>NC_135715.1:57918241-63623367 GCF_964656455.1 Halichoerus grypus | reverse complement strand
ATTTGGGGGATGGATGCTAATTATGTTCTCCTTCTTGATGTGAGTAAGATAATATATATTTTAGTTTCATAATGATCTGATAAAATTATATATCTATGTTTTAGTTATATTTTTGATACATGTCATAGTAAGCAATTAAAAATGAAAAAGAATTCTAAAGATATATAGAGAAGTTTTTTTTAATGTCATGGTAATTAACAATCTAGTTGCAAATGAAGAAAACAATCTAATTGCAAATGAGAGCGGAAAAAAGATTGACCTTTTTTTAGTCAACTTTCTTTGTTTTTCTTTGTGTTTTGTGTTTAAGTGTATATAATGTGTCCCAAAGAACTAACTGTCCTAAAGCACATGTCAGATCAGCCTGTTTCTCTGGGGTAATGTTTCTTAAATTTTATTGTATATGTGTATCACCTTGAGATCTTGTTACAAATGCAGAATCTGACTCAGTCAGTTCGGGGTGGAGCCTGAGATTCTAACAAGAAGGTGTTCTCTGCTGCTAGTCCAAGGATAACTCTTTAAGGAACAAGGCTCCCAGAACACATGACTGATACTGGATTAACTAGAATTCAATTGTTAATTTATAAGTAAGGTGACCCTAGATTTTTCCACTCAACTGGGACACATTTGAAAGTGAAATGGAGCTGTTATTAATAACGGTGCTTGCCACAAGGCATAAACAGGAACTTCCGCTAGAACGTGGGACATATGTTCTCTCTATCTTTGAGTTACAGTGATCTTTTATGCACTCTACAATTTTAGTATATTGCATTCTAGGAAACTGAGCACCATAAACCCTCCTTCAATATTATACCAACATTGTGCCCAAAAAGAAAGAACTTGAAATGCATTATAAGCATTCTGAGGAAAGGCCTTTGAGTTAGTGAGAAGTTTGTATTTTGGAAAGTGCACAGTAGAGAAAAAGTTATGCCCCAGTTGAAGTGGGTGGAAATTTCCCATCTGCTGCTAGCTAGACAGTCTGGACCTCAGATTCTTTTTGCTTCTGAAACACTTGTAAGACATGATCTTATTCCATTTTAATATAATTACTCCTATGGCACGGGATACTGTTTAGTTTTATCTCTTTCACATGTTTATATTTTGAACTTAAAGTGATTTTGTTTATTTCTATCTAATTTTTTTAATTCTATGATTTAAAAATTATTTATCAATCAACATTTTAAAGGAAAACAATAATTACCTGTGACTCAACACACTCAATATTTTTAGGTCCCATAAGGAAGGCTTGTATTTTTATAAGTAACTCATAGTATATTTTGGAAATCTTTTCATTTAGGGGTTTTTATTCTGAGGATAAGTGTAAAAAATAAGTGTTGGGGTTTTCAGTGACTTGACTAATTTATTCATAAGAAGCTTTGTTGAAAGTTATAAATATTTAAGAATGACCCAAAGCTCCAAGGGACAAAACATAATGAGCAACAAAATAAGAAACAACACTGCATTTTTATAAAATAAAAAGAAGTATCACACACACAGTCTGAAGTTATGCCAATGAAAACTAATGCATGAATTTCAATATATCGTAATTTACACAATACTTCATAAAACTAACATTAGGGAATAAAAAGGGTTAAAAGATGACAATCATAATTAAAGTGAAGAAAACTAAAAATTCCTTTTATCTTTGAAGCACCAGGCCTTTCCATCTTATCTACATAGTGAAATGTCATAGTGAAAACTATACTTCCGCCAGCATGAAAGAGGATGCTGATAAGCCTCCTTTAATATCTCCATCCATATTCATACACAATGTTTTTAAGTAATGGAGATGAATGATTATGGCTTAAATAATTAAAAAGTTAAAAACAATGAATCATATTCAGTACCAGGAGAGTTTAAACTTGAAGTATGATTCTTTTGATAATGACATATGGTTTTCAAAAAAATAGCAGAAACTGACATTCTAGAAAAACAAAACGAGTGATTCACACCCCAGCAAAATTTAATATCACTTCCAGGATATTAAATGCTTCGTGTGCCAAGTTAGTCACAGATTCTGGCCTTAACTGCAGGAGGCACTACTGATGTTCCTCGTTTTTCAACTTTATTGTCATTATTTTTTAATTCTTGTGAATCCATGAAAATTTATTCACATATAAAGAATTCATAATGAAACAGGCTTATCTCATCTGATTCATTGATTCTTCATGGAATTGACATAGAGACTTGGTGCAGAGAGCGTCTAGAACTAACTCCCAACTAATACAAAAAGAAGTTCTTTCTAAACTCTTGACATTATTTACCTTCACAATTGTGCAATGATTGCCAGGAACTGGGGATGTTCTACCTCCAATGCCACTGATGTCCTTATTTATTAAACAATCCATTCCACTCCATTTAGCAAACATCTCTCAAGCATGCATACCAGGACCTATGGTGATGGTGAAGGATTAACAAGACAATTTCTTTCCTTAAGAAACTCACACTCAGGATGACAGACAGACATTCACACTAGAAAGAAGTAGAAATAGGTTCTAGAATAGAAGGAAAAAGGAGTTCAGGTCCTGCCACTTTTAGCTGAAATCACATTTTCCATGATGTACTTACTTTGGATCTATGCATACATTTTAGTCCATAGGAAATCAAACATCTCTTCCACATGGCTAGTCTTTAAATTTTGTTGCTCCTGTTGGTTGAGGGGTTGTTTTTTTTTCTCTCTCTCTCTCTCTTTTGACCTAACTGGACACTAGGGGACACCTCAATGTCGCCATCTCCTACTAAATCTCATCACCTTCTTTTCAGATAAAAAGAAGTCTGAATCTTATTTAGTTTCTCTTGAATATACTTTTTTGGTTCATGACCTTCTTAAAATAAAATTATCAAAAGTAAACAGAATACTATTTCATGAGATGAGTAATGTAATTCTATAAACACAGTTTAAGATATTATGTTTTTGGTAGTTAGTATCATAATGCTATACTCAACCAATTTTTCTCCCCTCATCTATTTTTTTACATACAGCAAGGCCATGTAAATGCAGTGAATTCTTGTTTGTTTGCTTGCTTTTAAAGAATAATGATTTATCCCTATTAGATTACAACAACACATTGCAATCTGTTCAAATATTTTGAATCTAAATTCTGATACCAAATATTTTAACTCTCCCATCAGATTAAGAGATTTGATTAGCATTACTTACATTTTTGTCCAGGCAATAATAAAAGTGCTGATCAGTATAAAGTGAAGAACAGTGTCTCCTGCATGAACAGACATTTTTCCAAAGAAGACATCCAGATGGCTAACAGATACATGAAAAGATGCTCAACATCACTCATCATCAAGGAAATACAAATCAAAACCACAATGAGATATCACCTCACACTGGTCAGAATGGCTAAAATTAACAACACAGGAAACAACAGATGTTGGCAAGGATGTGGAAAAAGGGGAACCCTCTTACACTGTTCGTGGGAATGCAAACTAGTACAGACACTGTGGAAAACAGTATGGAGGTTCCTCAAAGTTAAAAATAGAGCTACCCTACAACACAGCAATTGCACTAGTAGGTATTTACCCAAAGGCTACAAACATAGTGATTCAAAGGGATACATACACCCCAGTGTTTATAGCAGCATTATCAACAATAGCCACTTGCAACTACGTGAATGGAGCTGGAAAGTATTATGCTGAGTGAAATAAGTCAAAGGTAAATACCATAGGATTTCACTCATATGTGGCATTTAAGAAACAAAACAGATGAACATAAGGGGAAGAAAAGAGAGGGTAAACCATAAAACAGACTTTTTTAAAAAAAGATTTTACCCATTTATTTGAGAGAGAGCAAGCACAAGTGGGTGGAGGGGCAGAGCGAGAAGCAGGCTCCCCGCTGAGGAGAGAGCCCAATGCGGGGCTCAATCCCAGGACCCTGGGATCATGACCTGAGCTGAAGGCAGATGCTTAACCAACTGAGCCACCCAGGTGCCCCAAAACAGACTCTTAACTATAGAGAACAACCTGAGGGTTGCTGAAGGGGAGGAGGTGGGGGGATGGGCTAAATGGGTGATGAGCATTAAGTAGGGCACTTGTTGTGATGAGCACCGGGTGTTGTATGTAAGTGATGAAACACTAAATCCTACCCCTGAAACTAATATTACACTGTATATTAACTAACAAATTTAAATAAAAACTTGGATGAAACTAAGAAAAAAAGGAAAGGAAAGGAAAAGAAAGAAAAGAAAAGAAAAGAAAGAAAGAAAAGAAAAGAAAAAAAAGAAAAGAAAAGAAAAGAAAAGGAAAGGAAAGAAAAGAAAAGAAAAGGAAAGAAAGAAAAGAACAGGGTCTCCTGGGTTTCTAGTGTAGCATAAAATAAATGTCCCCAGGGAAATGCTTACCGACTGCCTGTTGCTGAAGAACCAATTCCAGCTTGGGGAAATATCTACTACAGGGGTCCCCAGGATTCTAATCAAGACTGAAATGATCATCAGAGATGGAATTTATTTGCATATATTTCCATTTCTATCATATTCTGTGTTACATTCAGTCTCTGTTATTTTGTCTTTACATATACTTCTATTTTGTCTCTGCCGTGTCTATAGTGTGTGGTTCACTTCTCATCCCTGCTCGGCCACCTCATCTTCTTCTGAAACTTTTCCTTCTTACGTATGTTCCAAAAATATATGCATCAAATATTATCTGTCTTTAACTCTCCAGATTGACTTTGGATTTAATGAGCTTAAGATTGGTCCACGTCTGTGTCCCGACCTCTCAGTTCCCCCATACTTGTTGGTTCCAAAGGTACAAATGGTAAATGGTAATAATTTTATTTAAGATGTATTGAGTATTTGATATGTGACAAAGACCTTTCTAAGTTTCCTCTGAATATTTTCATTTAATCTTAATAACAAACCTATACCGTGGATCTATTAACAGGTATAGCTCTGGGATATTGCAGGTTTGGTTACAGACCACTGCAATAAAGCAACAGGCACAATAAAGCAGTGCACGTGAAAGTTGTGTTTACCACATACTGTAGTACTGGTGTAGTACTAAGTGTGCAATAGCATTATCTCGAAAAAAACGTACACACCTTAATTAAAAATACTTTATTGCTAAAAAGGCTGGCCATCATCTGAGCTTTCAGCGAGTTGGAATCACTGACCACAGATCACCATAACAAATGCAATAATGAAAAAGCTTGAAATGTTGCAATGATTACCAAATTGTGGCGGAAACATGAAATGAGGGAATGCTCTTGGAAAAAAGGAGTCAACAGACTTATTGACACAGGGTAGCCATGAACCTTCAACTGGGAAAAATTGCCGTATCAGCAAAGCGCAGTGAAGTGAAGCACAGTAAGAGGCGTGTTTGGCCATTTCACAAAGAGGGAAACTGAGGCATTTGCCCAACGTCATGCAGTTAATAGGTGGACCAGGAGAATTAAAGGTGATCCTTTGACTGCCATTCTTAAGATGTAATTATTCAACCAGTTATAATTCACGAGATTATTCTTTGTCAAAGATATTTAAAGAAACCTTAAAAAATGCTTTTAAAAATCAATACCTTACTACATGCTCATGAATGGCTAAAATTAAAAGGTCTGGCAAAACCAAATGCTGGCATATTATATATATATATATAACATTTTTAACATATGTAAATAAAATCATATATATCATATACCTCCACTATGACCAGAGAATTTCATGGCCAGGCATTTATCGAAGAAAATTGAAAAACTATTTTTAAAAAGGTTTTTAATGGGAATATCTTTCTCAGCATTATTTTCTAATAAAAAACTGGAAACTGTCCAAGTGTCTATCAATAGGAGGATGAATAAATGAACTGCAATGTTTCATACAATGGAATACTACTCAATAATGAAAGGGAGGGGCGCCTGGGTGGCTCAGTTGGTTAAAGTTCTGACTTGATTTCAGCTGAGGTCACAATCTGAGTCATGAGATCAAGCCCCAAGTCAGGATCTACACTCAGTGGGGAGTTTGCTTGAGTTTCTCTCTCTCTCTCTCCTTTGCCCCCACCCCCAAAATAAATAAGTAAATCTTTTAAAAAAATAATGAAAGGGAATGGGCTTCTGATACATGGGAAAACAAGGATGAATCCCACAAAAGTTATGCTGAGTACAAGAAGCTTTTCACCAAAGTTAATGTATACCAAAGTAATGACATTCCCCATTTTACTAAGGAAAAAGGAAATTATACTTCATACTGTGATTTGTTCTTCATGAATTCATAATGGACCTTAGTACTTGCTTCATTCTTCTCAGATATCTAGTACTCCGAAACAACCTAAATATTTGAAATCAAGTCCTCATGCATGTCATTTACCTCCTTTTAAAAATGGGATTATTTCTCTGGATTCTAGTCATCTATCTCATTCTCTGTGTTTTGCAATGACTGAGGAGCCTGGTTCTGAACATTCTTTCTCTCTGTACTTCACTGATTGTTCTGACCTGGAGATGTCCTGACCGGGGAGTGCTGGAGCCGTGTGCTATCTCCCTACCTGCCCAGCTTACCCCGGGATGTAAACAGCCTCCTATCTTCCTCTAACATTTGCAGTGAGACAGATTCCTCTTGTGAATAGGACAAAGGCAAAAACGGCAGTTAAGTTGTTCTGTTAACATTATACCATCTGTTCCAAGGAATGGAACTCGCTCTTCCTTGTTCCTCTTGCTGTTTTCAACCTAGCAAAAATGTTTTTATTGTTCCTAGCATATTTTGCAAGGCTCAGATTTTTTCTTATTAGCCTTCTTATTATGGTTTCATGCAACTCTTAGATTTGTATTTAGGATCATTTTTCCCCCGTTTTTTTCTTTCTAAATATACAATCACTAAAGAACTCTCCAAAGTCACAGAGATTTCTTTAGATACTATCACATTTTCTTCTCTTGAGACTTTTCTTTATGCAGGCTCTAACCATGGCATTCCCCACAATTTTTCTAAGGTTAGATTTTTTTTTCCTAAAATTAAAACAAACAAACAATTATGGTTGGAGGCTTGAATGATTATGTCCAGTTGAAATTAAAGTGAACTATGAGAACAGAGGAAGACTTTCATAAATATACTTTTCACCACTCCTCTCTGCTCAAACCAATGATGTGATATCTATCTAAATTTCTATCTAAAGTAGATAAGTAAGTTTGTAAGTTTATGATTTCTTGTTGTTTCTTCCTTCTTCCTAACAATGACTAAGAAATTTTTCATTGAGATTTAAGTATAGGCCCCTATAAGAATGGGTCTATGAACTGTCTTAGCAAATTAAATGCACAATATTTTAATATATTTGAAGCAAGAAAAAGGTATAATGCTGTTAATCAATCCCTGTTTCTTCAAAACATTTATTTATTTATTTATTTGAGAGAGAGAGAGAGAGAGAACAGGGGGAGCAGCAGAGGGAGAGAGAGAATATCCTGCACTCCCCCACTGAGCACGGAGCCTAAGGCTGCAGATCTCATGGCCCTGAGATCATGACCCAGTCCAAAGTCAAGAGCTGAAGCCTTAACTGACAGAGTCACTCAGGTGCCCTCAATTTCTGTGTTTTTCTTTTTTACCTTAACTTCATAATTGTTCAAAATACTCTCTATCAGAGGTTTAACTGCCTGGGTCACCCAGGCACCCCTCAATTCCGGTTTTTTTATCTTAAATTCATAATTGTCCAAAATACTCTCTATCAGTGTCATGGAATTATAGTCAATGACATTGTATGTGTCACATTATTTTCAGGATTAAATATTAATGTTGTAGGGATTATTTAGAACTAATCAAACAAAATGTTTAAAAATGTACCTTGTATAGAACAGGGCAGGGAGATGTAAGGCTATTCCCCACTCATGCCAGAAACAGTTGAAATCACTGCGTAGGATTTGAACTTTCACTTGCTGATGAATTGGTGATGTGGTTTAGAATAGGCAATTTCATTAAAGTTTGCAAGACAAAGACAAAGAAGTCCTTTGTAAAGACAAAGAAGTCCTTTACAGTTATGTATTCAGTTAGATGTCTCTCAAATATGCCATCGGGCCCTCTTTATAGGTAATTCAGATTAATACAGTAGCTTCCTAAATAGTATCTCAAACATCAGTGTCCCTAGGCTATTCCTCCACGTTGCTCTAAGAGAATAAATATAATCTAAATTCCCGTGTTGGCATTCAGTGTCCTCATGATCTGGCTCCAGTCTGTCTTTTCACAGTTTTTAAACAATTTCCCATCATCCTGAAACAGTTCTATTCCATACAATCTGCTCTCAAGCCCCCTCTAAACTTCTTTAAACATAGTTATGTATAATTAAGCATATATATAGTTAAACATGCACATAGCTAAACATTGTTATATCTCCTGACATTAGGAAGGGTAGTCATACAGTAAGGAAAAACAAATCCATAGTGTACTTTAGAATGATGAAACAGCTTTACAAACACTGCTGAAATTTTCGTTATTTTGAGTAACACCATTAATATCATGAATATAAAGGCGTTGGTCTCTCTTGGACATTCTCCTCCCTTCAGAGGTGGACTGAGAATTTGGGAGCAGAAACTGTGCATGTGTTGCCAAGCTCCTTTTACTCTGATCACTCCTGGGAGCTTGGGCATACTGCAAGAACACACTCTCTGTTCCTTTCTTTTCAAATATGTTTACAAAGACGGGTCCTCACATAGGGAGGTCCAATTTTACCAATGATTTGGAAAAAAAACTCTTTAATATACTTTTTGGGATTTAATATTAGGAAGTCCACAAGCCTCCAAATAAAGAAAATGTTCGTCATTGGCACTTCCTTAGTAATGAAAACGACCCTGTTTCTCCATGTATCTTATATTTTAGTTATATATACTAATGGATTCAGGACATAGTGGAGAAAATGGTCATTGAATGAATTCTCCTTCAATAATATTTCTCACTAATTTCCCATAATTAGTCAGTAAGTCAGTACATATTCCCTCTTATTTGTCATATGTTGTTATGTGATGTTTGGATTACAGTGCTCTTGCTACTTTTGTTTTCAAAAATATTTTTTTGTTCTCCTTTCATGACCATTTCATGCATAGTTTGGAGTTGATGCACTGGTATGACAAAGTCTGCCACTCTGAAATATTGTATCTCAATCCTTCCTAGGTAAAACACAGAAGATTCTTAGATGTATAATTATGTGAAAGTGTGGAATAGGCAAGTAGAGATTGTCTATTTTTTTGTTTTTCTTTGTTTTTTTGAATATTTTTGTTTGTTTCTAGATGAAGCAAAGTGGATGCTATTTATCTCACAGTGATATCTGTATTTCTAAAATGTGCAAAGTCAGGTCTCAATAAAAGGCTGTTTGACTGTCTACAGACATACAGGTAGCTGCCTGACCACTGAGAATGTCTCAAAACAAACAGATGGGACTGAGATCCATGAAAGATTACAGAGGGTCACACCCCCTGTAAACATGGACAAAACAGATGAGAAAGGAAGTGTTTTCAGACATGGAAAAACAGAGAGGTGGGTAGGGGGATGGGTGAAATAGGTAAAGGGGATTAAAAGCACACATCGTGATGAGCATTGAGTAATGTATATAATTTTTGAATCACTGTATTGTACACCTGAAATTAATATAACACTATATGTTAATTGTACTGGAATTAAAATTATTAAAAATCCATTGCTTTCCTAATATCATATAACAGATTAGCATACATAGTAAAAAAAAAAAAAAGAAAGAAAGAAAGAAAAACAGACTATCCAGGGCTGTAAACTCCAAGGGAAGAGAAACAAGAAAGGCAAACCCTGCAATTTTGGCTTCTAGGTTTCAGCACCGGGAGGCAGATCCCAAACAGAGCCCAGTGGTCTTACTGAGTTGAAGAGACAAAGATGGCAGCTAAGGTAGACTGATGCAGCTACAGTGTATGAGACTATATAACTGAGAGGAGAGATCTATGCACAAAAAGATCCCACAAAAAGTTGAGAGATGTCTCAACAATTCCTTGGCACATTTGCATGTATGTGGGAAATTATCTCTAGAAAGCAATAAACTGGTTAATTCTTAGAGCTCAATTAGGACTTGGAATAGATTGACTTCTGACCAGCAAGAATGGACAGGCTACATAATACAAGGATCACTGGGTAGAATGCTCAGAATAGTATAGCCTCAATGGTCTAACTTAAGCTTAAAGTCTGCTCTGGATAGATAGACCCATAAAAATAAAAAAATAAAAAAAATCAAATTGCATAACAAAATAGTCCAACAGTCTTTTTATTTTTTAATTTAAAAAATTTTAAGATTTATTTATTTATTTTAGAGAGAGAGAGCACAAGTGGAGGGAGGGGCACCGAGGGAGAGGGAGAGAGAGAATCCTCAAGCATACTCCCTGCTGAGCGCAGAGCCTGACATGGGGTTTGATCCCAGGATCCTGAGATAATGGCCCAAGCCAAAAACCAGTGCTTAAAAGACTGAACCACCCAGGTGCCCCTGACAGTCTTCTTAAAAAGTACAACAAAATGCAGCACACAAAACAAACAAACAAAAATTCAATGTGTTTTATCCAATCAGAAATTACTAGACATGAAAATAAGCAAGAAAACATGTCTTTTAACCAGAAGAAAAATGAATTCATAGAAACAGACCCAGAAATAAAAGACATGATAGAATTAGCAAAACATTAAAAGAGCCATTACTAAGATGTCTATATGTACAACACTATAAATTCCACAAATTTGATTATGTGTCATTTTCGTTAATCCAAGATATTGCTGAAAAATAGTGATAAAGGGAAAATCTTAAAAAGAGCTCAAGAATAAAGATTTCCACAGAACAATGCAAGCCAGATTAAGATAATGGAGAGATATCTTTAAAATAGTGAAAGACAAAAAAAAAGTCAACATAAAATTCTAGAACAAGAAAAAATATATTTCAAAAATCAAAACAAAAAAAGAACTTTGCAGGGCGCCTGGGTGGCTCAGTCGTTAAGCGTCTGCCTTCGGCTCAGGTCATGATCCCGGGGTCCTGGGATCGAGTCCCACATCGGGCTCCCTGCTCGGCAGGAAGCCTGCTTCTCCCTCTCCCATTCCCCCTGCTTGTGTTCCTGCTCTCGCTGTCTCTCTGTCAAATAAATAAATAAAAATCTTTAAAAAAAAAAAAAAAAAAAAAGAACTTTGCAGACAAACAAAATCTGTGAAATTTATTCTCAGCAGAACAAATATGATATATTAAAAAGAATGTATTTAAAAGGCTCTCTTCATGCAGAAGAAAAATGAAACAAGGTGGAAAATTGGATAAGCACAAAGAAATGTGGTTACAAGAAGTGAAAAAGACATAGGTAAATATAAAAGACTTCTTTTTTTTTCAGTTAATCTCTTTAAAAGATAATAGATTCTATAAGCAAAACTACTAGCATTGTTGTAAAAGATTTATAACATATGTAGAAGGAAACTGATTAATAATAGTAATACAAGAGTTTGGGACAGAAAATGGAAGTTTACTGTTGTTGAATTTTACAGTATAGATGAAATGCATACGAAACAGTCACTGAGATAGGCCTTTGAAAATCCTCATAAATGTAAAAGGAACAAAATCATACACAGTATATTCATTGAACATAACAAAGATAGCTGGAAGATACATTGAAAAATCTACTTATTTGGAGATAGTTCAGGTAGGTTTCTGAATAACTCATAGGTGACACTATTAAATAACATAACTCAAAAATATTAAAGGAATTTAGAGAATATCTTGGGAGAATGAAAATTAAACAAAAATTTGTGGAATTCACCTAAAGAGGTGATTGGAGAGACACTGTGATACCAACTTATGTTAGAAAAATAAAGGGATCTAAATTCACTTAATGAGGGCAATGAATACAAAATAGTTTCAAATATGATAAATATTAAGCCAAGTATATAAATAATCACTTTAAATATGAATGGTCTAAGTACACGAATTAAAAGACAGAGATTGAAAGTGGACTGAAAAACAAGGCCCAACTGTATGTTCTACAAGAAACTCACTTTAAATATAAAGAAACGGATAGAACGAAGTAAAGGGATGGAGAAAGATATACAAAGTTTACACTAATCAAAAGAAAGCTGAAACAGCAATATTAATTTCAAAGAATATATTAGAATAAAGAAAATTATCAAGAATAATGAGGAGCATCACATAATGGTAAAGGGGTAACTTCTCCAAGAAGATAAAACAATCCTTAATATATTTACACTTAACAACAGAATATCATAATACATGAGGCAAAAAATGATAGAACCTCAAGAAGAAATAGACATATCCATTCCTACAGTTAGAGACAGCAAGACCCCCTCTATTAGTAACTGACATATCCAGCAGGCAGAAAATAAGTAGGATGTAGTTGAACTGAACAATATCATCAATTAACTGGATCTACTTGACATTTATAGAATACTTCATCCAACAATAGAAAATGCATGTTCTTCTCAGACTTACGTGGAATATTCACCAACATGGACAATATTTTGAGCCATAAAACACACCTTGACAAATTAAAAATAAAACAGAAATTATATGAAGAACGTTTTCAGACCACAATAGAATTAAACTAGAAATCAATCATAGAAAGATAGCTGGAAAATCCCCAGAATATTTGGAGACTAACAGCACACTTCTAAATAATAATATGTCAAAGAAAAAGTCTCACGAGAAATTTTTTTAAAAGTTTTGAATTAAATGTCAAGTGATCTTAATAGTCAAGTGATCTAGGATAAAGGGGCAAATACAATGCAATGTAAAAAGAATAGTCTTTTCAACAAATGTTACTGGGACAACTGAACATCCACATTAAAAAAGAAAAAAAAGAATCTAGATACAGACCTTACAACTCTTTGGACAAAAATTAACTCAAAATAGATCATAGACCTAAATATAAAACATATAACTATAAAGATTCTAGAAGATAACAGATGAGAAAATCTAGAAGACCTTGGATTTGGTGACTGCTTTTGTATCTCCGACACCAAAAGCACCATCCATAAAAGAAAAAAAAATGTTGGAGTACCTGGGTGGCTCAGCCAGGTGAGCATCCAATTCTTGATTTCAGCTCAGGTCATGATCTTAGGGTCATGAGATCAAGCCCCATGTCTGGTTTTTCACTCGGTGGGGAGTCTGCTTGAGATTCTCTCTCTCCCTCTGTTCCTCTGCCCACACACACACTCTCTCTAAAAAAAAAAAAAAAAAGTTTAAGTTCATTAAAATTTAGAATGTCTGCTCAATGAAAGATAGTTTTAATAGAATAAAGACAGAAACTTCAGATTTACAAAATGTATCTGGTAAAGCACAGATATCCAAAATACGCAAAGACCTCCACAATAGGGGTGCCTGGGTGGCCCAGTCGGTTAAGGGTCAGACTCTTGATTTCTCCTCAGGTCATGATCTTAGAGTCATGAGATTGAGCCCCATGTCTGGCTCCATGCTCAGCGGGGAGTCTTCTTGAGATTTTCTCTCTCCCTCTCCCTCTGCCCCTCCCCCCAACGCATGCTCTCACTCTCTCTCTAAAAAAAAAGAAAGCAAGCAACTCAATTTAAAAAAAAGAGAAAAAAGATCTAAACAGATACCTTACAAAAGATCATATAGTGATGGTGCATAAGCATATGAAAAGATATTCAACATGGGGCGCCTGGGTAGCTCAGTCGTTAAGCGTCTGCCTTCGTCTCAGGTCATGATCCCAGGGTCCTGGGATCGAGCCCCACATCGGGCTTCCTGCTCAGCGGGGAGTCTGCTTCTACCCCTCCCACTCCCCCTGCTTGTGTTCCTGCTCTCGCTAACTCTCTCTCTGTCAAATAAATAAATAAAATATTTTTTAAAAAAAGATATTCAACATCATTGATATTGGGGAATTGAAAATTATAACATTGAGATACCACTATTAGAATGGCTAAAATCCCAAACCCAGTGTATTAGTTTGCTAGGGCTGCCATAACAAAGTACCACAGACTGGGTAGTTTAAATGACAGAAATTTATTTTCTTACAGTCTTAGAGGCTACAAGTCCAAGATCCAAGTGCTGATTTCTTCTGAGGCCTCTCTCCTCTGCTTGTAGTATCCTCCTTCTTCATGTGTGTCCATATGATCTTCCTTGTGTGTGTATCTGTGTCTTGATCATCTCTTGTTATAAGGACACCGGTCATGTGCATTAGGACCCACTCCAATGACTTCATTTTAATTTAATTACCCTTTAAAGACCCTGTCTCAAAATACAGTCATATTTTTTCAGTGCTAGGGGTTAGCACTTCCACATATGCATTTTGGCGGAAGGACAACTCAGCTCATTATACCCTGACAACACCAGATACTGGTGAGGATGTGGAGCAGCGGGAGCTCTCATTCATTGCTGGTGGGAATGCAAAGTGCTACAGCCATTTTGGAAGACAGTTGGCTCTTTCTTAAAAAGTTAAACATAATCATCATAAATTCAATAATCTTGCTCTTTGATATTTACTCAAAGAAAATGCAAGTGACAATCACACAAAAATCTGCACACAAACGTTTATAGCACAACTGGGAAGCAACCAAGATGTCCTTCAGCAGGTGAATGGATACATGAACTGAGGTACATCAGACAGTAGAATATTATTCAGTACTAGAAAGAAAAGACCAATGAAGCCATGAAATGACAGGGAAGAAACTTAAATGCTATTACTAAGTGAAAGAAGTTGTTCTAAAAAGCCTACAGACTGTAAAATTTCAAACATATGACATTTTGAAAATGGCAAAACTATAGAGAGTAAAAAGATCAGTGGTTGCCAGTGGTTGGTGGGAAAGAGGGAAGAATAGGTGGGGCACAGGGAATTTTGAGGGCAGGATATTATATATTCGTCAATAACATAGAACTATATACCACAAAGAGTAGATCAATAGTAAACTGTGGATTTCTACCTTAATAATAATATATCAAATATTGGTTCATGAATTGCCTCACACTAATGCAAGATTGTAATGATAGGAGAAACTGAATGTGTGTGTCTGTGGGGTGGGGGGGGGAAAATTGGGTCTCTGGACTCTGTATATTTTGTGCATTTTCTTGGTAAATCTAAAACTGCTTTTAAAATTTTTTTAAGAACTTCAAAGAAGTAAGAAACAAAAAGCCACTAAAACTCATAAATGAATTTAGATAAGGGGCAGGATACAATTGATATTTACAAATTTACTGAATTACTATGTGTTAGCAATCAGTATTTAGAAACTGAGATTTTCACAGCTTTTTTTAAAAAAGATTTTATTTATTTATTGGAGAGAGAGAGAGAGAGAACAAGCAGGAGGAGTGGCAGAGGGAGAGGGAGAAGCAGACTCCCTGCTGAGCAGGGAGTTCTATGTGGGGCTGGATCCTAGGACCCCAGGATCATGACCTGGGCCAAAGGCAGATGCCTAACTAACTGAGCCACCCAGGTGCTCCAGATTTTCACAGCTTTAGAATCACAAAACGGAAATACATTTAACATAAAAGGCACAAGATCTGTGCCTCAAAAACTACAAAACATCATTGAAATAGTTAATTTTGTGTCCATTTGACTAGGCCAGAGGGTACTTGATTCTGATCATGTCTGAAAGGATATTTCTGGGCGAGAAATCCATTTTCAGTGGATGCACTCAGATTACCCTCCCCAGTGAGTGGGCTTCATCAAATGCTTACAGGACCTGAATAGAACAAAAGTGGAAGAAGGGAGGATTCACACACTTCCTGCTTGCCTACTTGAACAGGGACCTCAGTCCTCTCCCACCCTTGTACTGGGATTTATACCACGGTCTCCTCCTGCCTCTCTCTCAGATCTTCTAACATGGACTGGAATGACACCTCCAGCTTTTCCAGGTCTACAGCTTGCAGACTGCAAATCATGTGACTTCTCAGCCTTCATAACTGCCTGAGCAAACTCCTCATCATAAATCGTATATATAGACATTTATCCTATAGGTGCTCTTTCCCTGGAGAATCCTAAAACAATCACTGAAAGAAACAAGTGTTGAACTAAATATGAACTATGTTCATGGGTAGAAGACTCAGTATCATCAAGATGTTAATTTTTCCAAAATAATCTGTGGCTTTATGAAATTTGAATTAAAATCCCAGAAATATTTTTTTAGAAATTAATAATCTCAAAACTTATGTGAAAATGAAAGATGATCTAGAATTGCTTTAAAAATATAGAAAAATAGGGGCACCTGAGGGGCTCAGTTGGTTAAGTGTCCAGCTCTTGATTTAGGCTCAGGTCATGATCTCAGGGTCATGGGATCAAGCCCCATATCTGACTCTGTGCTCGACAGGGAGTCTGCTTGAGATTGTCTCTTTCCCTCTCCCCCTGCCCCTCCCCTCGTGTGCTCTCTCCCTCTCAAATAAATAAATAAATCCTTAAAAATATATATATAGAAAAATAAGAACAAAGATGGAGGCATTCATACTGCTGTACTTTAATTATGAAGCTAAATAATCAATTTGGTGTGGGAATGACCCATAGAGTGATTTATAGATAAATAGAGCAGAACAGAGTCTAGAAATTCTCATATATAGTCAGTTACATACAATCAATTAAGTTTGGCTTGAATGAAAACAAAATGAACCACAAAAGAAATAAATGATCAATTAGATTTCATTGAATTTGGAAAATATAAAAAGCCACAAACTGGTAAAATACATTTAGAAAACTTATATCTGATATAGTTCTTGTATTCAATATCTACATAAATAACACTTAAAACCTATTAATAATAAGATAAACAACTTGATTTTTTAAAAACGTACAAGAAACTTATACAAATATTTCTCCAAAGATGAACTGGAACATAAGCCCATAAAAATGCTCAGCACCATTAGTCAATAGGGAAATGCAAATTAAAATCACAATGATATCCCTCACTACAAGACTTATCACTATAATACTGGAGAGGCCAAAATTTAAAATTCTGAAATTGTCAAGTGTCGGGTAGAATGTGGAGTAACTGAACTTCCCACACATTGCTGAGTAGCAATGCAAAATGGAATAGCCACTTTGGAAACAGTCTGGCAGTTTCCCTTAACACTGAAAATTAACTTACCTTAAAATTCAGCATTCCCACTCGTAGGTATTCTTCAAGATAAATTAAAACATTTCTGCACAAATACTTGTATGTGAATTTTCAAAGCGGTTCTATTCATAGAGCTCCACCCTGGAAGCAATTCAAATGGCCAACTGGTGGAGAGATAGAAATCATTGCATGCCTATTCAATGGAATTTTACTCAGCAATAAGAAGGAACAAAATTCTGATATATATACAACAGCTTGATGAATCTCACAAGTATTAGGCAATTTGAAGGAAAGCAGATGGAAAAGACTATATACTATATGATTACATTCATAAGAAATTATAGCCAAGGTAAAACTAGTATATGGTGACAGGGTAGCTATTTATTGCCTCTAGCCAAGGATGAGTGGAGCAGATTGACCCTAAATGAACATAAGGAAACTTTCTGAGGTGATGAAAATATTCTGTGCCTTACTTGTGGATATGGCTGTCCTCTTCTTACACTTGTCAGAATTTATGAATTTGCACTCTTAAAATTAGTGAATTTGATTGTAGGAAATCTCTGGTAATAAATACAATTAAAATTATATAGGCACAAAGAAAAAAATAGAAGTTTTAGAATATAGTCCTGCTTCTTAACTAGCTGTATTTTAAAATGATCATCTTTCATCCTCATACAGTTTATCTATAAAATGGTAACAAAATCGCTTCCTCTATCTGGTCCATCAATTAAAAAAAAAAATCTTGCCTCAGTTTCCAGAAAATGTACCTTCCATGAATGTGCTTCATAAACTGTAAAGTATCCCTTTAAACATATTTTGATTGTTGCATCACACGTGTTTAATGGGTGGTTGAGTAAGATACCTTAGGCTATGTTTGTGCTTGTGGGAAAAGATGAGTATGTGGCAACCATTTATTTTCCACTTTTTCTCACATTGATAAAACTGATCTCTATTACAGCCATAGGTATTATTTTCAAATAACTTCCTCTCTGAAAAAAGCTGCCATCATTTCCTTTCTAATAGATTTGAATGAAGTCTTTGTTTTAAAAACCTGTCCCTTTCCTGATTTCTGTGCCTTGGGCAGAGTTACTGATGCTTTCTCCATTAATCACTCACACAGAATTCACTGCTTCCACATAGTCAACCAGCGAGGGTCGAGCACCCATGGATAGCCATTGTGCAGGTTCAAGATATATAAAGGAAAATAAAATCGTGCGTATTTTTCTTTTCACTGAATCACCTTTACTGTACTTCCTTTACTTTCCTTTCATACTGCCAAATCTTTGTTCAAGCTTTTGTTATTCTTGTCCATTTCCTCTTGCTGGGAACCCCATCTCAAACAATTTCCCTGAAGTTATCTCACACATCTAACTAAAGCACTTTTGTGATCATTCCATTCTTCCATTCAAAAGCTCTCAGAGAGTCTCCCCTGCCTATTGATGCATAATGATCCAGTGGAAAGGAAACCATCTTTGGATCAGATGAATCTGAGTTTAAATTCTTGTTCTTGCCAAACGACTCTATGGATGAGTAGCATATTCTTTCTAAGCTTCAGCTTCCTTATTTGTATAAAACCAATAATAATACATTTTGTGGCAGACATTACACTTTTAAAGAGTTTGATACAATGTCTGGCACATATAGTAGGTGTCTGGTAAATGGTTGTTATTATTAAGGAATAAGCACTTTGCAAGTCTTAGTTTATCATTAAAATTTTGTTTGGGAAGGTTTGTACCTCCAGCTAGTCTTTATGCTCAGCCTCCTGACTGACGAAGAGCTGATACGGAGTATTCTATGCCGGCAGCAAAACTGTAGCAATGCACTCAAAGTGTTGTAAGAACTACTTAGGGTCCCAAGGATGTATGTACAGGAAGAGGGGCAGCAAAGCAATACACACTTCACGAAATGAATTATCTTTTTATCTTGAGGGTTTTTTTTTTTTTTCTGACTTGCTCACGATGGAGAATCCAATTTACATTTAAATTAAAATGTGGTTTTGTGAAGCAGCTGAACTCTTTCATTTTACATACATATTGTCACATTTCACATGTTTCCTGTAGTGCAAATGCAGAAGTTTTACTTGAAAGATAACTTTTTATTTGTTAAAGTTAATCAACGTGTGTGGTAGAGCCTCTGTTGCATCTCTACTGACTTTGTTGCTCCTGGATGAGACATTTACTTGGCTGGGGCACAGTGTGTCTTTAGTGTGTGTATGTGTGTATTTTGCATGTGTGTTCGGGGATGATTAGGGAGGAAATGATGGGGAAGGAGGAACTGAGAGTGAGACAATGGGAGCTGGGAGGACTATATGCAAATATAAATTCATCTCCCACTAGAAGAGAGAGAGCTTTCAAGGAAAAGGAAGTACATTATATTTTTACCTAGTTTTAAGATGTATCCTTATACAAATATTATTAAGTCCAAATGCAGTTCCAATATTACTACACTTGGATTATGTCTTTTTCAATAAATATCTCAGTAACCCAAAAGATACTACTGTGGTAATTTTGCGGCTGGAACCATTGGGTAGAATATAGGGTTTATCCTGGGCGCCTGGGTGGCTCAGTTGGTTAAGCGACTGCCTTCGGCTCAGGTCATGATCCTGGAGTCCCGGGATTGAGTCCCGCGTCAGGCTCCCTGCTTGGCGGGGGGTCTGCTTCTCCCTCTGACCCTCTTCCCTCTTGTGCTCTCTGTCTCTCATTCTCTCTCTCAAATAAATAAATAAAATCTTAAAAAAAAAAAAAAAAGAATATAGGGTTTATCCTGAAGAGTGAACATCCCTCCATCAATCACCCCATTAAGAGGTTGTTCCCAAAGGAAGTAATGATTAAGGAGGAGGTGATAATTGGACTGAAGGAAGGAACCTACTTTTATCTCCTACTGTACCTTTTAAGAGTAAGGTCCTGAATTCAAAGGTAGAGGAGGGTAGAAGACATTCTTACTTGTGGCAGATACTCCTGTTTCTAATGGGAAATTAGAAACCTTGTGAGGTGGACCTGGACTCAGTATCCATATTATTCTTATTTTTTACTACCCTCAGCCTTTGCCACAACTTTATCAAATTTCAATTACTGACTCAGTTCTCCCAGCTTTCATGTTTCCCTTCCTCCTAACAAGTCCCCTCTGACCCTTAATGTAATGTGAGTTTGCTTTATTATTTAAGACCACTCAATTCTTCTGTAGAAAATAAGAGAACAACAACAAAAACATTAATAAATAAATGTAAATATAGAAATAAATGGCTTGTGAACCATAGTCAGAATTCATGGTGATGAGAAATGTTGGGGTTTCAGAGGGAATGGTCAAGAAAGAATTCTTGAGACGTCTTGGGTGCAAAAAGTTAGTTTTATTAAAGCCCAGGGACAGGACCTGTGGGCAGAAAGAGCCGTACTGAGATTGTGACAGGTGACTGATTATATACTTTCAAGTTGAAAAGGGGTAAGGGATAGCATAAGTCTTTAAGGAATTTGGAAACAAGGTTTCCAGGACCTTGAGGGCACTAGCCATGGTTAAGAAAAGGTTATTACTACTGTCCAGTAAAACCTTCATCATGAGATGTATATCAGTGGGCCATATGCTTGGAGGATGATAGTCAACGTGTGTCTTGGGGGGGAGATAGAGATAAGGGGAGTTTTCAAAGGAATTTTTATATATTAAAGGAGACTTACAGGATCTGGAGGTCAAGCTAATTTTAGGCTAAGATTTCCTTTTGCCCTTAGCGAAGTATCAACGTGGAGGCAGCTGAGCAACTTGAAGAAGTTCACTCCACCTGTCTCAAATACTTGTGAATGGGCTGTAAGTCGTAAGGAAGTCTATTTTTTTTCCTATATTTCTTTTACCTTTGTTCTCCACATCAATGAGACATGTTAACTACAGATAAGTAAACTATGTGACAGATTAAGCATAGATAACATAAGTAAAGCATGTAGGTGCTAAACATATAGATACAAAGATCAAGTGGTACTTAATATTTATAATACAGTAAATATACTCATGGCATGTAATATTCCAGATACACAAAAAATTCATGAGGCTCATGAAAGCACTTATCCATTCTGAGATTAGCCAACCATACCTCCCTGGCCCTACTTGTACCCCAAGAAACATGTGAATAAAATCCACAGCTTCTCATCCAGCTAAATGACAAACTACAGTTTGGCTGGGCAGATTTCTCTATGTCTCTCCGATAGAACACATCTCAGGACTCAGTGTTCTTTCTACCCTGCTTCTATTCCATCCTATGTGTGTTATCCTTTCCCTTTGGCTCACATTGTGTGTTTTAGTGGATTTCCTATTCTGTGTTATTGA
Organism: Halichoerus grypus; assembly: GCF_964656455.1. NCBI lineage: Eukaryota > Metazoa > Chordata > Mammalia > Carnivora > Phocidae > Halichoerus > Halichoerus grypus. The sequence continues at coordinate 63,602,101 of NC_135715.1, read as the reverse complement.
AAGTCTCAATTTGGTCAATGAGTCTTACTGTTCCTTGAACTCTAGGATAGATTTCCTGTTGATATAATTAGAGGACACTGATGCATTAAAGTAAATCTTCATACAAGAGCCAACATGTTCATTAATACCGTAAGCTACATTGGACTCCTTGGAAATAGCAATTGGAGATTTACAATGGTTTCTGTGGGTTTCTGCATGGATCCCGTGGGTGAGAAGAATGTAAAGAGCTTGCCAGAGACTTCCATCTGTCTGTACCCAGAGCCTGTAACAACTTTGCTCTGGTTGGCAGAGCTCACTGCGCATTTTTTTTGGCTGGCATGTGCACCGAAGATGTGTTTGAGTCGACCCAGACAAACAAAGGCCCCAATGCACCGTATTACTTTGGCTTGCCTTTACCACTTGGTCTTATCTGTCCTTACTCCTGATTCTTTTTCCTCCCAACATATAGCTGCCTAAATCTTAACATATAATAGTTTTGTGAGTATTTTTCTACACTTCATTGTCTGCCTTGGTCTTGATGTCTAATGAAGTTGGCTTCAGAGATGATATAAGATGAGAGATGATATAAGACAACAAAGTAACTGCTGAATCAAGCTGAACCTGAATCTTACCCAGACAGGCTTTTATTTTATCAATTATTTTTGTTTACTCAGCAGAGTCCTGTTGGCCCTGTGGCAATTTGAACATTTCAAGGGCTTTTAGTGCCACTAAATGACACAGCACTAATTGGTGACAAATTTCTAAAGCCATCTACTAGATTCATTTTTTTTCTTTCTTTAAATTCACTATTTTTAATGTTTCTTCTTCTCCTCCTCTCTCCCTACCTCTCATAATTTCTATCTTTTCTTCTAACCCTTTCTCATTTTTTTCTTTCTTACATCGCTGCGCACTTTTCATTTGCCTTTTCAAAATATCGATTTATTTCTTTTCAAATGTCAGTGCTTCCAGGACAGAGAAGTCCTCCTTATATAGTCTCTGGTGTGAAACCCTAAAATGACCAAGAGTGAGGCACTCAAAATAACTGCAAATATGTAGCATTTTAAAACAGGTTTTATACAAATTCCAAAGAAAGTTAAAAAAAAAATCACTTGGAAAAGGCTTGCCCTTACGTTTTCTTGTGAGCTTATACTCTGAGACAGAGTGATTTCTTACTGATTCTGCCTTTGGATAGCTAGAACTGGCTAGCCATGAACAAGAAGAAACTTGAAGACTATGAGCATTGTTTTCAGTTCTAAACACTCCTCTGATTGACATCTATATTTAGCAGCTTTATTATTTTAAATAACCTCTCTTCCTTGGGGGCATAAAGGGAGGTTTCAAATATAATACTTCCACATATTAAAAATTGTTGGTTCTAATGATGGTAATTTCCCCCTGAAAACAAAGTCATTAAGAGCTATGTTTTCACTGGGTGTTTTTCCAAGAAGTTTCTTTTAAAGTCATGATAACAGCTGTTAGTTGTATTCTAAGTCTATGCTTTGGTCCTCTTGTTAATCAGGGTCTACAGCTGGCAAAATTGGAAAAGATACCACATTTCTTTATAATTTCTTTGGTTCCTCCTCCCTTCTCCTGTGATGCTTCAATATCCGAACCACCACCCTTGTACACTTCCCTCTCACCTCTGCTTTTAGAAAAGGGCCAGATATGTATCATTTAAATCTATGTGCTGTCTTCTGGCTCATTGACATGTGAAGCATCATCAATACATAATTTGATATTTCAGGATATGTTACTTGATCAACTGCTAAGTAGGGGACACTGTCTCTTGGGATTTCATAACCATATCAAGTTATAAGGAATAGTTCCTGCCTTCAAGACACTTAAAATCAGGATGGCATAACACAAATGCAGAAAAACTTATGATGGCACCAACAAAGTCATAAAATAATAGGTGGTAAGTCCCCAGTAAAGTCTCATTTGCCGGAAAAGATGTTTTCTCTGATGACACTGATAGACATCAGGTACTCGCTAATGTGGAAGTAGTACTTTGTTTCCTCTGCAAGCTACATTGCCTGTGCGGTTGGCTGTTCCAAGAGTGAACAGAGTATTGTTCAGGAAGTATAACATAATGGAAGATAAAGAGCTTTGGGCACAACACAACAGCATTTTATCTTAGTTTGCTAATTATTAGTTGTTTGACTTGGGAAAATTAATCTCTATGAATATTAAATTTTTGATCTCACAGAAATTTTTGGAGCAGAGTAAATTCAATGATTAATATAGAATAATATGTGTTTAATAAGAAGAAACTTCCAATAAGTGGCAACAATCATCATTATAAATTATTGCTTCTCTAAATGTAAAATGTCTTTTTGAGCATGAGGGAAAGCTTGATACAAGACGTACATAAACACATTCAGTGTATTGCTATGTTAGAAATAAATTGTGTTGAAATTTTAAGATTTTTAAAATGATTAGGGGCCCCTGGGTGGCTCGGTTGGTTAAGCGTCCAACTCTTGATTTCAGCTCAGGTCATGATCTCAGGGGTGTTAGATGGCGCCCAGCATCAGGCTCCACGCTGGGTGTGGAGCCTGCTTGAGATTCTCTCTCTCCCTCTCCCCCACCTCCTTCCTTCCCTCTCTAAAATAATAATAATAATAATAACAATAATATTTAAAATGATTATAGAAAAGCACACATCTAATCAAGTTTCTATCAATGTCCATACATTTTCCAGATTCCTCAAATGAGCCTTAGGCCTACATGTCCAGCTGACTTCTGGGCATCTCACCAAAAGGCCGAGGGTCCATGGCAACTCAGACAGAACACATTATCTCTCTCCTCTGATGCATCTGTTCTCCAAAATGTTCTTTCTCTTCCTTTTAGTTAATGGGTACACCTGATACTTCCTTTTAGTTAATGGGTACACCTGATAACCCTGTTTCCTTGTTCTTCACCTTGTATGCAAATCATCAATCAACAAAGTTGATCCAAACTTCAAAAGATGTCTTGACTCTTCCAATTCTCTAGCCTTCTCCAGCCCCTAAATCTTTGTAAAGAGCAGAGTTGTGTCCTGTTTTGTCATAAATGGATATAAGTATTACCATTTTTTCCCTGTGAATCTGGGTATCCATCTGCACCTTGCACCCTGTTAAATAATACTTGATTACAACTAAATACCCAGAACTCCTTCTTGATTACACACACCTATTCTATTATTATTCAGTTTCACATTTAAAGTTTTTCTCGAGACCAGGTACTGATATCTAATCCCACTACTACCACTCCAGCTCATTTCTTACCAGGACACCTGCAAGAGCTCCTAACACGGCTCCCTGCTTCCACTGTTGACTCTCAAGCAGTTCAAAGGCCAATCCTGTAAAAAATGCAAAGTCATTAATCTCCTTTCCAGTCATGCTTGCCATTGCTTACTTTTTCTTAGCAACACTAGTTTGCTACTTTCTGTTTCTTGAACAAATCAAGCTTGTTTCTGTCTCAGGCTATTTCCTATGCCTTCACTCTCTCTCCCAGGATCATCTCTTCATTCTTTCATTTAATTCAAAATTAAATATCACTTTCTCATAGAAGTCTTCCTATAGCATCTTATTATAATGCTCCACTACCATTCCAACCTCACTCATGCCCTCAACTCTCTGCCTTCTTACCATGCTGTGTTTCCTTCATAGCACTTACCAGCACCCGGAATTTGGTCATTTGTTTTCTATATGTTTATTGTCTACATTTCTCTTTAGAATGTGAGCTCTCTGAAGCAGTGACGGTGTCCATCTTAATCAATACTCTATCACCGATAGAGTGCAAAGCCAATGTCTGACACATGGTAGTTGGTCAATAAATTTTTAAATGAGTGAATGTTGATTGATTTAATCTGAGACTTTGAACAACTATTTTAATCTCTCCGTTTTGGATTTATCTCTTATAAAAGAAAGCACTGAACGGGAGGATCTCTGAGGCTTCCTTCCAGCTCTAAATCTCCATCTCCCAGGGCACTGTGGCAATTTCCTCTCCAAATAGGTCCACTGTCACGGTCAAAGACAGATAGCCCGGCTGCCTTTAACAGAGGTCATGCAGATAAAAGGTGGGGAGCGCTTGAAGCAAGGAGCATATGTAGTTATTGCTCAATCTACCCCATGAACATAGAAGCAGCTTCTTTTATTGAAATAGTAAATGGAAACCCTTAGGGATTCTTTCTCTCTGCGGGTCCCTCACCCAGTTCCTCATCACCGCAGCCCTTTCCGACTCTGAGGAACACAGTTTGAAAATGACTGGCCTTCAGGGACACTAACATTTTGTTGGACATCTCACTAGAAATCTGGTTCACAACCTTTCAACGGCAGAATAGAACGATCAGAAGAACCATTCTCGGGTATGCATGGAATTGAGCATTAGGGGAAAAGCTTTGGTCTAACTGTTTTGGATTTGCCCACACAGAGAAAGTGGAAACATTAATTTTTACTAGTTAAAAAACAATACAAAAATGGTGAAATATTCACTGCTTTGGGTAGCTCGTAAGTAACTACTGGAATCTTTCCATTTAGAGTAATAACTGGCATCATCAGTTAAAAGTTTTAGACAATACAGCTATAATAAGGTCCTGGACCTTCATTTGCTAAAATTCACTAATTATTCTGATTTGTGTTTTATACTCCCATTTTGAAATGTATGATATCTCCACTTTTCTTCTATAATTTATGAAAATAATACCCAAAACAATGAAATCAAGTTCAATATGCACTTTCTTATTATTCAAAACTAAAACGGTATTGGCAGCTATGATTAAATTAGGATAAGTCTGGGTGCTAATTAAGATAAGCTATAGCTATGGAAAATTTTGTCAAAATATTAAAAAGAAGCATATTAAGACAAAACAGATAGTTCTTGTGACAGAGTATACATAGGGTTTACAATGATTTTACAAAGCATTTTCACATCCCAAGAACCAAATAATAGGGCCATGTCTTTAAGTCTATAAATCTGATTTCATTTAATGCTTATTATTTTAAAATGTTAGTGGTTCCATGTTTGTCTATTATTAAAATCTCTGGATATTTCCTTTTATTTCTGTTTATATTTGTAAACTATCTCCTAAGAGATTCAAAGGTTAATGTTTTTTTTTCCAATGTGGAAATGTGCAATGTATTTTTAGTGATACTTAATGCATAAACATGAAGAATTCTGCCGATAATATAGATTACACTACAGCAGACTGTATCATTATTATAGGACAACTGTCGGAGGATCAAAATAAACCCTTAAAAAGTTTGCCACCACAATAATTTGAGATAGGCTGAGGTGCACAATTCTGTACATAGATTAGAGAGAATGATAGATAACTGATGGATGATAGATAGATAAATACTTATATTTGAGCCAGCCACCTAAATGAAAATGACTACAGAGGTCTCTCAATTGGCAGGCATGTCCCGACCTCTTTTGAGGATAGAAGGGTCAATGAGTTAAATTGGCCAGTCTTTATTATACACATACTTTTATTATTAATTGATTATGAGGTGAAAAAGGATATTTCATGATATTTGACAATGATTAAAATCTCCTAGCCAATTTTCTAGTTTTTTTTTTTTTTTAAAGATTTTATTTATTTATTTGATGGAGAGAGAGGGAGCACAAGCAGGGGGAGCGGCAGAGAGCACAGGCAGAGGGAGAAGCAGACTCCCCGCTGAGCGGGGAGCCCGACTCGGGACTCGATTCCAGGACCCCGGGATCATGACCTGAACTGAAGGCAGACGCTTAACTGACTGAGCCACCCAGGCGCCCCACCGATTTTCTAGCTTTAAATAATGCCCTCTAAATGTGTGTGTGCACACATGTGCATTACATATGCATACGATGACTTTTTATGCTGTTTATGTCTGAGATTTTTAACTTTGTGTTTCCTCCTGAAGGATTTACTAAGTATATATATTTAATAGTCACATATATAAATCAAATTCAATTGTCACAGGTATGTTTATTGTCTACGATCTAGGGCCCTCTCAAACAGCAATAGGTGAAATAAAAGCAAAAACATCCAAGGATCGGGGCGGGGGACTGTTGTTCCAGAAGAACTGTGAGTGTGATTTCCTGGCTGCGTGACTTCTCCACGGTCATTGCTGAAGGTACTATCTTGCTTGCTGAGAAACTCAGGAGTCTGCCAAAACCTGCAGATGTGCACTCCCACTGTCTCAGGATATGCTCCTCTGGTTGACAGACGATTTCAGGACAAGAGCACCATGACCAACTCTGAGAAGGAACATTGCATCTCTTACAAAAACCAGTGGTGACATTTCGTTTATCACAAACCCCAGATGCAAAGCTCTGGCCCCATGTGGTGAGTTATTTGAAAAAGATAGCTGCTCCACACAACAGTGTCACAAGTTGCTACTTGCAAGAGTTTTACTTTTTGGCAAAGAAGAGCAGTCAGTTTCTGTTGAATTTACTTAACAATCTGGATACTGTTTTGAAAACTAAAGCAGTGGCTGCAACTATCAAACCTAACATTTGTTACAAAATTCAGAACAAAATAACTGACAGCTGTTACTGTTATTAATACAAACACCAGTATCAATTTATGGTTACAAACTATTTCTTCACCAGTATCAATTTATGGTTACAAACTATTTCTTCACCAGTATCAATTTATGGTTACAAACTATTTCTTCTCTTGTTTTTCCGATTGATAAAATCATATATGTTCAATGTAGAAAATGAAAATATTTGGAAATTACAAAATATTGAGAAAATAAGATTGTACATCATTCCACCATCCATAGATATACTATCTACACATGAGTATACATTTTCCTATTTTATTCAATGGATTTGTGGATGAAATGGATATGTAAAATGCCTGGCTATTGATCAATACATGTTTTTATTAAAAAATTTGGGCCCATACTGTCAATAGTTTTACATTCTCCATTTTTCATGTGATAATAATGCTTACTCATGGTATTGTATTTCACCTAAAAAAAAGAAAAACTCCTTTTGTTACTGTAATAATTTTCCAAGTGATCTCTACACAATACTTGATTTAACCAATCTTGATTGTTAAACTTCCACATTGTTTCCTTTTTGCTCATTATTTTTTTGCTATTATGGATATTGTTTTAATATATATATTTGCATATAATTTCTATGCAAATGTTGATTTATTTTTCTAGAAAAATTATCTTACTGAGAAGATAATAGGATTAAGGAATATGAGTTGTTAAAAAAATGTATGTGCTTTATTTATTTATTTATTTTTATATGTGTGTTTTAAAATTCTTTTCCTTACAGGTTGGATCAATTTTTATCTTGGCCAGCAATGAATAGCAGTGCTTGTCTCGCTACCTTGAGAATCATCTAACCTTAGCCAACTTGATTATGTGTGAAATGGTGTCTCAGTACTATTTTAATTGAATTCCTTTGCTTACTTACTAGGTAGTACATTTTCTACATATTGAATGATTATTGGCTTTAAAAATGATTAGCACATCCAATTTTCCATTTTCCTTTTCATCTTTTTTTTTTTTAAGATTTTATTTATTTATTTATTTGAGAGAGAGAAAGTGAGAGAAAGAGTGTGCACAAGCTGGGGGAGAGGGGGCGCAGAGGGAGAGGGAGAAGCCAACTCCTCGCTGAGCAGGGAGTGGTCAGATGTGGGGCTCTATCCCAGAATCCAGGGATCATGACCTGAGCCAAAGGGAGATGCTTAAGCTACCCAGGCACCCCCTTTTACATATTTATCAGGTCTTTTAAGTATGTGGAAGTTCAATGTATTTACATTTATTTGGGGAATTGGATATTTTATTTTATCCATAAAGTTTAGGGATTTAAATTTAAAATGGACAAAACAAAAGATCAGAAGAATGTGTTCACAAGTTTCTGTTTTATGATGGTAATTTCTTTCATTCGTCCAATTAAGACTTGACCTTTCAACAGACTTTTTTTTTTTTTTTTTTAAGCAGAAAGCTCAATCTTTCTCAGGCCAAATCCCTCTTTTGTTTAATTATCCACAGGTATTTACTTATTTATACTTTATGTTTACTTGTTCCTGTCATGTTTCCAGTACCCAAGGGAAGCAACAGAACTGAATGTCTCATCAGTCCATCAGCATTTTTTAATCAGTTCTTGCCACAGAAAGTAATTTTGTACACTGGCCCTGTATAATATAGTGATACTTGCCCTGCACAGGAGGATAACACGGACTATTTCAGATTTAATGCTGAGATCCAAGATTTTGACTGGTTTACTTCACACTTTCAAGCTGAATCACTTTCCAAAGCATTACCATATGCCAGGCAGATGGGTCTGGGGAAGGTTACAAACTTGATTGCATGTTGAGTCCAGACAAGCATTCCTGATAGTGTTTGTGGTCCACTCAGATCAGAGGAGCCTCTTTTTTGGTTGTAGGAAGGGCCTATCGTTCACCTTAAAATGGATATGTCACCATGCCCCTAGATCTCTACAAATTTCACTGAGGTACAAAGACCCTGAATTTTTGCTGGATTTAGTTCCCACCCTCTGATGTGCCGATTTATTACCAATAAGTCTAGAGTAGTTGCTACTTTTTGCTCACTAGGTTCAATCAGCATAATGTCATCAATGTAATGGGCCAGTGTGATCTTTTGGAAAGGAAAGGTGATCAAAATCCCTGAGAACTAAATTATGATAGAAGGCTGAAGAGTTGATATACCCCTGAGGTAGCATAGTGAAGATTCATTGTCGGCTGTAACAGTTGAAAACAGATTCTGGTGACCTTTATTAAGAGGGACAGAGAAAAATTATTTGCCCAATCGATAGCTGCATACCAGGGCTCCCCGCTCAGCAGAGAGTCTGCTTCTCCCTCTGACCCAACCCCCTCTTGCGCTTTGTCTCTCAAATAAATAAATAAAATCTTTTAAAAAATAAATAAAATGTACTATGTGTTGATTTGATATACCTATATAATTCAATATGATGACCACCATAGTGTTAGCTAACACCTCCATTATGTCACATAACATTTCTTTCTTTTGTGTGTGTGTGTGTATGTGTGTGATGAGAACAGTAATGATTTGTTCTCTTAGCAATTTTTAAGTAGTATGGAGGTTTCTCAAAAAATTAAAAATAAAACTACGATATGATTCAGAAATCCTACTTCCAGGTATATGCCCAAAGGAAATGAAAACAGGATATCAGAGAGATATCTGCATTCCCATGTTCACTGCATCATTATTCACAATAGCATGGTATGGAAATAACCTAAATGTCCATCAACAGATGAATGAATAAAGAAGATGTGATACAAATGGTAAGATACCATTCTTTTTTATGGCTGAGTATTATTCTATTGCATATATATATATATATATATATATATATATATATATATATATATCACATTTTCTTTATCCATTCATCAGTTGATGGACATCGGGAACTAGAGGGTATTATGCTAAGTGAAATAAGTCAGTCAGAGAAAGACAAATACCATATGAGTTTACTCATGTGTGGAATTTAAGAAACAAAACAAATGAATATAGGGAAAGGGAAAGAAAAATAAGATAAAAAAAGTGAGGGAGGCCAACCATAAGAGACTCTTTTTTTAAAGATTTTTATTTATTTGTCAGAGAGAGAGAGAGCACAAGCAGGGGGCAGTGGCAGGCAGAGGGAGAAGCAGGCTCCCCACTGAGCAAGGAGCCCAATGCAGGACTCAATCATGACCTGAGCCTAAGGCAGACGCTTGACTGACTGAGTCACCCAGGGGTCCCCCATAAGAGACTCTTAACCATAGAGAACAAACTGAGGGTGGCTGGAAGGGAAGAGTGTGGGCCAATGTGGTAATTGGGTGATGGGCAGTAAAGAGGGCATGTGATTTGATGAGCACTGGGTATTACATGCAACTGATGAATCACTAAATTCTACCCCTGAAACTAAAACTACAGTATATGTGAACTAACTTGAATTTAAATAAAATTTGGGGAAAAAAAGATGTGATACATACACACACACACACACACACACACACACAATGGAATAGTAGTTTGCCATGAAAGAGGACAAAATCTTGCCATTTTGTGACAACATGGATGGACACTGAAGGAAGGCATTATGCCAAATGAGATAAATCAAATATTGTATGATATCATTTATATCTGGTATATAAAATATCCCTAAGCCTTTGAATCCTTTCTTCTACATTAGACCAGGGCAGGCCCAGCACTTCCAGTTGGCTCACTGTGGTCCACCTTTTGGCCCAAGTTTCAGCCAACCAAGAGAAGCAGAGGATAATTCATAAAGCAAATAAGTCTGATACATTTGGTTCTCTCAAGAATATTTCTGGTCTTCATTATGAGAGTCTATGTCATAATTTCCAGATCATTTTCTTTATATTTTGTTTTTAGAGTTTTTTTTAAATTTTTAAAGATTTTATATATTTATTTGACAGAGAGAGACACCGCAAGAGAATGAACACAAGCAGGGGAAGTGGGAGAGGGAGAAGCAGGCTCCCCGCTGAGCAGGGAGCCCAACGTGAGGCTCGATCCCAGGACCCTGGGATCATGACCTGAGCCAAAGGCAGACACTTAACTGACTGAGCCACCCGGATGCCCCAGAAAGTGAATATTTTAGGCTTTGCAGGTCATATAGTCTCTATCACAACTCTTCAACTCTATCATTGTAGCATGAAAGCAGTCATAGACAATAAATAAACAAATCAGCACAGCTATGCCCAAATAAACTGTATTTGCAGAAATAAGCACTGGGCCAGAATTGACCTGTGAGGAATAGTTTGCTGCCCCTGCTTCACAGCACTGAGAATTAACAAAAAACCATCACTGCATGCAACAGTATGGAAGAATCTTGTAAAGATGATATTGAGTAGAAGGCCAGATGCAAAGCAGCACATACTGTTGAAAATCATTTATATAAAATTCGAGAACAGGCAAAACTGACCTGTGGCTATAAAAGTTATAAAAGTGGCTAACTTTGTGAAGAAATATGACCGAGGAGGGCCAAAAGTGGAACATTTGAGATGCTGTTAAACATTCTACTTCTTGGTATAAGTGATGTTTATATGACTCAGTTCACTTTATGAACATCAATTTATCAGTAGACTCAGAATATGGCTATTTTTTGACTGTGCACTTTAATATAAACTTAAAATGGGATGAATAATAACAGATGAATGTTGAAGGAACTTAATAAAACCACTCGATTATCCAGAATACCAAAGTCAAGAATATGAACTAAAGTGAGAATGTAGGAAATGTTAGAGGAAAAAATATATATCTAAGAAGTACAAGATTCTCATAAAAATAGTAGATAATACATGTTAACATTTCTTAGTTCCAGAAATTGTATGTTGTACTTGTTTTCTTGTTTCTTTATCGTATGAAACTCTGGCTGTAATATGAGCTCAATGCGGTTCGTCAGTTGCCTTATTTATTCTTGTAATGCACTTTTCGAAGTGTCAGGTAGATATATGGATTTAAGAATTCAAATATTTCTTAAACACATGAATGAATGAATGAATGAATGAATGAGGACCCTAAATAGTCAATCCATAGGTATGTTGCCTTTTCAGGTATGTAGATTTGAGAGAGAGAAAACATTTTTTAAGATACTTAAATTCCATCAATTACTTGTTATCCTTATGGTTTGAGTAAAAAATAAAGGAATGTTTTAGAGATTGTGAAGTCTTTGGCAATTAATAAAGACAAGTATTCACAGGTGGTGTTTTTAGTCATTGTTCCCACTAGCAATTGGAACTCTAGAAGAGAAAGAAATATATGGGAATAAAAACACTGGGTATGAAAATGGAATTTTTTAAATGTGCATTTCCAAATTATGACTCAAGATACCAGACTGATACATTTTGTCCCTTGCCAATAAGCTATGTCATAAGTATAGAAAAAGTATTATTCCAGAGATAAATGACTTGATGATGAGAAATTTAAACTGAATTTGTAGACAGATGGAAAAAAACACTCTGGGTAAACACATTAGTCTAGTTTCTATGCAAATAGCAAGTTTAGAACGGGAAGTAAAATAGAAGAGATGGTTAGAGATTCATACAGGAAAACAATATTACCTGATATTAACTGAGTAGAGATAGGCAACTTGACTTCTAAATATAATCAATAATATACAAACTGGAGAGCCCATCACAGCACTGCTCACATTGTTCTCTAGAAATCAACAAATCTAGAGGAGTCGAGACTGGGTGCTAGAACATGGCAAGGAGAAAAGATGCACTATTGCAAAGAAATAGCCTTGTTAAGAAAGGACAAAAAGAGAACTGAGTTCTTAGTTAAAAGACATAGAGATGTGCAGGAAAATTAATGAACCTAACAGTGAAATCAACCCAGAGAGACTGTAGATGACACAGAAATTAAAAGCGAACCCGAGAGTAGCTTACACCAGATGAAGGAGATGGTGTCATCAAAAGAGCAGAAGAACTGTTGACAAAATCTGCGGTAAATCTGAAGATTAGAAGTAGTATTGTATCAATGTTAGCTTCCTGAGTTTGAGCTGTAGTTATGTAAGAGAACATACTTGTTTGGGGGAAATACACACTGAAGTATGCAGTGGTAAAGGAGCATCATGTCTGCAACTTACTCTGAACCGTTAAGAAAACAAATCTGTATTTTTGCAGAGAAACATACATATGGAGATAGGTTTTCTTGTATTATTGCTGCAACTTCTCTGTCTCAAAATATTTTTCTTTTATTATGTCAAAATAAAAAAAATTAAAACAGCACAAAATTTGGAGATAGAACACTGTGTTCCTATTTTGGATCATGACTTACTAGCATGATGATATGAACAAATCCATTTCTTTTTTTTTTTTTAATTAATTTATTTATTTTAGACAGAGAGAGAGAGGATGAGCCCAAGTGGGGTAAGGGGCTTAGGGAAAGGGAGAGGGGGAGAGAAATAGACTCTGAGTGTGGAGCCCAATTCAGGGCTCGATCTCACAACCCTGAGATCATGACCTGAGCTAAAATCAAGAGTCCGACACCTAGTCATCTGAGTCACCCAGGCGCCCCACTTTCACATCTTTGAAATCAACTACAAAATGAATTTCAGACTTATTTCTAGATTCATTGTGATAATCAAATGAAATTGTACTGTGCCTTTATAAATTACAAAGACTAATGTTAATTATTATTAGTTATTATAGTTATTAGTTATTATTATAATGACCGTGTGATGGAAATTACAGTAGACCCAGAGGGAAGATACAGTAGCATTGGGAAATTTCAACTCCCTGGATATCTGTTAGGAGTTTTTTCAGCTAAAAGCAGTTTTCGTTTGTGTGGTAATAATTTAATCTCTCTAAGAATAGAATAAATGACTAGAGGAACTAAATTCTAAACCAAATGGAAAACAATTTTTAAAAAAGTTAAAAGAAACAAAGATACTTGCGATGGTGGAAACAGAAATCCTTACCATTTAATACAGGAAAGGTAAAGGATAGATGTGCGCAAACTCATAACTCATACTCTGTGAAGGCAAAACTTAAAAAATAGTTTAGATCTTGCAATATATAGAGAACAATATTATGGAAAGGAGGTGTGCTTATCAATGTGACCATACTCCTACCTGTAAAATCTCAAATTGTCTAGATGAGGAAGAGGGATATAAAAGAATAGCAATACCAAAATCTGCAGGCATCAAGAAATACACTTAAGTAAAAGATCTCTAATAATAGCCCCTATGATAAGCCAGGAAATATGGTAGGTGCAGAACTCCAATGGTAAAGAAGGAGGATCTTTGCCCCCACAGACCTTGTTGCTCCACTGTCATCTCACATCTCTCATCTCATCTCATATCACATCATCACCTGTTAGCTTCTATATGTTTTTATTTCCAGATTTAATAGAGAGCTTGAAAAGTCTTAGTTCCTCCATGTGGCAAACTCCATATAATTTTAAATCACGAAGAATGAAACTTAATGTGTGTGTGTAAATTTTTAAAAACTCGGGGCACCTGGATGGCTCAGTTGGTTAAGCATCGGACTCTTGATTTCAGCTCAGGTCATGATCTCAGGGTCATGACTTGGAGCCCCCCTCCCCGCCTTCCCTCACCTTGAGCTCAGTGCTGGGCATGGAGCCTACTTAAGATTCTCTCTCTCTCCCTCTTCCTCCCTCTACCTCTTCCCCCAGCCCACCGCTTGTGCACGCTCTCTCTATCTCTCAAAACAAACTTAAATTAAAACTCGTATAGGAGAATAAAATGTAAAATATCACAAAATAATCCAGCTTTATTATAAGTGTATGACATAACCTCACTGATGAAGGTGAGGAAGAAGAGGTGCTGATTTAGGTAACTTTGGAAATGACTGGAAGCTACAAGACGAAAGCAAAAAGAAATATAACTAAGCACTTTCTTCGAATTGGTAAAGTTTTTTCTCACAAGGGTAAGGGCTAACTACTTTGAAACCACTATGCCTATATATGGCATTGAGCAAATAAGCCAAAGGATGGTGAGTGGAGTAGATAGGTTCTCACTATCGGAGTAAGAGGTTAGAGATGAGCAAGGAGAGAAAGGTCAGAATGAACCATGTGGGACTGGGTTAGAGTTGGAGACATCGGAATAAACTCTTACTTAGTTTAAAATAGATACTATTGGATAGATAAAAAAAAAATGCTTATAGATTTGCAGGTATATGTGAGTTTTATACATACATATGTTTCCTAGCTCTGTCTGCTCAGATAGCCCGGAAGCAATGACACCCCAATAGTGATGAGTACCTCAGTGCCCAGATCTTGGTCTCCAGTAACATTCTTTGATAAAAAGAACCAGAGCTCCTTGGAGAAATGGCTGATTTCTAGGACCCAGCCAAGAAATACACAAAGGAAACCCAGGGCATCTTATAGTGTCAGAAAGTAAGGAAGTACTCAAAAAGTGAAATGAAAGGGTATGTCCAGGGGACACAGGATCTAACTGAAAGAACTCCCAATGGCCAAAGCTGGAGAAAAAGGAAGAACACAACAAAGGAAGTATAGAATTATAACCCAAAGTATAAAATAATTACCCATTAGTCCATACTGATAAAAATAAATGATTGAATAAGTAAAGAAATGAAGGAGAATAGACAAGTCTTTTATACAGAAGAATGCCAAGTAATTATGTTGATAATCCCCTCACTGGGGAGGTGGAGCATAACTCCCCAACTCCTAAATTTGGGCTACACTTAGTAACTTGCTTGCAAAGGATATAGTAGGGAAAGAGCTGGGGTAAATAGCTTTACAGTATAGAGACCTGATGATTAAGGTGAACCTAATCAATGATAAGTCATGTTAATACCATATACCCTTGACACAATGTCTTGAGAATGGCACTTCACTTACCTGGCCTTTCCCCACAAGGCCCTCCCCTCCAAAAGCCTTCCTAACCCCAGTCTATCCATAAGAAAAAAAAAATCAGAAAAGCCCAAATTTAGGGACATTCTAAAAAAGTCTTGACCAGGGCGCCTGGGTGGCTCAGTTGGTTAAGCGACTGCCTTCGGCTCAGGTCATGATCCTGGAGTCCAGGGATCGAGTCCCGCATCAGGGTCCCTGCTCAGCAGGGAGTCTGCTTCTCCCTCTGACCCTCCCCCCTCTCATGCTCTATCTCATTCTCTCTCTCAAATAAATAAATAAAATCTTTAAAAAAAATAAAAATAAAAAAATAAAAAAGTCTTGATCAGTACTCCTCAAAGCTGTCAAAATCATCAAAAGCAAGGATAGTCTGGGACTAGTACAGCCTGGAGGAGCCTAAGGATGCATAATGACTAAATGTAATGTGGTAACTTGGATTGGATCCTGAAACATAAAAAGGACATTAGGGAAAACTAAAGAAATCTTAATACAGTGTAAAGTTTAGTTAATAATATTGCACCATTATTGGTTTATTAGTTGTAACGAATGTACCATAGCAATATAAAATATATAAAAACTGGGAAAATAAGACTCAGAGTATACAGGAACTTTCTGCACTATCTTTGCAATTTTTGTTAAATCTAAAACTACTACAAAGTAAAACACTTATTTAAATACAAAAAATAACACATTTATAACTACAATTTTAAAAAGTGGCTTATCAGATTTCAGAGCATCATTGTCTTTTTTTAAGGACTCAAAACTTAATGAAACTGACATGTATAGAACAAGGGAAAAATAACAGTAACTCTTGTATTAATAGCATAAATGATGATGATAGTTAATACTGAGGGTTTTAGTCCAATATCCACACTGCTTGTATACAATTATGTCCGAGTTTGTGTGTATTCACCTACATACTAGCAAAATGGTTAATATAAGATTCTCAGTGGTGTTTCTAAAGTATAAGAAAGGGTTAGCTGGATTGGATAATTTCTAAGCTTTCTTGCATTCCCATAATTTTCTGATCCTAATTCCAAGCTATCAATTAATCTTGTGACTCTTACAAACTCTGACCTCTTGCTATAGAATTCTCACGTACCAGGTAGTTAAGATTCCAGAACCTAAAATTCTTGAGACAAAAATGCTATGCTGAATAAATGGAAACATAAGATGTTATATACAATATCTAATTATCCAAGAGGCTTGTGTTTTAGACCTGGTTTTACTACTTATGAGCTACAACTACACTGGCCAAAATAGCTTTTCTAAAATGGAGGTGACCAATTCTATACAGTTGTGGAAAACCACATTAAGGAAGTTGTTAAACGTTATTCATATATAAGACACTATCATTATGTTGGCATGTTGGTGTCATGTTTTCAGAAATCAAAGTATTGATTCTGTGAAAGGAAATTATATTTTAAATAAAGAAGTGTTGTTATTTGGGGCTATCCTAAACAAAATGCTAATAGAATACTGTCAGAAATTCTCTTAAAAATCCAAAAATGATAAAACTAATAATATAAAGTAAGAGTACATACATACAGAAATAGAGAAGAAAGAAAGTTTATTTATAATATTAACCTTATCGTTTCAAATGGAAAATTTGACAAGATTTTCTCAGACTCCAAATGATGTATGCATTTTTCTCTTTTAGCTGAAGGCAGACGCTTAACGACTGAGCCACCCAGGCGCCCCTATTTTTCTCTTTTAAAAATCATTCTTCCTGAGGGGCTCTAAGCTCTGTAAAAGACATACAAAAGCCCCATGTTTCTATAATAATCAAGAAAATTTTATACACTAATATTTCCTTAAACTTTCTAGATATGTATTTTTTTAAATGCACTCTTTCTAATGTTTCTGCTTACATGAACCATCTCCAACAGAGACGAGATGTGGTGGCCTCCTCACAGGTGATCAGGTGGTGGTTCTGCATTTTGCCTGGACAACTGCAGGAGGTTCTTTACTGCCCTTTCCTTCTGCCTGCTAATTCTTTCCCAAAGCTATTTATTTGTTATCTTCCCATTAATGCTTCCATTCATGCTTAATGAGGAGCTTGGCTGTAATCAGCACGTAAATCAGATAGGATCACACACCTGGTCCTTGTATTTTTCTCCCTGTTTTGGGTCCGAAGAAATAAAATGAGATCAGATTTCTTAAGTGTCAAAATCAAACTGAAATATCTATGGACTTAATAAAATTTCATTAGTTTGAAAAAAGGAGTTCATTAAGCATTCTAATCTTAAAAATTTATGGAAAATAGAGAGATATTTCCAGAGTTAAATAAACAAGGGAGACTTTATTCAAGACAAAAGAAAGATTGAACTCAACTCTGCTGAGATGAAAGGCAGGAGAGTTTTAAGATCTTGGGTTGAGTGTCAAATACTAGAACTAGAGGGAAAATACTGAAGGATACTAGGGGTGAAGTTGATCAATGTAATTAGGCCATCTCTGTTTCCTAACTGCATTGGTGCTCATCAAAGTTAAACTCCTACCTTCCCACAGAGACTGGGAAACAGGGGTGCTATTTTCCTGAGGATTACGTTCAAAGGGATGGCTTTCAGGTCCTTGAGAAAGACATTCCTGAGGTATAAAACTGTCAAGAGCTGGGAGAATATTTACAATTCCAAGGTGCAGAGAATCATTTGTAATTGCAAGTTTTCTAAAGTTAATAGTTCTCAGAAAAAGGAAGTCCGGCACATAGTCAAGAAGATTCTGTCTGAAGTTTAGCCCAACTGGAGGGGAATATTCAGGCTAGCTTGCTGTCTTCTTCATTAGTCCTTATTTACTATATGTCCTATATTTTAGTGTCGTGGGAGGGAAGAGGAGGAAATCCCCATAGACAGTGTATTTCTTAGAGTTGTTTTTCATTTTCCTGAAGGTATGCTATATGATTACAGGAGAGGTTCTGAGAAAGTGCTGTGAGCCACAGCATGAGAATCACTTGGACTGCTTATTGAAAAAAATAAAGAAATAAAAAACAATTCAGCAATTCTGAGAAAAGTGATCAGTACTTTATATTTTTAAAAAAACTACTCTTGCATCCCTGATTTATCACCAAGATGAGAGCCACTGCATCGTCAGTTATTAATAAAAGTGAAAGGTAGAGAAATGAGATACTGCTCTGAACTATTATAGGGACAGGATATACCAAGTTTGGGAGACAGTGAGGAATAGCTAGAATTGGTAAAACTATTGATGGAAATGAAAATGGGACACTTACTTTAAAGAGGACTTTTTGTTTCACCATCATATGATAGCCATTTCACTTCCAGGTATTTACTCAGGAGAAATGAGAGCAGGTCCCCGTACAAATGCTTTTACCTGAATGTTAGCAGCAGATTCGTCTTTAATAGCAAAAACCTAGGAACAACCCATATGTCCATCAACAGCTGAATGGGGAAAAGAAGCTGTTGTGTATCTGTACAATGAAATTTTATTCAGCATTAACAAGGAATGAACTATGGATACATGCAATAACAGAGACAAATCACACAAAAATGTGTGTCTATAGTGTGATTCTGTTCATATACAATTTAGAACATGGAAACTGACCTAGGTGACAGGTATGCAGATCAATGGCTACCTGCTGGTGAGAGCAGAGAGTGCTGGATGGAAGAACCACACAGGGGCAGGGGGAAAATTTGGGGGCTGAGAGGGATGTTCGATTCCTTGACTGTGGTGATAGATTTCACTGATTTAGCAATATGTCAGGACTTAATCAAATTGTGCATTCTAAATATGTACAACGTATGGTTTATAAATTATTTCTTGATGAAACCACTTACATAAAATGCGTTCGGAGGAAAACCACATAGTGTTTAAGGAAAATTAAAAAGATTATGATTTTGGAAATAATAGCTACCTATAGAAAGATTAACCAAAAAGAAAAAAAAAAAGCAGAATTTATCTTTCCTATTCCTTCATATTCATGAAAAGCCTGAGACAGATTGTATTTCTAGAAATTTAAATGCAGGAAAAAACAAAACTCTAGGAGGAATTTTCTAGAATTAAGGGGAAAGACTAGAGTCTAACCTCACCAAACAGATCACCTTTATAGTATATATATGCTGTTTATATTTTATACTATATATATATACTTTATACTTACACTGTATAGATACATATATAATATATACATAGTATAAAGGTATCTTTATACTACATATATCTTTATACTATATAAATCTTTTATATATGTGTGTATATATACATATTATACATACTATATATAGCATATATAGTATAATGTATACTATATATATTATTCTATCTATACAGGACTAATCTCTAACTCTTTTTCATTTTTTTTTAATTTATCTAGTTTGTTTTCCATTTATCGCTTATCAGTTCCCACCTAACATCTGGCTGTAGTTGGTCCCTAGAGTGCTACAGTGCTATAAACACAAAAAGGAAGATTGCTTTGGAGTGATGCACCTCCTGTGTTCCTCTGGAAACTAGTGTGTACATGAAGCATTCACAGAAGTGCATGACACCATCTTTTACCATGATGTACTTAGGCATGTACAATCCATTACGTCTGTGTCATCTGTCTGTAGCAAGCTAGCTACCCATCTATGGTTTTTATGGAGTGCCTATTATATGCCAGGTCCTGGGCTAGTTGTCTCAAAATTTTTTATATACGTAAATCTCACAATAATTTGTGAAATTGCAAAGTGCTTACAAAATAAATGTGGTATGTCCTAGATGGAAAGTGGAAAATGACAAGAAATTATAGTATAAAGCAGTCTACCAAAATCATACAAATTCAGAAGTCTAGGAGATGAAGAAAAACCTTGAAAGTATCTGATCCTCCTTGCCTCCTTTATTATTTGTATAAACTGAGTTCTTCTGGAGTTTGATATTTGCCTGAAGTCACGCAGTCTTTCTGAGCCAAAGTTAAAACTCAGTACCCATAATTCCTCATCAAGACGGCTTTTCATTATGTTAGGTGGCCTTCCTCAGTGCCAATAAATGACCAACTATAATGTGACTTTTCTAGAAGTTTGAGGGAAGACACGATTATTTTGACTAGTGATGACTAAGAGAGAAAGTTCAGGCATCTACTTATTGCTCTGAATCCACCCATTATACACACTGCATTTGTTTTCTTCTAGAATATCTTAGTATTACAGTAAGAGATATGGAGGTTTCCTTATTCTTTAAGGACTTCATGGAACACGCCTATTGGAAATTCATGGAACACACTTTTGCTGTTTTACAAAGGGTTCCCCAAGGCCACTAGAATACATGGGAAAATCTGCTGGTTTTATTTTCCTTTTTTTTTTTCTTTTTTTTTAGAGAGAGGGAGTGAGGGGAAGGGCAGAAGGAGAGAGAGAGAGAGAATCTTAAGCAGGCTCCACATCCAGCATGGAACCTGACCCAGGGCTCGATCTCACGACCCTGAGATCATGACCTGAGCTGAAATCAAGAGTCAAATGCTTAACCAATTGAGCCATCCAGGTGCCCCAGTTTTATTTTCCATTTTATCATTATAGTTCCTGTGCTCATCAATATGCTTTTATCACCTGAATTTACACAGATAAAACAATGCAAAAAATGGCCTTAAAATATAGCTCCTAAATACAAGAAGAAACCAAGTAGTTTTGAATGCCGTGAAAGACTGCCTTGGGAGTCGATGAACACTCTCCCCTACGTATTGGTGGGTGGGAACAGAGGCACGTGAAGAGGAAATGTATTATGCACCTCCGTGATAAAAAGTACACTACTTTAAAAAAAAAAAAAGTACACTACTTTTGTTTGCATTATAGTCTCATATACTGGCCAGTCACACAGAAGAAGGCTTGTGCTTGGCTGACTGGGAGGGAGCTACATTTATTTCTTATTGCTGCTGCAACAAAATCACCACAAACTCAGTGGCTTAAAACAGCACAGATTTATTTTCTTACATTTCTGGAGGTCAGGTGTACAAACTCATTCTCAGTGGACTGATAATCAAGGTGATAGCGGGGCTATGTTCCCTCTGGAGGCTCTAGGGGAGAACCCATTCCTTTCTTGCCTTTTCCAGGTTCTAGAGACTGCCCACATTTCCTTGGCTCCTGGCTGCATCACTCAATCTCTGCTTCTCTCATTATATCTCTTTCTCTGATTGTGACCGTCCCTCCTACCTCTTATTAGGACCCTGCTGATGACATTGGGACTACATTGGGATATCCATTTGGATGATCCAAGTTCATCTCTCCATTTTAAGATCCCTAATTTGATCACATATACACAGTCTCCTTTGCTATGTGTCTCAACTATAATAACACTGTATTTCTCCAACCTGTTCCTCACTAAGGAGACTACATTACTTCACATAAAGAAGACAGGTATGTTTTTGTCCTGCAACAGCCTTGTTCAAAATAGGGAACTAGTTTTGAGTTTCACTTTCAGGATGATGGAGTATCTTGGACAGCTAATTATTAGAAGGGAGGTTGTATGAGGTGGTTGATTGAGCACTGGACCCAGGGTCAGTTGCTACAGACCCGTGTCCTAGCTCCGTGAGAATTCCTCGGCATTGTTCCTGAGAAACACTAAGTGTTCAATAAATGTCTCTGGCATGAGATGAGAGGGCAGTATAAAAATCAGCCAGTTTAAACTCTTAAAAGGGTGAGCACAGTGGGTAGAAATGTAGAGAAAGCAAGGGCACAATTTATTAAGATATAATGTGTTTCCTAAATTGAACTTTTTTTCCAATTTATAGATTTTCCCAAGTATTATTAACTATGATGAGACATTCAGATGTAAAATATGAAAATGAATCTGGTTTTATTATTCAGCATCTAATGAGCCATGCAAGTTGCAGAAATTATTTTTAAAATGATTATCCACAAATACCAGAAAATAGAAGATTTGGATCTTAAAGCAAATCGAGATAATTTGGGGAAAAAAAATGAAGAAGGCTTAAGCAGAGAATAATATAAGCATTTTCCAAACACGAACATGAAAATAGGTTGCCAGTGTCTTCTTGGATTGGCAATTGGAGAAAGGGATAATTAAGCAAGTAAAGAGCCACTACTCAGGGTAAACTAAATGTGTACCATACACTATGTTGAATCGAGACAGTGCCAGAGTATTTGTCAACTACAATCAGTGTCAGGATCCTCCCTTTCTCACTTCGTCTTGTCCTGTTCTTGTTAACTACCACTTTTAGAGAATATCATGGCAGCCCCTTTCAGCGTTATTCCCCAGCAACCCTCATAACAGTCATTCCGATTTCCATTTTCTCCAATTACCTAGAGGTGCCAGTAAATATGGACAGGTCAACACGGCTTTTTCAGCATCACCACTTGGGGACAACGTGAAGTAGGTGTCCTGGTAAGTCTACTCTAGCAGCTCACGTGTATTAGCAATAACCCTTTAAGATTATTGTACACAGCATTTGACCCATCTTCTTTAATGTTGAGCAATGCAATTTGTCACATGATCGTGACACTCTCCATTTTACCATACCCCGAGGCAATGCAATTTGTCACATGATCGTGACACTCTCCATTTTACCATACCCCGAGGCAAGGTACATGTCCCTAGGCTCTTTTTTATAGTGTGTGTGTGAGAGTGTGTTCGGGTGCGTGTGTTCATTGAGTCAGTTGAGAGTGGAGCAGGGAAGGATTCCAGGGGTTGACGGTAGGAAGTTTCTCAATATCTCTGAGCAGTGTCTGGTTTCAGGAATCTTGACAGAAGTCCTCAAACATGCCCCTGTGTACCTGCACCACCAGAACACAGAGGCGACTCTACAAATGAACTTTCAGGAATAGTCCAGGTCTCTCAGTTCTCCCAGACAAATACTCAAACTTTCACCTTTTACATCAAGCAAATATGCATGTATTTATTCTAAATATACCTTAAGTATCAGCTGCCCCAAAAGTCAGTTTTTATAGTACTTCAAATGAAAAAGTAAAAGTAAACATGGGTTATATACAGCTTACTAATTTTGTGTAAACTTTGCAATTATCTATTAAATCTAGTTAGGTGAGAAGTCAGGGCTAGCAGAAGGGACACTAAGGAGGAGAGACACAAGCCAGAGGGCAGGAGGAGCAGAAGCAAATACTCCCTCTCTTCCTGCCTGGTGATACTTAGATCTTCCACGAGTCCAAGGAGACTGATGGGTATTGTAAACCATAGAGGTCAGCCTCCCAGAACGGCTGAGGAGGACAGACAAAGACAGAGAATGGATGAGGACCAAACAGAGAAGAAAGAGAAGTCCTTTGTGTTCCTCTTCCTTCATATTCCTCCCCAAAAGCAACCATACTTGATGCTCCTTAACTCATTCATTTGACATTTACCTCCACAGCGCTATTAAACTCATTTATAGGACTTGGATCTGTTTTCCAACAGGAGTCATTTTCTATTGACCTCCCAATTTCAATCCCTCCTAATTTCATACAAACACGCACACAAACACATTTAATATTTCTATCCTCCCAATATTGCTACATGATAAATTTGTTTAAATCCATAATCTATACAGGCATCACTGAGATCACAAAAATGTTATTCACAGCTGAAACATATATTGTATAATTACTATTTCTGTTCTTGTCCAATTCTGTTTTGTTGTTGTTTGTACGTTTTTATTTTCCTAGGTCTGATAATCTCTGTTTTTTTTTTTTCATTTGCTCAGTTTACTAAACAATCAGTATTAATGCAAGTCCTGGCTTCCAACCAATTGTCTAAGTTTGCTTTAAGCCATTCAGATGCATCAAGTACTACATCGATTTCTTCTTGGAATTATCTCTCCGAGAGCTTCAGATAAATTGCACTTTTGACTGTTCTCGAAGTTAGGTGCATGGCTGTTTCCCTGGGATATCCCCTTCATATCCATAATCTGTTGTTTTGGATCTCCTCTTTTGTGTATCTTATGTCTTTACCTTTTAAAACTGACTTCCTAATTATTGTGTGACATGACCTTTGGTAGATTCCTGAGAAGGAATGCATACAAAGTGAAATTTCTGAGACCTTACATATATGAAATTGTTACCACTCTACCTTCACAGTCAATTAATATTAGCTTAGGATAGCATTCTAGGTTGGGAATATTCTTGCCTCAAACTTTTGAAGAGATATCTCCTATGTCTCAAGGCTGCCAGGGTTGCTATTAAAAAGTACTCAGTGATTTGGGCACCAAATCCTTTTAGTGTGACCTGCTTTTCCTCACAGGTTTTTTTTTTTTTTTTTTTGTCTTCAGTTTTCTGAAATTGCATGAATATGTGCCTTGGCTGTTGTAAGAATTTACCCAGCTTGTGTTTTCTGACAGCATCCCACCCAAAAGAAGTTCCGGCTCAGTTGTGCCAGGGATGAATTGAAAGTAGCTCAGTGACTCTGACACGTTGTTTGTCCATTGCTCTTCCTGAGAGAAGGAGGATCACAGCATCACATTTCCACTAACTGTGATCAGTCCCTGCGAGATGCCATCTAGCTAAGACTGGCTAAAATTATATTATTGACTACCTACTATTAATACGATGTCTTTCTCTGCCCCCGCAAATCTGTTTTGAAAACACAGATTGTTCAAGAGCATCCTTCATCGTTAGGAGGTTGGAGCCTGACAGTCACTGAGATAGATTTGTCAAAGACCACACAACTAGCATGTGATAGATTTGAGATCTCAGCCCCTGCGCACAATTAAAATCT
This sequence comes from Halichoerus grypus, assembly GCF_964656455.1. Lineage (NCBI taxonomy): Eukaryota > Metazoa > Chordata > Mammalia > Carnivora > Phocidae > Halichoerus > Halichoerus grypus. Next base: position 63,577,175 of record NC_135715.1, on the reverse strand, counting down.
TGTGCCCCTTAGCCATCTAGGGCACAAAGGGAGTGGTTATCTACAATTACCATCTATGAATTATTTGAGTCTTTAGTTCCATAAATTTCTCATGTATTTTATATTGTATATTCTCAGCTTCTAACACCTTCTAATGCACTCCCTACGTAGGATTGAATACATTAATAATACATTTGGGCAAATAAAACCAGCACATGCTTTAGCCACTATGATATGTCCTTTAAAATGAATAAATTCTGATTTTTTTTCCTCCTGAATCAACTGTATTTTTCTACAAGACTAACTCTCAAAGAACCACTAAACCACTTGTTTTAGGTTTCACCTCTATAATTAACATTATCCTTTTTGGTAACAAAAGAAAATAAAAAAAAAATCATGCTATAGATGTCTGGTGGTAGATAGCAGATGATTATTTATCTGACCTCAGGGTAAAAATTATCATTACATTATCTGCAGGTGTCTTAAGAACATCTGTCTGGTTAAGATGCACTACTATACCTTGTTTTTCTAGAATGGAGTATGGACATAGGATTTATTTTAAAGATGTCCTTTACCTGTGGGCTGGAAGTTGAGTGATCAGAAATAAAATACAAATAAATGTATCTGTTCTAACCTGGGAGTCACAGATAAAAGCAACAAAGGATTATCAATGGTACCATCTGGTATCACTCATTTCAAAGTCACAGTTGACCTGTAGAAAGAAGGAATAGACATTTTTTGAAAGTAACAATGGGAGCACAGAGAATTCCATCTTAGAAATATGATTCTTACTGCCCAAGGGTTTGGCAAAGATCTCAAAAGTCAACAGCAGCACAACTGATTCCAAGTACCCCCATATTCTAAGAAAAGTGCAAGATCATGTACACAGGGCATTTTAGAGATTGAGAAACAGGTTATGCCAGCATTAGCCCATCACCCATTGGTTTGGAGACCCTCTTCCCATGTACTGTGCTTTCTTTTCCACTCCCTAGTGAGAAGAGGAAGTGGATGCCTCCTCCTCATTAAGTCAAAATAAGATACCTTCAGAAGAACTGCCTGGTGGGAGTTTAGCACTAGTCCTCAGGCTTTGAGTGATATGGACGCAAGTATCCATCTGGCTTCCACCTAGTAGATTTTAAGGTGAGAGACCGTGCTCACGGCTGCCCCTAAATGGCATCAGAAAGGGGAGGGTTTTCCTGGATCTCTAGGCACAGCAATGAACAGTTTTGGTTTTCCCAGGACTGAAGGATTTACTGGGACATGGGACTTTCACAGCTAAACTAGGGGATGTCCTGGGTAAATCAAGACAATTAGTCACCCTCCTTTAAGACTTGATGGTACAAGAATGTATGGATAATTCCCCTGTGGCCGGACATGGCCCTTATCAAGAGAACCAGAATGAGTCGTCTTAAGAGAGCTTTTTTCCAGAGGCCCACTTGGGAATTTCAAATGACCCCGAGAATGTGAACACCTAAGAAACAAGGAATAAGCCAGAATTGTTCATGGCGGGTCAGACACAGTTTCTCAGGGCAAAGGTGCTGGAAGTAAGAAGTATCCAGGGATTGGGAGCATCTCCTGAGAAGCCACCAAAAGTAGAAAGGGTGAGTTTTGGCCATCTGCTAGATCCAGAATGTAACACTGTAGATTATAAATGTACCAGCCAAGTACTTTCCCTTACTACTCCTCCCTCCCCCTACTAGAATCCAGTAGAGGACCCAAACAGCAGCTGACATGTGGAGGCAAAGATGCTTCAAGAATAATGAAGAAGCCAACCACAGTCCCTTTTTAACCTACAGATTTGTAAGCCTGAAGTAGTCACAAACTAGGAGAGAGGAGTCTTAGATTTATGTCATCACTAAACTATACTGGGCATTACATCACTTAAAATTGACTGAAGGACTCTGTATCTGTTACCTGGGGATCACCAGAAAAATCTATAGATGCTGTATTTTACCAAGAGGCAGGCAAGAACAAGTGGAGCAAAAGGGCTTGCAGGGGCAGTGTGAGAAAGAATAAAGTCACATTCAGTTCATAAAATAAAGAATGTTTAACTCATTCCAGGCTCTGAGGTTTAGGCGGTGCAAAGTTATAAACAATCTCTTTAAGAGTGTGATGGGAAAGGGATATCCAAGGTGGGACCCTGGGGTTTTATAAAACAAGGTAAAGGGAACACTTCCACAAGAGCCTGAGAATGTAGGGGAGCTTTAGGGTGACAAAACCGAAATTCCAGACAACAGAGAAGAAGGTTAGTCCACAGGCAGACGGGTCACTGGGAAGGCCTGGAAGTATGGTGCCACCTGGGGTAAACATCCCTGTGCGACCTGCTGGGAATAGTTCAGTTAGAATCCCAGAAGAGGGGGCAAGCCATTTCAGACGCAGTCTTCTCTACCTGGTTAGAAAGTAGAGGACCCCTGGCTGTTGTTCCATCCTGCACCTCTTCGCTGGGTGATGCGGTGGGAGGGGCAGGGCCGCAGGAGGGAATGTGGCAGCTCAGAGGAAACAAGGGGACTGTATCTAGCTTCTCAAGGGGTCTCATCAGATGTCTTTATTCATTACCTTTTTCATTCGGTTGTATGCACACAAGTGCCTGAGGAGAATTTGAGTTCTTTTCCTGACTTTGTTTCCCTCGGATTCCTACCATCAACAAGGCTAAGCAAATGCTGGAACCTAAGACCCACCCTTGAAGGCCTGATGCCACTTCAGGTCTCACCTACATCTGTGTGAACTCTAATGGTTTCTGACAGATTAGCTTGTCACTGGTTCCCAATGGATTCACTGTGCTCAGTGCTCAGGGCGTGCTCTGCAGAAGGACGCCTGATGGAGACAGTAAGTGGGGTCTGAGGCGCAGCCTGTGATGTGCTGGTCAAGCGATAGGGGCCTGTATGTGCTGGTCAGGAGATACGGCCCCGGTGATGTGCTGGTCAGGGGATACGGCCCCGGTGATGTGCTGGTCAGGGGATAGGGCCCCGGTGATGTGCTGGTCAGGGGATACGGCCCCGGTGATGTGCTGGTCAGGGGATACGGCCCCGGTGATGTGCTGGTCAGGGGATACGGCCCCGGTGATGTGCTGGTCAGGGGATACGGCCCCGGTGATGTGCTGGTCAGGGGATACGGCCCCGGTGATGTGCTGGTCAGGGGATAGGGCCCCGGTGATGTGCTGGTCAGGGGATATGGCCCCGGTGATGTGCTGGTCAGGCGATAGGGCCCCGGTGATGTGCTGGTCGGGAGATACGGCCCCGGTGATGTGCTGGTCAGGGGATACGGCCCCGGTGATGTGCTGGTCAGGGGATACGGCCCCGGTGATGTGCTGGTCAGGCGATAGGGCCCCGGTGATGTGCTGGTCAGGGGATACGGCCCCGGTGATGTGCTGGTCAGGCGATAGGGCCCCGGTGATGTGCTGGTCAGGGGATACGGCCCCGGTGATGTGCTGGTCAGGCGATAGGGCCCCGGTGATGTGCTGGTCGGGCGATACGGCCCCGGTGATGTGCTGGTCAGGGGATACGGCCCCGGTGATGTGCTGGTCAGGCGATAGGGCCCCGGTGATGTGCTGGTCAGGGGATAGGGCCCCGGTGATGTGCTGGTCAGGCGATAGGGCCCCGGTGATGTGCTGGTCAGGGGATACGGCCCCGGTGATGTGCTGGTCAGGCGATAGGGCCCCGGTGATGTGCTGGTCGGGCGATACGGCCCCGGTGATGTGCTGGTCAGGGGATACGGCCCCGGTGATGTGCTGGTCAGGGGATACGGCCCCGGTGATGTGCTGGTCAGGCGATAGGGCCCCGGTGATGTGCTGGTCAGGGGATGGGGCCCCGGGGATGTGCTGGTCAGGGGATAGGGCCCCGGTGATGTGCTGGTCAGGCGATGGGGCCCCGGGGATGTGCTGGTCAGGCGATACGGCCCTGGTGATGTGCTGGTCAGGGGATACGGCCCTGGTGATGTGCTGGTCAGGGGATACGGCCCTGGTGATGTGCTGGTCAGGGGATACGGCCCCGGTGATGTGCTGGTCAGGCGATAGGGCCCCGGTGATGTGCTGGTCAAGCGATAGGGGCCTGTATGTGCTGGTCAGGCGATACGGCCCTGGTGATGTGCTGGTCAGGCGATACGGCCCTGGTGATGTGCTGGTCAGGGGATACGGCCCTGGTGATGTGCTGGTCAGGGGATACGGCCCCGGTGATGTGCTGGTCAGGCGATAGGGCCCCGGTGATGTGCTGGTCAAGCGATAGGGGCCTGTATGTGCTGGTCAGGCGATACGGCCCCGGTGATGTGCTGGTCAGGGGATACGGCCCCGGTGATGTGCTGGTCAGGGGATACGGCCCCGGTGATGTGCTGGTCAGGGGATACGGCCCCGGTGATGTGCTGGTCAGGGGATACGGCCCCGGTGATGTGCTGGTCAGGGGATACGGCCCCGGTGATGTGCTGGTCAGGGGATACGGCCCCGGTGATGTGCTGGTCAGGCGATACGGCCCCGGTGATGTGCTGGTCAGGCAATGGGGCCCCGGGGATGTGCTGGTCAGGGGATAGGGCCCCGGTGATGTGCTGGTCAGGGGATAGGGCCCCGGTGATGTGCTGGTCAGGGGATAGGGCCCCGGTGATGTGCTGGTCAGGCGATGGGGCCCCGGGGATGTGCTGGTCAGGCGATGGGGCCCCGGGGATGTGCTGGTCGGGCGATACGGCCCTGGTGATGTGCTGGTCAGGGGATACGGCCCCGGTGATGTGCTGGTCAGGCGATAGGGCCCCGGTGATGTGCTGGTCAAGCGATAGGGGCCTGTATGTGCTGGTCAGGCGATACGGCCCTGGTGATGTGCTGGTCAGGCGATACGGCCCCGGTGATGTGCTGGTCAGGGGATACGGCCCCGGTGATGTGCTGGTCAGGGGATACGGCCCCGGTGATGTGCTGGTCAGGCGATAGGGCCCCGGTGATGTGCTGGTCAAGCGATAGGGGCCTGTATGTGCTGGTCAGGCGATACGGCCCTGGTGATGTGCTGGTCAGGGGATACGGCCCCGGTGATGTGCTGGTCAGGGGATACGGCCCCGGTGATGTGCTGGTCAGGGGATACGGCCCCGGTGATGTGCTGGTCAGGGGATACGGCCCCGGTGATGTGCTGGTCAGGCGATACGGCCCCGGTGATGTGCTGGTCAGGCAATGGGGCCCCGGGGATGTGCTGGTCAGGGGATAGGGCCCCGGTGATGTGCTGGTCAGGGGATAGGGCCCCGGTGATGTGCTGGTCAGGGGATAGGGCCCCGGTGATGTGCTGGTCAGGCGATGGGGCCCCGGGGATGTGCTGGTCAGGCGATGGGGCCCCGGGGATGTGCTGGTCGGGCGATACGGCCCTGGTGATGTGCTGGTCAGGGGATACGGCCCCGGTGATGTGCTGGTCAGGCGATAGGGCCCCGGTGATGTGCTGGTCAAGCGATAGGGGCCTGTATGTGCTGGTCAGGCGATACGGCCCTGGTGATGTGCTGGTCAGGGGATACGGCCCTGGTGATGTGCTGGTCAGGGGATACGGCCCCGGTGATGTGCTGGTCAGGGGATACGGCCCCGGTGATGTGCTGGTCAGGGGATAGGGCCCCGGTGATGTGCTGGTCAGGCGATGGGGCCCCGGGGATGTGCTGGTCAGGGGATAGGGCCCCGGTGATGTGCTGGTCAGGCGATGGGGCCCCGGGGATGTGCTGGTCAGGGGATGGGGCCCCGGGGATATGCTGGTAAGGCGATGGGGCCCCGGGGATGTGCTGGTCAGGGGATGGGGCCTGCAGTTCCAGGAAGCAGCACCTTTTGCTCATGCACATGAAAGTGCTTGACCCACTACTAACAAGACAAGAAGCAGAAATTCAAATCTAGTTATGAACAACAGCAAGAAACAAAGCCTTTAAACTGGGGTCAAACAGAAAGTATTCTCTGGATCCCTCATGCGTTATACTCATTGGGAATAACACACCTTCTTGAATTTTAGCTTAAATTTGGATTACCGTTTCTTAAAATGTCTTCCCACACACTACAATAAGCTATAGCATTAACACGAGGAGTTAATAGGTATGCAGAAACTTGCTTGTGATAGATAATTGAATTAAGGGTAGTAGACAACAGGAAGTCTATTAGAATAGTTACAGAAAATGTCAGAGGCAGGAAAGGTGGGTGTGATTGATTCCGGCACCGAGAACTATCAGTTAATGTCTCACAATTATCTATCTGAAGTTTCCAGGTGACTTCCACTAGAAACTGTTTATAATACATGTAGAAGTAGTGAATTTAGGGAGACATGAAATCTAAATGGTACTTAAAAAGGAATGACAGTGGTATTATTTCATATCCCTCAACATTTTCTAAGACACCTCAGCAAGGCTAAAAGTTCTAAGACCATCAGCTGGGGTTGAAAGAAGCAACCAGTTACGGCTGTTGCGATGCAGCTTCCCCCAGCAGAATCTGCATCTGGAACAAGAAGAAAGCTTAAAATTATTACCTAGTTTAAATGATACACATTTTTTTCTAGTTTGACATTTTAACGCATATCTTTCTCGCTTATGCTTTATTTGATATTTAAGATTAATGATAAATGAGTTCTAGTTTCCTGCAAATTTTACTATCATAGATAATATAGAATGTCAGTGTTGCATGTGCCTTGCATATATTTTAAAGATCATCATCAGTACAAAATGGGTTTGGACTCACAACGGTTGCTTTAGGAAGACATAAGAGGAGGAGGCATATGCTTTCCTATTTTTCCTAGAGGAAATATATATAAAATTTCCAAATATAATGCAACAAAGTACATGAAATCAACTATTGGTAAAAAAATAATTACCAACAGTGCAAAGTCACCAAGACAGAATGTAAGAAAAGGACCTCCGCAGAGAGAGACACTGGATGAAAAAGAGTAACCATGACCTATGGCTTCTGGTGATTAAAGTCCAATATTAATGACATGGAGTAGATGTCATCTCCCTCCCCCTGAAATATTTTTTGTCAAATTGTAACCATGCTTTGAGTCCTATATGTGCTAGTAATTTATAAACTTCCTGTCTCCCTAAAGTGTGGGTACATTCGGATCTTCTGCTAATTTTAACAGTTTGGCGGATTACAAATTTTCAGAAAATCATTCCACTGAGACTTTAAGCTGTATTAACAAACAATTGTTTATCATCTGTTACGTGTTTTGTTATAAATCCTTATTTCCCGTAATTTCTTGGAGTCCAAAAATAGACTAGTTGTATGCACATGTTAAAATAAGTGTAATTTTATTCTTTCATCTCTAATCTCTCAACAAATGTCATTCATCCATAATGCAGTATTCGAAATTGCTACTAAATTCATATTTTATGAAAAAAAGGCATAAAGAAATTCATAAGTATGTTCTGGTAATGGATGGGGCCTCACTCTTCATAACCCCAATACATATCACATGAAATCTGCTCCTAAATTTTTTTTCTGCTCCTAAAATTCTAAAACATTAGAAGTACAGAATTAAAAGAAAAATTTTACATTTTCTGATACTCCTCAACTTCATTTTCCAGTCTATGGAGGTTTATTTGTTTCTAATTCTGCATGTGGGTGTCTCTCTGGGTATAACCCTCAATCACTTGTGTCACAGGAAGACATTTCAGTTTAGACAAAAACTCTTTAACTGTGCCTGAAATCTGCTTTGTATACGGTAGCATGGGTGGAAAAATTTGTAGAAATTTCTAAGTTACTGTAAAATATGCCTGAATCTTTTCTTTAATTTCAGGAGGCATTCTTGCCAGTTCCAACCCCACCTACAATCTTGAGCACTTGTGAGATTTTTAAAAGGGTATATCGAAAGAGGTGAGTCTCTGGTGTTCTCATTTATGTTAATGTCTTCCCAAAAGTTCCTATCCTTTGATCTGGAAGATAACTGGTGCAAAATATAAAAAGAGAATGACTTTCTAGGAGAGTCTATGAAGCCATTTTAAGGAAGGCAAATGAAAAGCCTACTTTAAAAAATAAATAAATACTTTCTTCTAATTATTTAGGGGTGTCTGTCTGGCTCAGTTGGTAGAGTGTGTGACTCCTGATCTCAGGGTCATGAGTTTAAGCCCCATGTTGAGTGTAAAGCCTACTTAAAAAAATAAACAAATGCTTCAAGGAAGGCAAATTAAACAGAGCTGAACAATCACCATGGATTAAATTTATGGCATGCATTCCTTAGATTCTTGTAGTCTCTTTTACTAAAAATATAAAATATATAAAAGCTTTAGACATATACATAAGAAAAAACACTCTGTTTACTCCTTTTCAGATTCTCTTCTTCATTAAAATGTTTTTTAAACATTAAAGGAGTTGTTTCAAGAATTTTCTAAAGTTTTACAGAGGAGTAAAGCAACACTTCTGGAAGAGAGGTTCTCTGGACAATCTTAATTCGAACTTGATAATAATGAGTAACTCATGAAAATATAAAAAGTCGTGGTTGGTGTTTGTATCCATAACCCAATGCGTGAGAAGACTTCTTTAAGAAAAAGGATTTAGAGACACCAAAAATATTTTTCCTTTATTATGAGATATTTGTTTCAAGAGTGATCAGAGAGTATTTATTAATTTATCAGAGGTAATGCAATGCCTACTAGATATATATCATATTTTGTTAAGAATTGTTTTTAAATTGTAGCATATAACAATTATATTAGTAATAGCAATTTAGACTTGACACTGATTTCTTGAGTTTTTCACTTCCATTTTTTTAAAATAACATTTTCTTTCTACATTGAGTTATTTCAGGCACCTTTGGTTGGCTACAGTACTCCTTTAAGTAATGCTTTTCCAAATGTGTAAGAGCTGTTAGATATCTCATAATTTTTCACTGAATTTCAGCATGAATGAGATGCTTGCCTAGATATTCAGTGCTATCATCAGTCTTTTCCTCTTGGAAATTCTATTCATTAGCTTCTTTAAATTTACAAAGAAAAATTCAGATTTTATTTCTGTGTTTGGGTGTCTATATTTTCCCTGATGAATACTTCCAAGATTCTTTTTCCTTGAAAGACAAATATTAATCCAGTTATGTTTTGGTGTCTGTATATTTTTTTTTCACAACTGGCGATCCCTTTCAATTTACAGATTCCCTCTTCCGGCAAAAATTAAAAACAACCAAAATACTTCCCTAATAATCTGTAATATAAAGAAATGCAAGGAATCAGAAATGATGAGTAATCCAGTTGAGTAGTACCTGATAAGCATTTTGAACTTGGATGTTCAATTGGAGGAACCAAACAAGGCTTCATAGGCTGTTAAAGTACCAATTAGCCCAGAGGTGCCAAATGTGTGAAAGGGAGATCAGTTAATAGAGGCATTTACCAAATAAAGGTCAGCTAAGGAGAGCCACCTCTCCAATAGCTATAAGAATGTTCTCAACCATGCAACATAATTTTTTTTCTCCATTTCCCACTTTTGGTCATTCTCATTACAAGTTTGTTAAGAAATGCATGGATCATGTTGCTAATAAAAAGCTTATTCAAATTCTCTTAAGCAGTGAAACTCAGACTCCAGCTTAATTTACACAGTACAATAACAAAACAAGATTGAAACTAAGATTTCTGTATTAAATGATTTGATTAAGTTTTCAATTCTAAGACAGATTTTTCCAGATAAAATCTTAGGTTGAATAACTTTAAATGATAGCTATTTTTGTGACTCTCTGAAATTAGGCATTCATGTTGTATAAATTTTGATATATTTACTTAAGCTTATCAAAAAGCGTTGATAAATACACTTGAACTTTCTTGTTGTGTAGTTAACAAATCTAATGCCACACAGTACTGGGCAAATACTAAGGGAAAAGTGTTAACAATTATCTGGAGATAAGCTTAAGGACTACAGGGTGAATTCTCTATTGCCTGTAATATTTCAGAATTTTATTTTACCACTCTTTATTATTGCATCAAAATCTGAAGATAGGAAACAAGGACAGGAAATTTGTTTCTTGAGATCTTATCTGCAGTACCAGTAATGTGGGAATATATCTCATTCCTCTAACTACACAAAATTCACCTCAGAAAGTGACATTCTTTACTACTTCTAAGGTGTGACTCCATAAACATCCCACAACTAACAGACCATAATAGTCTTTGTTCCCACATTTGAAGTTCAACTCTTGCTCCTCAACAGATGACCACTATACTTGATCAAATAAGATGCATATTTATATCCAACACGTTAAATACAACCGTGGTTGCATAGTAGTTTTGTCTATTCATATCCTGGTGGAAAATAAGACTGATTCCTATTAAAGCTATATGCAAAATATAAGGGTGTTGTAGTAACACTTAATATAATATCTAGCCATCATCTCAGATAGCTCTGGTTTTTATTTTTTATTTTTTATTTTTTTAAAGATTTATTTATTTATTTGAGAGAGCGAGAATGAGAGAGAGTACATGAGAGGGGGGAGGGTCAGAGGGAGAAGCAGGCTCCTCGCCAAGCAGGGAGCCCGACGTGGGACTCGATCCCGGGACTCCAGGATCATGACCTGAGCCGAAGGCAGTTGCTTAACCAACTGAGCCACTCAGGCACCCAGCTCTGGTTTTTAAAAGTTCAATTGATATAATTCAAATTTCTTGCATAATAGTCATAGACTGCACCAAATTTAAAATCTTAGAGAGAGATTTATTAATTAATTTATTAATTAATTAGAGAGAGAATTATTAATGTTAGGGAAATACACGTTTAGAGTCTCTTATTAAAGAAGAGTTGTGATTTCTCTAAGTTTAACCTATTGCAAAAAGTACTCCTCTCAGTCTCCGTTTCTAGAATGATCATCTGTAAATTCCCCTGAGGATTTGTTACCATTCAAGAAGTTACAAGAATTGATCTACTAAGATTACCTATATAATGCTTTCCCTTGAAGTGGATTCTGTAGGACTGTGCTTGTATTAGTTTCCCATGCCGCATAACAAATCAGCACAAATTCAGTGGCTTAGAACACCACATCTTTATTATCTCAGTCAGTCTGTGGGTCAGAAGTCCAGGCACTGCTTGGGTTTAATGAGGCTGGAATTGATGTGCCAACCAGGCTGGGATTTCATCATAGGCTCCAGTGGGGGAAGATCTCTTTCCAGGGCACAGGCTTCTTCAAACTCAGCAAGGCATGTGCGCACGCACACACACACACACACTCAAGCAAAATGAGCGTTATGCTTCATGTTCATGTACACATAACCACATACAGCCCATCACCTTCGCCACAATCCGTTGGTTAGAAACAAGTCATAGGTCTCAACGGCACATAAGCAGAGAGGATCTATCATATAAATGCATGGATATGGGAAGGTGGGGATTAATGTGGGTCACTTTAAGTCTTCGCACTACAGTGCTCAAGTGGGAAATTATTCTGAGAATTTTATTTCTTTGCTTTATAAATTTGCAACCTCTGGTTTGTCTTGCTCTTCTTCCAGTAAAATCACAGAGATCAGTTGGAGCACCATATCATTGAAAGGATTTATTCTGGTTTGCAAAATTATGAATTACTAATTTGAGGATTAGGGACAGAGCAACAAGTACTCTGAACAAAGTGCCACAGACAATAGGACATAGTAGAATAAACATATCCTTCATAGCTTGTCATAGATTCTAATTATTTTATGCATATAAAATATTGAAATAATACTGGTAGAAAAGATATTTGCCTGTGGGGAATTAATTAACAAATTAGTAATATTAATAATTAATTATATATAAATATAAATTAATCCAATGTAATTATTAGTTATCCTTGGAAGTAAGCAGATATCTTTGCTTTGTTATCAGCATGATTTTCATATCTTATAAATTAATTTAACATAAACTGACTGTGTTGCTCTTCTATGCCAACATAAAATTAATTTCTAAGATCTCTAATTAATTTGGAAAGATTAAAGGTAATTAATAAGTGACATTAATCACATTTAATGGAAGTAATAACATATCTGACCACCAAACTGTTACAGGAAAAATTTGAAATTTAAATTAATTAAGCTTTCTATGAGAAAATTAACCCAAGTTTCACATAAACTTAATATCATGCTTTCATTACATTTCAGACTGAGATAAAAATCAAGGAAAGATTATATAACTGTCTCGTAAACAAAAATGAATAAGTTGATCTAATAAGTCCAAGGATTTATCTTAATTTGGTATATTCACTAATTAGAATCTGTATGTAATTCTTCTGCATGCATTTAGTATTAAAGTTTTCAAATATATTTTTAAATCTTTACTGAAATGTTCTTCCTATATTTTTTAGGATTAGTAATTGCTAGAAGCTAGACTGAGAAATTTTTCATTTCTTTGTTTCATATAATAAAGTTAGCAATTAGCCTTAACCAATTCATATCTTGATTCTCTGAGTTTAGTCTATTACTAGAGGAGAGTTTTTCTTGAAAATTCTGTCTTCTTTTGGATTGGATATTGTTTACTATTTAATTTTATGTCCTTTGTAGGCTTTTGAGCCATACCTTATTGTTTTGTTTTTATAGAGATTGCTTTAGGGTTTCCAACAGCCACTAGTTCCATATATAGGGAGCGTGGAAGTTACCTTGTGTCCTCACAACAAGGGAAAAACCAAATAGATGGAAAAATCAACTCTTCTAGGATCCCTAACAGAGGGGAGGACACAGGGCAAACCACTTCCGTCTGCACTACTTCATGTTTTCTTTATCTCATTGAGGACCTCAGCTTCTCCTAAAATTCTTTATCCTGTAGAGTGACTCAAGCTTACATTTCTCCATGGTCTGACGTCACAGTGATCCTGCCTTTTATGAGTGCCAGAGGTCATGGAAGCAACAAAAGGCTCCACCCCAGAGAATACTCCGGGACCTCTCTTCTACATTGTTTCATAGCAGTCCCATTTATCTTTGGTAATTTGAATCCCTCACCCCATCCAGGAAAGCAACCCTCTTGCTTTGCATATTTTGGTCTATCAGCAGGAGGAGAACAAAACAGCCAGGTGGCAGTCTCCACTTCCAATTCAGCAGAGCTATTGTTGGTTCTCTTGGCAGAAATATCCCTCCCTTGGCAGTGAGGACATCCAAACCAGCAGAGCTCAAAGTTGTAAAAACAAAAACCAACAATTCTGTGAATGGATTATTAGATAGCTGAATGACAGGAAACTCTCCGCCTTCCCTTTCTTGATTTCCAGACCTATGCATTCTGGCTACAGGAGAAATAAATTGGTTACCTGTGAGGCAAGAACTAATCTGCTCTGTGAACTTAAAGCCCCATCTATTGGGTGCTCTCCCTACTGTGGTTGTAGCTATTGAGGTACTTGTATAAAAATAAAGAACTCTTCAGAAAAGGATTTGAAAACCACTGCTCTTGGAGGCTTATAAAATGCATTCTACATGACAGAACACTATTGCTTCAAAGTGCTTCCCAACTTAGGCCATAATGGTGTTTTTGGATGACTGTTCCACTGACCTACCAGTCCAGCCTGCAAAAGAGACATGTAATTTACAGAGTCCCATCCTCAGCATAATAAAGCAGAGCACAGAATGGCAGTTTGGCATCTAGAGACAATAGTTTGTTAACCAGCATGACAGTCCTGAAGGAAAGATGGCGTGCAGACACTGTATGCTTATGGATCACAAGCAGAGTTTGGACTTTCTAAGGGTTATGATATTAGAAAGTTTAACAAGGCAATGAAAACAATTTCATTTTTTGAAATATCAACGTGGCTTCTCTGTGGGGAAGAGGTGCTCTCTTTGGATCTGTGTCGGATGGGATGGAGAAAGTTGAAGATATTAATTGTGAGACCCTCGTTAATCCAAGAAAAGAGTTTGAGTAGGTAGTTGGATAATCTGGTTGGTACTCAGTGAAGTGGCCTGCACTATTCATAAATTTAGAATTTATTAGCATATTGAGACTACATAGATAATAAGATTAGGTCAGAGACTGGTTAAGATCACCCAGAAAAAAATGTAACTAGAGAAGTTAAATTAATTTAAGAAATTAAATAAATTGTTGGTGTCCAACAATTATAAGGCAGGTAAGAATGTATGCATTGTGGGAGTCTGATTTGGTAAAGACTCTGGAAGCTAAGTTACAATAGAACATTGTTTCTATTTTTTTTTTTTTTTAAGATTTTATTTATTTGACAGAGAGAGACATAGCGAGAGAGGAACACAAGAAGGGGGAGTGGGAGAGGGAGAAGCAGGCTTCCCACGGAGCAGGGAGCCCGATGCGGGGCTCGATCCCAGGACCCTGGGACCACGACCTGAGCCGAAGACAGACACTTAACGACTGAGCCACCCAGGTGCCCCCTAGAACATTGTTTCTAAATACCTCTTTAATAGAATTCCCAAATATAAAATCTGGTAGGAATAGGTTGACTCTGATTTAAGTGGTAGGCGGGACCTCTATCTATGCCCTACTATGTGATAATTTACTCAATATCAGTTGTGTTTCTGAGGTATTTATGCAGATTTGTAACCATCTGCAGAAAAAAGTTTGAAAATTCTTGTTTTAGAAAGTCGCTGGAAGTGTAAGTTTCACCACTTGCATAGACTGGACCTCAAACAATATTGGTGTTGGGGCTTCAATAATCATTGCAGAGTTAACATTTCTCATATACTATTCACACAAGTGGGAAGCCCAAATTTATTCTTTTAAGGGTTGTTTTTTCTCCCTTTTTCCCATAAATTATTCCAAAAGGGCATATTGTTAGGGCTCAGATAAGAAACAAAATAATCTTAGGCAACGGAATTTTCCTCCAAGTATCATTGAAACAAAACAGTCAAAATTACAGGGGTATGGGGAGTTTTTCATTATAGCTCATTTTGACAAATTCTACTGATTATCACAATCAATATACCTCTCTAAGGAGCCTCTCGAGGAGATTGATTCAGTATGTCTGGAGTCGTGCCCAGGCTTTAGTAATTTCAAAAGCTCCACAAAAGATCCTGGCTATCAGCCTCATTTGGGAACAATGTATCTGAATGCCTCTAAGAAGAAACTTAATGAGAACAAATTTATGGCAGTGGTTTACAGTTGAATTTGCTGGTCACTGAAAGGGTAATGGCATAAGATTACAAGAAAGATAATGTCACAGTTATTTTAAAGAGTGAAATTTTCTACGAAACTGAGGATCAAAGAAAGGACAATTTAATTAACAATAGTGTTCATCCAGCTAATCCCCACTATATCCAGAGGAGGGCTTGCATCTTTGCAAAGGGTAGTTTGGTTGTCTGTGAGGACAAGCGCCTGTGACAAGCCATCCTCCATGAATGTTAGCTTGCCAGAGACATCCAGGACCCAGAAGACCTATCTGACATCTGCAGATCAGAGTGAGAAATTATCAAGAGTTTTCAATTTCATCATTGTGATACCATCTCTTTCTGTGACCTCTACCATTTCTCTTTCACTGCCCAGACAATTCAGCTGCAAGGTTTTGTCATAAACAAACTTCATTCTGGGCCTTTTTATGGAAATGTAGATAACAAGGATATTAGTTAAATGGTGTTTAGATGCATGTTTCCCCCAGTTAGCTATTCAGCTAAATGAGTAAATCTGTTCTGTAAACACAACTCCTTGCATGTCTACTCATTTGTTATTGCTTATTTCAAATGGGTGTTCATCAAGCCCTTAATTACATTTATTTACTTAGTTATTTGGTTAGTTAGCACAAGTAAGTTCAGGCTTCTAGAATATATTATAAAATTCCACCCGTTACTTTGGCTGTTGATGAATATAAAAATGATCATGAGCATGAAGGCCTTTATGTGGTAGCACCTCTTGTAGATTTGTTGATAATGCTTTCAAATACTCACAGAAGAAAAGAACTTGTAATACAGTCTAGAATCACACATAGTGGGGATCAGGTTACAATGCTATATATATATATATAGCTACAGAGCACCTACCCAAAGCAACCCCCATCATGCAAAATATTAATTTTTCATACTCTAAACTGCTGTGGGGAAGTGAGAAATATTCAGAGGGTGTGAAGAACCATGGATCTTATTCATACCAACACAGAATCAAAGAGAACAGACTGAATCTATTTCTTTCCTTTATGTTGAGATGATGCCTTCAGGAATAGGAACTCAGAAAGTTGAGTTCTAAAATACACGATAATAACAACCAAATAACCAGAGGCAGCAGCAGGAACAGCATGAACATTCATCATCACAATTAACATTATCATTGATGCTTCTATTTAATAAGAATCCCTGAAATGCGAGGCAGTGTTAACACTTTACATTCTTTTAAAATTTTAATTATATTTAATCATCCCATTGGCTCCATAAAGTAAATATTATGATCCCTATTTAACAAAAGGAACGCTGGAAAGCAAGTAGTTTGCCTAAGACAGCACAGCTAGAATGATGCAGTTAGGATCCCAATCTCAGCTTTTACTCAACTGGGTGAGACCTGAAGATGCCTTCGGTTGGCGGGCGCAGTATTGGAATGTGGGGGTTTTTTTTTTTTTGGAATGTGTTTAGGGGAGCACTAATTCCTCTGTCTTTTTGTTCCTTTGCTCCTCCTTAGCTGTTTTGTTTTGTGGTGTTGTTTTTAATTCCTTTTCCCATTTTTTGCTCACTTTTTAACGATAGAGTTTTAGGTTATTTTCTCACCAGTTGCTCCAAAGATTACAATATGCATTTTAAGTGATCATAATCTACTCCAGAATAATACCAATTCCACCAAAATATGCAAACTTAACTCTAGTACAGCTTCATTCCCATCTCTCTCCCTTATGCCATTATTGTCATATATATTACATCTATTATTTATAAATCCAAACTCTGTAGTGGCGCCATAGTTATTACCGTACGCGATCTCATGTCTTTTTAAAGTAGCTTAAAAAAGAAATAAAAATATATGTCTATTCAGCCTTTATGCCCAAGTTTACAATTTCAGGTGTTCTTTATTTCTCCCTGTGTGTTTTACTCACCCACCGAATTGTTTCTTTTTAGCCTGAAGACCTCTCTTCAGTGTATCTTGTAAGGCATGTCCCTAGTAACAGATCTCCTCAGGATCTGTTTTTCTGGGAATATCTTCATTTGATTTCATTTAAAAAAAAAAAGCCTATGGACTCTGAGAAACAAACTGAGGGTTCTAGAGGGGAGGGGTTGGGGAGATGGGTTAGCCCGGTGATGAGTATTAAGGAGGGCACGTATTGCAATGAGCACTGGGTGTTATAGACAAACAATGAATCATGGAACACTACATCATAAACTAATGATGTAAGGTATGATGATTAACATAACATAATAAAATAAAATTTTTAAAAAAAGCTTTATTGAGGCATATTTTACATAGTATATAATTCAACAATTTCAAGTACACAATCCAAAGTTTTTTAAATAAATTTATCAAGTTGTGTATCTATTACCAGAAAACAACTTTAGAACATTTTCATCATCCCAGTAAGATCTCTTATCTCCGTTAATTACCTCACCCCTCCGACTCCAGGCAAACGTGAATCTGCTTTTATCTTCACAGATTTCTTCCTCTGGACAATTCATAAAAATAGGATCATACAATAATTGTCTTCCTGTCTCTGACCTCTTTCACCCAATGCAAAGCTTGTGAGGTTCATCTATGTCACATACATAGAACAGCAGTTTTTCCTCCCTTTCTCAATACTAAACATCGTTCTACTGCAGAGATACACCACACACTGGCCAATGGACACCACACTTACCTAGGGCATTCCCAATCCCTGGCCACCATGAATAAGGCTGCTAAGAATATAAATACACAAATTTCTATATAGGTATATATTTTAATTTCTCCAGGGTTAACATATGCAGAAGTGAAGTTGCTAGGCTGAGTTCTTTCTCTAGGTTCTAGAGGAAAATCTCTTTGCCTATTTCAGCCTTTGGAGCCTGCCCTTGGCTCATGGTCCTCTTCCTTCATCTTCCAAGCCAGAAGTGGGAGGTTGACTTCTTTTCATATCACCTCATTCTTACTTCCTCTTCTGTCTCTCTCTTATACTGTTAAGGACTTGGTGATTATATAAACTCACTGGGTTATATCTAGGATAATCTCCCTATTTTAAGGTCAACTGATTAGCAAACTCAAATCCATCTGCAACCTTAGCTCTGGTTTTCAATGTAATGTAACATATAAGGTTTCAAGGAGCGTGCCATGGACATCAACTATGGCCATTATTCTAGATTATTTTTTCTTTCAGCACTTGGAATATGCTATCCTACTGTCTTTTGGTTTCTACTCTTTCTGATGAGAAGTTAGGCATTAATCATAGAGATGCTGTCCTATATGTAATGAGTCATTTTTTTTTCTTTTGTTGCTTTCAAGACTTTTTTCCTGGTTCTTAGATTTCAGCAGTGTGATTGTGATATGTCTAGGTATACATGTCTCTGTGCTTATTCAACTTTGGATTTATTGAACTTCATAGATCTGTAAATTAATGTTTTTATCAACTTTGGAAAGTCTTAATTCACTATTTTTCAAATATTTTTTCACGCTCTCCTCTCTTTTTGGGTCTCCCATTGCATACATGTTGGCAAGCTTGGTATTATCCCACATATCTATGAAGTTCTGGTCATTTTTCTTCAGTCTTTCTTTCAGCTCTTCTGATTAGATAATTTCACTTCTTCTTCCTTCTCTCAAACCAAATGTACCATTGAACTCCTCTAATAAATTCTTCATTTTGCTTCTTATAATTTTCAAATCTGTAATTTCCATTTCCTGTCTTGTATCATGTACAACACATCTCCTACTTGAGAATCTCCATTTATTGTGACTTTGTATTCTTTTAATTTTTTAAACATGATTTCTTTAATTCTTTGAACATGTCTAAAATAACTGAAGTGTTTTTGTCTGTAAAATCCCACATCTGAGGACATGAAAATATAAATTCTATTATTTTTTCCCCTTAATATTGGTCACGCTTTCCTGTTTTTTTTTTTTAATCTTTTTGCTTTTTGTTGAAAACTAGACATTTTAGATAATGTTGCAATTCTAGTATCTTATCTTTTTTCTCAAAGATTGTTGGTGTTCTTGCAGGGTTTTGTTCTTTGCTTTTGTTTTTGCTTCTTGGTTTATATGTTTCCTTTGAATTGTGTGTTTCTTTGGTTTGTGTGCCTAGGTTAAATCTGTAAAATTTGTCTCCACTGTGCTGTGCAGCCACTCATATTATATCTGCTCAGGTTTGTTTGTTTTTTTTAACATATAGTCTTAGGGGCACCTGGCTGGCTCAGTTGGTAGAGCGAGCGACTCCTAATTTCGGGGTTGTAAATTTGAGCCCCATGTTGGACATAGAGATTACTTAAAAAATAAAATAAAATAAAATCTCTAAAACAGATAGTCTTGTTTTTATTTTTAGGCCTTGATTCTTAGGGGCCAGTATTTTTACATCCGTGTGCCTTTGATGTCATCTAATGACTGGACAGAGATTATACTCAACCAATTCAAGCCAGTAAGACTTCTTTCTTCTGTTGATAGACCTATCTGCTGGTAGAGGAACACATTAAAAATCCAAACCATGTTCAAGTCTTCCCTAGGTCTTATTTTCAGTTTATGCTGTGTCCTGTGCACATACATGCAAAACCTGCCAGGAACTCCTTGCCTGGACCGCAATGCAGGATAAACATGACGTCGGCCCTCCCCTGCTCACCTATATCTGAAATCATCCCCTCAACCGTTTCTGGTCTTTCATCACTAATACGCCAAAATAAGTGACCTTCCTTCAGCTACGGCAGTGAAACTAATGGGTCTTACGGCCCGTCTCATTCTGGCATGTATTCCATGTAGACCAAGTTAGAAGAATGAGAGCAGCCTCAGGCTAGAACACCACAGATTCTCACTGTTCTTTCCTGAATGTCATCCATTTTTCAATAATAAATGCTTTTGAGGGGCACCTGGATGGCTCAGATGGTTAAGCGTCTGCCTTCGGCTCAGGTCATGATCCCAGGGTCCTGGGATCGAGCCCCACATCAGGCTCCCTGCTTGGTGGGGAACCAGTTTCTCCCTCTCCCTCTACTGTTCCCCCTGCTTGTGCTCTCTCGCTCTCTCTATCAAATAAATAAATAAAATCTTTAAAAAAAGAAAAAAGAAAAAATGCTTTTGAGATTGGTGTATACTTTTGGTCAATCTCCAGGATTCTGAAATGATAATTTATGCCTATTTTGAGGAAAGAGGGATTTGCCAATCTTCTCACTTGGCTATAGTCATCAAAATTTTTTTAAACATTTTAATTACACAATTATCATAATTGAGCATATTATAAGATTAGCAGAGAATAAAAATATATAATCTTGTAAATAGATGCATATAAATCATTTGATAATAACCATCACTCATCTATGGTTTAAAAAAATGACTGAACAGGGGCGCCTGGGTGGCTCAGTCGTTAAGCGTCTGCCTTCGGCTCAGGTCATGATCCCAGCGTCCTGGGATCGAGCCCCACATCTGGCTCTCTGCTCCGCGGGAAGCCTGCTTCTCCCTCTCCCATTCCCCCTGCTTGTGTTCCCTCTCTCGCTGTGTCTCTCTCTGTCAAATAAATAAATAAAATCTTTAAAAAAAAAAAAATGACTGAACAAATCAGTAATATGAAAGAAACTTCTTGCCTGATATTTATGGAAAACCTACAAAAAAATTAAACGTAATCACTATAACAGTCTTCAATTTAAACTTGTTCTGCAAACCCTGGCTAATGTAAGTGAAATCAGAAGGAATAAAAAGTTTAAAATATTGAGGGGGGGAGAAAATAAACTATCCTTATTTCGAGTTAGTGTGACTCTCTACAAAGAAAATCCAAAAGGCTTGGGAAAAAAATCCTTAGAACTTATAACAGATTTTAGGATATAGGTTTGCTAGATATGAGTTTGCCACACAATACAGAAGTTAATAGTGTTCTTTTACACCAACAATCAACGAGAAAATAAAATTTTTTTTTGGGAAAATCGAATTTTTAAAAGGTAATATTTACAATAGTGACAAACTTGTTAGGAATCTAATAACAAATCTTTACACCAGATTGCTATGGGAACAAGGAGAAAAAAAAACCAACTAAACACAAGTGGGCATTTAAGGAAGGCACGTGATGTGATGAGCACTGGGTATTATATGCAACTGACAAATTATTGAACACTACCTCTGAAACTATGATGTACTATATGTTGACTAATTGAATTTAAATTTTTAAAAAAGAGACTTTTTCCCCAAATATATTTGAATGTTGTATGTGACAGGTGTACAAATCAGTTTGTTATGATACAAAAATAGATCTCTTGGATTACCTTATTAGCAAAAATCCATTCTAATATATAAATCTTTTAGGTTTAAAAGCAAATCTTTAATACCTTTAGGAGAAAAAAAATATGTGAGACAATTTGTGTGACAGTAGATGAGCGAAGTTTCTCTTAATTCAAATTTTAAAAGTACAGATCACAAAGGAAAAATGTCCACATTATAATGGAAGACAAAGGCACTATGACACATTTTTTTCCAATGCTATAAACTGAAGCAGAACTGATGTAAATCAACTTTATCTTTCCTTCTTCATTTAATTATATTTTTAAATGTAGATTTCTCTCCAGCCTCCATAAAAAAAAGAGCAATCAAAGCAATAGTCATTGTATTGGTCATCCATAAAACTGGTACTCATTGCTTACCTTCAATTCTAAATGGAAAAAAAAAAAAAAAGAAAGAAATGAAAAGAAATAAAAAGGACAAAAATAGAGATACTTTGAAAATACTGTAATGTATAAAAAGGTAACAGTGTCAAGGAGTCCTTAAGTCCCACAGATCTTGGTCACAAAATAAGAAGTTGTTTGGGAATTTTTACTAATTCTATTTTAAATTTTCCTTTAAAAATTGACACCAAGCACCAAGAAATTAATCACTACTGTTACTTTAATGTACTCAAAAAATTCTTTTTAGAAATGCAACTTTTGGTATTATAGCAGAACAGATTATATTTGCAAAGCTTTTAGCATGTTTAAAATAGTTTAAGACTTATTTTTATCCTTAAAATAATACTAGGTATTATAAACTTGCCCAAGAAAAATCTAGTCTACACTAATATGCCAATATATTTTTGACAAATTGATCTATTTCTTAAAATAATAGAGAAAATCAGGCAGTTGTCTATAATAAGAAAATAAAGCCTTCTAAAATTCAACATATATGACATAGTAAAACTAAAAATGTACCCCCAGCTTTTGCTCTGTAATTGAAAAGAGTAATTGAGAGAAAATACTGCATACAAACCAATGATATACTTTCCTAAGATACATTTTTTAAAAGCATAAGAACCATCTGTCTTAACATCTGCAAAATTCTTATAATTAAAAGGGAAAGAAATAAACATAGTGGAAGTTATTGAAATATGTTTTTACCCTTCACTAAATTTTCTATGCTTTAAGTTTGACTATAAGGAGGAGTCCATAGGAATTACACTTTGTTAAAATTGAAACTTTGCAATTTTGTGATCAAAACTGTGAATACCTGATTTTTATCCTGTCTACAATAACTTTCGGCTTTTTCTATTGCTTATTATAAACTTAATTGTATAATTCTTCAATTCTCTGTTGACCTGGTAAGTCAAACATGGTTGAAATCAGACAATATTTGATCTCTAACTACTGAACTAAGAAACAACTATTTCAGCTAACTGATTTAATGAATCATTAATTTATTCATTCATGTGAAATATATTTCCATTGACAAAAATAAATCTTTCATGTATTATTCTAGATGCTACTATAGCAGTGAATACAGCAAGATCCTTTCTTATGTAAAGTTTGCTTGATAGTTTTTTTTAAAGTTTTACCCCAAGCACAGAAGACACCCAGACTCCAGGATCATGGCAAACCAAACGGATTGCAGCCTATTCTTTATGTCTCACAGTGAAGAGAGAAATGATTCTCCTCGTATGCTTCATTTACTTTAAGCTACTTAATGAGGTGGAATAGTTGGGAAAAGGTGAGGTCACATCTTCACTGTCATTGCGTTAAAAGAATGAGAAGCAGACCAGAAATTTTTGCCTGATTCTGAAGAACGATATGGAGATCCATGTATGTAGTTATGGATCCTGCATCTCATTATTTCAATTTTAAGTTTTACGTAAAAGATACTTAGCAGTTTTTATATGTGCCAGGCAATGTTCTAGGCACACTGAAAATATTCACTCATTTAATCCTTCTGAAAACACCATAAAGTGAATATGATTACTATCAGAATTTTACATATGAAAAAACTCAAGTACAGAGAAGTTAAGTACTTGGGCTGAGGTCACACAGCTAGTATATGACAGAGCCAGGATTTGAATCTAAACAGTAAAACTTTATAGAGTCCACGTTCTTGACCACTACATGCTGCCTTTCACATGTTCAAGGAGCTATGCTTCCCTGAAACTCAAGTGGACTTCATAGGAAATATCAAAAACATTCCTTTCTTTTAGTTATTAGAAAAGAGCCAGTTGTTATAATACTTCAAAATATGTTCAACTGGAAAAAAAATATGCTAAACTGGTAAAGAGAAATAAAACTAATCTTGCAACTGTACTTTCTAACTGAAACAAAGTTCATGTGATTCTTCTCTAAGCCATGGGAATATGTGTTTAATAGTTTACTGAGTTTTAACAGGCCTTGACCAGCTGTCAAAACCACATTATTTACTTTCAGAAAAGGCAGATTGGGGACCTCTGCAAATAAGTCCTTACATAAAAGTAACAAAAATACTGCCCCAAAATTGTTAAAATCAACTCCTTGGAACTCTGAAAATTAACCAATGACTTGCAACAATCTCAGGAGCATTTATTCGAGAAAAACTGCTGAACTTAGGTGAGAACAACAGAGTTTAGGGCATTCAAATCTGATCTGTTCCTATCTCTACCTCCACATTAGGAGGTATCTCTAATGTAGAGATGGATTATCTCTATTAGCTATTAACACAAATCTGGAAAATAACAAATGTGAGAATTTGCTGAAAATGGAACCTGCATCATTGCTGGGGGTGGAGGGAATATAAAGTGGGCAACCACTATGAAAAACAGTTTGGTAGTTCTTCAAAAAGATGAAAAGCATTATCATATGATCCAGCAATTCCGCTGCTAGGTATGTACCTAAAGGCATTGAAAACGGGGACTCAAACATACATTTGCATGCCCATGTTCATTGCAGCATTATTCACAGTAGCCAAAAGATGGAAATACCCCAAATTCATCAGATGAATGGATAAACTACGTACAGATAATTATTTCGCCATAAAAAAGGAGTGAAATTCTGATACATGTTATCACATGGAAGAGCCTTGAAGACATTGTGCTAAGTGACATAAGCCAGACAAAAAAGTATGAATAATGTATGATTCTACTTCTACATGACATCTAGAATAGGCAGAATCATAGAGACAGAACAAGGATTAGAGGTTACCAGGGATTATGAGAGGCGAGTGGGGAAATATTGTTTAATGAGTACAGAATTTCTATTTGGGGTAATGAAAAGGTTTGGAAATAGTGGTGATGATTATTCAACATTGTGAATATAATCAATGCCACATACTTGTACACTTAAAAATGGTTAAAATGGTAGATTTTATGTCATGGTTATTTTACTACAATTTTAAACAATACAAAAAGCCCCTTCCGCAGGTCTTCTGAGCCTTTCCAGCATCATTCACTTAGTAATATTTAAAAAGTCTCACTTCTGTCTTAAATAACTGTGGCTGCCCTTTAAAGTTATTTACATTTATTTGACCTTTGTAGAAGATAAAATCATAAAGTCTCCATTTTTTATAACCTTTCCTCATACTTAAATTTATGACAAATATTGACCTTTCTCTGCCATTCAAAATCTGCACAAAGTGTTTTAATCTCCTCTAAAACATCCTGCATTTTCAATCTTTTTCTTATATCAGAAACTTTTCTTTGTCTGTGTTTAAACTTTTCCTGGTTTCTCCCAGGTTGGAGACAAACGAGAAAATGCACTTCAGGGAGAATGTGGCAAACTCTAAATATACTATGGAAGCTAAATTTTTGCTGTAGGAAAATCTGACATCTTTCTAATTAAAAAAATATATGAAGTATGTATGTATTTTCCTTTTTTGTCTTTTACTTACAATTTCTAAGTCTCATTTTGTTCTTTGTTTCCTTTTTGCAGTACACACTTATTCTCATTACTGCACAGAAGTAGTTTCTCTAAAATTCCATTCTGTAGCATCTAGTTACTTCTCTAAAGTGTCTTTTAATTTTTAATTCCATCTGGTGAGGTGCTGGCCATCTCCTTCAGTGTCTGCCAGGACTTAATGAAAATGCTCACTAACCCATCCCACGGGTCAGACTTATCCTTTACCTCTCAGGACTCTGGGAGAAATTAATGAGATCATTGTTCTAGTGTGCTTTGAAGACTTGCATTTTAGAAGAGCTATGCTAGAAGTCTCCAAAGGTTTGTACTATGAAATTATTCATTGAAAGATGAATTTTGTGATTTTTAGTAAATGGTGAGCTTTAGGTATAGAAAGGAATGAACCTAGCTGTTGGAAAGCTGAAACATGATAGCTAAAGCCAGAACACTCTTACTGATATAGCTATATAGATGATGTAGGGATTGGTGGGGAGTTTAAATAAAACTACTTGAATGTTATAAATAATCCCCCCAAAGTTTATATTATCACTTATCATATCTTAGGAAAAACAAGATGGAACTTAGAAAAGAGTAATAATACTCAGATCAATATTAATTCATTGTTTGAATATTTATTTTTATAATAATATTATGTAATCATTCTTAGAATTATTTTTAAGTTTTTTTTCTTTGTTTTTTTGTTTTGTTTTGTTTTGAGAGAGAGTATGAGTGGGAGGGGCGGAGGGAGAAGGAGATCGAGAATCTCAAGCAGGCTCCACGCCCAGTGCAGAGCTTGATGCGGGGCTCGATCTCACGACTCCGAGATCATGACATGAGCTGAAATCAAGAGTCAGATGCTCAACTGACTGAGCCACCCAGGCACCCTGAGTCATTCTTAGAATGTTTTGAAAACACATATGAAGAAGAGGAAATTATACATAGCTTATAACACAGAGTTTCATCAACATTTTGCCATCTTTCCTTTGATTCTGGGGCTATGTATATATATTTAATGATGCTGAATAAATATTATATTTTGAATAGTTGGTGTTGATTTTAAACCCATTTTTCATCACATCATACTATATAAAAATATTGAACTAAAAGATAAACATAAAATGAAATTAACCAGATTTCTACCACTGTTAATATTTTGATACCATTCAATAAAATATTTTTATATATTTCAAAATTTTCTGTTTTACTTTAACATAATTATCTATTTTAATGACTTTATTACATAAGAATAAGTGCTCATTACACAAAAATCAGTAATTAAAATACGCAAAAAGAAAAAAATTTGAAATCATCACTAATCCCACCATACAGAGACATTCTTGCTAATATTTTGGATTATCATTGGTGTCATTTCTACTTTTGCTTCCTACAATATTAATTTCAATTCCGCTACTGAATTTGTAGTATCCTTACTATCCTAACTTTCCAGTTGCCTTCTTATATCAACTATTTCTCTCCTTATAGATTTTGATTTTGATTTCAAAAAGAATGCTGCAATTTTTCTAAATTTTTATTTTGCAGAGAATTACTTTTAGAAGAAATGTTTTCTTCTGAGTCTTGAATTTACTATTTTTTTCCCTTTCAAAAAACATACATGTGATTTTTCTGTCCTTGCAGATCAAAGAAGGGATTGAGTATACCAAATGTACGATGATAGTAATATTTAGCATGTATTAAGTATGTATTAAGTGCAGTCTTGTTACATGCATTATTTTCCTGCAACTCCTCAAGGTAGGTATTATTATCATTATTTTATGGATAATGAAACTGTATTTTAGATTAAGTAGCTTGCTTATTGTCATGCACACATCTATTAAGGAGAAAAATCGTAATTTAAACAAATGCCAAATACCTCTTTTGTTTCCACTCTATGTGCTTTTAAGTAATTACTTTTTTGGGCACATTTAGTCTAAAGGAGTTAACACTGAAATACAAGTTATTAGCAAAGACTTACAGAAATTTATCATCTCTGGGAAGACATAATCATAATTGAACAACTGTGATAAAGAATCAAATGTGTTCTTTCAATTATAAGTTCTATATAATTGAAATGGCAAAGCTATTCCCCCTGGGGTAATTAGAACTTGTGTTCAGACATGTTATATTTAGGGACACAGAGAAAGTAGTCTTGCTACAGCATAGAGTTTATTTTGGGGTAAGTGTCTACACAGGGTCATATTGTTTCTAAAATGGTAATTGAGACTTCTAGAACCACACCTCTGGCTCTGGAATGACTTTGGATATTTTGAATGTCTGAATACCAAACTTTATTCTGTTGAAAATCTGGGCATCAATAATTTTTTTCAATAAGTAAATAGTATTAAAAATAGTATTAAAAATGACTTGCAAATTCAGTCAAAGAATCATCTGTTACGATGTTGACTGTGTGCCTGCATTCAGCACAAAGAGAGCAGAGTGGATAATGCTACATTGCCTGTTTCTTGCAGCTCAGCAAATCAGTCTCATGGAGAAGATTCACACATATACAAATCATTATAATAGAGTCATAAACGTTGAGTACATGCACAAACAGGTTTACAAACAGTGGTACCTATCCAAATAGTTATAAAACATTGAGGAACATCTTATTATACAGTCATAAACACTGAGTTATAGGTATAGAACACAATGGAGTAGTTAATCCTATCTGTGTGAAGAACTATGAAAGCTTCATGGGAGTGTTGCTTTGTGATAAAAACCTACGACATTAATAGGATTCTGTCAGTGAGGGAGAAAGGGGGAAAGCAAATGACCTCTTTCTAGTTTTTTCATTACCTTTCTACCTTAATTTCCAATAATTTTTCATGTGTTTGATATGGTGAAATTTTCAATAACTTGAAGTCACATTTTGAGAACACGTGTTGCGCCCGGAGAGCAGAGAGCACATTGGGTCATACTGCCCATACAGGGATATTGGACTCTCTACTGTATTTCAGATCACAGACTGACTGGTTTTTTTAAAATTTTTTCACAGAGTGTTTTTTGATACCCCAAAATTCTTCTTATGTTTCCGCTTAGATGAGGTTGGAGTTAACTCTGATCTGCATTAGCTATGTGGTAGATTTAGGATCGGGGATCAGACTACTCTTAGTATTTTTAGAGAATGTTTCCCAACGGGAAAAGACAATTTATATTTGAAATAAAGCAATGTTCTTGGAAGCTGCCCTATGCTCCTTCACCTTCCCATTTGAAATCCTATGGAACAGGAGACTGCCCAGATTCAGAATAAATACTTCAGGGTGATTTAGGATCCTTTAAATACAACCTAATCCCTGGTCTTACTCAACAGAAATCTAGAGTTGCTTTGAAGATCAGGGCACGGCTGAGAAGTGCCACAGTCAATAATACTATATGAATTCTCATGGCAAATTATAAAGTAAGGAAAGAGGATTTTTTTTTTTTTTAATATTCTCTGCCTTTCCTTTGGAAAGCGCTCTCTATACTTATCCCTGGACCCTCTTGTTCTGTGGCATCTATCCTAATGTCCTTCATTTAAAAAAAAAATATATTAACTCTCAGGCAAGGGTCAAATCATCTAAATTTAGCTGATTATAGTTAAAACTATGCCTTTATAAAAAGGGCACCCTAAAAATTCAGAAAGGCTTTTTCAGGTAAAAGGAGGCAGTCATTGATGGTATGATTTCAGGTACCTTAATAGATACTTGGAGTGGATATTTTGGGGTCGGGGAAAAGCTAGTCCCTCTCCAGACAAAATTGCGCCTATCTGGTATAAATGACTAAGTATAGTGGAACAGTTAAAAACTTCGATTTGCAATAGATAGACTCGGAATGACATTTACTGGAGTTCAAATTCTGGCTCTTCCATTTATGAGCTGTGCAGACTTTGTCAAATTTCTCAATATTCCCTAGCTTCTTTCCTCTAAATGGGGGTAATATTATTTAAATTGCAAAATGAGTATGCTAAAAGTCATTTTGGTGTTTGGCACAAGGTAGTAAACAATAGATATTGTTTTCTTTACATCTACAGTGCCTCTTAGGTGCTGGATGATAATCTTCAAAACATGTATGTTGAAAAACACTGGTATTGAGTATGAAGTTCAGGTAATAGCAAATTTCACACGACAATTTCTGAAGTTGATATTTGTGACAGTTTGCAAAAATGACCATGAATATTTAGGAGCAAATCCCATTAAGAGGTAAAATTTATGGCTTTTTTTTTTAAGATTTTATTTATTTATTTAACGAAGAGAGAGAGCACAAGCAGGGGGAGCAGCAGAGGGAGAGGGAAAAGCAGGCTCTCCACCCAGCAGGGAGCCCAACGTGGGGCTTCACCCCAGGACCCCAGGATCATGACCTGAGCTGAGCAGCCGCCCCACCAACTGAGCCACCCAGGCGCCCCTATCAACTGGCTTTGTGACTTGCTTAGACCAGCATCATGTAGTCAAAGTGTAGTTGTCTCAGTTTTGATCCTGTAACTGAAAAGTTCTCGAAGATTTCTCCCTCATGGCTTGTAGAACCTTTTCACCACCATCAGAACCAGGATGAGCCAACCTCATAGAAGATGAGATATCATGTGGAATAGACACTAGCCAGCCCAGTTTCACTCCCCAGACCATTCGGCAATTGACTGTAGATATAGCATGAACCCAAGTAATATTAGCAAAATAACTGCCCAGCCCAAAAGATCAATCTGCAGAATTTTGAGACACATAAATGGTGGTTGTTTTAAACGATGTTTTGAAATGACTGGTTATGCAGCAAAACCAAACTGATTTAATGCTTCAATTAAAGCGTTACTTAGAGTTGCAGGTGCCTTTTTGATGTTGGGTCAAAAAGAAAAAAGTTTTTTAAAATGTACTCCAGTGGCACCTGGGTGGCTCTGTCGGTTAAGTGTCCAACTCTTGATTTCAGGGCAGGTCATGAGTTTAGGGTCGTGGGATCAAGCCCTGCATTAGGCTCCATGCTGAGTGTGGAGCCTGCTTAAGATTCTCTCTCTCTCCCTCTCCCTCTGCCCCTCCCCCCACTCAGGCTCTCTCTCTCTCTCTCTCTCTCTCTCTCTCTCACAAAAAAAAGAAAAAAGAAGAAAAAGAAAAAGAAAAAGAAAAATATACCCCATGTAACATGCCAAGGGTGATTTACAGTTCTTAGACTATTTCAAGAAATTTTATATACACATTTATAGAAATATAAGAGAACATTTTCTTAATTTCATTTTGGGGAAATTTTGAGATTTGAAATAAAAGTCATGAATCAGAAATTTTAGATGTAAATCTTTTAGAACGAATAGAATTGATCATAACATTGATTATTGAACATCTTATATCTTGATTTATCCAACTTCTGCTTGATTCACACATAAATTATATGCTGTAGTAAAACATCAGTTCACTAGTGAGCAGCCTACTTTTAAGATAAGTTTAGATCAGTTTTAGTCATTTGTTTCTGGTTACTTTGCCGTTACGTCAATTTTTTGTGCTTTGAAACTGTAGGTAGCTTAACTATTGGAAAAAAGTAATGCTGTTTTTGATGATTTTTCACTGAAATTCAGTTGATTTACGAATACCTAATGGGAGGATGCCAGCATTGTGAATAGTACCATAGATGTACAGATGGGAAAAGAACAATACCATAAAACTGTGGAAAAATAAAGATATTGATTTTCTGCTTTCAGCTAGGCAACCACATTAGATTGGAAATTTTTATGGTGAGATGAGTAGATTCTGTGGGGCTCCAAGATACAATGTGGCAGGTTTTTGTTCCTCCAAATTTGTTATTAAAAATTATATAAAGTGCTTCATCGCTCTGTCTTTAACTCTTGAAGGCACCTTGTTAATTTCTCAGATACAAATATTTATGACTTAACAAAGACTACTTCATTAACATTTGTTTTGCCTAAAATACTAGGTCTAATTTTACCCTTTCTAGTATATTCACTAGACTAAATTTACTTTCTTGTTTCACTCAGCTGATGAAATTGATTTACAAAATTTGAATTATTAAGAAAAATTAACCTAGAGATCATCTGTTCTCATTCTTTCATTTTATAGATGAAAAAGTTGAGGCCCAGACAAGTGGGATTTTTTTTCCCCTTTAAAAAGGTAGAAAACAAAACCATATTTAAAAAAATCACAAGGTTGTTATATATATTTTTTCCATTAATGAAATTGTTTTCCTATCTTGTAGACTTACCAATATTAAGCCAAATCATGAGATTTACAGTAAGGAGAAAGTGGATCATTCTAGAGATAGGAAGTCTATAGAGTAAGGAAAAGGAGGCTATGAAGCAAGTGTCTTTCATAAATAGAGCAGAGAATTCGAAAACCCTTGTGATACAGCTGGAGGAGAAAACAAAGAAAGGGGGAAATGGATAATTGTGAGTGTCCTCAAATCCCCTTCGTTCAGTCCTTGCTTCAGGGGGCAGGAAAGTTCAAGTTAATAGTATACACACTCAGAAATGTGAGGAGGTAAGTATCCCAAAACACCTGGCTTGCTATTCACTTAGCAGAGCACACCCCAGGAAAATTACTAACACTTATAATGTTGTAGACTCAGTGTGGTATCATACTCGCACATTAAGCCCTGGGGGGGAAGACTAGATGTGGGTGAATGAAATATATACCTGATGGTTCTAATATATACCCCCCTCCATTCTCCACAGCTTACCTATGTTGTGTAGGGAGAAGAGATCCTTTAGCGTCCAGTTGGGAATGAGGAAGAACTCTGGGTCCAGAGTAATAAGGGGAAAAGAACTTCTTTTTCTGGGGAAGAAAAGCTCAGGCATATCTCTTTTTTTCTGTTCTGTCTCCATTTCGGTGGGTTTTCTCCACGGAATCAGAAAAAATAAGCTATGTTTTATAATCTCATTCTTCTTGAGGCAAGACCAGGAAAACTCTCTCTCCACCTCTGGACTAATCTGCTTCCATGTAGCTGAGCAAGTTTAGGCATCCTCATCAGCCGGCATTGTTTAAATTTTCCTTGCCTTAAATAAATAAATAAATAAATTAATTAATTAATAAATTTTCCTTGCCTTGGGTTGTGCTCAAGACTCAGGTATGTGCTTCCCTTCTAGATTCTGGATTGCCTGTAGCCTACAACAAAGAAATCTACTTTATTTAACCAAATTTGTAGAGTTCTACATAAGGTTTTGTCAGTAAAGTTTAGTGTTTATATAAAGCATTGTTTTGCTCACTCTTATTCTTTGGGAATATTGTTCTGAGTAACTTCACACACAGAAGTGTATTTCTGGGGAGAGAATTTGGGTCCTTGGCCAACTGTCATCTTAAACTCGCATCATTCCTTATTGACAAAATTAACTTCTTCAGTGCTGCTTAGAATTTTTCAGAGTGCACTCTGTTCTCCAGAGACTAGGTTACAATGTAAAATTTGCATCAATTTAAAGACAGAGCCAGGTAAAGTTCTGGGCATTTTCTATTTAAAGATGTATTGTTCAATATTGATTTGTTGAAAAATTACCTATCTCTGGAATAGCCCCCTGAAGAAAGAGGGAGTGTATATGATTATATGTGCATGTATCTTACTTAATTTTGTTAAAACAATTCATCTCTTTTTTCCTTTTCAAAACGCTTCTAGGACTACACACACTCACCTGCTATATTCCTCCACAGTGTCAATTTCTGGTGTCTTCTCTTCCTGACATTTCATTATGGGAATGTCACAGAACTCAGCCTTCATTACTTTATTCTTGCTTCTCGACACTCACTCCTAAGTGGTCCCATCCAGAGCCATATCTTTAAATATCCACCTTATGTTAACTCTCAAATGTATATCTCCCGCCTTCCCTCTCTTCTGAATGTCAGACCCGGATATCCAACTGCCTATTCAACATCTCCATTTGAATCTAAAAGGCATCTCAAAATTCACATGTTAAAAATAGAACTTTCAATCTCCACTCCCAGCAAATCTGCTCCTCATTTAGTCGTTTCTGGCTCAGTAAATGGCAGTACTATTCACCTCGTTGCTCAGGAAAAAAATAAATAAATAAACCTGCGGTATCATCCCTTTCTCATTCTTACACCTGCTATCCAAAGCATCAGTAAACCTGTTAACTCCAACTTCAAAATACTGTCTATCCGGAATTTAGTTATTCCTTATTGCTATACTGGTGGTCCAAGCCGACATCATCTCTCCCCTGATCTGTTGAAAGGCCTCCTGGTGGGTGTCTGTGCTTTCCCTCTTGCCTCCTGTGAGCTTTCACCATGCAGGAGACAGAAAGATGTTCATGAATCAGAATGTATCAAATGTATCCCTGTTTTACATCCTTCAAATGGTTTCTTGTAAAATGAGGAGGAATGTTGGTACTTATGTCAGTGTGTTGCTATGAAGATTAAATAGCGTTATCCATATAAAGCACTTTGTATAGTTTCTGGCATATAGTAAATACTCAAGGAAAAGTAGATAATTATTAATCTCTTCAGGGCAAGCTTTCCCTCTCTGCAGCCCATCATTCGCAGAAAGACAAAACTGCCTAAAAACCTCAGGGAGCTTATAGGATCAGTTCATCCCCTCTGGCCTCAAACACATGGTCCTTCAATGTGGCTCTGACCTATATTTTCAGATTCATTGCCTATCAATCATTTACTGATCAACAGTTTACATACCAGGAAGAACATTCGGCCCTGAAGATACAGTGGTCAATGCTCCCAAGTCCTAAAAATTCTGTTTCTGCCACATTGAATGGTGGGAGACGGGCCTTGAGTGAACAGTAGCAAGAGGAAATCGATAATTTCTTGGCCTGAGTTTTCAAAAATCTAGTATCTGGGAGAAAATTGACTCTTGTAGCAAGGGAGACTGTTAGCTAGAGAGAAGTTTCCCCACAGCAGACCAAAAAAGAAAGAGGAGTCAACTCATATTGGAAACCAGGTGTGCTCTATTCAGGTATGTTTGCTTCCTTTCCCATTGCTTTACCTGGCATACTCTTAGAACGACTTCAAGGCTATCCTTAAGGTCTTTCTTCAGTGGAGCGTTCTGTGAAACCGCCAGATACACAGACAGGTGGTTGCTCTATTCTGGTGCAACCACATAAACCAGTTCATGGGAGCTCATCATTTGGAGATATGAATAATTCTGCACAGCTGTGCCTTTTACTAGACTATGGCCTGCTAAAGGAAGATGCAGTATTTTTTGAAAAACAAAACAAAACAAAACAAAAACCCTTACAGATTTATGGGGATATAATTGGAATAAACATTGTATAAGTTTAAGGTGCACAATATGTTCATTTAATACATTTACAGATTGCCAGATGATTACCAGCACAGTATTAGTAATACCTTCATCCTGCCACATAATTATCATTTCTTTTTTGTGGTGAGAACATGTAAGATCTACTTTCTTAGCAAATTTTAAGTACATGATACAGTATTATTAGCTATAATCACCATGTTGTACATTAGATCCCAGAACTTGTTCATCTTAGACCTGAAATTCTGTAGCTTTTGGTTAATTTCCCTCATCCCTCAACTTCTAGTAACCATAATTCCACTTTCTGTTTCTCTGAGTTTGTCTTTTTTAGATTCCATCTATAAGTGATATCATATATTCCATTGTATATATCTTCTATACGTCTTCTTTATCCATTCATCCATTGAAGGACACAGGTTGTTGGGTTTCTGGGCTATTGGGAATGACACTAATGCCACTTTGTTTCAGTTTGGATCATCTGAGAGCCTGAGAAGGAATGCAGATACACATGGTTTATTAAGGAAACAGTCTCAGAAGAAAGGATGTGAAGGAGGTATGATAGGACAAGAAAAAGAGCTAAGTAAGGATGTCATCTGTGCCGGGTGTCGTCCTGCAGGCCGAACCGACAGTGAGCTCTGGAGCATGGATCATACCACAAAATTGGACTCATTTTGAGCCATTGGCATCTGGGCCAGTCAGTTATTGCCTGTTAGGCCAGGTACTCCAGGGCAATTCTCAAGGGGAGAGAGTAGCTGTGAGTCCTTGCCAGCCATCATGCAGTGATGGAGGATGAAGGAGATCTGACCAGAGCAGCAAAAACTTTACTAATCTCTGTGTCCCGACATCTGCTTTCTCATTTACCACATAGTGGACACTCAAAAATATTTATTATATCTTTAAATGAATTATTGGATTACAACTATGAGCAAGGTGCTGTACAGTGTAGTCAGTGAGATACAAAGATGACTTCTTCACCTCCATCATCTGTGGTGAATACCCAGTGGAGGGAGCATGATGAGATAAAATTACTAAACCTAGAACACAAGGCAGGATATAATGCCTACAAGACAGATTCTTAGATTCTACAGAACTACAACTGAAATGTGAATCTCATCTCAAAGGATTCAAGAAAGACTTTAGGGAAGAAATGGAACTTGTCATCTTAACAAACACATTGATTCTGAGGGGAAAAAAGAGTTAAAACTCCAAATGGGGAGAGCTCTGGTACAAAAATCACAGAGACAGGAAGTTTCTGAATTAGGGAAGGAGAAGAGGTCACTTGCCTGCTGTCCAGAACACACACTACAGTGTGTACATTTCATAGTAGAATAGTTGTAAATATGGCCAGAAAGACGAATTGGGCGTATAAATGTGTAGGAATCTGAGCGCTAAGCAGAGAAGTTTGGGTTTAACCCTCTAGGCAATAGGAAGTCATTAGACATTTTTTCAACATGAAAATGAGCTTAACAGAAAAGGGCCTTAGTTTTAACCCTAGCAAGAGTAGTTTCGACTGGGGAGGAACTAGAGGTAGAAACTGTTTGCCAGGCAATATGAGATGATGTTTTGAAATTAAATGCCTTAATCTCTCTGCTTCTTCATTTAAAGCTACACTTCAACAAATTTTTATTATATATGATTTCATTTTAAAGATTAAATGAAAAAGCAGATTTTCTAAACACCATATTTCCAGGCCCTATGTAAATTCCCTGTGTTGAAGTACATTTTGAGGAAAAGTACAACATACCAGAATTTCAAAGGGTATCTGACCCTGAATATATAATAATTATTGAGTGTCGACAAAACAAACAAGTCTACAAAATGTAGACTTTCCACTATGTCTTTCTTACTATTAAAATATATTCCATGGTGATTTATTTATTTTATTATCTTAATTAAATATATCATAATTCTCAGTTGTAAAAAATACTTATTTGGAGTTTCTTAGAAGCTTATGAGAAGGAGAGACAGTAAGGAATCAAAAGAAGTATAATGCCCAATCTTCAAAGAGAAAAGTAGTATTTATGGAAACATTCTGTGTACTGGGCTCTGCTACAGCAATGTTCTCACATACAGTCTCTCATCTACTCTGCATGTTCAAAGTTCTCATTTTAATTCATATGTTAATTAAATGACCTAAGTTTATACACCTAGTAAGTAAGAGTCAGATTCAAACCCAGTTTTTTTTTTTAAGATTTTACTTACTTATTTGTGAGAGAGGGAGAGAGAGAGAAAGCAAGAGAGCGAGAGAGAGAGAGAGAGAGAGAGAGCATGCATGAGCAGCAGGGCAGAGGGAGAGGGAGAAGCAGACTCCCCGCTGAGCAGGGAGCCTGACGCTCGGGTTGATCCCAGGACCCTGGGGTCATGACCTGAGCTGAAGGCAGATACTTAATGGACTGAGCCACCCAGATGCCCTCAAACCCAGTTTTAATTACCAACCTAAAGCTCTTTCTATATCTCTATTAGCCTACATAGCATAGTATCTATACATATGTTACATCTCAGGATATTCACATGTAAAAATTGGTAGCAACGTATGGCAGCAATTGTTAAAGGCTAGGGGAATAGTCTAGATACAGGAAATCACTGCCAATATGTAGCTCCTATAAATGTTGAGATATATGTAACATACTCTCTCCCATTCACATCCCATTAGAGTTTCCACCTTTGTCCCAACAACCTCTCCAACCCTAGGGTTGGGTCCATAGAATAAAACCATAATCAAGTTTACAGGCAATACATAGAAGAAAAATAATGGTCATACTGAAGGCTAATACGATATTATTTCTAGTTATTTAGGATTTTTTATGTTTCACAAACCAATTAGCATGATTTTGGTTAATTTGTTAGTTTAAAATATGTGTATTAGTTATTTAGTACAATTAACTTTACATTAATGGATGTGTTTAAATACTTTCAACGTGCCAGTCATAGAATTTTAATTGGAATGAATTTATTATTGCTAATCCTCGCAAAATTCCTCAAGATAAGGTTTTATAATAACCATTTTATAGTTAGGAAATTAAAACGGCAAAAGGTTAAGTAACTTGCCCAAGGGCACAGATGGCTAATTTTAGAAATAGCAGAGTATCCAGGTCTATGTGACAGGGGCATCAGCTTTGAAGAACCCGTTACTTATTTGTAGAACATTCCTTGAATTAAAAACTAAAAACAGATAATGAAAAGTTTATGTATGATTAAATGACCTGAAAGCTAGAATAGTCACTAGTATTAGCTTCCTGTTGCTGCTGTAACAAATTACCACAGACTTTGTTGCTTAAAATAACACACATTTATTATCTTGTATTTCTGAAGTCAGACGTTCAAAATGGGTCTCACTGGGGTAAAATCAAGATGTCGGTGGGGCTGCGTTCCTCCTGTAGGTTTAGAGGACCATCCATTTCCTTGTCTCTTCCAGCATCTAGAGGCTTCTCACACTCCTTGATTTATGGTGCCCTTCCATCTTGAAAGACAGCAATGATCTTGTCTTCCCCATTTAAAGGACTCATATGAGTCCTCCACTACTCGAGATAATCTTATCTGAAGATCCTTGATTGGATCATGTCTTCAAAGTGCCTTTTGCCATGCAAGGTGACATACTCACAGGTTCTGGAGATTCTGATACAAACATCCATGGGGTTCATTATCCTGCCTACTACAGTCAGGAAAGGCATTCTGAGAAAAAAATGAAATATAGAACTTGGCTTTGAATGGTAGAGAGTTAGAGTCAGCACATTATCAATCAGGGGCAACAATAACAGATGAGATACAAGGAGAGACTGTTTCTGCAGTGGTTGCTGGGGGGTCAGGACTACTGTCTCATTCCCTAACTAGTTCTACGATATCAGTCAAGTCACTTGAACTTCCAGGGTCTCCACTTTTCATCTGTGAAATGAAGTCATTGGACTACATGATCTCCATCATTTCTTTCTAATCATTAGAATATATATTTACATTTTGAATGATATGTAAGCGACTGTATTTTAAAAGGTGGATTGGTTAAGTTCAAACAATATTTATCATGCTTCCAGAGGGTGCTTGGTTGTGTCCAAGGATGAGATAGACATTATGCATCTTGTGTTTAGCTTAATCAAACCCTTATTTTTCTCTTCGGATACGGCCATGTATTTGTATTTTTAGCCTTGTTCATTCTGCAACGTAATGGAAAGTTATTTGTATATTTGCTATCCTTTCTTGTTCCATAATCTTTTATTTTATTGAGATTTTATTTTGTCTTTCATAACTTTTTTCGTTTAATTAAATTCTTACTAAAATATATTCTTTCCAATATTTTAGTTTTATCAAACAAAGAAAAGGGAACCATACAGAGACTCATTATGCATTGGTTGTACTTATCAGTATTTCCTAGTGTTATTTGTCATCTTTCTGAGATTTGTGCTATTCTCTTTATGTTGACCATTTTGTCATATAAAAACAAATTTCCATGTCAGAGTCTACTTCACCAAAGCAAACAGCCCTACTGATCTCAATTCAAAATCTGCTCCCAGACTTGTCCCAGGACCTGCAGTTCTGCTGTTCATATTACTTTTTTGGATTAAAAAGTGTACTTTTGTGGGCTCTTATTAAAAGGCAATCATTTTGCTCTGAAAGAAGGATGCTGACTTGATATCATCATAAATATATTAGTAAAGAGCAGAGAGCAGGCCTGAGTAAACAGGTCGAAGAACTTCCGCATCTTGCATAAAGATGAAGTAGAGGAGGAAAGGACCAGGTATGGGATACTGCTGAATCTCTGTAATGGCTCTCCCACTGACATCTTTTTTGTTCTCTAGACAGTATCCTAGTTGGGTCTTTATTCCTATCTGATACGTAGGCTCTGACAGCCAAACCCCTCTTTTAATCTAGCCCCCCCCCAACCCATACTACTTTGGATATGCCATCACCCTGTTCTCAAGCTTCTGTTTGTCTCTTTCTTGTGTGAGACAAAGTTCAAAGGTTTGCACATCATGGCCTGTATCTATCTTTTTAATGTTATTGCACATTTTAACCGAGTCTCCACTGTTGCCAAGATGTCTACTCATCATTCCTTGAGTACATACATACTCATTTCTTCCTCTCTCTCAAAATTTGGCCTTAAAGTAAGCTTGGAATTTTTTTTCTTTCTAAATCTTATCTTCCAAGTTCTGCCAGGAGCTTATTTTATTTCTTTAGTTTTCATGGATTGCTACTCCTTTGAAAATCTACGGCACTTAATAGTCTCTCTGCTTCATTTGTCACAAAACTCACCATAGGTTTGCTGTTTTAAATGTAGGTTGCCAGTCTTCATGTAAATATTCTATCTCCCCAATTACATTCTCAGTCCCTCAGGAATGAGGGACCATATCCTTACCCTTTGGGCGTTCTCAGTCCTTAGTACATAACCTTACTCATAAAGGGTTGTCATTAGAAGTACATGATTGAGATCTGGAAGGAGATATTGGGTAGTTTAGAAACCTTGAGATTGAGGGGATCACCAAGATAAAAGTCATAACTTCTAAGATGCAGGTCAAAGCACTGAGATGAGCCCATATCAAGTGTCAGCACGGGGATATAATAAATAGTAACTCCGATTTTTCCAAATATTGTTATGTTTGTTAAAACTTTTAAAAACTCATGAGAGTTTAGGCAACTTCTAGATAACATTCTTGGGGATAGGTCAACTATCTTCCACTTTGATGCAAAGACTCAAAAGCTCTGATACATCATGCTTGCTGGAGTTCTTATGTGATCATACAACTCAGTTCTAGTTTTCTGTATACATGGAAATTATTCTTTTCTCAGCTGAGAACAGATATGAAGCCACTTTTCAAGAATGGGCTCAAATATTTCTTTCTCTAGAAAAATCTCTCCAAACAATTTCAGAATGGGCATTCCTGCCAATGTGCTCCCAAGACACAAGCTACCTGTCTTGTATTATTAACACGTATTATTATTTTACTTTATAGTTTGTTTACATTTCCATAATTTTTACTAACCCCCCAATTTTTTAAGGATATTTTTCCTCTTTTATTTGTTTATTTTTTCCATGCTGGGAAATTTACACATTAAAAGTATTCCATAAATGTTTATTAATGTGTGTTTTAAGAACATACGGAAGTTTAAAGCTTTTACCACCTGATTCTGGGGATTTATTCCCTCAGAGGCATCTGTCAGGCTGTAAGCAAACAGAAATTCACAAAGCCAACAAAAAAAGTGATCAATAACAACAGTGAGACTGAATCATGCTCCTTAAAGGTAGAATTACGCTTTATTCAACTTTGTAAGCCTTACCATGGCTAGAAGAGCTCCTGGAACATTTTACATGCTCAGTGAAGATTTACTAAATTAATGTTTAAATCCTACTCTGACCGTGATAATTCCAGAAGTGAAGAAGAACTAGCATCAAATACAGGGTACTCCCTAGCCTGTGACAACATTCAGACAATAGGGAGGATATATTTGTATCATTTATTCCAGCTGTATTGAATTTCTGATGCTCTTGTCCCTTCCACACTGATGAAGCTATTAGAATGCAACATGCATAAGTTTTTGAAGACTCACTCAAATCCTGAATCTTTTTCTGGTAACAGCACCACAGATTATAGGTAAGACCATGATTTCTACCGAAGGATGTAACAGCATATGTCATATTACAGTAAAATGACCATATTACAGAATATGTGGAATCCAAATGTCAGTGTAATTGTGGATGTTTAGAATATCATCCCATTTACAACATTGTGCTGACGAATGTAGGCAGTCATAACTAATACAACATCTTAATAGGAACATCAATGTCTATCTCCATTATGGGAGAACTTGTTCAAATTTACTAACAGCATTCTGTGACATCAGTTTATTCCCCAATAGCAAAAATGGCATTCTATGTAACAGAATTGTGAATAATTGTAAAGCTTCTGGTACTTAACTGTACCAGATGGCTTAACTATAGAGAGATTTAAATGAATGGTATTATATTTCTCAGACATCTGGAAAACTTCTAACAGCATATGGAACCCAAGACCAGCACTCCAGCATTTTTTTAATGGCAAAGTTATTAACATTTGCAAAAGTAAAATTCTCGTATGCTAGCATTTCACCACATTCATTGTTGTTCAGACCTTCTACAGTTTTCCTAATATCACCTTATGTAAAACATTCTTATATATGGAGTAATTAACCATCTATAGATGATCTGAACTTTTTAAAAAGGTTTTATTTATTTGAGAGAGAGAGAGAGAATGAGCAGTGGGGAGGGGCAGAGGGAGAGAAAGAGAGAAAGAAAAGCAGGATCCCTACTGAGCAGGAAGCCTGATGCGGGGCTCGATCCCAGGACCCCAGGATCATGACCTGAGCTGAAGGGAGCTGCCCAACCAACTGAGCCACCCAGGCACCCCAAGATGATCTGAATTTTTGTGGCACAAAAAGAACTATGAGAATTGAAAAACAAAGGGAAGCAAAAGAGTAAAGTGTAATTTAATCTTGACATGAAAATAAGCAATGTTCTTTAAGGGCTGAGGGCTTTAAAAAAATAAAAGAATGTGCTCCCCCAAATTCTTAGTTAACTGTTTGACCGTTTCACTCATATTTGACTTATTCTAGTTCTGTTTCCAAATTTAATGACTAAGAGGATGGCTTGGAATATACACAGACCTGATACTGCTTTCCTCTGGCATCCTCCAGTTTCTTTGTTTGTTTGTTTCTTTTTTTTTTTTTTTGAGTCCCACGGTTCACCTTATTAAGGAAGAATGGAAGGATCATATCTTTAATATACTTATGGATTACTAAACAAATTGTTGTAAATAAAATTCATTTAAAATTATGTAAGATTCTTTAAATTAATATTGTAAGACTTAAGTAGGATTAAAAGTAATCGCTAAGGTTAAAGGTGGCAATCAGAGTTCAATTAAGATAGGATCTTAGCAATTATCCAATCAATAATACTATATGACTAATAATGCTAAATAGAACTTTAACATTTTCAACACAAGTCAAGTGATGAAGTCTGAAAATTGAGAAGGAAGGAAGGAAGGAAGGAGGAAGGAAGAGCAGAGTACATGATAAAGCCAACCTGATAAATAAGAACATTGTAAGGGGAGATACATTGGTAAAGATGTATCTGGAAAGTGGAAAATCTGAAGATTTTGTGGTCAGAGATT
This sequence comes from Halichoerus grypus, assembly GCF_964656455.1. NCBI lineage: Eukaryota > Metazoa > Chordata > Mammalia > Carnivora > Phocidae > Halichoerus > Halichoerus grypus. Next base: position 63,534,867 of record NC_135715.1, on the reverse strand, counting down.
GGCATACTATACGTGAAACACTTTCAAATGGTAATAAATGTGTTATTTTAACCAAATTGTAGAGGGTAACTGAAATGTAGAGGAGGTAAATGAGCTGATTTGGTCAATAATCCTTGAAGTCAGGTTTGTGGGGTTTTTTTAATTAAAAAAAAAACTCATTCTATAAGCACCAATAGTTTGAAAAAGATAGCCTTGACAATCCATTATAAATATCAGCTTATGTTTAGAAAAATATGAAATCACCATTTAGAATTAGTAAAATCGCATTAATGGTGACAGAATCCCAAGTATAAATCTTAAGCATCACAGATATAAATATTCTACCACTCAGCTGATGCCTTTTATTCAATTTTATCAAAAGTCCTGCATATTTCAAACACAATGTCTATTTCAGAGATTGGATACAATGCATATTATTATTTTTCATCAATCATTCTAGTTTCTATTCTTCACTTACAAATGTTTAATAAATGCAAATTACCCAACGAATGAATTTTTCTTACTTTAGGATGAAGTACTTATCCATTTTATAAAAAAGTAGACATACACTTTCCTTGACTAGGATAGCAATTTAAATGTCACCTTCTGGATATCAGTCTAGTTCCAGTGAACCAATAAATACTTCTTTAAATTGCTGATTTTCAGTTCATCAATTTTAGTCTTATTTTTTTACTTTTCTCTCTCTGGCAGTGTTTCTTATTCAGTGGGTCCCCTGAGAACAATATTGTCACACACCTTGAGTATGAAAAATTTGCATTCTATATCTTGCATCCTAGCAAAATCATTAAATGGGTACTTTGTTATAAGTTATAGATATGTTTAATTAATTATGCTCTGAAGTTAGTTTCACTTGCATGACTGTAGAGATCTGTATAAGAGAGAGATAGCATTTATTATGCATTCATGCATTAATCTCTAAGGCTGCTAGGAAAAATGAACTTTCTTAAAACTACAAATAACTTAAATGAAATAATTCAAAATGAGGAAAATATGAAATATTTATAAAGTTAAATCTGATATATGCAGTTTCTTATTTATTTAGAATCACCAAAAACTAGAAACAACTCAGAGGTTTTTCAACTAGTCAAAAACTAGTCAAGGAATAAAAAAACTATGGTACAACTTCATAATGGAATAGCGGTACACACAACATGGATGAATCTAAACTATACTAAGCTAAGTTAAAGAAGAAAACCCTGAATGGAGCACCTGGGTGGCACAATCGGTTAAGCAACTGGCTCTTGGTTTCAGCTCAGGTCCTGATCTCAGGGTCCTGAGATGGAGCTCTACATCGGGGTCTTCTGCTCAGCATGAAGTCTGTTTGAGACACCCTCCCTCTCTCTCTAAAATAAATAAATAAATCTTAAAAAAAAAAAAACCCTAAAAGACTACATGCTGTATGATTCCATTTATATTATATTTAGAAACGGCAAGACATAGGTACAGAAAACATATCAATGGTTGCTAGAGAATGAGGGGTAGATTATTTGGCAATAAAGGGGCAGGAGAATTTTTGAAAGTGATAAAACTCTTCCATGTCTGAACAGTTCTGCTGGCTGGCCAGCCATAAACATTTGTCAAAGCTCATAGAACTGTACACTAAAGAGGGTGAATTTTACTTCAGGTGAGTTATATTTGTATAAATCTAACTAAAACAAATAAAAATCTTTATTTTATTATCACGCACAATACCCTAAGAAGTTTACAATATCACATCTGTAGTTTTACCAAAAGTGTATTACTTCAATCTAATCATCAGAACACAAAATGACAAATTGAGGGGCATTCTACAAAATAACTGTGCAGTACTCCTCAAAATTATCAAAGCCATGAAAGTCAGAGAAACACTCCAGAATTGTCATAGACTTGAAGAGGCTAAGGAGACTTGACAACTAAATGAAACTTCAAGTTCTGGATGTTGGACAGGAAAATGCATTAGTAGGACAACTGGCAAAATTTGAAGAAGGTCTATAAGTAGTTAATAATACCATATTCATGTTAATTCCCTGGGTTAACTCATTTTACATTGCTCATCTAAGATGTTACCATTAGAGAAACCTGGGTGAAAGGTAGGGGGATTATGCTACCATTTTCAGCTATTTGTAAGTCTGAAACTATTTTCAATAAAAAAGTCTTAAAATGTAAATGGCCGAGAATTTCACTTTCTTGGTAGAATGTATTAGATAGTGGTAGTCTTCCCCTTAGTAATAAGTTTGTATAAAACTTTGGAAATTTTTAAATGATATTTTAGAGCCATCATAGAGCTGTGGAATCAGAAAGCACTAGATGACCTTACCAAACAAGGAAAATACTTTCTTACATGAGCTGATAACTGGCCCTTTACCTTGAGATTGAGACCTGAGCTGAGATCAAGAGTCAAGTCGGATGCTTAACTGACTGAGCCACCCACGCACCTCTGGCTCTTTTATTTCCCGTGCAAATCTGCCATGCCTGGGCATGATCAAGCTTTTTGTTTTTTGGGTTTTTTTTAAGATTTTATTTATTCATTTGAGACACAGAGATACAGAGAGAGAGAGAGCATGAGCAGTGGGAGAGGCAGAGGGAGAGGAAGAAGCAGACTCCCCGCTGAGTCAGGAGCCCGACGTGGGGCTCGATCCCAGGACCCTGGGATCATGACCTGAGCCAAAGGCAGACGCTTAACCATCTGAGCCACCCAGGCACCCCAAGCTTTTTGTTGACAAAGAAATATTCTAAAAAGAAGACAAAACAGTTGAGATTTTGATGGTTATTGGGGTTGAAACTTAAAGGATGCTCAAATAAATTGCTTATTTTACCAACTAGGACATTTGCTGAGTCTGAAATGTCACAGGAGAGGGGGTGTGTGAGCCTACAAGGTAGGGTCAAATCCCCCACTGTCTTGAGGCACGACCTTTCTGCAGGATTCTACGTATCTGTTGCTATAACCATCCTCTAGGTACTTCCAGAGATCCAATACTTTTTCTCTATATGTCACAGATCTCTCCAAAATCATGAAGTATTACAAGTATTATGGCCAAAAAAATTAAGTGTTCTGGAGATGGTCTGAACATGCTACCGAGACAAAGTCACACCAGAGGGAATTGCAACAAATCCATGAGCATTCTCTCCCTCAGTATTTGCCGCATTTTGAGTCCACATGTATGAGTGGCTTAAAAGCTAACTTAAAACATTCAAAGGCCACAACTTTCATGGTGGAAGAGGCAGGAACTACCGGTTTTTCTATGAAGCCCATGTGGGGCATACCGAAGCTGGGGTTGTGCAGGAAAAACAGAAGGAAATATCTCACAGACCTACAGTTTTAAGGAGACAAAGTCTTGCTAGAGGGAAAGATCAGAGGTGAATAAAGACAGATGTCACTTGAGTCTAACTAAACCGCCACCTTGCCCTGACAGCACAATTATAATGACATGGATGTAGTCACAACATTATCATATCTGCCTAACAGAGGAAAGTGTGAACTATACCTAGGGAAAAATAACACTTGATTACTCTCTCTATAATTCCTTAAACAATGTATGTGGCATAGAGTTAAAAAATAGATGTATACTTATATACTATATATATTATTTATTTACTTACTTTTTTAGTAGAGTTGACACACAATGTTACATCAGTTTCAGGTGTGCAATTTAGTGATTGACAAGTCATGCTGTGCTCACAGCAAGTGTGCCAACTACCCATCCTGTTACATCGCTGTTACAATATCATTGACTGCATTCTTTATGCTGTGCCTTTTATTCCTGTGAATTACTCATTCCAAAACTGGAAGCCTGTGGAATAAGAATTTAAAATTAACTCTGATTAATATGTTAAAGTAAATAGAGGAAGAGGTAGATGAAATTAATGGGAAAAAATGAGAATAAAGAGAAAGTAAGACTCTCTAAAACAGTATAAAATTGGCAATCTGAAATTATAAACAGTGCCTGAAATTAAAAACAGCAGACTGGACACAGCAGAAAACAGAATAAGTGACATTGGATTCCAGGTAAGAGAAGATAGAAGAACTGAAAAATAGAAAAAATAAAAATTCTAAGACAGAAGATAGCCTGAGATTTGTACGATATAGTCAAAAATACGTGTGTAACTGGAACCACAGAAGAAAAGCAAGACAGAGTGGTTCAGGAGCAGTATTGAATACATAAGGGCAATCATTTCCCAAAGTTGATTAATGACACCAATGACTGGGTTCAAAATCTTGGTGATTCGAAAGAACAAAGCACTGAGGTTCATCATAGCAAACCACTTAATACCAAAGACAGAGAAAATCCTACTTACAACTACATAAAAGGATGCTTTATCTTTAAGAAAGCAACAATCTCAAGTATACCCATTTTCAAGTGTGTATAAGGCACAGACAAAAATAGACCACAAACTGGGGAATAAAGGAAGACTCAATAAATTTCAAACAACCAAAATCTCTGATTACAATGGAATTAATCTAGAAGAACAGAACAGAAAAACACTAGAAAATCTCTAAACATTTGTAAGTTAAATAACATACTTCTAAATAATTAATGGATCAAAAGAATAATCTCAGAAGATATAGGAAATAGTGTAATATCATGATAATAAAAATACAGCAAAGGGAATATTGCAAAAGTGTCTAAAAATAAATGAAGGTATTATAAAGAAGAAATATTGAAAATTAGTGATGTAAGCTTCAATTTTGAGAAGTACAGTAAAAGAGCAGCAAATTCAACTCAAAGAAATTAAACACAGGGAAATAATATAGAACAGCAGAACAAATCAATAAAAATAAAAACAAGCATACATTAAAGAAAATCCATAAGGATAAGACATATACTCAATATGAAAAATTGGCAAAAGACTTGAGCTGGAACTTCACAAAAGAGGGTGTCTAAATGGTCTATAAATATGAATAGTTCCTCAACTTCTCTAGTCAAGAGTGAAATAATTCAATTTAAAACCACACTGTGATTACAACTACACACTGACCAGAATGAGTAAAATTAAAAATACAGACAATAGTACATGTGGACTACTGGAATTCTCACACACTGCTTTGTGGGAGCGTATATTAGTTCAACAGTTTTGGGAAATTAACAGTACCTACTAAGGCTAAACATGTGTATGGTCTATGATCTAGAAAAGTCCACTCCAAGATGAATATTTACATTCCTCTATAAAGACATGCACAAATCTTCATTATAGCACTATCATAGCCAAAAACTGGAAACACCCCCCAAATCCATCAACAGAGTTATGCATAAATAAATTATGGCATATTCACACAATTGGATGCTCTAGAGCAATGAGAAAGAATGAAGACAGTTACACGGAACAGCCTGGATGAACCTCACAAACCTCTCTGAGCAAGAGAATCCCAACATAAGGATATTTATTGCATGACTGCATTTATATGAATTGCAAAATCTAGCAAAACTAAAGACTATATATTTATAAGTTCATACATGGAAACTAAAAATGTAAAGGAAGTTAAGAGAAATATTGCAGAATCCAAGATTGACAGAGGAGACTCAAGGTGCTCAAGAGTGTTACTATTATGTTATCAACCTTGGTGGTGGTTCTAGTAGCATTCTAATTGTTCTTCCAAGTGTTTAAGTTGTATTTAATCTGCCATGAGTATGTTATATTTCACAATTGAAAGAGATGTTAAGAAAGTGAACAATCTCTTATAAAAATAATCATACTTCATACATTTTCAAAGTAAAAATGATATCTTAGTCATATATGAAAGAAAAATGTAAATACCTTTTGAAGTTAATCCAGCTTAAATCAGAGAACAGGCATCACTCTCTACTCCAACCCTCTGATATGTTTATAAAAGGCCCTCTTGCTACCGAAGTTACTCTTTAGAGGATAGTATTGAAGGGTATATTGATTTTCTCTATTAAATAGAACTTACAGAGCTGTCTTACCTGGAAAATTAGATGGAAATTAGCAAGCTCCAAGGTTGCAAACTATAAGAAATTACTATTTTTTATTTTAGTATTTTACTATTACTATTTCTATTCTATAAGAAAAAAACTATTTTAGAGTTTGAGGCACACGGGACAATAAGTGATAAAATTGAACAAGTAAAAGAGGGACTAATGACAGAGAATAAGAACCTTCTCCCAGCTTCGGAACTAATACTCTTATCTGGCATGTGCTGAGAAATCACTGAGTCCTTTTAAACGGAGAGCAGCCATGGTTGGATGTGCTTTTTAGGTAAATTAATCTGGTGGCAATGTGGAAGCCTAAATATGAAATGCTAAGTAGCAACAGATTTTCTCATTCTAAAAGAGGCTACAAAAACTAGAGTGACAATTTCTTCTTATATTTTTTGAATCTCTGTGTAGTTTAACTTTCAAAGATTCACTAGTGCCAACAGAATAACATTCAGAAGAAGATCATTGCCAGCACGAAGTCCTTCTTTCTCTTTATTTGCTGGTGCAAAGTTTCTCAAAGCAGGGTCTAAGGACCTCAAGACTCTCGTTCTTGTCCAAGAAAAGTCCATTTTCTTGTCTAGTGAAATTCTTCTCATCTGCCTTACCCTCCGTTAGGTATTTCTTTATCCTTGTGAGTTTATCTCTTCTTCCCCTTCAGTCCCTCAGAACTATGTTTAAGCCTCTATTCTGCACTTACTTTATCCTATCCTATATTGTACTCAGTTGCTTATGTGCTGGGCTGGTCTCTCTCACAAGATTTCAGCATTACTATTTGCAACCCTGCCATCATTCTCTGCTACTTTAGACATTATGATTGCTCAATAATTCTGTACTGAATAAGCTTCTATATATTAGCTTTTGAAATGAGGGTTTCCTTCTCTCAAGGGAATGTTTTAAAAAATAATTAAAATGGATTATATTTATAATACATACACTGACGGAGGCAAATTTTGGTCTGGAGGGTAGAAGACAAAAAAACCTTAGGTATTATATAATTTGTAATCCTCTAAAGGACCAGAACACATTGTGGTATTAAAATTTCACAGGGTGGGGATGATAAAGACAAAATATCTTAAAAGACTGTATATGGAATGCAATTTTTTTTAAGTTGAGAAACATTTTCCTAGGTACATAGTAGAGAACAGACAGGTAATATATCTACTCCAGTGGAGTTTATGACGTAGAGAGAAAAGACAGACCAACACGTGAGTATGCAAGCAACGTATGAGATAGTGAAAAACGCCCTAATTAAATCAGGGTGAATAAACAGGGTTTTGTTATAGATTAACAGAGAAGTTGCTTTAAATTGGAAGGTTATGACTGGTCTCTTTACTGATAGAGACTTTAAAATGCATTGTATCTAAATTTAGAAGAAGCCAAACATTCTGAAGTGTAGGGGAAGGGAATTCAAGGCCGAGAAAACAGTACCCCACCCTAAGTTAAAGACTGGCTTGTTATATTTGAGGAGCAGAAAACCCGTGCTTCTGGGGCAGTAGCTGGTATAGAAGTAAAGTCAAAAGAAGGTTCTTTTCAACCTGGAGAGAGAACAGCATCCCTTTACACTAATGGGACTAATGGAACACTACAGATTTAAGAATAAGAGGAAGAAGAATTGCTGGGCTGATCTCCTTGGATGCAACAGGGGGCCAGGGCTCAGTGCACAATGTGAGGATTGATTTTAAACAGGCCTATGAATATTTTCACCCATAGTACAGGAGGCAGGAAGGTATGTGCAAACACTAATAGGTGGGTGTTCTTTTCTGAGAGCTTATATGTTCTGAGAAAGGAGAAAGCAAGATCAGTGGCTGAGAGGGAAGACTGGGGAGGAGGCGTTGTAAATGACATGGGAGGAGTGGTTGTAAACCAGTTCTCTAGGAAAAGGAGTCCATGAACTAGGAAATATGGAATAATTGTCTGAGACTTAAAGAAACCAGTAGAGGTCAATAGTGATGAATTTAAACTCAGAATGGTCATGGTGGCTGTGGGGGTTTCTCCAGTCACATTTAGTTGCATGGATGCAAGTACACAATAGGTAGACTTTTGCTTTTAACTGGGGTTGTGGTTTTGACGAGCAAGTCTAATGAAATGAGAGAAGGACAAGGGTGTAGAGCATAAATACAGCAGACTGACTATAATGATCAACTGTGGGATTTAAGTTAGACAGGAAGACAAAAATGGTATCAAAGAAGGGAGAGAGAATAAAAAGGTAATAAGATCAATGAATGGCCCCTTTGTATTTAAAGGATTGTAGAATTTGAGAGATTGGGTGGGGGAATATGCTGGGGAAGAAAAAGGGAGGGTGGGGGAGGAGCTGGTCAAAGAATGGGACGAGTGAAATTGAGATTGTGAAGCAGGTGCAGTTACGGGTAATGACAAGATCTATGCAAGAATGTGAGTATGGGAGTAAGTGGTTGAAGCAGGGGGAAGCAGAGTGGAGAGTGGGAAGACAGGAGCAAAGTCAACGGACAGGACTGATTTAATGACATAGCCTATTCAACCGCCTGATCAGTGTGTGTGTCAATATGCAAGGAAAGCAAAGTCCCAGCAAAACAAAGACAGCATGGATAAAATTATCGAACATTAAAACTGTTTTTTTTAGGGGTACCTCAGTTAAGCGTCTGCCTTTGGCTCAGGTCACAATCTCAGGGTCTTGGGATCAAGTCCCACAGTGGGGGGGGGGGTCCCTGCTCAGCGGGGAGTCCGCTTCTTCCTCTCCCTCCGACCCTCCCCCCTCTCATGCTCTCTCTCTCTCAGATAAATAAATAAAATCTTAAAAAAAAAACTATTTTTTGTGAAAAATACTTTTAAATATAAGCAATTAGCTTCAGCTATTCTGATTGTTCTTCATATTTGACATGCATTATTCAATGAGATAGTTAAAACCTATTTTAAAAAATTGTATTATGAAGTATTTATTCCAATTGGAGTCAGGTCTAATCTTATTTCTGATAAAATGTTTAATGTTTTCTACAAATTTAAAATAAAGATAACATTACATTGTAGCTTCTGAATCAATTGGTTTTAGCAGCAATATATCTGTATGCATAAATATGTATGTTGTATTTATATATGTGTATGTAGATGGAGAGAGACAAACATACATTTCACTAAACAAATAGGAAAATTTTATCATGATGTTTAATAAAAATATTATAGTTATTCCTAATTTTAATACATAATACTTTTTTTACATTATTCCCAAATGCAGAACAACATAATTTGATAAACATACACACAATGCTCGTACACACTTACTGAAGTAATATGCCTTTTATCATGCCATTTGCTTTATCAATAACTAATAATTTTTAGATATACATTATATGGTATTATTAAATAATGAGAAAGGACATATGAATTAACCTTTGTATTACTTACAAAATGGGTGATGGATCATATTAGATGTAAAAAATTTTAATCCTGACTACTTTTGGTAGTCTCTCTAACACAATACTTGTCATAATTTAGTTTTCAGTGTTTTTAAAATATTTATTGAACTTGTTTGCATATGTTTATTTGTGATGGTGTAATATTGTAATACTATAATATTTATCTATGAATATGTAAAAAATTGGAAAAGAAAGCCTCATTTGTCTCATTAAAAAGCATATAGCCAATAAAACTTTCACTTAATTTATATTTATTGAAGTTTTTAATGTATTTTTTTATCATTTCCACTAATTATTTACTACTTGCATCAGTTCAGAAGAAAAATTTTAACTTAGAGCTGTCTGTTTGCAGAGAAATTTAGGAAAGTCATTTCAATATATATGCATGTTTATGTTAGATGGGTATATGACAAATGATCAATAAAAGACTTCCCAGCACGAACTTATATTGCATTGGATAACATTCTTTAATATAAGTGAAATAGAAGTAAGAGTGCCAAAAGTTAAAAAAAGAAAATTTAAAATTTCCAATGGCTAAAGAACTTGTTCATGTAGTTTAAAAATGGATAATGGTTTACTTCAAATCACTATGCTATTTAGATTTAGAGATTTGTGTACATACCCCTGGCTCTGAGGGAGACCTGAGAATGCCCTAAAGGCTCACCCTTTGACCTCAAATCTCTACACAAGCAGAAATTAAAGAACAAGGCAGATTTTAAACAGACACAAGCCCCTCAGCAGAGATTGGGAGACTTATGGTTATAGCCATTTAAGGAAATCTCTATCTACTCATTAGCTGACCAATAACCTAAGTAAACAGAGATTTCAGTGGTCACAAAATGACAAAGAAAATAAACTTTACAGAATTAATCTAGAATAGTCACTAAGGAAACAACAGCAAAAACAACAATCATAACCACAACAATGAACAGCAACAACAAACCATGGGAAAAATAGAAACCTGGTTTCCAGTGTTGCCAAATTTATTATTAAAAATGTCTAGGTTTCAACAAAACTCATGAGATATTCAAAGGAACAAGGGAATATAGCCCATGTACCAGGAAAAAAAAAAGTCAATAGAAATGGTCCCTGAAAGCTTTAAACAAGACTTGAAATCATTTATTCTAAATGTATTCAATTCATAAAAAAAAGAAAATATGTCTGAAGAACTAAAGGCAAGTATCAGGAGGATATCTCTCATCAAATAGGAAAAATCAAAAAGGAGAAAGAAACGAATAGAAATTCTAGACAACTGAAAAAAAAGAAAAAATTCACCAGACAGGCTCACTGGCAGAGTTGAGCTGGCAAAAGAAAAAAATCAGTGAATTTGAAGATAGGTCAATTGAGATTATCCAATCTGAGCAAGACTGTTTCTGCAAAGGTGCAATGAAATATTACTCTGCCATTAAAAATAATGAAATCTTGCCATTTGGCGACAGAATGGATGGACTTTGAAGGCATTATGCTAAGTTAAATAAGTCAGACAAAGACAAATACCATATCATCTCACTCATATGCAAAATCTAAAAAAAAAAAAAAAGCTCATAAATACAGAGACCAGATTGGTGGTTATCAGAGGTGGGGGTTGGGGGGGGTGAAATAGGTAAGGGGGATTATAAAATAAATAAGCCATGGGGATATGATGTATAGCATTGTGACTATAGTTAATACTGTACTGCATATTTGAAAGTTGCTAAGAGACTAGATCTTTTTTTTTTCCCCTGAGAGAGTAGATCTTAAAAGTTCTCATTAGCAGAAAAAAATTTTGTAACTATGTATGGTAACAGATGCTAACTAGTTTTATTGGGGTTAATCATTTCACAGTAGACACAAATACCAAATTCTGTCATACATCTGAAATTAATACAACATTACACGTCAATTATACCTCAATTAAAAAAAAAATATTTCTGAGCTTCCCCTTCTTATGATTACTATGTAAATTCGGAGGAATCACAAAAGAGGCTTAACATTTGTTCTTTACTTCATTGTGACAGCAACTGAGAAGGAAGAAAAGTCTACTTAAACAGGTTGCAGGTGAAAAACATGAGGTTGCATGCTAGTTTGTGTTCATTTTTCCACTGGTGCTTTTCCACTGTAGCTTATGTTCTTACCCCAACTAAAGTTTGCTTCTGCAAGTGTGTAACTCCTGGCTCTATATTTATACATATTGAAGAGTCTACAAGCACTAAATTGGGACACTTTCTCCAATGCTCCCTGAATTTGGAAATAACACATTCCTTCTTCCTACACTTAGCCAGCAAGCCACTTCATAGCCTCTATGGGAAGACTTAATGGTTTTACTGTGTAGCCTTTTGGGGAGCTGATAAGTCAATCCATGTCTCACGTACCTTTCAGCATCTTCCCTAAGGTCAGAAGAAACCAAAAATCCCAAATATCAAATAAAAAATGAAAATAATCCATATTCTTTTCCAATTCCCTATGTTATGTTGCCATATCTTTTCTGCTATATCCCCAAGACTTAGGAATTCCAAATGTATTTATCAGTTCTGCCAGTCAGCACAATTGAGATGAGAAGTGAAGACACCTCCTAGCTTTATTATGGATTATACTGGGGACTCCCCTTCATGGAAAAACCTTCCTCATCTATATAAATATAAGAAATACAAAGAAAAGGACAATTAAGAAATAAGAAGAAAAGGACTTTTTCTAATAACTGGAGGATACACAGACATTCTAGATCTTCTAACTCAAGTTTCATCATTCTTAGGAAGATCTCCAATGGGCCTTCTCCTTGGTAATAGTGGTAGTGTCTTTGCCCTATGTGATCTGGGTGGGAAATGGTCCCAAGGGAGGAAAAGTGGGATCTAGAGATTGATACTTCAAGTTATTACCCCAAACAAACATTTTACATGCCATCTAATTTTATTGCCAAAGGATAAAAGAATGGTAAAAATCAAGTTTATATATCTTTTTAAGTGTTTGAAATATTTTTCCAAGTCATTACTGTCAAATCTCTATGTTATCTGTATTTATTTTTTCTTGGAACTTCTTGTTTCAGTAGTTTAAGGAAACATGTTTATGCTTTCTTCCTTCAAGCCCTTTGTTTAAATCTATCCTCAATAAGAGTTTGATGTTCTCAGTGTGCAATAATAAACAAAAAATAAGAAATAAGAAATCTGTACTATGTGTGCTAACAAAACTTATTCATAGATGTTCAAAACTGTGGCAAACAATTTTCTGCAGATTAGCTCCCTGGGGAAACTATACCATCTCCCTCATCTCTAAAGGATGGGTATTAAGAGAAGTTCATGCTCAGTTTCACATGCCAACCATAAAAGCAAGTAAAAATCTTAAAGCCATTGTCAAAGTAAGAAGTTAACAAATAAATGCCAAGGCATTCTAGAAAATACAATTCACTTCCTTCAGGCTTCATCTACTTTGAGAGAAAGGAACATTAATAAAGGAAATAAGTCTTAAGCTGACACCTAAAACAAAAGCAAGAATCCTCAGGGCAGAGAAGAAAAGGAAGAGAAAGAAAACAGCCCTGGAGTATGACCCACAGTTAAGGGGTAAGCAGAAGGAAAAAAATGTACCTTGGTTAACAAAGCACCTCAGGATATAATACCAGATAATTTACACTACTTCGTTTTTGCACACCCACCTTCAAGGATTCGACTGCAATGTGTATTCGCATGAATCCAAAATATATTTTCCCAATCCAGTTCTTTCTAAAAGACTCCAGAGAGATATATCTAAGTGCTTATTGCAGGTCTAATTGCAGATCTCACAGGAATCTCAAATTCAGATGTCAACACGGATATCCTTTACCTCCTTCCTTCCCACGTCTCTCCCTCCACCAAAAAAAAGTGCTCCGTGTTGTCATTTGTTTCGCTTAGACCCTGATCATTTATTTCCTGCAGTACAGTGACAGCCACCTAAATGGTCTCCTTGACTCCTAATGCATTTCCCTTAATCCAATGGGTCTTGACATTTATTGGAAACAAAGAGCTCTTTCTCCAGTGAGAGTAAAGAACATTTTGTCTACAATAGGAACATAAACAAGTACACGGGACATTTCACGTATAATTTTAAATAATCCTACATCCATGAATCCTATCCTTCATCATTCTAGCAGTTCTTGCACCCCAGGTTAATTGATTGTTCCTACTCTAAACGACTCTCAAAACTGCTGCCTGAGTAATCACAAAGAAGTCAATCTGACACTATTCGATATGATAACATTCAAAATTTGAATTTTGAATAGCACATAAAGTCTGTCGTGGTATAAACACTTTCCATACTCCAGCCTCTAACTTGTTACTCATCCTCTTTTCTGTTCTGAATTACATGAAGTTAAGTTGTTCTCACTGCTGGAAATGTCGTCTACTTTATCACCTGGACACCTTTTCATGTTAAAGACAGCTTCTAGACGTCACATTCTCCAGTTAAATCTTACCAAATTCTCTTCTTTCACCTCCATCATCTGCCTGGATCAGTTGTCACTCCGATAAGCACCTCTGTTCCAGAGTTAACCTGCAGATTTTCTTTTTCTTTTTTTTAATTTTTATTTATTTATTTATTTTAGAGATAGAGAAAGAAATAGAGAGAGAGAGACAGACAGAGAGCATGGGGGGAGGGGGCAGAGGGAGAGAGAGGGAGAGGGACAAGAAGACTCCTCACTGAATGCAGAGCCCCACATGAGGCTCAATCCCTGGACCCTGAGATCATGATCTGAACCAAAATCAGGAGTCAGATGCTTAACCTACTGAGCTACCCAGGTGCCCTTCCACTGCAGATTTTCACATAAACCTCCCAAATCTACCAATGACTACCTGGAATCTTCCTGTGTTCACTTGGCTTGTGAAGGGGAAGGGAATTGCTCTGATGCGGATAAGCATTCCTTCTCTTTTTGCTGTTCTTTCACCTTTCCAAAGGGAGTAAAGAGAAAGTTTCTGACCATTTCTAACCACAAATACTGCCTTCCCCATAAAGCCAATGGATGACTCACTGTGTTCTCTCCCTTCCCCGATTTTCTAGTGAAAAATGGGGGGAAAGTATAAGAAGGACTATTCCGCTGGTTCATACTAAATCTTTGAAGAGATATCTCCTCCAATTCTCAGTGGCAATCTTTAGCACGGTGACACAAAGACACAATTGCGTTTGTGTCTTCAGCCACCTTTATCATTTGACTTCAAAAGTCTCTCTTCTTGGTTCCTGTGTCTCATTAAGTCCCTTGTTAATGCAGAGGTTTTTCCTTCTGCCTGCAAAATGTCTCTCCAAAAGGCTCACATCTAACTCATGAAGCTGGATGGCAAACACTAGGCTATCTCATTCTATTGCTGCATTCTTTCCAAAAAATCCATGCACAGATATTTGTGACCTCCCTAGGTCCAAATTCAAAAACTCTCATGCATATTAACTTGTCAAATTTATTGTTTTTCCAAATGTTTCCATTCATGAACCATCAATGGAACATGATAAATTCAAGCCCAGAACCTTGCTTTAGAGAGTTAGAAAAGTATTTGCATACTGCAATGTAATTATCTGTTTCACAGAATATGAGCTGATGAAGACTAACAATTTCATATGTTAACTCAGTATCCTAAAGTATCCAGCACATGATTGGCACATAGGGATGAGAGTAGCAGTTAGCAGCACATCCTTGGAAAAATTAAATAAGATGATTGTAAAACCAGTATCTGGTATATTAAAACGGTATATAGTAATGAACATTCATTAAATATTAGCTTGTTATTATGGTTGACAATAATTGTTTGGTAGATTGTCAAGGATAAACATAAAAGAAGAGCCTTAAAATATCTTTCATTTCTTACAATTATTATATAACTTAGACAATATCCAAAACATATATTTTTCTGACTCTAGTTTCCAGATTTGTTATGTTTTTTAAGTCTCTAGGTGTCCATGTGTCTTAAACAAAGACATTTCTGGTAGGCATTGTTGTAAAATAGAAGAGTCTCACTGAGAATTACAAAAATATAATAACCCACACCTTTTTACAGCCTGGCACAATTTCCTGAGGCTATACAATGTGTAATGCACGGAGATGAATAGAAATAAAGATGACATTCTTAAAATTATATCACTAAAAACATTAACAGCCTCAGGCAAAGGAACAAATGGAAATTTACAATGCATCTAAGAAATACAGTGAATTGGAGACTTTAAGAGTAATAATAATAAAAGTATGAGTACCGTAGACCAACTTAGCAGATATTAATGTATATAATGCAGGGGAACAACTTAGACACCTACGGGACTGCATAGCAAGATGTATTCGGGTGGATTGATAAATATTTTGCAATTATTTTTATGATGTTGATATAGACCAAAATTATGATTTTTTGACCATGTTTTTTTCCTTAGCAGCATAACCTTAAAAAAATATGTAAAAATTTACATACAGCTCCACTATATGGCAGGTGAGTGTGCAAGACTACTACGGGTTCTTCTTTGCTTATATTCCTACTTCCCAGTAACCCATCCTCCATATATCTCCCAGACTAAATTGAATTACTTTCTTCTCCTACTCAGAACTGTCCAATAGGTTTGTTATACACATAAGAATAATAAGTAGACACCTTACTTTGGCCTTCAGAGCCCCATCAGATCTGGTCCCTGCCAACCTAGTTCTAACTTCACCACACCACATCTACCTAGTATCTGCAAGCTATGGGCACCTTCACTGATCTTCTCTATCATTCCAAGTTCTAAAATTTGTTCGGGATTTTGCATTGGTTCTTTCCTCTGCCTGAAACACTCTTCCACCTAATTTGTGCACATCTGGGGTATTCCTGCAAGTGCATTCTTTTCCTAAATGTTACCTCCTCAGACAAGCCTTTCTTAACCACCCAAATAATGTAGTCACCAGTCATATTCAACACAGTACCCTATGTTAACTCTTCACATGGGACTTACCACTGGAGACTTCTCATTTTTTTTATTTGTTGTTATATTGTCTTCCTCCACTAGAATGTATATTTTATGAGAACAGGAAACTTATCTCATTTTTTCACTGGTCTGGGAACAGTACCTTCAGCAGTGCCTGGCATAGTGGGTGCTGATCGAATGAATGAAGGAAGGAAGGAATTAATGATGAGTGGGCCTCTTTACCTTTGCACACCTTGCCCTCTGTGCTTTGATCATCCTACCTTTAAATTCGGTCAGAGAGATTCTTTCAAGCACTCTGAACAATTTGATAAATGCATTCCTATTTCGAATTCCTACACATTCTCAGCAAGAGGCATGTTAACCCTGTACATAGAGAAATGTTAAGTTTATTTGTTGAGACGAATTAGCTTCTACATTAAGACACAGCATCCCACAGCCGTGTATGCCTATTCCATCTCTTCTATATGAAAACATTTTCTGTTATGTAAACACGAGTTTTCAACCCTATCCATAGACAAAGACTGTGATCACTGTCAGTAGTTTCATCTTCACACATTAAGGATAATGAGAAATTGATTTGCTCCCAGCAGATCAGCTTGTTCCTTTAGCTTTACTGAGATAGCATGATGTAGAAGGAAACCAGATGGCTGTGACTAGGATGAGGGACGGCTCTGGAAAATAAAGAAAAATCAATGCAAATTCTGTGGAAAAATACCGAATATTTGCAGATGATTTTTTTTTTTACTCCTGATTCGTTACATAAATTTTCAAGACATACATGATAGCTCTGCTATTAGCATATTTTTTTTAAAACTATCCTCAACATATAATGGAACTTTATTCCGAAAAAAGTGCGAGGAACTTTCCTGATTAGGACGTATTTATATTTTCCAACATTCCTATAATGTAGAAGGGGAATTGGAATCAGCAAAGATAAAATTTTAGTCCCCATTGGCCTTCTTTTTAGCCCTAGGACCTTAGGTAACTTATTGTCTCTTTATCTCATTTTGTTCATCTATAAAATAAAGAGATTAATAGCTCTGCTTTATGGCTGCCGTCAGTTTTAAGTAAACCAAAATAAATATCTAGCCATAACCCAAGAATGGGCTTATAGCAGATGTTCAGAAAATACTAAAGAACACCTGCTGTTTAGATGAAGAAGTAGAGAAATTGAAGTCACAGTGTAATAATAGATTTTAGATTTCTTGATTTCTAGTTCATGAGCACATCCATCTCAGCTTTTTTATGTGACTGTTACTGGTGTCTTTACAACAAATGAGTCCCCATCCAACCTCCTGGCTTAAGGGCTAGAACTCTCAACAATTTTTAGAACAAATTATTTGGCTATATGCTGGATCCTGCAAACTGGGATGACTTTTGTTCAATCAATTCCAATATTTGTCTATCAAAAGGAATTCTCTCCACAGGCATCCTTGATTCCAAAAACGCATGTCCTCTCCAAATGCACTAAGAGCTGTACCTTTTTGTCTTGCTTCTTTAAACTCTCCCTCTCTCCTGGGTCCCTTCCATCATCGTTCAGATATGCTGTGAGATTTCCCTTCCTTAAGCAAATGTCATGAGCCCATATCCCTTTGCAGGTATTTCCATATCTCTCCACCCCTCTTCACAGGCGAGCTTTTTGAGTTCACTGCACACTTTATTCTATTGTCTTCCTTTTCCCACATCTCACTTGTCCTTCCATCTTCTCTGATATGAATCCTGATCCTACCATTCCACTTCAACAGCTCTTGTTCACTTCACCAATGATCTTCACGTTGCTGTTCGGCAAGCCATTTACAAATCCCTTCTTAACTTCTGAGTGACATGTGACATGCTGGCCAATATTTTCCTGCTTTATCTTGATTTCTTTAGTCCAGCTTTCATTGCCTCCCTGAATCCCTGAATACCTCTTCACAGTACCTTCGGTCAGCTTCCTCTCTTCTCTGATTTCCAAATGTGAGAAGTTTCATTGCTTTGTTCCAAGTCTTCTTGTCTCAGTCTTCACTCTTTTCCTAACTGAGCTTCCACCTCCTTGACTTTACTACTACTCACACTGACTTCCACATTAAGATCTCCAACAATGTTGTCTTTTCTGAGCTCTAAACCTATGCAATTAATTGCCCATATAATATCTTCATTTAAATGACTTACAGGTATCTCAGACTTAACATATTCAGAAGTAAACTTTTTGTTCTCCAAACCTAGTTCTTCTGTAGTCTAGTTATTCTTTGTAAATTGCCTCACTATCGAGGCTCATTTGTGATTCTTACTCTTCCACAAATCTAACTGTTATGCTAAAAGAGTGTGACTTCATAGTGTGGCATCAAAAACTAAACTCGATTCTTTTCTCTCTGGTGCCTGATCAAATCTGATATTTCTTCCATGCCCTTTGGTTGACATCTCAGTTGGATCTCAAAACTATTTAGGCCACTGTAGCTTAATAAATCTCCCCTAATCATTTAATCTCATAAAAGTCTCACTTTGGTGACTGTCTAATGACAAGTCTAATGAAATAGTCGAACCAGATATTTTATCAAGATTAAATTCTCCCTTTCTTCTCAGATCTTATTTTAATTGGAAGTCTGAATTGGAAAGAGGCATACAATAAGCATTTCTCTCTTCCCGTTAACATGTAGCTCTTCTCTCTCCCATCTCTAGGCTGCCTTCTGGGTCCTTTGGGTTTGGAGGTTGAAGTGGTATAGTCGTAAGGGGCAGAAAAGATATTTTTTGATGAATACTCTCATCATATGGCTTTAATGTTTTTGGAATTTTAGGTATACAAAAAGCAGTGTTCTTCTTTACAAAATCTTCAGATATAATACTTTTTTGTGTGTGAGTACATTATAACAAATTTAAAAATTTGTACAATTTACATAGAAAAAATTTAAATATTACTATGCAGAAATAGCCACTGCTAATATCATTCCTATACATGTACCTAAAGGACAGAAAGCAAAGTGTATGTTCTTGTTTACTTACTCAACATCCATCACTCTTATTCAATTCTAAAATAGCCTGTGTTCAAATATCCAACCATCCTTTGGGTAAATAACACTTTTGTATTATTATGAGCATAAGTTTTTCACAAACTCCAGAATACACTTGAAGAATCACTAATTCAGATATTTCAAACTTTATTGGACACATTGCCTAAGTTGATACCCAAAGATCTGAAGTATCAGTATGGCAGCCCTAATAAGTGGAGGCATTTGAGGGCCAGATAATAAGTAGATAATAAGTGGGGCATGCAACTTTTGATCTCAGGGTTGTGAGTCCAAGCCCCATGTTGGGTGTAGAGATTACTTAAAAATAAAAAAATCTTTAAAAACATAAAATAAAAAATATATGGAGTCCTGAGTCTATGTGGTCTGAGAAGCCATTCACCCAATTAGAGTAATACCTTCATTGGAGCTTTGGCCTGTGTTTTAAGAACTATCATATTGGGGAAGGCCAAAGAAAAACCTCTGAAAATGACTCACTCATTCCCCCACTCTAGCCAAGATATCAGTTAGTTTGTAGCCTCAGGAAGATCCTGGCTGTAATTTGCAACATATCCCCGGACTTGGAGGCAGGAAGAAACTGAAGAAAGAGGCTAGCCACTCCAGATTGGTAGGTGGCAGTTTCAAAGAGCAAGGGAATTTACCTACGAGGTTTGTCTTGGGCAGCTGCAAGATGAGTAGATCTCTGCATCTGTCAGAAGGTCTCAACACTACATCACTATCTCAAGGCTGTGACTTTGGGGCAGCTTCTGGGACAAAGAAGTCAAGCAGAATACACATTCCACGGACAGGAGAGGTGGTGAGGAACCTCCAGTTGCCCAGGTCCAACTTGCTGGTCAATCAATGGCCAATTTCTCTCAATGACCTCCTGAATAATCACATTTAGAGGAAGTTGGTGGAGATTAGGGTCACCCTTAAAGATCCAAAGTTTGCAAGGAGGAAGATCCCTTGTATATCTTCATTTAAATTGCCAGCCTGGCTCCTAAAGAAACTAAGTGGGTCCCTGAGAAAGATTGTAAGATGAAACAAGCTCAACCAAGTAGTAGCCCTGATTAAACTTGCCAAATTGGATGGCCTCAGGTATATCATATGACTATCCCAATACACTGATCTGATATAATATTCTAATATGAAGACTATCCCAACAGATTAATTAGGGTGTCAGATACATGGCATGTAGCTACTGATTTGGTGAATGTGTTCTTTTCTATACCTATTAGGAAAGAGAAATACTTTGCTTTAACATGAAATTGATAACAATATTTGCTTTACATATGTTAACTGTGTTGTCCTCTGTCATAATATAGTCTGAAGAAGTTTTGGTGGCCTGGACAGCCCAAAGAATATCACATTGATCCATTACATCAATGACATCTTGATAAAGCAACACCAGCATGTTGGAGGCCTTAATAAGACACATGTATTCCAGAGAGTGAGAAATAAACCTTATGAAGATTCCTGAATCTGCCATTTGATCAAGCTTTTAGGTGTCCAGTGGTTAGTGGCATTCCCAGAAAATATCTTCTCCAAAGTAAAAGACATATTGTTGCAGCTTGTATCTTACTGATTAGAGAAGCAAGACCAATACCTGCTAAATCTGTTTGGGTTTTATGAGTTGGGTTTGGGGAGTAATACGTTTTATGATAGGAATATGGGCTTGTTGCAGCCCATATACAGGTGCATGAAAGACTATAAGCTTTGAATGGGACCTAGAGCAGGAAATGGCCCAGAAGCTGGTCCAAGCTGTGAGACAAGCTGTCAGTCTCTGACTGTACAAACCATTAGTCCCTCCAACATTAGAAGGGTCATATGGGAGAAAACACACAGTATGGAGTTATGGCAAGCCCCAGTAAAAGAATCATCATGAGATCTTAGAGTTCTGAAGCAAGGACATGCCTTCTACAGCAGAAATGTATGAAACAGATCCTGACATGCTATTGGGCTGTACCAGAGATGCGACACTTAACTAAGAGGCAGCAGGTGACAATGCATCACATTTTGAACTGAGTCTATCAGACCAGGAAGTCATAAACTTGGGCACACCTGGCAGTGGTCCATCATAAGATAGAAATGGCACATATGTGATAGAATCCAAGCAGCATCAGAATACATGAGTAAGGGGGCACCTGGGTGGCTCAGTCGGTTAAGCGTCTGCCTTCGGCTCAGGTCATGATCTCAGGGTCCTGGGATCGAGCCCCGCATCGGGCTCCCTGCTCAGCGGGGAGTCTGCTTCTCCCTCTCCCTCTGATCCTCCTCCCTGCTTGTGTGTACTCTCTCTCTCTCTGTCTCAAATAAATAAATAAAATCTTAAAAAAAAAAAAAGAATACATGAGTAAGCTATATGAGTAGGTAGCCAAGACCCCCATATTACCCACCATGGTTCTATAAGCTCACACCTGTGGCTATATTAGGAGTCTTATGTGAACAGTTTTTCCTTGAAAATAAGGAATGATGCCAAGCTTGATTTACAATGAATCATCTTGGTATGTAGACAAAGCTGGAAATGCATAGTGGCTGCACTAAAATCATATGTAGGGGTGGCCTTGAAAGAGAGTAGTAAAGGAAAATCTTCCCAGTGGATGGGACTTCAAACAATGCATCTGGTCGATTTTGTGTTGACCACTTTGTGTGGAGGGAGAAGTGGCCTGAGGTGAAAATATATAGGGACTCATGGACAGTGGCAGCTGGCCAGAGACCTAAAAGGAAAATGACTGGATGATGAGAGACAAGAAGATTTGAAGTAGAGGCAACCGTTTGGGTTAATGGAAGCTATCACAAAGCATCTACCATTATAGAGACACTAAACCACTAAGTAAACAAAGTGATTTTGTAAGTTGACATCACCCAGCCTTCATCATCAGCCACTCTGCAATTGGTTTAAGGGACACATGATTGAAGTAGCCTTGGTGACAGAGTTGGAGGCTAAATATGGGCCCAACAGAATAGATTTCCTAAGCCCATTCTAGTTACTCTTGTCCCTGAATGTACAATACACCACTAATAGTCCACTAGTCCTCGAGAGACCAACCAGTTACTTAATGACAAGTTGACTACATCATGGCCCTTCCATATTGGAAGGGCCAGTGGTTCATTCAAACTGGAAGAGAAACCTATTCCAGGTATGACTGTAGACAGCAAATATCACTATCCGGAATCTTAGTCGGTGCCTTACATAGAACAGAATCTCACACAGTGCAGCCTCTAACCAGGGGACACTGTGAAGAGTGTATGAGAGTGAGCCTATGATTATACACAACACCAGACAGAAGATACCAGCCTGTTACAATAGGAATGGCTTGCTAAAATTATAGATGAAGTGACAACTTGGAGAGAATATTTGGAAAAGTTTAGGTGCTATACTCCTTGTTGCAGTATAATCATGAATCAATAGCCTCTGTAAGGCACTATGTCCCCATTAGGAAGAACACATGAGTGTATGAACCAAGGATGGATGTAATAGTGGCCCTTCTTACCACTTCTCCCCATGACCTAACTGAAAGACCTGGAGTATTCTATTTTTCCAAAACTGGACTTTGTAGGGTTAGAGGTCCTGCCCCCCAAAAGTGGTAACAGGTGTTCTGCTGAACTATCATGTATGGCTGCTCCCTGGTCATTTGAATCTTCTAGGGCCTAGGAACCAGCAGGCTAGAAAAGGAGTCATCTTCAGGGAGGGAATATTGATGTTGACCAGCAAGACTACTGTTACAAAACAGAAGGGAGGAATGTGTGCAGAACTTCAGTGGTTCTTTGGTAATCCCTTGCTTATATGTGACTTTCAATGGACAAATGCAACAACACTGGTCTGAGAATGGTGTGGTCACCAGTATATCATCCTCTTGAGAATGAGAGCTTGGGTCATACCACTGGATAAGCCACCAAGACCTATAAAGGAAATAGTTTTAGATAAGGAAAAGGATTTAGGAGGAGGGAGATATTAAATCCAGTTATGGCCCTCAGGACTAACTAAAGCAGCAGGAATTATTGTTAATCCCACAGACTTCCCTCTTTCAAGTATTTCTTCAGGAAGGGAAGCCGACAGAAACCACGGAACAGCTATTTCCTTATATAGAGAAGTATATCCGCCCAGTGCAAGGGACAAACTGTGGCAGCCAGGTACCTGCACAACTCAGATCTTTATTCAAAAGGGAACCTACCAGAAGGAGTGCAGTTAATTAACCATCTTCAGCTGCAGTGCCTTTGAGATCCATCACAGCATTTGGGCAGAGGCTATGATCTTCCTGGAAAGCTCTCAGACAACGATGGAGCAGAGAGAAGATTCCAGAGTTTGGCCTCTCTGCCTCAGGCAGAAAGAAAGTCTTTTTATCGGGGTTCCCATTAGATTTGGTGAGACTTTCTCGGAGCTGCACTGCAATGTCAGTTTCTTTCTATCCCATCCTTCCTGCTCTCTTCTTTTCCCAGGTGTTCTACTTGCATTGCCAGCTCCTGTTTCCATTTCCCATTGTCTGACAGTCATTAACCTTAGTAAATCTCCTGAACTTGCAACTCCGTCCTGGTGTCTGATGCCTGGAATACCTGAACAGATATAGATTTGTTTCTTTCTTAGAAAGAGACTTGTTGAACAGTGCTAGCTAGATAAAATAATATTGGACACCATGATGTTTGTTAGAGGATAGGCACATAATCATCCTTCCGATTTCAGATCTAAGAACAACATTCACACAGAAATCGAATAAACACCTGTGACAATCAAAGTAAAATTATTCACTTTATCTACAGATAAAGAGCATATTGGAGAGACCACTCCTTATTCAAGTTTTAGTAAACAGATCGTATGGGTTCCACCAATATATCACAGCCAATTAGCACAGTGCTATAAAATAATTATTGAAACTGTGACCTAATTATTGAAAGATTAAAAAATACTATAAGATTTAAAAAAGTGTCTTGTTACATAAGAGGATTGGAACTTTGCAAATAAAATGCCCCAAATTTGGGGCGCCTGGTGGCTCAGTTGGTTAAGCGGCTGCCTTCGGCTCAGGTCATGATCTCGGGGTCCTGGGATCGAGCCCTGCATCGGGATCCCTGCTTGGCGGAGAGCCTGCTTCTCCCTTTCCCTCTGCCTGCAGCTCCCCCTGTTTGTGTGCTCTTTCTCTGTCTGTCAAATAAATAAATTAAAAAAAAAAAATCTTAAAAAAATGCCCCAAATTTACTGTGGGAAATATAAAATATTTTTCAAAGGCTCTAATTGTTACTTGTTTAAATGGAAGAAAGCTAATTCTATGAAACAAGTTACAGATGAAATATGAAGACAAGAATAGAATCAAAAGGGAATTGTGGGGGTGCCTGGGTGGCTCAGTTGGTTGAGTCAGACTCTTGATTTCAGCTCAGGTCGTGATCTCAGGGCCAAGAGATGGAGCTCTGCACTGAGCATGGAGCCTGCTTGAGATTCTCTCTCTCCCTCTGCCCATCCCCTCACTCACTCTCTTTCTCTCTCTAAAATAAATAAATAAATAAATAAATAAATAAATAATTTTTAAAAAGGGAATTGGTAAGAGGTAGAAAAAGAAAAGGTTGGTGATGAGTAAAAGAAATAGTAATAAAATTTAAGAATGATATAGATGAATTAAAAGTCACAATGGAAGCAGATTTTAACATCGAAGATGATGGAAAATTTCTACAAACATCCCGTAAGTGATGGGAAGGATTATTAGAAATAGAAATGAAGAAAGCCTTTCTCTTCTCTTCCATAAAATTTAAAAAACAGATAAATAGGATAACATCTAGTTGCTTAGTTTATTTTTTAGGGGTAGATACACTGACCCAAACAACAGGGAAAAAAATATAAAAACTTCTTAAGAATATAAAAAGAAGCCATAGGGCCATTCTAGATTCAAGAGATGAGGACATAGATTCCACTCCTTAATAGTAGTAGTAAATACTTTGTGGTCATTTTTTAAAAAAATCTAACACAGAAGCATAAAGTCTACTCATTCACTTAAAGGACTGACAGTCATAACCATATTTCAGTATGTCTCCTGGGAGCCAATAGGTATGAAAATTGACAGAATGAACCTCCAGTATGATTTTGTTCTCAAAAATGCCCTCAAAGCTTGTGTTTCAAGTTTAGAGAGCAAGAAGACTTGTCGCAGTCATTTATATGTCCTGGTAACTGCTAAAACTATCATACTGAAAATTTTCCTGATAGTCGTTGTCCTACAAGGCCTATCTCTTGGTAGCGGGTGATTTTTCAGAATGGCATTATATTAGACCACAGTTTTGGAGTCTGGGGAGTCGAAGATCAAGAGGCTGACATACAACCTGCTTCCTTGGCCACAGATGGTCAACTTCTCACTGTATCCTTGCAGAAGGGGCTAGAGAACTCTCTGAGGTCTTTTTTATAAGGACACTAATCCCATTCAGGAGGGCTCCACTCATGACTTAATCATCTCCCAAAGCCCTACCTTCAAATCCCATCACATTGGGCATTAGGTTTTAACACAGGAATTGGGAAGGGGACACAGACATTCAGTCCATAATAGCTATACTCCACATTTGGCATCCTGAAAAATGATACATTAAAAAAAAAAAAAAAAATACAGCTATTTAGGTACTTCACTGGAAATCGGAATCTGAGCCCATCAGGCAATAAAATTTGTGGACTGTTACAATGAAATGTTCTACTTAGGATGAAAGTATACAACTTCACAAGGTTGTTCATTCAAAAGTGCATTGCGTGGATGACAGGCCTCTCTGTAAAGGCCGTATTATTATATCAATAGTATTTATAAAGGCCATTATATAACATTATTATTATTATTTCTTGGGACCGGTGCTACTTTTTTATGACTAGCCAGCTGCTTAGTTATAAATTTCCCACAAATCATTGGACTGGCTAACGGTATCCTTTGCTGCAACATTAAAACATAACACTTCTAATGTGTTAATGGGGTTATAATTACAGAGATTTTTTTTGAAAAAGAGGCAGGATGTGGTCTCTGGGGAGTAAGCAGAGTACTAAACAAAAATCCTCAAAAAGATTGACACATTTTCCCAAACTGCAAGCTGAGTCCTGAGTAGGGCAGTCCTATGGACAGTGATATGTTTACCTGGAGCATATACAGACTTGGATCTTTGATTTGGGTGCAACCATCCAATCAGTGGCTTCTTGAATCTTCCCAGGTGTATTGATTTGAGGGTTAGAGACAGCAATGCAGCCAAGAGATGAGCTCTGTCCTTATTATTGGTGGCAATCATGGTGCCTGGTCTTCCGAAGCAGTAGGACTAATCAGAGATTTTTCTCCTGCACCTAAACACATTATGCAACGAATATGGGGAGAGTGACAGCTCTGTTGGACTTGTTAACTTGTCTTAGAGAAATATAGACCTTTCTCAAATTGCTTGTAAAAAGTTATCATGTCCAGTCCAAATCGTATGCTCAAGAAAGAGAAAACAGTGTTTAGAAACAGAGATAGTGACAAAGTAAGACTGAGTGAGCGTGAGGGAGAGGACAAGAGAAATATTCTATGTAGAGAATGAATACCTACTCTGTTCTATGCATAGCCCAGGTATTTTTCCTACCTTATGATTAATCTTCCCAAAAATAATCTTGCAAATTAGGTATGATTGTATTCATTTTACAGATGAGTAAGCTAAATTGTTAGAGTTGACACCAAAATTTGAGCTATTTCTACTACAACTTGCCACCTTCCTAACTAAAACTATTACTTTCTTCCTAGCTAGTCCAATAGCTTCCTTAACTCATCTACATTTCTCCAGAATTTCCTTTCTCCGCTTAATTGCTTATGTCATGATGAGATTTATTTTATTAAAATCCTGCTTTCATCATGTCTGGGGAAGGGGTTCGAAACAAATCTCCCCAAAATATGCCACTTTGGCATAAAGATTATTTTAAGCTAAAAGTAATCAAAAGCCAGCATGTTCAGGAAAATCTCTTTAACTCCCCCTCAACTGCCTAAATTTGCATCGGAAAGGGGGCCTGTACCAGGAAGTCAGTTATTACCAGAGATGCCTTTTTACCGAAGGAACATATCTGCGTAACAGGGCAAACTTCTATTTTCCAAATATCTCCTCTTACCTTCCCGCAAATAGCCCTCCTCCCCTTTGCATCCCCAGATCCATAATCTTTTCCTTAGCTCAAAAGGCTTCAGTGACCTGGCTGCTCTTTGGGTCTTATATTTTATGGGGCCACCTGTACATATGTAATTTAATTTTTGTTCTCCTGTTAATGTCTCTTTAGTCAATTTAATTATTAGACCAGCCAAAGAATCTAAAAGGGAAGAAGGGAAAATTTTCCTGCTCTTACGCTGGATTGAAACACTGAAATGGTTGTCCAAATCCTAAAAGATAAAATAAAAACTCCCTTACACTAACTTTCCACAGTCTGAACTCAAGTACTATGCTAATCTTTTACTACTTTCTGGAAATAAAAATCATTCCCTCTCTGCCCCCATAATTCACTTCTTTGAGAACTATAGGGGAGCAGAATTTGCTCCCCAAAATGTATATCTCTGGTATAATTTAGGCTGATTAAGTAACTGCAAACACAGGAGAAGCTCTGAAAACCACGGGAAAGTTCCCTTTTGAAAGAGACATTTACATGTATAAGGGAAAATCTCCATTTGCAAAGGTGTCTCCCTGGCGGTACCAGAAAGAAGGGGATGACCATAAATTCCTAGAAACTCTTATCAATGGAGAAGACAACTTCAATCCGCAGAACAACCCGACCCTCGTTTACTGTGTTTTGTTAACCTCCCATAACTGACTCCTCATCCCCAACATCTTAATTTATCTTTAACTGAAGATGGTAATTAAGGTGATAGTTTCAGGCAATGGGGAAGATATCAGTTTTCCTAGGTCTCTCTCCTGTGTACAGCGTAGAGGCCGCTTTCAGGCAACTAATTTGAGCAATGGACCCCTCCCCCCAGTAAAGTAGAAGGGTTCACAGTGACCCCCTGGCTGAATACAAACAGGCCCATTAGGAGACCCACCTCAAAATGTCCATAAACCCTAGCTACCAATGGGTTGCTTACATTCAGGCACAGGTACCGAAAAAGGAAAATTCTGTAAAAATTCCCCTACCCCCTCTCCTTCCCGTTTAGCTACAGACCCCTCCCCCATCTCCTCCTCACAGTCTTTCCTCTGCTGTCCTGCCCGCCCTCCCTTGCAGTGTATTCAATAAACTTCTATCTCCTTTGTTCTGCTTGGGTGACTTCTTTCACTGCCGTCCTTGTGGGCCCCCATCTGATTGGGTTGCCCCCCACATAAGAGGTATACATGTTATTAAAATTTTGTTTATTTTTCTCCTGTTAATCTGTCTTATATCAATTTAATTATTAAACAAGCCAAAGAACCTAGAAGAAAAGAAGGGAAAACTTCTCTGCCCCTACAGAACCTACTCAAGCCTTCTTTTGAGAGATTTCACTCCCCTAATCACTCCTGTTTGGGCTGTGAATAACATGAACACATCCTCGCTTGTGTCCACAATTGATGGAATCAGAGAAAAACACTGGACAAATCCTGGGCCCCTGGAATTTTATTTCTTAGAAATTTGGAACTGGACCTGAGAGACTCTAATTTGTCTCTTAAAACCTTGGACTATGAAGGGATGTATATCTGAGAATGGGGCCAAGGAATCAGTATAAAGGAGAAGGTTCATGTTCAGAGACAGGAAGAGAAGTCATTGCTCTGAGAAAAGTAGGAATCAAAGGCCATTTAGAGAAAGAGAGAGATTCCTTCATTCTACTCCTTAGGGCTTTAAGTGCCCTCCTTTAGTCCCTCCAGGGCATGCATTCTTAGGGAGGCCATGTTACTTCCAAGGGCATAATTGATTATTGGGGGGAAGAGGGATGGTGGTCCTCCACAAAAATCTTAGAATTTGCAATTTGGAATTTCTCTTCTGAAAAGAAAACCAACATTCAACTTAAGTTGTAGAAGTTGATTACTAGACAGTTGACCCTTGAGCAACATGGTTTGAGCTGCATGGGTCCCACTTATACACAATTTTTTTTTTGATAAATATAGTACAGTACTATAAATGTATTTCTCTTCCTTATGATGTCCTTAATAACATTTTCTTTCCCTAGCTTATTTTATTGTAAGAATACAGTATATAATACATATAACATACAAAATATGTGTTATTAACCTTAAAAATAAAACTGCCAGTTATTATACAGCAAAAAAAAAATGGGTTTATTGGGCGCCTGGGTGGCTCAGTCGTTAAGCGGCTGCCTTCGGCTCAGGTCATGATCCCAGGGTCCTGGGATCGAGTCCCACATCGGGCTCCCTGCTCCGCGGGAGGCCTGCTTCTCCCTCTCCCACTCCCCCTGCTTGTGTTCCCTCTCTCGCTCTCTCTCTGTCAAATAAATAAATAAAATCTTTAAAAAAAAAAAAATGGGTTTATTTGGGAATAGCAGAGAATTGCAATTCAGGACAAGCGAGCTATGGCAAAATCTTTGGTCTGCAGAACAAAGAGAAACACTCTTTTATAGAGGAAAGGAGTAATTTGGGAAGGCTGATATAAACAAAAAGTCCATTTGAGTAAGGTAGGAGGTTCAAGTATAGTGAATTCTCACTGGCTGAGTTGTGTCTATCTCTCATCAGCTGGGCTATTGCTGGGAGAAGAGGAAAGGCTTTCTTCCTCCCGCTGGAGTCATAACATAGTATTTGTGCTCAAGGTCCATCTCTGTGCTGCATGAGAGCTTTCCCAGCCAAACCTCCCGACTCCATTTTATTAAGTTTTTCCATTATTAATTTCCGCAGTGCCAATGGATTGTTTATGTTACTGGTAAGGCTTCTGGTCAACAGCAGGCTATTCGTAGTTAAGATTTTGAGGAGTCAAAAGTCATACGTGGATTTTCACCCACACGGGGGTGAGTGCCGCTAACTCTTGTGGTGTTCAAGGGTTGACTGTGTGATTAATAAAAATAAGACTCAGCTCCTGTATGGTATTGAGAATTGTTTCATAAATCTTGTATAGTTATACATTTTTCCATGAGATACCATACACCTCATTTGCTTTTAGACAATACTTAAATTTTTTAAACAATTACACTTTTACTTTTAAATAAGAAACAGAAAAGATTAGTGTACTAGAAAAGAAGTAGAGAAATGGATAGAGAAGAGAACAAATCCCCTCCTTTCCCTTTTTCCTCTTTCTTTTCTTCTTCTTTTTTTTTAAGATTTTATTTATTATTTGAGAAAGAGAGAGATTGAGAGAAGGAGTAGGGGGAGGGGCAGAGGGAGAAGCAGACTCCCTGCTGAGCAGGGACCCCCCAATGTGGGCCCTGGGATCATGACCTGAGCCGAAGGCAGATGTTTAACCGACTGAGCCACCCAGGAGCCTTCTTTTCTTCTTTGTTCATAAAAATAATAATCCTCACAGTGACCCTGCCAGGTATATTATTATTATTAATCTATTTAACAATGAAAAAAATGAAACACAAAGATATTAAGACACCAGAAGATAAGCAGCTAATGTCCTAATTATCAGAGCCAAGAGTTAAACGTGTGACCAAGTGGTTCTCAACCTCATGTTCCTTTCCTACCAAAACACACAGGCTCCCAGAAATCCATTTCTTAAAACAGAGGTCTTCCTCATTCCACTCAAACTTTATAACATCAATTCTCTATGAGCCTTGAATTTATGATAATGAATTCCCTCATATGCCTTCATTTTCATTCCTTTTTATTTCATTCAGTCTGCAGCAAAGCAATTTATGGTAAAGGCAAGAGTAACATTTACCCTTACGTTGTTTCAGGACAAAGTCATTTCTCTCAGGAAATATATAATATAGTACAGGTATTAAATATACTAAATGAATTCCTACTTGTGTTAAAGTACAAACATAAGGTAAATTTTAAAGGGAAAAAAAGTGTCTTGACTATGTCAAGCCCCTTTGTAGCCCATCTCCGTTCAGAAGGGGGAAAGTATTCCAATTCCACACACAGGAACCGAATGAGCCACCCAGACGCCCCTATGGAGTGCTCTTCAGTGTTCATCACAAGATGATTGCTCTCCTCCCAAGCATCTTGTCTCAGAATCATACGGTAACATAGCCAACGACATAAAATACTGAAAATTCAGACTACTGTCACAAAATTCAATTATGACTTCACTCTAACCCACTTCTGCCTAAAAATCACATGAGGTAACACATAGGAACACAGACAATCCTTTTCTCTAGGGCACCATTTTAAAAGAGTAAGTGACCCATATCACATATCCTTATGGAGTGCTTTTTCTTTTCTTTTTTTTTAAGATTTTATTTATTTATTTGACAGAGAGAGACACAGTGAGAGAGGGAACACAAGCAGAGGGAGTGGAAGAGGGAGAAGCAGCCTTCCCACGGAGCAGGGAACCCGATGTGGGGCTCAATCCTAGGACCCTGGGATCATGACCTGAGCTGAAGGCAGACGCTTAACCGACTGAGCCACCCAGGTTCCCCTATCGAGTGCTTTTTAAATAAAAAAGGCAGATTCTCTAGGTCTTCCTAATTTCATCGAATCCTAGTCTGAAAGTTGGGCTTGAGGATCTGTTCTTGAACAAACCTACCAGGTGATGTTGATACATGTTCTCCCACTCAAAGATCTCCAGTATGTTCTTTTTATACATGTTAGCATTTGCAGAAAAGCAATATATAGAAATAACATCAATTCTATAGAAATGACATCAACTGAATGAAAATTTATTGCACAGCTTTATTTTGTAAACTCTATAGATTTAAGAAATGTCTCGTAAATGTGTATTTCAAAAATACATACCAAGTGGTAGTTCAACTTGCCATCCATTATGTTACTCATTTCTTTTTCTATGAGCAACCTTATAAATTTTTCCCTAGTTTCATTTCTAGGGAAGCAGTTTGTTTCTCTCAAAAAAAGAAAATGTTTCCTGTGAGGGGTCAACAGGAACTAGTTAACTCATATGTAGATTATGTAGGCAACTCTAATATATCAATCAACAAAATTTGGGTCAACTACTATTCTAGGTATTGGATATATAAACAATATAAGACAAGACCTCCATTAGTGATATGTCACAAGCATATACAAACTGCAAAGGAATTAGAAAGTTTTTTTCTTGCCTTGATTATCAAAAAAGGTCAAAACTAAATTTCAGCCTTCCAGTTTCTGCTCTGACGTATGAAGAGCTTGAAAATCTTCACTCCCACATCCGCAACAAGAAAAAGCTGGACAAACTGAAAGTCAACCTAGTTTTTTTGGATCCATCTGAGAACTCAGGTTGCAAGACAAATTGCACCCCCCCCCCAAAAAAAAATTCTAGCAAGACAGACACATCTGAGAGTCATACATGAGACCTACTGGATCAGAAGCTGCTGGAACCACAAACTGATGGAAACACTTAACTGGTAATTTTGATGAATTGCTGGAAGCTAGGTGTAGTCTAGCTTGAGAGTAAGAAACTTGTGGAGGACACAGTCTTAGGGATCCCCTATAATTTCATGGGATTTATGTCTAGAAATCTCACCAGGTCTTCATGATCTGCTAGAGGTCTCTGCCTACCTTTGGCAGAGAGAAGGGAATCATTGATACATATACTTCTAGAGACTTCCTTATAACAAACATCTACTCTTTAGGGGAAAACACTTTGCCAGAGCCTTATTCTTGCTGAGAGAAGCACATTTTTTTTTTAAACTTTTTCTTTTATTTTTAGAGAGAGAGCAGGTGGTGTGGGGAGGAGCAGGTCAGAGGGAGGGGGAGAGAGAACCCAAGCAGACTGCTTGCTGAACTTGGAGCCCAATGTGGGGCTCAATCCCTTGACCCCAAAATCACAACCTGAGTTGAAACCAAGAGTTGGAAGCTCAACTGACTGAGCCACCCAGGCGCCCCAGGGAAGGGAATTCTTCATACTCTAATTCCCTCTAGCCTTTCTGTATTACCCAAGTGAGTGGGGGTGATGATAAATTCAACAAGATTTAGGCTTCAAGCAAATACATTAGGAGGATTAGAGCCAGGAAAGAAGTAGGGGCCCTGAGACACAGGCCCACAAACAACTTTAATTTCCTTTGAGAATTTTTCCTTTGCATTCACAACTTAGCTACCTGTCTGGAGCCAGAGGCCTAGCTTTTGGCCTACCTCAGCTTTTGACATACCTTCCTCACTAAGCTTAATCATGTCTAGCTTTTGAGTTAAAGTGAGAAATATGGGACTCTTCCTTTCCCATGAACAGTTAGAAGTCATTGTAGGCTTATTCACTGGCCTAATCTCAATATTGTCATGTCTCAGGGAATAGAGAGGCCCGAGGAGAGGGAAAGAGATGAGGGAATGACTGGTCGGTGGAGAAGTCAGAACATGTAGATTTCTTGATTAAGTTCATGGTCTTATATGGGCATGGTTTGGGGTGTCCCAAAACAATTACAATGGTAACTTCAAAGATCAATGGTCACAGATCACCTTAAAAAATATAATAATGAAAAAGCTTGAAATATTTTCAAAATTACCAAAATGTGACACAGAGACAAGAAGTGAGCCAATGCTGATGGGAAAATAGCATCAATAGACTTGTTGGATGCAGGGTTACCCCAAACCTTCAATCTGCAAAAAACACACCACCCGGGGCGCCTGGGTGGCTCAGTCATTAAGCATCTCCCTTCGGCTCAGGTAATGGTCCCAGGGTCCTGGGATCGAGCCCCGCGTCGGGCTCCCTGCTCCACGGGAAGCCTGCTTCTCCCTCTCCCACTCCCCCTGCTTGTGTTCCCTCTCTCGCTGTGACTCTCTCTGTCAAATAAATAAATAAAATCTTTAAAAAAAACAAAAAAAACAAAAAAACACACTACCCATGAAGCAGAATGAATGGGGTATGCCCGTGCACAACCTGAGCTGGACCAATGGGACTTGTCCTTGGACTACTACCGTAGCTATCAGGAATGAGACTTTTCCATTCTCTGGGATTTAAAAGTTGCAAAGATATGGTCAATTGTGATATGTCAGGGGTCACCCTGCCACAGCATAAAGATTACTTGAGAGGGACCTACATTTTAACCCCGATGGACCCTTCAGCTTTGCAGCATTTTTTTTTAAAGGTGCATACAGCTTCTGTCACTAGTAACTGTAGTGAATATAGTTTCTAGAGTGAATAGTTTCTGACCTGTGTAACCGAAGAAGTCAAATAGATCATTTGAAAGTAAAATAGATCATTGTTGCACCTCAAGAGAAGAGTTTCAACAGAAAAGTTAGAATAAAATTCATACATTTGTTAAAGAATGAATGAAGGTAGAGGGAATGAAAGCATTAAGTATATGACACTCCTTAAAGACTGTGGTTAGTAAGTGGGAGAGAAGGAGAAAAGCAAGCAAAAAGCATGCTCTGGGAAGTTTTTAAAGACAATTTTCTTTTCTGAAGAAAAAGAAATTTTAAGAACAAAAGAACTCTGAGAATATTTACAGGCCGGGAACAGGGACTGGAAAAAAAGTGAGATTGAGGGTGCACACACACACACACAAACACACACACACACACACACACAAGATAGGGGGTGCCTGTGTGGCTCCGTGGGTTAAACCTCCAACTCTTGATTTTGGCTCAGGTCATGATCTCAGGGTGGTGAAATCGAGCCCTGTGTTGGCCTTGCCGGGTATGGAACCTGCTTAAGGTTCTCTCCCTTTCCCTCTGCCCCTCTACCACCCCCTCTTAAAAAAAAAAAATAGAGATTGAACACTTACATTCGTATTGTCTTAAAATGCTTTTCTGGAGGCAGTAACTTCTGATAGAACATCCTAGGATGCTTTTTGGAGTGACAGTTCTCTTTCTCAATCTGATAGAAACAGTATCACAAGGAAATGTGAACAGAAGAGGAAGAGGCAATTCAGGAAAAAGGGAAAGATAAGAGACACTTTGTAATGTCAAACTAGAATAACTAGTCCATCATTTAAAAAACAGTGAGTAGGGGTGCCTGGGTGGCTCAGTCGTTAAGCGTCTGCCTTCGGCTCTGGTCATGATCCCAGGGTTCTGGGATCAAGCCCTGCATCGGGCTCCCTGCTCAGTGGGAAGCCTGCTTCTCCCTCTCTCACTCCTCCTGCTTGTGTTCCCTCTCTAGCTGTCTCTCTCTGTCAGATAAATAAATAAAATCTAAAAAAAAAATTAAATTAAATAAATAAAAAATAAAAATAAAAAACAGTGTGTATATTTTGAATCCCTAACTAGTAGTAAGTTTTAAGCACAGGAATGTTATCTAATATTTAATGGTTTTCATTCCAAAACAATGTTACAAACATGTTTAATGTATATTTTTCACACGAATTTTTAAAGTCCTGATTTTTTAGGGATCTGAAAGACTGGAACTGTAAATATTCTCAATCAGTATATACACTCTACCAAGTACAATTATATTAAAAAGTGAATAGTAAAATTTCTACATTTGGTATAATGATGAAAAGATCAAAGCTTCTGAACATAAGCTTCTCTATCAAAATTTTTGTTCTCTCCACCCTTATCTTTTATAAAACTTTCATTAACTCTTATTCTGAATGTATAGGAATCTAGGTAGTGAGTTTTCTCAAATGCTTTTTTATGACAACAACCTAAAATACAGAGGGTCTTGTTTTTGTTTCCGCTTGTGTTTGTGTATGGGGGAGGTGGGGGTGGGTGTTTTAATAATACCAGCACAGAACCTGAACATAACAGGTGTTCAAATAGTGTCTACTGTATGAATGAAAGAATGAAGTGATTGAATATGAGAGATTAAGTCATGCAATCATTTCCCTTGTTCCCTTTTTCCTGTTTTCTGAAAATTTTAACTTCTGTTGCTTTGTATAAACCCTGTACGGTTGATTCAGAGTGTACTAATAATGCAAAACTAGCCCTTTTCCATCAAGTAATATAGAATCTCGCTAAGCTAACTGCCTCCATTTAAAAATTCAAATTGGCTTGCTTATAGTGTCTACATTTATATATACTTATTTTTATCTGTCATATCCACCCTTTATTGCCAACATCCTGAATTTATTTCGAGGTTCCCAAACTTCCATTTTGGATGGGAGAAGCTCTAAATATATATTTACTATGGGACTATATGAAATAGAACACTTAAAATGCTAGCTCCCAACCCCCTCGGACAGGGCAGGTGCTGGGATGGAATGCGCACTGGGTCCGGCGGCAGCAGCTTCCTAGAATCTCCTCTGTCATAAATCCTCTCACTGACTAGTCTCTTATCAACCCACTATTATTCTTTTCAGAAAACTTATAGATTAAGGTTTAGATATTCAAACGCAGTACAAGGCATGTTTTTAGAATTTTAAGTCATATTTCAGACAAATTTCAAATATATTTTTAGTCTTAAAGAACACATAATTTCCTAATTGTAAAAAAGAAGTCTTCATTTACTCTGGACTACAGAAAGAGGTATTTGGATTATATTAAACAAATAAAGAAGAATTTATTTAACATATCTCTGAAAATTGGGATTTTCATCACATGTAAACACTATCTAAACACTAAACCAAAATGAATTGAATGTCCAGTATGACATACATGTGGCTTTGTCAAAACTTCCTCAATGTTTAAGGTGCGTATTAGCTTCTCAACTTGTTTTATGGGTGCAAGAATAACCCCAATACCAAAACCTCACAAGAGCTTTATAAAAAAAGAAATATCTACCCAATTTACTTTAGGAACAAGAACTCAAATATCCTCAACAAAATGTTAGCAAATTGAATTGAGCAAAATATAAAACCTCATAACCAAAGAGAGGTTTTCACAGGAATGAGAGACTGATTCAACATTAGAAAATTAGCATAATTCACCACATTAATTAAAGTAAAAGAGAAAAATCATATGATTGTCTCAATTGAGGCAGAAAAAGCAGTACCCATTCAGGGGAAAAAAAGTCTTAGCAAACTAGGAATAGAAGAAAACTTTATCAATCTATTTTTCAATGGAAAGAGAAGGGAATGTTCTCAATCTAATGAAGAGTATTTGCAAAATGTTCGTAGCTGATATCAAAATCAATGGTGAACTAGTGAATGTTTTTCCCCTAAGACTGGGAACAAGGTGAGAATGTTTAACATCAGCACTTTTATTTACCATGTTATGGGAGGCCCTAGCAAGTACAATTTAAAAGAAAAAGAAAGAAAGAAAGAAAGAAAGAAAGAAAGAAAGAAAGAAAGAAAGAAAGAAAGAAAGAAAGAAAGAAAGAAAGAAAGAAAGAAGAAAGAAAGAAAGAAAGAAAGAAAGAAAGAAAGAAAGAAAGAAAGAAAAGAAAGAAAAAATGAAAGAAAAAAGCCATAAAAAACACAAAGGAAGAAGTAAAGCTATATTTATAAATAACATGGTGTTTATATAAAAATCACAAGGAATCTACAAAAATGCATCCTACAAGATCTAATAAGTAACTTTAGCCAAGTCACAGTATATGGAATCAATATTTAAAGAACAATTGGATATTTATTTGCTGGCAACAAACAACTGGAAATTAAATAATAAAATATAAAATAAAATCAAAATGAAATATTTAAGAATAAATGTAACAAAAATGTGAAAGATCTCTATACCGAAAACTTTAAAATATTTTTGAGAAATTTAAAAAAATGCCTAAATAAATGTAGAAAATACACCATGTTCATGGATTGGAAGACTCAATATTAATAAGGTGCCAAGCCTCCTCACTTTCTTGTTTAGACTATACAACCCCAATTAAAATCCCAGTGAGATATTTGTTGAAATTTCCACGCTAATGGAAAAATTTACATTGACATCCACAACATTTAGAATAGCCAACACAATCTTGAAAAGTAAAGAAAGCTGAAGTACTTACACCACCTGATTTTGGAATTACTCTAAAGCTACAGTAATAAAGGCCGTGTGGCACTGACAAAAAGATAACACAGAGCACAAAAGCACAGGACAGAGTCCATAAGTAGACCTACACATATATAGTCAAACGGTCTTCAACCAATGTTACTAAGGTAATGCAATGGGCGAAAGGGTGGTTATTTTTTCACCTTAATTTGTTTTGTTTTCAGCAAGTGGTGCTAGAACAATTTCATACCTCTGTGAAAAAGCATTAGCCTCGACCTTAGCTTTAAACCACCCACTGAAATTTCTTTGAGACTGATAATGAGCCTAAATGTAAATGCAAAAGTTATTAGGCTCCTAAGAGGAAATACAAGAGAATATCTTCATTATTTTGGATTAGACAAAGATTTCTTATACCAGCTAAAAAATCAGTAACCATAAGAAAAAACAATTGGGCTTCAATAATCCAATAAGAAAATAGCAGAAGATCTGAACAGCTATTTCACTAAAGTGATTATGCAAATGGACAATAAACACGTGAAAAAATGTTCAACATCACAAGACATCTGGAAATGAAAATTAAAACCACACAAGTTACCACCATACAACCACTAGAACGGCTAATTTTTTTAAACAATGATAATGGCAAATGTTCACAAGGGGAAGAAATATTTGGCAGTTCATACATTGTTGATGGGATTGTAAAATGGTAACACCACTTCGGAAATCTCTTGAGCAGTTCTTTCGAAGTTTAACATACATCTGCCCAGCAATTCTACCACTAGAAATTTATTCAGGATCTATAAAATATATGTGACCAAAGTGATTTATACAAAAATGCTCATAGAAGCCTTATATGTAATAGTCAAAAAACTGGAAGCGACCCAATTGTTCATGAACAAAAAAATAGATATACAAATCGTGTATATCTGTACAATGGAATACTATTCAGCAATATGCTGATAATATGAATTAATCATTAGACTGAACAAAAGAAGCCAGATGCAAAAGATAGTATTCTATATAATTCCAATTATATGAATTTTACAATAGTAAAGACTAAGCGATGGTGATGGAAATCACATTGATGGCTGACTCTGGGTGAGATGAATGGACTGGAAAAGAACACAAAGGAAATTTCAGGAATGATGGAAATATTCTATATCTGTATGAGGTGCTGGTTTCACAAACGTATATATTTATCAAAACTAATTGAATTGTACATTTAAAATCTATGCATTTTATATGCAAATTATGCATCAATAAATAAAATTAAATTAACTTTATCATGCATATGCTTAAGTATATTGCATTGTTATATGATGTACTAAGAGAGCACATGTAATATAAAGGAATAAATTTTTTAAAATGCTTTGATATCTGTTTCTTTATAGTTGATTCCTTTTGTAATCCCACATGTTTTGTTTTACATGTTTAAGAACATTACTCAGGTAGGTTTCACGTGAGTATTAGTGTCTGGAAAAACACTGTGCTAGAGATGGGACCTTACAACTAGTTGTCTAGCTCCAGAAGCTGTCGTCTTAGTCAGTACAGTGGGGAAAAGAAATTTATAAACTCTACATTCTCTAATTTAATCACAGCTAGACATTAAACTGAAGCCGGAACCTATAGGCCAAAATTCCCCATTTTCTAAAAGGTTTTAAAAGAATGTTTTTAGAAAATAATCACTAACTATCCATTATGCCTTGTTAGCAGTTAAGAAAAAGGTTAGTGAAAAATTACACGTTAGTTAGCATACATTTAAATCTACTCATATTTTGTGTTTCATCTTCCATGATGATTTCCTGTCAGTTGAAGAATAACCAGATCTGTTTTCTTTCTTCTTTAATCTGAATTTATCAGAAACACCTTAATTAAACGGCCAAATAGAGAGATGACAAATCATGAAAGCCATCTAAGAAACTTAGTTTTATAACTTCTTATAGTGTCTTTTTTTTTTAAAAAGGAATTTATTTATTTGAGAGAGAGAGATAGTGAGAAAGAGCACGAGGTGGTGGGAGAGGGCTAAGCAGGGAGCCCGACGTGGGGCTGGATCCCAGGACCCTGGGATCGTGACCTGAGCCAAAGGCAGATGCTTAACCGACTGAACCACCCATGTGCCCCAACTTCTTATAGTGTCTTAAAGAACAAAACCAGAAATGAGAACTACATTGATGATATCATTTACAATATGAGAGAAAATAATCATGTTTTTGCTTCATGAACATTTTTATATTTTACTATTTCCAACAGTTTGCTCAAATTTAGACATTAACAAGTTACATATCAGGTGCCTAAAAACAATCTTTTCAGTGAAAACATTTTAATAAGTGTCATCTTATCACATTGTTATCGCTTTGCACTGGATAAAAAGAATTCACACAGAAAGGGAAGCTGGTCAGCTGAAATACTGAAGAAAGATGTACTTAAATTGACTCTTAACAGCACTTGACTTTACAGATGATGATCAGCTACCAAAGCTATTTCTTTCCTTTTTAGTCCCTTTTAATCAAGGCTATACAAACTGAAACTTGCAGAATTATTTTTTAATTTTCTCTTAACAAAGTAATGTGTGTGTCTATATATATCAAACATCTAAAAATATATATATTTCAAGTCCATATGTTGATGTCTCCTTACCACGAAAGCCAAAGTATTTCCTGTAACATAGTTTGTCATGAAAATTCCAAGAACTGCTACTTGAAACTTTTCACTAAAAATATTTGTTATAGGAAATCATATTTGTTAGAATGTTTGTTGCAGAAAACTATAGTTTGTTCACTCAAAGTTAAATAGCATGTTTTTTATAGAGATTGATTTTACCCCAAACCTTATAATAATGAACTCAGTATGATCTTGGTCCAATTAGCCCACACATGAATAAAAACATGGTAGATTTTCTTAAAATTAGGAATATAGTTAAAAGCATACTCACTGGTAAAATTTACATGTGAAAAAAAACTGAAAATCATTTTAAAAACTCATTTTGCCTATGACAGTGGTGTCCTATTTCTTACAATGGTCTAAAGAGGTTATTGTAAGGAGTGTGATATCTTTGATGAATGTAACACTTCAATGTGTAACTACCAGGACCTAGTTAATAGCAGGCAAATAGCAGGGAATGAAAAAATATTTAAAAGGTAAATATGACACATCTTAATGACAGCTTGTTAAAAGCTGTGAACAAATTGTGAATTGTAGTCTCGTTCCTCTGAAAATTGTGAATCATTTCAAGACTCCAAAATGGAGAGAAATCAAAATTTCGAGAAAAGAATATACGGAATTACAATGACATCCATATTGGATTTTTTCAGGGCAGGTGAACTATTAAGAAATTAAATTTTATGATATTCAGGAAAGACGAGAATTAAGGAAATGCAAATAAGAAAGTCTTAGAAGGCAAAGTAACTAATATCTTTGTAGCCAGAGAATTTCAATAATTTTGGCTTGTGTTCCTAATCTCAGACTGCTAGACCACACTTCCATAGCTCCTAGAATATAAAACCAATTAAGATTCATTCTGTGTCATTTATATTCAGTCTAAACTATACTATTTAGCCAAATGTTTAAATCTGTTTACTTCGCTACCAAAAAAAAAAAAAAAATCCTTCAAAAAATCTTTGAATCTATCATCCATTAGCTGCCAAGCAGCTGGTCAAGAAATGCTCAACAGCCCAAAAAATTTCAATTTTAGAAGCTATTCTAAGTCAAGAGCCTTGCCTTGGGAATTCAACATATCTGGAAAGTATCCCAACAATGGAACAGATGAACTATTTCTTTTTTCTCCTGCTTAGCTACAGGCAAAATCTAAAATTATAAAAATGATCATCACCCAATCCTTCACAGATTATGATGTTGGAAATCACAATAAAACAAAACAACA
The DNA here is from genome assembly GCF_964656455.1 of Halichoerus grypus. Lineage (NCBI taxonomy): Eukaryota > Metazoa > Chordata > Mammalia > Carnivora > Phocidae > Halichoerus > Halichoerus grypus. Next base: position 63,493,076 of record NC_135715.1, on the reverse strand, counting down.
ACTGCATTCCTTCCAAATTTTCAGATTTCTCATTCTCTAACATTTGTATACATTCCTCCCAATGAAAGTCTAAGCGATATTCATAAGCTAAATACATTATATTAGGGCTCTATAGTCTTGTATATAAATTTAGCAATTCCTTTACATGAAGACATATATGCTCTCTTCATCAGGTGGCTATATAGTGATCTCAAATTTTCCCATTTACTTTCAGTGGAGGCTTATCTTCATCTGCATCGTTACTGATGTGTTTAGAACATTTACATTCCATGGTTGGGCTTCCATCCACCACCTTATTCTTTGTTTTCCCTTTGTTGCATCTGTTCTTTGTTTCTTTTTTCCTCTTTTCCTGCCTCCTTTAGAACTGAATGATTTTTTATTACATTTAATCTCCACTATTGGTTTATTAGCTATAATTCTTTATTTTTTGTTTTAGTGGCTACCACAGAGTTTGCAATATTCATTTTTATTTATCACAGTCTACTTTCAAATAATATTATACCATCCACTTATATTCAAAGAGCCTATGTTTCCACTCCCCTACCCCTTGCTCATTGTCCGAATGGTGTCATGCACCTTGTTTCTGCATATGTTATGAACACCTACAACCAATTTTTATTGTTTTTCCTTTGAACAATTAGCTTTTAAGGAATATCTCAGAATTAGTCAAATTGTCATATATTTATCCAACTAGCCACCATTTCTGGCACTTTCCATTCCTTTGTGTAGATCCAAACTTCCTTCTGGTATCTGGTATTATTTTACTCCTGCCATTAGAATTTCCTAGGACTGTTGGCCATGAAATCTCCCAGCTTTTGTTTATCTGAAAAAAAAAAAATCTTCATTTCACTTTCATTTTTGAAAGATTTTTATGGGTACAGTACTCTGACAGGTTTTTTTTTTTTTTCCTTCCGGTACATTAAAGATGCTCTATTATGTTCTGGCTTGAGAACTTTGTGATGAAAAGGCTGATTTTCCTATCCTTGTTCCCATGTATATAATGTGTCTTTTTTTTCCCTCTGACTGCTTTTAAAATTTTTTTATTTATTTCTGCTTTTCAGAAATTTGATTTTTCTGTACCTTGTTTTTGCTTGTTTCTTTGTTTCTTCTACTTGGGGTTGTTGAATTTTTTGGATTTCTGGACTGAAAATTTTCATTAAATTTAGAACAGTTTTCAGCCACTATTTCTTCAAATATATTTCTGTACCCATCACATTCTGGGTATCACCCTCTTTCTTACATATATTTTATATTTTCTCTTAGGTCATTGATGTTTTATTCATTTTTATGGACTTTCTTTTGGATAGTTTCTATTGCTAAACTTTCCGCAGTGTCAATGAGTTAACCACAACCACAACCAATAAGATTTTTATTTTAGGTATTACCATTTTCAGCCACGTTTCACCTGAAAAAATATATATATATATATTCCATTTCTCTTGTCATATTCATGTTTTCCTCTATCTTCTCGAATTTATGGAGAAAATTGTAACAGGTATTTAAGATCATGATCTGCCAATTCCATTATCTCTGCCAGTTTGGTCTGTTTTCATTGACTGATTTTTTTTTTTTTTTTTTTGAATGCCTGTTAGTTTTTTATTGGATGCTGAACCTTCCGGGTACTAGATTTTGCTATACCCTTTAAACAATGCTGGATGATGTTATGGCATGAGTAAATTACTTGGAATCAGTTCAATCCTTTTGAGGCTTGCTCTTAAGGCTTGTTGATGTGGGTAAAGTAATTAATCTGTGGGTAAACCATTTAATCTGAAATTAATTTAGAACTACTACTAAGGCATAACCCTTTCGAAGATTCTACCTAATGGCCTGTGGATTAGACTCTTTCCATTTGATGGGTGGGAACACAAATTATTTTCAGCTCTTTCTGAGCAATGGCGCTCCTTAGGCTTATTGTTTTCAGTCCATACGCCCTCTGCCCATGCCTCTAGCATTGAGGAGTTTCCTGTCATGCCTGGGCAGATCAGAACTCAGTGCAAGACCCTCTACAGATCTTAGGGATTTTGACTCCTCGAATTCTGACCTCTGTCTCCTGAGCTCCTTGAGACCACTGGGATCTGTTTGAGTTCCTCTCCCTGTGCTGTGTTCTAGAAGCAGAAAGCTGTGGCAATCACAGAACTAATCCTGTCTATTTCTCTTCTTTTTGTTGTTCCTGTTTTCCAGTATCTGAAAATCATTGTTCCATATATTTTATCTAGTTTTCTAGTTGTTTAATGCACAGGAATAGATCTGGTTCCTGTTATTCCATTATGATCAGAAGTAGAAGTTCTAGCTTACTAATTATGATTTCAACTCATTTTATTTATATTTTTCCTGCCCCTTAAAATTTCAATTTAATTAGTAAATTTTTATTTTCAGAATTCATTTTTCTTTTTCAAAATTTCCCTTTTTCATAGTGCATAACTCTTTTTTAGAGTTAGAGTGATTTTATGTTGTTTAGTCAAACTTTTCAAATTCTTGGGAGGCTGTTGGCTTGTTCCTTTTGAATTTCACTCCTGGTAGCTTGTTTCCTTATCTTATAATTTTGTGAGGTCATTTTAGCAGCCTCTTTCTTTACATGAGTACCTCATGTGCCCTGAATTAAGAAGCATGTGCCCAAAGACTATTGGTTTTTACCTCATTCAAGAGTCCTAGTACCCTAGAGGGAGCCCTGGACCATGTGTGAGTAATATATATGTTTTTATTCAAGTTTGATTTCTTCTACTGTTGAGGTTGGTGCCTCTCTTTTAAATCTTTGTTGTATTAGGATTGTTATTTAGACTGTTTCTTAGTGCTTTATTTTTTTATTGCAGACTTTTTCCAGTGGATTGCAGGTTGGGGTAAGATATGATGGATGGGTGCCCCAGAAACAGGTCTTCTGAGCCATGAGGTCTCTCCATTATTGCTTGGTAATCCCAGTCCCCAAGTTAATACCCTTAGTGTCTCCTAAGAACCTATACTCAATTCTCCCTAGAAGGAGGGTGGTGCCATTACTTGATGCTCCTTGCTTAGCTAACTTCTTAACCAACTAAAGAAAAAATAAGAGGAGGAATAGGCTAAGCCCCATCCTACTGTTTCTGTTCATACGTTCTGGCTTACATGTGCAGCAGGTACAAACCGTGACTTGTACTTATCATTGTAACCCCGTTAGCTCTGTGATTAAGGCAATGTCTTAAAGAAAAGCAGAAGGTTTACTGCTGACTGCTGTCCGATGAAATTGCTATGTAGTCATCACTCCTGTTTTGTGTTATGCCTTCATCAGTGTTTTCAGAGAAAAATAAGAGGCTGTATTAGAGATTACTAACATTATACTTTCTTAACCCTAAAATCCATTTTGGAAATTCTACCAGATAATCAATTATGTTATTCCTTTATTAAGGACAATATAAACGAGCCTATTTGGTAAACGGTGCTCCTAATATTGTACCCATAGGATTTTAACTTATAGAGGTGACTGAGTGATGACATGGAGAGGCTAATGCCATTGGAAGACTTTTATTACTCAAGAGAAGGGGACATATCACGCTATGCAAGCCCACATGGAAAACACCAGATATGGTGCAGGATGCAGAAGCAGGAGCGAAGGAGAAAGCTTAGGCCAGACCCTTTATAGGGATATCTGCAGGAAAGGCAAGGCAGAGCAGGGTAAACGGGTTAGAGTTGGTTAGTTTGCATAATCCAGGTGGGCTTTGGGCTATAAAGGTGGTCTCTAGTTTCCTGGTACCTGAGTTGATTTAGGGCAGAGCAAACATTGGCTGGTGTGTATGAGTTGGATAAGGAGGTAGTCGGGGCTGTAGGTTCCTTGAGATTGGCTGGTCTGCCGGATGAGAGGTGTGCTCCCAGCTGAGCCCTTTGCTATCCTGAAGAATTGGCCAGTCCTGAAAGGGGCAGCCTCTCCATGATCAGCAAGCCTTTCAAGATGTCAAAATATCACAAAATACAGAAAATAAAAAACATGACTAATACAAGTAGAAATAGAAATGTGTGTTTAACAGCTCTTGAGATATAACCTGGTGATTGAGAAATATTCCACGAAGATAGACAATAATAGTAAGATTATATCATTATAATTTACATCTAAGTTAATACTTTTTCTTTTGACATTACCTAGTTTATAAATAAAACACTCCATATTATGCTTCCTATAAGAAATGGGGTGGCTGGGTGATAGACATTGGGGAGAGTATGTGCTATGGTGAGCGCTGTGAATTGTGTAAGACTGATGAATCACAGACCTGTACCTCTGAAACAAATAATACATTATATGTTAAAAAAAAAAAAAAAAGATAGTAGGAAGGGAAAAATGAAGGGGGGGAATCAGAGGGGGAGACAAACCATGAGAGATTATGGACTCTGAGAAACAAACTGAGGGTTTTGCAGGGGGAAGAATGGGTTAGCTGGGTGATAGGTATTAAGGAGGGCACATATTGAATGGAGCACTGGGTGTTATACGCAAACAATGAATCATGGAACACTACATCAAAAACTAATGATGTAATGAATGGTGACTAACATGACATAATAAAATAAAATTTAAAAAAAAGAAATGTCTTAATGTATTGTGAACTATCTTTGAATTTTATGTTATGATAAGATATATTGGATATAAAGGTCTTTAACATTTATGCTACATAAAAGTCAAATTAAAATGACTGTATTCATGAACATTGTTTGAAGAGACCTAGAAGTGAGCAGGAAAATATTAAGTTATGCAAATATCTATTAGAATGGCATCTATTTCTTGTAATAGAAATTTGAAGTTCATATTAGCAATGAGTCAGGACAAAAAAAAAAGTGCCAGGATATGCTAAATCTCTTAGGAAGTAATGACTGTTTTAGCTGGGAGGAAAAACAAAATTTTACGAGCAAATTTTATTTAGTAATCACAAAGTAAGTAGGACGTAAATGAACCAATATTTCATTCTCCTCTAAATGAAGGACAAAATATTCCCGATAACTGCTTAAGACACAGGAAAAATACTCTACCTCTCTGTAATAGTCTGATAGCTTCTGGAAGAAATTCTTATCAATTACAAGTTTGTGACCTATTCATTTATCATCATAGGTCCATCTTTTTTTTTTTTTTTTTTTTTAAATTTTATTTATTTTTCAACAGAGAGAGAGAGACAGCAAGAGAGGGAACACAAGCAGGGGGAGTGGGAGAGGGAGAAGCAGGCTTCCCGCTGAGCAGGGAGCACGATGCGGGGCTCGATCCCAGGACCCTGGGATCATGACCTGAGCCAAAGGCAGACGCTCAACGACTGAGCCACCCAGGCGCCCCAATCATCATAGGTCCATCTTTAAACTACTAAGCAAAACAAGCAAACCCAAAAAACAAAAAATAAAAACCAAAAATACACATGCAAAACAACTCCAAAAAATGAAGTTTTGTAGGATAGAAGTTATTTTAATACCTCAGGAAGCAAGAGAAAAAAATAGCTATGAATAAGAAAAAAAAAAAAAAGGAAATACTAAAGGAATTAGTATAGATTTTGGATAGAATCAACTAAACCAATGTGATCAGAGGTGCCGAAAGGCATTCAGAATTGCAGCAATGACAATGCGGTCACAGCAGGTAGTTGATCTCCTTTGCAAGATTTCTAAAGTTGTTACTTGAAACATTTAAATTCTGTGCAATTAATAGTTTTAGAATAATCTAGAATAGATCAATCTAATATCTACAGTTCTTTCAAGTCAACTTTTAAAATCAATTCCTCTTCCTGACATAGCTCTTAAACCATAGGTAAGGTTTTCACATAGTTATTTGGGTCTTTAAGATTTCTAATTCCTATACTCTAACTGCAAAACATCTATTAAGTATTCATATGCTTCCTTTGGCTAGTGGAATTGCAATTACAAATGCTTTCTCTAAATCCTACCATTTACACCAAGGGTCAAAAGCTCAAATGGCTGCAGGGGATGAACAGAACACATGAAGGTGTGATTAGGATAATAGGAGCTGAACCATTTGTATCTGCACCAAATAGAACACTTACTTAGCTGCACTGCACAGACTAAACCCAGAACTCCCCACGGCTATTTGCTATTAGTTCATTACCCTACTTTACACACCACCACCTTGAAAGCTACAAGGAAGGTTAATATCAAAGAGCAATCCTTCATTTCTAAGAAATATACAATCCTAGGAGAATCAATAATGAGATTTCTAATGCAGGGGCTTTGATTCAGAATAAACACATCACATAAAGTAATGGTGAGGGAACATGTGAGGATATTCACATACTTTTTTATTTGAATGGCTTCTTTATATCATCATATTGGATAAGAATCTTTAATTAGCCTTTTCTAACCTCAGCTTTCACTAGAAGCACTAAATTATGTGAGTAGTCCTGTCCTTTGAATAGGTAAGCCTTAAGAACGATGCAAGAATCAAAATGTATAATCTACTGCATTAAGAATATTTATGACTGTAGGTAATAACACTTAAAAACTTTACTGCCATTAGAATGCATTACCAATCTATAGCATGTTTAATATTAATTCACTAAATAAATATTGAGTAGTGCTATATGCCAGATACTGTTCTAGGTGCTGAAAATAAAAAATGAGTAAGAACTCCTTGAGAAGCTCATTAAACAATTAATACTATAAATAAACATTGTATAGGATCAAGTTAGATAAGTTTTGTAAATAAATATCAGTAACTACGCCTTTTCACTAATCTCTTACAAACCGTGTGTGACCTTAGACAAGTACATAACTTTTCTTGTTTATTTTCTCATTTTTAAAAGAGATAATAGTATCCACCCTAAATGCTTTCTACGTTTTATTTTAAACATCAAATAAGGCAGTGAATGTAAAAGCACTTCAAAGAGAACAAAATGCCATGAAAATGTAAGGGAATATTATCAATGGCTGTTTCTTGCTTTGATTCTCATGATTTACATCTTTTTATATATATATATATATCTACTAACATTATTTATACTTATTTTTAATACTTTTCTCTTTTGACTTTTGTAATAGAATTAAAAGCAATTTACCCACCCCCATTATAGTAATACAATAGTCTGTTTTTATCTCTATATTTACCTTTACCAATGAGTTTTATACTTTCTTATGCTCTTGTGATGATACAATTCTTATTTACTTAAGATGCCACACCAGTTTTAATACTTTCAAAGTGTCTTAGAGACTAACCTATATAATGACAACTAATAATACTTTAACTGAAAACAGGGGTCTGATGACCATGTTAATTCTTAAGGCAAATTACAAAAAATTAAACATTGTGAGAAAATCTTATCATATAATTCCATACAGAAAACTAAAAAGAAAAGAGAAAATATTAGTTAGAAACAAATCTAGGGGCTCCTGGGTGGCTCGGTTGGGTGTCCAACTCTTAATCTCAGTTCAGATCTTGATCTCCAGGTCGTGAGTTCAGGTGCTGCATTGGGCTCCATGCTGGGCATGGAGGCTACTCAAAAAAAAAAAAAAAATCTAGGACAAGAATTTACAAGATAGAATATTAAAATAAGAAGATAAGGAAAGGCAATTTCATTTTCCCTTTAAGAAATAACTACTAAGTTCATTCAATTTACAAAAATATTAAATGAAAATTTCCAGTATATATGGAAATAAATTTTTGTCTTCTTAGAGACTAAGCATTTCATACTATTATATGAAGGCACGTGCTTCAGTTTAAAGTACATTTCTACTCTTTTATTTGTAAATTCATATTTATATCAGTTATCATCATTATTTTTATTTTATTTTTATAAAAATAATTTATTTTAATTGAAATAAACTGGTTTCTTTTCTAAATAACATATTCATCTATCCCTGTTTGTCTTTTATTTTTTTGTTTTTAAATCACTCTTTACCATTTTTATTTTCTTATGTCATTGTAATTATATTTCTTAAATGCCTTTGATCATTATTTGACGTTATGAAGAATAAGATTAAGAATAAGGAAGAGAAACTTTCAAGGACTTGTAGTGTGGTTTTATATGAAATTTACTTCTTTTGCAATATTATTTCTGCTACATATAGAATAATTATGAAACACATTTCCCATAGGTTAATGTGAAAGCAGCTCAGCAAATTAAGACTCTGGTACAGGACTTTAGACAGAAATGAGAACTCTCTCCACCCCACCACCACCAAACCTGCCTGCCCAACACAGTGTAGCCTGAAGTGGACATGTCTTCAATATACAAGTGGCAATTCTTCAGTGATTAATTACAGGACTTGTTTTTATGTGAGAATGATCTTTTGATAAATTCATCTACAATTCCACATTTAAGAATGTGTTTTTTCGGGCGCCTGGGTGGCTCAGTTGGTTGGGCGACTGCCTTCGGCTCAGGTCATGATCCTGGAGACCCAGGATCAAGTCCTGCATCGGGCTCCCTGCTCAGCAGGGAGTCTGCTTCTCCCTCTGACTCTCCCCCCTCTCATGTGCTCTCTCTCTCATTCTCTCTCTCAAATAAATAAAATCTTTAAAAAAAAAAAAAAAAAAAAAGAATGTGTTTTTTCTTATAGGAAGTAAAATAGCAGGAACTAAAGAAGAGAATCTGATTACATATCAGAGAAAATAGTTTTACATTATATCTAACAGGAACAAAGTAAAATATTGCTAATCTTACCTCACCAGTAAGATAGCCTTGCATCTGTGAGGTTTTAAGGAATACCTGATTTCACCAATAGTAGAGTTACTAGATTATTTAAGATCCTCAAAGCATATATCCCTGTGTACTAGAACAGAAGAGCAGTCAGGAAACCTAGAAGATCTGTTTTGCCCCAAACTGGTTTTATAAATTCTGGGCTTTAAATTCTGCACCACGGTGGCATCAGGAAAATATTTCCAAGTAATAATAGAAGTTTCTTTCTCCTTTTTAATCTTTACTTCATTACTCTTTCTTCTGTTCAAAGACACTAGTACTCCAGTACTTCATAGAGAGGAAAAGCATGTCAGGCAACAGAGAACAAAATAAGACAATTCTAAGCTTGTGAGTTGCAAAATATATAAAGTAGATACTTGAAAGCTTAATTTCTGAGCCACATACATTTTCCCTCTGCTGCCTTCTCAACCTTCTCTAGCCAAGATGTTAAACTAATTTGGGCTGAAGTAAGGAGGAAAAAAAAAAAACCATAGAGTTAGGACATGGAAGATATTCCTTAAAAAATGGACCTATTCCCTGATCCCTAGGAAAACAACCGCTATAGAATTATAGAACCCGAGAAAAGAGTCTAGTTTTTGCTCTAGTGGAACCCAGGAAAGCAACAAATTCCCCCCTCCATTCTGGAGAGAGAAACTCATAACCAGTTAAAGAAGACCCAGCCCTGCTGATTTCCTATATTCACAGAGTAATCTCTTATATCCCTTAAATAGGACTGGTGGGTCTGAAGACACCTTGCCATCATTCAAAAAGAATATATATCCCCAGAGAATAATGGGATAGCAGATATCTCAGATGATGTCAGTGGATATAAACTACAATGGGTATATGGACAGATGATGACAAACAGATATTCTGAAAGCCTGTATTCTACATACAAGAAGAACTGTAGTGGAACCACATTGGATCTAGAAATCCCAATTTGACTAAGAAAACTTTGATTTGGCCAAGAAAAATCAGGTTAATTTAGTGCCAGTAGGTAGAAATTGGCTTGAAACAGAGAGACAGAGAGAAAGAAAAAAGGAATTATATTTTTAGTACACCAGAGATCGGGCTGTGAGAAGTTAGTATCCATTATAAACCAGTGCTTCCCAATGCCCCTTTTCTTATTGCAAATATTTTAATGCTCCCTTTTTAATCCTGAATATAGGTTCCTGGATAATACAAACTACCTACACACATAGTTTTAAAAAATCTGTATCATGTCCTAACTGTAATATATAAGAGAAATAAAAGTAAATTATAATAATTTGGCATGTACTTTAATATAGGTTTCACATAAAATCTATACAGTGAAGTGAAATGAAGCTGTTATAGTGAACTGGCTAATACTTGTACCAGTGTGTAAGGTAATCATGAATAAAATAGCCACAAATATACCTTGATACTGCTGTATTGATTGGAAATTCAAATACCATGAAAAGTGTAGCAGTTGATTACATGATTTTTCAAAAAGCTTAAGAAGTCTTGAAAAGTACCAGGAAAAAATAAAAAGTAAATCTCTTCTTGATTTTCATTGTACTTGCATACCTTGAAAATGCACGATTTTTACCCTTTCCCACTCTTTGCATTTAGCATTGCTAGTCCCCTGACAACCTGCCCACTAAAATTCCAGTATCACTCCCAGTTATTTTTTTGTAACCGTGTTTTTCTTTTAGTCTTTAGAATCTTTAAAGATAAACTTTTATTGGAATAGAATACACACAAAATACACAGACCCTAAGTATATAACTTGATGAATTTTCATAGAGTTAATACAGCAGTATAATCAACACCCGGGTCAGGAAACATGTTATCAGCATCCATGAAGCTCCTTTTATACTTCCGTCACTGTGCCCCCACAAAAGCAACCTCCATTCTCACTTCTAACACCATAGATTAATTTTGTTGATGTTGAACCATATATATAAATGGTCTCATTCAGTGTGTACTCTTCTGTTTCTGGTTTCTTCTCGAAATGGTACTGTCTCTCCTGAGTTCCTTTTGAATTCCTTTTCAACATAATATAAAAAGATTCTACAATTATATGAGAGGAATAACTATTATTATATCTGGCACAGGATAAGAAATCTAACTGACTTTGAGACTGAAATGAGAAAAACAAAGTATCTATGATGTAAGTGTAATATTTATAAATAAGTGATCATAGATTCATGGTATATCACGTTGAGGAGTGTAGGCTCTGAATCCAACCTGCCAGGATTCCAATACCAGCTCTGGCACTTTACTAGTTTTGTGACCTTGAAAAAATTAGTTTCTCTTAACTTCCTTATCTGTGAAAGAGGGATAACAATATTTGCTACCTCAAAGTATTGTTTTGTACTAGCTAAGGATACAGCTTAGATCCTTAAACTCCTGTAGTAAATAAAACCCGGTTTTAATATCAGATATCTGAGTTCGATCTCATTTCAACCACTTACTTAAACTTAGGATAAGTCTTTTAATTGTTGTGTGCTACTTTCTTCTTCTAATAGTGGAATATTAATAGTATTAACCTCATAGCTGTTGGAAGAATAAAAATGAGTAGAACAAACCATAATCCTGTGTTTGGGAATAGATCTGTCAGAGATTATTTTAATTTTTCTAACAAGTAATGTTCCCATTAAACAAATAATTCACATGATATTTAGAGAGAAAATTTAATTATACAAGACTGGTAAATTCCCATTTTGTTTTGTTTGTTTGTTTGTTTTTACAATTTAAAATGTTTTCTCACAATGAAAGTATTTTACAAATTCTGTAGTTAAAATATTCCAAGTCTTGTGATTATATCTCACATTTACAAGGCTTATAGTCAAACAATGACCTTCCTAAGAAAAGCCCTTTTTTTTCTCATTTAATTTCAGGAAATATTTGGGAAGGGTATGGAATCATAATAATCAAGGGCAGAGGTGCCTGGGTGGCTCATTCGATTAAGCATCCGACTCTTGGTTTTGGCGCAGGTCATGATCTCAGGGTGGTGAGATAAGCACCCTGTATGGGGTCCAAGCTCTAGGTGGAGTCTGCTTGGAATTCTCTCCCTCCCCCCTACCCCCACCCCAGCTCTCTGGCTCTCTCTCTCTCAATCAGAAAAATAAATAAATAAAATAATAATCAAGTGCAGCATATTTAGAGCTGTGATCTCCTCTAAGGCTTTACTAGGCTCTAATCTCACCTATATTTCATCGTTCTTTGGCTCTCAGGGATGTAAATTTATAGTCCTTATCTTAGGATCAACACAACATTTACATATTCCCAAGTACTTCTGTCTACCAGATCAACTCTCCCATTTAAGGTTTCTTTTCATTGATATATAACTTAAAGGCAATCATAGTTTAAAATCTGTATTTTGTGATTCCCCTTATACTAAATGTTCAAGATAATACTTAGCACAAAGTAAATCTTAATACATTTTGAGCCATTATTATTATCATGGCCCCAATGATATTAATGTCCCATAAAGGATTGTAGGAAGAGTAAGGATAATTTTTAAAAATGACCAAATTAAACTGCAATAAAAATATCCATTCATTATCAATTGGCCAAACTACAATTTTTTTCCTGTAGTATGAAATGTTTGGAGCAAAAGATCCTAAGATTTATCCCAGTGAAAATCTTTCAGGATTACATAATTAGAGTATCAGGTGATTTTAGTCATAATCATAAATATAGTCAAATTAGGGTGAAAAACTTAGGAAGACAATTTTTTTTTTTTTTTGCTTCCAAATCTGACGTTTTCTATCTTATTTAAAGCTGGTTACAGATATACTGGTAAGAAGGATTTTTATGACTACATAAGCAAATCTTTTTAGTTCTTATACAAATTTAATTTCCCTCCAATTCCTTTCTAATAATGAGAAATTGGTATGCTTTTGCAAACAGAACATTGGTATGTTTCATTTATATTTAATGGGTTCTAATATGGTCATACTGTGCACTCTATAATCATTTCTGCCTCTACATGATACTAATTGGATCCCTTCCAAAACACATTAGGCCATTTATGCTGTTCCTTGCCTTAAAATGTTGCATTTGCCAATTACCTCCTAAAATCCAGAGTTCGCTTTTGTTTACGGTCATTAAATGTACTTCAGCACTTTAACGTTTCAGTAAATAAGGTTCTTTTTCTGATATATTTGCCAAATTTTGCTGGATGCCCTAGCAAAGTTTAAAAGAACAAATAATATTAAGTATAAACGAATCTATTTATCAATTCTTTTCTTGTATCAAGAAAATAAAACTCAGAAGGCTCTAGAAATTATGCTGTGACTCTGAGGATACAAATATATGGGTAGGAGGGTTAGGGTATTGAGGTGGGAAAGAATTCTAAACATTTAGGAATAAGTTATTTTCAATATCTTTTGAACACAGTATTTTCCCCTTGTCCTTTTGATATAATACATTATATTAATATGTTTTCTAAAGAGGTAATGGAATGTGAGTACTGAAGTCACACTGCCTGGGGTTGAATCTTGTCTTCATTACTTTTTATAAATACAATAAAAACTCTATAAACAAAATACTTTTTCTCTTCAGGATTTTACAACATGTTTTTATACATGAGCAGAAATAAAACTATAAATAAAAAAAGATGCAAATATTGTTTAAAAATACATATGTATTTTTAGAAATAAAGACTGTAAGTATGCACTCTAGTCTCTTCATTGCTTGGCTGACACCACGTAGACATAATCAGTAGTTTTCTTCTTACTGCTGTTCTCAAAAATCGTAGTCATACCAACTAATCCCATAGTTTCAGCTATTAATGCTATACCTGTCAATCCCCAAATCTATCAATCAACATTTGCCTCCAGCTTTCTCCCTATGGCAAGACCCGCATTTTTCTAAGTGAAGAACACACATGAGTGTCACGAGAATATCAAAGCCTTTCTTTTCTAAGGCAGAGTCAGCACTCTCTCCCTGGGGAGCTGTGACCACAGAAGAGCACTCTGATACAAAATTACAGAAATTGGTCTTTAACATTCCTACTGCAGTTGCTTCCCTATTCCTCTTAGCTATCTCTCCTTAAAAAATCTAACATAATATCTGAAAAATTAGCTAGATCTCCTCATTATTTTAGTACTTACCTGTTTCCTATTTTGTCATTCATTGCAATATTTCTTAGAAAAGGCATTACAGACATTGTGAGAGGGATGTTTATCTTGCAAACACAGATGATTCGATTTGTAATAAATTTAGAGGACATTCAGTCTGTCTTCACATACTAGAACTTCTGTTAGATCCCAGAGGGTTGGCACCTACCTATCTTACTCATTCCAGCATCCCCAGCGTTTAGCTTTACTGCCTGCCACATAGAAAGGATTCAAAGTTTGTTATTAAATTGAATAAATGTGCTGATGATCGGCACCCTAGTTCCCTGGTTTAATCCAATTAGGCCACACAATAAACTTTTGGAATCCTGTTCATGGATTGCTCTTTCCATCTACACTCCAAGTTGCTCTATCACAGGGATCTTGTCTATGTCACCAACTTGGTAACTGTTGTCTGTTGAAGTTAGACGTCAGTATTGTGTTTAGTGTTAAGGGGAAAAAATTGGAAATACAAGATATAACAGCATTGCATTGCTGGAAAGACAGAAGAATACTAACACTAAAGCGGGGCGAAGATTCCAGTTTCTTGAACTCAACACTCCAGATTTTCCGCGAACCGGTTGCCTTAGCAACTGCGTGGAACGCCGGCCCCCCCCCAGCCCCGCCCACCTCCCGCCCCTCGCCACGCCTCACTCTGCGCCCGCCTATTCTATGCTCTTACTTCCGCCCCAGGCTGCCAGCTGGGACCTAGAGTCCTACCGTCTCTACCCATATTGGTATTGCCTGACTAAAAATACGGAAGAACATAATCGCAGTTAGAAAAATATTCTTCCATACAATCCATGCTTTAGTCTCAGAGCATAAAATGTAAAAGAAGTAGCTCTTTGTAACTTGGAGGCTCCGCCTAGCTCGAACAACAGGAGCCGATTTTCAGGCAGTGCCTTAGACAACAGCAACTTTGGAGGCCCCCAGTTTGCTGAGGGAGACGTGGACCTGAGTGGGGCGGTGCGTTCCCGGGCACGGCAGAGGAAGTGGGAGACCAGGCGGAATTGGCGGGCATCTCCACCGGGAGCGGCTCCACCATGTAAGTATTTTTTGACCCCGATTCCAACCCCTGGTCCCGCTGCACGACTTTAATTCTCTCCCGCTCTCCTCCTCAGGTCGAAGGTTTCCTTTAAGATCACGCTGACGTCGGACCCGCGGCTGCCTTACAAAGTGTGAGTAGCCTGGCGGCGGTGTGCCTTGCGGGTTAGGGGGGACCAGGCTGGCCTCCAGATCCTCTCCCACCCCAGCAGGCTGCATGCCGTCCCTTTTCCCCTCCCTCGCTCTTCCTGGAGCCTCCCCCATCCCACTCGAGCCTGAGAGGCGACATCCCGCGCCCGTTGCACTGAGTGTCAGCTCACGGCGCGAGGGAGCAAGGCCGTGTGACGGGAACGTGGTGACCTGTCCACGGGACTGCCTGGGTAGGTGTTGGAGCGGGAGGACGTGTAGACGACTCTAATGATTTGCTGGGGTCCTTAAAGAAGTCCCTATCTGCTCCTGATTGGAAGGGCCTTTTGCCGCTTTGACCAGCTGTTACAGGAAGGGGAAGACAGCCCAGTTCAGATTCTGAAATTACTTGAAATGTTTATCACTGTCCGTCTTCTGATTCCCGTGTGAGTGACTCAACAGTCGGACGTCACAAAGTAATGAGCTTCAAGTCATACACTTCTTTTTTTTTTTTTTTTTTAAAGATTTTATTTATTTATTTGACAGAGAGAGACACAGCGAGAGAGGGAACACAAGCAGGGGGAGTGGAAGAGGGAGAAGCAGGCTTCCCACCGAGCAGGGAGCCCGATGCGGGGCTCGATCCCAGGACCCCGGGACCATGACCTGAGCCGAAGGCAGACGCTTAACGACTGAGCCACCCAGGCGCCCCTCAAGTCATACACTTCTTATGTTGGGATTTAATAAAGTGTGATTAGTAGGAATGGGAAATGCAGAAATAAGGCAGTTTATCCACGCGAGGCCTTTTTTTCTCCTTTAGCAGTTGAATGATGGATTGGCACGGCCTCAACTACATATTCATCCGGAAATTTCCGTGATTTTAGATAAACATTATTGAGGTTATTGTAGCTGGAAGTCGCATAAAAGGCGGCAAAGGACAAGACTTCAATAGGATTTTAAGCATAGTTAATATAATTAATATCGAGACCTACTTAACCAAACTGTTAGCAGTTGTCAGCCTCAGTGACTTAACTATCTTTGACCCATGCAACTCCTACCCTTAAGCTTTTTCCCATGCAACTCCTACCGTTAAGCTTTTTTGATCATTTGATCTCTAGATGAATCTTTTTTTCACCTTATCTCAAATATACATGGTTACAGCCTAAAACCTTAAGGTCTTCTTCAGTAACTGCTCCAGCTAAGGTGTCATTTTCAAGTATGCTCTTGTGGATGACCACATTTTCTTCTTACATCTAATTTACTCTAATATTTCAGAGTAATGAATTAAAAGGAATTAATTCATTGATCAGACTGCTTTTTAAATCTGTCACTACCCTCTCCCCCCTGCTTTACCCGGTTCCTTTTCTTACCCTCCTAGAGTCCATGGTCCGGTCATTCTGTCTGGTGTCCACTCACCTCAGCTCTGGTGTTCTCTCCCCAGTATGTTTTGCTTGGTGAAACATCCAACTCTGAGCTCAACCACCATGTTCTCTGTACATAGCTGAATGTCTTTAGAGAAAATTACACAATTAGGCTGATGGATTTTATGTAAAATTCACAACTATGCTCAGTAGTACCTAATGCTCTGCTACAGTTCCCAGGTTTGCTTATTTTACTTTTTATTCTCTGAAAGAATTTTAAAAATCTATTCATACTTTTTACAATGCTTTTCCCTTTTTCCGAAGCCATCAGAGGAAAATTCATCTTTCCATCATCACATCTATAAAGCTACTACTATGTCTATAAACCCATAGTTTCTGTCCACCATCCTATTACAAAGGAAAACATGACTTTATTCCTATGAAAACCAGCTGTACCACTTGGGCTCTGGATCTCATCTATTTTAGTCTTCTCAAGATTAAAGTAGATGGAGTCCAGAGATTCCTCTCTCCTCATCATCTTTGATTTCTCCCTTTATACTGGGTTATTCTCGTCAATGTATAAATATTCTCTAGAAAAAAAGTGAGAAGGGGGAAGAAAGGACAGAGTAGGACAGCAGTAGTATCTGTAAGAGTGCCTGGAATTTTGTACCAGTTCAATTAATATTGGTGACTGAGTGAATATACTAGGCATACCTAGTGTTTGGTGTGTATATAAAATACGTATAACGTGTGTGTGTGTGTGTCTGTGTAAGGTTAGTTATGCTATATATCCTATTCAAAGTAATTGGTAACTAGTACTTGGGTACTATTAAATTCAATTTTTAAAATTTATGGGAGAATATGCTTTGACTTTTTAATGTTACTTTTCACTTGCCAAGCCAGTAAATGTATGCTTTAATAGAAAAATGTCCTTTGAGTTTCTAGCATTACTAATAGTTGAATTCTAAAAAGGATGTTTCAGTTCCTCATTTATTCTGGGGGATGTCAGAGTTTTTACGGTTTTTTTGTTTTGTTTTTTGTTTTTTGATAGATTCACTCTTGGTATGGCCATTAGGTTATAGAAATGTTCAATCAAATGTGCTCTTGTATATATGGGATGAATTAAATATAGCTTTGACTTTTTCAGTCTGATTCCTATCTTTCATTCTCATTCCCACCTCTTCTCTCACCTTCCTTACTACCATAATTACTTAATCAAAGCTTCAGTCAATGTTCACATATTGACAAGGGAGCCCTTTAGTCCTCTCTGCTTTTACACATGTTCTTTTCTGTGTTTGGATTGTAGTCTTGGGACCACCACTTCTGGACAAACAACACCCTTTAATAATCAGAATGTCACCTCAGTAAAGATTTCTGTAATTGTCGGGGGAGTTCATCTCTCCCTTCTTCAGTTTCCTATAGAAACTTCATTCTCAGTTCTTTATAATAGCACTTGTCAAGTTTTGTCATATTTCTGTTTATATGTAATATTTATTAAAAAGACAAAATTTACTAGTAATTTACTTTAAAAATTCATCTTAATATACAAAATAATTCCCATTTTTTCAAACCACCAGTGTAGTGTTTAAGCACCAAATTTGCAAAATGATGCAACTGACAAACAAAACAAATTCAAATCTAGATAAAATTTGTGGAGTTGCGTAACTCCCAGTCCCTCTGTGATTTTTCTGCCACTTAGAACATGCATTGAAATACGTTTTCATTTTACTATTTTATTGGATTATCTTTGGACAGTCTCACCAATTTAAAATACAGGTAGAAACATATTTTAATGAATATCAGTATGACATTTAGGTATGTATTACAGGGACATTTCCTGTCTGCAGTTCACAAGTGAATTGAAACCCTAAGGTTTTAAGAGTTCCTTTGAAGCACAGTTTTAGGAAAATGAATCTCAGTTTTGAAACTGTAAATGTACTACAGAAATACTTGCCAAGTACAATTGCCTACTTTGTATACTATCACATTCCCATTTTAGCAGATACTTTTTAAACAAATGGCTATCCTTTAGAATTTTGTTTCTATTGTCTCCAAAAAAAACAAGGAAAGAAAAGGGGAGAAAAATGTCCATTTTCACTCTTGAGTGGTATTTTGGAGAAGTAGAATGGTGGCAGCCAAGAATCTCCTACTGGAAGTCATTATAATGTGTTGTGGCAGCTAGTGATTTTTATATTCAGTGATCTGTAACTAAGTGAAGAAATGGGACACATACCTAAGATGTTCCGTAATGGTAATTTATTACAACATTAAAGAACAATACTCTGGTGACAAATAGAGAAGTTTCAAAGAGAAATGTTAGCTTGCCAGTCACTTCCCTGCTTTGAAAGATAATCTGTTTTACAGTCTTGAGTTATTTTTATTTATTTCACATTAGGAACTTTTTATATATTTTTTAACTTCTTTCTTTGTTTTAAAGTGTTTTCTTAGGGTATAATGTCAATTCTATTTTTAGTTTTTAAATTGGAAAATTCATACAGATTGACCATTTATCAGTAATCTTTCATATACTTAACACAGTACAAGTTAGTAACAAAATCACATATTACTCTACAAAATGTTATTTCAGATTGTATTAAGCCCTTTTTCTAATGACAATATAAAGGTAGAAAATCACTTCACATTTTATCATAGTGAACATACTCATTTACACCAATTTAATCTATTTCAGACTTGATTATTAAGAGTGCACTGGAAAGTTCATGAGAAGGTTAAGCTAGACTCTTACAATGAAAGTGATGATCTTCCTGCATCAGGTGCAGAGGTGTTTGGACTGGAGGTGGTAAAGTGGACTGATGACTAAGGAGAAATGTGACTTTTTGAAATCCATTTGTGGAAACCAGCAGCCTATATGCTAGACCTTTTTGTATCAAAGTATTACAAATATATAAGGTTTCACCTATATGGGTTAATTTTCAGGTGGAGCTGTGGGCATCATCTCAGTTATGAAACTAATTGCTTTTTTTTTCATTTTAAAGTTAATGAGCATAGTGTGCAATCAAAATAGACAACCTTCAGCCTCAAAAAACAGTTTTGTCCAGGTCTACCACATTAGCCAAAATAAGGAACAAGGGGCTTTAAGAATAATCAGCTTTTTAAAAAATTCTTTTTAATTCTTCTTGCAGACTTAGTGTTCCTGAAAGTACACCTTTCACAGCAGTCTTAAAGTTTGCAGCAGAAGAAGTAAGTATAGAAATTGGAACAACCTGTATGGAATGCAGTTTACTGGTATCTTTTTCAAAAGTCTTTAAATTTGCGGGGCGCCTGAGTGGCATAGTTGGTTAAGCGTCTGACTCTTGGCTTCAGCTCCGGTTTGATTTTAGGGTCATGAGATCGAACCCTGATCTGCTTCTCTCTCCCTCTCCTCCCTTCTCTCTCTCTCTCTCTCAAATAAATAAATAAATCTTTAAAAAAAAAAGAAAAAGCCTTAAATTTTGCATGTACTCTGACCCACCACTTCCATGCGGATTCATTACTAGGTTAATGCTATCAAAAAGTTAAGCCCTACTTACAGAAGTAAGTGAATGGAAGTTAAGACTTAATAGAAGTAGGGAAAGTGAGTTAAACAAATCTCTGTTTAATGCATCCATTGAAAATTTTAAGGAAAAGTTTTACTGAAATTGAAAAGGTTTGAGGATATGGGAATTTTTTTAAACAGCAACATTATTTTACAGTGTAGTCCGTAAACCTGTTTTTACTCATTTTGATTCTCAAATTAGAATTTTTTAATGTCTTTATCATATTTCTCAAGTTTTCTGTATGAGCATGTCAACTGGTTGCTTTTAAAAGTGTGTAGTCTTTTAAAGCATTTTGCGTTTTTGGTTCTTAAGAAATAAGATTTTTTTCATCCGGAGTTATCAGATGCATCCATAAAGCAGCTCTTTGGACATAACACTACAAGAGTAGCTTGGTCTGGTGGAAATGGCATAAAAATGTGACTTGGGAGACGTTTAATTGTGTCATTAATTATTTGTGTGATATGGGCAAACCTCCCAATTTCTCTCTTCTTCAAATTTCATATCCTGTAAAATGGGAGTAATTAATATCTATCCTTCCTGTCTGATTAAATGATTTTGAGTAAAAATATAATTGCATTTACTGATATTTTGTGAAGTTAAAAGTGCTGTACAAATCTAGAGTAACTCAAATCCAAATGTTTTGATTCAGAATCTTCGAAAAAGTTTATAGTCACAGAAAAATAATTTTAGTAACTAAATAAACTGGCTTAACCCATAATCCTACCCTGAATTTAAGTTATTAATGGAAAATCAGCCAACACATCGGTAGTTACAGATACTGTGCGGGACCACTGACATCATTTATCACTCCTTCATAATTGAACTGAAAAGTGGTAGTACTTGTTTTATAGTCAATTTTAATCTTTTTCACCCATATAGAATAACTAAGAAGGAAACAAATCTGAGTACAGCATCAGCATTACTTTCTGCTGCACAGATCACCTGCAAGAACTATTCCTGGTCCTGGGGCATAGCAGATCCCACAAATTATAATTTAAGAAGTATGTCAATTTGAGCTATAATTAATATTTTATTATTATATTTTATAGTTACATGTGTTCTTTGTAAGGCAAAGGCATTGTTGTGATCTTGGTCTTCTGGTGAAAGTATAAAAAAATTACAACAGACATGCAATAGAAAATAAACTTAAAAATTTCACATAGCTGCTTATATTTATTGAGATTTTAATGTAGCTTATAACCGTTGATGAATTGCAGGTGTTACACCTTTAGAAAGGTTATGACTTTCAGGCAGCAATGAGAAGGACTTTCACAAGATGAGACATTATAGGATCTTACAGTGAAGACAAGAGTTGACTTGACAAACTGAGTCTGTGGATTTAAATCCCTAGTAAAATCTCTTAATAAAAAATAAGAAAATTCCCCAATAGGAGTAAGAATTAATTTAAGTAGTGAGTTGTGAAAACCTGAGAATAGCCTTTTAACATTCTAAGTTACAAGATTTAGGGGTCTGAGAAAGAAAAGAAATGAAAATTTAGGAGCATGAAATACTTTGCATCCAGAAGGAAACTTGTCAGTAGTGTAAGGTGAACATAATAGTTGCTGAATTTTACATCACTAGTGATGCTTCCCAGATTTCTGCTAAACTGTTGCTACTACATTCTGGAAAAGGGAGTAATTATGTCAGCAGTTGCTTATGGTTTTTAATGTTCATAGATATGCTGCCACTATATGGATGTGACTAAAAATGCATAGCTTATCCTAAAATGGACATAATCTAAGAATAAGACAGTAGGGTAACTAGAAACTTTGTAATCTCAAATTTTAGAAATCTGAGATGTTTTATTAAGTATTATAATCTCTATAAATAACTTTTGAAGTATTTTAATATAAAAGCACATTTTGAAGTTATTTTAAGTTAGGTTTATTTAAATTTTTTAAATCTTTAAAAGGACATTTACAAATAAAAATAGACCATATAGACTGTGAAGTTATGTGTTTATTAGGTGCATAATCCAGTAACAGGTATTGTTCTCATGCATAGTTAAATTTTTATTTTAAAACTTGATTCTTTAATTTATAACTTAAAGTAAACTTTTAGTTGTTTTTCTTAACTATGTATATGTGGCCATTATAAATACCCAGAGCAGCATTTCCCAGAATACTTTTCCAAGGCCACTAGAACCACCAAAACAACAACAACAAAAACAATGAAAAACTAGAATTAGTGGCCAAAGAGTATGGGAAATACTTTATTCACCATTTCCTTCTTGACATTAAATCAACTATATTAGCTGCATATTAGCTGATTTTGAGAAGAATACTACTTTAGTGTTTTCCAGATTTATTTGATCACAAAACTCAACTGTAATATCTATAAAGCTAGTCTATAAGCATAGAAGTACTTAATAAATACTTGTTAGATAAATGAATGAACTTATGAGTACATGAACACATTTTGACAACTGCTGGTCTCAAAAGAATTAGGACTTCTCTAAAGGGAGAAGTTCCATACCACATTTTATTGATTCAGAAAACATCTTTTTACACCTCTGGAAGTAGATCAGTGGAGTCTTACTCTCACTATTAGCCAAGTGGCAGTCACATAATTGTCTAGTTGACATCATCTGCACCCACTTGAACTTAGTTGTTATTTCCTGGTGGCATAATTAGACTTGAAATCCTGTGAAATATAAGTCAGCAATATATTCAGAGGAGAATTTGAGGAAGGAATTTGAGCTTTGGTTGGTCTTCCATTAAATACAAGATAGCATTTGTTTGATCTTACTGCTTCTACAGAGAAATTTTAGGAATGTTCTAAGCAAGTGGTTTGCTTTTATTTTTGATTATGCAAGAGAGTTACATATGATAAAAGTAACATGTCTAAGTCTGAAAGAGTAAACATCGATCGTAGCTTTATTGACAGTGTTTTTCTTTTTCTGTAATGCATAAAATAAGATGCATTTTCCAATCCCTGGTGTCCTACATGCAGTGAAATGCAGTATTTAGAAAAAAATATTGTTCATTAAATATAAGCCAATTAATAGTATTTTCTTTGATGACATTATTTATCCTAAAAGATAAATCACATTTTAGGATTATAGAATTGATTATATATACCCCATCCTTGCTAACCATCTTTTATAGTTTATGTATATAAATATTTATATATTTTTATATAAACTTTCACAAAGATACAAAATAATTTTTTTCCTTTTTCTCCTTTTTAGTTTAAAGTTCCTGCAGCAACAAGTGCAATTATTACCAATGGTAAGAAATTATTTTAAAACTATTACCTCAAAGCTATAGAAATTGTTTTAAAAAGTCAAATTAATTAAAATCGACTTAAAAAGGCCAAAATTTATATTAACATAAATGATATACATAATTGTAAATACTAAGTCAAGGTATTGTCCATAATGAGCTCTTTTCGGTTTCTTTATGCTTCTGGTATTTTATAGCACTTTACAATATCTTGTGTCCTTACCACTTCATGCCAGATTATTACTAAAAATAACTTTTCCCTTTATTTAACAAGGTGTGTTGTTGTTTTTTAATAAGTTGTAGATGCTTTTAGAATATAAGAAGTTAAATGGGAATGTACCTTTGCTATAGCTTTTTATTGCTTTCCTATAGTAAACTATTTCTTGTAAGCTTGAAATAATGAGGATTTTATTCAATTAGATCTATAGTTTAAATTCTGAATATCTTAGAATACTAGTAATAATTGTCATGGAACTAGCCCTGTGAGAAGATACTGAAATAAGATGAAGGGTAAAGATTGCGGGAAGGCCTTCACAATCTTGCAAAAATACAAGGTAGTATTTGTTGGTGCTGGCCAGTGGTTCAGGTGCAGTTAGGATAATCTAAGAGAACATGGGTTTAATGCACGGTAGCATGCTTTAGTTTAGATACGACAGAATTTCTCATTCTGAAACATTCCGTATGCTGTCATATTGCAGTGTTTCTCTACCTGACCTACTTTCCAGAAAGTTTTAGATTTACAAATTAGCTGTTAGGAAAGTGCTTTGTAAACTTTGATCAGGTGTCACTGCAACTTGAATTAAATGACTTTGGGGGCTCTCCTGGGGAGATTTTATGCCTTGGGAGCAATATGTAAATGACGAAGGACATAACCTAAAGTGCTTTTGACTTTATTTTTCACTGGGTGTGGTGTGGTAAAATACATTGTCTTCCATGGAACTTATCAGGATCATGGCATTGACAGGTGTTCTTGTCTAACCCAGCAATATATGTGAATGCATAATAATAACGGATATTTATTTCAACATATTTCAAC
This sequence comes from Halichoerus grypus, assembly GCF_964656455.1. Taxonomy (NCBI): domain Eukaryota; kingdom Metazoa; phylum Chordata; class Mammalia; order Carnivora; family Phocidae; genus Halichoerus; species Halichoerus grypus. Next base: position 63,469,047 of record NC_135715.1, on the reverse strand, counting down.
AGGTAACTTACTGAAAGATTTGTCATTCATGTTTTTGGATTTAAATTGTTTGGCTTGTGCCTGTATACATAGTAATGACAAATCTCTTGTTACATTAAACCATTTTAGCTTTAGAAATAAAACCACTTAGATAATTTTATGACTTCTTTTCTAGATGGAATAGGAATAAATCCTGCCCAGACTGCTGGTGAGTATTTGTCTGAAACTCACGGACACGTGGGTGGGGCTCTGCGTGTCAGTTGATACTGAACATGTGATTCATTCTAATTAGACTAGATAGGGTTTTTACCAGGATAATAGCTATTTTTTAACGGTTATGTAGGAGTCTTTACCCGTGTCTTGGAGTAATAATTTGTTTTGTTATGGGTATCAGTTATATATGCTTTTGGCTACAAGTAAGAGAAAACCTCACTAATAAGCATTAAAAGGTGTTTAATACATGGAACCAAAAGTGACGGTAAGATCGTACTCTTTCGGGAATGATTTGGACCTACCTTTATATGATAGTGGTGAGGTAGTCCATGGGAAGTGCTTACAAGTCTGCATTATCCGTAGTAAGCATTCAGGAAGTGCTAGCTGTTAACTGTTACTTTAAAAAAGAACAGTCTTTCAGGGGACTTAGTCCACACTCAGAGCTTCAGACTTGGTATTATACAGTGCTGTATATTGATGTCCTAACAAGCAGGCAAAGTAAAAGTGATCTTAAACTTTTTAATAGGTAGTTTTATATTTTTTAGATGTACCTTTTTTTGGCTTATAATCTAAATACAGTGTTTTAAAATTAAGCATGTGTTAATATAATGTGATCTCTATTTGAGCAGTAGTTATGTTTAAATCATTCTAAAGTACTTCTGTATTATAAAAAAATTATATTGTCCTCATAAGGCCTTGGAATTGAAATTTAACCGTATAGAAAATGAAGAGGGATTTAAAATTGTAATTTTTTTTTAAGATTTTATTTGAGAGAGAGAAAGAGAGAGAGAGCATGAGAGGGGGGAGGGTCAGAGGGAGAAGCAAACTCCCTGCCGAGCAGGGAGCCTGATGAGGGACTCAGTCCCGGGACTCTAGGATCATGACCTAAGCTGAAGGCAGTCGCTTAACCAACTGAGCCACCCAGGTGCCCTAAAATTGTAATTTTCTTTTTTTTTACTTAAATCAATAGTTTTAAGTATATAATGTTATTAAATTAAAAAGATTATTGAGAATCATGAGGCATTTTATTGTGGAGATGTCTTTAAACTTCGGTTTAAAGGTTTTATTTCTTCTTGCTGTAGAAATGTTCAGTAGTTCATACTAATTTGAGTTACCGCTTATTGTAACATGCTGCCTGTTGTATTACCCTTAAAAGTTGAAATCTGCATATCATGGGGCATGAAGAAAATTTCAGCAAGTAATTGAGCAAAAATAGGTCAGATCAGGTTTCTAAACCTCTGTCATTTGTGGTAATTTAGATTTACTATTCTTGGGGCGCCTGGGTGGCTCAGTCGTTAAGCGTCTGCCTTCAGCTCAGGTCATGATCCCAGGGTCCTGGGATCGAGCCCCACGTTGGGCTCTGCTTAGTGGAGAGTCTGCTTCTCCCTCTGTCACTCGCCCTGCTTGTGTTCCCTCTCTCGCTGTCTCTCTCTTTCTCTGTCAAAATAAATAAATAAAATCTTAAAAAAAAAAAAAAAGATTTACTATTCTTTCTGTCCTCAGATATTTTATTGTGTATTAAATTAGCAAGTATTGATGGTTAAATTACATTGTTGTTTGCTGAGTGTATGCATTAGCACTTTTGTGGCTAGTGTTCTTATTTAAAATGTTCAGACATTTGGTTGGGTTGTCAAGATGTGAGAGGAATGGGAACAAGCCTTAAAAAGCTTGGAGTTAGATTCTGAAAATACTTGAGCTTCTGTACCTACTTACTTTACACTTCTTTGTATCTTGTATTATGATCGTTGTTGGAATGTTAAGATAACTTGTCATTTTTTAAATACCTAACTTTATGTTTTGTTTGTTTGTGTAGGAAATGTTTTCCTAAAGCATGGTTCAGAACTGCGAATTATTCCTAGAGATCGTGTTGGAAGTTGGTAATATCTGCTACCTGGAACATAAGATGACCTTTCCAAATAAATTTTGGTATTGTTGTAAAACTGAAATCAGCCATTTAAAACACTATGAAAACACCAGTAGTTGATGAAATAATGAAGGGTGACTCTGTCCCTTCTTGTTATTCACACTCTTCCTGTGAAGAGGGACTGCTTATGCGTAGAGGGTATCATCTCCACAGAAGATCCTAGCCTGTCATTGCTACCTCACAACACACAGGTAGTTCATTCGGGCCAAGTGGATTATCCAGCTGTGTTTTGTAAGTGGTGGATGCTTCTGATAACTCTTTTGAGAACATTTGGAAAATTAAAGTTTACTGAATCTTCCTATTTGTCTGAGTTAAACATTTAAAAGGACTGTGGGTCATACATGGCAGTTTGCTTGATAGCATCTGACTTACACACTTAAAAATAGTTGAATTCTCAATTGTATATTGTTCATGATAAAGGATATAGACATATCAATGAATATGTAACTATCTTTAACTTTTTATCATTTAGGTTTTCTTAAGTTTCAAACTATATCAGAGACTCCAAAATTGAATTTTTTGATCTAGCCCTTTTGTGTAAAATTGATACCTCACACCAAAGAGTTTTAACTATCATCTTGCAGAATCCACTACTTGGTAAGAATTGAGAATAAAGTTAGAAGCGTTCTTTGCTAAGTTACGTATCCTTTGTCAGTCTCCGAATACAACCTTTAAAACAGGAATCCTCAAGAAATTCTTGTCTTACTGTGAGGGTAATATTTCTAAATAGCATTCAGGAAGAGAGTATTGGAAAGATCTGGAATTCATAACAGAGCTCTAGGAAACGCTAATTGAAAATGCTGATTATTATACTTACTAAAGACCCAACATTTAAGGAGGTGTTAAGTTTAGTCACTCAAGTGAATAAGAAGTCAGGAAAGGGATCCTGGGGAAACCCCAATGACCAGTTTTCTAGTAAGGAGGAAAGAAACAAAAGACACAGTGAAGGGGAACAGAAAGCTGTAGCAAAGCATCACAGAAAAAGCCAACTGGGTTGGCAAAAGTGCAGTGTGTGTTGTGGAGAACGAAGGGGAAAAGAAAATATCTGACATTGTCAGAAGGAGCAGAAGGCAATTAGAGAAAGCAGAGTGTAGGCTTTGTCAACACACAGACTTCAGAATTCCCCTTATGATAATCTAAAGAATGATACGCATAAGGGAAGATTTTATTTGCCCTTACAGAGGAAATCAGTATCTATGCAAATCTTGAAAGATGAAAAGAAGGCTCATAGTGATGCAGAACCAGTGCTTGGCCTGCTGCTATATACTGGATGGTGAGCTCCCTGGAGGCAGGCTTTGTGTCTGTCTTGCTCTTTTTAGACCTGGAAATGTAGTAGGCTTTCAGTAAGTGCTTGCTGAATTATTCATGAATAAATTATCTCTAAGACCAGTTTTTATCTAAGCGTGTTTCAATTATCTTCCCTGTCATAGGCATTAGGTTCATTGGGAAAAAAATGTATAAGGAGATGCAACCGGGTTAGCATCTCAAGGGTGACATTGGTAGTTAAGTTTAAGAAATTAACCAGATATTGTCATATATTTGACAAATGAACAGTAAGATCCTGAATTGTAAATGTTGAAAAGTATGCTTCTAATATTTGGGGAGTTTTTATTTTTCTAAACAAAACTGATGCTCAAAGACCCCAGGTTCTTAACATCATTAAGCCTCAGTTAACCAGAAATTTATGAATACCCATTCTCTGAATTTTTAAATTTAATTTAGATTTCCCTCCATCCTGTTTGTACAACGAAATCTGCCTGCTGTGTTACCTAAGTTATGATGTCCTGTGCCATAAAGTAATTTAATATTTTTGTCCTTTGGTTTTGAAAGTTTTGTTATAGTAAGTCCTTAAATTAAAAACATTTCCTAAAGAACTGGATATTTGTAATTAAATAAATGTGATCTGTAAGCTCTTTGTGCAGAATGTTTTGAAGTATCGTATTTTGTTTAAATACATTATTGGTACATAATTAATATCTTAGGGAAATACATTTTGTCATACTGTAAACTGTATTGTCTACTCTTACTTCATTATTAAAGCTCCTAATCAGCACACCTGTTGAGCTGGTGTATAACAAATGTTGCAAAAAAAGGTGGGGGGTGGGGCAAAGATGATGAATCACCATAGGTCATAGAAATGAATATATACTTCCAAATGCCCGTCCTTTTTCAGGAACAAAAAAGAGAGCAGTTATAGTAATTGTGTAGGCTGATATGTTCCAAACCTAAGTGATTATCAGAGCCACCTAGAGAATTAAAAATACGGATATCTAGAAATCACCCCTAAAGTTTTGAATCCTTAAATCTGGTATGTCATAGAAGAATCTCTGTTTACAAAAAGCAGTCCTGGTGATACTTGTTGTGCAGCTGGGTTTGGAAATGATAAGGCCAACCTTTTCACTTTGTAGATGAGCAAAATTAAGTCCAAGGGGTAGAAGTGAGTAGGATATGTTCTAGAATCTGGGAAAGTGTACATCCACTTCTTGGTTCTCTAGTAGCTGACTAAGTGCAGAGACCCTAGCTAACCGTCTCTCTCGCTGGTAGTAAAACCTCATTTTAAAGTGTTTATACAATAGTTTTTGTGGATATTTTATTTCTTAAAATTAATTCGAAAGGAAAGTTAATGGGAAGAAAATTCAATCCCCTTTAAGGCCCCCTCTCCCCAAATTAAGATATTAAAAATATTTACCATGTCTTTTACCCAAGGCATTGAAATATTTTTGAACTTGGAAGCATTAATACACTTTAATGGAGCAGTTCTGAATTGACTGTTCAGTGTTCCCAAGGCTGTTTATAAAGCAGCAGGTTACATAGGTAAATTACATATATATATGTGTGTGTGTGTGTGTGTGTGTGTCTATATACATATGAATATATATTACTTATGTAGTTTGTGGTTCTATATGTACATACACGTGTATATATGATTTACATAGGTAATTCACCCAAAAGAAATGTATTGAACATCTATGTGTCAAATATTTTGATATGCTTCCTCATTCTTCACAATTCCAAATTATCCCCATTTTACAGAAGAAGAAAGGCTTAAGTAGGTTGAGATTTGGATTTGACCCCTTTTATGACTTTGGAACTCTTCACATCATACAAGGAGAATTTTTAGTATCTTTTTTTCTCCGCAATATACCAAATCTGTATCTGTATTGAATTATAAATTTAAAAATAGAAAATGTCTAGGACTTCAATTCTTATTTCAGAGTACTTAATGTGTGTGTAATAATCATGAATGGCATTACTTTTCAGTACATGGTGTAAATTTGATGGTGTAAATGTGGTAAAATTATAGGACATTCAGTAAAAGTCAGTCAAATAAAGATAATTATGATTCTGGTGCGAGAGCAGGACTGTGGCGCCATATTCATCAGCTTCATCAGACAATTTATGTTCCTGTCATTTTATGTATCTTGCAGATGCAGCTACAAGATTGGTACCCTGCTCTTCTGACCAGATTGGTGCCCATAAGCCCCTCCAATACAGAAATTCTGGAACTACCCTCTGATAATACTAGAGATAGATATATCATTATTTAAATCAGGCTATGTAGTTAAACCATTCTATTTGAAATAAACATTCTCAAAAGGTTTAGCCTATCCAGTCTATTAGCTACAGCCTCCAAATTGCCTAAGCCAGGTATTTGGGACTCATTAGATTTTTTTTCCTTTCTTTTGCCATAGCAAACCCATCACAAGATTCTATTCCATTTACAAAATCTGTCCAAGATCTGTAATTAAAGCCCTCATCCTCTCATAAATGCTATTAGAAAAGCTTGTAGTCTCTCTGTTCCCTCTTTCACACTGTTGTTGTAATGAGGTTTTTGGCATGGAAATACGATTGTGTAGTTCCACTAGTCAAAATCCTGCTGAATAAAAATCTATATATGACCTGTGAGAACCTTCATGAACTGCTCTTCGTTCAGAGTCATCTGGTACCACGACTGATTTGCACTGCAGCTACATTGAACTACAGATATTTATTATCTCCATTGTGCCATGGTCTCACCCCTCCATGCCTCTACTTTCTCCAGTGGTCTTCCTGAAAAATCCAGGATTGATTCTTCAAGTTTAAAAGCTGGGGAGCCTTTCCTCACTCCTCCCGAGCAGAGCTAGGTTGTTTAACTCTCCAAGCGACCATTGCATTTTGGACATTCCCCCATTGTAGCAATTGTTAAATACAGAGTTATATTTGTCTCTGATTTAAAGTATAAATTTTATAAAAGTGTAAGATTGTGACTGAAACAGGATTTCCAAATTACCTTGCCCATAATAGATAATAAATACTTCATGATCAAAAGACTACATAAGAGAATAAAAACTTTGAAAATCGCAACAATTTGTGGCTCATGCCTAATAAATTCTTTTGCTAGAATATTTGGTTAATGAATATATTCCTCACCATTTCTTGTAGTAGAGAATTTACTCTTGACTCAGAAATGAATTAATCGCTCTTTTAAAAGTGAAAAGCATTCTCCCATTTTTAACAAATATGTATTAATTATTTAGCTGTATCAAGGGAATTGCTAAATGCTGGAGATGAAATATAATCAAGACTCATTTCCTTTTCTTTGGGTCCCCAAAATTTACACATTTCAGAAACAGCAAAATCTGAAGATGTAATTACATGGAAATAAAGATGTTTATCAAGCCCTTTTTTAATGTGCTGGGCACAGTGCTAGGCACTTCACCATCATAATCTCATCTAATCCTTAATCTCTGTACAAAATGCTGGTGTTAATTTTTTTTTCTTTACTGTTAAGAAAGCCAAGATTTAGGTTAATGTGTCCAAAGTTAGAAGGAAATTGGCTCCTAGGGCCATATGATTATGAAGTCTACCCCCCAAATCATTACATGTTTGCTATCATTTTCCTAGAACTATATTGAAATATTTCTCCCAAGATGAAAAAGGGTACTTCACAGGTTGCTTTTGAACATTTCTGTGATCTCACTTGGCTTGAAAAATTTAACATTCAATAATCTGTATAGACGCACTTAGACTCTTTTTCAGTATATATATACACACACACACACACACACACACACACACACAACAAAGAATTGTGAACATTCGAGAAGTAGGTTTATGGCTCTATAATCTGCTTTGCTATACAGAGGGTGTTGTGGTAATTTTGTCTTTGGATGCAAAACAGCGGCCAAGGTTGGCAGACAAACGCAGAGAGCCAGTTTTTGGCATAAATCTCTTGATTTTCTGGCAAAACTCGTTAGCAATGTAAAAACTGTTATTGAGAGCATATTGTGATGATACATCATGTCAATATTTGTTTGGCTGTGTAACACTGTGGATTTAATAAATTAATTCTTAAATGTACAATTTACAACTGATGAGCTGTTGTAGAAATAAACTGTATGTGGTACGTGTTGTCAGTGCCACAAACATTTTGATGTCTCAGACTTGCCTCTCTGATTTTCTAGATAAATGTATGGATGGATTAGGGCTCATTAAATTAGCCTTCAGTGTGCAAATTAAGCAGGAATGAATAAGTAAATGAGTGAGTCACAGAGGTCTTAATCCTTTGTGAGTTCTGTCATAAATCCATTATCTGCTAGACTGTTTTACTCGGCATTCTCAGTTTGGGCATAGAGTTAGAAAATGCCTAAAAAAAATTGTTGAGTTACTAAATCATTTTTTGTATGCTTATTTTCTTGGTATATGAGAGCGGTATACCTGGTACTTTGAGACCAAAACCTAAATTATAAAAGAAGAATCACTATTCTTCCTAAGAAGGAGTTCATATGAACGACTAATACTTCTTGAGTTTCTAGTATGTATTAGGCACTAGATTTTATGTTTTACATTCTTATTTAATCCTCTTTGTAGTCTATGAGGTCAATAATATCTTTTCACCATACTTTGGATTTTTAAGCTGGATCTTTCAACGAGATTTGGTACTTTCCCCAAGGTTCTACAACTACTAAGCAGCTGTGGTGTCAAGCCTTCATGTGCCGCTGCAGGACGTACACTCCTAGCCACTGCACCACATGGCCTCTGTGCGGGGTGGTGGGGGCGGGGGGGCGGTCCTGGGGCATTAGCCTAGTTCAAAACCCGGAAAGCTGGTGCCTCCCTCTGGCTACCTTCTGCCTCTCTCTCTAGCTGCTTCTTCCTCATTCTCCTGGCCTCTCCAACCCCTCCATGTGTCTTGAAGCCTGTGAGAAAGGAAAGTGACATGAATATAGTTGCATTTACATTTCTTCATGTTGCTTCATAGATATCTACTTGAAATTCTTTCAGTCCTTTATTCAGGTATTTATTTATCAAGAATGAGAACATGAATTAGACCAGCTCACTGCCCCTCGGAGTTAAAAGTCCATGCTCCCGAGGCTTGGAGAGCAGGCTGTGTGGGCAACAGTTCCTAGACCTTCAGCCAGCTCTCGTAGGTCTCATTGGATGTTCTTATCCCTTGGTTAAGGCCTGACAAATCCCTATTACAGCTTCGGACTCACGGAACTTTAGCCTCCACCAGATTATTTGAATGGCGTCTAGTAAAGAGTAGAGGATCCCTGAGGCCAAGGTCAATGAACCTGGGGAGAGGGAAGAAACCATGTGAAGCAAAAAAGGTAAGGCCAGGAAGCAAGGTAGTAACCAGAGGAGAAGGACAAAAATAGACAAAACTTAGAATTTGGGAATGAAGACGGAAATAGAAATTCTAAACTGGAAGACTGATGAAGAATCAGAAATCTCGTGGGTAATGTGTCAAGGCATGGTAGGTATTTTGGGGTACGAAGTGGCAAGAGCAGTGGGTAAATTCGTATAGGTGTGTCTCAGAGGGTGTTCAAAAATTCAAAATTAAATTTGACACAACTACTGTCCCAGCCAAGAAGCAGGAGGAAATCTGAAGTCGAGGACCTGATCTGTTTGGTCCCTGCTGATGAGAAGCAAAGAGCTATGTTGGGAAGATGCTTAAATAGGTTACTATAATATAGTGTGTTATTACGACAGATACAGAGGATGCACATAATTATTCTTTTTAGAAACTGCACTGAAAAGTAGCTATAAGAACAATGGTATCTCCAAATTAATTTTTCAAGTGAAATTGTTCTTGTAATATCTAGAGTGACCAAGTTAATATCAATGAAACAATATGATGTCTAAAGTAAGAAATGCCAATTTTAAAGTGTAAGCCTCTATATTAGTTTGGTATTTAAAAAAAAATACCAGAAACTGAGTGACTTATGCAACAGAAATTTATTATTTCACAAACAATTCTGGAGCCTAGAAGTCTGGGTGTCAGCAGGGCTGGTGTCAGCAGGGCTGGTTCCTTCTGATGGCTCTGAAGGATAGATCCATTCCAGGCCTCTCCTTGGGTGGTTGACAGCATTCTGTTCTGTCTCTCTGCATCTTCTTCCCTCTCTCTTTATGTCTCTTTGTTCTAATTTTCCCTTTTTATAAGGATACCAGTATATTGAATTAGGACCAGCACCAATGACCTCATCTTAACTAAACTAATTATATCTGCAATGACCCAATTTCCAAATAAAATCACCTTCTGGGGCACTAGAGGTTAGGATTCCAACATACCTTCTTATTTTTTGTTTTGTTTTGTTTGTTTGCCGGTGGTTGGGGAAAAGGACACAATTCAACCTGTGACAGCCCACCTCATGCTGCTGGGCAGTTGCAGCTTCCCAGATAAGCCTGACAAATCCCTATTCATGAAATTCATGAATTATGAAATGTGCCCACCACCAATCTTTGCATGTGTGAATGCAATTCACAAATCCAATCAGAAATGTATTAATAAAGCTCCATAATTTAAAAATTTTTTTATAGATTTGATTTATTTCTTAGAGTGAGAGAGAGAGCATAAGCAGGGGGAGTGGCAGGCAGAGGGAGAGGGAGAAGCAGGCTTTCCGCTGAGCAGGGAGCCCGATGAGGGGCTCGATCCCAGGACCCCAGGATCATGACCCGAGCTGAAGGCAGACGCTCAACCGAGTGAGCCACCCAGATGCCCCAAAGCTCCATAATTTAAAAAGTCAATTGAATCCATTGGAATAAGTAGAAGGGAAAGTGAAATGCACTTTAATCCCCAAATTCACCTTAGCCTCTTCCAACAATCCACTGCCTATGCTGATGCAGAACCACAGCAGCCAATGACACTGAGTTTCTCTTTTCTTTAGGCCCTTGGCTGGACTCACAAAGGGCACAGCAATGCTCTAAAGGCCCACAGTTGAAGGAACAGAAGTTCTGGCCTATAATTCAAACACCTTCATGATTAGTCCCCCAACAGTCATCAGCTTGAGTTTTTGACAGTGGCTGAAAGGCTGTATCTGTAAGATCTTTTAGCTTGGATGTTTAACTGAATACAACCATATCATCCAAACAAATGAAAAGTTGGGGGGGGTGTTTTTCTTTTTGGTAGCCAGACTACTTTCCATGGCTTACACTAACTTACAAAGATGCGACAAGCTGTATCCATCATTCAACTACCCATTTGGTACCCCAAAAAAGTGTGGGCAATCCAAAGTATCCTCTAAAAGAACAAAGTGTAAGCAGGGAGAGGCTGTTAAGCTGGAGACTTCATATTAAGTGGGAAATGGAAGCAGCAGAGCCAATTATAGGTACATTTCTGCTCATTGAAGAGACTTCAAAATAGAAGGTTCTTTAAAAAAGAAACAGCCTCTAAAGACTTTCTTTTCAGTAAAATTGAAAATATATATATATGATAGGGCATATATAAAAAAGAACATCCATCCTGCCTGCCAAAGAAATCGTTTTCTTCCTCTTACCAGATTCCAGGCGCAGGCTAATTGCCCCTCCGAGGTGCTTTGTCGGAGGCGTTCTAAATAAACCACTCTCAGCGGCCCTCTTCAGAGCAGCTCCCCCTAGGAACCCGCCACTGAGCCTCGACACTATAATTTGTTTCAGATACTCGGAGCAAAATACATTCTTTCCCGATCTCTAAACTTGATAATTAGGTGTATTTAGTTAGAGTCAAAAATAAAACAAAGTGGAAAGTTACCCAGATGCAAGTTATTCACCTGAAGTGAGGGCAGAACAGAGCGGGGGCTTCAGAAAGCACACACGCTTTTGGTGCCCATCACACCTGACACTTTGCTGAGGGCTTTGTCTAATGTACCTCTTCTTCACGACGATCCACTCATGTATTCATGTTACGGATGTTGAGAGAAATGGAATGACTTCTATGCCAAGTAAATGGGAGAAGTGGGATTCAAACCCATGCTGGTTTGACTCCAGAGCTTACACTCCTTCCACTCACTTCCAGCAATTGAGGCATAGGAAGAGAATGTGCAGAGCATGCCAATTTAACCTCTTAACCCGTCACCAAGGTCCCTCACCTTCTGGTCCCTGGTGTCTTTATCAGAATTCTATCTCTGCTACATCTCACCCTACACCCTGATCCATAAACCCTTTATGGGCATTCTTATAGCCATTCTTTTGGTCATGCTCTTCTTGCCTACAATGTCCCTATCTGCTCTTCTCTATCTGCAGGGTTCTTAACTAGGTGCAATGCCATTCTCTTAGGAGATGCGTGGAAGCGTGTACAGCACTGACGGTTCCCTCGCGGTGGGGGCGCTACGGGAAGCAAGCTCCCGGAAGCCGGGGCTGCAGAGCAGTCTGCGAAGCCGTGCTGTACGGAGAGCTCCGTACAGCGGACACCTGCTCTGAAAACGTCCCCAGAGCCCCACTGAGAGCACTGACCCCGAATCTGGCGCATCCCTCCGGCACCACCACCTGCATGCCGTGTTTGATGTCCCACACGCTTGGACCTCCTTGGGAATTCGGGAGGACTTCTTTATGTATTAGCCAGTGTGTTTGGTGCTAAGCAGTTTGAATTTAATTATATGTTATCTTTTCATATTACATTTATTCTCTCTTTATGTTGCTTGAGGGAAGGCACATGTTATATGTTTCTTTCATCACAATCCCAATGACAAATATTTATATAGCCTACCTAGCATGTATTTGCCAGCCACTGTTTTAAGTGTTTTATGCACCCTCCCAATAACACTACGGAATGTTAGTGGGTTTTTTTTTTTCTTTCATTTTATAGACAAAAAAACTGAGGAACAGAGAGATTGAGTAACCGATGCCAGTCACACAGTTAGCAAGTGTTGGGGGCTGTGCTCAAACCCAGAGATTTGGGCTCCAGAGTCTGATTCTGTTAACTACTAAATTCGATGGGCTTTCCTAAAAAAAAACAAACAAAAAACAAACAAACACCACCACCAACAACAAAAAACATGTCCTGAGTGCCTAGTACAGATCAAACACAAAAACTTTGGTTTTTAGAAAATATTAATACAATTCTGGAGTGACATATAGAAGATCCAAAGATGGAAACTTAACCCAGCTAAAGGGGATAAGGGAGGCTTCCCAAAAGGATGAACTACATCTGGAGCATCAAGTTCAAGGTAAGGAGCAATGGAAAATGAGGCTGAAGAGTAGGCAGAGACAGATCACAGAGGAGTCCTATCAATTAGCTTAAACCTAATCTTGCAGATAGGAGGTTTTAAGCAAGTGGTTACCCAGTCGAGTAAGGGTTTGGTCAATATCACCTTGGCATCTGTGTGAAGACGATGTGAGGAGAGTAAGGTTAACAACGGTGACAGCTGTCAGGGGGCTGTGGTAGTGCGGAGGAAAAGACGTGGTTGAAGATGATGGTAACCATGGCAATGAGGACGCAGGCCTGCCTGAACTAGGACATCACTATCTCTGCCATGGACGGATGTGATGTCCTCTCCACACCTCCACACCTTTCACTCAGCTTCCTTCAGCATCCACCTAATGCAGCCCCATATGGCCCGTACAACTCTGCTTGGGTAAGTGGATTCCAGGTCAAGCCTGTATTCCTTATATTCAAACAGGGAGGCAACATCATGTACTGAGATGAACAGTAAGCTGGGGATCCTAGAACCTGGATTCAGTTCTAGTGTTGTGTTTTGATTGCTTGTGTCTCTTGACCTCTACGAATATGTGTCATTATCTGTATGAATGGGGGTACCTTCAAAAGGCCACAAAATGTCAGAGAAGAAGGTGTCCATAGCTTTTTCAGGGATAAATGTTGTTTATCTCCTGAACACTGAAAGGTTATTTTATTATAGTCCTAGAACGTATTAAAATGTCTTTTTCTTATTTTGAAAGAGACACTTCCATTTTAGCATTTTGCCTAAGACAAACTTTATTATTATTACCTTTTAACCAGCAAACTAGCCAAGCTGTGCCTTGGTTCACTTCTTTGGAAATTGCACGGAAGTCAGGGGGATGTGGACTGAGTAGCTTGGCACGAGGCCGGACGGAACTTGGGAGCAAAGGGCTACATTCGCATGAACAGTGCCATTGGAACATAAATTTTAAAAGGAAGCATGGGGGAAATAATAGACCTGTCTGGTCTTCCCTTTTCACCTTTGCCTACCAAGAATGCTTTTCTGTAAACGGTACAGAGAAAGATACCTGTTAAAAAACATATATATATATATGTTAACATAATAATAAAAAAAAGTACATTACGCACAAACTATAGTAATGCCATTGGAAAATATTCATGATAAAATATTAAGTTAAATAAAAATAGGGTGCAAGACTGTATATATAATATACCAAATATTACACACCTGCTCAAATTTTTGCAGTGGTTAGGTGATTTTAAAAAAATTGTTTAAATTTTCTATCATCCAAATTTTCTATAAAGAGCACGTGTTCTTCCCTTTGTTTGTGTTTGGTTTAACCTTAATTTTTAAAAATTAGTGTTATCAAATCAAATGTGCAATGTCAAAAGAGTAAATGTTGTTGAGAATATATTAAGATTTTGGAGACCCTAAATGTTTAATATATTACATATACATATTTATTCAGGAGAAAAATGTCAACCTTTCTCTCTTTTCTACTTCCTTTTGCGGTTCCTAATGCTTCAGTTGCTTGCTGAGCAACTTCATTTTGTTAATGTGGTTTTTCACAGTGATTGATTTGCTGATGTTGAACCATCCTTTTTTTTTTTTGTCTTTAACCAAATGATTATTTTTTTATTATAAACTAATACATGCTCATAGAAATTTTTTCTTAATATTGAAATGTGTAAAAAACAAAGTAAAAATTTCCTATGAACTCATTTTCAAGTTGTTTTGCCGTTGGTGATTTTTGTTTCTTTTCAAAGCTTTCTATGTTTTTTGCATAGAGTTGACAGCTATTCATTTTTAACTAATATTTATTGAACATGTCTATATTCTAAGTTTTGCTCTAGGCACTGAGGAGGCATTGGCATTAAGTATATCCCTAACCCTTAAAGGCTTTTGATTTTCGTAGAGTAACAAATAAGAATAACAAAAAAGTACATAAAATAATATTAGGACATGACAAGTGCTAGGAACAAACAGTACAGCAGGATAGGAGAATAATAAATGATGGGAAGGATGGTATTAGTTGAGGTGGTCAGAGATGGCTCCCTTGAGGAAGTATTATATGCACAGAGACATGAATGAGATGAAGGAACATGCTCATGATGGAAAGACAAGCCTGCCAGGCAGAGGGAAAGAATGGATTCAAGGTCCATGAGGCAGAAGCAGTCTTGGCATGCTTCAAGAACACTAAAAGGGCCAGTGCGACTGCAGTACTGGCCATGGGGACAAGAGCAGGACCAAATGAGGTCAGAGGAGCATCCAGATCATAGAGGCTTTGCTAAATTCTTTGGATTTCGTTCTGGTGCTATAGGAGGCCACTGGAGCATTTAGCAGGAGAGTGATGTGATACAATTTGCATTTTTAAGGAATATGTTGGTTTCTGTGTGGAGACTAAACTATAGGAGAGAAGGAGTATAAGGAAGGAAGAATACAAGTCTGGAAGTCTTGCATCCGTGCAGGCAAAGTAATAAAATCGCTTGGATTAGAAATGAAGGTGACAAGAAATAATCTTATTCTAGAGATATTTTAAGTGTGGACCCAACAGAATCTGTTGAGAAAAAGAGATGAATCAATGATGACTTCTATGTTAAATCTGAAATGTATAGAAAAGAAAGGACTTTTGGGATTGACATTGATAGTCTCAAACATCTCCCTGGAAAGAATGCTTACTTGGTCTTGCTATGACCTCTATCTTTTATATTATGAGTCAAAGTGGTACTGATTGAGATTTATCATTTGTGGTGAGTCTGACTGGACTAACTTTTCACTGGGTGTTATATTTATCCATGGTTTACAGATGAAGAAATTAAGGAACAGAAAGTTAAGCAACCTGCTGTAGGTCTCATCACAAGTTAGTCATGAGTCACAGTTTGCACCAACGGACTCTGACACCAGAGGTTATGTTCTGTGCTATTGTGCTACACGGCCCCTCCTCTTGTCTCTGTTAACTCTTGGTCTAAAATCCTCCTAGAGAAATAACAGCTTCCTGGCCGTTCGATGGTGTGCCATCCTGACTTACTCATCTGGCAAGACCAGTTAGTACAAGGATCACTATGAACTCATTCCTTCATCTGGGATCGGATGGGAACCCATCTTTGTCTGGGGTGGGACCAATGCTGATAATGTTTTTAAAGGCTACCAGAAATGTGTCTATTACACTGGTAACTTCACAGATCATCTTGTATCTCTAGCTATGCCCCTACAGATGTGACTCTTCTGTGTGATTTCTAAGGATAATATTTTTTTTCTGTTAGTTGCTCACAAAATTACAACAGCAGTAAAAAATTTTTCTTTGGTCTGGGCTAAAGTTCAAGAAAATTGGTTGAGAATGTATGGTGTTAAGAAGGTTCTGTCCCTAGAGAACATTTTTCTTAGTGTTAAATGAAGAATCAACTTTCTATCTTTGACCTTTAAAATGGGCTCATATTGCCAAGAATATTACTTAGTACTTCAGACGGGAGACAATTTTGAGAACCATTAAGTCCATGACTATGAAATGTCATCAGATACATATGTGTATACATACATATACATATCAGGAACATATTTTTGCCTATAAAAATATTGGAAGTCTGAATAATTTTGGTTATTTATTCTCTGTGTGTATTGCATTTCCAAATAAATTCACCACAAGGAACATGAGTTGGCTGATCTATGCAGTGATTTATAATAAAAGGAGAGAACATCTGATTTGTCTCAGCTTTTGAAATAAGGCACATTTTTATTAAGTTGTGCTTGACAGAAGCAGTTAAAATTTGGCACTACTGTGAATCTTTTCTTTCTCTTCCAGATTTTATTGACATATTGGGATGGACTTATCTTTTTACTAAAGTAAAGAGTATTTATGGGCTGTGGTTATTTGTGAATTTCTTTACCTTGACTTTCCATTATTTGCACATATATATAAATAAGAATTAAATTTCCTTTGTAAAGATTAGTCTTCATTCCAAACATTGATTTTCATAATTTCATTGAGTACAATTGATCCAGAGTGTCTGTACTTTCGTTATATCCTTGATTTTGGGCCAAACATGACACAGACATTTCTACAACTTGGAGAACAATCTCTGTTACCAGGTCGGTCTTACTTTTCAGCCTGGAGATGTCACCCTGGACCCTTATATGGAGAAGGAATGTTGTATAATTAAAAAGACAGCTTCGGATTCAAATCCTGGATCATTTTTGTTTATTTTTTAATAAAATAAATTAAAAAAATAATGATACCAAGCATGAACCAGTACATGTGGAAGTACCTGGAAAAGTTCTCAGTAAATGTTAGCTTAATTTTTTGTCCTATCATTGTCTCTTTGTCCCCACCTTCTTCCCAACAAAACAAACAAGAATTGTATTTTTGTTGTCTTGTAAAAACCATTAAAAGTTAGACATTTATATTCTCATTTCAAAACATATGAACATCTTTCATTTCCTTACCATCTGTATTCCCATTAAACCTCTGAATTACACATTACATTTTCTGGGTTGCTATGGTTTTTTTTTTTTTTTTTAATTTCCCTGGCTAAGTAAATGTTTATTTTATCCCTTATTTCTATTTGATTATTTTAAAAAATGTTGTCTTCTATTTTTAGGATCTAAGAAAATATACATTACCAGTTATGGTGGAAATATGATTAACTATGAAATAGTCATTTTGTAGTAAAGGAAGCTTGATTGGAGTGAGGTCTCCTCTGCACTCCATGTGCTTTCTTTTAAAGATTCCTGGTGAACTGTCATGGATGTTGTTCCCAAAGGGCAGGCATTTCTCATTATTCAGCACTGCGAGTCACTCTCACTTCCAAACTGAGGCATAGAAATAGCCCTCTTTGATTCCCTTATATCTCTAGAGGAGGCCAACATTAGATGGAGAAATCACAAGTGGTAGGCAACATAGATTTCTAGGTCATTCCATGAAGGATAGCTGTCTTTGAGTCACTGGATGAGCAGAAAGCTCTGCATGAGGAAGACGTAGTTTCATGTTGGGTTCACTCTTAAGAGTCTGGGTTCATATCACAGACAACAAGCCAATCTGTCTTGTCTAAAGCTCTAAGTGGAGAAATTCATTTTATTTGTGAAGGTGAGTAATTCACTCGGAAAACTTTCACGAACTATTTACATCAGGCCAGGAATTGTGCTTGATGCTGTGAAGGATAAAAGAAAACCTGAAGAAAACTTAAAACCTGGTTCGTAGATGCTGATGGTCTAATAGCACCACTGTCCTAAGTTTCATTGGTTTATTTATAGTCTTGCAAAGTATCTTTACACACTTAATTTCACTTGATTTTCACAACCCTATTACTATTTCCAGTTCACAAATGAGTTAACCAAAACCCAAATCCATTGAGCAATTAAGTGAGAAAAACAGAACTTAAATGAGGTTGGTTGAGAATGTATGGTGTTAAGAAGGTTCTGTCCCTAGAGAACATTTTTCTGGGACTTCATGAGGACTTCAATGTCATTTCTCATTATATATAGAATTCCTAGATGGGACATTTGCCAAATACATTTTTTAATATTTATTTATTTTTATATTATTTTAGAGAGAGAGAGTATGAGCGGGGGGGGGGGCAGAGGGAGAGGGAGAGAGAGAATCCTCAAGCAGACTCCCCACTGAATGAAGAGCCCAACCTGGGGCTCAATCCCTCAACCCTGAGGTCATGGCCTGAGCCAAAACCAAGAGTGGACTGCTTAACTGACTGAGCCACCCAGATGCCCCCAAATAAATTTTTAAATAAATTTGTATAATATTGTGTTATAATTTGCCTTTAAGTGATTATTTTATGTCTTAAAGTCATTAATGAAGAATTATTCTAAATTACTAAGTAATATATCTCATTCCACTAACTTCCCTACTAAACCCTATTAGTATGCAACATTTTTCTGTTTGGTAAGTCATTTCATGACATTATAACACACACACATATATATATTCTTTTTTTAATTAAAAGTAAAAACTGTTAGTATTAATTAAATATCTTCTAAGACATGAAGCCTATAAAATTATGAACTTGTGAATACGGAAAATGTGCATTGTTATCACATATATTCTGAATGCCTAGCAAGGGCTCATTAAATATTTATTAAGTCAGTGCATGATAAATGATAAATGAATGCAAAAAACAGGGCCACCAGGACTACCCCTATGATACATTTAGAGAAAAATTAGAGCAGAACACTGCATATTACATTTTAAGGGAAATAAACATCAAACAGAAGGGAAAAGGGGTATGAGTTGGAGCAATTGAGAATATCCTGAGGGGTTAACTTAAATGTGAGTCTTTAAATCTCTATCCAAAAATTCAACTCAAATATTTGACATGAATTCTATTATAGTCAGTATTGTTTTGTTTCCATGTTTACTTTACCCCTTTTCATCTTTCGGCACTGTAAAAAATAATACAGATGAGTTACACGTAAGATTGCATTTTCCACCATCCAGACAAAGAGAAGATCATTACACAACTGCCATGAAAGGACCCCAGGTGCAACCTTTCAGAAGAAAAAACCAAAACCTACATTAATCCAGGCTGACTAATAACTGCTCCTAGTGTTCTATCCTGGACAATCTAATTAATTAACTATTATTTCCCAGTAATGATCAAACTAGAGAATCACCACACCTAATCACCCTTTCTTCCCTATGTGAAAAATTCTTTTTCATCATTACATGAGCAAAGGCAATGCACAGCAATTACTGGTGAATGAGCAAGCAGCTTACTCTGTACACTTTGTTAGGAGAAAAGCAGATCTCTCCCCAGGAAAGAAACATTAGCATAGCTCTGATTGGATCTGTATGTGAGAGTACTGCTGTATCACAGAGTTTCAGAATTTTATTGTATCATTGGGTTAAAAGCACACTAAGTTCTTATGATCTAACTGAATGCAGCGATACAAATCACAGGATATGAATGCTGAGTATTTTATATAGTCAATGAGTGGGATAAATTTTGTGCAATCAAATCAAAGTTGATTTCTCTGATGAATACTGTAAGTGCCTGGGTGTTACTTTATTGATTACTAAGAGCTTCCTATGTTTCACAGGCCTCTTTGCAGGCCACAAAATTCTGTTTCATGAAAACTGGAATCCAATGGTGGATCCAAGATCCAACTCCACTGCTTTGGTGGAGATTAAGGTCACAGGAGTGCCTCTGATTAAATTCAGGATTTCCCTCCTAGCTGACCTTAGATTCTTCTCAAGAATTTGGAGCAGTGTGTAACTGAAACTCCAGAGTTCTGTTATCATAGCATAAAACATTCTTGCCTTGACATAAAATAGCATCAACAGGCTCCCATAAAGATGATCTGAATTGCATCTGTGATATCCTTGGATAAGTTGTCTGAAAAATGATGCTCACGAAGTGTTCAAAACTTATCCTTAGATAATGGTTGATGGAAACTGGCCATTGAAATGCTGGGAAATATTAACTAAAAGCAAAGACTGTGGTTCTAATGTATTTTGTGTTAAACCATTCTAACAGTTATTGACCAAGAATCTTCTTGCATATGTTTCTACTTAGGAAAAAAATATATCAACACATAAAAAAATGCGTCAGTGCTTTTGATTTCTACTATAATCAAATTGTTACTATGAAATATTATGAAATTCATAATGAGAATCCATATTTGTATATTGCTTTGAAGTGCTTTTACATATATTATCTCGATAAATTCTAATAACCACTCTGTGAATAAGATTATTTACATTTCGCAAGTAAGACTGCTGAGGGCTCAAAATGATTAAATATCACACCTAGTTTATTAGTTGAGTTAGGATTCACTGAAAGAGAAGCAAGAAGCACTTTGGCTTAAACAAGATAAAATTTCTTTTTTCTTAAGGCTTTATGTTTATATTTCCCTCTCAAGTCCAGGGCTGCTATAGTGCTTTACTTGTCAGAGATCAAAGATCCTTTTATCTTATTGCTTTACAGTATAAGGCATTCAGTCCCAAGGTCACCTCATTGACAAAAAGGGCTGCTGAAGCTCCAGCAATTGTGATCATATTCTAGTTAGAAGGAAAAACAAGAAAGGGAAGCATCATCTTTAAAAGTCATACATTCCTTCTGCTGACAAGAACACACAAATTGTTTGGTTCTGGGCTCCATGTGCCTAGCTGAAAATGGGGGATTCCAGTACTATGAAAACAAGAGGGAATATCTATAGAGGATCAACTTCCTGTCTCTATTACACTTAGCATCTCACTTCTAGTAAGTGATGAAACTGGGACCGCAACTCAGGCTTTCTTGCTTCTTATCTCAAGGTGTAACTGCCATATGTTGTCATATAATAAGAAAAGAGGTTGGGATGGAGCCTCGCTATGTCACCGTTTGGAGCTGTCATGGTATCCATCATGATTCTTGCTTGCCATCATTTTCTTACAATTGTTTAGATATAAACTTTGAAGAAACATTAATATCAGTTCTGCCATTATGAAAGATTAATCTGTACAGAGTCTATGGAGTTAACATCCAAAATTATTTCCCTGATTGCCTTGAAAAGTCCACAGTGTTCTTAATTGTCTGTTGCTAAGAAAAAACTGTCAATAATCAGTTTTGAAATGCATGTATCTTCTACCCCATGCAAGATTTTAGATCAGGATTCACTTATTTTCAGTGACTGAGTAAATAAATATCATTTGGGGGGACTACCAAGGATAAATACCCTATCAATTTCAAAGCGATGGAAGAATTTACATCTTGTGCTTAGTTGTCCCCTTTGGGACTAACCTTAGAAATTATGAATAATTTAGCCAAGATTGGGGCATATAATTCAGCACTGGAACTCTTCTGAGTTTTCTTCTGAGGGAGAGACAATTTCTTTAGCATTTTGACATTAAGATAGATAAAATATTGATGTGAAGAGTGGCTTAAAAAGTTTGCTCAGTGATTGGCTGAAAACAGAACTATGCTTGACAGAATTTCAGCACTTTCATATAGAAATGTCTTATATTTGGAATTCTGCTTTCAGGCCGAGATTCCCCCAAAAGTCCAGAAGATGTGAGAAAATGAAACAAAAAAATGCTAAAGGATATAAAATGCTTAATGAATGAAAAGGGGGAAAAATGCTTCATTACATTGATGTTAGCAGAACATAGAGGTTTAAAATAGCCCGAAGAAGTAAAAAGCCTTAAAGTCTGTGTCTGGAGATAGAAAAGAGGAAGTAAAGAAATACATTATTTCTCCCAGTTCAAAGAGTTACAAGTGCAGTTAATCTGAAGAAGAGAAGCGGATCTGGAAGTTTAGACTTTTTTTTTTTGTTACAAGAGTCTTCATATTTTAGGGACTGTCAGAATCACTTGCAAGGCTTGTAAAAACACAGATGACTGGTCCCCAGTGCCAGAGTTTCTGATTCAGTAGATCTGGGGTGACTCTTGAAATTTTAATTTCTTACAAGTATTTCCAGTGCTGGTCGGAGCACTGCACTTTAAGACCACTACAATACAGAGTAATTGCTCAAGGGAAATGATGGGCATTACATTTAAAAATAGATAGGATAACATTCTATGTAATGTTTTCAGTTCTCCGGAAAATGGACTGGCTTTTATTGACAAAGTAGATGTTTTCATTACCAATAAACACAATATTCTGAACTATGACCATTGAAGCAAAATTCACTCTAGTTCTGTGACCAGATAGTGCATATTCTAGCTTATCAGAAAGGGAAATGAGAGGGAGATGTGTTGTGATTGTTCACCATCTGGGAGCATGATGATTTTATGGCACTCCCACATCTCTGGCATGACACCAAATTATGTGTGTGGAAAGACAAACAGTGCACAATTAGTCCAGATGTTTAGCCTGTAACTCGACATGAGGCCAAACATCTAGAAATTTCAAGTAAATCAAAGTTTCAAGTAAATCAAACATCTGGATATTTAATTGATTTTTACCGTCTAATCCAGTCAAATATTGTGGGATCATGAAGACTCAATCTTGCCCTTCCTGCAATTGTCAGACTAAGGAGTCGCCTCCCACCCCATGTGTCTGTCTACTTCTTTTTTTTTCCCAACACACAACAGCAATGCTACATGGATCCCTGATGCACTTCTGTGTCTTCAAGGTTGGCCGTCTAAATATTATTTCACTTGTCATTTCCTTACTCTTCAGCTGTTAAAATTTCACAGCAAGAAATCCATGAAGCTACTTAATAAGAAGTTTTATGTGTAATGATTCCATCATGGTGGCAACTGCAAAAAGAGAGGACCTCATGAATATGTACAATACTAGGTGGCCACATTCCATTTGGATGGAACTCTGGAATATCCAGTAGATCTACTTTACCATGATTTATCCAGACAGTCACATTTGAGCCAGCATTTTCACTCCTCAAGCCATTATATTAAGAGAGTTTAATAAAAGTAAGATAGAAGAAATGTTTTAAATATGTGTGAATATACATCTACATTTTATATAGAGCTATAGTCAGATTTAATAATATAAAACACATATATAGTCAGATTAATTGTATATGCCTCTGTTTAGTTTCTATCTGATCTCCTACCTGAGAGAAAATACAAAAATTCTAGTCTGGGTGAATGGTGCATATTTTTCAAGTATTATTAGAAGCAACAGAATTTGAGTCCAAGAAACGGATTTGTTCAGTCCACTGTGGTTTGTTTGAGATTTGAGGTGTGACTTACTTCAAGTCGAAATCAAATGAAACACACACACACACACACAGAGAAGGTATCTCCATTAATTTATTTTCATATTGTTATACAAGAATTTTTTTTGCATTATACATTTTGGATTAAATAATGCCTTTTTTTAAAGATTTTATTTATTTTGACAGAGAGAGAGCACAAGCAGGGGGAGTGGCAGGCAGAGGGAGAGGGAGAAGCAGGCTCCCCGCTGAGCAGGGAGCCCAATGTGGGGCTCCATCCCAGGACCCTGGGATCATGACCTGAGCCGAAGGCAGATGCTTAACCGTCTGAGCCACCCAGGCACCTCTAAATAATGTCATTTTAAAGCCTCTATCTCTCATTTAAAGAAGTCTGATATTGTGGTGCTTCAATGACAAGTAGTTTTTTTAGGTAGTGCCACAAATGGATAGGAACTATTGGCTTTAGAAGTGTCCTTGAGATAAAAACATCATGCTGTGCTATGCATGATGCTGAAGAACATAAAAACTTCAAAGGGAATAGAGTTAAGAGCTGATCCTAAATTCTAATTTAGTTCGTGTGAAAGAACACTCATTCAGAGACAAGGAAGAGACTAGGCAAGTGTTTCTCTGCTGGATACCAAACCATACAACAAGGTAGCGAAATAAACCTTGAATTATGAGACTCTGCGATTGACAATATGAGCTGCAGGATGGGCAGATCCTGCTAAAGTGTGCTGTGCTCTGTAAATATCCAAGGAGTCATCCAAACGTAAGTATAGCAGTAGTTACATTAACTATTAACAGTAATTCTCCAAATCTCAACGCACTGAAACCCACGTCTATGATGAACAGAAAGTCCTAGCCTTTCCAGAAATGCTCACAATAACTAATTGCATGTGAAATCCATGTAGTGAATACAAACCTGAGTTCCCAACTCAGCCAGGGCTTATAAACCAAATTTGTCTGGAGGGTTGAAGAAAACCCAGCTGGCTGGTGTGGCTGACACAGAACAGGTGACAGGGGTGTCGTCCCAGGGGAGAAAAAGAAGTAAGGGAATGGTGGGGGGGGGGGCAGCTCATATTGTTTGGATAGTTCAGTATTTGTTTGAATATTCAGTATTTGTCGGAACTCTACATTCTGACTGAATTCATATTCTTTCTCATGAAGCCCCCACATCCAACAACAATCAGAGACTATGGCACAATATTTGTTTTAAGGGTTTTTGAATATTCTGTGATAATTAGAAGTGGCTGTAAGGGAACCATGACAATTAGGAAGCTGGTCTACCAAGAATCTCTTAAGAGAGACCCCTAACTCTACTGGACGGCATACTAGAATGCTCACTCTACTTCTCTGGGAACAATGCAGCCTATACATTTTAAAAAGTATTTTAAATTTTTACAGTAGCTTTATATTCATGGAAAAATTGAGGAGATAGTTCTTAGAGCTCCCACATACCCCATACCCAGTTTTTCCTATTATTAACATCTTACATTAATATGGTGCATGTGCCACAATTAATGAACCAATACCAATACATTATCATTAACTAAAGTACACAGCTTACTTAGATTTCCTTAGTTTTTACCTCATGTTCTTTTTCAGTTCCAAGATCCTATCCAGGATCTCTCATTCCATTTTGTTACCATGTCTCCTTAGACTCCTCTTGGTTGTGACAGTTTCTCAGTTTTTTTCTTGTTTTTGATGTCCTTGACACTTTTGAAGAGTACTAATCAGGCATTGTAGAATGTCTCCTAATTAATGTTTTCATGATGATGATTGCACTAGGATTCTGTGCTTTGTGGGGAAAACTGCCACAGAGAGATAATGTCCCATTTTCATCACATCACTTACAGGGTACATGTCAGCAGGACTTACCGGTATTAACATTAACTTTGATTACCTGGCTGAAATGTTTGTCAAGTTTTCCCATTACAAAGTTACTCTTTTACTGACCTCTCCATATGGTGTTCTTTAGAAAAAAATCCCTCATGTATAACCCACACATAAGGAGTAGGGCTTCTCATAAATGTTGGTCGGAAAAATTGCCATTTTCATCATTTATGAAGTAGAAAAGTAGAATTTTCATTTTCTCTTTCTTCAAATAATTATTTGTGGCATAAGGGTCAACACCTCCTAGTATTTATTAATTAAGATTCAAATCAAATCAGCTTCAATCTCCATTCCCCAGGCACAGTGGGAAACTTATTATTTTTCCCAGTGTCTGTGGATTTTCTAGTTTTTTCATTTTTTCATTTTCTTATGGTTCTTCTAGTTACCTCTTGTTTTGATTTCCTGCTTCCCTGGAATGCAAAATCCCTTTCACAGTATGCTTCTTTGAGGTTAGTCTTTTTTCTCCAACTATCCACTCAAATGTGGAGAATAGCACCGATTCCTTGCTTTTCCCAAAGCACTGGGTAGTTATGTGTAATATGATCTCACTGATATGAGGAATTCTTAATCTCAGGAAACAAACTGAGGGCTGCTGGAGTGGTGGAGGGTGGGAGGGTTGGAGTGGCTGGGTGATAGACATTGGGGAGGGTATGTGTTATGGTGAGCGCTGTGAATTGTGTAAGACTGTTGAATCACAGACCTGTACCTCGGAAACTAATAATACACTATATGTTAAAAAAAAAAAAAGAAAAAGAAAAATATAGTAGGCAGGGAAAAATGAAGGGGGGGAAATCGGAGGGGGAAACGAACCATGAGAGACTATGGACTCTGAGAAACAAACTGAGGGTTCTAGAGGGGAGGGGGGTGGGGGGATGGGTTAGCCTGGTGATGGGTATTAAAGAGGGCACGTACTGAATGGAGCCCTGGGTGTTATATGCAAACAATGAATCATGGAATGCTACATCAAAAACTAATGATGTAATGTATGGTGATTAACATAACATAATAAAAAAAAGAATCTGTAAAAAAAAAGATTTACTTGAAAATGTGCATGGTGGGAATGGTGGAAGGATCATGTACTATATCTGGGGAAATAATGTTACATGACTGCACAGCAAGAAAGAATTTAACATTGAATATTAGGCATCTTTAATATTGGGCGCACAGAACTATTTTACCTTTTGTCCATTTTTTATTTTTGTCCATCTGCCATTCTCATCATGAGGAATTTCTCACTGGGTTGCTTTTCATTCCTGGGTCCTGGATTTCCACCATTTTTCCCAGAATTTTCTTTTCTAAGTAACTCTTCTTCAGATTCTTGGCTTCTTCACAGCCTCCAACTCTGGATCCTGGCAAAATAGCAGAATATTTTCATTTATTGTTATGTTCTAGAATTTATGATTATGGTCTCATTCTTAGCTCACCTTGCTGTGTGCCTGGGGCTATCATTCCATAATCAGATGACTCATTAGGATATTTTGCTGTACAAAGAAAGTTTGGTCTTCTGAAGAATTCTGCTATGGGCTCTTTAACATGTTTCTTTCCTTTCCAAAATCCATCCCTCTCTACCCACCACCATCCTGCCCCCATCCTCTCTTGTAGTTAGAAACTGTAAATATCAATCGAGAGAGAATTCACTCTAGTACTTCAGGGATTAATTCTGGGAACTGGCAACAAAGGTGATTGAAGATAAGTGAAAGAGAGAACCATAGAAATCAGAAAGTTATATGTAGGAAGGACTGGAAGTCCTAAAGGGAGAAGGTGTCACCCAGAGATAAGGAAGCTGCTCTCACCCCTGGGCTGGAGCGCAGGAGCCCGCACTTCCTGCTGAGCAGCTAGGGGTTCTGCTGCTGATGCACAGCATCCACCCTGAAGTTAGTGGGACCGTCACTGCTGGTGACGTCATGGCTGCTGCATCTGAACAGGAGCTCTGACTGTAGGTACTGAAGTTGATGGCATTTTCTAGTGCCCTCAGTCACTTTCAGTTGCCTGCTACTTGTCCTCATGGAACGAGACAGCACCCTACTTTCCCCATTTGAATCCCTTAGCTGTGGTCTCGATTGGTGGACCCTAATCATAAACCAGCTGCCTTGGGAGACTTGGAATTGTTGCTTGCAGGCTATCAGCTCCTTGCAGGACGAAAGAAGACAGGACAATGGAGCTGCATAGCCAGGGACCTTATATGGAACAGTCCACCCACTTGTCTTCTCAGCATTCATAAACAAAATTCTATCCATTTTTAACTTCCCAACAGCAAAAAGAGCAATGACATCATCACACAAATAGTCCTGATAAGATTAAACAGTCTCCTTTCCCCAAAAAGGGATGACAAGAGTCCTACCAGTCACAATATCCTTATCTGACGAATACTTCCTCTTTTAGTTCTATCAATTGCCTTGATGTTCTATATCCTAAAGAATAATTCTAATATTAACCACCACCACTTTAAATAAAGCAGTAGTAGAAAGAGAGGGAGGAAGTATCAGTTAGCATATGTAAATGTAGGCAAAACAAGTGAGGGAATATGCATGCATATTGGCTAAATTTTCATTCCTCTAACTGGCTGCAAGTTTCTGATTAATATTCATAATGCATTTTTTCTTTCCATCCATGTTGCCTCTTCCCTTAGCCATCCCTCAGCTTGTCAGCCTTCTTCCTCTGATGACTTGAGCTGCATCTTCATTTTTAAAGTGCTCAAGGAAATGCTTTTTTTGTGGGTGCTATAATCTGCCATTAATTTTACTATTCAACACTGAAATACTACAGCTCTTCCTCAACTTATGAAGGGGTTACATCCTGATAAGCCCACTGTAAGTTGAAAATATCGTAAGTTGAAATGCATTTAATACACCTAACCTACAGAACATTACCGCCCAGCCTACCTTAAACATGCTCAGATTACTGACATTAGCCTACAATTGGGCAAAACCATCTAACACAAAGCTTATTTTATAATAAAGTGTTGCATATCTCATGTTATTTATTGAACACTGTACGGAAAGTGAAAAGCAGAATAAAGTTGTATTGGACGGAATGGTTGGCAGTGTTAGCGTTGCTCACCCTCACGGTCACGTGGCTGGGAACTGCAGCTGGCTGCCACTGCCCAGCTTCACAAGAGAGGATGACACCCATATTGCTAGCTGGGGAAAAGATCAAAGTTCAAGTGTGGTTCCTACTGAATGCATATCGCTTTCACACCATCATAAAGTCAAAAAATCGTAAGTCAAATCATTGTAAATCTGGGACCATCTGTACAAGATACTCCTCACATAGTCCTCACTTCTTCCATCCCATAATAGCAAGCCCATTTCCTACTGACGTTTGAAATCAATCACTGCATCCTATATAGTAGTCCTCTTTTTCTTTTTTGTTTGTGAGGTCATTGGCATGAGGATCTCCAAATATCCAGTTGTCTGTTTCAACTTTCAGTTCTCTGGAAGCATTTTGTCCTCAGATGGAAGCATCCCTCTCTTGAGAACTAAGACCTCTTTACTAGGCAAGGCTAAAGTTGAGGGGACAAGAACCAAATGTTATTTTAAAATTGAGGCGTGAGGATTAATGATAAGAGGAATCACTCTACTTCTATGCCTTGATTCCTGGGCTTACGTATTCTGGATATGGGAGAAACAGTACCATATATCGGTTGCTGGTTTAGAGCATATAGACACTGTTTAGGATATGGTCTCAGCCCTGGAACGTGTTGTCAGCTAGCCAAGTAGAGTTTGCAATAGGTCATTTCACCATTCTAACAGAATAGATATTTTTGCATGATGGGGCACATAGGAAGACCAATGAATACCTTGGGAATGAAGCCTATTTCCTTCTTTTGCTATAAAATGAGTTCTTGGGTCAAAAGCAATGTGATGTGGGATAACATGAAGGTGCATAATGAGTCAAGTTAGGATAAAAATAATGCTAGAAGTATGATTTTGGATAGAATCTAGAGTATCTACTAAAGGGAGGATGAATTATGTCCCACTCTAAGATGGTAGGAATTCACTGTGCTCAACCTGATGGCAGCTAGTTTGCTAGCCACTGCCCCCCTGCCCACCAGTAGTGGGGTCATGTGATGTCTGGCTAGGCATTCAGCATTGACAATAGCGAAAATCGGCCTTTGGTAAGAGGAAGAGATTTCAGAACTTTTGGATCTACTGGGTCATGAGGCCCAAGTAGCAGAACAGCTTGCCTTGAATCCTGGACTTGTTGCAGAGCTTTCTCTTATTTTGGCACATGCTCAAAAGTGGCAGCCTTCTGATTGGTGAATGGGTCAGAGAAGCACATTTGACTGGGTGACATTTTGAGTCCTAAGGAATTAGTGTCAGTTTAGAGCCAATGTCTAGTAATTCCCACAAATTTGTATATTTTTCTTTTCCCAGTCTCCTACCTTGGTAGGTGGCTGCAGGAAGATTCAATTGCACACTATGGCATTTTCCCAATGTTCTTTCTCAAGAGCATTCATCCTGTCTTCCGCTTGATTCACAGAGTTCTTGGTCTGTGCATTGAATCAGTTTTGGAAATCTACCCCTTAAGACTGCTCCAAAACCTGATAGAGAATTTGGTTTCATTTGCAATGACGTGGATGGAACTGGAGGGTATTACGCTGAGCGAAATAAGTCAATCAGAGAAAGACATGTATCATATGACCTCACTGATATAAGGAATTCTTAATCTCAGGAAACAAACTGAGGGTTGCTGGAATGGGGGGTGGGGTGGCTGGGTGATAGACACTGGGGAGGGTATGTGTTATGGTGAGCTCTGTGAATTGTGCAAGACTGTTGAATCACAGATCTGTACCTCTGAAACAAGTAATGCAATATATGTTAAGAAAAAAAAAAAAAGAAGAAGAAGATAGCAGGAGGGGAAGAATGAAGGGGGGGAAATCAGAGGGGGAGACGAACCATGAGAGACGATGGACTCTGAAAAACAAACTGAGGGTCCTAGAGGGGAGGAGGGTGGGAGGATGGGTTAGCCTGGTGATGGGTATTAAAGAGGGCACGTTCTGCATGGAGCACTGGGTGTTAAGCACAAACAATGAATCATGGAACACTACATCAAAAACTAATGATGCAATGTATGGTGATTAACATAACAATAAAAAAATTTTAAAAAAGAATTTGGTTTCATGCATATCAAATAAAACTTTAGTAGTCCACGCATCTATTTTAAGCTATAGGATACCAACATCAAATTTTTGTGGGTCATAGAATTCTAATACTACTCTGGAGCTGCTGCCCATTTACATAAACATGTCTACCTTTTCTTTGATGGTTAATCCCTGCTCTCTAGCCTCTGCAATTTTAGGATCCTATCATCCTCACTGAAGTCAGAGAACCCATTTCTATAAAGGCATCTCCCACTGGCCTCCCCATCATGCAGAGCACAACTACTAGAGCTTTCCAGTCTTGCTAGTATGCTTTACATTGTTATGTATCTCAGTGCTTCAGTGAAGGAAGTCTCCATTGGGCCTTGGCAATTAGAATATTGCTAAGTAGTTCACTCGAAGATTTCTACATCCTTAAGCCTTAAGATTCATTTCTCTACTGGCGTCTCAACTTTATTGAATAGAGTATTCATTCAACTTTATTGAATAGAGTCCTCAGTAAAGGCCAGGTTTTAGTCAATCATTCATTCAAACTATTGGTGCCACACCTGGCTTCTGGAATTAGCATGTTGAATTTGGAATTTCTGGTTAGTTCATCCTTATCAATAAAGTTGGTCACATTCAACATTACATTCTTTCTTTCAGGGCCAAGAATGCTTATAATCTATTTCCCACATTGGGGCACTGGGTTGCTGGATCAGTTAGGCATCCGACTCTTGACTTCAGCTCAGGTCGTGATCTCAGGGTGTAAGATCGAGCCTCGTGTCCAGGTCAAGCCTCGGTGGGGAGTCTATTTGAGATTCTCTCTTTCCTACTCCCTCTGCCCCTTCCCCTGCCCTCACTCTCTTTCTCTCTCTAAAATAAAATGAATAATTAAAAAAAATCTATTTCCTCCATAAAATGTGCAAGTATCTACAATTTTTTTAGCAAATCATGCTTCCTAATAAGTTGCTAGAGGCACTGCCTCTGAGACAGTGTTACCCTGGCTACTGTGGCTGGAAACTATGACATTGCTGGAGCTTTGGTCACCCATAGCCGCTAACTTCTTATTTAATTGTGTCATACTTAGAAGACTATGACTTCTGTAATTTCTGCTTCCATGAATTTAATGCAGTTTTCCTTTTAGTATAACATAAAAAGAGCTTTTGGAAATGTTTTAAGGATGTGTGAAAAGAAAATTAATTCTTCATAGGATACAAGTGTAAAATATTAGGCTTCATGAAATATATTATTCAATTTGTCTCTATGTATTTTTGTTATTATTTATTCCTACCTGAAAAGCTAAGATAGTTGTGTTAAAGTGTCTTACTCTGGTTGCTTTTGCTAATTTCCCTTTGCATTTACAGTTGTTTTTTTTTTTTCCCTTCACATGTTTTGATGCTGTGTTACTAAATCATCATGGTGTATTACATATTCTATCAATGTAGAATGTCTCCTTTGACCCAACTTAATTTTTGCTTTGATTTTTGTTTTTTTGCTTCATATGATTCTTGTTACATCTGCTTTATTTTGCTTTAGTTTATAATACTTCTTCTGATTGTTTTATCTTTACTATTTAATACAGTTATTGCATAAAAAATATAGAGTTGGATTTGTTTTTTTAAAAACAATATGAAGGTATTGACTTCTTAAGAAGGAAGTCTTGCTTAGTTCCATTTACTATAATAATTAATATATTTGAGTAGCTGCTTTTATTTTACTTAATTTAAAGGAGTAAATCACCTAATAATATATTAAAAATGGTTCAAAATAAAAATGAAATAAAAATTTATCATACAAGGAATATTACATTATAATAGAAAGTCTGAACAATAGTGATGCTTGAATAAAATTGTCAAAAAATAGAAAACTAATTAAGAGAAAATAAAATTATCAATAATTCCACCACCAAGCAATAAGCACTATTAACATTTGGTGTATTTTTTGCCTTCTGTACAAATTAGTTTGCATCTCTAAGATCAAACTGTGTAAACCGTATTACTTTTTTCTAATCATCGTTATATCATAAGCATTTTCCCACATCATTAAATATCCTTTGTAAACAATATTTTTAATGATTACATTTTGTTGTCATATGTCATAACATTCTTTACTAATTATAACTCTGTTATGAAAATGTGAGTTTTTTTTCTTGTCATTTACTATTATTAATACATCTTTGAATGCATTTTAATTAGTTTCTTAGACTCCAAAAATAGCATTGCTCTGTCAAAAATATGTTTTTAAAAACGGGTCCATGATACATAATGCATGACTCCTTTCCAAAAATGTGTACCAATTTATGTTCCCACCGTATTGAGTTTAAGATTGAAAGTTAAATTTAGTTCCATTCTGAATGAAAATATTAACATTTTGCTCATCATTTTATTTCTGGTGCTTACACAGTGCTTGGCACATACAGTAGAATTTCAGAAAAAAATTTTCAAATGAATAACTGAATTATTCCTAAGCAGACAATGTGCTAGAGCAGAAAAGTTATAATCCTTTAGAGTACAAGAGGTTATATTTATTTGAAAAATAGATTAAGTGGTTTCTCAAAGTTATACAGCTATTTTTTAAAAAAAACTCTAGAAGTAGAACACAGTTTATTGATTCCAACCCTTGTGCTCTTTCTTAAACACTTAAAATTTTGATTTCATTAATTTTGAATTTTTTCTAGTTGATAGTGTCTCTATACATCAATGACCTAAAATACCATACAATTTTAAATACATATATTTTATTTGCTATTAGATTAAAGTCCCATTTACCATAGTCACAAAATTCAGCATGTACACCAACACATACATATGAATCAGACTGGTCAATAATCAATGACTGGTCAATAATCAATAACAAATTATTATAAAAAGAACTTATAACTTGAACTATTTATCTTTGTATACATGAGTGATTTCTATTTTATATGGGTTTTCCCCTGAGAAAATTCTCCAGACCTGATGTGTGAGGAAGCTAGAACTTAGGCAGGAATGAAGTCAGATGATGATGGAATTTGGGACTGTCAGAACATTTAGAAGTATAAAAGAAAAATCCCAGTGAGAAGGAAACCCACAAGAGGAGCTCCTTTCAAATATGCATGTAAGGAGGAAATAAGAGAGATACTGAATCAGAAAAACACACAAGGAAACATTGGCCTCAAAAATAATATTCTGTATTTCTTTAAAAATAATAACCCATAGATCCAGGAAATTTAGCAAAGACCAAACAAGACAGATAAAACCAAAGCCGTATCTAGATACATCATGGTCAGTTATAGAAAACAAATGATAAAGAAAAAGATCTATTGAGCAGAGGAAGGAGACACAATACATACAGAACTCCAATAACTATGAGAGCTATCTTCTCATCATAAAAGTTGTAGATTGCCAGACAATGGACAACTTCGTTAAAGTGGAAGAAGAAAAGAAGAAGGAGGAGGAGGAGAAAGGGGAGGAGGGGAGAGGAGAAGAAGAAGAAGAGGGAAAAAGAGGATGAAGAAGGAGAGGGAGGGGAAGGGGTGAATGAAGAAGGAGGCGAAGAAAGCTGTCAACCTAGAAGCCCATATCCCAAAAAAATCATTCAGAATTAAGGCAAAATAAAAACATTTCAGATAATTAAGTGTTGATACAAAGTTCTGCTTTCACCATGGCAAGAAATGCCCACTACATCATCTCTCCCATGATTAAAGATGGCTTATGAAAGGAAGTCAAAACTTGGAATGGCACCCCAGATGGGGTGCGCATGTGTATGTGTGTGTATGTGTGCTCTATTATTTTCTTACACAGCTGCAGAGTTGAATAGAGTCATGAGAAACCAAACGTCCTATAGAAATCCTATATATCTGACCATAGGAAACTGGAAAAGAAGCAGATTGGGTCAGGATGCAGGAGGTAGGTGGGAGGAAATTCCAGAGGGTAGAAGGCTGAAGAGGGGGATTCCATAACTTGCTATGAACCTGCACAAGTCTTAGGCTCACCCCCTGGCTGAGACAGACCCCAAACCATATAACAAAGATGTTGAGAATTGGACATATTTAAAAATTGGCCCAAGCCTCAGACTAACACCTGACTGTTGCGTGTATGTGATCTTTGGGATATAGCAAAAGCTGCTCTAAGAGGGAAATTTAAGCAATACAGTCCTACCTCAAGAAGCAAGAAAAATCTCAAACAACTGAATCTTACACCTAAAGGAGCTAGAAAAAGAAGAACAAACAAAATTCAAAACAAGCAGAAGGAAAGGAGAAATAAAGATTAGAGCAGAAATAAATGAAATAGAAACTAAAACAACAACAACAATAATCAAAAACACAATAGAACAAATCAATGAAACCAGGAGCTGGTTCTTTGAAAAGATCAACAAAACTGATAAACCTTTAGCCAGACTCAAAAAAAAAACCCAAACCAAACAGAAGAAAAACAAACAAACAAACCCCCCCCAAAAAAACCAAAAACAAGAGAAAAGACTCAAAATCAGAAATGAAGGAAGAGAAATAACAACTGACACCACAGAAATACAAGGGATTATAAGAATATTATGAAAAATTATATGCCAAAAATTGGACAATCTAGAAGAAATGAATAAGTTCCTAGAAGCATATAACCTCCAAAAAATGAACCAGGAAGAAATAAAAAATTCCCAACAAAGTCCACAACCAGATGGATTCACAGTTGAATTCTATCAAACATTTAAAGAAGAGCTAGTACTTATTCTTCTTGAACTATCCACTCCCACACAAAAAAGAGGGAAAGCTTCCAAATTTATTCCTGGTGAGCATTACCATGTTACCAAAACCAGATAAAGATGCTACAAAAAAAGAGAACTACAGGCCATTATCTCTAATGAACTAGATACAAAAATCCTCAGCAAAATATTAGCAAACTAAATCCACAATACATTAAAAAATAATTTACCACAATCAAGTGGTTTTTATTTCTGGGATCCAAGGGGGCTCACTATTCAAAAATCAATCCACATGATATATCACATTAACAAGAGAAAGGATAAATACCATATGATTATTTCAGTAGATGCAGAAAAAGCATTAGACAAAGTACAACATCCATTCATGATAAAAACTCTCAACAAAGACAAAGTAAAGACCAAAAATTAAGGGAACATACCTCAACATAATAAAGGCCACATATGAAAAACCCATAGCTAACATCATACCTCAACATAATAAAGGCCATATATGAAAAACCCATAGCTAACATCATATTCAATGGTGACAAACAGAGAGCTTTCCCCTAAGCTCAGGAACAAGACAAGGATGTCCACTCTCACCACTTTTATTCAGCATAGTACTGGAAGCCCTAGCCACAACAATCAGGCAAGAAAAAGAAATAAAAGGCATCCAAATTGGTAAGGAAGAAGTATAACTTTCACTATTTACAAGTGACATGATACTATATATAGAAAACCCAAAAGACTTCACCAAAAAACTATTAGAACTGAGGTCACAGGATACAAAATCAATGTACAGAAATCTGTTGCATTTCTATATACTAATAATGAAGTAGCAGAAAGAGACATCAAGAAAATCCCATTTACAATTGCACCAAAAATAATAAAATACCTTGGAATAAACTTAACCAAAGAGGTGAGAGACCTGTACTTTGAAAACTATAAAACACTGACAAAAGAAACTGAAGGTGACACAAAGAAATGGAAAGATATTCCATGCTTATAAATTGGAAGAACAAATATTGTTAAAATATCTATACTACTGAAAACAACCTACAGATTTAATGGAATCCCTATCAAAATATGGCATTTTACACAGAACTAGAATAAATAATCCTAAAATTTATATGGAACTACAAAAGACCTTGAATAGCCAAAGCAATCTAGAAAAAGAACAAAACTGGAGGTATCACAATTCCAGATTTCAAGATATACTACAAATATGTAGTAATCAAAGCAGCATGGTACTGGCACAAAAATAGACACATAGATCAATGGAACAGAATAGAAAGCCCAGACCTAAACCCATGATCATATGGTATATAACAAAGGAGGAAAGAATATGCAATAGGAAATAGTCTCTTCAACAAATGGTATTGGGAAAAGCAGACAGCCACATGCAAAAGAATGAAACTGGACCACTTTTGCACACTCTAAACAAAAATAACTCAAAATGAATTCAAGACCTAAAACTGAGACTTGAAACCAAAAGAATCCTAGAAAAGAGCACAGGCAGTATTTTCTCTAACATCAGCCCTAGCAACGTTTTTCTAGATAGGTCTCCTTAGGCAAGGGAAACAAAAGCAAAAATGAACCATTGGGACTACATCAAAATAAAAAGCTTCCCACAGCAGGGGAAATAATTTAAAAACCTAAAAGACAACCTACTGAATGGGAGAAGATATTTTGCAAATGAATCCAATAAAGGGTTAGTATCCAAAATATATAAAGAGCTGATACAACTCAACACCCCCAAAACAAATAATCTGATTAAAAATGGATGGAAGACATGAACAGACATTTCTCCAAAGAAGACATACAAATGGCTAACAGACACATGAAAAGAAGCTCAACATCACTAACCATTAAGGAAATGCAAGTCAAAACCACATGTGATATCACCTCACATCTGTCAGAATGTCTAAAATCGAAAACACAAGAAACAAAAAGTGTTAGCAAGGATGTGGAGAAATAGAACCCTCATGCACTGTTGGTAGGAATGCAAGCTGGTGCGGCCACTGTGGAAAACAGTATAGAATTATAAAATTCGTCAAAAAATTAAAGATAGAATTACCATATGATCCAGTAATTCCACTACTGGGTATTTACCTAAAGAATATGAGAACACCGATTTAAAAAGATATATGCATCCATATATTTATTGCAGCATTATTTATAATAGCTAAATTATGGAAACAACCCAAGTGTCCATTGATAGATGAATGGATAAAGAACAGGTTATATATATATATATAATGGAATACTACTCAGCCATAAAAAAGAATGAAATCTTGCCATTTACAACAACATGGGTAGATCTACAGGATATAGTACTATGCGAAATAAGTCATTCAGAGAAAGACAAATATCATATCATTTCACTCACATGTGGACTTTAAAAAACAAAACAAATGAACAAAGAAAAAAAGAGACAAACCAAAACACAGACTCCTAACTATAGAAAATAAACTGATGGTTGCCAGAGGGGAGGTAGATGGGGGAATGAGTGAAATAGATAAAGGGGATTAAAGAGTACATTTATCATGATGAGCACTGAATAATGTAGAGAATTGCTGAATCACTATATTGTATACCTGAAACTAATATAACTCTATACTGAAATTAAAATAAAATAAATAGCATGG
This sequence comes from Halichoerus grypus, assembly GCF_964656455.1. Classification (NCBI taxonomy): domain Eukaryota; kingdom Metazoa; phylum Chordata; class Mammalia; order Carnivora; family Phocidae; genus Halichoerus; species Halichoerus grypus. The sequence continues at coordinate 63,431,655 of NC_135715.1, read as the reverse complement.
GTAGAAAAAGAAAAAAGATTTAGTTTCCCTCCTAAATCTTAAATTAATCTACCCAGACTACCAGTTCTGCCTGGCTAAGCCTGCACCTCAGGTTTGAATCTATCATCAAGTATTCACTTTGTGATACAACTTAGTAAAAATAATTCTGTATATCTTTCATCTTAAATTATGTTGTATGAAATATCATAGAGAAAGATTATGGAAAATTTCCATTTACTTTTTTCATTATTCAGGGGCAAATAGGTACTCTAACACACATATTTCAAAAGACATAATAATTCATCCAAAGTTAGAGTTTCCAAAGAGATAACTAAAAAACAATATGGCCATGAGGGAGAAAGGGGATTTTCATTTAGCTTTTTTCTCTAAGATTTTCTGCTCATTCTGTGTAGGAGCCAGTGTCAGTCCTGGATAGAGTGTTTGACCTGTTTTACTAAAGAAAATGAAGAAAGGATTTAGCAGTTTTCTTGGGTCTGGGGTAATCTCCCTGATTCTAGTAAATTTATTTAAATTGAGACTGGCCTTAGCCATCTATTCTTTTTCATAAAGACAGAGAAAGTTCTTCAATTTACCCCAAGTGAAATGAGAATTTTAGATGATCACAAAACTGCCAATTAGCTTATGCTCACTGAGTTAATTTTATATTATGAAATGAACATATCCCAACAATTCACTAAGTGATGAGTTGAGAGGTCTTGATTTCCCAGATTAGTAGTCAAAACACCTCAGAAATGAAATTCTACCTTTGCCAATGAGGCTGACATTTTGTAATTTTTGTGTTTTAACGTCTGAATCCTGGACATAATGGAGTCTGTAATTACTGACTGAGAAATAGTGTGCTCTTGCTTCCATCTGTAACAAACTATTCAATTCTCAGCTTCTGGACTTAATTCAATCCCTCCACTTTTAATCTGTTCCATCTTTTAATCTTTTCATCACGTTGATTTTTAGGCTATGTGTGCGCCTTAGCATGCAAATGACTCACATGGCTTTGTTTTCTTTCTATCATTATTAAATTATAAATTCAGGCAAAATGGTCCTATAGCTCTCACTGGTTTACCATGAGAATTAAATGAGGTAATGAAACTCAAGTGCTTAGCACATCAACTGGCACGTGTGAAATGTACAACGAACATAAACTGTTAACGTGTGACAACCTCCTGGGGGTAAGAAGGGCTCTGTGTTCGGAACTTTATGTATTGCAATTAGTACAGATTCATGCCATCACTCCCTAAATTAATTTTGTTCAATAGTTTCATAAGAATGATTGACATTGTGGATGTAAATGATGATCTTTACTTGGTACGTCCTTTCCTGCAGTTGCTTTTTTTTTTCTTTCACCTAAGAAGGCTTTTAGCAATTAAGTGATAGTTTTAAAAGCTTTTTCCTTGTTGGTGGAAGGAGGGACAACAAATGAGCAAATGTATCAATTAGGGAAAATGACCAAACATCATGGCAAACTCAGCCATGAGTCAGCTGGAGATAGAGTAATGCCTTTAACTCTGTAAACTGGCTTGATTCATAAGCATAAGTTATCTCTCTACTCTTTAATAACTATTCAACGAACAATAAGTAGACAACTGAAATAAAATTTTAAGTACTTTGAGACTGTATATTAAAATAACATTGAAATGTTTTGTTTATTTTTATTTGTATGTTCTTCACCTAATCTCAGCCTGGTCAGCATTTTTCCTTTCTTGGAACATGTAGAGGGGTAAAGGGAGTAAAACTGACAGAACAAATATTTTGATAGAGTATATGCATTACTGCATTTCTCTTGTTCATCACCCATGCTCTGGGTTAGAATAAAAAATATTTGAAGAAAGTAATGTCTTCTTTCCAACATGATCTGTATGGCAAAACTTATTACCTTAGTAGGAGTCTTCAAAAATTGTTTAGGCCATGAAATTCTTTTTTTGGCTCACCAGCAATATTTCATAGTAGTATACTGTGCTATATTTCCTAAGTCATTCTCTGTTTCATTGCTTTCTTCGCTTGAGAAGCTCTTTTTCCCTTCTTTAACTTCAGAGTGCACAATTTACTCCTTTGATGGTGACTAAATGACCCGCTTCAGCATATTCTATTTCCCCCACATGAACCATTTCCTGTGTGAAGCTATCAGTCACACTGGTTTTGAGTTCTTTGATTGAAAAAACAAAACAAAACAAAACAAAAAAACCCCTAGAGAACCTGATTAAAGACTTTTTTTTAACCACTCTATACAAGTAGTACCTAGCAGATCCCTGGCTGATATTTCTGTCTTTCTCTATTTTTCCTTCTCTTGTTTGTTTTGTTTCTTAAATTCCACATATGAGTGAAATCATATGTATTTGTCTTTCTCTGACTGACTTATTTCACTTAGTATTATACTTTTAGCTCCATCCATGTTGTTGTAAATGGCAAGAGTTCATTCTTTTTAATAGCTGAGTAATATTACATTATATATGGGTATATATAGACCACATGGGTCTTTATCTTTTTTATCTATCCATCTATTGATGGACACTTGGGCTGCTTCCACATCTTGGCTATTGTGAATAATGCTGCTCTAAACATAGGGGTGCATGTATCCCTTTGATCAAACTTAGTGTTTTTGTATTTTGGAGGTAAATACACAGTAATGTGATTACTGGATAGTAAGGTAGTTCTATTTTTAACTTTTTGAGGAACCTTCATACTGTTTTCTACAGTGCTGCACCCAGTTTGCAGTTCCACCAACAGTGCACAAAGATTCCTACTTCTCCACATCCTTGCCAACACTTGTTTCTTTTTTTATTTTAGCCATTCTGATCCCTGTGAAGTGATACCTCATTGTAGTTTTGATCTGCATTTCCCTGATAATTACTGATGTTAAGCATCTTTTCATGTGTCTGTTGGCCATATGTATGTCTTCCTTGGAGAAATATCTGTTCATGTCTTCTGCCCATTTTTAATCAGATTATTTGTTTTGGGGGTGTTGAGTTGTATCAGTTCTTTATATATTTTGGATACTAACCCTTTAACAGGTATGTCACTTTGTAGCTGATATTTTGAATGCCTCCAAACCTAAATATGAGAATTTCTCAGAGGTGATAAGGGCTACATTTTAGGCAGCAAAATCAAATAATCATTGTCAACTAGTTCACTGTGGTTTCAATGATTTATTTTTAAGACAATCAAATTAAAAAGAAAAACTATTGTTAAGAATCTCACTCACTTAAATCCTATTATTGTTTGAGTATTTATGGAGTATATTTTGGCCAGTATATTCTATTAAGATATTTGAACATTTATTTATTTAGTAAGAATCTAGAATCATGCTATTCTTTCTATGCCACTAGTGGACAATTGCAAACTTGAAATGAAAATCAATGTAGTAATACCTGTGCTTTGCTACTTCAAGCTAAAATTAGGGGCCCACCACTGTATCATCATGTAGGTGTCAGATTTGTATGTTTTGAAAATATCGCTTGTATTATCAATTCTCTGGATATTTACAGGTCAGAAAGAATGGCCTCAAACATTCATTGGTAGAAATTACCAGGCACATCACCTAATCTTCCTCAACCCACTTTTTTTTTACATACAAAATGTGGATGAAAATACGAAACTATTGTAAAGATTGTATAAGAGAATGCATACAAGCTTCTTTGCATAGTGCCAACCAATAAGTTATTTACTATAATAATTACTGTGCTCACGAACACAATGCATTTCCATCACACCAGGAACAGTCCACCTTATAAAAAGAGTGGTGTTAAGTAAAGCTATATGATATAAGGAGAAGAATCACTATTTCACAATATAGTCAAGTAACTGATACTCCTGTCAAGATACGGACAATTCCCATCATCCCAGGTTTCTTCGTGTCTCTCTGTAGGCAGTCTCCTTCTACCAATCCTGGCCACTGGAAACCTCTGATCTACTTTCTGCCACTATAAATTTGGCTTTTTAAATTTTTAATATAAATGGATTCACACAATGTTTTATGTCTGACTTCTTTCACTAAACATAATGCTTTAGAAATTCATCCTTGTTAATTTCATTTCTGAATAGCAGTATTTTGTTCTATCTTAGCTTGTTTTGCCCTGAAAAGTAGACACTACTAGGGTTATATATATAGTTAATATATGCTTAGATTTTCCTTAATTTTTTAAAAATTTTATTATTGTTTATTCTTTTTTGTATCTTAGATCTTCATCTGAAATAATTTTCTTTTTTACTAAAGTACATTTTGCAGAAGTCCCTCTAGTATGACTTGGGGTAAACTCAGTTCTCATTGGCCTGTAAAGATTTCTATTTCACCTTGATTTTTTTTAAAGATTTTATTTATTTATCTGAGAGAGGGAGAGAGAAAGAGAGAACACAAGCTGGGGGAGGAACAGAGGTAGAAGGACAAGCTGACTCCATGCTGAACATGGAGCCTGACACAGGGCTTGATCCCAGGACCCTGAGATCATGACCTGAGTGGAAATCAAGGGTTGGGCACTTAACCAACTGAGCCACCAAGGCTCCCCTACCCTGAGTTTTTAATGTTAATTCAGCTAGGTTTAAGATTAGAGGTTGACAGCTGGGACAGAGATAGCTCTCCACAAGACATGGCTGCCTCACTGTCACAGTACAGATGATTGCAGGAAAGTAGATGCCCAGCGGGGGGTTAAGTCCTCTCAATATAAATCAATCAATAGAAAAATCTGAAAAATCAAATAAAGCACTTCTCAGTCAAGAACTTTTTTTTATAGCCCTCACCTTAGAAAAAATTGCCAAACTGAGAATTCATGATGACTGTGTATTATGGAGCTTTTAAAACAGAGCCCCATATTATAGAAGATGCAGTAACTTACTATAAAACCTGTGTTTGTCCCAAGATAGAAATTATTGCTGGGGCACCTGGGTGGCTCAGTTGGATAAGCGGTCGACTCTTAATTTTGGCGCAGGTCATGATCCCAGGATCCTGGGATCGAGCCCTGAGTCTGGCTCCCGGCTCAGCGGGTAGCTGCTTGTCTCCCTCTCCCTATGCCCTTCCCCCCTGCTCACGCTCTCTCTCTCTCTTTCTCTCTCTCTCAAATAAATAAATCTTTAAAAAAATTATTGCTACTTCTCTAAGACTTCATATTGTTGAAAATACAATTAAAATAATGATTCGACGTCCACTTGAATTCACTTAACAAAGCTTTTTTTACAAGTTTTTTTAATTAAAGTATAGTTGACACTTAACAAACTTTTATTGTTGACCAACAACCATTTGCAAGCTTCTGTTCAAGACTGCAGAGTACAAATATGACCATAATCTATTCCTTCTCCCTCAATTTTACCCATGGCAAATCCAAACACCACTGATCCTTGACATTCATTTATACACAGGCTTACTATCCCCTTAGTTCCAGTCACTTGGAAATTATTATTTTCCTCTTACACTCATACATTAGAGGTAATATCAGCATTAAATAATTTCTTATATGTAGTCCCAACCACTAGGATCAGAAATATGGCGGTATCCTAAATAGTGCTTTTTCTCCCACTCTCTCTTTTAAAGTTTTTCTTTATGACACTATCTCAAAAAACCCATGATATATTTATATTACAGCTTTAAAAAAATCTCATTTACATTCCAATCCCATTTTCCGAAAATGTGACTTATTTCCAAAATAGATACATGGTAAGTATTTTAGTCTCACCATCTAAATATGTGCAAATCAACATTTAGCTTCAGTTGGTATGCTGATGGTGAATAAATCCTTGCAACCCATGTGAATAGCATGAGAGTTAGGTTTGAACAGATCTCTTGAATCCCAACCCATTGCTTACTGTCCTTGTAGCTTCAGGTAAGTTAATTTCTCTGAGAGTTTCTTCATTTGTAAAATGGGGAAAGGAAAAAAAACTAAAACATGTCTTCATCTGTCAAATGGGGATAGAAAAAAAATTATATGAATAATATAAACATCTGTTTGATTCACTTGGAACCAGGTATCTATCCCCAGGCTGATCAATCACAAAGCACAATTGTAAGAGAATAAGAAATTGTTGAACAAGCACCCTCAGAGGTACTTACATTACCTATAAATGTTTTCAACTCTAGAGTCTTTCTTTTCCTGCTGCTACTATATGGTTTTGTCTCGTTTCTTCTCTCTCTCTGCCTTTGAACGACCTAGGTATTACCCTGCTGAGTGCAACATCTTTATCCTGAACAAAAAACAGCTTATAGTTTCCTCTTCTTGTAACTAGAAATGTTAAGCTATTTTCTCCCTCGTACAGTGTTCCAGGGGAATATATCTGGAAGTATTAAATATATTTAGAAAACTGTTCATTACAGGACTCTTTTGTTTTCCATTTTAAACATTTTCAGTGGTGGAGTAGAACAGACTACATCCTGCATCCCAAAGGCTGCACCTAAAACATGTTTTGTGGGACAAAAGCCTTTTTTCCTTATTCCCACTCTTTGCTGGGTTTATACTGATATAGTTATTTAACTCAAAGTAAAATTAGCCCTAAAATAGATGATGATGGTAATCCAAGTAGAAGTTTCCATATCTATGGCTGAAAATAAGAGATACGGTTTCCATAATTGCTGCGTTTTCTTAACTCTGGAGGTTCTCAGGTCTTGAGGTTGAAGGTGGGTGGTATAGAAATAATTAATGTTAGAAACATTAATCAGAGAAAGAAAATTCCATTAGTATTTATATGAAGTTAGGCTCTCACCTTAATATTTTAAATATGTCCATACCATATAAAATTCTCATGACTGATTTCACACACTGATGAGTTCAAATAGCTCACATTTAAAGGAATACTTGATTCCTCAGTGCTCTCAGTGCCTACACTTAATTAGAAGATGACCAAGCTTCTCTTGGTTCTTTTTTTTTTTTTTTAAAGATTTTATTTATTTATCTGACAGATAGAGAGACAGCGAGAGAGGGAACACAAGCAGGGGGAGTGGGAGAGGGAGAAGCAGGCTTCCCGCGGAGCAGGGAGCCCGATGCGGGGCTCGATCCCAGGACCCTGGAATCATGACCTGAGCTGAAGGCAGGCGCTTAACGACTGAGCCACCCAGGCGCCCCTTCTCTTGGTTCTTATACATAAGCTGAGCTATAGCCAGCAGCTCCCAATTCCTGCATCATGAAATCCATTGTCCTCAACATTCTTGATGACCGCTGTTCTGCTGCCCTTGAACCTATATAGTGCTGCCAGGCCTGCTTTCCAACACTAATGCCTCTGGCCGCTGACACCAGCATGGACCCACCTCCTACCATCAGGCCATCCTTCTTCTTTGGGTAGGAGAGTTCCTCTCACTTTCCATGACCAGGTCATTAAGGTCGATTCTCACAGAGAACTGTTGACCCTCTTTCTTGTTTTCCCTTACATCACAGGCCTCTACTTTTCAGACCACAAAGGTACTTTGGGAAGGTTTAAAGAGATGGTCAAGTAAGTATTCCATTGTACCTGCAGGTGTTCCCGCCAATGCTGATGCCTGTTTCAGTCTGACCTATCCTGCAAGACTTCTTGACTTGTGATGATATTTTTCCAGGATCTCTGTTTTCTTCTCTATGTCTTAGTCCTATAAAAAAATTCTGTATCTTAATTATAGTCTAAAAATAAGTTTGTTTGTTTGTTTGTTTCTCATGAGATCCTTGAGCCCTATGTCGATTAAGGAGTGGTTAATCCCACCATAAGGATGGGATTAAGCCCCACCCAGGACTTTTGCCCCAATCTCCCAAACTTTCTGTGGCCAAATAGAGGCGAGTGTTTCCTAGGATGAATGGTAGACTTCCCAATGTGTGATGTTCACTAGTCTCCATTCTAACTTTACAAAGCCAAAACTGTTCTAATGCATGGACATCCATCCATCCATACCATCTGGAGAATCTATGTGTGTGTGTAACATGTTATAATATAATTCTTTTTTTATTGTGGTAAAATATGCATAATATAAAATTTACCTTTTTAATCATTTTTAAGTGTGTGATTCAGTGGCGTTAAGTACATTCACACTGTTGTACCATCACCATCATTCATTTCCAGAACTTTTTCATCTTTCCAAACTGAAACTCTGTACCCATTAAACAATAACTCCTCAGTCCTCCCTCTCTCCAGCCCTGGTAACAATTCTACCTTCTGTCTCTATGAATGTGACCATTCCAGGTATAAGTGGAATTCTATAGTATTTGTCCCTTTGTGTCTGGCTTATTTCACTTATATAATGTTTTTAAGATTTATCCATGTTGCAGCATATATTGGAATTTCATTTCTTCTAAAGGCTGAATTGCATTCCATTGTTTGTATATACCACATTTTGTATATCCATTCATCTGTCCATGGAGATTTGGGTTGTTTCTACCTTTGGCTATTGAGAATAATTCCATAAGCAGTACATGGAAGTACAAACATCTACTCCCAGCCTAGTTTCAACTGAAAAACAAAAACAAATATATAGTAGACATGTTTAGATCAATTAAAATTAGGCAGTTGTGGGATGCCTGGGTCGGCTAAACACCAGACTCTTGATTTCAGCGAGGTCATGATCTCAGGGTCAAGATCGAGCCCCACATTCAGCTACATGGTGTCTCCTTGAGTTTCTCCCCCGCTGCCCCTGCTCATGTGCACTGGTGCTCCCTCTCTCTGTCTCTAAAATAAATAAATAAATCTTTAAAATAAAATAAAATAAGGCAGATGGTATTCAGCTATTTTATATAAAAATTGGTTCTAGGTGGGTTATTTAGGTTAAAGAATTAAATTAATTATTAACACAGAGTCATTCATTTAGATTCATTAGTTAAATCATTCAAATTATTGAGAAGGCAGTAACAGAAATATGAATGAGATAATGTTCTTGCACTTAAGATTCTTAAACTCCAGGGGGAGGAGCAAGATGGTGGAGGAATAGGAGACCTAAATTTCGTCTGGTCCTAGGAATTCAGCTAGATAGGTATCAAACCATTCTGAACACCTACAAACTCAACAGAAGATCGAAGAAAAGAATAGCAGCAACTCTCCGAACAGAAAAGCGACCACTTTCTGGAAGGTCTCTTCTGATTTGTTTAGTGTGTATTTTTCTGGGGTTGTTGTTACCCTGTTAGCATTTTGTTCTCTCATTCATCTATTCTCCTCTGGACAAAATGACAAGATGGAAAAACTCATCTTAAAAAAAAAAGAACAAGAGGCAGTACTGACTGCCAGGAACCTAACCAATACGGACATTAGTAAGATGTTGGAACTAGAGTTCAGAATGACGATTATAAAGATACTAGCTGGGCTTGAAAAAAGCATGGAAGATACTAGAGAAACCCTTTCTGGAGAAATAAAAGAACTAAAATCTAACCAAGTCAAAATCAAAAAGGCTATTGATGAGGTGCAATCAAAAATGGAGGCTCTAACTGCTAGGATAAATGAGGCAGAAGAGAGAATTCGTGATATAGAAGACAAAATGATGGAAAATAAAGAAGCTGAGAAAAAGAGAGATAAACAACTACTGGATCACGAGGGCAGAATTCAAGAGATAAGCGATACCATAAGACGAAACAATATTAGAATAATTAGGATCCCAGAAGAAGAAGAAAGAGAGAGAGGTGCAGAAGGTATATTGGAGCAAATTATAGCAGAGAACTTCCCTAATTTGGGGAAAGAAACAGGCATCAAAATCCAGGAGGCACAGAGAACCCCCTTAAAATCAATAAAAATAGGTCAACAGGCCGACATCTAATAGTAAAACTTACAAGTCTCAGAGACAAAGAGAAAATCCTGAAAGCAGCTAGGGAGAAGAGATCTGTAACCTACAAGGGTAGAAACATTAGATTGGCAACAGACCTATCCACAGAGACCTGGCAGGGCAGAAAGGACTGGCATGATATATTCAGAGCACTAAATGAGAAAAATATGCAGCCAAGAATACTATATCCAGCTAGGCTTCATTGATAATAGGAGAGATAAAAAGCTTCCAGGACAAACAAAAACTAAAAGAATTTGCAAACACGAAACCAGCCCTACAAGAAATATTGAAAGGGGTCCTCTAAGCAAAGAGAGAGCCTAAAAGGAACATAGACCAGAAAGGAACAGAGACAATATACAGTAACAGTCACCTTACAGGCAATACAATGGCACTAAATTCATATCTTTCAATAGTTACCCTGAATGTAAATGGGCTAAATGCCCAAATCAAAAGACACAGGGTATCAGATTGGATAAAAAAACAAGACCCATCGATATCCTGTCTGCAAGAGACTCATTTTAGACCCAAAGACACCTCCAGATTGAAAGTGAGGCGGTGGAAAACCATTTACCATGCTAATGGACACCAAAAGAAAGCTGGGGTGGCAATCCTTATAACACACAAATTAGATTTTAAACCAAAGACTATAATAAGAGATGAGGAAAGGCACTATATCATACTTAAAGGGTCTATCCAACAAGAAGATCTAACAATTGTAAATATCTATGCCCCTAACATGGGAGCAGCCAATTATATAAGCCAATTAATAACAAAATCAAAGAAACACATCGACAACAATACAATAATAGTGGGGGACTTTAACACCCCCTCACTGAAATGGACAGATCATCTAAGCAAAAGATCAACAAGGAAATAAAGACTTTAAATGACACACTGGACCAAATGGACTTCACAGATATATTCAGAACATTCCATCCCAAAGCAACAGAATACACAGTCTTCTCTAGTGCCCATGGAACATTCTCCAGAATAGATCACATCCTAGGTCACAAATCAGGTCTCAACCAGTACCAAAAGATTGGGATCATTCCCTGCATATTTTAGGACCACAATGCTTTGAAACTAGAACTCAATCACAAGAGGAAAGTCAGAAAGAACTCAAATACATGGAGAATAAAGAGCATCCTACTAAAGAGTGAATGGGTCAACCAGGAAATTAAAGAAGAATTTAAAAAACTCATGGAAACAACTGAAAATGAAAACACAACTGTTCAAAATCTTTGGGATGCAGCAAAGGCGGTCCTAAGAGTAAAGTATATAGCAATACAAGCCTTTCTCAGAAACAAGAAAGGTCTCAAATACACAACCTAACCCTACACTTAAAGGAGCTGGAGAAAGGAACAGCAAATAAAGCCTAAACCCAGCAGGAGAAGAGAAATAATAAAGATCAGAGCAGAAATCAATGAAATAGAAACCAAAAGAACAGTAAAACAGATCAACGAAACTAGGGGCTGGTTCTTTGAAAGAATTAATAAGATTGATAAACCCCCAGCCAGACTTATCAAAAAGAAAAGAGAAATGACCCAAATCAATAAAATCATGAATGAAAGAGGAGCGATCACAAGCAACACCAAAGAAATACAAACAATTATAAGAACATATTATGAGCAACTATATGCCAAGAAATTAGATAATCTGGAAGAAATGGATGCATTCCTAGAGATGTATCCACTACCAAAACTGAACCAGGAAGAAACAGAAAACCTGAACAGACCTATAACCACTAAGGAAATTGAAGCAGAATCAAAAATCTCCCAACAAACAAGAGCCCAGGGCCAGATGGCTTCCCAGGGGAATTCTACCAAACATTTTTTTTTTTTTTAAGATTTTATTTATTTATTTTGACAGAGAGAGAGAGACAGCGAAAGAGGGAATACAAGCAGGGGGTAGTGGGAGAGGGAGAAGCAGGCTTCCCACTGAGCAGAGAGCCCGACGTGGGGCTTGATCCCAGGACCCTGGGATCATGACCTGAGCCGAAGGCAGATGCTTAACCACTGAGCCACCCAGGTGCCCCTCTACCAAACATTTAAAGAAGAATTAATACTTATTCTTCTGAAACCATTCCAAAAAATAAAAATGGAAGGAAAACTTCCAAACTCATTTTATGAGGCCACCATTACTTTGATCCCAAAACCAGACAAAGACCCCATCAAAAAGGAGAACTACAGACCAATATCCCTGAGGAACATGGATGCAAAAATTCTCATCAAAATACTAGCCAATAGGATCCAACAGTACATTAAAAGGATTATTCACCACAACCAAGTGGGATTTATTCCTGGGCTGCAAGTTTGGTTCAACACCAATCAATCAATTAATGTGATATAACACATTAATAAATTAATAAAAGAAAGAACAAGAACCATATGATCCTCTCAATAGATGCAGAAAAAGCATTTGACAAAGTACAGCATCCTTTCTTGATTAAAACTCTTCAGAGTGTAGGGATGGAGGGTATGTACCTCAATATCATAAAAGCCATCTATGAAAAACCCACAGCGAATATCATTCTCAATGGGGAAAAACTGAGAGCTTTCCCCCTAAGGTCAGGAACACGGCAGGGATGTCCACTATCACCACTGCTATTCAACATAGTACTAGAAGTCCTAGCCACAGCAATCAGACAACAAAAAGGAATAAAAGGCATTCGAATTGGCAAAGAAGAAGTCAAATTCTCACTCTTTGCAGATGATATGATGCTTTATGTGGAAAACTCAAAAGACTCCACGCCAAAGCTGCTAGAACTCACACAGGAATTCAGTAAAGTGGCAGGATATAAAATCAATGCACAGAAATCTGTTGCATTTCTATACACCAACAACAAGACAGAAGAAAGAGAAATTAAGGAGTCGATCCCATTTACAATTGCACCCCAAACCATAAGATACCTAGGAATAAATCTAACCAAAGAGCCAAAGGATCTGTACTCAGAAAACTATAAAATACTCATGAAAGAAATTGAGGAAGACACAAAGAAATGGAAAAACGTTCCATGCTCATGGATTTGAAGAATAAATATTGTGAAGATGTCAATGCTGCCTAGAGCAATCTACACATTCAATGCAATCCCTATCAAAATACCATCCACTTTTTTCAAAGAAATGGAACAAATAATCCTAAAATTTGTATTTAGAAAGACCAGAAAGACCCCAAATAGCCAGAGGAATGTTGAAAAAGAAAAGCAAAGCTGGTGGCATCATAATTCCAGACTTCAAGCTCTATTACAAAGCTGTCATCATCAAGACAGTATGGTACTGGCACAAAAACAGACACATAGATCAGTGGAACAGAATAGAGAGCCCAGAAATGGACCCTCAACTCTATGGTCAACTAATCTTTGACAAAGCAGGAAAGAATGTCCAATGGAAAAAAAACAGTCTCTTCAACAAATGGTGTTGGGGAAATTGGACAACCACATGCAGAAGAATGAAACTGGACCATTTCCTTACACCACACACAAAAATAGACTCAAAATGGTTGAAAGACCTCAATGTGAGACAGGAGTCCATCAAAATCCTAAAGGAGAACACAGGCAGCAACCTCTTCGACCTCAGCCACAGCAACTTCTTCTTAGAAACATCGCCAAAGGCAAGGGAAGCAAGGGCAAAAATGAACTATTGGGACTTCATCAAGATAAAAAGCTTTTGCACAGTGAAGGAAACAGTCAACAAAACCAAAAGAGAACCGACAGAATGGGAGAAGATATTTGCAAATGACATATCAGATAAAGGGCTAGTATCCAAAATCTATAAAGAACTTATCAAACTCAACACCCAAAGAACAAAGAATCCAATCAAGAAATGGGCAGAAGACACGAACAGACATTTTTCCAAAGAAGACATCCAAATGGCCAACAGACACATGAAAAAGTGCTCAACATCACTCAGCATCAGGGAAATCCAAATCAAAACCTCAATGAGGTACCACCTCACACCAGTTAGAATGACTAAAATTAACATGTCAGGAAATGACATATGTTGGCTGGGATGTGGAGAAAGGGGAACCCTCCTACAATGTTGGTGGGAATGCAAGCTGGTGCAGCCACTCTGGAAAACAGTATTGATGTTCCTCAAAAATTTGAAAATAGAGCTACCCTACAACCCAGCAATTGCACTACTGGGTATTTACCCCAAAGATACAAATGTAGGGATCCGAAGGGGTATGTGCACCCCGATGTTTATAGCAGCAATGTCCACAATAGCCAAACTATGGAAAGAGCCAAGATGTCCATCGACAGATGAATGGATAAAGAAGAAGTGGTATATATCTACAATGGAATATTATGCAGCCATCAAAAAAAAATGAAATCTTGCCATTTGCAATGACATGGATGGAACTGGAGGGTATTATGCTAAGCAAAATAAGGCAATCAGAGAAAGACATGTATCATATGACCTCACTGATATGAGGAATTCTTAATCTCAGGAAACAAACTGAGGGTTGCTAGAGTGGTGGGGGGTGGGAGGGATGGGGTGGCTGGGTGATAGACATTGGGGAGGGTATGTGCTATGGTGAGCGCTGTGAATTGTGTAAGACTGATGAATCACAGACCTGTACCTCTGAAACAAATAATACATTATGTGTTAAAAAAAAAAAAAAAAGATAGTAGGAAGGGAAAAATGAAGGGGGGGAATCGGAGGGGGAAACGAACCATGAGAGACTATGGACTCTGAGAAACAAACTGAGGGTTCTAGAGGTGAGGGGGGTGGGGGGATGGGTTAGCCTGATGATGGGTATTAAAGAGGGCACGTACCGAATGGAGCACTGGGTGTTATATGCAAACAATGAATCATGGAACACTACATCAAAACCTAATGATGTAATGTATGGTGATTGACATAACATAATAAAATAAAATTAAAAAAAAAAAGATTCTTAAAGTCCAGTTGGGAAAGCAGACAAGGAAATGAGTACTCAAAACAATTTGATAATTATTAGAATGGTAATCTACACAACGTGCTGTGGGAACACAGAGAAACGCACTCAAGAGATGCAGGAAGCTTTCCTAGGAAAGAAGATCCCGGAACCGGATCTGGAACATAAGTCGCATGGTATCTCCAGAGACTGGGAGAATGGGGGAGGAAGCTGTGCTGGCTAAGATGAAAAATGTTAAAAACCAGGAAGCCTCGAAAAGCCAAATCAGGGAATGATTAAGTAAATAAGGCAACAGCAGCGTGTGAAAACTAAGAAGCGAGCACTGGGGGTTGAGATTGGAGGTAGACAAACATAAGATCATAAAAAGCTTTATTCCTACGTGTGCTAAGGAGTCTGAGTTTTTAATCCTAACAGCAAGTCTGACCATGCAGCTAGTCCTCCTAAATTTTAAAATACATTTTGATAAAGAAAACGCTCTGGCATTAGTTTGGATCTAGTCTTATTTCCTGACACATTGGGCACAGCATTGACACCTACTCAAGAACAGATTGTGCCAATACTTAGTAACAGTCAGCCCACATGGACTTTTAAAATCAGTATAATTATGAGAGATTATAGGTCTTTCATGTTAGCAATTAATTTGTTCACTGTATTTATCATTGATAAATGAAGACTGAATACCGGATTACCTGGAAGTGCCCCACATTCGAAATAGAATTTTTAAATTGATATGGTTTGAAAATCCTGTTTTGTTCTGAGTCAAACCAGGGCAATTTGGTAAAAGATCGATTAAGTGTTGCAGACCTGCAGCTTACTTTCTCTTTGATAGACTCTACCTTCCAAATGAAGGCATGTTCCTTTACATTCAGTATAATCATATGGGAAAATGCTGATGGCCTGACAAAATTAATGGATTATATGGTAAAAGGTGTTCAATGGTCCAGCCACTTTGTTGGCCCCACTCCATATAAATTCCAGACCACTATAGTCCAGAGAGACTCCTATGACCCAAATATCAGCTGGAATATGAGTGGAAATGATGTAATAATTTCTCTAGAAAGTGATCTATTATAAGGAGGTAGGGGAGAAAATCTTTGGGTTACTAATTACATTTTCCCCTACTAACCTATCTGGGTTAATGAATAACCTTCTGAAACCAGCGATATCATTATTGTTACACATTCATAACAACATATTTGTTCTTAGATAAAGTTATATAGAGACATACAGCAATGTCGCCATGCTACTGAGAAGTCACTGTGGCAAAGGAAACTGCCTGTCTAACATGAAACATTCAGGAGGAGATATCCATCTAAATCCTGTTCTTTACAGCAATAGCCCTAGTGCATACATCCAAGAAGTCTCTGGTACAATTTGAAGGGACCTACAATGAAAATGATAACATCTGAGAATAGCAAACTTTAAAAAAAAAAAAAAACAATCCATATCTGAAATGCTGCAGGTACTTAAGATGACTGAATCACAAATATTTTGATGCTTCAGATGAAAAAACCTTAGAGAATTTACAAGAAAATCTTTTCCTGAATAGCAAAGGCAATGATACAGTTCTGTAGATATAAATGAGCACACTGCCATATACAGAACATATATAGACTCTTTAATGTACATTTGGCTTAGAACTTCTCTTTATAATTGTGTACGCTGTAGGATAATTTCTTTCCAATGCACATTTCTTTGTTAAGAAAAGCTAGAAAGAGAACTACACAGAGAAAATTATATGCAACAAGTATCCTGAAGAAACAACTTGTTACCTTAAATGGATTTTCCTCCATACTTTGAGGAAACATTTAATCTCTTAAAAATATGACCGTCAAACCCAAGATAACATAAAGACCATAAGAATTTAAGAACCAGACCTTTGTCATATTCACTACAGAATACTCACTGCCTAGAATTATGCTTGACACAGTAAAATGCTCCAAAAATTTCACTGAATGTATAAGCAGCACACAAAATTTGAACAAACAGGTTTTATGATCTATTTGAAGTTCTTTTCTAAAATGTCAATGCTCCTTGGCCAAAGACCACCAGAAACACACATGCAGTTAAATGAATTGGGTTGACTGCTAATTGCAGTGGTAGAGAATACACATCATGGCAAAATGTGGAATATCTCAGTAGGAGGGTATTAAGAAGGACTTAGTACAGGATCTGGGCTTTGGTTAGGTGGTTTTATGCTGGATTTAAGGAAGCAGAGCTTTATTCTGGATCAGGCATTGTCAGGAAGCAGAGATAATTCTATACTTAGGTATCTCAATAAGTATTATATAGAATGAGAGTGGACCAAAATGAAGCTAAAGTTCTATTTCGTAAAGAAGCAGTGGTCAGTCACATTAGCCAAAATGGGGAAAGTTTTGTGGCTTGGAATTTTTTTTTTACATGCTCAGACATAATTATGGAGTGATCTTATGTTTGTTCTGACCCACCATGGTCAGAGGGGCCTTCTCTGATGTTGGTGTTCTGAAAATTGTTTACGTTTAACAGAACACCAGAGGTCCACTAGGGGCTCCCAGGCCAGCTCTTCATGACACCAGGCATGTGAAGACTGTAAGAAGTGCCTGGCAAATTCCTAGTTGCCGTAGGCCACTTTGGTCTTTCTCAAAATTAGTCTAATATTTGGTCTTTCAATTGTGACTTTCATCCTTAGAGTGTTTTCAATAGCTAACTAAATGCAATAATTTCAAATTACATACCAACTTCAAGGCACACTTTGAAGATAATCAACTAAGATTTTGAAATGGCAAGTCTGAAAGGATGAATACCAAAATTTTTAAAGCAGTTACTTACATAATTTAAAGTAATGTAGGGGGATTATAAGATTTTATCTTCTCTTTTCTGGGGTTTTTCTCTATGTTCTAATGAAGACAAGATATATTTTTAAAGTGTGTGAAATGCTTTGAATAAGGTATTAAATATTCAAAGGGCTCAGAATTATTTTTTATTATGGGTAATGTCATGACAGTGATTAGTAAACAGAGTGAGTTGTTCCGTATATGAGTAATTTTAGATAAAAAACAGCCAAAATGATTGCAAGACCAATTTTCATGGTCCCACTTCCTGTAAGACAAGATGTTTCACTGTAACAGCAGGAGGGAGGAGCTTCTGTAGATATATGATCAAAAGTAGTAATGACTGAAAACAGTTTGCTTGGAGCTGAGCAGCTTGGTGAGGAAAGGCAAAAGAAAACATTGAGATTTAGAACCCCAAATTGGAACCCCTCGGGCTTTCTGCAGGTCTCCACAGACTTTTGTTTCAGACTACATGTTCAGGGTTTGAGCTTCAAGATCCATTTATTCTTAGAGCCTTTTAAAATAGCAACTGGAGTGATTTCAAAGAGCTGAACTTTGTCTTCAAATGTAAGAATGAGAAAAACAAGACCGCAGGGAAGTGAACTTCTAATGGATATTCTTAACCATCCACCTCAATTAGCTGCTCTGTTTTGTCTGTCAATGGGAGTGATGTCAACTCCAAACTATGAGGCCACAAAAAAAATCATGTAGTAGAAAAAAAATAAACGCAATGAACAACTAAAGGTAAATCTGGAATAGTCTCTCATTCATTTATTGATTCAACAACTATCTACCAAGTGCCTGCTAGGCACCAGGTGCTGAGCTAAATGCTAGAGATTGAAAGCTGGGGGAACCTTCTGGGCAGAGAGAACCATGCATTCAGGGAAGGGTGAAGGGAGGAGAAGGGGGGGAACATATAAACAGGCAATTTCATATGCTATCTGCATTATTTCCTATTGCTGCCATTAGCATACTACCCTAAACTTAGTGGCTTAAAACAAGGCATATTTATTCTCTAACACTTCTGGAGAACTCTGACATGAGTCTCATTGAGCTAAAATCAAGGTGTAAGTAGGCTGCATTTTTTCTGGAGGGTCTAGGAGTGAAGCGCTTGTCACTATCTCTTTCAGTCCGTATTCTTGGCCAGTAACAGCCCCTTGAATCTTTTTCACAGCGTAAAAGTCTGACAAATTCTTCTGCCTCCCCCTTTCATCTTTTAAGGACCTTTGTGATTACATTGGATATCCCACCTGGATAATCCAGATTACTTTCTCCATTTTAAGGTCAGCTAATTAGCAAACTTAATTCCGTCTTCAACTTAATTAGCTGTCACCATGTAACATAAGGTATTCACAGGTTCCAAGGATTAGGACATGGGCATCTCCGGGGAGCCACTATTCAGCTACCACCCTCTCCAGAGGCAAAGTACAAACAACGTGCTTTCAGAGCAAATCTTCCGAAAATAATTGGGCATGTTTGTTCAGGCCTCTCTGTCTTTTTTTCAAGATGCTGGTGGTGATTCCAAAAATCTGTGCCTGAGGTAGCCAAGCTTAGGTAATCTTTTAAAGAACATTAATGTCCTAAGTCTTTTCCTCCTTTCACTTTTTTAGATTCTTTTCCAAAATGCTTCCTTCATTTATGAAGTATTTTTCTAGGTTCAAGAGGAAAACACTTGTTATGCCTTCATTTAAGCAGTGATATTTTGCTCCCATGATCACTTTATTTCCAAAATTATTCATTATTCATTTCAAACAATTTTTTTGGCCATCCTCCTATCCTACTGCAAACTATAATCTTACATATATCAAATACCAAACAAAAAATGAAAAAATGAATTTTACTCAGACACGGAGTGGGAGACTTATTTTGCATATTGAATGCATTCCATTAAATGTTTCCCATAGTTTAACTCTGAGCTTCTCAAGGGCAGGGACTGAGTTTGGTGATTATTCTTTTCATTCTTTACACACAACACAATGCCAGGCATATACTACATGGTCAGAAATGCTGACTGTATAAATGACTGGACAATATAACCCAATTTCCTGGACTCTTGAATACCTAGAGATGTGATTTCAAAATGTAATGTTTTAAGGTTCTTAATTAAAAATGCAATAGCCTGAAGAATAGTTAAGAAGCAGAAAAGTAATAAACCTGTTATTCTATGCCTTAGTGCCCCTGCAGGTTGCTTGGAATGGCAATTTTTGTCAAACCACTTTCCTGTGCTTCTTGGAGAGAATAGTGGGGGATGGGGGAAGTGGGGTGGTTATGCATTACCCCTGAAGTGTGTCATCAGCTCCTCTTATTCTTTATGACCCACATGCATTCTTGTTTTCCCAGACTGGTGTATCGGTGGCTACCTGTTCCCATGGGAACTAGATGTCAAGTGGCCCTGCCATTTCTTGGCTATCGCCTGTCCCATTTCTCTGCCTTTCCCTGTTGGAGCCTCTGCAGGTCTGGAAGCGGTGATCTGCATTCCCAACACATTTTAGCCTGCCACCTGGGCTTGCTGTCTCTTGGCTGGCTTCCTGCTGCCCTATTCTGAAGCTGACCTGCCGGGATGACTCCCAGACCCTCTTTGCTGCCTGGCAGTGGCCTTTCCTGTTCTTTTCATCTCTCTTTGTATCCAGAGTCCATGTAAGTCAGACTCTGGATATATCTTGATGCAGGATATCTGACCCCCTGTCTCTGTACTCTGTCCACTCCTCACCACCTCTCTAGCTATTATTACCTTGGTCAAAACCACAGAGTTACTTAGATAACTGTAATACCCCCTTTGTTCTACCCCTGCTCCTCTACAATGTGTTCTCAATTGAGCAATCAGAGGTATCATTTGTACCTGAAAGACGATGTTACCTCTCTGTGTAAAACTGTGCAGTGGTGGGGTGCCTGGCTGGCTCGGTCAGTAGAGTGTGCAACTCTTGATTGCCTGGTCATAAGTTCACCCCACGTTGGGTGTAGAGTTTACTTAAAATAAATAAATAAATAAAATCTTTACAAACAGAAAAATACCCTGCAATGGCTTCTCATTTTCCCTCAGAGTAAATCCTCACAGGAGTCTACAAGGACCCATCTGAGTTGGCCCTGTTACTGCTGTGACCTCTCTTTGAGATGGTCCTAGACATCATGACCGTGTCTTTCTCCCCTCTATACTGCCAGCATTTTGCACGAAGTCTGGTATCCACTGCACAACAATGTTTCTTTACATGCTGAATATTTATCCAGATTCCCAGGGAAGAGCTAAAGCCAATGGTCTTCCTCCATCATTCCCTCTCTCTGACAGCAGACATTCTGAACTGAAGAGATTCAGGCTCAGGGACCATCTTGCAACATTGTGCACTAGCCACCGGGGCACAGCAGCAATCAAGCCCTGAGTCGGGTGGCAACCATGTAAGTAACTGCCAGTCATTTGACTTCACAGTGGACTTATTCCTATTTCAGCTGAAATTATCTTTCAAATATGGATTCAGTTAAGAGTCAAATGCTTCTTTTTGACACTACAACATCGTGACTAATTAACATATCTCTATCTAAAAAGATTAATATACCTCCACTTGGTAGTCAGTTCAAAACATTAATGTAATATAATGTCATGTTTCTTATGGTTCCTCAAACCTCAGAAATACAATAGTCTCCCAGAGCAATTGGCTGTATTTTAATTATGTAAACACCATAAGCTCAATGGAATGGAAATTCACATTTTACTAGAAATTATCATAAGAGAGACACTCTTCAGAGATCATTTTCTAAAGTATTTACTTGAGATTGTATATCATGGAAGATTTATAGGATAGCAATTCTCTAAAGAGTTTAAATGTTTCTGCAAATTGATTCAACTCTCCTGCATTTTAAAGATTGTGTAAATATTTAAAAATTAATTTATTTCAGCATCTCAAGAAGATATCCTAAAACCCATTAGTAGTTCTTCCCCATTTGCCCTCCATGTCCCTACCCTAGGCAGCCATTAATCTGCTATCCCTCTCTACAGATTTGCCTATTCTGGATGTTTCATATAAATAGGATCATGCAATATGTAGTCTTCTGTGGCCAGTTTCTTTCACTTCCATAATATTTTCAACATTTATCTTCCATGTATCAGTACTTCATTTTTTATTGTTAAATAATATCCCCTTGTATGGATATACCACATTTTGTTGATCTATGCATCAGTTGATGGACTCTTGGGTTATTTCTCATCTTGACTATTACAGAAAATGCTGCTACAAACATTCCTGTAAAAGTTTTTGTGTGCTATGTTTCCATTCTCTCAGGTGTACTCCCTAGGAGTGGAATTGCTGAGCTGTATGATCACTCTGTTTAACCTTTTCAGGGACTGCCACACTTTTTTCCAAAGTGGCTACACTACTTTGCATTCCTGTCAGCAGTGTGTCAGAGCTCCAATTTATCCACAGTCCCATCAACACTTATAATTGGCTGCCTTTGTGTATAACCGCCCTCATTGGTGTGAAGTGGCATCTCATTGTGATTTTCATTTTCATTTCCTTAATGATTATTAACATTGAGAATCTTTTCATGTGTTTAGTGGTCAGTCGCATATCTTCTTTGGAGAAATGTCTATTCAGATCCTTCACCCCTTGTTTAGCTGAGTGATTTGTTTTATTATGAAGTTGTAGAAGTTCTGTATGTATTTTAGGTACAGGACTAGATACAAATCAGATAAATGATCTGCGCATACATTTCCCCATTCTGTGTGCTGTCTTTTTCCTTTCTTGATGAGGTGTTGTCTGAAGCACAAAAGATTTTAATTTTGATAAAGTCTAGTTTATTTATTTTTATTTTGTTGCTTGAGCTTTTGGCATCATATCTAGGAAGGCTTTGCTTACCCGAAGTTCACAAAGATTTATTCCTACATATGCATAAATGATGTTTACAGTTTTAGTTTTTACTTTTAGGTCTATAACCCATTTTAAGTAATTTTTTTGTGTAAGATGTGAGGGGAGGAAGGAACTTCATTCTTCTGCATGTGAAAATCCAATCAGCTCAGCAATATTTGATGAAAAGACTGTTCTTTCTTCATTGAATTGTTTTGGCACCCTTGTAAAAAAGATGAATTACATAAATGTAAGAGACTATTTCTGGGCTCTTCATTTTATTCCACTGATATACATCTATCCTTATGTTACACCATGCCACACTGTCTTGATTACTATAGCTTTGTATTGAGATCAGGTTGTGTGAGTCCTCCAACTTTGTTCTATTTTTTTAAGATTGTCTTGGCTATTCTAGATCCCTTTCATTTCCATATATTTTTCTCCCAACAATTTAAATTCATTTCATATGCAACAGATACTATTTTTGAACACCTATCATTCAGAAAATGGTTTTGGTAGTTCTTAATTATTTAAGAGTACCCAGTTCAATGCCTGTCTTCAGTGAAAAACATAGTGAGTCCACCCTGCTGGGATTCACATTAGAGTTTCCAAGGAGCCCAGATGGATTTTTAGATAACTAATCTATTCCCTATTACTTACATAAAATGTCTTTTATACCTTATTGTTCCCCACTAAGCTCTTACTTTATCAAACAGAAAACATGCCTGCCATACATGCTATGCTTTTTAAGAGTCCAAGTTCTCTTCAGAGATACTCCAGATCAATTCATTATGCCATTTTATTATTTTCTTGTAGTTTGTATTTAGCTAGCCAGTGATTTGCTCAACCTAGTTTCATATCCTATAAAGATTGGGTACTACATGGTTCTTTTGTATATTTCTCATATGCACTAACTCTGAAAAATGTCAAAATTTAAAAGTATATCTTTTGGTTCTAAAATTATTTCTAGAGGAAATAGAAATATAGTTTATAACTGGGGGAATCTAGGACATCCTTGTTCATGTAATGAAAATAACTTTACTTCCTTTGATTAACATGATAATTATTTACCATCTCTAAATATTTATAAAGATTGCTGACAATAATAATTGTGAAATTAATAATCTCACAGCTGAAAATAATAATTATTCTTACTATGCAAATAGAGAATTGAAATTCATGATTCTGGATATTTCAAAAGAATGGAAAATAGAACATGCTGTGTATTTATTTTATGTTGGTTCAATTAATTGGAGGCAAAATACTCTCTGGAAAAGACTTATCTAAAACATAAATAAATAAAGCGATTATTTAAAAATAGCCTCAACATAAAAGATGGAATGGCTGTTTACAAGCAAGAGAATATGGTAACTGATTGAAATACATAACCAGAGAAAGAGTTTGGTTCTGTCTATCTTCTGTTTTTCTTAACACTCTCTGCTGATGACTCTAGATTTTCTTTGGTTTTATGAACCTCTAAAAGGGTTGCTTTTTTCCTGGCTCTCTCAAAAAAATTCTTCCTCACTTTTTTTTTTTAAAGATTTTTTATTTATTTATTTATTTGACAGAGAGAGAGAGCACAGGCAGAGAAAGAGAGAGAAGCAGGCTTCCCACAGAGCAGGGGGAGCCCGACACAGGACTTGATCCCAGGACCCCCCGGGATCATGACATGAGCTGAAGGAAGTCACTTAACCAACTGAGCCACCCGGGCGCCCTTCCTCACTTTCAAATAAACAAATATGAACTGACTCCTGAGAGCGGAGCTTCACAAATGTTAATATTCATATCAGGAACCAAGTAGTTTTAAGATGGAGATTATATTCAACATGTGTGGGGCAAAGCCTGAGATTCTGCATTTCTAACAAGCTGTGCCGACATGGCAGGTAACAAGGGTTTAGAGGATAAATGGCTTCAAGAGCCTGCCTTTCATGATTAGACCTACATACCTTGGGAAGACACTACAAGTTCTAGAATACATCACCTCTATTCAAGAGTTCCTATGTATTCTTCCAGAGATAAATTATGCCTGCCAAATAATATTTATAAAATTTTAAACACAGAAAGTAGCATCCAATAGTGTTTGGCATCTTTTTTTATTTTAATATATCTTGGAGAATGTATATCATTTTTTTCTTTAAATCTACTTTCTAAATCATTGGTACTTATATAAGAAAACTATTAAATTCATGTATGAGTAATGTACTCAGGTAACCTGCTGGATTTTGTTACTTTTCGAAATTTTTCCCAGTTCATTCTCTAGACTTTTTCAGTTGTATCATATCAACTTTGGATAAAGATAATTTTCAATATTTATACTATATAAATTTGAAACTTAAGGGAGAAGTTTGAATTGCAGGCATATTTTTAGATGCCATTAGTATAGAGATACTATTTAAAACTATGGGACTAGATAAATATATCCTTAAGGTACTATATAATTTATCATGTCTATTGTTAATTTTCTCTCTTAGATATAACATCAACCAAGAAGGAATATGCCTGTTTTGTTCCCCTTTGTGTTTTAGGAGTTTAGAACAGTGCCCAGTGTTAAAAAAATATTTCTGAATTTTGTTGATTGAGGAAAGGTTATTATCTTGAGAGTCAAGAGGAGGGCAAAAGGAATATTAAAGATGTGAGGAGAGAGGACTTATGAAATGACGTTCTGACAAGTTGGGGAATTGACCAGGGAAGTGTCAAATTGCTAGAGAAAGCTAAGAATCTAGTATTTGTGATCATAATTTAACTCGAATCCTTTCAGTGTGGTTATCTCTTCTCCGGCCACATTCAGATACAGTATTAATGGAACCAAGTCAGCAAAGAGCTCGGTTCAACTAAGGTAGGAGTTTGCAAGTGATAAAAAAAAAAAGGTTGGAGATTGGTCCTAAGGGATATCCCGAATGGACGTTCCAGGATATAGATGTGATTATATAGTCTTAAATTAATTATTAAACCAACGATTGCTGAAAATATTTTTTAAAAAAAGGTTGAAGAGAGGGCAGTGAGATTAGTAATGATGCATGGAATCTTAACTACCTAGAGAACAATGAAACCCTCTGCCTAAGGAGTTGAGAGACAATAAAAAAAAGTAGTAGGATAAATAGACCGGGGATCCTGATAGATGATAAATTGTTTAAGTGTGGGGTTGGGTGGGGGTGTTTGGTATAGTTCATGAGCTGGAAAGCCAGAAATTATGGTCTTTCAGTGGAATGGTTGAAACTAATTCTGGGTGTGATATGATCATTGAAGTGTTGGTGTGAGGTCCAGGAAGGGATGATGGAAAACAAGGTCAATGAACTGGAACATTTACCCAGAGCTCAAATTCCAAATAATATATGATCATTACTAATAAAAATGCTGTGGTGCCCCATGATATTCAAAAAAATGGTATAAAGCTTATTCCATATAGCTGATCAAACATGTGCACTTTCACATTTGGCCAGCTTGTACCCAAAGTACATCGTAATTACAAAGCAGAATGTTAGTGAGCTCCGTGTTTGCTGAGTCCCAAGACAAGATTCTCTTTTAAGACTCCAGAAAGGAGAAAATTAAACTCATTGTTCTATCGTAGTTAGAGCTTATGTCTAATTAAATTAAAGAACAGATTGAATAGTTTAACATATCTCATGTTCATATGGCATTGAAAATCCTTGGTTGGCAGCTGTGTAAATCAGCAGGAAATCAGGGGAAGGCAAAAGTGAGATGAATATTTAGAAGTGGAAATTAGAGGCAAACACCGTTTGCTGTTTATATGGCAATACCAATAACTGAGATATGATGATATTGAGTTATTAATATACTATCAAAACATAATAGTAATTAAAACATCATGAGTTTTAGTATCTACCTACTATAACTTTTATTTACCATCTTTTCAGTTTTAAGGAGCTAAACACATAACAGAGAAAAACATATATCTTGAGTTCATCCTTAAATTCCAAAAAATGTAAACAATCATTGTTATGATCACCATGAGCATAAAACATTCAAATACAGTTTGAGATAAGTAGCACAAAAATGACTTTGACGTTAAGCATCATAACTTATACACAGATGCATAGTTACATAATTCTCAGGAATTTAAAGTGAGCTGAACCTTCCATATTTTTCCATTTATCTTTTTTTTTTGGTTGAAAATTTTCATACATGCTCAGAAGCAGAAAGAATTATATAATGAACTCCCATGCACTCATAATCCAAATTTTATAATTGTCAAGATTTACTACATTTTTTAATTCTTTGCTTTTTTTTTTTTTTTTTTACTGAAGTCTTTTATAAAAAAATGCCAAATATCTTATAATTTTGCCCCTACATATTTCACAATTATATAGCTTGGGTGGGATTCTAGTATTTTTAAATTTATTTAGTAGTTTTTTCAAAACTTTGCCATGTTTTGTCTATGAAAAAAGCTTATTTATGCTTCTCAATTTGCATCTAGCAAGAGTAGAATTAAAAAAATTTGAAAAACTAAAACAAAAATAAATGGAAAATTTTTAGGACAAAGATCAATTTGATAGGGCAGGTAATATGTCATTTTACTCATTAAACTTAATTGTATATTTACATGCAGTTGTAAGAACATACTATAGATTAGTTCTCTGTACTCTTGCCCAGTATTCCCCAATGATAACATTTTGCAAAACCATAAGATGATATCACAACCAAGGTATTGACATTGGTACAGCCAAGATACAGATCATTTCCATCACCCTAAAGATCCTTCATGTTGCCCTTTTATGGCTATCCTCCACTTCCCTCCTGTTCCCATCCCCTCCTTAACTTATGGTACCCACTAATTTGTTCTCCATATCTATAATTTTGTGATTTGAATAATGTTCTATCAGTGGAATCATACAGTATGTAATGTTTTGTAATTGCCTTTTACTAATCCAGCATAATTCTCTGAAGATTTATCCATATTGTTAGGTTGATCAGTAGTCTATTCCTTTTTATTGCTAAGTAGAAGTCCATGGTGTGGATCTACCAGTTTGTTATTGTTCTGTTATTCACACACTGAAGGACATATGGCTTGTTTATAGTTCTGCTTTTGATGTCAAGTCTCAGAACTCTTTGCCTAGACTCAGATCCCTAGCCCTATGTTGAATCAGAGTGATGAGAGTGGACATCCTTGCCTAATTCCCAATCTTAGAGGAGGCATTCAGTCTTTCCCATTCAACATCTTGGTGTCTATAGGTTTTCATAGTTGTTCTTTATCAGGTTGAGGAAGTTACCTGCTATTCTTATTTTTCTGAGAACTTTTATCATGAATAGAGGTTGAATTTTGTCAGAGACTTTTTCTATATTGATTGATGTGATCATATGACTTTTATTCTTTAGTCTGCTAATATAGTGGATTACATTGATTGACTTTCTAATATTGAACCAGCCTTGCATCCCTGGAATAAACTCCATTTGGTCTTGATGTATACTTCTCTTTATATATTGCTAAAATTTATTTGCTAATATTTTGCTAAGGAATTTTGGGCCTATATCCATGATCTGTAGTTTTGTTTATTCGGGGGATTTTTTTTTTTTTTTTTTTTGGTACTGTCTTTGCCTGGTTTTGGTATCAGTTTTACTGACTTCATAAAATGAATTAGAAAGTGTTCCTTTCTCTTCTATTTCCTGAGATTGTATGGAATTGGTGTTAACTTTTCTATAAACATTTGATAGACATTTCCATTGAAAGCACCTATGCCTAGAGATGTCCTTTTTGAGAGTTTTTAAATTATGAATTCAATTTCCTTAATAGTTATAGGGCTCACATTGGATCAACTGTGACACTTTGTGTTTTTCAAGGAAGTAGACAAGGAGTTTGTATAATTGATATGTGTAGAGTTGTTCATAGGATTCCCTTATTATTCTTAGGTGTCTGCAATGTCTGCAGTTAATATCCCATGATTGATCCCTGATATCGGTTTATGGAGTTTAGTTATTTTTTCAAAACATACAAATGTATGTTTTCTCTTTTTGTCCTTGTCAATCTTGATAGATGCTTGTCAATTTTATTGATCTTTACAACAAACCAGCTCTTTGCTTTATTAATTGTCTTCTTTGTATACTGTTGGGGATTTCGTTGGTTTATGCTCTTTCATGTATTATTTCCTTCTTTTTACTTGTTTTGGGTTTATTTCTTATTTTTTTCATATTCTTGAAGTCGGAGGTTAGTTTACTGATTTAAGGCTTTTCCTCTTTTCTCCTGTATTTAGTCCTATAAATTTATCTTTTGACACTTTAGTTATTACTCACCAATTTTTACATGTAGCATTTTCATTTTCATTCAGCTTAATGTATTTTTTGTTTCTTTGGGAATTCCTTTTGACCCATAGATTATGTAAAAGTGTGTTGTTTAGTTTCCAAGTGTTTGGGCATTTTTTTTGGTCTTTCTTCTTTTTTTTTTTTTTTATTATGTTATATTAATCACCATACATTACATCATTAGTTTTTGATGTAGTGTTCCATGATTCATTGCGTATAACACCCAGTGCTCCATTCAATACGTGCCCTCTTTAATACCCATCACCAGGCTAACCCATCCCCCCACCCTTTTTGATCTTTCTGTTCTTGATTTCTAGTTTGATACCATTGTGGTAAAAAAATGCATTCTATGATTTCAAATACTTTAAGTGTGTTGAGAGGTTTTTTTGTTTTTGTTTTTGTTTTTTTTATAGCCCAGGATATGGTCTATCTTATTGAATGTTTTAGGGACATGTGAAAAATTTTCTATTCCAATGTTAAATAGAATATTCTATAAGATGTCAGTTAAACTCTGGTGGTTTGATGTTCTTGTTCAGTTCCTCTATATCCTTACCGATTTTCTGTCCATTGTTCTAATCCGTTACTAAGAGAGGGGTGTTTCAGTACCCACCTGTAATTGTGGATCTATTTCTCCTTTAATTCTGTTTTCAGTTCTACTGTTTTTTGCAGTTTATTGTTTTGTGCATATACATTTAGGATTGTTACATCTTTTTGATGAACTGACTCTCTCATCATTATATCACATCTTTCTCTGTCTATGGTAATTTTCTTTGAAGTCTAATTTATCTGATATTAGTTATTCCTTTTTTTCCTTTGGTTAAAGTTGGCATGATACATCTTTTTTCATCCTTTTACTTTCAACCTCCCTATATTGTTATAGTTGAATTGGCCTTCTTATAGATGACATGTACATGGATTGTGTTTTTTAATACAGTGTGAAAATCTGTCTTTTATTGGTGTATAGAGACCATTTAGTGTATTGTAATTATTGATGTCTCAGGGCTTAGGTCTACCATTTTGTTTTTTGTTGTTGTTGTTGTTTTCTATTTGTTTCTTCACTGCTTTGTTTTTCTTTTTCTTCCTGTGGGTTACTTGAATATTTTCTAAGATTCCATTTTGATTTACCTAGTGTTTTTGAATGTGTCTTTTTTGTGATTGCTTTAGGTGTTATGGATGTAAATTGTCACAGGCTACAGTTATATTTTTACCAGTTTGAGTGAAGTATAGAAACTTTGCCTTCATTTATGTCCCTTTGCCTTCTCTTGTTTATTTCCTCTGTTTAGAATCACACAAACATTTTTACAAGTTTTGCTTTAACCATCAAACAATTTAGAACTCAAGAAGAGAAGGAAAGTCTTTTGCATTTACACATATTTTTGCTTACCATGTTCTTTTTTTCTTCCTGATATTGCAAAGTTTCTTTTATTATTTCCATTTTGTTTAAAGAACTTCCTTTAGTAATTCCTTTAGAAACATTTTGCTGGCAACAAATTCTCTCAGTTTTCTTTATCTCAGAGTATTTTGATTTCCCTTTCATTTCTGGAGGATATTTTCCACCAGGTATAGGATTCTGGGTTCACTGTCCTTTCTCAGCACTTGAAAAATATTGTGCCACTTCCTCCTGGCCTCCAAGTTTATTGAGAAATTTATTGTCATTTGAATTGTTTCCCGCATACATAAAATGCCATTTCTCTCTTGCTGCTTTCCAGATTTTTGTTTGCTTGCTTTTAGTTTTATGGAGTTTAATTATGATATATGTTAACATAGATTTCTTTGAGTTTATCCTGTTTGGGTTTACTCGGCCTCTTGACTCTGTAGGTTTATATCTCTTACCAAATTTGGTAATTCTTTTCTTCAAGAACTTTTCAGCCCTGCCCTCTTTCCCTCTTCCTTCTGGGACTCTAATGACATAAACATCAGATCTTTTTGTTGTTGTTGCCCCACGGGTCCCTGAGGCTCTTCCTTTCTGGTTTATTTTCTTTCTGTTGTTTAGATTGAGTTATTTCCCTTGTCCCACCTTCCAGTTGACTGATTTTTTTCTTCTGTCCTCCCAGTCTGTGTCAACAGCATCCACTGAGTTTTTTAAAATATCATTTATTATGTTTTTCATATAAATTTTCCATTTGATTCTTCTTTATATCTTCCCTTTCTTTGCTGGGACTTTATTTCTTTCCTGAGGCTTTCTAATTTTTAATTTGTTTCAAGCAGGTTTGGAACTGCTCATAGAAGTACCTTTATCATTCTTTCTTTAAATTCTTTGTCAGATAACTCTAACATCTCATCTCAGTATTAGTATCTATGGTTTTTTTAATTCATTTTGTGATCTTCTTGCGTCGTGGTATGAGGAGTGATTTTTTTATTAAACCTAGACCTTTATTTATTTTGTTATAATACCCTGGATTTTATTTAAACTTTCTGATATAGCTGGCTTTCTCTGAGAGCATCCCCACGGCTGGGGCTGGGCGGGGGCGGCAGGAAGAAATCCAGTTTCCCTACTTAGCCTCCACTGATACCCAAGTGGGACGTCTCCTCATTACTTCAGAGTAGGGGTGGCATTTCCAGCTTCCTGCGTGATCTCCACTGATACAGCAGTGGGAGAGGCCTCATTACCACTGAGTGACAGTCCTGACTCTTCAGGAGGTCTCCTCTGCACCATCTTATCAGGTGGGAAGAGGGGCACCTCTTTACAGCCAAGTGGAGGTAGAAACCCAGTCTTTCCCTGACCCTCCCAGGGTGGGGGGACCTCATTACTGGCCAATGAGCATAAAAGTCCTGGCCCCCTACTTGGCCTCCTCTGCCATTACCCAAACAGAGGTGTTGGAACATCACTGTAAAGCCTGCTGAGGGTGCACATCTAAGCTCCTCACTTGGCCACTACTGGTGTAGAAAAGAGTGAGCCACGGTTTTTCCTGTGTTCTCTGCCTGGAACAGAACAGTTATTGTCTAAAAGTTTTCTGTCTCACCAGCCTGTCCCTTTCCTAGTCCTTGGTCTACGGAGCATATGCTTTTATTGGAGTTCTTTTCATCTGTACCCTTTGGCATTCCCAGGTTATTGACTTCTTCAACTCAAAGTCTAGGATATATGAGGGGGAAAAAAAAAAATCCAGAGAACTTATCGCTGTGTGGCTCCTCACATCTTAAGGTCCCAGGCTGGTCTGCCTTCTTCTTCTACTCTTCAGAGTATTCTTGTGTTTGCTCTAGATATAATGTGCAGGGGTTTTAATTGTATCTGATGGAAGGAACAGGGAAATGTCTGTCTATTCCCTCTTCCTAAAATGTGATTTTAATACACAAAAATAATTCATAATAATATGTTTTATTTTGCACATACAGCAAACATTGTGTTGTAATTTTAGTTAACAAGATGCAGCAAAGCAATGAGAATTTTACAAAGATTCTTTTGGGAAATCCTCATTCTTTTAGAAAAAAATAGGGAGAACCATTTCCTCTAGTTGAATACGTGTCATCAAGCTTCTAATATATTTCACTTAAAAAAGATAATCAGTGTAACCAAAGAATTTGACCAATTATAAGGGTATAAATTATACTAGTCATGAATTTATCCAAATTTTAAAATCTCTTACAATAAACAAGCAGGGTTTTTTTAATTTCTTATTCAGGTTATTTTGTTGCTTTACAGCTCTGATGGTTACCTGGTTTGGGACCAACTAATTCTTAGTAATCTTGACAATAAATATAATATTTTATGTCATTGGCCAGATTCAGTTATAAAGATGGCCAAAAGCATTGATGATAATTTTATAACCAGCTATTTATCACAGGTAAAGTCAAAATCATGAACTGTAAGAACAGGAATTGAAGTAAGGGTTTTCTTTGAATTTCTCAATAAAATATACCCAACAACCTTTTAGTTAGCATCCTAGTCTTTATTGATTTAAAAAATTAAACAATTCTATTTTTTTAAGTTTTTCTTTACCCTACTATAAATATATTCCTGAAATGTGATGGCCAAAAGACTATGACTTTTACATCTATCTTCTTTCCACTTAACTTATTTCCACTTAATTTTTAGACTATCTTCCAAGAAATATTAAATGTAGAGAAGTAAAACAGTTACCATACAATAATATGATCTTCCCTCTTTCTTAAAGCTGGGTTTCTTGGGAACTAAAGTATTTGCTTGCTCTCCAGCAGATGATATTTTTGGATACTTTTTATCCCTTTTCCACTGTCTTCAATTTTTTGTCTCTTGGTTTGGTATCTAACCTCGTTTTATCATAGTAGCCACTTAAGGCTCGGTTTTCTACTTTTTACAGTCGTTGACAAGTTGACAAGCTATTTCCAAATCACTGGATAACCAGAAGGTCGCATCAACTGTTATTGTGTCCATTAGTACACATTTTTCAGTTCTGAGGAAGAGTTACAAAATGTTAGTTACATTAGTTAGGATTCTCCAGAGAAACAGACCCAAAAGCAAATATATAGATATATGTATAAGCGGAGATTTATTGTGAGAATTGGCTTGCATGATTATAGAGGCTGAGCTATGCGGCATACGCTGACTGCAAGCTGGAGAACCAGAAGAGCCAGGGGTATAATTCAGTCCGAGTCGGAAGGTCACTGATCAAAGTCCCAGAGTCCAAAGGTCCTCCAAGGTCAGAAGAAGATGGATGTCCCAGCTCAAGAAAAAAGGGAGGAAATCCGCCTTTTTTTTTTTTTTTTTTTTTTTGGTCTTTTTGTTCCCGTCCTGCCCTCAGTGGATTGGATGATTAATGCTCCTATTTGTGAGGGCGATCTCTTTACTCAGTCTACCGATTCACATGCTAATCTCTTCCAGAAACACCCTCACAGACACACTCAGAAATAACGTTTTACCAGCAATCCAGCAGTTAATTAATTAAATTAACTGGTCACATTAGGAAATTCAGTCAGATTGCAAATCTTCCTTTAAAGATATTTTAAACCATATCTTAAACAAAAATGTTGCAAATGATACCCAATTGATTCTGATAAAGTACCAATAGGAAATATAAAATCTATCACCTTATAATATCTAAAAAGATGGAACATTCATCTTTCCAGCTTGAGTTTAGATGAAAACCCGCCAAGAAAGAAGTCAATAATGAGACAATAGTGGAGCGGTGTTTTGAGGAGTCTTTTACTTTAGTTAATTAAAGAACCAGCAAAGAGATGGATTTCTGATTTTGTAATCCAAGTTTGGCAGCTCTAAACATGCCAACACAAGCACACAAGAGAAACAGTCTTTCTACTGCTGGTTATTTCTCAGTGAGTTTTTAAACTCCTTATATTTCCAATCCAATTTTGGATCATTTATATAATTCATTAAGAGGCCAGTTTATTTGCACTTTTCCAACTAGATTTACATTTTCCCCTTCAGTTCTTGACATTTTAGTGAATGTTGACTCTGAAGTCAGTCAATATTAGCAGTACTTTGCTCCAAACCAGATGCTAAAGCTTGCAGTGAGAGTGATATTCCTGAACCCTAATTTTCTTTAGTTTCTTATTCCTAAATAAAAAACAAAAAAAAAGGAGAGTGCTTTCTGAAGTGGGATTCTTTAGTTTAAAGAATAGCCTTGGGGCACCTGGGTGGGTCGGTAGGTTAATCATCTGCCTTTGGCTCAGGTCATGATCTTAGAGTCTTGGGATTGAGCCCCACGTCAGGATCCCTGTTCAGCAGGGAATCTGCTTCCTCTCTCGCTCTGCACACCCCCCCTCGTGCCCTCTCTCTTTCTCTCTCTCAAATAAATAAATAAAATCTTTGAAAAGAAAAGAATAGCTTTGACAGTAGCCACTGAGAAGAAATCTGTGACCTGGCTAATGTGCTCTCCCCTGGGACTTGACTAATCGCATGGACTTTGCGCCCTGACTTGGCCTCCTCCTGTGGGCACATTGTCTGCAGGATCTTTTCTCAACACCGCCTTGACGCTTCTGTTTATTTTCTCATCGAGCTCATCCTTCCCACCACCAATTACATCCACACGGATGAATCACAAGCTTATAATTTTCTTTTGCTGGGTCCTTAAGGGCACCTTAGGAATTCTTCCACTCTACACCTGTACTCTCCATAGACTATAAATGGACTTCAGAATCTATAAATAATCCAGTCAACACTGAACACTGCCTTCAGGTGCTGGCAAGCTGCTGTTCACTAGGTGCTCACACTGAGCCTTCATGCTGTTTGCATCAGCAAATCTTTTCCTTTTAAGTTACTCAGTATATATTCTTTGTGCTATTTACTTTTGAGCTTCGAAAAAGAAAAGAAAAAGATTCCACCCACTACTCCTTTCAAAGAAACTCTAAATAATAACATTTTACTTAGTTAATGGAGCGATTGAGATAGCTATGTAGTCATAATGGGGATATTGTTTTTAATCAAGTCATTTGAGTAAGAACATTTGTTTATATATGCTTTATGTATGCTTTCTTAAAATTTCTATGACCCATAACAAAGTACTATTGTATGAAACATGGGAACTCTGTTTAATTTAACTTAATTGGGAAATCACACAAAATATGGAATTGTTGAATGGGAAAACATTATTGAGAATCAAAAGTCTTCTTCATTTTAAACTCCTTTATGGAGAGCCCCTAAATATTCCTGATTGAAAAACTTCTAATTGCTGGCAGAAACAGACCAAAATTTCTAAAGAAAAAGTGAAATGGGAAAACATAGGCATCATTCATGAAGTTGTCCTCCAACCACTTTCAACTTCACCAAATATTTGGTAGATATTTTATGGATAAAACCAAATTAGAGCAAATCATTAGTGATCAATTTATAACCCCTTTTAGAAAAAAGCAGCATAATACTATAGTGAAATAGGAGAAGTTGGTGCAGAAGCCGTCATGCCTCCTAATTTGAAGAAGGGCAAAAAAGGAGGGTACATTTTGAGAGAATAAATACAACCCTGGTGCAGTAGGAATGTAATTCCCGTACATGTCTGTAAAGAGAGTACCCTGAAAAACCTAATAACAAAGTCCAGAATTTAAGATTGAAATAGGCCATAATTATTTCCCAATCCAGATCATCATCCCAGGAAAATTTAAGTTACCTAAAATTTATATTGATGTTAAGGAGACTTTAGCATAACCGTAAAAGAATGTATCAGAATTTTAAATTTTCTTTTCATTTGTATTTTATTCTTTTTCTAACAGATATACTGATCTTTATTTAACAATTTGATTTTCCTGGGGCACCTGGGTGGCTCACTTGGTTGAGCGTCTGACTCTTGATTTCTGCTCAGGTCATGATCTCAGGGTCGTTGGATGGAGCCCCATGACAGGCTCCGTGTTCAGCGCTGAGTCTGCTTGAGATTCTCTCCCTCTCACTTTGCCCCTCACTCAGGTGCAGGCGCACAAGCACTCACTCAGGTGCAGGTGCACAAGCACCTGCTTGCACACTTTCTCTCTCTCAAATAAACAAATAAATTTAAATAAATAAATAAAATAAAAAATAATCTGACTTTCCTTGTAAGAATGTAAACAACAATTGGGCGCCTGGGTGGCTCAGTTGGTTGGGCGACTGCCTTCAGCTCAGGTCATGATCCTGGAGTCCCTGGATCGAGTCCCGCATCGGGCTCCCTGCTCGGCGGGGAGTCTGCTTCTCCCTCTGACCCTCCCCCCTCTCATGTACTCGCTCTCTCTCATTCTCTCTCTCTCAAATAAATAAATAAAATCTTTAAAAAAAAAAAAAAAAAAGAATGTAAACAACAATTAAAAATAAATATAAAAATTGTATGTAAGTGGCTAAAAGAGGATTAGTAAAAGTTCAGTTTTATGTTGAATACATTTTCTTTTTAGTCACAAATGATATTTAACAAAGTGATAATTCACTAGCAGTATTTCAAAATTGCATCCACAAGGGAAACAATTACTGACATCTCTTTCCAGCACAGGGAATATGTTCTAAGATCTAGTGGTTATGTGAGTCTGTCTGGCCCCTGTACTCAGAGGGCAGGAAGAGCCCGAAGAAGTGGCAGGCCACTCCAGGCTTGCAGGGGGTAGTTTTAATAAACAAAGGGAACTTACCAACGAGACTTGTCTTAAGTGGCAGAAAGATGAATGGATCCCTGCACTCTCCCTCCAAATCTTAACAGTTTACAGAGAGGCCTTGGCTAGATTCAGTCACATCTACTGTGCTGGTGTTTTCATCACTGCGTCACTATCTCAATACTGTGTCCCTGGAGCAGCCTCCGGGAACGGGAAAGGCAAGTGGGTCCCACATTCCAAGGACAGGGGAGGGGGTGAGGAGCCTCCGAATGCCCACGCCAATCGTCAGTCACATCCTTTCGATGACTTCTCCAATGGAATCTGAGTACTGAGGCAAAGACAGTACTGATTCCTCTCGTTGTGGGAAGAATGGGCAACTTTAAGTTGTCAAAGAGCAATGATTTCTAAGGAAAAATAAATATCACAATCTTTGTCTAAATGTAAGAAACTCACACCTGGAAAACATGTATGTTAAGAACTGAACAGGGGCGCCTGGGTGGCTCAGTCGGTTAAGCATCGGACTCTTGGTTTCGGTTCAAGTCATGATCTCAGGGTCGTGAGATCAAGCCCTGCATTGGGCTCTGTGCTCATGGGGATTCTGCTTGAGACTCTCTCCCTCTCACTCTGCCCCTCCCCCCTGCTCACTCTCTCTCAAATAAAATAAATAAAATCTTAAAAAAAAAAAAAAGGCCTGGACAAATACTTTGCAATACTTTACAGAGCCTGGAAAAATATGAAACTTATTTCCCAATTACATATTACATTTTTTATCTTATTTTACAGGAATGTCTATGTGATAAAAGATGTGTAGTATTGTCTAGGTATTAGAGGTAGAGTGCTGTTCTTCCAGTGAATGAGTACTATCCCTCGAAGGAATTACCCAAATGCTTTCTGCTTTAAAGTTTTTCCATTCCAGAAAATTTGGTTTCTAGGTGTATTGCAATAAGAAACATGCAATAGTCATAAGGATAGTGTTCCAATCATGATTACTGTATAACCTATCACCCCAAAAACTTAGTAGCATAAAATAAAACCATTTTGTTATACCTAACGAGTTCTGTGAAACTGGAATTTGGACAGACTGGGCTAGGTGAATTTCTGCTCCTTGCTCTGTTGACTGAAACTTATTGGAGCTCCACTGGTGGATGGGTTGGCTTGGAGAGTCTAAGACAATGCCACTCATGTTTCTGGGAATGGATGAATCACTGGGTTTAGTGGGAACTGTCAACATGGTCTCTCCACTATGGAATTCTCAGGGTATTTGGATTTCTTACATGACAGCTAGATTTCCCAGAGCAACCATCCCAAGACAACCAGGCAGAGCTGCGTCACTCCCACCACATTTTCTTGGTTACAGGTGAGTTGTTGGGCCAGCCCAGGTTTCAAGGGGAGGAGAATTAGCCTCCATATCTTCATGGGTAGCAGCAAGGTCATAATATGAGAGAATCTATAGAATGGGAGATAATGTTGTAATCATCATAGAACATGCATTCTGTAAAATACAATTTGGAAATTCATTTATTGTCCAAGGTCACTTAAGTAATAAGTAGCAAATCTGGTACATTAACGTAAGCCAAGCATGACTCCAAAGACTTTTCCATAAGAATTTTGTAATGAATCTGAGAGAAAGAGAGGAGAGGCAGAGAGAGAGAGAGAGAGATGGAGAGAGAATATCATATTTT
Source organism: Halichoerus grypus (assembly GCF_964656455.1). NCBI lineage: Eukaryota > Metazoa > Chordata > Mammalia > Carnivora > Phocidae > Halichoerus > Halichoerus grypus. Next base: position 63,393,527 of record NC_135715.1, on the reverse strand, counting down.
GAAAGCTTATTTTAGGATACAAATTAGATTTTGAAAATACCAAATAGTTTAACAATTATCTCTTATTTAAGGATATTTCTTCTATGAATGTATCATTTGAATCAAAGATCCATTAAGATGGGGGACTTATTCTTCACTTTTACCTTTCTTTTTTTTTTTTTTTATAGCATAGTACTTGACCTAAAGTAGATGATCAAAAAGATTTGTTGGCATGAATGAGTGAATGAATGAATGTTGTGCACAAATGTTGGCAAAGGAAAGATAACTTGTATTTGGAAAAATAAAGGAACAGCTTAAGTATTTTCTAAGAACTATAAGCATTTTATGCTTCCTTTGAACTACCTATTGAAGCCTATTACCTATGAAACTATTTTTCCTACATTCTAGATTTAAAGGGCTTAAAGAGATACATTCCCTTCTCCTTCTTAAATACTAACTTTATGTTAAAAATTATCTGGATAGGGGCGCCTGGGTGGCTCAGTTGGTTAAGCGACTGCCTTCGGCTCAGGTCATGATCCTGGAGTCCCGGGATCGAGTCCCACATCGGGCTCCCTGCTCGGCAGGGAGTCTGCTTCTCCCTCCGACCCTCCTCCCTCTCATGCTCTCTGTCTCTCATTCTCTCTCTCGCAAATAAATAAAAAAACTTAAAAAAAAAAATTATTTGGATAGAAAAATTAAACAAATAATTTGTGTGTAACAGTATGCTCATTATTTCACATATAACATTCAATTAAATAAAATGCCTATAGTAAATAATACTGCAATTAAAAGTATAAACAAATAATATACTATACCTTTGTATTTAAAACCTGAAAAACTGCCTGATTTTCAACCTTGACTTGTTCTTTAGGAAGCTACATTTTAAGGTGCATATAATTAAAATGTATATGACTAAGTCATATGTAGAAATGTGTTTATCCAACAGCTATACATTTTCTTAAAGTACAGTTCATTTTATTACATACTCTGTTAAATCTCCTCTCTCTTAAAACATTGGAAACGGATGAATAGTATTCGTTTCTAAACTCTGTCAGAATTTCCCAAGGCAGTAGAGAGGATTTTTCCATTGCTTAGGAATGAAACATTTGGTATAATTTGTTTGCTCAAAGGAAATGTTTCTATATGAGAAAACACAATGTTGCCATGGTGATACATCAAAAAAATCACTTTTAAAAAAATGCAGTGACTTAAAACCTCTTCTATTCTGTTTTTAAAAATAGTTCAGATTTTTAAAATAATATATGCAGAAATTTTAATTTTGAAATGTCTTTATAAGGAAATAGTTTAATAAATAAAAATCAATATTTGATTTGATTACATTTCAAACTTATGAAAAGAAAACTCATTGGATCTAAAGTCAGTCTCTTTATTTTCTTTTATTTCCTTTGTTAACATTGGAAAATATCTAGCAGAATGTGGGTAGTGTGAAGGGATCATCTTTTACTGGTCAGTGGAGAAACATCATAGGATACAGAAATACACTATAAAATCCATCCAATCCAGGTATTGGTGGCTTTCTCTTTAGGTTTTGCTTGATCTAAAACGGGCATTATCTAGCAGACTACATTACTTTCCTAATCTCTTAGCTGGCGGGGTGAAAGGTGGCTAGCTATTCAGTGGGTGAATAAGTGGGTAGGAAATAGCATTTGTTATCTATCAGAACTCAAACCTGATTGTTCTAACATTTTCAAACACAGCACTTACCTAGTCAGCAAAAGAGGAAAAGGAAAAAACAATACATTCAAAAGCAAAAATTGCCCTCCACTTTGATTTCTTTGTGAGGACTGAGCCAGTCTGCAATAAAATCACTTTTTTGGCCTCTTGGACTTGAACGCCCCACTTGGTTCTTCTGGAGCTGGAGACCATCTTGTCTCAGGTCAGCTCTCATACGTTCAGCTGGCTTGTCTGGCTTTCAGTGATCCTGGCTCCCAGCTGCCTATCAGTTATTAGGTTAAGGCACACTGGGAGCCATAGCAGTTGGCTCCCCTAGATCTCACCAGAAGTTAGCATATCGCTGGGTGACAAAACTCATCAGTTCTCATTGATTTTCTGGGTCTCTGCTGGTGCAAAGTGATTACCTATGCAATCACCAGGCCTTATATTATCTATCTCCCAAGATCCAAAAGCAAATACACATTATCTTCTTGTTTTCAAAAGCTCTAGAATAACCTGAGTATTGGCACCAAGTCTTTTACCTTAAAACTGAATCTCTCAAAAAACAAATCTACTAAAGAATAACTACAGTCCCTCAACCTATAAACCTATCTTTCTTTACTGACTGGGAATTATTACATATTTACAGTAACTGGAAGAATAGAATAATATTTCATTGACATAAAGAAATTATTATGAGTCCTTTTTTCATACTGAAAATAGTTTCTCCTAAAAATTGTCTAAAAATCACACTTCTTTTAAAATAAGTGAAAACTCTGTTGAATTGCTATGTCGTACACCTGAAACTAATATTACACTGTGTGTTAGCTAACAAATTTAAACAAGAACTTTAAAAAATGATAGGTAAAATAAAAATAAATAAATAAAATACACAAATACTTATTTTAATGCTCTATTCTTTATGACAAAAGAATGAGTTATTGCTGTGGCGGCGGCCACTGCCGGTTCCCTCTAAAATGGTATTTGGCTTTTTTTTTAAGTGAGAATTACCCCTTTATTGGTATAAAGTGGTATTTGAAATAGCAGTATAATAGGATGAACACCTCCCTTCTGGAAAGAGAGAAGAAATTAAGGAAATCATCTTCAACAATACCTGACACAAATTTGTATTTGAATCTTCCAGGCTTTATTAGTAACTCTGTGTTTCTAAGCGCAATTCCTCTGCTTGAAACCTGGGACTCTATCTTATTTATCTTCATGTTACCAGTGTTAGCAGAAGGATTTTCATAGAGGAGCTGCTCAATAAATATTTATTTGATAAATAATGTTGCTAAGTCATAGGAGTAAGTATTGATAAATGGACCTGGAGATCTTGATCCCAATTATGAGCTCGGGCAGAAGATGTCTCAGGATCAATTTATAGCTGCTAAGTGAGAGCTTTCCCAAAGACCACAGGCCAGAAAGAATGTTCAATCATTTTATTCTAATTTAATTAACAACAGAGAAATTTCCTTAGGATATAATATGAATGAATGCAGCAGACATTGTTGGTGCCTGACCGTGACCCTCAGGACTCACTCTTCCCTTACTTTCTAGGGCTTCCTAGGCAGGCACCTGCCATCAGCCTGGGGGCTTCCTCTGGCCAAGAGAGCCTGTGCCACCTCGTGACCCAGGTGCAGCACCGTCTGGAAGTGCCAGGAAGCTCATGCCTCTGGGAGCAGGCAATATGGAAGGGATTTGGTAGATAAATACCTCAGCATCCTTGCCCTTCTGGTATAATCACAGTCTCCCAATATTACCTAGCAGAATTGAAGCCCAGTTGTCCAACCTACTCATTGATTTCCTCCCCTTCTTTGTCTCATCTTCCTACTTCCCAATCGCTGTTTGAAGGATCACTACTCAAATAAATTAATTGCACTTGCATCTTAGTCTCAGACTCTGATGATGTTTGCTTGTTTGATCCTTCCAAACTGCTACTTTTTTGTTTGCTCCTTTGAATTCTAAATCCTTGTCCTTTTATTCAATATGCTTTTAGTGTCACTTGCCATGTACGATGAGTTCTTATGGACACTAAGATATTCTCTTAAGCCATTTTCAAACACATTTTCTATCTTTCATAAGGATTCATGAACTAATTATGTACAGCCAATTTCAATTGATTAAGTAATTCTTACTTGTTTTTAGCTAGAAGGACAATGAGGCTCTGAGCTCAACGTAGCTTTTATGCCAAAAACGTCAATGCTTTACAGCATGAACACATGAAGTCACCTAATACCTATGTGACTCATAATACCTAGGATTCATAAGCTGTACTTTCTTAGTTCCATCATTTTTAGGAAAGCCAGATATACTGGGAGATTTGGGTGCTTTAGACACCAGAGAATTTTAAATCCCAGTGACAGCATTGAGACCATATGATTAACTTTTACAGGAGCCGTAGTGAACACAACACAGCTCACAACAAAACTGTCACAGGACAACTCCTGGCAGGTGCACTTCTAATTTCTCAGCATCCTCCAGCACCAAATAAAGTCACAGGTATTTTTCTAGCAATTTAAATCGCTACCTTCCCACTCTCCATCAAGATGTGAGTTTTATTATTTTCCTTGGAAAGGAAAGAAGAATCTTGGAATTATTTCTTCCTCTAGCTCAAGTGATGCTGTCATAATTATGCCCATATCGTTGATCTTTTCATGGGGCATCTATTCACAGAGAGGTTTCAAATATATGATTTCACGTAAACCAGTTAAATAGGTCCAGAGGTATTATAGTTATTTTATTTTGGAGGTAGAAAAACCGGTACTCATAAAAGTTAAGTGTCTTGACTGATAGAACATGGAATCAGGAATAGCCCCAAATGTCCTTCCTCACATCCTTGGCTGGTTCCACTCGACCTTGGGTGGACTTGATAACACCTCTGACTCTGGGGAAAATGCTTGTTCATTGTTAATTCTGTATTATCAGAGAACCCCTGTATTGCCTGCAAAGAACAAACATTTTTAGGGGAAAGTGAATATCCCTAGGATCACATTCAGATCTCCAATGAAAAGGCAGTATTTTATTTCACTTCTTTGTGTTGAATCAAATTAAATTCTTGGATGAAAGTCTCGATCAAAAAGTCATTATGTAGAAATTTTTATGTAGAAAATTTTAAAAGCATAAATCTTGTGCAGATGATCAAATCTTAATGGAGCAAATGAAGTCACTGGGTTTTCTTTGTTAAAGCTAACATCTGGTAAATTTATAGCTCATTGTGCTGTAGTTTAATGGCAATAACAAAAACACTGTCATTGCATCAATAGTCAACCACCATAAGGAGTAAATGCTATTATCCAGAAAATAATCCCCTAAGAAAATGTATTTCTAACTGATTAGTAAAGCTGCATATGAAGACCCTACATAATAAAGCAACTTCGTTTCTTAGCAACAGGAGAATAAAACAGATTGAAATATGATGGGTTTGACAATGACAATGAATGGGAAATCAGTGTAACTGGAAAAAACTCAGCAGGAGAGAAGTTGATAGGTATAGAGGAAAGTTGCAGACTACTTTTAGATTTAAGATTTTAACCATAAATCCAGCACACAGAGGAGCATGAGACTTGTAGCAAAACAAAAATCTGGGGGTGCCTGAGTGTCTCAGTCCATTAAGCATCTCCCTTCGGGTCAGGTCATGATCTCAGAGTCCTGGCACCTAGCCCCATGTCACATTAGGCTCCCTGCTCAGTGGAGAGTCTGCTTCTTCCTCTCCCTCTGCCTCTCCCCCTTCTCGTGTGCTCTCTCTCTCTCAAATAAATAAATCAATAAAATCTTTAATAAAAAAAATCTGAAGGAAGCCAATTTGTTTTATAGGAGAAAGTGTTTCACTGCCTTTCATTATATTAGGAACTATTGCAATCTAACAACCAATGTGGCAAGGAAAGAGTGAAGGAATAAATCCCACTTACATCCTTTTAAAATGCTATCCTGGTGAACTAATCATAAAAGGGATCACATATTACAGATTAACTAGAATTTTAATATCTTAGGAGGGAATTTTCACTATAGATCGTGATATTTCAAGTGCTTTTTATTTTTTATTTATTTATTTTTTTAAAGATTTTATTTATTTATTTGACAGAGAAAGACACAGCGAGAGAGGGAACACAAGCAGGGGGAGTGGGAGAGGGAGAAGCAAGCTTCCCGCGGAGCAGGGAGCCCGATGTGGGGCTCGATCCCAGGACCCTGGGATCATGACCTGAGCCGAAGGCAGACGCTTAACGACTGAGCCACCCAGGCGCCCCTCAAGTGCTTTTTATGTATTTTCTCAAAATTCATTTGAACTTCCAGTGGGATGGGGGAATTTTAATACATAATATAAAAATTTTATTCCATTTAATGAATACTGTTGATTAATAACAATTTACTGAGTGCTTACTGTGAACCAAGCTCTTTCTAATCAATTTTCATACTTCAGTGTATTTGATCTTTACACCACCACTAAAAGTGCCACTTATTTTCCTCGTTTTACTGAGGAAAGCAGACCCTTTGAGAAATTTGCCTGTGGTAGGCAGAATTCTATTAAGACCCCTAAGAATCCCACCCTGTTAGGTGCAAAATTCCCCTCACCTTACATAGAGGCAGAATCTGTGAATGAATATAGTCACTCCTGTGATTCGGTCACCAATTAGTAGATTTTGAGTGAATCAAAAGAAAGAGTATCTGGGTGGGCTCCATCTCATTAGATGAGTCCTTAAAAGGATCTGAAGGTAGAGAGATAGATAGGGAAGCATAAGAAAACCTATGGAGGGGGCCATGTGACAAAGACCCAAATGCCACCTTTAGGAAATGAGAGCAGACCCTGGTTGGCAGCTGGGACAGGGTCCCCTGGTTGGAAGACAACAGGGACCTCAGTCATACAACTGCCAGGAAGTGAATTCTACCCATTCTAGTCAACTTAGAAGAGGCCTGGAGCTTCAGTTGGAAATCACAGCCCGGGAAGACACCTTGCTTCCACCCTGGTGAGACCTTAAGAAGAGGACTCAGCTCACCAGTACCCAAAAAAAAAGGACAGCCAGAAATTGTGAGATAATAAATGGGTATTGTTTTGAACCATTACATTTATGATGATTTGGTAATGCAGCTGTAGAAGAACAATACAGTGCATAAAGCCCGATTGCCAGTGAGTGAGACCAAAACACAGGGCAGTCTGATCCTGATGGTCTCACTTTCAAACATTTTCCTATCAATTTCCATATAAATTAAGGCCTTTTGTTTGCAATCTATAGAAACTGACCTCTGGCTAACTGAAACAGAAGTTAAAGTAAAATAATTTCATTTCATATGATATACAGAAAATCTTACAGGATAAAAAAAAAAAAAAAAAGAAAAGTTAAAAAGCCAGGCTCAAGAACAAGACAGAAAGCAGTTTCCAGAATCCCAGCTGGAAGATCCAGTCTCTATAGGCAGCTGCTGTTGGAAAATGGCTCTTCCCACTGCTTCAGGCCTGAAGCTCAAGATTGAGATTCCCCGGCGGGGAAAGCCTGATGGCACACCTAGGTTACAGGCCCACACCTGTGTTGGGTGGGGCTGAAAGTGGGATTGACAAAATTTCTAGAATCATAAGAAGTAATAATGCAGGATTACTTTTTCGTTTCTATTTTGTGAGAGGTGGGAGGTGTATTAGGGTTCTCCAGAGAAACAGAACCAATAGGATGTATATACAAAGAGATAGAGATTTCTTTAGGGAATTGGATCACATAATTGTAGGGCCTGGCAAATCCAAAATCTGTAGATTGGGCTGGCAGCCTGGAAACTCTGGCAAGAGTTGATGCAGTCTTGAGTCCAAGGTAGTGTAGAAGGCAGAATTCCTTCCTTTTTGGGAACACTCAGCTTTTTCCTCTTCAAGCCTTCAATAATTGGATGAGGCCCACCCACATTATGGAGAGTCAGCATCTACTGATTTAAATGTTCATCTCATCTAAAAACAATAGCTTCAGGGACACCTGGGTGACTCAGTCGGTTAAGCATCTGCCTTTGGCTCAGGTCATGATCCCAAGGTCCTGGGTTCGATTCTCGAATCAGGCTCCCTGCTCATCGGGGAGCCTGCTTCTCCCTCTGCTTGCTGCTCTCCCTGCTTGTGCTCTTCCTCTTTAAGAAATAAATAAATAAAATCTTTTAAAAAAAATAGCTTCAGAGCACCACATAGATTGGTGTTTGACCAAACAATAAGGAAACTGTAGCCAAGACAAGCTGACATATAAAATTAACCATCCCAGGGGGTCTTATAAGAGTTAGTGGAGGCTTCCAGTACTTCTGCTTGGACTTTTCTATATGATAGCCCTTTACTGTGGGCCAGGAACCACCAATGAAAGGTTTCTGAAAGTTACTGAGGACATCTTTCGATAATGACTGTCACAATATTATCAAAGTTTGCATTGAAAATTATGTAAATACAGTGAACATTTAGCTCCAGCTTTAGCAAATTTATATCAATAGGGAAAATGGATAACTTAATTGAATTTTCAGGCTGGATGTGGAAAATGTCATAGGCTTGATGAGACTTTTGTTTGAAAATTTCTTCTACCATATATCTATTTCACCAGTAATATTAATTGATTAAGCATCATGCATGAAAAAGCATTATAGATTAACTGTGTTTGATCAAAATACCCTGGAGACCCTGACTTTGATATAATTTCCAAATTATAGTGAAGAATTGAAACATGCTATCTTTGGGGAAAATATATTATTTTAAATTCTTATGGACTTTAAATTCATTTGTTCATTGTTTTATTTAATAAACATTTTTGAATAATTTTCTTTAGAAAATTATGAAGTAGGGCCTGAGATCCCCTTAAATATCTTTGTGCTATGATTTTCCTTTCTTTCCAGAAGCAGGTATGGGACAAAACCATGACTCTCTAACTTGACTAAAGGGTTTCAGAATCTACTACATCTGCTTGGATTTAGGCTGTGTATTTTTTAATGAGGGGAATCAAATCCTGACTGATGATTTTCTGCCAAAAGTCATTTTTGACAAAGACTCATGCATGGTTATTTGCATTGGCATTCCTATAAATAAATCCAGGAACATTTGTCCATTAATGTTCCAAATAAAGGTAATGAAAGTTGTGTTTCAATGTTTTTGTGGGCCCTGAATGACACCTTAATCAGGACAATGACTCTTTGAGACATTTCTCCACCCTGGCATAGTTATGAATGGGTATCACCAAGGCTTGGCTACCGAGGGCTACCCTATTTTGTTGGTGCCCTCAGTTTCAGAGTGGGGACAATTTTTTCAAATTCAGGCACCCAAGGCAATCTGGATGGCTAGAGAATGCCCCATTATTCAGTGTGAATAACATCAGGCAATATACTGAGGGCACATAGAAAATAAAGCTTCTATTATCCCTCATTTTACTGTAATTTATAGATATAGTGAAATGTAGAATGAGCTCAAAAGTCAGAGTGCTTGGGTTGAAATCCTGGCTCTGCTGCTTAATAACAGTGTGACTCTGGTTGGCTTTCTTAACTTCTCTGTGTCTTGCTTTCTTTTCAAATTGTGGATAACAACAGCAGGTTTGCAGCAGGGACTACATGAAATAATACATGTAAAATGCATAGAACTAGACGATGCTAGTAATATTTTAGTAGCTGACATTTTGGGGAAAAAAATCCCGCAATTATAGAATTTTCCAATTTCCATGATATAAATTCTCCCACTTTGGCCAATTTCAAGCTGCCAATGTGGTATCACTGAACCTGGAGGTGGGGACATGTGCCAGTTGGCTCCTGGAAGACAGTATGGGTCAGCTTCAGCACACTACTGATTTGAACAATACCTAAACATAGTAGACATTGAAGGAAAGTAAGTTATTAGTATTCCTATTTATTGAAAATTTACAACTAAGTATGGTTTCATCCAAGAGGTAGCCACACCAGGCAGACCCTGAAACACTCCCCAAGGTCATGGCACCTGGCTTATGAAAGAAAGATGCATCTGTTCTGTAAAGCTTCAGTTAGTATTTTTCTTTTCCTTTTTTTAAAAAATTTTTTAAAGATTTTATTTATTTATTTGAGAGAGAGAGAATGAGAGAGAGCACATGAGAGGGGGGAGGGTCAGAGGGAGAAGCAGACTCCCTGCTCAGCAGGGAGCCCGATGGGACTCCATCCGGGACTCCAGGATCATGACCTGAGCCAAAGGCAGATGCCTAATCAACTGAGCCACCGAGGCTTCCCTCTTTTTCTTTTTTTAAGATTTTATTTTTAAGTAATCTTTAAACCCAATGTGGGGCTCGTATTCACAACCCCAAGATCAAGAGTTACATGCTCTACCAACTAAGCCAGCTAGGTGCCCCCAGTTAGTATTTTTCTACTTGAGCTGCCGTTACAAAGGCGAGAGCAATCAATAGCAGAATCACAAACCCTTCAACCTGTCATGGCTAACCCATGGTTCTGACAATGCTCTAGCTTTCCGCTTGCATAGAAGCAACCATGCTGGGCAGAGGTCTTGTTTGTCTGTGTTTGTTTTTCAAATTATAGCTTGGGACTAGAGCAAATATCTTCAGAAACTACTCTGTTTAGTTGACCAAGTGCTCCATTTCTATTGACTGGGCTACATCCAGGCAGCTGCATGGAGAATGAAACCTTAATCTTTCTCATAGCAAAAAAAAAAAGAAAATTGGAACAGAATCTGCCTGCAGTTGATGCTATTTTCCCAACTGGAGGAAAACCCTAATCTTAATCAATGTTACAAATAAATATTTATTTATTTGATTTTGGTTGCATTATTTTGTTTGATATTTTAAAAATATTTTTTTACTGAAAAAGGAGGTAGGATATTATTTTGTTTTTAAGTTATCCCAAAAGTGCAAAGTAAAGCCACACAATCTGGGGCAGCGTGATTCGATCACACGGAAGACTCTTCCCCACACTCACCATCTCTCTCACTCTAGGGCCAATTTGCATGGGGCCAACTGCATGATTCTTGAGCACCTGAATGCTGCAGTTGAAAGAGAATAGGCTTCTGAGTCAGAGAGGGCCTTGTTCAAATCCTGAACCCACCATATACTGCTAATTGACTTTGGACAAATTACTTAGCCAATAAAATTTATTTATTCAACAAATATTTTCAAGCTCCGTCTCCTAACCTAGCACAGTTAAAGCATGTTCCAGAATAAAATTTAGATATAAAGGATACAAAGTCCCCATCCTCATGGAGCTTACATTCAGGTGCATAAATATAAAAATTAGTGTACAATACTGAGTAGCAATAAGAACTGAGAGGAGAATTAAAGCAGAAGAAGAGGGATAAGAGAATTGTTTATGAGTTACTTTAGAAAAAAATAGTCAAGGAAGATTTCTCTAGGAAGGTGAGGCAGAGGGAGGAGAAAGTGCCAGGTCCCTGAGGTAGAATTATGTTGGTGTGTTCAACCATCAATAAGAAAGCCAATGTGGTTAAAGCAAACCTAGTGATGGAGACTGATAATAAGGACAAGATCATGGCAACATGTGTAGGCCAAGTCTGTTAGTGTTCTGTTGCTGTGTAACAAATCACCACAGACTTAGTTGCTTAAAACAACACAAACTTATTATGTTACAGTTTCCATAGATCAGGAGTCTAGGGGAAGCTTAACTATGTTCTCTGCTCTGGGTCTCCCGAGGGTGCAATAAAGGTATTGGCCCGGGTGCATTCTCATCTGGGGGCTCGACTGGCTGAGAATCCACTTCCAGGTTCATTCAGGTTGTTGGCAAAATTCATTATTTTGCAAGTGAATCGTTATTCCTCATTTTCTTGCTAGTTCTCAACTCCTAGAGGCTACCCTCAGGTCCCTTCCTTTGGTCCCCTCAATAAGCAATTCACAAAATGGCTGTTTGTTTAGTTAAGGCCAAAGCCAGAATCTACCTTCAAGATGGGGCCAGTTCCTGTCTAATGGACTTTACCTGATTACATCAGTCAATTTAAGGTAATTTCCCTTTTGACTGACCAAAAATCAGCTGATCTGGGATCTTGCTTATACCTGCAAGATCCCTTCACTTTTGCCATGTTGAAAATATGGTGACCTCATCAGGAGTGATGACCCATCCGGTCATGCTCACAAGTCTTACCCACTCTCAAGGGGAGGGAATTACATAAACATCTACCACACCAAGGTACAGACCTTAGATTTTATATTACAGGGATGGAAGTCATGAAAATATTTTGAGCAGGAGGACAACATAATTAACTTTAATTTTTTAAAGACTTGCTGCTCTGTGAAGAATTTATTGTAGGGCTAGAAGAAGGGAGGCAGTGAAAACTTTAGGAATTTTATACAGTAGTATAAGAGATAGACGAGGACAGCTTGGAGTCGTGTGATAGTGATGAGAAGGAGTCATATTTTTTTATTTTGAAAAATGAAGATGGTAGTATCTGATGATGAATAAGATGTGCAATAAATAGTAATCATGTTGGAGGGTTGTTATGAAAATTAACTGAGATAATGTATGCATACAGCATTTAGTAGATGCTAAACAAATGTTATTTATCTTTTATTTATAATATATAGAATTACAATTATTATTTAGAGGACATATTTTTTTTCTTAAAGAATCTCATAGCAAAGAGCCTTAGTACCTGAGAATTTAAATATTTACAGAATTTTTAAAAAGATTTATTTATTTATTTTAGAGAGAGAGAGCATGAGAGGTGGGGAAGGACAGAGGGGATGGGAGAATTCTCAAGTAGACTCCCCACTGAGTGTGGACCCTGATGAGGGGCTTGATCCCAGGACTCTGAGATCACAACCTAAGCTGGAATCAAGAGCTAGCCACCCAACACTGACTGAGCCACCCAGGCACCCCTAGATATTTACAGCAACTTTTAGTTAGAGTAGTGAAAATTAGGATATAAAGAAAAGTTCATTTCTTTCCTTCTCACCCTGAAAGTTCTGGGAACATGATTATTCCTTTTGCTTTATATGCAACCAAGAAAAGGGAGAGAGTGACATTTAGATGTAAGATTCAGCTGCATTTAATTGCACTTTTTGATTTAATCTGGATTGTATCCAGAAGCAATGTGTTATACCAGAGAAAAATAGCTCCTTTCACCTGTAAGAGACCTGAGAGAGAGGGAAAAAATTATGGCTTCAAATCTCAGTCTCTGGAGCACCACTAAAGTAAAAGAGTCTTTCAAAACAGCCATATCCATGAGTCTCCATGCTCCAGCCCAGAAGAGTATTTCAGAATCTCCATTATGTTTGTATACAAGAAATCAAAAGAAATGAGCCAGCTGTCTCCCTAGAGGATGGCTTAAGTTTAATGAATCTGTGGTTGTAAGAGCTTTGAGCTCCTGTGTTTTTAGAAGACATTGCCATATTATGAATGTAACATACACAGGACCCACTTTAACCTTTTAGAAACAAATATAATTATATAATTTATAAGGTAAGAATTATAGTTTCTCTTGCTGGTTCTTCACCAAAGAGATCTTAACATTCAGAAATCATAACTATTACTTGATGACTTTTAATGTCAACTGTGTACATGGAGATTATGTTACCAAAACTGCAACTGAAGAAAGGGAAGAGGTAGGCAATACTCGAGTGATTAGCTCCATTGCTAGTGTCCATGAGAATGACACCCCTGCTAGCTTCCTGACTAGAGATTCTCAACATTGTGTGCATATTAGAATTTTCTGGGTAGTTAAAAAAATTAACAAGGTCTGGATCTCACTCCAACAGATGATGATCTAATTAATCTGGGGAAGATCCTGGGCATAAGTATATATTAAAAAATAAATATGGTTGGCAAAATATTGCTTCCAAATATGCGAGGTCTCCAGAATCTGTCAATATATTATGGGATTGGGCAGATGAGATTAAGGCTGCCAACCCTGAGATGAAGAGATTATCTTGGGTTATCTGGCTATAAAATATTATCTGATTATAAAAGGCATTAAAATCAAAGAACACCTCCCAACTAGAGTCAGAGATGGGACAGAAGAAAAAAAGGAGAGATTTGAAGTATAAGAGTGACACAAATAACAATTACTGGCTTGGAAGATGAGAGAAGGGGACCATGAGCCAGGGAATAGGAAGTTTCTAGAAGCTGGGGATTGCCCTCTGCTGACATCCAGCAAGGAAACAGGAACCTCAGTTCTACACCCAAAAAGAACTGAATTCTGCCAACAACTCAACTGAGCAAGGAAATAAATGCTCCCCTAGAATCTATAGAAAGGAAGACAGTCCTGCTGATGCCTTGATTTTAGCCCAGTGAGACCTTTGTCAGATTTCCAACCTATAGAACTGGACACTATTAAATTCATATTTAAATTCCTAACTTTCTGGTAATTTGTTTACAGCAGTAAAAGAAATAATCATAGAGTAATTCTATATATATTATACATAAAATAATATTTCAAAAAGAAATAATAATAGAATAAATTTCATATTTAGAATAGTTTTAAATTTACAGAAAAGTTACAAAGATAATACAGAGAGTTACCTTACACCCCACACCAGTTACCCCTACTAACATATTAGTGTGGTACATTAGTCACATATAATTAACCAATACTGATACATTATTTTTTTTAAGATTTTATTTATTTATTTCAGAGAGAGAGAATGCAAAAGTGGGGGGAGAGGGAGAAGCAGACTCCCCGCCGAGCAGGGAGCCCTATGTGGAGCTAGATCCCAGGACCCGAGACCATGACCTGAGCCGAAGGCAGATGCTTAATCGACTGAGCCACCTGGGTGCCCCTTATTAACTAAAGATCATACTTTATCCAAATTTATTAGTTTTTACCTAATATTATTTTGCTGTTCCAGGATCCTATCCAAAATACCTCATTACATTTAATCATGTCTCTTTAGTTTCCTCAAGACTGTGACATTTTCTCAGACTTTCCTTGTCCTTGATGACCTGACAGTTTTCAGGAGTACTGGTCGGATTATTTTGTAGAACATCCTTCAATTTGGACTTGTCTGATGTTTCTCTGGGGTTGTGGGGTTTTGAGAGGAAGACCACAAAGCTAAAATGCCATTCTCATAACATCACATCAAAGGTATTTTCTATCAGTAGGACTCATCAATAGTGATATTAAACTTTGATTATCTGGCATTTGACAGGTGTCTCCACTACAAAGTTACTTTTTAGATTCTTTTGTCAAAGTCTGCATTCCTTTCTGGGATTCTTGACCCCCCTTTTTTTTTTTTTTAATTTATATACATTAATGTTTATTCGTTGTATTGTAAAGTTGTTTGATATTTTTAGGGATTCTTAACTCTATATTTCTTTTTTGTTTGTTTTTATCATGCTTAGACAGTTAACATGAGATCTGCCCTCTTAAATGTTTAAGTGTATAATACAGTATTGACTATAAGTACAATATTGTACAGCGTATCTCTAAAACATATTTATCTTGCTTAACTAATGCTTTACACCCTCTGATTAATAACTACCCCTGCACCCTGTTCCCAGACCCTGGCAACCACCGATTCCACTCTTTGAGTCTATGAATTTGGCTGTTTTAGGTACCTCATATAAGTGAAATTAGTAGTATTTGCCTTTCTGTGACTGGCTTTTTTCAATTACAATAATGTTCGCAAGGTTCATCTATGCTATTGCATCTTGCAGGGTATGCTACAAATATTATCATTTTCTTTGTGTGCCATGATATGAAAACTTTTGGAAAAAACTTAGAGAACAAAATTTGGAAGCTTTCCTTGAATGCCTATTCTCTGCCAGGGCATGGCAGGTGGCCCGGTTGTTTAATGTGATGGGAAATAATGCAAGTTTTCTCATTTCTGCCACTGATTCACTGTAGTTTTGAGTAGGTGACTTAAACATTGTGTCTGTATATAAGATGGCAAGAATGGATGATCGCTGAGATTCTAGTGTTCTTTGAGTTTGTCAACAGTTCACAATGAATGCAAGAACACATTTAAAATTGAGATATGAGACTAGATGTCAACAAACTTACCTGTATGGAATATTTTGTGTAAAGTGGCTTCCTTTGGATTTATGAATCTCTCCCAAATGATGCTTTTGATGTCATAGCTTTAGCATTTATTTGTCTAATTAAAGCAAATGTCGACAGACTTATTTCAGACCACATCTCACCATACAATGTGTTCAGCAGCAGCAAAATCTCGCTGAAAGTCAATTTGAAAGAGAAGGCAAATTGAATACTTTAAATGAGAGTTGCTGAAGTAGAGATGAGTAATTAAAGGCAATGTAAGAATGAGTTAAGTAGATTTATTTTTAAAAGAAAGCAAGCTGGAATGTTCTGCCAATGCTTTTAATCAATTTCTATTGAATGGCTCAGTCCATTTAATGAAAAAAAAAAAGAGAACATCTCATCTCATGAAGATGATTAGGATGTTTTATTACCAGTCCTTAGATTGTAGCCAGTTCAATCATCTTCAGACATGAATTCAACCAAAAAACCCTTGAGAATATGCTCAGCATTTATCATACACTTCAAAAGCCCTAGGAGAAAATGGGAAAAGGTGCAATGAGAAAGTTTAGGAGAGATTCATAGTACTTCTCATGCATCAGTCTTGCCAAGAGCTCCTAAATGTTCTAAATGCATTTCTATCTATGGAATAATTTTATTCTCAATGGGATAAATCCCGAAAATTAATAAGACTATCTCTTGCAAGTGAGCCAATAACAGAGAGGCATTGACTATTTGAGCAAAATTATGTTAATTCCAAATTTATTTTTCTCTCTACAGTATTTTCTGAAATGTGGGACGCGCATCACTGACCACAAGATAATTCTAGGTGGTACATAGACAGCTTTAAATAGCATTAAATCACATAGTGAGAAAGATACTAAGTGTTTGGTACTTTTCCAATCCTTACTCATTAGGTCAATAGACAGTCTTAATTTGATGCTAGTTTCTTTCTCCTATTTTAATGCTATTCTGAAGAGACATTACATGTACATTGTTTATAAAGTGAAACTTCAATTAAAAACTCCTAATTCACCATTGTCCCCCTACCCATCTTCCCTCCCTGGAGAAAAAGCATTATTATTAGTTTTATTTATATTTGCCTATTATCTATTCATTCAAATATAAATCATTTTTTCTTATCTAAATAGTGTTAATATCATATGTACTTCTGTGTTTTGCGGGTTGTTTTAAATGCTATTCATGGGTTTAAACACCTGTTAATATTCCTTTTTAACAGAAAGATTTCAATGTTTCACCAGTTAATAGAATCAAGCTGAAATTTAATAACAAATATACTCCCATTGTATTAAGAAGTTATCTATTTATGGCAAGGAAGGATGAGGTGATATGATGCTTCCTCTTCAAATATATTCAATTTTTAAGCTTGAACTAATTGAAAGAGAAAAAAAAGCCCTTAGGGAACTTTCAATAAGTAGGGCTCTACCACCACGGAAAGAATCATTAAAGAATATAATCCACATTCATTACGAATGAAAAAAAGGAACTGAGTAGAAGGAAGACACAGATGATAAAAGCAAGAAATATATATAAGACATATCTTTGTAAATCTAGTAACTATGGACTGTAGATACTAATGTGGAATTTGAAAAGAGCATAAAGGAGTAGTTAAAACATGCTAAGTTACTTATCTTCTGGAGAGGAGAATATAAACACTGAAAGTTTATATTTAAAGTTTTTTTAAATTGATATTTAATAGCAAAAAAAAACTGTATATAAAGTTTTTGATAAGGTTTTTAAAGCTAATATCTTATAAGGTTTAAAAACTTTTATAAAGTGTCTTTTAAAATTAATACTTAATAGCAAACAAGCTGTAACTTCAGACCACAAACCAGCCAAGGCATGGGGAAGGCATATGGAACAAAGAGACTTTATTAATCCAACAGAATGCAAGAAGGAAGAAAAAAAATAAAGAGGAAAAAAAAAGGCCCAGGATACAGAAGCTACCAAATAGACAAAGGCCACTGAATTGTGTTCTTCTAAACAATTGTCGTCGTTCTAAAATATCGCTGCAAATTCTTTGACATTCTCTTATTGAGTGTTGTCTATATTCCTTCTCCTTGAACCTGGGCAGGACTAGAACTGCTTTGACCAGTGAATTATGGCAGAAATGACCCTACATGAGGCCTTTACCTGAGTCTCTTCAATTGCTCCCTCTGTAGACACAGCCGCTTGACAACTGAGTCTTCATACGGTGAGAACCCCAATCAACGAAGAAAAGTCATGTGTAGCCCCTCTGATCGACAGTCCTGGCTGAATCCAGTCTTCTAGTCATCTCCATTGGTAGAGACATGGGGAAAAACACATTCTGGATGAGTCCAGCTCCCAGCCATTTGAAACACTCCAGTCATGCAGGTCATCCCAGCCAAGGCCCGAGATTTAATTTAGGAACAGAGAGAAGCCATAATCCTAATCTCACAGAATCGATAGGCATAATAAAGTAATTTTTATTTTATGTCAAAAGTTTTGGGGTAGTTTGTTACACAGTAATAATAAATGACACAACAAAATAGTTAAGACCATTTCTGAGCTTTATTTAAATGGATATAATCTATGTACTTTCTGTATTTGGCTTCTGTCTCCCAACATGGCATATTTAAGATTCAGCCATTTTGTTGTGAGTAGCTATAGTTCATTTATTTTCACTGCTGTACAGTGTTCTAAGACTATGCCAAAATTTATTTATGAATTCTGCTTTTGATGGTTTGTTTCCAGTTTAGGGGCTGCTCAGAACAATGCTGCTTCTTAAATATGAACATTCTTATACATTATTCCTGGTGTACATATGCACAATTTAATACCTAGGACAGGAATGCATAATTTCAAGTTGGTTGCCAAAGTTGTTGTGGTAATTTAAATTTTTAAAAAAGTGTTTAAAAATCTTGTTTCTTCACAAACTTTAGTATTATCAGACTTGAAATTTTTTTTTGACTTGATGGGAATAATGGTGTCACTGTGTTAATCTGCATTTTCGTGAGCAACTGTCCATGTGTTTATTGGTCGTTTGGATTTCCTCTTTTGTAGAGTGTATACTCTTATACTACATTGCCTTTGTTTTGTTTTGGTTTGGGTTTTTTTAAAAGATTTTATTTATTTATTTATTTGACACAGAGAGTGAGCGCACAAGCAGGGGGAATGGGAGAAGGATCTCCTCTCCTGATCAAGGAGCCCAATGTGGGGCTACATTGCCTTTTTATATTAATTTTGAAGTGGCATTTCATGGACTTTTTAGATATTGATCCTCATCAGTTGTATATGTTTCATATATCTTCTCTCAGTCTTTGGCTTGTAATTTCACTTTCTTCATTATGTCTTTTGAGTAATAGAAATTCTTAATTTTAGTGTAGTAAAATTATCAATTTTTCCTTTTTCCAGACAATTTCAGAGGTAAATATTGTCAAGCTTTGAAGGAACACTTTCTGTTCTTCACAAACTGCTTTCAAGTATTAATAAAAAATTAGGGGGAACTCAACCTAATTCATTTTATACAACATGAAGCATGTATGCTTATTTTATGAAGTATATGAAGCATTAAGATGATAAGAAAATTTAATAAGGACAATGTAAGAAGAGAAAACCATAGTCAAATCTAACTTATAAACAAAAACACAAATATATTAGCTAAATTCTAGAAAGTAAAATACAATAGCGTATTAGAAATATGCATCATAACTGAGTAGATTTATCCTAGCAATATAAGGATAGCTCACTATAAAAAGAAAAGAAATCAATGTAATTCACTATAAGAACAAACGAAAACACTGTTACGGACTGAATGTTTGTGTTCCCCTAAAATTCGTACATTGAATTCCTCACAATGTGGTGGTATTAGGAGGTGGAGCCTTTGAGAGATAATTAGGTCATGAGGATAGAGCACTCATAAATGGAACTAGTGTCTATAAAGACACCAGAGCGTGCTTTCTCGCTTTCTCTGCTCCACTCTGCTCTTCTCCATGGGATGATACAAGAGAAGATGACTCATCTGAGAACCAGGAAATGAACTCTCACCAGATACTAGATCTGCCTGCACTTTGACCATGGACTTCCCAGTCTCCAGAAATGTGAGAAATAAGTAGTTGTTGTTTAAGCCACCCAGCCTATGATCTATTTGTTATAGCAGCCTGAACTAAGACAGAGAAAACTATGTGAATACATGAAAACGTGTACCAAATGTATTTGAAGAAATTCTGCATTTTCCCACAATAACTAACTCCTATTAAATTAGGACTAGAAAACCTTCTCAACCTAGTAAAGGATATCATAAAATATTTGCAACAAACTGCACACACACACAAAAAAACCCTGTGGTTTACAACAACCTGCATATCAATGAAATGTTAAAATTGTAACATTTGAGTCAAGATCAAGAGAGGCTTTAGGTAAGGCAAAGACAAAATACAACAACCACAAAAAGCGAAGACCAAAAAATTACTACTACCATTATAAAATAAAAAGTAAAATAAAAGAAAGGAAGTACTTATGCCACCAAGTCATTATTATCATGATTACTAATAGCTATGAAGGTCCATTTGAAAAAGCCAAGAAAAGTTTTATAACCAAGTAGAACTAATAAGAGATTGAGGTAGTCTTGCAGGTTACAAGGTTAACATTTTCTTCAAATTTTAAGGGCATTTCCTTAAAACAGCAATAATAAAATAGAAAATATATAGTAAACCAATATCTCAATTATAAGCACATTATCTAACATAAGTTGTGGGAGAATATTTTGGAATTAAAAAAGTCATTATTTAAGGACATAAAATAAGGCCATCTTTTCTTGCCTAGATGGTTGCACTCATTTTAGAGCTGATTTCTTTCCTTCTGCAATGTATTCTCCTCTCCAGCAGCAAGAGAGATCCTTTTACAACACAAGGTAGATCCATTCAAAACTCACCAGTGTCTTCTTTCTCATTTAGAATAAACCCAGAGTGCATAATAGAGTTCCACAAGGTCCCAGACCTCACTCACACTGTCCTTGGTCCTACACTACCCTTCATTCACCCTTCATTCAGATCCAGTCCTTTGGCTCTTTCTTGAACTTACAAGGTGAATTTACACTCTTAGAGTCTTGATACTTGTGATTCCCTCTACTTGAAATGCCTTGACCCAAAAAACTCCTGACTTCTTGGGTTTCTGTTCAAATGTCCCATTATCATTACTCTCCTACATAAAATAGTGCTCTCTTCTGCCCTGGCATACTTGAGCCCCTTCATTCTGCTTTGTATTTTTTTTAAGACTTTATTTATTTGTCAGAGAGGGAGAGAGAGAGGGCACAAGTAGGCTCCCCCCTGAGCAAGGAGACCGACGTGGGACTCGACCCCAGCACTCTTTGGGATCATGACTGGAGCTGAAGGCAGACGCTTAACCAACTGAGCCACCCGGGCATCCCTCTGCTGTGTATTTCTCTATAACAGTTTGCCATCTGATGTTATAGAGATTTACTTGTTCATATGTTTGTTAACAGTTTCATCCCTTTAGATAACTTCAGGACAGTGACTGTCTTTTTTTTCTTCACCACTGAATTCCATCCCAATACATAGATGAATTTGTGGACGGGAAACTGCAGTAATATTTTTTTAAATGTTGCTTCTTACCAAAATAATCTATATACTTAATGAAACCTTAGAATAAACATTTTCAGGCTATATCATCAAAGCAGGGAAATTAGTTCTAAAGAATAAAGTAAAATAAAGGCATAAAGGTGTGTTTGGGGGGAAAAAAAGGGAATAGACTTGCCCACAAATGTGTTAGTATATAGTTATAATAGCTAATATGGTATTTTATCAGTGCAGTTTTAATTAAAAATGGAAAAGATTAGAGAACCCAGAAACAGCTGCCAGCATATGAGGGACTAGATATAAAATAGAACATTTTAATCATTAGAGAGGGTGAGCCATCTAATATATGTTGCTGAGTTGACTGGCTTTCCTTTAAAAATATAAATAGAACCTTATTTCACACCAAAAATAAGAAAACTCATACTGGATCAAAGACCTAAATGTGAAAATAAACTTTAAATTGTTGGAATAAAATAAAGGATATATTTACCATCTTGGAGGAGAGACAGATTCCTTCAACAAGAATCCAAAAAATGCAAGTCACAAGGGAAAAACAGGTAATTTTGATATCAAAATATATACAGTCCTTTTGCCAAAAATATAAAGGCACAAACCAAGCAAAAAGACAAGTCACATTCTGGGAAAAGGTATTTGCAATTTGTAGTAGAGATAAGAATCAATTAAATCAAGAAAAAAACAGGGACTCCTGCGTGGCTCAGTCCTTAAGCGCCTGCCTTTGGCTCAGGTCATGATCCCAGGGTCCCGGAATCGAGCCCCACATTGGGCTCCCTGCTCAGCGGGAAGCCTGCTTCTCCCTCTCCCACTCTCCCTGCTTGTGTTCCCTCTCTCGCTGGGTCTCTCTCTGTCAAATAAATAAATAAAAATCTTAAAAAAAAAATCAAGAAAAAACATGATCCAATAGAAAAATAGTCAAACGGATTTGAAAAAAGCAATTCAGAAAAAAAGGAAACCTAATGGCTAATATGTATATGAAAAGATATTTGTATCACGAGTAATTGAAGAAATAAAAATCTATAAAACAGTAAAATGCCATCGCATAATAATTAGACAGGCATGCAAAAAATACATATAGTTTTAAAACTTCGGTAACTACATTTTCGTAAAGTTTTGGAAAAAGGCAATCTAAGGCATTGCATGTGGGAGGTAATCAGGTACAACCACTATGGAACAATGTGTCGATGTTGAATATTTTTGAAAACGACCACCCATGTGTAACAGAAGACATTTATGGATCTATTCATCTCAGCAGTTCTTGAAATAAGAAAACAAATGAAAACTAGTTGTGCGGACACCTGGGGGAATGGACACAATGAAAAACCTGTGTTGATGTGTATCAATCTGAATGGCTTCAAGGGCACATGTTACATCCACACGTGGGTTGCTTTTGAATAATGGGAAGGAGCCCAGACTGTGTATATATATATACACACACACACATATATATATACACACTCAGACATAGATATACATTTCAAGAAGAGCAGAATGCAGATGTGCTACCCAGAAGTGGCATTCTATTCCTCATATGTCTGATGGTTTGAATGCATTAACATATGAGTAGGGTTTTTTCCCCTGGATTAATTTATATCTGATATCTGATTTGATATAGCCATATACATGAACTTGGTCTTTCAGTTAGCCCTCTTTTCTATTAATGGAGCATATTACTGCCTCTGTAAAATAACAGAATGTATTGTGTTCACTGATTCACAACTGAGCTACAAATTACCTTGAAAGAATGAAAGACCATATACAAATCTCTTGTCATTATTGCAGCTGAACACCTAACTGTTCACTCACAGCTGAAAACATGATGTGATGGCATCTGCATCACATACAAACTAGTATTGGGTTTGGTTATTTTGTTAATTGTTTTGTAAATAAAACTGCCAACTGTCCATACTCATTTTGGTATAATTTGTGAATCTAGAACTGCAATTCCCAAACCTTTTTTTTTTTTTTTTTTTGTCACATGACAAATCCAACCAACGCATGATGAATTTTCTCTCCAAGTAGGACATATATTGGCATTTTTGTTGCTGTTGTCTCAGTGATTCCTTGATGAGAGGACTCAATTAATTAAAACACGTTTAATAAGCACTACATGACATGCACTGTACTAGGTTCTGGGAATATAATGATGAACAGAATTCAGAACCTGCCCTGAAGGAGTTAATAATAGCCAGGTTATGGTTACCATAATGTCTATTCAACTACCTTCTGAGAAGAAAACAATACAGTTAGTCTAAAACATTATATACCTTTTCTTTTCTGAAACTGTGCCCCAGGCATTTCATTAAAGGTTAAAGAGAACTTGAGCAAATATTAACTAAGTCACTAAAACGATGATGTGATAAAAATCAATATACACGAATTGCTCTGAAATTGTATATTAAATTAGGTTACATAGAATAAGTTTTCAAAGGGATTAAATGTAAGCATAAGATGAGCAGAT
Organism: Halichoerus grypus; assembly: GCF_964656455.1. NCBI lineage: Eukaryota > Metazoa > Chordata > Mammalia > Carnivora > Phocidae > Halichoerus > Halichoerus grypus. The sequence goes on along the minus strand of NC_135715.1, from coordinate 63,369,937 downwards.
AATGTCCCTATGCAGAAACAAACTGAGACTTCTAGAGGCACTTAAGGATTGAAGTTTCCTTAAAGAATGTCAGGAGGGTCGTTATCCCTAGTGGCTGGCAGACAGTTCTGAGGTATCTCCTGATTCTGAAAGAGAAACTTAATCCTGATTATGCAGAGTCCAATGAAGACATCATCTCTACAGACATTTCCAGCCATTCTGTGCCCAAATCGAAAGACAGCGTCCCAAGACGTTTAGTACATCTACAAACTGTGGCCCAGAACTGAGAGAGAGGGAAAAAAAAAAAAAAAGGAACTCAACTTTAGTCAAAGGCGGGAATATCACTAAAACCCTATATTGTAATGCTTGTTAAAAGGGTTGACTTAGCTTGTTTATCATGCTTAAATTCAAACAAATTTGATTTGAAAGAGTCATTATGATTTCTCTTCTTTCTAGTAAGGGTTTCTTTTAATCAAATTTGAATAAATTTAGTCTGAAATAGGCAGGGTTTTTATTCTTTCCACCACGGTATTCTTTCCATAATCTACTTGAGTGTGTTCAAATGTATTTTATCATTTATTAACAAAATACACATTTTAATATTTCATTGACAAGTGAAAGTACATTTTGAAGACATAAAATGACGCAAGGCAATAAAAGATATCTGATAGGAACCATAAGTGACTATTAAGTTTAAATTTTCAAAAATGTATTTTTAATTTCAAAGCTGTCTTAATTACAATCAGGTAAAGGCACATCTTTGGCAGTCTCTATGAATTGGCTGCACTGACGAAGACAAATATATCACCTAAAATATAAGCTTCCTAAAAGCAAACATGGCTTCACTTCTCTGCATACTGACGATTTAACAGACCAGATAGCTAGGAGTAAAACTGATAATTTGCTCCTTTAAGTTACGTGAGGTTGATTGTGTTAACATGATGCTCCTTTGCATCATAGCTTCAGATGTAACTTTAAGCAATTAAAGAAGGAAGAAAAAAATGTGAGTTAGGAGTTTAGCTGCACCAAGGAGTTTGAACTAAGCAGAGGGCCACTGAGTCAGCAATCAGAAAAGCACGTCATTGTTAATATATTATAGCATTTCCATACACAGTCCATTTTAGCAATTGTTAAATTATTGACCGTCTTTACGAATGAGCTGCATCATGATAACACCTACTGAGCACAAAGAGGCAGATGGATTAATTATTTTAATCTACTACTTTCAGATGAATATGTTTGATGTGTGCAGGCTGAAAATATGTATTTTATAATTAGTATCACAAGTTCTCAGTTATATAGGAGGAATTTGTTCAATATGTATCCATTTTTTTCATAAGATTTTTCTCTATCTTGCTTTGGATTTTAGACTTAGAACGTGTCAACTGCTTATCAAGTTATCAACTGGAAGTTACTGAAATCAGAGTGGTTGATGGAATATTAAATATATATGAGGGCCTTAACTTCTCTGCTGTAAATAGTGAACAATATATTGGGTATATATGATTAAAATTATTGAATAAGATGAGATTTTAATTTTTCTTGTGAATTGAAATAGTAACATTAACTTGATCTTTTTACTACAGATAACTGAGGTATTTCATTGGTACCTCAATTGGGATAATTGATTTTTATGTACTCTGTATGATACATTTTATATGCTAGTATTTTGTTAAGGCTTTTTACAAGTATTTCATGAGATATGTTGATTTGTAGTTTTCTTTTCTTGTAATGTCTTTAATCTGGTTTTGGTATTAAAATATTGGCCTCATTGAATGGGTTAGGAAATATTCCCTCTTCTATTTTCTGGAACACATTGCACAGAATTCCCATAGTTTCTTCTTTAAATTATTGGGAGAATTCGCCAGTGACACCAGCTTGGGTTGGTGGTTTCTTTTTTGTAAGATTATTATTAATCAATGGATCTCATAAATACAAGCATCCTCAGGTGATCTATTTCTCCTGGGCATGGATTTTTGTAGTTTGTGTTTTCAAGGACATGGTCCATTTTGTATAAATTATCAATTTATCTGTCATAGCATTGTTCATAAAACTCCTTTATTATTATCCCTTTAATGTCTAAGGAGTCAGTATTAATGACTCTTCTTTCATTTCAAAATTAGTATTTATGTCTTCTCTTGTTTTTCTTGATTAGCCTGACTAGAAGTTTATCAATTTTATTAATATTTCACCTATTTACTGTTTATTTTTTTATTGATTGTCTGCTTTAAATTTCATTGATTTATACTCTAATTTTTTTTTCCTTTTGCTTTTGAATGAAATTGTTCTTCTTTTTCTGGTATCTAGGTAGAAACTTAGATTATTGATTTAGGATCTTTCTTATTTTCTAATATATACATTTAATGCTATAAGTTTCCCTCTAAGCTTGGCTTTTGCAGCATCCCACAAAATTGATTATCATATATTCATTTTCATTTAATTCAAAATATTTTTAAAATTTCTCTTGAGATTTTTTCACTGGTCAAAGTGTTATTTAGAAGTGTGCTACTTGGAGCGCCTGGGTGGCTCAGTCATTAAGCATCTGTCTTCGGCTCAGGTCATGGGATCCTTCGGCTCAGGGTCCTGGGATTGAGCCCTGCATCGGGCTCCCTGCTCAGCGGGAAGCCTGCTTCTCCCTCTCCCACTGCCCCTGCTTGTGTTCCCTCTCTCGCCGTGTCTCTCTCTGTCAAATAAATAAATAAAATCTTTAAAAAAAAAAAGAAGTGTGCTATCTAATCTCCAAATATTTGGGAACTTTCCCAGCTATTTTTCTGTTATTATTTCTAGTTTGGTTTCTTTATAGTCTAAAAACCCAGTTTGTATGATTTTTACTCTCTTTATTAAGGTATGTTTCATGGCTGGGAATGTGTTCTATCTATTATAGCAAATATTCCAGTCAGCTTGAAAGAATATGTTTTCTACTGTTGTCAGATGAAATATTCTATGTCAATCAGATCCAGTTAGTTGATGGTACCATTTATTTCAACTATATTCTTAACAATTTCTGCCTGTTGGATCTTTCAATTATTAAAAGAGGCATGTTGAAATCCCCAACTATAATAGTGGGTTTGTCTATTTTTCCTTCCAGTTCTATAAGTTTTGTCACCTGTATTTTGATGTGCTGTTATTACTATATACCTGTTCAATAATTTTATTATGTCATCTTGAAGAATTGACCATTTTATCATAATGTAATGTCCTTCTTTATCCCTGCTAATTTTCCTTGCTCAAATTCTGTTTTGTCCGAAATTAATATAGCTTCTTCAGCTTTCTTTAGATTAGAATTAACATGGTATATCTCCATCTATCCCTTTACTTTTAACCTGTGTCTTTATATTTAAAGTGCCTTTCTTGTGGACAACATATTTGGGTCTTGTTTTTATCTACTCTCAAAAATTCTGCCTTTGAATTGGTTTATTTAAACCATTCACATTTAAGGTAATTATTGATAAGACTATTGATAGAGTTGAATTCATATCTACCATATTTCTGACTATTGCCTATTTTTCTTTATTCTTTTTTGTCATCTCCTATTTTCCCACCATCTCTGGTTTAATTAAGCATTGTATGTGATGCTATTTTCTCTCTTTCTTAGCATATCAATTATATTTCCTTTTCAAGAAACTTAGTGGTTTCCTCGAGTTTGTAATATATATTTACAAATAATCTACATCCACCTTCAGATAACACTATACCACTTCACAGTGTGTAGGCAATTTATAAAAGAGTATTTCCAATTCCCTCCTTACACCCCTTAAAACATTGTTATCATTCATTTCATTTACCCATAAGCTATCATCACTGAATGTATTAAATGTATTTTTGCTATTATTAATTTGAACAGTTGTCTATTAGATTAAAAATAAGAAATCTAAGAGAATTAATTTCACCCCACTGACATCTTTTTGACACTCTTCTCTCTTTATGCAGGTATGAGCTTTTGACCTTTTATTCCTCCTGAAAAGCTTCTTTTAACTTTGGGCAGTTCTACTGTAACAAATTCCTTCAGTTGTGTCAGAGAATCTTTTCAAGGATAATTTCACTGTGTATAGAATTCTAGGTTGTCAGGTTTTTTTTTTCTTTCACTACTTTAGATATTTCACTCCACTCTTTTTTTGTTTGTTTGCATAGTTTCTGATAAGAAGTCTGCTGTAATTCTTACTTTTTTTTTTTTTTTTCTCCTAAGTAAGGTGGGTTTTTTCTCTGGTTTCTTTCAAGATTTTCTTTTTGTCTTTGGTATTCTGCAATCTGAATGTGATTTGCTTATATGAAATTGTTTTGATATTCATCCTGCTTGGTGTTATTTGTGCCTCCTAGATTTATGGGTTGATGTCTATGATTAATTTTGGAAGATTCACAACTATTATTACTTCAAATATTTCTGCTCCTTTCTTTCTTCTTATTGTTCATAGTATGCCTATGTTACACCTTATAAAATTGTCCCATAATTCTTGAATGTTTTGTTCTGATATTTTAGTTCTTTCTGGTTTTTGCATTTTATTTTGGAAAGTTTCTACTTAGATATTTTCAAGGTTATATATTCTTTCCTCAGCCCTAGCTGGTCTTTACAAGCATCTAAGGCATTTGTGATTTTTTTTCCCCCTTCAAAAGCCTTCTTCATTTCTGTTATAGTGTCTTCATTACTAGCATTTCCTTTGACTCTTCCTTAGAATATCCATCTCTCTGTTTACTTTAACCCTGTATGCTTGCATATTGCCTACTTTTCATTAGAGCCCCGAACCTATTAATCATAGGAGTTTACATTCCCTATCTACTAATTCCAAAATTTGTATCATATTTGCAACTAGCATTGAGTCTTCTTATTTGTTCTCTTCAGGCTTTTTTTTTTTTACGTATCTTTTGGCATGTTTTGTAATTTTTTCTTTTTTTTGAAAGCTGGAGATGATGTATTAGGCAATAGGAAATGACGTAAATAGGCCTTTAGCCTTAATTTGGTTAGGAGATGAGCTTTAATAATCACTCTAGCTGTAAGTACTGGAGTCCTCAGTATCCCCTGAGGTTCTTGTTTTTGGTTATCCCATAGTCTTTGGGCTTCCCTAAGAACTCATTCTTAAGTAGAGTCTGCATCTTGCAGCTCTTTACATTGTAACCCAGTGTTATTATATTGGAGCCCTGTTGATGTGGGTGGAAGATGTAGGGGAGGGAAGCCTTATAGAATGTAATAATTAAATCTCAGTCTTTTAGTGGTTCTGTGTCCCTGGGCTGTGACCTTCTCAGGTGTGTTAACTTTTTCTTTCTCTTCTTAAGTGAGACAGGAAAGCTAGAGATACTGGAGTTGACCAACTACCCTTCTTTCAGGCTGAAAAGGATCTGGTAGAGTCTTTTCCCTTGAAGAATAGGCCTTTGTTATGGAAAATTCTCTGTGTATATTTCGAAATAGTTACTTTTCTCTTCCTTCTGCCAGAAACATGAGGGTATTATTCTTAGATCTTCACCGTGAGAATCTGGGTTGGAGGGGGCATTCCTTGAGGTACCCCCAAAGACTTTCAACAGTTCTCATTTTCAACTTAGTCCACAGTCTTCAGCAATTCATCAAAATTGCTATTTAAGTGTCCTACCAGTTTATAACTTCAGAACATCTACTCTGTGTAAGTCAACCTCAGCTGTGATTCTCTGTCTTCTTTGACTCTCTGTGTTTATCTTCCCAAGTTTTGGAGTGACAGCTTTTTCTGTGAACTCAAGTCTCTAATGGGCCCAAGAAAAGTCATTAATTTTCAGTTTGTTCCATTTTTTCTGGTTATAATGATGAATAGGCACTGACTCTTTATGTGTCAGAGCTGAAAGAAGCTAGTTAGTTATTTCTTTTGAATTTAATAAAAAACATGAACCTGATATCATTGTAAAACAGACAATAGTGAAAGTAATGCCATGTAATATAACAAAGAGTTTTTGCACAACTTGAAAGGTATAATAAAAGAGAAAAGTAAGTCAGGCTGGATTTCTTCATTAAATAATCTATGCTGATCACTAAAACTTTAATGATGAATAAGACATTTCTTCAGGCTTCAAGTAAAAGACTGGCCATCATGGAAGGTTGGCATATAAATAGGCAACTAGCATGCAGTTCCCCTATAGAGTGGTAGAGGAGGACACAAAAATTACCATTTGTTTTTGCTTGAATATTTTACATAAATATGTGTTATATGTAAAGATATTATTTCATACTGGCCAGGGAGTTGAATCCAGCAGTATAAAACAGAGAGGGAGAGAGAAAGGAAGAAGGAAGGAAGGAAAAAAAGAAGCAAACAAGAATAGTAATTCATTTTTACATAGTATGAATATGTTAACTTTTTGAACCTATTAAATTCATGATGCATTATCAGAAAAGAAGTAGAATACCATGGATCCTCAAAAACAGATTTCCAAGGGGATGATACTTCAGTTGGGTCATGGAAGGTGAGCAGGAATTAAAAGGCAAAAGGGATCGAGGACATGAATTCCCGAAAAAGTGTAAAAAAGGAGTAAGGACGTGAATTACTGGCAAAGCAAACAGTATAAATTGAAACTGGAACTCAGACTAGAGCTGAGTTGAATTTTGGAAATATAACAAAATGATAAGAACTGATAGGTAATCCATGGACTAGTGTTCAGGAGATTTTAAATGATTGCTGCTAAGTGGCTTTGAGACATTAGTAAAAGCTATGGACCTCTCCCCAGAAGTCATGTCTATGTGTGCAAAATCATGCATTACAATTTCATGGCATTTAGTCCCTGAAGCCAATCAAGATCATATTAGGTGATGCATGGGCACCATGAATGGGTTCAAGGAAAAAACCTGGGGAAAAGCCAAATTTAAGGAGAAGGCAGTAAAGGAAGAGTCCATAAAAAGACTGAGAGGAAATAATCGGAGCAAAAGAAGGAAAACCAGAAAAGATTTTTGTCATTTAAAAGAGTGTTAAGGGGTACCTGGGTGGCTCAGTCGTTAAGCGTCTGCCTTCGGCTCAGGTCATGATCCCAGGGTCCTGGGATCGAGCCCCGCATTGGTCTCTCTGCTTGGCGGGAAGCCTGCTTCACCCTCTTCCATTCCCCCCTGCTTGTGTTCCCTCTCTCACTGTCTCTCTCTCTGTCAAAATAAATAAATAAAATCTTTAAAAAAAAAAAAAAAAGAGTGTTACAATAGAGCCAGCCAACTGTGTCAAATATGACAGAGAGGTTCAGAGAGACCGTGATTGAGTGTTCGTTGGATGTGAGGTTACTGAAGTCATATGTGACCTTTACCCAAGCAGTCTCACTGGGATAGTGACTGTTTATAGTAGATTTATGTGGATTATATGGTGGTTGGGAAATGAGTAAGTGGAGACTATGAGCAAGAGAATTTGGGCTTAGCTGAGAAGAGAAGGAGAGAATAGGATGTGTAAGACAGCATATGATCTGGGGCGCCTGGGTGGCTCAGCCGTTGAGCGTCTGCCTTCAGCTCAGGTCATGATCTCAGGGTCCTGGGATCGAGCCCCGCATCGGGCTCCCTGCTCAGCGGGAAGCCTGCTTCTCCCTCTCCCACTCCCCCTGCTTGTGTTCCATCTCTCGCTGTGTCTCTCTCTCTGTCAAATAAATAAAATCTTTAAATAAAAAAAAAAAAAAGACAGCGTATGATCTAAGGAGGGATAGCTATTTTCAAATGGAGAAACTTGACCTTGTTCGTAGGATGGGGAAAGGCAAATGGAAAGAAAAATGATGAGGAAATGGGTAGAAACGTGTATAAGTGGTCAAATGAAGTCCCAAAGAGAGCTGGAAGGAGTGGCTTGAGGCTGCAGGTATGCACTAGGAAAACGGGAAGAGGAAGAGTGACAATTCAAACGTTAATCTGACAGCTCTAGGGGCAAAGGGAGGTCTCCCTTATTTACCACTATATTCCTAGCAGAGTCCCTGGAAGGTTTTCATTTTGCATGAAGATCTTTTTAGCTTCCACACTAGATATGGTACATATCACATCACTCCCCTTGTGCCCTTATTAGGACTACATTTTCACTTAAGCAAATTTGTATTCCTTTCAGTCAAATAATCATTGATTACAGCATTAAGAATCATCAGAGAGAAAAAAAAAAAGATTTATACACAAGGCTGATTTTTGAGTTGTATTTATAATGGAGGATGAATGTAAACTCTCTAAATGTCTAAAAATGGAAAAATGATTAAGTAAAAATAACACTATCCAAATGATATGGCCATTAAAATTATGTTTTTCATTTTTATTTATTTATTATGCCTGGGACATAGTAGTAGTTCAGTAAATATTCACTGAATAAATAAATAATCATCTGGATAAAGTAGCTTAATATGGGCCCACCTGTACATGCTCTTATCTTATTGAGAGATGGATTCCCAACCATTGTGAAATTCCGTATTAAACCATAAAACTTCTGGCTTGTTATTGGAGCTTGGGTTAAGACATTCCAGGGTAACTCTTTCCCACTGTGCGTCTTCTTTCTATTCTTGCTCTAAAATCAACATTGCTATCAGTTAACACGCCCTAGTTCGGTGAACTGCTCTCAAACACTATCATATACAACGCATGGCAGTCAAATATTATCATTCCTTACTAGCCTGATTTTAGAGGACAGCTATGTATAGATCCTTTTTTTTTTTTTTAAATCACCACTCACCTCATGACCCGTATGTTCTCTCCAGTACTGGAGGGATCAGATCCTGGGAACACCGTCACATTACTTTCAGCAAGAACCGGCATCAGCTAAGCAGAAACCATCCTCTTTCAGCAGTGACTGACCAATGCTTGCCCCCAGCTGACCTGAGGGTTTTAGCAGCTTCCGGCCACACACCCACTGACCTTCGTGATGCGACCTTACAGCGTTTCCTTAAGATCGTGCCCTGGCATCATGGCAACTTCTTGATTCCTTGAAATCTACTCACAGAAGGAAGACCTACAGTTGACTTTGCCTGAATGTTGCAGCTCTAGCTCTTCCAAAGCCTTCCAAACCACTTAAAATAAATCTCTTATTGCCTGAAACACCCAGAGCGGATTCTCTTTCTCAGACCAAACGCTGATGAAATCACCCTGTGGCGGGAGCCGACTTATAAACACTGTGGTTGAGCCATCCCAGGCTCTCCTACCATACTTAGCTCGCTCACAGTCACTGCTGTGTAGCTGCTGTATTCTGCACACTCTCGTTCTCTGAATGTAGTATTATTGCCAATATGTTGAATCGATTGTGGTAGGGCCTAATCCAGATGGCCTGTCATTTGGGAGTTATGAAGCTAAGCAGATCATATCCAGAAGTCTTATTTTTGAAATCCATTTAGGTTTCATTTTGGAAGCCACTGGATGTGATCTCTGCCTACCTCTGCTGCCTGCCTCCCCCTGCCCCACCTCCTGCCAGGTGCTGAGGGGTCCCTTAGGCTGGCAGAGAGCGTGAGCCAGACCAGAACCCCGAGGCTGCTTTGGCCTGCGCATGCGCTCCAGGACGACCCCCACCCCCACCCCCAGCCCCGCCCGTGTGGTCTCCACCCTGGCTGCCCCCTAAAGGCACACTTGATCTGCCTAGCAGAGGAGTTCCTGCAAGAAGAACCAGGGCCGCTTCTACTGCCGGAGGGCCAGCGACCTGGTTGTAAGGACTCACCGCTGTGGGAGACCTGGTTTGGCTGTGCAAGACTGGCACAGAAGACGAAGAGAGGGACCTGAAGTTAGAAGAGGACCACGGGACAGACCCACCCGAGACCTGATTCTCTGTGTCCCCACCCCTCCGCCCAGTCCTTTTCTGTGTCACCTCCTGCGGGTCTGGGCCATTTCTACACGAGTACAATAAAAAGTATGAGTTTAAAGGAGAAAAAAAAAAAAATTTTGGATGTTTTCCTATCACTGGTTTAGTGTTCTACTAGAAGTCATATACATAACTCATTCTGAGTTTATATTATGCTGCATTTGCTGAGCAAAATTATAAGCCCTTTAGGTAAAGCTGTCCCTTCTAAAGGATGCCTCCTGTAGTGGTTTGTTAAGAAAATGGTGGTGATTTCAAAGTAATAACAGAGTTTTTGAAAAATTAAAGGAACAATTAATAAATCTATGTGTGCACCGTATCTTCCCCGTCAATTCATCCTACATACTGCTGTCAGAGTATTTCTTTAGAAAAGTGTCTCTGATGGCATTGCTGTGCTCAGATGAATACAGAATACATTACAGACTCCTCACCAAGGATGGAAGTTTTTCCATGATCTATGCCTTCTTCTCATTTCCAAGCATTTCTTTTCTTTTAACGCACCTAACCTTCTGGAAAGCCTGGGCCATTGGCCATCTGCAACAAGACCATGACAACTATTAGTTGCTAGCTAGCTCAAGCCCTTCCCTTTCAACTATCCTTGTCAGGATCCCCCTTGCCCACTCTATAGGTCCCAGCCCAAACATCACCACCATAAATATACCTTGACTACTGCAGCTCCCTTCTTTAAATTCTAAAAGGATTTTTTTCTGTATTACTCTTCTAGGTTTAAGGCAAGGACAGAATGAGAAAAGGCAGTTGAAAACCACAGACTAGAATCTAACAGCATGACCAAGATTGACGATACAGATTTTAGAACTTACTTCATAGAAGCAACGAATGAAAGTACTAGGTAGAAGTAATTATGGTCTGGTAAATTAGCTTTTTAGTGGATATAGTTCAATGCATGCTCTCCTAGTCTATATTTGGAACTGCAGAATAGAAGATACTAGGCTTAAAATATATAATTAAAAAAAACTGAACCTAATCACTCAGTAAAAGTAGTTCAGTCCATTAAACTGTGACCTTGTTACCTTTTGTGATAAGTGCCCATTAAAGAGGCTGACTCTTCCATTTTGGTAAACCCCCTCTCCACCCTTTTTAACTTGGGTTAATTTCTTTTACTTTCTTTTGAGATAATTTAAGCAGGTTGATAAAGACTATCTGTCACATAGGGACAAATTTCTGATAAATTTAATAAAACACTCATTTAATTTTTTTAAAGATTTATTTATTTATTTGAGGAGGGAGGGCAGAGAGAGAGAGACAGAAACTTAGGCAGACTCCACACTCAGCATGGAGTCCAACATGCGGCTTGATCTCACTACCCTGAGATCATGACCTGAGCCAAAACCAACAGTTGGAAGTTCAACAGACTGCACTTCCTGGGTGCTCCCCAAACATGCATTTTGTTACAGCTAGAATTGAGGATTTGGGGGAAACAATTTTTCTAAAAAAATTTAACTCTTTTTACAAATTAATTTTGTGTAATTCTGAATTTATTTTTAAATGTTAATTTTTACAAGAGCATTTTAACATTTCCTCTGACATTTCTTGTAACTTGAGGTCATTTAAGAAACTGAAAATGTATATAATTTTATACAATTTAAAATACCTATTTGTGCATTTTATCACTCTATTTTCATTTATAAGGAAAACTTAATTTCAAAATTGTCCCTTGTTAACAATTGGTTCTTTGAAATTTTATTGAAAATGTTCTTTTCTATTGAAAGTGATGATCCTTAAATTTAATTTCTATTTCTAAGCCTGTGGTTATTTGCTTTGCAATGTTACAGCACTTTTCAAAACCAGGAAGTGTATATTTTTTAAAGAATTTTAATAACTCCCTGATATGCTTTATTGCAATGTTAATATGCATGCAATTCATGTTGTAAGATTTACTGAAAGTTTACTTCCTGGGGACTGCAGTTCCTGTCCCAGCCCTCCAACTGGAGAATTAACATTTGCACAGACAACTGCAGGGACAGGGTCTGGCAATGGACAGGCAAGCTTGCCTCCCACGTGGGGCTTGGCGCTGCCCCCAGGTGGAGCCCCTCTTTTCTCCCAAAGCCATAGTCACTTCTGCAGTTACCCTCAGTGTGACCACCACCAATCTGGATCAGGTCCCACCAGGCGACCCCCTCAGGGCCTCATGGCCCAAGGACTTCCCCGACAGCTACCGGGGACGCTCTGCCCACAGACACTGCTGGGCCACAACAGTCCCCTGCTGCTTGCCATGCTCCTTCCCCTGCTTTGTCACAGCAGACTTCACTTACAAAACGTTAAGATCAAAATAAAATTAAGACTATCCAGATGGTGAGAGCAGAACATGAAACCAAACGTGGGGTGCTTCTCAGCAGAGGGTCTCGTGTGAATACACAGGTCACACACCCACCAAGCTGTCCCTGAGCACAAGGAAGAAAGGAGACTCAGAGATGATTATGAACACTGGCACCTGAGTGAGTGGTGTAACTATTCATAGAATCCAACCCTTCAAGCATTAGTTTTAAAGGGGTACAATGGAAAGAGGCAGAAGGTAATGAGTTCAATTTTAACAATTAACTGGGGTGAAGTACGAAACTAACCAAAGTTGAAGCAAGAAGCTCTTCAAATGGAGACTCATTTGCCAGAAACAAGCAACTAGGCAAGATGCTCCCTCCTCGTTCCCACTTCCTTTTGCCCTGTCTTCCTTGGGCTCTCTTTCAACTTGAGTCTCTCCTCTACCTTCCTTTTAGGTCTCAGGGATAGAGTAAATCTGTTTCCACACAGTTTTAAACATGTCTTCAAATTCTTTGACATTCCTCTGAAAGGAATCATGACTGCAACGAACAAAGCAAGGACACACAGAAGTCATGTATTTTCTGCCTGCTTCTCTTGGAACATATTCTCCACATGTCTTGTGGGACACAACCTCTCAGAACACAACACCAAGCTACCAGAAGCCCAAGGCACACGGAGAGTGGAAGCGTAGGCGCTCCAGCCTATGCCCCAGCTAAGCCCAGCCTTACCGTCATCCCTGCCTAGGTACTAGCCCTCTAAATGAAAGAGCCTCCAGTGATTTCCGCCTCTAGCCTTAGTTACATTACCCTTAGCCTTCAGGTCTCACCAACTTACGCCCTAGACATCCTAGAACAGACGAGCCATCCTGCCCTGTCTCATTTGAATTCTCAGCCCATGAAATCCAGAAGCATAAGAAAATGGTTGTCTTACATGACCAAGTGCTACCTTAGTTTGTACCACAGCAATGAAAACTGTAAAAACCTCTGTCTTCTACACAAGTTGGGGCAAACACAGGATTTATTTTTTCGATGGGTGGGAAAGGGTGTGGGAAAATGGGAAATTTACTCTATTTATCTTCCAGTGTTATCAAGATATAATTGACATGTAACCTTGTATTAGTTTAAGATGTGCAGCATGATGATTTGATCTATGTATATATTGTAAAATGATCACCACAATTAGTTTAGTTATCATCCATCCATACACAGTTACAGAATTTTTTTCTCTTGTGATGAGAACTTTTAAGATCTACTCTCTTAGCAACTTTCAAACATACAAGACAATAGTGTTAACTATAGTCACCATGCTGTACACTATATCCCCAGAACTTATTTATCTTATAACTGGAAGTTTGTACCTTTCGATGCCCTTCCCTCATTTTGCCCACCTCCATCTCACCCTCACCTTTGGCAACCACCAATCTGCATGAGTGATGAATATTAACTCTGAATCTATGAGTTTTGTCTTTGTTTTATTTTTTTTAAGATTCCACATGTAAGTTAAATCATACAGTATTTGTCTTTCTCCATCTGACTCATTTCGCTTAGCATGATACCTTCAAGGTCCATCCATGTTTTCCAAACAGCAGGATTCCCTTCTTTTGTGTGGCTGAATAATATTTCAATCTATCCATCACATTTTCTTTATTGATTTTTTTCTTTTTCCTCTCAGCTCACTGAGATAAGCTCAGATATTCTAAAGACACTCACCGAAAACCTAAGAATAACCAAAATAAAATAATATAGGGGATTTAGAAGGTGCATCAAAAAATCTTTAAGCTTACTAGGATTAGATTTCTGATACTGGTATATCTAATATGTTTACAGGCACACAATTCATGTCATTGTATAGGTAGAAGTCTATTTTTAAATTCGTAAATTGTCTTTCTACCACTGTTTATATTGTATTTCTTCCTCCTTAAGAAGATGCTATGCAGAAGAAATATAGTCAATAATATTATAATATACATATGGTGACAGACAGTAACTAGACTTACCATGCGGTCATTTCGTGATGTATAAAAATAGCAAATCACTATGATGGACACCTGATACCAATAGGATGTTGTATGTCAATTACATTTCAATTTAAAAATTTGGTATTTAAAAATTCTTAAAGGATAAGATGCTAAACCCAAGTAATGAGCCTTCAAGAAGATACAAGGAGAAAGCACGTTTCCAGATGAACCCCGAACCCCAACATTCTTCCAGGTTGTACAACTATCAACCCAGACTCAGAAAGTCTAATTTCTATTCTTCTTTCTCCTCTAACCCTTTTTTGGGCAGGTCAGTTAAAACTTCGCCAAGAAAGTGATAGTCTGGCCAGATCTTAAAGGACACCTTGCTCCTAAAAGAATACTGTGTGTTAACTAAATGGAATTTTTTTTAATTTTAAAAAATAATAATTTAAAAAGGGACACTTTGTTCCTGGTGAATAGTTAACAGTCAAACAAATAATTTGAAGAAATACATGGGACAGACAAAGACCTAGATGAAAAAAAAAGAAACCACGGCCAGGGGAGGCAGGGTCACGTCCTGGGCCCAGTGCGAGATGCTGGGTGGGGTCTGTGAGGGGGCTTCGAAAGGCAATGGCAGTGGTCTCTGAGTGCAATGGGCTCAAAAGAGAGGGACTTCTATAATTCCTCAGCCACATTGGAAAATGGGAGAATCTTCTGCCAAACGCATGAAGCATGATATTTATTTGGACCCAAAATGTACTTTCACAAACTTTCTGCCATGGAAATATGCCTTTAGTCAAATATCTGCTTGACATTTTCCATTTCAATATTTAATTATATAAGCCATTTTTAAACCTAAATCATTTCAATCAAGTATGCAGAGTCCCTATAAAAAAGACTTTTGAAACTCGCAATTTCATCCAATCCCCTTTCATTAATTGTTTTCTGTGTATGATTTGAAAAATCAAGGCCATTTTTCAAACTTGAAAGACCATTTTACCTAATAAGCGTTAATAGAGTTTAACATCAGCAGCAATAGAAAGGCACTCAAAAACTCAAAAGAGAAAGTGATTAAAGAGGTTTGATTTTGGAAAGATTAACCACTTTAAACAGAAGGACCTATATGCTCCCTATGGCTGCCACATGTCCCCGGGTCTCTGTGCACATAGGAGGGGACAAGGATGGAGAGGAACTGGGGATTTGTGGTGACATGAAAAGTCAGCTGTAATTTCAAAATTTACATGCAGGGGGCGCCTGGGCAGCTCAGGCGGTTAAGCATATGACTCTTGATTTCAGCTCAGGTCATGATCACAGGGTCCTGGGATGGAGTCCCGCCTCCAGAGTCTGTTTGAGGATTCTCCCTCTCCCTCTGCCCTCCCCCTGCTCACGCTCTCTGTCTCTCTCTCTCTCTCAAATAAATAAATAAAATTTTTTTTAAAATGCATGCCGAATATTTTGGTTTTGTAAAACTGTTTTGATCCAAGCCAAAAATGTGGGTTCCCTCTTGCCCCATACATCTGAACACTGATTCATTCTATATTCTCCTTGAAAATATCTATTGATATATCGGTCTTCTAGATGTCAGAGGACAATGACTCATTAGTCAAACAAGGAGCTCAATTTGTCTCTGTAACTCACACCCCTGTGCAGGTTTTCACAAGAAGTTAACCACAAATATTGTAATGCCAGAACACAAATCCTTTATGCTTGAACTTCGTTTCGAATTCATGAGAAACTTATCTATAAAGTAGGCTTAAACATGCTTTTGGACTCTGTGAATCTATTCTAAGATGACAACTGGCAAAAATATTTTTGCTTAAGTCTAATTATCTTTCTATTGAGTAGAAAAAACATTACCATTATCAAAATTTATCTTTCCCTTTCCCTCCCCGCCTGTTTTTAACATTTGGTAACTATTCTACACTTAGGCTTTCAGATAATAAATATACATACATAAAGTGTTTGCTCATAAGCTTAGCATCTTCATGGTTTTGAAATATTTTATGATTTCCACTAGAAACAAAATGGCATAATACCATATTACCAAGGCAAATAGTAGACTATATCCTTTGGAAGAGTGTTATCTTAAACTACTGCTCAGTGATTTATGACTTTGTTCTAGTGATTTTAGATCTTGTCATAAAATCAAAATAGAGACAAAAGCATCTCAGCTGAGGAACAAAGAGAAGTTCTTTTTATTTATTTGCTCATTTAACAAATTCTTGTTTTAGCATTTGCCATATCAAACACCATCTTAGACAACTGGGATGTAGGGACAAAGTAGATAGGAAGACTTTTGCTTTCAAGGAGCTGACATTTTGATGTATATTGGAGGAGAATGGGAATTCAAAAATAAACCTGACTGACCACAATTTTCTAAGGCAAAGTCATTTAAAAACTTGCTAAATTTAAAGATAACTAACTTCTTAGGGGCTAAAGCTTACTTTGGTTCTTTTGGTTCTTTTGATTTTACTTATTTATTTGCGAGAGAGAGAAGGAGCAGGGCGAGGGGCAGAGGGAAAAACAGGATCCCCACTGAGCAAGAAGCCCGATGTGGGACTCGATCCCAGAACATGATCCCAGGACTCGGGGATTGTGACCTGAGCTGAAGGCAGACGCTTAACCGACTGAGCCACCGAGGCGCCCCAGTCTGGTTCAAGTGCAAAGAAATGGAAATCTTAAAACTTCAGATGCTAGAGATCTCAGTGGGCTTTGTTACTTTTTGCTGTTGCTGGTTTTTTGTTTTTTGTTTTTTTTTTAAATTCCTTCATTTCCTGTCAAAGGCAATGATAAATGTCATTCAGACATTACCTTCCCTGAAGTCAGCCGTGTGCTAGGTATGGAGTTGTTTCAAACGATCTAGCCATCCTGAACACTTGAGCTGTCAAAGATTTCTGGGACAAAGGAGTGGTCCCAGGGTTCTATGTGAGCCACGGCCAGTCCTGTGGACACGGCCACTTGATTATCTCAAAAGACATAGGTACTCCACTTCCTTTAACTTGCACCTCTGGGGGGAGAGAAAAAGACAAGTCTGTCGGTGATAGGCAATAACGTCTTAATGATGTCATGTGGGTAAATCTAATGATTACCTCTGTGCTAGACTGCTAATTATTCCCCTTGTATTTACGTCCCTTCGCAGAGTAACTTGGGAGCGCCCTTCATCAACAGGGAGAATGTAGTTCTTCTCTCACTGAGTCTGAATTCGGGGTCACATTGTGACCTGCTTTGGCTAATGTAACTCGAAGGAGGTAACGTGTTCAAATTCCAATTGCAGGACTCGGGTTTTGCATGCTTCCCCTGTGTCTTGGAACTCTGCAGTGCCATGTGAACCAGCCCCGGCTAGCCAGCTGGAGGGTGGGAGACCACCAAGTGGGGAGAGACTTCAATTTTCCCAGTCACTCCTGCTGAGCCCGTCATAGACTCATAGTCTTGGGGAACCCACCAGCCTTCCGCAGAAACACGAGGAAACCGGGACAATATCAGAGCAGGCAGGCCCAGGCGAGAACAACCACCCGGCTGCATTCAACTCTGCAAAATCTGATCCAAATGCATTGCTGTTATTTTAAGTCACTCAAGTTTGAGGGGTTTTCATACAACAAAAGCTAACTAATATGAAATTTTATCATAGTTGTACCACTTCATTTAAGACATCTTCTCTATTCTGTCCTATAAATATTACTAAGAGAGACCTCGCTCGAGATTTTGTAAACATAACTTTGTCTTTCCTTTTGTAATATGTGGAATAGATCTTTTGGCAAAAAGAAAAAAAAAGTGGAGATTTTGGTGCAATTGATTTAATCGCAATTTGATATTAAAAACTGACTCAACTGTTTGCTTATACAATTTCCCTTCTTTTTAAAATTCATTCCAATGAATAGTAGTAACACTTATGATTTATTCTAGGTAATATCGAACCTTGCCTAGAACAAACTTAACTAAATATTTTAGACACATTTGACTGAACTAAGTCATATCAGCAAATACAATCGAAATTCATTAAAATCCTCCAAATTCCCCAAAATCTTATTGAAATTTCACAATAGTAAATAATAGAGACTAAAGTTAAAATAACTTAAATGCTTTCGGTTCTACATTTAAAAAAATGCTTAAGCATAAACATAAGTACATTTCTTTACCTTACTTTGAATGCTATTTAATAATTACCACTTGGATATGTGCAAACATAAAAATCATTCCATTTTCATAATTTCATGTCCTGCCTTTGACTCTGAACACCAAATCCACCTAAAATATTTTTGCCATATTCTCATTTTCTTAATCCATCCCTGTTATTTTGTCATCTGGTTAGTTATCCGAATCTCTATAAATGTCCAATTTATAATCTGTATCTCAGAAATTCCTTCTTTAATGGATATTTTCCCTTTCCTTCATTTTGGTCCCAGGTACCATTATCTGCCTGAGATCGCAGGGCCACCTTCTTCCTTAGTTAGCCTACCCATGTGAGCACAGTGCTTAGGACCCACAGAAACATTTTAATTTCAATTTAAAATTAGAAGAAAGAATGCATATAATGATAATGACTCTGTAACCACGAATCCAGCCTGGATTATATTTATCTTTATACTAACCCAGTTGTAAAATATATTTTTAATTTTTTTGTATAGAGAAAGGGGCTCAAGAAGGCAGACGTGCCTGGCAAGGGGGGAAGAGCTTCTCCTTAAGAGATCACCTCCATGCTGGTGGTAGGAAGTGTGTGGAGCTCTCCTCTGTAGGCCAGAGGCTCTTCTTCCCTCGCAGGCAAGGCTGTTAACCATTCTGTGCTTTCAGCTCCGGAATGTTGGCTCTCTCGGGGAGCTTCTGATGTTCTGCGCATGAGCGTCCTCCTGGGACGCGTTCTGCTCTCGCACCTTCCCCCAGGAACCCACGGTGCCTCTAACCATTGGAAGATCTCAAAGCGTCCCGTCCCGGGGACACCACTCCCCTCAGCCCTTCTCCCTCTCCTCCCTGATTTCCCTCATCCCAGCTGCCCAGTTAGGTTTGAGAGAGCCATCAATGGTCAACCCTTTGGGAACCCTAATCACTTCCCACCTCCTCTGGTTCACTTTTTATGGCCTCCTCTTCACGAACACAATCAAACCAGTGGGGCGTTGTTTGAATCTTCCTATGGATTGTAAGGGCTTGGCCCCACACATAGTTAGTTGATGAGAATAAACGAACAAAGCATTTGTTTTGGTTACCCTTGGTCATGATCCTTGCCCCAGCTGGTCATCCTAGGGCATTGTGAAGTTGCCTTAGCTACTGTTCCCCATCTCAATTCTATATATATACAACACTAATAATGATATATGTAAAGTACAAAAATAAACATGTAAGTAAATAACAGAAATGAATCTAGAAGGGGAAGATAGATCATATAACCACTTGGATAAATTATTTGGGTTTTTAATTAAAATTTTGTGCTGCTAGGATATTTTTCCAGGGCACTATAAAACAGAGAACAATTTTTTACCGAAGGCACACGAAATGTCATTTTTTTCTTTTGTTACCATAGGCTGAATTTTATTGGAAACCAAACTCAATAATTTTATATGAAATAGGAACAGCTTGCTGACAGAACTAACCCCAAATGGATACTAGATGAAATAGCTTTGAATTATTAAGGTATCAAAATCTGTTTTGTTTTTAAAAGAAATATATCTCATTGGAAGCTGCTAGATATAAAAGGCTAATATATAAAATTATAGAAGCTTTCTAAGAGCTTGTGTATGTATAAAATATAAAAGTAAAATGAATCCACATTTATTTTAAAATGTACTTATTTTTATAAGAATATAAAAGCTTGTAACAGAAAACAGGCTGGAAAGCTAGAATTTAAGCCAAATCAAGCTGACTCCAAATTCCATGATCTTTCCACTATATCAGTGATGGCAATTATATACAACTCATCTTTACCCTCTCCCACGATGGACATTGCAAATCAATTGTGACTGTTTGCAGCCAAGCCTGGATGTGGTCTCCAAAAACTTCTCAACACAGAAATTCAGAAAGCCAATCATAATCAGGCATGCAACCTAAAACCTCTTTGCAATGTTTCCCCTATATCCACAGCCTGTGTTTACTTACCTAGTTTTGTTTGTTTTTTTTAAATAGGGATAATAGTTTTTAAAGATGCTTCAATGTAGTCGCCCTCTTGATAAGCCATCTTTTGTCTTTTCTTCCTCTCAATCTTTTCACCATTAAGGCAAACCTATGGAATTTACTTTCCCAGGGGGCAGGTGAGGTAAGTGAGCTTCTAGAACAACAACAACAAAAAAAACATAGAATGGGGGAAAAAGGATGATATGTCATAGGGAAGTTTTCAGACAGAAAGACAGGCAAGAGAGGAAGACATTTTCCTCTTGGAGAGAAGGAGAGATGTGTAGGAGCAGTTACCATGGTGAAGGTGCCACCTGAGCCCCTGAGAAAAATCTAGTGCCTCTGTCCTAAGCTTGGTCAAATATGGGGAAGATGGAGGATGTAGATGATTTGAGAGAGAGACAGACAGAGACAGACAGGGAGAAAAAAGACAGAGAGACAGAGAGAAACTGGAGGAAAATCCAAGAAATCTGAGCTTGTGTTCTAATTTCTTCAAGTTTTCACCATGTTAGTGCAGCTGTAAAGCCTGAGTGATAAAAAAGACCAGATGGATGAGCTTGAGCTTGTGCCCCAGCACACACTCCCTCCCAGTGATAAATTTCACTGTCACTTGAAACCCCAACACAGCATCTACCAACCTACAGATGGCATGCAGGACCTTACATGTCCTGGAGAGAAGACAGGGGTGGTAGTGGTGGACCCCAGACATTAGGGTTCTGGACAGAGGAACCTCTTAGTTCAGTATTCATACCTAAAGCACAAAGCAGCAAACACAGAACCCTGCCCCGGATGCCAGGACAGAGGATGGCGAGGTCAAACTGCTCACTACTCATTCAGGTTTCCAGCCCTGACCAATCATGTACCACCTTCTGTAGCTGAGAACAGAGACAACAGAGGAAAGCAGAAATTCTGGAGCCCTTATCTGGAGCCCAGTCACTTTGATGAAGATACTATGTTCCTCTGCACCCAGATGCCCTTTTAGGCAGTTGGATAAGACCGTGAAAATGTTTTGCAGGAGATATCCTATGGTGTTAATTAGCTCAATGGGGGAATCCCTTCACAATGTATACGTATATAAATGATCATTTTGTATGCTTTAAATATCTTATAATTGTATTTGTCAATTATATTCAATAAAACTTAAAAAAATCTAATCAAGGGAATTTAAATTCCAAATTCTTTAGATTGACTTAATAGTCACCTAAATCAGGGGAGATTGTTATATTTTGCTGGTGCATTTGAAGGTTTTCTCCTGCCAACAGAGGGAAATGGGAGCTCCAGAGCAAGATGAAATCAGTTCACAGAAAATAAAGAAGCTACACTGATTGAACACTCCCAAGGGAGTGGCATTCTATCTCTGTTTTCCATTTATCCAGGGCAGTAATTTTCATGACAAAGGCTGACAGGCCACAAAGCATCCTGCTATCTCTTAATTGGAAAAGTAAGACAACCACTGTCTATATAACTAGTCTTTGGCCAGCAAAAGGTGAACTTAGCAGAGACTAGAAAACATGGGTATTTATCTGCCCACGTTATTATTCCCATTTTTCACCAGGAGAACCAAATCTCATGTTCTAAGTTATGCAATCAGGGTCCCACAGCTAGAAGACAAAAAACTCAAGATCTGAATGACAATCTGTCTGATTTAGAAATCCATATACTTTCTCCCAAAACGATTTCACATCCAAATACCTGTTAGCATCGTTATCTTGATACCTCATAGAGAGCTCAAACTCAGCAGATCCGAAATTGAATACTTCATCTCACCCAACAAATCTATTCTTTTCTTCCCCATATTGTTTATTTTAGGAAATGTCTTAACCAGGGTCATCCAAGATTTCCCAATCTTATCCACTCTTTCTAATTGCCCAGCAAACTGTCTCTTCTATTTCCTGAATATCCCCCCCTGAAGACCCCTTTGTGCTCATAAATAGGAGAAGTGAATGAAGGACAAGAAATATCTACATGGATACGTAAATATCTACATATATACAAATAGCTGATAAATTTCACTGTCACTTGAAACCCCAACACAGCATCTATAGTAAGGCAGTCCGTGAGCAACAGGAGCCCAAATACCTTCTTGGAAATTAGGTTTCATTTCTTGGAAAAGGGAAACAATATCCAAGGGGAGCCAGAAAAGTACTTATTATGAAATCAGATTCAGTAAACAGAAGCACAACTCAAAATAAGATGAGGTGTATAAGGAAACACCTTGAACCTGCTTCTGGGTGAGCCAATCAGAATGTTTACATGGCAAAGGAAGAAGGAAACCCAAGAGAAAAACCACACTCTTGCACCTCATGGAAACCACTATGTACAGGGGATGTAATCACTGACCAGAGAAAGAGGAAAACCTTCAGGAACTTCCATTCATTCCTAAAGAATCCAAGACAATGAGAATGAAATTATCTATTGGTTTTCTCTTTCTCTTCTTTCCTTCTTTCCTTCTTTCTTTCCTTCCTTCCTTCCTTCCTTCCTTCCTTCCTTCCTTCCTTCCTCCCTTTCTTTTTTCCATATTTGTGTATTTGTTGGTTTTTAGAAAGCACTATGTTGGAGATTATTAGTTGATAGATTCTATATAAACTAGTGATAACCGCACTTCACATTTAAAATACATTTTGTAAAGTTATATATAAACTTTTATATTTCCTTATCAAAGGACAGGTGATAAGAAAATACTTTGTTGGTTTACATTTCTTTTTTCCTTACATTTTTAGTCCTGCTGAACATTTTGTGGGTGTGTTAGTCTTGTCCTCCATTATCTCTGCTGACTGTTGCTTTCATTTTTCAGTCTTTCCTCTCAGACTCTACTCGTGAACTTGCCCAGAGTTCAGTGTAAGAGTCAGCTGTGGAGGTCTGCATCCACAAACACACACACATTGCACACAGCATTAACCACCTGCTTGAATCATCACAGTGTATGGCTTTGCTCACTGGCTGCCCGGAAGGTGGGTCTCTTCTGGCCACCCTGAGCATTGGGACTGTTCCCCTTTGATTTGTGCAATCCATTAAAATTCTATGTCCTAGAGTAATGGAAGGAAGGAGCTATAAATTACTTTTGTTGAGCAGAGTAACTTCGGAATGACAAGTATATCACCATTGTGTGTTACTGAATAGCGGCAGAATTTGACTTTGATTGATGTGAGCTGAAAAAAAAATTATGTTTCGTGGACTCAACAGGAAGGCTGGAGAACCAGGCTTCGTGTTCCACAGCTGGAAACAATAGCCCAAATCGTACACAGAACTGATGTGATGAGGAAGGAAACTTGTTTTCCCGCTGAGTTGCAAAGCTTACAGTTTGCACTGAGGGCCCTGGTGCTCTGAGAAGGACCACGACACCACAGATTCACGACCTGCTGCTTCTTGGGGGCCCGAGGGGCTTCTGTCTCTGGGATAGGTGTCTGTGACTGGCAGAGCCTCAATTCCCAGATACAAAGAAGGCTGGGGCAATGAGGCTCCGGCATTTTCAGTTTCTATAATATAAAGTTGATTCTGCTCCCCTCCAAGAATCATGAGATCTCATAATATTATCCAAAATATAGGCAGAGAATTCAGATACTGAGCAGCCAGAAACAATGACAGATGTCTGCTATGGGGTCTGAGTTGAAAACTGTGGTCACATTGGGCAGAAAAATAAATGCCAAGGTACTGCTGGGCTACCAAGTCCCCTAAGTAGCCTCAGCAAGTGTTCTTATTTATCAAGGTTTCTGACCAATTTCCCATAGGACACAGACAGACACAGAGACACACGACACACAGACATACACATGTGTGCACACAAATGCGCACGCATGCACGCAGGAAATAAAATAGCATACATTTGCTCCTAGGTAACTAAAGTATTCATTTTTTCTAAATGTTAGAGAATTCCATAAAAATAAAGGGTGAATAGAGGTTAATCATTTGAGATATTTGGACTATGCTTTTTGTCCATCTTGCCTTTTTGGCTTGCTGATGACACTTTGGTATGTTTTCCATGCTAATTTTGTCCAATAAATCCTGGATTGGATGCATTGATTATGCTCTTCAATCATATCCCGGGGGGGGAGCTTTTTTTGTTAAAATAAAATCAAAAGAAATATGATGGGTTTAGAAAAAGTAGTAGCCTATGAAAACTGTGAAGGCACCTACTTATTTTTAATATGGAAGCTTAAAATGCTAAGTATAATTGAGCAGGAGTATACAGTTTTAGTATATATAAATTAATAAGAGCTTTCATTTTTTAATCCATAGGGTAGAATGTTATATAGTAAACCTACATAAAAAGGAAAAACCACAATTTTCATTTTTCTTTTTTATGTATTTACTTTGCACATGCCCATACATTATATAGAATTAAATTTGCTGAACTTTGTTTTGTTTTTTATTAAGAACACAGTCTCATTTTTCTCTTCAATTATTTCAGGCAAATAAATCGTCAAAATAAATGTGATACATGACTACACCTCTAAATTGCTCCTCTTATATAGCGAGCTAGCACACTCTATTGGACACTTACAAAAATGAATGTGGTCTCCAAAGGAATGTTTTGATGTCATTAAATTCTGCTATTTATCTTAATCGTGAAGTACTCTTTTTTTTCTTACCTTATAGAATAAGCTGAAATTTCAGATCATTGCTCTTCATGCTAAGCAGGTAGACCAGGACTAAGATAGACCAGGACTTACCCATTCAACCAACACTTTTTGAGTACCTACCATCAGTAGGACAGGCTTCGTATGTAGATCCAAAGATGGCTGAGACAGTCCTGTCTTAGCACTCTGAAGAATTGGTAGGGTTAAAATGTTTATGGAATACTTCTGATACTAAGGAAGCAAAATATAGATAAAGTTTAATTTTAAGATGTCTGGTGCCATAAATTCTTATTATTGTGAAGAATAATATTTTATTCTCAGAGAAGGGGCCAGTTAGTAAGATCAAGGACTCTGGGTAACCCACATCTGCTCATGATTTACTTTGATATTTCAAGTAAAATCTTTTTAGGCTCATTTGCCTACCTGTAAATGAAAAGTGTAACTTGGAATGAAAATAATGCAGTATTAATATTATAAATATTAATAAATGTATAATAATAATAAATAATATATAATAATATAATATATTATATATAAATATATAATAATAATAAATAATATATAATAAATATAAATAATAATATTAATAAAAACACCTTTTTAGTGTTTACTGTGCACTGAGTTTTTTTCTAAGGGCTTAGCATATATTATATAATTTGATTCTCACAATAACCTTAATGGATATTACTATTTTTCCCACTTTACCCATGAAGAGACAGAGCACAAAGGACTCAACAACTATCCAAAGATCACACAGATTGTTATAAGTGACAGAGTCAGGGTTCAAACCCAGGACATATGATACAAGAGCTCTTGCTTTTTTATTTTATTTTATTTTATTTTATTTTATTTTATTTTATTTTATTTTATTGTTTAAAAGGGGAGTGCAGAGGGAGAAGGAGAGAGAGAATCTTAAGCAGACTCCATGCCCAGTGCAGAGCCCGAAGCAGGGTTCGATCTCATGACCTTGAGATCATGACCTGAGCCAAAATCAAGAGTCGGTCACTTAACCAAATGAGCCACCCAGGCACCTCAAGAGTTCTTGTTTTTATTCATCACAGGATATTTTTGTGATTAACCTATTTCATTAGACTGTGGGGGAGGATAGATAATGCCCAGCAGCAGCTTTTGGCTTCTTAGAAAACCAGTCATCCAGACAGAAACAAGGCATCTGGTTGTCTAGGGCTGAGGACTAGTTATAATAACCCAATTGATAGGTTTGTAACTTGTAGCCACTCAAGTGATTTTTAAAATAATATATCAGATCAACATTGCTGTGATGAACAATGGGTATGCTGTAGTCTGTAATAATCACAATATATCTTCCTTCGATGCTGATCAAGTATACATTTTATACATGTTTCTTGCCTCCAGGAATATATAGATATGATGCATCTATGATGTATATACACAGGTGTATATATATATATATATATATATATATGGATATGATGGGTATGTGATGTATATACATATATGTGTATATTGTGTATACATATCATTAATCTAAACAGAATAGTTGATACTCTGTTTACAAAAAAGAGAGAGGACATTTTACTAATTAACATAAGTCAAAGTGGAATTCAGCATCAATGTAAAATGAGATGCTCTGGTTCATCAATATTCTTGTTAATAAATTCTATTTATTATTGATTCATACGCCCATTCATTTAGATCTTGCATTCCTTTAACTTGCTTACTTCTCTTAAGCCCTCCATGGGATCCCAAGCACACTGAGGGTTTGGATTATATTTCATGAGTCAGTTGCTTACATAATCATACCAAATGTTAAACGTGGAAATTAAATACCCCATAGTCAAAATAGTGATAACTAATAACATTACAAAATAAATTGCCAAACACATGCTTAATTTAAGGGCAAATATGCCAGTTTTCATAAAAACAAGTTCTCTTCCTAAGCAATTGTTGGTTCTGCTTCAATAAAACCAATAAAAACAATTATGACCTGACACAAATTAGGGATTCATACACATGCATATTTATAGTATTGTGCACATAAAAAACATCCAGCAGTATTCTGATTTAAAAAAGAAAAACAGTCTTAGACTTCTTTAATTAGGCAACTAAATAAGGGTACCTATAGGCACAGATATCAGAAAAAACAATGACATATGTCATTATTTTGGAGGATTAAGACTAACCAGACAGTAATAATTTTGTTTTGCAATGCCTTTTGGCATTTGAAATCATTAACAAATATACCAAACCAGCATTCCTGCAACGATGGAGAAAGTAACATTTCAGGATTTAAATATAAATGTAATTATAGTCTCACATCTTTGCCTTCAATTCTGAAAAAAAGGAAAAAATGATACATAAGTTGCAATGAGCATAATTTAAATCTAAACAGTGAAAATCAAAATCACTTATCCAAAGAGCACACCAGGAGTCGTTCACACAAATCACTAACTGCCACTTGGAGCATTTTGAAGCTAGAAGTGTCTTAAGACTCATCCATCCTTGAGGAGAAGTCTTGGTGGCTCCATGGGGCCGACACATTCAGGGGAAATGTCAAATTTGAAATAATGATTTGATTATGTGGCTTTTTCCTCTTTCAGTATTAAAAAATAAAGGACTGGTATGATTCCATTTGTGTCAGACCAAAAACAAGTCTAAACAATCTCTTCCGACAGTCTTTGGGGAGAACAATGCATTTCAGGAAATGCAGCAAGCTAATTACCACAGTCAGGGAAGACGGTCCCGCTGAGGGTTGGAGGGAGGAGGAGGATATATTGGGGGAGGGGGGAGCCCACAAAGGGCTTCAGAGATACTGATAGTGTTTGCTCTGTGCATTCACAGGTGTTCATTTTATTATAATGCTTTAAATTATACATGCATGTATATGTCCTTTGTTCCATGTACAACAGAGTTCACAATAAAAAATTAAAGATTAAAGTGATTTTTAATATCACTGATTGAGGGGCGCCTGGGTGGCTCAGTCAGTTACGCGTCTGCCTTTGACTCAGGTCATGATCCCGGGGGCCTGGGATGGAGCTCCCTGTTCTACGGGGAATCTGCTTCTCCCTTTCCCTCTGCCTGGTGATCCTCCTGCTCGTGCTTTTTCTCTCTGTCAAATAAATAAATAAAATCTGAAAAATAAAAATTTTAAATCACCGAATGAGCTCATTTTGGCATCCTATATATATCCCTTTTTAGTTTATCTATTATGTATATGTCTACGTCATTTTTAATTTCCCAGGTAGTAACAGATAGCCAAATTTCCCAAGGATCAAGTAACGCTTGATCAGAATACCTTCATCAGGGACCAATACTCAGATTCCAATCCACATTTTTAACGTTCTCTTTCGCCACTACCTTCCCTTTTCACCCATATGCTTGTCATTTCTTAAACACACTGTGTTTTGTTTCCTACGTCTGGGAGTTTGCAGGACCTACTTCTTCAATATCCTTCCCCTAACTGTCTCTTCCACTAGTGAAGAATTAGTCTTGCTGTAACACCCACATCAATCATTAGGTCCATCCCATGCTGAACAAGTTGAACCAAAGCTCTCCTCTGCTACCTTAACTCTTTCTGCAAGCTTACTGAAACCCCCATCCCACCTCATGTTGTTGCCTTTCATCCCCAAAAGGTCTTAGATAGCTAAGGTCTACTCGGTTTCTTTTCTCCAGTGCCTGGCACACTGCCTCATAGAGTCAGTGCTCCAAGAATGATCGTAATGACTGAATGAACTCCAGGTTGCTTACAGAAGGCCGAGACATATACAAATAACTTTAGAACACAAGGTCTAGAACCTGAGATTAGAATGTTAACTTCATACAAAATATTATGGAAACTTTGAAGAAAAAGAAATGAATGTGCTCCTATTAGCACACAATGAGATGCTAAGATAGCTCTTATATAGACAGACACAGTTATATACTGCAAATGCCCTAGAAAAATATGAGATGATTCGTGCTTCATTAAATTTGCAATCGAGTTGGAGAGAAAAGACCAGTAAATACTGTTCGACCAAGGGATGAAGTTTTGAGGTTAACAGAAGTCTAGAGATGGGGAAATCATAAAAGCTAAGTTAGTATAAGCAAAGATAACTTTTTTCAGGAGGTGAGACTAGCTTTGGATGTCAAAAAAGACAGTGTTTGTACAGAGTTGGGGAAAAACAGATGGTTTTCTAGATGTGCGAAGTAAGGGAAAGCAAAAGGAGGCTGGTGTTTATGGGAACTGCTGAAACAGAGCCCAGATTGCGTGTTAGGAAGTCGTGGGAAATAATGGGAGATCAGTAGGTCGTGCCAGATTCTAATGAGGCTTTTAAAGTTACTAACTGCTAACCAAAGTTTGAGATTTTTATGGTAACTGAAGCAAATGATTGATTGATGGGGGTGGGGGGAAACATTGTGCTGATTAAATGTTGACCATTATAATTTTCAGTGCAACAGCTGCTCATGAAATTGCAGTCATTCAAAATGAAAAATAGACACTGTTGTTCTAAAATAGCTGGAACTATTTGGAACCCCGTAGCATGAGTTTATGCTATGTAGTTTCGCTGAGAACATGACGGGGTGCGGGTTCCTTTTTTCATGTAATCATAATGACTTGTTCCACGGATTGAGAATTCAAACTGAGCCACCATTTCACAGCCAGAGCCGGAGTGTGGGTTGTATAAAGTTTAGAAGCGCTTTTCAAGGTTATGAAAACTCCTCCTTACTACCGAACTACAATGTCTAAGATGATATTTGAAAAGCATCAATTGCTTGCATCTCTCCTCTGACTAATAAAAATCTATTAATCACTAACTCACCATCTACACGTATTACTTGCTCAGAGTTATTTTACTATAAAACTTAGTCACGAAATTTGGAGTCTATTTTTACCCTAAGATAAACATTGACAAAACTAACCGTGTAGTGTAAATGCTTGAGGTGGGAATTATCCATGAATACAGTGTACAGCTAAACTCATGATTACTTACTGTTTTCTACCTTAAAGAAACATTTTATTGCAAGGTCATCGTTTTAGCTTCTTTGGGATTCGTCATATTTATAATGTCAGTTAAGTCATGTTATAGTTCAGCATTAGTGTACTATGCATCCTTGTTTATTTACTGGCATATTATCTCTGCACCTCTAACTTATTTTAGACTACCTTGCAACCTATCACCCTCACAGTAGACACTCGAAAACAGAGAGAAACTGTGAAAATCCCAACCATTATCTTTTTGGAAAGATAATGCTGGTAGCCATAGGAAGATGAACAGGAGGGCAATGGAAGAGGTTACAAGATAAATGCGTAGGGCAAGAATGGATTGTGTGGAGAATAGAAGAAACAAATTGAAACATTTTAGCGGTTGAATGGGACTTGTTTGGGGGCAAATTGAATCAACAGGTACATCTGAGATGGTGCAGCCCCAGATGTGCTTGCTTAGGGGAAAAAATGGAACTCCCTGGGTAACTAACGAGGAAAGAATGGCAGAGGTTTCGCAGAGTAGCAGGTTGCTATGGCCACAGAAGCATGTCAGGTGGAAATTCAGCCGGGTGTCTCAGTCAGTGACCGATAGAGGTTTTCAGAAGGTTGAAAATGTATTAGCATCCTGAACCAACCGGTTTTTTGTTACGGAAAAGTGATCATCAAGTGGATACCATAAATGTGATTAAGACTTGAAGGGAAGGGCGCCTGGGTGGCTCAGTTGGTTAAGCGACTGCCTTTGGCTCAGGTCGTGATCCTGGAGTCCTTGGATCGAGTCAGGCATCGGGCTCCCTGCTCTGCAGGGAGTCTGCTTCTCCCTCTGACCCTCCCCCCTCTCATGTGCTCTCTCTCATTCTCTCTCTCTCAAATAAATAAATAAAATCTTCAAAAAAAAAAAAAATACTTGAAGGGAAGCCATATCCCATCTAATCAGATGTTTATGGTACTGAAACAAGATAGGTTTTATATAAAGTACACTTTTAACCTTTCTATTCTACGAAAGTGTAGTGGCTTAACATCCCTGTGCGTCAAATTCTTCATTTGTAAGAGAGAACAATAATTATATCTATCTCATAACTTGTTATATGTGGTGCTTAGAAAATGCATGCCGCATATTAAGTATAATGTAAATGTTAGTCTTTATTATTATGGTTATTACTGTCATCCTCACATAAGGAGGTAGCATGGTATAGTATTTAAGAGCATGAACTCTGGAAATAGGATGCCTGGGCTATTTTTTTCACATATGGCAATTTTTAGCTGTGTAAACTTGGGCAAGTTATTTAACTTCTCTGTGCCTCAGTTAACCCACCTATAGAATGGGAAATAATGGGGCACCTGGGTGGCTTAGTTGGTTAAGTTCAGACTCTTGATTTTGGCTCAGGTCATGATCTCTGGGTTGTGATAAGGAGCCCGGAGGGGGGGCCTCCAGTCTCAGCAGAAAGTCTGCTTAAGATTCTCTCTCCCTCTGCCCCTGCCCCTGTCCCCACTTGCACACTCTCTCTCTCTAACAAATAAATAAATCTTTAAAATAAGTAAATAAATAAATAAATAAACAAAATGGGAAATAATAATCGTATAGACCTCATAGAGGTGTTATGTGGATTAAATGAACTAATATTTGCAAAATGCTTAGATGGATGTCTAGCACATAGCAAATACTGAACCAGCATTTATTAAATAAACAAGCAAATAGGAAAATTTTTATTGGGTTTCTCTAATAGTCCTAGCATCTTTATAGTAGCTGCCCTTTTTTAGTAGTTATTTTCAATCTAATTTGCTTTTATACTTTTCCATAGCTTGTGAATGTAAAGAAAGCAAAAAGGAAGGCAGAAAAAACAAAACTAAAATTTATTGCATTTCTATTTTGTTCCAGCAACTCTTGGAGGTATTGCATCATTTAATCCTCACGAAGCCACATGAAATAAGTTTGTTTTTTTGTTTTTTGTTTTTTTTATGGCAGGCTACAGACCAGAAAAGAGACCCAAAAAATTGGCATAACTCACTACCCCACAGGTGGTAAAAGTTGAGGCCTGAATTTAAATCCACATTTCATTCATTTTAACATTAATATTCCTTAAATTATACACAGAATTTCTTAAGTTTAAAGCAAATAATAATTATTATTAACCAATAATTATGATAATTACTGATTACGATCGTGTGGCATTTTAATTCTCATTGTATTCTTTTTTATTCTCATTTTATTCTTATCAAATCTTACATTTCTAGTAGTTAACGTTTTTCTCTATGCAATATAAAATGTATCCAATTGTCAACCTGCAATATTAACTCTAGAGTGAGGCGTAATGTTCTGCACAAGAGAGAAACTTAATGGTTAACTAAGTGACTGATGAATGATGGATTCATGGAGAATATATTTTAACCCATTACCTTAAGAACCCCTACAAATATTTAAATATACCCAGTTTACTATCATGACCATATCATTTGCTTTTTTCAGATTGCAGTACACTGATTCTTTATCTTATAAAAATTACTTGTAGGCGTTTACATTTAATAGTTATATTGGGATTTAAGGCAACAGCGAGGTTCCTTTATGCCCTTTTAAGCAGATAAAACACCATTAAAGTTGTTTTTAAAGAATTGATGTGTGCCTCAAACTTGCGAGTTCATCATATATAAAGCAGAAAAGCTGTCTTCATCTTGTATTTAAAATTGAGTATTTGAGACACACAAAATCCATCATTTCATTTTCCATTCTCACCAAACTTAGACTTAATAGACATGACTTCATCTGCTGTTTTCTAGTCAATTTTCAGTTCAGAATTTTTTCAAATTGTATTCTGAGCTAAAGCCCCCATCTACACAGAAGCAGTGATTTTCACATCAAAGTTTAAAGGAAGACAGAAACACATTCTCAGATAGCAAGGAAAGAAAATAATTACTGCTGTTAGTCACTCCTCGAAGGCCAAGGAGAAAATGGAAATAATTTTAGATGTGGATGAAAAGGTGAAATGTGGTTCCTCTTTGTCACTGCTATGTGTTAGTTTCAAAGCAATCTAATGAACCAGAACAGCGTCAGCGAGAAAATAGAAGGATGCCATAGTATCTTTTCTCTTTTTGAATTCAAGAAATTCATAGTTTCTATTATCTAACTTTTAGAAAATCCAATGGAGATATTTTTCACCTGCAAATTCATTAGTGGGTAGCTCTTTTTTCTGTTCATATTATCTTCATATACCCTTAAAATGAAGTAATTGTTTTCAGCGACAATGCAGAATAACAACAAGAAACCCTCAAACGTAATCTGTTAAACTCTTCTAAACAAATGCATTATTCAATGTATATATACTTGTATTTATACCCTTCATTCTGAGAGCATTTCTCGGTCTCCATAGAAATAACCCAGACCTCATTCTAATATATGTGTGAGCCAATGAATACAGACTTTAGAAAAAAATAATAGAGGGGCGCCTGGGTGGCTCAGTCAGTTAAGCGTCTGCCTTCGGCTCAGGTCATGATCCCAGGGTCCTGCGGTCAAGCCCCACATCGGGCTCCCTGCTCCGCGGGAAGCCTGCTTCTCCCTCTCCCACTTCCCCTACTTGTGTTCCCTCTCTCGCTGTGTCTCTCTGTCAAATAAATAAATAAAATCTTAAAAAAAAAAAAAAATTAAAAAAAAAAAAAGAAAAAAATAATAGAAAACTAACCCCTAGCAAATTCATGGTTAGCTATCATTTTATGCCATGAAATATTATCAAGTTCATGACACTAAAAAATTTTCTTAAAAATCACTGTTTCAAGAAGCGCTTTTGGAGAACATGAAGCAAGTCCAGTAGGACTTATGTTTTAACATTTGTAAACAGAGACATGGAGAAAAGGTTGAAATATAGTTTAATAACTTAGCATGAAAAACAGAAGTTATGTATCTTCAACCAAAATTTAGTATATGTTTCTTAAAGATGAACAAATGCATGGGGGGGGCTTACATTTGTTGGAAGGAGAAATATTATTAACAAAATGAATGTTGAGTATGCAAGAGATTTACCATTTTCCCTTCATATCTACCCTTTATTCTCCTTCCTGCTCTGTGCCTGGAAGGATGAACCCCATGAATTGCACAGACTCCCTCTAAGTTCCAGTTGGCTTTGGCCCATGGAAAAGCTGCAGGAGATCTGCATGGGGAAGAAGTGTGAGATAAGATTATTTAGCCCCTGGCTAACCTTTGCCAAGCAGTTTGGCACTCCACCAAAGGCCAGGGCACCTGCTTGGCCTCCCTCTCCTATAACCACAGTGACATCCAAAGCAATAGTGACATTTCTTTCTGGGTTCCAATACTCATTCCCCTTCAGATCTAGGATGCTAAGTGCTTCCTGCCTTTGCTAGGACTGAGATGTCATCCTTTTGCTGTTTTTTTTTTCTTTAAATCCCAGCTCAGACTTTGTATATAGTTCTTTTATTAAACTATAGTTAATTACTTCAGTTGAGTGTGCCCTCTTTCCTGCTGGTAAGTATAAGGAACGATTGCCAGTATTAACTTCTCAATTTCAGTCCGTTAGCTATTAAAGAAATTTAAATGTCTTTAAAGCAATTTAAATGGTTTTACAGAGTCAACTTCATTAACTTCGGTATAGCTGGCAATCGATGATAATTTAATGTTTAATTTAAAGTTTAAGGTTTAATGTTTTTCTTATGGGAGTAGAAAAGTGTTTCTACGATTTGGTAACTAATTATGTCAAGAGAAGTAAACTCAGGCAATATTTATGGAACTTCAATTGAGAAATTAAGAAATTCTCTTGTGGTGGGTGTGCTTTTGATTGGGTATTCTTCCCTAATGTTCAATATTTCAAATAATCTTACCTCCCACTTTTCTAAATTTTAAACTTGTTATTTACCTATCACAGCGTCTTTAAAACAAAGGCAATATTATATAGTGATGTTACTGCATTTGAGTGTTTTAGCAATATGTTAAGGTCCACATGGGCATCAAGGAATGAGTTTTGGCTTTAAGAACCATAACAGCAAAGAGCCAAACATAATCAACATAGTCAAGCTCCAGGGATGATAGGAATATTCATCTTCAGTCCATTGTCTTTTTAATTAAAATTGTTAGCATTTCACACCTGTCCTGGCTGCTCAATATTTTTTCCCCACCCCAAAACATAATCACTGAATCAACAAAGTTCAAAACAGATGATCTGGGAGTACTGAGTGGTGGCTGCGAATGCCTTGGCTCTCACATCACAGTTTGGTTGCATTATGCAAGTACTGATTTAAAAAATCATCATGCCCAGCTTAGAGTCTGAAACCTTTAAGAGCCAGAAAACCTTCAGGAATGAGAATAGTAGGCTTCCATGTGCCTTTTTCTTTTCTTTTCTTTTTTTTTTAAAGATTTTATTTATTTATTTGAGAGAGAGAGAATGAGAGAGAGAGCATGAGAGGGGGGAGGATCAGAGGGAGAAGCAGACTCCCTGCTGAGCAGGGAGCCCGATGTGGGACTCGATCCTGGGACTCCAGGATCATGACTTGAGCCGAAGGCAGTCGCTCAACCAACTGAGCCACCCAGGCGCCCCCCATGTGCCTTTTTCAACACCCCCTTTTCCAGCTCTTCTTATCCAAGATGTGCAACCACATAAACACATTTTACTTGCTGATCTCTACCATGATGTTTTTATTTATTTGGTCAAAAGGCAAAGATAATAATTCTTTACTAAATTTAATATGATAATGAAAAAGCAAACCCACCATGTTTGATCCCTCCTTGATCACTCAGTATGTATGTTTATAACATGTTAAATAGCTCACATTTGAACAGATTTTACATTATAAACATATGTATCACAAGATGGTATCAATATTGAAATTGCACAGGTGATGAAATGAAGACTCAAAGTTGAATAACCAGCCAGCTATAGAACTTGACCTTAAACTCAGGTTTCCTAACTCCGGTTAATTACCGTATCCATTAAGCCTTGAGAACATATTTTGATCTAGTATAGTAGAAAAGCCATTAAAACACTAAGTATCCAAATCAGGATAAAGGGAGAAAAGGGGGATGATGAAGTCACTGATAGGAAACATCACCGGGCTCAGAATTTTTCCTAAGAAGAGCTTTATCTGAGGGAATAAAGGCCAGAGATGTGCATTCAATGAAGTCTTTGTCATTGTCATTAATCTCAAAAGTGGAGTCCCAGAAGATGTCAAGGAAAAGGAAGGAATGCAAAATTCTTCTCCCAACATTCTGTTCTAGCATATCCACCTTAATCTTTCCCGAGATGGAAATTAAGAAATGGGCCAAAGAAAAGAATGGTCTATGTCACATAGACTTCTGAGACACTGTGCAGGCTCTAGGGACCCATGCCTTCAGCAAAAATGCTCATACACACAGATTACTCCTATCCTATTACTGCAAACAGTGCATGAGAAAGGTATTGACCAAGTGGTCCAGAAAGACTTACAGCACTGGTGAAATTAATGCAAATCATCACATGATTGATACTAAATAACTGTTGGATTTGATGCCTGGTTATTTCGTTAGTAGTGTAGCACTCACTTCCTTCCTATATGCATGCAAACTCCAAATGACACTAGATGCTCCAAAATTTGACTTGCACATCCTTTTTAGGTTCTCAGAAGGAATTACTTCCCCCCAAAATGTTAAAATAAAGGTTCTTTTCCTAGACCAACCTGTAAAATTTTACTGAGCCCCATAATTTAGCAAGGGAAAAGAGGAAATATTTTCATAATACTGGGAATGAAACCAAGTAGAATCTTAACTAGATTGAATTACCTTGAATGTGATGTTTGAACATGTGTGCGTGCTTATTTCCATTCCTCAGTCATTGATTCATTCAGCTGACATTTGTTGAGCACCATCCATTTGACAAGCACATACCAGGGATTTCAGAAACAAAGACAAACCTTTGTTGGTCTCAATTATTGATAAGCTAATAGACTGGTGGTAAAGACTGATGGACAAGTTTACCAGAATTCTTATTTGAACATCCTTCGAATACAACTGCAGTCATGTTTGCATAAATAGGACAAATCCTGCTGCTCAGAAACCTACCACATGATAGCAGGACCTAGACCCTCTCATAGGGAGTCCTTAGGTGGGATATCGTCTGTCCGTCCATCCTTCACTCCCCCACCTGGCTCCATGTTATATGGCTCCACTTCCTACTGTTTTCATTAACTGTCTCTTAAAGGTCTCATGGACTATGTTGCCACCACCATTGTCTTGAGGAGCCAAGGCAAAGATGATTCTTCCTTTTGTATGATAGTTACAGGGCCAGCTTCATGAATAGGTGACCAGCACAGTCACACAGGGTTCTACTTTCAAAAGTGTCTTACACTTGGAGTTTAATGCTCTGTAATCATCATCTGAAATTCTTAATAATTTTATCTTTGAATTTTTGTTTTTTAAATGAATAAATGAAGCCCAGTGAGACAGTGGTGCATGCACTGGGACTTGGAACCTGAGCCCACAGATGGTCCCCCCCTCCTACCACCCCTCTGACTCCATGGGAAGAGTTCTGGGCAGCCCACTCCCCACTTTCTGTAACCCTGGGTCCTGACCCGCCTTCCCTCTTGGTCCCCACTCCCTGACCTCTGTCACATTCCACCCAGGGCAGCAACAGGATCATGTTGGTAGGTAGAGGCCTACATTCTTCTTGTTGCCCTTGACTCCCATCAGAGGCCTGGGCAGGAGTCATGGGGAGGGTCAGAGTCACTAGTGTCTGCCCTGCAGTATCTAGAGAAGGTGCAAGGTGATGGTCACCTGGTCCTGCACTGGCAGTGCCACAGAATATTTGATGGGGGCAAGCTCTTCTTGAACACCTGTTCCAGGTACCAAGTGTGTATCAGCTTGGAATTGCAATCTCAGGGAGTCACCCAGTCAACCATGGGACTGATAGTGGCTAATAGGAAGGGGAGATTGACTTTTCTGCCCCCACCAGGTCCCTGAATTTTTATTTTACACCAGGCAGCAAAAATTATGTAACTGACCCAAATGGGTAACATACACAATACCCCTGATGTCATCCTGAACAGAAGGAAAATAACTTATAATACTGTTCCCTTTAATATGACAGAGTATAATGGGAGAGGAACACTTTAATCATGTTAGAATAACATAATCAGAGAAACCACAGCTTGGGAAGTGACCTTACTTGGCATGAAAGAACCTCCATCCATGGAGAAGTTGAGGCAGAGAAGATGACTCATGTGGTTAGAAAATTGGATTTATACAGGCATAGAAAAACAAAGTGAATATAGTGAGAATTGTAGGAGCCAAATTTCTCACTGCTGGAGAAAATATAAATATAGAATGGGGAAGGTGAGAATAAATCCCAAAGTGTTGGATTGAAATTGTAAACTCATGGCTCTCTCTATATGTATAAGTGGATGGGTATAGAAAGAGATGCAGCTCTAAGTGGGTATATGCATATGTGTGTGTATATATATATATTCTTAGGTCTGCCCATTGAGAAGCTCTGGAAGCCCAGTAGCAATGAGCACACCTAGCATACTGATCTTGGTTTCTAAATACCATTCTCCACTAAACAAAAGCATAACTCCTTGGAAAAAAGGATGGTTTCAGAGTAAGAAAGATATAAGGTGGAAATGGAATATGGTGTAGTACCAGAAAGAAAAGAAGGGGTCAAAGAATATTCGGATATGTCAAAGAGCAGAGGAATCACCTTAAAAGAGCTCTTATTGCAAAAACTTGGGACAATCTGAGCAGCAAAATAAATAATGATAATAATTAATTATAACCCATTGAGTAAAATAGGAATCCATGGGTCCATGCTAATATAAATACATAAGTGAATGAGTGAATAAGTAAGTGAACAAAATAGGACAAGGATTGTTCTACGTTACAGTAAAGTGCCAACTATGGTGAGTTCAGAATACGACATTTTGGTAATCCCCACAATAAAAATTAATTCAGGAAAGGATAATCCCTAGGTGTTTAAAAAAATGAGTGGGGGGCGCCTGGGTGGCTCAGCCGGTTAAGCGTCTGCCTTTGGCTCAGGTCATGATCCCAGGGTCTAGGGATCGAGCCCTGCAGCCCATTTCTCCCTCTCCCACTCCCCCTACTTGTGCTCTGTCTCTCTCTCTCTCTCAAATAAATAAAATCTTTAAAAAAAAATTGAGTGGAAGTTTGATGAGAAACGGATTATTTACCTAGTCTCAAAGTAGCTCCACAATTATTTTAATATTATTTATTTAAAAATTGAAATAATAAGCACGTGTTGACATAAATAACATAATTTTGCTTAAAATGTTTTTTTCAAAAATTAGTGAGAGTAGTGGCATTGCTTTTTTTTTTTTTTTTTGCAAATCTTACTAATTTTAGGATTAATACAAGAGGTAGATTCTTATATCTGCTTTTGTATTTACTCTAATGTGACATGTTGTTTTAGTTGAACTACATAAAGAAAATCTAGCCTCACACAGATATGTAGTTGAAAAATGAAAGGGTATTTTAACAACCTTTTCAAATAATGGTAGATATTCTTTGGCACCATAGCAAAATTTAACAAATAGTTCCTTAAATATTACCTTAAAAGTATTTTTATGGAATAAAAAACGATCTCAATTAAATTTTCATACTGTGCTAAATTCCATTTGTTTATCCTGTATTTTTTTAAATTGATAGATTCTACTCTTAACAGTTTTAGATTTACAAAAAAATTGAGCAGAGTGCTGAGTTCTCTTTATACTCCTACCCCACACAGTTTGTCCTATTATTAATACCTCGCATGATTGTGGTACATCTGTTACAATTAATGAGTCTTTTCTTTTCTTTTTTTATTAAAGTATAATTAACATACAATGTTATATTAGTCCCAGCTGTAAATACTTAAATTAAACTAAATTTCCATTAAGATTTACTCTTTATGTTGTGTAGTTCTATAGGTTTTGACAATGTATAATGTCGTGTCTCTACCATTATTATGTCATACAGAATAATTTCACTTACAGAACAGTTTCACTGCCCTAAAAATCCCCTGTATTCATCTCTCCCACCACCCATATTCCCCAGGATCCTTGGCAACTGTGGAACTTTTTATTGTCTGTTCTTTTCTCTTTTCCAGAATGTCATAGTTGGAATCGTATAGTAATTAGATTTTCCCTAACCAATGTCCTTGTAAGATTCTTCTATTTCTTTTCATGGCTTGCTAGCTCATTTCTTTTTGTCACTGAATACTATTCCATATGACCACAATTTGTTTCTACATTCACATATTTGAAGGACATCTCAGTTGCTGCCGGTTATTGGCAATTATGAATAAAGCTGCTATAAATATGTGTGCAGGTTTTGGTCGGGTGTAAGTTTTCAACTCAGTTGGGTAAATATCTAAGAAGATGATCGCTAAATAGTATGATGGAACTGTTTAGCTTTGTAAGAAACTGCCAAACTGTCTTCCAAAGGACCATTTTGCATCCCCACCAGTAATGAACAAGAGTTGCTATTGCTCCACATTCTCTATGGCATTTGGTATTGTCAGTTTTTTGGATTTTAGCCGTTTTAATTGGCGGGTAGTGGTACCTCATTGTTTTAATTAGCAGTTCCATAATGACAATGATATTGAGCATTTTTTCATATGCTTATTTTCCATCTGCATATCTTCTTGATAAATTATCTGTTCAGATCTCTAGTCCATTTTTTAATTGTTTTTTGTTGTTGTTGTTGTTGTTGTTGAGTTTTAAGAGTTCTTTGTATATTTTGGGTACAAATCTTTATTAGATGTGTGTTTTACAAGTATTTTCTCTCAGTCTCTTGCTTCTTTTCATCCTCTGAACAGTGTCTTTCACAGAGAAGAAACATTTCATTTAATAAACTCCAAGTTATTAATTTTTCTTTCAAGGATTATCCTCTTGTTATTACATATAAAAATTCATCATAAAACCAAGATTATCTAGATTTTATCCTATTTTATCTTCCGGAGGTTTTATATCTGACAATTAGATCCATGAACCATTTTAAGTTAATATTTGTGTAAGATGTAAGGTCTGTATCTAGACTTTTTTTTTTTTTTTGCATGTAGATGTCCAACTGATCCAGAGCCACTTGTTGAAAAGACTGTCCATTCTCTATTGAATTATCCCTGCTCCTTTGTCAAAGATCAGTTGGCTATATTTGTGTCAGTCCATTTCTGGGATCTATCTTCTGTTGTATTGATCTATTTTCTATTCTCTAGTCAATACCATGTTCTCTTAATTACTGTCACTTTATACCAAATATTGAAGTGAGATAATATCAGTCTTCCAACTTTGCTCTTCTGAAGTATTGCATTATCTAGTCTGAGTCTTTGGCTTTTCTGTATAAACTTTGAAATTGTTTTGTCAGTATCCATGAAATAACTTGCTGGATTCAAAGTGGGAAAAACTGGCATCTTGACAATATCAAATCTTCCTTCTCATGAATATGGAACATCTCTCCATCTATTTATATCTCATTGATCACTATCATCAGAGTTTTACAGTTTTCTTCATTACTTCTTATACATGTGTTATTAGAATTACACATAAGAATTTCATTATTTCAAGACAAATGTATTGTGATTTTGATTTCAAATATTCATTGCTGGTACACAGAAAAGCTACTGATTTTTGCATATTAAACTTGTATCATATAACCTTACTATAATTGTTTATTCCTTTCAGGTGTTTTTCTTGTTGTTGATTATTTAGGATTTTTTTACGTAGATAAGTATGTGATCTGCAAACAAAGACAATTCTATTTTGTCCTTTCCAGTATGTATACTTTTTATTTCTTTTCTTTCTTATTGAATAGGTGGAACTATGTTGGATAGAAGTTGTGGGAGGATATCCTTGCCTTGTTCCCAATTTTGGGGGTAAAGCATCCATTGATTACCATTAAGTGTGATGCTAGCTGTAGGTTTTTGAAGATGTTCTTCATCAGGTTGTGGAAGTTTTCCTCTATTTCTAGTTTGCTGAGTTTTAATGATGAAAAGGTGTTGGATTTTGTTAAATGCTTTTTCTACATCAGTTGACATGATCTTTCTTCTGTTAATGTGTTCATGGCCTGTTAATGTGATCAGTTACGTTAATTGATTTCAAATGTCAAACCAGCTTTATCTTGCATTAAATCCAACTTAGTTGTGGCGTATAGTTCTTTTTATACAATGTTGGAGTCTATATGCTAACATTTTGCTGAGATTTTTTACATCTATGATCATGATAGATATTGCCCTTAAAGACCGGGCCCCCCAGATTTCATTCTCAAACTAGTCCACACTCACTCTGCAGCAGTTCATCAAAATTACCTTTTACATTTTCCTACCAGTTATTGGCTCTAGAAGCTTCTGTTCCTATGACCTGATCTTGGCAGTGATTCTCTTTATTCACTGACCTTCCCAGATTTCATGATGATTGTAGAGCCTGTGACTTTCATTTTTTAGTGGATGTAAGAAGAGTTGTTGATTCTCAGTTTGTTCAACTTTTTTCTTGTAAGGACCAGAGTGACAACTTCCAAAACCTTTACATGAGAGAACTTCCCATTTACTTTTTAATAAGTACAAAACACTGACAAATTAACTTATCTTGAGCAATCCTGGTGAAGACCCTCTTAACTGAATTATAAAATTCAACATCTCCATGAGAAAATAGACATTGTGTGCTTGCTGATAATATGCACTGAGAGCACAGCATCACTTTATAATATTCTGTCAAGAATGCATAACCCCAATCTAATTATGAGAAAACAAAAGATAAATCCAAAATGAGGTCATTCTACAAAGTAACTAACCTATATTCTTCAAAAAAGTCATGGTCATGAAAATCAGGGCAAAATAGAGAAGTTCTTTCAGTTTGAAAGAGAACGAAGAGACGTGGCAACTAAGTGCCATGTGTGAAAATGCATTGAATCCCAGACGAGCAAGAAA
This sequence comes from Halichoerus grypus, assembly GCF_964656455.1. NCBI lineage: Eukaryota > Metazoa > Chordata > Mammalia > Carnivora > Phocidae > Halichoerus > Halichoerus grypus. Next base: position 63,327,500 of record NC_135715.1, on the reverse strand, counting down.
TGGGTGATATAAAGACATTGAGGGGCAAGTGGAGACATTTGAATGAGCTTTATGGATTGTATGATAGCACTGAATTAACATTTATTTCCTAATTTCGATGAACATGTGTAGAGTAGTGTCGTCGTTTTTAGGAAATATACCCTTATGTATGTAGGGATATTAAAGCATAATGTCAGAAACTTATCATATGGCTCAAAAATATAATCGTAATAATATTTACATAGAGAGAATTATAACACAAACAATTAATAACTGGAAAATCTGCGTAAAGAGTATACAAGATGATCTGATGTATACTGAACACTCGGGAAAAGTTAACTATATTCAGAATGCATACAATATAAATATTCGTTATATCATTAAAAATAATACATAATTTCAAAGCTTCTGGCAGTATCTCCACTGAGGGCATATATCTGGGATAGAAGGCACTTTTATTTAACAATAAACAAAGAATGCAGAACTTAATGGGTTTTCTTGGCAAGTTTACGTTCTGCGTATAATACAAAAAGTCATTTCCGTTATGGATAGGGAAATAGTAAGAGAGTCTATTGCCTTTAGGAAAGTTTATTTTATATGAATTTTCTAAAATGTCTCTGAGCCTCTGTGTGTAGAATGTGGAGAAGTCCTGTGCACCCTCACGTACAGTTGCTCAGGAGTTCTCTTCAGTAGACTGGAGTAGAAAGCAAGCAGGGTGGCATGGTGGGGAAATTTCAAGTAAGACTGGATTTGGAATACGATACTCACATAGCGTTATTCTATTGGACCTGAAGTGTCAAGCACACCATGGAATGTTCTGCTGGGCTTTGGAAATACCCACCTACCATTCTCTTATACGGTCTTGCCCAATCCAATAATGTCTCTGGGAGGGAATTAGTGATTAAGTAATAACAAATAAATACTGCTTCGCTTCTTAGAAAGCTTGAAAGGTTAATTGAGTCAAATTCAAAAATAGTATTCAGATTCCAATATAAATGAACACATCCAAAGCAGATCTTCAGGTTCCTTGAGAGTAGAACTGGTAAGTATTTCTGACCTACTATTGCACATGAAAGCATTTAAGGATACCATAAAGTGGTCCAACATGCTCAAAAATAGAATAATATCTCTACTCAAATATCGATTCAGTATAAATTGCATGGAATTATATTGTGTCTGTTGCCTCCTAAATGCTCAGCATCCAGGCTTTTAAATGTTTTCTCAGTATAGCTTGATTCAGAATTTTATTGTTTTGTTGCATTATATATTCAGATAGATCTTTTATTCCTTCCAGCTCGTTTTTGCATAATGTAATTTTTCATAATGTTTTTCTATTTTTATCTGTTTATCAGACTTATCCTATTTTTTGATGAAGCATTTTGAGGGGGCACATTGTTGAGTTATTTACTCTTCCCAGTTTTATTGAATGTTTTAGATATTCTTATAGCTGTTCCATTTCATCTGGAGAATATAATGTACAATAAAACTGAAATGCATTACATTCAATGAAACATGGCAAGCACCTGGTTTCCTTCTGCTTTGCTGCATAAGATCTCTCAAACAGAGCTCCACATCAAGACTGAGAGCATTTTGTTGCAGGAAGCTGTGAAGTTCCTACTGAAAGAACTGGATAAAACATATCTTACACCTGAATCTTATGATAAGCCAATATGCAAAATATTTTCTGGCTGAAATATGTTTACATGAGTGAAATGTGTGAATTTCATTCATTTTTGGCTGCCTCTAGAAGAAAAAAGAGAAGGGGTGCTAGGTGGTATTGCCAGAAGACGCCATCCTAAATGTCAATGAAGCCATATGAAATAAAAGCATCTCCTAAAAGCTGTAAGAAGCTTCCCTAGAAATCCATAGAAAGATGGAGATTTTTTTACAATGAAAAGACAAAACTAGAATTCCAAATCTTATAAATACACTGAAACTTAAAGTATGATTAAGTGTTTCACAGTGAAAAAGCTGGTTACAACGCTATAAAACTTAATGAGGTCTACCAAAGTTCAACTTCTGGTAGATTCTGTCAACTGACTGGGGTTAATGATATTTCATAATGTAAAATTGCAAATATGTGTAAGAGATAAATATGCCGAAATGTTCACTCTCCATCGGATCTTAGAAATTACGCAGAGTAGGCTACATAATCCCTTAGAAATATGGGGTCCAAAAAATTTGGGTTGCTGGGAAAGACTGTGAGAGCAAGGGGAGACTTTTTTCCCATTCTCAAGATGGAAGAAACAAGGGCGCGTTTGTCAGATGCAACAATAAAGAGGCAGCCTGGATCTGCTTGGGTGGGTTTTCCTGCCCTTTGAGTGGCATGATGACCTCAGAGTTATGCTCACTCAGGCAGCATAGGATAAGAAACTTGCTGAGTTTTTTGTTGTTGTTGTTTTGCTTTGCTTTTATTTTATTTTATTTTATTTTATTTTATTTTATTTTATCGTTATTTAAGAAGTGTTTAGATGTAGGGGAACAGGGAATGAACATGGGAGTTGGATAAATCCACCAGCTCAGAAAACATCTGGCACCTCTATGTGCATACTTTTTAATAGTCATACTTCAGTTCCTGACTCAGTCTGGACCTAACTAGAAAAATAAGCAATAGCCACATTCTTATCATCTATTGGAGAGTAAAGTTAAATTGCCCTTCAAGATCTATGAGGCAGTCATGACTCCTGGATTCTGCATTGCCCATCTCTCCTTCTTAAGGATAATGTGAATTACTCAGAACCCAAATGCACTAGAAACTACCATCGTACTATCTCCGTCTTCATCCCTAAAGAATTACCCCTTTCTATACATCTTGTCTTTAGCTTGTCTTTAGTCTTTGCTGCAGTCAGTTACAATTCCTGCTAACAAGGCCCCTCCAAAAGTAAAGTCTTATTCTAGACCCTAGTTTGGAAATAGTCATCAGGCTTTTCATACTTGCCTCTTTTCCAGAATTGAAGCCAATTCCCCAATTCCAGTCTGGCTGTTAATATAATGGTTCATAACAGATTCACCAGAAGATAAATTCCTACCAGATTACTGAGTAGTAGCTACTGTGTGAATTCAGAGGCTCTACTCCACATTTCTATAGAAACTTGTACCTCCTGTAGCATTTGAATGCTATACTGCAATTGTTTCTTTATTGGCATCATTTTCCGACCAGGCTGGGAGACATACCAGGAGAAGGACTGATTTTTTCTAGCTTTATTGAGATACAATTGACATATAACATTGTGTAAGTTTAAGTTGTACAACATGATGATTTGATACACACATATAATTTGAAATGATTACCACAATAAGGTTGTTTAACACATCCATCACCTCACATAATTACCTTTGTGAGTGTGGTGATAAACATTTAGGATCTACTCTCTTAGCAGCTTTCAAGTGTATAATAGAGTATTGTTAAGTATAGTCACGATGCTGTATATTAGATCCCCAGAACTTATTCATTTTATAACTAGAAGCTTGACCAGTATCTCGCCATCTCCCCTACTCCAGCCCTTGGAAACCACCACTCTATTCTCTGTTTCTACAAATTTAGCTTTTTTGAAGATTCCACATAAAAGTGAGATCATACAGTTTTTGTCTTTCTCTATCTGACTTATGTCAGTTAGATAATACCCTCAAGGGCCATCCATGTTATTGCAAATGACAGAAATTTCTTCTCTTTAATGACTGAATAAAATTCCATGGAATATATATACTGCAACTTCTTTATACATTCACCTGTCAACTGACACTTAGGTTGTTTCCATGTCTAGTTATTGTGAATAATGCTGCAATGAACATGGGGGTGCAGATACCTCTTTGAGATTCTGATTTCATTTTCTTTGGATATACACCCAGAAGTGAGTTTGCTGGATCATATGGCAGTTCTATTTTTAATTTTTTGGAGAACATTCACATTGCTTTCCAGTGTGGTTATACCGATTTTCATTCCCATCACAGTGCACAAGAATTCTCTTTCCTTCACATGCTCTCCAAAATTTATCCCTTGTCTTTTTGATAATAGCCATTCTAACAGCTGTGAGGTGATAGCTCATTGTAGTTTTGATTTGCATTTCCGCAATGATTACTGATGTTGAGCAGCTTTCCATGTACTTGTTGGCCATTTATATGTCTTTGGTTTGAATAGAACAGAGCTTCTCTGTAAGTAAGTGACTTGTAATCAGAATTCCCAAAGCTGTCACTGGTACTGTGGCAGTTTACTCAGACCCAATTAAAGCTTCTACTTTAAATAAGAGACAAGGAAACAATTTCCAGGAGAAAAGTGAAGGATGGATTACATAACTTCCAGGGGGGCATTTACATAGATACGAGAAGGCAACAGTGAGCACCAATGTTAGAAATGATAATGACTAGGGAATGCAGAATTGTGTGTATTAAGCCTGCAGTCTGAACAGAAATGAGCACGAAAGACTGGATCTATTATTCAAAAAATCATACACTGAATAAATGGGAAGAGATTTGTAGCAGAGCTTCAAAATGACATAATACTATAGGGTTTGTATTTTAATACTATAAATTTATGTTTTATAAGGATTAAAATGCTTACAGATATTATTTTAGTAAGGATTTGATCCAATTATTCAGAGCAGCATATCAAAATAAATATATCTAAAACATACCTATGTCTCTTTTACTGCTACAGAAGCCTTTAAGACTAATGAGAACACAGTTATATCAATTTTTAAAAGTATTTAAAAGTTGAGTGGAATATTTTGAGATTACCATATGTATCAACCAATTTTTTAAATAAAGAACACAATACAGAAATGATGTTATCTTGTGATTAAAGTTACCAATAAACAGTGAAACTGTTTGGCAAGGGCCCAGGGATTTTTAAAAATGTCATGTTACATAGTTAAAGAATGGAGGTATAGAGAAATTGTGAGACAATGGAACCAGTGTTTAAGGATTCGTAGTGTAAGCTTCTTGTGCTTGAATGATGGGCCCTGTGTGAAATCATTTTTTATACGTCCATGGTTAATATTTTATTTTTACTCATCTATAATTGCTTTGTTTCAAAATTGTTAGCTATATTAAATGCACATAATTCAAAATGAGATAAAATTTAAAATAAATAGAATAATTTCCAAGTAAGATCCCGAGAGCCTGAATTCTTTCTACAGATGAGGGTTACTCTCTTGTCCACTGATATATCTCAATGCCTATGATAGTGCCTAGAATGAAGTGAATATTCAAAATTTATTTGCTGAATGAATTGGTGTGACGTGAATGCCTATTTTAACTTCCTCCTCTTTTATTTATTTATTTTTAAAGATTTTATTTGTTTATTTGAGAGAGAGAGAGAGCATGAGTGGAGGGGAGAGGCAGACAGAGAGGCAGAAGCGGGCTCCATCCCAGGGCTCAATCCCACGGCCATCCCAGGGCTCAACCTGGCTTGATCTCAGGGTCCAGGGATCATGACCTGAGCAGAAGGCAGATGCTTAACCGACTGAGCCACCCAGGTGCCTTTCCTCCTATTTTAGATCTCTATTGACATAGCTATCAGAACAACGAGAAAAGGGAGCCATCTTTTTTTTTTTGTCAGTGTTGAATCTGGAAAACGGTAATATTTACTGAAAAAAAAAAAAAGATTGAGGCTATATAGTTCAAATTGGACTAGAGCAAAATATTAATAATTAAAAAGCTGACCTGTCCATGTGGGAAGGAGCAGCCTACTGAAAAAGCATGACCAGACCATCATTGTCCAATTCAGAATGGTTTAGGCTGGAAGTGGCAGCCGGTTGGTTAACAATCAGGGGCATGTCTGAATCCCACCATCTTCCTCTGGAAAAACTGCCAAGTCCCAGAGACTACACCTATGGCAAATACATGGGGTTATTTTTAACAGGCTTGGAGCTTGACACAGATGGTCCTGCCAGGCACAGGATGGTTGCTCTATCAAATAGTGAATAGAAATTCCAGCTTTTCCATTTCCCAGGTGGTTTGTTGTTGACTGGGCAGAGGAAAGCTAAAGTAAAGCTACAATTTTCATCTTCTATTATTTGAGACAGAATGATTAAAATAATGACCCACACAATTTCAGAAAACACTATCTCCTTTTTAATACCAAGCAAGCATTGAACTTCTTGGTAAGTGTAATACCAAACAGTAATAGATGATCATAGTGATGATGATGATGGTGCTGGTGATGATGACAGACTCAAAAAAACAGAAGTTTTCTTCTTCTGGATCAAGAATTTATCAGGTTTTGGCTTCTGGCTTAACAAGGTTGAATTCCTAATATGTATTGATGTTTCATTCTTTCTTGAAGTCGAATTAAAATGCTAAAGGATATTAAAAGAAGCTTTCAATCCTAGAACATAAGATCCATACTTTCTTAAGGGAGTGCTCTCTACATTCAGATCTTGTCCATTTGTAAGGGAACCATGAGAAAATTTACTCTATCCACCAACACTGATTAATTCGGACCTTCTATTATACTTATCACCACAAAAATTTTAACCAACACTGTGAACAGAGGCATCAAAACGGAATATTAAAGAAAATTTGGGGAAAAATTAACTCAGTAAAAGTTTATAATGTTAATTGGTCATGTTCAAATAGTTGGGGAATATTAAATCTAAAGCAGTGAAAGCAAAAAGGAATTGCTACTCAAAAATCTTTATTGGATGAAATAAAATGGGAGAGAATCAGAACAATTAATATTCATGTGGTAGAAGTTCCAGGAGGAGACAATCAAACTTAATATGTTGTAGAATTTTTCCTTTCATCAATTCAGTACAAGTGAAAACATGATAAACGAGGACAGAACAATTCATCCCTAATACGGTAAAGAATAGTATCTTAAACCAACATACTATTTAATGTTAGAAAGATGGAATTACCTTTAAAGTCAAGAAGAAAATGAGTACACTATTACCATTATCAAATATTATCTAGACATGCTAATCAATGCAATACTGTGACAAAAACAATTCAGACAAATACCTATTGGAAAAAGTGGTAAAATTATCATAATTTTCAGATGGTGTTATTGTCTACTAAGAAAATGCAAGCGAATCAACTAAAACATAATCAAAACGCATAAATGAACTCAGAAAAATATCTAATTATCACATTAATGCAAATTTTGATAGTATCTTATGTACCAGCAACAGTCTATTTGAAAAATCGAAGTGAAAATACTTTATTCTTAGCAACAATAAAAAAATATAAATGCCTTACAATAAATGTGCAGATTACTAAATAGAGTAAACTACAAAAAGTCATTGGAGTACAAAAAAGACTAGCAAATGAGGGTAATTTATCACTGAAGGAGAAAACTTAATAGTGTAATATAATAGTTCTCCCTAATATGACTCAAAATGCAATGTAATTATAATAAAACCAATTATAATTATAATAAAATAAAAATAGTATAATTACAAAAATAACTATAAAATTATAATTAAAAATTTAAAATGTTTTGCGATTACAAAATGTTACTGAAGTTTCTACAGTTGAAAAACTGGGCTAAAATAGTATAAAGAAATTTGTGGGAGAGTTTCACCATCCACTATTAAGATGCATTAAAGTGTTTCAATAATTAGACTTAAACAGTCCAAACCGATTGGAGGAAGTTCTGAAACTGGGAATAAGAGAAAAGCTCAAAAGAACAGAGATGTAAATGACATAGACACCTATTTATTGTATTTTACATAAAAGAAATCCGGCTGTAAACAGTTTAGAGCTGACAAGGCAGCTCCATGGTATCATCAAAAACTGAGGCTTTCCACCAGATTCTTTCACTAAGGCTTCCATTCTAAGTACAGCTTCTATCTGTGTGGCCACTGTGTGGTTTCTACCCTCCACAATATGTGTTAGTCCAAGACATTTGCTGGAACATCACCCATCATTGACGCACTGCAGGTCAGAAGGGAAGAAAAGACAAGAAAGCAAAAAGCTGGCTCCTCTTCAGTAAGTGAATTCCCTCTAATCAGCCTTTGCAAATGGCACATGCAATAATCTTGCTTACCCCTCATTGGCCAAAATGTCATTATGTGATCACACCCTGCTACAAGGAGGAATGCGGAGTATTCAGTTTCATTTATGCAGTAGTCTGCCTAGCAGAAAATTAGAATTTTTTTTCCATGGAGGCTGCAGCAGAGAGTGGATAGATGTTGGGCTAGACAACTCCTAGCTTCTGACAAATGAGTTGGAATATAATAAAATTGGCATTTTATATTAATCGGGAAATTATGGATTTTTTCCAAAATGATGTGGGGAAATTGGTTAAGTGTTTAGAAAAATACTAAGTTCAGGGGCACCTGGGTGGCTCAGTCAGTTAAGCATGGGAGTCTTGATTTTGGCTCAGGTCAGGATTCCAGGGTCATGAGATGGAGCTCCAGGTTGGGCTCTGCTCTAAGTGAGGAATCTGCTTGAGATCCTCTCTCCCTCCCCCCACTCATGCACATTCTCTCTCTAAATAAATGAATAAATCTTTTAAAGAAAGAAAAAATACTAAGTTCAGTCTTTCCTTACAGTATACACATAATAAATTTCTATTATATTTATTTTCAAATCATATAGGAACATTTTTATGATTTAAAATAAAATGTCATAAAAGATAATTTGAAAAAATACAAAAAAGTATGTCAAGATCATGTACTGTCACTACCAGAGATCACAATAATTAGTATTTTACATTTTGCTCTCTCTATAAATATATGTATTTAAGTAAATATATATAAAAGTATGTACCATGCATACAATATACATAGATATATTTAATGAGTGTGCACAGTTTATGTGTGTGTGTGTGAGAGAGCACATACATACTCATATTGTATGGTTCAGGGTACTGTGGCTGAAAACATCAGAAATTTAATCTAACACAAAAAAAGTGATGTGTTGAAAAGTAGTTCACCAAATATTTGAAAAACCTACAAAAAGAGAAGAAAAACATAAAAGACATGTTATAGGCAAGAAGTCTGATTACTACAAACCATCAAGTCCTGGTTATGTTTTGTAGAAGAAATAGAAATATATCTTTATGCTTTCCAGAGATTTAAGCACCTCTATTATCCACAGGATCCATCAGATATAATCAAATTCCTCCCTCTAGTGAGACTGGAAAGAAACTTACATCTCAGGTCCTTCCAACAAGCCACGTAATACAATCATAGCAATTTCAACAGCATTAAACCAACAAATATAAGTCTATTTCTTCTCTCAATGTAAGCCAATATAATCTTGGCAATGTGAAATTCAATTAAAGCTGTTCAACAAGAAGCCAAAGCAATTTTGTTCAGCTCTGCAGCAGTCTGTTATTCTGGGCAATCCAACATGAGGTTTTAGAATGGCTATAGCATTGGTTCTCAAAAGATAGCCTAGTGGAAGTTCTCAGGTTCCAGAAAAGCAGCAACTCACTTTTAATTCTTAGGGTCCTGCATAAGCAATCAAGAAATGGGCAGAAGACATGAACAGACATTTTTCCAAAGAAGACATCCAAATGGCCATGAAAAAGTGCTCAACATTGCTTGACATCAGGGAAATCCAAATCAAAACCTCAATGAGATACCACCTCACACGACTCAGAATGGCTAAAATTAACAAGGCAGGAAACGACAGATGTTGGTGAGGATGCGGAGAAAGGGGAACCCTCCTACACTGTTGGTGGGAATGCAAGCTGGTGCAGCCATCTGGAAAACAGTATGGAGGTTCCTCAAAAAGTTGAAAATAGAGCTACCATATGACCCAGCAATTGCACTACTGGGTATTTACCCCAAAGATACAAATGTAGGGATCCGAAGGGGTACATGCACCCCAATGTTTATAGCAGCAATGTCCACAATAGCCAAACTACGGAAAGAGCCAAGATGTCCATCAACAGATGAATGGATAAAGAAGTGGTATATATACACAATGGAATATTATGCAGCCATCAAAAAAGAAAAAAACGAAATCTTGCCATTTGCAACGACGTGGATGGAACTAGAGGATATTATGCTGAGTGAAATAAGTCAACCAGAGAAAGACATGTATCACATGATCTCACTGATATGAGGAATTCTTAATCTCAGGAAACAAACTGAGGGTTGCTGGAGAGGTGGGGTGTGGAAGGGATGGGGTGGCTGTGTGATAGACATTGGGGAGGGTATGTGCTATGGTGAGTGCTGTGAATTGTGTAAGACTGATGAATCACAGACCTGTACCTCTGAAACAAATAATACATTATATGTTAAAAAAAAAAAAGAAAGAAGATAGTAGGAAGGGAAAAATGAAGGGGGGGGAAAGCGGAGGGGGAGACGAACCATGAGACTATGGACTCTGAGAAACAAACTGAGGGTTCTAGAGGGGAGCAGGGTGGGGGGATGGGTTAGCCTGGTGATGGGTATTAAAGAGGGCACGTACTGAATGGAGCACTGGGTGCTATAAGCAACCAATGAATCATGGAACACTACATCAAAAACTAATGATGTAATGTATGGTGATTAACATAACATAATAAAATAAAGTTTAAAAAATCTATAGGTAAAAATATGCTGGAAAATATTGCATTTATCTTTAAACCTTTAATGCTACTATTCAAATAAATACTAGAAACATTAAAAAAAAAACAGTTCATTTGAAAACAAATTAATACCATTAAAAAATGATAGTAACCTTTTTAAAAGCTTCTTGTGGAGGAATCGATGGTCTGGTTGTTTTTTAGTCTTCCATAAATATTCCTTCTCCTAGCTGCACTTCTGGTATTGTGAGAACATATTAAACATCGAATACCATGAAAATTGCCTCAAATAGAACTATTCTAAATTGCTCAGTAAGCATATAACAATATGTTTGAACCGTCAGGCAAAACTGGGGATAACACTTAGAAATGCCAGGTAAAGGTCAAGTAGCTAAAGCACGAACATTGGCAAACTTTTGTGCAGCCCCAGCCAAGAAACACTCAAACCAAAGCTGGACCAACAGCCTTCTTTGTCTATTCTCAGATCAAAGCCTAAACCATAACCTCCTAATTCCCCTGTGCGACTTACAAAAGCACACTCAAGAGCAGCAGAAAAATAAACAAATGAATTAATGAGTGTATGGATTAAATCAGCATAGGTGTTTTTACAATTCTCCTTCTAAGATTTGGCTCCTAGGAGATACATCTCAGTCCACCTATCTTCTAGAATCTAGATGAGCATTCTCTCAACTTCCCAGTGAAATAAAGCAGGCAGGAGGAGGAAAAGGTTGAGGTAGGGTGGGAGGAAGATTTCCAGGATTTTCTCTCCTAGAAATCAACATTCCTCTGGGTGTTCTGTGTATATAAGGTCAACTAGGAATACAGTTCCTCTGCTCAAGGGAGATCAATAAATTATAATATGAGAGAAGTGTCACTGACAACTTTTTGTCACTGCTTTCTCTGTCTTATATACATGTATTTGGGGGCTCAAGAAGATACAGTCATCACCTCCAAACCTTTGGAATACCTATTAATTATATTCCCTGAATGATAATCCAAAGGGTCAAGTCTCTACAATAAACTGAGAAGTCACTCCCATTCTAATGATTGTGTGGTAGTATGTTCTTTCATACAATTCAGCTAAGTTCACCAAACTGATTGTACAATGACTATTCAATCAGACCTAAAGTTGTAAAACTCCTAGAAGAAAACATAGGGGAAAAGTTCCTTGATATTGGTTTTGGAAATAATTTTTTGAAAGACACCGAAACCACAGGCAACAAAAGCAAAAATAAATGTGAGACTACATCAAACGGAAAAGCTTCTGCACAGCAAAAGAAACAATGAGAAAATGAAAGGCAACTCATGCGAGGGGAGAAAATATTTGCAACTCATCTAAGAAGGGGTTATTATCCAAAACATATAAGGAACTCCTACAACTCAATAACAAAAACACCAAACAATCCTATTTAAAGTGGGCATATGACCTGAATAGACATATTTTCCAAAGAAGACATTTAAATGGACAACAGGTACATGAAAAACTGCTCAACATCGCAGATCACTGGGGAAATGCAAATGAAAATTACAATCAGCTATCACCTCAAATCTGTTAGAAAGATTATTATAAAAATACAAGAGATAATTGGAGACTGTGTAAAGTAAAAGGAACCATTGTGCACCACTGGTGGGAAAGTAAATTGGTGCAGCCACACGAAAAACAGTGTAGAGTTTCCTCAAAAACAAAAATTAAAAATAGAACTGCCATAGGATCAAGGAATCCCTCTTCTGGGTATACATACATCCAAAGGAAGTGACATCAGGATCCAAAACAGAGATCTGCACTCCCATGTGCATTGCAGCATTATTCACATTAGCCATGATACGGAAACAACCTAAGATCCATCTACGGATGAATGGAGATATCTATATATCTCTATCTATAATTTAGCAATAAAAAAGAAGGAAATCCTTCATTTGCAACAACATGGGAAGATCTTGAGGACATTATGCTAAGTGAAATAAGTCAGACAGAAAAACAAACATTGTGTGACATTACTTGCATGTGGAATCTTTAAAAAGCTGAAGAAAGAGAGAGGAGAATGATAGTTGCCAGGGGCCGGGAGTGGGTGGTAAAAAGGTACAGACTGCCAGAGAAAAGATGAATAAGTTCTGTAGATCTAATATGCAGCACGATGAGTATAGTTAACAATATTGTATTATATACCCAAAAGTTGCTAAGAGAGTAGATTCTAAATGCTATCACCACAAAATAAAGATGGTAATTACGTGAGGGAATAGAGGTGTTAACTACCCCTTTTACGGTAATCATTTGCACTACATATGTGTAGCAAATCATCACATTGCACACCTTAACTCAAAACAATAGGTCAATTATATCTCAATAAAGGGAAAACAATTAAAGCTATGTAAGTAAGTCCACACATAATACACGTTCATGGGTGAAGCCTTGCTATAAAACAAGGTGATCATTGGGAATAATGAAGGCCCAACATGTGTGGTTTAGACAATAAATACTGTTGAGAAAAGAGATCAGGAAAGTTAGATACCATGACCATTGTTCTCTGCCTATAAAGAAATGCCAATTTTTGATTTTTTTTAACTTCTACGAATTAAAATTCAGGCAGACAAAAATTGATATTAGTTTATGGATCACATTGTGACATTGTTGGTGGTTTAGCTCTCCTCCTCATAAGTTCAAGTGAACCTCCCTCATCTTTAAGTCGAAGATATGAACTGAGTTTAAATATACAAAAAAGATGAAATATTTCTTAACTATCAAACATCTGATCTATAGAGTATTTGCAAAGGCTAACCTAAAACTCTTATTAACCTGAAAGAAAGAACAATAGTGTATTTTTCTCAGGACAGTAAGGATATTTAATAGAAATATGTTAAAACTATTCAGTATTCTCATGAACCAAACATGCATGGAGAGATGCTGACAGTGAGATCTACAAACCATAGACTTGCCTGCTAAGAAATCTTTGATCTGAGAGTAACAGTAAGATGAACTATAATGTAAAGGTTTCAAGAAACATTGGTTTGGGGGCACCTGGGTGGTTCAGTTGGTGAAGCATCTGCCTTTGGCTCTGGTCATGATCTCAGGGTCCTGGGATCAAGTCCCACGTCGGCCTCCCTGCTCAGCGGGGAGCCTCTTCTCCCTCTCCTGTTCCCCCTGCTTGTGCTCTCTCTCTCTCTGTCAAATAAATAAATAAAATGTTTTTTTTTAAAAAGAAGCATTCGTTTGATACTTGAATGACAGGATTCTAAGCCAGACATTTCTGAAACCTCTTGAAGATTTTTCCCATTGCTGATGGTGCATTACATTATTTTAGTGAAAACTGGGAACTATGACAACTACTTTGAAAATGCTTTTTCAAGTAAATCAAAGATTCGTAAAGTACATTAGCCAAACTACAATTCCATGTAGGTTAGGGAGAAATCATGGGGATTTCTGTATTTCTTCTGTATGTCCGTATGCACTTGGAACTAAATAGTGCAAGCCTACCCCTTATGTGTCTCTCTCTTGATGTAAGAGCAAAAATGACACATTTCTCATCCCTGAATATAGAATTTCCATGAATGTTCCAACAGTGGGGCTGCCCCACAGTGTAATCACAGGAGTCTTTTTTATCAAACCTGACTTCAGCAACTTTCTGGCAAATTTAGCTGGATATTATATTATGTAAAATGTATAGCATGTGTTTATACATATACATATATTCCACAACACCCCCTGATTTATTTGTCACCTTTTTGTCACTTTAGTTTTGTAATGTAAGGATGTTGATAATATTTCACACTTACATTTTCATGTAAATCAAGTTTCTTTGGTGTTGCGTGAACCAGTGTTTTTACCGCTTTTGTGTTTGGCTGGTACAAATGTTTCATAGAATATAACTCAGCTGCTTTTGCATCTTAGAGAAGTAGTACTGAGGGTTGTCAGTTCAGCACATGCCATGACTGTTTGTATATCTTGGCACTGGAACCCATTTATTAAGAGCGAAAGTTCACGTCGTGTAGAGGACAAAGAAAATGAACCTAAACTAGCTATAGCTTTAAATATTGAAGGCATGGTGCCATCTGGTGGGAGAAAAAAATATTAGAGGAGAAATACAAAGCCCGTTGCCCCCACTGATCACAGAAGGTTGCTGGGGGAAAGACACAGGCGGACAGGGAAAGCAGAGATAAAGTGTCATTTCCTACCCCTCGAATGTCAGTTTGTGGGTGAGGACGAGGTTGTAAGGGAAGGGTTACAGATCTGCAGTTGGTCAGCTACAAACCGTCCTGTGTTGAAGGTTTCACATATCAGAGAAATTGTTCCATCCGTGCCTTATTCCATTCATTTGCATTTCACCCATCCCTCCATCCATTCATTTACCAACTACCTGCAAGGCACTGTTCTCAGCCAGACAATGTCCTCGACACCATAAAACTTACCTTCTGATAGAAAGATATGGACTACAAACAGTTCTTTTAAGCCATATATTAAATGCTTCAGAGAAGAAACTGAGCAGAGGGTTCCTGGCAATGCTGGGTGGAGGAAGGGTAGAGAGGAGGTGTTCCAATATCGAGAAGAGTGTCCAAATACCCCTAAGTTTTGCCAATGCTCAAACCAATAATTGACGGTTACACTATGGTTAGTGTATCTTTTATGAGTCCTTATTTCTGAAGGGCTTTTTAAGACAAAAGCAGACTGGGGTCTTGAATGACATGTATAATCACCAAAGATCGATACAACCACCTAAACCAGCTCTATTGAAGAATGGTGGGCTAGCAGTGATACCTAATTTATAAGCTCCTAAACATGATGTACTAGTCTTCTGTATTCTTTACCTTGTTATTTTTCCTAACACTAAATTAGTTCAGATGTCTTTCTTGCTGCCTTATTCAGACATTTACAAAATCCCCAGTGAGGAATATGGTACTAGTAAATTGCCCAATCTTTACATATTATCATTTTTATGTCTGATATCTACACTAAAAATTTGCTATTTGAGTTTTCACCTTACAGATCTTCTAAATAAGATGTAACTGAATATTAAAAGAGAAAGCATTAAGGATGAAGATCCTAAGTAGCAAAACTAAAGATTAAATTTAGCATGTTATCACTTTTATAAAGGGTGTCACTATCTAAGTTATTAAGTTATGCCAGAATCTGTTTATTAGTATTTTTTAAGTTTTTATATAAATTCCAGTTAGTTAGCCTACAGTGTAATATTAATTTCAGGTGTACAGTATAGTGATTTAACACTCCCATACAACATTTGGTGTTCATCACAACAAGTGCCCTCCTTAATCCCCATTACCTATTTCCCCCATCCCCACCCCCAACCACCTCCCTTCAGGTACACATCCATTTGGTCTCTAGTTAAGAAACCAAGAAAAAGACTCATACACTTATATCTTTTTTTTTTTTTTTTTAGTTTTTACCTAAATTCCAGGTAGTTATCACACACTGTAATATTAGTTTCAGATTTACAATATAGTGATTCAACACTTCCATTTTTCCAGGGAAGACATAAAGATGGCCAATAGACACATGAAAAGATGCTCAGCATCACTGATCATCAAAGAAATGCAAATCAAAACTACAATGAGATCTGTCAGAATGGCTAACACTGAAAACACAAGAAACAAAGGTGTTGGTGAGAATGTGGAGAAAGGGGAGCCCTCTCACACTGTTGGTGGGAATGCAAACTGGTCCAGCCACAGTATGGAGATTCCTCAAAAAGTTAAAAATAGAACTACTCTATGATCCAGCAATTGCACTATTAGGTATTTACCCAAAGAATACAAAAATACTAATTCAAAGGGAGACGTGCACCCTGATGTTTATAGCAGCATTATCAACAATAGCCAAATTATAGAAACAGCCCAAGTGTCCATCAACAGATGAATGAATAAAGATGTGGTACACACACACACACACACACACACACACACACTGAAATATTACTCAGCCATAAAAAAGAATGAAATCTTGCCATTTGCAACAACATGGATTGACCTAGAGAGTATTAAGTTTAGTAGTATTTATTTATAACTAGGTCCATCACTTGAAAGAATTCAGGAAACAATAAATACACATTGAATATTTTGAGGATTAATTTAATCATGGCCTTCTTTGTTCCTTGTGTTGTTCATGCATTTTATGGCATACCATAAAATTAGGAGTCAGACAACCTGGAAATGAGTTCCAGCCTTGCCCATTGGTTATGACATTGTGATTGGAAACAGTTCAAGTCTTGTAGCTACCTTTTCATCTAGAAGTGACAGTAAAACTCCATACTAGATAATGGTTAGGGCCATGGGTTCTAATCCCAGCTCTGGCACATTCCAGGTGTGTGATTTGGGGCATGTATTCAATCTGTCTGTGCTTTAATTTCCCCATTTGTAAGAGTAAAAATAATAATTATTATTATTACATATAATATAATAATTTTAAAATCAGAAAATAATGGCACTTTGAATGATATTACATATAAAATTCTTAGCAAATCTTTGGGTGGACAGTAGATAACAAATAAAGGTTAACTCCTTCATTTTTCAGGGCCAGTGTATGATTGCGGTTGAAAAGGGTAACAGTACATATTATAGCCACTCATAAATAATACAGGACAATGCTAATTTAGCATTGATGTGATTATAATAGTGCATCAACAATATCACACGTATACCTACAACATATCCCATATCCTCTCTATTCGCTCAAGACAAAGCTAAAATATATTTCTAAGGACATGCAGTGGAGAATTAGTTCTTCACCTGGAAAATGTCCTAATTTATTGCTAAAAAACAAAACAAAACAAAAGATAAAAGCACAAAGAAGTTTGCAAGGATTTTAAGTAGAGTAACCTCTGTGTCAATTTCTCCTAAAATTAGCAGGGAGGCTGCCCACATATCTATGGTAGAGACCACGGTTTCTCTTGATCGAGAGGTCTCTCCTGGACACCTCTCCATTCTGAGAAGCCCTCTGCTGACCACCATAAATGAGGAGCCATTTAGGAATTAAGAAGTTAGGAAATGATTGGTCAATCTTATATTTATATTCATCTTGCATTTCTCAGTCACAATTCAATTTATTAAGATGGTATTTTAAAACCATTTTTAAACTACATTTTTAACTACTCTCAAAACTACATGTACTCTGAATTTTTCTCTCTCTACCCAGAATATTGTCCTCTTTGCACTGCCTACCAACAAATGTTTATTTGACTCATGAACTTGTATATATTCTTAAATTTTTGCTTCAAATTTCACCTCCTTCAGGATGCCTTCCTTGTTTCCCTTAGATGAAATTAAGAATTTTCTCTTCTGTCTTTCTTTAATGCTATGTATTCTGCTACGTATTAACCTCAAATGCATTTCTTGTGCATTGAATTTTTTTTATTATGTTATGTTAATCACCATACATTACATGATTAGTTTTTGATGTAGTGTTCCATGATTCATTGTTTGTGCATAACACCCAGTGCTCCATGCAGAACGTGCCCTCTTTAATACCCATCACCAGGCTAACCCATCCCCCCATCCCCCTCCCCTCTAGAACCTTCAGTTTGTTTCTCAGAGTCCATTTAATCTGTTCTTGCATGCCTTTATTTCCCCATCAGAATATATACTTGGGGATCAGAGACTATTTCCTAGTCATTTTCGTATTTTATATGCTTATCCCAGTATGTAGAACATGGTAGACATTTATTAAATCTTTGCAAAATATAAATCAAAATGAAAGAAGATTCTAAGATGTTAGCTAGCATGGGCTTTATACCATTTATGAGAAGGAAATAATTCCTATAAGAAAGTGGTCTAGGGCGCCTGGGTGGCTCAGTTGGTTAAGCAACTGCCTTCGGCTCAGGTCATGATCCTGGAGTCCCAGGATCGAGTCCCGCATTGGGCTCCCTGCTCAGCAGGGAGTCTGCTTCTCCCTCTGACCCTCCACCCTCTCATGCTCTCTCTCTATCATTCTCTCTCTCTCAATAAATAAATAAAAATCTTTAAAAAAAAAAAAAAGTGGTCTAAAATTCAGAATAAAATTATTATATCCATATTTTTAATTGCTATTTATTTTAAAATAAGTGAATAACTTACTTCATCAACCTCATTATTCAAGTTGAATTTCGTATATGCATTTTAATATTCAAAAAAGCCTAACTAGTGGCTCCTTGGTTGCTCAGTTGGTTAAGCGTCAGACTCTTGATTTCAGCTCAGGTCATGATCTCAGGGTCGTGAGATGGAGCCCTGCATCAGGCTCTGCGCTCAGTGCAGAGTCTGCTTGTCCCTCTCGTTCTGCTCTTCCTTGCACTCTCTCTCTCTAAAACAGATAAATGAATGAAATCTTTGAAAAATAAAAATAAAAAAGCCTAACTAGAGAAATACAAATGACATCAAATACCTAATTCTTTTTCTCTCTATGAGGTTTATACATATATAACTGCTATTTTTTTCTACATATAAAAGAATTAGTAAAAAAAAGTATGAAAGTGTAAGGGATTCAGTGACACTTTACAGAATAGAATTTGAAGTAGAGTTTTCCTGGAATACTCGATGTGCAGAGGCTTACTATCAATGACTACCACTTATTCCTAGCTTCAGCGTTAGCCCCCTTTCCCTTTTGTGGGAAGGCAGCAATGTGAAGCAACTCTAGCTTCACGCTTTCCAGCCCTTATTCATCGTTTTCAAGCATGGTCATCCTATCTGGAGACAGCACTCTTCAAAGGAACCAGAAGCACAGCGAGGCTTAAAATATCACTCAACAGAAAGATAATGATGCTTTGGCAAGGTTGTGTGATTTGATCGTTAGTTCTTTCATAAGTGCCACTAAGTACCTCTTTGGCCAAGCATCAGGCTTAGCAAACAATGTGTAATTCAAAGCTCCAACGAGATTGGGCAGGAATGCGCACTGACTAATCAAGGCAGTGGCAGAATGAGACAGCCAAGCACTTTGGCTGGGTGTTCAGCTCCACCTGGTTATCAGTAAGGCAGCTCTCCTGGGGCTGATTCGGGCCCCTGCTGCTGCAGGTACAGTGTCCAGAAATAGGAAATAACCAGCCTTAGGTTGTTATACCCGATGCCATAATTATCAATGGTCTTTTCTCACAGAAAATTAGTCAAGTTTAACAAAAATCAGAGCAATAGTTTAAAAATAGAAAGTACCAAGTTATTAGTGAAAAGTTAGTAGCCTTTCAATGACCTTAAAACGTCCCTAGAGAGAAGGAAGCCCGTCTGCACTGGGCCTTTCACCTAAGGGCACTTGCTTTCCCCTTTACCGTAACACTATTCATTCTGTGTTATTATGCCTACTTTGCAGATTCAGGGAACTGAGGTTCAGAGAAGTTATATAACTTTTTCAAGACCTCATGTTTGGGAAATAACACGGCTAATATTTGAACTCAAGAATCCAATCTCGTTTCCACGATAGCAAATGCGTCTCTATTTTCTTCCTGGACTTGCTATTTCTAGGTCCTATAAATCCCCCTTTTTCCTGTGCTAACCCGTTTTTCTGTATTCTTCTTCTCATTCCTTTTTTCCTGACACTTTCTAAAACTTTAGGAGAAAGAACCAACTTCATCACATGCTTCTTAAGATTTCGTTCACAACCTTCAAAACCTCAATCAAGTGTAGATGAATTCTGGATTCTTATTGCTGGATGAAGTGTACACTTTCTTATTCTAGGAACTCAGTTTCCAAGCATCTAGTATCAACCGTGTTTCAGAGTAAACTCAGAAAGAGGTAAAGAGAAAGCACTGCCTCTGTCCCATTGCTTTGTTGGAAAGAAGCGCTCACCATTAGCGATGGGTGCCAAGGTGTCCTTGTTATACTTTGCTTACATTCACATGTAACGTGCTAAAACTTCATCTTGTACCCAAAGCTAATTTACCCTGGCTTTTTGCAAAAAAAAAACCAAATATTTCATTTGACTTTCAGGTCATTTTTTCCTGATTCTAATTTTTCAGACCAATGAGCAACAGCCACTGGAGAACAAATTTATGGCAAGGCCTTGAATTCCTGGAAATGATTGCTAATTAGATGCTAGTTATAGAGATTATTTGTGTTTAGATATGTAGCAAGTTTTGAATTTGTAGGCTTTTGGGTTTTAGATTACAGATAAACTACCAATGTTTCAGTACCTGCTGCGTTGTCTGTCTACCCAAGTCCCGCCGTCATCCTGGCCAACAACATCATCACTGACAGCACATATGACCCCCCAGAAAACCAGCCCCTTGATGTCCAAGGATCTTTACCTCTGTCCTCCATTCCACTCTAGGAACCCGGATCATGGTTCCAAACTAGCTAATGTTACCTCCCAAATGGCTCTTCTACATTATTCTCAAATTCAGAGTACTTACAGCCTACTATAATTATGACTATCTCACTCTATTGTTCATATCGCACCAATCCTTCTACCTCATCAACACCTCTGGTTCTACTGTCTCCCAACATAAAGTCCGTACTTGTATTTACTTCCTTCAATTAAGCTTGGATCCCAGAGCAATAATTTTTTTCACTGTCTGCCACTTCCCTCAACTATCTTGCCCTCCTTCCATTCACAGATGCTTGTAGAAACCCCTCTACCAGTCCCACAACTGCTGAGAACAACTGGAAAACAATCACACAACCTCCTCTTAGATGAGTGTGTCTACTGACTCGTGGGGACCTCTCCTAACTGGGCCTTCCCTTACCGTCCTTGTCCATCTGAGGTGGTTCCCCTCTTCTCCACAGTAGATCTTCCAGCTCTGTTTAACTTTGTTAGAGCTTATTACCCAACCATCTTCCTCTCTCACACATTTATTTTTTTACTTATTTATTAGTTTGTGAAATACTTATTGAACACATACTATTAGCCAGACCCTAACCTCAGCAAATGGCTCCACTCGTATTTTGCAAAGAAAATGGGGCCCAGTAGAGGAGTAAGTCTTCAGTTTCTTGTCATACACCCAAGCACTGCCTGGCATCCCTACTCATCCTTCCCTGCCTTCCTCTATAGGAAAGGGTTCCCAGTCTCATGCTACTACAATATCACAGGTGTTTCCACCCAAAGATGCTTCTATCTTCCCATCCAGGCTTGGTTTTGTACTCCCTTAACACCAGCTCTCCTTTTCCCCAATGTCTGCCTTTCTACTGTCTCGGTGCAGCCAGCATAATAACATCCTCAATCTCTCTAAATTAAAAAAGAAACCAAGCAAAAAAACAAACAAGCAAGCAAGCCTCTCCTGAATGCACTTTCCATTCCAGCTACTGCCTTTCTTCTTTTACATCAACTTCCTCACTTCTAATTTACTCCTCAGCCTCCTGCAAACCAGCTTCCTTTTACATCACTCTGTAGTGATATCACTCACCAAGGTGATCGGTGTTCTCTGTGGATGGAGACAATAGACACTTGATACTGTTTATCCTACTTCTGAAATGTTTGACACTCTTGACAACTATCTTTCCCTTGAATTCAGAGGCACCTTGTGCTCTTGGTTTTCTTATCATCCTCTCGGGTTCTTGGTGGGTCTCTCATTCTCTCTGCCCTGTGCCTTGAGATTAAAGTCCAAATCCACTAACATGGCAAACCTTTGTCTTCTCCCCAGGGACTCCTGGCCTCCTCCCCATCATAACACAGACCAGTTCACTTTGCCTTCTCCCCAACACCTTCCCTTTTCTCTTTGGTCCAGCAATGCCCACCCGCTTGCCGACATCACCTTCTCTAAGACTCTTCCCCAGCCTGCCATAGCACTAATCACCCTGTATTGAAATTGCCTGTCTTCCCACTGGACTCTAAACTTCTTGGAAACTCAAATTGTGGAGAATATACTGTTTTTTCTTTAGCACAGGACCTGGAAAATAGGGGTTCAGTGATTTTAAATTTATTTTATTTATTAATTCTGAGCGTGTTTCTTTTCCATGTACCTCATTGGAACTTTCCTTAGTACTATACTCTCCCATAAGATTTCCCAAAGACATAAGCTCTCTATTTGATTCTCAAGCATTAAACCATTGTTCTCTTAGATGTAGTACTTTGTAGGTACACACTATTAACATGTATGAACATTCAAAACAATTTAATTGGTCATAATATTATAAGAGAGTAGTAAGAGGTCAACCTACTATAGAGTGTAGTATGCATAATAAATTCTAGTTCAATGGAAATGTTCTCTCAAGGTCAAAGAATTAAGTCACATATTACAAGATACCACAAAGAGTAACATTAAAATAGTAGCACGTTAAACAAGCAGAGATAGACATCAATAGAACAAAACAAAAATTCCATGGTCAAAGTACACGATGGACAGTGTAATAGTTTTATATTGCTGCTGTAATAAAATACCACAAATTTAGTGACTTAAACCAACACAAATGTATCATCTTACAACTCTGTAGGTCAGAAATCCAACACAGGTCTCACTGGACTAAATCAAAGTGTAGGCAGGGCTGAAGCCCTTTCCGGAGGCTTTCTGGGAGAGTTCATATCCTTTCCTTTGTAGCTTCTAAAGGCTGTCTGTATTCCCTGCTCATGGACCCCTTCATCTCTAAAGTCAGCAACAGGGCATCTATCTGAGTCTAATTCTGTCAACACACCTCTTCTCTGATAACAGCCAACAGAGATTTTCCTCTCTTAAGGATTCATGTGATTAGATTGTCCTCACCTGGATAATCCATGTCTTTAACCTTAATCATGTCTGCAAATTTCCTTTACCATATTCACAGAGTTTTGGGATTAGGAGATGGAGATCTTTGGGAGACTATTATTCTGCCTACCATAGACATTTAGTATATATAAAGGTGACATCTCAGATTATTGGAAAAGTATGGATTTCTTAATAAATGATGTTGGGTCAATCATACAGACATTTGGAAAAAGATAAACTATATCTATATCTCACACTATTCACTAGAATAAAGTACTTAGATTAGAGCTCTAAATGTAAATAAATAAATAAATAAATAAATAAATAAATAAATCATACATATGTCCCCAAATGAGAAAACATGGAAGACTGAAAAATTTGACTTCACTATAAAATGTCAAAATTCAAATGACAAGAGAATATATTTGCAATTTTCATTAGAAAAAAAAAGCTAATCTTGCTGAACTAAAAATAACTCTTAAAAATAGAACAGAAGACAAAATGACAATTAAAAATGGACAAAGGGCCACAATGCCAAACAATGGAAAGAGCCGAGATATCCATCGACTGATGAATGGACAAAGAAGATGTGATATATATACACAATAGAATACTACTCAGCCATCAGAAAAATGAAATCTTGCCATTTGCAACGATGTGGTTGCAAATAGAAGGTATTATGCTAAGCGAAATAAGTCAATCAGAGAAAGACAATTATCATATGATCTCACTCATATGTGGACTTTAAGAAACAAAACAGAGGTCATAGGGGAAAGGAGGGAAAAATAAAACAAGATGAAATCAGAGAGGGAGACAAACCATAAAAGACTCTTAATCTCAGGAAACAAATTGAGGGTTGCTGGAGTGGTGGGGGGTGGGAGGGTTGGGGTGGCTGGGTGATGGACACTGGGGAGGGTATGTGCTATGGTGAGTGCTGTGAATTGTGTAAATTGTCTGTTGAATCACCGACCTGTACCTCTGAAACAAATAATACATTATATGTTAAAAAAAAAAAAAAAAGAAGATAGTAGGAAGGGAAAAATGAAGGGGGGGAAGCAGATGGCGAGACGAACCATGAGAGACTATGGACTCTGGGAAACAAACTGAGGGTTCTAGAGGGGAAGGGGGTGAGGGGATGGGTTAGCCTGGTGATGGGTATTAAAGAGGGCACGTATTTAATGGAGCACTGGGTGTCATATGCAAACAATGAATCATGGAACACTACATCAAAAAAAATTAATACATAGATGTAGAGAAAATATGGGTGTTTATTATAATCTTTCAACTTTTCTGCATATGTGAAATTTTCATAGTAAAACTTAGTAGTAAAAAGACAAAGACAACATAAGAAATGAAGTCAAGACACTTTTTAGCTATTGTAAGAAGAGATTAAAAAAAAGACTTCAGTGATTTTGATTTGACATTTCTGTGCAATAACCATGCTGATTGGCGGAAGACTGCGTCTGTAAATCCTAAGGCTTCTGGGCATATTTCCTATTATATTGCTTCTTTCCTACCTTTTACTTCTTCTTCAATTGTCATACTCTTTGCTTGAGAGAACAATCATAAACTCTAAGTCAAAAAATAAATTCTAGATTCTAGAAAAATGGATATAATTTTAATACCAAAGTAGAGCATGTTGATTTATATAATATTTTCAATATTCGCATGAAAACCACTTTCTCAAGCATCGTGATTCTGAGCTAAATAACAAACTCAAATCAGGAAACTGCAGTTCTAAATCTCAGCACAGTTGTAAGATTTCGGTTTAGGCAGTATGTTTAACCTGCATAACCTAAACTCCTCCCATTAAAGTAAGAGCAGGAGAAGGGCCTGTCTTAGTGGATAATTACCAAGATTACCCTAAAGCATCATTCCACATGTGCTTTTGCTGTGCAGCTATGACTGATGTCTACTAATTTACAGACAACTCTAGCAAGCCGAATTGTGAAAGTCGCTAATTTACAAATCACTTGAGAAATTTAAAGTTGATACAGTAAGAAGCAAAACTTAAGTAATTGTAAATTAACATCACCTCATATCCTCTGAAAATTAGAAGTTTAACCCCTAAATGAGTGAGTCCTTTTGGTTTTCAGAATTTGAGGGTAGTAGTTACCAGTATGGTCTTTGTGTTAGTGACGAAATGCCTATTGGATTTACGAGCTAGGCTCCCTGTCATCATATTTCTGGATGATTTCTCTCCCTAGGCCAATTTTTAGGGCTTAAAGGGAGGCATGGTCTTTATCAAAGTCACCTTGTTTAGCAGAATCCGGCAGTACCAGCTTCTTTGAAGGTGTCAAGACGAGGTCAGCTCCAAAGATAATAATACAACGTGGAATTCAAACAAAATTCATTTTGTTTTGTCCTGGTCTCCTTTCCAAAATCTCCTAAATATAGTTTTAAGGAAGAAAGGCTTTCAAAAACATAGTTGTTTAAGAAATTCTACAAATAACCTCGGAGATTTTAGCAGGGCATAGATGGCATCAGTTGTTACTATGAACTAACAGTATTTAGCAGATTATGTCACGTATCATACATATTTCACTACACACTAACAGAAAAGTACTAGACTTCTCGCGAAATGGGTTAGTCAGGTCAGTGTGTGAACCACACCAAATAAATCATCATGATTATCAAAGCACTGCTAAGTTTAGGGAACATATGGAGGAATCAAAGACATGACACATCTCTCTGTAAACCACGGACCCAATCTCTCCACTATTTTCATAAGAAATGCTATAGTACAAATAGCTGTAAATCAGATATGGACTCTGATCCCCGGATATTTACAGTTTTATAAAAGAGATGAGACCTCTTCCTAGATAGCTAAAAAGCTGAGACAGCTGTGGTAAATCCTCTAGAAAGAGCTTAACCTCAAAATCATCTTTGATTTCTTTTCCCTTTTATTCAGTTGGACCTCCAACCCAGTAGTTTCTACATGTCTTCTTTCTATTCACATTACCACCCTCCAAGTTTAGCTATTTTTAATATTTCATTGTAACAGATCACTCTCTCCCAGATGGGATCTCTCCTCTGTCCTAGCCAACATCCACACGGCCACCAAAATGCAGACCTCATGTTGCCATAACCTAAACTCAGAAATAGTGCCCCAAGAAGACATTCAGGTAGCCAACAGATGCAGGAAAAGTGTTCAACATCACTCATCAGCAGGGAAATGATCATCAAAACCACAATAAGGTCTCAACTCACACCTGTCAGAATGGCTATTTTTAAAAAGACAAGAAATAACAAGTGTGGGTGAGGATGTGGAGAAAAGGAAACCTCGTGCACTGTTGGTAGGAATGCAAATTGGTGCGGCTACTGTGGAAAACAACATGGTGATTCCTCAAAAACTTCAAAACAGAACTACAATATGATCCAGCAATGCCAATGCCAGTTTTGGGTATTTATCCAAAGGAAACCTATATCAAAAAGATATATGCACCTCATGTTCATTGCAGCATTATTTACAATAGCCAAGATATGGAAGCAATCTAAATATATACATGTTTATTTCATTTTCTTTAACCATGCAGCCATTGATGGAATATTATTTAGCCTTAAAAAAGAAAGAAATCTTGTCATTTGCCACAACATGAATGGAGTCCGAGGGCATTATGCTAAATGAAGTAAGTCAAGCAAAGTAAGACAAATACTGTACGACTTCCCTTATATGTGGAATCTAAAAATAATAGAAAAGGAAAAAAAAACCAAGCTCATAAATACAGAGAAAAGATTGGTGGTTGCCAGAGTTGCGGGATAAGGGGTAGACAAAATGGGTGAAGGTGACAAGGTAGAAATTTCCCGTTATAAAATAAGTAAGTCATGGGGATGTAATGGACAGCATGGTGACTACAGTTAACAATACGGTATTGTATATTTAAAAGTTGCTAAGAGAGTAGATCTTAAAAGTTCTCATCATGATAAAAAAAAATTGTAACTTATGTGTGGTGATGAATGTTAACTAGATTGTGGTGATCATCTCACAATATATATAAATATCAAATCATTATGTTTTATACCTGAAACTAACATAATGTTATATGTCAATTATACTGAAATTTTAAAAAGAAAAAAATATATACTTTGTTTGTTACAAAATGATGCATGATTAGTATGGACATCATACTATTAGTATGGACATCAACGGGCATTGTTATCATATACCAAACTCTATTCCCAGCCTCATCTTCTGTATTCTGCTGTCTCCTGCACACCTGAGACTCTAGCCACACAACTATTCACTTTTCTGGAATATACCCTGCACTTTCATGACCTTGTGTCTTTCATTATGGTGTTCATTCTGCATGGATTACCTTTCTTCTACCTCATATACCTCATCCTCCTTCAAAACTGCATTTAATTCTTCAAGGTCAACTTCTCTTAAGCCTTTCCCAATATCTCCTGTCACCATTATTCATTTCTTCTTTTGAATATTCATAGTTTTGGGGCATCTGGGTGGCTCAGTTGTTAAGCATCTGCCTTCGGCTCAGGTCATGATCCCAGGGTCCTGGGATCGAGCCCCGCATCAGGCTCCCTGCTCAGTGGGAAGCCTGTTTCTCCCTCTCCCACTCCCCCTGCTTGTGTTTCCTCTCTCGCTGTGTCTCTCTCTGTCAAATAAATAAATAAAATCTTACAAAAAAAAAAGAATATTCATAGTTTTTTTGATTATACCTTTTGATTAGGACATTGGTACTATGCGTTGTATTTTATTTACATAATGATACTATGCAACTTGCAAAGCACTTTCACAAATGTCTAAAACTCACAACTATGATTTGAGTGTAGGTCAGGTGAGGGAATCGTTTCAGAGAATTGAATGCCATGCCCAGGTATCACAGTCCAGTAGCTCTTCAACCATCTTTCTTAACTGTGGAACTTGTACTTCAGAGTATTCTATATTTCTGCTTCCCCTCGTAGACCATGGGTCCCTCAGGGCAGGGGCCCTTACCCTGCTTACTGCCTGGAATATAGTGAACCTCAGTGCCCACTTACTGAAATCCTGGGGCTCCAGCTGGAATTCTTTCCCCAGCCTGCCTCTCTCTTTAGCTGAGGTCACGTCATCCCTTTGAATTTAAGAAGATAGAGGTCAATAATCAGAATTGAATCAAACCCACCTACTTCATATGTTGTATTCCAGGTGAAGGAACTGTGTGCCTTTATCCTGCTTCTGAGACAAAGCTTCAAAGTAATGCCCAATCTCAGTAGCCAATCTTTGCCTTTTTTCTCTGGTCCTAAATTCTGTCTTAAAAATCTGCCCAACAAAAGCAATAAACAAGGACACCTGGGTGGCTCAGTGGGTTAAGTGTCCACCTCTTGGTTTCGGCTCAGGTCATGATCTCAGGATCATGAGATCAAGCCCCATGTTGAGCTCTATGCTCAGTGCAAAGTCTGCTTGATATTCTTTCCCCCTCCTTCTCCCTTCCCCTATGCTCCTCCCCCACCCCCTACTCATGCTCCTTCTCCTTCTCTAAAATAAAATAAAATAAAACAAAACAAACTGAGGGTTCTAGAGGGGAGGGGGGTGGGGAATGGGTTAGCCTGGTGATGGGTATCAAAGAGGGCACGTTCTGCATGGAGCACTGGGTGTTATATGCAAATAATGAATCATGGAACACTACATCAAAAACTAATGTAATGTATGGTGATTAATATAACATAATAATAAAAACCTGCTAAAAAAAAAAACAAAAAATAAAATGGAGCATGTTGAATAGTATGCAAAGTTGAGTAAAGCACTGATAGGGAAATAACAAATATTGCTATCACTTTCTTTAGGTCAGATGTGGTTTGTTATCTTGGAAAATGCCATTAGCAAGAATCAAAATTCTGTAGAGATTTCACCATTACATCTCTTTTCCAATGACTATGTTATTAATTAGTAAGATTAGCAAGAGTGAAAAATTGATTGTGAATATACTAAAATAATTGCAGACAGTTTATTGGGTACCTACTACATACTAGGCATTCTGTTGGGCTACTTACATACATTATCTATCTTAGTCTTCTCAATTATGTAGAAGTCGTTGTAGTTGTATTATAATGCGTCAGGAAGCTCAGAACAGTTAAGTAATTGGCCCATAACTGGTAAATGGCGGGACAAGGTTAACTATATATAATTATGAAGTCCATTCTCTTTCCTCTCTGCCACATTGTATTTAGTTGAGAAATTCTTGAGATAAAGGATTGGTTTATCTTTTAAATGAAAGATGATTTCATGCTTTATTGCTTACAGATGGGCCCCAACTTAACAATGGTTTAACCTATGATTTTTTGACTTTATAATCATGTGAAAGCCATAGGCATTCAGTGGAAAATGCAATTCAAATTTTGAATTTGTACAATCCTCTCCTGTGATGCTGGGCAAGAAGCCCCAGCTCCCAGTCAACCATGCAATCACAAGGGTAATCAATTGATATACTGACAACCGTTTGGTACCCATATGACCATTCTGTTTTCCACTTTCAGTACAATATTCAAGAAAGTATGAGATATTCAACACTTTATTATAAAATAGGCTTTGTGTTCAAGGATTTTGCCCAACTGTAGGCTAACATTGGTGTCCTGAGTGCATTTAAGGTCGGCTAAGTAAGCTATGATATGGGGTAGTTTAGGTGTATTAAAGGCATTTTCGACTTACAGTATTTTCAACTTACAACAAGGTTATTGGGACATAACCCCATGGTAAATTGAGGAATATCTGTATGTTCAACGTTTTGATTATTCGAACATCTTTGATTTGCCTCTGTCTTCCAATTTTGTAAAAGGTTTGCTACGTTACTACATTTTCTATATTACCACAAGGTTTACTACAATAGGTATCATAAGACCTGGGTTTTATTTTAATCTTCCATGTGAACTTGGACAAACCACGAGATTTTTGTGCCATTTTTTATTTATTATATAATTGGGAGCTTGAACCAGGTGATTTAAGATTTTACCTAGCTCTGGTATTTCTCTATTAAATCTAAATGGATTCATCTTTTGAGTTTAGTCTCCAATGGAGGGAAAACATGTGGTTCTCTCAAGAATTCTTTTTCACAACAGTAAAAGACTATTATCTCAACGTGATTTTTAAAAAATAATTTATTTAACTTGGATGTTATAGGGATGAAGGACTCAAAATGTTACCTGCTTACTCAAAGCACCATACATGAGATTTGTCAACGTTTCTACTAGAAGAGAATTTTTAAGTCTTCATTATTAATCACAATTTTGACACTATGAGTCTTGAATATTTACCTATATATTACTAAAAATGTGGAAGGAAAGAGAAATGCCCACAATCCAAGTATGACATGAATTAGTAAAGACTCTGTAGCCTGCAGCAAAAAATGTCAGGTCTGAGGTTTTTGATCTCTTTAGGTCTATAGTGACTTTGTCCCAATTTTTACAAGTGTTCTTTTACTATCTTCACATTGAATGAAGCAGCATCTCAGGATGTATTGGAGAAAGGCATTAACACTAGAATTCTCACTGACATTATCAGAACCGTCCTCCTCTTCTCTTCGGCTGCATGTTGCTAAAAGACCAGCTTCGGAGCATGGATCCTCACACTCCCACATTACTCCTTCTGGTGAAATTAAAGAAATGACAGGCAACTCATCAAAACATTTGGCATCTTAGTATCTGCGCCTCCCATTTCAGTGTCTTCTCTGATGTTGTAAGGAAAACAGGTGGTTCTACATTAAGAAAGCAAGATTGTGAGCTGTGAGTTTCTGCTTCACTCTATCTCAGTGTGATCACCTTCCCTGAATTTTAGGTTCTGTCTAAGCTAGAAAGACTCCGTTGTTACAAAGTAATGTCTGAAATGAATGATTAAAGGAGGTAACTGCATTGTGTTTGTGGTGGATTTAATCTAAATGTTAAA
The DNA here is from genome assembly GCF_964656455.1 of Halichoerus grypus. Classification (NCBI taxonomy): domain Eukaryota; kingdom Metazoa; phylum Chordata; class Mammalia; order Carnivora; family Phocidae; genus Halichoerus; species Halichoerus grypus. The sequence continues at coordinate 63,296,611 of NC_135715.1, read as the reverse complement.
TCTCTACCATAAAAACATTCTGTAATGAATTAGGCGTTTGAAATAAGGAAAAGAAATTTTTGCTCTACTTAAAAGCATTTAAAACTCATCTGAACTATTATCTTCCGTTTTAGGCATTGTACTTTAAGAATAAAATGGCTAAATAGAAATATAACCAGGAGAAAAATCATCAGGTGGGTGAAGGAACATGAGACCAACTGTTGAAGTAATTGGGGGAGAGGAGGTTATCTTGGAAAAAAAATGAATATTCAGGAGGAAGATGGTGATTATGTGCAAATATCATTTGAACAAGACTACATTTGTCTAATAAGACACGGAGATTTAAAATAAACCCAATGGATAAAACTTCTAGGTAGTGAAACACTAAGTAATGACAAGGAAAAAAAATAAGCTAATTTTTGGGTATCTCTGAAAAAGGAAGGGCTCCCCTGGAAGATATTGTAATACTATAATTATCATTGCTAGAGAAAGGGTTAACAATGACCTGGTTAATGTAAAATGGATTCTGACACTGAATGACTGAGTGGGCCAGATGACCATTTGTGTCATTTACAATGAGAGGTGATTCTTTTTTTTTTTTAAGATTTATTTATTTGAGAGAGAGAGAGAAAGAGAGTGCCAGGGGGGTGGGGAGGGGCAGAGGAAGAGGGAGAGAGAGACTCAAGTAGACTCCATGCTGAGCATGGGCTCAATCTCATGACCCTGATCAGGACCTGAGCCGAAACCAAGAGTCGGCTGCTTAACCAACTGCACCATCCAGGCCCCCCATCAATGAGAGATTCTTATTCTAAGTCAATGATAACAGAGTTCTTAGAAAAGTGAAAAAGAACTTCTATATAATGCATTTCAAGCATAGAAATAAATAAAAGTTATTATGACTCCAATTACAAAATGTTTCTTTTTCATTCTCCCTAAAAGATAATTCCAACGGACTTTTCTTTCATCCTAAAGTTTACAAAGAACATGTTAAGTAGACAAATTGTTAGAAATAAAATATTTGTTTCCAGTTTTGTCAATTCTTTATGCAACTCAACTCAACTAAAAAAAAAAAGGTAGCCAGGGATGAAGATTTCATTCATTGAAATTTTGTAGAGCAAGTAGAAAAGCAAGTGGCAGAACAGAATAGTATTTGGTTAAAATAAGGAAAAAGAAAAGAAAACAAGTCTGAACATAGGCCAAACTACTAAGTGAGGATTGATACAGAGAAGGAGAAATTTTAACTTTTTTACTCGTTCATAACATTTGAAATTTGTTCCAAAAATCTGTCTTTCTTTAAAAAGTTATATTTAGGGCACCTGGGTGGCTCAGTCGTTAAGCATCTGCCTTCAGTTCAGGTCATGGTCCCGAGGTCCTGGGATCGAGTCCCACATTGGGCTCCCAGCTCAGCCAGAAGCCTGCTTCTCCCTCTCCCACTCCCCCTGCTTGTGTCCCCTCTCTCGCTGTGTCTCTCTCTCTGTCGAATAAATGAATAAAATCTTTAAAAAAAAAAAAGTTATATTTAAAATATTTTTAAAATAAAGCTAACAGAGGGCCAACTCTTCTGCAGTACCCAATAAATATGAATGAGTTTTGTTATAGAAGTTCTCAAAATATATTGCCTTATATATGATTTAATTTCAGATTATACTCTGAATAAAATGCCTGTTAAATTTAAATGCATACCAAAGGAATAACATAAAGAAAGTGAAACACTATTCCTTTCTTCATGAAGCCTATAATCAAAGGGAAAGGGCATCCATGAACTAACTGAGGGGCATATTTACCAAGCAACATATGAACAGAATGGTGTTCACTAGAGAGTAGTACAAACTATGGACATAAGTGTTAAGGATTCCTAAATAAAAGCAGGGCTAAAATGAGGTGGGGTTACACAAAAATATTTTCTGGATGAGATAGGGATGTTAATGAAAGTTTTAAAGAAGATAAGAGACTAGGAACAAAGTTATTTCATTGTAACCGTAAGACTCCTCCTCTATCATTCTTTTAATTATTAAACAATTTGATGTATTTTTAAAAAGAAAAGACCACTCCTTCTCTCTTTCCAGATCATTTGGCTTTTATTTGCTAATTACCTCTTTAGATAAGGTTTGAGAAAGTTTTACGTTATTTAGGCTTGGGTACCCAGATGCTGGCTGTTCTTCATAGGCACAAGATGTTTTAGAACATACTGTCAAAATAAGCTTTGCTCCGACTTGCATTTCAAACACTGAGAGGTCACAAAAGGAGAGCCTGTGTTCTGCTTCCTGCGGTGAGCGCCCCGGCAGCGTCATGACCCACTTATTCCGGCTCTCACATCCGTTGGGTGCAGATGCCGATGACTTAATAGGTAACTTCATGCATTAATAATGGCTCTTACACTTTCCTTACTTTTTTTTCTGTTTTTATTGCTTTTTTTTTTTTTTTTTAAAGATTTTTTTTTAATTTATTTATTTGAGACAGAGAGAATGAGAGAGAGAGAGAGAGCACATGAGAGCGGGGAGGGTCAGAGGGAGAAGCAGGCTCCCTGCCGAGCAGGGAGCCCGATGCGGGACTCGATCCAGGGACTCCAGGATCATGACCTGAGCCGAAGGCAGTCGCTTAACCAACTGAGCCACCCAGGCGCCCTGTTTTTATTGCTTTTGAATGAAAGGTAATCTTGTCATTTTCTTACAGACTCAACTATTTCAAGCTAAATTGCCCATTTGTGTGGCATCCAAGACCTAAGCATTCTCTAAATTACGACCACTGTAGATTTCATGATCACTTTCATCAAAGGAAGAGAAAAAAGGAAGGAGGTAGGTTAAGTGTATCCATATTACCACTTTGAGCATCTGTGACAAGGAATGAACTAGATGGCTTAATTTGCTTAAGACTTTTATTTATTTATTTATTTTTAAGATTTTATTTATTTATTTGACAGAGAGAGTGAGTTAGCGAGAGGAGGAACACAAGCTGGGGAGTGGGAGAAGGAGAAGCAGGCTTCCCGCCGAGCAGGGAGCCCGATGCGGGGCTCGATCCCAGGACCCCGGGATCATGACCCGAGCCAAAGGCAGACGCATTAACGACTGAGCCACCCAGGCGCCCCTGCTTAAGACTTTTAAGCCATGTTTTGCCTTTCTTTGCAGAGGTGTGGTTAGAGCAGCCCAGGATTCTAGACCAGACTCTCAGTCACTTTGAGTAGTCATGATGTGTCTTACACAGTGTTAAACACTTTCATACGTACACACACACACACACACACACCTCATTTTTAATCTTCGAAATAACCCTATAAGAAGGTATTTTAGCCTCCTCTTTGAGAATTTTCCCCAAAGGCCAAAACTTTGTCATTCTGTGTCCTGGATTCCTTGATGAACTGGAAGGGAATTTCTCAATGTCTTTATCCTTTTAAGATGTAAGGGCTTCCTTGTGACCTTGCATGTCTCCCTCAAGGGTGTGTGGAGGGGAATTGGGAAGGTCTTTCGGCCTATCTGAACTGACTGTTCAACACCATCAATGCTAACTTATAAGCCCATATTCCAAAGTAATAGGCAAACATTTAATTCCAAGATTATCCCTTATTCCTCCAAGAATAGGTCAATTATCTTACTTTGGTTTAGAAATAAATGAGGTCACAATTCAAAAAAAAAAAAAAGAAGGTATTTTAGCCTCACTTTTTAAATGAAAAGAGAAATGCTTACAGAATTTAAACAATGGACTCAAGAAATTCACAGCATAACCAAAATTTGAACAGATTTCTTCTAAATCTAACTCCCACATCTGTGCACCTCTGAGATCCGGCATCTCTATGGGTCTTGAGAGCATTGGGCTGGGACCTCACACTCTTGAGCATGGAGCCTTGCCATTCTCTTCAGTGGTAGCGTCCCCATCCCTGTGACCTCTCCCTGTACACGGGGCCTCTAATTGCTTCTGCACCCCCACTTATGGAAGCAGAGACTCAGTTGCTCTATCTGCCCCACACTGGAGCATATAGTCCCTGGGGGGCTGGGCCCAGGCCCACCCACATCGACACCCTCCCTCCTAATTGTGCCGCTGCACCTTTGGCACTCCTGTGCAGGTGCTCCAGTGAAGGCCATGTAATTGAAAGGTTCGCACACTTCCCGGGCAGCACTCAGGAAAGAGTAGCATTAAACTTGACGTTCTTAATTCAACTGAACCTATCCCAGTGTATTCACTATATAATTAAGTTTGGACTGAGTGATTTAGTTGACTGAAACCCAATCCTACCTCCTGGGCTTTCAACTCTGAAACAGAAGATTCAAGTCCCAGGCTCTACTCTCTCAAGTCCTATGGGCTCTCCTCTGCTTTTCAGAAAGCAATTGTCTTAGTAATTCATTCTTCCCACTCAGAGGTTCTTTGTGGAAACCTCTGTGTATTCCAGGCTTGGCTTTCAGTATTTAAAGGAAAAGCCTTTCCTCATTCAACAAAATCAATTTTCACAAATTAAAACGCTTGCTTTTAGGCTATGATTTTCCTAGGTACTTAAAAAAAACTGTACTTCTTTTAAAACACAAAGCAATTTCTTCTTTGTGTCAGGACTTTTCACTTTCAGTGGGGTGAGGGCCACGAGATAATTAAGAGAAAGCTGCTGCAGGAATTAAAGACACTGATTAAATATTTATCAAAAAGTTCATCTCTAATATTCTACACTTGTTCATTTTTAAAAGTACATTAAGTTTATTAATTGTTTTTAATTTTTTTGTTCGGTTTGGTTTAAAAACTCATAACAATCTTTAAGATTATTTAATTTAGAGTAATAGCTCCTTGAAAGCATCTGGGTGAGACAAATAGGAATTATTGGCATAAGAACTGTGAAAACAGGCTATAAAATACCTCAAATTAGGTCATCTGAAGCTTTAGAATATTATTCATGCAAATTTCATCACTCGGGAAGTTTATGAAAAAGATAAGTTGCTAACTTTAAGCCTTTAGCCCCAATTATACAGACACATAAAGTTTACTCTACAAAATGGCACCTGTTCAATCTATATATAAATTCAGAAATTAAGCATTAACCTGGTCCCTAAATCATTGGGACCTCAATGGTCAGTTAGATCAATTCACATTATTACATTTTAGAATGTATAGAGATCATTGCAACAAAAAGATACATAACTGAAAAAAAAGAGAGAAGTCATATTCTACTCAACAAAGTTTAGTATCTATGATAATTGAGCAGTAAGTGTCTTGCTTTACATTTTGCCACAGAGATAAATAAGGCTCTGGTGTAATAAAGTTGATTTATGCGTGCAAAGCACTAATTTTTATTTCTTATTACTGGGGCAATATTTTCAGGGCCCCTTTAGGAATGTCAAAGCTCACATGAAAAGATAATAAAAATTTCATCAGCAAATAAGTCACTTTACATATTTTTGAAAGCTGAGGACGCAGGTTGTCTGACTGGTTTTTATTCTATGTTCTTTTATGTGATAGATACTATTCTGACACTGTAAAACATTAGGCCAGAGGATGAAGACACAGACGGTTTGGAAATGTCTATTTGTAGGTCTCAGCCTTTCCTTAAAATGTGTATTTGTTTTGAGCAGTGTAAATTCATGAATAGTTCCTTTAAGAAGCACTTATGTCCGTGGTCACAAGCAGAATCAGAGAGTCCCTTCTATCTTTTTTCTCTGTGGCTCTTCTTGTCAGCCTACAACGGAAGCAGACCCTTGCCCTCCTCCCAGGAAACAGCACAACAAAGTATGCAAAAGACAGCAAAGTGTACAGAGAACACTTTGATACAGGGCTTAAAGTATCCCAACGAATACAGCGAGAATCTGCATCCTGACCCCATAGCAGCGGCACAGACACGGGTGCTGGTCTCCAGGAAGTATCAGGGTCCAGGAAACAAGAAAGGTGGAGGAAGTGGTCAGAACAACATTGATTTCATTCATGACTGACTAATGGCACCTTCCTTAGCACTAGTGGCAGATGGAAGACCACCTGTAGGAAGAAGCTGCCAGAGGATGCTCTCAGGAACCAAGAGAAATAGCAGAGAGGAGAAACGTGGAGAAAAAATTAGCAGTAAGAAAAATGAGCTTTGATTCCTTTATATCTCTCAAAACCTGAGAAGCATCTACATACAATTTGGGAGTTTGGGATGTAGTCAAGAAAGCCATAAGCAAGCGTTGTCTGGACATGGGCTGTAGATGTCTGGCTGGTGGAATGGAGGTGATTCCAGGAAGCCTCAGATAAGTATTAAAATAGCTGGAATGCATGACTCTCCTTCACCTTCAGGGATTCACACACACACACACACACACACACACACACACAATGTGTCTTTGGGCAAAAGGTCAGAAATGAGGACAAAAGCTACTGAGTTAATATTGTTTCCTGATTTATGATGATTAGACTTGTTATATAGGTGTGTTCAAGGCCAATTTATATGTTGGAAGGCAAACCACTACCCAGTCCAGTGTCATGGACATTCTACATAAAGCAAAAATATCCATAAGATTCTTAATCCAAGTCATTTGGGGCATCAATAAAAGACTGTGTGTGTGTGTGTGTGTGTGTGTGTGTGTGTGTGTGTCTGTGTAGCTGAATTATACAAAGGCATTGGTAGAACATTATTTTTGAAGTATCTTATTTTGAACATTTTGATTTCAATAAAAGAAATGGTCAGTTTGGAGAAAGCAATAACCATCTTCAAAATCGTACTTTTAAATTACAGTGTTCTCTTGTTATGTATCGTTCATTAATTTATTCAACTTATTTTTATTAAATACCTACTCTGCCCAACCAGTGTTTGGGCATAGGGGCTAGAGCAATAAAATGAAACAGAAATGTACTCTTGAGATCTATAAGGAGAGAAAAAAATAAAATATATAAAATGGAAGGTAAGGATAGTGCCTTAAGGGAAAAAATAGTAGGAGAGTGAAAGCAGGATTGGGGGTTGCCTGAGAGCAGTAAGTTATCAACAGAACATGATCAGGGAAGATTCCTCTGATAAAGTTACATGGTAGCAAAACTTGGAAGTAAGGAAGGGAAAGAGTCCTAAGGATATCTGGGGGTGATGGCGGTTTTGATATGGCAGCTTCACTCAGCTACCATTTCCAGTTATTCAAACACTCATCTAGGTCCTACTGTGAAGTCATTTTGTACGTGTAATTAAAGTCTGTAGTCAGTTGACTTTCAAAAGAAAGATTATCCCAGATGATCTGGGTGGGCCTAACTTGCTCAGCTGGAAAGCCTTAAAAGCAGAGCTGAAACCTTCCAGAAAGAGAGAAGACATTCAGCTTGAGAGGAGAACTTGTCAGGGCCACACCTGCAGAATTCCATCCTGCTTCTAATCGTCCTTTCCTGACTGCCTGGCTCATGAAGCTGAAACATGCCCAGCTAGCCCCACAGCTGACAATTCCTTTTAACAAAGATCTTTCTATCCAACTTGTTCTGCTTCTTACTGAGCCTTGACGGACCCACTGGAGAACATTCCAGGCAGAGGAAGCAGCAGGCCCTGAAGGAAGAAGATACTTGGCAGGTTGAGGAGACATCAAGGAGCCAGCATGGTTTCAGCACAGGGAGCAGGAGGGAAAGGCAGAAGGAATCACTTAGCTCTGGACACATGTTTAGACACTTATTAGATACCAAAGTGGAGACATCAAATAGATATTTGGATATATCTGTCTGGAGTTTGAGGGTAATGTCTGGATTAAAGGTGTACATTTGAGAGTCATCAGTGTAGGTGTAATTTAAGTAAATGAGATTGGATGATCCTCAGGGCACCCAACACACAGAGTTCAGTGGAAGACTAAGAAGGAGAGTGAGGAGTGAGGCAGGAGCCAACAAGACCAAGGAAAAGGGAGCGGCCAACTCTGTTGGGAGGTAGACTGATCTCACCGACTGATTCCGGAGGAGCAAGAGGGAAGTCACTGTTGACCCCAGTAGGAACAATTTGTGGGAGTGTTGGGATAAAAACCTGATGAATTGGATTCAAGGGAGTAGAAGAAGGCAAGTGGAGACAGCAAGGACAAACAACTATTTTCTTTTTCCAGGCAGTGAACATCACTTAAGAAGTAATCCAGGTAGTTGACAGACCAGCAGAAATGCAAGATTCTGAGAATTGAATCTGGATTATGTGTGATCATCCTATCCTAAATTTTGGACACATTTACATCCATTACTGGGCAGCTTGCCAGAGATTGTTATTTTGTTTTTGTAATTTTTAAAATGATTTCAATTAAGATGTAATTGACACGTAACATTGTATTAGTTTTAGGGGTGTAATATAATGATTTGATATATGTATACATTATAAAATCATTACTAGTTAACATCCATCACCACCCAATTATAAAAATTTTTTTCTTGTAATGAAAACTCTTGAGATCTACTGACTTAGAAACTTTCAACTCTACAACACAGTATTGTTTACTAGAGCCACCATGTTCTACATTACATCCCCAAGACTTAACAATCTCATACCTGAAAGTTGGTATCTTTTCACCTCCTTCACCCATTTCCCTCTCACCCCTACCCTCACCAGTGGCAACTACCAATCTCTTCTCTATATCTATGAGTTCAGGGCTTTTTCTTATTAGATTCCACAGATAAGTGAGATCGTACAACATTTGTCTCTCTCTCTATCTGACTTATTTCACTGAGCATAGTGCCCTCGTGGTCCATCCCTGTTGTCACAAATGGCAGGGTTTCTTTTTATTTTTATAACTGAATAATATTCCATTATACACACACACACAGACACACACACACACACCATATTTTCTTTATCCATTCATCCATCCATGGACACTGAGGTTGTTTCCATGTCTTGGCTATTATAAATAATGCTATAATGAACACAAGGGTACAGATGTCTTTTCAAGATAATGATTGCATATTTTTTGAGAAAACGCCCAGAAGTGAGATTGTTGGTTCATGTGGTATTTCTATTTTTAGTTTTTTAAAGAACTTCCCCACTGTTGTTTGTGGTGGCTGTAACCAATTTACATTCTCACCAACAATGCACAAGGGTTCTCTTTTCCCCACATCCTCACTAACATTTGTTATTTCTTGTCATACTTGAAAACACCCAATCTAACAGGTATGGGGTGATAGCTCATAGTGGTTTTGTTTGCATTTCCCTGATGATTAGTGATACTGCATACTTTGTCCTGTACCTGTTGGCCCTCTGTATGTCTACTTTGGAAAAATGTTTATTCAGATCCTCTGCCATTTTTCAATTGGACTGTTTGTTCTTTTCTATTGAGTTGCAAGAGTTCACTATTTTTTTGGACATTGACCCCTTATCAGATATATGCTTTGCAAATATTTTCTCTCATTTGGTAGACTGCCTTTTCATTTTGTTGACAGCTTCCTTTTCTATACAGAAGCTTTCTCTTTTGATATAGTCCCACTTGTTTATTTTGCTTTTGTTGCCTCTAAAGGTAAAATAAGGTATTCAACAAGCAATTTATTCAATGCCACAACCTCAAAGCCTTTCAGGAATGAGGAAGAACATAAAAAATACATAAAAGTAAACATTAGATACTGTGACATTTTGCTATAAGACTTGAGTTATAGGACAAGTGTAAAACATAGATTATAGGCTTTCAATATAATAAAAATATGTTTTACATATACTTATGCTCAGAAGATATGATTTAAGTGGGAATTAGATGGAGAATAAAACATTTTTTGCAGTTTTATAATTGCCTAAAAGTTTTTTATCCACTTTTTATGCTTTGGAAAAGTTGGCTTGAAAAAAAAAAAAAAAAGCAATATTTATAATTAACTCTTTTGTTAAAATGTTTAAAAGCAGATAATTCTTCAGGAAATATAACATGGTCCACCCCCAGTTAGAAAGAATTAATGCTTCATTTTTCCCTAGGAAGTATCTCACACCTGTTTCTAATATTTGTTCCTTTGGAATAATTCCATGCACTTGGTTCACTAATTTCTCCTTTTTAGGTCTGCCTAGTGTAAAAGAATTGAGCAGAGCTATTAAACCCAGGTGGTCTAGAAATCTTCACCACTGTTGAATTGTAGTTGACCCCAGTGCGTGGGAGTGGATATGATGTGAAACAAAACACACCACTTTCTTTAAAGAAATCCCATAGACCACACAGTCCTACTTTTTCCCTTCAGAGTTGCCTAATGAGGTGGATAAATGAATTTGGCTTCTTTAAAGAAAAAGATATAGCAACTTCCAACATAAACATAAATTGTTATTCTCCAAGGAAAGCAGGTGGTGATAAATCTCTTTTTTGTGGTTTTGAAATCCAAGTAAAGAAAACCTGAACAAAAGTGCTGGACATTTGAATGGATTTCTCCCTCTAATGTACCGTGGCTTTATTTCCATTTTTGCAGTGAATTTTTGCCATTTGATTGAAAGCCGTGGATGCACAAATAAATGATCTTGGATTCATTTGAGCCATGCATGAAATATTTATTCAGTGTTTATTCTGGAAGATAGAATCCTTGCCCTCATAAAGGCCACAGTCTAAAGTGGAAGGCAACTAAAACCACCCCATCAAAGACGATACGCAGATTGCAGATAGCACACGAGGAGATGCTCCACATCATATGTCATTAGGGAAATGCAAATTAAAACAGCACAGATACCACTACATACCTATTAGAATGATCAAAATTCAGAACAATGCCAACACCAAATGCTGACAAAGACATGGAGCAACAGAAATTCACTCATTATTGCTGGGAATGCAAAATGCTACGGCTACTTTAGGGGGCAGTTTGGCAGTTTCTTACAAAACTAAACCTATTCTTACCATATGATCCAGCAATTACACTCCTTGGTATTTGCCCAAAGGGGTTGAACACTCATGTCCACACAAAAACCTGCTCAAGGATATTGATAGCAGTCTTATTCATAAGGCTTAGAGGGAAGGGAGTGTTGAATAGGCAGAGCAGAGACAATTTTATAGTAATAAAATTACTCTGTGTAATTGTGTAATGGTGGCTACGTGTCATTATACATTTTGTCCAAACCCATACAATGTAACCACCAAGAGTGAACCATAAGGTAAACTATGGATTTTGTAACAAATGTCGCAAGCTGGTGGGGGATGCTGATAATGGGACAGGCCATGCATATTCCAGGGCAGGCAGTGTCCAGGAGATCCCTGTACCTTCTAATCATTTTGCTGTGAACCTAAAACTGTTCTAAGAAATAAAGTCTATTTTTAAAAAAGTAAAATATTGCTCCTATTGTCTTTTGTTTCAAACAGTTATTTTAGGCTAGATGGTGGAAAGAAGAAACATTGAGGAAGCCGACTGCTACATGCATGGTTCATCTTCTTGATGAACAGAACGTGTACTGATAGAACATAAGGAATACTATGCTAGGTGTCCCAAAAATACTTCCAGATATTTCCAGATAATTCAGAGCAATGGAGAAACATTTAGTTCATCTCAGAGGACACTAAGACAAAGTTACGCTCAATAACCTTCAAAAAATAGAAAGTTTCTTTGTAGACAATTATGAAAGCAACAAGAAAACATGGAAATTAGGGGCATAATACAATGTTGCACAGAGACGCCCCCGTAAATCCCCTTCCCTCATATGGAGATAACATCAGTCAGTTAAACATTCCTAAAATGTGCTTGAGGCTTTAGTCTCATAAAAGCCTAGAATTTGTTGCCCTTCTAAGTAAAAGAGATTTCAAAGATCATGGTGTCCCCATCTTTCATCCCTTTTGTCCTCTTTGTAGAAGAGGAAACTGAGCGTGGCACATTGCCCAAAGCTACCCAAAGAGAAGGGCAGAATTAAAACTAGAAACCCAAATTGTTTGCCACCCAGCCCAAAATTCTTTCTTCCTAATTATGACTCCCTTCAGTAAAATTTTCAAATTTTTTTTCCTAACTTATCAATCCTGCAAGTCTCATCTCAAATATTTCCCTCAATAGGGTGTTATCAAAAGCAATCTGACTTCACAGAAACATTATCCAAAAAATAATTTACAGGCTATAGCCTTCCTATTTAGTACTATGTAACCTTTAACTTTTAAAGAATATCATTCTAACATTTAACTGGGTCTTAAAAATATAAATCTGTCAGACTGAACTTGTAATATGCATCATATAAAAAAAAAAGACAATTATTGCCTATAGGCTACATCCAGAGAATGATGAGAAAAGAAAATTGGGCAGATTTGGCAAGTCTTGCTAAACACAATTTGACTAAAAATCATATGATGATCCAATTTCTGGAAGAAAACAATACATGTAGTGCTAAAAAGAGATGTATGTAGGAAAACATTGAAATCAGAGTTTTCTGAGGTGTCTAATCAATTCTTAAAATCCCTGAGTGTGTTTGTGTGTGTGTGCATTTTTTCATATCCCTTACAGAATAATAAACAACTGAAATATTTAACAAACATATTTAACCTTTTTGTCAGGAAACCATTTAAAATTAACTGTAGTTAACATTCACATGCTGCACTCAGGTTTACAACTTTTTACAGATGGTTCTTCTCTGGTCTTGTAACAATTCTTGTAATTAGGTGGTATTTTGATAATAATATTTATGTCCTCATTTTCCAGACAGGGAACCTGACGGTCAGAGGGCCGACTTCTCCAAGATTACATGACTAGAAAGTGGTCGAGTTGAAACAGGCACAAGCTTTACTTGCCATACATCCTGTGTTCTTCCCTTAATGATTATAGATTTTGTGTTGGTCCAGAAGCAAGAAGACCTTAATGATTCTAAAGTAGTGATCAAAAAAAAAATTGTGTTCTGTTCAGCTCCTTCCCAAGGGTTTGTAATTAAAGATGGTCCAATTAGACCAAGCCTCAGGATCACAAAATGCAGATGAACTGTTACAAAGTTTAAAACAAAATGAGGACTCTATAATCTCACTTCCAGCAGCAAAAGTAAAAGGGACTTTTAAATATCTCTGTGGTTGTAAGTTTCAGAAACATGCTAGGATGCTACCACTTTTTATTATTCTGCTCCCTACATTCTTTGGAACCCGAGTCTAAGATGAAAACTTTTTTATTCAAAGACTTCCAGCTACAAAACTGTTTTAGTGTCTTGAACTCAATCCTGTATCTCTCACCCTTACTCTTCACCTCAGGATTAACCCAATGGTCCTGCATCTGTGCTATGCTTTTGACACATGTCTAGAGTATTCACAATGACTTCAAACCCAGTATATCCAAAGCTTTGATCATTATCTTATTCCCAAAGATAGCCATCCCTTCACCTGCCATTTATGGTTGTCTTACTTAGAGAACAAAACTGAATATACATTGTAGAAATAAAAGTTAAACTGCTATTCCATAAGTCAGAGGACTCTGTCTGACTTGTGGGTGAAATACCTCATGAAATCCCAATATTTTCAAGGTAAACAACTGGGATTGGAGAAAGCAGTTTATGAAATAAATCTATATAAGGATGGAATTTGGATTCGTTGTGTCTTCAGACAGACCATATTTCTAATTACTCCTGAGTGAGAAAAGAACAGAAAGGAATATTGGAGGTGACTTTTAAGGAGGTAGCCCTGTGCATGTCAACTTAGCATGTGGGAACAGGAGGTGAGAGAAAATAGGTTGGCAGAGTAACTTCTCCCTTGGGTAGAGCATGGTCCAGTGAATATCAGGTCTTATATTAAATTATCAACTCCTCTTGATTTGGGGAAAAGCCAGAAAGGTGTGAAAAAAAAAATAGGAAGGTCTCCTCCCTCATGGGCCAAAGGGTTGACATACAGGAACGAGCATCTGAATCTTCCTCACTTCTCTAGCCCATGGCCTTTTGCCTCTGACCCTAAAGGGAAAAAGGGAAAAAAAAAAGTTTCTTAGCTTCCTTAGAGCAGGAACCAAAATATTTGACCCTCTATGTTAGTTTTTTTTTTTTTTTTAAGATTAAGGAAGAGATAAACAAGCTTCTTATCTGACTTAGTACCTTTGTTCCTCACTCAACAAGTGAATTGGCAAAGATAATATAACCATAAAATATTTCTAGAACCAACTGATGAAGGAACCTAACCAATACAAACAATATTTTTCATTATTCAGTATATCAGTCCTTGTTCAACAATTCAAGTCAACCCTTTGGCCCATGAGGGAGGAGACCTTCCTATTTTTTTTTTTTTTCACACCTTTCTGGATACAAACACCAGAATCTCCGTACAAGCTCAAGGTCCATTCTGAAGTGCTTGGAGTATTTTAAATTAAGGCTTCAGATTTAAAAATCCATTATGTGTAGAATATTTTATTATAGAAGAATAAAGTCTAGAATCATCTACATGATAATGGATTGGTTTTGGAAACATCAATATGAACTCACGTTTAGCTTAACATAAATACATATGGTTAAATATAGAAATATTTATAGAAATATTTATATACTTGGGTTAGTTTATCCACATTTATCTTCTTGTTTTGTCAGTTAAGGGAACTTACAATCAATGACATCCTCGTAGCAAGGAGGATATCTATCCTTGGAGTAATCCATATTCTAGAACCGGGGCAGAAAATATACAAGATAAGCCTGGAGCATTTTGAAATGCCAGAGTGTTAAAATAATGACAGGAGTATGGCCAAAAAACACAGAAACCAATTAAAAGAGACGCCAACGGCAAAAGCTGGAACGATTTGAACAAAATTAAACAGCATTGGACTATAACCCAAAGTCCATATTGATATAAATAAATGGTTGAAAAAAATAAATAAATGGGGGAGAATAGATAAATATGCTGTGCAGGAGAATTCTAAGTAATTTATATAGACATTCTCCTCTCAAGTTGGTGGAGCACAGAGCATAACTTCCCACTCTTAAGGGTAGACTGTACTAGTGACTCCCTTCCAAAGAGTACAGTGTGGAAGAGTGAACAATAGTAACTTCACAGTGGAAAAACTTGACAAAAAACCACGATCTCAGCCAGGTGATTAAGGTTCGCATCCACAGTGATAAGTCGTGTAAAGCACATGCTCACATGATATGAGGTGAATGGCACTTTCTCTCAGTGCTCTTCCTCCCCAAAACACTTAAGTCTACCCTGAAGAAAATCATCAGAAACATTCTACTTGAGGGACATTCTACAGAATATTTGACTGGTGCTCCTAACAGGCAAGGTCACCAAAAACAAGACAATTTTGAGAAACTGTCCAAGCCAAGAGGGGCCGAAGAAAATCTGGCAACTAAATATAATACGGTATTCTGGATGGAATCCTGGAACAAAAAAGAGACATTAGGTAAAAATTAAGGCAATCTGGTGAAGTATTGACTTTAATTAATAATAATGTATCGGTATTAGTTCATTGATTATAACAAATGTACCGAACTAATATTAGATGTTAATAATAGGGAACCTGAGTGGGGCCTATATGGAAATTCTTTCTACTATCTTTATAATTTTTCTGTAAATCTACAACTGTTCTAAAATTAAAAGTTTATTTAAAAAAAATATATATATATATATATATTCCCTGTGTATAAGATTTGGGAACAACTGAACTTAATAATATGTAACACCATCTTAGATTTTATTTTACTACATGCAAATTTCATGTGATAATGTACGAACTCTCTATCTTGTATACCAGTGTTTCTCTAGTACATAATACAGTGGCTGGCATATATGAAATTCTTAAAAATATTCATTTAATAGATATAAATACAGAACTATATATATGTGTGTGATCTTATAACATATTCATATAAATATATTTGTATATAATTTTCTATATTAAATGCTTCATCTATACAATAGTAAATGGATCTAGTAGTATTTAAAATGTATTCAACTAAAGTTCCCCACTCTACTCATATCCAAATTTCAACTTAATTTATTTCAAATAATTTGTTTGATTGCAAACAATACTTTGCTTTCCAATGTATAACACCTAAAAATGACCACTCAAGGGTCACTCAAGGAGGAATTATTTATTGTATTTAGTATGGATTTTCTTTGAGTACTTTACCTGTTAATGACTCCAAAATCCTCCTTATTCCTACAGGTCTAATTCTAGTTGAATAATTTCATGTTAATTAAGAGATTTGAACTATTTTATGTCTATGTATACTTGATGTAACCTTGAATCCTTATGCTCTTTTGGTAAGTATTAATGTCTGTAATGTGCTAGTTAATATCCATTATAACCACTGTCGTTGTATTTTGGTACGTATTTAGGAATGTTGCCTTTTGATTTATGGCCACAGAGGCATTCCTGACAGACACCCAAAGGGCTGGATACAAAAAAGGTATATGCAATCTTTTCTCGATCTGGGCCAGTGGTACATTGATTCTGGGGGATGCACGCCTCAGGAGTTTAAAAAGTCTTGTCACACTTTATCTAAACTCCCTTTCTCTTTTGCTGAGGGCATGCTTGGAACTTTGCCATTCTCTCTCCCTGTCGCTGGGAGGTCTCTGTCTCTCTCTCTTTCCCTATTTGCATTTTGACAAATGTCTGGACCTCTTCTACTGTGTTTGTCTTCAGTCAGTGGTGAAACTAAGAAGTTTGGGAGTAGTCATTGAGCTGTTTTAGTTTTTAAGTCACAAAATATTTAGTGTTTTGTAAGATTCCCAAAGAGTGATCTTTCTCTGCATTTCTATAGTATTTACTTACTAAATCAGTTGAAAGAATAATCACAAGTCAGTACTGTCACCATACACAGTTTACGGCTTCAATTTCATGTAAATAACTTCACTGCTTTTTAACTTTATGGTGTTTCTTGTTGGACAGAACTATGAAAAGAAACTATATTTTCTAAACTGCTAGGGATAGTCTCTCTAATCTACTCACACCTGATACATGACATACGAAACAGCCTGCTACCAGACATGCTTAGATATCTGATACTTACACGTCTTTCACGGCATCTGTCAACTCTCTGACCAGCTGCACCTTCCACCCACCGTCAAATAAGAGAGGAAAATGTATACTGTGTCTTAACATGTGCCTTTTGGGGAAGACCACTTAACATTCATTCATTTATTAATAAGTCCAATGGACATTCATCAAATATCTACTTTACATAAGGCATTGTCATAAACGCTGTTGACAGAAATGCAGAAAACAGAAATAGCATTTTGATCTACTTCATCCAAACCCTTACAGCTCATTCCATTTTATGTTCGCATATACTAATTAAATAAGCATGGATTAAGAACATTTTGTATGCACATTATGCTAATAGCTACCATGTGTTTTGCTAATTCCTGCAAACTTTCTCTTGACTTATTTGAATAATAATTACTTAGTCTACATTTTAGAACTATGGGGCTGGGATTCCTGACACTGCACCTGTGCATCCAGAAGGAGTTTTTAATAAACCATGATCTGATGTCTACCAAATATCAGGCTGGCAGAGAAGGGGGAGAACAGAACAAGAGATCCAGCCTCCATCCAAGAATCACACAAGTGAAACGATTTTCCAGGCTGACTCTGGGCTGAAATCAACATGCAATCTCAGAAAATAGGGCAGCCTACAGCTGTAAGAGTGACAAGTGAATTTGCAGGTCATGTCAGATGGAAACACTAAGGAATGCAGGTGAATCATGAGTCCCAATCCTGGGGCATGAGGCTGGCAGGAGCAGGACAAGAGATGCAGGCCCAGGCCTGTTTTGTGGGTGATCAGATGATTTCCTTGGCTGCCAGCAGAGGTCTCAAGAAATGTCTGCTGACCAGATTTTGCCTCCCAATAATGCCCATCATGATATCCTCCACCATGTCAAATAAAAACAAAAACATATGTTCACAAAAACATTTACACAAATATTGGCAGCAGCTTTGTCATAATATCCAAAAAACAAAAAGAGCCCCAGTATCTATCAACAAGAGAATAGATAAACAAATTGTGGCAGGTCTATACAAATACTACTCTGCAATCAAAAGCCATGAACTACTAACACAGATGACAACATTGGTAAATCACTAAAATATTGAGGGGTAAATGAAGCCAAACTCAAAATGTACATTTCATATGATTATATTTATATGAAGTTCCAGAATGGGCAAAACTAATCTCTAGTGGAAAAAAAGTCCGAAGAGCAGTTGCTTCTGGAGGACCTGGTGGCAGGACTGACTGGAAAGGGGCATGAAGAAACTTTCTAAAGCACTGATAATGTTCTATACCTTGATTAGAGCTTCGGTTGCAAAAATGTATGCACTTATCAGTACTCAGCAAATGTATACTTAAGATTGTACTTTGTCTTTTATGTAAATTTTACATTCAGCTCTAATTAATAATTTGCATGCCAAAGCATTTCTGGAAAAGTATACTGATGCCTGCATGGATTTTAAAATGCCTCAGTAAGATGGTATGGCAAATATAATAAAATGATCAACAGTCTACCTAGGGGTAGACGTAGATGTCTTCTATAAAATTCTTTCAACTTTACAGTATGTTTTTGAAATTTTTCATGTGTTGGAAAAAGTGGCCTTTCAAAAAAAAATTAGATGGTTGTGTTAATAGTCAAGTTTACTCTAATGTTCATATTTATTGTTACATTTTGAAAATTTAATTATATAAAATTTTATTAGCTACTCTTCCAAAGAGATCTCTGATTATTACTCCTTCATGAGAGAGGTTGTGAGACTCATAAAAATAAAATGCTCAGTTTCTATCTTTATCCAGAGTCAGAATCTTAGAGTGAGTCCTGCCATAAAAAGTCGCAAGGTCCATTTCTCCCCACCAGCGCTCTAAGGCAGTCTCCTTATTCAACAGTGCCCTGCACAGGCTGCTCACGAGGCCCCCCAGTGTTCGCTGCTTCTGGCATTAAGAGACATTTAAATCCCTATACTTTAAGACCTGGACAGCACTAATGACAGGAAAGACCAGTGAGGCATAGAAGCTGGGATATAGCAACTTTTATCAATCTCTTTTTAAAATAGAAAGTGCGTCCTGAAAAGATGACTTTGTTGGATCAAGAATTTCAACTCCCGGGGCGCCTGGGTGGCTCAGTCGGTTAACCATCTGCCTTCGGCTCAGGTCATGATCCCAGGGTCCCAGGATCGAGCCCCGCATTGGGCGCCCTGCTCAGCGGGGAAGCCTGCTTCTCCCTCTCCCTCTGCCCCTCATCCCTGCTCGTGATCTCTCTCCCTCTCTCTCTCTTTCCCTTTCTGTCTCTCTCTCAAATAAATAAATAAAATCTTTAAAAAAAAAAAAAAGAATTTCAACTCTCTTCATTTCAAACTAATTAATCCTAATTAATACCATTAATTACCAATGCCTCTTATTCCTTAAAGAGGGTTCCAGTGAATAGCTTCCAACAATTTATTTCACAGGTATTGTTGATTAGTATTTCATAAGCTGCTCTTATTGTCAAGTGTTTTATAGAAATGAGAAAAATTTTAGAAGAGAATCCAGAATGACTCAAATTTTTTATAGTAGCACCCAAATAATCAAATAAAAACTCTAAAGGCCATAAATAGTGGCTTTCTTCATATATTGAAATTCATCCACAGTGTTTTTGTTTTGCTCTGTTTTTTTCCTAGTGAATGACAATATCCAGAAACAAATAATGTATTTTCCCATCACTGGTCAAATGATTTTTTCTGTATGACCGAATCATTTGTTGGCAGGTAGTGATCTAAACATTTAGTGAGGTAAGAAAGTGCTAATACATTTCAATATGTACAAATGTGAAATAAAAAAATAATACAATAATTATTTTATCATCTCTAATATGGATTGTATAATAAGCTATACTTATTTTATGTTTGATTTCAATCTACTAGCCATACCTTAACATAATTCCCCATTCTTTTATCCAACAGACTTCCATTGAGTATCTAACCGTGCCAAGCCCTCTCTTGAGCTCTGCAATTAAAATTTAACTTCCTACCCTCAGAAAGCTCATAGTCCTTTGCCACAAAGCACAAGTGCTATACGATAAATATGTGGATGATACCTTGCAGCACATAAAAGTAGTTCTTAACTAAGCCTGGGAGAGTCAGAAAAGACCCCTCACAAACACAGTAATGTAAAACTGTGAAAACACCGTATATTCAAGGAAAAATAATTCACTGCTCTTGAGCCATGGAAGGCACACAGTTAGGCTGGAGAGATGATGAGCCTAGAGATATAAAGTAGAAAGAGATTAGGCAGGCCTTGTATAGCAAGCTAAGGAATTTTGGATCTGCACCATGAGAACAATAGGGAGACAAGGAAGAATTTTAAGCATGCAGGTGCTGTAAGCCGAAGAGTTATGCACCCTGGCAGGTTAAAACCTAATAGCAATGGCCCTTAACTCATTTCCCTGGCCATGCATTGCTGATTTTAGAGTCCTATCTGCAATTCTTAAATATGGGCTCTGGCCACCACCAAGGCTGTGTTACATGCCAGACACAGCTCCTCCCTACCAGATGCACCTTGTTTCCGCCACTGCCTTAATGTACGCAACAAGCCCATGCACTTGTTTTGTAGAAATTGAGATGGGAGAGGAACGCTGAGGACAGTGCATATAATGTTCCCAGGATGGGAAACAGTATGGCGTAGCTATTCCTAGTTGGGCTTTGCCCTCAGAGCTCCAGTGTTCCAAACCTGGTTGAGGGAGGTAGGCAAGTTAACTAACAATCCCTCATCTATCAAAGAAATTATATTGTTAAGTTTAAAGCCTCAGTACTAAAACAAAACTCCTGAAGTACAATGCATTAAAAAAGTTACAAGTTTATTGCTCTTATGAAACAGTCCAGAGTTCACTGACTGGGTAGAGGCTCCGCCCTCCTCAACACATAGTGTTCCTCTCTGGGTTCAAGGAGGCTGTTCCAGTTCTCCCCAAGGCCAGGGAAGTGCACACACCTTCTGAAGGGCATGACTCAGAAGTCACACACATCACTTCTGTTCATATTGTATTAGCCCAAAGGCGCTGTAAGCAATGCTTGGAAAAGCGTGCTGACCAGGCAGACCCATGTCCAGCTAAAACGCAGAACTGCTGTCATTTAAGAGGGAAGAATGCCAGTGGAAAGCAGGAGACTCTGCCCCAATGATAATTGTAAAAAGCTGCTTTGCAGATCTGTTGTGTTTCATACAGTAATGTGGAACGTTTATCACAGTAACCAGTACATAGCAAGCGATCAACATTGTAGCTTGCATTTATAATAATTATTATTATTGCCACTTTATATGTGCATGAATCCAAAGGAAGACTTGCGTTATCCAATGAGGCTCTAGGCTCAAAAGAAACTGTATTGGCAGCTGAAAACCAGTTCTAGCCTTAATAAGGATCCCTCCCTCCAAAAAAAAAAAAAAAAAATCTACTAAAATCCCTTTCAATAATGGAATGTTACTCTATTTATGTTGGGTGGTCTGATATATTTTTTTTTTTCCGTTTCAGTTCAAGATTCCAAGAAGGGTTACATCACATTTAGAGATTCTTAGCAGGATGAAGTTTTGTTTCCATGACTAGCTCTAATGGGTTTTTTGATTGAAACAAGTGGATTATGTATACTTTGCAACAGATTTGCTAATTGCCAACAGGAATTATTTTTGATACTTACTTCCTAAAATCATTCCCTTAAAATGACTGAGGTATTGTTTCATTAGATTCAAGGTTCCATGCTAATGGATTAGAAGAAAATATGCACCAAAAAATGAAAAGAAGAGGATATAAAAATAATTTTGAGAAAAAATTAAAACTAAAATTTCCATATGATGTAGCAATTCCACTTCTGGGCATACACTCAAGGAATTAATAGCAGGAATTCAATAGATGTTTGTACACCCGTGTTCGTAGCAGCATTATTGGATGGAAACAACCCAAGCGTCCATCGACTGAGGAATGGATTAACAAGATGTGGGCTATACATGCAATGGAATATTATTCCACCTTCAAAAGGGAGGAAATTCTGAGACAAGCTACCACATGAGTGAACCTTGAGGACATTGTGCTAAGCAAAATCAGCCCATGGTGATACTGTATGATTCCACTTGTATGAGGTACCTAGAGTAGTCAAGTCATAGACACAGAAACAGAATGATGGGTACCAGGAGCTGCGGGCTGAGGGGAGAAGAGTCAGTGTTTAATGGGTACAGAGTTCTAGGTTGAGAAGGGGCAAACAGTTCTGAAGATGATGGTGATGGTTGCATAATAGTGTAGATGTACTTAATGTCACTGAATTGTACATTTCAAATACTATCTTTTATGTTGTGCATATTTTACAATAATTTTTAAAAAATAAAATAAATGATTGTGACAGAAATGTGTTTTAACTACGTTAAGTTCCTTCTCCCATATAATCTGTCACCCTGCTGGTCCTGTTACTAGTCATTATGGATTGGCAGTGGGCCAGAGGCAATGATATGTTAGTGTAGACATATGTGTACATAGGAAGTGTTAACTAGTGTTTCTAAGTTAATTAAGAGAGACTTATAGTATGTTCGTGAGTGATTTCCTAAGAGAAAACAATAATAATACTGCTTTCCTTATGAATGAATAGTACCTTTTTATTAATGTAAGGATTCACTCATTTATTTGTCCATTTTTTTCATTCATCTCCTGATATGTGTCCGCAGCAGGTTTACTCATTACCCCTTTCCTTTTCCAGATTCTCTTTGTGCTGTAACATGAGATTAGTGAATCCTATGGCTGGCAGAGAGAAGTTAAGGCAGAGAAATGAGCCTCAGAGTTCACGCCTGTGGGTGGGAGCTTCAGAAATATCTAGAAATGTCAGCTGTCAAATAGCATATACACATCTTTAGGAATTTCTGGTTTTTAGATGTTTTGAGATATAATATCAGTCCTTTATTTGCAAAGAAACTCAACTCAAACTGGCTTCAGGACTAAAGGCCCTTTGTGGCTCATAGTAGAGCCTTGGCTTCAGAGATGACCGGACTCAGGGAGAGCAGGGCTCTTCCTGTGTCCTTGTCTTTGGTCTTGCGTCCGTGCGCGGACGCTGGCTTCATGTCTCCGGCTGTCAGCTACTCTACGGCTCACGTACTCTCCTGCAGCTGCACCGCTGCTGTCTTCAGTTTCAGAACGTTGGAAGCATGCTCGGGCCTCGGGGCTACACCCTTACTGTCCTCCCTCCTTGAGCCCCTCTTCCCTCCCGCATCCATGCAGCTCACTCCCTCGTTCCATTCAGGCCAAGTGCAGCCTTGTCGGAGAAATCTTCCCTAGTTACATTATTTGAAATAACACACACATAAGGATGTACGGTATGGTGACTAACATAACATAATAATTAAAAAAAGAAAAAGAAATAACACACACACACATACAACACACACACACATCCTCTGGCTTACACACACCCTTATCCATCCCAATGTTCCCTACTCTGTTTAATTTTTTCATAGCACTCATTAACCATCTTTGCTTATTGTGAACTAAAATGTAAGCTTTGTGTGAGAAGAGACATTTTTTCCTTTGGTTGTATCCCTAGCATCTAGACCAGAGACTGGCAAACTAGGGCCAACTGCCAAATTTGCACCACCTGTTTTTGTGTGGTTTATGAGCTAAGAAAAGGTTTTACATTTTCAGATGGTCAGAAAAGATCAAAAGAAGAAGAATGACACACGACACAGGACAATATACAAATCAAATTTCCGTGTCCGTAATAAATACTATTGGACACCATCACATTCACCTATTTACGTGTTGCCCATGGCCGCTTCACCCTACCATGACTGGGTCGGGAAAGTAGGACAGAGACCATAAAGCCTAAACTTTACAGAAAAAGCTTATGGACTCTTGGTCTAGAACAATACCTGGCACGTAAAGATTGATGAAATAAATAATGATGCACAAGTGTGTTTCTGCTCTCTGAATAATAAACCTCTTTCAGAGATCTGAAAACCATACATAGCTTCTGTTGGATCATTAGTTCCTCTGATAAAAGGATTTAACTTCCTCTAACGATAAAGGAATTGATACAGAATCTAAAAAATTACACCACAAGGAGAAAAAAAGGAGAATAGAATAAGAACAAATAGCAATACTATTACAACATATTATATAAAAATTATGACCAACCCTATCTCCAGGAGCTTAATAAATTTAATGAAATAGTCACCTCCACACATTACATTATCCATAGATGCCTAAATTCATTCATTTTCTCTTTTTTTTTTTCTACTGTAATATAACCAAGTCATTTTCTGATACACCCTTTCCTTCAGAAGTAGCTTTAGCTAAACTAAATGTGACTCTCAGTTCCCAAACACAGCCGATCCTCCTTACTCCAGGAAACCTGCACCTTCTCCTCCCTCTGCCTAGGATATTTTCTCATTTGCCTACCTGGTGAATGCTTGCTTGCCATTCAAAACATAAGAGCTCACATACCTCCACTGCCTCACCACTCCAGTATGAAAACATCGGTACCTGATGGCAAACCTCTTCATTTTCATTCATTCATTCATTCATTCATATGTTCATGAATTCATTTGTTTGTTCATTCAACAAATACTTGTTGGCAAACCACTACATGACAGGCATTCCTCCAGATACTAGGGCTATAGCAGTTATAAAGAGAGATTTCATTCTACTCTCAAGGAAGTAGAATTTTATTGGGGGGAAAAGACAATAAAGATGTTTATATAAACACGATGGCAGATAGTGACATGAGCAATAAAAAACAAAAATAAGTTTGAACGTGATGATAAGGATGAGAATGCTTTGTAATTCTGTGCTGTGTGATACTTTGTCCATAGGCGTGTGCCCAGTTAGGAATAGCATTACGTGGGACTGTGTTTATGTCAGGTCTCCGCAACGACTGTCTCAGATTTGTTCTTATCCCCAGCACACAGCTGTGCATGGTGTATCATCAGTGTTGGATAGACGGAGGGAGGGTGGCTGAATGGGGGTGGCTGAGACACATTGTTACTTTGATCTCTCTATGTAGAAAGTGGCACACAGAGATGATAATTTTGAAAGTATTTTGAAATATGAGAAAAACTACACTGATTTCACAATTATGACATTTGTGAGAGAGAAAAAAAAGAGGTTAAAAATTATTGATATTTACAGGCTCATCTTTAAAAGGAGCATAAAAGCAAAAAAGGGTGAAAATTCAGCGTAAATTTAAGATTATGTGAGTAGGACAAGTTTCTGTTGTTGGAACCGAATCAGATCATTTTTTTTTTTTAGTCTGTTGGTTCATTGCTTTGCAACTTATCTATGTAGCTGGAATCTGGAAGTACCAGTTTCACACAGTATTAAAGCAGCCCTTATTTTTAAGTTGGACTGACCACTTTTTTAAGATTTCATTTTTTTAATCCATTGACTCCCTGCTGAGAATAAGGATAAAAAGGCATTTTCTCAAACTAATTATTTCCGTGTCTAATAAAAAATTTAAAAGGCATAACTGTCCAAGAATGAGAGTATTGAAAATGTTTTAAATTTTAAATTTAAAAAATAGGTAGATGCCCTACTCATTTTCCACAATTTCATATTCAACGTATTCAAATGTATTCAGTAGTTCTGAATGATGGGAATGAAATAAGCCATCATAATTTTTTAAGAGTGTACTTTTTCAAAAGGATCAAAAAGGTCAAGGTTTTTTGCTGATGCCATGGTTTTGCAAAACTTTTGAGAAAGGCAGGGAAGACAGCTCTTTGAAGTAATGGCTTTAAGAAATACTACTTCATACTCCAAGAATTATGTGTGGATGTGTGAGGGCCCAAGTGATGTGTGTCACAAAGAGAGTCCGTGTGTGTGTACCTGTGTGTATCTTCATGCTGAGAGCACAAGGATAACATAAACATTTGGGAATGTTCTTGAAAAAGCCTTACTCCCATGTGATAGAAATAGAGATTACACGGTATTTGCTGTTGACATTTCAGTCCTAATTATAGAGGCTCAGTGTCTCAGGGTGATTCTTTCTTTAGACATGTGAAGACACTCCCATTGAAAGAAAGACAGTTGCTCAAGTGTGTTATGTATTAATGCTGAGGGCAGAAAAGAATAGGGTGGGAAGGCCTAGGATCTAAAATTCATCTCCTCTCTCCTACAAAAGAATCCCTATTTATTGACCTTTTGGGCAATGTGCAGAAAGATCACCTTTTGTCTCAATTTCTGAGAATTAGAAGAAAAATGCAATTCAGTTGCTGGGAATAACATACTCTCCTATTCATCTGTCTAATAAATAGTTTCCTCTATCTCATTTCTGTCTATACAAAGACTAATCTTCTTGCAGGATGTCTCTGAATCTTAGAGTGTTCTTGGTCTTCAAAGATTAAGTACATAATTAAGTACATAAATAGAGTGGGTCACTATCGCTCTGTGACTGTCTGCCCCTCATTAAAAGCAAGAAATATCTGACAATCCTTTGTTTACATTAAACTGACTTTTGATTCATAGAAATATTTAGAGGATACTTCTGAAATAATCATTAATGTGGTTGCTTCTGATTGGTTTGACAATACGAAAATGTAATTTTGGGTTAATCAAGGAGCAGCTCAATCTTATTCAGTTGGTAAAAGGGGGTTAAAAACTGTGCTTGGAGTATTGTCCATCTTGACATTGCAGTCATCTGAACATCTATTTACCAAAACCAGTAACAATCTTCATGGTCTAACCAGGATAGGTCACCTCCAGACCCACACAAGGGTTAGTCATTATTATACGCAAAGAGAACAAAGCAAAATCAATGAACAGAGAGCGAATCTGGATATAGCTCAAGATACAGCTCAAATAACTGGTTATTAATATAAGCTAAAGATCTGTGCTGCCAATAATAGAAACACCTAAAAGATTAGAAGAACCTTTTAAGGCACCACCCTAAGCAACTGAAAAATGTCCTAGTACAATGCAAATTCATTTAACGTGAGTAATAATTTGTTTCTTGCAAAGCATTGATAATGTGCTTGGCTCTGTTCAACACTCGAAGAGGACACAGCTTCTGGGTGGCAAATACTGTCCCATTTCCATCCATGACAACTGTTATTCCTGCTTGACTTCTTTCTCTCAAGAACCCCTTTCCTTTTCATCCCCACACCCCACGCCAGTACATACCTGTCTCCTGATGACACACTAAAACGGAAAAAATACTCAACCCCCACGATGCTTGATTTGGTTCTTTTGGGGGCTAGTCTTTAGGCTTAAAGACTCAAGATATTAAACTACTACTAATAAAAGGAGAATTTCCAATGTATGAACATAGTAATATTTGAATCTCTAATTCTCATGTATTTTACCTATTTTTCAACAGAGACATACTGACCTTGTAAATGTGCTAGGACCTGCAGATTTAAAACCAAATGGTAAGTTCAAAATGTTACAAGTAGTTTCATATGGATCACTAGAGAGAGAGGTTAACTTGGAGAAGTAGAGATGGGCATCATCGGTTCATAAAGAGCTATGCATGCTAAGCCAAAGGATCATGAAATTTACCCCGATAGCTATAAAGAGCCATTGATGTCATACTGAGTGGTTACTACAGGCAGAACGATTGTCATTGTAGTAACACGGAGGGGGCCCATATTAGGGACAAAGCGAAAAGACGGGAAGAGAAGGCAGCAATCCAGGAAATAAAGGGTTACAGCTTGAATTCAAGCAGTGGGTATAGAAGCCGGGTAAAAAGGAAAGATTTAGCGATATTAAGGAAGTTGAATGTAAAAAACTTGGAAAATGAATAAATGTAGTCTAAGTGAAAGTGAAGGATGAATCAGGAAAGAATTGAAGATGTCTTTCAAGTTCCTAGCTTGGGTGACTTTGTGATAGCAACCAGGGGGAACAGAACTTTTTTTTTTTATTAACATATAATGTATTATTTGTTTCAGGGGTACACGTCTGTGATTCTCAGTCTTACAGTAACAGAACTTAAAAAAAAAAACAGCTTAGGGGATGCCTGGGTGGCTCCATCAGTTAAGTGTCTACCTTCCTTAGGCTCAGGTCATGACTTCAGGTCCTGGGATCGAGCCCCAAGTCAGGCTCCACACTCAGTGGGGAGTCTGCTCCTCCCTCTCCCTCTGTCCTTCTCCCCTGCTCATGCTCTGTCTCTCATTCTCTCTCTCTCTAATAAATAAATAAAATCTTTAAAAAAACAGCTTAATTGAGATATAATAAACATACCATACAATTCACCCATTCAATATGTATAATTCAGTGGCATTCACTATGTTCATAGAGTTGTGCAGCCATCACCACAATCAAATCTATAACACTCTCATTACTCTGTAAAGAAACACCACACCCTTCAGCTGTCACTCTTAATACCCCTCCCCATCTCCCCCAAGCCTACCCAACCATTAATCTACTTTTGGTCTCTATAGATTGGATATCTCTTTAGGACATTTCATATAAATGAGACTATATAATACACAGTCCTTGATGACCAGCTTCTTTCACTTAGCATAACGTTTTTAAGGTTCATCCGTGTTGTAGCATGTGTCAGTACATTATTTATTTTTATTACTGAAAATATTTCATTATATGTCATTTCATTATATACCACCCCTTATTGATCTCCATTTATCAGTTGATGGGCATTTCAATTGTTTCCAGCTTTTGGCTATTATGAATAAAGTTGCTATGAACACCTAACATATAAGTTTTTGTGTAGACATGTGTTTTCATATGTCTTGGGTATATACCTAGAAGGAGTATTACTACACTACATTGTAACTTAATGTTTAACCTTTTGTAGAACTGCCAAACTGTTTTCTAAAGTGATTGCATCATATTATACTTCCGCCAGCAGTGGGTGAGACTCCAATATCTCTACATTGTCACCAATACTGAATCAATACTGATTATTCTCTATCCTTTTTGTTATTATAGCCATCCTAGTGGATATAAAGTAGTGTCTCGTTGTGATTTTGATTTGCATTTCTCTGGCAGCTAATAACATTGAGCATCTTTTCACTGAGTTCTTTATATATTCTGGATAAAAGTCCATTATCAGATACTGATTTGCAAGATTTTTCTCCCATTCTGTGGGTTGTCTTTTCACTTTCCTGATGGTACCCTCTGAAGTGCAAAAAACTTTAATATTGATGACATTGTTTTGGCTTATACTTCAGATGTCATTATCTAAGAAATCATTGCCTCCTCCAAGGTTACAAAAATTTATATCTATGTTTTCTCCTAATAGTTGTATAGTTTCAGCTCTTACCTTTATATCTATAGTCCATTTTTAGTTAATCTTTGTATATGGTGTGAGGTAAGGGTCCAATGTCATTCTTTTGTGGATATCCAGTTCTCTTAGCACCTTTTGTTGAAGAGACTATTTTTTCCCATTGAATTGTTTTAACACCCTTCCATGGTCCTAACTGATTGGGGCAGGGTTGGGCATATGACTTAAAGATAAGTAATCCATAGGCTTACCAGCGGTAATGAAGTAACCTGAGTTAAAAAAACTCAGCCCAAAAAAGAAAGAACTAGGTCAATGGGATTATTCCTTCTTGGAGATTTGAATAGAGACATATAAGAAGAATTTAGTAACTGGCAGACAAACTAAAAGATGATGAAGAAAAAAAGTTGTAACTCATAGAGTGATTATGAATGAGCTGAATTATTAATAAGTAGAAGCTATAGATGGAGAAATATGGACAGGGTAGAGAATGATTTGTTTGATCTGACAGCTGAGAAGAACGTGACAAGATGACCCAGGAAACGCAGAGCCTAAGAGCCAGGTCATTGTCAAAGGTAGAATGGAGAGATGACATAGAAATTGTTGCTAAGAGTCTTTTAAGGGTTTTTTTTTCCCTTGAATTCCTAAGAACTACTAGACCCTTCCTTGTATTAACCAGAGAGATTCACTGATCCTTGCAACCAAAATGACCACCCATATGTCTCCCAACAGTTAAATCTATGGGCTCTATAGAATACTATTAAATGAAATGAAAATCTTATATTAGTGAGCCTAATACATACCTGGCTCCTAAAACAATTTGCACAAATCCCAATTTCCTTGACTTCCTCCCAGACTGCCTTTGTAGGTTTCATGGGCACTATCTGAACTCTGCAGGTATATGAGAAGCTCCAAGTCTTCCTGTTGTAACATGGGTACATGGCATTCTAAATCATAACTGAAAGTCCTTTTGCCTTCAGGAGTAAATACTAAACTAAACTGAACAAATGGAGCCTGTCCAACTTGACTTCTCTCTTTATATTTCCTATGCATTCACCACAGATATTTTTTTTAACTTGGAGTCATTTTACTCATAGAAAATATGTTGGACCAGATATAATATTTTCTTCACTTAACAGGAGAAATCATATTGGAAATTAATACACACAGATGCCCCGATGCCATTAATATACGAGTGATCTCAGAGACGCTGTATCAGCAGTATTCTTTCTTTCAAACTCATTGTGATCACCTTTCTGTCTTTGATTTCAGGTAATGTGTAGTTTTGTGTTCTGTTTTGTTTTTTGTTTTTTTTTAATCTCATTTGCCAAGGGATTACATTTGAGATGATAAGCCTCTAGTAATGCAATTTTTGCAAGAAGGCAGGAATATTTAGACAGGAATGATGGGGGGGGTACTCAGATTTTAGGCAAAGTTCCCAGGTAGGCTACAATAGCAACATTCTTGAAGACATAGAACTTCATTCGGATTTTTCCAAATGTTGATTTTGCTGCTAATATTTAATGCAGTATAATTCCTCTATTTTCATTTGAAAGTAAAGGAAAAAATGAGGCAGTTCCTGTCACTGAACTAACTGTTCAGTACAACTTATGTTTGTCAAGCAAATGTTGTGTACAGACACTATGCTGTTAAGTGACAGGGATAAAAAAATGAGAAAAGAATCCATGTCTAAGCTCAAGGACCTTGTAATCAATATCAGGGGGAAATTATCATAGCCAATTCCTTGATCTGGAAAAGAAGAGCCCAGATCTGCTTTTTGAACCATCTGGAACCAGTAAGATTTCTGGAATTCAAATTCTCTCTCCATGAACCTAGTCAAGTTACTTCCATTCTCGAATCATCAAGTGGGAAGAGTTAGCAGTTCCTGCTTCATAGTGCTTTGGAGATGATGTTCTAGAAAGAAAATCAAATAAAACATGTACTTGTCACAGTTCCAGGCAATAGCAAGACTCCATAATGTTAACTATTATCTTCATCATTTTAATGACTTCTTTTAGAACTTCAGGCATCTTATTATTATGACTAATAAGATTTTCCATTACTGCTAAGATATTAACTCAGATTTTACTATTGTTTTACAGGCTGTATAGACACCACTGGTTGTCAGTTTGACACAGTTCAGTTCCAAAATCCATTTCTTTAATGTATATCATCACAAATGTATAATCAAAGGGCTAAGCAACTTCAACTAAGATAAAAATATTCCTCATATGTTGAAACAATGTTGAATTTTATGTGAATATTCTGAATATAGTCCCAATCTCCTAAATCTTCCTGGATCTAAGTGACACAATTTTTTTTTCATGCTGTAGGAAGCTATTCCCATGAGAAAATTTTATGATATCGATTTCAATAAGCATCTGTTTTTTAAATATCCCCAGTACTTGATTCTGATCAATATAAAAGAATATATATTATCAGTGACAGTTCACCTTAAATGAATTAACAACCCTCCATTTACCATCCCATCCATTTGCTTCCCCTGTAGCTACAGTTCTTGATTTTTTTTTTTATACCTCAGAACGGCACCTCACTTTCCCTTACTCTTCACACAGACCAGTCTGCCTTTCTTCCTTACCCCCCCACGGAAATGCTCCTGAAAGAACTAAGAATCCCATTGTTGACACATCTTCAGATACTGTTCTCTCCTGATCATGTTCAACCCTTAGAAGTATTGATTCACTTAATACCTGAAAAGTTCTGAAATACTTTTCTGGAGGGTAACATAATACTCAGTAGTATGCTGGCAAATATTTAACAACTGGCTTTCTGGGGGGAAAAAGAGCCCAATTTGCAGTGTTGGCTGATTTTCATAGTTTAGATACTACTTAGATACTTCTACCATGACTTATTTCAAGCTGCCGACATAGCATTGCTGAACACACTAGAGACACACACCAACACTCCAACACACACCAACCATAGAACATCACTTGTTCTATGAGTTGACATCTGCATGCACTGAACACTAGAATAGCAAATAACTGGGGCGCCTGGGTGGCTCAGTTGGTTAAGCATCTGCCTTTGACTTTGATCATGACCCCAGGGGCCTGGGATCAAGTCCTGCATCGGGCCCCTTGATCAGTGGGGAGCCTGCTTCTCTCTCTGCCTGCCGCTCCCCCTGCTTGTGCGCGTGCGCTCTCTCTGACAAATAAATAAATAAAATCTTTCAAATAATTTTACTTTTGTAAAATTTTAACAAGATGTACTTACATATTCAAAAGAGTAAATTTTAAAATATTAGTTATATTTAATGATTGTAATTCAAACACTTGATACTAATTAATTATAATTTGTATCTTAACTTTGAATTTTAAAAGATAAGTTTGGCTTTTTTAAAAGAAAAAAAAAACTTCTCTGAAAACCTAAACAAAACTTACATTTTTATGAAAAAAAATTCTATAGATAGATATCCTTTGGCTAGAAATTTATTTATTTATTTTTACTCTTTAGATTGTTACTGACAATAGAACACAATTTACATGAAAATCTTGAGTACAACAACATAATGATTTTGCTAAAATATCACCAAAAGTAAATTTTGTAGAATAAATAATAATTATAAATCTTTATAGGTCTTTATTTTATTGTTCATCTAAATCTCATTGGCCCATCAGCAGAACTTCCAGATATGTAATGACAAATAAACTCATTTGCCTGATTATTTTGCCAACTTTTGGCCCATATGAAAAACACATCTTTACACATATTTTTGAATATTGGCATTATGAAGATGTATTTTTCAAGGCCGAAGGGTAGAGCAAATTTTTATTTAACAGATTGTTAGTGTCATATATTAACTTTTAAATATTTAGACATATCAAATATGCATCTCCATTTTTCCTCTGGCCCAATTCCTACAGATTTTATTTATTCATTTTATTTTTGAGAGAGAGAGGTGGGGGGTGGGGGGCGCCTCGGGTACAGAGGGAGAGAATCTCAAGCAGACTCCCCACTGAGCTCAGAGCCAGACTGACGTGGGGTTCCATCTCACAACCCTGAAATCATGACCTGAGCCAAAACCAAGAGTTGGCTGTTCAACTGACTGAGCCACCCAGGCGCCCCTGGCCCAATCCCTACAAATGATGGGGGATAGCCTTGCCCTAGTACAATACTAAGTCCACACGTACTCTATATGATTTGGTCATCACGATAAAGTAATAAGGTAGAGATTCCTACCAAGTTTGTTTGAACCTAGGTTCACCTGATTCCAAAGCTATTGTTACTAAGAACTACAGTTTATTGCCTTTTAACTGTTAGAATATTTTAAAAATTAGTAAAGTTAATGTTGTTTTTAGAATACAATACCTAGTTCAACAGTTCAAATGGGAAATTTGTATTTTCCAAATGTCACTAAACTGCAAAAACAGAATTAAAATTTCCCAAATTGAATTAATTTATTCTGTTCAAGACATTGATCATTACATGCTATGCTACAAATATTATCATGCACATTATTGCTGAGGAACACATTTATTATTCAAGTAATTCACAATATCAGAATCAAGATAAAGGGATCTGCCATCAAAGCCATGGAGGTGATTGAAAACAGTGAGAGTAGAGAATATAGAAGACAGAAATTTAGGGTAGAAGTAAATCAGAAAGTGGGAATGTGGTGACATTGAGTGGCCTTTGAGTGAAAAACAAGAAAGAGCAGAACTTGGGATGAGAATTTATCCATGAGGCACATTGCACCTATTTTTTCTGGCATGCTAGAATCATCTTATTTGCTTTCTAACTTGCACCCCCAAATGCTAAATCTTTGACACTCAGCTGAAGCCACCCCCAGGTGGTGTGCCTTTGTCTTTAGAACCTCAGATATCTGATAACTGCCTCCCTGTTATTCACTTTTTAGATTGCTGTGAATTATTTCATACAGGAGAAATAACCAGATGTTAAAATAGGAAATGTTTTATTCTCCTGTCATGTTTTATTTTCACACCTAAAATATAAAGACTTTACATCAATGGAGTGTAATGCAAAGATATTTCTGGCAAAGACAAAGGCACATATGCTGCAAAGGTTATAAACACCACAAGTAACACTGGTCTTGAACTAAGCATCATCAGTGTTATGGAGAGCTGTGTTCCTAGTTCATAACGCCATCTCAACTCTGCAGTGAGGTTAATAATAGCCGCAGGTAGCATTAAGTTATTTTGGTAACAAAAATCAAGTGATTACTAATCCTCCTTTTATTATCACCTAAATTGAAGTCACCACTTTGAATCACTTTAAGGATTAAGAATTTTCCTTTCATACAATTTTGAAGAAGGTCTGCATCAGAAACAATATTTTCGTATTAGGCTTTCTAGAAAGATAAGTTCCGTAAGTACATCAAAAGGCAGGTTTCCGGTTACACTACCCTGTCAGGACAGATGATGCCTTCCTATCCTTTAGATCAAAACTGAAACATCATCTCTACAGAAGGCCCTTGCCTGATTTCCTAATCTAAATTTGGTCACATAGTTTTGCATTCTCATGGTAATGTGTGTGTGTGTGTGTGTGTGTGTTTCCTTTATAGGGATTATTACAACTGCCATTTACTTATGCCATTATGTGTTTAATGTCTATTCCACTAAGTGAAGTTTCACAACTACAGGGACTATGGTTGGTTCATTACATGTCCCTGACACCACGCCCTATTTCTGGCAAACATTACTTGCTCAAGAATGGTATGGGAGAAATATTATTCCCTGCACTTAACAGACACCATGACACACTCCGAAGCCCATGATATAGAAAGGTTAAAAAGTGCAAAGGGAGGGACATAATGATGCGATGAAGACTTAAAGGTTGCTAATGTTTAAGGTCCCCAGATGATCACAGATCAAGGAAAAGGAAAAGGCTTAAAGAAGTAGAAAACAGTTTTATTTCTGTATGGAGTGGGGTAGGACGATCAATTAGGTGGGCCTGATTTGGGTCCCAACTTTTGGGAGTATTATGGCCTCTTGAGTTCCCCTTGCTTGAGACAGGTACGACAAGCAGTTTCAGAAGAGGCATGGTTTTGTTCATGCTGTTGTCAAAAGTGGACAGCATTTGTATCAACCCCTGTAGAGGGGCATTTACTTCAGTTCAGGTCAATCATTTACTAGTATGGTGGTTGTCCCAAGGGGAAATAAGATTTTCAGACTCTAATTTAAGAGATGTTATCCATGTTTCAACCTCATAGATAAAATCATTTTTGAAGTGTTTAAAAAGTTCAAGTTTTGGGGGCACTTGGGTGGCCAGTCAATTAAACCTCCCACTCTTGATTTTGGCGCAGCTCATGATCTTAGGGGTTGTGAGATTGAGCCCTGCATTTGGTTCCACACTAGGTGTGGAGCCTGCTTGAGATTCTCTCACTCCCTCTCTCTGCCCCTCCCCCACTCTATCTCGCTCACTATCTAAAAAAAATTTTTAATTTAAAAACTAAAAAAAAAAAGTTCCAGTTTTCTGTTTCTTGTCTTTCTGTTAGGTTCTGTACTTACTGGCAATATATGATGGACTTTACTTTGGCCCTACATGAGAACATGAAAAATTAGATAATATCTATAAACCACTCCCCTTCCCAAACTGAAAGTAAACTTCATGTCTTATTCATCTTAATGCCCCTAGGGACTAGGACAGTGCCTGACACATAGCAAATGCCCAACAAGTATTTGTTGAATAAACACCCATGCAAAAGTGTCTCATCTATAGGTAATCCCATCACAACCCTCAATCTCAGATTGAAGAATCCAAGTTTATAAGATCTGCTTGAAGTCAAAGAGATAGCACCATAAAATAAGGATTCAGCAGAAAGTTGCTAAGAACCTGGAGAAGTTCCCCCAGATAGGAAATCAGTCTCAGGCAAGTTCCCACCAGGATTAGGCAGATCTATCAATTTTCAGTGTAGGGCATTTTGGGTATGTGATGTGAGTAGCATTAAGACAGAATAATTCTAAGACCCTCATGTGAAACAATAGGAGCAAATCAACTGGGGAATAGAATAGGGTTTTACTCTCTCCCACACAGTCTGTCCCCAGAGACACAGAATGGCTGGGTTTACCAAGCAAGGTAACAAGAAGGTATAGCTTTCCCCTGCTTTCCCTGGAGGACAAGGGTCCGTAACATTTTGTTATCTTATACCCTTTAGAGAATCTGATGAAAGTATTGGAACCTATGAATATTGTTTATAAGTTTTCTGTAGTGGATGGGAAAGGGCTCTATCTTATACTATCATGGGAGAGCTTAGCACCTTTACTCTCCAACACAAGGATATAAGAATATTTTCAAACCCCTACCAAATGTGAGGCAAAGCTTTTAGAAATACTAAGTAGATGACTCTTTGCTGGTCCACTAGAAAGAAAGAAATAGAAAGAAAAAACAGTAAGAAAGATATAAAACAATAAGCATGTAGTAGATCTAATTATAAATAATTATGGTGGGGCAAAGCCTGGCACCCACAACACTAGGTGTTAGGGAAAAATACTTTCCACCCACTCCTTATTTTCCAGGAAAATTCTTAGGGAATTTACCTGGGGACTTCTGGGCTTTCTACACCCCATTATTCAGTCAGCTCCAAGTGTTCTATCAGATTGATACATTTACTAAAAATAAATCAAGCATGCCCTGCCTGTCCTCTTGAGAGCAAGCCTAGGGCAAGCTGTCCCCCAGTGATGAGGGCAACCTTACTCTTCTCTTATGCCTAGGTCTTAATTTGTGCAGAACCTTGATGGGGAAGGAGCTCTTTGTTGGGTCCCCTTAGAGACCGACACCATGTGGTACAAAGTTGTGCAGAGTGTATGTCGTATTTTGTTTCATTGAGGCACTGATGTGCACATGTTCTGACATTAACAAGTCTCTTGGACATCTCGGCGTTATTCTCAGAGATTATCATCATAAGGAGGTTTTGACATGTTCTACAGAACCTTTTAAAATTACATAAATTATCTCAATTTCATTTTAAATTTAAACATACTCTTGTATGAAAATCAATAATGAGAGGGGTACCTGGGTGGCTCATTCTGTTAAGTAGCGGACTCTTGATTTTGGCTCAGGTCATGACCTCAGGGTCATGAGACTGAGCCCCGAGTCAGGCTCTGCACTCAGCGTGGAGACTGCCTAAGGTTCTCTCTCTAACTCTTCATTTGCCCCTCCCCTCCCCTGCCCCCTCCCCCCCACTTACACGCACTCTCTCTCTCTAAAAAAAAATATATATATGTATCAGTAATGAGAAAAAATTATCAATGTTTAGAAAATCTTGATAAAAGCCACTTTAGAATTTGTTCAGAGCAAGAAACAATTTATGATGAACCTGTTGCCAAGGTTTTCAAGTTAATGTGTGTTTGTTCTGGGGCAATGTGCTCTATGTGGCTGTCATTGTCATTGCTGGTTTCTCAGCATTTGTTAGTGAGGATTTTTCCTACTAATTTCCAAGGCCGTTAAATAGCGATATATCAGGGAAATAAATGGTAGTCAGGCAAAAAAAAAATTTTTTTTTTTTCCTAAAGTGTAATTGCTGAAATAAATCTCTGGAAAGCATATAAAATCCAAATGTGCAGGTTGTATAGGGATATATAAGTAGATTACTTTCTTGGTAAACTTTGAAATTTGTGATACGTCTCAACAGATAACAACGCAGACTTTGCTAAGAGGATTTATTGTTCAAATGAGTGCCATGTAAAGCGCGGTTAGCTAGTGAATAGAAAGAAGAACATGCCAACGTGCATCCAGCACTTGGGGAGACTGGCGAAGTCTGGCTGAAGGTCTGCTCTGAGTGGTCTGTCATTAAGAACGAGTTGAACAGGTTGGCCCACTCTCCATCAATGCATGTTATCAACAAAGGCCGATTAAACTTTAACTGCACATTGCGAAATGCTGGTGGCTGAGAAGACTGAGGGTATGTATAATACAGGAAATGCATTTTCAGAAGGGTTACTATGAGGTAATTGGTAAATAATATTTGTGTCTATTCTGGCAAGGTTGAATGATGAGACATTTGATATTAACATTGATGTTTAAGTGTCATTTCAAATACAGCAAAACACAGACACAATAAAAATAATGCTTATTTTTAGCAAATTTGCTCCTCTGAATATACTGTGCTCAGAGGAAGGTTTGAGTACGTTGGGGGGTGGGGATGCCTTTAATCCATGCACTGTTTATTAAACTGTCATCACAACTACAAATAGTTATTTCACATTTGATATGAATTTCCTAATCTCTAAAAAAAGTATCTTATAATCTAAACAGTTAACCAAATTTGAATTATTTCTTTAAAACACTTAGTCATTAATAAATCTGTTTCATTTCTATTCAAATCATAAAAAAGAGTTAATGGAAGTAATTTACTCGGCAACTCTGATTTCTAAAATGCTAAGTTAAGCGAAATATTTAAATAGATCTCAGTTTCGGTGAGACATTCAGTGGTAAGTAAACACAATTTATGTGACAGAGTCACAGAAGTTCACTGCAGCTGAGTATAACCACAATCTGGAACATGCCATAAGGGGAGGGAGTGCCTTCTGAGGCCACAAACTTTCCCCTAAGCTACAGCAACTAATAATCCTGTTTTGTCTTTTTTGGTTTTTACTGACGGCAAGCCAAAGCATCTAGACGATGGATGATACCGGTTTGAGCTCACGAGGCAGCATTTCAGTTTTATATCAGTTAGGAGCCCTCACAGACATTCTAAAAGGAGTGGCATGTTCCAAACAACACCCGAGCAAGGAGCATGTAGAAGACGAGCCGGATGGAAGAAAATCGTAGGTAGGGAGCCAAGAAATTAATGACAGAGGCCCAGACTCCACATGGTTAAAGCGCACACAGGAGTCCCTGATGAGCTAATGCATAGGGTTAAATGAGTGATTATGAAAAATGTGGGAGAGAAACATGGTAGATTGAACACATGTGTTTTCCTCTACTCTCTCCTGAAACTGCACTCAGATGATGATAAAGGGATTTTTTTTAAAAGCATAAATCCCCAAGGACAAATAGAAGAGACTATGTGGCACCAGCCAAATTCTGGAAGCTGGAAAGCAGGTGAACAAGTAGTAGCTAACTTCACAGACTCGAGGAAGCCAGGACCTGAGTGGCAGCAGAGAAAGGCCAGCAACAAGGCCGTCTGAGCAGCAGAAACGCAACAAAGCACCAAAACTGGAAGGACCATAGGCCTCTAAAAGGAAGGGTGAAGGGAAGAATAAAACTAAGATGGGCCCAATGTCCATGTTGGTAGCAGTTTGCTCCCCAGATCCTGCCCTTTACCTCACCCATCGGAGCAACGGCCCCTCGCCCACCAAGGCGGGGTGCCTTCCAGAAAGGCTGAGTTAAGGGGATTGTGAGGCCAGATACCAGGCCCTGCTGGCAAGGCACTTAGCTATGGAAGCTGCAAACTGAGGATGCAGTGAAAACCCTACATAAGAAAAGGAAAATCGCCCACCAGTTTTTCCAATCAACTCTGAAAAAACACTAGCTGGCTTACACTCAATCTTCCCAACAGAATAGAGAATCCCTTTCGGGGGAAACCATTCAGACCAAGAGAGAAGACACGCAGACCTGACTGTTGAGAGTTTCTCCAACAAAATATCCCAACCAGATCATCCTATAGTGAGAGCACCCTTCCAACACACACACACACACACACACACACACACACACACACACGCACACAAGTTCCAGTCGGTTTCTAACATGAAAGACAAAGGCCAAAGTAGTCAAAGGAGTAACTCAGAAAAGAACAGAAAATGCAAGTAGCAGAAGAAAATTTCCCAAAACTCGAATTAGGATCTTCAAAGATACTAAACTAAACTAAAAATAGAATGTTATTCTAAAAAAGGAGCAGTCTAGGGGCACCTGGGTGGCTCAGTCATTAAGTGTCTGCCTTCGGCTCAGGTCATGATCCCGGGGTCCTGGGATCGAGCCCTGCACTGGGCTCCCTGCTTGGCAGGGATTCTGCTTCTCCTTCTCCCACTCTCCCTCCTCGTGTTCCCTCTCTCACTGGGTCTCTCTCTGTCAAATAAATAAATAAAATCTTAAAAAAAAAAAAAAAGGAGCAGTCTGATTAAAGAACTCAAGGAATTTGAAAATAAGATAGAAATGGAAAAATTTTTTAAATGAGCTGGAAAACAAAGTTGAAGAAATTTTTCAGAAAATCAAAAAGAAAAAGGTACAAATTGCATAAGAAAATTAGGAATCAGCATTAAAATAAGAGACTTCCAGAGAGACAGAGAACAAAAAATGCTAAAGAGGAGACATGATCTCCCAGAGCTGGGCATGAGTTTCCAGATGGAAAAGTCCCACTGAGTTTCCCAGACAATAGAAGAGCTACATAGAAATACAGCATCAGAAAAATTCCAGGACTCTGTGTCTAAAGATATAATTATAAAAATTACTGAGAGGGAAAAAAAATGATCAAAATCGAAAGATCAAGAATCAAAGTGCCATCACCTTCTGAACAACTTGGAAACTAGAAGACAATGAAGTGATGCTTTAAAAACTCAGATTATTGGGTGCCTGGGTGGCTCAGTCGGTTAAGCATCTGCCTTCGGCTCAGGTCATGATCTCAGGATTCTGGGATCGAGTCCCGCATCGGGCTCCCTGATCAGTGGGGAGCCTGCTTCTCCCTCTACCCTTCCCCTCTGCTCGTGACTTCTCTCTCAAAATAAATAAATAAAATCTTTAAAAAAATAAATAAATAAAAAATAAAAACTCAGATTATTTCTAAACATCAAATCATCACTCAAGTGGGAAAGTATAATTAACATCTTTTTTCAGCTAAGCAAATTTTCCAAAACTACCTAATTGATACTTGAAACTGAAAAATCCGGAAATACCAATAGAAACATTATATTTACAAATACGAAGGGAAATACCAAAGAAGCAGCTATGTGAGTTGTGAACTCCTGCCTCTGAGCAGTGAAAATCATAACAAAGAGAGGGGACACTATTTTTTTTTTTTTTTTAAGTTTTATAGCTAGTAAAACTAATTTTCTTATACAACCATTTACTTTTACAGTATTGGTTAAAATAAAAGTTTAATTATGTACGTTAAAGTACAAAATAAACAAGGATTTAAAAACTTAAGATACAAAATAGTACATGTAGTATGCTCTCATTTGAATACAAAAGAATGGAGGTATAAATGTATGCATGCAGAGAATATCTCTAGAGGATAAGAGGAAACTGATAATCATCTCTTTTAAAACGAAAATTTGATTTGCAATGGAAGGAAGATTTACTTTCCATTGTATGTTTATTGAATTATTTTAATTTTTAATTATGTCATTTCTATTTTAATATTTTTAATGCTTAAAGTTTTTTTAAGGGCTGGAGACAGCATAAGATACTCAGATACCAAGAGGACAGCACTCCAGCCCAGCAATGACAATCAATCTCAGAGATAGATGGGAATTTGTCTGAATTCCAGGCAGGGCTGATTTGAAAATATATAAAAGGACTTGAGCACAAAGGAGAAAAGGAACAAGGGATGTTGCTTGATATGGGCTATTGACATTCTTAATCACCATGTGTTAAAAAAAGTAAAATCTCAATATGCAAAGAACTCCAGAATATAAGAATATAAGTGTCCTAAGAACCCCAGGCTGTACGGACTACTCCCATCCTCATTTTACAGATAAAGAAACAGAGAAGTTATTTGCATAAAGGTGTTACTCTGAACAACTTGGAAACTGGAAGACAGTGGAACAATGCTTTAAAAACTCAGAAAATTATTTCTAGCCATTAAAGTTATCATTCCCTGTGCTGTGATGCTGATTAAATCTACATTCGCCTTGTTCCACCAACACGTACTACACTCACGATCAGCCAAACTGTTCCAAATGACCTGCATTCAAAAGGCACTGGTAAGGATTGAAAATATTAAATGTATAGTTTGTGATAAAGAATCATTGAACATCTTTGTCTTGATGTCAGGTAACATTTCCACTACTCGCTTGTCCACATGAACTGTGGAGTGCTATTTTCCGTGTATGAGAGTTGTGTCATCAGTTCTGTGGGAATCATTTCCCTAAATCCTCTCGACACCCTAATCAATAGTACATTTGCAGGACAGAGTTCTTGGCTTTTGTTTTCCTCTTCTTCTGAGCTGACTGGCTAATCTAGGCACCAAAACCAAGGTCTTGATCCCCTAATCCTCATTGTTTGCTAAGACTTTTAACAAGAAACTACGTAACTATTTTTGGAGTCCTTGGTGTTTTCACATCTTATATCTTTTATGGAATGAAAAAGAGATGAAATAGTCAAAAGGCATGAAAGTAGAAAATAATTATTTTTTTTAGGACCTATCACTTTCATGTGTCACCTTGAACGATCACAGCTGACAACTGATAAACAACAGGTAGACTTGTTGCAAATTCAGTACCACAAAGAAGCGTTCTTTCAAGCTGGCACTCCACTGCCATGAATGGTAACTTTTTATTTCTGAAGGTCTTTGATCACTTTAAAGCAAATCGCATACTAGAAATATTTTAAGGCCCTCACTTTTTAAGAAGAAACACTCTAGTATTTCCTGCAGTTGGTCCAACCATCCTTTGTTCGAGTAAGTGAAAAGAAATCCCATTTTATGTCTTGATAGCAATTTTCATTTTTTCTGAATCCTTTATTCTTGACAGTAGAAGGGAGGAGGGTACTATCTGAGGAAATTATCTGTTTGTGCAAATATAGTTAGTTGCCTGGTTTTTGCTATTACCACCCCCTAGTGGATGCACGGACTAATTTTTACAGAATCCACTAGGCGTTTTCCTTAATAATAGGCTATCTAGAGCTACTTTGTCCAATATGGTAGCCACTTACCACATGTGGCTACTTAAATTTAAATTAGTAAAGAGTAAGTAAAGTGAACTATTCCATTCCTCAGTCATTCTAGCAGCATGTCAGGTGCTCAGTAGTCACATGTAACTATTGGTGATCATAAAAGACAGTTCCAGCATAGAATATTTCCATCATCACGGAAAGTTGTATTGGACAAGGCCGATGCAGAATAATGTGTGTATTATAGAAAATGGGGACATGACTTTATTCCACCCGAAGGGAGTTTATTTTCTTGACAATAGATGATCCCAAACCATCCCAAAGCCATAGATTCTACTCTCAGCATCCAAGATCCACAGAATCAAGCAGCTAACTGGGGCTTGAATTTTTCATAAGAGTTAAAATTCACTGTTTTATATGAGTTTATTTATTTAAATCTAACAGATTTCATTACTTCAACAGATCCCAGGATTTGTGCTGCGATATTTTAAACTATCTTTGACATATTTCTGCTTTCTGATCTAATAAGATATAACCATATGATTCTCTCTTTCCTTCTTAGATAAGAAAAATCAGAATAAAAACTCACTTATTTTCCAATGAAGTTAATTAAAAGCAGAATTGAAAAGAGAAATTATTTTAAAGGATGTATAGCTATAATAGGCGTAGACAACCCTCATTCATGACAATTGCATTAGAGGAAAACTCAAAGCATTCAAAATAAAGGTAACATTTCTGATTTTGGTTTTGGGGGGGCTCTTCTTTGCAACTCTGAATGTAAATTTTTGCCACCGAGGAAATTACTTTTTTAACTCAATCATAAGAATCTATTAAGCCCTATACTGGGCCGTACACCTGCATTTTTCTGGATGAATTAAATTAACTCAAAACTTCTAAAATATTAAAACATTTATTTATAGATAACATGTATAAATATTATGCTTTATGTCATTAAGTGAATATCAAGATAATTGATTCAAAGTATTGCTATCCCTGCTCCAATATGCCTTATTAACCATGTAATGGGTGCAAATTAATTCAATCATTATTAGAAAGATAAGTTAGCTAACTAGAAGGAAAGATGTAAAAATTTTTTTTTTCTTTTACACCAAAGCAAAAAACCTATTCTGTAAATGCCTAGGATGTCAGCATTTGACAATATTTAAAGTATAGTTAATTAATATCTAAGTGGTGGAGCTAAGTGTAGCTCTGCCCTCATAAAATTTTCAGGCCAGTAGTAGAACTGAGAGTCACATAGACATTACACACATTTGTATATCACAGGAATATGTTAAAAAAGATCATGAAACAAGTGAACCTTAAGAATCTCAGATATAACCCCCATATATCTATTTATTAACTCAATAATGATTTATTGATTTATGTTATGTGTCAAGCACTGTG
This sequence comes from Halichoerus grypus, assembly GCF_964656455.1. Classification (NCBI taxonomy): domain Eukaryota; kingdom Metazoa; phylum Chordata; class Mammalia; order Carnivora; family Phocidae; genus Halichoerus; species Halichoerus grypus. Next base: position 63,252,559 of record NC_135715.1, on the reverse strand, counting down.
CTGGTCCCTGCAGATACAATAATAAATTGGACAAGGTCTTGTAATCCAAAGAGCAATCAGGATTAGTTTATATAATTACATTCAAGTTTTATCTTTTGCTTTTTCTTAAAGCTCATACAGATTGAGAGGGAATTCACCTTGCCACAGATTACACTCCTGATTATTTTGTTTGCACATTGAGTGTAGAAATGGGTGGATTGACTCCTTTCTTCAAATCTTAACAAAGAGGTTTTGAGCTTAATAAATGGGTTTTAGATACTCACCATCTGATAATAGTAACCAATAATTAAATAAACACAAAGTGACGAGGTTTTAATAGAAATACATCCAAGGGGTGTCTGGGTGGCTCAGTTGGTTAAGCATCTGCCTTTGGCTCCAACCATGATCCCAGGGTCCTGAGATGGAGCCTTGCCTCAGCCTCCCTGATCAGCCATGAGTCTGCTTCTCCCTCTCCCTCTGCCCCTCCCCCCTGCTCATGCGCACACGCGCTCTCTCTCTCTCTCCCTCTCTCAAATAAATAAATGAAATATTTTTTTAAAAATTAAAAAAATACACCCCAATACTGCTGGATATTAAAGGGGAATGCAGAAAAGTATGCTAGGGAGAACTAGTAAGAATTTATTTAAAAAAAAAAGAAGTCTTTTGAGCTTAGTCTTAAAGGGAGTTTCTTAAGCAAAGGGCATGCCAAGCATCGAAAAAATGGGAGCCTGCTGAATTCAGTTTGGTGATTTAGAGCACAGAGTTGAGGGAGGAAGATGGTAAGGAAATAAGAAGATATACTTTTAGAGGGTGTATTTTTACCAAGAAAAATAAATGTGTTTGAACTGAATTATCAATCAAGAGCTCTTTTATAATGTGACCTAAGAGCCAAACACCCGTTTTCCCCTTTTATATCAACCTTTATCACAAAAAAAGTTATCATTTTGAGGCATTCTATTTTGGTCAATGGTGATTGATGGAAAGAGTGTAAAAATCATCCTTAGTATGTTTCAATTTAAAAAATTCATTTCTTCAAGAAGTATTTTAAAGGATCTGCTGTGTCCTGAGCACATTACCTGTAGTAATACAAGAAGTAAACAAGATCCAGTGTACCTTTGAAAATTTGCTGTTTAATTGGAAAAGCAAAGGCGATCCAATATAATTCCATAAAAATATGACATGTGCTCTGTGAGAAAGATGAGGGGATTTGGGAAGAGCAAAAATATGGTCACCTCAGGGAAAATCTAGAATGTTTAACAGAAAAAGTGATATTTTCTGTGTCTTTAAGAATGATTAAGAGTTTGACAGAAGGAAAAGTGAGAAGAAAGTATTTTAGGCAGAGGGATAAAGATAAATGATGTCTTCTAGCTATAAATGTTCCTGGCAAACATTTCTCTGCCCTAGTTTTGCATGTTAACAAAAATATTTTCAAATTTAAGAAAATCATATTTTATAAACATACTTGCTCATTCTAAATGTCTATTTTACTAGATTTTATATGCAGCCAACTAGATATCATACTTCTGGAAAATACTGTTTATGAAATAAACATGTATCTAAAATCAAAACCAAGGCACCCACTTTTCATTCCTCTATCATATCCTGGATATATCTCCTCTACTCAGAGAGTTGCTCTCTTGTTATTGCTGTTAACAAGAGTGAAGCAACATTGACAGTAAAACAAAACTAGCTGGGAGACTGAGAAGCTGTATCACTTTAATCTAAAAATTCCTTTCCAGTGTTTCTCTAAATTTGGTCCATGGCAAGGCTGGGAACACTAATACCCATTTGGGTAAGATTTTCCTCCTTCTCATTTTAATTCTTCCAGTATCCCACTCATTAATCTTTACAAATTTTTACTAAGGTGTAATTTACATGTATTGAAATGCAAAAATCCAAATGTATGTTTGATGAGTTTTGTCATCAAAATGTGTACATCCATATAAACCACACTCTAGACAAATCAAGTATTTCTGTCACCCTGGAAAGTTCCTTCTTTTCTCCAGGTATAGAAATTGGTATTAATCATTATTGGTGTCTTTATAACTTGCAATACCAAGTGTATAGGAAATCTAGCCTCTGCTCAAAGAGAATGGTGTTTAAACACATACACAGGCATCCATAATTTAAATTCTAGTAAGCTAGTAATTTAAATTCTTTAATAAGTTTCCTTGTAAATATAGTAATAATTTTAGCATGGAATAGATATCAAAACATCATCATCACCAAAAACATTTATCAGAAAAAGAATACACATGACTATATTTCTATAAATGAAGCACAAAACCAAACTAAAATTAATGCCAAACAGAAAACCCAAATAATAAAGCAATGCTGTGCACAGACTTTATAGTAAATACTTCATGGAAGAAATGAGATTTCAGCAGAATGTTGAATAAGGAAGAAAATACAGGAAATATCAGAAAGACGTGGAAAACATGGAGGAAGAAGCATGTATAGATGGTACATGCATGTGTGTGTGTGTGTGTGTGTGTGAGAGAGAGAAAGAGAGAGTGTGTGAGGGTGAGTGATAGAGGGAAATCAAAGATGGAACCAAGTGTAATTTGTGAAATACGTGGCATTAGTAATTGCTTAATAAAAATAGCGTTTACATGAACTGAAATAGACTGTAGAATCCGTTGAGTAACTGCTGAGTAAGAATGTCTTGAATTTCTAAGCAAATCCCTGAGACACACAGATATCTAGTGAACTATGGTACAAACGCTATTGGTGGAGATTTTTGTCCTGATTAGCTGACACCGATCATGGGTGACTATTTTGACCTTCCGCCCTTGGATGATTCTCACCACTAATAGATACAATATTGCTTCTTATAAATACCTTCCAAGGTTATTAAGAAGATGACATATTTTATAGATGAAAACAAACAAAAATCCTCTGTATCAGTTAGTGTTACAGTATTCAACTTTTACCACATTGAAAATATAACCTCATACTGAACACAGGAAATCTGTATTGGACTTGCTTGTATGCCTCTTTAAATTCCTTATTTATCTTTCAGATTAATATGATGTCTTTCCCGTTAGGCTGTAAAACCCCAAATGTCTTGAGCCTACTTCTATACATTGTAACTATTTAATAAATGTTGAGGACTGACTGATTTTAGATGGCCACTTCTAATATAAGCTCCAGATGCTTCCTAGAAACATACAATGGTTATAAGTCTTTCTTCATTATGAGTAAGTGACAGGAAAGGCTAGCTAGTGAGAGACATGTAGGGGGCGATGTGACTAGGCTCCCCCAGGGGGCCAGAAACCAGGCTCACAGAAATCCCAGCGGCGGAGAAATAGACATGATATTTACAAGAACACCCTGTTTGTTCTCATGAAAGTTACAAATCAACGTGTTTGTTCTAAATATAGACATGATATTCACAAATCCACCATGATACTGACAAGAAACCAAGTTCCCTGATCAGAATTTTTTTTTTTTAAGATTTTATTTATTTATTTGACAGAGACACAGCCAGAGAGGGAACACAAGCAGGGGGAGTGGGAGAGGGAGAAGCAGGCTTCCCCCTGAGCAGGAAGCCAGAGGCAGGGCTCGATCCCAGGACCCTGGGCTCATGACCCCAGCCGAAGGCAGACGCTTAAGGACTGAGCCACCCAGGTGCCCCCCTGATCAGAATCTTATAAAAGGCTGATCATAAAAGCTCTCAGTGGCAACTCAGACAAAGCACTGGGGACCTTCTCACTCCAGAGAGCTTTAATTTTTTTGTTCTTTCCTTTCCATTCTCACCTTTACTTAATAAACTTTAATTTCACTTCACCCTTTTGTGTTCTCCAGGTTCATTCTTCGAGATTCATTCTTTGACTCTGTGAGACAAGAACCCTGCAATCCTGCAACAATTACTCTTCAAATATATGCATAAGAAGCTTTATAAAAACATGAGAGATGTTATTTATTTATTAAACTTAAGTGTATCTTTATACCCACTTTGCTTTTCTTAACATTATAAATCTTAAGAAGGAAGTGGCTCTATATTTAGTTCTACTGGAAAAGTGCCTCATGGAACATAAAGATCCAGTAGACTTAATGACATATTCCAAGTTAAGAAGCATGCTATCCAGCTGGGATACAGTATTATGGGCAGAGTAAGCTGGCTCTCAACAACTGTTCTTATTTGGGAAAGATAAGCCTTTCTGAAAAAAACTCCTATTTTGGATCAACACACTATAGAACTACAGAAAGTCAAAAGGACACAAAAACACTAAAGGCAATAAATAAAGGGGGAGGTCATTAAAAGTAAACTGATATCTTTCTAGGTGTAATGGTCTTTTAACCTGTCCACTTGGCTAGGCTACAATCCCCAATTATTCAATCAAACATTAATCTAGTTGCTGCTGTGAGGGTATTTTATAGATGTGATAAGTTCATAATCAGCTGACTTTGAGTAAGGGAGATAATCCCAAATAATCAGGGTGTGCCCAATTCATCAGTTGAAAGTCTTTAGAAGTAGAGCTGATGCTTCCATAAGGAAGAAATTTCACCTGTGAACAACAGCTTCAGCTCCAGAGTTCCAGCCTGCCTGTCCCTACTGTCTAGTCTATGGATGTGGGGCCTACCTAACCAGCCTCCACAACTATCGAAGCCAATTTTTTTTTTAATTAAAGATTTTTTATTTATTTATTTGACAGAGACACAGCAAGAGAGGGAACACAAGCAGGGGGAGTGGGAGAGGGAGAAGCAGGCTTCTCGCGGAGCAAGGAGCCCGATGCGGGGCTCGATCCCAGGACTCTGGGATCATGACCTGAGCCGAAGGCAGACGCTTAACGACTGAGCCACCCAGGCGCCCTCGAAGCCAATTTCTTACAACAAATATCTTAATGTACACCTCCTACTGGTTCAGCTTCTCTGATTGAACCCTTTCTGATACCAGGCATGCATACCAAAAAATAATGTTACTGTTTTTATAAAAAAACTTTTATCTCTGCCCCTCATTTTTAGTGACAAAGAACTTGCTACAACTGCATCCCAGAGAAGAAATGTCCTGAGACCAGAGAGATTAAAAAAAAAAAAAAAAGTACTTAAAATCATTTCAGAGAGCTTTGTATTAACAGAGAAATAAAACTGTATATTCAAATATCTTAAACAAAACATTTTAATATTTTATAACTAGAAAGTCATAACCAAGAAAATGTCCTTTAATTTATTTGATGTAACATATAAACAATAGCCAAATAAGAAAATTTTTGTAGAGCCTTTGAGGTCATGACCTTCGTAGGTTTTAAGGCAAGTACCTAAAGAAATAGTTCGGCATTCCTAGCTTATTTGTTTATGCAATGAGAACCATTAATCATTCCATTTGAGGTTAAGTGTCTGCATTTGAACCTTGAACTAGAGCTCTGATATACTTGAGGACTGTCCATGCGGAATTTCTTTTCTTCAACAAACAATTCAGTTCAGTTCAAACATTTATTGAATACTCATTAGTTACTAAGAATATACATTCTTTATGATTAAGTTTTGATTATTTGCTTATTAACATCTCAAATACAAAATGAATGTCAGCATTCAAATATTTATACTATTGAGAAATGTTAGAACATTTGAAAGTCACCTTTATTCATATTATGAAAGAAATGTTCTTCTACCGACACTCAAATGAAGCTATTTCCAATGATTTTCTCAAATCTTAAACTATGCCTCTCTCTTTCTTAATTAGAGGAAAATATTTTAAATTGCCTTTGTAATGCAATTCTGTATCTAAGGCAATTAGCACTAAATACTTTCTTAATGGACAGATCAGAAGAAAAGAAAGGAAAAATTTGGCCTGTATTTAGGGGATAAAAATAGATGACAGAATTAGGAGTATAAAAAAACGAATACGAAGACAGGGCAGAGAGGTGAACAAAGAAAAAGAAATACACCAAAAAATAGAATAAGAAGCAGATGAGGGATGTGAATTAAAAATTGGGAAATAAAAGATAAAAGTAAGGAATAAAGTTTAAGCAAAAGGAATTTTAAAAGCCATAAGTCTGTGGAATAATCAATCAACAATGAAATATTTTTAGGATCCTTAGAAAAAAAGTTATATAATAAATCTCACACATTTTGGTCTCATTCTTTCAACAACTAGACAGCAGGAAATCTAACTAAACTCCTGTTAAATCTAAGGTGAGAAAGCAGACACTCCAGAATTCAAATTTAATAATATCATTGGAGATGATGTTGGAATACACTCTTATTTTTCTGATCAGAAATCTGGGAGAGGTCTTAGACCTAAGAAAATGTTTGCTTGAGAGAATGATGGATTGGGGCACGCAACATTTTTTAACATGTATCCGGGCTTGGGGCGACTGGGTAGTTGCGTTGGTTAAGTATCTGACTCTTGGTTTTGGCTCAGGTCATGATCTCATGGGTCATTGGATCAAGCCCACATTGGACTCTGCTCAATGGGAGGTCTGCTTGAAGATTCTCTCCCTCTGCCCCTCCCCCACTTCTCTCTCTCCAAAATAAACAAATCTTTAAAAAAATAAAATATATCTGGGCTCATTTTGCTAATATATTAATAGCATAAATACATATGTCTGTCTACATCTACATTTAGCTGACCATGTCTGTGCAGCTGGCTTGCTTTATTAAGGACTCCTTCTGTCTTGATGGGATTGAATAGGTATGAATGCAACCTATTTATGGAATGAACTGCTGCAGATCTTACCATGAATCTCTGAAGTCAGACCTGTTCTCCCCATAATGCACAAAATCTCAATCTTCCTTCATTCTTGTGAAGGAGCAGTTTTCTATGCATGAAAGGTTAGTTGTGGGCAAATTCTACGAACCAAGACAAATTGAGAGACAGATGCCGAAAGGTCAATTTCATAAAGATCCTTCATCTGATTATTTTCTCTCCTGATAGAACTCCTCTGGGGTAAAGTAAGGCAAAGTGTTCTTTTCTTAAAATCGAGACGCTGGATTGTGCCAACACCAGGACACTGGGAGAGGAGACGCAAAAGGAGTAAAAAGGACACTGAGAGAAAAGACGGCAAAATGGCAAACACATAGCCAGCCAATTTAATGTCAATCCTAAAATGAAAAAACCTTCGTTACAAAATCCCTGTTTGCTATGTTAATCTTTCCACCCTCGCCACTGCTGAAGAATTGTTCTCTTCTGGTATTATAAATTCTGGATTGTTTCCCACCAAAACTCCCTAACCCAAGAAAAATGTCTCAAGGTCCTAACCTATTTATAAAGATTTATGAACATGAAACAAAAATAAGGATTTAAATATTAAGCCTGGTCTCTCTGCTTATTAAGTTGGTGTGGATGTTGCTTCTCTTGGCGTAGTTGACATGGTGGTGTTTTATCGGAATGTTGGAAATTCCCAGCTTTGTTTGTCTGAAGGGTTAGTTGCTGACATCCTAAAAACTTCCTACAGTGTATTTACATGCCCAGTTAGAGTAGATGGGAGAAGAAATGTTTCAGCAGGAAAAAGAAGGGGGAGAGTCATTTTTGTCAATTAAGTGATCAACTAAAATATTAGATATTGAAAGCCTGCAGAGGAACATGATAAGCGGGAAAGGGTATGGGATAGGAAGAAGCAGAATAATGGATAGTATTTAAGGAATAGTTACTATGACGTTGTCACACTTCTAATGGCTTTATATCTCTTATCTCATTCAATCCATATAACCATTCCTCTACGCAGTAAGTTATGCAGTACTTTTATTTCCATTTTGCAGGTGAACTGAGACATGAAGAAATTAAATAATGTGCCCAGTGATTCTACAACTGGGCTATGGTGAGGGAGGATTCAAACTCAAGCCCTCCGACTCCAACTTCCACAGTATCACACAACGCTACCCTGGCTCACCTAAATTATTTTCCTGAATTACACACTAATATCTCTATTATCTGAATATGCCTGAGCTAGATGTCAGGAGCTCCCAACACAAAGGCCAGGATGACATGCTAACCAACGTTTCAGTCGTTTACACAATCTTGACATATCACTCAACGATGATCCTTCCTGATGGTTGCCACTTAAAAAAAACATCTCTTTTCTGCTTATTCCTGCATAATAATGTAGAAAAACAATTTTGTGATTTTGGCCCCATAGCTCCTTCGTGCTCTTGATAATGTTCTTAGTATTTATTGAGGACGTCAAAACTTTTGTCTGTGTAGATGATATCTTTTTTATATTTGCTGTATTAAAAATTGGAGAAATTTTTAAAGGGTGTATTTACTAAGTGATTAATTCATTAATTTATTTATCCAGCTGCAATAATCCCATTAAATGTTAACATAAGTAAACATATTTTTATGAGAAATAACCGCATTCTCTAAAACAAAACAGTGAGAAAATTGGCATTACTTTACATTTCTGGCAAACCTTTCGATGTCTAGCATAGTAGAAGACCGCTGAATCTTATGACTACTTCTGCATCAGTAACATTCTCAACTGTGCATGCAGTGGGGCTAAAGAAAACAATGACTACTAGTGTAGATGGGTGCACTGTGTGGCTGTGCGCTGAGGCACCACGAGTTTGGCCTACCACTATGTTTGCCCATTCAACGTAAAGGCCAAGAGAGCTGATATTTAAATCCCAAGTGTTTTCTCTTTTAAAGAGAAAACAAACTAAGGGAACACTGGCCAAATGAAGCCTCTGTTTCTACCAGGACACCAAGAAAACAGTGAAGTAATGGAAGAAATCATTATTTCTTCCGCCATGGTTTTCCTCATTGTCTTCTAATCCAATGAGGAAAGTTTGGGGAAAAGAATGGAAGTCTTGATCTGATGCCAAGAGCAAAGAGCAGCACCACACCCCTCCTTTTCAGGTGGCAGCTGTTTCTTGTAACCAAGACCCGTGTTTTGTTTACTAAAATAATTGTGAGGACCAAGTAATAGCTACACATGGCTTTTGTGAAATTAGAATCGCTGTATTTTTATTTGGTGCGTGGCTCTTTACCAAAAGAAGAGATCAAACACTGTTTAAAGGAATCGTTTGAGGTACCCTGAAGGGAAGGTCGGAGCAAGAATTTTATGATCCTTAGGTCTTCTCTTTGATACATACTGATAAAACTCAGGCAGACGTTTATGTCTAGCTAACAAGATTGGTGATGCTTACGTGGCCCAAAGAATATGCGTTGGTAATGAAGAATGGCTGGTGGTGAAATTTATCAGCCTCTCTTCTGATAGTAATTAGCACTTTGGTTATGTACAATACAACCAACAAAACTTGTCTTTGTTACAGCATTATTGTTAAAAGATACCTTTTACTTGGTATGCATACCAAAGACAGGAAAATCTTGCAGTAACCAAGTGGGGTCCATAAAACTGAGTTCTCTGTTTCTTCTTCCTAGAGGGCATCTTTAAGCACAGAACAAATGAAGAAAAGAATGAATTGATTCAGAGTGGTTGAACCAACACTATCCAGTTGGGAAGCATAAACATAAACAGAAGTCCTGCCTAGATGTACTAACAACTTCCTTGCCACTTGCTACTCTGGGCTTTGCCAATCTCAAAACTGAAGGAGCAACAGAAGTTAAATATAATGTCCTGTATCATCTCTATTTTCTGAGCATCCAGAATTTTAGCTGAAGACTTTTCACCAGCTTTATTTAAGACAACAGTTTTCCTGTAATACTCTTAAATAAGTGGCGCCCCACCAGTGACTTATCTGAGTAAGAGTTTCTCCACTTAGTACATTGTATTTTTGCACTTACTTGAGTGTTTGTACATCTGTCTTTCTCTGGGAGAGTGATGTTAAGGCTGAGAAACATTCCTGTGTTCCCAGTGCCTAGCACACAGGGGCATATATGTTATATTCCATGAGGTCAAGGACTTTCTCCTGTTGTATTTCCAGTGCCTAGAATAGCGGCTGGCATGCAGTAGGCACCCAGTAGATTCTGTGGATTGAAGGGCACCATTACAATCATTGACCCACACATTCCCCCCATGAAAGGTAGAAGAAACTATGTTCCTCTTCTGTTAGTTTATTTTAAATTGTATTCTCCGTATCATGACACAGATTTCAGTGGCTTCTCTTTATCCTGGTGTGCCTTCGCTAGGCCCTTCAAGCTCTTCAAAACCTAAAGGCAGGGCGTCTGGGTGGCTCAGTCGTTGAGCGTCTGCCTTCGGCTCAGGTCATGATCCCAGGGTCCTGGGATCGAGCCCCGCATCGGGCTCCTTGCTCAGTGGGGAGCCTGCTTCTCCCTCTCCCTCTGCCGCTCCCCCTGCTTGTGTTCCCTCTCTTGCTGTGTCTCTGTCAAATAAATAAATAAAATCCTTAAAAAAAAAGCACACACACACACACACACACACACACACACAAAACCCTAAAGGCAGTTGTTTTACCCATAACTGAACTCTGTACAATTTCTCTTCTCAATAGTAAATTCCAATGATGTTACTCATGGTAAAATGCCATGTCCTATTCTTACCTCTTTTATTTTATGTTAAGACAAATGTCAGGGGCACCTGGATGGCTCAGCCAATTAAGCGTCTGACTCTTGATCTCAGCTCAGGTCTCGATCTCAGGGTTGTGAGTTCAAGCCCTGCATTGGGCTCCACACGGGGCGTGAAGCCTACTTTAAAAAAAAAAAAGGAAAAGAAAATGTTAAATCTATCTCCTTCATGCCTCACCTCCAACATCCATCCCTAAAGTTAAGAAAATTAAATAAGCCTATAATAGAAAATGCAATTAATATAAGCACTTAGTAGAATACCCTTCTGTCTCCCATCCACGCCTGCCAGCTCAGGTCCAAGCTTGTTCTAAGACATCTCCCTGACAGTAGGGATCAGGGTCTGGCTCAAGAGGCAGACAGAGAGTAGAGTCTTCTAATTTGTAAGCCTCACCATGGGTACTTATGATAAAAGAGGGAAAGTCTATAGAGTCCTGTTTCTGTGTGATGTCTACTATGAGAAAATGTCTGTTAATGCTATACTACGTTTATGTAATGCTAAAGTCATTTTGAGTCTAAATGAAAAGTTTAGTTTAATACTAAAGTTACAGACATAATCATAACCAAAGTTAGGGGGAAAAAACGATTTAGGAAAATTTTCCTTAGCATAATAAAAATATTTCGGCGAGTGAAATCAGGATTCAATGTACGGTTGGATATGGCAGTATGAATGTGATCCAGTTAATTTCCCTATTATCTTCATAGTGTCCAGATTGTGATAAGCTTTCTCTGCAATTTCCACGTGGTGCTGACGCAGTTCTTGAAACAGTTTTCAGTAACTCAAACAGTAAATATATATATATATATATATATATATATATATATATATATATATACACATCTATATATGTGTGTGTGTGTGTGTGTGAGAGATAGAAATGGATGGAATAACCATGAACCAAAAAGACGAGAATGTCTCACAAAGAAATAATACAAATGGGAATGAATAAGCTCATTTTTTGAGTCATGATGGTTGCTATGGATGGCATTTGACTCAGGTTCGAGTGTTTGGGCTAAACAAAAACTGAGAATGAGAACAGGAAGGAGCTCTGCGAGCTGTGTGTGCCAGCTTCTATCAGGTTTATCTCGACTCCTGATCCGAGGGCCCTGGCAGTCTCGCCCCATCCAAACTGCCTCCACAGGCCCCCGCACCTGGATGTGAATGCTTCAGGCCTGGCAGCTGAGGTCGGGGTGGGAATTCACAAGAACACAATCAACACCAATAGGGTAAACACGGCTCTGGTTCTTAACTGTAAATTGGAACTTCTTTAAGACAGTTTCATCTATTTATATTCTGGAGTGCTCTAAGGGAAATGATTCTGAGTGCCAGAGAGAAGCCCAAACATGCACAGAACTTTAAGAGATCACTGCTGCTCCTTCCTGAGGGGCTGAGGTCACAGAGCACAGTTGAATTTTGCTTCTATTAACTAGCCAGATTTATAGGTTGGGCCTGTCCCCTCCATCATAGAAAGCTACAACCACCTTTATCCATGGCCTCCCTTTTCCTAAACAGTCTGGCTTTATCCCCATTCCACTACTGAGCTGGCTTCCCCCCATATTATGAATCACCTTCTAAGTTCAAAACCAATGACTGGTACTCACTTCACATGATGGGGGAATCCCATTGAACCATTTCCCCTTTGACTTCTGATCCCTCCTTCTCCACTTGCCCCTCACTTTTAAAAATGGGTCTTTGATCTTATTCTTTTGGCACCCACCTTTCCTTCTTCAGAGATCCTATTCATTCTCCGGGCCTGTAAGGTGAATTTCTAAAACCACATTTTCATCCTTGACTTTGCCTTGAGTTCCATCCAGTTCTGCATATTCAACTACCAATGGACATCTCCCTCTTGTCACCTCAAATACAATATATATATATTTTTTAATTAATTTATTTTTTTAAAGATTTTATTTATTTATTCATGAGAGACAAAGAGAGAGAGAGAGAGAGAGAGGCAGAGGGAGAAGCAGGCTCCCAAGGAGCAGGGAGCCCGATGCGGGACTCGATCCCAGGACCCTGGGATCATGACCTGAGCCGAAGCCAGACGCTTAACCATCTGAGCCACCCAGGCGCCCATCAAATACAATATATTTAAAATTGGGCTTTTCAACCTGACCATTTGGGGGAAGGGGGAAGCATACCATTGGCTTTCCTTCCCGAAGTTTATTTCTTTAAAAAAAAAAAAAAAAAGATTTTATTTATTTATTTGAGAGAGAGTGCAAGCATGAGTGGGGTGAGGGGCAGACGGAGAGTGACAAGCAGACTCCCTGCTGAGCAGGGAGCCCAAGGAGGGGCTCCATCCCAGGACCCTGGGATCATGACCTGACCCAAAGGCAGACGCTTAACCAACTGAGCCACCCAGGCGCCCCTCTTGCTCTAGGTTTCTTATTTCTGTTTGTGGTAGCATCTTTCTTCCAGTTACCTTCACATACTTTGTTCAAATGCTGAATTTCGCCAATCCTTTACTTTATTGAACCGTAGGAAATCTCTACTTATGTAGGTCCAAAATAGTCAACTATCAATAATTTCATATGATTCATTTTATGATTGCCACTGTAAAAGTTCACATCCTTCTGGTCTCAAATTACTCCAGGGGCCTCCTGCTCTCTGCACGTCCATTTCTCTATCTACAGGTCATTCTGAAGGTTGCCAACTTATTAATCCTTCTGAAAGACTCATCTTTGAGAACTTCCTATTATCTAAAGTGAAAAGAACTAAATTCCTGTACTTTCACTTCTGCCCCCAAACCTACATTTTCAGGCTCCTGGCTCTACTCACCTTCAGATTTCCACTGTTCCAATGGAACTGGTGTAAATACCATCTTTCTCCCCTCTTTATTCAGGGAACTCTCTTCTCTTACTCCAGAGATCCCTGTGCCTATGGGCTTACTCAGATACTAACTTTACATAGCTCAGGAAAATTTCCAGTGTCATTCACTTCACGTTTAATTATTTTTACCCATCTACCATCCTTCTACACTCTGTTTAGACACCTTGAAAGTAAAATGGTGTCTTTGATGTCTCTTTATTTCTTCATTAAGCAGAGCATAGAACTTTACATAAAGTAAGTGGTCAAAAAATAGTTACTGCTGCTTTTAGTGATTTTTTTAAATGGTCCAAGTCCTGGCCCAGATACCATCATTTAATCTGCTGTTCTGAAAATAGCTCTCTTGCCCGGAGATGGGATGTCTTTTATTTATTTATTTATTTTAAGATTATTTATTTATTTGACACAGAGAGAGAGAGAGAGCACAAGCAAGGGGAGCGGCAGGCAGAGGGAGAGGGAGAAGCAGGCTCTCTGCTGAGCAGCCTGATGTGGGGCTCGATCCCAGGACCCTGGGATCACGACCTGGGCCGAAGGCAGCCGCTTAACCGACTGAGCCACCCAGGCACCCCCGATGGGATGTCTTTTAAAGTAGCTTTGGGGCTCAACTCTATTTCCCATCAGTACTACTGCACTTTATGCTATCATGCACTGTGGGTGGATCTATCTGCTGGACAGACTCCTAGATCTCATCAGAATGAAAACTGATGAAAGACAGAGATTTTCTAGAGATTTTTAAGTTTTTGGACCAAACTAGAATCTCTTTATCTTTCTAGCAATGCAGTCTTGGAGAGGTGCATCTCAGAATCTACTAAATCTGCGCAGCTCAATGCCTACAGTTAAATTGAGAAGCTTTGATACGTGAATCCTGTTTTTCATGGGAACTCATAATCTGGTATCTGAATATCCAGGCAAGAAATTGCCTCTTTTGTCATCAGGTCATAATTGTCTGGTTCTTCCACTGCTGGCTTGATTTATTTTCAAATACCCTTGATCTCTGTCTTCTCGTGGATATAAATAAAATAGTTCTTACAAGCCCCACTGGCCTCCGAATGTCCTCTATGCATGTTTCATCTATGCTGCCAGACAAATGCTGAGATTTAATCCAAGATGACTTAAAAATAAGCTGGTTTACGGTTTAAAATAACTCCCCCAAAAGGCAACTCTAAATCCTAAAGTTGTATTTCTTGAGAGATTTTTATTGTGTTGTGTATTTTGCTATATTGCACAAAGGAAAAAAAAGCAAAGAATGGGTTGTTTTGATTTTATAATAATTCTGCTAAAATTCATCAACAAGGATGAAGATAAGAAATAACTCCTGTAAGAGAGCATACTCCCTTTTGGTCCTTTAGGCCATTTTCAAAGGCCTCTTATCAAAAGAAGAGTCAACAGAATGAAACAAAGCCTTATACCATTAAGCTTCAATGAGGAAAAAGATTCAGTTCAGAGGATCAAAAAATATATGATTTGGGAATAAAATAAATTAAATCTGTAACTTAATCTTCAAATAGAACATACCTAGTTAAATTTTCTAAGTATGATAGCATCCAAAGTCATTTGGTTTAAATTTATGATTAAAGAAATAAAGATAACACATTTATTTAAATATACTGTATTCATTAATTATTGAGCCATATAACCGAGTTGCTATTTTAACTTTAGTTAAAGATTAATTCTGATTGTTTTTACACTTTCCTTAAGTCCTTTTACTTTGTAATGTAGTGGAAAGATTATGCTTAAAATTAATTTCTATGTCATATTAGAAAGGAAAGAAAATTGATTGCACTAAGCAGAAGAATGTCCCTTAACGCAGACATATTGATTTAAAAATAAGTGCCAAGTAAAAGATCCTGGTTTTCTTTTATTTGATCTTTGTTCATTCCTCATTTATCTTAGGATAGATTACAAAGCTTTCATACTAAAAACTTTTCTTAATTTATATTCAATGTAATATTATTAAAAAGAATTTACCCCATCAATACAAATTCATATTTCCATTAGTTCTTTCTTAAATACTACTAACTGCAAACTAAGTGTGATTGATATAATTTTCAATTAAACATAATTCATTTTTCCAAAAGAAAAAAATTACATTTCTACTTGCTATATTTCAATTCACACCCAAATTATTTGTTGTTTGCCTGCTATGTAAAAGTACTTTAATAATTTCAATAATATTTTGTAAGAACATATGAATATTTTGATTTTGTTTGTATTAGGTGCAGTGGACAGCCTCTGAGGTGGTTCCCGATGATCCCTGACTTTTGGTGCTTGTGCCAAAATTATGTCAGGGATGGTCTATATGGAAATAGACTATGGCAGAAGCATGATATCGTATAATAAGGAATTTTCCTGGCCTTCATCCCTGGTTCCTGGGACAAAAAGTTAGGGGTAGTGTCTGTTTTTCATAGTGCACCTCTCAGACCACACCATGACTTATGCTAATGAGCTGACTCTTGAAAGGTCCCTAGATAGTTTCACAATGAGGGCCAGCCACACCAGAAAAACCAACCACGTGACCTACAGGGGTGGGACTTAGAGCCACATGATACCAACCAGATCTCCTGGGAGGAAACGGAAGGCTGACATTGAGTTTAATACACTGGTCAATGATTCAGTCAATCAAGCGCATGGAACAAAGCCTTAATGAAAACCCTGGACATCACAGAAGCTGGGTGAGTTCCCTGGGTGGTGATACACAACAATACCACCGGGGTGATGTATCCTGAAGACATGGAAGCTTTGTGCTTGAGACCCATCTAGACCTTGCCTTTTCGACTCTTCATTTGGCTGGTTCTGATTTGTATCCTTTAAAATAATTGTAAATATAGTGCCTTCCTGAGTTCTGAGTCATTCCAATGAATTACTGAGCCTGAGGGGATAGTAAGAAGCCACAGATTTGTAGCTGGTTGATCAAAAGTGCAGGTGGTCTGGGAACCCTGAGCTTGAAGCTAGTGTTTGAAGTTCAAGGCAGCCTTGTAGGAGACTGTGCTCTTAACCCATGAAATATAACCAAAGTTAGAGTCAAAATTGTATTGTATATGGCATGTCACTTCCAAGAGTAAGTATAAAAGACACGGTGGCTTTTGCCTTTCTCCTTGGGATCCCTCACTCTGGGGGAAATTTGCTGCCATGCTGTGAACAGTCCTAGCAAGACTGCCCTGGATGAGAAACAGACCTCCAGCGAACAGCCATGTGAGTGAGCTTCTTTTGCTACTGGATCCCTAACCTCAATAAAGCCTTTAGATGACTAGAGCCCTGACTGACATTTGATTGTAATCTTATCTGAGATCCTGAGCTACAATTACCCAGCTGAGCCACTCCCAGATTCCTGAACCCCAGAAACTGGAAATAACAAATATTTAGTGTTTTTAGGCACTAAGTTTGGGGTAATTTGTAATACAGCAATAAAGAATTCACTCAACAACATGAGGTCATTTGAGCTTGGTTTTAAGATTCAGATCCCTTGTTTTCCAGTTCATCCAAAAGAATAATGTGTTAACTGCCCCTTCCCTGCCATTGATTGATTTTTCTTTAGCATGTATCTCAGTAAATTTCAAATGCCCCCATAACAAGTGAGATTATCATTCTTGCCTCTGGGATAGGCTAAACTAGCCCCAAAATCTCAGGGGCTTTTCACAGAAAAGTAAATTTCTTAATCACACAGGAGTTAGATGTGGTCTGGACAATTGTACCCCAAGCAACAGAGCAGCAATGCAGGCTTCTTTCATCTTTTCATCTCCCCACATGGGAGAAAGTCAAGAGGAGGATCTCCCATGGGGTCTTATCACCAGGGGTGGAAATTGCGTATCTCACCTCTGCCCACTTTCCATGGCCAAACTCAGTCACCCATCACCAAATGAACTTCAAGGGAAGCTGCACAATGTGCTCTTTATTCCTGGCCAAGAAGAGAAAATGGAATATGTGACAGTGAGAAGTCTCTGCCATAAAGTAGAGACCGGCTTTCTTTGTGGTGTACTGGATCTGGTGAGGAGCATTAAAAGGTACAAATAGCAACATCCCCCACCCAAAATAAAGGCAGGAGTCTTCATGATTCATGGGACATAGGCTGATATGGTAACAATAAACATCTGTGAGTTGGCACTCATGCTGAATTGTGATTTTTAGTTTCTATTTTGATGAAAATGTTATGCTGTTTACACTGTCACAAAACAAATAGAACCAAATGTCGATCTATTTCATGGACTATCAGGTTTTTTATTCTATCACACTTGAGACAGTAACAATACCTATATATTTATGTATGGCTTGACTGTGTGGAGTGGGTCGAAGGATATCAAAACCGATGATGAATGGAAGAAGGGCATTTTCACATGGATCCCGAGACACACACAACCAGCTCATATGTTCTGATCTGGGTTGCTTCCAAGATGGACTAGTTAGTGCCTAATTTCTCCAGCTCCTCTCTTCTGCAGGAATTAACTTTATTGAACTTTCAGCCTTTGCTCAGCTCAGATACTGAGCCAGTCCTCATCATGGCAGTCTGCATTCAGATGGGCTTAGACACGCCAACATGCAGCAGCAGAGTATAATTAATCTTGCTGCCCTAAACATACGCTGAGCCTTTACCTGACACCTTCTCCTCCAGTCCACACCCCTGCCCCATTTCCTCTAACCCTCACCACACACACACACACACATACCTTCCTTGCGTACCCAGGCCACATGCTTGGGCTTATGCCTAATTGTGTGTCCATTTCCCACTCCGGAATTGAAGACACTGAAGCCATGGGCTGAAAGCCCTAATATCCAATTTGGGTCGAGTTAAATTTGAATCTGAAATCTCCCTACCCCTTTATGACCTTTAATGTGGACTGAAGTACTAGAAGGAGACCAACAACATACGTACTTCTGCCTTGAGACCTACCCATTACCGAATTCCTCTGGGCGGGCAGCTTCGGCTGAACTTGAAGCTCGGATCAGTGCCGAGCCTCCGTGGATATGACATCACAGTGTGACTGGTTTGATCCAAAGGCTATTGAAAAGCTAGGGGAGCTAGAGACAGAAGAGAAGCTTAAAAGGACTGAATATTTATTTTTAAACATTGAGTATTTTACGTAATTTTTGGTATTTGTTAAGACATTAAGAAATCACCATAATATTGCACCTTCACATACATGGATGATAATGCTACAACAAAATGAAGAATACAGAAACAGATATGAATATGTAAAAATAGATTATGTTGGAAACAAGAAAGACAATATATAAGAATAGAAAACACCTTAAACCATTCTTTTTGTATACTCATTCTTTGGTTCCTGGAAACTCAGAAGAAAAAACCAGATATATATATTTTTCCCCCCCAAGCTATTTGGTGCTCACACAGAACCTAGAATTTAAACTGAAACTTGAGATAAAAAAGTTGACTTTTTTGGCTACGAGGCACACACCCTTAAGAAGAAAGGGATGATCCAAAGATCCAGACTCCCTTACTCTCAAAAATCTGTCTGTAGTTACCTTGAACTTTAAAGATGATAATGAGATTGAAGTTCAATCATGTTTTATTACCTTTGTGAGAAACAGGTGAGGACGGGGGTAGAGAATGGAAAAAATGTGCACTAACAAGCATAGTAATTGCCCTCTTTTGTTTAAATCTTGATTCATCTAGACTTTGCAAATTTGGAAACTCTTGCTATCTTATTCTGAGCTCTGCTCTTTATCAGTGGATAGATTAGAGAACAAAGATTAAAAAACAGAATAGCCTCGTGTGTTTTGACCTCTTTGGTAAGCGCTCTGAGGTCTACGGCCATACCACCCTGAACGCGCCTAATCTCGTCTGAAAATATGCTTTAAATAAATAGACATGTAGTATTTTTCTTTCTATTTTCTTTAGAAGAAGAGAATGGGGGCAGAAGTTTCCACTGTCCTTTTTTCTAAATACTCTATATTTTATCTGCTAACCATGCTTCGCAAAGAAAGGCTGATTACAAAATCAGTTCCAAATCCTCTTCTTACCATGAGTTTGTATGAGTCATTGAACTGAAGACCTGGGCAAGACCCTAGCTGTTTACAGGCAGTAACTCTTACAGTTGAGATTAAAACAAAAGCTAATAGAGAAAAAATTTAGACGGGAACAAAATTTAACCCTTTCCTCTCTGGAAATAATTACTGAACCAATTTTGTCTTCACTTTAAAACTGGATGGGGGAGCATCTGGGTGGCTTAGTCAGTTAAGGGTCTGCCTTTGGCTCAGGTCAGGATCCCAGGAGGCTGAGCCCCACATCAGGCTCCCGGCTTAGCTTGGGGTCTGCTTCTTCCTCTGCCTCTCCCTCTGCCCTGCCCGTGCTCTCTCTCTCTCTTTCTCTCTCACACACACACACCCTCACTTTCTCTCAAATAAATAAATAAACTCTTAAAAAAAAAAACTGGATGAGAAGTTTTTCTCCCAAAGAGAACATATGGAAAAATACTTTTTTTTGTCACTCTAAGCATTAATTCTAACATTCATATGTAGCTTGCCTTTTTGGAGGGCTTTAAGGCGCATGATAGTGCTTTCCATCATTTGCTTCTATGAGAAACATGAAAGATGATGCACCTAACCCCCACCCCCATCCTCACTTAAAGGGGTGGGGACCACAGGGTAAGATGTATTTGTTCACAAAAATTCTGAGCACTGTGTGTCTGACACTATCTGAGTTTTAGGAACAGAAAGATTAACAAGAAGGACAAGAAGATCATCTGCCTTATGATCTGCAGGACATTCATGTCATTTTCCTCAATTCAAAAGCTTAGTTCCAATGATCCCAGCCCCGAGAGGGTGTCTCTACACCCAAGATTTCTTCCTTCCTTCTTGCCAAGTAATTCAGAATATAGGTTTTCTTACAGGGCACAGAGACAATGTTAAGGTCCTTTGGGATGTTCCAGCCCTCCATGTGTGTAGAGGGTAAAGGTTGGAGTCAGGAGGAGGTGACTGGGTTTCTGTTAAGCTTTCCAAAAGATGCAAGACACTTCCAATCTCCCAAATAGAATCAATTTCTGAGAAGCTATTGCCCTTCTTCCCACGTACGTGCTTGGTCCAAAGATAGGATGGAGGAATCGGCTCTAACTGATCTCTTCCTCTCACGTTACCCCACACCCCTTGGGCAGTGGTCTTCTTTCTTATGTATCATATCCCCCCTTATGTGCCACGTGTGCATTTATTTGTTTCTGCTAATCTTTTATTCCCTCTCTGAGAGAAATGTTGAAATTCCCTACAATCTGTGTAATACTTGGGTGACATAAATAGGAACAGACTCTATTTTTCAGCACTATTCTGTTAGGGATGCTGTTTTAGCTTCTCCCAAATATTAAGATTTAGCTGCTCCAGGTGGTGATGGGATTATTTGGGTATTTCTCACTAACAATCCCAACGGGGTTTAATTTTGCTTGCTTTTTTCTTTGTATTAATTCAGGATATTATAAAGTCAATTAAAGGATTTGTTAATAAAACAACATAACTCTTTAATAAAAACATTTACTGAGCATTTATTATGTGTCAGGCACTTTCCTGGCAGAAACAAACCAAAAACAGACAAAAAAAAAAAATCCTCTCTTAGGGAGTTTCAAGCTATGAAATGTAGGCACGTGCACACGCACACACATACACACACACACCACACACACATATCTACATACGATGGCATTGTGAGTCTTAGGTTAATACATTAGTGAAGTCTTTAGCAAGAAAGAGAGAAAGATGGGAAGAGCAACGCTTACCTAGGCTACTCTCCATCGCAGGTGTAGTACTCATTACCTTAATTCTCACAATCACCTAAGAGATCCATATTATGAGAAAATTGGGGATTTGAGAGATTACAGAGTTATGTGGCAGAATATCAAAGTTCTTTTATACCCACAACTCCCTAATGCCTTCTATGAAAGAACAAGTTTTGAAATAAACAAATGAGCCTTTGACATGTTAAATTCAGAATCATGAAAATTCACTGAGCATGCTCAATGAAGAGGAGCGCCTTCCCCTTCTTGCCACCTTTGTTTTTATGCTCTCGCTTCCCTGCAGATCAAAGTAGTGCTGCCATGTCCCCAGAAACCAAAAGTGAGAAACAGAGTATTGCTAACTCTCCTAGTCTTTAATTTGCACAATAATTAACTGCCCCATTTCTCTCAAACTCCTTCACATAAATGCTTTTTCCTGAAATCTTTCTATTCTTTGTACCCTTCGCTTACTTGACTCAATTGCAATATCTCCTCTGAAATATTAAAATCTCCTCCCTGCCTCCCTCTGTCTCACTCCCGTGTTCCTCCCTCTGACCGCAGGTGCAGGGCAGTCCGTGTATGCAGAACCTCCCAAAGCAGCAGCTAAACCTTCCTATCCTTAGTCATTACGTAAAGAAAGCAAAATGCAAAAAAAAAAAAAGTTCTTTCCTCATATGTTTGGATTATGGAATCTGTCATTAAATCTCTAGATGCCATTGCATTTTCATAGCACAAATGAGAGAACTTTCAGTAAAGTCCAAACATTACACTACGGGGGCCATCTTGCATTTCTTCCATAATGCTGATAAAATCTGCAATTTTCTCCTCCATCACTTGTCTTGGGCTAAGTCGTAAGGTCTATGGCAGAGACCATTTGCTTTGCTTTGTTTAGTTTGGCTTGGTTTTCTTTTAATTCAGAGCCTGAGCGAATGAATGACACAAAGCTCAAGATTGGGGCTTGGAGCAAAGACTGGTCTTGTGACCTAGCTACCTAGCTGCAAACTCACAATTAGTCAATAAGTATTTACCGCATCCCACACAAGGTGTGGTACGTCTGCCTGTGGTCTGCCTCCAGAAACGTGTATCTGCTTTTCAGACTGTCACCACGGCTTTTCTTCTGCCTCACTAAGGTAGCAATAGACATGCGGGGGTAGAGAGAAAAAGAACCGTCCTCCGCAAGTTCAAACTTGATGGTGTGTCATTTCGGTGTTTGCATAATAAAATCTGCCTAAGAATGAATTATGTCAAATATGTACAAGTGGTATTTTGCCTGCAGTCGTACCAGAATCCTTACAGCCTTCAAACCCTTACGGCTTTCAAACCAAAGACGGACACAGAGTGCCAGCCACCGGGTGATGTAAAGGGAAGGTTTTCCTATTTTGTGGGAAAGACAACAGCTCCGAAGTTAAGTCATTTGCCCGCGGTCGTGAAGTCAATCAGTGAAAACACCAAGGTTAACACGAGCAGGGCGACAGAAACAACATACACCCCGTGGAGGAAGATCCTGCTATTTCCACACAACATTTCTTATTTTTCATTTCCATCTGAGCCTCTGCATCTGTAGCTGAAGCCACACTGAGGCTGGGTGACGGGGCAAATGGACCTCCTCCTGAGCTCGCTTAGGAAGAATCAAAGGTTATTTAGTAGGGATCTTTGTTCTAACGTTGGTCCACTTTACCTTAACAGTTTTAAACTTCAATGCTTTCAGAATCAGAACAAATCAAGACAGGATGGGATGACTTTTACGATTCAGCAGACGGATTCAATCTGAGATTCTCTTCCTGCCCCTTGCTATCACTGCTCTCCATTTCCACTTTGGTCCCTAGGTGGAAACTTCAGTCTTGAGCCTTCTGTGTGCCTTTCTTTTAGTTTCTAGAAAGCAGGTGCTCTAAATCTAAGATCCACGAACTCCTGGACTCCCGTGGATGAGCTTGGGGAGATGGGAAGTTTATATCCACGAGCTCCCTGAAACTGCAAGGAAACTTTGTGGGAATGTGCAGATGAACATTTTACAGGGAAGGGGTCAATAAGCTTGATAAAGTTGCCGTAAGTGTAAATACATGCACAGAAATGAGTCCATGGCTGCCATAAAAAAGAAATAACAAGGTCCCCCACAACAAGTCCCATTCGGAGATCAAAAACTGTTTTGTTTAGAAATACAAGGAAAGGCTTGGCTGAAAAAAAAAAGGGGGGGTGTTTGGCGAGAAGCCTAATATTGTTAAATGGTGTTACTGCTATGCCAGCCTATGGGGTAAAGCAGAATTATAGTAACGGTCACTTCTCCCCCACAAAGGGCCAACCTGCCCAAGCTGCAAGAATGCTGTCCTCCAGCTTTTGCTTGTCCTCTCTCCCCTCCTGATGGCTGCGCTGATGTTGATGTCTCTCTTTTCTTAATATCGCCAGCTCTTCGGTTTCACTGAAGTCACAGCTTTACTTCCAATATTTTCTGGAGTTTCTTCTCTCTCTCTGTCAACAACATTCCAATGTACATATATATACACACATATATATATTTTATATATATATTTATATATTTTTATATACATACATATATATATTTTTTACATATATATATATACATGTATGTGTGTATATATATATATATATATATATATATTTTTTTTTTTTTTTTGTCCCTGGTGACAGAAATCACCCTTGGTTGAGAATGACTAACCAAGCACAAGAAGCAAACATGAGGGTCAATTAAGTAACTTCATCTTTTTGCACAGAGCAGGATGTGACAAAGAAGAGTCACTTATCAGATGTTTTTAAATGATATTCCAAATAGTGAAGTAAAGACAAGGGACTCTAAAAGCAAGAATTCACAGGTGACTCTCCAGTAATAATTATCTCAACAATTTGCTCTTCCCAAGTACAGAAATATGCACCCATTAATTGTTTTCAGTGCATCCATAAATGTTTCTAAGTCAATGTGACACATTTACCCCTAAATATTCCTGTGTTTTCTCAAGTCAGAAGGCACCTGTCACCATGGGGGTTTTCTGGAGTGACAATTACCATGCTCTCTTTTTCTTAAAACTGGGAAAGTTAAAAAGATATCCATTGTCAAAAACAGGACTCAGAGCGGGCCATTAAGCAACAGGACCTGAGCAGGGCTAAGCGGGAAATTAGAGCGTGGCGAACAAAGCTTAAAGCAAAACGTCAATGCAGGGGAGAGAGGGACAGAGGACACCAATTGTATCCAAGCGAAAACTGAGAACATGATCAAAGGTATTTCTGCAATTAGTGGCTCAGTGGGGCACATGTCAAGTTGAGCTTCAGCCATAAGTAAGTGAATCAGCCATGGGGGCATCAGGTTCAGAGATGAGATGCCTTCCAGCCTGTCTACTTGACAGACATGTACCAATCCCTTGCTCAGGACTCAGCTCTGAGTTTCCATCTTCACAGTGAAAATTTCCTGCTTGTTGTCGCACAGGCAGAGATGAAGCTTCCCTCTATCCATCTATTGCATCCAGAACATTGCTCTGTTCGAGGATTCACTCCTTGCTTTGTCACTATCAGACTGTCTTTTTTCCCCAATTAAATGGTACGTTTCTTAGGACTGGGTTTTGTTTTTGTTTTGTCTTCATGACTTAAGCATCTAGAACGTTGATGCAATATTCTTTCAACAAACCTTCCCTGAGTATGAACCAGATGCTGTCTGCTTCAACCCTCATGTTCTGTCCTAACATCCTTTAATAAGGGGAGAATATGCTGCCCCACCCAAACCCCCCAAAAAGAAGTATCACTTCCCATTGTTCGGAGAAAGATAAGTCAGCCTGTTACCCTAAGTGTATGTATGCTTCTGTGATGGGCTGTGGTTGCCATTCTCCATCCCAGGAAGAACTGCACTGTGATGGGCTCAGTGTCTCATGAAGTCACTATGCCCTGGGCACTCCCTGTAATTTAAATTGGCTTGTGGAAGGCAAGCACAGAGCTCAGAATCCTTGCCCCAGCTTTAGCACTATACACGTAATGAATGTATGACTCTGTTGATGAACACCATCAGCAGAGTGGAACATTGTATTTTCTATACCTCCCTCAGATTGCCTGATTTTTGTTGCTAGTCCTTAAGAGCTTATATAAATCAGAGCCACCACTTCTCATAAAATTGTTGAGATTTTTCTAATATTATTAAAATCTAATATGTCATTGCAATGATATTAGAAATGGAATTGATTGCATTCTATTGGAGGAGTCAAATGGATTCTGATATTCCAACAGTTGTCTTCCTTTATTCACATCACCAGTATGGGGCAGGCAACATATTCCAAGAAAGAGAGCATATTTAGAATCTACTTTCATTTGGAGGCATCAATTAGTTCTTTTAATAGCCTGGTTTTCCCCTATCTAATATTATCCGGAACACTTGTGAAATATGTTGATATTTATAGTTGTAACACGCACTACCTTCAGTCACATCGACTCCCAGATGACATCATTGTAATACTCTCTCAAAATGAGGAATGTTTTATAAACTTTTAATATTTCAATTACATATAACATATATGTTTCTCTCTATATATATATGTAACATATATATATATATATATATATGTATTTCTATTATTCTTTTTATAGCTCTCCTACAGTCAGTGGCCAGCAAAGCAGAATCAGCATCTACGATAATATTTTTAAGCACCCACAGTAGCCTGTCTGGAAACACAATAATATTGTGAATACCGTGGGCCACATGCTCTGGGGAACAGAGAGAGTCAGCAGCTAAAGTCAAATATTCCATCATGGCCGAAGGTAAAAAAAAAACGATAATCTTCTGCCATATCATATACCTATATCAGCATACCTATAAAAGCAATATACTAGATAAAACACAGAACCCAAAGATATATATATATTTTTTTTTTCTGAGTTAAGACTCATCTAGCTTAACTGCATATTTTTACAAAAACCATCCACACACACTGGAAAGCTGTAGTCAAATACATAGCCAGACAGATATCAACATGCAGGAATCTTGAGGCATTAGGAAGAATAAGCATGAGTGTGCCATAAAATATTAGTTTGGGGAAAAAAAAAAAGAAAGGTTTATATACAGTGTAGTTTCAAAGAGTTAAGGATAAAAAATATTGGTTTGGCTACATAAAAAAAAGAAGGTAACTTGCAGAATTTAAGTCCCAAGGTACACATTTGAAATTTTGTGATTATATTATTTCAAAATCTAAATAATAGTGCAAAGAGCTAGAAGAAAAAGGCTCAGTGGAATTTGAGACATTACAACCACTCTCTATAAGCAAAGCCCATTATGAATATCTTTAAATACAACAGTTTTACACCAGGAACAGATCAAAGAAACTTCCCAGCCTTGTGTTTATAATTATAGCCTCCCTTCCTTTGATGGTAGATGTGGTAATATGGTAGATGTGGCTATGTACACATGGATGTTAACGCCTGCTCTTTTGGAAAAAACTTGGGGCAAAATCTCTTACTTAGATCGTGTTGAGTTTCTGTTCTTTGGGCCCATTAAAGTCTTCCCACATGCTTGAGCCGTAATAGTTCCTCTTCTGTTCCTTATGAAGTCCATTTTCCACTCTTCCAGTCAGAAACCAGACAGCTGTCTTGAACTCTTCTCTCTTCCTTATTCCTTGTGCTTCCTTCTGTTCTCAGCATCATCTCTTGCATACAGTAAACATTCAGTGATTATTTCTTCAAATTACCTGCTATGCCATATTTTTACTTCCAAACGTGCTAACCTTTCCTCTTTCTCCTTATTTCTGCAGTGACATCTGTCTTTCCATTGCAATAATATCCTAGGCACTACATTCTTTTTCACCCTGCAGAGAGCTAGCTGCTAGATTCATCTTCCTAAAATACTACTTTAATCATGCATCATGTACAAAATCTCCAATAGCTACTTCTAATTTAGTTTTCAAATCTTAATACCTGGTTGTTGTTGTTTTAGTGAACCTCTAACCTGAGCAACCACAGTGTGTTCATCAATACTTTTCTTTATACCAACAAATAGCCTATTTTCCCCATGATTATCACTACTCAGGTGCAGGTCTAACCAAACCTCTGAGCTTTCCATCATGTATTCCCCTGGCCCGTGGCACTCCTCTCTTCAGTTATCCAAACTCATCCTTTGATTTCCAACTCAAGCCCACATCCTTCATTAAAACTTTCCTATTTCTTACTTCAACTACCTGAAGTACCTTTTTATTCCCCCCTGAACACAGTCATTAATCCACCTTGCAATATTCATTATTCAATTTTATACTATTCTTACTTCCCTTCCAATGTCCCTCCCTTAGTTCCTTCTAATTATTCCAGTCTGGTCTATCCAATTTGATGTCCTATCCTTAAAGGTCAGGACAAGGTTTTAATCACCATCTCTAAGCTCAAAATCATGAATAATAGGAATATAAGGAATACTTACTGATCTTACTAATGCTATGTACTGATTTTGATGCACTAAGTCAGAAAATTCAAAGAAACTAGTTGAAAGGGAAGTAAAAAACTACTTTTTTTTTTTCTAGAAATCAATGCCAATGATAAAAATCATGTGTAAGTTATGGAAAACAGCAGGTACATTAAGTCCAAAGCAACATCAATTTGAAAACTCTTAAGGAAATCCAGAAATTGCTTCAGTAGAGTTCACTTTTATTGTTCTTCTAGTCACCTATTATTCTAGCTTTCTTAAGTTGTAAAACAAGGAACATGAGAAATCTGAATATTCTTATAAGTAGTAGGAAAGAATATGATCACATTTTACAAATAGAAAACAAAAACACTGGGATGCCTGGGTGGCTCAGCCAGTTAAGCATCCAACTCTTGATTTCGGCTCAGATCATGATCTCAGGGTCATGAGATCAAGTCCCATGTTGGGCTCCGCGCTGAGCATGGAGCCTGCTTAAAATTCTCCCTCTCCCTCTGTCCCTACCCCCCCACTCACGCATGCGCTCTCTCTCTAAAAAAAACAACCAAAAAAACCCCCCCACTAACAATTAGAAAAATTTGTTTCAAGTTAAGTTCGTTTTTAAAATGTATTGGATTTAGTATTAAGTTAAAATACATTCACTCGTTTCAAGTGAGATGAACACATTTTGTTGTATGTAACTGATATTTTCATTGAGAAATGATCTCCTTCCTATATCCTTTCAAATCTCTGCTGCTTAGCCTTGCACATAGTATCAGAAGTTATTTTCTCAAATTACTTGTGATGAACACATTCTTACTTCCAAATGTTCTAATCTTTCTTTTTTCTCCTTATTCCTGTAGCCACCCTAATCATCCGGCCCTAGCAACCCAAAATATTATGAATAATAATAACAGCACTTGTTAAATAAACATATTCATCTAAATTGATTTCCTGGTGTTGTTTTGTTTGCTCGGAACATGGAGTTAATGAGCTCAAGGTGATAGAAATGTACAGAGTCATAGCCTAAGACTCTATAGCATTAGCTCATATATAAAAAGGCAGCATTTCCCTACCATATTGTGTGAAGTGACTTCTCAGTGAATCCTAAGTCGTACATTCCGCCTTATACCCATTTTGTAATTTCTTGCGCATACAGATGGATGTCTGTGATAATGTATCTTGACAAAGCTAAATTGAGTAAGAGTTCAAAATTTTCAATAACAAATCTAATTATATAATTTTAACTATATGTAAAAATCAAATAGTGCACATTACATTTACACATTTAATTAAGTAAGTTAAGTCACTTAATAATTCAACTGAGTATAGATTCTTCAGGGAAAGACTGAAATTTTTACTCAAAATCTTGGATATTGGTATTATACTTTAAAGCCTATTTTTAAAGGTAACACAAATATATTGATCCTTCCCATAGGCTACAATGATATATCTTGTTCAGTGAAAAACTATTTTTTTAAATAATCAAAGAACATTGAGAACAGAAATCAAGCAACATTTTTAAGGTCTCACACACAAGAAGTAAGTATAAAGTTAAGATAAAAGAGATGTTCTTGTATTGGACTTTAGAAATCACTAAATAACCGAATCAACAGTTTACAAATTATTTCCAATATTACTCTATGTAGAAGTTAGTAAGCCACATAAATGATATTCTCAGATTTTTTTTAAGAGAGAACATGCGTGTGTGTGCACCAGGAGTGGGGGGGGGGGGCAGAGGGAAAGGGAGAGAAAGAATCTCAAGCAGTCTCCACGCCCATGCGGAGCCCATCAAGGGGCTCGATCTCACAACCCTGAGATCATGACCTGAGCTGAAATCAAGGTCTGACACTTAACTGACTGAGCCACCCAAGCTCTCTGACATTCTCAGATTTTTAAGCTTAATAAATAACATTACTTTGAATATGCTTTGTATTGAAAACCTTTTATTCATATATACATGTATTTATTGGGTAAAGATATATGATCATTAACATTGGTTATGAAATAGTACCTTCCACGTTTCATTTTGTGCCCTCAGTTACAAGTGACTCACTATCCTCAAGTGTAAAGGCCTACAATTGTGGTAGGGTAGCCCACCCAATATTTAATAATAGCAAGAAAATGTATCCCTTTCTGGCAACAATGTTTATAGTCTAGCACATTGATAAAGCATTTTGTATATGCTGTTTTTATTATTATAACAATTGCTATTAAGGTGCAAGTCAATATCTTAAGAGAAGGAAGAATTACAATTTATAGCATGACCAATATTTATCTTAAGCATTCGGGCCTAAGTGTGTTGAACTGTTATACAAATTCAGTTCAAGAGTGGGACTTCGGTTCACCTTTCAAAAGATTGTGGTGTAGCTTTTAAAACAAATCTGAATAAACTATTTAACTTTTAAATTTCTTTTGTTATAAATTCAACAAATATGGTAACCAAAAAAAAAGTGACACCCACAAACCCAACAAGAGAGCACAGCAATGATTTTCTATTTTGCATATTACTTCAGTTCTTATCCATGTATTACTTTCATATATTGGGATCATAGTATGTATATTTCATATTATACATTTTCCATGTTGCTAGCTCACATAATTATCATTTTTAAAATATGCATACTAATATAATGAATCAATATACTTGATTATCCTTAATCTTTCCATTTTCTTTTAGACACTTGATTTTTCTTTGTGACTTTTTAAAATCAATAATATTACCATAAACATCTTTATTTATATGGAGCTTATTTCAACTTTGGATTAGTTCCTAGGATAAATTCTTGAAATTGCAATGATGACTTCAAAGGAACAAAAATATCATCCACTCACTGGAAACCAATATACTAACAATAAACTAACTCCTTTCCAACAAACACACGCACCCTTCATAACTTAGCCTTCTTGCTCTTTTCTTTTCCTTTTTAAATTTTTGTTGCTGTTCTCTTGTTTGTTTTTTGAGAATTTAAAAGATAAAAATGGAGCTGGGGATCTTTCCAGTTAATTTCCTTCTACTGTGTCACAATATGTTTCGGAAGACAATGTAGCTTATTCTACTTGAAAATATCTCTAAACCACAAATAACTGAGGCACAGTGTTGTCAGAGAGGATTGTCCAGTACAGAGGAACCCAATCACTGGATCTATACTACCTGAGTTCAAATCCCAGCCCTGTCACTCATCAGTTATGCAATCCCAAGAAAGCTGTTGTGCTTAGGTCTTGGTGCCACCTTTTAAAAGAGACACTGAGATACAGCAAACAAAATGGCAAGGGGTCTGGGGAATGTGTCATAAGGAACAGTTGAGCGAAGCAGCAATATTTAGTCCTGAGAAAAGATAACATGGTGGGGATAGGATGGTTGCCCTCAAATACCTGAAGAGCTGTCATGTGGAAGAAGGAATAGATAGAATCCATTTCATGCCAGAGAAGAGAACAGATGGAAATCACAAGAAGGCAGTTTTCAACTTTAGAGAAGGATGGGCTTTCTAATAATTACAGCTGTTCAGTGATAAACCTGACTTCCACCCCGAGTTGCAGGCTTTCTGTCTTTGGGGGATTTCTGGCTGCAGCCAAATGACCCTCTAATCTAGATGGTGAAAGTTAAATGCTAGACAGGGAGGTAGGGGATGGGGAACTGGAATTTGGGGGCCCTGCCAAAACCTAACAGGACTGGCCCTCCAGGGAGCGATTCCGGAACACTCCTTGAGATCCTGGGCATGGCATTGGTGGGAACAAGGCCGGCATCTTTCCAGTTGAAGCTAGAAAATTGCTGAAAATGGGGTCTTGGAGATTGATTCATAAGTAAAAAATAAAAGAGAATATTGGTGGAAATTTTTAAGTGACCTATCAAGGGAATCATTCTCAAGAACTGATACATCTTAAATAATAATTCCTGAAAACAAACCTGTGCTCATTTCTCTATGTTATGACTTTGTATTTCTGATTAAAGCTACTCAAGAAGGAGCTTTTTCCCCTCTAGAAGTATATGCACTATTCACCTCAGATTAAAATTAGATAGATCTCTTTTTTTAATTTAAATTTACCCCTTACATTTCTCTGTCTTACAGAATTTAATTCATGTGAGACAGCACTCTGTTTCAGAGGGCCTTTTGTTAAGTCCCCCGTGGTATAAGCCAAGGACACAGTGAGCATTTCCATGGAGGCCTATTAATAAGAGTCAAAAAATAAGATTGCTAAGAGAAACATACAGAAGTCATGCCATAATTTTTTTTTTAGTTTAAATCCCAATAAGAGAAGAGCTTTTTCCCTTATTTGTTCTTTGTTTTAGTTCCTGTTGGTTCAGCTGAGTCGTGGTCTCTTGTTTCAACTGTGTTTAAATTCCACTTCATTCTGAGTTTTGTTTGAAAACTTACAAGTGGAAAATCCACGGATATTAATGCCCCAGGATCACTGGCTTAAAAGATCTCAACAAGCGACAAGCCAAATCTTTGGGAAAACTATTTTCAAGGCTGCCAAGTCAGGGCTTTGTGCTGACCTTCAGGCCACAGGGAGCTCTCCAGCTGGCTCAGCGCAGGCCTCTGCGGCCACAGCGAGCTGGCCTCCCCCCTTTCCTCCTCCATTTGTGACTTGCCTCAACAAGAAAGATTTTCACAAGGTTCCCAAGTGTGGACATCCAGGAATCCCCATTACCACAGGCTGTCGGAAGATAAGGCTGTCCTGAACCACTTCCCCCACTCTGTAGTTCTCAAAAACCCTTTCTCTGAGGAAGAAAAAAGTAGAAAGTTTTGCCAAATGTTTTTAAAAGTGAAAAATGGCCTATTTCAGAGTGTAAAAGGAAAAGCAGCCTACAGTAGACTATTTGGATTCTAGTTCATTTAATTTATTTCATCTACTTTATTTAATTCTGGTTTTTTGGTTTTTTTAAAAGATTTTATGTATTTATTTGACAGAGACACAGCGAGAGAGGGATCACAAGCAGGGGGAGAGGGAGAGGGAGAAGCAGGTTTCCGGCCGAGCAGGGAGCCCGATGCGGGGCTCGATCCCAGGACCCTGGGACCACGACCTGAGCCAAAGGCAGACGCCTAACGACTGAGCCACCCAGGCGCCCCTTAATTCTGGTTTTTAAAAAAGATTCTATTTATTCATTTGAGAAACAGAGAGCAGGGGCCGGGGGAGGGGCAAAAGCAGGCTTCCTGCTGAGCAGGGAGCCGGGTGCAGGACTCGATCCCAGGACTCTGGGATCATGACCCGAGCCGAAGGCAGATTCTTAACCATCTGAGCCATCCAGGTGCCCCTAATTCTGGTTTTGTCAATAACTGTATGAACCTGAAAAGAAATCACGGATCCCTGCTATGTCTCTGTTTTCTCAAACATAAAATGGTAAGATTGCTACTTAACCCATTATGATGAGCAGGCTGTATTTGGCTCCTTCAAACATGCACTTCTTTCTTCTAGATGAGACATTCGCACAGTATGAATCTTAGTGGGAAGGGGAGCCAGCCACTCAAACCCAGGAAGCCAAAAAGGCCAGACACACACTCCCCCCATGCCTCGGCAGCTGGGTGTGGGCCCGTGACTTAAGCTTGGGTAAGCCAATCCTGCCCGGACCTCTGATTTTGCAGTGACGGAGAGAGAAAAATCCCTGGGCATGGGCTGCAGTGACATCTGAGCCCACGAGCAGTGGAGGTAGCGGCTTTAGTGTTGACTCACATCTAGTGGGAGTGTCACCTGCAGCCTTCAGTATCCTGCAGTGACTCAGTGCTGTCCCCACACACCATCACCAAGTGGAAGGTTTGGTTTTTGGTTCATGTTCACTTTTCTGAGCCTTACGTTGCTGCCTTTCCAGGAATGATGTGAGCGATTCACTATTTTTTCAGTTCCTTTTTGCTTAATTCAGCCAGTCCGTGTCTGTCGCTTGCTACTAAGAAAACTGAATAACATACCTGGTTACCTTGCGAAGCTGTTGTGAGTTATCTGGCTGAGTTATTTCAAGTGAAATTGCTTGGGAAATGATAAATTGAGATCTAATATCATGTAGTGAATATTTATTAAGATCTTTATGCAGGTAAAGGATGAGTACATGCAGGCTGTGAGCTCAAGGTGCTTTCAAAACAGTGAAGGGCACAACAGGAACTCAGACGACTGTAACACAACATACAGTCAGAGGGATCTCGTAAGAGATACAAGCAAAGGCATATGGCGCAAAGGGGAGGAGGTGTTATGAGAAAGTCAAAAGACGCACAGCTCATACTAAGTTGGGTAGACGAACAAAATTTCCACGGGGGAGTAAGTATTTGCCATCATCCTTAAAGGTTAAATTGGAGCTTAAGGTAGGATATGGATACTGACCTTGCAGTCAGTCAGTTATCTCTCTGCCTTTCCAGCTCCACTCCTGGGTCTTAACCTCCTTGGTTCTGTTTCCTCGCCCATGAAATGAGGAAGTTCCAGCAAGTGGTCTGCAAGCTTAGTAGGGCTCTTAAATTTCCGATTGATTCCCACAGGCCGTTCGGGAGAATACTGCAGATAGAAGGAGCACGGTAAACTAAAAAGTAACATGAGGAAGCCAAATGGCAGGTCATCCATAAATTTGGTCTCATGGCACCAACACCAAAACCAAAGGGGACCCAAAAGAGAATGTGTCCGAGAAGACTGAGTCCCTTGGTTTACAGTTATGGAGAATGTAGTCGCAAAAGAGAGAGAATTGCTTTTTTTTTTTTTTTTTTGGCTATAGGGCATTTATTGCAAACAGAACATCTGAGGTACGAGAAGCTGACCCGGAACCCACGCCTGCCCTGGCTACGATGGGGCAGTCTCGCCTCACCCCACGCCAGGCCCCTGGCACTATGGACCCAAAGCAGCCCGCCAAAGGCAGGGCCCCATGCTCTGAGGTAGCTGCATCTTAAGCCCCCACAGTACAACTCCCCAGGCTTGCCCAACTCCCTTGCGGATCCAGGCATGGAGGGGAGGAGGGAGTCAGTGGATGTCAGAGCCAAGGCGGGGACCCAGGTCTTGGTCCATCAGTCCAGGGCTGTTTCCCCCTTCAGCGTTGCTCTGCAATCAGTCAAGTTTGGTGTTTACAGGCAAGCCATGATTTTGAAGCCATCAAAGACTACAATTCTATTGAGAGCTCTTAAAGGTGCCTGGCATAAAGCTTCAATCATTCATCTGGGAGCACTCTACAGGGGTCCTTGAAGCCATCTTTTCTAAGGGGGTCTTACAGGCCAGGAGAGTGATATAAGAAAAGTGAAATAAACTCTGGAATGACAACGTTACATTCAAAATTTAGCCAGGTGTAAATTTAACCAGAGTCGGTTTACACCTGAATATCTCGCTTGTATCTTCAATTCATCCTATAACCTTCTTTATTTTAGGAAATAGGTTCTCTGGTGCTTAACCCTAGGTCAGAGGTCATTTGAGTTTTAACAATGAATAATTTCAGCTTTAAGTTGATTTGAGGGGACATTTTAGCATGTTTTTCATATGCTAAGCAACTTTAGAATTTAAAAAAGGCATTTTGCCCAGAGGAAGCACAGTGTTACAAGGATAATGAAAGGAGCACTTAATAATTAAGCTCAGATTTAAAAAAATTACAAGTTTGCCAGCTTATTTAATCCCTTATGATATTAAGACTATTGGCCATAAAATAATATTTCCTTGCCACTTAGGTATAGAAATCTTTTAACACTGAGGTATTTATTCTAAAGAGAGATTATCATCATAAATAATGCTTGCAGATGAGAATTTAATATTTCACTATTTTATCAATAACTATGAATGCAAAATATATTTAAGCAAATCACAGTATGTGTTACTTCCTATGTGATTAAAAAAACAACAACAAATAATGAAGGCACTTACCCCTCCTCCAAAAAAAAAGAAATAAGAGTAAGAATCATTCCATCACTTCAAGGCAGGCTAAATTAAAAAGTCAAAAAAAGACTATAGTTTATTGATTTCCTTAGGCTACTTAAAAATAACTGTGGACCTCTATTCTTCTTACCATGAAACAAAATACTGAACTCTGCCCTTTGGGCATACTACCATACTTCAAATGCTGATCTTATCATCGCTTGCAAGTCAAACAGAGTTGGACTTTAAAAGGAAGAAAGGAAAAGCCTGGAGCCACTGGGAAGCATCAAGGGGTCAGGCTGTTGGTCTGGTTCTGGTCAGAGTGGACCTAGGGTAGCAATGCCTGAATAAGAATCACTCAGCTCCCAGTTGACAGTTTTCAAAGTATGTAACCAGAATTTGAAATATAATATATAAAGACCCATATTCTGAAACTGATGTTCTATTTCATTCAGCATCTTTCCATTTGTTCTATTTGTGAACGGGAAAGAGTAAAATTTCCCCTTGTCACTACAATTTGAATTCTGTTTGCAATAATGAATCATTATAAGAAGCTATAAAATAATAACACCAAACTGAATTGGAAATCGGTGGACTTGGATGGGGGTTTTCTCATATGTTTAAAATTTCAGCCACATCCCTTCTGGGTTCCTGGATGCTCATTTTATACTAAGTTGTGAAATGTATTCATCAATCATAAGTGGGAGTTAAAAGCTCCCCCAAAGTACAAAGCATTAAGAATTAGTTCGATTAATATTCAATTAACTAAATGTCATTTGTTTGCTGGTATGAGTGGCTCCTTTAAATTAATCTCTCTCTCTCTCTGTCTGGCTTTTTTTTTTTTTTGAAAGATTTCAGAATTTTCCATCTCTAACTCCCAGGGACAAACATGGCTCAGTGGTCTTCCTGGAGCAGAATCTGACACTTCCCAGCAATACTCCATATAGAGGCTGGGTTGTGACCCGGAAAGTAGCTGTGAGTGTGCCGGCAGGGATCAAAATTCTGGACTGGAGAAGCTCAGGGGAACGTCCTGGAAGGGTTAATAAAGATAAGTACTTCTTACCGAAATGTACCTCCATATGCGTTTTAGATCTTCAACTTTCACTGAAATTGAAAATGTCACAGCAGTGTCTTACACTCTTTTCTTTCCCAAATCTAAACTATTTTTAAACAGGAAAAGGGCAGGATGACCATGATTCCAATTCTATATTCCGACTAATAATCTGATTTGTGTTACTGAACAGAGAACAACATTCTCCAAAAGAAAACATTTTGATCAGGATAAGTAAACGAGACTGCTCAAGAAACGAATCTGGAAATGGCTGGGTTTTAACTGTGAGGGCTCTTCTTCTTTTTTCTTCGAAGAGGTGCGTGCAGTTAAGAAACCTTGCAGAAGGGGAATCCGCACACTTTCAAACCGCACAAACACAAGGGGGCAGGAAGAGCTCAAACTCTGACTTAAAAACCGGCTCACCGAAATGGGAGCTAACCTATTTTCGTTGGCCCTCCGGATATTTATCAATTCTCTTGGCATGCAAAGAAATGTGATGCTGACAAGTAGGTTTAGTTTGTACTTGGTCTAATTACTGCAAAGAGAACAGGAACGTTTCTAACGACAGCTACCCGAACAGCGGCTGCTTTGGGAGAGCCTGGGGCTACATTCCCTAGATCTTATTTTTTGGTGCTAGTCTCGCTATTCCGATCGGACTGACTGCATTTCTCACGCATTCCAAACGTCCCTCCCGACCCCCCCCCCACCTCTTTTACTCTTACTCTGAACTTTGGTTGCAAAGGAGGGGCTTGTTTAAAACTCACCACCAAGGACTGTGCCCCTTGTAATTTACGAGGAGAGAGCAGCGGCCCCGGGTGGGGTGTGTGTGTGTGTGTGTGTGTGTGTGTGTGTGAGCAACCTGCTCTAGCATTGGCTTTTAATTCTAGCTGTCCTTCTTTTGCAAATAAGCCCCAGCCTTTCTTCCCAAACTGCTCTGGGTTTCGAGGCAAACACAAGCGACATTGCGAATAACTTTCCTCTCTGGTTTGCAAATTTCAGTGAGCAATAACCACACACTCCCCCGCGCGAGACCGCATCGACTGAAGGGGATGGGAGCTAAAATGTGTAATCCTGGATCCCAGGCAGCTGAAGAACTGATGCAAGCTCAGCCGCATGTCCCGACTCCTCTGCTGGAACCCCAACCCTGGCATCCCGGAGCGAAACGTGAGCAAAGGTGGGCACCCCGAGACCGCCAGTACCCCCTTGCTTCCAGGACAACTTGTAGCGCCTTGTATCTCCTCCCCTCGGCACGGTTTCCCCGCCTCCGCCCCTAGGAGCTGATTGGCAGATATCACTACCCAACCCTGGACTCGGGGCCTCCTCCCGGGACCAACGATTGGCCTCCTGGGAGGACTGGAGTAAAGGGGTGCTAGGGAAGGAGTTTCCCTCAAAGCTCTAGGTCCGGGACCTGGGAAGCAGGAGTGGAGGGACTCGGTTCTCCCAGCCAGTGTGCGGCCGGCGGCGGAGCGGGACGGCCAGGGGGCTCAGCCTCCGCAGCAGCGCCAGCCCGGCCCGGCCCGCGCAACTTTCCATCCTGGCCCAGCCGCGGCTACAGAGTACGGGGTTCCTGGCACTTTCCGGAGGGATCTCTTGCTCCCTGCCGGGGGACTGACTGCGCTCTCTAAGGCTGACCTGTCCGAACTCTTAACACCCGGATCATGCACGCGGCCAGGACCCCCGGGATCGCCTCCCGCGCGGGCGGGGTGGCCCACCCCCCCAGTTTCCAGCCGATACCTGCGCTGCCGCCCCGCCTCGTGCTGCTGCTGCTGCTTCTCCTGTCACTGGTAAGCTGCGTCCCGGCACAGCCCGCTGCCCCTGGCCGGGCGTTGCTGTCCCCGGATCTCGCGGGGGCTGCAGGGGTCCCCGCCGAGGAGGCCATAGTGCTGGCGAACCGTGGGCTCCGGGTGCCCTTCGGCCGCGAGGTCTGGCTGGATCCTCTGCACGACCTGGTGCTGCAGGTGCAGCCGGGGGACCGCTGCGCGGTGACCGTGCTAGACAACGACGCGCTGGCCCAGAGGCCTGGCCACCTGAGTCCCAAGCGCTTCCCGTGCGACTTCGGCCCGGGAGAGGTGTGTTACTCGCACCTGGGCGCGCGCAGCCCGTCGCGGGATCGCATTCGGCTGCAGCTGCGCTACGACGCTCCGGGAGGGGCAGCAGTGCTACCCTTGGTGCTGGAGGTGGAGGTGCTTTTCACCCAGCTGGAGGTTGTGACTCGGAACTTGCCCCTCGTCGTGGAGGAGCTGCTGGGGACCAGCAATGCCCTGGACGCGCGGAGCCTGGAGTTCGCCTACCAGCCCGAGACCGAGGAGTGTCGCGTGGGCATCCTGTCCGGCTTGAGCGCGCTGCCTCGCTACGGGGAACTCCTTCACTACCCGCAGGTTCCAGGTGGAGCCAGCGAGGGGGGCGCCCAGGAGCCAATCCTGATGGACTGCAAAGCTTTCCAGGAGCTAGGCGTGCGCTACCGCCACACGGCCCCCAGTCGGTCACCAAACAGGGACTGGGTGCCCATGGTGGTGGAGCTGCGTTCTCGAGGTTCGCCCGTGGGCAGGCCTGCTTTGAAACGTGAGCACTTCCAGGTGCTGGTGAGAATCCGAGGAGGGGCTGAGAACAGCGCACCCAAGCCCAGTTTTGTGGCCATGATGATGATGGAGGTGGACCAGTTTGTACTCACGGCCCTGACCCCAGACATGCTGGCCGCCGAGGATGCTGAGTCGCCTCCTGACCTGTTGATCTTCAACCTCACCTCTCCTTTCCAGCCTGGCCAGGGCTACCTAGTAAGTACTGATGATCGTAGCCTGCCCCTCTCCTCCTTCACGCAGAGGGACCTGCGGCTCTTGAAGATTGCCTACCAGCCCCCGTCTGAGGACTCTGACCAGGAGCGTCTCTTTGAACTGGAGTTGGAGGTAGTGGACCCGGAAGGAGCTGCCTCAGACCCTTTTGCTTTTATGGTAGTGGTGAAGCCCATGAACACACTGGCTCCCGTGGTCACCCGGAACACCGGTCTCATTCTTTACGAGGGCCAGTCCCGGCCCCTTGCAGGCCCTGCGGGCACTGGACCGCAAAACTTGGTCATCAGCGACGAGGATGACCTGGAGGCAGTGCAGCTGGAGGTGGTGGCTGGGCTCCGGCACGGTCACCTTGTTCTTCTGGGGGCCACCGATGGCAATGCTGCCCCTAAGACCTTTACGGTGGCTGAGCTAGCGGCCGGCCAGGTGGTCTACCATCACGATGACAAAGATGGCTCACTGAGTGACAACCTCATCCTTCGAATGGTGGATGGAGGACGCAGGCACCAGGTGCAGTTCCTGTTCCCCATCACCTTAGTGCCTGTGGATGACCAACCACCAGTCCTCAATGCTAACACGGGGCTGACGCTGGCAGAAGGTGAAACGGTGCCCATCCTGCCGCTTGCTCTAAGTGCAACTGACATTGACTCAGATGACTCTCTGCTGCTTTTTGTGCTGGAGCCGCCCTCCTCAACCGTAGGGCATCTGCTTCTCCGCCAAACTCATCCTCCCCGTGAGGAGGAGGAGGAACTGAGCAGGGGCCCTTGGAGGAGACAGGGAGTATTCTATGAGCAAACGGTGACAGAGTGGCGGCAGCGGGACATAACCGAGGGGAGGCTGTTCTACAGGCACTCGGGGCCCCATAGTCCTGGGCCAGTGATGGACCAGTTCACATTTCGAGTCCAGGATAACCATGACCCCCCTAATCAGTCGGGACCACACAGGTTTGTGATACGCATTCATCCTGTGGATCGCCTCCCTCCAGAGCTGGGCAGCGGCTGTCCCCTTCGGATGGTGGTGCAGGAATCCCAGCTCACCCCGCTGAGGAGGAAGTGGCTTCGCTACACTGACCTGGACACAGATGACCGAGAACTGCGTTACACAGTGACCCAGCCCCCCATGGACACAGATGAAAACCGCTCGCCAGCCCCACTGGGCACCTTGGTCCTGACTGACAACCCCTCAGTCGTGGTGGCCCATTTTACCCAAGCCCAGATCAACCACCATAAAATTGCTTACAGACCCCCGGAGCAAGAACTGGGAGTGGCTGCCCGAGTGGCCCAGTTCCAGTTCCAGGTGGAGGACCAAGCTGGGAATGTGGCTCCGGGCACCTTCACCCTTTACTTGCAGCCAGTGGACAACCAGCCACCCGAGATCCTCAACACTGGTTTCACCATTCAGGAGAAGGGCCACCACATCCTGAGTGAGACTGAGTTGCATGTGGTTGATGTAGACACTGATATGGCCCACATCTCTTTCACTCTCACGCAGGCGCCCAAACATGGCCACATGAGGGTGTCTGGACAGATACTGCATGTAGGGGAGGTCTTCCACTTGGAAGACATAAAACAGGGTCGGATTTCCTATGCCCATAACGGGGATGAGTCTCTCACTGATAGCTGCTCCTTGGAGGTCAGCGACAGACACCACGTGGTGCCCATCACTCTCAGAGTAAATGTCCGGCCAGTGGATGATGAGGTCCCCATGTTGAGCCTTCCTGCTGGCACTCTGGGGTCATATCTAGATGTTTTAGAAAATGGAGCTACTGAAATCACTGCCAGTGTAATCAAGGGGACTGATGAGGACACTGATGATTTGATGTTGACTTTCGTCTTGGAAGATCCACCCTTATATGGAGAAATCCTGGTCAACGGAGTTCCAGCAGAGCAGTTTACCCAAAGGGACATCTTAGAGGGCTCTGTCGTCTATGCCCACACTAGTGGTGAGATAGGCTTGTTGCCCAGAGGGGACTCATTTAACCTGAGTCTGTCAGATATGTCTCAAGAATGGGTAATAGGTGGCAGTACTATCCAAGGAGTTACCGTGTGGGTGACCATCCTCCCTGTTGATAATCAGGCTCCAGAAATTTCTGTGGGTGAACGGTTTATAGTCGTGGAAGGTGATAAAAGTGTTATAACCTCAACACATATAAGTGCTGAAGATATTGATTCACTAACTGATGACATCTTGTGCACCATAGTTATTCAGCCTACCTCCGGTTACGTTGAAAACATTTCGCCAGCTCCAGGCTCTGAGAAATCAAGAGCAGGAATCGCTGTAAGTGCCTTTACCCTGAAAGACCTCAGGCAGAGTCATATTAACTATGTCCAGAGTGTCCATAAAGGGGTCGAACCTGTGGAAGACCGATTTATATTTCGTTGCTCTGATGGCATTAACTTTTCAGAGAGACATTTTTTCCCCATTGTCATCGTTCCCACCAATGATGAACAGCCGGAAATATTTATGAGAGAATTTATGGTGATGGAAGGCATGAGTCTGGTGATCGATACGCCCATCCTCAATGCTGCTGATGCTGACATTCCCCCAGATGATCTAACTTTCACTATTACCCAATTTCCTACTCACGGTCACATCATGAACCAGCTGATAAATGGCACAGTTTTAGTTGAAAGCTTCACCTTGGACCAGATCATAGAGAGTTCAAGCATTATTTATGAGCATGATGACTCTGAGACTCAGGAAGACAGTTTTGTGATAAGACTAACGGATGGTAAGCACTCAGTGGAAAGGATGGTCCTCATTATAGTTATCCCAGTTGATGATGAGACCCCCAGAATGACCATCAATAATGGACTAGAAATAGAAATTGGGGAAACCAAAATTATCAACAACAAAATATTAATGGCAACTGATTTGGATTCTGAAGACAAATCTTTGGTTTATATTATTCGTTATGGGCCAGGACATGGCTTATTGCAGAGACAAAAACCTACAGGTGCCTTTGAAAATATCACACTGGGCATGAATTTCACCCAGGATGAAGTGGACAGAAACTTAATTCAGTATGTCCATTTTGGACAAGAGGGCGTTCGGGACCTAATTAAATTTGATGTGACTGATGGAATAAATGCCCTCATAGATCGCTACTTTTATGTTTCCATTGGGAGCATTGACATTGTCTTCCCAGATGTAATAAGCAAGGGAGTATCCTTGAAAGAAGGTGGCAAAGTCACCCTCACAACAGACTTACTAAGCACCAGTGACTTGAACAGTCCTGATGAAAACTTAGTTTTTACCATCACCAGGGCTCCCATGAGAGGTCACTTAGAGTGCACAGATCAACTTGGAGCACCCATCACATCTTTCACTCAGCTCCAACTGGCTGGCAACAAAATCTACTACATCCACACAGCTGATGATGAAGTCAAGATGGACAGCTTTGAGTTTCAGGTCACCGATGGACGTAACCCTGTCTTCCGGACATTCCGTATCTCCATTAGTGATGTGGATAACAAAAAGCCAGTGGTCACCATCCATAACCTGGTTGTCAGTGAGGGTGGAAACAAGCTGATCACTCCCTTTGAACTCACTGCCGAAGACAGGGATACTCCTGACAGATTTCTGAAGTTCATTGTCACCCAGGTGCCTGTTCATGGTCAACTCCTATTCAACA
This sequence comes from Halichoerus grypus, assembly GCF_964656455.1. Taxonomy (NCBI): domain Eukaryota; kingdom Metazoa; phylum Chordata; class Mammalia; order Carnivora; family Phocidae; genus Halichoerus; species Halichoerus grypus. The sequence continues at coordinate 63,209,959 of NC_135715.1, read as the reverse complement.
ATACCAGACCTGCCACGGTTTTTACCAAGCAAGACTTGAATGAAAACTTAATCAGCTACAGACACGATGGCACTGAGTCGAGTGAAGACAGCTTCTCCTTCACGGTGACTGATGGTTCCCATACAGAGTTCTATGTTTTCCCTGATACAATATTTGAAACAAGGAGACCCCAAGTGATGAAAATCCAGGTCTTAGCTGTTGACGATAGTGTCCCCCAAATTGCCGTGAACAAAGGGGCCTCCACACTTCGCACTCTGGCTACTGGTCACTTGGGCTTCATGATCACAAGCAAAATATTGAAAGCGGAGGACAGAGACAGCCTACATTTTTCTCTCAGGTTTATTGTGACAGAGGCCCCTCAACACGGATATCTCCTCAACCTGGACAGAGGCAACTACAGTGTGACTCAGTTTACACAAGGTATGGCACACTTTTCTTTCCTTATACCCAATGGAAAATGCAGGTCTTATTTTCTGAGGGTATGGCTATCCCCGAAAACTTTGTAAGTAGGGGATCAAATTTGAATCTAAGGGAAGAAAAGGAAAGGGAAACAGAGAGATGGGGGGCAATACAGAGACTCACTTTTCTGGGAGAGGAGCTCGCCTCTTGCTGTATGTCCCACTGCAGTGCCCGGCCATAAGGAGGAGTACGAGTGTCTTTCAATAGCAGCAAGGTATGGTGCCAAGGCAGGAGCTAGACTTGGGTGAATTAAGGCTGAAGCAGGCTTTTGAGTTCTGCTTTCTTTGCCACCCCCGTCCTCCCAGTGGCCTGTTGGGTACGCTGCAGGTTGCTCATGAAGCATGTGGGCACCTTAGAGAAAGATGTGCTTTCTACATTCTTTGTATTTTTCTTGCTGTTATTTTCACCTACCATTGAAATAGAGCCTTCAAATCTGTATTACTTTGATTAATTGTGAGAGCAATGTTCTAATCCTGTTACAGTTCTTAGAAACTTTGTAACTGAAAAAAATGTGTTTAGACCTACTTTGTAGATGTATAATTATTCTTCTCTAATATTTTATGACTTAGGCAAACACCTCCAGCATCTGCATTCTTGAAGCTAAAGCGTTTTTCTAACCTAAATTTTCTTTGTGTGTGGACACAATCTGAGACAGGAAGGGCAGGTGACCTCTGCAGAGTTACTCAGTGACTGAAGGGAGAAGCCCATTCAGTATGCTGGCTTGGGAAGCAGGGCTCTGTTCTCTAGAACGTGCGACCTTCACTACAGAGGGCTTCGGGTGGCTTTCATGAAAATCTCACCATGTCAGGATGGAAACTAGATCTCTCCTATGTGGGCTCTGTGAGTGGAGATGAAGTTTACCCTCGGAGCATCCCAGTGGGGGTGTTCTCTTTCCGCAACAGTGTTGGGCTCTAACAAATGCTTTAATAAACGGATGTCGCAAAGTATAGTGTTAAAGTGAACTGCTTCTCTGTTTTAGATGCTGGCAAATAGCCCTGCACTCCAACCTCCTGATTCTTGGCTAAAAGCCTGAATATATTCTAGGGCCTGCAGGGACAGGAAAACCTCAGAGTGCCAAGTGTCATGCCAGACCAGCAGGAAACTTTTATGTGAAGGCTTTCTGAGGATAGAGATGCCATGCAATCTTAGACTGGTTTATTTTCATGGAAAGTGAAGAGGATGAAAGGAATATATTACAGGATAGAAAATGTGACTTCAAATTGGTCCTCTGACCTGAAAAAGTAATCTGACTTTAAAGATTTTTTTTTTTAAAGGAATTTGTGGAAGAAGACAGGCAGACTATTTAATTTAAATTCTATGGACCAGGTCCAACAGCTGAAAATGTTGGAATATTACATCTTAAATATTGAACCCTAAATTATGCTATTTCAGAGAGAGGCTGTCTCTCTCTCTCTCTCTTTCTCTCTCTTTCTCTCTCTCACTGATAAGGACTCACCATGATTAGTCTTTATGGTCATTTGTAAATATAGTCAGTTTATTATAACAAGTGTAGATACATTTTTAAGATTATAAGAGAAATGAGCACATTCCAATAAGAACCCAAACACTGCTTGGGAAAACTACTGGTAGTTCATCACAGAGCACTCATTTAAGCAAGTTGAGGCTGCAGTTTGGCTCAGGGTGGTTATTTCTGGAGACGAGTTGGGTGAGTAAAAATGGAGAGGCTCCATTACACAGCTACTGTGTTGCTCTCTTCGAAGAGAAATAAAAGCAGTAGCTTGAGTGAGGACGTCGCTAACTTTGTATTTGTTTTTGTTTTTCTGTTATCACGAAGGGATAAGCTGAACTATATTTTGATGGATTTTCAGTGCACTGGGTTAAGTCAAGTTAGCATATGTGGGCAAAGGAGGTTATTCCTAAATCGATTTGCTAGTTGGTCCCTAGGAGAAGAAAATCCATTCATTTCTAAACCTCATTCAATTTTATTATTAGGAAGACTTAACAAGGTAGAATTAGACAAATTAGAGAAATTATTTCAATGTTGCCTCTTTGCCAGGGTGCCCCTGCTGTCTCCATCACTTGTCTCAAGGACCTGGACTTTTTTCTCTATAATAAGTACACAGTGATATCTTGTGGGAGATACATTACAGATCACTTTTAGAAACTTCTCCCAAAGAGTTTGAACCAAGGTGTGGTTGCCAGGCATGTCAGTGAACTTAGAATTAAAATGAAAATACAAAATCATGGAATGCTTGTATACATGAACTGAAATAAATCTGATGCATGATCAGTAATTAGAAGAAAAAGTTGAAAATAGAGCTACGCTATGACCCAGCAATTGCACTACTGGGTATTTACCCCAAAGATACAAATGTAGGGATCTGAAGGGGTATGTGCACCCCAATGTTTATAGCAGCAATGTCCACAATAGCCAAACTATGGAAAGAGGCAAGATGTCCATTGACAGATGAATGGATAAAGAAGATGTAGTACATATATACAATGGAATATTATGCAGCCATCAAAAAAAAAAAAAAACAAAACTGAAATCTTGCCATTTGCAATTACGTGGATGGAACTAGAGGGTATTATGCGGAGTGAAATAAGTCAATCAGAGAAAGACATGTATCATATGATCTCACTGATATGAGGAATTCTTAATCTCAGGAAAAAAACTGAGGGTTGCTGGAGTGGTGGGGGGTGGGAGGGATGGGGTGACTGGGTGATAGACATTGGGGAGGGTATGTGCTATGGTGAGCGCTGTGAATTGTGTAAGACTGGAATCACAGACCTGTACCTCAGAAACAAATAATACATTATATGTTAAAAAAAAAAAAAGAAGAAGATAGTAGGAAGGGAAAAATGAAGAGGGGGAATCGGAGGGGGAGATGAACCATGAGAGACTATAGACTCTGAGAAACAGAGGGTTCTAGAGGGGAGGGGGGTGGTGGGATAGGTTAGCCTGGTGATAGGTATTAAAGAGGGCACGTACTGAATGGAGCACTGGGTGTTATATGCAAACAATGAATCATGGAACACTACATCAAAAACTAATGATGTAATGTATGGTGATTAACATAACATAATAAAATAAAATTTAAAAAAAAAAGAAGAAAATCCAGTTAATTATTAGTTGTTTACTGAAAGGAAATAACATTTTTTTGCTACTAGGTTTTGATCTTCCTAATACTAGTGTGCCTTAAGAAGTGAGTGTTTAAAGCTATCAAAAACATCATAAATTATATATAGAGTTTCGTATAGAATTAACAGCACTATGATCAAAGTCTTTACTTGAGATTTTTTTAGACCTTTTTTAGTCCCTTTTTTGAACCATGAATTATTAACTGAGTTAGAAAGAAAATGAAAAGGGTTTTGATTTGTTCTAACTAATCAATATTGCATGCCCTAACATGGACAGAAAATTTGACACCTGCATGTCTTAATTGCATTCATGTTCACTTTTTTAAAAAAAAGTTTTAAAAAAATCACTTTTGAAGTGGTGATTTATGCAGAGCTTGGGTGTACTAATGAATTTTTCCTTTTCTCATACTAGAGCCTTTAGATTTTCTTACAGAGTTAAAGAGCGAATGGGGAAGTTTGGAAAAAGCTCTTTCCACATGACCAGAGGACTTTGTCCTTAAGCTAAGGATGTGTGCTCAGGGTACAGTTCACTTCATTCCTTCCTGATGAATTAAAAGGTTGTTAGGGGTCAGAGTCGTAGGAGTAGACAGGTAAAGAGCTTGCAGGGGCTTCGCTCCTTCCCTCTGTCGAAACATCACACATGCGGAGGTAGCAGTCCGAGCGTGGTCCACCAGACCTCTGGGCTCTTTCGTTTTAAGTTAAGAAACATTTGAGCCATTACTGAATATTAAACCCTAAGCAAAGGACTCTGGGAAGCTAAGACAAAAAAAAAAAAAAAAAACCAATCCCAGAAGTTTTCCGCCTTCTAGGAAAGGTAGCCACACAGAAAGGCACAAAACTAGGCAGAAATTGGGGAAATTAGAGCAGAGTTAGAAAAAAAATGCTAAGGGGGAATAAAATGTCTTGAATTTGCTTCATCTCCTAGTACCCCTTTTACAAGAAGCTACCCTTAACTATTAAATCAGATTTTCCCCTCCTCAGATGTCGGGTTATAAGCAAGTCACCTTTCAGAACCGTATGAGCCAAGGGAGCTTGTACGTTTCACATCTGTCAAATGGCGTCACAGAAATTCATGGGGTGTTGATTCCAGGACCTTACATCACTTGAGCTTATTCTTTCATAAAGTCATTTTCTTACATATGATGCTTGTAGACTTCATAGCACAAACTTGGTAGACCTCTTAGAAGATGGAAAAACTGTAGAGTCCCCCTGAGACACATGAACATTACATGCCACTGTGGAAGCTACTCTTAGCTGTGATCTTGATTTTAAGTAGCTTTGGAAATAACTACTTACTTCCTGGCCCAGGTCAATAACGGTGTATTGCGCGAGCATCACAGAACAGGATGATACTTGGTTTATTATGTTGTCTGTGCTGCGTCATTTAGGAGAGGAACTAGTAAAATGGGTGAATAAATTTTTGAAGTTGTATGTTAGTCAATCACTGAAAACAAACTACGCCGGTATATTTGAGAGCTAGGACAGAAAGCAAAAGAAAGAGCATTCCTGAGGCAGGATAACTTTTCACTATGAATAAAGGTTTCAGTTTTTATTAGATGTTTTCTGTTCTAATTGCTTTCTGGGGTCAGACGACTGTTATTTCAATCTTTGGGATTTAAAATGCCTTTTATTATTTTTTTCTTTCAAACTCTGGAGAGCTTAAAAACAGCCTGTTATATATTGCAAGAGGTAAGAAAAGTTAGCCAGAGGAGGGCAGGGAAGTTCTTTCCTCCAAGGGCCGCCCTCCAGGGAGGGAAAGAGTGTGATTTTGGTAGTGCCAGGAAATCTTTCATGCCTCAAAATATCTCCCTTTCCACCTGTCATGACGTCTGACATTCCGTATTTAGACAGTCACTTCTTTAGTGCATGAACATGCAAATACCACTGGGAGGGACAACACCTTGCTATTATTATAGCCTCACTCTTGCACTCTGTCTGGGTAAGGGATCAGATTTCTGTGGGACAGCTGAAATCAGGGGCTTAGAGATAGAAGAAATCAGATATAGCACTACTTCCCTTGGAATTAGGAAACCTAAACATGGTTACAGAGAAGTAAGAGCCAATTGAATTTACCATAAGTAATGAGTCACCAATCTCGCCTTAGTAATGAATCTTGTTCTTGGGTTATTTTCTAGCTGACATTGACGACATGAAAATATGCTACGTTTTAAAAGACGGGGCCAATGCCACAAGTGATATGTTCCATTTTACAGTTGAAGATGGTGGTAAGTATTCACTCTCCTATTACTATAAACAAGGAGAGTGACTTTTATTGGTTGTTCTTTGATGACTTCACTACAAAAAATCTGTATCAGGTATCCTTTTCAGCTCACCTGAATTTATACTGAGTGAATTTGTCATTTGCCAATAGATAATCTTACATTCTCAATCTGACACAGTACTACTCTGCAATGAGTATAGATAAATGTTCCGGTTACATTATTTTTGTCTTAGGATTTGTAATGTGCTAAAAAGAAAGACCTATGTAAATGGGATCCCCATGTCCAGTTGTTCAGAATATGTTCTGCATGATGCTGCCTGCTTGAGGTGGCAAGAGGATGTTGGAATCCAGCCCAGCTCCACTCTCAAGCCATGCACCTACCCACATGTGTCTGCCCAAAGGGGGTGCCTTTTGCTAATTTGTACTTGGGTGCTGTGTGGACTAATGCTGATGAATAATAGCATTCACCAGGAAATTAGTGCTAAGCAAATGTGTGTTTTATCTTACCAATCTCAGTATGTCTAATGATTTTCTTAGTTTGGGGAATTTTGTGACTTAGTCTAGCTAAAATTTTCCTCAGTGGGGGTGCCTGGGTGGCTTAGTCCGTTAAGCGGCTGTCTTCGGCTCAGGTCATGATCTCAGGGTCCTGGGATCAAGCCCCACATCAGGCTCCTTTCTCAGTGAGTAGCCTGCTCTCCCCTGCTTGCTTGTGCTTGCTTTCTCCCTCTCTCTTTCTCTGTCAAATAAATAAATAAAATCTTTAAAAAATAATAATAAAATAAAATTTTCCTCGGTGAAGTCTGAAGAATACTGTGCTCTGAGTCTCCCAAGCAATGTTACTGTCGCTGTCCCCCAAAGCCCTGAGTGCTGCTCACTCTCTGTTCAGCTCTCTTCCTAATCCTGTAGGTAGAGAGAAAAACTGGCCACTTCTAGATTCATCATAAAGATGTCTCTGTTCTCTCATGCTCTCAGGAGAAGCAAAAGAATCTCAGGAAGTACATGTGTTGTGTGAACAGGACACAGGAAGTGGGGGGATATGGGGATAAGAGATGAAGGAAGGAGAAAAGAAATGATTCAGATCCAGTCACCTGTTTTCTTATGATGCTTTTTTTAAAAAGTACACTGTTATGTCATCTACCTCAAAAGGATGACATGCTTACCCTCCATATTTTGTGAAGCATTAAATAGCACTTGTTTAAAATATCATTGGACATAATGTGATCACAGCTCTGAAAAATGGCATCTGCTGGGTGCGTGCAGGAGAGGCAAAAAAGGATGTTAATTTCGGTTCAACTATTTGATTTTCCCTAAAGGCCGGATGTTTAATAAATTTGATGCCTTTATTTTATAGTAACCAAATCATAGTTTAATATTTTATGTATTGATAAAAGGAATCTTTGTATGAAACCAATTTCTAAGAAGGAAGCCAATTGATAAAGAATAATGTGCTTATTGAATCTTGATGCTCAAATGGGAAAGTCTACTGTCAGTAAACTTTAGAGTGGAACTCTGAAATAATTGAAATCTGCATAGTAGATCCAAATTTGTAGACTAAAGTATTGGCTTGAGGCACCAGGTTTGTCACTTAGAATGACTGAATATACCCCAGTAGCAAAAGTATGATTTTCTTTAAAATTACCCAAAAAAGTTTGAAATCAAATAGTTACAATTCTAAGATATTATAGCTTTTACTTTTTAAATATTTTGCTTTTTCAATCTGACACAGCGCCACTCTGTTATTCCGCCCATTTCTTTCCTTAGCTGGAGAGATTGGTAGCATGTGCTTTAAAATTGTGATTTGTACTTCAACCTTAGAAAACATTATGCTGTATCGTGTTTCAAAATATTAAATGAGCAGTGGCTAGTTGAAGAAACTGGGTTTATTTTTGGATTTGCTGAAAATATGGCTGAGCGTCTAAGGGTTGTGTTTATGGAAATAGGAAATACATCATCTTCAGGAGCTTTTTTAGAGCTGGAGTTTCACGTGAAAGGGAAACATTCCAGAGATACTGTTCTTTAACTTTCTTCTAGCCACCGACATGGCATTACTTATGAGGCTTGGGCAGATTCTGGCCAACTATCTATGGAACAGAATCTATCTTAATTCACCTGGTATTAGAAAACTTCCCTCTGGCAGAATAAACTCAAGAAACCTGCAAGATTAAAAAATAAAAATTCATGTATGTATTTCAAAATTGTTTTTTAGGATTTTTGCACTGTCTTGTAAAATACTCTAACATTTGAATGAGAAATGCAATACTATTTGAAGGGTATCTTGAATGAAATTATGTCTCTGGGAATTATGAGGTATTTTGCCACACAGAAATAAAAAAATATTGGCAATATTTGTGGTAAGAGAAAAAATAAAGCTATCCTTCCTTTCTATAAAAATAATGTTAAACTAAGAGTTTTGATTTTTTGATCCAATTATATATATCTTGTTCTTACAGTCAATAATTTTTTTAAAATACAGTCTAGAAAAAAACCTTTTTGTATAGACTATAATATGAACCTTTATTTTCAAAATCTTCACGTTTAATAATACAAATTTTATGTAACAGAATACGTGTTTATGAAGACACATATATGATATGTTTTGACACTCCTCAAAGATATGTATGTCTTAGGAATTATGGAAGGTACTTGAATCCTATGAAGAAGCATTATTCATGTTTTTTAGTTGGAGGGATCCAGGTCTCAGAAAAGCCAGGTGACTTCTCCAAATACATCCAGACCTCTGTCAAGGGTAACTTACTCTTCCCACATAGGTGATGACACACTTCTTGGACCAGTGGGTTTGGCTACCGAAGTCAGCCATAGTGATTTATTACCATCTCTTTTATACAAAGATAGTAAGCATATCCATAAACCGTCTCCATGAAATACATGAAATGCTTCCAGTATTTCACATCTGGGAAGCCAGTTATAGCACCATGGCCTAAAATTAAGAACTGTCTACTCCAATTCTCTTTCCAATCCTTTAAATTTACCTTCTTCAAGTCCTCAAGAGTGCTTTTAGAGGGACGCCTGAATGGCTTTGTGAGTTAAGCGTCTGCCTTCGGCTCAGGTCATGATCCCAGGGTCCTGGGGATTGAGCCCCGCATCAGGCTCCGTGCTCAGTGGAGAGCCTGCTGTTCCCCCTGCTTGTGTGCTCGTGCTCTCTCTCTCTCTCTCTCTCTCAAATGGATAGATGAAATCTTTTTTTTAAAAAAAAGTGCTTTTAGGACAGTGACTAAGGAAATTACTGGAGCAAGCATAATCCTTGAATAACCTAAAAAACTAAATATAACTGTTACTTTCAAGAGTCAAGAAGAGATTTAGGAAAGCAAAGAGCGGAAAGCTCTTGTTTCAGATTTAATTATACTATCATAAAAAACTAGCTAGCCACAGAAATCTTGTTATGATGTAGTGATGGATTTGGACCACCCATCACTAACGGGATGGTGCTTAGGACAGGTTACCACTTTTTAGCTTGGGGCTGTTACCAAATGGCAGGACTGAAGAAGAATAGGCAATGTCAGGATTTTACTTCAGGGAGTGCTACTGTGTTTGGATTTAATAAGCGTTGGTTGATATAGCACATGTTACACACACACACGGAGAGAGATTCTTATATTTTAGGACTCTTTCAATTAGATCTTAAACCTTATATAAGATTTATGATTACTTAGGCAGTTTGTCTTCATAGCATTCCTATCAGCTTGGTAAAAACAAACAAAAACATTACTGTTCCTTTTTGGCAGATGAGGAAACAGTCACAGAAATAGGTAATTGACCTTCCTCAAATTTCATAACCAGGCAACTAGAAGCCAGTCTGAATCCCAGGATTCTTTCTGCAAGCAGTAACTTCCATCCTTATTCAGGATAGGCAAAGCAGGGAGTTAACTCGGTGTTTTCTGGGTTCTCCCGACCAAGGTTTTAAAAATATTTAATGGTGAGAATGAAATAGGAGAGGATTTGTCCATAGGCAAAAAGTTATGTCTCTTATATAGTGTGAATTTTTATTTTAGAATTCTTTAAAGGCCACCGTGTACTCAAATTTATAGGATTATTTTCTAATATCATACTGTAATTCTTTTTAAAAAATACACGTGGAAAAATATTTAGTCTTTCTAAAGTTTGAATAAACACAAATCAAATCAACCTTACAGTACCATTTTTTGTTTTATCAATTAAATTGCAAAGAAACTTAAAAAAAAACCACACTTAATATGTGAGTCCTTATGACACAGGTACACTTCCATAATGTGTGTGAAGTTGTAAAGCGAGAAAAGGCTTTGGAAAAATCTGTGAATAAGTAGTTGGGAGTCCTGCAGGATGTAATAATCCACTTAAGATATATGGCTCAACGGAAGCAAAACCTTACAGCCATGTTCATGTCACCATATACTCAAAGAGCAATCTGGAAATTATTCTCAGTGCCCAATAAACATAGAAAATGCTTTTTAGTAATGGCAGTTCTTAAAATATTACGCAGTTCTTAAAATTTTAAATTACACAGTCTATCATAGTGTAATTCTTAAAATGAGCATTTAGTAATGAAATACAGTTTTTGGAATATTGGTAAAGAACATGAAAATAGTATATCAAAAGGCCATCCATCTAGGTACTCTGGGGCCAGCGATCTACTATATGGTTACAATTTATAAATTATGATTTACAAGGTCAAACCCTGAGTTGGGAAATGTGCTCTCGTTATCCTTGGCTTCAGCTAAAGAGCCATGTAGCAATCACCTGCGGATTCAGCAGAACCATCTTCCATTTCTTTTTGTTTCACCCTTCCTATCTTCCTAAGGGGAACTCAATACAAAAATACTACAGACCTGGAAAAAACATCCCCATTTGATAATTGCCTCTTTGAAGTCCAATTCCAGATCTAGTGCTCCAGAATTTTAGCAGAAGACAGAAGCGTGCATTCTTTTATCCTGCTCCTAATTGAACATATTCTCTGATTTTGTCTCAGCCTTTAAAGCCCTTTAATTTTCCTATAAAGTATTCTAACAGGAAAGTGCTTCTGTCCCTTTTTAGTCTTCTTTCCAAGGAACTTTTCTAGCTCTTTCTTGTGATTCGAAAGCTGGTCTCACACCACTGTTCCTGTTGTGTCCTGCCCTCAACCCTGATGAACTTCATCACTCTTCGACACCTGACCCAAGTGGCATTTCCTCTCCAGAGCTGCTCCCGACATCGTGATGACAAAGTTAGCCACGCCCTTCTTTGTGCGTCTATCCCTACAGCCACGCCCTTCTTTGTGCGTCTATCCCTACAGCCACGCCCTTCTTTGTGCGTCTATCCCTACAGCCACGCCCTTCTTTGTGCGTCTATCCCTACAGCCACGCCCTTCTTTGTGCGTCTATCCCTACCCTTATCTACAAGAATGTTGTATTCTGGTTATTTGCTAATGTGAAGACCTCTATTAGTAGAGAAGGAACTCCTTCAAATCAAAAAAAGTGTCTTTAATCTTTGTACCACAGCGCCTCCCCGGGGTTGAAAACAGGGTAAATATTTAACAAATATTAAAATGAATGAATAGATAAATGGGAAAAAGACGCTCCCTTTTTGTATAAGGATCAATTACATCATATTCTAAGAAAAGCTCTTTGAAACAATTGCCAGTGGACCTCGACATTCCTTTAGAACATTGTCTTATCCTAGCATTAATTTAAATCCCTGTGGCACCAAGAAAAATTTTTAGTAAAGCTTTCACATTTTTAAACACATGAAACCAACTGCTGTGAAAATTCTTTTGAAACTTTCAGTGAAATACACTGAAGACTGAAGAGATTCTCAGATTCCCAGTAACCACAAGTTCGGAGCTTACGTTATCCTTAAAGAATTCTTTCCAGGAAAAAAAAAAAAAGTTGTCAGTATCTTATATCAACAATTGTACATCTTTAAAATTTAATGGGTAATCGATAATTTCTATCAATCAGTGTAATTTTAAAGTCAGCACCACTACCTTAAGTATTTTTAATTACCCCGGTTTTGTGCCTCATGTGATAAGAGACGGAATGCCAGGTAGAGTAGAAAGCTCTTACTAGCAGAAAGTATACTCAGTCCCCGTTAAAATGTCATTCTATAAATTTTTATTAGATTCTTGTTTATGTGTTTAAGTTTCAAGCCCTCAGCATCAGATCCAAGACCTTTTTTTTGATGGGCATAAGAAAGAATTAGGAGATGTGATCATCCATCTGGCTCGATACACTGAGTAGGAGGAGCCCTAGTTTTTTCTCCATTGTGAAAATTGGTTTGCTGCTTCCTCGTTTGACTTCCCGTGTGACTTGGGCGCGTGGCTGGAGAGAGTGCCGTCTCCTGGTTTGGCATTAAAACTGAGGCGTCAGATATGATATCTGTGTTGGCCATTGTAACGTATCTGGTCCAAAGCCAGACATTTGTTGCCTCTGTCTTTGATTATGTCTTTTGGTGCCCAATTTTTCTTTCGCCAAGATCCTTAATTCATACGCTATTGAAAGATATAAATAGCATCTTGACATAATAGGAGAAGCTGCCCAGTCAGTTCTTTATATGAAATGTCAGTTAAGGACAAGGCTTTCAGATTTTTATTCCGTATTTGATGACTGACTACTGAGACACAAGCAGACGGGAAGCTCTTCGCTCTATTTAGAAGGAGCACAGATTTTTGCGTGAAAGTGACCAGTAACTCAGGGTTTAAGGCACAGTCATTATTGACAATTAGCTGGAATTGAGAGCAAAGCCTGGAAAAATAGAAATAAGTGCAGTAAGTCGGAAAACGAGGTTTGAGGACAAGCATTAAAAATTATACAGACATATTCAGCCTAGAGAAAAAAGCAAGCATTCTTGGCAATAAAATTAATTGCTAGTGACATGAGAACCAAAGGAAAGATATCAGTGCCTTAGGGAGTTATAATAAGATGGTGAAGTCATGTCAGGCACTGAGACAAATATTTCTAATCTGCGAGAGAGCGTAAGATCTGCTAGAATACAGGTCCTGGGAAGGGCTGTTAGTTACTATGGCTAAACATTTGTAAGCCTTTCTCTTTTTCAGTGAGCAGTTTAGAATGGTTCAAGTCATCAAGGTCTTTCCATAGCAGAGCCCTGCTTTTAGCAGGTACCTGTACTGTGTCCATGAGAGAAGATATACCTTTTAAATAGAAAAGTATAAAGTAAGTGTTATCAGTTACTATTCTTTAGGTTCATTCCAAAATTATATTTCCTATGGATATACTATTTTATTGGCTTTAATTTAGAGGAAAATTTTCTTAAATGGCTAAATCTTCTGGTAAATATGAATCCTTACTAGTCACGTTTCTAGAGGCTTAGCATGATTCTATTTTTACTCGCAAAATCAATGATAGTCACCTTTTAAAACTAAGCAAATCTTTTATAGGTAATTAAAATACCGTATCTCAAATCAAATATTTATGTGTGGTGTATATTACGTAACTCTAATATTCCCATCCTTTCTTTTTAAGTTTGCTCTGGGTGGCTGGGTGAAATAGAAGGTGGTATTCAGTGGTCTAGTACATAGTTGTAATTGATATGATTCTATATTTGCTAGAACTTATGCCAGTCCAAAGAGAATCAGAATATAATGTAGGAGGAGGGTCAGAGTTTCTCTGGCAAAACTTATTTGCTATAAAGAGGTTCTCTATTCATTTATTTATGGAAATTATGCAACAAGCATTTTGGGAGCACCCACTATATTTCAGGCATCTACTGGATTCTGGGAAAATAATGATGACCATAACAGTTGTGATCTTTGACCTGAGGTTCTGATAGGCTCAGATGATAAAATAGTAGACAAATAAAACACTTATACAATGTTTGAAGTATTAGGGAGGTTATCATTAAATCCGAGAAAGAGATGCAGCTGTCAGGCATGGCTTCTGAAGGGTGATATTTGAGCTTAGACTTAGGCTGAGATGAAGCCGCCACAGGAAGAAGGGATAGAGAAATGTTCCAAGCTGGGGAGAAAGCACGTGCAAAGGCACTGAGTTCTGTGTGTTCAAGTGACCGGAAGAGCATCAACTCTGCTTAACAAAGCAGAGTGCCACACGAGGTGATGCTGGAGAGCTAGACTGGAGCCCGATGGTGCAGAACCTTATAACCCCGCACAGTGATTTAGAATTTGTTCTAAGGCAAAGCGAACCCTCTCCCCCTAATCATATTAAAGCAAAGGAGTGACATGGTCTAATTTATGTTTTGAGAAGATGACTCTTACAGCCGTAGAGGATTCAGGGGAAGCGACAAGGGGGAAAGGGAGAGTAATAGGAGGCTGGTGCCGTAAGACAGATGTGATCTGGAAAGAAGACAGGCTTGATATAATTTTGGATCTCAATCTATAGGACTTACTGACAGATTGGATTATGGGGGAAAAGGGGAACATAAGCATAATTCTGGGTTTCTTGGCCAGAAGAGAGTGGTGGTGCTATTTATTGAGATGGAAGAGACTTGGTGGGGGGGGCATAGAAAAAGTTTCAGGGAGGAAATGAAGGGGTCATTTTGAACATATTAATTATGAGATGCCTTACTTTGAAATGTGTATACAGGAAGGCCAGCCTATTGACCCTGCTTATCTTCCCGTCCATCAGAGGAGTTAGGAGCACAGCCAAATATTGCTTCTGCCCTTTGCAGTAACGGCGACATGACCCTGCGCTCAGTCACTGAGTCTTTCTTAGCCTCGGTTTCATTTGCCAAGTGGGCCAATAGTCGTCCTCTAGCTAATAAGGTTCTTTTTGAAGGTTAAGTAAGATAATTCATGGAAGTGGGATCATTCATGCAGCACACTTCCTGCCTCTGAGGAATGACTGTGCAGGTAGCTAATGTGCTTTTGAGGTTACCTCTCGGACGCTTTCCAGGGCTTTTCTTTCAATTTTTCTTTCATTTCTTGCTTATTTCCCCCCTCTCTCTCTTTTCCCCTTCTCTCCTTTTCTTTCTTCTTCCTCTCTCTTATCTTTCCCACAGCAGCTGTTTCGAAAATTTGATTGTTTTTGTTTGGAGAGATGGGATAAGACAGGGATGCAAGTGGAGAAATGGGGAATGCTTCTGCAATGCTGAGTTTAAAGGCTAATAATGCTTCCAAAGTCATTTTGCCATTAGCAAGGAGCTACACAAAAATTTTCATTCAGCTAATACTAAAGAGTTTTCCCTGGGGTCAAATAACGGCAAAATACTATCTCTTTTTTTTTTTTTAAAGATTTTTTTAAAATTTATTTATTTGACAGAGAGATAGCACAAGTAGGCAGAGCGACACGCAGAGGGAAAGGGAGAAGCAGGCTCTCTGCTGAGCAGGGAGCCTGATGCGGGGCTCGATCCCAGGACCCTGGGATCATGACCTGAGCCGAAGGCAGCCTCTTAACCGACTGAGCCACGCAGGCGCCCCCAAAATACTGTCTCTCTTGAGTTCAGTTTATATGTTTTATTTCTTTTTAATAACTAGAAGTGTAAATTTTATAGACTTGAAAGTTAAATAGAGTAACCAGCTTTGATTTAAAAAAAAAAATAGAACTCTGAAACATCTGGGGTTAGCAAATGTGAGGCTCCAATGTAGTTTCGACTGCGAATCTAATACACTGAGCCGTAACTAGCTGAAGACAGGGATAAAATAAACAAGTATTAAAGCCATGTGTCTTTCTGTAATTATCCAGTGAGGTCCAAAGGGACAAATGTCACACCTAATCCTGATTGCAAGTAAGGAAAAAATAAAATTTAGTGAGGCTTAACTTCATGAAAAAGTGGTGAGTGAGCAACGCACACAAATAAATACAAGTGTTTTTGCTCTTGCTTCACAAATGTAGATTGCTATCTTAATGTGCATTTTCCTAGGAGCAAAAATGTTTGTGTAAATGAGAAAAAAATAATTTTCTCTAATACTCTGTTTTAGAACAGTTAGTGTAAACTTACTGAAATTATCAATTTATGAATCTCTTTCTGCCCATAAGAACCAAAAAATCAATTGCCAAGTAGCTGTGTAGGAGTAATTTCTCATTGAAGGAATAAATGCCATGTAAAGGAAACAATGTAGCTTCAGAAGTTTACATTTAGAATTCTTCCAGTGCTGTTATGGTAGAAGTTTCCAAAATGAATTATTCAGTCCTGGCTAGGAACCATTTAACGTAAGATTTACTTTTTGCAAAGGGTATCAGTATCATTGGTACCAAGAAATTAAAAGAAAAAGATGAAGGGAAAATAATTATAGCGCTATGTTTGGTTTTCAATTTAGCACTATTTTTTTTATTCTTCATGTAAATTTTGAACTAAGCTGGGAAAATAACTCCCTCATTAGTAGCTTTTGATGAAGGAAGCCAAGACACAATTCTCTTTCTTTTTGTTTCAAGAGAGCTCTCACTACATTCTTCCAAGCTGAGACAGCAGAAGTACTTACTCTCCATTTTTTTTTCCTGCTGGTTAGCTCACTTCAGAAAGGTTTAATTATTTCATCTTGGTAATGCCCCCACCAGCTACGTTTAACTCCACTTATATGACTGTTACAGGCGTGAGTTGAGAACACAGAAAACAGTGTTCTCAAGCTTAGCTCAAGAGAGCCACTTGAGAAATTGAAAATCAAGTGGTAAAACTGGTCAGTAGACTTCAGAAATGCAGGAGACAGAAAAGAACCATTCTGTGTTCCCATAATTCTTCTCTTACTTCATTTTATGTAGAAGTAGCCCCAAATAAAGGGCACCGCATCCTTGCTATAAAATTAAGAAAGGCAGGGTACATATAACCATTTCAGAAATTATTATTAACCTTTAACAAAAAATTACCCTTGCTGCCTAAAGCTCAAGAGTCATTTTGTTCCACCATGCATGTCCATCCGGTTACTAAATCCAGTTAATTTTACCGGCTTCCTGAATTCCTGTTGAATCAGATTCCTTCATTAACTTCATTCCTGTTGATCCGTTAGAACCATGTTGAAGTTTATCTTAAATGACTGAATAGATATAAACTGCTTAAATATAAGGACTGGCACAGAGTAAGTGCCAAATAAATGTTAGCCATTTCCCCCACTATAATATAATACCGTACCTTTGAGAGCCAGGATTCTTATCTTTGCTTTTCATTGATGTATCCTCAGTGCCTGGCACACATAGATGCTCAAGAACTATTTATCGAGTGAATGAATACATTTTCCCTAATGTGATTTTCCTAATGGATTTCTTTGTCTCTCACGACTTTCCCCTCTGATCCAGGTATACCATTTCCATAGTTACCTAAAAATACAAATGTGATTTTTAAATTGTCTTAAAAAAACAAAACAAAAACAAAAAAAATTTCTGTCTTCCCCTCTGCTGCCACAGTTGACTTTCTAGCATGCAAATCTGATGCCATCTTTATTTTCCAACTCTCGAATTGTGTCTTCTTAAGCACCGGATAAAATTCAGACCCTTGTTGATGTACACACTGGTCACTACTGATCTATCCAGCTGCGCCGCCTACTCGGGGTTTCCACACGTGCTGGGCTAGTTCACGTGTCCTGCCTTCTCTCTTTCTTCCTGAATATCCTTCCTCCTGCCTCCATAAGAGACTCAGTCTGGATAGCAGTTTCTTCCTGATTTCTTCTACTCTTGTCCTTAGGGTCAGACATCACCTTCTCTGTTTTTTTTTTTTTTTTTTTTATGTTGTGTTAATCACCATACATTACATCATCAGTTTTTTATGTAGTGTTCCATGATTCATTATTTGCATATAACACCCAGTGCTCCATGCAGAACGTGCCCTCTTTAATACCCACCACCAGGCTAACCCATTCTCCCACCCCCCTCCCCTCTATAACCCTCAGTTTTTCAGAGTCCATCATCTCTCATGGTTCATCTCCCCCTCCGATTCCCCCCCTTCATGCCTCCCCTCCTGCTATTTTCTTCTTCTTCTTTTTCTTCTTTTTTAACATATAATGTATTCTTTGCTTCAGAGGTACAGATCTGTGATTCAACAGTCTTGCACAATTCACAGTGCTCACCATAGCACATACCCTCCCCAGTGTCTATCACCCAGCCACCCCATCCCTCCCACCCCCCACCACTCCAGCAACCCTCAGTTTGTTTCCTGAGATTAAGAATTCCTCATATCAGTGAGGTGATATGATACATGTCTTTCTCTGATTGACTTATTTCGCTCAGCATAACACTCTGCAGTTCCATCCACGTCATTGCCAATGGCAAGATTTCATCCCTTTTAATGGCTGCATAATATATAGACCACATCATAACCACTCATATTTGTATTCAGGGATGATATTCAAAATGTTTATGTATAGACCCACGTACGATCTACATAGTAATTTAAATCATGCCAATTGATTGATATATATATAAAGTTATATATACACATATATATACACATAAATACATATACAGTATATGTACAGTACATATGAATGTGTACATATATACATTATATATAAAATTGTTTACCAAGTGATAGACATGGCAGCATAAATAATATACTGTATAAGATTGTTAATATACTGTGTAGTATAAAATATTATATATGTATAAAAGTGCTTACCAGTATATTTTTATAGTACATATTACTCACCAAATCACTAATAATTTAAGTGTATTTTATTTTGATGTCATCTTTTATTTAAAGTAGCTTCCACAAACTAAAAAATACCCTTCCTGGGCCATGATTTGACATGAGATCAAACTTTTCTGAGGACTTAGCCCTTAAACTGGTTCTTGCCAAGGGGCTGGTAACTCCAGTTGGTAGAAAATTGCTCTTAACATCAGTGATACTGTTCATGGTATTAAATCTACTCCCAGATTTTTTTGAATTCAATCAGTGACATCCAAATTATTTCTGAGACTAAAAAATACAGGACACTTTTATATATTCAATATCACTATTTATAGACAGAGTTATAGAAATTATTCGCTAGAATGCAAGGTTAGTGGAACTTAAAATTTTAGGACCAGTGAGAGGCAGTGTAATATGTTGGTTAACAATATGAGCTCTTTGAGGCTTTCGGGGTTTGAATCTTGATCCTGCAGTTTTAAGTCTTTCTGTCTATCTGTTAATCAGTACAGATGGCATTCTCCATCTTAGAAATTGGTATATCAGCTCAGAACGTACCACTTTGTGCTGCAGTCCTTTATATACAAGCTTCTCCCCTGCAGGGGCTACTTCGTATAGATCTCCTTGTCCAGTGCTAGTCTCCACATGGTACTTAGTAGGAGGCCAGTAAATATTTGCAGAGTGAAGCCATGAATAAATGCTAAACATAAATAAATGGTTTCTACTTTCTCTTAAAGTTGTAGGTGGAATTATTTCAGAAGTGAGGAGAGGAATCTAAAGGAAAACAGAATAGTCTTACCAGTTTAAAAAATGTAAAATAAATGGAAGCTGGTGTTTACTTTTAAATATCTTTCAAACACACATAGGTGTATACAAACATATGTTTTTCCAATATTCTTTACATAGAGTTTATGGTGACATCAAACTCTGTCTTGCTTATTATAATATGGAGTTTCTCTTCCTATGGATATGTTTCTAGGTGAGAGATCTAGCTTTTAGACATTTCAGCATTTGTAGATGCTGAAATTTCTTCGACTTACTTATTATAATAAGCAAGCTGGATCTTATGATTTATGTTAAGACACGATTGAGAATGGAATGAGTTTATACCCTACCTTAATAGACTCACTCTTATCCCCTTTCTGCTACATGACTTTAACAAACTGAGATAACAACCAACCCTTTCCCCACCCATCCCCCTGTCCAAGCCCATCTGAGTCTATATGTGGTAAAAGTCACCATTCCTAAAAAAGGCACCGAGTCAATTAAATGACATCCGATATCTATTTCATTTAATTTGGGAGAAAAATAACACTGTAAGAGATAAAATGGATTATCAAAGCATTTTATATTGGAGATTTTTCTAAATAAATGATGTTGCTAAATGATGTGAAAATGTCAGAAATAAGTCATTTTTCAAGATATCCATCTTTGAGTCTCTATTTTCACCTGCTTAACTAAATATTCACTGTACAAATGTATGTGCTGAATGTGGTGAAGACCATCTGTTATAGCCTTCAGAATTATAGATACCATATAGCATTTGATTTTGAGATTTCAGAGAAAGGATTGTCTTTTAAATAGAAAATTCCCAGGGTGCCTGGGTGACTGAGTCCGTTAAGTGTCCAACTCTTGATTTTGGCTGTGAGATCAAGCCCTGCTTTGGGCTATGCACTGGGCATGGAGCCTGCCTAAGATTTTCTCTCTCTCTTCCTCTGCCCCTTACCCTTCTTCTCTCTCTCTCTCTCTCTCTCAAAAAAAAAAAAAAAAGAAAATTCCCAAAGTTTTAATATGTTGATCAAATCACCATTTTATTATATTCATATGCAGATAGTTTTAAAAAGTCTTACCACTTAACTAAAAAATTAAAAATCACTTTAGAGTTCTTAAAGCAGTTTTTTCTATAAAAAACTGAAGTGAACTGAATCCATGTAGTTAAAAAACATGGATTAAAAAAGCACATTCGACACTTTGTTATTACTATTCACAAATAATCGACAGTAACCACAAACAGTTGTAAATACAGTGGCTTACCTTGTGAATTTCTGAAACTGAATTTAGGAATCAGAAGCAGCAGGGCAGACGGGGTGTATACATTGGCTGTGGTTAAGGGCTCTTCTGCAATGTTCTAGAAAAACATGATTCTGACTTGTTAGGTAGTTGCTTAATCCCTGGTGATTGTGTTACTTGGCCCAAGATTTTTTTGTTTTATTTTGTTTTTGTAAGTAATAGATACAACTGAATTCACGATTAAAACTCCTTTGAATCAACAAGGGTAGTTTAATACAGTTTCTGCCATATTCTTATTTCTTCCCCAAGGATAATATACCATATAGACTAGGGGTGCCTGGTGGCTCAGTCATTAAGCGTCTGCCTTCGGCTCAGGTCATGATCCCAGGGTCCTGGGATCAAGCCCCGCATCAGGCTCCCAGCTCAGCGGGAAGCCTGCTTCTCCCTCTCCCACTCCCCCCTCTCCCACTCCCCCCTGCTTGTGTTCCCCCTCTCGCTGTCTCTCTCTCTCTGTCAAATAAATAAATTTAAAATATATATATATATATATATATATATATATACACCATATAGACCCCCTTTTAATATTTTAATGATCATTTAGTACCTTTATTCATTAGAATTCAGAAAGCATTTTGTATGCATTTCTGTTCCATCAGTTACTTGAGGCAGGCAGTTACACACACACACACACACACACACACATCTCGAGTGCGAACCTTGTATATTCATACTATTTGGGAACCAGTTTTATACTTTAATAAATTAGTAACTTTTCCTGCAACTAGCTCCCAAATTGGCCTCTTAAACAATAAGATGACAAGGGCTGGGAATATTTTATTATATTTTGAATTACTTCCAGATGGTAACTGAATTCGGCACTTAATTCTTACAGTAGTTAAGGTGCTTTATCAGATGCTGTTCTTCTGTTGTCCCCATTTCTTTTAATGGTATGTCTGTCCTCTCAATCATCTGAACCTCTTTTAACTTCCCTCCCCCCCATCCTCCCCCTAACCAGTCCTCACAACCTGCTGCTTTTCATTCACACACTCTTCTTGGACCCTTTCTGTGCCTTCCGTGGGCTTCACCCAAGTACTAGGAGTCGTTGAATCATTCCACTTGTCTCTAACTCATCTCCCCTCTCCAGTCTCCCTACCTGCAAGTTCTTTCTGAACAAAATGCTTCACAGAGGAAGTCTCTGCATTTGTAATTGAATGGGATTTGGAGTTCATCCTGGATTTGGACTCGGAAAACTTAGGTCCAGCTCTCCGCTTTGCCACCTGTTACCAGTAGACAACAGGCAAGTCCAGTAAGCTTGCCTTTGTTAAGCTTCAAGTCCCTTAAACTTCTATTTTCCCATCTTTAAAAATGAGAATGTAATGATGATGGAGCAGTCTCTCAGCTGTGTTCCAGGGAGTATGTGATACAAGGAAGGTGGACATAGAATGTAATGAATCCATGATGTATACTGTTATTATTGATGTATCTTTCTTTGGCATCATTTTTTTTGTCACTCACCTGCTCAAAGCCTTCAATTTTCTTCCTTTATCTACTGACTAGATTGTGCTGTAGGTTATGCAATTACAGTCAGCCACTCTATGGCCCCAACCAACCAACCCTTCCTTCTCTATCTTCCCCTGTTTACCTATATTCCCCCTCAAATGGATTTCTCACCATTACACCTACTTATAATTTCACCAATCAACACAGTTATTCATGTTATACCTTTTTTAAAGTATGATTTCATGTTTCTGTACTTATCTTTAAAGATTTATTTATTTTAGAGGGGCAGGGGAGGGGCAGAGGGAGAGGGAGAGAGTGAATCGCAAGCAGACTCCCTGCTAAGCGCAGAGCCCCATGCAGGGCTCGATCTCACGACCCTGAGATCATGACCTGGGCCTAAACCAAGAGTCAGACACTTAACCAACTGAGCCATCCAGGAGCCCTGCTCTACTTATCTTTAAAGGACCACTCATGTCTTAATGTCTATGAAACTTGTCAGATCACTCTATCCCAAAGCAAGCTCTTCTTCCCGTATTTAGACCAATGATTCTCAACTGTGGGTGATTTTGTCCCGGAGAGGCTATTTGGCAGCATTTGGAGACATTTTTGACTTATCAAATTGGGGTGGGGGGCATCTAGTGGACAGAGAAGGTAGAGATGCTGCTAAGCATCCTACAATGCACAGGACAGCCTCCTACAGCGAAGAACTGTCTGGTCTAAAATGTCAATAGTGCAACTGGTGAGAAACTCTGGTGTCTCCTCTCATAGAATTTATTATAACCCTCTAGACAACAAGATTTGGCAGGAGAGTGTAATAGCCCTGATTTGTTTCTAGATCCTAATCATATTTTAAAATCTGCCAACAATTACTTCTAGTGGACAAAGTTTTTTTTTTGAAGATTTTATTTATTTATTTGACAGAGAGACACCGCAAGAGAGGGAACACAAGCAGGGGGAGCGAGAGAGGGAGAAGCAGGCTTCCCGCTGAGCAGGGAGCCTGATGTGGGGTTCGATCCCGGGACCCTGGGACCATGACCTGAGCCAAAGACAGACGCTTAACGACTGAGCCACCCGGGTGCCCCAAAGTTGGTTTTTTTTTTTAATAGAAAGCATTTGTTTTCCACGTGATTTGAATATTTGGAAGCCTCCTTTTCTTGCTCATGTCAGAGACCATTATAAATCTACTATCTTTTTTCCTGCACTACCAGCTTTTGCTGTTTTTCTGTGATCCATTCTATTAGCAGTTTGTACAATATGCTTCGCTATTTTCAATCAAAAATGATGCATAAGTGAAGTAACTCAGACTGAGAAAGACAAATACCATGATTTCACTTATACGTGGAATCTAAAAATCAAAACAAATGAAGAAACAAACAAAAAGCAGAATCAGACCTATAAATACAGAGAGCAAACGGATGGTTGCCAGAAGAAATGGGGTAGGGGGGATGGGCAAAATGGGTCAAAGGGAGTGGCAGATACAGACTTCCAGTTACAGAATGAATAAGCCGTGGGAATAAAAGGCACAGCAAAGAGAGAGAAGAATGTAGTCAGTGGTATTGTAATCATGTTGTATGGTGACAGATGGTAGTTCTACTTGCGGTGAGCATAGAGGGACATGTAGACTTGTCGAATCACTATGTCATACACCTGAAAATAATGTAAAATTGTGTGTCAACCATATTCAGATTTTTTAAAAATTTACTTAGAAAAATACATAAGCAAAATTTTTATCAGCTTGCATCCAGCTAATCCTATACTGCAAAACCATTAGGAAACATCTTTGGGGTTCCAGAACATCAACACAGCATATTTTCATTATAAGCCTTCTTTTGTATCTTACCTTCCCTTCCCCGTTTCCTCACGCCTACTTCCACCTCATTGGCTCAGGAGTCATATCTGCTCTTTCTTGTCCTCCTAACACGTGTCTGCACGCATGCACATGTGCACACATACACATGCCTGTGCACACAAGTTTTAATGAGAATCTTTTTTTATTTGTCCCCAGTGGTGTGCATCCAGGTAAAGAGAGCTTTTGTTGTAAATGACTTTAAATTCCTTAGGTTTGGAACCACAACCAAAGTGTGGAAGGAAGAGAAAGATATTAGCTAAGCTAGCTATGATGTGCTGCCTGAAATTACCCAGAGCTGTCATGTCATAATAATCTTCCTGTCAATACAAGTATGAATGGCCATTGTCAAGGGTGTTAAAACTGATTATTAGATAGGGTGAGACTGGATTAGATATTAATTCTAAATTTCTGGGATTTAAGCTTCACTTGAGAAAATGATCTTTCAGATGAAGATTGCTAAATCCTTATCTTGATAAATATATAAGAACTTAAGAGCTTTTCCTTAAAAACATTTCCACTTTACTACCTGAAAGACTATTACAGTGAGTTTTCATCAATAAGATTTACTTAAGGTTTTCTTTTTGCACAAGTATACATATTCATCATAGGAGAATTCAGAATATAGAGCTAAAAATAACAGAAATCATCATAATCTCACTAACCAGGGAAAATCATGATGAGCATTTAGCTGTGTATCTTTCCATATCACGTGTTTTACCAAAAAAAAAGGGGGGGGGCATCATTCAACATATACTAGTCTGAATCTTGGCTTTCACATTTCATACCATGTTTTGCATATCTTTCTAGAACAACAAATAAAGATCTCCAATGGTTTTTAATGATGGCTTTGTACCCCACTGTATAATTATATTTCACAATTTATCTGAATAATTGCAGACCTTTTTAAAAGTCTATATTTTTAGGAGATGAATTATTAAATGACTTTAATGCAATTAATATGACTAATTATGGCACTCCTGTTCCAGGGTGAAAAAATATTTTTAGATCCATCTACATTCTCTCTTCCACTGCTAACAGGTGGAATCAAGCTGCATTCTTATTGCTTTGAAGAGTTGATGAGCCCAATACCCTCTTTGGCATTCCTTTTCCCTCTTAGTGTTAATGGAAAGAAAGTATGGGTTGTAATGATCTTTTGAACTTTGAATTCCTGGCATGCTTATTCAGAGCAACTACTAACTCAGAAGTCATTTTCCATCCTCCAGTGATAAGCTGTACATAAACAGAGTTTCCTTAATATTTGCTAATGGTTCTTGTTCTACCAGTTTCTCTCCCTTTCCTTCAGTATAAAAAAATCACACTAATACATTTAAGAGATAATTTTATAAAAAGTATTAGACAATTATCTGTTAATTACATACCCTTAACGTAGCCATCATTGCAAGATTTATGGTGGCCATTTGGTAGTGGGCCAGCAGAATGAAAGAAGAGAAAGGGAACAGTATGTATTGAATACTTTCTATGTGACAAGAAATTTGCCCAAGTTAACTCATTGACTTATTATAAGAACAATCCGTGATTTCTGTTATCTCCATGTACTTAGGAAGAAAGCAAAACTCAAAGAATTGAAGTAAAGTTCTCAAAATTATTCTATTAATTTCCTATTGCTGCTATAACAAATGGCCACAAACTTAGTGACTTAAAACAACACAAATTTATTATCTTATGGTTTGGAAGTCAGAATTCTCAGGTGGGTCTGACTAGGCTAAAATCAAAGTGTAGGCAGGGTTATGTTCCTCTGGAAGATCTAGAGGAGAAAGTGTTGGTTTTCTTGCCTTTCCCAGTTCTTAGAGGCTGCCTACATTGCTTGGCTAATGGTCCCTTTTTCCATCTTCAAAGCTAGAAGTGTAGCATCTTCAAAAATTTCTCTAATGCTGACCTTCTGCCTCACTCTTCCACTTCAAAGGATCTTTGTGGTGATATTGGGCTCATCTAGATATTTCACGACAATCTCCCCATCTCACACCTAGCTCATGAGCACCCTTAACTTAATATGCAATCTTAATTCCCCTTAGTCACACAAACTAACATATTCACAGATTCTGGGGATTAGATTGCAGATTCTTTGGAGAGCCATTATTCTGCCTGCCAAAATCATCTTATAAGCCAAGTGATGAGTCAGGTCCAGGTTTGTCCACATGTTGGTGGAAATCGAGGGACACAGATAGGTCCTCCTATGCAAAAGTATCTAACCCACTGCCTGCCATAATACCTGAGATTGCATCATTAGAATTAGTTTCTTTGAGGTTCATATGCAAAAGTCATCAAGAATTTCTAAGAATTTCTAAGAGATCTTCAAGAGAAGATTTATCAGCAGCTTACTGAGTACACAAGAAGTAAAGGAAAGGGATTAAAAAAAAGGTCATTAAAAGGGACAGTGTAATGATGCTAATTTCTTTCTAGCCTATTACATCATTTGGCCCACAGCTAGTCTTAGTGGTAGGATTTCCCCATTACTTAGGGATACATGGCATGTACAAACAGCATTGGAACTTTTCTTTGATGTATTTTCTGTATTATTAATCCGTATTTACGGCTATCTTGTTGATACTTGACAGTTTAAAGAAAATCAAATGGCCCACCACCAATTATAATTGAGAAGGAAGTTTATCTACAGAGATTGACACTAAGTGTAGTCAATTCAATTGGACAAAATTTTGCTAAATTCTTAGCCTGTGCAAGCCACATTGCTTAAGGTTATAGGGCTTACAAATGCTTTAGCAGATTCTAATTGTGTCTCTAATTCTGGGTAGATACTGACATACAAAAGTCTATATTTATAAATTCAGACCAGAGTGATCTAGACAAATTAAAGAAAAAAGTTACCTGATTCACACCCCTATAAAATTGGGTACCTGGCCCCAGGCAGGATCTCTGAGCCTGAGCTAGAATAAGGTAAGGATAGGTTTCCAGCCCAGAGCCTAGGGGGCAGAAAGCTAAAATCCTCAGTTGAACTGAATTGCCAATTAAAGATGCTGAGAAGTGTTTTGCAAATACTTTATGAGGCAAAATGACAGATCCTAAAGAAACCAGGAAGGGGCAACCACTCAAAAGGGAGGGAGAAAGGCTGAATCTGGACAACATAGGGCCTGTTGACCACCCTGGGGTGAGGAGGGAGATGTTAGGGCCCTCAGAACTTTGGGGTCCAAAAGAAGGGGTCCTATTTCTAAGATGTATTATCCCTCTCCTCAGTATGGATCCTGTCCCAGTCAGGGTATCCTTCACAGCAGAAGTAGATGGAGATATTTCTGATCATGGCTTGCATGAAAACAGGTGCTAGACTAGGAAAGTCATCATGTGTTTGTAGGTCTGGAAGAAAAACAAATTCTTGTTGGCTGACCGTGTACTGAAATGAAGTCCAGACATCCCCAGGCCTTGAGGAAAGTGAAATAAACTGACAAAACATCGGAAGAAAGAGAGTCACGGAGGGCATAGGTCGGGACAGGAAGAGTGACAGAGAGTAACCCCAAACAAGGACCAGCCTTGGACGAAGATAGCGCACTAGAAGGAGAGCAGGGGAAGCCACATGGGGTGGGGAGAAGCAACACCAGCCCAATAGCTTCATCTGTTGTGTGACGTGGCAAGCTGATCTGTACTACGCAACAGCCCCGTAACCTGTACTGAGCCAAATACGGCTGTATCAAAGGTGACATCTGCCGATACTTGTCCAAAAGGCACTTTAATAACATATTTTATGAAAAAGAGTGGTTGGCTAGGCTATGCGTATTCAAGCAATAAAATATCCACAAATTGCGAAGCTGCCGGGAAAAAAAAGTATTAACTGTTTCCTAACTCTTATTTCTGAGGCTAGTCTAGCTCTTCATAATATTTAGCACTGAGGAATCCAATCATTTTGATGAAATTTGCCGAACTTTCTTCTAAGTAACATAAATTAAGTAATATTTACACTTGCGTTTTAGTGGAATACATACAGGTTCATTATCTCCTTACGGTTCTAGTGTCAGAAAATTAAATCCTGAAAATATAGTTTGAAGATGATAATAGCTTCCTTCCTGTAGATTACCTATGGCTTAGAGAGAATAAAATACCAATTCTTGTCAGATATCAGAATTGCCTGGGGAGTTTTTAAAAATGCAGGCTCAGGAATCTGAATGTCTGAAGCTGGGCACAAGCATTGATATAGATATAGATATATAGGTAATCTCTATAGTTTATATATGTATATAAAATAATATATATATATATAAAATTATATATATATATATATATATATATATATATATATATATAATAGAAAGCAGCCAAGATTACAAAACACTGATTTAGAAAAAGTAGGTTCAAAATCCAGCCTGAAATTCTGACCTCTTTTTTTATATGCTCATTTAACTGACCAAGCTAAGTCTACATTGCTTGAGCAGTGGTTCTCGAATTTTAGCATGCATCAGAATAACGTGGAGGGCTTGTTAAAACACAGATTAATGGACCCAACCCCCAGAGGATGTGATTCAGTAGGTCTAGGGTGGGGCTCAGGCCATATCAATGCTACTGGCATTGGAAGCACATTTTAAGAACCTGTGCTTTAAAAAGATGATATAAAATAATTAAGCAGAGTTTATACCTGGTAGTATTTTTTTCCATCCTACTGCCTGTTCAAATGACCTCAGAGATTCAATCTATGACCCAGAGTTAGTATCAAACACAAGATTTCAAGTGCTTTATTTTTGTCATTTCTGACAAAATTTTTTGCAAAAAAATTTTAGCTGAATATTGAAATTTTAAGCTTTGAAGTATTTAAAACCTAGCTGGAGATACCCGGAGGCGGGGGGGAGGTGCCACAGTCAATTTGTTTGTTCATCTTAAATGAGTTATCATGTCTGTCTGGCACAATATAAGCACTATGCAGAGCTTGTTAACACATGCATACATTTTTTTTATTTTGTCAAACATAAAAGAAGAAATATTTGAAAATACTAAATTAAATTATGAGAGTATTTGAAATCCTTCCCCTGCTCCTCCTTACATAAAGAAAATTTCCATTGTTAACTTTTGGTGAATTGGGGTAAGGAATGGGGAAGAAAAACTTTTGGTTAAGAAATGTGTGGAAAGGGGCGCCTGGGTGGCTCAGTTGGTTAAGCGATTGCCTTCGGCTCAGGTCATGATCCTGGAGTCCCGGGATCGAGTTCCGCATCGGGCTCCCTGCTCAGCGGGGAGTCTGCTATTCCCTCTGACCCTCCCCCCTCTCATGCTCTCTGTCTCTCATTCTCTCTCTCAAATAAATAAATAAAATCTTTAAAAAAAAATAAAAAATAAATAAATAAAAAATCTTAAAAAAAAAAAGAAATGTGTGGAAAGGATTTTTAGGGTCCTTGTTGTGTGTGAATTGTGATGTAATTGTACCTTCACTATGTCCTAAATAGAATTTCAATAACTACTACTATTTATTGTGCTCTTTCTAAATCTATGTATTGGGCTCTTCTCAACTGGGGTTCCATGAGAGGATTAATCTCTAATGCCTGAAAGCATCCATTATATGAAATGAATTTACTTCTTTAGCATGCATTTGCAATGGTTCTTGCTATGTACCACTCTGAGAGAATTGAGAAAAATAATCATTCACATCATTTCCCAGAGGGCTGGAATCCAGGCATGGCTCCAAGCACTTTGTAGTTAATAGCTTACTTAATTCTCACAACTATCTTAAAAGTGGAGTCTATCATTTATCCCCATTTTTACAGGTGAGGAGACTGAGGTACAACTAAGTAACTTGTCTAAGGTCATATAGTAAGTAGTAGAGGCAGTATGCAAGCCAAGAGTAGTGGAATCCATGTTCTTATTTGCTCTGCTAACACGGTGTTTATTATAGTTCCAATGTTTCTTAGGCTTGTGTTTCTTTTAGATTTACTTAATGCTGAGTCAGTAAGTGCATCTAGTGCTGCAGTGCATTTAGGCTCAAAGATTGTCCCTTAGCTTGCTATTCCTCCTGTCTTCTGTGTTAATATTGTATCTAGAACTAGTTGGGGATGGTAGTGGGAGGTATAGTAAGAAAGAATGGCCATCAGAGAAAAAGTCAGCCCTGCTTATAATAGGGAACCAAACTTGGCTTAATGTTTGCTATGAGGCTTATGCATTATCTCACTTCATTTTCATGAGAACCTTCTAAGATAAAATATTTTATAGTTTAAAGACATAGAGATTCAGAAAGATAAAGTAATTTAACCAAGCCCCCATAGCCAACATGTGACAGAATTCACACTACAGGTAGAGTACTGGATTCCAGAGCCCAAACTTTAGAGGTGTTTATTATTATCATTCATAAGATTAACCAACCAGTGGTTAGGAAGCAATTTAGTTTTGTTTAGTTTTGTTTTGTTTTTATGTAAACAGCAGAAAATTGTTTTCTTACAATTTTGGTGGGAATTCCAAGATCAAGGTGCCAACCACTTCAGTTCCTGGTGAGAGCTCTCTTCTTGGATTGCAGATAGCCAGATTCTCACTGTGTCCTCACATGGCCTTTCCTCAGCGCATGTGCATAGAGACCAAAAGAGATCTCTCTTCCTGCCCTGATAAAGCCACCAATTCCATCAAGAGGGCCCCACCCTCATGACCTTATCTAACCCCGATCTCCTCACAAAGGCCGCATCTCCAAATATCATCACACTAGGGGCTAGGGCTTCAACATATGAATGGGGGAAGGGTGCAAATCTTCAGTCCACAGTAGAGAGTTCCTACAAAATAGCTCTCCCAGAAATCTGTAACATGGCAGGTTGCTTATGGAGAATTGTGGGACTTTGGTTCCAGTCATCATTATTTTCTTCTTGAAGACCCAGCAAATATTATTCATCCTTTTGGATACTCCTATATACATGGCAAGGACCCAGGAAAAGTGAGTAACTCCCAATATAGATTTTTATGTAACATACAAATTATCTTTATGATAGCATCAGTCACTTGTGTCTTCCAGGGCCCTTACTGTTAAAAGTGATCCAAAAAAAAAAAAAAAATCGAAATCCCTTAAGCCAAAAATAAATGTATTTGGTCATGTAATCAAAAAGTCTAGAGAGGCTGACTTCAGGGGTGATTCGATATGATGTCATGAGGACCCTGGAGTCTTTCTCTCTCTCAGTTTGACTCAGCTCACCCTTGTTGGTTGGTTGGGAGGGGCAATCTCTCCCCCATCAGCAGCAAGACCCCAGATGCCTGAGCATCAAAAATATAGTCAATACAGCTTTGGAGGTATGAATTTGTAAATGGCATCTATCACGTGTGTGGTGGCAGGGGGACGGGTGGGGGGCTGTTAAATGGTTGAGAACTATTCACTATCTCAGACGTCCTCAGTAAATGCTGGAAAATGCATCCAAAAGAGAGATTGGTTGGAAAATACTTTTTTCCTTTTCATTGTTTTTTTCTCTTCACTAGTCAAGATCATGGGCACAGGGAGCTCAAAGAAATTGCAGCTGCTTCCCCCTACCCCATCCTGTTGCCCAAACAGTTTTTACGTGATGTTTTACCATAGGCATATGATTGTGGGTGGAGGAAATAAAAATATTTACCCATTATGCATATAATGAACTTACAGCTGTTGCTACACCTTAATTTTGGAATCTGATAGATGTTTCTAAAAGAGTTAAGTGGTAGTTGAGTTAATCGGTAAAAGGTCTGCCAAGTTGCTGGGTATTTTAATTAAAATAGTTGAAATGAAAGGTGGTGATTGTCAAGTCTCACAAAGTAAAATTCTTGACTGACTTTAATTAAGGTGCAAAGAAGGTATTGTTTTAATTCCCCAAAGCTTATTAGAGGTGGTTTTTATGCCTTAGATATAATTTCAACTGTACTCACCCAGAAATTTTCATCTACATTGCACCAAAAGCACCTCTAAATCATAGGTATTTAGGTTTTAGATTTGGATCTAAGACAGAAATCTTTATTTATATCATCAATATAAGTAATTTTAAAAGAACTTCTCTTGGTAGTGTATTGTTCTGTGCATTTATTTTAAATGCTTTAAAAAATACAGATCAACACTCTGCTGTTCCAAATGCATTTGAAAACTTTTCTTTTACAGATAAAATATTACAGGCTGCCTGAGGACAGGGACCATGTTTAGTCACCATTTTACCTGGCACCTTGTATAACTCTTGACACAGAGTAAGCCATCAATGAAATCTAGCGCACAAATGCATGAATGGACACCCAGTAAATTACAAGGGCAGCAATTATCATGTATGTAATAAGTATTGCCACGTCCTGCTTTCTGCACTGCAGAGCGTCTCAATATCTTGCTTTCTTCAGACCTGTTTTACTTCTGCCAGTAGTATTTCATAGTTTTAGTAAGTAATTTTATGATGGAAAAAACAGAACAACTCAAAACTATAAAAGTAATTATATTCTTGTTTCATTTAATTACAAGTTAACTCAAGCTCATTATATGGGCATGGCTTAGGAACAGGAAGTTATACAACAGTAACATTGTCAAAACTTTCAGGTAAGTCATATTTAACCTTACAGACATATTTTGGACATAGCTTTGGCCCATTACTTGGATGAAGAAAGTGAGTTTTAGGATATACTTAGATTCACATAAATAGTTCATGGTATGTTCAGGACTAGAATCCTCAGATAAGCTTTGCTCTGGTGGGCACATGATACCAGAAATAATGCAGATAATTATGCATTATTTTTTTTTCTACCTAGTAGCTTTCTGAGTCTCTGATAACGACCAGGGCGCCTTTTGTCTTTGGCAGGATTGCCATGTTCACCAAGCAGGATTAGTACTACAGGTGTGAATATACAATGAGCGTGAGCTCTCGTGGTCTCCATTGGGTTATTCAGAAGGTCACATAACAGGGAACAAAAGCTTTGTGATTTAGAAGGAACATCCACAAAGACCCCCACCCTCTCCTTTCTATGAATGTGTTCTCCAAAACCCTCAGCTCATGAGATACTCCATGAAGAGTCTCATAGTCAGATATATTTAGAAAATGCTCCTTGCTTTATCCTCATCCCGAAGAGTCACATAAGTTTGAGAGTCCTGAAGAAAATGAAACTTTAACTCAGAATTTCCCATACTCATTTGATCACAGACGTTTTCTTTTTCAGGTAATACCAATTAGCACACCGATTAGCATATGTTCTTCCAAAGAACATAGCTCATGAATACAAACTATGGGATCGAATGATGAATTTTTTGTGCATATGATTCTTTCCTTCTGCTGATTTATTTATGAGATGGTAACAAGAATTTGTATGTCACCCTTGAAATGTATTGATGCATCACTGTCCAAAAAGAATGTGAATTTGTCATACTTTCAGGAGTATAGTAGCATATAATTTTTATTATTTCAACATCACCAGGATTATGATTTTTATTATTTTTTATGTTTGCCCTCTTTTATTTTTTATTTTAATTTTTACATTTTTATTTTAATTCCAGTTAGTTAGCATGCAGTGTGATATTAGTTTCAGGTGTACAATATAGTGATTCAACACTTCCATACCTGGTACTCATCACAAGTGCATTCCTTAGTCCCCATCACCTATTTCCCCCATCCCTCCACCCACCTCCCCTCTGGTAACCATTAGTGTGTTCTCTATAGTTAAAGAGTCTGTTTCTTGCTTTGACTGTCTCTCTCTCTTTTTTTTCCCTTTGCTTGTTTGCTTTGTTTCTTAAATTCCACACATTAGTGAAATCATATGGTATTTGATTTTCTCTGACTGACTTACCTCACTTAGCATTATACTCTCTAGCTCCGTCCATGTTATTGCAAATGGCAAGATTTCGTTCCCTTCAATAGCTGAATAATATTCCATTTTATATATATAGATATAGATATATATCTTCTTTATCCACATCTTCTTTATCCGTTCATCTATCAATGGACACTTGGGCTGCTTCTATGGGATTTTAATATTTAAATTTTTATTTTAATTATCACTAAATTGGTGATCAAACTAGGATTTGGGCTACTTATATTTCCAGCATCTTCAGTCTTATGAAAGGACTTGGAATAATTCTCAGTCGATTTTCTTTACCAAAGAATACTTCTTTAAAGACCCTATACTCACTTGTGAGTGATACATTACTACAAATACAGTATGTGTGGTCTGTGGACTGAGGCTTTCTTTAGACCTCCACATAAGTATTACATGTGGGCTCTATCATCCCTAGAAGTTTAATGTTTGTGGTCAAACCATGGTTAGTATCTTTTTTCAAAGGTGCATAATTATAAGAGTATTTAAAATTGTGTTTCATATAATGAATTAGCAATATCAGGAGGCATGACAGTCCTATCCGCAGTCTGGCAGTAAACATAAAGTATCTTATGTTGGCTAACTATGGTTTTATCCAGATTTGTTAAGTGATAAAACAGAGGAAACAGAATAAAGTTACAAGTCTATGAAGTATATAAATGAAGAGAATAAAAATATGAGGAGCAATTCTACCCCCCCAAATTATTAGGATAGTTATGTAAGAGTGATAAAGACAAGTAAAGTCATGATGACCAAGAATTTAGAAAGAGAATTAGGACACTGCCTTTGCCTAGTGTTAATGAAGCCAAGACTCCATTGCCCTACGCATCTCACAACAGCCCTGGTCCCAGGTGCAATGTAAAAAAGGTTTTTGCTATAACTGGAATT
The DNA here is from genome assembly GCF_964656455.1 of Halichoerus grypus. Taxonomy (NCBI): domain Eukaryota; kingdom Metazoa; phylum Chordata; class Mammalia; order Carnivora; family Phocidae; genus Halichoerus; species Halichoerus grypus. The sequence goes on along the minus strand of NC_135715.1, from coordinate 63,175,706 downwards.
TTTAAATTTTCTGTTGTACTGTCTCAGGATGTTTATGGTTCATTTGTCTTTAAAAAAAAGGGGAATGGATTTGTATACGTTCAACAGATACAGGATATTTATAAAGGATATTCTTTTTTGCTTATAAAGGGATTCTTTCTGCTAACTATTTATTCAGTGGTAAAAATGCAAATGGAACGTAAGAATTTACTGTATGGAATATGTACAGGGCAGGTGATTAATCAAGGCACTTAACGTGCCTTGATGGAGGGATTTCTGTGAGCTTTTGCTTTTCTATCAGTGTGAATCAGTATCTTATTCTGGGAGAAAGGAATGCTGGATTGCTGGAGATTCTCATTAAGACTTGGCACTTTCTTGGAAAGAGTTGCAAGAAGAAAGTAAAAGAATTATATTTGACCTATTTCTCGGGCAGCTCACCCTCACTCCCCGCCCTCCCCCAAACCCATTATTTGCACCTATGTGTTTTGCAATGTGTTCATAGCTTCCCTTACGAGACTAAAACACTTTCATGGAACTGTGATTTGTCATCTAGATAAGGCTTCTCACCTTCATTTTATAAGTTCAGGTAAGATGAGAGAAAGAGCCAGAAATGTTATTGTTTGTATATTTTAAAAGTTCCAAAGACACGATTTTTCTTCAAGTTTTAAAGTGTAGGGGGTACGTGGCCAGCTCAGTCAGTAGAACATGAGACTCTTGATCGCAGGGTTGTGTGTTCAATCCTCACGTTGTGTATAGAGATTACTTAAAATCTCTTTAAAAAATAATTAAGGTGTAAAACCTCCCTCAAATACACCAAAATGGCTATGAAATTCTTATGCAACTCAATTTTTCTCAAGTTTTTCTTCTCCACAGTTCTTACGTATGTCTTTGTTGAGAAATGCTAATGCTCCTATGAATATTGTCTCAACTAAAGAATCCATACTTTTCTTTCTGAATTTAAATTCAAACGCAAAACTCAAAGCTTAGTGTTCAATTTCAGTTTCTTTAAAACAGGGCTCCATTCAAAATCTTGTATTAAAGTACTCTCCATTAGGGTGACAAGAAAAAAAAAGCCTCAAGAAGGCTTTGAGAAGTCTACATTAACTTCTAGAAAATGTAGCCACTGAGAAAATAAAGAATTTCTGCTTAACGGATTTATTTTACTCAGTAACTAGGTATTAAATCAAGAAAATTACAATGACTAAAACATATGAAGTAAATGATTAAAAATTATTCTTAGATAAATTGGCTTTAAAGACAACATATAGGTGTTACTGGAGGGGGTATGGGGTGTCTCAGAAATTATAAGATGCCAGTGAAAAGTACCCGAGCAGCAAGCCCTCTGTTGAATGCCTTAGCTTGACACATGGACCTTCTATGTCAATCTCTGAAGGAGTCAGGTGGACTCTGTAATCTGTTATCTAGCCAGGATACTTTTGAGGAGAAAGAATGCACTAACCACACTGGAAACCAAGACAACTGATATAAACCGGAATAGTCCTGGACGAGTAAAAAAGAGTGGTCAACCTACAAAAGAATGCTCAACCTACAGATTATGAATTCTCACAAAAGGAGAAGAAAAGTCTTCAGTAACCACATGTCATCATTATTTTGTTGTTGTTGTTCACGGCTCTGGGAAGCGACTGTGAAATAAACCAACAGGCCAGCCCTCCTGGAGCTTACTGACGGTACTGGGTGCAAAATAAAATATCTGCCCAGAACAGAGTGATTTACAAAAAGTTGACCTCAGTCAAGCTGCTATTGTTCATGTCCATAACATACGTACATACATACACATATATATATACACACATATACATAATATGTACATATTATTTTATATATTATATATCATATACACATTTAATATATACACATACACACATAACTTTGTTACGTGAAAAGAGATTCCATGAATTAACAGCATTTGATATCTAGTATAAAGCAAATGATTCTGAATTTTCATTTTTAGATGTGTCATGGAGAGCTTTGAAATGTTAAAATGGTTCATACCACCAGTTACTTTATATTCAGTTAAACTGGTGACTGCAAAAGAAATGTGGAATATGTACAGATGCATTACCCTTTCATTTTGAAGCATGTAATATTAAAGGTGCTTAAAGTCTAAGCTTCCTTAAAACCTTCTTAAGAGAATATAACTAAGTTGGACAAAATTTCATGTCTCAGCAGTCTTTTAAAATAGAACATTTTTAATATTATTTGTTCTTAGATTTTTAATATAAAGACTACATAGAGATCAGGACTTATCAATTAGTGTTCCCTATCAGATTTTGCCAATTTCCTTATTAAGCTTTGCTAATCCATGGATGCTGCTAATTGAACAGAAATTGCTATGAATAATAAAACATCAGTACTGTGTATTCATTACAATATGTGATTTATTTTCACTTAATAAACTGATTTAGTTATCCAAGCCATTATTTTCCAAGTGTACTGTCAATTCAACAAGTGTCTATTCTTGATGTGTGTTAAGGCTTTCTGCTCAGCTCTATGCTGTGATTCAAAGGTCACTATGACCTGCCCCTGCTGGGAAGTGGTGTGGATGCGGGGAGGAAAAACTGACACTGGAGTCAGACCAACTGGGTTCAAATTCTAGCCTGCAGACCTTCTAAAATATCACTGAAGCTCACCAATAGAACTGATGACGTTGGGGATGCCTGGGTGGCTCAGTCAGTTAAGCATCTGCCTTCGGCTCAGATCATGATCCCAGGGTCCTGGGATCGAGTCCCACATCGGGCTCCCTGCTCAGCGGGGAGCCTGCTTCTCCCTCTGCCTGCCGCTCCCCCTGCTGGTGCTCTTTCTCCCTCTCTCTCTCATTCTCTCTCTCTCTGGCAAATAAGTAAATAAAATCTTTAAAAAAAAAAAGAACTGATGAAGTTGGAAGTTCAGAAAGGAAGAAATCATCAAAGCAAGAATAATAATGGAAGTTAACAGGGAATATGTAGAAGGGTTCGTCATGGAGCATTTGAGTTACTTAGAGGGAGGCTGGCCTCAGATGACAGGAAAACTGGACACCAGCTACTACAATCATCCAGCAAAGAGCAAGATGTCTCAAGGTCTAGACTAAAATGTGGGAGCCAAAGAGGGAAAGGGTGTTTAAGGGAAGGTGGTAGAACCACCAGCTTCTGTGGGGCACTGAGGAGTAGGGAATAGACGAGCACCTCCTTCTCATATTGTGGGGAGTAGATAACTAGGCACAGAACAGCCTCTGTTGGAGAGGACTCTGAGGGCAGTGGTTTTTTGTTTGTTTTGTTTAAGGTCTTATTTATTTACTTGAGAGAGAGCGAGCCCAGGGAGGGGCAGAAGGAGCAGGGATCCCGACTGAGACTCGATTCTGGGACTCCAGGAACATGACCTGAGCCGAAGGCTGAGGCTTAACCGACTGAGCCACCCAGGTGTCCCAGGGCAGTGTTTTTTTTTTCCTGAGGATGGGCAGATTCCACACAGACAAGACAGCGGGCCGGGGAGGGGGTGGTGCACAGAGAAGCTCAAGTACACAGAAACGTGTGCCTGTACTAGAACAGAAATAAAAAGAGCCCAGTGCATTTTTATGAAATCCTACTTCTCCTCAGCATCTACAATAAACAGACTTCTTTTAATTCCATTCCTTTTGTTAAAACTTTGGTTGAGACCCACCCATGGAAATGATTTCATTAAACACTAATGGAATGCATTAGGAAAATATCATAGTAGAGGATTTTTCTTATCATAAAGGAGTTTTTAAGAATCTGTAATCTGTATGTATCTACAGCAGTGACTGAACCAGAGGCATATCATTCTTCAGTTCAAATCCCTTTCTTTTGTTTTACTGTTTTAAAAATTGTTGGACAAAATATCACTATGTTTCTCTTCTGGAAGCATAAGCTATCTGCACTTCACAAAATGTCTGGTATAGAACTGTATTTAATGTTCAATTAATAATAAAAATGAGTCTTCTAGTCTCAATACAGGAAAAATAACTCATCTAAATAAATATTTAGGAAGCCTAATAAATAGATTGTATAAGTTAATGCAAGGAAAGCAATAATTTACATAATTAACTAGATCACCTTATGATTAGCCATTTATGGTTTTATAACAAAGTCATTTTCAAGTAAACAAATCAAGTAAAATTAATCTGTCCTAAAGAGGTTTTGATTTATAAAAATAGTGTATATATTTTTTTCAATAATCACATGTTTACTGAGCTTTCCGTGTCCAGCATGCATTTTTTAGTCTGGCAAGAGGAATAGGCTAATATGAGAAAGGCAAGGCTAGATGAAATTGTAGGAAGAAATGTGTCTTTTGCCACTATGAAGTCTTTTATGTATATAACCAGTTAAAAGGTTTTTCCTTAACCCTGGAGCTTGTGTGATTAAATTATTGTTTATACATATAGTATAACAGCTTGGATCTATAACCTCTTTTATTCTGAAAAATGTCTTAAGGACCCCAAAGAGCTTTTGTTAGGAATTTCTCTTTTGATATGTACCATAATTTAAGCTGAGAAAACTTTTAAGGATTCATTTGTTAACTCATTTAAATATAACAATAATGAACCCATAACATATTTTTATCAAAAATAACTACGTTTTTTTAGTGAGAAGAGAGGCATCACTATACATTCTTAGCTATCTATTTAATGTTTGGCTTCAGAGAAGACAGGTGGATTCTCATATCTGATTCTGCATTCAGTCTGTGGTGATAGGTCATTTTGGTTGAAGTGTATTAAGAAAACCTAGCCTACTTACCCTTTCATGAAGAATTCTAATATCTTCACCCTATATATAGTTATTAGAAACTGTGACTCACCCTTATGTATAAAATGTTAATCCCTATAATCCAAAGTATAAATGTGTAGAAATTAAATGGTCCGAGTAGGTAAGCAGAGACTGAGGACAGCAACATACACCCCCAGTAATGGTATGTTTGAAAGTAAAATTCATTAAAGGAAGGAATTACCTGCTCTCTTTGATGGTTTTCTCTGATTATATCTGTGAAAAAGATAACCATTCCTTTGTCATTTCATTTTCAGTTTTTATTCTTAGTATACAAAAAAATCCATTTATCAAACTAGTAATTACTTATCATCACAGTAAGAAATTGTAGAAGGAGCTTTAAAAAAAAAATGCTTACTCAGGAACTACTTAGGACGCTTAGTTGTTGCCAAACAACTTAACACACAATTGTGAGGAGTCCAGAACAGTTCCGTTAGCCAGAGAAGGGAAGGGCTCTGAGAGTACACCCAGAAGCTGAGTTTCTAGTACCAGAAACACTGCTCGGCTCAGGTGAGCGTGGGGGGAGGGGAGCACCTGCACCCTGACGTCACACCCACTGCTTCTCCCTGATTCCCCACCTGGGCAGCCATCTCTACCCATATTTGCTGGCGAGGAGGAGAGGAGAGTGGGGTTAATTCACTTGACCCCCTCACAGTCACAGAGGTGCTGTGACTTGTGTGGAAATCGGAGTCCTCCGTTCTCCAGGGAACGGAGAGAAGCCATCAATGGCAGAACGGGGTCGGGGGCTGGGGGGTGCGGTGCAGAACATGGCTCCCTTTGGCTGCCTGAAGCCCCGTCCGCGGATCCTAACTGCCCCCAGCCGCAAGCACTGGGAACTAGACCGCACTGCACTGGTTTATTCAGCCGAGCTTTCCTTTTCCTCGGAGGTTCACCTGATACAAGAGACCTCAAGCCTTGAAAGATAATTTTTAACCAGAAAGTAACCTATTTCTAAGAATGATTTTTAGCAAGTGGCTCTAACTGGCTTCTGTTTTCTGGCCTTAGGGCGCTACGAAATTGTTTCAAAAGGGAATAAATGGGCCCCACAGCAGATGGCTGGAAACGGGTTGAGAGACTGATATGTGAAGGGCAACTTTTTGGAAGTATCATGATTTTATTAACTGGTACATCTTCAAAACTGCTCTCTGTAACCAGAGAGTGGGCCAGTGGGTGTTGTTTTTGAAAAGAAAAAAAAAAAAAAAAGGTACTTATAATTTATTATAATATTTTATGTTATTTCAACACATAAAATCTTTTTGATGTTTTACAATGAAATATTTCCATTTTTTACATCCTTTGCCCAAATGTTATTTAAGACAGTATGTGTTTTCTCTCTCCATTGTTAGGGAACATGATATATAGGAAGCCTGTTCCGAACATGTGGCTTACGGGACAAAGAGACCCATAAATTCTTGGTTAAACCTCAACCATTAGGGAGACAAAGCTTAGAATAACTGGATATTCCTAGTTTAAATAAATAATGGAAAACCACCATGGAGAGAAATTTATATTGATGTTAAAAACCAACATACTTCTTTTTGATGGAAATCCCATTAACCAATGGATGGTGTTAACTTTTAGCAGAAGATACGCAGATAGATAGCTTACATATGAACTGGTTAGTTTTGTTCCTGCTTCATTCTTTCTTTTTTATTTGTTTTCTCTCTGACCGCTTACTTTTAGTGGCCTCTGTATTTGGTAGTCTCTCTGGCTCAAATGTCCATACTCTCTTCTTCAAACTAAGTCTTCTTTGTCTTTGCAGATTTGTCTTTAGCATAGTCTTCTTTTGAAAACCATTAGTGACTCATGTGAAAAAAACTTCTATTTGCTCCCCTTGCCACAAAAGTCCTGGGTGTGTGTGCGTGTGTGCGTGTGTGTACCACGTGTGGGTATTTTAGTAGTTGGTGCTCCTGGCCATCTCCCCTCGGGAACTATGTCCCCTTCATCTGTGCATCCTTTACCCCTAACACAGCCCTTGCGCATCGTGCATTTTCAAGATCCGTTGAATAAATGAATAAAATACTGAACAGATTGAGCTTTTGAATAATTAGGAACCCAAAAAGGTCTCAGAGCAGTTGTTGTTTTAATACTAGGTGGAAGGAATGTACATGATTTTATTATTTAGATTTTTAACAATTAAAAACAGGATCGAACACAAATCTAAAGGTAAAAAATAAAACAATAGTATATTTTCCTCGAATGTCTATGGCAAAGTGCAGGTTGCCAGAGATGATCTATCATACATAAAACTACAGGAAACCTTTGTTTAGATCTGTGGAGTACATACCAGTTCTGAACTATAATTTAAAAATGGGAACTAATAGTAAATTAAAACAAAGTGACGGCTTAAGAAATTTCTAAGAAAGCAGAATATAGCAGTGAAGGGAACAGCTTAGATCAGTGCTTAGTATATAATTGACATTCACTAAATATTCTTTAGAGTGGAACACATCATGTTTCTGGGCAGGCAGACAGTTTGTTGTGACTTAGTGAATGGTTGGTACGGGGGCACCAGGGAAATGAGTCTGGACCATAAGAAGATGACAAATGATGAAGGTTCCTGTGTGTCATTCTAAGGTTTTAGACTTTATCCTCAAGGCAATAGGGAGCTAGTGAGGGGTTTTCCTATGGAAATGGTGTGATATAGACTAGCAGGTTAGGAAGATTACTGGGGAACTAAGTGGAGGATGGATGGCAGATAACAGTGTGAAATGAGGGACAGATCCTTCAGGTAGAAAGCTATTGCAGAAAGATGATGTGGGGCTGAAATGAGAAAGTTGCCATGGCAAAGCAAAAGAGGGATGGATTCCAGAGATGTTTAGGACTTGGTGGCTGATTAGATATGGAAGTGAGTGAATGACAGAAGCTGGTATGACTCCTCATGTTTTGTTTTGGTAGCTGAGAGGAAGAAAGAACTCTTTCCTACAATATAGAACACGACAGGAGAAGCAGCTTTGCAGAAAAAAATACTGAGTTCAGCTTTGGACATATGTGACTTCCAAGTGCCTATGGGACGTCAGGGCAGACATGCAATGGAAAGTGCATGATCTTGCTCTGGAACTGATGAATGTGGATTGGATGCGTCAACAGATTTCAAAGTAATTGGAGTCAAGTAGGAGCAGGAGCCTTGACAATGGATCAAGATCAGTCAGGCACAGAATCTAAGACCAGCAGATTGATGAGCATAGAACCCCGGAGAACAGAGCAGCTATGGAATCTCTTGAGAAAGAGAAGCTCATGAAGAGCTTGAACCAAATGAGACATCCAGAGAGCTCAGAAGAAAAACCCAGAGGGTCACATCAGTTTTGAACTTCAGTTTAAAAATACTAGCTGTATCGTACGAGGCAAGATATCTAACTTCTCTAAGCGCCAGCTTCTTGGTTTGAAAATGGGTTTGGTTAAAGTATCGATCTCATAGTATTTACATGAGGATGAGGTAATATCATATATAGAGAGAAGTCGTCAATATCTAGCCCATAGTTAGTGCACAATAATTGCTGTTGGTGGAGAAAGTATGAGTAGGCATAGAAATTATGAAGTAGTGGTAACTGTAACAATAATTATCTTTGTCTCTATTTTGTTATTGAGAGTTTCAAAAATAATTCAATATGATTTTTTAAATTGGCAAATACTGGGAACAGACAAAGGAAGACAAGTGCTAAAACCTGACAACTTAGATTTGATTGGTGACCTTGCACAACCCAATTTTAGTGGGACCAGAAAGCTTACTGCGATGTGGATAAGGTGTTAATGGAAGGTAAGGAGACTGGGATTCATTATGTAGAGTCCTCTTTTTTGATTTTTTATGGGAAGGGAAAAAATAAGGCAATAGTTAGGCGTAGCCCGCTCTGCCTGGCATTCCTGGCCTGTTTCAACCTGATGCTTCATGAAGCAAAATTGTTCCACTTACAGTTGCCTTCCTTTGCTCATACTAGAAGGGCTCTTTCTAGAAGCCTGAGCCCACCCTGCTCTGATCATCCCTCTCTCCCAACACTCAACCAAAGTCCCAACTTCTCCCTGAAGTCTCCTGTCATCTCCCCTCCTTAACTCTCTCACTGTGTCTCCTGTATTCACTCCTTTAGCACATGTCCCCCGCACCTTCCCACCCCTACAAAGCTAATATGGATTTCCTTCATGCTATTCGTCTAAGTCCCAAAGAGGTCCCACCTGGGGCCTCTAAGGGCAGGGATTGCAGGTCTTACTAGGTGATGTAGTGCATTGCTGGAACTTGATAAAGTAGTTGGGACTATATGATGATAAAATTTCAAGTTGCTTTCCTATTAGCTTAGAAAATGTGATATTGGTGTCAGAACCCCAAATTTACATAAGGTCTGAGTGCATTCAGAGGACATTGCCTGCTGATGCCTACACAATTTTATCCTTCGGTTTAGAGTGACTTATATTTATATCTGTTTAAATACCAAGACTGATCAGAGTTCTTCAACTATTCCTTCCACTCTTATAATTTAACTATTTGAGTCTTTATGGCAGTTCAAAGCCAAAAAAAAAATCCATATCTTCACAGAAACTTTTCATTGTGTTTTATGAACTCTAAGGAAACTTTAAGTTGAGTTAAAATACTAGTACATCCCAATTAGTATATTTTTATATAAATAATTAGTTAAAATGTAAGTAGTAAAATAAAGTTTCTCAAATAATAAACTATGGAAAACAAATGGTTTTAAAATATTTCCATTATGTACTCAGTTTCAAGTTATAGAAATATATAATTTGGGGGCACCTGGGTGACTCAGTTAAGTTTCTGACTTCGGCTTGGGTCATGATCTGGGGTTCCTAGAATCAAGCCCCTTGTCTGGCTCTCTGCTCAGCGGGGAGTCTGCTTCTAGCCTCTCCCTCTGCCCCTCCCCCCTACTCCCCCTGGTCCTATGCATGTTCTCTCTCTCAAATAATAAAATCTTTAAGAATATATATATATAATTTTGATTTATAAACATTAAAGAATGGCAACAAAGTAAACTAAGTGAGATTTTAAATATGCACAGTTTGAGATGGGGTTTTACCAATGTGTGCACTGTTAGGAGCTATGGCTTCTTAAATGAACTTGAAAATATATGAATTGTCGATATTATTTGGAGCCAATAGGTGCATCTAATGATCATGTCACTCTGTGTTATAGTCTTTCCTGCAAGAACAAAAGAGACAACAAAAATTATAGTATCCTATTTGCAGGCATTGTTCCTCATTAGGAAACAAAAGCATCATTCTGTGTTAGGTCTGATTTTGTTACAGTACTTGTCATGATGAAAAATTTCATAGAGTGTTATTGGCCCTGTAGGCACCAATACATATAATAATTAAAATTTTAATCACACAGAGAAATACGGTTGTATGTGATCATTTCAAAAAACTGAGTTCTTGTATATCAAGGTTTCAGGAAACTTTTTTAAGATTTTAGGAAACTTTTATGTGCGACATGAATTTGGAAGCTTGCCCCATCATTAGTGGTTAGTTTAAAGGAAGATAGGAGTGAGGACTGGACTTGGAACTCTTGACCTCTTTGCCTGCCCTCATAGTGATAAGGAAGACAATTCCTCTGGAAAGTTTCACCGTTCAGCAATGCAACCCTCTTGTGTACATGTAGGTCATGCGTGCGCGCGCACACACACACACAACTTCTATAATAATATTAAAGAATATATATTTTAGCTTTATACTCATAGACTCCAAGTCTTTACCCTATAAATTATTTAGTCCATGTCATAAGGTAGGAAACTGAGGCACAGAGAGGTTAATAAGATACCTCAAGTCATTTGTAGTGATTGGCAGAGCTGGGAGTCAGATTCCTGCATAGCGAACTCCAAAGCTCATGTTTCTTCCAAAGCCCACAGTGCCCTAAGAGGGCAGCATGGCCACAAAAGAGACAAGTGAGGCTTCTGCCTGATTCCACACACTGGGAGGGGAGGCAGGGCTGGACATTCAGAAATAAAACATGAGTAAGTGCCAGCAATATCCTGTGCTCTCTTAACACATTATAAAACATGGAAGAAATATTGATTCCAAGTTACAAATAAGCAGAATTTCTCCCTAATGAAGACCTTTTATGCCCTGAAGTGAGTCATGTAATTACCACACACTTGGAGCTTAGTGATTTTTTCCAAAAATCAACATACAGGGACAGTCAGCTCGAGTCCATCAAAGGTGGTGTGTGGCAAACACCTGAAAGTGTGGACTTCTACTGTTCCAGGGAAGTCACTGGTCAGAAGTGAATTAAGGCACGGCGCATACTTGCTCTTAGTTTTTCTTAGGGCACGTCACACATCAGAGATAGCTGTTACCTTACTAGCTCTTCACTTAGTGGGCTCCCCGACCTCTAACCTTTTGAAAGGATTCTTTTCATTTTCTCACTGAATGGAAGCAGCTGTGCTCATCGGTCATGGAAAGTATCCACATGGAAGGTTATGCAGCCCCTGCTCTAGGCTTGCATTTTTGTGAGGAAGTGAAAGTGGGAATCATTTTAATCAAAACACCAGTGAAAAATCTTCCAGAGCCAAAGTGTGTAAATCTAGGGCTGACGTCTGATATGTTGTCTGGAGGTAAAGGAGGCACTGAGGTCTTTCTGGATATTTTTTCCTACCGTTCATCTAATAAATGTTGACAGTTAAAAAATACATGTTGATCAGCAGCTGGAAATGCGCTGTGAGTAAACCACTAAAAATGTATCTTTGAATTGTTGAACTAAAATAAGCCAAAGTAGTACTTTAATTACAATAACAATTAGACCATCATTTTCTTGTCTTGAAAATTTCTTCCTTACGGGATACCCAACTGTTCAGGTTTTAAGTATCCCTACCTGTGTTTGAGCCTATGTTTAGAGCCCCTACTCAGCCCGAGTGGTTTACAGACCCATTTAGGACAGATGAATAGAAATGAATACAACTATAAGAGTTCTGCAAAAAAATATGCATTTGTAAATCTAATTGACTATTTCTGGCTGTGTTCTGTGAAGCAGAATTCCCTAATCTGTACAGTATAGGGATCATGAAATTGAGAAATAGGATCAGATTCCTCATATAGAGCAATTACGTGGACTAGTAAGGGTACCAGAATGTGAATTTGGCACAGGGGACAAAACAGGCTAGCTGGGAGGGGCTTCATGGTACCATCAACTTAGAAGCCTTTTTAGGGTCCTTAGATACAAATTAGGTCTTTGGGCTTTTCTCAATGCCGATTTCATTTTTTATGTTCTCTACTCTTAAAAAAATCTGTTACACTTGTCCATCCGTTTTCCAGATTTCAAATGTGATTGCATTGCATTCTTTCCTGTTCTCTTGTTCTTGAAGGATCATGCCATTTTGTTGTTTTTAGGATTATAATTTTTGAGGGGCTTCCAAAGAGGATAGAAGTATCTATATGTAAGTTGTGTTTAATCTTCTAACCATGAACCTCAACCCTTTTTCTTTACTACACTACAATAGTTCTTCAAATGAGTTTTGAGTTTAGGTTTAAATTAAGATTTAACTTGGTCCCCGATCTCTACATTGGCAACGACCAATGCTTGTAAATTACCGCAACTGTTAACTAATCATCAGGGCAAAGGCATTTATGTTGTTGGTAGAAATGGCGCAATAGCAAGGTCTGAACTAGGTTTTCTAGGATAACTTAGACATTGAACTAGGACTGAAAATACTGTAATATTTCACGTGCATAAACCTCAACATACTTGACAAACTTACATCTGGAGAACACTGGTAAGAAGTAGCAAGCAAGCAAAATGAGCCACTGATGAACAAAACTGATGCCATTAAGTTCATGCACCTTGCTCACAGATATGCCCCATGTGGGGGGGTGGGGGCGTGGGTCTCCTCTTGTCCAAATCTACATTTAACCTACAATCCAAGGATGCTCCAGCCAACTTTATATTCGGCATACTTGAGTAAATTTTTCACACAAGTTTTTATCACTGTGGATGATACATTCTTTACCACTATGCTTTTTCCCCAAAAACTGATTGTGGCAAAAGGCATCTCTCATTTGGTTCACTTAGAGCCTGCATTCATTTGTCTCATTATTTCAGGCTCCCAGAAGATTTCATGGATAACCCTAGGATGGGGCTAGAGAGTCTATAAAAGAGGTAAAGCATCGATAACATAAGTCACAGCAAACTATTTACAATAGTGGAAGAAAGAGAAATCTATTTTAAAACAAGCCCAGAAATTCAAACGGCACAATGGGGGCTATTTAGTGTAAGTACAGAAAGCCTTAAACTCTCAGTAAGCAATGAGGCATCACTTTATTACAGAGCAACAGAATAACAGCTGTGCATCATTGGTTCTGGCGTCTTCAAGCCTGTGTGTGTCCCACCTCTCAACCACTGTAGCACTCTTTGCTCTCCAATATTTCTATCCTTACCAAGTAGGACAGTAAAGCACAGTGCCTCATTCATTGTAGCTACTCATAACTACTTATACAATAAATGGGCTAATAAAATGGGGAGCAATGTATGTATATATATATATTTTTTGATACAAACAATTGCAGGTAAATATTGCTGCAGGTCAGTGAAATACTTTGGAAACAAAACATATAAAGACAAATTCCCCTAATTCTTACAGGAATAGAAGGGGAGAGGTGGAAAAAAGATAAAGTGAGCAGTGTCTACACAAAGATATTTTTCAATTTAAAGAGTGTCAGTTAAGAATATAAACTATTAACATCCATAAATTCAGAACAAAGTCATCTAAAATATTGTTACTATAGCTCTAGCTTACAAATGAGTGGTAAACCTTAGTTTTTCTTTGAATGACTCCAACTTTACCAAATTTAAAATAATCCCAAATAATCCTGTGGAAAAGAAGTCAACTCTTTAACTAAAAAGGAATGCCCCTTTCCTCATCCGGGTGTTAGGCAGATTTTCAATAGTACTTTTACTCAGAGGCCCTAATGCAGTACCGGACAATCACAACCATTATATATTTAGTTTTACATAAACCAACATGGCATGGAAGTTGACTGAATTACTTGTTACTCACTAGAAGTCAAAGGTATACATTCAGATTACATATTTCTTTTTTCTCTAAAGCAAATTAATTCGTGGCCATTAAAGTATTAGTTAGGAAGAGTGGCCCAATAATCCTCATATATTAAGATGATGCCTGCAAAGAAAATGGAACTATAAGGAACACAAATAGTATATAGAAGCTGAAAGATTGGGGTGTAAATATTCATAAATTAACCAGGTTTTAATCTGATTCAATTATTTTAAATTCTGTTTAAAGTATATTTTTATTTTAAAAAGAAAAGCATTGTTGTGATGAGCACTGGTGGTTTTTGTAAGTGATGAATCATTAAATTCTACTCCTGAAACCATTATTACGCCATATGTTAACTAACTAGAATTTAAATAAAAACTTAAAAAGAAAAAGAAAAAGCATTGTTGAACATGCTATTTATATTTTGTGATACATCTTCACAGAAGGTTCCAATCTAGGATGCAAAGCCAATCCTGAAACACACCTCATTTAAATAAATTATTTGGACTTCCATGCCATACTTAAAAGCTTTGGGTATATTCCCTAACATTTCATAAGATTATTCTTTATTTTTCATTCTGGTACAACTACTTGTAAAGAAAGGTCAGGCTTGGTGCTTCATCAGCTTCCTGAAAATACCAGGCTCACTTCCACCTTCTCTCTGTGGTTTTCCCAAAATATCCTTAAGAAGGGAAAAAATTTAAAATTGAAAAATACTTCTCTTAATTCGCCCCCTTCCCCCCTAGTGACCTAAGAAGTCTAGGTTGGCATGCTAATCCAGTCACTGTTTTCTCAGATAACCTTATATAAATCCTATCTGTAGACAAGCTGAGTTTTTCTTTTCTCAATCCCATATATCATGGGCATAGATTGAAACCAGGAAGCTGACAAGGTCAATGCTAGGGTGTTATCCATATTCTTAGAACAGGGTTGGGGCAAAAGTGGAAATTTTCTGCCTGCACGAGCTTGCCTACCTCATTTCTCCTCCTTCTTCTTTTCCTGGCTTTTCAAGGGTAGCCTCTGTTTTGGCCCCAGGGCCAAGTTCACATTCTGGTAACACACATGTTCGAGTCTTCATGATCCCTCTGTATGAAGAATTCAGTCCCATTTCGCACTCTCGTGATCCCCGTGCCATATACATGAGGGAATCTTGCCTCACTGAGGACAGCACAAATACTCATTACGAGATGTACAAGGGAATATTGTTTTTTAGAACTCTTACAGTTGCATTCATGTCCAGTCACCTGTCCTCCCTTGGCCTCTAAACTATTTGTGCTAACTAGGAACTCTAAAAATAGGCTCAGTAACTCTGGACTTTTTTCTTCATAACATCCCAAGACTATTTGATTTTTTGATAAGGCCTATAAATAAGTTCATAATTAGGAACGAAACCTGAGCACTGCCGAAGCTGCCATATGTGTCTTTCAGACTCTTCCCAATGAAAGAGTTGTAAGGCTGCTGAGCTGGATTGGCTATAAGGAGCAATAAGGCTCTGATCCAGGTTTTGCCATAACATATCAAAGTGCTCACATTTATATTCACAATACTCAGATCGTTTTTCTAGCCAAAACCTTCTTTCTAAAAAATGGCATGGGTAAAGTGTGGGGGCAGGCCAGTGGGTGGTGGTAGGAAGATGAAGTGAACTAATCATATGATTTTTTTTATTAGTTTCAGAGGTAGAATTTAGTGACTCATCAGTTCCATATAACACCCAGTGCTCATTACATCAGGTGCCTTCCTTAATGCCCATCACCGAGTTACCCCATCCCCTAACCTACCTCTCCTCTAGCAACCCTGTTTGTTTCCTAGAGTTAAGAGTTTCTTATGGTTTGCCTCCCTCTCTGGTTTCATCTTATTTTATTTTCCCTTCCCTTCCCCTATGTTCATCTGTTTTGTTTCTAAAATTCTACATATGAGTGAAATCATATGGTATTTGTCTTTCTCTGACTGACTGATTTCGCTTAGCATAATACCCTCTAGTTCCATCCACGTCATTGCAATGGCAAAATTTTATTATTTTGATGGCTGAGTAATATTCCATATATATGTTCCATATATATTCCATATATGTGTGTGTGTGTGTGTGTGTGTGTATCTTGCATCTTCTATCCATTCATCTGTCAGTCATATAACTTTTATGCATTTATTCCCTGGCAGATTAGCCAAGAATAACGGTCTAGAGTAGGCAACAGTGAGTGGAATGCCCACGCTTAAAAATGTCTTCTTAGGAGAAGAAAATTTACTGTCAAGAAGCCCCTCATTTATAAGGAACCTTACAAAGATAAAATTATGTGTATTTTGGGCTGAAAAACCTAATTAACACAAGTTGTCCTATAGCTAACAATATTCAGGAACAGGGGTTTATCATTGAGGTTAGGAGGAAAGAGGGAAAATGCCGAGCTGGAGGGGCAGCAGGTAAGGAGTGAGGGCTTTAAGTGACCAAAAGGGGATGTGACCACTCCAGAGAACAAGTTGAAGGTGTGGAAGAGGAGCTTACCAGGGCAGGAGGTATGCAAAATTTGCCTACTGACCGCTAAGCCTGGGTCTTTGGTTGAAGCCAGGCAGAATTCCAAACACTGGCCAGGTGCACCCTTCCAAACTAGTTCCAATATCTTAATTCAGACCTTGAGAGTACAAGCCAGGGCAGTTTTGTCTGGTTCCCTTGTTCAAATCCATTTTGTCCAGCTTCTCTAATGTCTCTCAGGTATTTCCTGTTTGAGTCCCATCCCTCACCTCCCCTGTGCCCTCCCCTACTGAGACAAGACAGTAAAAAAAGGAAGAAATATGGTGTTCCCCACATTTCATTCCCTTTGTTATCAGGAAGGTACTATCAGATTTATGAGATGTTCCTCTCTTAAGAAAGCATTCTGAGAAGCTTCTGTACTCCTCAAGGATAATTTTCCTATTATTCTTCCAAAGGTACTCATGGTTTGGTTTTCCGTTTGTGTGAATTTTATCTTGGAAAGATTTTCAGTTTCAGTTTCTTGATGGCCCAAAGTGTGTGTGTGTGTGTGTGTGTGTGTGTGTGTGTGTATTCATTCGTTGCCCTAAGTCTCCAGAGCACCTAGTATATGCACAGTTCCATACATATATAACCCAGTAGTGGAGTTAATTAATTTCCCTCTTCATCTGGTTCTTCAATGAATAAAAGGTATTTTCCGGTAGAACTGGTCAGTACAGCAACCAGTTGAGATATGAGTCGATGGCCCAAATATGTCTCTCTGCTTCCTTCTGAAATTGATGAGCGCAAAGCTGTTGGATTTATTGCCTGCCACTCTCGTGATCAGAGTGAGGAAGAAGTGCAGACTAGGGAACAATATGCTTTCAGATTTTTTATCTGTTTATCAGCCTTAAAGTTTTTGTTGCAGCATTATCCTCTTTCTAAAACCCAGCTTAGTCCGTTCTTCCTGTGCCAGTTGTTTTAATAGCTTCAGAAGCATTCTTTTTAGTAAGCCTTTAAGTCCCTTATCAGAGTTGAGCAGATCATAGTGTTCAAATATCCACAGGGAGTAAGAGCCAACTCAGAATGGGAGGCTGACATGGCTCGTTGTACTTGGTTGGTGATCTTAGCTGCATTTTTTGGAACTGGCAAAAATCCTAATCTTTGTCTCTGGTGATATTGGATCCCACATTTGACTAATTAAAAAACATGGCTGGGACACTATACTGTTAAGTTACAAAAAAAAGCAAAGCGTGTGTCTCCGACAATACCTATCATCTCTGGGGAATAAGTAGACCAGTAGTCAGTTGTGTATATGTGAACTCAGTTTACTTTTGTTGGCACTTTACAAGCTACCATATTTACTTTCCCATTTAGATTAGGAAATGGAAGAGTCTTGAACCACAATTTGTATAGCTGATAGAAGGGGAAAGCTCCTTAATTTTATTGCTTTTGTTCCTCAAGATTATGAAGTTGCAATTCCAACTTTTGGTGTCAAATGTGGACAACTGAGAATTATGTTACTTGGATATGATCGATACTGTGCAAGACTCTCTGCTCATATCTGGATTTTAAATGGTTTTATACCCAGAGCAACTTGTCCCAAAGTAGGTTCTGTACAACAGAGTCTCACACGATCCCTTCAAAAATGGGTTCCCTGGTGAAATGAGACTGGGAAATGCCACATGTTCTATCCTCCCATATGCCTTAGTGCACATTCCCATATTAAAGACCCTAAAATGTGTGGCAGTAAAGAATTCTGTATACATAGCTTAATCCTAGGACATTTCTCTCCTAGTTGACTCAGAGTGATTTTTTTTAAACGTAATACCTATTAACAGCAGGAGAAATAAGGTTTGAAAAAACATATTTTGGGAAATGCTTTCCTGAATTGTTCAGGAGAAAACCACATAAAGGGTTATGCATTCTATATTTTTGGAGAATCTTTTAGACAGTATTTTCATCTTTTGTAAAAGCAAAAGTAAGGGTGTGTGTGCACACACACATGCACGTGTATATGTGTGCGCACGCCAGCACACACAGGAATTTGAATGTGCAGCATTTCTCCTTTCAGCTCTGGAAAGTCATGGAAAGCTAGCTGGCCTGTGTTCAGTGTCCATGTCTGCCTTCCTACAACTACCTCAGGAAGCCCTTCCACTTCATACTCTCAGCTCAGAGGTGTTCTAGCGAAACCTAATCTGAGGAAAAGCTCTAGAATGGAAATCATTACCCGCATACTTGATTTCATACTAAAATCTAAATCATGCATACACTATCACTTTGACATAGTTTGGTGCATTTTTTAAAAAAGATTTTATTTACTTATTTGAGAGAGAGAGAGAGAACACAAGTGGGGAGAGGGGGAGAGGGAGAGGGAGAAACAGATTCCCCCCTGAGCAGGGAGCTAGATGTGGGACTCTATTTGGGGCTCAATCCCAGGACCCTGAGATTATGACCTGAGCCGAAGTCAGATGCTAACTGACTGAGCCACCCAGGTGTCCCAGTTTGGTGCATTTCTAAAAATCCACAGTCCTGACCTCCCAGAGGACTAGCCATAAATTTTGACTGTGTAGGAAAACTACTGGTTCAGCTACTTCCTGCAACAAGAGCATAAAATTTGTTGTAGTAACTTTCCCACATCCATGATGGTTTTGAAAAGTTCTGCATATTTATGTAACAAGAGGAAGCAGGTCTATCATTTGACTACATGTCTTATCAATTAATAAAAAAACATGGAATTTACAGAGGACAGTCAGATAATATGTTTATGTTAGGCTGTGTGTGTGTGTGTATAATATATATAGTAAGTTTAGACCAGAGTTTCTCCATAACATGATCGACATTTTGGGCCAGATAATTCTAATTCTTATTTTGGGGGTGAGATCTGGCTGTCCAGTGCATTGTTCGGCCCCCACCTCCCGTGGCCTCCACCCACTTGGTGCCCGCATCTTCCCCTCCCTCACCCTTTTTATGACAACCAAAACCATCTCCCAACATCACCCAATGTCCTCACCAGGGCAAAATCATTTATCCCCTGCCCCCCCACCCCCACTGAGAACTATTTGTTTAGACTATATTATGACTTGTATGGTTTATCTTTGTCTAAAAGAATCTGTCACACTGATCCTCATTTTTTTTTTTAACTTGAGACAGAAAGAGAGAGAGAAACTTTCACCTGTGGTATGCATTTGGATTTTTACCAAATAAACACTTAGGTCCAAAACTCCTCCAAGAAATCTAGTCATTGTTTCTTTCCACTGCTCAAAATAAATGAGCTTTTAAAGTATTTTCCTTCATACCATTTTCTTCAGAACTAAAAAATTGTTACAATTTCAGATTTTGTGCATATTTAAAGAAGGCCTGAGTTTCCAAGCCCTGAGTACATAGAACGCCTAAATTGCAAGACCTTTAAATAGAGGTTTTAGCTTCTCATCCTGGTTTGTTAAAAGAGTTACTCATAAAGCTTGTTGACAATGTTTATTTCAAAGTTTTTAACCCAGATGGCCACTGAAGGATGGCTGGAATACCTTATCATTGCTACTAATAATGACTTCTGTTTTATAATAATATATTTTTCTCTCAGTATGAGTAATTTTCTTTAAGCAGATTGGAGTGGTGCATTAAACACATAAAATTTTTCTAACCAGAAAGTTACTTTTAGTTTGAAAGCGAGAGTACCCAAGTTGTAAATTATTTTTTAAATAAACATAAAGTTTTTCAAAGTTTTAAGAAGACACCCATGTCTTTCTAAAACATACTTATTAGAAAGTGTAGACTGTAGAACTTTGCTAAAATTCAGTGGAAGACAGGGTCCTTCTTCTTTCTTGACTTCCATCCATACAAAGTTAGTTGCCAAAAGAATTTTAGTAAGAAGGAGTTCTTCGATGTGGCAGAAGTTTATGTCCAATCTTCTAGTGCAAGTATTCATGATACCGGCTGCTTATGATAGGCATCTTTGGTTAGCCACTTGATTTGTTCATGGGTAATATTCTAAGGATTGCTCTTTTATTGTGGACAAAATTTTTTATTTTCCTTCCAGCAATATTTATAGACTCATTTGTGTCATAATGCAAATTTTCTCTTCCACTGGCAGAAAATCCATTTCAGGGGGGAGGTATTTGTGGGGTATCGGTGAATGGTATCTTTGATTCCTAGTCCGTCTTTATTCATCCGAATCCTTGAATAATTCTCCCAAGTTCATATTTCCCAGGCAGAGTTCAGATTACATCTTTCTCTACCCCGTGTCCTTCATTTCACTCACTTTGCCATTTATTTCCTCCTCCCCCGCTTTGCTTCTGCCAACCCCACAAAGCTGGACTTTGCCACACATGCTGTCCTTCTCCTGTACCTGTTTTCTTGTCATTCCTTTCCCTTAAAGGGGCACTGTCCTCCGATGTCCCTCTGCGGTACCTCTTGTGCCACGTCTGTGGTGGTCTCCCCAACTGAACGCCCTCCCTTCCCTCCTCTGAGCCCCAGGTACTGCATGCTCATGGGTTTACCTTACATTTTGTATTATAACTTATGTAGGGTATTTGGTGTGCCTCCTTACTAGAGTCTAGGTCTTACAGAGGGGACTGTGTGTGAACCACCCTTGAACTTCACAACATGTGCTGTGAGCTCTGTTCAAAAAAAAAAAACAAAAAACACTGGAGGCGCCTGGGTGGCTCAGTCGTTAAACGTCTTCCTTCGGCTCAGGTCATGATCCCAGGGTCCTGGGATCGAGCCCCTCATCGGGCTCCCTGCTCAGCAGGGAGCCTGCTTCTCCCTCTCCCACTCCCCCTGCTTGTGTTCCTGCTCTCGTTGTGTCTCTCTCTGTCAAATAAATAAATAAAATCTTTAAAAAACAACAAAACACTGTTGTATTGCTGTATGTTGGCTAAATCTTTTTCCTACAAGGTCTGCTGCTCTAAGACCATACCGACTTGTCTTTATACTTACTGTGTCTTTTTTTGTGTGTGTTTAGCAGCTAAATATGCAAAACAATGGCTTTTATATTAATCAGAGACAGTAAAATCACCAAAGAGGCCTGTATTTGTGGCCCTGGAATAATTTTAAAGGGATCAGGGCAGCCACCAAAGGGTTTGACTAATTAAATAATACGCAAGTTAAGTACAAAAGCTAGCTTTGTAAAATTAATCTGAAAGAAATGAAAAGAAAATGTGACAGAACACACATATAACATTGATGGTATTCTACTTCATTCCACACCCCTCCGCCGCCCCCCGCCCCACTCTCTCCCCTTCCGGCTTCCCTCCTTCCTTCCTTGGCAGACCTCAAAGACGAGTCTTGTGTATTTGTCAAAGGAGCCATAACCAGGAAACCCGATGTGATTCCACATCTTCCTTTTAAAAAAAAATTTTTTTTTATTTGACAGGAGGGGGGAGAGAGAGAGAGCACAAGTAGGGAGCGCACTAGGCAGAGGGAGAAGCAGACTCCCCGCCAAGCAGGGAGCCCGATGTGGGACTCGATCCCACGACCCTGAGGGATCATGACCTAAGCCGAAGGCAGACGCTTAACCGACTGAGCCACCCAGGTGCCCTTTCTTTTAAATTTTAAGTCTAGAAATCTAAAACTTCCAAATCTTGATTTTGCTGCTGAGCACAAATAGACCTATGAACATGTGTCTGGACTCAAGGCTTAAAAACAACAGTAACAACAGGCTAATTCTAAAGTGTCTTCGAGGTGTTTTCAGTCAGCTGTAACATTCTAGGATTCTAAGTGAAAATTCCATATATCAATTCATAGAATAGCTCTGATGCTGTCATTCCATCTTAATCCCTCCTTCCCGGCTACCAAATTTAAATAAATTTTGGTAATAATAGAAACAATTTAGGTCAAAGAAGATGTCTTCTTTTTTTAAAACAGATTAAGGCACTTCTGGGGTTTTATTCTCTCTTTTTTTTTAAGATTTTATTTATTTATTTGAGACACAGAGATACAGAGAGAGAGAGAGCATGAGGAGGGGGAGATGCAGAGGGAGAGGGAGAAGCAGGCTCCCCGCTGAGCCAGGAGCCCGATGTGGGGCTCTATCCCAGGACCCTGGGATCATGACCTAAGCCGAAGGCAGATGCTCAACCATCTGGGCCACCCAGGCGCCCCCCTCTCTTTTCTATTTTTGTCTCAATGTGGATATAACACATTTTCAAAAGATAATCCAAAATATAGCGCCAGCTGTAATCCTGGTTAATTGCAATGGCTGTGTGTTACGGAAGTGTGCATGGCGTGGTAATACAAATAGGAATTAGAAAACAACCTGACTTCACAGGGAATTAACTAAATGGTGCTAAACTGGTTACTCCGAGAGGTGCTTGGAGTACTGCTTTCATTTCCCCCATAGAGTTTCCTTGGGGTGGGGGGAGATGTCTGGCGCCACAAAAGGAATTAGGCTCTGGTTTGAACAGAGACCTTCAGGCTATTAAATTTATTTTAAGAATGTGTTGCCAGAGATCTAATAAATTTATATAATTTGTTGCTTCGGGCAGTGCATACAAGAAGTCTTGCTGCACCAGGTGTTTTGTTTGGTATTTTTTTTCCTATCCCCAGAGGCAGGAGAGGGTGTGGATCTTCTTGACAAAACTTAACTCAGCTTTTGATAAAGCAGTTATTGTTTCTATGAAAGTATAGGGTTTGGGTTTTTTTAAAAAATTCTATTTGTTGGGGTGCCTGGGTGGCTCAGTTGGTTAAGCGACCGACTCTTGATTTCAGCTCAGGTCAGGGTCTCAGGTGGTGAGATCGAGCCCCATGTTGGACTCAGCGTTCAGCGAGGTGTCTGCTTGGGATCTCTCCCCCTGCCCCTCCCCCACCTCATGTGTGCACATGCTGTCTTGCTCTCCGTCTCTCAAAAAAAATGAATAAATAAATCTTTCCAAAAATTTAAAATTCTATCTGTTAATGGGGAAAATAGGATGAAAATTATTTCTGGGCTGCTTTAAAGGGAAATAATTAAGTCCCCTCTCAAATTAAAAATAGATAGATAGGTAGATGCAATTTCATACTACTTTAAGCACACAAGTTTTATGATCTTATGCTGAAGAACAACAATATTTGAAATCACAGTTTGTTAAATAAAAAGTCCACTAGACTAGACCTGAAAACCCCTAGGAATTTATTCCTCTTCTGCCAACGGCTGCTAGGTAATCTTATTCAAATCACAGCTTTCTGGATCTTGGTAAAATTTGGTAGGGAGAAAATATGCAAATATACAATCCATGTTTTATTCTTGCTCCACAATGCTTGAAGTTTATATTTGCATTGTTCACCTGCATGATCATTTCTTGAAATAGTTTGTGCTCTTGTTTAAAACACGGCATTATACTTTCATTTTCAGAACAAAGTTTCCTTGGCCACTCAGAGCACAGCCCTGAGATGACTAAGTTAGCTTTTAATTTCGATAGCACGTGATCATCGAGTAACGTGCATGCTGTAAATGAGAGCTCACCTTGCAATTATGTGTTTGCTTTGTCCTTTGTCTTCTGTGGATGTACACCTGAATTCCTCATCCTGGCCGTGCATACCAACAGTGAAGGCATTCATTCCACTGGGTTTAAACTTCTAATTAAGAAAGCAAAGTACTGCACAGTTAAATCAAGTTTAGATTAAGGAAATTTTTTTTAAGCCTGAGGTTAACTGGAGATGTAAACTCATGGTTCTCCTCTTTTTCTTTTCTTTTTGTTACAGGGGCTGAAAATAAGTCTGTTCGGTTTCTTTTGGGGGGAGGGGGATGTGGGGAGGATGGCGTTGGGGGAGGGGGACACGCTGAACGAAACAGGGAGAGTTTCTGCAGGCTTAGGCTTGCCACTCTGACCCAGCTGTGGCCTGATGGAGCACTTCATTCAGTCTGGAAGGGTTTTCCTTCCGGCTTCCCCGGCTTTTGGCTGTGGCCCCATACTCATTCATAAAACAAGGGGGTCTTCAGGGGTAGAGCATTTGACTGCATAAAACAAGGGGGGTCTTACTCGTAGCTTGTGTTAATTTTTCTATGATTCAGTCTCAAATGTTTGGAAAGTGTCCTTTATACCCTTTGTTTTCCCACTGGATTCTTACCATTTGTGAGCCTCACTACTGATTAGCATGAAGTTTGCTGCTGGTAGAGGGAAACACACTCAGATCATCCGGTTTGCTTCTGTTCTAGAGCACTCATTTATAAATTAAATTAGAGCAAATTAAAATTGAGCTAGAGTTATCTGTAAATAGAATACAGACCTAAATGAAGTAATCTGGTTACTCAGAGGAAGTATAGAAAGAATACTAGCAGGCTGCCTGTGAACCCCAGATCTATCACATACTTGAGAAATTAAAGCAAATAATTTAGCCTGATAGTATTTTCCTCCTCCGTACATTGTGGGAATGCCTCATTGGCAGGGTTATTATTGGGACATGCATTGAGATAGTGTGTGTATATTACCAAAATGACCCTGACCATGACCCCGTTGTGTCCAGCCCTCCTCTTCATGCGTTTTCGAGGTCCCCAGTGCAGAGCTGACATTCAGCCCATTTACACCTGTACTAGAGTGAGTTCCAGTTGTTTTTGGCCAGGGTCTCTTATGATTGGTCAGTGCCCATGTTGTGCCAATTCTGGTTGGTCAAGCCCATGTTTCTGCTCAAGGATAGGTGTTCCCCACCATAAGCGCAGCCCCACAATGTCACCATAGCCCTGCCTGGAATCCCAGTCGCTGTGTTCAGCTGCCCCAAAGCAGGGACCTGCCTATGGCCCCAGGAGCCACCAGGAGTGGGCACCGGTGGCGATCTTTTCCGTTATTGTGTATCCAATGAAAAGGATGTCCAAAAGAGTGCTGCTTGGAACCTGGTATGAAGGAGATTAATTAAGTATCTCTTTAAATTTCCACTTAATGGTTTTCTCGTTTCATGGGAACCAAAAGTTCATTCAGGAGCCTGGGCATGAATTAGAGATGAGTAACACCCTTACTCTGTACTCTGACTCTCTACTTTGCTCTGATGTTTAAGACTTTGTACAGATTTACATTATTGTGCCTGACGCATCCATGTGTATAACAATGAGCTCTCTCTCCAGAGGCTCCTTAGAACCCAAGAAAATCAGCTTCCATGGGGTCTGTTACTCCAGGTCCACCAACAGACATAGATAGGCATGAATCTGAGATGGGGGATAGGCTTAAACCGAGATCCCAGAACAAATTATTCTAAGATTCTCCAGCAGGATTAGGCGGTATTCTGCATCAGAACTCATCCGGTGTGTACTGTTTTCCTATAGGTTAAAAATTAGCAGGGCGCCTGGTGGGCTCAGTCGGGAGAGCAGGTGACTCTTGATCTCGAGGTTGTGAGTTAGAGCCCCACGCTGGGCATGGAGCCTACTTAAAAAACAAAACAAAAACAAAAAAAAACCTCATCCTGTAAATTCTCTCTGTATATTCTGAGAATATGGCAGGCAGCCCCGCGGGAGCCAGTATACCCTTTACGCATGAGCCACACTGTGTCTGCAGATTAATGCTGTCCTGTCCAGGGAGGGAGGGCACCGCTGCCCATCCGACAAGGCGATGAAGGTTCCTTTCAGTTCACGCTCCTGCTCCTGTACCAGGGAAAAGGTTGGCTAAAGGGAGGCGGAATGTGTGTGGACGCAGAACACTTTTCCACTCCTTGTGCTCTGTTTTGTCTTGTCCCAAAGGGTTAACTTACTGTAGCGTGTTTTGAGTACGTACACTGATTCTTGTTATTTGCAGTAGTCATGTTCCATAAAATTGCTGCAAATACTAAACAACTGCTCCTGGGGGAAACACAGGGGAAGGCTCCCTGCAAGCTTCTGGTCGCAACCTTTTCTTATCCAGTCAATACATACCCTTGTTTGACGTGTGTTTCTGTTGAAAGATATCTTATTTGATCTGTGTTGTAGATTCGTTGACATTAAACACACAGCCAAGCTCTAGAACTTACGTCACACATGTATTTTCTCCATAGGACATGTCACAGCTTTCTTGTGCTTAGGAAAACTGAACAGCACTTTGGCTCTAGGATTGTGGGATATTTTAATCAATGGAATCACCAACATAAAGTACAAAAATGCAGAAAGTTCGGCGCTAAGTAGACTGTGAAAAGGACCCTAGTGTACTGTACGAAACAAGAAGGCAGAGCATCAGGTGAGGCAGATTCTTCAAAGCTGCTCTGCAAGTATCCACAGATGAGCACAGAACCCTGCGAGTACTGACTTTGGGGTCACCCATAAATTTTAGTGAGTAGACGAATCTGCAAATACAGAATCCAGGAACAATGGGCATCAGCTGTATGTCGACCTCTGGTATAGTGGGTGAAGAGGAATGCAACTCTTTGGAAATCTCATGTACAAATACCATCATGTACCATGATGGGTATATAAATCAGGCCCCTAAGGAGCAAAACTACAATAAGAAAGTGAATTGTGATCTTGGCTTCTAATGTGAACGTTGATCTATTCACCAGCTCCATCCCTGCCTCCACCTTATCTGGCAACTTTTTATCTTTAGATCCTACAGAAAAGTGTGAACTAATCCGTGCTCAGTGCCATTCCCTGCAGGTCATGTGACAATGACCAAGCTATCGCAGCTCCATATATGGTTTTGGTTATTGAAAGATGTGCTTATAGGAGCCTTTCCTGAGAATAGCCTAAAAGACCACACCACCTGTGGTCCATATGTGCTATGCGTATTTCTCTCTGGGTCTTTGGCACGCTACTTCTCTTTCTATGCATTTCTCTATCTAGTTTCTGCATCTGTGAATCTGACACCGTGTTCTGTGCTGATGCTTTTTCAGAATGCATAAGGCAGTGGGAATGTGGTGGCATGTGGGGGGTGGGGGTAGAGATTGAAGGAAGAAAATGATACATCCATTATCAAAAGTCACTATTGAACAAAAACAACCATTGGAATTATTAAGTAGCCTACGAAAGTATAAACTCTACTGACAATTTTTCTGGGTCTGACCCCCCCGCCCAGTTCTTCAGGAGCTCTGTCAGTCATACTAAGGCCCAGGAGCCTTTAGGTCAAGATTCTTCATCTCTGGGGGGCAGGGTTGCAGCAGGATGAATGCACAACCCCCACCCCAATGCTTGGGGCAGATTTTAAAGCATCTTGATCCCTTCCTCTTTGTCTTTACTATTATTATTTATATTTTTATAGAAAAAAGAGAAGGAAATGAGTATTTAGTAAATGTCCTGAACTCCTACCAAACTGAATTCCCTGAAGTTTCCTTCTCACTGGATTTCTTATCTCTGTTCTTATACTTAATCTTCCAGGAACACCTTCTCCCATCTCTGTAAATGTCCAAATACCACCCTGTACTTAAGGCCCCATTTAAACACTATCTCTTTTATGAATTTGTCTTTGATGCCCTCAGGTTAAAGCAATCCCTCACTCTGTGAACTCCCACAGCATTTGTCAATCTTTAGCTTATACACTTATCTATGTATTTATGCCATCTCCCATCACTGAATGTCCACTCTCGGGGGCAAGGGGAGGGATGTTTCAAAGCCAAGCTGACTTGAGCTCTGCATCCAGGGTTTTCAGTAAACTGTGAAATCCACCAGATGAAGGGCCAGAGGACAGGAATCCAGGAGCTCTCAAAGTTTGTTGTATGAAAGATTCTAAGGCAAAGCAAAGTTTAAAAGATCATCCCAGTGGTGCCTGGGCGGCACAGACAGTTAAGCTTCTGACTCGTGTTTTCAGCTCAGGTCCGTGATCTCAGGGTCATCAGATCGAGCCCTGCATGGGGCTCCACACTCCGTGAGGAGTCTCCTTGGGATTTCTCTCCCTCTGCCCCTGCTCACGTTCTCTCTCTGTAAAATAAATAAATAAACTTAAAAAAAAAAAGACCATTCTAGCACAGAAATGAAAATGAAATACATCCCTTCTTTTAGCTTTATTTTTTGATTTTCACCATAATTAATAACATAGATGTTGATGGAAGCTGCAGGGTTGTTAACCATGGTCCTTGCCTTCTAAGAGAACAAGAACGCTTAAAACTCAAATTATCTAATTTTCCCAGTAAATTAGGTAATGTTGCTTTAATCTTTTCTAATATAAATATCTATTTCTATTGCTGGTTTAAAGGACAATATTCAGCTTTTTAAAATGGCTGCATAGTTGATTGCCAGTTCTCAGTCTGAACTTTATTCTGGGCAAATGAAACGTGAGCAAGCTAGAAACATCTAAAATAGAATTATGTTCTATCAGCAACTAACTTTTTTCCAAGAAAAATATTTGTGAAAACATCTTTGAAAAAAAAATTGTCAAAGCTAAATGGACACCCAGAAATTACCCTGATCAAGACAAGTCAGAGGTGTGACATTCGTTTTGTATTGAAGATGTGTACTTTGTCTTTAGAGAAACCGGGCAGCTCTGTGTTCGTAGGGAAGGCTAATTGAAGGTTGTGATTCTTTGTTATTCTAAAAAAAAAAAAAAAAAAAAAAAAATCTCTTGTGTTCCTATTGAAAAAGAAAATGAAGAATCCTAAAGACCAGCTGGAAAAGTTCAAAAGAGGTCTTTTCATCAAACCCTTAATGGCTCTAGTGTCAGGGTTTGGGGACAAAGCTTATGGGAGTGTGGTTATCAGCTGTCAAGCACCTGTTCTATGGATTTATGACACAGTTAGGGACTTCAGTTTGTTTCCAGTGAGACGCTGAGACTTGCTCCTTGTGCTACAGACGACAGTCTGCTTTAGAAACTAAAATAAGTAATAAAATAATTTTAAAAAGTAAGAAATAAAAATAAAGTTAAATAATAGCATAATAAGTGAAATTGAAGTAAAAATTTGTCAATTTCTTAAGTTAATTTCACCTACAATTTCACATTCAGTAAGCTGCAGCTATTGTTATTCAAAGTATTAACATTTATTATTCCCACACATCGAGGTTCTAGAAGAGTTTACGTGGCATGTGATAAATGAATAAATAATGTGTCTTTTCATTCTTTAGATAAAATACAGAGTTCAATTGTGCAAGGTCAGTTTTAATACAAGAATTGCAATAAACTGCAGCTTAGTCCCTCAGATCGCTGTACCGCTCCTGCATGAGAAATAGTACCTTAGATTTTACAAATTCCAAAACTCAGTAGGATTCATATGTATATTAAATCAGAGGTGATGTAGCATTTAATTTATTCAGCATTAAGCTTTATACACTTAACTTCATATTCTCTAGCAAAATATGTACTTAAAAAGGCCATATTTAGAGTGAATGCTAAGCATCTCGAACAATTACCCTAGAGCATGTCACGGTCTCACAAAGCGAACTTTCTCGGTACTGTGTCTGATTTTTATTTCAAGGAAAATTTCAAAACAGCAGACATACGAAATCCTGGCAAACTTGTTCAGCTGTGTGTCACTCGAAACCCTTGATTAACCAGTAACCTGGCACCTTCATCCTTCTAGAATATAAGCACCAACCCAAAAATGTTTTATACATTTGTAAGTAGAGATGAAGTTAGCTCTTCCTGAGACCATCCAAGCTACTTCGTAATGGAAGGGAAGGGTTAAACAGGCCTGGAGTCATCAATAACCCCTGCAGGTGTCATTTAGATAAACACAAATCCCAGTGATTTACATTCATAGGTAATCACTTAAAACCTTCACATAGTGCTTAAGAATAGAAGTATGCAGGACGTTTTAGAAAGGGTATTATTAAAAACAATTACTTTTTTTTTTTTTCAAGCAAAAGACCCAGTACCCAGAGAGTTATGTTACATTTATGTAGGACATTTATATTGCCTGAGAAATGAAGCACTACTGAATTTCCTTCAACAGAGATGGTAGAGTGTCTAATTCATTGAGGAGGCATTTCTATAACAGTTAAGCAAAATGAACTCCCTGCCCTCCTGGATCATGAGTTGCAAAAGGGGGAGACAAAGTGAAGAGACAAAAAAGTAAACCTATTATATAGGGTATGAGGTTATAGAAAGCACTGTGGAGAAAAATGAATCCGAATAAAGGGCCTAGAGCCTGCTGCAGTTTACAATGGGGCTGTTTTATATAGAGTGTCAAGGGAAAGCCTCATTGACTCCATATTCCTAAAACATGTAATATTTAGAGGTGTGGTATTTTCCGGAATATTCAAGGAAAGGATAGAGTCAGATCTTACAATGACCTAAAAAGCGTCAAAATTTAGAGAAAGAGAGAAACTGTGTGCTTAGTGATCTCTTTTTGGATATAAGGGAAAGAGATAAAGTATTCAGAACTATCAACTAAAATTCATTTGTTGGGCACAAGAGTTACTGAAGAGGTCAGGCATTATTAGTCTCAGGTCAAAACTGAAGTATGGGCTTTGTTTGTGTAAGCTGAAAACTGTTACAAAAAAAGGAATGAAACAAGCAGGAGTCACAAAGTAACCACTCGACTCCTAAAAATCATACTTACTACATAGGTTTCTTCAGTCCTCCTTGTGTAGCAGACATTACTTTGGACTTGGAGACTAGGATGAATTTGACCATGCCTGTCCTGAGGAGCTCAGGCAGTTAGATGAAGCACACATAGGCATGTGGGTAAAGAATTACAATTCCTGAGCACCTGGGTGGCTCAGTCGGTTAAGCATCTGCCATCAGCTCAGGGCTCAGGTTGTGATCGCAGAGGGCTGGGATCAAGCATGGCATGGGGCTCCCTGCTCAGCAGAGAATCTGCTTCTCCCTCTGCCCCTTCCCCTGCTCAAGCTCTCTCTCGCTCTTGTTCTCTCTTAAATAAATAAATAAAATCTAAAAAAAAAAAAAAAAATTACAATTACTCTGAGTGGAGAAGTACACACAGCATGCTAACCTAGCAGCAGAAAAGCTAAAGGCATTCAGGGCGGAAGACCTAGCGCACGCAAGAGCCCAGACCCTATTCGGAAAACGCTGAGAAGTTGGGGTGACTGGATGTTCCGCTATAGCAGCGTCGGGCTGTGAGGCTGGAGATGTTAGGATGGACAACGAATGGCTTGGCCTGGCATGACAAGAAGTCTGAAGAAACATCTGGGACTTGATGGAGCCACACCTAAATGAGAGAGAAGTGTGGCATAAAAATGTTTTCATGTAATAATTAGTTGAGAAATTAGAAACATCTTATGTGTTAATTCCACTGATTAAATGTTATTCTAGTCTTTCTTGTCTATTACTTTCTGGAAGAAATGTTCCAAGGAGTAGGACATAAACACAGTAATTTAAAAGGTATTTTTAAAGGCAGTAAAACGAAGTGTTGGCATTAGTAAAAGAATGAACGGCCACTCTCAATCTCTAACAAAAATTAGTACAATTTAGTACAATTAGTAAATCTGTACAATTAAGCAGTAGGAGAGGATATCCACTAGTGCGCAAAACTACAAAGTAATGAATAAGTGAGCAGGGGCAGAATCACACCCAGAGGAGAGGGCTGGAGTCCGCTCAGGAGGCTTCATGAGGGAGGTGGTAGAGGGAGCCCGTGAGGAGTGGGAGATGTGAGCAGAAGAATGACACGCTGTCATTTTAGGCCAGGCGACAGAGGTGACAGGAGTGGGTGAGGCTAGCAAATCCATGGAGCAGCAGGCTCTTGGCTGGATCGGGGAGTGAGCAAAGAGCAACGGGGACAAGACAGGGTAGGTCAAAGTGACACTGGAAATCGCAAGGATGGCCTGCCCTGATGGCGCGCAGCAGCTGCGTGAGGACCAGGCAAGCCAAGTGCAGGCGGATTTCAGGCGGATCACCGGGAGTCTGGGCACGTGCGCTGGATTTGAGCATGCGCAGTGCGGCAGGAGCGAGCGAGCTGACGAGCTGGCGTTTGCGGGACGCTGCCATCGACGTGCCGCACTGTACGGCATGCCCACGTGGCTTATCTCACTTGATTCGCACTCCGGATGCAGGCATTAATTAATATCACCGTCCTTTGGCTCTCCAGATGAGGGAACAGAGGTCTAGGGAAGAAACTTGCTCCAAGTCAGACAGCAGATGGGAAATAAAGTAGGCCTTGCACTTCAGGGCTGAGGCGACCCGCCGCCATGGCCTCTCCTCTCCACAGCAGCACCCGGTGTCGAGGAGGTGGTGGGCATAAAAAATTCCTAAGGCCAAAATGTGGCATGAACTTCCTGCTCTCCATCCGTTTATGTTTTCTATCTAAAAAATGAACTAAAAATGGGACGGTCCATAATCCTGTCGATTTAACACACCGAGGAGCGCCACATTTGTAATGGCTCATTTTACAAACTACTCCATTCATGGCACCAATACCATTTGTTTCTGTGGCTTGAAGTGTCTTAAAAAGGATTCCAACAAAATTTTCACATTTATTGCTTAATGACTGGATAATATTTTATTGATTTGATGTACCACAAAAACTCAAAAACTTTTTGGGTTTGGGAGCCTATTAGAGAAAATATTGCAACAAAGAATTCCTTCCACAGAAGGACTTACCAGGATCAAATGGGGCGAACATCTTTTTGTCTCTTGCCATGTAGCTGCCTAAAAGGCTTGTGCTAATTTACAATTCAAACAACGATAAACAAGAAAACCAATTTCCCTACATAATTCTGCTGCACTGGATGTTCTCATTCATCCTTGGTACTTGTCATTTGAGAACTCAAAGTCGCTGTGACTTTTATTTTCAAAAATTTCTAGCCAAGATGAACATTCTTTCATGGGCTTGTTCACTCACTGTGTTTCCCCTTGCGCAGATTTTTTTTTTTTTTTTTTTTGCCCTCAGTCCATTAAAGTTCTGATGTTTTGATGTTTTCCTGTCTCATTTCTTTTTCTCTAGGGTAGCTCTCTCTATGTGAACTCAGAAGAGAAGAAACTAGAATTAAAATGGTGCCTCTAGCTGTGTTTGTTATTTGGGCTTTTCCCCACCCTTTTCCAGAAAGACTTAAAAGAAATTACCAGTGCCTTTGTTTATAAACCTCACTTTACTCTGAAATAATTGGTGTAGATCAAAGGGAAGTGGAGGGATACTGCAGAGTGATCAGCTGATAACCATTTCTCCTTTCATTTTCCTAGCCTCACAGCTTTCACATTAGAGAGATCACACACAGCTCGGTTTCTCCTGATAGGCAGCCAGCTCCATTTTGGTGGGGAGGTGGGAGGAGAGAGCCTTATCTTGAGAGGAGAATGGAATCAATGAAAAGAGCTGTTTGCTCTACGGAATGGAGTGGAGTATAGTGAGGAAGGGAGGCGGAGAAGGGATATTTGTTTTTTCTTAAGTGGTTATAATTAAAGCCTTCCCCCCAGTTGCTCGGTGAACCAGAAAAAGGTATTGGTGAAGTTGTGTGTTTTTAACATCACAAATGAGCCTTGCAGCCTTAATAGAAAAACTTGCTCTCCGGCGGCACCTTGTGGAAAGTAGGTCATCCTGCAACTCGGATACTTGATTGTGTTTAAAGGAAATCGCTTCTGGTAGTTGTGTGCTCCTTCCCCGTTACCCACTTTGCCTTCTAAACATCAAGGGATTTTGTGAAGGATTATGTCAGCAGTTGTATTTTTGTATGACAATCGCTGAACAGTAAGCTGTATCTCCAGGTATGTATTCTGGAGTTGCGTGTCAAACCAAGTAACTATAGTGATTCTTAATGTTGCATCAGTAAAGTCATCTGTGGAATTTTTAAGGTAATTCATTCAAGAAAGCACTGATTTGGGCTTTAAATTTTTGTTTTCCAGGTGGAAACAAATTAACCAAGCAGCATTTTCGTCTGAATTGGGCATGGATCTCCTTTGAAAAGGAATATTACCTGATCAATGAGGACTCCAAATTTCTAGATGTCGTTCTTAAACGTAGAGGTTACTTGGGAGAGACTTCATTTATAAGTAAGTTTAATTTGCACTTCTGTCAAAAAATCCCCCCTTTTTTTAGCAAAAGTTCGTAATTTTACAATGATTAAAATATGTTCCTTTTACTGCTCTAGTTTTAAAGTTTAGGGAGATGTTGACATTTAAAGGTTCTTTAACTGCTAAAGAAGTATGCCAAGAGTTTCATGTCAAGGCTAAATCATAGACAAAAGGCTGCAAAAATAAGAAATGTGTAACCAATTAACATACCTCTCCAAACCTTCTACCTACATAAGATCTTTCTCTGATGTAAATAACCTTACAAAAATGGCAGTAATCGCTCATAAGTTAAGAAACTGTAAATGTCACTAGCCCTTAGAAGAGGCTTAGGCGAATCTGTAATTTAACCATAAGATAAAATTATCTGCAGAAATGTCAGTATAAAACCTATATGAGGGCCACTTTAATAAGTAAGTGAAAAACCATTCAGTAACCTATTAGGCGTTGAGGTGTAATTTACTATTTGTTGCACTGGAGTGCTTTGCTAGGTAAGGAAAAGTTTACATAAGAGCACTACATAAAAGATGTACATTGTGACTTTTCTTCAGAACCAACAGTAAGATATTAAATACTAGTCATTTTCTGCTGCTTTACCCTTTTAAATAAAACGGAGAGTCAAAAACAAAGAATAAAGCCTTTTTTACAAGCCCAATGCAAGTTTTCACATTCAATTTCATGCAGGCACAAAATAGAGAAAAGTAGGTATATTGGTAATTTTAAGCAATAATACCGTCGGCACAAAAAAATTGGCATATTGATGAAAAATGATAACACCCCAAGCAATATATTATTTTTGGTACCATATGTTTTATAGACATCTAGGCTGATAGAATTTTCTCGAGGTAAAGGAGCTTTCGTTGACTGAGAGTGCAGTTAAGGTAGGAATCTAGGAAAATGTTGGCAATAAATTAAAACTGGGCAATCCTGTGTTAGTCTGGAAAACAATTATTTGAAATTTTACTGGCCCGTGAAATTCAAAAACCTTAAAGAGTAGATCCCTATTCACCCACATACACACACGTATACACACATAGCATACCCCCTACTTCAGCCACAGCCACAATCCCCACCCCCCACCTTGTTCCCTCTGACTTTTGGATGCCGGATATTAATTACCCTTTATTTTTATTTTTTTTTATTTATTTTTTTTAAAGATTTTATTTATTTGAGAGAGAGAATGAGATAGAGAGAGAGAGCATGAGAGGGTCAGGGTCACAGGGAGAAGCAGACTCCCTGCTGAGCAGGGAGCCCGATGTGGGACTCGATCCCAGGACTCCAGGATCATGACCTGAGCCGAAGGCAGTCGCTTAACCAACTGAGCCACCCAGGCGCCCCCCCACCCCTTATTTTTAAAGTGCTTTTGGTTTGTTAACTGTAGAGGAGAGATTTTCACACTATGCTCTGCTTGATCCCTTAAGTTACTTTGCTCAAGGGGCCCTGGTCCACCTGCAGACCTCCTGCAGTCAGGACAGCTCTGCTTCCATCTTTATTCACATGTACCTCTTCTCAGCTGTCGTTTCCACTCTCTGTGTCAAACCCTCAAAAGCACCGTGAACGCTCTTACTGCTCTCTCTTTAGAAGCATGTTTTGTCTGCACACATACACGTGCTCTGCAGATCAGGAATCTGATCCTGTTTTACTTATTGTCAGTGAGTGATGAGCCTTCAGTGTTCTTTGTGCTTGAAAATATGGGGAAAATAATAACGAAAAAACAGAGAACCTTAGCAATTCTTAAGGATGCCTTCATCTGTTTGCATTTTGCCTGAATTCCTGGTGGGTATGTTCAGTTTACTCACTTACACGGAGTCCACTGAAAGTCATGGGGAAGTTACTAGTGGAAAGATACTTTTAAAACCATCTTTTCACATTCTTCATTTTTTTTTAAAGATTTTATTTCTTTATTTGACAGAGAGAGACAGCGAGAGCGAGAATGGGAGAATGGGAGGGGGAATGGGAGAGGGAGAAGCAGGCTTCCCATTGAGTAGGGAGCCCAATGCCAGGCTTGATCCCAGGACCCTGGGATCATGACCTGAGCCGAAGGCAGACCCTTAACAACTGAGCCACCCAGGCGCCCCACCTTCATTTTCTTTTTTAAAGCGGAATCCTAAAACGTCAAACAAGAGCCCTTTTTTTCTCCTGACGTTATTTTTTCCACGAACTGTTATTTCCTCTGTGTTGAGATGAGCACCAGCCATTCTGCAAACGTTCTTTAGCTCTACTTGGTTAACCTCACATGTTACTTAGTAACCTGGGGAGATAGGAAGTTGGCAAGACTTGTGTGTGTGGCCCACACCCATCAATCACTGAAGATGTCAATAGCATTCAAGCTGGGACAGAGAATGGAAGTCAGATTAAAGAGGAGGGTAGCCTCCAAGAAGTTCTACAATGAATGTTTCATGTTCCTGTTTCCTAAAACCTCCACTTTCACTTACGAACTTTTAGAATTAGATAGTTTGCGTGATATCTAAAGGCAGCCTATCACTTATGTTCAGGAGCACAGTTAGTAAATCATGAATTACATGAAATCTATATAGGTGTTTTCTCGGAGATGATGATCCATTTTATAACCAATATAATCCATTAATAAATTAAATATGTCTGTGCATTTTATAAAGGTATTTGAATTTCAAAGATCTTATTGCTACTGGTTATCGAGCATTTACTAAATAAAAGATACTTCATTAAGCACATTAGGTACTTCACCTTTGTCTTTTACTCCTTACAACTTACTTCACTCTCTAACTCAACCTAATTTTCTAGAGTGCTTACTCAGTGCCAGACACCGTGTTACATAATGGACTATGAGCGGGCAATAATAGCTAAAATTTTATTGAGTTCTTATGATGTGCCAGCCCTAGTTCCCAATACCTTACGTAGTCAACCCCATAAAAGGAGTGTCATGATAGCCCCCATTATGCAGGTAAAGGAACAGAAAAGTTGTATGCCCAA
Source organism: Halichoerus grypus (assembly GCF_964656455.1). Lineage (NCBI taxonomy): Eukaryota > Metazoa > Chordata > Mammalia > Carnivora > Phocidae > Halichoerus > Halichoerus grypus. The sequence continues at coordinate 63,138,817 of NC_135715.1, read as the reverse complement.
AGCTACTAAGGGGCAGAGCCGAGATTTGGCCCCAGGGCTAACTTTCTGAACTATCACACCTGCTGCTGCTTAAATCCTCCACAACTGAGGAAGTTCATAACCTGCCTATGATCCCATTGCTGCTCTGTGGTCGAGGTAGGGTAGGAGATCTGCTCTCTCATTCCAAAAGTACCTTGCTTGACCTCCATGCCATTTTTTTATGCCAGAGGAAAAGATGCAATTGTGGTTTCGCTTAGTAAATCGAAGTAATATGTTTTGTTTAATAATGAATTCTCTTTGAAAAAATAAAAGCATATATTTAAGCCCAATTTGTAAGCTTTTTGATTTCCAGAATTCTTTTTGCCCAATCTAATCATGTTATTTATAATATATATGGTTTACCAGCTGAATATCTATATCTCCAAGTAAGAGCATTTTTTGAGCATTGTGTGTACTTGACTGTCTCATCTACCGCATTAGAATAAAATGTGGACGAATCTGTGTTCTTCACAGTGTGTAGGCCATTTCTTCATTCTTTATTAAAATGGGCACCTATATAAAGGGCCCTATGGAGATATAAAGTAGTGTCTGTCTATCTACCCTCAGATTTTAATGCACATAGATTTACCTGGATCTTGCTAAAATGTTGATTCTTATTCAGGGGGTCTGGAGTAGAGCCTGAAATTCTGCATTTCTAACAAGCTCTCAGATGTTGCTTATGCTGCTGATCCATGGATCACACTGTTAAGTAACAAGATAGATTAGCACTACACTCAGAATAGGTACTGAGTGTTAATTATAAAAGAGAAATCTTTATTTTTGATCCAAAGCAAGTTTAGTATTTCATCTAAGTCTTATTTTACTCTCTAAAAATATAACCTGTCCTTCTTAGTTTTATCTCATGTTTGAGAAGCATATCAACAGTTTAAGACCACAATTTTTTTTTTTCACAAAATAAAGGGGTGACTGGATGGCTCAGTTGGAAGAGCATGTGACTCTTGATCTTGGGTTTGTGAGTTTGAGCCCCATATTGGGTGTAGGGATTACTTAAAAAAATAACATCTTAAAAAAAGGAAAAAAAAAGAAATAGCTTGTGCCTTGAGAAAAGAGAATAAATACAAAAGTACAAAAGACACAGACAACACAAAACACAGTTTTTCAGTTGATTAAGCCTTCTGCCTTCAGCTCAGATCATGATCCCCGGGTCTTGGGATTGAGCCCTGCATCGGGCTCCCTGCTCAGTGGGGAGTTTGCTTGTCCCTCTGCCCCTCCTTCCTGTGCTCATGCTCTTTCTCTCTCTCTCTCTCTGTCTTTCTCTCTCTCCCCTCTCAAATAAATACATAAAATCCTTTTTTAAGGTTTTTTTTGTTTTGTTTTCGTCAGAGAGAGAGAGGGAGAGAGAGAGCACAAGCTGGGGGAGTGGCAGGCAGAGGGAGAAGCAGGCTCCCTGCTGAGCAAGGAGTCCTGTGCGAGGCTCAATTCAAGGACCCTGGGATCATGACCTGAGCCAAAGGCAGATGCTTAACTGACAGAGCCACCTAGGTGTCCCTAAATAAATAAAATCTTAAAAAAAATAGAAGTCCATTCCTCTTTGCTTGGCGAATCAACAATATTGAATCCAACATTCAATTGGGAATATTTTATAAAATCCACCCAAAAAATTATATGTGTTTTTAGCAGCAACAATGAAATTTAGTATTACAATATATGTTTTATTAGGTTGGATAACTTGATTATCACTTAGTAAGGATGACTAGTTGGAACTAGTGGACATTCTTTGTATTATACTCATTCCTTTTTTGTTTTTAACTGCCTTTTGAATCTCCAGGAAAATAATGCATTGTTGGTGAAACAAAGCAAAACAGAAAAGTGGGCAGTAGTTATCAGAGACCAAATAATAGATTCTTTGCTGGCCCATGCCACTGGGGATAGATGGGTCAATGAGCAGCATGTGTGCTGGAACCTCAGAGAGAATGATTCCTTTCATCATCACCTTGGCAGTGAATCATGGTGGACCCAAGAGGTGTTGACAACCTGTCTGTGTGCACTAGGAACCAGAGAGCCAACAGGAAGTCTGCAGCATTCAACAAAATATGTAGTGCTGGGATTCCTAGTTCTGTGCCCTTTTCCTCCTGACATTAAATAGATGTTTTACCTACTATTGAAAAAAAATGCAATATTTATATTTTTTTCTGAGATCTATAAAACAAAAATGTTTTAATGAAATATTTATTTTCATCTTCATTTTAAGATGAGGCTAACAGTCAGTAATGTATTCAGATGAAGCAATAGTCACATTAATCTTGCATACGCACCACTCTCTAAGAAGAAGACAATTGTTTCAATTAAATAAGAAACGTTACAAAGACTTTATTTTTCAGACTTTTAATTCTAATAGTCACGAGATTTTATTTTTCCCTTTTTAAGTCTGTCTTTCCTAACAAGTTCTCTCAAAATGCCAATGTTTAAAGAAATATGTTTGAAAATTATTCTGTTAACTCGACTCACTAAGAGGTTCTGATTCAGTACTTAAGGATATATACTAGTACAAGCACTATTGCAATTTTATAATTTTTCTATGACATTGGATTTGTTGACTGTTGACTACAGATAATCTATGATTTGAATACATGGTATAGTAATGGTAAAGATCGTCTTGTAATGTAGTGAAAGACTCAGAGATCCTTCAACCTCCTCAGCTCACTGCAGTTGACCTTGAGTGAACCATCAGAGTAAGCCAAACATACTGCTCATAACAACCTTATATATTTAGCTCTCCAGTTCTGTTCACATGGTTTCATGGAATTCTGAAGTGTTCCACCAGAAAAAACCTGGATGTGGTCATGTTGACAATCACTGAATTAGATTCTTTTAAGCGTTCTCATTCTAGTAAATGTGTAGAGAATATTGTAATTCTTTATTATGCTTGACCATTTACAACTTTGATTATCAAAGAATTCTTGACTCACGAGTTTCTTTTTGGTTTATATTTTCTAGTTAGAGAACTTTATGTTTTTATCGTATAACATGTGCAATATAATACATGCAAAAGCAAATGTGAAGAGTTTTTAGACTGAATGAATTTGTAGGAGTAAAAATATTCACAACATGAATATCAATTTACTGGGTCTTGCTTTATAAGAGGTTCCATCTAACACAAACATAGCTCAAGGAACATACAGGAAAACCATCATGAGGTCAGGATAGAACAGAATCATGAACCAACCAACACCTACAGGAGGACACTTTCACTGTGGGACCCCTACCCAACCGTCCATTTCATGCAATCAAACCTGGATCTAGTAACACGCAGGATGAAGTAACACACAAAAAGTTAACAACAAGAAAAACCTTAATAATCCAATTGAAAATGAAACTAAGAAAATGATACCATGTTTTTGTGAAGGTATTGGCGCAAGAGATGGGACTGCAGAAAAAGACAAAGACTTCAAGGGCAAAGCACAGAAACAAGTGCAGTTCAACCCAGGCCAGACCAGGGCCACCTGGAGAGTGCGGATCCTGAGTGATGGGGAGCACGAACAGTCGGAGACCTTCCAGGTGGTTCTCTCAGAGCCCGTGCTGGCTGCTCTGGAATTCCCTGCAGTGACCACGGTGGAGATTGTTGACCCAGGAGATGGTAAGAGCTATCATCAACGTGTTTATATTGTTGCTATTGGGTTTTTAATGACAAAATACCTTATAAAGGAAGTTTTACATTCAATTTTTGGACTTTCTGTGGGGGAATGTTCTAGACTCCTGGTTCAGTATTCTCAGATATGCTGATGGGAGAGGGAAACCAAAAACTAATAAATTCATTAATAAGGGAAGCTCTGTTGTTCCAAGTAAATGAATTACAAATGCACATATGATTATCAACATGTTCCTTCTCTTATTATAATTCCATCCTTTAGAAACAATATTGTTCATCTCCTTTTTCTTGAATTAATTCATTATTTCTTAAAGTCTTTTAAGTGTCTTTATAAAATTTCTTTACACAAATAGTTTAAGAATTAGGCCATTTTCGGATTAATTTGCTCCCCATGGTACACTTCATTGTTCAAGTTTCCTGCATATATTTATGAGCCAAAAATTTTCATTTGGCCCATATGCTTCCACATTCGTTACATAAAACCCACTGAACCTAACCTCGCTCTTCAGTGACTCGTGTCTTGAATCATTGCTCTTAACTCCTATTAGGTGATGCTTTGTTGTTAGTGCACACCTTTGGCTGATGTTGGTAAAAGTGAGTCTCACTGCTATTGTGTGTAATTTGACCCATTCCCTCCCCCTGCCATACTTTTACAGTGCTGACTTGTCTCAGTGCAGTCAGGAAAAAAAAAAGAGAGAGAGAAAGAAAGGTTGAATGGCTTTTTGAGGGCTGGCATTTATACAAAGGTGGGAGAGACTCTTCTAATGCTGAAATCCTGTCAGAAGCCAGACGTGACTTTCTTTTCAACTGCCAGCCTACTTTATTTTGTCAGTCAGAAAACTCTTAAGTTTTCTGTGAAGATACAATCTACTGAGTACATGAAATGGAGACATGTGGAAATCTCTGGGTTACAAGACTGAACATAATTAGAGAGAATGCGTAAGAGAACCAAGGCTCTGGGTCTGTTTGTTTAACTAACATCTCTCCTTTAGTTAAATATGGAGTTCAATTATGTTTATAATTCTTTTAAAGAACAGTGGCATTTAATTACATTTAGATTTATCGGCACTATCTAGGCATAAATAATTAAATTTTCTTCTAATCCTGAGTTTTGGGTAAATGCTAGCATAACAAAGCTCTCTTTTGAACAAGGCTGTGGCAACTTTAATACATATAAACTGGCCCATCAGTTAGAGTTTGTTTGAAGCCATTTCTTTTTTTCTTTCTTTCTTTTCTTTTCTCTTTCTTTCTTTCTTTCTTTCTTTCTTTCTTTCTTTCTCTTTCTTTCTTCCTTCCTTCCTTCCTTTTTCCCTTCCCTTCCCTCCCCTCCCCTCCCTCCCCTTCCCTTCTTCCCTTCCCTTCTCTTCCCTCCCCTCCCTTCTTCCCTTCCCTTCCCTTCCCTTCCCTCCCTCCCCTCCCCTCCCCTCCCCTCCCCTTCTTCCCTCCCCTCCCCTCCCCTTCCCTTCTTCCCTTCCCTTCCCTTCATCCCTTCCCTTCCCTTCTTCCCTTCTTCCCTTCTTCTAGCTCTAGGCCCAATGTGGGGCTTGAACTCATGACCCTGAAATGAAGAGTCACATGCTCTACCAATTGAGTCAGCCAGGGACCCCGGAAGCCATTTCTTGATATTTTATTTGCCAATTGGTATAATTGTCATAATTTACCTTAAGAATTAAGACATTAAAAATCATGGGGTACCTGGGTGGCTCATTCAGTTGAGCATCAGACTCTTGGTTTCAGCTCCAGTCGTGATCTCATGGGTCTTGAGATCAAGCCCCGTGTCTGGCTCTGAACTCAGCCAGGAGTCTGCTTGAAAATTCTCTCCCTCTGCCTCTCCTCCCAATCTCTCTCTCTCTCTTTTGCAAATAAATAAATAAATAAATCTTAAAAAAAAAAAAGACACTTAAACTCATTTGTGCCTTCCTATTTATAAACTCAGAGTAACACTCTATACCCATAATAGGTCTGATAAGTGGAATATTAAAAACAAAATACAGGGGCGCCTGGGTGGCTCAGTTGGTTAAGTGTCTGCCTTCAGCTCAGGTCATGATCCCGGAGTCCTGGGATCCAGCCCCACATCAGGCTCCCTACTCCACGGGAAGTTTCTCCCTTTCCCTCTGCTCCTCCCCCTACTTGTGCTCTCTCTCTCACTCACTCTTTCAAATAAATAAATAAAATCCTAAAAAAAAATGCATACACACAACACACACGCACACACAACTTTGCCATAATTTCATTTCACGTAATGGTCATCTAAGTTGTTATGGAATTTTCTAGATGAAGTTCAGCCCTAGTCATTCTAGGCCATGATCATCCCTAGGATAACTGATAAGTGTCCCATAATACTTGATATATTCCACATCTTGTTGGAGACCATTGGTCTTGAAGTTACAAAATCTGAGTTTGATTCCCAATTCCATCATTTCTAGTTTTATGACCTTAATCAAATCAAACAAGTTTTATTAAGATTTAGTTTCCTAATGTGCAAAATAAGAAAAATTAATGATTCTCATATTACATCATTCTTATGAAAGAGTTCTATAAAACATAAAGCACAATATGAATGTTATTTCTAATATCACAAATAACATTGTTAAATTTCATTTTAAGAGATTAAAGAATCCTTCTCCCCACCCATAAAGGGTCACTTTCCCTACCATTTCAAAATTAATTGTTTCTTTCTATACTGTCTTGTAACCCTTCACATATAAATTGGCTAACCCTAGGAGCCATTATGCCTGTAAACTCCCCCTCTGCATATTACTTCTAGGACATGATATGAGATTTTATTTTGCATGCATTAAAAATGTATCCAGCTCATACTTGTGCTGGGTATAGCACTATGTGTTAGGGATGCAAAGATCATAGGATATAGTTCTATCAAAGCTCATATGGTCTAATGGGAAGGAGAGCCCTATGAGTAAGTGATCGCAATAGAATGTGATGCGGTACAACAAAGTATGTGCAGTGTTATGGGACCAAGAAGAGGAAATATCCAGCTCTGCTTCACTTTAGTCTGGAAATGGTCGTTACTTATTAGCTAATTTATATAAGCACATGCAAATACATACTTTTCCCAGTTCTTTACTTATCCATAACTGCTACTGCTAACGATAATAATTGAAATTCATCAAACACGATTGGCAGACAGTGTACTTAACACATTATAGACGTTCCTTCACTCACTGTCTTTTACCTCACTACGTTGTAGACATATGTACCATTTTAAGCATTTTACTTGTTGTTTATAGAATGCTCTCAATTTCACATGTGACAAATTTTATTTTTTATTTATTCTTTTTTTTTAAGATTTTATTTATTTATTTGAGAGAGAGCGAGAGTGAGAGAGAGAGCATGAGTGGGTGAAGGGCAGAGGGAGAAGCAGGCGCCCCACGGAGCAGGGAGCCCGATGTGGGGCTCCATCCCGGGACCCTGGGATCATGACCTGAGCCAAAGGCAGAGGCTTAACCAACTGAGCCACCCAGGTGTCCCAACATTTGACAAATTTTAGAATACTCTTCACATGTTTTACGACAAAACAACTTACTAGCATAAACTCTACACACACACACACACACACACACACGTATATATGAATGTATACATATATACATCCTAAATTCTCACATTTTCATAATTATACTCTTATAATACTTTATCCATTTATATTTTTTAAGTTACATAGTTGTGATTAAAGTAAAGATTTTAAATGACTATTCGTTTTATTCAATACATGAGTATCTACATCTACTGCAAAGATAATACATACATTTAGGTGCTTATTTGTTTCACCTGAGGTACTACGCAACGCCCGTATGGATGTTCTGTAATATCGCTCATGCCTCCCGATGTTGTGACCTTCTGGCTCGAATAGATTGACTCTATTCTAAAGAGTGGATCCAGTCGCTATGTCTTCGTGCCTCTTCTGTGCAGGAAAGCAGCCTGCTTCAAAGGGCAGACACCAGTGATAACAAGTGTACCCCAGTCCTCATCCCTGGATCCCCTGGGGTGGCCATGCATAGAAGGGAGCTAATCTCCTACTGGCCACATGCAGATCTCGCTGTCATGCTGGTACCTTCCCTGCCACTCAGAGAGGGGCCACTCAGGCACAGTTCAACTGTCAGATGGGACTTCAGAAGCCCACATTTTGTTGAGAACAGACACAGTTTGTTGCATGAAAATGGAGGACTGAAAACGGCTTTTCCTTCTACTCAACAAAGCTCAATGGGAGCACAGAAGAAGGACATGCCATTCTGCCATGACTGTCGATACCAATAGCTTCCCAGGCAAATGGGTTTAGTCATTTACTGGGTACATCAATAAATTCAGTTTCCTCACACATTGAAATCTGTGGTACCAAGAAGAAAACTAGAATAGGAAGAATACAGACAGCTGAGCAGAGCTGTTAACCTCTCTTTGTCATACTGCCTTTGCCCCAGCTGCTTGTGGCCTTTCCACTCCCATGGAAAATCTACTCTTGGTGTCATGATTTTTACCTCACTGCTTTGTCCTCTATCACTGTTATCCTCCCTTGTTTCAGTTTGATTCCACAATCTCCATCCTTTACAAGTGCACGTAGAACATTCCAATTGGGAGTGGTTTTAAAGTGCATGAAGGATTTAACTCATTTTCTGGATGGGGAACCTGAGAAATAGAGCCAACCTTAAATCTCTGCCTAAATTGACCACTTGGAAGCTGTTGTATTTGGTTGTCTTTAGTATTGGCAGAGATGGGTAAAATAACACCTTCTCTGAGAGGATGGGCACTCCTCTGTGGGGTCCCATTGAGTGGTAACAATTAGCTTTCGTGGAAAGATCCTCTGCAGCTAGGCTGGACTGAATCAAGAGCAGACAGCAGATTGCCGGAAGACAAGAAGGGCTTCGAGGAAATTTCAGGTCACTGTTACTCCTCCTGCCCTCTTTTCTAACCCAACCCAGAAAAGTCCAAAAGGATTATTCCATAGGCCAAGGGTAAGAGAGTAATCATAATAGCAAGCTCTACCGTATTTGAGTATCCTCTATGAGCCCGACACTGTGTTAGGAGCTTCACAATCATACCTCATCGAAACCTGTGATTTATATGTCAATTTCCAAATGAGATCTCTGAGGCTCAAAGAATTTATTTCCCCAAAGTTCTCTGCTAATAAGTGCCAGAGCCAGTGTCTGAATATAGAGAGAGATTTTTTTCCCCCTATGAAGCCCTTCTCTTTTCCCTGAGTTTTACAATCTTCTGTCATTCCACGTGACTAAAAAGAAGTAATATCCAGAATCATGATTAAATGGCACACTTTGCCAACGGCAACATTGTTTCACCTATTCTTGTATATGAAAACAAACAAACAAAACCAAGAATAAAGGGATTCCTTCTCTTCTTCTATTAAATTTTCCCTTTATATATCAAGCCAAAAAATATATTAGTATAGGTGAACAAAACAAGGGTTCCAGGAAGATGATCAGGACTACTCCAGCTCTTGCACAATGCATCTATGTTCAACAGCTGTTTACTGAACATTCACTATATGCCAGGAATTCTGCTGAGAGCTGGGGATGAGGGAGCTACACTGAAGAAGGCACACTAACTCTGAAAGTGTATCTTTAGGTCATTTCCACGAAATGATTACAGCTAACAATACAGAATTCTGTGTGCTGTGATAAAGGAACAATCAGCACCCAGAGAAGTCTCTAACCTGGAAAGAGATTCTTAATTTCCTATATATTAGGTTCCCTAACTATCAGACGTAACATCATCTTTTCTCACTCTTAGTAGTATATAGATATTAATTAATGTTAAACATTTTTACTTCTGTTAAGAGAAAAATAGGTAAGAGCTAAAGCCTATTTTATATTAAGATCCCATTCCTTTTTTTACCTTGAATAATTTCTAACCGGGGTAAATTGAGTTTTATGTATACTTTATTAAGAGAACATGACCTCAAATACAGGTATTTGAGTATGGATACCTAGCATATAGATGTCTAGAGCCTGTAAGTATTTTATGCAATTATGTAGTATGTACACTTGAAGTGTCTGCAAACTTCTGATTGAAAGGAGCTCGTTCTGATACCTTTATGATATCAAAATCGACCGTGTACCTAGTGAGTTAAATATTTGATCTCTGTAATCATTTTTTGTATGATCAGATTAGGTTAATTCTGTATAATATATAGTAGAGAATAAACATACCATTCTAGAGGAAAGTAGAAATTATACCTCAAGAACCCTAATCTTCTTGGATACAAAGAAAAGGAAAACTTCTGTGTGCTGAGTGAACCAAACCCATTTCATGCGGTAGAATTCAGATGACATAGGCTATTACATGAAACACAAACACTAGTTATTACTTTTAAAATTTTGTACCATTGTCAGTGTCGACACGGGGGGATCACTGGCTAGCCGATGAGATGAGTGTGCCAAAATTGAAGGTCCAGAATTAGTGAAATGGTAGTCCCCTGCAGCTTATCACACCAAAATGATAAAGCAAGCATGCAAAAATTCAATTTCGGTGAGTGTGGAAGCTTTTTTGCTTTTTTTCTTTTCTTTTTATTTATTTATTTTTTTCTGAGAATGGAAAGCTTTCTGTCTTTTTGAATTCTGTTACTGTAAAGCACAAGTCATTGTCTTAAGAGAGACAGAGAATTCTAAATACTTGTTCAAATAACAGCACATATCTGTACATTTCTGGCACCAAAAGGTATATATGAAAAAAGGTGGTGCAAAATAAATCCATTTTAGTGGTGTAAAACTGTGTGAAAGTTTCTACCTTCACGAAATGAAAACATTTAATGATAGGAACAAAGATTACCCAAAGATTCACTCTTACCGACATCTGCATAATGCTAAAGGATGATTTTTGGATCTCATGGCATCGTGATGTGAACGTGTGATACTTATTATCATGTGATTTAGATGTTTTCATTATTCTCATTTGTGTCTCTTTTGAGTCCCTGTGAAAGTAGCCTATATTAATCACTGTGTCTGTTTCAGAGCACAAAAAAACAGACCATGGAAATTAAGAGAGCTGTCCAAGTTTAAACACATCAGGGGCAGACTCCCTACTCAGTGCCACTTGTTGACCAGTCTAAGGGCACCATGATAGCCCGAGGAGGTCCCGGAATATCTTCGGGGTTGGTTTTTGAATGTGCCAAACTTTCCAAAGAAGATGAACACTCTCAGTGCCTTTCTCCATGCACTGCATTTTCTTTCTCTGTTCCATTATAACAAAGATTTTTAGAAGATATTTTGTTCTGTCATGTTTTTAGTAAAATCTGTTTTGTTTTTTTTTAATCTGTTCAGGATAATTGAGAAAAGGGCAGCATGAACATTATCTTTCAAATGTAACTACAGCTACTTTATTTCTGAGAACAGAGGTCATTTTTTTTGCCTAAGTGACAGCCCAGTCAAACCTAAAAATAAAACCTGCAGTTGCAGACCAAAGCACTCATTACAGTATAGTTGCATTGACTAATAAAGAATGCACTCACTTTATTCAGCTTTATCTTTCAAAATACAGAATAATGAAACTGATCCGAAAATCTAAAAGTAACACATGTTCATCGTCAAGAATTCTGAGAGATTTAAAGAAGGAAAAGTCCCTTGTAGGACTACCCCATGGGAAAGCCAGTGTTAAGTTTGGAAAGATCGACCCTGAAGTCATTTTTGTGTGTGTGTCTCTGTTTACTTAGCAGAGGGTTTACTATTTCTGTAAAACCACCTTGGCTTTGCCTCTCAATGAACCCCTTCTCAGAGGCTACTGTAGCTTCCACTTAATGGGCTCATTGGGATCTGACATATGATATGCTGTTATATTACATAATACAGGTATTATATTCATAAACCTATTATGTATTTGTACATGTAACACATAATACTTCTAAACTTGATTAATACGAATATCATAAAGATTTTATGCCTTATGTAATACTTTTGTAATTTTATATGTATAAGTTTATATATAGAATTCTATGAATACGTTGGATCTGTAAAGGAATTCTCAAAATACTTGTTTTTAGCTTCCTTTGTTCTGCCTCTGCGGTCCCTGCCGGCTCTGTTTTTGCAGCAATTATGTCTTTTATAATCTCGGTTGAGCCTTCTGTGTGTGTCTGGTGTGAGTGCTGATGCCTGCTACCCTGCATGTTCTTCCGTTAGAAGTAGACCATAGTGGTCATGGGCTTGGTCTTCGAGACGGGCTTCTTGGGTTCAAATACTGGCATTGCCACTACCAGCCTAACCTTCCGCTGGTTCCGTAACCTCTGTGTGCCTCATGTCCTCGGAGGTAGAATGACAGGCATAATAGTTCTTACATGAAAGCTTTGTTGCCAGTATAAGACCAGCCAATACATGTGAAGGGTTTAGAATAAGGGCTTCACAAACAGTAAGAACCCCATACGTACTAGGTAATAATATTTTTTTAGTATTAGCTAATAATTTTTAAGGATGCCCCCACTCTGGGGAGTCTTACGCTTAAAAAGCTGTGCTTGCTTGAAGCAGTCAGCTTGTGAGCTTCTACTATACATATGAAGTGAAGTTGAAAAATGATGTTAACTAGAAAAATCTACCAGGGAAGCTTTTCTCCCTCTCTCCTTTTCCCGTTTCACCCATAAACCATCCTTTTCTGCCCGAAGTTCGGTCAGCAGAAGACCTAACCGTGGTGCTGGACCTCTTCCCCCTCTGTCAGACCAAGTGTAGGAGTGGGTTCCAGAGCTAAGGGCAAGCTCTGGACACCTAGCTTTCATCTTTATTCATACTTCAAAGCTCCTGGCTCTAGCAACCAGTGCTGGCTTGTTTAATCAAACCTTCATGGGCCATAGCATGTAGGAGGAACTCAAGGTATGTAGTTACAATGCCATACGTGGGACTTTTACGAATAACTTATTTTTAAAAGCTGGCCAGTATAGATTAGTATAGAATAAGTATTATATATGATCAACTCTGTCTTAGCTCAGGCTGCTATAGCAAAATACAACACACTGGGTGGTATAAGCAACATTTATTTCTCATAGTTCTGGAGATTGGAAGTCAAGATCAAGGTGCCGGCAGATTCAGGCTTGTGGTCTACTGCCTTCTTGCTAATATGCTCACATGGCTTTTCTTTGGTGCATGTGCGTGGAAAGACTGAGAGAGAGAGAGAGCGAGCTCTTCCCATTCTTTTAAGGATACTAATCCCAAAATGAGGACCCCACCCCCACGACCTCATCTAAACCTAATTTCTTCCCAACAGTCCCCACCTCCAAATACCATCACTCTGAGGATTAGGGCTTCCATGTATAAATTTCAAGGGACACGTTCAGTCCACAGCAAACTTTAATAAAGAAACAAAACTTTGTGTAATGTATATACTAATGCTGTTGGAGTAAATGACCTGAGGACTGCCAAAACCTAAGTGATACTGGACTTAATTTCCATTAGTTAATAAAGAAACTCATCGGAACTCATTGAATACCTGACTTGAATATTTCATGGCACTGTGTGTATTTTATCTAATGAAATGTTACGATAATTTCTATGTTGAAATTTTATGTTTGGTAAAATCCTACTTCATAATAGTAGGAGTAATTTTGCCCTTAAAAAGACTCATCTTAAAAATAAACACGATATTTCTCTAGATGTCACTCCATTGACAGCAAACTTTTTGAAATGTCTATGCCTTTTGTCTTCCAGTTTCTCTTCTCCCATTCATTCCTTCAGGCTTTTGTCCCCTGACTCCACTGAAACAGTTCTTATAAAGATAACCAGTGACTTCCCTTTGCCAAATCTAATGATCGATTCTCGACTTTCTTGACTTGTCAGCAACATTTGAAACATTTCATCGGTCCCTTTTTCTTAAAACACTTTTTGCACTTGGCCTCCAGTATCCACACTCCCTTGGTTGTTCTCATCACTGGGACCCCACTCAGCCTCCTTTGCTCAGTCTTCCTTATCTCCCTGACCTCTAAATGCCCTGCGGCTAGTCCCTGGATCCATTGTCTTGTTTATCTACAATCCCTCCCTAAATGATTTCATTCTGACTCTGACTTCACATACGCCAGCATGCCAGTAACTCCCACTTTTATCTTTCCCATCTGGACCTGTCCACTGAAATCAAGGATTATATACCCAGCTGGCTAAATTTACATCTCAGTTTGGATATTTAATGTTCTTAAAATATGTCAGGTTACAGCGCCCCCATATTCAAAGCCTTCTCATGCTTTTATATTGAGAGGTGGATGGACATACACACAAGCAACGGACAGACCACATATTAAAATACAACTCTGACCCACAACCGACTGGGAAGCGAAACCGCAGCCTCTGAGGCAATCAGCCTCAAGTGGTCAAAATTTAATCAATAACTGACAGCTTCCCTGATTTTTCTCCTCATTTTCAATTTAAGACCAACCAGAGAAGCCAGATGTGCTCCCATAACTAGTCACATGGGATGCCCCACTTCCAGTCAGCCTGCCCACAGCTTCCCTGTACCAACAGCCTCTAGTCAGGGCACGGCTGCAGCCTTCCTTTTCTTCTCCTATGAAGCTTTCCATCTCCTCCAAGTCCTCAGCCTGCCTTTGAGGCTCTGCCAAAGACAAGTGACGGTGGCTGACTCCTTTGCTGTGGCAAACTTTGAATAGCCACTGTGTTTTCATCCCATTGGGTAATCTTCGATTATTTACACAGTATTTTACTCTGACTTAAACCCAAAGTCCTCCCAGTGATCCTGAAAGCGCCACCTGATCTTCCCACCACCCACCCAATCGCTGCTTCTCTGGTCCCATGTCTTGCTCTCTCTTCCTTACTCAGTTTACTCAAGCCACATTGGCCTCCTGGCCGTTCCTTATACACACCTGGCACGACTTGGCCTGAGGCCCTTTTCGCTTGTTCATTCCTTTGCCTGGAATTCTCTTCTGTAAGTTATTCACAGAGGGCATCTGGTTACCACCTTGCAATCTCAGCTCAAATGTGACTCAATCAGAGATACGTTGCTATATAACACAGGCCCACCATGGCACGTACCCTGCCCTAGCCCTCCCTGTCCCCTGCAGCACACTCTATTCTCGTCATATAACTTGTTACTTCCTGACATCTATTCTTGTATATTTGTTTATTTTATTCTTCTCCCCCACCCCCAACTAGACTGAAAACTCCCTAAGACCCGGGATTTTGTTTACTTCCATATCCCCTCTGCCTAGTAGGAGTGTCTGACAAGTACAAGTCACCCAATCAATGTTTGATAAATGAATAATCAGTTACAAAATCTTATAACCACCTTTTTTTTTTAATGGTACCATTTTTTACATTGATATATCAGTCAGAATCTCAGAAGAAAACAAATGACATACTCAATTTTTAAAATGTAATAATTTAAATTTAAATTAATTTAAGTAATTTAAAAAGAATGTAATAGTATGACTATTTACAAAGTTGAGGGCAAAGACTAGGAGACCACCAGGCATGATAAAGGCTAGGAGGATAAAGGCTAGTAAGAGTAGGCACCGTTACCACCTCTAGGCCTGAGGGAAGGAGAAGTTAGCTGAGCCCAGAGAGTGAGCTAGGGAGTCCAGTGGGCACCATGACAGTTACGTGGGGGAAGGGGTGCGGCCAGCCCTGAACCCGGAAGCAGCCAGGGGAATGAATGGTGCAGACCTCATTCTGCTCTTGACCTCCAGGTCCTGCCTGTGCTCCCCTTTGGCTGACCCATCGGGAAGCCAGAGCACAAGGGAAACCTTTGATGTGGTTCACATTCGTCAGCTCCTGGGGCACAGGGCAGGGTGGAGAGGATGGGACATGGACCCCGAGCGCCTATGTCTTATTCCAACAGTCTTTTATAATCATCAAAAGCAGGGTGGCTTACTGTTTGAAAAATAACCATGAAGCATTTTCTATGCGTATGCGAGACTTCAGTGAAACAGACTCCCAGTCACCAAAGTATCTGTTTGGGGGTTATCATGTCAACTTACTGAACTAAATGTCTTCCTGA
Organism: Halichoerus grypus; assembly: GCF_964656455.1. Lineage (NCBI taxonomy): Eukaryota > Metazoa > Chordata > Mammalia > Carnivora > Phocidae > Halichoerus > Halichoerus grypus. The sequence continues at coordinate 63,123,243 of NC_135715.1, read as the reverse complement.
ACTCAACCTACTTTTATACTGAACTATATTTTTCACCAATTTAATTATGCCATTTTTATTATTTAGCATGCCTTTCAACTACCTTAACAATGAATCACTGAGACTTATTCTATAAATATAATGTTGTATACTGTGTGTTATTGTTATTTCTCTAGGGGAGGAAGGAAAGCACAGGTATGTTCCTTACAGCTGACTCATAGATTCATGAATTCTGAAGGAACTGCGATTTAAAAAACAAGCAAACAAAAAAAATCAAGTATTGAACAATGCATTATTATATTTTTAAGCATTAATCATTCAAAAGGAACACATTTGAGGTAAATTCGAGCAGATTTTACAAGATCTGAATTTTCATTTTGACTCAACCAGTAAGAGGCTTTAGCAAATCAGTTCAACTCTCTGCACCTGAGTTTCTTCATCTGTAAAGTACAAGGTGACTTCGACATCTCTTTTGCCTCTAAAATTTGACTGCGCCACTGGAAGGTGGTGACCTGTGTCAAGGGAACAAAGTTGCATTTAAAGGAAGTATGTCAGCCGCACTGACTGAGAAAAAAACCAATTACTAGAGATAAAAGCAATGTTGGGCTTTATCTCCAGGTTAAGAATTCACTGGCCCAGAGCCTGCACGCTTTATACCTGTGATTGCTCCCCTCTTCTCCTCTTTCCCCTCACGCTGTGTTATTCTAAAAGAATATGCCAGGGGGAGAAAGTTGATCGTTAGAGCAATTTTAATTTGCCTCGGATTGTTAGAAGCTCAGACAAAAATAATAGTAGCTGCGACTGTGTTTTCTCCTTAGAGTCAACTGTATTTATTCCCCAGTCTGAATACTCTGTTGAAGAAGATGTCGGTGAGCTGTTCATTCCCGTCAGGAGAAGGGGAGACGTGAGCCAGGAGCTGATGGTGGTCTGTTATACACAACAAGGTAGCTCGATTTACCAAAGAACTGAACTGTCCCCCCAAAGATGTATATGTAAGCCTCTTTGACATGTTGGAACCATAACATTATGCCTTGAGGGATATGCTTTATTATTACAGTTTTCATAAAGTACAAAAAAGCATTTATCCAGAAGTCTTCCTTCACTATTACACCTCTGAGGAGAAAAAAAGCAATTACTAGAGATAAGAGGGCCTGGAAGCACTGCTGTTACTTATCAAAACATATGTGATTCGTGTGGTTACTTATTCTAATACTTAAAGCTGTTTGAGTGCAAGAAATTGAAGTACCCTTCCCCCACCCAAACGCAATCACGTAGAAGAGGGTTTTTTTTTTTAAAGGGGGGGTGAGGGGACAAAAAAATACATACCCAAGGAAAAGAAACTAATTTCAAAGTAGTTTAAAACTCTGAATTGTAAAATATTTCTTTTACTCATTGGGTAAGCCGCCTCTGAATTTCAAAATATTTCTTTTGCTCATTAGGTAATCCTCCTCTGAAAGGTGATTTTATGTAATACAAAATTAAAATTAATACATAATATTCATTAATATGCTAAGTATCTTTCTAAGAAACAGGTAGACTTTCTAAGAATGCAAAAGAGAACGTCATATAGGCAGTTGATATCTGAGCAGACATTCGTGAAAATTCCCATTAATGTATTTATATGAGTTGAAAGGCGATAAGGAATTGTGGTCTGAAACACAGACTTCAGGGTCCGCCTTGGGCTCTGGGTCCCAGAGCAAATGGTTTAACTTTGTAAGTCTCCAATGTGTAACCCCCAATAGAGTGTTGAGAGGATTTAAGCAGGTAATGCATGTAAAGCACTTGGCACTTTGCCTGCACCCAGTAAGCGTTGGAATAGTAGGAGCTATTATTTTGTAATGTTGTGTTCTTCTGAAAGACCAGTGGCAGGAAGTAGAGAAGAAAACACTTGAAATGTAATATTCTTTGTATGTTTGAGACCACTGTGAAGGGGACTCATGATGCTAAAACAGTATGTAGGCACTATTGCAATTTCCAGGGAGGTTCAGATATACAAATTGACCATGAAGATGTTGCATATGAAAATAATTATTTCTGGAAACACCCTTGTAACATGTTCTACATAAACACCATTCGGATTCTCTGTCCCCAGGCACGGCAGGCGGAACTGTGCCCACATCAGTGCTGTCCTATTCAGATTACATATCCAGGCCTGAGGACCACACCAGTGTCATCCGCTTTGACAAAGATGAGCACGAGAAAATGTGTCGCATCGTTGTTATTGATGACTCCTTGTATGAAGAGGAGGAAACATTCCATGTCCTTCTGAGCATGCCCATGGGTGGGAGGATTGGATCAGAGTTCCCAGGGGCTCAGGTTAAGATCATCCCTGACAAAGACGATGGTAAGTACTAATTTAATTGAAAGTTATTCCTCCTACCAGGCAGACCAACATCAGGCACAAACTATGACAGACAAATGAGAGTGTAAAAAAATTACAGCATGCGTGTTTTTTTATGTTGGGTTTTATAGTGTGATTAAGTTTCAAAGTTGGCTGCATCAATTTGTCTTTCTTGATTTAATATTTTTAAAAGGCAAAAGTAACACTTACGTGTTTTTTTCTCTGTACAGTTTTCTTTTACAATGCCATTTACCATTAAATGATTAAACTTTTCCAATTTCATGAGGAAGAATCGAAGCAATTGTAATCAATTTATTTCCTTTCTGTTTGTTTTGTCTTGCTTTTAAAAGCTTATATTTGCAGTGTTAATCTCAGTATTTGAACTTGTTTAACAAAGAAACCCATCCGACAGGACTGTTAAATAACTAGAAAGATAATAAATGTATGGAAAATGAAATCCAACAGGCAGCTCCCTGCCGCAAAGAGGAGGAGGGTTTATCCTAGACCACTCTTCTTGAGGGAAACTCATTTACCATGAAATAATCCCGCTTTTGGAATAGAAAAAGGAGCAGAAGGGTCTTAATCTTCCCAGCTCAAGAAATTGTTTGTGCCTGATAGGGCACCTGGCTGGCTCAGTTGGAACAACATGTGACTCTTGATCTTGGGGTTGTGAGTTAGAGCCCCATATTGGGTGTAGAGATTACTTAAAAATATAAAACCTTAAAAAAAGAAAAAAAAGAAATAGCTTATGCCTTGAGAAAAGAGAAGAATAAATGCAAAAGTACAAAAGACAACAGACAACAGAAAACACTCTGTTTGTTTCATCTGGCTAATCTTTATCCTTACCATTTGCCTGACTTTCAAAGCCAGAAAGTCTCTTCAAGTAAGAGAGTTAGTTTCCTTCAGCCAAGTAGAATCTCCCACATCCGTTATGTACTCCCGAACGTAGTATAGCTGACCTTAACTGCTATCACTTGACAAGAGGTCTTTCTGTTTCGCTGTTGAAAGTCATCTTAATACATCTATCATATACTTCTCTGCACAAATATCATTAAGAGAAATACGGAAATAAAAATGTCTTTTCCCTTTTTCCATGAATCAAAATGTCTCTAGGGTACGTATTTGCTACTTTAAGCCATTAATCTTCCTGCATTAGGGCAAAGCACTTTGGTTTGGAATCTTTGTTTTTTATTGAATCACTCAACTTCCACTGATGTCCTACTTTGAGCATGACATAGTGATTGACTGGACAGGAAAGTCTGAAGAATAATGTTTGGGCTTCTAGCTAGGGCAGTTGAGTTAACAGTGGTCCAGTTCACCAAGCTAGGGAGAACAGGAAAAGGATGGGTTTAGGGATGAAACAATGAGTTCATTTAGAACATGTTAGTTTGAAGAGCCTGCAGGGTTTCAAAGTGCTGGACATGGAGTAGGAGAATGGAGATATGGGTCTGGAGATTAGGATGGACATAGTTGTACACTAGAGACGTTGTTGCTTGTTATCTCCGTTGATAATAATAAAATCATGGGAGAATATATAATTGCTTTAGAAGACATGCAAAAGTAGCCCTCATATGATTTATAATATGGGCATATTCTATTCAATTCTCTTATTTTAAAGAACAGAGTGCATTCCATGAATGCTAAGGATACAATACGAAATGATGAAGAGGAAGGTAGTCATTATAAGGGTATGAAATCCCAGTAAAGAAAGTGCTGGGAAGAATCTAAGAATCAAACACATTTCCGTGTCTAACTGCTGTAAAGCATTATAAATTGGTATTATCTCTCATGCAACAAGCTAGGTCATTACCTTAATTTTTCTTGCTTGTCCAAAATTTTTAACAAGTCTATTCGAGGGATTTTTTTTCAACATGTAAATATTTCACTTATTTTTTTTAAATGATATGAAAGAGAAACCCAAAGCTTATGTAAGAGGAGTTTGCTTTGTGATCATCTTTGTTGGAATACTTCATATCTTACTAGCTGTCTGGTCAGATTTTATTCATGTCTCTAACTCTCCATCAGTAAAATGGGGATACTAATTTTACCTATACTTTTTTCATTTTAGAAGTTGACATCTTATAAGTGTGTTTTGCCTGTCACATACATAGTTTATAAATGAAAACAATACTGCTAGCCATAAAGAACTTTCATCATGGAGAGAGAAAAGAATGCTGGTTTAATGGGGAGAAAGTCAAATTTCATGCATGCGCAGTAATACCAATACAAACAGTTGTCTCTTCTGAACACTTATCATGTACCAAGAACTTTACATGAATTATCCAGTTAAATCTCAAAACCACTCCAGGAATAGATAGGTCTCCTCCCCTTGGCCGATGGAAAAACTGGACTCAGGCTAAGAAAATTGCTTAGGACCACACAGATGTAAAGTGTTGGATATATGTCTTAAATTTAGGTCTATTTCACTCAGATTTGATGTGCTTCATCACTAGGCTATAATGAATCCTGAAACTCATCAAGGGGATTAAAATATAAGTAACACCTAATGACATAACTGAAGGGAGGCAATTGTCATAGAATCTAGAAAAGAATAAATATAGGTCCACACTGGTAGGGAGGGGAAACGTATTGTTTCTGAGGAAAGCCAATCTTTCAATCACTAAAAGTTATATAATTGGAGTAGGGAAAATGTTCAAGGCTGTTACATATCTGGATGAAATATTCCTCCTGACTTTCCAACACTCTTTGCTCTGATTGTGTATCTGTTTCTGTGATAATGGGTACACTAGATGACAAATCATCCAACCATTCCCTGACTAATAAGAAATAAATTCTTTGTAACTTTGTAACTCAGAGCAATCGGAATTTTAAAAAGTGAATTGATTCTCCAAAGCTAGATTATTCCTCAATGAAGCGAAGAGATGTTGTTTCTGTGCCTGCATAGGAGAAGATCAAGACCTGGACCACAAGTGACTCTTTTCAGGTCCCAGTATCAGAAGATCTCACCCAGGACCAAGGGTTTTCTCTGTGCACACTCTCAGTGATATGAGAGTAGAACAGGGGCTCAAAGTGCAGAAACAACCTGGCCAAATCTGTATTGAATCTTTAAGAAACAGCTGAAGCCTTCATTGTGTTTGGAAGAGACTTTCACATGAGCTACACACTGACATAAGAATAATGCTGTCATTTTGTGCGGCTTTAAACGTCCTCCATCACTGTCCTCAGTCCTCAGTACTTCAGTAACGGTTATGGCCTCTGTTCATTGGGAAGAGTATTAAGTCGGGGCTAACAGTATTTCACTAATCTTCGCTGTCCGTCTGTGGAAGTTAATTAAGGAACATTCAAACTGAATCCATTTTCTGCTTTTGTGCAACAACACACAGGGGTTTTAGCTAAAGTGGCTGGCTTCCTCAACCACCCTGGACAAATTACCATTCTAGATATGAGCTGCTGGGACACGTAAAAGGCAGCATGGTGAGCCCTATGGTAAACGTAACTCAATTGAGTGCCATTCAGAAGCTTACTGACATCGGAAAAGCTTTCTCAACTGCAGGACTGCTTTAGAGAAGAAAAACATTTCTAATACTAGAAAAATACATTGTGGTATGGTGTGTGGGTGAAATATGTTTTGTTCATTTGTGCTGAACTGAAAGACCTGGTCACCATCTTTTTTCTTCTTTAATACCATTACTTGCATTAGGGTAAGCTCCAATTAAGCAAAGGCATGCCAGTCATTGGAAGGAACGGCCAAATTCAATTAAAGTAACAGCTTAACAAAAAACAAAGTTACATTCTGATTTAGTGTGATTGAGTTAGAATGATATTAAAAATCAAGGTATGGGAAAATGAGTCTCTAGCTGCTTAGAATATCAATTCATTGCAGCCATTAGTAGACTATTTAAAATAGTTGGTGAGGCTAACTAAGGATTGGGTGAATGCCAATGGATGTTCAGTGAGTGAAAGGTATTATCAGAGTGCACTGGATGATAAAGATTATACCAGGTTTTCCGCATGGCTAGGATTCTAGATATAATGATGTAGATATTCTACACTTGGAAAACAACAATAACATAAAACAATATATGAACTATCCTGCCGTCTAAAAAAAAATTGAATCACACATACCATACACACACAGAGCAAATATTTGTTGTGCATTTACAAAGTGTAATAGGCGGAGGCTACAGAGACATTTAAGACATAGGCCAGAATCTCACAACGTGTACAGTCTGTTTGGGAGAAAAAAAAACTAAGTGCATAGAAGGTTAAATGAGAATCATTCATTTCAATCATAATTTGAGACAGTAAAAGGGAGACTAAGAAGGCAGAGTGGGATTAAAAGCAATTGCATGATCACTTTGTGAGTCAGAGGAGGAAAAGAGGAGAGCTTCACAGGCAGCAAGGATTCAGGTAGATGGAGAACAGAGCAAAGTATTCCAAGATTACATGAGTGAACACTTGAGGGAGGGCAGATCTCTGGGAGCAGTGGACAATCTAGTTGGGCTAGGTTGCCTTTCTGAGAAAGGTTGAGTGCTCAAGTCCTTGAGTTAACTCTTGGCCCCGGGCTGTAGATACACTTTGCTATTCTCTAGTCAAGGAGTCTTGACCAATCCACTTTTCTTCTCGGGTCTGTTTTCCTCATTTGAAACATGAGCATATTATCACCTGAATTTCTTACCTTTCACAATTTTTGTGAGGACCGAACATGATCTGTATGGAAGCCCTTTAAAAACTTAGCTAAAGAAAAGAAAGGTGGGCATCATGAACAGTAGAGTCTGAGAAAGAGATTAAAGCATACCGTGGGTGCCATTGAATGCAATAAGGAGTTCCGAATTTATTGGGTAGGGAGCACCCGGAAGTGTTTGAACAAGAGAGTGCAATAATCAGAGCTGTATTGGGAGGTTATTAATTAGATAGCCGTGGAAGTGAACAGGATTGGAACCAAAAGTGTAGAGTGAGACAGTGAGACTGGCAAGGAAACAACCTATTGCTAAAAATACCTGCTATGACTTGGACTTCTTCCTAGAAACATCGCCAAAGGCAAGGGAAGCAAGGGCAAAAATGAACTATTGGGACTTCATCAAGATAAAAAGCTTTTGCAAAGCAAAGGAAACAGTCAACAAAACCAAAAGACAACTGACAGAATGGGAGAAGATATTTGCAAATGACATATCAGATAAAGGGCTAGTATCCAAAATCTATAAAGAACTCATCAAACTCAACACCAAAAGAACAAAGAATCCAATCAAGAAATGGGCAGAAGACATGAACAGACATTTTTCCAAAGAAGACATCCAAACGGCCAACAGACACATGAAAAAGTGTTCAATATCGCTCGGCATCAGGGAAATCCAAATCAAAACCTCAATGAGATACCACCTCACACCAGTCAGAATGGCTAAAATTAACAAGTCAGGAAATGACAGATGTTGGCGGGGATGCGGAGAAAGGGGAACCCTCCTACACTGTTGGTGGGAATGCAAGCTGGTGCAGCCACTCTGGAAAACAGTATGGAGGTTCCTCAAAAAGTTGAAAATAGAGCTACCATATGATCCAGCAATTGCACTACTGGGTATTTACCCCAAAGATACAAAAGTAGGGACCCGAAAGGCTACGTGCACCCCGATGTTTATAGCAGCAATGTCCACAATAGCCAAACTGTGGAAAGAGCCAAGATGTCCATCAACAGATGAATGGATAAAGAAGAGGTGGTATATATATACAATGGAATATTATGCAGCCATCAAAAGGAATAAGATCTTGCCATTTGCAACGACGTGGATGGAACTGGAGGGTATTATGCTGAGCGAAATAAGTCAAACAGAGAAAGACATGTATCATATGACCTCACTGATATGAGGAATTCTTAATCTCAGGAAACAAACTGAGGGTTGCTGGAGTGGGGGGTGGGGTGGGAGGGATGGGGTGACTGGGTGATGGACACTGGGGAGGGTATGTGTTCTGGTAAGCGCTGTGAATTGTGCAAGACTGTTGAATCTCAGATCTGTACCTCTGAAACAAATAATGCAATATATGTTAAGAAAGAAAAAAAGAAGAAGAAGAATGTAGCAGGAGGGGAAGAATGAAGGGGGGGAAATCGGAGGGGGAGAAGAACCATGAGAGACAATGGACTCTGAAAAACAAACTGAGGGTTCTAGAGGGGAGGGGGTTGGGAGGATGGGTTAGCCTGGTGATGGGTATTGAGGAGGGCACGTTCTGCATGGAGCACTGGGTGTTATGCACAAACAATGAATCATGGAACACTATATCTAAAACTAATGATGTAATGTATGGGGATTAACATAACAATAAAAAAATTAAAAAAAAAAAATACCTGCTATGACTTGGATCTCATGCAGGTAGGAGGGAGGAGGGGAATTTAAAAAATATGTTTCTAAAAAACCTGCTTGACAGGTTCAAAGAAGGGAGGTACCATTCATTATGGGAGGCGAGGAAACCAGCCAAGGGAAAGGAGATTGGAAGAAGGTGAGAAATTCTATGTAAACACACCAAGTTCAAGTTAGCTATGGCTTCACGCCAGTGAAACTGGGCAATAGGCCCCCATAAATATGGAACTGACTAAGCTGGAGTTACATACACAGTTGCACACCTGATGGTGACAATTGAAATCAGTAGGATTCACGAGAAAGAGAGGAGAAGGTAAAAGGGTAAATCACTATGCAGTGCAATTTCACATATATTTCAGTAAGTTAAGTGTGTAAAGTAGAATAGTTAAAGGTTACTAGAATATATATCTACTAAATATTAATATACAGACTTAGGGGCTGTTAGTTGCAAATAAATCATTAAGTATCACTTGTTACATAGCAAGAAAATTGTGGGAATGTGCAAAACAAAGCACATTATTGGAGTTGCCAAACAATAAGTACACTTTTAGGCCATTTAAACTGGTTTTAAATGTTGCCTCTTTTTAAAATAACTTAACATCGGGGCATCTGGGTGGCTCAATTTGGTTACGCGTCCGACTCTTGGTTTCAGCTTAGGTCATGATCACAGGGTTGTGAGATCGAGCCCTGTGTCTGGCTCCACATTCACAGGGAGTCTGCTTGAAGATTCTCTCTTTCTGCCCCTCCTCCCCTCTAAAATAAATAAATCAATCTTTAAAAAAAATAAAATAACTAACAGTAAAATAGTGTGGTTTAGTTCCCTCATCTTATACAACTTCTCAGTTAAATTTAAGCCATTTTATGGTAAAAAGTTACTTCGTACTATTTTTTGAAATTATAATGGTTTCAGGAGGGGGGGTGCAAAATTAGAGGCTTAATTCATTATTAACAAACTCATGAGTGGGAGAGGGTAAGAAAAAGAACATTTGTGAATGTGAATGAGTGGGTCAGTCACTAAATCTGAGTAGGAGGGTCCAGAGAAGTGAGACTTCCCAGGTTTGACCTTTGTGAGGACCCCCATTCCCGGTCCTGTCTGCCTAATTGTCAAGCTGGCTGGCCCCAGCGCCCAGCAGGCCAGCTGTAAACAGGGAGCCACTCCACAGTAGGCTGAGGTGCAGGGGCATGTATTAACATAAGGCAAATGAGCTCGAGTCCGAAGGGAGTTCATTAACAATAGGAGTGCATTGGACTCAACCGGTTACGGTCAGGAGCTCTAAAGGACCTTGCCGCTCCGCTGCTGTGAACTCCCTTGGCCTCCTGAAAACTGTTGACACGGTGCACTGCTCGCCGCAGGAAAGGCATGGAGAGCTTTGTTCCACTCTGCGCACGCACACTTGGCAAGCAGCCACTTGAATCTCTCCTGCTAGACGCATGAAAGCATTCACCGCCGCCACCAGAAGAGACAGAGGCACCAGAGCTCTTTAGGAGACCAGCTAACAATTTCGTATAATTTACACTGAAGAATGACCTTGTGGCCCCCAAGAAAGTGAGCACAGGGAACCGGGGCCAGGACACAGGGCCAGTCGACCCAGAAATAAACTCTCACATGCATGGGGTGTAAATTTGCAGGCACGTCGTTGGCTAGGGTGGTTCTAAGACATTAAGCTTGTGATGCCGAGTAGGACCATACTGTTCACAAGATGAAATTAACTCATGTCTTTCTTTCTTAGGGCTTCATAGATATCAAATATGTCATAAAATAATAATCACTGACACGAGCATCTTCTTCGGTGTGCTAAGCCTTTTGCTTGAATTATGTCGTTTCACACAAGGACACACAAACTACAGGCAAAGTGTTATGATGCCTCAGTGTCCTCATTTGTGAGTGGTTAGGTAACTTGTTCAGGGTCACATAGCTGGTAAGCATTGAGCTAGGAGGACCAGAGGGACCATGGCACTAACCACTAGGCTGGCTTCTGATTGATTCTACGCTGTTCTACTCAAAGATAGTAGGAGGTATCCTGATAGAGAACATGACAAGATGAAACAAGCTATGTACTTTTATATGCATATAGCACCCGAGAATCCTAGAATAATTAAAATGCTGACAGTTACAGGCTTTAGGCGTGAACTCTGTACATAAATTATTCAGGTTCACCTTTTACCAATTTGAATTCCGAGGATCATTAGGAAAGCATAGTAGTACCTTCTGCTACTTCAACTGGACGAGGAGCAGCATTGATTTTTCCCCATCATTTAGCAGTCTGCCCACTTCCGGAAGGATCGGGTTTGGGCTCTCTTGTAAAATCCTTATGGGTGAATGCCGTCTCGTGTTTGTTTTGTCTTGTTCATGGTAACACTAAATGCCTGACTCTCATCTCTTCCACACAGGAGAGTGGGTGCTGGCCATGTAATACCATCTTGTAGACATCAAAGGATATGTATTGCTGATTTATTATCACTAAAACCCTGGAAGTAGGTCACTAAACCTTTGTAGAAACCTCGAGATCTCAGTCACAGACCAATTCCATTTTAGTGCTAAAAATCACATAAATCTGAGAAGTGACTTCTCACATACTAGACTTACAGATTTTTGTGAGGTTAAAATTATTAAAAGAGGTATTACAGTAAAACAATAAAAACATAAGAGGCTGAGTAATTAGAAAAGATCTCTTAATAAATGCAATTGTTAGCATCAGAAATTGCGAATTATTCTCCAGAAACAGAGGTCTAGTGCCTCCTCTTGTTGAAGTCATAACACACAAAGAAAATGCCGATAAGCCCAAAGCTACAACTTGGCTGAAGGCAGAACTTCAAAGCTGTGACCTGCACGTCCCATGATGTAAAGAGAGGCCAGAGTCTGTGAAATACAATGAACTTACACAGGCATGATGATTCATTCACTAAGTCCAGACAAGACATATGTACCTGTGGTCTGTTGTGGAAAACATGCTCTTCATAAATTCCATTATTAAATGGACAACAGCGTCTCCTTTTATGGCATTAGAAGGAAAAAATAAGGAAAAAAGTTTGGAATATATGTACTACTTTCTGACACTGTTGATCTACTGGTTCGTTGGTCAGGGTAGAAATGTGACTCTTACTCGTTTGCTTCTTTATAAACCCTGCCAGCACCCAGAAGCAGTTCTCCTGGAATTAGGGCTCCCTACTGGGTGGCCAGGTCCTCTGTGCACCTTCCTTTCTCTCTATGGATACATGTTACCTTTCACAGGATTCATATGGGTTTTATGAATTCCCTAAGCAGCAGGTCTTCGTTCTGTCTTACTGAAGCAGACATTTGGATCTTTTTTCTCCCATTATTCCTATAAATCCTATACATACCTTTCTTGTAATTGGCCTTAAATCTTCCTTTAAATGCTATAGAGAACCTTATTACTGACCTAGAGAGATACAAAATTGCCCAGTAAAGAATATGGGTAATATCATTTGATAAAACTAGTGACCTATATCATTATTATATTAAATAATCACAATAATAATCTATATTGGGAATCTAAAATGTGGTAAAACTAAAAATACCTCTTTTCTTTAGGCCATTTGAAGCACTTAAAATTTGTCCTGTCCTCACTTCACATATTTATTACACCTTACTAAGCGCTGGGCACTCTCCAAAGCACTGAGGACACAGCAGTGAACAAGATGGGCCCAATCTACAGGAGCAAACAGATTCAACATGGCGAACAATAAGACCAGGCTCCCCATGTAATGGGAGTTTTCAAAGGAGCATCCAGTGTGGCCTCGGTTCCGGAAAGGCCAGGTCTCCTCCACACAAAGAACTGCGAAGACTGAGTCATGCGAGTTGGCAGCTCACAAACTGATGTGCATTGTCACATGTCCCCTTAAGCTGTGACAGTCTCTCAATTGTGAAGACAACTGCACAGTTTGGAATGAGGCAAGTCACAGTCCAGATCGGCAGTCGCCGAGTTTAAACAAAGTCCTATGAAAAGAAATTAAATGGTTGGTAGAGTTTTATTAGCTAGTACTTTTTTTTAAAAAGTCGGAATAGTCAGAATATAGGCATTGTGAGAGAAAAAGAGCTCTCTTTTTACACCTACCCGGGCTGCAATATATCTCAGCTTCAATTTCCCTGAGGGTGTTTCACAAACAGTCTGTGTCACACTCCCAGGAAGTACACCACAACGCCAAAGCTCTGTGCTCAAAATGCCAACAAGAAGCTCATTCTTTTCTCCTTCTCCTCCTCCTCCTCCTCCTCCTCCATCTTCATCTTCTAGAATCACACCTATTTAGAGGGATGATTTTCAAGACCACACTCATTGCCAGGGAAAGCTTGAAAAAGCCAAAGCCAGAGGGTTCTTCACATTCTCACTGCTGCAAGGGGTATCCTATACATATAAGGTACGATTATAAATAGTATAGGTGTTCGCTTTACACCTTGCAGGCCGAGGGTGCATGGTGTATAGCTCAGTGAACTGGTGAAATGCTGTCTACACTATGCATCAGGGTTGAAAGAGACAGAATTTTAAACCCACTTTCCAGAGGATCTCTGTCTTCCTACCAAATCTAACTAGCATGTTTTAACTGACACTGGTCCAGAATGCATCCTTTGAAGTTCTTTAAAATGTCAGTATGTCTAAATACCCAGTGTTACTGGATCCAGTTCAATGTACTGTGGGGACAAATAAACTACCAGCAGGAGAAGATGTTTGATTAATTCTCTGAGGAGAGCTTCATTACTTTGTTCAAAACACTGCATCCCTTGACATTTCTGTGAATAGGGAAACTCCATCAAACCCTTGTGTTATAATTATGGAAAACCCAATAATTTACTTATGTATGGATCTTCTTTTTCTTTTTAATCAGTAAAGGGGAAGTATGTTACCGTGGGTCTAGTGACTTAACTTCTGAAAGAAATCAAAGCAAATTTGGAAAACACAAACAAAAGAGAGTAGGGCAGGTGGTTCTTGCTCTAACCTGGCTTTTCTCCTGTATTCCTAATCTTGGTAAGCAATTCTACCAGTGCTAGACCCCTTTCTCTCACTTCCCACCCCAAATCCCTAATTCTGCCTCTTTTATACCTTTTTTTTTTTAATGAGAACCTCTTTTTTTTTTTTTAAAGATTTTGTTTATTTATTTGACAGAGAGAGACACAGCGAGAGAGGGAACACAAGCAGGAGGAGTGGGAGAGGGAGAAGCAGGCTTCCCGCTGAGCAGGGAGCCCGATGTGGGGCTCGATCCCAGAACTCTGGGATCATGACCTGAGCCGAAGGCAGACGCTTAACGACTGAGCCACCCAGGCGCCCCAATACCTCTTTTTTTTTAAGATTTTATTTATTTATTTGACACAGAGAGAAACAGCAAGAGAGGGAACACAAGCAGGGGGAGAGGGAGAGGGAGAAGCAGGCTTCCCGCTGAGCAGGGAGCCCAATGCGGGGCTCGATCCCAGGACCCTGGGATCATGACCTGAGCCGAAGGCAGATGCTTAATGACTGAGCCACCCAGGCGCTCCTGCCTCTTTTATATCTTTGAATACCATATCCTTACTCTCTTTACCGTCGGAACTGCCACCACCTCTTCCAGCCAGCTTCATACTTTGCCCAGATCCCTGCAGTTGCTGTTAACTAGTCTCCCTGCTTCCAGTTTGCCTACCCCCAGCCTATCCATCCTCCACACCCCTAAACACTCATTTTATCACGGCCTTCCACTTCTTAAAACTGAGCACACCTTGGGGCGCCAGTGGCTCAGTCGGTTATGCATCTGACTCTTGATTTCTGCTGACGTCATGATCTCACGGTCGTGAGATGGAGCCCCACACCCAGCGCAGAGCCTTCTTAAGATTCTCTCCCCTTCTCGCTCTGCTCTCTCCCCCACTCATGCGCATGCACAGGCTCGCTCTCTCTCAAAAAAAAAAAAACCAAAACACAACTGACTATACCTCTCACATGACAACTTCTAGGCCCCTTAGCTTGGCACCCAAGATCCTGTGTGACGTGGCCATTTCTTTCTGTTTTTCTTCTTCCCCCACCTCCTCACCCTGGGCAGCGTTCCAAACATGCCAAATGTTCTGCAGTCCCCAGATGTGTGAAGCTCTATGTTGCTGCTTCTGCTGGGGACATCCTCCCACTCCACCTCCTCATGCTCTCCTGTCTAACTCACATCAGTGCCGCAAAATCCAGCTGCTAATAAGATTAATGATTTACAGGCACCACGTGGCACTTACTATGCGCAGGTAATGTGCTGAGCACTTAATGGCCATTTTCTTATTTTGTCCTTTAAAAGGAAACACCCACAATTAAGGAACAAGGGAGAGATGAGAGAATAACCAGAGGAGAGTGGTATTATAGAAGGAAAAGGATAAAGAGATTCAGGAAGACAGGTATGGTCCACAGCGTTACATTCTGTGGAGAGAAAAAAGAACACAGGTTCGCAGTATGCAGTTGGATTTAGCAAAGAATAGGGCACCAGCCAACTTGGAGAGAGGATTTCCAGATGCTTTGGAAGATGAACCCAATGACCAATAAGTTTCGATGTTAATGGGAGCTGAAAACGTTAAAGATATGGATAGTCTTTTAAAGTTGTTATTCAAGGGAAAGGAAGAAAAGAAAAACTTTCAGATCAAATAGTGATGCTTGTGGCTGTGAACGAAGGTGTGGTAGTATTGAGGGAAAGATTATTTATGATAATCTTAAATTGGGAAGAATGAACAAGGAGATAGATACAATTCATAACATCAATAATTAGCAAGATCACGTAGCACAGTTCAAGCAATTAGAATTGCTTCATGTGTGGGGACTGTGTGCCTGGGAAGCCGTACTGCCCGGGGTCTCATCCTGGCTCTGTCTTAGGAGATATATCACCTGTCAAGACCCAGTTTCTGGGGCGCCTGGGTGGCTCAGTCGTTAAGCATCTGCCTTCAGCTCAGGGCATGATCCCAGGGTCCTGGGATCAAGCCCCGCATCAGGCTCCCTGCTCCGCAGGAAGCCTGCTTCTCCCTCTCCCACTCCCCCTGCTTGTGTTCCTGCTCTCACTATCTCTCTCTCTGTCAAATAAATAAATAAAATCTTAAAAAAAAAAAGACCCCATTTCCTCATGATAACACCTATCTTATAAGGCTGTCATGAAGAAGAAATAAGTTAATGTATGTAAAGCACTTAGAACACCAGTATGTTTAGTTAGCATTATTATTATTGTCAAGACAACGTGCAATAGGGTATTTACTTTCTGTTTCAACTACTGGACCAGGAACTCTTCAAAGACCAGGGCTGTGTGTCCATCGGGATGGCCAGCGTGGATCATGGTGCTTAGCCCATAATAGGTGTTCAATACATATGTGATGAATAAATGGATGAATGCCTGGAGATAGCAGGCTGACCAGGGCTACTTACTATTTTTTTCTAATATGAAAAAAAGGCAAAACAGAGTAGAGCTCTGTTTATCAAAAAAAAAAAAAAAATACATTTCATGTGTTTACAAAATGCTAAAACAAGAACAAAATGTGTACATTTTAAGAACAAAATGGGTACCTTTTAGCTCACTTGAATTTTTGAGGTCCTTCTCTGACAACCAATGTCAGTCTCCCACCGAAGGGTTGAAAAGAGGCATTGCCGTTGCCTCCCCGGACGACTCTGTCCGCTCCAGTTTCTGTTCAGCTGTTAGATTATAGATGCTCAGCAGCTTCTTAGTGACACTATATTTATCTGAACGCTAACGGTCTTGAATTGGCTTTTAAGTTTCCCTATATAAGCCATTTATTTAGCTGCCCAATTCCATTACTGATCTCCTCTCTGAGCTACCCTTTAACCACTAAGATCACACGTCTCAGCCACAACTGTTCCTGAATCCCAACTCAAGATGTATGGAAACACACCCTAGGAAGTGATATGGCTTTATTTTATTTTATTTTTGAGAGAGAGTGTGTGTGCACAAGCAGGGGGAGGGGCAGAGGGAGAGGGAAAGAGAGAATCCTAAGCAGACTCACCACTGAGCACGTAGCCCGACACAGGGCTCAGTCTCATCACCTGAGATCATGACCTGAGCCGAAATCAAGAGTCGGACGCTCAACCAACTGAGCCACGCAGGCACCCCTGTGGCTTTATTTTTTAATTTTACTTCTTTAAAAAATTAGTTTTTGATTCTCTATAAATTAAAACAGAGCACAAGTTTGAATGATTAAACAAGGTGCTATCTTAGGAGGTCCTGTATGTTACTGAGTACATTTTATCTGAATGTAAGAAGTCACACGAAAAATCATAATGTCTACATTTTTATCATCTTGGTTTAGGGTTTATCCTTAGTTTGCAAACCATTTCTGAGACAAGAGTGGTCTTCTAAGTATTTTTGCTTGAGGGGAAGCAACTATTTTCTCTTCAATAAAGAATGCAGGAAGTAAGCATGAACAGGTTGCGTGAATGTTAAATGAGAGAAAGCGCTGCCAACTAGTATCATATTGACAAGGAAAACACCAGTCTCCAAGAAGGGCAAGAAGAATGTGCACAGACCTGAAAGCTTGGTGATATGACTTCACACAGACCCACCTGGATTACCCCCATATTGTAGACCAGAAAGCCAAGAACCAAAGAGGCTGACTTTGCCAATGTCAGGCATTTCAGAAGTGCCTAAAAAGAAGACTAGCACCCATGGTTTGTGGGACAGTTGGGTGCATTTTTCCCCCACCCAAACACAAAAGGATGGAAGACTCTTGGGACCCCTTTCATGTACTACACTAGAAGTGATGGAGCAAAGGCAAAGCTGCTAGTGTGCAGCACTCACAAGGAGGAACAAGGAAGAAGGATCCTTACAATAAAGGAGCACATTCCTCTCAGCTTGAAATGGAGTCGTTTCGGCTGTTTATTCTGGAGTCCCTTCCTTTGCCGCCTGCGGGCATGTTTCAAGTGTCAATTGTTGAGTAGTCTGTGGTCAAGATTATTTATTTTTCAAGTGTCAACCCCATGCTTTTATTCCTGAGACCGCACACAGATTGTGTTTGACATTATGTTGGTCATAATCTTTCTTCGTTCAGCTGTTGGGATTCCCACATAAATCACCCTGATGTCAGAATCTCCATTGATTCTGAAATCTTGCTTGTAAAGTTCACTTTAGTTAGTAGGAATAAAAATGTACACGTCTGCCTTCTGATTGGTGGTTTTTGGAGCAGTAACAATTTTAAAGGTATGGGGAGTTTGAGCCTAAAGTGAGACCTCATTTTCCTCCCCTCCTATGATGATATATATATATTATTTTGATGAAGAAATTTATCGTCACAACTGAAGAATAATGAGCTCTAATATTCTAGTTTTCTCTTACGTAGACTATTGTGTTCCTCTCTTGTCACTCAAGGAGACTCTTATTACACATCTTTAAAGAAAATACTCTAAAAATGTTCACCTCTCCAGGTATTTAATTGTGTTCAGAGAAAGAAGAAATAGGATTCTAGACATTCTCATGTGACTGGCAGAGGCAGACACTCAGTAAATGTGGCAATTGTTTTGTTATATTACTGTGACAGTAACTATAACATTAATTGGTGTATTCTCCCTCATAAGAGGAGCTTTGGAGCCAAAATGATTACTTTGGATAAGAAACTCTAGAAGCAGTGATTCCTCCCCGCTTATGTCTCCACACATTTTTTGATGACCCCCTGCTATGCCGGGCTGCATGCTTCTCCTTGGAGTTTACAGATGAACAATCCACTTATTTTCTTCTTGGGAAGATCTAATGAGGGACACGAATGAGTGGATGAGTCGTTTGAATATAGCGCGTCAGGTGCAGTGTGAGCAGTGTTGGGGGCAGGACTGGCTTGGCAGCTGTCAACAGGGAGTAGGTTATATAGAAGAAAGGAAAGACAAATTTTGCAGGGCCTTGGGACTCAGATAATGGTTTCTTTGAAGGTGAAGTAAGAGCTCATTTCCCTCGGGAGTGTACTCATCCACAACACTGTGAAATACCACAGTAAGTCGGTAAAGATGCCAGAAACTGTTAAGAGTAAAAAAATGTCTTAAAGATTTTAACAGGAGAGGACAGACTTTTCGCTCTCTAATTAATCCCTTTTTCTTTAATAATATTTTGCATCTATGTTTAAAGGAGGTACATTATGCAGGTTAACCCTCGTTTAGTATTAGTCTTTTTATTACAAAAGTATTACATGAATACGAAAAAGAAGTACATCAGCTAAATGGGAAGAGTCTGGTTATGTCTCACCAAACCCACACCTCTTCCTTGAGGTCACTTGAGTGCGATGTGTGGATTTTTTATATACACACTTAGATGCACACATTTATCCAATCACTTTGATTAGAGGTAATTATTGCTATAATGAAGTGGCAACTAGCACATATTCTAGAAGCAGAGGGTCTGATTTCCTTTCATGTACTGGCTATTGATCTTAAATGTCTGGACTTGATTAGCAGTCATCATCAGTAAAGTGGAGATGGTAATAGTACCTACTTCAAAGGGTAGTCAGGAGGTTTAAATGAGATATATGTATTAGAACAGCTCAGACGCACTGAAAATAAGTATTTGTTATTCCTACATGATCATATTATACATATTACCTCATGCTATGTTTATTTCACAGAGCATCATATCATGAAAAGCTTTTTATGCCAGCACACATAAACCCTGTTTATTCTTTTTAGTGGCTACATAGTATTCCACAGTGTGGCTGTAACATCTTTTTCTATCACACAGATGCTGTAAGTAAATATCCTTTCTCACATACCTGTCATTTAGTTGTCTAATATTTATCATTACTTTCGGTTTTAGATGTAACAATATACATATGAATAGAAAGTATCTGTAAAATATAATGAAAATAATGATTCACGTTTACTGAGAACTTGTGACAAGCCAAGCACTTGTACCTTTAGGTTTAATTAAATATATTATCTCTGTGAAAATTAGAGGATGCTCTCATCTGGCTTCTTAACCACAAATAACTGGGAATCTTCATCTGCCCTAAAGGAAGGATCCACAGATGTAAATACAGCATGCTCGTATATCGTTTTTGAAGAAACATATCATCCAAGAGTTTTGAGAAAGATAGCAAATGAAAGCAGAGAGAAAGATTATGGAGCAGAGCAATCGGTTGGCGAAAGCAACTACGATTGACAGCGTGGATGCCCTTTACGGTTAAAAAGTTGCCCCATTGACTAAGCTGGATACCCCCTACTCATCCACTTCTTATCGCTGGCCACATTTAATTGATCGCAAAGCATTGCCACTCTATTTTTGAGACTCCTCTTGAAGCTGAATTCTCAATTTTCCCGCCTTCAGGCCCTATCTTAAACCTCACCAACGCTTCCATCCATTGTAGTTCCGTAACCCTTTTCTAGCCTCTAATCTCGCCCTTCCTCTATCACCCTGGTTCCCCTTTTTGCAAATCAAGTCCTGATTGTGTCACTTCCCCTTAAAAACGATCAATGACTGCTCATTGTCCATAGTTCTTGGCATCAAATACAAGAACACACACAGCCACCACTGATTGTAACCTCAACTTCCGCCCTCATCTTTGCGCTCTCGAGAACTCCATATACTTGAGCCACACCGCTTTTTAACCCACTGCACATGCTCAGGACTTGGCTGCTCCTAATCCTTTGGAGATGTCCTTCCTTTTCACTGCTGTCAAAACCTGCTCAGCCTGAATACAGAGCATTTTTCTTGTTGGGGATGCCATCCTGCTGTCTCCAGCACATGACAACCCACGGAGAACCTCTGCACCATAGCACCTGGTGCAGTCCCTGCGCCCCCACGCCACCCCCCGCCCCAACCATGATTCTCAGATTCCAGTGTGCAGGCTGTTCACCTGAGACAGTTTAAATTTTTTGAGATTTTAATTTTGATTTGAGGTGAGACCCCAGGAATTTACATTTTTTTTTTTTAAAGATTTTATTTATTTTTATTTGAGAGAGAGAGAATGAGAGAGAGTGAGTACATGAGAGGGGGGAGGGTCAGAGGGAGAAGCAGACTCCCTGCCGAGCAGGGAGCCCGATGCGGGACTCGATCCAGGGACTCCAGGATCATGACCTGAGCCGAAGGCAGTCGCTAACCAACTGAGCCACCCAGGCGCCCTGGGAATTTACATTTTAAAAACGCTTCAGGGACTTGCAATACGGGTATGTGACCATCTTTGGGAAACCTTGCCATAAATAAAGAGTAATGTTTAGGAAATTGTAAATTGCATCCCATTGGGTTGAAAAATCCATTAGTGGGTCATGACCAGTTTTTTCTTCCCCTTCTGTTTATGCAATATATCATTTAGGATAGAAACAAAAATAAAAAGTTACGCAAAAAACCCACAGCACACTCCTAGAAGGCAGGATGCTTAACAGTATTTGTTGAATAAAGAACATTCAAGAAGACTTTCAAATGCTACTAGATGGTGGAAAATTCTGATGAGCATAACATTTAAACTTTATTTTAAACTTACATAGACCCTGGAAAAGACAAAATCAGAATTTTGGAGTGAAGCTAGATTGACAGTAAAATCTCTGATAACATTATCCTTTTGGAGAAAAACTCGCCATATATTCTCCCCTGAAATCTTGGGAAGATTCAGTCCTTAAATTATCAGCATTCTAGACATGTACTGACTTTTCTTTATGCTCTCTGAGAAAATTATAGTTGGCAAGAAAAATAAATGTCAAAACATGCCTTTAAACTGATACATACTCCTAAGCTTTCCCCTTAAATACACATTTGAACTTTATTTTCCAACAAGAATTTTGAAAATGCTTTTTAAAGCCTAGCTATGAGGTCATTCTTAAGAATGTATGTTTATGTATTTAAAGTATTTCTTGAAAGAAAAGTAGGGAAAGGCCCAGTCAAAATTATTTAAAACTAATTTTTTGAAGATGTTATTTATAGGAGAAAATTCATCATATTTTCCCCCCTTGTTTTTCTTATTTACAAAATAATACATGCTACTTGAAAAAAAAAGTTAAGTGTATGTATGTAATTAATGTGTTAGAAATGTGTAGCAAAGGAGGTCAAATTTCCTCATAATGCCATCCCTAGGAAATAACCAGTTAGCTTGACATATATTCTGTCCTATTTTTCTGTGCATTAACGATATAGGGCACCTGGGTGGCTCAGTCGGTTAAGCATCTGCCTTCAGCTCAGGTCATGATCCCAGGGTCCTGGGATTGAGTCCCGCATCAAGCTCCCTGCTCAGTGGGGAGTCTGCTTCTCCCTTTCCCTCTGCCCCCACCTCCCGGCTTGTGCTCTCTCTCTCTCCCTGTCTCTCAAATAAATAAATAAAATCTTTAAAAAAAACAATATATACATACATTTTGATAAAATGAATTATCTTATGCACATTATTCTATAACTATCATGTAAAATTTTTTTTTTTACAAAAATGTAAAAAATAATACAGGATAACATGCACTCCATCTAAAACTAATGGTTACCATTTTTCATAGTTGCTTCAGATCTTTTAAAGGAATTAAACACTTTTCATGAAATGGAAGTCCTCTCTGGTATTACTCAACTACCATAGTCCCCCAAAGCTGCAATGATCATGAATTGGTTATGTGTCTATTGCAACTTGCTTTTTTTTTTTAATTAACATAGTGTTTCCAAGATCTGTTATTTTGATGCATTTAGATGAGTGTGGCTTTTTGTTTTTAATTTAGTTTAGTTTTGTTTTAGTGTGGTTGACACACAGTGTTACGTTAGTTTCAGGCATACAACTTAGTCATTACATTTAGATGAGTTTTAATTATACATTCTCTTACTCATGAACATTTGAGTTTTGTCCTTGTTTTGTAAGTATAAATAATGTTGCATTAAACATACTTGTAAATATTTCTAAGTATACACGTGCAGAACTTCTGTAGGATATTTACCAAAAGGTAGGATTGATGGGTCATGCTGGATAATCTATTTGCACTCCCACCAGCAGCATCTGACAATGTCTGTTTTCTCATCCTGTTGAACTATTTAGGTTTTGTGCATATTAAATTTTGTGAGTATTATTTTTTGAGTTTTATGAGTACTAAATAATGTCTTGTTTTAAGGTTATTTACATATAACAATGGAAGTTTCTTCTTCTGAGACTTGAATGTTTATATAACTGCAATATTTCCATTTGCTTTAGAATTTTTGCTATGGGGTGCCTGGGTGGCTCAGTCAGTTAAGTGTCCGACTGTTTATTTCAATTCAGGTCATGAGATCGAGCCCACATCAGGCTCTGCACAGGGCATGGAGCCTGCTTAAGATTCTCTCTCTTCCTCTCCCTCCCCGCTTGCATGCACACTCTCTCTCTCTTACTCTCTTAACAACAACAACAACAAAAAATGACTTTTTTTAATAGATTCATGGGAAGTTTAATTTATTTTGGATACTAATCTTTTGTTTTGGGGAGCACAGACTCATACATACATTAGGCAAAGATTATGTTGCAATTTTTTTTGTATTTCTACAAAATGTTCTGACTTATCTATCATTTTCTGAGAATTGTACAATTAAAAAAACCCACTATAATTGTAGATTAATCAATATTTTCCTGTAATCTTGTCAATTTTTGCTTTATATATTTCAATACAAATTCAGGATTATTACATAAGCTTGGTGAACTGTCTCTTTATATAGAGAGTTCCTTTTTATTAATGATTTTGCTTTAAATCATACTTGGACTTTAGTTAATAATGCTACTGAAAAATATCAACTATGATTCTTACTTATGTCTGTAGTTAATAGTTAGTTGGATTTACCAGCATATTTTATTAGTTCTTGTATATACAGTTCTTCCCTTTGAATTTATGTATTTTTTCTGTGCTTTTAGCAGTTTCTCAGTGTGCATCTATAAATGAGTAAAAACCTCTTCATCTTTGTTGCCTAGAAATATCCATATTTTGCCCTCACCTTTGAATTATGTTTTCGTTTGGTTTCTATGACTCAAATGTTGAGTTACAGCCCATCTTCAGACTTCAGAGATGAGCACAACCATCGGCTCCACTCATCACTATGATGGTCTTACCTTTTTAGTTCACAGAGATGTTTACCTTGTTTGGAGCATAGCCTTTCCTTTCCTTATCAAGTATATTAACAATAAAGGGGAAAATCATCAAAGCTACCAAAAAGAAATGGCATATTACCTTTAATTTTTAATCTATCATTGCTGCTAGATTAGAGAATGTAAGATAGAAAATCACAAAACTGCCTTTAAGCAGAAGTCAATGTTACATTAGTTTCAGGTGTACAATATAGTGATTCAGCACTTCCATATGTCACCCGGTGCTTGAAAACCTTTTGTATTAGGACTCCTCTCTTGCCTTAGTTAATGTTAGCTAGTTCAGTTAAGGGCTCAGGCTTTGTCTAGGTGTTCACCGTTTCCCTCATGTGTGACTTTGGACAAGTCTCTTAACCTCCTTAATCCTTAGTTTCCTTCTCTGTGAAAACAAGATTAATATAGTACATACCTCATAAGGTGATGGTGAGGATGAAGATACTGAATCAAAACAATTAGTGTGATATCCAACAAGTAGTCATTTTTTGCTAAAGACACGGAAATGAGCTAAAACAACACACAGATTGCTGAAACCTGTAAAGGTTTTTAAAAACACTGGTGTAGTGTGGGAGGGGGTCAGGAGGATATGGGAAATCTCTTTTCCTTCTGCTCAATTTTGCTGTGAACTGAAAACTACTATAAAAAATATTTTTCATTAAAAAAACAAAAAACACTGGTGCCTGGGGCGCCCACTGGAAATTCTAATTCCATAAACTGGAGGTGAGGCCTAGCATCCAATCAGTTTTTAAATCTTGGGTGATTCTTTTTTTTGTTTTCTTTTTGAGATTTTATTTATTTATTTGAGAGAGAGCACAAGCAGGGAGAGCGGCAGAGGGAGAAGCAGGGAGCCCGATGTGGGGCTCAATCCCAGGACCCTGGGATCACAACCTGAGCCCAAGGCAGATGCTTAACGACTGAGCCACCCAGGCGCCCCTGATCTTGGGAGATTCCGATGCACATCCTACTCGGAATCCCCTGGAGGCAAAGGATTAAAAAAGAGAAAGAACCCTCTTTCTTTGAGTTCACTGTGATTCAGTTCCCTTTCCCCTTGGACTTCCTCCAGATCCAAAAGGCAGCCCTACGAAGTCCTTTTACTACAAGGATAACCACTTGCTCCTTCTTCAGAGGCTTCTTTACTCCCACTACCTGATGCTAAGAATGTACTCTTCTTTGAAGATTTATTTATTTATTTGAGAGAGGGACAGACCAGGTTGGGGGAGGGGGGCAGAGGGAGAGAGAAAGAATCTCAAGTAGACTCCCCCCTGAGCTCAGAGCCCAACGTAGGGCTCAATCCCACGACCCTGAGATCCTGACCTGAGCCTAAATCAAAAGTTGGACACTTAACCAACTGAGCCACCCAGGTGTCCCAAGAGTGTAGTCTTCTAACTCACCCACCACAAAGATGTATTTATTCATTTGTTCTGGAAAAAAAAAAAAAATCCTATTTTACTGATGTTCCTTCACTCTACAAATGTTGATTGAGCACCTACTGCCAAGCATTCATTACATTAAGTATTGGAGAAACACCAGTGAATGAAGGAGGCTTAATTCCTCCCCTGAGAAAACTCGGAGACCCCACCAGTGGAGAGAGTGGGGCCTTTGATGGGGAAGACAGAGTGCTTCCTAGCACAAGTAACTTCTAAGCAGAAGTCTGGAAGGAGCAGGGGTTACCCCCCTGAGGAGGAGGAAAGGAGTGTGCAAAACCAAGGGCGTGCTACAGCAAAGCCTGGAAGCAACGCTTTTAAGACATTCAAGACCCTAGACTGTTGAGCAGAAGGGGGCCTAAAATGAGATCTAAAGGTAAACTGAGACCAGAGGCTCCAATGTCTTGTAAACCATGTCAAGGAGTTTGCGAACAATCTACGAATGGTGAGGAACGCTGACAGGTTTTCTGTAGCTGGATTACCATGATGAAATTTGCTTTGAGGGATGAACTTTTTGGTTAAGAGCCTGGTTAAGTGGGTGTGGGGGGGTGGGATTACAATGGCAAGTGTGCTGGCCAAATCTAGGAAAGTGGCCCTTGAGCCCAAGAGAAACCAGGAGCGGGCAGTGGAGGTGACTCTCCTGACTTTCTTTGGAAGAAGTTTGCTGTGCGGCGCACAGGGCTGAGGAGGCAGCTAGCTATCAAGGTCCAGAGCTCAGAACAGAGACCTGAGTTGAAAATAATTTAGGGAGGTTTCTTTGTATTATTTTCAGCACTAAACCAAAAGACAGCATGAAAGCTTGCATTTTTGTTCCGTTCTAAGCAAACATGTTAGTTAGAACTACAAAGCTTCCTTGACTGATGGTCCTTGTACACGTGAGTAAATAAGATTTGGCTTCAGATAGCAATTACTACTGGCACCTATTTCTTTCATCTCATGAGACACAATGTAATTGTAAACATCAATCTAGACACCATAGACTCAGCAAAAAAAAAAAAAAAAAAAGTCTACTTTTTCCCTCTGGGGAAAAACTTAAGTTATTTTCCCTTTGTCCTTGTGAATGTCTTATCTGGCTTGCCAAGCCTCCTCATCAACCACATTTGTGAGAAACAGACAGGATCCTATCCCTGCTGTTTGTGGTGAAAGTATCCCCCCCTGGAAAAGTATGTTCAATTTTTTAAGCATGTAAATTCTTTACAAGCGTGTTATTGTTTAATGAGCTAACATAGACTTCTCTGTAGTCAATAGCTTCATCTGTGCCCTCTACTTAAAAGAGTAACACCACAAAGGATACAGAGAATAGTTTGGCTTCCCTTGTAAGTTTCACTAGGCTAAATTAAAAGCTCCTTTGCACTGGTCAGACACACACTATTTGGGTATAACTTACCTTTCCTCTGCAGAGGGAATAAACGTGCATTCCGGAGTATCATTAATGGGTCCCGGAGTGGTGAGGAATAACTGCTTTATGGTATTCTCTGGTGCGGGCTGTAGGATACATGACTTTATTAGATTCTTCTCTCATTTCAGGTCATAATATCAGCCACCTACTGTGTTCTCCATTAAGACTATGAACTTATGCAGCACAGAGCCTATTTGAGATCTGATTATAGAATAAATAGGCTTTTTCTAAAGTACTTGAAGTTGTAATGTGGGTCTCTACAAAACTAATAGGCAAAGGTCTGCAGTGAAATTTTAAGAGAAGCCAAGCTCCTAGACAAAAACAAACATGTTGCCGAAGAAAGGGGAGTTAAAATCTTGCTCATAAATTAGAGTAATTTCCCAGAACAAGCCATTCTTCTGGATTCCGTGTAGGTATCCTTCAGCTGTTGGCAGTCTTGGTTTATTTACCCTTTGCTTCCTTTTACTTGCTTATTACCTACACATTAAAATGTTCCAGGAACATCTTGCCATTTATCTTCAGTGATTATAACTCAATTCACTGCTTGAAGGATTTTTAACTCATTTATATTACATGAGATTCTGTCCAAATGATAACAGTTATAAACAATATTAAAGTTGTAGAGATTTTTGACAAGGTATTGAGAAATTGAAATGATAATAATGATTATTCTTTTCAGTTCTCATTCAACTACACTGAAAAGATAGAGAGGTACTCATGTCTAGCCACTTATTTTTATCTCATATCCTAAGAAACTAGGCAGTTAACAAGAATTGTTTCTTATAAAAACGATTGAAGTGTTTTAAGCTTATATTAATCACTCTATACATTCGCCGCAATGATTACAATTGATTAATAGATCGATTTTCTAGTTGTCATCAGTGAAGCATAGGAGGGAGAAGAATCACATAAATCTACCAATTTTCAACAAGTTAATTTTAAGGAAATAAATATCTTTTCTAATGCTTCTATTGGTTGCTGTAGTAAAATTGAGAGGTTTAGGATTAAAACTTTTTTCCATTTCCCCTCTTTCTTTCTGCTGGAGGTAACAACATACCATCCAATAAGCAATTATGATAATACTGTTTGTATGAATTCACATAAATCATATTATTTATTGCATTGTCACATGTGCCAGGCCCTCTCATCTCTCTCTCTTCTCTCTCTCTCCCCCTCTCTGCCACACGCACCACACACACACACCACACGCATACACCACACACACACACACGCCTATAAAGCATATATGTCAGACACATAATTCATGTTCTAATACAGTAACTATTATCATTACTCTATATGCTGATTGACATAATTTTCAGAGTACTACATAGGACTTTTTCCTTATATGAATTACCCATTAAACTATAACATAAAAATTCTGACACATTGTTGACAAAATGAGTCTAAACACACACATGTTTTGCATCAGTTTGTCTCTGATATGTAGCCCATTTGGTGTTTAACAGTCATAGTCCCTTACATGATTTAATCTGTCCCACTTCTATATATATCTGTGAGGAGGAGGGAAATCGGAAGATAGGAGGTGCTGTTATATAGATTCTCCCCCTCGCCGCACTTCATGGCTCTCTCCCATAACTCAGAAACTTAACTTGTACGATGATATGGTTTGCCAGCAATGCGAAGAGACAGAGATCACATTGGATGCCAATGATCAAGCCTCCATAATAATGTTAAAAGCCTTTGAAAAAACATACAGATGTGCCTGGTTTGGCCATCTGGTCAGAATAAGCATTTTCAGAGTTCTGTCTTCACCTTTGCCCCCTCCTTAGGTGTGAGAAATGTAAGGAATTTATTGGCCTGTATTTGAGGCCTGCCTTGACTAAGGTTAATAAGCTAACACCCTCATCCGTACACAGACACTCACTTGCCCTAACACCGTCCAAGCTGAAAGGATGAGAAGGAGGTGATGTATGCCCTGGGCAGATTTATCACCCCATGAACCAAAATAGGCAAACAAAATTTCCAAGGTTGGTTTTGTATTATTCAAGAGTTCAGGGGAACTGCATGCCTTTTATTATGCCCCCCCCCATATGGAAAAACAAAGAAAACATAATTTTCTAGTTTTAATAAAGGTAATTTATTTGGGTCAGAAAAATAAAGAATTTATGCTCAATTTAAACAGTGCGCAAAATGGATTGCCTTTGGTTGTAAGCCATGATTGTAGGGTTTTGCTTGATTTTTGTGTGTTTAGTAATTCAGTTAGATGCTCTGAGACATGATGGTCGTCTCTTTAAGGGTCTTGTGTTTGAAGAACATTGATGAGCTATATGACTCTTTGAGACTCAGTCCTTTTGAGTCTTGTGAAACCAGACAGAGATGACTATGTCTCAAGTCAAAGGGCTATTATTCTGTGTCTACACTCAAATTAATTTATCTTTGTCAAGGTTTGGTTATAAAACAAACTCACAGCGGGTAAAAATATACCCTCTATATTATTTCTACGCTTTCTTATGGCCTATAAATATTTCAAAGTAAGTTTTTTTATAAGTCAGCCCACGAATTCTCTCTCAGTGTCCCTCGTTATTCAGCTGACTGCTACTACCCCTGTGACTTGGCAGCTGTCTCACCAGGGAAACTGTCCATCACAGGAGGAGTCAGAGTGACGATGATTGGATCAATTCATCACCAGTACCAGAGAAAAACAGAGTCTCCAAAGCATGTGTCCTACCTTCATGACTAAGTCCCATCGTTTTCATACATGTTTAAGACAAATCCCTTGGTAAGAGCTTATTTCTCTAGTGGAATCTCAGTTGGTATCAGGCACCCCCAAAACTCTACAGGTAACCTACAGTCATGTCCGGGTCTCCCCAAGGTCTTCAGGACTGGTAATTATATATGTTTAGTCTAGTTATGCCAATAGGTGCTAACTCTGCAGTGGTTATTATAGACCCAAAGATGCTGGATTAAGGCCATATGTAATGGACCAGAAGATGTCCTCATACAAATAGTCTCCAGGTGACGATACAATGAGCAGTCAGACAAAACTTACTGCATTTCAGCCTGTGTGTTTTGTTTCCTTTGGGGGACTATTTTACCAGCTAAACTGAACAGGAAGTACATTTAGAGTCACTTATAATCTCACAGATGGGGGACAAAGTAACTCAAGCCTCAAGACGAGAATGTTCCACGAAGCACTTATCCATAAGTATTTTTGCTTTTCAGCAGAGGTCTTTTGACCTGAAAACTATATAAATCTACAAATTAAAGGGATGTTATCTTACTGAAAGGAGAAAATATGATAGAAGGGAGTCAGTAAAAGGAAGCTAACTCTACTCTGGAATTCCATCAGTCTGGCTTGATGTGGGAGAAAACAGTTAACCACCGGGGCACTGTTTCCTTCTTCCCAGAACCTGTCTTCTACTTCGGCGACGTCGAGTACCCTGTGGACGAGAGCGCCGGCTACGCAGAGGTGCGGGTGTGGAGAACAGGCACGGACCTATCCAGGTCTTCCAGTGTCACAGTCAGATCCCGGAAAACGGATCCTCCCTCTGCTGATGGTGAGCGGTTTCCTATGGCAGCTCTTTTGATCGTTCTTCTGGGTTCAGCTCACCTTGACGCAAAATACTTTAAAACTAAACTACTTCACGCCTGTGAAAGTGGTCTGGATGAATGGAATTATTTTCTGAAATTATTATTATATCGTAGGTAAGTCTAGGCTCTATGTATTACTGTGAGAAAATACATTGCAAAGCCACAAATTGGAGGCTACGTTGCAAACATGTAAGTCAATGACCCTAAATTCTAATGCCTGTATTTGCATGAATTTGGTTCTCTACACCTGAGTATTATGGCATTGGTATGCACAAGAATGTTCATGCTGGCCACCCTCACAGAAATCTAATGACGTGTAAGTGTCATGCAGATGTGCATCTCCAACTTGGTTCCCTCTTCATTTTAACCAGATGCCCCCATAAATACTTCAGAGCCAAAGGCTTTTTCCACACTTCATTATATAAGCTACCCTAGCCAGGAAGCACTTGCCTTTTATTCTGGAATTTACATCTCCGAAGAGTTGATCATAAAGTTTAGGGTAAGCATAGGATTAGAAATTTCCTTTTTTTTCTCTCCTAAATTGCCAACAATGCACCCTTTCTTTCTTATGTGCGCACACACATACATCATATGCCCATCACATACTTATCACACAAAGCAAACAGGGGCCATACCACGTAGTGGAACCAGCATGATGCTTTGCATGTAGTAAGTGTCCAATAAGCATTTGATTCACCAAATTAGTTATTTTTTAAGAAAAATTCAAATCAGAGAAAGAGAGGTGAGAATAAAGATGAAGAAGCAGAGGAAAAGAAAAATACGAGAAGAACCAGAAAGAGATACAGATAGAGATTTTAAAAAATGAATTAAGGGCAGATACACTCATAGATGTGTATTCAGAAGTAAAGAGAATATATATAAAATGAGGGTTAGAAGAACAGAAGGTATGAAAACAAAGAAGCAATAATATCAAACCCTTGTCACCCACTCCCAGTCTTTATGAATGTGGGGCCTAAAAATTGACAGACAGTTTTGTTTGTAACTACTTTAGACATAAATGGAGGTGTCAACACTAGGTTTGCATCCCATGGTCTGAAAAAATAAGCCAAAAATCAAATATGTCTTTGAGAATAAAGGATTGCTCTACTTGCCTGGCGTGAGTGTGGGCGGATCGTGTGGGACAAAAGCTTATACCTGAAATGTGTTTCTTTAGCCAACAGGCAAACACACACCTAAATAGGATATTCTCTTGTAGCTTTGGAAAATAAATACAGATATTTAACTGATGTTAACAAAATTTAAATGTATATATTTTATAGGTCATTTATGATGATCACATATATGATTTGTGTGCTGATTATTTCAGACCTGATTTTTATTAGCTCCCTTCAAGAATTCCAAAATAAAGATAGAGGGATTATATAACCAAAGCTAAACTAACTCATTAGATGTAAATAAAATAAAGTTTCAGATGGTAGACCTTTGTTCTACCATCTTGAAAACCAATATGATACTAATCCTTTGCATTTCACTAAGTGTATTTTTCTGTAATGTTATACTGGTCTCTATATTTTTTTAAAAAAAGAATCATAAATAGATCTACATAATTTGCTTCTCATAATTTAGTTTAGTCAGTCCCCAACTGAATAATTCTTTTGTTATGCGTATAGCTGGAACAGACTATGTGGGAATCAGTCGGAATTTAGATTTTGCACCCGGAGTCAACATGCAGACTGTTCGTGTTATCATCCTGGATGACCTTGGGCAACCGGTGCTGGAGGGAATTGAGAAATTTGAACTAGTGCTTCGTATGCCTATGAATGCTGCCCTTGGCGAACCCAGCAAAGCCACAGTGTCCATAAATGATTCTGTCTCGGATTGTGAGTGTTTATTCATTTACAATGATAATTAAATTCATAGGCTGTTTATATACAGATTAAGTAAAATGATGACCTGCGGTTTATATATGTATATAAGTTTGCTAGGGCTGCCATAAAAAGTCCTATGGACTCAGAAATTCTTGTCTCACAGTGCTGGAGGCTAGAAGTCCAAAGTCAAGGTGTCGGCAGGGTTGGTTCCTTCTGAGGGCTGCATGGGAAGGATCTGTTCCACGCCTTTGTCTTTGGCTTGTAGATACCCAGCTTGTCCCTATGGGTCTTTATATCTTCTGTGTGTGTCACAGTGTCTAAATTTCCCCTATTTATAAAGACAGCAGTTCTATTAAGTTAGGGCCCATTCTAAGGACCTCATTTTTACTTGATTACCTCAATAAAGACCATAGCCTCAAACAAGGTCACATTTTCAGGTTGTGGGGGTTAGGACTTTAATCTGTGAATTTGGAGGGGAAGCAATTCAACCCATAACAATACCCTGTCTGACCACGTCTTCATTTCTCCTTCTGACCATTTTGATAAAATTAGGCAGTCCTTTCAAATTAAAAAAAAAAAAAAAGTGAGATTGCCAGCAATATCTTGATTGTGTCTCAAGAGTTCCCCCACCACAATTTGAGAAATGAGACAGAGGATCATAAGGGAAGGGAGGGAAAAATGAAACAAGACGAAACCAGAGAGGGAGACAAACCATAAGAGACTCTTAATCTCAGGAAACAAACTGAGGGTTGCTGGAGTGTTGGGGGGTGGGAGGGGTGGGGTGGCTGGGTGATGGACATTGGGGAGGGTATGTGCTATGGTGAGCGCTGTGAATTATGTAAGACTGAGGAATCACAGACCTGTACCCCTGAAAAATACAGACCCGTACCCCTGAAAAATAATACATCATATGTTAATAAAAAAAATTTTTTTTAATAAAAATAAATAATGGGGGGGAGGGGAAGAGTTCCCTCACCATAGATAGGTGGAACCAACCACATGTAATGGTCTTTTTCCACTTCTCAACACAAGACTTTCTGTCATCTCCTTACACCCAGACACTCCTGAAATTTCCCTAATAAGATGCCGAAAACATAGTTGTAAGACAAGCAGCTGCTGGATACGTGGGAGGGCTCTCTGACACATCCTCAGAAGGAATTCTGAATAATTTTCAAACATGATGATCTTGACATTGCTTGGGAGAGTGTAACCTATTGTTAATGAGACCTATATTTAATTTACCCATCATCGGTATCACTTAAATATAGACATAATATTCATTGTCAAAAATATTTTATATATATATTTACATTATGTATATATAATACTATATTCATTATCAACTTTTCTAACATGGTCTGGGTAAACTATGCTTCTAACTGTGTGCACAATATTGAGTGTTATTTGGAAAAAATTCAGAAATTATTCAGAAATTTCAGAAATTCTGAAAAGCTCATGATTAAGCAACACATATAGATACAGATATCTTAAAGTCTCTGGTTTTATCTACTTTTTCGCATTTCACTGCATCTGCCTACTCCATGAAATAGAGCAGAATTTCAAAGATAAGAAAATCAAAACAATTTATTTAAGTGATTGCTTAAGGCCAAAACATTGTCAAGTGACTGGGTGGAAACAGGAATCCAATTTTCATTTCTGTTCCATTATTCTTTCCACTAAACCTTGCTTTCTGAAATGCCATTTTCCTTAAGGAAATTTCCGTTCACCTTGATCCATATGTTTGTTTGCTTTGCAGTGCCTAAGATGCAATTCAAAGAACGAGTATATACTGGCAATGAAAATGACGGGCAGATAGTTGCAATGATCCACAGGAGCGGAGACGTTCACTACAGGTCTTCAGTGAGATGTTACACCCGGCAGGGGTCTGCGCAGGTGATGACGGACTTTGAGGAACGTCCAAACACTGGTAGCTCCATCATCACATTTCTCCCTGGTAAGGTGGAGCTTGAAATTTTTATTTGGCATTTGAGGAAGCCAAGTTGTTGATGAGAAATATCAGGAAAAGACACCTTCTTGACCCTCTACAAGCTTATGATGTGGTTTTGTGTACACTATGTGATAATAAGGTGAAGTCGATTGTAACAGATTGAATCGGTGTCTTTTTGATGTCTGTACCAATTTATGAATTAATTTCCAGTGATGTGCTGTATTGTTTATTCAAAACGAATTTGGTGGTATAACAAATATGTAGATTTCGCAATGCTGGGAGATAGTGTTCAAATGAGAGAAATGAAAGGAAATAGAGATCACACTTTTAATATGAATTCAGAGCCTTAAAATGTTCGATCACTGTGATCCTGTAATTGTACTAGAAACTAATCCTGTAGTCAAACTAACTCTGATTGTCCCGTACAAGGTGGATAAATTTGCTTCTTAATCATAATGCTAGAAATTCATACATAAAATTGGTATTTGCTCTTTATCCTTTGTTTTCTAAGATGACTTACAGAACTTAAAAACAGACACTGGAGAAATTTCCCACACAAATAGGGGCTCTCATTGCGTATGTTCAAACATTTAGTCATTCATTCAGCAAATATTTATTGGAGGCTTATTACACACCAGATACTCTTCTTTGCACTCTCAGTACAGCAGGGAAAAAGACAACATCCATGCCCTGTGGTGCTTATATTCTAGTAGCCCAGGTATCCTTTGGGGCCTGAGATGTGATTGGGATGTCATGATGGGATGGAACTGACGTGCTGTCATTATCATTGCTCCAGGTGAGACCGAAAAGCCTTGTGTCCTTGAGCTGATGGACGACACACTCTATGAGGAGGTAGAGGAGCTCCGCCTGGTTCTTGGCACCCCACAAAGCGACTCCCCCTTTGGGGCTGCAGTTGGGGAACAAAATGAAACTCTGATAAGGATCCAAGATGATGCCGATAGTAAGAAGTTACTTCTTGTCCTCGCCTGTAAATTGGGAATTGAAACCCATCTATGTTAACGTTTTAGGAGGCTCAGAAAATAACCCCCTCTTTCTGACAAGGGTTTTAAAGCAATTGAGAAATAGGAAAAAAGACTAAGATAAATGGGGAACCAAATAAAACATGAAAATCGGAAGTCAATGTTGGAGAATGTGCTTTATGTCTAATGTTAAATCCCACATGTTCATACCTCCGGTAGGGTAGAGATACCCCCGGGCCAGCAGTTTCTCTCTCCCCTCCCGCTCTCAGGGACCCACTTCTATAAGACTTATGGCACATAGAGGCTGCCCGGGGTACATGCTTCCTTGATTCCCAAGGAAGGAACTGGATGATACACACTCAGTTTCTCCTAACCCACTCACCAATAATGATGGGTGAGGGGACAGAGAGAAGCCATGAGTGTAATACTAATTCAGTTCCCCTCATATGGAAAGAAACATTAGAAATGAAGAAAAAGCATTTCCTTTACATTTTAATTTGTCCACTTTTCCCACAATTTTAGAGACTGTTATTAAATTTGGAGAAACCAAATTTAGCATCAGTGAACCCAAAGAACCGGGACAGTCGGTGGTTGTAAAAATTCCAGTGATTCGCCAAGGAGATACTTCAAAGGTTTCCATCGTGAGAGTCCACACCAAGGATGGCTCCGCCACCTCTGGAAAAGACTATCACCCTGTGTCAGAAGGTATGGGAGTTCCCGGGGCCTTCCCCCAGGGGGGTGATGCTCACACTCTGTACCGGCGCTGGTGCCCTTGAGAAAAAGAAGAGAAATATCCAACTGAAATAAAAATAGGCATACTCCTTTACGTTAATCTCTATCAGAAAAATAATGGCAGTAGAATTTAGTTCCAGAATTTTCCTTTTTGACTTATGGGGTTTATGCATGAGCACTTAGGGAAATTTTGAGTAGACTAGATGACCTTCTGTTCTGAGTCTACTTTTACTTTTAATAGGTTTTACCTTCATTATGGTAATCGATACTAAATAATACCTATTCTAGAATATTCTAGTACACTGAAAATATGCATGGTAGCTGAGATAGCGTTTTAGTCTATGGAACATCAATGATCTAAAACTTCAAGGTAGAAAATGTTGTGTTAATGGAGGGCAGGAAAAGGCTGGTGGAATGCCACCCAAAAAGACTATGAATTTTCTGGGCCTTGGGATTTCATTAGAGGTGCTTTTCATCCATCCCCCTCCTCCTTCAAATTTTTGGACCATTTCACCATTTATTTTTATGAGGAATTAATACAAGTCAGTTCTTCTCTCTCTCTTTATGAATTATCTGCTGACAGAATAGATGTAAACTGATGTGCAAAGTTAAGTTTATAAATTATGTAGAGTTCTACTTATCCACTTTGTGTCTAGTTTCCTACTTTTTACTACCAACAATCTTTAGTTCTTGATCGTAGAGCTTCAGGCATTCATCTTGATCTCGAAACTTGTGAAAGACAAAGTTTAGAAAGTGATGGATAGGTTTTACTAAGTCCGTAATAAAGTCGATGAGACAAGAGAAAAAAAAAAACATCTTCTGCAAAGGAGCTTGTTTTCTTTGCATCTATGGTAAAAAGTTTGACTACTGTAGAGCTTCAGAGTTATCCTCAGATTATTCTCTATGCAGATAATGGTAATATATTTGAAATAAATCACATATAATCCAAAAGGAGAGGAAAAAACACTGATTAGCTACTAAATCAGAAAAATCTAAAATAAGTCTTTCTATAATGAGCAAGAGCAGGTTTTACATGAAGGAAACATCTTCTAAAGATGGGTAATATGACCTTTAAGAGAAAATGTTTTTCTTAGAAACAAAATAATTCTTTTTGTTGAAGCACAAATAAAAATTATACCTCTGTGGTAAACTGACCAATGAAGTCAGGAAAAGGTTAAATGACAGTAAATCAGCCTGTGTCTCTTTTAGCCCATAAATGTAAACATGCTGTTTATAATGCTCATGATAAAAATTTAATCTCTTCTGACCCATATTCTAATTTCTCCCTTATGGTCAAAATTGAGGTCAGTCCCTTACAAATAAACAGAAATAATAAAGATAGAAGAAAACTTAAAATATTTTTTGTGCTAAAAATATCTAAAATGACAGATAAAGACTAAAGTAACTGAGGAAACTTTAACTAGATATCATCTAGCATGTATACTGTAAGAAAACAACAATTTAAATATTTAAGGGGTGCCTGGGTGGCTCAGTCCATTGAGCGCTGAGCATCTGACTCTTGGTTTTGGCTCAGGTCACGATCTCAGGGTCCTGGGATCAAGCCAGGAGTTGGGCTCCTCGCTCAGTGGGGTGTCTCCTTGTCACCCCATCCCACCCCCCTCATGCTGTAGCTCTCTCTCTCACGTAAATAAAGATATTAAATCTTTAGTAAATAAATAAATATTTAAAATAAATACTTAAGCGTTTAACTTCTTAGAAATTGGGTTTCTATCATTCTGGGGATTAAAAACTTGAACTCACAGGGCTAAAACAAGCAATGAATGAGGGAAATAGGAGGGGAAAGTGACAAGATGGGAACATTACTGAACCAGAAAGTCCATTCCCTGCTGAGAAAAGCCTGCACTGCCATAGCCAGCTGACTTTGGCCAGGCAGGAAAGTACAAGAGAACTTTAAAAAAAAACCTGTGCTTTCCTATGAAATCCCCAGATATTTTTGGTTTTAGAAACTAATATTCTTCTGGTTTTATTTTTATTTTTTTTAAGAGGGAGAAAGTGCACGAATGGGGAGGAGAGGCAGAGGAGAGAGCGAATCTCAAGCAGGCTTCATGCCTAGCGCAGAGCCCAGCACTGGGCTCAGTCTCATGACCCTGAGATCATGACCTGAGCCAAAATCAAGAGTCAGACACTTAACCGACTGAGCCACCCAGGTAGCCCTAGAAACTAATTTTCTAATGAAAGGTCACACAAGTCAGACCGAACAAATTGGTGGGCTGGAGATGATCAGCTGTTTTCATTCTCTGATACAAGAACCCTAAATTCTCTCGGGGTATGAGAAATCTAAGACTAATAGACTCTAGGAACACACTAAGGCTAATGTGGAAAATGGCTATATCTAGAAAGAGAACTCATTTTACTTATTTTTTATTTTTGTTTAAAGATTTTATTTATTCATTTGACTGAGAGAGACACAGCCAGAGAAGGAACACAAGCAGGGGGAGTGGGAGAGGGAGAAGCAGGCTTCCCGCCGAGCAGGGAGCCCGACGCGGGGCTCGATCCCAGGACCCTGGGATCATGACCTGAGCCGAAGGCAGACGCTTAACGACTGAGCCACCCAGGTGCTCCCAGAACTCATTTAAAAGAGGAATCTGGCTTACTCAATTTTAAAGAAAAAAATCTTTTTCATAATTGACAAAAAAATAGAAGTAGCAGAAGAAAAACACATTGGAGACACATTTTCTTCTGCCACATTTTAAAGGATTTATAATTTAGAATTAAAATGATTGAACTTCAGTTACATCAGAAACAACATTTGCTATCTTCTCTAATTAGAACAATTATGCATTATATTTTTTTAATTTTTCTTCTGAGCCAGTTTCTCAAGAGGTATAGTAAAACCAACAAAATAGTTTATCCAAGTCTCATGGTATGGGCAGCTGCTGACTCTTGAGTTCAATAAAATCAATTAATTTTTAATGTTTTAAGACTTTTGAAATGAATCATTTAAAAAAGGGATTTTCATAATTGAGTTTAATTTTCATTATAATGAAGCAAATTTTTTTAGTGAGGAGAAACAGGATTAAGGGAAGCATAGCATTCACATTTATCGAAAAAAGGTTTTAAGTTTCCAAGATTAACATCAACAACAGAAAAAAGTCTTTTTAAAATATAATTTGATATAATATTAAAAAGCTCAACAATTTTATATCCACCTTTAATTATCCATATATATACATAATGCAAATGCCGCTCACACTTCATAATACCTTCAATTGTAGTCACCTGACTTGTGTCCTATAGATTCAGAAATTTTGGAATGAGAGGCCGGTTTATCTGGTTATGCCTCAGTATTAGAACTATTGATCTGTTCCACAACTCAGTGTTTTTTCTGTCAGTCAACAAATCAATTTAGTAGCTTCTGATTAGAATTTTCTTCAGATGAAATGGAATAGAATGGAAAATATTCAGATACAAAGCATACAGTAAAAATAGGTGATGTTTTTCAAACTCGTGATTCCATTTTATTCACACACACACCTACACACGCACACACGCACGCATGCATACACAAATATACTGGGCCACAGTGTACAATATTTTCCTTATTTTGAGTCACTGTCAAGAAAGCTTGACAAAAATTTCACGTATTCCTATGTAAAACACTTAAATCTGTGATTTTTGCATTTGTAGAAATTGAGTTTAAGGAGGGAGAAACCCAGCATATTGTTAACATTGAAGTAATCTTCGACGGGATCAGAGAGATGAGAGAGGCCTTCACTGTTCACCTAAAACCCGATGAGAACATGGTAGCAGAGACGCAGGTACGTACTAAAATATGGATAGAAATTCAGGGCCAGCTGGGGTGCCTGGGTGGTTAAGCGTCTGCCTTTGGCTCAGGTCATGATCTCAGGGTCCTGGGATCAAGCCCCACATTAGGCTCTCTGCTCAGCGGGGAGTCTGCTTCTCCCTCTCCCTCTGTGCTCCCCTCCCCCCCCCTCAAATGAATAATAAAATCTTAAAAAAAAAAATTCAGGCCCAGCATTTTAATTGGGGAAAATGCATATAAGCATCCCATAGTGTACAATAGACTACTGGGATTTTGTGCAAGCCTTTATAAAGGAGATGTGCATAATCCCTTTTTCATCTCATAAATTTTGTTCCTATTACTCTTCCTTTGAAAAATCATGTGTATAGAAACTCAGGGATTAGAGTCACTGAGCCCCACGTCAGCCCACTTAGTTTTCTCATTTCAGTTGGCAGCCACTGAATTTGAGATTCATTTCCAGAGAGAAGGCATCATCTCGACACAAAGATGAGACTATGAATTCAGGGCTACTGCTCATTAAAACATACATTTTAATCCACAACACAGTTTGCTAACCCTCAGAATTCCCACTGCTAGTCTTAGTTTTATCAATTTGATGTCCAGAGCCTCAGGGACCAAATGTTATGGTCCTAATACTGATGTTCTGTGCTTATTAAATTTATATTGTGTCATCAACCAGATTTTCTTCAAGGTAAACATTTTCCACAGAATTTTGACCTTTAAACATTAAATAATTTTTAAAACTAAATAATTTCAGGCACAGACCAATGTTTATTATATCTATGCTTAAATTTACTCTAGTTCTTTTATTATTTGTTTTACTATTAGTACGAGATCAAATTGGGGAGATTTTTTTCCCTTAAGTATTTCTTATCATTTTGTAATCTTTACTACTCGATGGTATTTCTGCTACAATGCCTTACCTTTTTTTTTAAAGTCATATTTAAAATTCAAGAAGTATGGGCAGAAAACCTTTAACACACATATTTTTTATAAGTCTTGATCACATTAAAAATGATTCTTTTAGTGTTACTTTTATAGAGCACTGTATTAAACTCTGGGGTAAAAGGAACAGAGATTCATTCAAATTGCTTCAAGTGATAACAGCTTTTTACAAATGCAAGTAGATACAGACTTGGAAACTGTGATATATAAGATATTGGAAGGTTATTCAGGAGCAATAAGACAAATTTATCAGCAAGGTGTCTTGGCACCTTACCAATAGATGTGTCTAGACTCCTCTCCTGTCTGTGACTCAGTGTCTCACTCTGCCTGGGTTTCAGGCTTTGCTTCTGGTCTCTGCTCATTTATTTTTTTTAATTTGTATTTAAAGCCAATTTAGTTAACATATAGTGCATTATTCATTTCAGGAGTAGAATTTAGTGATTCATCAGTTGCATATAATACCCAGTGCTCATTACATCAAGTGCCCTCCTTAGTGGTCTCTGCTCATTGAGAGCCTTGATTTTCGCTGGCATCCCCGTCAGCATGGCTATGCTATCACATGACCCCTAGGATCTGCTTTTTCTCAGCCTATCACTCAGCATTCCTCTCCCTAGGAACTAACTGGCTTTTTCATGGATCTTCCATGCCATAACCCAAGACAGATTCAGCCACTATCTTCACAATCTGGAGAGAAAAATAGAACCCAAATACCTCGTGGGGCACTGGCCAACCCAGGCTGCCCTGGGCTCATGTACCCTCCCCAGGTGCCATAAGACATGGCCAAGGTGTCAGGGTCACCTAGAACAAACCACAAAAGGCCTGTCACCCTGCTGGGGCTCTGCATGTGACAGTTTTCATCGTAATGAAGCCAGGGGCTTGTCAAGCATCATGTGTATCGTACTATACAATAGACGCTCCTAGATCCAAATATTTCAATCATCACAGATAATTATCTTTTCCTTGTAGGTGACCAAAGCCATTGTGTATATAGAAGAAATGAACAGCATGGCAGATGTCACTTTTCCTTCTGTCCCTCAAATTGTGTCATTATTGATGTATGATGACACTTCCAGAGCTAGAGATAGTGCTGGACCCATGTCTGGCTATCCTGTCGTCTGTATCACGGTGAGTAGGAAATTCACAAAATTGAGAAAAATTGTAAAATAGCTAGTTAAAATAATTATAGATGTTAACCGATACAGCATTGGCTTTGCCATGAAGAAAGGAAAGTGGGAATACTACAAGGTATAAGCTTTGAACTTTGGATAGGAAAATATCACATTAATCAAATAAAGCTGCCATTTTTCTTCCTTATCCGACAGAGGTTTATTAACTGATGTGTACACAGTGTGTTATCTCGTGTTATCTCAGGGTGTGCCATTGATAGGAAAATAAATAAGGGTTGAACTCTGCACTCAAGGAACTTAAAAATAAGGAAGAGAAAAATATATAGGAATCAGTCACTTTACCAGAGGGCAAGATGTGATCATTACCATGAGAAGGTCACCAGCCAGCTAGAGATGCAGCTCCGTGTGTGAGGCGAGGCTTGGGCTGCTTAAGTGGAATTTCAGCAGTTTAAGATAAGAGTCAGACAAGGGGAGGCCGTTCCAGGAAGTGATTACAACACAAGCGACATCTAGAGGAATAGTATTCAAAAATGGCATATTGTTACTACTTTTGTACTTGCCTTTTCTTGACTTTAAATTCTAAGTTCCTTGTGAGCAAAACTGGGAGGTACTTATTTTTATATAACAACAGCCCTGGTATCATGACCTATGTCTAATAGGCACATAATAAATGTTTACTGAATTAACAAGGCAGAAATAGTAATTTGGTGCCAAGTTACAGAGGTCTTTACATGTGATGTTAAAGACTGTGGGCTTCATTGGTGGGGTAGCAGGGGGGTTCTTGGGCAGAAGTATGGTGTGAGAAGAGGGGGTGTCACCTCGCAGCAGTGTGTCCCTTGACTAGAAAGACCCCGAATGAGATGAGAGGTGGTGCTCTGAATGGGAAGGAAGGCACCCACTTGAACATTGCAAAAGAAGAATCAGCCAAAGTCACTGATCTACTTGGGGGGCAAGGTGTGAGAGAAGAGGGAAGGAGGGAGGGAGGGAGGGAGAAGAGAATGATTTGGGATCTCGGAGATTCCTGAGATGATGCAGAGAATAACAAGTTTACACGCATCAAGTTAGAGTGGAATTGTGCAGGAGGCTGTTTGAAATCAGAGTCCATGAACGCTGTTAGGGCTAGAATAGAAATGTGAAGGTTGCGGGCGCCTGGGTGGCTCAGCTGGTTAAGCGACTGCCTTCGGCTCAGGTCATGATCCCGGAATCCTGGGATGGAGTCCCACATCGGGCTCCCTGCTCAGCGGGGAGCCTGCTTCTCCCTCTGACCCTCTCCCCTCTCATGCTGTTCCTCTCTCTCTCTCTCTCACTCAAATAAATAAATAAAATCTTAAAAAAAAAAAAAAGAACGTGAAGGTTGCATGAATAGCATGTAGCAATGGAAAAAAGCATCAGGGAAAGCACTAGGCTAGAGAGCTTGAGAGTCATAACTTCCACATTGTTCTGTACTGTGGTCCTGACAGTTATTTGTTTCCCGTAGGCTTGCAACCCTAAATACTCAGACTATGACAAAACAGGCTCCATTTGTGCAAGTGAGAACATCAACGACACCTTGACCCGGTACCGATGGCTAACTAGCGCACCCGCTGGCCCTGATGGCGTCACCAGCCCTATGAGAGAAGTGGACTTTGACACCTTTTTTACATCATCCAAGATGATCACCTTGGATTCCATATACTTCCAGCCCGGCTCCAGGGTGCGGTGTGCGGCCCGCGCTGTGAATGCCAATGGCAAGGAGGGCCTGGAGCTGATGAGCCCTATTGTCACCGTCGGCAGAGAAGAAGGTAATGCGCCACCATTTTCACATGAAGACCGCTGGAATACCAAGGAATATTATCAATATCTGATCTCTGGTTATTAGTTCTCCCAAATGCCC
Source organism: Halichoerus grypus (assembly GCF_964656455.1). Lineage (NCBI taxonomy): Eukaryota > Metazoa > Chordata > Mammalia > Carnivora > Phocidae > Halichoerus > Halichoerus grypus. The sequence goes on along the minus strand of NC_135715.1, from coordinate 63,080,033 downwards.
CCATGTATTCCTTAATATTCATCAAGTACTTAAAAAATGACATCCACTTTTACAAAAATATTCATTAGAAAATAAATATTTATTCATTCCACTTTTTTTTTTGATCACCTGTTATATGCCAGACTTTAAGCTTTCTGCTGGCACTCAGAAAAATGAAGCAAGACTCTTGTTCTCAATGAGTTCACACTCAAGCTGAGGACACAGATAAATTTTAGTCTGGACAAGGCACAGTGAATGTGACTAGTTCTATCCTGAGGGGGTCAGGAAACAGGAGTCTTGAAAACCGCAGAGAAAAACAAAAGCATGAGCAATGACTCATAGAAGCATGAAAGAACATGCAATATTCTGGAAACTACAAGCAGAGAAATGGGGCAGCAGGTGAGAGGGAGAGTGGAGAGGAGATGAAGCAGGATGGTATGCAAAGGTCAGATCTGGACAACGTGGCTCCTATGTGATGAGTTGGTTGTCGCAGCAGCAGGAATTTGCTGGGGACGGGGACAGAGGAATGACAGTGCAGGTGGAAAAGTATCCACAAGTGCCCATAGCTTGTGATTTTAAGGGAGGTTGTGCCCGGGGCTGGAGCCCAGACACATGGCGGGTGGAGAATAGAATGTAGCTGGAGCAACACTGAAAAGACAAGAAATCAATCCACTTTATAAACTCATCCTTCAGTCTGCCTGAGAACTTTTAAGTTAGATTTTAAAAATAACAGTCTGCTTTTAAGATTCTATTTTTAAAACTTTATCTGCATACAGTGGTTCAGAAGTATATTTGTTGCATAAAGAAAGGTTATATGTACCAACTTCATACACTCAGGATGAATATTTATTGATACCATATATAGTAAACATGCTCTTTTGTTAGGATTAAAATACATGGTTGTTAAGTTTCTCTTAAGACCAAACTATTATGTTGGTACCAAAAGGAAAAAAAATCAAACAACGCCTTAAAATGAGTGCCCCTATTAATAAAATAGCCCAGATGCTGGAGCCTGCCTCTGATTTTATTGCTATTCTAATAAATACTTGTTTATTTCCTTTGTTTTGTACAAATAGAAAAGAGATTATATACTGCCTAGTGCTCTTAAAATTACAAACCAGCATCTTAGTCCCTTTCATGATATTAAAATGAAAACATCACAATTCTTTTAAAGGAAGTATTGGGGCAGATTTTCATGTCAAAATGCTTGAGAGTCACTAAGAGATAGATGATAGCCAGAAAATAATCTTGTCATGTGTTTCAGTATGTATATGGGTATATCAGTATCAGTATGTTTTGTATTAAATAAATTTTAATTTATAATACACATACTGAAAGAAGTTACATATAGAGAGAAAACTCTACTGTATATAGTTCTCTGATTCTAAGGAGACTTTAGTTTTTGTTTTAAAAATGAGTGCATTTTTAGTTTATTTGATTATAAATAATTATACTTTATGACTAGTCATGCACATTATTCTAGAATAAGCACCAATTCACTTAATTAAACCATAGTTAACTTTTTTCCTGCTGGCTTTTAGTCCTTTTTTACTGTGTCTGTCCACATTTTATATTAGAACGTTTTGCAAATATGATTATAACCTAGAATGTCCAGCGCATATTAAAGTACATTGAACAATAACTGTTATTTCTCAAACTTTATAAACTACCTGAAATGTGAAGAAGTAGCTACTAAACTGTCTGCTGCACTTACTTCTCATGCCAGGGCCTTTGGCTTTTTTACAGCTGCTCTTAGCAATGCCTTAGTCCACAGAGAAGTTTTAATTTTATTATTTAAAAAACTATAGTGCCCAGGGGCGCCTGGGTGGCTCAGTCGTTAAGCGTCTCCCTTCGGCTCAGGTCGTGATCCCAAGGTCCTGGGATCGAGCCCCGCATCGGGCTCCCTGCTCTGCGGGAAGCCTGCTTCTCCCTCTCCCACTCCCCCTGCTTGTGTTCCCTCTCTCGCTGTGTCTCTCTCTGTCAAATAAATAAAATCTTAAAAAAAAAAATTATAGTGCCTAGCTTAAAAATATTCTTTCGGCATTGTCTATTACGTTCCTTGAGCATAAGTACGTTCATTTTTCCCTGAGGTCTGTGTCAGCCCCGGGTGCCGGGGGCAGTGGGGGCAGAGCCGTTCTCAGCCAAGCTGCGCTACACGGGCCCCGAGGACCCAGACTACACAAACCTTATCAAGCTCACGGTCACGATGCCACACATAGATGGTAGGTGGCTTGGGTAAGCAAATCCATGGGAGTGGTGTGGGCTCCTCATTACCTGGTTTATGCCACTGAATACCCGAAATCACCACGCAGATGATAAGATGTTCATTTTGCAATGTCACCTTCAAGTCTTTCTGTTCCTTTCAAGTGATTCTGCTTTCTTTCCATCCTGTTTTTAAAGTCTGACAACTTAAGCCTTCTTTAATATTAAACAAATTTAATACATTGTCCAAACACGATGGAACGAAACTTTGGTCCATGTGCTAGTTTTTATGAAATGGTATGACTGTGTCTTTAAAACTCTTGAACTTGGACTTCCAGTAAAGCATTTCAGTATCTCATTGAGCACCTTCAACATGTATTTGCTATTTCATAGCTGGAATTTTATAAATCCAGTTTATAAATTGTGTTCATTTTCTCCAGATAGGAAAGTGTCGCCAGAATTTGTGAGTTGATAACTTTATCCACACTGTCAACATTTCCCCAAGTACAGAAAACATCTTCAAGTTCTGTTCTTCTCAATTGACTTTATACCTAAATTGTTAATATTAACTTTATTACTTGGTAGTTAGTTATATTTTAAGTAGCTAAGTGAGAAGAAACACGAGGCAGTATTAGGAATGATACGGTAGAATTTATCTTTCTCAGAAAAAAGATATAATTCTGCTTTTTCTGCTTATTGCAAACCCAAATTTGTGTTGGTGGGAGGTGGGTGGACAGGAATCTGCACCTCTTTACAGCATAATGTGGGTCTCACATATGGCCAGCCTATCTCTAGACTCATGTTGGAGGTGTGACTCAGAGGTGCAAAGGGCCAAAGGGGGATCCATCAGCAAAGGGCCAAAGGGGGACCCATCAACAGATCCTAATAGAAAGACTGGTCCCTCATGCTATTCCTACAGCTGACTTTGCATTGCCTGACGTGGTCAATAGACACAGCTCCTCCAGAGCATGGCAGAAGCTGACCAGTTCTTTTGTGAGGCCAGGGTTTTGCTCTGGGAGAATCTGAGAATAAGAGGAGGGAGATGTTCCAGGAGAACACCTCTCTTGTGGTCCTTTTTGCTGCATTGCCCATGCCAGGGCTCGACAAACTCTGGCCTCTGTGCCAAATCCAGCTTACTTGCCTGCTTTCATATGATCTTGCAAGCTAAAAAGTGGTTTTTATGTTTTTAAATGTTTAGAGAAAAACAAAAGAAGACTATTTCGTGGAACATGAAAATTATACGAAATCATAATCCATTGTGCATGATAAAGTCTTATTGCACAGTTATATGAATTATTTTGCATGTCATCTGTGACAGCTTTCAGTCTAACATGGAGCATCGAGCAGTTAAGACACAGACCTTATGGCCCACAAGTCCTAAAATATTTACCCTTTGACCTTTTAGCCAAGAAGTTTGCCAAACCATAGCTTATACTGTATAGTGCTAGTTTTCAAACATTTTGGTCTCAGGACATCCTTACAAATTATTTAGGATCTCAAAGACCTATAGTTTTTATGAGTTATATCTATAAATATGAACTGGATTTAAAATTAAAACTGAGGAATTATTAAATACTTATTTTTTTGTTCATTTAAAAATAACCAATCCATCACATATTCACAAGAAAAACATACTTTAAAGAAAAATAGCTATAACTTATAAATAAAAAAAATTGTGTTTTTCTTACATTTTTGGAAATACCTTTAATGTCTGGCTTCATAAAAGACAGCTGAATTCTTTTATCTACCTCTGCATTCAATCTATGGCAATATATGACGACTCTCAAAAACTCCACTATACTGAGAGAATAATGGTGGAAAAGTCAAATATGTCTTAGAATCATTATGAAATTAATGTCACAGATCTCCTGAAAAATGCCAGGGCACCCCTGGGACACCACGTTGGTAGTAATCACCGCCGTACAGTATTTTATAACACTTGTCTTCTTGAGGATAAAGAAATGATAAGTGTTCTAAATCCTTTGCTGGTGACGATGGCAACATGATCACAATTCCTTGCAGGCATGCTCCCTGTGATCTCCACTAAAGAGCTTTCCAACTTTGAGCTCACCCTCAGTCCTGATGGCTCAAGAGTTGGAAACCACCAGTGCTCCAACCTTCTGGATTACACTGAAGTGAAGACTCACCATGGTTTCTTAACTGATGCTACAAAAAATCCAGAAGTAATTGGAGAGACGCATCCCTACCAGTACAGCTCATCTATCAGAGGCACGAGTACATTACGCTTCTATCGAAACCTGAACCTAGAGGCCTGTTTGTGGGAGTTTGTTAGCTACTATGACATGTCAGAACTTCTCACTGACTGTGGAGGCACCATCGGGACCGATGGACAGGTAGGAAAACCAGCTGGTTTTGTTCAGGTATCCAGATGTGGACTAAATCCCAACTCCGGTCTTCCATCTTGGTGGTGAAGGTCATTAGGCACAGGAGGGAACTGGCATGCGTGGTATGAAAATTCATGTTTATTTCTGGAAGAAGGTGTCAAAATTTAGACATTTTTTTAGCAGTGGGCCCATAACATCTTTGTATCGAAAGGTCACTATATAATTGTTGCCGTAAACTCCAAATCTACTCTGATATTATAAAAATCTAAATACTAATTTTTCTTCAAAGTATACGTTACCATTTATTGTGTATATGTACACATGTCTACTATGTGTCATAAACTATCTAAAGTGAGGATTTATAATCCTTAGAGTCAGACCAATTTTTCTCTCTCCTTTTCTTATACTTCCACCTTCTTTCTCTCCTTTTATCCCCTCTTCTCCTCCCTAGTTTCTTCCCCATTCCCTCCCAGTATGCTTCATTTCTCCATCACTAACATAGTCAAAAGTGTTTTCATTAAAAGCTTATTGTTATTTTCTCTCTAGAGTTACTGACTCCTCTTCATACTACACAGACATTTACATATAAAATACACAACACTACACATACACACACAAAATCCCCACCCCTCTTATCATCATCAAAGTTGTCAAAATGATAAGGAAGCAAGGTCTCCATTAGCAGTTCTGATAGAGAATCTAAAATATGTTGGGTGTAGTTGAGAAGTGTAATGACTGTTTGAACTAAAAGCCATGCTCTGTCCTACCTGGACTAAACAAAGAGTTCCTATAGGTTGGCTTACACATTAGAGTGTTGAATGGTACCCAGATATATCAGGTCTTTCAGGATTTAACCAGGGTGAGGCCGATCTTGTCAGTGCTATATCCCTGTGGTGGTAGAGTATAAAACAAGTGGTAGCATAAGAACGGGAGATAATAACTGAGTATCAGTTTAACCCCATGGCAGAAGTGTGAAACCTGACACGTTCAGCTGATGCTGATGCAGAATGGGCAGCCATTCATTCCGTCTGGGGACCACTGGACTCCCAAGGGAATGAGACATTATCTCCGTCTCCTCTAAAAGCAGCAAAATACTCAGAAATTTGCACGCATTAGTAAAAATCCCCAAACAGCAATAGGAAGACAGTGTGGAAGGGTGGGAAGGGCTTGAGTATTAGAATCCAGCAAATGCAGACCTAAATTTGGATCCCAGGACCCTGAGATCATGACCGGAGCTGAAGGCAGACGCTTAACTGACTGAGCCACCCAGGCGTCTCGGTTCTAGTTCTTTCTTACCATTCACTTTGTACCATGGGGCTTTTCTGTGGCTCTCATCTAGTCTCTAGTCTGTTTTCGCCCTCGAAAATGTTTTCCATCTTCTCTGCAAAATGGCAGCACTTTCTGATCTTTTATCTGCAAGCTAGACAGCCTTGTCTAACGAAAACCCTGCACTTGCCCTCGGAAGTCCTATCCTATTACATCTGCTCCCTCCCCCAGTGTCTTAAGGGCATTTTGAATACAAATCCTGTCCCTCTAATGTGTGCATCTCTCTGACCAAATCTTACCATAAAATGCTCAGCTGAACTGACGATACTTTGCTGCGTGTGTATTTTCTTAAATTACTGGTCCTCTATTTAATTGTTTAACTTGAGTACTTTTCCTTCCCATTATCGCTGCCAGCTCAGAAAGTCACTGCCCTTCTTCTGTGGCTGAGCTGCCAGGGGCTCTGCTCCATTAGGTGAAAACGAGCAACTGCAGGTTTTTCAGTTAAGATTTACCCGCCTGAAAGGCTCCTGTTACAATAACACTAGGAATATAAGCGTTATCCCGTCCAATTCTTAACAAATTTGTGTTACCTTCTTGATTTTTTGCTTTTGCATTGTTGCAAATAAATTTAATAGCATCACCGCGATGATCAACATACATAGAGATGACCAGATTCAGTGTAAATCATTGACATTTCAGGAGCTTGTTATAAAATTTTAAAAGCCTCAGTGTGAACTCAACATTAATACAGTCTAATAAGACGTGTTGCTCACGCTTAGAGTGGAGCTCAGAGATGGTCATCTCCTTTTCCCCTACTTGGTTCCTTGGGCTTAAACTTTTACTTCTCCCCTAGCTCTTGATATTCTCCTAAATCCCCACCTCCCCCCAACACACACATTACTTAAATATAGGCGAGGAGGAAGAAAATATAAATTAAAGTGGAAGAAATATAATTCTTTCAGATATTTCCTTAATGCTCCCCATTAGTTTTGGATTCTAGAGAAGAAGAGAAAATACCTAATTGTACCAATGATAAGAATAATGATTATAATAGTAATAGCTAACAATTATTTAATGTTGTACTGTGTGCCCTCCATTCTTCTAAATACTTTACATATTTCTACAAATTCTGTCCTCACAAGAACATTATGAAATAACTATGAGTTTCCCCCCCCCTTTTAGAGATGAGGAGGCTGAAGCAAAGAGAATTCAAATAATGTGCCCAAATTCAATTCGCTTGTAAGGCTGTGCTCTTCACCACATCATGATTCTTATCTGGATATTTAATTGAGTGAATTAAATGTCATTTGATTGGGTGAAGGTGAGGAATGGATTTGGTCACAGATACAACTGCAGGAAAGGCAAATGAACTTGTCTGTCGTTCTCGGGACAGTAATGCTGCCCAACGGGTCATGAACATGTCTGCCAGATTACACCTACACCCGTGCTGATAAAATTATGCAAGTCTGTGCCTTCATGACAGGGGTCCACAGACTCAGCTGAGTACCAGCAGATCAGATCGAAATGAAAACATATTTCATGAGGCTACACCTGAAGGAAAACAAACTGAATACTTGAACAGATTCTGCTTTAGGGTTTCATAAGAGTTTTGCAAACTTTCATATTTCCAAATTTAGGATGGGAAAATGGGGAAAAGTAAAGGTAAACCATCAATATGGGCTGTCTTCATGGCAGCTTTGTGGTTGGGTTGCCCACTCTGCTGGACCACAGATCCTGAAGGAAGCCAGTGCTGCCCCCAGTCTGTTTCTCCTCTGCCAAGAACGCACGCCCCCAGCCAAGTATTTAATAGACGTGACTTTTCTCTCTTCTAGTCCTTTTCTAGACTTGGCACCTTAGATCAAGATGATCACTGTGCAAACAAATTTTACTCACTGGTAATTGCTTCCCCCAGGAACAACATGATGAACTGACTTTTTTTTCTTTGTGTGTTTTTAGTGGCTAAAGCTACTTCTACAAAACATTGGCAAGTCCCTGCATTTCTCTTTGTGATTGAAAAGCTGTTTCTAACACCCTCTGAGAAAGATTCTCTACCTTCCCTAACCTCCCACATTCAGATTATTTAACTTATAAGACAGAGTTGCCAAACTGAAGGAATCATCTGAAATATCCAAGATAGTTCTCTATTCATAGCAGATGAAGTTTTATTAAGTTTTATGCAGTTTGACTACAGCTAGCTTTAGCTGATATCAAGAGTATTTCTGCTTTTCTCACCGTATTCATTACACCTTCGTTCATTAAAGAAATATGAACTGAACACCTACTCTGTGCCAGGGACTATCCCAGGCCCCTGGTGAGGACACCAGACACAGAGCTTACACTCCCAACAAAGTAGAGCTCTAAGAGTCAATCCTCATTCTTATAAAAATTAAGAATTTTATTTGCCGAGAAAAAGAAACACGGACTTTTCTAATCTTCAATGCTAACATCATTTTTAATAGTTTCTAAAATATAAAAGCAGATGAATAACAGGAAAAGAAAAATAGAGATTAATTAAAAAATGATACTGCTCCATTGTTTTGTGTGACAAAACAGTGTTCTGTAAATAAAAATTTAAATTGTTTTGGTGTACAATCAAAAGCACTTGTGCTGCAAAATAATCATTAAAGTTAAACCAAGTTTTTTAAAACTATTGGATATTTTTGGTGGCGACTTTTCTCTTGAAAACAACTTCTTATACAAATGAACGCCCTCAATTCATTCCACTTTTCAGGAGCCTGGCTATTGGTCTTGTGAGGTCAGAATCTTAGCTCTTACCTTGTTGGGTAAACACCAACTGATAACATCCTTCAAGGAGAATAAATAAGCTACAGAAATGCAACCCCAAGTAAGTTTGCACTGAAAACATCAAATTGTAATTTACTTATGAGAAGACATGATTTTCCATGATTCTGGAAAAGTAAACGTGTTTTTTCCTAGTTGCTTGGTTTGAGGAATAATTTTTCTTCCTTGTTACTGTGTGTTGGGATTTAGAAACATGGAACTTTAGGGCAAGAATATACTTTAGAAGTCATCTCTTTCCATCCCAGTATTTTACGCTTAGTACTTGGACTTACTCTTTTACACATGTATGTTACTCTAAATCTTTTTATAAGAAATAAGAAGAATCCAAAATGTGTAGCTTACCTGGAGCACGTTACTTCTTAGTTTGTCAACTTTGTCAATTATTTTTTTTAATAATGTGGTTTCTTTGTTTTTTTTTAAGATTTTATTTATTTATTTGAGACAGAAGAGAGAGAGCACAAGTGGGGAGGAGAGGCAGATGGAGAGGAAGAAGAGACTCCCTGCTGAGCAGGGAGCCTGACACAGGGCTTGATCCTAGGACATCCCAGGACCCTGAGATCATGACCTGAGCTGAAGATAGATGCTTAACTGACTGAGCCACCCAAGCTCCCTGGTTTCTTTGTTTTTTAAGTAATGATAGCACAGTGGAAAGCTGGGGAACTAAAAAAATGTAAAAAAAAAAAAATCTTATTCCACTATCACTGTGCACATACAGATTTTTTAGTGTTTTCCAATGTACATACACATTTTTTAATAGTAGCAGTGTAATGTTAATTTATACCATCTTGTATACTGCTTTTTAACTTAACATTGTGAGCATTTTCTCATGACAAAGAAAATTCTTTAGATACATGACTTTTGATGGCTACATAATATTTTACCTTGTGTGTCATCATAACTTACTTAGCCATTCTTCTATTGTTGGTCATTTAGATAATTTCTAATTCTATTATTGTAAATATCCCATAGGGTTGTCCTTAATACTAAAGAATTTGTGGACCAGTATTGACCCTACCTCATTCCAGGGTCTCCCTTGTGCATCCCCATAGGCCTTTAGAAAGCCTTGTAATTGGACAGAAGCCAAGGTCTCTTTCTTCCAAGTGTTCCTGGATGTGTAGGCTGCTATTACTGCTAATCCCTTGGCTAAGGATTCTAACTTGTTAAAACAGTGTTCTCCACTGAGTAGCTAAGTCCATGCTTTACTGAGACTTCAAGCTATTGAGATTTATGAGCCTTCTTTACACATTCACAAACACCACCATCTTGATGATGTAGACATATTTCTGGAAACAAGAGGAGCAACAGAAATTTCAATCAGTGGGAAATCCGCACCAGTGGTAGCCCTCAGATAATATTTTAACAGCTCTAGTCCAATTTTCAATCTTTGAAGTGAGCACAAACCACATATCCCACATAAAGGAGGGTAGATATTGGATTATAACATATTTTAAAATGATTACTGTTTTCAACCTCTGTGGTCCAATTAAAGACCTTGGGTAGAAGAGTCTAATCAGTGCTGCCCAATATGGTAAGCACTAGCCATGTGTGGTTATTGAGCGTTCAAAATTGATATGTGTTGTTCCTGTAAAATACAAACCAGATTTCAAAGACTTAGTAGGAAAAAAAAAAAAAGTCTCAAAAATTACTTTATACTGACTGCATATTAAAATGTAATATGTTTGATATATTGGATTAAGTATTCTTAAAATTAGTTTCACATGTTTCTCTTTACTTTTTGAAGTATGGCTGCTAGAAAAGTTTTTAATTACATGTGTGGCTCACATTATATTTTCATTGAATAGTTCTGGCCTACATACTTGGGTGTTAGCACTGATTGTACTGAATAATCTTGGGCAAGCTAATTGACTTCTTCACGGCTTAAGTTCAACACACGTAGAATATGGCCTTGCTCAAATGAAAGTTGCAAAGGAACAAAGTAAATCTAGGTAGTTTTCATTAGTGCATGTGTATACTGCCAACTTCTATAAGAAACAGTGCATATATATACTGCTTATTTCAATAAAGCAATACGTAATTTGGATAGCTTAAGCTGGATGCCCAAATGAGTGAAGAATTCACTCCACTGGGATTTATCTCAACACTAGTCCCCACCTTAGGCAATATTCCGTGTATAATTTCTCTTTTAGCATATTCATTTTCCTCCTTATTCTTCCCTTCTCCTACTATCTGACACAGCCCAGCAGAATTGCTTTTGTGTCTTCAGCTGCCAATACCTCCCCAAATATATACTTGTTGCCCGTTACTAGCCACTTAGTACCAACAGTAGTAGTAGTAGAAATTTATACCAGTGTTACCTTTGCCAGAAAACTTGCATTTTATGCTTTCCCTTTAAATTTGGAATTTAAAGGCTCACTTGGTTTTGTTGAAGACACTTCAAATGTCTGTAAGGACATGTAAACTCCTGTGTCATGTCATGGTTGCTTTAAGAGCAGTGTACCAGATTTAACATCTATTTCTTTTAGTATAAACAAATCCCTTAAAAAGTCCTGTGATTCAGGCTGAAAGAAAATTAAGTGCTCATTAAGATGATATCCAGAAGTTAGATTGACAGCACTGCATTCTTCAATTTTACAAGAATGAACAGGTAGGCGACCTGGATGATTGATATTGTTCCACTGGCACCAGTTACTCTAGACAGAAGTTCCAAGCAGACAAAGAAGCCCTGGCCATGGTGAACAAGAAAATGCAATAAGATACTGATTCCATGTCCAGAAATGGTCAAGCTCTAGGTTGCCACAAGAATCAAATGAAAGAAAAATTAGTCAGGGAGCTTTGTGCCAAGTAACTCATTCATAAGAAGTGAACATTAATAGTTCTGTCCAAAATAGCACACTCAGTAACATTTGATAGATAGAGTATAATGTTGGCAAAAATCATCAGCACCTAGACAGTTTAATTGGAAAGTCATTCCTAAAGCCTAATTTTTAAAAGATGATGGTTTATTAAAATCACAGGATGAAATATTAATCTTAATTTCCAGTGGCATATACATTGGCTTGATCACTCTTCTTTACACTGTTAAAATTGCACTACAAGATCAAGTTCTCACTGAGTGCAATAATATTGACCCTTAACAAATATTATCTCAAAGAACTTTGGTTCCAAGGCCCCTCTTCTGCTGGCTGTGTTAGCAGATGATGGGGAGTGCTAGTTACTACACAGCTAGGAATTAAATAATTTGCTTGGATGATGGTTTTCTTTTTATATATTTTAGTTGGCGATTCAGGTCATCATTTTTTTGTGATTTAAGGAGTTTATTTTTTTACTCTATGACAAAGTGATACATTATTGTTATCATTCTTTATATTATTCACTAACGCATGTGTATGATCCCTGTTGCCAGCTCAATGTGGAAAGAGAATTAGAATGGTATTAGAAAGCCCAACTGGAACTTCTAATGAGTATGATCTGACCTAAGTCCATCTCCTCTTGTGTAGAAGATAGTTATATTTGCCCAGCTCTTCTGCAGAGCTATTTTGAGAATTAAGTATGATAACGTTGGTTAGGTGATCCTAGGACTGCCCTCAGCTTTGTTTGGAATGTGATGAGGTGTGATAGAGTAGAAAAGCACAGGCCAAAGGCTGGGTTCTAATATTGGCAGGGCCTTTCAGAAAGCTTAAAGAATTCTGTGAGAAATTTGCTTTATTTCTTTGAACCTTAATTTTCCTCTTTTTCCTTTTCTATGCATCATCTATCCATCCATCCATCCATCTATCCATCCATCCATCCATCCATCCATCCATCCATCCACACATACAACCATCCATCCATCCACACATACAACCATCCACCCATACATATAAATATAATTATGGGGGAGAGTAAAAATATTAAATAGCTTTTATTGTGAACATAGGGGCTCAATAAATGAATATTAGTTTATCTTCCACTATTCCTAACTCTCCTACAAAATACCTGAGGAAGAAAAGTATAAAATTCAAAGCAAGTCACTTCATTTCAACTAAAAATTAATTTTGCGACATATTAAGTATTACATGTCATTACTCAACATGTTTGCTTCTAGATCTTTCTTTCTTTCTTCTATATTCCTTTATGTAATAATTTGAAAGTACCTTATAGCAGTGTTATTCATAATAGCTCGGGACAGAAAGTAACCCAAATGTCCATCAACTGACGAACAGATAAATATGTGTTGCATATGCATGCCATGGGATGTTATTCAGAAATAAAAGTATTGAAATGTGCAACAACACGGAAGCACCTTGAAAACATAAGTGAAAGAAGCCTGTCACAAAAGACCACGTACTGTATGACTCCATATATATGGAATGTCCAGAACTGGCAAATACATGGAGACAGAATATAGGCTAGTGGCTACCAGGGGAAGGGAGGAGGAAGGAATGAAGGCGTGACTTCTAATGGGTTTGGAATGTCCTTTGGAGGTGATGAAAGTGTCCTAAAATTGATTGTGGTCAAAGTTACACCTCTCCCTGAATACATTAAATACTGTTGGTTTGTCCACTTTAATCAACTGAATTATATGGTATGTGAATTATATCTTAATAAAGCTGTTATGAAACAAAAAGGACTGTGTAGGTATAATATGCTCAAAACAATGCAGTTTCCTTTCACGATTGCTGCCGCGTATCCTTTGTTGCAAAGGAAGGTAATGGTAACGACTAGTCAATTCTCCAAAATTAAGTGAGGGGGCAATAGTATAAATGCTGTCACTTCCTTTCCTTAACGGCCACTCAAAATCTCTAGTTGAGTGAAAGGAGAAAGTGGCTTGTACAAAGTTAGGCTCGTCTAGTTAACACTGAATCATGTTGACAGATAATTTTATTGTTTTAGGTCTTAAATCTAGTGCAGTCCTATGTGACCCTTCGAGTGCCTCTGTATGTTTCCTACGTGTTCCATTCCCCGGTTGGGGTAGGAGGCTGGCAACATTTTGACTTGAAGTCGGAGCTCCGCCTGACTTTTGTGTATGACACTGCCATCTTGTGGAATGATGGAATCGGCAGCCCACCAGAAGCCGAACTCCAAGGTGGGTTAATAATTCGGATGAGTTTCCTCATCTATCTGAATTACTTGGGATTTTTTTTTTACTGTAGCTAAAAATAATAGAAGCGACTTTCAATAGATTTTATTTTTATAATCAGTATTTTAAAACTATTTCATTTTGTCATGGAAGAACTAACAAAACCATATCAGTGCCTCAAACTGCATAACATGTGACTGTTAAATATATTGTATACATTTCATGGGTATTTAACCCTTACAGTCCATTTTAGGCGATTCATCATGTATGCGTTACGCAACACAGTCCATGCGTTTCCTAGATTCTAGAAAACATATAGAGGCAGTTCCAATTGAAAATAAGAAATGAACCCAAGAGAAAAATTTATGGTTTTTTTTGTTTCTGAAAATGAGATAGATCCTGGATTCTAGTTCTGGCTTCCACCACTAACTAGCTGTGTGATCTTGAACATACTACTTAACCTTTGTGGCACTCAGTTTCTTCTCAAAGGTAGAACAGACTTCTAATATTCTTTTTATTTTAAAATTCTATTATTCTGCAATATTTTAGCAGAATGTCTTGGAACAGTGGTGGTAAGTACAGCTAACTGCTCTGCCCATAAGCATGTGCCAAACTTTGTTTCAATCTCCGTATCAGAATAATAATTCAAAGTCCACAGGCATAAAGCTAATTTACCTATCCGTACAATGAATACTGTTTCTTTTCAGGCACATGCTACTGTTTGGGTTCCATGCCTATCTGAGCATCGTGCCTGCATTCCTTTTTATGAGCCAGAGAGGGAAAGTACTATTAACAGTGCACCAAATTTGCTATCTTATACAGATTAAGATCGCCTTAAAGCTATGTGAAAGGCAATATGATCACCCTGAGTGATCATCCTAGATTATTTTATATTTCAATGTTTTAGTTACATATCTTGCCTTAGAAAATATATATTTAAGGAAATTTTAATGTGAATCCAGTTGTGGCTCTCAAGTTCTACGTAAGGATCTCATGGTTCCTTCTTATCTCTGGAACCAACTTTGGTCAAACTGCTAAAAGTTTTGGAAAACCTCCAGAGTTTGTATTAAGTCTATAAAACTTGGAATCATTCTGGAGAACACAAACCCACTTCCACGTTCAGATCTTTAAAACTTGACAATTTTACTGTGTCTCTCCCAATTTACAGCTTCATTTATGTAGACTAATGCTTTTAGGGGAAAAAGAAATCTTGGCCTATTGTACTCAATCTGTCTATTTCTCTTTCATATTGACTTCACTTGTGTTACCTGATTCCATTTTGCCTCCCTTCTTGACACCTTTTCTTGTTAGAAAACAGAGCAAAACAAACAAACAAAACACTTCTGCTTCTCTTATCACTCAGAATTCTTCTGATAACAGCTTTTGGCTAGAATGCTTAAAGATGAGAGTATCCAAATTCAAATTCGGAAGAAATCCTGCACGTAAGGAGTCCCTGGTCACCAATATTTCCACTCTTGTGCACTATCCCATGTAGGTTCTCTCTACCCAACAAGCATGCGCATCGGTGAAGAGGGGCGCTTGGTGGTGAACTTCAAGACCGAGGCTCAGTTCCACGGTTTGTTCGTGCTGTCCCATCCCGGTAAGCCCTGTTATCCACCAGGAGCCACTCCCTGCACCACAGGACACAGATTTCCCATAACCCACGCTGCCCGAGGAGCTTCGAAACCCTTAACTTCAAGTGAATTGTCCACCTGACTTATCTGCAGGAGGGCTTGATAATCGTTCAGCTACATCTCAGAAGCTACAAAATCGTCGTTACCGATGCAGACTTCTAGAGAAAATACAAAATGATGAAAATAAATTTAAACAAAAACTCTACTGAGTTCATTTTAAGTGGTGTTTTCTTTAGATAAAGAGCATAGCAACCACAATCCCCTTCTCTACCTCCATTCTTGTTGCATAAAAAGTTGAATTTTAAGTCGTTTGTTCAGCAAGCACTTCTCTGTTCGCAACTCTTTTCTGGATACTGTAAGAAACCTTTATAATAGAGCCAGAAGTGGTACTGCACTATGATACTTATATTTCAAACGTGTTAACTAATTATCTTTAATAAAGATTGGCTGTGTCATTTTACTATGAGGCGCTGTGCTTTGAATACCAATAAGGAAGCAGTCACTCAAGTCCAGTGTCCAGGCTTTTTTTAAATATAAAGGATATTTCATCAGAAATAGTTTTTTATTTGACTCTCCATATCACTAAATTGGTTTTGCATTATTTTGCCCATTTACCAACTATTGTCAGATTGGGCGGGGAACATAGTTCACTTGATGTCTTCTCCCGCCTTCCTTTTTCTGGGTTTGCGCTCCAAATAAGGAGAGAATAGGGCCAAAATTCAGAAGAGAAAGAGGGTTCATTGTATTTTTATGAGGCTGAGCTACAAGAACTGCCAACCCAAAAAGAATCATTTTGCTTTATAGTACTTGACAGTTCTGGAAAATAAGGATTTCTTGGTCTTTAAAGGTCCTTTGCACATGTCTACCTTTCTAATAAACTGAATCTTTGTTTATACACAATTGCAGGCAATCTAATTAAAATTAGATTCCATTTATAAATTGGTTTTGCCCAGCTCTGTGGATGCTAAGAGACTAAAGCTCAGCTCATAGCTTCGGCGCACAATAAATGCATTCACATCAGCTTTTATTACACTGCTGTGCCTTCCCTGGAAAGTAGCCCTGAACTATTTGAGCATTTCTACACAATTATCTTTTCACAGAATCATAGAGTGGAAAAAGCACTGAATTAGGAATCAGAAGGCACACATCCTAGCTGTGTGATCTTGGGAGAGTCACTATAATCAGTCTCAGCCCACATTCTCTGGGGGTGTGTGTGTGGGGGGGGGAATGAGGCTAATTATACCAACACTGGGGCTTTGAAGGCTTAGTATTAAGAATAAAAGCAAGCAATGCACAGTCAGGTGCTTTGAAAACTCTAAGCTGTCATGCACTCTTAAAACCACTCTACCATTATTCTTATTGGCACTTTTCTAGCATCCTTCACGAGCTCAATGATCGTGTCAGCTGACCATCCAGGCCTGACCTTCTCCCTGCGCCTCATAAGGAGTGAGCCGACCTATAACCAGCCGGTGCAGCAATGGAGCTTTGTGTCTGACTTTGCAGTAAGTGACTCGGGCTCTTAATTTTCCTTTTCCGTGGCCTGGGACAACACCTCAGATTCTTAAATGAAAAACATAAATGTCCTCCCTTCTCCTTAAAGGTACGTGACTATTCGGGGACTTACACAGTGAAACTCCTGCCTTGCACCACTCCGTCGCATCAAGAGTACCGCCTGCCAGTCACCTGCAACCCCCGGGAGCCTGTCACCTTTGACCTTGACATACGGTTCCAACAGGTGCATCTCTTGCAGTTATTTTCCCCGGACTTCTCCAATTCCACTTCATTAAGGTCGTGGCTTACTTGTATCAGAAAAAAAAAAAGAGAGAGAGAGAGAAAGAAAGAAAAAAAATTCACACCATGACTTAAATTCTCGCATGCTGAGAAAAAAGGAAGTCAGACAGGAGGGAAGCAAGAGAAGAAGGAAGGAGGAAAGAACTGCCCTTTATCTATCGTTGGTTCAGGATATAAAATCCAGAGTTTAAGAGTACGCAAGGGTTGTTCTTTTTCTTACCTGATCGTGTCTCCTCCTGGAGTGTGCTGCCTTGGAGATTTGAGGATTTTTCCCTAGAGTTCTTCTGCACGTCTTTGTCTCATTCTTGATCTTCAAGGAAAATAAAATCCTGTAGTTCTTGCCATCTCAAAGTACCTAATTGCCATTATATAGTAAAAGAAACATGATGGCACTTTTTGTCCAAGGACGAAGACTAAGTGTTGGCTTTGCACTGAGCGTGATATGTATAAGTCCCATAAAACACTCTGTGAAACCAAAGGAAAAGAGCTCAAGTAATGCTATTTAGTCCCAATCAAACCATTTCACCTCGCCAGTTTTGCCTTATCGCGAAGGATAAGGCCAGTGTTACAATTCCCTACATTAGTTTGGTTGGATGTCAAAATTGCAGTGCAGTCTTCAGGAATCTACACGTCCGTGGACAGCACACGTGTGTGTCCGTGAATAATGTGTTTGTGCACCACCAGAGCAATCGAAAAACCATAAAAGGGCTTTTACACTTGGTTTTAGGTCAGCGATCCGGTGGCAGCTGAGTTCAGCTTGAACACCCAAATGTACCTCCTCTCCAAGAAGAGTCTCTGGTTGTCTGACGGATCGATGGGATTTGGGCAAGAAAGTGATGTTGCCTTTGCAGAAGGTATTCGTTTCACAAATGAGACATCTGCTCTGTTTGCCATGGCATCTGCTCTGCTTTGCTTTATTGGGATCATGTTGGAGAGGGGAAATTATCACGTCTGGTATGCTTTTGAGAATATTACTGGGTCTTTGCCACTTTGGCAGGGATGGCATAGGGCCACTGAAATTGGATGTATGTTACTGGATGGTTTTTCTTCTGGGGAAATTAATCTCTATTTCACTTACCTAAATGACTTTGGGAACAAATCTAGGTTTTTTTCTTGAATCTTCTTTCAAGTCGCATAGACTCAAATTCTGCAGCTACTTGAGGCTGTAAATGCCTCCTGGGTGAAAGTTATATCTGTCCTGCTCAGTGGCGTGTTCCTGGCACCTAGTAAAATGCGTAACATGCATGGTGGGAGTTCAGTAATAGTTGTGAAATAGATGATTGACTACCAGGGGATTTCCGCAAACTCTCCTTCAAAATCAAATAAAGCCAAGTCAGCTTTTTATCAATATTTTCTTTTTTATATACTTTATTAGTCTGCACCCTACCAAGTAACTTATTTATATGAAGCGGACTTTAAACCACAGTGGAATTATGAATATTAAATTATAGGCCAAGCCTTGACTGAGCATGTGAGGGTCAATAAATCTGCAGTCATTTGTGGTCCAGTCCCCAAAAGTGGTCTCACCTGAGGCCTGGGAGTGGGTGACATCCTGAAGGTCTTCCAACATTTGATGGCAGATTAGGAAAAGAAGGAAGTACTCCCTAGGGGCATCATTGTCACCATGGTATGCCGTGTCACGTGGACGCGCCTTACCGCGTAACAGAAATGACCCTTCCACATCTCTGTTTCAGGTGACATCATTTATGGGCGTGTCATGGTAGATCCTGTCCAGAATCTGGGTGACTCCTTTTACTGCAGCATTGAGAAGGTTTTCCTGTGCACTGGAGCCGACGGCTATGTTCCCAAATACAGTCCCACGAATGCAGAATACGGCTGCTTAGCTGACTCTCCTTCACTCTTATACAGATTTAAAATTGTGGTAAGTGCTTTGACCCAAACAATGAATTAGACAGATGATCAAAGTTCAATGGTTTTGTCTGGTATTTAAAAACAATAGCATCTTTTCAAATGAAACGAAATGGTGACATTTTATGGTAATCTGTACTTGCACAAACCTAAAGAAACCATTCTGTACTTGCAAAAGTTGGCATTATCTACAGGACTGCTCATTTTCTTTTATTGCTTAAAGGACAAAGCTCAGCCAGAGACACAAGCCACCAGTTTTGGAAATGTCCTGTTTAATGCCAAGCTAGCAGCAGATGACCCTGAAGCTATTCTCTTAGTGAATCAGCCTGGATCCGATGGCTTTAAAGTCGACTCAACACCACTCTTTCAGGTGGGCCAGTAATAAGCTACTTACACTAGCTCTGTGAGCATATGCAAATTACTTAATAGTGGGATGATCCAGTGTCTTCTATTAAAGGGCAGTGATTGTAATATTGCGTAAGTAATAGTAACACTGAATAAGGTAATGTAGGTAAACAACACAGGACCATAGTGAGCACGTGGTGAGCATTCTGTAAAACCTAGCTATTACTATTTTTATTAGTGCATTCATATTATTTTAAGTCTACGGGTAATGAAGATCCTTATTCAGCCCAAAATATAAATCTAAGTCTGATGTTTCGAAACCCTGCTTTTCTTATTCAAAACTTCCTTCCTGTTGACTTTTCATGACCATCTTTATTAGAGTGATCTTGTATGAACTGCTGGATTCAGAAAAAGAAGCAGGCACAGCTCATAAATCTCCACTCTCAAAGACTTTATAAATCAAGACAGAATATGCTAACCGAGTGACAGACGGTAGAAGGAGACACAGGCGACCATAACCCTGAGCAGACAAATGAGACAAGATTCAGAGATGTGTTCCCACTGTGAATCCTTGGGGGAGCAAGTACACCTTTTAGGAAATTTCCTGAAAATTGTCCACACAGGATGGGCTGCAGACACGATATCTGTATTCATCCTAAAGAAGGAATCTTAAGGAAGCATATTTGTTACTCTGAATAATTTTTTAAAATTATTTTCGCTGTTAATTCTCAAAGCATTAGACCCTTCTAAATCCTGAAGGCTTCAGAGAGCCATCAGAAATTCCCTTCTTTTCAGAGGCCCTAGAAAAAGCAGAAAAACGGACCCCTTCTATGGTCTTATATGTAAATATGCAGCCAGACGTACTGAAAGAGAGTCCTGAGGGTCAGAAGATCTGAGTTCTAGTCTTGCCTTGGCCACAAGCTAGTTGAGTGACATTGGCAAGTTACGTAACTGCTGTGCACCCTTCTTTACCCATTTTTTAGATGAATAATTTAAAACCGTGTGCCAGCTCTGACATTCTATGGCAAGTCACAGATTACCAAGTATTTACCGGCACACACTCCCTCAAGAGCTGCACAAAATATTTTGGAGTGTTTTGCACAAAGCCTTGCACATAGTACCCACGCAAAAATATGAAGTGTATCAATTCTGCAGACTAAAGTAAATTACCAGTTATTGTCTCTGCCGCTAATTTCTCTTGCAGGAGTCGTGAATTAGGTCGGTGTGGTATTTAATTTTCTTTTTCTTTTTTCTTTTTTTTAAAGATTTTATTTATTTATTTGAGAGAGAGAATGAGATAGAGAGAGCATGAGAGGGGGGAGGGTCAGAGGGAGAAGCAGACTCCCCGCTGAGCAGGGAGCCCGATGCGGGACTCGATCCCAGGACTCCAGGATCATGACCTGAGCCGAAGGCAGTTGCTTAACCAACTGAGCCACCCAGGCGCCCGGTATTTAATTTTCTAACAGAGTTGCGTTTCCTAGGTCGCCCTGGGCCGGGAATGGTACATACACACGATCTACACAGTAAGATCAAAAGACAACGCCAATCGAGGCATTGGCAAAAGAAGCACCGAGTACCAGCACCACTCCTTAGTGAGTCCGGGGAAGCCCCCGGCGATGAGCCAGGGCCGGAAGAAGAGGGAGATCAGGAGCCCACCCCCGCTGGCCTGGGAAATAGGTGCTGACAACAACCGGGGAACAAACATCCAGCACATTGCCCTGCAGCGCCCCAACAGGAAGCAGAGCCCCCAGGGCCGAGTTCCTCCCGACGGCGTCCTCCCCCGCGAGCTCAACCGGCCCAGCTCCGACGACGTCAGCCTGGTCACCGTGGTCGGAGGCCCCGCGGTGGGATTACTCGCCGTCTGCCTCGCTGCCATCGCAGTGATGATGTGCAGGAACAAGAAGGGCGCCAGGAGGAAGGGCGCTCTGAAGGGCTCAGGCAGCAGCAAGCCCGTGACGCCCCCGCAGAGCCACCACGGCGACAGCTCAGAGGTTTGAGGGGCGCAGGTGGGATTCAGCCTTTGCCTCAAGTGCCTCGGAAAGACGGTAGGAACCCAAATGCTTCTGTCAACGGCCGAGAATTGGGGACTTCTGTTCCGGAGCTGCTCAGAGGGCCTGACTGTACTCATGAACTTGGATTTGAATTCTGTCTACTCTTTTCATGCATCAGAGAACACATGCAGACCACAGACCAGGCCTTTCCTCTGGCCCAGGAGGCAGCAACAATGTATTCACGTGTACACACAGCCATCAGTGGGCTTCTCATTTTAGGCATTTTTCTCTACACAGTGGAGACAAATCTATTCAAAGGTGCTGCAGACTTTCTCAGAAGTTTAAGAGGAGTCTATTATTGCTATATGAGTATGAATCTTGAAGGTGCAATTATCACATGGTTTACTCATTGTGTAACAGTTTATTACTAGAAAGGTTTTAATGGGCAGTCTGCAAGAATGATAAACACACTGTTTATTATGACAGGTTTTCGAATAGGTGAAGACAGCATGGAATTATGACCAGGGGTGGCTCAGCCCATCATTCACCTTTTCTACTACTACGTGGGAGGGAGTGGAAGGAAAGATAGAGGGAAGGAACTCACTAGCTTGGATTTGAATTGTTTCTCATCCTCGTCAGAGCCTCCTTATTTTATTTGCTTATTTAACTTTAAATTAAACCAAAGAATATGTTAAGTCTGGAAGAGATTGTCGAAGAAAGACTTTCCTGTTACATAGTGAGAAATAGTCAAGTTCTTGCGTGATAGTGTACCTTATTGGTGCTCAACACTTGTGGGAAATGAGAGGGTTGGTGGCGTTTTGATGATGAAGAAATGCTATAGAGATAGATTCACATTTATAAGACAATGTTCTCTAAGAACTGAGCCTAGATATTTGCAGTATTGAACCCATCAATGATAATGAGAAATATCATTACAGGTGGTGGAGGGAGAAAGTGGTATTTATTAATATCATGTGTTTAACCAAAGTGCCTCTTCTACATACTTTATGGAATTAAAGAACATTCTGACAGATGATACATGAGGTTAACCCTCAGGGTAGCATAACCACACAACCAATGTCCAGAACTTAAATTGGCCATAGGACATTTTATTAGCCTTCTAATCAGCCTCTGGTTCTAAAAATGGGAACCTCTGCAACTGTCATTCCAGAGATGGCCTTGGAGGTTGCCATCTTCTTTGATCCAGGAGGAAAGCAGCATTCTTTGACATCTCCAGTTCAGTGAGCTGATGCAGTGAGGTCCCTCTCAGTGTCTGAAAAAATAATGTGTAACGCTGCTTACAGTGTTAAAAATCAAGAAACTTAGTGAGCTTGCTTGGCAAGGCTCCCGTCGCCTTTCTGAAAAAAATATACTCTCACCAAATGGCAGAAATTTTGGTTGGAAAGCGAAGGAAAATGTCAGTAGTCTAATGACCAATCTTCCAAAAGCTAGTGAATGTATTTCAAGCAAAAATTAGGGTCAGGAGAAAAAGAACTGTACGTAAGGGCTAACTAACCCTCAAGTGTTGCCTGAAATCTTTTTACTTGCGTTCCTAGCCTGGCCACACTGGACATCCTAGTGGAATGGATCTTATCTGGTGTCCGTGGGCACCAGCCATCTCTTTACTGAAAAAAAGGAATATACACTGGTGCTGAGAGAGAGGTGAAAAGTGTCTAATGCTCGCCTCTCTTCTTTTGGGCAGCTCTGCACTTCACATTCAAAGTCTTTCAAAGAATATGGTAGACTGGAGTCTCCTTTCATTGGGGAATTTACAGATATCACCTATAATTCAAAGGTCCCTCAAAGGACTTATATAAAGTACTGTATAGCCCAGGAGTTCATTTGTCAAACATTGATGCTTTCATAATTATCCCCTTTTCTTTTGCTTTGCCTTCTGGCAGATGCTTTGCTACTTTTTCAGCTACCTCATAACTTGTCTAGGTATGAGCATGAGTTAAGTCGCTTCAAATAGTGTGTGGACTTTTCATGACTTAGCAATGGGTTCAATTCACTTAGGCTGTTAGAGCAAGTACTCGCGATTGACTTCATGTTCCTTTAGTAGTTTGGATGCTTCAGAGCCTGACTCTCGTGCAATCTTGATCATCTCTGTCACTGAATATAGTAATCAGTGAAGCATCATTACAACAAGTCTGTTTGGAGCCTTTGGGCCACACTGGTTTTATATCAAATTTCACTCTACAATTAGTTTTTCTAATGAGACTGGCATATATGAATTGGAGGGCTTATAAAATACAGAACATGTCTATCCTTTCCTAACAAAGAAAAGTTTCTTCCTCTCTGCCCATTCCTTCTCTCTTTCTCTCCCTTTCTCTCCTCTTCCTTTCCTTCCTCCCCTTGAAAACAGAGTCTGTGGGAAATAGGCAGATATAGGTTTCTTAAGTATAAAGTGCTTGAATTTCGGCATCATTCTCTTTATCTATTTATTTAATGTGTGATTTTACATACATTAATCATAAAAAAACTCTCTAGTGGAAAAAAGAATCAGGGAAAAATGCTTTATTGTTCAATAAAACAGACGCTTTTCCCTAATATTTTGTTTTTAGACATTTATGCTGGTATTATCAGAACAATTACATAAAATAACTTCCCATAGACAATGGGATGTAAGCTATAATAACTCCTTAGATACCCAGTAGCTTCTGATGCTAATTAAAACTATATAATTGAAATTGTATTGCAGAGTAAACTCAAAGCACAAAAATATATATGGAGCCTTAGCAGCTCTCCCAGCGTATGAACTATGAAACATTACAATACGTAATTACGTTTTAATGATGGTTTTATTTCTTCCAATTCATTCCCTCTGTTAACATTTACTAAATGCTCACCTAGGACTAGCCACTTTGAGAGATTACATAGAAACCAAGATGTCCTGCCTGGTCTCGGGCAGGTTATAATCAAATGAGGCTCTTCCTTTAGACAAGAGTGATCAACGTTTGCATTAGGTTCTGCCCTGGACCAAGAACAAGCCAGGCATGTCTGTGAACCACAACTTAAAACTCTCTCCAGAGCACCGACAGTGGAGTCTACTCTTTTTCATCTAAAAGAACCCCACGTTATGGATCATTGTGATCACAGATCTAAGGCAAATTATTTCAGATCAATAATTTAAATGGAATTGCCTTCACAAATCTACACAGAAAGGGTATATTACAGGGATGTGGGTAGCCTGGCATATTCTTTTCCTCTTAATGGAAGACAGGCCCACTTTATTCCAAGAATGGGATATAGCACATAAATTCTTGTTCCCTTCCATTCACATCCCCAACAGCTCCTGAAGTGCACCCTCCCACAAGCATCCACAGTGTTTGAACAGTATGAGTGAAGGTCAACTAGAATTCCTCTGCCATGCTACTGCATAGCATTTGTGATATGAAGGACCAACTCTAGGCTCAGGATGAAGGGATTTAGTTCTATAAGCAGCAAACAACTTCTTTATCAAGTCATCATACCTCTTAAGTCTTTTCCAGGGTACCAACTCCAAGGTCAGCTTTGAAAATGGAAATGGACCTGCGTGAAAATCACGGAGCCTCTCCTCGTGTAAATCGGTGCTAAGGGTTAAAATAGTCCTAGATTGAGAAACGATAAAGTAGCAATAACAGCAAAATGTAATGACATTTAGATCTTTAAAGTTGGAAATTTGATTTCTGCTACTATTTTGAAAATATCTACTTAGTTTTGACTTAGAAACCAATTTAGCCCTTTAAAAGAAAAAGAAAAAAGAATTTTTAAAGATGCAAGTGTTTTACAAATTTGAAATTTACATAATTGTATTCATTTGAAAACAAGGGAGCTATGATTCTTTGAAACTCTTTCGTTTCTTCTAGACAGGAGAGCAATAACAAAAGGAAGAAGACAGGCGTCTTTACTAACTGTAGGGCAAATGATCAATAGGGCTTAAGTGTTCAATCAGTCCGATGGCCATGGCTTAGAAATGTGTAACTTGGCAGAGAATTAGAAATACGACTATTATCTGGCATGCACACAGGCACGTGTGCATATAAAAACAACCAAAGATCTCATTTCTAGAAAAAGATGACCCTAAATACAGTTTTAACTGAAATGGTACATGTGGAGATTTTCAAGAAGGTCAACAGAATGGTCATTTGTGTAAACATACTGTCGTGGGATTTTCTTTGACATTATAATGTTCAAAGGTTACTATGTTTCCTTAAGATTTTTCTTAGAATGGATTCCAGTGTTGCCTGGTAATGACATAAAAATTTTCAGAAAATACTATCAATAGGTTCAAAGTTTCCCTCACTGTCTATTTCTCCTTGTTGCCATATCCTTTGACGTTAAAAATGAAAGACTGAGATTTTGGTAGTTATTTTGCTTTTAATAAGAGATTCTAAAATAGAAGTGCATGGTATTTTCCTACAGTTTTCCCTGGAAAGATTATACAGAAACTTTATAGATAAAAGAAAGCTCAAGAGAGAACTGAAGTTGATAAAACAAACTATACTAATGTGAGCCTCTCTCGAATTTAATTTTATCAGGAAAACAAATCAGAATATTGAATTGGCAGACTTAAACAGTTTTGCTGTCTTCCTTATCTTTCAAGTACATTTGTTACCTTTTCCTGATATCTGTTTGTATGTTGTTTTTTTTTTTAGTATTGTGTTTTACTTAAGAGCAACAACATCCAGAAGAAAAAACCAAAACCAAAGCCCTGCTATAGCAATGACGTCTTCTTCTACTTTCCTTCCTTCCTTCCTCCCTCCCTCCCTTTCTTCCTTCCTTGGTTCCTCTCTGGCACAGACTAGGGTTTTTTCTTCCTCTGAGATTTGTTTATCATTCTTCCAGCAATGCTTCCCTTCTAGTTTGGAAACCATTGCCATTTTCACTACATAATTAGCATTCTCATTCATCTGAAAGCTAGTAAGTGAGCCCAGCACTTGGGCAGTGTCCCTTCTTTATCAAATGTTAAGGCTTTTAGATGATGGAGAGAAGAACTCCCTTCAAAAGATCAAAAACATCATATTGAATAATGTGATGACAATCTGTGCTTTGATTTTCTCTCAATGAAGGTTCAACACTGACATTTAAGACACACACACAAAATCCCTTTAAAGGTTTAACTGAGCAAAAATAAAAGGCCAGAGATCACATATATGAAGTTGTTTTGCATGATTGAATACTTTGCAATGAAATAAAAGGCAAAATAAAAAAAAAACTGTTAAAATGTTAACAGCATTGAAGTGTTTTAAACTGTAATTATTAAATGCACAATGTTCCTTTCACTATGAGCCAGATGTTGCCTACGCTGATTGCATGATTCCTTGAATACTCTAAGTGAATCTCTACTACAGATATTTATTTTTCCAAAGTTTGGATCGTCCGTTCGCGTAAGAATTGTCAGTATTGTGCCTTAGAAAAGAAGAAAGAAAAGAGAGAACTGTGAATTTTTAAGAACTAACATTAATAATAAAGAGCACTGTAATACAAATCGCTTAAAATATAGACAAGCAATTACTGGTAAAAATAAAAGATAATCTCTGTAAGGGCCCAAATTAAGCCCATTACAAAAAGAAGTACAAAGCCTAGTCTCTTTCTGTGGTTTCAGGAATTCAAGTTTTTGGCAAGGTATTTTTTAAGCCCATTTGTCTCTAAAAGAAAACTTCAGCCTGGACAAGGAGTTGTGTGTTTGATAATTGTATTAAGTTCCTGCTTCCTTCCCCAAAGCCCTCCAAAACAGTAAATTTATATTTATCTAGCCACTGAGTGACATATCTGTGTGTAATGGAATTATTTGCAGAGCTTAATGGCCTTTGTGATTTTCCCATGGGAATTCTTCAAAAACGAACAGGGTCTAGTTTTTATCGTTGTTGTTTATTTACTGGGGTACTTCATGTTTGCTGGCTATTGAAGCTTATCCCTGGGAAACCAATTATGCCAATAATTTGGAGCCATTCAGTCTTCCATCCGTGTCTAAAATAATTCTTGCTGCCACTTGTGTTGCGTAACTACCACTGTTTTCCTTCGAAATATATCACGTTTAATATAAATAAAGCCCATGTAAATGTAAATATGTTAACGTGGTCGAGTTTTTGTGGTTCCTTCTGCAACTTTGATTTACGCTAAAATCCAAGAATTCGTGTAGTCTGCAATGAGTGTCTGTTATTTTCATTCTGGGTCTGAAGCCTAAGCTCCTGCAGGCTTCCAGAATGGGACCTGTGCTCCCAGGACCTCTCTGATGCTGGTGGCAAAATACTGTGGCTCCTCGCCAGGATCTACCTGCAGGATCTTAGTGCTTCTGGCCACTTGTAGCAGGTGCCGACACAGGCCTGCCAGGGGCAATGTATACTTAAAGGAAACCATATATTTAGGTGAGTAGCTCTGTCCCAGGGTGTCTAGACCTTACTAGACCTTACTACAGATATGAATCCTACTAATCAGGATGAATCCACTGATCGGATCCATTGCTGGGGAGCTTCCCTGACAAGGTAGACCAGTCACCTTTAAGCAAACTTCACTCAAGTCAGTAATCATATGATTTATTATATGGTCAGATTTTTAGTAGGTGGCCACCACTATTTAATACCAGAAGGAAAGGTAAAGACAGCCTCTTATAGCTGTTGAAGGATAATCCCAAGAAAAGGGCCAAATGCACAAGAGAAGGTAGAGTGGAGGGTTGGGGGAGGAAATGGCCGTGTTATAGCAGAAATCTGTGATCAGCTACAGAAATGAGGGGCTCAATCCATCTTCATTACAGAAGAAAAGAAAAGAGCCTGTGTGCTAGGAAATTTCCAAGCTGCTACAGAGAAAGCCTGGCCTTCAGGAAGTTAGGGAAAGGGACCAAGGAAGGGAAGATTCATGATCCAGCCACATCTGGGTATTAACTGGGAGATAAGATCTCCCTGTCATAAAGTCACAGTCACCCCAGAGGCACCCAATTTAAGGGAAAACTCCCCAAATCAGAATGAGTGAAGGTAGACCTGACTAAGGCGGGGGGTGCGGGGAAATCATCAGGAACAGAGTTGGGCCCATCTGAGCCCACAAAGTACTGATTCCCCCGCACACACCGAGCAGCCAGGCCAGGAAGCTGCTGCAGAGGAAGATTGACAGCAATTTTTGAAAATCCTACTCCTAACAGACTGCAAAGCATTTCAAGATGCTGAGATCTCATCCTAGAAATTTAAATGTGACTAATTGCAAAGTGGTTAAAGGTGGTAGAGAAGGTTATGGGACAGAGTAAGAATATCCAAAGGAAGTTGAGGCAGGTCAAAGATGATGCAGGGTACTCACCAGGGGGAGAACATTTGGAGAAGGGCGTATGCAAAAAGAGGTACAAATATTTCCCCAGGATTTCCTCAGAGTTGAAACCATTCAGAAGACGATGAGTCTGAAACATAGGCTGCATTACAACATACGGTGGTTGTGGCCTGACGGTTCTGCAGGAGCCCCATCCCCCTGCACACTTCACCACCACTTGGCTTGAATTCTAAAGAGACCACTAAATCAAGAGGCACTGGGGATACTCGTGTCATCAGAGAAGGCCTCAAAGGCAGTGGCCCGATTCAGAGAAGTTTTGTTTATAATTTACAAACATACGATTTTCTGTGGGTATGACCTACACAGTATATTATCTTCAGAGACACTTTATGCATATTAAAACAGGTGCCTGCCCTGAGCTGCCTGGGTGGCTCAGTCGGTTGAGCGTCCGACTCTTGGTTTCAGCTCAGGTCAGGATCTCAGAATCATGAGATCGAGCCCCACATCAGGCTTCTCACTCAGCACGGAGTGTGCTGGAAATTCTCTCCCTTGCCCTCTGCACCTCTCCTCATTCTCTCTCTCTCCCTCTCTCTCATTCTCTCTCAAATAAATAAATAAATAAATAAATCTTTAAAACAACAACAACAGGTGTCTGCTCTGTGTAGGTGAATTAGAGAGAAGTACTTTCTCTATGGAGATGAGAACCCCAGGTTCATGACTTGGTATTTTTTAAATGTAAATTTTATTATTATTCAGATATGACAAGGCCAAAGGATCAAAAAAACAATTGCCATTGAAAAGAAAGCTTAGTATGCTCACAGATTCCAAAGGGAGCTGACCTATTACACCAGAGGGGCCACACACAAGGATGCACCAGGGTCAATCATGAGGCAGAGGAAACAAGGGAAAGTGTGGGCAAGAGACTTTCTTGTAGTTTCCATGGGCAGAAACAGCCAAGGCAGGGTAAACAGGTGGAGGATTAGCCAATCTGAGTAATTTCAATGGGGTCTAGGGCATAGGGCTCTCCCTAGTCGGCTGGTACCTGGCCCTTGGGGGATTGGGCAGTTGGATAGTAGGCCAGAGAGTGGGAGGCAGATAAAGATGGCAGTTGGGGGTAGGGGCTCTGGATTGTTTAGTCTGCCTATGAAAGGCACAAATCTCTAGGAATTGGCTAGCTTGTTTTGAATCTTAGGGGCAGAGTTAAAGTAAACTCTGGAAGAAGAGCTGGGATCTTTTATCTGGAGCCCAGGGTATTTAATTATACCCAAAATCAGAGCAGTGAGAACAAAGACTTTGAAAACCAGTCAGGTTTTGTGTAAGGGAAGTCCTGACAGGAAGAGAAGGGGGTAAAAGCCTACCTATTCTAGTATCAAGGGATTGTGGGAAAGACAGGCTGAGAGAGAGAGGGAGAGGCTGGGAGGCTGGGAAGCTGATTGGGGGGAGGGGAGGCAGGGATTACAGCAAGAGTGAAGGGGGATCTTGCCCCTTCCCTACCATTTCCCATTTAAGACTTTGGAAAGAGATCACCTCTCCAGGGATCCCTGTTCCAAGGTCAGGCACAGCCAAATACACCTCGAGACCAGTGGGTGCGATACCATTGTATTGGCCCAGCGTCTAAAGGGCAATCAAAGCCGGGGACACCTGGGGACTTCGGACCCTGCCTGGGCACTCCGATCAATGCCACACCATACCTGCTGCTAAAACAGGAAAAGCACCAGCAGAGGTCATTTGTGCTGGCTTAAATCTTTTTGGGGATTACTGTGATCCAAGCCTGCATCTAAAGAGACCGGATGCTTCCCTCCCTCTAAGAGGTTGTCTGCTATTTCCTCTGCCTGGCCCTTCCAGCTACCACCCCCCTAAAAGAAAAACAAACCTCACCCTATCACCCTAATTCTGGGAGCTGGAGGGGGGGCTAGTGGGGGTGACGACTGTGTTTTGAATATCGTCTTTAGCAGTCACATTCCAGGAGAGCTGTGACCTTCCCTGATTCTTCTATGCCATTCACCCCCCAAAATACTTCCCTTCAAAGGAGATTTCTTTAGTCAGCCCTTAGTAACTGATGTAATCAATGACCTATTGCAATCCTGAAGAATTAATGAGGCTTAATGCAGGAGGGATGTAGTAATTTGAATCTCTCAGAGAGCTTTCAAACCACATCTGCACAGGGCACCTGGGTGGCTCAGTCTGTTAAGCATCTGCCTTAGGCTCAGGTCATGATCTCAGGGTCCTGGGATCAGCCCCTTGTTGGCCTGCCTGCTCAGCGGGGAGTCTGCTTCTCCCTCTCCCTCTGCCCCTCCCCCCACTCATGTGTGCTCTCTCTCTCAAATAAATAAATAAAATCTTTTAAAAAAATGGAAAACACACAATTTAAAAACAAACAAACAAGCAAAAAAACACATCTGCACAGCCCCAGAGATTCTGAATCAGCTCACACCCCTATTCCCACCCTAGGGGGATGGCCCTAGGGGAATGCCAGTGGGCTGTGTGTTTCAAAAAAGAGTTTCTAATGAGTGAGAGAACCATGACCTTCAGGGAGAACCACTGGTTTAGAGTTTGCTGTACATTGACAGGAAAGATTTGCATTTTTAGTGCAATCGTGGAAACCAAAAGAAGTAATAAGTGTGGGTTTCTGGAACAGGGTAGGAAGTGCGCTCACAAAATGTCCCTGTACAAGTAGGGCCTACCCCTCAGGTGACCCTCAGTGTCCAAGCCTGTGGTCAGTCTCTGCACCACTCACTGCTCATCAGATGTACGGTCACTGGCCAAGCGTCTACATGGTGTGACTTCATCGACTCAGATTCTGGCTGGTGTGCGTGGGCTGTGATAGGTTTCCGTTCCCAGCTTTTGTTGAAATGCAAGTATTTAGCTTATAAGGAAAAATATGAACCTCAGTGAGTTAGAAATGAGTGCTAGAGTTATAGAGTCATTAGAATCTACTGAAAAATTTATTAACTGTGAATTGTCCAGAATTCATATCAAGTATGATACGGTTTCATGAAAAAAAAGCAGGTTACAAAACCAAAGGCAGGGATGCCTGGGTGGCTCAGTCAATTAAGCGTCTGCCTTTGGCTCAGGTCATGATCCCAGGGTCCTGGGTTCGAGTCCTGCATCGGGCTCCTTGCTCTCCAGGAGCCTGCTTCTCCTTCTGCCTTCCACTCCCCCTGCTTTTTGCTCACTCACACTTTCTCTCTCTCTCTGCCAAATAAATAAATAAAGTCTTTAAAACAAAACAAAACAAAACAAAACAAAGGCAGAATGCGATCCCTGTTTTACATTTATATACAGCTAATACCTATACATCCCATACAGGATGTGTGTGAGGGGAGCATATGGAGGGGATGTGAGCAGAGCTGGGGGGGTGGGGGGGAATGTGAGGGTGGGGGATTATATAGGAAGTACATGTGCAGTGTGAAAAGGAGCATGAGATGGGCGGGGAGCGTGTGCACATGTGTGTGCATGCTCTCACAGTCCTGGACACAATGAAAAACTATAGTGGGTCCCCACACTTCCAGAACCTGAAAGGCAAAAATAGAATGGGAGGGCTCTATCCCCGCCCCCTCCCACCTGCCCCAAGTAAACCTCGATGATGTTTAAGAGCAAGGACTTTGGAGTCAGACCTTGTTTTAAATCCTAACCCAAAACTAGCTGCAGGATCTTGGGCAAGTTATTCAACCTCTTGACATCACTTTCTCATCTGCAAAATAAAGATACTTCTTGGCATCCATAAAGGGCTGAGCATGGTGTTAACACATAGCTGACATTCAATAAACGGTAACAAAAAATCCTAGCCCTTTGCTCAAAATAGAACTCAAAAGAAAATTGTACCATGGCAACAAAAGAATCTCTGACAAAGCAATTTTTAAAATACATCACATCTATATTCTATTCTATGGCTTCTTTATTTTGAACAGTTCAGGGTTTTTTCGGAGGGGGTGAATAGTGTTTACAAACAATTCTTGACTACTGGTGGCTCTTGGGACTAATAATGGGGTGAAAACATGAAGTCCACAGGATGATGTTCCCCAGTGATTCCAACCAACAGAACCTGTTATAAGCATCATTCTCACTTGTAAGCGCTGTGCCCTGTCCCAGCCGCTGACAAAGGCGCGGGGAGGCTGAGCATTGGCCACTGTTCCAGGCAGGGGGCTGGGTGGCAAGAGAGTGGGAAGCAGTCTGCCCTGGGGGTTGGTGATGAGTTTGCAGCCCGCAGCCTAGGTGCCTCTTCAGACTTTCACATTAAAATCAATCAGAATTTCAAATACTGGGGGGGGGGGGGGGGGGGGGTAGGGGGCTTGTTGTAATTATTGGAGATTTAGCAAATTGTTACTATGGAATTATAAAAAGCAAATATCTAGTATAAATAGGAGGCTTATGTTACTTTATAAATTATCTAGAGAGCTTCTTAAAACCAATCAAAAATAATGCTGAAATCTTAGTCACAGTCACCCAAAGATTTCCTCCCCCTACTGCAAGAAAGTTCCTGCCTCAAGTCAGGAACGCCTGCTAACAGACTAAAAAGGATAATGCACAGTTGTTTATGCTCTTGAATAATAAAAGTAGTACACAGCCCTCTTTTTTTTTTTTTTTTCCTGTAGCCTCTATGGCATTTCCCCGCTAATGCTACTCCAGCCGCAGCGTCCCTCTGTTTCAGTAATGTTGCAACTCTCGCACTTCTAAATGCTGGGTTCTCCAGAGACATAGAAAGCAGGAGGACCTCAGGCTCTGTTCGGAGCCTTCTGGTGGTTATTGTAGCTGACACCACCAATGCCCTCCAGGATACTCATGGGCAGAGGGAACACGATGGTGGAATTCTTCTCCGTGGCCACGGTGGTTAGGGTTTGCAGGTAACGCAGCTGCAGGGCTATGGGGGACTCGGTCAGCACCATGGAGGCTGACTTCAGAGATTTGGAAGCATTCATTTCTCCTTCCGCTGCAAGGACCTGAAATGGCAGAAATAAAAGAGCTCAGAAAGAAAGGCTTACAACGGTGACTAAGGATCTCTTTTTCTGGCTGCGTCCCGATCGATGCCTGCCTGCCTGTGGGTTTCATGGAGTTACTGCTCTGGCGAGGGTGAGAGTTTCACATCCTAATGTGATTAGGGGAATTTGAGGAGGTTGCAGGAAGCGGGGAGATATTTTTACAAATTATGAGTCCATAGATTTCCTTTGCAAACAAAATAAAAGCACCGTCTTTAACCCCAACAAATCCTGGGCGGTCCGCGCCTGAGTGATGCAGGCTGATCACCCCGGAGCCCCCCCATCCCCTGCGTTAGCCTCCAGAGAAGTTTGAAATTCAAGGCCTCCGCCTGGCTTCCCTCTGTTGTCCTTACTTATCCTAGGAGATGTTTTTTCCTTTTATTCTGTTGCCAGTTTAGCCTCATCCTTACAACGTAAGGACTGTTTCAAGTTCTCTCTGCTCCTGATTACCAGGAGCAGCAAGTGCGGGTCTGAGAACACCCACTGGAAGGCTCTCTTAAGTGCTGGCTCCCCTTCTAGTTCTCTCCTGCCCAAGACGGATTTGCACCTCGGTTGCCCCAGCCGCGGCCACTCACGCGCTCTGTGCCAAAGCGCCCTCCAAGTCCACTGCCGAGAAGCTGCTGGAGCTTCTCAGATAAACCAGAGATGGGGAAGGGAGGAGGGCAGAGGAAGACTCATCGGTTCTTGAGGAAGATTCTGAGGAGGGTACGCAAAAGGCTTCTCATCTTCGTTGCTTTCTGATACTCCAGGAAGCCCATCCCCGCAGACCTGGCTATAGGTCCCGCAGAAGGCTATAGGGCCAACAGACTCAAGAACATTCGAGGCCAGGGTATGTTTACAGTTTGTCATTCTAACCTGGACTGTGAATCCAGCACGCTTACCACACGCAACAGTAATGTTCAAAAGACGGGCACCGGGTTGGCTACCGCCGAATCCCAGCTTTCAGAGGGTGGCTACACCCACTGTGATGAGTACTGAGCAACCAGCACTGAGTGATGTACAGGATTGTCGGGTCAATATGTTGTACACCTGAAACTAATCTAGCCTTGTCTGTCAGTTATACTCCGATAATTAAATAAAAAAAAAAAAAAGCAGAATTACTAGCTTTATACAAACGCAGATTCCTGAGCCACAAGAGACTCAGCTTCACCGAGTGTGAGGTGAGGCCTGAGAATTAGTATTTGCTATGTTGAGTTATCTCTAGGGGACTGAAA
Organism: Halichoerus grypus; assembly: GCF_964656455.1. Classification (NCBI taxonomy): domain Eukaryota; kingdom Metazoa; phylum Chordata; class Mammalia; order Carnivora; family Phocidae; genus Halichoerus; species Halichoerus grypus. The sequence goes on along the minus strand of NC_135715.1, from coordinate 63,045,363 downwards.
TGCAGCCAGACCTGGGACCCACCTTGCTAAGTCACTGGGCGTGTTGCTGAGCAGCCCCTGTCCCAAGACCTGTTGCCCTACTTCCTCAAAGTACATTAAGCTGCCCGTTACCTTTTAATTCAGGAGGAAATTCTCAGGAAAAACTGTGAAAAAGAAACCCTTTTCTTATCAAAATCATTGAGAAGGCCTGATCTTCCACTCAAGGTCTATTTTTATCTGCTCCAGAGCTAGGCATCTTGCCTTCCACTGTAGACGGAGTAGCTCTTACCCTGGCCCTGGCTTCCCGGGTGGCCTCAGCCTCCGCCGCCATGGACCGCTGCAGCTGCACCGGGATCCGGACATCTTTGATTTCCACCCGGGCCACCCGGATCCCCCACAGCTCGGTAGCATCATCGAGTAAGGTCTGTTTCCAGATCAAAAGAAAGGGCATTGGTCAGAAGACAGGGGATGTAAGGTTCTGATGTGCTTCATATCTGCAAGATAAATTCCTCTTCTTCTTCTCCTTTTGTATTCACAGCATTTGGAGTGAGACAACTGGGGAAAGGAAAGGGAGTTCTTACTGATCACTCCCAGGAATTGAAGGGAATCCCGGGAAGGATTCAGAAGGAGAACCTGACAGATCTTTTAGGAGGTATGAGGATTCACCCCCAAACTATTCCTAATGAAGTATATGCCATCCCTCTAGAGTTGAGCAAATACCCCACATTTTCTTGTCATTGACATTAAGCTGGCAGCAATGCATGGGCTTCTCAGATACTCCTGGATTTTGTCCTGGCTCTGCCATTTGCAGCCGTGAATCACTGGGCCAGTTCCTTAACCTCTCTGATTCTTCATTTTCTCATCTATAAAGGTTTCCTTTCAGGATTTTCATGAGATTTGGAGATAATACATGTAAGAGATCTACCAATGCCTCACAATAACTCAATAAATATCATTGGGTACTTGTTGAGATACTCTGTGCCTTGCCCTAGTGAACCTCTGTCCTGTGGCCAGTTTTAAACAGGTAGCCAGGCATATTTTTCTGAGAGCACCATAGCCTAAAATCAAAGATATGCTTGTCCTTTGGTAAAACCGAAGACCACCGAGGATGTCCTGTTGGTTATCCTGCAGAGGGAGGGGTGAAAAAGAATGCCTTGTGAAAGAGTGAGATCAGACGGCTAGTTCCCTCCGAGGCCAGGGGCAGAGATCTCCACTGCCAAATGGCAAGCGATTGCTTGCCTTTCCACGATTTCTAGAGAACTGTGGGAGACGGTGAGACCACCCAAGAAGCTGGTGACCGGACTGTGGCAGGGGAAACATCTGAGCTGTCAAACTCATGGGGCTCTTACAAATGATATAGAGAGTTACATAGCACCGACACTATCTCAGAAAGCCTTGGGGTCTTTGTGCCACATTAAGCACTGGAAGAGATGCCAAGGACCAAAGCTGAAATTCCCTCCTACCGTACAGCAGGGAGGCTCAGAATCAAAACATTCTTGATTTAGGACCACACAGAAATGTAATCATCTATAAACTGGGGTGTGCAAGAGTTGAGATGGATACCTGCAACATCCTCATCAGTATTATAATTATGATTACTTTTTTAAAGATTTTATTCATTTATTATGATTACTATCACGATAATTACTGATATCGGTGGAACCATGTCAGATTTTCCAGCGATGGCAGGCCTGCGATGTCTTGGTTGAATCCTGTTCTAATATTCCATTGAAATGCAGAAATACACGGCTGTCTGAGAAAGGGTGACCTTTCTTCTCGAGTAACCTGAATTAAAAATGACGCTAACCTCTTCAGAAAAGGCTAATGTGTACAATGCTAACTCATAGGTTGAATTCCAAAGAAAATGGGTAAGGTGTAAAATTCCTACAGCTCCCCTTCTCCTGCTCAGATATTTAAATCTACACCTTGTAATTGTAAAGGAATAAAACCACAAACTGAAGCCAAGTGTTTATAGCAGCTCTGTGTGTGTGACTGTGAGAGTGCGCGTGCATGCACGGGAGAGGGATTCTTTGAACTACTGATATTTGATCATCACTGATAATTAAAATAAATGAACTAAAGACACAGGCTATTCGTTCTCAGCATCTTTACCTGGATGCTATGGGCGATCTCTTCCCGGCCAGCTAAAATTTGGGACAGGGTCTGCATCCCTAAGACGTTTCTCAGAGTAGTCTGAGCCAGCAGAAATGTGGCTTGGTGGACATCGTTGACATTAGCCACCGCTGAGACAGCACTATAGATTCTGTAATAGACAACTCCGTCCACTTGAGTAGTCACGGAGTCTCTGGTGAGGATCTGGAGAGCAAGGACAGGGAAAATTGCATGTTTATTACGACTGTCACAGTGACTGACAAAGTGTCAGCCAGCCTAAGAGTCCTCTCCCCAGGAGGAGAGCATTCATGACAGCTCATGCCAGCATCACCCAAACTCTGCCCTGGCTCGAGTATAATGTCATCCTAGGTGGTGACAAAATCCTTATCCATGGGTAGTCTGTACCCAGCCCTGCATCTTCATCTTGGGGAAGTCTTACACCCCACAGGCAGAGGCTCTTGATATACCATGGGGAGCATAAACACTTCTATTTTAAAACGTGGCAAGTAGAAACTTTGTGGAATTCTACCTTCTACACAGAGATAGAACACTTGTTTCCCTGATACCCGAAATCTTTTTGGTTTTCAGTTTTTATCAGATTTGATGAACAGCAGTGCTTCTTAGAAAACATAGATGTCACCAGAGACCGGGCTCTGTATTCACATAAAGAGAAATCTATTTGCTTTCATCGAGGTTTTGCATTAATCATTCTGAATAATGAGACGAGGTGCTTTGCAGCCAGTGAGAGCTCTCTGGCAGGACCGTAGGAGCAGAATCTAGAGCTCCCTTCTCCCATCTAGAACGGTGGACTATGAGGCCAGAAAAGGCCCATGATAGGTCACTAAGCATCTCTAACTCTCTTATGACACAGGCTGACTCCTAAAGTAAGGACTCTGTAATTCCCACCAGTGACATGGCGATGTGATTGTTGGGTCATGACTGAGTTTCCTGGACCAGAGAGAAGAAAATTAACATCAACTCATAATCCTCTCATCACCTCTGCCCTCCCACATTGTAGGCCCTACTCACATTTTCTTTCCTCTTCCTGAATTGTTTTGGTTCTTAGTAACTCTGTTTCTCTTCTCTATTGTCCTGTTATTGGCCTTGGATATTTATTTACAATACTTTAAGAACTGAAAAGAATTATTTGAAATCCAAATGCAGGTGGGTTCTGTGCTCTTTCCTTACACCCACCCACTGTGTTGCATTCAATCACACACAAAAAAGTGAATGATAGAGATTTTACTAAAAAATCTTCTGGAAAGGTGACAGCAAGGATAATATCCTAACCAAACCCTACCCTCCACCAAATTGAATTCAGCTCCTTTATACAACGACTTATCTGACTCTCCCAAGCATCTTGGCTACTGCTCTCCATCCCAGTTTCTCTGCCAACTGCATCTTTTCTCTATCTTCTCAGGGACTTTCCCCTCTGAGTCATTCCAAGTCTCACAGCAAGCCAGCCCTTGCCCTTGGCTTTATTCTGAATGGGAAAAGCAAAACCCAGTGGTTTTAGGACCTACCCAGGGCTCCTCAAGCAGGTCCCTTATAATTTGACAACACAATGTAAAACATCAACTGTCCGTGGAACAGGGAAGATAACAGGTTTTATTTCTAATGACATATCTTTAACCGGCATTACCTCTTGTGGAGGAATGTTGCAAGTAACAGTTCGGAGATCAACCTTGACAAATACATCTATGCAGGGCAGGACCAGGATCAAACCTATGAGAGAGAAAATATGAATTTTACCCTATTGAAACTTTTACCCTATTGAAACTAACTGCAACAAATTGTCTCCTAACTATATGATACATTATTTTCAAGGGACTACAAATGCTTCTCAGAGGATCTTCAATATGCACACCTCTAACTTTGGGGAAAATTAGTTCCTCCTACTAGTCAGTGACTAAAGAAAAGTGGTTCCCTAGAAATTAAAATCTTGTGGTAAAGAGCTAAAGATCCTTGACATTTAATTTTTAGATTTTATTTTTAAAACACTCAACCTACTTCTATCCAAGTGTTGAATTTGACATTAATTTAAAAGGATATTTTGGAAATTGGTGTCCTTATTAAAGATATTCATACAAAAGATTTAAGTAATAGATTTTTTACCTTAAATATCAATGACTGTCAACATTCTCATTCATCTTCAATAGCACTGAAAAAATAGTGGAAGTAAAATCTTCTCAAGATTTCAGAGTCCCTAAAACCAATGTATTTCAGAATTTTCTGTTTCTCCAGAGCTGTGTTCTAGTTCAAGTATAATGGCATTCTCCAATTATAAACACTCTTACTTCTTTTTGAATTGTGAAGTATTTGGGTTTGGGGCTGGGTGGGGGAAGGAGGGGGATAAGAAAATTCAGTTGAAGATCCCATGCATGAATCCCTGACATAAGCGTGGTGAATGTTCTCTACAGCAAGAGTCACCAAGGTTAGAACCACAAAGCATGTCAGCAAGATGCGGACACCAATCCATTTCCATTCACCAGAAAGATTTTGTGCTGGTGTTTTCGTTTTCAAAGAAGAAACAGGTTTGTAAGTTGCATACCTTGCAAAGGGCTGGTAACATCAAAGGAAAACACTGCTAAGGTGCTTTCTTTCTTTTGGTCTCTCAACTCTCCTGAGACTTGTAGTGAGGATTGCTGCTTAATTTACTTCCTTATTTGGTGTAGTGAGGATTGCTGCTTAATTTACTTCCTTATTTGGTGTCAGGTCACTGGTTGAGGTCGTGGCCCCTAAAACTAGAGGGTTAAGTCCTAGCCCTCGCCCTTACTAGCTTGTGACCTGGGAACACTCTCATAATTTTCCTGAGCTTCAGTTAGTTAATCTCTAGAAGACGGTAGTGAAGATTAAGCATGATTCAACATGATAATGAAATAAAGTACTAAACACAGTGCCAGATATGTATTACGTGCTCAAGAAGTGGCACCACTTATTATTAATACTTTCATTATTAAAGAATAATTTACAATTTACAAAAGTGGAGAGGTTTTCCATTAGCAATTTGGCTTGTTTCTCTCTAGCTCTTACGGCTCTCTGAGGTAACTCATTAGCCCCAGAGACATGTATGACGAGAGTAGTTATCCTGGGACATTTAGTGGTGAAATCTTCTGGGAAAATTCATTTAAAAGAGATCCACTTTTCTCTAAAGCCCTCCAAGTTATGGCTAGTCTACTTCTCTCAAATCCAGTTTTACTCTAACTTAGAAGCTTGGCCCCACCAGATGCAACATGACCTGGAAGGGGTCAACCTTGGTCTGTTATACCTCAGTTGGATGAGTCTAACGCTTCTATTTGGACGAACTCATAAGAATATCCATAATAGGGGCGCCTGGGTGGCTCAGTCATTAAGCATCTGCCTTCGGCTCAGGTCATGGTCCCAGGGTCCTGGGATCGAGCCCCGCATCGGGCTTCCTGCTCGGCGGGAAGCCTTCTTCTCCCTCTCCCACTCCCCCTGCTGTGTTCCCTCTCTCGCTGTGTCTCTCTCTGTCAAATAAATAAATAAAATCTTAAAAAAAAAAAAAAAGAATATCCATAATAAGTCATTCTTGCCCTCTTTCCCCTCAGGTCCTTTATGAAATTAGACAAGTAGGATTATACTACTTGAAACGACCGAGCCTCTTTAACAAGCTTCTGCTTTTGAAATTTCTCATATTTTTTTTTAATGCAACAGAGATCTGAGTGCCTACCACAGTGTATGGCCAAGTGTAGAACACATGCAGTACCAAGGTGACTAAGAAAGTCCTTGCCCTGCAGAGAGCTTATAGTCCAGTTGGGAAGAGAATGTGTTTACTCAAATACATCATAATAGAGGGCAAAAAACAAATGTTATTAAAGAACTATTGCAAATAACCATTCTTTCTCATGTATCTTGTAAGATGCTGTTTGTGATGGCCTCTCCTTCCAAAATATTAGAATTTATCATATGAAATTGTCATGCTTGTGAATCAAAAACAAGTATTAGCAATTTCATATTGTTCGACTACATATACACCAAGAGAAGTTATGAGAATTAAATCAATACCTAACTTCCAGAGTTTTAGTGCCTAACACCTTCCCATGTCCGCTCCCCACCCCCCAAAATCCCATCCTCTTATAACATGAAGAATTTGGAACAGTCTTCATTCTAAGGTAGAAAAAGGACGGAAAGAAACACTACATTTGACCAAATGAGTTGTGCGATAGCTTCTAGCTCTCTATTTCCATTAGTCTACTTGCCAGGAGAAGAAACTACCTTTTACTTTTCCATTAGCTCTTTTCAGAGGGCGAGAATCAAAAACCAGCTCCCGGAATACTCTCTCAGAGTAACTCAATCATCTACCTTGGCCATTTACTCCCTCCCTTCATTCTTCAGTCATTCTTCTAGTGGACTTGATAATAAGGGACGTCCGGCCAATGTAACAGAGCCGCGCTTTGCTCCCATTCACTGACTCTCTCAGAGGGAATGCTAGGAAACAGGGCTGGATTTCCAGCCTCTCAAACTAGAGGTCTAGCGGTGACTCCTGTTCACTTGCCTAACAGGAACAACATCTTTCTTTCCATTGTACAGACAGGCAAGGGCTCCAGCTTCCTGTGATTTTTCTCAGTGACAACAGTTAAGTATTAGGTGCCCATGATCCTTGTCAGGAACAGCCACAGTGTCCTACCTGGCCCTCTGGCTTTGTCAGCTTGGATGCGTCCCAGTCGGAATACAACAGCACGTTCATACTCCTTAATGATCTAAGAGATTAAGGGAGAGCATTTAGTCCTAATGGTTCATCAGCTCACAGAGAGAGCCCAATTTATTTCCCAGGGTGTTACCTTCAAGCACATCCATATGGAGATGGGGAAGGTAATGATCATCAGCAACAAAGAAAGGGAAAAGAGGATCCAGCCACATACACCGAGCCGTTTACTGCTGATGCCTAAGAAATGAGGAGGAAGCAAGCCTGTAACTTACATGGTTCTTAGAAAAGCCATTCAGCTGCATGAGTAAGGCTATTACCCAATGCGCAGGCCACGCCTGATGGCACTGAGGAGGAGATCGAAACCCATGCACACCCGTAAATGCAGTAAACACACACATACACACACACTGTTCATTCAGGGTTTTAGATTGAAATTGACCTGTCCCTTCCAAGAAAAGTCTCAGAATCAATAATAACAAGTACCATTATATTTAGTAAGAATGACATGGTTTATTATCCTCAAAACACATAAAACTCTGTTACCCAGTGTATAATTCATGGACTACCGCCATCAGAATCATTAGGGTACCATTTTAAAAGACAAATTCCTGGGTGCCCAGGATTCTCCAGGTTGAAATTGAAGACAATCTCTGAGGTAGAGAGGTAGGTACTATTATCCCCAAAGGCAGAAAGATGGCAAGAAAAACATTTTGAAGAGCCTGTAGGTATGAATTTCTATGAGAGCTCTCTTACCTACCAGTGTTGTGGCTTTGGGTAAGCCACTCAATCCTTCTGAGCCTCCACTTCTCCATCTATAGTATGGGGATAGAAGTCAACCACCTTGAAGGATTTGACAAGGACTAAATGAGATTTTTTTTTATATGGCACTTGGTCCATACATTAATATCTACATTAGTAAATGCATATTACTACTTCATTCCCGTTTTACAGATATTACAGGGACTTGTCAGACACTGATATTTGACAATTCTGACTTTTCAAGGAATTTTGTTACATTGGCTCATTACATCGGAAGTCTTTTTGCTTCCATAACATATTATGATAACAAGGGCATTTTGGCTTAAAGAATATTGCCCTGCAGTGTTAAGTTCAAATCATACTTCAGTCATCTAAAACTTTGTAGCCTTAATCACTTCAATTACACAATTTCTCAAGTCTTAGAACTCCAGTTTGTAGAACACACAAGTCTGGCTGACCCTTTTATTCTTACTTTATTCTTTTATTCACCATTCAACTTCTTTTAAATCCTCATTCCTTCTTGTTCTCTTCTTGACAACCGCCCCCATCCTCACCCCACACTTCCTCCAACAGATTCATATTCTCCACACAGGCACCCGAATTAACTATATGTACTAGATATCTTCACCCAGATAACTCCACAAACACCTTATGCTATCCCTAGCTTAATTAATGCCTAACCATCCACGTTACTGTCCACGTTAGAGACGCAGGGTTATCACTGCCCCTCCCCTGTCCAACTGCAGAAGTCACCAGGTCGAACTGGTACCACCTCACATCCATCCTCACTTATCCATTTTACTGCCCCTGACTCATCAGTGCCCACGCCATAAGTTTATGAACATTCAGGAGGGTTCTAGGATTTTGCTCTTAAAACAGTGCTGTGATGAGTGCTTTTTAATATGTGTTTTTGTACACTCATGTAGGGTGAATGCCAGGCAGGGAAAGTGTTAGGTCAAAGAGATTAGTATTTACAATTTCGTTAGATGATTAGGTGCCCTTCAACGAGTTTGTACCAATCCGCACTCTCGTCAATAGCTCACTGTGACGCTGCCTACTTCCCCATGCCTGGTGCCGGCACCCACCAGGTACTTTCTCAATTAGTGCAGTCCCATAGATGGGAAGTATCTACGTCTTAGTTACATATTTAGTATTAAAAACGTTTTGTGCAAATGTCCTTTAATGGGCTCTAAATACACATAAAGATACACCCGATAGCAATAAGGACTTGCCTCCATACCCAAAGTTTATATTTTTAAAATACCACCTTCCAAAGCCTTGGACCCTGGTGAGGTGGATTGGACTATCATTATGCAGGATAAAAAGACATTTTGTGCAGGGCGCCTGGGTGGCTCAGTTGGTTAAGCGACTGCCTTCGGCTCAGGTCATGATCCTGGAGTCCCTGGATCGAGCCCCGCATCGGGCTCCCTGCTCGGCGGGGAGTCTGCTTCTCCCTCTGACCCTCCCCCATCTCATGCTCTCTCTCTCATTCTCACTCTCTCAAATAAATAAATAAAATCTTTAAAAAAAAAAAAAGACATTTTGTGCATTCTAATAGAATCTTTGTTGCATTTTATTTATTAGTGCTTTTTTTTTTTAATTTATTTATTTGACAGAGAGATAGAGAGCTCAAGTAGGCAGAGCGGCAGGCAGAGGGAAAGGGAGAAGCAGGCTCTCTGCTGAGCAGGCAGCCTGACGTGGGGCTCGATCCCAGGACCCTGGGATCATGACCTGAGCCGAAGGCAGCCGCCCAACCGACTGAGCCACCCAGGAGCCCCTATTAGTGCTTTTTTTTTAATTACTGTAATGATATGGCCTGTATATAAACATTCTCATTGTAAAATAAAAAAAAAAAATCAAAGCAATACAGATAAAACTGAAGTCCCCCTGATCATCCTCTCCTTAGTCCACTTTTATCTAGAGAGGTCCCATAGTTACTGATTTGGTGTATTTCATGATAGAGCCATTCCTATGTATTTATATACATATGTCTATCCTTAGAAAACACTTGGCTTAGATTTGTAGATTTGGTGAGCTATGGCACCATTCTAACACTTCTACTGTTTTATTTTATTTATTTATTTGACAGAGAGAGAGAGAGAGTGCAAGCAGCGGGAGTGGCAGAGGGAGAAGCAGACTCCCCGCCGAGCAGGGAGCCCGACAGGACACGGGGCTCCATCCCGGGACACCGGGATCATGACCTGAACCAAAGGCAGCCGCTTAACCGACTGAGCCACCCAGGCGCCCCAACACTTCTATTTTTTAAAAAACTGAATATATCTGAGAGCTATTTCCATGTCAGTACATGCAGCTCTACCTCCTTCTTCTTCACTGTCGCACATGGCTCCACCCTGCACCTGGGTCTGTTTACGTAGCCACTGGACATGAAGGTCCCTTGTACTTCTGCCCCTGCCAACAAGGCTGACATAACGGTGCTTGTACACGCCTCTCTGGGACCAGCTGTCATTTCCTGGAATCTCGGTGAATGAGGTGAGAAGGCAGCGCGGTTCCGGCCGCCCGGGGTGTATTTCCCCGCTGCTGACACTGCAGTCATTGGTATTCAGGAGCCTTGGGGGTGTCCCGGGGCTGTGACTTTGGCAGGGCAACCCCCACAAACAGCTGGGACTCCACCAAGACCCCAGTTACACTTTATGCCCCGAGCAAGCTCTAGACATTTCCGGAGTAGCTGCAGCCTGAACACCCAGCTACATAAGCAAGTGTTTGTGGCAGAACCTGAGTCCTGGCCCGTAGGCGTTCCTCCGGAGCCCCATCCAGTCCTTGCATTGCATGACGACCTGTGGGTGAGGCTCTCTTAGGTACTAACCATGCTGAGACAAGAGATGAGGGCATGAGTCCTCTTCCAAGATTTACACTTGAGCTTTAGAACCGCCCGGGCCACTGCCGCCGGGAGAACTGAGGATTCTGGAGCCTGGGGGTGTCATTAGCTGTGGTTAAAATGGGGCCGTGAGCACAGTGGTCAGCTTGCCTGCAGGGCCAGAGGCACAGGCTTCGAGCAGAGGGAATCTTTCAGCCTCCCCTCACGGTGAGCGCAGGAAGCCTTGCGGGGAAGTGGACCCGAGGATCCCAATTCTGACTGAAAAGATATGCAGGGATTGTGTTACAAAGGCTCTTCAGAAACCTCCCGTATTGCCTTCACCCACAAGGGTGCTTCCAGAGCCTTCCTTGGAGGCTAAGGGGATGGCGGAGGGAAAGGGCCCCACGCAACCTCTGCATTAACCCCGCAAGCCCTTAGCACACCTAACCATCTCCGGCTTTCTCCAAATCCATGGATGTGTATTTTCTGAGTTGCTGTCATAATACCGTATGGCCATCATCGTCTGCTTACTTCGCAGCAGAGAACTGGATTTTGCCACCCCCAACAAATTGCCCCCGATTTCTCATTCATCCATTTGACAGTATTTTGCCAGTTCTACACCAGGCACTAGGCTAGAGCTGAGGACTCAAAGGAGAATAAGGATGGGGAACTTCCCAACTAGGGTTCACGTCTAGCAGGAGAGAGGCAGTAGGGGCAGGTGTAATAATAAGGTCTGGTCTCTGCTGCGCTGCCTTCTAGGAAATAAGTGGGGATTCCCTTCTGCATGCGGCTGGGACAAAGAACAGCAGAATGTTTAGTCGACACATTGCCCTCAGTCTGGAAAGAGAAGGGCAGAGCCGTAATGCACAGAACCCGGGGCCCCGCGCTGCTGACCCTGGGGCTTCAAGGGGACTTGAGGGATAACCAAGGCCAGCCCTTCATTCTGCAGCCAGAAAATCTGGTTCGTGTTGTCATCAGCATCTTAATCTCTCTTTGAGTAAGGGGGACCCACAAGTTCCACAAACTGACAGACATTCGTGTCTGCCTTTAATGACTTATGCAGCGAGGCAAGACCAGCTTCACTTGTACAGGCTTGCCTCTGGGGCTTTGTTCCCGGCACTTAGCTACAGCCCATAGCACCGGACGAACCTTAAATGCCCTCTAGGACTAGGGGTAAACACTTAATGCAAGACTGGTAACCTGCGCAAGGCCAGGAAGTAGGGGAGATTATTCCAAATCACTAGCCCCACATATATGGCACTAGTGGTAGAAATGAATTTTAGTAAATAAAACAAGCTAGGTGACTTGGTTGCTTATTTCTTATTAAGGCTTGGTCAACAGTATTTAAATATGAGATCAATACTACATCTAATCCTTGCCCCCAGATCTGTGTTACTGTAAAAGAGCTGTTTCTTCTCTAAGCAGAAATCGCTGTTGAGGTATTATGACATTGTTTCAAAACCCCCAAACAGAAAGACGTATGTAACTACAATGAGATCATAATACACAGCTTCCAGAACGGCAAACATTAAAGACCGGACAATATCCCATTTTAGCAAGGTTGTGGAGCAACCTGAGCCCTCATGTATGCAAACTGATACAATCATCTTGAGAAACTATTTGAAAGTATCTACTAAAGCTAAACACATCTTTACTCCATGACTCAGTATTCCGCTTCGAAGTAATACCTGAGAGAAATGAGTGGTGATTACAGTGAAAACCCATTCAAGAATGGTCCTTGCAGAATTCTTAAACTCAGGAAACAAACTGAGGGTTGCTGGAGTGTTGGGGGGTGGGAGGGATGGGGTGGCTGGGTGATGGACATTGGGGAGGGTATGTGCTATAGTGAGCGCTGTGAATTGTGTAAGACTGATGAATCACAGACTTGTACCTCTGAAACAAATAATACATTATATGTTAAAAAAAAGAAGAAGAAGAAGAAGATAGTAGGAAGGGAAAAATGAAGGGGGGGGAATCGGAGGGGGAGACGAACCATGAGAGACTATGGACTCTGAGAAACAAACTGAAGGTTCTAGAGAGGACGGGTGGGGGGATGGGTTAGCCTGGTGATGGGTATTAAAGAGGGCATGCTCTGCATGGAGCACTTGGTGTCATACGCAAACAATGAATCATGGAACACTACATCAAAAACTAATGATGTAAGGTATGGTGATTAACATAACATAACAACAACAAAAAAGGAATGGTCCTTGCAATTTTATTCATAAAATTCCAGAAATGAAGAGCCACCCAAATCCATCAACAGTAAAGTGAATAAATAAAGTTGTGGTATACTCATCCAAAGGTGGACTACCCAGAAAGAAAAAAGACAAGGCTACCGCCATATGCAAAATGTGGATGAATCTCATAAACAAAATATCAGGCAAAATAAGCCAGACCGAAGAGTGTATACTTTTGATTCCATGTATAAGAATACATACTGTATGATCTCACTTATTTCGTATCATTCCATTCAAGGACAAGCAAAACTAATCTATTATGTCTGAAGTCAGAGTAGTAGCTGTTAGTGGGGTTGTTGGTGGTTGGGTATTATCGGGGAAGGGATGAGGAAGCCTTCTAGGGTGCTGTATATTTTCCTTATCTTGATCAGGGTGGTGATTACACAGACATACATGTATCGAGGCTGTGGAAATAAAGACCGACCAAATGAGAAAAGCAAATGCCCTTTATTCAGAATTTGCTATATGGTGGAAGAGTCAGCATCTGTCCTTTGTATTTTGGCAAAGACTCAAAGGCAGGCGGAGGAGTGGGAGAGCTTTACGGTGGGACAAGGGGAAGGCTTCAGGTGTGCCTGATTGGGGAAGCTGTAAGTGGGCTAAGTGAAGGCGGGGCATCCTGTGTGATTGGTTCGGGGTGCATATTTGGCTTTCTTTAGTTGGTCCTAAGTTGGAAGCAGGGACAGAAAATAGAGAAGCTGTCAGTTACTTATCAAGTCCTGGTCTTGGGGACTGATAGAAAAGTTGTTGTTTAGCTTCCTGAATTGTCACTAGAGATAACAATCTGGCTTCTTGTAAGACTGACTTATAGTAGGCTGTCTTCCTGGGCTGTTATTATAGATAAAGGGGTTCTGGGGGGCAGGCTGCCCAAACTCCCCAATTGAGTTCTGTTTTTATATATGGTCCAGCCATTGTCTGTTTGTATATTCAGTCTCTCTCTCTCTCAAGATAAACGAACTTAAGATTTGTGCACCTATTTGTACATATCTTATACTTCAATACATAATTCAAATAAAGACCAGATGATATGAGGTCAGGCTAGTATTGAGGATGGAAAACTCACTGTTTACTCTGCTTTCTCAGAGAGAGGACAGAGAAAATAGAAAACCTTCAGCAAAGCCATCCTGTGGACAGATAGAGACAATGCCCAGCCTGGATGAGACGTGGTGGCCCTGAGTCATTCACCGTACATTCTAACTGAGCTGCCTTCACTTGAAAGCTAGATGACATCCCACCGGTCACTTACCCTACTTACATCTTAGTTTCCTCCTTTATTAACACAATAATAACTAGTTCTGGGGATTAAGTCAATTATATGTAAAGGATATTAGCCATATCAGGAGGCCCTCTAACCAACCAACGCACTGCCTAGGATTATCTTAGAGGTGTATTTTGGCCAAGACAGTCCTCACATTTCCCTCAGACTGACTAAACATTAAATAGATTCTTCCAGATTCTCAGACCCTGTTCTCCCTTTTTAGAGTATTTTCTTTGGAACACTTATTGTAAGTTCTTTCTCTTCCCCTTCAAGACGTAAACCTTTTTAAAAGCCTCTTGTTAGGATCATTTTGTCAAGGACCTGGGAGCCATTCTTTTGAAATATAATCATCAAAGAAGGTAGCACTCCCCATTTTTGTGGGACGGGGGAGCCTGACTTCAGAGGGCACCTTGCTCCAAGTTGTAAATTTACCACCTGTCAGAAAGATATGAGAAGGGTATTAGTAAACACAGATGGCCTCTGACCACTGCCTAAGGCCATCCAGTACTTTTCGAGGAACTCACTCCAAGCCTTAAAAACCCTCTACCCCTTTGTTTCAGCACTGTTCATTCAGATTGCGTTCTGGCCTCCCTCCTCTATTGCAATAGTCTTCACTAAAGTCTTCAACTTCGGTGCAGTTTTTACTTTGACCATTTACATAATATTTTTTCTTTTTTTTAAATTTGGTTTCTTTTACCAGATAGGATTCTAAGTATCCATGGTGGATATTCTGGTCCATCCAGATGATGGCTCCTCCATATGGGCAAGAACTACATTTTCAAGGAGAATAAAGCCCTGCCCTTGAACGTGTCTACCTCCTTAAAGTAACATAGCCCCTGACTGGAAGTTCTTGCAGATAACTTTTAGAACCTTAACGACAGACAGAGAAAGAGAGAGAGAGACCAGATCTTTAGTGCAAAACTACTAAATCAGAGCCAGATGCTGATCTCACCATTGCTCCTCCTATGACTACAAAATTTCATAATCATAAGAGTTCTCTCAATGTCATAATTACATCTCAACTACAGAAGGATGATCTGTGCTTGAGAGTTACATGAACTTTAGGACACATGTGTACGGAGTTCCTTTTTACCATTTGATCTTTTATAGAAATATTGAAAATAAATTTTGAAATAGAATGTTCAAATGTTCAAGAAAGTATAAAAGTAAATGCTTTTAATACCTTATGCTCCCCCTTCAGCTTAAGAATTTAAGCGCTACCAATCCAATTAAAGTCCCACGTCATGACCTCCCCGCAGACACAGCTCGCCCTGCAGCTGCCTCAGGAGGAATTCCAACGAGGCCTCATCCCATCAGTCAACTAACTGCCCAGCAACTCCCAAGCATGCCTTGGGAGACCAGGCTTGACACCTGGGCAAGTCTGTAATTCAGTTTTTCAGGCGGCAGGGCTTTGGTCTCTCACCTCCGGGTCTAGCTGCCTAAGCCACATGCTAACACATAAACACTGCCCGTGGTAGAGAAAGCACCCTGTCCTCACACATCTTTGTGCCTTTGCATGGGCCTTCATGTCCCCCAGCCCCCATTCATATCCCACATTCTTCTCTCCCTCATCTAGTCACACAGCTCAGCTCACACTTCCCCTTCTTTTCTAGGAAGATTCTTCTCTCTCACCCCTACCTTTGGGTGCTCCTTTTCTAAGTTTCTAATAAACCCTCTATCCTGGCTTTTCACAGGACGCTGTAATTTTCAGTTAACGTGGGTGTCTTCCCTGTAGATCGGTAGTGCTTTGAGAGCAGGTGTTTTATATTTATGTCTCCATCTCCTGACACACAGTAGATCCTAAACTCATTCATTGAGTGAATGCAGCGAACAGCACACCAAATGCACTGAGTTGTCAAAAATGATGCTCAGCCACATAATACAGTTATTGATCTGTTTGAAGTTTCTTGTCTGGAAATAATGATTCAGCAGAAGAGATTCTGTTTGCTCTCAAGAGAGTCAATTAAACTGGGAATCATATGTCCTCACATTTTCTCCTTCATGCTACTGCTTCACTGGGGATTATGAGAAGAAAATAGAGAAAATGTTTTCCTTGTGAAGGAGTCCAGAACAAGCCTCCCCAAAATGTTCCACGTCGGCACGTGAATTATTCTGAACTGAAGACCTACAAGACCCAAAAGACTCGAGAAGAGCCTTTTACTTCCCCCTTAACTGCCTCTAAGAATTTAGATACAGGGTTTGGTGCAGGAAGAGAGCTGTCACCAGAGGTAATCACCAAGAGTAAGGTAAGCCAGGGGGAGATGAGCAGGAATGGTTTGTTTAAATTCCTCTGTGGGTCCCACTGTTTCTGCCTGGTATGACAAACATTTGTTTACCAAACATTCACTCTTCTCATCTTTCTGTGAATTGTCTTCCTCTTTTTTGAAGCCCCAGACCACTGTTCCATTAGTCTTAGCTCAGGATGGCACATAAGCCTCAATTGCCTGACTGTCTTAGAGCCTCTCATGTCCGTTTAGTTTCACGTACGCACAAAATTAAATTCGTTTTTCCCTTGTTAATCTTCCTTATGTCCATGTAATTAGTAGATCAGCTAAAGCATCTAAAAGGGTAGAGAAAAGATTTTTCTCCCCCATGCCTGCATCATGCTTGTCCCTCCTCCACCTCTCTTTTCTGTATGAAATAACAGCATTACCAGTAGCAACAACAAACACTTGTCCTTAAGATGTGTGTCCAAACAGTCTCATGATAGTGTTATTTATGACAGTGGTAAATAAGAAACACTCTGAAAATACAATGGGGAGATAATTAAGCAAACCATACCTACACAATATCATATCATGATTATATGTTTTTTAATTGATGAAAACCCAGAAATTATGATGGTATGATGTTAAGAGAAAAAAGCAGGAGAATGCAAAATTCTATGGACACTATGATCCCAATTAGCACAAAACACATGCAAAGAAAAAAATATTGGAAGAAATTGACCAAAATATTATCAGTGGTTAATTCTGAGTGGTGGAAGTATGATTTATACTGAAGGGGTCAGAACAAGTGTCCTCAAAAGTGTGTCATTTTGGCAGGTGACTATTTGGAGCTGAAATCAAGACCCAGTGGGCTCATGAGAAATTTTTGCTCCCCCTTTATCTACCTAGAAGAACTTAAACTGGAGGTTTTTCCCAGAATGAGAGCTCTTACCAGAGATGAATTTTATCTAATTGACCCATCCATCTATATGGCAGAGCAAACTTCTAATTACCCAACACCTGTCTTCTTATTGCTCTGTGAATTGCCCTCCTCCCCTTTGAGCCTCCGGCCCCCAACCCATTCCTTAGCTCAGGATGGCATATATACCTTATTTTACCTTTCTGTCTTTAAAACCTCTTATGTATGTGGGGTTCCTGTTTGTACAAAGTTAAATTTGATTATCTCCTGTTAATCAGTCTCATGTCAATTTAATTCTGAGGCCATCCAGAAGAATCTTTGAAGGGTCAAGGGAAATTTTTCCTCCCCAACAATACTGTTCTAAGTTTTCTTAATTTTTGATACCTTTATAATATTAGAGGGAGTTTTAAAATAAAAAAATTAATCACACCAAGTAAAAAAAGAAAAAAGTCCTTTGTATTTCCAGAGCAGGAACGACTGGAGGCTTCCCAAGGGAAAAATAAAAGGTGTGTGGAATGAGAACAATCACCTTGCCTGGGCCTGGGGATGTAGTGTTAAAAGTTCTTCCCTCTTTCTATTCACTTCCAATCCTGTGGAGGAGCCAGTAAAGTACAGTCTCAGCAACTTCCTGGTTCTTTCTCCACAGAATCAAGGATTTTAAGTGTCAAACATAAAATCTAAAGAGAAACCCTCCTGGTAAATACTATCTTTTCATCACCTGAAAATCATCTTCCCTCCTGCCTAGTTCTCTGAAATGTGCACACAGCTTGCACTGAGGAACATTTTTCAGGGAAAACGCAGAATTGTTAAAAAGAAATACTGTGCTACTCAAAGTGTGTCCTCAGCCTGGCAACATTACCAGCTTGCAACTTACTTGGATGCAAAATCTTGAGTCCATCCCAGGACGAGAGTACCAGGCCTTCCAGGGATGAGAACCCAAAATCTGTGTTTTAAAAAACTCCCTGGATTTTTTTTGCATATTAACATTGAGAAGAAATTCTAAGATTTGGATGATTAAGATTCCAATTAACTTCACTTTAACTCTTAAAGAAAAAAGAGGAAAAAAAAGTGCAAGAGAAGTCAAAGGCTAATGAGTAGTGTTGTCCTACTCATTTACATGAGTAAATGTGTAACAACTGGAGGGGGGGACCCTAATTTATAGCACTCTATAGATCGGATCTACCCTTGTGATGTCACTGAACTTGGAGTTGGGAAGAGAGGCACACTAGTGGTTTCCAAAAGCTTGTACAAGAAGCCAGCCGCACAGTACTGCTGAAGACTCCTGCTGGAGTTGATAACAAAGACTCAGTTATTCATTTAATTCTCTCAACATTTGTAAGTGGAAATTTCTTCATAGCTTGCAGCACTAGGTAATATTGTCTTGTTAATAATGTATCCAAGATGAGACGAATCATGAGAGACGATGGACTCTGAAAAACAAACTGAGGGCTCTAGAGGGGAGGGGGGTGGGAGGATGGGTTAGCCTGGTGATGGGTATTGAGGAGGGCACGTTCTGCATGGAGCACTGGGTGTTATGCACGAACAATGAATCATGGAACACTACATCTAAAACTAATGATGTAATGTATGGTGATTAACATAACAATAAAAAATTAAAAACAAAAACAAACAAACAAACAAACAAAAAAATAATGTATCCAAGATGGAGGAAGGCAAGGGCAAATCATCCCACAAATCTCTAGAGAATGACTAATCCTATATCTCTCAGAAATTGCTAAAACCACATGAAATCAGAAGTTGTAACATATAAGTTCCATTTCTGTTTGTAGTGTAGTAGTGCGGGTTTTTCTCATTATATTAAAAAGTCAAAACCAAGTAACCCTATGGACAGTTTATCTCACTGATAAAGCTCCAGTCAAGCCATTTACCCAGCTGATGTCTTCACTTGTTAAATGGAAGCTAAAATGTCTCATGAAACTTCTTGTTTAAAAAGATAATGGAAGGTACTTTGGAGATACCTTCCACTTAGACTTCTAAGGGATATTTGCTGCTTCCCACATATCAATTTAAGCAAATATTTCTAAATGTATACTTTTTCTTTTACAAACTGATAGCCAAGTGTGTTTTCTATTTCTATGACTTCTTTGGCAACATAAACTATAGAGAGCATGGGTTAAAACACCCCCCCACACACACACACACACATATACACAAGTATCATCATCATCATCACTTTCTGGAACTTCAACAAGTTTTTAAACTCTCCAAGACTCAGTTTTCTCCTTCATAAAATGAGATTATGTGAGAATCTTCCTCAGAATTATTGTAGGATTTAAAAACATAATGCAAGCAAAATGCTTCATAATCTAGACATGCCATTCAAGGTAGTAGTTAGTACTTATGGGCTAAGTTTTATTTTCCTCAACTTTTCTCCAGGTACCAAACATAATGCAGGTCAAATCAACTTTTCAATCATAACATCATCAGATGATACTTGAAAATGGATACATCTCAGCCTGTTCAACATATCTTTGCTATGTAATGCAAAAAAAAAAAAAAAAGAATGTAAAGATAAATACAAATTCTATCTAACACTGAAGAAAAGAGCAAGTTATAGACCACTGTTCAAGAAGGAAATAAAACCACAAAGAGCAATGAGATCAAAATCCTGGACTCTAACTGAATTGAAGCCAATCCCAATATGTATTAATCCCCCTCGTGGCTACTTTGTAACTCTCAGAAATGCCACAACTCTCACTTCCCTTAATATACATAAAACATACTTAGGGCAGAAAAGAGGAACTTACCCACTAAATTCTCTTTATCCTGCTTCTCAGGGGAACTTGCCCCAGGATCCATCTCATTCTTGAGAAGTTTTACACTTGGCCAATTTTCATGGGTTTGGAGCCAGGCCTGGGCTCCAGGTGCTTAGGAGAGGGGAAAAGGAGAGACGGAATGAGCAAGTGAGAGAAGTTCCTTGCCTTTCGTGAGCACCCTAAGGAGCAGTTTCCCTGGTGAAGGAAGCCTGTTAACATAAACAAAAGGATTTCTTTCATGAGTTCAGACTACCTTTGTTCCTAGAGAAAATTCAAAAGAACATGACCTTCTGATGGCATTGCTTCCTGTAAAATATCTCTAGGCAATTCCCTACATCATTTATATTTTATAACCCACTTTTATGCACCTTGTGTGATTTGTTCACCACAATGAACTGTTGATATACAGGGCAAGTATATCTATCCTTATGTTGCAGATGACAAGATTTCATTCAATTCAATCTACACACCGCAGTGCGTGATCTTTTAAAACTTGAATCTGATCGTGTCGCCATCCTGCTTAAAATAATCCCATGACTGGCAATCATTAGCATGGCAAAGGCTAAAATCTTAAGTGTCCCCAAAGACCCTGCTAGTCTGTCCCTTTCTGCCTTTCCAGTCTCACTCACATGGTAATCTCCTCACTCACTTAGCAATTGGCCCACTAGCCTTTTATGAATACCACTGCATCCTCCGTGCCACCGGGCCTTTGCACATGTTACCATAGGCATAATTATTTGGTTAATGTTTGTTTCTTCCTCTAGAAAAGGGGTTGGCTAACTACCGCCTGTTAGCCAAACTTGGTCTGCCACCTATCTTTGTAAAAGAAGTGTCACTGGAACCCGGCCACATCCATTGTTTCTGTGCTCTCTGTGGTCACTTCCGTACCACACCTGCATAGTTGAATATTTGCTATAGAAACCATGCAGCCTGCCTAAAATATTTTTTATCTATCCCTGTACAGAAAACGTTTGCTGAGCCCTGACCTACGTGACAACTTCCATAAGGGATATGACTAGTTGTGCTATTTTCTCCACGGCACCTGCAGCATTAGAACGACGCAGGCACATCGCTGATGCCCAACAGATACTTGTTGAATGAATGAATAAGTGATTTGTCAAAGATAACAGCTCACAAGAGGCAAAGCTCCTTCTCGAATCCAGATCCCCAGGCTCCCCTCCCAGGAGTCCTCCTTTCATCAGACCACTTCCAGTCAAGGATAATTTCGCTCTTACTCCACTACGGAAGGAACCAATATTCTACTTGAATGATGGTCATCTTTCTCCTATCAGTATTCCAAATAATATTTTGTTTTACTTTGTGTGAAAGCAACACAACACAAAGCCAACTCGGATCTTTCCTTGGTCATCCTGTCTTTGCCAGTCTTTCTTCCCCCGACCATCTAGTCACTTTCTTCTCAGGAACTTCATCTTTAAAAACCTCTCAGATTGTGGGTTACTCTTGCCAACTACTGGATATTCTTAATTGCATTCTCGACAAACTCAAATTACAGTAATAACCAAGGCTGTCAACCACAGTTTGTAATTCTAAGAATTAATATGGAATATTAGAACTTCGGGAAAGGAGGCTGGGGACCAGAAACTCAGATTAAAACGGATGTATGTGCATGCACAGAGTCAGGGACTTGTCTGCTTTAGAATACTTTCCTCCACATTGTCCTCATACATCCTTGGTTATGGCTCGATGTGGACACAGTGCCAGGGGCGTAGTGGGCAAGAAAGCAGGTCCTGGGCTCATGCTGCCTGTGTATACAGAAGTCCCGGCTCTACTATGAACCTCCTATGGGACATCGTGTAACTTATTTAATTCTTCTTCATGTTCTGTTTTTTCATCTGTGAAATGGGCACGATAACAGTCTCTACCAGAGTTGTCTGTGTGAGCAGTAGATGAGAAATTACATGTAAAGTACTCAGAAGCGTGACTGGCGTTGATAAATTGTAACTATGATTACTGTGAATGAGAGCTGGGCTGTGTTTCTCAGCACTCAGTGATCTTCTTTCTAACATGAGAATGTTGGGTTAATTTTCACGCTATGTCCCTTTTCATCCTTGTGTCAAGCACATGTAAGATGGACTAGTGATTGGTCCAGTACGTCAAAACATTCATCACCTCTCCTTTGTCTAACACCTCTCCAGTTTCCTGCAAATTTGCAAACTTGAGGGCCATTCCTGGTTCTGCCCTGTTAGTCCATCGATTCTGTTCTGTTTCTTCCTGCACCATCTTTACTTGATCACCATGTCATCGTAACTTTGGGACTAACCTCACATGGAAAAGAGCAACAAGAAAATTTCCTATGTCCATCATTTCTGGCGGCTAGGTCATAAACAATCCTTGCCTGGAACAGGAAGCCCCCCTTTCCCTCCGAATCGGATGACCCTCTATGGTCATGCAGCAAAATGTTTTGGAAGTACTGCTTTAGCTCATTTCTAAATATAATTCCCCTTAATATTACCCAAATACCACTTACGCCAGTCACGGCATAAGGTTCAAAATATTCAAAACAACAGGAACCATAATTGTTCCCTGGTGGTGGCTGGCAAGAGCCTCTGGGGCACTTGCAGCAAATACCTCCCTACGGAAGATGACTAAGCAACTGTTTTTCTTCTTCCTGCAAAATGTCCCAAGCATCTCAGCCTAGAAAGCAAGAATGATTTCAACAAGGAAGGAATGCCTGGAACAGCCAGGGGCTTCAGGAGATGAATGAAACACAAGATCATTCTCAATGTGTCCTCCTCCTTTGTCTAAAAGAGAAATCATCGTGGGCCACGTTAATGGAATATTCTCCCCTCTGTCATGGGGGAGTGAGGATGGGGAAATGAAGCAGATCACCAATTGCTGGAATGTGCTCCCAATGAAGGTTTCTACATTTTCATTCTATCAGTGACTGAACTAGGGCAAAGTCCTGAAATGAGGACAGCATTTTTGTTTTTGTTTGTTTGTTTTAGGACAACTATGATTTTAGAAGCCCTAATTCCATTCCCGCTCCTGACGTACAGGATGTTGTCCCTAAATATGCATATTTGATTTTCCCTGAGTGTTCATCTCAGAGCAAAAATGCCATCGTGAAACAATTCGTTCTAGCCTCAGACCTTTCTCCTTTTCTAAGCTTCTGGTTTCAGGAACCCTCTCCCACCACCTGTCATCCACTATCATTTCATTTCTTGCTAAGATGCACACATATGTCCCAGGACATTTGCTACTCCCTTAGGAAAGTGTTCCCTTTTCTTTTAATGATGAAGTTCTCTGATTTCATTAAATTTTCACCAATGTATATCATCCATTCTATTCTTTTCATTCTCATTTATCCAATTCTTGAATTTCCACCTCCTTAAATAACAAATTAAGTCCACAGATCTGCATGGATATTTATAGTGATAACTCCCCAAACTGCCAATCTGACCTAGACTTCACTCCAGAATAATAAATATTTCAACTATCAGCTGATGAAATATCTCTACCTAAATGTACCCCCCCACCAATGAAATAATCTGTCCATTAGAAAACATTCTATTAAATAGACACTTTTATTATGGAAATGTTGATGATGCATGTGAAATAATATATACAATGCATATATGTATATAATGTGTGTTTATTGTATTGAATAAAATGAACAATGAATACACTGCCCAACCTCAGAACTAGAATATAACCAACACCATTAAAGCTATTTGAGTATTCTTCATAAGCCTTAGCCTCACCTCCCCATAACCACAATCCATAATTATGCTGAGTATTCTCTTGCTTTTTAAACAGTTTTTTATTGTATATATATCTTTTAAAAATTATTTTATTTATTGTAATTCTAAGAATTAATATGGAATATTAGAACTTCGGGAAAGGATGCTGGGGACCTCCTTTAAAATTTATTTTTAAAGATTTTACATATTTATTTGAGAGAGAGACAGAGACAGAGACAGAGCATGAATAGGGGGGTGGAGGCAGAGGGAGAGGGAGAAGCAGACTCTTCACTGAACAAGGAGCCCGACCCGCGGGGCTCTATCCCAGGACCCTGGGATCATGATCTGAGCCAAAGGCAGACGCTTAACCGACTGAGCCACCTAGTTGCCCCTGTATCTTTTTTTTTTTTTTTAAGATTTATTTATTTATTTGAGAGAGAGACAGACCATGCAAGTGGTGGGGGGACAGAGGTAGAGGATCCTCAAATAGACTCTTTACTGAGCACAGAGCCTGACTTGGGGCTCAATCCCAGGACCCTGAGATCATGACCTGATCTAAAATGAAGAGCCAGCCGCTCAACTGACTGAGCCACCCAGGTGCCCCTATCACGTATGTATACATCTTGAAACAATGTATTACTTAGCTTTATTTGCTTTTGACCTGGGTGAAAATACACATGTAGTCTCCTGTGATTGCTTTTGTGGTTCCATATTGTTTTTAAGGTTCATCCACGTTGTTGCTTGCAGCTACTGTTTGCTCATCTTCAGTGTACCTCACTATTGACAAACAGGCCCCCAGTCACTGACTTATTTAGAATATTTAAAAGTCTTTGCTATTACAAATAATGCTACCATGAATATTTTTGTACATGTCTCCTGGTGCATATATATGCAAGAGTTGTTCCAGTACTGAAAATCAAGGTGTGCACATCCAGAAATGGAATTGCTAGAATTTATGTTCAACTTTACAAGATTGTTGTAAACAAGATTTTGATTGTTTTCAAGTGGTTTGTTATCAACTGGATCTTCTACTAGCAGTGTACTGCTCTCAAGAATTCCTTTTGTTCCACATCATTGAAGCCACTTGATATTGGTGGAGCTTAGTTACTATTTGACAACTTAGTGGGTGTAAAATAGTATTTCATTATAATCTGAATTTAGATTTCCCTGAATTTCAATAAGGCTGAACAATTTTCACAGGGCTATTTACAACGCATGTTCTCTTTTCCCTGTATTGTACTTATGTCTTTTGCTCTTTTTCATTTTTTCCATTTTCTTACTGATTTATATATAGTCTTTATATATACACTTCCATGTTTTTAATATGCATATATACTTTCTATATACAAATATATATATATATGCTTGACAGCTACATGAGGGGCAAATATAATTCTCTCCGTTGTGGCTTATCTTTTCACCCTTTTAATGATGCCTTTGATATCAAATATAGGAAGCTTCAATATACTTAGTGTCTGGTATGTCTAATTTTCTTTTATATAAATACCCAATTCTCAGAGCACTTTATAACAAATCGTCCAATATCTTAACTCATCTGCCATGCCAGCTGTTATAAATTGGTCTCATCAGAGTGAGTGCTCATGGTTTCCTTATTATACTCCGCTATCAATTTGGTTATCTCCAATGAATACTTCATTGACTTAGTTTCTATGGTTTTATTAGTCTTGGTATTTGGTAGAGCAGGTTCCTCATTGTCTTTAGAAGAGTATCTATTATTTGTAACCATGATAGTTGTGTAACCTCCATTTAAATAGGTTTTCTTTAATGATTGTCATAAAGTTAAAAAAAAAATTCTCCATAACTCCTAAGTCATATGTCACTGTTTTCTTTCTAAAGACTTAAAATTTTTTAGAGCAGTTATATGTTCACAGCAAAATTGAGAGGAAGGCACAAAGACTTCGCATATACCTCTTGCTCCCACACATGCCTAGGCTCCTGCATTATCAAAATCCTCCACTAGAGTGGTACATTTGTTGCAATTGATGAATTTACATTAACACATCATTATCACCCAGAGTCCATAGTTTGGATTAGGATTCACTCTTGGTGTCGTACATTCTATGGGCTTGCACAAATGTATAATGTCATGATAATGTTATGATGATGTCAGCCATCACTATAATACCATAGAATATTTTCACTGCTCTGGAAACCCTCTGTGCTCCACCTATTCATCCTTCTCTGCCCCTCCCCCAAGCCCCTAGCAACCACTGATCTTCTATGTCCATGGTTTTACCTTTTCCAGAATGTCATTTAGTTGGAATCATATGGAAACTTTTCCAGATTGGCTTCTTTCACCTAGCAATATGCATTTAGGGTTACACCATTTCTTTTCATAGCTTGGTAGCTCCTTTTTTTAGTGCCAAATAGTATTCCATTGCCTGGTGTTTCCTTTTGTTGAATGAAGTTTTTTGCTGTTGCTCATGTTTGAAAATGCAACTGACTTTTGAATATATTCGTAAATCTCACTAAGCTTTATATCTTACTTTTTAATTATACCTTTTACTGTTTTATACCTTGCCAGTATTAGCCAGACTGTGTAGTACAATGCTGAACTACATTTTACTTGACCAGCCTGATTTTAAAGGGCTGCTTCTAAAATTCCATAGTTAAGAATAATGTGTTTATAGATTAACTTTACCTAATAAAGCTTCATTCTTTTCATAGTTTGCTAAATGTGTGTTTTTTAACCATTATGGTGATTTTTATCAACCATTTTTTATAGACAGAAAAAGTGGTTTTTCTCCATGTGATGATTGCCCTTTTAGATTTAATTTTATCCTTGCTTTACTATTAATAAATCTATCCTTTACTCCCGACAGAAACCCAACTTGGTTATGGTGTACTATTTTTTAGTCTTGCTAATATTTTATGTTTCACTATTTTTCTTGGGTAAGGTTGACTTGCATTTTTTCTCCTACTATGCTTGTCTGAGTTGTGGTATCAGGGTTAAATTGGTCTATAAGAATGAGTTGATGAGTATTTCCCCCTTCTATTCTCTTGGAAGAGTGTGTGCAGTAGAATGAGCCTGAAAAGACTTCCGAGGCTTCCAACATACCAACATGCTGGCAAGTAAGACTTCTTACTGTGTGCTTATTTCTTCCACTTTTCTGTGCCTTCTCCGTGTTTTTTTCTTATTCCATTTGCCCTCTCCACCAATTAGGAATTAAAAACACTAATGACTTTGAAGATTTATTTATTTGAGAGAGAGAGAGAGAGAGTGCTTGTGGGAGCAGGGGGAGGGGCAGAGGAAGAGGGAGAGAATCCTCAAGCAGACGCCCCATTGAGCGTGGAGCAAGAGACAGGGCTCAATCTCATGACCCTGAGATCTGACCTGAGCCGAGATCATGACCTGAGTGGAAATCAAGAGTTGGACGCTTAACCGACGGAGTCACCCAGGAGCCCCAAACACCGAAGACTTTGAACTCTTACTGTAAAACTTCTACCAGAAGTAAATTAGGAATTTCGAAATTTAGTCAGTATCAAAATGCCCCTCCTGAATACAAGGACCTGGGGATACTTTAATTTTGATCGCCCTTCCCAACAGACTTGCCAGTGTTGCCCAATATTTTGTCACTTAACTGACCCAAATGAGACATTGTTTACTAGTGTTGTGTCACCTTTAGAAACAACAAAGGTTCACTAAATTTGATTTGGAGTGAAGTCTCTTTTTTAAGTCAATAAATTTATATTTAAGGAATTTCACATGTGATTTCTCCTACTACCAATCACCTTAGTTCCCTCAAAGTCTGTCATAATCTTCCAGGTAGCCCTTTTTATTTATTTTTTATTTTTTTAAAGATTTTATTTATTTATTTGACAGAGAGAGAGGGAGACACAGTGAAAGAGGGAACACAAGCAGGGGGAGTGGGAGGGGAGAAGCAGGCTGCCCGCGGAGCAGGGAGCCCGATGTGGGGCTCGATCCCAGGACCTCGGGATCATGACCTGAGCCGAAGGCAGACACTTAACAACTGAGCTACCCAGGCGCTCCAAGGTAGCGCTTTTTAAAAAGAACTTTTGCTCAATCCACAGTTGTCATTGTCAGTCAGTCCACAATTCTTTCAGTTGGGCTTCTTTTTTTTTTTTTTTTTTGAGTCGGGGGCAGAGGTTGAGAATCTTAAGTAGGATCCACGCCTGGTGCAGAGCCCGACGTGTGGCTCGATCTTGGGACCTTAGCTCAAATCAAGAGTCTGAAGCTTAACCTACTGAGGCACCCAGGTTCCCCTCAGTTGAACTTCTTTGATCTTCACTTGGATACAGACATACTTCAAAACTTCCCCACCTATAATCTTTGGAATCCAATTTCTTCAAACAATTGATTTTAGGGCCCTAGAAGTTAAAACTGTAGAAAGTTCACTGATGGCTATTTTGTCAAGTGATTTAAAAATATATTATTCCTTAATTGTTTCTAATACTGAAAAGTCTTGTTCCATCCACTTTTAACAAGAAATGTTACAGGTCTCCTTGTCGCCCCTGCAATAATGAAAGCATAACCTGTGTCTCAGTGTCACATTAACCATCTGTGGACACCACAGACAACCATGCCCATTTTCATCTAGAATGAGGCTTGGAGTAAATGAAGTCCTTTCTAAAATTCTGTGACACTAACTATATTTCATAAGTGCAGACTAAACTCACCTAGCAAATCAATTGGTAAGGCTTAAAATTAAGGTTCATCAATTACATGAATTAACAGTGTTTGCAAATCCTATATAACTATAGGGCTTTATGCGAAGAAAATGCAGAGGTACATTTCTAATCCCTTTCCATAATGCAGATCCTCACCATCTTCATTTTTAGATTTCTGCAAAAACTATCCAGTGTACTACCTCTAATTCAACCTCCATGCTATAGCCTACGTGACTTTTGCAAAGTGCTTTCTATTTCAAACTGCTGACCGGAAACAAACACCCGAGTCCTCCGCAAGGCTTACAAGGTCTTTTGCAATCAGGTCCCTTGATTTTAGAGTTCCCCAAACTACAAACTTCATTCAAACCCCAGCCAGTTATGGGATTATATTGCTGTGCTGGTCTGTCACACTTGGTGCCTCTATGAAGGATGTTATTTCTTACTCATCCTAAAACTTTAATGTCACTGAGAAGGCTTTCTGGACTCCCTCAAGCAGAAAGGTACTCCCGTTCTCTCTTGCCTATTTTCACTTGGTAGTTAAAGTAGCTTGGTATTGGTATTAAATGCTTGGTTTAAATTTACCACTTACTATGTTGTGGGACTTACATCTTGACTTATCTGGTTAATTACGTTGCTAGTACTTATCTCATAGGGTTATGAGATACATAAAACCCGTCTGCAGTAATTATTGCAAGCGCTCCAAAAATGTTCTCTTCATTTTTATATAAACCTTTATGTGCCCGATACACACAAGATGCCAGGAATACATCTAAAAGATGAACAGGACATAGTTCCTTTGCTATGATGACAGGGGCTCATGGGACAGTAAAACTAAATCTTGTAGCAGTATCACTAGAGAAAGATTACTCATTAATTTGTCTTGAGTGAATGGTCAACATATATATATAAGACAATCTTTAAAAGGTTTTATAAGTGTAGACTTAAAAAAGAACAAATGACAACTTCCAGCAACTGGCATTGGATTAACTATGCAGTTACATTCTGTGTTTGCAGATAATTAAAGGCATAAATAGTCTGTTTCAAGTGTTGGTTATAAGTTTCACGTAAGATAATATATAAAGGAATGAGCAATTGAGTTTCAAATGAATTTGGACAAAAATGTTCTATGTATTAGCATATACGAAAAATTAAAAAGCCTCTCGAAGCACTTAATAAAACACTTATATTTGTCATATCCATAAAGTTTATTTTAAAAAATTGTTAAAAACTAACCATACAGGAATATTTATTAATATACTTAAAAAGTTTGTTCCCCGTGTTGAAGGAAAATACATTAGCAACATCTTCCAGACACCATCTTTATAAAAGTAAAACTTCTAGATGCTGAAATGTACTACAGTAGATTCTATAGTTTACACTTTTAATCACAGGATTGAAAATCATTCTCCCTACTCCCTGTCCCCCCGAATGTGGCAGTTCTTAGACTTAATTAACGACATTCAATCATGTTATATACTACCACAGATCCTTAGATAGAGTACACACTGCATGGTTACTAACGGAGCAAGTCTTCTCTATTTGTTGTCACGTCATTCTTTCAGATAAGCGTTGGACTTTAAGTACAAATAGAAACACTACATCCCATGATTGTAAACATTCACCAAGAGCTTCCAGAGTACAATGAGTAATAGAGGTGGCCCAAGAGTCAGTCAAATGTTCCTCACTCATTTGGATACTGCTGAGATTAAGAAATGAGTTTTGAAGGCAAATTAGCACAAGCCTTACTTGCATTTCTGTAAAAGAGTTGTTTTGGATATATTTTTAGTCGAAAACACCTGAAAGTCATCCTAAAGACTATATTAAGCACCATTTTCACTTACCTGAACTATATTAAGTTAAATTCAGCAGTATATGTATGAGCATAAATGTCAGAAATTAGAAATAACCGTGGGTCTCAAGCTCCCTTCTGTGGATACATACGGAGTACTGAGTTCCAAGGATGCTAATAGGAACCACTCGTGCACACCAAGGGCAATCATGCCCCCAGGGCCAAATGCAACCCAGAAGTCTGAGGCATAACTATTACTTCTGTCAGTGGATGCTATACAAGCAGATTTAAGGCTGTATTCGGCTATAAAGAGTTCAACCTCTTTAGTATTCTTCCTACAGAGATCACATACACGACTCAAAATTTCATAGGGTGGGAGGTGAAAAGTCCCCGAACACCTTTTTAATACTATTCTCCGTACAATTCATTATCAGCTTATTTACATGGGAGAGTGTTCATACTTAAAACCATTAAAAATGCAATCTCCATGTTTTAAACTCTTATCCTAATTTCCCCAGGATTATCCTCATTCTCATTTTCTGACTTTTAGCCAACTTCACATTAGTCAGATTGTTCACTGCAGTCCTTAGGCATTTTTGATGTTGCTCCAAAGGAGAATACAAATTAAAATCTATTCACTGCCACCCACTTTGGGACAAGCCTGGTTGCAACGAAAACGGCGTTCCTGGTGTGGAAGGGTAACTAGGAAACCCATCTGGCTGAGCTGAATAGCTTTCCAAAGCTGAAGCTGAGTGGACCTGATAGAAAGAAGAACATGCAGGTTAGCAGAGGGCCAAATTCAGTCAAGTTGGTACTTGCTTTTGCCTGTACCACACTACATATATTTAGAATAGGAAAGAAAGAGAAAACGTTGGGGCAAGATAAGTCTGCATAGTCTCCTGAAATTTTTAAGAAACATTCAAAATTCTTCAGATGGTGGAGGCCAAGAGAAATGCCATTAAAATACTTAATATTCTTTCAAAAAAGGTTAATAGGTTTTCTAGAGAAAACATGATTTAATTAAAGTCCATTATGTTAGCTTAAATTATAAAAAAAACCCAGCTCAAATATAGCTGCCATGTGTAAAGATTCCATTTGTAAAATCTCCAAGCTAAGATTTGAAAGTCTGTAAGCAGGAAAAACAATTCATATAGACGAATATACTCCACCACCTTTGTTAGCCTTCTGAAGGAAGACAAGAATAATTTGCAGATTTGGGGAGATTAATCCTAAACTCTCCGGACACGCTTCTCAGAGAAGATTTTTGCCAGTGTTGGGATATCATCATTGGCCTTACACGGTTATCAGGACAGAGGCTACGCATGTATGTTTCCATTTAATTTCTGCCCGACCTTGCCTGCTTACCTGCTGTAACAAGGCCGACTGCGCAGCGGCATTATGCTGTAATTCTTGCAAGGAGGACTGTGAAGGGTTCTGGGAGAACCCTGGGATACCCGGGAGGGACAAAAGGCCTGGAAAAACAGAACTGCCTGCAGCTTGAAGGCCAGATGATAAGCTAAAACAATAGACAGAACAGGTCAAAATGCAAATAAGACAAAACCTATTGCCTCTGTATTTGTCAAAAACTACCTAGATGTAAAACAAACTTTAAACTTCCCCATTGGAAGGAACCAGAAAAGTCAGCCACTCACTAACATAAAACTTACTTTCTATTATAAAGTACATTATCCTGAATGTAATAAGTCTATGTTTTACCTGTAATACTTTCTGCTGCTTTATAATAAGGATAAATTACCGAATACTACAATAATCTGAGCAGATATATTATATATACTTAACATGGCTGAAGGGCTACACATGTTTTCTGAGTATTGAAGTTTCAGCCCAGAAATATATAATTTAGCACCACCCATCAATCAGATTAGACTCACTGGAATGACTTAACAAGAAGACTATGAACTACAAGGTAGGTCAGAAATGACCATATCCTATCTCCAAAGTATCCACATACCCGGCTTGTGCAACGAGAGCAGAGTTGAAATTGGAGCTGAAGGCGGAAGCGAATCCCGGGAGGACGGGAGCTGGCGATGGGGTCGTGGCTGCGACGGGCAGCGCTGGGACCGCCGCCACCGTGGCCGGCGGCTGCAGCCCCGGGAACGAGGGCAGGGCGGGGGCGACGCTGGGCGTGTTGGAGACGGAAAAGCCGGGGTAGGAGGGGTTTGAAGAGGGCAGGGGTCCCTGCGTGACGGAGAAGAGGGAAGGGACGGCGGTGGACAGGTTGAGGGGGAAAGGTGCCGCCGAGCCGGAGACCGGTGCCGAGGCCGAGAGCCCCGAGAGCACGGCCGCGGTGGAACTCGGAGGAGGGACGGGTGTGGACGTGACCGCGGCAGACGAGGTGGCTGCTATTAACGACCCTGGCAGAGCCGCTGACGGGTTAAGAGGCGGGTTGCCGCTTAAAGGGAAATTATTGGTCAAAGAAGTAAAAGGAGGCAGAGCAGTGAACACCGGAGTGATGGGGGCGGAGGAAGCGTGCGGCGGCAGGGCGATGGAGGAAAGGGGGTTGGACACATTCAGGGGAGTCGTCAGACTGGAGAGGCCGGACAGTGCAGGATTAAGGCAAGTCGACAAAGTGATGGGCACCGAAGCTGACGTGTACGTGCGGCCCAACGTCCCTGACAGACCTAAAGCGCCAGGAGAGGGATTCGCGGAAGGAGCGGGGCCTTTGAAGGCGGAGGGAGTGGGGCTCGTGGGCTCAGTTTTGATCAGCACAGGGCCGGTGGTGACAGCGGGCGCGGACGCAATGTGCAGCTCCGAGTTAGTCGCGTGGGGGCCCTGCAGGAGGACCGCGGAGGAGCCACAGCTGACCGGCCCTGCAGCGGCACACGACGTAGGCGTCACCAGCGGAGAAGGGGTGGGCAAAGTCGACGGGGTGGAAGCGGAGTTCGCCACGGAGGCGGGCAGGCTCGGGAACACGGCCAGCCCGGGGGTGGAAGCCCTCGGCGGGCCGGGCATGGCCGGCGGGGCATAGCACTTGTTAGAGCCCGAGGCCGGCGAATCAGAGCTCTGATTAGTAAGAGAAGACAGTGAAGCCAGCCCGCTTGTAACAGCAGAGGACAGAGCAGATGAGCCGATTAAGCTGGTATCATTTGATGTCAGAAAGCCTTTTAAAGCAGACAGAAGAGGATTATTTACACCGAGTGGGCAGGCCACACTGGGAGCAGAGCCCCCGGCAATGACAGAGGGTGCCGGGTTGGTCACACCTTGGGATGACGGCGTTAGGGGCAAGGGCAGACCTGCAAACACTGATGACAGTGAAGCAGAATTGACATTGTTGGCAGAAGCAGCAGTAGAGGTGGCAGAAAAGGGGAGGCCAGTGAAAGCGGCGGAAGTCGGAGCAAATGTTTCATTGGAAGCAGGAGCGGCCCGAGGTGTGGATGTCGCCTGAAGGGCCGGGACAGGAGGAGCGGAAGGACCTGGCAGGGGAACCAGGCCAGAAAAAACCGACGGGACAGGAGCTGATGTTGTACTGTGGGCAGAAGTAACAGGCGCGGCAGGCAAGGAAGGGGTTCTGATAACCGTTGGATTCGGCGTTGATGGCTGAGGCGTATGAATGGCCGAGGAGACCTGCCCTGGGAACACCGGCAGGACAGTATTCACCATGTTCAGCCCGGATACGGTAGCAGTTACTGATGCTGATGGATGGTTTACTGCCTTGACCGGGGATGCGGTAGGGACGGGCGTCACAGCAGGTGTTGAAGGATTGGAACCATGAGGAGAGAAGAGCTGACTTGCTGGGGTAGAAAATGCTATTGCGGGGGGAGGGGGGAGAAAGGCAAGAATATCACCACGCTGAAATGTCAAAGTTTAATCCAAAAGAGATGAGTCAACATTTCTGTAACATTTGACAAACATGAAAAAAATCAGCAACAGGTATAATAGGCTACTGCAGTGTACACGTTGCTAGATTCCATGACCCTGGATTTTCCCTATGCAGCCTCAGGTAGAGCCAGTTGTCTTCTAGACTCTGATTAGAAGAGCCCTCCAATGCACAGTGAGGAAGCCTTGAGAAGTTAGCAAACAAACTTTCCTTTTGTAACTTCCTAATTTTTAAAAATTAAAAATTTAATTGTGATTAGTGTTGGTGTACCGACTTTAGCTTTCATTCTCTCAAACCACTTCTCTAGAATAGTAAAACAAGTTGCTTCCCCCTCTTAAGAGTTTTCAGGACATCACTTTCCTCTTAGGTCACAATGGGCCTCCCAGGATTCATGCCTATTTCTCCATTATTATGACCACTCTGTGAGTCGAACTTGATATTCCAGTTTATAATCTATAGAGCTTTTTTCCCCCATTTTCTCATACTGCCTCCTCCACACAATCTCAACCTCAAATGCTGCTTGCCTTGTCCGAGGAGTTCCCTTAGGGGCAAAAGCCATGTCTAATTCCTCTTTAGAGCCTTAGCACCTAGCACTGTTCATGGCACCTGTGTATTTAATGAGTGTTTGCCCCACTGGATATATCACCATGACCTCAACTATAGTTACCAAACCCATCCAACGACTTACTCTCAAGAATTCCACTAGAGTTTGCTACAGTATTTTTATTCTCATAAACTCTATGAATAATTATTGTAAGTATTTGGGGGGATGATTTGTGTTTCCTCTGAATCAATTTAGTGCCAATGTTAGCCTTTGATGAAAATCTTGTTGGTGTCAAATGGAAAGCATGACTTAGGTACCTAAAGTCATAATGACAACTATCATCTGCTGCCATATTCATATCAAAGTGTATTTCACTTGTAAACAGAGAATGTTCCTTTTGCAGTGATAATCATGTGAAAGTTATTTTCATGGGCTAAGACTTAAGTTTCTAAACTTATGCATAATAAAGACTTTGCATAAGGAAGCTGACACGATCAATGAAGTAATGCACAATGTTAATCATGGTGGGGAAGGGACCACAGGAAAAGAATGGAAGAAAACAGCACATACATCATCTATTTGTACTAAGAGATGCCCAAAAGGTGCTATACTGGGCTGAACAAATTTTATGGTAGTTTAGAAAAGAAAGATGGCAGAATTGACAAACCGTAACATAGAAATACATGAACTTCAAACTCAAAAGGCCTGAAGTCTGATAATATTCATGTCATTAGCAGTAATAAAGAAAATAAAACTAGATATTTTAAATTTAGAGAACATATGAAAATGGATTTGTACTTTTGTTTGCATTTGTTTAACAAGAACTAGAAGCACAAGTAATATATACCTAGTTTTGTGTTTGTAAATAATGTACTAAACATTTATTAGGATCAACACTGGTTGGGAAATATTTGAGAATTCACTATCTTATGTAACTACATGCTGAAGACCATGTAGTGAAGGACAGATCACAGGGTCAGACCAGACTGTCCCATAGCATTCTTTATAAGCAGCCTCTGTTGAAGATCTTCTTATATAAAGCAAAAGCCATGCACTGTTAACCATACACAGGGCCTGCAGTTAAGATGCAATAAAACAACAACAAATCGAGAAAACCCCAAAACATACCATGATAAATACGACTTTCCTGCCATGTAATTTGGTTGATAACCATAAAACATTATCTGTCAGATGATGTGCTAAGTACTTTATGCCTATCATTTCATTTGTCCCCAAGTAACCCTCTGGGATAGGTACGAACAACCCCATAAATATTAAATCTAAAACTTAAAAATAATTAAATCTAAAACTAGTATTTGAAATAGCATTTAGGAAAAAGGATCTTATGTGTTTAAAGCAACTTGTTAGAAGATCATGCAGCTATTCAGTAGCGTTCAAAGGGTATCAAGTTTCAGTTATGCAAGGTAAATAAGTTCCAGAGATCTGCTGTATGACACTGTATCTATAGTTAACAATTCTATATTGTGTACTTAAAAATTAAAGAGGGTAGATCTCATTAAGTGCGGTCTTGTCACAGTAATAATTTTAAAAAAGGTCAACCAAAATTTGAACCCTGGTTTGACGGACCCATATTCTTAACCACTATACTAGTTTATCTTTTTGTTTCTTGATATGGTTCAAAAGGAAAATAAAATCTTAATCATGCTAACAGAGCATAGGAAAACAAAGTATGCTATTCCTAATGATGGTTCTTATGACACTTAACCTGTTACTCCCTTCAGAAACAGATTAATGAAGCTGAGCATAAAGGCTCAAGCTTCCTCAACCTCCTTTTCATACAAGTTAAACGACATGGTCACAAAGCTAGGCAGGGTAAGAAAATGATGTCCTGACATCTCAGTGTTTTTTTCCAGCCCATTATACTACCTCCTTTAGAAACCACCAGCAAAAAACCACTGTTAGGCACCCTGCTCAGGGAATAGAATCCCCACTGAGACTCCTAACTATGCACTATAATGATGTGCTACTTTGCTACACAAGAACTAAGCTCAGGCTTTGTCTCCTATCAGCACACATCTCCTTCCTGACCACGAAGATCCTCAACTAGAAGAAAAATAAAATGTTGCAGCACTGCTGCCATCTGCAGGCATGTCACCTTTCATCCTCCCTCCCTCCCTTCCTTCCTTTTTTGTTTTCAAAGTAGGCTCCATGCCCAGCATGGAGCCCAGCATGGAGCCCAGCACCAGGCTTGAACTCAAGCCCCTAAGATCAAGCCCTGAGGTGAAACTGAGAGTCAGACGCTTAACTGACTGAGCCACCCAGGCGCCCCTCATCTTCCTTTTTCAATTCCACTTTCTGCTTAGGCACCCCTTATTTTTTTTTTCTACATTAAGCTATGCTACTCCCAATACTTATGAAAATAATTAAAACTAGTACTTGAAATAGCATTTAGGAAAAAGGATCTTATGTGTTCATATCAAAACAAAAATGAGGCTTCTAATATCACATAATGTAAAGTGAATGTGGATGTAATGCCCACATAGCACTTGGATTATATTGCAAGTTTTTCATATAAGACACAAAGGCAAATGGTTAATTTTAAATCCAGTTAATATGTGTATTTCATTCTGTGTATACATAATGTACCACTATCAAGCCACTTTTAGCAAGTATTGATTAAATTCTTTAACTAGGAACTTTCCCCAAAGCACAGATTCCAAATACATTCAATTCAAACTGTTCTCAGTGACTAACAGAGCAGACAACCAGGACAGACTTCAGCTACATCTGGAGCAAAGTTGATACTTACTTTGATTCTGTGTAGGTTTTGACTGATTGGAAAGGTCTTCATTTTCTATATGAAAATAAATAAATAAAAGTTTGATTTCAAGTTTTATTCAAATTAATCATCACCATAATAACCAAAGACTGGCATCAAAAAAAAAAGAAAAACTCAGGATATGTATGCATGCTATGTTAGGAAAAACAGTGTATGCCAGTGGAAACAGAAAGGAAATAAATAAAGATAACAGTAGTCACTATATGAAGATTGACAGCATTACAAGCCACTGATTCCCACACCCCCTTTTCTTTAACTTACCAGGTTTTATTTTATTTTATTTTTTTGAAGATTTTATTTATGTATTTTAGAGAGAGACTGCAAGGCAGGGAAGGGGCAGAGGAAGAGGGAGAAGAAGGAAGCAGATGCTAGCCCTCGATGGGATGGGGCTCGATCCCACGAGTCATGAGATTATGACCTGAGCCAAAACCAAGAGTCGGATGCTCAACCAACTAAGCCACAACTTAGGAGGTTTTAAATAAGCATTGTTATTTTACAGATATATTTAGGAACGCTTTCTGGAAAGGATGGCCTGAGTGTGCCACTGAGGACAAAGTGTGGCCTACAGCTGGAATGCAGAGAAGGAGCACCGTTACTGGCTAAACCGACAGTCACTTCAACAGCAGGGAGACTTGGAGGTGGGAGGCGGATGTTGAGCGCAGAATCCACTGCCACCTGAGGGACCAATCTCGCAGGCCATACGATGACCCAAGCAAACAGAAAGAGAGGGGCCCTGCCTTCCTGTTGCAGTCATTTCTGGAAAAGACCCTATGCTAGGAGCTGCTAAGAACCACCCCAGTGGAGGCTGACTTGAAGCCTGTGACTCCAACACCAAAAGCACCCTCCTCCCTACCCTCCATGGAAGGACCTAACTAGACCATCAGGCAAAGATACAAAGGGAAAAAAATTACCTCTCATGGCTTGACAATAATTGCCCAAGAAACCAACAATGGGACAGGTATGAGGTGCAGAAAGAATCTACAAGCCCTGACATAGTGAGCAAAAAAAGATCATAGCTTGTCTAAGGAACTTGGTGCAAATAAACAACCAAAACATATGGTGTCTATCAACAAAGATTCAATGAAAGAAAAAGAAGTGTAAAACCTTGTAATGCAAATTAAGAACACATACACACATAATATGCAAAAAAATACAAGCAGAGAAGATGAAGACTTTAGATATAAAAACCTGACTCCAAATTAATAAATGCAAAGAATGGTAAAGAGTAGAGATAATACTATGAAAGCTAAATTACTGAGCTGGAAATAAGAAACAAAAACAACAATAAAATCACATTTAAAATGGCAAAAATACAAAAAAAAAAAAAAAAAAAAAAGAGGATTCCATACACGAATAGGTAAGAGACTTAGAAGGCAAATATAGTGCAAAATAAGAGTACCAGAGATAGAAAAAAGACCAGATAAAAAGCAATAACTGACTGAATAATAAAAACAAAATTTTCCTAAGCTTTAAAGACTTGAATTTTCATATCCAAAGAGCTTACAGAGTTTCGTGAAAGATTAATGCTAACATCCACATCTGGACATCCTGGTGAAATAGCCAAACTCCAGGATTAAAGACATTTCTGAACTCTAAAGATAAGGAGTATTTTCTTTGTAAGCTTATAGGAAGAGACCAAGGTTCTAATAAAGAAAATTAACTGGAATTGGGTTTCTCATCTACAACTCTGTATATGTGCCCTTTTGAAAAAACTGCTTAAAAGATTTTTTTTACTAAAAGAAAAGCAGAATGAGCAGAATGAGCAT
Organism: Halichoerus grypus; assembly: GCF_964656455.1. NCBI lineage: Eukaryota > Metazoa > Chordata > Mammalia > Carnivora > Phocidae > Halichoerus > Halichoerus grypus. Next base: position 63,006,543 of record NC_135715.1, on the reverse strand, counting down.
ATCAGGACAGGGTGTCAAAGAACAGAGGAAAGAGTAAGAAGCCAGAAGTTCAGAGGTGCAGAAGAAAACATGTATGGTATTCCAACAAAACACACAAATCGACAAAAAAGAAGAGTGAGAATGGAAGTCAGTGGAGTACGGAGCAGCTTTTTTTAGTTTTTGTGTACCGATGATGGTAAAAAAAAAAAAAATTCATATATATATATATATGTATATACACATATATATGAAGGCAATCCTTAGCAATATTAAAGATAACATTTCTAAGTTGGGGTGGGGCAAGGAGGAAGAATTGTTAAAAATAAAACAGCAATTTGACTAATACAAGTAAAAAAAAGTAAGGAAAATGAAAAACTGGGATAAGAGAATAATAATGAATACAAAAATAAAATGGAAGGACTAAGAACAAATATGCTATTTTTATGATGACTGAAAATTCCTATTAAGTCTCTCCCCACCCCGGCCCACTGGTTTAAAACTCAGAATCCAGCTATATAATCTATAAACCAACTAACCCATCAAATAAATAAAACCCTAAAATAAAAACTGAAAGATAAAAGCAAAATACTTATATAAAATGAAAACAAAAAGGTTAGGACAATATTAACACCCAATTAAGGCCAGGCAAAAAAGAAATATAGTAAAGTACAAATCAGCTCACTTTTTTTTTATACCTAGAAAACTTAAGAGACTATCAAGAAAAAAGAGAGTCAGTAATTAGTAACAAGCACCTAGAAATGAAATATTCCATTTGTAATTTTGATGAAAAATACCTCTAAAGTCCCTAGAGATAATCCCATGGCAAAGAACCTACATAAAGAAAACCATAAAATCTTCTTGAAAGAGATAAAACAAGTCCTGGTGGGAAATCACTACTACCTGACATAATATAAAGCAGACATATGATTGAAGAGTAAGACTTAATATCATAAGAATGTCTCATCTCCCCAAATTAATATATATAACTACATATAATTGTTATATATTATAATTATATATTAGTGTAATAACATAACTAATATATAATATGTAACTATATATATATGCATACATAAATTCAACTGTTCTTACCTACATAAAATAATCTTAAAAGTTCAGATGGAAAAAAAAATTTCCAAATATAGTAAGAAAAATAGAAACTATAGGAAGAGAAAAAGCTAGCCTTACTAGATATCAGAACACACTATAAATCTGCTAGTCAAATCAATATATCATCATAACATGAAATAACTAGATTGGAACAGAATAAAGAACCCAGAATTAGAACCATGTGTGTATATGAAAACTTAAGACAAATGCGGCCTTTTAGGTCAGTGGGGAAAACAGATGAGTTAATAAATGGTGCTGGCCTGACAGGCTACCATCTGGAAAAAAATTAAGATGAACCTCTATTCACCCCTATATGAAAATAAATTCCAGACGCAGTAAGGGCCTTACAAGACCCAGGTTACCAGGACTCCCTAGGGTTAAGGGTTAAGATCTGAAACAAGATAAAACAGTTCCAGCTTTTCTTTCATAGCCTCTCTTTCTCTATGCAAAAACGTAAAACTCAAAGGGCTAAAGGTACCATAAACAAGGGTTAAGAAATAAAACAGTAATTTTGGGGAAAACTGTTTAGCAAATCTCATCGGAGTACCCAGCTGCAAACAACAGAACCACTCTGGCTAGTAAGGATTTGTTAAAAATGGCTATCAAGTAACTGAGTCTCTGGGAAGGGCAGAAAAAAAAATTAAGTTCTATCCCTAACCTACACGTATCTAGAAACAGATGGTGAGTGGATTAAAAGCTATACATTAAAAAAAAAAAATCCCTATCAAAGTAATTAGAGGATACAGATGACATTTTCATCCTGCTGGGATGGGGAAGGGTTTTCTAGGCAAGACCTAAAACTCAGAAGAGTCAAATAAACAATACCTAACAAATAAAAATTAAATTTTTGTAAAAGACACACAAATGAAAATGTAAGCTAAATCCCATGTTCCCAACAGACCCAAAGGAAAATGCTGAACTGAAGCGCGTAGGGGAAAGCTTAAGCCCCTGTGAGCATAGGCCTTTCCTCCGACAGTAGGAGTAATCTGCCCTAATGGTAATACTCATCAAGTCAGTTGTACTTTTCCATAGCCTGTCCGAGTTTCCTGCTCATGAGAAATGGTTCTTCTGTCTGCAAGCTGCTCATGTTCACACAGGCGGGCCAAGGCCGCTCTAGTGGGGCCTGTATATCACACTCAGATCCATGGTCAGGCTCGTGAGTTCCTTTCCCCGCTAGGACACACCGTATCAAACAACTGTCCCCTCCAAGTGTACGTCTGTAAGTTTTCACTTTTAGCATCCCGTAACAACATGATTTTACCTGTTCCTACTGGATTAGGAGTATATGGAGGTGGAGGGGGTACACCCGGAGCTATGACGTTGGCTAATGGTACGAGACCTGCATTGTTATAAGCACCTAAAATAAAATTATAGGGAAAAAAATTCAGTATCATTCTATGGCCAAGAATTCAAACCATATTAACAGAGCTATCTAATTCTTAAAACTGCTAATATGATAGAGTTGCATTTTACACAGAGGTTTGGGTCTAGTGTAAGGACAAAGCTGAGATCAAGTGAGACAGCTGGAGATTCTGACTTCCCACTGCATGCTCATTCCAGACGTCAGCTCACTGAGTGGCAGGGCAGGGAGATCCTGCCATACTTCAATTATCTGCCTTTTCTGTTAATCACATACAGTTGACCTTTTTAAGTGAGATGTACTGAGGATACCTTTGAACCCCAACTACTGAAATGGGATTCATGATGATTTACCAAAGCGAAAATCCATAATAATGATTAAAAAGAATCTATAATGAATTTATCAAAAGGCAAATACCCTAAACTAAACTCTGTCTCCCGCACTGCTGTAGACCAAGAGACTGTGTAGCCCACCGTGGGCAGAATTAAACTCAGGAGAGCGGATTTCACAAGTGCTCCAATTTTCCCAAGTAGATATACCAACATTTACCTTCAACTTAATAAAGAGCAAAAAGAAAAAAAATAGAACACGAATGAACTGCTTACTTGGTGCAATGGTTGCGTGTGGCCGGCATGGAGGTATTGGGTAAGGAACAGGCTTATGTGGATTGTACGTTGAAGGAGGCTAGATGAGGGGGAAGTGGAGCAGTTAAAGAAAACTAAGTCAGCAATCTCCCTGCAAACAAAATACAACTTGTCTTTTGAAATATTTAGTCGTAAGAGGCTAAAAGTGCTCCAGCATATCAAATGCTACTGGCCTAATACATGGCACAAGTGAGGGAAATGTCTTTGCTTTAATAAATGTGGTTCCTATAAATTCCAAAGGCAGATCCTGCCAAAGACTGCTGTGGAGGGGTTTATTTTTAATTTCAGTATTAAATCATCTCCAATGAAGGATCAGACCTTATCCTAAATAGCAAACTCCTCTCTGACTGAGCCGAAGTTAATCTAAAAATTTTTGTCTCCTCCTCTGTAACACAAGAAATCCGCTAGGTTTAGGAACCTTGACTACCCAAGAACTTCCAATAGCCTCCAAAATTCATCAGAGATTCATCTTACCATTCTTACCCTCTTTTCTCCTTGGAAGAACAAAGTCCTATATTCTTTAGCATTCAGCACTCTGACAACTCGAGTAGAATGCAGACTGGGATTATGAATTCAGTATTTTAGTCTTTTTGCCTTTGAAATCCACAAATCTTTTATTTTGTAGTTGATAGAACTATGTAAGTAACAAAAGCATCCCAAGAATTGGTCTCTAGAGAACCAGAGGTCTCTGAAGCTAAGCCAGATGCTGTACTTCTAAGGGGCTGCAAGACGGCTGTGACAGGCCTCTCCCACTTCAGCTCGAACAATGTTTCAACCTACAGGGCTGTCTTTGGGTTCAGTTGATATCCTAACCAATCATGATCACTCCCTTCAAAATACTCTCAACCTCCGGGCTCCACTCTTGATTCACTACTATTAATACTAATTTGGCCAAACCACAACCTTAAAGCGAACTCTCCATTCTCCATACCTTCAAGGGAAGAGCTGAATAGGGTTGGGGAAAAACAAAACAAAACAATTGGACTGGTCTCACTTTAAAATGAAACATGAAACCTCAGAAGGGCCTTGGACACTGTTAACTAATTATGCTATAGTTCCCTATTCACTTTCCTCGAGTTTCTAGTATACTTCAAATTTCACAACACGAAAACAGAACTGATGCTGTGTGCTGTGAACAGACAGAAAACTACATGTACGAGTTAAGGCCCATGTCATCATTTATTCTCTAAACATACCGGTTTGGATGGTCCAAGAATCCGCGCAGCTATTCCTTTGCCTTCATTAGTACATTCTTCACCATCTTTTTTCAAGGGGGTTCCCTATTTAAATAAATAAAAAAATAAAAAGAAAGAAAGATAATTGAGACTTAAAAAACAACAAACCCAAAGGAGAAACAAAACTAAACAAAACCCTCACTGTATTACAATGAAGAAAAGGACTTAACTTGGTAAGAGTTAAAGGATCTAGATTCCAGATCCAGTCCTGTCTTGGCTGTAAGACCCTGCTAAGGTCCTCAACCTTCCTCTGCCAGAGAACCCTCACAACATGTACAGAGGAACTCAGAAACAAGTACACCACACACATGGAAGAGCAGGATAATGTAGGTTTTAACTTTTTTCCCTGCACCATAGGAGCGCCCAGAAACAGACTTCCAATGCTCCTGTATGTATAATGGTCAAAGAATCAAAAAGAGTACCTATATTACAGTTAAAAATAGATGACAAAAAAAATGATGTTTTCTATAAGCATTAAATGAGGTAGTTCATATTATATAAGAATAAATGAGACCTCATTCAAGACTATTATTAACAGATCAGAATAAGCGGACAGACTACTACAATGTGTCCTCCTAAGAGCGTGTGCCTACATAGTACATACTAGTAGGGAAGCCAACTTCCAAGATGGCCCCCAGACATCCTCACCTCCTACATGCCCTTGTGAAGTCCCCTTCCAGAATGAACAGTGCTAGACTGCATAATAAATAGGATATTCCAGAAATGATGGCATCTGACTTCCAAGGCTAAGTCACAAGAGACAACAAGCTTGCACTTGCCTGCTCCTGGACTATTTGCTCTGGTGGAAGTCAGCTGCCGTGTCGTGACGTATTCAAGCAGCACTACAGGCAGGGCCTTACCGTGAGGAACAAAGACCCCCTGCCAACCACCAACACTAACTTGCCTGGCATGTACCTGAGCCCCCTTGGGAGTAGTCTCAAGCTCTACTCAAGCCCCCAGATGACTGCAGTCTCATAAGAAACGCTGAGCCAAATCCAACCTAAGCCACTCCCAGGTTCCAGATTCATAGAAACTGTGTAAGATAATGTTTAGTTTTAATCCACTGAGTTTTAGGGTTACTTGTTACACTGCAATAAAAATACGGCACTCTTTGCAAAGATAATTTTACAAGACGTTTGTGGATGGTATAGAAACAGGTTTCTTTCCTTCAGGACTTCTCAGAGCCTTTATCATGCAATGTGACTGTCCAAGAAGGAAACAATGCACACGATTTCTCAAACATACTCAACTGTGAAACTGTCTGAGGAACACTGAGAATTTGAGAAATGCTCCTTTACTAAGTGCAAAGCAGTGCTTCTAAAATACTTGGAAAAACAAAACAAAATCATCCTCTTTTCTATTTGTCTTGTTCTTCTGTACATCTTACACAAATACTTTAATGCAGTTTATACATGAACTTTTGATCAGTGTTGAACCCATGAATTAAGCTGCTGACCTAATAAAATTCCTATCCTTGGCAGAAGCATCATCAGCTGGCATTTTCTTTAAATATCATAACTAAGCTAAATTTCATAGTAAGCCATAAGAAGTTTCTCATAGCCACAAACATATGCTTACTGGGAAAATTCCATTTATGCGACTAGGTTTTCCTTTGGGATACGGATTTCCTGGGATCGTTCCACAAGAAGATATCATAGCATGAGGAGCTTTGCAGCCCCCCTTGAAAGCCTGTAACAAAAAACAAGAGGGTGGTAATAAATAAATATACAAAAAAATTAAAAAACTCATAGGTTAAGTATTCTGGATATTTGGAGGCCCTGTTAAAAATATGAATCAAGAACAGCATCACATTAATCTGTTCATGAATTCATTAGCACTTACAGTAGTGAACATGACCAAAATTCATAAGTAAAATCACTTTATTTAAATGGAATTATTAAAGTGGTAACATAATGTTTTTAATTAGTTTTCTATTAGCCACAACTAATAGACTCCCATACAAAGATATCTCCACAGCAGATTTTGTAAATTGTGTGCCAACAAGTTCATTTACTATTTGGTATGTCCCGTTTCTCCAAACCAAGAAATGTCATCGTCCAACTGTATAAACACCAAACTCCTGTTACAGGCAAGACAAGGAGAGCAACAGATGAAAGATACATGGACTCTGCTCTGAGGAAGTTTAGAACTGAGTGGAGAAAAACAAACAAATAACATGGGACACTGGGTATCCAAAGAGCTGTACTGCTGAAAAAGCAAGAGTTATTTAGGTATACTGTATTCAACACAGCATTACATGATTATGAGACATGTTGAGGGATGTTCTAGCTTATTTATTATTGCATTCTCAGCTTCTACAATGGTACACTAACAAATATTGAGTTCATACTCAATAAATATTGAATGAAAAACACTACATTAGGTGATGTATATTCCAATAGATCTATATTATGCTATAGGGATATGAAGCTATATATAGCTATATTTTACAAGTATGCAGGATGTCATCTATTTTATTGTAGAGATATATTGGTTTTATAAATTCATTCACGTTTGTTACAGAGATATATTGGTTTTATAAATTCATTCAAACACACATAATTAGCTATATAATGCAGTCACGACTAAACACCCAAACCTAAAAATTATCTCAATTTTTGGTTATTATAAATAGTACCAGAGTAAATACCCTTACATACAAATTAGTATACTTCTATTTCTTTCCTTAGAATAAATTCCTAGAAATAGAATTTTCTGCATCAAAAGACATGAACAGTTTAAGGCTCTTCAAGTTTACCTTCCAGAAAAGTTGTACTAAGTTACACTGACCAGAGAGCCTATTCCACAGAATACTCAGGGCCACATTATTTCTGAGAAGGAAAATACTCAGGACCAAATTATTTCTGACATGATCAGAATGCTTTATAAGGAAGAAAACAACAGCAGTAAATGCATGGTGCCTTAAAGAATTTAGTCAAGAAAACCAATGGAGAACTTATTAAAGTAAAGAAATGTGGGCTCAGATCTTGCTTCTGCTACAACAGAACTCATGAGTAAGCCAAGTTCTCTGCTACCCCTGAGCTTAGCAGATAGTGTAAGGATTAAATGCGCTTGGGCTGCAAGGCCCCAGGAGAGCAGTATGCATCTTCCTCAAGCAGGTTTCTAATCATTAATTCCGTTTCCAGCCATCACAATCCTAAGAAATAACTACCTTAAATGACAACTCAAGTCAAGTAGGTTTAGGTAAATACTACTCCTCCCATTCTTAGAGATTTTAAATTAGTAAACTGGAATTTTGCTTTATTATCCATCTCTTATAAATTTGATTAACGTAGTAAGACTGATGACAAAACAAATTAAAAAAATTTTTTTTTTTCCGTCACGTTCCTAAATACATAGGATTAAAGGCAAAAACTTGGAGCCACGGCAAAGCTACCAAGGGACCGAGAATAAACACCCGCTGAGGCTGAAGCTGAGAAGCCAACTGGCGTCTCACTCTCAAGCCATTTCCTTATCCCCCAGAACCCCCCTTGCCCAGCTCCTGTCCTCCATGGACCGCAGGGATGCCATCTTGACCCATCGCACAAGAGCTGTCAGGTTATTCATCACAGTTAACACAGAAGTAAGACTGGTACTTTGCTTCCTTCATCAACATTCAGAAAAACCCAATGTTCTATTTATATAGCAATCTTGAGAAAATTACCTGTTCAAGTACTCTCTTGCACCGTTTCTTCTCAGACATATTTATCCTGAATAAATCTTCGATGGGACGAGAATTCTGTGCATCAACAATGTTTCTACCAAGGAAATGCAATTTAGCTTTTGATTTAAGAACCTGGACATATATACAAACACCAACAACCTTTACCAAACAACCATACCTGAGTAACCTTTCCCCGAATGACATATGGAGAAAAGTGATTTAGTTTTAATTGGTGAATGTAAACCATATTTTTATAAAAATGATAAATATAACTGAACTGAGGTTCATCTGGTTACCTAAAAGTAATGAAGTAGTTCTATGAATAAAAATCACTATTTTGAGATTCCTGAAAATATACCCTCTCAATGAGTAGTAGGAGATCTATGGCAACAGAAAAAAAGCCATGTGCCAAACGCATAAAAATAATGGTTGATCTAAAAATGAAGTTTTACCTTATGCTTTATTTTAACTTTGTATTTTTGTAGACATCTATAAACATATAATGGACTTAAAAATGCATGTGCTCTCAATAAACAGCAATCTATAGACTCTTCCATAATGCAGAAGAGCAGGCTTTTTTTCTCTTTGAGCTTACATTCATTATGATCATTTATTAAATGCTATGCTTAGTGTTTTCACAGATCTTCTAGGATTTAAAGTTCACATATGTGGGGCGCCTGGGTGGCTCAGTCGTTAAGCGTCTGCCTTCGGCTCAGGTCATGATCCCAGGGTCCTGGGATGGAGCCCTGCATCGGGTCCAGAAAGAGTAAGTACATGTATCAGAACCTAACTATAAACCCTATGGCTTTCTCAATGAGCCTTTCAAACTACTCAGAGTCGGAAAGCAATGGAAATCACTGAAATGAAGACAAATCAAATAAATAATCTCACTATGCCTGGTTATTTTTAAGTTGTAACCATTTGTAATAAGTACACTAGATATCTATTTATTTATTTTTCCCTTAAAGAGAGCATGTGCAAGTTGGGGGGGGGCGTAGGGAGGGGGAAAGGGAGAGAGAAAATCTTTAAGCAGGCTCTACACCCAGAGTGGAGCCCCAGGTGGGGCTCGATCTCATTACCCTGAGATCATGACCTGAGCCGAAATCAAGAGCTGGACGCCCAACCAACTAAGCCAACCAGGCGCCCCTTGATATTTAGGTATAAAAATTCAGTCTACCCTTTCACAGATTTTATTAGAGTTCCATTTACTAATATAATTCTGAGACATTAATAGACACTAATGAGTTAAAAAACATTTAAAAAGTCTTCCAAATTTTCTCCAATAAAGTAAAAAGAAATACTCACGAAGCTAACAGTTCAAGAGCAACTAGCTTGTCTTTACTGAAGGTGAAACAATTGAGTATATTGACCACTTCTGCTGGGTGAACAGCCACCATTTTCTATTAATATAAAAAATAATTTTATTTTCAACATGAGAAATTTTCATGCCAGAGATTGCTATTTTGGGAGAAACATAGTTAAATGTTCTTAATATTTAAGTATTTGAAGTGAAACTGCTTATTCAAAAACAAGGCCTAACAACCATGTGAATTAACCTTAGACTTTTTCAATATAACTATTTCAGTTGAAGATCTAAGTTCCCCCTCTGTGCTTTTTTTATCAATGTCTCTCAATGTATTTATTTATAGAAGAAAAATATTTACATGTACTACTTTCCTCAGAAAGGTTCTAAAAAAGGGGATATTTATAAATATGGGAGATACACTGCTCAAAAAGTTAGAAAAAATTACATTCCTTAGAGTGCTAAGCGTTCTGTAGTCAGGGCTTCCTCAAGTGAGGTCTGTGGTGCTGAATAGTGTTACTAAAAAAGAGTACTACAGTCACCTCAGGTAGGGAAAAGATGGGTTAAACAGCATTCTTTACTGTAGAACTTTCTTAAAAGTCTTACATTAACATGAACTGTGACACTGGAAGATTGTGTGCAATGTTCTATAATTTGACTAGGGTACTTCTGGTTTTGAAGATAAGGTTCCACCAATTTACAGATTTAATAGTGGAGGAAATTCAAAAGCAAAGTCAATGCAAGAAGATCATTTAGAATCAATACCCAATAGACTCCTAAAACTTAGAGCAATGCTATTCAGACAATTTTATTCAGGTAGCACCAAAAGAATTGGTAAAACACATACCCCTTTGCAAGTTTTTAAATTGACATCTAAAAACTATACCACAAGTTTAAACTTACAAAAAATTGATTTATATTCAGTTTATTATATATTTGTAAAAACTTTGGAACTACTCATTTATCTCACTTATGAAAATGTCTACTGCATAACCTAATTGTCGAGGTTAGTCTTCAGTGTGAAAACAACCAAATCAGACTTAGTTTGTCAGCAAAGGCTGACTTATAAGTTGTGCTCACGCTAACCTTTTCACCTCTGAATTTTAATTCTAAAGTAGGTGAACAAGCAAGCAGAGGCCTCAGAGCTTTGTCATGAGTTTGTTGTCTTGATAAAATAAAGAGAGGTCCCCATCAGTATTTCTTACAGAAGTTCTCTGCTTTGCCCTCCCTCTCAGGAGATTACATGGTCTCTTTGGTCCTTGAGAAAAGAGTGATGGGTGGATGGGTAAGATAACCTTTTTTTTGTAGAGTTGAAAAAAACGAATTGTTAAAGAGGCGAAGCACTAACAGATCTAGCCACTTTCTTGGGCAAATTAGTTTAGGAAGCTAAGGATCTGTAGATTCCCTTAAGGCTATCCATCCCTGATAATCCAAGGAAAATCTTCCTACATAGACAGATACTGTTTGACTTAAATGCCTCTGTTAATTTAGGCTGTGCTAATAGTAGCCACTAGGCACATGTGCCTGCTTAAATTAAAATTAAGTAAAATTAAAAATACAGTTCCACAGGCAGACTAGACACACTTAAATGCTCAAAAGCTATGTGTAGCTAGTGGTTACCATATTGGATAGCAGAGATATAAAACATTCCTATCATTGCTAAAAGTTCATTTGGACAGTGCTGGTCTAAAAAATGTAAATATAAACTCATTTGACTATTGTTCTAAGACTAAACACATGAGGATAAAGATATAAAAAAATAGAAGTACATAAAAACACTTAAGAATTCAAATTCTATGCTTTGTTTGCCTATAAATATTTTCTCTTCCAATTTGCCAATTAGGATCCTATGGTGTACAATTTAGTAGTACAGTACATACAATTTAAATCAGTTTGGGAACTCCTAATTTTTTAGTAATTATTTGATTAATCAAAGTATAATAAAATTTAGGATCAGTTTTTCTAATGCAAACAAATTACAACTTGAGATCAATTATAGAAAACATGGGAAGAATTCAAAATACTTAAATTCTACACTACAAAGAAAAATAAGTTACTTACATGCTGTAATGCTTTCATTGCCTTTAACTGAGGCTCAGCCCAAGAGAAGTATCTCAGTAAATCAACCACCTGAAAGCAAAGAATTACTTTAGCTCTAATGAAATGCGTTTGCAAACATTTCCACAAGATTTGTTTCAGGACTTTGAAATACTACTCAGCTCCTTATTGGCACAAACCACAGTTTAAATGCTCAATAGCTATAAGAAGTAGGGAGCTACCACAATGGATAGTGCAGAAAGAGAACATTTCCATCATCACAGAGTCTGGGGCAGCGCTGGTATAGAAATAAACGGAAGGTATAAAGTACAGGAAAAACAAAGTACCTAAAGAAAAGGAAGATCGAAAAAGTATTAGATGGAGATAAAATGTCAGTTTAGAAATATAAAGCTATATTACAAATGGAAAACTTTAAAAATTTAGCAGAGTGACATTTGTAATCAATCACAAAAGGGTGTTCAGTGGTGTGGTTTAGTGTAGGTCCACTATCTCCTACTCTTTTCCTTGAGTCTGAAGGGCACAGTACTCGTATTTACACTACAGATCTCCTCCCTAAAAATGTAAGAATCACCATGACTTACTCCAGCAGCTTCTAAACAGTAAGTAGGTCATTTTGAGAGCACAGTTAGCCAGGCTCTCCCACCACCACCAGTGAACTTCAAATGAATGAGGGAGATCCCGTGAAATCGCTAGTGAGAGGTGCGGAGCGCATCAAGGTCATAGCAGTGAAGTCCCTGCGTAGTCACCACCACCCTGTTCACTGCGTCCAAAGGAACTCCAAAAGGAAAAAAAAGAATGACTCAAAGAAGAGAGGGTAATGAAATCTGGGTTAATGAATTCTTTTACTGTAACTTCCTGAAAATGTGTTAAGGTTTCAATTATTCTACAAAACAGAATTAATGCTAGAGACTGGAATAGTATATGAAGAAGAGTAAAAATACTTTTTACTCCTTATAAAGTGATGCATAAATTACAAATGGGTATTATGTGTACTTTCCTCATTTTCATGGGAATAATGGTTTTCTTTATAGTAAATGCTACCTGCCACTTTACCAACCAAAAAAAATTACCAACTATATGTCTGATACAGGAAGAAAAACCTTCAATACAGTAAGTAGGCTTAGCAGGTCATACTTAGAAAGAAGCTTTGAGTTTAGCAAGTGGAATAACCACTAAGGGAAGTTTTCTACAAAATTTCACACATACACACACACACACACAAAAGAAGGAAAGGGAAGTTGTTATCTATGAGACATTATAAATCTTTTTAAAACATTTAAATTAAGCATAAGGTGATTTTGAAAGGTAATGGGACAGCTGAAAAACACTGATTAAATAGGCAGCAAGACATGCAAATCATGAAGTAGCTTTTAAGGATTTAGCAGTCAGAACTTTCTACAGGCTTAAAGTTATTCAAAGTTCAAGTTTGAAAAGTCTTGAGAAAAAGTTGTGGAGCGTTTACTAACTCCACCTACAGATTCATCCACTGTCTACCCTCTCCACATTCCTACCCTTTCCCAGAACTCTTCTCCAGATATACATTTCTCTTTCCGCCCTATTTCTCCAATTTTAGTATATGTGCTGCCGAAGCGAGCACCGCCCTATTTCTCTATCGAGTATTTTCTAAGCATTCCTCAGAAATCTGATCTGTATATTGTATGTATGCATGCTTATGCATACATATTGTTTTTAATTAGCAAACTCCCCCTGAAGCTGGGTGAGTTTTCACTAAGCTTTAAAACATTACTCTTCTGGCAGTGACAGAAACTACTTATTAGACACTATATTTTCTTTTCTTATGGCTAAAATTTTTACGTAGCGGCTTCATATAAGAACCATTATGCACCATTTGTTCAAGTTTTCTTTCTAACGTGTAGTGAATTTTGTTATTACTGATTTATAAATTCTGTACAAATTTGGGTATGTTTACCATTAGAAGTTTATAAATTTATGATATTGTGCCCAGAATGATAAATATGCTTTTCTTGGACAGTGCATTTTAAAATCATATTAACATATGATATTGCCGTGAAAGTAGCTATGTTTATAAAATACTCGAACTATAAATTCTGCAAAGTTTTCTATCAATATCAAAAGCTTCTAACGTTTCTGAATAAATATAGCAACAAAGTAAAAGCAATTCTGAACCTGACCAGCAGGTAAATAGACTTTAACTAGAACATCAGAGTAAAAAAAAGGTTTTGCTTAAATAGAACAAATACCTGTTCACTAGAGAAATATCCATGCACATACTCAATTGCTTTTAATTTGTACTCTGTCAGAACAGCCTAAAAAAACACAGAAAAAGAGCATTAATATATGTAAGCAACAGTAATATGCATATTATCAAAACTACCTAAGCAACTCAAACAAGGCAGACCTTCCTCAGCCGCAGCACACAGAGGCAGCTAGTCACTATGGTGACATGACATTCTACCTTTCCAGGTTCCATGCTGTAAGGGATACACTGAGACAGCAGGAAAACCTCCGGGCCTCCCTACTCACTCCTACAAGAAAAGGAACAGAACTGTAATAGACAAGATTTGACGTTACTAGAAGTCACAAATAGAATTCCTGTAAATATAATTAGTTTCAGAACATTCCAATTTCAACCAAATTGTCATTTTTAAGAAGACTAATTATATCAGGCATGACTCATCCATCAATTACTGAGCAGCTGTTATGTGCTAATAGAGAAACGTGAATGGTAAGTATTTCCACTGGGATATAAGAACCCAAGGAGCCACAGAGGGCCCTCGATTCAATATGTGTGCCTGCAGTGTGGTCTTTGAAAGGCATTTTAACTACCCTGAGAAGCTTTTTACCCACAAAAGGTGAACACCATTCACTATCCACCTTAAGATTAAAATAGTCAATAGTAGACATAACAATAGTAGTACTCAGTAAATTACGGTTTCTTTCCTTATATGGCCCCTATCAATGGGAAGTTCAGAGAGAAGTACGGCGACGGCCTTGACCCAGCACTATCTGGAGCCAGACGAAATCACATATGCTCTCCTTACAACTGTTTGCAGAGCTTATAGATGGAAACAATCATAATTTGGTAACTACTAATCATTAAAAATCAACTAATCCCTCTGCTTTTACTACAAAACAATTATTTGTACTTGGCATATACATCACTTTGCTAGGAGAAAATATGACCAGTTAACTGAAAGAAACATCCAAGTTGCCCGTTATTTTAACAGTTTAATTTTCACTGAAAAGGGAGGTGAGGGGGAGAGAATGGCATTTTGCATAATGTACTTTATTTTTTTTAAAGAATTTATTTAGTTATTTGACAGAGAGAGACACAGCCTGAGAGGGAACACAAGCAGGGAGAGTGGGAGAGGGAGAAGCAGGCTTCCCACGGAGCAAGGAGCCCGATGTGGGACTCGATCCCAGGACCCTGGGATCATGACCTGAGCCGAAGGCAGACGCTTAACGACTGAGCCACCCAGGCGCCCCTGCATAATGTACTTTAGAGAATGTACTGTTGAGATGTAACCTCAGGAAGTGATTACCTGGTTTAAACCAACTTACATTTACAAAGTCTGAGAGCAATTTTTTAAAAAAAACAATAATTCTCACTTAGATACGCCTACATTTTAATCCCATTTTAGCAGACTAAGACAATGCTGATGTATCTAATTATTTGGCACAGACAGCAAAAGACATATTTTGCCTGCAGACCAGAAATAAGGACTTAAATAAGAACATAAGTTGCTATCTCATGTATGATTTTCATCTCTGGAAAATATTCTACATCCCTCACTAGTATTTACTATGTGATCTTTTCATAACAAGAAGGGAGAGCATATACAAATTGCATCCTATAGCTTCCAAAAGTAGAAATCTACTGGTCTATTTGGACACACAAATTATTTCCTCATAAACAGTAGTTAAATATCAGCTCATGAACAAATTGTTACAAATTTTAAACATATAGTTGGCAAGCTGACATTTTATTGCAAATCTTAATTGCACAAATTGGATTTGCAAAAGCAGAAATTTTGTTCAAAAAGAACATCCAATATCATCAAATATCTAAATATAACCTAACATATGAATTTGAAAAAAAAAAGTCTTATGAAGGATGAAGAAAAACATTTTGCTTTATAGACAATGCAGAAAAACGGCATGTACACAGGCAATTTTTTTGAAGTTCTTTTTTTTTTTTAAGATTTTATTTATTTGAGAGAAAGAGAGTGAGAGAGAGCGATCACAAGCAGGGGGGAAGCATAGAAGGAGAAGCAGACTCCCCGCTGAGCAGGGAGCCAGATGCAGGACCCAATCCCAGGACCCCGGGATCACGACCTGAGCTGAAGACAGATGCTTAACCAACTGAGCCACCTAGGGGCCCCCACAGGCAATTTTATTAATAATTTCAGAAACTGAAGCCTAAAGTAACAAATTCTTCCCTGTCAATCAAGGGTCTTAAAGGTTTGGAAATGGCAAGATAATCACCCTGAAATTCTAAGCAAAGCACCCTGTATTAGCATAAGAATGGTACAGAAAGTCCTTCCAGTTCTAATTCGGTAAACTTCTTACTTTTGTGCTTTAGGTATTTATTAGGCTCAAGGCTACATCCCAAATTTTTTTGCTGTCTGGTTCATTCTGGAAGTTAGGTTACATACAATGGCCTCGAAAGGAAGCAAAAATTTGGAAAGCAGGAAGAAAAAGTTTTGAAATTCAAGTTATTGAAGCCCACTCCTAAAAACATGAGGCCTTTTGGACATTAATTTTGTCCGTCCAGGCAACATATAGTGTGCCTATCTTCAGATTTGAAAAACTTGCCATAATAACTACCATTAAAGAAATTTTATACGTATTACCTCGTTTTCAGTCTTTAGGTTACTGAAAGATGAGGTGATCAGTTCAGAAATATTAAATCACTTCTCCACAAGTACAGAGCTTTTTAAAGATGTGTACAGCCGGCTTGGGAATGAGAACTCTTTGAATATAATTTCCACAATACTGCATTGATAGTCAAGTTTAGCATTAACATAACTTAATCTCTATCTGTATAGTGAAGCGTATCAAACTACAAGCTCCCATACTGTGTACGTTAAAATTCCAATCAATTTCGCAATCCTAAAACCCACATTTTGCAGTCTGCACGCAGTCCCTCAAAGAGAATTAACTACGAGAATTCGTAGCTCATAGATTGGTTTAAGAAATTAAGTGCAATTACCTTTCTAATTTCATCCAACACCGTTTCAAAGGACTTTTTGTCCATCTTGACTACTGTCTCAACGTGGTTTTAACAGTTACACTTTCAGTTACAAAACGTTCATCCCTGGTCTGCTTCAATAGTAGAAATGTTTCTAGCTGAGGAGGAAAGACTCCAGGGGCAAGAAAAAGGACGCGAAGAGGTAGAGAGTACTTCAAAATCTGCAAAAATTTCAAAAAATGCACACTTATAAAAACTTTTTGTTAAAAGCAAAAACCGTCGGGTTTCCTCAGCTTCTTCACACAAAGCTTCAGGACACCTAGGGGAAGAGCCCGGTGCTGAGTCCTGCAGAGAAATCCAGGGTTTGGTAGCCAGGGCTGAGCTTCGATCTCCGGCAGCTGAAGGCCAGGCGCCGCCGGGGAAAGGTCGTAAAGCCGCTCTCCCGTGTGGGAGAAGAGAAGCACCTGCACCCCGGCTCCCGCGGGCGGCGAGGAAGGAGGCACTAGCCTCTCGGCCCACACCAGCGCCTCAGCCGCCGCCGCCGCCCCTCACCGCCGCGAACCTGCACTCATGGCCCGACTTGCACTCAACCCCAGCAGTTGCGCTGGCTCCTGGGTTCCGCAGCCCGAGCAGCGGCGGCCTGGCAGGCTCTTTGTTATCAGCTGCCACGGCTTCCGGGAGCGGGCCGGCGGCCGGAGAGCACCAGGAGCCCGGCAAAGGGGGGCACGCTCCCCGGTAGGGGGACTCCCGAACACCGCGGCGCCCACAGCGTCTAGAGCCCTTCCTGGTTACCCCCACAGCTCCCACCGGTTCCTGGGGGCCTTTAACGAAACCCGTCGCGCCCCAGTAAACTCAACTCTGCGCCAACAGCTTAGGCCCCTCTTTCCCGAAAGCCAATGGAGAGGTCCTGGTGTGGGAACGTAGGTGTTCATGGCGAATGCCTGGATGCCTCGGAATCGGATGCAGCTGAAATCTCTCTCAGAGCTTGAAAGTCATCTTTTAAGGATCACATCTCTATGTTTTGGGTTTGAGTGTGCTTGAGTCTGATTTTTCAATCTGAATTTTTTAAAAAATGAACGTCAAGTGGTTAAGGCATATCTATGGATGCCCTAATTTTTGGCGGACGGGAGAAGTCCGCCGCGTGGACCGCCCCAAGGGGCGAAAAGGGGTGGTCAGTGGGTCAGCCCGAGCCACGTGACCTGGGGGCGTGGCCCCGGGAATGCTCCAGGAAACCGCTACCGGAATTCTGATTTTCTATCACCCGAGTCCGGTTCTCAAACCCCGCACGTCCAGGGAGACGGAACTGGAGATAGGAACTTCGGCTCCGAGGTGGGGCCGACGCCGTGTACAGCGACGAACCGCGTGGAGCTGAGGCTGTCTGGTGGCCCCCAGCCGCCTGCGGACTCTACCGTTTCGTCATGGCAAGATTCTGGGTCTGCTTGGCCGGCGCTGGCTTCTTTCTTGCATTACTGGTTTTGCATTCGCGTTTTTGTGGCTCCCCGGTGAGTTGAGCAGGGAAGAAATGTCTGTTGGGTGTGTGGATAGCACTGTTGAGAGGCGACCCGCTGTCGTGGGATGGAGGTAGCGGGCCCTGGCGCCCGCACTAGCTTGTCTTTTCAAAAGCTGCACCGGGAGCGGAACTGCCGACGTCTTGTTTTGTCTCTTGGTGTTAAAAAGTTTGTATATGATACATCGCCATTTTCCTGTTTTCTTTCTTTCCCCAGATCCCACTACATCTTCAAATAATTTGCAGATTTGTATTGTGATCACTTTGGTCTCTAGACTTATAAACCCATTTTTTCCGAATCATTTCTGTCCAGCAGTCTCAACACCTCTGTGTCAGCTGTCAGGGCATGCTTAAAAAATAAGCCTTTTTTTTTTCTTTTCTTAACGTAGAGCGTAAACGGATTCTTAATCTTCTGATTATTTTTTTTAAAGGTTTTAAGGAAATTTGCTTTTCAAATTTCCTGGAGAGCCAAGGAAATTCCTTACCGGCTGGATGTGGGTTGGCCTAAGCACTCAGAATACTTTACTGGAGCAACATTTTGTGTTGCAATTGACTCCCTCAGCGGATTGGTTTACATAGCCCAGGTTAGTAAAATTGGAATTAAAAAAAAAAAAATTATGAACACAAAGGAAACAATTTCTTCTTGTTTTGCTGTGCTAAGTAACCATGTATGTTTATATTATGCTATTTGTGAAGTTTTTTTGAGTTGGTTTTAAGTAAATACTTCGGTTTTGAACGTAGTAGATATTAATATTGTTAGGTTTTGAAGCTCGTTTTTTAAACATTAAATTTCTCGATTAACCTTTAATTTTTGTTTCTCTCTACCAAAATAAAGATTACTTTCTAAAAACCGATCCTATCTAAGCAGTTATTTTTATATACCTTCAGAGAGGGGATAACATCCCAAAGGTATTAGTGTTCACAGAGGATGGATATTTCCTACGATCCTGGAATTACACAGTTGACACACCTCATGGTATATTTGCAGCCAGTACACTACATGAACAGTCTGTCTGGATCACGGATGTAGGAAGTGGTATGTGTAGTAATATCTATTCAATTATCTTGCTAGAAATCATATTGTTGCCCGTGTTCTTGCTTGTACGCTTTAAAATCAAGAGTTGCTAAATCTAGTTGTAATTTCTTTAATTATTTTTGAAATCACTTGTTTCTAAAAACCTCTATATTGTACTTCTGTAGAGTCAAGATATTTAGCAAGGTGGCTATAATTATTATGGTTTTTCCTTTAACTTGTCAAGGGACTTTTCCTCTTTAAAGCGTCAGTTGTGAGACCATACTTTCAGGGATCATTTCTATGGTTTGTTAACGCATCAGTTGCTCTTCCCAGGCTAAAATTTTAAACCTCTTCTGTGAAGCCCCAAAAATAGCAATCTCTGTAACTTAATGGCCCAAAAAATAGCAATCTCTGTAAGTTAATGAACGGAGTCCTTGTCTTATTTTCCTTTACCAGTTCACTTTCAAAAGAAATTGTGCTAAGAAACCAGAACTGCTTTGTTGCCCAAAATGCAAGATTTGCAGAGACGCCTGGTGTTAATGTTTCTGAAGTCCTGCCTACTGCAACATGTCTGAAATCTTCTTTCCACCAAATACTTTTAGTAGAATGTGTTGCAAATCAAAGTAGGCATAGTTGGATTTATAGCTCTGGATGTTTTCAGAGATAGCTGTTTGCATGTTCTTGTGGCTTAAGACAGTACCAGAGATAACCTGGCATTATTAGCGCAGGATCTCAGGAATGAATGGGATCATAAAGACAGTCTTTGGCCCAGTTACATTCATGGCTTGAAGGACATCCTGTTTCTTCATTTCTGGCAAATTCAGATACCATTTTGGAACTAATGAACTCACAGTTTTTGTTAGAAGTGCCATTACTGTTTGTTCTCAGAACCCAAAAGATTTCTGAGCCGCAGCTGATTTCATTTCTTTCAAGATGTATTTTGGATGATAAAATTTTGGTTAAACAAAAAATCGAGAATACCTCTGAGTTCCTTGTAATGCTATAATGAAATATGACTATTTTGACTTCTTTTTTTTCCCCCAGGACTCACTGTTAAAGGCCTTTACTTTTTAATTTATTCCATTCATGTGATCGTTTTTTATAAAATACTTCATTGATTCCCAGAAATAAAAAAAAACACACATGACCTCTTCTTTCCATTAAAGGGTTTTTTTCATGCACAGATCTGAAGACACTTTTTATATTCCTTCCCATTTTTTGAAGAAATACATTCCCTTTAATAAAAATGTGGCTGTAAATGAGCCTTAAAAACAAAACAAAACGATGTTATATACTGGTGTTCTATGTCTTTTGCCAACTCTTTAGAAACTTTGAAGGTTGCTTTCTTTAATAATATTTTGTTCTCTTGTTGCTACAAATTACCTCAAGCATTCAAATCAGGTATAACAATAAATATGTTTTTTAAGATAGAATTGTAATGCAAGTTGATTCACTTTATTTCCAGTGAGTTCAGTGTATCCAATTTATCTTTTGCATGCCTACCAGTTAGTTTGGTCTTGGTATGCCTTCAAGTTGATTTCTGTTAACCGCATTATGTTTTTTTCCTAATTATTAATACCGTACTTTATGTTTTTGCTTGTAAGATAATTTTAATTCAAAGAAGTCTTGATATAAGTGAGAAAATATACTAGTGATTTGGAAAGATTTATTCTCTTAGGAAAAAAAGTTAATGGGTTGAGTTTTGCACTTGTTTCTACTATGAGAAAGTGTAGTTTAAAAAAAATATGTATTAGGGGTGCCTGGGTGGCTCAGATGGTTGAGCGTCTGCCTTCGGCTCAGGTCATGATTCCAGGGTCCTGGGATCGAGCCCCGCATCAGGCTCCGTGCTCGGCAGGGAACCTGCTTCTCCCTCTCCCTCTGCTGTTCCCCCTGCTTGTGCTCTCTCGCTCTCTCTGTCAAATAAATAAAATCTTTAAAAAAATAAAAAATAAAAAATAAAAAAATATGTATTATAGTGAACTTTTTTGTTGACCTACTAAAATTTGAGATCTGCACATGATTGACTGAAATAATGATTTTCAAACATAAGTTCCTTTTCCAGTTCCTTCTGGATTTCTTTTTGCAAGGAATGTTTATTCAAGGTTGTACTGTCATGCTTATGATTACAAAAGAAAATGATGTACCTATAATTTAACATCATGAGCCTTCTGTATAAGGAGCCAGTTTTGTTGGTTTTATTTATTTGAATTTAGAATCTACTTATTTTGGAGTACCTGAGCTTTAATTCATGACAGATTTGGTTGTAACTAATGAAGAAGCTCTATTGCTTGTGAAATACAGCATTTAATTATCTGAGCCTGTTAACTTTTTATTACTGTCAAATTCTATTAAATTCTTGCTCTCTGCTTACTTGAAAAATGTGAATGTTTGGACAGTGGTTATATTTGTGACGTGTGCATGTTTTTCTTTATAGGATCCTATGGTCATACTATTAAAAAATACAATTCCTTTGGTGATCTTGTTCAAGTCTTGGGTACCCCAGGCAAAAAAGGCACTGGTTTGAATCCCCTGCAATTTGATAATCCCGCAGAATTATATGTAGATGACACAGGAGATATTTACATTGTGGATGGAGATGGAGGATTGAATAACAGATTGATCAAATTGTCCCAAGGTACATGGCTTGCATGGTATCATAAGAATGCTTTTTAATAAGTTGGATGTGTTTAATTTGTCCAATACTTGGTGTAATATTATAACTAGTGTGCGTGTGTGTATTTTTTTTTTAATTTTTTTATTGTTATGTTAATCCCCATACATTACATCATTAGTTTTAGAGCGTGTGTGTATTTTTTTTAAGAGAGAGAGAATATGTTCCGGGGGTGGGGGCCAGGGGGAGAGGGAGAGAGACAATCTTCAGCAGACTCCACACCCAGCGAGAAGCCTGACGTAGGGCTCCATCTCACGACCCTTGAGATCATGACCTGAGCTGAAATGTAGTTGGACGCTTAACTGACTTGACTGAGCCACCCAGGCGCCCCTACAACTATTGTATATTGTATTAAAATGAAGCTGTGTGTAAAGGGCTCGAGTGAGATGTGTGGGATGGTCAGTAATAAATGATTCTGATAATATGCTTGCTTATTCCTTTGAATTAAATTGGAGGCAGTTTGGGAATTTATAGTGGGCTGAAGAAATAAGTGTCTATCCTATCCAATTAAGAAAGAGAAGGTTAGGAACCTGGCATTCCAGAGCTGAGATACCCTTCAGTTTGATTGATCAGCTAAAGTTTCATTGTATTTATTGCTGTATGTCCTCAGTAGTATTCTAGGTGCAGGTCTATTTCAGATGAAACTGCTAAATGCTACTCTATGGTATTGATTATTAAAGTAAAGTAAGATTTGGAGAAGGAGAAATTACTGTTGACTGGATAAGTAGGGCAAGCATTCATAAAGCAAGTGGTTCTTGAACTAAACTGGTTTTGGTGGGAGGAGAAGATGGATGGGAGGAACATTTACGAGGCTCTATCACACAAGGTCTACAGGTAATTAGCAAGTCTTCTAGGAAGGGAGCTTAGGATGTAATTTTGGAAGAGTTAAAAAATAAGATTTGAGATGTTCTTGAAGGCTTATCTAAGAATTTTGAAGCCATAATTTTGCATTTAAAATTTCTGAGGTTTTTTTAGTAGGAAAGTGATGTTATAGAAGCAGAGTTTTTATAAGACACAATACTGTATCAGGATGTATTTGCAGTAAGCTCTGTCATTTGGACAGAGCATAAACTCCTACATGAAGGTTATGTGGTCAACTTATTACCCAGTAACTAAGTTTGGTGGTGATAGTTAAAGGGAGGTGGTGCAGATAAAGCAAGAATCAAAAAAATACTGCAAAAGAAACAACCAAACTCAGGAGACAGCTTGAATACAGGTATATTGGTTTCTTGTGGATGCTATAAAAAATTGCCACAGACTGAATAGTTTAAACAGAAATGTATTCTCTCATGGTTTTGGAATCCAGAAGTCTGAAATGTATTAAGGCCAGCCCTACTCCCTCTAATGGCACTAGGGGAGAATCCCTCTTTGCCTCTTCCAGCTTCCCATGGTTCTAGACATTCCTTGGCTTGTGGCAGCATATCTCCAGTCTCTGCCACTGTCTTCAGATGGCCGCCTTCTGTGTGTCTCTGTGTCTCAAATCTCCCTCTCCCTTCTCTTACAAGAACACTAGTCATTGGATTTAGGGTCCACCTGAATTTAGGATCTATCTCATCACAAGATCCCTAACTTCATACATCTGCAAAAGTCTATGACCAATAAAGTCACATTCACAAGTAGAGAAGTACCTGTGACTTGGTTTTATCTTTTGAGGTAGAGGTAAAATTCAGCCTACAATAGGGGTAATAAGGGAGACAGATTATAAAAACATAATGTGAATTTTTAAGTTCACAGGAATTGTAATACCAAATAACGGAATAGTTGGGAAGGGAGACACTGACATGAATCACACAGTGGTTTTGAGTGATGAAAAACTCAAGTGGAGATAGTAAAGAAGATGATAAATTGCTTGAAACAAAAGCAATTTTTTGGGGGGGGGTAAAGCGTAACAATTAGGCAAACTGGTATATACACAGAAAGCCAAGAAATCCTGATCAATTGGGGGTATAATTAAATAGTTTATTTGCAACTTAAGACATAAGATACAGCACGCAGATGTATAAGGTAGTTATATGTTGCTCTGACCAACTATGTTTGCCGTTGTCAGATTTCATGATGCTTTGGCTGCACGGAGAACGTGGAACGGGGCCTGCTAAGTTCAACATACCTCACAGTGTTACCGTTGATTCATCTGGTCGGGTAAAAATACACTGTCATTGTGTATGGAACTGTGTGTCTGAGTGTGTGTGTGTGTGCGTGTGTAGGCGTATGGACCTCTATGTATATGGATCTTGGTGCACATGTGTGTCTGGATATCTGAATATGTATGAATGTTTGTGGTTATGTGTATCTGGGTGTGTCTGGGCTAATTCCTCTGGGGCTGGGTATACCCACATATTCTTATAAATGTTCAGGTCCTATAATGAAGAGAGTTCCCCAAATATTTAGAAATGATCAAAATAGATTTCCTGTGTCACTTAAAGGTAGAAGGAACAAATAATGGAATAGAACTTAAGTTACCTGAAAAAGGAGAGTTGCCCTCCTACTAAGAAAACTACTAGGAGTGTTTGAATATATTTTTATTTTTAGAATTAAATTAATTCTAGAATATGTTGATCAAAAGGGAGATGGGAGAGATTAATCTTGGAGGCTTGAAAATAAGAGCCACTCAGGCAACTTTGTTCTCACTAGCTCCACTCTGGGGAATGGAAAACTTTAACTGAAGCATTTCTTTCTTTCTTTTTTTTTTTTAAGATTTTATTTATTTATTTGAGAGAGAGAACATGAGAGGGGAGAGGCTCAGAGGGAGAAGCAGGCTCCCTGCTGAGCCGGGAGCCCGATGCAGGGCTTGATCCCGGGACTCCAGGATCACGACCTGAGCCAAAGGCAGTTGCCCAACCAACCGAGCCACCCAGGCACCCTTAACTGATGCTTTTCAACCCATTTCTTTTTCCCCACCCTATCCACTGCTACCTCTTTTGCTTTTATCCACCTTTAAGCATATATATCACTTCTTTGGGGTTACTTTCTTATGACCAAACCCCCACCCAAAATGTTTTATATTAGTTTCCCCTTCTGTTTTCCTATAGTAGCCTATACTTTCCTGTTATAGTAATTATCACACTATAATATCAGATCAGTCGTCTCCCTTAACAGAGTGTAGGCTGTATGAGGGCATATATTGAATCTCTTTGGCTTTGTATCTCAGTGCCTGGCACATAGCAGTCATCTTATGAGTAACTGTTCTATGACTAAATGTCTTGCAGAGTGGATGCATCAGACTATCTTGGCTTCATACTGTTAGAAATTTAATCCATTTCTACTTCTGATTCTATGTTCAGCAGACAACCTTTTGATTGTGATTTGGCTTCCTGTGTAGACAAAGTGAGAATGTTTTGATCATAAAATCTGCAAGTATTTCGCATTGTAGATAGGAAGATAACTGAACCTGTGAGTTTTGTCTGTAAATGGGGAGCTAGAAAGTTGGAATTCTGGTTTTAAACACATTACCATTCTGAGCCCGGTTAACTACTTCCTTCAATGAATAAGAATAAGATCAAGTTTCTGAGCAGGCAAGACCTAGACCCAGGTGAATTCTCCGTAGTGATAAATGCCCTTTTGAGAAAGCTTGGAGAACATTTGACGGGGATACTCTGGCATTACAGAATGATGAAAAATGAGGGTGTTCATTTCCGCACACTTGTGTTTTAACAATAGTCAATGCCATTCAGAGCATTTTACATGATTAACTCATTTAGTCATCACCGCAACCCTATAGGAAAAGTTAATTAGCTCCAGAGCTGAACTTGCTGTTTTTTTTGTTTTTTCGTTTTTAAGATTTATTTATTTGAGAGAGAGAGAGATTGAGAGAGAAAGTGCATGCACGTGCACATGTGCAGGTTGGGGTAGGGACAGAGGGAGAGGGAGAGAGAGAATCTCAAGCAGACTCCCTGCTGAGTGCAGAGCCTGATCCGGGGTTCAGTCTTACAACCCTGTGGATCATGACCTGAGCTGAAATCTCAAGTCGGGGGCTTAACCAAATGGGCCACCGAGGCGCCCCTGCTATTGTTTCTTAAACAAGATTTCTCATAATCAAGATTTGTTCAGTAGGGAAGATAATGCTAACAATCTAAAATATTCAATCCTAGGGTCTAAACTATATTTCTTCCTTGATCACTCATCTAAGGCAGTAGTCCCAAATTCTTCATCCTTACTAAAGAATCATGAATCAGGAAAGGGTCTTGAGAAATTACCTTACTTAGGGATCAACAACCTTTCTAAAATGATACAATGAGTCTGTATTTGTTTCTTATTATAGATGAATTTAGTGGCTACTAAAACTCACAGGCATTGACGGATACATTGTCAGGGTTACCCTGAAGAAATAGTGCCGGAATCCACAAACTCAAGAAATCCAATGATCCTGAAAGGAGGAGGTAGAGGTCAGCAGGGCTGGCCCACACTTCCAGTCCATTCTTACATACCCCTCTACAATCCTAGCCACGTGTCATAAAATCATTTCACTGTATGTATGCCATAGGTTGCATATATTAAATATAGTACATGAAATGTCATTTGGAGTGAGTCTATTTTCCTGTTTTATAACAACAGTTTTCCTTAATAACTCATTCCAGCCTATAGCAAAATTAAATTAAACCTGTTGTTAGTCTACTGTCATTCTTGAGATGCTACTAAAATCTTTTAAGCATCCTCTTTCGGTGGTTTGGCACTTTGGACATTCTTTGGTAACTAGCAGGTAGATGTTTAGTGATACTGCAATAGGAATGAATACGTGGCTACCCCCTAGCCTGAGCTCCTGAGGAACTAGGCTGCATTGCTTTGTCTTTGTCTTCTAACCTAACCCAGGGACTGACAGGTTGGCAGAACTCAGCAGGACAGAGAATGCCTGTCGGAGGAATGAATGAATTCTCTTGCTTTTCAGTACTGTGCTAATCCTCTGCATCACAACAGAAGACTCCAGTTTTTTTAGTTATTCAAATGTTTAATAGAACAGAGTGTTATGTATGGGCTTTGGGTTAAGACAGATGGCCGTAAGTGGCTCTCCCACTGTAAGCTCACTTCGAACTTTAATTTCGTGTCTGAAGATAGGGCTTTTAATAACTTCTTCTTTGGGGTCCTCTAAGTACTAAATGAGGTGATGTATGTGAAACTAATGGAAATAAACATTCACACCTCCTCTCTTCCCCTTCTGTTTTCTTTCTCATTATGATGTAGATCTTTTCCTAGAAACATTTTTTTGGTTTCTCAGGTGTGGGTTGCTGACCGAGGAAATAAAAGAATTCAAGTATTTGATAAAGACACCGGGGAGTGGTTAGGAGCATGGAATAATTGTTTCACAGAAGAGGGACCTTCTTCAGTCAGGTGATTTTTTTCTTTTTCTTTTAAAATGCTCGTTTTATTAGGTGGGTGGGGGATGGGCTAAGTGGGTGATGGGCATTAAGGAGGGCACTTGCTGTGATGAGCATTGGGTGTTATATGCAAGTGATGGATCACTAAATTCTCCCCCAGAAACTAATACTACACTATGTGTTAACTAAATACAATTTAAATAAAATCTTGAAAGAAAAAAAAATGCTTGTTTTATTTGGTTTATGTTCGTTTCTCTGAAGAGCTAGCTGAAAGTTTAAAATATTAATTTTCAACAGGTGAAAAGGGGACAGAACCAAGTATGCAGAGAACACGTAATGGTATTTTAAATCCCAAGCAGAGCGAAAGCAGTTAAACTCCCCGTGCACTGTGGGATCCGGGTCTCAGAGAGAGCATATGCTGGACCTCCTACAGCCTTCACCCTCGGGATACATGTGATGAATTTTTAAACGCAGAATGAAAATAGAAGTCTTGAGTCTATAGTGTCAGCCTAGCACCGACTTTCCATTAGTTTCATTTTGTGTGGTACTCGCATATTATTTTTGTTTGTTGAAACTCATCTTTGGCTATGTCTGCCATCGCAAATCTATTCGCTCATCAACAGAGTTAGACAAATTTTAAATTCTTGTTGAAGGCATCCTTCAGCAAGTAGAGGTGTCTATTGTTGTTTAGCGTCATAGGAGATAAAAACGTTGAGAAAGTCAACATTTATATTAATTTTGCATACATTTATTCTGTAAAATGTCTTTCTCCTTAGATTTACTCCCGACGGAAAATACGTGATTGTAGCCCAGCTGAACCTTAGCAGGCTCTTACTGGTGGCAGCGCCCCCAGTGGGAAGCATCGGTAACTGTTCTGTAAGCGGCACGATCCAGCTAGCAGATCAAGTTTTACCTCATCTCTTGGATGTCAGTGGGAAGACCGGAGCAATCTATGTAGCAGAAATTGGAGCAAAGCAAGTACAAAAATATGTCCCTATGAATAGCTATTTTCCTTCATTCGGTTCGTAATGTTTCCTTTGTGGAGATCTTTCAAGTGGAAGTTCAGATTCTCAAATTCATTGTTAAGCCCTTACAAATAATGTTCAAGTATAAGAATGTGTTTATTTTTCTGTGACCTGGTGATGAGAAAAAATTGTTTTTATATCATGAAGAACCATATATTTTGTTGCTCTTCTTGTGACTTAGTTTTACTTGTAAGTGCATTAGAATATTTTAATGAAGGAAATGTAATATTAAAAAAATGGGGTTGGAAAGAGGGACTAAGGTTGTAACCTGCGTATTTGCTCTGGTAGACTAATTTTCCCTGGGAGGAAGAGGGAAAGGAATAAAAATGAGTTTTGCAGGATATGTTGAATTTTATGAGAAGAACTACAAACCTCCAATTTGTTCACCTTATATAAAATGTACATTTTGAGAGATCAAGTCAGATGGGCTCTTGATTAATGAGTACCCATAGGATGCCAGCTCCTAAAGATTCAGAGATGAAGAAGCAGGTTTATCTTTGTGTGCCTTTTCAGGAGCTTGTAGTCCACTGGGGAGACAAGTGTGCAAACTGATACAACACAGTGACAGCAAGGCTTAAGTGTAGCAGGACTTTTGGAAGTCGAAGCATTACTTCTGACTGAGGGAATCCAGGAGGTTTTGCCAGGAAAGTCAACTTGAGCTCCAACTTGAGAAACTGAAAGGGGAAAACAAGGTGGTCCAAGTGGACAAGTGGTAAAAAGTTACAAACTTGCTGGGAGCTTTGGTAGGCTTTCTTTTAAAAGCCCATCTTGGCTTGGGTACTTTAGCTGTAAAATACTTGATCTCAACCTCTCAGTGTAGGAATAAAACAACAGGCATTTAAGCACTTTACTGAAAGGGATCTTTACAAGTACTAACTGCAATGTTTTTTTTTTTTATTAAAGGTAACATTAAAAGTTGGGGCCTCTCTTCAGGGCCTCTTTCCTTTCTTTTTCTTTTCTTTTCTTTCTTTTTTCTTTTTGTTAAACATGTACTCCGTTCATTCCTAACATCTGTCTACCTCAAAGAAGTTTTAGAATTATTTATATGGGGATGTGTACCGAACACTTTGCACTATTAAGGTGAATAATTTCTTACCTTTCTAGGCCTCTCTACCCCTTTGGTTTTAATATTTGCTTCCCCTTCTTTTCAGTTCTAGTTTATTCTGGGTTTTGGTTGAACCTGGCCATATGATGATCTTTCAGGTCATTCCTCCCCTTTTCTTTTATCCATCTCCTTCTTTATTCTAGTCTTGCCCTGCAAATCATGTAGCATGTGAGAAATCCTGAGCTGACTTTTCTCATCACCCATTATGGCTGCAGTCTGTTTTGTAGACCTTAGGGAATTCAAACTATATTGATGCTTGGATCATATCTTGATGCAGTTAGGAAGGTAAATCGACCAACAGGAAACCTCCGTGTTCCAAGGCCTTTGATGAGTGTGTTCATGCCACTGATCAAGCTGTATGATCTTAAATGAGTTTTTCTTAGTTTTTTCTCTTTAGTAAAAATTCCTCCTCCAGGAATGCTGTTAGGATCAGATGTATGACAGATACAAATGTACCTTCTGAAATAAATAGTTTCGAGTACTTTAAAGGCAGAAATTCTTAACAAAAATCCTTCTAAATGTGCTATTTACCTGATATCAACCATCAAGTTTGCCTTAATTTTGCGTTTATTGCTTTTTTCAGAACTTATCCTCATGAACTTTATGCAGCTTAGCCAATATAGTAAATTTATTTGTATAAAAAGAAAGTGATTTGAGGGTTTTGTTTTGTTTTGTTTTTAAGCCAGTGCAAATGTCTCTTAGGAATGCAGGTTAGGTAAACTGATCTTGTTCTTTTAAAAATGTTATATTTAACTCTATTTTATACCAGATTCTTATAAAACTTGCTGAGAATTTTGTTGCCATATGTCTTGCTAGAAGTGTCTATTAGCATCCCTGTAATCATAGTATTTCACTTTTTTCCTTTGGATTAATTGATTAAATGATTTGAGAAAATGTCTTATTGTCATTTAAAAGATACAAATTAAATTTTTGGAAAGAAAAGACAATATTATCTGGCTCTCGATTTTAATGTTTGATTTTATTGTTATAAAAGCAGTTTATAACTTCTTACTCCACTGAAGAATTTCAGCAATCCTGAAATCACAGGTTGGCTCTGTGAGAATATCCTTCTTCATTCGCATGTGAAGTGTAAGCTGAAGCGCATTTTGTTAGAGGTCGCTCAGAAGTCCAAACGAAAACAGCCTGGCTGAGATGGGGGGGGTGGGTACAAATAATAGTGATACTAGCTAACTCCATATATTTTTGCATTGGAAATGGAACCTCTTTATGCCCCTACTTTCTAGATCTATTAGGGGGTGTGTGTGGTGGGGTGGGGGTGGGGTGGCTTCTAAATTAGAAAACCAAAGGAAGGCTGGAGGTATCTTCCCTAACCTCCACTGTGACATCGGGTCTCTGCAATGGAATGTTTGTGTCCTCAGAGAAAACCTGTGCGCATTCTGATGGTAAACTAAGAAGACCCATATAATTTGTGCTTAGCTCACTTAACAGATTAAAAGACTGCTTCAAGCAATGTGGCTGTCAGGCTGAATAAAGGCACTCAAGTCCCAACTTTTGTTCGCCTTTGTTGGTTTTAAACACTGGATTTGAAAGCAGGATAGATTGGAGAGCCCACGGGACAACTGGAAACTGTCACATTTTTGCTCCTTTGACTCACCAAATCCATTAGAATCATTAAAAAAAAAAAAAAAACTTGAATGTATGACTTTATTTTACTCTTGACTCTAAAATTTCAGCAATAATCAAATAAAAAAACTTTTTCGAAAAGTCAGAGTAAGATTCATTTATTCAACAAAAACATGAAACAACAAACGTGTGAAGGCACTTAGGCAAGTGTCCTCTGCCTTGGTAGCTGACCATCCATCTGGGAAAAGCAGCCCGGAAAACCCATTTCCTTTCACTTCATCCCGGGGGAGTTGCCCTATTTGGCACTTGCGTTGCGTTACGTTCTTGACACAAAAGAGGGCAGTAGAGTCTTGCTTATGAGCATTTCTTGAACCCAGCTGTGGGCCTTCTTTATACTTAGATTTTTTTTAAAAATTGAAGTTAATCATACTTTTAATTTTTCTTCTTTTTCTTTAGCTTACATGTTTTGAGGAAATTAGCTTATAGGTGACATATTTTCCAAGGGTTATTGGACATTTTTACTGTTTAATTGGACATTTCCATGTTTAAAAAAAACAACTTTTCAATAAAAGCCAAACTAACAGCCAGAAGTGAATAATTCGTTTTAAACTATAACTTGAATATGAGTTTAGTACAATAGAAAATGCGTTCATAATAACAGAATTATTCCTTTTTTCCTTACTAGATTTTGTTTGTTTGTTTTAAACAATTTTGCCTTGTGGTTGCTGACTCTCTTATAAATAAAAAAATTGATTATTTATGGAGAGGCCAAGTAATTTTTCCACCAGACACTTAGCCATAGAATCCATGAGTTTATAGGGTAAGTTAATCCTTTAGACATTTAATGACATGTAGATAGTACCTTTGTATGTAAGAACTGAGTGGAATTTGAGTAATGAAAAATAGCACTTTTTGAAACTTCCGTTTCTTCCATTGTAAACAATGGAAGGATATTGTTATGATTTAATTCTGCTTGTATGTAATTTATGCCAAAGTGGCCCATCTTGGGGCAGCCTGTTTTTAACCCCTACAATAGTCTATGACCCTGGTAAACAGATTTGTGGTGTAGTTTCTTTTTGGATGCTACCTTTAAGAGAGAATCCTACAAATAGACTCTAATCCAAAAACAGTTGGCCAAATAACATGGTGTTTTGGACATAATTCTGAGACTTTCAAAGGGTGATCATATAGTAGCATGAACAGACTTATTGAGCTTTCCTCCAGAATGAAGATAACGAGTAGAAATAACAGTGTGGCCAGTTTGTCTAGCTTAATGAAAGAACATTCTAGCAAAGAGCTGTGTAGCAGTGGAACACACTGTGTTCATATTCAAAGTGGTAAGGTTCAGTGAGTCAGAACTTGAAATCTAGAGTTAGGTTGGCTGAGGTTCTGATCCAGGCCCTGCCACTTACTTGCGTGTTGTTTTGAGACTGCCTCATTTTTCTCTTTTGTGAAATGGAAATGATAGTATTTTCCTCATGGGATCATTGTGAATAGAAGTGAAATCATGCATGTAGAACATTACACCTAGGCCCTGACACACAGTAAGCACTCACCACGCCTTTTTTGTGGTACGTAAGCCAGAGATGGGCAGCCGTGCCACCTCTGGGCTGAAATTCTTACTCTGGGAAGATGGTGAGACCAGATGACCTTCCCCGTTGTATGATTCAGTTTAGTCCCACTATTGAGAACTAAAGGTATAGTTGTGATCCATTAAGTCATCTATCATTCAGAAATGGCCACTTTTAAAAAGCAGAGATATTTTCAGTTCACACTAAAGCTATTTAGTCATCCAACAGATGACTACATGTTAGATACCAGGAATATGGTGGTGAGCAAGGTAAAGACTCCTTTTCTGGAATATACATTCTACTTCGGAAAACAGAACAGTTTGAATGAAAAAAGTGAGATTCTGACTAGAATTTGTGGTAAATATTAACACCTGGTTGGCTAAATAAACACCCATTCAACTTTCTTCCTTATCTTATATACCACCTCGAAGACTGGAAGAGTGAGGTGCTTGCTTTCTCAGCTTAACTAGCATCTAGGGGTAGTCACATAATGTGATTCTGGCCAATGCAACATAAACGGAAGTCTGCTGGGCGATTTCTGGAGAATCATTTGCTTTTTTTATTAAAAAAAAAAAAAGGTAGGCATACTTAGCACCACTGCCTTCTCCCTTCTTGCCTGACTTGAACTTGAGTGTGATGCCGGGAGTTGCAGCAGTCATCATGGTACTATAAAGCAACAAACCCAACGTTCTTAAAGAAGGCCGAAAGATAGAAGGAGGCTGGGTTTTTATGATTGGGGAACCACTCTACTGACCTGGTAATCCCTTTCTCCAGATATTTTATGCGAGACAGTTGAATGTTTTAGTTACTTAAGCCACTGTTTTTGTTGGGTGTCTTCTGACAGATAAACATTCCTAACAAATTCAATATTAAATTAATCTGCATTAGTTTGGGATGGATATTTTTTATAATTTTAAGAGTCTATATCCAGGAAAATAAGTTACTCTGCTTTTATGTCTTATTTTATGTCCTTTGATAAAATTTTATTGTTGTTTTTTTTTTCAATTTAGATTCTGTGCATGTCTTTTGAGACACGTTTAGGTTCCTGTGTCAAATTTATCCTTTGCATTTATTAATTGTAGCTATTAGGGTAGGATTCCCCTGCCCCCTTTTTGAGAGAGAGAGAGAGAGCACGGAACGGGGTAGGGGGTGGGTAGGAAGAGGGAGAGACGCTCTGCATTCAGCGCAGAGCCTAACTTGGGGCTCAATCTCATGACCCTGGAATCATGGCCTGAGCCGAAATCAAGAGTCGGATGCTTAACCAACTGAGCCACCCAGGTGCCCCTTTTTCCCCATTTCAAATTACTTTTTGGTGGCATAGAGAAAAGGTATCAGTTCTTTTTATGTATGTGATTTCTATTCACCTTAATAAACTCTTACTAATTTTAATTATCTATTATAGATACTCAGATTTTCTAGGTATACCACTCTGAAAATAAACGTAACTGTACATCTTCCAATTATCTATTGCTCGTTTGATTTTTAAAATTTTAATGCATTAGCTACATTGTTCAAAACAATGTTAAATGATAGTAGTGATATCAAGTATCTTTATCTTATTTCTGATTTTAATGGAAATAATTGGTACTTTGCCAATTAATACGATATTTGCTATTGAGTTTTGGTAATTTTCATATTTAAGTAGTTTTTTTTAATCTCAGAATTTTATTAAGAATCACTACTTAATTTTATAATGGCTTTTAGCACTGATGTGTACAATATGTTGATTAATTACAGGTTTTTTTCTTATGGTTATTGTTGGAAAAATTTACTTGGTAGTAATTTCTTGCTTGGAACTTTTATTCTCGAAAGAAAGAGGGCAGTAGAGTGTCATTATGTAGAATTTATCAATTAATTATGTTCCACCCATCTCCAAAAGGAATTTGAGCCTCTTTACAATAAAATTTCTAAAATACATTAAAATAGAGTAATGTCAAAAATTGCATAGAGCAGTGTGAAAATACATTTATTCAAAACCTGGATTAATAGTTATGGCAATTAAGCATTAACTTACTTCTGAGATTTCTTGTAGCCATAGCAAAGAAGGAAATGTGCATAGTTAATTTTCATCTGATAAAATGAAATAGATGCATGGATCTTTATAGGTGAAATGAAACAATATACCTTCAACAACAATAAAAAAACACAAACTAACTTTTTTAAATGTAATCAAGGAAGGTGTGAGAAAGGGATAGGGTCTTTAAGCCAGTAGATCAATAAATATTAAGTGTTCTTATTTGGTGTATATACCACTGATTGGATGCACAGTCTTTGTCAGGGTTTGATAGAAATGATGGTGGTAATGTTCTGAATTTCTGCTGTCCAACATGGGCCATTGAGCACTTGACATGTAGGTTGTGTGTCTAAGGAACTGAATTTTCGGCTTTATTTTTAATTAATTAAATTTAAATTGTTACATGTGCCTATTGGCTACTGTATTAGACAACACAGCAGGTGACTAGGTTTTCATAATAATGACCAACAATTTGTTTTTACTCCATTTCCTTGTTCATTTGTATAATTTGCTTTCTTTGTAGTGTGACCTTTTGGCAGTGTTTCTAATAATTCCACCTAACTCGAAGATTAAAAATTATCATGCACATCGAAATATTAAATTGTTGAATCTTTTGTTAAATATTTTCCAAATGAAAGTGAAGTTAGTCTGTGAAGAATGAAGGAAAATGATTCTTACAAAGCTTTAAGTATTTATGTATGTGTGTACTTATTTATTTTACCAGTTCATCTCTAGGAACATATCTGCTTTTCTGTCTTTTTTTTTTCCTTAAGAGAAACCATTTTCACATGCAGCAGCTCATGTTTCAATGCAAACTGGTCTCATGTAGATTTTTTATGCGTCCCACAGAGGTATTCGCAGTATTGTTTCAGACATCCTAAAAATCAGGTTGGAAGGCAATAAAATGCAATCACAGCTTCATTACTGGTAATGTTGAATTATTACATCTTTACTAATGACTGCATTAGTTTCCATCTTTATTTGTATTTTAAATCTTAGATAATACAATTCTAAATAATTCTATTTCCATTTTTTTGAACTTTATATAATGAAATATTTCAACAATTATCACCTTGTAGACAATGTCATCTTATTGATATCCCTGTATACTTACCCTCTGCCCTTTGATTATTTTGTATCGTCTCCAACATCATATTATTTCTTTGACTAACTCAGCATGTTTTCCGTAATGTAATGATAATTTTTTTGAACATAATGTTACCTACTTTAACATTAGTAGTTCCTTAATACCATTAAATATTGTCCTTGTTCTGATTTTACCTCAGTATTCATGTATTTTTAAAATTTCTGGGGTTGAAATAAATTCCATTTTTTTTTTTACTTGTTTCTTAAATTTAATCTGTAGTTTCTTCCTCTTCCTCTTCTTTTTCTTGCTTTCTGTGGCTCCAGCTCTGGGTCTTGCTTTCTCTTCCTTTATAATGTATTTGTTGAAGAAAGCAGTCATCAGTTCCAGTTTCCCAGAGCCTGGATTTTGTTGATTTCATCCTTGTGGATTCGTTCATGTTACTCTGTCTTCTGTAGTTCTTGTGAATCGTAGTTAGTTCTAGAGGCTTTGTCAGATTAGGATTTGGTTATTTCGCCGGCAAGACTTCCCTAGGTGGTGGTATGTACCTTTGTCATGCCCACATTAACACCTCTGATTCAAACTACTGTTCTGTGCTAGAGACTTGCATAGCCAATTGCTTCCTTGACATTTCTACTTGGACATGTAACCGTTATTTCAGACTTAATAGATCCAAAATAGATACTTGCTCCCTTTCTCCCACTCTCAAGTGAGATACCACTATTTATTTATTGAGCTACTCTCCCATCAACCTGGAATACACTTACTCCAGATTTTTATTTGGCTCAATCTGTATATTCTTTCAGATTCTGCTCTTTAAAGAGGTGCATTCTGAATGTTTGTTCTAAATAAGCATCTACTATCATTCTCTATTCTCTTACACTGTTTATTTTCTTTATAGCTTTTGTAATTCTCTGATACTGCTCATTTAATTTTTCACTTGTGTATCAGCCTGTTTCCCTCACTAGAATATAAGCTTTAATACAAGGCTGGGATGACTTTGCTTTGTTCATTACCAAAGTGCCTGGCACATAGTAGGTGGTCAAATACTTGTCAAGTATTGACTGAACGAATGGCTCTCGTTACCTTGTAGTAATAGTTTAGTATATCATTAACTAACTTAAGCTTCTCAAGTGAAATGATCTTTTAGTTTATCTACTTGGATTTCATTTCAGGCATGTATGTAGGATTCTTCCACGAGCCTGCACTTGCCCTCATCTATTTTCTTGAGACCTATTTCCTCTCATATTTCCTTTTTGCTTGGCTTTATTCATTTGTCTCTGTTTCACCATCTTCCCCTGCCCCCAACTCTGGGTTTGTTTCCTTTTTCAGAATTCAGGGCTTCATTGGAATGTCCCGACTCATATGGTGACTTTAAGCATTGTCATCTTTATTGCTTATTCTTCTCTGCAAAGATATGACTTTTACGCCATCTCCCACTTCTTCCCCATCCAATTATATACAAGAATCTTTTGTCTTTTCCTAGGTATTGAAATACTGTATTTTAACACTGTTTGAATTTTCAGAGAAACTTCAAAAATATTCTGTATTCTATATTAACATTTTACACAGATATCTCCAACCTGCTCTCCTATTGTTTCTCCCCATAAATCTACTTTTGAAAGTTATTTTCTCACAACTGCTGAATTTTATATGTCCAACTGACATTCAGTGAAGCTGGGATGATATTTCATGTGAAAAAATAGGTGGTTTGAATCATGCCACCCGCCCCTCACCATCCCCAATATATCCAGGTCCTGATCTCTAGAACTTGTGAATGTTACCTTATATGCAAAAAACAAAGACATTGCAGATGTGACTACATTAAGGATTTTGAGATGTGGTTATCCTAGATTATATGGGTGGGCCCTAATATAATCATATGTTTCCTTGTAAGAGGGAGGCAGAGGGAGATTTGACATATAGAAGGGAAGTCAGTGTAACCATGAAGGCAGAGCTTGGAGTGATGCTGCCACAAGCCATGGAATGCCAGCAGCCACCAGAAGCTGGAAAAGGCAAGGAGTGGATTCCTCTCTAGCACTTCCAGAGGGGACATGGCCCTGCCTGGATCTTGATTTTGGCCTAGTGATACTAATTTTGGCATTCAATATTGTGAAAGAATGTGAATTTCTGTTGTTTAGAACCACTAAGTTGGTGATAATTTGTTACAGCAGCCGCAGGAAACATACAGAAAATAGATTGTTAGTAAAAATTTGAATTTTAAAGGTGTTGCTAGTAAAGGCTCAGAAGGAAATGAGGAACATGTTTTTAGAAACTGGAGAAGAGGGGATATTTATTATATAGTGGGAACAAGCAGAAGAATGGCTACAAATCATAAAACAATGGAATATCTTTACATTGCTGAAAAAAAATAAGGTCAATCTAGAATTCTATGTCCAACAAATGTTTCTTTGAAAACTGAAGAAAAGTAAAGATATTTCAAGCAAACAAAAGCTGGAATATTCTTTGCCATCAAATCTATACTGTAAGAAATATTAAATGAAGATTGTTAGTCTGAAAGAAAATGTTACCATTTGAAAACTTGGATCTACACAAAGGAATAAAAAGGGCCTGAATTGGAAAATTTGTGGCTAAATATAAAGGACATTTTTTTTCTTTTAGAAAAATTTCTTTTAAAGAAAAATCTTTAAAGCAAAACTAATAACATGCATTGATGAATTTATATAACATGTAGAAGTAAAAAGGTGATAAAAATATAAAGGATGAGATGAGGAAATGAAAACATACTATGTAAGAATACGAGAAATGATACAATATCATTTGAAAGTAGATTCTGACAACGTAAAAAGCAGTATTGTAACTTCTAGTGTAACCAAAAATGAAACAAACGTATATGTAATAGCCAATAAAAAAAGGTAAAATGCTATACAAATAGTCAATTCTAAAAGAAGCCTGAAGAAGAGAGAAATGGAACAAAACAAATGGGACAAATAGCAGCATGATTGCAGATTTAAGCCGTGTCATAATTAAATACTACATTAAATGTAAATGGCTTAAATACTCCAGTTAATATTCAGTGATTGTCAGACTGAATAAAAAATATACAAGAGATAAACTTTATATATACAAGATAATTAAAAGTGAAAAGATGAAAAAAGATATTCCATTATAAACAGTAATTATAAGAAAGCTGAAGTAGCTCTATTACTGTCAAAGTAGCCTTCAGAATAAGATATATTTCCAGAGATAAAGAAAGCTTATAATGATAAAAGGATCTGTTTTTGTCAGGATGAGCTAAAAGTCAAAGTGTATATATGATTAATGGCAATATTTTGGAAATAGATTGACAATAAAACAGAAATAGACAAGTCCACCATCAAAGTTGAAAATTTTAAAACCCATCTCTCAGTAACTGATAGAACAACTAGACACACAAAAAAATAAAGATCTAGATGATCTGAATAACACTATCAAGTTTACCAAATGGATATTTATAGAACACTATGTACAACAACTGCAGGATACACATTCCTTGTAAGTGCACAAGGAACAGACACTAAGATAGACCACATGCTAGGCCATAAACCAAGTCAATAAATTTAATCATTTTGGAATCATAACAACATATTTTCTCCTTATTAGAATTAAATTAGAAATAAAAAATAATATATCTGAAAAATCATCAAATATTTGAAAATTAAATACTACATTTGTAAATAACTTACGTCACAGAAAAAAATCACAGAAGGAATAAGAAAATACTAAGTAAAAATACAGGTCAAAATATATGAAATGTATTTAAAGCAGTGCTTAGAAATATAATTTTAAATATGTATGTGAGGAAAGAAGAAAATCTAAAATTAATGGTCTGTGATTCCACCTTAGAAAGAAATAGAAAAGCAAATTAAACCAAAGATTAGTGAAGAAAATAAATAAATGGAAATCAATCAAGCAGAAAACAGACATTAATGAAATAAAAAGCTAGATTTTAGAAATGATCAATGAAATTTATAAACCTCTAGCTATACCGATCAAGAAAAAAACCCAAATTACCAATATCAGGACTGAAAATAGTTTTATTACCACAGATCCTGTAGACATTAAAAGAGTAATAAAGAAATACAAAAAACTTCATACCATAAAATTTGACCACTTAGATCAAGAGTTGGCAAACTTCTCCTGTGAAGGGCCAGACAATAAATATTTTAGGCTTTATGGGCCATGCGGTCTTTTCAAATACTCAACTCTAACACTGTAGCATGAAAACAGACATGGACAATGTGTAAATGAATGGCTGTTGATGTGTTTAAACAAAACTTTATAAAAATTACACAATCATGGATGTGGATGAATCTGAAAAAGATCATGCGGAGCACAAAAAGCAAGAAATAAAAATACATACTGTATGGTTTCATTTATCTGAAATGCTAGAAAAGGCAAAAGTAATCTATAGTGACAGAAAATAGATCAGTGTTTGTCTGAAGCCACGACGGGTGTTGGTGATTAACTATGAATGGTATGAGGAAACTTTTTTCAAATAATGGAAAAACTCTATATCTGCATTTTGGTGGTGGTTTCATGGGTATTATATATTTGTCAAAATTCCTCAAACTGTACACTTAGAATGGATGTGTTGTAGTGAATGTAAATTAAACCTTGATAGATTTGATTTAAAAAACAAAACAAGATTAGAGAATGCAAACAGAAACAAAACAGAAGATGGGAAAATGGAGAATTAAAACAACAAAAAACAGACTTTCAGGTGGAGGAATGGTACATGAGAGAATACCTGTTCGATAACCTTGACCCACCAGTACATTTGGTGAGTGAGAGAAAGTGATTAGATGTAAGAGGAAGTTAAAAAGAATGTGAGCAGCTGTTGGATAGCAGATGCCAGGAAACACAAAATGAGCGAATTCATTGCCAACTGAAACCAGAGAGCAAGAATATTGAATGTCAGGTGTTCTCATTTCCTTTAGTTTCTTTAGGCATGATTTGCAGCCTAGAGAAAGCGAGTAGGCATTACTAAGGATTAGGGATTGTAGAGCACATTTGGCTAGTAAGTGCACAGTGTTAGGAAAAGCAATGTAAATAGGGCTACATAGTTTAAGGGGTAGGAGTGGTAAACCTTGGTTAGTGAAGAAGAGGTTGAGCATGTATGAAAGATAGGAAAGGTGAAAGGTAAGAATGATTTGGACTAAGAAAAATTACTTTCTATGATTAGTTGATACATAATGCAACATGAGCTTTCCAAAGTAGTATAATGGCAGGCAGCTAAGGCTTTTGAAAATATAAAACACTCCTATCAGGCAGACTTAGAAAAAGTCCCTCCCCTTTCTGTAGGGAATAATCTCAGTGGACATCAAGCTTATCAACTTGTAGCTTTGACAATAAAGTATTTCACATTCTCCTTAATTAATGTATGGCTCTCAATGACATATTTTTTCAAGAGTTACTCTATGCCCAGTCTCTCAATGTGTTGTGGGCCTTACAGTCTTTAATGCAAGGTATGCTCTAAGTTATAACTCCTAAAGGCAGAAGACAAGTTCACTGTAGACAGTGAATGGACTAAAATGTCTTTAGCCTCCCAGGGCCTTAATAGGGCTGATGGTGGATGATTTCTACCAAAGAAAAAGAGGACAAAGAGATTTCAGCTCATCAAAAAAGCATCTCAAGAAATGGCTGGAGATTAAATTTAAAGTCAATCTTAAATTAATTTGAAAAATGCACACAAAGATTATTACCTGTACCAATTGGATATGTCAGACCTGTAAGTATCTATGTAGAAACAACAGCTTATAATTAATAATAATAATTTAAAAAACCACTACTTTTCCTGGCTAGGAACATAGGAAAGGCAAGTTTGAAACAAAAGAGTTGTCAAAAGGGACATTTGATATTACATCAGCTATCAAGATCATGAATATAATTTTTAATAGCTTTTGAAATTTTGATATTTTTGATATTAGCCCAGTGCTATGCGCATAATAAATGCTCAATTAATACAATCACACCTGGATTCCAAGATCCCTCAGTGGTGGAGAATAGGAGAGCTGTAGGCAGGATTTCCAATATCAGAGCTGAGTCAAGAACAGCAATGGCATATCAAAGGAGAGTCTCTCACAGTGGCTGGCGCAAACACAGGAAGGAGGAAGTGTTCTT
This sequence comes from Halichoerus grypus, assembly GCF_964656455.1. Taxonomy (NCBI): domain Eukaryota; kingdom Metazoa; phylum Chordata; class Mammalia; order Carnivora; family Phocidae; genus Halichoerus; species Halichoerus grypus. The sequence goes on along the minus strand of NC_135715.1, from coordinate 62,965,009 downwards.
CCTCCAAAACCTAAGGAGCCACTTGTTAGGCCCAAAGGAGCCCTCTGTTGCCAAGTCAGAAACAAAGCCTTAAACAGATTAACACTTTTTCCCCTATGTGAATATACAAGGGTAAAAAAACCCTTAACCTTTCTCATTATGAGAAAATTGAAAATTGACAATAGCATGAGCTGTTCACCTGTATTCTCCTCTCCTCCATTAGTGGACCTCCAGAACCTGGAATGCCACCATCTAATACAGTGACTCATGGGATACAGTGGTGAAGTGAGGAATTGGAAATTCTTCCTAGACCTACTGTCCTACTGGGTATGTCATCTGCCTCCCTCCAAGTCACTCCTCTGTACCTTTGGATCTCATAATGTCAATGCATGTTGAATAAATTTCTAGTCTACACACAGATATAAAGCAAGAAATGCCCCAAAGGGGGGTGCCTGGGTGGTTCAGTTGGTTCAGTGTCTGACTCTTGGTTTCAGCTCAGGTCATGGTCTCAGGGTCGTGGGATTGAGCCCTGCAACAGGCTCTACACTCAGCAGGGAGTCTGCGGGAGATTCTCTCTCACTTCTCCCTCTGCCTCTGCCCCTGCTCACGCACACAGGCACACTCTCTCTCGCTCTCTCTCTCTCTCAATCTCTTAAATAAATAAATAAATCTTTTTAAAAAAGAAAGAAAGAAAAGGAAATGCCCCAAAGGCACTTCTCCTAAATAGAAGAATCCTTTGGAAATGGATACCTCCGTATTTGGGGATACACTGAAGTAAACATTTTCATTTTAACAATGCACATCCACAGAATAGTCAAATTACCTCTGGGTAGGAATCAGCAACATGGTCTCAGAGAGTCCTTCACCTTAAAAGGAAAGAATTTGGAAAAGCCTCTAGTTGCCGTGTGATCTCAGGCAAATCACTCAAGCTCTCCGGACCCATCTCCTCCTCTAAAATGTGATCATGACAGTGGTGCCTGCTTCATAAGATTGTCATGAGGATTCATTGAAATACTGCACTTGAAGAACTTGGAACAGTGTGTGGCACATAAAGACAGTCCAATAAATACTAACTATAATTATTGTTATTGAAAGAAATTCAACAGATATAGCTATCAGGATAGTAGGAACTTTGTAGGACTCACAAACTTTGTAACTTCCTCGAATTCAAGTCAGTTGTAGGACCTTGAAAGAACCACAGGCCTCTTATTTGGAAGACCCCAACACACATCATCTTTTTTTTTTTTTTAAAGATTTTATTTATTTGAGTGAGGGAGAGAGAGAACAAGCTGGGGGGAGGGGCAGAAGGAGAGGGAGAAACAGACTCCCTGCTGAGCAGGGAGCCTGATGGGGGCTTGATCCCAGGACCCTAAGATCATGACCTGAGCCTAAGTAGACACTTAACCAACTGAGCCACCCAGGCACCCCAACACACATCATCTTAAGCAAAATAAATTGTAGTCATATTCTCAAATAAATGGAATTGTTATAACATTTTTGAAAATATGTGTAATCTTACTATTGACATCTTTTCTTATTTTGAACACTTTTTTTTAGGTCTGAAACATTTTTCAAATAATTGCTGCTATGTATTGAGTGCTTAATACCCACCAGATACTGTCCTAAGAGCATTACATGCCTTAACTTATTTAATCGTCACAATAACCACAAGATAGGTACCTCTATGGCCTCCATTTTACAGGTGAGAAAAACCAAGGCACAGAGATCTTAAGCAACTTCCCATGGTGGCATAGCTAGTAAGGAGCAGAGCTCACGTAACATCCCAACATGACATGACCAGTGTTGAGTAGAACTTGAGCGATTGCCCAAGATGCCACAACTAGTAAGGACAGAGCTCAAGTTACTTGATGAAGAGGACAACTTTAGGAAGGGGTAGAGCTAAAGGAACTTGTCTAATATGGAAAACTGATAGCTAGCAGACCTCATGTAACTTCTCAAGATGGCACAGCTACTAAGGGACAGGGATTAAGTATCTTCCCCAGTCACATAGCCTGTGAGGGCTGAAAAATGCAGGTGGTCTAGCACCACCCTTCATGCTTTCTACTGTAGTACCTGTCAGGCTTAATTGGTTTGAGGCCCTGTGCAGTGACTCTTGACAGATAAAATGGCCTTCTCCATTTTACATGTGTTTTCTCCCTCATTTCTTCAAAGTGGGTCATAAGATAAAAAGTCTCTTTTCTTGCCTTTGGGAGGCAAGGAAAGGGGAGCATTGAAAAGCCTGCCTCCCACTGCACGGCCAGTCTAGAATTAAGGAGCCTAAGGCTAGAATGTTGGCTTTTGAGAGGACTGGAAAGGCTGCTGAGACCTGAGGCTGGAGAGAAAAAAAGAGGTAGGTTTAGAATTAGGACGAGGCAAGAGAGCCACTTGGCTTGGATATAAAATTTAAGGTTCACCAAAATACTCAGGAATTAAGATAAATAATATTTTAATAAAATATTTTTGAAAATTAAAAAAGGCAGAAAAAGAAGCCCATGAAGAAGAAAATATCAAACTTTTAAATAACGACAGGATCTGACACAGACGGTATTAGGTGAAGCAATTGAGGCCAAGTCATGCAAGATGAGTGTTAGAAATACTGCATTTATATATTTCTTTATCTTGATTACTGCGCTTTTGGAAACCCCTTAAATTTTATGCCTGATCTGAGTGCCTCACTCACCTCATCCTAATCCCGATTTTGGGAAGAAGAGCGGGGCTAGGGAACCAGTTGGAGCCTGAGGAATAATCCTGGGGTCACACATGAAAAAAAGAGGACACAAAGCCTCACTAAGAACATCCCATACCAAGTTCCTTTTCCTACGTTCTTTACTCCTGACAGCTACCTTTCAAGGCAGCTGTTAGCATTATTACTTATATAACAAAGCTGAATGCCAAAGTCATAAGGATAGAAAGGTTTCAAGATCTACCTGCCTCTAGAGCCTGGCTGTTCCCACTACTGGCCAGTATGTGCTTAATAAGCAGAATTTTTGACATTTTTTTCATCTTTTAGGTCACAAGCTCTACCACATGAAGACAGAAATCACAATGAGAAATTTCACTGACTTGACTCCTCTTGAAGCTGCCTGAAATCTTAAACCATAACTTTTCTCTCCTGGTACTCTTGAAAAAATTACATTTCCTGCTAAGTTACTCATATATTACATCTAGTAAGAAGCTTCAGACGTAAGAATGTTGATGGAACACACCCATCTCATATTGGGGCACCGTTTTCTGGGCCACAGCATATTTGGAACAGAAACATTCAGTTAAGTGAATTCAGTGACAATTTACACTTGTGTTGTAAATCCAGCCCATTATTTATGGTAATCCAATTTTGGGTGAAGCAGAAAGAGAGTGGGCTTGGAGTCTGAAATGAAATCGACTGCCAGTATGTTACTTTGAATCATTTATTGAAATCTCTCTGGGGTTTCAGTTTCCTTTTGTATAAAATAATAGGTTTTTTTTTTTCATGAAAATAAGATTATACGAAATCCTGCCTTCCTTAAAGTCGACATGACCCAGTGATGAAGAACCTACATTGTGATTTCTACTTGCGCATCAGGAATCCAGGGTCAGTCAATACTTTTACCCATTGCCAAATATAATTAAAGCATAGGGCTCTCCTTGATCTAAAAAATAATTAAGCCTATTAGAAAACAACTACACATAGGTCTGGCTCCACTGGTTACTTCATCATTTCCGTCTGCTGTAGCCACTTTTGGCATCTAACACAGCTTGGGCTCCCGTCCATAAAAAGACAACTATTACAAATGCATTATTGTCATCTTGTTTGTACAAGTTCTGTTGTGAACAATAACCATTTATTATCTAAAAAAATCACCTTTTGGCTTCCATAAACTAATATTCTATGAATTCATACACTGAGCATAGTCTTTCAGGCAGAAATTAATCAAATACATTTTTGTGCCCCATTGGATTTTGGGCATAACTCCACTGTGTTTAGTCTTTGTATGCTCAGTGGCAGGTACAATGCTTGGCTTGTAATAGGGTTCTCAAGAGACAATAGTTGATCCTTGATAGATATCACAAACAAACTTTTTGTTTGTTTCATCCTTGGATAAATAAATACTCTAAACACTAAGCTCTCCAGAGTCTGCTGTACCCATTAGCAAATGACCCATGAATCAGAGCATCAGATGGAAAAGTAAAGATCAGGGACTAAAAGATCCTGGTGAATGGTATCGTCAAGCTTTTCACTTACTGGAACTAATTTAGATCAAAGGCTAATTCTTGCCAGTTAGCTTCATTTTCTAATATTTGGGCATTTGATACTTTAGAAAGACCTTCTTTGAAGGAATTCATTCATTCAACAAATATATGTAGATTAGGTATTGTTTTGGGTACCAATGACTCAAAAATGTCTAAGATACGTCTCTGTCTTTAAGGATATCACAGCTAATGGATAGCATGGGCATATAAGCAAAAAGTTAAATGCAATGTAAATGAAATGATGAAAATATGTCCAAAAAAGAATATGGGCATAAATGGGAAGTGATTTGCTCTGATTTTCTGAGTCTAGAAATATTTAACAATTAAGCTTAAAAATAGTCTAAAAGATGAGTAGGACTTTTCTGGGTAGAAGAGGAGGAGAAAGACATTCCAGAACCAGGGAAAGCATCTGCAAATATATAGAGATACAAAATACCATGAAAACCTCAGGAAGCTATAAATAGCTTGGTGTCGTTGGAACAAAGGATTCTTGGGGAGGGTGGGTGATTGCACAGAGAATTAATTCAGGGGCCAGGTTATAGGGAACACTCTATACCAGGTGAGTTTTGACTTGATTCTATCTCAACAGTCCTGAGAGATACAGGGTACCACTTGGCTCATGTTCCCATTAGTATGAGTGGCTCATCCAAAATGATTGATCTGCTTTTGCCCATGCAATTTTGGGTTGGCTTCTTCCTCTGAGAATTTCAAACTTGGCTGTGCATTAGAGTACTCTGGTGGTAGCTTTTAAAAAATACATATTTCTCGGGCCACCTGGGTGGCTCAGTTGGTTGAGCATCTGGCTCTTGATTTCGGCTTAGGTCATGATCTTAGGGTCCTGAGGTCAAGCCCCGCATCAGGCTCTGTGCTCAGCGCAGAGTTTGCTTGAGATTCTCTCTCTCCCTCTGCCCCTCCCCCTGCTCACGTTCTCTCTCTCAAATAAATAAATAAATAAATAAATAAATAAATAAAATCTTTTTAAAAAACATATTTCTCCTTCTCTTTCATGCTATCCCTCAGATTAATTTAATGAATACAGCACAACAGTGATCTCTGAACCCATGTTTAGGGACCATTGACATGGGAAGACATTGCAACAGAAGTATCATCAAGGTAAAATTTACTGTTTTCAGAAGGTCACAGTAGTTACCTTGGGGAGGATATTTGGGAAGGAAGATAAAGGGCACAGATGACCAATGGCAGGGATTCTCCAAGTCGTTGAAGTAATAGAGGTCAGATATGAAGAGAATCTAAGGCAATCAGAGTTGGTTCACAACCTTAGAAGTCCCCAGTATAATCTGAAACTGGTCCCTGTACATGGAAGGCAAGGAGAGACCAAAGAAAGAGACCACTCCAAATTGGTATGTAGCAGTTTTAATAAGCAAGGGAAATGACGTATGAGGCTTGTCTTGGGTGGCCGCAAAATGAGTAGATCTCTGTAACTGCCCCTTAATCTTCAAGAATGTATATAGAGGCCTTAAATGGGGTTCAGTCCTGTGTACAGCCCAGGTGGTCTCAATAACACAGTACTGTCTCAAGGCTGAATCCCTGCGGCAACTCCCTGTATGAGAATGGTGGGCAGAATATACATTCCAAGGATGGGAGAGGAAGTGAGAAGCCTCCAATTGCCCAGGTTCAGCTCAAGGGTCCAGCAGGTGGCCATGTCCTCTTGATGACCTCTTCCAACAGTCTGGTATAAAGGAGGAAATAGAAATGAGTAATCATATGACCCTAGAGTCTATGGCACTGGGATTCCCTGGAACTAGATGAGGAGAGCGAGGGGCACTAAGGAGTTAAGAATGACTCCAGATTTCTGGCGTGGGGTTTTTGGAAAAGGAAACTAAAGAATCTCAACAGATTCTGAGGAAAAAGCAAAGAACTTAATTTGGGACATGGTTTGAAGTTGAGATACTTGTGGTATATTTAACATTAGATTTCTTACAGGCAGTTGGATATCCCAGCCTGGAGCTCTGGAAAAAGGTCTGGGCTGAGATGGGGATTTGGGAGACATCTTTGCTTAGGCAGAAGTGGAAACTAAGCCAACAGGTGAGATCACTCAGAGTGGAAAGAGTAATAGAAGACTGAGAATTAAAGTCTCAAGCCAACAAGTTTTAAGAGGAGAGTAAAAGAGAAGAGTTAGCTAAGGACACTGAGAAGAAGCAACCAGGAGAATGGGAGGAAATCCAGGGGAGAATAATGTGTCAGAAGTTATAGCAGCAGGGTGCCTGGGTGGCTCAGTTGGTTGGGCGACTGCCTTCGGCTCAGGTCATGATCCTGCAGTCCCGGGATCGAGTCCTGCATCGGGCTCCCTGCTCAGTGGGGAGTCTGCTTCTCCCTCTGACCCTCCCCCCTCTCATGCTCTCTCTATCTCATTCTCCCTCTCAAATAAATAAATAAAATCTTAAAAAAAAAAAAGAAGTTATAGCAGCAGAAGAATAGTTTTAAGAAGAGGATGTGGTCAGCACTTAAAACATGTTAGAGACAGGTCAAACAATGACATGACCATTGGGTTGAGCCCAGAGGAGGTTCTCAGTAACTGGTAACAGCAATTTCAGTTAAGCAATTAGGAAAAATTGGAACCAATTTGCTGTGGGTCGAGAAATCAATTGGAGGTGAAGAAGGAGAGGTGAAGAGTGTAATTTTTCAAGAAGCTTACCTGAGAAGAGAAGGGGAGAAATAGAATGGTAGCTAACTAGGAAGGATCCAGGATTTAATGCATTTATGTGTCTGGTTTTAAGATTGGAGAGAACTGTAAATATTTGCAGAGGGGAGACTAGAATTTAACAATTGAAAAGAAGGGATAGTTGACACAGGAAGGGATGGGAGACCACAGAATGGGCAGTGGGGTTTGCCCTAGTTTTTTTTTATGCTTTGAGCTCCTTCCACCAAACTGGGAAAGTAAGAGAGAGCATACCATAAAGGAAGGGGAAAGCATTCATTTCTCCCCTGCCTCCCTACCCATAACTTCCCACCTTATTCTCTACAATGAGCCCATACCCCTTGCACTACCTCAAGATTTTGAAGAAATGCACATTTATAGGCACAGAGATTTTGTGGCAGAAAAATGTTATAAATAAAAAGTATAGGGGCGCCTGGGTGGCCCAGTTGGTTAAGCATCTGCTTTTGGCTCAAGTCATGATCTCAAGGTCCTGGGATGGAACCCAGCATCAGGCTCCCTGCTCTGCGGGAAGCCTGCTTCTCCCTCTCCCTCTGCTCCTCCCCACCTACTCATGCTCTCTCTCTCAAATAAATAAACAAAAAATCTTAAAAATATATAGATAGTGATGATTAGTATAAATCTCTCATTCACACCACACAAAACTGCATTGACTTGATCTCGAACACGGGGTAGAATTGAAGCTATTGTTAACTCACTTATATTAAAGTGCATCCTTAGGATTTTTGTTGTATTACAGAATTGGCGATGCTCAGTTCCCAAGACATTATAGCTCTTCTTGTGATCCCTGTGAGTATTAAATTAGGTACTTCAGAAGGTTGGAGGGGGGGCGGGGAGTCTATCCCTGTACTGTCAGTTTATTAGTCAAGTGGGGCTGAAAAGATTAATATTTGGTCCAATTCTTCATCTTTCTCTCATTTTTTAGTGAAGAGACAGATTACTATGGAAAAAACTGCGCTCTCACTGCGCTGAAGTTTTATTATATGTGCCTGGAGAGCCTGATGAGGCACTATGCATTTAGGGTTTCATAAACAATTAAATAACACCCTTCCTTAGTGTAAAATTATTCAGAAACACCTCTATTGGTGTCATTTTGGAGGTTGTAAAGGCATGGAAAACATAAATAGTGCATAAAAATAGAAACTGTGAATCACAGGAAGTCAAAATGTAACCTCAAAGGGAGTAACAGGAAAGGAGGGTATTTGGACCCAATAGACCTAGATTGAGATTGTAACTGTGATAGCTGCTAACTGTGTCCCTTAGCTCTGTAAACCTCCCCTGTTAAATGATGCGATGCCCCTTTAGTTGGACAGGAATTTCTACAGAAACTATATTATGTTGGTTTTACAGCCAGATCCTGAGCTCTCATCAGAAACACAGAATGAAAGAAAAATCTGTTTTTCTCAGATCTCCCAAACTGCCAGAATTAAGTTGTCCATCACTTTATATCCTAAAGATTAGTACAGAGATAGACTTGGGGAAAAGTAACTTCTTATTGTCTGTAAAAGTATTAGCCAGTGGGGCACCAACACCACCAGGCTGACGATACAAGAGAGCACCATGTTGGGGAGAGTTTTCTCGCCTTGAGCTGCTGTTTGAATACTTCAGTCTGTCTTTTTCTACAACCCTGTTGACTGAAGAGATGGACAGATTCCACAAGCAAAAGCCTGTATTGACCAGAAGGTGAGCTTATGCCTGAGAAATGGAATATTCAACTTTAAGACCAAAATACTACAGAGAGTGAACCAAAAGCTGAAACCCAGAGGGACTAAAATAGGCCCTTCTTAATACCCGCTTGACCATAAACTTGCATTGTTTTTTTTCTTTAATATCTGCTATACTCTACTCATTTTTTTCATTCCTAATCTTGCTTATCTGCACTTTCCTTCTTTTTTGAAAAAAAATCCATATTGCTGGACTTACCCATTTTTCTTTCCAAAGAACCTGAGTTTGCCTTTGTTGATTTTTTCTGTAATACCTTGATTTTCTCTTTTGCTCCTTATTCTTTCTTTCTGTTCTCTTTGGGTTTATTCTGTTCTTTTTCTAACCTCTTAAGTGTATGCTTGGCTCATTATTTTAAATCCTTCTTCTCTTGCATAATGCAATGGTTTTTCCCACTAAATGCCACTTTTGTTGGGCCATTTAAGTTCTCATATGTAGGATCTTCATTATAATTCCATTCCAAGTACTTTATTATTTCCATAATGATTCTTCTTTGAAGTCTGATTTTAAGTTTACAATTATGGGGAATTTTATTCATCTTTGTGCTATTGATTTTGAACTTAATTGCATAATTGACAGAGAAAGCAGTATGTGTGATATAGATGATCTGGAATATTGAGACTTGAATTGTAGCTAAGTATACAGTCAACCTTGTAAAAGCTCCATTTATTCTTGAAAAGAAATGAGTAGTCTCTAACTATTGTCATTAGATAAAGGTTGCTATTTGTATTACCTGTAGGAGACATTTTTTTGATCTCCTTGAGCTCTTAATTGAGACAAATGAATTTGTTAATTTTCCTGGAAGCTTTATCAGTTTTTGCTTGATATTTTCTTATATTCTTTTTCGAATACCACGACAAACCTCAGGGCCATTGAGGAACATAAGACTTGGAGTAATTGATTTACATTCATTGGATGTATCATTAGGTGGATTTGATTAACTTGAATATCTTTGCCCTCTCTCACTTTTCCAGCCTCTTAAGTCTGAGATTTGTTTAAAGCCCTGTTACTTTTATGGTTCCATTAAAGTTTCAGTGCCCAGGGCAAAGTTTTATTAAAGGAGGAAGGAGCTGCTTCCAGGAAATTTCAAGCCACTTCGAATGTTGACGGTGTCTGCTTGTCTGACAGCTTCCTTTTGAGGTTTACATTTCCATTTAACGGGTGACTGCAGCACTGTCCACACACCTTCTGACACGGTCTATAGTAGTGGAAGGAAGGAAGGAAGGAAGGAAGGAAGGAAGGAAGGAAGGAAGGAAGGAAGGAAGGAAGGAAGAAAGAAAGAAAGAAAGAAAGAAAGAAAGAAAGAAAGAAAGAAAGAAAGAAAGAAAGAAAGAAAGAAAGAAAGAAAAAAAGAAAGAAAGAAAGAAAGAAAGAAAGAAAGAAAGAAAGAAAGAAAGAAAGAAAGAAAGAAAGAAAGAAAAGAAGAGAGAAAGAAAGAGAAAAAGAGAGAGAGAGAGAGAAAAGACCCTGCCAGCCCATGGTGAGTTGAATTTAATAAATTCTTCTAGTCATGATGTACTGGTCCTTTTGTTTTTCCTGTTTCACCTTCTTTCTTGATCCTCTTTATCACCATAATGGGGTCACTGGGTCACTGGTACCTGTTTTAGCGGTTAATATTTTGGAAATATTTTTAGCTTTAAAGAATTGCAAAAACAGTATAGAATTCCCATACACCTGTCACCCTTGTATTAGCATCTTCCCTAACCAAAGGATATTGATCAAAACAAAGAAATAAACCTTGTTACAGTACTATTGACTAAAGTTAGTAAAATAAAGTTGAACATTTCTCACCTTTCACCAGGTTTCCAATTAGTGTCTTTTTTTCTATTCTAGTATCTAATGCAGGACCTCACACCACATGGACCTGACTCCCTCGTCTCCTCAATCTGCGACAGTGCCCCGTTCTTTCTTGTCTCTCATGACCTTGATACTTTCCAAGAGTAGTGCTCCATTATTTTGTAGAATGTCCCTCACCTTGGGTTTGTTTGGTGTTTTTTCATGATTATGCTGAAGTCCGGCATCACTGGGCAGGATACCACAGAAGTGCTATGACTTCCCAAATGCAGCCTACCAGGGAGTACATGACGTCAATATAGAGGCGTCACTCCCGATGTTGACGGCGATCACTTGGCTAAGATGATGTCTGCCAGGAATCGCCACGGTAAATTTACTATTTTCCCTTTGTAATTATTACATGTTTGGGGATAGACACTCTGAAACTATGCAAATATCCTATTTGGACTTGAACTTTTGTGTCAGGCTACCCAAGACCTCGTCATCAGTGGGCATGAGACTGAAGCCCCTTAGGTCACTGAAACTTGCACCTTCCTCAAAACAGAGGTCTTCCTTATAGGCTTACCTCACAGGTTTGCAATTTCCTTTTCATTTGGCCCCACAGGGATTGTTCTGTCTTACAAGCTCAATGAATACACTTAAAAGAATGTTTGTTATATTTTATCTAGCATTTCATGGTGTTTTGTAATGGAAGACTGTTTTTTTAGGCTAACTGTGATAACATGTTGCTGAAAATGACTGTTGCTTCCACCCACCTGCGTACGTTGACATCTACATACATCTATATTCTGAAGGCCATCCTATGATGCCTGTAATTTTCTGAGTCCGAAGTAAAGACTCCCATTCTGAAAAAAAGGCTTTTCTTGATTTGTGATTTTTTTTGTATGTGAAGAGACCTACAATTGCATAAAAACAAAATTATGTTCTGTTTAGTCAAACATTGAATCATATATTTTGGGAAGAATAAAACTACATAAAATTGAGACAAGCACAGAAAATCCCGGACATATGTTTCCTGCACCTACGGCTCATTAATCATGTTGCTCAGCTTCTCCCTTTCGGTTCAGGGCATATGATCTCCTACAACACAGTTGCATCTGTGGAACACTGAGCTCCGTTGTTTTTCTGTATTTGCTGCTGCTGCTGATATAAGGAAATAACTACTCTTTCTAAACTATGGATAGATATACAGGTATACTTAACAAAACAGTTCTTCACATTTTTTGAGAAATTGGTTCTATCATCTTGCATTGCCATCTTATTACATTGCCCATGTCTGACTTCTTTGCGATACATTTTCACCAGCATGTTTCTTTCTATAGTTTTTTTTTTTTTTTAATTTTTTGACTGCTGCCATCTGTCATTATAACTCATCTTCTACGCTGAGTGACTTTGCATGTGATGATTGCCGGTTTCCTAGCCACTTGGACCTCCCAGTTCTCCACGGAAGAGGAGGATCTCACGATGTCCATACCTGACTCATCTAAGTTGCCCGCTGAGATTAAAATCTGACATGGAAAGTCAATTAAGTGGTTTCTGTTGAGGCTGGGGTAGGGGTTGGGCTATGCACGTGCGTGTGTGTGTGTGTGTGTGTGTGTGCATGTGTGCTCACTTGGAGAGGACAGGCTAAGTCCTGTCGTTCAATAAAGCGAAGAACAGATGGCACTGTCAGTTCGAGGCACAGCACAATCACACGCCATGTGAGCATCCCTAAACGGTGCTGCATATGCAAACCCACGCTGCCAGCAATCCCTCTGGTATTTAAATCCCCGGAGCTCCAAGAGAGCATATTGCACCGCATTCCTCTGAACAATAAAAATTGCTTAACTTTCTGCCTTCCCTCCACATTCCTTCCCACTCCCTGCTCCCTGGGGCAAGCTGGAGATGAGCTTCAAACCTAAGTTTTATGAAGTCAAGTCTTTAGTCATTTGTGCTCCAGGGCAAGGAGATAGTGACACATGTGATGTTGGGAATAAATGAGTGAGACCAGCCCAATAAATGTGAAAATTATTTATTCACTGTATGAGTATATGAAAATCTCCCTTTATGGGCAAAAACCTATATGGGATAGATAATGATAGTGAAAAAAGAAAAAAGAAAAGAAAAGAAAAGAAAAGAAAAAAGAAGAGAAAAGAAGAGAAAAAAGGTACAGTCTCTGCCCTCAAGCCAACTCAAGCTGGTAATAAATCAGAGGAGATAAGATACACAATGTGTCCAAAATACAAGTTGGAACTTAGAGAACGTAAAGTGAGAACGTTTCTATGAATGACATCACTGCTAATTGAAAGGATAAACTTGATGGAGTCAGTAGTAGCATTTGACTTGGACTTTGAGAAGGTGAGTTTTAAGTTGGAAGATAAGAGGGTTGTAATTCACTGGTGATAACAAATGAAAATTATCTATATAGTACTCCAGTAATTCCTATTTCTACCACTAATCTTTTAGCCCATCAAAAATTAAAATGAGAAAAAATATTTAGTCTTGGGATTTGGCCATTTTCTTCTTGTTGAAGAATTCCCTTTGCAGCAATTTCCCCTCTTGAAAACTTTCGGTTTAATTGGACCTCGCACACTGCCTCTTGATGTAAAGTGGTCGACCACTTTGGAAAAGTAAAGCTAACTGTGGGCCATATCCTATGATCCAATAATCCACTCCCAAAAGGCACTTTTTAGAATATTTATAGCAGCACTATCAAGTCCCACACTGGGAAGTTATCCAAATGCCCACTGATACCAATATTGATAACTATACCATGGAATATTCCCTCGATGGAATGCAGTCTCTTAACCAACCACCCAGGCTCCCTAGAACTTTCTTTTCATTAGCTCCAAAGACTGTAATGTTGTTTCCACTTGGATGTATCACAGGCCCTTTAAATGGAACATGTGCAAAATAGAGCTTGATACCTCCCCACCAAAAAATCCCTTTCCCTCCTATTCTCCCCATCATGGTGAAAGTTCCCTGCTGTCCACCGAGCAATCCCATTCACCGGTTGGTCATCCTAGACTTTCTTGTCCTTCTTCTTCCTCACTTAATCCACAGGTTCTGTCATTTCTACCTGCTAAAGAGCTCTTAAATCTTTATCTTTTTTTAGTTCCAAGCCCACCCCAAAAAACTTGTGGAATAAATGAATCTCCGTAGTCACCAAACCCCCTGTTTCTCAGCTAGCCACTTCCCACCCATCTGTTCCTTCTACAGTCTTTATATAAAGAGTAAGTCTACCCTACCAGTTCTCAGCCCAAAAATCTTTGAGTCATCTTTGACTCTTCTCTCACACATCCAATTGGATAGCTGTATCTTCAAAATGTATTCAGAATAAAATCCAGGCTATTTCTTACCACCTCTTTCCCATCCTTACCACCTGGATTCTGCAAGCCATTCTCCAACCAGCATAAGCCATTTGCACACCTATTCGTGTGCTCCACCCACACTGTTGGGTTTGCTGTACCCCAGCACATTATCCCATTTTGTGTGCACACTCTCTTCTCCCTGCTAGGGATGCTCGTTCCCCTCTTGCCAACCTGGATAATTCTTTCTCATCTAAGGTGAGCATATACCATCATTTTCTCTAGGATATCTTTCCTGGATCTTTCAGCTGAGCCAGTACTCTATGTTTTTATGTATCTTTATATTCTGAGTGCCAAGCACATTGTCTGGCATGTAGTTGGTTCTCAATAAATTCAGAGACACATGATGAGCTAACCTATTGCACAGTAATAAAGCCCTGCCATAATGCCTTTTGCAAACATTTATTATAATAATTACCACATCCTATTGCAATCCTTGATTTCCATTCTAGCTTCCTCACCAGGTTAAAAGCTACTCAAAGTCAGGAAATGTGTGTCTTAATCATGTTTGCATCCTTTATATGCCCACAGTAGTGTTCAAGAATAATTGCTAAATGAATAAGAGCACACATGAGTTGGGAGGGCATTTATAAGTCTGTGTTTCTTGCTAACTGCTATGGACTGAATTGTGTTCCCCGAAAATTCATATGGTGATGATGTGATGGTATTTGGAGATAAAGCTTTAGGAATTAATTAGGTTTAGATGAGGGTGGGGCTCTCATCATAGGATTAGTGCCCTTACGAGAAGAGACATCAGAAAAAAAAAAAAAAAAAGAAAGAAGAGACATTAGAGAGTGAGCCCTCTAATCTCTCCTTCTCCATGTGTTCCTTTCCCTTCAATGTGAGGACACAGCTAGAATGCAACTTTCTGCATAGGAGGGAGAGAGCTCTCACTAGAATCTGGCCATCCTGGCACTCTGATCTTGGACTTCCAGCTTCCCGAACTATGAGAAAATAAATTTCCATTGTTTAAGCCATCCAGTCGGTGGTATTCTGTTATGACAGCCCCACCAGAGTAATATACTGTCCTATCTGAATTAGCTACTCTGGCTATTGTCAAGAGCCAGGATTGTGAAACTTCCTGAAAATACACATTACACTTTTCCTACAAACTACTGCTTTGTCTTGACTGTACATTTCAGCTGGTTCCAGATGGCACTAATAAGGCCAAGATCAATCAGCTTGTTGTAATACAAAGTCACAAATTACATCCTTGGTCACAACCAGTCATCTCAGGAAAGTGAAACTGAATGACCCCATTGCTGGGAAATCAATCCAAAGCCCATTTCCTCCTAAGCAGTGCTCTCTAAGTGCTGTGCTTATGAATTAAGAGCAAAATATTGTTTTGATATACTTTCCATTGCTTTCCTGTAATAGACTTTTGGTAACTAATTTTTCCCTCTTTATTTGACTCACAGGAAAATGAATGGCTCTTCAATGATGTCATCATGGATACTTAATTTTTATGAACTAGGTTTTTAAGACTCCAAACCTGTTTACTTTGTGTGTTTTTAAG
The DNA here is from genome assembly GCF_964656455.1 of Halichoerus grypus. Lineage (NCBI taxonomy): Eukaryota > Metazoa > Chordata > Mammalia > Carnivora > Phocidae > Halichoerus > Halichoerus grypus. Next base: position 62,949,744 of record NC_135715.1, on the reverse strand, counting down.
AAGAATGGGGAATTCCCATAGGAGTATTTACTTCCTCCACTTATAAATTTCTCTCCAAAGAGAATTCACTTGGCTCAGTTGACACTGATGATGGAGCAACAGGTGATATACCTATTTATAATTAGAGCTTTTGGTTTACTACCTTCAAGTCCAGCCTATATCCGTGTCAGAACGCACTGGACAGCTGTAGTCACACGCTTTTCTTAAACTGTTGCCAATGGCTAGGTTGCAGTAAATTTTAAGTTTGAAACCAGAAAGGCCCAAGTCAATTTATAACCTCCTGATTGTCTGATTTCTTAATTTGGAGAGTCAATTTAATATTCGAAAAGAAGGAGAAGATGCTCCGAGGACAGATCTAAAACAGACCAGGTAGGACGTAATTGTCTAACCCTTCCCCAACAAGCTGCTCACAAGGAATCCCACTCTAATTCTGTGTGTCTTATCTTCTTAGTTTCTGCATTGGTTTATTCCCAAATGAAAACTAAGAAAGAGACCGGTATGGCCGTGATTGTGGCTCATGCTACCAAAACATAGCTGTGGTGTGATTATAGAATGATGAATATTCTCCTCAAAAAGAAAAAAAAAAAAAAAAAGCGAACAGCAACAAACCCCAAGAAGGAAAGGCTGATTCCACAGATTTCAGAGTCATACAATCTGGCACTATTATAGTGAAATGGATCAAAATTCACACCAGGGTCCGGGCGTCTGACTCTTGATCTCACTTCAGGTCTTGATCTCAGGGTTGTGAGTTCAAGCCCCATGTTAGGCTCCACACGCAGTGAAAAAAACAAAAACAAAACACACGAGGGTACAGGCTCACGAAACAGTACTCTGCCCTCAAGCTTCCACTGTTTCATACCTCCTATGTGTGCCTCCTTTACTGCTTTCCTGAGAGTCTCAGCTTCTTGCTTTTAGAAACTCTTTTTTATTTGAGGGAGGAAGCCATTTTTCCAGGGCTAGGTGGTGAGGTACCAAGCTGTTCATTACCAGAGTGGTAAAATATTTACTGCATTGAACTGACAGTATCACAGATTTTCTCTAAGCAAACTCCCTACAGGGTCCTCAGCAAGAAAGAAAGCTATAAGGTGCAACGTGCTCTCCCAGTGGCAGCGCATCATGAATCTGACCCTTCAAAATGGTAACCGGGGCATTTCTCCTAGCTCCTCTGGGAGGGAAACCGCCTTGGTGCTGGAAAGTCTGAAGGAAACGTACGGTCCGGTTGTCCTTGGCAAGTGCTCGCTAGGATGTCAAGCATATTGGCAAGGGAGAACCAATAGAATCCAAAACTCTTTGGGTTAAATTTGCAGCTCAGTCCAGGCAGATGATGGTTCACACCTCGCCCCTGCTTCTTTCAGACCAGTCAGCTCACCATCGAGGGACCAGCCAAGCAGGGAGGCCAAGGGGGCTGCCTCCAGGGAGGCTTTTATTCCCTAAAGATCAGCGGGGGAATTTGCAACTGAAGCTCATCTCTTAGCAGACCTAGGGCTTTTAAAACTTATTTCTTCCCCTTTTCACTGTACTTGATCCTGAAAACATTAAACTAAAAACTCATGAGTGGAGGAGACTATATCCAGTCTTCAAGATCCTCATTAAGACAACTTGTCTCTCTTTTGACCTGAAGTTAGCATCCATCCATAGTTACGATTTGCTTTGACCTTTGTGATATGCAGCATGTTTTCCAGCTAAAATCTACTGATGATCAACATATTTTGCTCAATTCAATGGGAGCAGAATGTGCGTAAGTTCAAAATTAAAAAAAAAAAACCCTCTATTAAAATGAGAAAATGGCTGTAATTTTTTCTTAAAGAGGGTGGTCAGTATAGGTCTGAGCACTGGCTGGTGATTACATTAGTCATCAGCGAGAGTTCTATAACAAGCAAATCCTGGCACCACTTTCATTTCCATCTCCTCTCAGAATTTCTCTCTCTCTCTTTTTTTTTTCCCAAAAGGAGGGCTTTTAAGTGCATTAAAACTCATACGCCCAAGTAAAATGTAATAGAGAGCGGCTGAGTACTCAGGCTCTCTCTGTTATCTTCCCCAGATAAGGATGCCACGGAGGAGACAGTTGATCAGTTCTCACGAGGCACAACAAGAACCCCAAGGAAAGTCAGGTTCAAGTTGTCCTGATGTAATTACTGACGCCTTTAATTAAATCCTGTACAGAGGCATTAAATATTTCGGCAAGGTCTGTTTTAAGTTGTTTTACATCTTGAAAGACACTAATAGGGAATGATTTTCTCAGGTAAATGAAATTTAGCTGTGTTGGTGAGCAGAGCAGACGCAGCAGCTGCGGTTTTAATTAAATGTCCGCCTAACCATATAAAAAGACAGTGATGTGTCTTCACAGCATCTGGCAGCTTCGCCATCCTCCAGTCGTTCTTTAATTAGCATGCTGGTGAATTTAATAGAAAATGGCTTTAACTCAGGAGCAGATGGCTCTTCTGAGTGACAAGGGGAATGACAATTTCTGTCATGTTTACCTCGTATGTAGCTTTCTAGTCCGGAAGATCCCTTTGGAGCGCAGGTCTGATGAGATCAGAGGTCGGGTTTAATATCTTCTGGAAGCAACCAATTCTGAATCTTGTTCAATTAAAAACGTCTCACTCGAGAGCTTCCCGAGATGGTTTTCCTTTGTCTCGCCACGTTCACCTCTCATATTCTACGATGAGACTCGCCTTTCAGCTATTAAAAGCAAGGTTTTATAAAAATTTATATAGTTTCTCTGAGGCAGATAAAACTACGTCAGATCCAATGCAGTCTCGAATGACAATCTGCATCAGACTTTTCAAATTCAGGAACCATGAACCCCAGCTCCCTCTTAGCTGGCAATTGGCTTGAAAGAAGAAGAGAGGAAAGGATCTTTGGTTTTCATAGTTGGTGTTTTTGAAACGAAAGAAGTTGTTGCACCCCAATGTTCATAGCAGCAATGTCCACAATAGCCAAACTGTGGAAAGAGCCGAGATGCCCTTCAACAGATGAATGGATAAAGAAGATGTGGTCCATATATACAATGGAATATTACTCAGCCATCAGAAAGGATGAATACCCAACTTTTACATCAACATGGATGGGACTGGAGGAGATTATGCTAAGTGAAATAAGTCAAGCAGAGAAAGTCAATTATCATATGGTTTCACTTATTTGTGGAACATAAGGAATAGCATGGAGGACATTAGGAGAAGGAAGGGAAAAATGGCAGGGGGATTGGAGGGAGAGATGAGCCATGAGAGACTATGGACTCTGAGAAACAAACAGGGTTTTAGAGGGGAGGGGGGAGGGGGGATGGGTTAGCCCGGTGATGGGTATTAAGGAGGGCACGTACTGCATGGAGCACTGGGTGTTATACGCAAACAATGGATCGTGGATCACCACATCAAAAACCAATGATGTATTGTATGGTGACTAACATAATATAATAAAATTTAAAAAAATAAAATAAAATAAAGAAAAAAATCATAAGGAAGAAGAAAAATAAGAATATTCGAAAGTCATGGTGTGCTTTGGTTCTTATGGGGCCTGTTTTTAGAACTTTCTTCATATGTAAATGCTTTTCCTGTGGGCCTCTGGTCACTATGCTAGTTCCTGTGGGATGCCCACATTGCACCTGCGAAAATTTATTTTTATTTTTTTAAAAGATTTTATTTATTTGAGAGAGAGAGAGAGTGTGAGCGAGCACAAGTGGAGGGACAGAGAGAGAGAAAGAAGCAGACTCACTGCTGAGCAGGGAGTCCCACACGGAGCTCCATCCCAGGACCCCAAGATCGTGACCTGAGCAGAAGGCAGATGCTTACCCGACTGAGCCACCCAGGCACCCTGCACCTGGCAAATTTTAAAATAATGCCTTTAGTTCATTTTACATAGTTAAGATTGACCGAATCAAAAGTGGAAATTTTGTCTTTTTGGATGAAGAATGGTATTTCTCCATTTATTTTCAGGTTTTCAAGTATGATCGTAAACAAACTAGTCCAAACCAGTCATCGACAGCGGGCATGTGTTCCTAGCTGCCAGCTGCGATACCGAACACTTTATTTAAATTATCTGATTTAATTCTCACAATAAGCCCATAGGCCTGTAACCCGTTTGACAAATGAAGAGATGATCTCAAGAGGTTACCTGGGCCAGTTTTGGGTGCTGGTCTGTCAGACCACAATATTGTTCTGTTTTCCTGGTATGACCCTGTTTTTAGACCCAGAGACCATTGACTGCTTATTCACAGAAAAAACATGTATCACATCTAACCGTGTGCCAGACAGGTGCTGGGGATCCAAAGACACATAGATCCTTGACCTTGAGGAACTCTCCATCTCGAGGGGTAAAGAGCTGTATCATCATAAGCACAATAAATGTGATGAGGATTGTAGTAAAGACACAGGCAACTACTTTGTGAGCCAGAGGCAGGAACAGAAAATGTTTCCAGGTATCAGGCATAAATTGACATTGAATTTGGTTTCTTTTTTGCCGCCCTGCCCCAACTTTACTGAGGTATAATTGACAAATTGTACACATTCATGGTGTACAACGTGATGTTTTGATGTACATATACATTGTGAAATGATTATCATAATCAAGCTATTAACACTGCCATCACCTCACAGAGTTACCATTTGTGTGGGTGTGTGTGGTGAGAACACTTAAGCTCTAGTCTCTTAGCAAATTACACGTGTATGATACAGTATCATTAACTCGAGTCACCATGCTGTATATTACATCTACAGAACTTGTCCTGCAAAACGAAAACTTTGTACCTTTTGACCAATAGCTACCCATTTCCCTCATCCCCAGAACTTGGCCACCACCATTCTACTCTGCTTCTGTGGATTCAATTTTTTTTTTTTTTTCGGATTCTACATATAAGTGATATCACATAGTATTCATCTTTCTGTGCCTGGCTTATTGCACTTAACATAATGTCCCCCATGTTCATCCACGTCATCACAAATGTTAGGATTTCTTTCTTTTCTAAAAGCTGAATAATACTCTATTGTATATATTTATACCACATTTTCTTTATCCATTCATCCATCGACAGACACTTAGGTTGTTCCCATATCTTGGCTATCGTGAGTAATGCTAAAATGAACATAGGAGTGCAGATATCTCTTTGAGATCCTTGTTTTATTTCCTTTGGATATACACCGAGAAGTGGGATGGCTGGATCATACGGTAGTTCTATTTTTAATTTTTTGAGGAACCTCCATACTATTTTCCATGATGTCCATATGAATTTACATTCTGACCAACAGTGTACAAGGGTTCCCTTTTCTCTACATCCCTACCAACATTTGTTATCTTTTATCTTTTTGATGATAGTCATTTCAACAGGTATGAAATGATATATCACTGTGGTTTTGATGTCCATCCCTCTGATGCTTTGTGATGTTAAATACCGTTTAATTACCTGTTGCCCATTTATATATCTTCTTTTGAGACATGTCTCTATGCTTTGCTCACTTTCAAATTGGGTTGCTTTGTTTTTTGCCATTGAATTATTTGAGTTCCTTATGTATTTTGGATATTAACCACTTATCAGATGTATGACTTGCAAATATTTTCTCCCATTCCATAGGTTGTCTAGTCACTCAGTTGATTGTTTCCTTTGCTGTGCAGAAGTTTTGTTTTATAGAGTCCCACATGCCTATTTTTGCTTTCCTTGCTTGTGTTTTGGGGATCATATCCAAAAAATCATGACCAAGACAAATGTCAGGAAGCTTTTCCTTTACGTTTTCTTCTGGTAGTTTTACAGCTTCAAGACATGTGTTTAAATCTTTAATCTATTTTGAGTTGATTTTTGTATGTGGTGAGAGAGAAGAGTCCAATTTCATTTTTCTTCATGTGGCTATCCAGTTTTCCCACCATTTATTGAAGAGACTATCCTTTCCCCATTAAGTGTTCTCAGCACCCTCACTGAAGATGAGTTGAACGTAAATGCATGAATGTACTTTTGGGCTCTCTTCTTTTCCATTGGTCTCTCTCTCTATTTTAATGCCAGGACCAGAATGTCTCGATTGTTGTAACTTCATAACATAGTTTGAAATCAGGATGTGATGCCTCTAGCTTTGTTCTTCTTGCTCAAGATTGCTTCGGCTATTCAGGATCATCTTCCGTATGGATTATAACCAGTGAGGAATATTGGTTCAGCATTGCCAGATCTCTCTCTCTCTTTTTTAAAGGAGTCAGACATTCAGAGTTTTAAAAAAATCTTGCAGTCCCCTTCTAGGAACTTAACATGGAATTACGCTTCTGCCATGTGAAGCAATATTTGCATTCATTACATACGTTCATCACAACATGGTTGAAAGAAAATATTGGAGACAAATGCAGACCTATTCAAAGAGAAATTGCTTGATAAATTTTCTGAGCTTCTAAATACATGCAACTGATTCAAACTTAAAGAAAACAGAACACGTCTGCAAGGTGTATTCATCTCATAAACTGCCAGCTTGCAACCCATTTGGTCTTGGAGACCTGCTAGCTTTCTACTTGCTATTCCCTTCTATTTCCATTCCTACCAAACACGGTTCCTGCTGGCAGTTTTGGGAAAATGGATTATCATTTAGGGATGAACAATCCACCTTGGAAATTAATGTTCACGTTAAAGTTTAGTTTTCTTTGGAGTTAGCACCTTGGAGGCAGATTTAACTTGAAATGCATTCACTTGGCACCTTTGAACAGCTATTTATACTTGCTAGTGTTAATAAAAGAAAGCATTTGGCTCTAGGAGGGAAAAGGCACAGACTTGTGTTTATTCAATCAGCACAAAGAAAACTTCAGAAAACCTGGAGGATAGAGAGTAAGTAAAAAGAGGTATAAGAAGAAAGAGAACCCTACTCTAGCTAATAGAAGGATGCCAGGTCAGGAATCCAGATGCCTGACAAAGCATCTCTTCTACCTGAGGGTTTTCTCAATTCTGTTGTAAAATCTAAACTCTCATCAGGACATATTTTATCAAAGAGAATTTCTCAGTACATATTATCTTGCTAATCAAATATGGGTTAATAAAAATGAAATATAAGTACGATGAAATAAAGGATATGTGTACTCTGTATTCCACAAAGGAATGGCTATTCTTATTGAAAAATGATTACATTCATCTTGGAGACCTAGTCTCTTTCTAAGAGCAGTTTACCTTGGTCCACAACAAGAGATGTTTACACCATAAAAATCTTCTCAGGGCATTTCACTGGAGAAAATATATAAATGGTCCTTTATATAAAGAGATACTCACTCCTAATAGGAGAAACACAAATTAAAAGTACACTAAGATATCATTTCTTACCAATCAGTTTGGCAAAAATTCAAATGCTTAGCAACACCCTGATCATGGGGCTATGGGAAAACAGGCACTCCTCACACATTATAGGTAGCAATGCAAAATGGTATAACCACTGTATTAGCCTGGGTTCCCCAGAGAAACATAACCAATAGGATGAATGTGTGTATATGTGTATGTATGTAGATGGGTATGTATGTTTTTTAAGGGATTGGTTCATGCAATTCTGGAGACTGGCAAGTCCAAAATCTGCAGGGTGGGCCAGCAGGCTGGAGAGCCAGGAAAAGCTGATGCTTCACTTCAAGTCCAAAGGCCGTTTGCTGGCCGAACTGCCCTCTTGCTCAGGAGAAGTCAGTCTTTTGCTCTATATAGGTCTTCAACTTACTGTATGTGGCCCACCCACATTCTGGAAGACAATCTTCTTTACTCAAAGCCCACCAATGTAAATGTTAATCTCATCCAAGAACACCCTTACAGAAACACCCAGAACAATGTTTGACCGCATACCTGGGCACTAATTGAGTTGGCATATAAAATTAACTATCACAACTGTGATGTAAGAGAATTTAGCAGTATCTAGTAACACTACATATGCATTTACCTTATGATCCAGCAATCCCCCTTCTGGGAATGTATTGTGAAGGTACACATTCACAACATGCATCAACATGAAACAACACTTGCACAAGGTTACTAATTACAGCATTGTTTGAAATAATAAAATATCGGAGAAAAACTAGGGCTCATTTGAAAAGAACTGGCTGAATAAACTGTAATAATAAGATAGTCATATAATAGATTATTAGTTAGTAAAGACAAATACTAAGGTAGATCTCTGGACTTGTATAGCTTTATTTCCAAAATAGACTCACAAGTAAAAAAAGAAAAAGCAAAATGCAAGTTAATATATAGTATGCTACCTTGTATAACAAATATGGGGAAATTATATATGTAACATATATATGTGAATGTAAGTATATACACACATACACATTTATGCATGAATACATATATACACACACATATACACATGCATATATACATACATGCACATTTAAACACACACACATACACACACATGCTTAATTTTTAAAAAAGAAACCTGGGAGGGACACCTGGGTGGCTCATTCGGTTAAGTGTCCGACTCTTGGTTTTGGCTCAGGTCATATCTCAGGGTCATGAGATTGAACCCCGGTCAGGCTCCGTGCTGGGTGTGGAGCCTACTTAAGATTCTCTCTCTCCCTCTCCCTCTCCTCCCACCTTCCTGCTTGCATGAGTACTCTCTCTCTCTCTCTCTCTGAAAACAAAGAAACAAATGAAACAAAGCAAAACCTGGGAAGGATAAACCAGAAGCACACAAAATGATGAGTTATTGAAAGTGTGTTAAAAATCTTTCTGGGATCCAAATCCAGATATTATTATTTTCCTTGATCCTTCCCTGGGCCAACTACTTTATAGTTGTGGATCTATGCCTATTCTGGAACCCCCTAAAATTTCAATGCAAGTAATTGCTTTTCCTTGAGAAAACCAGAAGTATTTAGGGACTGCCATGAGCCAGGGACTCAGGAAACTCTATCAATTTTCACAAATGCTTAATTAAGATCTCAAGTACCTTGAGTTGCCTTGTCATTTTACCCTCATCCAAAATGTGGATGACCTTTTGTATTCCTGAGCTCCGCTGATTAACAAGTCTCCAAAATAGATTCTATTCACCTTTTGTTCTTTTTTTTTGGTCCCAAAAGGACACCACATGTCAAAGGAAAATGCAAAATTATCAGCTAAAGTTTCATTATTTGGTGTCCGATCTATCTGAGGGTGTCACTCTCTTACCCCTGATTGATTACAAGCTATCCAAAACTTCTGTATGTCAGTTACCAAAAGAAAACACAGAAGAAACTCTAGTCTCACTGGCATTTTTAGGGGCATAGAGAGGGAAGAGATTCAAGGTTGGGAGACCATTAGAATGCTGAGGCAATAATACAGCAAAGGTTTCTAAGAGCTTAAATTAAAACCATGGCAGCAGAGAAAAAAGAGAAAAAGTGGGATAGATTTTAGAGATGCCTAGGTGTCTAGTTCAAGTGGGTAGGTGGATGGTTAAATTATACTTTAGTATGCCCCTTCGCAGAAGGTGATCATCTTGATTTGTGTATGAAATACTAATGCCAGAAAGAACAACACAATAATAAAGATGACTTTAAAAAGAGAGAGAGAGAGAGAGAGAGAAAGAAATTATGCACCATTTTGATTAACTGGTTCTTTATAAAGTAATTCACAGGTAAAAGAAATTACAGAATTTTCCTTCCATGCTAGGATGAAATATAAAACTTGGCTTTTGTGACAGGAAGGGGGTGGTGGGGGATGGATGTATTCTGAGTTCAGCAGTATCACTTTTGACACCCAAGTATTTAGGAACTCACTGTTACAGAGCAACAAAGGAAAATGGGGTCCCCATAAACACCATGGCTCCTTTACACAATCATTTTACTTTATTTGGAAATTTAGTAATATATCAAATTTCTTTTCCACGGAAAACACTGATGCTTGGAAAGCAGAGCAGTGTTGATAGTATCAGGGAGAAAATTACAAGCTTTATAGCATTGCTTGTCTGTCCTATAAGAATGATGGGTGCATCCCACTTGAGGAGGTGTGTGATTACTTGCAGATCCACATGAACACACAAACATACCCTGTGCTTTGAAGATTCAAGATATAGCATAATTCCAGTCAATCAGAAAAAGATGTGGCATAAGTTGAAGTCAACCAAAGATAATGGTGGTGAGCCTGGAGCAAAGGTTGATTTAATGTGAGGTAAAGGGGACACTTGGGGGGCTCAGTTGGTTAAACATCTGACTCTTGATTTCGGCTCAGGTCATGATATCAGGGTGGTGAGATCAAGCCCCAAGCCAGGCTCCGCACTCAGCGCAGAGTCTGCTTGTCCCTCTCCCTCCCCTTCTGCCCCTCTCCTCTACTCCTCTTCCCCTTCCCCCTTGCATGTGTGCTCCCCACCCCCCCTCTCTCTCTCAAAAAAAAAAAAAAAAAATGAGGTAAGGAAGCCTAAGTTTCAAAGACCCTCATGTGCATGTGCCCTTTTGAGGACCCCATGAGGAACTCCCAGTGAGTTCTTATGGTACTTTGTGTTCTTTTACTTGAAAAGGACACCCCATAATGTATAAATCTCAGGTCCCACAAAATTTGAATCTGCCCTTGTTGTACACATTAAGTGGGGAGGGAGGTGGTGGTGTGATCCTGCTAGGAGCATACAAAACTCCCGGGATGCCCACTCAGACCTGCTGCTAGATAATAATCTGCCATCTCAAAGCCAGTGGTGGATTACATTATCGTTCTCCACTTTTCACCCCTGCCTTTCTTCACTACCATAGTCATGGGATTTTACAGTTCATCTCACAAGAAACAGAATTTATTTCCTTGCCTCACTGATGTTAGATTCAACTATAGAGCTTGCTTTGGCCGATGGAATGTTCTGGATGTAATGAGAATAAAGACTTTAAAATAATGCCTATGGGTTAGTGTTTTGCCTTTATGCTCTTTCCTTTTTTTTTTTTTTTTAAGATTTTATTTATTTATTTGAGAGAGAGAGAACACGAGAGAGAGAGCATGAGTGGAGGTGAGGGGCAGACGGAGAGGGAGAAGCAGACCCCCCACTGAGCAGGGAGCCTGATGCAGGGCTCGATCCCAGGACCCTGGGATCATGACCTGAGCTGAAGGCAGCCACTTAACCAAGTGACCTACCCAGGCGCCCCACTTCGTAGGTTCTTAAAAAATATTTATTGAACACATGAATGAAAGAACGATTCATGTATTCTGATATTTTCATTCTAAATGCATATTGAGAGAGAAAATAATTTGGAATGCAATGTGTTTACTAAAGTGGAGCTGGAAAGTACCTTGGAGATCAACCAACCTTCTTACTTTATAAATTGGGAAGCCAGGGCCCAGGAATTTAAGGGATTTGCTTGAGGTCACCTGTGGAATCAAAATTCAAATATATCAGTTAGGATGTGTTCAATTATAACACTAAGCCCAACTTAAGTGATAATTACTTTAAATAATAGTGTGGTTCTTGCTTTGTTCTGTTCTAAGGGATTTCCCAGTATTAACTCATTTAGTGTTCATGGCAACTCTATGATGGAAGTGTTAGTAGCCCGATGGTTACACATGGGGACACTGAGATGCAGCACCTGTGAGTAACTGCCAAGATGACACAGTGAGTTGCAAAACTGGGCTTTAGACTCAGGCAGACTGGTCCTATATGCTTTCTATAACTGAAGCTGCCATCTGTCACCATACAATGTTATTACAGTATCATTGCCTATGTTCCTTATGCTGTGCCTTTTAGTCCCGTGACTTGTTCATTCCATCAACCATCAGTATTTTTAAAAGGTCCCAAGGTAATTCCACAGGGTAGCCAGAGTTAAACATCACTCCCCTGGGCACTTACAACTAGGACATGTATGAAAGTCCCAGCAATATTCTGAAGGTAGGACCAGTCAGCCTGACAGAGCAAGGCATGGGTCTTCCGTGATGTGCTGCCTCCGTGCCCTGAACGGCCATCTTCAGTGTCTTTATAATACTGAACTGTATCAATTTAAATAAAAAAAATGAAGCTTCCACATTTGAAAAATGATATGTAAAATTTTTTTTTCTTCCTAAGCTTTAGTCATCGCTAAGAACTTAATTTCTGGGATATTGAAAATATTGGCATTTGAAAATAAATGGTTACATTATTTTTCAAAACGTAATCTATGGAACATACATACTGTGAATTTATAACATCATCAGCCATTGAAAAAAACACAGGAATAACTTCTTTAATAGTATGAAATTTTATATTATTCATCTTTCTCTTTGAGTTTGGGTTTTCCACTTTATTTATAGACTTTCATTTTAATTTATTGTATTTTATGCTTGAAAAGGTTTTTAGTAATCAACGTATCAATTGTATCTAAAACAGGTAGATACAATTAAATTTTAATTCATAGAAGTTTCTATGACCTCAAATCTCAAGAATTTTTTTTCTTTCTGGACTAAGTTGTCATTGTAATTATTACATTAAAATTAATAAAAATATCATAACACATCACATATATTTTCTTGGAAAATTATCAAACAGAAAACAAAATTTTATTACAATTATATCTTTTATAAGATAGTAGGAGATTTAAAACAAATTTTTTCATATATATCTACATATGTCCATGTATATTTATTAACTAAAATGGGACAGGATTCAGCACCGATTTTATGCCTATTTATCATTTTTATAGACAAAATTTCAAAGAAGACCTATTGATATAAATGAATAGATGAGAATCAAAGGAGGTTTGTTATAGGAATGTCATTCACTTCTTTGAACTCCTTCTCAGTTATACGTCAAAAATCACATAGTGATCTATCATCAAAATTAATTTTATCTTTCATCTGACAACTTGATTCTATCCCCTTTCCGTTTTGTTGAGAACAATAAATTATAAACGACCTGACCTATAAAAGCTCTTTATTTACTTGCTCCATACCAATTCCAATTTGTGGAATTTTTTTTTTGTCATCTGTTGCCCAGTGCCTTCACATTGTCACCCGCCACCAAAGAATGTGCCATAATAAGGTGTGATAAGGCTGAGAGCAGGTGGGCGTCATGGGTGCTGGCACAGGACCCGCAGCTCAGAAGGGTCCCACACCAGGTTTAATGCTCTGCTGTCAACATCTTGATAATCTTAATAATTTTGGAACAAGTGGCCCCACATTTTTGTTTTCACTGAGCCCCACAGATTATGTCCCTGGTCCTGGGTGAGAAGTCTGCTTTTCTTCTGAATAGAAGAGCATTGCAGGAATGGCGATGGAAAGGAGTGGTGGCCTACGGCAGGCATATTCCCAGAAAAACCAGTTTTAGAAAAGAGTACACCAGAAATGTAAGGATCTGGAGGTAGGTTTCCTTAACACCCTTTGAAAAATTTTCTTATACACGCAAGGGTGCATGTGGCCCAATTTGAAGACCACTGCTCCTGTCTCCAAGAGACATGTGGTATGCCCACTGGGCCTGCTGGATTTTTACACTTGACTCGTGAAAGAGACTGCAATATTCCCAATCCACATCACCTAATCTGAGCATTAATCACTTCACCATTAACAATTAGTAATGTCCTATATGCTAGTCCATAGACCCCCTAGTGTATATTTTGGTAAGGATATTTTTAAGGGAATAACCACCTCTAAAGTGGGATGGGGAGTCTTGCTTGATTAAGGAACTTCAAAATGCTAAGTAACTATACTGTAGATGAAGATGAATTTGTACCCAATCATCTCACTGTTTTTATACTATTTTAAGTTGTCACACACACAATATTAGAGCAGCTGACAGATGCCCACTATATCAAGCTCAGGCTTTCTGACTCCAAATGTAATGTTGTTTTTTATATACTGTGCTTGTGATCCAGAGAGAGCATGGCTCCCCAGGAGAGCATAAGGGAGAAGGGACTGCGTCACCTCCCAGACTGGACTATCTAACAGAGATGTGCGGGATGGGGGGCCCACCCAATTCTGAGGACCTTTTTGATTCACAGCACCCTGGTTTTCATTACAGGATTTGTATATTGTTTGTATCATTTCAAAAATACGTTATTTAGTTGATTAATTCTGCTTTAGATAAAAATACCATGTACTAAGATATCATGTTCAACATGTCTGAACAAATACCCAAAAATATTTTAGGACAAATGTTTAGGACATTAGAGATGAAATGAAGCAACAGAGCTCTGGGCGATAGAAGAGAAAAAGAAGTACTGTTCCTGGTAGTGGTGAGAAAAATGAAACAACTGGGTTACACTGGCTCTCAGTGACAGGAAGATAATCAGAGTGAAAGCTATTGACATTTAAGCAGGAAGTGAAATTAACACCACCTGTTCTTTCATGCACCTAAGGCTTACTGAAGATGACTGTACTTGAAATAAGATGAGTTGGGTTTTAATCTTAGATCTACAATTTTCTGAATCATTGAACTTCTTCTAAGACATAATTTTTGCTTTTATCAAATAGTTCTAAATACTACCTTCCTGGTGCCACTTACAGGAGTGTTGTAAATTCACAGGAGAAAACAATCATTCCACTATTTTGCTACTAAACATGCAAATGGTATGACTTTCTCAGGATACTGACACAAAAATATCATAGGTATATAAAATATATATGAATTAATACATAATTTCATATAATAATTATTATAGTTATTAATAATAAATATGTATAATTTATTTCAAGCCCATACTGTGTATAGGGAAATTTAATCTACTTAATTGTAAGCAAATACCATCCTTTTAAGGATTAAATTCAGTCAATAAAAAAATCCCATCCCCCTTCATCTTCTTTCCAGAAGAGCATGAAATATCCAAGAGGCTTTTATTTCACATAAGGATTTAATTTTGATTATTCATACTTTTTTAAAAATGATTTTATTTATTAAAGAGAGAGAGAGAGCACTTGAGGTGAGAGGAAAGGATAGAGGGAGAGGGAGAGGGAGAATCTTAAGCAGACTCCACGCTGAATGCAGAGCCCGACATGGGGCTTGATCTCAGCACCCTGAGATCATGACCTGAGCTGAAATCAAGAGCCGGCTACTTAACTTACCGAGCCACCCAGGTGCCCCTGGCCATTATGTCTTTGAGTACTTTTTCAGCCCCATCTTCTTTCTCTTCTCCTCCAGGAAAGCTGATGACACAAACATTACCTCTTGTATTATAGCTCCATAGGTCCTTGAGGCTCTATTCTTATTCTTTTAAAATATTATTTTCCCTTTTATTTGGATTAGGTAGTTTCTATTTTTCAATTTTTCAATCTTACTCATTTTTTCCTTTGTCTTCTTCATTTAACAGTTGAACCCATCCACGTTTTTGGTTTTTTTTAATTTTGATTATTTTGTTTTACAGTTCTAAAATTTCCATTTGGTTCTTCCTTATATCTTCCATTGCTTTGCTGAGACCTCCTATTGTTTTCATTTGTTTCAAGTCTGCTCATAATTGCTAGTTGAAGTATTTTTATGATGGCTGCTTTAAAATCATTGTCAGACAATTCTAACATCTCTGTCATCCAAATACTGGCAGCTTTTCTTTTTTTTTTTTTTTCATTTCGTCTGAGGAATATATATTTCATTCCCGGTTCTTGGCTGTGACAAGTGATTTTCTATTGACACCTAGACATTTTGGATTTTATGTTATGAGGCTCTGGATCTTATTTAAACTTTCTGTTTTAGGTGATTCCCTGACAGCGCTCCAGGAGGGGAAGGAGGAGAGGTGCCACCTTGTTACTGCAGACAGGGGTAGAAGTCTAGGTTCCCCAGACAGTCTCCATTGACGCCAGAAGAATCCCTGATGACTGCTGGGTGGGCTTGGGCGTTTTGGCTCCCCACCAGGCCTCTAATGATACTTCTGTGGACGGAAGTGGTAGAAGTGTCTCTTTATTGCTCCACCAATACCACCATGTTAGGGGAGCTGGTCTCACTGCCACTAGATATTGGTCAAAGTCCTGACTATTCACTTGTTCTGTTCTGATAGCACCCCAGTGGAGAGGGGTAGGGCATCTCATTACTGCCGGTGGGGGTTGGGGGGAAGTCCCAGTCTGCTACCCGTCTTTTTCTGACACCATTTGGATGACTGTGTGAGGGGTATTAGGGAGCCCTCAATACAGTCTGGTGAGGGGGGGAAGCTGTAGGCTTCCCACTCCGCTTTTGCTGGCATGGGTGAGGGTAGGGCCACAGTTCTCTCTGTGGGGTTTGGCTGGAGCAGAAAAATTATTGTCTAAAAATGTTGTCATACTAGTCTGCCCCTTACCTGGGTCTTTGGCTAGACAGAGCAGGTGTTTGTTGTTGTTGTTGTTCTTGTTGTTTTGACTAAGTCCATTGGCATTTTTGAGTTGCCAGTTTCTCCAAGTACCCAGTCTGGGTTATAGATGAGGAAGAAGAGAAACCCAAGGAACTCACCACCATGTCATTTCTCAGGTCTGAAAGCCTCCGGTCAGTCTGGCTCTTTCTCTCTACCTTTCCGATTCTGCTTCTGTTTCTTTATCTATAACATCCAGGAATTTTAGCTATGTAGAGGGAGGAATAAGAAAAAGTATGTCTACCCCATCTTCCTGGACCATTTATTTTTTAGGAGCTTCTGTGAATCTGCACCATAAAATGCTTGCTGTCTCTGTTTGACTTCTTCAGTGAGAGATGGCTTCATCCTGTCTCATGCTTCTGTGGCTTTCTAACCTGTCTTTTATAATATCTGTGATTTTTTTCCAATAGTTCTTGTAAAACATGTGATTTATATTTTTTACTCTACACATAGGGTCAATGGTTTTACAATGGATGTGCTCTAATCAGGAGTGTAGATCCTAGGAGAGATTCATAAACATTTGAAAGATTCTTAATCAAAGGTCTACATTTTTTTTAGTATTATCAGTGTTTTATTTATCAACCACTTACCCAGCATATATTTTTTCTTTTTTTTAATTAACATATAATGTATTTTGTTTCAGGTGTACAGGTCTGTGGTTCATCAGTCTTACACAATTCACAGTGCTCACCATAGCACATACCCTCCCCATTGTCCATCACCCAGCCACCCCATCCCTCCACCCCCTCCACTCCAGCAACCCTCAGTTTGTTTCCTGAGATTAAGAGTCTCTTATGGTTTGTCTCCCACTCTGGTTTCGTCTTGTTTCATTTTTCCCTCCCTTCCCCTATGATCCTGTCTTGTTTCTCAAGTTCCACATATCAGTAAGATCATATGATAATTCTCTCAAAGGTCTACATTAGAGAGGCTGTCATAAGAACCTCCACTATCTTCAGTGGATATCAAAGACTTTATCTGTAGTGAATATTAGCATAATGGATGTTAGAAATAATTTTTCATTGGTGCAATGAGTGGCACCGAAGGTATGTGGATTGCCTAGAAGTGTCAGACAAGGTAGCACGAGAATCCAGCAAGCTTGGGAGCCCAAACCCTTCAGAAAGGCAACCTTGGTTTAGGAGTCTAACCTGTCTCATGTGTGGCTACTGAGACAGGATTTCATCTCTTGGATTTTTGCCCTGAGTGAGTCTTTCAGACGTGATATTGATTGGAGTGCCTAAAAAGATAGGGAACTGCTACTTCACTGAGCTTACAGAATAGGCTGTGATTGGTTTTGTGCCTGCTTGCCAAGGCTTGTCTCCAACTGGGTTGGAGAGTTGCTCTCAATATATCATTCGTTAGCGATGCTGTGAGTAAGAAGATCTATTCACGTTTCTTACTTCTAACTAGTGAAAACTAATTGATATCTCCAAACAGAACGTAGTAATTGTTAACTACTAAATAGCCTTGAGTCAACTGCAACCTCAGAGCACTTAGTATTATGTGTGTCCTCCTTTCATGTTGCATTGGAGAAATTTGGGCTTACTTCTTGGTATGCTGAGGGCCATGATGAGATTCTGCTCCCTTTGACTACAAAAGTTAGTCTCTGATTGGTCTCTGAAGTGAAACTGGGAGGCTCTGGAGCAGCCCATGATGTTTCTTGTACAATCCCTAGAAACAGGCCCTTGACAGGAGGAGTTGAGGGACTTTAACTCATTCATACCCATTATCCTGTAGACTACCTTCTTTCTATCACCTAAAAACATCTGATCTTCTATAGTGCACAGTGAAAGACAAGGTAAATGGTGGAAGAAGAGGTGTCTATGAAAGCAAATGGCTTTTTAAGTGTTACCCCCAATAATTTCAATATATGTGCATCTAAAAATGCCTAGAAAATAAAGTGGAAATGATCTTTTCCATAATTTTCAAGAAAAAGATGACATACATAGGAATCTTTTTCTTTTTTTTCTTAGCCAGACATTACTCTTCAAACCAATCACCGACCCTATTCAGAGATCTAACCTGGTAAACTGAACAAGGAATACTCTTATCCTAAATAGAGCAGGCAATATTGGGCTGGAAATATTTTTAACAGTTGGAAAATCTTTTTTATTTCCCCAAGTAAACTGTGAAAAATAGAGGTGGGTATCTTCAGGTTCTTCAGTCATTGTAAATATGCATCATTGTTTCCAGAACCTCAAAGCTCCTTGTAGAAGCCACCGTTTGAAGACAGACGTTCGCATGTAGCCCTTTTCCTGGCACAGGCTAAAACTGATTTTCAAGGCTCTTTGAATTCAAACTGTTGCTGCCAGGAGCTTGTGTCAAAAGCTAGTTTTGAGGAAGTTTTTCTCCCTGTTGTCAGAACTGCATGTCTGGAAAGCAGTGTGGGCCAGGCCAGCTGGAGGCACGGCGGGCCATCAGATATTCTGACTCCTACAGCCCATTCACCCCCCATGAGCAGTTGAAATTGGAAAGCTTGGTGTAAACTGGATTGGCATCTTATCAATTTTGGCAATGGGAGACAAAATAGCTCTACTTTGTCTTGTAGAACTGTGTCCTCAGGCCGGCCCTAATAAATACCATAGAGTCTGTGGATAAAGCCTTCTTGCTCCTGAAATTGTAGTGATAAAGCGGAACTGCCTCACTGGGGTCTCAGCCAGGGGTGGGCCTAACACAGGAATAGCTTCTCTTCCCGTGTGATTGGAGAAGTACCAGCAAGTCTCATCTGCTCCCAGATATTCACCCAATCGAGCGCCTGAAATTCCACCATTAGAGATTAGTTTCTCTAGGATTAGGGAAGAAGCCAGTAGTGCAGGGCTGAGTATCTAGCACGCCCTTCATAGCATCAACACAGCTGTTCTTACTATTATAAGCATGATCATCTCTGGTGGTGGATCTTAATCCCCAGTGTTTGGAGATGTGTGGGAACACTTTGGGGTTGTCACAGTGCAGTAGGATGGAGACAGGAATAGCAGACGTGAGGCAGGCAGGGTTACTGAATATCCTGAAAAGGGAGGGACTGTCTTATATAAGGAAGAATTATTTTGCCCCAAACATAGGAAGACAAAAAATCAGATTCATCACAATCTCCTTAGTGTGCATTTATCTGATTTGTTTTACTTCCAACCTAAGAAACTTACAGACCGTGCAAAATCTGTGTGCCCAGGGGGATGGAGAAGCACCAAAACCTAAGCTGGACTAATTTATAAACACAAACAGGTTAGGGGCAGGTGGGGACTAGGTGAGAATTGAATTAAATCAGTGAGGCTTTGGAAAGTCAGCCTGTTCTTTTCTGCACTCCCAGCCCTTCACACGTTTCTGTATAGGTATAACTTCAGAATCCTAGAAAATAAACAGAATTGTAGAAGCTGGGTGATCCTTAAAACAGGGCAGTGCAAGCAAGGGGATCTTGCCTTGGACGTGAGAACGGAAAAGGTGGCAGGTGGGCCACTTGATGCCATGGGCATTTCAGGGTACAGGAACCAGATGGAGTTCATCCACTCAATAGTGTGCATTGAGCCCATTCCAGACAACAGCATTGATCTCGTTCTGCCTAGTGGGCTGTGATGAGCCCACATGCTTCACGGACAAAGCTTTACTTCCTATGGGTGGCATTTTCTGAGGAGTGCAGAGAATGCTCCCTTTGTTCTTCTCCAGGTTTTTTATTAGCACCTGCCTGGGTCTGTGTGTTTCCCTGCACCTGCTGAGTTAGCAATCCTGCAGTGTAAGTTATGTCTGCTGAAGACAGTGTTGGACAAGAGAGCTCCGGTGAACCACAGCTTTTCCCTGGAGTTCTGGCAAGAACAGGTCTTGAGAACAGACCTGCACCACGCTCTTCTCAAAGACAGCTTGGTGATGGTTTATACATAAATGTGTGGATGGGTTCTTTTTTTTTAAATATATGGAAAAAATAAAACCCCTATAAAGAGTTGGTGTGTTTGGGAAGACGTTTAGCAGCCTTTTATAAAGAACATGCTATACATTAGAGATTTAGGTATATTTTGATCTGTTAGAAGAAACTGTATCCCAAAATTTGAAAGAGAGAACAACTTATATATACATACCAAAAATAAGGTTAACTACTATGAAGGGATAGAATATGACTCTAAAAATGAAAAATAAAAAAGATTTTTTAAAAAAGGGATTGATAAGATGACAACGATGTGGATGGAACTGGAGGGTATTATGCTGAGCGAAATAAGTCAATCAGAGAAAGACATGTATCATATGACCTCACTGATATGAGGAATTCTTAATCTCAGGAAACAAAGTGAGGGTTGCTGGAGTGGGGGGAGGTGGGAGGGATGGGGTGGCTGGGTGATAGACATTGGGGAGGGTATGTGCTATGGTGAGCGTTGTGAATTGTGTAAGACTGATGAAACACAGACCTGTACCTCTGAAACAAATAATACATTATATGTTAAAAAAAAAAGAAAAAAAGAAGAAGATAGCAGGAGGGGAAGAATGAAGGGGGTGAAATCTGAGGGGGAGACGAACCATGAGAGACTATGGACTCTGAGAAACAAACTGAGGGTTCTAGAGGGGAGGGGGTGGGGGTATGGGTTAGCCCGGTGATGGGTATTAAAGAGGGCACGTACTGCATGGAGCACTGGGTGTTATACGCAAACAATGAATCATGGAACACTACATCAAAAACTAATGATGTAATGTATGGTGATTAACATAACAGAAAAAAAAAAAGAACATGCTAAAATCAACTTTAAGCAAATGCAAGCGTGTCTTACCAGGAATGTGAAGATACTTAAAATAGGTCTGGGAGTCTAAGCATTCAAGATTGTGGGGATTCAATAAGTGTTTTTAAAACTGGTACGAGTAAAGTTTTATTTCGATGTGACATTTTCTGAGCTTAGATCCAGAATGGGCTCTCTGTAGAATAATGTGATAATTGCCTAATCATTTCCAATCGTAATTGCTAGATTGTGAGGGCTGAACTGTGTGCTGATAACACTAGGACAAACTATGAATTACGGCCTCACCTAAAAGATAAAAGAATCTAACTGTGGACACTGGAAGTAAGACTTGCCCTGTCTTTCTCACTTCCTCATCCACACCCATGCGGCATCACACTGATAACAAAGGAAAGGTGGGGCACTGACCTTTCCAGTGACTGTTCCAGGTCAAGACCCTGGGGGAAGGGAGAAAAGAGACAGCAGGACACAGATTTTAACTGGGTGGGGGTCATGCTCCTGACCAGCAGGTCTCCTACAGATGAGGTCTCTCCAGCAGAAAAGTCTGAAGCCCTCCACAGTAACAACTCAGGTCCAGCCACAGTTCTAGCCCCATGACCCCTACTGCAGACCACTGGAAGGGCAGGGTTCTTGTTCAGGAGCAGGAAGCTAATGGAAGTTACTCTTACAGCTAAATAAGATGCATTCCTCACTCCTTCTCACCCTTCTTTCTTTCTGTTACTAAGCATTTAGCATGAGATTCTAGAAATGCAAGACGAGCAAGACACAGTTCTAGCTAAGAGGACCTTTCTGTTAGAAACCGTGAACATGGACAGAAATAACTCTATTGTGAGGAGACATGGGGTGAGAGATAGCCAGGGGGTCATTTGTATCCATAATTGTTGACATCAAGAAAAGGTCACCTGAAAAGAACTTAAAAGGTGCCTAACATTTCAGGGTAAATAGTGGAACAAAGGTTGGCTGAGGACTTTATCTACAACAATGGAAAATTAAAAAGTTTTTTTTTTTTTTTTTTTGAGGGGGGAGAGGGACAGATGGAGAGGGAGAGAGAGAATCTGAAGCAGGCTCCCTGTCTGGCAGGGAGCCTGCCACAGGGCTCAATCCCACGACCCTGAGATCACAACCTGAGCCGAAATCAGGAGTTGGATGCCCAACTGACTGACCCATCCAGGTGCCCCAAAAAAGTATTTCTTATAGTTAAAAAATTCGGTAAAAATTGTTTCTACACATGAATCCACATAACAAGCGAGCTAAAACAAGGATTCATTTCGGGAGTGGTATGAAAATTCTCCTTCGAATTATAAGACGACCTTCCAAGTTGTCTTTCACTACATGTTTGACCTTCTCATCTCAGTCATTCGGTGGGTCAGCTTGCAGAAATGTCTGAGAGCTTTGTCAGTTTTCTCAAGAGCCTTTCTTAATTTTCTGGTATCCAAGGCATTCTCTTTTGGAATGTCACTGAACTGTTTAGCTGGAAAAATGATTTTCAACACCCCCAGAAGCCCAGCCAGTGTAAAAGCAGCCCTTAATTGATTCTTGATTCTTTGGCCATGGACTTCACTGCCTCTTCTGTCTCACTGCACATCTGCGTGTTCTGAGTTCCAGAGGTCCTATGAGGGTAGATCAGACAGACCCTTCCAGTCTTCTACAGGTGCTTGGGCTCTCCTCTCTAGGTCTTGCCACTCCTCCTTTGCCTTCCTTCTTCCCAAAATGTGTTGTTTCTCACCCACTGATGACTCTGATTATTTTGATTTACACTTGCCTTTTTGTCTTTACCCATATTTAAGTGGAGTCTCGTGAAGGAGGAGAGAACATCACACGAGGCTGGTCTACCATGTTGAATCAGGAGTCTGATTTGGACTCCTGTCAGTGGGAGGTGGACATCCAGGCAGAGCCAAGGCAGGAGGAGCAGCTGGGAGGTGGTCTTCTCTTATTCACAGTGAGCTTCTAGAAATCACAGTCTGCATTTAT
This sequence comes from Halichoerus grypus, assembly GCF_964656455.1. Taxonomy (NCBI): domain Eukaryota; kingdom Metazoa; phylum Chordata; class Mammalia; order Carnivora; family Phocidae; genus Halichoerus; species Halichoerus grypus. The sequence continues at coordinate 62,926,912 of NC_135715.1, read as the reverse complement.
TGCCTCTGCTTTTTTCCTTGTTGTCATTGTTTAAACCACTTCTGGGTTCCATCACCATCACCCCAGGTGAATCTCCTTTTGCCAAGTTTTCCAGTAACTTCCTGGTTGCTAAATCTAGTAGACACCCATTAACCTTTATCTTAATTGGTTCACTGAAACCTTTCCTTTAAATCTCTCCTCTTTTCATTTCTGTGCTTTCTCTCCAGGTTTTTTTTTTTTTTTTTTTTTAAAGATTTTATTTATTTATTTGAGAGAGGATGAGAGGAGAGAGAGAGCACATGAGAGGGGGGAGGGTCAGAGGGAGAAGCAGACTCCCCGCTGAGCAGGGAGCCCAATGCGGGACTCGATCCCGGGACTCCAGAATCATGACCTGAGCCGAAGGCAGTTGCTTAACCAACTGAGCCACCCAGGCACCCTCTCTCCAGGTTTTTGATGGTTGTTGTTATTTGATCTCTCACAACTGTGCCCTATCTCCTCTTCTATCATTAAATGTTGAAGTGATCCAGTGTTCTATTGTTGCACAACTTCTATTTATCACATCCCTACTTAATTACTCTGACAGCTACTTAATTTATTTAAGTGCCTCTGTTCTATCTCTGCTCCCATTAATTCTCCATAGTTCATTATACAATTACATTTTTGGTTATAAAATAGAAGTCTGATCATCTCACTCCTCTTTTGTCTTAGTTATCTCTTGCTGCATAACAAACCATCCTGAAATATGGTGGCCTGAAACAAAAATAACCATTTATTAATATCATTGTTTCTGTGGGTCAGGATTTCAGGCATGGCTTAACTGGGTGTTTTTATTTCCTGGTCTTTCAAGAGGTTGTGATCAAGATGTTGGCTGGGGCTGCAGTCATCTAAAGGCTTGACCAGGGCTGGAAGATCCACATCCAGGATGGCTCACTCTGTGACTGGCAAGGTGATACTGGCTCTTGGCTGGAGGCCCCAGGTCCTCCCCACAGGGCCCTCTCCACAGGTTCTGAGTATCCTCACAATAAGGCTACTGGCTTCCCCACAGTGAGTGATCCAGGGGAGAAAGAACCACGCAGAAGCCAACCTTTTTATGACCTAGCCTGAGAAGTCACATAGTATCACTTCGTGTCACATTCTATTCATCAGAGGAAAAAGGAAGGGAATTAGCCTCCATCTTTTGGGGGGATGACTATGAACAAATTCATACACGTATGTTAAGACCATCACATCTTCTGAAAAATCTTTCAATGCATTTTACGATATTCATACCACTTTCTTCATACCCTAATCCTTCAGCTCTGCTAAACTAGTGGCAGCTGAATGAACTCACTGTGATTTCTCTATGTGCATGCTTTTGTACATGTCATTCCTTTCACCTGTAATACCCATCCTACCTGCTTACTCCTTCATATCTACTTATCTTTCAAAATCCTCATCGGACGCCAACATTATCAAAGTCTCCTTCCTGATGCTGCACCCCTTACCACTTACATTTTACCAGGTAGACTTAATACAGGTACACTATTCCCCGCCTCCCCCCAAGTTGATTTAACTATTTCTCTGGATCTGTAAGTTCAGGCTAGTATCTTTTATCTCTGAATCTTCATTGCTTAGCACAGTTTCTAACTAAGAGTTTATAAAGTGAAGATGTGAACCCATTATTAGTAGTGCCTGACCCCCATAAAAGCTCATCAAAAAAAACCAAAAGGAACAAAATAAATTGCTAAGGACTTTAGCCAAGTAATTGGCAATAAGTAAGTGACAGGGGGAAAGATCTGAGAAAATCAGTGACTGGATATAGGAAAGAGAGGAGGAAGAGTGAGGATGATTTAGGAGTGTCTAATTAAGCTGTTGGGTGAAAAGAAAATAAGAGTGAATTAGCGGGGAGGGAGGAGAATGAGTGTAGTTCTGAAGATGCGGGTTTTAGGATGTCTGCGATTCTTCTAGAGACTTGCCTCATAGGTCTTGGGAAACAAGTTCTGAACGTCAGGAAAGAGGTTACACCAGAGATAGATGGGAGAGATGTTATCTGTACCTCAAGTTACCTTATTGTTCCCGATACGGGATTCATAAACAATGGGAAAAAATATTGTCAAGTAGGAAGAAAGCCAGAAGAGTTGTTACTTTCACTAAGGTCATGAGGGTAGAGAAAAAGCTGCCATAGTTTCCTGCGCATCATTTCCTAGGTGTCACTCACACCCTGGATTCTGGCCAATTCTAGGCTCTGTCCTCTTGGCCATCATTCATAAACTACTGTGGGTGAGGCATTGGCCATTCCCTGTGCTAATAACAGTGGTTTAGAGACTTTTACAATGTTCAACAGCCGTGTCTAGTGTACCAAGGCTCAGGTGAACTTAATTCGGAACTGTAAAGTCCCACTTAGAATTGTTGTTGATAAGTCAATCAGTAGGATGCTAAGTGCGTCTTGTTATTTATTATGGATCTAAAAATTAAAATGTCCCTTCTTTTCTTGGAATATAAAAAATAAACGATTCCCCAGAAGTGATTGAAGTTAGTTTGTCTGTATGTGACCTTCTTCAATTGCCATAAGGATAAGTAGGAGAGAAAATTAGGCATTGTTGAAAATTTGGCTAATTTGGCCACCATCCCACGGAAAATTTGAGTCATGTATAAATCAGTTTAGAGAGAAAATTGGTTTTTGGTGCAACTCTTTTTTTTCCCAGTCAATATATATATATTTTTTTCCAAACCTTGTTTATTTTTAAAGCTTGGAATACATTTTAGAAAGTTTTCAGAGTCTATTTCCCTTTGGAGAACCTCTCTCTAAAAGAGATCTGGCTTCTAATCATCTCAACAACTGTAAAAGAAGTCAGCCGTGTAAGCCCGGATGAGATATATCAAAGCACCTTTGAGCACCTTTGATCATTTTATTAGCTGCTTCACTCTTTCAAAAGCTGGGACAAGAGGTTATGCTGGATCGTGTTACTTTCAATGTATCTTGCTCTTACCTTGTTCCAGCTCAGCTGCGAACAAGCAGATGGCAGCCAGGAGGAGCAAGGTTGTCTCCTCCTTCTTTGAGCGTTTCGAGAGCACACGGGTTTTAGGCTAACAGGCTGTTTATGTCTAAGGAAGACTCTGTCTGACCTCCCCGGTCGGTGCCTCCTAGAAGAAACCACGCTGCCGTGCAGATTCCCGTGAGTTACGAGTGCTCGTGAAAACATCCTGCAATTCCCAAAGCTATCGGCTCTTAGTCATGAAGCCAAACACCTGTCAAGAGAGTTTTATTTTAACTTGTTAATGACACCGCAAATAGACAGAGGACAATGCCATCATTTCAAGGGACAGCATGACACAGCAGGCCTGTCCCAGGGCCTGCAGAATACTGCAGCCTGGCTCTGATCACTAATTAGAGAAGCCCCTCCACAGGCACCATAAATCAGTTGTCATCTGAGAACTGTCCTCCTGTGTGTGCAGGGAGGCTCTGCATCTGTCGGCACCGAGGCCAAACCCATGGCAATTCCCGCTGCCCAAGAGTTCCTGGACATGGCTCATTACTCAGCAGATAACTTTATATTTTTCTCATAGCTCTGAGATGACAAAGTGGCGTATTAGGCATTGTTTTGCCTATTGTGTTCATAGACACGACCTCTGGGGCTCAGGGCTCTGAGAGAAGTTTGGAGAACAACTCACAGAAGAACATGATCCTTCACTGCACCGAATTCCTGAATTCCTTTTGAGAAGTACAGAGCTAGATTTGGAGGTTTCAGCTAAATTCCATCTCATTTAGCAGGCCTCAGCCTCGGCCAGCCTGACCACCCAACACACGCTGCCGTGTTGGGCCTGGCCTGCTGGGTGGAGACATTCAGCCCTCTTAATAGCTTCCTTTTTTTAGGAGTGATCCTCCAGAAGGAATGTCAGCAAAGGACACGATGTAAAGCCCTGCTATGGGCTGAACTGTGTCCCTTGCAAAATTCATCTGTTGAAGTTCTTAAACCCCCGTATCTCGGAGCCTAACCATGTTTGGAGACAGGGTCTTTAAAGAAGTGATTAAATTCAAATGAGATCATTAGGATGGTCCCTAATCCAGTATGACTTGTGTCCTTATAAGAAGAGGAAATTAGGGGGCACCTGGGTGACTCAGTCGGTTAAGCATCCAACTCTTGATTTTGGCTCAGGTCATGATCTCAGGGTTGTGACATAGAGCCCTGCATTGGGCTCCCCACTCAGTGCGGAGTCTGCTCGAGATTCTGTCTGCACCTCCCCCACCCCACTCCCACCGCCTACACCCCCTCCTTGCTCACTGGTGCTCTTTCTCTCTTTCTCTCAAATAAATAAATAAATCTTAAAAAAAAAATAGAAGAGGAAATTAGGATACACCTCATCAGGATACAGAGGGAGAAGCATATGAAGACACATCTTGTAGAAGACCGCCAAGTACAAGCCGAAGAGAGTGGTCTCAGGGGAAACCAACCTTGCCAGCACCTTGATCTTGGACTCCAGCCTCCAGAACTGTCAGAAAGTAAGTTTCCATTGTTTAAGGCACCAATCTGTGGTTCCTTGGTATGGCAGCCCTAGCAAATGAATACAAGCATTTTCTAAAATCTCGCATAAAAACATGTTATTTAAACAGATTGTGACCAAGCGATGATCAGCATATTTCTCTAGAGGATTTGAAAGAGACAAGAACAGAATTTTAGGCCACACACAAAATTCAGCAATTTTAATTGAACTGGTTACCCAGAAGGTTAGTAACAGTTCAGCACAATAGATGAGTAGATTTACATGAGTTTACATAAAGTAGTAAAAGTAACTTTTAAAAAAGAGAGGAATACTATTTTAAGAATTTAGAAAAAAGTGTTTTTTAGCAGGTTTTTTTTTTTTTTTGAGTTAAATGGTCAAAGCTATTTCTTTGGGGTACTATAGGCAGGACTTCTGAAGTAAAAAGTAGGTTATATCCTCAGAGTTCTGGCAGCTTTTTGTTAGTTCTTTCATTCTTGCCCTAGATATTTGCATTTATCTACTCCTTGCTCAGCACTGAGCATGGAGGATGAACGAGACCCTTCCTGCCCTCTGAGAGCTCACAGCCTTAGTGGGAAGGAACATAATCCCCATCCCCACCCCACAGCAGCGGGATCACTGTACAAAGCATTCGGGAACATAGAGAAAGGAGAGATCAAGAAATCCACCTGAAAAAGTCAGGGAATACTTTACTGAAACAGAAAAGAAAAGAGTATCACTGGGAAGAACGTTGTGTGACCCAGTGAGAATTATTAAACTTTCAGCTTCTGGTGCCTCTTCTGTAAAACTGGGGAAGAAAATGCATTCCGTATCAAGTTTTTAGGAAGCATTGTATAGTAAGAGTATCTGGGACATAATTTACACTCAATAGATTCTCTTCCTTCTCTGTAGTTTTGCTTCTCCTCTTTCTCCTTCTTCCTTCCCCACCCCCCTCCTCATTCTTTGCCTGATCCTATAGTCTTCCTCCTGTTTTATCCTGTATCAGGCATCATTCCAGCAAAAAGCAACCTAAGTACCTGCCAATGGGCACCAGTGAATCAGAGCCATTTAAGTACTTGCCCAAACTAGAGTCGTGCCTTCCATTGACTACCTAAATTGACTTGTACCTAACCAGAAAAAAAAAAAAAAAAGTAAATGAAGCAGGAGATTCTGTCAGAGGGCTATTGTTCACATCATTTAGTTTTTACTCCAAACACGATTACATGATCTTGGGCCCAGCATGTGCATGTTACCACACTGGTTTCAGCCCTTCATTGGTGGGATTTCCCCTTTTGTTTCAAACGTCCAAGGAGGAATGTACCTCTGAAAGTTTAGGATGCATATATAAATGATCTGACTTAGGACAAAACATTTGTTTCCAGATGGAGAAAATATTTGGACCCATCCTAGAACTTCTCTTGGAGCAGGAATGATGGGACAGGCGAAGTCCGATGAACACTTCATTACCTCCTTAAAGGCCAGAACAGCCCACAGATCCCTCTCTGGACTTTTTTTTAAAGCATTATTAAACAGCAAGCCAGCCTGATTTTTTGCAGCGATTTCTCACAGGAACTTTGCAAGCACGGTCTAATCCATTTGTTGCAATAATAAGAACTTTATCTTTTGTAAGGAATTTATTGTGAGATTTATTTCAGCACAGTAGGCACCAGGCTCCACTTGCTAATCTCCTTTATTTCCCTTAAGAAGAAAAAATTTATTGCCAATCTGGTAAATGTTAAAGGGTTTTAGGTCTGTAAAGGGAAATTTGGCTAAGGATTTCCCAGAAGATATATGAATCAAAAATGAGACAATTTATACTTTAAAAACTTGCTACATGATATTTCAAAATACCACCAAAATGATCATGATGGAGAAAAAAATTAGAATTTTGTTGGACTTTGTTATATGAATTTTATGTTGTAATACTCTTTTCATTCTGAATTACATGTTTTGGGGGAGTGAAGAAGGTTGCAGGAGCGGATCCCACAATCGTACCAGAGATTGGTAAAGGTCTTAATCTGACCATGACTTGAGTCATTATCAAATAGGTAACCCCAAAACTACTTAAAATAATAGCTTTGCTTATAGCAGAAAAGGATATAGTTAAAATACACAGGGAATATGGGAAGAGCAAAGTGGCACATTCAGACTGGCTGTCTGGGGGCAGGAGTTGGGTGTGAGTGAGAAAAACAGACACAAAGCAGTGAGGGCATTAGAACAGAGAGTTCAGAGCAAAAGATGAGACACTTGGCTTTAATTATCATGTGTTATAGTGGAAGACTGCCCGTGACCCAGCAAAAACAACAAAAAATATTAATGATAATTTTGATTACTATTAAGAACAGATCAGAGGAGAATTAAATTAGAAATGAATTTTTCAAAGAAAAGGATAGAATCATGAATGGAAAAGATCAACAGGGGAGCACAAATATTTCCAAAACAGAGACCATCCATGGAAAGCCCTGTCGCTGGGCTCTGCTTCTATAGCCCATGCCCTGAAATTTCATTCACCAGCACACAGCTGTTGACTGCTTTAAAACTGAAAACTGGAGTCCCTGCACTAATATCACCATGAGGGCTTGAAACATAAAGAAGAAGGCTAATATTTTACAGTGCTTATCATTGTAGGCACCCTTCTAAATACTTTATATTATTAATTCATTTAATGTTACCCATATGAGGCAGATACCAACTTGTATTATCCTATTATACAAATGTGGACATTATGGTACAAAGAACAAAAGTCAGGTTTTCCAAGACACATGGCCAGTAAGAAACAGAACTTGTAATGAGATCCAAGCAGTCTGAATTCAGAGTCCAGTTGCTTAGCTCCTTAGCTATCCCACCCCTCAGTAGGTGAAAGACATGTGTGGTCCTTGGCGATCATGAGGGTACACCCTAGATTTTCCGGGCCATCCTGTTTTCAAGTATTCTGCTCATCACACCCAAATAAATTCCAGTATTCCAGACATTTTCTGTCACAGACAATAAATGTTTGTATATGTGTGTATATGAATGTGAGAGTTCCAATCACCAAATGTTTCAATTTTAAAGTCCCAGTAAAAGCTATTCTATAGTTTAGATTATCTGTCTTTATGCAAATAAAAGACTTACAATTCATTGGCATGAAAACACCCAACCTCTGTGGACCTCAGTCTCCTCATCTTTAAAATGAGAGTGTCGGACCAGATGAGCTCCCATTGGTCAAGATTTTATATTTTACGTCTGTCACTTGCATCCAGGTTCAGTCTCATTTCTGCTGAAGTAGCATGTTGTAATCAGCCTTCCAGGAAAGGATTGTGAAAATTCATTCATATGCTCTAACGTCCGCCTGAGCACATTCCTAGAGGTAATTGAGTCTGCTCAAATCAATGAGTTATTAACCATCTGTAACTCTCCACAAATTAATTACCAATGCCATTATTAAGACTGTAACCTGTTTTGTTTGTGCCTAGAGAAATGTTTTTGTGCTTTCACTCTTAATTTGGCAGCGGCTGATATTAATTTAGGCCATACATCATACCCATTGGTCTTTCACGATTGCCATTTCCCACAGGCAACCTGATTATCCTACCCACAAAAACAGCAGAGAGCACCTAGCTTGTAAGATAGCAGATGAACAATATTCAGTGAATGAGCTTTCTGTACTAAATGGGGCGTGAGGTTCATTGCACTCCCTATCACAGTCAAGAGGACTTGCAACAGAGAAGAAATAAGTCATTTAAATAAACTGGAAAAGATCAAAGAAGAGCCCCAAGTCAGTCAGCCAGTTAAAACCAATTTAACACCCTCATAGAATTTAGCACCTTTCTGCTTAAAGTCCTTTGGTGGATTAAATACCAGAGGACTGGCAGAGAGAAAGGAACCAACACTTCTGGGCATTTGCTACGTGCCAATCACCGTGCAGAGTCTTTAGGATGGTACCAACAGCAACAAACCTTTGTTCCATGGGCACAGTTCCAACTGCTCTCTGCATATCCACCCCTCTCATCCTCCCATTAACCCCAAAAAGTAAGCAGTTTTTAGCCCTATGTTCTTGCTTTCAAAATTATAACCAATTTAAGAGAGAGCCAGTGTTACCCCTATTGTTCAGGTGAGACACCATGTTTCAGATGACTGTATAATTTGGCTGGGCTCCCATAGCAAACAGATGACTTAAGTCAGAATTCACACTCTTGTCTGTCTCACCCCAAAGTTGTGTTTTTTCCTGCCTCACCATGAATCCCGATACTTTTGGAAAACTCTGCATTCTATATTTTATCTGACAGTTTCCAAGTTGGAAGGGACCTTAATGATTTCAAGCTCATTGTTTTTATTTTGTAGAAAAGCATTGCTTCCGGGGTGCCTGGGTGGCTCAGTCGGTTGGGCGGCTGCCTTCGGCTCAGGTCATGATCCCAGGGTCCTGGGATCGAGCCCCGCATCGGGCTCCCTGCTCCGCAGGAAGCCTGCTTCTCCCTCTCCCACTCCACTTGCTTGTGTTCCCTCTCTCGCTGTGTCTCTCTCTGTCAAATAAATAAAATCTTTAAAAAAAAAAAAAGAAAAAAAAAAGAAAAGCATTGCTTCCTTCAAATGGTTAGCTGGTCTGAAACCCGAGCCTCTGCCTTCTTGGCCTGAGTCATCTCATCTCTACTTCTGTGACTGCTAGTCAGTAGGACTCGCACTATTCTAACACAATGATTCTTAAGTCTGAGAGCTCACCTGTGGAGTTTTAAAAAAAAATACAGATTGGCCAGCACCATCATAGACCTAGTGAATCCAGGTTATCTAGCTAGCAAATCTGTGACACTAATGATACTCTAACTTCATGCTATATTAGTATAATTATTTACTCTAAACTCCTAGAAACTAAACTTTGAACCACTGTATTGCTGTCAGAATTACAATGGACTGGACTTCAAGACATACCAGGACTTCAGCAGACTCAGCAAGTAGAGAACCAGGATCAAAGACTATGGGTTCTGACTTGGCAGTAGACTCGGCTATAGATCTGGCCCTTGAAAGAAGTGACTGGAAATTTACGGGTGCATGGTAAACTAAGGAGGTTGTCTTCAGCTGTCCCAGAGGTCTTTAGGCAGTGCAAATGCTTGAAGCCAGGCAGGAGGTAACCCTGTCGTTTCTGCATGATCTGAGTTAGAACGGGTCCATAAGCAGAGCAGTGATCAAAGGAGGAGTTGACACTCTGGGAAAGTGGGACTGGCAAGGTAGAGGGTAGTTGGCAAGGCTTCAATTATATAACCGAAGCTTTGGAAAAGACTCAGCCCCACAAAGAGTTTTTAGTACTAAAAAGAACCAAACCAGATGCTCATTGTTGAATTCTTCATGTAAGCATCCATTTCTTGTATTGATCACTTCTTAGGCCAGGCACTAGATAGAGTAGGTGGCTTGCATATTCTATCATAGTAGTGCAGATTATTTGCTCTTTCTTGGCCATCCAGCACATTTGAACACTCTTCCCATATTTAAAAATTCCCCTCCCTTATGGTTCTGGGGATACACAGAAGCTAGATACTCCATTTTCTAGCTTCCCTGGCTAACCTAGCAGCCAGGTTACAGGTTGTGATCTAGAGCCTATCCATCAAAGACCAGCCAGGGCCCCAGGCCCTCTGCTCGGCACTAGAGATTCAAAGAGCAAGAAGACCTCATATATTGGGCTTAGTCCACACTCACCTCAGTGGTATGGTTCCTGCTGATATATGGACCACCTTGATCAGAACTGGCTGAGAGGCTATGCAAGGTTGAGTCTGTGCATGTTTAGTGCTGGTGTCTAAGGCTGCCCAGGGAGGGGAGGCCCTGACCATAGTGAAGAAGACTAATCATCTGCTATCTCATGTATCCACCCTAGTGTAGTTGTCACCGTCAGCAAAATACACCCAATGAGTGGAAGATGGAAAAAGGGAGAGTGAAGGGATGCACCTTTTAATACACAAACTAGAAGCTCCGCATATCACTTCTGGGCATATCCCACTGAGCAGAACATAGTCACACCTTGCTGTGAGGGGGCCTGCAAGCTTAGGCTTTAGGTGGGCAGCTACCTGTGTGTTCTTTGTGACAGTGTGCTACTTAGTGAAGAATAAAATTCCAAAATTGATAAGCAAACTGAGTGTTAAATCTTGTTTTCCAAAAACAGTTTAGTTTAACAAAATTTATGGCATGCTTCTAACAAAAGTCTATAGGTTCTTTTTTTATTTATTTATTTATTTTTTTAAAAGATTTTATTTATTTATCTGACAGAGAGAGAGAGAGAGACAGGAGAGAGGGAACACAAGTAGGGGGAGTGGGAGAGGGAGAAGCAGGCTTCCCGCCGAGCAGGGAGCCCGATGCGGGGCTCGATCCCAAGACCCTGGGATCATGACCTGAGCCGAAGGCAGCTGCTTAACCGACTGAGCCACCCAGGCGCCCCTCAAAAGTCTATAGGTTCTTATGTTATATATCTTGTATGTTAATTATACCAGACCCTGACCATTCTTTTAGGTGATCGCATCTGAACTTCATTATATTTTAGGAATCCCTTACCTCTTTTCTGATTGGATCTAAGTGAGCAAGAGGCAGCAATTTTTCTAGACATGTTGATAAGACATTTACATGTCCAAGCATGGGAAATAAATCTGACAAGAATTCAGGGGCCCAACACCCCCGAGAAATTTCTAGGGGGCCCAGGGATGTAGAGCATGTCCAGATATCCCTTCTAAGGTAAAGGATAATTTGTTGCATCTGGCTCTTAAAAGATATCAGACCCGAATACCTGGAATCTGTGAATTTTACTTATAAGGTCATGTTTTTGCAGAAGTAACAAAATTCAGAATCTCCAGGTAAGGTGATTACCCTGAATCATCGAGGTGGGCCTTATCTGTCATTGCATGTTATTGGAGGAAGGTAGAGAGGGATTTGACAACACACACAGGGAAGGCAGCGTGAAGACAGAGGCTAATTGTGTAGCCACAAGGCAAAGAATGCCAGTACCCACCAGATGCTGGGATGGCAAAATGGGACCTACCTCCAAGAGAGGAGAGCGCGGAGCCCTGCTGACATGTTGATTTTGGACTTTGGCCTCCATCACTGTGAGACAGTAAAATCCTGTTGTTTTATGTCACCCAGTTTGTGGTTATTACAACCACCACAGAAAGTGAATACAGATTTTTCTATCAGTAACTGGAAAGAGCAGACACCAGCGGCTCACTTTCCCAGTCTCCCTCATCTGGAGGGCACAAGCATGTGCTGGTCAGAGGCATCCTGGAACTTGGGTCAGGAATTTCTGATACAGAATGCTAAGACTATGGGCACCTGGGTGACTCAGTTGGTTAAGTGTCTGCCTTTGGCTCAGGTCATTATCCCAGGGTCCTGGGATCGAGTCCTGCATCAGGCTCCCTGCTCAGTGGGGAGTCTGCTTCTCCCTCTGTCTGCAGCTTCCTCTGCCCTCCCCCCGCTCATGCTTCTCCTCTCTCTCTCAAAAATAAATAAATAAAAATATTTTTTTAAAAAACCCAAAGAGCCAAAATGCTGGGACTGTAGAAAACTCTCTCTGGCAGCAATGTGAGGGGCAGGAAGGTGGCTTTTCGGGAGCGGGAGCGCTGGGCTAGTGCAGTGAGGGAGATCTTGGCATTGCTTCGGGCTGCTTCGGTCAGTTCACCTGACCGTCCAGTAATTCTGTAGGCTGCTGATGTTCTTTCAATATGTCATCTTCCTGTTTATACTGAACTGAGTTGGTTTGTACAAACTAAAACCCTGACTCATACATGGCTTTGCCATTCGTGTGGGTGATTTCCTAAAACGGTCTCTTTCTCTCCCTTGGAGAGATCAGTAGAGAGAAATTGGTATAGATAGAGCTATACATATACATTATATACATATACACATACATATACACATGCATATACATTTGAGTCTCTCACTTTTGAAGAGGACATGTGAACAAAATACCAAGTATGTCTTGTTGTGAGTAAATGCATGAGAGGCCATGTTTTTGTGCACACCAGAGAATTTGTTTATAAGATTTTTTTGATGTTTATCAAAGACGGAAGATTTGAACCAAAAGCACTGCTTCTCAGAAGGAGGTGGAGCCTCAGGAGGAGACAGCCAAGGAGGAAGGGGTGTCTAGTACAATAGCCAGCCTCGGGGTTCAGACGCCCGGGCAGGTGGCTGATCCTGCGCCGATGGCCAGGCCCAGGGAAGGATGGAGCGCTGTTGACAAGCTGAGCCCTGAATGTAAAATGGAGAACCTGAGTCACAATTGATCCTGAGGCTTTCCCTTGGCCGGCACCTTCTGAGGGACACAGCACAGTGAAGACACGTAACAGGAGAGGTCACAAAACAGAATCTAGACAAAGGGAACGCATTTGTATTAAATGTTTGTCATGGGCCTGGATCTTCATTTACAACTTAGCTAAGTTCTTAAAACAGCCTAATGATGCAGGTATTGTCATTAATTTTCTGAAGATGAGATAATATTCTCGAAGGTGCACAAGCACCTTCCTGGAGGTCACAGGGAAAAGGATGGGGCGTTCCACACCCAGGCCTGCCTTTCTCCAAACCCACATTCTCCCCTCTATGCCAAGCCTGCTCCCTTGTGACTAGGGGACCAACGGGGACTCAAGTAACCTCACACAGTTTCTAATCTAGAAAGAACCTTAGGATAAAGAGTTTTTATTTTTTTAAATTTTTTAAAAATATTTTATTTATTTATTTGTCAGAGAGAGAGAGAGAGCAAGCACAAGCAGGGGGAGCAGCAGGCAGAGGGAGAAGCAGGCTCCTGGCTGAGCAGGAAGCCCAATGCGGGGCTCTATCTTAGGACCCTGGGATCATCACCTGAGCCAAAGGCAGACGCTTAACCTACTGAGCCACCCAGGTGTCCCAGGATAAAGATTTTTTAAATCTTTAAAAATATGACCAAAAAGTTCTCTTTATTTTTATAAGATAACATCCACCTCCCTAAATAGAGAAAAAATTAAGGCATGATTTCTTTATTAAAATATCAATTAGTAAATAAGAATATCCAGAACATACCTGTAGCTTAATAAATGAATTTAAATATCAATTGATCTATCTGTTCTAACGTAGTTGGCAAAAATTACCTCCAAATATCCATAAGCATATATCTCCAGAACAGATTCTTCCTGGTGGTAGACAGAATTATAAAGGTGGTGCCCAGGGTCTCTGTCTCCTGGTTATTTAATCAAACAATAAGGTAGTGCTGCTGTGAAGGGATTTTGCATATGTAATTAAAATGCCAAGTCAGTTGATCTTAAGATACGTAATTATCCGAAGGCCTTGACTCAATCAAGTCAGCCCTTAAAATGCCGAGTTTTCTTCCGCCAGTGAGAGACAGAGAGCCCCAGAGATCCAAAGCATAAAAAGGACTCCACCTGCCCTTTAAAGGAATGCAGGCAACTTCTAGGAGCTGAGAGTAGCCATGGCTAAGCTGACAGCCAGTCAGGAGATGGTGACCTCAGACCCTCAACCACAAGGAACTAGATTCTGCTAACAACCTAAATGAGCTTGGAAACAAATTCTTCCCCCGTGCTTCTAGATTAGAGCCCAGCCTGAACAGCACCCTGATTCCAGCATTGTGAGGCCCCACACGGAGAACCCTGCAGAGCCCACCTGGGCTTCGCTCCTATAGGACTGTGAGCTAATAACTGGGTGTGCTTTAAGCTACTCAGTGTATGGTAATTCGTGATACAGCAGTAGACAACTAACACATTCTCCTAAGCTCTAGATCTACATACAGGACTTCTTATTCTTCCTACAAGTATTTATTGAACACAAGCTTATGTTTTGCCACTTAGGATACATCCATAAACAAAAAAGACACGGCCCTGCCCTGTGGACCTTCTATTCCATTAGAAAAGATAGACATAGTGACTCCCAACTCAACCCTATCTCCCCTTCTTTCTGTGCGTCCTTTCTCAGGGACATCATGGTGGCATCTACTCAGAAACCTTAGTGTCATCTTTTGTCTTCCTCCACCACCATGTCCAATTAGCCAACCAGTCTATTTATTCTATTTACCTAATATCTTTCAAATATCCTATCTCAGTTCCAAACACAGGTCCTCCCTTAGTTCAAGCCATCCTTGAATTACTCAGATTACTGCAACACCCTCTTCAATGGCCCCCTCCACTGCTGACTTCATTCCTAACCCCTTGTTTGTTGACACTGAAGCCAGAGTAATACCCTTTTAGCACAGATCTAGCCATGTTACTCCCCAAATCCCGCTGCTTTCAACTCTAACCTCACCTTAGCCCCATGAGTTACAGGACACTAATCACACAATGACCTTACAGTTCCTTTTCTCCTTATCTTTCCAATACCTTGTCACTTATACACCCCTTCCCCTTGTAGCTACTGTACTCTCCAGCCATAATGAACCACCTGGACGCCATGTCCTCTCTGCCTTCCAGTGCTTTTCCCTCCACATGAGACAGATCTCCACCCCCACCTCCAACTTTTTTACCTTACTCCTTGTCTTTATTTTCACTTCTGGAAGGACTTAATGCTCTTCCATGGGCTGCCTTGTATGGTACACCTGACCCCTTTTAGTACTTACCACTCAGAGTCTGTTGAATGGATAGTTGATTGTATTAAGCAACATTCTGAATAGTAAAATTGATTAACTCAAGCATTGCTGACAGTTGCTTTAAATCATGAGCTAAAGTGATTCGATTTATCTCAAAACCACCTCATTTTTGAGTGTATTTGTTGTATCCATTAAATTGATCATAAAAGGCTTTCTGTAAAAATCCTTTCTTTCCATGCTTTATATTCTGTATGCCTGTTCATTATAAGGCTTGGATTGAAATAAAGCTGTACTGAAGTGCTTTAAAAATATCAGTGTATGAATAATATGTCTGAGAGAGAATTTCTGAGTCTGTTTGCAAAGCTGCCATCAATCTGTCACCTTAAAATATTTTCACTAGCTGTTCCCACATTTACCAATGTTATTGCCATAAGACACACACAGCGATTTTGTTGAATGAATGAATGTTGATAAGCATATGAGTATGCTTATCAGAAACCTGAAGATCCACTGGGAAGAAGGGAGAACTGAAGGCATCAGTGTGAAGATGAGTGGATCTCATTAAGACTTCCAAATTGGGACCAATTGACAATACACTACGGGCAGGGATGTGGCAGAATAAGGAGATTGCAGGAGGGTGGGGTAGGGAAAACACTGAGAAATGAAGAAGGAAACCAAATTTCTGCACAAGATGAGTAGATAGCAAGAATGAGAATGGCAATTTTTACTGGTCATTTTTCTAGTTATTTTATCTCCCTCACTGAGGTTGTTATACTTGAGCTTTTGCAGAGAATAGGGCAAGGGAATATCAAGCAGAAAGATGGCTTATAATGCAAAACAGTCTTCTATTGAGCATGTTGGCCAGAGTTCTTTGTTACAAGCAAACGATATCTACTCCGATTGATTCACACTTAAATGAAATTTATTAAAAAGACACTGAGTAGTTCACAGAATAGCAACAAGCCTAGAGAATGTGGCTTGGAGGTTACTCGGCCACATACACACAGTCCCCAAAGCATACATCTAAGCTTGTTGCTAGCTTATGCAGCTTATACACTCAATGGTGATGGCCCTGAAACTTGGCCAGTGACCAAAGGACACCATTATTGAGTACTTCTCCCTTGCCACCCTGCAAACTTCATGTATACTAATTGTTACCACTGTGTGAGACAGAACCCTTTGCCTCTCTGAATCTCTCCTTCCCAAGTTAAAGTCAAGGGCAGGTGTGTTAGATGCTGTAAAGCCAAAAATAATGACAAATAACTGCCAAAACCAAACACATGAATTGATGGAATATATTGGATAAATTCAACTACATCATAATTAGGGATTCTGTTCATCAAAAGACATCATCAAGAGATTTCAAAACAACTCATAAACTAAAAGAAGATATTTACTTCATGTATATTCAACAGAGGGCTATTATTTGGAAGACATAATAAATTCTTATGAATCAGTAAGAAAAAAATAGAAAAATGAGCAAACGTATGAGCAAAAATTTCACAGAAACATAAAAAGCTTATAAATATAACAATATCTTTAATGTCATATGCATTCAGTAACATGGAAATTTAAAAAAATTAGATACAATTTGGTATTCACCAAATTAGCAAAAATTAGAGTCTGACAAGAGCAAGTGTTCATAAGACTGTAGAAACAAAGATTTCTCACACATGTTGGTGTTAGTCTCAGCAAAAATAAATCTTTTAAAAAACAGTTTGGCATTGCCTGGTAAAATTCAACAATTATGTATATTCTGAGCTAGACATTTTATTCCTAGGACTATAACACAAGGAAACTCTTCTTTATGGGGATAAGACCTAGTAAGTACATAGTGACATTGTGATATAAATTGGACATGTCCAAATGTTTATTAATAGTAGGAGAGATAAATACTTTTGTTTATATTTATTTATTGGAATACTCTACATTAGTGAGAAAAAATCAATGAACTACAGTTACACATATCATCATTCATGGCCCTCAAACATATGACATTGGATAAAAGTAGTAATTCCAGAAGAAAACCTACAATACACTTCATTTATATAAAGTTAAAAAACTCAGCAATATATTGTTGAAGGATAATTAGAGTAATTAAACTACAAAGAACAAGAGCACAGAGATTAACTAAACATCAGAACAGTGATTGAACGGCGGGGTGGGGGGGGTGGCGAGGGAAGGAACTCATGAGTGCACAGCAATGGCAGCCAAAGTACTGCTATGTTTTGTTTTTTAAGTTGGCTAGAGAGTACATGGAAATTCATTTTACTGTTACTCTTTAACATACACCTACATGTTTATTCATTCTTTGGAATGTATCCTCAATTTCACAATTAAAAAATAGTAAGTTTTACTTAGACAATGGGAGTGGTGGTGGTGGTATTGGAAAGGAGGGCTGTAGTTTTGAGCCTTGTCTTAGTCCCACAGGGAGTATTTGTAGATGCCCTTGTGGAGCTGTTGTGTTGGGAACAGCTTAGCTTCTCACATACCTTTCCCTAGGAGAATACCAGTGACCTTCCTGAGAGTTCAGCAGCTCTTTATTGACAGGGTTGGGAGAGGGGTAAATGAGTGGTGGGTCCACGTAGAGAGAATGTGGGTTTTGTGCCCCCGGTCTGGTTACCAGTTATCTTGTGGCACAGCTACAGTGTTTACTGTCTAGGCTTTTTGCCAAGAGTCCCATGCGGATGCTCCCAGATCTCCTGCCTGCCCTTCCCCCCCCATGGACTTCTCTCATTTCCTACTTCCTGATCCTTTACTTTCTTGTTCCTTATTCTCTGATTCCTTACCTTCTCCTGGCTTTCTTTTTCATCTTGTAAAGCTCCCTTTAACTTTGTTTCCCATTCTGGGTCCCTATTTTGTCCATCTCTGTGTCCCCAGCCTCTAAAGCCCGGGTCTCTCTGATTCAACTCTCGCTTCTGTATTTACCACAATTTGCCACCTACAGTGTTAAATTACAGTTATGTTTCTCTTCCATCCAATGACTGCTTCTGCAGAAAGAAGTGTGGGTAGTTTCGGGCTGGATGTGCCTTCTCGCCCCTGGGAAAAATAGGAAAATGAGTTTTAGTCTTCCAGGGGTAGGGAGCCTAAGGGCTGTACAAAGGAGGCTTTCCCGCAGGCTGCAGCTGTTCCTTTCCCACAATATCCAAGTCAAACTCATCTCACCACTGTGCAGATTGATTTCCTCCTAATAATTTAATCTATTGTGCAGGAAAATGCCTACTCTGCCGGTAACATAACTTTGAACCCTCCTTTTTTTTTTTTTCTTAACCAATATTGAATCCTCGGGACTTTATACACTAAGAAATGTTTGCCCTGTTTTTGCAATGAGTTGCATTACAAAATGCTCTCCGTTGACTGACACTGGATGTTAAGAAGCAGGATAATAAGGGGTGATTGTCCTTTCAGAATTAGGTTGTCTGGGTTTGAAGGGCTGCGTCACCCTTTCCTGGCTGGCTAACCTTGGACAAGTGACCTAACCACCCTGGATCAACTTTCTCCATCATATGGAAGTAGCAACAGTTCTACCCCCAATGGTTAAATAAAATAGTCTATGTAAAGTATGTGGCACACAGCCAAGGTTCAGTGTTGGTTATTATCATGTCATGCACAAACCACATCTGTCTAATTATAGGGTTTTCCCTTGTAAATGATAAGGTGGGTGGGTGGGGTAGGGCACAGCAAGGCAAGGGAGAGAGAAGTCCTTGCATTAACATTGGGTATTTTCTATCCCAGGTGGTATGTACTTTAGAAACAGCATTCATTTCTCTGGTGGGACAGGTTGGTGGATGTAAAAACAGCATGGGACAATGACCAGTATAAAAGTAAGATTATTTCTTGGATTTAAACAGACCACTTTTTTTTTTTTTAAGAGAGAGAGAGAGAGTGTGAGTGTGGGGGGGGCAGTGCAGGGAGAGGCAGAGAGAGAATCTTAAGCAGCTCCACACCCAGCGTGGAGTCTGAGGCGGGGCTCGATCTCACGACCCTGAGATCATGACCTGAGCCAAAATCAAGATTGGGTCGCCCAACTGACTGAGCCACCCAGGCACCCCCCCTAAACAGAACACTTTCAAAAAACAATCAAACCTTCTACTTGCTTTTTAAAAATGTATGCCAGAAAGCCATCTGAACATGTCTGCTTTTAGGAACAAGCCTATAAATCTGTCTCCATTCTAAATTTTCCTCTGAGGAGGAGAAACATGGCAAATGAATATAAATAGTTAAGGGTTTCTTATTCTTTTTTTTTTCCCTGTCAGATGACAAGGCTGACACTTGCTAAATTTCCAATTGGATTTGGAACATAGACTTTGGAAGAAATGTACCTTGGATTCTGTCAGCTCTCAGAAGTTTAAGAGAACACTGGAAGGCAAATGTGAGTTAGATGAAGGGGCATGCCAGTGCTGGCCAGGCCAACCAACGGCTGCAGATTTGATTTTCCTCTGCCCTGCCAACATTTGGGGAAAAGGAGCTGGCTGCTCTTTTAAGCAGAAATAAACTCTAGAAGCTGACAGGAAGCTGGAGGAAGGCAAAACCTGTGTGTTTAATGGGCGAGCAGTGGGATATAAGGCTCCATCCCAGAATTAGCAGGCTAGACCTCCCAGCTTCTTCTAGAACTTCAAATCTTAAAAAGATATTTTAATATGTTGTTTGGAAAATACTTCTCAAGCCAGTACTTGCACGTTACATCCCGGCCGTGATTTTACCTATCGATAGTAGTTTGAGCATTGTAGGGTGATTTTAAGGCTATTTTATTAATGAGCAGGGATCAATAGTGCATGACAGACATGGGCAAACACAGCTCCCAGAAGAGACTATCCAAATGCCATCAAGCATAGGAGAAAATGCGCACCTTCTTTAGTCGTCAGGGGAATACAGAATGATCTCTGCACAAACATCGGAATGGCAACAGTTTAAAAGTCTAACGATTCCAAGCGTGAGCAGGGACGTGAAGCAAAGGGAAACTCATATACTGCCAGCTAGAACATCCAAAGCACAGGCACTGTGGAAAACTGACAATTTCTGCTAACGCCGACAAGGCTGATTGTATGGTCCAGCAATTCACACCAAGAGCAAGGGATATGTATGTCCACAAAAAAAGTGCATGACAATATTCAGAGCAGTTTCCTACATAATAGCCTCAAACATTCAGACACAGCAAACATCCCGTATGATTGCAATGATGATAAAATTCAGAAGAACGGTTCTCTGTGGACGCGGGAGATGGATATAGAGTGGGAAGGGACACGAGGGGCACTTATGGGGTGCCAGGAAGGGTCTATATCTTGATCTACCTGGTGATTACGGGCATATATGCATGCGGAAAAAATCATCAAATTGTATACTTATTATTGGGGGTTCACTGAATGCACTATGCTTATCCCCTCAGTAAAAAATAAATAAATGTGAGCAAAACAAACCAAAAAGATATGAAATGGGAAGACCAGGTTGGGTATAGAAATGAAGATAGGGAGGGCCGTGTGCCTTGGATCTATAAGAGGCAAGGAACGGTGGGGGGCGGGAGGGCGGGAGATATTGCATTGAACCAAACAAAACCACCCTAGAGTCTGCAAACAACACAGTGAACTCATTTATTTCTCTCTAGCATTTCATTCTGATTGAGGGATAAAGTTTAGAGTTGTCATAAGGCTAGTTCCCTGGGAAACAGGCTCTGAGAAAGTTCTATGGCAGGAGTTTTATTAAGGAGTGTGCTTATGGGAACATCACCAGTAAGAAAGTGAGGGAAGCAGGGCTGGGCAGGCAGAGAAGTTCAAGGTGATGCTATTTTACCAGACTGGGCCAGTTCTACAAGGAGCTCTTTCTCTCAGAGGGTCCTCAGTGTTGTTACAAATTGTGACAACGAGGCCAAGACTTTGCACCCTGCAGCAATCATTCATTAGTGTGGCTGCCCTGGTGAGGGGGCATAAACTTGGGTAAGGTGCTCCCTTTGGTGGATAACAACCCCCAGAGAGGGATCCAACTCTGAAGCATTAGCAGTTAACACTCCCGGCAGCTGGAAGAACGATCGTGTTGGTCTGAAGGGTGCGATCTGTACAATGCGCCACCGAATCTACCCTTTGCACCATTTACCTCTTATGGTAAGATCACTCCCACCTGGGACCAGCTTCCCTAGGATTCGGATTGGTCTCATTTCCTAGGTAAAGCCACAAGAGGAAGGTGAGTAGGATGAGCTACAGACCCCATCAGTCTAACTGGCTTTGAGGTCACAACTGATTCTCATCATCTTTTTCTACTGCCCGTTCTATATTCTTTTCACCCGTGGCTAGCCGCTCTGTTGGTCTGGGTGGTTTTTTGTATGGTGTGATATTTACCCTCATCCCTGAGGAGTTTGGACTCCTAATCACTGTGCCTTTCTCACACTGTGACTGCTGAACTTGTCCATTTACTGTTACAATTAGGAGTGTTTCAAGACATGCCTCTGAGAGCAAAGCTATCCTTCCCTGACTGCCTGGAACATTGGAAGTACACAGTCCCAAAGTAGGCATGTTGGTAAGCAAGGCCACTACTACTTCTATCCCCTTGGGTCTTGGACCTATACATTATACCTATTGAAGTCACAGCACCATATAATGGTCTTTTAACTTTGTGTATAATGTTCTTCCTGATGGCTAACACCCTATTCTTGCAGGGCTTTGGCTTCAAATTGGTGCTTAACTTTATCTTTAAAAGGGCATTCCATCATTCTTACCCGCTTGGCAGATTCTGGGTGGTGTGGTATGTGATAGGATCAGTGGATCCCATGTGCCCTCAGCTGCATCTCTTTTGGTGGAAAGTAGGTCTCTTGGTCTGAAATGCTGCTATGCATTAACCTGTGTCAGTGGATCAAACATTTTGTAAGTTTTCAGTTAATCTTGGTGACTGGGGTCCTGGGAGCAGGAAAGGCAAACTTGAGTATGTTACCATTCCAGTCAAAATCAACTGCTGCCCCTCCTAGGATGGAAGTGGGCCAATGTAGTCAATTTGCCAAATGGCTGATTTGTTCCTTCTAAGGATAGTTCCTTCTAGGAATAGGATATCAGGCACTCAGTGTTGATCTATGTGGCTGGCAGTTTGGTCATTCGGAGAGGCCGAAACAAATCAACCTTATGGCAGAGCTCATACTATTGGAACCATATATAGCCTTCCATTCTGACATCATGGCTATGTTGGGCCAGAACTGGGACTGCTGATGACAGGCCCTGGCTGACTGATGACCAACTGAGCCATTCTGTCTCCTTGGTTGTCTGGTTCCTCTTCTGTGGTGGATCTTCTCATTTGGGTGTTAACTTGAGATGCACAGTGTTGGGTCATGACCCTTTTGGGAGCTTCCTGGGTGTAATCTGAAGTTGGCCCTCCATATGTGGAGGGTAGGGAGAGACTGAAGAAAGAGGCGGGCCACTCCTGGTTGGGAGGTGGCTGTTTGAATAAGAAAAAGGAACTTATATATGAGGCTGTCTTGGGCAGCCTTGGGATCCCCACACCCACCCTCCAAATCTTAAAAGCTTATAAAGAAGCCCTAACTGGGCTCAGTCACGCATACCACATAGGTGTTCGTTCTCAACACCACATCACCATCTGAAGGCTATGTCTTTGGAGCAGCCCTGGAGAGTGGGAAAGGTAAGTGGAACCCACATTCCAAAAGTAGGGGAGGGGGTGAGGAGCCTCCGAGTGCCTGGGTCCAGCTTATGAGTCAACTGGCAGTCACATCTTTTGGATGACCTTCCCCAACACACAGGTCTTCACACTTTGTGCCTGCTTCCATAGGTACATCCACATGCTTCTTCCCAAACTTCTTTCTGTCTGTCTCCTTCCAGACTCCTGATGAAAAGCCAAACTATTCACTAATTTTTTTAAAGATTTTATTTATTTGACAGAGAGGGATTGAGCACACAAGCAAGGGGAGTGGCAAGCAGAAGGAGAGGGAGAAGCAGGCTCCCTGCCGAGCAGAGAGCCTGACATTGGGCTCGATCCCAGGGCCCTGAGATCATGACTTGAGCCGAAGGCAGATGCTTAACAGACTGAGCCACCCAGGAGCTCCTGAACCATTCACTATTGTATATATTTTTCTGTTTACCTTTATGCCAGACTACTTCTCTTTCTTCATAAAGTAGGTGATCAAGAATACTTCCCATATCTCTGGTAATTGGAAGGACTTTCCTTCACCTGTGTCTTTCAATACCACCCGGGGTGGAGAACAACAGGAGAACAACAGTTTATTTGGGGCTTGTACTTACATACCAAGACAACTCATTCTTAAACCAAGCTTGGCCTTTGCCTTCTCTTGTCAGCTGGGGACTCACATAGGCAGCAACAGATGAGAGTTGAAAGAGAGGTGATATAATAGTAGTCAGAGCCACAGGGGTCAGGGACACCTTACTTCTACTTTCTGGCTCTGGCTCAGGTCCAGAAACTGGGCAAGGGATCATAATATTTTACTGAGGCAACTGCTTGCGCCTCCTGATCTTTCTCCTTGGTTTCTCTTGGTTTTATAGCTTGAGCTGTACAGCTGTTGGTCATCCGTCTATCTTGTCCTTAGGGATTCCGTAATACTATTAACCATCTCCATAGCTCTCCATGGGTCAATCCCCACCTAGTTACCACTTGACCTTGGCACTTACTATGACAATTTTCTGCACTTACTTTTAGTTGTTAAGCACTATCAACCGGCCTCCATTATTTCAATATCTTATCATCCTCGTTGCTATCAGAGATGCAGTTCTATAATCACATCTCCTACCATTAGCCTGGCCTGTGAAAGACAGACACCACGGAGCTTCTCACGGAGGCCAGTTTCTTCCAGGCCCTCCCATTGTACAGTTTGTGGGTTTTGCTTTTATATGGTATATTCTCTCTAGCATGCTCACTTCTCTGAGCCTTTTGAGTTTAGGTTTGCCAAAACCATTCTGGCATTTCTACTTCATTTAGTGTAGGCCGTCATGTTTCCTTGGCTTTCAAGGGTCCTACTCCTTGCATATGAGCACTGTCTCCGGAGGTCTCTGCCAGGGTCTTACATTCTGTGTCTCAGGAGAGTACTTTTACATTGATAAACTCTTACATGATTTGTTATTCAGACTTCCTTGATTCAGCACTGTCTGGATTCAATCCCACAATACTCTTTGAGCTCCTGTGGTCTGTGTTTACTAGGTCTTACAGCTTCTTCCGGGTATAGTCTGTTTCTTCCCTTACAAGAGTCATTACTTACCCAGCTGAGTCAGTGCTGCAAGACAGATGCCTCTGCATTGTCTTCAAAGGGTGGGGAGGAGTGCTATCCTTTAAAAGGAGAGAGAGGGCTACTTCTGCAGACCCAGAGAGTTCAGGATGACCTGGGGTATCAAGGTTCTTGAGTGCATTGACCCAGATGTCCCCATTCCAAATCTCAGCTTCTTCGTCCTTCCTAATCAAGGCCCTGACCTTGGCACCTCAGGCTTGCTGAGGTTGAAGATTTAATAATCTCTGGAGTCTTGAAACTGATCTTCAGTTTTTTCTGTCCTCTAGCGTTAGAGGAGATGAGTGTCTTTTTATATGGAATAAATGAGGCCCTCTGACTTTTACAATTCACCTTATATCAGTGATTAATCACTTTGGTGGTTTTTAAACATATCAGCAAATTTTGACATACCTACTAGACAGCCTTTGTAATCACACCTAATGAATAGAATGCAGTTGGATTGACACTGCATGACCTCCGAGGCCAAGCCATAAAAAGCAATCTGGCCTCAGGGAGCCTCGGTGGCACAGCTGGTTAAACATCAGATTCTTGGTTTCGGATCAGGTCGTGATCTTAGGGTCGTGGGATAAAGCCCCACGTCAGCTCTGCACTCAGTGTGGGGTCTGCTTGGGATTCTCTCTCCCTCTCCCTCTGCCCTGACCCCCTCTTGCAAATAAATAAATAAATCTTTATAAAAAAGAAAAGCAATATGGTTTCCACCTGACTCTCTTCCCCCTCTTGGCACTTTTGTCCTGAGAACCCAGCTATCATGCTGTGAAAAAGACAAGCAGCTGCATGGAAGGGTCACATGTAAGTGTTTCAGTCGTCAGGGAGTATCAGCCACCAGACACATGACTGAATAAGCCACTGGATGATTCCAGCCTCTAGTGTTTCAGCCTCTCCATCTGATGCCGGGGGCGGGGAGGGGGGCGGCGGGGAGATGAGATGAGATGATTTGTGAACGAAATAAATGTTTTCATTGTTGCCACCAAGTTTAGATTGGTTTGTTACAGAGCAGTAGACACAAGGACAATCACTCTCAACCTTCCATTATCTTTCTGCAGTGCACAGTGGCACTTAGTAACTAGATCCAGTTTCATAGTCTTTATAATTATTTCTTCCCTTATACCTTTCAAACACTTAGATATTATAGGAGCTGGCATCTTTTCTTCTGCTGGTATTTCTTTTCTCTTCTGCATGGGCAAAAGCCTTAACAAACTGCACAGTTATAGCATGGAGCAAGCCAAGGGCTGCGAGGACTCCCCCACCAGTAAAGGGATCCTCATTGTCATCCGGCCGGGGGATGAGGCACCTCCAAAACTTCACCTTAAATTCTGCTTTCGAGGACCACTTCACCACCTTTTGTCATAAATTCTTGGAAATGGGTTCTGTCTGAGAAGAAAATTTGTGTACAGGAAGTTTACTGGGGATTGCACTCAGAAGTAACACATAAAAATGATGGAATCAAAATTAGGTGGAGGTAGAAGCTGAACTGTAATACAGATTGAAATTAGACTTGGGCAAAGAACATGGGTGCGCTTAGCTGAGATCACCATGTTTAGCTGTCCCGCCTAGGCCTTTGACTCCAGCATCAACACAAGCAGAGGGCGTAACTTTGGGTGAAGCATCGCCCAGAAGGCAACCCCCAGAGGGATGCAGAAGCCAATACTCTTGGAAGCTAAGGGAATGAATCCCAGAATGACTGACTATATTCCTAGAGGAATGAGGAGGATCTGGGTGGCGTACTGCAATTTCTATTACAAAATCTGGATAGCTCTGGGTTGAAGAAGATAATGGGGACTGACATCATGACAATGGGAAGCTAAGGAAATTTCAGGATGGGGTGAAAGGAGGCAGTGAGGTCATGCATTCTTTACATGATCAGGTCACTGCAGATCATGGGAACTCATGTAATAAATCAAACAAAGATCAGGCCGAATGTGCTTTATTTTCTGCCAGCCAGTG
The DNA here is from genome assembly GCF_964656455.1 of Halichoerus grypus. Classification (NCBI taxonomy): domain Eukaryota; kingdom Metazoa; phylum Chordata; class Mammalia; order Carnivora; family Phocidae; genus Halichoerus; species Halichoerus grypus. Next base: position 62,900,792 of record NC_135715.1, on the reverse strand, counting down.
AACGTTCACACACACACACACACCTATCAGTAATCATTGCTTTAAATTATTCAGTCTCATGCCCTGGTAGCACACAATTGCTCTCTGAGCATGCTCAATCACTTATCACATCACTTTTAGAATCAACTCTGTGAGGGCATTTCCTTTAATATCTTTACTGACTTTCCTTTAGTTCATCAACAGTCCATTAATTCCTTTTTATCCTATCACAAATATCCTAAATATTTTCATATTGCCTTAAAATATTTATCTTGGACCAGTTTCCAATCTTGCTTGACTCATCTCATCTTGCTTCAAGGAGAAATTTCCTTTGATGTTAATAGTAAACTGCTTTCTTGAAAGGCTACCTGTGGTTATTTAAGAGGATAAGAAAGAAACTTGGTCAGATCGCTCTGTCAGGCTCCCGTCTTTCATTCTTTTAAACTTACCTCCAGTGAATTCTTTTAGATCTTCTAATATGGATGTGTTTTCCATTTTGGAGGGGGAGAGGGCAGTTTTTAGGGTTTTTTTGTCTCTTTAAAAAAATTGTTCTAATCATGGAATGGCACCATGGCCCCAAATATCTGCATTAGAAATATTTATCCGAGAGAATCTTTTTCTGCATTGCTTCTAATTCAGTGAAAAAGCAAGTAGTAGATTCTGACTTTTGTCGATGTTTGAAATGTCTTTTCTTTATCTTTTTGTTTTGTTTTGTTTTTAACAAATTCCTACTCCTGCTTCGATAGCTTCTGCAAATATCGCCTTCTCTTGTAAAACTTTTATTTCTCCAGACAAAGTTAGTCACACTTTCTTCTGGATACCTACACTAGCTCCTTTCCTTCTTTCTTTCTTTCTTTCTTCTTTCTTTCTTTCTTTCTTTCTTTCTTTCTTTCTTTCTTTCTTTCTTTCTTCTTTCTTTCTTTTTCTTTCTTTCTTTCTTTCTTTTTCTTTCTTTCTTTCTTTCTTCTTTCTTTCTTTCTTTTTCTTTCTTCTTTCTTTCTTTCTTTCTTTCTTTCTTTCTTTCTTTCTTTCTTTCTCTTTCTTTCTCTCTCTCTCTTTCTTTCTTTTCTTTCTTTTTCTTTCTTTCTGCAATTGCTTGTTGAAGTCTACTGTATATCAGGCACTGTAGATACAAGAACGTGTCCTGCTTTCTTAGACCAGTGGAAGAGAGAAAGAAATAAGCAGTGATTATAATACAGCGCCGTAACTTCTCTACTACAAAGGAAGCAGAGGATGCTGGAGAAAGAGAATGGGGCATTCAATTTGAACCAAGTTTTTTTTTTTTTTTAGTTTCAATTTTTATTTATTTTTGTATTTTTTTTCAAATTTTATTATGTTATGTTAGTCACCATACAATACATCATTGGTTTTTGATGTGGTGATCCACGATCCATTGTTTTCATATAACACCCAGTGCTCCATGCAGTACGTGCCCTCCTTAATACCCATCACCGGGCTAACCAATCCCCCCTCCCGCCTCCCCTCTAAAACCCCGTTTGTTTCTCGGAGTCGATAGTCTCTCATGGTTCATCTCTCTCTCCAAAAAAATGGGGGGGGCGGAATTGGAGGGGGAGATGAACCAAGTCTTAAAGGATGAATGAGGCTTTCCCAGTTTGGGGGTTGGGTGGACTTTTTTTGGCAGAGAGGACTCAGCCTGAATGGAGGCAGACCACTTTAAGAGGATTACACGTATTTAGGAGAAGCTAAATCACCACACATAGAGAGGGAAAGGCTATGGAGAGGACTGGAAAGGAAGATCCCATCATACTGAGTCACTTGGGAAGCCACTGAAGGTTTATTCCTAAGGGACTAACATGATCGCTTTTGTATATTATTTTCCTATGAAAGAGTTAAATATAAAATAATAACAAAGTACCTAAAGGAAAAATTAAAATATTGGATAAGCAAGTAAAAACTAAGACAAATACTTGCAACAAATAAAATACATTGATTAAAATTCTTAATATATAGGTAATGCCTACAATCAGTTCAGAAAAGCACTAGCATTCCAATAGTGGGTAGAGGACACATGTTAACAATTCACAGAAGAAAACCTTAACGATCTTTTGTCCACATGGTGTAATTAATGGTTTATTTTTAATTTCTCTGTATCTATATCTGCTCTGACCAAATTATCTAAAATGACTAAAAAATTTTAATGGTAAAGAAAATAATTTAAGAGGTCATTTGGTAAAAAAAAAAAATGTGGATAAATTTGGGGTGAACCAGATGAAGGAATGTCTGAGTCAGTTCAGGTTGCTATAACAGAGACTAGGTGGCTTAGCTAACAGAAATTTGTTTCTCACAGCTCTTGTGCCTTGAAGTCTGAGTTCAGAATGCCAGCGTGGTTGGGTTCTAGGTAAGGGCCCCCTTCCCAGTTTGCAGATGGCCACCTTCTTGCTGCATCTTCACTTGGTGGAAAGAGATCTCTGTAGTGTCTCTTCTTATAAGGGCACTAACCCCATTCATGAGGGGAGGCCTCCATCCTCATGACCTAATTGCCTCCCAAAGGCCTCACCTCCTAATAACATTGGGGATTAAGGCTTTAACATATGAATTCTTGGGTGGGGGGGCATAAGGCTTTAGTCCACAGCATAGAATGGTCATATTATGGAGTAATGAGAGTGTAAAACAAGGCGGTGGCTATAGGGTGAAGAAGGAGAACCAAACTCAAGAAATATTTAGAAAGAAAACAAATAAGACATGGCGATTAATAATATTCAGATAATAATATTCTGAAACTGGGTATACGAATTTGGAGTTTGGAGGAAAGGTTAGGGATTCATCAGGACTGTTGCTTCCTAATTTATTCTATACTGATCTATCTATATAGTAGACACATCAAAATTCCAGAATATCATTTCTAAAATTCAGACTGGGAGTTAAGTGATTAGGGAAACTCACAACAGATATGATTAGTGTTTCTTATGAGATATTCATTGATGCTACAAGACGAAAGATTTCCCTGGACAGGAATTTTGGGTAACACTAGGTTAACAAACCTATATAGGTGTACTTATGGGATAGAGTTTGTCAGAGCCTGTACTATGTTGAAGTGCACTAATCATAGCACATAGCGCACAGGATTTCCCAAGCCTCTTTGACGGTGGGACCACTTTTTTCAGGGTATCTCTGGGACAAATCTCCTGTGATACCAACTGGAAACCACAGATTAAACATTTGCAAAAGTATTTTAAATAAAAAATATACATTGGGACTAAAAAGCAAGGGAAAACATATAGAAAGCAAAAGACTGGTACAGCCACTCTGGAAAATAGTATGGAGGTTCCTCTAGAAGCTAAAAATAGAGCTACTCTATGACCCAGCAATTGCACTACTAGGTATTTAATCCAAAGATACAAATGTAGTGATCTGAAGGGGCACTTGCACCCCAATGTTTATAGCAGCAGTGTCCACAGTAGCCAAACTATGGAAAGAGCTGACATGTCCATCGACAGATGAACAGTTAAAGAAGATGTGGTATATATATACAATGGAATACTACTCAGCCATCAGAAAGGATGAATACTTACCATTTACATTGACATGGATGGAACTGGAGGGTATTATGCTGAGCAAAATAAGTCAATCAGAGAAAGACAATTATCATATGGTTTCACTCATATGTGGAATATAAGAAACAGTGCAGAGTATCATAGGGAAAGGGACGGAAAAATGGAATGGGAAGAAATCAGAGAGGGAGACAAACCATGAGAGACTCTTAACTATAGAAAACAAACTGAGGATTGCTAGAGGGGAGGTAGGTGGGAGGGATGGGGTACCTGGGTGATGGGTATTAAGGAAGGCACATGATGTGATGAGCACTGAGTGTTATATGCAATTGATGAATTACAGAACTCTACATCTGAAACTAATGATGTTCTATATGTTGTCTAATTGAATTTAAATAAAAAAAGGGAAAAAAAAGAAAGAAAAAGACTCAAGGAACATGGAAGTAACAAATGTAAAGAAGATTTATATCAAGAGAAACAAATTGACCAGCAATAAAGCATACAAGCTTGAAAGAAGGAGAATGGTTAATAATCCTATTAGGAGAAAAGAACAGAGGTCTCTCTCCCAGGGACTTGACCTATCCAATCTCTAGAAGGAATATCCCTGCTGTGGGAGGGGATGCTATTAGGCTATCCCATTAATTAAACTTTGGAGTCAGCCTGTGGCAGTATTTTCTTTATAAATTAATATATTAGCATTCTGCTTATAGTGCAGCATGAAGTATCCTGCATGACTATGTCAACTTGAGCCTGATATACTCTGGGCAATTGAAAATTGAGTTTCTGGACTTACACAACTGAGGGTCAAGCCATAGTGCATGGTCAATACCCCAAGGTAATTCAGTTCACTTTTCCATGCCAGCACCCTCTACTTCCCCACAGACTTTCTTTTAAACTTCAGCACTTTGCGGGGGTCAAGCCTTTTCATTTCGGTATCACCATTTTATAGAAAAGTGACAGACCCATAATTGGTGCCAGAAGCAATAGCACTTCATTTTTCATGGCAAGTTGTAACAAGAATAACTGTACTTTTGTGTTTTGAACATTGTGATAAAGAGCCCAGTGATAGAGAAATTAAACTGTGAAGTAGATGGGTCAACAACTCCTTTCCGTCATGGTATTTCTTGGCTAGCTCCACAAAGGCTCTTATTCCTGGCTCATACCTGAGTCACAGCATGGGTTCTAGATAAATAATAAGGCTGTTTTTTGATGTTAAATTTGTCTTTGATTCACCTTCTGATATTTTGCACTTTGTTCACAGACATATGCAACCAAATGCAAGAAGAAGGAAGTTGCTTTTGCGGTGCTTTGGCCTCAGGTTAGCCATTGCCTCAAGAATAGATGATGAATGTATCAGTTTCTCTTTATGTTGTGATTCCTGTAATAAGAGCTGATTCATGTTTTCTAGTTTGCATTCTCCTTGAATTCTCTGTCATGAGGAGAAATGGTGATTTGTTCCTTTCATAATAGAATATGAATGTGTATACACTTTTAATAGGCTTATAAACAGGAGTATTCCACCTGATGCTAAATGTTTTCTTCTTTGAGTGACTGCCCATTCTACCTCATCCCAATTCAAGTAGCATGAGGAAAGGAGGGAGCTGGGGGGGGGGGGCAGGAAATGGGCAATGCATCAAATATTAAAAAACTGAGGTCGAAGCATTACAGTTTATTACCATCATGTTTCACAGAATATATGAGCCATTAAAATTCCAATACTGCACCATATTATTGTGATAAAGGTTGTAATGGGAACGAGGAATGATAGCACATGAATCTGTTCTAATAGCACTGGTGATAACAGGAGCAAGAAAAAGGCACAAACAAAGCCCATTCCTATTATAACATTCAAATAAGAATCTGGTGCTTCTGCTCTGAAACCCAAGACTCAAGCCATGTATCAACATGAGTAAAAGTAACATCAGGATGATTAATAATGTCGTATTATAGTGGTCAACTTGGGGGGAGGGGTGATGAATCATTCCTAACCCTACAACATGATAACCGTACTGAACCTGTTTTGCTTAGTTTTAAACGTGCCTCTTCCATTGCTCGTCTTAATGATCAGCAGTAGTAAGAACTATGATGTTTATACCATAGCTGTTAAATCACAAGCCCAGTTCTACACTCATTAGTAGTGAAAGCTTTGTATTCCTTATCCTTTCTGTAGCTCACTTTCCTGATATGTAGAACTAGAGACAGAATACACCTACCTCATAGGGTTGCTGTGAGATTAAATATAGACCATGGGGCAAAGCACTCAAAAAAATCAGTAGTTAACATTAGTAATAGCAGTCACAGTGTGATACAGGAGATGTTTTTACCACCTTCCCTGCTCAATAATCAATTTCAAGACAGTTTTATACAGTTACACTTCACTCGAAGGAAAGGTTTATCCTTCACACCAACATAATCCAATGAGGTGTTCTGCTCTCCTATCCTCATTTGAGAAGATGGAGTTTATAAGTATCCTGACATGTCTGCTAGAGATTGTCCACATGGGATGGGTCACAGAGGGTACTGGGCAAGTTTTCAGACCTCAGTTAAGGATAATTCCAAAAAGGTGATGCATAGGCAGTATGCTCCTCCTTGGAGCTTGGTGGTCTTAGGTGGGCAATAAGACCATTGTAGTGCCCCACCTGCCCCTGTAACGCCACTGGTAAGGGGGCTTCCAGCCCCGGCTTGCCTTCCTGAACACACAGGGTCTCTTTCTTTACACTTCTTTCTTCAAGCCACTGTGAAAGTCATTTAGCTTCTTGGTATGAGAAAACACCACTATTCAAGTAAACAACCACATATTTCTTTCCTCTAGGTCAGAAAGTTGTTTGGTTGGGTTTTTTTTTTTTTTTCCTTATTTTTTCTTCTGTTTATAGCCTATTTTTAGTTCTTCTCTACTGACTTGAACAGATTAGGAGGAATGGAACATTTTTAGTGGTCTCAGAGATGTGGAAACAATATCCATATTCATACTTCAAATATGATCCCACTTTTGTAGGGGATAAAGATTTATACCTTTAGTTCAAATAAAAAAAAACAAATAACAATATCCTCTTTAGCAGATATTTGGTATTTCAAAAATTGACAACTCCTTATAATAAGATTTTAAAAGAACTTTCCTCCCTAATTATAAGGGTAATACATGTCCATTGTTTTCTCAATTTGAATACCTCCAAAAGCTGACCTTGATGTGAGATTGGGATGCAGTGATTAATTTGGGAAGTGGGAATGATCCCGTGAGAGTAGGGGATGTAAGCCAAGGAAGGGAGGGAAGCCAAAAAAAGAATGTGTTAGTCAAGCTGAAACCTCTCTAAGTATTTTATATAGAAAGGGATCTAAGCATGGGAAATGGGTGCTTACAAAATTATTAGAAGCAAGCAAAGAGTAAGCTCTCAGCTGGGCCTCCAGGAGCAACTCCTAGAAAGTCATCCCTGACCTGGTCCACAGGTGGAGCTGTGATTTCAACCGCAATCGAGAAGATGGGAAATTTGGAAGTACCACTAGAACTTCAGCAATATACCTTGCTAGCAGCAATCTGGGGATCATCCATTAGTAGAAGTGCACAATGGCACAATCCAATCCATACAGGGGAACCTGACATATTTAACAACAACTAAGTATGCACTTCACTCACTTGGCAATTCTGCTTCCAGGAATTTATTCTACAGATGCACAGATATGAAAAGATATATGTACCAGGTTTTGCACCATGCTGTTGTTTGGAAATAACTGTATGTCCTGCAAGAGGACTGGTTTAGTAAACAGTCCACAGAATAAAAGACAATGCACCAGTTGGTTGTTTTTTTTTTTTTTTAAATGAGGACATTCTCAATACACTGATTTGGGAAATCTCCAGGACATATTTTAAAAGAAAGAAGTATGGCATTTAAGCAAAGTACAAGATATGTATATTTAGCTGTGCCTGAAAGCAAGACAGTACTTGAAGACTAATGGAAACAGGTGAAATGAATATAGGATAAGGCCAACATTAAAACATCAAAGTTTCGAGCATCAAAAAAGATAATGATAGTAATGGTAAGGATAAAAAAAATCCATTAAGATGAGAATGATACTATATTAAAAAGTGTGTATATGAGAGGAAACCCTTACTGAGAATTTCAGTTAATAAATGGAGAAGGAATGATAGAATTAGAACACTACCATTTTGCAATCCCAATTGCAATGTGATTCAGACACAGGTTATCAGTGGATAGTAAGAATTATTGGGTGACAGGTTGCGGGAAACAGGATATTCACAGAGCCCCACGAGAAAAGTTTTTTTCCCGCAATGAAGAGCTTTGGTTAACAAACCTCAACCAAGTTATAAAAGGTAACATTGTCAATAAAAGAAGAAGCTGAAATTCAGTGCCTCCTGATGTGATGCAGTGGCAAGAACATAAGATCACCCATGTAGTGGCCTTATTAGAAGAGTTTGTCTGAAATATACAAGAACACATGCAGACAAATCCAGAGTGTGAGATGGTCTATAAAACAACTGGCATGGCTTCAAAAATGTTAATATCGTGAAAGATAAACAAAAATAAACTTGTGGGAAACTTTTCTACATAAAAGGACATTAAAGAGGCATGAAAATTCAACGCAATTTGTAATTTCCTGAGTCAGAAAAAAGTAAACAATTATAAATAAGGACATTATTAGTACTAGGGAAACCTGAATATGGATTGTATAGTAGATGTTACTGAATTAATATTACTTTTGCAAGGTGTAAAGATGGTATTTTGCTTACTTGGAAGCTACACACTGAAGTATATAGGGGTGATGTGTCATGATACAGCAACTTACCTTCAAATGGTTCAGCAAAACAACAAACAGGTCAGTAGAGAAGAAAAAGTAAAGTGGCAAAATGTTAAAAATGGGAAAATCTAGGTGAAGCATATATTAGTGTTCATTGTGATATTCCTTTTGATTTTTTCCATTGGTTTGAAATTCTCCAACATAATGGCTGAACAATGTATGTTTAAAATCATGCCTTTTTTTTCCCAATAGACAAGTGGATCCGGGATGTTATCTTCATGGCAAAAATGAAGAGAAACAAAAATACTCATTTGTATAATGAAACCTTACAAAGGTAAATTTTAAAATCTAATAAAAGTGTTTTCAATAGGAAGGAGAGAAGAGGGTGGAAACAAGATTCTCAGTATATAAACTTTTTATATTGTTTTGCTTCTTCATGTAAATGTAGTATCTATTAAAAAAACATAACATTCAGTAAAATGCAATAAAACAAAGAAGAAATAACATGGACTCCTGAGTCAGACTTCTTGGGCTCAATCCTGTTCTTTTACTTCCTGGCTTACCATTGCTTTAGGCAGATTTTGGAATTCCCAATGCCCGTTTTCTTATCTGTAGAGTGAAGCCAATAATGATACCTGCCCGTTGGAACATCAAAGTTCTCAGATCATGCCTAGCATTCATCAAAGTAAGTTTCCCAAAGGAAGCAGACCCTCAATCCAGTAGAAAAAAATAGAAATTGTCTCCATTTGGTTTCAATTTTTCTTTTTTAGGAAAGCTAAATTTGTTTGCCTAAAAGAAAAAAATCTAATACTTTCAGAGGCCCACGCTGGCTGGGGCTGCCTTATGGTATGAATTTCCTATGATCATGGTATGACGGAGCTGGAACAGTCCTTAACAGCACAAACTCAACCCATTTGATTAACAAAACTCCATAGCTGGCGGCAGAGAAAGGCCGAGAACGCAGGACATGTGGCTCTCTTTCTAGTACAATATGTTATTTGTCAGAACAGTCACTCAGGCTGAGATGAAATTCATTCACTAGATACGTATTTTCTGAATGGTTACACAGTGGGTGCCTGGACATGGTAATGAACAGAGAAGTCTATCCTATAGAAGGGGCAGAGAGTAAATAAACCCGTAAGCATCATCTAAGTACACAATCAGGTTTTGGGTAGTGGTAAGTGTTTTGGGGAAAGCAAAGCTGAGAAAGGAAATCGACCCTGATGGGGTTGGGAGGGGTTTGCTATTTTAGGCAGGATCAAGGCCTCTCTGAAGAGATGAATTTTAAGCAAAAATCTGAATGAGAGAGAGAAAAGACCGTGGGAAGGAAATCTGTGCTACATAAGCACCTGGACAAAATGATTACTGAATTCCCTTTTGATGCTGAATTATTTGAACTCTTTAGGATACAAGGCCTTATAAAACCATGACAATATGATTTACTTCTCAGCAATACCAACATTCAGTAAATTGTACAAATTTTCAATTATGGTCATACCTTGGGCACCATTTCTTCTCTAAAATGAATAAAATCCTGGGAACTCATTCATCTCCAAATATAAGGAACACTCTGGGAATGGAATACACAATTGAAAGAACTTTCAGAGAATTTATCGTCATCTCTAAGGCATTAAAAGTGACTTTCTGGGATAAAGTAAATAAACAACGCAGAAAATTCTCTATGGGAACCATAAATATTCTGTGTGGTATTCTCCATAAGTTTAACAATGTGTCCAAACACAAACATATAATCCATTAAGAACAAAGAAAAAATTGGATTTCACCAAAACGAAAAGCAGTTCTTCTAAGGCTCTGTTAAGAGAATGAAAAAACAAGCCACAGCCTGGGAGAAACTTTGAAAATCATGCATCTGATAAAGGACTTAATCCACAAGAGATTAAGGAACCTCAAAACTCAGTAATAAGAAAACAAACAACCCAATAAAAAATGGGCAAAAGATTTGAACAGATACTTCACCAAGAAGGTATATTGATGGCAAACAAGCACATGAAGGAAAGCTCACTGTTGTTAGTCATTAGAGGACTGCAAGTCAAAGCCACAATGAGATACCTATTAGAATGGCTAAAATTAGAAAGGCTAACCATGGGGGGCGGAGCAAGATGGCGGAGGAGTAGGAGACCTGGATTTCGTCTCCTCTCAGGAATTCAGCTGGATAGGGATCAAACCATTCTGAACACCTACAAACTCAACAGGAGATCGAAGAAAAGAATAGCAACAACTCTCTGAACAGAAAAGCGACCACTTTCTGGAAGGTAGGACGTGCGGAGAAGTGAATCCGAGGCGATATTCGGGAGGATAGACGGCGGGGGAGGGGCCTCTGTCGGCCGCTTCTGGCAAGTGATAGAGCCCCGGAGCACAAAATCGGAACTTTTAGAAGTCTGCTCCGCTGAGGGACGTCACTCTGGTGGCGAAGTGGGGGGTGGAACCCTCGCGGGACAGTGTGGTCTCAGGACCCTCGGGGTCACAGAAAGACCGGGGGTGCCTGAGTGCGGCAGAGCTCCCAGGTATCGGAGCAGGGAAGCCGGCTGCAGAGACGGAGCCCAGGCGCGGGCTCTCAGCTCGGGGTTGCTATAAACCGTGATCCGCGGCACAGTCGGGCCACTGCTCCTCCAGCAGGGACCCGACAAGCGGCAGATCCGGGGAGACTCACCTTCTTCCCCCGGGAGGAGAGGTGCGGGAGCGCACCGCGGGGATCTGCTGGGTTTGGAGACTCCACCCGGGGTCGGGTGCCAGATAGAAAGGCGCGGTCACAGGCTGGGTGAGCGCAGAGTGTGGCCGGAGACCGGGGAGACGGGAGTGACTGACTGCTTTTCTCTGGGGGCTCGCTGAGGAGCGGGACCCCGAGTCCTCGGCTCCGCCGGGGCGGAGACTGGGAGGCCGCCATTTTCACTCTCCGCCTCCAAAGCTGTACGGAAAGCTTGCAGGGAACAAAAGCTCCGGAAAGCAAACCCGAGCAGATTACTTAGCCCGGACCGGCAAGGGCGGGGCAATTTTGCCTCCGGCAAAGCCATTTGGGAACCACGGCAACAGGCCCCTCCCCCAGAAGATCAGCGAGAACAGCCAGCCAAGACGAAGTTTACCGATCAATGAGAACGGCAGAACTCCAGCGCTAGGGGAATACTGCACATAGAATTCATGGCTTTTTTACCATGATTCTTTAGTCTTTCAAAGTTAATTATTTTTTTTAACTGTCTTTTTTTCTTTTTTCCTTTTTTCTTTTTTTTGAATTTTTCTTTTTCCCTTTTTCAACCAACATCTTATCAATCCCTTTTTAAAAAAAAACATTTTTATTTTTCATTTTTAAAGTCATATTCTATCCCTTCATAGTAGTTACCTGTATTTTTGGCATATATATATAAGTTGTTCTCTCTTTAAAATCTTGAGATAGTTTCTTCTAACAGATCAAAATATACTCTAAATCTCTAGTGTATGGTTTTTTTCTACTCCCCTGCCTGATCACATTCTCTCCCTTTTTTCTTTCTTTCTTTTTTTTTTTTTAATCCTCTTCTTTCTTTTTTCAAACAACTTATCAAATCCTTTTTTAAAATTTTTTATAATTTCCATCTTTACAGTCATATTCCATCCCTTCATCATATCAACCCTTATTTTTGTACATATATAAGTTTTTCTTTCTTTAAAATTTTGGGAGGGACTTTCTTTTAACAGACCAAAATACACCCAAAATCTAGTGTGTGGCACTGATCTATAATCCAGCCTGATCATATTCGATCACATTCTGTTTTTGTTTTGTTTTGTTTTGTTCTGCTTTTGTTTGTTTTTATCTTTATCTTTATCTTTTTCTTTTTTCTTTTTTTCTTTCTTTTTCTTTTTTCTCTCTTTCCCTTTCTTTTCCCACTGCTTCAGGTCTTTTCTGATTTGTTTAGAGTATATTTTCTGGGGACGTTGTTACCCTGCTAGCATTTTGTTCTCTCATTAATCTATTCTCCTCTGCACAAAATGACAAGACGGAAAAAATCACCTCAACAAAAAGAACAAGAGGTAGTACCGACTGCCAGGGACCTACTCAATATGGACATTAGTACGATGTCAGATCTAGAGTTCAGAATCATCACTTTAAAGATACTAGCTGGGCTTGAAAAAAACATGGAAGTTATTAGAGAAACCCTTTCTGGAGAAGTAAAAGAACTAAAATCTAACCAAGTAGAAATCAAAAAGGCTATCAATGAGGTGCAATCAAATATGGGGGCGCTAACTGCTAGGATAAATGAGGCAGAAGAAAGAATCAGTGAGATAGAAGACCAAATGATGGAAAATAAAGAAGCTGAGAAAAAGAGAGATAAACAACTACTGGATCACGAGGGCAGAATTCGAGAGATAAACGATACCATAAGACGAAACAACATTAGAATAATTGGGATCCCAGAAGAAGAAGAAAGAGAGAGGGGGGCAGAAGGTATAATGGAGCAAATTATAGCAGAGAACTTCCCTAATTTGGGGAAGGAAACAGGCATCAAAATCCAGGAAGCACAGAGAACCCCTCTCAAAATCAATAAAAATAGGTCAACACCCCGACATCTAATAGTAAAACTTACGAGTCTCAGAGACAAAGAGAAAATCCTGAAAGCAGCTCGGGAGAAGAGATATGTAACCTACAATGGTAGAAACATTAGATTGGCAACAGACTTATCCACAGAGACCTGGCAGGCCAGAAAGGACTGGCAGGACATATTCAGAGCACTAAATGAGAAAAATATGCAGCCAAGAATACTATATCCAGCTAGGCTGTCATTGAAAATTGAAGGAGAGATACAAAGCTTCCAGGACAAACAAAAACTAAAGGAATTTGCAAACACGAAACCAGCCCTACAACAAATATTGAAAGGGGTCCTCTAAGCAAAGAGAGAGCCTAAAAGCAACATAGACCAGAAAGGAACACAAACAATATACAGTAACAGTCACTTTACAGGCAATACAATGGCACTGAATTCCTATCTTTCAATAGTTACCCTGAATGTAAATGGGCTAAATGCCCCAATCAAAAGACACAGGCTATCAGACTGGATTAAAAAACAAGACCCATCGATATGCTGTCTGCAAGAGACTCATTTTAGACCCAAAGACACCCCCAGATTGAAAGTGAGGGGGTGGAAAACCATTTACCATGCTAATGGACAGCAAAAGAAAGCTGGGGTGGCAATCCTTATATCAGACAAATTAGATTTTAAACCAAAGACTGTAATAAGAGATGAGGAAGGACACTATATCCTACTTAAAGGGTCTATCCAACAAGAAGATCTAACAATTGTAAATATCTATGCCCCTAACATGAGAGCAGCCAATTATATAAGGCAATTAATAACAAAAGCAAAGAAACACATCGACAACAATACAATAATAGTGGGGGACTTTAACACCCCCCTCACTGAAATGGACAGATCGTCTAAGCAAAAGATCAACAAGGAAATAAAGACTTTAAATGACACACTGGACCAAATGGACTTCACAGACATATTCAGAACATTCCATCCCAAAGCAACGGAATACACATTCTTCTCTAGTGCCCATGGAACATTCTCCAGAATAGATCACATCCTAGGTCATAAATCAGGTCTCAACCGGTACCAGAAGATTGGGATCATCCCCTGCCTATTTTCAGACCACAATGCTTTGAAACTAGAACTCAATCACAAGAGGAAAGTCGGAAAGAACTCAAATACATGGAGGCTAAAGAGCATCCTACTGAAGAATGAATGGGTCAACCAGGAAATTAAAGAAGAATTAAAAAAATTCATGGAAACCAATGAAAATGAAAACACAACTGTTCAAAATCTTTGGGATACAGCAAAGGCAGTCCTGAGAGGAAAGTATATAGCAATACAAGCCTTTCTCAAGAAACAAGAAAGGTCTCAAGTACACAACCTAACCCTACACCTAAAGGAGCTGGAGAAAGAACAGCAAATAAAGCCTAAACCCAGCAGGAGAAGAGAAATAATAAAGATCAGAGCAGAAATCAATGAACTAGAAACCAAAAGAACAGTAGAACAGATCAACGAAACTAGGAGCTGGTTCTTTGAAAGAATTAACAAGATTGATAAGCCCCTGGCCAGACTTATCAAAAAGAAAAGAGAAATGACCCAAATCAACAAAATCATGAATGAAAGAGGAGAAATCACAACCAACACCAAAGAAATACAAACAATTATAAGAACATATTATGAGCAACTCTATGCCAGCAAATTAGATAACCTGGAAGTAATGGATGCATTCCTAGAGATGTATCAACTACCAAAACTGAACCAGGAAGAAATAGAAAACCCGAACAGACCTATAACCACTAAGGAAATAGAAGCAGTCATCAAAAATCTCCCAAAACACAAAAGCCCAGGGCCAGATGGCTTCCCAGGGGAATTCTACCAAACATTTCAAGAAGAATTAATACCTATCCTTCTGAAACTGTTCCAAAAAATAGAAATGGAAGGAAAACTTCCAAACTCATTTTATGAGGCCAGCATTACCTTGATCCCAAAACCAGACAAAGACCCCATCAAAAAGGAGAATTACAGACCAATATCCCTGATGAACATGGATGCAAAAATTCTCACCAAAATACTAGCCAATAGGATCCAACAGTACATTAAAAGGATTATTCACCACGACCAAGTCGGATTTATCCCTGGGCTGCAAGGTTGGTTCAACATCCGCAAATCAATCAACGTGATACAATACATTAACAAAAGAAAGAACAAGAATCATATGATCCTCTCAATAGACGCAGAAAAAGCATTTGACAAAGTACAGCATCCTTTCTTGATCAAAACTCTTCAGAGTATAGGGATAGAGGGCACATACCTCAATATCATAAAAGCCATCTATGAAAAACCTACAGCGAATATCATTCTCAATGGGGAAAAACTGAGAGCTTTCCCCCTAAGGTCAGGAACGCGGCAGGGATGTCCACTATCACCACTGCTATTCAACATAGTATCGGAAGTCCTAGCCACAGCAATCAGACAACAAAAAGAAATAAAAGGCATCCAAATCGGCAAAGAAGAAGTCAAACTCTCACTCTTTGCAGATGATATGATACTTTATGTGGAAAATCCCAAAGACTCCACCCCAAAACTGCTAGAACTCATACAGGAATTCAGTCAAGTGGCAGGATATAAAATCAATGCACAGAAGTCAGTGGCATTCCTATACACCAACAAGAAGACAGAAGAAAGAGAAATTAAGGAGTCGATCCCATTTACAATTGCACCCAAAACCATAAGATACCTAGGAATAAATCCAACCAAAGAGGCAAAGGATCTGTACTCAGAAAACTATAAAATACTCATGAAAGAAATTGAGGAAGACACAAAGAAATGGAAAAACATTCCATGCTCATGGATTGGAAGAACAAATATTGTGAAGATGTCAATCCTACCTAGAGCAATCTACACATTCAATGCGATCCCCATCAAAATACCATCCACTTTCTTCAAAGAAATGGAACAAATAATCCTAAAATTTGTATGGAACCAGAAAAGACCCCGCATAGCCAGAGGAATGTTGAAAAAGAAAAGCAAAGCTGGCGGCATCACAATTCCAGACTTCCAGCTCTACTACAAAGCTGTCATCATCAAGACAGTATGGTACTGGCACAAAAACAGACACATAGATCAATGGAACAGAATAGAGAGCCCAGAAATGGACCCTCAACTCTATGGTCAACTAATCTTTGACAAAGCAGGAAAGAATGTCCAATGGAAAAAAGACAGTCTCTTCAACAAATGGTGTTGGGAAAATTGGACAGCCACATGCAGAAGAATGAAACTGGACCATTTCCTTACACCACACACAAAAATAGACTCCAAATGGTTGAAAGACCTCAATGTGAGACAGGAGTCCATCAAAATCCTAAAGGAGAACACAGGCAGCAACCTCTTCGACCTCAGCCGCAGCAACTTCTTCTTAGAAACATCGCCAAAGGCAAGGGAAGCAAGGGCAAAAATGAACTATTGGGACTTCATCAAGATAAAAAGCTTTTGCAAAGCAAAGGAAACAGTCAACAAAACCAAAAGACAACTGACAGAATGGGAGAAGATATTTGCAAATGACATATCAGATAAAGGGCTAGTATCCAAAATCTATAAAGAACTCATCAAACTCAACACCCAAAGAACAAAGAATCCAATCAAGAAATGGGCAGAAGACATGAACAGACATTTTTCCAAAGAAGACATCCAAATGGCCAACAGACACATGAAAAAGTGTTCAACATCGCTCGGCATCAGGGAAATCCAAATCAAAACCTCAATGAGATACCACCTCACACCAGTCAGAATGGCTAAAATTAACAAGTCAGGAAATGACAGATGTTGGCGGGGATGCGGAGAAAGGGGAACCCTCCTACACTGTTGGTGGGAATGCAAGCTGGTGCAGCCACTCTGGAAAACAGTATGGAGGTTCCTCAAAAAGTTGAAAATAGAGCTACCATATGATCCAGCAATTGCACTACTGGGTATTTACCCCAAAGATACAAAAGTAGGGACCCGAAAGGCTACGTGCACCCCGATGTTTATAGCAGCAATGTCCACAATAGCCAAACTGTGGAAAGAGCCAAGATGTCCATCAACAGATGAATGGATAAAGAAGGGGTGGTATATATATACAATGGAATATTATGCAGCCATCAAAAGGAATAAGATCTTGCCATTTGCAATGACGTGGATGGAACTGGAGGGTATTATGCTGAGCGAAATAAGTCAAACAGAGAAAGACATGTATCATATGACCTCACTGATATGAGGAATTCTTAATCTCAGGAAACAAACTGAGGGTTGCTGGAGTGGGGGGTGGGGTGGGAGGGATGGGGTGACTGGGTGATGGACACTGGGGAGGGTATGTGTTCTGGTAAGCGCTGTGAATTGTGCAAGACTGTTGAATCTCAGATCTGGACCTCTGAAACAAATAATGCAATATATGTTAAGAAAGAAAAAAAAGAAGAAGACGAATGTAGCAGGAGGGGAAGAATGAAGGGGGGGAAATCGGAGGGGGAGAAGAACCATGAGAGACGATGGACTCTGAAAAACAAACTGAGGGTTCTAGAGGGGAGGGGTTTGGGAGGATGGGTTAGCCTGGTGATGGGTATTGAGGAGGGCACGTTCTGCATGGAGCACTGGGTGTTATGCACAAACAATGAATCATGGAACACTATATCTAAAACTAATGATGTAATGTATGGGGATTAACATAACAATAAAAAAATTTAAAAAAAAAAAAAAAGAAAGGCTAACCATGTTGAGTGTTGACAAGATTGTGGAGGAACTGGAATTTTCATACTCAGTTGGTGAGAATGCAAAATGGTGCAACCACTTTGAAAAAGTGTTTGACAATTCTGTAAAAAGCTAAACACCTACTGACCGTATGATCCAGCCTTTCCATATTTAGGCATTTATCCAGGAGAACAAAAACCAACTCAAATGCATATCAACAGGTGAATGGATGGAAAAAAAACTCTATGGTATGTCCATACAATGGACTACTACTCAGCAATAAACTATTCATACATGTTAGAACAGCGATGAACTTCAAAATAATCATGCTTAGTGGAAGAAGCCAGAGAAAAAAGAACACATACAGTATGATCCTATTTATTTAACATTCTAGTAAATGCAAACAAATCTGTAATGTAATGCAACAGAACACAGATTTGGAGATAGGGTAAGGGCTGGGGTAGTGGGAAGAGGAGAAGGAGGAAAAGATCACAAGGGGCATGAGGAAAGGTTGGGGGTTGATGGGTATGTTCCTTACGTTGGGGGTGGTCTCACAGGTGTACACATACATCAAAATTCATCAAATTTTATATCTTAAATATATTTAGTTTATTTTATATCAATTGTACTGCAATAAAGCTATTAAAAATAAAATAAATTTTAAAAGTTACTGAACAAACGAACAAAAAAAATGCCACTGTCCAAAATTCGGAGTCAATAAGGATTTTTAAAATGCCCAAATGTGTTTAGCTTGCACAAGGACCATGCAGAAGTCCTCTGGGCATTTCAGATTATGTGTTAACTGGTTAACCCAGTTGGTTAAGCCTAGTACTCAAGAGCTTACTCTAATAGAGTATAAGCTTTGATAAAAGGTTAATGGTAAAGTGCTCTTGGGCTGGAGTGAAGAAAGGTCTGAGTCCGGATCCTGACTTCCATTTACTAGGTGGATGGCCTTGGTCAAGTTGCTTAACTGTTCTAAGTGTCAGCTTGCTTATCTGTCATGGAAAAAATAATAACTCGTGAGATTATTAGGGGAATAATTGAGAGAAAGTGAGAGAAAAATCATCTAACAACAAAAAAGCTTTTGTTGTCAGAACTCTGTTGTTACACAGAAGCTAATCCATCCAAGGATAGTCAATAGGAACCACAAATCCCCTGGTCAAATTGACCATCTGCACCCACTCAGATGCTGAGTCATTCATTCAGCAGAAACATACATATGGCCAAACCCCCTGAAGATGTGAAAGAAGGAAATCCAGTTCTAGCATCTTCAAATTCCATTCGCCCAAGAAGTCTTCCTTGGTGTTAAGTTCTGCTTGCTGCCCACCCAGCTTCTTTAACTTCTGGGATTCTTTCAAGATGGCACTATGCTCCTCAGCTTTCAGACTTTGGGCTGGCTCACCCCATGTCTTTGGACAGCTAATACAAAAATGCTTTGATCTCAAGAGGACCCACCATCTTTGCTCTCCCCTTGGGTTAGTCATCATACTCACCTTTAGTCCCTCCAACAGGTGGTTAATTTAGCTCCAGAGCCTGCCATCTTGGTAGCTCACAGTCATTTGCGAACACAGGTATACACCTTAAGACCACTGCAACATGTTAGACTGATTTATTTTTAAAGCCTCTATGGAGATAAAGGATTTAAAATGCAAGGCAAACCCCTCATTACTATAGGAAAACTAGTATAAATGGACTAATATTTGTGGATAAACAGCATCATAGTCATATTTCAGTTATATCCAGGAATACATAATCCCCTCTTGAGGCTTGCCTCCTTTTCTTATGTCCCCAGTCTTAGGATCATTTGGTACTGCGGTTGGCAAACTTTCTCGGCAAAGGGTCAAATAGGAAATTTTTAGGCTTTGCCAGCCAAGAGACAAAATCAAAGTCATTATGAAGGTACTTAGGTAACCATTTTAAATGATACCATTTAAAAATGTAAAAGCCATTCTTAGACTGTGGGCCAGAAAGAAAGAAAGAAAACAAGAAAAGAAAAAAGGACAGGCAGTGAGCTGACATTGGCCCAGGGGCAATAGTAGGCCCATTTCTGGTTTAGTTGCATGTGATTTAGCTTCAGTAATTTAACACTCACGGAATCCAGTTTTAGAGTTCTTTTTCCAAATTAATTAGAACGTGATGAGTTTTTGTTATATCCTGGTGAATTCCTTTAGGACACGAAGGGGTTAAACCTCACACAGATCTTACTGAACTTATTCCAGTGGAATTACTGGGAATTTGGACTCCCTCCACTGTTTCTCTTTGAAATGTTTACTACTTCAATATTTTTGGGCTTCTTCCATAACCTATTTAACAGAAAACACATTTACATCAGTGCCTTTCGTCTTCTCCGTACTGGCATCCTTTGGATCTTAAAAAGAACTCTGTTGGGCTAATTAATTACTTTGCGAGCAGTCAGAAATCAGGATTGCTTGTTTGTCATCACTACTGGTGGATATGGGCCCAAATTATTAGAATTCTCTTAACATAATATTTTTATACGAGCAAATATTTCCTTTGAGAAATGTCTTTTTGGAATCCAAACTTTTCTGGGGAAGCGACACTTTCACAAGGCAACATAGGCTTTTTATCCCTCAGTATTTAAAGTGAGCAAGATTTACTTGAGATAATTTTGTGTCCACTCTTTTTCCACATTTGGATCCGGACTTCAGCAGAAATGGCAGTAGCCTGCAGAAGCCTGGGTCTGAGTAGGATGCTGCCCCCAGCAAACGTGTCACATCATTTCCATCCATTGAATCCTCAGCATCAGCTCCTGTTCCTCATGCTCAGTAGATGACCTCCCTTCATTTGGAAGAACTGAGAACAAACATGATCAGCTGAGCGTTTTCACATCTCTGACTCAAAATGTTTTGGCATCTTCACTTGTCTCTTCTTGCTTTGTTCTTCCTTCTGAGGAAAACATGTTTTTTTCCCCTTTACACACCTACGATCTTAGCTGCTTCTTGATCTCCTACACTGCTACTCACTTCAGAATATTACGCTATTTGTAATCTATTTATTGCATTTTCCTTTTCTTCCTTTGCACCACACCTCATTGGCCTTAAGTATACTCATATGTCTCCCATCATTAAAAATAATAACTCTTCCAGTCCAAATACTGCCTCAGGCTACCACACTTCCCTGGCTTCTTTTTACTACCAAGTTTCTATTTTAAACCAAGTAATCCATCCTGACTCCCTCTACTTCCTTATTACCCATTCATTTCTTGCAATTTATCATCTTCTTCCTATTCTGATGAAACCACCCCTTTAAGACCACATGTAATTTACCAACTTAAAATTCCAGTGGCTTTTTTTCCCCTCCACACATATGTGTACTTCTTTTTCAATTTCTGCCAACTAAAGACGTCTTTCTAAAATCTATTTTAAACTAAACATTTTGGATGAGTCTCTATTAACTACCGAATTTAGCCCAGCCCCAGAAGCTTAATACTTAAGGACTTACACTTAATCACCAAAGGTTTTCCCTAACACTGCATGCACTTGATGTTCGAAACAATTTGGTCTGTCCACTATTGTCTCTTGACCACCCACTGTCTTCCTACCTTAGCATCTCTTAAGCATTCTGGCTGAAGGTTCTATTGAGAAGGACCACACCCACCAATCATAAAGCCTTCTATCTCAGTGGAATGCCGCTTTAATGTAATTTTTTTGAGGAGTCTTAAAAATACAGGAAAATACTCAGTTAAGGAGAACAATCCCAAGTACCCACCGCTGAGAATTAACCAACTTATTTGTTTTCATTTTTTAATCCAAATTTTAAGCGAAAAGGATTAAAACATTACAATAAGGTTAAAGTTTATTCTCTTACTCAACTCTGCCCCTCCAGAAGCAGCCAGATCACAAATTTGGTAAATGTTTTCTCAGTCCATGCATTTAAATCTCTAAAGCACATTTATATATTCAAAAAACTATAGTATCATTTATATATCCAAAAAACTACAGTATAATTTCTTGCTTTTAACTTAGTATCTGGTAAAAAAAAATACAGTCCATAACTCTAAAACTTGTTTTATTCCTCTCATTTCAAGATCTTACTGTTTTGAGACAAATAAGTTTATTTAAGTGCCATACAGATATATCATAATTCCAGTATAAACATATTTATATGATGTCTAAATCAAAAAACCATGTTATGTCTATCATATGCATGTATCACAATTTATTATTCATTTCCATATTGATGAATATCTGGTTGATTTCAATTATTTGTTATTGCAAGTGGTTTCATGGCAAATATCCTCGTCTGTCTCCCTGAGAGTAAGAATCTCCCTTTGGCTATACTTAGAAATGAAAATTGCTAAAACATAAGGTGTATATATTTTCAAATTTTCCAGATAATGTCAAATTAATTTCCAAAGCAGTTTTAACGACCCTTTTTTCTGTATTCTCACCAACACTTGGAATAATTACATTTTAAAAATTGTCATTGTCACTTCATTTTTCACTTTTATTTTGCATAATAAAAGTGATCATTTTCATATCTTCAGTGGTTATAAGTGTTCCTTTTTTGGAAAATTGTCTTTTAATAACGTTTGCCCATTTTTTCTTATGGAGCTATGGGCCTTCTGTATATAGCCTCCATACTGATTCTTGTATATTTGGCAAATGTGTTCATTTCGGTGTGCTGCTTCTCTTTTAATTTTGCTCATTGTTCCTCTTGTCATTTACTCGTTTTAAAAAATTTGGGTTCCAACAAATTTTTCAATTATTTCTTTTATTAATTATTACTAAATTCTTTGTTATTTTTTCCTTTTTTATTTTGTGGTCTGACTTGTTTAAGAAATCTTTCCCTACTCCAGGATCTTAAACTTATTCTTCAAGGATAAGTTTTAATTTTCTTTATGTGAGATTTTAATCTTCAATACATCTGGAGTTTATTTTTTCTGTATAATATGAGGTAGGTCTTGATTGCATTTTATTTACCTGCATAGAACTAGAATCATACCAACACCATTTATTGAACAGGCCATTATTTCCCCTTTTATTTGCATTATCCTCTCTCTTAGATACCAATGACCTAGATATGCTTGGGTCTATTTCTGGGCTCACCATTCTGTTCTAATCATTTGTGTACCTATTGCTACATAATGATACATTATCTTAATTACTACACACACATGCTTATATAAATTAACATATATCATATAATATATAACATACAATATATATTTATATGTATTATATATGTTAATAAATCTTTGATAGCTAGTAAGAGGAGTCTCATTTTTCTTTTAAAGAACCGTCTTCGCTATCACTGGACTTTTAGTCTGTACGAGTCAGAGTATTTGTTCAAGTCCATGGAAAACTTATTTGGAGCTTTTATTAGAATGACATTTATTTTGTCATATAAGTCAAATTGTCTGTATAATATTTCATCTTTTTCATGAATTCAGTGAATTTTTCTACTTACTTAGGCCTACTTTTTTCCTTTCTTTTAAAGATTTTTATTATTTTTTTTAAAGATTTTATTTATTTGTCAGAGAGACAGAGAAAGCACGCACACACAAGCAGGGGGAGCAGCAGGCAGAGAGAGAAGCAGGCTCCCCGCTGAGCAGGAAGCCCGATTCAGGGCTCGATCCCAGGACCCTGGGATCATGACCTGAGCCGAAGGCAGAAGCTTAACCGACTGAGCCACCCAGGCGTCCCTAAAGATTTTATTTTTAAGTAATCTCTGCACCCACTGTGGGGCTTGAACTCACAACCCTGAAATTAAGAGTCACATAGTGTACTGACTGAGCCAGCCAGGTGCCCCTCCTTATGCCTACTTTTTTTTTTTTTTTTTTTTTTAAAGATTTTATTTATTTATTTGAGAGAGAGAGAATGTGAGAGAGCAAGCACATGAGAGGGGGGAGGGTCAGAGGGAGAAGCAGACTCCCTGCTGAGCAGGGAGCCCGATGCGGGACTCGATCCAGGGTCTCCAGGATCATGACCTGAGCCGAAGGCAGTCGCTTAACCAACTGAGCCACCCAGGCGCCCCTCCTTATGCCTACTTTTATGTCCTTCGATAATATCCTGTAATTTTGTCCAAAACAGTTTGTATATCTACTGTTAGATTTA
This sequence comes from Halichoerus grypus, assembly GCF_964656455.1. NCBI lineage: Eukaryota > Metazoa > Chordata > Mammalia > Carnivora > Phocidae > Halichoerus > Halichoerus grypus. The sequence continues at coordinate 62,877,233 of NC_135715.1, read as the reverse complement.
TTCTTAGATATGTTTTTGTAACGTATTTCTTATCACATTTTTTATTGTTTATTGTTAGCGTATAGGACTGTTAAATTTTATGTTGTTTATCTATCAACTGACTTTAATGAAATCTTTCATTAGTTTTAATAGTTTGTAAATCCCCTTGAGTTTTCCATGTGCACAATCATATCGTCAGAAAAAAAATGTCAATTCTGTCTTCCCCTTTCAAACAGTACACAGTTTCTGTTTTTCCTGGCATTAACACACTACCTAGACTCTCCTATATTGTGATTTTTTTTTCATTTTTACTTTTTATATTTTATTTTTTTTTAAATATTGGTTGATTGAAGTAGAGCTGATATCCTCCCACACAAAGCTGAACAGCAAGGATGTCAGTGGACATGTTCATCTCTTCCTTATTTTAGTGGAAATCCTCCTATTGTTTTCATCACTAAGAATTATGTTTACTATTTGCTTTGGGGAAAATACATGCTATCAAGCAAATGAAATTTCCTCCAATTCTAGGTTGCTGGAAGGTTTTAATCATAAAATTATTTTGAATATCTTTGAAGGGATTTTTCTGCATCTAATAAAATGACTACATTTTTTCCCTCTGTTAATTTGTTATTATAGTGAGTAGAAATAATAAGTTTTCTGATTTAATAATCACTGTATCCTGGGATAAGCCCTAGGTGGTCCTGTTAGTCGTTTGGTTGGTTTGATTAGAAGACAACAGGAATTGCTTTGCTGGCTGAACAGGCTATCAGCCTAGAAGTTCTGGCTGAGACTCTAAGACGATAGCTATCAGACACAATAGTGAACTTGAAATAGACTACCCAGTAGAATTTGGGTAAAGCTTCTTAGATAATTATTAAGCCTTTTACCTGTATCAAAAGTATAAGAGATTCTGGAGCCAGAGTTTCAAAAGGGGATTTAGAAGAGTATTTTTTTTGTAAGGAAATATGGTATGAGCCATCCCTCCCTGCTCTCCACCCCCATAACCCCAAGGGGTGGTGCTGGGACAGGATCTCCACATAAATCTGTGCATGCTGATCAACGCATAAGGACACAAGGCAGGGGGACTATATAGGGCCCGAAGTCCCTTGTGTACTACTCACCAAGCTCAGTTGGAGAAAGGATCACCTTTTTCTAACTCAAACTAAGGAATTATTTGGGGCAAGTCTGCTCCCCTCCTTAAACCTAGTGGAATGGGATTCAACAGGACTACCCTGTGAGCTTTCTCTGTGTCATCCAAAGTTCACAGGCTGGAGTAGACTGATGTCTGACTCCCACCTAAAATTTTAAGGGGCTGACGATGGACTGGCTTGCTGGGGACAGCTGAGGCATTGGGGCTCAACTCCCTCCCCGTGTTTGTCAGGGCAAGGTGTGTCAAATGCAGGAAAGAGTTGATGTGGACATTAGGTCCTGCAAAATAGGACCCCCTTGGTGGGGCACATGGATATCAGCAGAAAAAAAGCTGTGGGTATCACAAGATCTCTAAGGGCTACTAAGGAGAAAGTGAGAAGCAGGAATGGAGATGCGTCTGTCCATTATCATGAGAACTGCAGGCAAGAGGTCTCTAGCAATGACTGGGGATAGGGGTGGGGGGTGTGGTGGAAACAGTATGAAAAACTCACAAAACAAGGCACTAGTTTTAAACATGTTTTAGGCCCAGTGAGCACAGAACAGGTTATAGCAGTGATACACACAGAAAGAACTTTCTAGGTCTCTTTGCCTCTCCTTTCCTGTCTACTTTCTTCTCATTCCCAGCTTCAGAGGGGCTGTTAGCAGCATTGAAGTGGGAACAGAAGTTAGCTAGAAAAAGGTTGCCAATTCCTGCCTCCTTCCACAGCCACTCCGTTTTCCCAAATCCAGCTATAGCTGGGGAGGAAAGATCTATCCTTGAATTAAGTTTCAGGTTTTGATATGAGACTTAACATTTGAATTTCTGAATTGAGATTGTGTTTGACTTGGGATTTTTACTTGCCTAGGAATAATCAGAAAAATCCTGAGTATGCCTGAGTATCCTTTTCATCCCAGAGAGAGGGAGAAGTCTACCTCTTCACACACATTTGAAAGGCACAGTGGGAAACAAAATGAAGCTGTCTTATGAGTGCATCCTATGATTCTTGCTCGTTCACTGTACTAGTTACACAAATCCCATATTTAGGATTGTTATATTTCTGTTTATTGATGATAATGATCTTCAGTTTTCCTTTCTGATACTACCTTTATCTAGTTTCTTACCAAAATTATAATAACCTCATAAGAGGAGTTGGGTAGCTTTTAATCTTTTTAAAACATATTCTTAATTATAAAAGTGAAGTACCATTTGGCTCTTGAAGATTTATTAACATTTGTCAGTATAACCTTTGGGCGTGGTCTTTGTGTAGAGGAGGAGATTCTCGATTACTGTTTCAGTGTTTCTAATAGTTTTGGTTATATTTGGGTCTTTTATTTCTTCTAGTCAGTTTTGGTAATTTCCATTTTTCTTGAAAATTTTCAATTTCACGTAAATGTTTAAATTTATTGCCACAATGCTACTCATAATATGGGTAGATATTCCTAATGCTGGTCTATGGTTCTTGTTTTCTTCTTCTCAGAAAGCACTCTGGGGGATTACATTTTCCCACTCCCTTGATGTCAGGCCCGGCCATCTGACCTGGTTTGTCCAGTGCGATGTGACAGGAAGTGATGGGTGTCACCTCCAAGTACCAGGGTATTGTTAATAGTCAGTGTGAGGTGATCATGAAAGCAAATGTCAGAAGATCAAAGCACCCTAGAATGAGGAACCACCTCCAGAAGGACCTTGGAGAGTCACCTGGATATACGAAGGACACTTTTGTGAGCATAAATCAGCTTTTATTTTGTTAAGCCACTGAAATCTTCATCTTGATTTTTACTGTAACACAAACTAGTCTGGCCTCATAATAAAATATTGTATATTTTTATATTGAATTTATTTACATTTCTAATAGTGTTTTTTTCTCCTTTTTTGACAAGTTTTTACAGATTTACTAACCTTTTCATTAGTCTTTTCAAAGAATGAGCTCTTTTACATTGTTAGTTATGTCTAAATATCCTCTGTTGTCTGCTCTAGCTTCTAGAGTTGACTATTGAGTTTGTTCACATTTAATCTTCCTTGTCTTTTTTGATACAGGTCTTTAAAGTTATAAATTTTCTCTAAGCAACGCTTAGCTATATCCTACCAGTTTTTAGAACTTTTCTTTAGAAATTATTTTTAATAAATTCATAATTTCCACTGTGATTGACTCTATCATCTTTTATTGCTGATATTAAATCTATTCGCATTATGGTCAAGGATACAATTTATAGGCTATCACCTCTTTGAATCTTTGTGGTCTAAAAAGTGGTCAGTTTTCCTAACTGTTCCATGGGTCATTGAGAAGCATATTCATTCTCCATGTACTAGTTCAAGATCTTATAGGCAGCTATTAGATCACATTTGGGACTCATATTATTCATATCTCTGGTGTTTTTATGAAATTTCTTTTCTTAGAAATTTTCAATTTCTAAGAGATATGTGTTTAAATCTCCACATGACTATAGATTTATCAATTTTCCATCTGTTTGACTTTGCTTTATGCATCCACGTTCATGATAACCATATATTTTGGTGGATTGTTGCTTTTATTATTGGTAGTGTCTTTAACTCTAGAAATCATTTTGCCTTTAATGCATCTTTTTCTGATAGTAGTATTCATAACTTCTTTTGAGTATTTCCCTGATCTATCATTTTACATACCTTTATTATGTACTTTTATCTCTTATTTTTCCTTAAGGTTGACTCTTACAATGAAGCACAGAGCTGGATATTAAAAATATCATCTGATAAGAATAGTCTCTTTCCTATAGGATCATTATGATGAAATTTTTCAAACAAAAGTAGTACATCAGTCTCCCCTTATCCACAGGGGATATGTTCTAAGATCTTCAGCGGATGCCATGGATACTACTGAACCCTATATGCACTGTGTTTTTTCCTATACGTACAAACCTATCATAAAGTTTTATTTATAAATAGGCATACCCAGAGAATAACAACATAACCAATAATAAAATAGAACAATAATAACATAGTGTAATAAAAGTGATGTGAATGTGGTCTTTCTCTCAATATATCTTATTGTACTGCACTCACCCTTCTTCTTGTGATGATGTGAGATGATCAAATGCCCACATGATGGGATGATGTGTGGTGAATGATGGACACATTGTGACGCAGCGTTGGGCACTAATGACCTTCTGAGGATATGTCTGCAGGAAGATCATCTGCTTCTGGACCAAGGTTGACTGCAGGTAACTGAAATGACAGAAAGTAAAACCAAACCATGGATAAAGGGCGCCTAGTGTATAATAAATCCCATAAGCCCATTGTTCAGACTCAACGCTTATAGATATTCTTTCCATATTGTTTTATCTGCCCATTCCACATGCTGTTTTCTTTCCTGAACTTTTTTCTCCTCCTCCTCCTTTTTTTAATAAGTATTTTAAAATAAATCCCACAGCTAACTAATGAAGATTTTTTCTTCAAATATAACCATCATAAAATCTGAAAAAACCTAATAATTTCTTAGTAATATTTAATAACCAGTCTATATTAAAATTTCCACAATTGTCATGAAAGCTCTTTACCATTGGCTTGTTCAAATCAGAAGGCAATGCAGGTTCATTTGTTGCACTTTCTTGTTGCCTCTTAGGTCTCTTTTCTTAAAAAACTCTTTCCCTTATTCTTTTTTCATGTTATGTCATGTTTTGTTGGAAAAAAGAAATTATTTTTCCTGTAGAATATCCCACATTCCAAATCTGGTAGTTTGCTTCTTCAGGGTGGCTTTTAACTTGTTTTTCTAATCTCTATAATTACAATAATCCTTAGATTTAGAGATTTGGTTACATTCAGGTGTGGATTTTTTGGCAATAATCATGCACAGGCGGTGCTATACCTCCTATTGCACCATATTATTTGGCACAGAATGTCTGTGGTTCCAACTTGTTTCCTCCAGTATAAAGTTCACTAATGTTTCATCCACTGATTTTAGCATCTGATGCTAAAATTGATGATTTTGTCCTAGATCTGTTATTTTAATATGAGAATTGGTGATTTTCTAATTCTATAATTTGTTCTTCATGTACTAGCTGAAATTTTACAACAAGAACTTTCTGGGGCACCTGGGTGGCTCATTGATTAAGCGTCTGCCTTAGGCTCGGGTCATGATCCCAGCGTCCTGGGATCGAGCCCCGCATCAGGCTCCCTGCTCTGTGGGAAGCCTACTTCTCCCTCTCCCACTCCCCCTGCTTGTGTTCCCTCTCTCGCTGTGTCTCTCTCTGTCAAATAAATAAAATCTTTAAAAATAAATTAAAAAAAAAAAAAGAACTTTCCCACTGTTTAGTTACCCAGAAATTCAGTTTGTTCTAGAAAGACAGGATAAAAGCTATATTGTTCCTCTTCATTTATCAATTTTCAGAATAATTATTTTGTTTCCTAGAATCCTCCGGTGGAGGTCAGTGACATTTCTTTTTTTCAGTATCATTATGATCTCATGAATAATATATATTTGATATGATAATCTCTTATAAACTAATGACTTCTATTTAAAATGTTACAGTTTCTTATATTTCTGACATAGTTCTGTCACATTATGTCATTTTTTTGTCATGTTTTTCTTTGCTCTCCCCCATTCTTCCTCTTATTTGTTAGATTCATTGGTTATTCTTTATTTTTTCTACTGACTTATGCCTAGCTTTAATACTTTAAGAAAAATATACAATTTGATAAGGTATAAAGTTCCTAATTATTTACATCATGCTTGTAAATAATATAAGGATCTTGAATCTTTTTAACTGTGATCTTATGTTTCCATCTTCCATGCTATTTTTGTTTATTGTTTTAATTTTACTTTTTGAAAATCCATCAAATATTCTCATTTTTATTGTCATAAGTTTATAGTCAATACATTATATTTCCCAAAGCATTTATTTATTTATTTATTTATTTGACAGAGAGAGACACAGCAAGAGAGGGAACACAAGCAGGGAGAGTGGGAGAGGGAGACACAGGCCTCCTGCAGAGCAGGGAGCCTGATGCGGAGCTTGACCCTAGGACCCTGGGACCATGACCTGAGCCGAAGGCAGACACTTAATGACTGAGCCACCCAGGCGCCCCTTGCCAATGCATTTAAAATGTTCTTAGCTTGCTATTGTTTACTGCATTCCACTAATTCTTTCTAGATTGAATTGCCTTCTTGAATCACATGTTTTAGTAAGTACGTTGGTGAAAGGTTGTGAATAGTAATTTCCCTGGGTATAGGTTATTGTACATATGTCTTTGTTTTACTCTCATTCTTGAATGATATTAATATTGGTTATATAAATCTAGATTGACAATTATTCTCCTTCAACACAATTAAAGTACTACTTCACCTTTTGGAGTGTCTATTATTACTGATAAAGTTTCTGTCAGCTGAATTGTCATTCTTTATGGGTAACCATCTTTAGGAAATAAAAAAGTAGAAGGATTAGGAGATAAGAAAACTTAAGAATGTTATTATTACCCAGCATAAAAGTCAATAGCATCTACAGCATATCTATTTGAACTAATATTTAAGAATGTTCATTAAGGTTAATAGCAGGTTACTTTATGAAAATCAGTAGTATTTATATACACAGACAGCAGCATGTATGAAGGAACAAAACTGAGAGAAAATGAAATTCATCATGGCTGGTGTGCACAGAGTAGGGTAGAAAGGGGTGGTTGATTGGGTTGGAGAGAAAGGGAGGTACCAGATTATAAAAGACCCATCTAAGTCATACCAAGGAGTGCAAGTGCAGTACCGAAAACAACCAAATCCACTGAAGGGTATGAAGGAGAAAGCAAATAATAATAATATTTATCATTTTAGAAAAATCCACTAGGCTATGAGTCATAAGAAAGGGATTAAGGGAGTAAGACTAAAGATATGGAGAGTTCAAGAAGGCAGGTGAGAAATGATGGATTGTGGGAGTGAGGCAAATGAGGAAGGGCACACTGGTAAGTTCTGTGAAGTAAGGGAGGAATCACAGCAATGACCACATTTTTGCACCGGGAATGGAGTAAGTGGTGCTGAGAAAGATCGGAAGTCAGTTTGGCATACATTGAATTAGAGCATTTTATAGGACTTCTAAGGGAACATATTAGAGAAAAGCTTGGTGTATGGACCAGAAGCTCAGAAGAGAGATGTAGGTCCCCAAATCCATGTTGAGAATGACTGTACACAGATGGCAACTGAAGTCATTGAAGTGAATGAGATCACAGTGGATAGAAAAGGGGCCTAGGATAGACCAAGAAATAGTTTCAAGAAATGGACATTTCTTGGGATTGGGAGAAAACACATATATCTGAACATTCAGTGTTGCTCTAAGGAAAGCAAACAAAGAGGAGGCTGTCAGCACCCAGCAAGGCTTTGCAGGATCAAGAGAAGGCATAAAATCTTGAGAATTCTTCCTCAAGAGGGAACAAGAAATACAGGGCAAGAATATCCATAGAAATAGTCGGAGAAAGCCTCTGAATCCCTAACAGAGCTGAAAGAAGGTACTTCTCTCCTGAAGCCAGTCAGTAAAGACTGAAGGAGGTGACTGATTCTTCAAATGCAGAGACAACAATGTAAGCCTTCAAGGAGCATGAAAAACCAAGGTAACATGACACCACCAAAGGAACACAGTAACTTTCCAGTAACTGACCCCAAAGAAGTGGAGATCTGCAGTTTACCCAATAAGAATTGAAAACAGTTGTTTTAAGGGAGCTAAGTGAGTTATAAGAACACAGAAAGACGATTCGACAAAATCAGGGAAATAATGAAGAAAATGAGGAAAATGAGAAGTTTAATGAAGAGACATCATAAAAAGGAACCAAAGAGAAAAATCTGGGGCTGAAGAATACAATGCAGGAGACGACAAATGCAGTGGAAAGTATCAACAGCAGACTTGGTCAAGCAGAAGAAAGATTTTAAAGTGGAAGAAAGGTCACTTAAAATGATTCAATCAGAGGAGAACAAAGAAAAAAAGGAAGAGTGAAGACAGCCTATGTGAATTACAGGATACACAAACAGTCTATGCAGTATTGTAGTCCCAGAAGGAGAAGACAGGGAGAGAGGGGCAAAAAGCTTATTTAAAGAAATAATGGCTGAGAACTTCCCAAATCTGGGGAGAGATTTGGGCATTCAAGGTCATGAAGCTCAAAGGGCTTCAAAAATTTCAACTGAAAGGGATCTTCTCTGAGACACATTATAATTTTAAAAAATTGAAGACAGAGAATTTTAAAAGCAAAAATATTCCTCATATACAAAAAAAGCCAAACTCTTAGAAATAGACAGTAGAATGGTGGTTGCTAGGGCCTGTGGAGGGGTGGGAGAAATAGAGAGATGTTGGTCAAAGGGTACAAGCTTCCAGTTACAAGTTCTGGGGATCTAAGATTCAGCTTGGTGTTTATAGTTAATAGTACTGTCGTATACACTTGAAAGTTGCTAAGAGAGTAAATCTTAGGAGTTCTCACCACACACACATGCTGGTAATCATTAAGGAATACATATGTGTGTTAAATCATCACATTATACACCTTAAACTTACACAATGTTATATGTGAATTACATCCCAATAAAACTTGGAGGGGGGAGGAAAGACTTGGTTTCTCCAACGCTGTTACCCTAGCACATAAAACAGTGCTTGTCACTTCATAAGTGATCAATACTTGCTGAATGACTGAATGAAGAGAGGACCCATTAATATTATCAGAGGCTTCCTAGAATCCAAGTAAGATAAGGACTGAGAATTCTCTAACAAGAACATTACTGGTGACTTTGCCATGAATTGTTTCTGGGGAAGAATGGGTGTTGAATCCACCCTGCAAGTGTAGGGACTAGCACAGTAGTGAAGATGAGGAGTAGAGAGAACTCTTTCAGTAGGAGAAAAGAAAGAAAGAGCAGTACCTGGAAGATACTGTGTGGTCATAGACTTTTGTGTTTCTTCTTTAAGAGCTGAGATCCTTGACTATGTTTAGGTGCTAATGGAAAAAAGCCAGAATGCCAGAGAGCTACAGGATGGATGGAAGGTGCAGGAATGAGAAGGGTAGTCCTTCAATAGAGTGGTCCTAAGATGGCTGGGGAAAGGGTCCAGGGCACAGACACGATAGCTCATCCCCTCCGGGTAGAAGCAAGCTAGTTTGCAGATATGGTGCAGGAAAGCTAAGGAAGTTCCTGTCTGATGATGCTTAATTTTTCTGTAAGGCAGAGAGCAAAAGCATTTGCTGGGAATTAGGGAAAATAATTAATTTCCTAGGTTGCCTGGAAGTTCTTAATTTATATTTCTATGGAACATATGTCATGCCCTTAGGACCTCCTCAGGAGCTGTGAGTAATTAAGGCTTTTTAATAGGACAACTGTAAGTGCTGATTTTCATAATTTATTTCCTAATTTATGCTGCTCTCCAGTAAGAAAATTGTCATGTTATTTGGCAAAGCTAGACATCTATGCCTCTCCTCATGACATTGATTATGAGGTTCCTAAATTCTTTGCCAGCAGGGATTCCTTTTATAATATTTTCTCACCTGCCCTTATGTATTTGAAAGACACTGTCTAGCAGACAAACTACATTTATAAAGTAATAAATAGATTTATATTTTGATTAATTTGATGTAACATTTGCTCATAGCCAAAAAAAGTAACTGATCAGCATGAGTAATCATGTTTGATTAATCTAATTCAAATCAAAATCAAAGGAATAGTACATTTTAGTTATCCTGTGAAATCTTACTGAATATAAATGTATGATGCTTCATGGGTTTTTTAAAATATTGAGAACAACTTTTGAACTCCCCTTATTTCTTAATAGAATCATTGGGGAAAGACCACTGGTATACTGTGACAACTTGAACCTTGATTTTCATTGTGGTTTAACTTCTAATCTTAAAGGTAGCCAATATTAAAATGTTTTTTTCCCAAGCCAACGATGTGTAGGCCAATCACCCTTCATATATATTCACCTTTTACTGAAAATTTTAAGAAGCAGCAACCCTGAAAGTCAATGGCTGATTTAGCCTCTTTAGCAAACCAGACCATCATTTACTAAATTACTTTGCTCCTGAAAGAGATATTTCAACAACCCTGATACCTTGAAATAATTGAGTTTCTTAGTTTCTCTTTGAGAATAACAGTGAATGATAACTTTATAATAAAGCTCCAAAGGATGACTCTATTTCAATTCTGATGTACATTATTAAGATTATGTAGAAAAAAATCTATTCATTCAATGAATATATCTTGAGCTCCTTCTTATGAGCCACATAACATTCTGGGATACAGATGTGGATATTATAATAGACACAAACCCTGTCTTTGTGTACCTTACATGAAACAAATAATAATACAAATAGCCATAGTATTATAAATTGCTTTAAGATGTAAGAAATTATAACAAATTGAAACACTAAGGGAAAAGATAATGTGCAATGAGGGATTATAGCAAGAGAACCTAATTTATTTACTTTTAATTTTTTATTTAAATTCAATTTATTTAACATATACTGTATTATTTGTTTCAGGGGTAGAATTTAGTGATTCATCAGTTGCATACAACACCCAGTGCTCATTACATCAAGTGCCCTCCTTAATGCCCATCACCAGTTATCCCATCCCCCCACCCACCTCCCCTCCAGCAACTCTCAGTTTGTTTCCTAGAGTTAAGGGTCTCTTATGGTTTGCCTCCCTCTCTGTTTTCATCCTATTTTATTTTTCCTTCCCTTCCCCTATGTTCATCTGTTTTGTTTCTTAAATTCCACATATGAGTGAAATCATGATAATTGTCTTTCTTTGATTGACTAGCATAATACCCTCTAGTTCCATCCATGTCGTTGCAAATGGCAAGATTTCATTTTTTTGATGGCTGAGTACTATTCCACTGTGTCTATATACTACATCATCTTTATCCATCTTTCAGTGGCTATCTGGTCTCTTTCTATAGTTTGTCTATTGTGGACATTGCTCCTATAAACATTGGGGTACATGTGCCCCTTTGAATCACTGTGTTTGTATCCTTTGGATAAATACCTACTAGTGCAATTGCTGGGTCTAGGGTAGTTCTATTTTCAACTTTTTGAGGAACCTCCATACTGTTTTCCAAAGTGGCTGCACCAGTTTGCATTCCCACCACCAGTTTAAGAGGGTTCCCTTTTCTCCACATCCTTGCCAACATCTGTTGTTTCCTGACTTTTTAATTTAGCCATTCTGACCTATATGAGGTAGTAAGGAGAGCTTAATTTCAATGAGAGATTAGAAGGCTTCTCCACAGAAGTGCCATTTAAGCAGAAGCTTTAGTGTGAGTAGGTTTTAGCTGGAGATAGACAAGGGTGGGAGGGATTTCCAGGCAGAAGAAATAGAACCCTTGAATACTGTTTGGTGGAAATGAGCTATGTATCCCTCTGCCCTCACCCAGGGCACGAGAGCCAGATGGGCACTTATGGGAGCTCAGAGGATATGAAACAATTACAAATTGATAAAAAACAAATACAATTAAGGGTTGTATTTCTGGACTGTAAGTACTTTTGCCAAAATGATTTCAGCAAAGGGTGACTCCTTTACAGTAAACATTTTCCTTTTGACAGTATCTTAAATTAAATTCTGAAGAAGAAAGTGAGAAAGAAATCTAAGTGACTTGCTTGGGCTGCAAAGAAAGCTTCAAATCTAAATACCATATATACTGTGTACACCGTGTTACAAAAATGTAATCCATTAGCTTCAGGAAAAGTTGAGATGATAAGAAAATTAAAATATAAATACTTCTACTGGTAAGCCACGCAGGTGATTACTTTCAAATCTTCACAATCAGAAAGAGCTAATGATTCATTTTGTCTTCATTCCCATTCCTCACCTTGAATAAAGAAATGAAATGACAGCCTTTGGTTGTCAACCTCATTCTGTTTGATTGTTGCCCAAGGGAACTCTGGTGATGACATAGTTTCCTTAGCATCATTTAATAAAGAGGAAGGACATGACCCTAATTATAAATGTCACATGTCTTCAACTTAAAGGTTAACTTATAAAGATCAGTGCTATTATTTGTAAAAGAAAAGCAGCACGAAGTTAATGTAGGTAATATTTTCGGCGTATGGTATTTAAAAGACACTTCTCTCTTCCTAGAAATCCTTATTGCCCTATACTTGAGCCAGTCACAGTACACTGTTCACCTTCTAAAGGAGGAGTAGTGCTTATAAACCACAGAGATATCCCCTAGTTAATGAATGGTTTGCTAAAGAGAACTTTCTAAAAGGGATAATTGTTCTCTAATGGGCTTTAGACCTATCAGTTCTCACCCCTTCATTTTAGACAGCGACTCTACCTCTTTTTAGACAAATAAGCTGCCAGATATATTTAAGACTGGGAACCTAAGACCTAATAAGGCACATGAAAAACCCATTGGGTTAGTACTTCTCAACCAATGCTACGCAACCCCTGGGAGTTCATAAAGTAATTGCAAAGGATCTCCAGATATAATATGTACAAAGTATGTATTTCACACACAGATATGTCAGATATGTACTATTATTTTTCAAATGTGTATAGGCCACTGTGATAAAATACACTGCAATTTTAAAGCACTACTGAATTCATAATAACTTGATTGTTCATTATATTTTTTCAATCAATTAATTTTTTAAAACTAAAAATAAATTATGATACTCCAAAAATTTAAAAACTATTACATGTTGGGTTGATTGATTAAAGCAGTGGTTTTGCAGCTTTTAATCACACATTACTATCAGTTTAAAAAATTGAGCTCACACATCCCAATTAGTGTATATTTCCTTATAATCATTATGCACATACTGCTATGCTAATATATTTCTGTACTGTATAAAAGTTTATAAAAGAAAATTTAAATAAATCAGCTAAAAAATAAATATAAATGTTAAAATTTCTTCCAGCACTCCTGAAATCTGGTAGCTCCCTTTTAGAAGATCATTGGATAGAAAGAGAGAAAGATATTAAGTGTTGCCTGAAGAAATAAGAGGAATGAAGTTAGTATATTCTGGGAGGAACTATACAGGTCAGTTAGACCTTGTGGAGAGGGTTTCAGGGTACTGCTGACTTATTAAATTTTCTACTGACTCTGGCCGTTAGTACAGCAATAAATCACAGAGGCACATATCCACATTGTCTCACCTGTTTTACACATTAGCACTGCTGTTTGGAAAGACTTACACGCTGGAAAAGAAAAACCTCTCTGTCCTGGTGCCTCATACGAATGGACCTGTATTTGGAACAATGCCGACAGCCTGCTGTGTCCTTTGATTGCTGTCCACCTGACCATAACCCCGAGGGCTGGGCCTGTTATCAGCATAACAGAGTGAACAGGGTATTTGAACTTGTTTCTATGGGGACTCACCGGAGCCTGGCACGATGTCAGAGAAGGAAATTTCTGACAAGGATGGCAAATCCAGGTCAGTTTACATTTGATTTATATATTTCCAAGTTCAGAAGTGGGGGAACTATTTCACATCCTTCAAAACACTTGGTCATAGGGTGGAGGGGAGATATTCCTATTTGTAGAACACAAGAAGCTATGACTTGATGAGGAAAAGGCGGAAAGCCAAGGGGACCAGAACAAAGACAGCGTGTTGCAGAGGTTAGCCAGAGTCAGCCAGGAAGACGAAAGTTTTGAGAGCTGGGTCACCAGGACAAGGGAACTCTTCTGAAGAGTCTGCCCTCAGGGGTGGCCTGGATGGTGAGAAAGATTTAGCATATGAGTCAGAATAAGAGGGTTCTTCTGTTTGCCCTTGGTAAAGGTCAAAAGAGTGGATGAATGAGAAGGGACATATAAGTGAGATCTCTAGCTAACTTCTCCTGAATTAGGAAACCACAGTGGCCAACCACGTGGAGGGAGGAGCCATGCCAAGCTTGCGAAGAAGTTTGGGAGAACAGGAAGCGGAAAGGTATTCTCATCAGCATGAAGTGTTCTCAGAATGAGGATGAGGATGCTAATCTTGTGGCAATTGTGATCATTGGTGAGGGGAGACTGGGAGATACCTCTCATCTGAGGGTCACGGTCACTTTCCATGTGCAACTGGCCTCAGACTCGGAGCCTGATAAATTGGGTTTGGCAGGACAAGCCAAGGTCATCTCTGCTAGAAAAATAATTTACATGCCTGAAGATTAGGATTTCTGGGAAATCACCTGGGTTCTACTTCATGTACTTCTGAGCACTTTTTCTTGATTTCAAAAGCCAAAGAGAAAGATGAGATTAAGGAGGATAGAAGGACTTACTTGGAAATGATCTGGCCCTTCACAGAGGATACTCCCCTCAATGGGAAGTGAGAAACATCTCTGAGTAGGCAGAAATGCAGGGACCATCTGACAGTTGAATCATGACAACTTTTAAGACAATAAAACAACATATATTGAACAAAACTAGCAGTCAACAAATAGCTTCTAAACACTTCTAAATTAAGTGGATGTGCATTTAAAAAAATATTAATTTTTTAAAATCAGGGGCTAGTCTCAGTTAACAGAACTGGATTTAATGGGATTTAGATGCTTTAAAAGCTGCTAGAAGCTGAGTCTGAAGGATTCATCCCAAGAATAATACCACAGAACTAGCCCACCAAGATAATTGTTACCACTAGCAGAATCAGGAAGACGGGGGATATAAAGAAGGTCCAAGAACAATCCATGACCTCAGGGCCATGCCATCCTAGCCACAATCCAGGAATCAGGGAACCTAACACCAGAGCCATACGGAGACTGCTAGATCTATCTCAGAAAAACAGAGGGGGGAGGAGCTTACCAAGATGGGAGACAAATGGAACAGAGACTCAGGGTGGGTGAGATTGATCAAGGTGAAAATGTACTGTTCCAGGAGGGAATCTGATAGAAGCATCACCTGAAGACTACATTCAGATAGATGAATGGACAGAAGCTACTAGAAAAAGGGCAAACCTGACAGGCATCAGTGTTGGTGCCCACTGGCAGTCACAGCAAGGCTCCAGCTCCATTGGGAGCATCAGGGCCACCAGCCATCAGGAATATCAGGAATAGGTTAGTATCACCACAGGGATCCAGAAACCTGGCTGGATTTACATAGGACTGGGGCCCCAGGGCTCTAGCTAGCTGCAGTAACAGGAAGAAACTGAAGAGTGCTGATGTTTTATTCCATCACACCAACAAACTCTGTTCAGTGACATTGATTTAACCTGATAAGAACATCTCAGAGGCTCATCTCTCACCCTCCTGAGTGGCCCACTCCCAAACCTGTGGAGGCTTAATTAGTGCAGGCGTAGGACCAAGAAACACAATTGCTCACGTGCTCACTCTTCCTCTAAAAGAGCTGTTGTCAGCATGGCAGGGGATTCCACCCCCAAAATTCTAGCTGCTCAAATGGCAATCCAGAAGCTGAAGTCATGATTAAATTTATGGATCATATGTTGTTGCTGGATGGTTACACTCTGGATAGGTAATAGAAATTAATTAATTAATTAATTAAAATAATAAAAGAGACCAACCAGTTTCTGCAATCCTGGTGAGCAGCAGAAATGAACCAAAAAAGACACAAGTCTTACAAACAACATTTTGGTCACTTAAAAACAAAATGTTCAAATCCAGTGTCACAGCCCACAAGAAGAGTTGCAGAAACACGGGGGAATTAGGTGTTTGGTGTCACAATCTTGTGACTGCTACAGAACTTTATTATTGCAAATGCATCTACCTAATTGCACCCTACTTGCAATAGAAAACAGACATAGCTCCCCGGAAAACACCCACAAATGAAAGGGGTGTGCAAACAGAACCAGGATGAAGCATGAAGCCTCCTGGGAAGGACAACAGGGGCCCGCCTACCCGGCTGGGCCCCACTACGGCTCCCCCTGGAGTCCTTCCAGGATGAACTGAGTGGGGCTGACACGACTCCTTCCCACGGGTTTGACTAACACACCCAAGAGGATTCATGGCTCCATGACTCCTTCTGACCTTCTTATTGCCCATTTCTTTATGTCTTCTCTGCGCTTCCTTTGAGCATCCAGAATGTCTCATTAGAATTTTACTTTGGGCTTGTGGTTGTCAGTCCCGTGCTGATGGTGACCCACCTGGGGAGGTAACGTAGGCCACCAGTGCTCAGCTCATGGTCCAGCAGGTCAGGAAGTGTTATCTGGAAGTGAGAAATGGATACTGTTTTGAGAGGAGAGGCCGCTAATAGTTTGCCTCTGCCTCTAATTAGCTGGGCAACTCGGCATCCTATAATCTCTCCAAGCCTCAGTTTCCTTCTGTATAAAATGAAAAGGACGATCTTTTAGGAGGCTCTTTAATGCCAACATCCTATGACAGAAGTCTGCTTTTGAACAAAATCTGAGAGGTCAGAATGTGAGATGAAGACTAAAGATAACTGCACCAGCGTATCCCAAAGCATATCAAAGAAAATGACAAGCCTGAGGTGCCACTCTTTAGTCCTAGCAACTGGTAAAGTTAACAACAGACAAACGAAGCCCCAACAGCATGCAGGCTCAGACGATTTGAGGTGTAAATGGTCCAGTCCTTGGCTTATGGCCCTCCCCGACTTTCATCACTGTGTGTAACATTCTCTAATGATTCATTGATCCACTTCTAACCTCATTTTAAAAGTGCTCAGCAAAAAGGAGCCCCCATTACCTGCCACTTTCTGCAGCCTGAGGACACCTATTTCTGTCTCCTAAAACAGTTAGCTGTGGGCTCCGATTGCCACCCAGCCCTCTGTCCCTGTCAGAGCAGAGTGAGCCCCTGCAATGTGCTGAAAGCCTGCGCCTGATGGTCTTACCCTCCTGGGGTTCGGCTTTAACCGTTTGAAGTACCTAGGCAAGCACTTACAGAAACCATAAATCATTCTGATAGAGGAGAATTGAACCTGCTTCCCTAGAACAAGCCGGGATGATGCCTCTGCGTTACATTCATTGCTAGCTGCCTGCTACCCTGGAAACACACCATCCTGCTGGCCTTGCCACGGGAATTCATCCCCACCCCCGTCCTTTCCCCCTTCTCACAATCTCCTTACCCACGGATCAGTCCAAAACAACCATATGAGGAGGGTATCTTTTCAAAGAACTTTTCCCCCTTCTTTCTCCCTCTTCAGGTTAGCCTGCAAACTGGAAGCATTCATCAATACTTAATAAAGATATTTATACTGAGCCTTCAACCGAGGTTCTCAAAGGACTTTGCAAGCGTTAGCTCATAAATCTCTACCTAAGAACATTACTATGGGATTGAAGATGGAAAAACCAAGACACAAACTTGTTATGAGTGTCTCAAGTTCCCCTGGTGAAAGGTGCATCAAAATACTCAAGTGCGCTCGGCATCGTTAAGCCATTAAGGCAAAGGGGAGAATTGGCTTGATGTTCAAGTCTGTAGTGCCAGCTGTTGTCCCCTCAAATGTGGCCTGATGCTGGCCTGTCCCTGCCCACTCTCCGCTCACAGTCTCTGCGAAGACAGGGCCTCACCGGGGACCTGCTGTCTCTCCCGTATTCCCCATGGACAGATAATGGCATCTCCAGTCATACGAGGGCTTCCTCAACCTCTCTCTGCATTCTCTAGGTCACCAATTCCTATTAATCCTCCCTCAAAAATCTCTCAAAATCTCTCAGAATCTCAAAATCTCTCAAAAAAGTAAATTCCTTCTTACCTTTCATATGGATTTTTGCATACATTTTCTAAGTGACTTTCTACCATGTGTCCCCTCTCTGAAGCATCTTTTACTCCACCTTCTGGAGAGCCACTTCTAATACATAAATCTAAACATGTCACACTCCTTCTTAGAAAAGATAAAATCGTCCTGCAACCAAGAGCAATTGATTGAACCGCTGAAGTTGCATCAAAAATATACATCCAAATTTTGTAAGTTTAAAAAGCCCCTTCTTCTTCTCATTTTTCAGAGAACCCATGAGTCTTACATTATACGCACGTGTCACATGATCACTTCTGGTGCTCCTTCCTCCAACACCAGACTTCCTCCCAATCAACCCTACCTCTACTGCCTCAGTGCCACTCGGGCCACTGCCCAAGACTGTTCCATGACTCCACCCAGGCCACCAGCCATATTGCTAAACTCTTCTGGACATACCACAGACACACCCAGAAATAATACTTAATCGGGGCACATCGTGGCCCAGTCAAATTGGTACATAACGTGAATCATCACAGAGAGAATCCATTTCTTGGCTTTTTCCAGTTTCTAGAAGCTGCTTACCTTCCTTGGCTGGTGGCTTCTCCTTCCTTCTTCAAAGTCAGCCATGGCCAGTTGAGTCCTTCTCACGTTGAACCATTCTGAGTGCTTCTTCATCACATCTCCTTTTCTTGACTCTGACCCCTTCTCTGCCTCTCTCTTCTTTGTGGTCACATTAGACTCCCCCTGGTAACCCAGGATAATCTCTTCAATTCGAGGTCTTCAACTCAACTTCTTTCCATCTGCAACTTTGATTCCCTTGTGCCACATAACATATTATATTGACAGATTCTGGAGATGTGGACGTGGATATCTTTGGGTCTCCATTATTCTACCTACCATAGCGGGGCGTGAGGAGTGGGTAGTGGGGCAAGGATAGAGTAGAGCACTTAGCCTGAGCACGTGACCTCTGCGCTCCGCTGAACTGGGTTCAGATCTCAGCCTCACCACCTACAACCCCATGACATCTAGCAGGTCACTTCACATCCATGAGCTCAGTGCCATCAGCTGTAAAGTGTGGATCAGTGTACTTTAATAAAAGGACCTGAGCACAGAGCCTGAAACAGAAGAATAACAATTATAGTACCTACTACTTCTTAACTCTTCCTAAGTACTCAATAAAATTGCAGCTATTATTCTGATGATGATGTTGATGATGATGATGATGATGATGGTGCTGAGAGCCTGAGTTGATGTTTGGTGAGTCAAAATTCTAACAACAGGAACTGAAATCTAAGGACTAATACAGCAAAGTTCTGGAGCCTGTGGTGGTCAGCAATCATCATTCCAAACTGGCCTGAGAGCATTTGCTCTGGTAAAAGCCTAGAAATATTTGCTCTCTCTGTTAAATTATCTATTGCATCCCACTCTACTTTCCTGCCCTTAGGGCTTCAAAGACCATTGCTAACATCTTACCTGACTCTTCAAGTTCATTGTCACTGGCAGCATCTCTAGATGCATAAAGAAATTCAAAAGCACATCCAAATTATCAGGGCTTAGGATCTGTGTCTCCAGCTGTCTCCTTGTCACCTACATGGTTGAGTAGAGGTGGTAGCCTTGAAGTGATTAAAAGAATATCCCTGTGTAAAACACGCCCTCTTCATCTTAGAAAGAACACTCTGAGAAGTAGTGTAGCTAATGGCATATTAACTGACAGAACAGATTTAGCAACTGTCATCATATAACAAAATAATGACATCTTGGGTTTCAGGGAGAGACTGACTTATTAGAAGAGAATATCTCAAAACTACTTAGACAAAGTAACAACTATACATTTAAATCGAGTGACAATTAAATATGAATATCACGAAAAAGCTAAGAACACTTGCATACCTTTCTTATTTTGTTTTTGATAACATTGAATGGGTTTCTTATTTTAAAATTTTCCCTGTGTGCTAAATTATTTGCTGTCTGCCACCCTACTCCCCCTGCCTCCTGACTCATTTAAAATATAGCACAATTTTAAAGTCTAAGTATCTAGAGCAGAGATGACCGCTGGTTGGCACTCATGCTGTCTGTCCACTCCTCGTGCCCCCCAGCCCCATGACAAGCGTAACTGAACCATCAGCCGCAGAATCTCCATCAATTCTGCGCTATATAGGCAGACACTACAAATCTTGCGGGATGGCCTACAAGGTGAAACTGAGCAGACCTCCCTGAGCTACAGCATTTCAGTGATGTGGGCAAAAGGTTGCTGACTGTTGCAGCTATCCCCACCAAAGAACAAAGAGCCGCTCACGTCTCATGGAAGCAAAGGTCATACAATAAACTAGAACATTCTTTTTAAAAATCATTTTTCTTGCTCAGGATTTTGTGCTTGGGACAAGCCATAAATGATGGAAAATTTCAACATAAAGAAGGTGAAAGCCACGTACAACCACTGGATTTATATAACTGACTTGAGTTTTGTATATCACAAATAATCAGTCTAAATATCCTAGACTTAGACTTGATTTCTTAACATTAGAGTATCACATACTCAAATGGTAGAAAATGACTTTACTAAATGTTCCTAATGTTACATTGCTTTATCAAGAGGATGGACATTAAAAAAAAAAAAATCAATGCTTCCTACCAGTGCTGCATGAATATAATGCTCTGGATTTAGCAGAAAGTGTAATTTGGAAATATGAATTAGTGGAACTTAATCATAATCATGTGCCATATATGCCTACTTAACAATTATTTCTCTATTTCTCAACTGGATGTCTTTCAATAAATAAGAATTTATCATTTAAAAAAATCATTTTTCATTAGTTAAATACATAGCCAATTAAAATATTTCACATAAGTTTAGAAATCTCTTTTGCCACCCCTGTAATCTCAGTAGCTTATTTTCCAGATCTTTTCTGGTGTATCTAAATATATACATTTATACACAAAGAAATGTACATTATTGTTAAACATTAGTTGGAGTCCTATAAACCAAGTTGTAACTCTGAAAGTTAATGAAGGAAGCATATAAATATAAGTCACAAAATAAGATATACAAATGACTCATAAACATTTGAAAAATACCCAACCTTTTAAAAATCAAAGACATGTAAAGTAGAATAAGTTATTTTTGCCATCAAATTGTCACAGGTCTGTTATACCAATATTGGCAAGGATATAGGTGGGTTCTCTCATTCCACCGACAAAAGTAACGAATTGCTATAACTTTTCTAAAAGGCATTCTACAATAGTCATCAAGGGACTAAACAAATATTTAGACCTCAGATCTTAGTAATTTTATTTTAAATATTTATTAGATGTAGCTTAAAATATATGTAGATAAATATTCATCTGAATTATACATCATACATACAGAATTTATAACGGACTCCTTATATAAGTTATGTGATTTTTTACAGGACATATAATCATTAAAAAGAGAGGCTTTTGGAGAATTTTAAGTAATATGAGTAAATGAGTAAATGGGTGAAAAAAAAAGAATATGATAAAAGTGCATACACACTGGGGCGCTTGATGGCGCAGTTAGTTAAGCGACTGACTCTTGATTTCAGTTCAGGTCATGATCTCAGGGCCATGAGATGGAGCCCCCCCCACACTGTGCTCTGTGCTAGATGTGGAGTCTGCTTAAGATTCTGTCTCTCCCTCTGCCCACCCTCCCCTTAAAAAAAAAGTGTACATACACCCATACTCATTATGTAAAACACACACACACTAAACTAAAACTAAAATGATATAAAATAATAACAGTGATTATCTTCCTGGCAGTGAGATTGCTATTTATTTTTATATTGTTCTTTGCACTTTTCCACATTTTGCACATTTTCTACAGTGAATAGTTTTTACTTTTATAATCCAAAATGTTTATGAAACTAGTTAAGAGATCTTGCCACATTTGGAATAAGCAGAGATTTCTTAAATAGGATACAAAACATGCTAAACATAATATAAAAAATATTGATGCAATACAAAACATTAAAACTAAGCTAAGAATTTGTGTTTATAAAAATGTAATAATGAGGAGAGAATGGAATCTACAGAGTGGGAAAACATATTTTATTTTATATATATATATCCAAATATAATATAATACAAATATTTATTTGTCCTATATCAGTCTTGGATATATTCTCTCCAGATAGAGACATAGAGAGAAAGAGAGATACCTAGAGACATATAGATATATTTGTTTATCTATCTATCTAGAGAGAAATTTATAGAAAACAGGAAGAAAAAGTCAAAGAATAAAATCTTCAAGTGAGTTCAAGACTGGAAGAGGCACCTCACACAAAAGGATATCCAAATAAACAGTAAATATCGTCAAAGATGCTCACGATCTTAGGCTCCAGAAACATAAATAAACATACCAGGGGCCACAATACACCCACTAGCATAACTAAAATAAAAAAGATGAAAAATGACAAAAATGTATGTGGAGTAATTGGAACCCTCACAAACTGCTGGGGGGACGCAAATTGGTACAGTGACTTTGCAAAGGTGTTTGGCAGTTTCTTTTAAAAATAATTGTATACACATCCATGGCTTGGTGAGTCCACTATTTGATGTATAGTCAGGGAAAGTGCATAGTTATGTTCACTGAAAGGCAAGTATTAGAATGTTCATGTCAGAACTGCCCCAATGCCCATCAACAGTAGAAGAGATAAATAAATTGTAGAATATTAATACAGAGGAAATCAGGTAATGAGAATAAAAAAGAAACACCCACAACATGGAGGAACTTCACAAACATAATGTCGATTGAAAGAAGCCAGTCTTGGGGCACCTGGGTGGCTCAGTTGGTTAAGCATCTGCCTTCAGCTCAGGTCATGGTCCCAGGGTCCTGGGATCGAGCCCTGCATTGATCTCCTGGCTCAGCAGAGACTCTGCTTCTCCCTCTGCCTCTCCCCTTGCTTGTGCTCTCTCTCGCTCACTCTCTCTCTCTCTCTCGCTCTCAAATAAATAAATAAAATCTTAAAAAAAATTTTTTTAAAAGAAAGAAGCCAGTACATAAGTCCAAAAATAAGCACAACTAATCTATGGTGGGGTAATGATTGGAAGGGGCCATGGGAGATTTCTTGCTGCTGCTAACATTGATTCCGAGCTGAGCAAAGATACTTGGGAAAGTTCATGGAGCTCCCTTTTATTGTTCTTACATCATGGCTTCCAACACATCAGCTATTCTCAGTTGGCTTGATCTTTAACTACCACTGAGATACACTACTGATTTGACTTTACCTTTCTTTGTTTCTCAGGAGATGTGCAGATATTAGAAAATATCTGAATCTAAAGCCCTTTTGAATTCAGTAGGATCCTAAGATGCGAATATGTTTTCTATATGCTGATAATTTTGAACATGATGAAATCTTACATTTTCTCCTTCATTTTTAGGACCATATATTTCTTCTGTCTGTAAAAGATTAAATAACTGAATTTGGATAGCTCTAATGTTTTGCTTAACTCTGGTCACAACATATAATATCATTCTACTGAAGGAGACCAAACCTGTACCATAACTAATTTTGGTTAAGTAAGTTTTATTAGCCAAAAAACTGTAAGGCAAAATATTTTCAAATTAAATTATTTTTATTTTTTAGAATAATATACAGTAGTGGGGTGCCTGGGTGGGTCAGTCGGTTAAGCATCTGACTCTTGGCTTCTGCTCAGGGCGTGATCTCAGGGCCATGAGATCAAGCCCTGTGTTAGCCTCCGTGTTGAGTGTGGAGCCTGCTTAAGATTCTCTCTCTCCCTCTGCCTCTGCTCCTCCCTGCTGTGTGCACTCTCTCTCTCTCTCAAATAAATACATTTTTTTTTTTAAAAAAAAAGAATGATGGGCGCCTGGGTGGCTCAGTTGGTTAAGCCACTGCCTTCGGCTCAGGTCATGATCCTGGAGTCCCGGGATCGAGTCCCACATCGGGCTCCCTGCTCGGCGGGGAGTCTGCTTCTCCCTCTGACCCTCCCCCTTCTCATGCTCTCTCTCAAATAAATAAACAAAATCTTTAAAAAAAAATAAAAAAAATAAAAATAAAAATAAAAAAAGAATGATATACAGTAGTTGTGGCTCAAGCTTAAATAGGCAGAGATTCAGATCCAAGTTCTATTTTTCAAGAGTTCCATAGCTTGGGGCTTTTGTCTTTTTTGTCTTTCTTAGCTTTCAGCAAGATTCATGTGTTTAATTGGGATAATAACATCCTCTTATTTTACATGGCTGTTTTGAGAATTAAATGAATAGCATAATGTGAAATCTCAATACATTTTAGCTATTAATATTACGATATTCTCATTATAGAGAATTTGGAAGATGGAGAAAACAAAGAAAAAACTCACGTACAGTCGCACAACCATAGGGCAGTGCAGATACAGCCTTGTGATCCTTTATCCAAGATGGCAGTGACCATTTTCAAGACCCATCCATGTGTATGGCTCTCCTGTGTACTCCGGGTTATAGTGCGTCTCCTCTGTCTCATGGCTGTGGCCTCCACTGTGCTGTTGAGAGGTAAGCACAGGGTGGAAAGCTCTGATCAGGAAGCCCAATTTACCTCCGCTAAGAACAGGCTTAAAGTTGGCTAAGTCATTCATATTCTTGGAACGCCTTCCAACTCTGACATTCTATTATTCTGTCCCCTCATCCATCAATAACTTTGCAGTAAAAATATCGTCTTATGTTCTGTCACATTGGTTCCCTGGCATCTGCAGACTAAACATGCTCTTGATGGATGGAATCTCTCTGCATGATACCAGACACCTGGCTACAACCGTTTTATGTTTATTTGCTTTGGCTTCATGTCAGCACTGCCTAGATTAGTCACTCTGTAAATAATGGAGGCATTATAAAGGGATATATCTTAATGACTAAAAATACAAGGCTCTTTAGACCTCTCTCTCATATTTTCAACAAGATGTTTTGTACTTTGGCCTATTTTTCCAAGGACTGTGACCCCTAGCTATTGAACGTAATAATAAATAACTATACTTTAAATTATGTTCTGTAAGTAAATTTTCCTTTTCATTCCTTTATTCAGTTATCTTCCTGTTATACACCCTCTTGGTCTGCTGAATATCTGCTTCTTAGCACTTCATGAATTTAAATAATTTTTCATGCAAATTTTTGAATTTTGGTCTTGTCACTAAATGGTGCTTCCAGGAAAATGGTAACTATGTTGGTTTTTTCATTTTGCTATCTTCAGAGCATATTGCCGTACCTGGTACATAGTATAGAGCCAATACATGTTATCACTTTAAAAAAAAAATGTTTGTTCTTTATTTTTTTAAGATTTTATTCATTTGACAGAGAGAGAGAGAGCTCAAGTAGGCAGAGAAGCAGGCAGAGGGAGGAGAAGCAGGTTCCCTGCTGCACAGAGAGCCTGATGCGGAGCTCAATCCCAGGACCCTGGGATCATGACCTGAGCCAAAGGCAGGTACTTAACCTCCTGAGCCACCCAGGCGCCCCCATATTATCACTTTTAATAACATTTATAGTCCCCTGTGCTGAGGATACAACCACATTTATTAGACAAAGCACTCATCAGCAAAACAGACACAGTATTCATACAAATGTTCTATAAGATAAGGCAATTCTGAAAGTTTCATTTAAGGAAGACAGGACAACCATCAGAGGCTGGGTTCTCGGCCTTTTTGTCTGCATGGTGCTGTCAAAACCCATCCTAAAGCAATGGCCAAGTAGGGGACCATTAAAGGGTAAGTCTAGGGCACCATACGTGAGTGTAGGTTAGAAACTTAGCTGCGTACTTATAGGCACTTTAGGATAGAGTAGAGGGTAACTCTAAACTCTTGTAGTGAATCCACTTACCATTAAAATTTTTAATTTCATCAATGAGAGCTCTAATAGTCATCATGGTAATAAGTCACTAGTTTTTCCTGACACTTAGTATGCTAGAGTATGTTGCTTACAATGGAGATACAGTTTCCAGATGGCTTGTAGTAGCTTCCCCAAGAGACAGAGCTGAGGACCACCGGCCCCTAGATTGGCGGCTCTTAATGGCGAGTTAGTGCACCACTCCCTGGTTTAAGCATAAACTGGCACATATATAATATCACATTGATAAACTGAAGCATTTTAAAGTGAGCTAGTGACACTGTGACACTCTGTCCAAAGCTACAATTAAAAAAAAAAAAAAAAAAGAGGAGGACCTCCCAAGGCTGGGGGATGGAAGCACCTTCTAAGAAGAGGGGACAGTTTGCAGCTCGGACCTTCCAAATCTATTTCCACCTCAGACCCTTTGTACTTACCTTCCCTCAGCCTGGAAGGTTCTTCCCCTAGGTGTTCTCATGGATCTCTCCAACGCTTCACTCACGCTTCTGCTCAAAAGAAAAAGCTTCCACAGAGACGCTTTTGCTGACCAATCCATCTAAAATTCCATCGCTCTCTGTTCTCTTAGCAATTTTCATCTTTCTTTGTAGCATTTTTCCTATCTGAAATTATATTCTATAACTTTTTTAAACAATTTTTTTATCTCCCTTTTCAGAACAAGCTCCACAAAAGGAAAGATTTTGTCTTGAACTCTATCCTCAAGGCCTAGAACCATTCCTGGTCCAACACTGCTCAATAGGAAGAACTGATACATCCATACTTCTCTCTGAAAATATACATGGAGAAAGGTCCAGAATGGTATTCCTCTAATGTTAATGATTATTTTGGAACAAGAACATTTGGAATGAGTTTTTTCTTTCTTTCTTTTTTAATCTCTCTTTGTTTAAATCCTTGCAAAAGATGATCATTTTCACATGCAAAAAAAATCATTGATTAAAAAAAATCATCTCTACTGATATGTGCAATGTGGAAGAATGGTATTAGCACTGGGCAGAAAATCAGCGGATGTGGGCTCACCTCCTAACTGGCTGCTTACCTCAAGCTATTTCTTTATTTTTAAGTGGATCTGCCAAAACTAGCTCAATGAAGGTAGTCCAATATATAATACGTGCAAAGGGGTGCTCTAACATTGTGTATGCACTAAGTAGTTTTTTAAAGTCAGGTTTATGCAAATGTTGGGTATTCATCCTTTCTGATGGCTGAGTAATATTCCATTGTATATATGGACCACATCTTCTTTATCCATTCGTCTGTTGAAGGGCATCCTGGCTCCTTCCACAGTTTGGCTATTGTGGACATTGCTGCTATGAACATTGGGGTGCATGTGGCCCTTCTTTTCACTACATCTGTGTCTTTGGGGTAAATACCCAGGAGTGCAATTGCTGGGTCATAAGGTAGCTCTATTTTTAACTTTTTGAGGAACATTTGCATCAACATGGATGGAACTGGAGGAGATTATGCTAAGTGAAATAAGTCAGACAGAGAAAGACAATTATCATATGGTTTCACTTATTTGTGGAAGATAAAGAATAGTATGGAGGACATTAGGAGAAGGAAGGGAAAAATGAAGGGGGGGGCGGAATCAGAGAGGGAGACTAACCGTGAGAGACTGTGGACTATGGGAAACAAACTGAGGATTTTAGAGGGGAGGGGGTGGGGGGTTGGGTCAGCCTGGTGATGGGTATTAAGGAGGGCACGTATTGCATGGAGCACTGGGTGTTATACAAAAACAATGAATCGTGATCACTACATCAAAAACTAATGATGTATTATATGGTGACTAACATAACATAATAAAAAAATTATAAAAAATACAAATAAAAAAATAAAGTCAGGTTTAGTGAGATATTTACCTTCAGTAAAATTCACCCTTTTTAAGTTCAATGAGTTTAGCCGCCACCACGATCAAGATACAGACTATTTTTATCATTCCTAAAAGTTCCTTTATGCCCTTTATCAGCTAATCATCTCTCCCCATATCCAGCCCTGGCAACCACTGATTTAGGATTCTGTCCCTAATTTCCAAAAGGTCATATAAATTCAGTATGTAGCTTTTTGAAAGAGTTTGGCCTCTTTCCCTAAATGTGGTGCTTTTCAGATTCATCCACGTTGTTGGGTAAAAATAGTAGTTTGTTCTTTTTTATTGCTGAGAAGTGTTCTGTTATATTTATTAATTGTAATTTGTTTATCTATCAACCATCTGATTGGTTGTTTCTGGTATTGACTTATTACAAATAAAGCTTCTATGAACCTGCTTGTAGAAGTCTTTGTGTGGACATCTGTTTTCATTTCTCTGGGTAAATGCTTAGGAAGGAGACTATTAGGATATTAAATACTTATTTTAATCTGAAAAAGCTTCATTTTGAAAGTTCTGAGCTGCTTGTATTTCTCTTTCTTTCTTTCTTTTTTTTTTAAAGATCTTATTTATTTGAGAGCACACACACGAGTGGGGGGGGAGGGGCAAAGGGAGAGAGAGAAGCAGACTCCCCGCTGAGCAGAGAGCCTGATGTGGGGCTCAACCCCAGGACCCCGAAATCATGACCTGAGCCGAAGGCAGACACTTAACCGACTGAGCCACCCAGGCGCCCAGGGCTGCTTGTATTTCTTAAAGTGATGAATTTACCTTTAAGAAAAACTCTCCATTTGTTTTGGTGGCGGGGTGGGAAGGAAAATTAAGTACCTACTTACCATTCTAGAGAACCACCTAAATGCAAGAAGGTGAACAATGGTGAATCTCCAAGCTGAGAAGTTAGGAGCTATTTTTAGTAACATAAACTAGGTATATGTTTTAGCAGAACTAAGTGATTTCCTTAAGTGGGGGATTAGAATTCCCTAGATTATGTAGAATTCTGTGTGTTCTCCAATGAACATTTGTTTGCAAGAATATGGAGACACAATAGAGGGAAAAGAATAAAGACAGGCAGATATTTTGTTTTTTTAATGTCATGCTGGAGAAAAAGACTGAAGTCATCCCAAATGGACAGTTTTGTTTTGCTTTTGTTTTTGTTTTTTTTTAAGATTAACTTAGACTTTGGAAAAGAACATATGTAGGACTTTTATGATGATCAAAGAACTAAACCACATGCCGGGTTGGGGCTTATTCTGAAATGATAACTTAAAAAATCAAAGTATGTCTGAAAATAAATACAACTAACAAACAAAAGATATTCCTACTGTCTGCATTATAAGAAGTCAATTGTGAAGAACAGCCTTTATATGAGGGTGAGGAAAAACCATGGCCTCTTCTCTCCAGAGCCAGGAAGGGGGTTGGGGGGATTTGCTGTGGACTCTTAGACAGAGGGATGCTTCAATCAGTAATGAGATGGGCTGGGCAGAAAGTGGGGATCAGGTGGGAAGAGAGCCCTGCCTCTTGAAGTTCAGGCTGGCCGAGAGCCTGAAGTCCGTTTGGGTCTGTGGGATTTAAAAGGAGACACTTTCAGTAGCAATTGAAAATTGCCTTTATTTTTTTCTTTGATAGTTTTTCTTCCTTTATCTGAGCACCGACCAAGTAAAATCTAACTAAAAGATATAACTGTGCTTCAGCTGTGCTATGGGGACTCAGGAAGGGGTTGGCCTCATGTTTTGGACACTAGGTAAAAGAGAGGTCCCCTTCCTCCCAAGGCCAGAGTTTAGTAGTATCCTTGCTGGCTGGTGACAACAGTGTTAGAAGAAACATGACATCTTGACTGTGATGGGCATCAAAGCAAGTGTGAGGGGCTTGACTAAAAGGACGGAGAACAGGGTGTGGGACCCGATCCTGATCACCCCTAGAACAGCTACCTGGGAATGCTCAGAAATGCTGAGGGGACACTTTGAAGGAAGATAATTTCTGGCTATGATAACTTGGGCATTGAAAAGAACCGTGACCTTGTAATGTTCTCACATGGTGCTAAGGCCTGGAATATTTATAGGATGCTTATCCCAAAGCCTGCATATTATATATAATTAAATCATCAAATGTCTGAAAAATAGGAATTCAAATCTTGATTTCATTTCTGCACAACAAAGCTTGACTCTTAAGGAATTTAAAAACACTCCTCTCTTACCTCCACTTCCACATCTAAGAAATCTTTGTCAAGTGAGGTCTCGCCCTGGATGTAAAGGAATGTTAAGACAAATTTAGGGATTTACATGGGAGAATGGGTGTGACTTCTTAAATCAGTTCAAACTTTAAGTATCACCTACTATTTAATGGGTTCTTCCTGTGTGCCATTGTAACCCCTCCACCATAATGCCATACATGGAGTCTGGAAGTTCAATCCCCTAAAATATACAGATTCATCATTAAGGGGTTAGCAAAATGACTACCCCAGTGCCCCAGAGGTCCAGATGCAGGTTTAAAATCCTCTGGCTCCAGCTTGGGGTTCTAGGTGGTGGTTTTCAATACAGATGAGAATTTTCTATGTTCTGAAATGTCTGGGGATCCCAAGAGAGCAGCCATGATTCCAAGAATGTTTTATCAGTTGGCATCCATTTCGTAGGCCGTGTCTGAGGATATTGGACATGGAGAGTACTGGGAATGCAGGGACCTGCCCTTTTTTCTCCCCACTTCCTGAGATGAGGTGGCTGCCATTTCTCCTGCCCACCTTCCGCTCCCTGTCCCCCTCCGAGCTGTGTCCAGTCCTCTCACAGAAGAGCTGGGTGGAAGAGGAGAGCTGGACTCATGGCAACCAAGTTCGATTTTTTTATTTCAGAGGCTTAGTCCGTTATTTTATTCAATATATTGAAAT
Source organism: Halichoerus grypus (assembly GCF_964656455.1). NCBI lineage: Eukaryota > Metazoa > Chordata > Mammalia > Carnivora > Phocidae > Halichoerus > Halichoerus grypus. Next base: position 62,847,017 of record NC_135715.1, on the reverse strand, counting down.
ATAATATAGTACATTGTTGAATGCAGTATATTTTAAAATGTCTGGTTAGTCTTTTTGTGGTTTTAAATTGCTATAAAATATGCTTCTTTTCTGAGAGTGATGTTTAAAGGCCAGGAAGTCACTTACATTTTTATTATTTTAATGATATTTTTCATTAAACCATATGGTTCTGCCTCGTCATTAATTAGACATTAACCAAAGAACCCATCACATTCGAGCAAGAGCTATACTCAGCAAAAATCAATATTTTAAATCCTAGCCTCCAGCTCTTTATGCAGAAAGGTCTTGGAATAGAAGCTCTCCACACAGGAAGGAAAATTAAAAAAAAAAAAAAAAAGGCAAAACAGGCCAGCTATAAAACTGCTGTTGTACTTGTCAAAATCTAACTTGATAATAATTTACTAAGCTATCTCTATAATGCAGACCTCTAGAAAACTTTTAATGTCTAGCATAGACCCAGGTGGGCCTATCTTAGAAATGCATTAAGTTTTTGTTGCATCAATGTAAAAAAAATGAATTAATGAACGCATATAGTCCATCCTATAGATTTTACAGATCACAGAGACAAGGTTCAGAGAGGTCAAGTGCCTGCCCAAAGTCACACAGCCAGAGAGTGACTAAAATGGTACTAGAATGTGTGTTATCTGGTTATCAAACCAAAATTATTCTACAAACATCTTGGACTTGGATTTTAAAAACCCCAATTCAATTTTAAAACTTCATTTTTTTTCCCCTAGAGACATTTTGCCCCCATGGTGGTTAATTTTGTGTCAAATTGGCTAGACTAGGGTACCTAGTTGTTTGGTCAAACAGCAGTCTAGATGTTGCTGTGAAGGTATTTTTTAGATGTGATTAAAATTTAAATCAATAGATCTTCAGTAAAGAAGATTTCTCTCCATAATGTGAATGGGGATCATCCAATCAGTTGAAAGTTTTAAGAGAAAAGACTTAAGGGCTCTCCAGAAGGAAGAAATTCTCCCTCCAGACTGCCTTTGGACTCAAGAGTGCAGCACCAAAAGTGAAATAAGTCAGACAGAGAAAGACAAATGCTATCTTCTATCACTCATGTGGAGCCTGAGAAAGCCAAACTTGGAAAAACAGAGTGTAGAGTGGAGGTTACCAGGAATAAGGGTGGGAGAAATGAGGAGATATTGGTCAAAGGGTACAACTTCTAGTTATATGATTAACAAGTTTGGGGATCTAATTTACAGCATAGTGATTATAGCTAATAATACTATTTCATATACTTGAATAATGCCAAGGAGAGATCTTAAATGTTCTCACCACAAAAAAGAAATGGTAACCATGTGACATGATAGATGTGTTAACTAATGGTTTTGCAATATATACATGTATCAAATCAACACACTGTACACCTTAAACTTACACAATATAATGGTGTCAATTATATCTCAATAAAGCTGGGGGCAGATTTCCAGCCTGCAAGCCTGCCATGCAAATTTGGGATTTGTCAGCCCCCACAATTTCATGAACCAATTCCTTAAAATAAATGAACCAGTTCCTTAAAATATTTGCGTATTCTATCTATCTATCTATCTATCTATCTATCTATCTATCTATCTACCTATCTATCTCCCATTGGCTCTCTTTCTCTGGAGAGCTCTAATATAGTCCCCAATAAAATTTACAGATGAACAGAATTAAAAACATGTTTGTTGTTTGATAGGTCAAGCAATGTTCTGGGCTCTGGGCAATAAGAGGACTGTAGAGATCATCTTAAAGAGTTCTGAGTTGGAAAAGGGACCATGAAGTTGCCTCATCTTGGGGTAGATTACTATGAAATTTTGTACCCTCAATTAGGCATGGTCCTAAAGAATGAGATCATCCATCCAGTTGCCTGGGTGGGCAGCCCCCGCTGTCAGACCTGTTCTTTTTGGTGGTCCTATAAATCATCATCTCTCAATAGATGTTCTTCAGCCATCTTCTTGGAAATCTGGGCTCCCTCTTTCTTGACAGAAAGTTTTCTATACTTTTCTCTAGGAACCATCTCAGCTCGAAATTATACCTAAACATTTTCACTGAAATCTTTCAGTGAAAATCATTATATTAGGCAGTTTATGCAGGTAAAACTTAAGCTATATTTATCCACTTTGGTTAATACAAATAAATTCCTACTTAAAAATTTTCACAAGCAAGATTATACACATGAACTAAATTTTCACAGCACTCTAAAGTAGGGGTAAAATTATTATATAATACAAGCACTGTAAAAGAGGGGCCCCTGAAGAATGAGGAATCCCCTCCAATTCCTCATTATTATAACATAGCAACATCTCAACTTGAGGAGAAACCTACCCATTGGCATAAACTAAGATTGTCCCCATTCAGTTGGTTGTTGGGTTAGAACTCTGTGAGTTCTGTCAACCCCTAGCAAAACTAACTTTCCCCAAGCCTCAGACTTACAGACTATTGCTCATCTCAAAGACTATCTGCTGTAAATTCTTGAAGGAAATCTTTTGTAGTTCTCCACGCCATGACCACCCCATCTCAGGAGACCACCTATGAAAGTGCCCTCTTAGCCCCACAAGCTTGGGCTAAGGCTGAAAGAGGAAAATGGTAGAAAAATTATTTTCCTAAGAGAGGTAGCTTCCGCTCTTCACTATTCTGAGGATGCTCGAGTGACTGATAGCTGCTAAATCCTAATCAGCAAGTTAATTTATCTCAAATCTTGAAGCAGCCAGCAGCTTGGATGACAGGATTTACTCCCAGAGAGCAATCTTTTTCCCTTGATCAAACTTCTGCTATGATCTACAGACCTGCCACAGCTCACAAAGATCCGCGGTGTGATAGCTCGCAGAACTTCACCAAAATGAGAGAAAAAGGCTGCGCTCCCGCACGCGCCAAGAGCTCACCGTTCCTGCTGGTCTGCAATTCCCGTTCTGTTTGCGCTCTGCTCAACCTTCGCTCACTCACAGCGCATGCGTGGGGCCGCAATTTGAGGCGCATACATTTTTATGTGTAAGTGCCAACTTCTAACTCTGACAGCAGATGATTTTACTTCAAGATTACTTCGCTCCTTTTTTGAAATTGGTTTTTTAAAAAAATCTGCCTGGACTTTCTTCTGAAACAAGCTAGTATTTATTTATAATTGTTTATTAGGTGTACTGCACATGCTGCTCAGCAGGTGAAATATAATGGACTAGAGATCTTAGCGGTTATGCTGCCGAGAAGCCAGACAGCTTACGTTCTTATAGACACTCAAACAATATTAGGGTCATTTGTTACACAGCGTTGAAAATTGGGCTTTATTATTCTAGTTCATAAAACAGGGTTACTCTTCACTGAAAAATGGTCAATGGGCTGTCACCAAATAACTGCCTAACCTCTGGTACCAGTCAGGGTTCAACTAAAGAAGCAGAGCCATTAGGTGGTATATATTAAACAATTCATTGCAAAGAATGGACTCCTGCGGTTGTCAGGGGGTGGGAGGAGGCAAGTCTGTAGTCGGGGGCAGGCTGTCAGCAAGGCCAGGCTGGAAATCTCATCCGCGCCAACACGATTAAATCTGCTATCCACAGGAAGAATTTCTTCTTCAGGGAAGCTTCCACTTTGCTCCCAAATCCTCTCAACTGATTGAACCAGGCCCACCCGGATTGTCCAGAATAACCTCCTTATTTTAAGGTCACCTGATTAGCAACCTTAATTCCATCTGCAACTTTAATTCTCCCTTGCCTTATAACATAACATACTGACAGACTGTGGACATCTTTGGGGGCTATTTTTCTGCCTACACATCTAGTCTCTAGTAATCTTTTTCTTGTTATTGTTGAGGGAGAGAGAGAATCTTCCCACACAAGTCAAGAAATACTACTTTCTGGCCTAGCACCATTTCTCAAATCACCCCCTAAAAGGTATCTGTACTTGTTTTCTTTCTAAGGTCCCCACTGCGGGTGTCAAAGAGATCTCACTACTTTCCTTGGCTGATGGCACTTGGATATGAAGGAATTTGTGGGAATTTTCTTTACCCATACTTACCGTGTCCAAATGATTGCTTCCAGTCCCCCAAGGAAGTAATTGAAATTGCCATTCGATTTTGAAAGAAGACAACATTTAAGAAAAATGAATTGGTGGGGCGCCTGGGTGGCTCAGTCGTTAAGCGTCTGCCTTCAGCTCAGGTCATGATCCCAGGGTCCTGGGATCGAGCCCCACATCGGGCTCCCTGCTCAACGGGAAGCCTGCTTCTGCCTCTCCCATTCCCCCTGCTTGTGTTCCCTCTCTCGCTGTCTCTCTCTCTCTGTTGAAAAATAAATAAAATCTTTAAAAAAAAAAAAAGAAAGAAAAATGAATTGGATGTTGCTAGAGATTGGAGGAATCTATGTTGGGGTAGGAAGATGTTCATGATATTTGTTTATTTGACAGTATGGGTTGTATCTTTCCATTCAGGCCTCAAAATAATAATTTGCCCAAGATAATGGTTGAAGATTAAATTATATAACATGCATAAAAACACTTTTAAAAGGTTACAATACTATCGCTACACCACACACACACACACACACACACACACAAAAGTCGAATTCTAGAGCTTAAAAACAACTAGAGATCATCTAATTTCATTAAATTGTTTTTTCTCTTTGATAGTTTTTTGTTTTTTGTTTTTTTTTTAATGCCTCTTCTGAAAGTTCAGAGGAAAATTTTCTCCAGAGGTTTGGACTTCCTCTCATGTTTCATATCTCAACATATCAACCTCATTTTCAGGGCAGAACAACTTCTATATAATTCATCTTTACGTTTCTAAACCCATGAAAATGACTTTTGATTTCCAAAGAGTAGTAACACATAGGAAGCACTGCACATTATTTTTAACATCCATGTCCTTCAATGTTCCTGCAAAAGGTCATCTCTTATCTTCTGGTTTAAGAGAGAGTTGGAGCACCAATGTGGCTTTTCTAGGTCCCGTTTCAGAAGTCCCCTTTATACCATCAGTTTTTGTAAGGTATTTACCATTGCTCCTGTTATCTTCCTGACTCTCCAACACTGTGTCCGGCAGTGGCCTTCAGGCAGTCTTACACATCTCCGCTAAGCACTCTGTAGTCGTGCTTGCCCCCCTTGTGAGCAGAAGCACCCTTTTCAAGGCAGTAAGCCACTACCTCCTTTTTTATTTAACTTACTTTGTATGTCCAGAACTATAAGACACGGGAGAGACACCCAGGAAAATCAGCATACTTCTTCCTCTCAACTTTCCTACTTGGTCATGCCATTCCCTAGTAAAAACCCTTTGTGACTCCCATTTCCTTCAGGTTAAATCCCAAACTCCTTAGACAGCCCTGCAAAGACTCAGATGCTCTGGCCCCTGCTACAGACTCCATTGTCTTCTTCTTCTTCTTTTTTTTTTTTTACAAGATTTATTTATTTTAGAGAGCATGAGAGAGAGCACAAGCAGGAGGGGCAGAGGCAGAGGAAGAGAGAATCTCAAGCAGAGTTCCTGCTGAGCTTGAAGCCCGACACAGGGTTCAGTCTCACAACCCATGAGATCATGACCTGAGCCAAAATCACAAGTGAGACTTTTAACCGACTGAGCCACCCAGGCACCCCATCCATTGTTTTCTTTTATGTTTGTTCCTCACCTCAACCCTGCCTTGTGCTACAGTCCCAGAGTCCCACAGCCAAGCCTCTCCGTCCTGTTTCTCAGCCTTGGCATATCAGACTTGAATGCCTATGGTAGCTTCTCTACCACTCGATCACCTTGGATAATTGCCACTTGTCTTTCAAATACCAGCTTAAATATCTCCTCATTCAGGAAGGCTTCCCTGACCATTCAAGAACTGGGTCAGCTTCTCTCCAGTGTGATCCCACTGCTCTGTGCTCACACATTATCCCACCCTTAGCACAGTGTATGGATCCTTCTGGTTTCTTTCTCTGTCTTCTCCAGAAAGACCGTCAATCTTTCCATCCTCAGTGCCCAGCACAATGAAGGCCCTGAGTACATACTATGGAATAAATGAGTGAATGAGGAACTGAAAGAAGGAACCACGTGGCCTTTCCTTCACCCAGGCCTGGGCACAGTGTCCACTAAATTGTCACGTCTCCATCCACCTCTCTTCTCCCTCCAAGGAATGCGCGGGTATCTGATGGTCATTGTGGACGCTCAGTATCCAAGAACAGTGCTTCCAGAGGCCTGTGTTGTATGTGCACCTCTTCGCGGGTGACCTTGCCTTGGAACTTTTGATATTAACTGTGACTCATAAGAGATGCTGAGCACATGATGTGCAGAATTAGGCTCCACGACACGTGGCAGGCTGATTGAAGTCTGGGCAGCAGGTAGGGCACGAGATGTGACTGTCGATTTACATAATGCTTTTAAGAAGCTTATATTGGGAGAGGACAGAATCAGAATTTGGATCTTTATTTGAAGAAACATTCAAGAGCATCTTAGAAATATCTTCTTTTGAGCAAGATTCTGGCAAGAATTGACATTATTTGATATGGAATTGCAGCTCTGAGTAGCATTGCCCTGAAAGTAGTCTTTTTATTCTCTTCCGAAACACTGCTGGCCCTCGGTAGTTCTCCCCATCAATCACGCTCAGCCTGCCTGGTGGTGTGTCCAGTGAGACTCACGGGAATGACATTCTCCCTTCCCTTTCTTTTCATTCTTCCCCTGTAGGGTAGAAGAGAGGGAAACGGAGGAGGAAGAAATAGATTTGTTTTAGTGATTAATGTGAGAAAAAAAGTCAATCTCGCCCTCATGTAATTTGACAGTTGACTTTTTCATCAGGAGCACTGATTCCTGGTGTAAATACATGCAATTGTTTACAGCTTTTGTTCTTGATTTTGGCATGCAGGTGACAGGAGAGTCCAAATGCCAAGCCCAGCAAGGGAATTGGCTTCTTAAAGAAGATTACAAAAGTCTAGTTGCTTACCATCTGACCACTTTAAGTTAGGAAATTTAATCTTTCTGTTTTACTTCTTCATTATTCATATATCTGCTTGTGGAGGGGCCTTTAGTTCCTTTATGTTTTTTTAAAAAAGCATTTATTGCGGGGCGCCTGGGTGGCTCAGTCTGTTAAGTGACTGCCTTCGGCTCAGGTCATGATCCTGGAGTCCTGGGATCGAGTCCCGCATCGGGCTCCCTGCTCAGCAGGGAGTCTGCTTCTCCCTCTGACTCTCCCCTCTCTCATACTCTCTCTCTCCCTCTCTCATTAAAAAAATAAATAAAAAAAAAATTTAAAAAAGCATTTATTGAGTGCCTGCTCTATGTCAGACCCTGCTAGGGGATAGTGAAGCAGTATCTTGGTTACTCTGTGTGTACTGAAGTGCTGGAAAGATACCTCGATCACATCATAACCCTAATAAATGTAAAATTACAGCTGTTGTAAATACTGCAAAAGAGAAATACACAGCCCTATCAGTTAATAGTTTCTGATAGCAAGTACCAAAAGATATCTCAGCACCAATGAACAGTAACCATTTCTTTAGTCCTATAGTTCAGTGAGGATCGGTAGATCTGAGATGGGCTTAGGGGTACCTCTGTTCACAGGCCTTTCATGCTCCTCTTGGACCCAGCAGGCAGCCTGGGAGGGTTCTTCTCATGGCAAGGGCAGAGAGAGGCATGAGAAGACAAGCTAATGGTGCATGAGCTTTTCAAAATTCTTCCCTGTTATCTACTTTCATGCCATCGGCCAAAGGAAACCAATAGCACGCCCACCATCAATGGATGGGGAGCAATATTCCTCTCTTGGAAATGGGGAGGGATATACTTCTGAATATAAATCCAGCTTACTGCGTTGGTTCATGGAGAGTACTCTATGGATGATTTGGATAAGAATGAACTAAGTGAGGCAGAAGAGGAACAACTTGACTGGAAGCTCTATGGTGAGAAGGAACATGGCGGGTTTGAGATACTGAAAGAAGGTCAGTGAGGTTGGAGCTCAGATGATGAGCGGCAACATGGAGCAAACTGCATCTAGAGAGATAAAAAGGGGCGAGACCACAGAGGGACTGGCAGGCTGTGTTAAGGACACTGAATTTTTATCTTAAAGATTCAATAGTCAGTCTTGGAAAGGTATTTGTACATCGTGCTATTCTCTTTCCTTCCTTCTTTTTCTCCTTTATGAATTTGTAACAAAAAATAAAAATGTAAAATTAAATAATATGGATATGGTTTTCAATATATACTTTTCAAAAGTACCTGCCAGCCAGGAATTCCTTTAGTTTTCTTTTTTTTCCCATTTTGAATAGTTTGTTCTATTTTATACTCCTTCATAAACTTAAGATAATACACATAGTTAAATTTAAGCAGAAAACTAATGTTACAAAGTATCTTTTTAAAATGGTCTGGCAAAATAAATAAATAAAATAAAATCGCATTGCACCTTATATTAATATGGAATCTTTGTGCATTTTGCTCAAAACGTAAGGGTTTTACCTGACAGCATACTGAATAAACCTGGATACTCTTCTTTTTCTTATCCATATTTGGTAAGGGGACTGAAGTCTTGGCATAAGCCTTCTCCTGCCTCATTTTCTCTTTATAGAATATTCTAATTTCCACTCAAAGATACATTTTTAAAATTTCTTGGCCAAGAGTATTTTCATAATGTGAATATATCTAGGGTGATCATATAGTTTTGATCCAGTCCAGGATAATTTTGAGAGTGAAAGCAAGCCCCATTAAGAATAACATATAAATCAAGACTGTCCTGGGCAAACTGGATGTCTGCCCACCCTAAATATATCCAGATAGAATTAAGCCCATTAAGACAAAATGTGGTTCCTCTTCCCTGTGTGGTTAGGAAAATGATTACCAGTACTGGGTCCTGTGCATGATACCTGGAGGTGTGTTTAACTCAGTTTCCTCTTCAGGAATGGATAGACTTGTAAGAATCTGATGAAATGATACCTAACACATAGTAAACACTCAACAAAGGTTATTACATGCAGTAAATGGAAAAGGATATATAATGGATTATGGAACCAATGTCCAGTTTCTCGTTTCTAAGAAACTTGTGATAACCCTTAAGTAAGGTGACCAAGAGACAATTTCCAGTATGGCCTCCTGCGAACCCCAATTTCCTTGTCCCCTGAGCTGTCCATTTTGGGACATCTGCTGCTTGCTCCAGAGGCCTTATTATTCATTTTGGAAAGTGCCTGTTTTTTGTATTGCAGATGTTACAGGCAGACACTGTTCACTGAATCTTCATGAATCGCCATCTTGAGAGGACTTTTCTCCCCTCCCGCAAGCTCTGTGGCATACTGGCTCTCCATGCCACCTGTGGATGGACACAGCCGCTCTCTCTGCTGAGATCAGAATTGGTCACAAGGTGGAAACGTAAAATCTTCAAACCGATTTTGGAGATAAGTGATTTTAAGCTCGGAGCAACAGCTGAGAGTGGGTGTCTTGCACAGCCCCTCAACACTTCTTAAATAACATGGTAAATATGCTCTAGTGACAAAAGCTCAGAGATAGTGTTGCTTAATCATTTCCTGCTTCTGTCGTTAGGGCTAGATTTCACCAACACCTCGTGTAGTTAGCTATTCAGTGTCAAGGTACTATCCCATACCCAGATGCCTACCAGGATTTCAGCCAGATTTCTGTTGCTCTCTCTGGATAGCAATATTCCAAATGTATTCAAGAGAGCACTTGCACAATGTACTGACTTTCAAGGTTAGATGGGGCTGGGAAATGCTACACATCATGGCTCCTTCTTAGAGATCCATAACTCATTAGCATATTAAAGACTGGTATGCCCTAGAGTAAAGACATCAGTTTAATGTTGACTCAGCATAACACAAGCTTATTTGACCGTGACGCCCTTCGGTCATTAACAACTATTAATAATCATGGCGCTAGTAAGGAACATCCATAGAAAATGCTGCCCCATAAAATATAATTCTATTCTTATTCATCTCAGATATTTCTTTAAAAACATCTGCTTTTGTAGGCACCATGCAGAGGTGATCTGTTTTAGTGCTCTTGGAAGGCACATATGATCAGTAAATTCAGTTCCTAAGCAGTTTACGTGATTACATGATAAATCTGAAGCACATGCAAATTGTCCTGGAGTCTGTGCAATATTAGACCTACTGGAAAGGAAATCAAGCTGTGGGTGCACAATTAAGTACTTTAATAGAACATGAAAACAAAATGGATGACACAATTCATCTATTATGCCATCATTTCTATGCAACTGATAAGCATGGAATAAATCTGGGGTTAAAAGCGATAAATCCGGTACACTGATTTCTGATTTAAGAGACTAAAACTCTGAGGGGTTTGGGCTAGCCAAGCAAGTGGGATTAAGGTGGTCAAATCCTCACCTTGGCATGTTCAGAAACTTAACTTCATGAATTGCTCTAAGTGTAATTCAATTCTAAGGGACTGATCCAAATACATAACTCCTAGGGGCACCTGGGTGGCTCAGTCAGTTAAGCATCTGCCTTCGGCTCAGGTCATGATCCCAGGGTCCTGGGATTGAGCCCTGCATCAGGCTCCCTGCTTAGAGGGAAGCCTGCTTCTCCCTCTCCCTCTGTTGCTCCCCCTGCTTGTGCTCTCTCCCTCTCTCTCTCTGTCAAATAAATAAATAAATAAAATCTTAAAAAACCCAAATACATAACTCCTAGAGTCATAAATCTGAATATAAATTTATTTATTCATAATCGGGTGCAGGACTCTGTGCATTACTTCATTAAAATCCCTTGCCCACTCACATCCTGACTCCCCGGGCCTTAGTGAAGACAGCTGCCTTTGGCTTCCCTGGGAGTGAATTTCTTTTCCATAAAAGTTTGATGCCTGAGAGGTTCCACGGTCGCCCCTGTGCCATCCTGACTTGGGAATCTTAGCCGTGTGGACAATCCATCCATGAATCCAATCCAGCACTGAATCACTGCCTCTCCCACAAGAGACTCATCTGTCCTCATGTAAATGGAGCCCCTCTCAACGCTCCAGCGGGTTGACGCAGACCCACGTGTACATGTCTGATTTCACAACACAGAGGCCGCTTAAGTACTCACACGAAGACCCTGCACAAACTATTACAGAGATTTATATCCATGAATATTCAGCTAGTGATGACCATTAATTATGGCACTGATAACATTTGGAAAAGCACCTGGAGGTCCCAGGGCAGTAGCTATTGTGTACTGTTTCTTCCCCAGAAGCAGTTAATTGAACAGATATTCACATGGGGGATTGTCAATTTTCTTGATACATGCATAATAGCAAGTGTGACACAGCTTTGAAAGTAAGTTTTGTGTTCACTTAGTGTGCTGCAGGATAAAAATGAATTGAGCCGCTTATACCTGTCTTAGCTAATGGCTTTCATCTTCCGAGTCTTTTCATCTTATTCTCATCTCTTCCTTCCACTTCCGTACATTTTGAATATGAATTTATGTGGTTCCAAAGAAGTTCTTAACATAGACTGTGTGACTATGTGATAGTAAAAAAGCAAATGTCAGTATATTTTCTAATGCTAGACATTATCAAAAGCATGCAAATGTAACACATGAAGGTAAAGGGGAGAGCGCCTCCATGCAAATTTGGAGCTCACACCTGTGGATCTATGTGGGAAAGCTAAAGATTGTTATTCCTATCTTTCCAGAAAACATATTAGGCATCCCCATGCAGGAGTCTTTGTTTTAGAGTAGCAAAGAACAGGACAGCAGAGTGTTGAAACGAGCCTCCAGGTTAGCCTCTCTGCTTCCCACGTCCATTTTGAAATGGGACCGACCTTCTTGAATATCCCCTTCGCCACAAGCAAGCACTACTACCTGTGCCGCTAGGGCTGATCGGCCACTTGAGGTCAATGAGCAAAGTGTTATTTACTCTGTCAACTTTTTAAAAAAAGATTTTATTTATTTATTTGAGAGAGAGAGAGTGAGAGAGACAAAGCACAAGAGAGGGGAGGGTCAGAGGGAGAAGCAAACTCCCCGCTGAGCGGGGAGCCCGATGAGGGACTCGATCCTGGAACTCCAGGATCATGACCTGAGCCGAAGGCAGATGTTTCACTGACTGAGCCACCCAGGGGCCCCTACTGTAACTTGTTAATAGTTCAGGCATAATTTGGAAAGGTAACCAGAATGAGCAGCCAGATATAATGCATAGGGCACTAGTCAGGAGACAGGGAAACCCAAGCTTTCTTACATTTCCAGTTAGTCAAAATTACCTAGTACCTTTTCCCTGATAGAGGGGGATAAGCATACACAAGAAAGAAAATACAGATCACACCTGTGTAATTTTTCTAATAAAGTCCATTGGTTGGTTGGAAAGACTTTAGGATCCTTTCAGCCACTTCTAACTAGACTAAGTATACTGTTCTTAAAGTATCCAATTACTGTAATTGCAACAGAGGTATTTTATAAAGTGGATATGTACATTTCTGATATTCTTTTCCTGGGGGAGAAGGGTTGTTGTTGACTTTTTGTATCCAAACTAAAATGTATTGACACTTTTTTTTCTGTTATGTTCTATACACTTTACACACATTTACTCTTTTGTCATGTTTTGCAAAGGTATGAAGGATGGGATATTGCAACTGATTTGACAGATGAGTCAGTTAGGCCCAGATGTAGTAGGTGATGAATAAAATAGTCATTTGGTAGAAGACCTCATGGGTACCTTGACAACACCAGTTGCTAGCAAAGTTGTGGAGCAATAGAAACTTGCATTCGCTGTTGGTGGAATGCAACAGCACAGCCACTTGGGAAGACCATTTGGCAATTTATTATAAAGTGAAACACAGTCTTACCATATAATCCAGTGATCATGCTCCCAGGTATTTATTCAAATGATTTGAAAAGTTATGTCCACACAAAAATCTGCACGCAAATGTTTATAGCAGCTGCATTTATAATTACCAAAACCTAGAAGTAACAAGGAAGTCCTTGAATAGGTAAATGGATAATTTGTGGTACATTCATACAATGTGATATTATTCAGTGATAAAAATATAAGCTATCAAGCCAAAAAACATGTGGATGAATCTTAAATGCAGATTACCAAGTGGGAGAAGCTCATCCAAAAATGCCATATACTATGTGATTCCAAATATGTGACATTCTGGAAAAGGCAAAATTAGAGATAGTATAAAAATCAGTGATTGCCAGGGATGTGGCAGGAGGTAAAGGAGATTAATGGGTGAAATAGAGATGATTTTTAGGGTGGCAGAATGATACTGTATGATACTATAGTGATGGATATATGATATTATGCATATGTCAAAACCTACGGAACTTCACAGCAAAAGAAATAATGAATTAAAGCTTTTAAAATTTTTAAAAATCATTTAGGAGGGCAGGGATTCCAGGATGAAATACAGAAAGTGCCTAAATTATCTAAATGCATTGCAAATGTTTGAAATAACCTCACTTAAGGAGGTGGGGTAAAAGGCTCTGACCGAGGTAACTTTGAAAAAGAGTAGAGTCCGTAAGAATAAAGGTAAAAGAACTATACGTCAGTACTAGACTCCAGTTGATAAGGTTGTTTCCCACAGGGTTATGGTTTAACAATCATGATATACTATGCATGTGCATTTGAAATAAATAATTAAGTAAATGGATGGCAGATGGTGGGAAACAGTTTCCTAACTGTTGAAGTAGGAGGTCAGAAATATGCAAAGGGAAATGCCTAGAATGCTCTGTGTAGTAATGGATTAGAGGGGAAGACATTAACATGAACTCATGTTTAGCTTAATATAGATACAGATTGTTACACATAGAAATGCTCATGGATATGTGCACACACATGCAGGTTAGTATCCCCAGGGCCTAAAGCAAAGACACTCCAGTAGAAATGAGCACCCCAAGCACACAGAGCTTGGTGTCTAATGCCATTCTCCAAGAAAAGGAAGCAGGGTTCTTTGGAGAAATGACTGATTTTAGGACTTGCCAGGAAATACCTAAGATGAGCCTGGAATATCTTATAATGATGTAACAGATTAAACCACCACCAACAAAAACAATGGGAATATGTCAAAGAGACATAGCCAACTGAAAAAGATCCCAAAGGCCAAAGCTGGAATAATTTAAATAACAAAATAAATAAAATAGCATTGGATGAAAATAAATATCTATGAGTCCACATTGATATAAAGAAATGATTGAGTAAATAAATGACTGAGAATAATAATAAATAAATAAAAGAATAGACACATCTCCCAGGCAGAATAATTTCAAATAATTTATGTAGATATTCTGCCCTCAAGGAGGTGCAGCATAACTCCCCACTGCTTAAGTAAGTGCTTTCTTCCAAAGAGTACAGTATGGAAAGGAGAATAAAAAATCAACTTTACATTTCAGCAACCTGACAAACACTACCTCAGTCTGGGAATTAAGGTCCACATCAACAGTGGTGAGTCATGTTGATAGTATGTACCCTTGATAGGTTGTGATATGAATGGCACTTTACCTCTGTGGCCTTCCTCTCCAAAACCCATAGCCCCAGTCTAACCATGAGGGAAGCATCAGAAAAATCCCAGTTCGGAGGCATTCTACAAAATACCTTACCAGTACTCCTGAAATCTGTCAAGATCATCAACAACAAGGTGAGTATGACAAACTGTCATGGCCAAGAGGAGCCTAAGGAAATATGACAACTAATGTAATGTGGCATCCTAGATGGGATCCTAGAGAAGAAAAAGGAAATTATGTAAAAACTAAAGAAATCTGAATGAAGTAGGGACTTTAGTTAATAATAATGTGTCCATATAGGCTCACTGTGGCAAATATGCCATACTAAGATAAGATACTAATAGGGGAACCTGGGTGTGGGGTATATGGGAACTCTCTATGCCATCTTCAGAATTTTTCTGTAAATCTTAAACTGTTATAAATTAAAAAGTTTGTATTTAAAATACATCTGGATTTGATCTGGTGCTCTATGCACTGTCAGAAAAAAAGCACTGGGTCCTTGAATGTTCTTTAAGTAGGAAATTGAAATCGGGGTTGTTTCTTTCAAAATGAACATGAGTAGAAATTATGGAAATATTCTCATGGCTGGCAGGAGGAATGATATATGCTGAGTGAAACATGCACACGCACAGACTTGGAAACCAAATTCAAACATTGTATGAAATGAAGCAACATAGCAGAGGGAAGGGAGACAGAGCACCGCACGTCTCCCAGAGCACCATGTCCACAGCTGTTCCGTGGGCTCCAAGACATCACCAACGTTGCCACGGTAGCAAATGACAGATTTTCTCAATTACTTTGGCAAAACCCAAAGGGCCCAGGTTAGCACATCTTTTTTTTTTTTAAGTTAAGTTTATCCACTCAAATTCTTGTCATTAATCTCAGAGAAAAACTTGGATAACATTAATCCTCTCATAAAAATTAGAATATCCAATTCTGATTAACAGAGATTTCATAAATCTCTTTCCCCAATTTCTATAACTTCAGCAGAAAAAAAGCAGAATAAACAGTGCCTCAGATTGCTGTAAAAATTACAAACCTACCTAGAGCAGACTACGTGTCATCTCGTGGATGTATGTTGTATTATTGAAGCCCACCTTTTTCTGGTGCCTCATCTGGGCCACAGAAGCGATGGGTTATCACTGCAAATCACATCGTCATATTGTCCTGCTCCCTGGGGCTCGCCCTCAGGCACACTGTTCTCAAAACTGGAAGCCCAATCAGAGCATTTCTGCTACATTTAAGTGAGTTTAAAAGAACACTATTTAACCCCACAAGCTCATTAATAAATATGCAATAATGAAGACTAATCCGTCCATGAATTCAATTCAGGTCAGCAAACAGAAACCATCAAGGTATTTCTTGAAAGGTCTTGGTAAACCATTGAATACCACTTCAACCCAATCTGTATTGGGAATGTTTCAGGCAACATCCTCTGTCAGAGGCTGGAAAGACAGTAAAAATTCTGGAGATGAGGTAGCAGAAATCCTGGGATCTGGCCCTGGATCTGTCGCTAACTTAGCCTATTTGGACCTCAGAATCTTCAAATGTAAAATAAGGGGGTTGATCTAGAGGAACTATCAGTGCTCCACAAACTTCACTACCTAAAAAGAACTTGAACATGAATCCCCAGGGTTCTAGAACTTGTTGCCAAAGAGACCCCTCAGAAAGTGGATAAAGTCTTTGAATTCTTGGGTTTTATCTGAAAATTTCATGTACCATATATACTCTATATATTATGTGTATTCATATTTTTAGTATAAGAATGTTTTTAATTCGTTACTATTAAATCACTGTCATTGTTATTTGCTGTTTTCCTTCTACTGGAAAGAATACAATTCATGCTCATGGAAGATCAATGCTACATTTATGCTGTGGCTTTTCAGACTCTCATGGTATTCCTACTCCAATTTATGAATCAGCAAGACCAAGGTCTCCTGTACTTCCTAATTTCCTGCCTCTATAAGAAGCTTCGATGCTTTATTACGTTCTGAAACCATAGTGTTTGCAAATGACACTGTTCCAAAAGACAGATGAAGATGTCTCACACTCCACCATCAGAAGAAGTGTTTGGTCTGAGTCTCATCAGCCTCTAAGCCCCCACCCCTCCTTTGAATGCAAACCAATGGAACTTTGACAGAAGTATTACCAGTTTGATCGTTTAAATGGAGTTGACCAATTTGTTTGAATCAGGTACAAGTTTGAATATTTAATGGTTATTAAAGTGTTGGAAAGCTAAAGAGCCCCATTTATTTGTCAAAATATCCCATACAATCTTATTTAGACACAAATAAAAATTTCAGGACTTATTATTCCCCAATTCAAACAATAGAAAAAGTGTCAATAAATAAGTGTTCGAAGTTGTGAGGGTGCTTCTCACAGAGACTAGACTATTGTGCTGACATCTCTTGGTCCTTTGAAGGGTAGTAATGATGAAACAATAATAATAGCTTTTTGTAAAAATTTTAATTTGTTTAACAGTTTTATCTCCTCTAAACCTCACGGCAGTCAAAAATCATAACATAAGTTGGGTTGTCTTTCTTTGTTGTGTTGATTTGTAGGAGGTCTTTATATATTTAGGATAAGAGTCCTTTGAGGGATGTATGTGTTGCAAGTTGTGTTCTTCCAGTTTATAGCTTGCCTACCCATTGTCTTACTGGATCCATTCTCTTAATGTGCTTTTGATAAACAGAAGTTCTTAATGTTAATGTAGTCTAGTTGGCCTGTTCTTTCTTTTAGGATTACTGCCCTTTCCTGTTCTTTTAAAGAAATTCTTGTGTAACCCAAATTCATAGGACTGTTCTATTTCTAGATTCATCTTCCAAAACCTTGACTGTTTTCACCTTTACATTGATGTCTCTGACCCATGTTGAAGTTTTGTGTATGGTGTGAGATGCTGTCAATATTCATTTCTTTCTATATGGACATCCAATTGATCCAGCACCTTTTACTGAAGATATTATCTTTTCCCCCTATTAAATTTCAGTGAAACGTTAGTAATAAATCAGGTGACTGTATATGTGTGTATATATGTATGGACTCCTCTTTCTGTTCTGCTATTTGTCTATCCTTATGTCAATACCACAAGTCTTATAGTAGATAATATAGTATATGATTTATAGTACATAGATTTATAGTAATTCTTGATATCTGAAGTTTTCCCTTCTTCAATATTGTATTTCTGATTCTGGGTCCCTTGTTTTTCTAAAAACACTTGATAATCAGCTTGTTCTATAGAAGAGCCTATTGGGTTTGTTACTAGGATTGCATTAAATCTATGGGTCAATTTGGGAAGAATTGACACCTTAGCAGTATTGAAACTTTTAGCCACTGATTGTGGTTTATTCTCTACATTTATTTATATTTTCTTTCTTTCTTTCTTTCTTTCTTTCTTTCTTTCTTTCTTTCTTTCTTTCTTTCTTTCAATTTTCGCTTTCTTTCTTTCTTTCTTTTTTTCTTTTCTTCCTTCCTTCCTTCCTTCCTTCCTTCCTTCCTTCCATAGTATATTCTTATATTTATCTATATTTTCTTGAATTGTAGTTTTCCACACAGGGGTCTTGCACATCTTTAGTTAGATTTATTCCAGGCATCTGATATTTTCTGATGCTGGATACACAGATTCTTAATTTCTCTTCCATAATTTATTTTACCATCCCCATTATTTTAAAGCATTCAACCTGTTCCAAAATTTTCATTTTGTGTTTAATGCAGTGATGAGCATTTTATAACTGTGGTTGTAGAGAAGACATTTTTATGTTTCTGCACAGTTGGAGTTTTCTATACAAATTTTACTAAAACTTGGGATTTCAGCTAAAAGCAAGCCTTGGAAGAATTATGAATGATTGAATAGTGGGAGAATTCTAGAGGTATTTTCCTTCCTGAGGTATGTCTGTGCATTTCAAGGGAGGCTGAGAGCTGGGACAGTGGAAACATCCCTGGATACTGGCTTATCTTCTCCTGGGGAAATTTATTTTCACTCCATAAAATCAGGGTAAGAACCCCAAATCCTTCCCATTGTGTGTCCAAGTAGATTCTCTCAGAAGGGAAGGAGGGACAGCCATCCCTCCTAATCAAGAGCCAGACTATTTTGTTCAAGGTTCTTCACCTACAACCCCTTCATATACAGCTTGTATCTGGGTCTCATCCCGTCACTCCAGAGGTAAGCATGGAGGCGCAGGTGAAACCTCTCATTGTTATTTGCTGTAAGTAAATAATAATAATTTGCTCTGCTCCCAAAACCTTATTTATACGTTCAGGATGATATTTATACATATAAATATTAAAAAGTTAATAATAGTTTCTTTTCCCATGAGAACAAAATGTCTGGTTTTGATTGCCATAGTGTATTCCTTGGCATCTAGAACTGTCCTTAGCATTTAGTAGAAAATGAATATTGGTTGTATGATGTATTAGTTATCTACTGCTGAACAAAGTACCCCAAATTCAAGATATTAAAACAACAAACACTTAGTATCTCATAGCTTCTGTGGGTCAGGCATTCAGGAGCAGCTTAGCTGGATGGTTCAGGCTCAGATTCTCTCATGAAGAGAGACTGTCTCTCGGGCTGTACTTTGAGGGCCGACTGGCCTGGAGGATGCGTTTCCAAATTCACTTTTGTGGCCATTGACCAAATGCTTCAGTTCCTTGCCATGTTGGCCTCTCCGTAGGTTTATTCATGACAGAACAGCTGGCTTTTCCAAGAAAAAGTAATGAGAAGGAGAGAGAGAGACAGAGAGAGAGGCTACACTGCCTTTTATGATTTAGTTTCAGAGTGATATTCCATCACTTCTGCTTTATTCTATTTTTTAAAAACATGTGACTAAGGCCTGCTTGCATTCAGCAGAAAGAGATTACATGATCACATAAAGGCTTTCACAGTATGTGCATGCTGTGTGTGTGTGTTGGTGTGTGTGTGTTGTGTGTGTGTTGGTGTGTGTGTGTGTTGGTGTGTGTGTTGTGTGTGTGTTGGTGTGTGTGTGTGTTGGTGTGTGTGTGTGTGTTGGTGTGTGTGTGTTGGTGTGTGTGTTGTGTGTGTGTGTTGTGTGTGTTGGTGTGCGTGTGTGTTGGTGTGTGTGTGTTGTGTGTGTGTTGGTGTGTGTGTGTGTTGGTGTGTGTGTTGTGTGTGTGTTGGTGTGTGCTGGCACAAGTATGGAACCATGACTATAATGTGACTTCCACTTTTCACGGCCATCATGTGCACAGTTCATGTGTTCAGTACGTCTTGTGAGTCACTCTTCATATTTTAAGCACAAAGGTAATGCCATCAACAAGTTTCATTTCCTATCACTGAATCGCAACTCTGCTGGTTCCATTCTTGAATGGTGAACATTTGCAAAGGCTGTAAGGAATCCACACATTTTTCAAAAGGAAAAGAGAAATGGAAAAAGTTTAGCAGCACTGTGCCCACATGGAGTACTCTAAAGTCCAGGGCTGGATCACAATATTTACTAAATGCCTGTTCTGCACTGGGCATTGTGCTAGATGCACGGGACAAGTGGTGTGTAAAACAGACAGGATGTCTTCCCTCAAGGAAAGTGAAGTCTCATAGGAGAAGGTAGGCATGAATGAAAAAATCCTGCATGTAGACATGGAAAGTCAAATAAGTATAAATGGTACACAGACAAAGTGTTCTCATTGGAATGCAGAACTCTGAATGTTACTACAGTCTCTCGAAACACATAGAAATGATGTATGTACACATAGGCACATGTGAGCATGCATGCCCATTTCACGTAGTGTTGGGGTCAAGAGAGACATATGTAACCCCTGGATTCACTAAGAGGGCTGGGGTCTGGTTTGCCCCTTTGTTACTTCTTTAGTTGCTTCTTAGCAGTGTGAATAGAAATGCTGGAACCAGAAGCTAAATCAGACTTTTTTTGGATGGGCGTGGCACAAGCTTGGCATGATAGTGAATTTAGGATTACAAGATGTAGAAATATTTTTGTACTCCATCAACATAGACTTCCCAGTGCAAAGGCAATCATAAAGTCATTGTGAAGGAAGGTCATAATAAAATTACTTCTTTTTTTTAAAAAAAGATTTATTTATTTATGAGAGAGAGAGAGAGCAAGAGAGTGCACGAGCAGGGGGAGGGGCAGAGGGAGAGGGAGAAGCATACTCCCCACTCAGCAGGGAGCTGGCCCGCTGGCTCAATCCCAGGACCCCAGGATCATGACCTAAGCCAAAGGCAGACACTTAACCGACTGAGCCGCCTAGGCGCCCCATAATAAAATTACTTCTCAAAATAGGTACATTTATAAATCATGGGGATGTAATGTACAGCATGGTGTCTATAGTTAATAATACTATACTGCATATTTGAAAGTTGCTGAGAGTAGATCTTAAAAAACATTTCTTTGTAACCATGTATGGTGACAGATGTTAACTAGACATTGTAGGGGTGTGTGTGTGTGTGTGTGTGTGTGTATGTAATTATATTGTACGGGTGAAACGAATACAATTTTAAATGTCAATTATACCTTAATTTGAAAAAAAGACAAAACAAAACAAAAGGTACCTTTGCCAAAAGTTTTGTCACTGAACCAATTTTGTGCGTGTAATGTATTGAGTCATGCTCTGCATGCAAGACCCCGTTCTAAACACTATGAGTAAATGCAGAGTTTTATAATATACTCTGTCCTAAAGGAGCGATGATTTGAAACAGAACTGGCATCAGAGCAAATTACTGTAAAGAACAATTCACCCCTGCCAGTTTGTCTTAGTAAATGTGTTTATCAAGTTTTTAATGGGCCCAAATGGAAAGGGATTGCCTCATGTAGCCTTGTGACATAGTGGAAAATACAATTTAATAATGAGTTAATAATAAATGTGTACAGACTAAGCAAAAACCCAGTTAGTTTTTAAGACTCCGTAAGTGGAGGACCTGACCGTGCCTTTGCATTCAGAGCGTGCACGCAGTCCTTTTAAACGAAATGGAGATGAAAGCCTATGATTTCATTGTTTGATCTACTCTTCTTGGGAAAAGCACATAGAGTAATACTTGTGTCACTTTATTGCTTTACTCTTTGGAGAGTGATGAAATTATTAATGTTTAATATATTTTTAATCAAACAGAAACTTGGATTTAGGATAGAGCGGAACCTAGCAATGCTCCGGGGACGAGTTTATGCGTCAGCCTCTATGGCTGTCTCTGGGGCAGGCCAGCTGGGGTCGTCACCATGGTCTCCATGCTCAGGCTATAGGATCCTCAAAGAACTGCAACTTATGATTTAAATTTTACTAAGTACATATTTTACAAATTTTAATTGGCAAATTAAATGGTACACATTTTTACCCAAACACACACATACGGGTTTAGCTGTTCCAAGACCACACCTTTATAGGGACAGAACTGTGCATGGGTATCCCTGCAAATCTGAAACAAGTGAAGATTGCAAGGATACAGGCTAATGCAGAGGGCTGCTCTGGCAGGGTGGGCTCTCTGGGGAGCAGAGAGTTAGGTGAGCAGAATTGTTTTTTAGGAAGTCCCCTTGGGGCGCCTGGGTGGCTCAGTTGGTTAAGCGTCTGCCTTCGGCTCAGGTCATGATCCCAGGGTCCTGGGATCGAGTCCCGCATCGGGCTCCCTGCTCAGCAGAGAGTCTGCTTCTCTTTCTCCCTCTACTCCTCCCCCGCCACCACTCGTGCTCGTTCTCTCTCTCTCTCAAATAAATAAATAAAATCTTAAAAAAAAAAAAAAGCACCCTTGGCATCCACACCTGCAGTAGTAGGGGAAGGGAACAGGTTGGGCAGAGGGAGGTGGCAAGCAGCAGTACAGTCCAAATGGGCCTCAGACAACCCCATGGGGAGGGCTGCCCTAAAACTGTCCATCAGAGTTATTTTGAGTTGGGCTGAAATGGCCAAGCCTTCATATGCCCACTTTGATTAGTCATTAGGTATGGGCCACCTGGAAAGAAGGTTTGACCTTGTGTTACCAAACCAAAGTGGGCCCACTCCTTGGTGAGTTACAGAGAGAGACTACCCCAGGTGGGCTTGCCTCACAAGGTCAACTATATTTTAACTAACAAGGAGATGATGGGGAAGAGTTTCCAAAGCTATGTCTCCCTGAAGGAGAGAAAGCAAGCTCCTTTGATCAGCGCTTGGGATGCATATTCAGAAGGGGATTTTAACATTATAAGGAGGCCTAGGTAACTGTTGGTCACTTCTGGCACTTTCTGGTTCATCTGTTCAGGCCTTTTCCTCCAATGTTTCTTTTTCTGTCCCAGCAGTTCGTTAGTTTGTTTCCAAGAGGTAAGGCTGCTGGCTAAGCAGAAGCTTCTGCTAGAAATGTCCTGAGTTCAGGGGGTCAGGCCGGTGACACTGGGTGAGGAGTCTGTCTGTAGGCAGCCAAGGCACTCCCTGAGGAGCCCACAGGGCAAGCCTGCCAGCGGGTTCCACAGCCAACAGGTGGAGGAAAGGCCCTTCTTTGATCAGGTCCTTCCTCATCATGGCATCTGTGCACAGGTGTCCTGAGACAGATACCCCTCCAGAGCACATAATCCCATGACGCCCAGCTCACAGAGTCAGCAGGCTGGACCCCTGCTCTTCCAGCTGCTAATGCGAACTCCAAAAATGGTCTCACATTCACAGCCTTTTCTTCTCTTCTCTTGAGGAACGAAATGCAACCTGATGAAACTTCAAACATGTGCAACAAACAAAATTCAGTGGCTTCCCATGTAATTAGCCAATCTGAGGCAAATGTGGTGTAACCACTATGTTGTATGAGCAATGACTCATACACTGAAATCAAAACAAATTTATTTTTGTCTCCCCCAACTCTTTAAATAGCCCTAAATAATCTTCCTGTGCTCCAACCTGAAGACTTCGGCAGGCTTATCGCTTTTCCTCAGTCTCAAATAAAACAGTCCTTTGCTGTTGCAAGCATCACTTCACAATAGTAATTGAAATATCTGGCCGAAGATTGCCTTAGCCTGAAGTGTTCTCCCTGCATCTTTATTCCAGAAGCCTGACTGATGGGCGGAGTCATGTGCTGGCTCTGTACTCTTGGTCATGCCAGATGATTAAAGATCATCTCTCATTTTGTGGGGATCTTTCGAAGGCTTCTCATGCTCCCTGGCAGGCCCCTCTCACTTGTGGTTTCCTTGATCCGTCAGTTTCTGGCTGGTTTTGTTGTGCCGAGGTCTCCTCATAGCTCCAGGAACAAGGGCTAAATGCAGTCCACATTGTCTCTTCCCTGCCTGGCTCACAAACTGGGATGGCAGCCAGGTCCCAAGGAAGCCATGCCCCCATCCAGGTCTACCACCTAAGCAGCAAGGACTCTCTCACCCTCTAGGGGCCCAGGAGGCAGAGACTAAGCCTAGGTCTATAGTTGGTTTTTGTTTTCTCAAGCAAGAATCAGGCCTTTCTCAAGCAAGAATCAGAAAAGAGAATACATTTCTTTTTTCTTTCTTTTTTTTTTTTTTTTAAAGATTTTATTTATTTATTTGACAGAGAGAGACACAGCAAGAGAGGGAACACAAGCAGGGGGAGTGGGAGAGGGAGAAGCAGGCTTCCCGCCGAGCGGGGAGCCCGATGCGGGGCTCGATCCCAGGACCCTGGGATCATGACCTGAGCCGGAGGCAGACGCTTAACGACTGAGCCACCCAGGCGCCCCGGAGAATACATTTCAAAGCTCTTTAAGCCGTTTTTCGAAAGCTTTCCTCGCTAGACTCAGAGCTGGCTGCCATGCCTGGTGGCCGCCATGACAAGACTCCAGTTTCCTCCAAAGAATTCTCTTACCAGTCTCCTGACAAGATCCTCTAACAGACCCTTGTGATATCCCTGGTCTGGCTGGGAGAGTTAAGAGCTGTGGAAAGGGTTCTTGAAACTATTTCCTTTGTGTATCTAAGTACGGGGAGAAATCCAGCTTATGCTGACCTTGGTAATCTGATATCTACTCTACGATGCCTCAGTGTCCCTTGCAGAGTCCCTGGTAACATCCTTTTCTACACTACAGTGGCCGAACTGCCAACAAAGCCTGGTGGTGAGGGGAGGCTGCTGGACGGGCTGAGAGCCTGCGGGCGGATCGGCCACACACACAGTTCTTCCTCTACAGTCTCCTTTCTGAGTGCATGTAGATCTTGGCTTCCATGGAAGCCAAATATTCTATAGAGAATAATCCAATTAAATTATCATAAATTGTCAGGGTGGCTCAGTCGGTCAAGCGTCTGCCTTTGGCTCAGGCCATGATCTCCCAGTCTTGGGATCGAGCCCAGTGTCGGGCGGAGTCTGCTCCTCCCTCTGTCTTTCCCCCTACTCGTTCTCTCTCTCTCAAGTAAATAAATAAAAGTAAATAAATAAAGTGAATCTACTTTCAGGGCAAAGGTAAAATGAATAAATGAATAAATAAATAAATAAATTGTCAGAGAAACACATCTTTTTTTTTAAATGTAGTATTATTATTTTGTAGAGGATTTATACAGCTCAAAGAGAGCTTATTGACCATCTAATGACACATCTTTATTTTATAAACGAGGACACTGGTCTCCCAAGAGGTTTCTCACAGTCATTTGTTTATTCAACGATATTATTGTTGTCTTTTTTGCCAGGTATTACCAAAATGCTTGTGCTATAATAGCTAATAAGTCAATCCTTGCCCTTGTGGAACTTATTTTCTAGTGAAGTCACATAAATAGGCTATTACAATACATTGCCATCAGAAAGTTCTTGTTTGAACTGAGCCTAAGGGCCTGGGTTCCTTACTAACCCAGGGTCAGCTTGCTGGGATGACTAGGAATGCATTTTAGAATTGACTCTTTATTGGGTGAGGCCTTTGAAACTCAGGGCTCACTGTTGATGAAGAGTTCCAGGTTAATCTTAACTGTAGTCTGCGTGTCGATTGGCTTTTAAATGTGAGTTACATGGAAGTTACATGGAAAAAATCATCGTTAGAGGATGATTTACAATTATTGAGAACCAGCATAATTTAACTTTTAAACTAAATTAAAGCATCTTTTGATAAACGTGTTTTTTTTTTTTTTTTTATCCTAACAGGGTATATCAGCTTGAGAAATTCCTGATGCCTTTTGACCTTTAGAAATATCTAGAGCAGGATGCTGAGTTTACAGACTACTATCCACCTTCCCCTTTGCAAATAAAAAGAGCTAGGTAAATGTTAGCAGGGAATCATTTCTGAACATTGGGCACTTTGCAAAAAAAAAAAAAAAACTGTACATGCAAATAGAGGTTACCTCTTGGAAACTTCAAAGAGAGGTGCCCAAATGGAGGCTAATTAATTCTCTCTTAGTTAGCAATTTTGATAACTTTTAGCGTCAAGCTGTCAAATCTTTCTATGTGTCTTTAATTTCCAATTGAGAGAAATTCACCTTCGTTCCAGGACCTAAAATCATCTCAGCTGAACGCTATAGTCCAGCCAGCATCAGAGAGAAAACTCTGAAACTCTATAATATTAAAAAAAAAAAAAAGTACTAGTATAGATGAAGTGGTTACCTGCGACTGTGAAAATATTTTCTACTTAAGATACATTTTTGAACTTTTTGGAAAAAACAAATCACCAAATATCGACCAAATACCATTATTGATTGTGGCATCTGGGAAGGATTTTGTTATAAAGGCTTCTGTTTCCCTCAGTGTTGTTAATATTAATTGCAACTCAGTTCAGGAAAGTGCCAGTCATGATCATGTGTGAGACGAACATGTGTAAATAACACTTTATAAATACACTGTGAAAACGTGAATTTTCCAGAGGCAGTAATGTCTTAGTAAGTCTATTTTTTGTGTTTGTTGGGTTTGTGGGTAAAAACAATTTCAAAGGCTTTGAAAGATAAAATTTTAACTTCAGCAGATTCATTAGAGATGACGATCTCTCCTCAGGATGGGGAGGTGAGAGGAAGATGAGGCAAAGGAATGAGGGAAGCCATTTTCGGCTAATGGTGTCTCTCTGAGGAGATTGTTCATGACGCAGCTGTTTTCTAACCACTCCTGCCAAATTGTAAAGCCTTTGTGCCCTCTCTGTTCCCAATTTAACTACACCCCCCTTTAAAAAATTCTTAAAGGAATGAGGTAGGAGGATGTTGAACCCAGATTAATTGTCCTGTGACACCAAGAGTCAATTTAGTATGAATGGCTGAAGATGAGCATAAAAATGCAAAGGAAATCCATTGTTGTGTAGATAGCGTAATTAAAATGTAGCCGGTGGCATTAATAGAGGCCCTGAGCTACACAGAAAGTCCCGTGCAGGGGGCTGAGCAGAGCCCACAGGCTCAGGGGGCGGCCAGGGGCGGCCAGCATGGTTCTCATGGCTGCCGCACTTCACACATCACCCAAGTCTGCGGACTCGGCACTTCTGAGACACAAAAACCTCAACTTGCCTCTGCTGATCTTAGCAGTAAAAAATCCTTACTTATTTATACGTACACTTTGCACTTCTATTTTCATCAGAGGATTTCAAATAGCTTTCTGGGGAAAGAGGACTGATGAATTCTACCTTACATGATTGGGTCAAGGTCTTACCAAAAGCCATTGTCTTTTCCTGCACATTTCCAAGTTAAATTTTTCTGCACGACAGATATGTGTTGGCGAGAATTTGTCTTTAATGAGAACACTGAGAATGAGCACCCGGAATTTGTTCCTTGCTTTTTCCCTGTGGAAGTTATATTCATTCAATAAGACACGTATAAATACTGTACAGTTAGGTCAACTGAACTCAGTCTGAAAATGCACTTTTTCATTTATTTCCTTAATTGGATGTTTAATAAAATAGAGTGTTCTGGGCTGGTTCTACACAACATACACTGAATTCATGAAATTGGTTGGTACTTCCTCTTTCTTTTTCAAGATGCTTATTTCAGCTAACCAGCAAGGGAAACGCTATGTGTATATATGCAAAATAATCCACATTTGCTCTTTTAAACACATTGTTTCAGTGATGGTGACAGTCTGAAACATATCCATATATTTGGGGTTGTGCTCCAGAATGTGTGACTTACTTTCTATGCTGTGATCGGTTGGAGCTCCTGATCTAAAGGGAATGGCCTAGATCTGCACAAGCCCAGAGACTGGCACTGGGGGACAGGGAAGCAGGGAGCAGGGGGGGAGGTTCAACAGAACTTTCTTGACAATGACAAGAAGGTGATATTAAAAACTGGATTTGGAGCCACCAAAATGTCTGGCCTCCTCTATTAATGAAAGATGATTACCACAGATAAAATATTTAGTGATATTTTGATTTAAAAATCTATTTAAAACCTATTTAATTATTCATAAAATAGCTGAGAAATGTGATTAAGTATATGGAAATAATAATATATTGTTATATATTTTGTTATTAATAATTTATGAAAATGGATGACTATGTCATCTCAAATAAAGATATGTTAGCTGCAGACACAGAGGTTTCATTATTCACCTTTGGGTGATTCAAGGTTTAAAAATAGAAGGCTGTAGAAACAAAGAGGAAAGAAGACTTTTATTACCCTCTAAATTTAGGGCTTTGGATGGTAAGGGCTTTATGTGTCACGACACAAGGCAATTCCACTTCCAAAGTGCTAAAGTTAAATCGCCATTTATTTGAGGTCTCTGAGATACTGTGGTTCATTTTTATTCTGTTTTATTTTATCTATTTCCTGGGAGTAGGGTCGGCCCCACAGGGGAAAATATGAAAGCTGCCTCCGTACTATGATATGAAAACTGTGAACAGCCCTGCCTGGAAAAAGTGACCCTAACCACCAAGTTTATAGGGCATACACCTGTACCATTGCATCTGCTACGGTGAACCAAGAAAACTCCGCTTTAAAACGTGTAGATATCATCCGACCAAGGACTTTGTGCCTTCTCTCACTAGCACCTTGGAAGCAAGTATTTTTTGGGGTTAAGATACTGACGGTGGGTTGGGAACAGGAAGAAAGATGAAGGAGACTAGGAGACAAGCCCCCCACCCAATGGAGAAAAACTACTGAGGTCAACAAGATTTCCATTAATATTTTCTAGAATCAGGCCTGCAGAGAAAAAAAGTGGGCTTTGAAAGTTTCTCTTCTGATCTAGATCCACCCTCAGCTGCCCCAGACAAAAGATGAAGGCCAGGAAAAAAGAAGGAAAAATAGGAAGTGGGAAGATTCACAGACAAACCATGAATGTTGAATCTTCAAGATGCTGCAAACCAGAAATTGTGTAAGAACCTTCTGGAAGCTGCCATTTCTCTCTGATTTTGGAAGGGAAGAGGAGAACAGTTTAGGAGTAATCAGAGTATTTTCTCCTATAAGAATGATGTAGCAGTTGCCAACTCTCAGATATTTCTGAAAAAATAATGATGCTCATTTGCCTTACAACCAGCAAAGCAAGGTTGAATATTCCAACACTAAGATCCCACACTGCTTTAGGTATATTACAGTTCCTACATTCTTTTAAATTTTATTTCACACGGTTTAAGCACAAATGCAACTGAACATATTGTTGGTTATTTAGAGCTCTCTATTTTTCGGACTCGTCATCAAACAGCAGGGTTAATGAATTTTTACAAAGCAACTGCATTACATAGCAGAAAGATCTCTGAACTTGGAACCACAAGAGCTAGGCTTGGGTGATCTTCTCTAATTTGCTCTGTAATTTTTCTTAATTCATATAAACTGAGTCATCCAGTTTTCTGGGGGAAAATCAGATAATATATATGCAAGTATTTTATAAACTGTAAAGGACTAAATTTTTTTTATCAACATCCAGGTTTTTCTTTAATCAGCATTAAATTGGACCTGGCATTGGGCTGAACATTTAATAAGTTATATACATGTTATAAAAGTTGGGCTCTCCCTAGTTACAATGTAGCCCCCAACAGGAAAGGGGAAGTCAGTCACTGATTCTATCTTTAATCTACATTCCTTCCTGGAGTGCGGGACAACATAGGGAACATTGCTAATCCAAGCCAGTTGTCCAACAATAATAGCAATCTGCACTTTCAAAAAACGAATTCTTTAGAATAGAAAATTACAACACATAGAATCATTTGTTGGTGTTTTTGAGGGGGTGTTCGTCCCCCACACCCTATTCTGAAGAAATGGAGCAAAAAAAGGTAAGGCAGATGGGAAATCAAAATATCACCTTTACAACTGAAATGAAGTTTGGAGAACAGTTTAGTTGGAGAGCCTGATATGTCTGCTAGCTGACTCTGGAGTTAGAAACACTCACCCACCCAGTCAGAAGACTAGTTCAGTGAGGTAGCCCTCTTACATGTGACCAACTTAATTCAAACTTGGTACCAATGGAGCAAACCACTACACCACTGCCACCTTGGGGTGAAATGAGTAAAAGGCAGAGAGGCTAGGAGTTACCTTAATTGTGGTCCCTTCACAGAACGGAAACATCAAGAGTAGTGAGAAAACATTCCTCATCACATTTCTCATTTTGATCTCTTAACTCTTGGGGTTTAACTCTCAAGCTCCCATGGGGAGGGGACCAGCAATCTTTCACATCTTTAGGCCATCTTTCCAATATCAACCACTGCTACTCCAATAATAAAATTTATAGGCATACTTCAGCAACAAATCCAACAATACTGATGTACTTGTTGGCTAGGTTTGCCATAACAAAGTACCACAGACTCTGTTTTGTTTTGTTTTTAAAGATTTTATTTATTTATTTGACAGAGAGAGACACAGTGATAGAGGGAACACAAGCAGGGGAGTGGGAGAGGGAGAAGCAGGCTTCCTGCCGAGCAGGGTGCCTGATGTGGGGCTCAATCCCAGAACCCTGGGATCATGACCTGATGATGAAGGCAGGCGCTTAATGACTGAGCCACCCAGGCGCCCCAGCATCACAGACTTTGAACAGAAATTTGTTTTCTCACAATCATGGAGGCTGGAAGTCTGAGATCAAGTATTCGCAGGGTTGGTCTCTCTCTTTGACTTGCAGATGGTGTCCGTCTTTGCATGGCTTTCCTTCTGTACTTGTCTGTGTTCTAATCTCTTCTTTTTATAAAGACACCTGTCGGATTGGATTAGGGCCTATCCTAATGACCTCATCAAAGTAATAACTTTTTTAAAGCCTCTGTCTCCAAATACAGTCACATTTGGAGATACTGGGAGTTAGGACTTCATCATGTGAATTTTGGAAGGGACAAAATTCAACCCATAACAACCGAGATACTCTGGATTTTAATAGAACCCTTCTTATAATTTCAAATTTCCGAAGAGAATTAAATGCTACATCCCACTGCAGATTACAGTCCAAAATTAAATTATCTTGCCCTGTGGACTTAGAAGTTTGAAGTCCAGAATTCTTGTTAAAACAAAATCAAAGACTGTGCTCTTTCATGCTTTATTCTGCTCAGTCCCAGCATTTGGAATTCTTGGTGCCTTAGTAGAGTTGAGGCTTATTCAGCAGGTGCAGCCTGAGCTTCCTCCAAATGGAATGTGTGTAATTTCTTCAGGGCCTTGGAAATTATAACATCAAGATTCTTACATGCTTCATTTTTTTAATAGAATCCAAGAGTTAATAGGACGCGTGATTTTACCAGGTCTTACACCCACCAAATTTAGAAAACAAGCCAAACCACAGCCCCTAAAGCAGGAAATAATTATGTTTCCAGGTTTAAAACTTAGTGTCATCTAAGGCCATAGCAGACACTCAACGGTGCCCGAGAGATAGAGAAAAAGCAAAGGCATCCTTGGTTTCAGCTTTGTTAGGATGCCAGCCAATGCCTGCGTTGTGGAATCCACAAACTGCAAAGCCAATAAATGGGGGAAAATCTCCCAGCAAGAGGCTGAACTTGGCATCATGAGCACAGCCTCCACGATGTCATAGCTCAGTCCACCTGCAGACTCCTATATAACGTTTGCTGAGGCTCAGACCCTTTGCTTAAGACCCAGTGAGGACCTCAGTAAAAACTTTTACTTGCCTGTAGACAAAGTCATCACAAACTGTAGTTAAAAGTCAAATGGCAAAATACTATGAGGCCTAAACTTAAGCCTCTTCTGGGTGAAGAAGTTAAGTGCCAACCCAATAGAGACCACATGTGCCACCAGTCCCTGAACTTCCTGCCCACACACTATAGACCACAAGCCCAAAGCCACCTATTCTGACACTACCAAAACCTCACCATGGATAGACTTTTCCCCACAAATTCCCTTAAAAAATAAACTCCTTCAACATTGATCTATTCCATGCCATTGCCCAATAGTTTGGAAACTTTTTATTTAAAACTTAAAGAAAAGTTACAAGAATAATACAAGGAATTCTCATTGAGTGTGTGTGTCTATTAAATATGAAATACATACTACGGGTAAATACATATATCATTGATATCTATGTGTATATAGCATACACACACGCATACACATATCAGATTCCCCAGTTGTATTTATTTTGTCCTATTTATTTCATAATTCTCTATGTCTGTGTCTGTGGGTGTATGTATTTATTCTTATCTGAACCAATTTAGAGTAAGGGGAAACATCCTATCTTTTTACGGATAAAAACAGTTGTGAAGTCAAGAAATCTAACATTGATAAAATTATATTATCTAGTTCAAGTCTATATTCAACTTCTACCAATTGCCCCTTTTATACGTTTTATTCCCCTGGCTCAGAATTAAAGTCCAGGTCATAAATGTCTCTTTAACATCTCTGAAAGAGTTCTGTGGCTTTTCATTGTTTATTATTTTTTTTTTATTTTAATGCTTTCGAACAGTGCCAGCCAGTTATTTTGCAGAATGTCTCTCAGTTGGGATTTGTCTGATGTTCCCTATGATTAGATCCAGATTTTTAACAGGAACATCCTTAAAATGATGTTGTGTCCTTGTCAGGGTATTTTATTAAAAGGCACATGGGGGTCATGATATTGGAAGTTATTTCCTCCTAGTATTGATGATATTAAGTTTAATAATTTGCTTAAGATGGCAATCAACAGGTTTATCTTGTAGAATTACTGTTTTCCCCTTTGTAATCAATAAGTAAGTTGTGATATACTCAGTGACTATGTATCATATTAACTGTGAAACTTCCACTCACTCGTTTTTGTACCTATGGGAGATTTTCTATTTTTCTTTCCATTTTCTTTCTATTTTTATTAATTGGCATTTGACTGGAAGGAAGAATGTTTTCCTTCTCTGCATTTATTTATTTATATCTATATGAACTCATGAATATTTATTTTATTCAATGGATTATAATTCATTCCTATCATTATTTATGTTGATGATCAAATTGTCCCAGATTGGGCCAGTGTAAGCCTCTTCAAACTGGCTTCTATGTCCTTTTGACATGAATCTGAACACTCTCTTCCTTTTGGTGCAATAAGATGTTCTAGCTTCATTTTGTACTGACGATGCCCCAGCTGTGGAATCAGCCATTTCTCCAAGAAGATCAGGTCCCTTTTAATGGAGAATGGTATAGAAAAACCAAGATCTGGGCACTAGATATGCTCATTCCAATTGATATTTCATTGCTTTTGGCACTTTAATCTGACAGACCTAAGTAATATATGTTATATGAAAGACATTTTATTTTTATGTATGATCACACATATCTATCTATCATATCTACCTACCTATAAAAATCATTAGTTCATACTGATCTCTCTAATTCTGATCCAACAACACAGGATGTTTCCATATTTGTGTCTCCCCAGAGTGAGAAACCTGGCTCCCAGTATCCTCAAGATGTTCCTTCATTGGCTTAAGCCCAGAATACCCAGAAGGCAGTTTCAGAATTACGAACCCATACGACTGTGAAAAACAAAACTACTAACTATAGGTTATATGTGTTTACAGTGTTTTTTAGATAAAATCCACACTAAAATGCACAAATCAATCTTTTGTTTTTGTATTCTAACTTCTCCTACCCAAATTAAAACTGTTGTTGTTTTATTTTAAAGGGTATCAACTAATGATATCCCTCCTTTCTGCCCCAAGTCTGAGTAAATGGAGAAACAGAGAGTAGGGCAGATGGAAGATCAAAATGAGGAAGTAGCTTAGTGACTGAGTTAAATGGGCTTGCCTAATGAAGTCCGGAAGTCAGCACAGCTCCTCACTCAACCCGTGCCTTCCGGGGCAGTTCTTGATGGCTCTCCCTCAACCTTGGAGAGAACCTGTTCCAGGATGTGCAGAGAAGAATGCCTGCTCCCCGATATCATTTTATCCCCAGGGGAGGAAGAGCTGAATTGGACTGTGCTCAAAGATTTAGTTCTACCAATCGGTAAATCCCTCAGCTCTACTCTCCATCTTAACTTGGGGTGAGCAAAGGGGCAGAGGGAAACTGGAAGTGATATTATATGAACTTCTTTCACAGAAACATTGAACACTAGGAAAAAAAAGTGCTCCCTGCCTCAACATCTTAATGTTGTATTTATTTTGGAGTTTTATGTATTTGATTAAAAAAATACAATGGGAATCCATGCTATTTGCAATAAGTGGTACAATATAATACAACACTTTATAAAGGTAAAGTAATCATTGCCACTTCCTTATGCATTACAACGCTTTCTCAGACAACCAAACTCATTAACCTTCCAATATGTGTATTGTTCCAATCATTCTATATTTCCTTTTCCTAAAATATTTTCCTTGTTTTGTTACTAATGCTTCTCCCATCCCTAGGCAACAAATGCAGGCTCCTTGATTTTCTTGCAAGGAACAACAACATTTATCATCTCAGTTTCTATAGGTCAGGAATCCAGGCACAATTTAACTGGGTCCTCAGCATCAAGAATTCTCTCAAACTGCAATCAAAGTGTTGGTCTGGGCTGCTGGCCTCTCAGGGCCCAAGTGGGGAACGATCCACGTGCATGCTCACTCAAGTAGTTGATAGTAAGAGTCAGATCTTTGAGGGTTCCTCCCCAGCTGTTGTCTAGAGGCTTCCCCTCTGTTTCTTGCTGGGTGGGCTTCTCCACAGGGTGGCTTCCTGCCTACAGCAGTTTACTTCATCAGAGGAGGCAAGCAAGAAGAGCCAGGGAGTGTAAGAGAGCGCTAGCAAGACAGAAATCACCATCTTTTGCAACATAATCTTGGCAGTGACAGCCCATTATTTTTGCCACATTCTTTTTATTCAGAGCAAGTCTGTAAGGCCAGCCTACACTCAAGAGGAGAAGATTGCACAAGGTGTAAATTCCAGAAGCAGGGTTCATCAGAGGCACCTCAGTAGTCGCTCTACTACTCACCTCTAAAATGTTGCTACACAGTGGTAATAATACCAGACATCCTTGACTGGCTCTCGACTTTAGTGCTTGGCTATTCAGAAAAGTATGTGTTGTCTTTCATAACTAGTGTTTATCAATTCCCATATAACCTACAGCTTTTAAATAAAGAATACCTACTCTGTTTCATTAAATAAACTTTCCGCATCTATTCATCTAATTATAAACCTTTCATTTTAATTAATTGAATTAAGTAGACAGATTTTGGGGCAATAAAAATAAGCCTTGCATTCTTAGAATATAGCCTACTCCGTCAAGAGTGCCTTGGTGTTTTGATACACTGTTGCATTTTATTTGCCAGTATTTTATATTTGTTCACCTATATTCAGTACAGATGATTGTTTATAGCTTTATTTTATGCACTATCATTATGAAATTATGATATTAAACCTGAGCTGGATTTATGAAAGAAACTACCAAGTTTTCCACCTTTTTCTGGGGTTGAAAATAGTCTAACAAATGATAGAATCACCTATTTTTTTAATATTTAGATAAAATTCAGCTGTGAGCCCATCTGGTGCCAGCACCTTTTTAATGAAAGTTCTTTGATAACCTTTTCAATCTCTTTTATGGCAATTGGTTTAATCATTTTTTTATTTCTTAATTTAAGTCGGATATTTTATATTTTGTCATGAGATCTTTTATTTCTTCTACATTTTTCAAATTTGTTGTCTCGGAGTTGCAGGTATTATTTTATAATTCTCATCTATCCAAATTATCATATCCTATTTGTTTTCCCATATATTCTATATTGTTTTTCCTCCTAATAGAATCCTTTTAAGTAAGCATCTAGCCTGAGTCATTTGGGGAGTAGAGTAGGGGAAAAATATATACACACATACCTAGGTGCCTAGATGCGTTAATGCATCAACCACAACCCCTGGGTCCATGGCATCCAATTCTGGGTACTTGGGGGGCCCTGGCAATTACTGAATGAATGAATCACCTCATGCCTATTGCATTAGCCAGCCCAGGCTGCCATGTCGACTGGGGGGTTTAAACAATAGAAATTCATTTCTCACAGTTCTGGAGGCTGGGAAGTCCAAGATCAAAGTGCTGACTAACTCAGTTACCTGGTGAGAGCTTTCTTCCTGGCTTGCAGGCAGCCATCTTCTTCTTGCCATGTCCTTGCATGGCAGAGAGAGGACAAGCTCTCTGGTGTATCTTCTATAAGAGCATTACTCCCATCATGAAGCCTCCACCCTCATGACCTCATGGAAACCTAATTTCCACCCAAAGGCCCCAGCTCCAAATACCATTCCATTGGGGGTTAGGGCTTCACGTATGAATTTTAGGGGGAGACAATTCAGTGCACAGTGCCTGCTATGGTAATACCCACTACTCATGTTGTGGGTTCAATTGTGTCCCCCAAATAGATGTGTTCAGTTCCTGCCCCCTGATACCTGTGAGTGTGACTCTATTTAGAAATAGAATCTGCAGATGTAATTAAGGCAAAACGAGGTCATAGGAAATCAAGGTGAGTTCCAATCCAATGCCTGGTGACTTTATAAGAAAAGGGAAATCTGGACACAGACACAGGGAGAGAACACCATATGATCACAGATGCAGAGACTGGAATGATGCATCCACAAGCCACGTAATGCCAAGGATGGCTAGTAACTGCCAGAGCTGGGAGAGAGGCACGGAATAGATGTTCCTTCAGAGTCTCTACAAGGGAGCACCTCTGCCAATACCTGGATTCTGGACTTGTAG
The DNA here is from genome assembly GCF_964656455.1 of Halichoerus grypus. Lineage (NCBI taxonomy): Eukaryota > Metazoa > Chordata > Mammalia > Carnivora > Phocidae > Halichoerus > Halichoerus grypus. The sequence continues at coordinate 62,810,804 of NC_135715.1, read as the reverse complement.
CTTCCAGAACTGTGAGACAATAAATTTGTATTGTTTTAAACCACACGGTTTGTGGTACTTTGTTATGGCAGTCCTAGGAAATTAATACACCTGTTGTCCTTGATTCTGGTTGTTTTATTATTATTGACTAACCATTCAGCTTAATTCTGACCAAAAAACCCTCTTTAAATATCACTCTCATTATGTCTACTTCTTTGTTCAAAAAACTGATCAATGAAGGGGCCTCTGGTGGCTCAGTCGGTTGAACACCCGACTCTTGGTTTCGGCTCAGGTCGTGATCTCATGCGTCATGGGATGGAGCCCCACAATGAGCTCCACGCTCAGCGGGGAGCCTGCTTGGAAATTCTCTCCCTCTGCCCCTCCCCCCCACTCACTCTCTCTTACTTTCTCTCTAAAATAAATAAATAAATCTTCTAAAAAAAGAACTGCTCAAAGATACACTATTTCCTCCAGTTATCACTAAACTCTGTTTATCTTATTTTCAAGTTCCAAAACAATTACATATGTTGTTCATATTTTTTTCTTTTTCAACCAGTTGAACTCTTTATTGCCCAGAAACACTCCACGTTCTCTTCGGCTCTCCTGGTTTGTTCCCTTCATGTGTCTCTACGATCCTTCAGTGTCAATCTCACATTCTTTAAGGTCAAAATCAAAATGCAAATCAAGCTTTTCATTCATTATGCCAACGTTTCTTATCTCCCTCTCCTCTGAGTTTATAGAAAAGTTGAAATCTCTGTCACAAAATTCTGCTCCTTATTACAAATCAATTTCTTTATCTGTGCTTATCGGAATGACTGCTCTTGGAGAGGAACACGATTTCAAAATTCTGAAACTCCCTCAGGCCCAAATCAGTGATAAGATATGCAAGAAAGAATTTCTAATTAATTTGCACCCACTACATGCATACTAACTGTGCCCACTGCATGCATAATAAACCCTACATTTAAACATACATGCATAAATCCTGGCCAAAAATTATACTGTTCTGACCTACTCCATTAACAGTGCTTCTGACCTAAAGTTTTTCCCACTTTCAGAAAACTAAGAGGAAAGGAAGCTTCATTTATTCAAAATGCAAAATAGGATCTAGGGCATGAGGATGATCCAACAGGTCATTTTGTAAATGCTCTGGTTGAGGAAACATAGTGCTTTTTTCCATAATTCAGCACAATAATCCATTATAGTCAGAGAACACGATAAGGAAACAGAATTTCTCTTCTGTCATCCACAAGTGTCATTTATTGGTCACTTTTGTCCTGAGAGCCACCTCATGGGAGATTTGAACTATCTGCCTGTCCCAGTCTCAGTCTTTGACAATAATTACTCAATATCTAGAAGAGTGATGGGGTGCCTGGGTGGCTCAGTCATTAAGCATCTGCCTTCGGCTCAGGTCATGGTCCCAGGGTCCTGGGATCGAGCCCCACATCGAGCTCACTGCTAGGCGGGAAGCCTGCTTCTCCCTCTCCCACTCCCCCTGCTTGTGTTCCCTCTCTCGCTGTGTCTCTCTCTGTCAAATAAATAAAATCTTCAAAAAAAAAAAAAAAAATAGAAGAGTGCTTCAGTGTCTAGACTTTCCCTTTGCCTCTCCCATTGACAGTCTAGTTACTGGCAGCCTCAAGTGGTCCCCAAGTGCCTGCCTATCTTAGTCTGTTCTAGTTACTCTTACAGAAATACATAGACTGTGTAGCTTCAACAACAAAAATTTATTTCCCACAGTTCTAGAGGTTGGGAAGTCCAAGATCAAGGTGCTGGCAGCTTTGATTCTTGGTGAGGGCCCTGTTTCTGGTTTATAGATAGAGGCCTTCTCCCTGTATCCTCACGTAACAGAGAGAGAGATCACTTCTCTCAAGTCTCTTCTTTTAAGGGCACCAGCCCCATATGAGGGCTCCACTCTCATGACTTCATTACCTCCTGGAGGCCCCACCTCCTAAAACCATCCCATTGGGATTAGGCCTTCACTATATGAATTTGGGGGAGGGAAGACACAAACATCCGGTGCATAGCACTGCTCTCATTTGAGTTACCTGCACATGCTACCACCACCTTCCAACTGATTTATCTCCTAACGTTCCTGCCTTTGTTCACACTGCCCTAGCCACATGGCCAGCTTGCTGTTCCTCAGACAAGCCCAGGAACACACACAGTTCTTTCTGCACAGAATGTTCTCTTTCCAGATATCCCCACGTTACTTCATCCTGCAGGTCTCTCCCCCGATGTCACTCCCTCGGTTTAAAATATAGTACCTTAGTAGAAAGTTTGAGGTAGAGTAAGGCCAACAGACCAAGAGACAACCACCATTGAAAGGATAGTTTGCCACTCACAGTCACCAAGAGGAGGCAGCATCCCAAATCACGTGGGACCACAAGGGGAACACCGGGGTCAGTCAGGAGGCAGGGCGGGAGGTGGGATGGACAGTGGGCAAGAGCCTACATTGTTTCCACAGAAAAGAACTAAAGAGACAGGATCAGCAGGCTTAGGATTGGCTAGTTTAAATAACTTCAGTAGATTGTGCAGCAAAGGGTCTGTCCCTAGTTGTCTCATATCTGGCTCTGGTGTGATTAGAACAGGTGGATAGTGGCCCGGAGTATGAGAGCCAACAAAGACACAGAGGAAGTGGTTGAGGGGTGGGCTCTGGATTGGTTGGTTTAAATTTGAAAAACATGTTCATGGGAGAGCTGTTTACTACCCATAAGAATTGGCTAACCCTGGGAGAGTCACAGAGTTAAGAAGACCCCAGATGTCAAAGAATACAGAAAATAAAAGAAATGGTTAATACAGTCCTCAAGAGGCCTTCCCTGGCATCCTAAGAAAGCACCTCACCATCTGTCTCCATTCTCCTATCCTCTGTGTGTCTTCATAGCACTTCACAGAATGTTCCTGAGAGATATTTGTTGTATGTCTTTCCCATACTAGAATATAAACTCCATCAGAATTTATATGCCATAAGGATACTACCGTAACCCCAGCATATGATATGTGCTTAAGTCTGTTCTCTGCCCACAGTACCTGCTCAATGAATACTTGTTGACTAAATGCATAAATATTATATAAATGGTTACATGTAGCTTGGGATATAATTTTCAGTGACCGCATCATACTTGGATTCTGCATCACCAATAATTACATGGACATAAAGAAAAAAATGTGCTTGATGATGGCTCAGTAAGGGCAGTATATGTGAGAAAGTGTATGTAAAGCATTTGAATAAATTTTTTCAGGAAATATAAGAATGAAAAAGCAGTATTTCTAAATTTTTTTAAAAGATTTTATTTATTTATTTGACAGAGACAGACACAGCGAGAGAGGGAACACAAGCAGGGGGAGTGGGAGAGGGAGAAGCAGGCTTCCCACAGAGCAGGGAGCCTGATGCGGGGCTCGATCCCAGGACCCTGGGACCATGACCTGAGCCGAAGGCAGACGCTTAACCGACTGAGCTACCCAGGTGCCCCAGCAGTATTTCTAAATTAAACAAAATTATGATATATATTATATAATTATCTGTATTTATAATGTGTACTAATTAGGCATTATTTAATATGTAATTGATATGCATGGAATTAAGTTAATACATTAAAATCTGCAAGCTGAAATTTAACAATTTCATCTGTATATCCCAAGATGTGTATATTCAAGTAGGTCAAAAACATTATCCTTGGGAGAATTACCTTGTATCGGGGATTGATTTACATTCAGGCATATAAAGTACTCTTTGAGTCTACTTAATTCAGGATTCTGTTCACGTCAAGGCATTGTTTTAAAAAAACATTCGCTGGAAAGACATTAAAGAGTTAAGAAAGCAAATTAATGTCCAGAGTAAACTAATGTCAATCATGTAAACACAACAGGTATATAACCAAGCCATATCTTATCCTGGACAAGGAAAAGATCAGTTCCCTTCACACAAGGAAGACATGGCAGAGGGTAACAGAAGCGGAAATCGCTATAGGAATGAGCTGGAGCCGCTAAGAAGAGAATTAACTTCCCTTCACTAACAACTATGCTTTGTCCTGGAACCCTAGGAAAAAAATAAGAAACTAGAATTTTGAGGCTTGGTGAATGAAGCCTGAAAGAGTGATGGCGCCATTGGAGAAACAGGCAAGGAGAAAGGGTCAGGAGGTGGGGTCTCTGAGATCTGGTTTGTAGATTTTGAGTTGGAAGTCATTACAAAACATCCAAGAGATCCTGAGAAAGGAGTTGATCTAAACCAGAGGTTCTCAGACATGAGTGCAAATTACAATCACCTGCAGAACTTTTAGTGCTCGTGCCCGCTTCCTCTTCTCCAGAAATTCTGATTCAGTTGCTCTAGGGTGAGGCCAGGGCATTGTTTTAAGTGGCCCAGTTTAAAGTTGCAAATCCCCTGGATGGAGAGAGAGGTCATCTTCAGGCTATTTACGTGGAGTAATCTTTCCTAGCTTAAGGCACTGTGGTTGGTTGAAAAGAACAATGAGAGAGGCTCAGGCCTGGGTTTATATCTCTGCTCTGCCACTTCCTGGGTGTCGGAACCTTCAACAAGGTCATCAACCTTACTAAAACTCATTTTTTTCATATAATATAGGTAACATCATCTATCTGTAGCACTCATGTGAGAAGATAGAAGTCTGCTGACTTACTATACCTACTCAAATGATTCTGTTCTCCCTTCCTTCTCTTTTTTTATATGGAAGTCTTGAAAATGATATTTTTAAAGCCATTTGGATAGTTGCTGATTTGTAGTATGTACTTTGCTTTAAAAACAGTTATTGACTAAGTATGTTCTGTGCTGACCAAGTTGCATATTCTATTTACAGGGTGCTATAGAGGTAGTAATAGTATTGATTAATAGAGCTTGTGATAGGGGCGCCGGGGGGGCTCAGTCGTTAAGCTGTCTCTCTCTCTGTCAAATAAGTAAATAAAATCTTTAAAAAAAAAAAATAGAGCTTGTGATAGATGACATACATTTAAACTTCTAAGATGGACAGTAATTGCTTGCATAAAACAGTGGAAAATATTTCCTCACCATGCCTAAAAATCCAGATGGGCCATGGAACTTATTTTTAAAAAATGTGTGTGTATAATCTACACTTGTATTAAACACACAGCACATACATATCTCTGTGGTCATCTTCTATATCTATGAAGACTCGTGTGTCCTTCATTTCCTTAACAAATCTTCATTTCCTTTTATATATCATGGAACTCAAAATCCTCCATCTTTCAAGTTATACAGACTCTTTGACAGGAGGAATAATGTCTAAACCAAGAAATAGAGTCTGCGAGCCTTGGTAATAATAATAATAATAATAATAATAATAATAATAATAATAAATAACAACACCCAATGAACTGAACTAGAAAGAAAAATCTAGAGAGATCTTTAAGGTAATTTGTGCTGATGATGTAGTTTGCAAAGCTAGCTGAATTAAACATTTAATCTGCATGTTCTCATTTGGAAATGTTTCTATTGACATTGCTCCCTTGGAAAGCACCCATTTTCTCTCAATATTTAGAATTTATCAACTAACAGCACCAAGAAAGAGAGCCAAACACATGTGGCCGTCCAAAATGCCTTCTTACTGTTATTCAACATTAAATAATCTACAAAATTATCGGGTACCATCCAGTAATTGCTATGGTCTGAATGTTTGTGTCCTCCCAACATTTGTGTGTTGAAATCCTCATGCCCAACATGATGGTATTGGGAGGGAGGTCTCTGGGAGGTGTTAGGTCATAAAGGTGGAACCCTCATGAATAGGATTAATGCCCCTATGCAAGAGACTCCACAGAGCTCCCTCACCTCTTCTACTATGTGAGGACACATCAAGAAGATGGCCATTTATTTATGAACTGGGAAGCAGGCCCTCACCAGACACACACCAGACCATGCAGGCACCCTGGCTTCAGACTTCCAGCCTCCAGAATCGTGAACAATAAATTTCTGTTGTTTATAAGCTGCCTGGTCTGTGGTATTTTGTCATATCAACCCAAACAGACTGAGACATGATAGTCATAATCATTATTATTGTGGCTTTCAAACTGGACCTCCAACTCTTCATTTCTCCCCGCCTGTCTTGAGTTCCAAAGAAGCAGAACTAGAGACAAAGGTTCATATAAAATTGATTTACTAAGAGAATGCATATTGGGAGGTACTTCTTCATGGGTCTCTCATATTTCTACTTGTTTTATCAGCACCGGTGCTGGTTGACTTTGTTCTGAACTATCTTTTCAAGGTTATTTAGGTAACAAAGAGCCTTTGAAGCTAGAGATAATGCCTCCTTCCTCAGCAAAAGATCATTTTGTTTATTGTGTAGCATAATAAAGATAACATTTGCTCCTGGGACAAAGGTCAGATATGTTTGCTTATTTGCCCCCATAAAAGATTGAAGTTCCCTAAGCTCAAAGTTTCTCTCTTATAACGCACCCTACTGTGTGAGTGTCACCGGCTCGCTGGGCATCACCCTATGGGAATTAGGGTGTAGGGAACCAGTGTTAAAATGGAGACACTCTGGCTGCTGCTATTGCTCTGTATCATAAACTGTCCTTTGTCGCCGACACAGCAGTCTCCTATCTTCTTCCAGCATCCGTGAATGGTAGCAAGTGGCCTGGCTAGCTTGCAAGGAGGGTAAAATCTCAGACCCCTCACAGTTCTTGACAGTTTTAGCAAGAAGGATGGGGTGCTGATAGGGATGTGATTTCTGAAAGAGGAAGAACGAGGATTTCTTGAGTCAATTAACAAAATTTGAAGGAAGTCCGTGGGAACCTGTAGTGAATATTTTAGCCAAGTTGTGTGCTCAACCAGGCAAAATGTGGTCCTCAACTGTATTGCCTATTAATGAGGATGAATTGGGAAGGTGGTTGCAGGTCAACTATTGGGAAGTAGTTTCAACACAGCTGTCAGAATGGTGCCTTGATTGTTGCAAACACCCCTCCAGGTGGAGGGGCTTCCTTACCAATCTGGAAGTCAGCCTCACATCCATCCCATTGTAACAACAAATATAAAGGTGGGTGGCAGAAGTTTTTACACCCTAAACAACAGTTACAAAGATGTATATGGTGAAAAGAGAAAAAATTTCAAGGAAAGAAAACAAGTGAATTGTTATAATTTGGGCTGCTAAACTTGAGACATGAGAATGGGATGGCTAGCATGGCCAAATGGGAACAGGGGGGCCATCTTGTGACTCAGCCCTTCCTCCTGTTCCTGCCAACATTAGAGCTATTCAGAGATAAAAAGTCGTAAATTATTTTGCAGTAGGTCTTGGCTACGATAAAGGAACACTGGACCCTCTTGGGGAAATTTCTCTGATTTAAAAAAAAACAACCTCTCGCAAGAAACTGTAGACGTGGCATCGGCTAGTAATAGAGCTCCTACCACTCAGGAATGGGTTTAGACTGCTGATGAACGTAACTCTCTGGTGTACGAGAGACTGACATGAAGAATTCTAGATAAATTTTGTGATCAGCTCTCTTTCCAGAAAAACTTCCTTAGCCTTATCTTAAAAGCAGGTGAAAAGGTAAGAGATGTTACGGAGGCAACAAGCAGTAAATGCCTTGAATTAAGGTTGAGCCCTTTCCAAAGTTGCCACTGCATGAGTCAAGCCCAAGTCAGCAAGCAGGTGTGAACTCTGCAGCCCCAACTGGGAAACAACATGGCTGTGGCTGTTCGATCCAGGGGCCCCCATAGCTGAAATAGATGGCATCCATAGTGATGAGCTTGCTGACTGATATAGGGCTTTATGTGGACTGAAAACACTGGGGCTTCATCTGGTTGAGACTTGTTCATCCCCTGTGCTGGCTGAAACCAAAAGTGAGCCCACCTTGCCTACGGGTACACAGCTGCTCTGATCCCGTCCTTCCCTGTATTCCAACCTCAGCTGCTCTAAGGATGTCTTAAGATGAACAAAGGCCATATGCACATGTATGAGTATGTAGGGAATGTGAGGAAGGGGAAGGTCTGAAAGTTTTATGGCTCTGTAGGATGCAAGCACCCAAGTCATCATCCTACCCGATCTCTTGGTGAGGGGGGACTCCTGGACTTAGCTAATGAATGGGGTTTGGGCAGAGTTCACAGTGGGGAGTGTTGTGGGAGGAGTCCTTTGGGCTGATTGACTGCACTGTTGTCATGGCTGAATGTATGCTCAGCATTGGTGCTTGTCATGTTTATACTCTGAATGCTCACCAGTGCCAGAGCAGATTTTCCCGAGTGAGAAGAACTGCATGCAGAGTTCTAGTGCCTTTGGGACCTCACAGCTTCAGTGAGTCCTTTGAGCTACAAATCTTCAACCAGTGGTTTTGATGAGTAGAGTCTTTGGTAAAGGAAGGTAGTCTCCACCTGGAGATGCCCTATAGGGTTTTGGACTTGTTACCTCCCTGATATAACTGCTAGGTACACCTCTTTTGAAGAGCTATCAGCTTGCCATTGGGATCTTGTCAAAACTGCATGCCTAACCCATGGAGGTCTTGTGATTCTCAGCCTAGTGTTCTTATTTTGGGTAGGACAACATGGAACTCAATGACTGACAAGGGGGGAAGGGCTAAACAGTCTCATTTTCAAATGAAACTGAAGCATGAAGCCAACTTGACACCAGGCAGTCCCTTCAAAGTAAGGACTTGGCTCAATTATTCCAGCTGAGCTAGGAATCCTAAGGCACTCCCACCAGCAATCTGAACAACACCTTCTTTCCCGGGGTGCCGTCTGTGCCCTCAGGACTATACTTACCTGGAAGGCAGATATGAACTTCCCTCCCTCCCCCCAAAACCTGCTGATTTAAGAGCTCTTTAAGTGTTTAAAGCAGCATCACAAATGGATCAGATAGTCCTCAGAAAACTAAAGATGTCTTCCTAAAATGAGACTATCCTTTGTTGTGGGCGAGGGTGGCACTCAGTGGGAAAACTGAGTCATTATTTTTGTGTACCCTGAAGGAGTTATCCCTGCAATAGAACCATCCAGTTAGAAAAGGCAACACAGAATTTGTCCCTGACTGTAGCTGAAGTGATCAATGACATCACGTTGGTACTTGAAGGCATTCAGATCGGTCTCAACTAACTGGCCAGAGCTGTCAGGGGTAGTAGAATTGCCCTAGACCTCCTTCTGGGGGCTGAGGCAGAGTATATCCTGCGTTATCAGAATGAATGCCTCAGGCAAAGTGGAAGGGTTAATATGGAAATGAAGGAGAGAACTCTTGACTTTCTAAGGTGGAAGCCTAAGTTTATGAGATTTATTCAGCTGCTTGAGGCTGAGACTCGAGGTGCAGTTGAGATGAATATTGCAGGTTGGCCTTATCCTGGAGTACTATTAGCCTTAGCCCTGATGAAGCAAGTTGAACAGTTTGGTGCCCGCCTCTGTAAGTTAGGCTAATCAAAGTCATTGATAAAATGGTGTAACGGTGGATGACTTTTTTCAGACACCAAGAAGATGTAGAAATAAGAGTAGAATACTGCTGAATGACAATCTTCTCAGGTCTGTCATGTTTCTGTATGTTCTGTGGTCAGAGGAATTGGCTGCCTGTGTTCTGGATTACCTTGTCAAGGATGTTTGCATGGCGATCCACTTTGGAAGACAGAGATAGTAAAGCCTGTGCACAAAGGGCAGGTTTGCTCGCTTCCTGCTATAAAAGGTTCAACATCCCTAAGCTCAGAGGTTTCTCCTGCAATGAGACTCCATGTCAAGTCATCATTTGGTCCTCTGGGCACAGGGACTGGGGAACCAATGCCACGAAGATGACTCTGGCTCCTACTTTGCTATGCCTGAGAAATTGTCCCTTGTCTCTGATACTGGCACTCTCTTCTTCCAATATCCATGAAACTGTGGCAGGTTAACGTTGACTCTGGCGTATCTCCAGCCCTCCCCAGTTCTTTACAGTGCTCTCAGGAGAAGCCTGCTGGGGAAGGAGAGCAGCCAGATGGGGAAGAAGAAGTAGGTATGAAATGCAGTGGCTTCAAAGGAAGTCGGTGCTAACCCACATCAAATGGGGAAACACTGAAGTTTAAATTAAACCTCAAGTCTATCCTACTGGAGGTGAGAGGGGGTGTTTTGTATCCCCCCCACCTCAGTCGGTCATTGGCTCTGGGCCCCCCCTGGGGTGATACTGGGGGAGGGTATACCACCCAGGCACCTCCTAACACAGAAACCTTCCACACACAGAAACAATCCTCCAGAGACTACTGGAGTCTGGATTAGCAGCAGCCCCCACTGCAGCCTACAAATAGGACCCCTGGGGCACCAGCCGCATATGCCACACCCATAATCATTAATTGCCTCCATTACGGCTAGTAGTGTTCTATGGAGGGTGTAGGTCAAACCAAAGCCGTACCATGAAAGGAAGCAATTCTGGGTGAGTATCATGGCCCGAGACAAGAGCAAGTCAAGGGAAAACAGCGCTGGCTCCGAAGCTGGCTAGCAGCCCACACAAAGACAGTCATGTAGGCCAAAGGGGAAAACTAGAGAAATCTGAGGATTTGTTTTCTTGCCTGTACCTTGTTAACTCACTTCTTTCCTCCTTTAATACTAAGTCCCGGCAAACCACCACGGGGAAAATGTGGCCTTTCTAGACATTTGGAAAAAAGTCAATAGATAACTTTAAAAAATTTTTTCTAACTACATCAAATACTAATAAATTGCGCAGGAGAACTGGAGTGTCATTTCTGCAGTGCTGTTTTGTGGTGTTAGGTAGAAGTTTCAAAATAAAAAATAAAATAAAAAGAAAGACATAAAATAAAAGATAGAAAGGCATAAATAGACATTCAAAGGAATGGTTTTTTGTTTTTTTTTTCCATAGCTTCAGAGCTATTCTGGGTTGCCCCTCCCCTAAATGAATAAATCATCCCCCCAAATAAAAATAGCATCACTGGAGAACATCCACCACACACATGCCCAGTGCTACATACCTTTGTCCAAATAACTCTGTCGAGCAGGAGGCTGCTCTCCCATCACACTGGCACCTCGTAATTGAACTTCAGCGATTCCAGGGGAGAAAAATGACAACGTCCATTACAAATGGCTCTCTGCAGGTGCCTTCACAGCTGAACGGCTTGATAACACTGAGAGCCACTCTGTACTTGGGATCTCTTTTGATGCAGCTTTATAATCTTTGTCTGTACCGGTCCAACAAAATACAATCTAGAAAAGACTAGCTACTATGGTAGAAATGAAAACGAGCATGAGCAGTTACAGCCACATCCAGGAAACTCTCCTTTTGTCTTGTATAATCCTAAATTAGATTGGATGGACATAACTGAGGAAAAGTCTAGAGATACATCCTCAGTGAATTGCTCACCCTTACTAAGAACAACCTGAGTTGTGGAACACTAGGGAACATTCTGAGCAATGACAAAGCATATGGTCTTATTTATGGACTTACGTCCTTGCAAAGTTGGCTTTGGCATTTTTTATTGCACTATACTTTCTCTTTCATCATTTCTTAGGGGAATGAGGAAAGATGGTAATAGCTTGAGTGAAAGAAGGCACATTTTCAGAAATATTAGATGTATTGATAGGGCTGGCATGTGGTGGTGAATGTGTTACCAACAGAGCACCCAGAATTGGAGTGTGTGATATAAAAGAGCCTGGCAGATGCCATGTTCTTTGAATGGATCAAATATACTTGCCTACTCTCCTATCTGGATATGTTTTATTTGGGTGTTTTATTGGCTCTACAGTGTCTTAAGCAGTTATTAAAGATGTTTGCCATAAGAGTTTGCCTGTGATGTATTACCGTAGAATTACCACATTGGTGTTATTTCCTAGACTCTGAGAGGGAGCTGGGTCTGCAGCCCTTGCTCTTCAGTTTTTTTTCAATATCAGAATCAGTAAGCAGATAGATCCTCATCAATAATTTCATCTGAATAATGTCCAGATATGCTGAATGCTCTATGACCAAAAGAGAGTGATAACTGACCTCAGAAATAAAAATAGGATTTTGCAATAAAAATAATTATTACAGAAAAACAAGTCATGTAATAATATATGCATTATTCAGCAAGCCTTTTTATCATTTCTTTGCTTTGAAATATTACATAGAGATGGAAAAGTACCTATATTTTTAGTTTTACAAATATGCATAAATTAAAAATTCAAGAAAACCCACTGAGGTCATGAGAAAGAACACTGGTACTATCCCCAGAAAACAAGCCTCTGTGCTCCTTCCAGTCAGTCACTCCCTGCCCCACCCCCTATGCGTAATCACCCTTCGGAAGTTTGTGATAATAATGTCCTTTCTTTATAATTTTACTTAACGTATTTTTTTAAAGATTTTATTTATTTATTTGACAGAGAGAGAGAGAGATCACAAGTAGGCAGAGCAGCAGGCAGAGGGAGAGGGAGAAGCAGGCTCCCCGCTGAGCAGGGAGCCCAATGCGGGACTTGATCCCAGGACCCTGGGATCATGACCTGAGCTGAAGGCAGACACTTAACCGACTGAGCCACCCAGGCTCCCCTTAATTTATAATTTTTATGACATTCATAAAACAATAGTTTTGCATGTTTCCAAACCTCGATTAGCAAAATCACACTACATGCGTGCTTTTGTGTGTTTCCTTAGCTTAGCCTCATGTTTGCAGAATTCATCCTCGTTCACGTTTGTAGGGGTCGTTCACTCATTTGCTTTGTTATAATCATGTTATGGCTACACGATGATTTAGCTATGCATATGTCCATAGATTTGTGGGTGGTTTTCAGGTTGGTAACAATGCCACAGGTATTCTAGTGCAGATTTACATGAGATTCTTCAGGTACACACCTTGGAAAGGATTTGCTAGATCATAGCATGGTTCTTCTAATGTATTAGTTAACACCAATCTATTTTCTAATACAGTTGTATGAATTGACCTTCCCACCAGCACTAAGTGAGAATTGTTGCTGTTCTACATCTTCACCAATACGGAACCCCGTCAATTTTTTTTAAGCTATTTAATTTAAAAAAGCATATATATGCAAAAATGTACAAATCATAAGCATATAGCTCATGAATTATCAAAAGTAAACACAACTATGTAACTAGCACCCAGGTCAAGAAATAAGACATTATCAGCCAGAAAGCCTCCTCCCTGCCCCCCTTCCCAAATACTAGCCCTTCCTTCCCTTCTTCCCAATGATAATTATTATCTGGACTTCTGACACTACAGATTTGCCTGATTTTAGCCTTCATATAAATGGAGTCCTGTAGTTTGTATGTACTGTCTCTGGCGTTATTCACTCAACAGTATGTATATGAGATTCTTCCATGTCGCTGAATGTGACATTCGTTTGGTCTATTTACTCTATAATATTCTGTTATTTGAAGAAACCACTATTTATTTATCCAATCTGGTTTTTTTTTTGCTTTACTTCCTTTTTCACTTTTTATTTAAAAAAAATTTTTTTTTTTTAGTGTAGTTGACACACAATGTTACATTAGTTTTGGGTGTATAACAGAGTGACTCAACTTCTCTATATGTTACGCCAATGGATAAGGAAGACTAGGTATGGAATATCGAATAGTGGACTATTACAGAATATTACTTAGCCATAGAAAAGGATGAGATTGTGCCATTTGCGACAACATGGATAGACCTAGAGGGCATTATGCTAAGTGAAATAAGTCAGACTGAAAAAGAAAAATACCATATGATTTTACTCATATGTGGCGTCCAATCTGCTTTTGATAGATATTTGGATTATTTCCCCCTTTCGTCTACTACAAAACATGTTGCTATAAACATTTCTGTACGTGTCCTTGGGCATATATTTGCATCTGTTTCTATTGAGCATATTCATACTTAGTGGGTAGAAGTGCTGGGCCATAGGCTATGCATATGATTAAACTCAATGGTTAATTCCATAGAGATTTTCATAGTTATACCAACTTACATTTTCATCAGCAGAGTGTGGGGGTTCCTGTTGCTCAACAGCTCATGTCTTAGAGTCAGTCTTTTAATTACAGTCAGCCTGATAGACACGATGTCTTTAATTTTCATTTCCCTGACTGCTACTTAGATTTTATATTTTTTCATATATTTATTAGCCATTCAAATATTTCTTTCATGAAAGGTCTGTTCAATTCTCTTGCCCATTTTTCTATCGGGTTTCCTGCTTCTCACAGATCTCTAAAAGGTTTTATGTATTCAGAATATGATCCTTCTTTATATATGGCTACCTTCATTTTGCTAATATTTTATTTAGGATTATTTCATCTACGTTAATAAAGCTAACCTATAATTTTTCTTTCTTTTATAGTTCTTTCCAAGTTTTAGTATCAAAGATATGCTGGACTCATAAAATAAGTTAGGGTGTATTTCTTCTTTTTTCTTCACTCTGGAAAACTTTGTATAAAATTGGTGATATTTCTTCTTTATGTTGTTTGAAAAAATTCACACATGAAGACAAATGTAAATGGGCCTGTAGTGTTTTTGTGAGAAGCTCTAAATTTTGCATTCAACTTCTTTAATAGGTATGCAGATTTTCTGTTAATTCTTGTGCTCATTTTAATAAGCTGTATTTTCTAAGAACTTTACATTTTATCTAAATACCAAACTTTAGAGATATGTTTGTTTATAATAAGCTGTTTAAAATTTTTGACGGTTTTCAAAACATGAAAAGATACTCTTTTTATAAATTCCTGATATTATTTATTTGTGCCTTTTTTCATTTTCATTAGAATTATTATATCTTCCTGGTGAATTGATCATCATAAACTACCTTTCTTTTTATAGAGAGATGATATCCCCATAAAGACTACTTTGACATTAATACACTTGCTTTTTTCCAGGTCGTGTTTGCATGGGATATCTTTTTTTCATCCTTATTCCACCAAACTTCCTATATTTTCATATTTTAAATGTCATATTGTAAGTAGGAAATAATTGGATTTTGTTCTTTAATCCACATGGCAAAATTTTACTAAAAGGCTTTATCAATTTAAAATTAATGTAATTACTGATATTTGGGGGTTTAAAGATATTATCCTTACTCTCCTCTCTACATTTGCAGTTCATAATATTCTTCAAAACTTGTTTTCAGTTGATCTGCAAGCTATAAGACAACAATCATTAGAAAGAAATAAAGAGTAGAAATTGAAGCCTCAGATGAGCAAAAAATAGTATAGTCTGGGCAAATTATGTCTCAGAACACTGAAATTACTTTTAAAAAGATACATGAGACATCGCCAATGGGTTTTGAAAACCTATGAAAAAGAGATGAAGTGCTAACAGTACATGACTACATATGGTTTCGATTCTTCAAAAGAAAGTAGATTATTTTGCTTTTGACAGCCATCTTAAGGAAAATTCTAAAATTAATGTCTTAGAAAGAATGGTTTGTGAGGCAATCTTTAGAAGAAGGAATGGTGATTACCAACCTACAATGTGTTGATTTAAAATTCATATACGATTATCTACATTTTCTTTTTCTGAAAGGATTACTAGACCGTCAGAGCAGAAAGTGATAGGTATAATGGCTCTGGAATTCAACAAGCCATTTGACATAATATACAGTGGACATGCTGGGGAAATTTGGGGTGGATAAGGTTACAACTGAGCACATTTGAAACTGATGAATCAATGGTTGCTAAAAGCACCGACTGATTTTCTTGGCCCACCTGGTTCATGATTTTAAGCAATAGAATGCTTATAAAATTTGTGGGTGACATGGAGTTGTGAGAGGGGAAATATGCACTGAGTGACAGAATATGGTTCAGAAGGCTCCTTTAGGCTACCCTCCCATAGTTAGGGTGGATAAATATAAGGTCAGGAACTTGAATCCAAATATAAAATTGTTGAGACCAGGCTTAACAGTGGTATGTGTGAAAAGGGTTTTAAACCCTTTAGATCAAAGTTGAGAGTAAGTTCAAGATGAGGCAACAGTGCAATGGAGCTTCCAGAAAGTCTATGTGGCTACTATCGTAAAAGTATTATGTATCAAAGAGAGAATGGCACTGGTCAGAGATACTTGGAATATCAAGTTCCTCCCTACTCCCACCCCAGTAATTTTGTAATACCTACTGAAATGTGGTACCTCATCAGAAATTCTAGAAACAAGATTCTTCACAAAGCAAGGGAAAACTCCAAAGACAACAGAAATTCCAAAGTGAAGGAATGTAACTCGGCAATTTCCTTGATGAATGATGATGGTTCGGGTATTTGGAATACTATCATCAAAGACCAGTTGTTGGTATGCTAGGGCAAGATCAAATTTTACAAAGACTCCCCCAGTGAAATCCACAGAAGGTTGCTGACCCAACTGTAAGCAGTGGAAAGTTGCATAGAAATGGTGGAACTATGTAAGTGTGTCATGGACAGAGCCCTTGAACTCTGTGTGACTTCCTTTTTCATTAGGCACTATTGGCACATATGTAAGAGGCTCAAGAGCACAGTTACATGTTTAGTCCTTGGACAAGTTTTTCTTTGTTGTTTTCCCCTCCCTCAAAGAAGTTTTTCTCAAAAGGAGATTAATAGACTATTTGTCCCTCAAGAACCAGGACAGTAGTGATTGCGGTCAAATAAATGGGCATGCTTAGTTAACAGTATTTTTTTTAATTTTTTTAAAATTGAAGTTGTATTTGTTATCAAGTAACAAAAGAACACAATGTTTCAAAATCAGATGCTTCTACAAACTTAAATAAAAATAGTGGTACCTCATCCCATTCTTTTCATACCCAATCCTCTTTATATGAGACCCAACTTTTATTATTTTTTAACCTCTCTGGAAGCTTTTAGGAAGTTCTTTTTGTTCCCTGAATTTTGAAACTTCACATTGTTCTGTTATAGTGTGTTTTTCCCCCCAACTAATATACATTCTGCTTTACAACTTTCAGAATTTTGATGCCATTTCCTGTCTGCTCTTTACTTCTTTTCTATTTCCTGTTTTCTTTATTCTTGTGGTTTCTTTTTTTTTTTTTTTTAAATCTCTTTAACTAACATTTTAACAACAGTTAAGGATGGAGCAGATATAAGTGTACGTGTGTTGGATACACTTGGTTTTCTTTTTTTTTTTTTTAAGATTTTATTTATTTATTTGACAGAGAGAGACACAGCGAGAGAGGGAACACAAGCAGGGGGAGTGGGAGAGGGAGAAGCAGGCTCCCCGCGGAGCAGGGAACCCGATGCAGGGCTCAATCCCAGGACCCTGGGATCATGACCTGAGCTGAAGGCAGACTCTTAACAACTGAGCCACCCAGGCGCCCCGATCCACTTGGTTTTCTAAACATTTTCTTCATGGTAGGACTTCTCAGAACCTAAAAAATGTGAAATTCTTTGTGAATATCTGAGAAGGGGATGTACTTTGCAGTGTTTTTATATTAATTAGCTTTGCTGCAGTAACAAGCAGCTCTTCAATTTCAGCAGCTTACAACACGGCAAAGGTCTCTTTTTACAGACATGTGAGTAGATGCAGCTTGTCACAGCTCTGATCCACGTGTCTAGTCATTCCAGGACTTGCGCTGAAAGAATAGATAGGGCCTAGATCATGCTATTCTTGTAGCACGTATGAGAGCAAGGAAGCTAGCCGAAACTTCCAAGGCATCTTGGAGCTTCTCCTTAGATGCTCACATTCCATTGGCCAAAGAATGTCACATGCCAAGGCCAAAGGCTGTGGGGCAGGTGATGTCTCTCTCCCAGAAAACACTGCATCACACAGAGATTGGCAGGGTGCATGCTTCTCTTATAAGGAAGAGGAGAGTAGATAATTGAGGATAAGATACCACTGATAATTAAGAATAAGAGTATCTACCAACATATCACAAACTTGTTTGACCATGGAACACCCCTCCCCCCTTTTCACAACAATTGCTAACATTTCATAGGATTCACGTTTCAGGGAACATGATTTGGAAAAATGTTTTTTATGAGAATGAAGTATAATTGATCAGGAAATAGAGTGATGTCAGGGGAAAAACCTCAAAGTTTGAATGCCAAACTTCCTTTTAAATAAAAGTCTATCACTTGCTTGTGTATGTGGTTTTGGGAAAGCTAATCTCTGAAGCTCTTTCTTCATTTGTAAAATGGACCTAATAACATGAACTCCTCAGCTTTGATGAGAAGATTAGATATGAGCTATGTAAAGGGTCTAGTGTGTCATGGTATGCCATTGATAAATATTTGTTGAATAAATAAATGAGTGGATGAATGAATGAGTGAATGAATAAAAGCTTTTGAGTGAAGTGGTGTAAAGGCTTAGTTCAGTTGAATTTGGGCTGGCTCTCTCATTTTAAGCTTCTGATGTCATGAAGAATTTTTTGAATAACTTGTGGCTGAATCATAGTAATTACACCATTTTAATGGTGTGAATGCTTTTTAACATAATTTCTTCCCAAGAAACTTTTGCATTGTTCTTCTTGCCAAATTTATATTTTAAGCTGGAGTCTGCACGTACAGTGTTAGTATAAACTGTTCCCTACATGATCAGAAGGAGACGGGAGGGAGGAATTTCCTGTGTTCCCACGTTACACTGTTGGCACATGTTCTCAGCTATATGCTATGGACATTTAGAAGCTCTTCCTTCCATTTTGAGCCATGTTGTGAAATACTTTTGCTGGTATGGGTTCATTTTATTGGATGGTTGTAAATAATAAATTTCCTCCACCAAGAGATAGCTTTGGAGAAATTCACCATGAACTCCAGATACAAAGATACATCCCATAATATATCACCTAAAAAGTGCTTTTACCTCCATAAAAAAAAAAGCTGAATGAGAAAGATAATCATGTAAATAATTAAATGAAATACAAGTCAGAACGAAATAAGAACTAGAACAAAGCCAAAAACAAACAAGTCATCAGAATGTCAGTATGGAAACAGGTCATTTGGCTGCATAATATAATTGGAATTGCCTTTACAAAATTGTCAGTTCTTTTTATCAGATGTTTGACTCTGAATTATTATCAATCATGTGGTTGAGAAATGTACCTTTAATTATTCCGGAAGTCTTTCCAATTTCCTAGTTTTAGATGATGGACCCATGGTGAGACATTGTGTTGTGGGAAACATTTGCACTTCATGAATTGTCATCAGCACATAGCATCTGGCTGAGAACCCTCAACTGTGTTTTCTTCCAGACAGAATGACAGCCATTGCTCTACACGGCTTTCAGGAGGCTGACTGACTAACCCAATGTTCATCTAGATACCCTGTGTGGTCATTTACAGTACGTGGTCTTTGGGGGTTCTCTGGAAGAAATCACATTAATAGCAAATTACTAGTACTAGTAGTTTTTTGTTTTTTTTTTTTAAACGTGTTCTTATTATGAGTCAAGATTTCCTTGGGTGGGGTAGGGGAGGGAAAGTCAAAGACACTGTAAAGACCTAATAAAAATTTTCTTTTGTTGTGGCATAACTATTCTAGTGTAACTCAGATCACTGAGGCATGCCGCCCAGAAACTCAAAAGGATTGAGAAACGCTAATGTTAAATCACACATTTCTTTGTGTATGTGCATAATAGGTCCTTCCACCTTAAATTATTTGAAATGGAAAAAAAAATCTGAATGGGGTTTGCCTTTGTGAAAGAATTTTGAAGTGCTCTTTATCACTTTATAGGGAAAAATTAGCAATGAAATGCAAACATCCACAGGATCCAGTACCAAGAGAATCTGTCCTCTCATGGAGTGCTTCTGAAAACTTCTGTAAGGAAGAAAATGATGCAGACTGATCCACTAAATTAATAAGTGAAAGAACTGGCTTTCTGGAAAAGAATGAGTAAGGAAGACTTCACCGGCTGTAAGAACACAGGAAGGTATTTTTCAGGGCAAGCTATGTGGTATCCTAAAATAGATGTTCCACTGTTAAATCAGGAAGAAATGGACCAATTTTCAAAGCTTTAAGGGTCTAGTCAGTTGAATTCATTCGAATATTCCTTGGTGTCCATTTGGAGACTCCACCTTCCTGTCATCAGCTGCCTGGCTCACCCTTCATAGCACCTTTCATCAAATGGAGAACATAATCTGGGTTTTCATCAAAGCAAAGGGGCTGGAAGGACTAAATAGGAAATAATGGTTTGTAGCTTATCTTTCATCAGAGGACCTCAAACACTTTCTGTACATGATCTTTTTTCATCTTTTCCCAAGTTCTTGCCTGGGTTAAGATAATAAGTACTTAATAGTTATGGAACTTGTGATCTATGCTTGACCTGCTTGACCCCAAGATCTGATGACTAGGAAACAGTTAACATACAGTGGAACAAATGTAGGATTATAATGTCCTATGTAAGAGTAGAAACAGTCTTTGATGATAAACTTGTTTCCATTGCAATACTTGATCTCCCTCTACTTTCATGAAAGTGATTTTTGTAAGGGCTAAAAATTACAAGTATACATGTGCAGTGTCCATCTCGGTGGATTCTCAATGCCCATTCATACTCAAGGTCTTTAAGAGAAATTGTCATGTGCTTCTTCAGATGCCCATCTATAGATCTCAAAGAAAATTACATGGAAATTGTAAACTCCAAGTCTCTCTCTCTTTTTTTTTTTTTAAAGATTATTTATTTATTTATTTGACACAGAGAGAGAGAGCACAGGCAGGGGGAGCCGCAGGCAGAGGGAGAAGCAGGCTCCCCACTGAGCAAGGAGCCTGCTGCCGGACTTGATCCCAGGACTCCGGGATCATGACCTGAGCTGAAGGCAGACGCTTAACCGACTGAGCCACCCAGGTGCCCATCAAGTCTCTCTTTATAAAGGAACTCTTTGAATCAGAGGTTATTTTTCCATCAGAATTTAGGTTTATGTACAACTTGTTTTTAATATCTCAAGCTTCATATCTTTCCTTAGACCCATGTCTAAAACGTTAACAAAGGAAAATTCTTTGGAAGTGTGCTTTGGACTTGTGCTTACTGCAGAGTGCAGAACCAGGAGCCTATTCTCAAAAGCCCAGAGATATATTTGAAAAACAATATAAAAATGGACAATGGCCAGTCCGTATGTAAAAATAGAATCTGACCCACAACCTGCAGCTACCTGCTTAGGAAGCCAACTCCTCTCACTACAAGGAATACCCCAGGAGGTCAGCCTGCCATGCATAATACTTATAGGAAGCCAGATTGCCACCTCTAGGGACAATCCAGGAAGTTGAACAGCTTTCGTAATACTCAACCTCAAATGACCATGACCTAATTAATAATTGACAGTTTCTCTCATTTTTGTCCCCTCTTCCAGCTTAGGACCAACCAGTACACCTAACCAATCACGCAGGATGCTCTGCTTCTCGTTCGCCTGCTTTGAGCTTCCCTTTGCCAACAGCCTCCAAGCAGGGCACACCTGCTCCACTCCTGCTCCCTTCCCTTTTGCTACATAAAGCTCTCCCACTCCCCTCCCTGTTTTTGAATCTCTGCCAAATACAAGTGATGGAGGCTGACTCCTTTGCTGTAGCAAGCCCTGAATAAATAGCCTTCGCTTTTCTCATTTAATTGGCCTTTGTTTACTTCCACACGTTTAACTTCTGAGAGCAGTCTGACAACTTGTTCAAGCTCTCTGGGGCTAATGAATATAGTGAGAATGAAAAAGTCAGGGGAATATTGAAGTGTTCTATTACAAAAATTATCAAATATTTAGAGCTGATATTGCAAAAATAACACTGACAACCAAAGAACTGGCATCGTCTTCTCAAATGATTTGCTCTCCCCAAACAAGCCTGATTGAATGAGGTCAGGATAACACAGCATTGTCCAGAAGAGACAAAGTTCTTAGGGTTTAAAAGAGCAAGACATGCATGCCATGACAGACAGGCAACTGGGGCTTACTGTTTCCTCCAGGAATGCACAATTAAAAAAAAAAAAAAAACAGCTGGAATATGAACACAGGAGGTTTAAGTTTCATGCTTAGGTCTATAATGTTAGTAAACCAGGAAAGAGGCTGCCTTGTCTATAATACTTCTCTGTAATTTTATATTGAACCGTCCAAGCAAGGATTAAAGGGCTAAGGTTGCAATAATAAAAAGATGAGATAAATAAAAAACCAAAGGATGTTTAAAATAATGATTATAGAGGCCTAATAATATGAATGTATTTTTCTCACCCAGAAGCCTGTTATTAGCTATTGCACTTTAAGAGCAGAGGTCACAGGGCAACCAGGAAAGGTAGAAAGGCCATCGTGGTACAATATTTCAGGGAAGAAAACACGAGAGTACTTCACTTTGGGTCAAAATGATCATATTCACTCCTAGTTATTAGTTAGGATGAATGAATTATTGGAATTAATTATTGCTTGTCAGCTCTCAGGATGTGTTTGCTAAGTGATTGAATGGCTGCACAATCAAGTCATGCCTAAAAGGATGAGAGAAGACTTTTCCAACTATGCTGGATCAAGGAGTCATTGTCAGTGAAGTACTGTGATATACTGCTACCTTTTTAAAAAAAAAATTATTTATTTATTTGTTTGTTTATTTATTTGAGACAGAGAGAGAGAAAACATGAGTGTGGGGAAGGGGTAGAAGGAGAGGGAGAAGCAGGCCCCCCACTGAGCAAGGAGCTGGATGTGGGACTTGATCCCAGGATCCCGGGATCGTGACCGAAGGCAGACACTTAACCAACTGAGCCACCCAGATGCTCCATACTGCCACCTTTTAATCAAAGTGGCCCCAACCCACTGTTTTTGGGGGGTGGGCATATGCTGCTTTGATTTCTGATCGCTGCTTTGTTACAACCGATAGCACCAGGTACGTGTGCGTGAGCTGAAGCATCTATATGCAGGCTTGGTACCAGGTAAATGAAGCACCTCTGGGAAGTCCTCCGAATGCATCGGCTTTCATTGCCATCAAAAATTACCACAGCTTTAGGCAATACCCACTTATCATCTCACAGTTTCTGTAGCAGGAATCCCAGAACAGTGGGGCTCAGCTGGCTTTCTGCACAGATCTCACAGTGTTGAAAGTAAGGTGTCGGCAGGGCGGCATCCAAGGTCCCTGTTTCCTTATTGGCTGTGGGCTGGAGCGTTCTCAGCATGTAGGCTGCCTGCATTCCAAGGCTCGAGGTCCCCTTCCTCCATCGGCAAAGCCAGCAAACACAGGCCAAATCTTTTCCCTGCTTCTGCATCTTTTCTGTTTCCTCTTCCTGCATCTCTAACTGCCATTTTTGCACCACCGCCCACCCCCCCACACGCCCCCTTCCACTTTTAATGGCCCATGTAATTACACTGGGCTCACCTGGTAATCTAGGACAATCTATTTTCAGGTCTGTAATCTTCATCTCATCTGCCAACTCCCTTTTACCATGTAGGGTAGTGTATCTGAAGTTTCCAGTGACTGGGGCATGGACATCTCTGGAGGGCCATTCTTCTGCCTACCACAACCTTCTCTGGAACCACCACAATATAGGTGTTCTATACCTATATTGAGTGGCGGCACACCACTGCCACCGAACCCTTTCTTCTAGATGAACCAAGGTAAAGCATGTTCTTGGAGCTCTGATTCTTGTCCCTATGAATGCAGAGCTATTTTTCCAGTTCACTGTGCAAGGTCCTTTTATATGTTCTGGTCAGGAAAGAAATGAAACCCTGGGGTGCTTAGCTCCTGTTTACATTCTTGTATATCTTTGCAAAACATCTCCGATAATCCTATCTGTAATCTGAACATGTTATCTCTTTCTAGCAGGCTCAGTGGATTGCCTGCTCTAATACAGAAGGTCACATTTGCACTGGGTCTTAAAAAATTAGGAAGTTTTGGGAGGAAATAACATTATTGAGGCCCTTTATGTGTTCAAAACTCTGTGAAGTCCTTCACATGAGTGATTTCACTTAATCCACACAACAGCCTTGTAGGTTGGGTACTGTGTGTCCATTTTACAAGTGAGAAAAGTGAGGCTGTGAGAGACCATGTGACAACTACTAAGTGGTGGTGCCAAGACACAAACTCTGACTCTAAAGCCAGGGCCCTGCCCACTTCAAGTTGAAGAAGATGGGGGAAAGAGGAGAAATCTATTCCTGGAAGATAGCACAGTTTGGTGCAACAACACGTCACTGATTGGGTTCATTTTACTTTTAGCGAGGAAGGAAGGAGAAACAATGGACCCCAGAGAGCTGGGCTTGACAAAGACAGAAAGGATAGAAATAGGAAAATGAGCAGAAGCCCAAAGTCTAGGTACACCATGTGTGTGTCTAAGACTTTTCAATAAAAACAAGACTCAGAAAGACTAAGGATAAGATTTCTGGCAAAACTTGTAAACTCCTAGAACTACAGCCAGACCAGAAATTCCACAGGCCCAGATCACCGTCTGTTTTTCTCTGGTATTTCTACTTTCATTCTCCAGCATAATTGGGAATGTCTGGAGTTTGGGAGGGGACCTCATTCTCCTATCGTCCTCGTCTCCCTCTAGCCAACAAAAGTAAATCTAACATATCAGAATTTGTTCCAAAAGTAGTAAAATAATGAAGAAAATCTTTCCTGTTCCTTGTCACAATTTGGCAGAAAAGAAATATGTTAGGATTCTCCAGAAAAACAGTGTGTCGGGAGAGAGAGAGAGAGAGAGAAGGAGGAGAGATTATAAGGAACTGATTCATATGATTGTGGAGACCAGCAGGTTTAAAATCTGCCAGGTGGACCAACAGTCTAGAGACCCAGGGAAAAGTCACTGTCGCAGTTAATGTCTGAAATCTTGCTCAGGGTGGGAGGGGGAGTGAGGAGTAAAGATTAGTCTTTGCTCTATTCAGGCCCTCACCTGATTGGTGAAGCTCATCCACATTGTAGAGGGTAATCTGTTTTACTCAAGTCTATCAATTTACATTTAAATGTCTTCCAAAAACACTCTCACAGAAACATACAGAGTAACGTTTGACCAAATATCTTGGCACCATGGCCCAGCCAAGTTGACCTATAAAATTCACTATCACAGACAGGCAAGTTAGCAACCATTCATCAACTTCAAGGGCCCCACCATATTTGTGTTTTAAGATCTCTTTTTTGTTGAGTGTTTAGTGAAGTAGGTGAGGCTCACAATATCCAATTAAACTTCTTGAAATGCCTTGTAGAGGAGAAATATTGTGGCCTCTTTCCAAATGACTGATTCAGTATGTCAGAGAATTCTATAACCCTGGGGTAAAAAAAAAAAAAAGCTCTGGAGCCTGTATGATTCAATTTTTACTTAGCCATAGTCAATAAGCCTGCTCCAGAGAATAAAGGATGATATATATGAGACAAAAAGCTGAGGAAACTCATACGTTTTCTGAGGCAGAGAGGAATATAGAGGAAAAAAATATTAAATCATCTGAACACATTTAAACATTTTCCTATACACAGTTCCTATGCACACACAAAATCACCTGAAAATTTTCAAGTATTTCCTTAGATAAATATACACACTTATTTATGTATGTGTGTGTGTGTGTGTGTGCGTATACACCTGGAACATTTCTGTATTTAAATAAATATATATTTAAATCTATACATTGAAATATCATATATTTCAAGTAAAACCCAGCCTCATACTTAATACTAAAAATGCTAAAAGCATTCTCATTGAGGTCAAAAGCAAGATAAGGAAGTTTACTCTCTGTTAACACAGTTATTTAGCTCTTTTGTAATGGGGGAAACAGACAAGGCAAGAGAAAAAACTAAGATATAAAACATTTTAATAAGTGAGTACAAATTATCTTTTAGATTATATGATTGTAGGTCTAGAAAGAACTCAAGCCAATCAACTGAAAAATTATTCATATACAATAAGAGATTTCTGTAAATGGGTTCAAAATGAGTATATAAAAATCAATAGCCTTACTATATATAAGCAGCTATCAACTAGAAAAACTAAAATGGAAGAAAAGAAACTATTTACAAGAGCAACCACAAACCAATAAACAAGCAAACGCTAGGAATGAACCTAACAAGTGATGTGTTAGATCCATAAGAAAAATATTTTAATAGTTCAAAGAGGACTTGAGTATAAAGCAAGGTATACTCTGTTCTTAGTAAGAAAACTAATAATATAAACGTATCAATTCCTTCTAAATCAATCTATAAATCATATTTTATCCCACTATAAAATACAAATAGAAAAATTTTAAACTTAACTAATTCTAAAGTTCATGTGAAAAAGTAAATATCCAAGCATATCTAGAACAATACTAGAAAAGAAAAAATAAGGAAACTGGAGTGTTAAAACATTTTAAAGAAAAAATAAATTAAATAATGTTGTACATAGAAAAAGACCATTTCAACAAAAAAAATGCAGACACAAGAGAATACAAAAAACATGTTAACATTCAGTTATAACGTGATAAAGGAGGCATTGTATGGAGGTGGGAAAAAGATGAATTCTTCAATAAATGGAGTCTTGACAACTTGATAGCCTTCTGTGAAAAAAGAAGTCCATCTTTTACAACAAAATTTCCAGATGAATCTAACATTACATAAAAAAAAGAATAAATTGGGCGCCTGGGTGGCTCAGTTGTTCAGCATCTGCCTTCGGCTCAGGTCCTGGGATCGAGCCCTGCATTGGGCTCCCTGCTTGGTGGGAAGCCTGCTTCTCCCTCTCCCACTCCCCCTGCTTGTTTCTCCCCTAGAGAGCTGTCTCTCTCTCTGTCAAATAAATAAATAAAATCTTAAAATAAATAAATAAAGTAAGAAAGAATAAATTATAAAAGTACTAGAAGAAAATATGGGTGAACTTTTTTATACAAGGTAACAATATTATGTACTATTTCCTAAACCCAAAAAGATTGATAACATTGACTATATTAAGAAAAAAATTGAAAAAAACCTTTTAATACATATGTCTAACAAAGGTCTCATTTCCTCAGTATCCAAAGAACTACAAACCAAGAAGAAAAAGTTCAATAATTACATAGAAAATTAGGTGAAAATCTTGACTAGTCCTCAGCAAACTCACAAAACTACAACTTAAAACTCTAAGGAAAGAACATTTTTCACTTATCAAATTAACAAAAGTCCAAGTTTGATGAGGCACTGTGGAGGGAATGGGAACTGGAAGGGATGCATTGCTGTCCTGAGTGTGTACTGTTGCACGTTATGGAGGTCAATTTGAAGACATCTAATAAAATGCAAAATGCATATTGCTTTGACTCAGCAGTTCTATTT
Source organism: Halichoerus grypus (assembly GCF_964656455.1). Classification (NCBI taxonomy): domain Eukaryota; kingdom Metazoa; phylum Chordata; class Mammalia; order Carnivora; family Phocidae; genus Halichoerus; species Halichoerus grypus. The sequence continues at coordinate 62,783,849 of NC_135715.1, read as the reverse complement.
CTTGGAAGTTATCCCACACATAGTCTCTCACATGTACACAAAGACATATGTTGAAGGATATTTATTACAACCCTGCCTGCAAGAGCAAAATGCTTAAGAACAGCATAAATGTACATCGACAAATATTTTTAAGTCAACTACGGTCACCCACACAATAAAATTCTAACAGATATTTTTACTGATTTTTTTACTTAGAGAGAGAGTGAGAGAGAGAAGGTGGGGGAGGGGCAGAAGGAGAGGGAGAGACAGAATCTCAAGCAGATTCCAAGCTGAGTGCAAAGCCCGAGGACTCGAGGCTCAATCTCATGACCCTGAGATCATGACCTGAGCTGAAACCAAGAGTCAGATGGTCAACAGACTGAGTCACCCAGGGGCCCCTAGCAGATATTTTTTTAAAGTCATTTCTATATGTACTAAAATGGGATAATTTCAAAATATAATAAGTGAGAAAAGCAAGACATAGAAAACAATGTACAATATGCTCCCATGGGTGATAGGCTGTATGATTGTCTGGTGTGGGCGTGATGTGTCTATAGAAGGATGCTTAAAAAACTGGGTGTAGCAGTGGGAAACCAAGGACTGTTGAACAAAATGGGAAGAAATGACTTTTTCCTACTGTATATTATTTTGTACCTTTTATTTTATTTTTATTTTTTTATTTTTTAAAGATTTTATTTATTTATTTGAGAGAGAGAATGAGACAGAGAGAGCATGAGAGGGTCAGAGGGAGAAGCAGACTCCCTGCCGAGCAGGTAGCCCGATGTGGGACTCGATCCCGGGACTCCAGGATCATGACCTGAGCCGAAGGCAGTCGCTTAACCAACTGAGCCACCCAGGTGCCCTATTTTGTACCTTTTAAAGTTATGTACCATGTGTATACATTATCTCTTCTAAATGAATAAAAAATTCAATGTTATTGGAAATTTTATGGGTGGCCAATTCACAAGATCAAATTGTAAAATAAATGTTATTATAGCAATAGGAGCTACTGGTGGTAATATTACGTATTCTGTTCAGAGCATTTTTAGATAGATAAAGCCTGGATATAGAAAGCCTTCATATGTATATATGTATAATTATATTTGACATTTAGAAACTTGAGGGAAAAGGGTCAAGCAAGACATTGCAATTTTTAGACTACGAAGTGTGGGAATGATTTTCTTTTTAAGATTTTATTTATTTATTTGACAGAGAGAGAGAGCACAAGCAGGGGAAGCGGCAGGCAGAGGGAGAGAGAGAAGCAGACTCCCCGCTGAGCAGGGAGCTTGATGTGGGGCTCCATCCCAGGACCCTGGGATCATGACCTGAGCTGAAGGCAGGCGCTTAACCGACTGAGCCACCCAGGTGCCCTGAAGTGTGGGAATGATTTATGATTTGTTTATTTCAAAATGAATTGAACACAATTATATGTCAGGCAGGAGAAATGATAATATAAAGGGGAAAAGGAAAAAATTTCCTGCACTCAAGTCATTTCAAACTTAGTAAACAAATGGGTCCAAGATAACAAGAAAGACAAAAAGAATTTGTAAGCAGCATAGATTAAAATGACTTGAGCTGGTTCAACTAACACTAAAACATTAAAGACTAAGAGAAGTTTTGCAGAAGTTAAAATCTCGACCTTGACTTTCAAGACCTTACAACTCCCTTATGAAGAACAAACTCTTCCAGCTCCAAGAGCAGTTCTCAGCTACGACCAATAGTCCTCCCCTACCCCCAAGGGCTCACATAGTTTCGGGAATATTCTGTTCTGACCTTGCACATAACAGGGATGTACAGCTGTCAAGCAGCTAACAACTCAGCCACGGAGGCCAGGAGGTCTCGTCAGGCTGTGGTAGGGAGAACGAGTTCCATAAATAGTGCAAAAATGCTTCCTGAAACACTCTGTCATCATTACCAAGAACATCTTTTTAGGACTCCAAAGGATTAAAGTAACAATTGACTAAACATGTTCTGATATGTAATGCGAGTGTGGAGAAAGTTCCAAGCTATTGTAGTTTACCTTTACGTATAATCCATCCTTTTCGGGGGATTTGTAACTTAGTAGAGCAAAAGGAATCTCTAAAATAATATTTCCAAAAGTACATTTTTTTGCTACCTTCTACATTGATTTACACATTCCATTGACTCTCACATATTCTGTTTAGACTTGACAATGAAACCTACAACTTTGGTTTTAAATTTGGCTTGGAAGGAAGTGCCATCAACAGTTCATTTAGAATTTGAGGTTCTTTTCCAAAAATTCAAATATAATCACCTCAGATGTGTAGATGAGGGGTCAGCAACCTATGGCCTGTGAACCAAATCTGGCCCACCGGCCAATTTTGTAAATAAAATTTTTTAGAGCACAGCCATATCTTTTGCTTACATGTTGCCTACAGTGGCTTTCACAGTGTAACAGCCAAGTAGAGCAGTTGCCATGGAGACCATAGGACCCACAGCCTAAAATATTTACTGGCTCGTCCTTTAAAAAAAAGTTTGCTGACCTCTAATTGTATTTCATGCGGTTAGAGCCCAAAACGTCCAGAAAAACTTTATTCTTAATGATGTGATCACATCAGCAATAACTAAGATTCTCCCTCTGATAAGAGCTGAGGATTTAAAGCTGTCAGGCTTGGATTTCCATCCTGTCTATAACGCTCTTGCATATTTTAGTCAAGTTGCTCATTCTCTTGGTGCCTATTTTCTCATCTATAATACGAGGATAATAATATACATAGTGCAAGATTATTGTAAGAATTATAAAAAGGTGCCATTTATAATAGGCACGAGGTAAGGCAAAGAGGCCAATGGATAAGAATCCAATTACTATCTCAAAGAACATACCTTTTTGTGTGTTTGATTATTTATTGTGTTTAAGACAACAACGATTTTATTATATCACAGTTCTGTGGCTAAGGGATTCAGGCAGGGCTCAGGGGAGTGACTCCATTGTTCTGTATGGTATTGACTAGATGGGCTGGTCCGCAGGTTTCAGATAGCTTCACCTCCCATGTAACTCCAAAAGGGGCTCGGCTCAGTTGGTCAACTAGAGCACCCACATGTGGCCTCTCAAGCCTGGCTGTTCCAGGGTAAGTGGACTTACCAGAGGGCAGCTCAGGACTCCAGAAAGTGTTCCAAAGACAAAGGCAAAAGCAGGAAGACTTCTTGTGACCTAGCCAGAGTCACACAAATGTCACTTCCACAACACTCAAGCGAGCCCTTGAGGCCAGTCTTTACCTCTCAGTGGGAGGAGTCACAGAGAATTTGTGGCCATCATAAATCTACCATGCCCTATTTTATATACATAAAATAATTTCACTAAAACCAACCACCAAAGCAACAAGAATTGGATTCAACCAAAGAATTGGAGAATTTACGATTGCATGATGTTTGTTTACATTACTTTCCAACTTGTCTTCATTTTGTTTTGGCAGCAGTAAACACAACTTGTTCCTTCTAACAACCAAAGGGGCTGGAATTCTCAATACCCCTGTTTTCATTTTCCAGAATTTACCAGATTAGCTGGGTCTCCATTCTTATTACACCCAAAAATGAATGAAAGAAAGGCATTTTCTTCTTCCAAGGGAAATAAGTACAGTGTACCTGAAAGTATAAAGGATTTTAACCATATTTGAGAAGTATTTTGATAGAAAGTGATAGCCACCTACTGTCTTTGCCCTTTCCTCAAATGTGGAAATGTAATTTTTCAAATCTGTTTTTATTCCAGATGTGTTGGAGGGGAAAAAGCCCCGTGATGGTGAGGAATTCAGTCATATGTCATTGAGCCAATCCAAGTGGGTGGTTCTACCAAGAAATGCAGTAAAACAAAATTGGAAAAGTGAAGTGAGATCAGTCCTCATGTACTGAACAGATGTTAGATCTGAAATAGACTCAAGGGGCCTGCCCAGAGCTTAGCTGAGGCTGAAGTTCTGTGGAACCAGCTAATGGCGTCACTTTCTGTGTCTTCTTGCAAGCAGTAAAGACTTCAGAACTGTGTTGGGGGGAAGATCTGAAGTTTTATGTCTGAGAAAGAATATCATTCTCCAAATGAGAAACATAACCAAAACCTCTTTTGGAAACTCTTTTTGTGTGAAGTTATAGGAAATTAGCTTTGTAAAATGTATTTTTCGTTTTTTAAATATCAATCTCTGATGTATAAAATCAATAATTTTTTGATAATGTTTGATGTACTTATGTCACTTTCATGGACATAGCTGGGTAGCTAGATGGGAGGATGGTCAGTAGAATCCTTGTAGTCCGCTAGGCTTAGAAACACACTCAGTTATTTTAACCACCAGTGTTTCCCTTGATGAGAAAATCAGGTCATCAGTGGACACTTTAAGATTAGCAGCATTGTTTTCCTTTCCAAACAATGTTTCCAAAAAGAACAGCCATTAATCAGCAAGTAATACTTGTTTAGTTTAAATAAATCAAGTTCTTCCTTTTTTTTTCTCTAGGAATATGACCTACTTAAGAAAATTCACACACACTAATATCACTAAAATGTTAACAATTAATTATTTAATATTGTTATTGTAAAATTTAAACTGTAAAAATTGTTGAGTCTATCATTTAAGATATAATAAAAGAAACTAAAACCAAATTTTGCTTTTAAAATTTGCAATTTTTTAAATTTAGCATAGCTCTTTAAAATGCTTTGGTTCTGAGGTTGGTTCTCAGTGGGAAGATCTCAATTTGGCACACAACTTATATCCTCACACTGAAGAATGCCATTCCTGAAAGCCTAAGCATCCAGGCATGGGGCCGTGGCTTCTTAGGAAGGAATCATTGTTCGAGAATCCCCTCCATTGAGAATAACCCATGTTTAGAGTACCTAGCAGTTAACAAAATGCTTTTGCATAAATTGCCTTATTGGTTCCTCATAAGCCTGTGAGTTAATTTTCCTGGCCCATTCTATAGTTAAAGAAACTGAGTTCTGAAAAGATAGAAGGTTTTTTCCTTTGCTCCCAAATCCCTGACCAGTCCTGAGCTGAGCCAGGACCCTGAGTTAGGTGCTTCCCACCACGCCCTCCCCCAACCTCCTCACGGATAACCAGCATTACCTATTCTGGGCACACTGATTTCCTTCCCACCTCCCACACAGCATGTTCTCTCTCACCTATGTGTGCTTGGTGGTTTTGTGTTGTTTGTTTAAATGCTTCTCTTGTCCAAAAATGTTTAACCCAGGAAGATTTCCTAAACATGTCAGCTCACATCTCTCACATTTTTACACCACATCTACGTGTAATTCATCATGGTGTTTGGGTGTGTGGTTTTCCCATTCCTTCTCTAATATTTGCACATCTTAGGCATCCAAATGGCATATCAATTCCTTGAGTGCAGGGGCAGTGCCCCTCATTCACTCTCCTTCCCGGGAGGGCCAAGCACAGCTCCATGTATGGAGTAGGAGAGTACTTATTATTCAAATGAACAATCTGGAAATCTCTGTTGTTCGGCCGGGTGCCCAGGCTTCATTCCTCTGCCTCCAATGCCCTCTATGCTCCCACCTTTCCAACTATCCTGAAGACCCACCTCCTGAAGCATCAGGGAGACTTTAGTCACTGTCTTCCCGCATTTGCCATTTGTCATTTACACGCCCTTCTCTCCCACCAAAACACACAGAACATTCACACACAGTCAATACCCACCACAGTTTCAAATACCTCCCATATTTTTTTCTTTAATTGTTAATAAAAGGAATTCTTAACCCCAGGAGACTGTAAATTCCTTTAGAGTAGAGAATTTGTCTTGGGAGATATTCGTGGGGTGAATGCAGTCTTTGGAAAAAGATCAGCACTAAAGCAGTGAAACCATCTCCGATGAAAAGCGTTCATCCCTGAAGATAAATAACCTCACTCCGCAAAGCCTTTTTGAAAATCACCCAAACATTTTTCAGAGGAAGTTGGTATGTTTATCTGAAATTTTTTGTCATAAACAAATCATTATATGCCCAACACACTTGGCACAATCCTATTGGAAGAATATTGATGGCGAGCAAGGATAGCTGTCATGTGAATCATTTTTTACAATGAAAATGTCTGATGCAAATATTTCTCATAATTCTAGGATGAGCATATTTATGAGCTCCATAAAGATTTCATCTAATTTCTAAAATATATGGATTTTGGATTTCCATAGCATATTTTACATTCAGGATAATGAAAAGTAATGAGCTGAATATAGACTATTATATCAAAGTGAATAGGATGGTCATTATTCATTCCAAATATTAGAATATATTTTCATTACATCTGAGGGACTTTAGCCTAATATAATAACACATAATAATATCTTAGGAAATTTTGTGGTATGAAAATGCACTTAGACTTCTTGATCTGGAATGGCAACTCCACATATACAAGACCAACCTTGTATAGGAATGAGTATAGGCCCCAGAGCTCAAACGCGATATAAGGATCACCTAAAACTTGTTAAATATATAGATAGTCTGGCCTCAGTTGCAGAGATCTGAATCAACCTCTACACTTTAGTAATAGCAATAGCGATTCATACCAAAATTTGGGAGCCAAGATATTAGGGGGATAAACTCAAGGTCCTATAGGCTTTCAAGAGCTAATTGTGCCCATCCCTCTTCCCAACCCTGTGTTCACTGATGACCCATTGCTAACTCAGTCAACCATGGCAGGAGTACGTACACCATGGAAAATGGCAACTACTGAGTTGCCAAACTTTTCCCAGCCCACCACCAGATAAGAAATCAAAACCCTAGTCTCTCTCCATAAGAGAATTTGTTGGACAAACGTTGGTCTTGCTGAAAGTCTCTGATAAACATTCTGTTACAGGTAGAGTAAGAAACTCCAAATTTCCAAGGTGTCAAATTCAGTACTTTCCCTTAGTGAAGTGAAAATTACAAGGCTCAAGGAAGTGAGTTAATGGTCATTTACAAAGCAAGGGAAACTAAAATTTCTTGTGCTGGTGAAATTGTTAAGGATTTATGGCCAAGGTTCTACCCTGGGTAAGGTGATCCAGGGGAAGATGTGGGGGAGGGGGGAAACCATAGATCTGCTTTGCCAACTTTCTCATATCTAATCAGGTCCAACTGTCTTTTGTCTTCCAACTGCAAGCCAACTTTGACTCATATATGAGGACCTGATGGGGGTAATCAATAGCACACACTCTGCCATCCCTCCCGGACATGCGTAGGCATGTATGCTCACCTAAGAACAAACCAGAACTAGACAGGGATGACGCTCATTTAACACTTTATTAAATACCACAGGAAACTCAGCAATTGGGCTTTAAGATTTGGATTCTTTCTCCACTCCAGCATTACATGTGAGTTTTGGTATGACTGGGTCAGCAACGAGTCCCATGACTCTGAGACATATTCATGCTCTCAAGTCCTGTGTGCAGTGTCCAAGAGTGGGAAAACTATGGTGTTGTTTTCTTTTTTTTGGCTTTTTTTTTTTTTTAAGAGATTTTATCCATTTCTTTGAGAGAAAAAGAGAGAGAGCACAAGCGGGTGGGGGGGGGGGTGTGGGGGTAGGGAGAAGCAGACTTTCCACTGAGCAGGGAGCCTGATGCTGGGCTTGATTCCAGAACCCTGAAATCATGACCTGAGCTGAAGGCAACCACCTGAGCCACCCAGGAACCCTGTGAAAACTACAGTTTTGAAGGAGAAAGAAACTATCTTGCAGTTTCAATCACTGAGAGAAATGGAATGATAAAAGCCATCTTTGAAAATAACTGTGGCAGAGTGGACTAGGTCTTGATTCGCAAGGAATTACAAAGGATCAGTCCCTTAAAAGAGTAATAAATATACAAAAAATATTCTTAGGGATAGTCTGCAATCTAAACATCATGGGGGATCACATATATTGATCATCTATGCCAGCTTTCCTGGTATAGTCATGATTTTATAAAATTCTACTTTCTCCAATAAAAGATTTCCATTACTGACTAACAAAACGGGATTAATGCATATCTTATAAAAATTAACTAACGTCACAAATTAAAAAAAAAAAACCTTTAGCCAGATGATGTGTCCCAATTTGAGATTTGGAGACTATGATCACCATGTTTATAGAATTCATGATAGCTTCCTCATAGCTAGGTATATGTCCAAAGGCAGGCCCTGTGTTTTAAAGGTGAGAGCATGCACATGAACTCTCCCGGAGTCTTAGTGCTCATTCAAGCCTTATTTCTTGGCCCCGGCCTTCCTCTGAATCACAACTTCTACTGCTCTAAAGCTGAAAGTCTATTGAATTAGACAAAGGCGAGCAGCCTCAGATGGCACCAGAAAGGTTAATCGATGTTTCTGGGGCTGCAGGCTGCCCCGTGGAACAAAGTAAAGAAAGAAAAAGTTAAGGGGTACGTAATAAAAGCTTGTGGGAGAACTGGAGTATTTTCCTAAATGCTTAACTTTCTACTGTTTTCCCCCAAACTCCGGCCCCGGCTTAATAAGAATAATTAAGTATAGGAGAAGGTCTGTTAGGGGAGGAGGTCTGAGAACTCAGGAAGCATGCGTGGGAACAAACTTATTCCACGACATAGAGATGGAACTCTGGGTGGTCCTTGCCTGGACCGAGCCGTTCTGTGGTGCCGAAAAGACACAGATGCCAAGGAATAGCCCACGCAGAAATTGCTCTCCTACCTCTTATTTTCCATGAGAAACTTTCCGTAACATTTTCCAGTTTTCCTCCTCACATGGGCAACTTTCGATGATATTAGGGCCCAATATTCATGAATCTCCACCTTGCCTACCCCCATGGAACATTGTGAATTATCATGTTTTAAAAGAAATAAAAATACCTAAAAGATTTTCTCTGGAAAGGGGATAGGAAGAAGATCAAGGAATAAAAAGCAGTCTATATTCGTAGTTTCTAAAGTATATCCTATTTTGGGAAAGTGTGTTTTACACACTCTCATTTCAAGTAATATTGCACTTGAGCATAATAGACACTCTGAGATATCCTGCAGTTAAAATAATCATCCTTAGATTTAAAAAAAAAAATTTTGTATGTGTTAACATACACGTAAAATAAAATTTACATCTTACTCATTTTTAAGCCTGTGGTTCAGGAGTGTTAACATGCCTGTATTTAAATACATTCACATTGTTCTGTAGCCAACACTACCATCCAACCACAAAACTCTTTCCATCTTGTAAAACTGAAACTCTGTCCCCATTGAGCACTAACTCCACATTCTCCCCTGTCCCTGGCAACCACCATTTTACCTTCTGTCTCTATGACATGACTATTCTAAGTACCTAATGTAAGTGCAATCATACAGCATTTGTCCTTTTGTGACTGGATCATTTCACTGAGGATAATGACCTGGAAGTTCGTCCATGTTGTCACCTACACAAGAACTACCTCCCTTTTTATTACTAATATTGCATTGTGTGTGTACCTCATGTTTTGTTTAGCCAGTCATCAGTTGATGGACACCTGTTTTAGCTACTGTGAACAAGAGTGTGCAAATACATCTTTGAGAATTTGCTTTCAGTTCTTTTGGGTGTATACCTAGATGTGCATAGATTTGGTTTTAATTCATCATTTCCCAAACTTGTTAATTGCAGAACCCTTCAGCTTATATTCAAATAAAATAGGATGCTGTTGATATTGAACCTCTATTAACAGCACAAGAAACTCATGTTCTGCAACCTACTACTTAGAATATGAGTCAGATATGTCATTTCTTTTTTCAGAAACAAACAAAAAAACCTCTGAAAGAGGTTCCTTCCCTTATATACAGCTTTAAATACAAGGATACTTCACCAGATGAGCCCACTTCTTGAAGTAATGGGGTCCTGAGCGAGAGCTGCGCCACAGGCATGGAATCAGACCCTTGAGATCACCGAAGCAGAGCACTCTTCCTCAGAAGGGAAGCCAGCCAAGCTTCCATTGCTGGAACTGAATGGTTTTCACTCCAGGGATGGCACTTCTGCTCAGATTCCAAATGTCACTCCTTGACAATTTCTAATTTAAGGCATCGATTTCCTTCTCTGGGGGTTTTACTATCTACCACATGGGCTCTATCTTCATTGTGCATTTGCTACTGAATTATATTTCGTAACTTTCTCTTGCCAAATTATTCTTCAACCTAAATTCTCAGTAAGCTAACACTTCACCCCAATTCCTTTGCAGCAATCTGCAGTAAACGTGGGTGCTGAGACTCTCAGTAATAAAAGGAAAGCTGCTAATGTAGACATAACCATATATTTTAAAGGAACAGATGGATCATAACCTCAATTCTTCAGGAAGTGGGGTGTGCTGACCTTCATGGTTTACTCACTGGGCTTTCTAGAGTCAAAGGTTACTACCTGCAAATGGATCTCTTTCACCCCCTCTGTGTCCTGAGGTTCTCCCTGGTTCCAAGCTCACTGGTATTTGAGATGAGCTTCTCCCAGTGTTTCTTCAGTGTCCACTCTGCAAATGCCAAACAAAGGAAACATTAGCAAAGGGGAGGAGTAGAGAGATCTGTGTTGCAGCTCGGGAGGCAGCTCTGGGGAAGGCAAGCACAGACACTGCAAGACCAAGAACTGAGCACTCAAAGGAATATATATTCATTGGGGCTGGTCCAAACGGTTGTCAGGACCTTAGTGAGAGGAGTAGGCATGTCATTTCTGTAACTGTGCTGGCTGGATACAAGGACCTCAAGCTGGCTGGAGATGTGGAATATGGAGGAACTACCCTCTCGAATGCGTGGTTCATCTCCTGCAACTTGATTACTTCCAGATGGCCAGGGCTCCTACCCCAAGTCCTGCATGGTGGAGTACCCTGTTCCGGCCACCCTTCAGCCATGCCTCTCTGTGGCAGACAATTCTGAGCACCAAGCCCATGCCACCCTCTGCTTCCACACCACACCCTGCGTACCAGAATCATGAAATTCCCCATCCAAGGGCTCAAGCCACTGCCAGCCTGCAAGGAGCTCTTCCATGGATATAGTCTTTGGAGGACCCATTCGTAGACCTGAGAGGTGGCCGAAGAATGGCTATTTTCAGGGCAGGAGGGAAGTCGGTTTGGACAGAGCTTAGACCTGCAGGTGGGAGTCTGACACACATTCATGGGTGAGGTACCTTGCAGTGAGGGACAGAGCTGACAGTGGGAAGAAAGTGGGAGTGGACATATATGTCTACTCTTGCCCCCAAGCCCTGTAAATGATGGAGGTGAACTCACTGAATCCGTCATATTAGGCATCATATGACATTGGCTAGGAGACATTCTCCATACATTAAATAGAAAAGGTCTCTTCACTTTGCTGGGTACAGTAAATAATAATTAACATAAAAGCTACCAGTCCTTAATGTGTGGCAGACTCTGTGCTAAGAAGTTTACAACCATACCTCCTTGAATTAACTAAAATATAGAAGAACTTATATCCGTCCCATTTTACAGATGAAGAAATCAAGGCCAGTAGAAGTAAAGTAATTTGCCCACATCAACACAGCTTGTAAGTGGTAGGCTGGGGTTCAAACTCCAGGAGATCTCTGTCTTGCATGAGTGAAGGGAAGCAGAGAGGGCTGAGTAGATGCAGGCAAGGGTTGGTTGCTGAGATGGAGGGTAATCTGTAGACATTTTGGAAGGGGTCAGAAAGGATGCAGACACACTCAGAAAACGAACCGGCTAAGAAGGAGGAAAAGCAAGTCAGAGGCCCAGGACAAAGTGTTGCCAAGAGCTGGGGGGCTTTTGGAGGCTGGCTAAAAATTCCAGCTTTGCCTCTGAATAGAACCCAACTCCACCCACCAGTGATCTTCAAGCAAATTATTCAGTTAATTACACAGCACACCTTACATGCTGTTGGACCAAAAAAAAATTTTTTTTGAAGGAAGATTTACATTTTATATATAAGTAAATAGTTGGCTCTAAATGTTTGTAGTTCAAAGGAGGAATTTCCCACCGCCTCTTTTTAGTTAACTAAAAATGACTAGAAAAGCTATGAAAGGCCCTTGTCATGGGCTCCTTCACACAGTTCCAACAACTGAAGCTTGGTTTTGCCTGTTGTCTCGTAGCCCTGGAGGATGTGTAGGGCTGAATTTCTGAAAAAGAACTTACAGCCACCAGATCAAGGCAACTAGGGACAAACATTGGGATATGAACTATTTAATAAAAGACTGTGTTTTTTATTAAGGTCCAATTACAGTCCACTTGGTGAATTTGGAGAGAAATTAAAAGCCATGAAGAAAAATGACCAAATTAATTTCAATATGTCTTCTGCTTCTTTCTTAAATGTGGAAGGGGTTTATAAAACATCTGTGTGTAAATGAATAAAGAATACTCCATCATTTTCCAAGTACATAAGTTTGAAGACAGCGAACGAGCAGAGGAAAAGTAGGTAGTACTGGTGCTGCACGTAACAAAAATAAAGAACAAAGAGCATCACACTCTCTCATTACTTTGAAGTTTTGCTCCTGATGCTATTATATCCCTGTTTGTTCTCCATTAATGAGATCTTATCAAAAACTCCATCTTCCTTCTCTGACTGGCTAGTCTGACATTTCCCCTCCTGGTGGATGCCAAAAACAAAAATAACAATCCATATCCACAAGAGAAAAATAGTTGTTTTTTCTTTTTCAAAATAAGAAATGAATACAGCAGGAACGAAGGGCACTCATGGAGCATTCCAGTGGGCCTGCTGGCTCCTGCCCACTGACAAGAAGATTCTAGATCTGTCTGTCTTTTGGAGCACTGTTCCTTCCTGGAGGCACTTTATATATGTTATATTGTGTAAGCCACACAACACTTTACTTGAATGACTACCCCTACAGTTAAGGAACTGAAGGCTCCTTGGTCAATACATTTTTATTTCATGTAAGCTTTATCTTAATTTTCTTAAACTTGCATTTTTATTTTAATACCCATAATTTTTCAAATATCCCAATACCTCAAAAGTGGCTTGTTAAGGTGCAAAAATAGGGCTGAAAATAGAAACATTAATACTCCAACTCAGAATAACTTCACCATGAAGAATAGTGAAGAGGTCCCCAGGGTAAATATTGAATTTGACTCTGCATGTGTTGGCATAGCAAATCTGTAAATGAAGATATTTCACAAGCATCCAAGGAATGACAAATATTTGAACATTGAATTTTATTGGATTGTCTTTTTGTGTAACATGAGTCCTTAGTGTGTTTTCTTTTAAGAAACCTTGTTATATTATGACATTAACCAATGATGCTTTTGCATCATTTTTCAAATAAAGAAAAATTGCTTTTATAGTAAACCAAACGAGTTTCTCCAGAACTTTCCAGTGCAAAGCTGATGTTCTTATTGATGTAAGTAACACAGTCTAATGGGGCACAGGCTTTGAAAGTAGATGAGCCATTGCAAATCCCAGCTCTGCCACTTACTTTTGTGACTCTGGGCACATTAATTTGGACACAATGTCTCTTTACCCACCTTCCCTTATGTTTAATGTGGAGGTAAGATTTATCTGATATTATAGATTTGTTATGAGGATGAAATGTATGTACAGAGTTGAGCACCGTGCCTGGCAAAGAGCAAACACTCAATAAGCACTAGCAATCATCAAACACAAAGTCCAAATCCATAGAGGGTTCTCAGCATCACACTCTTCATGAATGCACAGGTACGAATAATAGTAAACTTGAGCTCAGAGAAATAGCCTAATAACAGATTGCCAAAGGCCTTTATCAAACGGAGCTATGGATACTTCATACCAGGGGGAGAGACAATGACTAATACACATGCTGCTGGCATAAACTTTGCATCTGGATGAAGGTGTATGTTGTAAAATGGGGAATTTATCTGGTCTTTGTGCCAGGTTTCCGAGATGGAGCTTCTAAACTTTTGAAATTTCCTGAGTGACCACAGTGGGTCCCTGGATAGTTCCAGGATGAGGGATGGCCATTCCAGAAAGATGTAATCAGAGGGTTGGGGCTTTGAGCCATGTGATACTAGATGTACCTCCAAGGAGGAGAGGAGGGGCTGGGGATTGAGTTCAATCATGTGCCAGTGATTCAATCATTCATGCCTATGTGATGAAATCCCAATGAAAACTTTAACCATTGAAGCTTGTCTGAGATTTTTGGCAAATGAACACATTTATGTGCAAGGAGAGTGATATGCTGATTTCTCAGGAACAGGACATGGAAATTCTGCATTCAGGATGGTCTCAGACTTTGCCCTATGTGCTTCCCCTTTTGACTGGTCCTGATTAGTATCCTTTATCATAAAACTGTAATCACAAGTATAGAGCTTTCCTGAACTCTGTGAGTCCTTTTAGCAAATTATCAAAGCTGAGGGGGTTATGGGAACTCCTGAATTTGTAGCCAATTGGTCAAAAGTCTAGGTGGCCTGAGGACTCCGAACTTTGCCACCGGCATCTGAGGTGGGGCAGCCTTGTTGGGGACTCTGCCCTTAACCTGTGGAGCGTGCATTAACTCTGGGTAGTCAGTATGAGAAATGAGTTGTGATCCTGTACTGTACGAATCAGCTCTTGGCATATGGGTCCTCTGTGTATTGAGTACATGGGCTTGATGGCTTTTTGACTTATTCAACACTGAAATGATAATTTAGAAAAGGAAACTTTTTTTAAGCTAAGGATTCTTTTATGAGCCATGGTGTGGATGGGAGAAAATGTGTTAACATTAATACTGACAAAACGTGAGCTCAGGACTCATCAAGGAAAGGTCTCTGTCACCATTCACTGAACAATTTCTCAGAGACAGCCATTGACAATCAACAAATGACTCCTCATCTTCATGTCAGGGTTATGGTGAGAGGTACAATTGTAAGGCAATCAAATCAAACCCACAGAATAAAGGTATCTTCAGCCTCTTGTGCAAATAGATTGGAAGTGTAAGCTTCCTTCTCCTTCTGAATTTCTTGACTATCAAAGGAGAAGATGCCTCACATCAGCCTTTGAAATTAAAATAATGATAAAACCAGCTCATCACAACACTTTATAAGGCCAGGAAAACACATTTCCATAATTTCATGAAGCCTATTCAAGTGTCATAGCTCAACAATATATCAAGAACTCTGAATAGCCTAAACCTGTCGCTTCAGAGGTGAAATTTGAAGATGTTGCTTCTGAGGATATAAGATTAGGATTTTATAAGAAAGACAAGATATGGTAGACTGATTGCCGAGAATCTGACTTTCTCCAAAAAGTATGTGAAATGCTTCACTCAGGAATTAGTGGATTTCATATTAGTTGGTTATAGTTTAAAACAACCTCCACCGGATGCAATGGAAATGGAAAAAAAATTACTTTCCAGAGTGGAATGTCATCAAACTGTAGATGAGGAAAAAGTAAGCTGCTTTATCCCAAGCTAAAATACTCATAAGCCTATTGACTTTACACCTGAGGGTGCCAGAAGCAGTCTTCAGTGAGATTTCACTCCAGGAATTTTGAGTCCTTGCCTTGCCCTGAAAAATAACAAATTCACAAGTCACTTGCTTTCTTTTTGAGTTAGCTGCTCTAATTTAGTAAAAAATAAAGAATACAACCCCCCCCCCAACCATACTGAGTGCTAAACCTCACTTAGGATGAATGCTATCTACCATCAAGCTGAAAAGCTGAATACAGTAACTCGGGAAATAGTGCCCATTTAACTAATATGGATTTATCATGTTTAAATTATTTTCATTAATAGTAGCAAGGACATTTGTTTTATATTTATGTAAAATTGACAGTCTGATTCCTGGGTGCCTATTAACTGAGGCTTAAAGTTGAAAAACTGGCCTGGGAGGGCATAGTTCTGGAATGGTGATGTGAGCCTCTAGATGGGGATCTAGGGGAATGGTTTCCCCAGCAAAACAACCATTTAACTGGTGGGAGTTGTAAAAATAGAAATGGAAACAACCATTTAAAGTCTCTGGAAATTTCCCCAAGGATGTACAGCAAACAGCCTGACATTTACTCAAATTATGCTAAATCTTGATTAAAAAAAAACAGAAAAAGTTTCCAGCGTTTGAACTAGGACCAGCCCCCATCACACCATCACCTACCCACATTCTGGGTGATGGAAGAACTATTGCTATGGGGGGGTGGGGGGCGGAGATAGGGTCTCCCGCTCTCCTTAACATCGAGTCTAAAGCTGGAAGTAATAAGCCACCAGGATTACTCATCCTCCACAGTCTCATGTTGGGAAAACACTGTTTAGAGCAGACATGGCAGAGAAATGGTACTCCCTTCCCCAACCCAGCTCATTCAAAGAGCAAAGATTCTTCTGCAGGTACTACAAACTGGGAATCCTGGGGCCTGATGGGCTCCACTACAGCTTGCTCATAGGGAGGAGGTTCCACACCAGCACTGCAAGCCAAGAAAACAAAAAGCACCAGAGCAGGTGTCACTCTGGGAGAAGTAGGCTGCCGTCCACATCTCTAGCTCTGGTTCAGGGGCTCTGAGGTTCTTATCTGGGATGGGGGGAGGGGCAGGTTATAAGAATGGAGAACTCCAGAGCTCCACCTGACAGGAATGACTTTGGGATGGAGCATTTGCCAATATCCATAGAACTTTATAGCACAAGGAGTGGACTATAACGTATATATAAACATTTTTTAATACATCATTTAGAAAGTGAGGGGGAATCCCGGGATGGAATGAAGAATGTGGAAAAACTTACCTAACTCAAACAAAATAGGCAGAAGTGAAGGGAAAGATAAACAATTCAACAGTAATAGCTGGGGACTTCAATATCCCACTTTCAAAAACTGATAGAACAACTAGGCAGAAAATCAATAAGGATACAGAAAACCTGTATAACTATAACCCAAGCCGACCTAACAGACACCAATAGAACACTGCACCTAACGGCAAAATATAGTTTCCTCAAGGACACATGGAACATTCTCTGAATCAAATGCTAGACCATAAAAACTAGACTGTCGCTTTAGATTCTTGAGTATAATGGACCAGATCCTAGATTTATTCATTCAATTCAACAAATATTTACTGAACATCTAATAAATGACAAGCACTGATCTGGAGGCTGAGGTAACAATAACCCACAAGAAAGACAAGGTCTCTGCCTTCAAGAAAATTACACTCAGGGAAGGCAGACCCACAAGTCCACAAAATATCAGCAATATAATTCCGGAGTGTTATTATTAGCCTGGAAGTAATAAACAGAAAGATAGGATAGTACTTGGGCTGTGAGAGGTGGGAAGGGCGTGGCTCTGTAAACAAGACCAGTGCTCTAACCCCTGAGCTATGGAGTCTGTGGCTCTGTAAACTACTTTAGAGAATGAGATCATGAAAAGACTACTGTACTTGAACTGAGACCCAAAGATAGGAGAAGGTTAACCCTTCAGATATTTAGAAGGCCAACACCTAGCCGAGAGAACAGCAAAGGCCCTGAAGATGAGGCAAAGGTCGGGGTAGCTGGAGACTGACAGAGAGAACATGGGCAAGATGAGCTTGGAGAAGCACGAGGCAAAGGCCGGAGACTTTCTGGACCCCTTAAGAATTTGGTTTTACTCAGAGTGCAATGAAAAACCAGTCAATGGTCCAAGGTAGGGAACTGTCAAGATCAGATTTATATTTTTGTGAAAGAGATAATTATTACAAAAACACAAAAAAATTTAGAGGCTTGGATTAGAGTAATAACCATGGTGGCATTGGAGACAAACAGATTTGTGATTTATTTTGCATTTGGACCTCGGTGAAAAAAATGAAGAATGAAGATGACTTTTTTTATTTTCAGCTTCATTAACTGTGGGTACAAGTTACCACTGACAGAGATGAATAGAATTGGAGGGAAAAAAAAAAATCAGAACCACAGAGAAAATGAAAGCTTCTGTTTTGGATATTCTTAGCTTGAATGTCGTTAGATATCTGTGTGGAAGCAGCATGGTGGCCATTAGACGTTTGACTTGTGGTGCTCAGTGAGAGGACTGGACACACAAACTTGGCTGCTATCAGGACTTCAGTGGCACATTACGTCCTTGTCCCACTCACTGGCCCCATTTTATGCTGGCCCTACATTCCTGCCATCATGAACCTCTTCTGTCTCCCCACAGTACCCAACTATCCTTTGCCTCCTTGTCTTTGCCCATGCTGTTCTTGCTTCCCAGACGTTCTCTCTCACCACGTCCACCTGCTGGATATCTACTCATTTTCTAGTACTGAGGAAGAATCTGCAAGTAACATCCACTATATATGTGACTAACAATTTTGCAAGGTACCATCCTAATCCTTACCTAAATTTGCTTATCTAAAAATTCTCAAAAAACAACACAAAGCAGCAACAACAAAACTCATAGAAATTAAACATACGTGTGCCAAACCAAACCAAAGCTGGGTCCTAAAGATCTGGACATGAACATGGAGGGCCAATCTGTTAAGTATTCTTGCTAAGCATTCAGTCCTAGGTTTTGGTAAACAACTTCCTCTGCCTAAAAATTCTACTTTATGTTTCTTGAGGAGGATCTTTACTGACTCCCATCTGTGTGTCTGTGTGTCTGTGTGTATACCCCTGACTAAAATAAAATCTGACAAGGGCTCGAGGCAGTTGCTGGGTTTTCTTTACCAAGAACAAAAACTCAGGTGACAATTCCTCTCTGTATTGTTTTCCCTCAAAAGCAAGGTAGAATAACCACTTCCTGCTGTCTCCCTAACTGGATCCTGTACACAATTGTGTAATTGCAGTTCCATGTCTTAACATGGCTGCCTCCCTGTTAGACTGCTTCTTGAGGGTCGGGCCTTTTATTTGTCGTGTATATCCTCTCACGTACAGCACGTTTCTTTTTCTTTTTTCTTTTCTTGTTTAAATCAGAGAAAGTGAGCACAAGCAGGCGGAGCGGCAGGCAGAGGGAGAAGCAGGCTCCCCGCTGAGCAGTGACCCCGATGTGGGGCTGGATCCCAGGACCCTGGGATCATGACCTGAGCCGAAGGCAGACGCTTAACGACTGAGCCCCCCAGGCGTCCCACATACAGCATGTTTCTTGCCCTTAAAGATGGAAGCTAGGAAGGAAGGAAGGGAAAAAGGAAGAAAAGGAGGAAGGAAATTGTATGTAGCATGTTTCTAAAGCAATGTTGTTTCTACTACTTTATTTGATAGACATTTATAATTCACAATTTATGTTTTCCTAGAACGATCGACAGCCCCAGTTTAAAAAATAAATAAATAAACGCATGTAGCTAATACGGTATAACCAGAAATCGTGGAAACACAACAATCTATTCAGTTGCCTAACTAGGTCAAAACACATTTTCCTTCTGTCTCATTTCTTCCCGAAGCACCCAACCCTTTTCTTTACTAACTGAATAGCTCAAAACCACTTGCCAGAGGCAGAAAAAAAAAATCAGTGACCGAAAATGTCTGCATCAGCGAGCTGACCCTCGTCGAGGAAGCTCATGGGAATTGCTCCTTGAGAGTGTCCTTAGGTCCGGGAGCAGCCCTACATCCTGGGCAAGCCTACTGACAGCCTCCAGCCTCAGGGGAGGATAGACCCGCTGGGCCTGGGGAGAGTCCCAAAGTTCTGAACTCAGGAAACAACAAAGTGCTCATCCTGGCCACGGGATCTGGGGTCCTGTGGTTTGTGCTATTTCTTTTTTTTAATTTTTTTAAATTTTTAAAAATTTTATTATGTTATGTTAGTCACCATACAATACATCATTAGTTTTTGATGTAGTGATCCACGATCCATTGTTTTCGTATAACACCCAGTGCTCCATGCAGTACGTGCCCTCCTTAATACCCATCACCGGGCTAACCAATCCCCCCTCCCCCCTCCTCTCTAAAACCCTGTTTGTTTCTTTTTTTTTTTTTTTTTTAAAGATTTTATTTATTTGACAGAGAGAGACACAGCGAGAGAGGGAGCACAAGCAGGGGGAGTGGGAGAGGGAGAAGCAGGCTTCCCGCAGAGCAGGGAGCCTGATGTGGGGCTCGATCCCAGGACCCTGGGATCATGACCTGAGCCGAAGGCAGACGCTTAACAACTGAGCCACCCAGGCGCCCCAAACCCTGTTTGTTTCTCAAGTCCATAGTCTCTCATGGTTCATCTCTCCCTCCAATTCCCCCCGCCCATTTTTCCCTTCCTTCTCTTAATGTCCTCCATGTTATTCCTTATGTTCCACAAATAAGTGAAACCATATAATAATTGACTTTCTCTGCTTGACTTATTTCACTTAGCATAATCTCCTCCAGTCCCATCCATGTTGATGTAAAAGTTGGGTATTCATCTTTTCTGATGGCTGAGTGATATTCCATTGTATATATGGACCACATCTTCTTTATCCATTTATTTGTTGAAGGGCATCTCGGCTCTTTCCACAGTTTGGCTATTGCGGACATTGCTGCTATGAACATTGGGGTGCATATGGCCCTTCTTTTCACTACATCTGTGTCTTTGGGGTAAATACCCAGTAGTGCAATTGCTGGGTCATAGGGTAGCTCTATTTTTAAATTTTTGAGGTACCTCCACACTGTTTTCCAAAGTGGCTGTACCAACTTGCATTCCCACCAACAGTGTAAGAGGGTTCCCCTTTCTCCACAACCTCTCCAACATTTGTTGTTTCTTTCCCTGTCCATTTTGGCCATTCTAACTGGTGTAAGGTGGTATCTTAGTGCGGTTTTGATTTGGATTTCCCTGATGGCTAATGATGATGAACATTTTTTCATGTGTCTGTTAGCCATTTGTATGGTTTGTGCTATTTCTTATTCACTTGTGGTGAATAAGTGGTGGAGCCCTCCCATTGCTGTCTCTGGTCCCCACACAGTGCACTGTGCTCATGTCATGCCCTTCCTTTCTCAGGCTGCCATGCCTCCTCCTCCGGGGCCTCACTGGACACACAGAAGTCTGAACCGTTGCATCTTCATTTAGGAGATGTAATTTAAACACCATGAACATTGTGAGGTGCAATTAAAAAGATCAGTCCACGGACGAGCTGGGCAGAGCCATTCTTGCTTAGGTGGTGGTCCGATAAACTAGGTCTCCAGTGCCCCTGACGGCACAGCTAGAGAGCCCTTCACAGGCTTTACCAGGTTCCCAAGGAAACTAACTGCCAGAGCACTGTAGAGCAGGCCAGTGGACAGAAATTTTCCAATTCAGAGTCACACGTAGACTCAATATGAGGTAAACGAGGTTCTGATAGATTCTTTCAGATATAACCGAGCACCAGACTTCAAAATGTGAAAATGTTAAGGGTGAAAATCATAGTAACATTTTCTGAGCACTCACTATTTGCCGGGCACAGTGCTGTGAGTTTCCCATGAGGTGTGTACGAGTATCACCTCTGGTTAACTGATGAGGGAATGGAGGTTTAGAGATTAAGACATCTGTCCAGCTAGCAAGTGGCAAAAACAGGTCTCCGACTGCTACTAGTCCATGGCTTTAAACTCCAACATGGCCAGAGTTTAAAACAACAAATAGGATGATTTAATTAAAAAAAACAAAACAAAACAAAACAAAACAAAAAAACCCAAGATGTAAAACCGTAGAATAAGAAAGGTTGGAGCAACTTTGTCCAGGACCCTGAGAGTGAGCGAGTGGGACTCTTGCCAGGTCAAAGGTGAACTGTCTGGAGAAACCTGCTGAGCCTTCCCCAGTCTGGTCTCTATCCAGACCCACGGAGGGAAAAACACATTGGCAACAGCTGTCGGATGCTCAGGAAGAAAGATCAAATGCCCTGGGGCAGACGCTCAGAATTCTAGACCATCATTTTTATCTTGTGACTAAAACTGTCTTAATAAAATTAGAAGTTTATCCTCAAGTCCTTTAACTCTTACCTTTAGAAAATCAATTATGGAGGGACCGAAAGTTTTCAATACATAAAGGAAATTACTGACCACCCCCCTCCATCCCCTATTTATCTGGCACTTCAATACTGTCCATTCCTGCTTCTCCTCCATATTCTCCCCTCAGCCTACATGCCCACCAAGGAGTCAACAAACCCCTTGCGTTTCTAATTCATAACCCTCTACCAAAATGTATGGGTCATACTTTTTTTAAATTTTTTTTTAAAGATTTTATTTATTTATTTGACAGAGAGAGTCATATTTTTAAATAACAGCTCTTTTAAAAAATCATCAACTGGGTGACATTTTGTTCTTTTTATTTGAAAATAGATTTGCGAGCATACCTTTCTTTGGAAAGGAAGTGTGTTCTTATTTTAAGCCAAAATATTGTAGGTATATTCATATATTAAATGTATTAGAGAAGCATGCTGCTTACATTATTATCCATCATTTATCTCTTGTGGAAGTTTAGGTTTTTCTAATAAAGAGAAATGAGGAAGCCATACTTGTGTTAGTAAATATTGCTGAAAAGACAATGTAGACCACTCCCTGTAGAAGAAAAAGAAAATATCTCTTTTCTATTCCCTCATTTGTAATAATATTCCCTTCCATTTCAAACTCAAGGTACCCCATTTTCTCAGTAGGTCACCCCGATACTTGCTGAGATCACTAATCTCTCTGGTGGTGAGGACTGTAACAAGATGGGACTCTCCACAACTGGTCAAGGTGGTGAACTAGATTCATGTGTGTGAACAGGGTTAATATGGATGTTTGCTATATGCTTTCTTATGGCTTTCTCTAGCTTTTAATGTCTTAACTTATTTTTTGAAGAGCACATTCAGGGGCCCTGGGCCAGACCTCCTGAATAATACTCTTTGAGACTTAGGTCCAACCAACTGTATTTTTAATGAGCAATACAATGGGAGGGGGACTGTCTGATGATTTTAATGCCTGAGAGGTTATTGGCAATCTTTTAATGTATAAATTATCTCTTGCATTGCCTCTAGGACATCGTAGAATGCTATAAAAGAAACCCAATCCTTGCAATACAAACAAATAGATTTCGAATCTGTGTTTGCTTGAACAGAGCAGATAGATTTTGCACTTTGTAGGATTTCCCTATGTGGAGCGAATTCACAGCACAACTTCCGAACTAGTTTGCTGGGAGACTTCTTTTGACTCCCATTAGAAAGAGCCTAGATGTCCATCAACAGATGAATGGATAAAGAAGATGTGATATATATATATACATGTATGTGTGTGTGTGTGTGTGTGTGTGTGTATATATATATATATATATATATATATATATATATATATGATGGAATATTATGCAGCCATCAAAAAAGGAATCTTGCCATTTGCAATGACGTGGATGGAACTAGAGGGTATTAGCTAAGTGAAATAAGTCAATCAGAGAAAAACAATTATCATATGATCTCATTGATATGAGGAATTTGAGAAACAAGACAGGATCATAGGGGAAGGGAGGAAAAAATGAAACAAGATGAAACCAGAGAGGGAGACAAACCATAAGAGACTCTTAATCTCAGGAAACAAACTGAGGGTTGCTGGAGTGGAGGAGGGTGGGAGGGATGGAGTGACTGGGTGATGGACATTGGGGAGGGTATGTGCTATGGTGAGTGCTGTGAATTGTGTAAGACTGATGAATCACAGACCTGTATCCCTGAAACAAATAATACATTATATGTTAATAAAAAAATTAAAAAAAAAAAAGAAGGCCTTCCTGTGCCCCACCTATGACCCCTGCTATACTTTTTGCAGGAGACCCTGAGGAAAACTGAGGGAGAAATTGCCCAACGTAGTATGCAATGATTTGTGTTCATCTTGTTCTAAATGTTTCTCTTCTCAAGGCTCGGATAGAGAGGATTTAGGATTTAGATTTCAAAGGACATCAGATTTATACTTTCTCTCTCTATAACATGGCTTGGGTAATTAATGCGCCATGTCATTTTCCAAAGAATCTCATTGAAGATTGATATTCCCAGACATAACTACAAACCCATGTTCCAATAGGAAGCACAAGGTAAGCCTGTGGCTGAAGTTCCTCAGATATAATATAGCTCTTAAATTCATTCAGTCGTGCAACTAATATTTATTGAGCACTAACAATGAGACGAAGGCAGTGCTAAAGGAGTAAGAAAGACATGAAGCTTGTCCCTAAAATAACAACATTCCAGTGATGAACATCAGACAATTGACTCATTGCAACTTTAGTCACAGGAGGGTCTGGCGAGAGGCCCACCTCATCCGAGGAGTCAGTGACAGCTTCCTTTAAGTTGTGGCCTCCATTACACATAGGGTTTAGTTACGCCTGGAGAGGTGAGAATGATGTTCTAGACGGGGAGGACAAAGTGCAAATGCTACAAGGCACTTGCCATCTCGGCCAATGGAAGGAACAGAAGGGAGGACGATGTAGCCCAGCACAGGAGATCAGGAGAAGTCACCGAGGCAGGGAAATGATTAGGTCTGTGATTTTGATTGTTTCACCCATATGGAAAATGGGTTTACCAGAGAGCAAGAGAGGACACGGGAAGATGAGTTAGATGTATGCAGATAGGAGGGATACGCTGTCTGCAATGTGCTTTATAAGTGTTACATATAAATACACACATATATGGGCATGATACTATATAACATATATGTTACATGTAACTACATACAAATATATATAAATTTTTAAAAATTTCTGCCCTAGAGGTGGCTACTTCACATTCGATTTACCCTCATCAGACATCCATTCCCCAGAGGCAGCTGCACAAATGTCTTCAAATATGGCCATTAAACCTCCCCCACAGTGTCCGTTCATTGGCATAGGAATGCTAGAAGGAATATTGCATTGGTGAAAGGAGAGGCATTCAAAATTTATGAATCGACTCTCGGCAATTATACTTCTTCTGCCCTCTGAATCACTTCTACCTCCTCAGAATCTCTCAAGCCCTGTAGCCTCTCTCATTTTTCTAAGGAGGAGCCCAGACCCTCGAAACCAGACTCTTGGTTCTGTGTCACACTTCGTAACAGAGGATTCGGATCCAAAAGAAGGAGAGCTAAATCCCGCTGCTAGAAGACAGTAGTCACATCTACTTGAGGGAACCTTTCAGCCCGGGTACCTTCCAAAGTGCCAAAAGTCCAACTAAGTGGGACAGATTGTATGACAGCTTTCGTGCTTACTTGCAAACAAATGCTTGCAACATGCGGCAGAATCTGGTCAGAGACTTGCTTTAATTGTAACATCCCATCTGGTGGCACACTTGTGGAGGAGGATATTTACAGCTCTCACAAATCTCCAAACATCCGAAGCTAGCAATAGCTTGCAACAAGAACCTGAACACAGGATTGGAAAATTTGGCTCCAGTCAGATACCATTAACTGGATTAAGACAGTCTGTGTGGAGATGGAGAAAGGTGGAACTTCATCAGGGGTGGATTTGATGTGGATGAGGGAGCCTTCTGGCATGAGCAGCTTGGTTCGTACCATGTGATACACAGAGACAAGGAACCCTGGCAATGGAGCTGGTTTAAGGAGGAAGATCATCAACTCTGTTTGGGCCAGTGGGTGTGTTATCTTTGGGAGTTTGCTAAATGGAGATGTTGCATATGCCTTCGAGTATGAGAGGTCTGGGGCTAAAGATGTTCCCGTGGGCGCCTTTGAGAATAGATGTATTTAAAGCCACGGGAATACATGAGATTGCCCAGGGAGATAGTGGCTTAGAAGGGAAGGAGACCCATGAAGGAGAACTTCACCATGTAAAGTCTGAGTGCCGGAGCACATAAATCCATCAAGATTTTGGTGTTACACTCTACCTAATACGTGGCATTTTACATAATGTTAGAACCGAGAGCAAATTTGCTTTTCAACTAAGAATTGTCTTTATTTGGAAAAATACTTGCCCTGGAGTATATGTGTCAGGGGTACATTTAAGCAACAAAATTGGGACACAGAACCACTCTGCAGGAAAGAAAGAGAATTTAAGGAAGAAGACAGAGAAGGGGGCCCGATGAAGAGAGTAGGCTGGCCGGTTTATTGGAACTCCCCCTTGGAAGGGCAGCTAAAGGAAGGTTCTCGTTTTTCCGTTAAAGTTGCTTGTGATGCTGCATTGTAAACCCCTCCCTCCCTCCTGTTACCCAGCAAAGCTTCAGAAAAACCTAAAAATCTCAAATTCTTACTGTGAGTACTCTTCTTCCTTTTGGAAACCAAAAAAGGAGTTTCAGGTCAAGGGCAAAGGACTAAGGGACAAAGGTAGCCTGTGGGTCCATACGGGGGAGCCTCTGAAAACATTCCCCCAGAAATATGCAGAAATGTGGGGGCTGGCTTTGAATGTTAATAGACTGTGGACCTGAAGTGTTTGTTTTCCATAGATTTTGAGGGACAGGCCTATCTGTCATCTCATCTCTGGATTATACACTTTTAAATGTTCTTCGTATTCTTTTAAAATTATTTTTGAATAAGTAGCAGTCACAAGTTTGACAATACAAAGGTCCCATAAAGTAACTCTCCTTCCCACCTTTGTCTCTTATCCAGAAGCAACCATTATCGTCTGTGTCTTGCTTATCTTTCTAGAGATATTCCTTTTGTATAAAGAAAATACATGGCTCTTCTTTAAAAATGATCTTAGGGTCGCCTGGGTGGCTCAGTTGGTTGAGCGACTGCCTTCGGCTCAGGTCATGATCCTGGAGTCCCTGGATCGAGTCCCGCATCGGGCTCCCTGCTTGGCGGGGAGTCTGCTTCTCCTTCTGACCCTCCCCCCGTCATGTGCTCTCTCTCTCTCTCATTCTCTCTCTCAAATTAAAAAAAAAAAAGATCTTAGAAATTTTAGCACACAGTAAAAACTCCTAGGCATCTTGCTCTTCTTTCTTAAAAGACCCTGAATATCTTTCTACATGGGTACAGAAATGCTGCTTTTTAAATGGTCGTCTAATGTTCTACATTCGAATGGACCATAATTTATTAAGGAGTTCGCTGCTGGTCATCATTTAGTTGTTTCCAGACTTCTGCTATTATTGAAAATGCCTCAGTGTAAACCTCGTCCACACATCATTTTGCACATGTGCAAATTGAAATGGTTCTTCTTGACAAAAGAATTTAAAGCTCCCTTATCATGACAAAGGGCAGACCATGGAGGAGGCAGGTGCCAAGGAGAACACAGACGGAGGCTCAGAAAGCTCAGCTTAGAATCTCAGACAGCTGCAACAGCAAAATCACAGCCAGCATGTTTCAGGGCAGGTGGAGGAGAGCAAAGCATTGTAGAGAAATAAACTGGTAAAGACTTAAGACTAGAGATCTATGTTTTAGAAGACATTCTAGAGCATATAAGACCTCACAGGACAAAGCAATGTGGAGCACACAGAAGACAAACTAAATTAGCAAGAACCATCCCCTTACTTTCCGTAGAAAAGGGTGAGCAATGGGTCTTCGGGAGAAACTGAAGACAAGGATCAGAAACTGCATTTGTGTCTGGCTTTTACAATCACATATGGATATATGTGTAAAAAGATATACTTGTTACAAAAGATTTGTAACAAATCTTTTTAGATGCTTTATAAAATCCAGAGTTCTTTCACTTCTCTCTTTTTTTAAAAGGATTTTATTTATTTATTTGAGAGGGAGAGAGTACGAATGGGGGGGGGCGGGGAAAGGGAGAAGCAGGCTCCCCGCTGAGCAGGGAGCCTGATGCGGGGCTCGATCCCAGGACCCTGGGATCATCACCTGAGCCGAAGGCAGACGCCCAACCGACTGAGCCCCCCAGGTGCTCTCACTTCTCTTGATAGTGTTACAGACATATACTTGGAATGCATGGACTCTCCCTTACTATGAATCAAAACTCCAGGCCCAGAATGAAACAAACCCAAAACTAATGATGATAGCAAAAATTAACAGGTATTGAGTGCTTATCACCCGCTGAGAACAACAAAGAGCTCCCCACTGATGATCTTGGGTTATCTTCATAAAACTCTAAGAAGATAAGATTATTGTTCAGATTCTACAAATGAGGAAACGAAGGGTAAGAAATTTGCCCAAGTTCACATGACTAAGGCAGGATGGAATCAAGATCCAAACTTGGGCACCTTGAGTCAGAAACTCTTAAACACTGATGTACAAATGACATTTTAGCTAAACTAGAGCATCTAAGTCCATTGCCGGTAACTAGCCCTAACCTATCCATCTCTTTATGTTAGCTCTATCCTTAACCCCGAGGCTGCCTCAGAGACCTGGTGTTTGTCAGACAAGTGACTGGGAAACCAACCACTTCATAACTTGCCTTGAGCAAATAATAATTCATTCTCGATAAGTGCAGAAAAAGAGCCCTTGTAAACAGTGTCTCCTAATGAAGCTTATTTCTGTGTGTGCTACAAGTTAAACATTCATTTTTAAAAAAATTATTAGTAGTAGCATTATGGTCTAATATAGGCTTACAGAATTGCAACAAAGAATATTTGTTTTGAGAATTTAAAGGAATAGAAAAACTTAAGGCTCATAGTAAAAGAGAAAATATGTCAGCCTTAGATGTGTCACGGCGTAGGATGCGTGGTATGTGATCAGCAACCACTTTTTAAAAAAATGAATAATTAAAAGAAAAATACCATGGTATCAGAAGTCATAAAAAGAGCATCCTGGGTGAGCCAAACAATGTTTCAGGCAATCATACGTAGAAGGGACAGCATAATCTTCGAAATAGGACAAGCAACAGTCCTTTCCCAGATCCCAGAGAAACGGCAATTATGAAAGTCGTTAAGAAAAAAAAGTAGAATAGGGAGAGTTTCCAGATCCAATTGCTGCTGGAAGTAATTTATAGTCAGTGTGGTCACAGATGGCCCTCATAGCATGGTGTTCTCTCCTTGCTCTTGTTCGTATGAAAATATTCTCATTTTTCACTACTGCCTAAAATTTATACTTTCAGATATAAATATTTACTTTAACCACCTTAAGTACATAAAACTTATGTTTAGAATACAGAACTAAAAAAGACCCGGACTATAAGAATATTGTTCTCTTTCTACAATAAGTGAATTCCTCCAGGGAAAAATTGCTTATTTTCTCATTGACCCCCATTGCTACATGTTAGTGCAGTGACCCAGTTCATGGCATCCTTTTGCCTTGTTCTGGGGAATTAGGGCAGTCCTGTTCCCTCTGGAGGTGACAGGCAATTTCTTCTAGGTCCTATGAGCCTGTTGGAACCTGCTGGTCTTATTTCCATTAAGGCTCTCTTGAGATACCTCCTCCATTTTGAGAGAAAGCCTGAAACAGAGAAGGGTGCATGAGGAACACTTGATGCTCTGACAAATTCACTCCAGTTACCAAGGACTGCAAAAACAATTTCACAAGGACCATTTTGCTTTTAACAAACATGCTAAGTGAATTCTAGATTTCATTTCTCCTTCCCAGCTAGGTTTCTTTTTCTTTTTACAGCTTAATGAGGTAAAAACATATACAAAAACTGCACATATTTAGCATATACAACTTGACGAGTTTGGACATAGGCAGACACCTAATCAAGGTAATAAACATAGCCATCACCTCTAAACATTTCCTTGTATCCCTTTTGTATGTGTGTGTGTACTAAGAACACTTTACATGAGATCTACCATATTAACACATGTTTAAGGATGGTCAACTAAAGACACTATATTGTATAGCAGATCTCCAGAGCTCACTCATCATGTGGGGCTATAATTTTATACCCACTGAACAGCAACTCCTCATTTTCTCCTCCCCTTGACAGCTGAGTTTCTTGAAAGGCCACTCTATTAGCATCTCTTCTTTCTCATCTCTTATTCACTCTTCCACCCGTAACAATTTCAGCTCCACCCCACCACTCTGCTAAAACTGCTCTCTTCTGAGGGCATTATTCACCTTCCAGTTACCCAATAAAATAAATATAACTTGACTCCCACAAGACATTTGTCATAAACACTATTGAGAACTTTCTTCCTCTCGAAATTCTCTTCTCTTCCATTGAGGTCTGTGACATGATTGCTCCTTCAACAGGGATCTTATGGTGATGTTCCCTAAGGTTTCTCTTGCATTCACCTTTTTTTTCAAGTATCACAAGGTTAATTGATAGATACAAGTATATAAAATCAGGGCATGAACATGACTTGATAAATTAAGTAGACTTCATTTCAATACTAAAATAAGAGGGGCTGGGGCACCTGGGTGGCTCAGATGGTTAAACGTCTGCCTTCAGCTCGTGATCTCTGGGTCCTGGGATTGAGTCCCACGTCTCACTCCCAGCTCAGTGGGGAGTCTGCTTCTCCCTCTCCCTCTGCTTCTCCCCCTGCTTATACTCTCTCTGTCTCCCAAATAAATAAATAGATCTTAAAAAAAATAAAATAAAATAAGGGGGGCCAATTCTAATTCTCACCATGTGCTTCACACCCACAAAACCACTTCAAAGGCATTGACGATCTCTCAAGATTGATCAATTTTGTGCAAGTAAATGATATTTCTTTTAAAAAGACTTGTGAATTTGCCCAGGCTCAAGGATATTAAAATCTAGCACATAAAGCCCATTACTAGAGGTAGAAATACAAGGGAATATGCCATTACAGCAATAACCCTCAGTTAGAGTCAAGAATACTTGAGTCACAACCAAATGGATAATCAAATATTGCAACAACTCAAGTATTACTGAGCAAAGTGCGTTTCTACAGTATTCGGTGTTGCTCTTCAGTCTTCTAACTTGAAAACCTAGGATAACTGGTGACAAAAAAGGTTCTTGCAATAGACTGCCTCTGCCTGAGAACTTATGACGTAATTATTGCATGCTGCTAATATGCTATCTAAACATTAAGGCTACTCCTAAAATATTTGATGGTAGACTATGATTAAGACATTACACTACAAAAAAACCTTAAACAGAAGGAATCATAACTGCTGTGCTTCTGCTTTAAATATTGTGAAAATATTCTTGCATTTATTTCTTTTTTCTTTTTTTTAAAGATTTTATTTATTTATTGGACAGAGAGCACAAGCAGGTGGAATAGTAGGCAGAGGGAGAGGAAGAGGCAGGCTCCCCACTGAGCAGGGAGCCCGATGCGGGGCTCAATCCCAGGATCCCAGGATCATGACCTGAGCCGAAGGCAGATGCTTAACTGACTGCGCCACACAGGCACCCCATTATTTCTTATTAATGCCTGTACTCATTGATATTGCCCATATCTGTTATTTCTCCTGAGCCTAAGGCCTTAATTTTCAACTACCCATTAGGCATCTCCACCGGATATCCCACAGGCACTTCACACACAAGTCCTTCATTACCTTGATGTTCTTTGATATCGTGTCTCTGGGTGTGGCATTCCACACTGAAGACCACAAAAAACCTCTGCTCTCATCCTTCCCACTTTCTGTATCTCAACATCTATTGATTCTAGCTTCCTATTCTCTCTGATCTCTGTCCCATCCTCTCCACTTGCACTAACTTTGCCTAACTTGGTGCTCACCTGATGACATCAACCTACTTGTTCACCTCCTTTTCCTGAGTACTTAGACCAGAGTAGGAGCTCAAAACTCTTTGTTGGTAAGATGAATCCATTGTAACAATTCTTCTCTCCACCTCTGCCCCTCCAGTGACTCACGACCATAGTAGCTCCGGGGATCTTTGTAAACCACACAAACCTGTCGTCAGGCCACATCCCCCCCACCTCCCACGTCAAATGCTTCCACCACCTCCACGATCAGGTGTGATCTTCTTAGCATGGCCTACAGAGCACTTCTTCCCTTTCCACCTCCTGTCTAGCCTTATCTCCCACCATGCCCCGAGGCACCCTCCCTGCAGCCCTAGGAGACAGCAGACAGCACCAGAACTCGTTAAGGACCTCCCCTCTCTTTTTAGCAAGATATGATGAGCATAGGATAAAGAGCAGACTTCAATTGCACAGATGGATGGATTCTGGAAAATGTGTACATCTGTAACCACCATCTTAATCAACACACGGGGCATTTCCATCACCCCAGGAAGTTCCCTGTGTCCTCACCAGTTAATGCCTTCAGGGTAATCACTGCTCTCATTTCTATCACCATATATTAGTTTTGCCTGTGTGTCTGGCTCCTTTTGTTCAACATAACATCAGAGATTCATCTGTGTCATCATGTATATCAGAAGTTCACTTCTTTTTATTGTGGAGTAGTATTCTACTATTTAAATATACCGCAATTTCTTTATGTACTGGCAGACATTTGAGTTGTTCTCAGTTTGGGAGTATTATGTATCAAACCGAAATGTACATTTTTATATAACTTTTTTGCTGGCGGAGATTTTTTTTTTTTTTTTTTTTTTTGGCGTAAATACCTAGGAGGAGGATTAGTTTGGTTAGCTTCATAAGAAACTGCCTAATGGTCTTCCAACCATGCATCTCTGTGCTTGGTAATGTTGGGTGTTAACATTTTTATTTTGGTCATTCTAGTGTATGTTAAGTGGTGTGCCATTGTGGCTCCACATGCATTTTCTTCTGCACTAATGATGCTGAGCACCTTTTCAATATGGTTATTGGCATTTGTATATTCTCCTTTGTGATATATCCCATTCAAGTTTTTATCTGCTTAAAAAAAATTGAGTTATTCATTTTTTTTATTATTCGTTTGCCAGATACATAACTTCCAGTCTCCTTTTCACTTTCTTAATGATGTCTTTTGAAGAGCAGAAAATTGTAATTTCTCATCTTTCTTTTTCTATGCCTTTTTAATTTGTCTGTGCAAGATTCTTTACCCAGCAGGAATTTCCCCCCTGTGTTGAGATTCATTTGACATCACAGGATACGGAAATCATGCATTTTTCTTCTTCCTTTTCCCCCACAAGCGTGGGGCCAACTTGAGAGCAGGAGTCATGTTTTATATCTAGTGGGATACTTAGCAAGTAGCAGGTGCTCAAGGACAATTTATTACCCAAATACACAAGTGAATGTGTTGAAAATCGGAAGAGTTAGTTCCATTTATCAGTTAACTTTTTTGCATGTCATTTTCTGAAAACAAGGAAAACTCCCCACTTAACCTCACAAGTGTGTCCAAGCAAGAAAAGCTTTATGAGATCGTGAAAATGAGGGGGTTCTGCCCCTTAAGTGTATATCAGTAAGCAGCCTGTGAATAGACACATTTCACAGATTTTATTATTCATGCTGTTGTTATTATTTCATGAATCCTGGTTTTTATTTGAAAGGAAGTACATGTAATTTCTTTTGGTAATTCTTAATAAATTAAATGCTCCTTATGAAATGCTGGGACATCTTGAACCAAAAACACAAATGACTAGTCAGAACTCGAGATATAAGGGTTTGCCATTTGACTGCATCCTGTTGGAGTGATCAGCTTTTTATTCTAGTGAGGTTCACTAATGTCTAAAATCATATGGGTCACATAAAAACAACAATGTCATCATTAAATCTGTCCAAGAAATAACCTCAGTGAATTCCATAGAGAACTCCCACTTGATAATGGGAGTTAAGAAATCATAATACTATTCTGACAGGAAGGTGTGGTTAAAAAACATTTGAAAAGCACCAGCAATAATGAAAATGATGGGCTCATTGAGGAAGCAAAGTGTAATCTCCTCTTGGCAGGAAAACATAAAGTGGAGAAACCCCTGCTTGGCGGACAATGAGACACAATCAAAGGACATTCAGCCCATTATGAATTAAGCATCTGAGAGCAGAATGACTTTTTCCATAGCAACAAAGCCTTAGAAAGTCCAGAATTTTATTGGCCAGATTCTTGTATTGTTCTTCCAGGCCAGCATGAATCCTCACGCTGGATGATTAAAAGTACCAGAAGCAAGTGTGACATTCAGATATTCAAGCTCAATTGATAAATATGTATAGAAAGAATAGAAAATGTAGTTACACGTATAAATAACCAGAATGCTCAATTCCCCAATTCGAAAAGTACACAATTTAGAAACTAATTCAAACTGAAGTTTTAAGGATTTGATGCAATAACTCAGGGTTGCCCAATAAAATAATATATCCATTACCCAGGATGCAATCTTTGCTCCTTAAAGTGTTGGTTCTGCTACGGGGTGATGAAAAGGTCCAAATCCTTCCCTTTAGTCAAAGCTTTATGCGGGGAGAAGAGATGTGAGATAATCTTTCTCCAATGGCCAAGAACCCTAAAAGAGAGTGGTGTGCAATTGTCCCTGGCCCAGAAGTACTAAAGAAACGCAGCACCGTGTTGAAGGTGGAGTGGCAGCAAGTCACAGGTGGCTTGTCACGACGCTGGCGTCATCCCGGACACTGTCGGCCCAGACACCTCCCCAACATTGACCTGGCTCTGGTTGCCTTAAACCATGTCTGACTATTGTCCAGATTCTCAAAGTCAATCCAGAATAGAGTTGAAATTCTTCTCTCATAAGAATTTGGTCATGATTTAAATGTAGTTAGAATTCTAGTTGCAAAGAATTTCAGTTGAAAGCAGGAACTCTTACTTACCTTTAATAGCTTGTGTGCCTAGAACAATGCCTGGTTGGGTGATTAGGGAGAGAATTAATGGGAGGACTTAGGAG
This sequence comes from Halichoerus grypus, assembly GCF_964656455.1. NCBI lineage: Eukaryota > Metazoa > Chordata > Mammalia > Carnivora > Phocidae > Halichoerus > Halichoerus grypus. The sequence continues at coordinate 62,749,686 of NC_135715.1, read as the reverse complement.
GAAAAGGAAAATTTATAGGACTGTTGGAGTAGAAAGGCTATATTTAGAAAATTAAAGAAGCAAATCCAGCAACTGAATTAACACTCCACGACTCATTTAACTATTGATCAAAGAGAATTTATTCACAGGGTTTTTCAAATACAAACAAAATAGCACTTTTAAATTTTTTTTATACAAAATGAATATTGAAATAAATGTGGTACAGCACAGTACAATAATGAACAAAAGAAAACAAGATCTAATGAATGGATAATGTCTCTCATTACTCTCACTCCGTCAACTGAATTCTCTCCTACAGTGGACAGGAAGTTGCCTCTTTACTTCATAAGAATATCATAGCAGAAGCTACTCAGATAAAGAAATCTTGCATATTTTTGAATAATATTGAAATACAAAGGCTTAACTCTAAATGTCTGCATAAACACTGAACACATGTTGAGGGCATAAAGAGTTTATGCAGGATATACAAAATACTGATAGAGTGGCTTATTGGTCCATTTATTAGGTTTAACGTATGCTTTATAAAGTGATAATACTGTATTTTAAGTGTACATTAAAAAGAAAACAGAGGAGTAATGCACTGCTAAACCTTGCATACAATCTGTGTAACAATGTCTATGTTTGTGCGTGGGCATGTGTGTGGATGCGCATATGTCTGTATGTGCTTTCAGAAGCGCCATGACCTACAGGGAACATCTGTGCGTTACCCTGCTTCCCAACATAATACTGTTTCTACTAGCCCTTTTAATTTTCATAGTCCTCATCTTTTAAAAAAATCCAAAACCCTTGTTTGCATATATAGGTTTGTTTGGTGTGTGTATGTGTTCAACGTTAACAATACTCTGTGGAATAGAAACACCCAACACCCTGCAATAGTTTTAGCCTTTGGTCCATTCTTCTCTCTTTTTCCATATTCTCCATTTCTTTTGCAAATCTTGCACAACCCTTTGCCATTACGTAATGTTGACCGTTCCATTGGGTTTCATTTCATTAGCACTGTATGGATTAGAGAACCGCTATTCCACCTTTTGAAAGCAGCTGGATGTTTCAGTCTCTCCAGACCCCTTTGGCCTATCTTCTCCTCTGTTTGCTCTCAGTGGCTCCATCTCAGTAGGGGTACTGCTTCTGTTTCTTGCCCGAGAAGCAAGCCAGCCATGTGCACAGCAGCATGGCGGTGGCAGCACCTGCCCCCGTGCAATAGTAGGCCCAGCCGATCTCACACTTACCTAGGGACACAGGAGGGGGAGAGAAGACAGGCAGAGATCAGGATGATTTTTCAGGACACTCTGTTATTTCTCCCAGTGTGTGTGCTCCTGGCGTACTGCAATAAAACTGAAATACCCATTAAAAGTGTGGTGTACTCACTCAAATGGAATGATAACAAGTGCTGAAAGCTATCTCAATACTGAAGAAAGAATGGTTGTGTGCATTTCAGAAGGACCTCAGGCCCATGCCTCCTGCTAGCTAAGAAGATAGAAGCCTATTCTCTTCCACCAATGCTCACTCTTCTGGCTGAAGAAAAGGAGGAATGACAGCAATCAGGATGGGGGGATAAAAGTATTAGTTCTAACAGAAATCATTCAAACTGATATGCACAATGAAAAAAAATCAAAATATAGATACAGTCCTTCTGCAAAGGGACCACTCTGAGGAGGAGATCCATTTGAAGGATGATGCTAAAATGAATACGGCTATTTATATAAAATTGCCGAATGACTTACACTTTGCCTTTCTAATTGAAGAACAAAAATTCCCAGGTTCTTCTGGGGTCAACACTCACTTTTAAATTAAAATGTCATAAATGAGAGCAAAATGAAAAGGGTTCAAATGGGCCCTGACCTGTCAGAGTTGGATTAGTACTCCTGGTAATAACAACACACCCACAATACTAAAAATATAATTAGTGAAAGCAAGCAGAAGTAGCTATTTTAGTTTCAGAGAGAGCAGACTTCAAAGCAAGAAAAGTTATCAGGTATAAAAAAGGGCCTTACATAATGATAAAGGAGTGAATTTTCCAAGGAGACATAATAATCTGTAATGTGTGTGTGCTTATCAACAGAGCATCAAATTACATGACACAAAAACTGACAGATTTCAAGGAGAAATAGATAAATCCATTATCATAGTTGGAGACTTCAACACTCTTCTACTGGAAATTGACAGATGCAGAAAAAATCTGAAAGGACATAGTTGATATCAGTCAACTGAATATAACTGACATCTACAGACTACTTCAACCAACAACAGCAGAATACACATTCTTCTCAAGGTCACATGGAAAATACAGAAAGATTCTGGGCTGTAATACTCACCTTAAAACATTTAAAAGAATAGAAATCATACCTTGTCTACTCTTAGACTACAATGGAGTTAACCAGAAATCAGTGACAGAAAGATCACTGGAAAATACCAAAATTTGTGGAGATTAAACAACACTTCTAAATAACACAGGACCAAAGAAGAAATCTCAAAAGAAATTAAAAAATAGTATGAACTAAATGAAAATGAAAACACAACTTATCAAAATTTGTAGACTGCAAAGGAAACAGTGCTTAGAGGGAAATGAATAGCATCAAAAGCATATCTTAGAAAAGAAGAAAGATCTATAATCAATAATATAAGTTTCTGCCTTAGGAAACTAGAAAAAGAAGAATAAATTAAACTCAAAGTAAGCAGAAGAAAATAAATGAGTTAGAGCAGAAATCATTAACGTTCTATGAAACCATCATTGCCCTAACACCAAAACTAGACAAAAACATTACAAGAAAACTACAAACCATATTTTTCATGAATAGAGATACAAAAATTCTCAACAAACTATTAGCGAATTGAATCCGATCTTGCCATTTGCAACGACGTGGATGGAACTGGAGGGTATTATGCTGAGCGAAATAAGTCAAACAGAGAAAGACATGTATCATATGACCTCACTGATATGAGGAATTCTTAATCTCAGGAAACAAACTGAGGGTTGCTGGAGTGGGGGGTGGGGTGGGAGGGATGGGGTGACTGGGTGATGGACACTGGGGAGGGTATGTGTTCTGGTAAGCGCTGTGAATTGTGCAAGACTGTTGAATCTCAGATCTGTACCTCTGAAACAAATAATGCAATATATGTTAAGAAAGAAAAAAAAGAAGAAGAATGTAGCAGGAGGGGAAGAATGAAGGGGGGGAAATCGGAGGGGGAGAAGAACCATGAGAGACGATGGACTCTGAAAAACAAACTGAGGGTTCTAGAGGGGAGGGGGTTGGGAGGATGGGTTAGCCTGGTGATGGGTATTGAGGAGGGCACGTTCTGCATGGAGCACTGGGTGTTATGCACAAACAATGAATCATGGAACACTATATCTAAAACTAATGATGTAATGTATGGGGATTAACATAACAATAAAAAAATTAAAAAAAAAAAAAGAATTATACATACAACCAAGTGTAATTTATCCCAAATATAAAAGGCTGGTTTAGCATTCAAAAGTCAGTTAATTACTGGGGTGCATGGGTGGCTCAGTCGGTTAAGTATTTTGACTCAGTTCATGATCTCAGGGTCATGGGATCAAGCCCCACACCAGGAATCCACACTTGGCAGGGAGTCTGCTTGAGATTCTTTCTCTCCCTCTGCCCACCCCCCCGCCTAAAATGGGTAAATTAATCTTTAAAAAAAGCCAATTAATATAATGTATCACATCAAAAGACTAAAAGAAAAAAATCACATTATCATATTGATAGATGCAAAAAAAAGATTTAACAAAAATCCAACATCCATTCACAATTAAAAAAAATTCTCAGTGAACTAGGAATAGAGAGAAACTTTCTCAACTTGTCAAAGAATATCTAAGAACGTTTACAGCTAATATCATACCTAATGGTGAGAAACTTAAAGCTTTTCATTTTCAGATTAATTTTCATTAGTGCCTATAAGAAATTCAGGAGAATTTTGAGGGATTACCATTTCAATGATCTTGATGAAACTGCTTAGACATGGTTATCATTAAACTTCAATAAGAAAGTCCAATAATTTATTAATATTTTCAGGGTAAAATAAATGGCAAAAGAAGACCGCTCTATTGTACTGTGTTGTGCCTTTCCCACAAGGTAAGGATGTCCCCTCTCACCACTCCTCTGCAACATTTTACTGAAGGTTCTAGCTAATGCAATAAGGCAGGAAAAGAAAATAAAAGGTATACAGATTGGGAAGAAGAAAATAAAACTGTCTTTGTAGATGGCATGATTGTATCTATGGAAAATGTGAAAGAATCTACAAAACAAACAAACAAACAAACAAAACACTCCTGGAACTAATAAGTGATTATAGCAAGGTTACAGGATATACAAGGTTAATATACAAAAGTCAATTGCTTCCTATATACCAGCAATGAACAAGTGGAATTTGGAATTTAAAAGATAATACCATTTACATTAGCACTCCCCAAAATGAAATAATTGGGTATAAATCTAATAAAATATGTACAAGATCCATATGAGAAAATCTACAAAACTCATGAACAAAATCAAAGGACTGAATAAATGGAGAAATATTCCATGTTCACAAATAGGAAGACCTGATAGTATGAAGAGGTCAGTCCCTCCCAATTTGGTCTATAGATTTAGTGCAATCCTATTCAAAATCTCAGAAAGTTATTTTGTGGATATTGACAAACTGATTCTAAAGTTTATATGAAGGAGCAAAAGACTCAGAATAGTGAACAAAATTTCAACAAATTTCAACACAGTTTGAGGACTGACACTACTCAACTTCAAGACTTACTATGAATCTCCAGTAACCAAAACAGTGTGGTATTGGTGAAAGAACAGACAAATAGATCAGTGGAATAGAATAGAGAGCCCAGAAATAGACCCACATAAATATAGTTAAGTGATCTTTAAAAAAGGAGCAGAAGCAATAAAATGAAGCAAAGATAGTCTTTTCAATAAATGGTGCTGGAATATCTGGACATCCACATGCAAAAAAAGGAAATTGCACATAGACCTTACAGTCTTCACAAAAATTAACTAAAACTAGATCATAGATCTAAATGTAACACATAAAACTACACAACTCCTCAAAGATAACATAACAGAAAACCTAGGTAACCTTGAGTACGGTAATGACTCTAGATATAACACAATCCATAAAAAGCACAATCCATGAAAGAACTAATTGAAAGGCTGAACTTCATTAACATTAAAAAAAAAAAACCCTCTGCTCTGTGAAAAGCAGTGTTAAGAGAATGAGAAGATAAGACATAGATTGGGAGAAAATATTTGCAAAAGATATATCTGATAAAGGAATCTTATCCAAAATATACAAAGAACCCTTGAAATTCAACAATAAGAAAACAACCTGATCTTAAAAATGGGCCAAAGATCCTAACAGACACTTTACCAAAGAAGATATACAGATGGCAGATAAGCATTTGAAAAGATACTCCATATTATATGTCATAACGGAAGTGCAAGCTAAAATGAGATACCACTTCATACTTTTTAGAATGGCCAAAATCTGGAACACTGACACCACCAAATGCTGGTGAGTATGTGAAACAAGAGGAACCCTCATTCATTGGTGGTGGGGATGCAAAATCATACAGTCACTCTAGAAGACAGTTTGGTGGTTTCTTATAAAAGTAAACATACTCTTACCATACAATTCAGCAATCACACTCTTTGACATTTACCTAAAGGAGCCGAAAACTCACGTCCACACAAAAATCTGCACATGGATGTTTTTAGCAGCTTTATCCATAATTGCCAAAACTTTAAAGCAACCAAGATGCCCTTCAGAGCCAGGACTCAAACTTGGGTTCCATGTTCAAAAAAAAAAAGAAGTCATTGACCCAGAATCTCCTAGTTGAATTAATAAAATAGGTTTCTGCATTCATTAATCCTCCCCTTCCTAATTTTTTTACAGCATTCAAATTATTCTTTTTGTGTGCACAGTATGGAAGGCCTCTATATCTTGCATTGAACATTGTCTTTTCTGCTCTAATTTTAATTACTTTTTTAGCCAGTCTTATGATCTTATCAGAAAATGCTTTAACAACGATTTCCCTCCCTTTTCTTTTGTTATCATTTATACGTTACATTAGATACAAACACATACACCTAGATACTTAGATTTCAGTCACTGAACACATAAACCATAGACTGAAAACTATACCCTTTTTTTTTTAACAAGCCAATCATTTTATCGTGTTCATTAATAACTTTTCTTTTGAAAAATACAAAGACTGTTAAGTGTAGCATGCACTTTGCGTATCTTCACCCCATTTACAGATAAGAAGGTGAGGTCAGGCAAAGCCAAGTGAGTCACTGGCTTGTGACCATACAGGAACAGCAGCAAGATTAAATCGAGGGCCTCCACATCTCAAGAGGACACTACCTGGGGACACAGACAACAGGCTATGTGCAGTCTTTGCCCTGGGTGTCATCCTTGCCTTCTCCCTTTCCATATCGAATATTAGTAACAATTTAAACATAGCAAACATGTACTGATTACTACTTGCTCCAAATCGTTAGAAGAGCTTTACATGGAGTAAGTATTAATGCATTTAATCCTAATCTGAACATGATGTGATAGGTACATTCAGACGGGAAAACTAAAGCCAAGAAAAATGTAATAACCTGCCCAAAGACTCGTCCGTAGTAAGTGGCAATCCTTTGCCTCTCTCTCCAAAATTTATCCTCTGCGCTACCACTCCTCAAGTGCCTGCCAACACCCTTGAGCCGTCTTACCTGCCATCACCGCTTTCCTGTCTCCCTGCTCCTGCTTATGGCATCACCAACAGCAGGTAGCTATCTCGTAAAAAGTAAATCGTGTTAAGACCCTGCCTTACTTAAAATTTTCTAATGGACTGTCAAACATCCAGTCTCCTTCCAATGGCCTATGAGGGCTCGAATGAGCCTGTTACCTGCCTACTTTTCAAAACTCATGACCAACTCCCCTCTCGTCTTCTTTCTGGATACACTGGCTACCCTCTCTGGACCTCCTGAGGCTTGTTGCTGGCTTGGGTGCTTCACGATCATTATTCCTTCTACTCAGAAAGTTCTAGTCCAGATCATTAGGCAGCTGGCTCCTTCTGAAACAGCAACTCTGTAAGGATTTGTCCCACCCCCGCCCCCACTTGCTTCATCAAAGTCACACTATTTCTCTACCTCACTTTATTGCCTTTGTAGCAAGCACTTACTATGGTTTGTAAATACTGCGTGCGTGTGTGTGTATGTGTGTGTGCGCACGCGTGCGCCTGAGTGCATGTGTTTAATTTCAGTCTCTCCCACTAGAATGAAAGCTTCAATTAGGGGAGATGTTTGTATATTTTCTTCCCTACTCTACTGCTACAACAGTGCTTGGCTCATAGTAGGCACTCACTAAATAAATGTTGAATGAAAGGCAGAGTAAAAGAAAAACAGAAAGAAAGGAAGCAAAGTAGGAAAATACCAGTCCCTGAAAAACAGAGTAAATCTGGAATTTTATTATAAGAATAACTCTGGTCCTGTTTTGGCACAGAAATATTGGAGAGAAGTTCCCAAACCAACTTTATAGCATTTACAGCCTCATACAGAGTGTGTTAAATGTAACAGGTTAATAGATCCTGAACGATCACATCTCCACCTCGGGGTAGGTCTCATTGGCACAATGACCTCATAGATTCAATAGGTATTTTTCAAGGGTAACAGAATCCCCTTTCGTGTACCAAATTTTCTGATAACCATCCGCAAGTGTGTCTGGGGAATAATATCCACTGGTAAATCTTAGGAATAATCTCCATTTTGAATTATTCTTTAGCTGGATTAAATAAATCTAGGAGGAAGAATTAATAGATAGCTAAGAGAGATGGCAAGTGGTTTAGAACCTTTCAAGAAGTCAGCAAAATTTGTGGGCAATCCATTCAGCCTAGGGCTCATAACATGGAACACAATCAATCACTCATTAATAACAAGGTACTGACCTACACACAGTTCCATGACCTAACAGGAAAAGCAGAGGGCATAATTCTTTATCAACTATTGGACACTTATTCAAGAAAAAGTAACTGGTGAGGGCAGTTATTTGAAAATAGTCCATGTGACAGTAGCCGTGTGTATTAAATAAAGATGAAAAAGAAGCTACTAAAGAATTGACTACTTAGGACCCAGGAGAGAGGGCATACTTTTTTTTTTTCTCCACGGAAGTCAATAGAATATAGGGGCTCTTAACTGGCAAGGCTGGTAGCAGATGGTATAGATATTCTACCTAATTCCTTTATACCCTTTCTTTGGTCCTGAGTTCCCACCCTTAGCTTCTGATTGTGCTCTGCTCCTAACAGCTTACCCTTGCGACCCTCTTCAGAGGACCCATGAGTATGGAGCCTCGTTGCCCCAACTCTCAGAGACTTAAGTGCCCCCTGGTGTGGCCAGTAGCCAATGACTGACTGGTGCAGAAGTATGAAAGCCGGTTTCCTCACCTCCAGGTGAGACAAAATCTGTGGTAGAATGAATGTTCCAGAGCCCCAGTGAGTTCAGGGTGAGGCTGGGATCTCACCTCAAACTGCACCCTTGCCTGGCATTTACCCCTTCGCTACCTTACTTCCCACTTCCTTACTAGTTTCTTGAACATGAATCCTCGTCTCAGGATCTGCTCTGGGGAACTTGATTTAAGACGAGAGCAAGTGAACAAAATCTTTCTTGATTATTCTTTTTCATAATAAAGGTTTGTGAGGTTTCAGTTGTCAGAGGCTTAACCCCACCACCCACCTACCCAACGCACCCAGGCCCTACCATTGCTGAAGGACCCACAGGATAGAGTCTTCAGTGATGTGGGAAACAAAGGTAAAAGAGAAAAAATTAAATTTCCTTATTACTTATGTCCATTGACAAAGTCCTTGAAACAGGTAGAGCGACCTACCTCTGGGAGCTCTGCTGCGTCGATGTTAATACTTTGCTAAGGGCAAAAGGCAACCTGAGGCTAACATTATCCCAACCCCCTAGGATCCTGTGAGTCTACTTAAACATATAAAAACTCCTTTGGAAACTTCCTTTATCTCTACCCCCCAAGATATATGTTGGCAATCATCCCCCAAGCATATGGTCCACTGATTTACATCTGAAGGGTCTCATGACTAGGGTTTTACTAGACAGTGATAAATGACCTTTTCCTAACAATAGCTAGCCCCCTTGAGGTCCTGAAAACTTTGCTTCCAAAATTCCTTAGAGACTTACCTTGTCCCTAACCCCTTCCCACCTTGAAAGTAGACAATCGGCCACTCCTGACAAACGCAGGGCAACTCTTTCTGCCCAGGGGTCCTGTCCCTGGGCTTTAATAAAACCACCTTTTGCACTGAAGATGTCTCAGGAATTCTTTCTTAGCCATCAGCTCTGAACCCCGACATTTCCTACATCATTCAGCACCAGGTGTCTACACTACTGTCTTCCAAGGGGCAAATCCAACTCCATGCCTTGTTAAGTATTTCTAATAATTGTTGTTTCTGGAGCTCTTCTTGTTGTGTCATAAAACATGCAGTCAACTCATCAAACCAGCTGTTTATTAGATGAAAATAGAAAGAAAGGAAACTAAATAAAGTTATTTAAAAAGTGTGCTATAGGAGGGACGCCTGGGTGGCTCAGTCGGTTAAGCGTCTGCCCTCGGCTCGGGTCATGATCCCAGGGTCCTGGGATCGAGTCCCGCATCGGGCTCCCTGCTCCGCGGGGAGCCTGCTTCTCCCTCTGCCTCTGTCTCTCTCTCTGTCTCTCATGAATAAATAAATAAAATCTTAAAAAAAAAAAAAAGTGTGCTATAGGAAAAGAAAATGTTTGAGAATGTCATCAGATATTGCCACTAAGTACTCATCTATGCAAATTTATGTGTGTAATCTACACATTTTGTGATTTATTTTTTTTATTTTTTATTTTTTTAAAGATTTTATTTATTTATTTGACAGAGAGATAGAGAGAGAGAACAAGTAGGCAGAGAGGCAGGCAGAGAGAGAGGGAGAAGCAGGCTCCCCGCCGAGCAGGGAGCCCGATGCGGGGCTCGATCCCAGGACCCTGGGATCATGACCTGAGCCGAAGGCAGCTGCTCAACCAACTGAGCCACCCAGGCGCGCCTACACATTTTGTGATTTAAATTCAGCAACTGGCTCAGATCCAAAATAAGCAACTAATGTTCAGTGCGATTTAGAAGAAAAATATTCCTCTATTTCAGATACGAAGACTTTCACTTACTAAGTAATTCATAAAATACAGAATCATTAAATCAATATGGATTTATTCTGGTATTTTGGATTATTTAGACATATAGCCAGCCCATCAAACTACCCTCAAAAGAATATACAAAAAAACATATACACACACAGATACACACACACAAATACCTTTTGAGAAGCAGGAAATGGTGAAGATCAATCTGGTAAGATCAACATGTGTCAATAGGATTTAGGCAAATCTAAAGAAACACTAAGTCATCCAACCCCTGATTCTTGATTCCTGTCCTCCCATTCTTCCTCTCTCCCTCAATTCATTCATCGAGTCAACAAATATTTATTAAGTGCCTACTTTAGGAATCACTGGGTGATGAGGATCTTATTGGAAACAAGATAGATATAGTCCCTGCTATCAAGGAGTTTTGTCTAGTCAAGGAAGTACAAAACAATAATTATGCAGATTATTATATAATGATAATTGAGACACGCGATTTGATGAAAAAAAATTCAGGATGCTAAGACAGCCAATCACAAAGGATCTTTAGATCTTTAGATCAGTGAAGGTGAGCCTTAAATTAGAAGTGAAATACACGCTGAGACCTGGAAGAAGAGCAGGACCAAGCCAAGTGGAAATATGAAAGGCCAGGGAAGAGTGTACTTGCACTTGGGGGCTGGGAAAGGAGAAATATGGGCAAATTAAGTCTTGTTAAAGCATTGCTCAAGAAAGAAATGAACAGGGTGCCTGGGTGGCTCAGTTGGTTAAGCGACTGCCTTCGGCTCAGGTCATGATCCTGGAGTCCCGGGATCGAGTCCCGCATCGGGCTCCCTGCTCGGCGGGGAGTCTGCTTCTCCCTCTGACCCTCCTCCCTCTCATGCTCTCTGTCTCTCATTCTCTCTCTCTCAAATAAATAAATAAAATCTTTAAAAAAAAAAAAAAGAAAGAAATGAACGCCACTTTGGGTGTAAGCAAGAGATGGGGTTGGGTGTGACCACCTCCAGAGTTTGAGAGCTTGAAGCCTAAAAACTTCCTCTCCAGAATTTTTATCTGTATTAGTAGATAGAAACGTAAGGTATTCAACATTGATCAATAAATCTCGAACACCTATTATATGTGTTTCAATGGAACAGGAGCTGGAGACCCAGCGGCGAACAAGACAGAAAGGGCCTTTGGCCTAACAAAGTGTATGTTCTAGTAAGACCGATTCCCAAGGATCGCTCACATCACTTGCATTATTCTGAAACCATCCCTTGTATATTTTACACATATATTTTGTAGAAGTTCAGTTGGATGAAATTAATAAGATACAAGAGGGATTTCTTTTTCATGAAACATAAATACAAATACAAAATATCTAGAGTTGGTGAGAGTTCTGTGACTTTCCAACTGCACACGGGACACCCTGTACCTTGAACTTCCCCACAGGAGAAAGAAAAGGAGATTATTATTATTTTTTTTCTCTTTGAGCATGATTCCATTGTTCAAACCCACATGCTCAATAATAAGACATTAGCACCATGTTTTACAATAATAAGAGGAAAAAGTGTTTTTGAGTACATTAGGCTATCAGGAAAGTTTATATGTTTTAAATGGCATGGTGGTCCCTGAGTAGTAGTAACAGGACTTAAGGAAACCAGGAAATGTGGGGGCCATTCTTCCAAGGCCCCTCTCTCCCCCTTTCATGGCAATAAATGCTTGTTATTATAATGCAAACCAAAAGCATTTTGCTAGAGGGCAAGTTCTGTCTGTGATCCTCAGGAAATTAGAGAAGCAAATCTGTTTAAACTTTCCCTTTTGCTCTCTGTAATGCTCCATCAGACAGGACTCCAAGCTTGCTTGGTTGGCAAACTGCTGCTTTCAACAATGGGGAATACTATTCTTGACAGATAAAATAGAGGTTAATGGGACAAAAAGCAGCAAACCACAGTCCCCTGCCAAGTCAATGGAAAAAGATGCTGTGGCGGCGATCCAGGGCGGGCCGGAAGAGGAGATGGGGTGCGAGAGGTGTGGCTATTTTTTTCCGGGGGCTCAAGTTAGTTTTTGGTGCGGCTTGCATCAGTAATAGAGACAGAAGAAAAAGTACAAAGAATCCAGCCATACTACGAGTAACAATGGAATTCCAGAGATCTTTTCATCTTTTGAGGAAATGGCAGTTTAACCTCTGCTTTTTCATTAATTGGTCCCATTAACATTTCAGAGCCTAGATCTGACACTGTGTCTGCCTGGTCTCCTTTGGTATCCTGGTGCTCAGTACAACGCCCGCACCACAGCGGACGATCAATATAAGTTCCTGGCAGGAATGAGTATCAGACACGGTACTGAGAAGAGGTGCTGCGCTGAGAACAGGAATCCGAAATTAATAATTATATAACAGCCGTCATGTATATAAACTGTGAGCCAGGTGCGGGACAGTTTGCAAGTGGCATCTCTCACTTCATTATTTTTGCCTCTGATGCTTTCCAGAAATTAGAGAAACAAATCTGATTATATTTTCCCAGCATGGTTCCCATTGCGAAGAGGAAGAAATTGTTTTACCTGCAAGGTAAGTAATTTGCCTAGTATCTCAAATAAATGGCTTCGACTTGAACTTGGTTGGGTCAAACTGATTTCAGAACTTTCTCCTGTGCTCCTGATAATGTATTAGGATGTCCTACATCAAATGTATTTTTCCCATTTCCATGTGTTAAGATAGTACTTGTTGATGTGGGAAACAAAGGAAAAATTAAAATTATTAAATTTCCTGGCTACCTAGAGCCCATCGACAAGTCCTTGAAACAAGCAGAATGACCTTCCTGTAGGGACTCAGCTGCCTCGAGGTTGTTGCTTTGCTAAGGGCAAAAGGCAATCTTAGTCAACCCCCAGGATCCTGTAAGTCTTTTTTAAGATATAAAAACTCCTTTCGAAACTTCCTTTATCTCTACTCCCCAAGATACATCCCCCAAGCATATGACCCAGTGATATACATCTGGAGGGTCTCATGACTAGGGTTTTACTAGACAGTGATAAATGACTTTTTCCCAACAACAGCTAGTCCACTCCGGATCCTGGAAACCTTGTTTCCAAAATTCCTTAGAAACTTACACTGTCCTTAACCCTCTCCCAACACATAGCTCAGGCAGCCCTGCCCTCTCACTCATGCCTTCTGACAAAACTCCACGTGTGCTGGCCTCCCCGGGCTCTGCATTTGAACCTGAGCCTCATCCATTCCCAGCTTCCTCCTTTCTTCACTAGGTCACTGCCAAGTTCCCAGACTTGTGGCCACAAGGGCCTGAGTCCAGATATCATAAGACGACTGACTTTATTTATCAAGGTGGAATACCTTTCCTCTGTGATTTTTAAAATGTTCACCATGCTATGATATAAATGCAAAGCCTGTGTAGAAAAGAAGCAGACATTTTCAATATCATCCTTTTTGCTGGATAAATAATGAGGGCACACAAAGGTGGAAGGATCAGTGGAGAGACAGAAACTTTTGTCCTCTTAAATACCAGGGACAAAAGTTGGATAGGTCTTTCTCCTCTTGAATAAACTCCTTCATGTCTCTTCATATTCAGACCATCTTGTCTGCATATGCATTAAAACAAACAAACAAAAATAACGAAGAATGAAAAGAATCTATTGCTGGACCAATTCCATTTGTTCTTTTGTGAAGTTACTGAACAAAGGTGTCACTAGTAAAAAAGAAACAAGTTTTAAACCTTTGGCCTAAAACCTACAAAGGCTTTATTTAATTCAAATGTTTAATGAAACAAGTGGTTAAAATGATACCTTGTATGTCTGAAAAGAGAAGAGAAGAACACCCAAACTTGGTGGCTGGGTACAAAATGTAGAGGTAAAAAGACTGAAGGAAGAAAGTACATGAAGTGTGGGTCTTTCTCAAGGTCCTGGGCGGGTGCCCATCTGTTCATTACTGGATGAATAAACTCCCCTGTACACAGCTTTAGGGCCCCATTTATTTGTTTGTTTATTTATTTATTAAAATATTTATTCATTTATTGGGCGCCTGGGTGGCTCAGTTGGTTAAGCAACTGCCTTCAGCTCAGGTCATGATCCTGGAGTCCGGGGTTCGAGTCCCGCATCAGGCTCCCTGCTCAGCAGGGAGTCTGCTTCTCCCTCTCCCGCTCCCCCCTCTTGTGCTCTCTCTCTCTCTCAAATAAATAAATAAATAAAATCTTAAAAAAAAAATTTATTCATTTATTTGAGAGAGAGAGAAAGAGAGAGAGAGCACGAGCGGGAAGGGCAGAGGAAGAGAGAGAATCTCCAGCAGACTGTGCTGAGTGCAGAGTCTGACATGGAGCTCCATTTCAGGACCCTGAGATCTCGACCTGAGTGGAAACCAAGAGTTGGATGATTAACCGACTGCACCACCCAGGTAATCAGGGTCCCAGTTGTATTGTATTCTTTGTGCCCCATATGGATGTGCTCCAGGAGGTATCTTCTACAAGCAGGCATGCCCCCTCTTAGTACTTCCAGAAAAAATAGTGGGGAGGTATGTGTCACGGTAGAAACCTCGAATCCTAAGCACTGCATGTCCCCAAATGCCCTAGCAAGGCGTGGCTATGTTCATGCCTCCTAAATTTCTAGAGCAGCACCACAGTGCATGGCCCCAGTGTTTCTCCTCAAGGACTGTGGCTTTGGACTCAAATATAGTAGGCTGCCTTTATCGACCCGTTCTGCCCCTCATTCCCAAGTTCAGGATATTGAACAGTAGGATTTGAAGTCTCTGGAAGTTGAATGATATCTTTTCCCCCAAACACAGAGCATGCCTCAATGAATGATGATCTAGCTCTGAGCACTGGAACCACTTCAACAAAAAAGAGGAGGCAAGAATGTCTTAAAATATTCCCCCTACCTTCTTTGTTTGCCCTATTTTCTCCACAGAGTTAACCAAGATGTTAATAATCAGAATATAAAATGCAAATAAATAAATAAATAAACAAACTGGACCAGAACTTAAAGCCACCCCCCTCCCCCCCACACACAAAGAATATAAAATGCAGAAGTGCCATTGGTAAGGACTGACACACTTAAGCTATGGCATTAGTAAGTATTTTCACAACCATGGATGTCAAAGAGAGCAGGGATTTACTCTCTGGAAAAGATAAGATAGGCATCTACAAAGAGCCCCTAACAGCACCATGTCTAAGGAGATATGTTATGGGTGAATTTTGATAGGAAAATATATGTCAGCCTTGTAAATTTGATCCTGTCCAGCTTCATTCATTCTGTAGCTGGAGCAGAAGGAGTGAGGAGAGGGCTCTCCAGAGGAGTCCACGAGGGGCAGTGACTGGTGTGCAAGCCCTATATTCAAATATGACTATGTGCTATCTGGGTCTCAGACTGCAGGGAAAAAACCTTTCTGAATTACAAATTAGTTCTTTTTTTTAAATTTAAATTCAATTAGCCAGCATATAGTACATCATTAGTTTTTGATGTAGTGTTCAATGATTCATTAGTTGCGTATAACACCCGGTGCTCATCACAATGGTATAAATTTCTCTTCTGAAACCCCACAAAAATTCTGCTAAAAAGCCATAGTTTTAACTTGCTCTGTTGTGTCTCTCTTGTCCCCACAGAAATGTTTTAGCTTGACCTTTAGGGTGAGGAGCTGAAGAAAAAAGAAGAGTTTTGCCCAAGTACTATGTACTATCCCCCAAGCAAATGGTGCTAACCATTGTGCACTTAGGGATTTACCAGAAAATACCTATTCGAGGTCTCATATCTGCACAGCTACTCATTTGCAAAAGGGCTGGACTCCCAGAACAGTAGCTGGACTTGACCAAAAGTTCAGTAGCCCGAGCGCAAACATACATCAGGAACAAAGGGCATTCCTATTTACTGTTATTACCACTACTAACACTAGTAATATATTCTTTCTTTTCTGAAAGATTAGTATGTTCTAATATCATAATGTAGGTTTGGACAGCAAGCTTTTTTTTTTTTTTTTTTAGCATCTGGAAATCTTAAATACTACTTTGTGTTTGTTATTTTCTGCAAATGGAAAACCACATAGCAGAAATATAATCCAGAACAAGCAATACCCACTATGAGAAAAGCAAATAAATTCCATTTCTCGCATGCATAATTCTACACTTAAAATATATCAATCTAAGGGCCATAGATTAGATAAGAGTATTTCATCAATGTTAACTTTCTAATTTTGGTAATTGTACTTTATGGAAAAGGACATTACTTTTAGGAATTATTCCCTTAAGTGTCTAGGGTTGGAGGGGCATGGTATCTGAGAGAGACAGAATAGAGCAGGAGGATGGGGGAGAATGATAAAGCAAATATGATAAAATTTAATATTAAGGGAATCTGGATGTTAATAATCAGAATATAAAATGCAAATAAATAAATAAACAAACAAACTGGACCATCTTTTCCAGAGAGTAAATCCCTGCTCTCTTTGACATTCATGGTTGTGAAAATACTTACTAATACCAATGGCACTTCTGCATTTTATATTCTTTGTGTGTGTGGGGGAGGGGGGTGGCTTTAAGTTCTGAAGGAAGAGTATATGAGAATTCTTTGTTCTATTTTTATAACTTTTCTAGAAATCTGAGCTCATTTCAAAATCAAAATTAAATGAATATAAAAATTTAACTACGTATGCATATATATATATACATACCCCCACATATATAAATATAAATATATATATACACACACACACATATAAAATGAGTGGACGACTTTTATGCTTGTAAATATAAAAAGCCGGAACTCAATAAATATGTTGGTCATATGGCATGCAAAACGAGACATCTGCATAATGGCAATTTTTGTTGTGTAATTTTCCTCATGAAAATAGGCATTCACCCTCTTCCACTCCATTTGCACAGGTACAGCACTCAGCGGGGGGGAGGGTCTGAGGAGTCCCCGCCCTCTAGCTGCACCCCACATACCACAAAACCTCCTCCCCTTGCCACCAACCACGGCCCGCCACAGCGGGCCACAGCGAACAGCCCACAAATTAAACTCACCTAAAGAAAGGGGACATTCTAGCATTGATCATAACATAGTGTGAAACGCTAAGGGAGGGGCGTCTGTGGGCAGAACGCAGGTGTCCAGGTGGGAGGAAATGGAGCCCAGAGTCCATCCCCTCCCGGAGGCGCCGGGCAGAGGCCGGAGCAGCGCTGAGGCACAAAGGGTCCTCTGGCTCTGCAAAGTGCCTCCAGTGGTTGTACGTACGCCCCGTGGGAAACAACACTTCCCACTGAAGGAGAGGGGCTTCTCTAGCTGATAGACAGATTTTACAGGAGCAAAGCATATGCTCCCTGAGAAAAAAACCCCGGGAGGTTTATGTCAAAGTCATCCCTGGTGGGTCCGGCTGTGAGCAGTTGTGCGGGGCCGCCAAGTCGGGAGGGCGCGGGGTCATGGGCTACGGTAAGGAATCCAGCCTGCACAGGTCAGAGGCTTTCCTCCGTTTTAAGCCTTGTCAAGAACCAGTGCATCACACCTCCGTTTCTGTGTCCTTGGGACTTTATCTTTTCCTCACTCCTCCTCCTCTCACCTAGCCTATCACAGCATCATGGATTTCAGAGCAAAGGGACATTCGAGAAGGATCATCTAGGCAAGGGTTGGCAACCATTTTCTGAAAAGAGCCAGGTAGTAAATATTTTAGGTCAAAAGCACCCACGGACGCCAAGTAAACACACGAGCATGGCTGTGTTTCAGTAAAATTTGAAAAAACAAGCAGGACAGATTTGTCACATGGTGTGCTCGCACCCTTGATGTTGGTCATCTCCTTATATTTCGCCAGTGAGGATACTGTAGCTCAGGAGACAAAAGTCACCTTCCCAGTTCTCCCAAATGTCCAGTAGGAGAGTCTTTCTCTTTGTTTATAATTGAATTACCTGGTTCCAGTCTAAAGCAGGGTGCTGATGCTGGGTTATTCTTAACCAAAAATCTAGTCCTGAGTAATTGGGTAATAAGTATGTATGCCACATCATTACCTACCTGTACTTTTAAAGTTAACCTCACAAAGCCAAAGCAAATAATTATAAAGTTGTGAGGAAAAAAACAAACCTCTTTTATCAATAAGCCAGTGAACAGATGTACTTCATGTCAATATAAATAAATCACCAGTGTGAAAACAATTCTAGATCTCTAGATAAAAAATGAGCAGGGTTAGGGGCGCCTGGGTGGTTCAGTTGGCTAAGCGACTGCCTTCAGCTCAGGTCATGATCCTGGAGTCCTGGGATCGAGTCCCGCATCGGGCTCCCTGCTCAGCAGGGAGTCTGCTTCTCCCTCTGACCCTCCCCCCTCTCATGTGCTCTCTCTCTCTCTCATTCTCTCTCCCAAATAAATAAATAAAATCTTTAAAAAAAAATGAGCAGGGTTAGATGAACAGATAGACAAAATGTGGTGTATCCATATAATGGAATATTACTCAGCCATAAAAAGGAATGAAGTTCAGACACGTGCTACAACATGGACGAGCTTTGAAGATATCACGCTAAGTGAAAAAAGGCAGACACGAAAGGACAAATTTTGTAGGATTCCATGTGTAGGAGGTACTTCGAATAGGCAAATTCATAGAGACAGAAAGTTGAACAGTGGTTCCTAGGGTCTGGTGGTTGGAAATAATGGAGAGTTATTGTCTACTGGGTAGAGATGCTGTTTAGGATGATGGAAAAGTTCTGGAAATAGAAAACAGACAGTGATGATGGTTGCACATTGTGAATGCACTTAATGCCACTGAATTGCATACTTAGAAATGGTTGAAATGATCAATCTTATGTTACATACATTTTGGCACAACGTGGAGGTAGAAAACAAAGTAGATTGGGTCCATCAGAGAAATGGATCCTAGAAGATGCGAAAAACAGACATTCAGGTGATTTTGCTGGGTGTGGCTGCACAGGAAAAAAACACTTCACTTCCTCTCACACCCAGGCTGTCAGGGGTGTTCCTGATCCTACCACACCAAGCCTGCTCATTGTTTTTCTTTCCCATCAGATCCATTCTGGGTCCTTCCTCTTAAACTCTACACTGACTCAAGGTCCTGCATCCTCCCATCCTGAATTCCGGTAAAAGCCCCATAACCGGGAAACGGGTGGCAGAGATGCTTTGCCTATGTAGCATTCTCGTGACACAAAGGAATGGCCAAAGAAAATAAAACTACCCTGGTGCTTCCAGAAATATAATCAAATTTCAGTTTAAGTGTCAGAAAAGTAGGGTGAGTGCATCTGAATTCTTATGATCACACCAATCAAATGGACCTCTGTTCCGTGGCCCAGTAAATAATTTTGTTAAGATACACATTTGCAAGATTTACACATGAAAAATGGTTTCCCCTTTGTCCCGTCTGGCCGGCTGAGTGTCTGCTAGCACAGTTATCAATCCTTGCCCCTTAGCACCAAATCCATCCTAAAAGTGTCACTAGAGATAACGCCGCTGTTAAGGTGATAAGGCACACACACGGGTCCTATATACACAGTGTACACCAGTGGTCTTTGTGTTCACGCTGTGAGCCGACACAGAATGCAATCCCCGTGTGGGGCAGGCTGAGATCACCAGTGGGGTTTACTCAGTGTATGGTGACAGATTAGCCTTTGGTTTCTGTCTATCCCTGCCATTTATAAAGGCTGGAATGACCTGAAATTCAGCTCCTCTGACTCATAAATTGGCCACAAAAGAGAGTGTGAAGGGACCTAGACTGTGCCTAATTGCTGGTCCTCCGTGTAGCCTACGGCTTTAGCCAGTTTTCCAGCAAACCCACATGAAGAGGTGCTGCACGCCATCCTGTTGGCATTTTATCTGCCCTCCTCCCTTTGTTTGTCATGCTTCCGTTGGCCGCCACGCAGCCTCTGAATATACTCTCTGTACCCACTTAAACGGAAATGGGCTGCAGCAAGCACTGCTTTGATCTTGGTTAGCTGCCCTCCATCTAAGAGGTTTTCCTGGATGATCCCTCCTTATGTGTAAGGTGGTTGCTGGGGATAAGCCTAATCCAATTTGGTCAAGCACAACCTTGAGACTCGCCGGTAAATTACAGTAACTGCTGAAAAAGTGTGAGGGATGGTGCCCGGTAGCCACTCTCCTACAATCTCATTTCCAAGTTATAATGAACACGAGTCTCAGACCAAATGCTGCTACACAGACAGACGCTTATTAAACAAACAGCTATCAAGAAGCAGGCACAAACCAGGTCATCAACCTGGTCTGGGAGCTAGTTAAACCCTAGCTCTCTATCCTTTAAGAGTTTGGAAATACCACTTTGCATGAAGGAACCACTGGAGCAATGTTCTAGGGCAGGATTCTGTTCCCTTTGGCAACAAACAACTGGAAATCCTCCAAAGAAAGACTGGAAATTGAGCTGTTTAGGGATGATCACGCCTTGGCTGCCATTCCTAAGGTCAGCATACATTTAGCTGGAATGCTTCAGTGAAGCTGTACACTTGTTAAAATACTAAAATATGTACCTCTCGGTACTGATGGGTAAACATCCACCTCTCCAAGTTCCCCAAGTGTCCCATTGTCCCTTCCCTGCCTCTGAGAACTCTAGAGAATCCTAGCCTCATGTCCCAGAAACCCAGAAACTCCCGAGAGTCAGTGCCTGGCAGAGCAGGGTTCCTTGGGAGTCTGCTCCAGTGCTGTGGCCAAGATTTATCTCAGTTTGGACTGGTCAGGGCCTATGAAAAACTGGTTCTTAGAGATTTTGAGTATCACTGGGACTTAGAATAATGGCTATATGCCTAAATGGATGTTTAAATCTCTTCATGCAAGGATAGGGAATCCATTTTTAGCATTCATCATGGTAATTAGTAAGATGCTAATTCCACCAATAAAAATCCATTTCTGACATGGCGATCCTAATAGTCAAGCTTCTGATGTTGGTTGAGTTACGGATAACTGAACACTGTGCTAGCAGCCTTGAGTATCTGTTCTGGAGGAGGCACCTGAGTTGTGACTTCCCCTGAGACACATCTCTGTCTGTTTATCCTGAAGTATCTTCAAAGGAATCACAGGCATTATGACAGTGATGTCAAGAACTGTGAAGAGTCCGAGATTTTACTCTACTTGCAAACTAGCAAAGTCAATTGCCACCTTTCACAGATGCTGGAAAAGCCAGGAGACTCCCAGGTCAGAGGTGGAGGAGTGCATCACTCACAGCTCAGCAAGCAGCTTGAGCTTCCCATTTGCATCCATCCCCTTGCCTCCCACCCCGCACAGGGGCTGATGTGGCAAACTCAGTGAGTTTGGGTCACAGTTGAGGAATCCTATGCTTAGGGAACCCCAATTTTTTATAATAGGCTGCAAACAAATCTGCCCAAATTTTGCCCCAGAGGGAGACATTATCTTTATTATGCTAAACAACAAACAAACTTGTCCTCTGCTCCAGCAGGATTCAAGGCTGTTCGGTATACAAACATCTTTGACAAGACAGTTCAGAACCAAGAGCTCTCGGGACATGCTGGAGAACTGTCTCCTGATAGTGGCACCAATGGAACTGGCCATCAGTCTAAGTGGAAACATTGAATTCACTAGGAAGGTTGAACACTCATTTTCACAGATACGATTTCAATGTAGAATTGGTGTTTGGGAGTATCTATTTGCAATAATGCATATTGTAACTACGATGTTTTGCTCTACAACATCCCCCTGACAAACACTTTCACAGATAATGAAATCAAGTCAAAAGGGTTCAGTGGCTTTCCAGCTTCCGGGGGGGGGGGGTGCGGGGAGGGAGGTGTTTGTTTGAGGATTGTTGGCAGGTAAAGTCTAGAGGTCACTTTTCTCAGGTTCCTAATATCAGACTTCCAAATGTGGATTACCAGAGGTTCTAAGTTTTCTGATGTCAGAGACATATTTGAATACATATAAAAGCTACAAATAAACTCTCTAGAAAACAGCATAGACACCCAGGCATATAAAATTTGCACACAATTTCAGTGGGGTCACAAATCTCTGAAGCCTATTAATAGACTTTGGACCCTTGAATGATCCGGAGACACCAATCCCTGGAACAAGGCTTCCTGTAACCTCAAACTCATTTACCAGTGTCATCAAAACATCCAGTTGCCAAGCCAAAGCAGCTTACTATCCAGATACCATGTAGCTGACATTCTTGGCTATCCAAAACAGGACCCCAAATCAGGAGGTAAGAAAAAAACAAAACAAAACTGTCCAGTGCATACAAAAATCAGTACTTAAAGATACACGGTGCACAGAAACAGAGTTGAACTGTGTTCCTTTATTTTTTTAAGATTATTTATTTTAGAGAGAGAGGAGAGAACCAGGGGGAGGCGCAGAGGGAGAGAGTCTTAAGCAGACCCTGCGCTTAGCACAGAGCCCAACGTGGGGCTCAGTCTCACGACCCTGAGATCATGACTTGAGCCAAAACCAAGAGTCGGACACTTAACCTGTTACGGAACCTGGACTGGATCACCCGACGGAAGAACCACGCGGCACCCGGAGATCTTGGAGGACAGGAGGTTTATTTAATGCCAGCGGGCTCGGAGGAGAGTGGTCTCCAAAGGTCTGAGCCCCGAGCACAAACAAAGGGGGCAATTATACACTTCTACTTCCGCATGCTTCGCACTTTTGGCGCATGCGCAAAGCAGGGCAGGGAGAAGAACCCGGAAGAGCCCCGGGGCAAGGACTGGGACTCTCTCACTGGCTCGGTCGGCCATCTGAGGACACAGATTTTCCTTATCAAACTGACTGTGCCATCCAGGCACCCTGAACTGTATTCTTTTAAAAGAATGATTTTAAGATGATTTATGATGATTAGATTAGAAAGGACACAAATCAGAGTGAGGGAATACAGAGAGAAAAGCATAATTAATAACTGCAATGAGTAATTGCTGACAGGGTGACATAAAACTGTTGCAAAACAACAGCAA
Source organism: Halichoerus grypus (assembly GCF_964656455.1). Taxonomy (NCBI): domain Eukaryota; kingdom Metazoa; phylum Chordata; class Mammalia; order Carnivora; family Phocidae; genus Halichoerus; species Halichoerus grypus. Next base: position 62,726,660 of record NC_135715.1, on the reverse strand, counting down.
AAAACAAGAAAGAACTCAAAAATTTTTTCATTCTTGGTTATTTAGTGTAAAGGCAAATCACTCTACAAATGTCCTTCACTCTTAGGAATGACTCCTTCTGAATCACATGAGAACATAACTGCTAATGATGTTTTTTTAAAGACTTGCTCATGTTTTTTTATATGTTTCATATAATCTGGTTAAAATGATGGATTCTGGCTATAATACATCTACATTCTCAAACTATTTCAACATGATTAAAATAGGAAGTGTGTTGGCCTTTAAGGCAGAAAGGAGGGACTAATGGTTACACTAGACCTTCCATGTATAAAGCACCTTCTACTCTCATCACATTTAATCTTTTCAGTGGGCCTGTGAAGTAGGGATTGTCATTCCCTTTTAGAGACTGAAGAACTGAAATTTTGAGAGGCGAGAATCAAACAGCTAAAAGAGAGTGAAACTGGGATTGAAACCAGTCCACGCTTTTCCCATTAACTATTCCTTTAAGGAGAAAATTCAGTACTCTGGAACAATTCATTCCTATGAAATTTTCTGAAAAGACCTCATAAATGAGTTTTGCTCTACAAATTCTCTACATTAATTAGTTTTTGTCAACATTCCACCAGATTAAAAATCAGATTAGAAGTCAGATGAGGGACCCCTGGGTGGCTCAGTCAGTTAAGCATCTGCCTTAGGCTCAGGTCATGATCCCAGGGTCCTGGGATTGAGTCCCGCGTTGGGCTCCCTGCTCAGCAGGGAGCCTGCTTCTCCCTCTGTCTGCCGCTCCCCCTGCTTGTGCTCTCTCTCTCCCTGACAAATACATAAATAAAATCTTAAAAAAAAAAAAAAAGAAGGAAGTCAGATCAGCCTTTTGAAGACTTTGTTATATTTTTGGTTTTATTCTAAAACACTTTTGATATGTTATTAATCAATAATGCTTACAAATAGCCATTTCTTAACAGAAGACCCACTAAGGAGGGTAAGTAGAACAAAGGCAGAAATATACAGTAAGGGCACAAAACACATGAGTTCTCAATTCTGGGGCAGAAATATTTCTTCAGGGATTAAGAATGATAATATCAAGATTTGAAAGAACTCTAATGTTCATATAGACAAATCTCCCAGCAACAGCACTGGAAGGTCTTTCCTCAGTGTCACTATTTAATAAGAGAATGTTCTAAGATAAATCTGTGATAAACCCCTCAACTATAATCTCTTTGAGGGCAGGGAGCAGGTAGGGGACTTCTCAAGGGGGCTGTATTAATTACATCATCAAAAGGGGTGCGCTTCGGGATGGAGGAGGGGATAAGTTCTTCTTCCTACTTAGCAGATTATTCCCCAAATCCTTAACTACCAGGAAATTTTAGTAAAACCTACAGATTTATTCAAGATGATGTTCATATGGCCGATTTATCTTAATTGCCTTTTCTTTCTTACAGACATCGTTGATAGAGTCAGCTGAACAAAGTTCATTCCTGAGAGAGGATCTAAAATATCAAAAACAGTTAAATTTAAAATTAGTGCTTCTCTACTGCCAGATTAATACCCAAGTGGAACTTACTAAGAAGTAGTTAAGAGCACCTAATACAAAAGAATAATTAGAATAGCCAGTTCAATTTCCTAAAGTTCCTTAAGTACACTATATCTAAAATAGCATGCCACTCAGGTGTATCTATTTTTTTGTTTTTATAAAGGGGATAACACTGAAAAAATTAAGAAGAATCTTTAAAAGGGAACTAGTCTATTCTTCTCAAGAGTGTGGCGGCCATGTCTTAAGAAATATTATTTCCCACAGGTTTTTTTTAAAAAGAGAATTACCTTTTTCTACAATCACGGAATTTCACTGCTGCAAATCACTGTAAGCCACTGAATTAGGTTTTAAGAAGTCTTAATACAGGCTTGGGGATGACCCTGCTCTGAAATAACCAAACCAAAAAGACTTAGGAAGGAAAGAATTTAGAGCTATTTCTTTTTCATCTCTCAGGGCATTTTGTTCTTTAAACTATGACCCTGAACTTGATTTTTTTCCTGGGAGATGGTTAAGCCATATTCCTTTAGAAAGTAATGCCATAATCTCACCAGGATATCAGTGGCCAAGTATCTACAGAAACATAATGGCGGCTTCCTTTTCAGAGGTCAAAAATCAGCAGTAGGGTTTCTTCCTTCCTTCCCTCTCATCTTCTTTCCTTCCGCCCATTCATCTTTATTCCCTCTCCCTGCTCCATCCCCACCCTTCCCCCTTTCCTCTTCTCCCTCCTTCTTTTAACCATTCAGTGGGTGGCAGATAATGTGACATGTGTAAGGATCATGTTTATCTTAATTCATAATTTCATCCTAAGTATGTGGCACAATTTCTGATGCCAAGAATGTGCTTAATAAATATCCATTGAGTAAATAAATCTGTTGAATACTTCTCCGGGCCAAACACTGAGATAGACCCTAAAGTTGCAAAATTCCTGTCCCATAGGCTCATCTGAAACCTACAAAGATGTGTTTAGGGAAGCAGACAGAATTGGATCTAGGATTCTACAGAAGAGGTACTATTTCCTAAAGCAAGACTAGAGGCCTTTACTAAGCTATAACTTAAAGCGGATATGTGTATGGTCTACTATTGTTGTCATGGTCCCACTGGTATTCATGGCCCCGAACTGAAGTGGTTCTTCTCCTCGCTTGCTAGAATGAATTCAGAAAACCCTTCTCTTCATGAAAAGAGGCCCCTAAGAAGGCTGAGCGACCAGCAAAGCTGGTTGTTTTTCCTTTGGAGGTGCCTGGACCCTGCTCCATCACTTCATTACTGGCTACATGGAGCTCCTTCTGCCTGTGGAACTTTCCCAGCATCATCTGGAACCACATCTCAGAGTGTTCCCACGAGTCCCCATTGGTCTACCCAGTTTGGGGCTTGGTTTAGCTCACAGCAACCTCTCCGTTTTCCTGTCGTCCTCCTGCGCTCGCATGCTACGTGAGGGAATACAGGCTCCTCTTGGATCTTCCAAATGACTTCTAGCAACTTGGACAAATTTTCTATTTTTGTTCCCATTTTTTTCCCCACTGACTATAACCTGCAAATTATTTTTTCTCAAGTGCGTTTAGATTTGAAAGGAAAGAAAACATGAGTCAGGAGTCAAAGAGATGTGTCCAAAGAGATGTGACATGGTCATTGTTCAGATTGGAAGAGATTTCTTCATTGGACTGAAAATGTGGAGGAAACAGACTCTCATCTTTTTCAACACTGAGAGTTTCTGAGTTTTCAGAGTTTATGGTACTGTTCTTGAGAAGCCAAGAGCATAATTTTGAGAACAGGAAACATGATGGCTTCTTAATCAAATTAAATAGCAAAATGAAAGCAATAATTACTCAAATTTACTTGGCAAATTAGCAAGACAAATTAATTGAAACACTACTTTTGATCATTAGGATATAATTAGAAAAGTCGGGTGGATGAAAATATCTCTGAGGCATGAATTAAATCAATTGGACAACCTGATTATAAAGACCTTATGCTTAATGTGTAAATACAAACTTACTGTTATGAATGTAAAAGGAAGAAGAAAAGATTAATCAGCAAATATTTATTAAAAATGGTCCTGTACAAATAACGTGAATAACAATGGCAAACATCTACTGGATTTTTATTTTGTGGAGATACTAGGTTACACTACATATAATTCTTATCACCTGTATTGTTTTGTTCTCTTAAAAAGTAATAAATAAATTCACCATTGTTAACATTTACACAGTATAAGCCATTATTGACGCTTAGTCCCCAACCTCAGGCTTCATGATGGAAGGAACACAGGGCACCAAGGCCAACAACAACAACAAAAAACCAGACTGAGATGTCTTTTCTGTTCTTAGCCTCATCTTCCAGTTACAAATGCCACTACTTCTCAGTAAAATCTGTTCTATAAAACTCTGGACACATCCAAACTCCGCCAGAAGAAGCCAATTTGTACAGTTTCCCCTGACAGCAGCTCTTCATTCAAGTTGGCCCAATTAGATTGAGGAGAGAGACTTATTCCATTACTGGGACCAGGGGAAACTCATCCTCTCTTATTTGACATGAACACAAGCTACATGTGCCAAATGCAATCACCAATGAGAAGAAAACTAGCCTCAAGATGAAGCCAAACTTAAGATGGTGGGGCCGAGGTTGACCTGCAAGTGACAGGTCTCCTGTTCAGGAAAATCTTGGGCCCTGGACAACATCCTGGAACTCCAGGAGCAGTCAAGTCTGCAGCTCACCTTAGCTCTGGCCTTCCTATGGTAAGAGGTCCTAAATATCTTCTTTGTTTCAGCTGGTTGGAATCAGATCTTTGTAACCTAAAGTGAAAGCACCCTGATGTATATAAACAAAATGAATGTTAAACGACATTCTAGCGAAGTACAAAAAATTAACTTTCTTTCTGTACAAAAGACAAACATGGTTGCCAGAGGGAAGATGGGCAAAATGGGAGGATGGGAGTGGGAGATACAAGTTTCCAGTTACGTAATGAGTAAGACATGAGAATAAAAGGCACAGCATAGGGAATATAGTCAATGACACTGTAACAGTGTTGGATGGTGACAGATGGTAACTACACTTGTGGTGAACATTGCATGACATAGAGAGATGCTGAGTCACTGTGTTGTACACCTGAAACTAATGTAATATTGTGTGTCAACTATACTCAAATAAAAAATTAAAAAATAGTAATTTTCTATATCACTTAGGGTAATTTTGTTTCAAAGTATGGCTGCTGATCCCTTGCACCTGAATCACCTGGCATATTTGTTTAAAACACCAATGAGAGAAACAAGTCTACCTCTGATTTTAATGCTAAAGGCTGAAAGCTACTGTCAAGGCAAGCTGTACAATTTTAGTTGGGTAATTTAGGAATTCATTATGCAGCCTGTTTGTACTCTTGTTTCCCTGTTTTAAAAATATGTGTATTCAAACATGCTCCTGGCTTCTTCATAAATAAGAATGATCCAAAGGTAAACAGTAACAATCTTTGATTTGTAAAACCGGGTATTTTTGCGAAATTGCTGCAAAGCTTTGCACTTCATAACATATTAAAATGCTTGAGAAATAATCAATAGCCTTATAAAATTGTTTTCAAGGCACATAAAAAATTCTCCCTAAATCTCCTTGCTAAGGAAAAAAGGCATTTTAAAAACTAGATTCTACTAGACTTCTACCACAGTATGTTAAAACCACAAACATGAGTTTCTATAAAATCTGTTTCTTGCCTAACTACTACTTATGTGTTTGGACTCAGTTTAAATACTCTTAACCTGGGAGGCCCTTCCTACCCACCCCCACCCCCACCCCCCCATTCCTACCTCCTCCAGTGTGCCCCCTTCGGCTCTTTCTTGGCTCTACTCCCTGCCCACCCTGCAACCTAAAACACATCCACACTCACCCTTTATCTACATAAACCCTTTACAGCCTTGAATGAAGCCTCAGCTAAAAATAATACTTCCTTAGGATGCCCCCAGGGGAGGTCAAGTCCGCTTGAACTGTGATATAGCAACTAAATAAAATAGCTGTCAGGCTGCCTTCAGCTGCCAGTGAGAGAAAAGATGCCTTTAACATTACCCAGTAAGGAAATGAATTACTATGTATCAGCAAGGTTGAAAATTCCTAGGGAAGGCCTGCTTCCGGGGTGGCTGAGCCTCAGCTCGTTCCTCTGCCTACCCCAGCGCCCCCGGAGGCTGCTTCTTCCTGCCTTTCTACCCAGCTGCCAGAGGGAGGGGGAGCATGGCTTCTGGGGGCCTTTCCCTTAGGCATGTGACCCCGTTTTCCCCAAAGGCCTCTGGACACATCTCATGCCGTAATCCCTGGTCCAAATGGGCTTCAGCCTTCCCATCCCACGCTAGTGTTAAGAGGTAAGATGACCAAGATTAATTTTGAGTGCTTGCCACCTATTTACAACCCGGCACAACAAGAAGAGTGTAATATGTGTGCAGCATACTAGGATAATTGGATGGGGCTGCCCTGCGCAGCCTCTGCCCTGGCCCTGACCAGCCGTCCCGGCGGCTGAAGGCATCCATAAAGGAGCATTATCTGAAATGAACCTCTTTCTGGAGTGTCAGGGGTATGCGTTGGTTGAAATCAGGGGTCCTCAGACGAGAGCGCCACCACCTGTTCTTGTAAACAAAATGTTATGGGAAGACAGTCACACCCATTTATACATGGAGCGTCTTTCCTGCTGCAACTGCAGAGCTGAATCGTTGCAACAGAGACCATATGGCTCCCAAAGCGGAAAATGGTCACTAGCTGGCTCTTTACAGAGACGGTTTCTCAGCCTCTGGCCTAGAATCACCACCCAGCATGGAATAATATTGGTAAGGCAACCACGAGGTCCATTGCCGTGCCCGACACCCTTCCTTTCTAACACACATCCCAGGGATATGATCTTCTTGAACATCTGCCTGTCCTGCTGGTTTTTTTAGTTCCCTGAGGGCAGTGAACAGGGTCTTTTAAAATGCCTTACCGATGGCACATCCCCAGCACCTAGCCCAGGGCCTGGTGCCCCGTGAGCATCTCATAAATACTGGTTGGCTGGATAACTGAATGAAGGCACTCCTTAAATAATCTTCCATACAAAACCAAAAGCGATGGTTTCTTTCAGGATATGCTTTAGAGAGAGAAAGTAACATTTCAGTAACGGGGCGCCAAGAAAGTGGCCCACGCCCCACGATAAAGAAAACACGAACCTTAACGACATTAACATTTCCCAACCCTCGGGAGGAAGATGTGCCTGCTCCCTGTCTCCTTTGAAAGGTGGCAGCAATGGGCTTGGGTTCTCAGAAGTGGAAGAGGCAGGGTGTGTCTGTGACAACCAGCATGCGTACCGCTAAAACCGTGGGCCCCCGGCCCATCCTTCCTGAGAATGCTCCCCCTCACACGCATGCTGTGGCTCCCAACTCCAGTCCTAGGCTCTCCCAAGTTAGCACCATAATCTGTGACTTCACTCATTTGCTGAAGTTCGGCCTTCATCAGCATTCAGGGGAACAGTAACAATTTTTTAAAGATAGAAAACAGAAGCAGTTTTGTAGGACGGTTTTGCAGGACCTAGAGCTCATTTTATCTATAAATAATGCCAGTTTTATTTTTTCCTCATCATCGAACTAAGAGAAATTTAAAAAGAAACAGGGAAAAATTAAAACACTGTAGTTTTTAAATTGTTAAAATGTCTTGGTGAGTTTAATCACAAAAGAAATTATTACCACCAGTAAAGAGGCAAATTTTTTCTTTTTTTTTTTAAGTTTGACATTCAAATTTTTAATCCACAATGCTGAGAAGATATAAACTACTGGGATGCAGCAATGAAAACTGCAAAAACAGGATATGGGTTTCATTATAACCTGCTAATTAATACAGCACACACAATAGCAAGAGATCAGCAAGAACAGTTTTCTAATCAAGTTGAGGCGTGTGTGAAACAGCCAAGAATGCCCCAAACACCAGAAAAAGAAAAATGCGAAACACTGTGTTAAAATACCTCCCCTGGACACAGTTTGCTTTCCAAAAAAACCCAAAACACAAACAAACAAAATGAAAAAACCCCACCAAAATCAAAAGGCAAAAAACAACCCCCAAACCAAAAACAAACAACAACAGCAACAACAAAACCAAGCTGACACTCAACTTTGTGCTGGCATTTTCCCTTCTCTGCGTTTCCAGCAATCACAAACGCATCCAGACTTGGGAAAGCCTTCATAAGGAGGGAAGCACAGTCAGAAATCTCTTTTATTTTTATCCATGCAAATTAGTAGTAGTTAATTGTATGGGCTTCTCCACCAAAAGAACTAGTATTATTTTGAGGGAAGCAGGGTGTTTGTCATCCAGAGTCAAACAGAAATTGCTTTATTTTCAAATTCACAAAACTGTGATGTGGTATCACATCTGTCCATTTTTCTCAAGATCTGACAAATTTTTTTCACAGAAGTTCTAACGTTGAATTTTTAAATGATGATTTGGGATAGACCAACTGACATTAGACCAACTCCCTCGAACATTTCTTCTTAGAGTGAAGTATTTAATGGGAAAAGTGAATGTTTAAGTTAGCAACTCACTTTGCACTAAAGGTCAAAAACTTAATCTGTCTATCCTTATATTAGGGGAAAGTATATTTGCTTGGCAATTGTCTTTGATGTAGTAACACCAATTCCGGAAAAAAAGTCCTCAGAAAGTAATTCAATAAAGAAAAGACTTCCTTTCGTTAAATTTCTCATTACAATATGCCTTAAAATCACAGAAAACTGGACTAGATGAAATACCCAACTAGAAAGAAATAAGGACGTGTTTAAGGAAATGGAGGTTCATCAACCAAGTGAAATATAATCCAATTAGTACAGATTATAATGATGCAAACCATGTAGTACTCTGCAACCTTTCTTATAGACTGCTAAATAGAACACACTATAACTACAAGTGAAAATTCCTGATCAGGACACACAAAACCAAAGTCATGAGGTGCCCTTCACCAGTGTGTGAACTTCCGACTACTCAATCACATCTCTCCCAGCTTCTCACATCTCTATGGGGTCTCCTGATGGGCTTTTCTCATTCCTCCCTGGTGTTTTTGCTGTGCTGTATTCCTGGCTCGCTAGGTGCTTCTGTCTACCCCCAGACAACCTGCATGCATCACTGTGTTCAAGACCCAGCCCTGCAACAAAGTTGTCTACTACTCTGGAGTGAAATCGCTTTGGATTTCTTAGCCCTGGACAGTGTTGTTGGCTTTATCTCCTCAGGCAGCCTGTAAATTCCAGAGAGTTCGCACATGCAATAAGTAATAAACACATGATTCTGAATGAACTGATCAAATGAATATAAACTCTTCAGAGCAGGGACTATTTCTTAGCTTTGTCTCCACAATACTTCCTCCAGTCCAGGCAAACGGTAGATTGCCAATAACTTCACTAAACAAACAGATAAATGAAGGTCTGTGTATTGTTACATGTGACTGCTGGCTGTATGGTTCTCTTCCTCATGTCTCTTCTACTCTCCGCTTCTATGAGAGGTCAGATAAGGTTCTTTTCTAAAAGGAGTGCCATCAATGAAGAAAACTTACCCAGGTCAAACTGGCCGGAAACGTAGCCACAGGTCTGTCGGATTTCCTCACTGTCCCAGCCCAAGGGGTAGAGGGCACAGCCCGCACCGATCAACAAGCCTGAGAAGAGAGAAGCCAAGAGGGCTTTACCAGTATTCCTCTGCATCTCTAGATAAAGGCAGCACTGGGGGGGGTGGGGGGGGTCGATATTAGCAATATAACAGAAGATCATGGTGTCTGCTTTTTGGAAAGCACCAGCCACGGCTCCTGTAAGCAATCTAAGGTCAGTCTGATTCCGTGAACAATTTCAAGTCCGCTTAAAAGGAAAGAAAAAACAACAAAACACTGATACACAGCTCAGTTTGGTTCCAACTTTGCCTTTTGAAGCATTAAAAGCCTTGCAAACCCTGTTTAGGAAACACGATTCAGAAGCTTTCTAAATCACTCTTGTAAAAATCCAACCAATTCCTCCATCAGTCCATGTAAACAAGTGAATCAAGAGCAAGCAGAAGTGCCTAATAGGTTATGCTTCATCGTGCATTAGATTTTTTTTTTTTCCAGTTTAAGAATTAAAATAGAATGTTTTGGCATCATTCAATTTTACCAGGGACAGAGAAAACATAAAGATTTTCATGAACCACTTTGGCACACAACAATTGGACTTATTAACTGCACTACCTGCTATTACACTCCGTTGAAAAGTTGAGAATCAGGGAGCATTGCTTCAGCTCAGAAATATTCTAGAAGACGGACACTTACATAATTTAAGTCCTCCTTGCAGCTAAGACCAAAAGTTTTGATGACCAAACTGAAGAAGGTGACTATTTTACTTTAATATATGAAGTTATCATGGCAATGCACTCTGAGCAGACTGCTTTTAATAGGCGTGTCCTCAGTGTTGCTTCAAAGCCTAATGTGGGTCGACAAGAAGCTGAATGAGGCTGAAGCACTCACCACCACAATCTGAGGGCTAATCAGAAAGTAACATCTTGTCCTATCAGGGAGTGAGCACTGTCCTCGTCCGTGAGTTCCACAAGTGTGCTGAGCCAGGAGCACCACCACACACACAGTCTGATGGGTGGGAACACCAGCCCGATCTGGGAGAATGTGGGTTATACGGTGCTAAATGAGAGAGCCCCTGAAATGAGAAAAAAATCTACTAAGGTGGTAACGTTGAGGAGGAATGACAGGTCCCCAAGCGCCTCTAGAAGAGACTTTCAGTATTTCTGTATTGAATCCCTTTCTGTTCCCTTTTTGCTTCTCCCCCTGCCCTTGGCAGATGACTCTTGCAGTTATAGCCCCCACGCATAAGTAGTCTCTTTCTACACAGGCACCTAAGGAGGGACTGCTTTCCATACTCTCCCCAACCTCTATGCTGAGCTGTGTGGAGAGATATCCCCCATGAACTGACATAGATTTCTCACCCTGGCGCCCCTCCCTCCAGTCTGTCCCTTGGTCAACAGTAAAACAACCATTTAATGCAGAGGGGCTGTGATCTGAGGGAATGCCTACAAAGAATTTTTGAAAGTGCAAATCCTGAATTCCAGGATGCCTTCTTGGATAAATATGAATTGCATCGAGGCCAAAGAATAACCCAGAAAGCAACCCTACAAGGTTTTGCTGATTGAGCAAATGCCTCCAGTAACTGGTTTCCTTAGGCTCTTCCCCTTAGGACAGAATTTATAGTATTCTGAAGACAACTCTAAACCCGGGTTATCCACCATCAGGTAAAGAGATAATGAGGAAGCCAAAGTTTATGCAAATTGAATTCTATGAAGGTTTAATAAATAATGTGATCTCGCTACCATGATACTCAGTTCTTAAATTAATAAGTAACACCAATTTTTTGAGAACTTGTGAGCAATTTTTTAATGATGACAAATGCAGAAAGAAAATTTTCAAATGTAAGAAAAACAAAAAATAGTAACATTTAAACCATCAGTTTTCTCTTTTTCTGATATTCAAACAAATGATTAAATAGTCTCGTTTCAGAAGGCAGGAAAATGTGTCATGTATCACAAAAGTGGCTGTTCTGGTCCAGGGTGATGCCAGGCACTTTGGGAAACCAAATAGAAAGGAGATTATATACGGAGCACGTTGACCTGTAGTCTTCCAAGTGGTAGAACGCTTGGCAGTCAGGATTCTTTTGTAGAATGTTGAGGTGTCTTTGTGACACAATGAAATGTAAATTCAACCATATAAATGAAGAATAATTTTGTACATAAGAAATTTGTGTTATTTGTATGATTTAAAAAAAAACCACGGACATAGCTCACATTAAAAAAAAAAAGTGTTAGGGGAGGGCAACTAGCTTATCTGGATTTTTGTATTAATATTTATATAGCCTTTGTTTTGTCTTCTGCTAATGTTTGTTAACAGCAAAAGTACCGCAGATGATAAAGGTCTGGGAAACATTTCTGGGAGAAAAATGTATGTCACAAACCGATCAGTCTAATTGGCTGTTGCAATTTTAGGTCCCACAGGTAACCACTGGTGGCCTCCCACTATCTTTCTACTGTTGTATGTTTATGGAGAAAGCAAGTCTTAGACTAAATTCAGCCAAATATACAATGATGTTTATTAGTCAGCTGGCACAGAAAGCAGCCAGATGACCAATTCCGTAAGCTCAGTGAAACCCTCCTCCCCAAATCCATCACATAGTCATTCTAACAAGTGCCATCAACATACCATAAATACAACAAATATTCAACCGACATGTTGAAGGCACTCCAGACAGTGTCTTCCATCTAAAGACCAGAGAGTTTACCCCTGCCCAACGCCGTGGCCATGAGCTCCATGTAGCAAACTTAAATTTAAGTTGATTAAAATTAAACGAAAAATTCATTTCTTCAGTTGCACTGGCCACACTTGAAGGGCCTGACAGCCACATGGCGCTATTGGCTACCATACTGGACAGGGCAGAGAGAGACCATTTTTACAATTGCAGAAAGTGCTACTGGAGAAAGCTATTCTCGACCTAAGACACTCCTTCAGGAGGATGCTGGGTGGGACAGATTCTTAAATCCTAAGCCTGATACTGCTTGTTAATCAAAATCATCTCTGCTCTTTTAGATTCTCCCTTTCTAGGTGGGGCTAGAGATGCGGAAACTACATTTCAGATCTCTTCTGCTGGCAGAAATTCTGGTTCATGTCTGTTAATGAGAAGCTCTCGTGTGGGATTCAGAAGGTCAAAGAGAGAAGTAAACCACTTCCCCATTGGCAGCTGCAACCAGGGGCATGCCTTTTTGTAGACAGTAGACGAAATTGGGGGAGTGGCTTCCAGGCAGTCTCCACAGCACCACCCACTAAGGGCAAATCCTCAGCTGCAGATTCTTTCTACCCCTGCACATCCTGATTTCCTGAATTCTTCTCTGCTCTTCACTTCCCCAGACCTAATAGGTCTGTGAAACTTTAAATCCCTGGGCTACATCCCTCCTACTTGAAATACCTGTGGTGGTTTCTTTCACCGGTCAGACTCTGGCTGGGACATGCCCAACTCGTGCTGATACAGGTCTTTCTCTTCTACCCTATAATTTGTACAGTGTCCATTTTCTCAATGAAAAATTCTCTCTAATACAACTTATGCTGATTACTAAACCTCAGCAAGTATAGATTGATATTAGAAGGCTTCTGGTAACCCTCTGTGGTGTGGTCTGTGGCTAAGGGAATTTATGTTAATTAACCCTCCCTGGAGTGTAAATTTCTGAAGTGAATACTCTAAATGTTCACCAACTGCCCCTAGCTTGTCAACTGGAGTCAACTAGCATTTTATTGTCCATTCCGAAGTACTATATTGTGAAGTAAAGTTAGAGATAATTAAACATAAAAGAGAGAACATCTTTTTTATTACTGAAGTATTACCGACATACAATATCCTACTAGTTTCAGGTGTACATCATAGTGATCTGATATTTTTATATGTTATGAAATGATCATCATAAGTCTAGTTACTATTTGTCACCATACAGTTGTTACAATATCATTGACTATATTCTCTATGCTTTACATTACATCCTCATGACTTACTTATTTTATAACTGAAAGGTTGTACCTCTTAATCCCCTTCACTTACTTTTCCCATCCCATTCCCGCCCCCCCCCCCCCCGGTAATCAACAGTCCATTTCCTAGATCTATGAGTCTGTTCCTGTTATATTTTGTTTGTTCATTTGTCTTCTTTTTTTAGATTCCACATATAAGTAAAATCATATGATATTTGTCTTTCTCTGACTTATTTCACTTAGCATAATAACCTTTAGGTCCATCCATATTGTTGCAAATGGCAAAATTTCATTCTTTTTCATGGCTGAGTAATATTCCATTATATATGTGTATATCTCACATCTTCTTTATTCATCTATTAGTGGACGCTTGGCTATTGTAAATAATGCTGTAGTGAACACAGGGGCACATATATCTTTTTGAATTAATGTTTTCATTTTCTTCAGATAAATACCCAGAAATGGAATTGCTAGATTGTATGGTAGTGCTATTTTTAATTTTTTGAGAACTTCATACTATTTTCCATAATGGCTATTCACACCAACAGCACACAAGGGTTCTGTTTTCTCCACATCCTTGCCAACATTTGTTACTTTTTGTCCTTTTGATAACAGCCAATCTGACTGGTGTGAGGTGATATCTCGTTGTGGTTTAGATTTGCATTTCGCTGGTGACTAGTGATGCTGACATCTTCTCATGTGCCTGTGGGCCATCTGTATATGTTCTTTGGAAAAATGTCTATTCAAGTCCTCTGGCCATTTTTCAATTGGGTTGTTTGCTTCTGTTTTTGTTTTGTTTTATATTAAGATGTGTAAGTTCTTTATATGTTTTTGGATATTAACCCCTTATTGGATATATCATTTACAAATATCTTCTCCAACACCGTAGGCTGCCTTTCCATTTTGTTGATTGTTTCCTTTACTGTGCAGAAGCTTTTTAGTTTGATAAAATCCCATTTGCTTATTTTAGTTTTCGTTGCCCTTGCTTGAGGAGACTAGTCCAAAAAAATATTGCTAACACCAATGTCAAAAAGCTTACTATGTTTTCTTCTAGAAATGTTATGGTTTCAGGTCTTACATTCAAGCCTTCAATCCATTTTGAGTTTATTTTTGTATATGGTGTAAGATAGTGGTCCAGTTTCATTCTTTTGCATGTAGCAGTCCAGTTTTCCCAGAACCAGTTATTGAAGAGACTGTTTTTTCCCTATTGTATATTCTTGACCTTTGTCTTAGGTTAATTAACCATATATACATGGACTTATTTCTGGTCTCTCTATTCTATTCTATTGATCTATGTGTCTATTTTCATGCCAGTACCATACTATTTTGATTACTACAGTTTTGTAGTATAGTTTGAAAGCAGAACGTGTGATACCTCCAGGTTTGTTCTTCCTTCTCAAGATTGCTTTGGCTATTTGGTGTCTTTTGTGGTTCCATGCAAATTTTAGGATGCTTTGTTCTAGTTCTGTGAAAAATGCCACTGGTATTTTGATGGGGATTGCAATGAATCTGTAGATTGCTTTGTGTAGTATGGATACTTTAACAATATTAATTCTTCCAATCCATAAGCACAGTATATCTTTCCATTTACTTGTGTCATCTTCAATTTCTTTCATCGGTGTCTTATAGTTTTCAGAGTACAGGTCTTTCACCTCCTTGGCTCAGTTAATCCTAGGTATTTTATTATTTTTGATGCAATTGTAAATGGGATTGTTTTCTTAATTTCTCTTTCTGATAGATTGTTATTAGTATGTAGAAACACAATCTATTTCTGTATCTATTCTGTATTTAGTATCCTGCAACTTTACTGAATTCATTTAATTCTAATAGTCTTTTGGTGGAGTGTTTATGGTTTTCTATATATAGTATCATGTCATCTGCAATTAGTGATAGGCTTACTTCTTCCTTTCCAATTTCAATGACTTTTATTTCGTTTCCTGCCTAATTACTGTGTCTAGGACTTCCAATACTATGTTGCATAAAAGTGGGAAGAGTGGGCATCTTACCTTGTTCCTGATCTTAGAGGAAAATCTTTCAGCTTTTCACCATTGAGTATGATTGATGTTAGCTGTGGGTTTATCATATATGCCCTTTATCATGTTGAGGTATATTCTTTCTATACCCATTTTGTTGAGGGTTTTTAACAAAAATGAAGGTTGAAATTTGTCAAATGCTTCTTCTGCATCTATTGAGATGGTTATATGATTTTTACCCTTGGTTTTATTAATGTGATCTATCACGTTAATGTGGTATACCACATTGATTGATTTGCAGATGCAAACCCACTGTGGATCCCTAGAATAAATCCCACTTGATTGTGGTGTATAATCCTTTTAATGTATTGTTGAATGCAGTTTCCTAATAATTTGTTGAAGTTTTTTGCATCTATGTTCATCAGGAATATTGGCCTATAGTTTTCTTTTTTTGTGGCATCTCTGTTTGGTTTTAGTACCAGGGTAACACTGGTCTCATAAAATGAATTTGGAAGCATTCCTTCCTCTTAAATTCTTTTGGAATAATTGAGAAGGAGAGGTACTAACTCTTCTTTAAATGTTTATAGATTCACCTGTGAAGGTATCTGGTCCTGGGCTTTTGTTTTTTTGGGATTTTTGAGTTATTAATTCAATTTTATTACTTATAATAGGTCTATTCCAATTTTTCTATTTCTTCATAATTTTGGAAAGTTGTGTGTTTCTAGGAATTTATCTATGGCTGGTTTAATGGTGATGAACTTCTTTAGCATTTGCTTGTCTAGGAAACTTTTTATCTTTCTTTCAATTCTGAACACCTTTGTGTGGATCTCTCTGGATTCATCTTGTTTTGGACTCTCTGTGTCTCCTGGACCTGGTTGTCTGTTTCCTGGTTAGGGAAATTCTTAGCCATTAGCTCTTCAAATATGTTTTCTAACCCTTTTTCTTTCTTGTCCTCCTGGGATCCCAATGGTGCAAATGTTAGTATACTTGATGTTGCCTCAAGAGGTCTCTTAAACAATCCTCATTTTTTAAAACTCTCTCCCTTTCTCTCTCTCTTTCTGTTCTGATTGAGTCATTTCCACTCCTCTGTCTCCCAGATTGTGAATCCGTTCTTCTGTATCATCTAATCTGTCGATTCTCTCTAGTGTATTTTCCATTTCAGTTATTGTATTCTTCAGCTCTGACTGGTTCTTACTTACATTTCCTAATCCTTTGTTGAAGTTCTCATTGAGTTCCTCCATTCTTTTCCCTAGTTTGTTACCTGTCTTTATAACCATTACTTTGAACTCTTTATCAGGTAAATTACTTATCTCCATTTCATGAGGGTTTGATTCTGGGGTTTTTATCTTGTTCTTTGGTTTGGAACATACTCCTTTGTCTCATTTTGTTTGACCTTCTGTGTTTGTTTCTATGAATCAGGGAGAATGGCTACTTCTCTGATCTTGAAGGAGTGGCCTTGTATAGAAACAACCCCTTTGTAGACTGCATGTGCCTGGTGGCTTTGGCAAGCTGGCTGGAGAAGGAACAGACACAGACAGGTGGAGAAGGGGTCCCAGGGTGAGACAGTAGGGTCCCGGTGACAGGAGGGCTAGAACTGGCGAGAGCACCAGGGCCACTTTGATAAGATGGCTGCAGCTCAGGTGGGTATGGGAGTGGGGGCCTATGGTATGCCACACCAGGGCCAGCTTGGGGGAATGGCGGGAGCTGATGTGAGCCAGGGGCCCAGGGCATGATAGGCCAGCAGGCCAGCTAGAGTGCCTGGACCCTGCTTCTGCCCACAATATCGAGCTGAAGAGGGGATATGAAAAATGGTCTCACTGGTCCTCCAACCCTAGAGACAGTTCCAGCAGTTCCTCACCTGTTTGGTGGATGCTGTAAGGTTAGCAAATGGATTTCTTTGACTTATAGTCTGGTTGCTCTTTAAACCACTATTTTTTTGCTGTGCCCCAAGGTGGGAGAGTCTGCTCATGGGCCCCTCAGTGTTATTATCCCTCAGTGACTCTGCAGGTCACTGAGTTGGAGGTGGGGTTTCTGTCATTGCAGTGTCTCTGTCTCTCCTACTCTTCTATATGTAGTCTCTCCATCATTTGTTGTGCAGAAGCTGTTCAATCAAACTTCAGTTCTTCTTGAGGAGGAACTGCTCTATATGTTAGTATAGGTTTGGTGTATCTGTGGGAAGAAGTGAGTTCAGGGTCTTACTATGCTGCCATCTTGGACCCGCCCCTGAGAACATCTTTTTAATGGAAGAAATCTGTCATTTTTCAGTTTTAGACATGTTAAACCTTAGACCATGTTGTAGAAATCAATGTTTCATGGAAGTGTAGTTTGAAAATCCCTGAACTAGACCCCTTTTAGTTGTTATCCTGCCTGCTGAAATGGGGCTCAGAGAATATTCTGGAACTTGAGGTGGTTGCCCAAATGATATCTTAGTGACCTAATAAGTTTTAATGGCTCTTGTTGCCTAATTCACTCCTGGAGAGCAAACGGCTCAGTGAGAATCTCTGGCTCACAAACTTTTATATCATCTACATGGATTTTCTTTATCAGGTTTATAAATCTGGTGGTTTATAAACTTCAAGAGCTTAATTATGTGGTATTTTAACCACATCCTTTTGTCATTGCCATAAAAAGATGTCATGAAAAAATAGTCACATTATCACATTTTGGGAAAATCTGTGCCTATAGGAGTGGAAATGAGGAAAGACAGTGTGAAGCAAGGCAACAACCTGAGGAAGGCAGTAACGGGGGTGGGGGGGGATGGAGGAGGTCTGAGATCATTTGCAGCTACAGGCTCATTTGTAACTAAGAAGCAATCTATTTTTACAATCCTAAGGGGTCATGAGTAAATCACAAATTAGCATACATTAGCTCAATCTTTAGTTTTTACCTGGCACCTAGCTGAAATCAGCTATCCAGGAGCAAGAGATCATGAAGGTCAGTTTGTAGGAGGTCTTAGAAATTTAGAGAGATGTTGCTTCCCATAAAGAATGGAAATAATAATCCAAGAAATGACTCAATAATTCCTAAATGAAAAAAATTCCATTTTTTTGACTATGACGCCATTCCAACCTGAATGCCCTAGGGTTTTGGTCTCACCCTGTTTATGACAATTACAGTAGTTAAAGAGCCAGGTTGGTGGAATGACATCTAAGGAGAAGCCAGTGTTAATGGAGAAGAGACAGCACACATAAATGCGATGCAAGCAATCAGGAGCTGTGCTGTGATGTTATGTTATAAAAGACATCTACCTTTCTCCCCAAATGGATTCTTGTACCTAAATCTTACCTAAAACTCTGTCTGCCCATAAACCACCTTTGGGAGAGTTCCTAGTGGAAACTCTATTCACTTTCACACAATGCTGGAAATATCTGCCATGATACTAATTATTTCTTAGAATTCAAGTGTGAAGTCTGAAGTTTGTATAAAGAGCTCAGTGGTCAAAGTAAGAACCAGATGCTGGGAATTTTCCCTTCTGCAAAACTCTTTCTATTCAAAGTTGGTACTTAACACTTAGCTAGAGGAATATTAACATAACAATTCGGCTCCTGCCAAGAAGGCAAAACAAACCTCTAGCCAGCCAATGCCAATTACTCTCCACAGGTGGTAAGAATAGAGTCCTCATGTTAGACTCAGAAAGCCTTATTTTTTCCAGGCACTCTTGAAAGTTTTTATGTGATCTCACTTTTTTCCATGACTATCGCTCCATTCTTTTTCCACAGTTTATTATTTTTTTTATACTGTGACTTTTTCCACTTATTGCCCCTTCAGTGGTCACACCAGTGTTTCCCATCATTTCATCCTTTATGTTTTTTGGATACTTTTATCCATCCTCCAGTTCCTTTATCTTCTTTTCTGTAGCAAGCACAGAGGGAAGTTGTTTTCTTTACTCTTCTCATGCAAGCTGCTCAGTCTTGGAGCCTGTTATCTGGATTTCTCTTTGGATGATGTTGGCACATTTCCATCTCCAAGTCTCCATATGCTAATTTATGTACACAATTCTCATCCATTCTCACCCCCTACATAATTGTCCCTTTACAAAACAAATCCACTGGTGGGGAGGAAATAAGAGCAAGGGCCAGTATTACAACTCTTCGGACCTTGAAAGCACCATTACAGGGAAGCTACAGTGGACCCCTGAACAACACAGGGGCCAGGGGCACTGACCCCCTGTGCAGTCGAAAATCTGTGTATAACTTTTGATTTCCCCAAAACTTCACTACTAATAGCCTACTGTTTACCAAAAGCCTTACAGATAACATAAAGTCAATTAACGCATATCTTGTATATGTATTATAGACTGTATTCTTACAGTCTAGCTAGAGAAAAAAAAATGTTACTAAGAAAATTATAAGGAAGAGAAAATACATGTACAGTGCTGCACTGTATTTATTGAAAAAAGTCCGTATATAAGTGGACCCACGCAGTTCAAACCTGTGTTGTTCAAGGCTCAACTGCACTTAAGTAGCCTATAAGAAGGAGGCTTATGCCGGCTCATAAACCACACCTCCCTTCAAAGTGCTTTCTGGAAACTGAGGTATAGAGGATGAAAGAGGCTTGTCCAAGGACATAGAACCCAGATCAATCCCAGGGCTCCTGGATTCCAGACCAGGCCTCTTTTCCACCTGTCATGATCCCAATGCTTGCTTGCACATCAGGCCATTCCAAGGTCACACCCTCGCCACCGGCTACCCGAGTGTAGCCACAGCTGTGTGGGATTTCACCAACATCATATTTTACTAAGTGGGGCTTCTCGCCGGCAACTCCATATTTCGTGGGTCTCATCTAAAGATGTGCCCACACTGAACTGGGTAGCTGGCACAGAGCCAAGTCAAGAGGGTCCCATTATGTGGCTCAGGGGCCCTGACCAGTCCCAAAGGCATTTCTGACTGGGGACTAATCAGTTCTTTGGGTATGTCTTGAATTTTCTTATCTCTGAAGGTTGAATCCCTTCCCTTTGAGATACTCTCACTCCTTACTTCATGCTCGGGCTCCACCATGAAAATATTAGCTGACACTTCTCCAAAGAAGACATACAAATGGCTAACAGACACATGAAAAAATGTTCATCATCATTAGCCATCCGGGAAATTCAAATCAAAACCACACTGAGATACCACCTTACACCAGTTAGAATGGCAAAAATTGACAAGGCAGGAAACAACAAATGTTGGAGAGGTTGTGGAGAAAGGGGAACCCTCTTACACTGTTGGTGGGAATGCAAGTTGGTACAGCCACTTTGGAAAACAGTGTGAAGGTTCCTCAAAAAGTTAAAAATAGAGGGGCACCTGGGTGGCTCAGTCGTTAAGCGTCTGCCTTCGGCTCAGGTCGTGATCCCAGGGTCCTGGGATCGAGCCCCACATCGGGCTCCCCGCTCCGCGGGAAGCCTGCTTCTCCGTCTCTCACTCCCCCTGCTTGTGTTCCCTCTCTGTCTCTGTCAAATAAATAAATAAAATCTTTAAAAAAAAAAAAAAAAAAAAAGTTAAAAATAGAGCTACCCTATGACCCAGCAATTGCACTACTGGGTATTTATACCAAAGATACAGATGTAGTGAAAAGAAGGGGCACATGCACCCCAACGTTCATAGCAGCAATGTCCACAATAGCCAAACTGTGGAAAGAGCCGAGATTCCCTTCAATAGATGAATGGATAAAGAAGATGTGGTC
Organism: Halichoerus grypus; assembly: GCF_964656455.1. NCBI lineage: Eukaryota > Metazoa > Chordata > Mammalia > Carnivora > Phocidae > Halichoerus > Halichoerus grypus. The sequence continues at coordinate 62,706,007 of NC_135715.1, read as the reverse complement.
CGTATATACAATGGAATATTACTCAGCCATCAGAAAGGATGAATACTCAACTTCTGCATCAACATGGATGGGACTGGAGGAGATTATGCTAAGTGAAATAAGTCAAGCAGGGAAAGTCAATTATCATATGGTTTCACTTATTTGTGGAACATAAGGAATAGCATGGAGGACATTAGGAGAAGGAAGGGAAAAATGAAGGGGGGGCGGAAATCAGAGGGGGAGACGAACCATGAGAGATATGGAGTCCAGGAAACTGAGGGTTTTAGAAGGGGACAGGGGTGGGGGGACCTGTTAGCCTGGTGTTGGGTTTTAAGAAGGGCAGGTATTCCGTGGAGCACTGGGTATTATACACAAACAATGAATCATGGAACACTACATCAAAAACTAATGATGTACCGTATGGTGACTAACATAACATAATAAAAAAAAAATACTAGCTGTTAAGGTCTAGAAGCCTCAACACGCAGCCTGCCCTGGCCACCCCAACAGGGAGCTACAGGTTTTACCACCCCCCGACCAGAGCCAGGAGCTCCTACTGGGCTGCACTGTATACCATTTATCTGGGCCTTACTACCTTGCTATAGTCATTCGCAAGTATTACAACCCCTGGAAAGCCAAAAACTCTACCATATGTTTACTTGCGTCTAACTCACTGGTTCATGATATTTGTTAAATGTTAAATAGCAGTAATATGATTTATTTAGTATTTACAAAAGCCTCAGCATAATTATAAAATATTTATAGAACAGATCATATAAAATATATCATTGCCCTCATTTAGCAAAGGAGGAGAGGCTTAGAGAAGCAGGCTCATGCTCATGAGGCTACTAAGCGGTCATGCAGGGACTTATATCCAGGTCTGTCTGAGCTCTAAGCCAATATTTCTAAACTCTACCTTCTAATGCCTCCCAAGTCCCCAAGTGTTCACGGTCCCAGCTCTGGCTCATCTCCCACGTCCACACATGTACTGAACCCTGCATATAAATGGAAAAGGAAGAACCGAGCGGAAGATCAAGCAGGATTGCAAGCCATCTTTTCTCTAGGGATTGACTCTATTGTCACCTGTATGCAAAGGTAGGGGTTCTTGAGAGCCCTACAGTTTCCCCCTTCCCCTGCTGCCAGGGAAGGAGAACCTGGATGTGCGCTCCAGCACACAAAGAGCTCTGTCCACAAAGAGCACATCAAGGCATAAAGATGAAAAATGGATTCTTTATCATCAGAAGTCTAGCCTAGGAAAGCATATCCTATCATAGCACTAAAATATAAAATAGAAACATGACCATTTCGGAACTATCTAAACTCTTGTTAAAAATGACAGTAAGACTCTTTCTTTGCTGAAAACATCTTGCAGAAGAGAACATACTTTAGATTTTCTTAAAATGCTTTCAAAATGGCTCCTTGGTTCTTATTTCTTCTCCTTTTCCAGTTCAGAAGACACGAAAGACGTACATCAGAATACCTGCTTCTTCGCTCAGAGCAAAAACTTCTCAAACTAATTTCAGCCATGAGTGACTTGTCATCTTTGCTCTTTCTAGAGTCGTAGGCAATCATTGGTAGAAAGCAAGTTGTTTCAAACAATGAAATTTTGGGGGACATTTTGCCATTTCTATGTGGCAGATTTCTGGTAAATTACATGAGCTTAAAAGCCATGGTCTTTCTAACCGTAGTAGTTAAGAAATTCCGGTTCTACCACTTCACTTTTTTTGGGCTCAGTTTTCCTGATCTGTAAAGTGAGGACAATATCTACCTCTTGGAGTTGTGGCAAAGATTAAATGAGATCGTGCACGTAAAGCAGGGGGCACAGTGCCTTACAGTAAGGGTACAACGAATGGTCTCTATTGTCAGGCTTTAGACTTTGTGCCATATGTGGAGGGAGGCTGGAGGATTTGGTTCAAGCCAATGTGTGTTTGTACACAATCTCCTGAAATGGAGTCCTCGAGTCCTCTGCTCTCAGAGAAGGTCCTCTTCTTAGCCGGAAGGCGGGGACGGTTTCCAGCAAGGACATTCCTGGAATGGTGAGCCACAATCACTTGCCCCAAAAGTCCTATCTGCCATGTAAACCTCAGTAGGAACAAATGAAATAGCCTGATAATCCTCACATTTAGGCGAGGAATTCATATGCTACTACTGAGGCTAATAATATTTTTCTCTGTTCCATTTTGCTTTGGTTTTTGTTGCATTTTACTTTTAAAGACAATTTTGGCTTTTCTGTGAGGTAGGTAGAACCAGTATCGGCGTCCCCATTTAGTAAATGAAGGAATGGAGTCACAGACAGGTGGGGAGGTCTGAGCTTCATCAAGTGGATAACCTGGGGCAGAGCTGGGCCACAGCCTCAGCTTACCTGACTCCTACTTCTATGCTTTGGTTCACTGTCTTTACTCCGACACTACGAGAAGGCAGCTAACAATGCTCAGTGCTGCAGCTATGCCTCTGAAATAAACAAAAATGCTAATTTTCACTGACTCTAAGGTGTTCTGCAGTGTTACAGCAGGAGAGAATTAAAGACACGGTCCTGCATTTCCAGAGTTGTGTGGCTCAGTACAGTGCTTCGCAGACTGACCAGCACACAAAACAGCTTGGGGGGCTTGTTCAAAATGTCAATTCTGGTTCTATAGTTCTGGGGTGGGGCCGGGTCTCCTGTGATTCAAGCATGTCATGGTGGGACAGACATGGGACCACACTGTGGACCCTGAGGGTCGAGCGGGTATAGAGCTGGCTTTGATGTTGATCGTGTCAGGTGCAAATCCTGACACCCCCTAACCAGATGTGTGACCTTGAGCAGCACGCTTTTGAATTCTCTGAGCTCAGATTTTCATCTACATAATGTACATAACAGACCTAGTGGTACCATATCTTTAGCATTTTTATTAGAAATAAATGGCTTAATAAAAGTGCCCACTTCTGTGCTTGGCATAAGATATGTATCAATATTGATATTGATATTGTACCACTGGACCTGCTGTCTTAGAATTGCAAACATTTCATTCTATTGGAGCTTCCAGTTTCAGATGCTTCATTAGCAGCTATAGGTGCTCATCAAACAGATAAAGAAACTAAAACACTAACCAAAAGCAGAGGGCTCTGCCTTACTGCTTACTCATGTTGTCACAGCAAATATCTCTTCTGAAACTAACCACATCTCTATCACTAAGAGTAATTACATTCTTTTTTTCTCCTCCAACACGATATTATGAGAATGATCAGACTTACAAAGAAGTTGGAAAAATTGTATACTGAACGCCCATACACCCATGATCTAGATTCTACGATTAACACGTTTTAAAGTCTGCTCTATTACCTATCTATCCATTTTCCATTCCTCTATTGATCCGTCAATTCATCTTTTTTTGGGGGGGGGTAGGTGTCAAGCATCAGTCCATATGATGTCTCTTTCATTATTCATCCTCTAGCCTCTTTCTTCCCTTGGCCCAGTAGCCTGCACAGAGCTAAGAGGCAGACACAGAAGTCGGACTCAAAAGCCACAGCTGACGCAACACGACATCCTTATGGCCTGATGCCTCTAAATGGGGACCCAGCAGCGCGGAAGGGATTTATGTATAAATCGAGAGCAACGAAGACCTATAAGCTGTTCACATTTCTCAAACAACCACTTCACAACCTAAAACAGGGCTGGCTTGCTGTTTGACCCAGTAATGCCTGTAAGAACTTCACGAGACATTTCACAAAGCCCAGAATGACAACAACATAAAGAGTTCCAGCCCAGCGCAGCCACTCAGCTCAGAGTTTTCAGTGGACATGTTTTCTCTTAAGGATCACTGCTGTTTTGTACAAACTGTGTCACTCCTGATCCCCCCTACCGAAGAAAAAAGGAAAGAACAATGGTCACATTTCAACATGAAAGTGTCCTGAGAGTGCTGGACTAGGCTCCAACAATATCTTGTCAACACCAAACAAACAAACAGACAGACAAATAGACAACCTGGCTGTAAGTCAACGCACACTGCAAACTTAACCTAGTCCATCCCTGTTTTGAAAATGCAATGCCAATTCCACACCAGACTGGGGTCAGTTTCATGTCGGCCAACGGTGGTTACCGCAGTCAGATAAATATTCAGGTAGTAAACTGTTAGGGACGAGGGCTTTGGAGTCTTACCTGTCCTCGAATATTGGGTCTGCTACTTACTAGTTCCTGACTGAGTGAGGCTCTTACACGTGAGCCCCAAGAGTTCCACGGATAAGATGGCTCTACCAGTGTGCCTCTTCACGGAGTTGTCCGGAGGACGAGCTATAACGTCCCGGCACAGTGCAGGGCATATGAAAGTAGATTCCTCTTATGAAATGATGAGGAGGGGCGCCTGGGTGGCTCAGTTGTTAAGCGTCTGCCTTCGGCTCGGGTCATGATCGCAGGGTCCTGGGATCGAGCCCCGCATTGGGTTCCCTGATCAGCAGGAAGCCTGCTTCTGCCTCTCCCACTCCCCCTGCTTGTGTTTCCTCTCTCGCTGTCTCTCTCTCTGTCAAATAAATAAATAAAATCTTAAAAAAAAAAAATGAAATGATGAGGAAAGAGAAGGGGAAGGTAATATTCCAAATATTTGTATTTATTTCCACAACAGTGGCTCTATGAAAACAAGAGGAACGGTAGAGCCAGACTCTGCCCTGGCTGGAGCGGCTTAGGCAGATCACTGCCTTTGATCTTCAGTGTCTCCCTCACGGCCAGTGTGGATAAAGCCCCCTGCACCTCTCGGGGATGGCAAGATGACCCAAGAAATGCACGCCAGTTGCCCAGGGCATGGTAGCTGCTCCCATAGAGGGTGGTTTGGCAGGTTTGCACATGACAGGGGAGGGTGCCCTGCAGATCACTCAGGGTAAGCCCACAGGGAGGATAATGTGTTTGGAGGAAAATATCACCCTCCCAAATTCTGACATCCTAATATCATAAAATTACCCAAGACAGTGGAGAATTCAAGTAGACAAACCTTCCAAAGGAGTGATGAGCTCCCTGGGGCTTTTCCTTCGGCTTCCCTGTAAGTGCTATTTTAGGATCCTGCTTCAGTTCTAACATAACAATATTTAGGAGGCAGAGTAAAACCTCTCTCCTTCACCAAAACATCAAGTGCCCACAAACAGACAGATTCCATGCCTCCAAACCCTGTTCATTTATTTCTACTTGACCTTAAAAAAAAAAAAAGTGTCAGGATAAGAATGATTTATCTTCCTATTTATTTTTAAGGTCCTTAAGTACTTCAATCAGGGGCCCCACGACAACACTAAAGACAGATGCCAGGCATATTTTTAAAAAGTAGTAAAATCTACATGTGCTGAAATGAACAGTTAGTGAAAGATTTTCTACAAATTGAGAGGGACGAGGCCTCTGTGCAGTTTATAACCTGCCACAGTGAGCTGCTTGAAGGCTTGAAGCTCAAGCAAATTCGAAGAGTATTTAAAATACTTTTGAAAATGTAATGGAGGGAGCATAAAGGGAAAATCTCATGTAGTAATGAAGACATGACTACCATGCAGTGAAGTAGTGCTTTCTCTTTAAGTTCTAGATATTACCAGGTACCTTCCTAACAACAACAAAAAAAGAAAGCCTGGAGTTGTCCGGATGTTTTGTCTTGACAAACTACCAGAGCAGAGACTAGACTTAAAAATCTCTGTCTTTACAACTGGTTTTGATGCCACAGTGAGAACATATTCCACAAACACTGCTACAGTGTTGGAGGGCAATTCAGAGCGCAGCCTTGGAAGATGACCATGTGCCCCTCTGGCTTGGAGATCCTGGGTCCTCAGCAGTAAAATAGGAATAAAATCCATACATAGAGCTTCTGTAAAGATTATTTTATATACATATGCACCAAATACACAAGCTTACATATACGCACATGTATGCACATACACAAGCAATATGTAATTACAGATATGGCCTATGTTGTCATTTGAGTATAATATACACAGATTATATATACACACGTGGTTTTTTTGGACTAGACTATAAGGCATTTATAACAGGTTTCTACTAACTTTCTGGCTTAGATATATGTTATTTTCACTACGTATATACTCGTTAAAGCACCTTTTTCACCACTAAAAAAAAAATGGAGAGTATTAATATACAATAAAATCATCGATAGGTGCCATTGAGGTGGTACAGGTGGCCAATGGACTTAAGACAGACATTTCTTTAGGTGGTGCCTGGGTGGCTCAGTCGTTAAGCGTCTGCCTTCAGCTCAGGCCATGATCCCAGGGTCCTGGGATCAAGCCCCGCGTCGGGATCCCTGCTCTGCGGGAGGCCTGCTTCTCCCTCTGCTGCTCCCCTTGCTTGTGTTCCCTCTCTCCCTGCCTCTCTCTCTGTCAAATAAATAAATAAAATTAAAAAAAAAAAAAAAAAAGACATTTCTTTAAAGATTTTTTTCCCCCTAATCTACCTTCTTGGGTATCAGGAAAGCAAAACCTCATTTATTTTCCTCAGGTCTTTTTAAAATACCATCAATTCCACTAAAAAAACAGTAAAGCCATCTGGAATAGCTGACAGACAACAATTTGGAAGCAATTTCTTTCGAGACAACTATAATGATTTTCCTTTTCTGTTTTCTTTCCCTCTTGAAATGTCAAGGATAACTGAAACTTTTTACTTTTCCATCTGTGATTTACTGATCAGTTTCAAACAAGTTTAGAAAGTACTTGAAAATTTGTTTCCAGTCTACTTAATACTGTTTTTTTTTCTTTAAATCTATTTTGAAAGTACCACATTCTGTCTTAAGTACCTTTTTGATATTTAGAAAATAAAAAATACTTAAAAACACAAATTGAAACATGATTACAAAGTATTTCACAATGGACAAAAACACTCTTAAGTATTTAAAATACCATCATAAGCAGACACAATGAAGTCACTCATATCTTTTTCAAATAGATTATCCCAAGAGGTTTAATAAAATGAACATAGAAACAAACCCCCACATGGGTAAATGCTGCATCTTGCAGAGTAGAACTCACAGAAGATAGAATCCAGAATTCTCATTCTTAGCCTGCTGATTAAGTTACCTGAAGAGGAATTCTACACACACACAGAGAATAATACTAATCTCTTCATGAATGGAGCTGGTAGGCTTTTGGGTCTCTGCAAAGCATGGCGTTCTTTGCTATGGAGGAATTAAAAAAAACTGAAGAAGATAAGATCCATTCACTGTAGCATCTGAGATGGAGAAAAGTAACATGGAAACAACACTTCAAGCTTGTACTTGTGCCATGTTAGCAGCAAAAGCAGTAATTGCCATTGAAATCAGTCAATTTTTGGCTGGAACTCACTGGCAGGATGAGAGGGGCTCTAGTAAGTGGATGTAGTCATCCCTGGGGAAGAAAAGGACATGGAAGATGGGCAGGTGCAAGTCTGAGGAAGATAAAAATCGACCAAGATGGGAATCAGGGAAAAGAGGACAGGGATGGCCAAGCAGTTAGGATGGGGTCAGTGACTCTTGCAGAAGGTCATTAATTCTACACCAAGGAAGCTGGCCTTTACTAAGGGGGCAAAGAGACCTTACAGTTGTGAATTAAGCTCCCAAATGTAAGAGCCGAAAGAAACCATCAAGATGATCTAATCTAGTACTTCTCAAACTTTTCCATCAAAACATTCCTAAGGAAGAGGTGAGAACTTCATACCGTATGGAGTCAGGGGTCCTACCTTAAATTGGTCCTCCTCTGAAACAGGTCTTCCTTGCTTCTTCTGCTTGATAAATTATCAAGGGATTTTCCAGTCTACTCCACAGATAACTTAATTTTTTTGTATAAAAATGCTTTCTCCAAAATGGCATAAGATATCCATGTTCCAAAAGAAATTTGGGGTTTACCCTGTGCCTTCGAAGATGCACAGTGCACGACCCTTTCCCCTTACAGTGTATGTGGAGCTCAGCTGGAAGAATGAATCTAGGCTTCTGCTCACAAAGATAAAGTGATGTGCTCAAAGTCACAGTTAGTGAAGGAATCAGAAATGCAATGATATTTCTTGTCCCTCTGTCCAAAACTCTCTTCTGCAATACTACACTATTAACACAGAAAAGAAAGCACCTGATCTGATTGGCACAGGGCACCTCACCCAGCACTACCCTATGAGCGAGACGCAGACTCCCCAGCTGGCCCGAAAGACGCCATCTTGACCCACCATGCCAGCCATTGTCTCCCTCGGGGCAGGCTCCGGTGGTGTGAGAGAGATGGCTTAGACCAGGCTTCTTCCAGGGGAACTATCCCCCCACATAGAAATTTCTAGCTTATTCACAAAGGGAGAATAGAACCTCAGACAAATGTCTCCTTTTCCTAGTGGAACTGAGCCGGTGCTAATCAAAGGCTGTCAAGCATGATTTGTACTACCAAGGGCTTCCAGGGAGGCATAAAAAGAAAAATCACAACACCGTGTTTATCTCCCTTTCATTGCTGGTTCTGGCAATAGTATTATAGTCAGGCAGGCTGAGTCAAAACAATTTTCTAAAAATATGGATCAGCTGAGACCATTTAAAGCCTCCTTTTATGGAGTTAACATTAGGACTTTCCCCTTGGGCTGTTTTGTGTATTCTTTCCCAGAGCCTGCTCTTCCAGCAGCATCTAGCCATCCAAAAAACACAATCTTTCTCCTTGCCAAGGAGATTGCAGCCTCCCAAAGGCTGATAAGTGGGTCTGCATTCTTCCCAGGAGCCTGGGCAACTATTCCCAAGGGGCTCTCTCACTGGGGCGGGATGCAGCACAAGCCTCCGTCAGGGTTTCTGTTGGGGAGTAACTGGTTCTGTTGGTGGACCTGGTGCCACCCCTGGGGACTAGCTGCGATTGGGGAGTAACTGGTTCTGTTGGTGGACCTGGTGCCACCCCATAGATGGGGACTAGCTGCGAATCAGTCCCTTTCAATCATTCCAAGGATGAGTTTCTACTTTCCCAAGTTTTATGAAAGGTGACCATTAGGTTCTGGAGGGTGAACTGCAGGCCATGATTTTATGTGGATGTTCAACTTCAGGGGAAAAGAAAATCCACCACACATCTGTATTAAGTTTTTCACCCAACTCTCATTGAATGGCTGCTGGTGACAACGCTAAGGTGACCCTGGAGGAGGTGTGCTTTCTGAGCAGATTCTATTTCCTTTATATTAAAATCAGTAAACAAAGGAAATGCAACTGCTTTCAAACAAGCTTTGCAAACAGACTATTTTTAGAATGTGCGGTCGCGAAAGCTGCTGCTTTACAGGAATGGGATATTACTTGAGAAAGGAACCCAATGGAACAACTACTTCCATAGCTTTTCATGCTGTGCCCATGGAAGCCCTGGGGGGGGGGGGGGAGGGGAGGTGGGAATCTCCTTAGTGTCTTTACAGCACACACGCGCACACAGGGAGGGTGGGAAGGGGCCAGGAGCTCTGGAGGGGTGAACAGAAAGGCCCTGGGCTCCACTGTTCCTTCCACGGGGCGGAGCTGCTCTCCCTGCTCTCCGGCTGGGCTTCCCTATGATCTTTTATGAGGGGAAGGGTTCAGCTCCTAAATATTTTTGAAACTACCCTAACCTGTATTATGGACTGAATCATGTCCCCTTTCCCACAACGACTTATGTCCTAGCCCCCAGTACCTCAGAATGTGATCTTATTTGGAAATAGGGTCTCTGTAGATGTAATCAGTTAAAATGAGGTCATAGTGGAGTAGAGCAGCCCCCTAAATCCAATCTCACTGGGGTCCTTCTAAGAAGGCACCCGGTCACAGCGGGAAGACAGCCACGTGAAGATGGCTGCGGACACTGGAGTAGGGCTGCCACAAGCCAGGAACACCTTGGGCCACTGGAAGTGAGGAGGAGGCAAGGAAGGGCTCCTCCCTGGAACCTTCAGGAGGGGCATAGACCAGCCAAAATCTTGATTTCAAATTTCCGGCCTCCAGAACTGCAAGGGAATCAAGTTCTGTTGTTTTCCACCATCCAGGGGGTGATCCTTTCTTACAGCAGCCCTAGGAAACTAATGTGCCCAGTCAAAAATACTTTCTTGTCTCACTGTTTAATTTTTTTTTACCCTCTTAGGCAATATGTTGATAAACGAAAATACATTTAAAAAAAAGAAAGTTTTTTTTCTCAGTTTACTAACCAACTCTGGGCCCTTAATCCCCCCCCCCCCACTGCATATATCTCTTAAGAAAAATGCCTCCAATTTCTCCAAGCACAACGCTGAGGTTCAAGGAGGGAGACTGCGCTCAGACGCCACACATAACGCCCTAAATCTCTGCCTTACCACTGAGTCAGAGAACTCCGGTCAATCAGGGATCCCCATCTGGAGAAAGCACAATTGATGCATCAGGCACAGTTAACCATGCATGCCTGAGGTCTGAGATGCAAGCTGCGTAATCATAATTGATATTTAAATAGCTTCTTTCTCTGAAGGGCTCAAAGAAATTTACAGACTTTTACTTAATTAATCCTTGCAAGCCATCCAGGAAGAAGGTAAAGAAAGGTCATTCACTTATCCCCCTTTGCTCTGGTTCATCTCAAGTTTGGCCACTTGTAGTCCTCTTTATTCCTGTGTTCAGCATTGTCAAGTTTCTCTTCTTCCAGTACATAGACTTTTATTTTGAAGCTGTGTTCATGTTCCCATATAACCTTATTTCTGGCAGCTCCTGGTTGGTAGAAGAAAATTATCCCTGTTCCCCCACCCCCACCTCTTTTTTTGGGGGGGAGTGGCTGCTCAGAAAGACCCAATCTATTCTGAAATCACCATTTATCTAAAGCCTGTACTCTTGGATTATCTTGAGGCTTAGGAGACTCGGTGCGCATGAGTGTGTGTGTGTGTGTGTGTGTGTGTGTGTGTGTGTGTGTGTGTGTGTGGAGAGAGAGAGAGAGAGAAAGAGGAGTAATAGCCTTGCCAAGTGGCATTACAGTGCTGTTAAGAAGTGTTTTAGGGGTGGAGGCGGGATCTCAGCATCTCAGCAAACACCTCATCACTACACACATCTTTTGCGACTCTTTTGGTCAGTTTCCAGATTGTGTTCCATTGCAACTCCTCCCAGGATTGCCATGGCTAGGAGACATGGACGAAAAATACTCAAGGAAACTGAAGAAGAAAGAACTTTAGCCCCAACCCCTATTTTAAACAGGGCTGTTTCTCCTTTGCCTGTTTTCTTATTGAGCTTCTTGAGTAAGCAATTCTATCTCCTGAGCACCTTCATGGATCTTAGGCAAAGTTTCAAGAAAGATCAGTGGATTTTTTTGAGCTCTTTAGAGAAAGAAGTTAGTAAAAAGAAAACAAAAACAAAAGTGCTATGTAACATTGGGTTCTCGGGACTTGACCTGGGAGGCTCTACCTTTAATTTGCCATAATGAGAAATGTTAATATCTATATTTCTCAATTTGCTAAGGGCTAAAGCTCTTCTGTACAGGGTGGAGTAAGACACTTCAATCTTTACTAGCCCATATTTGAGGCAACTCAGCAAAGGGCTACATTTTACCAACCTGGAAGCTTTGTTGATACTAGTTTGCCCTCTTGGATGTTGTGGATTGATGGCCTTTAGCCAAGAGCCACCCGCCTCTAATATAGCGGAGCACCTTCTCCAGTCATTGGACATGTGTGCGGCCAACCCACCCTATGACTCGAAGTCTCTTGTCGAGCCAATAACTAGTGTAAGAATTCCAGTTTTTTAAAACCCTATTGCTTCTCAGATGCTATAAAAATTCCAACCAAAGGCTTCAAAGTTTCAACACAAGTGTTTGCAAGCCAAAACAGCTTCACACTCAATCTGCTTTCTTCTGCTGCTTATATTAAAATCTGTAACTAACCACATTTCTATACTACTTGCATCCATCTTGTTGAGACAGTTGAGAAATCACAGTCAAAGGTGGTTTCGGTATATTCATTTCTGCTCAAAATGGTCTGAAAGATTCAGAAGAAAAACAGTTTAGCTTCTTTAAGCAGAAGGATGTTAAAACGTAAAGTTCTAAATCATCAAGAAATCTATATCATGTAGCATTTATTAGAAGGAAAATGTGGCCATTAAGAAGGAGCCAGAATTAGAAGGGAGGTGCCCAAGTTCTTCCTAAACTCTTATCAAGAACACGTATGTAGGTTTATCTTGATTGGCATCTAAAGACAGCAAAATTGAGAAGGCAAGGCAGGAATTATTAACTCTTGTTTGTGGAAGGGGGAGAAGCATGGGGTCTTAGAAGGATTGAATTCTATAAAGATCAAGCTGTGGAAAAGAAAGAAATTCATTGAGTCAAAATGTTATGGCTAATATTGCCTAATGCTACCTCTTGCATCTTGGGTAAGATAAATTGCATCATTACCAGCACCCGCAAGGGGTTGGAGGAGCTCTGGTGATCAGAGGATGTTGATTTCCAGGGTTAAAATAAAGAAATACAGAAACTAACATCTGATCCATGAAAGCAACCCCAAAGTGATGTGGAATTAATAATAGTCAAATTTAAAAAGTAGAATGGCCATAATGTGTACCTCAGCATGATACCTTTTGCTTCAATTGGTATCTTCTCTTCATGTTAACTTGTAAAAAAAAACTGGCCTGAGTTCAATCAAATGTAAATTAAAATTCAGTTTTTCAGTCATACTAGCCACACTTCACATCTTCATTAGTCACACATGGCTGGTGGCAACTGTATTGGACAGCACAGATATAAGACATGTTCATCATTTGCAGACAGTTCTATTGGACAGCACTGTTTTAGAAGGAATACCTTTCAGACTACTCTAAGGATGGCTGGCATTAGGAAGACCCCTCTGCATCTTCTGAACACCAGAATGCCTGGCAGCATCAACTGTTGGGTCCATCCTAAACTTCTTTCCTTCTTTTTCAATATTATGTCTCAGTTTCACCTCTTTCAAGCTTAACTACCAAGGAAATAAACAAGGAACAAATATTATACAAAAAGGTAATTTAAACATATAAAACGCTGTCCTATAATTAATATATAGAAAACTAACTTGGATTATTCCTTCGTGGAGCCTATATGACATTAAGTTCTGGCCTCCCCACTATGTGGAGTGTAACTGCAAAGGTCATAGCAGATACCCCGAGCATTTTATTTATTAATTAATTTATTTTTTTAATTTATTATTATTTTTTAAGATTTTATTTACTTATTTGACAGAGAGAGAGAGAGCGAGAGCAGGAACACAAGCAGGAGGAGTGGGAGAGGAAGAAGCAGGCTTCCCGCTGAGCAGGGAGCCCGATGCGGGGCTCGATCCCACCTGGGATCATAACCTGAACCGAAGGCAGATGCTTAATGACTGAGCCACCCAGGTGCCCCCCCCCCCTTTTTTTACCCTGAGCATTTTAAATCCAAGAATTATAGAGCCCTCAAAGTCCTCTCAAATATGGGAGATTTTACATCTATTTGGACTTTTAGAGAAGTGCACACAAGTGCTAAAGTCATTTGCGTGAACCCTCTCATACAAGCAAGAATGAAAGGAGAAACTAGAAAGAAGAAAACAAATACAGTTTGTTCCTCCTTCTCCTTCAACACTGAGGACTTCACTGTCCTGACTGAAGGAGGGAAATTCATCAGTTTCGTGATCACACAAATAAGGGAGACTGGAGGCAGAAGGGGAACATGACCTCATCCACTCATGCCGTCAGATTCAGTAAGGTGTGCAGTGGGGGGCATTCTCCATGTGTGCCTGTTCTTTCCGGTCATTATTATTAGACTGGTGCTAAAGCAGAAAGATTAGCAGCATGAAAATCTCAGCTTTTTAGAGACATACCCGCATAGCCTTTTTTTCCTGAATTTTTTAAAATTTAGGTTTCTCAATAGTATCATGAGTTCTACTGCCAAATCGTTCTCATGCTTTTCCTGGGTTGCCAATACTCTGCACCGTGAGCCATCAGTCTGATTTCTATCACTTTTATATTGCTGTGAATGGTTAACGAAAATGGTTAGGGTGTGGGGTTAAAGGCTTCAAGGGTAACATGTTTGAACTGCACAGGGCCAATTAGTTTGCTTCCAGCAATCACCTTCATCCTGTCACCTCAAAAATAGGAACCACTGGTCATGAGAACCACTGGGAAAATAGGGAAGGATCCAAACATATGCTTTAAAAAAATCAATCCAAATGATAAGCTGAATGGGAAATGGATTATTTAGATAACAGATTTCTTGGTGATATTATATAAACTTCTGTTGTAGGAGATGGTAGCCACTAGCTAGGCACATGGAGCTACGGAGCCTGAAATGTGGCTAGTCTCAACGGAGATACGCTAACAGTGTCAAATACACTTGCATTACAAAGACTTAATATGAAAAAAAAGTAAAACCTCATTAATAATTTTTATACCAATTGCATGTTGAAATGGCACTATTTGGAAATACTGGACTACAAAAAAAATTATTATTAAAGTTAATTCATGCTTCTTTTTGCTTTTCGAAATAGAGCCCCCAGAAAATTTTAAATGACATATGTGGCCCACATTATATTTCTATTGACGGCACAGACCACGATCACAGGCTCTTTCTGTAATACAAAAGGGCTTAGAAAATGCTGACTCATGAAAAGTGAGTCTAAAACATTATCTGCTCTGAAGGCAAAAGAATCCTCTGGCAACAAAAGCGGATGAGTGGTTGGAATTGGAGTAGGCATCATAAATATCTCCACTACTGAGAGCAACATAAAGGCCTAGCCAGCAGCTGAAGCTACATAATCTAGCAGTATCAAAAAGAAATCAAACACAGATTTCAAAATCCCTGCCTTGTCTTTTGAACTGACTGTGGGAAAGCAGCTCCCACAATCTGCTAGAGGTTAGGGCTGTGAGTCCCGAGGTACTCAGATCCTCACTTTGATTTCTCTTGATCAAAGATGGCACCTCATTACTGAAAAAGAGCCAAAGGCTCCTGGAAGGAATTTCCCCAGCGGGGTATACAATGACCCAGGGAGATAGCATGATAATTTGATAATTACATCCAAGAGTTTTCTGAATAATATCTAAGTCACCAGATATTGAGAAATAAGGAAAATTAGGGATCAATACATTGTAGGACCGGGAGAAGCAATGTTTTTCTCAAGTGGCAATTCAAGTCATTCACAGAGCCAGACAATGAAGGCATTTCCCAGTTTAGAAGAGGGAATATCCAACCAGCTGTCAGCCTCTTCTTTTATTTCCATGTTTCTGTCCTTGCACTCAATAAGCTCTTGTGTTCTATCAATAGGCAGGAAGGGACGTTAATCGGTGTCAGGTTTCTCATCCAAGAAAAATTTTATCTCTGCCTCCTCTCCAATCTTTCCAGGCTTAGAGATGACCATTACTCCCTTGTTACAAAGTCTGTACCTTACTTCATTATAATCAGTGTGATACTGTGCATATACTAGTTGGGTTAAACTTTCATGCCCAGAAGTCGTTAGCCAACATGCTATGAAGAGTGCCCAGGTCAGAGTGAGAGGTAACATCCAATCAGAAAGCCACAGTCTAGAGGTAGTTACAAGCCCTGCCATTATCTATATATCAATCAAGAGCAGAAACGTGGCCAATACCAAATAAATATCAACAGTGTGTTTCTATTGGTGAAAGTGATGTTTTGTTAATTAGTTTAATAGATGTAATAACATGATCTCATTAGGTGACATTTCAGATATCCAAAATATGTGCATGAGAAAAAATAAATTAGCTTTGCCCCCAACTGTTGCACGAAGGTACAAGGATCCAGCTCGGCCTGTATCCTATATCCTCTATCCCTTAGGCCTGATTCTTGCACCTCTTGGAGGAATGGTGCCTGTGGCTTGGTTCCTGCTTGGATTTGTGCCAAGCCATCGGTGTAGAAGGATTTCTGATTTCTGATGCCAAGTAGAAAGCCTGGAATCCCGCTTTGTAAATGCTGTTGTTTCTGTCTCAAGTATACCTTTCCTCTAAGGTAAGGTCAGCGCACCCAGAAATACAGAGAGCTGAGACTCTATAGAGCTTAAGGAACAAAGTATATGGACTGTTTTGTGCCTGCTTTACCAAAGGCTCTTTATTAAACAAGCATGTGATAAAATTTTGTTTGAAATCTACTTGTTTTATAATCTGGTAGGCAGGTGATAAGGCAGTGGCTTTTCTCTCACCTACTTAGGACTCCTTAGTTACTACTCTGATCTAACCAAATTAACTTCAGCGCCCTGCATGGCCAAACTGGCTTAGGTCAGGTGGCAACTGCCCCATTTTTTCACCCTGATCGAGCAAAGAGCCTTCTTTTAGTCCTTGAGTGCAATCCTTCCTGCTTTGAGGGCATGTGATTTCCCCTCTCCATTTTTCATCTGGTCAACTCTGATGTACCCTTCGGGTCTCAGCTTAAATCACTCGTTCCCAAACTGTGCTGTGCATTAGAATCACCCGTACAGCCTCTAACCTACCCCACAGCCTGGATCACACCCCACGCAAATTAAATCAGGACCTCTAGAGGTGGGAGCCAGGCATCAGTATTTTTTAACGATTCCCTACGTGATTCCATTGAGCAGTCATTTGGGAACCACTGGCTTCGATGTCATTTTTCTTAGCACAGACTTTACTAATCACTGCCCCTAAATTTAGGTTCCTGTATAATTTAGTTTCCCGTGTCTTAGAGCTTTCTCGACATTTTCTTATGTTATCATTAGCTGTGTCATTTCTGTTTTGGTGCTGTCTGCCTCCTAGATGGGATGTCCTTCGAGGGCCAACACCTTGACTGGCTTCCTAATCTCAGAATCTGAAGTAGCTAATCCCATGCCTGGTCCATAGGAGATGCTCATTATCTGTTTGTCAATAATGAATAAATCAATGAATTCAATATTTGCCACTTCACTGAAACTGTCTCCCCCAATGAAAATGAACCAACTAACCAAACATTTGAGTGATAGCTGTTATTAGTTTTCTAACAGGTACTTTGGGATGATAGGAGGGAACTGTAATCTGTTTGGGAATAGGATTAATGCAAAGGAACCATAAGAGAAGTGAAAAAGGAAGAATTATAAAAAACAAGGGCTCACATAAAGTGCCAGTGCGTGCAAGGTGACGAGTAACACAGATATATGGACATGTGCTCTCCCGGACTTCTGGGAGTGAATTTGGGCACAGACAGTCAAATTTATGTCATATAGCACAACCTGCCACCATCCATCCCAACTTTGCTCCCTTTTGCTCAGATTTTTGAGTTCTATTATGAGTTTAAGTCTTCCTGAACTTTATGCAGCATTTGCTGAAATCAGCAGCCTTTTGTTTATGTGAATCAGAAAACTAGATTCACTCATAAAACGTGAAAGAAGTATCTCCATCTTGAAAACTGATTGTCATCTTTATTTAATTTTGATCAAGCCTTTGGGATGCTATTTAAATGATTAGCCTGATGAATCATAGAGCTGTGTTAGCAGAAACAGATTTGTTTATGCGCTCTAAACTATTTATTCTTCTCACATTCGTATTCTTATCTCCCACCCAAATCCCTGACGATGTAAACACTTTTGGGGCTGTCTCTACAAACCACAATTCTTGCGTCTGGCCTGAATAGATAACTCCAGAACCCAAACTGGGGGCAGGGGGCAATACATGTTCTTGTTAATTTCAACAAGCTGACACAGAAACAAACAGACCAAAAGAAGTTGTCAGGCCCCTTTGCCTCATAACAGAAGCAGGTGCTGCAAATTAAGGTAACGTTCACTGACCATACATCAGAGAGAGAGGATGAATACTTTCTAGGGAGCTCTGGAATGAAAGAAGGCATGTAGTAAAAGTACTAATGGAAGACATGCAAGATTAGTCCGAGCTGCTTGGAGGCAGCAACAGCCCTTTCTCGAAGCTAAATCTGAGTTAATGGGGGGACTCATCCTATTAAAACAAAGGATGGAATTTGTCCAAACTGTTTTTGCAGTGGGTAACATTAAAGAGGCCTCGTGTGTGTGACTGACATTAATTTATTTTTTGGCATTGTCACTGAGCTCCCCGGAGTTGAGGATGACTGGCAAATAGCAATAAGGCACTTGGTACAGTTTCACTTGACTCCGGCTCAGTCCTGGGTCCTGAAAGGCCACGGAAACTCTTTCCCAATCAGGGCTTGAGACTGTTAGGTAAAATGTTGTCCAGTGGGTGCCTTTTCTTTCCAATAAACAATACACCATTTGAGGAAGAACTGTGTCAGATGAGTATGAGTGTGTGACTTTTAGTATCCCCCAGGGTGGTTTTTGTGCACAGTTAAGATTACTTAGAAGTTATTCTAAAAAAAAATAAATATTCCTGAAGTGTCTCAACCCAATTTGTAAATTTTTTTTAGTCTCTTGAGAAATTTAGCAACTATTAACAATTTCTTTCAACGGATCTTTGATCAATAACTACTCTCATTTATTAATCAAACTTCTTTTTTTTAAAGATTTTATTTGAGAGAGAGAGAGACAGAGAGAGCACAAGCAGTGGGGAGAGGCAGAGGGAGAAGCAGACTCCCCACTGAGCCCAGAGCCTCACACAGGGCTCGATCCCAGGACCTGGAGATCATGAGCTGAAGGCAGACACCCAACCATGTGAGCCACCCAGGCACCCCTATCAATCAAACTTCTTAAACATTTTAAACCACATTTACAAATTTACAATGTTTAATTTCCTTAATTCCTTGAATTGTTTGAGAACAAACTCCACCACATACATAACCAGTTCTTGTAAATATAACAAATGAAACCTTAAACATAGTGAATCTTAACTTATATCAAATGATTCAATATTGTTTATAAACTTAAAACCACAAGCCTGAATAAAATCGTCAATTACCCATTTTTCAATTTAATCACGGGGCTCAATGGAGATACTCAAACACTTAAGATGCCAAATACATTCAGATTTCTTTACACAAAACATTTAATATTGTGGGGTGATTCTCTTCGACATTGTACACTTTTTTTTTTTTTTTAATTTTGAATCTCATGAAGATAACCAAGTCACCTTAAACAATTTTGTGGTCATGCTGAAAAGCAGAGAGGTGAGCCCACATTCTGTCCTGGGAGTGACTGAATATCAACTATAGGTTTTAGCCTAGAGGTAAACTCTGGGACTACAAGAGATCCAGGGTAATTTTTCTCTCTACTGTCATCAACATGCCAAGGAAGTTCTGTTTTGATCTTCACTAGGCCAACATGGATCTCAAGACCATGCCTTTCAAACAGGCGATCTTGTAGCCCAGATCTCCGGATTAAAGTCATATCTTTACTTAATTTTCCTTTACTGGCAGAATTTGGCAATCCACATTAAGCCCAAAACTAATATTCTTCACTGTTTCCGTTGTATTTATTTGTGGTTATTTGTGTTTCATAGATACTTAATTTCTTCATTGGATTCTATGAATCCTTTCCCTTTTTTAAAAAAATGCCTGTACTGGGGGCTCCTGCTTAAGGATCTGACTCTTGATTTCGGCTCAGGTCATGATCTCAGGGTCATGAGATCAAGCCCCGTGTTGCGCTCATGCGCTGGGCTTGGAGCCTGCTTAAGATTCTCTCTCTCCCTCTCCCTCTGCCCTTCTCCCCTCTAAAAAATAATTTAAAAAATAAGAAAATTTAAAAAGTCTGTGCTGACCAAGTAGTTAATGATTTTTCCAGTCTCTCCACTACTGTTATAGATCTTCTGCCTGAGAATTTCTAGGGTAGAATCTGGTTCTTCCAGACCAACTTCCTGAATGCCTCATATGCTAGACATAGCTCAGCATGAAGTTCGCCTTGGTGCAGGCGAAGGCATTACTCCCCAGCATGCAAGTTTTCCATTTTCCAGACCTTTAGCTACAAACATCTTCACTAACTTTTCTTGATCCTCCTCAGGTAAGTGCCAAATGGAGCATGGGCCAAGCAGAAATTGAAAACTGGAAGAATTAGGTCGTATCATCAAAACTTTGCTAAGGAAACTGATTCCAAAAAGCTTTAGAAAATATGTGCTTGCAATAGAAAAAAAGATCTGGGTGGCAAATAGTAAATAAATGTCATGAGCTGTGAAGGTGATGCTTTTCTAGATAATAAATATTTGTTTAAAAGGGTGTTATACTTTAATATTCACTGATTCATTCACATATATAAATACACAGGACATATAACTTTGCCCATGATTATTAAACTGATTTATGACCTATCAATTTTTTTTCTTCACAAACCATTTTACAAAAGTTGGCTTATTTAATGAGCCATCAAGCCAATTATTAGGGACAGATAAACAGTACTGGATTTCCTTGGAAAGAAACGGGCATTTCCCTTCTGAGATCTCATGAAAGGTGCCAGATGCCTGTCTGGGACACAGTGTCCAGCACTGTGCTTTCCTTCTGCATAATAACCAAGGAGTGAAAATGGATGCCAAAGACTACTTATCTTTGTACCTGCCATAATACGAAGCAGGATGTTTATACTCAGCTATCTCAAATCCTTTACAAAATACAGTGGAAATTAAGTAAGTAAAAACAACATATATTTACATTATGTGTACATGAACAGACACGTGAGAAGATGCTCAACATCATTCATCATCAGGGAAATGCAAATCAAAAGCACAATGAGATATCATTGTCAGCATGGCTAACATCAAAAAGACAAGAAATAACAAGTGTTGGTGAGGGTGTGGAGAAACTCGTGCTCCATCAGGGGGAATGTAAATTGGTGCAGCCACTGTGGAAAACACAATGGAGGCTCCTTGAAATTTAAAAATAGAAATACCATATGACCCAGTAATTCCATTGCTGGATATTTACCCAAAGAAAATGAAAACACAAATTCAAAGAGATATATGCACCCCTATGTGTACTGCAGCATGATTTACAATAGTCCAGATGCAGAAGCAGCCCAAGTGTCTATCAATAGACAAATGGATAAAGAAGATGTGATATGTATGTGTGTGTGTGTGTGTGTGTGTGTGTGTGTGTGTGTAATGGAATATTACCCAGTCATAAAAAAGAATGAGAGCTTGCCATTTGCACAACACGGATGGACTTAAAGTGTACTATGCTAAATGAAAGAAGTCAGACAGAGAAAGACAAATATCATATGATTTCATTTATACAGGGAATCTAAAAAAGAAAACAAATTAATAAGCAAACAAAAGCAGAAACAGACCCATAAATACAGAGAACAAACTGATGGTTGCCAGAATTGAGTGGGGTAAGGGGATGGGCAAAACAGGTGAAGGGGAGTGGGAAGTACAGGTTTCCAGCTATGGAATGAACAAGTCACAAGGATGAAAGGCACAGCATAGGGATACAGTCGATGGTATTATAATAATGTTGTATGGTGACGGATGGGAGCTACACTGTGGAGAACACAACATAACATATATGGCTCTTGAATCACTATGTTGTACACCTGAAACTAATGTAACATTGTGTGTCAACTTTACTCAAATAAAAATAAGTAAATAAATAAAAATTAATTATTTAATTAAAAACCCCAATATATATGCAATCCTAGAAATGCCAAAAACTATTGAATAAGCTATTCAATTATGCTGAGAAATAGCTGAGTTTTAGGTAAGCTTCTTAATAAGTCAGTTACATAAACTGAGATTGCTATTTTATTTGTTGGTGGGATAACCTATAGACTAAACTACCCTAATGTAGACAAAACCCTTAGCCCAGACTATCAGACCAGAGGGCCAGGGAATTATTCATAGTAATGAAGATAACTTTTCATCCTCAAATTAAAAACAGTGTTACAAAGTTCCTAGCATAATCACTTTAATTAAGTGTAATTTATTTGATCCTTGTACGAATCTTCCAGTATTGCTGCTTGCATATAACCAATTATAAATACCCAGAGACTTTTCAGCTCTCATTACAGGCAAGTAAAATGCTTTAATAAATAATGCATCCTCCCATAATTTGGGCCCATTCTATTTTTGTGATGGTGCTTTCCTATGTTTTGCACCAAATACACAATAAACACTCTTCCATACCTTTAACCCTATGATCAGATTGAACTGCTGTGGCTTGAGTTATTGAAAAATAAAAATCAAATTCAAATAGAAGCGGGCCATGAAAAACAACTAGTTGATGCCATCAAATGACATTCTGCCTGCCAACTTCAAAAAAAAAAAAAAAAAAGAAGCAGGTCCAGTTTGGAGCTTCCAGCAGCATGACCAGAAATATAATTTAGAGAAATATTTTTAATAGCAATGGAAGGGATGAGAAGTGTGAGTTATTATTTTTTGATTTGGCTAAATTGGTTGTCTTTAAGAAAATAAGGCCTTCTCCTTTGGCTTGGTCCATCCATACAAAGCAACCTGAATGTTATCACAACAACAAAAGTAGCTGTGTGTTTGTGCACCATCATGGGAAAGTGGCTTAGTGTACTGTAAAATATAAGAAATTCCTGGTCTTAAGGAGCTGACCTTGACAACATCACCTAGATCTACAGGCTAGATTCAGAATTCTAAGTGGGTTTTCTCTTCAAGACATAACTCCCTGGCTCATCTGACCAGACCTCTTGATACTTTACAGTTCAAATTGTGATGCACTGAGATACTCCACATGACCGACAATGATAGGCATTTTTGGTCATCACAGTGTTCTAAGCCTTGATGCACTTTAGAGACTCATATATGTCTCTGGGCCAACCAGTCTTTATTGAGTTAAACATACACAGCTCAACATACACAATAACTCTTTACATTTCTTAAAGTAACCATTAAATTATTTGGATAAAACTTAGAATGGTCTTTGGGTAACGGTAGTTAAAACTGGTACTTGGTTAGGAAAGAGATAATGTGACAAAAACAAAACAAAACAAAATCAATCCAACATAAGTTGTTCTATAACTTAGAAGGAACATGTTCCTTTTGGCCTCAGGCATCTATCTTCTAGAACAAAAATAATTCAATAGTGTTCAATGTTATTCAATAGTATGGCAAGATTTCTAAACCAGGTGCTATAGAGTTTATCATTTTTTGTTCCAGACACAATAATCCTATGCTGGAGCATGCTCAGCACCAAATGCCAGACAAATGTTTAAAGGGGGAGCTTTTATGAAAGATAAAATTCCTTAAAAGACTATATAGACTGGAAATCACTGTTCAGATATCCACGTACTTTACCTACAACTTTTATGTCCTAAATTTGTACCGATATGAATTGTACATCACATTTTGGATAACAAGGATATCATCTGAAAAACAAATTTTTTTGCGTTTAAAAAAAAAAAAAAAAGCCACGACACAAAAAAGTCTTTCACAACAGTTCAAAAATCCTGAGGCCAAATTTATTCATTCATTTGGCTTTCAGCGGGCAACTGCTTTGTCCTCCGCAGTATTATGCAAGCTTACTTAAGAATGCAGAAGAGCTCAGAGAGCTGAAAATTCTATTCCCATTGCCATGGTGAAAACCATAGAGTATGAAGATAGCAGCCCCCAGCACAGGTGGGGTGGTCTCCAACATCCCTTTGGGACACCACCACTGAACTTGAAAACAAATATTACAATTTAGAAACAAACCTTCTGTCTAGAATCTAGAAAACATCACTTCAAATATCATTTGGGGGAAAAAGATCCTCTTTTCCCCATCGCACCAGCAACAGAGATACAAAACTAACAAAAGACCATTATGAAAAGACAAGAATTCTTACCATAACTGAAAACATGTATGAATAACATTCACTACAGATACTTCCCACATCCTAGGGAGGTGCAGCTCCTTTTAGCACAACCTAAACACAAGTATTTTGTACAAAACCACCCAGAGGACACCCCCGCTGAGTTAATCAATCAGCGCACCGTGGCTTTGGGAGGTTTTCCAAAAGCAAAGTCACTGAAGAATGTTAACATTTCATTACTTCCTTCGTTTCTGAGGATTATTGAATCAGGAAGTCATTGTCCCCTATTAATCTTTGAAGAGAGAAAAAAATAATGGCAGGAATCTACAACTTCCTCATAGCACAGCTCAGCTTGGCTTCCAATCAACATTCCATATTTCAAATAAGCATTACATGTTCAACCATAGAATTATAACTAAGTGGTTTATTACAGGGAAACCCTCCCAGTGGGCATCTCTGTTAGAGGGATATTTGACTAAAAGGCTAAATTTCCTTTTCATAATGGTATGTTGACTATCATAAACATATTTCTGCGTGGGCAGCAGGTAAGTGTGAGTCATGTGTTTCCTCTCTACCCTAGGGGCGATTAGCTGCTGTAACTAGGAATATACACTTCCACTGTAGTTAGCTAGTGTTTCATCAAAAGGCCACATCTCAGGTGCCCCTACAGATTTGCTTTAGTTGTGTTTATCACCACACTAATCTTAGATGTTGTTATAATTGGTCTACGGCCATACCACCCTAAACGCGCCCGATCTCGTCTGATCTCGGAAGCTAAGCAGCGTCGGGCCTGGTTAGTACTTGGATGGGAGAAGTTGTTATAATTGGTAACATGGACATAAGAGGTGAGGGTTTGGGTTAATGAAGTTACTGGTGCTGCAGCTAGGTGGATTGGGTAGAATATCGAGACATCTCTACTCTTCTGTGTTCTTCTAGAAGAGTCTAGTGAGCTGTGTATACTCTCTGAATGCCTTCTGAGACTTGACTCCAGAAGAGTGCTGTATCCCGACATGATTCATAGGACCCTGGTTGCCAGACGGAATCATCACTCAGGTTAACTTAAGTCTTGACCCCGTAATAGTGTTGCGTTTATCTCAAAGGGACTCTCTCATGTCAGCTGTGGTTGAAACACCTAAAAGGACAGAGAGCTGGGATTCTGATGAGCTTCAGAAAAGACACTATCATTGTTAGGGCCTGATTGTTAATAAGTGTACACATGGAAAAAAGTGTTTTGAGTATGCTTCTATACTTGTATCGGGGTGGTCCGGGAGAAAAGCGATAACCCTCACTTACTTCATTTTATACTGACAAACACTGCGAATTGCTCCTAAAACTCACTTTGTTCTTCTGGGGCATACACTGAAACTCCATTTACTAACCTCTCCTTAATTGCATGGGAAGTCTTCAATTGCAGCTGAAGTCTGGCCAAGG
Source organism: Halichoerus grypus (assembly GCF_964656455.1). NCBI lineage: Eukaryota > Metazoa > Chordata > Mammalia > Carnivora > Phocidae > Halichoerus > Halichoerus grypus. Next base: position 62,681,121 of record NC_135715.1, on the reverse strand, counting down.
GAATGTGAGGGTATAGGATGTGTGCCATTTTGTTTCAGGGTTTTAAGAAGTAGATGCAGCACCTCCAGGTTCTTTTCCCTCTTCTGTCAGCTGGATATGGACAAGGATGAGGCTCAGGGAATGGTGCCTCCATGGAACGAGCCTGGGTCCTTGAACCATCATGTGGAAGCTGAACAGTAATATTTACTTGGACTGTAACGTGAGCTAGAAATAAACTTTCATTGCCTTTCAAAATTATCCATCTGGGACCTATTTATTACCATAGTCTAGTCTTCCTAACTGAATCAGGAGACCACCAATATTCGCCAAAAGTAACCCTAAATAAGTGTGTATGACCAAACTGATTTAGAATAGTTTGAATACATTTAACCACAAGAGATCAACACACTGTATTTGAATAATATCTGAGAAAAAAGTTGTAGTTGGGAATCAGCAGACACAATCTTTACCAAACAATTCCACAGTTTATTTTTAAATTTTTTTAAAGATTTTTTTTTTATTAGAGAGGGCATGAGTGAGAGAGAGAGAGCAAGAGTGTGAGCAGGGTGAAGGGCAGAGGGAGAGAAAGAAGCAGGCTCCCCGCTGAGCAGGGACTCCCCCCACCCACCATCCCGAAGACACAGGGCTCGATCCCAGGACCCTGGGATCATAAGGCAGATGCTTAATGGACTGAGCCACCCAGGCACCCCTCTACATTTTATATATGACTTGACTGACCACTACTGCTAGATCTTTACAGTGTCTTTCTTTTCTTTTTCTTATTCAAGAATCAAAATAAGAATCATAATGATACGACAATGACCAAAAATAGAAACTGACAATTATTGAGCACTTAACTATGTTTCTGGAACTATTCTCATAACGTTATGCATCTAATTCATTTAATCTTTATAACCACCCCAACAGACAGGTGCCATGATTGTCCCCATTTTATAAAGAAGGAAACTAAAGTACAGAGAGGTTAAGTGTTATATAATTTATAAGGGGCAATCCCTCTCTGCCCATTATAAATTGAACCCATGCAGTCTAGCACCAGTATACAAGCTCTTAACCTCACCACTATATTGACTGTCTATAGAATATCACATAAGATTCAAAGATGAGTAAGAGACTTGACCCTGCCCCAAGGAATTTAGAAAATTAAGTATAATACAAGGTAGTATACATATCCCTAAGGGCAATACAAAATATTGTGGAGTTTCAAAGAAGGGAGAGATAATATCTAATCAAAAGAAATTCAGAATGTTTTATTTTTTTTATTTTTTTTTTTTTTAAGGTTTTACTTATTTGCGAGAGAGAGAATGAGAGACAGAGAGCATGAGAGGGAGGAGGGTCAGAGGGAGAAGCAGACTCCCTGCCGAGCAGGGAGCCCGATGCGGGACTCGATCCCGGGACTTCAGGATCATGACCTGAGCTGAAGGCAGTCGCTTAACCAACTGAGCCACCCAGGCGCCCAAAATTCAGAATGTTTTATAAAGGAAAATAGCATCTGTTGTTTAATTCAATTCAACATACGTTTATGGAGCACCATTTTATGCCAACTCTTCGAAGAGTTCCTAGTCAAATAATAACTACACAATGTATCCACACTGACATGCAATCAGGAAAATCTTCTACCATTTAAAGTTAGAAAACAAGATTTGAATACTCACAAAATATGTTTCTATTTAAACTTCAAACCCAGAGCTACTTTTTTTAAAAAGTAGGTATGTCTTAAATGAATTTTTTCTAATGCTACTCTCTTTAATAAATGAACACATGTTTGCATTTGCACCAGTGTACTGAAATCTAACATGTATATTGAGAAGTGCACACAATCTGGGTACAACTCAAAGAATTTCCGTAAACTGAATGCCCCATGTAACATTTATTCAGATCACAAAACAATGTGACTGGCATCCCAGAAGTCTTCCTTTTCCTCCTTTTAAGTCAGCACCTACCCCACGTGTAATCATTATCCTAACTTCTAGCAGACTAGATTGGTTTTGCCTGTCTTTGTACTTATATAAATGGAATCATAAATTATGTGCTCTTCTGTTACAATTTCTTTCACTCAACTTTATGTTTGTGAAATGTTTATGTCATCCCTATTGCTGAGTGTCATTATAATTGTTTCTTGCTATTGCTGCATACCAGTCCATGTGTGAATCTATCACAGTATTATCCACTCTCCTGCTGATAGGCATTCAATAGTTTCCAGTTTTTGTTTGCTACCAAAAAATGCTTCTGTGAAGATTCTCATATACGGCTTTTCATTCACATATCTATATATTGCTGTTTTGAATATACTTGGGACTGGAATTGCTACAGCAGAGAATATATGGGCATTTCAAAAGATATTTCCTACCTGGAAATCAAGCTCAGTAAATAATATTATGTGTTAGTAATAGCACACACCAAATCAGAAAGCACTAATAAAATAAACATTGCTTGTGAGAAGTGTCAACAATTATACATAACTCCAGAGTCAGATTTTATTTTTTTAATTTATTTTATTTTTTAAAGATTTTGTTTATTTATTTGAGAGAGAGAGAAAACAAGCAGTGGGAGAGGTAGAGAGAGAGAGAGAGGGAGAAGCAGACTCCCCGCTGAGCAGGGAACTGGATGCAGGGCTGGATCCCAGGACCCTGAGATCATGTCCTGAGCCAAAGGCAGACATTTAACCAACTGAACCACCCAGGGGCCCATAGAGTCAGATTCTAGCCACAGCTCAAGAAGAGCCTATCACAGGGACTGTTGCCATTTTCCAAGAAACTGCTCTTAAGATCTCACACCAAGCTTTAGGGCATGTGCATTAGAGCATTTATAAACATCTAAAAACATTCTCGGGGGCCATTCTGGCTGGAGTACAGGTAGAACACGGAGCCCTGCTCTGGGGCATCTCTCTTGGAGCACTTCTTTCACTTTCCTATTCTTTTTTCTAGAGCAATCAAGTTAATTTCACATAGAGTGATTCAAGTTCCTGTTGCTGTGGGCTCATTTTTTTTGCCATTTGTGTTAAAACATGCTATGAAATTTTTGCTTATGAAACTTTGATAGAAGGCATAATGATGCCAGTTATTTGTTTTATCTCTGCCCAAACACCTACATGGCATAATCCCTTGGCAGTTAAAGACTTTTTCCGTGTCTACTGGCACTTAAACTCTTGAGAGTGTCAGGTTAGGGTAAATTAGACTAAAAAAAAAGTAACAGCATGTTAACTTATTTCAAAACATAAATAATTTACTAAAAGCAGGCTGAAACAATGTCTTTGTGAAGACACTGGTCATGGTATTTTTCTTAAGAACACTTATAATTCAAGGGATTGCTCAGATTTTACAGTTTGGGTTTCTCCCTCTTTCTAACCCTTATGTAGCCCCTGACCAAGTTGTTTGGGGAAGAGCACATTCCTCAGCCCCAAGGGCAGGCCAACTTGGCCTGGCTTAACTTTTGTTGTGTTTTTGTATAATAGCAACCCAAGACGGAAACATCTGGAAAAATACCCTGACTGAGCTGGTGGGATCAAAGAACAAAGTGAAGTGGTCTATTGTTAATTTCCAGGAACTGACACAGAGTGCAGAATGAAATAATTCAGTTGGGCATGAATCCCGTTGGATTTCTGAAAGGCTTGTATAACACCGTATTGCCGTGCCAGATAGCTAAAGATAAGGTAGTTCAGCAAAATTGAGGAAAAATAAATCTGTGTGTGTGTGTGTATGCATGTGCATGTGATGTGTGCGCACATACATGTCAAACCAAATCAGTAATCAGTATGTTCATGGTATATTCCTCTGATGGAAAAGACAACTTTGCCACAAAGATATCAAAAAAACAGAAAAGCCAGTTGAAGAAACACTCAAACCATTCATGACTTGGAGTCAGGAATTGAGTTTGCAAAGAAACATCTTGGTCCCCGACCAGACTGAGTTCCAGAGGGCAATGACCGTCTGGTTTATCTTTGCTCTGCTTAGTGGCTCATAGTAACCAAAAGTCTACTGGGTGAAGAATAAATGAATGAATGAGTCAATAGGAGAATAAATACAACAAACAGCCAAATTTCATAGTCTCAGTGCTGAGTTTGACTCTTCTCAAGCCTTTCTTATTTGCAGTCAAGTGATCTCCTTGACTTTGGGTATATACATTAAGAAATGAGGGCAGAAAAAATAAAAACATATATTACCTTGCCTGTGAGGATATTTGATACTTAGGTATATACAGAATAAGGACTAGAAAAACCCTTCAGATATCACCTCTCTTTATCTCTGGCCAAGGAAAATGTTGAATGAGAAATAGAAGGGATACAGATGGGGCGCCTGGGTGGCTCAGTTGGTTAAGCGACTGCCTTCGGCTCAGGTCATGATCCTGGAGTCCCTGGATCGAGTCCCGCATCGGGCTCCCTGCTCAGCAAGGAGCCTGCTTCTCCCTCTGACCCTCCCCCCTCTCATGTACTCTCTCTCTCAAATAAATAAATAAATCTTTAAAAAAAAAAAAAAAAAAAAGAAGGGATACAGATGGAAGAAATGTCCCAAAGATGAGATTATGCGGTTTCCCTGGGTACCATCTGAAAGCAGAGCACTGAGCATACATACACTGCAATGGGAATGGCAAATAAAACTCATAGAAACGGAAGGGTTTGCCAGGATTAAGAACATCAAGAAGATTTAGGGGGAAAAATCTGAACCATTCGAATCAGGTTCTGAGACCAAGATTTTGTCCTAGAATAAAACCTCAAGAGGGCTGGTGTCTTTACCTCATTTGTTCATTAGTATATCCCAAGGGTCTAGAACAATGGCTGGCACATTAGAGATGCTCAATTCTTATTTGTTGAATGAATGAATTAACCTTAATATGTTAAAATTAAGAAGAGGAGCGAGGAGGGTATTAAACCCTATTATATTAGGTGCATTCGTTGGCCAGTTCATTGACGCTACATTTTCTCAGCGGAAAGCAGGAGATCACGGTTCTGTTCACCTGTAGTGTTACTCAATGATACTAATGATTGTTGCAGTTCAAAGGATAAAAAGATAGAGAATAAAAGGTTTTCTCTCTTGGCCCACTTTGGGCTCCTTTTTCCATACAATCTCTTGATATTTGGGCACTAGAGTCCAAAGTTGGAAACTGGAGAACAGTAAAACCGGATTCATCTACTTAATGCTCGATGCATTATTTAGTTGTGAGAAAGGAGAAGATGCCCAGCTTTCCCTCCAGCTTCCTCTCTTTGGCAGTTTGTGTGACCATAAATCAAACACAGGCAAGTCGTAAAGTCACTGTGACGTTTTTTAAACTTTTATAACTCTGGTGTCAGAGGTGGTAGAAATTATTTGTAAATGGCATGCAAATCAAATTTTCCTCCTCAAGTTGTTAAAACCTCAGTTCTGCTGGTCCCAGCACCTATTTTTAATCTTGTCGTCTCCAGGAGGCATATAAACATTTGTCACAGGCATCTAAAGGATGAATACATTTTGTACAATCACATAGGGTTGTTTTTGCAAACGTGAATACATTTTTGTTTTAAAATGTCATTTGCAGGTTTCTTCTCTCCTGCCTATACGTTCAGGTTATTGCAAATTTTAAGAGCCCAAAGGTGAGTGGACACTCTGAACTCCGGAAAGAAACATAGGTGCAAGAGGTTGAGTTGCCTTTATTGCACTTTTTTTTTCTTAATTACTTTTATTTTTTTTAAATTTATTTTATTGGACAGAGAGAGAGACAGCAAGAGAGGGAACACAAGCAGGGGGAGTGGGAGAAGGAGAAGCAGGTTTCCCACGGAGCAGGGAGCCCGACGTAGGGCTCAATCCCAGGACCCTGGGATCATGACCTGAGCCAAAGGCAGAGGCCTAACAACTGAGCCACCCAGGTGCCCCAATAATGAACTTTTAATTAGGTAAAAGTTTGATGATATAGTAAATCATTTTCATTCTCTCACTTCACCTCAAATAGAACAATTTCTGGGGCAAGAGGAACTTAGATACCTCCATTTCTTTTCTTCTTTGTTTTTTTTAAAGATTTTATTTTATTTATTTGATAGAGAGCACAAGCAAGGGGAGCGGCAGGCTGACGGAGAGGGAGAAGCAGATCCCCCGTGGAGCAGGGAGCCCGCTGCGGGGCTAGATCCCAGGACCCTGGGAACATGACCCGGAAGGCAGATGCTTAATGGCTGAGCCACCCAGGCACCCCCTTTATTGCACTTTCTTATCAGTGTCTTATCTCTGCCTTGAAACCACCCTGGCTTATTCATATCCCTCCAAGAAGAGGAGACTGGACTTTACCGTAAAGACTAACTGCCCAGCCTTTCTCCCAAAGGTGCTGTTGGCAGCCACGGTGCAGAAGCAGCTGTGGGTAGCCCCGCATCCTTGGACTTGGGAGCCCCGTACTAACAAGGCTAAATTAGGTCACAGCAGCTGCATAATACTCAGGGCTGCGCCAGCAAATCCACCAGAGGCTTACATTCCTCAAAGCCTGTACTGGAAGCTAAAGTCAGAGTTTTTTTCTGCTTTTTTAAAAAAAAGTATATCTTTCTGTTCCCACTTATTTTTTCACCAGCAGCTCCTTTAACTTTCCTCCCCCTCAAAAGGGCAGAGAGAAGGGAAGGAGTCATATCAATGATAAAGTTTCCCTCTGCAAAATTCTTCCCTGTGAGCCCTGCTGCAAAAGTTCATTAGCTGAATCCACCATTCTCCACAGAGCTCATCTTTATTCCTCTCTCCTTTCCCCTCCCCCCCTCCTTTCTTTTTAACCTTTCAGTGCAGAATTAAGTCTTTGTGATATTCAGCACATCAATGAACTCTCGCCCAGCCCCGGAGGAGCTCCCGGGCCAGGGGCAGGGGCCAGGCTGTGGGCTGCATTCCAATTCAGTGAGGTGGTGACAAGGAAACCAGGCCCAGCCCTCCAATGGGCCCTGTGTCTGAGTATGATTCATAACACAAACATGTTTAGAAAAACGAAAGAAAGGAAGAAAAAGGCATGGGATTTGGAGTCATTGAGTCAGTATTGTTGGAAGATTTAGAGCATTATGAAGGGAGAGAAAGAGGATTTATTCTTGGGCCCCAGCCCCCAATCCACAGGCAGATCTGCTCCAAAAGAAGGCCAATGGCATTATACAACATCTTCTAAAATAAGCTCAAATTAAAGCAAAACAAAACAAAACCCACAACTACTCCTCCCACCTCACCTCTTGCTTTTGCTCCGTCAGGGCAAGATAAGCATATGAATGAATGACCGAAGGAACAAATGAATGGAATAAACAGGCCATTTTTGACTATGGCTTTTGTCTATAATTATTTTTTTTCCTTATGAATAATGTAGGGACAAAGGCTGAATTAACTGCCGATTCTTTTTTTATGAGATTTGGGGAAAAAATGCTGCAGGGACATATAAATATTCAGTGAACTTAAAGAACAAATTAATTTAGGTGTTCTCATTTATCCACATGGAGTATAATCAATTCAAAACTAAATAATTGATTGGCTCAAAATATACTCTGATTCCTAAAATAAAAATTTAAAGAAAAGAGTAAAGCTTTCATTTATTTAGGATGCGATAGAACTAACATCAGAGGAAAAAGAACTGGCCGTGTCTTATTTTTGTATTGCTCCCTTATTTTTAATAGATTTATGCATATTTTACATTTTATCCAGGAATCTCCTTATAACGCATGTGGCCACGTATTCAAAACTGGAGAAGCTAGTATTAGTTTGAACGTGTGCGCCCTTGATGATTATCATACACTTTAAATGACAGACGTCTGTGTGACCCTCATCATTAAGACAGAATTCCTTAAAGCTCCAAACAGCAGCTATGCATTTTATTCAGTTATCAAAATAAAATACTTGATTTGTTCCCAGAAACTGCCATATTGTCTTCTCTTTGGGAAATTAAACAGCTTTGCCTTTCCTATTTTATGCTCTCTTAATCTCTGGCATTAACATAGAATATTCACTGTGGCAAACCAGCCCTGAGGACTACAGCATATCAACAGTCAACATTCATTCCCAGCTGCCTGGAGAGTTAAGGTGGAAGGCGCTGCCCATTGATGAGAACAAAGATTCAACAGATTAACTTTTTCTGAAATGTTTCAACAATATGACACACTCCCCTTTTTTAAAGAAATAGGGGGTGAATCAAGTTTTTCAATTTGTCAACAGTGAATCAGTCTACATTTTAAATGGTAGTTCATTAAAGAAGCGGGTCCCACAAATCAAGGACACTTTGCACTCCCTTTGGACTGACCTCAGTCTTGCTTGCAAAAGACAAACACACACCCTTAAATGTGAAATAAATGATACATAATAACCGGATGTTTCTCTACGCTGGGATTTCTTGCTGCTTGTAAAGTACAAGTACAATCCCATATCCTCTCAACAGTAAGTTGAAACTGATGTCATTGGTGGGACCACAGTGGTCTAAGGTCAACGTCTTTTATATCAGTGAACAAAGAAAGAGAGAAACATTTTCAGGCTGGTTTGGAGAAATGGTTTCAGCACATATTTGGTATTCCCATCCTCTCCTCTGGAAAGAAAATGTGAGATAAAGTATCATAATTCTTACTTAAAGATAAAATAAGAATTACTTTAAAATAATAAAAATAGATGCTATTTTATTTCATCTGAAAGCTTTACAACTAATAAATTCCTCATTCACTGTGTGTAAAATAAGAGTCTTCTGAAATTAATTTAAATGTTTTAACTTCTACCAAAGCTGCTACATTCCTAACTGGGCAAAGTGGTTTAAGTTCATAATTCCTTCTGAATCCTAATTTTTACTAAAATCTTTAATCACTGTGAGTTTTGTACATACCAGTATCAAATTTAAAATAACATCACGCATGTTCCCTTGCCTACAGAGTTCGGAAACTTTTTTTTTTTTTTCCTTGAGGGTATTTCCCAAGTTGAGCTTTACCAATATAGGCTAGAATTAAAATTTTTCTAGAGATACTTAAAAATACCCAAGTACTTTTTATTACTGTTACTAAGACATGTTATTTCTTTTATAGAAGTTAAAAATGAAGGGAGTGATGATTTTCAACAAAGTGATCAAAGGCACAAAGAGATTTTATGGAAAATACACAGCACAATAGCTGGTGTGTTCCTAGAAGATCTGGATCACCAGCTGTCTGTGCACCTGCTCAGCTGCCCCAGCCTTTATATTATCAGGCAAGCCTTCTTCAAATTAGGCTCTCTGGAGTCTGTACCCACTGTTCTCCCACAGCTCTCTTCCTAATTTATCCAAACCACACCTTCAGAAATAAGACTTATTTCCCAAAGGCTTTGGAGTGTCTAAAGATCATGGGTTTGGGTTATCATAAAATTCTCAACATACAGAGTATGTCTTTGCCTATCAAAATGTAATCTATACTTCAACTTGAACCTCTTTAGCAAGAATCACCCTTTGTGTCTCCCTTCTATAAGTAGCAATTAATGTTGCTAGTATTATGGGAGGAAAATAAGATTTTGCAATTTGAAACAATTGTGCTAAAGGAAGAAAAGAGGAGAGTGCTCACAGCCAGAAGCTGGGACCCACCATACCAGTTTTCTTAAATCATCAAAATTACAGGATTTATTTTATACATGGTATAACCCAAGATGCCCACCAAGAATTAGCTTGTGAATACCAAGGGAGGTGAGCTTTGTGACATTTGGTAGGGGAGAAAACGCCTTTGGACTTTCAGCAAAAAGAGGAAGGTGGGCTTTGTCAAAAGTTAGAAAACTTTCAAAAGGCTATTTGAAAGGCTGGACAGAATGGTGTTACCACTTTCATTGGAAGAGATACTTGCGGGAGCCAAACATGGTGAGAAGCGGGGAAAGAGAATGTTCCTGGTATACTGCTGTAAACAATGGGAAGCAAGGTAAAAACTGCCCTGAATTCTACACTCTGTTATCTGCCCAGCACTTTCTCAGTTGTACCAGTAGTCTTGACGTTATTTGTCCTGCAGAGAACTCTCCTCCTTTCCTACAGTACAGTTCTGACAAACACTAGTATCTCATCTTTAACTTCAGAGTCTCCCTTATTCTTTTGTCAAAACTAGGAAACAATTTAGTAACAGAATTGCGAAGGAGTTGTGTTTTATCATTTCTGTTTTGCCAGAAGGGCATTCTTCTTCCTGGTGGCAGCAATATCTATAAATGTCTATCAGATCACACACAAAAAACCGTATCACAAATGTGGGTGCCCATTTACTTTCTTATAATATCCCCAACACACAGGCTGTCGATCATGGAGAAAAGCTGAAAGATTTAAAGTAAAACTTCAAAACACACATCAAAAAGCGATGCTTAGACTTCATATTTGCTTATTGGTTTAAAATTCCTAATGATAAAATTGTTTGTGTTAAAAAGTATTTTGCCAGGGGCGCCTGAGTGGCTCAGTCGGTTAAAGTGCCTGCCTTTGGCTTGGGTCATGATCCCAGGGGCCTGCTTCTCCTTCTCCCTCTGTCTGCCACTCCCCCGCCCCTGCTCTCTCTCTGTCAAATAAATAAATAAAATCTTTTTTAAAAAAAGTATTTTGCCAAATATAATTAATAATTTAAAATTATTCTTACAAATGTTACTAAATGTTGAATTTGCAAACATTTAAACCTTAGGTTCATAACATACCAATCACTCATATACTGTGATGAAATAGATTCCAGCTTTATGACTGATCCTACATATTGAAAGAATTTAAAAACTATTCTCAGTGTCATTTAGATGATTTCATTGGGTGAATGATAGTCCACTGTTCCACTTTTTGTTTCACAAGGTATGAAATCAGATGTTTCATATCAATATTATCATCATTTCCAAATGAAGTTTCACTTGGCAAGATCCCATACTAAGGGACTGACAAATTCAAGGTCCCAACTTCATTCCTGCTGGTAAACAATGGAAAAATTACTGGGGCCATTTTGGAAACTCACAACTGTCATCTGTTTCTACTTTACCCAAAGCAGTCCAATAAAAAGACCTTGGAGGGAGGATGGAGGAAAGTTGGAAAGTGGTTCCAGAATGTTGTAATTTGAAGGCTAGCTGTATGAACAAAACCTTTTCTATCACATATTTGAGTTCTGTTCCCTTACCTGGTGAAATACACACATACAAAGCCAATTTGAGGAATCTGACCTCTCAGAGAAGACAATCAGGTAGACTGGTATAATAATTTAAAGGATGGAGTAAACATAAAAATTGATATGGGTTTGTTTGTTTGTTATGAATCTTCAAGAGATGACCTTGTCTTATGTCCCTTTTAGCAGATTTTGTCAGAGATAATCGCGGTGCATAATCTGGGACCAAGTACCAAGAAATGGCAAGTTATGAAAGAAGTTCTGTTGCTATCATTATTATTATTATATTTTAAGATTTTATTTATTTGAGGAGAGAGAGCAAGAGAGAGCATACAAGCAGGGGATGGGGCAGAGGGGGTGGGGCAGAGGGACAGGCAGACTCCCCACTGAGCAGGGAGCCTGATGCGGGGCTAGATCTCAGGATGCTGGGATCATGACCTGAGCCGAAGGCAACGGCTTAACCGAATGAGCCACCCAGGTGTCCCTTCTACCATTATTTTTTATATAAATGGCAGCAGGCAACATTGTGTGCTTAATGTTAGGCATCAATTCTAAAAAAAAAAAAAAAAAAAATGATGCTTGTGTACAAGAAGAAAATACAGTGGGTGACAGCCACAAGTTGCATATAAAAATATACTCTTTTATCTGGAAATCTTTCAATTCAGCTCCTTTTCCTCAGCAATTTATTTTGGGTCAGGAGCTTCATTTGTGTTGTCTTTTATTGGATCCAAGTAACAATGAAAGGATGCTCCATCGTGTGTAATTTTCAACAGGTCTTTTGCAGTACTTAGATCATATCAAATATTATACAGAAGTTTACTGGGTTGGAATATCAACACCACTTCAGTATGCCAAATGACTTTGGTTAAGTCCTGCTTCGGGAACATTTGAAGCATATACTTTTCAAACACACAATGCAATGAAATCTTCAAAGTTATATGGGCTGTAGGTCACAAAGTGCAGCCTGCATGGGATTTCACAAATGCCAATTTCTATAGCTGAGCATTATATCAGCAAAAAACCTTCGTTTATCTTATTTCCTTTAATTTATCCCATGTTCTGGTGGTAACCACAGAATCATCTGTAGTCTCATGGACAAGACGGAAACTCTTAGTGTCTAATTCATTATCAAAGCATCAGGGCCAAAATTTCCGTCCTCTCCTTGTCTGACAACTCATCCATTTGCTTGTCCATCATTGCTGTGGGAAGGCATGTGGTTTCCTAATTAATATGGATGAATTCTCTAGGTATTAAGAGCACATTAAAATGTGAGAGGAAAATAGTAATTTGAGATAATCAATTCAAATGCTGCAGCTCTCTGAACACAGTAGGTGCATGATATATATTTGTCTAAAGAAACTCAGTGACCTGAGCTGTTTACCTTGGAACTCCTTTGCCTCGCATTTCTCAATGACCATCTCTCTGTGTCTTCCGTTTTCCTTCTTGTCTCCTTTCTCAAACTTAAAAATGAATTGACCATAACGTAAGACTGAATGTACTGTTAAGTGTACAGTTCAGTGGCATTAAGTACATTTACATTGTTGTGCAGCCTTCATCACATCATCTCCAGAACTTTGTCTTCATCTCCAACTGAGTCTGTCCCCATTAAACCACAGCTCCCCATTCTCCCCCTCCTCCCCGTCCCTGGTAACCATTATTCTGCTTTTTATCTCTGTGAATTTGACTATTCTAGATACCTCGTATAAGTGGCATTAGGTTGTCTTAACTTTAAAAGGCACAAGTAGAATAATGATTACTTATCTCAAGAAATAAACCCATCAGGCTAATTAGGCTGGCTTTTATTTATGTGTAGCCTTCCTTTTGTTGGCTTGGATACCTTTAATTCTGAATAGAAAACAGAAGTCCTCACTTTTTGCTCCAAAATGATCACACATCCATTTAGTTTATTATATGCCCTCCCCCACCCCCCAAGATAATTCATTGGTCATTTGGCCCCTATCAGATACCAGATATTATGCTAGGCAGGCCCAGAGGATAAAATGGTGATCAAGACAGAGTCCCCAACTTCACACAGGATCATGGTATAGTGCGAGAAGCAACTACCGGAGTATTTGAGCACTCTAAGAAAGCTTCTGATAGGAAGAATGCAGGGTGCTTCAAGATGCCCAAAGGAGAAGCGCAAAGCCAGCTTGGGAAAAGGAGGGCTTCTGGGGAAAAGTAATGCATGAGCTGAGACACAAGAGATAAGTAAGCACTGGAGGCGGGAAGGAGTGATCCCAGACGCAGGACAGAGTATCTGTGAAAAAGACCTGGAGGACTTTCAACAGAGAATGAGTCAAGTAAGAGACAGGGAACAGAGGGACAGACGAGATAGAACGGGGCCAGCAGGGCACGCAGGACCTTAATGTGAGTTATGGTGAGCTGTCTGCATTCTTTTTCCAAAAGCAATGGCAGTTGTAGGATTCCAGGCATACTGGGACATGATTACATTTTAGAATGCTCACTCTGGCTAAAATTAGATTAGAAGTAGAAACTAAGCCTAATAAAACTAGTTGGGGATTATAGGAGTAATCCAGGGATGAGAGTGGTCTGACCTACAATAAAGGCAGTAGAAGGGAAGTAAGTGAACTCTCCTTTGTATAGAGTTTCTGTAAACAACTATTTTTTTTTAAAAGAGCTCTGTACAAAATAGTTACCTAATATCATGGATTTTCCTCAAGTGGCTTATGCATCAAAATGAAAATATAAACAAAATTATGTGAATTTGATAATAAAATGAGAAGATTTTTTTTAAATAGTTTGATCTTAGATTTGGAAATTCAATGAAAATTCGGAAAAAAAAAAAACAAAAACCAACCCACCCGATTTTCATCTCAACCCCACAATTTAGGGGAGTAAAGTTTTAAGAAATTTTAAATAAATGGAAGTTGTGAATGTGAGAAGCACCAAGCAGTTATGAACAGGCTGTCAACATTGCATCACGAGCTCAGCCTCATCACACTGTTAACAATCATGTGGTCTGTGAAGGAAACATTCATACTGTGCGAATGTGAAGTCCAAGGGCACATGAGTAAAGGAAAGAGCAAAGCAGAACTAAAGAAAAACAGATCACTTGCTTATGTGCCAGTTTACGTTCCCATAAATAAGTAACCAGATAACATCGAATTTAAAATTATGGAGATTTTTACTAAGTTAAAAAAAATGTTACTGTAATTTTTCGAAATGATGACCATGTCCTGGTATAATTTCCGAGATCTGGAGTCTATGTGGCTATCATATCTCAATTCTATCTGTAATAAATTAGTATGAAATTTGAAGAGAGGGCACCAGACATTCTTAGAATATTTCCCAGAACTCTTAAAAGTAATAAGGGGAAGTATCTTAGCATTTTTTTCAATATTTTTTTTTTTTTTTTTTTTTTAGAGAGAGAGAGAGAGAGCACAAGTAGGCAGCACGGCAGGCAGAAGGAGAGGGAGAAGCAGGCTTCCCGTGGAGCAGGGAGCCCGATGCGGGGCTCGATCCCAGGACCCCGGGATCATGACCTGAGCCGAAGGCAGACGCTTAACAACTGAGCCACCCAGGCGCCCCTCTTAGCATTTTTTTTGACTACTAAAGTTTTACTTTGTACGCTTAAATTGTTTTAGATGGATCTACTAGGTATAAGTGACTTGGAATAAACTCCACATATTTAAAATGTACAATCTAGTAAACTTAGACATGGGCATACTCATGAAACCATGGCCACAATCAAGAGAATGAGCATATCCATCACTGCCCAAAATTTCCCTGTGCACCTCTCCTCCCACAGGCAACCCTTGATGGGCTTTCAGTCACTACAGGGCAGTCTGTGTTCTCTAGAGTTTTATATGAATGGAATCAGAGAGTATGCACTCTTTGGCTTCTCTCAGTCAGCAGAATTGTTTTGAGATTCATCCATGTTTTAGCATATGTCAGCAGTTCATTCCTTTTCATTGTAGAGTAATAACCCATTGTATGAATATATCACGATTGCTTATCCATTTACCTGTTGATAACATTGGTGTCGGTTCCATTTTTTACGATGACAAACAAAGGTGTTATAAATATTTGCATACAAGTCTGTGTATGAACAGATATTTACTTTTCTTTGGGAAAATATCTCTAAGAGTAGAATGACTGGATCATATATGATGGGTATATGGATAACTTTTTAAGTAACTGCCAAACTGTTTTTTCAGAGTGGCTTTACCATTATACTTTTCTACCTGCAGTGTATGCGAGTTCCAGTGCATCCACGTCCACACCCACATGTTTTAGGGTCCATCTTTCTAACTTTAGCCATTCCAATAGCTGCATGGTGGCATCTCATTGTGGTTTTGACTTGCATTCCCCTAATGCCTAATGATGTGGAGCATCATATCATCTGCTCATTTTCTGTCCATATATTGTCTTTTGTGAAGTGTCTGTTCAAATCTTTCCTCCATTTTTGTTTTTGTTTTTTTTTTTAAAGATTTTATTTATTTGAGAGAGAGAGAGAATGAGAGACAGAGAGCATGAGAGGGAGGAGGGTCAGACGGAGAAGCAGACTCCCTGCCAAGCAAGGAGCCCGATGCGGGACTCGATCCCGGGACTCCAGGATCATGACCTGAGCCGAAGGCAGTCGCTTAACCAACTGAGCCACCCAGGCGCCCTCCTCCATTTTTGTTAACGGATTGTTTATCTATTTTTTGCTTTCTTAATTTTTTAAAGATTTTATTTATTTATTTGAAATAGAGAGAGACAGAGAGAACATGAGCGGGGGAGGGGCAGGGGGGGCGCAGAGGGAGAGGGAGAAGCAGGCTCCCCATTGAGCAGGTAGCCCGACACAGACACTGGGGCTTGATCCCAGGATCCCAGGATCATGACCTGAACCAAAGGCAGATGCTCAACCAACTGAGCCAGCCAGGCACCCCTGCTTTCTTATTATTGAGTTTTGAGGGTTTTTTTTATATATTGGACACAAGTCCTTTATCAGTATATGATATACAAATATTTTCTCCCTGTCTAGGTTTGTCTTTTTATTTACTTAACAGTCTTTTCTTATTTTTATGTTTACTGTGGTAAAATATATATAACATAAAATTAGCTATTTTAACCATTTTTAAGTGTACAATTCAGTGGCATTGATTAGATTCTATGCAATCATTACTACTATTTCCAAAACTTTTTTATCACCTCAAACAGAAACTGTAACCATAAGCAGTAGTTCTCCAACCCCCATTTCCCTCAGGCCGTGGTATCCTCTAATTTACTTTGTGACTCTATAATTTCCCTATTCTACACATTTCAGGTGAGTAGAATGATCCAGTATTTGTCTTTTTTTTCCAGTTTTTTCATTTAGCACAATATTTTCAAGGCTGATCCATATACCATGCATCAAAACTTCATTCCTTTCTATGACTGAATAATATTCCATATATAAATATCATATTTTGTCCTTAACAGTCTTTTAATGAGAAAAATTTTTATTCTTCTTAAATCTAATTTATCAATGTTTTCCTTTTATTCATCATGTATTTGGTGTCATACCTAAGAAACTTTTGACTAGCTAAAGATCATAAAGATTTTCTCCTATCTTTGCTTATAATTTTTACAGTATTAGGTTTTATATTTAGGTCTTGGCTCATTTTGAGTTAAATTTTTTGTATGTGGTGTGACGTATGGTTTGAAGTTCATTTTATTACATGTGAATATTCAATTGTTCCAGCCTAATTTATTGAAAAAACTGTATTCTCCACTGAATCACTTCTGCACCTTTGTCAAAAATCAGTTGTCCATGTATGTGTTTATTGCTAATATATAAAAATAAAATGACATTTTGTATATTGATCTTGTATCCTGCAACTTTGCTAAATTAATTTTTTAGTTCAAGAAGTTTTTTGGGGAGATTCCCTCTGATCATGTATCTCATATACATATATCTACATGGATATACATGATATCTGAGACTAAAAACAGTTTTCTTTCTTCCTTTCTAATCTGGAGGCTTCATATTTCTTTTTCTTACTTTAGTGCACTGGCTAGAACCTCCAGTCCAACGTTGAATGAAAGGGAGGAAGCAAACATCTATGCCTTGTCTTTGATCTTGAGGGAAGGCATTCAGTCTTTCACTATTAAGAATGATGTTAACCATAGGTTTTCTGTAGATGATCTTTATTAGGCAATGGAAGTTCCATTCTATTCCTAGTTGGCTGAGAGTGTTTATCAGGTACGGATATTGGATTTGTCAAAAGTTTTTATTGCCTCTATTGAAATGATCATATGCTTTAATTTTAAAAATTTTAAAAATACAGTAATTTACACTGGTTGATTTTGAGTGTTAAAACCAGCCCAGCACTACTAGGATAAATCCCACTTGGTCCTGATATATTATACTTTTTACATATTATTAGATATAGCTTGCTGAAATTTTTAAAGACCTTTGGCACTTATGTGGATGAGTAATAGTGAACTGTATTCTTTTCCTGTGATGTCTTTGTCAGGACCTACATATAATGCTGGCCTTATAGAATGAGTTGAGAAGTATTCTATTCTATTCAATTTTCTGGAAGAAATTTATAAAATTAACATTATTTTTTTCTAAATGTTTGGTAGAATTCATCAGTCATACCAACTGGGCCTAGAGTTTCCTTACAGGGAAGGTATTTAACTATAAATTTATTTTAAAAAATAGATACAGGGCTATTCATCTTTTCTATTTCTCCTTTGGTTGTTTGTGTTTTTCAAGGAATTTTCCATTTCATTTGTCAAATTTATTGGTATGAAATAATTCATAATATTTGCTTTTTATTCTTTTAATACAGATAAAAATCTTTAGTGATAGCATGTCTCTCATTCCTGATATTTGTAATTAGCGTCTTCTCTCTTTTTTTTCTTGATCAGTCTGGCTAGAGTTTTATTAATTTTATCTACATTCTCAAAGAACAAGCTTTTGATTTCAGCAATTTTCTCTATTGTTTTGTCTGTTTTGTATTCATTGATTTCCCCTCTGGTATTTATTATTCCCATTCCTAACTTTGGATTTCATTTAATCCCTTTTTAAGGTTTTTGAAGTGAAAATGGAAGTCACTGATTTGGGGCTTTTCTATTCTAATAGAGTAATATACTATTAGGGTAAATTTCCCACTACATACCGCACTACCAGCACCCCACAAATTTTGATATATTTGTCCTTATTTTCATTCAGTTCAAAATACTTTCTAATCTCCCTTTTTATTTCTTCTTGACTCATGGTTATTAAGAAATGTCTTTTTGTATTCTGAATAATTGCTAATTTTCAGATACCTTTATGTTATTTATTTCTAAGTTAATTCTGTTGTGTTGAAATGACATATATTATAAAACTTGAATCTGTTTAAATTTATCAAAACTTGTTTTATAGTCTAGAAAATGGTGTATATTGGTAAATGTTCCATTTGCATTAAAAAAATGTATTCTTTGTGTAGTTGCTGGGTAGAGTATTCTAAAAATGTCAATTAGGTCAAGTTGACTGACAGTTCAAGTCTTCCATATCCTTATTGGTTTTCTTTCTACTTGTTCCATCAATTATTGAGAGAAAGGTATTGAAATCTCTCACCTCTAATTATAGACTTCTCTATTTCTGCTTGCAGTTCTATCATTTTTTGCCTCACATATTTTGAAGTTCTATTATTAGGTACATAAATATGTGAGACTGCTGTTAGGTCATCCTGATGAACAGACCCCTCTATCATTAGAAAATGATCTTCTTGTTCCCTAACAACATTCTTTGCTCTGAAATCTACTTATATGATATTAATATAGCCACTCCAGCTTTTTTTGATTAGTGTTAACATGGCATATCTTTTTAACCTGTTTGTGTCTTTATATTTAAAGTGCATTTCTTGTAGGCACCATATAGCTGGGTCTTATTTTTATCCAATCTGGCAATCTTTGCCTTGTATTTAGAGAGCTTAAACTATTTATATTCAATGTGATTTTTTTTTTTTTGAGAGAGAGAGAGCACACACATGTGGAAGTGAGGGGTGAGGGGGAGGGGCAAAGGGAGAGGGAGAGAGAGAATCCCAAGCAGGCTCCATGCCTAGCCCAGAGCCTAATGTGGGGCTCCATCTCACTCCCCTGAGATCATGACCTGAGCCAAAATCCAGAGTCACATGCTTAACTGACTGAGCCACCCAGGCACCCCCCGATGTGATTACTGATGTTGAATTTTCTGATTCTGTTTACAATTAAACTCCTCAAAAGAATGGTATAGACTCAATGTCTCCAAATCCTCTTCTTCCATTCTCACTTCAGTCTGGCTCTCATTCCTACCACTCCACTGAAACAACTCTTTGTCAAGGTTAACAACTTCCTCTACCTTGCTAAATCTGAAGGTCAATTGTCAGTTCTCTTTATACTTGATCTCTCTGTAGCATTTGACATAGGAGATCACTGTCTCCTTGCAGTATGTTTCTTTACATGGCTTGTAGGACCTCCTTGCACTCACTGGAAAACCCTGACTTCCCCTTCTCTGAGTCCTTTGCCCTTTCTACGTTATCACCTCAACTTCTTAACTTCAGAATACCCAGGGCTCGGTCCTTGGACATCTTCTCTAGTTGTGTTCATTTCTTTAGTGATCTCATCCTTCTCATCAAGTTAAATACTATCTGCAGTGGGTATTGGTACCAGCTCCCCCACTCTTTAGGACTGCAGAGCTCATTTCCTTGCCTGCTAGGTGTATTGATGATTGATACCTCAAAGCTTATTCCCTACCTCCACCAAGGGATTGCCCTTATCAAAGAGGCTGACTCACTCAGGATCACACTCTTGGGCATCTAGTGACTGGTTAATGTAGGGGAAATAAATTATGTCGACTCTGGAGCTTTCCTTAAGACTAGGGGAAGCAGTTCTTTTTTTTTTTTTTCTTGAGAGAGAGAAAGACTGAGAGAGAGTGAATGCATGTACACAAGCAGGGGGACGGGCAGAGGGAGAAGCAGGCTTCCCCCTGAGCAGGGAGCCCTATGTGGGGCTTGACTTGGGGCTCAATCCCAGGACCCTGGGATCATGACCTGAGCTGAAGGCAGACACTTAACGACTGAGCCACCCAGGCGCCCCTCACTAAGAATATCTTTGATGAAGAATTAAAATGTATTAATTTTATTACATATCAACCCTTGAGTACTTATTTTTGTAATATTCTGTGTGACAAAATGGGGAGGATGCCCACAGAAGTATGATGGTTGTCTTGAGCTAAAACACTTGTGTGATTGGTTATTTTGAGTTTCAAGCTGAACTAGCTTCATTTTTTACTTGAAAAAACAAATGACAAAGTATTGTTCTGACTTGAGGATTTGGCAGACGTTTTCTCTATGATGAGGAAAGGGAACTCAGTGCTGGCAGCATCTTGTGCCAGTGATAAAATTTGAGCTTTCAGGTAAAAATAAGAGTTTTGGGAAATTTGTTTCTCTCATAGTGTGTGCCTGACATCTTCTCAATACCGAAAGGCCTTTCATGTGAAGTTGTTAGTGATATTAATAAATACAACTTTTTATATATAGTAAAGTGAAATACATCAATATTTGGAAGATGTACGTAACTCAGTAAATCAATTTTTCCAAATGACTAATGTATAATGTTACAAAAATTACACACGGGTAAAGGCTCCATTCAAAATGCAAGACAAGAGGATGGATTTTAATGAACAAAATAGGAAAAATTCATGGAATTCTCCACATTTCAACCAACTTTTAAGAAACCATCACTTGTCAACTTTGGTGTAGCTTCAAAAGAGAATATCCATAATTACCTGACAATGCTGTTAAATACAGTTCTCTTTTATGGCTACATATCTACATGAGCAGAGATTTTCTTCATATATTCAATCAGAACAATATATTGCAACTGACTATGGGCACAAACATAAGAATCTACCTGTCGTCTATTAAACCAGATGTTAAAGAAACTTACAAATATGTGAAACAATGCCAATCATAACTTCTTGTTTGGTTGGTTTGTTTTGGGGAAAATATATTTATGTTAGCATGTATTGGGTTTAATATTATCTTAAATAAATAAATAAATAAGTAAATAAATAAATATTTTAATCATTTCTCAGTTTTAATTTCTACCAAGGTAAATATCAATAGCTGTAACTCAAACCAGAATAACCTGAAGTCTTCAATAATTTTAAGGGTATAAAGGAGTCCTAAGACCAAATCATTTGAAAGCCAGTGATGTAAGAGAATTTTATGTAGGCACTGAATATTGCAGGAGTTTATGGCCAGAAAGATCCCCAAATAAAATACAACATGCATCCAAAAAATGACTGAAGGAAGATGTACTTCAGTGTTGACAGTAGCTGTAAGTGGTAAAATTTTAGTTTTATTTCTTTTTGTTTTTAATGTTCTGTTAAAATTTTTATGAGTATAGCTTGCTTACGTAAAAGCTAACAAACTAACAAATGAATAACTGAATTGCGTCATACTTGATAATAGTTTTAGTTAGGAAAGAAACTTTCTTTCTTCATTGTCCTCTTCATTTTTATTCAATCCTCTCCTTTCTTTCTGTCTAGCAATCAATTCTTGATATGCTACATTTCCTCTCCACAGCCCCTACCCTGGTTGGGGTTTCCCAACCCTCAGGGCCCCACGATATTTTATCTTATAAAATAACCTTTCCTCTCACCTGAAGATTTTCAACAAATACTGAAGTCATTGTTTTCTACACTTATTTATTACAAGGCTCAGGGACACTATGCTTTTTGCAATCATACGTACTGCAGGTTGCATGTCAAATTATGCTGGTCATGCAAGGATGTGGACAAAGGGAAGCCCTCTTACACTGTTGGTGGGAATGCAGATGGGTGCAGCCCACTCTGGAAAACAATATGGAGGTTCCTCAAAAAGTTAAAAATATAACTATCCTATGATCCAGCAATTGTATTACTGGGTATTTACCCAAAGGATACAAAAATACTGATTCGAAGGGGCACATGCACCCTGATGTTTAGAGCAGCATTATCTGCAATAGCCCAATTATGGAAAGTCCAAATGTCTATGGACAGATGAATGGATAAAGAAGAGGTGGTATATATATACAATGGGATATCACTCAGTCATAAAAAAAGAATGAAATCTTGCCATTTGCAACGACATGGATGGAACTAGAGGGTGTTACGTTAAGCGAAATAAGTCAGTCAGAGAAAGACAAATGCCATATGATCTCAATCATATGTGGAATTTAAGAAAAAAAAATGACTGTAAGGGAAAAAAGAGAAAGGCAAATCAAGAAACATACTCTTAACTATAGAAAACACACTGAGAGTTACCAGAAGGGAGGTGGGTGGAGGATGGGGAAATAGGTGATGAGCATTAAGGAGTACACTTGTGATGAGCACTGGGTGATGTATGGAAGTGATAAATCACTGAATTCTACACCTGAAAGTAATATAACACTGCATGTTAACTAATTGGAATTTAAATAAAAACTTAAAAAAAAAATTGTGTTGATCTTACAATTTCCTGAGCCAGTATGAATTTCAGCATCCCACTGCCCACTTAAAAATAGTTGCAAAAAACTGGAGCGCCTGGGTGATGCAGTCGGTTGAGCATCCAACTTTTGGTTTCAGTTCAGGTCATGATCTCAGGGTACTGGGATTGAGCCCGGCATCTATGCTCAGCATGGAGTCTGCTTGAGATTCTCTCTCCCTCTGCCCCTCCAGCTTGTGCTCTCTCTCTCCCTCTAAAACAAATAAATAAAATTAAAAAAAAAAAAAACTATAAAATATAGCTATGGCCCCAACAATGGTAGAAGGGGGTGAGAAGAATGACTTCCATGTTGGGTCCACTTAGCCACGTGATGGTTCAATGGTTAGGTTGCTGGAGTCCAACAGAATGAGAATAAAATCCAAGTTTTGTGTCCCTGCATACTTTTATAACCTCTTTAAACCTCAGTTTCTTCATCCAAAAAGTGAGGAACTTCACAGAGTTATTACAATATAAAATGTTAGCTGCTGTGCTTCTATTATTATACTATTAGTACTATTGTTACTGGTGTAATCCTAGACGTTAACTCCCCATTTAGTCCTGCTTTCCTCAGACATCATTAGAGTGGGTAATAGTGGTTAATTTCTCTTCCAGTCTGACCTCATTCAGTAACTCTTTTCACATGAATCAGTGAATACATAGAGCTTAAAGGGATGAAATCTCATCATGGCTTAAAAGAGAAGGGACGGAGACTGCATCATCTGTAGGCTGGATGAGATATTTGAGAGGGCAACCTGGACAGACTGTGCAGGGATGTGTCCCACCTCACAAAGGAGAGGTGAATACAAGGGGCGGGGTTGGGGGGGTGGGCGAGGGCAGGCTTGTGGACAAATTCTGCCAACTCCACAGTGTCTCTCGGGTTGACTGAAATCAGAGCTTCAAAACAGAGGGCAGATACCTGAACCCTTTCTTCATTTTATTTACAAGCTTCAGTTACATCCCTTTTTGGTGTTTGATATCGGCTTGATTAAACGCATTGGTTATTAGGCTATCATTTCATCAAGAAGTTAAAAAAGGCTTAAAAAAAAAAGGAACCCGAGCCCATCATAGCCATAGGGACTTAAAATATGGCTGAAATAGAAATTTATAAGTCCAAGGCAGTTGATTTTATGCCTTTTTTCCCCCCTACTTGAAGTTTTTTATATGGGAGGAAAAACATCTCCCCTTCCTAATACATTGCTTAAATTTTGTTATTTACCAAATTTAGGTTTTCTGGGGGAAAAAAGAGACTTCTTTCACCAAATATCAAACAGTCTTCCAAGGTTGGGGAAGAGAACGGAGTCATCTAAAACAAATTGACAGAGGTTGAAAATTTCGGGAAGTGTACACTATTAAACTGTTTAAAACATTGTTATCCCAAATTCTCCTTATCTCCTATTTGGAAACACATCTCTAAGCATTAAGAGACTATGAAGAAGTTCTACAATGTAAGAAGCTCTTAGGCAAATTTTGACAACAACAGCAACAAAATACCAATGTTCCCATGTGGGGAGAAATTTTCTGTGAAGATCTGCGGTCACGTTAAAATCATTCTAACCAAAACTTTGGAAATGCGAAGGGTCAGTGTGGGCACCAACCAGCCACCCAGCCAAAGCAGGCAGTTAAGCCACAGACACCCCAGGCTGGGAATCCAGAGACAGCACGGATCTGGGATCTGGGGCTGATCCGTTGTGTGTGGCTTTGCCCAAGTGCCTTACCCTTCTTGACCTTAGTTTTTCGGTATGTGTGTAACACCACAGGGTTGGAATTAAAGATCTCAGAGGTGTCTTTAAGCTCTAGAATTCTTTTCTTAATTTCTTTTCTTGGCTTCTGTGTCACCCTCCTGGACTTCCCTGCATTGTTGGCACCATGGGCAACAATCTCCTTCTGAAAACTCCTTCTTTGGCTTTTATTGTGAGGGCAACTCCGGGTCTCATTCCACAGACTCCTGTCCTCAACCATGGCTGGCCCTCGTGACTCAGTTCCTGAACGGTCACTCTCTCTTCATCCCCTGTTTCAAATAGCTGACCTTTCCTAGCGTCTTCACTGGTAATCCTACATCGGTAACTTTCAAATCTCTGTCTCTAGGCCTAATGACGTCACATCGCATAATGAAAATGGGTTATAGGACACTTTGGGGATGTAACAGTACTTAGAAATATTCTTTAACTCAGGCCTTTGTAAAGACCTGTTGAAAATAACTTCTCCAGTTCTGCCAACTAAAAACAAGATGAGAGAAGTTGGATTCTTTACCCGCCCAGCTACTAAAGTGGACCTTACTAAAATTAACAGCAAAGTGCCCAGTCCCAAGGCCAAGCAGATGTAAATAAACTTTTGTTAAAGTATTCTTTGGAATCCCTGCCAGGTGGAACATTAAAAGAGACAAATAATCTGAGGAAGTACTCCGGGGATGGTAATTACGTAATACTCGCTTTCTATAATTTACTTGATAGGCCTTTCCAAAGAGTTATTCAGTCATCCAGTAAGTACATATTTGGTCCAGCCCACATGTTTGCTGCAGAATAAAACAAACAAAAAGTGGTCCAGTCAGAATAACCCGGCCTCTCCAAATGGCAGCTCAGCGTCCTTCAAGGAAACCGGCTACCTCAGAGGACATCAAACTTTGTTTGAAAGAAAAACAGTTTCTCCAAAATGGCTCCTCAAAGATGGCAAGGTACTGCAGAACAGCTTTAAATTTAGGCTTTTTTCTGTGGTACTTTAAGTATAACAGATGGATCTTCATAATTAGCATCACATTTGCATTTTTCTCTCCACACACAAAAAAAGAGCTAATAATCTTAGAAGGAGAATTAAAAAGCATCATTCCATCATATTTTATTGACCTTATTTATAATTTGTATGCAGAGTCTTTTTTATGGTCGCTATTACTTCCGACCTCTCCTAGAAGATGAACAAACTTACAAATGAGGAAACGTGCAGCGTAGTTCCTCAGGAGCACAAAGTTGAAAATGACTTTAGGACTAGAACTAACCAGAAAGCCCTGATTACATGGAAGAAATGCGGAGATTAGGTGCAGCTTTGAGTCCCTTGATGCAATTTCCTCCAACAGAATAGGCTGATTTACCTTTAGGTACATTTCCATGAGACTCCCATGGTCTCCTTGTGCTATATAACTCCCACCATGCAGCACCATTTAGTTTAAAGGTGCTATTAGATAAATGAAATCATTGAACAAATTGCCTTCGGAGGTAAGCTCTCCTGGTCTATGGCTGAGGACAGCAGGTGCCTGAACCAGGTTAGGGTACAGGGCTGGAGCAGTGAAGCATGGAGGGGTGCGAAGGGGCCCTGGGACATCGGGTGTGGAAGAAAATGTACCCAGGAGAGCTAGGCCAGGGGAAACAAGGATCGGATTCCATCCTGTGTATAGCAGCTAACAGTTATCTTGATATTCTTCCTAACGTCCCTGTGAGGCTGATTTCATTCTCGGTTTGTAGATAGAGAAACTAAGGCTCAGAGAAGTGAAACACTTCTCCCAAATACTCTATAGTAAAGTGACAAAGGACAGTTTTCAGGTAGGTCCTGCCCAACAGTAAACGTCACGATCATAACTAGTGGGCCATTTTGACCTGCCAACTACACACAATCATTTTGCTCTGGTAATAGCTTTGCTTTGATTCATTTATACCCAGTTCTCCATAATCAATAACATAACTTTGTAAGTCACCTGAATAAGGGATTAGGAGTGTAATCAATGACCATGAAACAGAGAAGATAAACTGGTCCACAGGGAAACTCAACCCTTGACCTTCAGCTCCTGAGGGCTGATTTCTAACCAAGTCACTTAATTAGCCACAGACTATTAAATGAACAAATTAGGATCCAAATCCTTTCAAACCACAAATCTGAGCTGACCCTTTCTAGGAGCACAGAGTTAACATGCACTGATTTTGAGTGTGTTCCCATTTAGCACACTTCAAGCCTTCTGAGGATCCTACAACACATGAAACTATAAGAGAAAACCATAATCTTATTTTGACCTTCTCTTGAAATAATAAAGCCTATATAATGCCTTATGTTTTGCTACTTTTTTTTCTTTGAAGATGTTATACCTAACCTAGGAATCCCGGTCTTTAAAAGAATTATAGTCAAAGTGCCATTTTTCATATGATTCATTAGATTTCACTCAATAGGTAAATCCGACCTCAAATTCCTGAGTTGGAGAGTATCCCTGAAAGACACATGTGTCCACAATGGAAAGCAATAGCCCCATGCCCATAACTGGTAAGATCTGGAAGCGCAGAAAGCCTGGCAAAGGACGCCCCTTCCCCGAACCTGGTGCTCCGGGACGTCAAGCCTCTTCAACAGCACATTGACCATGTTCTCCACACAAGCTCAGTCCTCGCCATCCACTTCTCATTCCTACAAGTCACCTCAGGGGTGGGTTCTTGCCGGGCAGAGGAGGAAAAGAGAAGGAAGCCAGATGAGGGAGCTGTATCCTCCACCTGGTACAGTGGGTGGACCATTGCTCTTCTCCACCCTCCATAAGCTCCCCATAATTTTGAAAGGGCTGGAAAGTGAGAAACAGAAAGGATAAAGGGGAGGGAGGAAGAAAGGAAGGGAAGGGAAATCCTCTGGGGCTACTTTTCCGTTCTTCCTCCCTCAGCCCAAACTCTTGACATCTTCCCGTCTTCATTGTAATTCCTGGCACTACCTTCTTACCAAATGCCTAATCTCCTCCATTGTAGCAGGCCCTGGCGATTACACCTTCAGATTTGTGGGTACCTCCTCCCACTTCTCAGG
Source organism: Halichoerus grypus (assembly GCF_964656455.1). Taxonomy (NCBI): domain Eukaryota; kingdom Metazoa; phylum Chordata; class Mammalia; order Carnivora; family Phocidae; genus Halichoerus; species Halichoerus grypus. Next base: position 62,653,881 of record NC_135715.1, on the reverse strand, counting down.
AATGGTAAGAAGGCATAGATCTCAAAGCTACAGAGTTTCAACAAGACCAGATTTGTTGGTTGCATTTAATTTAGAAGTCTGTCTTTTCATAGAAATAATGTTCTCCAAGATGATTAGGTTTGATAGAATGTTTATTCAGGGTGCATTCTGATTTAAATAGGCTTTTGTGTGCTGGATTTAGATCTTAAACAGCATAACATAACATTCTGGGTTCCAGAGTTTCTGTGGTGGAGCTTTGCCTGTACTGCATTGTGCACATTTATTCATCACGTAGAAAAATGAGGAAGAGTGCAAAATGGAGTATGTACTGAGAAGAGGGCGGAACGATGTTAGCTAAAGACTCGGGCACACAGAATAAATTCTCTAATGATGGAAAGTAAGACCAGTCATTACAAACACCAGAAATTCATAATTTCCTCCAATATCTCTACTTTCACTTTCTATAAACAATATACAACTTTATGTACAAAATTGCTATCATAATGTCTGATGGTTACTCTACGTTCAGATATGGGTAAGCCTTATTAATAGAAATCACATGGCTATAATTCTTTTTAATGGAATTTTTGGCTATTTAAACCATCATTCATGAGAGAACTCTAAATCCAGAAAGGTGATGAATTCTAATTTACTTATGTTAATCTGACAAGGTCGTTTGGAAATATTTAAACTGCTTGTAACAGAAATCATTTACTGGAAGGCTCTAATAAATTCCTTAATGAGTTTATTTCAGGACAAAAGGAAGAGTAATACTCTGTTTCTGACGGGGGAAACAACTAATAGGATTGGATTTGCAATGAAAGGAGCTTGAGGGGAACTTGGCCAGTGGAGCTGGCAAAACCATGTGAGCGGACGCATTAGGAGTCATCCAATCTGGGAAACACTGATGCTAACATAGTCATACCTCCTAAAACTGCTTCAATCACGTGGATGCAAAAATGGAACCCGATTTCTGGTTTGCAGTTTTAATAGAGCCAAAGAAGGTGCTACTTACCTCACACTTAGAGGGAGAAGCTCTTCAAAGGCATTTGATGCAGCTACTGCTCATACAAACAGAAGTCCAGGTCAGTCAGAGACTGAGCTGAATGAGCAGTGATATCCCTTACTGTATTTCATGACAGTTGCATTTAAATATGCACTAAGCGCATAGATGTTTGAAATGTACTTTAATGTCAAACCCAAGAAATTAACACCTAATTCTAAATCAGATAAGCTAAGAAAGAAATTTTTACTTATATCAAGGGCTAGAGTTATAACCAATACATCCTGGTGTGCCACAGTCAAGAGTGAAAATGAACATAGTCGTAGGAATTATGGGAAAGTAATGTTGACAGGAAAAGTGTTTTTTTCAAGGTTCCAAGGACTATAATGTTTCTACAATATTATTTAAAAGCTGAGTTGCAATTTTGCCATTTAAAAAATATCACGAGTATGAAATATTTAATACTCACTTCAAAGTTTAGAATTAAAAATGAGCCTAAATTTATGTAACATGCTGCCCTATCTTTAATTTATATGGTGGAGCTTGTTTTTAGGACAAAATATAAGTGAGATAGATAGATAATAAGCCATATATTCAAACAGCTAAGCTTTTTATTACTGTAGACACTATTAGAAGCTACATTGAAAACTGAATGATACTATGTCAACCTCGGGGTAATAACTGTATCTGTGATTCAATTGTTAAGTTCACTCAAGGCTAACAGTTAAAGGTTCACTGATTATGAAATGAAAAAAACAAAAAAGAATTTCAAATTAAAATGGAATAATTTTTTAATTTCTACCAGCTCTGCATCAGATTTACCATCCCTGGTCTCTTACTCTGAAGTCTCACTTATCCACAAATATCTATCTAGCAATCTCACATATTTGGAGCCTAACTGAGAATCAGTGAGTTAAGTCACAAAATACAAAGGTCTCTACTGTGCTTTGGAGGAAAGCCTCTTATACCACCAACTTCAAAGTTTATTTGATTTTATACTTTACCTAAAAATATGATGGACCTAGTGACCTACTTTCTATATCCAAAGAATACTAGAAGCCAAAAGTAAGTGAGGTTGGGACTTGCTAGGAGAGCAGAGAAATAATGGCCACAATAGTAGAGAGAATAGACAATCTACTAAAACTGGCAAATAAAAAGCACACTATTCTGGGGAGATTGCAATAAGATCTACCACAACCCAGTAAGTCCTGCTGACAGCACGGTATTATATACGTGACAGAACTGATGGCCTGTCAGATGTCTCATTCACTCAGAAAAGTTCATATTTTGTTTGGTTAGTCCATTTAACGAGTCATGGAAATGTTATGTCATTTTAGAAAGGTATCCATTTAAAAGGCTTAAAACAATATCTGTGTGTATGTGAGTATGTGTGCAAGTGTGGGTAGACGGGTGGCCATAACTACCTATCTATCTACCTATCTATCGAGAGGGATGCTTACATTCTTAGAAATTCAAACTGATTTTTCCTCAATTCAATTTTTAATTAGTTACATCCTTCTTATATTTAGCAGTGTCTGGAATACAGAAGTAATAATAAAAAGAAAGCAAATCTTATTTATTAGTTGATAAAGTCCTACATACTATGGTAGGCTCTTTTCATTTGTTATTTTTAATTCTCAAAAGAGCAGAGAAAGGTAGGTCTTCACTATGTCCGTTTTTTCAATGAAAATCTGGTCAGGAAAGGTAGATAATTTGGCCAAAGTGTAGAGTTCTAGGACAAGAATCTGACAGAAACATGGGACTGACTTACTCCAAAGTTCATGCTCTCATCACAATATTAACCTCTGTCCTGGAAACACTCAGTAGGTGGTTTCTTAAGTTGAACGATTAAATAGTGGGGCATGATCTAAGAGAATGCCATTTTTATAGGCCAAATCAGTCAAATATCAGCAAGTTTGTAAGGCTAATAGTGTACATTTCAAAGCATTATGGACCATTTTGTGACCTGTTATCTTCTCTATATTCTATTTTACTTAGGCAATTATAAAATTAGATTAGATTGTAAACATAAAGTAACTGGATAGTGGTGGGGACCCTGGAATGAAACCATGGTGATGAAAAAAACAAAAAAAGGTGATATTTGAAATGTCATATATTAGGACATTCAATTACCACAAATTCAGCATGAAGAATTTAATTTTAACTTACACTAATATTTAGATATTATTTTATTCCTATTATCCAGAAGACGGCTGGTTGTTGGCTTATGATCCCCCAGGAAATTTGCACCAAAGCTGAACTGGAAATTGTTAGGCTTTCCTCCCAGTCTGAGATCCATTTTGTTTGTTTATGTATTTAGTGAGGGCATAGGGTAGTTATAAATAGTTTGCAGAGCCAAAGGGAGAAATTATTAAGTTTGCTCATATCTCTGGTAAAACAGAATACTTTGGGTTTATTCTGCAGCAACTAAGATACTGGCTGATTGTCAATGGAAAAAAAACCACATCAAATGGCGTTATGATTTTATTATAGGTAAATTTCTTTCCCAACTTGGTATATGCTTTTTGATTTAAGAAGATCAAGATTTATAATAAATGATCATCTTTATAAATATTGATCAACTGACCTGTATTCAACCGATCATACAACTTAGCCAAAGACAGAAGTGTTGGTAAGATTCTTCTATATCAAATGCTCATACTGTTTGTAGACTATGAAATGAGTTTGTTTTGTACTGAAGTGCAGAGTATGCGGAAGATTAAAGAAGTACATTTTGAAAGTACATAAAGCAGTTTATAATAAAGCATGTTATTGTAACAGCAGTCTAATTCTTACCATGTTCTATTAGCATGTGTCCCTACTGCTAATGTTCTCTTTCCAACAAGTCTCATAGAATTAAACCAAATAGGTTTTCTTTTCCTGTTTGTTTTTAGCCTTATCAAATTACACCCTTCACTCATATTCCTAAAGATTTGAGTATATTCAAACATTCCTGTTAAATTTGGGGAGATAAATCCTATCTAAGCATAGTAATAGAAGAAAATAGTAATACAGAAAGCAGAAGCATGAAACGATAGGACATGCGTGTGTGTGTGTGTGTGTGTGTGTGTGCTGATCTCTTTTAAGAATAGATGGGCTTAAGAAATATTTCTGGATCAGGGCCATGAACGAATGAACACTGACCTCACAGAGCCCCAAGCAGACTCCTGCATGTTAAAAGAACAAAAGCTTTCCATAAAAAATTCGTTATGTACAGCTACATCATGTTAAGAAAAAAAAAGGAGTATGAAACAGAGAGTGTAAAAGAGGTCAATCGAATTACACCAGCTGGTCCCACTCTCTACCAGGCTGCGGAGGGAAGTGAGGCACTCCACAGGATACCTGAGATTTAATCCAGGCAAAGCTTCACAGAAAAAGAAAACCCACACAGTGAATTGTGCTGAAAACAAATCTTCAGCCAGCCTAGATTACGGAGTACTAACAGAACTTAATATTTTAATAATGTTCAATGTTTGCCCTTCAAAGAGACACTCTTATATAAGCCAGTTCACCCGGGGTTTGGATACAAATTGCTGAATTCAGAAATACAGCCTTCAGTTTAAAGAAGAGGAAGGGTGTCATACATTTTAGTTAATGCAAAAGTAAAAGCACAATTGCTGATATTAGAATAATGTCTTAAAATCGAAGGTCAAGCAGTGAGGGAGATGCTCCTCTGTTTCTTTCTTTCTTTTTTTTTAATATATAAATTAGTTTTCATAGGTGAGTGTCTTGCATTATCATTACATCTTTTTTTCATCATATGAATAAACAATCAAAATAATCGAGACTCAACTATAGCAAAATAATCATAGTTCATGTTTCGAAAATATTTACTTCATCCTTAAATCACTAGATTATTTGAAATATCAAAATAAAATGTTTTACTATTTTCTATTTTAAAGTATATTTACTTTAGAACTAAGCAGAAAAACTATTTCAAATACTACAAATAATATAATCAATTTAATATATTTAGTACATGCAGATTTTTAAGGCTTTTCTTTTTTTTTTTTTTTTTAAAGATTTTTTATTTATTTATTTGAGGGAGAGAGAATGAGAGAGAGCAAGCACATGAGAGGGGGGAGGGTCAGAGGGAGAAGCAGACTCCCTGCTGAGCAGGGAGCCCGATGCGGGACTCGATCCAGGGACTCCAGGATCATGACCTGAGCCGAAGGCAGTTGCTTAACCAACTGAGCCACCCAGGCGCCCAAGGCTTTTCTTTAAAATTTGGACAATATAATAATTCTTTAGGGTTAAAAAAAGCCATATTATATATTCAAAGGAAAAATTTCTCAAACTTGTCTGATTAATTAATAAAGGACTTGTTAATTTAGGAACTTATAACAAGGCGAACAATGATTAAATTTAAATGTTTTTATTCACATGTATGGTAAATACTCTCCCCTAATAAAGAAACCAATGACATTGTCTTTAAATCTGTCAAACTTACTAAAAAATTCATGTGTTTCTTTTCTATATCATGTGTTTCTTTTACAAACACCAGTATTGTCATGCGCAGTTGGAATGGGGTGACAGAGGGACTTTGTACAGGGCTGTGATGTGGCCCATTATGATGCCCCCACGCTGGGCGTCTCGCACACATTTTTCTTCTGCTGCCTCCTTAAGTTTCCCCTTCAAATACCGGAGTCACTGTGTGGAAGACTGTAATTGAAGCTCAAGGAAGAACAGCAGGAATGGCGGCCCATGCATACATGTGGGAGAAGTTAAACAGAGCTGCCCATTGATCTGATCAACTGGAAAGGCAGTTCAATTACAATACAGGACATCCTGGTCCTTTTCTCTTTCTAACGCCCACTCCTTGCTGACCTGGCCCTGTTCTCTAACATTCTGACCCATTGTCTGGCTCTGTCCATCTGTCCCAGTTTCCTCTCCCCAGAGAGTGTAACCTTCTTGCTGCTCTGCAGAGACCAGACATGCATGTGCCAAGGGCAGCCTGGGGAAAATGGAGATGCCAGCAACAAAGAAGTCTGCCTGGAATCCTGACCTTTCAAAAGCTTTTTATGGACACTTAGGATAAAGAGAAGCCTGCTGACTTTCACTCCCCCCACATACACAGATGCAGAGGAACACACAAGGCTGTTCTTTTTTTGGTTTTACCCTGGGAGTTGGGTCATTCTTCTACCTAAGAGAACACAATTTTCACTGAAGAGCTCTACTCGAAGAACTACATTTAAATAAGTGAGAGCATTGTAGTTACGGTTTAAGATCAGGCTTATCCAAGTAAAATATGCAACATGTCATTGAATGTTCATGGGTGCAGTAAAAAGGCAGCATCAGGCTAATTAGGATAGATTAATTAAGCTACATATGTAGTATTTTTATTATAAGCCTTGAAGGATATCATGATGCGCATTTAAATTCCTGCAATGCTTTTCCTCTAAAAATACAGAACACTTTAACTTGAAAGCAAATAAAAACTTTCATGTAGCATGTTTTTTATAGTGCTGAATTAAAAAAGAAAACCTTAGGTTAATAATTTAATTTTCATTAAAACGTGGCATTGGCGAATCAAGTATTATTATCCCCTGTTAAAGAGTACAAAATGATGTACAAAGAAACTACATGGAAAGCAAGCCACACAATTGGAAATGGACTGTTTCTACTTCTGCCTCGGCACTAGCCTCCCTGAGGTGGCAGTCCACTCACCCATTCTTAAATTCAATTCCAGGGCTGTGGTTTACACAAGACAGATGGAAAGCCTTCACCATGACTGGAGAAAAGAATTCAACAAGTAAATCATGTGTGTGATATATTTGAAGAGAGGAATAACACTAAACCATCAGCACCAGAGAACACTGGGAAAAGGCCAAAGTCAAGGTCAGGGCCAGAGGTTTTGAGAGTCTTCATGTGCATGCCTGGCTACACCTCCACTGAGCTCTTTTACCGCGTCCCCCAGGCGAATGCAATTGATTTTGGATTGTCAACTGCTTTGAATAATCCAACCCAGCTTCCCTCCATCCCTGTAGATATTCAAGAATTGATGTAAAATTAGGAATTTAAGGAATATTAGGGGTGCCAGGGTGGCTCAGTCAGTTGAGCATCTGCCTTTGGCTCAGGTCATGATCCCAGGGTCCTGGAATCGAGCCCCGCATCGGGCTCCCTGCTCAGCGGAGAGCCTGATGCTCCCCGTCCCTCTCCCTCTGTCTACTGCCCCCTCTGCTTGTGTGCTCGTTCTCTCCCTGTCAAATAAATAAATAAAATCTTAAAAAAAAAAAAAATTTAAGGGGGCGCCTGGATGGCTCAGATGGTTAAGCGTCTGCCTTCGGCTCAGGTCATGATCCCAGGGTCCTGGGATTGAGGCCCACATAGGGCTCCTTGCTCAGCGGGGAGCCTGCTTCTCCCTCTCCCCCTGCTCATGCTCTCTCTCTCTCTCTCTCTCTCTCTGTATCTCTGTGTCTCAAATGAATAAATAAAATCTTTAAAAAAAATTTAAGAACTATTAGATCTCAAAATACCAGTATAACTTCTAATCTGTCTCCGTTATAAAAAAGTATACCTCTGTAGGACAGGTTAAAAGCCCAGAATAATGAAACCAAGATTATCAAGACCTATGGTTAAACTTTAAAACATAACCCAACATCGTTTCATTTCCTGGGTTGGTAACACTTCTATCTTCTCTCTATAATGTGTCCTTAAGAGTTGCAATCAAGGGATCCCTGGCTAAGAGTTGGGTTCACTTTAAGACTGAAGTTCTTCTTTCTATAATTCCATTTTTGGAACCACCTGATTAACATTAATACTTTAAACAGCTGCTTTTTGTAGACAGAATGAATTTATTATCATACATATTCATCACTTTTGGCTTCCTAGTGATACTGTTTAGAGAATGGAGATACAATATTTTCATCTGAAAGGTCACAACGTGTACCACTGCTGGCATTTTAACTCATTTGGAAAAATAAATGTAATCATTGTATCATTATAGAGTGCCCTTCACTTTTTTCTTCTCATTGTGGTACCTTTGGAGATTCTGTTAGTAAAAGTCAAGTGGTTTTCAGTTTTTTAATGATTAATCATTTAATACAAGTCACTGAGCAGCCAGAGTACATGGAACTCTCTGCCTATAGCTGCTACAAAGGGGTGAGAAGCAGCATCCCCCAACCCAACCTGGGTTAGTCACCGAAGAATACAGAAGGTGGAGAAGTTGCAGTTCACACAGCACATCCCGAAATAGCTGAATACAAAGATATACTCTGCTCTCATCAAAGAAGAAAAGGTGTGCCTTTGTTGTCACATACCATCAATATTTTCAGTGTAAAACTAATTAAATTATTTGGATAATAAACCCTATTTTCCATTTTATTAAAAATCATGACCAGTAGTTTAATTAGTTCCAGAGAGAGTAGCCATGCTCGACACAGCAGCAATGACTCCTGCTCAGAACCTAAGGAAGAGAAATGGTTTATGAGAACAATAATCTGATTTTATTTCACTAGGGAGCAAGGCTCTCAAGTCTCTTGTTACTTCTCACAGTAGATATTAATGTATTTATCAAATGTTACCAAGTGTTTACTTCATCTGCTCCAGTCATCAATGGCAAATAAGATTCCAATGTGAGAGAATAGAGAAAAAGAAGTGTTTTTTTTTTCTAATCACATTAAAATCACAGTAGCAGTGTTGCTGTTTAAATAAAACACATATGAAAAATAACACGATCATAGAAATGTGATCAAATTTATGATGAGCCATACTGCATGCGTGTAAATATGGATGCCTCTGAAATCCACAGTAGGGCAAAAATCATCATCTCCTACACACTCTATGAAGGACACAAATAAATTCAAGGAGATTGTTGATTCCTAGAGTTCTGACTGCCAGAGGCAGAATGTGGCAAAAGCTGTAATGAATTACTTAGCATGTTAGACAAGGAAATAAGAACAATCTACTAGTGACAAGAGGAGAACACAAGTTCCTGAGAGCAAAGGCCATTTCTAACATATGAGGACTTGCATGTAGACAAGTGTCAGTGTCTATAGATGCTTATTAACCAACCATAGCCAAGTCTTCCTGGGGATAACTTGTGACTGGCAGAAAACTGAGCCCTTTTGGAGATACACTTACCCTTCCCAACTTCAGAAGACTGTTTCAAAAATGACTATGATTCAGAGGTTTGACTTTACTCCCAAATCTGTAAAAAGATCATCTTAGATAACAAAAATACAAATTTTGACTTTTGACAAATTGGGAAAATCAAGAGATCAATGTATTTCTTTACATGGCACTTTTGAGTTAAAATTCTAGAACAAGCCTAAAGATGTAAAGGGTTGAGGGTATGTGGATATCTACACTCAGTATATCATTCTCTTTGGGTTTATCTTTACATTTTGAAAACAAAGATCAAAATAATGTCAATCCTAAGCAACTCCTTCAGAAATAGAGGGAGATGGAACATGTCCCCACTCATTTTATGAGACTTGTAATACCCTGATGCCTGATAAGCCAAAGACATTACAAGAGAACTGAAGACCAATAGAGCCAAAGACCAATAGAAAAAAATCCTTAACAAAATACTTAAAATTGAATCAAAAATACATAATTAGTACAATATATCATGACCAAGTGATGGCCCCATCATGACCCAGAAATGTAAGGAAATTAATATAATTCACAAAGGCAATTCAATGGGAGAAAAAAAGTCTTTTCAACAAATAATGCTAAATCAACTGGGTATCTATATGGAAAAAAAAAAAAACAACCAACAACCCAAAACAAACCAACACACACACACAAAAGAGCCTTGACTCTGAACCTCATATAACATTAAAAAATTAAGTTTAAATTGTTCATGGACCTAAATATAGTAGCTACACATTTTAGAAAAAAACATAGTAAAAAAATATTTGTGACATTGGGTTAGGCTAAGATTTCTTAAACAATGATTTCTTAAGCACAGATTATAAAAGAAAGAATTGCTAAAATGGACTTTATCAAGTCTAAAAACTTTATTTGAAAGATATAGTTAAAAAAATAACAAGCAACAGACTGAGAGAAAATATTTGCAGAATAAAGACCTGTCACAACTCAAGGAGCCAGACAATCCAATTAAAAATAAGTAAAATATTTGAACAAGCAGTTCGCAAAAGAAGGTATATAAGTGGGCAATAAATACATTAAAATATATTCAATTATCACTAGGCATTAGGGAAATATAAATTGAAACCATGATGAGCTATGACTCCACCCCCATTCGATGGGTTATGGTTAAAAAGACTTACAATATCAAGTGCTCAAAAGGGTGCGTAGTAAGTGGAACCCTCATATACTGGCACTGAGAATGAAAAATGGTCAAGATGCCTTGGAAAACAGTATGGCTATATCTTACAAAATTAAAGATATACTTATCACTTGACTCAGCAAATCCATTCCTAGAAATTTATCCAAAAGCAATGAAAGCTTCCGTCTGCACGAATGCAACACCACAGTGACAAAAAGCAGACCTGGGGTAGAGGGTGAAGATCAGCTATAGAAGGGCACAGGGGGACTTCTTGGGATGAGGGACTCCTTCTGTTTCTTGAGAGTGGCAGCGGTGAAACAAAGGGAAATGTTAGCAATATTCATCAGGTCATCCCTACAAGATGGGTGAATTTTATTGTATGAAATACCTTAATAAGTAAAATTAAAATTATGTAATTATTTCTCTTTATCTGCTGTCTTTTAGTAGAGCAAATGGCACAGTCCCAGGGAAAACTACCACAGAATAACATAATGAGGCTGAGATTTTTCAGAAGAAAGTGATCAGAAATCCAGATCCTAAAATGTCAATTCCAACCCAAGCAAAATATCTTCCAACACCATGAACATTATCCAGTAGCATTTTGTGTGCGTGTGCAAAAATGTTCATCAGGGGGAAAAAAAGCAGCAATACAGCTGTTTTTGGCTATGTTAAATTACATAATGGAGAAAGAGCTCCTTCCGATTTCTGATTTCCAGTGATAGTCTGCCCTTTGTAAACCTTGGAGACTGGAGGGTAAAAAGCCAGAGGTGGGGAGATGAATGCCAACCAGAGATAGGAAGCTGATGAATAAACCAGTAGAAAAGTACCAAGTGAAAGGAGGTGAGGGAAAAGCAGAGGAAGAGCTACATGATAGCAAAGGAAAAGCACAAAGGAAAATAAGAGATGTGAGAATGAGCATCAAGGCACATGAAAGCAAGCAGGGCCGGAAACCAAGCAGAACGTGTACGGTGAGAGAAGAAAAATATGGAAACTACAAAGGAGGAAAGACAAAAAACGAAGCGAAGGAGGGATAAGAAGTCCACATTTGGATGGGAATGTGAGATCTAAGCCTGCCAGTGTATTATTTTGTTGTAAAATTCAAATATTTTAAGGAAATACCAGAGAAATAACTTGAATTTCTTTCCAGATGTTCTCAACATATTTTGTTTCCCTTCTATGAAATAGAACCTTTCTGGGGCCTTTTGAAATCTTATTTGGCTCCCTTAAACTTAAATAACTCAATCTAAGGCATGCTTTCTCTTCCAGGGGCATTTTAATTTATGCATTTTTTTATGATTCTGCTCAAAGAATTAAAAATGCTTATGGAATAACTTCCCTGTCATTCAGAGAGACAGGAAGGAGATGAAGTATAAAGACATACCTGTATCCTGGTTCCAGGTCTGTGAGCAACTATGTGAGTTAGACAAGTCCCTTAATTTCTGTGTGTGTGTGTGTGTGTGTGTGCGCGCACGCGCGCGTTCACGCGCTCATGGGTTTTAACAAAGCAAACTCTCTTCCAATCCATTTATTTCACTCTTCTTTCTCCCTAACCCTCTTTCTTTGTTCCTTCCTTCCCCCAGTCTTTTTTCTCATCCTTTATCTTTTCTCCCTCTCTCCTTCCCTTCTTTTGTTATCTTCCATCGAATACTGAGCACACGCTGTGGTGAGCACTGTGCCAGCCACTGGGGACACAAAACCACAACGGGTTGAGCTCTACTCAGGACTTGGACTGGCCTGGAGAGAACTAATTTATCAGTCACTTTCAGTGTTTTAATATTAAGGAGAAGCAACCACTGGCTGTTCTATCCTCCAACTTTAATCCTTTTAAGTATAAAAGTAAGATGTTATTTAGCTATGGGAATTTAAGCCATTTTGGATACAGCAATTTTCTAGTTATGCACTCTTATTTATCTCCCCATTTCCTTAATGTCATGTCTTCATAATTCAGCGTGGGATTTTAAAGCTCAGCCTGACAAGACAGCCTGAGGGCCCTGCAGAGTTGAGGCTGCAAACACAATCGTAGGAACTTAAGGATAATCGTTTGCGCCAACAACAAAGGCTCTGACAACCTAAAACATAAATATTTTCAGGAAAAAATGTGCCTCGTTTCAGCCAAGAATTTGATATGCAAGAAATCACTTAAAGTAGGTTTGAAAATACTCTAAACTGGCGTTGGCATATCAACCTACTTTTCAACTCTTTTAGATCCCCACAATTATCAGAAAGAATGTGATATAAGGATCTTTTTTTAAAGATAATATACCTTAATATATCTCAATCCCCTCTCTTCTTAACTTACTTTGTGCCATTTAGTAAATCCCTTGAGCCCCTATTGACATTTCGCTTCCCATGCGATGACTAATTGATCTCTGTAAACTGGCAGGTGTTTCAACCACACCTTCACACAGGAGGCTTGGTAGTCCAGCTGATACAACCCTGGAAGCCATGGCAGGCTCAAGAAAGAGTAAAGCTTGCGTCTACCTTTTTACAAGTCAAGGCTCAAGAATCCGATGGTTGATTATCTAAAGTCAGATCACAAGAAACCTTCTGATGAAATCGGTAAGAAATTCCAATCCCTTCCTTTGGGTCAAAGATGACATCCCTGCTTATCTCAGAGCTTCTCCCTCTCCAGCTTAGCCTAGGTTTTCCAGTGATTGCTCAAAAGGAGACAATTCGACAAGAACCACGGTGCAAATATTAAAGGTGCGGGCTCGCAAGACAACATGCATACCGGTGTGAAAACAGGAAAAGAGAAAGCAACACAACAGACAAGCAGCTAGCTCAAGATTCACAGCAGCTTTCAGCAATTCTAAATTATGAGTTTCTCAAAGAGCAAGAGCAGGTTCTTTTCAGTTACTTGGTACAGAACCCAGGACAACGTTTGTGGGCACTTAATACACTGTATTTGATGGCAAAACAAACACAAACAGTGCTAGTTATTTTGAGAGTCGTGCTCCTAAGTGACTTAAACTCTTAACAGATGCTCTATGTAGGAGTTAGCACCCTCTCAGTAGATATTTAGTTTGCTCTCTGGAAATATTAATGGGGAGAAAAGGCTCCCTGGGGTCCTGCCAGTGCTTTAAAACAAAATGTCCTCATCTGTATGTGTTTACAGCTACATGGGCAAGGAGGGGGGAGCATAACTCCACAGTCAACAGCCCATCTGGAGAACCTGAACATCCACAAGTCACTGTCCCCTGGGAAATTTTTCCTTATAGCTGAGGTTTGTATTCAGAGACACTTAGGCTCATCTGTGCCCAGAAGGAAAAAAAAAAATGACCCTTAGCTAATTACACCAGGGGAAGGGACTGAGGAGGTAGAGGTGGAGGGATGGAAGCAAAAACCAACATAAAAATCTACCTGGAAACCTGCTGCTGAAGGATAAGTATTTAAAAAGTCTCAAACCAGGCGCCTGGGTGGCTCAGTCGGTTACGCTTCTGCCTTCGGCTCAGGTCATGATCCAGGGTCCTTGGATCGAGTCCCACATCGGGCTCCCTGCTCAGCGGGGAGCCTGCTTCTCCCTCTCCCCTTCCCCCCTGCTTGTTCTCTCTCTCTCTCTCAAATAAATAAATAAAATCTTAAATAAATAAATAAATAGTCTCAAACCAGCATACAATGGTACAGCCAGTTGGAATTTCTTCCTCCCTTAATATGAGCTTACTATAGACATTTGTCATGTTATCAACCATTACTGTATTTGCAATCCCTGAAATTTTAAAAAAGAGTTTGAGAACTCTCACAACAGACAGAAGAGCAGGCGAGGATTTGTAGGATTTGTAGGATTTGTAGGAAAAAGCCCCGTGGCTGGGTCTGTCATCTGGGGATCATGCACAGTCAGTCCTCCATGTTAGGTCTGTGCTTAGCAGAGGTGGGGCCACCTCAGAGTTTCCCACCTCAGAGGATCAGGGAACTTGCCCTTCTGCCTAGAGGCCAGCCTTCCCTCATTGAACTAATTGTGCATCCTGTAACTCTTTGTGGATGGAGCAGACACTTTTCCCTCATTATCTCCCTCTTCAGAAAGCCTGGGGATGACAGTGTGCTAACACTCCCTTAGAGTAAGGAGAAGAGATGGCTCAACTCTTAGAAACACTCTCGCAAGGATTTATTTATCAAAATATCACTACAAAACACTGCTTCCTGGATAGAGCTTCTTCTGCACTGCAGTTTAAATTCCTTTGCTTTGATTGGCATTTCTGCCCCCCGCTGCCAACATGTGTCCTATAATATCCCATGCACCGTGTCTTTGGGAAAGTTTAGTGAACAGAAAATACCTGGCCTTTGCTTTCGCTCACGTAATTGTCAGAATGTTGAAAATCATTTCTCTCCACAAATATTCCCAAATTCTGCCCTCCTATCCCTAAAATGTTGCCTGTCATTCAAGGACTTTTAGGAAAAGGGAACAAACCTGTATTAAGCAAGAAGTAAATGCCACATATTAGGCTATGCACTTTTCAGTACTGCGTCGCTCCATGAAATGGGCAGTGGATATTACTGTCACTATTTCATAGATAAGGAAACAAATTCAGGTAAGTCTCACAAGTGGCACATGGTGAAAGCAAGAATCAAACCCAAGTCTGTGTGATTCCAAGTTCCACTGGTGTCTTTTCCTCTGCTTATTCTGACCCTCAAAAGCCTCAGGAATTGAAGTTTTGTGAGGTCAAGGTGAGAGTCACTACTGACAGGCTTGTGATAATTCTTCAGGTTAGGGCTGGGGGTGTTACCATGGTTTTCTTCAAGTAAAAGCTAAGCCAAACCAAGCTGCAATAATATAAGTTCTTACTGGCTAATGCCCTCTGGTTCTGCAAGAAGGGTCTCATGAGAATGTTCAGGAAGGAGAAGTAGCCACCAAGGGAACCTTACATCCTACACAGGTGCCCTCTACCTCCCCCACAAAGCCATCTAAGGTTGCGACAGGAAATGGGTTTCCATTACAACTGTCAATGCAGATTAAGAGATGCTATCAAGAGTGATGGGCTGACAAGATTCTGGGTCATGACAAGAGTACAGAATCGATTATGAAAGGCTAATTGCCCTCCCTTCCTTTTTGCTGCTGTTGAGTCCGGCCAAATGATTTTAACCTCATAAGACTTCAGTCTCCCGTAATATCATCCCTACAGCTTCTCCCCAACCATAAAATGATTTTGTTCATTGGTAATTTACACATTTTCAAAACTGGGGCAGTAGATCTAAGATCTACTGTGGATCCAACTACGTTTACTCCACTGATATTGACGTAGTTGATGGAACCTGATCAGAGGCCACCTTGGCTGGGTACTTACACTGATTATAAAACTATGTAACATAACACAATTGTATCTAATGTAAAATGATCTAATCTCTCCAAAACTTCCCATTAACACATACCTTGCATACAAATATTAATTTGGGTAAGGCTAAAGGTCATATTACCTTAATCTCTAGGTGGGTGCCTGGGACAGTCCATGAGTCACCATGAGCTATGAAGACTCTACAGTTGAATGAAAAAGGTCTGAAGATTTCAGCCAGAGACTTTCAATCAGGCAAGTTAGGAGAAGAGGGTGGAAGGGTATGGAATCTCATAGTACTTATTCTTAGTAGTGAGGAATTCCCTTGAAGTCATGGGTTTCCTGAGGGACTCTGTCATACCACACCCATGCTAGGATTGCCATGCACAAGTGAACAAACCTTGACTCATGGATCCCAGATATACGTGCACACTGCAGGCCTTGTCTGCTACTCCCACCCATCTGGTTGTAAACTTTCTAGATACACAAATGGAGCAACCCTAATACATTGAAGCTGACTGGACATGGAGGCCTTCACTATGATGAGGTAGCCCTCATGTGTTCCTCTGCAAGGCTTTGGTGAGAATTGGGATTTGGAGTCATAATCCATATGTTCACAAACTCTACCCAAGTAAAATATGCCAGGCACACAGGGAATTATGAACTAAGGAGATGTTCAAAAAAGATGAGTTTTCAAGTAGGTCAGTGATTTACATTTCTTTCTTACAAACTCAGTGATGAAATAGTTCATGAATTCAAACTCAAAGGAGTGATGCATTAAAAAAAAATCTCCAGTCCAGCACAGAGACATCAGTGAGAATAGGTGGGGTATTTCAAAATAAAAGTGTTATTTTGGGGCCAATTAAATCTTTCCAGTGGCAATTTTTATGCAAATCAGTGAATTGAGGTTCTGATGCTAGCAAACACACCCTATATAAAAGAGCAAAAGATAGTCATCGTTTCACATTTCACCCAGACCAACAAAATGAAAATAACTAACAAAGATGTAAGTCAAATGAAACCAAAGATAAATGCATAACTCCAGTACTTGCTAAACACCATTAATATTGGGACTTCCAAGGAAGATATCGGAGTAAGAGGAGCCTAAGCTCACCTCATCCCATGGATACAACTAGATAACACCCACATCGGTGTAAATAACCCAGAAAGGACTCAAAGACTGGCAGAATAGAGTCTCCATAGCTAAAGGTAGAGAAAAAGCCACATCGAAGAGGGTAAGAAGGGTGGGGACACAGTTAAGAGCTAAGCAGACCTAAGGGACAGTTGCAGGAGGGAGGGACTCTATAGGTGCAGACAGGGGAGAGAGCAGACCTCACACCAGGAAGCCCACATGGGGAAGATAAATTTTCATAACATTTGGCTTTGAAAACCAGAAGGGCTGAATTTTGCAAATTCTTACTATCAGTGGGGCTTAAAACCTAGAACTTTAAAAATCAGCAGGCTCGCGGGAGAGCAAGAAGAACAAGAGGAGACTGAGTCCCTACGCTTAATGAGACAACACAACATATAGCCCCAGAGAGATACAGCATAGAAGCAGCGGTTCAAAAAACCCCTGGGGTATACAAGAGGGAGAGTTGCTTGCTTATTCCAGAGAGGCAGGGGTCACTGGAAGACTTCTCCAGGAACCAAGGAGCTGGTGCACACCATTTCCCTCCTTACCCCTCAGCCTGGATGTGCAGACACCTGTGGGAACCAGCACGGTGCCAACACTTGCTACCTAACTTGCTAACGGTGTTCCCCACCCCTGTGTTCTTCTGTAGACATACCCCCTCCAATCGGCCTCCACTCCAGGTCCTCTCCCAAGCTGACTTGCACACATACTGCGAACACCACGTGCCCTGCCTCCACGTTCTCCTGCAGTTTGGTGCTACTGCATCTCTGGCAAACCTGGTCTGACTCAACTCAAGCCCAGTGTGGCCCCAGACTGGCCCACTAACAACAAAGGGACTAAACCCTGCCCCCAACAGGCAAAGAGAACCATTGCAGATGATTGGACAGAAGGCTAAGGTGGCTCAGCCACAACAGCAGGGCACATGCAACACACAGAGGGGACACCCTGAAGCACCAGCTTCTGGGGAACAGAGGACACTGCACCGCAGGGCACCGCAGGACCTCTTCTTCATAAGGCCACTACTTTCAAGAGTAGGAGATGTAGCTGACGTTACTAACACACAGAAACAGACACAGAGAGTAAGACAAAATGAGGAGACAGAGGATTGTCCCCCAAATGAAAGAATAGGACAAAACCACAGCAAGAGACTAAAGCAAAACAGATATAAGCAATATGCTTGTTAGAGAATTTAACATGATGGCCATGAAGATACTCACTGGACATGAAAAAAGAGTGGAGGACCTCACTGAGACCCTTAACGAAGAGACAGAAAACATAAAAAAGAACCAATCAGAGATGAAGAACTCAATAAATGAAATTATGGATGGAATAAGTAGTAGACTAGGGGAAGCAGAAGAACAGATCAGTGACCTGGAGGACAGGGTAATGTAAAGCAATCAAGCTGAACAGGAGAGAGAAAATAAATATGATAATAAATGAAAAGAGACAGGGAACTCAGCAACACCAACAAGTGTTGACAAGCATGCAGGGAAAAAGGAACTCTCTTGCACTACTGATAGGAATAAAAATTGGTACAGCCACTCTAGAAAACTGTATGGAAGTTCCTCAAAAAATTAAAAATAAAACTACCATACAATCCAGTAATTCCACTACTGGATATTTACCCGAGTATGAGAGATATATGCACCCCTATATTTATTGCAACATTATTTATACTAGCCAAATTACAGAAGTAAGTGGCCATTAATAGATAAGTGGATGTTATATATAATGGAAGTTACATATAATGGATTTATATATATATATATATATATATGGAATGGAATGGAATATAATGGAATATATATGGACTATAATGGAATATATATGGGATGGAATATTATATATATATAATGGAATATCAATGGAATAAATATTATATATATATATAATAGAATATTACTCAACCACATAAAAGAATGAAATCTTACCATTTGCAACAACATGGATGGATCCAGACAGTATAATGCTAAGTGAAATAAGTCAGTCAGAGAAAGACAAATACCCTATGATTTCACTCGTATGTGGAATTTAAGAAATAAAACAAATGAACAAAAAAGAGACAAACAAAAAATAGACTTTTGATTACGGACAACAAACTGAGGGCTACCAGAGGGGAGGTGGGCTGGGGGATGGGTGCAATAAGTGAAGGAGATTAAGAGCACACTTATCAAGAGGAGCACCGAGTAATATACAGAATTGTTGAATCACTATATTGTACATCTGAAACTAATATGACACAGTATGTTAACTATATTGGAATTAAAAAATTTTAAAAAGTGGATGGAAATGTTTTACATCTTTTTAAAAAAAGACCATTGATGTTGAATTTTGGAGGAACGTAGTACTTGACTCCATATGAAAGAATGGATGTAAAAAAGGTTTTAAAACAAAGTGCTACAAAAAACATAAAGAAGGCAGTTCTTTTATTCTATTCAACAATCTATTAATTAAAGCTGTAACTAAGTATGATTTTATTTCTGTAACATTTGAAAGGCTCAATGTAAATAAATTCAAATATTAGGGGGAAAGAAACAGTGTTTTTTTAGACCTAATTTCTTGATTTGAGTTTTGAATGTTTGGTCACTGCAGAAATAAAGTATATGACCTGTTTCCGGAGAACTGGAAATTGTGAACTTGCTTCTCTCCTTAATCAGTAACATACTGTGGGGGAAAACACAGCCTTAATTGTTATTCAAACTAATTATCCCAGAATGAGATCTCTGGTTCCCATATTGAAGGAGTCCTTCAGATAATTCAGTGTCTACTATATCTGGGAATACTCTCTTCTAAAAGGGGCACTTATTAGCTAAAGAAGAACAAAAAGGCAATAATCTTCAGGGATAGCTGCTGTCAAACAACATAAATCAGGGACCATCATTGATTAACTAATTTGAGTAGTGAAGACAGATGTGGTTGCTATGGCAATAAAGGAAGGGTTGAAGATTGATTACCTGAACGATTCCTTATTCTTATGGGATTTTCACAGAAATCAGAAACCACGAAGGGAAACTGCCCATCAAGTAACTGACTGTAACCATAAAATAATAATACTTTGCAACCACTTCTATTCTGAAGAGTTTAAATGGCTTTACCAATACTAATTTTTAGAGTGACCTGTGACAGCAAGGGCGTCCCAATCTATCATTAAGAGGACATTTGGTGAGGTGATTTCTGGATAGTACATGAGTGAAAGCTCAAAATTTCTACAGTCTTCCTACCTCTGTGGCTACTAAAGAACTCACCCCCCTAATTTAGAAACTACCCAACATATTCAGTGGTTTAAAGTGGCTCTTACCCAATTAATGCAATTTTAGGTTAAAGAAAATGAGAGTCCCACTGTCCTGAGCTCATATCCCCCATATTCTTGCCCTCCATCCTGGCATCCAATTCGTTCCAGAAGGAATGTTTAGGCTGAGCACACCATGGTACTAGGGATGCCCCTCCAGAAAAGACAAACTGAGAAATTACTTCATAATCCTTGTCTGAAGATATTTGAAATGTTCCTCCGTAGGGGAAAAAAAGATCAAAGCTATTCTACTTGGTTACAAGGGGTAGAATTTCAGGGTGACCTGAGCGAGCAGAGACATTGCATTTTAAGGATGCTAGCTTGAATCAATATGAAGAAGGGAGGAGTCACCTACATGGAGAGAGGTTTCCTTTCACTGAAAAATGGTTTAGCAGAGGCCAGTAATGACATGCTAAGATGTCTGTTTGGAAGATTGCTTCCCATCGCTCCGGAAGACTTGGCTGGAGAAGCTCGATGGTGGCTTCCTGTATCATCTGTGGCTTCCTCTATAAAGTGTGGTGCTGCTGGGTAGAACGCTCAAGCCCTTGCCTGGAACTCTGCTTTCTATGCTCTTTGAAAGATTATTTCCCTCTTCAATGCCAGCCTTTCGATCAGAGTGGGCTCTCTTTTATGGAGAAAGGCCACTTCCCTCCATTCTTCAGCTCTGTTCCCTTCACTAGAAAGAGAGATTTGGAAACCTTTTTAGAAAGTCTTAAAATGCTCAGCTAAAATATTTGTATCTGAATTTGACTGATGCCTAATGGATTTTCCTAGGGCTCCCTCAATATCGCCACATAATTCTAGACACTCCCAAATTGAGAAAAATAGAACACTCGGTCACAAAGACTGAGGAAGAGGGGAGAAGAGGAAGCTTTCCCAATTCAGATTCACCTTTACTTGGATATCAGCATAAATGCAAGTTAGCAAATATTAATTATACATTGGGCATTTGAGAAAAGCAGGGATGAACATTTATCTGTATTTATACTTTATCATCTTGCACAGAAGATGTAAAGCACCTATGAGTATGATTCATACATACTGCCTGCCTTCACACAGTCCAAAGAGAAATAAGAGAAATAAGAAAATACTTAGAGTACCCTCCCCTGTGTGGTGATTTTTTAGGGAAGTATTTAATTAGTAGGTTGGAGCTCAGGCTTCAGCATCAGTTGTCCTCGGCTGAAATAAGACTCAGTCTGTGACAAATAATGTGACCCTAGATGATTTGGAATATCTTCTCATTTTGGAGCATCTTTTATCAGTAACTAAAGCTTTTGTTCTTTGTTCACTTCTCTGTAAAAATAAATAACAAATAAGGTTATAGAAGACTCCATGGTTCATCAGTGAACACTTTTTCTGACCAAATCTCTCAAACATTTATCACATGATGACACTGCAGAATAAATTACCTTTGTTGTTCTTATTCAGGTTTTTATAACTTTTATGTAACCATATATTAAATAGATAAGGGATAAACATGGGAATTATGCACTCTATCTATTCATCTATTCGCTCTATTCTGTAATTCTTATATTATTTTTTATAAACTGGTCTTGCTACTTAATGACAAAGTGATGAAGACAACTTAGAGGTCTACCATGCTAAAAGAACAAAAAGTGAGTTCTGATAAAATCAGACAAAGTGTTCGAGCAGTTACGATTCTTATTTACAGAGGGAGTCTGGGTTTACTCCTCACCATCTCCTTGGTGTCCACACTCTATAGTACCCGTTCCCCTTCATTGCCTCTATTCATTTAAGATTCCTATTGCACTTCTAGATTCCAAGTGTCCTGAGTTTGGATATCATGTCTTATTTGTGTTTTCATTCCTAATGTTTAGTACAACGCTTGACACATGGGAAGTGCTCCATACACATGTGTTGAATGAGTGAGTTAACAAATTTTCTCCCAACTGTTTTCAACATTCATCTCTCATAATTTATGAAAGGTGTCTCCATGTCCATGGAGTTAAGGACTCTTCTTGCCTGTCATGTTAATGCAGCACTCATTCCTCTTGGTTCCATATTCCTTACATTCCATGACATTGAAGGCTTCCCCAAGCACTGCCATCCTTGATTTTCTTGAAATGGCACCTCACTCATGTCTTTTCCACCCATCCACATAACCCTGAATCTTCACAGTTATATCCCACAGTGCAAACTTCTTGATTAGTATTAGCAGATCTGTGCAAGTGTCTGTTTCTGATACACTCTTATTGATAGCCTTTCTCCTACCACCTCTCTGAAAGTTCTTTATTATTTAATTCATTCTTCTTACTTATTCTTTCATTTTCCCATCATAGACAATGAACATTAAACAGATCCCTTTATAGCTGCTGTAAAGTAATCATGCATTTCTGCTTGGCCTTTGTCATTTAATTCCAAACAGTGAGTTGGTGAGGGCTGCAGGGACTGGGGCTTAGCTCTTGTGCTCCAATCACCAAGCAGATCCAGTATTGAGTGGTTCCTGAAAAAAAAATGCTGGCTGATTTCTTGAACTGGGCCAAGATTCATAGAATATCTTGACATTTCTGTCACCAGTGTAATGCTTCCATGATGTATCTCTTCATTCTTGGCCATGTCCTAAACATAACGTCATGATTTGTACTCTGAAGTTCATCGGGATTATTCATGGTCCCCAGGAAATGATCTGAATACAGCTTCTATATAAAAAATATCTAACATTATCCTTTTATAGCCTCGTTACGAACTACTTAGGACTTCCCTACACATGATAAAAATTCTCAGAGAGAGCCCAGCTTTAGATTTTCTTTTCCTCTCATCAAAAACTTAATCTTTCTTTTTAAAAAAGATTTTATTTATTTATTTATTTATTTATTTATTTATTTATTTGTTTATAGAGTGAGAACATGAGCAGGGGGAGGGAACAGAGGGAGAGAGAGAACCTCAAGCAGACTCTGTTCTGAGCGCAGAGCTGGATGCAGGGCTCCATCTCATGACCCTGAGATCATGACCTGAGCCAAAACCAAGAGTCAGACACTTAACTGACTGAGCCACCCAGGCTAATGTTATGACTAGCATTCTGTTTTCTCAATTTGTACAGTTGGAAATGCCAAAGTGTAAGAATAAAAACATTTTGAACCTATAATAAGTTCAAAATTCATCATTCCCTTCAAGTAAACACCTCAGCACTGTTTGCTGTCCTAGAAATGTTTTAATTAAGTTTGTGTGCCTCAGGCTAGCATCACTGTGTAAAGCCTAGAAGAGCACTGGCTATTCCAGGAGTAAAATCATATTTATAAAGATTTCAACTGTAAGATGCCAGTCATTGCAGCATGACATTCGTTAACTCTTGCTGGGAGAGCTGTACTCAAAGTACTTCAAGTCAGACTCTGCCTTTTATCTCCTGACTTCCCCGACAGCTTCTTTTTCTTTCTTTCTCATACCCTCCATTCTACAACACACACACTTTACATTACCAGTGACCAAGAAGTCATTTAGCATTCAAAATACTCCTGAGATTCAGATTCTCACGGTCATTCAGTTCATAACTCTGTCCTGGCCCACTTTATCATATGTATATATATATATATATATATATATATATATATATAATCAAAGTCATAAGAGGCCAGCTAAAACAGAAAATTCCTGTGGCAGAGTTTTGCTAAACTAAATGGGCAAGATGAACCCATTTCCCATTTCAAGTATAATAATTTGTGCTGGGTATGTTTGAAGAAGTGCAAAAGGAAAACTATCTCAAATGTCTAATTGGTTAAGAAAGTTCCTTTCAAATTTAGAGAAAGGTGAGCTTCAATTGCATTTTAATATTTAGCAGTTTACTCTTAGTTTATATCCTATTTTTTCCACACTGTCAACTTTTTAATCACCATTTTGTGTCAGTTTTTCTATAGGATAATTAAACATTGGGTACTAAGAAGTAAACCAAAAAGGAAATTTCTTTTAGTAACAAATGCAGACTTTAAAAAAACTCAATAAATCAAAATGAAAATTTCTTTTGGGATTTAATGAATTGCATTTCAGCTACACACACATGCTTCTAATTTACTAAGCAGAGGAATGGACACTTCCATGAATTCATATTCTATGACAAATGGATGAAAGAATTTATAATAAATAATAATTAAACCTATCAAATCATGCATTAGGAGTCTGATTATTAGTCCAACAACTTTCTAAACTTAAACATTAATTTAAAAAAGAATCTGGGTGGAAAATACTGATTTCAAAATAAGTTTAATAATTCCTCAGGTTTTAGATAACGCCTTTCAATTTGTAAAATGCTATTACACAATAATAGTAAAGGTAATAAATAATTACATAAAAGAGTAAAGGTAGTGAGATAGTAAAATTTCAATTAGTGATCCAAAACAGAAACCTGAACATCCCTCTCCAATTCAGGCCTTCAGACATTTGCTCAGTAAACAGTCATTGTGCAACCACAACTAGTAAAGCTCTATTCTTGGCACCATGGGCTATAAAGTAAAATAAGAGAGTCCTTTTCCTGGAAGGACTTGGAAACCAGTCAGAGGGACACCCAGGAAATCAACAACTACAGTTCAGGTCCGTGAAAAAAGGAAGCTGCATGATGGGAGAACATCCAATCACAGTAAGAAAGTTTTCTAGAGGAAATGGTGCTTGCACTGAATTTTGAAAGACTGAAGGATGAGAACATGTTGGCCAGAAGGAGGAGAGAAGGCTATTTCAGGTAAAGGAAGCATGAATTTCTATCATTTCCACCCTTCTACCTTGAAAACACTGAAATGTATTCTCTCCATCCTTGCTGTCGTTGCATTATTTCAGGCTTTCCACATTTTCTCCTAGAAGAAATTCATTAATAAATGAATTCCTGAGAGGACTTCAGATACCATGATGAGGTGAGACCCAGTGAGTGCAGAGAGGAGAGAGTTGTCACTGTACTATGGCAGACAGCAATGATGCCTTAATGGCCCTTTATCCATACCACAGCCCATCCAGGAAGTCCTATAAAAATGGTGACTACATTGGTCCCACTGCCTCCAAGACTCTCTCAAGCCTCCTTGCCTTCCAGCCTCAGCTCTGAACCCCCATACATACATTTATCAAGGGCGCATATTGATCTGCTACCAAGTTGGATTCTGGCTGACTTTGTTACGTACTGTTATTATGCAGGTATGACGTCATATGTATCACGTACGGCAGTGGGGACCACATGGTCAACCTTGTAGAGAAATTAACCAGGGGACTAGGATTCGCTCTTTAGGCATTAGAAGTTACTCTTGTAGCATAAAGCTTTCAATTAATACAAACATGATTATCATTCTCTTTCATTGTCATCCTAGCAACATCCAAAGTTATTTTCAATAAAAAAGGGACTTATTTTAAATTTTGAGCAACTCACCACCAAACGATTCTATCCTTTCCAGAACAACGATGTGGATGGAATACTTGGGATGCATTTATCCTCTGACCTGGTATCATAGGAAAGGAATAAACACCCCAGACAGGTGAGGTGGTATTCCCAAAACCACACAGCAGCTTGGTGACAGAGCTGAGACTGAACCTGGGACTTCCAGGCCTTCTGGCTCTCAATTCGTTTTCCTTTCACCTCATCTTGCTAACCCTAGACTTTTCATAGTTTATAAACACGCCTGATCCCTGCAGTTCCATGTATCTTGCCCAGATATGTACTCTTCAGTCATTTGCATAGGAGAAAAGAATCAGACAGTAACCCAAATCACTGATTAGTTTAATCCAATTTAACATGCCTTCCCCTTCTTCGTTACTAACACCCTCACCACCTCCTCTTCCACTGGCTTTCCAAAAGCTCTTCCCCACAGTAGGGGTGGGGCCGCCCACCTGTCATTCTCCTGGTATCTTCATTGTTGCAGGACTCATACTTTAAAGTCTGATAAACAAAGCACAGCTTCCGTTTGTTTTATTTCCTGGGGAATATGTCAAGGCTCAGCAGTGAGAGCGGGAACATTTTATTTTCTTTTAATGAATCTGAAAGTTTTCCCCTCTTCTTTATTAACAGTAATCTGTGCACTGGTACAGCTCTTTCTGCAACTGTAGGTAAAATTCCTTGAAGGTATTAGCGCTCTAGTAATAACTCTGCATTGTTGGAGTGGTGATTCCAGAGCGGACGGGAGAGCTGAAGCAAAGCTGGGATGGGTATCTCCAGGTAACAGAGCACAGTGGAACCCTCACACCATCCGGTATACAGATATGTGGGCAGGGGGCAGAGCTCGGGGATGCTCAGTGGGAAATGGGGGGTTTCATCAAGCTCTCCTTTCAAACTAGAGTTCTAAAGATGGCTGGGGTCCTCTCCATAGACACACCACCTGGGCCTTGATGCCACTTCACCTGCCCCTTCAAACAGGTGTGCCTTAAGGCCTCAGGGAAATGCCCAACCCTTCCAGAATAAGGTCAGAAAGATACAAGATCTCTCTCTCTATCTCTCTTTCTCTCTCTCTCACACACACACACACACACACCACACATACACACACAAATTAAACACAAAATGTGTTTGTCCAACATGCCATGCTGAGACATATATTATAAAACTTGCAGGCAATCACTGAGTTCCTTAGAAACTCTAGAGTGAAGGAAAGAAAGCCAATGATAGTTCAGGTGAAGGATGTCTTGCTTCTGTTCCCTACAATGCTATTCAAGCTTAATTTAATTTCTTTCAATATGAATGCGTCCAATTTCACTTTTTTTATTAGGTTAATCTACAAGATTTGACATAGTGGAGCTCATTGAATCCTCTTTCTTTCAGGCACATTGACCACGGTTCCCCTCCTTTCATTGATATAAGTTCTCCTTGAGTCACTGATGTGAACCCGTCACGCACCGATATTCAGTATGAAACAACCTTTCAATGGACAGGAGTAGAAAGTAAAACACAGAATAATTGTATTATTTAGAATTTATGAGAGCCAGATACTATATCCAGTTACAGAGTAAATACCACTGACATTATATCAGAACTCGAAATCATTCACAAGTGCTAGTGTTCTACAAAAAGAATACTTGGGATGGTTGAGATGTCCAAGTTCAGGCATTAATCTGAATCAAGAAGACAGTTCCAAATGGGGATGGTATTTCCATGAGGATGTAAACATCAACAGGTCACTCCCAGGCCAGTTCCTTTACCAATACAAATTCTCACAGAGACAAGTTTGTAACTAGATGTGTAACTTAGAGCCTGGGCAAAGAGCAGCTTGAAAGTTGACTAAATCCATCAGTGCTACTTCAGAATTTCTCTGGGTTCTTTTCGTACGGCTAAGGAGCATGTTAAATCCAATTCATTTCTTCCTCTGCCCCTCTAGAGAAACAAAAGGAGAAATGGGGAGGAAAAAAACTTCCCAGAACTCGATGACCATATTACATAAAATTTCCAATTACACAAAATGTCCTCAATATGTGAGGACAGAGTTTGAAGAAAGGGTAACTATAGAAAACACAGTCATTGATTCGAGGGCAGTATTGGATGGTTTATCTTCCTGAATAAAACTGCAATTGTAACACCAGAATTCTGCCGCAAAGCCGGTGCTTACAGATATTTTATAGGTATGCCTTTTTATGACCCTGTCTTAAACATTCTGTATCTGTGTTCTGTGAAAATATACTAAAAAAGGTTTAGTAATATCACTTTAGAAAGAAAAGGAACAAATTGTCTGTTTGTTGTAATAATACAGCTTTTCTATTTTATGGGTTTGTTTAAAATAACAATGCAAATTATTTTTCAGTTTCATGAAGACAATTTCACTGGTCCTTATTTTTCCATTTTCCCAGATCTGAGTCCATGTGCCAAATTACACATAAGAAGAGACTTAGCAAGGCAAATAGGTAACAACTTTTTATTTTCATTCATACTTGGTTTTTACTTTGTAATTTAAAATATAGTATTTTTATTTTTCCTTCACTTGTTTAAACAGAATCTCTCTTAAAAAAGGAGAAAATAATATTTCTTTACCTTCTTTCTTACCCTTCTAGAGTCTAATTAAGAAGTCAGTGTGACTTTAATTTAAAGAATACTGTTAGGTTAATATAATGCCATAGCACACTAATCTTGAGTTGGCAATGAACAAATAAATAAGCACTTAGTCAACTGTGCTTTGCACAACCTCTTGTGCTAAGTATTGGACAAAGGGAGCTCTCAGACGATGTCCCAGCCCACAAGGAGCTCGCTGACTGTGGCAGGACAGACGGGTGCCACAGGCAGTAACGCGTCTCACGCCACATGATGCTAAGGGAGCGTGTGGACAGGAGAGACCGTGTCCACGTGAGTACAGCGAGGAGAGATCCTGACAACGAAGGAAGGGCCTCCTAAATGGACAACAGTGCAACTGATTCTTCAAAGAAGGAATTTATTTTGTAGATCAGTGGTTCTCACATTTTACATTGAACCAGTTAAAAATAGAGTCCAACTCTGTTCCGCCAGAGAACCCTATAAAATATGTCCCAGATGTGACCCAGAAATCTGTGTTTTTAATAAGCCTCCCATCTGATCTTGATTCAAGTGGTCCCAGGACCACCCTTGGAGAATCATCAAGCAGGCAGCTGGGGAGAGGTAGTGTGGGCAGGGGTGGTAGATCAGGCAGGAGGAACCATCTGTGAGATGCAAGCGGGGCAGCGTGTACGGGCGTGGGGCGACTGAGAGATTTGAGGGGGAAGATGGAAATGTAGGTAGGTGCCTGACCATGAAGGCCTTGCTCACCATGTGTAAGAGCATGGACTTGATCCTAAATGTGATGGAGAATCAATCTCAGTGTTAAAAAAAAAAAAGAGAAATAAGATCAGATGTACTTAATAACTTTTCATGATAGTAACAAAGTTGAGGATCAATCCTTTCAATTTGATTAGTTGATCCTTTTTTTAAAAAATAAACCCATGAAGAAATGAGAAATACCTTTTCTCTTGTTGTTTTTAATGCAGACACTCATGTCGGAACAGAGTGGTTTAAAGTGCCCACCAAAATTGCGAGAGGACCGCAGTGGCAGCCCATCCTCTGACAGATGAGGCCAGGTGGCCCCTGAATACCACAGACACTGTATACAGTGACGCACAAGAAGAGCACCCACCTTCTGGATGGCACCATGATGGGTCCCTGAGCCCTGGATGAGACCACAGCTAGGAGGGGACAGTCAGCATCACAGAGCGGCCCCCACATAGAGTAGCCGCAATAGGTTACCATGATCAAAGCATAAAGGAAGCATCACCAGTGACCAGTCCCAGTAAGGAAGTCAGATGATCCGTCCCACACCATGTAGGGAGCACACACACAACACGTGGCACGGCCACCAGAAGTGAAGGGCTGAATCTGCATCACCCCCCAGGGGAGCAACTATCTCATAGGACAGAGTTCCACAATGCAAGAAATGAAAAATCAGGCCGGGAATGGTGTGTACTTATGTCTGTGTCTTGACTATAGATTACTAGTAACTTTTAAAATTTCATCCAAATGGAAAAAAAAAATTAATTACCTTTTTCCATAAACTGATAATTTACTATTTCTATTAATGAATTATGACAAAAATACATGATCGATAGTGTATTTAACCTAATGGAGCATATATTCTCTTTTATTTTGTTCGTCTGTAGGAGAACATCTACTTTTATTTAAATATGCATTAATTAAATTAGAAATAAAAATTTGAACTACAGAATAAAAAATAAGTTCTCTTTTAAATTCAATTAGATTGTTACAATTTGAATAAAGGCTTGCAACTAAAATAAGATACCATGTGCTAAAGAGTTGTTTGGTCCTTGGCACGACTTCTAAATTCCTACTAAAGATCTAGCAAGAATTTGGCAAAGTAGCTAAGCCTAAGGACTCTGGACTTCTGGTGAAGGTAAGTAAAAATTTTAATAAAAACCTAACTGAGGTCAAAGTGCATTCTTAATGCATTTCCTCCAGCCTCCAATATAATTTATATCAACTGTAGCATCGCTGAGAACATAAGTCTGGTAAAAAAAAAAAAAAAATACTGCAGCTGTGCAGAATTTGTAAACCATATATGTGCTCAATATTCCAGAACCTGGGAGGAACCTCTTCCCTTCAAGATGATGGCAAACAAAGACTCTTAAGCTTAAAGGCAGTGTCTCAGTTTAATGAAATACAGTCTTTTTTTTTTTTTTTAAAGATTTTATTTATTTATTTGACAGAGAGAGACACAGTGAGAGAGGGAACACAAGCAGAGGGAGTGGGAGGGGGAGAAGCAGGCTTCCCGTGGAGCAGGGAGCCCAATGCGGGGCTCGATCCCAGGACCCTGGGACCATGACCTGAGCCGAAGGCAGATGCTCAGATGACTGAGCCACCCAGGCACCCCAAAATACACAGTCTTTGAGTCTCATTAAATATGAGGCCCATTGCCCCAGTGCCAAAGAGGGTGTTCTGTATTGTCTTTGCAGTTACATAAAGGCAATGTTGGATTAGCTGTTGACAATATTTGTAAATATCAAACACATCAAACATGGGTAGTTAAAGAGAGGTTTTGGCACTTTAAAAACTCAATCTCATTTCCCTTTGCTCCCCAGCAAGCATACCATGCTTTCAAAACCTGGCCTTCTCACTGTCCAGCCAACCCAGCCATGTCCTCATTTCCCCCTGACCTCACCCTCAGCAGCTGCCCCTGACCCAGCCCCTGCTTCTAAGCTGATGATGTACTTCATGCCCAAACCATCCCTCCCCACCTGCTATCCCCATGACTCCAAAGCCTGTTCCAGTGATTCTATCTTGGGTGGGTTCTCCCCTTTCCCTAACCGCTGTTGTAGATAGTCAGCACTACATTGCTTATTTATGATAGTACTTCATATGCTTCTGCCTCTCTGAGTAGATTTCATAGGAAGGGACTTATTCATAAGTATTTTTAAAATCGTTTTAAATCTACCATGGGAACTATGGAATAATACTGTTAGCAGTAGAACTGGGCCTACAAATCTCTGTACCAAGGAGGATTTGTGAAGAGGAACATGACCCTGCTACCGAATTCCCCAGACCTTAGGACACTGTCCAGAAGGAAAGAGTATTCTGTATATGAACCAGAGAGCACTTTTATAGCACACAAGCGTTCATCCCTAGATGAAACATGTTGTCTTTTGCTTGCCTGGTTAAATGAAAAGAAAGTTGCACTTTTAAGAGGCAAAGAAAGACCAGATGATTTTTTGGTTCTAGTTCTAGCTCTTCTTAATGGTTTATGAGAAGCACCCTAGTAGGGTGTCATGGAGACAAGAGGTAGCTAATAATGATGGTCTTACCAAGTGTGAATCATCTATATATTGATTTCCCTAAAAGTTAGTCATGGATAAACTTACCTAAAAAAAACTGATGAAATTATGAAGATACAAGCCAATCAATGCCAATTTAACAGCATTGACCTGGAAAACAATGTCTAGTTTTGATAGGAATTAAACAAAAAAAAGTTCCAAAATGAGGACAGTCTTCCCATTTTCAAAACCAAACTAAAGATGGATCAGTGTTTACTGAGCACTTACTATGTATGCAGCACCATCCTAAGGAGGAAGTGGAGGGGGCTTCTAAGAAGTGAATATCCCTCCCGTCAAGGAGTGGGCATGCTCAACCCCATGATTAATGGAAGTTACGAGAAGTGGTACCTAAACGGAATTTAGGATATCCACAGAAGGTTTTGTGGAGTCACTTGGATAGTTATTGGATTTTTCCTTTAGGTAACCAGAACTAAACTATACACATTCTTTGAGCCTCTGTGGGGTGCCAGGCACTGTGCTAAATGCTGGAAATACAATAATTAATAAAATAACAGTTGAACGAACTCCCAGACTAGACCTATGAATGCACAAGCGTCACTACATTACTTGCATACTAATAACACATTAAATGTACTTTGTGTGACTATTTGGTCTTTTAAAAAATCTAGTTCAATTACCTAGTTAAAACCTACCCATAGTGGTCATGAACAGAGAATAGCAATTCCACACAAATGTCTTTTTGGAGTGAGAGAGAGAGGAAATAATCCTGAAAACATCTTCTGAGTACTGGGGAAACTAGGCAGAAGTAGACTGCGAAGAACTTTATCTAAATTCATAGAAGAGGTCTCTGATCCCTTCCCCAGAGGAGTTCAGTCAGCCATAATGTAAGGCAGGGACTGCACAGCTTTCCAGAGTTGTGTCGGGGTCACTGTGAAGCTACTGTGTGATAACAATTTGGAATAGAAAAACAGGGACCCTGGAGGGTATTATGCTAAGTGAAAGAAGTCAAGCAGAGAAAGACAATTATCATATGGTCCCACTCATATGTGGAATATAAGAAACAGCACAGAGGATCATAGGGGAAGGGAAGGAAAACTGAATGGGAAGAAATCAGAGAGGGAGACCAATAGTGAGAGACTCTTGACTCCAGGAAACAAACTGAGGGTTGTGGAAAGGGAGGAGGGTGGGGGGTTGGGGTAACTGGGTGATGGGCATTAAGGAGGGCACGTGATGTGATGAGCACTGGGTGTTATATGCGACTGATGAATCACTGAACACTACACCAGAAACTAATGATGTACTATATGTTGGCTAATTGAATTTAAATTAAAAAAAAAGAAAGAAAAACAGGGACAGATAAAAAGAAAGGATAAAATAGGAATATGTAACAGAAATGCCATCAACAATAATCAGCACCGTGTATAGTGGGGTCAGAAAACATATTTTAAGGGCAGATTGACATTGACAGTCCCTTGTGACTGACTTGACCTCACTTGTCACATAAGTGCCAGGACAAGGCAGACTACTAAAGAGCCAAAGCCCCATTAACACGGATCCCAGCACATGTATACACTGTTTCTTACAATAGCCTGATTTCTTTTTAACCTATGGTATAAAATTAGCATCTTCCCATGTTATTGGAAACTCTGCAAACAAGTTAGTTTGACAAACTAGGAAATACAGATAAATAAAAAGAAGGGAAAACTCCTCCCATAATTCCACAAGCATAGAAAACCCTCATTAATATTTTGCACAGATTCTTTCAACGGTGTCAATTTATTTTATTTTTTTTAAAAGATTTTATTTATTTAATTTTTGAGAGAGAGAGTATGTGTGTAAGTGGGGGGAGGAGCAGAGGGAGAGGAAGAGGGGGAGAAGCAGACTCCCTGCAAAGTGGGGAGCCCATGCCTGGGGCTCAATCTCAGGACCCTGAGGTCATGACTGGAGCTGAAATCAAGAGTCAGACACTTAACTGACTAAGCTGCCCAGGTGCCCCGTCAAAGGCGCCAATTTAAAGAAGGTCTTGTCTCTGGCGCCTGGGTGGCTCAGTTGGTTAAGCGACTGCCTTCAGCTCAGGTCATGATCCTGGAGCCCCGGGATTGAGTCCCACATCGGGCTCCCCGCTCAGCGGGGGGTCTGCTTCTTTCTCCCTCTGATCCTCCTCCCTCTCGTGCTCTCTGTCTCTCATTCTCTCTCTCTCAAATAAATAAATAAATAAATAATCTTTAAAAAAAAAAGTTCTTGTCTCAAGAAAGAAAAGAATATCAGAAAAATACAAGAAGAAAAAAATCTGAAATTAGACCTAGACTATGAGATACATCATGTTAACCTCTTGGATAAAGGTTTTTATGTATATTTAAGTGAAAGTACTTACTCCCCAAAACATATGATAGTTGCATCTGAATTTTATTATATATATATTTATAATATATATATTAGATATATATAAAATTCATGCACAGCATTTATTTACTATAATTCTTCTCAACTGGCCTTGTCATTTGTCCACTGTTGTCCCAATATAAAGGGTCCTTTCTGGCATTGTTAAGAAGGAGGAATACCGGGCGCCTGGGTGGCTCAGTAGGTTAAGTGTCTGCTTTCCTGTCTTCGGCTCAGGTCATGATCCCAGGGTCCTAATATTGAGCCCTGCATTGGCTTCCCAGCTCAGCGGGAAACCTGCCTCTCCCTCTCCCTCTGCCTGCCACTCCCCCTGCTTGTGCTCTCTCCCTCTCTCTCATTCTCTAAAAAAAAAAGAAAAAAGAAAAAAGAAGGAAGGATACCAAGCCGAACCCATTTAGATGAAGGCTATTTACTTTTACCCAGAAGAAATGTCTTGATAGCTTGTGAATAGATCTTAGAGAAAATGCCACAATAGGACTATCTTTGTGGGGGCTATTCAAGTCCTTCCCATTCACAGACACTGCTTGGGTTTAAGAGGTTACCCTTTTTCACTCAAGAAAAATTCCAGTGGAAAGATAGGCTTGGACATGGTAAATCAAAGCAGAATCAGGCAACTACGGTATCATTATATTATGATTAATAGAAGGGGTAAACTCAACAATACTATAAGCTTATCTCTTACCAATATTATTAAAAGAACAAATCTTAGAATCACAGAATTAAAAATTATTTTTAAAGGTTAAAAAACAGGTACATATTGGGGCACCTGGCTGGCTCAGTCAAAAGAGCATGAAACTCTTGATCTCGGGGTTGTGAGTCTGAGCCCCATGTTGGGTGTAGAGATTATGAAAAAAAAAAATAGATAAACTTAAAAAAAGGTACATATTGCATTGTTTTCTTAGTATCAAAAACCTGGAATTAACATACACTAATGAATATGTCATAGTCATACAGACAAACCACTATTTAGCTTTTAAATATTGTATTAAGGAGGGCACGTGTTGTGATGAGCACTGGGTATTATATGCAACTAATGAATCATTGAACACTACATCAAAAACTAATGATGTACTATATGCTGGCTAACTGAATATAATGAAAAAAATCTTTAAAAAGTAAAAATAAAAAATAAATATTGTATTTATTAGCGTGAATAATTTAATTTAATATATTAAATATTTATAAGTCCATATGTGAATGCATATGTATTAATGAGTATTATGGGTCAGTTTTCCTTTTTATTTAACTTTACTTATATATTTTTAAGTTTACCTAACTAACTTGTATTAGTTTTATAATAAAAACATACTTGTAAAAAATGTCTAATAACACAGGAAAAGATAATTTTATGATGGCAATTGGACAGGCAATGAAAAACTATATAGGATATAGTTAAAAATAGTATTTTCACTCATAGTAAAAATGGACTAAAGGAAAATACTTCAAAATATTTGTTCAATAATCATCCAGCCCATATTTATTAAGCACCTATTTCATACCAAGCACTCTTCTATTCCTTGAGTATTGAGTGGTAAAGCAAGATCTTTCCAGATGCAGGTAAATGCTGTGAAGAAAATATAACAGGCATAGCAATGGAAGTCAAGTGCAAGGGTTGAAGCTACTTTAGACTATGCAGTTAGGGATTGATGCTTGGGGGAAAGACATCTGGGATGGAACTTAAATAGTAAGGAAAACCAGCATGTGGAGATGTAAGGACACAGAGAAATAAGTAATAATGAGGGCAAAGACCCCTCCATGAAATGAGCTTTTTAGAGCTGGGACACAAGGAGCAAGAAGGTGGGGAGACTGGTATAGGATGCATTGAGAGGAGTAGGCAAGGGTGAGATCATGCAAGGCCAGGGTGATGAGTCTGCATTTTATTTTAATTAATGAGAATTCGTTGTAAAATTTTAAACAGGGGTATGACATCATCTGAGTACTTGCTGATGGAGTAGAGGTGAAGTTGGAGGGAGGAAGAGACATCAAGCATGACCCCAAACACGTAGAGCTATGGCTAGATGGTGATGCCATACTGTGAGGTTAACACAGAGAGAGACACATCTCAGGGTGGTAGAATGTGGATCTAGAGAATGAAATGTTCATTCTGGCCATGTTTTGTTGGACATGCCAAATGAAGGGCGTGGTGGGCAGCTGGGTATCTGAAGCTCAGTGAAGAGGATAAGACTGGTGAAAAACAGGAATTATTGGTATATGAATGATGTTAAAAGCATAGTTCTGGATGGAATCACATAAAAAGTAAGTGAAAATAAAGAATATTTGAGAAGAATTGATCCTGTCCCAATGAACAGGTAGAGCACAGAAGATAAAAAGAATAGCTAGTAAGTTATCAAAAAGACTAGGGGGAGATGATATCTTGCAAGATGACCTGAAAGACTATGTGCCAAACGCTGCACAGAAGTCCAATAAAACAGAATAGAGAATTAACCATTGGGTTTGCAACATTAAGGTCATGGGGGACCTGGATAATGGCAATTTTAATACAATGGTGAAGAAGTAAGATCCATTTGGAGCAGAATGAGGAAAGAATGGGAGAGAAGGAAGCAAGAAGAGCAAATATAGAAAACTCAGTTGTATGAAAGTTAAAGAAGTTGGAAGGGAATTTAGGGTTTCATTAAAGGAGGGAGGCATGAAAGCTGACTGAAGGGGAAGGGATTAGACAGAGGGCTCGCTCAAGTGGAGGGGTTGCCCTTCATCTGTTGCAGCAAAAGGGAAGTCAATGTAGAGGGTCAGCTGGTGAACATTGTAGAGGATGAGTACGGGAGCTTCCACATTTTATCTTTCCAATCCTAGTAGTAGTTATCTCTGATGGACTGGATTATTGATGAATGTTATTTTCGTGTTACAACACCTCTTTTTTGTATTTTCTAAAGCTTCTCTAATGAATATATATCACACTCAGAATAAAAACAAACATTACTTATAAACCAAATGTTGAATGAAACTTAAAACTACACTAGAAACATCTGAAGACTTTAAAAATATTATTTATGTTGCATAAGAGATTTATTTGAACATATGTTAAAAAGAGGGAGTATTTTTATGGCATAATCTCTGCACTGTTCCAGCTCTCTAGCGATCAAATACACTTCCCTCCTTATCTGTTTCCTTCTATGGGTTGTGTCTGGGGCAAGGGCTTAAGAAAATGCACCAGTATTGTGACTCTGAAACTCAGCCAGAAAACAGAACTTTTCTTTGTTGCTCACTCAAGTCTAACACAAAACTGTCACATATACAAAAAAAAAAAAAAAAAAAAAAATAGGTCTACATTATCCCAAACCCCTGTCTGTCTGGTCACAATTTTTTAACAAAATCACATCTTGTTGCTTTTCATCCAATTCTGCCTCAGGCAAAAGCATTTTATGATGTCATGAAACACACAGTTTATTGGTATAGATTGTATTTCCTTTTAATTTTTTTAGAGGAAATAGTGATGCCGTTTTCTTTGTTGGCTTCAGAATCCAAGTAGACCCAATTCAGGATTTTACAATAGCACCAAAATAATCAATGCAGAGAGGAAAAAGACAGAGATGCCAATATATACAACTTATTGACTAAAAAGCAGAAAGGGGCTAAGATATTCAACCATCACTTCTTGTGAGTATCCATCACCCTATTCCTGCCATGGAAAAAAGTGGCTTGACACTCATTGAAATTTGCCTTTTCACGTTTATAAGAGACTTTAGATGTTTAAGGTAGTTTAAAATCTGGCATACCATAAGGAAGAGAACATTACTGACCACAGCCACAAGCATTATTAGTTATCTTCTCAGTTGAGTAATAAATTATTGTTCCCAGTTTGAGAAGATTCACTTGGAGGAGCACAATTACACAGGTACTTTTCAGTTCTATTTTCCACAAATAGTTTTCTAACTTTCACTTTAGTTTGCTGTCGTTGTTAGAAATTTTAATGAGAAGAAACCCTGGCTGGTCAGACAAGTCATCTCTTCAATGAACACATGATCTTGAATTATAAACAGGGTGGATCTTCTGGGGGAAGGCAGCCACTGACAGAAAACCAGCAGCCCTTCTCCTTTCTTCTCCCTTTCCTTATGTTCTTTCCCACCTTCTTTTCATGTACCGAGATGATTTATTTTCCTTTTGGGTTTTTTTTTTCCCCATTAATGTGAATTTCCTCTAAAAAAACAAAGCATCCTAGAAAGAGGCTATAGTCAGTTATGAGGGTTCTAAATACCAGCCTTCACCTCACCCGTGTTTGCAATAGACTACTCTCAAAATTATCTTTTATTATATGCAGAAGTTCTCACTTTGGTGGGGGTGAAGGCCTGTGTGTGTGGGAGGCGAGTTCTCTTGAGATTTGTATACGTGACGGCCTACATTCGCCCTACCCTTCAGAAGGACTGATGGGCTTCCTCCCCCCTCCTTCCTTGCATAGCAAGAGAAAACTTGCTGATATTTACACTGATGAAGACAAATGACCAAACGTGGCAGTTTTCGTCTAGAGTCAATTCACAATTATCCTCTTATAAGCCTGTGGATTTTCCATGGCAGATTTTCAATCCCAGAAAGGTTTCTACTGATACCTCCTATCCTTCAGGGTCACTCTCCCCTCATTAGTCAGTTACTGCT
Source organism: Halichoerus grypus (assembly GCF_964656455.1). Taxonomy (NCBI): domain Eukaryota; kingdom Metazoa; phylum Chordata; class Mammalia; order Carnivora; family Phocidae; genus Halichoerus; species Halichoerus grypus. The sequence goes on along the minus strand of NC_135715.1, from coordinate 62,615,775 downwards.
CAGGGAATACCAACTACATTTAATACCAGATTAAGCAAAATATATAGGAAGATGAATCAGCAGGAAAAACAGTGTTGCATACAAAACACAAAAAGGAATATTTGGGGTGTATCTCATAGTTTGTATTATCAGCACCACTACTTTGTAACTGAACAATGTCATGGAAGCATTTTAATACTCTCTAAAAATCTTATGTGCATGTCCAATTCGGAGAAATGGGTTGGGTTATTTCAAGTATTCTATGATTAATTATCTAATTTATAAATGATTCAAGGGAAATCTGTTCTTCTTCTACCCAATAGTCCTTATTTATTCATTTCAGCAGACATTAACAGTGCCGTGGACAATAGGAAAGAAATAGGGAAAAGAGGATTAAAACAGCTCACTTTGTTGCTTACTAGGTTTCTGATAGAATTCTGGTAAATGCAAGACTGGACTGGAAAACAGACTAACATAAGATTTCCCCATGTTCTACTTTGGAACTTCCTGTATGCATGTGTTCCTTGGCGTCCACCACGGTGAATGATCAAGAGCTAGCTAATACCAAGGCAGATATGAAAATCAGTACATTTTCAGGGAACAACAAATCGGGATGGAACTAAAGGAAATGGCTAAAGAGCCCAATTTTAACAATTTAGAAATTGTAGTGAAAGAAATTCAATTTGTTTTGACCTCCTCCAGCACTCACATTTATATCACCAACTTGTCACTTAGCATATACTGGTTTGTGCCATTATTACTGTTAGTAATAATACCAGTTGGCATTTACTGATCTTCTACCGAGTTCTGGGCTATGTAAGGCACCTTACAATGTTTCTAATCGGTATAGCAACCCCTCCAGTATTATCATTCCCATTTTACTGACAAGAAGACAAAGGCTCAGGGATAAGTAATGTGCTCGATACCACAAAGTCTGTTGGATCAGTGGTATCATAAGGGTTGGACCCAAACTGGCTGACCCCCAAACCCTCTCCACACAGTCTTCTCAATGGCAGGTGTAACTATTTACAGATCTCATTCTCTTTCCTAATGAGACTGGAAGCATCCAGTGGAAGACTGAAGAGGAGTCCCTAGGGGGACAAGGACCTAGAAGTCCCATATCTTTGCATCTCTCATTGTTTTCTGCACAATGCTCAATAAGTACTATTGATTGTGTCTCCATTTTGGTTGGGGATTCTTGTTTGTTTTGGCATCATTTTTGTTTCTATAAAAAGGCAGCAATGCAGTTGCTGTATGAGTGCTTTTGCGACCAACAAAAGAGATTATTATTTTTTTAATGTATCACAACCTTGTGCTATCACTTATCAATGGCTAGTATACATACAAATCCACCCCAGGGGACCCTCGGGGACAGACCCAGGAGTGTAAGCAGCATAGTCCCAAGTGGTCCCTGAGGTTGGCTGCCGACATGACGACTATGGTCAGAGTGTCTTGCTCTAAAGATGGATTTGTCAGGGGGACGGACATCTGAATCTGTCACTACAAGTGGAAAGGCAATCTCGCCAGCTTGAAATGCAGGGGTCACTCTGAGCCCCTTGTACAGAATAAAATGAAATGCTAACATACCAGGGTGTCAAATTTCAAAAGAGAAAACAATGTAGCTCCTCTGCCTCAATAATTTAGAACAAGCGGGTAGTCCCAAAGAAAAAATTGAAATTGTGTCTTTGCTTACAAAAATACGAACGTTGTTTGAATATTCTTGTTAATTTATTCAATGGTTCTTACTTGGCGCACAACAGAGACTTTAGTACAAAGGCTACTATCTTCACAGGCAGCCACGGCCGAGACAAGGGTCAACACCCAACTCAATGAATGCATATTTACCTTAACTCGCTGATCAGTGAAATGACAGCTGTTTCTCAGAAACGAAACATAAAATCTTGGAAGCTTTTGGAAACTATCACACCGCAGAAAGGGTCATTCTGGAAAGCTTTCTTGCAAAAAGTGTTAAAAATGACCAATGGACCATCCATCCATTTGAGCGATACTATGCACCCCTCCAACATTATTCAAGAAACAGATGGGAGATGGAATAGGCTCTTCAATTCTCAAAAATTTTATAGTGACTTTTGGGCTTGATTTTTAGTAGAAAAAGAGCAACCTCTCCATTTTTTAGCAGACAAAGGATTGTGCTTCAGCCTGGAGCTCTCCTGTCCTGCTTTGGCTGCACCACTGGTTTCCTAAGTGACCTTGGGTAAAGCACTTAACCTTCTTGCATTTTAGTGTGTCCAACTGTGAAATAAGAAAGATAATGACAACAACGTTAAGGCTTAGCACCTACGCACCTCACTGAAGTGTTTCATGAATTCATCATATTGGGCTTGGAAGGGGCTTTTATGCTTTAAAAGCATTTGACAATAGTTAGCAAATTCCCACATTAATGTAACATATATGGTCCACAGAATTACCTGAGAGGGTTTGCAATGTACGTGCATGCAGCTTACTTTGTGGGCAAGACATTAGGTAACGTTAAAAGAAATACAATTGCTCTCGCTATTTACCCCAGGGAGGAACAGGGGAAAAAGCAATTTTAAAACATCTTACCCAGTTTAGTGAGGATTATAAAAGTATCCAAGTAAAAAATCAGCCTCTGATAGTTTTAATGGGAGCCCTGAGACTAGGTAATGGATGGCCAGTGAGGTGATTCTTCCTGTTATCTCGGAAGTTTGTTCCTTGTCCCAATCCCACCCTTCACACTGTCACCATGCCCTCTCTCACTCTCCACCAGTGCACATTCTTCTCTCCCAACAAAGATGAAACTTCTAAGCAGACTTTCTGGGTTAGATAAACCCTGCTTCTATCACTCTAGCCATATGGAGGAAATCTTAACTACTAAACGCAGCCTAATTATGTCTTGTTAGATCATGTAATACATTCTTAACTGTGATGAACTTTATGCTGACACATGACCCTGTTAGACTGTTAGCACAGGTCCAAGCCCTGGGCCCCACTTCCTGAAGAGTAGCATCCACCGAATACAGCACTCTCAGTTCGGGGACCATGCAATGAATGGTGCTGATTAGTTTTTAAACAGTCTAGGTATTTATCATGGCACAGGTTTCAAAAGTACATTGTCACAAATACATACTACTTGGACTCTATACATGTGACTTTGTGGATCATTTCAGATTCTATGTCCTTCATCATGAACACGGAAGTTGTAGGCAAACACCTCCTTAATGGAAACCTGTTCACTTTATGTGGCCCCTATACCTTCCTTGATCTGTTGAGTTTACTTTCCTTTTGCCCCATCTCTCATGAGTGATCTGCACAGTACCGTATAAAGACCCCTCTTTGTTGTTTCTTACAGAAACAGATCTGCCAGCAAGTTTGTGAAGTCCTGATCTGTTCTTTGCTGTGGAAGGCTTTGTGGCATCTCTTCAAGTGGTTGTGGTTGATGCCCACATCATAAGTGGTGTGCAGAAGTCACTGAACAATGGCATTAAGACATGAACACTAATGACTGGGAGGTCTAGGATACTGCTATACAACTGTGAGGAATTGCTTTGCAAAGCTGATAGTTTCTTCTATTTCTAGAGCCAAAGAATCTCTACGATGGAGCACTAACCTGAAAGTCAGGGCACTTGCATTCTAGTCTCAGTGCCGCCCCTGAGCAGGAGCGCGTACTAGACAAGGTACTTCAGTTCCCTAAGCCAATGTTTCTTCAAAAGGGTTGAACTTGATGATCTATTAGCTCCCTATGAATCTTAAGATAGATATATAATAATATTATCCCATGACTTTTCATACTATGTATTTAAAAGATATAATAAAGGGGGTGCCTGGGTGGCTCAGTCGGTTGAGCATCTGACTCTTAATTTCGGCTCAGGTCATGATCTCGGGGTTGTGAGATTGAACCTCCAGTCAAGCTCCATGGTCAGTGGGGAGTCTGCCTGAGATTCTCACTCTCCCTTTCCCTCTGCCTTTCCTCCCCCATCTAAAATAAATAAATAAATCTTTAAAAAAAAATTAAAATTAAAAAAAATTTTTAAAAGTTTTAAATAAGAAAAATAAATAAATAAAAATAAAATATACTAAAGGAATGGAGAATTCTGTGGTTTTTTGAAAGAATGATTACAATTTTCTGTGCAACCTTGGGAGAGCTGGAAAGTATAAACTTCTACTGATATGTGTTGTGATGAGCACTGGGTGTTATATGTAACTAATGATTCACTGAACACTACATCAAAAACCAATGATGTACTATACGTTGGCTAACTGAACATAATAAATAAAAAATAAATAAACTTCTATTTAGAGATTCACAAAACAAACAACAAAAATCAGTCCACATAAATAAAACATGAAATTAAAAAGCAAGCATCAATTTAAATATAAAATAAAAACTGCTATTTCTGTACCAGAAGTTGGAAAGCTGGAGACAACAAATAAAAGAGCAATAGCTAACAATGACAACAAAAAACAGATAAAATAATGGGATAAAGAGGATTCTATGGGGGACTCAGCCTCTTCTTCTACCTCTCTCCTTCCTATTCACTGATCCCAAAAGACGCAAGAATTGTTTCGGTATTTTTTATGCCCTGAATAGAGAGAACAGAGCCAATACAAGTACAAAGCTGGAAGGGAATAGGTACTTAAAAAGCCAGCTAGGGAACAAAGCAGGGTGGACAAAATCATAGTTTCTAAATGGGTGCATGGATGGATAAGCCTTAATAGGATGCCCGAAGGAGAGAGAGTCCTGGTTTGGCCAGTGGGAGGGTGTTTCTCAGGTGTGTCTATCTCTGTGTTAACTCCATCTCCACGCTGGAAAAACCTGATGCTGGATGCAATGAAAGCAGCTCTGCTGGAGTGGTTAGGGAAGCAGATAGTCGCTAATGCTGGAATTACAGCCACATCTGTGGCCATGTGATTAGCTGTAAAGCCAAGTATCTGCCACAAAACCGCAACTATGATATGTGAACTGATAACAGCAACAATTAAAATGATAACACTATAAAGCCTCAAGAAGTCTTTAATTATTCATTTATTTGGAAAGGAAGGTTGAAGAGTACAGCTGCTAAAGATAAAGCTTTTCTTTACTCATTCCTATTTATTTGGCTTTAGAAATTTTTCTATTGTTAATGTAATTCTCCTCCATGTTTAATGAACTCTGATGTTCCTGGAAGTCCTACAAAAAGATCGGTGTTAAATCCCAGTACTTCCAATTACATCCGGCATGTGAGCAAAATATTAGCTCTCTAAAACAGACAATCAACGCAAACTTCACTGGGATGAGGGCCACACGGGTATTTAACACACTTGAACGTTGCAATTAAAATATAGTGACTGCTGTGTGCCTCTGAATTTAGTCAACAAAAATCTGTGAATCATACCGTGGCACACTTAAACCACTCTGAGACTTTACAGTCTAGACGAGGAAAAAGGGAATGAGCAAGACATATGATACAATCTGTTATGCAATAATGTTACGTAGGCGGGACAGATTCCGAGCCATAAGCAAGAAGGGGGAAGGGCTGACTTCTGAATGGGGATTAAAGAAAGACTCATGGCAGAGGTGGCATTTGAAGTGATTCCTAGTCTGGACAATGAGGGAAAATGACATTTCTAACAGCTGGGTTAGCATGACGGGTAAGTCAGAGGCAGGTGAGAGCAGAGGGAGCTTGGGAGATGGGGAATGGTGGCCACTAGATGAAGTCACAGATAGGGCCATGGAGGGAGATGGAGGATGGGTTACAGGAGACTTGCCTGAAGAGTCTGGAATTTCTTTGGAAGTCTAGAGAGAAGGCAACTTTTTTTTTTTTTTTTAATTTGGGAGCCACAGTTCATCACGCCCTTTAAGGATTATCTGTCTGATGAGGATGGGCAGGATGGCTTGTGAGGGAAATCCTTGGAGTCCTCATAGGGGGCTATAATGAAAGATGAAAGCATAAGAAGGACTTGCTGAGGCTGTGGAGTGGGGGTGGTGGGAAAGGAGAGTGATATACTTCCTTCTAGAACAGGGCCATCCAATACAACTTTCTGCTATAATGGAAACACTCCCCGCACTGTTCAATGTAGTAGCCACCAGCCACATATACCCAATATGTACTTGAAATGTGGCTAGGGTGACAAAGAAACTGAATTTAAAATTTTATTTAATTGTAATCAATTTAAATATAAAGAGCTACATGTATCTAGTGACATGGACAGTTGCCAAGTAACAACTATCGCACAGGTAAGTTGTCAAAGAAATCAAGAGACATAATATTAAAAATGTTTAAATAGCACAAGGCAGAAATTCACATTACTCTTGATAGCTTTCCTAAAATTTTGGCATGAGTCAAGTGCCTGTTGAAGGACATTTAGCTGTGACTTTCTAGAGGGCAGGAATATTCATTCCTCTTTCTATTTCCTAGTCCCGAGTACAGTCCTAAGCACTATAAAGTACTCAAAGTAAACAATTTGGAATGAATACATGAATGGGTGAATGCATGAACACAGTGTCTATGCAGCTTGGAGTCCACCATTTAAAGAGTTGAATTTAGGAAAACGTCTTAATAGGTGAAGTAGCAACTGTCGACTACCTCTGTAACTTCATTGCTTAACTGCTCTAAAAATCAAAATACTAGAGTGTATGAACTGAACAGCTGGAAGAATTGAAGTTTCATTTTCTTAGTGAAACTGGTAGTGCTTTTTTTGCTCAAGAGCTTTAAAAGAGTCAAAGGATTCATAGGAATGGTAGAACCTTAACACCATGATACATTTAGTTTAATGCTTTGAGAAAGCAATTTCCTGATTATAAAAGCAATACATGCTTTTTATAGTAACGCTGGAATGCATTAAAATAATAAAGGAGAAAATAAAAGTTATTCACAATTTTATAACCAAAGGCATTCACTGTTGAGATATTATATTTCCTTTATGTCTTTTTTCTGTATCTATCTATCTATCCATCTATCTATCTATCTATCTATCTATCCTTTTTCTCTAAATGAGGCAAATCTTCATAGCATGAGCAATGTCCCCATTCTTCTAAAACAATCCTAATAGCTGCATAATATTCTGTCATGTGAAAATGCCATAATTTATACAACCATACCCCTACTATTGGTCATCTACATTGTTTCCAATATTCTAGAATGCCATTTGGCAATTTGTATCAAGAGACTTAAAATAGCTAGTAAGTACTTCTGGGAAAATATCTTAAGGAAATAGTCCTCCATGGGCATCAAAGAATGATTTATAATAGTATAAGGCTGCTAAAAGGCTTTAACATCAAATAATAAAAGAATATTAGTAAATTTTGTCATATGAATATTAAAACTTACAAAAGTTGGTTTTGAAAATTTTGAAATAAGATCGAAAATACTTGTAAGAGTAAGTGAAAAACATGATATCGAATTACATAGGTAGTATAGGCACCAGTTTTTAAACCAAAACCCAAACCTACGCATAGAGAAACAAACAAACAAACAAACAAACAAACAAAAAAGCCTGGGAAGCACATAGAAAAAATATTCACAAGGTTTTTTTTCTTTTTAATTTCAGTATAGTTAACATACAGTGTTATATTAGTTCCAAGTGTACAATACAGAAATATTAGCAATGATTATCCTTAGCTGAGAGACCAGACAGTAATTATATTTGCTTCCATCCCTAACATTTCCATACATTAAAAGCTCTGTAATAGATGTAATTGTCTGTTAAGGAGTCCACCGAGTGTTGTGGTTAAGACCTCAGAGTGCTCTGATGTTGTCACCATGTCCTCAAAGAAGACACCACGGTGACATCCATGTCACTTACTTAGGTTGTTTAGAACACTGTGAGACAAGTTTGTCCCTGTTCCTATAGAGAGAAGCAAGTGAGCATGAGCTCTAAGCAAACGGAGACTTGGGGACTTTCACCACAGTGCACGTTCTCATCCCTCTTCCGAGGGCGGCACAAGGACTTGGTGACCTTGCTGAAAACCTTGAACAACAATCATAGAATGTTAACTTCATCTGCTTCCCATTAGAAAGAAAAATCATGGTGTTACCATGTCAAAGAGTCTCAGGTCCCACGCAGGGGGTTCTGCCAAGGGTCTCCCATAAGACCTTTCAAACACACTGGGCAGGTGGTATGGTTTACAGTCGTGACCACACTGCTGGAACAGCTTCCCGCGTGAAAAGGCAGTAAGCATGGCTGAAGCGTAATGGCCTCCAAAACTACTGTTACCACTTGCAGGACTCTTACCAGTGCTGCCTTTATGTGCTGCCCATAAGGAGGATGCTATGCTAAGCAGTTCCCTTTATTTTTCATCATTCATGCCCCCCTTTTGCAGATGAAGAAATATTAATTAAGAGCTTGTTAATATCCTTATTTTACATATGGAAAACTTGAAGGGTAGAAAGGATAAGTAAGTTGGCTGAGGTCCTTTACTAAAAAAGCATCAGCGGGCGCCTGGGTGGCTCAGTTGTTAAGCGTCTGCCTTCGGCTCAGGTCATGACCCCAGGGTCCTGGGATCGAGCCCCGCATCGGGCTCCCTGCTCAGCGGGAAGCTTGCTTCTCCCTCTCCCACTCCCCCTGCTTGTGTTCCTGTTCTAGTTATCTCTCTCTCTGTCAAATAAGTAAATAAAATCTTTAAAAAAAAAAAAGCATCAGTGGTGGGATTTCAACCCAGGCAGTCTGCCTCCGGAGCCTGGCTCCTCTGCTTTCTCTCTCATCCCCATTCAGCTCCACCAAGCTCTTAACCTCTGCTCTGAACACTGTTTACATAATCAAAATGAAGTTTACATACTTACCTATTTGTAAGCCATTTCTAGCTAATGTGAACAATTATCCCACTAACATCAAAGTGAATAATAATTCACAGAACCCCCTTTTAATAGATAAAGCTCACAAAACCAGAGATTCACTGGAGCAGTTCATTTGAATTAGGTTCTACAGTCATTTAAGATTTAATTTGAATAAAATTGGCCAAACTTACTGTATTACAGCACTCACAGAAAACTGTCTAGTGCCAAAATAGATGTTTCTCTGACTGAGATTATGGGCATTCTTCTTCTAATTAATTAGGACAGAACTGTCCATTTTTATGAGCCCACTGTTTGTACCACTGATCACCTGAGCTGGAAGCAGGAAAGTCGTTTAGCTCCGTGACTATGAACTGTTGTACCTTCCCAGCACCGCACTCCACATCGTCCTCAGGCGTTTAGTTAGAACGTGAAATGACTGCACTGCATTCTCCCATCCCAAACTCTCCTCGCTCTCCACATTCATATCTGTTGGTAGAGGGAGTGATGGAAAACAGTTGAACTCAATCAACATTCAGACGCAAAAGAAAAAGAGGCCTTCAGAAGCAGACGTTGTGACTCCGACCGTACATTCACTGTATTGCCTTGAGACCTTGTTAACACATTTTATTAACATGAAAACATATCTCAAGTTGATGGATCTTTTCAGATTTCAGGGTGTGGATCTCCCAGAACCTCTTTACTAGGCTACATTCCTAGTTTATAACCTCTTGTTCTCTGACCTGTGATTTCATTTAATAGGATTCAGTACATCCAGGAAATTATGGTTTATAAGAAGAATATCGTCTGTCTTGTACTTTAGAGTTTTCAAAGCATCTGTTGAGTGATCGTAGCATTTCAGTTATGGGCATAAAAGGAAACAATGGCCCTTTTAGGGGCTGGGAGTGAAGAGCTGAGGGTTGTGGTCTTACATGGAGCAGGACATACCTCTTTTCAACAACCATACTGGGATTTGTTGATAAGTATATGATCATCCCATGACTCAAACATTATAGATTGCTTCCTACCTGCCAAGAATTACTGGGCATCAAATTAATATTTGTAATATGCTTTCTAAGTGCCAGGCCCCCAGCCTGGGTTCAGAATAGGAAAAGCCTATGATGTAACTCAAGCCAGGCCCCCAGCCTAGGCTCAGAATAGGAAAAGCCTATGATGTAACTCAAGCCAGGCCCCCAGCCTGGGCTCAGAATAGGAAAAGCCTATGATGTAACTCAAGGATTTTTTTGTGTAGCTCGCCAGCCTATGCTGCTGCACATCCAAGGTTGGGACCAACAGTGCTGTGGAAAGAGCCCAAGCTTTAAGAAACCAAGTGCCTGGAATTAAAATCCTGTCTCAATTGCTTACCAGCCAGGCGACCTTGAGAGTCATTTTACTTTTCCATGCTTCAGTTTCTTTATCTAGAGCCAATGGAAGCAACCTCTTGGGGCAAACGTATAGGGAAAATAAGGGGATGGATATAAAGTTTCTGGCACGTGGTTCAATTAATAGGAACTCTGTGGGCAGGAAAGATTAGGCAGGAAGGGGAAAAAAAAAAAAGGAGAGCTCAACCAACTCAATCCCTTGATACTTGATGAGATGAATGCTATGAAATGTGATATAACAGACCCCAAAGAATATGCTCTTTCCATCCCAGCACCTCAGAAATGCATACGTGCGTGTCATTTACACCTCCCAAATGCAGAGAAGGACCAAGTGTATGAGTGCCAAAGAAAAACATCCCTCCTGCACACAGCAGACTGGGGAACTCATCAGTAGAGAGCTGTAGAAAAGAGTATGCAGCTTCGTGAGCAGCTAGACCCAACCCAGTCACCCCAGGAAGGCAGGCGATCTGCTATTAGAGAAAAGGCTAAGGACATCCCATTTTTGAAAATATTTGCCCCGCTGGCCACTACAGAGATCCAGGGGTCTCTCGTGCCACAGGCATTTCCAATGACCGATAGGCATAAAGTGCAGGTGTTACTTTCCAGGAGCTCCTGGTGTAGTGCAATCCCCAGGAGCAAAGGGCACAGCATTGGCAGCATCTCTGCCGTGCAGGCTGCAAGTGGCCCCAGGAAACCTATGTACTCACTGGAATCCTAACACTTCACACCCCAAATGCAGATCCTTATCCCAAATCCAACAGCTGGCTGTAAATCGTGGCGCCAGAAAAATAAGATGGAACAATTAAACTTCAGGCGGGAGTATGGATTTAGTGAGATGATTAGGCTCATGATCTTTTTTTTTTTTTAAGTGTTCAATAATTTCTCAGTTGCGTATAACACCCAGTGCTCATCACATCACGTGCCCTCCTGAATGCCCATGATCTTGAGCAAGTAAGCTACTTTCTAAATCTACTAATGGGCTTTAAGCCAAACCGCCACTTACTACGGTCTCCACAAGAGGCAGACTGGGCACTAGGTCAGGTTTTATGGTAATGCTAAGCAAAAATGAGGTAGGAAATCGGGTGATCGCTAAACCACAAGGACTTTAGTTACTGGCGTTGACTGCAAACACTAAGAGAGGAAAAGGTCAAGGCGAGAGAGACCTGAAAGAACTGATTTTATTCTTGATACATGGGCTCTAATTTTACTGACTTCACCCTGATTGAGGGAGAGAAATGAAAAGAGAACACTCCTATTCACAGGAACCCTAGTGACATCCTCAGGAGAAATTTCATGTCATCCCTAGAGATGCTCTCAGGCATGAGGAACATACCCCTCAGAAGAGCCAAGTGTGCATTTTTAAAGAAAATTTACTGGCATAATTTACTTCTCTCACGCAATAAGATGTTCTTCCTTTACTTTTACAGCCATGGGAAAAATTCGTTGGTGACTAACGAATTTTTAATATTTGTATAGGAGTCAATCAGTCACAAGCCTTCCTGCTTTGATTTCATACTTAATCTTCTGGTATTTTGACAGCAATCCCAAAGATAGGGAGAGAAGCACACAGCTGTTTAAGTTAGGGTTTATTTTCTCCACTCTCTTTACAGCATTAAGAGCACTGGAAATGACAGTAATAGCATTATCTGATTTGATTTGAGTGGCAATCTTTTCAATTTAATAACTCTGATGTCAGCTTCTCTGTCATTTTGCCAAGTTTAATTCCAACTTCTACTGCGATTAATACTCTAATGAAGACACTATCTGATTCCAGTGCCAGCACACACTTGTGCAGCTTTGCTCTTCTTCGCTACTGTTGGAGCTTCTGCTGTGAACCATGATAAATCAACCCCAGCTAGCGTGCCTGTCAGTTGTGAACCCAAAAACCATTGAACATCCCCATTTTACTCTAAAATTTTATTACCCTACGGCATATTTAATATTTTAGTATCACTTTATTTTCCAGTGTTTTACCCTGTTTTTTTGGTCATTCTTCCAAACCACCCCATAGAAGGTAACTAAGTGGTCTGGGTCCTAAGTAAGACCTACCAAGGTTAAGTGACTTTCCCCAAATCAGAATTATCCAACGCCCTCTGAAGAATCAGCTGAAAACTTCATTCCCTAGTCCACAGCTCCATTAGGATAAAGAGCATTTACAAGCACCTACGTGGTAGAGGGTTGAGCCCGAACCTGGCTAATCTGAGCTCATCACGTTCCATTTGTTAAAAAGTGCTTCCGACGTTTTGCACATTTTTCATCTACATATAGAACTCAGACTATCAGGGATACTTGTAACTCTAGGGAGTCCTATTAGCCACTTTTCCTCCAGAAATTTATTTATTTCAAAGGTGAAAATCAGGGAGAGAAAATCAGTACAGACTGCAAGTCTGAGGCATTGGAGTGCAGTTAGGAATCCAAAACATAGCCCGGCTCTCAAAGCTTAGCGCTACATCGGGAGGGGATAAACAAGTCCCGAAATACTTAGTTTAACAAAGGAAACAAAAAGGCACATAAGCACTGCCAGTTCTCTGGGCGAAGAATTCAAGGAGGAAGGATACAAGAGCAAATGTCCACCGTTGACGTCTCTGGCCATGGCACACGGGTGCTCTTGGATCTCCCACCAGCAACTACACAAACCTCCCAGTGGGAGACCTGAGGCTTTGCCATTTCTCCCAACTTCTTAACTCCACAATGGCCGTTAAGAGCACCAACTAATCTCTTTCCTGTGCTCCCGGCAAGACGAGGAAGTGCCTTTTTTTTTAATTGCCCTGTTTAAAGCCATGGTGATTGTTTCTTTCCAGTGATAGTCAGAGTCTGTTCTCTTCAAGAGATTTTGCAGAAACAATTCCGAGCCTGGCCTTCATCAGTCTGTACCTGAGTTCCGGCAGGAGCCTCCTTGCTGACCTTCCTTCCTTGAACTTTCCTCACTTCAGTATCCCTACAGAGAGGACATGCCTCTGCCCAGGACTTAGGCAGCCCCTTTCCAGTACCCGCACTGCTGTGTGTAGTGCACGAGGTGTGGGGGTCAGCGGCTCTACCCACCCCGCTTCCAGGAGGGGCATGCACTTGCTCTAGCTGATCTGAACCCAAAGCTCAATTCTAGGACATAGACTGCATTTTTGGGGATTTGATGTAAGCCCGAAGCTTCTGGCTACCAGCTTATTGCCCCAAGAAGGGCACCTCCCTGAGAAAAGGGCTGACATAGAGAATGGCAAGAGGGGGACCCATCAGAAATGACCTTGCTGGGGCCCCTGGACTATTCTTAGATGTCAGTGACAGGAGTCCATAAATTCTTCCTTTTTGATTTGGCCAGTCTGAATCGGGTTTCCGTCACTTGAAGCTGAAGGGATCCTGAGTGATCAACCCCACCCACACATCTGACAAGGCCTTCTTACTTGAGAACTCTTCTCCTGGGTTGTTTGGTTCAACATTCTTGCAGACCTGCCTGCAATGTACAAACTGGTCTACTCTTCCTTCCAAACTCTTTTCTCTTTCCAATTGGCTCCCTTTAGATATATGCCAGTTCCTGTCTGCCTTGACCCTCCAGGTCCTGGCTCAGTGATTTCCTCAAACCCCTGTACTGTCTCCCTTCCCAAATAAAAGTCCTTTGTGTCTTTCAGGGCTTTTTTCAGAACTCAACTGATTTCTTCTTGCTACCTCCCATTGGCACATTCATTCCCCGTACTCCCTCATCAGGCACCTGACGATAGATTAATGGAGATGCTGATTCCTCAATTAAATTAGAAATTTCTTAAGGTCCATGAATTGTACAATGAGTGTTCTCAAACCTTTTGAAATCTACCCTATTCTTTTTGATAACTAAAAATTCCACAGCTCTTTTATTTATTTATTTTTAAAGATTTTATTTATTTGAGAGAGAGAGAGAGAGCACATGAGAGGGGGGAGGGTCAGAGGGAGAAGCAGACCCCTTGCTGAGCAGGAAGCCCGATGCGGGACTCGATCCCGAGACTCCAGGATCATGACCCGAGCCGAAGGCAGTCGCTTAACCAACTGAGCCACCCAGGCGCCCTCCACAGCTCTTTTAATTTTATCTGAAATTTCAAAACAAATTAAATATGGTGACCCAAACCAAACTCAATATTTGGTATAATATTAAATATGCATTTTTAAACTCAACTTGGACAAGAAATCTGGGTTGTATCCTGAGACCAGTGGTTCTCAGAACTTGAGTGAACATCACAACCACCTGGAAAGCTTAGGAAAACACGTATAGCTTGTATTTGGCCCGGCCCCTAGAGTTTGTATTTCAGTGGGTCTGGTGTAGGGCATGAGAATGTGCACTTCTAACATGTTCCCAAGTGATGCTGAGGCTCTAGTTTGAGGACCACACTTTTGAGAACGGTTGTACTGGAAGCATGTTCCTTCCTCCCTCCATTCCGTATATGAAAAGAGCACGTCTTTGAGGTCTGGATCCAGAACTCCATCTCTGCCTCTCTATGACCATGTGAACTTATGATCTGTGGCAACAGAGCGCAGAGCTCGGAGTATGAACTCGGTAGCCACACAGAAGACATGACCATCCAGATCTGCCATGTTGCCAGGTGACACTGATCGTTCAAACTCCTCACTCTCTCTGAGTATCATGAGGCAATCATAGAACTTATGTCCTTGCCTCACACACAAGGGTTAGAACTGAAGTGCTTCTCACGAGGCTCAGCACATAGTAAGTGCACAGTAATTCTGACTGTTACCACCGGGGTGTCGTCATCACTGTTGACAACTGCAGGTTGATTGTCTTCTGATTCCCAGTCCGAGATTCTTTTCACTCAACAATATCCCTTTCAGACATTTTTTAACTTTCCATCTCTTTTAGGTGAATCCACCTTTCACTACAGCACAGCCTCTAATATTATCTGTCTCCCATCTCATGCTATTCCTCTGTTCCATCACAATATTGGAAATTATCTTTCTTTGAACAGCCCAGATATTTTTTTCCTTCCATCACAAAATGTACTTTTCCCTTCAGCCTAGTTCAGCTAAAATTCCATTTTTAGAAAGTCTGTGCATTAAAACAAATTAGATTCTGGGCCTAAAATAGCCCCCATTTTCTCACCCCCTGACAATTATTAACAGTTTTCCTACAAAATACATTAAGGCTTCCCAGAGACTCTTATCTATGGAATTCTCTACCACATTAGCACTGTGGAGAAGAATGGTTATTTGTGGCATTTCGCAGCAACAAGAGGAAAACAAGATTCATTGTCTCCTGCTCTCTTTCATTCGCTCCATGGAGTAGAGGCTGGAAATTTGCTCTTAGTGTGGTCGTGGAGTTTCTGAAGAGGCATCAACCATGTGTTCAGAAACTTGACAAGGGGCTGGCCCAGAGTGAGCCAGGGCACAGAAGCAAGATGCTCGGGAAAGCAGGAGCCAAGAGTCAAGCAATTAACATTGTTTTCATGCTTCCCTATAATTAGCCAGATCAAAGGGGACCTGGGCTTACAGATTTCAGCAGGCCTGCTTCACTCTCTGAGAGCAGTTAGCAAACAGCACTATAGATCCTCAGTGAGACTAATTAATTGTTCACAAGCAGAACTCATTTTCTTATAAATCACTCCCTTCTGAGTCCTTTACCAGTTATTCCCAGTTGGAAGTGTTGCACTGGAGAAAATGTTCAGGACTTACATAGTTCCCGTTTCCTGAGTGTTTACTGCGTCTTGCAGATTGCTCAAGAACACCTCAGAGTGACCCTCCCAGGTGGGCTTTGGGGCTCCAGCTCCCGTGATTTGACCAAGCCTCATTTCTAGGAAGTGGCAGGACTTGAACTCAGATCTTTCAAAAAGTCAGTGATTTGCAAATGTTCTTGATTCCTAAAAAAAAAAAAATCTCCTGAGCTGCTTAATAACAATACACATATGACTCCAGTAGGTCTGGAAGGAGGCTGGGAAGCAGGATATTTAAAAGGATCCAAGTGATTCTTACTTTCACTGAGGCTTGGTAAACCAATTGCAAAATTTAAGAGACCGTCTATGGAACTTTCTGTTTTATTCCAGTCCATTGCATGGGAACTTTACACTTTCATGACGTGTCAGTCTCTTTCTAGTCTTTTCCTCAGAGACCCAGATTCATTTCTATGATAGTCCAGATACATGTCAGTCGTCCACCCAGAACTCTGAGGGGTTCCCAGTTTCACTCAGCATAGAGGCCAGAATCCTTATAATGGCCTACAAGTGCCCTGTGTTCTGGTCCACTCTTATTTCTTGGCCACTGTCACTCCTCCACGCATTCCTCTCTGGATACACGGCCCCTTGCCATCCCACAAACACTCCAGGAACTCCTGTCTGCACCTTTGCACTTGCTGTTCTCACCGCCCAGAACACTCTTCCTCCAGACATGCACACAGCCAACTCCCTCATCCGCTGTCACTCTCTGTTCACCTGTGGCTCAGTAAGGATGGCCCTGGCTTAAAACTACAACCGTGCCCCGCTCCTGTAATTCCTAATACCCTTTACTTTCTGCCACTTTTTTCTTTTTGTCGTACACTATCCCCTTCTACCATGCCAAATAATTTACTTATGCTGCTTCTTATTTGGTCACCATCTCCTCCACAGAGTAAGCACCGTGAGGTCAGGGACCTTGCTTGTCTACTGAGGTATCCCAAGCACCTGGAACACTGCCTGGCATATAGCAGGTGCTCAATAAATGCATGTTGAATTAATGACTGTAATGGAAACAAAACTTCACACAACAACACTTAACCTTACTACATCACCGCGCTCTGAGGCAGCCAATCCAATTCTATTCTAACTTATTTTATTCAAGCGTTGGGTATAATTCACGACTTGGCCAGTGAAAAGCACTGACATCATTAAAATTCTGTTGCTTTGTTTGCCAATATCTTGCTGGGTGCAAGACAGGGCCCCAATTCTCACAATGTGCTATTTGACCAGCAAAGACGAAAGCCTCCCCCAAAGGTAAATGACCATAATGGCGGCAAACAACTATACATGATAACAGTCCATGCACAAATAAGAAAGATGCTAAGATGATAAAAACAGAAGTTTTGGCATATGAGTCCTTTGACACAATGCTAACTTAGCTTTGAAGGTACAGAGCAAAGCCATGAGAAATACACGAGGATAGTAGGCAAGGCATGGGTGAGTCAGCAAGAGGAACACTAACATGTTCTAAATTATATTGTTAGTTACACAAAGAATGTTTTTAAACCTAAAGTTTAATCACCATGTTTTGTGAATTTTCCTTTCAAAACTGTTAAAAGGACAGGACTGGTTTTATTTCAGATGAATACATTCAGATGAACAAGATTAGTAGACCCGATATCACCAATTGTTATTTGTAGTTGTATCTTATGGGATCTTAAGTATTCTTTCACCTTAGTTTGTCTTCGTACTTCAGAACTGACACTGTAAGCATTTCCCCACCGTATTAGTTTGCTTGGGCTGCCATAATAAAACACCACAGACTGAATGGGTAAACAATGGAAACGTATTTTCTCACACCTCTGGAGGCTGGAAGTCCAAGATCAAGGCGCTGGCAGATTTGATTTCTTCTGAGGCCCCTCTCCTCAGCGATGGCTCTCTTCTCCCCATGTCCTCATGGGGTCTTCCCTGCCTGTGTCTCTGTCTTAATTCCTCTGCTTATAAGGACACCAGTCATACTGGATTAGGGTCCATCCTCATGTCCTCATTTTAACTTAATTAAAATTAACTTCGAAGACCCCACTTCCAAATACAGTAGCTGCATTCTGAGCTACTAGAGCTCGGGGCTTCAACATATGAGTTTGGGGGAAACACAATTTAGCCCACCTACATTTCTGATTCTAATCCAACCTACTCGGGATTAAGCGTATTATTTTGCATCTTCATCTGCTGTCATATATGCAACCAAAGCAAAAGAAAAATACACAACTTCACATTCAATGTACATGACATCCCCAAAATAATAAATGGAAATGAACTGGCTAGTAATACAAATTAATTAATTAAAGTTAATTTAACTACAACTAAGATTTTTCATTTTTCTCATCAACTAGGGAGAATAAAAGAACTTCTACTCAAAGCTTGGGCTTTCTTCCTAGATACTTCATTTTAGATTGGTTTACACAGACACCTTTTTTCTCCTCAACAGTCTTCTCTGGGCATTTGGTGAAAATTAAAAAGAGAAAGGAACATCCATCTGAGGGAGGATCAGCCAGTCAATCCAGGAGGAAAACAGGAGGTTTAAAATCAACCATGTATAGATGTTTTGGCATCAAAACATCCTAGGAAACACTGCTGTCTCCACGTTACATAGAGTGTGGACTCTGAATGGAATACAGTTGTCAGGAGCATCTCAGTGGGATTCAGAACAAAGTGGTGTGAGAATTTTGTCAAGTCAAACATTCCCTGAGGGCCTACTATGTGCAAGGAGTTGTGCAAGACCCTAGAGGAGATTTAGCAAGACAGTACTGGAAGAAGTGAGGAATTTTTACTAGGTGAATTAAAGATTTGGTGGAGACATAAGAGCTGTTCAAAAAACTTGAGGGCTTGCAGGCAGAAAAAGGATTCAATTTATTCTCAGAGGCTCCAGAATGCAGAGTTTGATCAAGTGGTTCAAACTCTGAGAGGCTGCTTTTGGCTACAAGAAAGATGAACTGTCTAACAGAACTATCTAGTAACATTGAGATAATGAGTTCCCTCTCACCAAATATATTCAAAAGGAAGGCTCAGGGTGCATGGAGGGATTCACGTGTCAGGGAGAGAATAAACCACTCCCTTGGTTCCTTACAAACCCATTAGGTTCATTCTCTCTATGGGCTTCCAGTGATAAAGTCAGACAGATAGACAGTATCTACTTCTATGCATTGTCTAAATAATATTTTGTCTACAGTAGAAATAAAAATACTATCGTCTATTCAATGATACATTCCATACAGTGGAATTATCCATAATTTCTTCACTCCTTACCAGTCACTGTAAAGGATCTGTGACACATCTCTCCCTCTATCCCCTGCCACTAAATTCAGATCAAGCCTACAATCAAAACCAACCACCTTGTCGCTAAGGTGACCCAGACAAAAATGACCCCAAGTGTATCAATGCAGGAAATAGAATTAAAATAACGTAGCTCCATTCTACCCTATGATCTTAGATGGTACCTTCATTACAATACCACTTTCTTGGGAACAATGTGATGGTCTCCAGTACTCAGCACTAGCTTCATGGACTTAATATTCCTATACTGTGACCAATGAGGCAGTTACTCGAGATTAGGTGGGGAAAGAGGCTACTGTACCATGTATTTGCAAGGGGGCCTGTTGTTACTGCTGCTAATACCTTTGCCAAGTTGTTAACAAGGGCTGAGGATCCTAATATTCAGTGGTGAACGCTAACCCAACCTTAAGAACCAACCTCAGGGGTGGGAGTTCCGAATGGAAAAGGGTAAACATCTGCCAAAGTTAAGTTCCATCTGATTTCATGCTCCCATGAGCAGTGGAAACCAAAATCACCTAATTTTCTACCCAGCTAGGCTAAGAGGATGGTCACAGGGAGACACATTTCACAATCGTTATATTTCATTTGATTTTATTTTTTGCTCGTCACCCCTAAATTAATAAGGGCCACCACCGTTCAGCAGCTTAATCAACAGAACTCCATCATTCTGTCAGCCCCTTAGGAGGGAAGGAAGTGTGCAGGAGAAAGCCTGGCTGGGGGAGGGGTGCATGGCAGAGAAGGGAGGAGGTGGGATAGGGATTGAGAGAGAAAGATGTCAAAATAATGTGAGATCTCACGTATAATCTGGAGCTGAGGCAGCCATGTAATTATAAAGCTAGCTCTTCTTTCACTTGACAGCACAAGAAAAGAAGGTGAAGAGAAGCTTTTAAATGAAACATGACATTCCCTTATTAAAGTCTGATTTAGATTTTAAATGGCTTAGTACTTTGCATTTACTTCCACACTCTGGGCTATCCAAGGAATAGATGTTTAATAGAAAGAGAAACTACACATCTTTTTTTTTGGAACAGTATGCGCATGTTTCTAAACAACTTCTTTATAAACATTTTATGTTTATAAAAGCTTTTTACATTATCCAAGCAGTAAGTGGCCATGTTTTGGTAAGCATAAATGTATTTTAGCTTACAGGGAAAAAACATGATATGCTTTTTGTTTAAAAATAACATGAAGCATAATGTGTGCAATGCATTAAGAATTTATTGCCCGTTTCTGCTTCAGTTCCTTTACTGGGGGTAGCCCACAGAAACTGCAAGTCCCTACAAGCAGTGCTCCGTGGCCCACATTAAATTGGAGCATTGCATGCTGGGACCTGTAGACCCTAAACAAGAGGGCAGCTGCAGTATGTTTCCTGTGTGATGGGCGGTCTAACAAGTTTCAAAGTTTATATTCCATCTCATAGCCAAAGATGAACATACCTGCCTCTTCTCTCCTTCCCACACCCATCTTAACATCCCTCCTACCCCAAAGGACTCCAGACATTTCCTCCCAAAGTGGGTGTGAAATGCCCCAAATTGCTGTATCTACTTGATAAGTATTACCAATAATATTCATAATAATGCCCGATAGCTATTGAAAATTTTGGCATATTGCAAAATATTTTATATACATTATCTACGCATGAGATGGATATTATTAAACTCATTTTATAAAAAAGAAAGCTGAGGCTCGAAGAATGCAATTTACTCACAAGTACATAGCAAGTAAATGACAGATCCGAGACCGCAGCCCAGGTCTCGGGCTCTCAGTCCAAGTCTTTCCTGCATCCCACCCTCCTTCCTCTTTTTTTTTTTTTTTAAAGATTTTATTTATTTGAGAGAGAGTGAGAGAGAGAGTGTACAAGAGGGGGGAGCATCAGAGGAAGAAGCAGACTCCCCACTGAGCAGGGAGCCCGATGCGGGACTTGATCCTGGGACTCCAGGATCATGACCTGAGCCGAAGGCAGTCGCTTAACTGACTGAGCCACCCAGGTGCCCCACCCTCCTTCCTCCTTTCTTTTCCTTTGTCCTTCTTGTCCCTTCTCTTTTCTTTCCCTTTCTTTCTTTTTAATAGCTTTATTCAGTTATAATTGACACATAATAAGCTGAACTTAAAGTGTACAACTTTATCAACTGTGATGTGTATCTAACAGTAATAACATCACCATAATTAAGATAATAAACATATCCATCAGCCCATCAAGTTCCCTCCTGATCCTTTGTTAACATCTCCCTGTCCCCATTCTATACTCTCCCATCCCAGGCAACAACTAATCTTCTTTCTTTTTTTTTAAGATTTTATTTATTTATTTGAGAGAGAGAGAGATTGAGAGAACAAGTGGGGGGAGGGTCCGAGGGAGAAGCAGACTCCCTACAGAGCAGGGAGTCCGACATGGGACTCGATCCCAGGACCCTGGGATCATGACCTGAGCGGAAGGCAGACGCTTAACCGACTGAGCCACCCAGGCCCCCACTAATCTGCTTTCTTGCACTATGGATTAGTTTGAATTTTAATTTTATATAAATGGAATCATACAGTATACACTCTTTTTCTGTCCAGCTTCTTTCACTTGGCATAATTATTTTGAGACTTATCCCGGTTGTCACACATATCATAAATTCATTCCTTTTTATTGTTGAATAATATTCCAATATATGGAGATACCAAATTGTTTATCCATTCACCTGTTGATGGACATTTAGACTGTTTCCACTTTGGGGCTATGACAAATACAGCTGCTATGAACATTCATATATAAGTCTTTCTATGAATATATGCATTCCTTTCTCTTTGGTAAATATCTAGGAGTGGAAGGCTGGGAAATATGGCGGGTGTATGTTTAACTTTTTGAGAAGCCACCAAGTTGTTTTCCAAAGTGGCTGTACCACTTTGCTTTGCCACCATCAGAGTGTGAAAGTTCCAGTTCATCTACATCTTCACTAACACTCGGTATGGTTAGTCTTTTTAACTTTATTCATTCTAACGGGTGCTAAATGATATCTCATTGTGGTTTTAATTTACATTTCTCTAACAACAAATGATACTGAACATCTTTTCATGTGGTTATTTGCTATCCATGTATCTTCTTTGTTCAAACATTTTGCCCATTTTTAGTTGCACTGTTTGTTTTCTTACCATTGAATTTTGAGTGGTTTTAGACATTTTGGATACAAGTCCTTTATTGGATATGTGATTTACAAATATTTTCTCCCAGTGTTTTTCAAAGAACAGACATTCTTAATTTTGACAAAGTCAGATTTAGTCATTTTTTTGTGTGTGTTTATGGGTCATGGTTTTGATGTTGTATCCAAGAAATCTTAGCCTAACACAAGGTCATAAGTATTTCTTCCTGTGTTTTCTCCTAGAGGTTTTATATATAGTTTTTGGTTTTACATTTAGGAAGAGAATATGTTTGGGGTTAATTTTGCATATGGTATGAGGTGTGGGCTAACGTTCTTTATTGCATATGTATTTTTTATTTGATTACTTTTACATTGCTATTCTATACTTGACTATTTAAAAAAATTTTTTTAAGATTTATTTATTTATTTCAGAGGGTGGGGGAGGGACAGAGGGAGAACGAGAGACAGAGAAAATTCTCAAGCAGACTCCCCACTGACTCCCCAACACAGGGCTGGATCCCGGGACCCTGAAATCATGACTAAAGCCAAAATCAAGAGCCAGACGCTTAACTGGCTGAGCCACCCAGGCACCCCGATATAAAAATGTTTTATTTTTAACTATTTTTTTTTAAAGGTTTTTATTTATTTGACAGAGAGAGACACAGCGAGAGAGGGAACACAGGCAGGGAGAGTGGGAGAGGGAGAAGCAGGCTTCCCACTGAGCAGGGAGCACGATGCGGGGCTCGATCCCAGGACCCTGGGATCATGACCTGAGCCGAAGGCAGATGCTTAACGACTGAGCCATCCAGGCGCCCCTATTTTTAACTATTTTAAGGCATGTTTCTCTTCCAATTCTTTTAGCAATTCTTTTTCTTTAGGAATGCCAAGACGATAAATAAACAGATTTTAAAATAAAGATAGTCAATAGCATAAACCAGACAATATTAAAGTAACAACTTAGAAGTGACCAGACATCGAATAGGCTTTATGAGAGGAGCATCCTGAGAGAAGGCTGAAGCCCACCTGCTGGGGGTTACCAATGGTGCCGCACGTGGTAAAAGTGAAGGCTAACACAGTGAATATGCTGTTCTGAAGTCCTATACAATCAGAGAACCTCACTGGAAACTGAAAAACTAAAGATAACATCTATTAAAGGTAGAGTTCAGTCTATCAAATTATACATTCTGAGCAGTGCTGGTTGATAAATAACATTTCTCCAGTTTCCTTTATCTTTGTTTTGTTTTTTCTTCCCATTTGAAGACCCTGCTTTACATGACACTGTTGTTCAGAAATGCTACTTTTGTCCTGGGGCAGACTGAAGTGAAAATGTCTGTAGTAACTGCCAAGAGCACTGCTTTGTCCCTTCCCAGGGGTGGGTCACTAGAGACTCAAAATCTAGAAGAAACCGTTTATCCTGCTGCTCCAGGATTCTAATTTTAACACTGGGAGGTGAGAATGGTGGGCACTTGGGAACTGTATTTTTTACATAGATCTGAAATCATTGGATCTGTAGCTTAAATTCTTCACCGAACCCTATGTTAATCAAGGGGTCAGCATGCATCTTTCCAGAAAAAAAGGGGGGCAAAAGATAGAATAGGGAAGAAGGTAAAAGCTGGGGGTCACAGAAATTAATTGAAAGTAAGTATTCTTTACAGAAATTGGTAACTTTTCTTCCTGGGTGGAAAAAGTTAAGTAAAACAAAACAATAATCAAAGAGAAAAGCATCAATTTAAAATATTCAATTTAAACCTGAAATTAAATTACCGGAACTGGTATCCTTGATTATTATTTTTTAAATTTTTTCTCATGGATATTTCAAATATAACAAAAATCATGGACATTTTAAGTCTTTGACCATATAATGAACATTTCTCCATTCACTGTCCAATTTATTAATCTTAACATTTTACCAAACTCATTTATTTCTTAATAGAATACATTATTAAAATAATCATTCTTGATTAAAAATTGACAAATAAGAATAAACTGTAAGGCATAAAAAATATACTTCCTCCCACTTTCCACAGGCATTGGTAATCACTCATGGCCCTCTTTGTTCCTAACGTCTATCAATTGATTAAAATTCATTCAAAAAAAAAAAAAGAAAGAAAGAAAGAAAAAGAAAATGTAATAACCATTCCTGACAAATGAATAAGAGGCATAAACAAAGGGTTCAACCTAAAGACTGGGAAAAATTGAACTTTCTAGACCAATTAGCTTGACTTTATGAATAATTACGGAAATTTTGCTTTATGAAAAATGAATAACCTCAAGCCAGGCCACTTTCTTTCTGTGAAAAATCCACAGTGTTTAACGAAAAGACAAAGGTTAGGAAAATAATGAAAAACTATTTTTTTGTCTGAACTTTGGTAACTTTTTGGAATCTATCAGTAATTTAAAGTCTGATTTTCTCTGGATCTATAGTTATACTGAAAAGGTATTTGCTATCTATTTTTCTGGTGCTCCATAGTAAGATTTTGTCTACTGTTAGGTATCTGCCTCATGCACCAGAAACAGGTGTAGAACTGTCCTTGAGAAAGGCTTCTTTCCTTCTCCAGACAAGGGGTTCTCAAGACTCTCCCTGAGACCATGTACTAATACCTGTTGTTTTCCAGTTCTGAAGTGAGATGAGTAGTTAAAATGCTTTTTTATTTGAAGACATAATACAAAGAACATATCAAGTTTTCAGTGTTTATCTATGACTCCAACAACTTCTCAATCCTTACCTTCTCCTTCATGCTTAATGCCCTGGCTTCATGTAACCTCTCATCTCACGCTAACAGCTCCGTCTCTGTGGCTGTCTGTTTCCTTGCCTGAGGATCAAGTAGTCGCTTCCATTCATTCCTTTCATAGTATGTAGAATATGAAACAGATAAAATCAAATTCCTCTCTCTGTCATCAGTTACAAAATGATCAAGCCAATCTCGTCCTCCTTCTCTATTTTACTCTGTGAAGTTGTTTTGGAAAATACTCATATCTTCCAACTGCTCTTCAATTCTAAAAACAGTTAGGGTAGCTTGACTAGCCTGGGATGTCTGGAATCTGGAAGAAGATGAGATAAGAATGTAGGCTCTCTTCCTGATAGTTCTGTTCTGAGAACTATCCCTTGCCTTTGCAGGGTTTAAATGGCAGGCAGGAGTTGGAAAGGACTGCCCAGTCATGTGCTACACCGTTCTGCCTTTCATTTCTCTGCTTTGGCCCCTAGAGAGACCACATTTATCAAGACCTATGGCCAAAATGTGCTGGGTGCTGTTAGAGAAAAATACCCTCATTATTTATTGGCCTTCCCCTCCCTGACCCCAATATCCTTCCTTTGGAAGCTCAAAGGACATTTTTTGAATAATAGTAAATAAGCTTAAAAACTTACTAGCTGGAAATATTGGTTGGGAGAGTGTTTTAATCATTTTAGATCAAATCAAATGACTCCCAGTTGGAAGTAGAAGGGAATGATGCTTCTTATGGCATTCACGGAATTCTGACCTAAGGTAACTCTTTTATTAGGGACGCCTGGATGGCTTAGTTGGTTAAGGATCTGCCTTCAGCTCAGGTAATGATCGCAGGGTCTTGGGATTGAGCCCCACGTTGGGCTCCTTGCTCAGCGGGGAGCCTGCTTCTCCCCCCTTCTTGTGCTCTCTCACTCTCTCTCTCTGACAAATAAATAAATAAAGATCTTTAAAAAAAATAAAGTAACTCTTTTATTTTAACCATCAAGGTAAGTCTTCTCAGCCCCCATCCCTTAGACTCCCAAGTTTGCATCATCTTCTACACACAGTCCTGCTTCTCGGTTATATTTCTTTTCCACATCTTCCAGTGGCCTTCTTTATTTGAATGTCTCAAAATAGTCTTTGAAAATATCAAGGGCTAAAAGTACCTAAAGATAGAGAGTTCTGAGAGTAGAGAAATGAATGTCCATGTTCTACTGGATGGATGCTTAGAAAGCCAGTTCATGGAGAAATGGGAAAATGAGGAAGGTAAACTGCATTTTATTGAGAGCCTACTATGTGCCAGGCACTATAGTAGAAGCTTTCATGTTACCATATTTATTCTTCACAATAACTCTATAAAGTATTATATCCACTTTACAGGTGGGAAACTGAACTTCAGAGAGAATAATTTCATTGCCCAAGGTCATATATCTTCTAAATCAAGATCTAAACCCAGGGCTTTAAGATCCTGGCCCTTATGATCACAACAGGTATGTGATGCTCATTAGTTCCAGTAATGCCTTTCTCCAGCTGCACTCAGGAGGTATTTATTATGTGTTCTATGATCCCTACTATACCAGTATACTGTGGGATAAATAATATATACAGTTAATCCCTGTCCTCAACAGCTTTAATCTGAATATATTCCATTTCTTTCAATTAGGAGCCATGTAATCATAAAAAATTGGGGGGAGTGCAGGGGACAGCAGAGAGTGAAACAGAATCAATATGGTAGAAAAGGAAAGTCTTGATGGATTGGTGGAGATGTGGGAAACCCTTGAGAAAAGGACTAATTAAAGTAAGTCTTAATGGAGCTTAAGATTTCATCTATACTCACCTTGCCCTTGCACCTTCTTTAACAGATGATTCACTCTTTGGGGGGAAAAGGGTTCCTCCCAATAGCAACTGTAGCTCAATCTTGCTTTGCACAGATGAGGACCCTCAAGTCCAGAGGAAGCAACTCAATAAAATCTACCCAGCTAAAGAGGATCAAACTTGGACTTTGAACTTGTCCCTTATCCAGTTTTATGCTTCTTCCACATGCTTTAGTGCAGCACATTCTTAAGATGTATTCATTCATTCATCCACTCATTCATTCTTCAAAGAATATTAAGAATATTAAGTCCCAAGTGTGTTCCAGATCCTGTGATAGATGCTGGAGAAAAAATAGGGAACTCTGCCTTGCAGAGCTTATAGATACAGATTCTCACCCTCCCCCCCAATAAAGTCACAGAATAGAGCTACAGAACATTTGTTTTCTCCTTCCTAAAGTTTAAATCATGATGTTAGTGATCTGTGACTATTAGTCTATTTTCATGTTAAGTGTTTTCTTTAACTTTGAGTTCCACGATTATCATCTATGCTTCAGGAAAGCAGAAAGAATTGTTTAGATCAGGGGCTCTCAAACTTCAGTGTGCATGAAAATCACTTGGAAGACTCATTAGAACACACATTGCTAGACTCTCCCACAGAGTTTGTGACACAGCAACTAAGGGACAGGACCGAGGATTTACATTTCTAACAAGTTCCCAAGGGATGCTGCTGCTGTGGGGACCACACCCTGAGAACCACTGATTTAGATCAGCCCCAGAATGCACAGCCTCCTATACAAGAAACTTAGGACAGTGGGTGGCTCATATCATCTCTTACCAGTAGTAATGAGTACTATTATTCTGATTTTACACATGAGGAAGCTGAGGCAAATAAAAAATCAATGGCTTGTCCAAGAACATGTCTCCCGACTAATAATGAGTGCAAGAGGTCAGGTTTCTCCAAGCACAATTGAAAAGTGTTACAAAGAATACGACTCCGAGCCTCGTGCAATATCCAAAGAGTGGTCCCCTCTTTCCAACTCTGAGAACTAGTCAAAAAAAACAACAACAAAACTGATGGCCCCGTCCTGAGCCCGCTCTCCAACCTGATTCTTGAAATCCAACCACTAATCTTCATAATCCCTACTCCTGGTTGTTAGACTCTGCTCCACGAGAAGCTGAGTGATTACTGAAGGATGGTTTAGACCGAGAGTCAGGAGACCCACATTCTGGTCCAGCCTCAGACACTGAGTATTTAAATTGGTTGAATTAAAGTATGAAGGGTCATTTCCTTCCTCTGTGAACTGAATGACTGGAAAGATGGCTTGTCAAGTCCCATCAGTGGACTGTGAAGGGACAGAAAAAGGGAGTAAAGGAAGGGGTGGAGCTACAAGGGACAGGGTTCCAAATGCAAGGGCGTCTCTAAAGGCACAGGAGGAGAGCCTCATCCTGCCCTCGCTGCACCTGCCCCCCCGCGGGGCAATGACTGGTGATCTCTCTTATTCAGTCTGATCTATTGACTCACAGTTGACACTGACAAAGGAGAAGAGGTCTCGCACCGACACCGTTTGTACCTGTTACAAATGCCACAATAATCTAAGCTGGAACACGATGCTACGTGTGACAACAAAATTTACCAAAGACATGCAAGCCACAAAACCTGCCTGAGTAGCTCATTATCATTCAGTGAAGTTAACTGAGTGCCAAGGGATGGATGGAGGGAAAGGCGTACCACTTTGTCAACTCAGCAGAACTCCAGAACCAGGGGCAGGGAAGGAGCAGCAAGGCACCGACTAAAATGCAAATGCATTTCTGCACTTGCACAGTAAAGAATTTAATATTCCCAAAGCTGAAGAAACTGACCAAGGACACAACCGATGGATGGATGGATATTTAATTCCAGCCAGCCAAAACACAAAAGAAAAACAGTGAAGTGCTACAGGATAAGGACGCCACAAATTTGAAACAAGCTCAAAGCATGTGTAAGATGAACATGGGAGTTTTCTAGACATTTGCAGGAATAGAAAAATCAATAGATAACTACCAAAGCCATCCTACACATTCTCTTTAGGGCTGCCTGAGCCACGGCTGTTGAACTTCATTCATCTGATCCTGATGAGACTTGAAACCCCTTTAAATGGAGTGGTTGCACCTCTAACAGCTCTGTCCACTTCACCTGCAAAGGATCTTATTCTGTTTTACATTTTCGGTTTTTCTGACAAAATGCTGTCTTCTTCCATTGGCTCCACTTTATAAAGCAATCTAAACCGGGTTAGAGCCCCACCGCCTTCAAGAAGTCACGTGTCCGAAAACTTAGGCAGCCACTTCAGGTCTTGCCCACTTTTCCATCAAGGGTCCGGGATTTTTCCAGAAGGCAAAATAAAGCTTGAAGCACACCAAGCTGTAAGTCAGCATCAGGAAACAAGGTCATGCGTTTTGCGGCATATGATCCGAACACATGCTGTGCCAAATTGGCCTTTAATCACTTGAATTGACAGAAAATGTGCCGAGGCTGACACTTTATTTTTACCATTTGCCCTTATTGCAAGATAAAGGCTGTCACCTTATCCTTCTTGGGAATTTCTCTCTGGCATAACAGCTTCCTAAATGCTTGCCTTTGTTTGATAACCATTTGAAAGTATTGCTTTAAATCATCTGTCTCCCTCTCTAATTTTTAATCTCTGCCCTACAGTAGAGCAGTTCCCTGGCTATCTATGCGGAGGTAGGTGATTAACGGGCTCACCGAGCGCTCCTATGTCAACACCAACGTTGTCTTCCCAGCCACACCAACACGGGAGTGGCGGTGGGGGAAGGTCGGGAGAGACGCAAACTGAAGGAATTGCTTAAATAAAAAGCGTTATTAATGGAGAGGGGACACCAATAATAGAAAACATGTGCTTTCATAAAAAAAAATTACTATGGGAGTACAGTTTCACAGGAGAGAACTGTAGCCAGTGTCTAGTTTTCGATGAATTAACACTTCAAGAATTGTACATAATCACAGTATACCATTCTCTTTATTCACGCTACTCACTTAATATGTTTAAATTAAAGTCCAACGGAGGAATGTTTCAAAGTGTTTTTGCATTCTAGCATATCCTAGAAGACTTAAGACTGTGGAGGCTAATTACAGGTTCCTCTTGTCTAATCCTTCTGGAACAGTCGGCTAGCTGGATTCCTGTGAGCTTCACATTTGGTATCTGGGCAGACAAAGCCCTACACAGCAGCAACAACAAAAGTCTAACAGCTATGCCACACTTCCAGCAGCCTCTAGGAAATGAATGCAAAACATTTCTCTCCTGGCAAAGGCTCCATGCCCCTGGAATGAAGTAATTTATTTGCAGGCCATTCTGCCTTCTGCCATGCCAACTTCAAATACCAGACAGCACATGACTTATCATCCCACCGCACACAGGCATCCTAGTGGTGAGCCTGAGCAGCCCACAGCTTGATTTTGCTGGCACGGGGTGACAAATCCCTAGAGAGCTGCATCTGCAATGCAGGAGATTAGCATAACTGATCTCTCTATGTTTCTCATTCGCAGATAAAAGATAGCGCATGAGCACGCAGACTTCCCATAGAGTCCCACTAGTGTTGAGGGCCCTTAAACACAGCCAGTTCAGAGGGAGAGCAAAAGGATGACTTGGATGTTAATTAACAGATTGATGAATATAGAATGCAGGAATCAACGGGGACTAAAAGCAAACTCATCAGGAGCTAAGACGCTGACATGCTGGACAACGTTGGCCAAGACGCTTGACCTCGGTAAGCCTCGATTAGCTGAACAGTAAAACTGGATAAAACAAAAACCTTGATGAAAATCAGATGTTGGCTTTAATTTCTTCTGATGAGCTTCCCGGATAATTTACAGTCTCAGAGACAACAGTCAAAACACAAAGCAAACATCAAAAGTGGCAGCATGGAAGGGACATGTGTCACTTCAACTGTCCAGCATATTACACAAAGTCTCTTAAATCAGCCTGTGTAGCATTCTCGTAATGTAAAGCACATGCCAGGGTGGCAATTTAAACCTTCCATATTGGAAATATAGTGTGCCATGTAATTTTAAGGAGGGAAGGAGGTTGGAAAAAAAAAAAAATCCTGATCTCCCCTACGTGATCCAAAAATAATACCTTTTCCTAGAAATTGTTTGAAAGAAACCCTACCATGGTGTTAAAGGGAAAGGCTTGCCAAGTGTTCTGAGGGTTCCAAAGAAAAACACTGCAGACTGTAGGGGGGTAATGAGAACTTTCACACTTCTACATTATATAATTAGTTCCTGAGTACCCAAGACTATTTAAAATGCAATTCGCTGATTGGAAAGGAAAGAAATAATGAAGTACAAAGAGGATAAATGAAGATACCACTTGTTAAGCAGGGGAACGTGCATGGTGCGGTGGGGGGAGGGGCAGTGGGAAACAAGGATCCTATCTGCTCAGGCTCTAAACATTCAACACTTTCAAGAAGATCTGATGAAAAAATGTTTTTTTGGCACTGATTTCACAAATAGATACGGGGTCTTTGGCTCTCTTTTCTTTCTTCAAAATCTGAAATAACCTCAAGGTAGCCAAGCATTAACCTTTATCACTACTTTCTATACTAAAGATCCCAAATACATGTCTCCAGCCCAGACATTTTCCAGATCCAAATTTCTGTCCAACTTTCCTCAACTTTTTGAAAATCCCTAGAAGTTGTCTCTATTCTCCCCACACTTAGTACCACTGTATGTTTGTCTGGGATAGTTCCAGTCGATGCCTGCTCTCCTGGGGTAATTATTAATAGTGCTTCCTTTTTCTCTCAGAATGGTCCAGATTGGAAGGATAAATTACTGTGATCACACCATATCCACACTCCCCACCTCCTCACTCCACCCACCCCAGCTTGAGATAGGCCTGCATCATCGTCTCTAGCTCAGACTGCTGAAATACTTTTAACTGGGCATACAATCTCCGGTCCCTTCCTCCGATTCATCCAGTATAGGTAGATCTTTCTAAAGCGAAAATCTAATCAGGTCACCTCCCTCCTTCATTGGCTTTGTCTACTTTCAGAATAAAGCTTGAATCCTTTAGAGTACTAAAGTTCAAAGTCCTCTGTGAAGTGACTTTATTCAGTAACAAAATGTGGTCTTCCCAGCCACACCAACCCTTGAATGCTGAAGAGGGAAGGTAGGGAGAGATGCAAATTGAAAAAAAAATTGCTTAAACAAAAAAGAGTACTAACTGAGAGGAGAGAACAATAATAATTTTTTTTTGCATATTTGTTACATTTTTGTTGAAAAAATGTATTACATGTTTGTTGAATTTAACTTTATGAGAACCACCCCAGTAACAGTGATAATGCAAACGTAGGGTCGGTTTTCCCAGATTCTGAGGTGTTGATGAGCCAACATTTCAGGTCCCAAAGAACTTTTCTGGTAAATAAAAACAAGAGATTTGGGCCAATCTGGCTACTGTCCCCAGTAGCTGTGTTTTAAAAAACTGTATGTCAGTCTTCTCATATTTTTAATAGCTTAATTTTTTTAAACACCTTAAATTTTGAATGTACTAGAGAAGATTACTATTTGAAATAGCTCTGCAGAAAAATCCTGCATGATAAAGAAATCTCTTATAATGTGTATTCTTCTGTTTATTAACTTCTCATTTTCATAGGTTCTCCAAACCTTTCTAAAGCTGTCTGACACCTCCCACTGGGCCAGTCTATAGGGAATCTCAGGGCTGGAAAAGTCTATAAGGGCCACACCTGTTTGGTATTTACCTGAGTAAAGGTGTCTCAGCTTTGAGATACACTGGAATCACCTGGAGAGTTTTTCAAAAATGCAGATGCTCAGGCACCCCACCTGTGATTTAATGGATCAAAATCTCCAGAGATGAGGCCCAGACAGGTATGTTTGCTGATGCTCCCTGAGGTTGGACAATGTTGAGTTACATCCAATCCATAACAGAACACCCAGAGAACTGGCAAATAAGCAGAACCAAGGCTTATTTGGTTTCAACGTGAGAATGGATTAATAAATCAGGTGTTAAGCCTGATATGTAAATATTTTACAACTGGGGTTTATTTCTAATAATCTTGCTTCATACTATCCAAACTAGTCAAATGTACACAATCCTAAAATTATGCCTATACATGCTAAGAGCACAGTGGAGATAATAAGATTATTATCAATTTGTGTACATAAAAAGCTGTTAAGAGAAAAGCAGATGCTGAGTTCAAACTGGATTTCTATCTTGAACATATAAGTTTCATATGATCCATATAGTTTTACTTATTTTATTTTAGTGATGCAGTTGGTCCAGGGAAAACTTTAAGGACATATTCATGCATACCAGCGATGTTAATTTGTGAGATAAATACACATAACTAAGAAAGCTAGAGGGGTAAGCCAAAGTGCATTCACTTGCATTATTCTCCTAACAACATTTCTGTTTTCTTTAGGGCTAAGAATTATGGTCAAAATAGTTAACCCTGTAAGAGCTCAAAAAAATGTGAGTATTATCCATCATTACCCATAAAGCCAAATTTCTCAGAAGCATTTCCTCTTGCCAAAAAAGTAAAAGGAGTTATCACAAAACAAAACAGTACTGAAAGCTATCTGATTTTAAAAAGAAAAAAAAGGAAGTCTGATAACCCTCCCTTGTGTCAGCTTTCAGTGAATCCCAAATCCCAGCTCTCCCTAACTCATGACTTCCACAAGCTGATTCAACTACGTGTTTCTCTCACCAGGGTCACAGTTCAACCTGCCTGTCAAAAGATTTCTCAAATCAATGCATATTATAATAAAAGGAGGCTCTCACTCAGAAAGGGCACTCAAAGCTATTTAGTGCCGTTTTGGGGATACTATAACATAACCACGTTCTGTCTAATTCCCTTCAAACCAATTACAGTAACAAAAAGAAACCCACTCATAAAAACCACTTAATATAAAATAGTCAAATCTTGGAAGGCAAGCAACATCTCATCAAAGTGAAAATATTGTTGTTATAATGTTTCTACTATGTTGCCTCAGAACCACAGATTATAAACATGTCCACAGAAATATTACATACACAAAGTTATAAATTTTGCAAGTCCAATTCAAATATAATGTGTTTGAGGAGTTTGCTAATGATAGAAGTTCTACAATGAATCTACTTCTAAAGAGTCACTAATTTATTTGTCTTAAGTGTGGTTTTTGAACATATGAATTTTTCAATGGAGCCAGCAAGGACTCTTTCTTCAAATTGCTGATGAGGTCAGCATCAAAGTCCCTAACACTCTGAATATTAAAAGAGTTATCAAACATTACATCCTCCCCCACATCCCATCTGCAATTGATGTCAGATCAGTTAGACCCGGGACTTCCATCATTCAGTGGCTTTAGCAACAAACAAAAGTCCTTACTTATCAAACACGAATAGAGAGTTTTTTCTAAGCATTTCCACCAGCTAAAATTGTGAAGCTAAGCATGATACATGAGAAATATGTCATCAAGGCTAAGAATGGAAGCTCTAATCCATTCCTACTCTTCCTGTGACCTGTAGATGAGCCTCATACTTTCCTCTTCTGTGTCAAAAAAGTGAGCATCCTCATATCTTAAGAGATTTCTGGAGGACAAATAAGGTAATATATGAAGCACTCTGGGTATGATTAACAAAGAAAAGAAGCTGAAATGTCGTTAAATCTACCCAAAGCAGGGGCACCTGGGTGG
Source organism: Halichoerus grypus (assembly GCF_964656455.1). Lineage (NCBI taxonomy): Eukaryota > Metazoa > Chordata > Mammalia > Carnivora > Phocidae > Halichoerus > Halichoerus grypus. The sequence goes on along the minus strand of NC_135715.1, from coordinate 62,581,409 downwards.
CTCAGTCGGTTGAGTGTCCAACTCTTGGTTTTGTCTCAGGTCCCATGTCTGGGACACCCAATGGGAGCAAGAGTGTATCTTAGGAGACAGAATACTGAGAGGGGGCATTCAGTTTTAGTACTATATGGAACATCTTGTTGACAGCAGGGAATTCTAGTGGCAATTCAGCAAGCAAGGCTCCAATTCCTCCAGGGCAAAAATAAAATAAAAAGTAAAAAGTTTAGGTCTTCCAGAAACTGTGATGAACTGGGCAGATTAACAATGTGTGAACTCAACCACAGGGAGAGAAAGCAGGACTCTTGTTATTAAAAGTAGGGTCAAAGGGGATTTGGGTCTTTGATGCTGGTAAAGAAACCAGCTTTAAAAATGTAGCCACATCAAGGCCAGACAATAGCAACAACGGTGGCATTTCTGAGCCAAAGAACATTCACCTCATTCTCCTTAGATTCCTCTTGCATGAGCTGTAAATGGTCTCTAAAGCAGAGATTCTCAGCCCTCACTGCCCATTAGAATCACTAATACTTGGACCCCCTACCAATGTAATCACACCAGGCTCTCCGGGTATGGATCATGAGCATTGCTATTTTTTGGCCTTCAAGGTGATTTTACTGTGCAGCCTGGGTTGAGAATGACTGCAGGTCTTGGAGAGGAGCACTGGTGGGGCATGTGCAGTGCCAGCTATAGGGAAAAGGCGACTGGACCCAAAATCAAAAGCATGCTGGGACCCAGGGCAGTATCTAAAACCAGAGGCCCATATTCAAATTCTACATAATCCTGATACTGTGTCTACCCAGATACCGGTTCTGCTCCTTTAACAACTGTCTTGCCTTCAAAGGTCTGAGGCAGCATTAGGTGCCTACAGCCTTTTAGACAGATCATTAGACAAATCAGACACAGAAACAAAAGCCCCCACTCAGAGCTTCGATCAATACTTCTTCCAAGTTTGAAGACTCCTTCTTTTTAAACTACCTCACTATCCAGGGCTGCATGTTACAATACTTCTGTGCTCCTTTTATCTTGAATTGAATCTTAGAAAGCAGAACTTCAGAGTGTCCTGAAATACCACATTATGTACAGCCGGGTTCTACTGTTAACCTCTCATTTGCTGGATGTGTGTTTCATGTATATCTCATGGGATGAAAAAGCATTTAGAAGCTACAAAATGAGAATCACAAATATCTCTACTATATATGAAGAATTTCTGGCTTGATTATCAAGTTCATGTCATTTGGTCAGTAGCAGACACAGGATTTTACATAGCAATGGGACTGCTGATAAGATATGCTGTGAGCTGGAGCTTTTGTGTGTGTTGTAATCATGTTTACAGAGAGCAGTGAACTGTGTGCTTCCCTTGAATTATAAAAGTAAACTATAGTCGTGATAAAGAGTCATCATCTCTCCAAATATCGACAACATGTCTTACTGTGCCCACTGCAGAGCAGTCGAAGGATTCTTGACTGTTGACTGATTTTGCTGATAACTTCTTTTCTCAGAAGGTGAAGGAAGAGGGCTTGCTCATTGAGACTTAATTCTGACCAAGCAACAAGGACAAGCCAATTAGTGAAGGGGAATGAATGGAATACTGAATGAAGCGGCCCTCTCACTATTCTCTTTGAGACCTTCCCTCATTATTTCTTGCCCATTCCACTGGTTTTCTAATTGTTTTCACTGTAACCTCTCCCTTACCCCAACCTCCTGCGCACACACAGCCTCTTACTAACCCAACACTCTCACCACCACCAGAATGAGCATTTTGCCATCCAACTCTTGTCATGTCACTTTCCTCCTCCAAAGACCGAAATCTTTCTTTTCTTTAAGAAGCACTTAGCATCTACCATTTGACAGGCATTGTGTAAGTGCTTAACAAATATTAACTCATTTAATCCCACAAAAACTTTAAAAGGTAGGTGACATTTTAACTTCACTTTGCAGATAGGTAAACCAAGGCACAGCAGGTGTTAATAAGTTACCTAAAGTTAGACAGCCAGGATTCAAGCCCAGACAGTCTGGCTCCAGAGTCCATGCTCCTGGCCAGTACACTGCTGTTAGCACGGCCAAGTGCAAGCTTTTTAGCATGGCAAAAGTCCCCCATGTCAGTTGTAGGGGAGCAAAATTTGCCACACAAACTGTGTCTCTTTGTAATGTAGATTATTTTAGGTTGGTTATTTTTAAGAAACAGATGGTTCAGGAAGAAACTTTGACTTTCCCCCCAACTGCCTAAAAGAATTTAGATAGGGGACCTGCTCCAGTAAGAGAGCTGTCACCATAGATAACTATAGTATAATATGAACTAGGTGTGGTAGACAGGGAGGAATGTAGCAAAGCCTGTTTGTTAGAGTCCTCTCTGTGCTTCATTGTTTCTGGATTGCCCAGTGAACATTTGTTTACCAAACATTTACTGTTTTGCACCTTTCTGTGAATTGTCTTTGTTCCCTTTGAAGTCCCAGATCCCTACTTCCTTCTTATTACCTCTGGATAACATATTGCTTCAATTCCCTGTGGGACTCACATTCTTATGGAGCCCTCATACATATGTAATTAAGTTAGATTTTCTCCTATAATTCGTCTCATGTCAATTTAATTCTTAGGTCAGCCAAAGGAATCTTGTAAAGTAGAGAAAATTTTTTTCTCCCCAACACAGTCCATGACCGACCTCTACAACATTATTATACAGTCCTCCCCAACATGCACCCCATGCTTCCCAAGTGAAAGCAGATGACTTACTGTTCCATACACATGACCTGCACCAGTCCATCTCCACATGTACAGGTGATATTCTCTCGGCCAACACAGCCTTCTACATCACCTTTAAGATTCAGTTGGCATATCCCCATCTAGATGTAATCTTATATCTTCCCCCAAGCAAGATCTACTCTTTCCCATTTCAAATCTCACTAGGTCTTTAGCTGAGAGGAAATTAATCATGTTTTACTCATAATTACCTGGGTACATGTCTGTTATCTCTTCCCCTCCAACCACAAAAAGGCTATGTTTTCTCTGTGTGTCCTTTTCACAGGATCTAATGTAGTTCCTCATGCTTATTGATTTCAGTTGCATAAATTCTTATAGACAATGTAGAAATATGGGCTGACTGACAGTATGGTTAAATGAGATCACAAACTGTTAATCACTTTTTAACCCAAATGTGTCCATTAATGGACAGTCACCCTAATAGGAAGCTTCTGGTGGTGGACAACTTTCCTATGTTTTTGGTCCTGTCTTGACTTGGTAACTTTCAGGCAGAAAAAGAAAGAATATTTATCAGGTCATTGGAGGATGCAAAAATATGAGAGGAATAGAAAATCAATAACACGGGGGCACCTGGGTGGCTCAGTTGTTAAGCGTCTGCCTTCAGCTCAGGTCATGATCCCAGGGTCCTGGGATCGAGCCCCGCATTGGGCTCCCTGCTCGGCGGGAAGCCTGCTTCTCCCTCTCCCACTCCCCCTGCTTGTGTTCCCTCTCTCGCTGTGTCTCTCTCTGTCAAATAAATAAATAAAATCTTTAAAAAATAAATAAAAGAAAAAAAAAGAAAATAACATGATAAAATCAACCTCAAAGAATAGGTTGAAACTAACATAATTGGAATATCATATGAATAAGTATAAAGACCTGGAATCAGCAGTGTTAAAATGTAGGTTGAGGGAAATAGAACCTCATGAGTCTTTGCAAAGAAGAAGAAAAAAAACCTGCCTTGATTCGTGTTAATTGCATCGCTTTGGACAATTTACATACTCATTTTGAGACTTTATTTAATCCTCTATATAATCTTATGCTTTGGAACCAATACATGTTAAAGTTCCTGTTACATAGAAAGTATGCAGTTTCTCGTCACTACGATTGTCATTATATCATAAGGGATTTAAGTTTCTGAAAACTCAACACCAGCCAATGATGTGACATGATTATTAAAAAATTAGTGCAGGCTTTAGCTGCATTAATAGATATGAAGATCCAAAGCATAAGAGGAATGAGCCAACTGGACTCCTCACTGGTCAGAGAACTTGGCTGTGGGACTGGATTCTGGAGAACATTCGACAGTAATGTCAAAAAGAAAACATAAAAGACCTGAGAGAGAGGTATAGAATTTACTTTTCATCATTTGCTACCACAGCAGCTCTGCTCTCAAGTAGGTAGAACAATATAGAGCCCATTTATTTCACAAAAGATGAAAAAGCAAGTAAAAATTCTAGAATTCAGGCAGGTATTAGAAAAAAATGAGAGAAGGATGGAAAAGAGCTTCATGGAATCGAATCTTGAGAGTAAAGAGAAACTCCATAAATGTGCTGGGTGAAATTTAAAGGACCGTCAACATTATCGTTACACTGAAAAGAAAGGATGTTTGAATAGTCATATCAGGGAACAACAGGTAAAGATGCCACATGTCCAAATAAACGATAATAAAAAGTAAAGGTTGACGATGGGATGGTTGAAATACAAACAGGTCATACTTTAAAGATGTAAAGAATGTTACTGATGGCATGAAACATGAAACAGAGGGTTAGATTATTTTTTAAAAGATTTTATTTATTTATTTGAGAGATAGAGAGCTCAAAAGCAGGGGGAGTGGCAGAGGGAGAGGGAGAAGCAGGCTCCCCACTGAGCAGGGAGCCCGATGTGGGGCTTGATCCCAGGACCCCAAGATCATGACCTGAGCTGAAGGCAGACGCTCAACCGACTGAGCCACCCAGGCACTCCACAAGCTTAGATTAGAAAATAAAGTAGCTAAGGGACTGTGCCTAAGGAATGCCACTTCATCCTGGAGAATTAAATATTCAGCAAATGTCTCTTTAGTGCCTCTATGAAAGAAAATCCAGCCTATACTGATTTTATATAGACTGGATTTTCCTCCAAATAAGTATAGTTTAATCAGCAGTTCTTTAGGAAAGATGCAATTCACAAGCAGGGACTGGAAAAGTGGGGGGAGGGGGGATTCTAAGTGGCTCCATAGGAACCACATTTATTAGGACGCCTTTCAAAATTCATTACAATTTTAGGTCATGTAATTTATAGGAACTGAGCATATTTGGAGACGGTACCATTGCCTGACTCAGAGGTTCACTGAGAGGAAAGAGAACAAAACCTGGATTCAACCTTCTGGAACATTCTGCAGTTACTGTTTTGATCTGTAGACAGTACCTTTATACAAAGGGAGAAAGGTACCTTGACTTTTAGAAAACCCCTGTCTTCTTTGAGCTAAGAGCACTTGGAAGGAATGTCATAAACACCAGCCATCTTGACTGCCTTTCTCAACACCTATTATGCAACAGTGGGTTTAGTGGGAAATGAGACCACGGGTCCCCTGTTCTCATGGCCATCAGGAGAGGTGGACCTTAACACAGCTAGGCACAGAAATAATGAACTACTTTCATGGGAAATGCCATTAATAAGGAGAAAGGGGCACTAACATAGTGTATAACTGGGGGTTCTGTCCAAGTCTGCAATATATGGAATGAGGAGAAAATCAGCAAAGGAAACAAAACTTCTTGAATAAAATTCTATTACCTACCAGATGTGGCAACTTTGCTACCCTGCTGATAAAATTATGGCGAGAAAATTGTCAGCCCAGCTGACAGAAATGCAAGAGAACATGACTGGCAGAAAAAGAAAAATGCATTTGTGGACCACCTCTGGTAAATGCTCAGGGCATTTGAGTTCTGCACAGGAGCTAGAGAAGAGCCACAGTCCACAGGCAGAAGGTGGCCAAATAACTCATTTCCATAAGAACATCTTTTGTCATAGTATTGTATTTCTGGAAGGATATTATCCAATTCGGTAATGAGTTTCTCTGCATTTAATATTATCTTAAGCCTTCATGTCAGCCATACTAAGTTTACCGTTATGCACTAATTCCAGACGAGCTGCTCAAGGGGTGATTTAAAAAGCATCGAGCCACTGGAAAAGGAGGGTGATGGCTAAATGCCTTCTTAAGTGCCTACATCACCTTGCATCTTCTTCTTTACACACTTTGACACTGAAGAACAATGATGATATAAAATAAGGATGGCCAAGCTAAAGACATGTATCCCAAAGTCATATTATGTATTCAAGAACCTTTATCTCTTTTTAAGCTGAACCATTAGGACAATCTCGTAATTCTATGATAGCAACAAGTGCAACACTCATGCAAAAGGCTTTATTATCACCAACACAGTAAAAGCATAATCCTCATAAAAAGTCTCAAGGTTTCTAATTTGTAATAACTTTTTCTCATTTTGCTTAAAACTCAGCATATGCTATAGTAAAGTTAAAAGAAATACTTCTGATCAGTCACAGAAAAAGAATCTTACCTAATAGGTACTAGCCCTTAACAAATGCAGCATTCTGGATAGAACCAAATTATTCCAGTTAAAATGAAAACTCTCACTTTCCTCCACTAACATTGTTTCATAATATTATCTTTGTATTGGTCAGGAATAAATACATGCATTATCATATCATCAAACATACAGAAATCTAACTATAATCTTGTTCAGTAGACACCATGCCTATATTGATTGATGGAAGCCCCAGGAGCTTAGCTACAATTATACCCCAAGTCCCTAGTACAAGGACTAGTATATAATGGTACTCAGTAAATTCTACTAAATGCTAGTACTTATATGGCTCAATGACTTTTGATATACTAAAAAGCATAACTATCTAGAAATTAGCATTCTGGGTTAAAAGCTTTTATATTTTCCTTTGTCCAATCATTTCTTACTAAATGGTGGTTGTATGCATCCTCCCCAGTGTCTTCCTTCTCTCAACTAATCCCTAACCCACCGTGTTCGCATGTCCATTCTTAGCAAAGAAGCCTTTGACCTTCATCCTATTGCCCAAAGTGGTCTGCTTTCAATAAATATAATAAATATCATGCAATAAGCAACAGCAGCTTCATGGGACACGAGGATAGTACTTAGGGAAGAGACAATAAATAATTTCAGTTATGAATAACTTCATGTTAATAAGAAATTTCTCTTGTCCACCTTCAAACTATAGACAACATGGCTCCAACTGTTATAAATAAAAAAAGTGTATATAGATTATGTCAGGTTTCAAGTTTTGAACTGAACCCAAGAGCTTCCCCATGTTGGTATCAAACTGAAGCATGCTTCTAGTTTTAGCGTTGTTATTTTCCCGTATCCTTTATACTTAGCTTTAACGGTTGCTTTGAGTCTTCCCAAACTGATTATAAAATCAGTAGGACAGGGACATACTCTCATAGTTGTCTTTATTTACATCCCAGAAACTTTACTGCACATGCCAGGGGTCTGACCCGCTTTTCAGAATTCCAGACTTAGTAACTTCCAGTTACTTGCATTAGAAATAAGATTTGTGGTTGTAAAAATTTAAGCTAGGAAATACATTTAAGCTAGACAATTTGTATCTGACCTGTCTCCTATTCTGTACAGATTTGCTAGCTTGTGCTCTACTTCTAAATCATACAGACTCTCATCTCCTTCCACTTGAGATGACCCTACAAAAAAGCTTTTGTTGAGGGAAAGGAAAAGGACTGAGTGGCCCACGCCATGACTCAAGCCAGAACTCAAACAGAAGCTCTATGTGGCCCCTTCTCCATTCTATGCCTCAAAGTCCAAGCCAGCTCTATACTCACTGATATACTCTAGTCCTGTCCTGTCCCCCCAAATGGGCTAAATCTGCTTCTCAAAGAGGAAACTTACTGCTGCCCCTCAATTTACAAATCCTTCCTCTCCCCTCTGGTTGAAAAGAATGTGGCTTCTGAATTTTGTACAAGCTGACTTAGCAAGGGAAATTAAAGGAATTCTAATTGGGTCCCACATCACCTCTTAGTGCCCTTCACAGCAGCTTGGAGACCCCCGAGAGGAACAGTGATGACAGGCCCAGTAGCATCCTGAAGGGCTTGAGTGCCAGGCTGTAGAGCATCCCTCTGTCCCAAAAGCCAGACACTAAAATAGACAAGTGTTCCTGTAAATGTTCATTCACCATAGTGTCACCTTTACAAATAAAAGTGGAATTTTTCCCATCTCTCTCTCTGATATTAAAAATAAGCTCCATTTTAGGGAAAGTGGAAGGCAAGATAAAACACAGTGAGAAATGGAATTTATGAGCTGCTTCCCGTACATCTGAGCTACAAATCTTGCACTTGTCACCCCTGTTGACAAGCTTAAAATAAAACCATGATTTTTATTTTTAGGTCCCCAGATATTCTTCCAGGAATTCTCTTTAAATTATTTTTCTTCTTTGACAACAAGAATTAACAGGGAATGAATAATAAATGTATTTATTGTGTCGCTTACACTCTTTGGGAGGGAAAAATGTATATGACTAGATTTTCAAATAATTGCTCTCTTTTATCGAAAGACAGAAACCTCACTCAAGCCAGCACCAGTTAGGGCAACGTCGCTATCTGCCTATACCCACTTAGCCGAAAGGCAACAGCCAAGAAATAATACATAGAATTCATGCCTATTTCCTAATTTCTATGTAAAAATATTTAGTGATAGATACCCTGTGTGTTTTGTCCATTTATTCAACAAACATTCATGAGTTCCTACTATGTTCCCCCTAAGGGGAAAGAAGAACATTACTACAGGGAGACACTTGGTATATTCATACTCAGTGGTAAGGCGCTGAACCAGACATGGACAAACATGTTCTCATTTAAAGTCTAAGGACACAGTAAAACCAAATAAACCCTGTTGAACTGATTTAATTTGATGTTCTTATCTCTGATACACAAATGGGGAATCCAGGACTTAGAGAAGTTAATTAACTCGCCCAGCTAGTAAGAGGTGGGGTTGGAATTCAAATGGTCTGTTCTACTCTAATTTTTGTTCTTCCCAATTCACGGAGCTACTTGTTGGGAAATAAATAAAAAACAATAACTTGTACTCAGAGTACTTACGGTCTAGAGAGAAAAAAATACACGGATAAACTGAGCAACCACAACACAATGTGATAATTTAAAGGAAGTTTTGTACAAAGGGCCCAGAAAAAGAGGTAATTTTATGCTGAGGCTTCTCCAAGGATTAATTTACCCAATTCCAGACTACAGTTGAGCACTTCTATGTGCTTCTCGGAATGCAAGGCACACAGTAGGTCCTCAGTAAATACCTGCTGAATTATTGAATGAGTAGGTAGGATCTCTTTAGGGGAACATAAAGTGGGGAAAGCATTAGGAAAGCAGAGCTATGTATGGGTATGCAGATCTCAGAAAATCCCAGCTCCCCTTCCGAAGCTGGGAGAAGGTGAGGAGGGCAGTAGGAAGAGAGGGGCCTGGAGGGATGGGCAAGGGCAGACCGTGGAGCATCGCACCGGCCTGTGCTGAAGAACTTGAACTGAATCCCACCGGGGATGAGATGGCACTCCACCACTGGGAAGCTTACAGTGTGGGGAATCAAGATCAGCGTCCTCCCATCCCACAAATCCAAAGCACACCACCCTCTTCATATTCATAGGAATTGGGCAAATGGAAATCCTAACAAAGGACATGAATGAATGATACCACACACCTCCGACCGCACCGAGGGAAAGAGCATAGGGAAAAGAGCCTAAAAGTTGCAGCCAGGGTCCAAACTTCCAACTACGTAACATCAGAGACAAAGAAGGTTCTTCAAATGACATTCACTGTCAAAACTATAGTGCTGGTGATAGACTCCAGCAGAAGCTCCACCTGAAACCACTGTCTCCTGCTTGTTACAGATAGGAAGACATTCGGTTAATTAAAAATTGTCATAAGGGTGGCATTCATGAGATACCTACAGATCACAAGCAAATGACACTGAACTGCCTCCACTTTGCACAAATTATTTGCAAGTTAACTCATGCCAGGGTCATGTATTATAGCAAATGAACACACTACAGCTTTTTCCAGCGATCTCTATGAGGAAAGTTTATTGGCCTAACTTAAGAACCAATATTAGAAACAATCTAGATATGGACCATACCATTAGGAAACGTCCTTTTCTTTCTGGATAAATTGCATCTAGTTTGTAATAGGAGAAGAGGCTACACTGGTAGAAGTGTTTTTCATGCAGATGAGAATGAATGAATCTCATCATCTCTGTGCAGATAGCTGTGCTTACATTCTGTTTCCCTTTGGACACACAGCCTTTTAAAAACAAAGAAAAAATTAGAGCACACCTAAATAAAATGGAAAAGGTTATTTTAAATTAACAAAATGTACTTGGAAGCTCTGGTAAGATTCCAGACAACTCAAATCAAAACACTGCTGTGGGAACGAAGCAAACATATACATTTGGAAATAAAAATGTACCACACAGAAGTACCACATTTAAAGCAGAAATTTAGAAACCCTGAGCTTTAGGTGGAGAAGCTAGCTGGACTTGCTGTGGATTCCCTGCAAGTACCACAGCTCTCCATCAACTGCCAAACTGTGGCTATGCGTGGCCTGGAGGCTTTGCAAATCTCCTCACAGAAGTTCAAACATCACATTAAGAGCATGAGAAATTCAACTAAAGAATAAATAACTTGTGCTGAACCAATCACACTTTGCAGAACATAATTTCATAACTCAACCCCCTCTGCCACCAGTGGGCCCGAGAAAAGAGACTTAGGGACAAAAGGTCACAGGACAGAAGCTGAGGTGGTGAAGCGCCAGGCAACGGACTCCATCAGCAGCTGTCCAACCAGGAAAACAGATGGGGCTCTTACAGTCCCAGGTGTAGTGGTGTGCTTCTACCTTTTGATCCTTTATTATTACTTTCTGTTTCTAAAAGCCCACATGTCAGCTCTATAAAAAATGTCATATCAACAGAAGGATTGTGGAACATGGAAATTCTGAAAATTCCTCCCGTCCCTCTGCCCCAGATGATTGCGGCGGCTTCCTGCCTGACAACCTGGCCTCCCTCCAGTATTTGACAACACAAACCATTTTTTGTTCTGATGTCAGATTTTTATTCTTAAACAACAGCACTAATTATGCTCCTGCCCAGACCAGACACCGTGCAGTGGCTCCCAAGTGCCTACCCAAATTAAATATAAGGTCGCCTCTCCCATTGTACAGCCCCACCTCATGTTTTCCAACCTCACAATCACCACTGCTCCTACTAACACCAACGACGGTTTTACAACTAATCTTTGCTGCAGCCCAACCATTTATCCCAATAAAACCTTACACATAATCCAAATAATATGAAGGGGATACAGTGGTTTCTTATTAGAACATATTCATTTTACATAGTCAGATTATATCATTTTCTTTTTATGAAGACAGGGCACCTGGGTGGCTCAGTCTGTTAAGTGTCTGCCTTCGGTTCAGGTCATGATCCCAGGGTCCTGGGATCGAGTACCGTGTCAGGTTCTCTGCTCAGCAGGGAGTCTGCTTCTCCCTCTCCCTCTGACCCTCCCCCCACTCATGCTCTCTCTGTCTCTCTCCCAAATAAATAAATAAAGTCTTAAAAAAATAAAAATAAAAAAACTGGCTCACAATCTCAGTATAAAATATATATGTACCCTTGCTTTGATCCTAGTTAAGAACTTTCAGAAAAATCAGGGGCACCTGGGTGGCTCAGTTTGTTAAGCGACTGCCTTCGGCTCAGCTCATGATCCTGGAGTCCCAGGGTCGAGTCCCACATCGGGCTCCCTGCTCAGCAGGGAGTCTGCTTCTCCCTCCGACCCTCCCCCCTCTTGTGCTCTCTCTCTCATTCTCTCTCTCTCCCTCAAATAAATAAATAAAATTAAAAAAAAAAAAAAAAGAACGTTCAGAAAAATCAAAACCAGGCTCGGCTTTGCTGAGCATAAATTCTGTACAAAGAAAAATCAGATTTATGGCACCAAAGAAGTAATGTTTTTTTTTCAGTAATGACAAGTAAAAGACAAGAGATAAGACTTTTAACATATAACTAACCTTGAGGCAGTTTGGCAGTAATCAGGACTACCTATAAAAATTTCCATTTTTTATTCTTCTCAGGAGCGTACAGTTCAAATGGAACTTGATCCTGTTCTAACAGTAAACATTATTTGATGTCCTTTAGGCCAAGGAAATAGAAGCTTTCTTGTTAATCCTACCTCCACTCAAGTTAAGTAAAATATGCAAATCACCTTGTACAGTACGTAACCCATCATAGTTTTCAAAACAGGGTAGTATTAAGCATTTCGCATATGATTATGTGCTACACTAACAAGTAATAGTAACAGAAATAATTACTGGGTTTCATAAACAAAGAATTCTATATAAGTCAAGTTTAAATATTTCTTATAACAAAGTAGCTCTGTAAGTGTCGACATGCAAAGATCTCAAAGTTATATTATAAATAATAAACAGGGTTCAAAATGTGTAAAAAGCATGTTGTCATTTGTTGAAAGGGGATGGGAAAGGAAAGTAGATATTCTTTTATGCATGTAAATGCATTACACACTTTCTGAATGATGCCCAAGAAAGTGGTAACAGTGGACGTCCTTTAGAGGAGACCCTGAAATTGTGTCAGAGCCATACAGCAAGAGATGCTTTTATACTTTTTTTTAACTGTCTTAAAAAGTCATTTAATGACAGATCCACTTTACCTTCCTTTCTGACTGTTTCTTTAAAAAAATTTTTTTTTGTATTTGAGGATAGCTGACACACATTCCATTAGTTTCAGGTTATACAACACAGTGATTTGACAACTCAATGCATTCTGTCGTGCTCACCACGAGTGTAGCTGCATCGGTCGCCATATATCACTCCTGCAATACCATTGGCTATATTCCCCATGCTCCACCTTTTATCCTCGTGACTTATTCATTCCATACCTGGAAGCCTATATCTCCCACCTCACTTATAACTGTGACCCATATCCATGCATCAATTTCAAATAAATACTGCAAACTGAGTGTCTTAAAACAACAAAAATATGGTCTCTTGTAGTTCTGGAAGTCAAGATGCTGGCAGGACCATGCTCTCCACCAAGCCTCCAGGAGAGGGTCTTTCTTTTCCTCTTCCAGCTTCTGGTAGCCCCAGGCACTCCTTGGTTTGTGGTGGCATAACTGTAATCTCTGCATGGTCACATGGCATTTTCTGGGGTTTGTGTATACCCAAATTTCCCTTTTCCTATAAGGACATCAGTCACATTGGATTAGGGTCCACTTTAGTCCAGTATGACCTCATCTTAACTTTACAGATGTATGGTTACATGTGTAAAGACCCTATTTCCGAACAAGGTCACATTCACAGGCACCCGGGGTTGACCTCAGCAGATCTTTCTGAGGGACACAATCAACTCATAACACTACCATAATCTACATCATCACCCATTACATTCTATAGACCTTATTTCTCGGCCCCTTCTCTTGGGTCGGAGCTCAATACAGCAGAGTGGTTGGGTGACTCCAGTGATCACTTGTCTTCCTTTACAGATTTGGTTGGCACTGTAAAAATGAACATGCATCTTTTGGTGGAAGGAATTTAAGTACAAATTCCAAAGAACAGAAGGGTAGATGTGTTTTAGCTATATTAATAGGGAAAGAAGGTCATTATATAACACTAAACCAGAGTATCAGGCACTTGATCAGGTTACTGTATGAATTCAGGGGTAGTATGCACACTCTGTTTTACTAGCTATCAATTTTTACCTGGTTGAAGTTGACCTACACAGATATGTATGCTGTATATTTTATAGCTAAACTGAAGCAAATAAAGAATTAAATTGAAGCTTTTCTAGAGACAAAAACACCTTTCTTCTGCTATGGTTTTATCTCTTCCTTTGACTCACGATTACCTGTTCTTAGTTATTACACTGAATAAACAATTAAGGTCAGGATGCAAGAAAGAAGGGGCATGAGGTGACATAGAGACCATCAGCATTCTAAATAAATAACTCAAGTAAGTAGAGGTCAGAATAAATTTACTCAACCATTCACAAAGCATTAATTGATGACCTACTTCAGCCCTCTCCTTGACACTATGTAGGAAAGGGAAAATGAAACACAGTAATCTCGCTGCTCTCTCTAGATTACCCAGTTAGCCAAACATCTACCTGTTTGTCAGGTCACAGCCCTAAGTTTACAAGCAGAAAGTAGTAAACTTGCATTATCGAAACATAGAAGCAATCTCTAAAATGCTAAAGAAATATACATTGCAAAGTGTCATTCTCTTTGTTAAATTATACAACCAAGCAATCCTACAAGAACATGGAAACCATGAGTGAAGAGAGGAAGAAGTGACAGAGGTTGCTTTCATGGACAATCCCGTCTGTTGTAGCCATGGAGTTGCAACACTCACAGGGGAGCAGGGTCAACAGAGGATGCCAGTTGCCCTCCTCAGGCCCTCTGACCTCATGCCAGAGCTGTGGCTCCCCAGGGTTCTCCCGGCCAATGATTGAGCACTGTGAGGATAATACTAACTCTACGCATTCTTACCCAGTTCAGTGTTCTTCTAATGGAAAATTTCCCACTGGCCTCAATGCAGTCTTCTCAGAACTATACTGAAGTCTGAAGCTCTCCCCATCCAACCCTTCTTCCTTCCTCCTCTATTTCACAGGCATCAGACCTAGGCTCAGTCCAGGCGCTCTCTCCACCTTCTCCTGATCCCTCTCCTTTTAACCTTCACCAGCATTTCCCTCCCTCCCCGTACCAACTCAGCTCTCTTGCAGGCTCGACCAGCAGAGTGAAGTTCACATTCTACTTAAACCAGTACAGTAGTGAATCAATCAGTAATGAATCCAGTTCTGATTTACTTTTTGTCTACTTAGGACTTCATGGGCAGGTGACAGTTTCTTTTTAGGCAGTCACTTGTCCTAAAACAACGAAGCATGATTATTTTTCAACTCCTCATCCTTACCTATCTCTTCTCCATGCCTACTCTAATACATCCAACATCCAAGAGAAGCTCGGACACTTTCTTGAGGTCATTACAAGGCTATTCATCATGTTCCCTCTGACAGGCTTACACCGCTGCATTTGTCATTTTGATTAACTGTCTTCCTACTGATGGGAGCCCCTTGGGAACTTTTAAAGTTCATTCACTGTTCTCTATAGTGTCTTTCTACCTCACACTCTATCCCTCCTCTTGCAAGACCCATAAATGCATTCCTGCCTAAAAATAATGGGACAGATTAGGTCACTGGAGCTCCAAGTTTCAAAACATACACATCAAACAATATTACATGATTTTAGCTAAGATGCACAAAATACTAGACCTGGGCTATAAAACACAAGTCCATGAACCAAAGAAATGTGAGTTATAAGGCAAAATAGAAAACTTAGACTAACACAATGGAAGTCCAGCATCAAAGGTCACAGCTTCCAGCTATGTCAGCCTTAGGCAGATTTATCCTTACCCGTCCAGTTTATTTCATGCCAGAGAAGGAGCCTCTACCACTTTCCATGTTATGAAACTTCAGTGCCTTAAAAACTGCATTGAAATTTTTAAATAGTTATAATTACTTAAAAGCAATTGTTAACTTAGGGCTTGGGTTTCCCTCTTTATCTATTTAAATCTCAATCACAGCTCCTTTCAACTTCCTTCACATCTCATTACCAGTCTTTACAATCTTTATCCATTTTGTTGTTTTTCTCTCATATTACTTCACTTAAAAACAAAGGAAGAAATGCCACAAAAGCAAAACCCTCAACAACTCAGAACCCAAACAAGACACAACTACCAAGAAAATACAGCGACACCCACTCTACTAAACCATCACCAAAGAACTTCATTGATTCAGAATGGGATCCAGGGACAAAAACCACTCTGAAAAGCAATGGATATGTTAACTCTACTGGAAATAAAGTTAAAAATTAAATTAAAAAAATAGGCAATGGAGAGCCAAGTTTAGGTGACCATACTGAGGGTCAGCCCGGAACTGTACAGAGAGCAGAAAATCAATGGTAGGTTGCAAGTTCCATTTCTAACTCTTTGCTTCTTGCACTTTGCTTCTTGCACTTCTTAGATGCCATTTTTCTTATTTTTAAAATAACTTGTTGACTAAGCTGATGGTCAATCTCACGGTGACCAGAGGTGGCACAAGTTTTCAGATCTGATGCATATTTGAGATCACTTCTTATGATTCCTGGACAACCATGTTTAACCTGAATTCAATAGAGATCTAACTTTCAGCTGACAGTAAACCCAGGGCAGACAGGAACATAATAGTTGATAGCCCTCAAAAGCAATCAGATATGTTGCAGAAGCTGAGACATCTTACTGGACACATAGCATGGCCTTTTCAGAAAGTCAGTGTCATGAAAAAAGGGACATATCTTGAGTGAGGGGGACTTGAAAGACACAAACATCAGATGCAAGGTGTAGTTCCAATTGGCTCCTAGCTTGGGAAAAAAAGTTGTAAATGATATTTTAGAAACAATTCAGAAATTTTTCATATGAACTGGTTTCAAATTACATTAAGGAATTACTATTAACTCTGTGAGGCATGATAATTTTAAACTGACTATGCAGAAAATGTGGGTTTTTCTGAGGTATCCACTAAAGAAATTAGAGGAAGAATGTGAGGATATCTATAATTTACTTTAAAATATCTGTGCATAAATGTGATCTATTCATCTGCCACACAGTTATTCATCTGCCCCAAGGATTGGCAAACTTCTTCTGTAAAGGGCAAGAGAGTAAATATGTCAGGCTTCACAGACCATACGGACACTGTTGCTTTTACTCAACTTTACTGCTGTAGCACAAAGGTAAATATATACAATACATAAATAAACATGTGCGGCTATGTTTCAATACTTTATTTACAAACGCAGGAGCCTCCAGGCCATAGTTTCCTGACCCCTGATCTACCCCCTTCATTTAAAAATAGATGCTGGGCTCATAAGCAGTACAATCCTTGGCCACAATATACAACATGGCATTACCTTAGCCTTTAAGTTCTTTTTCCCTTTGCACTTGGAACAGCAGTGGTATATATTTCTCCTTTGAGATCCATTATATCTGGCAAGTGGTTTCCTACGCAGCTAGTCTTTTCTCCATCATGTGACTCGGAGATTTCATTAAAAACAAAATAAAATCAATGCGCCTATAAAGCAAAATAACCGTATCAGAAGAAAATTCAACCGAGAAGGTTCTCCTAACCTATGGGCCAAATTCAACCAGGGATCTCCGGCTCTTGAACTGATTAACCCTTGACCAGCTTTTGAAGACAAGTGGGATAGTCACTGGACCCTTCACCTCATTACATCACTGAAACTAAATTCACTCTTTCAGTTCCTTGGTATATTGGCTATGCAGCAAATCCAAACTTTCCTGTACAGTATGCTGCATGAGCCCAGTGGTGTGGGAGAGTAAACACAGTTTCCCGTGTTGATGGTCTGCGTAAACCACCATCAGTGGATAAAGCCACTGAGAAAACTAGACTCAACCTGCACACAGCATAGGTGAGATCAGTATCTCTCCCCAAGTAGGTACAGGTTCAAATACAAGGACGTGTCTGTCTGTCAGGATGCTCATAAATGAGCAATCCTTCAAGAAAGAATGATTCCCACAGACTCAAATATCTTTTCAAGATGACATTAGAAATACAGAAGCCAGGGTAAAATATTTAGAGAATTAATTAAGTTGCACCATTGGTTCAGACTGCCTATTAAAAGTTTACTTATAGTGGAAAGCTTTAGTCTGTCCACCTCTGTGCTCTGCCATTTAAACTGCATGTAATAAACTTTTATAGAATATGGCATGTCATGAAGTTTGAATAGATTTAGTTCCTAAAGGAGTTTCATAGAGATGATGAGTAAAAACTGAGAGAAAATTCATGTTCTATAGATCCTCTATTAATAAAAAGAAACCTAAATCATGGTTCAAATGTTTAGGGAAGAAAACCTATGGAGTTAAGATAGCCTATAAATTCTTTGGAAATGGGGGGCGGGCAGGGGCGGAGGAGTAGAATCCCTGCCAAGTTTCAAGGTCATAAAAGTAGTTGAAATAAAACACAAAGCTATATATAGGACCACATTTTTCATGGTAATATACTTTATGGTTCAAACTGGGCAGTTAAATAGGAGACTTGTGAAGAAACACATTAGAGTCTTCTAATTAATTCTATGTATTATTTTGACATTCTAAATTTAAATTGACTAGCATAAGAAAAGATAGAAGAATGAAATTACTACTGTTAAGTCTTATGAGAAAGTTGTTTATAGAAACATGTTATTTGTCTTTCAAATATCTGCTTCTAAGGATGGTATTCACCCAGAACATAATACATACATTATTAGAAACACTATTGTATTTACACAATAATTTGTGCCCTGAAATTTATGTAAACGTATTGACAGGAGGGGAGATTTATCTCTGCTCTAACCCAGCAGAAAGGATTTCTTGATGAGAAATAAAATCATCGGGGATATAAGTGATCTACTTAATACAGTAAGTTTTCACCCATATGGAGTGTTTTGGGTGAGCAATTAATATCATAATTGTAAAACAGTTGCATCCTTCTGCAAAATCGGCTTCCACTGGTCAGAATTTACCTAAAAGTTGAAAAAAAAAATCTTTCAATGGAGAAATAATAAAGTTACACTCCTCTCAAAATATTTTAAATTGCCCAATCTCTGTTTAGCTAATTTGAGATTACCTCTTTCATTAGTAACTCAGATCAAGGACAGCTTGAGAGGAAGTAATCAAATGCATTTACCACTTTTTTCAACCAAACATTAGGACACAAATGAACTGGGAGGGACACTAAAACACACCCTTGAGCACTTCAGTGCTGAATAAAAGTTTAAAGTGAAACAAGAATGGCTAATACACAGTAAGTACTGTCACTGAGTTACACTGGATGTATACTTTCTCTACAAGATGAGTAAATCTGCCAAGATTAAGAAAGGCTTATTCTTGCTGTAGGTTAGCAGGTTGTGTTAATGGTGACCATCAAGGTCCACAGCATGGGAACCTCAGCTGTCCCTGGGCAACCCGATATTGTTCCTAAGAGCACCCTCCGTCTCCCCTCTCCAGCTGGGCCATTGCCGAGGAGATGGATCACATGGACAACCACACCGGGGGAGTTTGGTTTTGGTGGCTACAAAGACAAATCAAATCCTGCCATTCTTTGATGTTTGCTCTTGATGAAAAATTTTGGACCAAAAAAAAAATTAACAAATTAAATTTTGCAGGTATGTTTCATCATTCTGGTGTTCAAGGCTCTCCACACGTTGTCCCCCACCCGTGTGACACTTGTCATCAACTATGCAGTCACGAGGATTTTATACCCTCTATAACCCACTGCCACAATTACTCCTGCCTGAGCCTTACCTCGTGGTGTTCTCCTTATCTGGAGGCCTCCATCTAACTCTGCTTCTCCAAATCCTATCCATTATCTTCCAAAGTCCAACTAAATTCTCACCTCTAATGCACAGCCTTTTCTAACTACTCCAATTCATGTGGATCCTCTTCTCTCTCGCTGCCCCTTCTACATACATCAGTTGGAGTAGTGACCCCATTATTTGTTTATGTGTTTATTTCCACCCGAGCTCTGATCTACTAGAGAGCACAGATCACCTTATTCATCTTTGTATCTACTCCAGTGTCTAGAATAGCGCCTGACACATAGTAGATGCCCATTTAAAATGCACGGAACAGATTACCACGGGCAGGTGGTAGGGGAAGGGTTGAATGGAAGGAGAGATTGGGGAGCCTCCTGGGGTGCTGGGAATCTTCTTTAAATCTTCACCTGGATGGTGTATGGGATGTGGTATTTACACAATAAAAATGTATTGGGCTATAAATATATACATATATATGTATAGTGGACGAAATGAATGAATGAACTAGCAGCAAAAAATATACAAGGCTGCTTTTCTCTAAAAACATGGCAACAATGGACACACACACACATAGAAACACACACAGCAGTGTCATTTCTGCTTGGATGGTCACTTCACAGAGCTTCCTCAGCACCCACCACCAGCCTACACCTTCCAAAAAGGCCCCAGCACTCCAGTGTCAGGATGCCAGTCCTCACACCCTCAAGAACTATCCACCATGCAAACACTCAGTGACTCTGAACAGTGTAATTATAGATAGGCATGAATCTATTTATTATCTCTGGGATCTTGGGCAAGTTCCTACCCTCTCTCAGTTCCATCTCCTCAACAGTGGGAACAATAATAGTACCTACTTTATAAAGTTTGGAAAATCTTTAATAAAATAATATACTGTAAATATGATTAGCATTAGCATTTATGCATAATTGATGACATAAATGTCACACAGATGGGGGACAGCGTGTGGAGAGCCTTGAACACCAGTGATTATACAGAGCCTAGCCCATAGTAAGCCCACAATAAATACCAGCGTTTAGACTGTGAAATCTTATGATGAGATTACAGATAAGAAAATGCAAGGCAAATGACCAGTTGGTAATCCATGTCTGGCTGCCTCTAGAGATCACCCTTAATCCAGACCAGTGTTTTGTTTTGTTTTTTAAATGTGGTCTATGGTTTCACCAGCATTAGAAATCACTTCTGGTCTTTATAAAAAATGCAGATTCCTGAACTGACCCCTAGAAACTGAAACTCAATTAATCTTAGGGCATAGGAATCTGCATTTTTTAAAAAGATTTATTTATTTATTTGAGAGAGAGCCCCAGGCACCAGAAACCTGGGGTCACTCTTGACTCCACTCCATCTCTCTCCTTTATTTCATTTTGTCCTCTCTCTATCCCTCCCTCTGCTTCTCTATTCCAAGTCTTGTCCTCCCACTCCTTGACTTACATAAAAGCCTCCTACCAAATCACTGGGTTTTCAATCTTGTTACTTTCCAATCCAGAGCTGTACCTAAAACTGCAAATCGACCAATGTCACTTCCCTACTTGGCACCCTTCAGTGGCTTCCCATAGCTTTTGCCGCTAAACATCTTGAGCATGGCTTATGAATCCTTTTGTACTCTGGCTCTGCCCACCATTCCAGCCTGTACAATACCATCCCCTGCCTCTAATTTTCTGCCCTACCGGCATGAAACCACTTGGGAGTTGCCTCCACAAATTCTGCTATTTTCCACCTCTAAACTTCAGTTCCTGCCGCTCCCTCCCCACGTTCTGCTCTCTCCATTCTACTGCCCTAGCTAACTCTGACTAGTTCTTCAACTTTAATTCTACTGCCCTAGCTAACTCTGACTAGTTCTTCAACTTTAATTCTACTGCCCTAGCTAACTCTGACTAGTTCTTCAACTTTAATTTCCTTATTTTCTGGAAAACATTTCCAAGCACTCTTTTCTCTTCTCCCAAGGCTGAGTTACATTTCACTCCATGGTGTCCAACACACCGCCTCTGTGTTTTTGTCTGCCTATCTTCTTGTATCTGTTTTGTCCACTCATTGCTCCATTGATCTTTCTGTCCCCAGTACCTAGCACAGTGCTTGAGCACAAAAAGAGATCAAAATTGACTTGCTGACCCATTTAATCCACCAATAACAAACATTTCCTCTGTTTTTGGCCAAGATGGACGGTGCCATCTGTGGCCAGGTACTTCTCGATGTAGAGAGTCCGTCCAAGGAACTGGTCTTAAATTCATTCCCACTATGCTCAAATTAGCTAAACAGTGAATACAGACATTTCTTTTTTTTTTTTTTTAAAGATTTTATTTATTTATTTGAGAGAGAGAGAATGAGAGACAGAGAGTATGAGAGGGAGGAGGGTCAGAGGGAGAAGCAGACTCCCTGCTGAGCAGGGAGCCCGATGCGGGACTCGATCCCAGGACTCCAGGATCATGACCTGAGCCGAAGGCAGTCACTTAACCAACTGAGCCACCCAGGCGCCCCGAATACAGACATTTCTTAAGCATTTTGCAAAACAGTGAGATACTACAGCAAGCTTGAGCAGTACCAGCAACCGAGAAACGAAGCTTCTCTGTTGGATGCTGCTAAACCTGAAACAAATCCATGGACAAGAAGGTTCAGCTAACTTTGAAATCACAAATTTTTTTACTAATCGAAGAATATCCCTAATGATTCCAAGTTCTTTTTTCAATATCTGTTCCTTCGTTTTCTAACATTGTTCAGAATGAAGCGTCATTCTAGGTACCTGAGTGGTTCGGTTGGTTAAGTGTCTGCCTTCGGCTTAGGTCCTGATCCCAGGGTCCTGGGATTGAACTCTGAGGTCCTGGGATCGAACCCTCCAGCCTGCTTCTCCCTCTCCACCTGCCCCTCCCATGCTCGTGCTCGCTCTCTCTCAAATAAATAAAATCTTAAAAAAAAAAAAAAGAATGAAGCATTATTCTGATATAAATTATTTCAATTATCAGAACTGGTAGGTTAAGTAAAGCCAAAATGCCCCAAAGTGGGAAATGCTATGTAATCCCATGCCTTAGCATAAACTTAAGCCATTTTCTTTTTGGGAGAAAACAGATCTACATATACCCACCCTCACCCTATTCCACCCCACATCTCTACATAGTTAGCAATTGAGGTAGATTAGCTATGGGACATATTAGGATCTGTCTTAAGATCACAGTCACTAATTCACAGTCACTAACAAACTTTTTTCCTTATTATTTCTTCGCGGGAAAAGTCATGTTCTCTAACTTCAGAATAAAATTCATACCCAAAATTATTATGCAGAGTTACTCAGAAATCTACAGTGTGTGTTTGGAGAGGAAAGAGATTTTTAAAAATCACCAAAATTCTGCCTCCCTATTACCATGCCTCAGTAAAGGAAACCAGGGATTGTCTGGAGAGACGGCTGATTCCAGGGTGGTCAGGAAAAGTCCAAGGTGAGACTTGGGACATCTTGTTATAGTAGAAAATGAGAGGGTACCTGGGTGGCTCAGTTGGTTAAGCATCTGCCTTCAGTTCAGGTCATGATCCCAGGGTCCTGGGAGTGAGTCCCACCTCGGGCCTTGCTCGGAGGGGAGCCTGCTTCTCCCTCTCCCTCTGCCCCCCACTCATGCTTGCTCTCTCTCTAGTGCTCTCTTTCTCTCTCAAATAAATAAATAAAATCTTAAAAAAAAAAAGAAAGAAAGAAAATAATTGAAAAAAAGATGAGTGTATGTCACAAGGATGCAGGAACCAGCTTGAAAGCATGAAAAGCACAATATATAAAGAATGGAATTGAGAAATTAGACTTGATCAAAAACACTTCTACTCTTTGTAAAATACCATTCACAAGAAAATGAAAAGACAGGTCACAGAATGAGAAAATATCTACAAAATACAGATCTAATACAGGACTTCTAACCACAGTGTATAAGAAATCTCTCAAAAAAATCTACTAAAACAATCCTATTACAAAATTAACAACGATTCTGAAGAGATGCATCATCAAAGAAGATACATAGATGGCAACTAGACATATGAAATAATGCTCACTGACCGCTAGGAGATTGCACATTGAAATTGCATGTATGGTCAATTGATTTTTCAACCAAAATGCAAAGGCGATTCATTGGAGAGAGGATAATTTTCACAATAAATGATATTGAGATAATTGTGTGTCAGTATGAAAACAACAACAAACCCTTTCACTTCCACCATAGACCTAAGTGTCAAATCTAAAAAATTAAACTTCTAGAAGAAAACAGGGAAGAAATCTTTGTGACCTTGGGTTAAGCAAAGATTTCTTAGCTACAACACAAAAACCACAATGAGATACCACTACACCCATATAAGAATAGCTATAATTAGAAAGACAGATCACACAGAGTGATGGCAAGGATGCAGAGGAACCAGAATTTCTCATATACCACGGATGGGACACAAAATGGTACTGTCACTTTGGAAAACAGTTTGGCTCATGAAGTTAAGCACACATATACATACAACACAGCGATCTTATTCCTAGTCATTTATCCAAGAGAAATAAAATTGTATGTTCATACAAAACTTTCAGGCAAATGCTGATAGTAGTGTTATTCATATCCACTAACAACCGAAAAAATAAAATAAAATAAAATAAAATAAGTCTTTCAACCAGCATATATAATATCAAAGTGGTACATCCATAAGATGGTATACTACTCATCAATGAAAGGAAACAAAGTATTGTCATAGGCAACAACATGGATGAATCTCAAATGCATTATGTCAAGTGAAAGAAGCCAGATTCAAAAGGCTGCATGAGACACAAAAAGCAGATGAATGGTCGCCCGGGGCTGGGAAGGTTGGAGGGAAATAGGCAGTGGCTCCGAACAGGTATCGGCATTTGAGGGGGAGGGGGAAGTGATGAAAATGTTCTAAAATTGATTGTGATGATTGCCCAACTCTGTGAATATACTAAAAACCACTGAAATGGACACTTCAAATGGGTAAACTGTATGGCATGTGACTTGTATCTCAATAAAGCTGTTTTTTAAAAAAGGTTGTATACTATATAATTCCACTTCTATGACATTCTACAAAAAGCAGAACTATAGGCACAGAGAACAAATCACTGGTTGTCAGGGGCTGGGGTGGAGGAATCGGCTACAAAGGACTTGGGGGAACTTTTGATTGTGGTAGAGGGTACACAACTGTGTGTGTTTGTCAAAACTCGTGTAACAGTTAACTCAGCAGGACGAATTTTACTGCAAGTAAACAATACCTGAATAAACCTGATGTTAAAAATAAAATGCAACTGTATTTCCTATCAGAAAAATAGTCATTACTTTGGTGGGTTTTAATTTACATGTTAGAACGACAATACTATTCACCTTCTCCCAGATATTGTATTACCAGTGGTATGTCACAAACATAACACCTATGAATATATATGGTTTGTCATTACATTTTTTATCACTGAAGTGGTGTTATTCCACTTTTAAAACATTTTTGAATAAATGTAAGAGGTAATGCAGTAATCTGCATTTCCAGACACAATTATAAAGCTATTAACTACCTCTGGGTCTATTTATTATCGTTTTAGGAATAAGATAAATTCAGTTTACATGTGCTTATTATGTTAACGATGGGCTTTATAGCCTTAAAAAGCATATGCAGAGGGAAATTTAATTTAATTGCTTATTGAAAAGAAATGTTCCAAAATCAAATTATTTCATTCTTGTAAACTTTCTTAAAGCATGTTGGATTTTTCGAATAGCAAAGTCCAATTTTTTTTTATATATTGAAAAGTGTCACACATAAGGAAAATCTGCAAGAATAAGAACAGTGCATAGAACATCTACATACCACTTACCCAGATTTACCTAATGCTGACCTATTACCCTGTTTGTTGTCATTTGTTCTCTCACATATATATGCGTCTAGTTCTGGGTTGTCTGGACCGTTACATTCACCTATGTGGCTATCCTCTGACCAACCCAATCACACTGACTTGATTAATGCCGCTTTCTACTAAAGCTTGAAATCAAATAGCATGAGTCTTCTGACTTTGGTGTTTCTTTTCAAAATTGTTTTGGCTATTCTAGTACCATTACCTTCCCATGTAAATTTTGGAATCAACTCCCCCAAATCTACAAGAAGTCAAACTGGGAATCTGATTAGGAATGAATCTATAGGTCAACTGGGGGATAAGAGACACCTTAACAATCAATACTGACTCCTCCAACAACCAAGGACATATTTTGTCTCTCCCTTTATGTAGGTCTTTGATTTTTTTTTTCTAAGGGGAAATTCAGTTTCTATTTCTGGCATCTTCTTTTCCATCACTGCCTATCCCCCACTCCATTCCCCAAAGTCAAGTTTCGACACATTAAAGAATGTGCTTAAGACATGGATAAAAAGTAATATTTTTGTATTTTTAAACTTTCAGCTACTAACGTAATGACAGCCTTCTGTACTTAAAAGTTTCCACCTAATAATGACTCAAAATATCTTGGTTAACTTCCTTAATATCTCGAATTAGCTAAATATAGCTGGCCTGAGCTTTTTGCTGGACAGGGCAACTGTTCAAACATCAGAAAAAATTCATGAGAAGATAAAATTTTAAAAATCAGTACCCTCTGTGCCAGCTACCATTCCCTTCATGGATCAGAAACAGCCTGCGGTTATCTCATTCACAAAGTTTTTTGATCAAAATAAATTATGCACATGGGTAACTTACCCCCAATGTCAACAAGCCAGCTTAAACATGGACCCTTGAAGCCTGTCAGATCCAGGGGCCAGCATTAATATAAGGAGGAATCTATGAACTAAGAGGAACACACACGACCATATTCAAAGACCGTGTTTATGACAGTAATTGGTTAACTGAATATTTTTCAAAAGAGTCCCTTTTGTTCTTAATGGCATTGAAACCATTGCTGGGCTCTCCCACTGTCACCAACAGGACCAGCAGTGGGGAGTATTGGTGTATGCACAAGATCAAAAGCTGTGATGAAAGGGCCTGTAATTAATAATAATTGCTTCCCAAGTGTCTATTTTACATAAAGATTCCACTTCATAAGGCATACATTCAAGTCCACTGGATAGGCTTAATATTTTCACTGTGGGTGGTCCTTTCTGGGAAAGTTATTCAAAGGGTCTGCATGGGGCTAGCAAAACATCATTCATAAGAAGGATGCAGAAGAATTACAGAGACAAGCACACCTTTGCCAATGGTGACATCTTACAAAGCAGCCCATGCAGTCTTGGAAGCATGTGGAACAAAGGGCTTCTAG
The DNA here is from genome assembly GCF_964656455.1 of Halichoerus grypus. Lineage (NCBI taxonomy): Eukaryota > Metazoa > Chordata > Mammalia > Carnivora > Phocidae > Halichoerus > Halichoerus grypus. The sequence continues at coordinate 62,554,974 of NC_135715.1, read as the reverse complement.
AGACAGTGAGGGCACAGTTATTCATTTAGTCGAGTTCTTTTTATTTAATGGGTGCTTTTTGGGAGGTGGTGACCAAGAGTGGGGTTGACGCTTGCAGTCCTGGTTGTATACTTAACTATTAGGTTTCTGTGGATAATTTTAAATAAAAGGGGAAAACTCTACGAATGCCTTTGAATGGAGTTAAATGGCAGAAATAGGAAGCCACGTGAACCAAGCAAAGGGAAGCCAGAATAATATTTCTATAACTCGAAAAAAATGAGAAGTTTCAATAAATACGAACATTTTTATGCTTATATGACAAAATTGTTCATTTTAATCTTCATCGGGAACAAATGAATACAATTAATGGATTACAATTTTAAATTCTTTTGATAACCGCTTAATAATCATGATGGTCAGAATCACTGTGGCAAACGGATTAAAATAATAGCCCCATTCTTCATTCGTTCCTATATCTACCCTCCATGAAATGAAAATTTGCTGCTTGACCCCTTGAAGATGGACTGGCCTTGTGACTTGCTTTGGCCAAAAGAAAGCAGTAATGAGACTAGATCTCAAAAGGCCATGCATGTCTGGGAATTCTGCCTTGCTGTCATGAAAAGTAGCCTGAGCTGACCTGTTGGATGATGCAAAACAGATAAAGAAGAGCCATCTCAACTGAGACCATCCTATACCAACCTGCCACCAGGCAACTTGTCTGCAGATGGCAGACACATGAGTGAGAACAGGTGAGACCTGAGGCACTACCCTGCCAACACATAAACTCATGAGCATAATTAACATATGGTTCTTGTTTTGCCATGAAATTTGGGGATGGTTCGTTACTCAGGACAAGCTCGCGGATACAATCACCTACCTTTCCAAGTACAGTAAGAAACTTCAGGTTCATTCTGTATCTTTCTCTTTTCCTGCCCTTGTGTTTTCTCAGTTACCACTACCACCAATGCTAGTCCTATGACTCCTGATTATTCAATGTACTTTGACCTCTCTCATATTTCCCGTGATCAGTCACTTAGTCTTACAGCTTCTGTATAGAAGCGGGTCTCAAATCTATCTGCTCTTCTCCATCCTTTCCGCATTCCACTGGTAAAGGTCCTTCGTTTGTCTTCTCAAAGCTTTCCTTCCCTCATTCCTTTGTTTCTTTAATACATTCTTCAGTCACTAAAGCAGAGTCATTTTCTTACTAAATAGAAATCATTATTTTAGTAAGACGCATGTCAGGACATATTCCCCATCTCAGATACTTTAATAGCTGCCAGTTGCCTTCAGAATGTTCTGAACAGCTTAGCATGGGATTCGAGATGCTCCATCATCTGATCCCAATCTCCCCTCTTCGTCACTCCCCACTGCCTCCTTCTACATGTCTTCAGTACCATCAAGCTGAACTATTACCCAGACCCTTTGACATCTCTGTGCCTTCATGATGTTATTTTCAGCCCCTCTTCCCCATCAAACTCCAACCAACCCCACTACTGACTGCTCTCTGACCCTCTTCTGTGGTCCCCTCCACTCACACCTCCATCCCAATAGTGCCTTGGGTGGATTTGTCCTTTCCGCTGAACATCTCGCACCGGCCTCTATTTCAGTCCTTTTTTCATTACAGTTTAATCTATGCTTAGTTGAATACCCGAAGGTTATAAATTCTTTGGCAGCATGGTACATGAGTTTTTGCACCCCTCATATGCCCAGCACAATGCTTAATATGTCAAGTGTAATATGCTAGGGATCCTGGGGTCTCAGAGGGAGAGGAACTGTTCAGAGCGAATTTAGTTTTCTGGCCAACAGACAAATCTAGATGTGGGACAAATAAATCCCTTCGCTCCCTGATCAGAAATGGAAAGTTATGCATAGAGGAAGTTAAGTTTTTGACTCCTTCAAAATTCTAAACTTAAATATCACAATACACCATCAGCTATTTCACACCTATTCAGGAAACTGACAGCTATAGACTATGTTAAATTCATTTAGAATCAGGACCCATGGGGCGCCTGGGTGGCTCAGTCGTTAAGCGTCTGCCTTCGGCTCAGGTCATGATTCCAGGACCTGGGATCGAGCCCCGCATCGGGCTCCCTGCTCAGCGGGAGGCCCGCTTCTCCCTCTCCTGCTCCCCCTGCCTGTGTTCCCTCTCTTGCTGTGTCTCTCTCTGTCAAATAAATAAATAAAATCTTAAAAAAAAAAAAAAAAAAGAATCAGGACCCATAAGTGTTATAATCTCTATCCATTCTCACCCTTGTCTGTCTGGCATATTTGGCAGAATCAGATAAGTGAAGGGTAACTTCTGAATACAGTAAATACAGTAAAACCTTGAAAAACAGAGCTCTCTGTTAAGCAAACCATTTATTTTTAAATGCTGCTGTGACGGGCGCCTGGGTGGCTCAGTTGGTTAAGCGACTGCCTTCAGCTCAGGTCATGATCCTGGAGTCCAGGGATTGAGTCCCACATCGGGCTCCCTGCTCAGCGGGGGGTCTGCTTCTCCCTCTGACCCTCTTCCTGCTCGTGCTCTCTGTCTCTCATTCTCTCTCTCTCTCTCAAATAAATAAATAAAAAATCTTTAAAAAAAATAAATAAATAAATGCTGCTGTGAAAAGAAGAAGGAAAATAAGTTGATATCAAGACTCATGCACTAGCTACTGTCAGGCATATATTATCTTCAGAAGAGAATTTTATAATCACATGTACATTTCCCCTCTAAAAAGAAACAAGAAACACAGCGACCCTGAGCAAAGTCTTTTAACTCCTCTATGTCCCTATTTGCTCATCTGTTAAATGAGTGACTGAAACTAAACTTCAGTGAGTTTTTTTTTTTTTAAGATTCATTTATTTATTTTAGAGAGAAAGAGAACAAGCAGGGGCAGGGGCAGAAGGAGAGGGAGAAAGAATCTCAAGCAGACTCCACGCTGAGCACAGAGCTCGACGTGGGCCCATGGGCCGACCCCAGGACCCTGAGAGCACCACCAGAGCAGAAACCAAGAGTCGGATGCTTACCCAACTGCACCACTCAGGCTCCTCTTCACTGAGCTTTTTTTTTTTTTTAAGAATTTATTTGTTAGAGAGAAAGAGAGCACACGCACGAGGCAAAGGAGAGGCAGAGGGAGAAGCAGGTTCCCCGCTGAACAGGGAGCCCAATGCTGGGCTCAATCCTAGGACGCTGGGATCATGACCTGAGCTGAAGGCAGACGCTTAACTGACTGAGTCACCCAGGCGCCCCTCAGTGAGTTTTTTCAACATTAGTTTATTGAAACTAATGTTCACAATAATGAATATAAGGGAATGAAAGATTTTCAATAATAAAAATTTCAAGTATTAAATTATGCATAATATACTTTAAGAGATAGCAAAAGACACCACTATAATTTTGAAAGATTTTTTTAAAGGTGAAAAATAGAGTATTTTCATGGCTTTCAATTAGTTAGAAATTTCAGGGGCGCCTGGGTGGCTCAGATGGTTGAGCATCTGCCTTCAGCTCAGGTCATGATCTCCAGGTCCTGGGATCGAGCCCCCGGCTCAGCGGGGAGTCTGCTTCTCCCTCTCCCTCTCCCTCTGCCTCTCCCCCTGCTCAGGTTCTCTCTCTGTATCTTTGTCTCAAATGAACAAATAAAATCTTAAAAAAAAAGAAAAAGAAATTTCAATTAATAAGAACAAACAGTCAAGTTAATCCAAGTACTACTGTAAATATTAAAACACTGGTCTTATGGAGAATGGAACCACCACAGCTTTGTAGATGAGCTGTGGGGCCTTAGACAAGTTATCTAATCTCCATTTCGTTGTCTGAAAAATAGGGAGAATAATTCCTGCCTTGTTGGAGGTTGTAAAGATCGAATGAGATAATGTCCATGCAGTGATCAGAATATAGCAGATACCAAATAAATGTTAATTTCCCTTTCTCCACCATCTTCAAGAAAATTCAAGAGCACTTCAACAGTACATGATTAGAAGTTTCCTCTCCACTGTATTTATTATTGTTTTTATTACTCAACATGCTCTCATATGCTAAAATATTTTATTTTCACAGATAACACTTGCTTCAAAGTCACTTATCCTCCCCCTGTTTACTAGATGGTAGGCTGATGATGCCATTAAAAGAGCCATAATAAATTTACTCATAAAAGCAATCTGACACAAGTCTGGGCTTCAGTCATATGCTGGCATACGAAATAAAGTTAGGGAATATCTGATAATAACTTTGGTTAATAGAAATACCATAGAGAGTAGAAACCCTTGATCATCCTAACTCTCCCCAGTACTAGGCAGGATATCCTCTTTCAGGAAATGAAGAATCTATCATTTTCTTAACGGTGTTTTCTGATCTCTAAATGTCACTCTCTTTGCATATAGTTAAGCAGAGTTGAGCTTTTAACATCTTTATTTGAAATAGAGGAACATTCTAGAAAGCATTCCTTTTGATGAAATTCCTGTTAATTTAATGTAATCATGCTTTCGGTCTTGGTGCACTAAGTTTAATTGGACAAAACAGACAGGGAGGGACAGAGCCTGGAACCAGAGTTCCCATTGGAGAGGTGTCACTCTAGGTGCTGAGATGAGGCCCATCTATCTGACCAAACACAGCATCCAAGGAAATGATAACAGGCACGTACTAGAAGTCTCAGTGATGGAGAGTGGCAAGGGTGATATCAGTTTCAAGGCCAAAGGAGCACCCAGTGCCTCTCCTCTAGGGGCAGGTGGAGATGCCTTCCCAGGAAAGCTACACATAGAAGAGACCCACTGACCCTGTTCCCTAGACTGGGATTCAGAGACAGTCTCTGGTTTCTGGGCACAGGATTTATGGAGGAGACAAGGTCTTTTTTCCAATGTAATTGGCCTAATGAGCAGGAAACAAGATGTGGATGCAGATCGGGTTCAAGATGGGCACTTGGATCTTAAAAACAATATCTAAAAGAGGGCACAGGGTCAGAATTGGATTAATTGAAGAGGACACTGCAGATCCCCAAAGCAAATGGGATGGAGCTCCTTAAACCCCACCTCCTCCAGTGTCATTCCTTTTTAGCAAACACAATATATACCACAGAATAATTGTGAAGATGAAAGCCATTCACTGAAAGCCAACTTTGTGCCCCTGCTCCAGGCAGTGGGAAATCAAAACTGAGGAGGACAACTGTCTCCACCTTAAGAAGCTCAAAATCCAGTGGAAGAGGCAAAACATGATGAGTACTCTGTTGCAGATGGTCACCGCATGCTGCAGGACACAGAAAAAGCCATCTAACCTAGAGCTGGTTAAGTCAGGAAAACCTCCTCAAATATATTCAATATGTTTTGTTGAACTAAATCCTCAGACAATTACTACGGCAGTCCTCTAGTCCTCTATCTTCTCTTCCCTCGGGAGAAAACATTTCTTTGACTTTCTTACATTAAACATTTAAGAAAATCCTTCCCATTCTTTCCAGAACACCTTCTAAATTCTGTCAGAGCACTGCTGAATTATTCAACTGGTGATCTCTGCCACAAAGACCAACTGAGCTTCTGGTCTACATAGGCATCACGATGCCACGCAGAGAACCGGTCCTCGAAAATCTATCAACACGGCTGCCATGCAAATCCGCTACTACGTTATTTCCTGGGCAAGAGTTTGTATGAGCTCAAAATCAACATTATTAATGATTATAAGTTAGCAAACACCTTCTGCTGGCATCAAACCACACGCTTTGTCTAAATGGTGTTGCAATGAATAAATGATTCATCTCCACAATTCTTCTGAGAGAGTATTTATTACCTCCACTTTATAGATGAGAAAACGAAGATTCAGAAAGTAAATACATTTTCACAAGGTTATATAACTAGAAGATAAAATCCTTCTAGTGGAGCCAGAATTTAATTCCTGCTGTTTGTCTCCCAACTGTGGAAGTCTACAAGCTTGCCTCTCATCTACATACAGACTTCTTTTTGTTTACTACCTGGGAATACTCCAGCACGATCTAGTTTGTTATGGAAATTACCTAACATGGTATAGCATTTGGCTGTTTTCAAAGCAGTTTTACACATATCATGTAACGGCTACGTTAAACCCCGTGACTCTGTGTTGGCTCCAGCATTGAGCCTAAGGTTTTAGCTTGGCAAACTCGACTGACACTTGACCAACTGGCCCCTGGTGACACGCTAGCCTCCTCTCTTGCCATCCTTCCCCTCCCTCTGCTTTCTTCACTCTTATGCTCGAACCAGCAGTTGTCCACACCCACGTGGCTTCCTCTGACCAAAGGCCTTTCCCACTTTTCTGCCTGACCAATGGCCTCAGCTCTTCAGGACCCAGATGGTCCCCATCCAGAAGCTTTACCTGCCTCCTCCCCACTCCCCAGCACTGACTGCTCCCTCCATCTCACTTTTAGAATGCCAGCATAGGTGCACTTACTTCCTTGCATCAACACTTGTCTTCAACCTCTCCCTAAAGCCTTACTAATCAAGGTGTGACCCATGCACCTGCGGTGGGGACACCTCCCAGGGATCTCTGGTGTTCCGCAAACCCGCTGCCTCAGAGTTGATGCTGCCAACAAGGTCTCTTTGACTCCGATGCACTTTAGACTTGGAGAAGAACTTCTCTCACAGGCTATGGATTTCAGGGTAAGATGAGTGGAATCTTATGTATCCTCAGAGCTCAGCACAAGACCCAGCACTGAGTGAATACTCTGTAAATGTTTAAGTCAAGGTGAATATGTGATCTCATTTGATTCTCACAACAACCTTCTAAGATAGGAGCTACTCTCTCTATGTTAAGATGGGAAAACTGAGGCTAGAGGATTTAAGAAAATTTCCTACAACTAGGGATGCCTGGGTGGCTCAGCCAGTTAAGCATCTGACTTTGGCTCAGGTCATGATCTCAGGGTCCTGGGATCAAGCCCTGGGCAGGCTCTGTGCTCAGCACTGCTTTTCCCTCTCTCCCACTGCCCCTCTCCCTCTGCCCCTGCTCCTGCTCTTTCTCTCTCTCTCAAATAAATAAAATATTTTAAAAAAAAAGAAAAAGAAAATTTCCTAAAACTCACACAGCCAGTGATTAGCAGGATGAGGTCCACATCTTCTTATTTATTTCATTTCCCTACACTACTATACTCCATGCATTATAAATAAGAACCAGTATTTATCTAATATTTCACAGGACATTGATTTCAGTATTAGGATACTGCCCAGGTGAGATTAGCAGACACTCTGCTTTCAATGTCCACACACTCATTCATTCCTCTATGCTGTAAAGTCTTACTGACCGGCCACCGTGGGCCGTGCAGTGTAGTCAGAATGAAAGACGTGACCAAATCAGTCTGTGCCCTCATGCAGGACAGCAACAAATAAAGAGCCCTCCTTATCCAGTGTGAGAAGACCCAGAGTCCAGGATGCAGGGCAAGCGTGAAGGAAAGACCCAGAAGTCAGACGTAGGGTCGGGCTGTCTATGGAAAAAAAAAATCCCATGTTAAAACTGTTTGTTTCATTTATCTCTTAATTTTCCAAGACCACGCTTGTGCGTGTGTGTGCGTGTGTACGCCATGTGCATACAGGAAAGGGGAAAACATGAGGAAAGGCGTTTGAAACAGCCTATAGCACATGCTGCCAAACAAAATCTGGAAGGTAAGATAGAGAAAAAGACCCACCAGGGTGCCATTCGGTTTTCAATGCATCAAAGATTTACACACTCTTCCCATTATCATTAATGGCTGTTATGAACATAATTTGTCCCCACGCACCAAGGGGAGAATAAATTCCTCACAGAGGGGAAATAGAGGGTATTCAAAGAAAAAAAAAATATTTTATGCAGGAGGCTGATGACTGCTAGCTGATAATGAATTCAGTAGGAGTAATAATAATTTTTTAAATTCCTCATTAAATGAGTCATAAAGGTCACAGGGCAATACTAGAAACACACACACACATACAATATCTCTAAATTCTCCAGCAAAGTAGCAATGACAAAAAAAAATGGCTTTTTTAAAGTACAGGGCTAAATAAACTAAAAATAAACATCAGGATGAAATGAAAATAAAAGGGAGCAGAAATTCCAATAACTTTAAATTATAAAGATCAAATAAAAAACCCAGAAAAGCACAAGGATGGATCAAATAAGAAAACCCCTTCTGGGAGACTCCATTCTCCCAAAGTCACTAAATCTGTTGATGACTGTAACAAAATAAAAGAAGGTATCTTTGTGCAGAGGAAAAAGCAAACACATTCTTAAGTGACTAGAATAAATGCGTCCGGCAGGTTGATAAGTGACGTATACAGTTCCATATAGGTGTTAGATAATTAGACAAGGGACCGAAAATGTTCTTGGGGGGTAAAAGCCTCCAAGTCAGCAGGATGGAAGCATTCTCAAGAGCAGCGTGGTTACATATTTTAATGCCTTCTTGGCTCATCATAATAAAACAAGAGGCAAAGTAGAGGTATGGGACTTGGAACATCATTTTTACTTTCCTGGGAGCAGCATTTCTTAAGACGATTGGGAGGTTTTTGTTCCTCCTCAGATCCTTATTAATCCACCATCATGTCTCCATATTTTATTATTCCTACCAGGGTAACAGATTATGGCCACGATCTCAGGTCATAAAGTGTAACAGCTAAATCGGGGGATTGGAAACCAAATTCGGAATAAAGAATGGGGCATGCTCCTTTACTTCTCCAAGCCTCTGCTTCCTCCCCTGTAAAACGAGGTTAATAGACACCATCACCTCAGGCTGTCCAGTAAGAGAACACACATTCGTTGTATATTCCCCATGGGCAACCAAAACTTTGTGATAGAGATGTGAGTCTCTTAGAATCAGGCCAGGCCCATCGTGAGCCCTCAGTAAACATGGGCTGCTATTCTTGCCTTGGAAGGCTTCCTGCCATCGAGAGTCATTAAATACAGGAAATTCTGAGCTGTTTTCCTCTGGAGAGATTTTTTTTTTTTTAAAGAAATACAGTACAGGTTTAGCCAAATTGGTAGATAAATTGCCAAGTCCAGGGATAAACTCTATTTAGTGCACTCTGAATAGGGCACCTAACACACCATTATAAATATAGAGTGCTTAACGAGGAGTATTTGATAAAAATGGTAAAGTCTACTGCCAGAGTTAAATGAGGTGCCTTCTTTGGACTCCTTCCAAATGGAGGCCGTGAAGGAAAGAATGAATATTAAATATCTATCTGTCTGTATATCTAGACTGTGTCATCCAGACTGGGCCAGAGCAACAAGTATTCATGCCTCTTCAAATGTCTCAACAGTGGTAAGTGGACCACGCAGTACAAACTTAACAGCACTGACTAATAGTCCTCGATTGCACTGTCACCCGTAACCGCCCCACCTAGAGGTGGGCTCGGCGGGGAGCCTGCTTCTCCCTCTCCCTCTGCCCCTCCTCTCTGCTTGTGCTCACTCTCTCTGTCAAACAAATAAATAAAACCTTTGGGGAAAAAACTACACTGTTATGTTAAACTACTTTGGTGGCCTTTGGGAAATATACAAGTTGAAAGCATCTAAACATGGGCAAGTGAATTGAGTTTGGACCTCAGGAAAGAGAAACACTGATAAAGATTAAATTTGCGTATTTAAACATAAAGCCTTTGTGTACAATGGGTTAACAATACCACTTCCATACTCTGCCAGCGAGCAATTCTCCTCTGGAAACTGGGACAATATACCAACTCTTATGTGACAAAGTGAAAAAATGCTGATGGGGCAAGGTTCTGGAAAACCTGGCTATATGCCTTTTATATCTTGATATTATATCAGCTAGCATTCCTCAATAAGTAAAATAAAAATAAAGGGCAATAAAGTAAAGACTATATCCTCTGAATGGAGTGGCAATCCCAAACTATAAACATTTCTTCCACATTCCAAAGTTCTAAGAATAACTCCAAAGATCGAAATGACCCATGCCACTAAAAGATACCATTTACTTAGAATAAAAAACAAACTATCCTGAAATAAGTATGCCATCCAGCTCATCCCATACCCAGAAGAAGATAAGCCAAGGAAGAAAAGATAGAGGAGAAGCCATTAAATTAAACTACAATGTAGCCCATGATAGAGTAATAAAGTGTTCTTTTAAGAAAACAATCCAGTTTATGTCATAGAGAGTATCATTTCCAAATACTCTGGTCAAAAAAGAAAGAGTCGCTTTTTGTTTTGGGGGTTTTTTTGTTTTCTGTTTGTTTTGAGTTCAAGTTTGCTGCAAACTACATATGACAATACAGTTCTTAAAAAGTGCAAAAGGAAGCCCCAACTATAATTTTGCTGTTGTGGTTTTTATATTTGTGTAGTTGTTAAAATAAGATGAAATGCTGGCACAACTATGACCGAGAGCAGAAAACAAGCTACTGAATGAGGAGAAAGTGACCAAAGAAATAGAGTAGAGAAGTGAGGGGTAGTGTGGGAGGGATTTTAATGGGAACAATGGGGTTTTTTTTTCGGTCTGCATTAATTGGCTTATTTCTGAATGAACATGTGATTATTATAAAAGAACAGTCCGTATAGTCTAGTAAAACTATAAATTCCTGGCAGAGTCAATTTGAAAGTATAAGGCTGACAAGCCCTTCTTTTAGAAAATCTGAGAACTATTTGCATGAGAATTATCACTCTGAAGTGAGCAAATTCCAGTCCTGTGGACTCACAGCCTCTGCCACCTACACTGGGGCTCCCAGGCCAGTGAGCTCCAGCCCACTGCATGGGGGGATTCCAGGACCAAACCAGCTCAGAGGAGTCCTGTGGGGCACAAGAAACACAATGAGAAAGCTTGTTGCCAAGTTAAAAAAAAAAAAAAAAAGCCAAATCAAAGAAAAGCCAGAAGGCCATTTTGTTTATATTTTAACTCAATTTTTAAACTATTCCACCCCAAAATATATCTGAGACACAAACTCAACCAAATGCAAGAAAGAGCTTCTGGAAACTCATGAAACTGAGAATGATATTTATAGCAACTATACGCCTCTCAAGTTCAAAGTGTCAAGGCATGATTTTATCCTGTTGGAAAGAGTAGAAAGAGGAGGAAGTCTTCAGATGGAAGTGTGAGCCATCCCTTTTAAAGGAAGGAAATTGTATTTAGCTGGAGAGAGGAACAAAGGAACTTTTGACTGCTAATTGGTTAGCTCCTCCTTTTCCTTATATTCTATTAAGGCAACCAGTTTTTCTACTTGCTATCCCTCAAGCATCATTTTGAGAGAATAAATCCTTAGAAAGCAGAAGTAGTATCTCAATAACTCCCAATATATATTATCTATTGTGGCATCACATGTGAAAGCTTTATGAAAGACTGATGAAGTAATAAAGTAATAAATAATGAAGGGCACGGAAGGAAAACTGAAAGTGACTTCTACTTGGGGAAGTTGTCCAAAACCTGGGTTCAAATCCAACATCTGCCACTAGCTGGGGTGTTATCTTGGAAAAGGTGCTCAACTTCTCTGTGTCTTGATCTCTTTAGGCTCAAAAGTGGGGTTTATAATCACACTCATCTCCCAGGACCTTTGTGAGAAAATGTATGCTAAGTACTTAGTGAGGTGCCTTTCACATAGTAAGCACTGAATAAATGTTAACTAGTATTATTTTTTGGCTGTCATCAGAGAACACTTCAATTATTGAAAAGGTCTTGGCATTGAGAGAGTATGCTTGGTCCCAAATAAAGTTTAGAAAACTCCAAATTTCAGATGCAGTAATGGTGTTCTATATTCCCACTTAAAAACATTTTTAGGATTAGAGAATAACTTAGATTTTTAAAATTCCTTGTAAAATCTTAAATTTTAGAAGAATGAAAGTGACCAAAGAAAACTATCAGTATTATTTTTTCATCAAAGTATTATCAAAATTTTAAGTTCTGCATTTTTATCTAACAAACTTTCTTGCCCCATATTACTAAGACTTTAACCACAGGAAAAGAGAAAATGAGCACAAAATCCAATCCATAACTTGAAATTATCAAGGAAAAAGTACACAGACTTTTAGAGTAAGGATCAATAGACATTTTTCATAAAAATCCAAACAGCAAATATTTTTAGGCTTTGTGGGCCACATAAGGTCTTTCACTTCTTCTCCTCCTCACCCTCCCTCCTCTTCTCCCTCTCCCTCTCCCCCTCTCCAGCTTCTTCAGTTTTTAACAACTCCTTAAAAATGTGAAAACCATTCTGGTCTTTAAGGCAATACAAAATACAGGCCTCAGGCCAGATTTGGCTGACAGGCCATTTCCAATCCTGGTTCTGGAGCAGGGATCGGGAAAACAACAACAGAGGCCAAATCTTGCCTGCAGCCTGCTTTTCTATATAAAGTTTTACTGGAACACAATTACTGCCATTCGAATTGCTTACAGCCTTTTTCCCACCCCAAAAACAGACCTGAGTAGTTTTAACGGAGACAGTAGGGGCCCACAAGCCAAATACATTTACTATCTGACCCTTTATAGAAAAATGTTTGCCAATCTCTGTTCTAGAGTAATGAGAATTCTTCATTTATATAACTTTTCACTCTTCCTTTCCACTATGGGGAGAACTAGAACAAATGGCCTTAGTTACTTTGTTGAGACATTTTTTCCCCATTGTTAAACTCCATAAAAGCCAAACATACTAAATTTTATACATAAAACTAGCATTGGGTAGAGAAAATTTCCAGATACCTATTTGTTGCTTTAAATGGGTGGCAAGTATTTTCATAGTTTTTGTAACAATAGAGAATAGGAAATATTGCCTCTTATGAAATTTTGAAAGAAAGCAATACAAAGCTGAAATAGCCTGTCCAAGAGCCCAAAATAGGATATACAACATAAACTTAAGCAAGAAAATCACCCTTTTGTGGTACATGAACGTTGGGTGAGCTTGCCTAGTGTTTAGAATGCAGTTGCTCAATTCACTCAGGACAATGACCTGGTCAGTTCTGAAAATGCTGCTTCAATTTCAATTTAGCCTAGAAAAAAACTATAAACCTATCTCAATAAAGCAAAAGCACTATACATACATATTGCCTATATGAATACAAAAATCGAATCCAAATCAAATCGTTTCCAAAAGCTACATATACCAACTAGCCAGTTTTATCTCAATTCTATAAACAGAATATTTTATCCTAGAAATTAAATTTGGAAAGCGCTATGAAACTGTTTTCATATCTTGTATTTCACTTTCTCTGCGTATGATGGCATGAAGTCCAAACGCCTTCCAGCCCAGCTCAAAAGCTCCAGGCTCTAGCTCTTCTGCCACGCCTTTTGCCACCGTTTGCTCTGTCCAGAGTAGGTGGAGGCCAATACAACCTCCAGGGAAGGGCTCCTGCTTTGCGGCCCAACAGCAGACAGAAATCTGTGTTGACTTTATCCAGTGACTGCCATCAGGCAGGGCTAGAAGATTCACCAAGCAGAAAGGATTTTCTGTTGAGCCCTTACCCATTCTCCTCAACCTGAACAGTTAACCATTTTCATTGGTGCTTGAAAGCATTTTCTGTACTGGTTTTCATTACTGCTTTAAAATTGAAAACCTCAGCCAAGTACAATCCGTGAGAGTAGAGATCATGTCTGCTTGCTCACCAAGATCCTTAGCCTTTAGCTCCATGCCTGGCATACAGTATATATAACTAAAGTAAATACCGCTGGCGGGTGAATGGATGGATGAATGGATGGGTGGATGCAAACTGCAAACATTAGAATAGTGCTGGTTGTTCAAACTATGCAGTGTTAAGCCACAAAAGTTTTTATGAACATATTTTTTTTGAATAATGGTGTTTTAGGAGTTTATAATTGTAAGGACTCTATTACCAATAAACTGATGACAGGGATGTCAACAAGCATAATCTAGATGGCTAGATCTTAGAACCCTTCAAATGATTGCTCTCATTTTCAAAAGGGAAAAACTTTAATTTTTGGAAATGCTGATCAATAATTTTATATTGCGAACCTCTCAAAAAACTACAGATTTAACTATTAACCAAATTGTCTAAAAGATTTACTCAAGAGAAAGAAGATTATCAGAAAATAACACTATATCACTTAGAATAAACTTATTATATTCACCTCATTTTTAGTTTTGATGAGTTAAGAAAATGCTACAGACATAACGTGTCTCCGTTTTTGCAGGATATTTGACAACTTAATATTCCTTATGGTCAAGATGGAGAAGTCTAGATTGGATGGCAGGACAATAAAGTGGATTCAAACTGATTAAAAAATGATTAATAGGAGTGTTATTAATTAGTATCTTAATCTTCTTGTATGCACAGAGGTCCAACTAGAAACAACAGAAGTGACAGGAAAGCACAAGCTTAAATGAAATAATGAAAACACTAACAACCAGAAAGGTTGTAAAATGAGTGAAACAACTTTCAGAAGTCTTCGCACTTGCTCAAGTGCAAGGTGGCTCTGTCTAGAAGTGAAAACTCATAATGGCCAGAGATAAATCCACTCTTAGGTGTCTTTCCCTTTAAAACTCCGTAAGTCTATGAACATAGACTATATATAGAAGGGGAACAAGGGCATAATGGGAAACCATATATGCAGGTTCTGTCTCCAGTTTAGCTTTTCAAGTGTAATCTTTCTTTACTCCTTCTGTATTTATCACCCCAGCAAAATGATACTGTGTCTAGGTTCCCAAACACATTCTACAACTTCCCACCTTCACAGATTCTTCCCTCTTTTCCTGGAGGATATCTTTAATATTTTATGTTAATTATATTAATATTTTAATTTTCTTCCATTATTAAAATTCACCTCATGGCCAAAGGCCCATACACAAGCTATCTTTAAACTTTTCTTCATCCTGTCCACCCAAAAAAATATTTTTTACCTCGACTTTTCCTGGACTCTTGTAATGTCAGGTTTGTAAGTCTTACAAGGCATATCTTAGTTGGCATATACTATGCTTAATGGTCTATGGGCTTTTACCTTCTTTCTTAACAATCTCATTTGCTCTCGCAAGCTTTAACATCACTGAATACTGACAAGTACAAAATTTATATCTTGTCATGATGTCTCCTTCGCATGTGACCATCACATGTCCAACCGCCTGCAAGACATCCCCACTGCAAACACAACAGTGTTCAAAATTGAAATCACCAATATCCCTCAATACACCTTTACCCCCTGAACTCTTTATTTTAGTCAGAGACACAACCACAGACTCATTCCCAATACCAGGTCCTGATGATTTCATGTCCTCAACAGATTCTAATCCAAGTCCTCTTCTCAACTTCTAATGCTGCTTTAATTTAGACCCTCATCTTTTCTCCCATTAGTTTCCTAATGATCCTCTACCCCAAATCATAACTCTTTATAAATCTACTCTACAGAAGGCGGTCTACCTGAAACATACATATAACAATAACTTTACACTTCTTAAACCCTTCAGTGTCTCCCCATCATATCAAGTTCTAGTTCAAGTTCCTCAAAACAGCCTTAAGGAGGACCTCATCTGCTGAGTTAAGCTCACAAGGTTATATAGTAAAGAGTAAGTGTTACAACCTAAAGGCACTCTGAACCCAAAGCCCTCTTCAACCAAAATGCCACATTGCTATACTGTGTTTGCCAACTCTTCTTCAGGAACAGAATACAGGGAGCCAAAGTTGTATCAGGACCTATCAGCAGGAAACACAAGCAAATCGTTCTTCGTTTTGCATCTCCCATTCCCCTGTCATGTTCTTGGAAGGCTTTGGGGACTTGAAAAAAGGAAAACTCATACTTCCCACAATGATTTCTTCTACATTCCAAACCACAACCTCACAAAATCTAGAGAACTGAAATCTTACTTCATGCCTAAGAAGACTTATATAATTTTTAAATACCCAGCAGGATTCATAAATACTATGTCAAGAACAGAGGAGGTAGAGGTGGAACCTTATATGATAGAATGATAATCAAAGAGCTAAGCAGGAAAATAACCACGCAATTAGTGTTTGTGGCAACCACAGTTTAAGCAGATTGAAGCTATGGCAGATATAAGATGCTTTCATTTTAAATCATAGCAACTATCAGTCTCGTAACAACTGCACGCGTGTGTGTGTGTCTATGTATGTGATGGTGGTGTGTTCCTTTTAAGAGTTTCAGACCACAGCCTAAAATAAATGAGACTATCTCTTGAAGGGGAATGTTCAAAGGAGGAAAAACCCTATAATTTCTTTTACTCATGGTTTACAGTCTTTATCTTCTCATCCAATCAGATTCAGTGAACAAGAAGCCTCAATTCCCATTAGGACAACCATATAACCATTCGTTTGAAAATGTAAACAACAAAAAACTGTTTCAGATAGTCCAAATTTTAGCCAAGCTTATTCTTTTTAGGAACTCTCAAGAGATGCTTCCCACTACAAATCAGGCTAAAGAATCAATGTTTGTGAACATATATGTAAAAGGTTATAAATGTAATAAACAGAAAACAGTAAAGAACAAGTGTTGCCGAGGATGTGGATAAATGAAACATAGTGCAGCTGCTATGAAAAACAATACGGAGGTTTCTTAAAATATTACAAACAGAATTACCACATGATCCAGTAGTCCCATTTCTGAGTACATCTCCAAAGGGACTAAATAGAATCTCAAAGGCATATTTGCACATCCATGCTGATTACAACATTATTCACAGTGACCAAGAGGAGGAATCAATCTAAATACCCATCAACAGTTGAATAGATAAAGAAAATTTGGCATATGCACACAACAGAATAAGATCCATTCTAAAAAATGAAGGAAATCCTGTCAAATGCTACAACACGAATGAATCCTGAGGATGTCATGCTAAATGAAAACAAAAGACAAACACTGCATGATTCTACTTATATGAGGCACCTAGAGTAATCGAAATCACAGAGACAGAAAATAGAATGGTGGTTGCAGGGGCTGGGGAGGGGGAAAGGAGCACTGTTGTTCAATGTGTATAGAATCCTAGTCTTGTGAGATAAGAAAAGTTCTGAGGATCAGTTACAAAATAGGGTGCATATAGTTAATACAGCTGACCTGCTAAGATGGTAAATTTTATGCGGTGCCTGGGTGGCTCAGTCGGTTAAACATCTGACTCTCGATTTCAGCTCAGGTCATGATCTCAGGATCTTGAGATCAAGCCCCATGCTGGGCTCCACACTCAGCAGGGAGTCTGCTGGAGGTTCTCTCCCTCTCCCTCTGCCCCTCCCCTGCTCTCTCTCTCTAAAATAAATAAATAAATCTTTCTAAAAAAAGGATGTTAAATTTTACATTATGTGTTTTTTAACACATTAAAAAATGGGGAGTGGCAATTCCTCACAATTCTAGCACCCCAAGAAATCACTGCTTCCTTTTTCCATTTTCTACTCTCTCTCTCTCTATATATATATATAATATAATTATTATAATAATATATTATTAAATAAAAAAATAAATTGGGGGAATGAACTGGAGCATAATATTGTACCACAGGACAAGGAATTCCCAAGTCTAGTGGTATTGTGTCCTACATAAGTAATAATCAGACAGCAAGACAGTAAGCTCTCATAGAAACACTTGAAAGTCACCAAAAGTTGTATACGATCGAATATAAAATAAAACATTTAAGACATAGAGCAGGGTGAAGAGTTACTCCCCTAAGGCTCACAGTTGTAATACAGGGTTGTTTTTTTAAACTTTGTATGTATGTACCAGTCCCCGCTGGGAATCAGATGAAAATCTGAGACCTCTTTCCAGCAATATGTGCACATGCACATATGCAAAGCACAGACATAAAATCGACAAATGTGTGAAATAAGAAGCCCTAATTCAGAGGAGCCAGGCCTATGCTCAGTAAACATTATACAGTATGTGCATCACCTGTTATTCAAAAACCTCTTTCTAAGAGGCAAAAGCTCTATACCTAGCTTTTGTGGCTTTTGAAAAGGCCAACACACCACAGTCCGATTTTCTACAGAGGGTAGTCTGGACCACTTGTCTTCCTTCTGTTCACTTCTGTAGTACATTGACTGTCTTGTGTCTCCTCCACCTTTCTGTCTTCCTGCCCTATTTACCTTCTGCTGGCTGTGACGGTCACCTTCCCCTCTAAGCCTCAGCTACTGTACAAATTGCCAAACCTTAACCTTGTGAGCTTTCGTGCCTGAGCCATCAAACACTGATGGAAAAGCTATCTTTCTCCTAAATCACAGGATTAGTGGAAGATGTCAGTTAGTGACCATTAGTTTCTACTTCTCCAAGTGCATGTGATCTTTCACCCACCAGGTCATAAAGCTAGAGCCAGGGGATCAGGATCCACAGCAAGTAATGAATGATGTCACTGAGATTAAAGGTAAGGGACACAATCTAATGTCTGATGATGGCAAATTTCCTAGCTTACACTCTCATAAAAGAAAAAAACAACCGGGGTTGAAACTAAGTGTATTGTACGCACATTGTTTTCATCTAACCAAAACCTTATCTTCTGTTTTTGGAGATTTCTAAAAATGTACAGCATACAATCCTAAATGCAATAATTTTGGGATAGATACAGATTTTTCCTTGTCAAAATAAGAGAAAATGAAGAATAAAGATTATTTCTTCTTATTACTCCTATATTAAGAAAAAACAAGTAGGTGAAACATATTAATTCCTGGAGTAGATTATTTTACAATTTAAATTTAAGAATGAAGGAAAAGCAACCACAGTCATGAACAAAAAATTTCCAGGCTTGAAGGTCAGAACTTTATAAGTCTATGTTTATATAACCTCTTACAAAATACTTTTAAATCTACAAGTTTTTTTTTAAAGATTTTATTTAATTATTTGACAGACAGGTAAGCACAAGCAGGGGGAGTGGGAGAGAGAGAAGCAGGCTTCCCGCAGAGCAGGGAGCCTGATGCGGGGCTCGATCCCAGGACCCTGGGATCATGACCTGAGCCGAAGGCAGATGCCTAACCAACTGAGCCACCCAGGCGCCCCTTAAATCTACAAGTTTTTAAATGACAGTGTATCTTTATTCTACTTTGCCCTACAAGAAAGTATCGGTAATAATTTTGAATCTAGTAAATCCTTTCTAATACTAATAGTTATGAGTTGGCTAATAGTTAATCTTTTTGATATTTGATAGGAAATACATAAAAAATATAAAAAAGGAAGCTTGATATATTTTTCCTCAATTTCCTAATTATTCAAGTCATAGATGTTTCCAGGCCTCATTCAAAACCTGTTATGTGGTCCGTGGCACCTTCTCTGATCATCTTCTTCACTTGTAAACTAAACCTACCCCAGGGGATTTTTTTAAATGTAAAGGTTTCTCTTACCTCTACCCGGGACGAGTGACTCCGGCAATCCCATTTTGAACTTGTCCCTCTGTCTCCAAAGCTACAGAGGAAATAAGCTCATTTTTCACTGTTCTAATTTATAATCAGTTTACCAGAGTTCATACAGACTAGATTTGGGTCAGAATGATTTACTTCCTATTTCAGGGAAAACTGAGGGTCTTCCCAAGCAGAACAGGAACAGTCTTACCACAATTCATCTGTGTCACAGAGAGGGAAGGAACATGCTATCATGGGGAGAGGAACAGTTTGGGGCTCACCCGATTCATGTTTGTATTTCAGCTTGGCCACTAGCTTGCTCCATGCTCTTGACCTCTCTAAACCTCAGCTTTCCCATCTGTGAAATAGGGCCAACCCTCCCTTACAGAAATGTGGTAGACATTACAAATAAAAGTGTCCAGCGTACCAGTGGGTATATAATAGATATTTCATATTATTTAGATAATTCATCTATGTTTGTGTGCTTAAATCTTGTCCTCCCAGCTCCACTGCAGAGCAAGGTCTAGCATCAGTATTTAGTTGGATGCCCAGTTGAGGTCCTGGTAACTGAGACTGCTGCATGAGCAGTGGGGGGAAGGTACAAGCAGGACTCAAGACATGGTGTCTTCCTTTCTCAGGCACGGAGGCGAATCCAACAAGTTTTACTTCTATTCCCTCCTCCCTGCTCTGCTTCATCAAATGAAAACACACACTCATGATCATGTATGTGGGTGACCAGAGCTATATTACCTCTCCTGGAAGGAGCAGAGCACAGAGCATAGAGGCGAAGGCAGAAACATAATGTGTTAATAAACCCCGGATTATGATCCAGCTAATGCCCACAGGACAATCATTTCAGAAGCTGCTGGTGTACTTACTTGCATTTCACACTTTAACATATGGTGAAGTAATGATTTTTTAAACGCATTTTTCCCAGTCTACTAGCACTTCATTATCTGTATAAATTAAAGACTAGTATAATGAAAATCCACAGATAGTCATGACATATCATTGGGGTCACATCTTCCTCCTTCAGTCCTGATTCTTTATGCCCAGAAATCAAGAAGCATAGGTGGCCAGATTTATTTTTAGCCTCATTTTAATTCCAAAAAGTTTATCTTTTTTTTTAAAGATTTATTTATTTTTTAGAGAGAGCGAGCACGTGCGCGCAGACAAGCAGAAGGGGCAGAGGAAGAAGGAGAGAGAATCACAAGCAGACTCCCTGCTGAGCACAGAGCCCACGAGGGGTGGGGAAGGAGGGGAGGCGATCCCAGGACCCTGAGATCATGACCTGAGCGGAAACCAAAGAGTTGGATGTTTCACTGACTGAGCTACCCAGGCGCCCCCAAAAGGTCTATCTTTTGGTAATAAGTGACATGGCACAAAGACAGTCAACTAAGGGATGAGAAGCTGCGATTTGGCCTTCCAAAAGTTCAAGGTGGGAGGTGAGGAGGATAGGGGGGACCACACCTGCCTCTGCAGGTCCAGCTCCCTCTGCCCGGCTGCACACAGTTTCTCCTGGTGGCTCATCTCTAGCCATGGTGCAGACTGTAGGCAGCTCCTGATCTTCAGATTTACTTTCAGCAGCTGAAGGATAGTCTGTGCTGACAAGTCTGATTAGAAATCACCCATTTACTTGTACATCTGTGGAGACCGCAGCGGAGTTAGCATTTACTTTCCATTCAGGTTTATGTAGTATACAAGTAGGCCTGGAGGAGATCCCTCTTCCTTCTGCTTTATTAGAATTCAATTTCGCTTGTAAACTAAACCTACCCCAGGGGATTTTTTTAAATGTAAAGGTTTCTCTTACCTCTACCCGGGACGAGTGACTCCGGCAATCCCATTTTGAATTTGTCCCTCTGTCTCCAAAGCTACAGAGGAAATAAGCTCATTTTTCACTGTTCTAATTTATAATCATTTTACCAGAGTTCATACAGACTAGATTTGGGTCAGAATGATTTACTAGTGCAAAACAGTTGAAGTCAGTAAAATACTAGTGCCGTGGATGAGAACAGATTGCTCAGGTTGGTGGAGTTTGCTGCTTTAAATGTTATGCTAAGAACACTGGCAGGGGCTGACTTCAAAGATGGTAAATTAAGCATTAGTTCAAATTTGTGCTGTGACAGGTACTAGTATAAAGCACTTGTTCTTCCTATTTCATTGGGAATCAAAGAAGCAAAGCTTTCATACTATTAACCAGAAATGAGGGAATAAAATATGTTTAATTCATAAGCTTCGAACCTCTGGCTCCTCTCTGCATTAGGGCGAGGCAGCTTCATGGCATGCAGCCTGTGGAACTGCATGGGGCCACACCTGGTCTCAAGGCTCCGCTACCGCCATCTTGAAATTCCTAATAACTTCTGAACAAGGGGTCCTACGTTCTCCTTTTGCACTGGACCCTGCCAATTATATCACCAGTCCTGCATGAGAGGTGTGAACACTACTAATCTGTTGTCCTCCTTCCCTACTAACAGAACAGAATTCATCCATTTAGTGGCTATTTGTTGAGACATACTATGTGCCAAAGATGTAAGAAACTCTAATAAGACAGTTATAGTCATTATCCCCATGGAGTTAACAGGAAAAAGAAAAAACAGAACTGTGGAAAAGAATAACATTTAAAGAAGAAAAAATATTTAAATGCTAAACTAACATTTAAAATTCGAACAAAAATTCCACATAGCAGTTCAAAAGGATCTAGTCCTAAGTTGAATGAATATACCCAACTTTGCTGCTCCTCTTAGTTTTCTGAAGCGCCCTCTCCTTCTCTCCTCCATGCTACACACTGAGTGACAAAGTGTGGCCTCTCCAAGCAAATCGTGGTAACATTTGAGGGCCAACTGTCACCCGCGGTTTCAGGAAATCATTTTACACATTTGAAAAGTTAGCATTTTGTGAAGGAGTACAAAGTACTTCCAAATACAAGTTCAAGAAAAGAATCTCAATGGGCACACACTCAAGTGTTCTGCTTGTCTCCAAAGAGCCAAGTCCCACATCTTCCCAAGAGCTACTGTCCCATTAGGTGTATTATGATCATCTACCAGACTGTCTGGAAGGGCAGCCCCAATAAATACCA
The DNA here is from genome assembly GCF_964656455.1 of Halichoerus grypus. Taxonomy (NCBI): domain Eukaryota; kingdom Metazoa; phylum Chordata; class Mammalia; order Carnivora; family Phocidae; genus Halichoerus; species Halichoerus grypus. The sequence goes on along the minus strand of NC_135715.1, from coordinate 62,532,757 downwards.
TATTATCCACATTAATTGATGGCTTATGGGTTTCCTTCGAACAACCCCAAATTGACGGCTACATTTGCTAATATTTTAAAATACAAATGGTCAGCAACACAGAAGCAAGAATGTCCTGGGAGCTTGCCAGATAAGACATGCTCTCCATCAACACAGATTGAAATAAAGAGAAGGTTTCTTAGTACTACATTCACCACCTTTAAAATACACACTGGCAACATGTCCCAACCCATATCACAGACAGTTTCTCTTTTTCCTTTGCAGGAGAGGAACAAACAAGTTAGTTTTTATCTAAAGTAAATGGCTGAATCAGTCATCATGGAGTGGCAGGACAAAAGCATCCTACTAAAGATCCCCAGCAAAAATGCCTAAATCAACATGTCATCATGGAGCAATGGCTGTGGACTAGCTCACAGTAACATTTTCTATTGCTGGCTATTTTAGCGCTGTCTGCTGGTTTGAATGTAACTAAAACAGGAACAAGTAAAACAAAACCATCTTTTTTATTTTTTTTAAATAGGCTCCATGTGGGGCTTGAACTCACAACCCGTAGATCAAGATCTGAGCTGAGATCAAGAATCAGACACTTAATAGCCTGAGCCACCCAGGCGCCCCACGAGATCATCTTTCGAAATTAACCTAGTCAGGAATATTTACATTTAAACAGATCTTTATTTTTGACATAGGGCTATTGGCATCCAAAACAGAAAATTCCACAGCATCTGTCTTTTGCAATGAGGTGTGAGAGTACGGAACACAGAAGTGACCTACCCGAAAAAAAGGGGGGATTAATAACAGTGTAACATAGAGAATACAGGTCAAACATGTCATAGACCCCAAATTGAATACCTAGATTTAAAATTGTCCAGAATGATTTTAAGCAAATCATCAGCCAAATGAATGTAAAAATGGTGATAGGCCCAGGGTGGGCTGAGAGATGACAGCCAGGGCGGCTGGTTATCATACATGGCAGAGAGTGCTCCCCCAGGCCTCCACCAGGAGGGAAAAAAAAAACAAAAAAAAAACATAAGTTCCAAAGAAGCTCAAGAAAGGCAGGATTCTTTCAAGTTGTACAACCAGAGAAGACTGTATGAAGAAGTCAAGATTCCAATCAGGCCTTGAAAGGCAGAGATTCGGGCGCCTGGGTGGCTCAGTTGGTTAAGCCACTGCCTTCAGCTCAGGTCATGATCCTGGAGTCCCGGGATCGAGTCCCGCATCGGACTCCCTGCTCAGCGGGGAGCCTGCTTCACCCTCTGACCCTCCCCCCTCTCATGCTCTCTCTCTCTATCTCATTCTCTCTCTCAAATAAATAAATAAAATCTTTAAAAAAAAAAAAGAAAGGCAGAGATTCTGGGTCTGGGAAAAAGGGGAAAGAAGGTGAAGGAAACAATGTCAGCAAAGGCACAAAAGTGGGATTACATAGAAAATGCATAGGAAACACAACAAAATCTAGTTTGGCCCAAGTGGGATGCACAGGAAGGATGTCAGTGAGTGGTAATGTGACAAATGGAGCTTGGGAACACACCGTAGAAGGTCCTTAACCTACAGGGAACAACTGAGGTATTTAGGGAATGAAGGTCCATGATCATAGCCAAGAGGATTGTTGCGGAGGCCACGTGAGGATGGACGGGAGGAAGGCAGGTGTGTAGGAAGGGAGCCCAGAATGACAGACATTCGCCACCAGCACAGGTCCTCTGAGTCATTTGAAATAATGTGATGGTGTCCCATGACACTGAATGAGAACAATATTTAACACCAAATGACTTTGTAAGTGATCATTCAGAGATCATGACTGTGGTAGCAGCATGTTTCAGTTACACACAGTTATGTATGCCATTAACTTTCTCATAGTACATTCAAGACAATAAAATTTCTCGTCATTCTATAAGATTCAGCCTCTGATGTCAAAATAATTTACTGTGTTACAGCATATTCTTCTGCCCCATCTCTATCCTCAATTTCAAAACACATTTCATCTTCCTCTTACAATATACTTTGTAGTTTTTAAGGAATTATACACAAATATCAAAGATATTTTCTTTTTAGTTTGTTCAATTCAATTCCCCTGAGAATCCGAAATGAAAACTCCAGAACCCTTGTATTGAGCTCTAATCTTAGAGAACATCACTTCAACACACACCTGCAAATATCACTGGCAAGGCTCATTGTGTGAAGATAAAATAATGATCTAGCTATATAACACGGTACTGAAGCTGGCTGTTGATAGAATAACAATGACATCTTTCCGAGGGAGAGTCGAGTGACCAAAGCCATGAATTTTTAAACTCCTTGAGGTCACAGGCCTGTATTATATTTACGTTTTTATTTCCCATAGTAGCGATCACAGTTTCCAGAACAAAGCTGCAGCAGGATTTTAAGACTAAATGAGAAAATGTGTACAAAAGTGTTTGCATATTGCAAAATGCCATATTAAAAGTAGCTGACGTTAGTTGACTTGGAACTCTAAAGAACTAATTTTGCTTTCAGTTGGTCTCTGTGGTTATTCAAAAGAGATAAAAATATAGACAAATATATAATCAGGTTACAAATACATGGAGGTGTATCAGAGACGACATGGAGGGTTAAAGGGAATGATATAGAAAATATCATCACGATGGAGAAAACCCACAATATGGGGGCATCTGCTTTAGAAGAAAAAGAAAGAAAGAAAGAAAGAAAGAAAGAAAGAAAGAAAGAAAGAAAGAAAGAAAGAAAGAAAGAAAGAAAGAAGAAAGAAAGAAAAAGAGGGAGGGAGGGAGGGAAGGAAGGAAGGAAGGAAGGAAGGAAGGAAGGAAGGAAAGGGGAGGGAGGGAGGGAACCCACTTGTCCAGTTGTTGAGAATACCTATAAAGATATCTATTTCACTTCAAATAATGATCTGTCAAATACAGCCAGTTACAAAGTCTGTTTACGAGGTCCTGGATGATAAGTTACCTGTAGGTAAGATTATTAGTTCAAAACTTGGTTGGAGAAATGCAGTAGGGTACAATAGCCAACTAAAAGTAGATGGAAGTATACCAAAGTTCTCACTTTATAGTTCTTTCTTAATCTGCCTCTACTCATTACTTTATCCCCGACAGCTAGAACATTCCCTAGCACACAGCAGGAGTCAATAAATATGTGGGTAATGAATGAAGCATATTAGCTTTTTAAGTTAAAGTTAAGTTGGAAATTTTAAAGCAAATGAGCTATGAGTAATAGCCACCAGTTACTGAGCATCTACTCTATCATGATATTACATGACTTATGCACATTTAAGCTCCACAAACTCCAGCTCGTGGGGGTTACTATTTGTCTTAGTTGAAGGAACCGGGGCTGAGAGGCAGTCACTTGCCCAGGTCACAAAGCTGATGAGTGGCAGAATTCAACCCTGTCCGTCCAGATCCTGCATTCACTTGCTTCACACCACAACATATGGCCAGAGAGTAATGCGAACACACGAACAGAAGGCAGCACTTGAAGATTTGCTAATACAAGAAAAAAAGTACTAACATTTCATTTTACTTACAGTCTCACAAACACAGTTGTTTCCAGAATCTGATTGCATGTAAAATTCTGAAGCATCCCATGTGGGGAAAACTGTTGTTATTCTAATCTTATGCTGTAAGTAATGCTACAAAAACAATCTGCCACAATTTACAAGCCGAACAAGCTAAAAAGAGCAAGTCTAGGGAAATAAAAACATTTCCCTCCTCCAATATTTTCTACCGCCTTAAAATCTCATCAGATTCAGAGTCCCAGATCGGCCCTAACTGGACAGTAAGACGATTATGGTAAAACCACTCCACACAAAGCATAATTGTCTGAAATTACACTAAAGTCAAATGTACATAAAATGGTGCCACACAGGGAAGAAGAGCTTGCTGCTGTGTAATTTAATGAAACCTACTGAGCACCAAGGGCACAGGGAGCCAAATTGAATTTTAAATGGTGCCTACCAGGAGGCTATAATCAGGATAGCCACCAGTGGGTGGATGAGATAAATGAACTGACTTTCTTCCACCAGGCAATCAAAATAGAATGCCATCTTTACGCATGTCACCAAAAAAAAAAAAAAGTTAAACTATTCACCCTTTCCACCTCTGCTTTTTTTTTTTTCCTTTTCTTTTTTTTTTTTTTAACTACATGGTCATTTCTAGACTCCTCCCCAAGGCACCTTTGGGTAGTGAACATCGTGGAGAATGTTTTTTTTTTTTCCTACCTTGGTTTTTCTTGTGATTTTTTTTTTTTGTTTTGTCCAGAAAAATAAAATCTAGTTCCACAAAGTGCAAACTCCTCTATAATCTTACCAGCATAGCAGCTGCTAAAAGCAGCCGGCATTGTCCAAAGGGGTGGCTTAGAATCAATGATTAAGTTAGACATAGTTAGAAGCCTACCTTCTAACCAGGACAGCCACATGGCAAAAGGAAGTGTCAGGATTTAAAGTCATGCCTTATGAAAAGGAAATGAAGTAGTAGTCTCTCATAAGAAGGTTTTCAAAGACATATTTTCATGAATCTATATATTTAACCCTGATCGTTCCAGCCACCCACTTGACCTTCACCTTGAAGTCCCACCAGAACCTGAACCACAAACTGTCCAGAACCAAACTCATAACCTTGCCTCAACAAAACATGCCTCCTACAGACATCCCACTCTTCCTAATGGCAGGCTCGTTCCAAGACACACAAAGACATGAAAACAGAGAGCCACAAATGAAGGTCATTCTCACCAACAGCAATCAGTTGCCAAATCATGTTGAAGATATTTCATCCTATCTTTTCTATCTTATTATTTCCTAGAGTCCAGAGCTTCACTGTGTAGATCCCTAAGGCCCACCCAAATGAAGCGTAGTCTGGTGAGACTTTATCTTACTGAGGGATGTGGAGGGTAGGGAAACAAGGAAATCAGGGCAGAGTCGACCCTATAAAGCAAGGTAGGAGAAGATCGCAATTCAGTGATTACATGGCACCTAGGCTGACCCCCAAGAAATGGGAAAGGATTTTACAAAGGAATTGGATCAGTAGCAAAACATTTCAGAGTACCCATTATACCCTTGCTTGGCCCTTTTCGACTTTTTCGACGGGCAGTGATGAAGACTCAGGAGAAAAGACTCAGGGTCTGTAGCCAAGGTTAGCGAAGACTAGCAGAAGCTCACCTGTTCCACATGTATTTCTTGCAAGATCTTGAGGACATTGACCAAATAACATCTCTCTGCATCCTCTCAGCACCCGTATCACATTTGTCCGTACAATTCCTCATATTAGAGCTTGTGCCTCTTGACGTGAGATACTGTCTGACTCAAGTCAGTATCCAACACAGGCCTAGCACCTGTGCCATTCTGCAAAGTAAGATCTTGATCAATACCTGCAAAGTTGCACTGGGTTAAAAATACATATACAGTAGGGGCACCTGGGTGGCTCAGTCGTTAAGCGTCTGCCTTTGGCTCAGGTCATGATCCCAGGGTCCCGGGATCGAGCCCCCCTTCAGGCTCCCTGCTCAGCGGGGAGCCTGTTTCTCCCTCTCCCACTCCCCCTGCTTGTGTTCCCTCTCTCGCTGTGTCTCTCTCTGTCAAATAAATAAATAAAATCTTTAAAAAAATACATATACAGTAGCTTTCCAAACAGATCATATTATATTAAGTATCAGGCAGACAGAAAATTCTCATTGCCCATTTTCTCTCAGGCACTTTGCTAGGCTCTAGGGATAGAGTGGCAAATAAAACAGAGGAGGCCACTGCCCTTGGGGTATTACAACCGATTAGCAAAGACATTATACATATAATTGTAAAGATTAAGGAATCACAAGTGTACCAAATGCCATGAAGGAAAACTGTAGACATAATAGATTATAGCAACATGAAAAAAAAAACAACGATTGCATATTGGTACCTTTTTCCACTCATTTTTCATTCCATTCCATTCCTTCGAAGGGTGCACAATTTTAACAGTTGTGTCCCTTAACCAAATACCTGGACATTGGTTCTACTTATGTATTCAAACAATACACAGAGAAATTCCACAATGACTTTTTCTCCTTTCAAAATGTACTAATGATTACCTCTACCTCAAAAGGACCGGTATAAGTGAAAGGAATCCAGGAGCTTTCCAACCAGCTACCTCTCAACTTAACTCTCCAGTAACTTGCCTTAAATGAACAAAGTTCTCATATAAACAGGTAATAGGTATAAACAGCATCTCCCTGCACAAATATCTTCATCTTTTCATTGGCTTCTGATCTCAGGAGTATCTTGAGTACAGGATCCTCAGCACGAATCCTCCCAGTGCCTCCCTCTTCAGCCTCATCCACCCACCCTCCCTTGTGCTTTCTGCCGATGCCTCGGAGGCAACTTGCGTGACCACTTGGTGGGCTTCCTCCCTGAGGTCCCGTCACAGGCACGTTCTCCCCTCCTCCTCTTCCATGTTTCAAGTCTCAACTCAAACCTGCTCTCCTTCGGAAAGCCTTCCTTGGCACCTCATCTAGATCATGATTGTCCATGATGTACCTTTCCTCCTAACATTTATCAAGTTTGTGGATTTACAGTCGTTTTGGGGAAGTATTTGATTAATCTTCATCTCTCTTACTAAAATTCTAGGTAGACAAGGAACCATACGTTACCATGTCAGCATTCTATCTCCAGCTAGAACAGAGCCTGACACATAGTAAGCACTCAAAAATCATTTGCTGAATAATGAGTGAGAGGGCGCCTGGGTGGCTCAGTTGGTTGAGCGACTGCCTTCGGCTCAGGTCATGATCCTGGAGTCCCTGGATCGAGTCCCGCATCGGGCTCCCTGCTCGGCAGGGAGTCTGCTTCGTCCTCTGACCCTATCCCCTCTCATGTGTTCTCTCTCTCTCATTCTCTCCCTCTCTCAAATAAATAAATAAAATCTTTTAAAAAAAATAAATAATGAGTGAGAAAAGCACCACTATATAGTAAATATTTCTTCATGTTGTCACATCCAGTATGCCTACACTTTTAAGCCTTGTAAATACCAGAGTAACTTCCCTTGAGGCTAAAATTGATATTCTTCCTCAGAATACTTTTAGGAGAATTAATTCTTACTTAGAAGTGACTATAGAGACTATAAGGAATTGGCTTTACCTAAGGATTATAATTTTCCACTTAAATTAGGTTATGTAACACCAAATGGGAAAAACAAAACAAAACAAACAGCAACAAAAATGACATGCTAACCATACATCACATCATAGAAAATAATAACTTCATTGTAGGTCCCTTCTAGACATGAAGAGAATGTGGAAAATTTTATATTCGTATCCAAGACAACTATGCACACATAGTAGGGAAGGAGAAATAATCTGGGGAGCTTGGATTGTTATGGGGAGCCAATGGTGGCCAGGAATAAGGAAAAGCTATAACAAGCCTGACCATGAACACTTGCCCTTTCCAGCCATATGTATGCTGGAAAGCCATGGTCCCATAGGGAATCCGGTGTTTCCTGTGTGTGCCCAATCCCATCATTGACTGCTATCTGCTGCCCATACAGAAGGGACATTCGTGGATGGCTGGGAGGACAATCTGAGTAATGTCATCATTAAATACATGAGGGGCATGTGTTTTAGTGAAACTCTAGAGCAGAGAGGTAGAGATCTGCGTCTTACACAGTGACTTGCACCAAGAAGCATTCTAGAGATGAGGATTAGATGTAATCACAGAATTAGACTATTTTAGAGCTTAAGGGCTATTTCTTTTTTTTTTTTTTCAAAAATTCAATATGACCTATATATAAGAATTATAAATTACACTGGAATGATAAAACTACATTTCGTGTTTCATGGCCTTCAATGCAGTTGATTCAGGGAATGTAGACAATAATCACAGATAATATTAATTCATAGGTAATAACCAAGGGATGCCTAGTTTCCATTCTTGCTCTGCCTTAATACGCAGCTGTAACATGACTAGCTAACCCAGGACAGTAATCTATTAGGTCTCCAAGCTAAAAGATTCATTTACTACAGGTAACTGGCAGCAATTTTTGTTATAAACCTGTTGACAGTAACATTCATTTATTTCTTTATAGGTAAAATAAAAGTATAATTGAAAATGTCAACAATTTTTATGAAAATAAGATGTAGAAAATCAATTTTACGTCTACTTACTGTTTATGTATTTACTCATTTGTTATTTCTGCAATTTTAGGGACAGAAAGGGAAAATGTCTGCTTGTGAGAAGCTAGCGAAGTTCATGACACTGACAGTTACTTTAGCTGTCATCAAAATGCTCCTCTTCGAAGCCCCCAAATGTGCTGAGCACATGACGCAACCCTCATTTACACAGAGATGAACATGCAAACAATCCTAAAGCAGAAATATTCAAATTGTGCAGTTGTATAGTAAATTATATCTACATTCGGTGGCAACCACAATATTTATTACTTTTTAAAATGTTTTGAAAATGTCTGGTTTCTTATATTATAGAAATACAAAATTACTGAGACATCCATTCATTCTCTCATCTATTCATCTAAAAACGTGTTTACTTCAGAAATGTCTTCAAACTCTTGTTCTCTGTATTCCAACAACTTCCACGAGGCTCTCACCACCTCCAGCTAAGACTGTTGTTACAGGTTTCTCCCTCCCTTTTCTTGGTTTTGGTTATTCCCCAAATCAGTCTTACTCCTCACAGCTACTAGATTACAGATGATAGATTTCTTAAGTCAATTCTACCCATAACCACTCAAAAGTTTCAATTGAGTTAAGTATGGAATCCCCACCATGGAATAGAAACAAGGACTTCCACAACCTGACTCCGTCTGTCCTGTCCACTTCTAGCCTCTGTCACATCATACCTGCCCCATTCCTTATAGTACGGGGCCATTCCCCAAACTCACATCAGATCTTTTTCACAACTCCTTGGCTTTGAGAGCTTGGAGTTCTTCCTGCCTGAAGGCCCAGGGAGTCTTCTGCTCACCCTCCAGACCCCAGCTCAACTAGCACCTCTGCTGTGAAGTCTTTGCAGATCCCTCCAGACTGAAGGCTGTGCCCCCCCCACCCCAGCATTTTGTTCACATGTCAATGGACTCCGGCGATTCTTGACTAAACGTCTGTGATTTTTGTCTATTCATCGCAAATCCCAAAAGTTCACAGTATGACATGATCCTCCACTGGCTGGAGGGAGAAATTGCAATTATGTATTGTATTTTAGCAAGGGTCCAACCAGGGAGGCAGAAACCATCTTAAGGTATTTGGAACATAGACAATTTAATAGAGCATAGGAAATTGGTCACGCAGAGGATGGAAGAGCTAAAAAGCCAAACAGGAGATAAAGAGGTGACCCAGAAACTGGCAACAGCAGGAAACTGCTGCCATTCTTTCGACTGGTGAGATAGTGGGAAAAGAAAGGGACTGGAAGAACTGGGCTGGGGTAAGATCATCCCAGTGGCTTCCTGGCGGAAGCAGGGGCCACAGAAGGTAGGGCATTCCAGGAACAGAGATAACTGCTGCAGAAGATACTGCCCAAGGAAGAGCTGGAGAGGGAGAAATACCCTGGCTTCTCCCTGCTTCCCTTCTTCCAAAAGGGTCTCCCATTGGCTGAAGCAACCCAGAAGCCAGGTGCCAAGGCTTCTGGGAAATGCGGACTCCTGCAACACAGGGCCAAGCGGGAGGAGGGCAGGATGGAAAATAGCTGGCAAGCACCTCGCTTGGCTGCTGAGTGAGCCTCACCAGCTAGTCGCTGTATTCAACAAAACGTGGATGTGTGTGGAGGTATCACGAGTCCTTTAGATGGTAATTAAACCTTACCTGTTGGTTTCCTCCATAAGACTGTGAGCTCCTCGGTTCCTCAAAAAATTACAAATAGAAATACCATATGACCCAGTAATTCCACTGCTGGGTATTGACCCAAAGAAAACAAGAATGCTAAGTTGAAAAGATCTAAGTTTGCTAAGTTTGCTGCAGCATCATTTACAATAGCCAAGATATGGAAGCTGCCCAAGGGTCCCCCAATAGATGAATAGATAAAGAAGATGTGGTAAATATATACAATGGAATATTACTGAGCCATAAAAAAAGAATGAAATCTTGCCGTTTGTGACAACATAGACAGACCTAAGGGGCATTATGCTAGTGAAATAATTCAGAGAAAGACAAATATTAATTTCACTTATATGTGGAATATAAAAACACAAATAAGCCAAAAAAAAAAAAAAACAGACTCATAAATACAGAGAACAAACTGGTGGTTGCCAGAGGGAGATGGATGAGTGGATAGGTGAAACAGATAAAAAAAGATTAAGAAATACAAACTTCCAGTTATAAAATAAATAAGTCAAGAAGAAGAAAAGTACAGCATAGGGAATATAGTCAATAATATTGTAATAATGTTGTTTGGTGACAGATAATAACTACACTTATTGTGGTGAGCACCAAGTAATATATAGAATTGTCCAATCACTGTATTGTATGCTTAAAATTAATATAACTTCGTATGTTAATTATACTTCAATAAAAAAACACTATTAAAAAAAAAGACTGTGGGCTCCTTAATAGCAGGGATTTTATCTCAATTTGTATCCCAACAGCTAGCACATTATTTGGCATATTATAGGCACTCAATACTGTTAAATGCCCATAAACACTAATTCCCTGGATTTACAATGTATTTTAACTCAGCATTTCCTAAAGCTTATTCTGTTGACCATTAATTCAAAGAGATCTTATTGCCTATTACAGGTAAGTAGGACTCTGCCATTCCCAAGTAAGTTTGTGAAACACAGTGTTAAGCAGATAGTATCTTAGTCCACTGGGGCTGCAATAACAAAATACCACAGGCTGAGTGGCTTATAAACACCAGAAATTTATTTCCCACAGTTGTGGAGGCTGGAAGTCCAAGATTAAAGTGCCAGTGTGGCTGGTGGAGGCTCTCTTATTGTTATCCTCGAGAGGCTTCAGAAGGAGCAAGGAAGCTGTCTGATTTCTGTTACAGTGGCATTAATCTCATTCATGAAAGCTCCACCCTCATGACCTCATCACCTCCCAAAGGCCTCACCTCCTACTACCATCACATTGGAAATCAGGACCTCAACAAATGAAATGGGGTGGGGGGGAGGACATTTTCAGACCATAGCAGCTGGTTTCTTTATAGCAGAAAATTAACAAAGCTCACTCAGAGCTTTTAAAGTGTGCTTGAAGAGAGAGTTGTATTATGCAGCATCATTTCAACACAGATGACCACAGAACACTTTTTTCCCAAAGGACTAACATCATGCAGGGACATCATAAGGAGACACTGCTTTAAATGTCCTCATATTCGCTGCATTACTTTATTTCATCTCTGAAATATTTCTGTGAGATAGGAAAGAACAAGGTCACACCTTATAGATAAAAATGTTGCTAGTAAATAATTAAAACTAAATAGTACATCATCAAATATTAATTGAACATATAAGACGACATTTGCTATCGTAGTCACTGTAGGGCTAGGAGAAAATTGTCTTAGTTCTTGCTCTATTTGAAGACATAAGACATACAAGAAAAACAGAGAACCATAAAACAACTTTCTTTTTATCCAACAATATTTTTATACATATTTCAGTACATCAAAGTAGCTGGTATTGCCTGATTATTGAAAGTATGAGACACATGAAAGGGAAATTATTTACTAGAGTTATAAGCAGGTCAGTGCTGGCGCTTACATTACCTTTGAGCTTCATGAACTGTAAAAGCAAATCACTAGCTGGTATGACATCTACCATATAAAGAAGGTAACAGATCCCTCAATAATTAGTCAGCAATATCAATGCACCAGAACTAGAGCAATGTTGAATCCAACCTCGTGATCTTCTGAAAATAACCATTCAGAAGTCCCTGGGAAATCCCTAGACTCCTTCCCAGTGATCTACCTCGAACTCTATTTTTTTCTATCACAAACATTTTAATAATGAAGATTGACAACGTCAAATATTATCTATAGAAAGATACAAGGTCCTTGGTTTTGTTATCTAAGACGTGTGTCCTCTGGAATTAACATTATCTTTAGCTTTAACAATGGGGCACTTACACTAGAAAACTCGGCCAGCATGTAATAATGAAAGATAACAGTCTTCTGTTAAATAATTGTTAAGAGACATTGGTCAAATGTTTTGGCATCCTCCCCTAATGGCCTCTCTACTGCATATTACATTATTAACATTAACCCGCAATGCATTTTTTAAAAGATTTTTTTTTTAACGTGATTTTATTTATTTTATTTTATTTTTTAAGATTTTATTTATTTATTTGAGAGAGAGAATGAGATAGAGAGAGCATGAGATGGGGGAGGGTCAGAGGGAGAAGCAGACTCCCTGCTGAGCAAGGAGCCCGATGCGGGATTCGATCCTGGGACTCCAGGATCATGACCTGAGCCGAAGGCAGTCGCTTAACCAACTGAGCCACCCAGGCACCCATTTTTTAAAAGATTTTATTTATTTATTTGAGAGAGAGAAAGTAAGAGAGAGAGTGCGCAAGCCAGAGGTGGGGGATCAGAGGGAGAGGGAGAAGCAGACTCCCTGCCGAGCAGAGCAGGGAGCCCAACACGGGCTCGATCCCAGGACCCTGGAATCATGATCTGAGCCAAAGGCAGATGCTTAACGACTGAGCTACCCAGGCGCCCCTATAAAACATTTTTTGAGAATTGGCAAAAAGTTGCTAGATTGTGTTACTACAAGTGGTTTTATCGTACTACAAGCATAAACAGAGGACCAAGGAACAGTAAAAAATGTTGTACTTTACTATGGGTGATAGCATTCACAGCACAAACAATAACTAATGGGATAACTTTGGGTGTCACTCTCTAAAGTTCAGTGTTCTCAGCTGGGAAAAAGAATAAATTGCCTGCCTCAATGGGGTAAAATGAGAACGAAGGAAGTTCTGTAGATTACTGGTCCCTTCAGGACGCTGGGCCTAAATAAATTAGTTAAACACTTAATACTACACCCTCCCCATTCCTCCCAGGAGATTGGTAATAGACAACATCCTGAATGCTCTGTGAGTTTTGCTGTAATGAAATGGATTAATTTTCCATAACCAAATGTTTCTCAAATCTATTTGTTCCTGTTTGCTTTTTCCTGTTAACATCTATTGGTACACCCAGGAATCAGTGTCTCTCAGAACGCACTGAGGGTGATATCTTAAGAAAAAAAAGATGACCTTTAATGACATCCATGAATAAGTGTTGAACCTGAGGCTGGTAGTCTTTCCGATTGCAACCAGCACACGCCATAAGACACTCTTGCCAAGCTGCAGGTAGCTGGAGAGGTCAAGTACTTCAAGGCACCGATGGTTACTGTGTCCTGAGCGCAGATTTTATGCATCTCAGGATATCACAGAGGATGATGTAAAGCTCTCCAGAGTGTGTTTTGAGGGTTGTTGTTGTTTTTTGTTTTTTTTTAATAGGAATGGTTTTGAATCACGTTCCTCAGTTTGCTTTCTTTGTGAATGACAACGCATTTTTACCTGACGGTGAACCAATGTGCAATCTCTGTGTTAGAGAGGCTGACTAACCCATGCTAACCCTGGCCTCAGCAGTGTCTAGGCATGGCTATGTTAGCTGGTGGTAACAAAGGGAAGTAAGCTAAAAATCAAATGACTCTCTGGGAAAGACTCTACTCTGCATAAAGTAAATGAAGGCTTGGACCCTGTCGAAAACATCAATCTAAATAATTCTAGGTTAAAAGGCTTGCCTAGCTGCTCACATGATAGACCCAAGTGCAATGAATAACTCTTTCTTCCACCATTTTAACCAGTTATTACCATTAGCATTTTTTTTTCACAAATACAAACTTAGGAAGTAAAAAACCTGTAATTCAAAATAGGTAAAAACGGAGTACACTTCACAGTAAAGAAACCAGAGAGTCCAGCACACCCTCACAGAACATAAACAACACACGCTCCGGTTGAAGGATGCAAACACAGCACAAGAAATGATAGCAGGTTTGTAATTTGCAGGTGAAGTCACAAATCAAAATAGTCTTTATCTAAGCATAGTGTGGAAAAGATTTGGTCCTTCTGCCTTCTGAGCGTATACACGGGACTGACTATCCACCAGTAACACCCAAAATCTCTAAGATCAGGGAGAACACAGCTATAAACTGGTCTGTTCCTACATTAGTTATGATATTTTGCTGCTTATATCATATTATCCCCAAAATAACTATGGATAGAAAGAGATTGATAATCCATATTTCACTTAGTGGTGGACGTAAGCCTAGGCCCACAACAGTGGTATTATATGAGGTTTGAAGTGAATAAAATTGGGTCCTGTTTCCCAAAATGTGGCCTTGGGACCATCTGTGTTCTAGAACCTCTGGGGCGTCCGTTAAAAGGGCTTCACCTGGGCCCCACCCAGACCTGCCTACGAATCAGACTGTCTGGGACAGAGCTGGACTCTCCCAGAGAAATAAACTCCTAGGGCACTTTAAGGCCCACTAGGGAATTAAGAATATTGTATTGAATTTTGATGTCAGTGATTGATATGGAGAACTTGAAAGCTTCATAGGAAAATTTGAAAACCATAAAAAACTTTCCAAAGTAAGCCTTAGAAGTACAAGTTCTTCTGGGCAAAAAAAAAAAAAAAAAAAAAAAAAAAAAGTATGTAAAAGAAGAAAACTGGTAGGGCACCTGGGTGGCTCAGTCAGTTAAGTGTCTGCCTTCAGCTCAGGTCAGGATCCTGGAGTCCTGGGATCGAGCCCCGCATCGGGCTTTCTGCTCAGCAGTGAGTCTGCTTCTCCCTCTCCCTCTGCCCCTCCCCCCACTCATGTTCTCTCTCTCTCACTCTCTCTCAAATAAATAAATAAAATCTTAAAAAAAAAAAAAGAAAAGAAAACTGGTGACTATGGCTATTTGAAAATGTAATTTTAAAACATTAAATACAAACATATAAAATTTGGTATTTCAGGTTTTATGAAAGATCAGCTAATTCATTGACATCCCTGCCCTTAACGAGTCCAGAGCTCAGAGTGGATGGCACCTGAGGGGTTCGCTGTCGGTTGTCCGCACTGCCGCTCCCTCTCGCCCCTTCCTGGCTGCCAAAGCCCTGCTCACGCTGCCACACTGCCTAGCTTCCATCTGCAGCCTGTTCCTCTCAATGAGCAATGTATGTGGGACATACGACTGTGCGGAAAGGAGTGGTTTGTGGCCCTAGAAAGGACCACTCTTCAGCAAGAGTGCATCATCTTTTTCCCTACAGATGTCTAAGATCAGGAGACCCGTTCCTTAGTCAGAGCCAACTGAAGTGCCATCTTGCCTACTGGCAGAAGCTCTGACTGCTGGCTCCCGAGTGTCCTCCTGGCCTAGTCATTCTGCTTTTGCAATACACACATGGCTTTATGGAGTTGGTCAAGGGCTGGCTTCACCCATCTCTCTGGGCTGCAGTATGGTCTTCACGTCTGTCAGTGAGAAATTTGTGACTGAAAATCCACTGCATGAAAACTACAGACGGTGTATGAAGGTCTTTTTTGAGTTGTCCCATCTATAAAATCTTGTTTGTGTCATAGAGCAATGGTAAATGAAAGAATATATATATGTCTATATTATATAATGTCCATATTACAATTATAACATGTATATAGTACGTATTAAGATTGAGGAAAATGATTTTCTGTGACAAAAACAGGGAGAGATAGAACAAGGATGTCCTCAGCCAATAGGATGATACAGATCTTTCCACAGCCCAATTACAGAAGTTTATATCAGATTATAACACAAGTAAACATTAACTAACTTCTGAAAGTAAACCATCTCCCAGAAGTCACATGTTCCTAAAATACGAAATGGTTAACTTAGAACAGGGTTCTAGGGCTGGGGGCTCAGAACCAGCATCATCTGGAAACTTGTTAGAAATGCAAAGTATCGGGCCCCTCCCCAAACTGACTGAATCAGAGTTCTGGGTGGGCCCCAGCAATCTGTGTCTTAAAGGTCCTGGGTGATCCTGATGCATGACAGCCAGAAAGAAGGAAAGCACAAGGTGGCATATCACATGACAAGTCAGGTTTAAAGGGGAGCAAGGGAAGGAGAGTCATGAGCCCTCATCCTAAAGGGATGACAGACAGCTTCGGGTGGGACCCTACTGTGAGGGGACTCTGGAAAGGCAGTGATACCTTCAGCACACAGAGCAAGGGATGCTCAAAGAAACACTCCGTCATCATTACTGTCTTCAGCAGCACTTAACTATCAATTAGTTGAGAAGATGGTCTCCCCTTGCTTCTCAGAACAGAGCACCTTCCAAACTGGAAAGGTCGTTGTTTGCTGCTGACCACCCACTTTATACATACATGTGACACACGTTCAAGCTAAATGTGACATAGTATAAATTTGGGACTCCCTTCCGTGCCCCTTAATGACAGCAGCAAGCAGTTTCTTAGGACTAGCTGGGCACACTCAGATCCTGACGTTCACAGGCACCAGTTAAGAGAACTTACAGGCAGACCTGATCTGTCTTCACAACGTTGCCCCATGTTCTATTGACAGAGCACGCAAATAAGGCATTTCCCTAACACATGCATTAAAAGTATGATACTGACATTTAAAAATTTTGTAGAAGCACTTCATGACTACAGCAGTCCTTGAAAGCACATAATTTTTTTTTAAAAGATTTTATTTATTTATTTATTTGACAGAGAGAGAGAGAGCGAGAGCAGGAACACAAGCAGGGGGAGTGGGAGAGGGAGAAGCAGGCTTCCCGTGGAGCAGGGAGCCCAATGCGGGGCTCGATCCCAGGACCCTGAGATCATGACCTGAGCCAAATGCAGACGATTAACGACTGAGCCACCCAGGCGCCCAAAAGCACATAATTTTATATTCAACAAACGAACCCAACACGAAAACCTGTTTTCTCCTAGCACCATCACCATCCGATATGCATGGACCCATTTTTATTTTACACTCTATTTCTCTGAGGCTCTCGGCATGCCTTTTAAAAACTCAATTGAAGGGCGCCTGGGTGACTCAGTCGGTTAAGCGTCTGCCTTCGGCTCAGGTCAGGATCTCAGGGTCCTGGGATCGAGCCCCACGTCATGCTCCCTGCTCGGTGGGAAGCCTGCTTCTCCCTCTCCCTCTGCTGCTCTCTCACTCGCGCTCTCTCTCTCAAATAAATGAATAAAATTTAAAAAAAATAAAAGAAATAAAAATAAAACCTCAATTGCAGGTAAAACTCAACCAAGGCCAGTTTTCGAAAAACTTCTGACAGAAACATGACGTGAAACATAAGATGGAGATGTGCCAATTGAAGATGCTGTACAAGTTGCCCCAAGAAGAGCACGAGTCATTGATTCCTTGAAGTACTCCTCGACGGGGGGCAAATGTCATACGCAACAGTCCTGTCTTGCCTTGCTCTGCCAGTTGGCAGGTGACATTTTAACCTCTAACCAACCACAGCAAGACAATTCAAAATTAAGGTTGACACTTTGTCCTTTAACTAGTTCCAACGTACTGCAGGGGCTTCACTGCCTGATGTTACACCATATGTGCAAACTCCAGACACAGCAGGCGGGGGTAAGCAGGACGCCTCTGTACTTTGCCATTCTCCTGCTTCCTGTTGTTTTTGGAGCAACCCTAACTTTAGCTAAACATAA
Organism: Halichoerus grypus; assembly: GCF_964656455.1. Lineage (NCBI taxonomy): Eukaryota > Metazoa > Chordata > Mammalia > Carnivora > Phocidae > Halichoerus > Halichoerus grypus. The sequence goes on along the minus strand of NC_135715.1, from coordinate 62,515,208 downwards.
CCCCTCTGGGTGAATCATTTTTAGTAAGAGAATCCGCCTTATAGCAGAGTTCACTGTATGTTGACTGTATTTCGAAAGCAGGGCCATCTCTGGAATGCAGAAGAACCCACTGGCTTGGTATTTTGCAGTCTTTATGAAACTGGCCCATTTTATGAAAAATTTCATAAAATAAAATTACTGACCACTTAAGTTTTTATGCATAAAACCCCAAACAATTACGGAATGAATAACAGGAAGAATTCTTTTGGAAGCTTTTTTTTTTTTAACTCGTCTACCATTAAGCAATAGTGACAAATGGCAGGTTCTTCAAAACCTTTTCCATAACTCGAGTCATTTTTTCTTTCTAAATTTACTCTAAATCTTGAGTAATGGGATGTATTTACTTACTTGTGCCCTCAAGAGGTTCTAGTCAGAAAAAAACTCTTTTAGGTTTTACGTTCATAATTATCTTTTGGCAGGTAGGAGAAATATATATGAGAAAGGAGAGAATATCAAACTGCTAATAATAAACTATATCCTTAGCTTAATGTCAGTGACTCTTGCCAAGCACAGTTCATGAAAATCATGTACAAAGGGGGGAAAAGTTACTTTTAAAAATATACATAACTTCCCCAGTGATCTTTCCCCTTGAGTTTTCTGTAAAATAGAACATTTAGCTCTATATCATTCCAAAAATTCTGTACATAGCTTAAAGAGGGGAGCATACGTCTCATAGGTCTCAGATTCACTTCCTGTTGCCTTCCTTCATTGTACATTTAAAGATAATAAAAACTGATTTCTCTTTGTAAGCATTTTCCTGTTCTGCCAGAAATAATAGCATTCCCTGCCCTAAAATGAAGGAAAAATGGAAAGTAATATTTACCGTAAGAGGAGAAAAAGAAACTGCTTAAGCATTTTTCCTTAGCCAAGTGAAACACAAACAGCAAATCAAGTTTACTCTTAAAGAAAAACAAATTTTAAATACTCCTGGCATTCATTCTATTTCTGAAATCTGTGGTATCAAAAAGTTTTCAAATTCTGGATTTCTATCTCGGCTTTCAATGACCTCTTTGTGTTTTCTAATCGTTTTACTATATTTCTATATGAATGTATATATATTCACATACATACACACGCGCATATATATATATATCTCATACACATGACTTTAGCTCAATGTTGAACACTGAAACACCAAAGAAAGGACAGTTAAGTCCCCCAAACTGCTCCTAGGGCGGAGTGAGATGCAAAACTTCAGGGAAAAACACAGATGAGAACAGCATTAATCCAGTACAGGAATAAAGAACTGCAAGCAACTCTGTCATTTGTTTTAAAACACAAACCTTTTTGGCCCTTGCCTTTTTAGTGCAAGGATTTTCTTACTCAAAATGTTACTTGAAAGTGTTCTATTAAATAACCCACAATCATCTGTTGGGGTTTCTCCAACAGAGTCTATCTGAGACCTATCCATTTTAATTTTTTTTTTCTTCTTCTGGATTCTTCTTCTGGATTTTTCACAAAAGACTGTAAGTAAACCCCACATCGAAGAGGAACAGACTTTTACTTTGTAATGAAGTTACAAATACATTTTATACGTTTTCCTGGCTTCCTATTTCCCTTCATTCTGTGCTATCTACAGGTTGTCATATTTTACCAGGACGGACTATAAATCAGACAAGTTCAGCCCGTCAGTTTGAAGAATGGAAGTGAAAAGCTCAGTGGAAAATATATAAAATATAATTAAAACCATATGACCAGAGATATTGAAGTAATACTTGTTGGAGGAAACCCAAGTAAAAATCAAACCTTTTCTGGTGTTAGTGAGACTCTCCAGTCCATTTGGGACAAGCACTCAGTATTCGCTATTTTTTTCTTTCTTCACAGCAAGAGCATCCAGGGAAGTTAAATCCTAACAAGATAATTAAGCCTATAGCTGTATTTGTAGCAGAATGAAATCCATAGTTGTTCATGTAAAACTGATCTCTCATTTAAAACCGTAATCATTTATTTAGAAATATAGTTTAAGATTCATCAAGGGTCAATTTTATACCTGCCAAAGAGTATTAAAGGCTTATGACAGCAATGTTGACTCAAAAACCTTTTCTACTTTTCATCTCTAAAGACCTGAAGATGCCAGTAAGACACAGATAATCTAATTGCTTACTGTCAAACAAGAAGAGCAGGAAGTTATAAAATCTAAACTATCTCCCCTACTACATTATAAACAATCTCCATGTTACCACCTCATATAGGTTGTACTTAGGAGGCCAATGACATATATATGTCTAAGGATGTACAGAAATTAAGATCTCTTCAAGTTTTAAAGCTATTCCAGTAAAAAAAAAAAAAAAAAACATTGACTCTGTCAGTCTATCACCAAAGCCATCCCATGTCTATTTCTCCAGAGCATTCCAAGTGGCAATTATAAGGATTTCAGCAGACGATCACTACATCATTTTCAATATTGCTTTGGGATTCCAGGAAACAAGTCAAACTGAACAAGTCACTTACCCCCCAGAAACTGAATTCCTCCAGCCACTCTTCCCACTGTCCTGGAGATGAGCTCCGACACACAGCAACCCATGAGGGCAGTGAGAGCCACCAGGAGGAGGAGGCCACAGCCCAGGCCCGTCACGATGGTACAGATCCTCCATTCCACACTGGGGATGCCCTGGAAGGAGGCGTAGCGCCCACATTCCTCCACCATCACCATCATCTGCCGGCTCTCATCATGCACAGGATAGGAGCACCTCCGGAAAGTACCGAAGGACACAGACTTGCCCAGCTGTGATCCCCAGAGCCAGTAAGGCATGAAGAACCCCACACAGGAGGTGGCAGCACAAAGAAAGGAGAGCAAAGCCCAGATCACCCCGGTACAAGTCAGGCTGGATGCCATCTTTCAACAGGGCAACGGGGACCCACAGTAACCGTTCTGGGACTGCAGGAGTGAGGGAAGGCGTGAAACCACCAGGGAATGGCAGGTAGTCCACACTTCCGTAATGGGGGGTGTCTAGCAACAGATGGGATCTTCAGTCTTCCTGGCCATCAACTTTCCATCCTCTGTAGTAAGGACGATGGTCCCTGGCAAGACAATAAATAAATATTAAAAGTTAAATGTTTTTAGAGAAACGATAACACCAATTCAGTTGGGCTTCAACTCTCAATGAATAAACATTCAAACTTGCCTCAACACTTCAAAAGTGGGAAGAACTAATTCTCCCTAGAAACTTGTCCACAATTCAAGTTTTGTCAAACTAGCTCAAAGCTTTTTCATGTCTTTATCTCCCATAAATGCTCCCAAATTAACTCTGACAGCTATTTACTTAAAGAAATGCATGGCTTCTATTTGCCAAGTCAGTGAATTTATTTCACATGCTTGCAGTAAAAGTAATATAGCATTTTTACTAGCAGTAAACATGATTCCAAATATTAGAATAAAGTGAACCATGCCATGGTTTGTTTATTTGGCTTGCAAGTTCATGCTCATAATTTGTAGCAACTTTTCCATGTCCCTTTAGGTGCATTAACTCTGCACGAGCCCAAACAAAATAATTAGGATAATTTTCACAGTGGCTGAGCACCATAAATTCAACAAATACTACGGACTGTCTAGGCACATAGAATGGATGGAACTATTGGGCATTCCCTGTACTCATTCAGTAGTATTTGTGAATTCCCGCAGTCTTAACTCCCTTCTTTCTCCTAGTGGAAATGAAAGAAAGGCTGTGTATGACTTCCTTCTGATTCATTGGTTCCAATAAAATTGTTAGGACTATCTCTCCCGCTGAACGATTGTCAGTGTCTAATCTGAAAAGTAATCCATACTTTCCAGTACTCCACATGGAACCCCAGTCATTCAAATAGTTCAACCGCATTGACTTCCACCCCTCCCTTCCTTTCAAAAGGAGTTCTTGAACCATTTCCCACACTTTCCATAAAGAAATGAATACAGAAGCAGAGCCCATGCACCCCACAGTTCCATTCCCAGAACCTGTAACTCCAGCTTCTCAGTGTCCACAGCAAATTCCCTCTCCCTCGCCTCTCCCCTTAACCCAACCCTCACCCCTACCGTTTCCTCCCCACCCGCCGCCCCATTTCCAGTCCAGTATGTCACTCCAGGGAAGCTCCAACTACTTTTTTTCTTTTTTAATCTTGTCAACTGCGGTCAGCGTCAGCGTTAGCCGCTGAACTTGGTCTGCCTGGGCCATGAGGCTGGGGGAGATGCAGGGGGGGCAGCCTGGGGGGAGGAAGGCTCTCATCTGGAGCTAGGGTGAGGCGCCCCGAGGTGAGGCCAAGCCCATAGTCGGCCCCTCGCAATGGCCCCACCCTGGACGACACCCTATGATCCCTGAGCCCCGAAGGGGGAAGAGGGGCATTTTCCAGCCGGCCCGCCCGAAGGGAGGGGAAAGCACGGGAAGGCAGCACCCCCCGGAGGCAGCCGCCGACAGCGGACGCGGCGGCAGGGAGAGCAGACCGCGCCGCCGGGCTCAGGAAGTCCGGAGCCGGGAGCAGCCCGACTCCGGCGGCGGGGGAGCAGGGGGCGCGGGGAGAGAGCGGAGCCCGCGGCGCCGGGCAGCCAGCGCTCTACTCACACGGCTGGCGGGCGGCGGCCGGGGCGCGCACACAACTTGCCGTCTTCCGCGGGGGAAAAATCAACGGCGCAGAAGAGCGTCCTTCCTCCTCGCCGCTGTCCCTAACAGCCGCGGCCACCCCGGGCCCGCCTCGGGGCAGAGAACAGCGTCCGGCCGGAGGCGGAGGGTCTCCCGAAGGCCCGGCTGCGCCGCCACCCGCGGAGCCCCCGCTGCCCGCGCTCTCCGGCGGCGGCTCGGGCGGAGCGCGGTGGCCACGCGCGGGGCGCCCGGGATCGCACGCAGAGGAACAGAGCTCCCTTTGGCAGGCGAGGCACGCACCGCCTCCTCCCCTCGGCGGCCCGGCCCTCCTCTTTCTCCTGTCCCCTCCCCTCCCGCGCCCGGGGACCCACGGCCGGCGGAACGGGGACGCGGCGTGGCCGCGTGGGACTCGGGAGTCCCCGCCCGTCCCGGGGGCAGCTCGGGCGGCTCCCCCAGCCCGCGCCCCCTCCCGCCCTCTCCTCGCGGCGACTCCTGCCAAGGGGAGGGCGGGGAGGCACGCAGACCGAGAAGTAGGGGAGAAAGTTGCCGGTCCTCTTGGTGCTCCCGAGGGGCCGCGGGAGACCAGACACGTTCCCTGGTTGCCTTTCTGGGTCTGGGGTTTGCGGTTGAAGCGCCCGGCTCCTACCGGCGGTGTAGGTGAAAAGGAGGGCCTTAAAACTGGGTAAAGTGACCCTTTGGAGCTTTGAGGAGATCCTTGGGATGTGGTCACTTTGGAAGGAGTGAGAAAAGCCAGTGTGGACTGAGAGATAAGAGCGGGAAGCCTAAGGCTCAGGGATTCTGCCTGGCAAGCGTCTTTCCAGACATGCCAGGGAGAAGGCGGGGGAGGCTTCCAGCGAGCGAGCCTCTCCCAACAGATAGCCTTTCTGGGAACCTCTTTCAAGCCATCGTATTCTCTCTCTCCCTCTCTCTCTTTCTATCTCTCTCTCTCTCTGTCTTTCCCGCTCCCTCTCTTCCCTTCTCCCCCACCTTCCCTTCCGTTCCATCCCTCCATCCAATCACTCTTGTTATCAATACCACCATTAGATTTCTTTTTTTGCTTGTCATTAGCGCTCACCCCTTTCGAAGTTTAGAGCTACATTCAGTCTCAGCTAAAGACAGTATTTGAAGAATCCCGCCGTCTGGGAATAGCAGTATGTAAAGCAGATACTTCTCCAGATAGTCTGTGAAGTGCTTTTTCACAGAGTAGTTAGAAGTAATAAATGGGTAGGTATATATGATATTTCATAGTAAATTTTCAAATTGCATCATTTTAGTTAGCCGTAATGGTGTACATTCTTCCCACAACCACAGCTGGAGATATGTGTTCTCTCATTATCATATTGAAAGGATTTGAGGAATCACTTCCAACCCTTTTGAGGTCATATAGAACTTTTTCAGAATATGGTGAGACTGGTAAGCCTCTCCGAAAAAAAAAAAAAAAAAAAAAAAATATATATATATATATATATATATATATATACATACATATTTAGCTTTATCATAGTGGTTCTCAAGGGGAGAAGGGAGACTATGCCTCCTAGGGAACATTTGGCAAGGTCTGGAGATTTTTTTTCTAAAGATTTTATTTATTTATTTGAGAGAGAAAGCGTACAAAGGGAGGTAGGGAGAGGGACAAGCAGACCCTGCGCTGAACACGGAGCCCAACCTGGGTTCAATCCCACCACCCTGAGATCGTGACCTGAGCCGAAATCAAAAGTCAAATGCTCAACTGACTGAGCCACCCAGGCGCCTCTGGAGAGGTTTTGATTATCATGAGGAGGGAGGTACTACTAGCATCTAATGGTTAGAGGCCAGGGATGCCGCTAAACACCTTATAATGCAGAGGACAACCCCTCAGAATTACCTAGCCCAAAATGCAAATATTGCTGAGGTTAAGAAAACCTGTTTCAGTGAAATGTCAGGTGGTTCCCTGTTCCCCTGTAACCCATCCAAGAATCCCAGGTTCAGAATCCCTGATTCAAGTGATTTAAATTGTCTCATACAAATCACCGGTTACTGAGTTCCATGATGGCTCAGATGATGGGTCTGATTTCCAGTTATATACCACGCCCTTAGCTATTACCCAGAGCCTTCAGATCTGTATAATGTGAAGGTAGAAGATAGAACCATATAAAGACAAAATTACAATCATGAGACTTGGACTCACCCTCCACACAACCTGCTGGGGAAATTGGTCCAGGACATTTCTCAAGTTTGGAGGAATTTTAAGCGCTGAGGTGGATGGCTGGGATTACATCCTTGTTGTGTCAATCCCTATACTAACTTTTCTTATTAGATTACTTTATCTAGTCCTCAAAAAAAGAAGGAAAAAAAAACTATGAAGAAGGTGTAATTATTATTTTATAGAGAGGTTAGGTATTTTGCCCAAGACCTTACAGCTAAAATGTGGGCTTTAACTCATTATCTGCATTCTATTAAATAGAGTAAAATGCTATTGGAGAGATTCTGCCTAAAATGAAAAAGAAGATAGAGGAAGAGGTTGAATTTTTTAAAGATCTATTAGGATGTAATATTAATTATTTGTGAAAGTATAGTATGTTATATACTAGGACTCAAATTTCTAAATTAGATTAATGCATTTGGACAAATGGTGACCTTTCCGAGCCTGAGTGCTCTCATTTGTAAAAAGAGACTGTAACAGATGGTTTATTTTGGTGAAAGAGGGGGCAGGGGAAGGTCAGAGAGAGAGAATCTCAAGCAGACTCCGTGCTGAGCAATGCTCAACAGAGTGAGCCACCTAGGCGCTGCTGTAATAGATGGTTTTTATCGTTCTTCTAGCTCATGACTTCTAGCATCATGATTATAGAATTATTCATATATTTGAGGAGGAGTCTAGGAGTCATTTTACAGATGAGGGAGCAGAGGCTTAGAATCTTTCTGGTGTGTTAACCAAAGCTGAGCCTAGAATCAATGTATCCTGATTTCTCTTCTCATTCCACCATGTAATTATCTTCCCAAACTATAAAATCTTCTGAATTACTCCTTGGGTTCTTGTATGTATACTTTATAGGCAAAATGCATTATAATGTCTTTAAAACCCTTGTATTAAATTTGCACCTTCAAAGGATCTTTAAATTATTTCCCAGCCAGAAGCTCCCACATAGCAGAGGCTGCTTATACCTCTTATTCCAGGTTTGAGTTTCTAGTACGTTGGGATAGTAGTCTCATTGAGTCATAAGATGAGATCATGAAGCTGTAAAGCATCTATGACAACACTCTTGGTTGGCTATCCAAGATTAACTCCCAACTCCTTGTCCTTGTTCACTAGGTGAGTAACTCCCTTCCAACCTCCCTTAAAGCTAGTGGTAACCACATGACCCTTTTAACCAATGAGTCTACTGAGGAGGCCTCAGGGAAGATTGTATTCTCTGATAAAAGAGAACGGCTGTCTTTGGACACATTCTTGAAGGATGAGGTGTTTGGAGCTGTGGCAGCCTTCTTACAACCATGAGGGGAATCACAGAAATATAATCCCAGCACCCTAACATGGTGGAGCTACACATCTCCTTTTGAATTTTTTTAAAAAGTAAATTATATATTGTTAATATGGTTTAAATTACTGTCATTTGAATCTTATGCTTGTAGTTGCTGGAAGCATTCCTAATCGATAAAGCACCATACAGGTAAGACATATGTTCCATGACAGGAAATACAGCATTGTACCTGAGTGCTTTGCAGTTAAAGATAAATACTCAGTAATTGAACATTAACTGAGGGAATTAATGAACAAGTCAATATCACTGTGATTATTATCCTTGTTCCAGTGCAGCCTACAGAGTGCATATTTAATTTTTAAACAAATAGGGTGTGCCATGTAAAATTAGGGAAGGAGTATGATAGTGGGATAGAGGAAACACTATGGAATCAATCACTTCTGACCATTGGGGAGAGGTTGGAAAGGGACCTCTTCAGTTGGCATTTGTGATGAAAGCTACAGTTCAGCTGATACAATGCCCATATCCAACCCCCTTCTTCTATCTCTTTCTCTCCAATAGAAGCAGTGAAAGCAAAAATCTCCATTGCCCAGCCTCCCTTGATGTTTGAGTGGCCATGTGCCGGTGCTTGCCAGTGAGATGGAAGTGGAGTGGTACTGGCCCCCTCCATCCTCTTCCTCTTTCTTCCAGCCTAGAAAACAGATGTAATGGCACCAGAAGCACAGAAGCTATTCTTCAGCCATGAGGTGAGATGATGATGACAAAAGCCAACACAGTAAGAATGATGGAGTAAAATGGCACCAAGAGTCTGGATGCTTGGTCTTTTCACTAGGCTACTCTATTACCCTCAGACACCCTTAGCTGTTTAAGTCCCTGTTACTGGCAACAAACCCGCACCCGCTAGACTATTGAAATGACCTGTTCTTTTGTAGTCCAGGAGCCAGTATCATGGGAAAGTGGATTCGACACAGAGTGAGGGGGCACGAAGCAGAGCAAAGAAAGGACAGAATAGTGCTGGGGGATGATTCTTTTTCTAGCAAATTTTGTAAACTGTGTTCCTGGCTATTCCTGTGGGCATTCATTGTCTATAGCACGTATTGGAGAAGGTGTGGACCCTTCTTAACATCTGGCAATAGAAACAGGAATAGCCATGAACACAGTTTACAAAATACCTCCCATTAAAGTCTTAACCTTGAGAAATTAAAAAAAGACAGGAATTCCCAGCATTATCAAATGACCGGCTACCAGAAGGACCTCTGGATACAGGCCAGCAAGAGAGAGATGCAGGAAGCTATAGGGTGTAAAAGAGAATCAGGGCATAACAAAAGTGAGGCTCTAAATAGAGCCCTGGAAGAGAGATTGCAACTGTTCCTGGCCTAGAGCTTATCAGTTCTCTATCAGAATAGGTCATTTGCTCCCTCCACAGATGCAGGGAAACGCCTGAAGAGAGGCTCTGCTCGCTGAAAACTAATCGCAGTTCTCAGGACAGAGCGTGTAAAATAAACAATTGGCAATCATGGTAAGTTCATTCTTTTTGCCGTTTCCTTCCTTTGTTCATTCCTGAACTACCCTTGCCCTTCATGACTCTCTCTCTCTCTCTTTTTAAAAGAATTTATTTATTTATTAGAGAGAGAGAGAGAGAGCACATGCATGGGGGGGAGGGGCAGAGGGAGAAGCAGACTCCCCGCTGAGCAGGGAGCCCCGATGTGGGGCTCGATCCCAGGACCCTGGGATCATGACCTGAGCTGAAGGCAGATGCTTAACCAACTGAGCTTGGATGCCCCATGAATCTCTTCTCAAGACAAATTTAAATGTGTATTGCTATGGTATTTTACTGCATTGTGTCCATCTTATATAGAGGGGGAAAAAATCTCACAGGACGAGTGAGCTCTCAGGTTTCCTGGTCTCCATTTCAAGTAGTCTCGGAGTGAGATCATGGATTGCTTTTAGAAGGCTCTTTCTCCTTGCGTACATGGTTATGCATACATTTAACCATAGCTGCCCTAACATCCTATTATAGGAGGGTTGCCTATGTCATTTTCTATGAGCTGTCTGTCATGGGTTTGATAGACTCAAGGCCCCTCTTCCCTGTAGAAATTGTGTATGTCTAGTTATGTACAGTTTCTAAACATAGTGATTTGTATGACTGTATTCCCTAGGAACTCTCATGGAAATAAGGTGCAGAGAGTCTGTGGCCTGCTCCCAGGGGTGCTGTCTGCATTATTCATTAAAGTTTGCAAACTACTTTGGCAATCTAAAGTGCCATATAATTTCTCTATATTATTCTTTTATGAATTAAAGCAGCATACAAATTTTAAATCAATAACTTATTCATAAGAAGCAAAAAATGTGAAGTGTTAAATCGCATTTAACATAGCAAATATTTCACATTAAGCCATCAAAATGGAAAATGTCCATAATACATTATATATTTTTTTTGCTAATGGACCCAGTAAGCATTTTCAAGTAGTACATAATTATGTTTAATACTGAATCAGTGTCATGTGTTTGCTACTTTTAAATTCTTCTTTTTTCTTTTTGTATCAAAATTCATCTCAGGCTTTTTCAGTGTTATGATTATGTCTTATGGGTTTTTAAAAACTTTCCAGAATATGTAGAAAGAGGATATAATGAATTCTATAGAAAGAGATAAGATTTTTTTTGTACTAATATTTGCTACCAATCACTCATACCTTCTGAGAGATTTCACAAAGATGTGTTTCTGCAACATTTTAAATTTGTAAATCCCCCCTTCATCAAAATAAGATGCATTGCAAGTATTGAATATACTAATAGAATGATCTAAGAGAAGAAAACCAAAATTTAAACAGTTAATTTAGTATTATAACACCAAGAGAGGTTAACAAACGCTGGTTTTTCTGAGGTACATAATTTCACATTACAGCCATTGTGAAATGGTAGAGGAGAAATGCTTTTTCCCCATTTCTCTAGTTTTCCTCAGGAGAAATTTTTCTTAAATGCATCTGGTCTCTCTCCACTCATCCAAGCAGCTGGGGGAATTGGAGGCTCGGGGAGGAAGCCCCTTTGTGTGCTCGGTTAGTACTACCCTTCTCTTATGAGTGAATCTCCCACATAAGGCAAGACTCTAGAGAGGCAGAGTCTGGGAGAGTTCTGCTGAGCTCTGGGACCCACTTAGCAGGCCCATTTGCCCCTCGCTGAGCTACATCCTCCACCTTAGCCTCTAACAGTAATAACCATAATCTTCTGATCTCCGTCTGCCACTTTTTCCCCTTCATTTGTCCAGATTGCATCGGGGAAGAGATGCACTATTTATTGGCCCCTGTCAGAGATCCTAATAGGAACTATCACAAACTGAACGTAAACATGTGGAAATACTAATTAAATATGACTGTTTTGTGACTAATATGGCAGCAACACCAGGTCTGTACTAATGGGGTCAGGAGAAAAGACAGGAGCTGACTTCAGCAGTTAGCAGCGAGTTGAACTGTCAAAGATTGTGTTTGGTTGACTTGCCAGCTAGAATACATGTGCACGTATGGATGAAAGGAGAATGCTCTTTGGCTACTTCTGTCTTCCAAAGATCAATGTCCCTGTGGGTTAAAAGCTAAAGAACATAGGCGAGGTGACAAGAAGCAGAAGATACAAGAATAAAAATAGAATTAAGAGCGGTATACAGCACCAACCATTTCAGCCGACAGACGTTAGAAGTGTTGGTGGGGTGCTAACAGCAGGGGGTAGGGAGGAGAGAGGAAGGAGGGAGGGAGGAGGAGAGGAATAGAGGCGGGGAAAGACAGAAAGAGAGAGAAGACAACCGTTCTGTTTTGGTTTTTATTTGTTTTGCTTTGTTTCCAGGGAGAGAGGGATAAAGAGCACTTGTGGGTCCTCCACCTTGGCACAGGCATAGGGTTCTTGCCATGTCTGGGGAGGGATGGGAAAATATGGATCCAATGTCTCAATCGTTACTCCAGGGGGAGTAGCATGCAGGAAAAGGACATGTAAACCCGGAAGCACTAGTAAGCAAAGGGCCGTTTGCTCTGTGCAGGGAAAGGGGGCTGTGTTTCCCAGCCCTCTGTCAGCTCCGACAGTAACAACCCTCTATCATAACTGAGGTTTGAAATGATGCCTTTTCCAAGTGCCCCAGGCAATCAGCCAGTCCTTCTGCCATGCTTCCAATCAATGTATACCTCTTCTACTGCAGAGCTTACAACAATGCATTATAACTATTTGGTTGTAAACGTGTATCCCAAACTCGATCGTTAGTTCCTCAAGGCCCATCTTACTCATCCTGCTAAGCACATAGCAGGTGTTTACAGTGTCGGGCCTAAAGTTTCATGGGCTGCCTTGATCTCTTTGAGCCTCAGTAGGCCCCAAAGGCCTAGCTCTGAGTCCCGTACTCTTACAAGGTATGCCTTGCACCCAGAAGGAAAGGCTGCTCACCTGACTAGCTTCCCTGTTAGCCAGGTCAGCCGCACCTCACCGGGTCCTCAACCTAACCGCTCTCAGCTCCCTTCCAGCCCACAAAATTATTCAGGCAAGTCAATCGCATCCTCCTGCAAGACCGGGGACACTTCCCCCTCTGGTTACTACAAACCTTGCCTCCCACTGCCCCTGCTGGTTCAGTCTGCTCCCAGGTGCAGCCCGAATGTGGCTTTGCATGCCGTGCAGGATCCTCCTCCCCCAGCCTGTGAGTAGATGTGACCAATGAACTGCTGTCATCCCATCTGGCCAGTGCCAGGTGTCAGGTGTTCACCATCTCATGCTACTTAGGGTGGGGGACCCTCTCTCATCAGTGAGGTGATCAGAAAGTGCTGAATAAACACTTGATAAAAAATACTTGATACCATGATTGATAGGATATCATCATATCATCAAAAAAGACTACAGGGGCACCTGGGTGGCTCAGTCGGTTAAGCATCCAACTCTTGGTTTCGGATCAGTTCATGATCTCGGGGCCAGGGGATCAGGTCCCACGTCGGGCTCCCTGCTCAGCACGGAGTCTGCTTGAGATTCTCTCACTTCCTCTCCCTCTGCCCTTCCCACTCGTGCTCTCTCTCTCAAATAAATATGTCTTTAAAAAAAAAAAAGTTTACATTATACATCTCTATGTTTCTTAAAGGTGCTACATTTTAGGAGGTGCTTTGGAAACATTTCCATTCTACAAAAACTGAAAGTTCAGAATGTGAAATGCTTAGATATCTACAAACATATTAACCAAATCAGCCACTCCTTGATTGTTGCATGTAAAATTTTTACTGTTGTAATCGAAATAAACAACTCTATATACATTATTAAAATTAAAGTGTGGTAAGACTGAGAGACTTTTTTTCTTTTGACTTATCAGTATACTTCTAATCCGCCTCAAATAACCTGGATGACTTCCAGAATTAAAATGTTTAATAGAAGCAGAAGGCAATTATCCATTGAACAAGCTCTCTGAAACACAGAATAACTAAATCCAACCCACTGGACAGAAAAGCTAATGGAGAAGTGTATTTCGGATCAGAGTAAGGAGGGGTAGGAGTTGCCCCTGAAGGGAACATACATTTCAAAAACTCATGAACTGCAACACAATAGGTGTCCACTCAAAGAGCATATCCATGTGTCAGGAATGTTATAGAAAACAATCCAGATCTGCTCTGAAGTTCTATTAGATTCTTTTCTGTTCCCTTTCCCATGTTCTGGGGTCAACCTTCTCTCGAACCCTTCTGTAATAGCTGAAAGCCATATCCAGTGAGGCCTCTACCTATTTCTGCAGATTGCTTGGGGCCCCTCTCTCTCTTCTTGTTAAGCTGTGGGTCACACACTTGTCTCACCCCAGGATTCTCCTATGTAGCCCCAAGTGGTAAAAGACCCCTTCATCTTTATCTCCACTAGGTGGCAGTGTTTTTAAAGGCTTCCAGGAGGACCAGGGAGGGGGTTGCATTTTAGCACTGCAAACAAATGAAATATTAGGCCTCCTAATCCCAGAGCCCCCTGCAGTGGGGAGCTTCACAGGGGTTACTACCTCCTTATTATCTACGGCCATTTGTCAAGGCCAGTTGGGTCCCTCTTTCTGGACCCTCCCTTCATTTACCCCTTCCTGCACCCCAAACTTTTCCTTAATCCCATAGCACTTGGGGTTGGCCTTGGAAACTTAAGTCTCTTCTCTCTCTTCTTTGAGCATTTCAGCTTTCTCCCTTATCTTACTGGTGTTCATTCTCTGGGGGTGATCACGGCCAGAGGCACTGTGATAATCCCCCCTCCTTGGGACCCAATTAAAAAAAAAAAGTTCTCTTGCTCAGGGACTTAGATTTGTGCCTTCCTCTGGTGTTCACTGGCTCAAACCTCAGTCTGCTTTTTAAAAAATAAAACAAACTTATTTAAAATATATTATTAGACTATGTTCCAAAAGACATTGCTTTAAAAACAACTTTTCATCCACTTACCATGAGCTTCATATCTTCTTAGAGACGCTTTGAGCCAAAATATTAAAATAAAAAGCCCACATTAGTGGTTTAAGAAAGAATATATAAGATACACCACTCTGCTGCCTTAAAAAAAAATTATATATTTTCCAAGAAGAGTCAGAGCCAGCTTCTCTCAAAATCAAAACTCAGAGTGTCCAGCTGTGGGTTCAAAGAGCTGAGTTCAGATTCAGAGTCTGGATCTTGACCGGGCTATGACTCAGATGTCAGCTCTGTCATGGCCCATTTACCAAGGCCAAGGCTTTGCTTAATCAAGCTCTTTGTCCTCTGACCACTTGCCCGAAGTGAAATGAATCAATTAACTTACTCATTTTAGTTACGGGTAGATCTTGAATTAGTGGTTGTGCTTGTGTTAGAATGTGATTTTCCTGAATGTTAAGGGTTTATTTCTTTATACCAGAGGCCTCCTAGTGGCAGAAAAACAGCAAACCAGATGGACCTTCAGCAATTTTTCTTCTAAGATATGTGTGGGTGAATTAGATTGTAGCACAAGCTTGTGTGACTTTTCTGTTAGAAATTGATTAGCATCCCAGTGTCTCCACTCCTCACACATTAACATGGGAGCAGACGTGGTTCAGTTATAGGTATATTGAAAATGGCATCAGGCCAAGAGAAGCCCAAGTTCTATCTTGGCTATAAACTCCCTGCTGATGCAATTCTTTTTCTTCTTTGGTTTTTACATATGTGGTTATTGTTTCTTTCATGGCCATCACGCCTAACCAGAAATTATGTATAATGTACTCACTGCTAAATTTTAAGTCTTCACTTACCACCTTCTTTTGATCCAAAAGTCTTCTAAGTCTTATTTGATCCTGAGTGTTGCTTAGAAAACAATTACGGCGCAGTGAAGAAAGGAAAGACGGCGCTTCCTTGATTCAGAGGAGCCTTTGAGTTAAACAGAAGGGACAGAGAACAAACATGCCGGTATTGATGGATGCTCCTCACCTTCATTTTTGTCTGTGAAGAGGCAGAAAAGGGAGAGGCTCAGACTCCAATGGGAGAGCTGAACACAGGGGTTGAAGTTAGGAACACGCAGTTCTGGGTTTGGTTTAGCTGCTAAATTGGCGCTTGACCTTGAGCAAGTTACAATGTAAAATGAGAGATCTGATCATTCTTTTGTTTTCTCCCCCCCCCCCCCGCCCAAAAAAAAGCTGCATGGTTTTGTAATGAGACTGAGAACATGAACATGATTATCAGTAGTCTAATCAGGCCAGTATCCGGAAATGCTCTGCTGTAACATGTTAGCTGAAAGTATACGAGGTAAACTTCTCAAGGATTCAGCAAACCCCAGCAGCTATATAGGTGAAAAGATGCACCATTCTGCCAGGGATTAACTTTTTCCTATTTCTTGTTCCTACACTTATATAAAAATAGCACCCTGAAGCCTTAATAACAGTTCAGTTGCACTAACCAGAACTGGGTCATGTCAGAACAACCTGATGTCAAGCTTTCCAATGTGATAAATCAATCTAAGCCATCAGTTTTTAATCATTTCCTTTTCTTAGATTCTGTAGAATTTCTCTTCTGCCATCTTAAAATTCATTAAGTAGCAAAAAATCCAACGTGTTCAAACCTATAATAAAAATCTGACCTATCCTTTTAAGATGAATTTCAGGGTACAGTGAGTTTGCCAAGGAGCATGCAAAGACCAGGACCCTTTTAGAGGTCATAACAAAGGATAATGGACCTAAGTCCAGTTGCCTTTCTTCTTTTAAAGAGAAAAGGGTTTTTTGTTTGTTTGTTTGTTTGTTTTTGTTCGGTTTTGGTTTTGGTCTAGATATTTTCCAGAGTGTCTTGGATTAAATGTTGATGTATAATAATGGCAAATAGAAGTATAAGATATAGCATCATGACTTGCTGCCACCAAAGCAGGATTGATCTGAATTAGATTTGCCATAGAAATACCTCCTATGGGTGGGGGGAGTGGCATCTGGGTGGCTCAGTCGGTTAAGTGTCCGACTCTTGATTTTGGCTCAGGTCATGATCTCAGGGTCATGAGATCAAGCCCTGCATTAGGCTCCATGCTCGGCAGGGAATCTTCTTGAGATTCTCTCCCTTTCCTTCTGCCCTTTTTCTTGTGCTCTCTCTCTCTCAAATAGATAAATAAAATCTTAAAAGAAAAAAATGGAAGAAAGAAATACCTCCTATGGGGAGGAAGGCCTGTTATGGTTTAGAGCAGGCAGATTCTGGGCTCAGCTACTTACCAGTTCTCTCATCTTGGATAGGTAAGTTATTTAGCCTGTCTAAAACTCAATTTGCTCCTCTGTAAGATGGAAATAATAATACCTTCCCGTAGTGTTATTCTAAAGACTAAATGAGATAATATATGTAAAGTACTTACCACAGTGCTAAGCACGTAGTCACTGCTCAATAAATAGAAGTGATTGAAGCTATTATTTTAGTGAGACTTCTTTTCTACTCTTAGAATTCTCTCAGTAACAAATAATCCAACACATTCCAACCTACAAAAAAAGGTCTGCCTTTTTTAAGATGGATTGCTATATAAAAATTACAGTGAGATTTCTTTTTAAACATGATTATTCAATACACAATCTGTTACGTTTTCCCCACTTTCTTTGAAAAGAGAAGACAGATTCTGACCAAGTTTTTCATATAAATAAACTTGTCAAAATGTACCCCAACTTTGATGCTCTATAAAATTCAATCAGTATGTGAAATAAAATACCACAAAATGGTAACCCCCAAGTTTTCCAATGGAAATAATCTTTGATACTTTAATACATTAAATTAATGAAAATTGAACACTGGGGATGTCGTAGAAATACACGTTTTCTCTCATCTCAGGAAATCTGAGGCTGAAGCCCCCCAAAGCTAGATTCTATGTGTCTATTTTCTTTCCTCTAATCAAGTCCGATTCTACACCATGCCCTCCCCCTTCTCTCTTTCCTTTTTCTTTCCCCATCTCTGAGTCTATCTTGACAATCCAGCTTAATGGGGACATGTATATTTGGGTTCTATAGCGAAGGCATGTTAATACCATCCCCAAATCCTTACTAAATAGCATCAGCTCATAAGTGGTATAGCTCTTCCTGATTTACATAAGTACTAGCTAATAACAATTAATGACCTTTATGGATAAAATACAAAGCATACGAGTCTGCAAAAATATCTATGACCTTCTCATTCTTCACATTGTTGACCATTATGAGAATAGAGTCTGACATCTGAGTACAAACACGAGAAGAGATTGTTCCCACGAAAATAGACTTCAGACTTTAGAATTGCTATAGAAACCGCAGACACCATTTTATCTTGATCAGTTTTCAGAAACCAAATAAATACTATTTTTATTATTAAAATTTGGAAATATCCTTCCAGGGCAAAATTAAAATAATGGGTATAACAAGCGCACCGTTTCTTTGGTCTACAGCGAGTTTGCTGTTCATACAAAGGCCGGGTTAAGTGGGAGACTGCCTGGCTGTTACTCAATCGCGCCATCTGCTGGTGACCCAGGAGTATGGCTTGCCACACTAGGAAGCTCTGCTCTTTGGCACTCTGACGTGGCTGGAAATATAGTTAATGCTCAGGCATAAAGAGGCTTATTTTCTAGTTTGTGGATTTTGTAGGTCTTTAGTGACTCTTCATTCCCTCACCCATTGTCTGCCGGTTGGCTAAAAGTCTAATTTTAGCATTCTTACCAGAGGTTAAGTCTGCAAGGAATAAAAGTAAAAAGCCCACAACACTTTATTCAGGTGACCAAGGTGAACATTACCAGTGACGTGTGGATACCAGATACCCCTGATGTGATGTGAGGAAAGGGCGCTTCACCTCTGCGTATTCTTTCCTCAAACACACAACCCCAGTCTAATCACCACAGACCAACTCAGATTGGGGAAAATTCTACAAAATACCTCATTAATACTCCTCAAAACTGCCAAGGTTATAAAAAAAAAAAAAAAAACCACGGAAGACTGAGCAATTGTCAAAGACCAGAGGAGACGAAGGAGACACATGACTAAGTCAATATGGCCTCCTGGAAGGGATCCTGAACAGAAAAGGGGCATTAGCAGAAATCCAAATAAATCTGGGATTTTAGCTAATACTAAGGTGCCAATGTTGATTTCTTAGTTTTGACAAATGTACCACAGTAATGTAAGATGAAAACATTAGCAGAAAACTGAAACTAGGTGAGGGGTATATGGGAATACTCTGAACTCTCTTTGCAAATTTTCTGTAAATTTCCAAGTATTCCAAAACAAAGCAAAAAAAAAAAAATGTATTTAAAAAAACATCTCAAGTACCTTCTGTGTGTCCATTTCTATGCTGGACACTTTCCAGGATCACACCTCATATTTGAAGAACATGTCACAGATGAAAATGGATTTTCTTATACTTTCCTCTCAACTCCCATGGCAGCTCTGCAAGACAGGAGAGATGCAATTTTTCCATCTATAACATATAGAGGAGGAAGCTGAGACTCAGAGAAGTTTCATCCTGCTCAAAGTCACAGAGGGAGGAAGGAGCAGGGCCACAGCCCAAACACAGGACTCTTTCTACACCCACAAGTTTGTCAACTTTAAATTCTAATGGAAATGATTCTGTTGGGCATGACTGATTGACTCAATATTGTTGGATTCCATGTATCCATGTGATCCTGCCCCCTCTGTGTTAGGGCTTCAGTGTGGAAAATTATAATGAATGCCACAAGAAAAAAAAATGGAAATGGGAAAGAATAAGTCAAAGTTTCAATATTTACTCCCAGACTTCATCACAAAGTAATAAAATTCTCTCCGCCAAGAAAAATCTCTCTCATCCTTTAAGGCTTGGCTCAAGAATGACTTTGTCAGTCCTTCCTCCAGGCTCCCCTCTGCATCCAGAGGGCACATTCCTCAGCCTCTGCACTTCCCTAGCACTTTTCATGCTGTTTTTTCTTTTTTTTGGGGGGGAGGGCAATATATATTAGAAATATACATTCATATTTTTGTTATATATGAAATTATAAAATGACTCTCCCACCTCTTCTTTTCTTGCAAATTTTTCTATCCAATCTGTTTAATCCTCAAAATTTTTTTTTTTGGTTGAATGGCTCAATATGGATAAGCATGTTAAAATACTTAAGTTAAAAATCTCGAACTCAAATGTCTGCAGAGACCAGCAAATGAGTATAAATGGGTAAAGTAGGCCTGAGTCTAGGAAAAGTCCAGTGGCCCTCACTGTCTCTTATTTTTCTACTTTTGGAAAACCCAAAGAAACTGATGTTTTTCTACTGTAAGCAAATGGTGTTTGATAATAAATAGCAAGTGACATTTGACCTCAGTATTTGCATGGGAACAAGCGTGTGATGTGAATTGTGGCAAACTGGAAAGTTCCTGGCCCGTTTAAAGAGACAGAACTATTTTGTTCCAAATGACTATTGCCTTGTGGAAATTTGTCAGTATTTACAAACATCCTCTTTTCTTCTTCTTCTCTTTCTTTTTCTTCTTCTTCTTCTTCTTCTTCTTCTTCTTCTTCTTCTTCTTCTTCTTCTCCTTCTCCTTCTCCTCCTCCTCCTCCTCCTCCCCCTTCTTCTTTAAGAGAAGCTGGAAATTCATTCAAATTTTTAGGTTTTAAGTTTTGGCTTAGATTTACTTCAAATTCTGTGCTAAGTGAGATGTATGTGGCCCAAATTTGGCCCAGGTGTGGCAGTTTGCAGTCTCTGATTTCAATAATATGTCAAGACTAATATCAAAATAAACCTGCTTTGGGGTCCTGGGTGGCTCAGTTGGTTAAGCGACTGCCTTCGGCTCAGGTCATGATCCTGGAGTCCCTGGATCGAGTCCCGCATCGGGCTCCCTGCTCGGCAGGGAGTCTGCTTCTCCCTCTGACCCTCCCCCCTCTCATGCTCTCTCTCTATCTCATTCTCTCTCAAATGAATAAATAAAAAAAAAATAAAAAAAAAATAAACCTGCTTTGAGAGTTTTTGAAAAGAGACATTTGTCCTCCAACCTGGAGCGGATCTCAGCAATTCCAGGACTGAACCTTCTTCTTCTGAATTAAAAAAGAGTTCTCTCTATTCAAAATGCAAATATCTCTTAAGTAACACATTAGGTTATTATTAGTGATGTAAACCTTAATGTAAATGATAACATTGGATCCTTCTTTTTAAGATTTTATTTACTTGACAGAGAGAGAGCGCACACACAAGCAGGGGAAGCGGCAGGCAGGGGGAGAGGGAGGCTCCCCTCAGAGCAGGGAGCCTGATGCGGGGCTCGATTCCAGGACCCTGAGATCATGACCTGAGCCAAAGGCAGATGCTTAACCCACTGAGCCACCCAGGCACCCCAACATTAGATCCTTTTAAACTATTGGATATATAAGATGTGAGGATAGGAAGAAACTGAACAGAGCATATCAGATTAGAGGAACAAGCCACCCGGGATAAGAATGAACCAAAAGCTGTGTTAGGTTCTAAAATTAAAGCTTCTACTTCATGACTTCATTTTGAGTCAGTCCTTGACTTTGATGTTTAATGATAATTCCAGTGGGCAATCATTGTTCTTTTCATAAGTCTTGAGACAAAAAGATGGAGACTGTCTCACTTTGATGGAATGTTCTTCTCCTTGATTAGTGTCCAGTTTCCAGATGCCAAGATGTTTACGAAGAGGCAAGGATTACTTGTAGATGAAGTTCATAAATGGAGCTCATACAAAAGCCCCACCATATATATCTCTTCTAACAGCTAAGGAGCAATATTTAGTTTCCTCCTTAGACACGGAGTCCTGGTTAAAATGCACCCAATGAGAGGGATGATGTCAATCCATTAGGACTTCAGCAGAGGGAACCTGAAAGAATGAGAAATGGCCACAAAGAATGGGATGTGGGAGGGGCTGGACTTCCCTGAGAAATCTTCAGCCGTATGGGGGCAGCCTTACCTCAGTGTATTTAACTTTTTTATAAAAGGACAAAAAGAAGGGAGGCCCAAACCAGACATGGGGAATTGAAAAGGCTAGGACGTACAATCTTTGTCATTATTTTGCCTGTATTTAGCTTTGTGAGTAGATATGACAGTGCTATTTCCTTCTCTGGAAGTATCCTCCTCTGTTCTCCCACCTACTCTTACCTAGCTGCTTCTCTGCGGGACATCTCAGCGCTTGAATGAATCTCTGATTGCTTCTATTTGGTAATTTAAGAAATAATCAGGGCAATATTTGAATCTTTCAGGAGGGTCCTCTATAATTCTCATCTCAAGTTATTCAAGGATTAACTTCATCATTAGAATATTTTTCTGTTCTGCATTTCTTTTATGGAATCCCTGTCCCCTGGCAAAGAATTTTAGAGCCAAACAAGGAGGGAACTGACCATTGTCAAAGCATTTGGGAAAAGGATGATGAATTTAGGAAAAAAAATATAAGTTCATGTATTATTTGGATTGCATGAGCTGGGTATTTCTCTCAAGTGATTTTTTTTTCAATACTGACTGAGTTTGGTTTCTCCTCTTTGTCTCTTAGGTATATTTTTCAACTAACATCACTTCATTCCTTTCAGCTGATTTCTTTATCACCTAATTATATTCTGTTTTCCTTTAATTATTCTTCTTATCTAGATTTTAATGGGAATTCCTATTTCCCCACACCTTTACCATACTGGATGTTATCATTATCTTGCCAATCTGGTAAGTAAGTATTAAACATTTGCATCTTTGTTTACAATGAGGTTGATTTTTTTAAGCGGTTTTTACTGTATTTCTTCTTTGTGAATTGCCTTTTCTTGACTTGTCCCCAATTTTTCTTTGGCAGTGACTTATTTATAGAATACATATCATAGAGAACTAAGGGCTGAGACTGGATGAATAAATTAAGTCTGATTTAAGAAGGCTTTAAAAGCCTGACTGACAATTTGAATCTGGTCTATTACACAATAAGACCTTACATCAATTATTTGCATCTAGGAACAGCCAATCAATTTTGGACATCTTTAAACTATAAAATATAATATGTCTATAGAAAATTGCAAGGAATAGACCATTTGGGCATTCCAGAAATTTCCCCTGCCCTTCCTTGAATACAGTTCTTTCCTTCACCTCTGCAAGCACTATTCAAACTGACTTTTACCACCTCTGTCAACATTTAGTTCTGTCTGGTTTCTGTGAAACCTCATATGATACTATCACTTAAGGTCATCCTTCTTTTGCTCAATGTTATGTTTGTTCAATTAATCTGTGTTTTTGGATATCTCTTGGAGTTTGTTCCTTTTATTGCTGTATAATATTTCTTTGTATGAATATACCACAATTTATTCATGGACTCAGATGTTGATGGACTTTCAGGTAGTTTCAGTTTGATTCATTACAAAGATCCATTACTCTTTGAATGTACTTTAATAGTGGAATTGTTCTGTCAAGTTTTATAATGAATTCCAAAATCTTTTCCAAAATGGCTGTACTAATTTATACTTGACTAGCATAGGGGCACCTGGGTGGCTCAGTCAGTTTGGCTCTCAATCTCAGCTCAGGTCTTCATCTCAAGGTCATGAGTTCAAGCCCCATGTCGGGCTCAACACTGGATGTGGAGCCTACTTAAAAAGTAAAATAAAATAAAAAATATACCTGACTAACATAAAGTGATATTGTGCTCTCCATCCTCACCCACTTGGGTGTGTAGTGAAATTTCACTGTGGTTTGAATTTGCATTTCCTGATTATTAGTGACATTGAGTGCCTTTTTTAATGCTTCTTGGCAATTAGATATTCTCTTTTGTGAGTTGCCTGTCTAAACCCTTTGCCCAGTTTCTATTAGGTTACATAGGACAGAATGTACAAATAAGTAATATTAGGGATTGTAGATGCCAAGTTTCTTACTGTTGGAGAAGGGAGTTATAATCACAGAAAGGTAGAAAGCTAAAATGATCCCTGTGGTGTTGATCGGAAATAGAATGATTGATGTGAACTCATGGTTTTCAACATATGTAAATGGATATGTAGATATCGATGTAGGCAGGGAAAGTATGAGATGAGCCTGGAATATATTATTATGACAGGAAGCAAGCAAAAACTCAAATGGAATTGTATCAGAAAGACACAGAAGCCAATTTGGATGCCCCCCCCCCACTGGCCAAGTCTGAGACAATTTGAGCATAAAAATAAATAATAATAGCAATGGATTATGACTCATTGAATAAAATAAAAAACTCTAAGTCCTAAACAAACAAGTTTAAAGTTTGATGAAAAATGGGATATTTACATAGTTTCAAATTACTTCCCATGAAACATTTATTAAATAGAAACAGGAAAAGCGTAACACTACAGTGACGAATCCTGGCTGACAACACATTAATCAAATGATCAAGATGCACACCATCAGTAAATTGGACAAATTGGACTGTACCACCTAATAAGATGCAATAAGAACATAGCATCAACTACATTGATAGTTCTACCAATAATGCATACTGAATGAGTAAGCAGAGACAGTGAAATTGAGGGACATTCTAGAAAATAACTGGCTTATAATCTTTAAAAATGTCAAAGTCAGGGGCGCCTGGGTGGCTCAGTCGTTAAGCGTCTGCCTTCGGCTCATGACCCTGTCATGGTCCCAGGGTCCTGGGATCGAGCCCCGCTTTGGGCTCCCTGCTCAGTGGGAAGCCTGCTTCTCCCTCTCCCACTCCCCCTGCTTGTGTTCCCTCTCTCACTGTGTCTCTCTCTGTCAAAATGTCAAAGTCATAAAAGTTAGAAAAGGTGGAGAAACTGTCCCAGACTGGAGGAGAATAAAGAGACTTGAGAAATAAAGACCATGCAATTCCAAACTATGTCTTCAGTGAAACTTGAGTGGGATCTGAGGATCTTTTTCAAGACTATCAGATAATTTACTGCGATTCAGCCTCTGCTTGAAGGGCTACGAGAGAGAGGGCTGAGAGGAGAGTAACCGGCTTGGGGGGCTGGTGGCGTCTGGGACAGATCCTAACAGCCTGTGCAAGGCATCTGTGGAAGGGTCTGTGGTCACCTCTGTCCGCAGTCCCTGGGCTGGTCCCGCTCTAGCGCACTTCCTTCCTTTCCTACTTTCCTTCTTCCTCCATCTGCGCCTCCTCCCTGCATCTGGCACCTGCCGGCCCAGCGCCTGGGCAGGGCGGGACCCAAAGGTCCGCAGGACTGCAGAGGGCATGCAGCAACCTCAGGAGAGTAGACACTGCCACCGCTCGGACGCACGGGCTCAGCTCGCACACCTTGTGCTGCCCCATCTCGCCTCCCGGTGAGTAGAAGGCATGAGGTCCTCCACTCCAGCTCTGGGCGCCGCTGGGTCATACCTGTCCTGGGGGTTCCGGAGTGTCGCGGAGCTGGAGCTAGAGCCAGAGTGGCTGCCCTGGCGCGTGTTGGTCTATGTCTCCACGTAGGGAAGGCTGTACCGCGGTGCACACGCCCGGCCACCCTCGTTCCCAACCAGCACCATGGGCAGGTCCTCCAAGTTCTTCACCCACTTCGTCCGCTCCCTGCACTGGTGGATGTCCTCCACCAGGACATGGGGCTGTGATGGTGGGCACGCAGTCAGTAAATACGCGCAGCCAGGCCATTTTTAATGTCATTTTCCTGATGCTGATGTTTTTATCGTAGTTATGTTTGTGGGACATACACTGGAATATTTGGTGCGGCAGGTATCCATTTGGGATTTGATTTTACTTTGCTACGAGCTAACCAGTTTGCCTGTTGATACTTCACTGATGCTGACAGAAGACCCAAGACCTCTGGGTCAGAGACAAAGGAATTTATTACTCATGGCACAGGAAGCAGCATGAACATCACTTTCGTCTCTCCTCTTTCCCCCAAAGTCCCATGGGGGCAACACAGAGGGTCCAGATGGCACCTGCACAGCGGATGGCGATACAGAGAGCAACACTGAACTCGGGGAACCTGTTGTTATATAGCAAACGCTAAGCTAGACTGATTTTTGCCCAGAACGTTGCCTCGTCCCTCAAGGTTTTTCACTGCCAACAGAACCTGGCAGTGTTTATATTATTCCTACTATCTCAAGATTGTGAGCCACTTAAGCGTCCATCAATAGTAGAGAATCTAAGTGAATTACGGTGTATTCCTACCTGAATGAAAAGGAATGAACTACTGGTACATAAAGCAACATGGATGAATCTTACAAACATAAGGTGAAATGACCGCTTCCAGAGACAGACCATGTATAGTGTATTGTTTCATTTATATGCACTTGAAAAGCAGACAAGGCCCCAATTTACGGAAATAGAGGGAAGATGAAAGAGAGAGGGGTCCTGGAGGTAATGCCTGGGAGGGACACGAGGAAGTCTTCTGAGATGCTGATAATTTTTTTTTTCATCTGTGTGATGGTTACATGGTTGCATTCACTTTGTCACAGTTCGTTGAGCTGAATACTTAAGATTATGAGCCGTTTCCACGGTTGTACCTTAACAAAAGATTTACAGGTGAAAAAACTCCTGTGGTATCTATATTGTATAAGTGAAATAATACAAAGATGTTTACAGGAAACACTAATAAACTTTCCCATCTTCCTAATCTCCAGGGGCATCCGTTTTTAATAGAACAGTAGGCACCCTTTCCTATTTTCTCCTAGTTAAACAGGCAAATACAGTCATTTTTACACACGTATCTCTGGTTTCTCTCTTTCGTTTCATTATTTGTGTTTACCATTATCTGACACACTCTGTCAACTTTAAAATCTAATTTTTATTTGGTAATTTGTCATGGGATTTTCTGTAAGTCAATAGCTGTAGCTGGAACTTTTAACTCTAATTTGTCTATCCACACATTCATAATTTTACAGAAATAAGAAGACATGCTGGTGTTTATTTTTAGTGAAGACTTTTTTTATTTCTATGCATTCCCCCTTTCCCCACACGATCCCTCCTACTTCTCGAACAACCTGGTATTTTTCTCCCTGCTTATATTATCATTTATAAATATATAATGTATATATGTAATCATTTATGTATAGCAAACAAAAACTTATATATAAATGTATAAAGTATGTTCACATTAGTATTCCCATAATTACAATTTTTATTTAATATTTCTACTCTACCTTTTCCCAAAACACATTTAATGTACCATTCACTCAGTGAATAATCAAAGCTCCATAGAGTAGACCGAAATTCAAAATATTATATAAATACACACAACTATTACAGCATTTTAAAGGTAGAAATAGTGTGGATAGATTTATTTCTCATCACAATTCAAATATTATATGAGGAATTGGGGGAAAGTACTTTCTTTGAATTAAACATAAGGCTTTATCAGGGTATATTGTTTGCATCCTACCGGTAACAAATGGAAATATTAGGCTCAATAATATGCATTAATTTTTCTGTCCAGTATCTGTATTTTATTCTCCTCTCTCTGGTGGGGAACACCTTCCTTATTAAATCATTAATGTTATTGCTTATAAGGAGTTATAGGTAGTTAACAAGATGTTCTTTTGTTATACTTAATTTAAATTATCTCGTACCTTTTGAAAGATATAATTTCAATAATTAAGGTAAATTTCTATTTTTTAAGAAAATTATCCTGTGAATTCACATGTATTTCTTCAGAAATAAAGGCTAATTAACATATGGAATTAAAACAAACTCATGGCGTTTTATGGTATTTTCATTTTTTTTAAGAAGGCTGATACTAACTTCATTAGAGTTTACAAAAATTTTACATTGCTTCAGAAAGTTAAGTGGAGATGAACATCAATTCAACAAGTTTAAAAGATATTCTCAGTTTCAAATTCCATCATAAATCTGTGTCAAGTATGGAAAATATGTAGACATATACCTCACGAGTTAATTTTTGTTTTGACATCGATTTCCTATCAGAGGCTAGGGATTTATAAGCTTTTCATTGTTAATCACAGGAATAATGACGTTGCTTATACTTTACCCTAAAAAATAAGAAGGAGATGGACTTAAGAAACAAGATTCTGAAAAGCCAGACTAGAGTTACACAGGAGAAACAGAGAGGATTTCTCTTTGTACATCGCCTCCCATTTGATAATGTTTTCTAGGTCTGAGGTCCCAAGGAGAGGCAGGTCTGAGGTCCCAAGGAGAGGCGGGTCTGGTTTGGGGCCCCTGCCTGGGGGGAAAAGATCTGGTTGCTTTTTGTTCTATAATTTGTTATCGGGCTTTGGACTTGCCTCATCCTAATGAAAGAGAAATCTGTTTTCTCTAACCTGAGATTATCAGAGCACACTCTTTTCCCTCTTTCAGACCTAAAGAGTATGGCTGGGCTCAATAATACACAGTCCATATTTTATCAGGCCTCTCACACCGAGATGCTGGGACTTCACAAAGATCGCTGCTCACCTACGGTTACTCCTCCCCATCATTCCTCTGCTCTTCTCTCTCCTGGGACCAAGCGCCAGCCGTTTTGGTGGCTCTGTTCCTTAGTCTCATGATCAAATTTCTTATTCGGAAGGAAGCACTCCATCTCTGACACCAGGCAGCTCTTTCAACAGACAGGCTGAAAACTGCAAACTGAATAACCCCAGGGGTCAGCTATTCATTATAAGGGAGGTAATCATTCATAATCATATGCCAATTGCTGGAGAGCACTGTTCAAATTTTGCTAACCAGTCACTGTGGACAGCTTTGTTATCAAATCTCCTACAATAGAATCTCACCTGACTTAGGTCTTGTTGTTTCTGTGCAATTATTGCTTTAAGCTGACAAAAATTGCCTTGCATTAATATTTAATATTAAAATCAATGATTATTCTAGCACAGTGACAGAATGCTGCTGCTGAATGCTATTGGATTTCTCATTAATATTAATTTGTAGTTTGTAGGGAAATGGTTTAACAACTGAGCTACACACATGTAATTCAAATATTGATTAACCGGGCCATAAATCTGTAATCATGAAAAAAATTGCTCTTAACCATCTGTGTTTGATTTTATGGTCTTAACATTTTCAAAACCCATCGTATTTCATTAATAACATGCAATGTACTTTTTCTAGTATGTTAGTTATTAGCAAATATTTTCCAATTTTATTTTTTTTAGATTATTTATTTGTCAGAGGGAGAAAGCACAAGAAGGGGAGCACGGCAGGCAGAGAAAGAAGCAGGTTCCCTACTGAGCAAGGAGCCCGATGCGGAACTTGATCCTAGGACCCTGAGATCATGACCTGAGCTGAAGGCAGACCTTAACCAACTAAGCCACCCGGGGGGTCCCAATTTTCCAGTTTTCTGACCAGCATAAATTTGTTTTAGGTTGCCAGGAATGATACAAAATTTTCTGATAAATCTTTACCTAAATGCAAATCTTTACCTGATATCAATATCATTATCAACCATGATTTACTGAATGTGTTTTAAGAACTTAGGACTGAACTGAGAATCTAATTTTCCTTCATATAGGAAAATTATGCTATTGATCCCACATTGGTAGGGATTTGAATTGCTTTTCTTGATTGTGTAATTAACTTCCATTACGTTTAAGCTATAAATACATATGTCATGTTTGTAACATTAGATGAGTGTGTGCCCACAGAACAGAAATTAAAGATCCGCCACCCTAACTGGGTGTGTTTTTAAATTCCAAACAGAAATCGTGCTTTCTATAAGACAATAGTTTATTTGTTCATTAACAAATATTTATGAATGTGTAAGGCATTATGCTGATTTTTGCAGTGGGGTAGACAAATGAATAACACATGTTCTTTAGCCTCAAGTCATCTTACTATAAACAAGGAAAATTGTTGAGGCACGTATGCAATAACCATAATACAAATTCAACTTTTTATTTGTTTATTTATTTTTTTTACTGTCTCCCTAAGACTGTGAGAACCAGAGGGGAGGGGGCAAAATTATTGTAGGAATGAAGCTTCCTCTCAGGGTCTGTCATATTTGGGTACGCCCTCACTGGAAAACACATGCTTTAGGCCAGAGCAGTAGAACACAGACCTTAGTGTGTGTGTCACAGAGTCGCTTGGAGGACTTGCTAAAACACAGATTTCTGAGCTCCAGCCCCAGAGCTTCTGATGCCATGAGTCTAGGACGGGGGTGGGGTGGGGTCTAAGAATTTGCATTTCTAGTAAGTTTCCAGATGATGCTGAAGTTCCTGGTGGAGGAGCCACACTTTGAAAAACCACTGGGTTAGAGATTCCCAAAATTGGTTAATAGAAAAATTATATAGGGAGCATTTTCTTTCCTCCTTCCTTCCTCTGAAAACTGTCTCTTTTTCTTCCCTTTCTCCTTTCCTTCCTTATTCATTTTTTCCTTTTGAACATGGATCTTCCTCCTTCTTACTCTTAAGAGATACAGTGGGTCTGTGCCAAAGATCAAAAATAAACACTTACAAAAAGCTTACCCTATGGTTTGCTGAATTCTGGGTTAGTTAATTTTCCTTTCCGTTGTACTGGGGAAAATTAAATAGGGGAGAGGATTGAGTGAATGTGGTAGGTAAGTGTAAAATAAAGGGTTTGGTTAAATAAAGTGGATAATTGTTTGTACTCTTTGATTTGGTTCACCGACAGGTGAATTTTCTGGTGTCCAAACGTGGCAGGATTGAGAACATTCTAAAAGGCCAGTTCTGACTGCTGATGGACTATGCACTCCCAGGGCTGGGGGTCATAAGGAGCTAAGGGTGGTCATGCATAGTGTAGTCATGATGAATGAGTTTGAATTAATGTGAACCGTCCTCCACCTCCTCCACATCAGGGGTGTTTCTCTATTTTTAAGCAGCTTCAAGGTCCTTTGTCACTTTTCACTCTTACTATTCTTAATCCAGTAACCCATCCTTTGTGTTTCCCAAGCTAGACTATGAGAATACCACAAATAACTATGGGGCACCTTCAGGGAGCATCAGCTTTAATTAAAAGTGCACTGCTACCTTATTTCTCAAAAGAGACTCTAATGGTGACTATTTCAAGCACCATAGATGTGTGTGTGTGTATTTTATACTTTTATGCTGGTAGGTTAGTAACAGTCTTAGTCATAAACAGTGTTTGCAACTATTTTTTCTGATTGCTGAATATGGAAGATGACAAAACCAGCCCTGCAAAAAGTGATGTAGCTTCCATTACCTAAATTGCCTTCATTGTCTGTGCCTACAGAACATGGCTAGATGATATCACACTGAATTAATTGATTTAATAATTCCTGTTATCAACAGGACAGCCAGTCCTCTAAAATCAGCTTGTATGTAATCAATTACTGAACTGGTTAATATGTAAATCTAGTTAACATGTAATATGACCAAACCTATCAAAACCTGAAATCACTTCTTGTTTTAAAACAGTACCTTCTATAAGTGTTAGTCAATAAATAAGAATGGAAGTGGTCAATGTAACTGAGATATGGCAGATGACTTCAAAATAGAACAGCATTCTCCTTGCAAATGGCCTTTAGAGATTTGGTATTTCTTTCTCCTCCAAATCATAGAGTCATGCCACTGAAGGGAACTTCAATTTGATGTTCCACCAAATGGAGAAGTCTCTTCTGCATCTCCCTGAGGGATTGTCAGCTGGCTCCTGCTTTACCAATTTCCAGTGACAATGAACGTATAACCGTTCTCTTATTGGGCAGCTCTAAATGATGGAAGGTAATTTTGTTTCCAAAATTTTCACAAAAATGCTAATTCTTCTGTGAGTCAGGTCTGTGTGATTCCCAACTTCACATTGTTCTCTAGTATCACAATGCCTCCTAATGCATGCATACTGCGTGCCAAGAAATTTGTAGGATAATTGTTAGGAACAGAAACATTAATGAGACCCAGTGCCTTTTCTTAAGGTGTTTATAATCTGCTCATAGAAGAAATAATACATGCACATAATTATTTCTAATTCATGTGCCAAAGAGAATCTTTAAGTTCCATGAACTTTTGTTCAGATAAGGTTAAAAAGGAATTATACCCAGATGGAAAGAGGTTTCATGGAAGAGAAACCTGATAGGCAGAGATACTGAGGTCAAATGGGGAGAACATTTGAGGCAGAAGGGAGGGCGTGTGCATCGTGGGTACCAAAATATCGGGCATGTTTAGAAATAAAAAGTAAAACACCTGGAATGCAGCATAAAATAAAGATGTGAGTAAAATAGAAGGCTTTCTTTCTCAGATGGCTTGGGGTCAAATCACAGAGTACCCGGAAGCCAGAGACAGCCTTATGGATTTGATCCTCTACAGTAGCGTTCTCCAAGGTGGGGCGTCAACTCCGGGAGGTACGTAAGAGAATGCACTGGGGTGTGAAGAGATGTCAAAACTTCAGTGAATTTTCATTTTTAAACCTAAAAACTAAAAAAAAAAGTAAGCGTTACTAAAATTTACTCTCTTGGTTCCCTCAATGACCATACTTCAAGGTCACATGTCTTATTTCATGTCCAGTATGGGAGGCATCCTGAGGGAAGAGTGGGTGCCCCGGAATGCTGAGAGGCTAGGAGGGGCTCTTCCCTCTGCTAGTTTTCACTAAGCTGCTCATTGCAACATGCTATCTAGCTTTCAGGGAGTTTGCAGATTTGGGGGCCCAGATGGATTTATAAACTATGTCATCTAATTTTAATTAAATGCATGATCACAAAATGATACACAGTTTTAAAGGATTCCTTCCAAGAATCCACGGATTGAAGACAAGACTAATGATACAATCACAGATAAATAAAAAGTGGCAGAGCTGACATTCCTTTTACCCTATGTGCAAGATGTTCATCAGCCACATTACAAAACACAGATCCGACAAGAAATAACTGTTTCAAAAAGTGATACTTGAAATATGGATATAGATCCAATTTTATTTACAATGAACCTTCTCATGAATGGTAAGAGATACATGATGCCTTTGTGAAATCTTGAGGCATTGTTTTTTTCTTTTTGTCATGATAGCCCTTAAAGTAGATATTGAAATAAACTAAGCTTGGAACAAGAACAGCGACCTCAGTTACTGTACCACAAAGTATTAACCAAAGTTTTCAGAAATAATTAGTCATATATATGCCTTAAATATAAATAAATATATATAAAATCTACTCATATAAAACAATTAAGCATAAATTATACATTATATGCTATCTAAATAAACATAAATAATATTAATGATAAAAATTTAGAGAGCTAGAACGTTCTTTGAAACATTAATAAAGTAATTATTCAAATATTTTTTATTATATCTTAGCTCAACTTTTTACATTTCTCTGCCTGTTTAAGAACATATCTAATTATTAGGACAGTCATAACTTCAATATACATTTATAAATAAGTGTATGTCTGTACACAGCACATTCTCAAAATGTTTTACCTGATAGAGGGGTGATAGCTTTTCAAATTTCGAGAAACCACTATTCTACATTTTGGACTAGGGATTCATTGAACGTTTTGATCCAGGAAGTGATACATCAATGCATCAAGAAAGATCAAGAACTCTAGGGGAAAAAGTGGTACCAGAGGTGCTAAAAATGAGACTATTTGATAATGAACTGTAAAGGAGAAAGAAGGGAGGTGACTGATAAATTGTTGAGATAATTCAGGGCTTGAATAAAGGAGAAAGCCGTGGAAAATGGAAGGAGAAGCTAGATGCCGTAAATACTGTGGAAGTAAGATCTGCAGGATTCCAGTAAGTGATTCGTTACTAGAGAAAGTGAGGGGAGTCACAGAAGCAAACCAAAGGTGGCCGCAAGTTTCTCCTCCGGATAATTGAACACAGGATGAGAACCTTCAGACAAAAATAGAAATGCTATGTTTTCAGTTTGGTTTAGAAGAGAATAGATTTTCTTCAATTTGGGTCACGGTTTATTTAAATAAATCAGTCTATCCATTTATTCATATTAATTTTTAATTTGCTCCAAAAATGCTTAATCTACTCCCACTACATTTCAGAAACTGCATAAAGTGCCAAGTATTCAAAGCTAACGAGATTGTTTCTAGCCTCAGGGAGCTCACAGATTAGTGGGAATAATAAAAATGTATCGATAATGATGTATAATGGGAGATGTGCAATTACAGAACCATCTGTAGGGGGATTTGCAAGCACATGGAAGGGCCACCTGGGCTGGCTGGGAACATTTTTGGAAGATGAGACTCTGGAGAAAAGTAAAAGTATGATTACGTGCTGGTAGCCAAGGGAAGAAAGGAATGTGTTCTAGGCAGAGGGGACAGAGTGGCCAAGGCATGGCGCAGGTATGTGGGAAGCTCAAGCAGAAGGATTTCAACAGAAATCAGAATCCCTGTGACAGGTGGACAGCTGAATTCTGCTAAGAGGGCATGGGCTCATCTATTCTGAAAAGAAAATCAATAGCAATCAATGAAACTTGGAAGGCTGTCAGGTCTACGCAGAACGGCAACAGGAGGAGGCAAATAAAATGAAGGGAAAAAATATAGTTTATATCCTAAAGCTGCAGCACGGAAGTTGAACAATGAAAATTTTAACTGTGGCTATTTAAATTGGAGACATTGCTATCCAGTAATTAAATGTGGTCAGTGTTAAATGAGAGAGGCTAGCTGGCACCCCTGCAGATGAGGATCATGGGAATAGAAGCTTTCTTCTGGAGAATACATGCATCCATATAGGGAAAGAGGCCACAAGCAGAGCTCCAGAAAGTACATGGATGCTTATGGCTTACTATTTTTTTTAAAAATTTTTAAAATTTTATTATGTTATGTTAGTCACCACACAATACACCATTAGTTTTTGATGTGGTGTTCCACGATCCATTGTTTTCTTTTTTTTTTTTTTTTTTAAGATTTTATTTTATTTATTTGACAGAGAGAGAGAGAGACAGCTAGAGAGGGAACACAAGCAGGTGGAGTGGGAGAGGGAGAAGCAGGCTCCTGGCCGAGCAGGGAGCCCGATGCGGGGCTCGATCCCAGGACCCTGGGATCATGACCTGAGCCGAAGGCAGACGCTTAACGACTGAGCCACCCAGGCGCCCCTATCCATTGTTTTCGTATAACACCCAGTGCTCCATGCAGTACGTGCCCTCCTTAATACCCGTCACCGGGCTAACCAATCCCCCCTCCCCCCTCCCCTCTAAAACCCTGTTTGTTTCTCAGAGTCCATAGTCTTTCATGGTTCATCTCTCCCTCCGATTCCCCCCACTTCATTTTTCCCTTCCTTCTCCTGATGTCCTCCACGCTATTCCTTATGTTCCACAAATAAGTGAAACCATATAATTGACTTTCTCTGCTTGACTTATTTCACTTAGCATAATCTCCTCCAGTCCCATCCATGTTGATGTAAAAGTTGGGTATTCATCCTTTCTGATGGCTGAGCAATATTCCATTGTATATATGGACCACATCTTCTTTATCCATTCATCTGTTGAAGGGCATCTCGGCTCTTTCCACAGTTTGGCTATTGCGGACATTGCTGCTATGAACATTGGGGTGCATATGGCCCTTCTTTTCACTACATCTGTGTCTTTGGGGTAAATACCCAGGAGTGCAATTGCTGGGTCATAGGGTAGCTCTATTTTTAAATTTTTGAGGCACCTCCACACTGTTTTCCAAAGTGGCTGTACCAATTTGCATTCCCACCAACAATGTAAGAGGGTTCCCCTTTCTCCACAACCTCTCCAACATTTGTTATTTCTTTCCCTGTCCATTTTTGCCATTCTAACTGGTGTAAGGTGGTATCTCAGTGTGGTTTTGATTTGAATTTCCCTGATGGCTAATGATGATGAACATTTTTTCATGTGTCTATTAGCCATTTGTATGTCTTCTTCAGAGAAGTGTCTTTTCATGTCTTCTGCCCATTTTTTGACTTGATTATTTGTTTTTGGGGTGTTGAGTTTGACAGCTTACTATTTTTTTTTAAAGATTTTATTTATTTATTTGAGAGAGAAATAGTGAGGGAGAGAGAGAGAGCACAAACAGGGGGAGAGGGAGAAGCAGGCTTCCCGCCAAGCAGGGAGCCCGATGCAGGGCTTGATCCCAGGACCCTGGGATCATGACCTGAGCTGAAGGCAGACGCTTAAACCAACTGAGCCACCCAGGCGCCCCTGTTTATACCTTACTATTAAAGCGTGTATTTATGTGTGTGCCAGATGAAACTTGAAGCTGAAAGAGGATAGGAGATGTGTGAAACTAAATGTGCTTTGCCTGAAAATGTGAAACCGTTGCATGAGATGGGCAAAAATGAAAGATTATTGTTTAGTTCCACTGATGGTGGTGTGCAATCGCTCAGAATAAACTTGGCAAGTGTGTGTCACTTTACAGATTATATATTATACCTTGCACACATTTTATATCATCAGATCCTTCTTACTCAGTAAGTCGGGTGGTGGCTGCCGTAGTTTGCAGGTGAGACTAAGACTTGCAGGCAAAATGTGGCTGCCCAAGGTCATACAGTGGCAAGGTGAGACTCAAGCTGGGTTTTCTGACGCCCATACCAGAGGATCTCCCACTTCAGTAGCGGTTTTCGAATGGGCTCCACGGAGGCCTAAGGTCTGACATTTCTACATCAGGGGCAGCGGCGTGGGAGACTTCTGTAACTTGTGGGCCATCAAGCACCATTCTCCCTTCCTGCGGTGAAAATACATCAATTGTTTTGGAGAATTATCTTTTGATAATTGAGGGTTTTTTTTTGTTTGTTTAAATGTATATGGATAGCTTTTGTATGCAGAAAGAAATCCTTACATCTGCATTCATTTTCATTAATAGTCAACATAATAAAATTTTGTAGTTGTAGATACAACTTATATATAAAGTAAATCCTCTTATAAATCTAGTGATTGCTAATTAATGCTCAATTAGTTTCTGGATGTAAGATATCAAATTTCCCCAAGCACTTAAATACAACTTACAAATTTAAGTCATATATTATGTTAAACATTTCACAGTAAAGTCATGCAAATTGTATGTTCTCCTAAATAATTTAAGGTCCTTGTAAATGTGATTGTTTTAATTATCTGAAACTTTTCAACTTAAAATATTTAATATATCTGGTTTTCTAAAGTACTTTAAACAGATAAGTGGAATTACAAATCTAACATACAAAATTTCCTTAAGTTCTTAAATGATACTTTTACACCTAATAATAAAGATTTGATGATTCAGATTTATTTAAACTTATAAATACTGTTAAAAATTTATCAAATATTGTATCTATTAAATTTAAAATCACAAAAACACTTTAAAGTTATGTTTAATATGTCAGATTTAATATATCAGATTTAAAAAGAAGGCAACACACATTTTTTAGATGATTATATACTGCTCAAATTTCCCATTTTCTTTTTCATTTATTTTCTGCAGCTGTGGTCACCTAGATTTGCACTTAACCTTTTAAATTTGGTATAGATATAGCGATTCCAAGGATTTGATTTTATCATTCTCTTTTCTCTGGTTATATTTACATCTTCCTGGAGTTGCTAAGTCTTTTATCATCTCTTTATTCAAAAAATTTCAGATGGTGATCAGAGATTCTGGACAGGGACTTGGAACCTAGTGGTCATTTCCAGAATAACTTCCTGAGCTGCCTGTTAATATACCAAACCTGTTCATATAGAAAGGAGGTTTTTCAAATCCTTGCATTTTCTCACAAATGGTTTCATCTGGCTATTCTTAGCCATTTTATTTTTACTCTAATTTCTGATACAACTCTTACTATAACTCCTTCCTAAATATAATTGCCTAATTATAGCTCTTACCCCACTCAGTTGCAATTAACTTCTGCTGTCAGCTCAAAGTTAATGAAATCTGCAGGACAGTGCCCACCTCTCCCCTGTGCTGTGGTTATAACTAATATCTTTACTATGTTGTTGCTTTTGCACCTTTCTTATATAGATTCCTTCCTTATCTGTCACCCAGACCACAAATTTATAGCTGTTAGGTTGGCCAGAATTACCTTTCTGGTGTTGTGTACTATTGGGTTGGGATTGTAAATCATGATGTCCTGACCAATGGATGGGCATATGGCCAAAGTGGACTTGCTTCAGGACTTTTAATGTTGAGCTGAGGCAAAATTAAAAACAAAAAAAATGAACACACACACACACACACACACACACACACACACACAAAACAGAACCAGCAGGAGTGTCCTAAACACCAAGTGGTTCTAGCCACTGAAATCTATTCCTGCTGGTTCCCAGTTGAGTTTTCAGCCTTCCTTTCAGTCCTTTGAGCCTTCAGATCCTTCTAATAAGTTACCCTGTCAGTTACTTTGCAACCCCAAACTCCAAGTGATCCAGGAGCCTAGAGTAGGCTGTACAGATGAAGAAGGGGCTATACTTAGTGGAGAAAGGGCAGGAGGCCTGACCCATGCTTCAGTCAGATCAGCCACACACAGTTATCCACCCTGCCAATTTTATTTGAAGAAGATTTGAAATCATTGTATTGCTACAAAGGTGTGAGATCGTTACACTCATGATTGCTAAGGTTCCAGAGAATTTTAAAGACAAATGGAAGGATGAGAACTACAGCAGGACATATGCCTGAATAAAAAAGAAAATGAGAAACTTGAGGCAGCTTTCAAAATTCACGGAGTATCAAAGAGAACAGAGAAATCAGGATATATTTCAATGTGAGAAGCCTCAATGCCTAAAGAGTGAGGACTGAGCAGTAAAGGCAAATAATTAGAGGTATGAATGGGGCGCCTGGTGGCTCAGTCGGTTAAGCGTCTGCCTTCAGCTCAGGTCATGATCTCAGGGTCCTGGGACCGAGTTCCGCCTCGGGCTCCCTGCTCAGCAGGGAATCTGCTTTTCCCTCTCCCTCTGCCTCCCCACCACCATTCACCATTTGTATGTTCTCTCTCTCCCTCTCTCTCTCTCTCTGTCCCAAATAAATAAATAAAATCTTAAAAAAAATAATAAGAGGTATGAAGAAAGGGTTAGGAAGTCCTTATTAAAGATGCATAGGAAACGTGGGATCATTACTTCAAAGTCCCTGAGAGAAATACGCAGCAAAGACAGAACACACTAGGAGTAGGAGGACTTCCACAGAGAAACTGATTTAACTAAAAATGAAAGCTAAAACTCTCATACTCGATTTCTCAGCTTTTCCAGAAACTAGAGCATGGGCACATGCTTTAGGTTCAACTAATCAGACACACAAACATAGAAACACAATCCAAGGACACAAAGGAACTGGCACTGTGGAGAATTTTTCCCAGAGGTGGGTCTGTGGCACAGCTATTTCCAATGACAGCAGTGTCAATATGGCCAGTGGTGGGTGCAACGTACGGAATCAACCAAAGAATCTAGGGTTCAGCTTGGGGGCTAGTGACATCTTCAACAAATTGGTCGTGGAGTAATTTCAGCCATAGTTCTGGCTACATGGCTTCCCTCTGCTTCTGCCTATTTCCTGAGCTTGGTTCTCCAGCTTTCAGGATTATTTGGTTTGTCCAATAGCAACTAATCCCTAAGGAAAAGATGGGAAAATCAAGTATTTTCTATCTGGTCTAATTGGTGCTGAAATAATAAAACTGGCTAATATTAAGGGATGGGATTTGGGCAGCTTATGGCTTGCAATGACTAAATAAGTTAATCAAATTATCACCTGTGGCCACTCTGGAATAATACGCCTACTAATGGCAAGGCTTTGGAGGACCATGTGGCCTCCATTGCAATGGAAGTTCTTTTTTTTTTTTTTTAAGATTTTATTTATTTATTTGACAGAAAGAGATAGCGAGAGCAGGAACACAAGCAGGGGGAGTGGAGAGGGAGAAGCAGGCTTCCTGCTGAGCAGGGAGCCCAATGTGGGGCTAGATCCCAGGACCCTGGAATCATGACTTGAGCCGAAGGCAGACGCTTAACGGCTGAGCCACCCGGGCGCCCCTGCAATGGAAGTTCTTAATAATCAGATGAACAAAATGATTCTGGATGTCAGTCATCCTTCTTCCTAACTACCCACAAAGTTTGTTCACTTGGGCCCATGAACAAAGATTCTTAGTCTTGGATTACTCATCAATAACAGAGTACTAGTTACATGATAACATGGTAATGATCCTTATGCTGCAGGGTTGTTATCAAGATAAGAACAGCATATTAAAAAGATCTAGCATTGAGCCTGATTATCAATACATTTGAATGCTAAGGAATAGGAGCTATTGCTATTAATGCAGTGAAAAGTAGAGAGGGTTGAAAATTCTACCACTCACCAGATGTGGCTTAATAAATCATACATTTTGATGAAGCCACAGTGACCACTATTACGTGACTTCTACTTATTTCAGAAGCCAAAGAGCAAGAAAGCTTAAATAACCATCCAAAGGAGAAGAGGGGGATTTTGGGGAGGTCCTCATTTCAACCATGACTTGGAAGGTAAGAATCTCCATGTTTTACTCTACAGCATGGTTCCTCTGTAGGGACGTGAGACTCCTTCACTCTTCAACATGCATGTATTTATTTTCCCATGAAATTAAAATATTTAAATCAGAGCCTGTTTTTTCATTCTTTTAGTGCTCTAGTATATTAAAGAGCTCAATATATGAACTTATCTTTCACATTTTCACGAAAAGAAAACCTTTATGTTTAATTTTATGTATATACATATATAACAGGTTTCTGATGAGGCTCACCCAAATATTTACTTTAACTTTGGAAAAATACTGATTTTAAGCACTTAACTTATAATTTATAGTTAGCCTTATAGAACATATGATAATTAAGTAAACATTAAAAAACATACAAATGGCTTTGAATGTTTAAACTGTACAATAATTTCCATCCCCATACTACCACATATTATTCTAATTTTCAAATGATTTTGTTTCTTTTTTTTACAATTGCAAATTCAGAGAAGTACAAGTGAGCAAAGAAAATTAGGCCATATTACTCTACCTGAATAATCTCTGTTAATATATTCAGTAGCACATGGGTAAGATTAGAAATTTTCAATCCATTTGGAAAGGTACAAAATAAAAAGTGAAAGCCTCCCTTTCACAGGAATGCCATCCTGAAAAAAACGAAAAAGCTTAAATTTACATGTATCTACAAGGGATCATATGCACTATATGCACTATAATGCACCTTGCTTTTTTCACATATTATATTTTGGAATTATTTCCACATTAGCATTTAAATTTCCTTCACAGCAGATAAACTGCATAGCATAGTACTGAGTGAACAGACCATAATTTATTTATTCAGTACTTTACTGATGGACACTGATTGTTTCCAGTTTCTCTTTCTCTTGCTCCCCTCCCTCCCTCCTCTTTATTTTCCCTCAGTAGCACTTTAAAATTATCTTCAACATTTATTGAATTCACAGGGCCTTTAGGGTCTTTTCTTTTTGCTAATTGAGCCATTTCTTCTTTATTTGCCAGAATTGGGATAAGTGATTTTGCCAGGTATATATATGTAATACACACACACACACACACACATATATGTATATGTGTCTATCTATACATACACATATGGCATAAGGCAGATTAAGGACCAAAGCTAAATGGTTAGTGTTTCAGAAAAATACTAAACAAGAAGTTCAGATATTTTACTCTGATCCAAATTTTAAAAAGTGAGAGAAGAAATTTAAAAATAACCATATTTGTTATCTAGACCCTCCTGAGAATTTATTTTTCATCTTCTTACTCACTTCCTCATCTGTTACTCTACAACTACACTGGCTTTGGCCAATTCGTGGAACACCCAAGTTTCTTCTTGTCTTTGGACCTTTGCATTTACACTTTCTCCTACCTGGGAATGATTTCACCCTATGTTTCAGATTTTCCTTCAAAGCTCAGGTTAAATGTCAACTCCTTACCAGACCTTCCTGGGTAAAGTAGGACCCTCCTTCCACTATTCTCTTTCACTGCATTTCAGCACCCTCCGAGCGCTCATCACAATCTTGTTAACATTTAACTCCTTTTTCTCAGACATATAATGTAGATCCCCCAATACCTACCTGAGTACCTAGCATGTAATATGCTTCAATAAATACTTAAAAAACAAGAGAATTCAGGTAAAGTGGATTTAATTACTGTAGAACTAACTTTTACTGAATTTATATGCCAGGAACAGGTGTCAGTGTGTTACTCATGCTTAGCTTAGACTTTCATAGATTCAGGATTCCGAAATCCTTTTAATCCCATAAATCTTAATACCCAAACTTTAAACATAATTTAAATTTCAGACCATTTTGAGAAACCTCCCACCAGTCTCCCCTTCCCACCCTAAGGATCCACCCGCTTAGCCCTAAGTTCTCTAACCGCCCCGCCCTTCCAGCAGCCCGGCTGAGCTAGGCAGTGCGCACAGAGCCTTCCGCGACCCGGGGCGCATGCGCGGCAGACCGTGCACATGCGCAGTAGTCGCGCAGCTGGCGTGCGTCCCAGCCTAAGGCTGAGGTGGCCGCCACGGAGTTGGGGGCGGGGCCTGCGACACTATGGCCGAGGGCGGCGGGGAGGTAGTGGCGGTACCCGCGTCCGGGGCTGCCAACGGCCTCAGCAATGGGGCAGGCGGGGTCCCGGCGCAGACCAGCAACCCGCTGTCGCGGAAGCTGAATAAGATCCTGGAGACGCGGCTGGACAACGACAAGGTAACCAGAGCTGGCAGGGCCCGGGGTCCCGCGTCGCCCGCCGAGCTGAGGCTGGCCGGGGGCGGCGTCTGTTCGGCACCCACTCCCTCATCCCTTCGTCCCTCCGTGGAGGGGACCGCAGACCCGCGGGATCCGACGTGGGACCGGTAAGAAGGGGGAGGCCGAGGAGTCCCTGGAAAAGCGAAGAGGTGTCTTGGGTGTCCCCCCCATTTGGAAAACCTGTTCCTGGAAGGCTCTCGCTCCGGGAGGCAAACGGTGGAGTCTCCTACCCGGGAGGTGTTCGGGGGTCCGAACAGGGGGAGAGGAGAACCCAGGGCAGGATTAGAAACCCATGCAAGAGTAAATTACAAGACTAGGCAACGTCAATGGGGGTGAGGAGGAACTGGAGAACCGGGGTAGGCATAATTGAGCATTTCCACTGACGGGTGAGAACGACTGAAATAATTTGCAGCGCGGAAGAACTGCTTGCTCAGGGCTCAGATGAAATACTATGTACTACTAGTTTTTGTTGTTAGCTAAGCTCCGCCTGTGATATGTGGGCTCATGCTGTGTTTCTTCACAAGATAAACCGTCCACATCCTCTCCCAAGTACCTCCTGAAACTCATCCATCCAGCTTCTGTCGTAGCTGGTTGTCTCTTCTGTATCATTGAGTCTTTAGGTCAATTGGTCATGCCATAAAGAAAAAATATATGTAGAAGTGAGAGAACTTTATAGATAAATTTGTAGGTAACCGAAAATAAGCTGTCAATAAGAATTTGTGTGTAAAAAAATAACCTAATATAGTAAGACGGGCTCTGGGGCCACCTATTTATTAGATATAACCATCAAACTGAAGCATTATGATTTGAGTAAGCCCCTTAATTTCTCTAAGCTTATTTTTCATCATTTCTAAGTTGAGAATACTGCTGGTAACTTTCTCAGGGTTGTTGTGAGGATTCAATTGACAAGAGAATCTTAAGTGCTCAGCAGAGTGCCCAGCACTTACCATTTCTTATTAAATGTTAATTTTATCATACAGCTTATTGTTTAATGTGTCTAATACTGACACCTATTATCTCATTTAATACAGCTGCTGTGATGTAGATAACATTATCTCCTTTTTACTCAAGAGAAAAATAACGTATTGAAAGAGTGTAACAAGGTTAAATCATGTAACCAATAACCGGTGGAGCTGTAATTTGCAGCTGTCTATGTGATTTTGTTCATTCATCGCTTTCGGACTACTTCCTTGAGCCAGGCCTAGGACATTTCAAGGTTATAGTCAAAAGAAATGGTTTCATTTTATGGTTTTTCTTTTTTTTGTACATAAATCTTTGTAGTGTTTTCTTAAATATTAAATTGAATTTAAATAGCTTTACTATTTTTGTCAGTCCAGCCAATATTGCAAAATAACGTTTTAACTGAAACATAGAAGGGTAAGCCCATTACAATATATGTTAGTTCAGGTGTAGGAATTTATATTTGGAGTTAGATATTCTGGGCTTGGTCTTCTCCCTTCTCTCCTCTATGCATATTCTCTCTGTAGGAGAACTCTCACTTTCATGGTTTTAAATAACAAAAAGGGTGATGATTCTCAAATTTATAACCCTGTTCTTGACATCTCTACTGAGCTCCAGATTTGTATAGTCTGTTGCTTACATGACACTTCTAATTAGTTACCTGATCAACATCATAAAAACTTAACATAGCCAGACTCTTGGTTTTTCTCCAAACTGGTTCTGCTTTCTACTGTTAGTAAAGAACATCACTTACCCAGACGAGCAAAAAGTGTATTAAATAATTTTTGATTCCTGTCATTTTTTTCACTTCTTACATTCAGTCCATTAACAAATCCTCTCGGCTCTACCTTGAAAAAAGTTGTTTTGGAATATCTCCTTCTTTTCACCTGCAGTGCTACTTTCTTGTTCTAAGTCACTATCAAATCTTTGCTTGGGTTATTTTAGTTTCTTCCTACCTGCTTCCTTTCTTGCCTTCCCCCCCGATCTGCTCTCCTCACAAAGTTAGAATAAACTTTTAACATCTAAAACACATTACATTACTCCTTTCCCCAAAGCGTCTAGTAGTGTCCCAGAGCTTCAGTCATACTGGCCTTTCTGCTGCTTTAGGGTCTTTGTACTCACAGCTTTTTCTGCCTGTGAACTGCTTTGTCCCCATGGATGCCTTTCCTATTACTTAGGCCTCAGTTCAAAAGTCACCTCAGAGAGGCCTTCCTCTAAGTTCTGCTCCCAGTTACTCAGTTCCTAGCCTGGAGGCTACAGGTGGTACTTCTTTCTTATATATATCCTTCCAGAGATAGTTTACACATTCATCAGGAAGTATGCATGTATATAGTCCTTTTTCTTTTTTAACAGTTGGTATTACAACTGTTTGTGTACCTTGCTATTTCACTTACTGTATCTTGAAGTTTGTATTATATAAGTACATAAAGAATTTTCATCTTTGTTAAAATGGATATATCATAATTTCTTTAACCAGTTCACTTTAGACGGACATTAAGGGTATTTGCGGTCTTTAAAATTACAAACTATTTTGCAGTGATGTATATACATGTATACATGCCGCAATATAAAAGTAAGTAGATCCTTAACAGTGTTTTGGAAATAAGTTTACTATTCAGTAATGTGAAGATCACCTGGTATTTTTTGCTTATTTAATGGAAACATTTGAAAATAATTTCATTAAAATTTGGCTTGAGATTAAGAAAACATTTGAAAATTGGCCCCAGTAATTGTCTTCTATTATCAATTGTGTAGGAGATGTTGGAAGCTCTCAAGGCACTTTCAACCTTTTTTGTTGAAAACAGTTTACGGACTCGAAGAAATTTACGTGGAGATATTGAACGCAGAAGTTTGGCCATCAATGAAGAATTTGTCAGCATTTTCAAGGAGGTGAAGGAAGTATGTAAATTCTTTTCATTGAACATTTATTGAGAACTTATTGTATGCCTAACTCTGTGCTAAGTATTTT
Organism: Halichoerus grypus; assembly: GCF_964656455.1. Lineage (NCBI taxonomy): Eukaryota > Metazoa > Chordata > Mammalia > Carnivora > Phocidae > Halichoerus > Halichoerus grypus. The sequence continues at coordinate 62,470,389 of NC_135715.1, read as the reverse complement.
TATGAATTGGGTTGATATGTTTGCTGTTCACATACCATGTTCAAATAGAAAACTACTTACTCCAGAAGCATCAGGTCCTTCAATTAGTGTGATTTTGGAATCTGTGACCTCCACTAATGCTGCTTCTTAGAAAGTTGTAACATTTGTTCTAGGATATTCTCTTAGAAATTTTTGCTTTTGTAACAACAAAAACAAGAAAAAACATTTCTTTAAATGATTTTCCAGTGGAAATTTTTCCTCACTGAATAAACCTCCTTTGGATAATCACTTCTCCATTGAAGATTAATTAGGATTGAGTTACTTTAGCACATCATAAATTAGGAAATTTTCAGATTAATATCAGTTACTTCTGGCATAAGTAATAATTTATCATACTTGAGTGAGCAGACTACTCACTGTAGGGTAAAAATGAATTTTATTATGTTATTATATTTTACTTTTGCAATATGTTGTTAATTTTATTAATATCACATATTCTGTATGAGTTGTATGAAAGTGTTATATATAGTTTCAGTGACTAATTAATAAACAGATGATATTTAATAGTTTAGAAAGATTTCATTGACTGAGGCTAAAAATCTGGAAGGTTGGAAGGACAGTTTGGTAGTGTTTGTAAGAATAGAAAGGGTATCCATGAGCACATCCAGATTGTGGTCCTAAATACCGTTTCCCACTGAAAGGAACAATCTTACAAATATCAGAAAGCAGGGAAGCTATCTGAGACCCTTGGGAAAGTGACAGAAGAACTTCGGAGCTAACTAGATGAGGCTTCTCTTGTCCAGAGATAGGATGATTAGAGCATCAATAAGAATAACTCAGTGGACTAAAACATATCAAACATGTTTAAACCCACAAATTCATACTGATCTAAAAACCGAACAGAACCCTCGTTGGTTATATTTCGTGGATATAAGGGATCTAACTTATTTTGAAAACTGCTAAATAAAAGGAAAGAGTCAAGCATTTATCCTGTCTTTTGTTCCATTTACATACAGTTGTTGAGGGGAGGCTTCTCTTTATAGCTTTATTCTAATAAATGAAGAAGGAATGATAGAAGATGAGAAGATTTTGCCACCACTGTTAAATTTATGGATCTAGTTCAAGGTTTCTCAACTTGGCACTATTTTACATTTTGGGTCAGACAAGTGGGGACTATCCTCTGTGTTTAGGATGTTGAACAGCATCCAGGGCTTCTATCCACTAAATACCAGTAGTACCACTTCTTCTTCAGTTGTTCACCCAAGAATGTCTACAAACACTGCCAAATGCCCCATCGGGGGACAAAATTGCCCTGGTTGAGCACCACTGGTCTAGCTGTTGGTCATCACTAGCAGCTAACCTCACAAAAAGCTGCTAACCTCACAAAAAGCTGCTAACGCCGTATCTGTCCCTCCTAATAAGGGTATACAACACCACCTATGAAAAATTCTTGCCAGAAAATTGAACCAGAATATAATAAAGCTTCTAGATCTAACTGCCTGTTTATAGGAAATACTGGGGTCAGAGAAATATGTTAACACCACAAATATGTAGTCAGCAAATATAGAATGTAGGGAACTGTAGAGACAAATGAGCTGGTTTCTTCAACAAATAAATTGTAAGAAAAAGAAAAAGAGAAGTAGGGGGAAGTGAGACTGTATAGATTAAAAAAAGAAATGAAAAATTGCAGCAAGTTGCAATTTGTGAATCTTAGTTGGTTCCTGACTTGCAATAATTATTTAAAAATTGGGACAGCTGGGGAGATTGGAACACTGACTAGATATTTGATATTAAGAGATTATTGTTAAATATTTAGATGTGAAAATGGCATTATGTTTTTTGAATCTTCTTAGAAGCATATACTGATGTTTATGAATGAAATGATAAAATATCATGAACAGAAAATAATTCAGTTTGTGAGGGAGGGAGAAAGGAATGGGGGAGAAGTAGAAAGTGGGTAGAGAAATAGATGAAACAAGAATGGTCGAAGCTGGGTGATATGTATATTGGCATTCATATTATCTCAACTTTTGGATATTTTTGAAAATTTTCCACAATAAAAAGTTTTTAAAAAGTTTATCATACACCAGTTGTATTTCCCAGCCTACAATTTTATTTAATTGGGGGGCAGGGGAAGACAATTTGCCCTAAGTTCAAATAAAGACTTTATACGTAATATACAGGCCATTGAATTACAGTCATCAAAACTCTGCATTGAAGTCAGATATTCAGAGATGTAATTTATATTATTCCATATACATGGACCTGACAAATCAGGTCCATTTGGTATATTATTATGGCTAAAGTAAATATTAGGAGTAGTTATTCTTGACCTAGCTGGCTGATAATGTCATAGTGCTATTCGTATTAGATTACACAGTGAGATTTAAGGGAATAGTGAGATTAGTTTACTTAGGTTTCTGCTATTGCTAATATTGATATTTTGAAATCATGCTTTTCTTTTTTTTTTTACTGTTCACCTCAAAGCAATTTAGGACTTCATTTAATGATTTGATTTATATGCTATTTGTTGTTAAGTATGGTGAGTAACATTTGAAAATATTGGTGCTATGATATTTATAATTCAAAGTACTTCATAGAAAGAAGGGAGAAAAATCTTACTTCTAGAACTTAGATTTATGCTCATATTCTGATAAGTGGTTTTCTAACTGGTTTATCCTCACACTTTGTTTATAGCCTCACTGGGCAGCTTTCTTATCTCTTGCCCTCTGATTGGCTCATTCCTTCATAAGCCGGTCATGCTTCTATTTGAAGGCCTGGGTATTCTGTTGAAAGGGATTGTCTGCTGTCTACCACTGAAACTTCCTTGTGTGTCTTTCTGTTGTGTGACACCAAATTGAATTGGGGAAAAAAAGGGTAGTAGTGCAGTATAAAGCTAAATATGATTTTGTGATGTCATTTTTTCATATAATATTTTTCATTGATTCAATAAGGACTGGAGAGGATGGTTTGGTAAAAAGTGTAGAGCCTGGGAGACCTGTTGGAAAACTTTTTTTTTTTTATCAGTTCACATAAGAGATACCAATTGACCTGAACTAAAGTAGTAGTTGTTAGAGTAGTAAAAAAGAAATGGATAGGGTGCCTGGGTGGCTCAGTTGGTTAAGCGACTGCCTTCAGCTCAGGTCATGATCCCAGGGTCCTGGGATCGAGCCCCGCATCGGGCTCCCTGCTCGGCCGGAAGCCTGCTTCTCCCTCTCCCACTCCCCCTGCTTGTGTTCTCTCTCTCGCTGTCTCTCTCTCTCTCTCTGTCAATTAAATAAATAAATAAAATCTTTAAAAAAAAAAAAAAAAAAGAAATGGATAAGATACATGCAGTAAGGGTATAAATGATAGGACTTAATGACCAGTTACATTCCCATGTACCTGGAGGGGGCTAGAGGAGGAAGTACACAGGGAGAGAATGTTACTGAGAAGATTGCCAGCTTTGTGACATGATCTACTGTGTGATGACTTTCCACAACGTAGAGGAGGCACAATTTTTAGTTTATTGGGTTTTTATATTTGCTTGTTTTTATTAATTAAAAGTTACAAATAATTCACTATAGAAAAGTTAGATAAGATCAGAAGCCAGAGCAATTGCTTATTATCCTATCACCCAGAAATAACTTTTGTCAGCGTTTTATTGCCTTGCTTTTCTTGTGTTCTTCTGTATGTGTGTGTGTGTGTGTGTGTATATATATATATATATATATGTACTTTTTTTAAAATGGGAGGTATGATATGTATTGTTTCATAATACTTTTTAAAAATCATATATAGACATCTTTTATGCCTATATATATAAACATATATATATGTACACACATACATGTATATAGTCATTGTTAATATATGCACAGATTCCCATTGTGTGGTTGGAAATGTTTCACATTTTCCTTTTGTTTTAGGCCACTCTGTGTTGATCTTCTTACATATATTGTTGCACACTTACCTGATTCATTCCTTAGGATAAATCTTAGTGTTAGTATACCTGAATGAAGAGATATTAATATTCTTAAAGCATTTGCCATTTCCTATTGTCACCCTCTTCAAAAAGCATTTACTAATTTCTTTATATCTTTTCTAACACTAGATGTTATTCTTTTTAATTTTTCCAATCTTAAATATGGGATCTTTTGTCATGCTTGGGCAAAAAAAAAAAAAAAAATTCATGAGATGAAAATAAGGATTTGGCTAAGAGAAAAGAATTTCTTTAACAATATATGTAATGCTTGCTGTTACTTTTTTTCCTTTTCAGGAACTTGAAAGCATAAATGAAGATGTTCAAGCAATGAGCAATTGTTGTCAAGATATGACAAGTCGCCTACAGGTACTGTGTAATGGTTGGATTTTAGTGTAGTTCCTGGCTCAAAGTAAGCTTTCAAAAATTGTTAGCTAGATCTACAAGATGTATGGATAGCTAATATATCATGTCCTATAGGAAATGCAAGTATAAATATTATGCTTTTTTTTAACTATAAATGCGTATTTTGGGTGATGGTTTACTGATAATGTTTAGTTAACTCCAGATGCCTTTATATTTTGATCTAGTCAGTGTAGAGCTAACTGTATAGAATTTTGATAAACCTCTCAATCTCATAATATCCCCAATCTAGCAGGAATTAGTGCCTTAGTAGAAAGTCTTAGGAATAAGTCCAGACTAAAGCTATGCCTAACAAAGACCCAGCTTAGTTATGTTTTGTGCTCAGCCTCCCCACAAAAAAAAAAAAAAATCTCAGGAAAATATCTATAATTCTACATCTGTTTATTAAAGTAGTTTGATAGCAGCAATGTCTGCAATAGCCAAACTGTGGAAAGAGCCGAGGTGCCCTTCAACAGATGAATGGATAAAGAAGATGTGGTCCATATATACAATGGAATATTACTCAGCCATCAGAAAGGATGAATACCCAACTTTTACATCAACATGGATGGGACTGGGGGAGATTATGCTAAGTGAAATAAGTCAAGCAGAGAAAGTCAATTATCATATGGTTTCACTTATTTGTGGAACATAAGGAATAGCATGGAGGACATTAGGAGAAGGAAGGGAAACATGGGGGGCTGGGATTTAGAGGGAGAGATGAACCATGAGAGACTATGGACTCTGAGAAACAAACAGGGTTTTAGAGGGGAGGGGGGAGGGGGGATTGGTTAGCCTGGTGATGGGTATTAAGGAGGGCACGTACTGCGTGGAGCACTGGGTGTTATATGAAAACAATGGATCGTGGATCACCACATCAAAAACCAATGATAGGTTGTATGGTGACTAACATAACATAATAAAATTAAAAAAAAAAATAAAAGTAAAGTAAAGTAGTTTGAAACTTCTAGTTTGATTACAGAGTTAAGATTTAACCTAATTACCCCCATTTATATAATTTTGGAATAGTGAATAGAATAGGGTTCCTCTTAAGAGTCAGTCATGATTATGTTTAATACCTTCACATTTTTATTTAAAACTTATACCTTTAAGATTCTCCTGGAACTATTGACAGCTACAGTGATTCTAGGAAGAATCATTAATCTATGCATATTCCACAGATCAGTCCTAAGCTACTTGCATGATCTATCTCTAGAACCAGTATCCTGTTTCTCTAAGATTTTAGCTTTCCTAGTCTTAACTAAATTTCAGTACTGGCATATCTATTGTTCAACCTTAGGTCCTTATGAATTACATATTACTTAAATAGTCATAAAATCTTTGCTAATTATTGTCATTTTACATTTTTTGCAATATTACTTTTGTTGCTTAGTAATTTTATATGACTATTCTGTTTCTCTAACTTTCTCTTTATTTCCTTTTCTCATCTTCTGGCTTCCATGATTTAATGCCTTTTCTCAAATTACACTCTATAAGGTTTTCTGTATTATATACACTTGTGTTTCTTTTGTAGTATTATTTTTATATTTGGTATTGTGGGATTACTTAAGTTCCTGTTTTAGGGGGCAGCATCTCTTGTTTTCTAATTTTTATCTTTAATTGTATTTTTATCCTTTTATCATAGCTATTTGTAGATGTGAAAAGATCAAAGTATTTTTATTCTTCATGCTATTTTCAAAACAGATTATAAGTATTTTAAACCACAAAACATCCTCTTTGGTTTTGTCCTTTGTATTTTCTTTGCACCCACCAGTCCTATTTTTTCCTTATAATGGCGTGAGCCCTTCTTTCTTTTTTTATATCAATTTTATTGAGGAAAAATTGATTTACAGTAATAAACTGCATCCATTTGATGTGTACAAATCAGTGCATTTTGACAATTCTATACCCATGAAACAGCTACCATAATGAAGATGTACATTTTCATCACTTGCAAAAGATTCTCTCATAGCTTTTTAAACTGAATATTTAGGGGTGCCTGGGTGGCTCAGTTGGTTAAGCGACTGCCTTCAGCTCAGGTCATGATCCTGGAGTCCCTGGATCGAGTCCCACATCAGGCTCCCTGCTCGGCAGGGAGTCTGCTTCTCCCTCTGACCCTCCCCCCTCTCATGTGCTCTCTCTCATTCTCTCTCTCTCAAATGAATAAATAAAATCTTTAAAAATAAAAAATAAAAAAAAAAATAAAAAAATAAACTGAATATTTAAAAATATTTTATACTACTTGTTGTTTACATTCAATTTTGATTCTCAGATTAGGGATTAGATCTGTGATTTTGAAAGTTTTGTTCATCCATTGGCACTGATTTATTTGCATGTAGTGTTGTTGGAATTTTAATAGTACCCACTCAGACTATCAACTCTAGAATAATGTTTTTAATTTATTCATTCATAGAAAAAAGTATTATTTTTTCATTTTAGGATGTTGTACACAGGACTAATTAAATTAGCTCATATTTTTCAAAATACTTTGGATTTAGGACATTTTAGAAATGATTATTACAAGATACTTTTAGAAATGTAATCAGTTATGAGGAATTCTTAATCTCAGGAAACAAACAGGGTTGCTGGAGTGGGGGGTGGGGTGGGAGGGATGGGGTGACTGGGTGATAGACACTGGGGAGGGTATGTGCTCTGGTAAGCGCTGTGAATTGTGCAAGACTGTTGAATCTCAGATCTGTACCTCTGAAACAAATAATGCAATATATGTTAAGAAAAAAAAAAGAAATGTAATCAGTAATTGTTATATGCTGTGGTTTATCCCTTTGTGAATTTGCTTGGATAAATTACATTTAGAGGCCTGTGTTTATTATTTAATGAGAAATAATTATCCTTAACATTTAAGATAAATTGGAAATTGTTTTAGGATAATGATCTTCACTGGTATTGTTAAACATTATTTTGGAATCATTACCACAATTTATAAATGAAGAGTCAGGAAATATGCATAATTCTTATTGTATACCATTGTAATCAAGTATCATATTTCAGCGATTAATAGATGGTGTTTTTTGTAAGATATACCTTCAATTTAATAATGACTGAGACTAAAAAAAGAAGCTAGTAAGCATTTTTTGATATTGATTTTGTGAAGCATTCTTTTTTCACAAATATTAAAATATAAATATATTTTAGAATTGAGGGAATATTTTAAACAATTATATTAGGCAACAATAAATGGCAGTGGATCTTGAAAGCAAAGCAACATTAGGAAAGATAAGGAAGAATTTGAAGAAATTAGTAGATTTAAAGAGTAGTAATTTTAGAATAGTACCATGGGAGCCATTGTGTTCGACTCCATTCCTTAAAAGTTATTGATCTGCTGAATTACCTAGATTCAAATCTATTTTCTTAAAATATTTACTATTTGCTAGGCACATAATTTGGTTGCAAGGAACACAGACTCAACTGGAGATGGGATTGGGATTCTTATTGTTGGGATGCCCATATGAAGCAATGAGGTAGAAAATTTCATTGACAATCTGAAAGACTGTAGGAGGATTAGGCCTCTAAGAACCCAGAAGTTGCGGTGGGCTAGGGATTTTTGTCTAGATCTAATGCAGCTCTAGAAACATTTGCAGCAGAAGCTTGGCTCTTTATTGTAGTGTTCCAGCATGAAAATGACCCATATCTTAACATATTTGCTCTGGTATCCTATCTTTAACAGACTGATGTTCCACTGTATGTGTTTGTGTAACTACTTTATACAGTTGACACTTGAACAATGCCAGAGGTTAGGGGCGTTGACCCCCACACAGGCAAAAAATCTGCATATAACTTTTGACTCCCCAAAACTTAACTACTAATAGCCTGCTGTTGACCAGAAGCTGTTAACATAAACAGCCATTAACACATATTTTATATGTTATTTGTATTATATACTGTATTCTAACAATAAAGTAAGCTAGAGACAAGAAAATGTTACTAAGAAAATCATAAGGAAGAGAAAAGAGATTTACAGAACTATAGTTCTTGTGTAAGTGGACCCACATAGTTAAAATACTTCAACTGTAATTTCCACTTACTAGTGGCTTTATTTATACATAATTCTAACTCACTCTGTGTCCTTTCAGGGCATGGACCCCATGTCTCCAGCTGCCGTACATCCACTTGTTTCTCCTCTCTTTTCTAACTGCCTTATGTTTAGTTCTTTGAGAATCTAAGTAGCTACATTTGTCCAAATTTTGTTTCAGTCCACTTTAAAATATTTGCCTAATCTTAGGATAGAATAGCTTTTCATCAAGTTTTCATTCCCGATCCTCTTAGCTCTGGCTTGGGGGAGGAAGGATTGCTTAATATAAAACTTGGCCAGGAACTTGTCCTTTAGATATGGCTGTCTCTGATCATCCCCAAAACCCTATATGAGGAGTAATTTGTATATTCCAACTCTCAAATGCTTATCTCCATCTTGGGCATTTCTGTTGAGTTCCACACTAGCATTTCAGTGACTTACCTTACAACTCCATTTAGAGGTCTCATGGTATCTCAAGTCACATGTGCATAACAGAATTCACGTTTTTCATTCTTAGCCTTCTTTTCCAGTACTTCTGTTTCACTAAAAACATCATGAACTGTTAAATTCCTTAGCACCCTGATACCTTTCTCCTTGTAAGCCTTAGCATTATGTGTCTATTGAGAACTCTGAGTGGGTTCCTCTTAGTAAAGGTAGTGTATGAGCCTTTAAACATCTGTGTCAGCTATTTGGCCTTTTAAATTTTTATTTATTGGTTTATATTTTATTTATTTTTTGGCCTTTTTTATTAAACTTTTGAGTTCTGGATCTCGCACACTGTAAGTTTGAACTTCAGTAAGTGATACTATTAGTTTTCTGAAGTATAAAAATATTGAAATGTACTGATGTTAGATATGTTTATAATTTTAGGCAGCAAAGGAACAGACGCAAGATTTAATAGTAAAAACCACTAAGCTTCAAGCTGAAAGGTAAGTTTTACTTTGTTTAGTTACCTCTTCATTAATTTGGAGATTAAGTGGAAAGAAAATTATAGGTAACTCCAAATCAGAGTTAAGATAATAAAAAAGATGATTCAAAATTCATACAGCATATAAGATTCTAAGCTCTTATCCAAGAGGAAATAAGCATAAACGATAATTTAGGAGTATCAAACTTGATACTGGGGTTGAGGGATTATTCATTCTTGTAGTTGACAGTGTTGTGTATTGTTTGCTGTGGAATTAAAAAGATTGCTTTTTAAAATGTAGATTTAGAGTTTTAGTAATTTTATTTTTTTCCACACTCATTGTCTCTTATTTTTTTAGCTATGATTAATCCTCTCTGATATAATTAAGAGTTCACTGTATAAATTTTTCTTGTGGTAGTTTATAGATAGGTATGTTAATATTTGTTCACTGAATAAATGGGTTAATGAAGGTGAGTAGAATATGGATTCATGTATTTTACTGTGTATTACAGTCTTTTATAATTAGTTGTTGGTTTGATTGTCTCTATTCCTACTAAACTGTGAGCTTGTTGAGAACAATGACAGTTTCTTACCTGCTTTTTGTGTCTCCAGTGCCTAATATATTGTAGATTCAATAAATAATTTTTGAGTAAATGAGTATGGAATGCAACTAATCTAATGTCAGGAAAGGAACATAAAATAAAAACTGAAAAAGAAGCATTGTATTGGAGCTTATACCATATATGGGACCCTAATTAATGTCTAGAGGAGGCAACATTAGAATATTGTGTTTCTATCTGTATATTTTCAAAACTAGGCAGGGTTGTTCATGTTTATAATTTTAGTAAGCTGATGAAAACGTTTTGGCCTGGTATGCTTTTGGGAGTGAAAATTTCTGACATTTTAGTATCCCAAGAGCTGTAGATATGATGTGCCAAGTGAACATTTGCAGAAAGTATTTTAGGAAAATTACATAGTAGAAATTATAACAGATTCCTGGGAGCTGGCCGGGAGTTGTTTCTCCATTTTTAAATATTACCTTTTCTTTTTAGCAAGAAACCTTGTTAAACAAGCGATTAGCTTTAGAAATAGAAATTCTGTGGGCTTATTTGGATAACATGACATTCTTACTGAGACATATATAAAGGATATGAATATTTTCCCAACTGGGTTAGAAGAAGGTCAGTCATCGTGACAGCTGATGTTCTAATAGGCAAAGTTCCATTGTCTTCACAGAACTGCAGCTAATATTTCTTTATGCTATTTAGTTGATAGAGGGTGGATTTCAGTGATAATCAGGAAATGATATCCACATAAATATACTTCTATATTTTTTAATACTATTGAAGTCACTATTATAGATTTTCTTGTCTCTTGCGAAGGCCCAGCAACCAGATTTCTTTCTGGACTCAGAAAAATAGTCTGTGATGAATGTTTGTTTCTTTTTGAGGTGTAGTTTGTTAAAGTGGAAAGAAGGTAAGCTTTGAAGATAAAACCCTGAATTCTAATCTAAATCTTGAGTAAGAGTTTATTAGGTTTTTAATTTTGTAGAAGTTACTTCTTAACCTTCAGCCTCAGTTTTCACATCTGAAAAAAGGGACTAACATCTGTGTCCCGGGGTGGTTGTGATGATTGGATGATATGCCTAGGTGCTGAACACACTGCCTGACATCCGTCAAGGAACATTACCCTTCCATCCTCCTCTGAAGCCTTTATGAGATAAACCTATCAGCACATCTTGTTTCTACATTGGCTTTGGTGGGTAGGAACTAGTTTAGGCTATTTTGTGCCTAATTTTTTTTTTTTAAGGTTTTTTTTATTTATTCATTTGAGACACAGGGATACAGAGAGAGAGAGAGAGAGAATATGAGCAGGGGGAGAAGCAGAGGGAGGGGGAGAAGCAGGCCCCCCGCCGAGCAGGAAGCCCGATGCGGGGCTCGATCCCAGGACCCTGGGATCATGACCTGAGCCGAAGGCAGACGCTTAACCAACTGAGCCACCAGGCGCCCCTATTTTGTGCCTAATTTAATTAGAATAGCTTTCCTCAGCTGTTACTTACTTTCTCATCCTTTCTTACTATTTTATTTTTTAATAGTTCTAATTTTATTTTAATTCTGTTATTTGTTATAAACTAATTCAGGTTTTGAAGTTTGTAAAAAAATATAAAACTTTATTTTGCACAAACTTACATATAAAATATATTGCAGAAGCATATGTGTTCAGGCAGGAGAGTATAGACGTCTTTTCTTCTTCGTCTCGTTTATATATATAAAATTTAGAGAAAGAAAAAGAAGATCAGATATACCTTCACTACACAGACATAGCCACTATTAACATTTTGGCATATTTCTTCCCAGCATGAGTATATGTATGTAGTTCCATTTTACTTTGTTCACCTAATATTTTATGTTCATTTTTCTGTGTCTTTTATTTAGAAAAAACATGTACTTTACTGGTAATATTTCATCTTGTGAATGAACCAACATGTATGTTAAACATTCTTAAATTATTGAATACTAATATTATTTCCATTACTAAAAATAATGGCTTGACAGATGTTTTTAAGTCATTATGTGCATTTCAAATTATTTCGTTAGGAAATACTCTTAGAATTGTAATTAATGAATCAAATGGTAGGAACTTTTTAATTTTTTTAAAGATTTATGTATTGAGAGAGAGAGAGTGCTCATGAGCATGCAGAGGGCAGGGGCAGAGGGAGAGGGAGATAGAGAATCCCAAGTGGATTCTCCACTGAACTTGGAGCCTGATCATGTGGGGCTCAATCCCAGGACCCTAAGATCATGACCTGAGCAGAAATCAAGAGTTAGATGCTTTTAATCCACTGAGCCACCCAGGTGCCCCAAATGGTAGAAACTTTTTAAAATATCCTGACTTTTGACGTATATTGTGTAAATTCCTCTCTAAAAAGGTTATACAAATTTACACTTCTATCACCAATATATGAGACTGTCTCCTTTGTCAGTAGTAGGTATTGTCATTAAAAACTGCCGATTTTATAGATGAACAATAGCATCATAATTCTAATTTACATTTTATTGAATGTTGATGAATCAGTATTTTTTCATTTTGTCATGCCATTTATATTTCCTAATCTTTTTTGTTTTATATATTTTGCCTGTTTTTAAAGTCTTTTTCTTATTATTTTGAAATTATTTGGTAGGAGTGAGTCTGAAAGGTAGAGTTAAAATATGATAGAGGTATATTTTCAGGAAGAAAAAAGAAGCACCATAAGATGAATAAATCATGTTCTGGGAATGCTTGAAAGAATCATTAGAAGGATTAATCAGTTTATTTTAAATACTTAGGTAATATATGGATACATGTCCTGAAAATTCATTGATGGGTGTATTATATGTATTTAAAAAAAAATGTGTGTTGCTCTACATATTTTTTGGAGACTTGCTTTTTGCACCTATAAAATGCCTTGTAGATCACTTTATGTTAATATATACAGATCTACATTATATTTATCTGCTGCATGTTATTTCACAGTATGTATTTGCTATATTTATTTATATGCAGTGATTACATGAACACATCTCAAAGAAGTTGTAATTTATAATAGCCATTTATGTTTTATATGAACATTTATTTCATATGGTTTTATTTAAATATTAAAAGCTCTCCCAAAGATACCATATTTCACCTGTGATGTAAGATGATGATGAAGTCTGTTTCATATGTATCTTTTGTCACACCAGACCTTGACTTAGGGCTCTTACGCATCGTAGGTTCCCCCTTAATGTTACTGGATTGCACAGATGCTCCTATGGACTATCTAACAGTAACTTTCTATCAGAATGGTTTTGCAGTTTTACCTGGGAAGAATATATATGGTAACTAAAGAGTAATATGATTTAAAAAATATATTAGAATTTATTTCATCACTACTTTAAAAAAAGTTCTCATCTTGAGATACCAAACCCTTGTTTTAGCAGTATGGCCATTGTTCAACATATTTTTGGACCAAATCTTTTGTAGATATAGAGCCTCTGGTTCAAAGTCTTTATTTCATGGATTTTTTTTTTTTTTTTTTAGAATAGTCAACAATATTATTTGGAATGAAATTTAATGATTAAGAAGTAATATCAAGATAGGTAATACTAGCTTTAATTAAAACAAAAGTAAATTATAAACTAAAGAAATTTATTTCCTTTGTGCCTAATAAATTGACTCTAAAGGTAGATCCAAAAGAAGCATCAAAAAGGTTTTAGTCAAAATGATTGATCTGTATAATCTGAAGGAATTTTATGAATTCTTATAATTACTTTAAATCCTGTATGTTAATGATTGGAGCTTTAAGAGTATAAAACAAAACCTGTTAAGGTAACTTTCTGATATCCATAATAAGATGATTAAGGACATATGCCATTTATCTAATGTAGATTTCATTGGGTGATTTACATTATTTGAGATAAACAGAATGTTACTGCCACCTAGAGGACTTTTACTTTCTAACTTGCTATACTACTTCAGAGCATTTGACTGAATTTAAAACCTCACAACCCCACCACACTAACAAAACAAACACGGCAGATGCATTGTACTCTCTATACATAAAATGTTCATGTTTATTTTGTTCACTCTCATTTGAATATTATTAAATTGTGGAATATTACTGCCTTGTGAATACTGCTAGTGAAACCCAATTTTATTTATATATCTTTAAATCTAAGATAGAGAAGCCAGGAATGTTGAAATTCATTCAGGTAGTTTGTAGTCCTAACTTGCTTTTAGATGGTGACTCGACTCAGTCCTTCAGGTCCTTGCAGACCACATTCCAGAGGAGAGCGTGTCTTTTTTTTTTTTTAAGATTTTACTTTATTTATTTGAGAGAGAGAGTGAGAGAGAGAGCACACAAGAGAGGGTAGGGTCAGAGGGAGAAGCAGATTCCCCACTGAGCAGGGAGCCTGATGAGGGACTTGATCTCGGGACTCTGGGATCATGACCTGAGCCGAAGGCAGCTGCTTAACCAACTGAGCCACCCAGGTGCCCAAGCATGCCTTTTCTTAATTGTCAACCTAGTCTAGAGAGGTTGCATCCAGATAATGTAATTTAAAAGGCTTTTTTATTACCGTATCATGCAGAAAAAGTGGGGAAGACAAAAGTGAAGTGCTTTTATGGATTTATGAAGAATTGGTAAATGAGTTCTTGACTTCTGTTTCTAACCTGAAGTAAAAAATAGTAGACCTGATTTTTGGTTGCCGTGTACTTCATGTGAAAACTTCAGAAGCTTAGGATTTTTATTGACTAAGAAGAAATTAGTTGAAGATGGGCATATTTCTCTCCTGTAAGATAACCTTGTTACTACAAGATGAACAGTTCAAGTACATGTAAATGGCTGAGAATTTGTTGTGCAGGGACCATTTGTGAACTTATTTCTTCTTTTGCATAATGATTAACTACTTTTACTGTCTGCAGGTATCTGAGGTAGAACAAGTTCAGCTAATTTTATTAACTACATGCCTGATGAGCTTCTAATGTTTGAGGCAGAAATGAGGTTTTCAAAGATGTTGAGAATCTTTCACACTTGTTTTAAGAAATTATTATGTCAGAGATATAACTTGTTTTAGGCGATGCAAATTCACAGCATGCGTGACTTTTTATTGCTTTTTTAAAATTATAGTCAAAGATTAGAAATAAGAGCACAAGTCGCAGATGCCTTCTTATCCAAGTTCCAGCTGACTTCTGATGAAATGGGTCTCCTCCGAGGCACTAGAGAAGGACCTATTACTGAGGTATCTTGTTCATTGTTACAATCATTTAAAGCATAGCAGATACTGATTTGCAGAGAAATCACTTTTTTTAAGGCTTTATTTTACCATCTTAAAAGTTTGATTTAAAAATGTATTTTAAGTTTAGAAACTAAGATGCATCTTAAATTACCTTAATTTGGCTTTTTTGCTTGTTTATTCAAAGCAATATCTAAACTTTTTTTTTAAGAAATCAAAGAGTATCAGATTTATAAAGAAAACCTACTCCTCCTCATCTCTAAGTCCTTTGTCAACCATTTTCAACCTTGTTAATTGCTTCTTTTCTAAATTCTGCATCCTGGATCTGTTGATTTAAAAAAAAAAAAAAAAAGGCTTTGGTTATCTATGTTACCTATTATCTATTGATTTCCTATCATGAAATAGGAGATTTTAGTCTCTTACCCTCCTCTTACACACATACATGTTGTCTTTCCTTCCTATCTTACAGTACAGTTACATGACATTTTCTCTTTTCATTACCATGGCATTACAATGAATACATGTTTCTTCTTGTCTTTCCTGGAATTTGAAATTCCTTCTCTTTTCATCTAATTAATTTCTGAATCTATGCCCTTCTTTCCAAACTGACACAAAACTCTAAAGCCCCTCAAAATGCTAAACAACCAGTTAAAGTTTTGTTTCTTTGTTTTTCCTGAAGACATTCACTTTCTCCAAAAAGGAATTTTGCAGTCTTCTCACTGGGAAAAGCTATAAACCTAAGCCCGTTGTCATCGTTCAAGGGTTGAGAACAGGACAAGTTCTCAGAAGGGGGAGGGGCTCGCTGAGCTGCTCTTGATAGATGTCACTCTTTTCTTACTGCTAGGCTAGAGTGGAATCAGTCATCTGGGAGTAAGGAGTTAAGTAGGTAGAGAATTGGTTTGTACATTACTTATTGGTGGTTATTGCCCTTTATAGTTTGTGGAACTTTGCACATTTGAAATATTTGACATCTTACCTTTCCTCCACTTAGCAGAAATAGTAAACGGTATTAGAAGAGTTTTTTTTTTTTTTTTTAATTTCACTCATCAAAGAAAAATAACTAATTCATTATTTTCATGATTGGAACATTGTGACTGGAAACTAAGGCTTCAGTGCCTTTTTCTAAAGGAAAAAAAAAATCTTGAAGTTCAGCATCAGTCAGTTCCTGTATATTTATGAGCAGCTTTTATACCTCCAACTTTACATTCTACTCTTGGATTAGGGGGCAGGAACAGGTATATAAAAGATATGTAAAACATCATCTTCAGTGATAACAAAGCTATGGTTAATTAAGTCATAAGGTGTGTAATACGTAGCATGTTTTTCTTTATGTAGTCATCTTTAGGTTTGCATTCTCTCTCACTAGACTATATATTTCTTGAGGACAGGGATTTTTGTCTTTATAAATTTTGTGTTCCCGGCAACTAGCATACTATTTGGTACTAGCAGACATTGAATTAATGTATGTTTTAAAATGTAAATAAATATCTGTTACACTTTCTCTAAAAATTTAGAGAAAGTTGAGGTCAGTTTTAGGAAGCCTTCATTAGAGTAAGTGAAAGGATTTGTTTTTCCCTTGTAGTGATATTTCAATTTAGAGTAATGCAATTTCACCTGAAAACATGGACATTTTAAAGTTGCATTCTTAATTTTAAAGGATTTTTTCAAGGCATTGGGAAGAGTAAAACGGATTCATAACGATGTCAAAGTTCTCTTGCGTACAAACCAACAAACAGCAGGGTGAGTAGTAGCCTTTTCAGTTTATTTCAAATCATTTCCTTGTATATTTCTAAAATTTTAAAGGCATCCGAGGTCCTTTTTGAAATAATGACATTTTGTGAAATAGGAATTTAATCTTTATGTATCTTTGGATAAGGAGGGAGTTAGCCCTGATACTTACAGAGTAAAACAACACTTGCCAATCTAAGTGATGGTATTAAAATTTGACATTTATTAAGTCATAAAAAAATTATTGAAAAATCATTCCATAAAATGATAAAAAGTTAATATGTTGTAACCAGATCACTCTGTAATTAAAACAATTAAATTCTTAGGTGTAGCTATTGTCTAAAACTTTAAATTAAAATAAATCTTTAATTTTCTTAGTTTAGAAATTATGGAACAGATGGCCTTGCTTCAAGAAACAGCTTATGAAAGGCTTTATCGGTGGGCTCAAAGTAAGTGATTTCTTTCATACGGTCTAGATGCATGAATATTAGTTTTCAATTTGGTTATTTCACCTGACCTTTGTTATCATATTTTGATCTTAGTAATCAAAAAGTATTTTTAAAAAGAAAAATGAACTTTACTTTTGAACATACTGTGTTTGTATCATGAGCATCTTCTATCATTGAAGCTCTGTATGATTAAGGATGATAATAAAAAAATAAAGTCAGTATTTCTGCCCTACATTATCTTAGAGTTGATTAGACATTTTTTATTATTTAAATAACTGTTTTATACATGGTGAATTGATTTTTCTCTTGCTGCTTTAACAAATCACCACAAACTTAATGACTTTGGACAACACAAATTTATTATCTTATAGTTCTGTAGGTCAGAAATCAGACATGGTGTCACCACAAATAATGTTGGTAGGGCTGCTTTCATTTCTGGAGGCTCTAAGAAAAATCCGTTTCCTTGCTCATTTAGTTTGTTGGCATAATTTAGTAACTTGAGTCTGTAGGACGGACTGAGGTGTGAGTTTCCTTGCGGGCTGTCACTGAGGGCTTTTCCCAGTTTTAGAGGCTTCCTACATTCTTTGGCTTATGGCCTCTTCCTCTGTCTTTAGAGCCAGCAATAATGGATTGAGTCAGTCTCTCACTTTAATCTCTCCTGCCTCTTTGTCCATATCATATCTCTGACTGACTCTTTTGCCAGCCTCTTCTACTTTTAAGACCTATGTCATTGGACTTGCTTGGGTAATCTGGGAACATTTTCCTGTTTTAAGATCTGTCACCTTAATTTTGTCTGTAAAGTCCCTTTTGCTATGTACTATAACATATTCACAGGTTCCAGGAATTAGAGATCTTTGGAGGGCCATTATTTTGCCTGCCACAAGTGGTTTATTCTTAGTTTTGTTTTAAAATGTTTCAGTAATCTGTTCACAGAATTGCCTGTTAAAACCCAAGTTAAGACAGTTAAGACAGGATAGGATAGAAGTGAGGGAGAAGCAGGCTTCCCGCTGAGCAGGGAGCCTGATGCGGGGCTCAATCCCAGGACCCTGGGATCATGACCTGAGCCGAAGGCAGACGCTTAACAACTGAGCCACCCAGGCGCCCAAAAGTACATGACATTTTAATAGGTATTACCAACTGACTGTTGGAAGGAGTTAGGAGTACAAACAGTTAACTAGTAATACCTATACTAGACTGAACTTAGGTTCTGCATCTTTCTGGAACTCTCCATGACTACATTAAATCACAGTGACTTTTCCCATCTCTAAACTCTAACTGCTGGAAATATTTGACATTCGGTACATTATACTTAACTTTTCATATATGTATATCTTAGCCTCTCCAGTTAGATTTCTACTTTCTCAAAGGCAAGGACATTCCCTCACATTTTTTTGTGCTTCCACAACACCTAACATAGTGGTTCTAAACTATGGCCTTCTGACTCCTAAGGACTTTGGAGTCATCTTAAGATACCTAATTTCTGCAAAGGAAACCATCAACAAAACAAAAAGACAACCTACTGAATGGGATAGATATTTTCAAATGATATATCTGATAAGGGATTGATATCCAAAATATATAAAGAACTCATGCAACTCAACACCAGAAAAACAATTTGATTAAAAAATGGGCAAAGGAACTAAATAGACATTTTTCCAAAGAAAACCTACAGATGACCCAACAAGCACATGAAAAGATACTCAACATCACTAATCATCAGGGAAGTGCAAATCAAAATCACAATGAGATATCACACTAGTCAGAATGACTAATATCACAAAGATAAGAAATAACAAGTGTTGGTGAGGATGTGGAGAAAAAGGAACCCTCGTGCAGTATTCATGGGAATGTAAATTGGTGCAACCATTGTGGGAAACAGTATAGAGGTTCCTCAGAAAATTACAAGCAAATACCATATGATCCAGTGATTCCACTACTAGATTATACTTACCCCAAGAAAATGAAAAGAGTAATTCAGGAAGATATATACACCCTTATGTTTATTGCAGCATTATTTACAATAGCCAAGATATGGAAACAACCCAGGGTCAACTGAATGGATAAAGAAGATGTGGTGTATATATACGTATATATATGTATATATATACGTATATATATGTATATATATACAATCAGCTATTACTCAGCCATAAAAGCAACTGAAATCTTACCATTTGTGACAACATTGATAGACCTAGAGGGAATTATTATTCTAAGTGAAGTAGTGAAGTAAGTCAGAAAGAGAAAGACAAATACTATATGATTTCATTTATATGTGGAATCTGAAAAACAAAACAAACAAACAGACTCTTAAATACAGAGAACAAACTGGCTATTGCCACAGGGGAGTTGGATGGGGGTGGTGGGCAAACTAGGTGAAGGGGATTAAGAGATACAAACTTCCAGTTATAAAATAAGTCATGCAGGTGAAAAGTACAGCATAGGGAATATAGTCAACAGTCTTGTTTAAAAAAAAAAAGATACTTTCAATTCCAAACATGCATACATTTTTCTCAGTGCTTGCTAGAAAATATACTGCTAGTATGAGGTCCACATATACCAAATGTTTGGGTATTTTTGAACAAGTTCTAAGTTTTTTGAACATAGTAAACATTTAGTTAGCATTTTATGCATAAAATTAGAATAGTAAAGAAGATGTTGGTGTAGAGATTTTTAAAAGTTTAGAATCTAAACTGTTTTGAAATTATAATCTTATTGCCATATATTATTTATATAAACATTTTTAGCAAACTGCTTAAAGTTTGCTCCCAAAGGAAGGGATTGGTAATGTATTTTTTATTCACCCCCCTTCCCCTTGAACACTGCCATGTGTGTAGCAGTTACTCCGTGAATTTGTTCATTGATTGGTTTCTTTGGAACTGTAGTTTAATAGAGGTTTGGGGTGCACTGGATAGCATGTGTGGTCATATAAAGTTATACAAATACTTAAGCTTACATTTTTAGTTTGGTTGACAGCATAAAATAGTTTTTGACTGGCATATTCTGTAAGTTTTCCTGAGCGTTTTTTTTATGCAATATTTGTTAAAGGATTTAGACTGTACAATGGATATAATAAAGACCTAATTTTAATTTAACAAGTGCTATAATTATATGTTAACTGTTTTTCAGGTGAATCCAGAACATTGACACAAGAATCATGTGACATATCTCCAGTATTAACTCAGGCTATGGAAGCCCTGCAGGATAGACCTGTCTTATATAAGTTGGTGACTTTTTCCTAATTTAAAAAAAATAAATCTGCTTTTTCTTTGATGAGTTATGCTAGCTTTCAGTATTATCAAATTATATACACTAGTTTGAGTAATATAATTTACAGTGATATTTTCATCTCATATGTGTATCATTGGAGCATCAGCTTATTTGCGTAATGTGTATTATAGAATGCCATAAGGTGGGGAAAAGCAGGCTGTCCCTATATCTAGACTACCCTTTATTTATGTAGAGGTTAAGGGGCTTTTCCTCAATCTGTCATCTCATTCACTACCTTAGGGTTGCATGAAACTAAAACTCCTCTATCAACCCTTCCCTAGAGAGAAAGAGGTCAAATAGGGGACTGAGAAATATAATTTCCCAGAAATGAAAAAAGGAGATTTAAAATCAGGATTCCATTAATAGGATTTAGAGTTCAGGTGTTTGATTCCGTAAGTTATGCTGGCCAAGAGATGTATGATGATAATTTGTATAAGAATTCTATGCATTATTAATTGTTCACATATTTTCTATTATTCTGTATTTTAATTTTGTTCTTTATATAAAATAGAAGTATTTTTTTTAAATTTTTAATTTCTGCAATAGTATGGAAATAGGGAGACCCAGTGGGGAGTTATAATACAGGAAACAGAAAACCAGGGGACTTCTACATAGGCATTCAATCCTGCTCTGAGTCATGCCTTTCAGAGGCTTGTAATAGTTTAAGAGGATTTCCCCATTATTCTTTCTGATTGGAACATTGTTTAGCCCATAAGAAGTTTCCAGAACACAAATGCTGGGACAGCTGTGTAAAATAATAACATTCCAGTACTACTTAATGAGTACTTACTATATGTTAAGCACAGTTCTATGTGCTAGAGACACAACATCAATAAAACTCTACCCTCAAATTGCTTTATTTTATGGGAGCAGATACACATCCATTTTAATGACTGTATTAATTGCTATTTTAGAGTCTCTGTGTCAGGTGCTGTGTGGCTCAGGTGTTCTGTGGTAGGGGAAAGGGATGAACATTAGGGAAGGTTTCCTCTGGGAAATAGGTTTAAAGTGAGTTCTCAGGATTGAATAGGCATTTTCCAGGAAGAGAAGGGAATTGAGAACATCCCAAGTTGAGGGAACAGCAGGTGCGAAGATGTAGATTGAGAAAGAACATGTATTTTGGGGAAATTGGTTGCAAAAGCTTGCGCTGGCTGTTGGGTTGGTAGCAAGAGATGCTTTGTCATAGCCCTGAATGTGGTGCATGTGTATGTGGTAAGGCATGTTCACTATGGATCACCAGCTCAGCAGATTTTATCTACCTTGGAATTTCTTTCCCAGCCTTTTTACTTTAAGGTATTGGTGTTTAATTATGAGAGTCTTTTATACTGAAAATATTTGGTATTTGATTTTAATCAAGTGTTACATTGTCCACACATTCCTATTTGTTCATAAAGTTAGTCTTTGTTTAAAAAAATGCCTTTGTGTGTTTTGGTCAGCTGACTTCTACCATGTAAATATATTTTTACTAAATTTTGATTCTTGAGAAACACTTGGAAAGGAGCAGTATTGCATAATAGTTTGGAAGGTGAGCTCTGAATTTGATTTTTTATAAGCCCCTCTACTTTCAGAAACCTCAGTTTACTTAAATGAGGATGAAAATAGTGCCTATCTTACAGGTTTTTGTGAATATTAAATTAGATTGTTCACATAAGGTGTTTAGCACAATGCTTTGCTCATCACTAAGTATTAGCTATTATTTTTATTTTGAAAGGAGATAAACTAGAAAGTTGTCAACCACAGAGGGGTGTATTTAGAGTCTGTTGTGACAGCCAGGAAAAGCTGGAAAGACAAAGAATAGAACTATAATAGGCGAAAAAGATTTATGTTGAAGGGGCACATGCCAGGGAATAAGGAAGGCAGCAGTGCAGTTGGGAAGATTTTAAGAGGCATTTGGAAGTTAACTTGGGAAGAAGGAGGATTTTTAAGACCAATTGATTCCCATAAGATGGATGCTAAAAAAGAGGAAATTGGCCTTTCATTAAGTAATCATTTATCTTCAAAGTGGTAGTTTCTTTAAATTTAGGAAAAATTTAACAATGTATCTCTTAACCACCAGATGGCACTATATGAACTTTATTTAAGTAATGTGTAAAAGCTTCACTGCCCTTAGTGTGTCTCAAATGTGTAGGTATCATGTGCAAGAAAAATGGTAATTATTGAAGTCCTTGGGAAAAGTTTCCACCCAGTTTTTATTAGGTAGTATGTAACTAGAGTGCTAATGCATTATTTATTTTTAATAAATCAGGTATAGAAATTTCAATAGGGGCGCCTGGGTGGCTTAGGTGGTTAAGCTGCCACCTTCGGCGCAGGTCATGATCTCTGGGTCCTGGGATCTCTGGGTCCTGGGATCGAGCCCCACCTCAGGCTCCTAGCTTAGCAGGGATTCGCTTCTTCCTCACACTCTGCCTCTCCCCTGTGCTCGTGCTCTCTCTCTCAAATGAGTAAATTAAAAAAAAAAATCTTCAAAAGAAAAAAAAAATGTCTTCATAAAGAACTTTATTATAAGTAGAATAGATTGACATCTTCCTTTGGTAGACCTTCAGAATATAAAGTGTTAAAGAATGTAGTAATTTGCTGGCTTCTTCATTCTTTATGTATTTGTTACATTTCTTGGAGGCTTTTAAACTATTCTTTTAATTTGTTTTTGACCAACATTTTTCATATTTTAATTTGCTTTTTGACCAAAACTTTTCTTTTTTTGCTATAGACATTAAAAATGGGGACTTTAATTTTTACTTTTAGCTTAGAGGCATTTTAGAATATTTATATCATTTTAACATTCACCTTTGTAAAGCTCCATTTTGAATTTTTGACCTTTGTTGGGAAATAATCTCTTTTTAGTCAAAGAAATTTTCTTCTTTCTCTGGGAAAAGGTGTTTCATATATATAGATGTCATTGAAGATTCATTGTAGTGCATGCTGGTTTTGCTTCAAATTATATCTATTGTTGCAGGGGGATTAACATTCATATTAATGTATAAGTATATTTCATATAATTACACAGATCGGAGTCCAGTGTTTGTCAGGCTTGATAATTCACTCCCACCCCCATTAAAATGCTAGTGAATTCACTGGTTTCTAACATAACTTGTGGTCAGAGTGAATAGGCCTAGAAACAGAAGTTACATTGCTTCTGTTTATTGTGGCAGGTTGGGTTCTAAGGATGAGTTTTATGTATTTGAGAAGTTAAAAGTTTGTGAATTTTGTGCTGTAAGTAATCATCTGATCATAAGTCATTTCATGGAGTTGGTGATACTTAAAGGAACACATTCTTTACTAAACATATTTATAGTTTAAGAGCATGAGAAAAAATCAAAGCATTTTGGTTCTAATTTTTTTTTTTTTTTTTTTTAAAGATTTTTTTATTTATTTATCTGAGAGAGAATGGGGGACAGAGAGCATGAGAGGGGGAGGATCAGAGGGAGAAGCAGACTCCCCACTGAGCAGGGAGCCCGATGTGGGACTCGATCCCGGGACTCCAGGATCATGACCTGAGCCGAAGGCAGTTGCTTAACCAACTGAGCCACCCAGGCGCCCGGTTCTAATTTGTTTTAAAAAATAGAAAGTGATTGCAAGGTCACTGCGTGCTTAGAGCTTAGCAGCATAGTGCATTTCATCTTGATTTATTGCTAGTATGTCACTGCATAGAATTTCAGACCCATTTCCTTTTAACTGAAGACAAACACAAAAAACCATGATCTGGTTTCTAGTGAACAGCCCTTTAAAAAGGTTCAGATTCCTACAAATTTGTAGATATTGACCACTCTACTACACTTTCCCTTTTATTTAAAAATATTCCCTCTTCCAGCTTTCTTATGTTTAAAAAAATGTGGATTTTATTTTTTTTATTTTTTTAACATTTTTTTTTAAGATTTTTTTATTGAGAGAGGAAGAGAGTGTGTGTGCGAGTACAGGGGGGTGGGGAGGCAGAGGGAGAAAGAGAATCTCAAGCAGACTCCCTGCTGAGTGTGGAACCGACATGGGGCTCAATCTCATGACCCTGAGATCATGACCTGAGCAGAAATCAAGAGTCAGTCACTTAACTGACTGAGCCACCCAGGCACCCCTGAAAAAATGTGGATTTTTTATTAAATCAGTAGCATATTAAAGAAAGCAGTATAGCTTTTATAGTAGTAGAAGAAATTAATTCTTTTGGAAACCCAAATCCCAAATTTTGGTAACTTTGGTTTATATGTAGGGTATGAAATCATTCTTAATATGAAGTCTGTTAGAAACTCTTTAGAGATTTAGAAGTTCATGGGTCTAGAATCTGCTGACACTGGACTGCGAAAAAATTTCTTGTTTTCCTGTGTACTTTTAAAATAGCAAGAACTTTGAATTGGTGGGTGGGTGTAAGGAATGGTGGTCATAGTGGGAAACCAAGGCTGATTCTAGTCAAAGAAATGGGCACTCTTGGCAACTCCAGGCCATCCTGTGATTTCACCCCAAATTGTCTGATCTCCCAGTTCAAAGTTCCCTTTCCTATAAACTCCTTCACTTTAGGAAGCCTTTTTTTTTTTTTTTCTTTTAACCACAATAGATGATTTCTAAATATACATAAAAAAAGTTTTTGCTCTGTATGCCTCATTGGTCAGTAAATTTAAGGAATGTATGTCTAGTATTGGAGTCAAAATAAGCTTTTGGATATGGATAGTATATTTGGGAAAAAATTGATGGTAGAAGAAAAATTGTTGTTTTTTGGATTGCAGAGTTCTAACTGTAAGCAGTCCTCTGAGAACTAGATATTATGGCCCATGTGAACACTAGAACATCATGTTTTGGACTCCAAGGGTGCTGAAACCTGAAGAATCCCGAATTTTCACCTTTCCTTGCTTTTTACTTTTACCAGACCCAATGGCTCTGTCCCTTATTGCCATTGCCCCTGTTACTGATCCCAAATTCCAACATTCTTTCTGAGGAGGAGTAAAAATATGTACCTTTAGACTGAATTTTCATTATGATAAAGTTATTTCATAGATATTTTTTTGTTGTTTAAAAACAGTATTGCTTGAGAGAGTTGTGTAAAAAAGCTGTAGATGTGTTGGTTATCTCAGAAATTGCATGAATAGTTTGATATACTCATTAAAAAGAAACACATCTGTTTTTCAAATAACGTATTTCTTCTAGGTATACCTTAGATGAATTTGGGACAGCCAGAAGAAGCACTGTCGTTCGTGGATTTATTGATGCTCTTACGAGAGGGGGCCCAGGAGGCACACCAAGACCCATTGAAATGCACTCCCATGACCCTTTGAGGTATAGTAATCAGACAGTGTTGGAATAGTTGATGGTTTTCTGAAGGAAATCTTTACTAACATTTAGTTTTTACATTAGATACGTAGGAGATATGTTGGCTTGGCTCCATCAAGCTACTGCTTCTGAAAAAGAACACCTTGAAGCTCTCTTAAAGCATGTAACTATACAAGGTGGGTCCTCTGGTTGTTATTGCTAATGTCTAAGTATAGAAAATAACCCAAGGCTTCTCTGTTTCTATTCTTATTGCTGTCATCTTCACAGAGATAAGCTCTTCACACCTAGGTGCCACATTAAGCACGCTAATTAATTTTCCTCTCTGGTTTCCCCCCTTTTCTGCTAATAGACTTCTCTCCTCCATCACTTTCCTGTCACAGCTGTTCACACTTGTGTGCTGGTCCCTTGTAGCCTTCCCATATCAGGCCTGCGCTCCCCTGCCTTGCTTTTAAGTGTGTAGCGTACACTGTCTCAGATCTTCCGCGCCACGCTTTAAAGGCAGGAGGTGGTATTATCTTCCTTTTATCTATGAGTAAACAGACTGAGGGACTTGTTTAAGGTCATTAAGCTACTAATTCTTTTCTACTGTCCAACCCCTTATTCATTCTCACGTGACTGTTGTAAAGTTTTTTGAATAATTACTCAGGTAGTACTAAATGTACTTAAAATTTTGGTCTTGATTTCAAGGAAGAAAAAATGATGCTTTTTGAGTTGCTATGTCTGTTTCTTACAGAATTTCAGATCTTCTTAGTATTGTGACTATCTTAAGATGCTTGTTAGAGTTTGAGGGGTAAATGGAAAATTAAGATACTCTATTTTTGATAGGAATTAAAGAGAAATATTGTGACTGGTATCACTTGACTGTGTTGCATTGCCCAGCCCCTCATCCTTCTGGCTCACAACGTGATCTCCAGGAGAGGCTAGTGTACAAATTGGGGGAAGATCCTTATTTACCCTTCCTCATTTTTTTTTACTCTTTGATATTCAAATTAAACTCAGCATGTCTGTTTGATTGGCACAAGGTCTGAACTTTTTTAAGTTGTTTTCTGTTATCCTAATTACCTAGTTTAAAAGAATGAATTTCTTAAAAGATGTTTTAGTGAAGTATATATGAGAGGCAATGTGAAGAGGTTGGAAGAATATAGATCGGAGTTGGATGAAACAAGTTATTCTTTGGGAATGGCTTCATTCTTCCAAGCCTCAGTTTCTCTATCTGTAAAAAAGAAGGCGGTCACAGGCAGTAAATGCCAAGTACACAGGACCTTGGTAAATAGTCAGTATTTAGTAAATGCCAGTTTTTCTATTAGATTACAAGGTGTGCTTTCCGTCTTTATATCCTCAGCTTCTGTGTTCAGCACCCCTGCCCAGAGTAAGGCGTTTGTAGAACAAATACTAATACGTCTTTACATCACTTCCTTCAGTTAATATGTTTCCTAGTCATTTTTTCCTGTGACTCATACATACATTTATTCTTTTTCACAAAGAAGTAATGTTCATTTTATTAGTCAGCAGTGCAATAAATTAACAAGGCTCTAGACCCAGACATTAACATAATTAATAATGTCCTAAAAGATATTGAACTTAATAAAATACTATGTTACTTTAAATGTTTGTTATTAGTGCCATTAATCATATGCATTATTGTTTGTTAGTTTTTTGAACTTATGTGTGATATGGAAAAAAATTTTCAGTTATGTTGTAATTAATTGTAGGTGTTGAAGAAAATATCCAGGAAGTTGTTGGGCACATTACTGAGGGTGTGTGCAGGCCTCTAAAGGTAAATATTTTGTTTTTTATATATGTTATATGGCATCTGGCTAAATTATTGCCTTATTCCTGTGAGTTTAAAAGAACTGTTAACAGCTTGAAGTCAAGCTATAGTTTTCTCAAGTTAACACATTAGTGTAGGATAACAAAATACATTTTAAAGTAAGTATTGTCAATTTTCTCTTTAAGGAAGAAAATTTGAAATATTCTTAGTTTATATATATTCACTTATTTTTTTTACCATATTATGTTTTCCATGGTAATTTATGTTAATCAATTGAGAAAAAGTCCCTTAAGTTGAAATAACTTATTTATGAACTCTTAACAGAAATTTTCTAAGAACATGTTCCATTTACTTTATTGTTTCAAGCATTGTACGTTTTTTGTCTAACAATAAATGATGATAAATACAAGGATAAAATAACATGTGTAAGTTTTATTATCAATACTATTTATAGTACAAGGAACAGAATTTGAAGTCAAACTTGGGTTAGAATTTCCACTTTGCCACTTAATTGTGTTCACTTGTTCGAGTTGCCTCTTCTGTTGAACCTGTATATAAAAATACCTACCGTGCGGCTCCTGGATGGCTCAGTCTGTTAAGCATCTGCCTTTGGCTGAGGTCATGATCCCAGGGTTCTGGAATCTAGTCCCCTTTGGCATTGGGCTCCCTGTTCAGCAGGCAGCCTGCTTCTCCCTCTCCTTCTGCCCCTCCCCCCTGCTCGTGCTCTCTCTTTCTCTTTCTCCAATAAATAAAAATCTAAAAAAAAAAAAAAGAAAAAGCTACTATTAAATTAATGGTGGTTGTGAAGATCAAATGAGAAAACTGTGTAGATGAAGTACATAGTTCCTGATACCTACTAGGCTTGCAGCAGTATTTTTCTTTAATAATATTTATGGAATACTTTGTACTTGTTGGTTTAATTTCCTTGTTGATTGACTTCAACTTACTATGTAGAAATTGAAATCTAGAAGGTTTATGATTTATTCTTACCAAGAACCAAATTTTAAAACTAATTTTTTTTGTTTCTGAGATTTTCTTTGGTATTTTGTTGTAGGCAAGGAAATATCAGATAACACACCCTTGTAACAGTTGATTTACAGATTTAATTATTACTGTAATTTGATCATCTTAGGATTCACTTGCATATTCAGTAAATAAATAGCAAAATATTTTGAAATTATTTTACTTAGTTCTCTCAAGTGAAATATTTATTTGCCATAGTTTGGTTTTTAGACATTTATACTCATGTAAATGTTGCTTATTTTGTATACTAGCAGTTATTGGAAAGATAGAAAAAGAGAGTATAAAAATATTTCTCTTTCTACACTTTGCATATTTTTTTGTAACTACATAGAGTTAAAGGAAACTCGGAGTCATAGCAATGAATAAATTGCTTTGGTGAATAAATTGTATTTTATCTGCCTTACCTCCCTTTACCCCCTTCCTTACTTACGATATTATGTTCCTTATATTACTGATTCCTTTTGTTGTTGTTGTTAAAGTAATTGTATAAAATATAATGCTAGGATCTGAGGGTTGGAATGGACTTTAGAGTTTCTTGTTCTGGTCTGAGTAAGAAATATTATTATGATGTTAAAAATATTAAATTAATAGGGCGCCTGGGTGGCTCAGATGGTTAAGCATCTGCCTTCGGCTCAGGTCATGATCCCAGGGTCCTGGGATCGAGTCCCGCATCGGGCTCCCTGCTCAGTGGGGAGCCTGCTCCTCCCTCTGCCTCTCTCTCTCTCTCTGTCTCTTATGAATAAATAAAATCTTAAAAAAAAAAAAAAATTAAATTAATACCCATTGCTTATATAAAGAGATTATATACCAAAGTATGCCTTTGTTTTAAAATGTACCTTATTTCATTTTCCTTAAATGTTTATGTTCCAAAAGGTGTTTTCAACAATTGTAGGGCATTATTGTGACTGTCTGTAAAATTTTAATGTAAGATATCAAAAGGTGAAGAAAAAACTCGTAAGCAAGCAAAAATATTTCTATTGTAAAATGAATAAAAATTCTTTCAGTTTCTGAAGTGACAGAAACCTTAGATCTTTTCATATGATAGTAATATTAAATGCGTACTCTAGAGAATATTTAACAGATGTTCACAGTAGTTACATATCAAATTAGCTTGATAGTGGTACATTATATGATCCAACAACTCTTCCCTTCCTTTATATACTTGTGACAATTTACACTATTTTAAGAATTTCCTTCCTATATGACCTCATTTGGGTATCTAATATTCTCAGCTAACATTTGAATCCCATCTCTTTAATAAAAACTTTAGTGTACTATATGCTCTGAGCTTTGTAAATTATGTGGGTTCTATGCTGTTATAAATCTGCTAGAGAAGAGCTGTGTATCTACATTAATATCTTTTATATTTTGTCCTAATAATTATATTAAAATTTAGAAAATATCACTTTTATTGACATAATATATAATTTAAATCACTATTGATCCAGGCCTTGGACCTAGAGAGAAATTGTAATGTAATGTGAAAAAATCATGGTTTTTAAATTCACACAGCATTCATGACTTATAATTTGTGTCAGTATGTATGTATGATGTATGAATTTCATAAACATATTCATGTAAAGGTCATTTTTTTTCTGTAATCTAAGAGGGTTTTATATGCTCATATACATACATTTGTAAAATCTATTTTAGCAAATCACATATGTTGGCATTATGACATATTCCAAAATCTAAGTATAGAGAAACTTCAGTTTTCAAAAGTGTGTATTAAGCATCTGTTGTGTATGTACTGTAGAGATGTAAAAGAAGCAGAAAACAAATTGTCTGTGTTTAGAATCTGGTTAGGAAACAAGAAAACACAATGTAAGCAGCAGCTTTGAAACAGATATAATACGTAAATAACACATTATCAGTGTGATTTAGATTGTATCCATTAATTAGGGAACATAAAGTAAGGGCAAGATCAGTAAGAATTCCTAGTAGTTAATCTTAAGAGTAATCAAGTTAACTTTGCAGTAGATCTGATACTGCCCTGGTAGCCATAATTAGACATACATGTTGGTGCTAATTTAAGATTTGTCTGTTACTGTCTAATAAAAAAGGAAATTTGGTGTAATAGTTTGAAGATAAGAATTCTTTCATTTTTTTCTGAATATTTGGTGATATAGCAGTATTTGCACTGATAATCTGTTTTTAGGGTGTAACAGCTGCTTTGCAAATAGTGCTGAACTACATTACGTTATAATCTGGTGAAAACCCTCACAATGACCTCATCATTGTATTATTTCTGGTAGCAACTGCCTTCAGCCAAATTCTGTAGGTATTGGATCTAGGTTTTGTTTTTTTTTTGTAGAGTATATCTGTGTTAAAATGTTTCTGTTATTTTACCATCCCCTATAATTTATTTATTTATTTTTTATTTTTTTTAAAGATTTTTATTTATTTATTTAACAGAGAGAGAGAGCACAAGTAGGCAGAGCGGCACAGAGGCAGAGGGAGAAGCAGGCTTCCTGCTGAGCAGGGAGCCTGATGCGGGGCTCGATCCCAGGACCCTGGAATCATGACCTGAGCCGAAGGCAGCCGCTTAACCGCCTGAGCCACCCAGGCGCCCCCCCTATAATTTAATATTCAGAAATTACTTAGAAGGAATTTTGTGATTTCTGCAATAATTAAATTTTATCTTTTTAAATGCATGTTTATACCACATGTGATTATTGAAGAAAAGTTATACCTTTAAGAAATGTTTAATTTTTTTTCACATGTTTTAATAGGTTCGAATTGAACAAGTAATAGTTGCTGAACCTGGGGCAGTTTTGTTATATAAAATTTCTAACCTCCTCAAATTTTACCATCATACAATCAGGTAAGTGGAATGGTTAAATGTGCTTTATTAAATCCTATGTGATACATCATTTCAGTTAGAACACAGTATAAGGGTTTTTGTTTTTTGTTTTTTTCATTTTGTTTTGTTTTGTACCATTTGTACAACTACATATAACTAGCAGAACCTCCACACCATATGAATCATTACATATATATTATTTGTGCTGTATTTTGAGGTCTGTCATTTCCTTTTCTTCCCTAAACATAACTGTACACACCCTCACACACATGCACGTGTACACATACAACTTATAACAGTGTGAGTTTATAGGGTGAGTATATTTTTAATCTTCTTGCATCAGTAAAAGAGATACGTGGCACCTAACGTAACTATACATTATACTCAAAATAGGGCACAATAAGTGAAGTGTCCTATCCTCGACGTAAATAATGTAAATTCTTTATCATTTAGTTTCCTATTAGTGATAAAGCAGAACTATAGCTTTATTTGCTTTAAATAAAAGGTACTTTATCTTCTTTAAATAAAAGTTCTTTTATCTGATTAGGAACCACTTGTTTTCTCTATAGTACGATCTTTGACTCTAAAGTGTGCATTTATTTTCACTTTGCAGTTATGGTATACACTTGAGCTTTATTATGCCACTATAAGACCTTGTTCCATGCGTAGTTGTGTTAAAACAATGTCTTGAATTTCAAGCTCTATTTTGGATAGTTTTCATATTAGTCCATTAAAAATGATTTAACAGTTACTTTTCATCCAGTATGCTAGAATCAAGAACAGAAGTTCAATTGTTAAAATCCAAGAGGGTTATAGCTAATAGATCCAGGAGAGGTACAGGGATCAGTAGTTCAAGAAGCACCGAAAGACTATGGCAATGATGTTACCTACCTTCTAGTAGCTGAGATTAGCCACCCAAAACTTCACAGCTAAGAGATGGGTTTCACATTTTTAAACAAAACCAACAAGCCACAGGCTATAAAACTAATCAGAGATAGGATTTGGGTTAGTCCTCTAACATTTTAGATATAAATTTATTACCACCACTTGCTATGACTCAAAAGCAATAAATTAGTTTCAATTGTGATGTTATAGGCTTCCTAAAATAAGAGAATGATCCATACTGAGGAAACACAAGAGCCACTGAAAGCAGCTAACACTGTAACTAATGCTGTACTAGGCAAAGGTAGTGGTAAATCATTTTTACATTATTTATGTAGTAATACCCATGATGGTACTGCATGAAATTTTTATTTGAAGATAATGATAACTCAGTTTCTAATGCAAATAATGCTAAGAAAAAATCATTTGGATTCTGAAGGTAATAGGTTCCTTAGACTCTGAGAATTACAATTTTTGTCTTTGAAGGTGATGATTTTGAAGATGACAGTTGGATCTTTTGATACCTTTTTTTGTGTACTTTTTTTAGTTCACATATTTCCTCATTTAGTCAATTAAAAAACTGATTACAAATGTTACTCTTCTAGATGCTAAAGAAATGGCAGTGAACAAAATAGCTTAAACTTACATTCTAATGGGGGAGAAAGACTAAGTATAAAATAATAATTTTAACTGGTGATAAGGGCACTGAGGAGAAATAAAGCGGGAGAATGTAAATAAAGCATAGAGAGTGACCACATATGAGCAGGTGTATGTGCATGTGGCTGTTTTAAAGGCCTTTTGGTGGAGGTGATGTTTGAATACAGACCTAAAGAGCGTGAAGGAGTTGGGCATGTAAAGATCTCAGAGAAGAGTGTGCTAGGCAGGGCACACTCTGGCCCTGAGGCCAGAAAAAGCTTCCATTTTAAAGAACCAGAAGGAAGGCCAGTAGTTGGAGTAGAGTGAATGGAAGAAGTAGGGAGGGATGAAATCAGAGAGGTAGGCAGAGGCCAGATCATGTAGGACTTTGTAGGCTCTAGTAAGGATTTAGATTTTATACTGAATGGGTTGAAGAAGATGTGTGTGTGTGGGGGGGGGGGTGTGTTCCAGTGACTTGAGCTGATTTATGATACAAGGTGACTCTGGGCACTGTGTGGATAACGTAGTGTAGTGGGGTAAAGGGGAACAGGGACGGTATTTAGGAAGCTGTTTGTATTCTGAGCAGAGACAGTGATGAATCAGAGTAGGGTGATAGTCTTGTAGGGGGTGAAAAGTAATTATTTCCAGAGACAAGAGGATATATATGGACTAGAGAGGGTGAGATATGAGGAGTCAGGGATGAATTCTTGGCTTTTGGTTTGAACAGTTAGATTAGTGGTATTGTCATTTGCTGAGAGGGAGGCTTCTAGAGAGGACAGTTTGATGGGAGCGGGTGGGTAATGAAGAGTCCAGCCCACTTTTGACTGTCGGATTCAGCATCCCTATGAACATTCAGTGGGAGGTGTTGAGTGAGCAGACAACAGAGAAATCGGCTAAACCTATAAATCTGACAGTTTGTAGTATATAGATGGTATTTGAAACACTAAGACTAGGTAAGATAACTTACGTGAGTATAGATAAACAAGAGGCCTAGGACTGAGTCCTGGGGAATCCTAATATTAAGAGGTTAGGAAAAAAAGAAACCCACAAAGAAAATTGGAAAAGAATAGCCAGTGATGTTGGGGAAAAGTGGGTGACACAATTTTCAAAAATATTTTGCATCTTATACACTAAAACTCCCCAAGGATGGATTCCATCAAAAGGCCGTAGTAAACCAAGGAAAGGAAGATGTAGAATCCATAAAAACAGGGAATCCAGCATACTTTGATTACATTTCCTTTCCTGTAAAACTTTCTCTCTGTGGTTAATAATCACTTTGTTTTTGTACTTGCTTCCTTTCCTATGTCCTTATCACTATTTCAGACCCAAACTCTTAAGTAGACTCTACATTTTCTCACCGTATAGTCAAGCACATCAACCAATCCTTCCTAACTTCTCTCTCCTCACCTCTTCCCACATCCATCTTGGAGATGCCATTCTCTTTCTCCAGTCTGAATTGGTTGCTCTTTAGACCTACTACAAGGCTGTGACACAGGGTTTTGTCTTCTTTATCAGCCTGCTCATTCCCTTATGTTGAAATCCCTGATGCCTTGGACAGCTCTGAATAGTATTTACATGCTTGTAATAATGTAAACATTGAGTATTTATTCACCAGAACCCTATGATATAACTGTATTAGGGAACCTGGGAAAGATGAAGTTTGGGTATGTTGTGGTGGGGGATGAGCATTATGTAAGAGATGTAACTTTTCTATATAATATCTAAAATTGAAAAATATAATGGGAGGATAAGGATGTTGGGTAGAAATATGGCGTGAAATACAAAAAGCATTTACAAGTATCTAGCCCAGTTACTGGTACCTAGTGAGTAGTTAGTAAACACTGGTAAATTCTAGATCTGAGTAACTGCAAAATATGGCTGATAACTCCATTTTTTTTTAAATGAATGTAAACATATCTTGGTATCTCTCCAAAGTTTTCATTAAAATATCAGTTTCTGTGGCGCCTAGGTGACTCAGTTAAGTGTCCAACTCTTGGTTTCAGCTCAGGTCATGATGTCAGGGTCATGAGATCGAGCCCTGTGTCGGGCTCCGCGCTCAGCGGGGATTCTGCTTGAGATTCTCTCCCTCTCCCTCTGCCCCTCTTCCTGCTTTTACTCCCACTCCCCCCCCAAAATAAATAAATAAAATCTTCAAAAAAAACCAAAAAATAAAAATAAATAAAATATCAGTTTCTGTTTGTATACATTCAGTGTTTTCCCCCCGTTGCTTAGGATGGTATACTTTTATTCAGAGGCATACTTACTTTTATTGCATGTATAGGCATGTGTGAGAATTTCTTTCAATTTATTTTGGTGTTTAGCTAATAATATTTTTAACCGAAATACTTTTTTTTTTTTTTTTAATGTAGGTATTATGGCTGCCTGTTTAGGAATTTGCTTTTACTTTGCTGTTTGCTTTATATGTATATTTTTAACTGTTAATTTGTTTTGTGTGCATTAAATATGTAAGAATTCATTCCAGTTTGTTTCAGTTTCAGAATGTATTGAAATATGTAGTATTAGTATTTGCTTTTATAATATATCATGTGCAACATACCAGTTTTCTCTAAATTTGCTGGTTTTTTGTTTTTTTTTTTTGCTTACTATCTACTGGTATTTATCAATGCCATTATATTTATTTTGAGCAATCTTTCACATCAACAAAAAACTTTTTCACCTAACATCACATTTTTAAATGACTTTCAATACATGAATTTGGAGAATAAAATTGGGAATTGTTTTATATACATGCTTGTCTTATATTCTGGCAAAAATGAGAAACTCCTTGGATAGGTGTAAGAAATATCATAGCAAATTAAGGAGTACCGAATGTGCTAATAATTAAATATTTTAAAATACTACCAGATTTTTCATAATTAGTCTAAAGGCAGTTGTATAAAAATTGAGAAACTTTATAATTTAGATATGGTGTAAGAGTTTAATTGGAAGAATAACTCAGTGTTAATAAAATTTAAATATTTTATGAATAGAGCTTGATGGAATGGCCTCCTTAAAATTAAAATTAGTTCTTGGATAATCAAGAGATGCATTTACTATAATAGAGAAAAATAGAGAGATGGGTTTACATGAGTGTCTGTTTTTCTAGAAGAGATTGTACAACATTGAAACCATTTGTTCATCACCTAACTCTTAAAAAAAAAAACACAAAACCCTGTCATTTTTATATGAAACTAGAGGGGTTGTTGTTAATTCACAGTTTATATTCTACATACACACTTTTACTTAAATCTAGATGGGTTTTTTTGGTTTTTTTTGTTTGTTTTTGGTTTTGTTTTGTTTTGAGAGAGAGAGAGCATGGGGGGTATGGCAGAAGGGGCAGAGGGAGAGAGAGAAGATCTTAAGCAGGCTCCACGCCCAGCACAGAGCCTGACATGGGGCTCAATCTCATGACCCTGAATCAGGACCTGAACTGAAATCAGGAGTCAGATGCTTAACTGACTGAGCTACTCAGGTGCCCCTAAATCTAGATCAGTCTTTTAAATGAATTATACACAGTTAAAGAATTGATTGTTTTAGCTTCTGTTTTGCAACCTGAAATATTCTTTGCTTTTAGTGGCATTGTTGGAAATAGTGCAACTACATTATTGACTACCATTGAAGAAATGCATTTGTTAAGCAAAAAAATATTCTTCAATTGCTTGAGTCTTCATGCAAGTAAATTAATGGACAAGGTATGTTTGAAAAATTCGATTCTTAAACTGTGTGAGTGTGAATCTTTCACATTTAAAAATATTGTTTTACAGTTTTTACATTGGTGACAATTTTTTCCCATTCCATACAATGTTCTCTTGAGTTCTTCCTCTGAACGACAAAATATATTTTGAGATGGCTTTACTGGATCTAGGTTTATAGGCTGGGTTCCTGGAACAGTATAACATTGAGTCATAATTGGAGATAGAATCTCAAGCCTTAGTTTCACTACCAGTTTTCTATAGAAAATTTGCTTTAATTTGTAATTAAAGCAAACTTACTATATTTAGGTCAGGGCTAAGATGACATACAGATTGGAAAACTGGAACTCTTACTAAATGTTTTTTTCTAAACAGCTTGCTTTATGTATTTACTCTCTGGTGGTCCAGTTTTATCCTTAAGAAATTTATGCTCCTTTGAGTAATATACTACAATTCATTATGAAAATAAGATAACAAAAAACTTCCCACAAAAAAACAAACAACCACAACAAAAATCTGAAATAGTCCTGAGAGCTAATATTTTTCACTTGAGCAGTGTGTTGTGGCAAGACCTTAATGAATGGGTTTACAATAAGCAAATCCTTCTTTATTTTTTTTAAAGATTTTATTTATTTATTTGAGATAGAGAGAAAGAAGCAGGAACCGGGGAGCAGAGGGAGAGGGAGAAGCAGGCTCCCCGCTGAGCAGGTAGCCCAATGTGGGGCTCAATCCCAGGACCCTGTGATAATGACCTGAGCCAAAGGCAGATGCTTAACGACTGAGCCACCCAGGAGCCCCATCCTTCTTTATTTTTGTTTCATTAAGGACTCAAAGTCTTTTAAGGATGCATCACAATCACTGTACTGGGTTGGTTTTTTTTTTCTTTTAATTATACCACTCAATCTAATAGGCTGGCTGTATTAGGCACAGATTTGTAATATAGTATAGAATAGTGAGTAGCATTCCAATCCAGAGTTTCCTGGTCAATTTTTATATTCCTAAGCTCAGAGAAGCCTTAATAGGAATCTACTTTCTGACCCCCATGCACAACTCAAATTCTTTTGGAAAAGCAATATGGATTTATAGACCTGGACCTATTTAAATTTTTTCCTGTTATATGGATTTTTGTTTACACTGCAAGTTTACTAACAGTCAGTGCTGGTTTTGTATGTGTTTATATGAGTTCTTATTTAAACAAAAATTTTGAAAAATCATTCATGCGTACTTTGAACATGAATAAACATGTGCTGGCTGATGAGATTATAGTGGCAAACAAGGTTGGTTAGCCTCACATTGCTTCCCTTTTAGTGGAGAATAGTTAAATTAATCAATGATTGCTATGGAATCACATATTTTATGAAAGATATGTGGCCAAGGTGCTGTGCCAGCACAAAAGGAGGAGCTTTCCAGAGAGGGAGGTAGAAGAGTTGAACTTGAAAGGACGTGGAATTTAAATAGGTAGACAAGGGGGTGGACAGAGGTCATCCTAAGTAGAGGAAACAAAAAGAATAGGCAAGAACATAAGCTGTGAGTCACCGGTA
The DNA here is from genome assembly GCF_964656455.1 of Halichoerus grypus. Taxonomy (NCBI): domain Eukaryota; kingdom Metazoa; phylum Chordata; class Mammalia; order Carnivora; family Phocidae; genus Halichoerus; species Halichoerus grypus. The sequence continues at coordinate 62,432,312 of NC_135715.1, read as the reverse complement.
AACAAATTTTTCATTTATTAAAAAAATCACTTGGAAAGTGGTATAGCATGTAGATAGGAGAGAGACCAGGTTGCAGACAGAAAGATTAGGGGAGTATCAAGGTAGTTTTTATGAAAATACATGATCTAAAGTAGAGATTCTAGGAAGAGCCATGAAGGAACACATTCTTAAGGGGTAAAGGTAAACCTTCAAAATTTGGTGACTGATTGAATATGGGTACATGAGAGGCAGGAACCTAAAATAATTTCTACATTACCAACCTGGGAATATCAATAGTAATCACAAATATATAGAATATAGGAAGAGGGTAAAATTTACAGGATAAAGATGATATTGCCCACGTTAGGTAGGATACCTTGAAATATCCCATTGTTACTTGTCTAATCTAGTTGGGAGCTATACATTTGGGTTTAGAGAGTTTTGCATGTAAAAGATAGTTGAATCCATGGATTTGGATGAGGTCACTAGAAGTCATGTTTAATAAGAGTAGAGTTCACAGGACATACAGTCTTGGGAAACCCTAACATTTAAGAGAAGAAAAGAAGCCCACCCATGGTAGGATGCTGAGGGAGGATGACATGAGAGGCAGGAGAAAAGTGAGGAAAGTTTTATCAGAAGAGCCAAAAGAATGGAATTTCAAGAAGGAGGACATTGTTAATGACAGGTATTGTATAAAGAGTTCTAGTAAAACAAGGACAGCAGATTTGTTATCCTGGACAACATATAGATGATCCATGACTTACTGAGAACAATTTTAGCTGTGTGGTGAGGACAGGAGCAAGAGTGCAGTATGTGGAAAAGCATATGGATGTGCATATTACCCAAAGCTTCACCAGTCAGATAATATATGGACTAAAGACTGAAAATATAATATAGTAGGCATTCATATTATGAAATTTGAAAGAGAACAAAACACTATGGTAAAAGGAAAGATGGACTTAAATTTTTATGATCAATTAGAAGACAGGAAAAAATTGATTTTTTGAGAAGATCAACAAAATTGACAACCTTCTAGCAATTTTTTAACCAAAGAAAATTAAAAATTAGAATATCAGAAATAACCAGAGATAATTAAAATTTATTAGGAAATACCATATTAAAATACAGCAATTTTATGCTGAAATAATCTGAAAATCTGAATAAAAAGACTGATTTTAAAACAATATATATTGACAAAAAGAATGAAAAAGAAGTGGAAAACTTGAATACACCTTGCAAGGGAAGAAAAACTATTAAAGAACATGCTGCTAGGCCTAGTTCAGGTTATACAGATAGATTTATTCACACCTACAAACAGATAATTCTCCAGAATGTAGGAGAATATGGAAAACTTCCCAGTTCATTTTAGGTGTTTTAATGCTGACATAAAAGCGTTTTAAAGACAGTTATCACAAATCAGTCACTTCAAGTTAAAAAAAAAATAAAAATAGTTAAAATACCATCAGGTCAAATCCAGCATTTTATTAAAACCAAGTATGGGTTCTTCTCAGAAATACAAGAATGTTTAAGTGTTAGAAATACATTAAATGTTTCAGTGTTAAATAAGAAAATTTTATATTAAATTGTTGGGCGGGGAATCTTAGTAAATAACAAAGTAAAAATACTTCCTTAACCATATGAAGATAAAATTAATAGCCCACATCATAATTAACACAGAAGCACTACCAATATATTCTCTTTAAGTCAAGAAAGAACAAGACAAGAATGTTTGCCAATAACATTTTTAAATAATAGAAACACCAGATTAAAAAAATGAGAGATATAAGTATTTCAAAGGAGGAGACATTATTTATGGATGCTATGATTGTCTACTTCAGAAAGCCAAGAGAATTAATTGAGAAGTTGTAAAACTTAGTAAATGGATTTAGAAAGTTATTTGATGACATGGTCAATATACAAAAATAAATTTTCAGGTAGGGTGACAAAGTTGAAAGCAGCAGTAATCTTATCTCCCCACCTAGACAAAAATTGCACTGGTAGAATCTGGCTAATGTCATTATTTTCTAACTCTGGAGTCTAATGAAAGCTTGCAATGTTTAGGGGAAGGCTTGGACAGTAAATTGTGATCAATTTTGGTCAATTTCTACTTAGCACAGTAACAACTACCTGTCTTCCATGCCTGGTGCCATGCAGCAGGCAGCTGTGCACTTGTTCTTGGACCACCTTGCACACAGCTTTTTTTTTTTTTTTTTAATTTTATTATGTTATATTAATCACCATACATTACATCATTAGTTTTTGATGTAGTGTTCCATGATTCATTGTTTGCGTATAACACCCAGTGCTCCATTCAATACGTGCCCTCCTTAATACCCATCACCAGGCTAATCCAACCCCCCACCCTGTCCTCTCTAGAACCCTCAGTTTGTTTCTCAGAGTCCATAGTCTCATGGTTCGTCTCCCCCTCCGATTTCTCCCCATTCATTTTTCCCTTCCTACTATCTTCTTCTTCTTCTTTTTTTTTAAACATATAATGTATTATTTGTTTCAGAGGTACAGGTCTATGATTCATCAGTCTTACACAATTCACAGCCCTCACCATAGCACATACTCTCCCCATTGTCTATCACCCAGCCACCCCATCCCTCCCACCCCCCACCACTCCAGCAACCCTCAGTTTGTTTCCTGAGATTAAGAATTCCTCATACCAGTGAGGTCATATGATACATGTCTTTCTCTGATTGACTTATTTCGCTCAGCATAATACCCTCCAATTCCATCCACGTCATTGCAAATGGCAAGATCTCATTCCTTTTGATGGCTGCATAATATTCCAGTGTGTGTGTGTGTGTGTGTGTGTGTGTGTGTGTGTCTGTCTGTCTCTCTCTCTATATATATACCACATCTTTATCCATTCTTCTGTTGATAGACATCTGGGCTCTTTCCATAGTTCGGCTATTGTGGACATTGCTGCTATAAACATTGGGTGCACGTACCCCTTCAGATCACTACATTTGTATCTTTGGGGTAAATACCCAGTAGTGCAATTGCTGGGTTGTTGGGTAGCTCTATTTTCAACTTTTTGAGGAACCTCCATACTGTTTTCCAGAGTGGCTGCACCAGCTTGCATTCCCACCAACACTGTAGGAGGGTTCCCCTTTCTCCGCATCCTCGCCAACATCTGTCATTTCCTGACTTGTTAATTTTAGCCATTCTGACTGGTGTGAGGTGGTATCTCATTGAGGTTTTGATTTGGATTTCCCTGATGCCGAGTGATGTTGAGCACTTTTTCATGTGTCTGTTGGCCATTTGGATGTCTTCTTTGGAAAAATGTCTGTTCATGTCTTCTGCCCATTTCTTGATTGGATTATTTGTTCTTTGGGTGTTGAGTTTGATAAGTTCTTTATAGATTTTTGGATACTAGCCCTTTATCTGATATGTCATTTGCAAATATCTTCTCCCATTCTGTCGGTTGTCTTTTGGTTTTGTTGACTTTCCTTTGCTGTGCAAAAGCTTTTTATCTTGATGAAGTCCCAATAGTTCATTTTTGCCCTTGCTTCCCTTGCCTTTGGTGATGTTTCTAGGAAGAAGTTGCTGTGGCTGAGGTCGAAGAAGTTGCTGCCTGTGTTCTCCTTTAGGATTTTGATGGACTCCTGTCTCACATTTAAGTCTTTCATCCATTTTGAGTCTATTTTTGTGTGTGGTGTAAGGAAATGGTCCAGTTTCATTCTTCTGCATGTGGCTGTCCAACTTTCCCAACACCATTTGTTGAAGAGACTGTCTTTTTTCCACTGGACATTCTTTCCTGCTTTGTCGAAGATTAGTTGACCATAGAGTTGAGGGTCCATTTCTGGGCTCTCTATTCTATTCCATTGATCTATGTGTCTGTTTTGTGCCAGTACCATACTGTCCTGATGATGACAGCTTTGTAATAGAGCTTGAAGTCCAGAATTGTGATGCCGCCAGCTTTGCTTTTCTTTTTCAACATTCCTCCGGCTATGCGGGGTCTTTTCTGGTTCCATACAAATTTTAGGATTATTTCTTCCATTTCTTTGAAAAAAGTTGATCTTATTTTGATAGGGATTGCATTGAATGTGTAGATTGCTCTAGGTAGCATTGACATCTTCACAGTATTTGTTCTTCCAATCCATTAGCATGGAACGTTTTTCCATTTCTTTGTGTCTTCCTCAATTTCTTTCATGAGTATTTTATGGTTTTCTGAGTACAGATTCTTTGCCTCTTTGGTTAGATTTATTCCTAGGTATCTTATGGTTTTGGGTGCAATTGTAAATGGGATCGACTCCTTAATTTCTCTTTCTTTTGTCTTGTTGTTGGTGTATAGAAATGCAACTGATTTCTGTGCATTGATTTTATATCCTGCCACTTTACTGAATTCCTGTATGAGTTCTAGCAGTTTTGGGGTGGAGTCTTTTGGGTTTTCCACATAAAGTATCATATCATCTGCAAACAGTGAGAGTTTGACTTCTTCTTTGCTGATTCGGATGCCTTTTATTTCTTTTTGTTGTCTGATTGCTGTGGCTAGGGCTTCTAGTACTATGTTGAATAGCAGTGGTGATAGTGGACATCCCTGCCATATTCCTGACCTTAGGGGGAAAGCTGTCAGTTTTTCCCCATTAAGAATGATATTCATTGTGGGTTTTTCATAGATGGCTTTTATGATATTGAGGTATGTACCGTCTGTCCCTACAGTCTGAAGAGTTTTAATCAAGAAAGGATGCTGTACTTTGTCAAATGCTTTTTCTGCATCTATTGAGAGGATCATATGGTTCTTGTTCTTTCTTTTATTAATGTATTGTACCACATTGATTGATTTGTGGATGTTGAACAAACCTTGAAGCCCAGGAATAAATCCCACTTGGTCGTGGTGAATAATCCTTTTAATATACTGTTGGATCCTATTGGCTAGTATTTTGGTGAGAATTTTTGCATCCATGTTCATCAGGGGTACTGGTCTGTAATTCTCCTTTTTGATGGGGTCTTTGTGTGATTTGGGGATCAAGGTAATGCTGGCCTCATAAAATGAGTTTGGAAGTTTTCCTTCCATTTCTATTTTTTGGAACAGTTTCAGAAGAATAGGTATTAATTCTTCTTGAAATGTTTGGTAGAATTCCCCTGGGAAGCCATCTGGCCCTGGGCTCTTGTTTGTTGGGAGATTTTTGATTACTGCTTCAATTTCCTCAGTGCTTATGGGTCTGTTCAGGTTTTCTACTTCTTCCTGGTTCAGTTTTGGTAGTTTATACATCTAGGAATGCATCCATTTTGTCCAGATTGTCTAATTTGCTGACATATAGTTGCTCATACTATGTTCTTATAATTGTTTGTATTTCTTTGGTGTTCGTTGTGATCTCTCCTCGTTCATTCATGATTTTATTTATTTGGGTCATTACTCTTTTCTTTTTGATAGGTCTGGCCAGGGGTTTATCAATCTTGTTAATTCTTTCAAAGAACCAGCTCCTAGTTTCGTTGATCTGTTCTGTTCTTTTGGTTTCTGTTTCATTGATTTCTGCTCCAATCTTTACTATTTCTCTTCTCCTGTTGGGTTTAGGCTTTATTTGTTGTTCTTTCTCTAGCTCCTCTAGGTGTAGGGTTAGGTTGTGTATTTGAGACCTTTCTTGTTTCTTGAGAAAGGCTTGTATTGCTATATACTTTCCTCTTAGGACTGCCTTTGCTGCATCCCAAAGATTTTGAACAGTTGTGTTTTCATTTTCATTTGTTTCCATGAATTTTTTTAATTCTTCTTTAATTTCCTGGTTGACCCCTTCATTCTTTAGTAGGATGCCTTTAGCATCCATGTATTTGAGTTCTTTCTGACTTTCCTCTTGTGATTGAGTTGTAGTTTCAAAGCGCTGTGGTCCAAAAATATGCAGGGAATGATCCCAATCTTTTGGTACCGGTTGAGACCTGATTTGTGACCTAGGATGTGATCTGTTCTGGAGAATGTTCCATGGGCACTGGAGAAGACTTGCACACAGCTTGTTGAGCCAGGGTTGGCAAAAAGGAGACTGTCCTCCAAACCTCAGGGGGATCTGTGCTCTGATCACACAGGTGCAAAGAGGAGGGCCATTGTTTTTACACTTCCCCCATTGTTGCAAACACCTCCTCAGGCTAGAGTGACTTCCTGGGAATTTCAATTTTCCCACCCCATTAGTTTTTCTTTTTTTCCCCTTTTTGGGAGCCTAGACATTAAAGAGTAGGAATTCAAAAGCAACTCCATACACAAGGATGATTAGAAAGTAACCACACATGTCCAGGGAATGGAGCAGCTCAGAAGAGAACTGAGAAGACCTTAAGGTTACATCTCAGGCTGATCCTTGGTACAGTGATAACAGTTTTAAAAAACCAAAAACATTAACAGAAAATGGTAAACCATGTGGAATGGGGAGAATCTGTTTTTCAGAGTTAGCAAATTTTTACATTGAAATGTTCAGTTTTCAACAAAAAAATTACAAGGTATACAAAGAAAGAGGAAAGTAAGCCAATTCAGAGGAAAAAATATAAACAGAAACTGTTTCTGAAAAATAGAAGATCTATTGGTAGATCTACTAGATCTACTAGACAAAGGCTTTAAAACAACTATGTTAAAGATGCTCAAAGAATTAAAGGAAGATGTGGACAAAATCAAGAGAACAATGTATGGACAAAATGAAAATATTAATAAAGAGTTGTAAAAACCTAAAAAGATACCACAAAGAAATTCTGGAGTTGAAAAGTACATTAACAGAAATGAAAATTTCACTATAAGGATTCAAAGGAGATTTTAGCAGGCAGAAGACAGAATCAATAAACTTGAAAACAGGACTTTGGAAATTACCGAATCCAAGGAATAAATGAAAAAAAGATAGGAAAAGTGAACAAAGCCTAAGGGACCTGTGGAATACCATCAAGCAGACCAACGTATGCATTGTGGGAGTCACAGAAGAAGGCTGAGTGGGGGTGGAGAATATTTGATGAAATGGCTGAAAAATTCCCAAATTTGATGGTAAATATGTATGTAAACATACCCAAAAAGGTCAACAAACTACAGGAAGATGAACTCAGAGACCCATATCAAGACCCATTGTAATTATAATTACATTATAATTTGAAAATTGAAAATTTCTCTTGAAAAATACCAAGAGAAAAGCACTTGTCACATAAAATTATCAGCAGATTATCTTCAAAAATTTTGGAGGCCAAAAAGCAGTGGCAGATATATTAAAAGTGCTCAAAGGAGGGAAAAAAGTCAACTAAGAGTTCTTTATCTGACAAAACTCTTCCAAAAGTGAGGGTATTCTCTCACAAAAGTGAGACATTCCCAAATAAACTAAAGCTGAGGGAATTAATGACCAATACACCTGCCCTGCAAAGAAATGCTCAAGGGAGCCCTGTAGAGTGAAATGAAAGGACAAGAGACAGTAACTTCAAGCTTTATGAAGAAATAAAGATCTCAATAAAGGGAAATACATAAGCAATTAAAAGCTAGTACTGGGGCACCTGGTGGCTCAGTTGGTTAAGCATCTGACTTCAGCTCAGGTCATGATTTCAGGGTGCTGGGATGAAGCCCCACATCGGGCTCCCTGCTCAGTGGGGAGTCTGCTTCTCTGCCCCTCTGCCCCTCCCCCTGCTTGTGTTCTCTCTCTCAATAAATAAAATCTTAAAAAAAAGCTAGTATTGTAACAAAGGTTTGAACTCTACTTTTTGTTTTCTCTATGATTTAAGAGACTAAACCTTTTTAAAAAATTATTTACTCTAAAAGCTAGTATTGTTGTAACTTTGGTTTGTAATTCCATATTTTTTCTACATAAGAGGCTAATCATTTAAAATGATTATTAATTTATATTTTGTGACATCAACTGACAGAGTGGAGATGGAGCTGTAAAGAAGCAGAGTTTTTTGTATGTTATTGAAGTTAGTTGGTATAAATTCAAGTTAGAGTGTTAAATAATTTTCAGACCTTAAATGTAATCCCCATGGTAACTACAAGGAAAATAGCTAAATATACACAGAAGGAAATGAGAAAAAAAATTTAAATGTTTATTCACTGCAAAAACCAACTTAAAAGAGGATAGTAATGAAGGAAATGAGAGACAAAAGAAGACTATAAGGTATATAGAAAATAATAACAAAACAATGGGAGTAAGTTTCTTATCAATATTTACTTTAAATGTAAATGGATTAAACTCTCCAGTCAAAGGATAGAAATTGGCAGAATGGATAAAGCCACAAGATGCAACTGTTTGCTGTCTACGTGAGACTTACTTTAGATACAAGACACCTAATGAAAGTGAAAGGAAGGAAAAAGTCCATGCAAATACTAACCAAAAGAGAGCAAATGTGGCTATAATAATATCAGCTCAAACTGACAGAATTGAAGGAAGAAATAGATCTACATTAATAATTGGAGACTTCAGTAGCCTATTTGCATTAATGGATAGAACAGCCAAACAGAAGGTAACACAGTAAACCAACCAGATCTAACAGCATATACAGAACATTCTACCCAACAAAAATAACAGTATACACATTCTTCTGAAGTACACTGCCTCATTTTCCAGGGTAGACCATACATTAGGCCACAAATTAATCTCAGTAGATTTTAAAAGATAGATATGATACAAATTATTTTCTCTGACCACAACAAAATAAAGTTACAAATTAGTAACAAAAGGAAAACTCGGAATTTGGGCACCTGGATGGCTCAGTTGGTTAAGTGTATGCCTTCTGTTCAGGACATGATCACAGGGTCCTGGGATCGAGCCCCCCGTCAGGCTCCCTGCTCCTTGGGGAGCCTGCTTCTCCCTCTCCCTCTGCCTGCCGATCACCCCTGCTTGTGCGCTCTCTCTCTGTCAGATAAAATCTTTTTTTTTTTTTTTAAAGGAAAACTCGGAATTTTATCACAAATTTGTAGAAATTTAACAACCAATGGATCAAATAAGAAATCACAAGGGAATTAGAAACCACTTAGAGACAAATGAAAATGAAAACACAACATGACAAAACTTATGGGATGCAGTGTAAGTGGTATCAAGGGGAAACTTTATAGCTATAAACAGTTACATTAAAAAACAAGAAAAATATCAGATCCACAACTAACTTTACAACTTAAAGAATGAGAAAAGAATACACTAAACCCAATCTAACAGAAAGGAAATAGTAAAGATTAGAGCAGTGATAAGTGGAGATTAGAAAAACGATAGAGAAAATCAGTCAAACCACAATATAGTTCTTTGAAAATGTCAACAAAATTAACAAACCTTTAGTTAGATGGACTAAGAGAAAAAGAAGACTCTAGAAGACATATAAATGGCCAATAAAGTTTCAAGGAAAGATGTTCAAACATCACTAATCATTCGGGAAATAGAAATCAAAACTACAATAAGACCCATTAGGATGGGTCTAATGGGTTCACACCCATTAGGAGGCTACTATCAAAAAAACCCCCAGAAAGTAGCAGTGTTGGCAAGATTGGAGAAATTGGGACCCTTGTGCACTGTTGGTAGATATGTTAAATAGTGCAGTGCTATGGAAACCAATATGGTAGTTTCTCAAAAAATTTAAAATAGAATTACCATTATGATACAGCGGTTCCACTTCTGGGAGTCCAAAAGGATTGAAAACAGGGTCTCAAAAAGATATTTGTGTAGCTATATATGTTCATTGCAGCATTATTCATAATAGCTAAAATGTGGAATCAGCCAATGTCTGTCAATGGATGAACAGATAAGCAATATATATATATAGCAGAATACTATTCAGCCTTGAAAAGGAAGGGAATTCTGACATTATTACAATATGGATGAAACTTGAGATTAGTATGCTAAATGAAATAAGACAGATAAATGCTATATGATTCCACCTATATGAGAGTCTACAGTGGGCAAAATTAGAGACGGGAAGTAAAATGGTAACTGACAGGAATTGGGAAGGCGGGGGGATAGGGAGTTATTGTTTAATGGGTATAGAGTTTCAGTTTACAAGATGAAAAGAGTTATGGATATGGATAAGGGTTGTGCAGTGTTAAGAATATGTTTAGTACCACTGATCTGTACACTTAAGAATGGTTAAGATGGAAGGGTGAGGTCACTAAGACGGTGATATAGATCATTCCTGGCTTTGCTCCCTTTCACAAGAACTCTTCACGGGCAAAGCACCACTGAGAGAATCCTAGAACTCTGGAGTGACACTGAAGCACCCCCCTGCACCACAGAGATCAAGACATACAAGAATAAGAGAAGTAGCTACATGCTAACTATATATTCCCCCCAATCCAGCTCAGAGTAGCACCATACAGACAGCCCCCCCACCAAGCATGTGGTTCCTCCAGTGGGAAAAGAGAGTCTGGGTGGACATCTAGCCTCCCCAGTGTTGCTTCATGGGAGCTCCTATGCTATTCTTACCCCATGGGGATTACAGGGGAATTTTGAGGTGTCAAGCACTGGGATTCTGACTGATGGAGCAGTGGAGTGGGGGTTGAAACAAGCACTCAGATCTTGGCAGACGAAGTTCATACCTGTAGAGCCCAAGTAGTAGTCCGAACCAGTGGTTTTGCCCATCTGTAGAACCAACTCAGAGGTGCACTCTGACCAGTGACCTCATCAAGGTTTAGGTCTGCCTGATTTGGATCCTGAATTGAAGAGTTTTGATGGCATTAGATCTTGGTTTGCCACACCTATGAAAGGGAGCTGAGTCGTAGTCATTTCTGTTCCAAAGCATGACTGTTTGTCCCATCGACTTAGAAGGGCTGGCAGGAACACTTGATAGTGCATAACCTAGCAACACTCAAGCCTAGAAATGGATAAGCAGAGCTGCTTGCTTCTGGCATGGACCATTCACCTGCTATATCCATGTAGGGGAATTAATCCATAGCTTCACCTGAGGCTGATGGTAGCTCTCAACTGAGAAGCCTGTTTGGGAAAATTGGGAGTTGCTTGGAGAGACCCCTCCCTACCTTCTCCCTAGGCAGAGAGCTGAGTCACAGCCCCACCTGCTGTGAAGCCTGGCTCCTAGCACCATCTGGCAAAAACAACTAAAAGCTTGTGCTCTCTCTCTCTCTGTCAAATAAATAATAAAATCTTAAAAAGCAAAAAAGAAATAGAAAATCTGAATAGACCAATTACGAGTAAGGAAATTGAGTCAGTAATCAAAAATCTTTCAACAAAGAAAAACCCAAGACTAGATGGTTTCACTGGTATATTTTACCATTTAAAGAATTCACACCAGTCCTTCTCAAACTCTTCTAAAAAATTGAAGAGGAGGGAATGCTCCCAAAGTCCCTTTGTGATACCAGCTGTACTCTGATACCAAAGCCAGAAAATAACACTAATAGAAATGAAAACTACAGTCCAATAACCCTGATGAATATAGGTGAAAAAATTCTCAATAAAATACTAGCAAATTGAATTCAGCAGCACATTAAAAGGATCATTCACCATGATCAAGTAGCATTTATCCCTGGGATGCAAGGGTGGTTCAACATACCCAAATCTATCTAATACATCACAAATAGAATGAAAGAAAAGAAACATGATCATCTCAATAGATGCAGAAAGAACGTTTGACAAAAACATATTTGTGATTTTTTTTAAAAAAAGCCCTTGAATTAAGTATGGAAGTTATGTATGTCAACAAAAAGTCCATAAATTATGAGCCCACAGCTAACACCATACTCAACAGATAAAGGTTGAAAGCTTTTCCTAAGACAGGGCTGTCCACCCTTACCACATCTATGCAGTATAGTACTGGAAGTCTTAGCCAGAGCAAGGAGGCAGGAAAAAATAAATAAAAGGTATCAGAATTGGAAAGGAAGGGGGGTGTCTGGCTGGCTCAGTCAGTGGAGTGTGTGACTCTTGATCTTGGGGTTGTAAGTTTGAGCCCTACGTTAGGTATAGACATTACTTTAAAAAAAAAGAATTGGAGTGCACCCCGATGTTTATAGCAGCAATGTCCACAATAGCCAAACTGTGGAAAGAGCCAAGATGTCCATCAACAGATGAATGGATAAAAAAGATGTGGTATATATATACAATGGAATATTATGCAGCCATCAAAAGGAATGAGATCTTGCCATTTGCAATGACGTGGATGGAACTGGAGGGTATTATGCTGAGCGAAATAAGTCAAACAGAGAAAGACATGTATCATATGACCTCACTGATATGAGGAATTCTTAATCTCAGGAAACAAACTGAGGGTTGCTGGAGTGGGAGGTGGGGTGGGAGGGATGGGGTGACTGGGTGATGGACACTGGGGAGGGTATGTGCTCTGGTAAGCGCTGTGAATTGTGCAAGACTGTTGAATCTCAGATCTGGACCTCTGAAACAAATAATGCAATATATGTTAAGAAAGAAAAAAAGAAGAAGAAGAATGTAGCAGGAGGGGAAGAATGAAGGGGGGGAAATTGGAGGGGGAGACGAACCATGAGAGACGATGGACTCTGAAAAACAAACTGAGGGTTCTAGAGGGGAGGGGGGTGGGAGGATGGGTTAGCCTGGTGATGGGTATTGAGGAGGGCATGTTCTGCATGGAGCACTGGGTGTTATGCACAAACAATGAATCATGGAACACTATATCTAAAACTAATGATGTAATGTATGGGGATTAACATAACAATAAAAAAATTTAAAAAAAAGAATTGGAAAAGGAAAAAGTAAAATTTGTCTGTATTTGCAAAAGACATGATTTTATGTATAGAAAAGACTAAAATAAAAACAGATTTAATCAACAAATTCAGTAAAATTTCAGGATACAAAATCAACAAATAAAAATCAATAGTTTCTGGGGTGCCTAAGTGGCTCAGTCAGTTAAGCATCCAACTTTTGGTTTTGACTCAGGTCATGGTCTTAGGGTCGTGAGATTGAGCCCCAGGTTGGGCTCTGGGCTCTGTGCTCAAGCATGAAGTCTGCTTGGAATTCTTGCCCTCTGCCCCTCTCCCTGCTCGAGCTTGCTCTCTCTCTCTCTCTCTCATAAATAAATAAAATCTTTAAAAAATCAGTCGTGTTTCTGTACACAATGAATTATCTGCAAAAGTAATAAACAATGCCATTACAATAGCATCAAAAACAATGAAATTCTTGGGAATAAATTTAACCAAGAAGGGAAAAGATCTCTACTCTGAAAACTGTTAAGACATCGGTGAAAGAAATTGAAGAAGACAGAAATAAATATAAAGGTACTCTGTGTTCATGAACTGAAAGAATTAATATTGTTAAAAATGTAAATACTACCAAAAGCCATCTATGGACTCAACACAATCTCTAACAAGATTCCAAAGGCACTTTTTACTGAAGTTAAAAAAAAAAAATCCTAAAATTTATATGGAGCCACAGAAGACCCCCCCAAAAGCCAAAGTAATGCTGAGAAAGAACAAAGCAGGAGGCTTCATACCTACTGATTTCAAGCTATACTATGAAGTTATAATAATTAAAGCAGTATATGATACTGGCATGAAACCAGAGAAATGAAACAATGAAACAGAATCTAGATCCCAGAAATAAACCCATGTATATACATTCCATTAATTTTTGACAAGGGAGCCAATAATACTCAATTGAGAAAAGAGAGTATCTTAAATGGTGCTGGGAAAATTGGATACTCATGTTTAAAAGAATGAAACTTCACCTCAGTCTTATACCACTCACAAAAATTTAACTCAAAGTGAAATTTAAAGACTTAAATGTGAAACCTGAAACCATGAAACTTTTAGAAGAAGATACAGGAAAAAAGTTCCTTGGGACGCCTGGGTGGCTCCGTCAGTTAAGCGGCTGCCTTCACCTCAGGTCATGATCCCAGGGTCCTGGGATTGAGACCCGCATTGGGCTCCTTGCTCTGTGGGGAGCCTGCTTCTCCCTCTGCCTACTGCTCCCCCTGTTTGTGCTCTCTCTCTCTCTCTGATAAATAAATAAAATCTTTAAAAAAAAAAAAAGTTCCTTGACGTGGGCCTCAGCAATGACTTTTTTGGATATGACACCTAAAGCACAAGCAATAAAATCAAAACTAAACAAGTGGGATTACATCAAACTAAAAAGTTCTGCACAGCAAAAGAAACCATCAACAAAGTGAAAAGACAACTTACCGAATGGGAAAAAATATTTATAAACCATATACCTAATAATGGGTTATTATTCAAAACGTATTAAAAAAACCTCATACAACTCAATAGAAAAAAGCCATCAATTTAATTAGCAAATGGTCAAAGAACATGAATATGTATTTTTCCAAAGAAGATATATGAAGGGCCAGTGGGTACATGAAAAGATGCTCAACATCATTAATTATGGGGAAATGCAACCCAAAACCACAATGAGATACCACCACCTTAGACCTGTCAGAATGGCCACCATCAAAAAGACAAGAAATAACGAATGCTGGTGAGGATGTAGAGGTACGGGAATACTTCTGTTCTTGTTGGTGGGATCATAAACTGGTACAGCTGCTATGGAAAACAGTATGGAGGATTCACAAAAAATTAAAAATAGAACTACCATATGTTCCAGCAATTCCACTTCTGGGAATATATCCAAAGGAAATGAAAACACTAACTCAAAAAATCACCCCCTTCATAGCAGCGTTATTTACAATAGCCAAGACATGGAAACAACTTAAGCGTTCATCAACAGATACATAAGTGGTATACACACACACACACACACACACACACACACACACTGTAATATTATTCAGCCATAAGAAAGTAAGGAAATCTGCCATTTGTGACAGCATGGATGGACCTTGAGGGCATTATGCGAAGTGATGTCAAACAGGGAAAGACAAACACTGTATGATCTTAAATGTGAAATCCAAAAAACAAAACAAAAACCAAACTCAGAAAAAGAGGTCTGACTTGTGGTTATAGAGGCAGGGATTGCAGGGAGGGGGAATTGGAGAAAGATGGTCAAATGGTACAAACTTGCAGTTATAAGATAAATAAGTATTAGGGATATAATGTACAACATGTTGACTGTAGTTACCACTGCTGTATGATGTTGTTAAAAGAGTAAATCCTGTGAGTTCTCATTACGAGAATTCTTTTTCATGTCTTTTTATTGAATCTAAATGATATGGTAGATGTTAACTAAATTTATTATAATCATTTCACAAAATATATAAGTCAGATCTTAATGCTGTACGCATTAAAATGAATAATCATGATATATGTTAATTATATATTTCAATAAAAGGGAAAAAAGTGTATTATATTTCAGTTAACGAATGACTGATCAGAATGATGCCTTTTACAAATCATAGCCAACATTTAGTGAGCACTTAATATTGGACACACAAACATACACACAAATGGTTAAGATGGTTACATAGGTAAATAAAGAAAGAAGGAAAAAATCACATGGGACTTAATAAATACTGGTTACAAGAATGACTCCTTCCCTTCGTTTTCTGCTAGCCTATTATCTCTTGCACCCTTTTCATTTTACCATCCTTCCTTTGCAAAAACACCCTGAATTCAGCTTTTCAATTTCTCTTTTGTATACCCTGACTGCTGAGCACTGCTCAAGAAAATCATGTAACCACGCAGAGTGGATTCACTAAAATTCACCATTTCCAACATCAGCAAAGCCCGCCATAATGGCAGTCCTACATGTTCTTAAGCGGCGACTCCCATTTACCTTTCTTTTACCTATTCCTCAAATCTACCATACTTCCTCCTACTTGAACTGCCAGCTCTTGTTGACAATGGATAATAGACATTTTAAAATATCTTTGCCAATATATGAGCAAAAAATGGTATCACTGTTTTTTTATTTGGATTTCAGTGATTCTACTGAGAATGAACATTTAAAGTATGTTTATTGGCTGTTTGTGAATTGCTTATGTCCTCTGCCATTTTTCTACTGGGTTTTGTCTTAACTGTTTTCTCTTCTTCATGTGTAAAGAATATCAACTGTCATTTTTATTAAAAATACTTTCTCCAAGTCATCATTTGCCTTTAAATTTGCCTGTAGTATTTTCTAACAAATTTACTTTTAATTTTTACATAGCAAAGTCTCAAGTTTTTCTATATGGTTTCTCCCTTGGGAGCATGTGATGCTTAAAAACTCTGGACAATCAGAAAATACACTTAGAATTTAATATGTGATAAAGTTAGCATCTGTCAATGGGAAAATGTTAGATTATTTAATAAAATTATTTAGATTCATGTTCTTAGGTGTTTTTGTGGTTTCATTTTTACATCAAATTTTTAATCTACCTGAAGTTTATTTTTGTCCATGCTGGGGAGGAAGGATCTTATTTATTTTTCCCAAATGGTTACCCATTTATTTTATTTTTACTCAAAAAACTACTAAGTTCTTCTGTGTTTTATTTCTCTTATAAAGTTAAAATGAAAGTTGCAAGAAAATAGGAAAATAAAATGGATAATAAAATAGAAAAATAAAATGGATAATAAGGGATGGCATCTTTCAATTAAAACCTAGAACAGGATAGGGGATAAACAGGGAAAGAAAGTAATTGTAATTTGAATATTTTAAGTACAAGTTACGTGAGTTTATAGCAGTGCATGGGTTTTGACTATTTTTGGTTTTTGTTACCATTATCAGTAATTGTGCCCTGAAATGTTTTTCTCAGATATGAATTGGGCTATATTTAGGGATATTTTAACATTAAGTTGAGATTGGAATATGATACTTTTTACAGCTTGAATGTTGCTTACATCTGCAGCCATTTCAGGTTTCTTTCAAGAATTATCTTTCTTTCATTAAATTTTAATGTTCCATATTTTATATTAGTTATATCTTTCTCTTATTCTACATCTCGTAAATCATTCAATTCTTTTAAAAAGATTCTGGCCTTATAAAGAAAACAACACTTACTCAGAATGGTCTTCATCAGCAAAGCACCCAAGCGGAAATTTTTGTTAATAAAATTTTAAGTGGATAGTAAATTTGTTGGGAAGAATAACCTTTAAAATGAAGGCATAGCCAGAAATGAACTCTTTATATGATTCCTTCTGTGCTTCTTTTTTTTTTAAAGATTTTATTTATTTATTTGACAGAGACACAGCAAGAGAGGGAACACAAGCAGGGGGAGTGGGAGACGGAGAAGGAGGCTTCCCGCTGAGCAGGGAGCCCCATGCGGGGCTGGATCCCAGGACCCTGGGATCATGACCTGAGCGGAAGGCAGACGCTTAAGGACTGAGCCACCCAGGCGCCCGTCCTTCTGTGCTTTTAAAAAGACATATTTCGGAACTAATTCTTTATTCACCATGAAAAAAAAATTCAAGGACATAATTTTATTGACAGTTGTACATTTTCCCTAACAAAGCAGTTTGAAGCACTTAAGTAGTCAAGTATGTATATTCCCTTCCTTATCAGGCTGTCTTGAAACTTTCGTAACTGCAAACCTAGCAATGTCTAAAGGTAATACAATCTTCCTCTACTTATGGTAGGTTTATGTCCTAAAAATATTAAAAGTTGAAAATGCATTTAATACACCTAACTTATAGAACATCATAGCTTAGCCTAACCTGTCTTAAACATGTTCAGAACATTTGCATTAGCCTGCGTTGGGCACAATCATCTAACACAAAACCTATTTCATAATTAAAGTGTTAAATATCTCATGCAATTTATTGAATATTGTACTGAAAGTGAAAAACAAAATGGTTGTATGGGTACAGAATGGTTATCAGTTGTTTACCCTTGTGGTTGTGTGGCTGACTGGGAGCTGCAGCTTGCTAGCCTGGGGGAAAAAATCAAAATTCAAAATTTGAAGTACAGTTTCTACTAAATGTATATTGCTTTTACTCCATTGTAAGGTCAAAAAATTCTACTTTGAGTCGTCATTAGTTGGGAACTCTCTATATATATCTATGCTGCAAAATACACAATGCCATATCAATTTAAGCTAGACAGACATTTGCTATATTCACTATTTTGCTATATTTCACTATAGCGATAGGACAATTCTAATTTAAAAGTATATGATATGTCATAAATGAAACCCAAATCAGAGGCACCTGGGTGGCTCAGTCAGTTAAGTGTCCAACTGTTGGTTTTGGCTCAGGTCGTGATCTCAGGGTCCTGGATCTAGCCTAACTCTGGCTCCTGGCTCAGCGGGAGTCTGCTTGCCCTCTCCCTCTGCCTCTGCCCCTCCCCGCACTCACACTCACTGGTGTGTGCACAGGCACTCTCTCTCTTTCTCTCTCTCAAATAAATAAAATAAATCTTTAAAAAACATGAAACCCAAATCAAATTAATAGGGTTAATTTACCTAGATCTCTGGGGGGGGGAACTAAACTAAATGGTCCTTTAAATGAATTGTGACTTAAATTCTAGTATTAAGTTAGTGTTCGGAACCTCCTTTTACTGTTCAAAGTGTAGTGTATGGACCAGCAGCTTGGACCTCACTTCTGAGCTTCTTAGACATTCGGAAATCTTAGTCTAGCCTAGACCTACTGAATCAGAATATGCATTTTAACAAGATTCCCTGCTCATTCGTATGCATGTTAAAGTTTGAGAAATGCTGTTCTAGATGAATAGTTTGAGTTTTACATTATTCCTTACAGATTGTTCTGTTCGGAAAAACAAACAAAAACAGTATTTTCAGCTAAAATGCTTTTTAAATTTTAAATAAAGTTATGTGAAATAAAAAGTTGTAATTATTTGAAGTTATTTCAAACAGATGTTAGTTTGCATTTTAAGATTCATTGTGGATATTTTTATCGACTTAAAAACTTTAATTCCATAAGTAAAAATATAAGACAAGAGGAAATTTTTGGAGGTGATGCATATGTTTTACAGCTTAGAATTTGATGATGGTTTCATGGGTGTATACGGATCTCCAAACTCATCGAATTATATACATTAAATAAATACAGCTGTTTGTTATATCAGTCATACCTCAGTAAAATGGTTTTAAAAAACACTTCAGTTCTATTTATTGTCAGTTGCTAGAGCATACATGTATGTGAAGGAGTCTATATATAAGATGAAGAAATGAGTTTAAAAATAGGAGGGTTTTTGGTTTTTCTGTTTTGTTTTTTTTTGGTTTGCTGGTTTTGTTTTTATTTTTGAAAGAAGATGGGTGAGTGGCCTTCTAAGAAACTACAGAACAGAAAATTAGAAGACCTTAAATGGAAGGTATTTGAAAAAACAGAACTAAAGTTTACAGTGGAATGATGTCTTAAAAACAGCTTTTGGAATTTTTATGGTGCTTCTAAAAAAGAGCACCTCTCTATATCAGGGATAAAAAGTGTCATGGTGAACAGTTACAGGAAGAATAACTGTTTAGTTTTTAGCTCTATACATTTTTTAAAAAGAGAGGTTCTAACATATGGAATGTGAAATTTTCAGTAGACTAAATGTTTTTAAAAGTGAATTTTTTATAGTTCAACTTTATCAGTTGGAAAATGTACATAGTTATGAATTGTGTTTCATAAAGCGCTTTTGTACATTAATAATTATTAATGGTAACTTTGTTTATGAATTTTGGATATTTTTATAAAACACTGTTGATTCTCAGTGTTTACAAATATAAACAGAAGTATCAAATGAACTTTCTTTTTAAGTGGAGATGTAACTGACAGTACACAGATCTTAAGTGTACAGTTAGTTGAATTTTTTGTTTGTATATGCTCATTAATCTCCACCCAAATCAAGACATAAAACATTTCCAGCACCTCAGAAGGCTTCTTTATGCCTTTTCTCAGTAACCCCGAAGGTAAACCACTATCTGACTTCTATTTCCTGTTTTTGTGTGCTATTTAAATTCACATAAATAGCTTGATACAATTGAACTTTTTTGGATCTAACTCCTTTCATTTAACATATCTATAAGATTCATCCATGTGGTCTACAGTAGTTCATTTTTAAATTATTGTGTAATAATTCAATTATATAAATACACCACAGTATATTGATGGACACTTGGATTGTTTCCAGTTCTTAGGTATTGTCAATAAGGATCCTATGAATATTCTTGTCCATGTCTTTTGATGGATGTAAGTTCTCATTTCTCTCGTGTGTATATACAGGAATGGAATATCTGGGTGATAGGACTGATAGCTTTAGTAGGTACTGCCACTCATTTTTTAAAGTGTTTGTATCAATTTAATCCACCAGAAATGTGTGAGAATTTCAGTTGTTCTACATCCTCTCCAGTACTCGATATTGCTAATCTTTTTAATTTTGGCCATTGTGGAAATTGTGTGGTGGTATTTCATTTGTGATTTGTACTTTTTTGAAGACTAATGATGTTGAACAGTTTTTCATATGTTTATTGGTTGCTGGATTACCCTTTTGTGAAGTGTATTTTGAAGTCTGTTACCCAGTTTTCTACTGGATTATCTGTATTTCTCTTATTGATTTGTGAGGGTTTTAAAAAATGTGTTCTGGGTACAAATAAGCATTACAAATATTTTCTCCCAATTTTAACCTGTGTTTTCACTCTCTTAATGGTGTATTTTGATGAACAGAAGTTCTTCATTTTAATTTTGTCCTATATCCTAACTTTAGTCATTTAATCTTCTCCTGCCCTAGGTCATTAAGTTATCCTTACATGTATTTTCTAAGAAACTTCGTTGCTTTAGCTTCTACATTTAGGTCTTTGGTCCATCTCAAATTAATTTTTGAGTATGCCATGAGGTGTAGGAGTCAAGGTTAAAATCTTTCCCATTTGAATATCTAGTAGATCAAGCACCATTTATTATAAAGGCAAGCCTTTCCCACTGAATTGCAATGGAAACTTTGTCAGAAATCACAAGACCATAAACGTGTGGATTTGTTTTATAAAGTTTATTCTACTCCCATTGGTTTGTCTGTCCTTGCACCAATACCACACTATCTTGTATAAAGTTTAACCATTAGAAATACATTTCACTTGGATGAAATTAAATTGAATTAATTAGATGTTTTTCTTCTTTGAATTTTCTATCCATTATTTTTACTACATTATTATAAAATTATAAATCGTGTTTATCTGAAACTGCCATAATTCTCACTTTGCCTTTGAAGTGTGATTCTGAGCTATTGCTGATCTGATAGATGTGTGTAAAATCGCTTCACAGAATGTCAGTTTGTTGAATTAAGTGAGTTCAAGTAGTACTTGTATCATTTATCATTGGCTCTGCTAACAGAGGCATGACTTCTGCTTTAAATTTGCACAGCTTTTAAAGACCTTAATTCAAGAGGGTAAAAAGAGGTTTCTCATCAGCTCTTATTGGTACATAAGATTTCTCTCATCGGCCTTCTGTTTTGATTGGCAATTGAAAAACTATGAATTTTTGAAAGATAATCTTTAAGGTTTTTTTGTTTGTTTGTTTCCAAATAATACTATTGTTTATAACTTAGAAGAGAAAATTGCACATTAAACATTAGGGTCTTAATCATACAGTGTATGTAGCTGTACTGAAGCTTCCCTGGAGGATTTGTTAATTCTTGGTTATTATTTTTTCTTTTTATGAAAGGTTTTGGGAAACTGACACAAACACACACACACACACACACAAATTTCTCTGGTTTATATAGCTGCCTATTTCTGTATTAAAGCTGTTAGAGTGCTGGCAAATCTTACTGATTTATACTTATCTAAAGATTCCTGAGTCATTTTTTATTTGACTAGCTTCTGTGCATTTTATATTATGTATATGCATGCATGTATATGTAATACCTGTATATTCTAATTAAAATTTCTAAAATTTTAAGTACACTTACTTTAATAACAAATTGTTTAGTTTAAAACATTTGAAAACACAAAGAACAAAATAATGGTCATCCATCCCTTGTTAATCCTGAATTAATTGCTATTAACAGGTTGACACGTTTCATTCAGTTTGGGTGATAGATTGCTCTATTTTTGTAAAATTGATATGCATAAATTCATGATAAGGATTCAAACCATGCAGAAAAACACAAAGATGAAAGTTTTTAAAAATTCCTTCATTTAGAAATAATTTTAAATAACCATCATTGCCATCAGTTTTTTTTTTAAGATTTTATTTATTTGACAGAGAGAGAGCACAAGCAGGGGGAGTGGTAGAGGGAGAAGCAGTTTCCCTGCTGAGCAGGGACCCCAGTGCAGGGCTCGGTCCCAGCACCCTGGGATCATGACTTGATCCAAAGGCAGACACTTAACTGCCTGAGCTACCCAGGTGCCCCTCATTGCCATCAGTTTAACATTTTATATATCTTTTTAAATTGGATGAATGAATAGAAAATACTTTTATAGGAGATGACTTCGTATTCTGGAGTCTTTCTTAATTCAATTTGAATTTAATACAAAAAAAGAAATAAAACTGAAAGAGATGTGAAACTTGAAATAAATATTTGCCATGAGAGATACTTTTCCTTCAATTTTGGCTTCAACTTGGCTTCATGTATTTGGGGCTCTGTTGTTAAATGCTCACGTGTTTGTAATTGTCATGTCTTCTTAATAACATTATAAAATACCCTTCTTTGTTTCTAGTAACAATTTTTGTCTTCAGAGTTTATTTTGTCTGAAATCGGTATAGCTGCTGTAACTCTTTTGGTTTTTGTATGCAAGGTTTATCATTTCCCATCCTTTCACTTTCAACCTTTTTGTGTCTTTAAATCTAAAGTGTTTCTTTGAAGACAGCATATAGATAGTAGGATTATTCTTTTTAAAAAATCCATCTGCCACTCTGCTTTTTAGATGGCATGTCTAATCCATTTATATTTAATTTAATTGCTGATAAAGTAGTACCATTTCGCTATTCTTATATGTCTTAACTGTTTTTGTTCCTCTGTCCCTCTATTATTGCCTTCTTTTGTGTTAATATTTCCTAGTATACTACTTTAATTCCCTTACTATTTATTTAAATATATGTGAGTGAAAGTTTGTGTGTGTAGTTAGTTTCTTAGTGGTGCCATGGGAATTACAATTAACATCTTAATTTATAACAGTTCAGGTTAATACCAACTTACTTTCAATAGCACATGAAAGCTTTACTCCTACATAGCCTAGTTTTCCTCTTCCTTCACACTATTATTGTTACAAATTACATCTTTCTACATTATGTGCTCATTAACATGGAATTATAATTATTGCTTCATGCAGTTGTCCTGTAAATAAGGGAAAAAAGGAATTACAAATGGAAAGTATATTAATACTGTCTTGTGTTTATCTATGTCAGAACCTTTACTGGTGTTCTTTATTTCTTCATATGAATTTAAGTTATCTCTAGTGTCCCTGTACTTTAGCCTGAAGGATTTCCCATATTTCTTGTGGAACAGGTTTCCTAGTGAACAGTTTTTGTTTTTGTTTCTTGGGAATGTCAATTTCTCCGTCGACTATTCTTGAAGGATAGTTTTACTGAATATAGAAATCTTTTGTTGACAGCCTTTCAGCCGTCGACTATGCCATCCAGTGGCTTCTGGCCTCCATGTTTTCTGATGAGAAATCAGCTGTTAATCTTACGAGCTTCCTTTGTCATAATCAGTTACTTCTCTCCTACTTTCAAATTCTCTGTCTTTTGACAGTTTGATTGTGATGTGTCTTAGTGTGGATCTATTTAAGTTTATTCTGTGTGGAGTTTGTGAGCTTATTGAATGTTTAGATTAATGTTTTGTCTTAATCACATTTGTGAAGTCTTTGTCATTATTTCTTCAAATATTCTTTCTGCACTCCTCTCTTCTAAGATCCCCATTGTACTTATGTTGATGGTGTTCTGTAGGTATCTGAAGCTCTGTGAACTTTCTTTCATTTTTTTTTTCTTCCAATTCTGCAGACTGGATAACTTTAATTGGCCTATCTTCAAGTTCAGTGATCATTTATTCTGCCTACTCAAATGTGCCATTGAATCCCTATAGTGAATTTTTCATTTTAGAGATTTTCAACTACAGAATTTCCATTTGGTTACTTTTTTTTATCATTTCTATCTCTTTATTGATGTTCTCTATTTGATGAGACACTGTTTTCATACTTTAGTTCATTAACATGGTTTCCTTTAGTTTTTTGAACATATTTAAAATAGCTGATTTAAAGTTTTTGAATAGTAACTCCAATGTTTGGGCTTCCTCAGGGAAAGTTCCTATTGACTTTTTTTTTTTCTGTGCATGGACCATATTTTTTTGTTTCTTTGCATGTCTTATATTTTTTGGTTTTGTTGCTTTTGTGAAGGAGGGGAGGATTTTCAGAGGTCCATACTTCGCCATTTCTGCTGATGTCACTTATGTATTAACTTTTCTATATAAAACATTCTTAATATAAATCCAGATATTTATAAATTCTTACACCTTTCTATCTGACACAAGGCTATAGTCTCTTTTTTTTTTTTTTTTTTTTTTTTAAGATTTTATTTATTTATTTGAGAGAGAGAGAGAATGAGAGAGAGCACATGAGACAGGGGAGGGTCAGAGGGAGAAGCAGACTCCCTGCCGAGCAGGGAGCCCGATGCGGGACTCGATCCAGGGACTCCAGGATCATGACCTGAGCCGAAGGCAGTTGCCCAACCAACTGAGCCACCCAGGCACCCACAAGGCTATAGTCTCTTACATGGACTTCTAAGTATGAGATTTTATAAATAAAACAAAATCTGTCTATATTAATATTATAAGTACTCAGAAAAATGTGTTTTAAAAAATTCACAGGGACGTCTTCTTGGATATCATGATGCTGGCAAGTAGGGGTAATGAACTTGGCATACTTTCCAGTTACTAAGTGCCTAGTACTCTACCCGTAGTTTAGATGCAACAATCCAACTTAGTCCTTACAGAATCTCTCTGAAGCTCTGAGAAGTTAAAGAGCTTACCCAGGACCACACAACTAGTAAATGGTAATCTAAAATGTAAAACTAATCTTTAACTTGAGTTCTTAAGATTTTAGTGGCAGTGTTCTACTGTGTAGAATACAGTGTGTACTGCATTTTTGTGAAGTGTGTAGCCCATACACCAATCCCTTGAAAATCGCCTGTGGTGCTTATTGAAAGATAGATACCTAGGCCCCAAACCTATGCATATTGAACCAAAATCTCTGAGATTTGGGCCTGGGGTGGATGACGATTCTCAGTTATGTTACTTTTGGGGGAGTGGTGGTTTCTGGATTGCCTTTTTCTTATGACTTGGGCTAAAAAAAAAACAAAACAGTAATCCATTTCAAGTTTGTATAAAAATATAATTCTACAATTCAAAGACCACTAAGTTTTCTTATAATTTTCTGAATTTTGGAAGTACAAATTCTACACTGCTATGAGAAGAATATATTCTGTAATAATATAACAAAAAACTTCTGTGTCACTTTCTATGCTTATTAGTATAAGCTACTGATAAATTATAGGTTTTATAATATGTCAAAGCTTTACATCTTTATATGTATTATTTTACTATGAATTGCATTTATTTATACATCAAAATTTAGTGGAAAAATGTAAGCAGTGGATGAACCACCCTTTATTTTAGGTTGAACTCCCACCACCTGATCTTGGACCAAGTTCTGCATTAAATCAGACACTCATGTTGTTGCGTGAAGTTTTGGCATCTCACGATTCTTCAGTTGTACCATTAGATGCCCGTCAAGCTGACTTTGTGCAAGTATGTTATAAATCATTTTTAATAATTACTTATTGCTCCCTATTATACATTCTGTTGAAATTCTGGCATTTTATAACCCATACATTTTAACAATCCTTCTCATTGATTTTTCCTTCAAATATTAAACCAGCTCTCTTTAATTTGAAAAGTATTTTATTCAGTGATGCTCATTGTAAACATTATGACTACTGCACCATTTAATCTTTTTAAAATGTACTTCTGTAAGTTGGCCCCCTTCCAGTTAGTTTGATATTCGTTCTGAAGTACTGTTCACCCAGGTCCTGTATCACTGATTGGGGAATAAAAAATAAATTTCATTTTATTTTTCATTTAAAGGTTTTATCATGTGTCTTGGATCCTCTCCTCCAAATGTGTACTGTATCTGCCAGCAATTTAGGCACAGCTGACATGGCCACTTTCATGGTCAATTCACTATATATGATGAAGACAACACTAGCTCTGTTTGAGTTCACTGACAGACGTCTAGAAATGCTACAGTTTCAGGTAAATTTTACCGTAAGATGACAGCTCACTGTGATGGAGCCTTTTTTTCTGTATACGATCTCAGTTACTGGCTTTAATCCAATTTTAGTGACCTACTTTCTATAAATCCTTTGGTATAATCTGATGGAAGTCCATACACACACACACACACACTCGGTAGTTTGGATTTGTTTGGGGGAAGCTAGAATATATAATAAATACGACATTTTATTCAAACCATAGTTTGTGATGATGGAATGAAGCTTTTCTTATTGATTGGAACAGTTATTCTGTATGCAGATTTCAGTTTCTGAACTGTGAATAATATGCTATATTTTTCAAGCTTTCTAGCTAGTGCAGAAGGTGTTACAGAGGACAGATATATTTTTATCTATGTGTAAACCAGTGTTAGGCAAAACATTACAGTTTGTTATACCAGTGACTCTAGTCCTATAAGCCAAATGGTATCGCTTAAGAGTTTGTAAAGTGGCTAAAACAAAGCCATTTGTAAAATTTACCAGATACTTGGCTTCTGATTTTGAAATAGTGGATTTTGGTAAATATGTTTTTAAGAAAAAACTCTGAATGTTCTGTGTTATTACAAGTAAAGAAGTAATTTGGCAGTGGCTATGGTAAAAATTCATTTGTTAAAGTTTTAGGGGTTTCTAAGGAATAAGTTTTGATACATCTAAACTTGTGATATTTTCTAATTTCTAATTCCTTCTTTTAAAAGAAATATAATGAAGTATGATTAATTTTCCTTCCTTACATAACTCTTTTTTTGTGGAATTAATAAAATTCTTTTTTTTTTTAATTCATTGGTTTTTACTGTATTTATCACTAATTCAACCCCCAAACTCTACCATTTGTCTAAATCTTTTCTCAAGAAGTTCAGATATATCAGGTGTTCATCAATCTCTTTTATCCCCAATTATCTGTGTTTCTTAACTATTCCGTGGTCATGTTTTGCATTCCAAGGGGACAAGCCCCAGTGTGTAAGTGCCTAGGCAGCCTGTACTTACTCCATGCTTGCTCATTGGCTGTTGGCCAATGCTTGTTGCATGGGCCAGCCCAGAGTCAGTGTGAGAGAGGACTGTACAATGATGCAGATACTGGAAGATGTGGTTTATTTAGGCCCTCCAAAGAAAGTTCACCTTGTGGAGTAAAAAAGATTCTTGATTTTCAGAGTTTTTCTATCAGTAGTCTATTAATGTTCTTCCATTCTTACTTGCCTTCTTCCAGTGTTTCAAGTAAGGCGTTCAGGCTAGTCTGATTCTCTTTTCTTTGTGGTGACTTATTCTGTCCATCTAGAAGCTTGTACGGATTTTCCTTTGAGTTCAGATATTTCCTCAGGATATTTTTTGGTATGTCTCTTTTTCTGTTATTTCCATTTGGATTTTGCAGAGCCATTTCAGTCTGAAGATTCAACCCTTTCTTTTGCTCAATAAAGTTTTTTACTATCTAATTAATTATCACTTTTCCATCTGTTACTTTTTATATTCTGAAGCTCCTGCCCTTAGTTGGTTTTATCTCCAGAATCTCTCTTCTAATTTCTTTTTATATCTCTTTAATTTAATCTTTCTTTGATGTTACGTATTACTTTTCTTCTGTTCTTCTTCAGATACTCATTCGGTTCTTAGCAGTAACTCTTTCATTAAATGTTTATATTTGCACATCTTGTTTCTCTTTGATTTCCAGTAAGTCTAGTGACTTAAGGGCTCTAATTGTACTTTCCTGGACATTCACTTAAAAAAAAAAATTAAAGTACTCTGTGTCTTTTAATAGAGTTGCCTCCGGAAAAGATATTTGTTCTAATTATTCAGATGGGTTTTCTCTTAGAACATATTCACCTCTTTTAAGTTAGTTTAAGTTTTTTTAAGAGGGAAGGGCTCAGCTATTGGAGTTTACTTGGACAACGGCAAGCATTCGGATATTAAGAGCACAGTTAGTATACTGTGGCGTGGGCAAACAAACTGGTAAAACTGAGGGAACTCCCTGGTCAGGAAAAGTGGAAGACTCCCAAACTCTCGGGCCTATACTGGTAAAAGTAAGGGAGCAGCAGACTTCTTCCCACTAGGGGATACTTCAACCCATTAGGGTAGTCCATTTGTGTGGATTCTGCCCCCATTGCATTGGATGGCTTCCTCAAAGATAATACAAAGCAGGTGAGCATATACAACTCACGTCTGCTAGTTCACATCTTCATGGGCAGTTCCTAAACCTGAAATCTTTGACCAACCTTCTGCTGGGTCCTCAGCTCTCCCCTAATTATAACAAACCTGCTTCTCCAGACGGCACATTTGATTGGTTGAGTCAGTCCAATAAGTTGGGAGGGTAAGGGAATGTGGAGGTCAGGAACATAAGGCCTTCATCTTCCCAGAAGTCTTCCTAAATATTTTATTTTACACTGTTGTTATTTTTTAGTGTTTCTTGTTTTTTGTTTGTGTTTTGCTTAGTGCCATCTTTTAAAAGAGCTGACAGGCAACTCAGATTTTTTGACTAGTGGCTAGTCCTGGAGTCCTCTTCAGTTATCATTTTTAAAGTGAGATTTTCTCTCCCTTTTGTAGAAGGACTTCCTCTTTGGGGAAGGAAAAGCTTTTGTCACAGAAGCAGCTCCTGTGCCTCATGGTCTGGCCTCATAGCCACGGCAAGGAGCAAGTCCCTGATGAAGAGCTCACTCCAGGGTGGTCTACTTCTACTCTCATCAGTCCTATTCCTCTTTTAAAATATTTTCTTTCTGTTGTGTTTTATTTTAGATTGAAGCACATTTGGACACACTTATAAATGAGCAAGCTTCTTATGTTTTAACTAGAGCAGGCTTGAGTTCTATCTATAACACCGTACAGCAACATAAGCCTGAACAGGTAAGCACACGGGAGATCCTAATTAGAGAAGTGCCCATTTAGAGCATGGTAGTTCTAGAGCTAGACTCTAGTTTGAATCTTGGCTCTGCCACTTAATGCTGTTTTTCACTGGGAAAGTGACTTATCTCTCTGTGTCTATTTCCTCATCTGTGGAATTGGGGTGATATTAATATCTGTATCATAGGGTTGCTCTGAAGATAAAGTGAGAAAATACATGTACAGTTCCTAGATGACTACCTGAGATGTAGTAGAGTGCCCCCAAATATTAACTGTCCTTTTTACTATGGTAATTTTGGTTAAAAATAATGAAAAAAAAAAACTTAGTATTATAAAATGTATAAAGGATATTCATACTGATAAATTTTCCAGAGTCCTATATCACTATCAGTTAATTGAATGCATAGATTACTGTGTAAATGCAGTCGTCCCCTTTTTAACTTAGTGAATCTTGATCTATTACTTTGGAAAGGTAAATACTTTGAGGCCAGCATAAAATCTTGTTAAGCTATAGAACCCCAGTGGAAATAGAGAAGGGAATGGGGGAACCCGAGAAACCTATGTCAGGATCTTTCTTTAAAAAGCAGAGAACTCTGATGGGAGGGATGGGGGGTTGCTGGGTGATTGACATCGGGGAGGGTATGTGCTATGGTGAGTGCTGTGAATTGTGTAAGACTGTTGAATCACAGACCTGTACCTCTGAAACAAATAACACATTATATGTTAAAAAAAAAAAAAAAGATAGTAGGAAGGGAAAAATGAAGGGGGGAAATCGGAGGGGGAGACAAACCATGAGAGACTATGGACTCTGAGAAACAAACTGAGGGTTTTAGAGGGGAGGGGAGTGGGGGGATGAGTTAGCCTGGTGATGGGTATTAAAGAGGGCACGTTCTGCATGGAGCACTGGGTGTTATACGCAAACAATGAATCATGGAACACTACATCAAAAACTAATGATGTAATGTATGGTGATTAACATAACATAATAAAATAAAATTTAAAAAAATAAAATAAAAAGCAGAGAACTCATTTAAATGGCATTAACATGAAGAATATTTTATAGTCCAGGAACTTTTAAATGGGGCTTTCAAAAATCACCAGTTCCAAATGTTTTATTCTGATAAAGCAGCAAGCAAATTTCTACCAAAGAGGAATCAGTTCTGCTGCTGTTTTATACTACCTAAAGTTGTCAGAGTGCAACTTCAAGCCTCCATGATTTACTGACATTTTCTAAGTGCTTCCTTGCGTTTTGCCTTCCTTATATGTAAATCTGAAATGTCCTGGTATTCCCATTGTTAATAAACTTGTGTTTGTCACTCCCTCCAACAAATATGATTGCGTGCCTTCGTGCTAGTTACATAAAAATGATCAAGTCATAGTCCCTGCTGTAGTTGAGGTTGAAGAGATGACACTTGAGTTCTTTGGAAAGGAGCTGAATTTCCAAATTTGGGGAATCTATTAATAGACTATATTTCGTAAATGAACTGAAACTATAGCACCTTTTTTTACATCTTGTTTTTGCCGTTTTGTTTTGTTTTTCAGGGCTCTTTAGCTAATTTGCCCAACCTAGATTCTGTGGCACTGAAGGCTGCAATGGTAAGTGAATAGTAAAGCATTTCAACATAGGTTTCCTCTATACTGATTATTATTAATTTTGTCCTGGGTGGTAATTTTTATCTCTTGATATACTACATTCACATTGGGTGCGATAATAATGTTTCCTTTAACTAAGGTCTGACCAAGACATACGTTTGTAGTAATATTCCACTCTACCCTAACTCCTCATCATTCCTGTTTAGGTTTTCTTGATTTTCAGAGTCTTACTTCTAACGTAATGGAGAAACAGGAATGACAGATCAAAAGTTGTTAGGCTATATATCATTGAAGACTTCCTGCTGTTAGTGATCTTTGGCTTATAGTTCTTGATTTCTTCCTGAGGTGATAACTGAAATTGGATTCCAGTCTTAAAATAACATATTCCTCTTGAGTGTGAGACTCCTCAAACTCCACTTTATTTCCTTCTTTTCAAGTGAAGAGCTTGCCTGCACATCTGTGAGCGTCACTTCTTGTAGCATGTTTCCACGTCTTACATATATACTTGGCATGTATGTATATCCACCAGTCATATGACACTCGTTTAGCCAACATAGGGTGATCTTGTTTGGAAGCTTTGTAATAATACACTAGCAGCAGTAATAACAACAGTGTCTTTAGCATTTATTGAGCATGCTAGTGTTTTTCATATGTTAACTCTAATCCTCTGAACAAACCCATTCAACCTAGTACTGACACTCTGAACTACTATACTGCCTATCCTATCCGAAGTATTTAGATACTCACCACAATGGCTTGACTGTAGCACACAGTTCTCCTGGACTACTTTTGATACCAAGGCTTTGTTACCTATCATCTTACAGAGCTAAATTATATGAAAGGGATAAGCCCACAAGATACCTAACAATGCAAAGAATGCAGAGCCAACAATATTAATATTAGATGATAGATTTTAAAAACACTAAATAAGATAAATAAGGAATATTATGTCATGATAAAAGAATATATATACACATAGAGAGAAGTAATAGTTACAACTTCTGTTCATCAAACAGCACAGTAAAAACTATAAAAATACGAAGATTTTATTCTAAAAAGTTTAAAAATAAATAAAAATGAATAAATTTTAGATTAATTAAAAAAGATAAGTGTCTTAGAAAGTTAAATATACACTCACCATACTACCCAGTAGTCCCACTTCAAGGTATTCCACCCCCCTCCCAAATGAGGACATAAGTCTACACATTACAAAGATCAGTAACCTTAGTTAGTACTCAATAAATGTGTTTCCTCCCTCTCTCTCTCTCCCACCAACACATATCCAGTCCATAATATAAACCTACAAAATATATTTAAACCCCATTACAAATTATTTTGTGCTTGGTCTTAAACTTGTTTTGTGTGTGGTCCATCATTCTATATATAACTATTGCCTTCACTTGAATTGCTTCAGGGCACTTCAGTTCAGCATATCCCAGAATTGAACTCTTCTGAGTCTTTCCTGCCCCACCCCCAGGTCCTCTTCCACGTTTCCCAACACAGAAAGTGGTAAGAGCATCTGTCCATTATCATTTCAACATTATCTGCTGTTTCCTAGGCATCCTGCTAAGAATTGGGATGAAAATAGATGTGATCTAGTAAGGAGTGTAGCTGTTGCACAACTAAATAAATGTGAAAAGAATACAGTTATGAATTGTGATAATGCTGTGAATTAAATTATACAGATCCAGATCTGGGAGTCAGCCCTTACATCTTGTCACTAACCAAATGCTGATGGTTTTACTATCCAGTTCTCTCAAATACCTCCTCTTCTATCTACCATGTTACTGTCCTTGTGGTCTAAGATGCTTCAATAGCCACCTATTTGGTATCCTTGCATCTACCATTACAACCTTCCCTCCTTCTTGCTGTAGCCAGATGTAGCTTCTTAAAACTTAAATCAGATTATTCCCCTCCTTCAGTGGTTTCCTAAATGCTTTTACCAATAAGAATTAAAATCCTTTAAAAAAGTGTAGGAGACCTACATGAACCGATCTCTGTTAGCCATTCTCTTTCTCACCTCAAGCCTTCATCCATGCTATCCCACCCATGCTACCCCCTGAGCCCCCACTACACACTCTCTTACTTAATCCCTATTCATCTCTTAAGATCTCACTTCACATGTCCTTTCCTCAGATTCTTTTGCCAAACACAGAAACTAGGTCCATCCTCCTGATTTACACTTTTATAGTACTTTGGTGTTTTCCTTCATGGCATCTAACACAATTTGTAATTATATATTTATTTACATTATTATTTGTCTACTACCTTTCTCAGTAGATCATAAGCTCTGTGAAGCTAGGGTCTGGCCTCTTTTGCTCACCATTATACACACTTTACCTAATATAGTACCTTCCTAATAGTAGGTACTCAATAAATATTAGTTGAATGAATAGGTAAATTAACAATTAACAAATACAGTGGATTTAAGAAAGTAAGGTAGACTTGAAATCTGATGACCTTTCTTGTTAATATTGTTACTCAAAAGTTTGGTGAAGGAGATTAAGATGAATGACTTGGATTCAGAATTTTAAAAGTAGTTATTGCTGATATTGACTACATTAAGAAGTTGACACTTTAGGGAATTTTAGTTAGAATGTTGAAGCAATATCTCATTTTGATCACAAAGAACTCATTATTTGTACCATGGTATATTTGCTAAGATTTAACCCTTATAAGTGATGGCTGTATTTGAGATGTCTACTAGCAAATATATGCACTTTATGTTTTGCTCTTTCTCTGTTTCATGTAGGTTCAGTTTGATCGTTACCTCTCAGCCCCAGACAGCTTGCTGATGCCACAGCTGAACTTTCTTCTAAGTACCACAGTGAAGTAAGTATTTTTTGGTTGCAACTAGTTGGTGAAGATTCATATATTTTTAAAAATACCAAGCACATTTCTTAGAAAAAATTTATTTTCGGAATAGATTTACCATTGAAGATCTATAGTTTTATGCCTGAGGTCCCCTAGGAGATCTGACCTGACTCTGTTCATACTTATTGCTTGCGTGTATACAGCTCCAAAATCTCTATTTAGTGAGTGGTTTATAAAATTAATGTGAATATAATTGGATGTGTAAAGCCATAATACCAAATTCCCTTATATTAGCTAACATGTCACAATGACATTGAAAATGTCATGGGGGATCAATAATATATTAATTGCACAGTGCAGATGAACTACTTTATGGACTATTTTGGATCTGTAGATATATTTTTAATTGTTCAATATCACATATTTATCTGGAATGTGTTCAAGACAAAGAACTATACATTAAAATCTTAGAATATCACATAAGAAACAGATCATATTGTCTGACTTTCTTGATTACAAGGAAAATATTGACAAATTTAAATCTTGTAAAAGTAGGAAATTAGACAACTCTATACGTTTTTTTTCTTTCCATTCACCCAGTTGTGTATTAAATGCTTTCTGTATAACAGGCACCAAGGATTAAGATTTAAAAGACGTTTGCACTGTCTTCATGGAGATTATAGTCTGTTGGGTCATTTAGACATGTGAACAGATATTTATATTAAAAAGTACAATAAGGAAAGAACAAACTTGAGGAAAATATTTCAATTATCTGCAAGGATGCAGTGGTACAGAGGTGGTGGTACACTTGTTTTCTGTTTTTCCGCAGAGTAGGTCTACAGCAAGAAATAAAGCAAGGAGGCAGCTTTTGGCTCAACATGCAGAAAAATTTGATATCAATTAGAATTGGCTGGAAATGGGATGGACCATTTTTTTCTCAGGCATAGAATTAGGGAATTTTCCCATATTAGGTGTAGTTAGAGTGAATGATTTTAATTTTTTTTTTTTACTTTTATATTTTATTATCCTGAAAGATCTCATACTATCTACATAATGGAAGGCTAAAGACCTGAGAGATGGTAAAAGAAACTCCATTATGCCATGGCTCAAATTGTCGTGTGCGTTTCTTAAATTATTTTTTTAAATGAATACCTGCAGCTCTTTTAGATTTAACCACATGTTTCAGTCTTAGTATTTGAGTGTTGAGTTGTTTGGGGCATCACTAAATATAAAACATACCATTATTCTTTTCATAATATGCCAATTGAGGGGAAATTTTAATGTGTTTTTTAAAGGATGGCATGCAGCCAAGATGCCATAAAGGAGAAAATGGACAGATTTGGCTACAAAACACTTGAAAGTTTGTTTTTTTCACAGAAAACAATAATATAAACTAAGTTAAAATATAAACAGTAATGTGGAACAGTATTTGCAAGTTATGTAACAGACAGGTTACCCTTAATATTGAACAAAATCCCACAAATCAGGACAAAACAGTAGAAAAACAGGCACTATGTTTGGACAATTCACAGAAGACATGCAAGTGGCAAATAAATATATGAGAACATAATAATGATCAAAAATGCAAATTAAAACAGCAATGAGAATTTCTGCCTGTCAGATTACTGACAATAAAAAGTTTGTTATATGCTAATGGAAAGGGTCTGGGAAAATGGGCCTTATTTCATATGCTGTTGATGAGAATATAAATTAGTACAATCCTTTTAGAGGGCAATTTGACAGCATTCATCAAAATTTTAAAAGTGTACGTCCTTAGACTCAGGGATACTTCTAAATAGATTTTTCCCTCCCTTTCATAAACTTTAATAATAGTTTAAAGTAAAATTACAGAACTAGCAGTGGGATTAAGCACTTTCTATGACTCTATCTGAATTCTTTATCTGTGAGGACTCCTCAGATTTTCTAAAGCTTAAATGATATTTCAAATCAGATGTTTGTCTTCTATTACTGAAGTATTTTAGTTTTCCATTTACTTTTACTGCTTTATTGATTAATAATAATAATGTAAATTTTGTTGTTTTATTAACAACCAAATGAACATAGTTTTTGGTATATTGTTTTAAAATCTAAATTTTTTTAATTAGTATTTTGTTTTTATAGTGTGTACCTAACATCCTGTTATAAATTCTTACTAATATAGTGACATTTAAAAATTGAGATACGTGGGGCGCCTGGGTGGCTCAGTCGTTAAGTGTCTGCCTTTGGCTAAGGTCATGATCCCAGGGTCCTGGGATTGAGCCCTGCGTCGGGCTCCTTGGGCTCTTTGCTTGGCGGGGAGCCTGATTCTCCCTCCCACTCCCCCTGCTTGTGTTCCCTCTCTCGCTGTCTCTCTCTGTCAAATAAATAAATAAATAAATAAATAAATAAATAAATAAATAAATAAAATCTTTAAAAAAAATAAAATAAAAATTGAGATACACATATAAGTAATAATAGGACAACTAAGAGAAATTGGTTACTACCTACTTAACAATATCACTTTTTTCATTCAGAAAATTTCTAAGATGTTATTTGCAAAGTATTCTAAGTATTCTAAAATTAAAATGTAACCTGTGAATATATTTTCAGAAGAAAAAATGTGATAGCAATTTGGCTACTTATTTTAAAAATCAGGGCTGTTTTGAAAATAAAGGACATTTTATACAGTTAAGATGCACCATGAAGGATTTTCTAACTGCTTTTTTTCCCTTTTTTTTTGATTGATGGCATTTTCTTATTTTCAAAATTAACTTTTATTCTTATTTCTGCTACTGTAGAGGCACAGTATTTATTTATAAAACATTTGAGAGAATAGGACCAGACCTTTTATTCAGCTAAATTTTGAACCTTTTCAAAATGATAATTCATTTTTAAATCAAAATTAATTTCATATTTTTATGTCACCAATTTATTTTCTATTCATATTTTATTTAAAATGTCAATTGTTTATTTGAAATAACTTTGAAATGTAAAATATTCTTTTTTAATCTTTTTAAAATTTTGTTAATATTCTGCTCTCCTGCACTTTACTATGGTTGCAGTACCTTTGGGACACCTATCACTCTTGTCTCCCTTTTCTTTGTCCTAGAGTTTGACTCCTTTCAAAGAGATTTTGATTGAATCCCTCAGCCTCAAAATAAACTATTGAATAAATTTAAATAATCAGGAAGCAAAGTCGTATATTAAATGAAGAAAAGGGAAAGAAAATAGGTTTAAGGAATTCTTCCTTTCTTTCTTCCTTGGGGTGAATTAGAAGGGTGTGTTCTTTTTTCAGTGCCAAACTCCAATATTCACCTTTCAATGGTGTAAATATAGAGATTAGATTACAGAAACCATAGTTTAAAATACATAAGTTATTCTCAATGTCTTTTCTTCATGATTCAGAATTATTTCTATGAGTAATTTAAGAAATAAAGGAAATTATAGTTGCTTCCTAAAGTGAGCATATCAGAAATTGGATGTGATTTGAGAACTCTTGTTCAGGGATCTTCCTCTATTATATATACTAGGAAAATAATGTAATAATTAAAAAATAATGCCTTTAAAGGAAATATTTTTTTAAAGAGGTAGACAGAATAATTTTTCTTTTTCCTCTTTTCTTTAACTGCCTCCTTTTAAGCCGCCCGCATTAACTGTCAGGATACCTGTATCAATAAAAATAAAGTAAGTTTGGGGGGAAAATAGGACTACTAGGGAAAGAACAGCTACTGGAAACCTGTGAGCTGAAAAATAACTGGAACTTGCATAATGCTTTAGAGACTTCAGAAAGTCCAAGCCTTAAAAACAGAGTTAATTTAGTCCTACAGTAAAGGCTACTTTAGACTCAAAGAAGCTTAAAAACAAACTCCAAAAGATCATGCTGATCTTTAACTAAATTAAATGCCTTCCAGAACAAAACTTAGCACTCTTAAAGATGACAACAAATAAAATCAACAGTGTAGCATTTATAATGCAATAAAAAATAACTTAGGTGAAGCAGTAGGAAAATATGAACCAAAACTAGAAAAAAAATCTGTCAGTAGAAACAAACTGACAAATGACAATTTATAGAACTAGCAGGTAAAATCTTTAAGACAGCTATTTACGGTGCGTTCAGGGACTTAAAGGAAAACATACTGAGAGAAAAAATAAGGAATTTTACAAAATGAGAATTCTATACCCAAAACGTATCATATCTAAAATGAAAAATTAACTGAGTAGGCCTGTCAGTTGGAAACCTAGAAAGATCAGTCGGCCTGAAAAGAGTATGGTAGAAACTGAAGCACAGATAAAAAAAATTAAATACTAGAAAAAGATGGAGAATCTTAGTGAGTTGTGACATAATATTGAGCAATCTAAAGTAGGTATAACTGGAGTGTCATAGTGAGATTGAGTCAGAAAAAATTTGAAGAAATAAAACAGCTTTTTCCAAATGTGATGGAAAACATGAACCCACAGACTCAAGAAGTTAAATAACCCAACAGAGAAGACCTTACCAAGGTACGTCATAATCAAATTACTGAAAACCAGTGATAAAGAGAAAAATCTTGAAAGCAGCCAGAGGGAAAAAGACAGATTATTTGTAGGGAATAATGGTAAGTATATTATATTACTGACTTCTTGTTAGAGACAGTGCAAACCAGAAGACAATAGAATATCATCTTTAAATATCTACTTTGATAGTGTTTTCATTAAGAGTATCTTTCAAACTGAAAGAGCAATAAATACATTTTGAGATAACCAAAAGCAGAGAGGATTTATTGCTAGTATACTGCACTGTAAGAAATGATAGAAGAAGTCCTTCAGGCTAAAGGAAAGGAATACCAGAAGAAAACTCACAGAGAATAATGAGCACAAGAAATACTAAATATAAATATAGTTGATAGTTGACCATTTATAACAAAAATACAGTGAATTGTGGAATTTTTAACATATAGAAATAGAATTTATGACAACAAATACACAAAAGATGGAGTGGGAGGAAAGTAGAAATGTACATTTGTGATGTTATAAGGTTATATAATATTTTTGAAGGTACATTGTGAACCTTGCAGCAAGCTTTTGAACAAAAATTATCTTAACATGCCAATAGATAAAATAAGATGCTAAAAAACAATCATAACAAAGCAGAGAAGGAAAAAGAACAGAGGGACAAATATAAAAAAAAAAATAGCAGGATGACAGACTTAAGTTCAGCCTTATAAATAGCTATATTAAATGTAAAAGACTTACACACTCCAGATAAAAGGCAGAGCTTCTTAGATCAGATGAAAAAGCATGGCCTATCTATAAGAAATCCACTTTAAATATAAGGATACAGATATTTAAAAGTAAAAAGATGGTAACAGATATACCATGCAAATACTAATCATAATAAAGCTAAAGTAGCTATATTAATATCAGAAAAATTAGACTGCAGGACAGATACCAAAGATAAGGAGGGACATTTTATAATAATAATAGAATCAATTTATGAAGAAGATATAATTATCTTAAATATGTGCAAATAATAGCAGAACTTCAAAAAACAAGCAGTATAAGCTCAAAAAATTTAGGAAGAATAGATACACTGACAATTAGAAGTAGATATTTCAACACTGCGATCTTGGTAGTTGATAGAAAAAGTAGACAAAAATCTAGTATGGTGTAGAAGAACTGAACAATGCCACTAATCAGCTCAACCTAATAGAAAGATACAGAATACCACACACAACTGTAGAAGGTAACATTCTTTTCAAGTGCATATGAAACATTCACCACGCTAATGTAAGAATGAGCAAAAAAAGAACTGAAAAAGTATAATCCACTAGTGAATATTCCCATCTATGAACATGGGAATTTTATTTATTCAGATCTTTTAGAATTTTCAATCAGGTTTTGTAATTTCCTCATATAATCTTCTCTATATATTATCAGGTTTATTCTGTGACTATTATAATAAGATCTTTTATTTTCCATTACCTGTTCTAATTAGATATTGCTGGTATATAGGGAGCATGCTAAATTTTATATGATAATTTTGAATCTGGCCAAGCAACTAAACTCTATTTTAGTTCTATTAGCTTATCAATTGTTTAGTTTTTGGTAAAGACATCTACAAACAATGAGTTTCATTAATCTTTTTCAGTATTTATAACTAAACTCATTATATTGGTTAAGAGCTCCAAGGTAAATGGTAGATGTAATAGTGAATGTGCATATCTTATTTTGAACTTTAGTGAAAATATTTCTGATGTTTCATCATTAAGTGTGATGTTTGCTGTAGATTTTCAGTGTTCCAACATAGTCACATAGTATTCTTCTCAAACTGGTTATGTGATCTAGTTAAACCAATAAATTCAATATAACTTCAATCAAAATTCCCATGGAACCACTTCATTAAATGTTTATCTAGAAAAAAAGTTATGTGAGAGGAGACTAGTTACTTTTGAACATCTTCACAGTTATCACTGTGGTCCAAAGAAGTGTCATTTGTGCCTGTATTATCACATTAGCTTCTGAACTATTCTGTTTTCACCCTTGCCCCACCCCAACCCCTACAATGTAATCCATCTGAATACCTCAACAAGATTGATCCTTTAACTTCATTTAATCCTCCCAGTGAGTCCATGAATTACTATTTCCTCTTTACAGAAGAGGACATTGCTTAGAAAGGTTAAATGAACCAAGGGCAAGCAATTAGTAAGAAGCAGAGCCAAGATTTGAATCCAGTATTTCTGATTCCAGAACCTATTCTCTTTAACACTGGCCTGTACTGTATTTTTATTAGTCCTATGTTGAGATTATATTATTTTATTATTTTTAAAGGAAGCTCAAAAATGTTTGCATGATAGGTAACACTTATGTGAGATATGTGGGTAGGGTGTTATGTAAAATATACTTTTTAAAAAAAAATAATCTCTATACCTAGTGTGGGGTTTGGACTCACAACCCCAAGACCAAGAGTTGAACGCTCTTCTGACTGAGCCAACCAAATGCCCCTAAGATATACTTTAATTTTACAGTGAGTGATAGAAAACTGACCTGGGATGAAAATTAACTTGACCCATTGTGACGTCTTTGATGTTTGTATTATGTTAAAAGAAAAATCAAAATTCTTTAACCAATCTATTATTTATAAGTATATTATCATCTTTTCTTTTTAGTTTTTCAGGCTTAAACTGTTAATGACTTCTTCTCTCCTGTGATGCATTTGATTGCACTCTTAACTGTGGTTCTGTAATAAAGCTCAATTTAGTGATCACAGAGCCTGAATGTTGAAATAAGCTATTTTTAGAAATGCTGGGTTTATGGTAATGATAAAAGTTGTGTCATGTTGTTATGGCAACCAAAATCCTAAAGTACTGATTAATGACAAGCTCACTGATTCTGGAAGTAAGCAGTTCATTTCTTATCACAGCTAAATGCTTTAAATAATTATTTAAAATGTTTTGTGAACATGTTTTAAAATGGATGATATCTCCATTTAGTCATATATTAGTCTTTATTAATATTTTTGAGATTTATAATACTAAATTTTTAGGACATTGTGATGTTTATAACTGGACAAATTGAATTTCTTAATGCATGGTATTCTGATGCATAAGAAAGGTATTGCCCTTCTGTACAATTTTATAACATCCTCATCTTTTCCTCCTTCAGTTTCTTTTTTCTTTTTTCCAGTAGTTAATTAACTACATGACTATTATCCTTGATATATGATACACTGGTATAGCAAACTACTTTCTAAGTATAAGAAAGACTTTCCGAAACTTAGAAATAGGGCAAATCGGGTCTGGGAAAGCAGTGTGTCCTTTCCATGTCACACTGAAGCATTGTTAACAGGCCCTTTGAGAATTATTTAATTATTTGGGGGGATGTTTCATAGTTTGATGCTCTGCTTATTGTTGATTAAAGACCCCATGCTTCCTCATGTCCTGTGTATTTTTTTGCTCCATGGGACATTAACCCGTTTTTTGTCTAAACTGTTTTATTCTAACCTTCCTTTCCAAATGCCTATAAATGACCAGTTCCTCAAAATGACCAGCTTTACCATCTTAATAGTTTCCTCATGAAGGAGTTACTAAATTTTTGACATTCTTTCATTCTTTATTTGTATGAGTTATGTTTTTATTTTTTGAAAGTTCTATTTGCACTATGAAGATAATTAAACTGTCCAAAGGCCAATAGAGCACCACCTAATAAATTACTACCTACGAGATTTTCATGGGTAGTAAAGAGACGAAGGAGGTTAATGGTCTAACTTTATAGATGATCATAGCTTACATTCAAAATTTTTTTCCCTTTCAACTGGCCTTTTTTCATACTCTTTGATTATGTGAAAAGCAGGACCTATGTTTAGATTTTAACCTACAGAAATAATTCTAAGCAGTGTCTACAATAGCCAAACTATGGAAAGAGCCCAGATGTCCATCAACAGAGGAATGGATAAAGAAGATGTGATATGTGTGTATATATATATATATATGTGTGTGTGTGTATATATATATGTGTGTATGTGTGTGTATACATATACGCATACACACATACACACACACACAATGGAATATTAC
Organism: Halichoerus grypus; assembly: GCF_964656455.1. Taxonomy (NCBI): domain Eukaryota; kingdom Metazoa; phylum Chordata; class Mammalia; order Carnivora; family Phocidae; genus Halichoerus; species Halichoerus grypus. The sequence continues at coordinate 62,390,594 of NC_135715.1, read as the reverse complement.
TCAGCCAGCAAAAAAAAAAAAATGAAATTTTACCATTTGCAATGATGTGGATAGAATTAGAGGGTATTATGCTAAGCAAAATAAGTCAATCAAAGAAAGACAATTATCATATGATTTCACTCATATGTGGAATTTAAGAAACAAAACAGAGGATCGTAGGGGAACAGGGAAAAATAAAATAAGATGAAATCAGAGAGGTAGACAAACTATAAGAGACTTTTAACTCTAGGAAACAAACTGAGGGTTGCTGGAGGGTAGGTGGGTGGGGGGTGGGGTAACTGAATGTTGAGCATTAAGGAAGGCACTTGATGTAATGAGCACTGGGTGTTATATACAACTGATGAATCACTGAACTCTACCTCTGAAACTATAATACACTATATGTTAATTAATTGAATTCAAATTGGAAAAAAAAGAAATAATTCTAAAAGTACTCTCCATCCACCAGCTATGGACTTGGCTGTGATTGATCAAAATACAGTGTGTAGATCTGAGGTGGATGCCCAGGCTAGCACCAGTGCTCAGCATACACCACTAAAAAACAATACTGCTTTTTTCCCCCTATCTGTACACGAGTTGATCGGTAGATAAGCACATTCCAGGTTTTCAGAAGCACATGACTGACATGATGACATGATTTGTTGGTGATTTTGTATTTAGTTAGAGAATACCTGAAACTTCCATTTTGAGCATTGATTATTTGTCACTATAATGATTCATCATTATTCGAGACTCTGCATTTCTTAAATGATATTAGTGAATAACTTGGGCCAAGACACCAGGCAGACAGACAGATAGATATACAGATACATGCATATTCTTTTTAAGATAAAAGATACATACTAATTACATAATAATTAGCACTATAAATAAAAAGGGGATAGTAAAATGGCAAGAAGGTAAAACCTTTAACACAAGATTTGTATATAAAAGTAAAAATATTTATATACAAATAACTGATATGCTTATTATAAATCATTATTTAAGGAACCCAATTCCCCAAAATAACATGTATGTATGTATGCATATAAATAGATGCACATAGAGGTTTTTTTAAAAAATAGATCATTAAAATGCCCTTAATCCAATGGAATAATTTAAGAGTAAAAGTACCCTGTAAATATTATCAAGCTCAATATATTGCCTTACAGTAGTGAAATTAGTCCTAGAAATGTTAAATTACTTGTTCAAGGCAACATTAAGAAGTGTCAGAGCTTCAACTAGAGTCAAGGTCTTCTGACAGTAATGTCCATCACTGTACCATTTGATCTCTACTATATGTAGTTCATTAGAAAAAAATTATTGAATGTGAGTGTGGACCTTTACCTGGCTTTGGTAGTGATGGTGAACTCTTATATTTGTCCAGAAATGTGAAAAATCATTATCAGTCACAGTTCTTGCTCTTTACAGTTTGGATTTGACTCAGATTCACTTTGGAGAATCTCTCTTCCCATTGCCTTTCTCTCCTGTTTGGCTTTAGCACCTAGCTGACAGGCCAGGAGGAACAGTTCTTTGCCCTTTCCTTTATTTACCCCACTACATGGAAGACTTCTTTTCTCCATGAGCTTTGGTATCTCTTATCTTGTTCTGTACAGCCAGGTTCATTTTTTAATCCCTTCCCTGTCTTGGTAGCTTCCTAAACTGAGGAACAGAATGAGAAATGCTGTACTATCAAATACCAACATTGAAAATAAATTATAAACTCTTACTTGGTCTTATTGGCTTGATTTTATTTATTTATGTCTTAGCAATATTGCTTTATTCTGGTTTTCTCCATTTCAGATTTATAATGATTTTTCTGCTGCATTGTGAGTTGTAGACATTTGTAAGCTAGTTTAGCTTATAAACAGAAACATGCTCTGGGTTACAATTAAACTCCAATAAATTTAAAATTTTTCATTATTTGAACTTGAGAATAAAATTTAAAATTTATTCAGATTTTTCAACAATTCAGTCTACATTTACCAGTTACTCTGGATTTTTTAAAATTATATTTAATATTCATTATTGTACCATATTCAGATTTTAAACTTCTTGTGAGAGGGAATAGCCTTGTCTCTTTGTATTCCTTATATAGTATAAATAACACACTATGTTCAGATTGAGTATAGATTTTAGAGTATTAGGTATAAGTAATGGATGCTTTATACACTCCTCCAAAATCTGTCTTACTGCTTTGAGTAAAGAACAAAAAACACTATGCCTAAAATTCATTATGTGACTTGTTGCAAAATGGGCATCAAATGTGTATTATATTTAACAGATTTTTAAAAATCAGTTTATAGTATTTTTCATCTGTTTCATGTATGGAAAATAATTTTGCATCATATTGATGCATTTATTATGTTCAGTTAATTATAGGAATGATCACTAATCAAAAATATCTTGAAGGTTCATCTGGTTAAGTAGATTTCCAAACCACTTTCTCCCATCCTCCCTTCCAGTGAAAAGGTAGTGTAGCCAGTAGCATTTCTCCACGCTGCTCAGAGCATTCACTCAGTGTACCTTCCTTCTGCCTGTTCTCATTTTGAAAGCTTTAGCAATTTGGGAGAAATGTCAAGTTGTTTCACCTCACCAACAGTTTGAGACCCTGTCAGAACAGGGTGCTGATGATCAAAGATCATAAGTGTACTTCCCTTCTCATTCCGTCCAGTTAATTTTATTCTTTCTTAGACCACAGATACATGTTTCCACAGATAGTCTTCTTAAGTATCATTTTGGTCATGGACTTTCCAAAATGGAATAATTATTTCTAGCTCTGAGGATCAGGAAATGAGAGAGTACATTTTTACTGAGAATTAAAGGCATTGAAGGTGAGAGAGAGAAAAGCATCCTGGGCAAATGGAGGAAAAGAGCAGAGGAATTCAGGTGAAATGAGCAGGGCAGAGAGAACAGTCAGGAGTCGGACCTCAGGATTAGAGTTGTGATATGGAAGGTATTATAAAGGATTCTAAATGACAGGATGAGGGATTTTGACTTCTCGGAAACCAGAGAAACCCCTTGAAGGAAGGCCCTGGGTGAGGGAGAGACAAGATAATAGGTATGCTTTAGAAAGATTAATCGAACAGCAGTGCTTATGATAGATTGAATGTAGAAGAGACTAGAAGAGGGAAGACCAGATGGGAGCTTTTTTCTATACTCCATACAAGAGTTCATTAGGGTCTGAACTGAGGTGACGCAACATGGTTATGCCACTGACAGAAATAAGAACAAAAAAGTAGGTGTGGGAGTGAAGCATGAAAGACACATTTAAATTTAGTTGTAAAAATCAGAAAAGATAGTGTTTTTATCACTAGGTATAGTGATACTTGAATAGAAGTAGCTGAGAATGACAAGAAGTAAATGTCATGAGAACATGGAGAGAGTTGATGCAGATTTTATGAACCCAGTGCTATTTTTTCTAAATCTTTAAAAATTTGCTTCAGTTCATTGAAAACTTTTTATTCTTTTATGTGCATATGTAGAAATTCTTTTTGTGGAAAATGCTGACTTGTTGGAGGGTCACATTATTTTAACCTGGTAATATAAATAGTTGAGAAATCTAAAATGTGGTTACTGGTGTAGGAGCTATAGCTGAAAGGACAGTTTACTGTAAGTTATTCTGAGATTCGAAGACTTGATAAATATGAATGATGATAAGCCTCTTTCTTTAAAGTTAATGTGTTATCAGTCACGTTTGCAAGATCAGGACATTGATGGCAGGTCACAGTTTCTGTTTCTTGTCTAATAATCCTAAAAATACAGCTGTAAACAAAACACAGTCCCTGCCCTTCTGCAACAGTAAACATATAATGAATATGAAAAAGTATGTTTGATCCTCAAACCAAAGTAAGTAACTTGTGTAGTTGTACAATGATTTTTTTTTTATAGTATGTATGTGGTAATTATGAAAATGAAATGTGTTGGTTCAAATACGAAGCTTCTTATAATTCTTAGTATTTTATTTTCGGATTGTGTGTTCACATATTGTTTGTTTATCAATAGAGAGCAGATCATAAAACAGTCTACAGAATTAGTCTGCAGAGCCTACAGTGAAGTATATGCTGCTGTGATGAATCCAGTCAATGAATACAGAGATCCAGAGAGCATCCTACACCGATCGCCGCAGCAAGTGCACACGCTTCTCTCCTGATAATCTTATTTGAATGTTTTAGCAAAATAGTGCATCCCTAGAACTCTAAAGGTTTTCTTGTTCTTCAGTCTGTTAATCTTCACTTTGAAATTTGATGGTTACGATTTTCTTTGTATCATAACATTGTAGGTCCCAGTGGTTTCTTTTCTTTGATCACAGATACATGGAAGTAAGTAAGATAATCTCGACCTGAGTTAGTGCTGCTCTGTATCTGCTCCTTATGTAGAGATGCTGTGTTCTCTGCGAGCCACCTCCCCAGCTCTGCAGTTTTCTGGAATATAAATGTATGGGGAAAAGTCGTATGAAAGGTTTGAGAGATTTTTCTTTACAACATTAGTTCCAAATTAATCATACATAAAAAATTTGTCTAAACTTAAGAATTAGTACAAAGATGGGACATAACATCTCCTTACCTAAAGATTAAGTTGCTTTCTTATTAGTTATTCATGTGAGTTGACATATTTAAACTGAGGAGCAGAAATATGCACTTAGCAAAAAGTGGGAAAAGAGAGAGAATGAGAAGTAATTTAAAGAGGGTGGATGTCACTCTGTGTATACCCTGGACTGAATTCAAGGTGAAGTTCGCACTTCAAAAGGATTTTAGGTATGTAGGCACCCTGTGCTGCATGTAAATGTAGTGTTTAATGATAGGTATTTGTTATATAGTATGAACTCTAAACCTAACCAACTACGGATTTTATCTGGTGTTCAAACCAAAGAAAAATGATCTACTCTCACACCAGAGGAAAAATACTGAGTAGCAACTGCTCACTGACAGTGTATCTATACCCCCTGGTGGCCCCTCACAAAGAATGATTTGGGCTCTGACTTTAGAACTTTACCTATGAGTAAGATTCAGAATCACTGTGTTTTTCAAAAAAATAGATCTCGATGTGTTTGATGTGACTTTACTTTGTTGGTAAGATTTCAAGGATGATTCTTATTAGCAAAATATCTTAATTTCTGGTAAAACTGTAAAAAGAGGTGAGTCCTTAAATTATAAATGAGAAAACTGAGGCATAAGGAAAAAATGGACAAAGCTAAAATATTTTGCAAAATGGTAAGATAAAACTAATATTTATATAACATATAATGTATAACACATTATTTATAGAACATGGCCTATTCATGTATCTGAAATTTGTAATTGTTTATATTAATAGGATTCTTTTGGAGTAAGAGCAGTTATTTATCACCTCTTTTGGTGTAAATCTATGCTTTTAGCCTTTTTCCTTCAATGAGTATGTGTGATATATAAAAGATAGAAAATAAAGTATGATATAAATTGAGAGCTTAAATTTTATATAATTTATTTCTACAATGGAAAAAAGATTGCTACCTTATCATTAATTAATCCCTTTGTTTTCTAGGAAAAAAGTGTATTTGGCTTTTTATACAGTTTCCTCAAAATATTAAAACTATTTCTAGAACAATGATAATTGAAGTATATTTTTATACATCTCATCAATGTGTTTTTAGAAAATGTACTAATAGAAAAGGAAGTACAATATAGAGCCAAATTGAGATGGTGGAAGATTGATGAGCAGAATGTGTTATCAATATTATCTTGAGTACTAAGTCAAAATAAAAGATTATAAGTGCGAATTCATGGACACAACGCTTATATTTGCTATATACTTCCTGGTTTGCATTTTGAGCTGTTTTGATGTGGCATAAGTATAACCTTAGAGAATACATGTTAGCATTTTCTCAGAGAAAGGTATTTGCCTCGCAAAAACTTCTGGTTGAATTCTTCTGTTTCTTTCTTTGCACCTGTACTTGAACAGATGAATGTTACCTGAGAAGAATCACATAAATGGACTGAATGACTTTTTAAATTCATGATCACAGTCTTGAGATGGCATCGTATTGCTTTGTAGTTCTACTCCGTCTCTTAGCTAACCTCACCTCTCCACTTTTCAAAATGACTTTTCCACCCTCACTTTTAATGACCCTCATAATTTATAGAGAAAATAGAAGCTGTTAGATTAATCTCCCTTATTTTCCCACCTTCAAATACTGCACTCATCTTCTCCATCTTTCCTGTAGAAATTACAAAAATGATGTTTTTATGGTTATAAACTTATAAAAATTATAATTTAAAGTCATAATTTTACAAAAATCATAAGTGTCTTTTCTGGAGTTGAAAATTATAATAACTGAAATTTAAAAATTCACTGTAGGAGTTGAACAGATTTGAATAGTTAGCAAAAAGAATCTGCAAATTTGAAGTTAGGCCAGTGGAGATTATCCAATCTGAGGAACAGAAAGAAAAAGGGATAAAAAAAATAAAAAAGAAAAAAAGGATGAAAGTGAACAGGGCCTCAGAGACCTGTGGGATATTATCAGTATTCACACAATGGATGTTTCAGAAGGAAAAGAGATGGGAAAGGGGGCCAAAAGAGTATTTGAAGAAATATTTGTAGGAAACTTTACAAGTTTGTTGAAAAGTTTAATATACACATTTAAGAAGTTAACCAAGCCCACACAGAGATACACACCAAGACACATCACAACCAAATTATCAAAAGCCAAAGACTAAGAGGGGAACTTGAAAGCAGCAAGAAAGATAACTCATCATGTACATGTGATTTACAATAAGATTATCATGATTCTCCTCAGAAACCATAGAGGCCAGAAAGCATTAGATGATATATTAAAGTGCTGGAAGAACAAAACTGTTAACTTAGAATTCTATAGCCAGCAAAACTGCCTGTGAAAATACAGACAAAGTTAAGACAGCTCGGGATAAACAAAAACTATCACACCTGCCTTAAAGGAATGTTAAAGGTAGTTCTTGTGGCTGAGGGGCACCTGGGTGGCTCAGTTGGTAAGCATCTGCCTTTTGCTCAGGTCATGATCCCAGCGTCCTGGGATTGAGCCCTGTTGGGCTCCCTGCTCAGCGGGAAGTCTGCTTCTCCCTCTCCCTCTGCTGCTCCCCCTGCTTATGCACTGCCCCCCCATAAATAAATAAAACTTAAAAAAAAAATAAAATAAAGGTAGTCCTTGTGGCTGAAATGAAAGAATACTAGACAGTCACTTGAATCAACAAAGAAATAAAGAATAGCAAGGAAATAGAGGACTCAGGTAAGCCAGCTAGATGGAACACCATCCCAACAGCAGAGTACACATTCCTCTCAAGTCTACATGCTGCATTCTCCAAGGCAGACCATATGTTAGGCCACAATTCAAGTCTCAGTAAATTTTAAAAAGACTGAAATCATACAAAGTATCTTTTCCAACTACAATGGCACAAAATTAGAAACCAATAACAAAAGGAAAATAAATAAATAGGGAAATTAAACAATATACTCTTAAATAACCAGTGGGTTAAAAGGGAAAATAAAGGAAATTAGAGAAAATTTCGAGGTGAATGAAAGTTTGATATAAAACAGCATACCAATACTTAGGGTATGCAACAAAAACAGTGCTCAGAAGAAAATAGATAGCCTGCATTAAAGAAGAAATAAGTTAACCTAACCTTACACCTTAAAAAAACTAGAAATAAAGCAAACTAAACTGAAAGCAAGAAGAAGGAAATAATAAAGATTATGGCAGACACAGAAAATATAGAACAGAAAAATAGTGTTTCAGTGAATGGGTGTGCTAGCCATTCTGTAATGCATGTAGAGATGTGTTTGAATACACATGTAAAAAAGTCTGAAAAATTGTTTCTTATATGGCATGTTGAGAAGAGTTATTTCTGAGAGTGTATGTGCTAATCATAATGCATGCAGACAAGGATTTAAAGAAACATGTAAGATGTTTCTAGGAGTGTTCCTTGCTCGTCATGTTGAGAAAAATGTTATTTCAGTTATTGGATGTGCTAGCCAGTGTTACATGTAAAGAAGTTGTTATTTATAAACATATATGTAAAAAATAAAAATAAAGAATAGAAAAATCTTTAAAAAAAAATAAAGAATAAATTGGTTTTTTTTAAAAATTGACCAACCTTTAGATTGACCGAGAAGAAAGAAGACTCAAATTACTAAAATCAGGTATAAAAAGTTAGTACTGACCTACAGAAATAAAATACAGAAATAAAAAGGATAACAGAATACTACAAATAATTGTACATCAATAATTAGATAATATGGATGAAATGGACAAATACAGAAAAACAATCTAAACTGACTCAAGAAGAAATAGAAAATCTGAATAGACCTATAGCAAAGAGATTGATTCTGACTCAGTTTGACTCAATTTGATTACTAGAGTCCAAACAATTCCAATTTTTAAAAAGCCCTGGATCAAATGGCTTCACTGATAATTTCTATCAAATGTTTAAAGAACTAACACTAATCTTATCAAAGTCTTCCAAAAAATAGAACAGAGGGGACACATCCGAACTTGTTCTATGAGGCCAACACTTGTTATTGGTATAATAAAGCCAGAAAAGGCAACATAAGAAAATCATAGTCCAGTATCCCTTATGATTATGAATGCAAAATCCTCAACAGAAAGTATTACTAACAAGAAAATCCAGCAACATACTAAAGGATTATATGCTAGGACCAAGTGAGTTTGTCCCAGGAATGCAAGACCAGTTTAACATATGAAAGTCAATCAATGTACTACACTGTATTAATAGAATAAATAATAAACATGATTACTTTAAAAGGTGCAGGGAAAGCATTTGATAAAACAAAAAGCACTCAACAAATTAGGAATAGAAGGGAACATCCTCGAACTGATAAAGGACACTTATGAAAAACTTACATCTAACATTATACTGAAAGCTCTCCCTCCTAAAATCGTGAGTAAGATAAGGTTGTACACTCTTGCCACTTCTCTTCCACGTTGTACTAGAAATTATACCCAGACAAATTAGGTAAGACAAAATAAATAAAAGACACTCAGATTGGAAAGGAAGAAGTAAATCTCTGTCCTTTTGAAGATGGTATGAGCATGTATATCTATTATATATATTTATATTTATCTATCTATATGGTCATATATGTATTAGAACTAATAAACAAGTGTAGCAACATTGCAGTATATAGACCAGTATGCAAAAATCTGTTGTATTGCTATACACTAGTAATGAACAATCTGAAAAAGTAAGAAAACAATTCCATTTACAATAGCACCACAAAGAATAAAATACTTAGGAATAGATTTAACCAAGAAAGTGAAATACTTATCCACTGCAAACTACAAAACATGGTTGAAAGAAATTAAAGATGGTCTAAGTAGATGGAAAGACATTTCATGTTCATGGATGAAAGACTCAATATTGTTAAGATGGCAATATTCCCCAAACTGATCTGTAGATTCAATGCAGTCCCTATCAAAATTTCATTTGCCTTTTTTTTTTTGGTCCAGAAATAGACAAGCTGATCCCAAAATTTTTATATGGACATATAGGGGACCATGAATAACCTAAACAATCTTGAATCTTCCCAATGTCAAAACTTACTACAATCAAAACAATGTGATACTGGCATAAGGATAGGCATCAACGGGATAGAATTTAGACTTCGAAGTAAACTCACACATCCCTCGTCAACTGATTTTTTTATAAAGTTGCCAAGACCTGTCAATGGGGAAAGAATAATCTTTTTAGCAAATGGCACCAGAACAACTTGAAATCCACATGCAAAAAGGTTGAAGTTGGGGGCGCCCGGCTGGCTCAGTCAGTGGAGTGTGCGACTCTTGATCTTGGGCTGTGGGGTTGAGCCCCATGTTGGTTGCAGAGATTACTTAAAAATAAAATCTTAAAAAAAATTGAAGTTGGACCATATTCATGACATATACAAGAATTAACTCAAAATGGGTCAAAGATCTCAATGTAAAAGTTAAAAACTATAAAACTCTCAGAAAGAAACATAGGTATAAATATTTGACCTTATATTAGGCAACAAGTTTTCACCTTTTATACAATATAGATTTTAAAATAAATATTAAAATGCAGAGTCACATAATAATGTTGAATACTTGGAGGTCAGCTTATTTTTCCTATTTAGTTAAATATATTGTTTAGATACTATTATAAATACATAGGTCTACATATGGTTACTTTAGGGCTATAATCGTACTTAAGCACAATTATCTTGAAAATATGTATTTATTTCCCCTTAAAATGTGCTTCTGGAGATAGATTATATAATTATGTATTTTCAGATCCACACATGAAATGACTATAAATCGGCTAAGAAACAAATATAATAATCATTTAATAACAGCATGCTCATCTATCAAATCCAACTAACATTAATGTCAAAAACAAAAACTTTCCTAGCACTGATAATTTAAAAAGTAAAAATAAATGGTACTAAGCTTATGAAAATAAGGGAAAATTGTTAGGGAAAATTGTTGGCAGGGCTGAAAATATCCATATGAAATATTTGCTTGCTTTGAGAGGATATATCGTTGTTTGACAAAGTGTTTTTTCATGGTATATTTTAAGCAGTTAAAGTCCCAGCCAATCTAGGAGTTTCAAAGTTAATAGCTTTGCCACCAGGAAATTAATTTACTTGAATATTCTGTTCATTTCCATCAATGTCAAGATCTGGAATTCCACTGGAGCGAGCATTAGTTTTTGCCTACTAAAAGCAAAATGACAAGAAACAAGAGTGGTTTTTCTTACACAAGCCAGCATCAGAAGTTGGGTCTCCTGTGCTGAGATGCCATGAGCCTTCCTAGGGGTATCAAATGTATGAGCCCACTTTGGAGACTTCAGACAAGAGCTGGCTGCTATTTGCTATCCAGGCCTCAGATGGAATATAAAATGGTAATGAGGAGTGCACGGAGGTAAAAAAATGCATTTGCCTGAGAAGCCAAGTCTTAAAAAGGAAACCAAAGATTTGGTTAGTATTCCACAGCCTTGCAATATGCACTTAATAGAAGATCGGGAATTTTTCTCTCTTGAAAACTGTATTACTTCCGTTTCACAAACAAAGATGTCAGCAAAGCAAGCGTTCAGAAGTCAGAAGGCTGCCGTTAAAAACACTGAAAACAAAAACACCATGTCAAGTTACCCGGCCTTTATTCTGAATCCTACAAAGAAGAAATCACTTAACCACTGAGTATTAACAGGTTAATGTAATGAATCATACAATAATAAATCATAATGGAATTTGCAGAAACCCAAAAATGTGCAAATACACTCCTGTGGTTAACCTGTGATTCTGCTTGCAAGTGGTAAATCATTAGCCATGGTGTTGCTCTTGGTAACGGCAGGTATCAGGGGATGATGCAGAATTATTAGTATTGCTTCCTACCTTGTGTGTGATAACAGTGGGATGAGGCTAGTGCTATCTCTGTCATAAATTTTTATATATGTGGGCATATTTCTGGATCTTCCGTGCATTGTTTTCATAGGTTTACTTATTCCTGCACCAATAACAAACATTTTAATATTATAACCTTAAAAAGAGATTATGTGCTAATCTGTTTTATGAGGTCAGTACAATCTTGTTACCAAAACCTGACAAAGATATTAAAAGAGAGGAAAATAACAGGGTAATCTACAGGCCATGAACATAAAATCAAAAAAATGTTTTTGTTTTATATAGTGATTAGTGACCTTGCTAAATTTATTAATTAATTCTGAACTTTATTTGTAGATTTTTTGGTAAACTTTATAAATTCAGTCACATAGTCTGTGATTAATGACGGTTTTTTTTTCTTCTTCTTAGTCTTGCTAGCTTTATGACGCTGTGCAGAGTTCAACAGTACAACGTTACTGTGTTGAATAGAAATGGTAATCGTGATCACCCCTGTCTTTTTCCAAAATGTGAGGAAGGAGGGAAAGCTTTTACTTGGCTGATATTTTGTAGATAAGCTTTATCAAATTAAGAAAGTCCCCTTCTGTTCCTGATTTGTTATGATTACTTTAAATCATGAGTTTTGAATTTTATCAAATGTGGATTGTTTTTTCTCTGTATCTATTTAGATAACTATATAGGCTTTATCCTTATTTGCTTAATGTGGAGAATTTCAAATGTCAAAACAACTTTGCATTCCTGGAATAAACCCAATGGTCATAATGTACAATCTTTTTTATATACCTCTTGATTTGATTTATTTATATTTTATTTAGAATTTTTTTGATTTTATGTTCATGGCCTGTAGATTACCCTGTTATTTTCCTCTCTTTTAATATCTTTGTCAGGTTTTGGTAACAAGATTGTACTGACCTCATAAAACAGATTAGCACATAATCTCTTTTTCTCTTACCCGGAATAGTTTAAGATTGTTGTTATTTCTTCCATAAGTACTTGGATGAATTCCAAGTGCAGCCAGCTTACCTAGAGATGTCTTTGTGGGAAGGTTTTACATTTCAGATTCAATTTTTTAAATATAAAGAAGAGTATTCATACAGCCCATTTCTTCTTGTGTTAGTTTTGATGAATTCTATTTTTCAAGATATATGTCCCTTTCACCTAAATTTGTCATAATGTCATTCTCCTTACTGTCCTTTTAACCTTTTTTAATGTCTGTGGGCATGGTATTAATAATTTATGTTTTCTTTCTTGCTTAGTCTTGCTGAGAGCTATGAACTTTGTTAGTCTTTTCAAAGAGTCTGTTCTTGATGTGGTTGATTATCTTTATTTTATGTTTCATTGATTTTTTGCTCCATTTTTATTATTTCTTGGTGTTTTATTTGCTCTTCTTTTTCTATCTTCTTGAAGTGGGACCTTATAGAGATGGTCCCCAAATTACTATATAGTTCAACGTATGATATTTTGACTTTACGGTAGTGCAAAAGCAACATGCATTCAGTTGGAACTCTACATTTTGAATTTTGATCTCTTCCTGGGCTAGTGACATGCAGGAGGATCCTCTTGTGACACTGGGCAGCACCGGGAGCCCCAGCTTCCCGTCAGCCCCACAGTCGCAAGGGTAGACAACTGATACACTTAACAACCATTCTGTTTTTCATTTTCAGTGCAGTAGTTAATAAATGAGATATTCAACACATTATTCTAAAGAAGGGTTTGTGTTAGATTCACTGTAGGCTAATGTGAATGTTCTGAGCACATTTAAGGTAGGCTAGTGAGGCTAAGCTATTACGTTCAGTAGGTTAGGTGCACTAAAGGCATTTTCAACTTACCTCACCTTACAATGGGTTTCATGGGACATGACCCTATTGTGAGTCAAGGAAGATTGGTATCATCAATCTTCAAACTTTCTTTTTTGTAATATATTCATTTAAATATCATCTGTATTTCCATGTAAACACAGACTTAGTTATATCCATGTTTTTATATGTCATATTTTCATTATTTTTCACTGCAAAGTATTTTCTGATTCCCACTGATTTCTTCTTTGACTCATAGATTATTTAAAAAGTGTATTTCCAAACATAAGAAGATTTCCTAGTTATCTTTTTATTATTGATTTCAAGGTTAATTCCACAGTAGCCAACCGATAAATTGTGTATCAATCCTTATATATCTGTTCATAGTTATTTTATGGTCCAGCATACTATTTTAGTGAAGGACATCCCCCTTATATGTGGAAATGATACGTTCTATAGTTACTGGGTGCAGTGTTCTATACATGTTAAGAGGATAAATTTTGTTAATCTTGTTCAAATCATCTATAGTCCTTTGGATTTTTGATCTGCATGTTGTATCAGCTGCTGAGAAAGATTTGCTAAAAATTTTAACTACGACTATGTATTTGCTCATTTTTTTTGAGTTTTTTTTCAGTTTTTGCTTTATATGTTCTGAGGCTATGTCTCAACATTTAAATTTTATCCCTTATGATTTTTTCTTTGAACCTTTACTTAGAAGTATGTTATTTGCATTTCTGCTTTTAGTTTTTAACAAGGGAGTGAGCAATAAAATTTGTTTCTTAAAAAGCACAATTGATGATGACAATAGGTTTCCTTCTGTCATGGCCCTTTTATGTCCCTGTCTCTGTGTCCTACCTCATGGTTATAAAAATAAACTGGAGACTTACCAATTAAGCCAATCATCGATATATGAATTACTGGCAGCACCACCATGCACTTTGGTAAATTAAGCAAAATTCACAGAGCATATTGAGATACCATTCATACTGTTCGCTTCTGTTCTCTCAAACCCTGAGGTGGGTGACTGGGATTCTGTTGGCTCTGTTTTTTGAGTACCAGCGTCTGACTTGAATCTTGAAGAGATCAATCTGATAAGGTAATCTGATTTCATTAACCAAAATGACCTTATCTCAAAATGAGTTACGGTGCATAATCACGTTAAGAAGCATAAGCAAGTATGTCAGCTTCCAGTCTTTTGAGATAGTATTTATAATGTGACTCCTTTTTATCACCGAATGTAGCAGCATTCCTTGCACACGGTTTCTTGAACAAAATGAGGCAATTTTCTTGCTTGGTGGACATTCTGAGGTTTATACAACTATCCGTAATCTGAAACATGAACTTAATGTAAGACTCAGTTTGGTTTATACCTAGTAGCTTCTGAGAAATTTTTCATCGAATTTTGGTGGCCGGCAAAGGAATTATTGGAATAAAAATATCACAGCTTCTGTGCTGTGTGCAGATACTTACTGAGTGTGATGAAGGAATTACTCTCTAACCATGCACATATTCTGAGCAATTAGGCCAAGTGCCAAGACCATTAAGGCTCAAATGCCAAGTGCCTGTAGGGAGGGTTCTGTTACAGGATTTAGCAACCAACCCCTGGCCCAGTTACCAGAGGGTGGCACTCCAGGCTTCCTGATAGCCGTGCCAGGCTGGCTGAGACTCAGCAGCTGCCACCCGGCCACTGCTTCCTTCTAGATACTCTCCTCAGTGCTGCCTCTGTCCCCACCCTTCTTGCCCATCTGCCCTCCATCTGCCTGCCACCTGAGCGGTGGGGGCCCGGTTGGGGGCACCTTACGAGTGGAGTCATGACACCCAGATGACACATTGCATTCACCTTTCCTGTGCCTCCATAGCTCTTTCTCCAGTTTGGCAGCTTAAAAGGAGAGCATTGCCAATTCTTGTTTCATAACATTTCAGGGGCTCCATTCTGAGGCTTCTGGAGTATCCTGGCGCTCAAGGAAACTGGGCATGGCGGTGGGATAGGGAGATCCATTCAGGGATTAGGGACATCCAGGCGCCCCTGGCCTGCACCCAAAAAAACCTGAGGGAACAAGAGTAGCCTTTGTAACTCCAAAATTTCACCAGGATGAGCTGAAATCTGGTTCTGCCATTTCCCCGTCTTGTCCTGTTCCACAACCAACCCACCCACCCTCCCAACACACAAAAAAGCAAAAAACAGAGCTCTGCAATATCTTCACAATTTGACTTTTATCCAGAACTGAGGCTCTTTATTTGTTAGAGCTAAGCGTTTGGTCCAAGATTTTCTAATTCTTTCTGTGGGAACTTGAATCAGCACCACCTCCCCAATCCCCCGTGGAAGCAGATGGGGATCTTAGCGAGGTTTAGAAGTCCAGGACTTGGCAGGTTGAGAGTTCTATTTGCCAGGCTGAATTGCTTGTAATTAAAAAGCTCATCCTCCTCCTTTCTGCACTTCTGAACTTATCTGAGGAATCAAGTGAGTATTTAATCACGCATAGAAACAAATCTGTTCATATAAGTGAAAATCTGCATTTGAAGTCAGGGGCTTAGCAGCAGCGGTGAGTCACGCAGGCTGGTGAGGGTGACGGGGCACAGCCCGTGTCCCCTGCCCAGGTCAGGGCCGGGTGTGCAGCCCTCCCCTCTGACCCCTTCTCCCGCCATCTCCTGTGCCCATCTCCTTGCCTCGCTTGAGGCTACAGGCAACACTCCCAGACTGGCCGATTCTGAAGCAGGTTTGGGGTTTTGTTAGTGACACTCACTGACACCAGATTGGTAATGTTTATCTGCTTTCTAATACTGAAAAGAAAATAACTCATTAGTGTTGACATTTTAATGTGTGAGCGTTCTGAGACAAAACTTAACTTTGCTCCTTCCAGGCTGAGCTGTGCTAATCGCCAGATTGAGCGCTCGTTGGAAACTTGGGAACAAAGTGAGGCATGACCATGTGTGGCTCTTGGGGTAATAAGTGCTTGGAGTTAATTTTAGAAATAACTGTTTCAAAAAAAAACAAAAACAAAAACAAAACCCAAAGGCGGTGAGGAGCCAGATTTTTCTCTCATGGAGGAGCTCTCCTATGGGGCACGGGTGGCTTGGCTGGCAGACATGGAGGCAGCAGGGGAGAAGAACGACGTTCTCTCTCTGTGTGCGTGACCGTGACCGCTGGGAGCGTTTCCGGAGTCTAGCCAGAGCCTGGTGCTCTGTGTTCTTCCAGCCGAGGCTGGGGAGATGGCAGTTGCACGGCCTCCCTTCCAGGTCAGCAAGGGCTCACGCTGCCGCATTGGGAGCGTTTCCCTCTGCGGTTATTCTCTGCTCCCTAGACGTACCTGTCACACAGGCCGACAGCCAGCTCCGGTTCCAGCCCTGAAGTCGGCCGTGAGGGGGAAGCCGGCGGGAAGAGTGCCGATGGTACAGCTTGCTGGGGGAGCCCTGCCAGGATGACCTCTGGAGACCGTGGGGGCACAGAGCCCATCTTTGCTACACAAGACGAGAGCTTGAGCTTCCAAACTGGAGACCCCCGGGCAGGGCCTAGGACCTGGCGACCATGAGTTCGGCCCCAGCCTGCGCCGTCCCCATGGTGCGAGAGCAGCCGCCAGGGATGGGCTTCCTGAGTCATTCAGAGGCTCCATGAGGTGCCCAGGTCTCCTTCCACGGAGGTGGCCCAGTCAGGCACTCTGACTGCTCTCGTTCACATTCATTTATGCAATTTTGTTTTCTTGCCGTTTAACACACGTGTCTCTGTCTATCTCTTTCACACTCACACACAATGAGATTTAGTAACCCATTTTAATGAGGCAATTATATTTTAACTCCATTATGTGCAATTATCCACTCACATAAATTGCCCCAGCTGGAGCGTCTGGTGTTGATGTCTCACTTGCACTCACTTGCCGGCCCCTGGGGGCAGCTGGGCCTCCAGCCCTGGAGCAGGGACACTCCTGCTGTCCCTGCTGCTCTCCACAGGTGGCTTCGTGCCGCCAAGGGGCAGGGACATATGCAATTTCTGGCTCCCCCCAGCGCAGCTCTTGATGGCTGCGTGGGTGGTCTAGAACTCTGTCATCTGCTTTGCCGGGCTGGCCGGCCTGTTTATCCAGACCCAGAGCCCCAGGTAGCCTTCTCGAGCAGCGCGGCCAGAAAAACAAACCCGGATCAGTGGAGCCATGCACCTCGGCCCAATGCTTTTCCCTTTCAGTCATCTGGGCTTGAGGTGCCTCGGGTGGGATGAAAGATGGAGGCCCCTCTACGCCCATCCCACCAGCAGTAACTTAAAAACAGAGGCTTTAATGATGAGATGGGTACTTCATTCAAAGTAAGGATCTAATTTACATGGTAACACAAAGCAGGACAGAGCAGTCACCCAAGGACTTGCCACTCAGCTCACAAACCAGGATGTACCCAATACTTTTGCATCGACCTGCAAGCGTTTGTTTCACCCTTGCCTACCCCTCAGCGGGCACCATTTGCTCACATTTTGTCCTTACCTTTCACTTAATGGTTTAAATGTTCTATCATGGACATATGTATCCGGACTCGTTGTGTTAGTTTTACTTGCTTTGAGTTTTACTGAAGTGGTGTCATTCTAGAGCTAGCCCCCTGTAAGCTACTCTTCTCCACTTGGTGTAATGTGAAAGAGTCGTCTCTGCAACTGTGGAGAGTTATGGCTCCTTCCTTGTCACTGCTGTATAGGATCGTGTGACGAGTTATGTACATCCATCCCCCTGTCAAATCGACTTTTGGCTTTTCTAGATTGTTTGTTTTGCATTATGAACAACGCTTCCATAAGAGCCCTGTGTACACAAACTAGTACGAATACACGAGAATTTCTGTAACTTGGAGTGGCATTTTTGGGTTATAGAATATATATGAATGTTCTAGATTTTTAGGAAGTACCAAATTGCTTTCCAAGCGGTTGAAGCAACTCATGGCCCCTCCAGCCAGGCGGTATCTTTTGTAATTTTCCAGATTCCCACAGTGTCCTGTGCCCAGTGTGATGTAACGGTTAAGAGTATCATTTGGATCTGTGGGACCTTGGAAAAACTAGTCACTCTTTCTCAGCCCCAGCTTTCTCATCTGTGAAGTTGGAGGAAAATACTTGAGTATGGCACCTTAATATCTAGTGTGTCACATCGGCAAATTTCCTTGCCCTACGAAAATGCAATCTCCCCCCAGCAACTCAGCACCTTCATGTTGCCAAGGGCAGCCTACCAAAATTCCTTGTGCTGTTAAGATGTTGGCTACTTGGTATTTTCACAATTTAAACCTGTCCTGCAAAGAAGATGAGAGATCAGTAAGATGCCAGAAGGTATGAACATTTTCTGGTTTGTTTCACAGGTGGTAATCTGGTCATTTATCTAATAAACACCCCCCACCATTGCTGTCATCTGGTACCTATTAGCCACGTGTTCTCTACGGGTTGTCAGTGGAAGGCCACTGCCCTCAGGGCCCCCCAGAGTGACAGGAGCCACGCCGAGGCTCCCTCACCCCGACGGAGCTGTGCTCGGAGGCGGCCAATGCTGGTGCTGAGAGCAGTAAGAGTAGAGGGGGGCTTTTAGAAAGCATACTCCTGCAGGGCCTGTCCCTGTCTCCCCACCGAGGTCTTCAAAGTGCAGTGTTATTTCTATCCCCTGCTTTTACAGATAAAGAAACCGAAACTTCGAGACCATTAAGTGACTTGTCTTATGTAAGTGACAGAAGCTGGACAGAAGCCCAAGTCTTCTGTCACTGGACCCAATGCTTTTTGTCCCACTGCCTCCCCCTCCCCCGTCTGACTGAATTATATGCTCCATTGTATGTGTTTATTCATTTTTTCCTTCCCATGCTATTTAGTAATCCACTTGATTATATTAAAAATAAAAAAATTCATTTGTGTTTCCAGAGGTGGCTGCAGCCATTAGCAGACTGATGAACAAGGTTCACTGTCAAACTTGGTTTCAGGGGAACGGTTCGAGAATTCATTGTAAAAGGCTTATTCATAATGAAAAAGGCTTAGGACCACGGGCTTTAATTTCTCCCAGTCAAGTTTTAATCACTGAGAGGTTTGGTAACAAGTGAAGCGTGTAGTTACTGCGCTCTTGGGTCTTCCTTGTCTTCTCTTGTCGTTTCTGCAAGACCTCACTTGATAATATTAACCGTCTTCTTCGTGTTCATTTTCCCTGCCAAGTGTCCTGCGTTCTCCGGGCTCAGGCGCGAGCTGTCACTTGGGTTACAGGTGGCAGCAGGGCGCGGGCACAGGTGAGGTCTGCCTCCCCCACCCCGCGGCTGCCCAGTGGGGTCATTCCATCCGAGGCAGAGGGATGAGGACCACCCTGATTCCACGCCACCCGGGGCCTGTCCCCAGAACACCCCTTGGCAGGCAGGTAACAGATCCAACCATCTTTCCAGCTTATTTCCCGCGGATTCCGACAGGCACTTGCTCCCCACAAATCACACTGCAAGACTTTCCAGGCACTTCTTCATATGCTGTTTTGGTGGCGGACACGATCGGCCAGGTGTGTTTGATCCAGAGACAGCAAGTTAGAGTTATCATGTGGGATGGGCCTCAGCCTTTCACCAGACTTGCCCCGTGAGATCCTGCCCTGAGGTTTTGGTCTCTGCAGGAGGATAGTCATAATTGAAGCCTTATTTGAGCCACTCCCCTTGGGGGGTGATTTAACCCCACTGGCCCTTTCTTCCCTTGCAGGCATGGTTCCTGCCCTCGGGGAGCTTGTAGTCTCTATCCCCTCAGCTCTCTGTTGTCAGATAGCTGGAGCTGCGCCTTTGGGTTCTTTGCAGGGACACCAGCCCCTGAATATTCGTCGAAAGGACTTGGTCATTGAAAATCAGAGGAGTGCTCCATAAACACCTGAAAGAGACTTTGCTAAAGTTACTCCCCGCCACTGTGGTGTCACATCATTTATGATCTATTTCCTGGCTCGGAGAGCCTCCTCAGACTCCCCTTCCTGGCCCCAGAGCTCAGTCCTTGATCTCTTATGGGTGGTGGAAGTAAAAAAGTACTTGACTCACCATATGGTCTCTTTAGAAAACACAAAAAACATCCTTCATCCGGTCGCCTTGTGCTCTCTTGCCCCTGTCAAGGAGCCGAAGGGTTTTCCGAAGCATGCAAACACTAGAGGCTCTAGTCTGCGCAGTGCCTGCCCTCCTGTCACTGTCCAGGCACCACCTCCTTCTGTATGCCTGCCATTTTGGATCTCAACTCAGGGCCAGGCCCTGGGCATATTTTATGTCTCAACCTCACAACCCCATAAAGCAGACATTGGTATCACCGTTTTCCACATGGGAATCGGGAAGGTCTGAGAGGTTGAGGGACTTGCCCCAGTGGCAGAGCAGGTATCCAAAGCCAGTTCCGTCCACCCCGTGCTCTTCATGGTCTCCCCCCCGTGCCCCATCCCGGTGCCAGGAAGGGAAAAGAGCAGATCTGTCTCCAAGGCAACCTGAGGAAAGAGGCTGGTCTTCCCTGGGTGCCGCTCATTTAGGATGTTCGCTTAGACTTGTTTCTTGGGCAGAGGCTCAGGCCTGGACTGAGGCAGCAGCGAAAGCTTTCCAAATGGACTTCCCTTGCTGTTTGAAGGGAGAGGTCTTCGTGTGACCTGGATTTCCCCCCTAACAGTGGGAGCCTTGAGCACTGGAGATTGTGAGGCTTCTGATAGACAAAGAGGAAGAGATTTTATGCCATTTCACATTTTCTGCTGACAACCAAAGAGGCCAGGACACCATGATTTTCAGTAATTAGAAGCTGGTTATCTCTTTCTACCTCTGCTTTGATTAGAACAGGAGGAAAACAAAACAAAACTTGGAAGACTGTCGGACTGTAGATTGGCAGGGCCCAGTCGGTGACAGAACTGGGCCACTATCACTTATCAGTTATCTAGAGAGGAGTCACTGGAATGTAGACATTCTGCACCAGCCAGACTCCAAGCAGGATTCTTTTAAGGCTGGTAGTTTTGTGGAAATAGGCTAATTCTTCCCTGCGACTTAAGTTCCATCCACCTAATAATCAGCTTCCTCTTCTTTAAACATAAATGCATTCTTTAAGAAATGCTGTGTAAGCCTGCATAAACCTGTCAGGCGGTACTCTCATTAGTCCTGATGGATATGGAAATTATGTGTCTATTGGCATTTTTGTTTGCTCCATGAGATCTATTAGCTAAAATGAACCTAAAAATCAACCACACAGGGGAACGTGAGGGTTGTAAGAAGTTTGAGTAGCTTTAGTGTAAAATGGCTGAACGGAAACCCACATGTGGGCTCCAAAATGGCCTCCCATTTCTCAGAGTGGAGCTGTCTCATTGCAGGATAAGGCCCATCCAGCTGCTTCCCTGGCTGTATTATTAATAGGGCGGTAAGCCCCGAGTTTATTTCTACCAAAGGAGATCTTAGTTGTGACTTTCAGAGTCTTCCATATTATCTATTCTTCCCTAAACTTCATACAGTTTTAAAACTTTATAAATGTAATGTACATTTTGAAGGCTTCTTTTTGCTAATAGAAAGTCATTTAAAAAAAAATAAATTGTTAGGACAATTGTTTCTGGTCTTTAGAACAGAATATAGGATACTCCCCATTAAAAATAGGGTTTTGAAAAAAAAATCTAAGAACTGTATTTAGTATTTGGTACAACTTACATTATGCTCAAAGGCTCTTCTATTTGATCTGTCTTCTTGGATATTAAGAAATGTCACTTTTGTAGCTTTCATACTGGCTCCTTTGTAAATCCACTTGCTGATAATTGCTTTACTTTTATCAGTGGTTTAGAGCCAACTTTTTAGTTATCTTTACACCTAGGTAGTTTACAAAGATGCAAAATTTGCAAAGTTGGTATTTTCACATCATTGTGAAATCAGTGTGATTGTATTCAGAAAATTCTAAGGGAGTGAGATTGCAAATTCATTATAATGATTATGTAAAATAGGGGATATCAAAATGCAAAGCCACAATAATGACATTGAAATAGCAATGAAATGTCAACACTCAGACAGAGGTAGAGGCATTTCCATTGCTTTTCCAACCCCAGGGGAAGGTCTGGTTTTGCTGAGAGACATCAGGTGTAATGGGTGAGTATTACTCTCCAGAGCCAAGGCCTTGGAGTCACATCTTATCTCTGTCATCTGTTACCTAAGCTAGATTACCCTGATAAAGTAACATAAACTTTCTGTGCCTCAGTTTCCTCATTGGTAAGATGGGGATAATGGTCTTGTGACTCAAATAAACACACATTAAAAGTGTAGAATAATGCAGAGCACAAAATAAGCATTCATTGGATGTTAGCTGTTCTTATCTTTATTATGGTTATATTGCTGAAATTTAGATGGGGGAAAAAGAAAAAAAAATGCACACAACTCAATTGTCTCTACCCACTTAATCCTTGGTATAATGGGCAAACTTCTAGATGAAAAATGAGGACATCTGGGTTCGGTCTAGGCTTTGACTCCCACTTGCTTTGCGACCCTGTAATACATCTGGGAGCTTGGTTCCCTCCTCACTAACATGAGAGGGTCCTGGCAGGGCCTCCCTGCTCCCACTCGCCCCGAACACTCCCAGATCTTGCTCAAGTGGCTCAAAAAACCACGATTACTTATTTTTTAATGTAGTATTACATTTTAATGCACCAAAACAAAATAAAGCATCCAGATGCCAGCTAAAGGCAAAGCTGGAAATAATCTAAAACAATCTTTTCAGAGATACTTTGGAAAGATGTTTTTTAGGCAAAATCCTAATCAGCAGAGTCAGAAAAATAGGACATTTAAAAAGCAAAAGAAAACAACTAAACAACTGCAAGAGAATAGTAGTATCAGCTCTTTTATTCTGGTGTCTGGCTTTGTTTCTAGGAACCATCACATGAAAAGAGGGGCAGAGGAACAAGGAGGAGGAAGCAGGAGGGAGCTAGAGTAAGAAAGTATAACTTGCGTGTCATGTGTGGTGGTTATTTTATGAAAAGGTGTTCTGACCAATTTTATTCAAAGACTAAATGAACCAACACCCAGTGGCAATCTGCCCCAAGATTTTTTTCTCCCCCAATATAAACCTAATCAAAATAATCCAGTTGTGTCCAAAGAGTTTGCAGTAAAATGGCCGTGTCTCTCTTTTTCAGTATTATTGTTCAATACGAGCTCTGCTAGGCTTGCACATTCGTATTGGGCACATTTCCCTTGGAAAAATGAAGGTGAACAAATGGGAAAAGATGTAACAAAGGTTTTGCATCCTTATTATAAATACTTTATGAATGAATCAGAGAAATTAAAGATGAAAAAGCCCACTAACTCAGCTGGTTCCCTGATGTCTGCTGCCATTTACTTTTAAGTGGTTTGTCTGGTCTAGTTTCTAGTGACTCAGGTTATGGGGAATTTACCACTTCTCTCAAAGCCATTTTCCCAGTGGAGACTATCTGGCCGGCTAGGAAAATTTGTCAAATTCCCCCTGCTTTGTTTAATTTCTCACTAATCTCATATTATTTAGCTTATTTAATGGTTTATCTCTAGTGTCTTTAGATTCTTCATTGTTTTCTATGCATATCTTATGTTTCTTTTCTTTTCATTCAGCCTTCCTCTCTTTAGTTGTTGCCAGGAAAAAAGCAAATACTTTTTTTTTTTTTTTGCTTGTGGATCTGTGAGCAGTAACCACTGGTTTCATTCAACAAATTACCAATAACAGCAACAATCTGAATTGATCACTTACTATTGTCGGGTGATGTGCTAAATACTTTATGTACATTATCTCATTTATTAAGTCCCTTCTGTTGGCCAGATACCAGGAGTGCAAAGTTAAATAGAATCCTGCAATTGTTGTCAAAGAAGGCGGGGGGGGGGGGGGGGGGGGCGCCTGGCTGGCTCAGTCGTTAAGCGTCTGCCTTCAGCTCAGGTCATGATCCCGGGGTCCTGGGATCGACCTCCGGGTCTGGCTCCCTGCTCAGCGGGAAGCCTGCTTCTCCCTCTCCCACTCCCCCTGCTTGTGTTCCGTCTCTCCCTGTCAAATAAATAAATAAATAAATCTTTAAAAAAAAAAAAAAGGCAAAACAAACAATGTCAACGCGGCACCCAGAGCCCTGCGGAGTGTGGTGGGTGAGGGGTCACCCCAGCTGCGAAGCGGAAGCAGCGAAGGGAGAGGTCCCTAGAGTGGGAAGACAGTATTCCAGATGAGACGAACTCTAGGCCGAATCCTCAAAGACTGAGAAAGAGCGTGCGGCCTTGGAGAGCATGGTTGCTCCAGAAATTACACAGAGTTCAATGTTAAGTTGAAAATCATGAGGGCTGTTGAGAGATAAGCGAGGCCAGGGTCAGATTGTGGAAAGCTCTGCCATTACCGGGTGGGAAACCTGGACTTTGGGTTTGACGCAGAGGAGTGACGACGTAGCGGCCACGCGGGGTTTGACGCAGAGGAGTGACGTAGCGGCCACGCGGGGTTTGACGCAGAGGAGTGACGTGGCGGCCACGCGGAAAACACCGAGGAGTAGAAGCAAGAGACTGCGGTTGTGGCATCTGTCCTGGTGAGAGACAATGAGTGTCAGGATTCCGGGGGCAGGTTAGTTTCTTCCTGGTTGGACCGTCTTTGAGGCCTCCTGTCTCCCTTGACCCTAAGTACCTAGTAAGTTACTCACCACGTACCTTCTGAATCTCTGAGTGCATCTTCTGGGTATCTCGATGCTGAAAACCAGTGGTGGGGAACACATGTTTGCTGCAGCCAGTGGAGTTATGTCAAGTGATGGTTATTTACTGACAACCGTCTAACAATGTCTGTGGAGAGAGACAGGCACTCCCACTTCGGAAGCTTGCAGTCCGTGCGAAGCGCAGTGCTGTGGGCGCTAGCATGTATTCTGTCAACAGGTGGCAGCAGAGAGTCAACCTTCGGACAAGCAGCCCAGATCAACCCATAACGGGAAATAACCACGTGCAGAGGTGATCCTATCTCAAAATTGAGTTGTTTTATATTTTCCTCCCAGCCTAAAAGTAATAAGACGCTAAAAGAAGGCTAATACTTGAGGTCAATAGATTTGATACATATCTAATTTGGTTATGGTGACTGTGGTGTATCCATAGGATAGAAATGACACTAAAATAAGCTGTAATCTGATTAATTATATTCTGACAAGCTTGTCTGAAGTACCGTGCTGACGGAAAGGTAAGGTCTGCTTGGAGTCTAGAAAAAACAGGATAGACCAAAAGATTTACACCAACATTCATTCAGAACATCCAAGGAAAGGAGTGACTCTAAGTAGCTGATGTGTGCATTGCCGTCAGCAGATTATCAATGTCTAGAAACACATTAGAATTTCTTACAGTTGGATGAAATGGTCCTCCAAATTATTGAACACTTTTTGTCAGAATCTGAGTTTATCAAATAATCTCCTTTGTATCAACAGGGGCAGAATGGTATAGTGGTAAACTGTGGGCTCTTCTTTCAGACCCTCTGGGTTGGTATCTGGACCCTGACACTTAGAAGATTATCTATTGATATATAACAAATTACCCCAAACCTAGCAGTTCAAAATTATAACCATTTATTATCTCACAGTGTCTGCAGGTCAGATTTAGAAGTGGCTTAGCTGGGCACTTTTGGCTCAGGGTCTGTCATGTGGTTGCTGTCATCAGAAGGCTTGATTGGGGCAGGAAGACCCACTCCAGAGTGGCTCACTTACATGGGGGGCCCACTGGTGCTGGTTGTTGGTCCCCCCACATGGGTCCCTCTACAAGCTGCGTAGGAATCCTCAAGACATGCAATTCAAGAGAGAGCCAGCAAGAAGGGGCAATCAATGTCTTTTATCCTAGTGTGAGGAGCATCTGCCATCACTTCCACCACATTTTGTTCATTAGAATTGGGTTTCTAAGTCTGATTCAAATCAAGGGAGAAGGAGGTTGATACTCTACTTCTTGAAGAGAAGAGTTTCAAAGAATTTCCACACAATTGTAAAGCATCACACTGTGTAATCTTGGGCAATTTACCTGAAGTCTCTCTGCTCCAGTTTCGTCATCAGTAAAGAAAAATAATTTTAGTATCTGCCTATAGAGTTCTTATAAGGATAAAATGAATTAATGGAGACCTTAAAACAGTGCAGGATATACGATGAGTACTTGATGAGTATTAGCAGTTGTTATGCTGACCGCTAATTCGGTTCCAGACCTCTTTGGCCTGCGATGGAGCTAATCTGGAGGCAAGAAGAATATATGCTGGCATCAGCCATGGGATCCCCCTTAGGTCGATCATTTCTATAAGCAACAGAGTTATCTTCACGCCCTCTTGTTGGGCTTTGATGAACCTAGATACTGTTCTTGTCTAGGTTGGGGATCTAGGACCAGCAGCATGCTTTCTTCTTCTTCTTCTTCTTTTTTTTTTTTAATAAAGCCTCCTTATTCTTTTTTCATCAGTGGAAGTTGTCTGGAAAGGCACCAGCCAGACTACGTGACTTCTCAGGCTCAATGGAATAGAGATGAGGAAGACCAAATGGCACTGGGGGTCCTGCTGAACTCAGAGGTACAAATCTCAGCTGAGCCATCAGAAGCCATCCAAAAACCCTTGAATAGATCCTTTCAGATTCTTAGGGTGGTGTCACTAAGCGAGGGCCTCTCCAGGGCTCTGTCCTGAAGTCACCTCACAAAGCTGTGTCTCTAACATTGTAGGAAAGGGAGCCAGAGATGAAAATCACTTCAAAATGACCCACCTCCGTTCTACTTCTAAGAACTGAACTATCAGGAACACATATTGTAGGAATGTTCAAGAATCTTAGAGGTATTATCCTAGATTAAATCAAATTAATAAATATTTATTAAGTACCTACTATGAGCAAGTTCACAGAATTTCCTAAATTGAAAGAAACTTTCTGATGGCTGAGGAATGAATCAAATTTTAACCCATGCAGGATCATAGAGATACTACTTCTATCTGTCACAGCCAAAACTCACAGTGATATTCTAAGAATATGGGTCAGGAAGTTGAATAAGGAGAGTTTTGATTTTGTTACTTAACAAAGGCATTGAATTCAAACCAGAAACCTAAAATCACTACCTACTCCTCACGGTTTCAGCTCTCAAACCAGCAAACTCGCCTTCAAAAAGAGAGGAGAAATTTGACAGGGTGTCCACAAGGTACCCCATGGCCTGATAGCTAACCAAATGAAAGTTAAAAATTCAGAACTTTGCTTTTGAATATCTAAAGCAGCAGAGTGGCTGCTTCCATGGAAGGTGAGACCACCAGGAAGCATAAATGTCACCCTCCAGCATGCATACCCTGCTGGCTGGCCCTTCCCTGAGAGACGTGTCCCTTCTATTCAAAGGCAGTATCCAGGGTGAAGTAATTTATAGATTTCAATACCAACAAATGAAAATGACTATTTCTGGTCAGGTATTCTTATGAATATGGAAGAAAGGAGAAAAGAGACCCCATTGTTTCTCAAGGGATCGCATTTTCAGCTAACTTAACAGAAGACTCAGCTTCATGATCAATATTTGGATATTTTCTATACACTCTATTACTTAGGAAGGTCTGAGGACATTTGGACATAGAATATTATGATTGAGTCACAGCACATAATTTTCAGGCAAATTTTACCTTTTTAAAGTGGATTACAAACCATCTAATTTCCCCTTGTTTATTCCTATGAGAGAAAGCCACACAAGAAACCAGGCAGAGAAATAAAGATGAGTCTTTTCCTTGCACAAAATCTGCACAAGGAAGGGCGGATGGCTCTCCGCACCGGGCACAGATGCATGGCTGTAAACCACATACCCTTCTTTTCTTCTTGGAAAATGGTCTCCAATTAGTCTAGGACACTAGATGAACTGCTGCTAAGGAAAAACGTTCATTACTTTCTGCAACAGTGAATGCCATTGAGTTATATCAGCGATTCTGAATTCTTTCTCCTCCAAAGGCCCCATTTGGCCTCTAAATCTCTTTCACAACCCCTCCTCCTCTCTCTTAAAAATGTTTCCTATTCACTGGGAGGCTCTCATCCAAGGAAAATAGATGGCAGTGAAGGACCTGGGGGAGGGGGACAGGGACGCAGAAGGGAGCTGTTTTAGTGAAGAGAGTAGGGCGTAAGGGTTGCTCCCCACATAATGTTTGGATGCTTATTAGGGGGTTGGAGGGCTCTTTTGGCAAACATCAGGTTAGATCCAAACATTTACCCCAGTCCACTGGAATGTGCAAATTCATTTGACAGGTTAGAGAAGAGAGGTTTAAAAAATTAATTTTTTCCTAAAAATATGAGATGACTTTGTGCAAAAGAAAAAAAAGTGGTAGCTAATGAGGAGGACTTTTTTTTTCTTTTTTTTTTTTGTAGGATGAGAAGCTAAATGGCTGGAATAGAAGTATTTCATATTTCAGATGCAGACTGTAATAGCTGAATAACCTTATTTTGACTCACAGCTTCACACAATGCAGGCTTTCATCACATGAAGAGCCACAGCAGAGAGTTTGGGGCCATTTTCTCTCTTTATTCATTTTCTAAGCCCCATCCCTCCCCCAGCTCCATTCCCCCATTTCCTCTGTCTGGGTTTGAATAGCTGAAGTGTGCCCACAATATGTACTAGACACATTGTTACCTCCTTTTTACCAAAAGCACCTGGCGGGGTCACTAGCCTCCCAAGTCCCCCCCGTGGAGTTGGGCTTAACTCTTTGAGTGACAACCATCCGAATGTGTTTTTACAATGATTTAAGCAAATACTAGAAATAGTCTAACAAACAACTTTAACATACACTTTAAAAACTGGGAAGAAACTGAAGTCTGTTAAATTGCATAAAGTTTTATTATTTCCCTTCTATTCTTCCTCTCATCTTGTCTTCTTTTCCTTTGGGTTCTTAACATGAAAATGTGAATTTGTTCTTCCCCAGCTGAATCAGTCAGAGGTGGGATTATTAACTGCTTTTAAATCTGAGCCTGGAGTTATCTAGACTTTGTGATCACAAAACAAGCAACCACACATATGTGGTAAAACAAACAAACAAACAAAATAAACAGTTCCTATTATACAGCAAAGCATAAAAATAATCAAGATGTTTTGTATTTCTAGAAACCTTATTCTTCTCCAGAGGCCAGAGGACTGTCAGAATGTAACTCCAGATTTCTGCTTCCAGCCAAGATGGAGAAACAGGGACTGGATGTACTCTCCTGTCAGAAACAACCAAAGGGGGGGGAAAAACTATATATAAAATAATAGTTTCAAGACACTAGACAGTAGGCAGCTAGGGATAACCTAAATCAGATGCAGATTTATTTTTGTTAGAAGTTGTACCTTGCACCATAAGCAAAGGGGTGTGATCTCTTACTTAGTGTGGGTGTCGAATGTTGGAAGTGCTGATTGTGGTAACCTGGGGGCACCTCCACTCTTCTCTGGATCAGACAAGAGTCCTCCCTGAGGACTGTGGACCAGGGTTCTGCAAGGAGTACATGAGAGGTGATGGGTTTTGGTGAGGACAAACCTCAATTTCTGCTTCATTTTCATCTGAGTCTTATGACGGACTCTTAATGAGAATAAAGGCTAGACCTAACCTTGAACAGGAGTGTGAGCTGATCGTGTTTGGAGCCCTGTGGGAGACAGGAGCCATAGAAAGTCAGAAAGTGGCTGCCTCCTCCCCATCACAGCAGGGCAGGCGATGGCCCTCTTAGGGGCAGCGCCAGGACTGTGATGCTTAGGGGGCAAGAGTCTGTGTGCAGCCTGTGGCTTCTTTCCTCCCTTAGGATGTACAGATGGATAGGTTGAAGACTAAGGTTTGCAATCCTGGTTTTAAAAATTAGTGCAGTTTGTGAATGACCTTCTAGGGTTGTAATGTCCTGTTTCTTGATCTGGGTGATGGTTACCGGTGTGTTTACTTTGGACAATTCATCAAGCTCTATGTTGAGGATTGTGAACTTTTCTCTATGTATATTATAGTTCAATACAAGGTTATAGAAGTAAGCATAATGGTCCACGTCTATTGTGGCTTGTAATTGACTCTGTCTTGATCCAATTACAATGTGATTACAGAAGAATGTGTGGTTAAACCTTGAGTACTGACTACACCTGATATTTTTAGTGGTAATCCTAGAGGCCTTGCATATTTTCAAATAATTTTAAGAATTCAGTCTCCTCATTCCTGCAGGTGGAGACAAAGCTGTATCATTCAATCCTGTGCCCTTTGTTAGGAAACCTTTACTTTCCAAACAAAAGTAAATATTCTCATTGACAATGGCATGGTGGCCACTGGGCTAGTTGGATGGCATTATTTAGAGATTTACTAATGCTCAGCATCATAAAAACCTGGCTTTTATAATAGCCGCATGACTAATGTTTGTTTGTTTGTTTGTTTTAGCTTTCCTTTTTCTGTTCTTAATGCCTTAAGTGAACACAGGATCTTATTTTAGAATTGTTTTACAGTCTTCTGTGTTTCATGTAAAATTCTTGGAGACAGGAACTATCTTTTCTGTTTCACGATGACGGCGGTTGGCAGTGTTACTCATGTGCTTGAGACACTGGAAAGGACAATATTTCCCAGAGCCCTGTGAGACCACATGCCAATTCAAACTAATGCTAAGTGACCACGTACCCAATATTATGAAACATAGTCCCTGATCTGGACTCTGTGACTCCGCACCAGCAAATGACCCAGAATCTGTCTCAGTTGAATCCCAGGACATCTGAACACCATTTTACCCGTTGACCTGGGTGCCCCTCAAGCTAGGAGTAGCCACGCACAACAGCAATTCAATGTTCATACACAAATTCAACTTCGGAGTTTAGTAAGGTGCCTTTTTCATTCCTATCTAGTTGAACATCTTCGGAAATCAGGGTAACCTCAAGCCAAGTGAGGTAATTTTTCATACTCTCCTAGAGAGCTGGGCTGGAGGTGGACGTGTGGCGGGCAGGGGAGCAAGATGGCTGCACTGTGGCTTGACTTAGGCCTGGTGCAGTCGGTTCCGCTCCAGGCACGATATCTCATGTG
Organism: Halichoerus grypus; assembly: GCF_964656455.1. NCBI lineage: Eukaryota > Metazoa > Chordata > Mammalia > Carnivora > Phocidae > Halichoerus > Halichoerus grypus. The sequence goes on along the minus strand of NC_135715.1, from coordinate 62,359,553 downwards.
AAAGCTGTACCTGGCAAAGCTTCCATCATCTTCATGGTGAGCCGAGAGCTTACACTCAGCACTCTTGGGAGATTGCCGTGAGCATCAGTCTGCCTAGATCGGGGTACAGCCCACCTGAGTTTACCTGCAAAGAGGGACTCAGATGCAGGATCCTCAAGGGAGCGTGCCTCGAGGGCAAGGGTGCTGCCTAGACTAGCGGTGAGAGATGAGCGGCCAGATCCAGAAGTAGGGGCTTGGACTAGTGGGGAGACTGCAACAGGAGCTGGAGGAGACCTCAGCCACCGAGCACCAGGTCCGACCAGCCTGCCTTTGCTGGACATGATCCTGCAGCAGGGGCTGTAAGCATTGGATACGGAGGGAGTTCACAGTCTAGAACACAGTAGGCTGTTCACTGAGGTGGAGTTAGGCCAAACTGCAGATAATCAGGGCTTTAAGTGTACTGGGAGAGAGTGAATGATTCATAGAGCCATTGTCCACAGGCCTCTAAGGAGATTTCCAACCCCCTTTCTCTTAGATTCAAAGTTAAGGAAACCTGTCTGGGTGCAGACAATGTCCTTAACCAAGGCCCAGGCACAGGGGAGAACAGTGAGTCTCCCCAAATAGATTCCCCGAGAGAACCAAAGAGAGGCCTCTGGTCGGGCTCCTACCCTGAGCTGGCTGTTGAAGCTTCGGAAGCCCCCGGAGTATGAGTGCTGCAGAGGTATACCCCCGGGGGGCAGTCTGAGGGCCAAGGAAGTGCCTGAGAAAATGAGTTTGAGAGCGCTGTGTTGAACTCAGGCTCACTTGGTCGCGTGCACCCCCAGGTGAGCATTGGACTGGGAGCTTGCCAAACTGCACAGACTCGTTAGGAATTGGAGCGGAGGCCTAGGCTCAGGCCCATGGCCTTGGTCAGGACCAATTGCAAAACACTTGGTCATGGCCACTGGAGGACCATCTGGTGGCAACTCGGTGGCTTTGAAGCAGCACTGGAGGTGACCTCGGGTGGGCATTTGAGTCCCTACTCCAGGAGTAAGGCTGGGAAGCTGGGAATCATCTTCGGATTCTAGTAAACACTTGAGAATTCTGTGCTGCGTCATGTCTCTGGTAAGGAGATGGGCACCTGGAGGTGGATATGGCAGGAGGTAAAGGGGCTGGTTTTCCTGCTATAGGACCACATGAGAAATGTATTTTATTTGCATCTCCACTGGTAAATGTCACCTTCCCAGACTTAAAATGGACCTATCTCTATGGTCGTTTTCTGATTATTCATAGATGCAATCCATATTTTAAATTGTTGAAAGTGTCTACTTACACTCCTCCATGAGAAATAAAGAAGGATTGGAGAACCGACCCTAATTCAGGTATATCTACCAATCCTTTTATCTTCAAATGATTCAGTGTTTTCAATATTTAGGATACTCAGAAGAGATGTCAGGGGGGAGATTACATCTCCTGCAACATTTTGCTCTTCTAGCCATTAATTGATCTTCAATTTTAACTAAATCCTTCAGCTTAGGGAAAGGCAGAAAGACCACCGTCAAATCAAATCAGGGAGAAGGTAGGGGCTAAAGTGCTTGAGAAGAAAGGTTTTTCCACTTTGCTCAGCTTTGGAGAATGAAGGAAATGATATATCAAAGCAGGGACCGACCTCAGTGCCCTAGGATATAAATATAACATGCTGTACAGAGTAGGATGATCCCTACGAGGCGCGGTCAGGATAGAGCCCAGTGGTGCCTCCACTCTGTGTATATCCCCGGCTCAGGAAATCCTGCACTCTGACGGCAGGAAACAGAGGAGCAGGCTGAAATCCTAGAGCTTAGAAGACACTCCTGGCTGTCGTGGGAGGAGGGTGAGCAGGGCGAGCAGAGGAAGCTATATGAACCCCAGTGAGGAGAGGGGAGGAAATCAGTTACCCAAAACAACTGGGCTCCGAAGCCTTGCTACAGGGAGAAATTTTCCCCTCTAAGATTACCGGAAGCTGGTCCAGACCTCTGCAGCCCCATGAATAGGCAGAGGAAGGAATGCGAAGGCAGATAAAGAGGGTGGCTGGAACACAGGCCCTGCCTGTGTTTTCATTTGTCTGACGTGGAGTGGAAGACGAATGGTGGAAGCCCGGAAAAGGGCCCTCGGCTCTGCTGATGATAGTGGGAGGCCACGGCGTGGGCTGCGAGTGGCCGGGGAGCGGGGCTGAAGAGCAGGTGGCTAGCACAGGCTGCTTTAGAAAGCACATTTCTAGAACACGACCACCCCCCCCAACCCCCCCACCCCCCGCCGAGGGTAAGGGATATCGAAATGGGTTTGGCAGAGCGAAACCGCACTCACTCATACTGGCACTTGTGAGATTCAACTTGACAGCAATGACATTTCAGACAATAGGAACCTGAAAAGCGGGGTTTCAAGTGCTCCCAGGAACAGCCGCTGTGAGATGTCCATTCTCGTGAGTCCTGCTGAGTTGAGGTCTCCAGATTCCGGAGGTGACACTTTACCCACAGCAGCACTATTAATTCCCTGCCGGATTTGAAGCAACATTTTTACTTGCTGAATGATGGCTCGCTTATCGCATCGCCCCTCTGAGATTCTAGCATGCGTGCGAAGGGGACGAAGACAGATCAGACCACCTCCCTTTCATGACTCAACGACTATACGTTCCTAAGACACCATTCTCCCTGAAATTCTAAAGGCGACCAAGACACTTAACGTTATTAATCACGTTATGAGCCCTCAGAGATTGCTTACTGGAAAGTAGTTTGAGAAATTTACATATGGGAAATGGAAGGCACCACAAGTCTGCTGGTTCTCTGCCCATTTTTTTTTTTTTTTTCCAAAGGTAGGAAATGTCCCTTTTCATTGTGAGATTGGCTCACCACGCTGTGGACTGTAGTGAGCAGACTGGGTCAGGGGTCATGGGAGTGGAGCGAACAAAAGGGCACGGGTGGTTACTGTACAAAGGGCTGCTTCCAGGCAAGATGGTCAAGTTTGGTTTCGGCACAGCGCTCTTGCATCGCCTGCCAAGAAGACGGGGTTAATTGGGTAGGAAAGTGTAGGAGGAACCTGATGTTAGTGGAACATTTCACTGTGAATGCTTTAGCGTTTAACTGGATTCTGTATCTGGTTGAGTGTGTGTGTCTGTATGTAATTCTCACAACAACCTTGAGAAATGAGAATTAGTAGGCCCGTTTCACAGATGAGGACACTAACCCCGATGGAGTGAGCTTGCCTGATGGCATAGAGTCATTAAAAGGCAGAGTGAAGTTTAAGGGCACCTGGGTGGCGGTTAAGCACCTGACTCTTGATCTCAGCTTAGGTCTTGATCTCAGAGCTGTGAGTTCAAGTCCCACGTTGGGTTCCAAAAAAAAAGGCATAGGAAACTTTAGAACAAATATCTGACACTGACTTCTATGCTTTGCACTTTTAAAATAATTCACTTTTATTTAGTGTTAGTTATATAAATATATTTCATTGGATTTTCATTTAAAAAGTGGAGTTGGCAGCCAGCAGCCCGCAATGCTTCCTTGTGGAACTTCAGGCACTTTGGGCAGAGGTATGGAAAAAAGATATGACGGAGTGAGATTTTTCTCGAAGTGCCATGCTTAAAGCTTTCCCTGTGTGACAACTGTCAGCACTATGCAATAATCAGCTGTAAGCATGGTGCCCAACTGCCCTCGCCATCTTAGCAAGTCCCCCGCCACATGGTCCTGGTATGCTGTCCCAGATAAATCTTTATATGAGCCTTCACTGTGAGTACTCAGGAATGTGGAACATTCAAAGCAGGAAATTGCACCATCAGCAACATTGTCTTTGAATGTTGACACTTGCTCAGGGTCAGGCCACCCCAGGGGCCATCATCATCATTTTGTGACCCACGTCGGACCTTGTGCTTCTGGAACCATTCCAGGTGTGGGAGGAGGGAATGTCTCGGAAAACTCTGCCCGGCGGCCTGGCTTGTAGAAACGTGGCCAGATGGTTTTGTCATCTGCCCTTGTCTACACTATACACTGTAATTCTTCATTTGATGGAAACGAACCAAATGGAAACTCGAATTTACTCTTCGGAAAAATGCAAACAATAGTACGCACGTAGGGCACATCGGGTGGCTGTGGGGGTTAAATGAGGAAAATATACACAAAGCACTGAAAAAAGTGTCTGACAAACTGAGCGCCAAGCCAGTGTGAGTCGTTCCTGTGATTTTTATTATGACCGATACCCTTGTCTTAAATTAAGTGTGTTATTTCCTAAATGACTTCCATTTGTGTTGATTGTTAAAAGATAGAATGACCCGAAGAAAGTTCAGACCTGAAGATCCACTCATTGAACCACTTTTTTCTCTCTGCCACTCTTTCCTTTTCTCTTAAACCTCACGATGCCCTTTTGTGTTTTCACAAAGGTTATTTGCTTCAATGGGCAGAGAGAGTATTATGCAGGGGATGATGAAAACAACTGCCCTGTTAGTTGTTGATTTTAAATTTTGTCATTTATGAATAGATAATAAGGTGTATACTGCAAAATAGTCACAAGGTACAAGAGGATATACAGTGAAAGTTTAGTCTCTCCCCCAGTACCTTACCCATCCAAATTCTCTTCCCCGAAGGCAATCCTGGCACGCTTCAGAGGGAATCCACACATGCCCACTCAGACCACATGCGCAACTCTGAAAACAAATGACAGCACGGTGGTACACCATGTGCTTTCTGTTCCTTCCTTTCTATACTCAGAATGTATTTTGCATAATATTCCTTAGCTGTATATATAATACTGCCCAGTACTTTAAATGATTGTATAGTATTTCACGGTATGATTTACTCTAATTTATAGTCCAGTCTACATGAACGGATATTTTGATGTTGTTATTATAGATAATGCTGCAGTGATATACTTGTTCTTTACTTTTAATATTTCGTCACTTAAATATTAACTATTTTATCTACCTGGTACTGACTTTCCCAATAGGTAGAGGACAGGGACTCAACTTTATTTTTTAACCAGATACGATGTGTTGAATAGTCTATCTTCCCCCCAGTGATTTGAAGTATACTTTTATCATATACTAAATTCTTTTCATGTGTTTAGGCAGTAAAACGTAACATTTGAGTATGTGCTCAGCAGTCTGTCTGGGTTTGAACCTTAGCTTTTCCACAAACCAATGGTTTAAACTTGAACAAATGATTCATCTCTTTGTCTCAATTTCTTCATCCAATAAGTGAGAATAAAACAATTTCATAGGATTATTGAAAACAGTGCAAAGCAAATATTGTACAGGGCTTACAACATTACCTGGTATATAATAAACTCTAAATAACAATACCTATTATTGTTTCTCTACTTATTATTTCTGGCCTTTGTAATATTTTTCCTATTGCTTTTTCTTCTCTTCATGAATCATGAATCTAGTGTTCACGAATCTATTGATTGGTCAATTAATTAATGTAGCTTTTTAATATATCTTAATATCTGCTAGGTTATCTCCTTTCTCTCAATTTGAAGTTTCAGAAATTTCAAAAAAAAGAAAAAGAAAAAAAAAGAAATTTCTCATGAACTAAGAATTAGCTTGTATAGTCAAAAAATAGTTTGTATTTTTGTTGTGAATAAGTTAAATTCATATATATTGACTTAGGGAAAACTGAAAGCTTTATAATATTGACTCTTCAAGATGTGACTGTATGTCCATATTTAAAGTTTTTATTTATGCTCCTCAATAGCATTTTAGGGAATAGATTTATTTCTAGTTACTTTTTGTTAATACATCACCTACCTGGTTGTGGTTTGTATATATGAAGACTATTATTTTTTTACTCAGCTATTTTACTGAATTTCTTATTATTTATGATATATTTCTAGTTAAATCTTTTAGGTTTTCCAGAGAAAACAATTGTTTCCAGAAAAGCAATCACACCAAATAATAATTTTAATAATAATAATCAAAAAATAATTTTGTCTTCTTAAATTTTATACCTCTATGATTTCTATTGTCTATTGCAGTGACTGGTAGCTTTGAAACAATATAAACAATATTGCTGGCAAGGAATGTGCTTTCTTACTTCAGATTTCTTCTGGGGTGGGAGGAAGGGGCAGAGGGAGAGGGAGAGGAGAGAGAGAATCTCAGGCAGACTCCCCGCTGAGCACAGAGCCCAATGCAAGCCTCGATCTCAGGACCCTGAGATCATAACCTGAGCTGAAATCAAGGGTCTGACGCTTAACCGACTGAACCACCCAGGTGCCCCTTGCTCCAGATCTTAAAGATAATGCTTTAGCAGAAGGCTGGTATGCATACACACATACATACATACATATGTACATACATGCATACATCCTTCCTTTCTTTTTCTCTGTCTGTATCTAGATATATACTACATCTATATTTAAATAGATATTAGATATAGGTATGCATATGTGTATGTAATTCATGTTATGAAGTACCTATTTTTAGTATTTAGTATTTAACATTTTTTATCTGGAATAGATATTATATTGTATTAAAGGCCTTTAAGTATCTATGGAGAGGATAAAATAAATTTTCTCTTTTAACTAATTAATATGCTGATCTATGGTAATGTAATAATGGATTTCCTAATATGGAATTATTGAGGCATTACTGGAGGATTCTGTTTGTTTTTATTTTATTAAGATTTTGCATCAATATTCATAAGTAAGCATGGTCTGTGGGTTCTCTTTTTTGGTATGTTATCTTTGTGAAATTTTTGTAGGTTAGCTTTGCAAGTAATTTTTACAGATTTCCAGTTATGAAAATATGGTAGATTATATATCTGAAAATACCTTCTCATTAGAGAGTACAAAAAATGTTGAATAAGAAAATGGGAACATATTTTTAAATTAATTAGGTTTTCTATCTCTTCTGGCATCATTTTTGGAAATTTTTAATTTAATTTAATTATTTTATTTTAAATTTTTATTTTAATAACAATTAATTTTTTAATAATAATGTTATTAACAATGTTATTAATAATGTTATTAACAATGTTATTAACAATAATTTTTATTTTAATAACAATACATGCATTACATGCATTACATCCCAGTTTCCAAACTGATTTGCATGATTCTGTTCAAGTTTTTTTATCTATAATCATTTCTATTACTCCATTTCCTAATATTTTATTAAGTGTTTTTGCATCTATGTTCATGAGGATTGTTAAATGACTATTTTAAATTTTCTCCCTTTTTATTATACATTTTTAAGATCACAAATCTATTTTACCAATGAGTAATAGGGTCTCTATTTGGTGTTTTATGTCTTTATTTTCTAAATATTCTGCAACTCACATTTTGATTTTCCCTTTCTAATTGGCAGGTGGCAGAGATTTTTCTATTTTTTAGTTTTAGCATTAATTTCGAGATTTATTTCTTGTATCCAGAGAATGTAATCTGTATTATTTCTACATGTTAGAATGAATGGATTTTCACTTTGTGGCCTGATGCACAGCATTGTAATAAGTGCTGTGTGGACACTTGAAATAAAGGTTTTGCCTGGGACTGAGAGGGTTCCTGGGATGTAAGACCTACTGTGCAAAAACTAGGGCCACCCTGAATAAAGTAGGATCAGGTCACTCGATCTAAGGATAAAATTCTTTGGTCACTCTCTTTCATTGAGGACTTTATAGGCCTTGCTGACTATCTTTCAGTAGTGACTACAGTAATAAAATCATCTGATGACAACATGAGTTTTTCCCTCTACTACAGGTGACTGGATATTTTATCTTTGAAATCAGTCGTTTTACTAGGCTGTCTCAACATTGGTTCTTCTATGTCAGATTTTCCTGGGCCATATATTGCCTTCATTTGTGGAACCAAATCTTCACTTAATTCTGGAAAGTTAAAAAAATTGTATATCAATAAATATTTTCCATTTCCATTAGGTTTCCCCTTTTTCAGGGACTTTGGTTATGCCCTTTTGATTCTCCTATGCCCTTTTGACTCTCCTATTCTCCAATCTGTATAAACTATTTTCATTTCATTTTATTTGCTTTTCTCATTTCTCTTCTCTACCAGTCTTACTGTATTTCTCATTTGTTTGCTTCTAGTTTAGCCTTTGCTTTATGGGAGAATTTTAGTTTTTATTTTCCCTTTTTTCTAAGTTACATCAGCTCATTTTTCATCTCCTTCTATTGTCCTGTCACAGCTTCTCTGAGCTCTCACATTTCTGCTCTGTGCTCTTGGTTTAGAGAAGTGGTTGCTTCTTAAAGATTTAAAAATTTTGCCGTGATATATTTAGTTAAAATTCTCATTTGTTAAATGCATTTTTTTCTCCTGGTGTAAGTGCTTTCTGTATATTTTAAATTTCTATTTACTCCCTTTACCCCATTGTTGTATTTTCGAAGGAGATAAATTCTTTCTGGACTAGCTATTTGTAACAGATTATGTGAAAGAGGAATCAGTGCCATGTTTCAGGCGAGTAGAAATTCTTCTTAATATCTGTGGTTGTGTGTGTTTGTAAATGAATTACTGAAATCTGATATCTCTCTATCAGGTGAACTCAGTATCTGCTTCCTAGTCTCACTGATAGACTGTTTCCTGCAAAGTGGCTTGTCTCTGTGATTCCTCATTCAATGTTGCCTTCCAAGGTTCCTAAAGCTGCCAAGAGTATCTGTGCTTCTTGTTTCAAACAAGAGATGGTTGGTTTTGTCCTTCTAAGGGACAAACCTCATAGAACTATACTCTATTGATTCTCTGAGATCTGCAGCTATGAGCATTCATTCTTGGTATTTTTATCCTCACTGCTTTTGTCAACTTTTCTTATGTACTATATTCATGATTAGACATACTTCCTAGTTTGCCATAGATGGAGCTTACATTTCTGTTTCTTCTCCTTGTTGTTTTACTCTGCTGTTTTTTTTCTAACTCCAGTGGTATTTTAAATGATCTATTTTGAAAGGACCCAGTGCATTAACATTAATAATTTTAAAAATTCTTTCTTCCTCTCTCAGATATCTCTGCAACAAAAAAATGGAGAAATTTTTGTTGTGGCTAAGTGGTTAAACTGATGGGTGCAGAGAGCCAGCTGGGATCATTGAAAGTTGTGGTAAAACCTCTTGAAGAGTCAATTTTCACGGAGGAGTGGTATGAAAAAGAGACAAGAGAATTACCTACCCCAGAGCTGACACTTAGTGGGTAAACACAGGTAGAGATGAAGCCACATATTTACAGATGACATCATATATGATTGGGCAAGTATTTGTTCTGATTATTGAGTTCTTGTACTCTACCATTTTGTTACGTATTTTGAACATTACCCTTCTACTTAACACAAAGTAGAGATTTGTTCATTGTTTGAATACTTCAGTCAATGTGAATAGCCAATTTGGAAGAGTTCCTGAATTTTTCCACACTGACGAAATTAACCAGGTAATTGCCATATATCCAAAGTATTACCTGATGCTGACACCAACTTTTCTATTTATTCTTCTTATTTCTTTTTGACTTTACAGACAAATTAACTCTGTGGTGCCTTCACTTCTTATCCAAATATTTTATTTATGAATAGGACCCTCTGATTCATATTTTCTATATTAATGCCAAAGCAATGTTTATATACTAACAGTAAACTGGACTGTTTATGCAGTATAGCCAGCCTGGCTTGTCATGGTTTCAGGGGAGCCCTTTTCTCAAGACATGAAAGGTCTAGTGTTAGAGATCAATAAACCCTTTCAGAACGCATCAACAGTAGCCAAAAACCCTTTCTGTTCAGCCAAATCTACTAGTTTGGGTCCTTTTCTCCATCAAGGATTAAGGAAACAAACACAAAAACAAAAACACTCTATTGAATCACACCCCTGAACTGTGTTAAACCAATTTATGTAGGGGCAATAGAGTTGTAATTGCCTTCAAATTAATCTTATCTTTCTCCAATATTCATATGAAATATTTCCACCCTACCTCCCACCCCGTAAGACTTGCTTAATTCATACCTTATCTAGTGAGATTCTGCAGTGCAATTAATAATGCCAACATTTAATGAACATTTACCAGGTACCAGGAGTTGTGTTTTCCATGCCTTACCTCATTCAATCCTCAGAACGACTCTTTTAAGATGGAACCATTACTACCCCAATTTATGGAAATTAAATTTCCAATTTAATGAAATTGAAGATGAAAGAGGATAAACACATTATACAAAATCATATAGCTAGTTAACATTAGTACCAAGAGTCTAACCTTGCCCATCTCACACTACTAAGAAATAATGACCCTATGTGCACACTTTTTCTTCTTTGGACTTCTGTTATTTATATCCTGTCTTCTTTTTTTTTTTAAGATTTTATTTATTTATTTATTTATTTGAGAGAGAGAGAATGAGAGAGAGAGAGAGCACAAGAGGGGGAGGGTCAGAGGGAGAAGCAGACTCCCCGCCGAGCAGGGAGCCCGATGCAGGAATTGATCCCAGGACTCCAGGATCATGACCTGAGCAGAAAGCAGTGGATTAACCAACCGAGCCACCCAGGCACCCCTATATCCTGCCTTCTTAACCCAATGGTTTTCAATTCTTGCTGCACATTAGAATCATCTGTTGAGCTTTTAAAACAATATTAATTTCCAGAGATACTAACTTAATTGATTTGCTTGGAGCTCAAACAGGTATTTTTTTTAAAGTTCCCAGGGTTGACAACCAAAGCCTTAACCATACATTTTTAATGAAAGGGCCTGCACACCTAACATGCTGATTTTTATATATATGAAATGTACATATATATATTAGGTTCCTAATAGGTGCATCTTAGGTAAATTAGAAGACTATAGATTGTTATTTGATTTATTTGGTAGAGTTTGTAGTACAGAAAAAAAAAAAGTACATGCACAGATCCAGACAGGATACATGCTCAGGAAAGATCTGAGAAGGCCTGAAGCTATCACCCTAGACTGATATAAAGGTTCAGGGACCTGCAAATCAGTAGAAGTCTTCCATGGCAGTCTGCAAAGACTGGGAAAGGTAACTGTTTTTGCAAATGCCCAATTTTCAACAAAAGTTCACAGTTATGCAAAGAAACAGGGAAACATGACCCATTCAAAAGGACAAAATAAATATCCAGAAACAGTCTTTTAAGAAGCACATGGTTCAGACTTACTTTAAAACAACTGTCTTAAGTATGTTTAGTGTGAACTAAAGGAAATTAGGAAAACAATAAATAGTTGAAATGAGAATATCTAGAAAAAGATAGAAATTATTAAGAAAAAGAACCAAACAGATTCTGGAGCTGAAAAATACAATAATTGAATTAGAAAACTCACTAGGCATGTTCAAAGACAAACAGGCAGAAGTATGAGTCAGCAAATGTGAAGACAGGTCATTTGAAATAATTAAAACTCAGGAGTAAAAAGAAAAAGAATGAAGAAAAGTGAACAGAGCCCAAGGGACTTATGGAATCACAAGATGAATATATACATTATGGGAACCACAGAAGGAGAGAGAGAGAAAGGGACAGAAAGATTATTGGCTAAATTAATGGATGAAAACTTCTAAAATTAGAGAAAAGACATGGATATACTAATCCAAGAATCTCAGTGAAATTCATGTAGGATAAACCCAAAGAGATCCAAAAGGAGACATAAACTGTCACAAGCTAGAGACATAGTCTTGAAAGCAGTAAGAGAAAAATGAGTCACCATGGAGACCAATTAGACCTGACAAATGTACAGAACACTCCACCCAATGACAACAGAATACACATCTTTTTTTCAATTGCACATGGATTATTTTCCAGGATGGACAGTGCTGTGGGCTACAAAACAAGTCTTAAGAAATGTAAAAGAGGGACACCTGGGTGGCTCAGGTGGTTAAGTGCCTTTCAGCTCAGATCAGGATCCCAGGTTCCTGGGATTGAGTCCCAGGTTGGGCTCCATGCTCAGTGGGGAGCCTGCCTCTCCCCCTGCTTGTGCTCTCTCTTTCTGACAAATGAATAAAATCTTTTTCTTAAAAAAAAAAGAAATGTAAAAGATTGAAATCATTCCAGGTATCTTTTCTGATCACAGTAGAATGAAATTAGAATTCAACAACAGAAGAGAAACTAAAAAATTCATAAACATATGGAAATCAAACAACACACCCTTAAACAATGAATGGATCAAAGAAGAAATTATTAAAGGATTAAGAAAATATTTTGAGACAAATAAAAATGAAAATACAGCATACCAAAACTTATGGAATGCAACAAAAGCAGTACTAAAGGAAAAATTTATAGCTTGAAGAAGAGAAGTCTCAAATCAATAAATAACCTAACTTTATACCTTAAGGAACTAGAAAAGGAAGAGTAAACTAATTACAAAGCTCTTAGAAGGAAGGAAGTCATAGAGATTAAAGCAGAGACAAATAAAATAGAGAACAGGAAAACAGAAGAGAAAAATCAATGAAACCAAGAGTTAGTTCTTTGAAAAGATTGACAAAATTGACAGTCCTTTAGCTAGATTGCCTAAGAAAAGAAAAATAGAGAAGGCTTAAATAACTAAAATCAGAAATGAAAGGGGACACTGCTACAGATTTTAAAAAAGTAAAAAGAATTATAAGAAAGTATTATGAACAACTGTATGCCAACAAATTGAATAACCTAGATGAAATTGAAAATTCCTAGAAAAACACAACCTCCCAAGACTGAACTGTGAAGAAATAGAAAATTTGAATAGACCTAAACTAGTAAGTAGGTTGAATCAGTAATCAAAACCTCCCCCAAATGAAACTCTAGGACCAGATGAGTTCACTAATGAATTCTACCAAATATTTAAAGAATTAACATTAATCCTTCTCAAACTCTTTCATTTTTTTTTTTAAGATTTTATTTATTTATTTGACAGAGACAGCAAGAGAGGGAACGCAAGCAGGGGTAGTGGGAGAGGGAGAAGCAGGCTCCCCACTGATCAGGGAGCCCGATGTGAGACTGGATCCCAGGACCCCAGGATCATGACCTGAGCCAAAGGCAGACGTTTAACCGACTGAGCCACCCAGGTGCCCCTCAAACCCTTTCAAATAATTGGAGAGGAGGGAACACTTCCTAGTTCATTTTCTGGGGCCATTATTATCTTGATATCAAAGAAAGAGACACTACGGGAAAGGAAAACTATAGGCCAATATTCCTGATGAATATTAATACAAAAATCCTCATGAATTTAACAGGGAATTAAAAGGATTGTACACCATGACCAATTACAATATATTCCTGGAACATTAGGGTGGTTCAACATTTCAAAATGAACCAATATAATACACCACATTAATAGAATGAAAGATAAAAGTCACTTGATCATCTCAATTGATGCAGAAAAAGTATTTCACAAAATTCAACACCCATTCATGATAAAAACATTCAAAAAACTAGGAATAGAAGGAAACTATCTCAACATAATAAGCACCATATCTGAAAAACACAAAACTGACATCATACTCAATTTTAAAAGACTGAAATCTTTTAGGGATGCCTGGGTGGCTCAATCCACTGAGCGTCCAACTCTTGATTTCGACTCAGGTCGTGATCTCATAGTTGTGAGATCAAGCCCCATGTTAGGTTCTGTGCTGAGTGTGGAGCTTGCTTGGGAGTCTCTCCTCCTTCTGCCCCTCTCTGCTTGCAATAAATAAATAAATAAATAAATAAAATACTTTAAAATAAATAAAATAAAAGACTGAAAGCTTTTACTCTAAGATCAGGGATGAGGCAAGGATGGCTGCTTTTGTAATTTTGTTCAACATAGTATTGGAAGTCCTAACCAGAGCAATTGGGCAAGAAAAAGAAATAAAATAAATCCAAGTTGAGAAGGAACAAGTAAAATTATCTCTGTTCACAGATGAGATAATCTTATATGTAAAACCCTAAAGAGTCCACAAAAAGTTTAGAAGTAATAAACAAATTCATCAAAGTTTCCAGATATGCAATAATCAGTTGCATACTAACAACGAGCAATCCAAATAGGAAACTGAAAAAACAATTCCATTTACAATAGTATCAAAAAGAGTAAAATACTTGAGAATAAACTTAGCCAAAAGAGGCAAAAGACTTGTACACTGAAAACTAAAAAATATTGCTGGAAGAAATTAGAGACACCAATAAATGGAAAGGCATCCTGTGTTCACGGATCGGAAGACCTGATATTGTTAAGATAGTATTGTTACCCAAAGCAATCTGCAGACTCATTGCATTCCTACCAAAATCCCTGGGATGTTTTTTGCAAATATAGAAAAATCTATTCTAGAATTCATATGGAATCTCAAGGGACCCCAAATAGTCAGTCTTAAAAAAGAAGAAAGTTGGAGGTCTCACACTTCCTGATTTCATGTTACTATCATGCTACAACAATCAAAACAGCATGAAACTGCCATACAGACCAACGCAATAGTATAGAGAGCCCAGAAGTAAACCCCCATATATATGATCAAATGATTTTCAACAAGGAGACCAAAGTCATTCAATAGGGAAAAGACGGTCTTTTCAACAGTGGTGTTGGGAAAACTGTATACCCACATACAAATGAATGAAGTTAGACACTTACCTTATACCATACATAAAAATTAACTCAAAATGGATTTAAATATAAAATATAAAATCAGGGATGTCTGGGTGGCTCAGTTGGTTAAGTGTCTGCCTTCAGCTCAAGTCATGATCCCAGGATTCTGAGATAAGAGTCCGGCATCAGGCTCCCTGCTCAGTGGGGAGCCTGCTTCTCCCTCTGCCTACCTCTCTGCGCTCATGCTTTCTCTCTCTCTCAAATAAAAAAATAAAATCTAAAAAAAATCTAAAATCATAAAACTCGTGGAAGAAAACATAGAAGAAAAGCTTCATGTCTAAGGATTTGGCAAGGGATATCATGCCAAAAAACAGACAATAGAAGAAAAAATAGATAAGTCTGACTTCTTCAGAATTAAAATTTTGTGCATCAAAAGACACTATCAATGTGAAAAGGTAACCCACAGAATGGGAGAAAATATTTGCAAATCACGTGTGATAAAGGATTGTTATTCAGAATACATAAAAAATTCTCACAACCCAACAGCAATAAAACAATTAAAAACTGCACACAGGACTTAAATAGACATTACCCCAAAAGAAGATATGCAAATCTCCAATAAGCACATAAATAGAGAGTTAACATCGCTAATTATTAGGTAAATGCAAAATCACAAAGAGATACAACTTCACACCCATTAGCTTGGCTATTGCTGAAAAAACAGAAAATAAGTATTGGCAAGCTTGTGGAGAAATTGGAACCCTTGTGCATTGCCGGTGGAAAACCGTGGGTCTGTTTTGGGATAAAGTACGGTGATTCTTCAAAAAATTAAACATAGAATTACCATGTGGGATATAAGCAAAAGAAATGAAATCGAGGACACAAACAGGTATTTGCACACCAATGTTCATAGCAACATTATTCACAGTAGCCACAAGGTGGAAGCAACCCAAATATCTATCAATGAATGAATGGATACACAAAGTGTGGTGGATCCATACAATGGAATATTACTCAGCCTTAAGAAGGAAAACAATTCTGACACGTGCTACAATATGGATGAATCTTGAAGACCTTATGCTTAGTGAAATGAGCCAGACACAGAAGGACGAATATGATTCCGCTTATATGTGGTGCCTGGAGTAGTCAGTGTCAGAGAGACAGAAACTACTTTGGTGGTTACCTTGGGAGGGAGAATGGAAAGTTAGTGATTAATGGGTGGAGAGTTTCAGTTGGAGAAGTTGAAAAAGTTCTGGGGATGGATGGTTACGGATGGTTGCACAGTAATATGAATGTAATTAACACCACAAAACTATACACTTAAAATGGCTAAAATGTTACCTGTTATGTAACGTATATTTTACCTTAAAAAATAAAATTGCCCCAAAAAAGAGTCAACTCTAAAAAAAAGGGTTCTGCTAAGTTGGATGACCCTTCAGCTTCCTTCTTTTCCTGGAAACCTCACTCCTGGTGGCCTCTGTCTTCTCTAATGTGGATTCATTGATCTCCAGGGACCCAGTGGTCATTCAGAGATTTCCCTTCCCAGCTCTGTTCTTGGAGCCGCTGCTTCCCTAATCTATGTCTTGATTTATTCCCTTGTTTTGGTGAACAATATTCTCTGTGAAGGGACTCATGGGTATTAAACCTTCTGAGTCCTTGCATGTTCTGGGATGTCTTTATTTTGCGCTTTGCTGAATTGCAATTCAGTTTTCCTCCGAATACTCAGGGCATTTCTCTATTTGCTTCTAGCATCCAAGTCAGTGCTCCGTAGTCATTCCACGGCAGCCTATGATCTCTATTTTTTGGGTTTATTGAATCTGATTTCCAACTGAAAGATTGTCTCCCTCAGAGTATTATGCTGAGCGAAATAAGTCAAGTGGGGAAAGACAATTATCATATGGTTTCACTCATATGTGGAATATAAGAAACAGTGAAGAGGATCACAGGGGAATGGAGGGAAAAGTGAATGGAAAGAAATCAGAGAGGGAGACAAACCATGAGAGACTCATAACTCTAGGAAACAAACTGAGGGTTGCTGGAGGGGAGGAGGGTGGGGGGTTGGGGTAACTGGGTGGCGGGCATTAAGGAGGGCACGTGATGAGATAAGCACTGGGTGTTATAAGCAACTGAGAAATTTTGAACACTACATCTGAAACTAATGATGTACTGTAAGTTGGCTAATTGAATTTAAATAAATAAATTTAAAAAATAAAGAAAAGGAAAAAAAAAAGATTGTGTCCCTCTCCATGTTTTTGTAAAATTAACAAGATAATTGGTGAATATCATTCACCGATGTTTTCTCCCCATGTTTACCCACTGGGTTCATCCTTTACTCCTTGCTGTGCCCAGGAAATTGTTGGAACTCCAGAGCTATAACCTGACTGTCTAAAAGGGGTGTAGTAAAGTGTCCATAGTCTTCAGTTTTCCCTGATTCTTTGTTTTATTTCAAAATAGGGTTGGAGTTGGAGTTGCTATTTATTTCTCTAAAAATCTAAAAGTACATCCCCTGAAAAGCAAAACATCAACTAAATAAAAATCCTTATTTGTTCAAAAACTTAATTTGTGAGCTATCATGTGTTACCTTCTTATTTTCATTTTAGACTGTTATTATTAACGGGAACCAGTCATTGCAGAGACTGGGTCCTCCCACTTCATACAGCATGATGCTGTGAGTTAAGAAAACATATTTCAGATTTCGTTTCACTTTTGTTTTGTTTTGTTTACTTTGTGCCTTTGTATGTGTTCCCATCTAAGTGTTTTCAGTTTTTAAATAAATATTTAAGACCCAGATCTATATTTGGATGCATGCATAATCAACATCACCTTCAGTTAAACCTTCTGCATTTTGCAACAAATGGCAGAAATTGACCTTGATATTTTCCAGGAGGACAAATTCATAAATATGAAAACAAAAAAGAAAATCCTGCACCAAGATAGCAAATGACTCAGTGCAGCTTCTGTAGCGAAATGAAGACAATTCACAAGGCCGGCACACTTATGAAAAGTACAATAAATTATATAATACCACAAATCAGCACAGATAATATGAGCCTGTGCCTTTTCCTTAATGCTGGCAATTTTTATGTATCTAAGCCCTTATGTGCTTCACCTTCGGTGGGTTTTGTTCATAAAACCTAAACATTCACCCCCCCCCGCCAAAGGTGAATCTGTCATTTAAAATCCTACTTTTGCTTTGTTAGAGATGCTTTGTGTGGGAGGGAATAAAACCACCCTTTGTTTTTTTGTTTTGTTTTGTTTTGTTTTTTCATGTAAAGAGAGAGTTAGAGAAAACATTGATGAAGGAAATCTATAAATAACATTTTTTAAAATGGTCACTGTTTGACCTCCCTGACTCAGTAAAACCTTGGTAACAGAACAGCTAGGCTTTAGACCAGGAGGTTGGCTGGAGTTTCACCATGCCTTAATTTTTTCTAACTTACCCTTTGCCAAGTGTAGAAAGGGTCCATGGCTAAGCAAAGGAAGAAGGAGGGAGTGAAGGAAAGAATTAGGGAGTGTGTAAATAGAGACCTAAGGTGTGGTGTCTACACATCTGAGATGTTCCCCAGGAAGTTACACGGCTACACTTGACCTTCTCAGAGACAGGCCGACTACACGCTCAGCCTCTTCTCCCTACCTTCCCTCCAGCCTCCCAGAAGATTCAGTTTGTTTTCAGCCCTGCGTAGCAGCCTCTAACATTCACTCCTCCCCGGATATCCACCTCGTCCTCCTCGTTCCTCCTCAGGACTTAGTGGAGAGTGGGCCCAGTACCTCCACTGCCCTGTTACTTGCTACTCCCGAAGACGGGTCCTTTTAAACCACGCTTAGTGCATAAATGGAGGATGCATGTGAAGAACCATGTGATCAGTACAGTACAGGGGTTGTAGGTTCACTGTCACATTCTACCCTTCCAAATAACTGTCAGAGGCAGGCATTATCATCTGTCAAGGAAGTTAGAGAATTCTGTCCAGGTCACTTCAATGCCCCTGTTCTTTATACTACACCATGTGCCCCTGGTCCAAGTGGCAGGGTCTTACAGTGTTCTAAGGCCAGTGGTTTCTAGCTCCTGACCAGAAGCCCTCTGAGCATTCTATTGCCTCAGCTTCTTACCCAGCCCCTCCTGCCACCCAGAGGAAGGATGTCTTGTACCTTTTGTTCTTTGAGAAGATAAGTTGCAAATGACAGCCTCTAGGGAGCAGCCACAGGCCTTTTGGGTCTTTGTCTGTGCCAGGAGAGAGCATTTCCCTCCACCATACTTTAGGTCCGTGTCTTCCCCCTGACACTCCCAGCCCTATCTCCCCACCCCCAGTGGCTGATGACTTTGGGGCTTGTAAGGTAGTTGGATAAGAGACCCCAAAATCAGGATTGGACATGCTCTTTCCATTAAAATGGAAATGCTGATTTTGTGACAGGAAGGTAAACTAGCAAAAAACCCTTCAATGATGACGATGAGACTCCAGTAGGCATGCATTTATATTCTTCCAGTAATCTCAGGTTGCTGAATGTAGCCTGGTGGATGTTTGTAGGACAGAGCTGATTAGGCAGTCATGAGTCAGAGCATGAAGCCAATCCATGTGTCTGTCCATTCCCCACGCACCCCACCCCCAGCCACCAGAGTAATTTTGCTATGAAACTTTTGTGTTCATGTACCAAAAGTTCACACTCAGGGGAGGAGGCAATTCCCTACTTTGGCGTGGATTTTCTGTGTGGCCTCCATTAAGGATCCCAGAAAACATGGTTCTGATGAGCCAGCTATACCGGGGCAGAAGCAGAAAAGGTGGTGTCCTAGAGTGTTCTGGCTATGACAACAGAACACCACAGAACACCACACACCACTTGTGTGACTAAACAATGGATAATTATTTCTGGGAAGTCCAAGATCAAGGCGTGGGCAGATTCAGTTCCTGGTGAGCGCTCTCTTCCTTGTTATGTCCTCACATGGCAGAGAGGGAGAGGAGAAGCAAGCTCTCTTGTGTCTCTTGTTAGGACATGAATCCCGTCATGGGGCTCCATCTTCATGACCAAATGACCACCCAGTAGCCCCACCTCCACATACTATGACAATGGGGATTAGGGTTTCAACATAGAAAGAACACAGACATTCAGCCCCAGCAGGTGGGGTAGCACCGGAAGGGGCTCCTGAGGGCCCAGGCCCAAGCCAAGGTGGGTGGTGGTGGTGGTCACACCAGTGACACTCAGAGACACTCAATAGTGGGAAACAGCTCAACAGTGGATTTCAGAGGCAAGGGCGAGAAGCTTCATGCGGCTTTAGGGAATTGAGGCTTGGGTAGTAGATGGTCCTAAAGAAGGCTTGAATAGGAGAGGAGACACAACTGTCATGAATCCCACCGAGGAGTTCAAAGGAATGTTGGTGAGAATGAAGGAGCCCTGGGGATTCCCATTTCTAATTAAAGGACAGGTAGAGGTCCTGCAATCACAGGGATTAACATGAACCAGCAAGATAAAGATTATTCATGTTAATAGGATTCATTTTTTAATCTCTGGCCAGTGTTGAATAACATGGTTTACAGCTATCAGAAAGAAATGCCAACATTCTTGATCTTCACCATCATTTAAATGGAGAGAGAATAATTGTTCTTTTCGCTTGTATGCATCAGTGTTTGTGGTAGAAAGGGTCCCATGAATTTTCTGGGGGCTTGCTCCCAATCCAAGTATCCACTTTGGTAGTTTGAATCCCAATTTAGGAATGTATGATATTTATCCTCTGGACATATGAGTGTTTTCCTACTAGCCAACACTAGCTCAGGTCACTGAAAACATAACACAGCAATTATACATTTCCTGTCACCTTGATGGCTGCTTTCTCTCACTCCCAGGTCCTCGGCAGGCAAACTTATTCCACGATTGTCTGTTCCAGGCCCACATCTCTGAGTCTCACGGCTCTCCCATGTGTCATGGCATCTCTTCACTGGCCCCACCTCAGCTGTTTTGTGTGGGTCCCTCATTATGCACCAAAGCCCTCTGCTCATATAATGTTACTCTTGCAAACTGGACTTTTCCAAAAGGTTCTTGGATCAACTTTTAAGACAAGTTTCTCCCCTTGGGTCCTTTTTAAATTGTCACCATGCATTTCCATTTGGTTACCTTTGGGTTAGCAATGCTGCTTATCTATGGCAGCATCCTGGGTGATGCACCCCTTCCTTAGGGCCTCCTTAGTTTTTGCTCACATTAACTTTTCACCCAGAGTCTGCTCCAAACATAGTTCTATTTGGGAAAGGGTAATTTCAATGTTGTTTCCTTGTGGGACAAGTTTCAGGGGCTGCAAACACCCTATATGTTCTTTGAGTTGACCTTGTTCTCCCACCACACAAGTTCGGTGGGGCTCAAGTTGTAAATGTAGTTCACTCACCTCTAGCTCTTAACGAAAAACTTGCTTGCTGAGCAGACAAGACTCTTCATCACAGGTAAGTCTTGTCCTCTAAACGTGCGGGTGCCCCAGCCAGAAGAATTTCCTTTTAGCAACTTTCATATTAAATATTAAATTGCCTATGTGTTGCTCTTTGGCATTTTCAAAGCAACTTAACATGGCATTACTTACCCTATTGTAGAGGTGAGGAAAATGAGGCCCCAAGAAGTGGCTTACTCCCCCCACATTAAAGCTGAAGGAAAACACAGATGTTTTGAAATCTCTACTAGAAAACGCTACCCTGTGATACCGTGACCCTTTCCTTAAGATCAGGTCCCACTGGACATCACTCCCTTCTCATTGCTCTTTCTCCCCCCTCTGTGTATTTTCTCTTTTTCTTTTGGGGAGAGTTATCTCATTTATTATTGATATTGAATAAGGAAGATTTGGCAGGAACTTGAGAAATAATGACTTACACTATCTCCTTTTGGTTCTAGGATAACAGAAAAAAATATATTCTTTTTTTAAGATTTTATTTATTTATTTGAGTGAGAGAGCATGAGCGGGGCGGGTGGGGGGAGAGGCCGAGAGGGAGGGAGAAGCAGACTCTCCGCTGAGCAGGGAGCCCCACACCAGGCAGGATCCCAGGACTCCGGGGTCATGACCTGAGCTGAAGGCAGACGCTTAACTGACTGAGCCACCCAGGTGCCCCAGAAAAAAATATATTCTTTAAAGAACAAAATTTTAGTATGAAAATGTGTCATGTGCACCGAAAAGAGACTTGTTTCTTTTCAGTGTGGTGAGCAAAGTTTGGAATGGAATGGATTATTCAGCTTCTGACATCACTCAGACCCCTTAGTAGGCGCTCATTTTATAATGCTCACTACTTTGCATTTGCTGTTATTGTTGACAAGAATATAGATATTAGTTAATAACTGAAAAATTTTCAGAGAGAGATATCTGTGTGCTCCAGATGTCCGTGTACATGTGTCCATGTATATCTATGTGCATATAAACATACACTTCTATACAAGACAAATACAAATGACGCCAATAGAATGATAAAACTCTAATCTCTTTCTCTCTTTTTTTACTATTTTAGACAAATGTTTGGTTTTTATTGCACTTGTATGGTTGATTTCTTTTATCCTTTAGAGTGCTTTTACTATGGTTTTCTGCTCAGCATAATAATTTCTATCTGTATGAAATTACTCTGATTGCTACCTGCAAGGCTCTGTGATTTCAGTTGTTTGAGGAACATGGTGCCATTCAGATAATGTTCAAAAATGCAAATATTCACAGTAGGAATGTCCACAAAAGTCAGTTTCCCACATTATACTGAAGAAAAAATAGAAGCAGAAGTATGATAATAGTGAATTGGTATAAAAGAACCAAAACACTGTGGGCCTGTGGCTCAAGCTTCAAAGGAGGAAGGCAAGACAGTGTTCTAGTTGAGAGTTCTCACCGATCAGCGCTATAACCTTGACTGCCGCAAACTCTGACTTTCATGTAAAATCAAACCAACAAAAGACTTTCTGTCAGATTTTCCGATTCTACTTGGAACATTTTTAGAATACGCTCCGTGATGTTTATGATCAGAGTGTCTACCTCTTGACACTCATTGCACCAGGCTATTTTTAAGCCTCTGCACAGATTTTTGCTTTCTTGAGCTTCAGGACTTCTGATTTCTGCGTGTCAAAGTCAAGCTTCCAGCTGTTTAAATCATACACAGGGGCAGAGTCAGTCCAATTACTAGGGGAGCCCCTGGGAGTTGGTGTAGTTAAAATGACAAAGAGTGCAAAAGAGAGGATCAGAAAGACTGGACTCAGGGTCTCCATAAGCACAACGCCCAGGCAGATGACTCCCCTGTGGTTGGAACACCCATTTTAGGGATTGTGAAGGCAGTTACTAATGAGTCTGTCCTCCCTCTTGTTTGTCTGTGAATAAAGTAGAGTTGGACTTCTCAACCTTGGCACTATTTGCATTTGGGACCAGACCATTCTTGGCTGTGGAGGGCTGTCCTGTGCATTAGACAATTTTCAGCAGCATCCCTGGCCTCTATGTAGTAGATGTCAGTAATCCCCTCTGGTTGTGACAATAAAAAATGTCTCCAGACATTGCCAAAAGGCCACTTAGGTGAGAGTGTGGAGCAAAATTGCTCCTAGAAGAGAAGCACTGAAATAAATGTTCGATGCATTTATTCATTAAGATACAATTTTTTAAATTATTGGCTTCCAAACATTTCTTTCCCTCTTGCCTTAGAAAGGGAAGTGATAAAGCTTTACACTTATATGCCCTCTAATACATATTACGTTTTTCTAATGCTGATTTTTTTTTTTTTTTTTTAGAACAGTAGTGACTGCCTTAGAAAGACAACTCATTTTTTTAAGGATCTGTTCACAGAGTATCACAGGATACTTGCTCCCATTATTTTTCCCTTGCCTTTCTTCTCCTTACCCCAATTCTTCTAGAACCTCTAGAGAAAGTAAAAGAAATGAAGGTGGTTCTTGCTGCTGTAAGGTTGAAGGTGTGATGTTGCATTTTGGGGATATTGCTAGATTATAAGAGAAAAGAGAGAAAGTAATATGAGGGGTTATTAAGCCAGAGTGAATTCTAACTCAAAGAGGCGGGGGGCAGGGAGTTGGTGATATGTACTATTAAACATTTTGGAAAAAGGTGACTATGTCCTCTTTATATATATATCTGTCCTGGTGAAGAATGCACTAAGAACTTAGGTACTCACCCTAGACTTTGTAAAACAGATCTCTACAATTTTAGAGATAGTTATAGAGAGGGGCCCATAAGAAATGTGGCTTTGGTGGGAAAGAATGGTCTCGAGTATCATGAGATAAATTTCAGCGAGGAAACAAGAGGTACCATCCAAAGAACCAGCACAACAGAGCTAAGGAACCAGAACCCAGGAACCTTGATTTTAAATTCCTTTTCATCCTGCACCATACCCCTTACCTTTTTTTGTGTTGTTTATACATTTTTTTTGAAAACACTACACTTATGCTGTTAATATCACACAGATTGTGCCTCGATCTTTGAGATAAGATAGACGTTACTGAATCAGTTTTGGGAAATCTTCAAAAGGAGTAATTCAGTCTAATTCATTTCAGTTTACATTGTGGTTTGGGCCCAGAGGTTAACAGTCATGAGAGTATCCCTTGGCATTGTCTTCCATGGATATATTTCCCTTGAAATAAAGAGAAAAAGAAGTAACTGGATTTGGGTATTGTTAGTATCGTCTGCATTGATATCTTTTTAATTTCACTGATTATTTTCCTTTTTAACATGGTTACCTTTGTCTTATTCATTAGTTGAATCTTTGTTGCTCCCAAAGCAACAGAGACTTTTATGGGAAGTCTTTATGTATCTTCTTGCTTCCTCAAGCTTTTAGACAAGCCAATCACACCTCTGAAACCTTTGGAAATATTCAATTTTGAAACAAGCTCGAAAGCGACAATACTTAATCTTTGACTTTGGCAAGATCTTTATATATTTGAGTAGATTTTACAAACTCCACATGTTGTGAGCCTATTCATTTCATCCCATCAACATTCTCTCCCAGATCAGCCAGAAACTCTGAATTTAGGTGTGTATTTTATAGAATCATGTTCACAATTTATTGCTGAATCAAATTTGGCTCTAGATGACAAATTTCAAAGGAGGAGCTTTAATTCCCTTGGTTTTAGCAAAGAAAATTGTCCAAGTGCTTAGACCATATTGGTCTCAAATAAAACAAAAGATGTAGATATTGGCTGAAGATAAAAAATATAACCAGAATAGATTCTGACAGTAACTCCATTTTTAATCATATTCTTTAGGAAAAAACTTCATGATATGCCATATATAACATGGATATATGAAAAGCTGTCTTGGAGTTTCAGGGAGATTTCTCCCTCAAATTGAACAAAGTACGGTACTTTTCCCTAAGGCTCTTTATTTTAAAAGATAGAGATTTTGAAATATTTCATCACTTTCTAAACTTCAAAATCCAGAATGTAAGTGCTCTCCAGTGTGAACTTGAGCCACTACGGACTCTGAAAACAGAACACTGTGTGACTGAAATGCTCGGATTCAAGTCCTCACAGAGTTCATAACCCTTTTTGAGAAACTGAATGTCTCCCATACCAGGGGCCAGAAGGCGAAATGTAAGAAGAATCAAATAGTCTTTAATTCTTTTTAACCAAATAAATTTCCCATCAGAATGGGCTACAGCATTTTTCTAGGCCAGCATAAAATGAACACACAGGAGACCCTTGTTCAAAACTTATGAAAAATTTCAGGATGGTGATAATTAAAACAAGTGAGAAGCTCTTCTAAGCATGACATTGAAAAAAAAAATAAACATGACATTGTTTTTAAAGATTTTTTTCATTTGAGAGAAAGAGAGAGAGAGCCAGCGAGAGCACGAGTGGAGGGGGTGAGGGAGGCGAGGGTGAGAGGGAGAGGGTGAAGCAGACTCTCAGGACCCTGGGATCATGACCTGAGCTGAAGGCAGACACTTAACCGACTGAGCCACCCAGCTGCCCTTAAGCATGACTTTTTTTTTTTTTTTAAGATTTTATTTATTTATTTGACAGAGAGAGACACAGCGAGAGAGGGAACTCAAGCAGGGAGAGTGGGAGAGGGAGAAGCAGGCCTCCCGCTGAGCAGGGAGCCTGATGAGGGGCTCGATCCCAGGACCCTGGGATCATGACCTGAGCCGAAGGCAGACGCTTAATGACTGAGCCACTCAGGCACCCCTAAGCATGACATTTTTTAAGAGAGACATATTTTCCTTCTACTTACGGAGTCCTTCCTTTTGGTTCAGCTGGGTACTTTGTAACTCGGTGCATGTCTTTAATTGTTCAGAACAGGTCAGGGAGATACTTCCATGATCCATCTTGTTTGAACAAGAAAATGTGATTTTTGAATAATATTGTAAACCTTTTAACCCAAAACACTTTTAAACCAAACTGTATTTTATTAAATGTAGACATCTTCAATTGTAAGAAACACCGTTGTTTTATGTACCGTTAGGGGGGAAAAAGAGATGCTACTATTAAGTATGATGCATCATCCATTGTAAAATGAACTGTACGTTCTGAGACATTGCAATGGTATAGATCTTAGCATTGATGAAATTGTGGATCTCCGTGGAGAGGTTTGCAACGCTGTGAGCTACCTATCATCATCTCCTTACCATGTAATGTGAAAAGGCTCTCTTGTTGATAAGAATGAGGCATAGAATTCTTAATCTCAGGAAACAAACTCAGGGTTGCTGGAGTGGGGGGTGGGGTGGGAGGGATGGGGTGACTGGGTGATGGACACTGGGGAGGGTATGTGCTCTGGTAAGCGCTGTGAATTGTGCAAGACTGTTGAATCTCAGATCTGTACCTCTGAAACAAATAATGCAATATATGTTAAGAAAGAAAAAAAGAAGAAGAAGAATGTAGCAGGAGGGGAAGAATGAAGGGGGGGAAATCGGAGGGGGAGAAGAACCATGAGAGACGATGGACTCTGAAAAACAAACTGAGGGTTCTAGAGGGGAGGGGGTTGGGAGGATGGGTTAGCCTGGTGATGGGTATTGAGGAGGGCACGTTCTGCATGGAGCACTGGGTGTTATGCACAGACAATGAATCATGGAACACTATATCTAAAACTAATGATGTAATGTATGGGGATTAACATAACAATAAAAAATTTAAAAAAAAGAATGAGGCATAGAAGGTTAAAGAGATGTGCTAAGGTCACATGCCTCATCAGGGGTAGGGTGGTGGCGCAGCCCACAGGGCTGAATCGAATGCTTTCTCCCCTTAGCTTAGCTGCCTTGTCTCTTTGGCAGCATCTTTCTCTGGATAAGAGAAGGTCAGTTATAAAAAGAAAGAAGAAAATGACAGAGAACTGGAGAGAAAAGGAGAAATGTGCACACAAACGTTAACGTTTTCTTTTACTACATATATATGTATGAATTTACTACATATGTGTATATACTATATATGTATGTATGTATTTTAATGTAAGCTCTACACCCAACGTGGGCCTTGAACTCACAACACGGAGATCCTGAGTCGCATGCTCTGCGGACTGAGCCAGCCCGGTGCCCTTCTATATGTATTTTAAACGACTCTTGGGAAGCATTACTTTTTGTGTGAAGTTTAATCAATTTATACTTCATTTTTAATTAGTTTCAAGATGTTGATGATTTTATATCTATGTCTCATTTCAAGCTGTTGATATGTATGCACATACACATGCATTTTCTATTTTGAGGGGTGAGTGGTAGAGTTATTTGTGCAACAAACACCATGAAAGTTTAATGCAGACCTCTACATAAACTTACCCATTAAGATGAAAGACAATTCAGTAAATACGCCACAGGGTCGATTAAGATTATGTAAGGGCTGTCATCTCTGTGTTTAAAGTGTCTTGAATGTGAGTGACCAGGAATTGCCAAAGAACTTTTTTTTGAGATGTTTAGCAGAAACTATTTCTTCCTTATCCGCATCGACCTTCCCGATACACACGCACACGATGTGCCCATGTGCCTTCTCCCGAAGCCTCTCCTGCAATCTTACAATCTCATAACTGAAGTTCATTGCTCAATGGTTGCCACTTCCGTTGCTCTCCCTGAGAGACAGGCTGGGACTTCAGAGAGCGCAATCTTCCTGGCAGCCTTGGTGCCTCACCCCCACTCCATCCTGCTTTGGGAGAAAGGGGCCTGGGCTGGGATGTGGAGCCGTGGGAACCTGGCTGCCACACACCGGATCCCCTGGATGGAGGTCGCGCTCCCCCTGAGAGGGCAGCAGCACCAGGTGGCCCAGACGCCTCTGGAATTCCAGCGGGGCAATGGCAAATGGGCACCGTGGGCCGTGTCTGCTGTGGACGACTAAAGCTCAGACATCCAATACAAAGTACCGGTGCCAAACAAAAGCTAATTATTAAAGTCGATCCTTGGGATAGAGGAGGGGTAAAAGGAAAAGGGATTTGGAGAAAAGCTGTTGGCACTGTGGCTCTTATGACTCACATGGCCTAAGACAAATTCAAGTTACATTCTTCCAAAGACATTCTTCAGCTGGAAAGCCACAACTGGTGGAAATCTGCGAATGCCTTGGATAGCAGTGGACTTAGTCAGATTTAGGTGGGAAAAATTAAACAGGGAATGTTTTAGAAAATCGACTTTAGTTCCTAGCTGCCTCTCCCTTCTCTTTTTTCATTTTGCTTTTCTCTTGCATCTTAGTGGGAGGGGGGAAAGAAAAGATATCCATTCTATTTTTCCTTAATTTTCATCTTGCAGCTCATTATCTCAATCAGAATGTCACAGTTGAGTGCGTTGATTTCTGAGGAAAATTCCAGCAGGTTCTTGCAGCTCTTGATGAGCTGTGGCTAATCGCTGCAGTTAAATTTTCTGTCATGACCCGAAACGGATTCTAAGTGTGTGATTGGCAGGAAGGTTAAATAAAGAAATGGCATGCAGAAGGGATCGTATGCTTTCTTGGCTCTCGGGGATCTGGAAGGGGAGGAAGGAGGTCAGGGATCGTGAAACAGTAACCATCTAAGACCAATTAAAGAACGGTTTTATCTGAACCCAAAGGGGGTCCCAGCATAATTGTGTACATTGACGGAGAGGCTGCAGGTACCCGTAGAAGACAACATCTGCCACTACAGAAGGTGGAAGAACCTGGTCTACACAGGGAAGCTTCCTGTCAAGCATACAATGAGACCTTGTGAGCAGTGCATTGTATCGTTAGTCACTGGAGCTCCAAAGAGGACTTGGCAATGAATGAAGAGAGCTACCTCCCAGTGAGAGCTGCTAGAAGCAAGGACTGGGCGTTTGAATCACTGCTTACCTCTAGCTCAGTGCTCCACACTCAGTCTGTCTCTGCTTTCAGTCTCCACATTTGTGAAATGAAAGCAATAGAAACTAATTTACCTCCCAGGGTGTCTTCCTAGCATAATGTACGGAAGAGGCTTGGAAGAGTGGAGCAATCTGAAGACATTCCGGGCCAGAGTTAAGATCAGTTAGCTGGAGAATTAAAGTACATGAGGCTTGAAATGAAAGAATGCAAGACCCAAACCTGTAGTGTCCCACCCTTCAAAAAAGGAAGCAATATATAAAACAAGAAAACAGAATTGTGTGGAAGAGGAGCCCCGGGTGGGGGACGCCTCGGGGTGTGGCTGGTCAGACTGGGCGTCTGGGAATCTCTGTAGATCTACCTTACGTATGCACTGAAAACCTCGAGGGATGGCCATAGGTTACAAACTACAGAATTTACAAGATCAGGGAAAAGCTATGATTGTGGGTGGCAGTGGAAATGGATGAGAGGAGCAAAAGAGAAACGTATGTCTGTCTGCAAACAAAAGGCGAAGTAGTCAGAAAGGGTGAGGAGAAGCAAAAGGTCTAAGGGAAGCGGGAATATATGGGATGCAAATTCAGTCGCAGAAAACAAACCTCATTAGAGTAAAAAACCGAAACCTAAAACTAAAACAAGCAAAAAAGCCTCCTGTCTCCCCTCCCCAGCCAAATAGATTGTTTGAATTACACAGACAGTTAAGCCCGAATGGTTATCTGGTTGCTTCTCACAGACGCAGTCTTAATTAGCAGTTCTTTTTTTTTTTTAAAGATTTTATTTATTTATTTGACAGAGAGAGAGAGAGAGAGAGAGCACAACTAGGCAGAGCAGCAGGCAGAGGGAGAGGGAGAAACAGGCTTCCCGCTGAGCAGGGAGCCGGATGCGGGGCTCGATCCCAAGACCCCAGGATCATGACCTGAGCCAAAGGCAGCCGCTTAACGGACTGAGCCACCCAAGTGCCCCAATCTTTTTTTTTTTTTTTTTTAAATTTATTTATTTATTTGACAGAGAGATAGCACAAGCAGGGGGAGCGGGAGAGAGAGAAGCAGGCTTCCCTCGGAGCAGGGAGCCCAATGTGGGGCTCGATCCCAGGACCCTGGGATCATGACCTGAGCGGAAGGCAGACGCTTAAGCAACTGAGCCACCCAGGCGCCCCCTTAATTAGCAATTCTTAACGTGGTCTCAGAATATACAGAATGAGATCCTGGCGGGGTTGGGGAGGGCGCAGGAAGTGAGTCGTGAGTCGTGGCTCAGAACCGTCCAGTGTGTCTGCAGTGGATCTCAGAACAAAGCAGATCTTTCCTTGCTGCTGCTGGAGCCATGGGCAGAGGCATGATGGATGCATTTGGGGAAAGTAGGCAGGGTGGGTGAGGGACGCATGTCTCCCTTGTTCTTGTCCTGTCTCTGGTGGTGTCAGCAGCGGACCAGGCAGAAGATAGGGTCAGGAGAGTGTTCTTTGTACTCTAAAGCAAAGGATCCCATGCTGCCTTCCTCTGCCTATGACAGTACCTGCATTTCCAATGATGGAGGTGGGACACCAGGGAGCAAGACGTAATAAATCACTGGTTTGGGAACCAACCCAGATCAAACCTTATTTTCAAGGCAATGTGAATGGAAACTAAGCATTCAGAATTGAGGCTGTCTTATTCCTTCTTTCCATTTCAGCAGCTGTTCAGCCCCCGTAAAGTCACCGGCGTCCTGGTCACATATCCGGAAGCGCCTTCCCTAGCACGATCACCTTCCATGGAATCTCAAAAAGGTTGTTTTCTCAATTGCACTTGGATAATTTGTGGCCTCCGGGAAGGCATCGGGCTTGTTCGAAGTATGCATGTATTGGATATTGAATATTTTTCTTTGAAACTCAAGAGGAGACATAGAGCAGAGAACAAAACAGATTTCCCCTCCCCTTCCTGCCTCTGTGCCTTTCTGGCACCGAAAACTCAGTAGGCACAGCAGGTAGACCCAACCCGGGAAGATGGGCACATTCTCCCACAGCTTTTGTCCTCAACACCTTTTCCTTCTTTGAGTCCCTTTCCGAAAAGAAGAGCTTTCCTAGCAATAGGTTTGGATGGGAAGAATTAAAAATAGAGAATGTCCTGGCTCCATTGCAATCTTATCTCAGACGAAACTGAAGAGCGGTGCGGAGGGGTCCTGTCTAAACACCTGGTGGTGCTCATGGCTTCACTGCGCCCCGGGGGTGCATCACCCTTAAATCAAGACTGCAGGCTCTGGGCCCTGGAAAAGTAGTTCTTGGACACATCTCGGGACCTTTCACCAAAGGCTCATACCTTCCATGACATATGGACATTTTAAGATCTGCAAATAAATTATACTAGGTAATAAAAGGGCTGTCTGTAAGCTCAGAGTTGCACATGGAAAATTCTGGGGGACTTTCAAAGTTCTCACAATAAAGGAGACCGGGACACACATCATTTCTGTGCGTTTATGTGTTTAGTTTGAGAAAGAAAACACCGATCCCGTTTCCTAGGAAAATGGCACTACCTCCTAGTTGGCTGCCCCCCTTTATCCCCTAACCACCCCCACCCACCGTTCTCTTTTTCTATGAAATATAAATGAAGACAGCTTTCCCTGGAAGTGAGCCCTAACCCTGATTTTATGCCGCTTATTTGAAATGATTTAAAACAAATATTTTTGTGAACTTTGGATCTTCAAATTGGGAAAAACTTTATAAACAGATACTGACATGGTTGATGACATACTTGGCTCAAAAAAATGTAAGCCTTCCTTCAAGCTGGCTCCCTGAAATAGTATTTGTAAATGATGAATTTGTGTGTAAAGGGACAATTTCCTGTAAATCAATGTACCTTACTTTAGATTTCAGTTTAATACCAAAAAACCCCTGTCCTTGGAAAACAAATGGCATACAAATTGCCTATGATCTTCATAGGAAAAAGCCATATGCTATTTGGGGTGATTTATCTAGACTTTCAATCCCTTCTCATCGGACACCTGCATTTCTCAATAATGTTCCAATTAAACTAACACAGCAGAATCAATCTGGGATACCTGTGTTGATAATAAATGGACACAGGCTGATTCTTTGGGTATTTTCATTGTAGGATGCACCCTAATAAAGAAATAACAAGAGATGCTTTTAATAATGCCATTACCATGAAATGGCTTTTGGTTTTTCCAGTTTCAGACCTTCTCAGAGCTATTTCAGTTATTAAAGAGAAGAGCAATAAACAAGGGCCACTCACCATGACTGAGGACAAACATGATGGAGTAAATCTACAGGAAAATCCGCTTTTGGTTTCAGCCATACTATCCGAGACAGGGAGTTGAAGCTAGTCTCACTTTTAAAGTGTGTTAGAATAGCAGATTTTTGGTCTCTGGGGGGGTATTTGTAAAAGTTTTGTGTGATTCTGCTCGTCTTTTAAGAGAATATAGGCAAAAACATTCTTATCTAATGGGTTCTTCTCTCTCAGAAATCAAATTCCTCACTCCATAAAATTTAGGCGATAGGGAGGTACATTGTTGTTTCCTGCCTCTCGGGAATCTTGGCGCCAATTGAGAGGAGCGTGAAAGCGCCCATGGGAGCATTTTTGACTCAGAGCTTGCAATTAAATCCTAGGAGCTAGAGTCTTTTGCACGGTCTCCGGAGGGCTGGAGAGCTGTAGGGATCCTGCAGTCTAGAGAGGGCCCAAACTACTACATCTAACAGTGCTTTGCATTTGTTAGGCGAAAACAGGACGAGGGCAGCAATGAAATTCGGGAAGCTACTGTCCAACTCAGCGCTTCCAGCTTCCAGAAGAAAGGGCTCAAAGGTCATTATCCAGGAATGTTTGATGCTAACAAACACCTTTCCTCTGTAATGTAAATAGGATGGCAACCTGGACTAGGATTTTGACACTGGTTTCTTTAACATCATATCCTAGCCCAACGGTCTTGTTCCATGACTTTTTATGTGACATTTGGCAAGTAGTTTTATTTGGTCCTCATTTTTGCCTCCAACAAAGTGAGGACAATATTTTCAGTCCCAAATAACCTGAAAGGGGTCTTGTAAAAATCAGTATGGGCATATACATAAATTATTTTTTCTCCTTATATTAAAATAAATAAACACAAGTTACTTTATAGGATTGTTATGTTTATTTTCAGAAACATGAATCTCAAGACAAGCATGATTTGCAGTATCTCATATTTCTAGAGCACTGTATGGCTTACAAAACATTTTTTTTACATACAATAACTCATTTGATATATACAAAAATACTAGAAGACAATTCAGGGAACCAGATAGATGCCATTTTTTCATTTCATAAGTAAAGAAATGAAGAACCAGTAAGGTTAAATGATTTATTTTAGGTCACAGAGTCTTGAAAGGAGTACTGAAAGCCCCTGATTTGTGATAATTGCCAATTAGTCTTTCACTTTTCTTAGGTGCCAGAGTTTTATCAGATCACTAAATTTGTCTGTACTTCCTGAGCCAAGTTGCTTAAAAATCCTAATATTCTGATTTTTCAAGTATTGTGATTCTAGGGCAGAAACGAAACTGTGACCAGTCTGTTGGGTTGTGAGTCAAGATGTGAAAGATTTGACAGCATGCTAAAACCCAGCCTTGATGCCTCCTAAACAAACTGACTTAATCGATAGGGGATTTCTATTTCCAGTTCTTTTTTTCAAATGGAAAAAAGTATTAGTATCCAACTATTTATTTTGTGCAGTACTTTTTGAATTTCTTCCCACCTTACCCTTTAATAGTTCCTCAGAGTCTTCTTGTACACTAAGTTCCTACTCCCCTGGCCCCAGTGTGTGGTCTCAGGGTGGGCCCCCTAAGAGAGGAGTGTGGTCATAATCCTTTCCCTGAGAGTCATGGGCAGAAGGAAATTCAGTCTTTTCCAGTGGGTAGGCCTGTGGTGGATACATTTCTGGGGCCATGGTTATCATCACATAAATTCCAGAGCAGGAGAAGCACACACACACACACACACACACACACACACACAGATGGGGTGGGGTGGGAATCTGAAATAAAGCCTTAAGGGAAGAGGCGAGAATTAAAGGCAGTCCTGACAGATTTCCAAATCCTTGTCGGGTTCTTGTGGTCTCCTGGCCCTTGAGTTCTGGACTACAGCCCTGGAGCCTTACTCAGAGATGAACCTGAATTGAGGGTGTTTAAGATCACCTTTCAATCCAAATGAAACAATTGTTCAAAGTAATTTGCCTTCTCAGGCGGAGCATTTCACATTCAGCTCTCTAATCTGTGCCATGTGTCATAAACACAGTGAAGCATTGATGTAATTATGTGAAGGACAGAGTGGAAATTAAAAGGAGGAAATGCGGTCCGGTGGTTAGATTGGCAGACTAAATGTCAGCAGTTCTGTTTCTGTTTTTGACATGACTCTGAGGACTCAGCCCTGGGCTCCCTGGTATCACCTTGAGAGCCCCAGAGCTTAGGTCTGTCTTCTACTTAAATGAACATAGTTTTTGATACACTGGGACCCCTTTGATGGCAGAAGATGCCCTTAAAAATGGAGCCCATGCAGAATGAAAATCTAATTCCATAGCTGGCCCATACTTCCTTGTCTACAAAACAAGGACAGCATAAATCATGCCTGATGGGGCTGGTTTCAATTATGGGAATCAAAGCCAACCTACTTTTTATCTTGTGACATAGTTACCAGCTCAACACAGAGGAAATTCGGTGCTATGGGACTGACAGTTTTTTCCATATATTTGAATAGAGACAAGTGCTCTTCTTTTTAAATTCTGCCCTTTTGCTTCTATAGTCAAATCACTTCTCTTTCAAAACCATGATGTGGTAGCACCTTTTAGTCCAAAATGCTGTATGTTTGCTTTAGAATTTTCTCATTGACTAAAAAAATCATGGCATGTTCCTACTTACACATAACATGATTGTTTATGTAAAAAGTGCCCCCTGAAAAAAGTACTTATGTATAAATTAAACAAAACATGTACAGGATCTGTATAGTGAAAGTTATATAATGCTGATAAAAGACAAAGAATACCTAAATAAATGGAGAAATATCCTGTACTCATTGATGGGAAAATCTAATATAGTAAAGATACCAACTCTCCCTAAATTGATCTAGAGGTTTAATGTCATTCTTATTAAAATACCAGCCAAAGGTTTTTGCAGACATGGACAACCTTATCCTAAAATTTATTATAGAGATGAAAACCCTACAATAGCTAAAATCATCTTGACAAGGAAGACTAAAGAGAGAGGAATCACTCTACCCTCTCTAAAGGCTGACTATAGAGCTATAGAAATGAAGACAGTGGTCTTGGCAGAGGGACAGACATAAACATCAATGAAACAGAATAGAAGACCTACGTATAGAACCACACAAATGTGCTCCTTTGATTTTTTTCAAGAAAAGTGCAAAATCTTTTCAGTGGAGGAGGATAGCTTTTTCAGAAAATGTTGCTAGAGCAATTGGACATCTATAGGTTAACAAAAACAAAAAACTTCAACCCTGCACCTCACACCTTATACAAACTTAATTCAAAACAGATCACTGACGTAAAAATAAAGTGTAACATTATAAAACTTTCAGAAAAACACTTTGGAGAAAATCTTCAGGATCTGAAACTAGGCAAAAAGTTTTTAGATCTGATGCCAAAAGCATGATCCATAAAAGGAAAAGCTGATAAGATGGACTTCATCAAAATGTAGACATTTTACTCTGCAAAAGACCCTCTTAACAAGATGAAAAACAAGCCACAGATTAAGAGTATTTGCAAACCACATATCAACAAAGGACTAGTATGAACACTATATAAAGTACTCTTAAGACTCAAAGAGCACTAGGTGTTATATGCAACTAATGAATTGTTGAACATTACATTAAAAACTAATGATGTACTATATGTTGGCTAGTTGAATGTAATAAAAATTTAAAAAAAAAGAAATCACAAAAAAGACTCAATGGTAAAAAGACATGAGCAGACATTCCATCAAAGAGGATTTACAGCAAATACACATATGAAAAGGTCCTCAGCATCAATAGCTATTAAGGAAATGAAAATTAAAAGTCTAATAAGGTTATCACTATACACCTATCAGAATGGCTACAATTAAAAACAAATAAATAAAAACATCAAATGAGGAAGATGGACTTGGATCACTCATACATTACTGGTGGGAATTTAAAATGAGAGAGTCAGTCTGAAAATAGTTCAGCCATTTCTTAGAAAATGAACTATTCAGTTACCATATGACTCAGCAATTGCAGTCTTTGGCATTTATCCCAGAGAAACGTACATTTACATTCATACCAAAATCCATATATGAATGGTTATAGCAGCTTTATTGTAAGCCTCAAAGTGGAAACAACCCAAATAGTCTTCAGCAGGTGAATGGTCAAACATCCGGTCGTTCATCCACACCATGGAATACTATTCAGCAACACAACGAAGCAGACAGCTGACTCACACAACAACTTGGGTAAATCTCAAGGGAATTATGCCGAGGGGGGAAAAAGGTCAATATCCTAACAGGTCAATTACTGCATTAGTTTTCTGTTGCTGCTGCAACAAATGACCATAATCTTAGCAGCTTAAACAACACAATTTTGTTATCTTACACGGAAACTAGGAATCCAAAATCAGTCTCTAAAGCCTTGAAAAGTCAAGGTGTTGACAGGGCTGGTTCTTTCTGGCGACTCTATGGGAAGATTAATTTCCTTGACATTTTCAGCTCCTAGAGGACGCCTACATCACTTGGCTTATGGCCCCTCCCTGGTATCCCTCCAACCTCCATCGCCACATCTCCTACTACTATGTCTCTGATCTTATGCCTCCTTTTATCAGGACTTTTGTGATTATATTAGACCCATCAAGACAATCCAGGATAATCTCTCTTTCTTTTTTTAAAATTCTTTTTATTTTTTTTAATTAATTTATTTATTTGAGAGAGTGAGAAAGAGAGCACGAGAAGGAGGAGGGGCAGAAGGAGAGGAAGAAGCAGACTCCCCACTGAGCAGGGAGCCCAATGTGGGGCTCAATCTCAGGACCCCGGGACCAGGACCTGAGCTGAAGGCAGATGCTTAAGCGACTGAGCCACCCAGATACCGCCATCTCCCTCTCATAAGATCCTGAACATAATCATATCTGCAAAGTATCTTTTACCATGTAGGGTAATGTATTCATAGGTTCGAGGAATTAGGATGTAGACATCTTTGCAAAACCATTATTCAGCCTATCACATATACTTCTTGATTTGACTTATAAAATATTGTTTGAATGAAAAAATTATACAGCTGCAAAACAGATCGATGGTTGCCAGGGAGAGGGTAGCTAAGAAGGGCAACACTGGTCATGTTAGAACTGCTCTGTATCTTGATTATGGTGGTGCATACACAAACCTACACATAGGGAAAGTAGACCTAAATACACACACACACACACATACACATACACATGAGTATAAATAAAACTGGGCAAATTTGAATACGATAGGTGGGTTGTATCAATGTTAATATCCTGGTTGTGATATTGTTCTATGATTTGCAAGACATTATTGTTGAGGGAAGCTAGATGAAGGATACATGTAATCTCTTTGTATTTCCCACAACTGCAAGTCAATCTATAATTATCTCAAAATAGAACGTTTTAAAAAATGAAACAAAACCCCCAGAAAGTCAGTTTTTATTGTAGAAATTGTAGTAATACCTTAGGTTGGATCCCAAACCCAGCTAATAGTAAGAATTATTGGGGGGGGATTGTTGTAAGAATACAGACTCTTTGACCATATCTCAGACCTACTTGATCAGAATTTTGTGGGATAAAAGCCAGGAATCTCCATCTTTACAAACTTCCCAAGTGATATCGACTAGGTTTAGAAACCACTGTATAATATTATGCACTGCTTTTCTTCAGTTTTACATGTAGTACTTTTTGTTTACATAAAATTTCAAGAAGCACATAGGTCCCTCTTACCAAGATGATAGCAGAAGAATAGACAATCCTCTACATATACTCTTCAGGGAGAGTTCTGAATAAGATTAGGGAAAAATTGAATAAGAATGAGAGGAACTTGGGATACTGAATTTAAAAAAAAATTAAAAAAAATTATCAGGCTGACAAGTTATGCCTGAATTAACCTACTAGAAAGATGGTTGTTTTGAGGTTCTCCCTAACAAGGGAAGAGGCTGTTGTATGGAGGAGAACTCTAGAAGGAGAATGGGGACAGGTATGAGCATAAAAAGGGGACACGCTAATTAGAGATACTTGGGTGCTGTTTTGGATGTGCGATTTACTTTAAAAATGGAAGATCTTCTGTTACTATGCATAGTTGTTTGAAGGCCTTAAATGTAGCACTGAGAGTTGGGGCATGATGAGAACCTTCATTTTAAGTTGCCAAAGTGGTGGAAAAACCAAAATGGCCAGATACAGAGATTGGAGAGGAGAATAGATAAAATGACATTTCAAAAAGCAGAAGTAACTTAAAGGTTTATGGGAGGATTTTTTTTTTTTGAGGGTGCTTGGGTGGAGACCAATAGAAATGTCTCTTAAAAGACAATGTATGGGGCGCCTGGGTAGCTCAGTCGTTAAGCGCCTGCCTTCAGCTCAGGTCATGATCCCAGGGTCCTGGGATCGAGCCCCGCATCGGGCTCCCTGCTCTGCGGGAAGCCTGCTTCTCCCTCTCCCACTCCCCCTGCTTGTGTTTCCTCTCTCGCTGTGTCTCTCTCTGTCAAATAAATAAAATCTTTAAAAAAAAAAAAAGACAATGTATATCTCTTGTGCCTCTCTGACATAAATAGGTATTGCACGAATAAAGGCAGGAATCCTACAGTCTATGAGCTGACACTAGCACAACTGAATTAATGGAGATATTGTTAATTTGGAAACTTTACCTAAAAAGCAGAGCCTGTGTCCCACACACAAAGTAATTTAAAAACCTGACTGGGGTAAATGAATACATATAGGCAATTAAAAATAGGTGTCGTGGAAAGAAACAGTGTGCCAGGTTCTACACAAGCTTGAGTATTGACTGATGATCAGTCAGTCACATGCCAATTGTTACTGTCTTGGTTGTTGCCCTTTCCCCCATTTCTCTTAGCACTGGAGAGGACAAAAGTCTGAGATCAAGGCAGCCTGTATTTGGAACTTCACTAGAAAAACCTATGTGGTGGGATTATCTATCCTATTAT
The DNA here is from genome assembly GCF_964656455.1 of Halichoerus grypus. NCBI lineage: Eukaryota > Metazoa > Chordata > Mammalia > Carnivora > Phocidae > Halichoerus > Halichoerus grypus. The sequence goes on along the minus strand of NC_135715.1, from coordinate 62,320,791 downwards.
GCACATTGGACAGCATTTGCCCCATGCTTTCAAGGGTGGAGGAAACAGATGTTAGTATAATGACCCCCTGCTGCCTAAGTCCCTCCATGTGAGGAGGCAGCCAGCTGTATGCAGAGGGCATACTCCCCTCTGCCCATCAGATGCTCACCATGTAGGGAAGGGACTCCCTGCTCTTGCAGCATTTCTCTAGAGCTGTGGACTCTCCAAGTAGAGCTGTAATCACTGGCCTTCTATGGAGAGAAACTGAGACTTCTGCCACCAATATTTGCTAAGAGATTAAGTGACATTAGACAGTGTTCATTGTGAGAACTTAATGAGTTCTGGGACCTTAATCTACTGTGATGCATCAGCCTCAGGGTATGTCATATTTGTTAATGTTCTTTTTATCCATAAATTTTTGTAATATGTTGTAGCCAGAGTTCTTGAGAAGGGAACTGTTGCTAATTTATTGGGCTATGGAAGAAAATTGTGAAGGTGCCTGGTGGGAAGTGCAGAAGTGCATGCCTCTTGTAAGGTCATCTAAGTCTTTTGTGCATGTCCAGTGGAATGAGAGTTGCATGGGTGGAGGTAAGCTACTTACAGCCCATGGGAAGACCCTATCCCAGTTAGTGGTTTATACACGATGAGGGATACCTTTATCTCAGTTCTGCTTCCTGGCCCTCAGAGGTTGAGGAAGAATCAGTCTTCTGCCTTGTGGATACTGGGCTTGGAAACTGGGCATTTTAGAGGGTAATTACCTCTGAGGTCAAGTGTGGTGCTCCTATTTCCAATTTGTGATACTGAATCTGAACTTTGGGAACAGAGATGTGGCTTACTTGGCCAGAATCATCTCTCTAGAGAACGCATCTCCCATGCTATTCCAAGCCCTTCCCTATACCTTCTTAGCACTCGTATTTAAACCAAATCACTGGTCTGGCTCTAAAAGACTACAAGAATGCATCATCGTAAACTTTAAAGCCTAATCCTTAATTACTGACAGTCTTTTTAGTATTTCTTCACAGGACTCTCTAGATCAGACCCTTCAGATCTTTGGGGCGTGTACTTTATTGTGCTGTACATTGGCACACCCCTATCCTAACATACTAGAGTAGAATGGTAAACCATTAGTCAGCTGGCTCAAGGGGGTAAAGAATGTAGGCATTGCTGGATAGGTCTACAATTTCCTACAGGTGAACAATTCACACAATACTGTCCTTAAAATTCCAATACCATTCTACTTGGGAGCTTAATAAACATTTTGGGAACTAAGCCAACATTACTCTCCCATACCTGCCCTTTCTTATCAAAGGAATAAAGACCAAGATTGCTCCTCTGCAATTTTATTGTTAGCTTTTCTTTTCCTGGGTTAAGGACTTTCCCTTAGCCTAAGAAGCTCAACCCAACACCAGCACCCCAGTCTCATTTTCCTAACCAACATCCGCACCAAGTCTCTTGGGTGTGAGATAACATTTAATCAAATCAGTAAACACTGGGCCGTGATCTGAAACACTTGTGAATACAAGGATTGTGTCCCATCCACCTGGCTTTCTTACTATAGGATTAATGTGTTGAAATAGGGCTGGAGATCCTGTGACAAAGATCAGGTTTACCATAAACACTGTGATTTATTCCTCCCTGGAGACTTTTAATAGACAGGCTGTCCTGTTGCCCTGGTGTTGTAATTCCAGGTCAGTAACAGAAGTAGAGAATTAAATGGGAGCTCAGTGACAGCTCGAGTTCCTAGTTGGTTCCCACCTCCAGCTCCACACTTCTAGTAAGTGGCTGAGTTATATATCACCACCACTGCCAGGAGCTACTCTTCTCATGTCACTTTCTGATTGTAGGTCCTTGCATTCTGAAGAGCTTTCCAAATGTTCTTTTCAGCTCTTCTTTATAAAGCCCCATGAGGGGTGTAAGGAACACCTCTTTTGAATGTATAGGATATCCTGCAGGTGTGAAATGTCTCAAAATATGTAACAGCATGCACTCGGGGGCACATGCTTCTGAAAATTGGCCACGGCATTCTCTCTGGGACTTGTCCCTCGAGCTTCTATGAGGTCCAAGTTGATGTCCCCTGTGTAAGAAATACCGTGCCAGTCCAGAGGGTGGACGGTGAGGCGACGGCAGTGCCCCCCACACCTGGCCTACTTTCTTCAAACCACCTCATGCTGCTCCTTGCCCAAGTCAGCTGTGTATTGGTCTGCTCACAGTGCCCTCACACACTTTCCCACTTCTCTTTTTCTTATATTATTTCATCTTTACCTTTGCCTGTTTACCAACATAAATTACGATGCCTTAACCTCTGAATGCCAGCTCCTTTCTACCATCAACATCCAGTTCAGGTTCCTCTTTATCATTCATCCAACACACATTCACTGAGTACCTGGTACATACCGACTGGCATGCTAGGTTTGGGGTACCCACTGGTGAGTAAACAAGCATGCTCTCTGCCCTGTGAAGCTTACAGCCTAGAGGGAGGCAGACAATTCACTGGAAAGCAAACAAATAAGTAATAAGGAATGAGCAATGAGACAGAATCATAAGGCGAACCTATTCAGAGAGGGTGGTGACATTTAAGCTAAGACCTGAAGAATGAGGAGAAACCAGGTGTCCTTTGAGAGTGAGTAGGGACAGAGCACCTGGCAGAATGAGCAGCATGTCAGGTGCTGATGTATGTTTTAGAAAGCTAGGTGCGGACAACAGATGGGAGGAGGACAGGAATGGAAGTGGGGGAGACCAGCGGGTGGCTGTGGAAGGAATCCAGAGGAAAATGATGGAGGAGAATGGTGGCAGTGACAGTGGAGAGAAGTGATAACGGAGAGAATTGGTGTAAGAGATTAAGAGGAGCCAAGAGTGGATCATTCCAAGCAATTTAAGCCCCTACTGACTCTTTCAGCCTAGTGCCAGGTACCCAAAAAAGATCAAAACATGTTTGTTCCTTTTCTTTTTCTTTTCTTTTCTTTCTTTCTTTCTTTTTTTTTAAGATTTAGCAATTCTATACACCATTTGGTTGACAGTAACTCAGATAATATCCTGTGACATCTCTTCCACTTTTTTAAATCAAACATACTGGAACATATCATCAGATAAACACTAAAAAGTACACCATTTGCCATCCTAGGAAAAAGTCAACTTAGCTCTTTGAGGAGATAATTTTTTTCTCTGATAGCAAAGCCATAGTAACAAAAAGGAAGCATCAACTGTAGTTTCTCTTTAAAATTTTAACTTTATCTGATATTATATTCTTGATTACTCAGATACTGATGTTCTGGGGTAATATTAATTTTAGGCGATTTTCCAAAAGTTCCAAGTCTATTTCTGGCATGACCCTTACTCATGATTGGAGATCAGAGGGTGAACGGCAGAATTGCACTGGATGGGGCATGCCAAGGTTAAGCCAGAGCTGTGTGGCTGTATTGCAAGGAGCCAATCAAATATGGTCACAGTCAAGCTTGTTTGCACAGCAGAAGCAGAGGACTCTGCTTGATTGTTGGAGGTAAGGAGACAGGGGGAAGGAGAAAAAAGTTGCTGGAGGAGAAAGCTGAGTGAAGATTGTTCTCCATCATTTGTGGATCAGTTTGTCCAACTGGAGATTTCAGGTCAGACTCTACCCGAGTTTCCTGTACAACCAATGGAGGTCTGAGAGCTGGAAGATGCCAGGTGGACTTGTAGGTGGCTCACCTAAAGAGTGTTCTGGGTGAGATCCCCCAGGGACAAGTCTTGGGCCTGAATGGAGACTTTTGAGCAGGAAGGTTTGGAAGAACCATGCATAACATGCTGGTGGGTTTGGGATGAGATAGCTCAAGAAATGTGGGAAAGTCCCAGCAATCAGTTATCAATACTGGGGGGGGGGGAGGGGGAATCTTTCATTTAAAAAAATAGTCTTCATATAAATGCTTCTATTCTATCAACATGTGCAAAAAGTTGTGAAATCAACTGAGTATTAAATATTCCGCTGTACCGAAAATAGCAAAACAACAAACACAGGTTATTCAGTCTTTCCACTTTGGAAAAAGAAACACTGCCTCAATTCAACCCATAATTTAAGCCTGCGATGTGATCACGGGCTCTTGCTAGACTAGGGGCGTGGTCTGAATGAGCGGCTTTGCTACTGGTCATTCCATGCCCGTAGAAAGAGCTCCAGTATGGCCCCCGCTGTGGGGGAAAGACCGTGTCTAAACAGCTGCAGCTGAATCAACTGACTGAAGGTTCGGGTGAACCTAATTAGCTGTGGTATGGCTGCTTGAGGAGGCCCCACGGTTGGGCCATGAGCCTTGGCTCTGCCCCTTGCCTGGCCCTCGCAAGTCCTTCAGCCGTTCTAATGACTGTATTCTGCGGCCCTTATTCCGTTCACCCGCAGGACAGACATGCTCCTTTATTTTTCAAGTCCTAAAGTGAACATAAATACTGCCAGTCAAAAAGTACCAACTGAGAAAGTGGAAGAGAGAATGAGCGAAGAATCGCTCCCCAGTGACGTCAGCGTGGGAACGCAAAATTTCTAGAACTAGGTACTTTCATTTTTCAGTGTTACGGGTTTATTGTGCTTCCCCTTTCATACAAATATGCTGCTTTTTTCGGTTCTGGGCTTAGCCTGTGGGTCCCACCCTAGTCCCCAGAGAACGCATGATGGCTATCATTTTCCTCCACGTACTGGAAAGAAAACAAATTAGCAGGAGACCTTCCTGACTTAGGAGTTTTATAATGATAATACTCAGTTACAATAGTAAAATGATTTTTTTTTACCAATTTATTTCTATGATTCATTTTCTTACTATGTTGATGCATTAAAAAAAAAAAAGACTGCCGAGCAAATTCACTACTATAATTTAGTAATCTATCCTAACGCATTATTTAAAGGCTTTTTACAATTTATATGTTTTTCCTGGCAAACTAACCAGATGTTGATTACCAAGATACTTTAAGTTTCAAAAGGAAATACTTTTGCTTCTCTCATGGCCTCTGGAAAAGTGATAAAAGGATGGTTACTCAAACTGGATTTCTGTTGAGTAACTGTTGCTTTTCTGTCCAGATGAGTTTGCTGAATTGGCATTCCTTTTAAGTTTCTTACAGGAGCCATATAGTCAAGGTATTCTTTGGGCTGAAGTTGTACAAAACTTAAACATAGAGCAGACCATTAACCCGGGCAGGTGTGGCTGCTTTGGGAATTGCGTGCTATTGTAAACAAAAAAAACAGTGCTTCAGATCCCTGTGTTAGGGGTCTCCCACATTTGACTCCTCACCAGGGCCAGGTGAGGGTCAGAAGCTTCTGGTCAGAATGTTACTCTCCACCATGTGTTCTCAGCATCGTGTGCACACCTCATGATGGCATTAATCCCTTCGAAGGTAAACATATTCTTATATGTTGGTTTCTTCACTCAATCGTGAGGGTTGAGGCAATATAGGGGAAGGACGGGGTTGGGTTCAAATCCATTTAGGCCACATTTTAGTTGTGAGACACAGGTTGAACTAGATAACCTCCCTAAGTCTCCTTTTTAAATCATTTGGTTAAAAGAGAGAGAGAGGATAATAATGCCTTTATCTCAGGCTTGAATAAGGAACAGATATGTACTTACCTACATATGGTACTCAAGAAGGTACATACATATGGTGCTCAAGAAGTGTCTACCCCTCATTTTCACTGTTCTTTATCTTTTAGTAAATCAGTGCTTAGCCCTTAGTAGGGGATGCAATAGATTCACGTGCGATACGTAAATTAATGAAGACGAGGAGAAGAAGGAGTCCTCAAGAGTTTTGAGAAGGAAGTTTGTCTGGAATACACTTCACTGTCTTTAACCCAGTCAGCTTCTTCACCCAAATTCCTGACACTGTACGCACGTCCAAGGTTTACATAGTGTTAGCCTGAGAAGAGCAGTGGAAGGGGAAGGTAGTGGCTCTGGCCTTTCCCTCTTATTTTTGAGTTAGTTAGTAGGTTGAGTTAGTTAGGGACCACTGTTCTATATGTAAGTCTAAATTCATCAGAATGGGAAAAAAATAGATATTTCTCAAAATTATTGGTGGCAAGTAAGAAGGAAAGTTCACAGTGTTACAAAATGTGTCCCCAGACAGCTGAGGATGAGCCCTTGATTATACTGGGGCAAGCTTCAAGGGGACTGGATCTCAACTCCCCACCCGCCATTTTGTAGTACCAAGTACTTTCCATAAGCTTTCTTTTTTTTTTAAGCTAAAAAATAGACTTACACATCCATCACTATTATTTAATTTGTTCAAAATAGTCTATTTCTTTCTCTGTGTCTTCGCCTGTTGCTCTGAGAGCAGAAGGTGATGAAAGGAAAGCCTCTTCAAAGAAGATGAAAAGCCCCCTTGTTATGAAACATCTCATTTTCCATGGTTAAATACTATTCAGAATACAGGTAAAGCCCTGAGTAGTTTCCCTGGTGTTTGCCAAGCCCAAAGCCGCAGACGGTCGAGAGGGGCAGAACATGAGCAATGAGGGAATGTGGGCTCAGGGATTCCATGTTTGGACAGATGGCTTCAGGCAGTGCTGCTAGCCAGAGAAAGCAAAAGTCCACGCCTGGAGCACCAGGCCCCAGGAGACCAAGTGCAGACGTTTGCGCCAACTGCGTGAGGTCATGGGGAGAGCCAAGTATGAAGACAGGATTCTCAGTCATCATCACCCGCAAAGTGTCAAGAGGAAAGGAGAGTGGTTTTAGTCATAAACTGGATAAATGGATTATTTTTCTTGAAGAAGAGTATTTATGAGAATGAAGTCATATGAAAAGGGTTATCAAAATAAGAAGCAGTAGTGACAAATTTGGGTGGGTGGGAGTGGTAAGGGGTATTAATCTTGCTTCCTTGGTATCCCCTGGCCGTTATGTGTTCTGGGTGTAGACCTGGTTTATTAAATAGGTTTTATTTGATGTGTCCACCTGGATCACAGTGGGTAATGGCTGCCTGGGGTGCAGGGAAAGAATCTGGTGATTGATTACTGATGTCTGCCACAGGACAGGAAATAGGGATAGTTACATTAATGCCCTTTACTGGCCATCCCTGGTCTAGAACTCAGCTTCCTCATCTTGAAAACAATGCCCACCAAAGTTATGTGAATTATTCTAAGCCTAGGGTGTAACCAATGAGTGTATTGTTTGAGGGTTATTGTAGGGATATTAAATTCACTTGCTTATTACGCTGTATTTAGCATTCAAGTAAATGGAAGTATTCAACCTTCTGCATTATTCATCATAACCCACTCATTGTGCATAGATATCTTGGGATTATAGTAGTCCTGGCATTAAGTCATCAGTCACATAATGCAGTGGTACCTGATACGGCCTTACAGGATTATACGCTTTCATTGGTTGGGGTTTTACAATGTGATGTCAAACTGAAACACTGCATAGTTAATTATATATATAAAAAAATGGGACACTTGCAATTGTCTTGGAGATCTGTATTTGTCTATTTATCTATTTTCAAAATGTGCAAGATGAAGCATTAGCTACAAGTGAGATAAGCCTGTTTTAAACAACTGCTTCATAACAAATAAGCTTTTTGATTAGAAGACCTTCAAAAAATAGTCCTAGTCTCAAGGATCTGGAAGAGTCCTTGAGAAGCTGACTAATTTTCTAACCACCCTTCATATTCAGGCAGGACTTCACATGAAGGGCTTCTGGAATTATTTTGCACAATTTTCATCTTTAAACTTCCTAAAGCAGATTTGACAGTCTCCTTGAATAACCTATTACACAACAGATCCAAGTTTTGTGGGGCCTGGAGCTCATACAAGTTTGGGGGTTCCTTTTAAAGAAAAATGGATACAAAAATCCATTTTACAAATTGTACATAAACGTAAGACATATAAACACATCACCAAGTCCCCTACCAGGGCTTTGGAAGGGGCTTGTAGCCCTGAAGCATTAACTTTATCAGCTTTGTATTCTTTTTTTTTCTTCAAGTTTTTTTAAATTAAAAGATTTTTTTTTTTTAATTTTAAGTAGGCTCCGTGCCCAACATGGGGCTTTGAACTCATGACCCTGCAATCAAGAGTCACATGCTCAATGGACTGAGCCAGCCAGGCACCCCTAACTTTTTAAATTCCAGTTAGTTAACATGCAGTGTGATATTAGTTTCAGGTGTACAATATAGTGATTCAACACTTCCATACCCGCTGCTCATCACAAGTGCCCTCCTTAATCCCCATCACCTAGTTCCCCCACCCCTGCCACCTCCCCTCTGGTAACCAGTAGTTTGTTCTCTATGGTTAAGAGTCGGCTTCTTGGTTTGTCTCTCTCTCTCTTTTTTTTCCCCTTTGTGTGTTTGTTTGTTTCCTAAATTCCACATACAGGTGAAATCATATGATATTTGTCTTTCTCTGACTTATTTCACTTAGCATAATACTCTCTAGCTCCAACCATGTCATTGCAAATGGTAAGATTTCATTCTTTTTATAGCTAATATTCCATTGTATGATATACCACATCTTCTTTATCCATTCATCAGTCGATGGACACTTGGGCTGTTTTCATAATTTGGTTATTGTTGATAATGCTGTTACGGAACCTGGACTGGATTGCCTGACAGAAGAACCAAGTGGCACCCGGAGATCTTGGGGACTGGAAGTTTATTTAACGCCGGCAGGCTCAGAGGAGAGCGATCTCCAAAAGCACAAACAAAGGGGGCAATTATACACTTCTACTTCCGCATACTTGGCACTTATGGCACGTGCGAGGAGTGGGGCAGGGAGAAGAACCCGGAAGAGCCCTGGGGCAAGGACTGGGACTCTCTCATTGGCTCGGTTGGCCATCTTAGGACACAGATTTTCCTTATCATTCCCCCTTTTGATGCCCCTTTAAACACCTAGTTTAGAGGGCATCATCTTCATCTTCTAAGGGGCGATATAGTGAGTAAGGAGTAACTGGAGTCTGATTTTAGCAATTTGAGCAGTGATAAACCTAGTAAGGGCATTAAGAATATAAGGACCAAATGCCACTATGAGGAGAAGTGATAGGAGGGGGCTGACGAGGGAGGCGAACCAAGGGAACCACTGTGAGAGGGTATCCCACCAAGTTGTCTGCTGGAGTGTTTCCCACCGGCGATGTACCTGTTCCTGTAATTGGGTCGGAGTTTCTTGGACCACCTCCGACTCATTAGCATAGAAACAATATTTCTCCTGTAAGAAGAGGCAGAGGCCCCCCTTGCACGGCCATGAACAAGTCGAGCCCACGCCTGTTTTGGAGGACCACTGAGGCCAGTGAATTGAGTTGGTGCTGCAGGACCAGGGCTGACTGAGTGAGGGCCAAAAAATCTGCTGTGAGTTGTTGAGTTAACCCCTGGTACTGAGCCTGAGACATCTGACACCAGTGGTCCTGAGGGCAACACCTGACGTGGCCAGCAGCCTCACGATAGGAGGGATGGCCGCGGGGGAGTGCCGAGGGTGGCTAGGAGGTCTCCATATGAGTGGGGCATCGCTCCCAGAGGACTGAAAGATCAGGTAAGAGACTGACAAGTGTGCATGATTGATCGCACGGGGTGATGGAGATGTATACACCTTGATCACAAGCCAGAAAAGTGTTGTTCGGCGCACAGACCTGACTATGGCCCATGATGGGAGAGGAAGAGTTGCCATACAGTGGTACCGGAGCCAGAAAGGGATAATCTGAGGTCCCTGGTGCCGAGGTGGGAGGTGACATGGTAGATTGGTTGAGGATGACACCTAGGTATTGGACGGGACTGGGCTTTATGCAGATCCAGCAGTCAGATGCTAAGGGTGGATTCGAGGGGTTAAGCACTTGGTAGGAGGCATTAATCATACCTAACAGTTGTGCTATAGATGCTTGCTGCATGTGGATGGGGGACCCAGGGATGCGCCAGGGTGAGTTATTTCCTGTCTGACTCTGGGGGTTGACTGTAAGGCTTGGAGTGGACATGGACTTAATCATAAATTTGGCCATGGGGTCGGTTCCCATAGGGTGATATTGGCCCAACAGGAGAATGATTCCTGTAGCCCATGATGTGGCACTGGGTTCTAAGATTGAGAGGGTGAGTGGTATATAGTGATTGTTAGGGCAAGAGGTGGCATTGCATGACAAGGAAATCCAGATGTCACTGCGCTGTTTGAGGTGCCACCACCTGGTGGACCATCGTTCCATTCCCGTCCAAGTCGCCACCCATGACTCGCATCCCCCAGCTTGTGAGCAGAACTGAGGGCAGGTGTTTGGCTGTTGAGGCGTAGGGCCCCCACAGATGTAGATATCTACCAGCTGGTAACCTGAATGAGGGCCATGGTAGGAACACCATCTATGAGGTTCCCAGGAGGTATTAAGAAGCTGGCATCCATAAAAATGGAGGTTAACCTTTGGTGTGTGCCCATCCCAGGTGGAAGAAGTCAGTGGGGGAACTGGTGCAGGATTGGGGGGTTAAGTTGGAAAGTCCATTTGCCAATAACAGTGATACGAGAGTTTGCCCCCCTTGCCTGGTTGGGCAAGCTAGAGGCAGTGAGGAGGAACAGCACACCAGGTAGCAGAAGACCGGGACTGACTAGGGCCAGGAAAACCATGATGAAATGTGCTCAGGAGTAGACAGCAGAGGGTCAATAAAAGTGGGATCTACGACCTTAGGTAGAGGGAGCCATCGTGGCTAACCCGTCAGCAGATGAAACCCGTGGACAAGTGAGTGCAGTAATACACCCTAGGGACACCCAGTAAGCAATGACAATAGTAAGTCTCTGAAGGAAAGTCCAGTCAGGAGGGGCAACAGTGTGGAGTCCAACTCCCAAGATGAGCGAAATCACGCTGATGAGAGCCAGGGACCGCGGTGAGCAGGTGTCCATCAGTTGGTGGGGTCTCGTCGAATGTGAAGCTGGAGAGGGTTTGTGAAGCCTGGCTGGATTCTCCACTGGCACCATTCCTCGTCCGAATGATGAGCTTTGTTCACTCTCTAGTGGTGGACCCTGAGACCTTGAGGGCAGTAGGGGCGGTTAGAACAACAGTGTGGGGCCCTGTCCACTGTGGTTTGAGGGGGTATTTCTTTCAATCTTTGACCCAAATGGAATCCCCTGTCTGGAAGGAGTGTACCTGAGACCCTAAGGAGACTGGGGCCCTCTCAATGGTGTACTTTTGTAATTTATTTAGGGTGGCCCCCAGGGCCTGAAGCTGCTCCTTTATCCCTTTATCTCCAACCTGATGCAAATTTCCTGGAAGGCTTCCCAAGCACAGGGGAGGCCATCCACATATTAATTTGAATGGGGGGAAACCTGATGTCCTGGGCGTGCAGTGAGCACGCAGGAGAGCTAGGGGTAGCAGATCCGGCCATGGGAGGTTAGTCTCCTGACAAAACTTTGCTAAAGTTCCCTTGAGAGTGCGATTCATTCGCTCTACTTTCCCTGAACTTTGGGGCTGGTAAGAGGTATAGAGCCTCCAGGTGATGTTGAGAGATTTGGTCAAGACCTGTACAATGTCTGCCACAAATGCGGGTCCATTGTCACTATGGATTGTTAATGGCAGGCCGAACCGGGGCACGATCTCCTGAAAGAGGACTTTAGCTACTTCCCGGCTTTGCTCTGTCCTGGTCAGGAAGGCTTCGACCCACCCAGAGTATGTGCATACTATTACTAGGAAACATCTGAACCCCCTGCTCGGTTGCACATCTGTGAAGTCTACCTCTAGATCTTTGAAGAGGGTTGCTCCCATCCTCTGGACACCTGGCGGGGGCCGTGGTGCAGACCGAGCATTATTTGTAGCACATGTTATGCATCGTTCACTCGTTGCTCGGCACAGTGCTGGCAGCTGACTGATGTAGTAGTGCTTCTTGAGAAGGGCCTCTAATGCAGTTTGTCCCAGATGAGTGAGTTGGTGGTATTCCTTGACTAGAGGCCCTCCAGTTGCTGTTGGAACAAAGATGCGCCCATCTGGCGTCATCTACCATCCCTTTTCAGTCAGGGTGGCTCCCTCGGCCATAGCCCATTCCTTTTCCTTTTTAGTGTAGCTGGGTGGAGGGACTTCTTCCGGGGGTGTTAGGGCCATGGTGAGGGAACGGGCTCTGTCCATGTCCTGACTGGCTGCAGTCTTGGCTGCCTCATCTGCCAGATGATTTCCCCACACTATGGGGTCGGCTCCTTTCTGGTGTCCCTTACAGTGCAGGATTGCTACTTCCTTTGGAAGCCAGACGGCTTTGAGGAGTCTCAGCATCTCCTCTTTGTTCTTGATAGCTTTTCCTGCTGCTGTTAGGAGGCCCCTTTCCTTGTGGATATCTCCATGTATATGTACAGTAGCAAAGGTGTACTGAGAGTCAGTATAGATGTTGACTCACTTGCCTTCACCGAGGGTGAGGGCTCGGACTAAGGCATATAATTCAGCCCATTGAGCTGACCATCCAGCTGGTAATGCCTTAGCTTCTAGCACTTCAGTGGTTGTGGTTACTGCATAACCCACTTTCTGGGCACCCTCTTGTAGGTAACTGCTGCCATCGCTGAACAGTGTGAGCTCTGGATTCTTTATGGCTTGATCCTGCAGATCTGGACGGTTCACATAGACTTCATCAGTCACCTCAGAGCAGTCATGGGCTGGTTCCCCCTCTTCCGTGGGGAGAAATGTTGCTGGATTTAATGTCCTTACTGTTTCCAGGGTGACCCATGGGTTTTTGCAGAGGAGCCCTTGGTATTGTGCTAGCCAAGAGTTGGAAAGGAAGCGGTGTCCCTGTGCGTTCATGAGGGACACAACTGCATGAGGGACCTTGACGTTAAGTTGTTGCCCCAGGGTAAGTTTGTCCACCTCCTTGATGAGTAGGACTGTGGCTGCCAGCACCCTGAGGCATGGTGGCCATCCTGCTGCCACGGGATCCAGCTTCTTTGACAGGTAAGCGACTGGCCATTGCCAGGGTCCAACAGTCTGGGTGAGTACCCCAAGTGCTACTTTTTCCTTTTCATGCACAAAAAGATTGCAGGGTTTTTCTACATCTGGTAGTCCCAGGGCTGGAGCCCGCCCCAGAGCAGTCTTTATCTCTGTGAAAGCAGCTTCTGCTTCCTCAGTCCAGGTAGGGGGTTCTCGGTCTGGTCCCCCTAAGAGATCATAAAGGGGTCTTGCTATTGCCGAGAATCCAGGGATCCAGATGCGGCAGAATCCTGCAGTCCCCAGGAATTCTCGTAGGCCCCTTTTTGTCTGGGGCTGTGGCAGGGAGATGATGACCCTTTTCCTCTCTGCCCCTATTTCTCTTTTCCCTTGGGTGAGGAGGAACCCAGGATATCGGACCTGTTGTTGGCAGATTTGTGCCTTCTTCTATGAGGCTGGGTATCCCGAGTCTGACAGGAGCTGTAGGAGGTTCTTTGTGCCTTTTGTGCAGTCTTCTTGTGTGTCAGTGGTGAGGAGGAGGTCATCCACATACCGGAGGAGGGCACATCGTGTGGCCTCTCTTGGGAAGCTGGCGAGGTCTGTGGCCAGCACTTCCCCAAAGAGAGTTGGTGAGTTTTTAAACCCCTGCAGGAGGTGCGTCCAAGTCAGTTGCATCTGGTGCCCTGTATCAGGTTCAGACCATTCAAAGGCAAATAGTGGCTCACTCTGGGGAGCTAAGTGGAGGCAGAAGAAGGCATCCTTCAAATCTAGGCAAGTGAACCATCTGGCCGACCCTGGGATTTGGCCAAGGAGGGTGTATGGATTCGGGACCACTGGGTGCAGAGAGATGGTCACCTTGTTGATGGCCTGCAGGTCTTGAACTGGTTGGTATCCCCCTCCTGGCTTCTTCACTGGCATGAGTGGAGTATTCCAGGCCAACTGGCACTCAACTAGAATACCTGCTTCTTTGAGTTTGGTCAGATGTCCTTGGATGCCGATCTTAGCTTCTTGTGGAAGGGGGTATTGCCTTTGCCTCTGAGGTTGGTCTCCTGGGATCAGTTCAACAATGATAGGGGCCCGATTCTGGGCTAGTCTAGGTGGGTTGTTTTCAGCCCATACTGAAGGGAAGGCAAGTCTGAACTCCGGCAGGCTGCTCGGTTGGGCCCGGGCACAGAATAGCCTCCATTCTTCTTCCCTTGGCATGGTAATTGCTAGTATTAGAGACCCCATCTCCTCTTGCCTTGGGTTCAATCGGAGGCTAGTGTGTCCAGTGGGCTCAAAGGTTATCTGAGCCCTAAGCTTGGAGAGTATGTCTCGGCCCAGAAGAGGGATGGGGCAATCTGGCAGATAAAGGAATTCATGTCAGACCTGGTGGTCCCGAGTTCACACTGGCGAGCCTTGCAAAAGGGCTGCTGTATCCGCCCGCGTCCCAGTGGCCCCGAAGACGGTCGCAGTCCTTTTGCTGAAAGGTGCCACTGAGGAGGTAACAACAGAGTGCTTGGCGTCAGTATCAACCATAAAAGTCACTTGTTGGCCCCCCACCTTCATTTTGACTGTGGGCTCATGGGGGCCAAGGAGGAAAGAGCCCGGTCCCCCTCAGTCTCAGTCCATTCCCGCAAGGCCTATGAGGTCCTCCTCTTGGGATTCTTCCTTGTAGCAGCTGGGCTTTTGAGCCTTTCCCCAGTGGGGACATTCGTTTTTCCAATGCCCTTTCTCTTTACAGTAGGCATATTGATCCCTTGCCAAGGGGGTTCTAGGCTTCTCCCCTTTTGGTGGTTGGGGTCTCCCATCTTTGTGTTGTCCTTTTCTCTCAGGGCAGTGGCAAGGAGGCTGACTTTCTTTTTCATCTTTTTGTTGGCTTCCCGTTCGGCTGCGACCTCCCTGTTCATGTAGACCTTATTGGCAATCTCTACTAGTTGGGTGATGTTCATCCCGGCAAAACCCTCTAGTTTCTGAAGTTTTTTTCTGATGTCTGGGGCAGCCTGAGCCACAAAGGAGGTATTTACCATCTGTTGGCTTTCCTTTGCCTCGGGGTCAAATGGAGTGTATATCCTGTAGGCTTCACATAGTCTTTCGTAGTAGTCCCGGGGGACTCCCCTGGTTATTGAGTGACTGAGGATACCTTAGTCATGTGTATGGGTTTCTTAGCTCCTGCCCGGATTCCCCAGAGGAGGGCTTCCTGGTACCAGCGGATGTGGGCCTGTCCCTCAGTTGTGGTGAAGTCCCATGCTGGGCGCTCTTTGGGTGTGGCTGTATTAGCCCAGGCAGCAGGGTTGATGACTCCCGCTGGTGCGTGCTCTTCCAGGTACTGCCATGCACCTTTCATTATTCTCCTCCTTTCCTCTGTGTTAAACAGGGTGCGGAGTAACTGTTGGCAGTCTTCCCATGTTGGCCGATGAGTCTGGAAGAGGGATTCTATGAGGTCTACCATAGCCTGTGGTTTCTCAGAGTAGGATGGGGTGTTATGTTTCCAGTTGAGGAGGTTGGTGGTGGAGAAGGGCTGATAATACATCATGGAATGGCCACATTGGACCGTCCTGTCTTCATTGTGCCTCTCGGGTTCCCGCGTCTCTCGTACCGGCATTTGGAGGGTGCTTGCGCCCAGCCTGGGGCTCAGCCTGGCTGCTGGTACTGGAGAAAGTGGATCTTTTGGGCCTGGGGGTGCTGGTGGATCCTCTGGGCCTGGGGGCGCCAGTGAAACCGATGGCGGCAGAGTGTCTGGAGCTGAAGGGCCAGGTGTAGGCAGTCTTGGGGGTATGTACGGTGGGGGCAGAGTCAGTTCATCCTCAGGATCTCCAGCTAGGATTTGTGGAGACTGGGGCTTTTGCTGATTTTCTTTGGGTCGCTTGGATGAAGCTTGATTAAGACCCTGGCCTGTCCCTGCCTATTGCAAGCAAATCGCACCCAGGGGGGAAGGGTCTGAACAATTCCTAACCAGGAGTCAGTGTACGGAAACTGGTCAGGGTGTCCTGGTTCTCCCATTATGACTTGCCATACTCGATGACGATGAATCATTGGGACATCCAGTGTCCCTTCTGAAGACCACCCGACATCAAAGGTGGGCCATTCCAATTCACATAGGGTTCTCAACTTGCCGGGGTTCATCCTGACTCCATAGTCTCCTGAAAACCCCTTCTTGAAACTTTTGATCATGGTCTCTAGAACCATAGGTTTACTCTGCCCTGACCCCATGGTGATGTCCCTGTGTGCTGTGGTGCAGAGACAGACAAAGCGGGGAGGGGTGCCTCCTGAGATGAGGAGACCAATCAGATGCCCATTTGGCTGTGTCCCAAAGGAGCTTAGGTGAGGCTTAGCCGTAGGGGTCTCAGTGTTGTGACTTACGATTGGAAACTATTCCGATGCCTCCATAGACCGTATGCCGTTCACCACGGAATCACAGACGGGCCCACTCAGACTCCGTGGGCTTCTGGGGACCTTAAGGGTGCCGGCCCGTGGAGTCACAGAATCAGTCCGCTTGAGCAAGCCAGGTCGAACTGCACATTCACGCACACATTCACAGTCCAGAAGTTATTACATTCCCTCCCTGGGAATCCCTACCTGTGAGATCTCTAAGATGTCTCTGGGAGGTGATCAGGCTTCCCTTCCACCCCAGTGTGGGTGGGCCTGTCTAGGTCCTGGGGCCCCAGGCGTTACCAGAATCCAACGTCGGGACCAGGTCCTCACCTGCCAAGTCTCCTCGAGTCCAGCGGGAACAGTGGAGCAGGGCCAGCCCGAGGTAACCGGAGTGGGAGATTGCCGAAAATTAGGCAGGGCACACCTTCTCCATTAGGATCCCTCATTCTGTCACTGCTCCAAACCAGTGGCAACAATGGGCCAGCAGGAAACCAAATGTTAACGGAACCTGGACTGGATCACCCGACGGAAGAACCAAGCAGCACCAGGAGATCTTGGAGGATAAGAGGTTTATTTAACGCCAGTGGGCTCAGAGGAGAGCGGTCTCCAAAGGTCTGAGCCCCGAGCACAAACAAAGAGGTCAATTTATACACTTCTACTTCCGCACACTTGGCACTCTTGGCACGTGCGCAAAGTGGGGCAGGGAGAAGAACCCGGATGGTGCACACGGGAAGCAGAGCAGGGAGAAGGACCCGGAAGAACCCAGAGGCAAGGACTGGGACTCTCTCCCTGGCTCAGTCGGCCGTCTTAGGACACAGATTTTCCTTATCAATGCTGCTATAAACATCTGGGTGTGTGTATCCCTTTGAATTAGTATTTTTGTATTCTTTGGGTAAATACCTAGTAGTGCAATTGCTGGATAGTGGGGTGGCTCTATTTTTACTTTTTTGAGGAACCTCCATGCTGTTTTCCACAGTGACTGCACCAGTGTGCATTCCCACCAACAGTGTAAGAAGGTTCCCCTTTGTCCACATCCTCGCCAACATTTGTTTCTTGTGATGTTGATTTTAGCCATTCTGACAGGTGTGAGGTGATATCTCCTTGTAGTTTTGACTGCATTTCCCTGATGTTCAGCGATGTTGAGCATCTTTTCATGTGTCTGTTGGTCATCTGGATGTCTTCTTTGGAAAAATGTCTATTCATGTCTTCTGCCCATTTTTTAATTGGATTATTCATTTTTTGAGTGTTGAGTTTTATAAGTTCTTTATATATTTTGGATATTAACTCTTTATCAGATATGTCATTTGCAAACATCTTCTCCCATTCCATACGTTGCCTTTTAGTTTTGTTGACTGTTTTCTTTGCTGAGACCTGAAATCATCAAAATCCTAGAGGCGAACACAGGCAGTAACGTCTTTGACCTCAGCCGTAGCAACTTGTTTCTAGATATGTCTCCTGAGGCAAAGAAAGCAAAAGCAAATATAAACTATTGGGACTTTGCTTTGTATTCTTTTTTTAAAAGATTTTGTTTATTTATTTGAGAGAAAGAGACAGAGATAGCAAGAGAGAGCATGAGCCGGAGGAAAGAGGGAAGCAGGCTCTTCACTGGGCAGGGAGCCTGAGCAGGACTTGATCCCAGGACCCTGGGATCATGACCTGAGGCCAAGGCAGACACTTAACCGACTGAGCCACCCAGGTGTACCCAGGTTTGTGTTCTTAATAGTCAGTAATGTGGACTAACTTCTTAATCCTGCTGGAATTGAGGAAATAGCTACCTATACACTTATCTAAGGTAAGAAAGAATATAGCAAATTCTGATTTCATCTCACACATTCTTCTAGGAATGGGAGTCCAAGTAGTAAAATGTGTGAGTGGGTAAATTTTTTAATTTGTTTTCAAGACTATATGCGATTCCTGATAGAATATTCTTTGACACACGTGAGCATATACAAAGAGCAGTAGAAAGTTTATCTATGATAAAAAATTCGGGCTTCTGAAAATAATGAAATTTTTAATTTTCCTTTCCTCTTCCCCTTCCACTCCTTTCCACTATGATTTCTTTTCTTTCATTTTCTTTTTTATTCCTCTCCTCCTCCAGCTCTTTATGCTTCTATCCTTGTTTCTCTTTTTTTTTTACCCTTTTCTCTCTCTTCTCCTTAAAACTACATATTGAAAATTCTAAAATATCACAACTAAAATGTCAACTATAAGAAGAAGTTAGGTTCATTGTTCCCACATACCCTTTTCTTATTTTTACTTATAATTTTTTTTTGAGAGAGAGGAAGGGGTGCAGAGGGAGAGAGAGAGGGGGAGAATCTCAAGCAGACTCCGTGCTGAGCATGGAGCCCGACTTGGGGCTCGATCCCACATCCCCAAGATCATGACCTCAGCCGAAACCAAGAGTTGGATGCTTAACCAACTGAGCCGCACAGGTGCCCCCTATACTTATAATTTTTTTAGGGTTATTAAGGAAACTCACATTAATTGTACACCCACGATAAGACCTGAAAGCCTAACACTCAGCAAGACAAGAGTAGGTGAAAATAAGGTAGCAGCCAAGCCCCGAAAGTACAGGTATTAGATGTAGATACATTTCTTGTATCTGCAACTCCAAATCCGGGGATGAATCACCAAAACATACAGAAGAAAAACAAATGCTGTTTTTAATTTTTTTTTTCCAGAAAGCATTCTATTTTGGTTTCTTTCAAACTAGGTCTGCAGACATTTTTTGGAGCTTTGCGATTTTTTTTTCCCTTAACAGGTATCTTTATTACTGAAATTTAGAAACATTGTTTTACTAAAAATTTAAAACATGAAATATTTCAAATCTCAGAAAGTAATATGACACCAAAAGAGCCCATCGATCAAATCTGGCAGATTTGTTATATGGTTTCTGATCTCTAGTTTTTTTTTTTAAAGGTATCAAACATTTCACATATATAGTTAAAGTCCCTCTTCTAGGCTCCCTTTCTCTTTCCGCTCACCTTAGAGTTAACCACCAATTAGATGGTGGTGGAAACACTTTGTGACTTCACGGATGTTTTCTACAGTTGCATTTTATCAAGTTGTACGAAGAATTCATTTTTTTTTTTTTGCTCCAAAAATAGATTAAACATCTATTGTTCATCCATCTATTTTAGATACAAAGGTGAAAGTGCAGAACAAAAAGTACTGAAAAGAGATTAGGATTACTTAATTAAATTAATTAATTAGTTAGAAATTAATTAAATCACACACTCAACAAAACCAAGTACACACAAAGTTTTGGTTCACATTCTTTCAATGATAAATGTCAAAGGACATGTGATGGGTTAAAGAGGGGCAATTCTGATTCACCTAATCCTGACACATTCTTGGTATTACTGTCAAAATCATAGATAAATTGGGACCTGGGACCACAAGTTCTGACTGCCTAGACTTGTCCAGGGAACCTTGGCATGACCTTGGGGATGTCAACAGCCCTGGCTCTTACACTATCATTGGTGACATATTGATGAAAGGAAACATTTTCTTCTCACAGAGGCATTATTAGTATGGGACCTTTGAATAAAAGCTAACTCTATTCCAGGCTAAAGATGAGACTAATGTTAAATGGAGAAGAACAATGAACATATTCTTAATTGGGGATCTTGCTTGTTGAAAATTAGGAAGAACAATCACTTATTAGTTAAAATGATGCTTTGCATCTTAATTGCGGCCAAGATATATTATGTAAAATATTGAGAGAGAGTGATGAGGCCACAAATATAACAATATTGATGTAGGTTGGGATTTCCAAGCACTAGTCATTTCTCAGTTTAGTGAAACTAAAAACCAGAAGATTTAGAAGATGGAATAAAAACAAGAAATAATTGCAGTTATCAATATGAGAGTAACAGTATTCCATGAATACATTTGCTAATTATTTTATCTTCACTGACCTCACCTTCTAAAGTAGATCATCTTTAAGATCTTCATTAATACCTGGACTTTCTTCTCTTTAGGCACACGGTCCTTTGGATGTATAGTCATAATGGATGCATTTGTATAAGAAGTGTCTTGAGGGGCGCCTGGGTGGCTCAGTTGGTTAAGCGACTGCCTTCGGCTCAGGTCATGATCCTGGAGTCCCTGGATCGAGTCCCGCATCGGGCTCCCTGCTCGGCAGGGAGTCTGCTTCTCCCTCTGACCCTCCCCCCTCTCATGTGCTCTCTCTCATTCTCTCTCTCTCAAATAAATAAATAAAATCTTAAAAAAAAAAAAAAGAAGTGTCTTGAAAGTTACACTGTGACCAAAATTTTGAGATGAAAGCAAAATACATTGTTATTATTTAATACTTAGATGACATAGCAAAGATTTAGGAACTAATATGTTTACTAGTTGAGACTTAACTAGTAACTGAGAACACAGAGTTAATTCCTTTTACTTTTTTGTACTAGCGAGGACTCTTTTGGTAGGAAGATTTGTTTCAGTGACAATCACTACTGGAAATCGAGGATCTGATTGTGTGGTTTTAATCTCAGCACCGGGCAGCTGAACTACCTGTAATGCTCTAGCTTTCAAGTTACAATCGCTGGCTCACAGTTTGCCTGAAACAGATAGAAAAGGCAGGTTAATTATGTTTCCAGTTACAGAGAAGTATCAGTGCTCCTCAGACCACTGACTGCAACTTCACAAACTAGGTTAAAATACAAAAGTATATTAAAGGGATATGTATTTACAGTTTTACTTTTTAAAGATTCATAGCCTCAATATATTCTTTTTTAGTACTTTTATAAAAT
Source organism: Halichoerus grypus (assembly GCF_964656455.1). Lineage (NCBI taxonomy): Eukaryota > Metazoa > Chordata > Mammalia > Carnivora > Phocidae > Halichoerus > Halichoerus grypus. Next base: position 62,299,919 of record NC_135715.1, on the reverse strand, counting down.
AACATCCTGGATGATAAAAAGATTTACAAACTGCCACTGTAAAACAAATCTATACGCTGCCCAAGTTAGTTTTAGGCAAGATGATTTTTTTCACATCAGCTAAGATAAAATTAGTTTAACTTTGAAATGATGTCTAAGAGTATGTTTTACTTTTCACCCTGTGCCGGCCACAGATCCAACATGAATACATGTGGCACATGGATAGAAATGCTCACAGATGTAAGCATCTTTTGCTGAAGTTTTCAAAGTAACAAACTTCCAAATTAAGAAAGTTGCATAACTCAATGATTATTTCAGCCAGGTCTATGGACATTTGGAATTCGGTTAGCACTATGGAAGTGGGAATTAAAATGGTTTTTAATTTCCAAAAAAGTACTAGTACATGTGATTTTTCTGGACAGGAATCATTGTTCAGTATATTCTTAAGTCCACTGAAGGCAACAACATACAGCACTATGTTGAGCAAGCTATTTAATCCTGCACATTTTATTTCTTCATTTGTAGAGTAAGAATAAGAGCAGTCCTGGGGCGCCTGGGTGGCTCAGTTTGTTAAGTGTCTGACTTCGGCTCAGGTCATGATCTCAGGGTCCTGGGATCGAGCCCTGCGTTGGGCTCTTTCCTAAGCGAAGAGTCTGCTTCCCCCTCTCCCTCTGCCCCTCCCCCCCCCCCGCTCATGCCTGCTTTCTTTCTCTCTCTTTCAAATAAATAAATAAAATCATAAAAAAAGAATAATAGCAGTCCTTACTTCACAGATTTGTTAGGGTGTTTAATGACCTAAGACACCTGAAACAGTCCCTGGCATGTACTAAACATTCAACGACTATTATCTATTATTATTACCATTGTTAATATTGTTAATATTGTTATTAGAAATAATAATGCAAAAAATTACTAAAAGAAAGACAATCCAGGCTCTTTCCCCCATCTGTTTTAAAGGTTTCAAGTCTTAATTTGGAGTGCTTCCATACCTCTCTACTCAGGTCTAAAACGCTCAATCTAAGACTTTTTTTCTGTTAAGAAGATATGATTTCATACGTCAAAGAAGAGGATTATTCAAAGCTTAATTACACTTTGGACAAAGAAGGTAATTGCACGTCTTTAGGCAGTTGGCATTTCTCTCTAAATTCCTACACTTTAAAAAACGAGGCATTAACTCTTCATTAGAGGACTCCATGCCAAGATATTGTCAGGTTGTGGTAAATCCAGTGTACAAGACTAGCAATGTCCTGAGCTGTCCAGGGAAGGCGGCCTGCAGGTGGTCACCCCACAGGCAAGGAGCTGGGGGAATAGCAAGAACCCCATGCTTCCCCCTTCTGATCTCTCTAGTGCGGGGAGTGTGGGGCCTGTTGAAGTTGTTCATTGCATTCAATGTCCTGACTCAGAGAGCAGATGCAAAGGGGTGGAGAGTGGATCTGTTGGGCAAATGGGGAAAATCCAGTACAGATGAATGGGCAATAAACATGAGACCAAGAATGAAGTTGTTCTCTTCTCTCCCTTTCCTCCATCCCATAAAGATGGACACAGAGAAATAAGATTGCTCTTCTAAAATTTAAATTACATATGCAACAGGCCCACTTCATATGTCACCTTCACACATATATACCTCTGAGGTTAAAATCTGAAGCTAACTTTAAGATATTCACATATCCAAAGAAAGAATATGTGCATCAGAAAGAGGCTGATCAAAGCTGCTGCATTCTAATTAGACAGTGATTTTCTTTCCAAAATTCCCCCTGAATTTCAAAGTTTACTTTACTTTGAAACACACACACGAATACCAGACAAATGCTTTACTCTAGATATCGACAGACATTGCTTACTTTCACTTCAGAATTTCAAGAGACTGAGTCATTTTATGATAAAATACTTATGGCTCACATACTTTTAAAAAATATAGTTTATTCAAGCATATAAACCAGTAATGGATATATTTAGTTATTTGATAGCAGTTATTTTAAGTATGTCATATAGATGAAGAGGGGCATCATTCAGTATTTTTCAGATGGGATGGTATAGATTTTACTTTTATTTTTGTCTCTACGGTGGAATTATTGACAAAGTAATGAAACGAAAATCTACTGTTCTACAGTTGTATGTCCTTGTACAGTAATTCTCAGCCTCTTTTATCTTATGTTCCACCAGCAATTCTATCTAGTAGGCTCAACATGAACTTATTAGATGTATCTGATTAATTAATTAAGTGGAAATTTAAAAGCCCTTACTTCCAGGAAAGGTCATATTTCATTAATATTCTGCTATTATTTTATCATTATAAGGATTAAGCCTGTGAAAAATTATAGTAGAAATTGTTAAGGCTTTAAACCAAGCAAAAGCTATTCATTTAGTTGCTGAAAATTGTTATTATATGATTGAGTGAAATTTTACTACTTTAATAACTGTAAAAAACAAAGATGTTCAATTAAAAATATTGCCATCAATAGGATTATGTAAAATTCTGCAATAGCAAAGCAGAGCAGAGGTGTGGGCATACAGAGGGCCAATGACACAGGAATGAAGCTCGGGAGGTGTATAAGGTGTATCAAGGACATGATTGGTCAAAAGAAACGGAAACGGACAGAAGTCAAGTGAATATTCCACAGTAAGCGTCTCACTGGGAAGCTGGACAACAAAAAGACTTTCTGGTCACATGGGAAGTAAGGATTAGAAGAAATATTGCCCAAGGTGACAATGAGTATATCGAAAATCATAGATGTCTAGAAGTCAGGGGACCTGGTGTGGCACAGACATGAGGGAGAGCCAGTCATTAAACTGTAATGTTACTTCTGTGTCTCATCTAGATTCCCATGGTACTTGGACCCAATGGTACTTGGACCCCATGGTACTTGGATCCCATGGTACTTGGACCCCATGGTACTTGGATTCCATGGTACTTGGACCCCATGGTACTTGGATGCCATGGTACTTGGACCCCATGGTACTTGGATCCCATGGTACTTGGACCCCATGGTACTTGGATCCCATGGAACTTGGACCCCATGGCACTTGGATGCCCTAACATATGTTCAGGCTCAGTGCTTTTTAGAAAAATGTTTTAGTTTGTTAGATATTCCCAATGATTTTAATTATATGTCTGAACTAAAATGTATTTCCCTTCTTAATGTAAGAATTTCTTACTTAAACGGTATATAAAAATCAAAAATTTTTAAATGAAAAAAGAAGAAGAGGCTAGTCAGCTATGAGCTCAGAGAAAAGAATGTCACTTGAACACCGGCTAATGTGTCCTGTACAGACTTGGGGACCCACTGGAGGGAAGGCTGGATGCACCAGGAAGGCAGGAACTGAATCTGAGAATGGCCAGAGCAATAACCACAGTCTAGAGAAGAGCCAACTTTGCATCAGGGATGAAGGAAGATGAGGAACCCAAGGACCCAGAGGAATGCCAAACCGGGAATGGGAAAGCCAAATACAACACCTGAACAGGGTCAGGAACTGGGAAGAGAATGAGCAGAGACACATGGGGAAGAGACAGCTCAGTAGTCTAGAGCGGAGCAGAATCCAAAGAAGGCGATGGGAAGCTTGCACGGGCACCCACTGTGTAACACGCACCGCCAGGAGCTCTGCATGTCCATCTTCCGCAATCCTCACGGCCTTCTGGAACGTAGGGACTAATCAGCCCCACCCCGCACTTCATTACAGAAGCCAGCAACACTGTCCCATGCACAGCACTAGCTTAAAAGACAGGGGGAAGGAATTCAGTTGCATTGAAAATCCACTTACTGATAAAATTCTAAACACCTATTAATAAAAAAAAAAATGTATTTGTGGACACAGTGAAGTAGACAGTACTGTATCCTTAACCCGAGAGTTACCATTGTATTTCGTAGAAGAGTTGAAAGCAGCAAGACCAAGGGGCCCAGGCCACCCCACTGCTTAGCTTGGTGTGACCTGTGCTGTTACTAACTACTAGTGTAGGAAAGAAACATAAATAAGCCAATAGAGAAATGCAAGAATTCTTTCTACAAAAGATGTAACTATATACTTAGACAATTGAGGGATGGTTGGGGAGCCTGGGTGGCTCAGTCGGTTGAGCGTCTGCCTTCGGCTCAGGTCATGATCCCGGGGTCCCAGGATCAAGTCCCACATCGGGCTCCTTGCTCAGCGGGGAGCCTGCTTCTCCCTCTCCCTCTGCCTGACATTCTGCCTACTTGTGCACACTCGAGCACGTGCTCAGTGTCAAATAAATAAATAAAATCTAAAAAAAAAAAAAAAAGAAAATTGAGGGATGGTAACCAAAAATGATTCATGGTAATTAAAAGACGGAAAAAGAAATTTGTAGGAAACCTGTCAGCTTTTCAATTCGTGCAGAGCATAACCTGTCCGGGCTGTGATGTAACAGAAACAAAATTACAGTAGAAATGTTGGGCCAGACACCATCCAAGGGCTCATAGTTTTTCAAATTAGTTAACATAAACAGTCCATTGATTTACTTATTCATCTATTAACTAACTAATTCTTTTATTAGTTATTTTTGTCAATAAAGCCACAGGCCCCATATCAGGGGAATGAGACAGTTTCCAGGGGCCCACCCTTGTGAAGTTTCCAGTCTGTCGGAGGGACCTGAGTGTTAGACAAGCGGTTGTGACAAGGACTGGTGGCTTCTCTCATGGATGAGACGCTGCCATCCCCCGAACATTGGCACAGAGTAGTCCCAGAGAGAATGTTTGTGTCCTACAAGGAAACCAGTTTTGTTAGTGTAGAGGTCTAGCTCATTTTATCAAAGAAAAACAAGGCACGGACAAGACAAATGCAAACCCTCCTTTGACGCTCTGTAATTACTGCGTAGCTTTACAAAGAGACCATATTGTAAACCTTGAGTTTTTTTCACCTGACTGGGTTTCAGGTGACATTTGGATCTTTTAAGAGGACAAAGGTGTGTCGTGGAGAACACGTGAAGTGCTTCAATTTCGGGAAAGTACTCCCTGAAGAGGGGCAACAGGGCTCTGAGCATCATTACAATAAATGTCAAATGCCCCAGAGGGACTGCTACGAAGGGACAATGCTCCCTGAGCTGAATCAGTGAGGGATTGAAGCGCGCAGACGCCCTATTTGAATAGCATCCCTTTTATGGTAGAGTCTGCCCTGGTTTTCATAGCTCTTAGTGAACCAGAGCTGAGTCCTTGCCTGCCCTGCTGCCCACCTTTAAATGCTGAGCAGGGGTGATCTGCTCAAACATCCCTGTCAGGCCTGGGAACCGGGACCGGATGAGCTGGATTCGGGCCTCAGTCCAGCCGCAGACTAACCTGCAGGCAGATTTCATCTTTGTAAGCCTGTTTCCCCACCCTACCCCCAAAACACTTTATTAGGAAAAATTTCCAGCAAAAGGCAAAACTAAATGACTTTTACAGGGAACATGCATAATCCCATCACCTGGATTTTACCATTAACGTTTTACTTCCTCCGTCACATATCTACTCATCTATTCATCCCTCCATCCACCCATTAATCTCTTATTTTTTTGATGGATTTCCAAGTAATTTTGAAGAAATTGGTATACTTCCCCTTACATACCTAAGCATGTATATAATGAATTAGAGTTGAAGATTTGCTGATGATTTCTTCTTTTGATGTGAAAAAATGCAGATACATGAAAATACATACATTTTAAGTGTCCTTTGCGGAGTTGTGAAAAATGCATGCACCTCTGTAATCCCAGCTCCTGTCAAGAGAGTTCTCTGGTGGAACTCCCCCTCCCCCACTTTTTTTTTTTTAGCTATAAAATGGAGGCGAGAGTACTTGTCTGAGAGCTGTTGTGAGGATAATGTGAGCTAATGTGAAAAGAAGCTGTGTAGCTTGTAAAGTGGGGCACGAGAGTGAGGCACTATTTTTATAATTGTAATTAATATCATCATTGTCTCTTTGATGAGTCTTGCAATCAGATGTGAGGCCAACTCTGAGAGGGTGACAATTTCAGGGAGACGTGTAACCTTAATGACTGTAAAAGCCGTCGCGGTCCCAGTGTTAATCACCGGGCACTTTGCACACAAGTAACGCTAACAACACGGCTGCATGCGCAGCATCCCTCCCAGTGGTCCGGGAAACTGTCCTCGGGCAGTGCCTGGCATACGTCTGGCAAAATGGGGATGGCAGCATTCCCTCCTCTTGATTTCATGACCATCCCTGTACCACGTGATCTGGGTGGCCCCAGAGGTCAGCCCTGGCTGCTCATTCCCCTCCCTACGCCTGGTGGCAGAAACTAGGGAACTAAGAGGGGCGCTATCATTTGAGGTGCCTGACTTCATGAAGTGGAGTTTTATGGTGTTGTGTGTTTCTTCCTAAATAATTAAGAACATTGAGCACAACACATCTGTGTTTCTTTTATGCTAAGGTGGTTTTGATGATGCACCTTTGGTAAGGTTGGTGCACCTGCACACATAACAAGCTCCTAATCTGCATTGCCGTTTACCCTTGGACATGAACATACTTCAGTTGGTGGAATTTAGGGGTAACAGATTAAGTGGGAATTGTTGGGTTCTCCTGCCTGGACCTGGAAAGAGAGGAGAGGGGTCTTTCACTCAGAAGAAGCAAAATGCACTACAAAATGAAGGAAATACAAGAGAGAGGAAAGGCAATTAGTGGCAGACTAGAACAATAAGTCTTGCAAAAAGCCTTGAAGGTGAGAATTTCATCTGAAGTGGAAAGGAAGTCAGGTGCCCCTACTGCCGGAGACAGTGCCGTAAGAAGCCAACCAACTCAGCCAGCAACTCGGGGAAATCAAAGGCTCGAAAAGCCAACCCAGGCTGAGACTTTGCCTCTGGTCCAGCATGGCTAGAAGATTATGTGAATTCCTACCCAGTGCGATGCTCTCACATGGAGGTAAAAGAATACCAACATTTATAATATGGCTATCTAAAGCCATTATGTATATTCATGTATGATTAACTCAGTGTCAATATCATTGCTGTCGTTGGGCACCTGGGTGGCTCAGATGGTTAAGCGTCTGCCTTCAGCTCAGGTCATGGTCCCAGGGTCCTGTGATCGAGCCCCGCATCGGGCTCCCTGCTCAGCGGGAAGCCTGCTTCTCCCTCTCCTTCTACTGCTCCCCCTGCTTGTGTTCTCTTGCTCTCTCTCTTAAATAAATAAATAAAATCTTTAAAAAAAATATATCATTGCTGTCGTTAAATTAATAGCTCTGTGTGGAAAGCCCCAAGCAAAATAGTTTCCTCTAGACTTCAGGGAGAAGCACCAGAACCTACGTGACTCCTACTGAGTCACGATCTTCATATTTAGGCAGGGCCAGTCCTTGACCTATTCTTCCAAGTTACCAGTTTCAGGAACCCCTCAGTTCTTGAACAATGACCAACAGTCATAAAAATAGTTTATGTTTATGAGTACTTACTCTGTGCTGGCACTGTTCTGCATGTTTTAATTCATTATTTTATTCAACAATACTCAGAGCAACTCTATTTGGATACTTATTTACATTGAGGGAAACAAGCACAGTGAAGTTCAGCAACTGGCTCAACTACCAACCCAGTTGAAAGAAGTGGAGTCATGGGATGCTTGGGTGGCTCAGTCGGTTAAGCGTCTGCCTTCAGCTCAGGTCATGATCCCAGGGTCCTGGGATCGAGTCCCACATCGGGCTCCTTGTTCAGTGGGGAGCCTGCTTCTCCCTCTCCCACTGTCTGCCACTCCCCCTGCTGGTACTCACTTGCTCTCTCGCTCTCTCTCTCTCTCTGACAAATAAATAAACAAAATCTTTAAAAAAAAAAAGAAAAAGAAAAGAAAGAAAGAAGTGGAGTCAGGATTCCACCTGAGCCCATAGTTTTAGGTACTTTGATGTGTATTTCTGGGTAACCAATCCCTACAGAGTTGTGGTTGGAACTGCCTACTCTATCAAGGAGATGTGACAGGTGCCTGATGAAATTAAAGGCCAGAACACCCCGGGAAGTGAGTTTGAAATATATCATGCTAACATGACCTATCTTGTTAGCATAAATACCATCAATTGTCTAGGACTAAAACAAATGTCTTTGGGAAGCTACTTTGGATCAAGGTGGCAGTAGTTTCTCTCTCTCGTAGAGAGGGTTTCCCAACTACTGAGATACTATGGAAATATGTTTTTCTGGAAACTTATAATTCAATTGAATTATGGCTGCAAGTACGAGCCCAGGTGACCTCGTTTTAGACTTTCTCTTTAAGTTGGAATTCTATTTCTAGTAACATCTAAGTAAACAAGTTTTCCATTTTATAATCCCTTAGTCTATTCTATTTCCCACTTTTCTCGACAATTATTTCATATTTTGTTACTTTCCTCAAACTTCTCATCACTTCACCCCCCTCCATACTCTCAGCTAATGACTTGCTTACGATTTAATTGAGAAAATCAAAGCAATCCCAAGAGACCTTCCACAAGTGTCCATAGCATATCTAAGTGACTCTGCATCTGAGACCTTATGGTCCAACTTCCTCTTTGTTATTACGAATGTACTATCCTGGCTCCTTGCCAAGGGCAACCCTTGCACTTGTACGTGAAATTGCAATTCCATTCCCTGAAATACTCAAGGATATTACCCAGCAATTCTGTCCTCTCCTTCTTGAATAGTCAGTTTCCCTGCCAACACCTACTGAATAATTTCCATCCGCTATTATGTGTCCCATCTCTGGGCCATTTTTCTGCCATCCTTCACCGTCAAACTCCTTAATTGAGTTGCCTCTACTTGATGTCCCCTAATCCACCCCTCCCATTCCCTCTCAACTCTCCCCAGTTATGCTTTTGTTCTCAATTCTCCACCTACACTACTCTTGTCAAGGGCACTAATGACCTCTATATTACTAAATCCAATCATCAAAACTTAATCATATTATTTAAACTATAAGTGACATTGTCGATCCCTCCTTCCTCCATGAAACTATTTCTTCGTTTGACTTCCACATTATCACTCTCCTAGTTTTCTGTTTATCTCTCTGATTACTCCTTTTCAGTCCCATTTGCTGTTTCACTGTGCACCTCTGACCTCTAAAGGTTGGAGTGTTTCTCTTTCTTTTTCCATACTCATAGGTCATCTCATTGAGTCTCATTGCTTTAAATGGCATCTTCATGCACATGGGCTCTCAGATTTATAGCTCCAACTCCTACTGCTCTCCTGAGCTAGACTAAAATTTATCAAATGCCCACTCAAGGAATGGGACTATCAACTCAACTTTTGTTAGGTGAAAATGAAGGAAGGCAAGAATTGAAAAACAACAGGAAGTATATGTGGCAGACCCTATTAGTTGTCTACTGAAAATCCATTCTCTTACCTGTTCCTTGCTAACAGTTTTCTGATTTTGCCCAGGTATCCATATTTCAGGAGAGTTTTCCCACCCCAGCTCAAGGATAAGTCCTATATTTTCTTAAGCAATGAAGCAGTACCCTTGCTAATCTTTTGTTTAGGAGAAGTTGTTTCTGGACAATAAGATGTGAGGAGAAATATGATGGATGGATTCTGAGAAGGTCTTCTTTGACAAAAAGACATGCACAGGAAGGGGTGGTCACTCTTCTTCCAGTGGATCTTGGGGTGGGGGTGCTGGATGGGATGCCTGGAGCTCCTGCAGCCCACTGGTGGCACAGAGCCAGGGTGTGCCTAAAACAAGCCCTATATACTGAGGGGGGTTAAGTAGGATGATGTGAAGAGAGTGAGTCCCTGATAATATCAGCCTTTGAAATAACAAACCCAGGAGCTGCTCTACAGTTAAACTTCCTGTTATGAGGACACAAGTTTGCCTAATTTAATCTCATTGAGTTGGCATTTTCTGTTACTTGTAACTTCAACATGAAAACTGGCATAGTGTTGGATTTTTCGGGGAGTACATTTGAATGTCCTTATCTATGTTTAACTGGGATAGTCAACATCAGATTCTCTACTCTTTTCTGATCATCTGTTCTTGCAATCTCACTGCCACCAAGAAGCTGACCACTAGGTCACCTGCTGCTTTCCCTACTTGATCATCCATTCTGTTGAACATCCTCTTCCCACCATTCGGCTTAGAGGCAAGACTGGAATTTTTCAAAAGAAACGTTATAGAAAACTAATAATATAGGAAAAGAATATGTCTTTCCCCCTCTCTTTCCTCTTTTTCTTCCTCCTCCTCCTTCTTCCTATCCTTCCCTTCCTACTTCTCCTTATTCTTTCCTTCCTTCCTTCCTTCCTTCCTTCCTTCCTTCCTTCCTTCCTCTCAATTTAAGAGCACAGATGAGACTCATACTGCCTCTGGGCATTTATCTCATCCATGTAGAGAAAAGCACATTGCAAGGGCTTTGTAGTCAGAATGAGCTGGGCTTGTTGGGGGAATAGGAAGCAAGAAGCAAGCCAGTGGGGCTAGGATGTAGTGAAGGAGGGGCCGAAGAGCTCAACAGGAAGATCACATGGGCCTTGTGACCATGGGAAAGCTTATGACTTAACAAAGAGGGCCATGGGAAACAAGTGGTGGCTTAATCAGGGAGTGATTCAATCTGATTTATATTCGTAAACGTTCCTTCTAAGTACTCTGTGGGGAACAGATTGCAGGAGCAAGAGAGGAACTGTAAGATCAGTTCAGAGGCTGCCTTGGTGCTCCAGGCGAGAGGTAATGGTGGCTAAAGGCTAAGAGGATGGTAATGGTGACAAGGAAGTGACCTCATCCCGGACATATTTTGGAAATAGAACCAAAAGATATTGATAATTGCTAGGAACTGGGAGTGAGGTAGTAATAAAGGAAACAGAGAAACTCAAGATGGTCCCAGTTTTCTACCTGAGGAAGTAGTTGATTGTGCCATTTCCAAAAATGAGAAAGACTGGGATAGAGACTGGTTTAGAAATGAAAATCAAGTCATTAGATATTTATATCAGAGATGTCTAGTGGATGAATGGATACATTAGATAAACACACACATTTGTGGCAATTTGTTACAGCAGACACAAGAACTAATACAAACTTGTAACACATTACCACAAACTTGATGGCTTAAAATATCTATTCTCACATAGTTCTGGAAACCAGAAGTCCCAAATCAGTTTCACTAAGTTGAAATCAAGCTGCCATGCTGCCTCTAGAAGCTTCCAGCATCTGATGACTAGCATTATCTATCTTGTGGCCAATCCCCACCTCTATGGTCTAATCTTCTTCTGCCTCACTCCTACAAGGAGGTCTGTGATTGCATTTAGGGCCCACCTGGATAAGCCAGGTTAATCTCCCCATCTCAAAACCTGTAACTTAGGTTACATCTGCCAAAGTCCATTTTTGCCATTCATTGTTGTAAGGATTAGAATTTAGGTATCTTTGGCGGCGGGGGGGGGGGGGGGGATGAGAAGGGGGGGCATGCACATTATATATATATATATATATATATATATATATATATATATATAGTCATTTCACATATATAAATACACTCGGGGAAATAGACAAACAGTTCCTGGCCTCCTAGAGTAAGAATATACTTCCCACCTAGCTCAGAGAATTTTTTTCATGGATGGCCAACCCAGATACGTCGTCCACCTGTTATGGTGCTCTCTGGCTCTCAAAGCTTTTGTCCCTGGTCTTTTGTTCCATCTTGTTTAATTTCCTTAAAGTAAGTATTTTCTGTTTGAATATACCTCATCATCTAATCGACTTTTGCTCTCTGTTCACTGCCGTACTCCAGCGCCTAGAAAGTTCCTGGCATGCAGTAGGTGCTCGATGAACATTAGCTCATTGAATGAATGAATGAGGAGATGGCAGTGAACCAAGAGATATATACTTGATACTTCAGTTCACATAATTTTAATGTCATGGAAATTAAATCTATCTGGTGATGCTGGGTCCCTTTACTTATAATTCTACGTCAGTGTCTAGCCACACATGGCTTTGAAGACAGGTGCTCCTGTTCTCTGGAACTTGGCCATATTGCATCAATTCATTCATTGCCCATCAACTGATTCATTGTAGACTCATATTTCCAAGTGAGCAAGTCCATTTTTGGATGCACTAAATTACTATCTCCTGTCAGAAGTGTCCCTCCAATCCTTACATCTTTGTAGCATAAGACTAATGGGGAATTCTTGATCGCAATGAAGAATCAAATGCTATCTAACCCACATTATTCACTCCCTTTCATGGGTTCTTTGATGACCTTTGGTCCTTTAGATCACATTTCATTCTGGAAGGAAGTATTCTTCTCAAATGCTTCAGTTACAGATGCATTCACAGTGCTAGTCGAGCTGGTTTTCTTTTTTTTCCCTTCAGTCACACTTCTACAGTAACAATAACAATAACAATAACAAAAATTCATCAAAGGAACAGAGAGGTACTTATTTATCATGCTTTGTTATTTTTTTGGCCACTCTGAAAAACATTCATTTTATAATTAACCCATCAAACTGTGAGACCAGGGAAGGGGTACAACAGTTCCTCCACACTTCTGTTTCAGACATGAAGTGAAAATAAAAATCCAGGGAAACACCTAACAAAATTAGGGAATTGATGCATTCTGTGCAAAATTAAGAGTTTTCAAATTATGCCTCTTTGGCCACCCAAACAGGCGAATTGTTTCTGAATTGCTTTCAAACTTGGGGACACATTTAGGCATCATAGCAAACATACAAATAAGTGTATCTGCACCAAGGATATTCATAAACTGTTGGTTCAAATAAAATGCCAGTGTGTGTTAAGAAGAGAGAATTACTTAGAAAAATGATTAGGCCACTATGGAAATTGATAATACATATTCAGTGTTAGCACCAGGATCTTTTTAAACACAGTATCCAAAAATAGATAACCAGAAAAAGAAACTGACCAAGTAGGGCCAAGTGAATGTCTTGATAATAAAGGAGGAAGAGAACTGTGGGAAAGAAAGAATTCCTCAAATGAATGGTAAATAGACTTGTTGCATCATTACCTTAAGAGTATCTTCAAAAGCAGAAATATGGTAGGCAGCAGCAGCAGCATCGGAAACCATTAAGAACTCTGTATCTTAATAAAAAACATGGCACCATTAAAAGAGAATTTCATCATTTTTTGGAGCTCGTGTTTTAAAAGTCACCCTGAAATGTCTGCACAAGTGAAGAGCATACTGATATCTACTTAAGTAAAAGACGTACTGACTTAAAAGGATTATAGACATTCTCACTTCAAAAACAAATCTTGAATGGGAATTCTCTGCACGATCTTCTCAACTTTGTGGCTAATCTAAAACACATCTAAAAATAAAGCGTATTTTTAGAAGGCCTTTAGATTCCATGCACATTGGAGGTGATTGAAATTTGGTGGAAGTTGCAAGGGTAAATATTACAGAAGGGCACGAAGAATGACAAGAATGTCTTCGGGTCCTCACCTAAGTGGTCCATTAGAGCCTTATGGAGAAAAACAGGATTTTCACAGTTTGAAGGAACTACGGGAACCAAGATGGTTAGTGAGGGACGAAGTTGTAGCCATGTGGCTTACTTTGAAAGAAGACTCACGGGGAGAGTGAGGTGCCTGGACGACGGAGCTTCTGCAGGCATTAGGAAAAAAATAACATAAAGATCGGAGAAGAGAACACTAAGTAAAGGAACTGTGCTTCTTAATAACCAACAGTGACATTTTGGACTTCGTAAATCATGATCTAGTTTGGGCACTCTGAACTATCGTATTATAATTGGTGAAATAAGTAAAAATCTATTTACTTTTTAATTACAAGAGAGTGAGGGGACTTAACATTTCTGATTGCCCTGAGCTTCTGAACAGTTTGACTAGTTTAAAGCTTAAAAAAAAACTTTGGCAGGCAGTCGAAACATGGTACACTGCTTTGGTACCATTCTTGTAGAAAGTAACCCCAAAGGGGAGAAAAGCATTTTGCCATATGGGTCAGCTTGCTGCTTGCGAAACTGAATCCTTGAATCCTGCCACCCAACCTCACCTCTCAGATGGTCCCTGTCCTGGGGCTTACAACCCATCAGCTCTTTAGTGGACAGCAGATGTAACTAACCAGTTTTGACCAGCTTTTAGTAGGGAATGCCAAGGAGAGGGAAATTGGAGTCTGAGATATTACTGAACCCCAAATTATATTAATATTCAACAGGAATCTCTTTGTGGCCCACTGGTTTTTAAACTTTCCTTCTTAATAGTAAGATACTTTTTGTGAATTAAATAATATGTATAATCCCAAATCTAAAATTGGTAAGGCAGAGCTGATTGACATGGGAATGCGGGAGGGGCCTAGAAGCCCAATAGCTTCACATGGTCACCCTCTCTCTAACCTAAGGGTACTTCGTGGAACCACTAGAGCTGAAAACTGCCACTACATCTGATTCCCAGAGATGTGCAATGACTTGGCCAAGGTAGGTCGTAGCAGAGTCAGGGCTGGGTCCAGACTTGCTTTTCCTGGGGTGTTTTCCCCACCACATCACTCCTCCTATTACTTCTCTAGCAACTCTTTCTTAGAAGCCCTCCACACACCTGAGGTAAAGGATGCATTAACTGACCTTATTGTGGTAAACATTTCACAATATGTATGTATATCAAATCATCACATTGCATGCCTGATGCTTACATAATGTTATATGCCAATTATATCTCAGTAAAGCTGGAAAAAAAAAAAAGCAAAAGAAACCCTTCACAGTGACCCTTTTAGAGAAACAGACTTGGAGAAAGAGGAACAGAGTAGGTGTCACAAGGTGGGATGGCCCTGGGTGAGACAGGACAAACGACAAACACCCCAAATGGAAAAGCCCCACTGTGTCTCCACACACCTGCCCCTGAGCTCCTTGACAATGAAGCCAAAACCCCCTTCGGGCTGTGTTTTCTAGAAGACATGAAGGGGCCCTGCAGGTTCTCCGCAGGCATTCCCTCCTGCTGGGGCCCTTCAGGGCGGCTTGAATCTGCTGGGTTTCCAAGGTCACAGTGAACCCTCTGAGAGACCCTTTGATTTAACACGTAAGGGAATTCCCACTGGCTGATTAAATATTTTTATATTTTATCATTTTCCTGCAGCTAGCAGCTTTTGGCATGCACGGTATTTTTATGAACGTTGTAAGTAAATATTATGGGGTCAGTCACAGAGATGAACACGGACCCGCAAGCCTGGGGCTGGAAGACATTAGGCTTCACTGAAAAAAAAGTGGGAATAAAAAAGGAAAATATTGAGGATTTGAAAGACTCGCAAAAAGCATTGCAACTGTGCCTCCAAAATCCAAAGTTAATATAATTAGACCAATAGAAGCAAATTGATCTTAACTGATATATCTAGATACCAAGGGATCACTTTATTTAATTCATGTTATTTCGAGATTGCAGCATTTATTAGAAGGGAGTAAGCGGGGTTACACTTTCACAGTAACAACCATGAGTTTTGTTTTCCAGACAAAACTAGACCTTTCCAGACTCTTCCACAAAGCACAACAGACGGATTCCTAAGATGCCAAGCCACTACTCAGAGTTTCCAGGGGCACAGGCCACTTTTGGTCCAAATGTCCCCTTGGAAAATACAAGAAAGAAAACATCAAGTGTGGGCTCTGGTGGTGTTAAGCTCCAGTGCCCTCTTGGAGTGGCGGAGTCTCGGTGATCTGCTTGGAAGCTGATGTCATAAAAGTCCTCCTTGACACAGGGTGATTCATTGCAGGAAGTGTACCCCTTCCTGGGAAACCACTAACCCTCTGTGCCTGTTTCCCAGCTGCCCCGCCTGGAAATCGCCGGGGAACCCATGCGGAGTGTCTGGGTCAGCGGCTCCAGCGTGGTAGCTGCCTCCGCGTGCCTCCCCAGAGCATCTTTTCCACTTTTCTCTCGGCTCCCCTTGTGGCTGGCACAGGGCAGGAGGAACGGGAGGAGGCGCTCCACCATCACATTGGATGTGCGTTGCTGCTTGAGCTTTGCCCTCCCGCACTTCGCGCACCGACTCTCCCCGTGCTTCACCCTTCGCCCCTCTGCTACGCCGGTTGGCTTCGTTAAGTCCAAACCATTTCAGTCTTTCCAATCGGCCGAGCGTCTTTCTTCAACACACCCCGTAAATGCTCTCCTCCCTCAAGGTGCTTTCAACACTGGTCGCTGGCATCTTCAAATCTAAGAGCTCAGCTTAACCCCAGATCAGGAACAGTCTCAGTGCCAGGCATCCGGCAATAAATATATTGGCCGGAAGGAAGAAAGGAGGGGAGAAAGGAGGAAAAGGGGAAGAGAGAGGGGAGAAGGGAGAGAGGATGGGAGGAATCCGCCTGGAACACAGCGGACAGTCCTGCTGGGGATTTGGAAACACCTGCTGAGCATCCGGATTGAAGGCTGGACCCCGAGACAGCCGAGGTGAGACCCTTCCGTCCACGAGGCAGCGCGGTGGAGGCAGGATGTCAGAAAGGGCCTGGAAGGAAGGAAAGAGCTGACGGGTCAGAGGAACTGTGAACAGGGCTGACTTGTCAGGAGAAGGGTGTGAAGTGCCAGCCCAGATCCAGGGAGGAAGGTGTGCCAGAGCTCCTGCCACCATCCACGGCTTTGGTCTCTGCAGCCCTTCCCAGGATGGTCTACTAACCCCGTTTGAGTGGGGCGGCCTCTAAAATTGATCCAAATGGAATGAAAGCCTTCTGGAGTCTAGGTATGATGGTGTCTTCTACTTCCTTTTTGCCTACCTGGCCTGCATCTGGAACGTCAGGAAGAGATTGCACTGTCTGTCGTGGAGCCGGTCTCTGCCCACACTGGTGAAGAACGTTCTCACCACCCCGCCCTCCTCCACGGCTGCTGGCCGTCTTCACTAACACCCACACTTACCCCGAGAGCTGAGTTCTAAGAGCTGCAAAAGAGAATCACATAAAGAAATTGTCTACCCTCTAGAAACTACTGTAGAACATTGTCCAGTTGTTTTCTCTGCTTGGAAACTGGGGTACCAACTGACCATCTGCGTTTAGGTCCTCCTTGGAGAAGGTCTGGTGGGATTTCGGGGAGGGGGGCGTACTTACTTCAATTCCAGGAAATGAGACTTTCTTGACTTTCCAGGTAAATCATTCAAGGCTAGGAAATAGCTAGGGAGGGAATGAAGACAAAGACAGACAGATGATGAGTTTTTGGCAAATCCTGTGTAGTTAAGGGCAAGTTTTATTGTCTAAATATACAAAGTAGATCTTTGATGATAATTATAATATTTAATAAGATGAAATACTAAGTGCCAGGCAATGTGAAACTCTTCTCTTGGTCCTTACAAGAAGCCTATAAACTAGATTCTTTTACTATCTCTGTTTTACAGAAGGGGAAACTGAGGCTGACGGATGTGAAGCAAAATGCTCAAGGCCACGCAGCTGGTAAATGGTAGAACTTGAATTTTTGAATTTGTTTCTAGTTGCTATTCTATTCTCTTCGCACTTTGGGTCACACGTATACATACACGAACTGGGTAAATCCTGTTAAATAAATCTTGTTTCAAGATTAAAACCAACAATTGCCTTTTTCCCTCTAGATTGAAGAGTTTCGCTGCTTGCATCTGCAGTGACTACCTCTGGAGCAGCTTTGCCACTTAACAAACTGATGAGACCCCTGTCCCCACCGTCCAGGTCCACCCTCCAGGCCCCACAGCACGGGCACTATGTACTCACAGAGCTTTGCCCTTTCTGGTGGGTCTGGAACCCTGGACTAAAATCTCCGGTTGCTGCTGACTGACTTAATATGGGCAAGTCAAGGTCCTCCATTTTCTGTTTGTCCCCAAAGATTCTGCAGTGCCTTCCGGCCCGAGGCTTCCAACTCAATAGCCGTTTCCCGGATAGAGGAAATTTTGATCATGAAATTCTCGAGCCATCTTCCAGCTGAACTCCACTCTGCTTTTTTGCATTTGTGCAGGGCATTTTTGCAGGGAGCGGCTGGAAGGAAGGTCAGGTTTTGTTCACCAGTTTCTCTTGACTCTACTTCTCATTTCTGGCCTCTGTGCAAACAAGGTTGCGTGTAAAGGCTCAAGACGGGTGTCACTCCACAGCTAACCCCGGTCCCTCAATATGAAGGCTGCTCTCAGGATCTCAACAATACCTATTCTGTGGCATTTAGAGAAGGTTCACTGAAAGAGAGGCATATTTCTTAACGCAAGCTATTGGATTGCAGAGAAACCAAAGCCCCTCACAGCAACAGTATTATCCTGTCCTAGCCCTCTGTTTCCACTTTCAAAATGTGCTAAAACAATAATAATAATAAAGCTATTCCAAATATGCCAAATCTAAAAAATCTGCACTCCCAGACTCCACTATTGTGACTGTTTCTAGTTGATATTTTATAATCTTATCACTTTGAGCCACACATCCACATACCACCCTGGGTTATTTATGAAGATAAATCTGCTGAGATCAAAATTGACAATTATTTTTTGCTTTGTCTAAATTTATTTTTGCTGCCTTGAAAGAAAAAAAGGTTCTGAAAATATTTTCCAGTGGGTTTATTTGTTTAAAAAAGATTTTGGTAAAGAAATTAACTCTGAACAAAAAATATCTTTCGGGTCGTCGACTACCAACTACCACATATTTGGAATATCTTGAATTATCCAGGAACTGACAATTCGGTTTTAGGATTATTTGTAACCTTGGCTGTGTTGCTACATTTCGATGTTTTCAAAGTTTGTCTAAAAATATAGCTGCAATAATTAATGTCTGGCTCCTTGTGCGCATGGGCTTACTAGCGAATTGAACTTTGCATTACCCATACTTTATGAGCTTTGTTTTTCTCATCTCTGAAGCAGAAAGAATAACACCTACTGTATAGAAACTGCCATGAGAATTAAAAGACATAATATAGGTGAAATAATGATTGCCTACCACACAGTAAGTGCTCACTAAAGGGTAGCTTGAAAATATTATCTGAAGAGTGAAGTTTAAAATTAAATTGGGTGACAATAATTTGTGGGCATGTCGTCTGTCCCCACAAGCCTGTGTGCTCTGGGAGGGTGGGCAGTGGCCTCCTCAGACCTTCCCCCTTCCCCAGTGTTCAGACTGGTCCCGACATAGAGCAGTCTCTCAGTGAATACTGGTAGAATGAAAATCATCTGAATCTCAACCTGCCATGAACTCCAATGCATTGACAAGCAGTTGTGTATAGTCTATATTTAGAATCGAATTCTTTTCTCTAAACACATTTTTAAAATTTAACTCTAATTGTAAAGATCCTGTTTTTGTTTTCCTCTTCTACTTAAGAAACTGAAGCTGAAATTCTAATGTGAATTCAGTAGATTAGTGTTAAATAAGCTCACACTTAAAATAAGTCAGCAGATAAGTGATGTCATCGGCTTTTCCGGGGAGAGGTAAAATCGAGACAACTTGGGAGAACAGCAGGAATTTGTTATTTGTGGACAGCTGAAGTACAATGAAGAAAAGTTTCAACCTCACACGGGAATGCATTGACCACTCTCCCTGGAGGAGGCCAAGGTCATGAGGTCACCTGCTTGAAAGAGTCAGTTAAAAACACACTGGGCTTGAACATGTTGCTTTTGCTCCATAAGGAATATATTTCCCAAGTTTTCATCTAATAAGCCTTTTGTACCCTTTAAATATATAAAAATAAGTGTATGGGTAAATGCTCCAAACTAATACACAAATATTATCCAGGGCTACTGCAATATTCTAAACATATTTGGCTCAGATGCAAATTTTGTGTGTATGTGCTTGTGTTTAAAGCAAACTTCAGTTCATAGGACCGTATCAATATTAGTCTAACAGATAGTTCAAATGCCCAATATATGCTGTGAACAGTGCGAATAAAGCTAACAGTTTGGCACAAAAGAGTAAGAGGAAAAATGCTCAGGTGCTGGAATGGAAGATTGGGGCCACATTGTGCAATGCTGTGCTTCTGAATTCAGAATATATTTTACCTTAAAGGACAAGGTTGGGAAATAACGTTGACCTGAAATGAAAAGCAACATAAGTGTTGGCTACCTGGAGAGCCACGATGGAAAGTTTCCCCCGCTGAAAGCAGCTTTATTGGACAAGTGGGCCCTGGGAATCGGGAGTGGGAGTGGCCACCCACATGCTGAGTATTTGTCATTCTTTGTCCTGGTCAAAGAGCCCCTGGAGGTTTCTGGCACAGAAAATGGCCTCCTCATCGGTTCTGTGCTTAAGAAAGGCCTTTCGACAGTGAGGAGAATGCATTAGAGAAGGAGCAGTTCATGTATTTGATCTCACCTCATGGGTAGCTCTTTTCTAGACACAGGAGACAATAGATATCTCCCTTTGCAGTTTCCCCTGGGCACTTGTCTTCTCAGTTTTCGGGAAGGCAGGATGATGCCACTCCTGGGACAGGCTTCCCGTGATGGCAGGGTGCTGCTCTGCTTTGCCCACCCACAAAGGGAGGGCAGTCTTCTTGTCATTCACTTGCCTTGCAGGAATTGAACCATAACTTTGTCTGCATTTCGGATTATAGGACCGAGGCTGTGTGTTTAATAAGACACATTTTCTGAACCCCAAGCAGAATATCATTCTCATAAATATTACAAAGTTGTTCAGGAAAGTGAATTCTTATCTTTTGACCCAAAGTACCCTCCAGAATCTGCTGGTATCTGAGCGCATTACTCCACCATCAGAAGCATTTCTCTGAAAGAGAAATAGCCGCCAAGAGCGCAGTGTGTCACTCAGACTTCCAGCAGGAAACAGATGGCACTCTCAAGCTGAGTAAGTGAGGGATGCTAATAAAAAGGTGAGTTACAAAGGTGTGGAAAGATCTGGGGATGTGTACAAAGGGTGCTGAAGGATCTGGGGGCTAAGACAGCAGAAGGTGATAGTGATTGGAAAGCTCTTCCTTACCCCCGGGTCTGAAGGGACATGTGCCAGGTCCAGATCTCAGGGTGGGTAGCCATAGGGAGAGGGTCACTGGAGGAAAGCTGTGACATTTGATGGAAAGATGTGGCCAAATTGTGTCCACGGCAGGAAGGGAATTAAATTCACAGCCTCCCTCTCCTCCCACTGGGGCTGAGAACCCATTGATGTGGTTTGTGCAGATCAGCCTGCCGGACACAGACTAGGACAGAGAAGGGTGGAGAGTATATCTGGAGGGCAAAGAGAAAATAACCAGCTCACTGCAGTTTTGGTATGCAGTATATCCACATAAAATAATAGTGGTGGGACATCTGAAAGATGTTGGACTAGGAAGCTCTAAGCTCATGTTCCTCCATATAATCATGGGGGGAAAACCTCAAAAAACCCTTGTCCAAATGGCAACCATCTTAGACACAAGTGGTGGCAACTCAGTTCCTAGTTCCACTCTTTAAAATACAGGGAGAGAGCAGATCTTATTTGCAGATTATTGTGTACATCTGTTCTAACCTGGCTGGGGATGCCTGAAGAACTCACTTGCTCTCTCTTTCTCACATAATTCAGGACACAGGTAGGAAAAGCTACAGGCTTTGCTCATAAAAGCAACCAGAGAATACACACGCATAGACACCCCAGGCAATAGATTCTCACTGGAGGCATACAATATACCGTCTAAGGGATGGAGGAGAAAGTGGGGTAAGACTCTGGGAAATCAGGAGATTCAAAAGCAGTGTTTGTGTAGGGGAATCTAGAAAGCCACATGCATACCCAGGGAAGACATATGCTCACAAAAATCTGAGACCATTTTAACCTTTCACCTAAGGCTGATGTCTAGGTTGAGAGCAGGTCTAACTAAGGGAAGAGTAACCCAGCCAAGGCTGTGAGTGGGGATTGCTCTCTCTCTCTCCTCTCTCTCTCTCTCTCATATATATATATATATCTCGGTGTTTTCGTTTGTGTGTTTCAGCTCCTGGCATAAGAAAATCTCTATCAAATTGTGTTAGCTCAACACAGGCTAAAGTAACAGAGGCTTCAGTGAGCACATACGGCAAGGAATAGACTTTGCAAAAATAGTCTGGAAAAGTCTCAAAACAAATGGACTATCACAGACTCCAAAAATAAAAAAAAAAAAACAAGCCCTGGGGAAAGGGAGAAATCTGATATCCAGAATTACTATATTATAATAATGTAAGGCCCAATTTTCAATGATGGTGACAACAACAACAACAGCAAACCCAGGAAAATATGGCTTATTGAAGGGACAAAATAAATGGGCAGAAACCATCCCCAAGAAGGCTGACAATGGACTTACTAGACAAAGACTAAAGCAATTCTTTTTCTTTTTTTAATTAGTCTCCACTCCCAGTATGGAGCCCCAACATGGAGCTTGAACTTACGACCCTGAGATGGAGACCTGAGCTGAGATCAAGAGTCAGGTGCTTAGCTGACTGAACTGCCCAGGTGCCCCAACAACTCTTTTAAATATGCTTAAAGTGCTAAGGGAAAACATGGACAAAGAACTAAAGGAAATCAGGCACAGAATATATTTAAAAAATGAGAACATCAACATAGAGATAAGAATTATAAAAGGGGAATAAAGAGAAATTCTGGAGTGAAGAAATGTAATAACTGAGATGGAAATTTCACTAGTGGGCTGCAATAGCAGAGATGAGCAGGCAAAAGAAAAAAATCAGAGAATTGGAAGATAGGGCATCTGAAATTCTCAAGTCTGGGGAGCAGAAGAAAAAGGATAAAGAAAGTGAACTGAATCTAAGGAACTTACAGGATACCATCAAGAGAACCGATACTGGCAGCCCTCAGAGACAGTGTGGGTTCAGCTTCAGACCACCACGATAAAGTGAATACCCCAATAAAGCAAGTCAAATGAATGTTTTGTTTTCCCATTGTATATAAAAGTTATGTGTACACTACACTGTAGCCTATTAAATGTGCAATAGCATTATGTCTAGAGAAACAATATATATACCTGAGTTAAAAAATACTTTATTACTAAATGGTAACCATCATCTGAGCTTGTAGCAAGTAGTAATCGTTTTTGCTGGTGGAGGGTCTTACCTTGATGTTAATGGCTGCTGACTGATCAGGATGGTGGTTGCTGAAGGTCAGGATAACTGTGGAAACTTCTTAAAATAAGACAACAGTGAAGTATTCTGCATCAATTGACTCTTCCTTTCATGAATGATTTCTCTGTAGCATGCAATGTTGTTTGATAGCATTTTACTCACATTAGAACTTCTTTCAGGGATGCCTGGGTGGTTCAGTCGGTTAAGCTTCTGCCTTCGGCTCAGGTCATGATCCCAGAATCCTGGGATCAAGTCCCGCATCAGTCTCCCTGCTCAGCGAGGAGCCTGCTTCTCCCTCTGCCTGCTGCTCCCCCTGCTTGTGCTCTCTCTTTCTGACAAATAAATAAATAAAATCTTTAAAAAAAAAAAAAAGAACTTCTTTCACACTTGGAGTCAATCCCCTCAAACCCTGCCACTGCTTTGTCAATTAAGTTCATGTAATAGTCTAAATCCTTTGTTGTCATTTCAACAATCTTCATAGCATCTTCACCAGGAGACATTTCCATCTTTTTTTTTTGCCCATCCATAAGAATCAACTCCTCATTTGTTAAAGTTTCATCATGAGATTCCAGCAATTCAGTCAGATCTTGAAGGTCCACTCCTAATTCTAGTTTTCTTGCTATTTCTACCACATCTGTAGTCAGAACACATACAATATTCATCAGTTAAGTTTGCTATCTTATATAAGTATGGTTTGTGTGGCACCTTAAAACTCACAAATAGTAACATCAGATTACTGATCACAGATCACCATAACAAATATAATAATGATCAAAAAGTTTGAATTACCAAAAGTGTGAGAATTACCAAAACGTGACAGAGACATGAAGTGAACAAATGCTCTTGGAAAAATGGTGCCACAAACCTTCAATTTACAAAAAACACAGTGTCTGTGAAGCAAAATAAAATGAAGTGCAATAAACAAGGGGGAAAAAAAGCCTGTATATAAGTTATGGGAATCCCAAAAGAAGAGAAAGAAAGTGGCAGAGAGTTTATTGGAAGAAATAATAGCTGAAAACTCCTGATTTCATGAAATACATGAATATACAAATCCAAGAAGCTCAATGAACTTTAATTAGGATAACCAAAAGAGATACATATCAAGACACATAATCAAACCTTCAAAAGCCAAAGTCAAAGGGAACCTTGAAATCAACAAGAATGAAGCAACTCATGTACAGATCCTTAATAACATTATTCCCTAATTTCTCAGCAGCCCTCTTGGAAACCAGAAGGCAGTGGGATGATATATTTAATAAGTATTGAAATAAAAAAAAAAAAAAAACGGAATTCTCTATCTGGAAACTATCCTTCAAAAGGGATGGAGAAATTAAGACAATTCCAGAAAAACAGAAGCTGAGAGAGTTCATTACTACTAAACTTGCTCTACAATGAATGTTAAAGGAAGTCCTTCTCAGATGAGCGTTTTTCCAATACCACCAAGCAATTAACTCAGTTCTGACACTATCTACCTGGAGATCGTGTCAGGTCCAAAAGTTAAATTCTCAGCCCTATAAGACTGCCCTCCACTTCTCCACTTCAGATGTCAATCCCAAGTCCAGGTTGTCACCTATGCTTCTGATGATCAGATGTTCCCATGATCCCTACTTGGGTTTCATTAAGTTACTAGTGTGGCTCACAGAACTTAAGAGACACATTTTACCTTCTAGATTACTGGTTTGTTATAAAAGGATAAAACTCAAGAATAGCCAGATGGAAGAGATGCACAGGACATGGGACGGGTCACAAAGCTTCCCATTCTTTCTGAACACCTTCACATGGTCACCAACCCAGAAGTTCTCTGAATCCATCCTTTGGGTTTTTATGGAAGCTTCATTGCATAGGCATGATTGATGAAATCATTGGCCATTTATTCAACCTCCAGGCCCTTTCCTTCTCCTAAGGTCAAGGGATGAGACTGAAAATTCTAATCCTCTAATCACATGATTGGTTCTCCTGGCTACCAGCCCTCATCCTTGGGTTATATAAGGACTTTCCAAAAGCCATCACATTAACATAACAAAAGACACCTTTATTACTTAAGAAATTCCAATGGTTTGGGGAGCTCTGTGCCAGGAATGGGTGAAAACCAAATATGTATTTCTTGTTATAAATCATAACATCACACCTTCAAACAGAAATGAAAATATCTTAGTAACTCAAAGCCAGATGAAGATACAATGACCTCTGGTAAAAGTATATATATGAGAAAAAAAAAAGCCAGTATTATTATAATTTTGGATTTAACTCCACTTTTAATTTAACTCCACTTCAGGATTTATGAGACGAATGCATACAACGTAATTATAAATCTATGTAAATGGGTATATAATGTATACAGATGTAATTTGTGACATTAATAGCACAAGAAGGGTAGAATTATTATAGGAGTAGGGTTTTTTGTAATTGAATTTAAGTTGGAATCAATTTAAATTAGATTGTTACAACTTTAAAAGGTTATATGTAATCACCATGGTAACAACAAAGAAAAGTATCTATAGAATATACACAAAAGGAAATGAAAAGGGAATCAAAATGTATCTCTACAAAAATGAAACACAAAAAGAGGCAGTAATGGAGGAAATAAGGGACAGAAAATGATATAAGACATATAGAAAACAACAAAATGGCAAAAGTAAGTCCTTCCTTATCAGTAATTACTTCACATGTAAATGGGCTAAACTCTCCAATCAAAAGGCATTGGTTGGCAGAATAGATTTTAAAAATTTGAACTATAGGCTGTCAACATGAGACTTACTTTAGCTCTAAAGGCAGAATTACGTTGGGAGTTAAATGATGAAAAAGATACTTTATGCAATTAGTAATCATAAGAGGGCTGGAGTAGCTAATATTAAACCAAATAGACCTGGGGTAAAAAAATTAGCACAAGAGACAGGAATATATATATATATATGTATATATATATACATATATATATATATTTTAAATATTTTATTTATTTATTTGACAGAGAGAGACACAGCGAGAGAGGGAATACAAGCAGGGGGAATGGGAGAGGGAGAAGCAGGCTTCCCGCAGAGCAGGGAGCCCGATGCGGGGCTTGATCCCAGGACCCTGGGATCATGACCTGAGCCGAAGGCAGACGCTTAACGACTGAGCCACCCAGGCGCCCCGACAGGAATATATATTGATAAAAGGGTCAATTCACCAAAAAGACATAAAAATTATGAACATATGTGATATACAAAATATCAGAGCTCCAAAATGTATCAAGCAACATTAATAGAATTTAAGGGAGGAAATAGCTCTAATAGTAGGAGACTTTCAAAAATGACTACAACAACCAGACAGAAGATCAATAAGGAAACAGTGGACTTGAACAGCACTACAAACCAACTGGAATTATAAGACATACACAGAACACTTTACCCAACAACGGCCGAATATACAGTTTTCTCAATTGGACATGAGACATTCTCCAGAATAGACTATGTGTTAGACCACAAGATAAATCTTAATACATTTTAAAAGATTGATATTGGGGTGCCTGGGTGGCTCAGTCGTTAAGCATCTGCCCTCCTGGGATCGAGCCCCGCATCGGGCTCCCTGCTCAGTGGGGAGCCTGCTTCTCCCTCTCCCACTCCCCCTGCTTGTGTTCCCTCTCTCACTGTGTCTCTCTCTGTCAAATAAATAAATAAAATCTTTAAAAAAATAAAAAAAAATAAAATAAAAGATTGATATCATACAAAGTTTCTTTTCTGGTCACAGTGGAATGAAGCCAGAAATCAATAGCAGAAGGAAAACTAGAAAACCCACAAATATGTGGAAATTAAGCAACATGCTCTTAAGTAACCAATGAATCAAAGAAGATATCACAGGGAGATTTAGGAAATACCTTGAGACAAATGAAAAGGAAAACAGAACACAACATACAAAAACTGATGGGATACAGAAAAGCAGTGTTAAGAGGGAAATTTGTAGCTTATATGCTTACGTTAAAAAAAGAGAAAGATCTCAGATCAATAACCTAAACTTACTCTTTGAAGAACTAGAGAAAGAAAAGCAAACTAAACCCCAAGCTAGCAAAAGGAAGGAAATAAGAAAAATCAGAGCAGAGCAAAATAGAGAATAGAAAAACAATATAGAAAAAACAACAAAACCAAAACTGGTTCTTTTTTTCCCAAAGATTTTATTTGTTTGTTTATTTTGGAGAGAAAGAGAGAGAGTGCATGTGCAAATCGGGCAAGGGTGAGGAATAAGCAGATTTCATACAGGAGCATGGAGCATGTCGTGGAGCTCGATCCCATGACCCAGAGATCATGACCTGAGCCAAAAATGAGAGTCAGATACCCAACCAACTGAGCCACTAAAGTTGGTTCTTTGTAACAACCAACAAAATTGACAAACCTGTAGCTAGATTGACTAAGAAAAAAGAGAGAAGACTCCAATAACTACAATCAGAAATCAAAGAGAATGTTAAGAACATCTGTATGCCAACAAATTGGATAATCTAAACAAAATGGACAAATTCCTGGAAATGCACAAAACTAAATCAGGAATAAATAGAATATATGAATAGACTTACAACTAGTAAGGAGACTAATCAATATTCAAAGCTACAACAAAGAAAAGTCATGGGCTAAATGCTTTCACTGAAGAATTCTGCCGACATTTAAAGTTAACACCAGTTTTCAACTCTTCCAAAAGATAAAGGAGAGAACACTTCCTAACTCATGCTATAGAGCCAGCATTACCCTGATAGCAAACCCAGCTAAAACACTACAAGAAAATAAAACTACAGACCGGTATCCCTTATGATTATTGATGGAAAAATACTCAACAAAATACTAGCAAACTGAATTCACAGTAGTATATTGAAAAGATTAGATGCCATGGCCAAGTGGGATTTACTCCTGGAATGCAAGGATGATTCAATGTACAAAAATTAACCAATGTAATGCATCACATTAGCAGAATGAAGGAAAAACTCCCACATGATCATCTCACTTGATACAGAAAATGCATTTGACAAAATAACAACTAGACTTCTTTTTATTTGGGATATGTTATGTGCCAAGCTCTACATGAGGCATTCAATAATGTTTTGAATCCTCAAGGCAACACCCTAAAATATGTAATATGATATTATTGCATCCCTCTTACATATGAAGCAACTGAGGTTTGGTCTTCAAAAACTGAAGTGATTTGTCAAAATCATATCTACACAGTAAGGAGTAGAGTCAGTAGATATGTTCTAGATTTTCAGATTACAAAGTCTAAAACACTGCTACTGTTTTTGTGGTTTTTGCTCCTCTGTCTAAAAAGAATCAGATGAAGGTTCCAGGAGCCGATTTGCAAAAGTCACTCCTCAGCTGATGGGCTTAATAAAATGGCCTTTGGTGTCTTCATCTCTGTCCCCATCCCCACTGGTAACAAAGTGCTACTATTTTGATTGCATGTTAACTTTTGTTGCTGAAATGGGGGTCTGGCCGAAGTCACTCCCATTCTGACTTCGGACTGCTGGATGCTGTGGCTTCCCTTTCCCAGCATCTGTCCAGGGCGAGAAGGGTTCGCATGGACCCCGCAGCCCAATAATGGAGCGGCCCCACGGCAGGAAGCTGTAGAAGCAACAGAAAACGCAAAGGAAGTTCACAAATTGAGAAAGCTGAAATCAATTTGGTTTTGACTCAGAGTCATGCTCTGTCTCTCTAAAAGATTGGTGCCAGCTCCCTGAACTTGGGTTATAAATAAAAGCCTGAATTAAGAGTTTCCAATTTTTTAACGAGTTTTAATAGGTATATTGTTTAATTTCCCAACAAACTGATGAAATGCAGATCTGCTAAATTGTAAAACTGCCTACAACATTTGTTTACTTGGACTATTACAAGAAAAGAGATCTTTTGAGATTATATCTTTTATGTCATAAAACTCAAAAATAGGCTCCGCGGACTTCTGACGTTGTACATCTTAAACTTTTACAACCCTTCCGGACGTATTACCTTGCGTTAGCCCCACAGCAGCTGGGGAGGTGGTGTACCCGTTAGGCCAGGAGTCCCTGCTTTATACCTGGGAAGGAGAAGAGCAGATGGGGACCCAATCTTTGTGACAGTCTGAGGTGAAGGGGCATTCGCTTAGCCTGACAGCCTGGGTTTTTCTCTGACTTAAAGATTTGGGATTTCTGGAGAGGAGATAGTGGAATGCGAACTCCTTGTTATGGGAGTTATCCACAGAAGTAACTCCAGATTTTGCTTAGGTTCCATTTATTGCCCTCTGCTTTCTGATAGTCTTACAACATCCTTTCTCTACCACTGGCCACATGCAGAGAGATCATCGGACTGATGGTAACAGGAGAAGCCTTTAGTGTTAATCAAGAGATTAAAACTGACCCAAATGCTATGTATGAGGTTAATGCTGGCGACTCTATCAAGCAGGTTTAATATTACGCCAGTTCATAATTCCAACCCAAGTTATCTTACAGGAACCTGGCCTATTAAAGATAAAGCCCACCTCCCCACCTGCCCTAAGAAAATGGAAGTTTTAAAAAAGGGGGGAAAAATTAAGAAAAAAAGTAAAAGACAAATTTCGTTTATATTTCACATCAGGTCAGGTGACTTCTGCTATCTTCTCTAGGTTGCACGTTTTAACCACGGGAAATTGAGCTGCATGCATTAAGCAAGAATTTTCCTATCACTGAGAAAATCTGCTTATTAGGTTTGCCAGAAGCTGTCCTGCCTCCCAGCCAGAATGACAGACTGGTGAATCCTCAGCCACTGGGTGTGGGCGGCTTATCAGGTTCTCATCTCTGAAGGTAGAGGGTACAAGTAGGTCACAGGCAAAGTCACTGGTGGCCTCTTTTCAGTCCAGCCTCCAGATTGAGGTAGTTTGGCTTCTTAAGATAACCTCCCAGGTAGAAGCACGGGGGGCGGGGGGGTTGGTGGTGAGTTAGCAGGTGTCCCTGGAGGCCAGGTATCCCTGAGCACTAGTAAGGGGGTGGGGCGGGGAAAGCCCACTTGTGCTGATTAGGACCCCATCTCTTCCCTACCGAAATATTTCCTAAGCCTTTAAACAAGACTAGCAAATCCCCAAAGATCAGTTCGGCCCTCTGGGATTTTTCAAAATCCATCCCACCCTTGTGGGTTGGAGGAGACGTTGTCCTTGCCTGCAAGAGAGGACGGGCCACTAGCCTTCAGTCATGCCGTGCCGGTCTGTAGTTCTGAGTTCTGACCAGTAGTTAACTCTGCTGTCAGCGTTAACTTTTGTTCAAGTTCAACTCTGGAAATGTCCTTCCTTTATTCTCCGTTTTCCCTTCCTCAACCCACGGCACACTCCCCTGTCAAAGAAAGCCTTTGTAGAGCCAAAAGTAAAATGCCGCCTCAGAGCAGTTACTGTGCCCGGGGGGTAGCTGGCATTCCTCAGAATGGAAGAAGAATGTGCCCTTTGGTTGTATAATCATCGTGTCTAAAAATAGCGGAGACACCCCTTACTGTACTGGTTGGTGATACACAGACGCATGGGTGATGAATAATCATACTGACAGTCATTTGGGGATAAGCAAGAGAGAACAATGAATAAAAACTGATCCCAAAATAAAATATGAGTTTCACAAACCTCGAAAGATGTTTTCATCGTAAACTGAGGTTTTTGTTCCTTGATCAATTCCTCCGCCCTTTTATTCTTTATCTCTTAAAGCCTGAAGAACTGCCTTCATCTGCACCTTCTATTCAACAGGCTGCCCCGTGGGAAGGCTCGGGGCGTGGCTCCCTGAGGCATCCACAGTGGGGCTGCTGGAGGAGCAGACTCCCACGGCAGGTGCAGCTGGGTCTTCCAAAGGTGGGAGAGTTGGGAGCCCACATCCTTCTGGTAAAGACGCTTCCCCTACACTTCACGACAATAAACCCACTTCCACAATATGTAATTTAGATTTTCAGGTGACTCTATAAGCAGTCATTTCTCCACTGCGAGTTTAGGATACTCTTACCAGCAGTTTGCTCATTTTCAATAAATGCTAACACAAAAGCAAGAAATACACAATTGCAGTGAAAAAGTACGTAACTTGACTTCGTTCCCTACTTACTACCAACATGCTTTTCCCCTTCTCCTTTAGATTATGTGCATAAACACTGATATAAGGGCAAGCGTCTTGCCTTTGGGGACCTGAGTGTTTTTGATGGTGACAGCACAAGGACCCCTAGGGTGGAATGTCTTGGTAGCAGTTAAAGGTTAACAAGATGAGTCGATGGGCCCATCAATGTCTTTGAAGAAGGGCGGTGTTGTGCAACGTGGGGCCAGGGGTGAAGTTACAGGAACCTCCCAGCCTCTCTCTCCAAATTTTCAGACACAGCAGGTATTGCAGCAAGTTGCCTGGGGCCAGCCACATCTGCACCCTGGGGACAGATGCTATGTCACAGAGTAAAGGATGCTCCAAGCTGGAAGGCTCTTTATAGAGCATAGAGACCGACTTCCTTAATTTACTGGCTAAGGCCTACATAACCTAACTTGGATTATGTACAAGAATATTTTCAAGCCCTCTATACATTGTTAATCATTTTCAGATACATGATGTCATTTGATTCTCTCCCCAAATTTTGAAGTGGCAATACTCGTCCCATTTTGCAGTTGGGGAAGTTGAGGATCAGAAAAGTTCATGGCTAATTCTAGATCATAGAACTGCAAGTGGGGGGCCAGAGACTTGAGCCTCAGTGTTTTAAATTCTGGTCCCTTGTCCCTGGGTTGGGCCACCCTGTCTGCACCTAGGGCAACATGTCCTCCAGCAACATTTATTTTATGCTTTCTAGGTGTCTGGACCGTGCATAGCTCTGTAATCTGTGTTCCTGCTACATCTAAGCCATTAATAAAATAGTGTTGATAAATTGTAATAAATTTTATTTTTTGGTCATTTTTTATTTCATTAAGGAAATAAATAAAAGACTTGGATTTTTTTTTTTCCCCTTCATTTTCTTGTACAGGTAAGGAGTCCCATTTTTGCTCATCCCATGAAGTTGTTACAAGCGCGCCTTTACACGGATAATGATAAAATCTCCTGGGAGGTACCTGGGAGAGTACCTAATCCAACTTTGTCATCTTTAGAGAGGAGAAAATTCACACCAGGACCTTCAAGTCAATTCTCTGAGGCCATAGAGCTAGCTAGATGCTGAGCCAGGACTGAAAATCAAAATGTCTGATTGCC
Organism: Halichoerus grypus; assembly: GCF_964656455.1. Classification (NCBI taxonomy): domain Eukaryota; kingdom Metazoa; phylum Chordata; class Mammalia; order Carnivora; family Phocidae; genus Halichoerus; species Halichoerus grypus. The sequence goes on along the minus strand of NC_135715.1, from coordinate 62,267,997 downwards.
GGTTCAGTTTATGAATAGTTTTTAGCCAAGAGTAGCATGGTTGTTTCATATTGGTACTTCTTTTTCCAAGACTGCTTTTTTAAAGGAATAGGATAAAAAGGGACACTTTTAGGTTGAGATATACTTGTGTGTGTGTGTGTGTGTGTGTGTGTAGATCCAAACCTACAAGAAGATTAACAATTAAGCTCGTTCATCTGAAAGAAGATGAGAAAAAGAAAAAACTAGGAGCATTTCTGTTCTCAGTTATATTTGTCCTTCCTAATCAAAACCATGTGAGAAGCTAGAAAAGAATCAAGAGCCCGGTGTGATTGCCAAAGACAAAGAAGGGACAGCAGAGAAAGAAAAATGAGGGAACAGTGAAGCAGAGACCCACTATTATTTCCAACATTTTAGCACACAGTCACACTTCCAGTTCTTCATCAGATAAGAATGTTTTGCGCAAATTGGGCCAATTTACGCTGCACAGGAAAGCCTGTTGCTGTGCTCTCAGCCCACCACTTCCTGTGGGAGTCAGCGAAACAGGCTCAGCCCTTCCATTCCTCTGACCAAAATGCTTCCAAGCCCGAGGAAGAACCTCATGGCTCATCCTGCCATTTGGTGGAAGGAGTCCACGGTCAGCCCTTGACAGTCATTAGGGCAATATCGTCCACTTCTCAGGTGTTTTCTTCCCCACTGTGTGTGTGTGTGTGTGTGTGTGTGTGTGTGTGTGTGTGCGTGTTTGCGCTCGAGTGAGAGTGTGTCGGTAAGAAAGCTTAACCTTCTTTTGGCTCCCTGCACTCCAATTACTCACTCTTCATGCAAGTCAATTCTTTGCAGTTGTAATTGTAAGTTTCCTTTTTCCATGACAATGCAAACAATTTTAGGTACAGGAAAAGGCCTTCTACCTGCTTTCCGCTGACCTCCATCCACAGTCCCTTTTCAGCAGGGCTCCAAAACCTTGCATTCAGGATGCAGAGACAGGAAAAGTTCCATGGGAGGCTGCCTGCTGAGTTTCATTCCTTGGATTTTCATTCTTAGATCAACTTCTCAGGAGGCCAAATGATGAAGACAGATAAATGATGTGGCGTCATTTAGCTTGTTTTACAACAATATTCACAAATTTTCATTCACGATCATCTTCAAACTTCTTCCCAGTAGTCTTCTGATCTACTCTTCTTTCTTCCTGCTTCCCTTCCTCCCTGATCACCCCCATGCTGGTAATAATGAGATCCCATAGTGGCTTTCCAGGTGCTGCCACCACCACCAGGCAACTGTTGGGCATTCTGTCATCCCACCGTCCCTCTTGGTGTCCCGGCATGTCTGAGATGGGAATGGGGAAGAGGGTGCAGCTGACTCACCTGGTTCAAGCCCCCGGTGCCAGAGTGCTGCTCTTCTGTCTGTTTCTGCCTTGAGGGTTTTCTCTGTGGGCTCCTGCCCCTCACCCCAGTCTGAATCTACTCCTAGGGAAAACGCTGCTCTGGTTGGAAAGTTCTTTGGGCCAACCGAGAGCCCTCGGAGTCTCTTGGTCTCTCTGCAATAACAAGAGCTCACCCCAGAGCAGATTCTAGGCTGGTACTACGTGTATAAGAAGCAAGATGCTAACTCTTTGTTCAGGGATAGAAGTCCGTGAGATGAAATGGCACATCCACCATCCACACAGTTAGTGCAAACCACAGGACCGAAAAGACTCAGATCTGAGATTTAAGTCAGTTCTCTTTCCAGCATCCAAGTCCTGGTAAAGCCAAGCTGCAAGGAGCATGAGCAGAGGGTCAGTGTGAAAACCTTCTGCTCAGAGGACTTGGTCCTCTGTTTTTTTTTATTACATTTCTTACTGAATAGAAGGAATTATTTATTTTCATTAGGAAATCTGACGGAGTAGAAAGCCCAGAAAACCTGGGTGGGGATTGCATAGTTTATAGAGAATTCCATGGAGGGCAGGGCACAGGAAAAGAGGATGACTGATGTGACCAAAAATTCCAGAAATGAAAGGAACCTAAAGATCTTCTTCATAAATATCAGATTCTTCATAATCTGAAGATATTCTTGCTCAGTGTTTGCAACATTTTAAAGCCCAGGTTCTTACACAATGCTTTTTCAGTGAAACCTCTATGTATCTCTACAACCCAAGATTTTGAGTAATTTCTCTTGTATTTGGGATCATGAAAATATGCACCCTTACAGATTCTTTTGTGTCCCCAGAGGGACTAGGTACTTGCCTCCTCACATCCACCGAGGATACCTGTAGCACGATGTCACAGAAGATGACAAGGCCAAGAGATGGCCTCCCTATAGATGCTTAACTGCCTCCCCAAGATAAGAGCATGTTTCCTGTCTCTAGTCAAGAGCTTTGTCCTCTACAACATTCTGTGTCCCTACAGTTCAAGTGTATCAAGACTATGAGATGTACTTAGAGTTTTCAATTCTTCAAATTCTTTAAAGTGCTCTAAGTATTTCCTTGGGGAGAGTTATTCCAGTCTTCTTCTGGGAAACAAGCACATGGTATATCCATCTTCCACATGGTTCTTTAGTCAGAGAGAGAAGCATTGATGTTAGAAGCAGAGAATAGAGCTCCAGCCAAAGTCTTGATCTGCCTCTGAACAAAGAGGAGGGAAGTGAATGAGGGTGAGACCTACATAAAAGAAGGCCCCCGTGACCACTTGAATTCGGCATAGTAAAAAATAGCAAAGACCTAGCCCAAAGCAGCATAAAGTCTCATTTCCAGATTTAAAATTTTAAGAATAAAACTAATCAGCCAAGTGAAACGAGAATAATTAAATGCTCATAAGTGCCCCAGGAATCTTTAGAAATTTAAGCAACACTCTATAATTAATACATATGGGATTTTTTTTTTTAAGAAAGGAAAAGTACAGCTGTACTGTGGACTCACAAAGAAAGACAGAGGGTTTCATCTTGAAAGGTATAAAATGATCTCTCTCTGAGAATATGAAAGAAGGTAGATTCAGACTAGAGCAAGCCTGAGAACTGCAAGGGACAGGAAAGGACAGTAGTTCCTGGAAGGAATGTGTGAGCGGAAGGGTTATAGGAACTTTTAAGTCTTTTATGAAAGGATTGGAGAGAAGAGAAACATGGGAGGCCTATTAGCAAGTCAGAGAAAGATGGATTTAATGATGAACATGACATACTTGAGATAATGAACCGCATCATTATATTCATCTTTTAAAAAGAGGAAAGAAAATATATCCCAGGAATATGAATACATACATATTTGGTGGAGATGGGATAGGTAGAATCTGAATCTTTGTTAAATTGGTCACTAGTAAGCAAGCAAATTCTAAAATAAAATGAGTTCAAAAGCAAGCAAAACTACTCCATGGTATGAGAAGTGGGGAGGGGAAAACCCTGGAGAGGAGGGAAGGGGGCATCTGGGATGCTGGTGATGTCCTTTTTCTGCACCTGTGTCAGATTACAGAGGGGGGGTGTTCTTTGTGGAAAATCTGTTGGGCTGTTCACTGTGACCCATGTGCTTTTATGTATGTGTAACAAAGGAATAACAAGTAAAAATAAAAATGAAATAAGATGGAAATTTTAAATAACGTAAATATGAAAAATATGGTGATATATAAACCAGAAACAAAGGTGGGGTGGTAAATTAATGAAGTTATAAAGCAGCACATAGATATTTTTAAAGATCAGTAGAGAGCTGAAGATGAAAAAAATAGCAGTCAATCAGGGTGTGACCACATTTTACTTTTGCCAGGGATATATTTCTGTACGATTTTATATATTTAATAATTTATTTTAAATTTTATGGTGGTAGTTCTAATTAATAAGAATCTTACATTCCATTTGAAATTAAATCATTGCTCTCTTATTTTTCTTTTTAGAAATGAATCCAGGTTTCCATATATACAATTTGTTTAAAATGAAACATATCCAAATTTGTAGAAAGGAATGAAATCATATAACCAAATGTGACTTTCAGGAAAAGACTAGTCAATCAACCAAAAATAATTTGATTGCTAATTATGTGGCCAATCCAATACTAGTTATCATCAGGGACACAAAAGAAGTAAAAGGTTTTGTTTCTACTAAGAACTAATAATCTAGTTGGGGAGAAAAGACCAACAAATATGAATACTTTTTCATTGTTCAATGCTGTCTCTGTACAAGTGATAATATGAATGTGGTATGAATATATGTTACCTTAAATAGAGCATGACTTTGACTCTCTCTTCCCGTAAAAAATGTTGAAAAATGTTGAAATAAAAACCACTACATTGACTGAAATTTGTGTAGATTATAAACTGAAGGCTATTTATTTATTTCATAAGAATTATCTGATGGAGATCAAAATTAGATGTCATCTTATTGATGGGTTCATTACAATATTCAAAGAATATTCAAAGAATTTCACAATGAAATTTGTAGTTGGCACTAAATGACAGCATTTTGTGAAAACCCTAGAAAGTTTTAAGAAGAGGAAGGGGAGGAAATAGGAAAAATGTCTCAAGTTAAATGTCAATACCACTAGGAATCAATTACCTATATGATAGATGGGAGAAAATTGGTCAGCGCCAAGTGCCAAAAGTAATGAATGTTGGGGTAAGAGTGTAAACCAAACTACATCAGACCCGGGAATATGATTTAGCAGGAAATGGCAAAACAAAACCAGAGTCTATGTTTCTGTTTACCCAGAAACAAAAAACTCTCATATTGAGCAATGAAAAAACAGTGTAGTAGAATGAGCAATGGGTCATGGTAATGTCCGCTTTTCAGCCCTGTTTCCATTCCACAGTCTGTGAGTGAATCAGAATTTTTCCCTTGGTTGAGTTGACTTCTGGCTGAGTGTGGTAGGCTGAATAAGGGCCCCACAAAAATATTTATGTCCTCGTCCTCGGAACCTGTAACTGTTACCTTATATGACAAAGGGGACTTTGTTTATATATGATTGATATAGTTTTTGATAAGGGAAATCCAGGGAGTCCAATGTAGTCAACAACTGTCCTTATAAGAGGAAGGCATGAAGGAGAGATGATGACAACAGAAGCAAGAAGCTAGAGCATTACGAGGCATGGTTCACAAACTAGGGAACACAGCAGACTCTAGAAGCCGGAATAGACAAGGAGAAGGACTTTTCTCTAGACCCTCCAGAAGGAACCAGTCCCAAGGGCACCTGGACGTTAGTCAAGTGCAACTGATTTCTGACTTCTGATCTCCTGAACATATGGAAATAGACTTGTGTTGTTTTAAGCCATTCACATCACGGTAATTTTTTTATAGCACATTAAGAAACTAACACATTGAGTAAAGTGCTCAGTCTAATTAGACCTAATTTTCTCTAGGATGCTTCTCTTGCAGGGCAGTTGATGAGTGAGTCATTTTGACAGAGGGATAGGTAGTTCACAGGTAAGCAAGGTTTCTTGCAGCCATTTTGGGGGAATTTTTTCTTCTGTCTCTGTGGCTCTAGAATCTCTAAGCTTGGAGCCTCAGCTTTTTGGATTGTTATAGAAACCCACTTACTGGGCAGTTTTCCTGAAATTCATGTCTATCAAGCATGCATGGGGGTTGGTACTCCAACTCCAGGAAAAAAGAAACTGAGCACATGGCTTAAGAAAGAAAATTGGCAAGTTATAGATTAAAACACCAACTCTGAAGTGTAAGTCTTAAGATGTTTCTGTAAGTATTCTTTGACTCAAATATCTTTTTGGTATGTGATTTGTTCCTCATCTTCACAGCAGCAACAAAAGTGTGAAAAGGATACTTGTAAAGAAAGAGTTTAGCACGTATTTCTCCCTCACTGGACACTGGGCTCTTTGAGGTCAGAAACCCAAGTGGTCGAGTGCCTGGTGAATAGCAGGTGATAAAACAGGTTTTCCAAGGAAATAGGAAAGAAGGAAGGAAGGAAAAGAAGTGAGAAGGAAGAAGAAAGAAAGAGAAGATGTGTTTTCATATTTTTTTTCTTGAAACTGAGTGAATTGGAGGTCCAAAGCAAATCTTATCAGCCAGTGGTCTGGGTAATGAGAAATCATGATGGAAAATGACGGAGTTCCAAAATGAAGTTTCAGATGAAATTTGAAGGAATATTTTAGATATTTTAAGCCTAAATAATTCAGCTCCAACTTTTCCTGTGAGCCTTTTGTTGTAACACTAAGGTAACCATAGATACAACCTTGGGGAGGTCCCACATATTGTACAACCATGAAAAGATTGGCATAAGAAAGACACTTGTCAATCCTTCTAGAAACTTAAAAGGAGAATGGTAAGAAGCTAATACATGGAAAGAAAAAAAAGGCTTGTGCTTGAATAGGAAGGCCTCGATAGATATTTATGGTTTGATTAAATCTTTAGTAGGAATGGCACTGGGAAAAGAAACAGTTTAATGTGGAGAAGGAAATACTTGAGTTACTGGTTGCACTGATGCAGAAACAAACTTGTACCGAATGTTGTGGGCTTCATTCAACTGTTCTGGGTGTAGCATTTCTTAAATGGGCTCCAGAGTTTGTAGTATCCAGGCAAGGATGACACTGCATATTGACAAAGGTGGTTGACATGATTTGCACGTGGTGCCGGGCCATAGGAAGGCTTCCGCACTTTCCACGAGGGAGGACATCTTGGCCGCAGAGAGAAGCAGTAGGAAGTCAGGAGGCCTGGATTCCAGTCTGATGATGACCCTGTGACCGTTCCTAACCATCCCCAGACTACAGTTTCCTCCCTTTGGCTTGAGGAGGCTGAATCAGATCAACACCAAAGTCCCTTCCTATTCTGAATTCTATAACTCTACTCTTGGCCTAGAGAGCAGTTGTACATTAAAAAGGAATTTTATCCTCTGTCAGGTTCTTCTGCCCCAAATATTTAGGTCCTGACTTGTACACAGTAAGGAGCAAATAGCATCTCCTTTTGATCCTGTGGTTAAAAATATTTAGGTTTTTTTTGGTGTTTGAAGCATTCTCTTCAACTAAATATCGTAACCTTGACATAGCAGGATTTGTACTTAACTGTTATAAACACATACTATTGGCAAGATCCTATGAAATAATTGACTTACAGTGACCTTGGTGCTGGTAGCATAACAGCTCAAGTTTTTCATTATCATTCTGTGCCAGATAAGGGAATTTTCCTCTCGTTCAGCTGATTTTCAGCCTTTGTTGGGGTAGTGGGTAGTGAGCGCTTTAAAATGCTCAACATGGAACGCTGCAATGTGAATTTCAGCAGCCTATTTGGGGAGCTATTTTTAGTCTCTTAATACATGATTAATGTGACCATTTTCTCCTTATCACTGTCTTAGATTTAATTAACAATTGGTGTGATTATTCTTCCTGGTTGTGATGCAAGACGATTAAACCTTTGAATCATGATCAAGGCCTTATAGGTTAAAAAGCTACCCAAACTGCTTTTGATGGGCCAGGAGCGTGATTGTCTTTGTGGACTAGTGAGTTTTGAAAAATCTATTTGCAGAGCTACATAGTTATTGATTATAAAATAAGTGTAAGTGGTCCTGCAGTTCAAGCACTGCAACAAAAATGAATTGTATTGCTCCATAAAATCTCACATAAAATATAATGAGCGTTTCCTTAGCATAGAGTAAGATTTGGGAAGATTCCTTCTCAGCTCAGGTTATTCTCCTTCTTTGTATTATGCGTTTCCATATCAACCGTGTAACTGAGGAAGAAGCCAACCCTGAAGAGCAAGCTGGCTGCGATTCCAATATTTGGCCGCCCCACCCCGGTAAAGACTGCTCCTCCCAAGTTAGACTGTGTTCCTCCTGTGAAATGGTGACCAGCAGGCCCCGGGGGTAGGATCTTGATTTCCTAAAAACTGACACAGATGTGTTTAGAGCTATCTGGGAACCACATGGCAAAATAAGACCTTTGAATCAATTTTCAGGTGATAGATAGAAACTGGAACTCCTCGTTTCCTACCCTTTCCCACTTATTATTCTCATCACCAACTAAAAACAATACAGCAATCAAAGCAGTTTAATCCCTTTATCATTTACTCAAAGTAACCCAAAGCAGGAATTTCCAAGAAGTCAAATTTGCAGGATCTTGAAGGAAAAGGGGTAAGAATAAACAAGTGGCAAGAGCTTAGTACAGGGTCTGATACATTTGAGATGTTCAGGAAGTATTGACTATTATTAATGGCATAACGACTATTATTTCAAGGCACTCACCCACCAGCCTTGTGTTCTCTTCTATTCTTACTGCTTAGGAATTTGATGCCTAAATTGAATATTCGCTATAGCAAAATCCCACTCCAAGTAATTAATTAGCACATCCCATAGAATTAGGCACAATGGGACTTTTAACGGCATCTCTGAAAAATGTACTATTGCATTTATTATTTTTATTTTTTTATTATGTCACAAGTTTTTTAAATTTTTTTTTTTATTATGCTATGTTAGTCCCCATACAGTACATCATTAGTTTTTGATGTAGTGTTCCATGATTCATTGTTTGCGTATAACACCCAGTGCTCCGTGTAATGCGTGCCCTCCTTAATACCCATCACTGGGCTAACTCATCCACCCACCCCCCCCCTCTAAAACCCTCAGTTTGTTTCTGGGAGTCCATAGTCACTCATGGTTCATCTCCCCCTCTGATTTCCCCCCCTTCATTTTTCCCTTCCTTCTCCTAATGTCCTCCATGCTATTCCTTATGTTCCACAAATAAGTGAAACTATATGATAATTGACTTTCTCTGCTTGACTTATTTCACTTAGCATAATCCCCTCCAGTTCCATCCATGTTCATGCAAAAGTTGGGTATTCATCCTTTCTGATGGCTGAGTAATATTCCATTGTATATATGGACCACATCTTCTTTATCCATTCATCTGTTGAAGGGCACCTCGGCTCTTTCCACAGTTTAGTTATTGCGGACATTGCTGCTATGAACATTGGGGTGCATGTGCCCCTTCTTTTCATTACATCTGTGTCTTTGGGGTAAATGCCCAGTAGTGCAATTGCTGGGTCATAGGGTAGCTCTATTTTTAACTTTTTGAGGAACCTCCACACTATTTTCCAAAAGTGGCTCTATCAACTTCATTCCCACCAACAGTGTAAGAGGTTTCCCCTTTTGATTCTAGAAATGACTTTTTTTTTTTTTTTAATGAAAACCAGTTTTGGGAGAAGGGCTCAAATGGAGTCATTTCTAGATCAAAAGGTATATATATAATTTTACTCTTTTACAAGATACTGGTTTGTGGGAAATAATGTTATTTATTTTAGAAAAGAAATTGTGTACTAATAAAAATCAGTGAGTTTTAGAAAGCTACTCAGAAGTTGGGTACCTGGGTGGCTCAGTTGGTTAAGCAACTGCCTTCGGCTCAGGTCATGATCCTGGAGTCCCTGGATCGAGTCCCGCATCGGGCTCCCTGCTCCACAGGAAGCCTGCTTCTCCCTCTGACCCTCCCCCCTCTCATGTGCTCTTTCTCTCATTCTCTCTCTGTCAAATAAATAAATAAAAAATCTTTAAAAAAAAAAAAAAAAAAAAAGAAAGCTACTCAGAAGTTGATCACTTGAGCTTTGAAGGAAGTTTAATCCGGGCTCTAGCATGAACTTGATTTGATAGTTTAGGAGATTCAGTTAAATTGTCTACCTTAATTTCTTCATCTATAAAATGAGAATTATGTTATAATACAAGATTCACTCTTATAATATTATGGTAGAAGTATACATCCCTGGAAGAACAACCCCCAAATAAGGTATATTCCTTCTTAGCATAATGGTATAAAGTTATTTCTGGCCAAGAGCAGGAAGATGGGCAAGAAAGATTGTCATGGCGCAAGTATCTCTATGATTTTGTGAACCCACAATTGTCCCTGATGGGGCAATGCGACCAGTTTTGAGCAACTGAAGTCTAAGGGCATAAAGAGAAGAAATCCTGGTTATGGGAGAAAAATAATCTGAATCTCCACTTTGTATTCCCAAATAATAAAAATTTGCTTCTATTCAAATTTGAAAGAGTACATATTTTAAAAACCAAAAATATTTACTGGCTGATTATAGAGCTGTGATAGTAATGATGCCAAATCAAGTTGGATAAATGGTACCTGGTACAGAGAAGGCCCTCAGTAAATGTTTGTTAGATTAAATCTGAATGTAAGTGATGCAAGATATTTTGGAAATAAAAAATTCCATGAAATATTAAATATCAAAAATATAAAAGCCAAGTATTATTCAGAAAAAATTAAAGAGTAAAGCTTAAATGATTTGATTCCCAATCAATGATTCATTTACAGGGTTTTCTGAGAAATATTTAATTAATGAATATAAAGACTTTGGATTTTAAAGTGATGTTTTGAAAGTATTTTTCTGCCTTTTAGATCATTTTATGAATTTGTACATTTTGGCCTTTTTTTTAAAGATTTGTTTATCTATTTTACAGAGAGAGGGAGCAGAGGGGAGGGGCAGAGGAAGAGGGAGAGAGAGAGAGAGAAGCAGATCCTGGCTGAGAGCAGAGCAGAGCCCCACACAGGATTGGATCTCAAGAACCTGATACCATGACCTGAGCTGAAATCAAGAGTCGGATGCTTAACTGACTGAGCCACCCAAGCACCACTGCACCTTTTGGCTTTTTATCAACAAGTGTTTATGGGGTGACTACCAGGTCACCCTAGGTGTGAGGGACTTTTCTAAGTCCTGGGGAAGCAGAAGTCGACAAAACAGGAGAAAATCATACCTTCATGGAACTTAGGCTAGAGTAGGGGAAACAAATAAATATGTAAATTATATAGCATATCAAATGCTAATAAATTATATGGAGAAAAGCAAAGAAGGAAAGGGGGTGCAGGATACTGGGAGAAAGGTGTTTTCATATCAACAGAATGGCCAGAAAAGCCTCCCTGAGCATTTGAGCATAGATGTGATGGAAGAGGGGAATGGTGAGCCCTAGGGGAATCTGGGGGACCAGCATCCTACGTAGAGAAAACAGCAACACCCAAGAAGATGCCATGGCCTGGGATCTTGAGGATAACAAAGAGGTTGCATGGCTGGAGTGGAATGAACAAGGGTGAGAGCAAAGGAATTTGGGTCAGAAGGGTAATGTGGAATCAAATGGCATAGAGCCTTTAGGTCAAAATAAGAATTTAGTCTTTTATTCTGAGTTGGGTGACATTTCACCTTTTTTTTTCTTTAAATTGTGGTAAAATGGGCATAACATAAAATTTATCATTGCAACCATTTTTCAGTGTACAGTTAGTTCAGTGGCACTAAGTGCATTTACTTTGCATTATCACCATCCATCTCCATAACTTTCTCATGTTGCGCAGCTGAAACTCTATACCCATTAAACAATAATTCCCTATTCCCTCCTACTCCCAGACCCTGGCAACCACCATTCTACTTTCTATTTCTATCAATTTGCCTCTTCCAGGTACCTCATATAGGTGGAACCACACCATATTTATCGTTTCGTGACTGGTTTATTTCATTTAGCATAATGTCTTCATCTCTTCCAGTCTTCCAGATTCATCTCTGTTGTAGCATATGTCAGAACTTACTTTTTTACTGCTGAATATCCCATTGTATGTATATACCATATTTTGTGTATCCATTCATCCATTGATGGACACTTGGCTATTATGAATAATGCTGCTGTGAATATTGGTGTATAAATATCTGTTCAAATCCTTCCTTTCAATTCTTTTGGGTACATACTCAGAAGTGGAATCATTTCAGGTTTTTGAACAGAGGGATGACTTCCATTTTCCGGATTACTCTGGTTGCTGTGAGGAAAATAGGCTGTAAAGAGACAAGGTTAAAAAACGGGAAGACCTGTGAAGGAGATCCTTACTATTGGATCTTGAAAATCTTTTGAAGTAAAAGCCCACAAGATTTTCTGGCAGATAGGCTGCTGGTTGTGGGGAAGAAAAGATGAATCAAAGATGACTCCAAGATTTTTTTTCCATTACAATAGTAAAAGTGTTCTTTACAGGCCATTTTGAAATAAAAGATCGACTAATGCAAGTTTCCGAATGGACATATTTCTGCACATTTCAAAGGCATACTACATTCACATGGAAGGTGCAGGTGGAGGATAAAAGAGAGACTTTGCATTGATGTGACTCCCCAAAAGCTCACATATTGTATTGGGGGGGAACTTAGGCTTTATGAGACCTCATGGAAAGCAAGAGATTACGCTGTGTGCAAATATGACAAAGCCTAATCAGTCATAACCCAACATTGAATGCCCAGGAATCTGACATGAGTTTGGCTTATTTTTGAGCAAATATATCAGAGCTAATATCTAAATGTTTATTTTTTCTTTTTTTTTAAGATTTTATTTATTTATTTGAAAGAGCATGTGCGCAAGCAGGGGGAGGGGCAGAGGGAGAAGGAGAGAATCTCAAGCAGACTACACACTGAGCAGAGAGCCCGAAGCCGGGCTCCATCTCACGACCTTGACATCATGACCTGAGCCGAAACCAGGAGTCAGATGCTTAACTGACTGAGCCACCCAGGTGCCCCTAAATGTTTATTTTCAATAAAACCTTTTATATTTAATATTAACAAGGTCACACAATGTTTTAGTATGAAAACGCTCAGGGATATGAATCAACAGAAAGGTCACTAGCTAGGCTGTACACAAATGCTCTGTAATCATAATTTGTGAACAAAAATTACAGCCAGAAGTTCTTATTTTATCACCCCAACAGCCCCAAGAGTCTATACGATTATTTTACACAGGGGTGATTGAGTCTCTGAGAAGTTAAGAAACTTGCCCAAGATCACAGAACTAGTAAGTGGAGGATATTTCTGACACTAATAATTTGAGCGAATATTTTGGAGACTGGTTGAGAATTCAACCTGATTGAGCCTGATTATCATATACAAGATACAGGCAGAAGGCAGGGAGGCAAGTTTTATCAATACCTGTACCCACTTCCGCCAGAGTGACTCAGAATTGGATGCTATGTTCATCAAAGTGCACCAGCTGGAGGAACAACTTTCCTGCAGTCTGTGAACTTTTCCAAAAAATCTTTCCTTCCAGATACTCAATGTTGTCATAGTTTCTCCAGAGACGTTACCCGGGGATGATAGGTGAGGCTGCTAGGTGTTCACCGTGTGGGTCCAGTGTGAAATATACAGCATGAATTCAATAGTGTCACTCACTCCAAGTGCATCCAAACTCCACGGACAGGCATGCAGCAGCCAGGTATCCCAGGCAGCCAAACTTCTCCTGCTTGACTTATCCAGGTAATTTGTTACAGAACCTGGACTGGATCGCCCGACAGAAGAACCATGCGGCACCTGGAGATCTTGGAGGATAGGAGGTTTATTTAACGCCGACGGGCTCAGAGGAGAGTGATCTCCAAAGGTCTGAGCCCTGAGCACAAACAAAGGGGGCAATTATACACTTCTACTTCCACATACTTGGCACTCTTGGTGCATGCGCGAAGCGGGGCAGGGAGAAGAACCCGGAAAAGCCCCGGGGCAAGGACGGGGACTCCCTTGCTGGCTCCGTCGGCCATCTTAGGACACAGATTTTTCCTAATCAGTTGTCTTCAAAGGGTAGCACAGTCCCACCAGTGACGGCTGTATCTGCGCCTGCTAAATGAATAACGTCTAGTTCTTTCTGTGTTGTCGTGCACAGTAAAAACAAACTACAGCAATTGAGTCAAATGTAGAAAAGATGATTAGCCACACAACAGGCCATGGCTACGCGAAGCCAGACGAGAAGAACATTCAGCCAGTCATCAATGGTCTAAAGAGAAAGCAGGTATAAATCCAAATATTCAAGTATTTGCAAATTTAACCATTCGTGAACTGAACGAGTTCAACAATTCTCCTGGCTGCACACAAGGCGGAGTGACCGTCAAGAGAAATGGTGGCTCAATCTTTATCCTCGTCTCTTACATTCTTTTAAATTAGTTCCTTCTCTGGGATGCCTGGGTGGTTCAGTCGGTTAAGTGTCTGCCTTCGGCTCAGGTCATGATCCCAGGGTCCTGGGATCGAGCCCTACATCGGGCTCCTCGCTCCTCGGGGAGTCTGCTTCTCCCTCTGCTTCCCACTCCCCCTGCTTGTGCTCTCTCTCTGACAAATAAAATCTTTATAAATAAATAAATAAATAAATAAATAAATAAATAAATAAATCCCTTCCCTTTGGTGTTCAAATCATCTGTCCTGTACAAAAATCTCTCCTCAGAAGCTCAGCATACATCCATCCTCTTTCTTCCTTTCTTTCTCTACAAAACTTTCTGAAAGAAAAAGTAACACTCAGTACCCTCATATCCTCACTCACTCCGCACCCTTGGCAAGTTGGCTTTGGCTTTAGCGTCTCTCTAAAGACCTCTATTTTAAAGATATCTTAATTGGTAAATAAATCCATAATTACAAAATTAAGTGTCTCTTCTCAATTCATGGTTGTGATATCTTGATTGAAAATAAAAATATACATTTGATCTTCCTCCTGGTTTCTGGCACAGAGCAATAAACATGTCTTTTTTATGTTAAGGAGGTGACTTTTGGACCGCAGGGAGAGGGGCTGGTTGCTGGTGGAGCCAATCTTGTGATAAGAAGGCTGGAACTCTCAGTTCTACTCTCCAAACTCCTGGAGGGGGTGAGGGTCTGGAGATTGAGTTCAATCACCAATGGTCAATGATTTCATCAATCATGCCTATGTAATAAAGGTTTCATAAAAACTCCAAAAGGGTCTGGAGAGCTCCAGGTTGCTAAACACATGGAGGTGCTGGGCAGTGAGCTCAGAAAGCATGGAAGCTCCACATCCTTTCCCCACACCTTGCCCTATACATCTCTTCCATCTGACTGTTGCGGAGTTACATCCTTTCATAATCAACTAGTAATCTAAAAAATAAAATGTTTCTCTGAGTTCTCTGAGTGAGCTGCTCTAGCAAATTAATTGAACCCAAGAAGGGGGTCGTTGGAATCTCTGATCTATGGCCAGTTGGGCAGTAGCACAGGTGACAGTGATGGCGTATGAAGTGGGGGGTAGTCCTGTGGGATGGAGCCCTTAACCTGTGGGGTCTGATGCCATCTCCAGGTAGACCATGTCCAAGTTGAGTTGACTTGCAGGCCACCCAGCTAGTGTCAGAGAGGTCCTTGGTGGTGGAGACACAACACCCCCACCCCAGCATCTCGTAATTGGTGACCAGCGTGTTAGTAGCCAGTTGATAATGTCATCAACTGCTGATCAATTAACTCTTTTTGGAATCATTTCTCATGTGTTGGCTTCAATGACGTTATACTCCTATTTCTTCTCTTGTAACCCTACACTCCTGTTCCTTCTCTTAGTATTTTATCAACCTCTTCTTAGACTGCCTTAGTGTGGACTCTAGTTGTTTTTGTTTGTTTATTTGTTTTTTGTCTTATTTTGTTTTTTTGTTTTACTCACTTCCTAAAAGTAAATGTCCCTGTGGTTCCGTTCCCACTCTTTCCTCTGGTGCCACCACATGCTCTCAAATGGTGAGTTCGTTCATTCCCAAGGCTTAAACTTTAAATCTATCTCTGACCTAGTTCTGCTACCTCATGCTTTATTTTCAGTAATCTTTTCAATATTTAAACCATGGTCTCTTAGGAACACCATGTTGCTGAGTAACCCAGAAAAAGTCACAACCTCTCTGAGACAACCTCTTCTCTTTTGTGAGATGAAAGAATAAATCTTTTAGGTTTCACATGGATCTTATCAGTCAAGGATCTTGTTTGGAGACGGAAACCTAAAGAGAAACTGACTTTATTATGGGCTATTATGTGAACTTTAGAATTGCTAGTAAGGCTGAGAGACAGAGTTAAGGGCTAGAACAGGACACCTCCAGGAGTTTACATAGCTAGAACTACAG
This sequence comes from Halichoerus grypus, assembly GCF_964656455.1. Taxonomy (NCBI): domain Eukaryota; kingdom Metazoa; phylum Chordata; class Mammalia; order Carnivora; family Phocidae; genus Halichoerus; species Halichoerus grypus. The sequence continues at coordinate 62,252,263 of NC_135715.1, read as the reverse complement.
ACAGGTCAAGTCCCACTAGAGGGCAAGTTTGACTTTGCTGACCGGCTAGCTCTGCAGACATGACCACGGATACTGCTGCCTTCACCATTGTGACTGTGCTCCGTATATAGTGAACTGACCATCGGTCATGGTCCTGACATCCCACACACAATTCAAAATCTCCAGTTGGAACATCCCATTCGCTGATCCTAGATCATATTGCCTGGGCCCTGGGAGCAGGCAGAGGATGGATCTAGCTGACACAACACACAAAGGGGATTTCCACCCAATGGCAATGGGGACTGGGCGTGGGACAGCAAATCCTCTCCCACATGTACAATAGATATCTCAAAGCTACCTCAGACTCAAGATGTTCAAACCAGAACACCATCTGTTACCCAAGTAACTTATGCCTCAAACCTCTGCTTCAGGCACTCAGGATATGAATTCTTGCTTCACAAGTCTTTGTTTTAATAGTTGTTCAGTTTCATTCAGTAACTACATTGGTCAGGCTGTTAACTTTTTGATCACTTCTTTCTCTTCCTTTCCAGTCCTAGCACATAGGTTTTTGTTAAGAATTGGTTACCGAGGGAGCGAGTTAGGGGCTAAAGGCAACACCAAGCAAATCTCAAGGCATAGTTTCGTCAGTGTAGGATGAAATCGTTTTGACTTGAAGTCTTGCTCTTACGTGTGATTTTCAAGGACTGTCTCTCCCTTGCAATTTTCAATGAGCTTCACTTCCCAAGTAATGCTTTTTGAACCCCCTGAATGCTAATGACAGAGAACAGAACCTGGTGATTAACGGCCTCCCTTCTACTAGAAAAGGAGAGCGTACTAAGACAACCCTTTCTCTGGTCTTTGATTCTTTCACAGTGAGGCAGATCACAGCACTCTCAACACACAATCATCGTCATCTTTTGGCAGTATATTCAACTCAAATATTTAAACATTTTCATATGTTGATGAAAGAAACATCCAGTAAATTAGGTGTGATCTGTACCTATGGCAGCCTACAGATGAAGAGGAGGTGAAGATGTGTCATCACTCAAATAGACATATTTGCCTTTGCTTTTGATTGTGAAACTCAGCACATCGCTTGCATTCATGAAACAATAAAGGAGATAATGTGATGTTATTTGAACATCTATAAATATCCACAGGGGATAATAAATGCCTTTGCTACCTCCAAGCCCACATGTTATGTGCATTTTCAGCGTGTAGCAGTTGTCACAGATACACTTCATGGTTTTCAAGCCTGGAGCTGATTATATACTCAGTGGACTCTTAAGTGAATTACGTCTTTGAAAAAGCAAACCACCCCCCATATTTAAAATTAGAACCTGCCCCTACCACCTTGGCATTCCTAATCCCCTGACCCAGCTCTGCTTTTTTTTTTTTTTTTTCTATAGCAACTTAATCACCTTCTTAAATACTATATGATTTAATTGTATGTGTTTATTATCTATTTTCTATCCCTTCCTCTGGGAGGACAGGGGACTTTATCTGTTTGATTTACTTATGTCCTAAAAGCCTCAAACAGTACCTGGCACATTCTAGGCATGTAATTAGCATCTGTTGAATGAGTGAACAAACAACACCCAGACAGCTCTAAGGATAATTGTAAAGCCTGAGACCTTTGCCTTTGCTGTGCCTTCATTTGCACTCAATTCCTGGTCCATGGTCCCTTCCTTGTAAAAACCTGCTTTTCCAAAGTCACTGCAAGCCTTCAGTGACTCCTCACAGTTTACCGCACTACTATTTCCTGGAATTATTGCATTTCAGCCAGGATCATCAAGTTAAAAGAATTTTTTGAGACTTTCTTTTTTTAAATTTTTTAAAGAGCATTTTTAGGATCACAGCACAATTGAGAGGAAGGTCCAGAAATTCCCATATAGCTCCTGTTGCTATGTATGCACAGACTTCCTCAAGATAAATACCCCTCACTGGAGGACACATTTGTTCCAATGGTTGAACCTACAGCGGCAAATATAACACCCCAAATCCATAGTTTATCTTAGAGTTCACTCTTGGTGTTGTACATTCTATGGGTTTGGACAAATGTATGATGACATGTATCTGTCATGACATCTATCATACAGAACAGTTTCATGGCCCTAAAAATTCTCTGTGCTCTGCCTATTCACTCCCAGCTTCCACAATCCCTGACAATCCCTGATCTTTTTACTGTGTCCCTAGTTTCCCCTTCTCCAGACTGGCATATAGTTGGAATCATAAAGTATGCGGCCTTTTCAGATTGGCTTCTTTTCTTAGTAATATGCATTTAAGGTTCTTCCATGTCTTTCATGGCTTGATAGCTTTTTAGTGTTGAGTATTAGTCCATTGTGTGGATGTACCCCGGTTTATTTATCCATTCACCGACTGAAGGGTATCTTGATTGCTTTCAAGTTTTGGCAATTATGAATGAAGCTGCTGTAAACATCTGTGTACAGGCTTTGGTGTAAATTTTCAACTTCTTTGGGTAAATACCAAGGAGCACAATTGCTGGATCATATGGTAAGAGTACGTATAGTTTTGCAGGAAACCACCAAAATGTCTTCAAAAGTGGCTGGACCATTTTGCATCTCCACCAGCAATGGACTCCTGTCTCTGCACATCTTTGCCAACATTTGGTGTGGTAGGAATACAACTTTGATGGCTAAATTTCCACCACACTTCTGTCTCCGGATGCGGCTTAGATATTCTAGCAGGGGGTAACTTTCATGTGAAGAGAAATACACTCGACCCCTCTGATTAAGACGTAGGATTGCTAATTTATGCCTTTGTTGTGAACAGATAACTGTCCAAAGGGAGTTGTGTCATCTTTTTCAAGATTTTACCGAAAACTATGTGTTATATAGAAAACAAAAGGAGTGTAAGTCATAGTCTAATCACAAGTTGCTTGGTATTTTTATCGACTGCTCCAGAAGACCTGGACTCACAAACTTACGTGTGTTGTTTTTCTTTAACACTCTTTCTTTTTAAAATCTATAATCATCATCACCATCACCCTCATCACCCTAATCATGATCCTCATTATCCCATGAAGTTTGATATTGGATTATTTTAAATTTCCTAACCAAAGTACAGGAAAACCATACTTATCTAAAGGCTATAACTGGAAACCACAACACTCTGGAACTGAGTCAACAAATGGTCTCTAGCTGTTTTGAATCACCTAATTAAAAGTATCTTTTCAAGATCTCCTTTCTTTTCTTCTTGCCAGCTTTTACTATTCCCCTGGCTTTTGGACTCCTGTGGAGGTCCTCTGGAGCAATCTGGTTTCTTGCAGCCATTTGGCCTAGGGTGTTGAAGGGAAGAATAGCACAGTCCAGAAATTAGGAAGGATGTGGCTCGGGCTGGAGCTGGGGAGGAAAGCAAGGCCTGAGGGAAACATGATGTGGCTACACTATTGTTTTCTAGGCTAATCCCATTAGTAAATTAAAAAAGTAAAGCTCTTTAGTCATTTGAGATGTCTTTATTCCACCTTTACACTTGATTTATTGTTTGGCTGGGTATTAGAATTTAAATTAAAAATTTTTTTTCTTTTGTTTTTGAAGGCTTTTCTCCTTTGGCTTCTATATCCCTTTCTTGTGTTTGATTTCTTTTTTTTTTTTACAGTTTTTTCCTTTATCTTTAGAGCTCTGTCACTTCTAATTGAGTCTTATGTAGGCCTTTTTTCAACACAAAGTTTTGTGGCTAAGCATTTGAAGAGCCCTTTCAGACTGCAGACCTGACTTCTTCAGTTTGAGAAATGTTCTCCCGTAATTTTTTTTTGTATAATTTTCAATGAAATTCACCATAAGGGGAAGGGGCAGGGATTAAGCCTTTGAGCCGAGGCACCTTCAAACCTCAGTGTTCAGCAGAGGCCTCTGTTTCTCCATCCTTCAGTTTCTCAAGAGATGTGACAACTTTTATTTAGTTTGAATGGTCAGCTCCTTGATCATTTGGAAACTGGTTTTGTTTTAAGTTACATATTATCTCAATTTCAGATGAAAAAGGATAATTCTTTGATGTGTGGCTGGAAAATTACTTCTGTTAGTAGGTTAAGAGCATTATTTTTACCAGCTGGCTCTTTGCCCAGTGCCCTCTAGCTCAGCGGGTGGCAGCACCAGTGTCTGAGGTTACTTAGTCTTCTGGGCTGCCTTCACCAAGTACCACCAAGTGAGTGGCTTAAGCAATAGAACTTTGTCTCACAGTCCTAGAGACTAGAAGTCTGAGATCAAGGTGTCAGCAGGATTGGTTCCCTCTGGGGGCTGTGAGGGAGAATCTGTTCCATCTTTTCTCCTAGCTTCTGGTGTTTTGCTGTCAACCTTTACCATTCCTTGGGGTGCAGAGCACCACCCTGATCTCTACCTTCATCTTCACTTGGTATTCTCCTTGTGTACATGTTTGTCTCCAAATTCTCCCTTATTATAAGGATACCAGTCATATCGGAGTAGAGCTCACCCTAATGAATTCATTTTAGCTTGATAACTTCTGGAAAGCCCTATTTCTAAATAAGATAATATTCTGAGGTACTAGAGGTTAGGACTTCAAAATACAAATTTGGGGGTACACAATTCAACCAATGACATTCAAGAACCTGGATGTCATTCATGACACCTCACTCACTTTCCTCTCCACATGCAAACCACCCAAATGTTCTTCCCATTGTACCTCAAATACACATCGTGTCTAGCTATTTCTTTTTATCTTTACCCCAACATTATCTTTCTTTCTTTGGCCCATGGTAGTAACCTCCCCCTAGGCCCCCTGTTCCTGCTCTAGTCTGTCCGAATTTATTTTCCATTTGCCAGCCAGAGATCCTCCCAAAGTGATTATTTGATTATATCTCTCCTCCTCATACAACATTCATTGGCTTCCCATTGCCTAAAGATAAACTTAAAACTCCTTCATGTGGCTTACACACAATCTGGCTCCAGCCTTGTCTCCCCTATTTTATTTTCCCAATGCTCTGAGCTGGGGCCAAATGGGAGCTTCTTTCAGTTCTTTGATTGCACCACATTCTTGCCTCTAGGCTTTGAACATGCTGTTCCCAGTCTGGAATACTCTCCGACCTCAACTCCCCAGACATTGACTCATCCTCTGGGCCTCAACTCTAATGTTGGCTAGCTTCAGGAAGGCTAACCCTCTGTAGTAGGCTGGATGTGGACCTCAAGGGGACATGTCCATGTCTCAATCCATGGAAACTGTGACTACTACCTTGGTTGGGAGAAAGGTCTTTGTACATGTAATTCAAGGTCACAGCTATACCCCCAGTGCCTAGCCCAATGCCAGTGGCATATGGTAGGTACTAATTGTTAATATTATATATTAGTATATATATTACATACCAGAAACTAATGTAACGTGGCATGTTAACTACACTAGAATTAAAATAAAATAGAAAAAACAATACTGCTAATAAGAGCTTTTCCTCAATAAGTAATCAGTCAATCAATGTTTCAGACTGGGCACTGGTACGGATTTGAAAAACATCAGAGCACCATAGTTCTGCTCCTCCGAGTACCTTAAGAAACTTGCAGTCTCCCTAGTAGACAAAATGCTCACATCTGACAAGACAACCTTGAGAGCCCCAAAAGCAACACCACTCCCCCAAATGAAAATAAATAAAATCTAATCTGATTTTACAAGTAGTTTAGGGACACTTTTATCAAGACATTTGTCAAAATTTATTTTTTATGGAATGCCACCTTAGTTACTTAGAGCTGTTTTTAGAGGAGTAACATGATCCTTAACCTAGAAAATTCTATAGTGTAATGAGAGAAAAGGAGAACTATAATTTTCTTCTTATAAGCAAATATCAAAAATATATGTGAAGATATGTGTTCTTAAAGACTAAAAAAAAAAAAACTAACAAAGACAGGGAGAAATAATAATAAGCAAATTCACAAGTTCCATGTCTGTTTACCTCCCATTCTTAGCGCTAACCGTCATAACCCTTGGGACTTCCTTGTATGCCAACAGCTTTTCCTTTCAGAAACTGCCCCTTCCCGAAGTCCTATTGAGCAATAAATCCCAGGACCCCCACCTCTTCTCCCATGGAAGAGGCTAACTGGAGTACCGCCTACTCCTGGATATAGTGATTGCTTCAGTGGTGAGCATGCATCTCAAGAAAGATCAATCAGATTTATTTTCAGGGATTGCTCTGGATTTCACAAGAGAGAGGGGTGATTTTTGTTATTTTCTTTTTCTTCTGAGATTGCTGGTTCTGAAGATAATGCACTCTAAGCTCCTAATGGCCATCATGGCCGCATGTGGTGAGAGCCTGCCTGAGGAGGAAGTCTACAAAGGGGAAAGCAAAGCAAAGGCAAGAGATGGAAGTGAGACACAGAATCTTTTTGGATTTTATTTATTTATTTGACAGATAGAGACATAGCAAGAGAGGGAACACAAGCAGGGGGAGTGGGAGAGGGAGAAGCAGGCTTCCCACCAGGCAGGGAGCCCGATGTGGTGTTCGATCCCAGGACCCTGGGACCATTGACCTGAGCTGAAGGCAGATGCTTAACAATTGGGCCACCCAGGCGCCTGAGACACAGAATGTTGCTGAAGCTGTTTAAGCCCCTGGTTCCAGGAGAGCCTGTGACTCAGTCAGCCCTGGGATGATCCCCATCTTTAGGTTGTGATACAAGCTATGCAGGGATTTATATGATGTGATAGAGGATGGGTGGAGGGGAATGTGACAGAGATGGCTAGATGTTCCTAAAAATGAATGCTTCCTCTTCCTCCATGATGTGGAATCGTCCCTGGGCAGTGACTATCTGCGGGGACTACCTCTCCCAGCCCCTGGCATCTAGATGGGGACATATGACTTGTGGTTGCAAATGGGATGAGAGTGGGAATGAAGTGTGTCCCTTTATGTGTTTATTTTCTATGAATAGACTTGAGTTTTTTTAAACCTTTTGAGGTTCCATATGAATCATCCCATTAATATTAGCAGCAATTTCCCCCAGGTTTATGGAGATGTAATTGACATGTGACATTGTGCAAGTTTAATGAAGTATGTCCCTTTAGAGCCGAGGCAGTTAAGAACGAGATGTGCCTTCTCTACTCTCTCTTGCCCTCTTTTGTTGGCTAGACTCCAATGGTTTCAAGAGCATTTTTATTTAAAATCAATAGAAAAGAGAATAGATTGCTGATCATTAGTCTTAAACCCAAATTAATTTAAGACTGAACTAGTATGAAAGAAGCGTCTTAAAAATTCTCAGCGCTGCAATGTTTGTGCCCTTTTTGAATTAAAAGAAATAATCAAATCTGCTTAATGGTGAAGACCATTAAATGACCCGTCCAGCATGTCCCCCTTACCTGAGTGCCTAGTATTAAAACTTTACATTCCAGGTGTGGGCATTCTGTTGCTCACAAGCACAGCATTTGGTCTGGTCACTTCTTTAGGCCTTGGTGTCATCACACAGATCTCAAAGTTTCCTTCCAGCCCTGCAGCCCTGACTCCATCATCTGGTTGCCTTATTGGAACTCTTGGAACGATGAGCTTCTCACTTACCACAAGACATTCCAGTCAAGACTGCGCTGGAGCCAAAGAGCAAGATGGATAGGCTTGTGTAGCTTGTAGGCTTTTCTGTCTGAGCATTGTTGAAAAAACGTCATCACATTATGTTGTCAATAAAGCCCCTCTGTTCAGCCTATGCTGATCTACTGTCTTTCTCCTTTCTTTAAAATGTATGCAAATTTGAAATTTAAACTACAGTGGGCCATGGGATCTATAACTGTATCCAGGAGGCTCAAAGAATATTTGAACTTTCAAGTAAGAATTCATCAGCCACAAAAAGAGAAAAAAATGCTTCAATTGTTTTAAGATAACAATAATCCTATTGTTTTGATTTGGAAACTTTAGGTTTGAGGAAACCTTCCAGAGCCTATATAGAATTTGAGGATGAGTCCATTCATTGCCACAGGCTAACGTGCACTGTAAATGTCAGAGCCGGGGAACATTTGTTAAGTTTTATGAGGCAGCAAATTACAGGTCCCCTGGAGCCAGGAGAACTTTTCTCTTTTATATTGTCTATGTGACTGCCTATTCCAGAAGCATCCCTGGAGGTCATGAATGTTGCATGCTTGAGAAATATTCTTTCTTCTTCATTGAGTCTGTTGTTGGTAATTGGGTCATTATTAAAAGACAGGCAGACAGTCGGAGCACCATTGCTTGATGGTTATTCTTTCCCAGTTCTTTGGATAAGTGCCCATCTATTTTTATCTATCTTGTCATTACAGGCCAGCCCTGAACTAGTTTGGCTTAGCACTGGAATGAGTTAAGGAGTGGTAGATGGGATGGGTTTGGGGAACAACAGATTGAAAAGAAAGAGGTATCCTGAAGAAGAACATGGGAATGAGAGAGATGAGGGGAAGGGAAACTGGAGGGTAGGAGTGGGGAGGGAAGATGAGTCCAAAGGCTATACACACACACACACACACACACACACACACACACACACACACATATATATATATATATATATATATACACACACACACACACACACACACACATATAGGCTCTAAGAAGTTCCAGAGATGTCTGAATGAAAAATATGGCGAAGCACATTTGGATCACTCATCCATTCATTAATGCATATAATAAACATTTATTGAGTTGCCTACTATATGCCAAACTTCAAATCAATAACCACATGTTATAAAAGGACAGCATTATTTTTACATCAGTATTTGCAAGTGTTTCATGATAATTTCCAAGATGGCTAACGCTAATGTGTATATTTTGCAGAGGAGGAAATGGGAACCAGTAAGAGGTTAAATGACTTGCCTAAGGTCACAAAACAAACTACTGGCTGCATAGTGATTAGAAGTCAGAGACTTTAAATTTCAAATGTATGGCCTCTGGCTAGATAATAATTAAGGTTTAATTCATCTAATAGGATTTTTAAAAATAACTTTCTTTTAAGACCAGGTTTATAAGCAAGTATAAAGTCCTTTTCCAGGACCATTCCCTTGTGGTGGGAAGTCAAAAAACATTTAATGCTAATTACTCATTTGATCATTTTTAAAAAAACTTATTATCAGATGATGTCCTTGGTGTAGAAAAGGCAATTTGCCTTTTTTAATATATTCTTCCAAATCAGTGCAAGGGCAGTAACACTGTAAGCATCCTGGCTTTCTTCATAAACATCAGCCTTTTTTGTCTGTCATTTTGTCCCCTAGACTAAAAGTGCGGATAAAATTGGACCCAAGAACATCACCAGAGAACAAAGCTTCAGAAATCCAAACTAAGATGAGCATGAAGAGAATCATAAATCAAGGAATGATAGCTTTAAGAGAAATCAAATAATTTGAACTCTGAAAGTATATAAATGCTCCAGTCAGATTATGTTGCATGTAGAGCTAAACCAATGGGTATAAAAAGTGAGAAAAGATTGGGCAAAATGGCTAAGTGTTGCAAATTGTCTAAGATCCCCATCAATTCCAGCCCGATGTTGGTCATTGGATGCAGAATTAGAGTCCTCTTGGCCTTGATGAATATCATCTTGCATGTTTTAGGTTTCAAGGATAATAGCCATTTAGTCTTGTTCAATGAATAATGATGCAACCTGGTCTCTCTTGGTTGCTGTTCAGTATAGCAATAGCACTTGCCTTGATTGATACACCCTCTGAGAGGGACACAGCCTGACACCCTGTTTGTTGTCGTAGCTATGAATAGTAAATTAGGTGACAACCATACTCTCCTTTTTAAAGGACATCCTCCTTTTTTTTTTTTTTTTTTTACAACTTTTCTCTGCCTATTAGTCTGGTTTTACAATCTCTGAAGCAAAATTTGAGGCATGAGGATTTTTCTCAGTAAATGCATCAAGCCTCAGTATTAACCAACAGCTGCTGTGTGAAAACCTTGAGGCCACATGTAAAATGCCATGTTGTCTCCCTGACCAGAATGTACCCATGAGAAGAAACCACCAGAAATTTCTTCAAGTCAAACTCAAGTTTGAAAATTACATGAGCAAGAACTCAGAGTTGCTTATGCTTTATTTTGGAAATACAGAATTCACATTCAATACTTATGGGACCATGAATGGTTTGTAGGGAGTCCATAAGCCCTGGGAATTTCAAGCATAACTTCCTCTCTGCATTTTTCTGAGACAAAGGTCCATGCTTTTAATATTTTTTTTAAAGTGTGGAACCCCACTATACTAAAGCTTGCCTGCCTAATTGTGCATTTTGGAACTTCTTGAGCCAAGTCTTGTACACCATATATTACTTGGCAAGAAGTGTGAGTGCTAGCCCAGACTTTGTTTGCTTGTATCAGATCGATTTTAGATAAATGTAACCAATGTAAAAATTTTTCATGCTGATGAGAAGAAGTATAAATAATACAAATAAAGATGATTAACATGCTGATATTATCTTTAGAATCCCACCAAAAATTCACATTCTATAAGACATACAATCATAACTCATATTGTTTCTTATTGTGTTCAGCACAGTTCCACCTTGTCTTAAACACATCTTTGAAAGTCTGCTTGTCAGATAGTTGAAGGAGTAGGCCTTGTGTCTTTATGAATAATTCACCTAACAGATAATGTTCTCATGGTTAATTGAAAATTACCCAATTCTTTCCCTTGTGCAGTGAATATCTCAGTCATGTCTGCTGTGATGGGAATCACTAGGTTCTGCTGCGGGAAAATCATCCTGGCATGCATCAGAAAGGATTGGAGAGAACATTTAGTGAGGTGGCCTTTCTGCTCAACACGTCTGTCCATGACCACTTCTCCATGGCGATCTGTGAAATGTCTGCCTTTCCACATAAGCCCATCTTCTGCTGAGTTCAAGAAACTTCTTGATGATGAGAAAAATACTCTTCTTAGAGTCTGAGCAAAATCATTCAGACTTTTTCAAGTGATGACTTCTTTTTATACTTCTTCTTGAACAATTTAGGGCTCTTTAAACAATAATGGATTCCTGTATTTCCCTTCCTGTTTTCCTTTTAATTTGATTTCCAGCAGCTTTCTTCCTGGGATATAGTCCCAATCCTCATTCGTGTCATCTTGGTAAATGTGTGATGTGGGCAGAGACTGGGAAACGGGGCTCAAAACCGGAAAAGAGGAGGAATCTGGTGCTTTCTAAAGGGTGTCCACTGAACCACATCCGTCTGTGCCCAGACAGTGGAGGAAGGCATGTGGGCTTTGGAACTTTGTTTAGGACTTTCTAATGTGTTTTCTCAGTATAGATTCTTAAAAAAACGAAACTTGACTGCACTGAAACTAAGAGAAGGGGGATTATCCCACACTCTGTCCAGAATAGTTGTAGGTTTTACTGCCAGCTGAGAGGTAGCAGCAGACAAGCAGCTCTGAATGGGAGGGGAGCCCGTGGAGCGAGAGGTGGTGGGGCTGGAGGGAAAGGACGCGGGAAGCCAGGATGGACTCAAGCAGGCAGAGGGGGACGTGCTACCTCCTTTTCTGAGCCTAGCAATGGATGCACTCTCTAAATGGCGCGTGCCCTTTCTCCTTCCTCAACCAATTAAAAATAGGGTACATCATATAGTCAGTGGTATTTAATCAGGCCATATAGTGACAGATAGTAGCTACACTCATGGCGAGAATAGCGTAACACAGAGACTCGTCGAATCACCATGTTGTACACCTGAAATTAATGTGTGTCAACTATACTCACAACTATACAAAACAAAACAAGACTAGTGCCCATGATGTATGAGTAGAAGCTTCCCTCCTGTCCTGGACCAGATATCCCAATAGTGTTTAGCAGCATCCTCCTACATTTCAGTGTCCAACACACTCGATTTCCACTACCCTCTCCTCCCCGGCATAATTCTGGGGGGTGGGGTGGAGGTGGGGGTGGTCCCTTTCTCTATTTTGTCCTGATCTAATCTTCTTTCATACCTTAATATCTTCTAATTTATCTCCCCCTTATACCTGTCGATGTTTTTCTTTCCACGATTCTATATATATAGGTCTGTTAAAAAATCAAGATTGTATTAAAAAGCAGAGCATAAGGAATAGAGTCAATGATATAATAGGGATGTACCATGTAGCAGGACAGATGGCAGCTACACTTGGGGTGAACACAACATAATGGATAAACTTGTCAAATCACTAGGTTGTACACCTGAAACTAACCCAACATTGTGTGTCAACTATACTCAAACAAAAAAATCAAGATTACGTTTTATGTAATTTACAGAAAATTATGTAATTTGAACAATCAAATAGTTTCCAAGGCTTATTAAAAAAAAAACTGAGCACCCTCTCCCCTTTTTCTTTTCCCATTTCTGAGAGTTGACTATTTTTGACTTTAAAAGTATTTATCTCTACATCTCCAAACTTTTTCAGTTTGGGACATACTTTGACCTCCTGTTCTAGGTGAGGATTTACTCTCTTTCAGCTGGCCTGGCCCCCATTCTCATGCAAGTCTTACACAATCAATGATTACATAGTTATTGCTATCGTAAATGCTGCTTATATGTGAATCATGTGAGAAACAGAACTTTTTGTGTTCAACCTTATATTCTCTTTGGAATCAATAATTGCCTTGGTTTTGCTTCTTAATTTTTTTAATGGTCTCATTACCATTCACCCCAAACCCCCAATCCAGTTTTTCTACTGTCTGTTCTAGAACTCCTACTTTTTGCATATTGGTCATCCTAGACTGATCCTCTCATTGCTGTCTCTTTTCTCTTCACCCTTCCTTTTCAGAGCTTTTTTAGCTTCACTATCCAGTATCTCTGTTGAGTTTTTCATTTCTCCCAGCACCTTTTTAATAGGAGCTCTTTTATCCCCCCACTCCCCGAATGTTCTTTTTAAAAAACAATATCCTTTTATTGTGTTTTATGGAACTAAAATCTTCTGCGATCCCTCTGAGAATATTGATGGTTTTCTTTTTCAACACACTGCATAGGTTCTGTTTTCCCCAAGTTGCTTTCTTCTGTTTGTGAGTGTTATTCATGTTTGAGACTTTCTTCAGATATCTAGGGATATCTAGATATCCCTAGACAGCTGAGGAGCTCTCTCTTTATATTTTTTAAAATAGCCTGAAAAGGATAAAGGGTAGCCCTTGTGTGTGATTGGTACCTCCCACCTTTGGGGCGCACAAGAGGGTGATCTGGGATCCGCTGAAGTCAATCTCTTTGGACATTTCCTCTTGGGATGGTCAGATGCTAAGTGAAGAAACTTTTTTTCTCTGTAGGGTGTGTGCTTGGCTACCAGTTCCTAGAAACTGAGTGATAATACATGATTTACAGTCCCACGTTTAGTAGTTAAATGGGGGTGGGGGGCGGTCTCCATGGTGCAGATCATATTCTTCCTAGCTTCTCCCACTGACAGTTTGACATTCTCCTTTTTTATGGTCAGAAGTGATTTTAATTAAATCCATATACATAAGTTTGTTGCAGAGAACTATACATAATGTTTTTTTTTTTTATCAAGGTATAATCGACCTACAACATTATATTAGTTTTCGGTGTACAACATAGTGATTCAATACTTACAAAATGATCACCACAATAAGTCTAGGTAACATCCATCACCACACACAATTACAGGATTCTTTCTTCTTGTGATGAGAACTTTTAAGATCTCCTCTCTTAGCAACTTTCAAATATGCAATCCAGTATTGTTAACTGTCATCACTGTCCTGTACCTCAACTCCCCAGGACTTATTTATTTTATAACTGAAAGTTATTATCAAAAAAGACAAGAAATAACAAGTGTTGGTAAGACTGTGGAGAAAAGGGGTCCCTTGTGCACTGGGTGGGAATATAAATGAGGGCAGCCACTCTGGAAAACAGTATGGAGGTTCCTCAAAAAATTAAAAATAGAACTACTCTACGATCCAGCATTTTCAATTCTGGGTATTTATCCAAAGAAGACAAACACACTAACTCAAAATAATATTTGCACCTCCATGTTCACTACAACATTATTTACAATAGCCAAGACATGGAAACAATTTAAGTGTCCATCTGCAGATGAATGGATAAAGAAAATGTGAGCTATGTGCGTGCGTGTGCGCGCACACCACACACACACACACACACACACACACACACATATATGCTCAGGACTATTACACAGCCATGAAAAAGAATGAAATCTTGCCATTTCCAGCAACATGGATGGAACCTGAGGGCATTAAGCTAAGCAAAATAAGTCAGAGAAAGACAAAAACCATATGATCTCACTTATAGGTGGAATCTTAAAAAAAAAAAATTAAAAACCAAGCTCATAGATACAGAAAACAGATTAGTGGTTGCCAGAGGCTGAGGGGCAGGTGGGTGAAACAAGTATTCATTTTAATTCCTGCTATCTCACTTCTCAGTCATCCTTTCGCTTTCAAGCTTTCACAATTTTATGTCCATTTCTTTCTCTCCTATTCTTTGTCCTTGTGAGCCAATGCCTTAAACTTTTTTCTTTCACTTTCATTCAAGTGAGGTTTCAGGAGAGTGAGCAGTTGCTTAGCCTTCTAATTCTAACCATAAGTTCTCCTGTTATCTCTAAAAGTAGTTTTCTCGGGAACAAGAGCAGAGTTGTCATGTGCAGTTGTATGGGGTGCACAGTGCACAATTCAAAGGGAAACCATCCCTGTCATAAGTGTTGTCCATTTCTATATTTATTTTGACAAATTTCTTGCAAATTAGAGCAAAGTGTCTTGCTCTGCAAAAATAAGTGTAATATAGCAATTATTTAATAGGTAGAAGTAAAGTTTCTTCATGAAAGGTTAACTTTTTTCTAAACTCATGCAAAGGAATCATGTATACTAATGCCAGTTCTGAATAAGGAATTTTAACTGAGACTTCTGATTTCAAAGATATTTCTGAGTCTTCTAGTTTAAGTTGGACCAGACTGACTTCCAAAAATGGACCGAGCAGAGTCTCACAATGCCAGGCAAATGGGGAGTTTCAACAGGTGGCCACTGAGTAGTCTGATCGAGATTTTTTTAAATGTCTACTCTGAAGGGAATAACCAAACTTTTCTTGCCAACATAGTGAAATAAGACCATGCTAATTGGTAATAGTTACAGCAAAATTGTATTAAAAAATAAAATCAGTGACAGATTTCTGGTTGGTTTAAAGTCATTTGGCCAACAGATCCTGACATGACCTCTCCTTACTTCCTACTCAAATAACCATAAAGACAGCAAAAAAGAATGAACATTTATATAAAACTAAAACCGACAGCCAACATACTGCCAGAATCCTGGAAGGAATTCCACCAATGATGAGAGAGATGAGGTACAAATAGAAATCAAAACAGTTGACCTAGGTGTGCTTTTCCAGCCAACATAGAACTGAGCTGTTGCAGCTGAGGTAGGGAGATTTGTCTCAGTGCTCTACCCTGGCTCCCGGATCTAAAGTTTATACCAAGCTGAAAACAGTGTGGCCGCCATGCAGTTGTCTGGATACTTCTTCTTGGTTCACAGAGCTGATCCCTCCACATACCCCTAACCCCATCAGCAATTTATCTTCCTCATGTATTTGGAAATGTTGGCTTCTAGGAAGACATGAAGCAGGAAGTGTGTATGGAAGGAGATGAGGAGCAAAGAAGGAAAGGGATGGCCTGGCAGTGGCATGTTGCACTCTGGGAGGTTCAGTCCCAGCAAGAAGGAGTTAGAGATGAGAGCAGGTACATAAGGGCATGCTGGGATTAGTTTCTCAGGACACAGAACCAGGCATTGGGTGTAAGAGAAAGTCTAAGTTCAGGACAATTGCGCTAGTGGGATGTGGGCCCGTCCCTGGGAATTAGGCTAGAAACTGTGTACCTCAATTAGCCCTCTGATTGTAAATCATTTCCAGTTACAAATGAACCACACACAAGGCCAAAGGCAAGTCACGGACCTTGTCAGCTGGAAAACACTCCATCAATCTCGTTTTCTTCTCAGATAACTAAGATAGGAAAAACCGCAATAGCACAAGGAGCATATGAGAAAAAAATACTACGGAAGAACAAAATGGAGGCATAGAGAAAGTCTCGCAAAACATCTCAGAATGATTTACTGGACATTTGGTAAAGTTGGTATCAAGATTTCAAGTTTTATGCACAGTGTGTTATGCACAATAACATAGCAGGAAAGAAAAACAATATTTAACAAAATTGAAAACACCCAGTTGTTGCCACACAGAGATGCACATCGCTGTGGACCAGAAATCAGAAAGCAGGCAGGAGCTGCTTAAGCCCTCATACTAGAATAGATCAAAGCAACTGGGGGTTGATTCCTTTAGGATATTGGAAACACAGAGTACCCATATGTGTCAGCAGCCCAGAACCAGCCCCCTGCCTGAAACCCGGTTTGTGGGGAGGGGCACCCCAACTCTGAAAGGAAGTGGAAAAAGTTACAACTGCTGCCAAGAGCGTTGGCTTGCATCAATCTACTTACCAGAGCTTTAAAGAGGGATCCAGACGACTGCATAACCAGGCATGGGGCCAGCTGCCGCAGGCTCTGGGACTGGATCTCTGATGTTCCCCAATCTCATTATGGAAAGAAATCTAAGCACCAGCCCAAAACCTGGTTCTGGTTATACTGCTAGACATAGAGGAGGGAGTGTGTGTGTGTGTGTGTGTGTGTGTGAAAGAGAGAAATCAGATAAAGTAACTTTTAAGAAATATGAATAATAGAAACGACAAGAGAATAAGCTCCTGAAGAAATGCAAATAATAGAGCAATGTGAAAATGATTTATGATAAAGTTCTTATAAACTATGTCTGAGAAAGTATAGTTCATCATGAGAACTCTGGATCCACATCCTTCAAAACCTAGCTTCTTAGCTGCATGACCTTGCTGAGCCTTGGTTTCCTATATATACAGTGGGGCTTAAAATAATACCTGTTTCACTGACTTATTGCAAAAATTAAAGTAATTCCAACAGTGTCTAGCACATATCAAACTAAAATGCAATGGTAGAATTCAAATCTTCATTGTAAATGGTAAGAAATCAGAACTGGTGACAGAAAAGCTAATTGGTAATACAGAGGATAAGCTTAAGAAGTTCTCACAATGTTTCTAGGAAAATGAGAAGAGACAAAAAGGAATTGCAGAAAATAAAACAAACATAGAGGACATGAAAAAACATCCTGATTCATATGTTTAATATAAGCATTCTGACGTTTAAGTACATAGATGACTTGAATCATTATTGGTAACCTTCAATTAACAATGTATCAATCTGGGGGTGCCTGGGTAGCTCAGTCGGTTAAGCATCTGCCTTCGGCTCAGGTCATGATCCCGGGATCCTGGGATGGAGCCCTCCATCGGGCTCCCTGCTCCGTGGGGGGTCTGCTTCTCCCTCTGCCTGCCGCTCCCCCTGCTTGTGCTCTCTCTCTCTCTCTCTCTCTGTCTCTGTCAAATAAATAAGTAAAATCTTTAAAAAACAAAAACAGAAACCAAAACAATGTATCAGTCTGTAGGGAAAGATAATTTCCCTTCTTTTCAAGGACCTGTGAACCCAACTCTTGATCATGTACTGACAGATTACTCTATGCAAAGCCGTAGGGTTTCAAAACAGCCTTGGGATTGCCTTAGTCAAAACTAAGGGGCCCTAATTATGAGTGTGTTTGTAGGCCTCTCAATTCTCCCTTCAATGAAATAATGCTTTGCTTTTCATCTTTTTACATATTGTGGTTTCAATTAAGGTTTATTTTTTTAAAGTGTCGCATTAATTGAACAATAACAACAGGGTGAAAATTGTTGTCCTAGAAGTTAATAAATTCCTGAGAGATGAAATAGGGTGGGTAGACCCAATTCTCAAACTATCATGAAGCGATACCAGAAATTAGTAATAAAAGTTAAAAACAAAACAAAACCCTCTGGCCATTTGGACATTAAAATTACTCTTCTAACTCCTTGTTGATTCACAGAGGTAATCAAACTACATTGCAGGCCTGCTTGAAAATTTAAACATTACAGGGCAATCATAATCTCAGTTACTTCCATCAGAGAATTTGTTTAAAAAAACCAGCATTCCATTCTCTCATTAGAAATTTTTTAAAAATTGACTCAAAGAAAAAGAAAATTTTAGAGATAAAGCAAAAACAAGTAAAAGTAAGAAATGAAAAGTATTACCACTGACAAATCTAAGAGTTCAATGTTTGTGAGTAAAAAACAAATAAGAACGAATGTGTTGGACAAACTTCTGGCAATTTCTTTTAAAAAGGAAAAAAAATCCCACAAATTAAGAAAATTTGTGTAGTAATGAGTGACAATAAGGTAATAATGAGTATTGACCTATAGTCATGAGGAAGCAGTTAAAACCACAGAGCCAAAGATCATAGTTTTATAAGAAAATTTATGCATGCTAGCCAGGGAATATTTATGATTCCATATATCAGGAAAGGATTTGATATATGAAACCAAATTCTTTAAAAATGTGCCAACTCTTTGACCCAGAAATTTGTTTCTAGTAATTGTCTGACAAAATTATTATAGAAGTAAACCAAAACTTATTTAAAAGGGAGTTGATTGTTGCATTAGAAATCTTGTAAATGTTCAACAATAAGAGACTATTAAATAAAATATGGTGCATTTATCCAGTGCAATACCATATAACCATTAAAAAGTTGTAGAATATTTGTCATACTTATTTCACTGCAGAAAGTAGAACAAGCAAGCTTCAAAACATCATTCCAGGCTCTTTGGGTGGATTAAACGGCTTAATTATCTGTCAAGTCACTGATGGAGAAGATATTCAATATGTGTTAGCTTTCCCTCCCACACAGGATTCTTTTGAGAGCCTAGTTGTACACAAAGTGGCTAGTCCATGCCTGGCGCATGGTCCTCACCCATCAGGCCTCTAGACCCTGGCCCTCTACCTCTTGTCTGTGTTCAGGAGAGCCAAGATTCCACCCTAGCATACACTGGCATTGTTGTACTAGGATGCAGTGAGTTGAACTGTGGTTTCTGACGTGGTGAGGAAATGACAACATGATAGTATGTGTGTTAACCTCTTGCATACTGCTCTCTCTTTTTTTTTTTTTTTAAGATTTTATTTATTTATTTGAGAGAGAGAGTGCGTGCACAAGCCGGGGTGGGGGGAGCAGAGGAGAGGGAGAAGCAGACTCCCTGCTGAGCAGGGAGCCCCACATGGGGGTTCCATCCCAGGACCCCGAGATCATGACCTGAGCGGAAGGCAGACCCTTAACTCACTGAGCCACCGAGGTGCCCCTTACCTACTGCTCTCTTTAAACATGTGTTTAGCATTGACGGCCTGGCTGATATTCAGCAAAGGACAGCAGCATGAGAACCAGAGATCAATCTAGGCTCTGGCAAAGTGTTCCTAGTTAGTCTGGCCCTGAGCCAAGCCCTCCCCGGCACAGCTCTATGCGTAGTTCTGGTCTAGATCTATAGCATGTTTTCAGAAAGAGAGAGCCTGGGACGTCCTGCTGAGCTGTCGGTGTCCGTTCCAAGACAAAACTCCCTTTATGATTGTATTCATTAAACTGGGTGTAGTTTACAAGAGCTTTTATAAAACTCTCCAGGTATAAAGTTTGCCACCATTAGAATTGGTTTTAACTTTTATAATGTAGCATGTTGGGTTGTGATTGGACTTAGCCTTGCTGGAAGGACTAGTTTTACTGGGATATTCAAACTATGAGCTTGCTTCTGACACCTTCCTTTGCCTTGGCATGGTCAAGGTAATGGATTTCCATTATGTATGTTCAGTAGAGGTTCCAATGGGAAGCTCTGGCAAGTCTTTGCAGGGTACCTTAGCATTAATGACTGTTATTTATTCCTGCATCAGCCCTGCATAAAATACCATCTTTGCAAAGTGTGATGCAATAACCTGCCTAAGTTTCTCTCCCACAACAATTGTGAGTTTTAAAACTATCATTGCAAGAACCTGTGGGAGCAAGCCCTTCAGGTGCATGATTCATTACGTGGCCTACCGACTAGGATTACTTTTGCTTCCTATCCTCCAGCATTTCTGATAATCCCAAGCACTATTTTGGATCTATTTCAAGCTTTCAATTATCCTTCTATTTTGTGTCTATAGGGTATGTTTTTATTCCTAATTCAGCCACTGTCATCTCATCCAGACCTTGGACAAGATACCATTGTTGCTATCTGAGGGCCTTTGGAGTCATTTGGTTTTTTTCGTTTTTTGGGTTTTTTGTTTTTTTTTTTTTGGTAGGACACATAGAAGCTATTTCCTTTCTTGGAATTGGGAAATCATGTGGCATCAACCCACCAAATTAGAACAGTCTCAGGAATCTGATTTATGAATGTGCAATAAGGTCAGGCTCTAGGGCCTGTGGGTAAATGTGAGCTTTTCATAGAACGGGGATGTCTGTGGTGTAAGAAGCAGAGCTCTAAAAGATGTTCGAAAGGTTTCCTGGTCACCTAAATAATCTTACAAAACAACACTTTAATAATTTAAGTGTAAATAGATTGGACACATCTGGATTGAATTTCCCTTCAAATACACATGACTTGTTAAAATCCAGGGGAAAGAGCTTAGGGCAAAACGTGTTTTTGGTTTCTAAAAACCCAAACATCGGAAAATAACAATTGGAACATTTGTCTGGCCCCCAAATACCGCTGGGTCAGCTTATCCCTCACTGTCAATTTACAACCTGTTCCAGGAAAGCAGAACATGGCTCATCTATTCTCGTCTTCTGTGATAAAATGCTCTGAAAATAAGAGGAATTCTTGGGGAAAAAAAAATCTTTGAGAAAAACTTATCGAAGCTCCCAAATGGTTTTTCACACAAGAGGGGATCCTGCACTCTGTCCGAGGCAGTTCCGGTACCCCTCCTCTAAGGCTCAGGGCCCACTTCTGGTTCTACCTGTGGGTCTTTGCATTTGCTTACTTGGTATTATTGGGGAGTATTTACAGCTCCTTGCGGAAAAACTCTCAACAGCAATCATGAATTGGGTAAAAATATGCACAGCTTTTCAAAGACTCAACAAGTTCTGAAAATAAAAGCATTTTGAAATGCAATATAAAAATGTTTGCATCTCTTTAAGTCCGTGGGGCTCCCCAGCTCACCCAGTGTCCCTACACCGCCTCCTGAGCTCTCTCCTTCGAAGAGGGCAAGTGCGGTGGGTCACCCTGTCTTCTTAAATGACATGTGTAAGAGGGGCTGGTGATTGTGTAGCCAGTGAGGGCGGTGGGGGTTTACGACTTGTCTGCCGAGCAGAGAAACGATTCTCTTATGTGTGTCATGTGCGGTGCATGTGAGTGTGTGTTTGTGGGAGGGCGGCTGGGTGAGGGGGAGACCATAATACCCAGATCACCAAACAAGAGTTCTGAGCAGGAAAAATGTGACTAATCAGTAAATGGAGTCAATTTGTTGTCGACAGGCCCTGTTTTCAGCCTGTTGTAACCTTTTTTATTTGGCGTGATGCATTCTCAGCTGATGGTTAGAAATATTTACATCTGCTTGTGTGGGGTTTTTTTTCTTTTTACAAAGACAAGGGTGTTTGGGTGTTACAGTTGTGGATACAAACTAAACATAAAAAGGTGTTCTTTTATGATATTGGAAATTCTACAAAATTGGTATTTATGCAGCTGTCTCCATTAATATGTTGATAGGGTCAGCATGGCTGCACATAAATAAAATCAGTTGATAATCTAAACTTCATATTAGTCAATAATATGACACCTCGCTGTACTGAATCATTTTACCAGAAGTGCTCACCAGGAGGGTCATAACGATGGTGCTAATTTTGAACACCTATCAAGCGCCAAAGTTTACTGTTACTGAGCATCGCCCAACCTCTTCCAGTTAGATATACTTAACTAAATCCCCTGAATGAGAAAACTGAGAATCAGAGTCTATAAATGACTTGACGGAGGTCTCACACTTGTAAGTGACAGAGATAATATTGGAAACCACATCTGGGTGATCACAAATCCATTCTGTTCCCTTTCCAACCTTTCTATCAGCCCTTTGGTTAAAAGTGGTCAGGAGGAATAGCATAAGTACGAGAGTGGTAATAACAGTAAAATAACAGCTAACAGTTATTGAACTGTGATGCTACGAGAAGCAGATTTGAGGTTCTTCGTGACGTCAGCTTCATCACAACCCATTTATTGAGTGCTCATTATGTGACAGATTATGTGTTAACCTTCAAGGCATTGAATGGCTTAATGCTTTTACATTCATTAACTGCTTTGATTCTCATGTGCCAGAAACATCATTCTTATGGGTTAGAAAATGAAACTAACTAGGTTAACTTTCTCAAGGCTACCCAGCTAGTAAGTGGCAGAGCCAGGACTAAAAAGCAGGGAGTGTGATCTAGAGCTTCAGACTTATAATCTCTGTGATTGAGTCTTTCTTAGACAAGCTTCTGGAAAAGGAAGAAGCCAAAGGCTAGAGATTTCGTTAAATCGAACTTTCAGGAAAAGAGGCAATATTGGCAAGACAAGCCTTTCTCTGGATTGAGAGTGATAGGAGTCAAAGGTTGTGCAGACATGCAGCGGGCGCTGTAGATGTTCTTACAGAGTGTAGGAGGACAAAGCTCCGCTCAGAGGGAGAAGGGGAGGTTGGAACCAGGAGCTCGCAAGTCATGGAGGGAAAAATGAAACAATCCTCATGGGACAGGCCAAAGAAGAACCACCAGGAAACCAGCGGAGCTGCAACGGACTCAGCTTTGCCTCAGCCAGCTGTCAGTGGGGAGGAAATCATTCCCACAAGGTCAGGGCCGAGGGCGGCTTTTCCAGTCTCAGAGGTGAGTCTGTGCCGAGCCACCTGCCACCTCCCCTCTCCACAGACACGTGGTTGGAAGCAGATGCCAGGGACGGGAAGGGTAGAGCCTGTGACTCTGGAGCAGGGAGGGGTGACTGGCCTGCTGTGAGGGGGGACCTGTGGGCCTGTCTCATCCTCTTCCCACTGGGCTCAACTGGAGCGGCCACCTGCAGGACAAGGCTAGGCAAATCACCTACACCCAGGGACCAGAGAAAGTCCTCGCAACAGGAAAGTTCCCAGACACGTACTACTTCAATGTTGTTATTTCCTCTAATTTCTAATAGAAATCTCAGTCTGTGGAGTGGCTGGGATCTCTCTTTTTTTAAATAGTACTCATTCGGTATCGAATTGAATCTGTGTCCCTATCCTAGGAAAGTAAGCAGAAATTCCGGTTCACTCAGGTTAGGTTTGGATATATATAACACATCAATCCTGACTTTAGGGGCAGAGGACATCAGCCTGACTCTCTCTCTTTCTCTGTGTGTGTTTATGGAAACACACACACATAAATAATGCCAAGAAGTTTCATTTGCTCACCTGTTTTCAGGAGCTATAGATGATGCAAGAAAGTTTCTATGGTCCAGTTTCTGATGGTCCATTAAGGGACGCTCCCACTACAAGCCACAGATGACCTACCTGCCCAGACAGTCTACGCAATAGGAACTGTAACGACTATGTAACTGGAAATACACAAAGGTGGACTTCAGAGTCGGTTTCACCCAGTGGCGCTGCCATCAGCCCTGGTTCCCAGCCTCTCTGTTCTCTGTGCGTTGGCTTCATGCACGCAGCTCCCCTCGGTAGCAGAAGTAGCTACAGTAATTTCTGACTTCACACCCACCTGCTGCGATGTCCAGAGGAAGAGCAAACAATGATCTCTTCTAGTGGCTCAGTCTTAAGAGAGAGGAGCCTTCTTGGGAGATCTTATCACACTTCCTCTAGCATCCAGTCGGGCTAACGTCCCTTGGTCCAGGGAACTGCCTGCATTGATTGGCTTAGTCCTGTCCTTTCAACCAACCCAGGGGGATGGGGATGGATGGCCAAGAGCCACCAGGTCTGCTCCTGGCCCTGGGGTTGGGCAGCTTTCCTGAGGCCCATGAGCTCTAAGAATAGAGGTGGATACCAGCCAGAAGCTGGGGTTCCCTGAAGCAGGAGAAAGGGGCAACATGGATTTGGGGCAGCTTATGCCCTGAGGGGCACGGTGGTGGTGGGGGGGGGGGGGTGAAAATGAAGAAGAGCACACAGCTTAGCAGCTTCCCAGATAGCTGAATTCTGCCGGCGGCCTCAAGGAGCGATGAGCTCCACCCCGTAGTACTTCGGAAGGAGCCTCCACGGAGCACAGCTTTCTTGCTCCCAGGAGCAGTTTCCAGGGCTGGATCCTGGTCCAGGCAACCGCTGAAGAGAACGGTGTAGAGATGCGACCCTACCGCTCACTTACTGGGATTTAAGTTCCTCCCGGGGTTTTTGCCTATCCCCGTGCATTCTGCCAGCAGACGCTAGAGGGCTCCCGGGGACGCCTTTCGGAGCTGCCCTCTAGAGGTGAAGCCGAGAAACGGGGTGCTATGCCGTCCTGCAGCCCAGAGCCCCGGTTGCTGATTGGAGGGCCCACGGGGGAGGAGCGAGCCACAGGGGTGAGAAAGCTGGTGGAGCTCCTAGAGGCAACGTATTAGTCACCCCGGAGAATGACAGTCGGAGCAGTTCTATCTGCGCCGTCCACCATGTGGCCACGAGCCAGGCTTGGTCATGGAGCACTTGAAATGCGGCTAGTTCAAATGGAGAGGTGCCCACGCGGCCAAATACACACTGGATCTCCAAGGCTTAGTAGGAAAGAAAAGAATAGCAGATGTCTCGAGATTTTTATGCCGATTATATGTTGAAATTATATTTTGTGAACATATTGGGTTAAATAAAATATATTATTAAAATTAGTGTCACTTACTTCATACCACTTATTTCAAAGACATTTAAAATTGCATATGTTTGCGGCTCACATTATGTTTTTGTTGGACAGTACTGTGCTAGGGCCTTTACTAAAGAAAAAGAGTACCTTGATGGGGTGGAAAGCTGCAGTGGAAGGCCAGACACACCGAGGAGGGGGTGGGGGGGAGCTTGGTCCTATGCCCGGACCCTTCCCACATGTTCCTCGCTGGGAGGAGTAAGAGGGGGCCATAGCAGGTGCTCCCAACAAGTTTGATGACATCCACAATGACGGTCCCTTAATGAAACGTCCAGCCTCTATCAGGAGCCACCTTCATTTCTCTGGGCGCTGCTGAAAAGCAGCCAAATCACCTGGATGCTCATGTCACCACAGCAGTTTCTGATTTCACATCTCTACAGATCACTTTCCTCATCCATAAAGCCTCATGCCTGATGAACCTGTCCAAAATTGCACCATTAAAAAATTCTGTGTGTCAGATTAAACTCAACACGCAGCATATTAAATGCATTCCATGGTTGCCCCAGAGTTTCTGTGTGAATCAGAACAGGTGACTAATGTCAAACAGACATTACAGGGGGAAAAAAAAAAAATCCTACGCATGTATTTATCATCCCCACCCCACCCCCCACCCCCCAGGATAGATGTGGTCGACCATTTAGCATTTCGAGACTGGGAAGATGAACTTTCATGAACTACTGCTGCTTGGGTGATCTGTCTCTTTAGAGGCCGAGGCGGCTGACCTTTCAGTTAACATCACCTATCACTGCCTGGCATGTGTCAGACAGATAAGTATGTTGTGCGTCACCTCCTTTTTCAGAGCAACACAATGGAAATCTTCCAGCTTCTTCCTCTTTCAGAAGGCAGAAGTTCATTACTTTTCAATACTTTTTATGTAACTTGCGGAAGACAGATGAATAATAGAAGCTGTTAAAACAGAGGTTTCCTAAAAGGTTTGGCCAAGGCCAGGGTGGAGAGTCAGAGCAAAGAGAAATGGAAGCAATGATGTGAGGTAATGAATAACAAGGTGACTTTTAATTCTAATTCCTGGGGCGTCAGTGTGGGCATCCCTTAGACTCTCAAAGTGGCAGGAGTTGCTAGTGTCAATATCCAAGGTTCTGCTTCCAGAATAAGTCTCTGGTCTTCCTGTGGCATTGATGATGCCCCTTTACTGTCTCAGCCCCCGACCTCCATGACAGAGTGTCCACATTTGACCCCAAACGCACTGCCAAGGCCATCCCGTAGAGCACTTTGTCCCTCAACCTCTCCCCTCCAACCTTCCCAAAGTAGAGAAACCAAGCTTTCTCCATCTGCCAATCAAAGTTGGGGAATCCTTTTATTCTATAATTAGCCATGGTAATAAAAATGTATGTCACGTTTGGAAAGGGTAGGGTTGGCATTTGACAATGAATTGGGTTTCGTGCTAGAATGCACACAACAGAACCGTGTGCATCGTTCAGCAGTAGTTTCAAGGGACGATTTTAAAACTCTCCATACCTCAAACGTACACAGTCCCCCAATGCTACAACTTTAAAGGGGGCATCCTTCATTGATCAGACAAGTTGCAGTACATCTGACAGAGGGCAGGCCCGCCATTAATGCACGTGTAACTCTGCTCACTAGCATTGCATTCCTTTTTGCCTGAACTCGATCTCATCCCTTTCAAAATGAAAGCAAAGCTCATTTTGTCTTTTGTTGGAGGTTTTTCAGACATTTTTTCAGAGCTACTGAAGTGATAGCTCACTTCCTTTGGTACCCACCTTTCAACCCCAGTTCAACTCCCCAGAACGCATACTGCAAGCTTGCTCACGAACATGAAGTGCTAAGGGGGCTTAACACAAAGAGGATAAGATGCCCGGCATGTAAAATATGCTTCTTGATCTTGTTTAGATGCCGAGTATTTCTTTCATCAATTAGTTCTAGTTTCTTTTCTGTCCAAGACACTGTGGTAGGAACTGTGAGAGATACAAGGGTCAGTGAAGAAGAATTGCTGCCTCGAGATGCAGTTAGTGCCGGAAAAGGAACTAAACAAGTGCACAGCTAACTATGGGAACGACACAACGTGCGGGTGCCCAGCATGGACACAAATCAACAGTACTTTAGAATCCCACTCCACAATTTCAATTTTTAATGTCGAACCCGTATCTACTGCTAATTAAAACTCTTTTTAAAGGGCAAGAGATGCTGTTAATTATTTGCGATAAAGCTCAAGTGCACTGCACGTCCTACCATGAGCTGCCTCTGTTTCATTTTGTCGCCAGTATTTTGTGCCTGCAGGGCAGGGTGCATCTGGAAGCCACAGGTGTGGCTGAGGGCCAGCTGTGAAGGCCAGGTGGGTGGGAGGGGAGGGGCAGGAAGGAGAGGTCCAGAGGGCTAGGGTGGGAGCCAGCAGGAGTCCTGGGCAGGGACGGCAATGGTGGGAAAGCGGAGTGGATAAGACGGAATCTCCGGGCTTTGTCAGCGGCAGAGGCAGGGCCAGTAAGGAGACAGAAAGCTACAATGTGGAGGGTGGTGCTCCCCGAGCTGTGGTGTGAGGCCAACTATGTAACAGGAACACTTTGCAGCTTTTGGTCAAACTGCTTCAAGCTGCGCTCCTATCAGCCCAGTGCGTAAGAGAAAGCATGCAATTCCCTATCCTGTTTATCACCACAGTTTCGATTCTTACGGTGCCTGAAACTTTTAACAAGTCAACACATTTCTCCTCTTCTAAAGGGTCTCAAATCTGTGGTTCTATCTCCTAAGAGACGTTTGATATCTTTGTGTTAGGTTTTAGTTTTACATTTAGGCAAAGAATTCCTTGGTTTACAAATAATTTTATTTGTTATCATG
The DNA here is from genome assembly GCF_964656455.1 of Halichoerus grypus. Taxonomy (NCBI): domain Eukaryota; kingdom Metazoa; phylum Chordata; class Mammalia; order Carnivora; family Phocidae; genus Halichoerus; species Halichoerus grypus. Next base: position 62,224,866 of record NC_135715.1, on the reverse strand, counting down.
CGCCAAGTCGTTTATTTTAGAATCCTGGGATCTTTCAAATAAAAAGCCCAAAGAACTGATATACTGTTAACAGGAATGGCTGCTTTGTTTCTTGCTATTGTTAATGTGAATATTATCAGTATATTACTATTGGTAACAATAGAGGCGCCCTTAAAAGCAATGAGGAGATGAGGGTTTTTACTCTGCAGGTCCTTCTGCTGCAGCAGAAAGATAGTAGCAGGTTTTTACAAGGAAGAACTAGGATATTTGAAATATAGGGTCATCCCTTGCCTCAAAATATAAAGTAGTGCTTTTGGCCATAACAGTAATTTCATACGATGAATAAAAATTAAAAACCACTAATACATCTGAAAATACAATTTACCAAATTTTACTCACTGGTAATTATAGACTACATTGAGTTACTATGACAAATGTTAATGGAATATGGGAGGCTAAATGCTGTTTTCCCATTGGCTGGTGAATGGTCTTTAACTGCTAGGGAAGACCAGCACAGTAAACAGGAAGTCATCTCCATGGCAACGGGCCATTCAACTTAACTTTTTAACACATGAAGAGGTAATTACCTTATTTTTTATTTCCATTTTTATAATTTTCACAGTTTATAATAGCAGTGAGGACCTTTGGGTCAGGCATTTCCTGGCTGTTAATAACAGGCTGATTTAAGGCCACCAATGCTTAAACGTTGTGCCAATTTTTTTTTTTTTAATGAAAAGAGAGCTGTAATTTTTTTTTTCCTTCCTGAAGTCTGTAGCATAAATAAATGACAGAATTTTATGTTCACACACATGGTGTTTTGATTTCCTGCTGACGATAACATCAGGGAGGGGACTGATCATCGCGGGGGGGGGGGGGGGGAGGCGGCTGGTGTGGGGGCGGGGCTTGGGATGGAAAAGCCAAGGGTGGATTCCTCTGGGTGGCAGGTTGGAAGCTGAACCTAAGGGAAGCCAAGACTGAGGGCCACGCAGGGCAGAACTCAGAACATGAAGACGTGCAGCCTCAGAGATCAGGGTACGTTCTGGTGGAGGCAATCATCAGTCAATGGTTCCTTCTGAACTCACCACAGGAGCCTGAGTCCAAGGCAGCTTCCCTGGCCTTTGCCCACCCAGGGAAATCTGTCTTCTCTACTAGGAGGTAACTTTAGTGATCTATGCATTTTAAAAATCTCAGGGCAGCCTGCAGTCACAGGTTGTCTTGGGAACAGGAGAGGAAGATCGGACAGCCATTAGCTTAAGTACCGGAATAGCCCCCTAGGTCGCAAGAACACAGTGGCCACTCTCTGTGGGAGAGGCAAGGCCAGACAGAGGGGCACACCCCTCCTCAGCAGCAGGCAGACAATGGTGAAGGCAGCTCTAAAGTCTCTCTCCCAGCTTCAGTCTCTGAAGGGAAGAAGGAAAAGACACAAGAGCTCAGGGGCAATCGTCTTCAGCTCTTCCTGCGCGGAGCACAGTGTTGTTAACCATGGATGTGTGCACATCGAATGTGAAACATGGGAGACAGGAACAAAATCTCAGACAGCTGCACCTTCTGCAGCCTGAGCCCTGGGAAGCCACCTCACTGCCACCAGGCGCCAGAGAGGCGAAGGGAAGAGCGATGCTCCGGGGGACAGAGGGGAGGGAGGCTACCTGCCCCATCTCCTCCCCGTCGAGAACTCAGAGCTGAAAAGGCTCTCAAAACTGAGCGATGTTCTCTGCAGGAAGAAAGGAAAGCCTGATGCCAGAGAAGAGGAAAGAATCCTACCAAAAACGGGGATACACACAGCCCAAACACAGAAACCCAAGACTCCCAGAGATGCCCGCACAGAGGCTGTGCCTCCTGAATAGATACCGATAGTCTGGTGAATGCACACTTTGAGATACGATTACTTTCAAGTTTTATTAAAAAAAAAAAAAAACCCAGACATTCATTTTATGTTTTTCCTTCCGCTATCTGAGTAGCACCCAGAAGCTGTCACTGTTGAATGGCTTGATGCTGCAGACAGAACATCTCAGGGAGCTACTTGATAGTGCAGGGGACCGGCCTTGCACCCCGTTTGACAGGGATCTACTTGGACTTCCTTTGCTGGGATTTTGTGATCACACTCATCAGCTGCGTTGGCAAAAAAGCCTTAGGATGAGGGGCCATTAAAGTTACTTCTTTTCCTCTCCAGTGTCTCATCACAGAGTGTATTACCTTGAAGTCTGAGATCCTGGGATCTGCTCCTTGGCCCCGAATCCAGAATCAGGTCATCTGGATTTGCCAGTGTCGTCATTAAGATGGTTTTGCCCACAGAAGCCAGAATTCTTCTTCTCAGATTAGGGCTTCTCGGATCTGTTATTTTTCTCCTATTCCCTCCAAAGTCACGATTGGTTTATGAAAAGTTCTTCAACAATGCACTAAATGTAGGGGTGCCCATTGTCCCTCTAAACTTCTCCAAAATATCAATGAGGACATCATTGGATTTTATCATGCCTAATAGTTTTAGCATCCTCCGGAAGAGTTTTGTACTGTTATGTATTGTCACCTACATCCTGCCTAAATTACCATAAATATTAATAAAAAAAATTTTAATAAAGTTGGATACAATTGGGGGAAATGGCAGTGCCTGTCAGGTTTTCTGTGCACCAAGGCTAGCACTGTGCCAGTAAAACAGGTATTTCCTTCAGCCCACCCAAACCTGGGTGTAGCAAAGAAAGTTTTGTGCTTTGCTCTGCAGCTGACTTGCAAAATAGCCTTTCCAGTGGAGCGCTTTTTCTGATTAGGTTGAGAGAGGAATCCTGACCACATCTCACAAACCTTCACATTCTCAAAGGTGTCTCTCAGTTGTCCAGTGACGCTGGGACCCCATGGGGGGTGGGGTCACCCCCACACCCCTCTTGACTCTAATGCTTCCTTTAGGTCTGCCTGCACTGCATGGGAGAATCAATCTCTTTGTTGCAAGCCTCCTGGCTGGGGCGGGGGGGGGGGGGGGGGTGTGCTTTGTTGATTGTCAACAGGGTGCAATTTCTTTGACTAGATTGAAAGCTCCGTGGGATAGATGTCACACCTGCTTTGTTTTCTGATGTCATTTCAGTGTCAGCACATGGTAGGTGCTCTGTATTTTTGAATGACTGGAATCCACATCAGTGGCAGCCTACACTGGTCGGAGGACATCTATTGGCTTCCCTCTCCTAGGGCAGCTTCCAGATCTTGCTCCTCCAGCCAGCTCTCTAGGTCTTTCTCAGAGGTTTCCTTCCCCAACACCGAACAGGATGATCATATATGCTTTCTCTCTGTAGATAGTTGGGTGGATAGATAAATAGGTAGGTAGAGAGATAGAGAGAGATAGACATAGAGACAGAGATAAAGATAGATATGTCCTCCTCCCTCATGCCATCTTTTGTGACATATTTTCACTAAAACTTTTGCAAAACCACTGTTAGCATTTCAGAATCCCTCCTTTAAGTAATGGGTGAATTTGCCTTCTTTTCATTTAACTAAGATATTCCAATATGCTTTTGCCTTTGTCACACGTGTCACATGCTTTGCCATGAAACGCTACTGAGATCGGAGTAGCAGTGAGACAGATTAGACTTCACAGCCCTACTTAGGAAACTATCACTCCAGGAACAGACTCCCCTGTTCCTTTCTCTTGTGTCCCATATGCCTTCAACAGCCCTGGGACATCACTAGAGTAAGTGACAAGCTCAAAATTGTTTCCGTGGTTTGAGGCCAATGGGTAGGGACAGATTTGCTTCCTGCGAAGCTTGGAGGCTCGTTTTCCATTCTCTGACACCAGATCCTCTCAGTTTCCCAAGAAGTAAACACCAAATGCTGCCTGAAGTAGTCTGATGCAGATGGGGAAGTCTTAGTGCAGGAGGTCGGATCTAGATTGAGTATTTGAGAACAGGTGGAATCTCGCTGGGGTGTGACCACCGTGGACTTCATGACAGGAGCTATCACAGGGGGTAGTGGAGCGTGCATGTGGCTGTGATGACAGGACAGTAAGGCTAATAACGGGTGTCTTTTCTAGAAGATACTAAAAACACTACAAGGGAGTCAGAATCCCAAAGTCTAGGGTGAGAACTGGGTCAGAAAGCAAAGAACGTCATCAGGTTTCAAAAAGAAGTTGGGTCTACTAGGGGAGATCCTGAGGGATTTTCCTGAGTAGTTTGCTTGTTGACTCAGTTGCTTTAATTCGCTTGGCTCCATGGGGCTACTCCCCTTTCGGAGCAGCTTGAAAGCTCTGCTTTGTCTTCTGGGAGATACAATACGGCAAAAACATCACAGTGACCCTAGGCGGCATGTGTCTTTAGAAGGGAAGTGGAGGAAATGAACCTGTCAGGGGAAAAGCTTCACACCAAGACATATGGTTGGGTGCAGCCTAGAGGGCCTGGGGAATCATGAGAGGATCTGGAACTAGACATGGAAACCATTGGGGAACCGTTGCAGACTTTGCAATTCATGCAACACATATGTATTCAATCTCTACATGAGTCAAGCACTGAACAGGGGAAGGCTCTGCAGGAGCGATTAGGGAAGTGGAACTGAGGGGTAGTCTGCAAAAAGGGGTGGGTGGGAGGTTGGGGGTCAACAAGTAGATTTGGAGGGATATAGAGCCTAGCCCCCCCTTTAGGCCCACCCAAACCAAAACAGTTAAGCCACAGCAAGGATCAGGGTGCTCACATTTCCTTCGTTTCCCTACTTTGTTTAACAAATGTCCTTCTCAGGATGGGGCAAAACAAGAGTCCCTATGGTTTTCATCAAACCCTAAGCATATCAACTTCATCCACTCATTCTTTTTTCTCCTTTGACAAATATTTATTGAATCCTCACTAATCTCTAGGTACTGTGTCAACTACTAAGGGTATACTGATACTCAAGGCGGACACGGTCCCTGCCACTATGGAGCTGATAGTCAAGAAGAGGTGTTGGCAAACGTTCTTGTAAAGGGACAGATACTAAATATTTTGGGGCCCCTTTTGCTACTACTCAACTCTGCCACTGTAGCGTGCAAGTGGTCATCCACAGTACGTAGATGAATGAGCGTGGCTATGTTTCAGTGAAACTTTATTTACAAAGACAGGTGCAGGCCCAAATTTGGCCTGTGGGTCATAGCTTGCTGAACCCTGGTCTAGAAGGGAAGTCCCTAAAGCATGAAATTGTAAGGAGCATGCTAATTGTTTTGAAAGGGGAAGAGTGACAAGAGAACAGAGAGTAACAGATCCAAAATTGTCAGGTGGTCTAGAACTGAGTACGTGGTGTTTAAGTGGAAATCCAAAGGTTCGATTAATGAATTAGCGCTGTTGGACAGGTATTGGGAAGTTGGAGGAGCAGAGAATATTCCAAGAGAGGGACAAACACAAACAAATGCCCAGGCATGAGCAAGGCATGGGAGACATACAGTGTGGCTGGAAGGAAGAATGAAAGACGGAAAGTGGTGAGAGATGACATCACAGCTGTGTGCAAGGGCCCGGTGAAGCATGCTGGGAAATTTGGACTTTGCATCATCTAAAACAATGGGAAGCTCCTACCAGGTTTTTAACACGGGAGTGGCATGACCAAATTGTGTGTTTGAAAGCTCCCTCCACAGTGGGATGGAGTCCAGGGGAAAGTTATCAAACTGGGTTCCAGCTAGGGTGCTGATGCCCAGACCACACCAGAGATAATGGTGGTCTGAGGATGGAGGCAGTGGAGATGATGGGGACAAAAGGACGGACTTTACAGCTGGTTAGGAGGTGGTCCTGGAATAAGCAACAAGCTCAAAAATCGCTTCTGTGGTTTGAGGAGATGGCTCAGCCTAGCTTAGAGTCTCATTTTACTGCTTTCTGCTTCTGGGAAGAGAGGAGAGACTTTGACAAGAGAAGGGGTACAATTATGGAGGGCAGGGAGTAACTGGGAGGGCACGCAGGGAGCAGAGCTAAAAGGCATCTCCTTCCTTTCCAATACACGAGAATGTGTACCAGAATGGACTTTTGGATGGTTCTGTGAGCTGCGTGAGATAGAGGCTCTTGTTCATACATAGTTAAACCCGTGCTGGTGTTGATGAATGAATTCCCTGCATCTAGTACTTCTGAACACTTTGATGTGCTTCCTCTGAATGTGGCAGAGAGGCGTGTACCCATTGGTTGCTCACAAATATTAACTGACCTGATTTGGCATTTTGGAATGACTAACAGACAGTAGAATCTTCTCTCTAAGCACTTTTAAGGATGGCTTCAGAGAGAGAAGGAGAATCAGCTGTCATTTCAAAGTATTTTACAGATCTCTGAAAGGGATAGCTGATTTCAAAAAGACTGGAAGTATTAGTGGTAGGAAAAGCTAGATGCTGAACCATTACTTCCACTAAATTGGGTTTTATCTAGTAAAGGATAGTCAGGCACAATTCATGGGCAGAAAAAAAAAAAAAAGAAACCACAACAAATCTCTTTGCCTATGACAAAAAACTACTTGATGATCACTTTATTGGGAGGATGCCACAGGTACTGTTGGTGACAGAGTGGTTGTATATTTAAAGCAGGTTACAGAAGACTCATGTTGAAAATCTCTCACGCTCCAAATATCCGGTGCAGATATGGACAGAAGAGTAAAAAAAAAAAAAAGCCAATGAGTGAATCCCTCCATAGAAAAGAATCCAATCTGAAGGGTGAGAGCTAAGATGAATCAGGCCACTCTGCGTTTTCATACAGCACTCCTTTTGGGTAACCACCAGCACCGCGCTTCTAAGTGGACCAGAAAGAGTCAGCAAAATCAATGGAGCCCTGGGTGCACGGAGGATCTCGAGGCCCAGCGTCATGACCACCACCTGACCCACTGTCACTGTCTACACAGGCAAAGAGAAGTGAAATGGACAGAAACCAACCGCTTCATGGCGGCTCCATCCAAACCTGTTATCAAGGAACGAGTCTTCTCTTACCCCACCTCACCCTCGTTACACATGCTCACTGAGTTGGCTGATTTTATTGTTTAAGTACTCAGCATAAATAACTGCCTAATTGCCAACTTTCTCCTCATAAAACAACTCAAGTGATGCTGTTTTATGCAGCTCGGTGTGAACAACATGGGGAATGCTGAGCCTTCATAAAAGTCTGGAGTTGTGGACTGCCTCATTTAACCCAATACATTGGCAAACCACTTGTAGGCAGAAACCATTGTCCACCCTTCTTTGTGTTCGTCATGCCATGAATATAGAGGCTCAAAAAACATGTGTTGAGAAACGCACAGTTTGGTCTGTGGTCTTCCCATGGCCCTGTGGCCCTCAAAGGAGGCTCTCAGACTCCATAGTGTGACTTTCGGTTTTGGTTAAGTACAATGTGGGACAGTGAAACTGCTTCGAAAAATGGAAGCTTTTCTGACCCAACCTTACTACCGATTTCAGGCAGATTCCTTGCAATGACTTGCAGCTGTGACTGTCATTCCGCCACGGGGAAAGTGTCAGCAAGACCAAGAATAGTAGCAGTCTGTCATCTCCCTGTTTTTGACGTTCTCATCTAAAATGTTAATTAAGAAGTTGCTATGCACAGAATGAAAATAAAAGTCAAGAAAAGTGGCAAAGGCAAAAAGTGCAATTGTGGTAGCATTAAAATACGAGATTTGTTTCCCTGCATCGTACCTGAACTTCGTCCTGCTCGTTCTGGCTATAAACACGTTGTAAGCAGCAAACAGACAAAGCGTGGTGCCCACCCAATGAGAGGAAAATTCAGTAAATGCATGATTTCTGGTTCTGTTTAAAATATATTAACAAAGCTACTTAAATAGATTCTGCTTTGATTAATCCATTAGGAACTGAAACTGTGCCGCTGTTTCACATGTTTGTCTGAGATCATTCTGTCTAGCATTTCATAGCAGAGAGACCAGCTCAGCTGTGCCTTCGTGAGTCAGTACCGCAGGTGAATCCGTAGGATCTTAATTTTTTAAATTAACTTTCTGAATGAAAATGTGATCAGAATATGGAAGCTGTGACTGAGTACGTGGGGACACATACATACTTTTAGGATAATGTCAGAATTGGAAATCTGAAGATGATTATTTCTAAGCCTCGTTGAATGAAAATTCGTGTTTACTTAAGGGTTGACATGGTGGTTATCTTTTATGTTTTAGCTTAATTCTTTCCAGAATAATAAAGCTCCCAGAGGGGATTTGAAAATGTATTTACTTACTTATTTGTTAAACAAACAATGGTCTCATTCATAGGGTCAGATCTCTCTCTGCCTGGGAAGGAGATGCTGTCCGAAATCGCAAAGCCTGGATTGGAATTGAAGTTTGGCTTTTAACCTTCAGAGAAAGGGTGAGATTTCAATTATCTTAAGAATGTGTCAGATAAGGGAAGTGAGCTCAACAAGATAAGTAGAGGTAGAGAGAAAAGAAATTATACTGGATCAGAGAAATCAGTGTATCAATAGTATTTGCTGATCAACTACTCTTATGGGTGCTATCAAGAATAAACAAATAAAGGTTTAAAAATTGTCTATTTATTCTCTAGCTGAAGATTCAATCTAGGTTGAAAATATCAGAATAAAAGAGTGAACTAGCACCAAACAAGTCAAGAGGATCCTGGATTATGTCTAACACATTTTAAACGTGGTGGAAACCGGGAAGAGACAAGAGTCCCTGGGGGCTTGGATAGACAGGGGAAGATTCGTAGAGGAATAGAATCAGAAGTGGGCACATTGACGGATTACAGAAAGGGAAGAGAAGCTGATGGCATTTGTTAGTTTGTTTTGCAAGGAACCAGCCTTCAGAAAAGAGCAGTGAGGACAATGTGTCAGATGTAGTGAAAAGAAGGGCCATATGCACCCCAATGTTCATAGCAGCAATGTCCGCAATAGCCAAACTGTGGAAAGAGCCGAGATGCCCTTCAACAGATGAATGGATAAAGAAGATGTGGTCCATATATTCAATGGAATATTACTCAGCCATCAGAAAGGATGAATACCCAACTTTTACATCAACATGGATGGGACTGGAGGAGATTGTGCTAAGTGAAATAAGTCAAGCAGAGAAAGTCAATTATCATATGGTTTCACTTATTTGTGGAACATAAGGAATAGCATGGAGGACATTAGGAGAAGGAAGGGAAAAATGAAGGGGGGGGGAATCAGAGGGGGAGATGAACCATGAGTGACTATGGACTCTGAGAAACAAACAGGGTTTTAGAGGGGAGGGGAGAGGGGGGATTGGTTAGCCCGGTGATGGGTATTAAGGAGGGCACATACTGCATGGAGCACTGGGTGTTATGCGAAAACAATGGATCGTGGATCACTACATCAAAAACCAATGATGTATTGTATGGTGACTAACATAACAGAATAAAATTTAAAAAAAAAAAAACAAAAAAACAATGTGTCTTTGGAATGTTAAAGTGGCTGGTCTGATTGATGTGATGGGGCGGTTACTGCGAAGTCAAAAAAATAAATAAATAAAAGAAAATAAAGCCAGAAGAAAGCGTGGAGCCATTTGGCAGAAAGCCTTGGCAGGCATTTTGATACACCCTGTTCCATATGCAGAATAAGGGAATGGCATTTGGGGAAGATCCTCTGGCGGGGTCCCCGGCATGGATGGAGAGATACTCTCAGGCTTTCAGGTTAGGATAGGATGTAGCTGGAAGCAGCTACCACCAGAGAAACCAGAAGCAAACGGCTGCAGGGACCCACGCGAGCCAGGATATGGGCCTGGACTAGAGTGGAAGAAAGTTGTCCATTTGGTGGAATAATTCATTAACTTTGCTCAAGTCAGATGGTGAGTGCATACATGTTCTTGGCAAAGTGAGTCTAGAAAACATTCATGGACAATCTCATCAGCGTCCTTATCTTCTGTTATAAAACCACCACCGAGTATTGACCATGCTCTCCTCTGCTGCATCTCTAAGAATTTATATTCACTTTGGAATGAATTTCTCATCTGCAGCCTGAGCACGCCCCGTGGCAGGGTGACGCTGGTGTGGCCTGAGGCCTCCTGCCCTTCCCCCAGGACCGCACGGGAGCCAAAATGTCTCTCCTTCCAGGTATGTGCATGGCCATGAAGACCCAGTGAACCAGTGTGAGGACAAAAGAAGCAACTTTGATTAATATAAATATCGGCTACTTTGAAGAAGGCATAGTTTTCTTTTTTTCTGGCCTTTGGATTACAGATTTAGTAGAGTCACTATTGTCTTAAATACACGGTACAAGGACTTTTCATTTTGCACTCTTACCAATAAAATACTTGAACATCCTCTTCAAGATAGGTATGTTTATTTATAATTATGCATTTCCTAATGGTAAGTGCACATTTTAGTGATAAAAAACTAAATATGCTTTATAATTGTTTAAATCTTGTTTTTTTACCCACCCTGTGATACAATGATCCGAAGCTCAGGATATACACTGAGTTTACTCGCATACTTGGTTTAAACCTGTCGTAGCTGGGAAAGATACCCCAAAGTATGAGCATTTCTAGGTGGGGGACATGCATCTCAAGCTGCATCTACCAAGTCCTGACATGCTATTATCCATCCCTTCCAATAATTCTATTAAAGTTTTAGTTGAAATGTGGCTAGTAATTTTCCATCTTCTCTGATGTCAATCAGATGTGCTTTAAAAGTAATCAGAACTTGTTACATTGTAACATTTTTGACAAATGGGTTTAAAAACCACTGAAACTTTTTTTTTTTTTTGGAGGATTTTTAAACATGCTGGAAAAAAGTTTCCAAGTTTCCTAAATGTGGAAATTACAAGTTTTAAGGGGAAATACATTGCTTCTGGCACTGAAATAATAAAACAATAGAAACATTTCTAGACATCTGCTTCCACAGCGTTCTCTCTCTAGCCGGGGTTTTTATTGAAAAGTGGATGGTTTTGTATTCATTGTTGTAATGTCACCTTTACAATGAAGGGAAAGTTTATATTTACGTCTAATAAAAGTTTGTATTAGAAGGAGAAGCTCTACAAGATTCTTACTGATAACTGCCTCTTTCATTGTTAGAATTATATTGAATGTTTAACATGTAGAAGCTTTTTTAAACCACTTGCATATTGGGAGGAGTATTAGATTAGTTAGAATTAAATGGTATAATCCACTCAACTATGGCACACATCAATTGCAACACAGAACTCAGGTTGGTAAGTGACTTCATTCCTCACTTGCCTTTGGTGGCCTGGGATGACTAGACACAGGGACAGAGTGAGGAAGCTGGTGGTAATCCTTATGTCACATATTAGTGTATTTCGTTTCATTTATCTTCTTATATATGATAATATATAAAAAGAGAAGTGCAAATATTTTTCCCATACTTCAATGAATCACCTTTTTAAATATAAACTATTTTTGTTAAAGCAGTTTTAGATTCACCAGATCATCTTTGCATCCCACCTTGACAATCACAATCTTAAAATGAATGGCAGGGGGGTAGCAAGAGGAAAATAATGACTTCTTATAGCTGTACAATCTGAGTCTCCCTAAACCTCACAAGAAAGCATTAACAGTGACGTTTTCAATTTCACTGTCATTTTGAACTTACCTACACAGTGCAATACATCCAATTTTCCTAAAGCCCCATTAACCTAATTCCTGGGTTTTCCTGGGGGCATCTTACAAGTATTTATAAGCCATCTTTGCAAGCTCTCCTCCGTGTCCCCCTTCTTCCTGAGGTAGTCACTCAGAAAGTTGTTTTGTCCCTGTCCCCGGGGCTACTGTCCTTGGTGAAGATGTTGATTCTCTGCCCAGAGCCCTGCATCCTGGGACTCCCTCAAGATGCCAACATTTGAAATGTATTTTTGAAAAAACAAAAGAAGAAGTAACTTAAGACAATAATTTGGTTGAGATAATAATGTGATCCAAATGAAATAGCCCCAATTGATATTTATGTCTCTTAAGAGATTTTTTCTACTTTTATCATTTTGAATTTGGAAATTATTTCAGCCAAATGTCCCTGTCCTGTACTATTTGTAATATCGGGAGTTGGAAACAACCTTTAAATTGCTCCCACATTTCCACAATGATGAACTCCACAGAGTACAATTATTTCATTGGCAGAAAATGTATTGGAAGGAGAAAACTGGGGGGGGGGGAGGGAAGAAATATATCTATCTACTAATAAATTATTTAGAAAGCAAAAATAATTCACATTTTCAGAAAGAGTTATAAAATTGGTGGGTGATGCATGCAAACTATCACTACAGAAAAAACACAGCATTTGAAAACTATTCATTTTGTTTTAAGAAATCATCAATTCAAACCAAATATTCTTCTTGACACAAGTTGTTCATTTTCATCACTGCCATCTTGTTTTGAATTAAATTGCTTGTGATCATATTATTTTTAGCCAGGTTACCTAGAGGAAACATCCTCCCCAGTTCTGAGTCACTTTCTGTCACTCAAATTTTGAAGGTGCAGTCTGTGGGCCCTGGTCATTTTCAGAGCATCCTCTGGAAGCAGGTCTCACCTCAGTCACAAGGAGGTGTCGACCAATTGCTGCAGCAGCCTATTGAATGTGGTCACCTTTTCCTTCAGGAAGCTCTTCCCAACTGTCCTCCCACCTCCCTCAAAACAACTCAGAGAACCTGGCAGTTGCATGCAGGGTCAACATTGGAAAATTCTAGGGGGAATAGCATTTTCTCATTAAAAAAAGAAATTAAAATGCACATTATAAAACAGCATTTTATAATTTTACAAAAACACATTTACATCCATTATCAGTTGTTTAATTCTGCTAACACATCTGTGACGTCATCGGAAAAGAATCAGTTGGACCATTTTACAGATGAGAAAAACATGTTTTACAGCTGGAAGGAAACTTAATATAATTTAAAAGTCCAGTCCCCTCATTTTCTGTGGTGCATGAAAGAACCCAGACCATTTCATATGTTGTGTTGTATGCAGAGACATTCCAGCCCCTCACTCCCCGCAACAGACTCTTTCAGAGAAGTACAATACATACACAGATATAAAGAGATATTTTTAAAATATGAACTTACTGGTGTGAAGTGAAATATACTGCCAGTTGAATCAATGAAAACAATGATCCTGCTGAGTGCAAAAATGTGAAATTTGAAGTTAGGGGTGACAACAGTGCTCTTGCCTTCAGCATCAAGTCATTTCTCAATTTTGTTTTGGCTTTACAATGTTTGGAATGTACTGGTCCACCAGGTGTGGTAAGCCGACATCCAGGATGGTCCCCAAAGATCCTTACTTCCAAATGTCCATGTCTTTGTGCAACTTCCACCTTTGAATATAGGGCCAGACTTAGTGACTTGCTTCTGTTGGGTAGAATACAGCAAGGCAATAAGATGTCACTTCCAAGATAAGATTTTGAAAAGACTGTGACTTCTGTCTCACTAGGACACATTTTCTGTGGCTCTTTTCACTTGCTTGCTCTCGTGACACCAGCTGCCCTTTTGTGAGCAGCCCCAATGGAGAGGCCCATGTGCCAAGAAACTGAGAGAGGTCGGCAATCAATAGCCTGTGAGGAATTGAATCGTACCACCAGGTGAGTGAGCTTGGAAGCAGATCCGTCCCTAGTGGAGCTTTTCAATGACTGCAGCCTCAGCTAACACCTTGATTGCAGCCTGGGACCGACCTAGAGAACCAGCTAAGCTATATGCCCAGATGGCCTACCTGTAGAAACTGTGAAATAACAAATGTTATTTTAGCCTCTAAATTTTGGGATAACTTGTTATGCAGCAATTGATAACTAATACACCAGGCAAGCAGCTGCAAGAGGTAATGGTGTTTTTGTTTTGTTTTGTTTGTTTTTGGGGTTTTGTTTTGTTTTGTTTTTTAACAACTCTGCTTGCTGTCTGTGATTCCCTTGAATTTGGCAGAGAAGGCAGGCAGGGGAACACTAGGACATCTTCCCCATAAAGTCAATAAACTCAACAGCAGAAAGTGATGAATATAACATCTCCAATGTTGTAGCCTGTGTAATAAAACACATTTGAGTGTACTTCTTGGGTTTGTTACAGTGTAAACTATAAATATGGACTTTCAAAAAGTGAATTTTACGCGAAATGTTTGTGGAAATCACAGAAGATGACACATGTCGTGGAAAGAGCCCAGGTCTTAAAATTAGACTGACTGGTGGAGCCTTGGTTTCCTCATTGTAAAATTGAGAGAATAATTCCTACCTCATCGGTTCTAAATGGCATGGGCACTCAGTTGAATGCTTGGTCAATTGATGTCCTTTAGCTTTCCTCATGACCGATGATAAAGATGAAGCCCAGAGATGTGAAGTGACTTTATGTCCCCAGGGAGGATGGGCTCTAGGATTTAGCTCTAATCCAATATACCTCAACTTACTGAGCAATTGAGTGGCAGACTTTGAACTCTGAATCCAGATCTCTGGCTTCCTCCACACCACACAATGAGTCCCAACCCACCAATTTCATGTGTCTAACTCCCAAGAAGAATTCTCCTTGGGACTTGTGTTAAAACCACTAACTTTGGTGGAGTTCTTAACACACTAAGAACAAAGGCTTACAAAGACAGATGGAAGAAGAATGGCATTTCCTTGAGATAAATCCACATTTAAAATACCATCTTCCCAAACAGTCTTTCCTCCACCCTCTATCTTTGATTTTGACATTGATAGAGAGCTTTCAAGAGAGCAGCATAGCTCAATTAGACGAAGCTACTAATTTGAAGGAACAATACATAATGAATGGCACTTACATGTGGTGATTGTAACAGCAAATGTCTTCTACCATTTTTTTCCCTGAAACATTTTATCTTGTCTTTTCCTCCCCTTATGTATTGTTAAGGACTATTGCAAGTGGGTGTGGGAGAGAAAGAGAGTGAAAGAAGAGAGTGGAAGGACTGCCTTGGGAGAGCAAAGGTGTAGAAAAAGATGAGCCTGATGCCAGATGTATATGGGGCAAATAAGAGCACCCAGACTGCTTACAAGGGAATTGGGTTCTTCCTCCATGTCCTCAGGTCTGGGTGTCCTGATCCAGAGGAAGAACAGACCAGAAAAAAACAAAAACAAAACCAAAAACACCATTCTTCAAACATCAAGGAGTGTTTGGAATTAGCACAGGACACTGCTATGCTCCTTCTGCTCCTTTGTTTCTCATCCTACAAAGACCCATGCAAACAGCAAGGCCACCAAGCCAATCTTGTGACCTCTCTTCAGCACACAGCAAACATCCTCTTGGGCATTAAAAGAAAAATATTCGCACTTACGGATAACTTATTCCACATTCTTATATAACAAAAGCATCAGGGTAAATATGTTCCAAATAAAAACCATCTATGAGTAAATAAGTGAATGAAAAAATGAAAACCCCAACACCATACATAATTGTTGCTCACTCTTTCTCCCTTTATTTCACCTGGAATATCCACGTCGCTGATGTGTT
The DNA here is from genome assembly GCF_964656455.1 of Halichoerus grypus. Lineage (NCBI taxonomy): Eukaryota > Metazoa > Chordata > Mammalia > Carnivora > Phocidae > Halichoerus > Halichoerus grypus. The sequence continues at coordinate 62,209,576 of NC_135715.1, read as the reverse complement.
ATACTTCTTGACAGCACTTCAAGTCAAAGCAATTTGACTGAGAACAAAAAAAAAAAAAAAAGGATTTGCCCAAACTTTAGAGATCTTTGGACTCTACAGAGTGGAGTGGGAAAAACACTGCCAAGGAGTGGAAAGACCTGGTTTCCAGTTTGGGCTCTGGCAGTAATTAACCAGCACGGTTATAAATAGCAGTGTGATTTTTGCAAGGCTCTCTTCTTCCTACTGGGTCCAAGGCAAACCCTAAAACTTCTCCCCATCTCCATAACCATTATCTTGTCTGAGTCATGTTCACCTCTCACCTGTGCCACCAAAACAACCCAGCTAGGAGGCCTGCTTTACCCTCACCGGCTGCCACCCATTTCTTCCCACACACTAGTCAGAATGTTCTTACAGAAGAAAATCAAGGCATGTCACTCTTCTTAAAACTCCCATGGTGTCTCACTGTCCACCTTTCCCACTTCATCTCGTGCTGTCCCCTGTCTGTCCACCATACGCCTGACGGTCTGGTCTTCTGTCAGTTCTTAGGCCAACCTCTTTCTTACCTCGGGACATTTTCCTTTCTTCTTACCTCTGCTTAGAATGCACTTCACTCAGTTCTCCCAAATCACTCCAAAGTTGGTATGTAAGCAATATTTACTGAAGTAAATCAACAGATGAATCCAAATCCTAACTTGCTCCTTGTCTTACTTCAACTTCCATGTCACATCCTAAGAGATTTCCCCATCAATTCCCCCCATTGTTGTCCCATACCCATCTTTATTTGCCTTTTAATACTTAACACAACTGTGATTCTTTCTTCTTTTGTTGTTGTTTACTTGCTTATTGTGTGTCTTTTCTGTCAGAATTTAAGCTTCCTGAGGGCAGGGACCATTTCTGTCCTCTTCAGCACTATATTCTCAGCGCTTAGCATGGCACAATGCCTCACACCCAGTTGGTTTGTAACAGATATTTGTGGAAGCAAATTGATAAATGAATGAAACCCAATTCTACCATGTTGATCCCTTACCTAAAATCTTTCAAAGGCTGTTGTAGCCAATATAATAGAAAAATGCTAGATTCTTTGCATGTCATCTGGGTGTGGTTCTTCCTCTCTTCTCTAGCATTAAAAAAATTACTTGCATTTCAAATTGAGCCATATTCTTTTGAGATTCTATTTGTTGCACACAAAGTGTCTGTCCAATGGCAGCCACCATCTCCCCTCTACATAATCCTCTTGGCTAACTTCTATTTGTCCATCAAAACTCAGCGCTAGTGTCCTCACTCTGGGAAGCCCTTTTTGGTTACTTTCTCTTCTCTGTGTCTCCTTGCCTGCACCTGTTGGTGACCCACGCTTCCTTCTAGCATAGCACATACCACACTCAGATGGTAATTTCCCCCAAATGCAGGGTCTGTTTCTTGAGGGCCAGGGCTATTTCTTATTACTCTCTGTCTGTCTCTTTGTTGCCTAGTACACAGTAGATATTGATAGTAAAAGTTTGTAAATAAATATTAGTGAATGGCTGACTCACTCTTTCTGAATGGCATAAGAGTGTAAGAGATATCATTACCAAAGGCACAGCCTATAGAATGCACTCACAGGTAATAACTCAAGTGCCCTTTAGTACTAAACTCAAACATCCTATTACCATGGCTTAATATTTTAAGACACCAAACTTTTGGCTCTGTGAACCAGTGTCACTTGAGGTCGCCTTCTCCAAAACTGTTGCGTATATCCTGAGTAGCTTAAAGCTGTCCTGATTTTGTCCTTGCAAAAATAAAGTAAACCCCAACTTGCCTTTAGAGTTCATTATCCGTTTTTGACAGTAGAATTGGAGACAGAAGTGCATGACATGGTCAAGCTATAATCAGACAAATGGACAGGCTGAGGGGCCTGCCTGCCTTGTCAGGTATGGTTATAGACTCACACGCATCAGAATCATCTGGACATCAAAATACTGGCGGACTGAACGTGCCTCTTGAGTAGAGACAGTGGAGCGATAGTCTACCCCAAGCCCAGCCAAAGTGGACTGGCCTGGAGTCTCTTTCTGCCTCTTTGTATAAGTCTTGATGTTTCCTTCCTTTTTTCTACCTTATAAAGTGAGGGAAGAATTGGGTTGATTTGTGGTGGAGCCATGTTTACCCTAGAAAAATATTTAAAATAATAAAAATAACACCTTGTATTTATCTACTTGTCTAATGTTTTATAATTATAGGATGTTGTCATTTGTGGAAAAGAACCGTAAGCATGATGGAAAATTTGAAACTGTGAATTTGGAAATGAAAAATAAGTCTTTTAAAGCAATGTTTCTCAAAATCCGTCCCCCAAAACACCTGAGATTTTTGTTGTTGTTTAAAATACAGGTTCCCAGACCCCTGAAAGACATAAAAGGTGGAACCCCTCTGGGTGCAGCCTGGGAATTTGCATTTTTTAATGAGCTCCCTGGGTGAGTCTAAGGCACACTCCAAGCTTGAGAAGTTGCTTTGAAAGCAAGTGACTTTTTTGCTAAGGGATAGTAAGGCAATGGAGGTAATATCAGGACAAGTGTCCCTGGGAACATGTAACCAGAGGATTTGGGCAGGATTGAAAAGCTAGGTTATTTTAGAGGAAAAGAAATTCAAGATCCTGAATTGAAAGGGCTAAAGTTTATATGGTAGAAATAAGGCACTGACTACAAAGGGTGGCCTATTTTCCCAGTGTAGGGCTAGGGTGTGTGGGCACAATTACCATCATCAAAGAGTTGTTCCATGCGTCACTAAATAAAAAGTGGTTCTGAGACCACAATCGCCTATTATTAGAAATGTAATAGTCATATCTTATTTTAAAACCTGTTCTTAATCTATTGCCACCTGTAAAACTAGACTAAACAGATCAAATGTTAAGTCTATCTAAAAATACTCTGAGCAGAAACATAATTAGGGTTCTAATTAGGATTATCATTTAGTAGGCTATGGAGACAAGCCTGAAGAGATAAGCCCCTGTATCAGCGGCATTAAGTTCTAAGTATTTATTAGATTTATGAGTCTAAGCCACGTGTTTGGGGGGCCATATAGAAATTATGTTGAACAATTTTTAAACCCAAGTAATGATGGCAATTTATTTTCACTCAAAGAAAATCCTGAGTGTAGTGATTTGAACAGACTATGCGACGTGTTGCTTGGAAGTTTGTAGCTCGTGGGAAAACTCCGCCATAGATCTTATGCTCTCCCAGTTTTCAGATACTGCTTCAGGAGAGAATTCAGATCATTTCTGATTTGCTTTCTCAAGGGTATTGGATTTGTGTCAGATGCTATAGAACAGTGTGAAATCTCTTGATTTGATTACACATCAGATGAGCCACACTCTGTGCAGAAGACACAAAGTAAATATTTTCAGACACAGTCGACACTTCATTGTTTTTTGTACTAACAAGGAAACCCAGTAGTTTTCTGAAAAAATATATATGTTCTTTGGTATTTATATATTAAATGACCATATTAAAGGGATCACTGGAAGAAAACATGAACTCAAAGTTAACTATCTGAGATTAACCAAAGTAATGGGGTCTTATGTAGAAACCTACCTCAAAATGAGAAGAAAAATGTTTGGGCCTTCTTATCTGGTTCTCCTACTCAAATATTTCTTCCTGGGAACTACTTCTTAGGCAGATGAAAAGAGCTAGCTAAAGGGAGATTATCCTTTCTCTCTCTTTCAATTACCTGTCCGAGTCAGTTTCCTTAGATTGGAAAACATTATTAGGACATTGCAGTTGAAAAGATGGAGGTCATCGAAGGGAGTCTCAGCACTAGCTGTCTGCAGGTCCAACTGGTGCTGTCGTTGGTCATGTGGACTCTGCTTTTGCGCCAGGAATGTGTTCTCTCTGGAACTGGTGAGTCTACCAAGTTTGTTATCCCAAAAATGTGTCTCAGAGATCTCACACCTGCCCCACCCATAAACCAGTTCTTTTCTCATAAACTTAGAAATGTCACCACAGTTCTTCAAGCAGAAACGAGAGGCATCCTGACTCTTTCTCCCTAACAACTTAAGTGTCTGCCAACAGGGGAATGGATAAAGAAGATGTGGTGCATATATATACAATGAAATATTATTCTGCCATGAGAAAGAAGGAAATCCTGCCATTTCTGACAACGTGGAGGGAACTAGAGGGCATTATTGTAAGTAAGATAAGTCAGACAGAGAAAGACTAATACTGTATGGTACTGAATGATATCCCTTACCTTTGGAATCTAGAAAAGCCAAATTCATAGAAACAGAGAGCAAAATGGTGGTTGTCCGGGAAATTGGGGAGATGGTGGTCAAAGGGTACAAAGTTGCAACTAGAAGATAGATAAATACTGAAGATCTAATGCACAACATTGGGATTATAGTTAACAATACTGTATTATATACTTCAAAGTTGCTAAGAGACTAGATCTTAAATGTTTTCACCACAAAACCAAATGATAATTACTCGACGTGCTGGAGGTGTTAGCTAACTCTATGGTGGTAATCATATTGCAATATATACGTGCATCAAATTAACACATTGTACACCTTCAATTTATCTAATGTTATATGTCAATCACATCCCAGAAAAAAAAAAATTCCACACAAAAAGAACAAGGAAATTGAAGGACGGATGTTGAGGAGCTGCTGCTGGTTGACAGTGAATTCTACACCAACCACCTGGGTCACTGGGTTCCCTTCGCTTGGTTAATCCTGCTTTTCCACTTACTGAAGCTCTCAGTTTCCCTCCTACACTTCTATCCTTAAGATGGGTACAAGTGTTGGTAAAAAATTATTTTTCTGAGCCTTTGAGAATATGGAACTTAAGGGGCAGCAGAGGGTATCAACCTGAACCATAAGAGGCATTCAGTGAGCTGGTTGAGCTGAGTGGGCGAGGAGACAGTTCCGAACCCACATAACTTGTCTGAGAGCAAGCAAACTGCTTGACTGTGTGGACTAAGAGGAAACAATAAGAATGTGGTGTTTGCCATCTGAGCACTTGCATTAAGTATCCTGACATGGGCACTATTTTTCCAATTCAAACGCTCAGTAATCTTTCTTTACTCTCTGTCTCTCTCTGTTTCTTTTTTTTCCAAAATAAGTTATGCTGGGTGGCTGGTGACATGTCAATGACCTCAATGGATGTGATGCTATTGTCATGAAAGTTACAATACCAAGGGAAGCAAACTGCAAACAAATTATTCACAAAGTAGTTTAATTACAATTATAATAAGTTACGTAGAAGTTTACAATGAGAATGGATGACAGGATTACCTGATTTGGTTTGAAGGAACAGGGAACATTACCTTGGAAAATGATGTTTCAAGAAGATCTGAAGGATAATAATTGCTTTCCTTAACATCTTATCTACAGTGTTATAAATGCTTTATAAAATGCAGCTCCTAAATGCTTGACGAAAAGCTTATAATCTTCTATGCCCTCATCACTTTTCACATCTTCTAGTCTTCAACTTGAAATGGTTCATTTAGAGATAAAGTGGGAAAATCATGTTCATTGGTCTGAGAATGTAGTTTTTATCTTTGTTTCAGACTCTTGGCACCTAGAAAATAGCTTTTAGAAATATTTACAGTAACACACACACACACCCATGCACAGACATTTCATTTTATTTAAAGATTTTATTTATTTATTTAAGAGAGAATGAGAGAGAGAGAGCACAAGAGGGGGGAGGGTCAGAGGGAGAAGCAGGCTCCCTGCTCAGCAGGGAGCCCCACGCAGGACTCAATCCTGGGACTCCAGGATCATGACCTGAGCTGAAGGCAGTCGCTTAACCAGCTGAGCCACCCAGGTGCCCCACACACGGACATTTTAAAGTTACACAATATCCTCATACTTTGAGCTTATATATGATCTCCCTTCTCCATGATTCCTGTTAGGTTGCCCCTACATCTCAGGAAGGGTTCTGAATATTCTAATTATAGCCAACAGAAAGCCCTCTGATCATACTTGCTCTTTGACTTTCTCTAAGTACCGACTAATATTGGCTCTTAGAAAATGAATATCTAGGATTGCCTCTGTGGAAAGAGGGAGAGGGTAGACATTGAAAAGGGAAATGTAAAGAACTTCACTGTTTTTTGTAATGTTTTATTTCATAGAAACATTTGAAGCAAATATTATAAAATGTTGGTCTATTTTAAATTCAGAGAGTAGGCTTCCTGGGTCATGAGTGTTTCTTCATTATATTATTAAAAATTAGGGCATCTGATGTGAAGTCCTACAATTAGTTCATTTGTAAATTAATTAATTAATATACAAGAAAGAGTCAGCAAGCACCTATGACATACCTAGATTTGTACTAAGGAATGATTACTCTACCCCTGTACAGTGGCTTACTGTTGTGTGAACTTCCCGATTTAAGTTTCCCCAAAATGAGAGATGATTTTTAATTGAGATTGGATGACAGATCCATTTATGAAGTGTTTAACAAATGGCCTATCCATTTACATCCTGATAAAGAGAAAACGCCTCTCCTACCTAACTTTTCTTCCTTCTTCCAGATCATTGTAATGGTAATTCATTTGTTATAAATTAGCAAGCCTTCATAAAGTGTTCGAGTGGAAACACTCAATGAAATGAGTGTTAATTATTCTGTCAAATAAAAAACTCAGAAGTCCCAAACTTAAGAATGGATATCATGTGTGCCAAAAGATACTGGCTAAGCTAAGTTGTCATTCGTTCAGTTTCTAAATCGGGTCAACATCACTGACAACCTTCTGGATGAATTACGAGAATTTTTTTTTTAAGATTTTATTTATTTATTCTAGAGAGAGAGAGCACACATGAGAGAGAGCATGAGCATTGGGGGGGCGGGGCAAAGGGAGAATCAGCCTCCCCACTGAGCAAGGACTCAGGGACCCTGGGATCATGACCTAAGAGGGAGGCAGATGCTTAACTGACTGAGCCACCCAGACGGCCCAAGAACTTTTTTTTTTACTCTTGTTTTAGCTTATGATAGTTTCTTAAATAGGGGCTATACTTCTTAAAGCAAATATTCCAAAAAAGATGCTGCTGATGTTAACTGGCCAAAACAGTGAGTCTGAAATCGAGACTATAAATCTGGGTCCATGCAGACTTGATCCCGCTCATTGTACGTCTGAATGGTCAAGAATTTACCTGAACAACTAACCTTTCAATAACTAACCACTGACATGAGATTAGAGGAATCTCATTTACGCAGTCAGTGGGCAAATACTGCCTTCATGTGATTAAATAGGTCTTTACCAGTGTTTCTACTTAACAGTTTGGAGCAGTCCCCCAAAGCATCTTCAGCTTGTTCTTGACAGAATGGTATTCAGCTATGAAAGGACTCTCTGTTGAAACCATGTAATTCTTTCTATCCTCAGGCTCATAGACTCAGAGTTTTCATGGTCAAGATAAAGGAAGCAATAACCAGCAAAGCATCAGTGACTGAAAGCAGGGGGTCTCTTGAGCTGTGTGCCATTATTTTGAATTCATTAACCAGAAGGGCACTGCCCCTGTGGTGTCACTATGGTCATTATAGACCAGCCAATGCACTAATAATTTAGTTCCCTGATTTTGATTTTTTATATCATTTCAAAGTTTGTTTCATTTACAAATATATCAACTGATGTGGTCCTAAGTGGTGGGAACAAAATGTTCTTTTTATAATCTGTTCTGTAACTTTTTGTGGCCGGGGCTGGGGGGGAATGAAACAATGGAAATAAGGGGCTCAAATCCTGGCTGAGCGTAGGCTGCCACTTTGCTGTTTTGCTGTGATTTCTTCCCTTTAAGGAATATGTAATACGGCGAGTTTTATAGCTTAAACAAGAAAATTAACTGCCTATCCCAATGCACTTAGTAGCTGATGTAAAAAGGGAATGAGCTTCTGTGGAATATCTATCCACTTCCATCCACTTCAGTGATCGACTCCCCAGCAAAAATGGGTTTGTAATTTTAATTTCATACCAATGCAGTTGGAAGCGCTGGGGCATGGGACACCTCAGAGTCATAGTTAAGTGCATCTTTATGAAACGCCTTTCTCAGTTTCCTCTTTAATCATGATTAGGAGGAGCAACAATTTTCGGCCAGGGTCCTTCCTTGAAGACTTTAACCTCACCTTAATAGGCTTATATTCCATATTGGGGGTCCCCCCCTCTGAACAACGCCACTCCCACACAGACACATGTAATCGCCTCAGAGAAGACTGGGTCTGCAAAGGACAAGACACAGTGGGGGAAATTGGCAACTACATAAAAAATTTTTAAAAAAAGACACAAAATAGTCTCCGCCTACCAGTCAGATGCTGCTCCATCAGAACAGAAAACAATGGAGAGAATGAAGATCATTCAGTTGAACATGATCCATTTTGAGCAATCTCTAATCAATTCAGGGACACCTCCTCTTCACCCCCCCTCCCCCTCCATCATCTGTCTACATTTGTGTAGCTCTGAGCACACCATTAAGAATACTTTGACAAGGGTGTCATTTTAATCTGAATATCTCAAAATGATTGGGGAGAAAAAAGTTTTCTTTTGCCTTCAACTCCAAAATAAAATTGATCTGAGAAGGAGAAAGAAAGTTTCCCCAAGAGATCTACTTTTGGTGTTGAGTCCTATGGGACTTCCCTGATGAGGGAGGTAAGTTCAGGATAGGAGGGAGGGGGTAACATTTGTCATCATTCATTAGGAAAGGATTAGTCAGGCCAGCCTGATAGAGGCTAATTTGTCCTCACTTATAAGGACTTTAAGGGAATAGAACTTAGAATTTGTAGTTGGAAGTTTGAATTCAGGCTCAGTGTCTTATCATCTACATCGACTTACACATCTTGAACATCTCAGAGTCTCTTCTTATTTGTAAGGTAGAGATCATATCTAAGTTAGGGTAATGTGAGTATTACATTAGGGAAGATGCAGTACTTGACTAATGTGGGAAGACAATAACATTTGAAGGGAATACAGAGTTTCAAGTCTGTAACAGCAGGAGATTACCCTTGGGCTACCGTTAGGTGATCCTAGACAGGGATAACATGCATATATGCCCCCAAAATGCATGTACATTTCACAAGCCAGCTAGGCCTTGAGCATGAGTGGAAGGAGGGAAGACTTGGCCATAGGATCTCCACCCAAAATCTCTTTGTGTGCTTTCTTCTCTAAGGCTCCCCACTCCACTTTGCAGCAATGACCTCCCACGACATTTGCTTGCAGATGACACAGGCTGTCCTCAATCCTAAGTACCTTAGAAACTCGATGTCCGAGTGTTTCTTTCCCCAAGGGCTCTTGCTGTATATATTTGGTTGATCTGTCTCTTATATCACATCTCTGGGGGCTCTCCCCCTTTCAATCTTTCTCTCTTTCCTATTGCAATATATTTGGGTTACCTGGGTTTTTAAATTTTGGTTCTTTGGTTCTGTAGAGCCTCCTACATTCCGGATTTTGCTACCTGCATCGGCAATTTTTTAACTTTTTCCTTTATCTCTTGTTATTTCCTGTAAAGTGGTAGTAGATCCAGAGACTTGTTAAATTCGGGTTTGATGTTTTGTTAAGAATACCTTACAGCAGGGGCACCTGGGTGGCTCAGTCAGTTAAGAGTTTGCCTTCAGCTCAGGTCATGATCCCAGGGTCCCGGGATCACATTGGGCTCCCTGCTCAGTGGGGAGTCTGCGTCTCCCTTTCCCTCTGCCCCTCCCCCCCACCTCGTGCTCTCTCTAGCTTGCACTCACTCTCTCAATAAATAAAATCTTTAAAAAAAAAATACCTTACAGCTGATGTGTGCTTTCCACTGCGTCTTTAAGAGGTGTATATTTTGTGGTTGTCTCTTTTTCTGGATGATGCTCAGATTGATCAGTGGTTTGGAACATGGTCAGCCTGATGTATTCTTTATAAAGTTCATCTAAGGGTTTTAACAGCTCTGGCTATTGCTGCTAGATCCATTATTTCCTTAGAGTTTGCAAAATACTAATATTCTAATTCTATCATTTCTTGTTTTTTATCAGGTGGAATTCTTTTACAAATAAAAACTTGCACTATTCAAGGATTCGATTACTCTTAGGTACAACATGGGCGGGAGAGACAATATGAATGTCTACATTTTTCACTTTACCAGTTTTCAGAATAATGAGTTGGTTCTTCAAAGGTTTTATTAGTGTAATTATAAATGGGTGGATTTTAACTTACTTAACCCATTATGGTTAATCTCTGTAGAGATTTTTTTTTGTTTCTAAGTAGGCTCCACACCCAATGTGGAGTCCAGTGTGGGGCTTGAACTCATGACCCTGAGATGAAGACCTGAGCCGAAATCAAGAGTCAACTGACTGAGCCATCCAGGCGCCCCAGTTACTCTCTTTTTTAACATTCAAATTATCTCATCTCTGGCTGGTGGAACTGCCTACAAGTTGAGTACTAAATTCTTTTCATATGACCCCAGTAGTAGCCTTGCATAACTTCCTTGTTTTCTGGATATAACAAAATGTGCCTGATTCATCTAGAACATTTTTTGCCCTGGATCTGGAATAGCCATTTCCCCCAAGCAGCCCTGTTTTATTTTATTGTGAAATGACCTTTAGAGACCACAGTCTGGATGTTGTAAGTGATCAGTATAACTAGATTGTTCTCTGTTTCTTGGCATTTTTAATAGAAGTAGAAAATACATTTTATTTTTAGAGAAAAATGAGTTTGTTGAAATATTTCCACATCAAATTTATGATTCTGTGGTGTTAACATCTTTTATTTTATATTTGTGTATTATTTCTCTTACGCTGAAAATCATTTCCTAAATGCAGTGGTTGACAATAACCAACAGGATGTTGTTACTCTTAATATAATTCCTGAAAATAGTTTAAAATGTTCTATAATTCTTCTTGACCCTAAGATATATTCCAACTATAGGTGTATTGTTACATTATACTGTTTTAATGTCACTTGAAATATTCTTCTCTGTGATTAAGTTAACAGCTCAATACATAGATTCATTTGTTAATTTTTATGTTGTTTCAGGGCCTGCTTTTTAAAATTTAATTTTGCTTTATAATTTTGCATACACATACACACATACACACGATAGAGTTGTTAGTCATTTTATTTATCTTTAGAGGTTCTTCAAATTTAAGGATATTTACACTTTGTGATACAAGTTGCAAATATTTTCTTTATTGTCATTGAGTTTTTTTTACTTTGTTTTGGTGTTTTTGTTAGGCAAATTACCTTTTTTCAAAAAGTAATCCAATTTGTCTGTTATTTTCTCTTACTGCGTCTGGATATTGAGTTATACTTTGTAAAGTCTTTCTCATCCCAGGTTAAGAGAAATGCACTTATGTTTTCTTTTAGAACTTGTATAGATGGGGCTACGTTTAGGTCCTGATTGATTTGAAATTAATCCTGGCATATGGTGTGAGGTACGGATCCAATTTTATCCTTTTTTAACCAGTTGTTCTAGCAGTACTTGATAAGAAGTCCACCATTTCCCGACAGATTTTCTATACTAAATTTTTACTTGCCTTGAATTTATTTCTGAATTTTCTATTTTGCTTTATTCATACACTTAATACTATGTTCTTTTAACTGAGATAGCATTAAACTTATAAATTAACCTGGGGAAATTTTAGATCTTGATGAGGTTGAGTTTTTTTATTCAAAAACCTGTTCTTTCAATGTGTTCGATGCTCTTTGCTTATCTTTCAATAATGTTTTACATTTTTCATCTCACAGGTCCTGTATTAACCCACTTGGGTTCTGCTGAGTTTCTCAAATTTTTGGCTTGATGTTTCTCATCATTTTGGAAAATCCTTGATCACTAATTCTTAAAATATTACTCCTACTCCATTTTCTCTCTCCTGTCCTTCTGGAATTCCAATTACATGAATGTCAGAAGTTTTTATAATGTCCCACATGTTTTTATAGCTCCTTTAAATTTTCCACATGGTTCAGTTTAAATATTTCTTATTGACGTGACTTAGACTTCACCAGCCCTCTCTGCTGTGTGTAAATTGCTATTAGACCTATCTAATGAGTACATAATTCTAAAACTTTTGGAAATTTTTATTTCTTTATGAGATTTTAATTTTTAAAATCTATTTTCACCACATTTAACCCTTCTAATTAATAATATTACTCAAAGTTATAAGGTCCTGCTAATTCTAATATTTGGATCACCTATAGACAGTTTCTGTTGTCATATTTTCCCTCACATTTTCAGCCATATGGCTCTGTCTAGTAATTTTGTTATTTAATGCTGGACATTGCTAATAAAACTTTTAGCACTTCTAGATGGTGCTATCTTCCTCCAGAGAGACTTCACTTCTCCCTCTGCTTGGCGGATAGTATCTTAATCCAAGTATACACTGAAATAATTAGAAGCTGAGTTGTAGCTTTAGTAAGAAAGACTCTGTTGATCTCTGAGTAATTTTCCCCCTAAAGGATTACCCTATTGCTGCTGTATTGTTTTCTATTGCTGCAATAACAAATTACCACAAACTTAGTGGCTTGTAACAAAACAATTTAATGTCTTACAGCACTATCTGTGAGAAGTGTGATGGCTTTCACTGGGCTAAGATCAACATGTGGACAGGATTGCCTTCCTTTCAAGAACTTCTAGGGGAGAATCCATCTCCTTGCCTTTTCTGGTTTCTAGAGGCCACCTGCATTCCTCAGCTCATGGCTCCTTCTTCCATCTTCAAGGCCAGCAGTGTGGCAGCCTCCAATCTCTCTATTTCTCTATTTCTGTAATAACATTGCCTTTTTCTGCTTTTGACACCCCTGCCTATCTGTTATAAGGACCCTTGTGATTAGATTGGACCTGCCCAAATAGTCCAGGATAATCTCCCTATCTCAAAATTCTTAATTAAATCACACATGCCAAATCCCTTTTGCCACATAAGGTAACATGCATGTAAGTTCAGGGATTAGTGTGTGGACATCTTTGGAGGCCACTATTCTGCCCACCAGAAGTTAACCAAGTAGGGTTGCCAGGTTTAAGAGATACAAACACAGAATGGTTGGTTAAATTTGAATTTCAGATAAAAAACAAATAATTTTGCATTTTAAGTATGTCCTAATTACTGCATGGATCATACTTATAAAATTGTTTATTGTTTATCTGAGATTCAAATTGAACTGGGCCTCGTTCTGCATTTTTTTCTGCCAGTTCTACCTCCAATGCCAACAGTAAGAGCCTGATCTACTCATTGGGACCCCTCCTTCTGGCTGATCCTGAACTCTGATCCTTGTCTTCTCAGTATAGCAAGATTACCAATTACTCAAATATGCTTTTCAAAAACTTTTCACTTAGTTTCTTAAACTCCTAGGATTAGGGAAATATCTTGCAGGGAAAATGACCCACGTGCTAGGTTCAGCTCTCCAACCCTTTCTCTCACCAGGATCTTAGTTCATCAAGTCTAGTTTTGAATTTTCAGCCCCATGTGACTGCCACAATCTCTGTTGGTTTCTCTTTTTTTGTGGTGGCCTCTGCCCAGGGAAAGCTCAGCCTCTTTTCCTGTACCCAGAATCAGCAACTTCTCCCAGGGTTCAAGTGGCCAATGACTCCCTGGCCTCACTCCACTGCTCAGCACCTTTTAGAGCCTTGAAGCCCCAGTCCTGATTGTTTCAGCCACCTGTTGATGCATTTAAATGGAGATTTCATAGTTTACCAAGCTGGAGAAATGTTTGGCTGCATACTACTCTATCCATTCGGATCTTCTGAGAGCCAACTCGGTGATTCCCCAGTGTTATCACAAGTACAAAAGTGGTTGATGGGCGACAGCAGCACAGGTGAAAAGAATGGAGGTGGTGGGTGACATCCCAATGAGAAAATGTGATTGTCCAGACTTGGTACTTGCCTGGGCCTCAGAGACCTTGGCCATGATGTTTGGCCTGGGACAGAGCCAAGCAGGCCCCTCTGAACAATGAGAGGTCGGCAACTGTCCCTTTCTGCACACTCAACTTTCCTTTTGGGTACTATCAGTGGAACCCAGGCGCAGTCTGTCTGAAACTGGCCTTGGAGTTTCGTCTTGGGCACAATAATTTAAAGAAGCAAAATTTTAATATAATGATTGTAAAACATTTGCCCTCCTAGAGCAGCAAATACACTGTCACTGCTTCTCTTGAGATAATGGTAATCTTGCTCCTAGCCTTGAGTCAGACACCAATGTGGCCAGTTTTGGGACGGATGTGAGTGGATATCCAGGATCAAATGTGGGAGGCCTCCAGGAGGGGGTTTCTCTTCTTCCATCCTCTTCCCTTCCTGGGGCATTTTTTGTGCCACTTGCTTTGCCCCTAGCACATAATTTAAACTGAGGAAGGAAGGCAGGCAAATTAATGGATGAGACTTTATCTCACTCTGGGGTGTTTCCATTGTGTGGGGCTTAGAAAAACCCTGAGCTCAAAGCCTGAAGCACTGACCAACTCCAATGGCTCCCTGAGGTGAGAGAGAATTTTAGATGGAGGGTTGGGGCTTCTTTTTCCCTGTCCTGAAATTTCAAAGCGCGATTTGTAATGGGATGCTCAGAACCAAGTCAAATTTTGAATCAATAAAATATTTTAAAAGGGAGCAAGAGGACCATACATTTCCCAGGCAAGATGAATATTTTGGGAAAATATTGAGTTGATACCACAGACTAGAGAAACATAAAATGTTCCTTTAAAAATTACTTCATAAATGATGACTAAATGTAACATAGTATCCTAGGTGGCATCATGGAACAGAAGAAGCATTGTGTCACACAGTGGAAATTTGAATAAAGTATGGACTTCAGCCAGTATAATGTATCAAATGTGGTTCATTCGTCATGACATATGTGGCATACTAAGGTAAGATCTTAATAAGAGGTGAAACTGGGTGCTGGGTAGATGGGAACTTTCTGCCCTAGCTTCACAACTTTTCCATAAATCCATAATTATTCTGAAATAAAAGGTTTATTTTTAAAAATGATTTCAAATACAAAGAAGGTGTTGAAAAGCAAAGGGAGGCAGGACAATAAAAGGTTACACTCTTAACTAAAGCTATTAAACAGAATAGAAATATTAATATTCCATACCAATTTACAGAAATTATGTCAGTAAATCATGTTCTAGAAATAGCATGGTGGAAATAGAGCATTTGAAGTGGGGAGAGCGATGTCGCCCAGAACCCAGCCACACCACCAAGTTCTTGCTCACTTACAAATAACCCTGAGAAACTTTCCGTGAATGAAAATGTGTATAATTTCCAGTTTTTAAAGAGCTATGGGCTGAGAGCCAAAAAATATTCTTGGACTCTATTCTTTCAGTATCCTAAAATTAACCTATTGGAATGAACTATTCTACTCAGTTGTTTGAAGTGGGATGTCTATCTCTGAAAGTAACCATTTTACTCAAGTTTTTTTGAAATGAGACATCAGATTCTTTTTTTCTACTGCTTTTATGAAAAATTTCAAGTACACACATAAAAGTAGATAGAACAGTATAATAAGCCCCTATTCGTCCATTACCCAACTTCATCTATTGCGAAAACCTTGTTTCAACTATCCTCTCTATCCCCTTATTTTTTTCCTAGAATAATATAAAGGAATTCTCAGATATCAGAGTCATTTGCTTTTTAAATGTATGGACATTTTAGGCATTCGTCTGTAAATGCTTATGGAGCACCTACTTGTAAGGCAACTATTTTAGGAGGCTAGCATAGAGATGAGTTAGATATGGATCTCGTTTGGAAGGAGGAGCTTGGTTTAGTAAGAGAGCTGAGAGATAAACACAATAACCCCAATTCACATTACAAAGGGATATATGCCCTGATAGAGGCACAGAGTAGGGTGGGGAACTTCAGTCTGGAGGGCTGAGAGAAAACTCCGTAGTAGAGGCTGCATCGGACTCAGACTATAAATGGTGAGCAAAATTACACATATGGCAGACAAGGGGAGAGGAAGAGCACATCTCTAACCTGTGTCCAGCCCCTTTTCCTCCAGATACACACAGAAGGGCACGAGGCATCTCAGAAGAAAGCCATTTCTTAAAAATACGGATCCACCATAATGAGCCAAATATTAGAGACAACTCCAGCTTAATTGGATAAGAGAGAACCTAAAAGAAGTTAAGCTTTCTATGAACCTGACAGAATGGGGACTGAGAAATTACATGATTATAAAATTAAGATAATTCTAGCTCTTGCACTCCTGAGTTTGACATACACACCTGCTGTGAGTATTTGAAGATGTTAGAGAGAGAATAGATAATTACGGGATTAAGTTTGGGCTTGGAGGTAGCAAAATGTCAAAGAATGAAGAGTATGGTGACAGAGCAAACCTTAGAACTGAGGGAAGTCACTTCCTGGGGATGTCTCTGTTGAGTAAAAGAAAGCTAGGGATGAGAAAGGAAGAAATGATTATCTTAATAACTTGATTTTTCCTTGGTGAAGTGGAAGCAAAATCATGTGCCAATCACGGGGGTCAGATTTAACTGGAAGCAAAGGAATTAGCCAGCACTGTGACTGCAGTCGTGCACTCTGTGCTCCAGGGTCTTCCCTGCAATTTCCAGCCAACTAGCAATTAAACGAGACCACATGGCTAGTCCTGGCCCACAATATGTGAGCATACATGACTTCTGTTTCTTCCATGATGAAGCGCTGGACAGCTGGGGTGCCACCTTCAGCCTTCTCTTGGGAGCCACAGGTGATATGGTGATATGGTGGCATCACAAGATGGACAAAGATGGATCCCAAATTAGTGCGGGGAGGAGAGCCCAGCCAATAGGTGTGGCCATCATGTAACTGAGCTATGGACTGTTGTTCTAACATTTTGAGGTTTATTTGCTAGGACATCAGAGCTTATCCTCTCTAGAGCCACACTCAGAGTCCAGCTAAAGTTACTCTACATTTGTAGCTAGGCAGACTAAGGAAACACCTGTGGTTTCCCCTAACATATGTCTCCTGGATCTCTGCAATTAGATGAAACTCTAAGACAGAGCCCGTGTCCTGCACACCCCTCGGAGCACCTAACAGCCTTTTACAAAGATTCCCTGAGTGTGAAAATAGATGGAAGAAAGCCTCAGACATCGACTTTTGGGGATTCTCATGATTCATAAAGAACAAAGAAGAAATTTTAGACCGTTTCAGTTAGAAAAATAAGGCGGTGGTCTAAAGAGATAATTCTGTGAATTTTCAGGGTCATCATATTCATCGTGTTCAATAACAATGAAACGATTGTGTAGCATGAGTTCCCACAGGCAAAACTTCGGTTTAAGTATCAGATCAGGGGCCAGGACACTGATTCAGACACCATACTGATTTTAAAAACTATACTTACTTCTCAGTGGTTCCCCCAAATATTTTGATCAACTATACAGTTTCAAAGCAACTGTAGATGTGAGTCCTGGATATGGTACAGTCTCGGGGAATGTTTCAAAAATAACAAAATCATTATGGAATCAAGACATTTTAGAGATGATCTTCAGGTATCATAGAACAGTAATTGGAAAAATAAAGCAGCTCCTGCCAACAGCACTGACATTAGGTCAGCAGGTTTCCCATCTTAAGTGCCCACAAAACTCAGGGGAGAGAACATGGAGAAAATATAAGTAACAGCCTAAGAAATCACCACCACGAGTAGAATTTCATAATGCTGTGATAGACACAGCAGTTTAGTACTTAAAAGAGTGAACTGAAATAAACCTGCAATTTTTTGATTATGGAAGATAATAATAACAATTAACATTTGTATAGCATTTTGTAATAAAAAAGTATTTTTCTGTAAATCATGCCACTTATTTCTTACAACAAATGTCTGGGGTAGGTTAAATTATTAGTTCTGGTTGCCGTAAAGCAAACAAGAGGCTGCAGATACGGTTGACTTTCTATTGTAGGAACACTGGCAAGAACTAGACATCAGAGTGGGTGCTCCACCGAACTCCATCTGCTGCTTGAGCGAAAGCTGAGTAGAAGTGTGGAATGGTCAGCAGGACCAGAAGAATCCCCTGAATCCCCCCTCCTCTGTGAGCTGTTCTGTCCAGTCTGTTGGTGAGATCCTTGCAGTGTGGTGGCCCAAGGCCAAGGAGACAGTGACTACCTACCCACAGATGATCTAGGGTATGACTGAGTCACATGGCTTCTTAGATGCACCTGACGCTACTTGTGTTTTTCAAGGGGAGATCTAAAGACGGAAGAGACGTTTGCTTATGCCACAGGCTGAACCTGATTGAGTGTAAGCTTTGAATATTTTTGAACTCCTTATGGAAGCTTCAAGCACTTTTATGCCTTCTAAGAAGTGGAATCTTTAAATTATCCTTAAAGCTACTGTCCCTTTGTTCTAGGAAAAGACCATTGAGTAGTCTTCTCAGATGGGCAGATGTAACTTTGGGGCAAAGTCTAAAAGGAAGTAAGCAGATATGTGTTGGTCAGCAGGTGTGTGTTATATCTTTTAGCGCATCGATTTCTCTTGCCAAGATGAAAAAGTTTCTAAGTTTGGATTAATGGTACAGATGAACTAATTGGTTGTTCTAACCACGCTCTGTTCTATCACTGGTGCTCACGGTCTTGTAGCTTCTTCACTGAGTGTTTGTCTGCAGGAGAAACAGAACTGTGATAGAGAGGTGAGCCAAGCAGAGAGCTTGAAAAGGAGTCAGGAAGAATTTGGTGAAGTTCATTGTGGGTTGGATTTTTGTTCTCTCACAGATAATGTTATTTGACAGTGAATAGCCCAGG
Source organism: Halichoerus grypus (assembly GCF_964656455.1). Classification (NCBI taxonomy): domain Eukaryota; kingdom Metazoa; phylum Chordata; class Mammalia; order Carnivora; family Phocidae; genus Halichoerus; species Halichoerus grypus. The sequence continues at coordinate 62,190,972 of NC_135715.1, read as the reverse complement.
CTTTGGTAAATTTATTGATATGGAGCTATAGCAGCATTTTCTTAAAGCCTTAGGTCTATCACACCTGTGGAAAGTGTGGGATATTTCCTAAAAGGAAAGAATATTTGTATAGTCATTCATCCTGGACAAGGTGATCCTAGGAAAGAAATGAGGAAGCTGAGCTTAGATTGGGTTAAGAAACAACTTTTTCCTTTCTTTACACTAATTTTGGTCAGCACTCTGGATTAAAATGCTGGGGGACAGGGGAAAGGGATGTCACCCCTGTTGTGTGGGAAGGAGCTGGGCACTAAACAGGGAGGTGGTCCAATGAGTGACCTGAGGCTGGGTAGGACTCATATGGTGACTATCTATGTTATCATCTACAATATTATTATTTGCATTAATAATAGTATCTATATATCTATATACTGTTATAGTCATGGAGGAGGAGTCTTCTTCCTTTAGCTCTGAATCCTCAGTATCAATCTGTGAAAAGTTATAGTCTCACTTCTGTTGTGAGTAAGGACTTTCTGAGAACAAGCCTGTGCCCAGCTTGGCATTGAGTGTAAGAGGGAAAGAGGAGTGGTGGGGACCCACTGCCATGCCTGGTGGATTGGTGGCCACAGAATGGTGGTCAACAGCAGAGGCAGCAGCCTGGCAGCCCGGAGACAAGGTGTGAGCAGAGGAATAAAGCCTCAGAGTCTGTGACCCGAGGATGGTCTAGAGCCAACGGGCAGAAAAAGTTCAGCCAATCAAGTGACTTGGGCTATACTTAGAAATGGGGCAGATTAAAACCATTTCTGTCCAGAAAAATGTATGGGAAGGAAAATGAGCTCGATGGTTGATTATTATTATTCTGCTGAAAAATATGGGGTAAAATCATAGCAAATTCCTTTTCTTTTTATCTACATTTATAGGAGAAAGAGATAAATTATAAGAAAACAATCAGAGCCTTATATTTTCTAGTATGTGTTCCAGCAATTCTGTGTCTAGAAAAATTACTTGAGACACTGCAAAATCTGAAGTCAATGTTTTAAATGCTTTTACTGTCTGTGCTTACTAAGATTAGAAAGTAAACTAATATATTCTACAAATGTTTTTCATGATAATTATTAAAATGTTATGGTAATGTCATCAATAGGCAATATTTGTTGTGAAATGTGCAGTATTTATTATAATTTTTCCAAGTCTAAGACCAAGTGTATTCAGGCCTTATGAACAAAGAAACTTTATTTTGTGACTACTAATTATGCTTCACACCTGGCAAGCTCTGAGGTAAAATGAGGCACATGAGAAAATTTGGATCGCACATCTTCCCCTCGTAGGGGAAAAAAATTCTTAGTAGGGGAAAAAAACCCTCCGAACATGGATTCTACCGATGGAATTAATAGCCATCTTATATTATCCCCACCAATGTCAAAAGAGTTGGATGGCTTTGTACAAATTGTTAAAGTCAACTCAAGCTCAGTTTGTTCATCCTTAAAATGGTGGTAATCCTACTGCTACCTCACAGTTGTTGTAAGAACTAAGTGGAGAGATTCAGAGCGTGTGCCACACAGCAAATGCTCAGCAAATATTTGCTCTTGTTGCAGTACTATCGTCTGGTCAAAGGCACTTTCATGACTCACAGCAGCTCGTACATATCCTATTCCGCTTACACTGTAGTTATGATCATATAACCTGTGTTGTAGATAGACTTTCTCAGAGCACTCAGCTTACCTATGGAAGATGCTTCCTTGCCCTAAAAAATTCTGATCACTTGATAATCTTTTTCATCATAAATTGTGATTTTTCCCTCCAACACTGGAATTAGATGGATATTTCTGAAATTAGCAGAGGCTTCTATCTTGAGGGAAGTGCTAGGAATCTGCATACCGTGCCCCTAAACCTAGGTACATGCTCACACAGACACGTATTTGCAAGGTATTTTTAAGGGATGGTCTATGTGTTCCGTTTGAAAGAGAGAAATGACTCCCTACCAGAGCAGGGAATGCTTGCAGAGAAAGGACGAGAAGAAGCAGTGTAGCTGCCTGCAGCTGCCTGGAGAGGCCCAAAAGTCCAACGCTGTGAGGCCCTCCTGGCCTCCCCACCAGCCTCCTCCACGCTTTGGCAGAGCCACACAGGGCGTGGACCCAAGAGCTTGCCCACACGATAGCATGGTTATCCTGGCACGAGAGCTGGTGTTGCACATTGGCGTGCTATTTCAAAAGAACTGGAAAGCAAAAGCAGATGTGAGTTTTGACCTACGTTCTGGGAGTTGGGAAAGGCAAGCTTGCAGGAGAGGGGGAAATACTCATTTTATTTTAAGCAAGCAAAGTATACGACTACTCAGAGTAGGTGGTTTGCTCAACTGATGCTTTTATAAGTGACCCAGATCTCACATGTCGTGTTCTTTCCTCCCGAGTGTATTGATTTGGTTTGGGGTGTCTTGAGAAACGTTTTTGGTTTTGGTCATCTTTATGATTCCCCCCCTCCATTTCTCTACCCACCAAATAGAAATCCACTGGTGAGAATAGAAGTCTCTTTCTATTTGAAGATTAATAAGAGCCTGGTGATGATCCTCTCTAAAGAGGAGCTCTAGAAGCCCCATGACAAAGTACCACTTGTAACATCTGATGATCGTCCTCCTCTTCTGCCAGTAACATCGAGATGTTTTTCAGCCTTCTGGAACCTCTGAGCATTTAGGTTGCTGAGGAACAGAAAGCACCAGCTCCCACTATGAAGGGGTCGCTGCGAAGTGTGAGGGGGGAAAGGCAGAGGACCATGGCAGAATCGTGGCACTCTGCCATCAGCCCCAGAAGCTGGCAGCACCCTGAGTAATGAAAACAATATTCCTCCAATTAGTTATCTATCATCTTAGAAGACTTTGTCAAGGAGCCTGTTGTGTGAGGAAGCAGTTGAAGTCCCAGAACAAAGGGATCTAGTCTTTCATTTTGAGGCTCTGCGAAATAACGAATCACAGAAGAGGTTCCTTTAGGGGAAGATGAAGAGAATAGGACAAGAAAAAGAAGTGCAAGGGGCATAATTTCGGGTGACTGGTGACATGTATACTAAAGGATTTGAGAAAAGAGTGCATCCTCTTTTCAGTGTCCTTCAGAGAACTTTTTCTTCTCACCTTTTGGGGCCCTCCTAAGTTTCCCATACAAACCAACCCAACCCTTCAATGTGGATGCTTCTTGGAGCTTGACTGGGCCCCCTTGCCTTGTCATGTTACATACTATCCCTGGGTGACCCCAAATACTTCTATGGTGTCTGTAACTACCTGAATGCTGAGGATTCCTCCAACTATAGCCCTAAGTCAGACCCTTCTCTTGAGCCTCAGACTATCCACCTAACTGGGCTTTGCTGCCCAAGGTTCCCCAGAGACATCAAACTCCACATGAGCAAGACAACTCACCAGTTTTGTAAAGGCTTGTTCTCAAAGCCTACCTCTTCTTTCTCTATGTCATGTCTTTGCCAACAGCATGATCACTCACCCAAGCCAGAAACCTGAATGAATATCTCACAAACCCATGTCCTCCCCTCCTTTCTCATTACCATGACTTCAGCTCAGACTCCATGCATTTCTCACCTGGATGGCTCTCTGAAATCCTTATCTCTAGTCTCATCTCCTTCTTGTCGGTTCTTCACAGTGTCATCCTGGTACTATTTGTACGAGATGAATCATACTGTGTAACAGAGGTTTTGCTCTTGTCTTGGGAACTTTGTCTGGAGCCCCACTACTGGGAACAATGTGTTACTTTGAAGAGCTATAGAAAGCAATAGAAGCACCAGGCACTTCCTTCCAGGGCTTACTAGCAGGGGCCAAATGAGATGAAGATGTCTCACACATCCAGCTTACATCCACAGAAGACTGGAGCTCATTAGTTCATTAGGGAAGAGAGGGGTCCCTGAGGCCTGGGATGAAGGGAAAGAATGCTTTGGCTCTTCTCCTCTCTCCCTCACCAGAAGAAGAGAAGGCACTGTCCCTCAAGTGAAGGGATGTGGGATATAAGAGAATTGTTCATGAAAAATAAAGATACCTGCAAAGAAGGATACTGGAACCTCAGTCCCCACCTAAATGTTTACTGAATGACATTAACTTGGAGCGAGTGACCCAGAGCAGAGCACAATAGAGAGTTCTAAGGAGAACTTGACTTGCATCCCCTGGAGTTTGCCAACACATGTGGGATAGAGGCAGGTGACAGCTCAAATGGGGGAAAAGACAAAATGGTGGCTAGGCCTGAGCTTCCAGCAAGGATATACAAATTTTCATGGGAAAATGCATGCCACGGAAAGAAGCTGGACTGAAGCTATCTTTAAGGTAATCTGACCTACCAGGGATAAGGAAATGAGGGGTATACTTTTACAGGCAGGGGCTGGGGATGTATCAGAAGAGGTGATCTCTAGAATACATCACCCATGTTGGAAAAGTACACAGTACAGAAATTTTACAGTCTTCTGAAGAAGTCTGAAAATGCACCCACCAAAGAAACTTTCCCCCTTTCCATTAATCCTTCTTTCCTTCAAATCTTGTCCTGGAGGACCCAGAAACAGAAATGATAGAGTAGACCCCAACTCCAGGCTCCAAGCCCAAGATCAGGACTGAACTGAGGGAGCAGAAGAAGCTATGGATTGATTGTGAGATTGGTGTTTTGATTTAGATTCTACTGGACTTTTTAATATCAGTAAATGAGTAGTCCATTGTCAAAGTAAGATCGTTCTTAGAGCTGAACGTGACTAGAAACCTTCAGGATCTTCCAGAGATGTTGTCAAAGGTTGAGAAAGAAAGGATCTGGCAGAACACACTGGAAAGCAGTCCTGGGAGAAAAACAAAGTCATGTCTCATATTCCAAAGTCAAAAATATCATGTCACTCCTCTGTTTAAAATCCCTCAGTGGCTTCCAAACATAACTCTTGGCACATAATAAGCATAAATGTTTTCTTAAAAAATAAGTGAATGAGCACATCCATATTACAAAAAGAAGAAGAAGAAGAAGCAAAAAGCAAGCCTACTCCTGATCACATGTTCCTGAACTACAAAAAAATAAAGACATAGAGAAGGCAGGCATTTTGCTATTGTTACTAAGCACATTTTGAGAATATTAAGTAGATCATGAATTGACCATCCCTTGTTCTTCCTGGCTCCATCCAGCATTCCCCAATATATTGTTTATATTTGTATCCGTGTCTGTATCTATAGCTAAATCCGGATCCTTTTCCACACCGTACCTTTCATCATCAATGAAAAGATAGGGAGAGATGTTTTAGTTTATAGCTTTCATTACTTTGAGAGCTCGTAGAACTTAGTCACATTTATTTCTTTATTTTTTTTTAAAGATTTTATTTATTTATTTGACAAAGAGAGAGAGATCACAAGCAGGGGGAGCGGCAGAGGGACAGGGAGAAGCAGGCTCTCTGCTGAGCAGGGAGCCCGATGCAGGGCTCAATCCCAAGACCCTGGGATCATGACCTGAGCTGAAGGCAGATGCTTAACCGACTGAGCCACCCAGGCGCCCCTTATTGTCACATTTAATCAGTAACTGACAAAGAGAAATGAAGCAATTTGTTAGCTATCAATATTTATATAGTTATCAATAGCTACAGAGGTATGTATAGAGATATTTCTTCTCCCACATGACACCGCCTAAGGACCCCATCTCAACTTCGCTGATGACAATCTCCCAAAGCGTGGCTGCAGCCCATTCCTGGCTCCGGTGATCTGCCCTCCAGGTGGGGGGCTAATGGGACCCTCTGTGCCCACCATAGTGAACCCAATGGCAATCTTGCAGGCCAGCACCATTAGCTACCTTCAGGATCCCTACCCGAGGCAGAGGGACACTTCCTAGAAAATCCTACCTCCCAAGACTTGATGCAAAATCTTATCTTGGTAATGGGGGAAAAAGTAAGCATTGACTTTTTCTCTCTCTTTGCATTCCCACCTTACCAGCCCTGCGGATATTATCTAGGGCTGACTCTAAAGAAAGTTTTGGAAGTGCAAAAGGGGAAATATTTTTTTTTAATTGCCCGGATATACATTTGAGCCATGAACTTGATCAGGCTTTGTGCTTGTATGTGGAGATAAGAAGGTGAAAGGGATATGACCCCAGTTTCTGATGGAGATATATGTAAATGGATAATTATAACACAGAACAAAAAACTTAGAAATAGACTCAAACACTCAAACATTCTCCAGCCCTTCATTTCGTCCTTACTCTGCCTTTATTCTGCGATGTGCTAAACGCTGGTCGAGTAATGAGGAAAATCCAAAGCTGAGACACCTTATCTGGGCTCAAGGAGAATTTATTGGCAAGTGACTTATTAGGAAGGACCAATAGCACATATCCTGGGCTCTTTCACTTTGGAAAGGAGTGGCTTCATGACATGCAGAGTGAATAGCAAGAGGAGATGCTTTTTCTAATGGGAGAGTCTCAAAAAGACATTAAAAAAATCTGTTGCCATGTAACATTTTGAAAAAATGCATTATACGTGAAATAGAATCTACACCTCCTGAAATGAACAATAGCTATAGTGAATAGCTTTCATAATAGAACTGATCTGGAACATTGGTGAAAGCTAAAACCAAAATATGAGGTGGAAAACACTTTGTAAAGTAGTTTCATAATCTTAAGCAAGAGAGGATGATACCACCTCCATCGCAGGTGATTGATCAAAACTAGCTTCTAATTCCTTATGTAAGTTTTACCAAACATGATGTCACTACAATAATGGTTCATATGAAAATGGAAATATCTAACCAATGAGATGATCTTTGCTGAGTTTGGGATCAGAATCTCATACAGATATAGATATTTTCCCCTGCCACTAAGTAACTCCTGGGGGTGGGTGGAGTGGTGTGCTGTGGGGCTTGCCGAGTCAAGATTGTAGGAATCAAGTAACTCCCTTTACAGCACTGCTTTTTAAATGCTCTGCTAGCCCCAAATCATGTTCGACTTTGTGGCTTCTTTTAAAATAGCCCACAAGAATGAAATGTATTAATGAGTTCATTTGGTCCTAAATATCATTAGCAAAATCACGTAAAGCCTAAATGCTTCAAATTATAAAATGCATGCAAATATTTGGTACTAGATTTAAATGAAAGGAAAGCACCTCTCTCAGCAATGCACGGTGGAAACGAGTGCTTGGATTATAAATCCATTGCTAATAACTTTATAAGATTCGTGATGCTGCTTTGGTATAGGGTCTTGTAGATCTTTCCCCACGACCAATTCTTCTAGATATGGTTTGACCAGGTGTGGAGGGAGTTGTTAGTGGTAAAAATCAGGAATTTTTATCAAACAGGTGAAGACTCCTTCTGAAGCATATACACATTATTTCAAATGATCTAAATGTGAATTTAATAAAAAGTTGAATTAGATGTTCTGAAATTGATGTCTAAGCCCATTCTATATTTTATATGCTGGGGTGTGTTTACCCCTGGCTTCTGACCATCACTCAGTCATTCTAGTAAAATTTGAACTGAAAGGTAAATCCTCTTCAAACGTTGAAGACTGAGGGACGCCTGGGTGGCTCAGTCGGTTAAGCGTCTGCCTTTGGCTCGGGTCATGATCCCAGGGTCCTGGGATCGAGTCCCGCATCAGGCTCCCTGCTCAGCGGGGAGCCTGCTTCTCCCTCTGCCTGCCGCTCTCCCTGCTTGTACTCTTCCTCTCACTCTCTGACAAATAAATAAATAAAATAAATGTTGAAGACTGAAATGAAGGAATCTGTCATCAAAATCTCCCATCACTCCGCTAAATAATTCTCATGATTTGTGGTTGCCAAATGTCCCATTGGGAAGAAGAACTTGTAAACAGGGCAGAGGGACGGACTTGGACCAAGCATATTTAGGCACAGTTGACCGTCTGCCTTCTGCCTTTGTTCGGAGGGGATTGAGTAGGAAGTGAAATGGCAGCAGATTTCTGGATGAGCCTGGAACTGGAAAAACATGGGACTGGGTCATAGCAAGTTGTACACTGAGAACAGAACATTTTTTATTAGGCCACTGACATCTCTAAATCTTGGGTAAGATCTGAATATTCAACAAGTTTGGAGTCTATAATAAATTTGGGGAAACTAATTTTCTCTTCTTCAGTCCTTCCCTTTCCAGATCCCTCACCAGTTCCGGGTACCAATGGTTACCCCCCCGAGCCCCAGTCCCTGTCTTCCCTGTTTGCTTTCTCTCTCTCTCTCACACACACACACACACACACACCAGAACATATTCAAGAAACCCAATCTGGGCCATCTTGATTAATTGCTTCTAGTCTACTTTCTGCAACAATCTTAGAAACATTTGATCCATTTTATATGTATAGGCCTGTTTATATGTATCTGCCATCTTTTCCTGCCATTAATCAAGGAAGCCAACCTCCTTGATTGAGGCAGTGTTGGCATTGAGAATAGCAAGAACTGTGTTGGGATGTGGTTGATCCATCAGGAAAGCTCTTTACCAGGTTGGGAGGGAGGCTAAGCTGGCTGCTTCTAAGATGTGACTGACCAGGCTGGGGCAATGGGCTACCAGGAGCCCCTGGTGCACCTAGATACCCTGTACCCCAAAACTCCCCATAAAGGCAGGGCCACAGAGACAAAGGAATAGAAATCTACAAACAGGGACCCAAAATGACTGAATCATAAGAGTGAATGTCAGGGGGAGCCTGTTGTCTGCTCCCCTAAAGCCAACCAACAAAGGTTGCCCTTTGGGTACCTCAGCAGAAAGGCTGATCTCAAAAAGCATACTCCCTTTTTGCAGGGCCTCCTCTTTTGGCATTTCAGACTCTGGCACCCACAGTCTTGGAACAAAGACATTTTATTTTTTCAAGAGCTGGCTAGGAATTTAGAGATGGAGAATTCATCATGTACTTTGCACGTACAAGGGTTTGGGAGAAGGGTGGGGTTCAAGTGTGTGGGCATTTCTGCTTTTATCCCCTGATTTCTTGGAAGACACCATGTAGTCCGTGGTTCCAAGGCCTTCTGAAACATACAGGTGTGGCTGTTGCAATGAATGGGCTGTCCCGGAGTTGGTGTCTGAGCAACCTCTGTTTAGCTCAGTACAAACCGAAGCACGTGACACCATCAGTGCCTTCAGGAGGTTACCACACAGGATCATGAGAACTTGAACTCCACTCAGGAGGGAGCTGCAGAAATTGGGTTGGGACTTCAGAGGAGAGGGTTTTCTTAGCTAGTTCATAGAATTAAGGACTCTCATCAGACTGTCATAAAGATCAGGACTTTTGGGGTGCCTGGGTGGCTCAATTGGTTAAGCGACTGCTTATGGCCCAGGTCACGATCCTGGAGTCCCAGGATCGAGTCCCGCATCGGCTCCCTGCTCAGCGGGGAGTCTGCTTCCCCCTCTGACCCTCCCCCCTCTCATGCTCTCTCTCTCTCTTCTCATTCTCTTTCTCTTAAATAAATAAATAAATAACCTTTAAGAAAAAAAAATAAAGATCAGGACTTTAAACTTTCTCACATGGGAGTATTTTTCAAAGCTTTTTGAATTTTACCTTCCATAATTTTTTGACATCCCGGTGAATCATTTGCAATGGTACTTGCTTAATATCTTAAATATCAACTCACTATCACTTACTCAGTAATTTAAAAAAATGCTCACTTTTACAACATGAAACTACTTATTTCAGAAGGAAACTTTAAATCACTACCCTTATTTTATTGTATCTCTTGATCAATTTTCTATTGCACCTTAAAAGGACACGTCTATTAAAATGTACATGTCCCTGTATCATCTACAATCACTTCACATCCACCAGGGCCCCCTGTCCTGCTAACACTGTCACCAGGCGTGGTTGCCAAAGACCACACCCCCGAAGTCCCCTGCAGCAGAAGCCCGTGGTCTCCACATGGAGAAGAGACTTCAAATATGAGTGCCCCCCGCCAGTGGCTTTGACTTAAAGCTACTGAAAGGTGTTTAGGAACAGTATCAGCAACTTCCCTGAGAGAAGGTTTTTGAAAAATGAAATAACCACCAGGAAGGGCTTGGACACCAGCAGGATGGAAAGGTCGCCTAAAACGGGAGGTGGGAAACAACTCAGATAAACAATACCTGTTTAGCGATTTTTGCCTCCAGGCAGCATGCTCAAAGCAGGAAGCTTTCATTCCGCTGCTGATCAGTCAGTACTCGCAGACTGTTCAATACTAAGAGTGAAGAAGTCAAGGCTGCTGCAGTGGCTTTCCATGTAGCGATGTGATGAGGCTGACGTACATTTCCCCAAATTCCCTTTCTTGCAAATTTCTGGCTAGAGTGGGTCATGAGAAAGAGTCTTACAAGACGAGAAAGCCAAAAAGGAACCAGGGGCTATTCTGAAGCTCGCATGCACGGTCAGAGACCTGCTGATCGTGGGGAGCCGCTGAGCCTGCCTGGGGTCTTCCTTCAGCCTCCCTGACTCCTGTACCAGGTGCATGCGTGTTCAGTTCTGTGATAAAGGACGGACTTCTGCAGAATGTCCTCATCACCAAAGTCAGAGGCAAAAACAGTCACGAGTGTCAGTCTGTTCTTGTGGGGCATCCCAATTTCTCTTGCTCATGATCTCTTGACTCCACCACGTCACATGCCTTTAAGAGATGGCTAACCCAAACCCGCCACTGGGTAAGCCATTTCCTTGACATACCTGTATGCATATATATTAATCACTATATATTTTTGCTAAAGCTGAGACCGTAAATTGCCAAGACAGTGCAGCCTTCTATTGCTGTTACATGGTGGGGTGGGAGCGCTAGATTCAGGACAGAGAATGAGTTTAGATACTTGCCATTCAACATGTATATGGCTTTGACAGGCCACATAAGTAATTCCTTTTCTTCACAAATGTAGTGGGGCTTGCAGGGCTTTGTGTGTGTGTGAATAGAGGAATTTATGCTTTCAAACTGTAGTGTTGTAGCATCCTCTACTAGGATAGCGCACATTTGCTGATGTAACAGACAAATCTCAGACCTCAGGGGCTTAAGAAAGTAAAGGTCCATTGCTTGCTCACAACATTGCCCAATGGAGTTTGACGGAAAGGGAAGCGAGTGAGTAACCTTTGTTCCATGCTGTCACTTAGAGGCCCGGGCTTCTTCCCTCCTGCTGATTTACCTTCTTCTAGCCTTGTCTTCCTCTGAATCCAGCCGTTCAAAGAAAGAAAGTATGGACAAACACATCTGCCCTTAGCTTTCAGGGCTCAAAAATGGCTCACCTGGTTGGAAGAAGTGGTTTAGCCGTGTTCCTGAAGAAGAGGACATCACATGTGTTGGGGGGCTCTAGAAGTCTCTGCTGCAGAGCCTGACGTTGCCAATTACCAAATTCATCCATGGAAGAATTATTTTATGCCTGTTACACTTGGTTTAAAATCGAATGCCACGTAGAAAGGACATGATCTCTTTGAGCAATGACAATCTCTGTCAGAGACCAAGTTGAACAAACTGCCTTGCACATTTCATACACACTTTTAAACTTCCAGTGCACTTGGTCATCAAGGAAGAAGTTTATTTTGGAGCTGCTGAGCGAGCCAGAAAGAGAAGAAGAAGAATCCTCTGGTGGAATGAGGACAGGCAGGGATTGTGTATGTCATTCAGACAGCCAGGCCATTTGCTTCCTTTTTCTGTCAGGATCCACTAGTGTGTTACCATGTTTCAGTGAGTTACCCCTAAAATTGCTCGGTGGCGAAGGTTTGTTATTTCTTGCTCATGCTTCATGGTGAGCACAGTTGGCAGAGGTCTCTGCTGTTTGCTGTCACTCATAGGCCCGGGATCTCCCTCCGCACACACTGCTCTAATTACTAGGGCAGCAAAGATTAAAGCTTCTATCTGGAGGGAGCAGACACCACTTCTGCTCACATTTCCTTGGCAAAAAGTTCACGTGGCTGTGCCTGACTTCAAAGGAGGCAGGACAGTGTCCAGGGAGAGAGAAGCTTGATATATGGGTAAGTGGGTCTCTCTCACACACTTTCTCCTTATTCCTCTGTTAGGAGAAAAAGCAAGTGAAAGAGGACAGGGCCAATGGAGGGACAAACAGAAATCTGTTTGCTAATGATTTGGAGGCACTTCAAACTTTGTTGGCAGAAAAGATAATCCATCTTATCAAACAAAACTTACAAATACTGTTAATGTCATATGTCATATTTACCTTGCATGCCGGAGCCAAAGCTGTATACAGCCCTAAAGTTGTTTTAGACAGCAACATGGATGAATTCCAAAGATTTATGCTAATTGAAAGAAGCCAGATACAAAAGACTACATACTGCATGAGGCCGTTTGTAAGAAGTTTTAGAAAAGGCAAAAGTATTTTGCCGGAAAAGAGATGAATGGCTGCCAAGGACTAGTATGTGATTGGAGAAGATTGGCTGCAGAGACACGAGGACCCTCTCTAAGGTGAAGGAGATGTTGTGTATCGTGATTGTGCCGGTGGCCACCTCCCTGTAGCCCCCCCTCATCTATGGTTTGCCTTCTGGGGTTTCAGGTAGCCACGGTCAACAGTGGTCTGGAAGCAGAGGACCCTCCTTGTGACGTAGCCTCAGAAAGTCAGCAGTAGTCTAACGCAGGGTGACCGTGCCTACGGCATGCACCTCACTATCCCATCATGTGGGCATTTGACCATCTCATGTCATCACAAGAAGAAGCGTGAGTGCAGCACAATAAGATGCTTTGAGAGAGAGACCCCATTCACATCACTTGAATTTCAATATATTGTTATAATTGTTTTATTTTATTACCATTGCTGTTGCTAATTTTCCTGCTGTGCTTAATTTATAAATTACATTTTGTCATTGGTATGTATGTATAGGAAAAAACATTGTGTGTATAGAGTTTGGTACTGTCCACAGTTTCAGGCATCCACTGGGGGTCTTGGAACATATCCCCCACAGATAAGAGGGGGACTACTGTAGGCATTTATGAAACTCATCAGACTGTACTCTTAAAATTGGTGAATTTTATTGTATATATATTTTATTTCAGCAGAAAGCTAGTGCATTACAGACCTTATTATTCATATTTTTGTAGACATTGTTTTAAACTTTGGTTTGTATTTTTTTCTTTTTTTTAAATTTTATTTTATTATGTTATATTAATCACCATACATTACATCATTAGTTTTTGATGTAGTGTTCCATGATTCCTTGTTTGCGTATAACACCTGGTGCTTGAACTGTATTTTCTTGAAAACTTACACTGAGTGTTTTATTTATTTATTTATTTAAAGATTTTATTTATTTATTTGACAGAGAGAGGCACAGCGAGAGAGGGAACACAAGCAGGGGGAGTGGGAGAGGGAGAAGCAAGCTTCCTGCCAAGCAGGGAGCCCGATGTGGGGCTCGATCCCAGGACCCTGAGATCATGACCTGAGCCGAAGACAGACGCTTAACGACTGAGCCACCCAGGCGTCCCACACTGAGTGTTTTAAAATGGAAAAGCTTAATTGAAGAGAAACAGAGAAACATACTACTCTGTTTGTTTCAATTAACTGCGACTCTGGGGAATCTAGTTGTATCTGAAAAGCCCATGAAACTCTAATTGATTGCTCTGTCCAGTGCTTCCTTCTACACCAGAATGACCAAAGGGATCGCTGATGTTGTTTTTGTTCATAGGCTGTCCCACCTGAAGGAGGGTGACTACAATCCTGGACACAGTTGATAGACAAGAGATCTGTCTCTGTCGCGGGCAGAGATCTGCAGGTTCGGATTGTGGCCCATGAGGTAGGATTTGACTTAGGAGCTCTTCCTAAATACACTCACTGCTGTATATTAGAGAGCAAAACAAACAAAAATCCCTTCCTAGAAGAGTACAAGATACAAAAAGCAGAAGTCCAATGGGAGAGAGTAGGCCTTCCAAGTTCATTCTCCTAAAGATGCACCTTTTCAGCTTTTTATCAAGGCTATTGAGACCATGACAATAGAGACAAGAGGGAGTGGTAGGAAAGAAAACAGCAAAAGGAAAGGGGGTAGAGTGTGAAATCTCTTCTCTGGGCTTGCCTGCCCCCAGTCCACAGCACAGGCCCTGACCTCCCTTCCCCCAAACCTGCCCCTTATCCGGGCTCCTCCCTGGGCTCCTCCCTGCAAGAACCTGGCTTCCACTCAGCTCCGAGGAGCCTCCAGCTGGAGAGGGGAGGCGGGAGGCACCTGCCAGGCGGCAGCCCCTCATAGTAGAGTGAGGGGAGAAGAAAGAGAGAGCAATGGGGTCAGAGTCTGGTATCAGAGAAGCAGCAGAAGCTGAGACTGAAATAGGTCTGGGGGGAGCACTGTGGGCCCGGAGTATTTTTTTCTCCTCCACAGCATCGGGCTTCCGATCGGCCCATGAGTGGGCAGCAGGGGCTCAGCTTCTTCTAGTACCCCTCTCCGTTCCCCACATCCAACCACCATGGTGGGCACCCCCTCTCACCAATCCTCTGGTTCTTTCCCACCTGCATCTGTTCTTCCAGATTTTGTCTTTATTCTCAAGTTCAAGCCTCCCTGTCTGTGGTTGGCCTCCTAGGCCAAACACAGCAAGTTAGAAGTCCTGACCTTTGTTTTCTGTGCCCGCAAGCTGACTGGTGGCCCAGTAGCAGCTTCCTGCAACTTTGCTGCTCCCGGCACATCGCTAGAAGCACTTACCGCGAATGCATCTCACTTGTCAACAGAGGACGTCTATCCCGTGCATCTCCTGAACTCTGCTGGCAGGTCAAGGTCCCCTATTACATCTTTATACCCAAACGGTCTTGTCAACTTGACATCACAGGTGTGAAATACGGAATTGGGGCTTTTCTTTAATTTTTCTTGAAGTGACAAAGATTTGTAATTCTCCGTCACGTCAGTTTGTCTAGAAACCAATGGTATCTCTAGGTTTCCCTAGAGATTATCACTACATCTAAGAGATTTTATATGTTGATAATTACTATTTCAACAAATTCCCACCTATCTGTATAATAGACACCCCAGGGTCCTTTCCAGTACTTCCAAGGAGGTCACAGCATTTAACAAATAGGATTAGTTTTAATTTATTGAATGTTAGAACAAGATGGAATTTTAAAGATAAGCATGTTCAACTCTTTAATATTAAAGGAGAAAACTGGCCCAAAGGATCTCGGTGGCTTTGTCTAAAACCCTAACAGCCAGTTAGTGGCAGAAGCGAGGCTGAAGCCAAGATCTATTCATGTTTACTTCTATCTGTTTATCATGACAAGAGGCCCCTTTTCTATTAATTTTTTAAATAAAATAAATGCATAGACATTTTAAGAGGAGCTGAGGGGTCTTGCTGAGAAACCAGTGACAGCTTGGCACAGTGGTTTTTCTTTAGCATCACCGGTGGGCCCTGTAAAGAAACTAATCCCCAAGTGCCCCTTTAATCTACAGAATAAAAATAGCCAAGGTAGGCCCAGAAATGTGTAATTCTTAAAAATCGCTACCATCGATTCTGATGTACCTTCTAGTTAAGAACCACTGAAAGTAGAAAAAAAAAGAAACTGGACTTTGATTTCAAAGGCTCTGGAACAGAATCAGAGATCCTCCATGTACTGTGTGATCTTAGGCCAGTTGCTTAACCTCTCTCAGCTTCAAACTCCTCATCCGTAAAAAAAAAAAAAAAAGGAAATGATAATAATAATTACAGGAAGCACTTACCGTGGTTCCTGGCACAAAAGGCACATTAAATAAATGTTTTATTTTATATTGCATCCTTGAAAAGTTTGAAAATTCTCATCTTCTTCTCCAAGAAGCATTTGTCCTAGTAGTTGAAGGCAGGGGCTCCATAAGGAAAGAATCCTGAGTTCCAAGTTCAACTCTGCCATTTATTGCTTATATGTCTTTGGGAAAATTACTGAAGTTTTTTTTTTTTTATGTCTGAGTGTTTTCTTCCCCGTGGGATAGCAAAAACACAGTATTTGACATATCGTCAATATGCAATAAAATAATACCTATTATTATTATTATTAATATTATTGCTATTTGATTCTGACACCTAATATGCAGATTTTACCAGTTGAGGCCTCTTCACTTTGGAATTAATTTCACGAAATGAAACTAGCTATTCAGGCGCTGAATAAGACATCCTAAGACGCCATCACTATGGGACGCCTGGGTGGCTCAGTCGTTAAGCATCTGCCTTCGGCTCAGGTCATGGTCTCAGGGTCCTGGGAGCGAGCTCCGCATCGGGCTCCCTGCTCCACGGGAAGCCTGCTTCTCCCTCCCACTCCCCCTGCTTGTGCTCTCTCTCTCTGACAAGTAAATAAAATCTTAAAAAAAAAAAAAAGCTGGTATCATTAGAAACTGCTACTATGCACCTGAATTTTTTATTGACATAATTTACATACAATCAAATGCATTGACATTAACTGTACAGATAAATTGTTCTGAAACATGCATACACTCATTTAATCCAATTCTCTGCCAGGATATGGAACACTTCCATCACTCCAGAAAGTTCCCACATGTCCTTTCCCTGTTAATCCCATGTTTCCATGACTGAAGGGACAACAACCATCCTGATTTCCATCATGATGGATTAGTCTGCCTTTTCTGGAATTTCAGGTAAGTGGAATCACAGAGTGTGTGCTCTTCCTCAGATGCTTTCTCTCACTCAGCATAACGTCTTTGAAATGAAATATCCATGTTGTTGCATCTATTGGTAGTTCGTTTCTTAATACATTTTTAATTGTTTAGTGGAAAGATTGCTTCATGGCCTGCACTTGTTCCATAAGTCATATACCAAAGAAATAACTTACACTATCAACTTTTAAAAAGAAATAATAGAGATTATAGACCCAGCATTGCTGATGAAGAACAATTAACATAAGAATAGAAGAATAAATTATTATCATATATATATATATTTATATAAGAACAACATGAGGACAGTAAAATCTAGCATTTGGCTATTTTGTCACCTCAATGGGGAAAAGGTAGACTGGTCTTGGCTTGGTAGCTTTATCCTAGTCTGATATTTTCATGCAGACATCTGAAAATTAAAATTTGGTACTACCAGGATTACGAAATGCCTTAAGCATGTTTTCAAAATTAGGAAGAAGTCCTTTTTTAAAAATTCCTAGAGCAGTGGTGACCAGGGTGCCTGCCCCACACAAATGATTGGAAAACTATCTATTCTATCTTTCATAGTTATCTAAAAAATAAGAAAGATCCTGAGCTTTACTATCATTTATGATATGGATTGGCATGGCCCTTCAAGTCTGTAATCAGAAGTCAAGTGAGGGAGGAGGTCCACACCCAGAAACACAGCTGGTCCCATGCTTCTGTTGCTTTTAACATCTTACAGCATATGGCATTTACATGCGTCCTTATCGAAAAGATTTATAGATTATATGATCTAGTTTTAATTGAATCAGCCATCACAAAACACTGGCTTAAAAGTAACCCTGCGTCTGGGTGGTGCAGTCAGTTAAGTGTCTGATTCTTGTTTTCTGCTCAAGTGGTGATCTTGGGGTTGTAAGATTGAGCCCTGCGTGGGCTCCACGCTCAATGTGGAGTCTGCTTAAGACTCTCTCTCCCTCTGCCCCTCCCCCCACTCTCTCTCAAATAAATAAATAAATCTTAAAAAAACAAATAACCCTGCAAAGAGCCCCGATGAAAGATAACATGATGTGAAGTAAGTGCAAGGATGGAAAGTGGCACAGCTGACCCTTCTTTTTCTCTTAGTAAAGGCTCTTGGCCAGTCCCACCATGAGCATAAGACACTGATAGTCTGGTCACACCTGAGAAGATTTGGGAAGAAAACATTTGGCATTATCCACAAGACTATTTGAAATAGGGACACTCTTCATTATCATTAAAGATGAACTGTGGCCGAAGCTTATGTGGAACCTTGAGATATTATTAATGATAAAATGAAGCCATCATGACTAGCAAGACATTTAAAAATATTGCCTATTTTATCCTTAACCCATCCTTTAAAGTATTCTAGAAATTTTTGTTCTATTTTTGTATGTTTTGATTTACATATTATTTCACGTGTCAAGTAATTTATAAGTGATTCAAGGGACAACGTATTTGGTGAGAATTATATTTTGTGTGCTCATATTATAGACAGAATATTCCCAGTACATGTGCTTGAGACCTTCTCATAAATATTCTCCAAATGTACTTATTCTGTATATCTATTGGAGGTGTTCAAACATTTTACCACAGGGGTGAACAATCTAGTGTAATGCAACATTAAGGTGTACTTTCTACCAAGAAGTACTTTTTATTTCTGAATTACAAAGTGAAGAACAATGAACTTAAGGAGACATTTCCACCCGGGGATCAAGTTTACTACATCGTAATGACATGGTGGGGTTTGGTCTCAAGAAGCTGCCTTGCCTTGTCACCACGCTTCTGGAACTTGATGAGATGTAATGTATATTGCCTTTAAGTGAATATCCAATACAATGTAATGAAAAACACCTTTCTGGAATATTCTTCCAGAAATTTGCGCATTTCCTTACTATCTCAATGTGTTAGACACTTAATAAAAGTTTCTTTAATGTCCACAACTGTGTAGATTCTCATAAATATTTTTCTATTTTGAATCTTGAATTTATTCTACCCCCATGAGTTTGTTTATTGCCCTACTGGAAGGTTTAATGAGTGGGAAGAGGGAAAAAATAGAAAATAGAGAAAGAAAAATAGAGGCTTCTAGACATCAGAAGTGAAACCGGGATTATTTTCAAATACAAATTATTTTCAAAGACAAATAACAGCACTATCTGCTACCATTATAACCTCTGCTTTGTGTAGTGCATTTTTTTCCATAGAATTGAGACTACTGTATAGGGAACTTAAGATCACGTGGTGAATCAGCATTGAAAACAGAAGTTACCTCCAGTTAGTGAGCGGGTTAGTTTCTATTGATAACTGCCTCTGGGACTTACACCTGAGGTCAGGGTTTAATTACTCATCTAAGAAATGAGAGGGAAAGCTTTAATGGCAAGAGGAAAAAAATAAAAAGGAGAGAAATAGATAGAGCAGCAGAGAGATTAGAAGCAAATGTCATGGGTTTTTTCCAGTTAACTTTATTTCCTCTGTCACTCACCACCTCTACGAAACACAAGTGGTTTTCAACAGGTGGTGTCCAGATTCCATTTGGTGATTACCTTCTGCCCGTCCAGAGTGCAGCTAGGAATTTCAGGTTTCTCCATGTTTTTCAAGTTGCTGTTGTTGCCACTTGGTGAAACTGTGTTTATACAAGGGACAAAGGATTTGCTGAGAAATATATTTTGTGTGTTCACATTACAGACTAAACATTCCCACTACCTGTGCTTGAGACCTTCTCAGAAATATTCTCCAAATGTACTTATTCTATAAGGTGTATATGAGCATATCCTTCAAAATGCTTTCTGGATGGGGCGCCTGGGTGGCTCAGTCGGTTAAGCATCTGCCTTCGGCTCAGGTATTGATCTTGGAGTCCCAGAATCAAGTCCCGTATCGGGCTCCCTGCTCAGTGAGGAGTCTGGCTTCTTCCTCTGACCCTCTCCCCTCTCATGCTCTCTCTCTCACTCCCTCTCTCTCTCAAGTAAATAAATAAAATGTTTTTAAAAAATGCTTTCTGGTGTTCAGGTATGTATTGATTTGCTTCTATATAACAGATACTTTCTGATAAAGCTCCTTGACTCACCATTTTTGAAATCAGCCCTTGCTGGATTTAACTGTTCATGTTGATATATTATTTTGTGGATCTAGTCTATTTTTTGTTCATGCATTATATGTTTAGTCTCCCCAGTTAGTTTGCAATCTCTCAAAGACAGAAGCTGTCCTGGTTGCTCCCTTTGGGGGTATTGGTGGAAGCAGTTCTTAATTCTTGTGATTATAGGCTAGAGTCTCCACCCCTTTCCAGAAGGCACGCTGAGCCTCCCATACATAGTACATTCAGATGGCAGTGTAGAGCTTATGCTCATGATTCATTCACTTAATATTTTTGATCTCCTACCACATGCCAGAATCTATTTTAAACTCAACAATAAACAGACAAAAATTCCTGTCCTCGTGTAGCTTGCATTTTAGTGAAGGCAGAACAGATAAGAAACAAAATAAATAAGGAAAATATTGAGTAAGTTAGTTGGTGCTAAGTACCAAGGGTGCAAAGCACCTGAAAGATAGCATCTGAATAAAGACCAAGAAAATGAGAGAGCAAACCGTGGAACACCTGGAAGGAAATGTTCCTTACAATAGTTGCTAAAAATTATCTGTGCCGTGTATCTGTGTATAAATATACATGTTGTGGCTATTTTATACACTGAGTCGCACACACACCTCTGGAGTTGAACTGGTAGTTCCACGGTTCTGTAGATGAGATCTGATGCATCTTTGTGGTGCAGTTATCTGTCAGTAGAAAGAGAAGCAGTTGTGGCAAAGAAAAAAAGATCAGAGACTTGCTAGCTGTTTGTCTTGGGGCATGCTATGGATCCCATGTAAGTCTCGGGTCCCTGGCCTCTAAAATGGATATTAAAATCTCTGCCTTAAAGGACTAATATAAGGAAGTGAAAGGGTTTCTACCAGAGTTCTCCCATGTAGTAGGCCCTCAGTACACTTTTTCTGAGTTACAGAAGTCAAGCCCCCCACAGACGTGTATTCATCTTAGAAGTTTCAAAGTTTCCAGTCAATGTTTTCCAAAGGTGCTTTTCTGAACCTGTGTAATTTTAAAGATTTCAAAATAGCCATAATTTAAAGAAGCCCTGCTCTTCCTCATGTCCTTAAAAGTGGGGCAAAATCTTGGTAGATTTGCAATAGGGACATCGTAGATATATAAGAATCTAGCACAGTCCCACTACTGATAAAATAAAGCAGATCAGCTTCTTTCTTGACAGGCCGTAAGACAGTGTTGCCCTTATGAAACAAAGCTGTATGTTTAATGAAGGAGCTTATGTTAGTCTCTGCCCCCGAAGATATTTATTAGTAGTAATTTTTGCTATGGAGCAGCTAAGTGTTTCTCCACTTCCCGTGCCCCAGGGAACAATTGATCCATTTAAGTTATGATCAGTAGATTTGTTGGCTGAGCAAAAGGATGGATTTGGGTGTTCTCGGAGGCCAGTGTGGTTATAGATCAGTTAAAGGAATCAGGAATAGCACACCCCGAGGAAAATGGGAAAGGGTAGAGGCAGGAAGCAGTTCTCTGAACCATAGCGCTGGGACCTTCTCTCATGTTTTACATCACAGAAGGTTGAGGATGGGCAAGACTCTGAAAGTCAGCCAGCTCATCCACAATGTAAATCATTTTAGGAAGCCCCCATGTCAGTCTAGTCATCTGGTAGGTTTCAAAGTTACAGTCAATGTTTTCCAAAGGTGCTTTTCTGAACCTATGTAATTTTAAAGATTTCAAAATAGCCATAATTTAAAAAAGCCATGCTCTTCATCATGTCTTTGAAAAGTGGGGCAAAATCTTGGTAGTATGAGCATATATTATATATATATATATATATATAATATATATAATATATTTGAAATAGGGCATCGAAGGTATGTAAGAATCTAGCACAGCTCCACCACTGATAAAATAAGCAGACCAGCCTCTTAGTACTGCTGTGAGTAATAAAGTCCTCTATCTATGATTCAGGTGTCTCATATCTCTTACCAGCATCCAGGAGACTGGCAGGCTGACTTCTTAGTTGGCAAGTAGGGGGAAACCTCAGACCTTTCACAGTTCTGACACTGATATGTATTAGAAGGGTAGTGTGTGTGTGTGTGTGTGTGTGTGTGTGTGTGTGCGTGCGTGTGTGTGTTTGTGCGCGTCTGTGTGTGTGTGACCTTCTAGGTAAATGAGGTCGGGTGGTTTGGAACTTTTGATAAACTAGCAAAGTTACTAAAAATTTCTAAAGGGCTGTCTCCATCACTTACATTTTAAAGCTGGTGATTATCCACTAGATTATAGATTCTTTTTTTTTTAAAGATTTTATTTATTTATTTGACAGAGACACAAGCAGGGGGAGTAGGAGAGGGAGAAGCAGGCTTCCCCCTGAGCAGGGAGCCCGATGCGGGGCTCGATCCCAGGACCCTGGGATCATGACCTGAGCCGAAGGCAGACGCTTAATGACTGAGCCACCCAGGGGCCCCTAGATTATAGATTCTTAACAAGAAAGAACTATGCCTTCATTTCTGAAGTCATAGCTCCTTGTTCTGTGCCTGACACATAGTAGGTGTTCAATAAATACCTGTGGAGCCAAAGTTGAATGAAACATGCCCCTATAGCGTGACTTTTTATTGAATAGTCTCTTTTAATAATTTCATTTGAGAATTATTACGCCTTAGTATTATATACTGGTGTTAGTAATATTTTGCATGCCAATAAAATTTTGCATTTTACTATAGCTCTATCAAAAACTATAGTTTTTCCTCAAAGGCTGATTATCAAGCCATGTTGCATTTCCAAAGTGTTTTGATCATATCCAACCTCATGGAATAGAGCAGAGTTGGCAAGTTAAGGTATTTTTCTTCTCTGTTAGGTTTCCTAGCCTATAAAATAAAAGCAATTAGGCAAAATGAGGTTTAAAGTCATTTCAACTTAAAGACTCTGTCATTCTATGGTACTGATCTCCTATTTTTCTCCTGTGAATCTAAAGAACATTAATATTCACCCCAAAGTAATTCTCTGTAACTCACATTTTCTGGGCTTCACTTTCTCTCTTCAGGAAGGCACACCTGTTGTTGCTGGGGATGCAAAAATAAAAACAGACTGTAATCCACCATGAGGGAGAAGTCGTGCCAGTCTTAGGTTTTATGGTTATTTGTACACTCGAGGCTGGCATTCCCTCTCACTGTCCATTCCAGACATTTTATCTGAGCCCAGAAATGTCAGCTGCTCTGTGGGCCTGGGTGGGATGGAGATCAGAGCTGGAGCTGAAGTCTGGGAGTGCCCCTTTTGGAGTTCCCATCCATGGTCTGCTTCCCCCAATATCTTTGGAATAGAGCACTGAAGAATTAAATATGCGAAATAACTATTAAGAATATTGTTGCGAGTGAAAATTTCGGTTTGATGGTTGCAAGCATGGGGCTTCATGTCGGGCAGATCTCATGTCTGGTCAGGGAATTAAACCCATGTCCCAGGGCTGAGCGAGGAGGGGATGCCATCTTCTGGGACCCCAGCACCGTGACTGCCCCATAAAAAGGGTTTAGGAATCTTCATCGTCACTATTGCGATTACATTTGCTATTTGTACGCCAGGTAGGTATGCCAGAAAGAAACACGTTTGCCCTCAGTGGTGTGAGGTAGGGTGGTAATGGGGTTGGGTGTGGGGCAAAGCAAAAAATAATGGCCGTGAGTGGTAGATCTACTGATAGAGAAGGTTCTGACTAAGGGAATGTCTCATCCGGAGGTCCTGGAGGGGTCTTTTCTGCGTTTTTAGTCTTGTTGCGTGTGCTTGGGAGAGATGAAGATTAATCAATCCACAGGTGTTCTGAATGAGAAAATAATGAAGAACAGGACCCACGTTCTGGCCTCAGAATTCCCTTCAGCCCCTCCAGGGGTCTTTCATCAACTGTATTCTGAAATAAGGGATCATTGCACTAATTCCATTAGAACTTAATCTTTCTTTTCTTAGCAAAGTGCATGTACCTTTTCTGGCTGAAATCTCTCTAAAATGTGCTGCCAAACCTTTTCTACAGCAAACCATCACGTAGCAATCTATCCATGGTAGTGAGGAGCGAGGTACCCGGTGGAGGAAGGGACTGTCTCATCTAAACCTTGACTTGTCAACCTCTGACATGAAGAAGTGAAGCTCCAGGCCTTTTTCAGTCCAAAAACTCTGTATTCGTCAATCCTTTGTAACCTGTGATGCACAGGAGTGGAAAAGTATGTGCACATCTGCACGTATACATGCGTGTGCGCGTACGCATGCGCACCTATGTGTACAGAGACCATAAGAAGGGTATGGAAGAGGAACACTGAAAGGCGAAACATCACTGAGGCTTGATGTTAAAAGGAATACTGAGTCAATGTTATTCTGGGCAGTACACACAAATTTCAACTTAGAAACTGGCAAGTTGGTTCTATTTTTCAGATGAGCAAAGTGCATACTTTCAGAATGATGGAAGAATATTTCAACACGAATTTTAACAAGTTTGTTTTATTGATGAAAAGTGCCAGGCTCAACCAGACTGAGCTGAGCCACCACCATTTGACCTGGGGCCACACTTTCTCAAGGTAGCAGGACACTCCCTGGCGAGCCAGGGTGCACTTTGGAGAAGAGGGGTGTGTGTGTGTGTGTGTGTTTGTGTGTGTGTGTGAGTGAAATGATATAGCATAAACCACGGGTCTACATGGCTTCACTGCAGATTATCTGGACAAACTTTGAGATAGGTAAGTCACAGAGCATCCGCAGCTAGCCAGCCCTCACGGTTCAAGAGACAAATATTGAGCATTGCAAAGCCTGAGTCAGGAGCCAGGGACTGAGGTTTCAAATTGACTTAAGCCATTTACTGACAACTCTTTGTCTTCATTTTCCTATCTGTAAAACAGTTTTGCTCGCCCTGCTAAACTGAAGATGTTGAGAGAATAAATGCTACAGCTACAGCATCTCTGAGTCACTCTGAGCTCCTTCCTAGAATGACAACTCTTGGGAGCTGCTTTCAGGGAGTTGCCTGGCCCAGATCAACCTCCTCTGAGAATCACCTCTCCCACCCCCAGGAAGGAACTGGGCCCCAGCAGCCTGATCATTTGATGTGCCATTGAGCTCCTGGATGAGGTTAGTTGAACCAAGGGTGGAAAGGGGGAACCAATCTTTAGTTAAGCTGAAACTATTAGTGTCTCTTTCTCAGAAATTTGGAAGGGGGACCTAGAACCTGGGTCAATCAGTTGAGAGCCCTGAGACTGGGAAATGATGTACAGCCAAGTTTCCAGAAGAGCAGGAAGAGCCAGTCTACAGAGAGAGGGATGATAATTAATTCACAGAAAGAAGCCTTCGAACAACAGTGGATCCCCAGAGAGGATGCTTGTTCCTGATTCTTCTCCAGTTCCTCATTCCAGGGCTTCATGCACCCTGGCTCCTCTTTCTGCCCTTGTTCTCCAAGTAATAAGCTCATATCCTTCCAACAAATTTCTCATTTTAGCATATGCTAATTGAAGTGAGTCTGTTACTTGGAACCAAACGATTCCTAAGCCTGATACTGTATAATCTGAGTTGTGTGTCTTAGAAAAGCTAGCAATGTCATTGACATATGAGGATCTTCAACAGGACTTTTTATAAGACAGATTTCTTAAAAATCCCTTCAGAAGAAAATACTAGCTCCCTGTTTGTTCCTGGGCATTCTTGTCTGTTAAGGTTGAGTCCAAGTCTTCAACCTCAACATGCAACTGAGTACAACTCTAAACAGAGTCCAGAACTCAGCCTTGGTAGGGTTTTTATTTTTATTAGTGCACCGAAGATGACCAATCTTAAACCACTCCACAGCTAAGCTGAGTTTTGACTCCTTGACAATGCATAGTGGGTTTGTTCCTACTCAGGTGGAACTCTGGCTTGACCAACCAGTCGTGGTTGCCCCGTGTCAACGGGTGAGATGTGGGTGTCATTCACAGCACAGATGGTCAATCCAAAATATGCTCTCCAGAATATCAAATGGGCCAGAAAAATCGGGAACTGAGACCAGGAGCCGTCCACCATCTCCGTCCAGCCTTCACCGGAGGTGTGAGAAGCCAAGTTGTTTCTGTTCACAGGGAATTTGGGTGAATCATGACCATTTCTGTCAGCTTGAGGTTGAAAGTGAAACCCTATTCAACCATCAAGATTTGCTCAACTGGAGACTGGTGATGGTGGGAAGCAAAGCACAGTATTTACTCATAAGTAGTCCCAGACCTGTAGGTGGAGAGCTTTCCTTTCTAATACCTGGCTCATCACATCATCAAAGAGTACGTCTCCCCTGACCCCAACCCCCTTTCATAGAAAGGCCAATGCACTGTTTTTAAAAGATCACTAGAGAAAGAGCTGAAATACTAGTTCTAACACCTGCTATGTGTCCTTGAGCAAATTATTGGCTTCTCTGAGCCTCAATTTCCTTATATTTAAAACATGGGTGTTAGACTACATCACCTTCAAGGTTCCTTTAATGTCTAAAAATGAATGGCCCTTTTCCTTATAGTAGAAACTCTTTGGAGCAGGGACCATATTTTCAACTTCCATCATCCCCTCCACAGTGACCAACTTTCCTAGACATGAGTGAATGCCCCGTGAAAATTGAAGAGTCAATCAAACTTTCTCTAAAATGCATACACTTAGGTGTCACAAACTTCACTTAAACCACAAATCAGCCCAGCAACAAAGGTCCCCTTTCCCCCAAATGACTCTGTCACAACGAGAGATTGTTACCAAAATGATGTTCCATTCTGCAACTTCTCAAGAGAGATGAGACTCCCAAATTGATATCTACAAGCTCCGTTGTTCAGAAGACGCTGACAACTACTCATATTTACCCACAGAAGAAGTGGGGTTACTAGGAAAATAAAAGTGTATTTTGACTTCTTCTTCTTCAGTGGAACTTATGGGTAAACCTAGGAGATTCACACTGCCCATTTTCCCAATGGCTCTAGCTGAGAATATTGGGACATCAGGGCGTACTCCCCAGCCAAGCAGCCACAGAGAGGGCAGTTCATTTCCCTGGCCTCCGGGTCTGTTCTCCTGCTGACTCCTGCCTTGTTAGTCACACCAGAGGCCCCTACTCATCCAGCTAGCAGAGGGCAGTCTTGTGAGAAAAGTGCCAAGAACTGTGCCTCCTCTAGAAATGTCACCAAGCCCCCTTGTGAAACAACAACGAAGCATTCGCTGAATGTGCAGGCATTTGACTGTAAGGTGCCGTACGGAGTTTGTTTACTCCAGTGTTGCCAGAGCCCCTTGATAACCTTTCCAGCCATCATCAACAGTGCACCGTGAATAGGACTTCTTGCTTGAGGAATTTTAACATGTGCCTTTGGATCATTTCTTTTATAATCATCACCACGGTGATTAGTATGGAAAAATCACATTTTCATGGCAGTCCCTGATATCTCTATTCCCCACAGAGTGCAGACTCCCTTGTCTCCCTCTCCCGTGTATGCCTTTTACCGAGGCAGTTGTTAGCCTGCCTTGTCATCCCTGGCTGGTAAGTGCATCTCACTCAACAGGTCAGGGATCCCTTGAAATAAAGGAGTATCCTTCCTTTATGCTTGAATTACTGGTACTTAGCAACTGGTATATATTAGACGCATAATAAAGAATTTTTGTCATGTAAATAAGTAAACTTGCCAATGCAGAACCATGTTATAGAATGCAAAAAAAAAAAAGTTTGAAACAATGAAGTCTAATGTTTAATGGGCAAAAAACAAAACAAAA
This sequence comes from Halichoerus grypus, assembly GCF_964656455.1. Classification (NCBI taxonomy): domain Eukaryota; kingdom Metazoa; phylum Chordata; class Mammalia; order Carnivora; family Phocidae; genus Halichoerus; species Halichoerus grypus. The sequence continues at coordinate 62,163,774 of NC_135715.1, read as the reverse complement.
AAGCCCCTTAATCTGTAGCACTTTCCTATTTATCTGATGTCTATTTTTTCTCCAATAAGCAATTGGTAAGTTAAAGGTAAATGTTAAATCCTTATTAATAACAATGCATCATACAGAAGGAACATCATCCAAGCAAAAAATGCATTCTTGGTCAACTTGAGCTTTCTCTCAAATATTTCTAAGTTGAGATTCAACAGAAGGAACTTAATTCATATCCAGAGTAGTTCAGGGAGTCTTTTCTAGAAGAGATCTCTGTCAAGATGAAATGACACAGTCTGTTTGAGCTAAGTCCAAGCATTTTAGAATGTGTTGCCTTCACCACTTTTGAAAGTCCGAAATAGTGGAGCTAAAAAAAAAAAAAATTCCATGAAAAATTTTTCCCTGAATGGAACATTACATTTTGGTGCAGTTCATTGCTTCTTTTCCATCTTGTTCTTAGTGTTGCTTTTACCAAGTCCTTGCTGTTATTTCTCTCCAAGTCCATGTATCCATTCTCGATAACCCAAGGTTTATTTTGATGGAGCATGTTGGCCATGGTCAAGGTCAGAGGAAATAAGCACCAAGTCTTCAGCTCAAAATTTAAAAAATGTTGTTTGGGGAACCATATCTTTGGGGAGCTCCATATTGGGAGCTGTCTGCGTAATGGACTCTATAGCTTGTTCACTCTTAGTGGGGCAAAGCAGGCACTGTGCCTCCCCTAAGGTCACATGATCAAAATTACCCCATTTTTGTCCTCTGCTCCAAGGTCTCTGGACTGGGAGATATCTGGTGACCTGTACAGCTGGATGGAAAATGGCAATTTGATAATATCCCTTATCTAGGAAAGAGCTTCAGGGAACACTATATTCTGGATTTAGCTCTGGATTATACTTCACTGAAGCCTATCTCACCAAAAATAAAGCACTAGTAAGCGACACTATTGGACACTTACCTTGAACTTTTTTTACCGATGTGACTTTTTTACCAGGGGAGGGGAATAGATTTAGGAAGGAGGGGTGGATGGGTGATTTTTCCTACCATGTGTGACTTAAACATCATCCATATGTATCTACTTGATCCCAGCATCACTTAATGGAGTGAAATAAGGGAATGTAAAATGAGCATGTAAGGCAACCACACGATAGAATCTCAGCCTCAGAAAGGACTTTAAAGTATTTCTATTCTACCCAGTAGCTGCACTTGAAATTACTCTATAATGTCTCTGCCAAGCTGTTACCTGGTGTCTAGTTATAATAAAAGTGAATAAGACAACACACCCTGAGTGTGGCTAATGTCCTCAGAAGGACACAATTTACTCAGGAGGACCTTACAACCTCTTGGAGACCTAGTTGTTTTGGCAACAGGTGATGACTTTCTGGCCTTAGGCATTCTGTGTTGATGATCTGGTTAGATCACTGGTCAGAACGCTGAGTCACATCTTCCATCTTTAGGTCTCATGATTCTAAGAAGACTTATTTATTTGCTGGTTCATTTTGCAAGAAGGGGAACTCAAGGTGAGGTGGAAAAAAAGCCAAATGTTCTGCAAGCCCCTTGGCTGTCGAAACGTCTGTGTCCACCACTTCAGCTGGCCCTATTTAAAGGGCCTAGAAGGGTCTCTTTCCTTCTGCCCTATGTTACCTTATCTAGCCATCAAAGGGCAGGCTGCTCTGTGCTCTGATTTGTGGCCTGACCTCTCCTGAGGGATTGTTTGTCCCATCCAACATCTCAACAGTCTGGTTTGGGTCACAGATTCAGACTCCCAGATTTCCCTTCTTGATACCAATTTGTCGTTGCAACTCATGGAACTACACCCACCCAAGCTCCATTCCTTCCTCTTCCTTTCCTTTATTTTAAGTCATAGAGTTTGCCAGGGTGACAGTAAAACATGGGCACATTCATGTATTCTTTATTTTTAAACAATTAGTTGAAAATTAAGTAAGTCGTTCCTTGCTTCTAAGGAGCCGAAACTTTTTATTCAATAGCCATTTACTGAGCTCCCGCTACATGCCAAGCATTTGTTACCCCTTAGGAGTCCAGTTGATGTGTTTTTTGCAAATCCCTCCATAGCTTTGAAATCCATATTTTAAAATTAACTCTGAAATTAACAGATCTTTTTTTTCTCTTTAAACATCATTTTAATGGTTTGTTTAGATGGCTCTTCAGCTCCCCCCAAGAACAATCTTTCTTGCATTTTCTGCTCCAAGAGATGGAGGGGTGGAGTTCTGTTCTACACCAAAGAGATAGCTGGCACTCAACTAATAAATGATATGGTAGACCAAGGGAGCTATCGGAAAATATAATTATTAAATCAGAGATGAGTGGTAGGGCTTTCTGTAAGAGAACTGCTTGCAGCTTCTTCAGAAAGAAGACCTAGAATATCTTATCTTCCCTTCATTTTAGCAACCGGACTTCCCCTCCTAGTTCTTAGAACCAACCAAAGCTCCTTTCTGTTCCAAGGCTTGTCAGTGACTAAGCATAGTCTCAATATACCTTTCCAGCTGTAACATCGGAGATGCCAAATCTCAAAAAGTTAGTAAATCACATGAAATATTAGTATCAGAGCCAACAGGCCTTCGAACTATCGGTACTAACTGCTTAATAACATAATCCAAAGGATCAACCTGAATACGGACTCCAAAAAAGCCTCCTTTATCATTTGCTAACAAAGAAGTCTGGACAGAGGTTCAACATATTTTCCACCACTCCTTTTTTTCTCCTCCCACATGAAGCAGGGCTGCTGTACCATGAAGGAAATACTACTTCAACCCTGAAGTGACAGAGGCAGATGGTCAGTTTCCTTCCTTCAGGGATCACGATGCTTGAGCTATCATGCGATGTGAGACCTACTGTGATGGCTGTAGCTACTATCCCATGAGGCCAGTGGGCTGCTTCTCAGAAGGCCCAGAAGAAGGAGGGGCAGAGGAGTATCAAAGGCAGGCCTGTGGAAGCGATCCCTCCGAGCGCAGGTCAAAAAGGGTACATGATTTGTAGAGAATTTAAAAGCAATGATAAAAACAGCAACAAGTCTGTCTGCTTTTTATTATCTCTATGTGCTGGCAATTCTAAACAACGTCAGTGATAACACGTGCCTTCCTGAAAAAATTGTTTTTCGTCTATACTCTAATGCATAGAATAATTGCTGAAGTTTTTGTTAATTTTACATATAAAAGTATCTATGCGACCTTCAAATGAGCATGTTTTGATAATGGATTCTTTATTAAACATGGTGTTTTACAGAGAAGTTCATGCAGAGAATCCCACTTTCCCCAGTGGCCCCCACCCATGCCAACTGAGCAGCACATTTTTGTGCAAGAGTTTATGGCTAGTGATTTGAAATTGTTCAAGCTTGCTTCAGGGACAGTGCATACCTTCATTTTCTATGGAGTTACCCATTCCTGTGACTAAACAGTAGATAAAAAATAAACAGTGAAAAAACACTGATAGTGTATTAGTCAGCTCAGGCTGCATAACAAAATAGTGCAGACTAGGTGGCTTAGACACAGAAATTTTCTCACAATTCTGGAAGGCTAGAAGTACAAGATCAAAGTGCTAGCAGGGCTGATTTCTCCTGAGGCCTCTCTCTTCCGCTTGTAGGTGGCTCCCTTCTCCCTGTGTCCTCATGTGGCCCTTCCTCTGTGCACACACAGAGAGATTTTTGGTGTCTTCCTCTTCTTATAAGGTCAGCAATCCTACTAGGTCAGGGCCCACTTTAGGACCTCATTTATCCTTAATTACCTCTGTAAAGACCCCATCTCCAAATACAGTCGCACTGAGGATCAGGGCTTCAACACATGAATTTTTGGTTGGGGAACACGATGCAGTCCATAACAGATAGTGAATGTAAAGAACAAGAAACAGACTTCAGTCATTCCAATTCTGTCATTCACTGTGACTGTGCCACACTTTTATCTGGGTTTAAAATTGAAAACAGAAAATTAGGGTGCAATTTACAAAGTATACTATTTTTGTTTGGTAAATACCAATCTTAGTTTATGCCCGAAATATCTGACTTTTTAACAATAAAATTTTTTAATAAATTATTACTCATGTGATTTTGATGTACTTGTTATTAAACCGAAACCTATGTTCATTATTGCAACAAATAGGTAGCTATGTTCCCCCCTTTTACAAAAACTTTAATCTATTTATAAAGTTTTGATCCATTCCTTGCATACTTTCTCATACTGTAAAATTTTATTTTAACTTTTGACTGGTTTGATTATATATTCAATGACCAAGAAAATGTTCACTGTGTTTCCTTACTTGACATTTTTATATTTCATTTCATTATTATAGTTGAAAATAAGTTTGTCATTGGATATCAAATAACCATGGAAAGCCACTAAGGAGATGTTCTTGGTCATGACTAGAAAGGAAATTGGAAGGAAGCTAAGCACATTGTCTGTTGAGGTCCTGATGTCTCAGATTAACCCACATAAGTTTTCTCAGCAGAAATGTAGCCAGGTCCTTTCCTAATGATGTGGGGCTGGGGAAAGTGAATAAATAGGTCCACCTGCCTCCACTCAGGGCTCACTCCCAGTTGTCTCCTGCTTAGGCTCTATCTGCCTCACCAAAAGCATAGAGCATATACCTACAGACACCCCAACCCGAGGTCTGAGCTATCAGCTCTCCAACAATCAGCCTTTGGCCACCACCTCAGGCCTAGAGTATGTACCCCAGCAAGAAACTCTGCCCTCAGGTGGATGGACCTCAGAAAGAGCCAACAAGGACCTTGGAAATGACTTGAGGCTGTTCGAGGTGAGGGGGTGTGTTCTGGGGACCACATATGCAGACCTTGATGAGAGGGCTTCTGATGGGCTTTTCTCCTTGGCCCTATAGACTCTTCACCCCACAGGGAGGGGCACAGTCAAAAGAGGGTGCCAGGCCAGCCAGCCTGGGTTGGCTGTCCAGGTCTAAGGGAGGCACTATTATTGTCAACCGTGTCCACTGGTGGGTGACACTTAACGTTGAAACGTGGGCTAACAGATGTATTTTGCAGAATTTTCCTTGGTTGCTGGCTCCTTGGTCGCTCCATAGGTCCCTTACTCGGGATTCCTGGGCTGCTCTAAGAGAGCCATGGAAAGTCTTCCTGTCTTGTGATTCTCCATCAAAGAGCAATACCTTGATAGGTTATTTCTGGGCTCTAAGACAGCTGTTTGGGAAGCCTATGGACCAAAGTCAAACTTTTACACACTTTCCTGAGAGTTAAATGTAGCATTTTTTTCTTCTTATGGCATTTAGACCACGGGTATTTGATGATCAACAAAGACTATTCTTTAAGTACCTTTCATTCAGTATATACACTTGCACTGATACCTAGCTGGGAGTGAATGTGCATGTGTGCATGTGTATGTGCTGGTATACATCTGTACACGTGTGTGTGTGCACATGCACGCCTGGGTTTGTATCCTTGGCTCCCAGAAGTCCCATTGAGAGTGATTTGTTTTGAATTCTGACTCCTATTCTGGGTGAGATTTTTTTTTTTTTGCTCTTAAAGGTGTCAGCAGAAGCTGTGAAAAGGTACAGATCAGAGAATATAACATCCCCTAAGGGACTTCTCGGAGGTTCACACTTCATGTGCCAGACTCCCTTGTTTCAGGATAAGTATTTGACATGCTTTGTTACCTGATTAAACCTGCATGTGTTTCGTTCTGGCTTATTACTGTCTGAGGCACGGTGTTGTGAAATGAAAATTACTGGCATTTGCCTGCCAAATGCAGTGATTCAGAGAATTGTGAATTAGGATTCTTTAATTACAGAGATCGGCACCTGATAGGGTAATTTCAAAAGCAAAGTTAACCACATGTGCTCTATATTTTCAAACTAATTCTATTGAATTACATTTCATTTAAAAGACATTATTGGTCCCCTATTAATAAACAGGGGACAATAAACAAAATGCTTTGTTAAGACCCAATCTCATTTCACCTAGGCTGAAGAAGGAAGGAGAAAATTACATTTTCATGAGCTAGAATACAAACACCATGGTTCTTATAGGGCACTTCTTTAGGAGTACTCTTATTTGGAATTACTATTCTGTGTTATTCTTAGATTAAATTTAAGTTGGAAATGTGCATGCATTAACTCGAGGATCAGTCAAAACAAAGTGATTCGTGGGGATGAAGATAGAAGGCCCTGTTTTAAGCCTACATTGTTTTCTCTGTCTTCCACTGGTTTTTAGATTTTAAGGAACTTGCTATAAATACCTCATTTTTATTTTATAGAGCATTTTGTTACAGTTAATAGATGTTTAATTGAAACAACGGTAACAATTTACTAAGACACAGTCTACCAAGGCAGCTTCTTAAAAGATTCAACACCTTGAGTCATAGCCTGAGGACCCGAAATCGAAGCTACTTACTTTTAAAGGGTCTACCCATTATAGTTATTTTAAGGTTTTTTTCCTTTACTAAAAGCAAGGTGTGCATGTAATAGTAATTTTTAAAAGATCCAGACAGTAGAGCTCAAAATAAAAGTTAAAGTCTCCCTGCGTCCTCTACAGACCGTTAACAATTTCAGAATTTATTTCCTCTAGGACTGGTCTTATATTTTGTATGCAATGCCTCTATACTTTTCAAGAGCTATGATTGATTGATTGATTGATTAACTTAGTATATGCCCTTCTATTACGTTAACCTTCAATTTCCTAGGATCTTCCCCAGAAGCAACCCATCCTGGGTGCTTCTCATGCATGCTCCCAGATCTTTATATTAACCAGGCTATTCTTTAAATGACTTTCAAGTGGAAGAAAGCTCGAAAATACGACCAATTTCTGCATTTAAATAAAAAGTAAGTGTAAGCATTGAAATATTGTAAGTGCAGGCTGCTTTTCCTTTAGGAACTCATTTTTTGTAATCCTCAAGGATGACACTTCCTTGGAAAACCCTTAGAACTGGTGGTGTTCCCCTTGTCACCTCTCTCCAGGGGCCTCACTGTTCTTTATACACAATGCATGCATTCCTTGTCCCCAGAATACTGACACTCACAGGGAGATATAGCTATCCCAAAATGGAGAGGAAAACCCTACATAGAGTCCCTTTGGATTCTCTGCCCTGACACCCTTTGCAGATAAACTTACCTTATACGAAGATCGGGTAGTATTGTTAACCTCATCTCTTAGTGTGACATCCAACATAAACTCTCCTTAGACCAGATTCTGATCATCAAAATAAAATTCAAATGTTTGGATGGTACTTTTAAAACTGTTACATTTCTTCTTTAAAATGGCCACAACATGAGGTTTTCTGGCTTTTCACGCACCATTGAATTTTGGTGGCCCTTCCCAAGAATGAAATGAGAAAAAAATTAAAAGCCACTTAGAGGACTAGATTAGTTTATATTTCCTTTTGAAACATTTAGTGCATGTTTTTATTACTGATTTATAACCATCTGATAACAACTTTCATTTTTATATTGAAGTTCTTTGAATCTCCACTGTACTAACAGTAAGGGGATGTGTGGGGACCCATTCTGGGTTTCACATAAATTCTGAGATTCTCTGCTATTCCCATGGATACTTAAGTAGACCAAGGCAGATAAGAGATACATGCTTCTCAACAGGCCAGTATGATGCTGTAACTTTTCTGTTGTTTTACTTCTTTTGGTGTTCCTTTTAAAAGCAAGATATAATGAAAAGCAAAGACTTTTCAAAAATTGTTTTGTGACAAATTGGTCTTGTGATTTCCCCCCCATTTTAATAACCAGGTCAGGTGGATTGCACAAACGATTTCATTATAAGGGGGATATTGGCTAATTAATGCTGTTTAAAAATATTCATTTGCAAATCCCTGAGTTTAGTGGTTTTAAACATTTGAACTTGTTCATTTGAAAATGACTCATCCCCAGAGCTGTCCATCCTCACTGGAACTAGAAAGGGAGGTGTTCCTAGAACCTCCCTGGGAGTCGTACTGACCTCTCCCCATGAAGCTGTGCAAAGCACACCATCTCTGAATGAGGGTAGCCTGCCTCCCAGCCCCCGAGGCAGCAGGAGTCTGGCTCTGGCCCAGTGGCCTGTGGAAGCCAGAGCAGACCTCCTAGAAAGCAAAGCTTCCTTGCTACCTCCCTCTTTTTTACATTTTCTTTTCATGTACATTCTGTTTCTGCCCAAAGTTAATTGCAGAATAGCAAATGGATCTGTACAAAGATTTATGTTACAGAAGTAGTTGCTGTCATGTTATGTACTGGGGCAAAACCCCCCGAACAACCCTAAATTTCCAACAACAAGGATTTAGTTAAGTAAACTATGGTACATCCATACAATGTTATACCATGTGGCCATTATAAATGGTGGAGAAAAGAAGATGTAATGAGATGATACAGTGGTCTTGATTTCTCAATGCTAAATTATGCATGATTTCTTCTTCTTTTTCTTATATGTACCTCCTAAATTTTCCATACTGCATATAAATGTTTTAATAAAAAGGGAATGTTATTTTTAAAATCAGCAGTATTTTTTTTTCTCTATTTTGAGGCCAAACACTTTGGGATTCAATACCATATAAAGCAACTATAAATTTAGGAAATGCTTAAAGCATAGCTTCATGTATAATTTACCTAAGGAATCAAGTGTACATCTCTGAGCATTTCAAAACTATAATTCAGCAGTGGTCCTGGAGACCTGGTAAAGCCGCTAGAGCAAAATTTAAGATGTTTTATCATCCATCAAAACTTCCCGGCACACAGAGATTTTATTCTTGTAAAGTTTGGGCAGATACCATAGTTTTTATTACTGAGCCTGTAGTTTAACAAATTGTTTTCTTTCTCTCTCAAGTCTGGGATTTAATAATTACAAATTAACAGCACAAAAAGGTAGAAATGTTTTACTTCCCACACAATTAGTACTTATTGTTTATCATTTATAGTCCCTGATCCCACCAATCCCCCTCTCCCAACACACACACACACACACACGTAGCCATCTTGTTCAGGTTACCATTCTGAAAATAAATTTGATTTAGAAGTTGTGTGGATCGGGGTACTTGGTTGACTCAATCAACTAAGCCTCCAACTCTTGGTTTTGACCCAGGTCATGATCTCAGGGTCATGGGGTGGAGCCCTACATCAGGCTCCCCACCCAGCAGGGAGTCTGCTTGAAGATTCTCTCCCTCTGTCCCTCCCCCCACTCGTGGGCATGCTCTCTCTCTCTCTCTCTCTCTAAAATAAATAAATAAATCTTTAAAAAAAGTTGTGTGGATCAACAACATGGAATATATTTTATACAAATGCAATTGGAAAGGGCCTTTATACAATTTCTATTTATTTGCTCTGATAAGCTTGAGCAAAATAATGTTTTTCTCAGGTTTGCAATGAATGCTTCTCCTGTGGTTCTTAATCAGAGTCTTACTTGCTTCTCCGATGAGAGATTCCCAAGTAGGCTTAATCGTTCTTGGTGACTGAGTGGTTTCTCTGGAAATGGGGGAATATACCTCTGGTGCTCTCACCTACTTTTTTATATACCCCCTTTTATTTGTCATCTTCTTCCACACCTCCTAGTTACATTTTCTTTTTCCCCTGGGCTTGTAGTATTTGCCAGTGAAACACACGGGTTTTTGCTTAGTAATTGGGGGTAATTCAAGACTGCAAATTGCTATGATTTTCATAGATGCTCACTCTCTGTAAAAGTGTATGAAGCTTAGGGCGCCTGGGTGGCTCAGTCAGTTAAGCCTCTGACTCTTGGTTTCAGCTCAGGTCATGATCTCAGGGTCGTGAAATCGAGCCCTGAGTCAGGCTCCATGCTGGGCATGGAGCCTGCTTGAGATTCTCTCCCTCTCCTTCTTCCCCTCCCTCCTCTTTCTCCCTCTCTAAAAAAACAAATAAACAAAAGAAGTATGAAGTGAAAAGAGTTTGGAGAGAAGAAAAGGGCACAAGCCTTGAACTTTGGGTAATATTTCTACATAAGGAAGAAAACAAGGCAAAGGAATGGCAAAGGCAACCAAAGGACAGGAGACCATGCTCTTCTAAGACCTCACAGCGAGGCGTCTTACACAGGCATACACAGAGACTTTAACTGTGCTCTCTTCATTAGAGAAAGGCAGGCTTAAAAATGTTAGAACAAGCTTCACAAAAACATTCTTTCTTATTGGAAAGGTAACATTAGTTTCAGATCGACAATTTAAACAGATTTTTTTATTGTTTTAATGTTGGACATGTCACAACAAGCTTCATAAATACTCTTCCCTGTTGGAAGGGGCGTTCCTATAAAATGGAAACTCTGGGGTGGCCTAACTGAATATGCCCTATAAAGAAAATACAGAAAATCTTCAAATAATGAGCAGATCTTACCTTCCAAGTACCTTATTTAAATTCTTGGGACCCAGGGAGGCAGTTTTGAGGAAGTTGTGTTAACACTTAAAAGCCACCTGGGTACCATATGATACAAGGAAGTCGCAATTCAGCAGAGCTAATGGTACTTTTGAAAAGTGTTTTACATCCTCCTGGGGCAGGGAGCTCAGACGTAAGGAAAATCTGGCTCAGGTATTTGTGGTTTTATAGCTGCCATATCTAGGAAAGTCAAAAGGAAATACAGGCAGTGTAGAAGAATTCTCTTTATATGTCAATATGCTTCAGAGTCCTCATTGCAGATGCGGAAACTGAGCTCCCTGAGAATAGATTCGTACTTGCCCGAAGACCTAACAAATCAGCAATTAAAAACAGGACTTCTAAGTCAGAAAAAGAAAGGCAAGGACTGTATGATATAACTTATATGCAGAATCTAAACAAGCTTAAACATGTAAAAAAAACAAAGTAAAATGGCAGTTACCTGGGGGGATGCAGGAGAGGATAAAATTAATGGTGTTTAAGGATATAAGCTTGTAACTAGTAGTAAATAAGCCACAGAGATCTAATGCACAACATAACAAATATAGATGGTAATATTGTACTGTAATTAGGTAATATGATAAATATTGCTATATTGGCAATCATATCACAATATAGAAATGTATTAAAGTAACAGCTGTATGCCTTAAATTTACACATTGTTACATGTCAAATTTATTCAATAGAAAAAGCAAGACTTCACACAAATACATTTAAAAAAAAACTTTGAAGTGTTTCTGGTATTGTTCACATGTTCTGAAGTTGATTAATTCATTAACTCCAGATATTTGGACAACTTGACTTTATGTGAATAGCAATTTGAAATTTAATGCATAGCTCCCTTCCCAGTATTCTACAATTTTGGCTCCAGAAATGAGTGTAATCTTGAAAGTCCCCTCACCATGTACTCTCTCACTGAAGTATAAGAAACATCTTTTTTTCTAATTCCTGGCCCAGATTCAGGTTGTAAAGATTTTCCAAACACCTGCATGAATATTAGCAAGATCCAAATCTGCTTAAGGGGCCTGGATGTTTTTGTCTAAAAAGAAAAAAAAAGTCATGTTTTCTCCACCAGATGCTGATCCAAGATCTGCTTCAGATATCACATATTCTTTCCAAAAAGGGCTTTCCTTCTTCTCAGAGGTGATTAGGAAAAGCTTGTGTGCTAAGGCTGATTGTGAGACTGTTAATGCTGTAAAGAAAGAAGGTATCGGCTCCCAGCTTTGTGGGAGAGGAGAGAAAGGAAATCTTTGGAATCTTTTGCAAGAGCGGAGTGATCAAACTTAACCTGCACAGGAGTGATGGGGGATAGGATTCCTTCAGACTTTCTCATGGAGGTAAAACCCCAAAGAGAATGGAGTTGGGGGTCCAAAGTTTAGACAGGGTATCTGAAAAGACCCAAGTCTTTTCACTCAATGATGTGATATTTAAATTGCTCATGAATACTCTTGGACATGCTTGGAGTTCCATGAATATGTAATGTCGCTCTGAATCTCACTCCTGTTAAACAGGGTCCTTTTAAATACCCTAACGAGCTTACTGTCATTTTTCAGGACTCGATGCTGTTATTGGCTGACCATCAGTAGGACCTGCACTCCACATGCCTTTTCCCGAAACAGTGACAAGTTCACCATAAATCCTTTGCTCTCTCTTGTTTCACCCACTTATAATGACCAATAGCTTGTAATTGTGAGAGGGAGCCGGGCACTTGGAAGGCGGACCTTACAAAGTGTGTGACCTCTGACAAAGTTACTTAACTGTCCCAAATTTCAGCTTCCTCATGTGTGATGTAAGAGTAATTAATTACAGCGCCTACCTCATGGGTTTCTTATAAATATTACACAACATAATGCAGTAATAATGCACTTAGCCCAGTTCTGGCATGAAATTAGGGCTTCATTTTTTAAAAGAAACTAATAACTAACATTTATTAAGTGCTTATTATTTACAACACAAGGTCCTTATCACTTCATACCCATCAACCCAGTTAATACTATTATTACCTCATTTTACAGATCATCAACCCAGTTAATACTATTATTACCTCATTTTACAGATGAGGAAGTAGAACCACCTGTTTGTTGGCAATCGAAAAGATAAATAATGTTGCTTTCTTCCTTTCCCAGGTTGGAAAAGAATTGAGAGATAAACATAGGATTAAGGCAGATGAGGCTCTAAATACTACTCGTATTATGGATAGAGGCAGAGAAGATGTCTTCAGATGTGCAGCCTTGCTAATCTTTTTTTCCCAGAAGACGATCTGCCCTCACACTTACAGATGTTACTGGACAATCGCAGGTCTCCTCGGGAAGAGAAGCAGATTATTACCTACTGAGCAGAGAGCAGGCCAGAAGGCTTCCTCTCCGCAGGAAGTCAGATCTGAATAGAGGGAAGGCGAGACTGAACTGAGCATGCCTAGAGCCTTCCCTCAACCCATCTGGGAGGTAATGGCCTCTCTCATCAACACATAAGGCATAAGGATAAGACGTTAGGCTAATAACAACCCGCACAATATGAAAAATGGAAACTAGGGTCTACATAGCCCTCCAAATATCTTCACCATCATCATTATCATATTATTAGGATTCAATTCTTACATAGATTTTGGACTATTTAGAGATTTGTTTTTTTAAAAAACCAGAACATTTATTCTATTTCTATCAGCTTTGGCAAGTTGTGTTCCTCTAGGAATTCATCAATTTCACATATAGTTTCAAGCTGGTTGGCATAAAGATGTTTATGTATCCTCTTATTATTTTTTAAATGTCTGTAATTTTTTAAATGTCTCAACAAAGCTTCCTTGTTTACTGCTGAGGTGGATACTTAGGTCATTGATTTTGTTTTTCAGCCATTCTTTTTTTTACTGTATGCATTTAAAAGTATAAATGTCACCCTAAGAATGGCTTCAGTTTCCATATACAAGTTTTGCCTGGAATCCTCTCATTATCCTTCAGTTCAAAATATTTTCTAATTTCCATTTCCTAGTTCCATTTTTCTCACTTTCTTTTATATATTTCTACCCTAATTTCAGTGTAGTCAGAGAACATGAAACCTCTGAGTGATTTCCATCATTTGAACTTTTTCAAGAAAGCTTTATGGCCGAATGGCTATTTTGGAAAATGTTTTCTTTGGACATTGCATCCAATTGGCTAATCTTGATGCCTGGTCTGCTGTATTTCATTGACTTTTGTCTGTTTGTTAAAATATTCACTTCTTTCCTGCTTTGTCAAACATTATTTGACCATAGAGTTGAGAGTCCATATCTGGGCTCTCTAGTCTGTTCCATTGGTCTATATGTCTGTTTTTGTGCCAGTACCATCCTGTCTTGGTGATCACAGCTTTGTAATATAGCTTGAAATCAGGCAACATGATGCCCCCAGCTTTGTTTTTCTTTTCCAACATGTCCTTGGCGATTCAGGGTCTTTTCTGATTCCATATAAATTTTAGGATTGCTTGTTCCAGCACTTTGAAAAATGTCATTGGAATTTTGATCGGGATGGCACTGAAGGTATAGATTGCTCTGGGTAGCATAGACATTTTAACTATGTTTATTCTTCCGATCCATGAGCATGGGATGTTTTTCCATCTTTTTGTGTCTTCTTCAATTTCTTTCATGAGTGTTCTGTAGTTCCTAGAGTATAGATCCTTTATACCTCTTTGGTTAGGTTTATTCTGAGGTTTTTGGTGCTATTGTAAATGGAATCATTTCTGCAATTTCTCTTTCTACAGTTGCATTGTTAGTGTATAAGGAAGCAACTGATTTCTGTGCATTGATTTTGTATCCTGCCACATTACTGAATTGCTGGATGAGTTCTAGTAATTTGGGGGTGGAGTCTTTTGGGTTTTCCACATAAAGTATCATGTCATCTGCGAAAAGAGAGAGTTTGACTTCTCCTTTGCCAATTTGAATACCTTTTATTTCTTTTTGTTTTCTGATTGCTGTTGCTAGGACTACTAGTACTATGTTGAACAATAGTGGAGAGAGTGGGCATCCTTGACGTGTTCCTGATCTTAAGGGAAAGGCTCTCAGCTTTTCCCCATTGAGGATGATATTCGCTGTGGGTTTTTCATAGGTGGATTTTATGAACTTGAGGAATGTTCCCTCTATCCCTATACTCTGAAGAGTTTTAATCAAGAAAGGATGCTGAATTTTGTCAAATGCTTTTTCTGCATCAATTGAGAGGACCATATGGTTCTTCTCCCTCCTCTTATTAATGTGTTCTATCACATTGATTGATTTGCGAATGTTGAACCACTCTTACATCCCAGGGATAAATCCCACTTGGTCGTGGTGGATGATCCTTTTAATGTGTTGTCGGATCCTATTAGCTAAGATTTTGTTGAGGATTTTGGAAGCCATATTCATCAGGGATATCGGTCTAAAATTCTCCTTTTTGATGGGGTCTTTGCCTGGTTTGGGGATTAAGGTAATGCTGGCCTCATAGAATGAGTCTGGAAGCTTTCCTTCTGTTTCTATTTTTTGAAACAGCTTCAGGAGAACAGGTATTATTTCTTTGAATGATTGGTAGAATTCCCCAGGGAATCCATCAGGTCCTGGACTCTTGTTTTTTGGGAGGTTTTTGATCACTGCTTCAATCTCGTTACTGGTTATTGGCCTATTCAGCTTGTCAATTTCTTCCTGTTTCAGTCTTGGGAGTTTATAGGTTTCCAGGAAGGCATCCATTTCATCCAGGTTGCTCAGCTTATTGGCATATAGTTGTTGATAATAATTTCTAATAATTGTTTCTATTTCTTTGGTGTTAGTCGTGATCTCTCCCCTTTCATGCATAATATATTAATTTGGGTCCTTTCTCTTTTCTTTTGGATAAGTCTGGCCAGTGGTTTATTGATCTTATTAATTCTTTCAAAGAACCAGCTTCTAGTTTCGTTGATCTGATCTACTGTGTTTCTGGTTTCTAATTCATTGATCTCTGCTCTAATCTTATTATTTCTCTTCTAATGCATGGCTTAGGCATCATTTGTTGCTTTTTCTCTAGTTCTTTAAGGTCTAGAGTTAGTTGGTGAATTTAGGATTTTTCTATTTTTTTGAGTGAGGCTTGGATGGTTATGTATTTCCCCCTTAGGACGACCTTTGCAGTATCCCATAGGTTTTAGACCAATGTGTTTTCATTCTCATTGGTTTCCATGAATTGTTTAAGTTATTTGATTTCCTGGTAGACCGAAACATTCTTGAGCAGAGTGATCTTTAGATTCCAAGTGTTTGAATTTCGTCCAAATTTTTCTTGTGATTGAGTTCCAGTTTTAAAGCATTATGGTCTGAGAATATGCAGGGAATAACCTCAATCTTTTGGTATTGGTTGAGACCTGATATGCAATGGAAAAAAGACAGTCTCTTCAATAAATGATGCTACGAAAATTGGACAGCCACATGCAGAAATGAAACTGAACCACTTTCTTACACCATACACAAAGATAAACTCAAAATTGATGAAAGACCTCAATTTGAGACAGGAATCCATCAAAATCCTAGAGGAGAACATAGGCAGTAACCTCTTTGACATCGGCCACTGCAACTTCTTTCAAAAGACATCTCCAAAGGCTAGTGAAACAAAAGCAAAAATGAACTTTTGGGACTTCATCAAGATAAAAAGCTTCTGCACAGCAAAGGAAACAGTCAACAAAACAAAGAGGCAACCCACAGAATGGGAGAAGATATTTGCAAATGACACTACAGATAAAGGGCTGGCATCCAAGATCTATAAAGAACTTCTTGGGCACCTGGGTGCCTCAGTCGTTAGGCATCTGCCTTCGGCTCCGGTCATGATCCCAGGGTCCTGGGATCGAGTCCCGCATCAGGCTCCCTGCTCAATGGGAAGCCTGCTTCTCCCTCTCCCACACCCCCTGCTTGTGTTCCCTCTCTCGCTGTGTCTCTCTCTGTCTCTGTCAAATAAATAAATAAAAATCTTAAAAAAAAAAAAGAACTTCTCAAACTCAACACCCAAAAAACAAATAATCAAGTCAAAAAATGGGCAGAAGACATGAACAGACACTTCTCCAAAGAAGACATACAAATGGCTAACAGACACATGAGAAAATGTTCATCATCATTTGCCATCAGGGAAATTCAAATCAAAACCACATTGAGATACCACCTTACACCAGTTAGAATGGCAAAAATGGACAAGGCAAGAAACAACAAATGTTGGAGAGGTTGTGGAGAAAGGGGAACCCTCTTACACCGTTGGTGGGAATGCAAGTTGGTACAGCCATTTTGGAAAACAGTGTGGAGGTGCCTCAAAAATTTAAAAATAGAGCTACCCTATGACCCAGCAATTGTACTCCTGGGTATTTATCTCAAAGACACAGATGTAGTGAAAAGAAGGGCCATATGCACCCCAGTAGTACCCCATAGCAGCAATGTCCGCATAGCCAAACTGTGGAAAGAGCCGAGATGCCCTTCAACAGATGAATGGATAAAGAAGATGTGGTCCATATATTCAATGGAATATTACTCAGCCATCAGAAAGGATGAATACCCAACTTTTACATCAACATGGATGGGACTGGAGGAGATTATGCTAAGTGAAATAAGTCAAGCAGAGAAAGTCAATTATCATATGGTTTCACTTATTTGTGGAGCATAAGGAATAGCATGGAGGACATGAGGAGAAGGAAGGGAAAAATGAAGGGGGCGGGAATCGGAGGGAGAGACGAACCATGAGAGACTATGGACTCTGAGAAACAAATTGAGGGTTCTAGAGGGGAGGGACGTTGGGGGATGGGTTAGTCTGGTGATGGGTATTAAAGAGGGCACGTACTGTATGGAGCACTGGGTGTTATACGAAAACAATGAATCGTGGATACTACATCAAAAACTAATGATGTGTTGTATGGTGACTAACATAACATAATAAAATAAAATTTAAAAAAATAAAAATAAAAAAGATTTCTTGATTTATAAAAAAGAAAAAGAAAAAATAAAATATTCACCTCTGATTATGGCTTTTGTCTATTTCCCCTTTTAATTCTTATATATTTTGAAGCTACGTTATTAGAAACATATAAATCTAAAACTATTATATTCTTGATGAATTGACTATTTGATCATTATGAAATGTTTTTCTTTATTGCTGGTAACACTTTTCTCCTCAAAGTCTACTTTGTTTGTATAATTATAACATTTGTATAGCATTTGTATGACATGGATGTATATTTTTTCAGCTTTTTACTTTAAACATTTCTAAGCCCATACATAAAAGCTGTATCTTGTGTTCCAGATAGAGATATCCATAAAAATATGGGTATGATACAGACATAAAGATAGATCTATATCTACAACCCTTTCCATGTCTACATTTATGCCACTATTCTTTTAATAGTATAATAATTTATAAATATAAATATATTTAACAAACTTGTATGACAACATACACGATATTCTGTAGCCTGGTCTTTTCTACTTAAAATGTATCACAGAGGTCTCTCCCTATGGATGCCTATGTTATTTTTTCAATAAATGGTTATGACAATTTCTACCAAAAGCAGAATTAAAAGAAGTCTGTTGTGAACATTTGTATATCTATTGCTTACATTTTATAAAGACTACTTTATCATGTGGTCCATCTATTCATCCACTAATCCACACTTCTGTCTGTACCTTCTATACCTGAACAGGGTGTGCATACTGTAAAACCTTTTTATCTCTGGGTAGGGTTGAATTATGGAGTTAAGAGGTACAGAATTTTCATTTTTTATTTTATATGTGTTGGTATCATTTAGGTGTTATAAAGTAAGCAAGAATTACTTTTGAAAGAAGAAAAACAAAGTTAAATGCATTGAAAAAGAACAAAACCAGATTCCCAGACCTGATCCTTAGATACCGTGTGTCAGTGGGTCTGCAGCCCAGACTCCTTTCTCGTCAGCTTGCCAACCCTCTCTCTTCTGTGGGTCCCGTAGACATTTCTGGAGCATTTAATAAGTACCAGACATCGAAAGGAATCCATTCCTTGCACTATTCCATTGACTGCTCACAACCACCCCATGAATCAGGTACTATTATGAACCCCATATGAGAAACAAGAAAACAAGAGGCACAGAGAAGGCAAATTCCCCCCAAATCGCCCAGTGGTGAATAGCAGAACAGGATCAGAGCTCAGAGTCTGACTCAAGTCAGACCTTGTGCCCTATGCATCTCCACCCAACACACACTGAAAAGAACTCATTATTTTCTCATTTTCAAATTAATCAACTCAAAGAAAATAAAGAGTGTCCACTATACGTCAGATAAGGGAGGAGGCAGACACGATCTATATAAAAATGAACAAAATAAAATACATTCCTTGACTTGAAGAAGTTTTCAGTCTACTGAGAAAGACAAAGCATTTTGTTACCACCTGACAAGGGCTCTGATAGGGGTGGTCACAAGGCATTTGGGGAGTACCCTGGACCCATTTCTGGGGTAGGGTCAGGTTGCCAGGAAAGATTTCCTGGAAGAACCAATATCTAAAGCTGAGACCTGGAGATGAGCAAGAGTTAAGTAGACCAGAGCGCCCTGGAGATGTGGCGTGAAACAGTTGGGAGGCACAACCCAGGGCCAATGGTGGGAGAAAGGCATGCAAGTAAGGGACTGCAGGGGCAAAGGTCCCGGATCGGCCCCATTTTGGTTATGTATCATAGCAAGGGTTGCATTTCTAAAACCCAGATCTGATCATGTCATTCTTTTGCAAAGCTCCCTACAGAGAAATGTCCCAAGTCCTTAGCAGACGTGTCAGGACCCTCACAACGGGCCCAGCTTATTTGTTTGGTCTATTTCTACTACTCCACCAACCTGAATAACCCAGCGGCACCAGCCACAGCCTTGCTCGTGCTCTCCTCTCTGCCCTTCTCCCTTGTCGACTCAATGAATTTCCACCTCTTTTACGAAGTCCACTTAAATGTCACTTCTTCCTTGGGCCTCCAGATGAAATTGAATGTTTCTTCACCATCATTTCCATGATATCTTTCTTCATGCCTTAATGCTTCAACTATTACTAGTTTGTGTTTATGAGCTTCTCTCATCTGATGGATGTTGAGCCCCTTGACATCTCATACACTCCTTTACCCTTAGCCTAGTGAACTGGCTGGCCCTCGATGGGCCTTCCACAAATTCTTTTGTCATTGAATTGATGTGTCCTCTAGTTTTGCCAAAATTGGTTTGATATTTCTAGTTTCACGCTTTCCCCTTCAATTACAGCTAAACTTGTCAGTACGTGTGGCTCAATTTTCAGTTCAAGAAATATGGCTCGTATAATTTCTTTACAAATAAATATTTATAAAAAGGTTCAATTAAAGTGGGATCAAGGTAAACCTGTAAGCTTTCCTAGAGTAGAACTGCAGGAAAAACTGTAAGAAAAGCTTTGAAGTATAATAATTTAGCAGATATCCCACCTGCAGCTTTGGGGCCTGGGCGCTGGCACAAGAAGTGAAAGACCCCCCCAGAGTGCCCTCTGTAGATTGAGAGATTATTCATGGCCATTCTGCCAATTGGAGTCTCAGGGGGTGGAGCCCAGGAATCTGCATTTACAACAGTCCTCAACCTTAACTTTAGAATACACACTCCCTCAATTCCTGCTTTCTCCCAGGCGATGCTTATGCACCTCAAGTTCCAGAACCACTGCCAATAACCTTCCTTGGCAAAATAATCAGTCACATTTTCCCGGTTCAATTGCACTTTCCTGGGAAGTATAACCAAAAGTACATATTTTTGAATAACGTGAGAAATTCCGTCCAGGGTGCCTGGATGAAATCAAATGTGATAAATATATAAAAGTGTCAGTAATAACTTCAACATGAGGATACTTATAAAGAGCTTGAACTTCTAGTCAATTTCCATGTGAAAAACTGTAGTTATGAGCCAGAGAATTTGAAAAGAGATTTCATGCTAATTAATTATGCAGTTCTGGGTAGATATATTTGTAGATAGTACTATTTTAAAGTCATGATCCTGATTTCCTAACACATCCTTTTTGCATGAACGTTAAACTTAGTAGTTAATAATAATCGCCAGAAGTAATATAACACTAACTTTAAACATCTGCCTTCACAAGGAAGATGGCAAATGTCACCATATGTTACACATGGTTATTATTATTCCAAATCCTATTATTATTGCAAATTCATGTACCATGAATTAAATCATGTTCGCAAAATTGAAAATCAGAGTGCAGAAAAATACAAACATTTAAGACACATATATAACAGTTTTATTGTGTGGGCGGAGAGAGTGAAAGTAATATTAAAATGGTCTCCATTTGGCATATACTTAATAATATTAGTTTGTGGCAAAACGTACAGATGGTTAGAGTTTGGTGAATACAATAATGACAATTATCACAGCATTTGTTACCACCTGTGCACCCCAACCGTGCCAGAGCTTTCTATACATTATCTCTGGTCTTTATAATAACCATCCAAAGAAGGTGTCATTCCAACCTTTTTGGTTGAATAAACTGTGTAGGTAATTATCTAAGGTCACACAACTAGTTAGTGACAACACTAGTTTCTGAACCCAGGTCTGTCTGACCTCCGGGTCCGTCCTCTTTCTTGTTGAGACTAGACAGGAATCCATCAAAATCCTAGAGGAGAACATAGGCAGTAGACTGAAAACTTCTTCAAGTCAAGGAATGTTGACTTGCTACCAATGTGACAAACATAAATGTTATGTTAGTCACCATACAATACATCATTAGTTTTTGATGTGGTGATCCACGATCCATTGTTTTCGTATAACACCCAGTGCTCCATGCAGAACGTGCCCTCCTTAATACCCGTCACCGGGCTAACCCATCCCCCCACCCCCGTCCCTCTAAAATCCTCAGTTTGTTTCTCAGAGTCCATAGTCTCTCATGGCTCATCTCTCCCTCCAATTCCCCCCCCCTTCATTTTTCCCATCCATAACATTCACTTAATTCTTTTAATTCTTCCCTTTCTGTATCCGTTTTGTAGATGAAAGATGGAAGCTTCACGGTGTGAAGAAACTTGCCAAAATGACTCAGCCCGTACACAGCAGAGTCAAGATATGAGCCCCAGTTGTCCAGGCCAGGATCCTCACTCCTGGCCGTTTAATACAGACTCCGCAAAGAGAAGGTGCTGTTGAGCTGGGCAAGAACCGCGTCCAGGCAGCACTTTGGGCCGAGCCAGACTACAGCTGGGAATGGCGAATGGTCAGGTTCAGCCCCACCGCAATGAGAAATACAAGCTCTTGGGGAATGGACAGGATTTCTGGGCTAGGATTAAGGAAACAGCTGTTAGAGAACACAGATCTGTAGTAGAACCAAAACCCAGAAATGTATACTGTTCTTCCAGCAGTACCTGGCGTCCCTGGTTAAAAGTAGAGAAAATGGATGGTTGATGGAGTCTGGATTTGAGTTTTGCTGGAAAGTGGCCAAGGACAAGATGGACAAGGAAGACAAAGTCTGGAGAGAGACTGGTTTATAAAATTCCTTCTTGAGGTCTAGGCTGAATAGGGAGGTGGCAGAATCGGCAGGGGGAGGGGAGGGTGTATCTAGAGAGAGCAAGGAGAGGGGTAACAGGTACCAGACAACTCTATGAGGCTGAACTGCAGGTATCCTGGCGGGAAGAGAGGAAGAGACCTAGAAGAGTATTAGCCTGTGTCACAGAGAGTAGGATGGGTATCCAGACCGCATCTTATAAGGCATCCGAGAGATAAGTTAGAAACAAAGATGAAGTCAGTTTAATAGGCTTCCTTTTATCATTAAATCTGGGGGAGAAGGATACAAGCTGGAGGCTGCTACTCACTTCTTACCTGACCCACCATTCTCATGAGATCCTTAAAAACTCTGATCAAAGATCATTAAAAAAATTCTAAATTCCTCCAGGTAACAGATTGCTTTCTCCGAATCACTCATTTTTTTTTTCTAAAATAGGGAGAAGAAAAATAGTTAAAATTAGCTACCTTTTTATAATGCACTTGCTGGAACTAATTAGTAATTATTTTTTAACATAAGCAGTTGGTGTGAGAGTGGTGATAATATATTTACAACATAAACTTAGCATCATTAATAAGATTGTCATTTCTATGTGGAGGCAAGACTGTCAGAAGCTGTCCCCTTTATGGCGGAGAGTTGCTCTTTTGGTTCTAGAGTGGAAGATGGTAGTTAGAAAATTCTTAAGAAATACTCCTGCAATAATAATGTATGTCACGGTATGTATTTGAAGAGCTGTAATGTGTACATTTTTTCAAGACTTTCCAAAAAACAAGTGAAGAGTTTTTATCCTAACAGCTAAAGCTCGAGTATTTTAAACACTTATCAACATAAAAATGTGACTTCTTTACAATAAAATACTGACATGGATGGAAACTCTTTGATTCTCTGATAATAAATGTGTCTTTTCGTATTCATTCTTAAGTAGCCTAATATTAGCCTTTTCCCTTCGAAATTCCCATATTTGGATTCAGAGTGAGACTTTCTTTTCACTTCTCATTTATTCAGTGTTGGCACCAAACTCCTTTCTGTCAGCTTGATATTCAGCTCTGGTCTGACCTAATTCTGCTCAGGCAGTGAACTCACTCACTCCCCATGGCTGGGCAAAAGGAGAAAGACATGGGAGAGAGGAGAGATACCAAATCTTTCTCATGTCAGGCTGTTCTAGGTCATTGGCCTAATTGAAGTACTCTGATAACATTCCCTGGACAGTTTGAAGAGCTTCCTTAGTTCACACTGCGCTGTGATTGAGCTTAACTTGACCCATTCATCCTCTTCCCCAGGTATGCAGAGGGACCTCTTCTGGTAGAGAGGGGTCAAGAAGGGTGCATTATTTTACCCCGTCAAGTTGGCAATTCCTAATCCATGTATGTAATTTCCCAAAGCCCTTCCAAGCATTGGGATGTCTGGTGGTACTTGTGAGTCCTGGTTGCTGTTGTAGACATTTCCATCATCATCATTTATGCTGTGGCAAAGCTCTCGTGTGTTTCAGTAAAAAGAAGATCGTCCTCAGGTTTTATCTTCCCTTGACACTATGCTTTTTCTCCCTCTGCTTGCTGATGTGATATTTCCAACTAACCACCATCACCACAAGAGTATGGATCTTCAGTTGTAGCAAAAACTCACAGCACAGTTGAAATTTCCGTAATACAACTCAGATTGGGGAAAACATAGTTTAGCATTTTTTTCTATAACTGATCTCATTTTGTTCTAGGACTCCATTCCCAAAGATGGCCCCAGAGCATAACTTTGTTCTACTAGAGACTGTGAATTGCCTATCTAAAGCCCATTCTCCCCCTTCTTCCCTACTAAAAATACTCCAATTTTGTCCCAGTCACAAAACACCCAACCGAAATTTATGCTTCCCAGCTTCCCTTGCATGTAGGTATGGACCTGTAACTAGGTTCTGACAAGTCTGGTGTAAAAAGAAGTACTGAGTGTGGCTTCCAGAATAGCCCTTTAATGTAGGATAACTTAACTTGGAACTTGGAGCATACCCTTTACCCTCCCCCACCTTACTCCAAATGGCTGCCTAAAATGTTTGCCCTCTCATATCACTTACAGTATTACTTGATTCTGATACATTATTTTGAATTGTGATGTTTTTATTTTGCCACTCTATCTTGTTTCTTCAATAAGAAAACATCAAAAGCAACTTAAAGTCATGGACTGCTTTTTCAAGCTGGGTCGTGTGTGTGTGTGTGCGTGTGTATGTGTGTACGTGTGTGCGCGTGCGCGTGCACTTGGTTATAAAAATGAAAAATGAAACAATCCCTGACATGAAGAAGTGTATCACAAGGATAAGACGTACTTGGTGGGAATATTAACAGAACATACACAAGGTAGATACAGATACACTCATACATAGAAGTATGTAGATATGATACAGACATATTTTAATCCAGTTTCAAATAAGTATCTTACGCTGGACTGTAAATTATCACTTTCCTCCCTTATACACTCAGTTTCAGCTGTTCCTGTGTTCAGAACTGAAATTCTCAGAAAGGATAAGATGGGGAAAGGCCCCTCACCCTTTGGAACTGTAAAGAATTGGTAATCCCCTGCTCCCACTATCTGCTTAGAGAGGACCCCTCATGACCACATACGAACCCATGCCAGGCAGACAGAAGATTGCTCCCTCTATGCTATGTCTGAGGACTTCGTCTCCTGCTTAACAAGAACTACTGGGCAAGTTATCACAATGATACCCTAAGTGACAAAGGAAATCATTTAAAGATTCATTAAATGCAAATCCTTTTTAACTTCAAGTGTCTTCAAAATACAGACACCACATAGACAGACACGGGTCTAACTATCTTTGTACCATTTCTACAATATACATAAACCAAAGAAAGTGTCTATGATACCATAATAAAGTATCCTAACAAACTTCCATTTACCATTTAAAAATGCTCATTCTGAAAGCTGTTAATACAGTAATATTTCTAGGGACCTGGAACCTAACAGAAAATGTTTCAAAATTAGAGCAGCATAAAAAGAGTGGTATTCATAATAAATATAATTTATATCACAAATAACAGTGAACTCACAGGTTATCTTCTCGGTGGTTCGACCCTCGGGATAAAGTAGAGTCCTGCTGTAAATTGCCCGGCTCATTAGTAGTTCCTTGAAATGGGTGAGTGATTGGAGAGTGGGACCCTCTGAAACAACCTTCTGAAGCTCGTTCGTTATATTGTGAGATGTGTGCAGGTGTTGTAGAGACACCAGCGACCTACCGAGTCAGGCTTCCCTTCCAAAGTGCAGAGTCACGGCCGGGAAGTGGCTGCCCTGGTTTCTATGCGGGTCCACGCTGGCTCAGCTCCAGGTCAGGAATGTAGGCAGGAGTGCTGTGTGATACTCAGGTCCTCGGAAGCCTGCCTGTGATCTTCCAAGCTCTCTGTCGCCCTCCATCCTCTGGTTGGAGCTGCAGGATCTGAGGCACCGGGGGATGACACCACAATATAGAAAGAGCCGGGGTCCCTGAACCACTGTGCAGAAGGCTGTTGGCAAAGGACTCACCTTAGACGGATGTTTAAGCAAAAAATAAAGTTTGTGGTAAACCAGGGCGATCTGGGGTCTTGCCTGTTATCACAGTTAGCGCTGGCGTAATTGACGTGGCAGGTCGCGGTATATCAGCCACGGGGGACCCTTCCCCGCTCAGGGCTGTTCTTTTCCTTTCACTAACAGTAATTGACGAGAAGCCTCTTTTCATGACTCCTTCCCCATTTTTTGGTTCTTCACATTTTCTCTTTGACATTTTCCCTATAACTTTTTTTTTTTTTTTTGCTTGTAAACAAGAGAAATTTATTTCTCACAGTTTTGGAGTTCGGGAGGCTGGAAGTCCAAGATCAGGTTGCCAGTATGGTTGGGTGAGGACCGTCTTCTGATTGAAGCCTTCTATCCTCACATGGTGGAAGGAGTAGAACATCTCTCTTCTGAATCACCTGCCAATCCGTCAGAGTTTGAGTCTTGGTTTTCTTCTTACAGAGGCTACTGCTGCCAAGGGCTGAGTTCGGGAATGCAGGAAGTGGAAGGAGAAAGAGGCAACGGACACAGTCTCCTGAGGGTGTGCTCTCCCTCACTGTCTTCCCTTCAGCATCGATGCCTCTTTTCCACCCAAGCCCCGGCTGTCATGCCCTGCTGAGGTCAGGAGGGAGGCCACATTGCAAGAGTGGCTCCTGGACTCTTTCTGGAAAGGACAGAGCCAGGGGCTTGTTGCATAAAGAGCCCTGAGGACACCCAGGAAACCAAATCTCATTGCGCTCATGATAAGATGGTGCTCAAGGGCTCTGACTTACAATTTTCTTTTTTTTTTTTTAATTCCCCTCATGTTCCCCCAGGCTATGCCAATGAATAATGACCATTTCAAATTCCTCCAAGGAGAATCAATCACTGTACAAACGGTAGCTGTTCCTTCACACAATATCCCTGGAACGTGCATCATGGCAACGTTCTCATTCCATGTCATTAATAGGAAACTCACTTGAGAAACCAACACATTTTACTGCCTCTGTGTTGTGTTCTTGAGTATGTAACAAGTTCAGGACTCAGAATGGGCTAAGTCCACTCCAAAGTGTGCCTGTGAGCACACGTGTGCATGTGTGCATGAATGTGAGTGTGCTCCTATTCACTTCAACGCCAAGCGGTCTACACTGGGGCCTGAAAACTGCCTCTTGGGGATTGAACCCGAGTGGGTTATGGATCTCTAGAAGAATTTGACATGAAAAGTCAGAAGTCTTTGCTCTTGTTCCTGCTATTTATTCACAATCAGAGCAATGTTGTGTTTACACGGTCACAGCGTGGATCCCAGCTCCAACATTTACCAGCTGTGCAATTTGGATATAGTCCTTAACCTCTCTGTTCTTCAGTTTCCTCTTCTGAAATATGGGAATTGTAATGATACCTACTTCATATGGTTCTGTGAGGATAACATGAGATAAATGTAAAATCCTTAACAGGGAACTGTAATAGTAATCCCCAGTTTATATTAGCTACTACTAATAATTTTAAAAAGAAGATTGCATCCTCTACCGAGAATACCATGTTCACCACAAAAGACCTCCCCTGTCCCCCTGCCGACTTGCGCCTTCCCTAGGTCCTCACAAGCCTATCTACACTTTCCCATCACTGCACTTAGGACCCTTGCTTGTACTGCTGTTTGCATGTCCATTCTTCCTGTTTCTTTTTCTTGTATCCCCAGTACTCAACATAACACCTAGCACATGGCATGTTGAACCCCATGAGATTTCTGCTTTCATAGATTAAAAACTCAAATGTTGGCACTTTTATGTGGTTCAACCCAGAGTGGGTGTTTAGTAATATCTGCTGATGAGGGAATGAATGAAAGATTATTTTTCCCCTACTGGCCTACTACTAGTCGACAGGTGTCATAAATGAAACCATGATTTTCACAAATACTAATTTATCTTCCTGGATACATGTTAATAGCTTTTTCATCTTCCAGTAGAATTTTGTTAAAAATACATTGTATCTGTGAGTTATGTTTTTTCATAAAATGATAGAGATAGTTCATAATATTGTTCTCAGGCAAACAGAAGATTTAAGAATTATCGAAGACGAGCACGCACACACATTCACATATATACTCCCATACACACTTTGGAATGAACTTACACCATTCTGAATTCTAAACTTGTACCTACCCATCACTGTTCATTCCCTACTGAACCAGCTCAAAACACTATAAGAAGTCCCATAACTAATCAGTATATTATCTGGAGGCCAAATAATTTTCCTATCCCCCAGTCCTACTCCCAGACCCAACCATCTATTCTAAAAATGATTATTGTGGTTACACAATTGACTCCAAATGTGATGAACAACCATAGAACAAACAACACATATGAGATGTTTGTGTCTCATATTTTATATCATCAAGGAATGACCCAGATCATCCGTTGATGATTCCCTCTTTGGGGATCTTCTCTGATCAAAGAAGCAAAACTGGAACATACCACAGGCATTGGGGTTCCCAACCCCTCAGGTAAAGAATGTCACATTTTGACCAACATCATGCTGAGGACCAGCCCTCTGAGGCAGGACATGACTTGTCAGGAGTCAAGAAGCTCTGTCCCTTGTCTGATGGTGAGCAGACAGGAGCCTTGACCACCAGCGTGTTGGGTGACCGAATCAGCAAGCACAAATCCAAATGTTGGGGAGGCAGGAAGATCACATAAGTAGGAAAAGGAAGCTAAATGTGAAGCAATGAAGAATAGTGAGGAGTGTGACAAAGTATTCTGTAAAAAGGCAGCAGACGTTCAGTTCCACGCTGGTCTATGAAGTCAATGTTGCCAGATTTTAGGATTTTTAAAGAGAAGTTGGAAATTTGGATGTTTGTGAGAAATGTCCTGGCTCTTGAGGCACTGCTTGTATCCTACACAACATGGTGGAAGGCAGACCGGACCTGCGGTCACCAGTTCCGACTCCCACCTGAGACTGCAAGCCACGACACCTTATGCATACCAGGCACTCAGAAATGGAAAGAGAGTTCTGTGGTCAGAATGTTCAAAGAAAGCTCTAATTTTAAATACTTTCACTTAACATTCCTGAAAATACTCTGACACATGTTGGAACACATGTCTCAATTTTTAATTTGGAAAATACAGCTTGAATCTCTCTAGTTAGCATTTTGGAGCTCCTTAAAAGTTAGTAGTAGTCCCACCAGGCTGAGAAGGAGAGAAGAAACAGGCCTACATACTAAAGGGTGAAAAGTGCCAGACAATATGTTTATTTTAGGGAATAAGGGATGTTACACTCTGCCTTAGTTTTCCAGCTCTTGATGCACATCTCCTCCCATTTGACTAGCTCATGTCTCTCGAAATTCAAATGCTTTGGCTCTGGTATGAAGAAATTATATTTGAGTCATTCTCAGAGGTCTAGTTCATGATGACGGTACCACATCCATTGGACAATGACTACTCCTTTCTAAACGTTTTAGTCCAACATCAGCAAAGCCTACCTTCCAGCCTGAAATTCTTCCAGTCCACTAATCAACAGATAACATTCCTAACTTTCCTGAGATACACACACACACACACACACACAAACACACACTTACACACCTTCCCCGTGACAGAACACACAGCTCGGCTCCGGTGTTAGCAGCACAGTGAACTTATCAAGCAGCCAAGCGGGTGGCAGGGAGACAGAGGAACCTGAGGAAAGCTTCATCTCCTCTTTGGCTCCCACCCCCAATTAAGGAGTCCGGGCTTTTAAGGTCTACCACATTTCCATGTGGGGACAGAAACATAATTTGATAAAATGTACCCTTTGGACAGGAAATGGGAGGGTCGTCCATCGGGGCTGGAGCATATGCAGGATAATAATGACCCTGTCTTTGCTGGTGTCAAACCTCTATTTGTTAACTAGCTCACAGAACAGACACAGGGCACTGTCTTTAGACACTGCCCGCTATTGAGGAGAAGAAACAACAACAACAAAAATATCCTGTCAAGCCACCCAAGTCAGATAATTACCCTGGCTGCAAAACATCCAGGCACGGAGCACTGGAAACCTTTTAGGGGGTCCTTTATCATGCCCTGCCTTTTCCAGAATGAGGCTAATTTGCTCCTATTTCAGCCAGCTCCGGCACAGAGAGCAGGCGAAGGAGAGAGCAGAGAATGAACCGTCAGCGTTATTGAAAAGATTCATGATTAGTCACACTCACTCACAGGCCAGGCCCTTGCCAGACACCACACCACTCATTAGCAGACCTGAGAACTGGCGTGCCTCCCACAGCTGAGCAACAGCTCCAGGCCTGGCAGGCCCCCAGGGACCCACAAAGCCCTGTGTTCTCCCACACCCTGCAATGAGAAAGGCCAGTTTGGGCAAGCCTGGGTGCAATTGGCTCCCCAGATGCTAAGTGAACCTGTTTGTTTTATGTTCTGTGTTGCTTAAAATATTATTATTCAGGAGCTCAGCTGGTGTGGAAATCCAGGTAACATCTCTTCATGTTACACTGAAACAGTTACCTGACTGGGGCTGCCATTTTCTGCCCAGGTTCCCGCTGAAGCACCCAAGAGCCGGGCCCGTCTGTGGTTTGTCATCCTCCCTCGTCTCGTATTCAGCTACAGCTGTGAGCCCTGCTCTTCCCAGAACTGGAAACATTTCTTCTCCTTGTCTGGGTAATACCAGCAATTATAACTTAAATTTACAGTGCTGGCCATTGGAGGGCTCAGGGCGTTGAAGACTAATCCAACTCATTTGCAGGAGACAGGGTGGGCAGATTGACTACAGTTCCCATAGTAACAGGGAAACTGAGGCTGGGGGGCAACAGCACTTACTCAGAAGCATAAAACAAAGAAGAAGAGCCTGGTGCCTGCTTTTCTGTTCATGTTTACTCTGTTCATTCCAACTACAATTCCATAGGAGAAGACACCATTTCTAGTTAGGACAGTAAACCATTTTCCCCTTAATGAAAGCACCACTCTCAGTATTATAACTCCATAAAGCTCAACCAAGACTAACCAAAGAGATCTGGCTTCTGTTCACATGCCCTCCATCCTCCACAGGGGATCTGAAAGCAGAGGACATGGGGCCAGGACATCATAAGTGATCACAACAGGCACTGGATATGATGGTGCATTGTACCAGACGTGAGAGCAATGTGGAGCCATGATGGGCTCCGGCAGAGAGGAAATTATCATGGGAAAGCCTGACTCCAGACCAGAGCTCGCATTACTTGGTATACACTGAGATGCGTATTAGCTTAGATTGTTGGTGCCTGCAAAAGTGACTCTGGCCGTAGAAGAAATTAAAGTGGTTAAGAATGATCATGAACAATGTAAGTATGACTCAAAGCATCACATTCCATTTCTTGAGGCTAGAGGTGCCCCCACTCTGGCTTCATGGAGGTGTTCCCATGCTGACCCAAGGGTAAGGATAAGGCCCTGGGAAATTCCTATGAGTTTCTAGAATTTTCCAAAACTCCCTGCAAAGCTACTAGACAGTACTTCATTTAAAGGAAGCATGTTGGCAGACTCAGAGATTTTGTGTGAAGGCCATTTACCACGATGGACTCCCAGTACTGTGCACTCCTGGTCCTCCAAAGTGGGGGGCAGTGGGCCAGAGGGAATGTGAAGGGGCAGAGGCCATGCCTGTCACTCAGTGTAATCTGGGGGCAGGGGGACCACTGCCCCTTCCCTGTGTGAGTCACCCGTGCCTCTCCCATTCACTGTGCTCCTCAGTAGAAAGAGGTGGAGCCTAAGTTAAAGGAATACCTTACTTGACCCCAAAAGGAACTTGCTCAGGAGTCACTCAGGTCTCCTGCAGCCTCCCCACCCCCACCAAGTCCGGGCTGTCAGCCAGGATAGCTATTCGTGACCACTGTGCCCAGCGACAGCCTGACCCTTGTGTACACTGCCAGTCTAGGTGCAGTCTACCTCTGAAAGCATGCATACGTGCATACAGAAGGAAATAACTTTGCCTCCAATCTTTGCATTATTTGCTTCCAGAAGGGAAATTGTAACAATAGCTGACAATTTGTGCATACTTCTGCCAGGTACCATCTTAAGTGCGTTGACTTTGAAAGCTCTTCCCACAAGTCTATGAGGAAATATTTTCCTCATTTACACAGGAGGAAACTGATATACAGAGATTTCCCAATCACACAGCCAAGAAGTGGCAGGGCTGGGATTTGAACCCAGAGTTCAGTGCGTTTAACTCCTGTGCTTTTTAAGAAAGAATGATATGATTCCATGTGGAGACGGGTTCTTGTGTGTCCGGTGTACTTCTGAGTGTTTGGGAATACCTCTCTCTTTGGTGACATGAAAAGGTGCATGGAAAGGCAACAAAGATTTGGGGAAATAAGGCCAAGGGGAAGTTCAGCATAATGGTCAAGAACAAGGGCTTTGAGAGCAATAGATCCCACTGGGGTCTACTGTCACTTACAGCTACGTGACCTTGGGTGGTTACTCAGCCTCTCGGAACCTCATTTTTATCACCCATAAAATGGGATTAATGAAGGCCTCTAGCTCCCAGGGTTCTTGGGAGGTTAAAAGGACCTGGCCCCCATAAACAGCACTGCACAGCGGCTGGCCAACAGTGAATGCAGAATGAATGCGGAACCAAAGAGCTGGTTATTAAATGTGGTGAGATGAATAGCAGTTAAGGGAAGATAAAGTCTTTTTAAAAAAGATTTAGTGTCTACATTGTCTTCTTGGTTGTCAATTTTGTCATAGAGACTTAAGAAGGATAAATAAGAAATTTCCCTTAAAACGGTAATTTCGGAAAATAGCTCCCTCTCTTCTGGTTGCTGTCACTCATACTTCATCCCTTTCTCCCCAGGATCTGGTAAATAATTCATTGTTCTCATGGAACAGCTAAACCTGGCTCCCCCACATCTCGATTCCAAGCCTGGGGAACAGAGATGCCCCCATTACCTGCAGGTCTCCGTCGGACAGGGGCCTCTAGGCATTTGCGGCCAGACATCAAGCCTGCCTCTGAGGCTCTGGAGCAGGCACGGCTCTGCCCCATCCCCTCTGCTCATCCCCATCCGCACCCTCGCTGCTCCTCACAGCTCGGCAGCATGTTGGCAGGTCGCTGACCAAGAGCCTATATTCCTCACACAGGTCCCTTCACTATAATAACTGTATTTTCTGTTGCGGTGAAGAGTAATTGCATTAATTTGGGCAGCATTTGATCCTGACCATACTAATTGCCTGATCCGATTGAGGCCTCTGTGAGGTCAGGGGCAGAAATGAGTAGAGCAGTCAGACAGATGTCCTTGTCCCATGGGCCTGGCCGTCACGTCCTTGCGACGCATGCCCCCAAGACCCTCCTCCTTCGTATAGAACCCTCTGGAGGGTGATGTGGTTCAGTGGGCGGAGGAGCAAATCAGGGAGCCCCGGGGTGTGGGGGGACCACAGTAGAGCTGGCAGGGAACGAAGTTTGACTGAATGTCACAACATATGCACATGCAGATGGTTAAACAAGAACGGATGCAAGCACAGGCTATTGGTGACATCTATAAATACGTGTGTGTGCACGCGCGCACGCGTGCGCACGTGTGTGGTGGGGACTGGCAAGTAGGAATTAAGAGTTTTACTCTGGTAACATTTCAAACTGTTCATGGTTTAAAAGTCACATGTCTTTGGCAAACAAGCAGTTCCAGTAGTCTTTATCAAGAGTAAATTATGTGGGTATGTTGCTTATCTAAAAGTAAATAAGAAACACAGATGACTGCCTTTAAATGTCTAGCGAGCTCTATTTTCCCTTCTTTCTGCAGATAAAATTAAATATCGACATAACATCGAGATTTGCCAGCAGGATGCACAAAAGGACAGCAGGAGGGGGACATGGGGGTTGATACCTTTAAAAATATCTTTCTCTGTCATCCTTCCCCTTGTCCTCACTGGTCCCTTGGTCCTGGCATCACTGCTCATCCTTCAGACATGAAACTGAGCGGCTGTTGCAAACACCAGACCCTGTCTCTCTCGCCCCGCCATTTCCTGACCCCTGACAGCAAACCTAGAAACAGAAAGTTGCTCACATGTGGAGGGCACCTAGAAATTCAGCTCTGCTTGTAAAACACTGACAAAGTTGACGTCCATCCTCAGAGACACGGCCTCTGCCACTTCAATGTGCAGGTGTCCCTTGGGGTTGGCCTTTGATGAACCAAACTGCCAAGCTGGGAGGAGGACTTCATTTTGACTAGTCACCCAGGGCCTGCCAGGAGGAAAAAGTGCTGAGATTTTGAGAACAATAAGTAGCAGTCAGGCATAAGGACTTAGGAGGGCAAAAATTATTGCCCTCCTTAGAAGCCCAGAGTAGATGGTTCTTGACTGTGTCTGTTCTCATGTTATTGCTCCAACAGGAGGTGATGGGAGGATCTCCTCCTTCACTGATATTCTGAAGGTTCAGTTTGTGTGTGAGGATAAGGATCTGTGGGCCAAGTGAGAAAGGAAGTCCTAAACACCCAATAATTTTTAAATTATGGGTTATGACACATTAATGACTCCCAGGATGGGGAAAGTTTCCATTGGGTTGTATGATTCAGCCTCATAAGAGAGCCCAATGCCTTCAATTTGAACCAAGTTGGTTCTCAACCCACTAATCCTCTAGAGTCCAACCAACTCCTTCCAAGCGAGAGGTCCTCCCAAAATGTGGGATGAATCACCATTACAGTACTGATACAGTAAAGGGAGTAAGTCTTGCTGTACTCCATGGAGCCAGCTGAGAGTTTCAGGTTAAGGCCTAAAGGAGGATGAGGAATAGAAGAGCATACCTATCCTCCATATGTAGTTTTATGACACTAGGAGAGACTTTATACTTGAGTCCTCAGACCTGAAAAGGGCTGTCTCTAATCGCATGAACACTGCTGGCTTGTTCCTTTTTATAGGCTGTTAAAGTAAGTGAAAAGTCAGTTCAACGGGAGCTCTGTCAAGTGGGTATAGAATGTGGTAAAGGAATTCTCACGGTACAAACTGGCGCGGCATAACCAAATCTCCGGGGCTTACCGTGAAATTCAGCACCATCTTGGCACTTTCTCTGTCTTCTTCACCTGCTTCCATGCCTGCACGGTCCTTGTTCATGCTGATGTCCTGTAGGTGCTGTCTCAGGCCTTGTCTTCCTACTCCATACACACTTCCCGGTGTGGAGGGTTTCGTTTACCATATGCACACTCTGGCAATGTCCAAATCCAGATGTTTAGTGAACACTTGATAAACGTCAATGAAGAACCTACCATGGGCCAGGCGCTGGGCCTAGGGAAATAAATAAAACATGGCGTCGGCTGTCGAGGTCCACATATACTTTTATACCTGGATACTTGCTGAATTTTTTTTTACTCAAGTTTAGAGTAATAATAATAGCCAGAATGATTTTTTTCAAATCTGCTAATATTTGTTGAGAACCTACCTATCTACTTCGTGTCAGCTGCTCGACACAAGGCATTTTCTGGCTCACCAGAGTGCTCACTCACGGGCCAGGCGAGTCTCCGGTGCCCATTCTCATCCAGCCTGACAGCCAGGCAGTGACCAGTGGACATGGACCAGGTCACATCTCAATAATGTGTTACACATCATTCTAGCACTGATCCTAGGGTCGTGGCGCTTCTCATCTGACTTTTATGATAAGAAATGTAAGATGTTGGCAGATAATAGTTTAAACTTGAACTAAACATGTCTTATCTCTTCTCTCTTAAGCTTCCAAATCAGTGGAGTACCCCAAGATTGAGAATTGAGTTCTTTAAAAAAAAAAAAGCTACCTTTTGCAACGAGTTCCCTGAGTGAATCAGTGTTCTCAGTATTATGTAATTAGAACAAATATACATGTATATTGCCTCCTCAGCCTCATACCCTTCTGCTCCCCTCCCACACACCCTACACCCGACGCGCAAAATCACCCACTCTTCCTTCATTTCAATCTTTGCTTATACATGCTGTGTCCTCCAGCGGAAGGCCCTTTCCCTCCTCACCTTCCGTGGAAGCTTCCTTCTGGGCAGCCGTCCTGACCTCTCCAGGGCGAGGTAGGATGTATGTTCCCATATCTGTGTTCCCACGGAAATGCTTTCCCAGCATCCCCCTCATCGTGGCAGTTTTTTGTTTACATGTGTGAGTTCCTAGTTGGGAAGAGTGGTAGTTTATTTATATCTGTTTACCTAGCGGCTACCCGCTGCTGGCTTATAATATGTACTTAGCAAATGCATGTTGAATGAATGAATGAACAGATAAGCCATTTAAATGAGAACTTGGATTTAGTCCTTGAAGAATTTGAGCTTTCACATTTGTAAGATGTCTATGCTTGATATGCCATGGCTCCCGAGCCTCCGGTACCGCTTTAACGAATTGCCTCATTTAATCCTCCAAAACCAGCTCCATGAGGTAGGTGGAATAATTATGTTAATTTTTCAGATGAGGAAACAGAGGCACAATGAGGTGATGTAACACGCCTAAGTTCCCACAGCTAGAGAAAGGCAAAGCTACACTTGGATCCCCAAATCCAACGCCCTGTATCCCCCTCCGGATGCTCCCTCCTGCCTGTACAGAGAAAGTTGTATGCAATTGGACAGCTTGATGATGCAAAGTCGTGATGACTAGCTTCTAAAACAGATGCATTTGGGAACTGGTGAGGGATCCTCCCAGAGTGTGGCAAATTTTAAGTACTGATTCCATGTTGTCTCGGGCCATTGTCCTGCCACTGGGGCTTACTTCTCAGTGTGCCTGTCTTTGGAAAGGAAGAAGAGGAAGAAACATGAGCTTTGGGGTCACAGAATCCTCACAAAATGAGAAGACAGACTTTATCATTCACTGGCTGAGTGACCTTCTCTGGATCTGTTTTATCATCCTTAAGATGAGTCCATAACCAGGGTAACATTGGTTGATCCTGGTGTTTGTAAGAATAAAATAAATATGTATGAAGAACCAAGTATATTCACTGGCTTTTTCTCTCCATGCTAATTATTTGATTCTAACGTGCTATAGGTTTTGAAAACCAAGCTTGTTAGAATCGCGCCTTAAAAATCTACGGCCATACCACCCCGAAGGCGCCCGATCTCGTCTGATCTCGGAAGCTTAGCAGGGTCGGGCCTGGTTAGTACTTGGATGGGAGAATCGTGCCTTAAAAAAGCATAAACAAGGTCCTGATTGTGCCATTCTCTGCATAAAGCCCATAAGCTTTAGAACGTATCTGCTCCTGGCAGTGACATTGGCAGTCCTGGAATCTTCTTCACTTTCCTCCGGCTTCTCGTCCATCTTCCAGACGGACACGGTTGGGTTCCGGATAAGTGAGGGATGCCGGTAGTCAGGAGTCTCACGTGGCTCACCGCTGGGTGGCAGCACACCACACTTCCTTTATGGCCACTCTTCTACGTAAGTGGAGCTCCACTTAGGAGCCCACCCCCACTTCTCAATTTCCTCCATTGCTTTTGATGCAAATGATCGGTTGCACTTTTAGGTAATAGCAAATATTGTTTGTGTGTGTGTTTTATGCACTCATTTAGGATGACATGGAGCCTCTCCAAAGCCAAACTAAGCACATTTCATTAGACCATTTTCACTGGGAGGTTTTTCTTACACAAAATTATCTACAATTAAAAACATAGAGAAATTTTCTCAGTGTGGCACAGCTTTTTAAGAGATAGGGACAAAACCCTTATGGAAAAAGCAATTTATAATGCCAGTAATTTTCTACCTCTGTCCTGCTATTATTAAGGATAGCAGTTTTAAAAGGAACTCTTAGCTCTGGTCTCTCCGCTCAGGCTGTGGGCTCACATAATGGCCTGTCTCTAACTTGAGCCCATTGCCACGGGAGTAATTATGCCAACACTCAGAAGGACGATTTGCTACAGAAACAAAGAAGCAGTTGGGTTCAAAATGAAAAATAATCTCTATGAGCATGAGGGAAAGAAGCATGATGAAGTGGGGAGGGCCCAGAGAGCACTGTTTTATGTGGAAGAGTGCTGTGAACAAAAGTTTTGAAATAAAACATCAGAATAAGACGATAGCATGTGTGAAATAAATGAGATAATTTTCTCGATGCCCCCTTTCCCTCTCCCATATTTTTCAATCACAGTGCGTGGTCAGATGGTCCCAAATAAATAGCTCTTTACAGCCCCTGTGATATTTCCTGTACCAAGCGTTCCAAGTGAATAATTTTAATTTCATAAAATCCTGGAAAAGAATTACAGACTTCACGGCCATAAACGTGACCTGGGAGTTCATCTTGTCCCATTCCTCCGTCCTCACGAAGGTTCAAACCAAAACTTTCCCAAGATCAAAATCTACACTGGAAATATCGCGAAGTAATTTTTCTGAGGCCCAGGACAAAGGACAAGGCCACTGACAAAGCTCCCTCCGTGTAAAGGGTCAAGTTTTTTGTCAAGGAAGGAACACGGGATCCGGAGTTGGCAGACCCTGGTGAAAGTCTGGGTTCTGGAGCTTGCCAGCCCTGCCATTTGGACAAGTCACGTGATGCCTCTGCGCTTGGGTTGCTTCAAAAGTGGAGATTCTAATCTACGTCCAATGATCGGGTGAGAAAATGGATAGGAAAGTGCTTTGTAAACCAGAGAGTGTTACTTAAACACCACTTAATAAAGTTGTGCTCACTCAGTCCGTTTCTCCTTCAGTGAGCCAAAGAATCCAGTCCTCTACCACTCAAACCCAAACGAACGGACATCTGCAGAGCAAGGATGTACCTCTGTGTGCACAGGCATGAGCGGGCTCTGCAGCCTGGAAGGAGGTGAGAGCTGAGAAGGAAAGGGAAGCATGAAACCCAGCTTCCTCCCAAAAGGGGATCTGTGCCCTTGCCGGGGTCCAGCCTTGATCTAGGGCTACAACGGTGTGGGGGTGTGTGGCAGGGGACCTGGATTTGGCTACTACCTTGCAGAGTGACTCTAGGTTACTTATTCACTTGTTTGGTTACTCATTCAAAATAAATAGTGATTAAAGACACAGGCTCTTGAGCCAGGCTGCCCAGGTTCAAATCTTGGCTCCCCCAATGACTTAAGAGGTTACTCTGAGGGGCGCCTGGGTGGCTCAGTCAGTTAAGCAGCTGCCTTCGGCTCAGGTCATGATCCCAGGGTCCTGGGATTGAGCCCCGCGTCGGGCTCCTTGCTCAGCAGAGAGCCTGCTTCTCCCTCTCCCTCTGCCTGCCTGCCACTCTCCCTGCTTGTGCTCATTCTCTCACTATCTCTCTCTCTCTGTGTCAAATAAATAAATAAAATCTTAAAAAATTAATTAATTAAAAATCTTTAAAAAAAAAAGAGGTTACTCTGAGATAAATACAAATACTAGCCAGTATTTATTGAGCATTCAGGCATGTTAGCACTATTCCAAATGTTTTATGCATGTGTATCAACTCAGGTGATCTTCACAACAACCCTACCAGGTTACCCTGTTATTATTCCTTATATTGCAGATGATGAAATCGGGGCCAAGGGGCTCGAGTAACTTGCCCATGGTCACTCAGCTGGTGAGGGGCAGGCTCACCCACTCATCAGGTGTGCCGAACTCCCCTTAAAGAAATGTGTCCTAAAGGAGAATCTGCCACTCAGTAAAAGACTCAGTGATAGCTATTGTTTATTGTTTATTTATTAGGTATTGTTTGTACAGCAACCACTTTGCTAGATGCACGTGCGACATGCAAGCTCCCCAACCCCACCCCATAAAGATCACAAATAATAACACCTGCTCTATTCATTCCCCACCATCGTCCTGAGGACCAGGTCAGAAAGGCATTGTGTAAAGCTCTGGGTGTGCTTTTCAAAGTGAAAAGCAACTACCATTTGGAAGGCGCAGTTAGCTTTAGTTTATTCTAGCTGAATCTGACAGTGTCCTTGTAAGAGGAAAAACTTAATTCAAGAGATGCA
This sequence comes from Halichoerus grypus, assembly GCF_964656455.1. Classification (NCBI taxonomy): domain Eukaryota; kingdom Metazoa; phylum Chordata; class Mammalia; order Carnivora; family Phocidae; genus Halichoerus; species Halichoerus grypus. Next base: position 62,124,708 of record NC_135715.1, on the reverse strand, counting down.
TTATAATAATCTTCTTGTTGGAATAAACATCATCTGGTGCTGTGGCAAGTGTCTAGAACTCCATTTTCCAAAATAACTGATGTGATTTTGTCATGCTTAGAGTGTCTCGTTGACTCCAGCCCTGTTGTCCTAACTCTATGCGTGTTTATTTTCCGACAGAGGAGGACACTTGAAGGCATATGAATTGTCTGTTTTCTTTTCCAGGACTGGTTGGCCCTCTATCAGAATAGCGGAGAACTAATCTTTCTAAATACCCAATCAACATGCATTTATTGAACAGGTACTATTTGCAAAGCGCGATACTAAGGACTGTGTTTGTTGATGTTTTCCTCAATTTATGTCTATAGTTCCGGACTAATTCTGTTATAATTTTTACATTGCAAGGATCAGAGAACACACGCAACAGGGGGCTCCTTCTCCTTTTTATCTCCAAGAATGTCTCATGGAAGAAAAATGAGCCTGATGCAATTTGTGAAAATGTTAAAGAGCAACTATGGTTATTTTCGCCCAAAAGGCAAATTTCTGGGGAAGATAGAATCATAATAACATAATGTTAATCTCAGTTTAACTGAAATTTCTTTGACCACCTACTCTGACCCAAGTTCCAGGATATAATATTTACCAGCTGTGTTACCTTGAGCAAGTTACTTAACCTTTCTGGACCTCAGTATATTTATCTATAAAATGTGGGGGGGGGGGGGACTACTCATGAAGCACTTGGAAAGCATTTATTACTTCATTTAATCCCCTCAAAAATCGCGTGAAGTAGTTGCTGCCGTCCTCGGTTACATCTGATAAAACCGAAGCTTAGCTTCCCGAACAAAGCAGTATACCTAAGTTCTCACAGTTCCTGAACAGCAATGTGAAGACTCAAATCCACTTTCTTTCCTTCAAAATGCTGTGCTTTTTTCCCTGGGACAAAGGACCAAGCCAAAGAAGGATTGCCACTGGAGAATTCAAAAGCCTAGACTATTGGTGCCAGATTTTATTTCTATTCAACTCAATCGTCCTTATCCCAGTTATTTGGACACTCTGGCCCCAGAGTTTCTTGGTATCTGTGTTTGCAGGTCAGTACTCAGAGAACTTCTCATAAACAGTTTCAAAATACAAATGCTCCATTTCAAAGGTAAGCAAAGCCAAGTTGACTTTAACGGCAGAGAATTCCGTTCCTCCTGCTCTGTGGCAGGCTTTGTGTGTTAGAGGTCAAGTTTTCCCAGCGATAAGGGGGACTTCACTAGGAAGTTCTCAAAGCAGAAAAGGGGAGCAGGAGGGCCCCAAAGGTCATCAGTGGGGAGATGGCCTTGAGGGGAGGCCTTGATCTATGTGGACTTGCCACCCAGAGTCGGGCATAAGCAAATACTCGCTATTTCTGCCAAAGGTTATGCGCCTAAAGGAGCAGCTGACCTCGCTGGGATAGCCTCTGACTATGGCACTTGCAGTGAAGAAAGGACACCGATGTCTAGGTAGTGAGTGAAACTGAGAAACTCCCTTAGGGGGAAGCGCAGTGCGTTGTAGTGCCTTAAAGTTTCCGATAGCGTCTTCTGTTGCTACAATATCTTCTCCTTCTCCTTCCCCTCTTCCTCCTCCTCCTCCGTTACCCATCCTCTTACAGTACAGGAGTCAGTCCTTTTAATTCAATCCATTGGACTCAAAGCCCCTTTGGTCCAATATGTTTATATTCTTTTATTTCACTAAAACCTTGCAAGGTCGGCCTCGGCACCAAGCCCTACCAGGTCCCACTCAAGGTGATGCGTGTACATTTTTCTCCCCCCCCCCTTTTTTTTTTTAAGATTTTATTTATTTATTTGACAGAGAGAGAGAGACACAGCGAGAGAGGGAACACAAGCAGGGGGAGTGGGAGAGGGAGAAGCAGGCTTCCCGCGGAGCAGGGACCCGGACTCTGGGCTCGATCCCAGGACCCTGGGATCATGACCTGAGCCAAAGGCAGACGCTTAACCAACTGAGCCACCCAGGCGCCCCTTTTCTGCCCCTTTTGATACACTCACTCTTAGAAGGGGTATTTCCTTTGGGTTCCTAGTCCTTGTGCCTGTCCCTGCAAGGGGCTGTCGAAGAGCACCACTCTCCAGGCTCCAGGTAGGGAAGTTTCAAGAGACGAATCTGGGGTCGTTACTTAATGAGGTTACAATAAATTATACATCTGATGGCAAGAGACATTGACTATAAAGAAAATTAGGAAAACACTTTAAATCAGAGCACTGCCGTGTGTTTTATTTAAAAAATCATGAAGAGTCTACCCCCCAGCAGCATGAACTAGGAAATGCAGGAAAATGATGGTGTCTGCTCCAGTCACGTCCCCGTCCTCTTCCCAGAGGTCCTCCTGAGGGAAAGGAGGCCAGTTTGGAGTCAGATGCACAGGGTCTGCTCCAAGCCCAGCCGGGCACGCAGGAAACCCTTCTCCTGCCCTCAGGAAGACGGGGCCAGCCTGCCCCCCGTGCTGGGCTCCCCTTGGCTATTCTGCTCCTCTGAAGAGGAAGGCCACCTCACTGTCCAAGTGCTCACATGATGTCCACAGGGTCCCGGAAGCTGAGGCGAAGGTCCAGGGCTGTAGGCCTAGCGCATCTCCTCCATGCTCAGACACTGCAGGCCATAATTCCCCGCATGACAGTGTTGTGTAAACTTGGCAGCCATTACCGTATCCACCCTCTGCCTCCTTGGCTAAACCACTGCAATCTTAGAGCCTTCTTTACTAATCTCCATGGCTCACCTCTGAGGGCTCCACAGAAAATTCTCTCTTCTGTGGTAATTCGGGTCAGATTTGCAGAACCCAGATTCAGTGAAGGATTAAGTAGTTTTCCACATTGGCTGCCTTTTTGTGCTTCAAGTCAGCCGAAAATTGCTTAATTCATCTGCTGGACTCGGACTACATAGATTGTAGCCTAAAATTCCTTAAATCATGAAAGAATCCCTAGGACCCCTCCACTTAATTCCATCCACCCTCAGCGTGAGTGCAGGGCAATATCTGCAATGAGACACAGAGAAGGATCCTCTTATATAACTGGGGAGAGAGAGAGAGAGAACCTTTCATGATTGCGGCAAAGTAGAAACCGTATTATGCCATCATGGGATTTAGTATGCGAAGCTAGTGTCATTTTATAAAAAGAGCTCAGAGCTGAGAGACAGGAAGCCTGGATTCTAGTGTTGTTCCTACCACTTGAAAAGTAAAGGATTCTTAGCCTTTTTTTTTTTTTCTTTGTGGATCCCTTTGAAGATCTGCTCAGTGCTTTGGAACCTTAATATTGTACGTACAGCATTTGAAGGAACAGATAACAGAGCTTGCCCCTCAGGGTAAGACATCCTCCTCAGCCTATTTCTGTAGGCTTTCCCGGCACTCACACCCACAGAGGCCATTAATCCTGCCTCAGGAGGGAAACGATCTAGCAGGTTATATTTTTAAGGTTCACAATGCTAATTGTCCCATATAGCCTGGAGAGTGAAAACAGAAGAGTGTTGAGAAGTTTACAGAATTGGGAGGGTAGCTCCATCTTGTCCTCGGTTTTCACAAAATGCTAAAATTATCTGCAGCTCCTCAGAGCATTATTCGCACTTCCATATGGTTTATATCATATAGCAGTCGAGCAATTCATCAATCTGTTTACATACTGATGTTATACTTAGATTGATATTTAACTCTCCTCCAAATCGCTGCCTTGTGAAAGATTTATAAATGACTGATTTGCAGTAATAGAATAGATACTGCACTAAATGGAAAATAGTAATCATTTAGGTGTAAGTCATGGTTTCTTTTTATTTACACATACATAACCACGCATTTACACACACGCACGCAGAGCGGGCCATGTCAGAGCCCCCGACATGGGTAAGTATGCCAAATACTGAACGTTGATTTGTTATGCAACAACCAAACTTCTGGATATGAACAGCCTCATAGAAAAAATGTATATAAAGTAAATGTATAGCTATCAATATGCACACAAAAAGTGTGCGCTTAACTTACCACTCCCTTTCACTACTTGTTTTTATTTCATGGTAAATGTCACAGTGGCATTTGAAATCTGTCAGGAGACGACAACAATGTATGGAATAAATAGCGCTTTTTTTTTCTACTCTTAGATCATCATAGGATCCGAAAGTTGGAAAGGATTTTAAAGGCTGTTTACTCTGGCCTCCAGTGTAATACAGGAAACGCCTCTTTTGCAACCTTGACAGATAGTCATACAAGCCTCTGCTTGAATACTCCTAGTGATGGGGAGCTCACTTCTGTAGAGATTAAAATAATTAGGAAGATCTTCCTTATATCAAGCCAGAATTGGTTCCAGGTAATTTCCATGGCAGATCTAAAACCAAATTTGGCTTTCTTCCTCTTCAAACTAGCTCTTTCTTTTATGTGTCCTATTCTAATTAATAGAACCACTGACCAACTGCTAGAAACCAGGCCCCACATATCCCTCGTCTTCCCATTCAACTGGTTACCCAACCAACCCAGGTGAGTGTGTCTTTGTAAAATAGCCTCTTGGGTCTACTGCCTTCTGTCTGTCCTGAGGCTTTTGTCACTCATTCCTGGATTATTGCCATAGCCAATAATGGATTACCCTCTAGTCTCACCTTTATGGTCATTCCCAAAATGGAATTAAGCCTTCCCTCCATAAAACCCTACAGTAAAGCCCTATAGCAACACTAGAGTTGATTAGTCTCTGGTTCTGCTTCCCAGTTGTATGTATATATGTATGTATGTATGTGTGTATGTCTTCGTGCTCCACCGAACACCTTACCCATTGCAAGTTCCAGACCTTTGGAACCACTTACGGTGCTAAATTCGTTCCTATTATCCCTTAGCCATTGTACTCATAAAAAGTTAGCTCTTGTCACTATTATTACTATTGTTATTACTATCCTTAGTATTGTTAAAGTCTCAACGCTAATTAGCGGTACTGATGAAACTCGGAGCTCAGATGATGGGATGCCTCCCAACATGGATACTAATCAACCCCAAACCAGCAGTTAGGTAAATCGGCCAGTGATAGATCTAACTCTTCAGATTGTTTATAGGTTGTATTTGAAGTTCTGTTCGTAAGTTAGCTGTTCAGAACTCCAAACACATTTCCTCATTGAAATAACATTTCAGATAGGGTCAGCCCACACGGATAAGCTGAAATACTCCACAAGTGTAAAAGGGGTAACACAAGACTGTTATACACTATACTTTAGCTAAACAAAAAAAAAAAAAATTTTATTTAAATAAAAAATTATGTATTATTTAAATTTTATTTTAGCTATTTTATCCAGCTCTTCCCTGAAAACAATTGTCCTGAGATGATTATAGCACTATCAGCATTGAAATTCATCCCCACTGAAGTCTAGGTGACAGAGGCCAGATTGTTCTCTAGGGCAGTCACCTCTGGGAGCTCCCACCCTCACGCAAGGGCTTCACAGAGGCAAGCACACAGTAAACCTGTCTCCTGAGTGGAGATAAATATTTAATGGCGAGGGGTTAGAGGACACAGGAGCCCGAGGGTGATGAGATGGAATGGTGGGGGAGAATTGGTGAGACTCCAGGGTTAGCTGAGCTCTCTTAATGGTATGGGTGTAACTCCTCCCTAACTCCTATTTTTGATGGGTACAGAAGAGAAAGCAGGTGCTAAGCCTGAAATCCTCAGTGGGGGTTGATAATTACCCTGGTATCCTGTGCACAGTAGAGATTCCTATATAACTACTTCAACTAAGAACCATGGTTTTCCCCCTAAATTAGCCAAAAAGAGAGTTTATTCAACCTGAATGACCCCGGAAAGTTTGTTGGTCAACAGTCTACCAACAGGCTCTATATTCTTCAGCAGGTGACCTATGCTGGGAATTGCCAAAATCCGTGGAAATATTACTTTAATCACCTAGACAACCTTAGACCCACTAAATTGATGGTTGTCATCATGTACTTATGTTCTTCCCCTGCGGCTCAGAAAAATAATGTGAGTTTTCATTTCTAGTCTACAAGCATCCTCGGTGGAAATAATAATAGCTTCTTGCTACAAGCTAGCCCCCGTTTAACTGACAGGTCTGGGCCTGACTGACTCATGAAGGAAATATACTCTCTCGTCTCCCTAGGAGTCCCCCAAATCTTGAATCTCTGATTGTTCATCTGGAACTAAACTTACATACATCTCTTAAAACCAAATGTTTAATGAAAATATATGTACATATAAAACATCTTACACAAGTGCTTAGAGCCTTACTTACAACCACCAAGAAATGGAAATAATCTCCATGCCCTCCGACTGTCGAATGAATATAGTCCATGCATTGTACTACTTCCTACAATGTAGTCCTGCCATACAGTGTAGTAGTACTGTACTACTTTACTGCTTACTACTAAGCAATAAAAAGGTACAAACTATTAATACATGCAACAACCTGGATGGATCTCAAATGCATGATGGTAAGTGAAAGAAGCCAGACCCAAAAGGCCATATACCATACGACTGCATTGGTATGACATTCTGGAAAAGGCAAAACTAGAGAGGCAGAAAACCAATCAATGGTTGCCAGGGGCTGGAGTAAGAAGAGGTTGACCTCCAAAAGGGGCATTTTGAGAGATGATGGAACTGATCTCTATATTATTGATCACAGTGGTGGGCACACAGAGTGTGTGTTTTCAAAACTCATAGAATTGTACAATAAAAAGAGTGAATTTTACAATATGTAAAGTATCCCTCAGTAAACTTGACCAAAATGAATTTTAATATAAAATATCTTGTAAAGAGAACAAACAAACAAATGGCTAAGTGAGATTTTACTACTCATAACCCTGATATATGTTCAGGTAGATGTTTTTTAATTGAGAATGGTTAAAATGAGAGCTGAGGTCAGGAGTGAGCAATATTCATCCAGCAGGGTAAGCTGATTGCTGTTCTGAAAGACCACAGAAGGCCCTTGTGGGAACAGCATTTCAAACTTGTCGCTTTCTAGAACTTATTGATAATGGAGGTTGGGATGGCAAAGGGATGGCTAGAATAAAAGCCAAGCGTAGTGGCTGAAGGTACATGGCTGTCAGTGGTCTTCCTCTAGAGCAAAGGCTGAAAGCCTGAATGATCTATTAGCAAAAATATGATGCAGTGTACCTATAGTTTCCAAGTGCCTCTGAACAGCATCTCATTGAATCCTTCTAAGAAGTTTCCAGAATGAGGGTTATCATCCCTGTTATGTAAGTGAATAAGCAGAAGCTGGAGCATATGGCTTAGCCAGATCACAGCAAGGTAGTGGACTGTAGCGCTGGGCCCTGGGGCTTCTGATTTCCTGCTTTCTTTGTTGGTTGGTTGGTGGTGGTAGTGGTGGTGATGATTTAAATGGTAGTTAAGCTCTTCATCCCGAAGAGAGCCCATCATCAAAATAAGAAGACAGACTGGTAGATGGAGCGCCTGGGGTGGCTCAGTCGGTTAAGCACCCTCCTTCGGCTCAGGTCATGATTCCAGGGTCCTGGGATGGAGCCCCATGTCGGGCTCCTTGCTCAGCATGGGGTCTGCTTCTCCCTCTGCCTGCAGTTCTCTCCCTCTCTCTCTCTCTTTCTGACAAATAAATAAATAAAATCTTAAAAAAAAAAAAAAAAGACAGCCTGGTAGAGACAGATAGATGCTTTTCTTTCACTGCAAAGATAAAAATTAGGGTAAGTTTCTGGAAAAGAGACATAAAGTAAATACCAAAGTTTTATCCAGAATAGTCAGACTACAGCTGCATGAAACCAAGCCTCCGATTTATAATTGTGTAATTCAGGGCAGCGCTCAGGAATTGTGACTACACAATTGAAAACACCCAGATATTTGGAGTTTTGAGGTGAACTGTCTGCCATTTTCCATGTGGCACAGGTATCTGGGAGTGTTTGGCTCACACACCTTCTAAGGGACCCAGGGGAGGCACAGGGCAGCTGGGTTTCTGGAGGAGCATTTCAGTGTCTCACAGAGTTCTGTTGTGATATCTGAAATCACTCGACTCTGTGTAAAAGAATGGGAAATAAATCACACCTTTCGCACGTCTTCCTGGTAACATAGACCCCACTGCTACATTGCACAAGAAACAAAGATCATGTAATGTTTTTCGTTGGCATAGGAACAGCCTTGGAAATTTTCAAACCAGAAAGGTCAGAGTGTTAGGAAGTTTGCAGCAGGGAAAATTCTCGCAGGGGCAGCTGATAAGCTAACTATCCTGACTAGACTCTCTCCTCTCTTTCTGGCACAGCGCCTAACTGAAAAACAGAGTCCTGTGTGATTCGGGAACAGTCACACGAAGCGGATGGCGCCCTCACACCGCACCCCTGCTTAAAGACCTCCCGGGGTTCTGCCATGCCCATGTGGGAACGTGAGGCCCAGAAACGTTGAACGTGGGGTTAGTGCGAAAGGAAAAGAGGGACAGGACGTGACAAGTGCGGTGTGTGCGCTGTTACAGATCACGCTGCATCCCCCTCTCAGTCAGGGTGCGTGTCAGAAAGAAGAAAGAGTTCAGAGGAGGTTTCAATCCACCCCATTGCTACCCGATGCTCTGGAGATTGGATTTTTCCCCTCTCTTTTTTTGCATGTCTCAGTTTTGCTCACCACCTTCTGGCAGCAGGCCCACACCTTCAGAATGAAGTGGAGAACATTGCAAAGGCCTCTCTTCCTTTGTTCCCCTTGTTTTTTCCTTTGTTCATCCAGTTGGAGGAAGAGCCCAAAGGGGATAAAAGGGAGATGGGCAGGGAGGGGCATTCCCCAGTCAGCAGGGCAGAGGAAAAGCTGAATCCCTCCAGGGCAAGTGCCTTAGATGACTCCAAATATTAATAATTATTCATGATGATACATCCCCATGCCACCGGCAACCAAACTTGAACAGCATCTTGCCTGCAGCAAACTAGTTGGTGGAATCTGAATTCTCAGAGAAGAGAGACTAGGAATTAATATTGCATGAGTAAAGTCTACACTTGGACAATATTCATTAAAACCTCCTTTAAATGGCCAGCTTCTTTTAGTAATACACTATTTATTTATGGATTTATGGATTTATTTATTTATTTTTACGCTTTTCAAATTTTTATTTTCATTCCAGTTAGTTAACATACAGTGTTATATTAGTCCTCTTGATTTTATTTTATTACTTATTTATTTTTCTTTCATGAAGATAGAAGGGTTTTTATTTCTTAATTTATTTTTCAAAATTTTTATTTAAATTCTAGTTAGTTAACATACAGTGTAACGCACTTGAAATACGACTAGACTTCTAAAAATGCAATTTTTCACATAGCTCTTTGGGACCACAGCTATTGGGGTAAAGTGAGTCACACCCGCAAGAAAGTCAAAGTTTCCAGAGGAGAACATTCTCCATGTCTTTCACCACTTACATTAATACTCTGGTAAGATTAATCCGGAAGCAGGGAATGTGAGCATTAGGCTGAGCTGAGCAAAGACCTCTGTCCCAGGCCACAAGGGGACCCTTTTGAACATTGTTCCTGTCAAGGTGTACAGGGTGATAATAAATGCCTCTCTGGACCAGAGTCAGTCTGTCTGTCCCACAGCAGAGCAGAAGAGAGCTTTCCAGCTTACATGGAAAAGGAGGAAGGAGAAATATGGTGGCAAGAGGGATGAGCTTCCTGATCGTTTTACTTTCCATGGCTCTGGGTTTTATGGGACCAGTGGGAATGAAGCAAGTGCATGAACTGTGAGTGAAATAAAGCAAACCAATAGCCTTTTCAACCTAATGCTTTTCATCCCGTCCCTCGGTCATGTTAACCTTTGAGGATGTCTGTACCTGGACTGTATGTTACAAGGGCAGATCGTAAAACATCTCTTGACTTGGCCCCAATCCTATTTACAGTATTAAAATAAATACCAAAAATTCTGTAGAAATGATCAGCAGGAGTTGTGTTCAGAACCCCTGAAACTGCTTCAAGTGTAATAGCAAATATTTATTGAGCACATACTGGATGCCAAGCACTGTATGAAGCAGCAAGGCACCCACTATGAATATACCCTGCACCTGGCCTCAGAGTTTTGCAGTCAAATTGAAAGACAAATACATACCAGACAGCCCCAAGGCTACCTACCAAGGGCTAATACAGGGACACGGAATAATTGCAACATGGAGGAAGGAAGGTCAAAGCAGCCCCCCCAAGTGGGGAAGGGGCTCTGGCTAAGGAAGGATACTCCCAGAAAAGGGTGCTTCAGCTCAGCTGTAAGTAAGTAACCAAACCAGGAGACCCCTAATTAGGGCCGTTTTTGCTCCTAGGGAATTCTCAACTCCAAGAGCACTGAATTTTCCATCAAGATTGTTGCCAATTTAATTTTTCCATGAAAATATATACACATGCACATACATACACTTGCCCTCAGTCTTGTCAGACTGAGAGCAATTATTTTTTTTGGTTCTATCTTCTCAGATCATGGATGCATTTAGATCTAAATTCCAAAGGTGAATAGAGAGCAAATGTACCTCAGTTCTGTGATTTCAGGCACTCTAGGGAAAGATTTAGGGTAGTAAGTGAGTAACAATTAACAGTGTTTCCCATCTGATTGGCAGATCATACGGTGTTTGCTTTTTAGAATTAATTTAGCTTTCTAGTAAGGTTATCTTGCACACTTTCCAGGGTCCCCTGATATAAATAGACGAAGCACTAAGGAGGAAATCAAAAAACAAGTGTGCATGTGTCTGGAACATGGTGACAACTGTGTGGAGTGGAGGAAGACAAATAAATATACAAGAAAACAAGTAACAGAAAGCTGTGGGACAGAGCTGGTCACTGCCACATCTTCACCAGATCAACTGGTTGGTCATAAATGGCTAAGCTGGAAATTCAGGTCAAGGTCAAGGAGTTCTAGGTGGTGGTGAAATGATGGAGGTGTTTGGCTCTCCTAACTTATTTTTAAAAATCGGTTCAAGTTTGGCAAATTTCTTTCAGAAGGAAATAAAAAGAAAACCTCGCCACTATTAATCAATAATGAAAAATGGGTCCAGTTCCAAAGTTGCCTAGGGCAAGTATTTGCCAATGGCAAGCTGGGGACCATGAGTGAATATTTATCAAACTAAATAACCTCAGTTCCCTCTTTTTTTTTGGCAGGGAATGAAAAAAATGCTCATAGTCTGACAATATTTACGTTCGTTTTATTTATAAATCTGATTAACAATATGTCCTTCTTGATGTAGATTCTGATAAACCAAAGGGGAGGGAGGGTTGCCCATAACACTAAGTTTGAGCACTGGGAAGTCCCTCAGGGCTGGACAGACTGGGAAGGGAGAATGAATTCCCAAATAAAAGTAGCCATATTCCAATTAAAGGAATTCGGGGGTGGGGAGAGGGGTACCTGTCAGTAGGGCAAAGCACCGTACGTACCTGCCCAACCACTAGTTTGGCGCATTATGTCTTCTTCCTTTACACATCATACGTGAGCCTGGGATGGGAAGCTGAAAAAGGAGAATTATCTTTTTTTTTAATTTAATTTTATTATGTTATGTTAATCACCATATATCACATCATTAGTTTTTGAGGCAGTGTTCCACGATCCATTGTTTGCGTATAACACCCAGTGCTCCATTCAATACGTGCCCTCCTTAATACCCATCACCAGGCCAACCCATCCCCCCACTCTCCTCCGCAGAATTCTCTTCTTTTTCCACATGAGTTGTCCGGGTCGGTGCCTCTTTCCCATGGCCAACTCAGTTACTAGCACGCAGACACAGCTGATCAAGTGTTTGGTAAATGACAATCTCATCCACCCACAGACAGTGAGATTGGTATTTCCAAGAGGCTTTGAGAAAGTTCTCTCAGTCCAACTGGATAAGCATCACCTGGGAACTTGTTAGACATGCAAATCATCAGGCCCCACCCACATCAGACTGAATCAGAAAGCGGGGGGAGGGGCACTGAAGCCAGTTTTAAGAAGTCCTTCAGGTAATTCTGATGCAGACTCAAGTTTGAGGACCACCACTCCGGAGCCTGATCTCAAAAGATCAGATATGATAGGTACACCTGGTATACCTGTCACAAGTGAGAAGAAGAACGTTAGAGTGTAGTACCTGTGTTTAAAGAATTTTTAGAAAAAAAGCTAAACATAATTTTCTTTCCCAACTAATTTATATCCCCATGAGGTAGCCTGTTTTCCCATTAGGTTGAACTCAGGTCCAGAGTAACAGTTTTCTCATTCCCCAAATCTCCAAAAAAGCCCAAGGGACAACTACACCCTGAATTTGGGAAAGACACTAAAACAATTACCATTTTAATCAGAAAGGATGCCTAGCAAATATTGATCCGTGGCACAACCATGCACTGGGGATGGAAATTAAGTCATCCTTCAGGATAAAAGCATCAATAGATTCTGGAAGAATGTGATCAGATGTCACCTTCTTCCTCTTCTCTTTGTTCCCGCACCCCGTCCTCACCACACCCACCCTCCCTTCCCCCTAGAAACAGAAGTCTGACCCTAGAAAAGCGCAGGTGTCCCTCCCATGCCGACCCCGTTAGATCAGGCACACCTCCGCGAGGCCTGTTGCTCTCAGCCCTCCAGGATATACCCCATTCAGGGTTGCCCGGCAGCCTGGCTTTCTGGCCTTTAGAAATGGTGATGGATTCATTTAGAATCAGGGGCTACTGAGCTAGGAGCTCAGGTGCTGCAGAAATGGCAGGTGGTTGGAGCTGACTTGACAGCAATTAAATGTACAAATCTTTGATTAGGCTCCTGGGAATGGAGTCATTAGCAACCCAGAACGGACCAGCTTGCTTTCCACCGCCTCATTAGCTGCTCCACCGATGTTACTTTAAAAAGCCAAGGGGAGGGGGGAAAGAAAGCTCTCCAACACAGAAGGAGGAAAGTTGAGTGACAAAGGCGGGCAGGGAGGGGAAGGCGCCCTTGTAAGCATTTCTAGCTGAGCAAACAGGTGCCCTGCTTTTTTGCGGTGTGGACACGAAGGTGCATGTTTGCTGGGCTGTGAAGTAGCCCTGTGCCTGCCTGATTTATCTGCCCAAAAGGGTGGTTTTTGTTTTTTTTTTTAGTCTACTTTTTCAAAATCCTCAGTTAATTCACTCTTCCGAGCCGAAGCCTCAGTGAGCGGAAGCCCTGCTTCGAGGTGCAGAGTCCGGATTGACCAGATTTTGTGCGGAGCTGCTACAAGGCTCTGTCCGCCTTCCCCAGTGTCAGGTCTGGGGTCCACATCCACCTTTTGGGGACTACAGACCCTCAGTGTCAAAATTCTCCCCTGCATGGTCCTGGACCCTCTATGATCCTGGCTGAGACCTAAACTTGTGGACATCCCCGTCACTAAGAGAGCTAGAGTCTGGCTAAAACCAACCATGCAGGTTAAGTAATCTTCCCAACCGGGAGCTTTAAAACAAAAGGGAAATGTTCTCACAACCTTAATGTAAAATCCTGTGTGACCATTTATTTGATATAAGCCTAAGTCATTGTATAATTTATTATTTTTATTGTTCCCAATCTGCCCGTCAAGGGATTAATAGTTACAAAACATGCTCCCCCGAACAGTTATTGATCACCTGTTATAAATCTCCTATTAATTGCTGTGGGAAACCTATGGGTGAGAGGACATTCTATCTTCGACTTTGAGATCTATTAGGAAGAAACATCATATACACCTTTTCTTATTTTTTCATTCACTCATTCAACAAACACCTGCTGTGCGCCTGCTTTAATCACCGCACTTGTCAATAAAAATACAAAGGACAATAAAGCACAATTATTATAATTGCTCACTGTCTGATAAACATTTTACATGTTAAAACTCATTTAATCCTTGCAGCAACTCTATGGGGTAGCGACGATTATTATTTTCATTTTAGAGATAAGAAAACTAAAGCACAGAGAGGCTAAGTAGCTTGCCCAAGGTCACATGGCTAGTAAATAGCACAGCTGGATTGTAAACCCAGACGGTCTGGCAGCTTCACCACTATGCTATGTTCCTTCAAGTTGCTTCCAACTTAGAAAGGAAGATAAAAATCAAAAGCAACCATCTCAATACCATGTGATAAGCGCACCTGTGCAGAGCACGTAGAAAAGTACATGGTAGGTAGGGAAGGGGATTAAGTGACTGTGGAAAAGAGTTCACACTGGAAACTATGTTTGATCTGGGTTCTGAATTAAAAAGAAGAAAGGCACAGCCTTTCAAGAAGTTAAAATCTAGTAAGTTACTTCACTAAATGTCATTAAGACAGTCATTGAAACTTAGATAGCACGTATATTGGGAACCTTGAAAAGGAAGAGGTCACATCTGAATGTATTAGCAAGAACGGTTCTTTTAAGGTGATGGTACTTAAGCGAAGACTTTAAGAGCTGGTTCAAGTTTAGGATGGAGTCTTGGAAAGAGCAGAAAAGTCAGGAGAAGAGGAAGGGAAGGATGGGATTGGAGGAGGAAGGAGAGAAATATAAACGTTTCCAAGGAGGTGAGGTGAGGAGATAAGGTTGGAACAATGATTTGTCTGAGCATGAATGAGAGATTTAAATTCTAGAAATCTATGAAGGCTTTAGGAGGGAGGAGAGTGAAATAAAAATGCCTTAGAAATATCAAGAAGAGAAATCGAGAAATACCATTTAATTAATATGATAAAAAAGTATATTTTTAAGCTAAGAAACGTGAGAGATTGTTTTTATTCAGAATAACAACCCACTACCAAGAGTTTTTGTGAGGCTCAAACATGGTAACAAGAGCAATTCCTTTGTTAAACCATAACGTGCTATACAAATACCATTTCTGCTTTTAGCAATACATTTCTATGGTCTTCAATTCAATTCTCTTCTGTCCAAAGTTAGGATGATACCCACGCGTGTCTCCATGGCTAATGAATGGGAGAGACCATGTCAAGAAACTTTTTATCTTGTACCTGATGAGTGTGGAAGGCCTTTCCAAATATCCGCCAGACGAGTCAGAACGCACGTGTTCAGAGCCTCTTGGCGTCCCGAGGAATTGGCTGTGATAACACCCACAGTGGTGTGGGCTCTTTCTCTCGCCACATCAAGATGGTCTTGATTAAATTAAGGTAGCACCACAACCTCATTCACTATGTTCTTTATTTTTCCGTCCAACCAATTCACTTCTATTAGACCACAGCCCAGCCTCTTCTAGGGGCGTCTGGGTGGCTCAGTCGGTTAAGCATCGGACTCTTGGTTTTGGCTCAGGTCATGATCTCAGGGTCATGAGATGGAGTCCAGCATTGGGCTCCACGAATCTCTCCCCCTGCCCGCACCCCCGCACTCCACTACACTCTCTAAATAAATAAATAAATAAATAATCTCTTTACCTCTCTTGCTGTATTCTTATTTTGGAGGGGGACAGGGAGAGCTGGGTTCATTTTCTACTACATGTTCCAAATGCTTGTTTAAGTGACTTCCTGATCTTTCTTTTGCCATTTCTATGTAGAGCTGGATAGCCTCCCCTCAAGCAGGTCTGGGTAAATGTTCCCCCATCCCTCGCTAAAAGCACATAAACACCATGCTATCCCCCAAGTCACTGGGGAAACCTCTGATTGCAGTGGGAGGTCATCCAATGATTCTGGAGTTTCCAAAAGCTGAAGCTGATGCATAACACCAGGACAAGGACAAGGAGGCATTTGAAGTTAAATATATTGTTTTTCATGATTGTGAATTGGAACGAAAATGAAAATGGGATCTAATCTGTCAAATAATAATAAGATACACAGCATTGCTTCTGAGGTCATTTCTTTCCCTTGAGCTTCATCGGGATAAACAAGAAGACAGAAGAACTACTGTTAGCTTCTTGAGCCTGTTTTCAGGCTTGTGGCTTGCTACCACTATCTCACCAGAACCACCAGTGGCCTTGCATCCCTGGACTTTCACTCTGCCTCAGTGGCAAAACTCCAACCCTGAGTAAATACCACAACCTGCCTTTCTCTTCCTATTCCCAACCCATTAAACGAGGGAGGAAAAACACTGCCCAACAGTTAAGATGGGCGCTGCCCCAAATTCATGGTCTTCCTCAACTGAGCTTCAGGACAGAGGCTCCATTTTTCTCTTGCCTTTGCTCAGCATCCTTTTAGTAGAAATTCCACCTCTTTGCAACTCTCCAGAAAGGTTTAATAACCTCCTGTACCCCTCACTTATAGCATATGGCCTCCATTTCTCCATCTTTTAAAAAACCTGAGATTGTTACATACAAATTTTAAGCTTGCCCCACTCCCCCACAAAGAACTTCATCCACTCACCTTGCCTAGAGTCTCATAGAAGATGGAAGAGATGGTGGTTTTGTTTGCTTGTTTTGTTCCCATGCCATTCCAGACCAACCTCTTTCCTCTTGAGCTCTTCTCCTTTTGGAGAAGAGCTCAAGAGGAAAGAGGTTGGTCATGTCCACCCATCTCCTTTTGGACTGTGATCCGTCAAATACCTTCTTCTTCTCTTGCCTTCAGAATTTCTCTGTAAATTCTTTTCTATTAGATACAAACTTTCTTCAATCTCTCCCACTAGCAAGGGGGAAAAAAAATGAAGCATCCTCTAACTCTGTCTAGCTACTTTTCTTTCTTCTTTTCTCAAAACATATCTCAAAGAGTCAACATTCTCTGTCTCCACTTCCTCATCTCTCATTCCTTCCTCCCCTTCCTGCCCTCCTATTTACCAATCAGTCGGCTCCTCTCTGTCCTGCTTTGGTGGACTTCCATGTGGCACTCAAGAGAGGAGATGTCTTCCTTCTTCCTCACACTCTTTGCTCTCCTGATGTCCATCACACTGCCTTCCCTTACTTCTCCACCAACTACTCTGATCATTCCTTCTTCACTTTATAGACTGCTTCTCCCCTTATGTTCCTTAAATAGTGGTGTTTCCCTGGATTTGGTCCTTGATCCTCTTCCTCCCTCACCCTACATTCTTTCCCTGGGCAATCTCATCCACTCTCATGGGTTCTATAACCACCATTATGCTGGCTACGTCTGAATCTGTCCTTCATCTGGGACCTTCCCATAATCTTCCCTGTTATGTAAACAATAGTCTCCTGGACCTATCCAAGCTGGCTACCGACTGATTCCTCCCACCCAAATCTTCTGAACGATCTTACCTTTGTTGTTCCTACACAAGTTCCTTTTCTATGCTCCCCATCTCAGTGGATGGATCACTATTCATCCAATCTCCCAGATTGGAAGCCCTGGGAATGTCCTCAGTTCTTTCTTCTCTTTCATCAACTCCATCACATTTACCACAAATATACCTTTTCCTATTAATTCCTATTGTGAGGTCCCCGGGTTAGGTAAGCACTTATCATCTCTCACCTGAACTACTATAATATCACTAACAGGACTTCCTGCCTCCAGTCTTGTCCTCCTCAAATCAGTTCATGACATACAACCCTGAAGAATCTATCTAAATTGCAAATCTGGTCATGTTATTCCATGCTGAAAACCCTTTAAAAAATTCCCATTGGCCTATAGAATAAAAACCAACGATAAGATTTTTTTAATCAACACTTATGTCTCTGGCCTCATTGCTCACCATGTCTTGTGTTCCACTGCATTTCCAGTAACATCGAACCACAGGTGGTTACCATCATCACAATCATCGTTGGTATTATTCAGTGAGTGTTTACCATGTACTAGACACCCTGCATGAGCTTTGTATCATGTACTCCTCACAATAACCTTATCTGATAGATGCTATTCTTTTTTCTCATTTATATATAAGGAAACTGAGTCGGAAAGAGGATATGTAATTTGCCAAAACTTGCCTAGCTCGTAAGTGACAGAGATAGAATTTCAACCCAGGTAATTGGACTCCAGCACTCGCTCTCTTAATTTTATCACACATTGCATGGCTTGGCTTCTGTTCTCCCTTCTGCCTGGAATGCCCTCTCCCTCCCATCCTTGCCCTTTCCTGCCATCTTCTGCTTATCCTCAAAGACTTGGCTTAGACCTTAGCAGCTCCAGGTCACCCTCCCCGAACCCCGGGGCTCGTGCCTGCAGTGCCTGAGGTACTAGGGTGTACGCTCCCTCCCACAGCCCCCTCATGCATTCAGCAGTGCCTGCACTTACATGTGTTCCCGTAAGTATCTCTTAATTATGTGTCTCCCCCATCAAACTGTGTCTTATTCATCTTTACACCCTCAGTGCCTACCACGGTGCTTGACATAGCCTAGTTACTCAGTGTCTGCTGAAGGTGTTAAGTGGTAAAAGCCTGACCATCAGCAATCTCTTCCTCACTCTGAAAAATAAAGTGACATATTCAAGTGGCAGGCAGATGATGACTAATCCATTTCAGAGATCTGTGATTTGAAGGATTCTTCTCCGCAGCCAAGAGCACTGCCGTCCTGAACCATTCATGACGACACCTTCCCTAGCCAGCCTAAACCTCTGCCCTGCAAGTAACTATTGGAAGACTGAGTCAAAAGCCATGGAGAGAAGTCACATGGCCAGTGGGAGGCTCAATATACTTGCCTATTTTACATGAAGTTCATAATTTTATACTACAGTAAATTCCCCAGCCCGCGTGGCAGCCCTTCACGTTGATCTCCCTCCATAGCTTTACATCCAACCACTCACCCCTTAGGACTCCCTTGGCAACTCTCGCCATGCCTCTGGCCTTTCAGCCTCCATATTCTTTCTCCTGCCTGCCTTCTCTGCCTTTGCAATTCCTGCCAATGCTTCAAAAGCAGCTCAGATGGCACTTTTTGTCTACAGTCTTCTCTGTCCCCCTGGCCAGAAGTGACCTTCCAACAGTTATTCCCTACACTAACCATTTGGAGAATAATCATATACCAAAATTAATGCATGCAACATCCTTCTTCATGGCCCAAACAGATCTCTGAAACAGTTGTCTATCACTCCTGTTTTGGTATATTTGTGTCTTCTCCAGGGAAAATGTAAGTTCTTTGAGAGCAGAAACATGTTTTACATGTTTCTTCCCCGGTGCTCAATTAATAGGGACTGATGGTTTATCTTCTCTTTAAATCCTTGATCCTTCCCAGCCTTTCCATGACAACTGTCTCCCTCTCATTCCAGACTCAAGCAGGGGACTTCTTTTAATTTCTCATTTGCCCTAGATCCAGGCTGTCACCAATCCACCTGATCCTTCCCCAGTGACACCTGACTGATCGACTTCTCTGTCTGCAGCTCTGCAGCCCCGGCCCAGCCCAGCCCCGTGATCCCGTGCTGCACGGAGGATCAAACAGGAGCCCCCAAGCCCCTCCTCCTCTACCTTCTCCAGCTCTCCAAAACCACCTGTGCTATGCTGTGCGGCTACTGGTTAAGCAAATCCCCAAATCTCGCGTTCCTTGCGTACTTTTAATAGCACTACAAGGGGGAGGAGCTAACAGACAACATATTTACAGAATGCCTATGACTCTGAGATAATTGGAAAACTCCCAGAACAATGGGAGATATAAATAGGAACTGCCTTTACTAGAGCCCGACTACAATTTTTAGTCTAGAATCAAAGCTCATGGAACAATTTTGTTCCATGCACTTTTGCAAGAGTGTGATGAAACCAGCTTATTTGTGGTTTAATTTTCCATTCAATATGCTGCTCTGTTTTATGAGCCAGATAACTCTGTGAAGCAATTATGGCTAATGTACAGACTCGGGCAGGTGGCAGAAACCCGTGAGCCGGTGACAAAGGACTAGCACATGGGTGGGTCACCGACGTGCAGAATCAGCGGGTGTGGGATTCAGGTAGGAGGAAAGGGGAGAGGTCTTGGATAAGGAACTGGTGACTGAGACCGTAGCTTTTGAAAATAATCATTTGGCAATTCTGACTGATAGGCGAAGTGACAAATAGAAGTGGTCACTTTCTGGCCAAAATTTCATATTATCTCATCATGGAACAAAATCACAGGTGTCACAGATCACTCCATTACCTCCTTCACAGGTGCTGGCCTTGTACAATGTTCACCTGCAGGATAGTAAATTAATAATTTTACTGAGTGCTCCCTGGGTGCCCGATGCTGTTGGTTTTAAGTGCTTTGTCGTAGAACTCTTTGAAACCTCTCCCCAACACCCTGAAATGGCTATCGGTATCCTCCTTCTACAAATGAGGAAACGGAGTCTGAGAGAGTTTAGGTTTCTAGCCAGAGGTCACAGCGCCAGGATCTAGACTCCGGCCGCCTGATGCCCACCGGCCAGCTTGGGTCTCTGGAAGCTGACGACTGATAGAGGGCTTTCCACGCTCTGCGTACCGTTTGAAGAGTTTGGTAACTGGTGACTGGTAAGCCTCACAACAACCCTATGAAACATGAACTGTTTTTGTCCCCAATATACAAAGGAGGAAACTGAGGCCCAGACAAATGATGTCAGTCGCCTGAGGCCACGTGGCTGCCCACGGCTCCGATGGAAGCGCGGGCCCTCTGGTCCTGAGGCCACACTCTTGAGCGCTGTGTTGTAGGACCCCCGTCACCAGTCACAAGTGGCAAAGGCAAGGCCACCATGCAGGGCGGCCAGGAGATAATGTTCTCAGGCCTTAGTACAGAGCCTGGCCCGGGGGGGGGGGAGGGGGGAGCTGTACACCTGCCCCCATGCCTCTCTGCAGACTTCCATATCCAGTTGGCTGTCTCCCCCTCTTCTTGGCTGTAAGGCGTCCTGGTACCCTTTGTCTGCTGCAGTCCTGGGGCAGACCGGGACAGGACCCCAGCTTCCTGGGGCCAGGTTTTGTCTCCAGCATCATACGTAAGCAGAACTAGGATGACATGGCTGTGAGCTGTAGTTTCGTTAGAAAGAGACTCAGCAGAGCTCAAGTCCTCGGGTGTCCTGACTCCCCTCGTCTGCTGAGCAGACGGCTGAGCACCAGCCGTGCCCATTCTAGCACCTCTCCCCAGGCTGCTAATATCGCCTGCGAACCCCTGTTTCTAGCGTGGCACCTCTGACTCTGTTTACTTGTCTGCCTGCTTGCTCTCAGTTAATAAAGTGGAATTGATTTGGCGACTTCACAAATAAGGAGAGGCTCAATTCTGTTTAAAAACTGGGATGTGTGGTGAGGTGGAGGGTAGACGGTGGCGTGGTGCCCCGTTTCTGCAGATCGTCTAGGGAAGCTCAGCTGGAAGAGGTAGCTGGGCGGTGGGGCGGGGGGACGGTGTGTGGCCTGAAAGCTCAAAGTCCTGGCCCCCTCCTCTTTCAGGGTGAATGTTGCAGAATCTCCAAATAATAATTCTAAGTGGTTTGCATCTGATATAAGAAAAAAGAGATTAGCATAGTACTGTGATCAGACAAAAGATGGGAAATGTGGTGGGTTTTTTTTTAAGATTTTATTTATTTATTTGACAGAGAAAGAAAGCACAAGCAGGGGGAGAGGCAGGCAGAGGGAGAGGGAGAAGCAGGCTCCCCACTGAGCAGGGAGCCCGACAAGGGGCTCGATCCCAGGACCCCAGGTCATGACCTGAGCCGAAGGCAGACGCTTAACCGACTGAGCCACCCACGAACCCCGGGAAATATGGTGTTGTCAGATTATGCTGTGCAACATAAATTTAGCTGGGGAAAGAATCTAGGAAGTCAAGCTCAGGACATGAGCGGGGCCTCTGGGTTCCTGCCCCAGCTCTGGGGCCTGGGGTGAGAAATGAACATGTCCGCGCTCAGCACCCCCACTCTGCAAAATGGGGCAGTGGCAGCTCTGCCCTCCCCAGGGGGTGGCTGGGAGAATGACATCCGTTGTGATTTGTGAAGCACAAAGCACATGGGCTGCACAGTGAGCTCCCAGTAAGGATTAGTGACTGTCATTACCCATCACCTGTGAATGATAGAGTGAGAACCTGTGCTCAGGCCTGGGCAGCCGGGGTAGGGGTGGGGGGATTAGAAAAGGAACTGCAGAAAGACTCTGGAAGGGATACAAGTTTTGCTGGCTTGTGCTGGTACCTCTCCCCATGCTTTTCATTATTGCCTAGCTGTTCACTTGCATTTACCTGTTCACCTGCAGGAACAGTCTATGACTAGGCGGGTTTTTTACACTATTCTTCACCTTTTGTGGATGTCTGTTTCATAATAAAATGTCTTTGAAATACCAGGATTTTGTCATGGGTGATTTTTTTGTTTGAAATGTATTATCCACTTTCTAGACACTCTTTTTTTTTTAATTCACGTATTAAGGTTAACCAACTAGAAATAGAAGTTGGGCAATTAGAGAAGAAAGTAGAAACAGTTAACACTGCCTTATGAAAACTCTTTATTTTTTAAATTTTTTAAAAGATTTTATTTATTTATTTGACAGAGAGAGAGAACACACAGGCAGAGGAGAAAGAGGCTCCCCGAGGAGCAGGGAGCCCGACACGGGGCTCAATCCTGGGACCCCAGGATCATGACCTGAGCCAAAGGCAGATGCCTAACCGACTAAGCCACACAGGCACCCCTTATGAAAACTCTTTAGAGCAAGACCAGCCTGGGTCCAAATCCCAGCTAGACCACCCACGGGGTTGGTGTCTTTGGGCAACTGACTAACTCTTCTGTTCCTTGTTTCTTCTCTTCATTAAGTGAGGTGAGGTGTCCCTGCTGCCAGGATGGAAATGAGGTTTAAATGAGACAACACACATCATGCCCCCAACCAGCCACACAGTAGGCCCTCAATGAACGGTGACCCTTTCCTTCCGGCTATATGGACTATAGAGGTGACCGTAAGTGGACCGGGGGTTGCGTGATGCAGGACAAAGGTCCAAGGCTGAAAATAAGAGTTTTGTGGGGTTGGTGAGAAATTGGTCTTATATCCCCAATGAATAGGGCTCAAAGCAAAATTGTGGAGTGGAGGCTGGGCTGCTTTTCCTCATTGGCCAGTGGCTTCGGGCCTCCCTAACACATGGACCCCAGAGTGAGTGAGACTCCTTCCTTCCTGCGGATCTACAAATGCCAGGTCTTAAATAGAATGACTTCTAAGAACATTTGCACTTTAACTCCTGAAAAGCCTTACATCAAAAGAACAAAACGCCAATGGTCAGATTTCAGCAGACAATGCAGAGGAGAGATTTTATTTGTTTTCAATTTTTAGGGGGGTGGTGGGTGCAAACGAAAGGCCTTTCTCATATCCCTGACATCACAACACATGAATACCAATCTCCTTTTTTTTCCAGCGAAGCCTGTGCGGTGAGTGAAGGGGAAGGGGTCCGTTCTCTTTCAGCACTGCTCACTCTCAGAAGCCGACTCCGGCGGACCATGGGGGATCCCGAGTTGTCACAGTCCAGCGAGAGGTGGGGCAGAAGCCAAATCTAGAGGCCCAGGATGCTGTGTACGGAAGGACATGGCACCAGACATGGAGACAGAGGGAGGAGGAAGGGAAGTGGTCTAGATGTGACGCTAACCTAGGAGTTTTAATGTTTATTAAGGAGGAAGGTATTCTCTCTCTCGTACACGCGGTAAACAAGGCGTAGCCAGGTGACAGGCCCGACACCACGCAGCCAGCCATAGGCAGGGCCGGGGTTCGAACCTAAGTCTCCCCGGTCCCAGAGCGCCACACTAGACTGAATATCTGGAAGCTAAGGGGACAACTGGGAGCCTCTGTCCGTCTCCATGACGACCAAATTGACCCCAGAGAGCACAATAACTGGTGCGTGTGTCCTGTGTGGCCACCTGCCCTGGTGAGCAGCCCTTGTTGCGGCTCTGCGCTCCTGCTGGTCCCCTGGTCTGGGGACGCAGGAGGGCAGGGACCAGCGCCGTTGCTCTTGCTGCCATCCTCCCTTTAGAATTCTGTTTTCCAGCAATTGGCTTTGACCGCCTCAGCCGACCTGTCTCCCTGGGAGGCCGTGTTCCGGCCTGTTCTGGCTGGTGGCCCACAGCCGGCCTGGCCTCGCCAGCTATCTGCAGGAAGGCCCATGTTCCTGTCCTTCCCGCCGGCTCTCTCCGCCTCCCTCCTCCCAGAGCTGTGGGGCCCGGCATCACGCCCGCAGTGTCTGCTACTCTGTTGTCTGCTTCCCTCCCCAGAGCTTGCTTTTTCTCTCTAGGTAAGAACACAGAAGGCTGCTTCTCACGTGTTGGCCTCTGTTCTTGGGTGACTGTGGAGTAGGAGGAGGAGAACGGTACACACAGACCAAGCAGCCCAACCCGGACCCCAGGAAATGCCCCAGTGAGCAATTATTTCTTTTTAGGACTGTTGGTTAGGGCTTTGGAATAAATATTTCACTGTCATTTATTCTGGAACATAGATAATCCAAATCAAAAAGTGATAAGGATGGAAGGAAAGAGCCACTTCCCCATCTCGTTGCTCTGGGTGCCTATAGGTAAGAGCTGTGGGGAAGCCCAGGGTGCCTGGGTGGCTCAGTCCGTTAAGCATCCGACTCTTGGTTTTGGCTCAGGTCATGGTCTCAGGGTTGTGAGATCAAGTCCTGTGCATCAGGCTCCACATTCAGTGGGGAGTCTGCTTGCGATTCTTTCCCTCTCCCTCTGTCCCTCCCCCTGCTCTCTCTCTCTCTCAAATAAATAAATAAATATTTTTTAAAAGAACTGTAAGGAAGTCTGATAGGAGAGGGGAGGGGAGGGGTGGAGGGGCAAGCCCCTGCGGGGCAGGTTAGGAGGCAGAAATAGAATCTAAATGTTATGTTTCTCCCCATGGGAAATGGTAGCAGCTTCAGAAGTTTGGGAACTTCCAGTCTCACCAGAAGATAGTGTCCCCTGGGACCATACCTGGGTTTATGCTAATGAGATGACTCATGGGGACCACTAGATCAGTTCAGGATAAAGACTGGCCATGCCCAAAAGACCAACCATGTGACTAGAGGTTGGAGCTTTGAGCCATGTGATATCAGCACTCTGACCTACAAGGAGGGGAGGGCAGCTGCTGATTGAATTCAAATAAGTGGCCAATGACACAATCAATCATGACTACACAATAAACCCCCAAGGAAAACTCTGGACACAGAGGCTCAGATGAGCTTCCAGTTGGTGACTATATCCATGTGTCAGGAGAGTGATACATCCTGAATCGATGAGGAAGGGACAAGGCAGCTCTGTATTTGAGATCATTTCCGACCTTGCTCTGTGGGTATCTTCTCTTGGCTGGTCCTGATTTGCATCCTTTATAATAATACTCTAAGTGCTCTCCTGAGTTCTTTGAGTCACTCTAGTGAATTATCAAATCTGAGGGAGTTGTGGACATCCCCAAATTTGTAGCCAACTGTTCAGAAGTATGGGTGCCTGTGGCTGGTGAACGAAATGAAGGGAGTCTCTGGAGGACAAGTGCCCTTGACCTGTGAAGTCTGTGTGACCTCTGGGTAGTTCGTGTCAGAATTGCATTCCAGCATGTTTTTGATGAATAGGTGAATCTCCTCCAGTCCAGTGAAGGAGGTCAAAGCAAACTCTCTTCTGTCTCCTTATACTACACTCTCCAAGAGGAAGCCAAGTGGCTTTCATGTCAGCTCTTTGGGTAAAGCTGAAGTCCTGGTTCTAGAGCTCATTCTTGTATGAAAGTTGGGGGTATGTTTACATGGTGCCACTGAATTGACATTTTTGGAGTCAAATCAGCTATTTTGGCTGATATAATATGCTAGTGCTGAGGAGTGAACTGATTATTGAATAATCAAACTCATTTGGTGTTTTTAAAATGGAGATAATTTCACACCGTTCAGACACAGCCCAATTATTTTGTTGTTAAGAAAAATGAGTTGGCTTGGCCCTTTGCAATCCAATCGGTTGCTTGGCAATCAACTTGCCAATAGTTTTTGCCTCCCCATTTTCCTCTGATTTTAATTGTAGCACTGGAATAAAAGGGTAGTCCACCCATCTGCTGCCTTGGATTTTGATGCTTAATTTAAAAAGTCAATCTTCAGCCTGCTTTTTTTTTAATTCCCAGACAAAAAGAATCCAAATATTATTTCACAGTCCTTTTATTTCTTTCCTTTCACCTTGCATCTCCTAATCTTCTCTAGTATCTTTTTTCTTTTCTTCTTTTTTTATTAACAAAAATATGAAAACAAATTAAATGTAGTAAGGATTTAGCCAATGTTGAGTAGAACACAAGAGATTCTATTGGCTCCTATACATCATATTTTAACTCAACATGATTGACATAGTCAGCCCTGCTTGTGTTCCACCATGACCTCCAGATCTTTGTATGTCATGCTTGCTTGGATTTCCAAACCTCCCTTCTCCCCATCTCTCCCCTTCCCTACCATTTTTGCATCTGTGTATAATTTGATTTACCCCTAAATTTACTATTTGGTTCCATCAACATAACATTTTATCCTGTGTATAGTTTATCAAGGCTGCTTCAAACTTTTCTTCATATTTTAAGGGCCTAGTAGCAATATTTAAGTTTATGGCATTTGCCTGAGATTACTACTGTTGCTTCTCCCTTTAACTGGGAGCTTTTAACTTTTAGCTGCTTGTAGTAAAACATGGTTAGATCATATTCACAGCCTTTTCTAAGAGATAGTGTCCTATCCAAAGCCCTGTTGAAATGGAAGCCCTAGACATGTCCCTATTACCTCTGTCCTCATCTGATTGGACTGGAAGTAGATACCTGTCTCAAGGGCTGCCTATCCAGGCTTATTACATGACCTATTGTAAAAAGCGGAGCTCATGCAGTGATCCACTGAGCCAATCAGATCCTCACTCACAGGACTTTGCATTGGGAGACACACAGAGACACAGGTTGTTTGCTATGGGGGCTGAGGTACACTGGGTTAGGCTATGAGTAGCCTTGAGCAAGTTGAAGTTAAGAACAAGCCAAAATTGTGAGGAAATATAAACTATGATTAAACAGAAGATACAACACAGAAAGGTCTTATTAAGTCCTGGGAGGAAAGCTAAAGTATACATAAAGAAACCAAGGGGCTGGCCACGTGGCTCCAATGGCCGACCATGAAGATCCAACATGTTGAAGTGCCAAGGTCCCAAGAGCTATCTTGCCTCCAGCTCTAACCTCTGTGTGGACTAATCATACTGTAGTTTCTTATAGGAGAACGTCTTCATTTCCCCTTGTTTCTTGCAATAACTGTGGCTTCTCTCTTTATGCAGCCCAGCTATCATTGTCATACTGGTGACCTCATCCATTGCTCCCACCTGTGCTTAGGTAGTAGAGAAACTGACAAGCATTGTCAGGGAGTCCTATTACTTACCTGTTGCTGTACTTCTGCCTCAGTGCTCAGCTAACTTCTCCCCACTATGCCCCTTCAACATGGGCCAGCTACTTAGTCAAGAAGCCCCTCTCCCAGGACTGGTTGTCCAACAAGAATGCCTGAAGGACTCAAGGTAAAAACAAATAGAGACACACCGATCGTGTGATTTGTAATCCTTTGTCTACGTGGAAGGATGTGATTGGTTTGGTTCCATCTGACCATTGACTTCCAAGAGATCTCTTTGTTACATGTGAAATCCACCCTCTGTTCTGTGACTCTTGGTTTATAAGTGATTCATGATGTGAGGTAGCAGACCTACTCTCCCAACTCAGAGAAAGTAATGCCAGAAAAATCTTTGTGACACACACTATTCCTCCTATTACTCCTCAGCCTCTGGTTATCCTGCAAGACTTGAGCAAGGCTTTGGGTGCAATCAGAGCCGTAAGGTGAGAAGAGGGGGAATATTTATGAACTTTGCTCCACCCTGGGCATCTTCAGGACAAAAGAGGCCAATATTTCACCTCCAGAGGGCCAAGAATAAAAAGCACCTGAACCAAATGCAGAGTGTATATCCAGAGTGGGGCTGAAAAGCAGCATCCAAAGTCACTGGGTTACTCTCATTGCTTTCACATAGCACTGTCCCAAGTCCTCCACCACAGAGGGGACTTGTCCAATGCCCAAATATATGAAGGGATTTAGTTCCCCACCTGTGTATCAGGCTGATGAATAACTGTCGAAGGGGACACCCAGCTAATTTGTAGTCTCCTAGCAATAATGACTTAATAGTAAGTGTATTTATTCATTGGGATTTGTTGGGGGAGTTGGTCATCCTGCACCATCTGACCTCACAATTCTCGACCTGGGTCCTCGCACCATGGCTGATTCTGGGAGAACAGTTTCATCTCTATCTCTTACTGGTGGAAGTGGTTATGCAGTTATCCAGGTCAGGATAACTCCCTTCCACCATAAGGGCCAACTCTGGGCCGGGGGTAGCAGGTTATTTGGTCAGCCCAGCACGTGTCAGCTGTGCCCCTGAATCATCATCAAGCATATCAAGGACTCCACTCCACAGCTCTCTGCAGGCCTGACTCATGTGGCAGCTTCCCCAGAGAACGCCCACGGCTCCAGGTACTGCTCCCAAGCTGGTGGCCGCCTCCATGTAGACACACAAAGCCAGTCGCTAGGCTTGCTGAACTCTGCTTAAGGATACAAGGCCTTGTACATACCTCTCTCCTCTGGGTTTCTGGTTTCTGCCACGACAATGTAGTATAGTAAACCTACCCAGGGTTCATTTCACATCAGTAATGGTGTTATGAAAACTGGGGCCAGTCTTAGAAAATGCAGTGCCTGATGTGAAAGAAAAGGTGGAAGAGGCAAGAGCCAAATACAAAGCAGCATTCTCCAGGCCAGACCCTGGATTCCTGGACACAGCCTCAGAGATTCTGTTTCAGGGAGTTTGATAGTATCCTGTGCTACTATCTTTTTTAAAAGACATCTCAGATGATTCTGACAGGTATGGGAACCATTCTTTAGGGATACACACACAAACACACACACACACAGACATATGCACATGCACATAAATATTCTGGGGTGGAAAGGGTCTTGTCTTGGAAGTCAGGAGATCTGACACTAGCTAATGAAATGGTCCTGTGTAAATCATCTCTCTTCCCCAAGCCCCATCTGGAAAATAAAGAGTTTGGATTAATCTCTCTCCAAGATCTTTCCAGCTCCAAAGAACATTGATGCTGTGAAAACTATAAATCTCTCACTGCTTTAATTTTCCTTTCGATAAGTAGTTGTTAATTGAAAAGAACTAAACAATTGGGCCAACCCAGGAGGATATTCTGAAGATCTTCCTTCCATATATTTAAAAGTATAGGTAAAGAGAGCAGGTAGTGGGAGTACAAATTAAAGAAGACAAGCCAGCTAAGTTGTAATTGAAACTTTTCCCATCAAGTAAATATAATGAACCCCACAGCAAACCATAAACAGAGAAACGCCACAGCTATGTGCTGTGGGAGTTGCCGTAGGGAAGGGAGTCAATACTGGGAGAAGTCGCTGACTAGCAAGGAGGGAGTGGGGAAATATCAGCGCTGGGAGTAGAAACAAGATGGTGGATGGTGGCCACCAGTGAAAAGAAGCAAGTCCTCTTCCCCTGCTGAGCCCAGAAGGGAATTCAGGCATTCTTTTGCTTCAGGTAGAGATTGAGCTACAGCGGCAAAAATTACCCAATAACTTATGGATCTCAACAAAGCAGGAAGCAAAGAGCCTGAGGCCTCAGAAGAAGAGGTGGTATTTTAATTGAATGAAACTGAAAGAATTTTCTTAGCCTCTGTTAGGAGCTGGTCATGGCTTTGTGAGGGCTAGCCTTGATAATTAATTAAAAATGTATTCAAATACAGGTATTTCTAGTCTGGGAGCTTCAGGAAGACAGAAGTGGGTGCATTTAGTAAGACTCCCGGGAAGGTAAGGAAGCAGAACACAAACCAAGTCTATCTCAAGGTCTTAATGAAATAAAGTCTGAGTGGTTGTGGGTTGAGGCACATGGATTTTGTAAACACAAGTCCTAAATCTCAGTGATTATATGCAGACTAGCCAAATAGTATTTAATGGCTATTATATAGCATTTTCTGTAAATCAAATTTATTCATGTAAATTTGAGGTGCTTATTTTATATGAGATATTCTCAAAGCATTGAGAAAAACAGAACACTCCATGGGATAATATTCGGGGGAAAAAAGGGCTATCATGATGACATTTTTTTTAAAGGAAACGCTGCTATCAATTGTGAACGAAAACTTTTTCAGATTCCTTCCCTTTTGAAAGGAAAACTAAAACATGGATTGACAAAGTGCCACAGGAGCTCACAAATCTCAGAAATGGACAACCTCTCTCCAGCTCTGGAGTACTAACTCACCCCATGTAATAATCAGAACACCTTATGTATTTCCTCATAGATACGTATCACTGCTCTTTTGGACAATATCAATTTTCCCCTCATATCATAGGCTTAACCTCTGTCTGAAGCTTTCCTAAGTCTCTGAAATTCTGAAAACATTATCCACAGCCACCGTTTTACATGTCCAAAACAGTCATATCACTCTTCTGTGTTTCATGACTCAGTTCTTTGACTTTTCAATAGTCGACATGACCATCATCAGCTTCTTTAACCTCTTGCCATCTAACCTTTGGACTCGTGAAAACCATCAATGATCCCTTCCTAACTCACACACAATGACACTGCTGGGGTCCCACCCTTAGCATCTCTCCCTGACAGCCTCTCTTATCCGCATAGCTTCCTTAATGCTCTTTTTTGCTTTGGCTTAAGAAATAACTTCTAGTTCTCCTCATTCATTTGCTCCCTCATTCTGTCTGTTAGTGAGCACAAAGTCCAATGACACCAGGGGTAGGATAGGCACATAAGTGACAGGGGCTGGCCACGGATGAATGAGAGCTAAGGGTGTACCATATAAAGTGGGGGGAGAGTGGGTGGTCAGTACTCGGTTCTGACCAATGGTTGCACTCAGGGAAAAGGAGGCTCAGTTTTTAAGACAATCTAGAAATCTAGATTTTTATGGGGAATTTCCTTCCTTTTACACACATTAAAAATTAATTCAAAATTTTATCTTATGG
Organism: Halichoerus grypus; assembly: GCF_964656455.1. Taxonomy (NCBI): domain Eukaryota; kingdom Metazoa; phylum Chordata; class Mammalia; order Carnivora; family Phocidae; genus Halichoerus; species Halichoerus grypus. The sequence continues at coordinate 62,094,126 of NC_135715.1, read as the reverse complement.
ATACTTGTGAGTCAAACCAGGCACTGGGAAGGGCTGGGATCAGCCTGCAAGTGATGTGTTTGCCACCTCTGCTCCACGCTGCTTGCTGCATTCTACCACATTGATTCCATGTAGCCCTGTGGCCAAAAAGGTCATGTGTGAAGTTGGAAGTGAACCAAGACCATGAATAAAGTTGCTTGGTATAGAATAGATACATGCTCTTGTTTTGTGCTAAGAAATACCACGTAGAAGTTTCCTCAAGGGGGGCTGGAGAAAGAGAAGGGAAATTCAGGAGAGAGAAATGGAAGCATCCTGAATTTTGGGAGTCTTCGCTGAACTTTGTTGGCTGCAAAGGAAAAGAGTACCTGGGCTCCCAATAGCATTGAAGGTGGAACACAAGCACACCTGAGATCCGAGGCAGTTCTAGCAATCTGATTTTCCATCTAGCAACCAGCAGCAGGATCTTGGTGATATCTCTCTGGTATTCCTCCTTTAACAAGACTCGGTTACCAGATTCCAGCTTCTTTATGCACTTCCCTTCTTGGGTTCTCCTTCCAACTAGTGGACACTTGCGCATATCTCCAATCCAAATCCCTCAGGGAAGAATTCTAGTTGGCTTAGTTAATCATTTTCTGACCTTGTTGGAACACTGCTTTTGTGCAGACTGCTTCACAGACTATATGCCGGGTAGAAATTTGATTCCCATGAGTATCTGCCTATGGCTCAAGTGCCCCCAGCCCTCAGGTCTGCTCCGTTGCTGGGGGTGGGGGAGATTGTCTGGTAGGTTAGAGGGGTTCTTAGACCCAATTCCAACCCCCAGTGCCAGGGTTGGGGGTTCTGCCACACCAACAAATAATTCTCAGACACCAGCTGGGGGTCCTACAATTCGACTCTGTTCTGACACTATCTGCCGTGAGATAGCATCAGATTCCACAGGTGAAGGGTTCTGTCCACAAGACTGCCCCGCACCCCCACATTTCAGATGCCAGTTGCAAGCCCAGGTTGTTACCTGGGCTTCTGACTGACTGGCTATAAATCAGAGGTTCCCACAACCCCCTTCTTGGGTGCAATTAACTTGCTAGAATCGCTTATGGAACTCAGAGAAACATTTTACTTAACTAGGTCACTGGTTTATTATAAAAGGATATAACTCCGGAACAGCCAGACAGAGGAGATGCACAGGGCAAGGCATGGGGAAAGAGCAAGTTTCCATGGCCTCATGGGATACCTCCACGTGTTCACCAACCCAGAAGCCCTCTAAACCCTGTCATTTTGGGGTTTTATGGAGAGTTCCATTACATAGGCATGATTGATTAAATCATTGCCCATTGGCAGTTGATTCAAACTCCAGGCCCTCTCTCCTTCTCCCTGGAAGTGGAGGTGGGGGTGGGGGGACTGAAAAATTCCAATCCTCTAATCATGTGTTGGATCTCCTGGCAACTAGGCCCCATCTTTAGGTGGGGTCCAAAAGTTACCTCATTAGCATAACAAGAGATAATTTTGTCACTCTCAACATTTAGGAAATTCCTAGAGTTCTTGGTAGACGTGAGTCAGGAACTATGGTGGAAGACCAAGTATATATGAGAAATATATCTTGGTCATCTAAATGAATTTTACTGCTTGACTAGGACAGGAGTTTCAGAGGGAAAAAGGAACTCAGTAAGATTTATGCCATAATTTGTAGAAAACAGAAAAAGTGTTCAGACCTAGTCAGCTAAGGGAACAAGGGCAACAATTACAACAGGGAAAGGGAAAATCTAAGAAGGCTGATATTTTTGTGAGGGTACTAAATAACACCCAGCATACTGTCAGCATCGAGAGTATTAACCTATGGAAAAAATAAAGAGGTCAGGGAGATGGAAATCAAACTATCAGACTGATTGATAAGGCTGGACTGGAGAAGTGGCTTAGGCCAGTTGCCAGTCTTCAACCTAGGAACAGGAGAATCTACCCGCCCAGTTAGAGGCCAGGTGGAGTCACCCTTGCCTATTCCCCCCAAAAAGCCTTCAGCCGAGCAGGCCAGGAGCAGAGCGTGCCCTGTGTCAAGGCAGATGTACTAACAAGAATTGCTTTTCTCCAACTTGCCCGATAAACTCAGGCACTCCTCCCTTTTGTGAAGGGTGAAATGAAAGAGCAGATGTTTTTACTTTATGGTTAAGACAGAAATGCAGAGCTGGGAAGGAATGGTGCCCACTAAATAATTGTCAGGTCAGAGTTTTGTTTTAAAAATTCATAAGATAATAAACTGTTTATTTAGCCAACGTTTTCTGAGCACTCATTATAAACAAGCAGATCAGGTCCCTGCCCTCCCGGAGCTTACGGTCTATGGGAAGGCAGGTATCAATCATACCACAAAAACAGATACACATTTAGAAATGTGGATATGAGCTCTGAAGGAAAAGCACCTTGTACTATAAGAATGGTAATAAAGATAACTCAACTGGCATGGGGACGGTCGGGTTGTCAGGACAGGCTCCCGTGCGGAAAGGTTTTTGTGCAAATATCTGAAGGCAAGGATGGGGAGAGAGACCTCTAGGCAGAGGAAGTGGAGAGCATAAAGATTCCAGGGTGGAAAAGAGAGGGACACCTCAAAGAACGGGAAGGAAACAGTTTGAGTGGGGTGGTGAACAATGGGAACGTGTTGGTTAGGTGGGTCCTGAGATGCCCTCTTCCCACTCCAAAACTGTTAGGGAAATCCACACTGAAGGAAACACAGCAACCAACAAGGATGTTAGATATTCAGGCTAGCATCCAAGAAACAACAACAGCTTTTTAAAATGAGTTACAATCCAAAAAAAGGTGCTTTCAAAAAAAGAAGGGAATTGTTTCAGAAGAGGGGAGGTGATTATAGCACCAAATACTGCAGAGAAGCCAACTAAGGTTGGCTCTGAATACCGCCAGAGACAGGGTCAGGGACAGCACTTGTCATCTTGGCACAAACCGTGTCAGTGGCCTGAGGGGGCTGAAGCCAGACTGGGGCTGAAAAACTCAAGGCCCCTGTTCAGCAGAGAAGAGGGATGGGGTGTTAGCCAGAGGGGGAAGCAAGTCAGGGAATTTTTCGATTTATGTGAAGTGCTTAGCAGTTTGGGGCCTGTTCAAATATTCAATTAAGTGGTCTCTTTTCTTGTTTTGTTTTTCTTTGCTTTTTAAGAGAGTAAGATCTCCTGAAAGGTAGGAATGGAGTGAAGTCTCTGTCAAAAGGCATCTTGGTGCCCTGGTTGCCAATAAAAGTATGAAGAGTAGCTTTAGCCTTCAACTGGATCCACAAAGTTGCTCACTCGGCAAAATTGTGTTTAGTTTCTACCCCTCTGTGCCCCCTTTGTGTGTGAACTCAAGGAGTATTTATTGCACTTTTATGGTGTGCTAGCCTATGATAGGTGTTGAAGGTGTAACAATTAATAAGACGTAGTGCTTGGATTTAGGGAGGTCATAGAATGCCAGGAAAACAGACCTGAAAACAGATATTTACAAAACAAAGCTGTAAGCGTATAATACAAGTCTAACCAAAAGACAGCGTTAGTACAGAGGTCGTGATATTTAATCCGGACCTTAAAGAATGAGTAGAAGCTTGACAGTCTCACAAAGGTGAGAAAGCATATAATATATATAAAATATATATGATATATTTATATATAATGTAATAATATTGTATAATATATATTATATATAATATATTTATGATATATTATAAAATATATATATATATATATTTTACATTCTACAATCTGGTCCTTCCTTGTAACCAACAACATGAATTTGTAAGGAATTTGGCCACTGAACACGGAGAAGCCAATTAACCAACATAAATAATAATCCCATTTCCACATTCTTATAAGCACCCTACTTGTAATACTCAAGAGAACTTCCAATACACTGAAGTGGTAAAATATTAAGTTTAAAACACATAACCCCTCTACATTTTGAAGAGAAGAACACAGATATAAACACTTAACATGATAAATATCTAAATGGAATCTCACTTTTAAAGACAACTTTTTCTATGTGCTATAATTCCTTGCACTAAGCTGGGGAGGCTAGTTGATGGGTTTAGGTGGAGAAAGGGTAAGAGTTGGGAGCAGAGCCTATGACTTGGGGACACATGATTGTGGTTAATCAGGGCCATACACTCCATGTGTCAAAGCATTTACTCAAGAAAGATTCAGGCCTTGGGTGAGAACTCCTTTACAAATCTAAGTAATTTTTTCCTCACGTAGTTTAAACATGGAAGCATAGTTTAAAAATCAGTTCTAATGACCAAGTCACCTGGCTAAGTAAAGCTTCCTACACGGAAACACTTAGAGATGGACTTCAAAAGTTAACTTCTTGAAACTTTGGAAACCAAACTGTGTTGTCGAATCACACCCAGGCTCTGCTATAGAGAGTGAGAGTCTCCAGAGAGAGCATCTTTGCCTCAAGGGCAAGGATGACTCCAAATGAGGACAGGTGGGGTTGGAGAGTCACCTAAGGATGGGTATTACCCAAGAAGAGGACCTACCCATTTCTATCACCTTCTGAATCTTCTTTAATATTCCTAGGCACCTGGGAACATTTCCCTGGGGTGTCCCCAGATGTCTCCATGGTGGTGTCACCAGCCTTCTCCTTGCTCCCTGGGAGCAAATGGATCCCGGGTCTGAAACATGAGGCAGTTCTTAATACCCAGTGAAAATAACAAGTTCAGAGCTTGCAAGGATCCATTACCCTTCTGCTTTCAGATGTTTATTGAAGTATATTAAATGACATCCTGCCAGGGCAAGGTTCATAACTCCTCCTGGTGCCATGGTTTTTAAACTTTCGTCATCAAAATCATCTGGAAAGCTTATTAAAACCCAGATTACTGGCCCCCAGTCCCAGAATTTCTGATTCAACAAAAGCCAAAAGATTTGCTTCTCTAACAAGTCCCCAGCGATGCTGCTGCTACGGTTCTGGGGACCCCACTTGCAGAACCTGGGTTCTAGGAGATTCTTCCTTCTCCTAAAATTCTTGCACAATCTATGTGTATGTGTCCATGTGTTTTTGTCCTAGAACATGCTTCTGAGCTTTCATCGGAATCGCAAAGTGAAATAAACCACACACAAACAAAAGCCAATAGTTCTAAGAACATTTACCCAGGCGAGATACCTAGAGAAACGCTGACCCCCAGGCGAGAAGAATGCACTGTGGTACAGAAAGTATGGACCCACTGGGTAGAGCAAAGCTAGTTCCACAATAATGCTCAGAATTGCCGGCTCAGAGCTGGTAATGTTTGATAGGCTCAATCGAAATAAAGAGATTTAGATAGGAATTAATATTTCACCCTACAGGAATTTATTTTTAATTATAGATAATTATGCTGAATTACAACAAGATGATTTGAAGCATTACGCTAATTCAGAAGTAATAAAGCATGAATTACTGATACAATCTTTAAAAATGTAACCTATCAATCAACACTGGAACAGCAACAGACAAAAGGCAATGATCTGACATTATTCTTTTATGGTATCATAGTTAAAACTGGCCTTCAACTTACCCTTTAAAAGCCTCCTTAGGGCAATGAGATGCCATTACTTGTGGCTCCGTGCAGAGCCAAATGAAGATCTATATCCCTGCAGGCTGCCCTCACCATTGGCCGGTTCTCAGAACCCCTTGCTTTTTAGAGGTGATGGAACACAACGATATAAGCACAGACATGTGTCCAGTCAGACCCTGGCTCAAATCCCAGCTTTGATTTTTACCAGTCATAGGACCTTGAGCAAGTTACTTCTACCTCTCTGAGTCTCAGTTGCCTCATCTGTAAAATGGGAACGAGAGTCTAACACATAAGGCTCTTCTGATCATTGAATGATATGATCCATAAAATCTCCAACATAGTAAAAATTCAACAACTGGTAATGTCAATCAGGTCTTGGCCTGCACTGATGTTGCTAGTAGAATCACATTTGGCTATCATACTTAGAAACTAGCAGGGGCACCTAGGTGTCTCAGTCAGTTAAGTGGCTGCCTTCGGCTCAGGTCATGATCCCAGGGTCTGGGATCCAGCCCCGCATTGGGCTCCCTGCTCAGCGGGGAGTCTGCTTCTCCTTCTGCCCCTCCCCCCATCTCTTGCTTGCTCTCTCTCTCCCTCTCTCTCTCTCAAATAATTAAATAAAATCTTAAAAAAAAAAAAAAAGGAAAAGAAACTAGCACCTAGCTTTCCAACAAGCCCTTCAGGACCCAGTTTTATTTGACAGGACATAGTAGTTTTCATGTAACTAATATTGTGGCTAGTAGGCTAAGGATGGTTCCTGAGTTTGCAGGTCAAGTAAGCTCCCTTTGGTCAGTGCTGGGAGAAAGTTCTGGGCTTGCTGACTAAACATCTGCCCAATGTGTTTTCTTCCTCCCGGGTCTAACAGACCACAGACATAAGAAGACAAAGAAGGGCAAGGGGGAAGGGAGAATAAGATAACAAATGTCTCCCACACAGTGATTGCTAATCTCTATAGCAGGAAAGCTGATGACTGGCTACCTTAGTCAAAGCGAAAATACCTCATGAGAAAGGGGGGAAAACCAGTATTGAGCACCCTCCACAAGTCAGTTTTGCTTGCATGTTATTACATAATGTACTTCTTATATAGGAAAAAACAGAAAAGTATAGTCCAAATTCATAGAGCCAGTGAAAGGTGGAGTTGAGATTAAAACACAGATCTGTCTTACTCCAAATGTTTTTAGTTTAAACCATACTGCCTTTCCCAAAATAATTGACTTCTCCTACTTCATAGCATTGCTCTTTGAAGCAGATGAAAGGAAAGATGGTGGGTATATGGAGAAGAAAAATCAAAATGCACCTAAATAATGGAAAGTCAAGAAAAAAAGCAACTCCTCCCACCACAAACACACACACACACACACACACACACACACACACACACACCCAGAACAAACATTAGGAACCAAACACACATATCACTCAACACAAAATACATGACGAATCTCACACTGCAAGACCTTACTTATCTCATGGAGAACCCACAGTTAATCAGAGTTGCCAATGAGGTCAAGGGCCTGTTGAGGGCAGCAGAGAGTTGGAACTTGGTGAACACCTTGGCTATCAAGCGGAGGGCAGAGGTGGAAGCCAACAAAAAGCCTTGCTGGGCAAGATTGTATTGATACTTGGGAATCAGGCTCTGTGCAAAAAGTGAGTTCTATGTTAGGATAGATTTTGCACTCGGGTTCAGCCAGGCATTTGCATTTAGGTCAGAGTGGCCAAAGGGTCTTAGCCAGAGAACACACTGTCATAGCAGTGAGTTAGATGACCAAGGAGAGCCTGTGGAGTTAGAGCCCTGGTGGTGCATACTGTTGGATGCAAACATGCTGCCCCACCAGCTCTTGGCAGAACAGACCCATTTAGCTTAGCTTTCCCCCCTCTATCCTTGTGGCAAGAATCTGGAGCTGAGTGGGCACAGCCTACTTAGTTACTTGACTGGCCCTGGAAACACGAGTTTGGGGCTTCCGGTTTTAAATGGCCCATTACTCCAGGAAATAACTTGGAACTTGACAATGTCCATCACTGAAATTTTAGAGGTCATAGACATAAGTGGAATTCTGAAGCCTGCACAATGGAATGTCCCCCAAACCAGAAGATTTGACGCAAAAAATAAAGATGACGTCCATGTTCTCATTCATATCTTAAATTTAAGGAGCAGCCATCATGATCACTGCCATCCAAAAGACTATAGTAGTGTAACTGGGAAAATGCGACCTGTAGGTAATGCTGCCTTGGATTCTGTTAAATGCCAAGTAAGAGTGTAAACAATAAGGGATAAAGGTGTTCCGAAGTTCATTGTGGTCTGAGATGATTTAGGTTGGCTTCACAAAGAAGGTAGAACATTAACTGGATCTTGCATAAGGGTTAGGTTTAGGTGGTAGAACAATAGAAAGGAGGGTATTCCAAGAATGGAAAATTGCATGAGCTAAAGAGAAGCCACTGGAAGGTGTGGGGCAAGGTTAGGTGCTGATGAATAGATCAGTCTGGCTGAAGTTGTAAATTTATGTGGAAAGAGGAACATACGTCCAGGCATTTTAAGAATAATCTCACATTGCAATTTGTAAGACCCCATATAATATCATGGCCCCTAATCTCGAATTTGGGAAAATGTGATCTTCATACGTCACCACCCAGTAAACCCTGACCAACCCCTTGAAGCCAGGAAAGTAAGTCCCATCTGTGAGTCTATCACTGTGTCCCCACTAGACCAACTGGAACTTAGTAGGCTAAATGAACCAATACAATTTTTTCCCTATACTTCGACAGTTGTGTTCATAACCGATGCTTGGTTAGCAAAACTCATATTAGGGCCTTAGGGATTAAATTTCCAGATGCACAATTACAAAGTTATTACTTTCCTTTTGGAATTAAAAAAATTATAAGAATTACATTGAAAAAACTACACATCATCGAGCAAATCCATCCATCTCATTTAATTGAGGCATTTCTTTTCCTCTTACCACATAAGGGCAGACTTTTCCTATTTTCTTATCATCCACCGATGGGCCAAGTAAATCACACTGCTTCTTCAAGCAGCTGTGTGGAGTATACTCTGGCATTTTTGTCCCTTAAGGAGGGATGATTACTGGATGGTTTTATAAGATAACTGTTTATAACTATTAACAGCAGATGTGACCCATTGTTCTTAATTAATTGATCCTATCATATGCAATTCTTGTTATAAGAGCTCTACTGTAGGAAAAAAATGCCTATGTTTGTGACTGCATACATGAGTAAATAACTGAATGAACGAATGAAATAAGTGAATGAACATATGCAGAAGAACTGCTGGTGACCATACCCCAGATGTTTCTCAACGTGTAGACGGTGAACGTCCGGCATCAAAACCATCCAGAATGTTTATCCAAAATGCAGAGCTCTCGAAGGTAATGCTCAGAAATCTGAATTTTAGCAAGTTCCTGGGTGATTCTCACAGCTCTAAATGTGAGAATCTTTGCTGTGGATGGAGGAAAGCAGGAGGGAGGGAACAGACTTTGGAAGACATGGGAGAGAAGCTAAGAAGTATCTGTAGTGGATCCTGACTATAAGGCCGGGAGAGGCCAGCAGAGAGAAGCCCAGTTATATTCCCGGAGGTCCTGAATGCATCCTCCGGCGGGGGGGGGTGGGGGGGGTTGCACAACTAGAGGGTCATAAAAAATAAAAAAGAGTTTGGTCTAGGACACTGAGACCTGCCTCCTAGGATCCAGACGCACAAGGTATCACACACCAGCACAGATGATGACTGTCCCAGGACAGTACTGTTGTCTTAGGTTTGCCATGGCTCTTAGCATCCTTTCAGGAATGGACCAACACAGGCTGGTGGAGTGTAAGAAGCTCCCTGAAATGAGAGAGAATCCCATAAAAGCAGGTCCCAACAGCCAAAGACTGGAGGAGCCTTTGGTGAGAATGTATGGCTTTACTAGGTTGTTTGGACTTTTATCTGCAGGTAGCAAGGCTCACAGGACATTTGGTTTTTAAGATGAGGACAGATAAAAGGGCACCTGGGAAGGTGAATCCGAGAAATATGTGCTGATTGGATTGAGGAGGGCAGAAATCACAGGCAGGGAATACTGTAAGGAGACCCCCACTAGGGTTTCCCTATTGGAGTTGGCCCCGTTTTTCTGAGACCTTTCACTTTTCCTGCCAGCACTGATTATTTCAGACTGACTCCCTAAAGTGTAGAGACTATGTCTTATCGGTCTTTATGTTTCCTACTATGTATAATGCTGAACTGCACTGAGTAAGCTCGGTCTAGGTATACCATCTCCTAGTACTGAAAATAGATTTGGTTTTGAACTCAATGCAAATCATATTTATCAGCCTTTTCAGTTTGTCATTCATTCAACAGGTATTTATTGTATGCCTATTTTGTGCTAGACACTGGACTACACACTAGGAATAAAGTAGTGAGTAAATGAGACACAGCGCCTGCTCCGGTGGGGGGTGCTGTCTACTGGAGGACAGACACAAAAGGCAGAGAGTGTGCAAGGATGTTTCAGGTGGAAGAGTAACACAGGAAAGGAGCAGAAGTCCCAAAGAGAGCCATGTCCTCCATGTAGGTAAAGTAAGGGTCACGTGAGGTGGGACGGGGCAGGGGGGGGGGAGGTGGGGGAGGTGAAGGAAAAGCATGGCCTTTGATGCCTGCAGAAGAATGTGAAATTTAACCTACAGACACTAGGGAGCCATTAAAGACTTCTAAGCAGGTGAGTTTATGTGAGTTTATTGACCAGACCCGAGACAGGTATATTTAGTTAGAGTGTTATTGCAAGAGTCCAGGTGAAAGATAATGAAGACCCGAGTCAAGATGGTGGTCGATGAAGAGGCCAAAGGGCCACAAAAGAGATAAAAATCTACAAACTTTGTCACTGGCTGAAAGAGGAGAATAAGGCCCAAGGAGGAACTGAAAAATATCCCTGTCCTGACGACCATATGGACGAGAGAATGCCTTTAATTAAAATCTGCCACAAGGAGAAAGAGTCTGTATGAAGCAAGCTGATGCATTCGGTTCTAATTCATCCCCCATGTGGCTGCTAGAGTATCCCACTGAGCTCATGGGCCTGGCCACAGTCCTCTCTTGCTCTGAGCTCTCCAGTGGACCACCAGTAGTTACCCTCTTCGGATACAAACTCATTACCTCCTAATCCAACCAATATTTGTTGTAGGTCTACTTTGTTAAAGTCTAGCAGTTGGTGTCATTTCAGGGAGGAATGGATTAAAAATGATGAATTAAGATGTAGCTCCTACCTTTATGGAGCTCACGAACTAAGAGTCACTGATGCATTCATTTTTCCCATAAGCCAAGTCATGTGCTGAGCACTTGATATACCAGATGAATAGGTTCCAGTGCCAGTAAATCCACATACAGAAACGAATTAGGTGCTGACAATTCTCTAAGACTAACACTGACTCCTATAACTCACAATTTCAAATCTTAGCTCATTAAGACAATATGATTTTTCTCATTTATTATTTTTAGAAAGGGAAGATTTGTCATTTTAAATGGAGAATATTGCCCTTAGCTATTTTATGTGCATAGATTACACAGAAAAATCTCATTTGAAAAAAAAAAAAATCTACTCTTCCAAAGTGTAATGTAGCTTGGCAGTTTAAAAACTACTGGACTAAAACCCAGAGCTTAGCCCATCATCCTGGACATCTGTGGGGCACTGACATGTCCTGCATTGCTTTGACAGTCACGGTGCAATTTCCATACAGTTCTGTGACCCAACCCCAGGTTTGGACAAGCCTGTCTAGATCTAATATGAGTACCCATAGGATCCAAACACAGCTGCCCCCATTTATTTTTTCCTCCAAAACACCAGCTAAGTGTTTGGACTGATTTTTTTCCAGAGAATTTATTGGTTCACATCACACAGACAAGAACTCTATGTCCAGAGAACTTGGAGTTTCAAAGCGACGTGATGATGCAATGAGGCATTTTGACCAAATTCCATCCTGGATTTGACGAATCCACCCAAACGGAGAGGGGAGTGGCTACTTCTGGTTCGAACTAGTTCTTAAGGCTGCGGAGCCTGGTACAAACACCACTGGCCTGGGGGTGGTGGAAGCTGGTATTTTCTTCCCCTCTCTGCTGCTAACAAGCCACAAGACCTGGGCTAACGCACACAGGTTTGCTCAGGTGTTAGTGAAATGTCTGAACCAGCTGATTTCCAAGGATCCACCCAGCTCTTAAAATCAGACCATCCCAAGAACGTCTCTTATAACAGTTCTCCAACTCTGCCATTCCGAGTAAACATGATCTGGTCACGCTGAAATTTCCTGTTCTTGGTAATTACAATTAATTAGCAGAAGTCTATGGCATAAAAAATTAATCATAGTGCAATAAGGATTGTAAAAGCTAGCCAGATGGTGATGAGATGAACTAAGAGAAGAAACTTCTTTTTCATTTCCAAAACCCTGTTTCAAGCATCTTGAAGGCTTCTCAGACTTGGGTGATTCCCAGCAAGTCATTAGTAGGTTCTGAAAGCAGGGCCCAGCCTGGGCTCGACCCAACTTTGAAAGACTCCACTCTGGTCTAAAGTTTCATTTAGAGCCTGGGCAGAAAAATGCTGTTGATGGTAGTGAGATCTACCTCCTTCTGTGTTTGAGGACAAAGAGCCTCTGAGGCTTCCCAATCTAGACGGAGCCAGTCAGGTCCAGAGTGTCTGTCCTGTTTGCTGTAAAGCTAAGAAGGAGGATATTTAAAAAAAAAAAAAAAAAAAGTAGGAAAGCAGGACTTGCTAAAGACCTGCTGAAGTCCAACTGGGCCTCCCCCCTAGCTAGGAAGTGGGAGAGTATTATTAAGCTCGTCAATTCATGTCTGCGTATCTTGGGAGTGACTTTTAACTCAGAAACTTCAGTGAGAATGTACTTTGTAAGCAGATCTGGGTTTTTGAAATCCTGGTGGAGTCTGGTCTCTGTCCCTCCTGTGTTTATCCTTAAATCTTCATTGCCCTCCCTTCCCTTGGTATTTGATGTTGTGGATTCAGGTCAATGGCTCATTATGGAATTATTTTAAACTTTGCTCCTCGGCCATAAAAAAGAACAAAATCTTGCCATTTGTTGTGACACGGATGGACCTAAAGGGTATCATGCTACGTGAAATCAGTCACACAGAGAAAGACAAATACCGTATGATTTCACTTATATGTGGAATCTAAAAAAAACAAACGGACAAACAAAACAAAACTCACAGAGACAGAGAACAGAATGGTGGTGAATGCGGGTAAAACCAGGGAAGGAGGGCAAGAGGTACAAAAATACTTCATGAGGGTGTCAGGCATAGCATGGTGACTGTGGTCAATAATATTGTATTACATATTTGAAGGTTGCTAAGAGACTGAACTTTAGAAGTTCTCATCCCAAGAAAAAACAATTTTTCATAACTTTGTATGGGGACCGACATTAACAAGACTCATTGTGGTGATCATTTCACAGTGTATACAAATATCAAATCATTATATTGTATGCCTGAAACTAACATAATGTTATATGTCAATTATACCTCAATTACAAAATAATTTAAAAAATAAACTTTTCAGTAATTTCAGAGTAGAAAGAGGACCTTCAACGTGAGCTTGCTTGTGTGAAGAGTGGCACATTCTGTCCTCCAGCTTATGGATAGTTATGATTTTGTTTTACAAACTGGATTCATTCCTTCTGGCCTCCCCTGCCAGTGTGCTGGCCCCCTCAGGAAAAGGACAGGGATTTTACATCACCCACACCTACATTTTCACCAAGGGTTTGGCCGGATGGAACTGTAGGAAAAGGCCTAATAAAGCACGTGAGTGTTTAACCTAACTCAAACAAATGATTAACTAAAATGTGAGGAGAAAAACAATAACAGGAACCAACAATGGTACGAACACAGATGAATCATCTGTCAACCCTTGCTGATTGACGTCAGACTGACTACAAATGGTGTTTTACAAGTTAAGGACAAGGTGACCTCCAGGGTCATATGCTCATGCTCCTTTAGATTATTTGCCTTCCCCAGGTACATCTCTACAGGTGTGCAAATGCATGGCAAGGGAGCTTTTAGCAAATGAGAGTCCAATTTTGGAATTGCTGCCCTAAAGGCATTTAGATTATCTGAATTCATTCTATGGGAAAAAGAAAATTTTAACAATTTCAAAATCTCAAACAAAAATTTATATTTATCCTCTATCTGACCACCTTTATAAACTTTAAAAAAAAATCCTTTCTACTCTCCTTCTATCACTAACATTCTTCCCTGTATTTTTTTTTCCTTTGTGGCACTTGTTATTATCTGACAAATAGACATGCCTATTGTCTGTCCCTCTCCCCACTAGAATGTAAGCTTTTTGAGAACAGGGATTTTTTTTTTTTTTTTAAGATTTAATTTATTTATTTGAGAGAGAGAGAGAGCCCACAAGCGAGAGAGCACAAGCAGGGGGAGCAGCAGAGGAGAGGGAGAAGCAGGCCTTCTGCCAAGCAGGGAGCCTGACGCTGAGCTCAATTCCAGGACCCTGAGATCATGACCCAAGCCGAAGGCAGCCGCTTAACTGACTGAGCCACCCAGGTGCCCCAGAGAACAGGGATTTTTTATATTCACTGCTGTACCTTCAACATATGGGTCACTGCCCAGCTCACAGAAGGTATCAATAAATGAATGAATCTAACCAAATACCTACCTAAGGTGATTCACTAAATGTTCATTATGTGCATTAGTAAGTAAAGGGATAACTAAGTCTAAAAAGAAAGAGGCAGATTAATTTACCACCTATAATAGGACTTGGTAAATGTTAACCAACAATATCATTATCATTTTTATTATTACTTAAATTAACTGTCCATGATTTTAGATGATATACGACCCTGGAGACAATATCCTGGAGCTTCCTCATGGCTGGGACAAAATCCTGACTTTGACTCTCTCCCATCAAGACTATATACACGTTCATTCTCTGTTTAGACAGGAAAGGAAAAACCTGTTGAAAGGGAAAGTGAAGGCAGTCCAAAGAAGACAGAAGCTTTATTAACAGCAAGATTCCTGATCATGAAGCAACAAAAAGGTGGGGACTGATTAACCCATTTGTTTCAGAGAATGCTTTGAGATCTTCATTTCTTTCAGTAAAACATATCATATATTTCTCTGACTTGAGACAGCTCACTAGGTATTCCTTTAAGAAAAAAATGCAGGTGCCAAAAAATATTTGAAACTTTTTCAGTGTTCAGCTAATTATTGATGTTTATTACAAAATTCCTAAGTTCAGCTAAGTCTTTATATTTAATAAAGACACATGAGATGATTATTTATTAAATATTTCTTTAGGGAAATGCAACTTTATTATATGGTGGCAGTTCATATACACACGATCCAGTTTCAAGTTAAGTCTCATTGTACACAATCACTGAAGTACCTCATCCCAGCAAACATCAGGTACATAATAACGGCCCTCGACCTCCTGGGACACTGCTGTACAAGAAGGGTCCTGAGAAGGTGGGGACAGGGGAGGGGGGGACGGGGCGGTCATACCAGATGCAGAGGGGCTAATGGCCCTTTGTAGCACATGATGTTAATGTGAGGCTTCAACTGCTCGTGGAGAGGGAGCCAGGCACTTGTGGGGTTTTCTCTCTCCCTCCATTCATATAGAAGTGACAAGTGACCTCTGGGAAAATATGGAAGATTTGTAGATACTTCAGTCTGGACTCTCAGGATGACTGGGTAGGGGGAGTCTTATGCCAGATAACCCAGACTCTTGGTTTTTTAGTGGGTGTGACTCAAGAAACTCGAATTACCTAAGTGGATAAGAACACTATAAAATTGGGGGCTTAACTCACCAACCTCTTGGACTATATTTAGATTTGGGTAAGAAAGGAGATGCCAGAAATGCTTGGAAAATGTAACTTCTACTGACACGGGGGGCGGGGTGGGGGGAAGGTCTTTGTCTTGATCATGAAGACTTATGCTGAGTGAAATGCTACCGGGGGTGCTTTTCTCATTTTTAGTGAGAGTACAGGATATAATGTATATAGTTCAAAGAGAACCTGCCTCTGTCCTAGAGCTGGCTCTGTTACCTACCGCCACAGTGAACACCCTTCAAGTAGGCAGGCTTTCTGAGCTTCCACGTCTCGGCAAAATGAGTGAAGGACCAGGTGGTTTTAATACTCTATGACAATAGTTCTAATTTTCTGGTAAGGCAAGTGATCAGAATGACTAAGACTTCCAGAGGCCTATGTAGTCAGGATAAGACAGGAATATTATCAAAAAGTAGTCAAAGGAACTTGCAAATGTATACAAATATAATAGAACCATTATAATAAAGATTAAAATAGTAGGTGAGCCATGAAGGGAAAATGGAAGGAGGAGAAAAGTCATAGGATCATCTAGGTAAAGACACATACTGCAGTTGAACTTCTTGCTAGTCAAAGAAAAAGGGCAACAGGATGATTCTAATTCCCCATAGCTAATAAAAGGACACATAACAACTTACCAAACTTACCAAAAGAGAGAGAGTGTAAAACAGCTTCAAAATCTAAATAGAATGTATTGTTTGGTTTGCTATGTAAGAAATGGTAAAAAAACCACAAATGACAGCGTCATCCAAAGCTCCGAAAATGTCTTTCATTAGCTTTTCTTTTCTTAATGAGATCTCAATAATAGCACCAATAATGACAATAATAATGATGATGAACCAAGGGACCTAGAATAAATAACATGGCTATATTGCTTTCTGGTGATCTAATTTATAAAAGGCTAGATCTTTGATGGCCAGTATTTTCCTTAGACAACTCTTCTTAAATATCAACCATCTCAGACTGACTTTTGACCATTGCTGGGCAAGACCTATATACATCCAATGACGCAATGATTATTGCTATTATAGTGGGACTGTTTCAGTTTACACGAAGCAGTCATTAAGTAGAATGATTTTTTATTTAAACAAATGACTTGCTAGAGACCCCTGCCAATCTACAACCCAAGTGGTCACAGCTTGTTCAGCAAGAGGTTTGGTATTTTCAGGAGGCTGCCAAACTTTGGGGGTAATCACGGTTTCTCTAGAGGAGCAAAGATGGGTTGGTCAAAAATAAGGAAAAAAAAACAAAAATATAGAAAAGAATATTTTATTACTTAGAACCATCTGAGAGAAGTCAATATGCTCAGGGTTTGCCCAGATGAAACAGAAGTTTCTATGAGCTTCTGAGATTTTTTATGACTCTCCTGGTTCGAGATTGGATAGGATCATGTGCCATATGTTTCCATAAGGAAAATGCATTGTTATTGCTCCACATATGGACATATAAAGCAATTATATAATATAAGAGCTTAGATTTTGCTTGACAATGATAATTTTATAGTCAACCCCAGAATTTCAATAATACAGTATTTTGGTAAGGGTTAGAGGAGATAAAATGTAATCACCAGTTTCCTTAAACAAAATGAAAATCCTCATAGAGGGCGCCTGGGTGGCTCAGTTGGTTAAGCGACTGCCTTCGGCTCAGGTCATGATCCTGGAGTCCCGGGATCAAGTCCCACATCAGGCTCCCTGCTCAGCAGGGAGTCTGCTTCTCCCTCTGACCCTCCTCCCTCTCATGCTCTCTGTCTCTCATTCTCTCTCTCGCAAATAAATAAAATCTTAAAAAAAAAAAAAAATCCTCATAGAAACACATTCTCCACTTGCACCCAAATGTTCATCACAGCATTGTTTTATAATTAAGAAAATCCTGGAAACACCTACATAAACAACAAAATGGAAATTGAGAATTATGGCTCAGTCAGTTATTGCTGCATAGCAAACCACCCCAAAACTCTTTGGCTTACAGCAATACGCATTTGCTTTTGCATACTAGGTTACAGATCAGCAGAGAATTTCTCCTGGTCTTAGCTGGACTCCTTCACGAAACTTGTCAGTGACAGGTCAACTGGTAGCCCATTGGTCTAGGAAGGGCTTAGCTATGACAGCTGGGATGACGGGTGCTCCCCTCCACGTGGGTTCCTAGTCTCTAGTAGGCTAGCTTGGGATTTTTCTCATGACAGTGGTCTACAGCAGGGTTCCAAGAAGGCAAGTCGAAGTACAAAAATCTTCTTGAGGCACAAGCTTGGAATCTGCACACCATCACTTCTGATACATTCTGTTGGCCAGAGCAAGTCATAAGACCAGACCATAGTCCAAGGGTTGGAAAAGAAACTTTACCCCCTGATGGAAGGAGCTACAAAATCACATTGCAAAGGATGTAGAAACAGGGAGAGGTGAAGAATTAGAAGCAGTTTTGCAATCTACCACAATGGAATACTCATTTGATGGATTATGATCCAGTCATTCAAAATGAAGCCTATGGAGCAAGTTTAGAGTGTTAAAAGAACAAAAGAAAAAACTGTGTGTTAATTTTTATTACAACCACATAAATGTACATACAAAAGGTTAGAGGAGACTATACGGATATGATAGTTGCATAACGACAAGATGACAGAATTTGTGTTTTTCACTATCTTTCTAAAAATATTCCGACAGCTTTCGTGGATCACCCAAGGCTCCTATCACATCTGCAAGCAGCATAAGCCACATTTCATTCCTTCAACAGGATTTGGCTGAAGTACCCAGTGAATGAACAAAAGAATTATGGAGAGAAAAAGCAAATGATCTATTTTTTTTTTTTTTTTTGCCTTTTTAGACAAAATGATTCAACCCCAAAATTCCATGCCAGACAATTCAGCTGACAGAGAGGGAATTTAATGTGACATAGTATGCTTGCTATTTCTACGGAAATGGAGTTAGAGTTTTTAGAGTACAAAGCAGAAAGCCTTTGCCTGTTAAAGTATTTTGCACAGGAGTGAAACCTTTCATTGTATGGCTAAATCAATGGAGATTATCTCCTCGGCCGGAATTTCCTTTTGTCGGCACGTGTGGGGTGCGGGCATCTGTTCTCGCATTCGATTCAGTCACTGGGTTCTCAGATGAATGACTCAATTCAAGGTAATGCTCAATATTGTATTGAAGTTACTATGTAGATATTGATTTCATGGCCTTTGACTCTTTCTGAGGTCAGTCACTGACCGGCACACTGAACTCAATTTCCTGGGTTGACGTTAGCCCCCGGCGGTATTGTCCACACTAGTTTTGATGTAGTGATGCAGTGGTTCTAATCCAAACCTTCCCTAGGGTACAATTTCTGCAGGACTGCTTTCAACAGGACTCACCTGTGACCTGATTGACAAATAAGCTGGGGAGTATCACGTGAAGTCAAATGCAGGTTTACACTAGTGATGAACCCTCCCCTGGCCCAAAGTCACGGTTCTTGCAAAATAGCAAAGGAAACCAGAATTACAGAAATTCAGGGCTGGAAGGCAATTTAGCATCCGAGGAAAATCAGATCCAGAGGCAGCATGCTATTTACATGTGTTCCAGTCCTAAAATTAGTTGCCGTGAGGTTGTTCCAGGCCTCCTCTGTTCCAGTGCCCCTGGGGATTTTTTGTCCTCCTACAGACAACAGATGGCTAGGAGCACCAATCCTCCTGAGAGAATGTGTGGAGGCAAGAGGAGCACTCCATTGAGAGAGGGCCATGTCACTCCCTATCTCACCGTACCCCGTGCTAACTTTCACAACTACTAGTCCAGGGAGATTTGTAAAAGAAGTCAGGCCTTTGTCCAGCCCCACCCCCTCTTGCACCTTTCCCAGATTGTTGTTTTAACCCTTGGGCGCAGCCTAGAACCTCTTGGTCCCCAAGCCCTCTCCTCTCGGTTCCTAGCGAAACATACAATCAGAGCCTTTTGCACAGTGATGTATTGTAACTTATTTAAATCTCAAAGTGCAGATCCTGTTTGAGGGATTTGCATGTTCTCAAGGATTGAATCTTAAAGAACTGAAACTCAAAGGTATGAACCCATGGGAGGGGCACAGACTCAAATGACTCGAAGGACTACGAGGTCCTGGTGGGCAACTTGGAGAGAAGCAAACCTCGGGGCAGGAGTGAGGCTCTCCCATGAAGCTTCTCTGCACCAAGGGTCTCAGGGTGACTGGTTAACTTGCTGGTCCTGGGCCAGTTCAAAGAGGCTCGAGGGGA
Source organism: Halichoerus grypus (assembly GCF_964656455.1). Taxonomy (NCBI): domain Eukaryota; kingdom Metazoa; phylum Chordata; class Mammalia; order Carnivora; family Phocidae; genus Halichoerus; species Halichoerus grypus. The sequence continues at coordinate 62,074,618 of NC_135715.1, read as the reverse complement.
CATCTCTCAACTTGCTACTGAGACACTCCCGAGTGAAGAGTCAGGGTGTCGCCCTTTTCACTTCCTGGCCAGACTCTTCACCCTGTGCTGTAAGAACCAGGTCATCCTTCTAGGGGAAATTCTGGTCATATTTTCCTCTTTGTTATTTTTTTCAAAAGAAGCTGGAAAGCTGGGTTTCATGTGACATCTTCTGATTTTTCAATGCCAGGAACTAATTCCAATTGTGGAAATCCTTTCTGGGGGGACAAGTAGTATAATCTGTGGGTTGATTCGGGCCCTCGGGGTGGCCTTTTATGACCTCTGCTGAGGGTGGATGTTTGGGGAAGGGTGGGACGAGGTAGGACAGAGCAGATACTCCTCAAATCATAAAGTGGGGGAAAGGGTGTCAGGGGTTATGTAGGAGGCTTATCAGCATCTCCCAGGATGGAGTGAATTCAGGAAATGGAGGATTTTTGTTTTGTATTTCTCAAAGGGAGACATGATTTTTAAAGGCTGTATAACCATGCCTTAGTGAATGGCCACCCACGTGGGACCACCCACGTGGGACCACGTGGGCCATAAACAGAGAGGTCAAACAGCATGAAGCTGAAGCCACAGATGTGAGGTCACTGCACTGCCATGCTGCCCTGTCTGTGCCCACCCTCTGAGCATTGTGGCCTGGGCGTGGAGCAGGGAACATTCTAGAGATGGTTAGCAATATAGAATCATGGAATCCCAGTGCTCTAAACTACCTTAACAGTTATCTGTTCAACCCTGTCACTTTATACAAATAATATGAGCCCAGAGAAGGAGGGACTTCTTGCTCTCAACCTCACACAGCTGCTTTGTGGAGGAACTGAGACTACCACACAGCCCCCCACCCCCTCCTCAGGACAGAGCTTGTCTTGAGTACTCTCCCAGCCCCTCATTCCACCCTCACTCCAAGAGGAGTTGTCATAAAGGTACCTGTGAAATGGAAAATTAGATACAGCTTCATTTTGGTATCTTTGTAAGACTTTTCATATCAAAAATTTCACAAGCTAGGAAAAAAATTCTCAAATCATGCACCCCTGACTAGGGCTCAGAAAAGAGACACCAAATCATTTTATGCTCTGCTTAATTATGATGAAGAGCTTAGTAAATGTGCATGCCTGACACTCTACCAAGCATTTCACACACTCCTGCATTTAATCTTCATTATTATCCTCATTTTACAGTTGGGGGAATTGAGGCTCTAAGAAGCTAAGACATCTTCCCGAAGGCTCACAGTTAGATCAAGTGTAGTAGGTGACAGAGCCGGGATCTGAACCCCTATAGTCCGACCCAGAGCTCTAACATAATAAACTAGGTCCCCATAGCTGAGCTTCATCCCCTCACTCAAGTCCCAAGAGATGTTAGCTTCCAAAGGTCCAGTTCCCAGAAAACCTCCCACTGGCCTGGCATCTAGGGAGCTGCCCCAGTCTCTTCTGCTAAACACTACTCTGAGCCCACTTCATCACACATTATTATTTTTTTTCCAGGCTCCCAAAATGTGGTCTTCCCTCATTATGCCAATTAGGAGGAACAGATGGTCTTCTGCTCAATAGTTAACCATTCAAAACTTATGGAAGAAAATCCTGGAAGGTTTATTTCAAATATGAAAAGTGTCAACCCAAAGGAAAAAATTTTTAAATAATCTTCTGGAGGGGAAGAGTTCCAGAGAAAGACTTTCTGCAACTTTAACCCAAATGTCATGGAATGTGTACACTACAGTGGCAGAATGTCTTGATCCCAGAAGAATACACATAAACAGAGGAGGTAATTGGATTCATCATTTTGACACCTGAAAGGATGACAAGAGACCTTTAACCCGCTGATAATCAGCCGAGTGTGCTGTCATTGTGTACCGTTCACCCAGACTATGGGGTATCACATTAGCAAGCCGGCTGGCCTATTAGAGGCATGTAATTCTTTCATATACTTAGCGTGGAAGTGGATAGGATTCAAAACAGCTTCCTGCTCTCTGACATGCATCCAAATTTTTAATAGCAGCTAAGTACCTTACTAAGCAATTGAATAAAATAATGCATTCAGGCCCCAGAAAACCTTTTCAGACCTCTTTTTATCTCTACATTTTGCTGATGGAAAATGGATTGTAATTCAAATTTATATACTGGGCACATGCCAGGCAATAGATTTTTTTTTCTTCGTAAAACTCAAGCATTCCAAACTATTGGAGGAGTTAAGCAATTTTGATCATTTTGAAACTAGCTGTCAGATTTAATCTGTGCTAAAGAGACAGAGGGCAAATGTATTCTGAAGCTTGTTATATAATTTACAGATTATTTTTGCAATTTATATTCCATCAAATAGGGTATATTAGGCTCTCAGAAAGCACGTAATGATCAATTAATTTCAGCAGAGCAATCCTGGTGGCACTTAAGGGACAGAAATGATTAGACCCTTTTCTAGCTGAGTGCCAAGGTCAAGTCATCAAATATGACTGATTATATTTTCTAATGGTTTCTCTATGCCCATTAAAGAGCACTCAACTATTCAGACTCTCCTCTGATCATGACATTCAAAATTTGCTCGGATGGCTCCTGACAAGCAAAAATGTATTCTCTAATCTTTAACCACATAAACAATAGCTAACCACTTGTAATTGAGTTTAAATTGATTTCAGGTGGCTTCAGAGAAAAGCAATTTCTACAACAGATTAACCTCTTAATTAAAGTATATTAAGAATACTGTCAGGTGTAGGAATTCTGCTCCAGCAGAAAATTATACCTCATTGACATTCATTTACGAAAGAATTGCTGCTCTGTTCCCAGGTAACAGGTTACTTATTTGTGGTTCTTGCTTCACTAGGTCAACTCAAGCCTGGTTCACTCTGTGGAACATCCCCTTTCTGATGGGACAGGGTGTGGAGAAGGAAAGTGGGTGATGTGAAACATTGTTTATGGCATGATGCTGTCCTTGTACTTAGGTGTTCAGAAAGTTACTTTGCTCACAGATTGGGATCCTTCTGCTAAAACAATAGACTCCCTTAATCTGAGAAAAGAGGGAAAGCATGTGTCAACCTTCTCATCGATAGTGACTCAACAGGTCTCGGCGAGGTGGTGTTCTCCAGTGCATTAAACGTAGACACCATCCTGTCCTCTAAGTCCGTGCTACTCAAAAGTGGTCCTCAGATGAGCACCACGTGGCAGACTATGAGAAATGCGGAGTCTTGGGCCCCTCCAGCACCCCCCAACACACAAACACACACCCCAGACCAAATGAATTAGAATCACCACTTTAACAAGATCCCCAGGGAATTCACTTGCACTATTCACGTTTAAGGAGTGCTGCTCCAAGGGACTGTTCTGTCTGAATTCTCATTATCTCAGGGATCTATACAATGCCAGAAATATTTAGTCAGTTTGGTGAAGACAAAAACAGAAACAATGCAACTGGTCGATGAGCATTATGTAGACCAAATAATTTCCTCTCCCCTTTTTACTTTTCAAGACCCTACTGCCTTCCTCTTTTTCATGCCTGGTTGTGAAAACCCCAGGTGAATGTATTCCCACTCACCCAGTTCTGGCCCAGCACATGGGACATATGGAGTTCCTGACCTATGCTGCAGTTGGTTCTAGAATCAAGCTTTATCCCCGTGCTGGCTCCATGGGCCTAGGATAACCTGACCCTGGTCATTTGCTCTTTTGGTACCGTAACCTTTGGCTCATATTCCTGAACTGCTTCCAGCCTCTGTCACCCTCAGCTGGGATTTTTTGCTGCCTTCAGAACTTGCCTTTTTTATCTTGCCCACCTGGTCTTGCAATACGTCCTTCCCATTGTCACCTGTCTAAACTTAGGGTTGCGGTGTGGACTTCCACCCCATAGGGGGCAGCCTCCAGCCCCCCCTTAACATGGTTTGTGGTTGTTAAAAGGAAGTCACACCAAAGTGCAGCTGTGCTTAGCACCCAGCTGTTGTTAAGAAAAATTGGTGGAGAACAGCAAATCTCAGGCTTGACTACACATTACAATACCCCGAGGAGATTCAAATTTTCCAGTGCCGAGGGTCCATCCCAGATAAGCTTAAGTCATAATCTCACGTCCTGAGTATTAGGTATAAAAACCTCCCAGGTGATTCTATCACACAGCCAGAGTTAGGAAACACCAGTTTAGAGAAACTTCCCTGACCCAACCATGCCCCATGCACTCCATTCTCTACGCTTGAGTACTAAGTTGCTTCTTCTATTCTCCTTAGTATTTCTCCCCACCACCAGAGCATTGAGAAAATTGTGACTAAAGAGTGTAGAGCTTCTGTGTGTCTCAATGGAGAGGGAATCGGAAGGAAGGGGAACGGGGAGAAGAACCTCCATGCATTATCCATCATATCGCTAAGACTGTGCAAGGGATGGAGAGTAAACTGGCCACCCAGCGTTTTTCAGTCTAAGGTGCATGACCAGTGCAGAAGAATCACAGAAAGCGAAAAAATATAATCAGGAAATCACAACCACTCGCAAGCCTTGAAGAAAGGCAGACAAAGCATGAGGGAAGAGATTCAACATGATACAGGAGATGTTTGCCCACTTGCAGATATTCCAGAAAAGAAAAATGCTCCCAGACTGTTTGTGTCCATAAGTGGTAGTCCTAACCTGCCCAGAGCATCCCCAGGTTGCGGAGGTAAAGCAGAGAGGGCACCAGGCGCTTCGGCCAAGGATCTATCCCCATCCAAGATTAAACAGAGACGGAGAAAGCAGTGGCAGCAGCACCCACGCCAGGGCTGTGAGCCTGGTATCACCGCTGGGTGGGTCTGAGCCTGCGTCAGAGCCAAGTTAGAACACCTGCCGCCATGAGCAGGCTGCCAGGATGGTCCGGACATGCTTCCTCTGCTTATCATTTCTTTCATGGGCCAGGGATTCAGAGCGCCTGGCCCAGTGCACTCGGGTCTCTAAGTGTCACCCTCCGACTGGCAGATGAGCTGCACCTGGGCACTTGTTAGACATGCAAATGTTCTGGGCGAGGGCCCCACCCCAAACTTACTGAATCAGAAACTTGAGAGTGGGGCCCAGCGAGCTGTGTCTTAAGAAACACTCCAGGTGATTCTGATGCACACTCCGGTTGGAGCACCACGGCTTTGTTTTACACCTACCTAGAGCTTGCTTCTGTGTCTCTTCAGTCATCTCGCTCACCTGGTTTGGGAGGGGAGGTGATGCTGAAAAGGCCCGTTCTCTCCTTGGGCAGCCTGCGCCCTGCACCTGCTGGGGTTACCACCCGCTGCTTTGGCAGCCCCCTTTCTGAACCTCTGAGCTTCTGTTTTCCGGGCTCTGGACTGTGGTTTCTGATCCCTCTATTCTGGCTCCCTGGACATAATCTTTGCCATTTGAACCTGAGGGAACTGCCTTCTCCTCCCCGCCTCAGTTTCCCTCCCAGACTCCAGACCCTGCTCCTCTGCCTAGTCCTCCCCTCTCTGCTTCCTTCTCTCATAGCTCTGGAGGCCCAGCCTCACTCTAGAGAGCAGAGACCCCCGGCTGATCTCAGCTCTGTTTGCCACCCTCCTGGCATGCTACATTTAGTTAGTAACCAATATGCTGCTATCAAATACTTTTGAATGAAAGAATTAAGCACTTTTTAATCTCTGAAATCCTTCTTCCCATATGATTTCATCAGATCATTGTGACAGTCAGAGAGAGAGCGCAAGTATTAACCATATTTCACAGTCAGCAACGCTGAGACCAGTCCAGGTTACAGCACAATCAGTAGTAGAGCAAAGACTGGAATTCAGGTCTTTTTTTTTTTTTTAAGATTTTATTTATTTATTTGACAGAGAGGGACACAGCGAGAGAGGGAACACAAGCAGGGGAAGTGAGAGAGGGAGAAGCAGGCTTCCCATGGAGTAGGGAGTCCGATATGAGGCTCGATCCCAGGACCCTGGGACCATGACCTGACCTGAAGGCAGACGCTTAATGACTGAGCCACCCAGGCGCCCCTAGAATTCAGGTCTCTTAAATCCTGACACAGTGCTCCTGACCTGGGGTTCCTTCCACTAAGCAGTATTTTCTACGCTCTGAATTCATCTCTGCCCAATAGCATACCATTAACATTACCTGCGAGGCTTGGATCTGAAATCAACATTCACCTACAGCGGGTACTGGTTTTAAGTGGACAAACTGCAAAGAATGTCTTTTACATTGCTGCACAGGTGCACACCAAAAGATCTAGCAGAAGACAGGAGGATGGGTGTGTGGACCATGCAGAGAGGTCACTTGCAGCTGCAGTGATTGGTTCATGGGGTCACATGAGCCTCTGGTGACTGACAGAGTTGATTAATGGGTCGAGAAATCCTGCAGTGGTTGAGAAATCAAAAGATTCTCAACTTGAAGCTCTTACTAGTTTGCATTTGCCTCTCATGTCTTAGGAACATCAAGAATAAACCTGGGCGTGGTGCCTGGGTGGCTCAATTGGCTAAGCATCGGCCTTTGCTCAGGTCATGATCCCAGGGTCCTGGGATCGAGCCCTGCATCGGGCTCCCTGCTCAGGGGGGAGCCTGCTTCTCCCTGTCCCTCTGCCGCTCCCCCTGCTTGTGCTCTCTCTCTCTCTGTCAAATAAATGGAATCTTAAAAAAAAAAAAAAAAAAAAGGGCACCTGGGTGGCTCAGACGTTAAGCGTCTGCCTTCGGCTCAGGTCATGATCCCAGGGTCCTGAGATCGAGCCCCACGTCGGGCTCCCTGCTCCGTGGGAAGCCTGCTTCTCCCTCTCCCACTCCCCCTGCTTGTGTTCCCTCTCTCGCTGTGTCTCTCTCTGTCAAATAAATAAATAAAAATCTAAAAAAAAAAAAGAATAAACTCGGGCATTTGAGAGCTAGTAGGATTCCCTTTAGAACCCGCTGCTGAAAGCTCTAGCCTCTGAAGGCCAGTACTTTGCCTGGAGGGAAGCACCTGTCTACTAGCCTGAGTTTGCCCAGAGGTTAGGGAGTAAAGGCCCTGAGCAAGGACATCCTCATGTGTGGTGGCTAGGTTGAGGGGCCCACCCACCTATCCCAGATTCTGAATGGATGTCTCAGCCACTCAATGCAAGTCCTGTGTCTGGTGGCTTAGATGGTAATGTTGAAACCCGACAGGTGCCTATTGCCTCAGCCTCCACCACTGAACATCCACCTTCAGTGCGTCTCTGCCTGTGCTTGCTGCCCTGTGTGGACCTCCGAGTTCCAATCTCGTTCAGCCTGTGGAGAGGCCAGACCATGGCCATGCCCTCCAGTTCAGCTAGATAACTGGGACTCTGGTCATGGCTCTGCCTTTGAAGCTCACATAAACCCCGATCCCATGTCTCATATCATGACCTGGTCCTCTGGTCCTCCATGCTGTCTAGATGGTCCATCCCAAGCTCAGTCTGCCCTCCAGTCCAAAATCTTCCTGGTCATTTCTGACCCATGGTTTCTGTGACCTGGCAGCCACTCTCTCCAGCTCAGTGGATGGTCATGTCTGGAAAGGTCAAGGTTCCTGAGCTGCTTTAAATCTAAAGTGTGGTTGAGGTTCAACAATGTTAGTGAGGGGGAAAAAATGTCTGAAGAATGGACTAGATGGATAAATTGCATTTGGAGAAAGGGGAGAACAAACATGATTAGGCTGGTCTTAGTTTTCAAATATTAAGCTAAATAAAGAATATCTTCCCTGCATGTCAGCTGACCCCGAATCCCTCACATATTTCTATGCTTCCTCACAAGTGGCCCAAATTCTCAGTTGTTATAAGATGGCCCTGTAATTTCCTGAGCAAATGGCAGGAGGATGACAACGAGAAGATGAAATAAAAAGAAAGAGGAAAAAGAAATGACTAATTAAAACATAGTTTTTAATGAGCACTGACTGTGTGCTAAGCACTCTGCTAAATACCCAGCACACAGTAGCACACTCAACCCTTGCAACAATCTTATATGATGGTGATACTGCCCCAAATTTATAGGTGACAAAACTATAATAGACCCAGAATGTGGTTCCAAATCTACGCTCCTAACCATCTTGTTAAACTCCTTCCCCAACAGGCACTGGATTCTGTGCTCTTAGGCATAGTTCATTCCTTCACTTTGGCCTCAAGAAGTGGTAGCTTGGTTGGCCAGCCCCCATCATCGCCATATGTGGTGGTTTTATCAACAACGCTCTCTTTGAGGCCAGCGAGCAAACAATATAATCCCTTGAAATATTGAAAAATTAAGTTGATTAACTAGGCCAACTAATTTTCACTCACATGTCCTGGGAAGAGGACTGAACTCGGGTCTTGGCCCTGGCCATGTGACCTTGAACACGGACAGACATCTCTGAGAATACTACTGTCTAGCATTCTATGCCCCTATAGTGCTGTTCAAAAATCAAACGAACTATTGACTTAGGGACACCCTATAAACTGGAAGGTACCACCAAAAATAAAAATTATTAGTATGTCAAAAAGCGGTTTAACTCTTTTTCCGCTGAATTCACCACCCAAGAGTCAGTGAGGGAGACAAGATCTTTTATGGCTGGGTTCATTCCAACAACAATACTTTCCACAAACATCCATTAAAGTCTTAACATGAGCCAGGCACTTTTATAGGTATTTTCTCTTCTCAGAGACAAGAGACAAGACATTTATGACCAAGTTACTTCTGCATCTCCTCATATTTTGGCAGGTCTCACACCTGCTGTGGACCAAACACCTAGAGCCGGACCTGGATAGGTCAGTTAATTGGGATTCAGACACCACGGTTTGATTCCACAAGCACCTAATTGTCCACATCTTACTTAGGCACCTTGCCACACACACATCTGTGTGGCCTATGGGACAAGGTCAAATTGCTTTTTCATGGAGGCCATTTTGTCACATGGATTTCCCACAAGAGAGGGTGACTGAATCACAGCAGGTCCATCACTGTATAACAAGCTCAAAATGCGTGCCCCGCTGAGCATGAGTCAGGTCCAGTGTGGACTTATAGGCAGTCTCATTTCCAGCTTTCTACTTTTTTCCGTCTAGCTTCTCTTCCTGAGTTTGTTTTGCCTTTAGCTTTTTTGTGTTGAACTTTATAAGTATTTTTTGATACTTTTGTCTCAGTGCCATGGCTAAGAAAGAGACTACTTTTTTGAGAAATGCATTCATATAAACATTAGGTTGTAGTATTTCTCAATTTCTTTTAAGTAAACAGATATCAGAAATTTCTTTTTAATAGAAACTTTTTTATTGAGATATCATTCCAATACCTTATAGTTCGCCCACTTAAAGTATATAACTTGATGGTTTTTAGTATGTTCACAGTTACACAACCATCACCACAATCAACACTAGACTATTTGTCTAGTGTTGGTCACACTCCATTCCCCCTAAACCTCCCAGCCCTAGGCAACCAATGAAATACTTTCTGTCCATATAGATTTGCCTATTCCAGATACTTCATATGAATAGAATCATCCAATATATGGCCTTTTGTGATTGGCTTCTTCCACTTGGTGTAATGTTTTCAAGGTTCCTCCATGTCATAGTTCCTGGAAACTTTGGAGTCTCTTCAGTTAGGAACTCAGACTTATATTCTTCCTTCTCATGGAAATTTGAATTGTCTTTCCATCACTTGGAATGATAATAAGAAATAACAATAAAAGTATCCTTTCGTGGGTGCTTATACACATACTGTCTCATCCTCACCACAGCTTATAGGGGAGTTATTATGGCCACTATTTTCCAAGGTAAGACACCTAGAAAGGTCACAGTGTTCAATAAGCGATAGAGCCACTATTCTAACTCAGGTCTCTGAGTCTAAGTCTGGTAGGTCTGTCTTGGAAGATGAGATCATAGTTATCACCAGCAGCATCATAAATACCTTTATCGTGTTTCTCAGAAGCTCAGCACTGGCCCATGGCTGTGGCCTTGATGTGTGCCAGAGAAGTAAGTAAAGAAAAGCTCCTCCGACATGAAACACCCTCAGACATGGCCTAGACAGGAAATGAGGCAGGATGCATGGCACCCAGAAGTGTGGGACTCCAGAATCCAAAAGATTCAAATCCCAGATCTCCAACTTTTAGCTGTGTGCACTTGGAGCAATTACTTTCTCATTTTTTTTTTTTTCCCACATGGAAGATGAGGAGGATGGTTCCTACACTGTAGGGTTATTAAGGGAATGAAACAAAAATGATGAGGGCTTAGCACAGCACCTAGCACAGAGTAAGTATTCAAGAATATTTGCTACTGTTAAGGAATATGGTCAATAAAATTAAAATGCAATGTATGGTGACAGATGGTAGCTATGCTTGTGAGGAGCATAGCATAATGTACGGACTTGTCAAATCACTATGTTGCTCACCTGAAACTAATGGGACATTGTGTGTCACCTATACTCAAAAAAAAAAAAAAAAAAGAATATTTGCCACCATTGATTATTATTATAGCATCAAAGATGGAGTGGCATTTCATTAGTCATCCCGGAAGTACATCTTCATGGTCTCTACCTACACACACACACACACACATACCCCAAAGGAGTTCAGGAAGTGAACCCCTCATTGGCCTTCTATTATCATGTCTGAGGTAACTTATTAGAAGGGGAAAGAGTTTAATTTTTTTAAGATTTTATTTATTTATTGGAGAGAGAGATAGAGAGAGAGGAAGAGGGAGCACAGAGGGCAAGGGAGAAACAGACTCCCCATTGAGCAAGGAGCCCAATGCAGGGCTCGGTCCCAGGACTCTGGGATCATGACCTAAGCCGAAGGCAGACGCTTAACTGACTGAGCCACCCAGGCGCCCCAGAAGGGGAAAGGGTTTAAATGCAAGAGGGAATACAGAAGAAGCAAGGCCTACAGCACTGGGCGAGAGAATACCGCAAGAACTAGAACAAATGACCTTCACGGAGCCCTAAACTGCAGGGGAGAGAGGAATGAGTCAAGGGGGAGAGAGGCAGCCATGCTGTCATGGTCTCACTGCAACAAACTACTGATGGAGAGTCAGCCTTTAGAAAGTTCACTGAATCTTGCAAAAACATGACTACCGTAGTAGGAAAACTTGCCAAAACTTGCCAACTTATGCAATTTGGAGCCAAATGCTCCTTTCCGCCTCCCCCCCCCCCTTAATGTTCAGCTTCTGGCTATGCCAAAAGCAGTTACTGGCAAGGAAATCATTAAAAAAAAATTTTTTTTGGCATATGGCAAAAGGCAGGGAAGTAGAAAAAGAACCCCAGCGGAGTTTTCCCCTAACCTTTCATTAAAATTATTTTCTGGATTTGGCACAACAGCATTAATCAAAATCCACAATTCACAATGAAACTCATTTCAAAACTTTTAATTGGGGGAATAACTTTTTGTAGAAGTTTTAAATAAAAAATCTATCCTACAGATACATGCTCACACACACACAACAAAAATGTGCAAGGACGCTTAGTGCAACATTTTTTAATACAGAGCTTCTTGGATTTACAATGGGGTTATGTCCCTATTAAGCCCATCAAAAGTATGATATCACAAGCTGAAAATGCATTTATCCACATAACCCACCGAACACCATCGCTTTGCCTAGCTGATCTTAAACATGCTCAGAACACTTATATTAGCCTAGTTGGGCAAAGTCATCTAACACAAAGCCTATTTTATAACAAAGTGCTGAATATCGTATGCAGTTTATTGACTACTATACTGATACACAGAAACAGAATGGTCATATGGATACAGAGTGCTTGTCCGTGTATCGGTGTTCGCCCTTGTGGTCACGTGGCTGCCTGGAGGCTGCGGCCACTGCCCAGCATCACAAGAGAGGGTCACAATGCATATCGCTAGTCCAGGAAAACATCCACATGCAAAACTCAAAGTATGGTTTCTGCTGAATGGGTATTCACACCACCATAAAGTCAAAAAATCATTAAGTTGGTCCCCCTCCTAAGTCGGGGACCGTCTATAATTATGAGAAACAACTGGAAGGTCCCAAAACAGGAGAATGGCTAAGCCAAATATGGCATCAGCATCTGACTCCAGAATTATTAAAATTAATGGAAACTCTATGAGGGCAGAGATTTTGTCTTTTTTGTTCACTGATGTACTCCTACCTCCCGGAATATTGGCTGGAACTTTGTAGAGTTCAAATATCTGTCAATTAACTGGATGGGTGAATGTTTGTGAGATGCTTTTGTAATAAACAGTTCAATACATATATATATGTATTGTATGTGCATATGTGTCTATATAGGTATAAGTTTATATCTATGTGTGTGCACATGTCCATGTTGTATATATGTAATAGCTGTTGAAATGGTGACAACTGTCAAACACAGGCATAAAGATACTGATGCTTGAACACCAGAGGAGGCTGTCCTGGGCAGAGCATTCTTCCTACCTGCTTGGGACTCCTTTACCCCTCTCCTCTTACCTTTTTTCTTATCTTTCATTTGGGAGTAATTTTCCTCCACTTTTCCCCATGGTAATAGCTCTTCATTAGCACTCCAGTATATATAAAATGCAAAAAGTCAATTAATAAAGACACGAGGCTACTTCAGGATTTTAAGCTAGCAGTGATGGAGGGCAGTTACTGTCTTGGCCTCAGAATCGATTGTACTAAGACAACTTCGATTTGCGTAGGTAAGTATTACATGTAATAACTTTTTAAGTAACTGTGTCAGCTAACGGTCCGGTTCAACCGAGATGCAAGAGAAGTGTTCCCTCTTTGTTCACATAACTTCCATGGATGTGGCAGCACAAATGTATAAGGGAGGGCCATCTCCAGTGGATGAGCTTTTGATACAAAACGAGTCTATGCCAGTGTTGTTAGTTATAAGTCTTTAATAGAAAAAAATTATTTCTTAAATAAAATGTGGAAAAAAGAGCTGCAGTTTATGCAAGCCATGGCAGAGACCTGCAGAAAATATTGACAACTTTTGTTCTGAAAATGCTTTGCCTTGGGACCTGTCGATACCTCTTCCCTGTTTGCTGTTACACTAGTTCTTAGCCAGAGCTGACATCTCAAAAATACCCAACCCAACGTGTGATGTGAGTTTAAAGTGAAAGCAAATGAAGAGCTCAGCCTGGCATATATTTCATGTTCCTTTCATGTGTGTGTGCATGCACACACACACACACACACACACCCCTTCTCAAGAAAGAATATGGTGCTACCAAGCCAAAGGGTTGGTAGCAATTTCTATCCTCTGGATGGCTTCGCAAGTTTGACTTGATGATGGACATTTAAGATGAAAATTGGCTGTCTCCCCGTAGCCCCAGGAACACTGCAAAAAGCATGGGGAGTTTCTGCCTCTGAATGTGGCTCTTACCCTCATCGAAGTCTCCGTCCTCACAGTATAGTCTTTGGACTTTTCAACACATTCCTTTTTTATTACTCCATCCTAACTAACATAGAGTCCACATAACATAGTTCAACACAATGTGACGTTAGAATAAAATGCGAAAACCTTGCCTCCTTCCCCAAGATTGGGCTCTTGTCCACCACTCTATCTCATGACATGCCCCACTGCTTCTTGCAAGCCTCCAAGCTTTGCCCCCCACCACGTGTCATATGCTCTTGCCATTCCTACGTTTTGGAAAGTGCTTCCCCCAGCTGTTTACATCATTTAGTTTCTCCTCTTAAATGATACCTCCCTGGAGAGGTCATCCCACTACCACTTCATCTACCTCCTGTCAGACTCTCTCTAATGCAGCAATCTTTTCTCTTTCAATATCCTGCCTATTGACTTATTTATTTGGGTATTATCAGTCTTTCTTCACTAAAACTTAAGCTCTGTGATGTCAGAGACTTTGTCTTGCTTACTGCTATATTTCCAATGCTTAGCACATAGTAGGTGTTCAAGAAAGAAGAAAGAAAGAAATAAGAAAGAAAGAAAGAAAGAAAGAAAGAAAGAAAGAAAGAAAGAAAGAAAGAAAGAAAGAAAAGGGGGAGGGAGGGAAGAAGGAAGAAAGAAAGGATGGAAGGAAGGAAGAAGGATGGAAGGAAGGAAGGAAGGAAAAAAGGACGGAAAGAAGGAAGAGAAGAAAGAAAGAAAGAAAGAAAGAAAGAAAGAAAGAAAGAAAGAAAGAAAGAAAGGAAGGAAGAAAGGAAGGAAGGAAGGAAGAAAGAAAGGTTAAGAAACTACCCCCAATGCTGACATAGTATGGAGCACACAAAGGAATGGACTTAGCACTAATAATTTAGAGCACAGAGTATACACAGTGGTAAATGAGAGAAACCCTCAGAGCCAACACATGGAGACAGAGGCAATTTTAGAAACCATAAATAATTAGAATCAGTATTTTTTTCAGAGAATGATGAAAAAAGTAGCTCCTCTAAACAAATAATGGATCAATTTAGAGGCAGCTGTACCACAGAAGTTTTGCAGCATGTGTTAGGTCCCCAGTCATTGAGCTTAAGTTCCAAAAAAAGGACTCAAGTGTTTGGAGAAAGATCAGTAAAACGAGGCAGGACCCTGGGCTATGGGCCTATCCATGAGTCCATGAGGACCAGGCCCAAATCTTCCCAGGAGAAAGATCAAGTAAAATCCAGAATTAAACCAGAGCTCCTTTGTGACAAAGGTCAGTGCTTGGTCAGGGCTACGGATCAGGGTGGGCTGGGTCTGTGGGCAGAGGTCAGCATAAGAGGTCAGCTCCACTCAGGGAGGGGCTGGGAAATAGTCAGGGACCAAAGCAGGGGAGCAGACATTTGTCATCATGATGTCGTCCAAACGTGCATTTGGGAGTAGGGAATACAACCTCCCAAGAACACATGGTATGATGGGCGCCAGCAAAGTATTATATACAATATATATATATACAAATACACAAAGTATTCTCTAGATCCTACACATAGACACCCTTTCCTGCTCTGACACCTTTGCATTTGCTGTTTCCCATTTTTCGGAATATCTTCTTCCACTTCTTATCTGGCAAACTCACTCACTATTCAGAAGCCAACTCAAATGTCGTCTCTATTGTGAGTTCACACAGTGACGCTTCCCATGGATGCCCTAAATCTAGTTGCACCCCATGACATTCAGGTCTGGCTCATTGGCCTTGACAGTCCCATAGTATGTGCTCTGGCCCACAGCAATCATGGCCCCTGTGCCTTAGATAAGTGATCGCGAGTGAGGGCAGCCAGGAGGATCTCGCCCAGGCCCTGTCTCTCCGAGGTCCCCCTCTGGGCTGACAGGCTGGCATAGTGAGAAGCCAGGGCAGTCAGACCCACACTGCACTCATGCCTTAGTCACCGACCTTCCCGGTCAGAATGCACAATGCTCACCGCCTGATGTGAGGTCCAGGCCAGGCACCCAACCTGTGCCAGTCTTTTCTGCTCTGGGCCCCACGGGGGGCCATTGGCTGGTCTATGGGAGCTGGCAACATTTGCTAAGTCCACTGCTCTTCCTACCTGCGTCTGGGGTTCATGTGCACCATCACTTTGACTCCAAAACAATGTTCTCCACTTGTGGTTGCTGGCCGTGTCCATCTGCCGGTAGCTTCTCTCAGCCAGCCTGTCATTCAGCCCACACTCACTGTAGGGGGAGAACACAACACAGCGCTAGGTTTTGTGGAGCTGGACAGGAAAGCAGGATGTGGGGCTCAACTGCCCACTCACATCTGGGACTATTAACAGCAGGCACAAGCAATGGCCGGCAGAGAGACTCACTGCATCAAAGGGACTTGCAGAGGCAGGGGAGAGGAACGAAGCCAGGGCATGAGAAGACTGAGGTACACAACTTTCCGAGTTGAAATATTACATCAGTAGTATGCATATTTTATTAAATATTAAAATATTATAATAATGTTGAAATATTACATTTTAAAAGTTAAGGTTCCTCTTTCTCTCTGAGTTATGCTCTATGAAATATATGAATATACGGTGTTCCCACCAAAAGCACACTTGTATGATACACATATGTGATGTATGTATCAGCAGTATTTTAAAGATTTTACTTATTTGAGAGAGAGACAGCATGCACATAAGCAGAGGAAGGACAGAGGGAGAGGGAGAGAATCTCCAGCAGACTCTGCACTGAGCACAGAGCTGGACATGGGGCTCAATCCTAGGACCCCGAGATCATGACCTGAGCCGAAACCAAGAGCTGGACGCTCAACTGATTGAGCCACCCAGGCGCCCCAGTATTAGCAATATTTTAGACATGTGACCATTACAGCTACTGCGAAATCCTTATATTTTACAGTCTGGGAGGTCTGGGTCTAAATCCCAGTTCTGCGACACCAATTATTCTGTTATGACCTCAGACAAATCATTCCATCTCTCTGCCTGCGTTGTATCAGCTATAAAATGAGTTTGTGGACAGGGTTGTTATGAGAGTCAAATCAAAGTGATTGGCACCTACCTCACCTTTTATAGACATCAAGGATACTGTTTCTCAAATGCACCCTGTTATATTTCTAACACTGATTCCCAGGCAAGGGTGAAGTTCATTCCACCTAGACCAAAGAAGGTCATAAAGTAGAAACACATACATTAGTCAGCAGAAAGCTTCCATCGAGTAGGAAAAGAGGGTGATCTGACATTCAGGGGAGCTCTTTCCACCCCGAAGGGAAGTAGGAGGAGACAGGAACAGAGGCGAGAACTGGGCCTTAGTCAGCCCAAGGAGAGTCCTCACTTCTCTTTGCCCATTACCATTCAAGTGAATCTTGAGAGAGGCAGGGAGGCGAGGTGAAATTCCTAGAAGCTCTCTACAGTTTGAGAAACTACTAGCATATTGAGGTCAGGGCCCTTCTTACTTGGGCACAGGCTGAAAGACTGCATTGGGATCCAGGGCATCCAGTGTGGTATGGGAGCGGGCAGAGAAGCATGGACAGAGCAAAAGGACAGGAGCAGCCTCCCGGGGCAGGCAGAGAGAACGTGCTACAGAGACCAAAAGATCATGAAGAAGACAGTCAGGAATAGGAGGCCATGGATCCAGGGAACCTCTGGGCAGAGGCCCAGTCCACAGGTGTCCACAGGAGCCTGCGGAAGCCACACATGCAGGCTGCCCCGTACCACGACAGAGGACCCCCAGCTCAGGCAAGGCCAGCAAGGACGCAGGGACACCCTTGAGGACTCCTTACCCTTGCCCATGATGTTACCCGAACTTTCCTTAGACTGTGGCACCATTAGATGAAGAGAAAGAGGAGCAGGAAGAAATCCCAAAGGACCAATATTTTCTCAAAATGATCTATGTTAACATAAAAGAGGCTGTTTGAAATCAGAGGGCCAGAACTGCATTAAATCAGAAAATTAAAGCATGCTTTCCCTCCCTCATCCACCCTTCTGCCATCAAGTGAGAAATGAGACCAAAGAAAATAAGTACACGTTACAATCTTTTGCAGATCCAAGTACTAATGAGTAAACTTCAATGCCCACTACTTGCTTAATTGCTAGTATTTTTACTATTATTCTATATTACTATATTTAGCCAATTTAACCTATAAATATTGCAGTTTCCAATGGTTCAGGCTAATAGATATCAACCGCTATTTTATACAACCAGCATGTGGGAAAGGAGGTCCCTTCCGTCTGACCTAAAAGAAAGCGTGTCTGAAGGTGGGATCTCAGGCAGGTCTGGAAGACCAGCGGATCTATGCTTGGTGTATTCTCTGCCCAGAACACTTTTCTATCTGTGCACGTCCCCACCTCCCACTATTTCTCCACCTGGATCACCCAGTTCAGGACTGAGGAAGTCAAGCAGGGTGCTTATCAGCTCGCAGTAGCTTCACACAATTAAAAAGAAGCACTTTCTTTTTTTTTTTTAAAATACAGAAGAACCTTTCCTAATAACTGTGATGTTTTTAACTGAGAAGTAGCTCAGGGCAGAAAATGTTGAAAAATATAAGGTGAGTCATTACCATCTTCACTCTGAGGCCAGCATCTCAGTGCTTCCCATTTGATTTTCCACAGGCTTGAGGTCTGTGAAACAGAGTGGACAACGTACATATAGGCTCTCACTGGAACACAGTGACAAATATACAGAATATATCTGAACAGACGAGCCTATGCCCTTCCTGGGCTCGCTACCTCTCTTCAGCTGGGAACAAGCTGGCTCACGACTCCCTAGCTCCTGAACTGTTGTGACATTTCAGGGTTGGAAGAGGATTTGGACGTCATGCAGCTACATCTCTGCCCACAAACCTCCCCGAGGAATGACACCATCTCAGCTTGAGCACTTCCAACAACAAGGAGCTCACATATCCTCCTTCCGGTTATTTGAGAACGTTCTTCCTTGTATTAAAGCACAAGATGACACCATGCATTGATTAGCAGCATGGTTTTGGGAGCCAGTGAGATAAAAGGTCTAATCCTAGCTCTCCACGTTGCTAGCTGTGTGACCATGGGCAAAGGCCTAACTAAGCTTGTGTGCCTGAGTTAATCTTTTCCTAATGAGTAAAGGGGGACACATGTACTACTTACTTCAACCCCACCAGTGAGGGTTGGTTGAGGAACTCCTTGTAGAGTATAGCCAGGTCCTGGTATATAGGATCCACTCAATTACTGCCAAACATGAGTGTGTCACCACTATTATTGGTGTTGTTCTGCCTTCCAGGGTGGCAAAGAACAAATCTAACACTCTCTTCCACTGTAAGTATTTGAAGACAGTTGTCATGGGCTTCTGAGTCTAATATATCAGTTCTTTCCATTGTATCCAGAAATATTAGAGTTCCGTTCTTTCTCCTCCAATCCGTTAGAGGTTTCTGTGCCCCCAGGGGTTCTTTCCAATCCCAGTCTGCCCACCTTGGTCCTAGGCAGGACAGTTCTCCTGTGAATCAGAGGATATTTTCTGTCTGCTTCCCCTCTCTTGAGAGCCCATTGCATTCTTCTTTGAGCTTCTCTCACCCAGTCCATCCCAGTCCTTCCTCCACTATTAGCTAGGGTGAGGCACCTTTTGACTGATGGTGTGTATAGCCATCAATGGGCACATCCGTGGAGGCAGTGTGGTGTGGACTTCAGTAGACACTCAGGAATTGACGTTAGTGAGTGGCCAGTGGAAACCCATGAATGCCTGTGAGTGGGGTTGTTGGGACCATCATCACAGAGTCCCATCAAAATGTCCCTCCTGAGTGTGTCTCTAGATTGCATATAGATCTAGTTTGCATATAGTTTCCTTCTGAAAGAAACTGGGTAGATTCTTGAGCTAACTTCCTCTCTCATCTTTGGACAGTGCTAAGCTCAGATTTCATAAGCAGGCCAAGTCTGTGAACAGCATCTGGGGAAGTTTGGTACATTCTAGAAGACGCCCCTGACTCCATGAGAAGACCTCAGCCTCTAATTCTGACCTGGAACCACACAGGAGCCTGGGGGCCCCCAGCACATGCTCACCACATAGCCACAGATGACCTCGGACTGCTTCATGATGCAACCCTGTGCTCTGCCAGGTCCAAGCAGAGAGGAAGAGGACTGGATTTCCGCGTGCCAGAGGAGTTGTCTAGAGTGGTCACGCATCATCACACAACTCCCTGACGTTAACAGCACCGTTAAAACACAGACCTCTCTCTGTATGTGTATGTGTTCAAAGTAAACAAAGCTGCAAGATTTGGTCCCTGTCTCAACACAATGTATTGTTGACTGGAGCAGTGTTGGTGCCTTTGCATGCATGACTCTGAAATGCCGACTGTGGCCTGATCCATGGACATCCAGGGCTTATATGAGTAAGTCTGTATTGTCCTCCTCTGCCATCTCAGCCCTAAGACAAAGTACAACTTAAGAGAGTTTTACCAAAGCCCATCAGGTGAAGGGGAAACTGCTACAGAATATCTGTCGGTGGTCCAGAAAGGAGACCAGAACTCACAAGAAAATCCTAGGGAAAGATTTTTAGTTAGTCATCCTTTATGGATTGACTTAAAAAAATTATTTGGGGGGAGAGATAGGAACGCTGAGGGTCTTATGAGATTTAGTCCCTGCCCACCCTTCTGACTTTATCTTGCTTCCCCTCCCCATGCTCAGCACACCCAACCATGTTGGCCTTTGTCCTGTGTCTTTAATTCCCCCACTCTTCCCTGCCCCAGGGCCTTTGCACTTGTCCCTTTCTAGAATGTTCTCCCCTTAACTGACTTTCCTTGACCAGTTTACACAAAGTCACTCACACTTCCCAGTTTGTCTCTATTCTTCCATCTTGCTCCATTTTTTCACAGCACTTCCTCAATCTGAAAAGAGCTTGTTTATTTGTTTGTTTATTGTCTGTCTTCCCTGACCAGAACACTATCCCCAAGAAAGTGGAAACTGTTTCATACCCCAGTGCCTTGCACATAGAAGGCACTCGATAAATATTAAATGAATGAATAACACTATCACAGTCTTTCAGCATTCTTAATGAGAAGGAAAAACCTTCCATGAATTCCAAGTATGGAGAGAAGAGGAAATAAAGCAGAAAATGGAAGAATTGTTAACTGCCACATTAGCCTGAGATTGAAACAACTAGAAAAGCGAAAATCTGAATGCCTAATTATAAAATGCGAGCAAAGGCAGTTTTCAAATAGGAACAGGATTATGTCCTCAGGAAGCAGATGGATTGTAAAATGCCAAGGATGGCTACTTCACACCCCCTCAAGACCTGTGCCCAGTTCCTTACTGGAAGGACAGCATGGTTTTTCAGCCCTTCCCAAGAACCTTTCAACCAGCAACACTTCAAATGAAAGCACAAAAGAAGCAGAGAATCCTTGCCATGTACAGCATCTGGGCAGAAATAAGAACATCTGTTCTCAGCATGAACCCTATTAGCTTCATCATTTGGCTTTCAAGGGAAAAAAAATGCGCAATTATGATACATGGGCATAATTGGTGGCAAGGTAGAACTTGCGCTCTGCAGCAGGCTGTGTGCTCGGGGCAGACGTGGCTCTGGGGAGGAGTGCCATGCTCCAAGGGACAGGAACACGCCAGCAGCCACAGCCGGCTTACCCGGAGTCAGCAGCCCCAGCTTCTAGGGGCAGGGGCCATCTGGGGACTGGAAGAAAGGGAGCAAGACAAGGGAGGAGAGGGGAGGAAGTGGTGGGAGGAAGGAGGAGACAGAAGCAGAAAGAGAGGAGAGAAGGAGGTCAGAGGGATGGGGGGACGCAAGAAAGCAGGCGCCTAGACCTGAGCCGGACAGAAGGGCCCAGGGTGAGGGAGGGGCACAGAGAGAGAGAAAGGCTCACTCCGCCTGGCAGGCGACAACAGTTGCCGTGTCCCCGCGCTAAACCAAGATGGCCTCTCTTTGTACCACAGCAACACCACTTCCCAGATGGGTGACCTCAGGCACACTGCCTAAGCACTTGATGCCTTGGTCTTCTCAGTCCGTGAGAGGTAAGAGGCATGGCACCTACAGCAGAGGGTCAAAGTGACGGGAAGAGAGATAACGTGCATGAAGGACTCGGAGCAGCACTGGACGCCGAGTGAGCCCTCAGAAAATGTCCCCTGCTATTAGTGTTATCATTACTACCACCACCATCATCATTTGACAAGATGGCGCTGACTCCTGACAGCACGACGAGCTAAGTACTGTTACTACTCCCAAGTCACAGAGCAAGGGTGTGCAGATGAAGGGCTTGGCCTCAGCTCTGTCTCCAGGACCTGAGCTCCTGCCCTACTATGTCTTGATTCGTTCTGTAGCAGGCCAGGAGCAGACTCTTTTCCTAGGCCCAGTTAGTACAGAGGGCACTACCCGCACCTGAACAGAACAAGATTGAAATGAGATAGACATGAGTTCAAATCCCAGCTCCACACTCAAAAGCAGCGAGCATGGAGAAGCAAATGGCCTCCTGGCTCGGCCAGGGCTCTCTGCTGGAAACCGAGCCCAAGATGCCCCCAGGATGGCAGTGAGGATGAAAGAGGACCTTGTAGAAACTTCAGGGTGTCTGACACTCGGCACACAGCAGCTCTTCGCACCATTAAAAGCCAACATGCTTCCTGTGGAAGCTGAGCACTGAGGTGATGGTAAAGGAAGGTGGGGAGCTAAACATGGAGAGGGCACAGGGAAGCATCTGGCAGATGGCAGCCCCGGAAGCAGGGACCAGACATGGCAGACAGGGGATGGAGGCTGCAGGCAGTGGCAGAGCAGGGCCAGCTCCAGGGGGACCAAGAACCCCATTCACCTTGGTGCCCCAAGAGCTCTCTGAATGACAGTGTGGATGCTCCTGATAGCCAAACAAGGCTTCAGTGCAAAGTTCAATGATGTACAGAGTAATCTACATCAGAGGCCAGAGATTTACAGACTATCTTTGAAAAGGACTTCTTAACAAGTTATAAAATTTTATAAAAGGCGTGTAAAAGGGACTATGTTTCTAATATCCAAAAAAACCCACACTATGCAGAAAGATTCATACTCAATGGACTCTAATAAAACTGAGGAGTTGCTGCTTATATTTATGTGAGGTCCCTCATCTTGGGAGATGCCCTCCTGATGTTTTAGCCACGTGAGTACTAGCATATGAAAAGCTGTTCAATCTTGGGTAAGTTGCCTAATGTCTCTGGGCCATTTTTTATCTGCAAAGGAAATAGAACAGTAGAACCTTCCTCATAGGTGGTTGTACAACTTAAAAGAGATAACGCATGTCAAGAGGTCAGCATGATGCCTAGCACATGGAGGGAACTCAGTCAATGAGAGCCAAGATTCTGATGCTATTTGCATTATTATTGGGCAGTTGCAATAGACAGAGTGCCGCCATAAGGCTCAAGGTCACACAACCCTGATTTCTGGAAATTATCCAAGGAAAGCAGTCAAAAATATCAACTCCATTCTCTGTCTCTTGTCCTACACGCACCGGTTTCCAAGATCTCTCAACTCCACCTTGTAAGAACATCTGTCCTCCACTCTGTCCTGTGCTCATTGGGTTTTCTTCATCTCTCACGGGATCGACCTCAACCAGCTGCAGGGGCCTCCTCAGATGGGCCTGCTGCTAGCCCACTTAATCCATCCCGCACACAGAGGCTGAGTAGTAGCCCATCTTTGAAGTCTTAGCTTGTATTAGCATTTGATTCATGTGCATTTTTTTCCTTCTACTACATAGTATGACCGCATCTGCTTTCATTTAAAAAATCATTTAAATCACTAACCGTTTGGTTAAATGGATATTCCCCAAACTTCCCAGAGCTGCTACAGCAGCCTTGGTAACTAGTGCAGGGTAGGGGCTCAGCAAATGGCTCTGGACTTGAACCACAGATGTGAAAAAAAAAAGCCTTGATAAAAAGACTAGGAATTGGTATACAAACGTGTCAATAATTGGCAAATAAGGATGGTGAGAGTATGGCTGTATTTTTGTCTCAATTTCCCAATCACAAGGACAAATATTTTCTCTGATCTTGATCATTGAAAACGTATTGTTAAGACACAAAGGTGCATGGAAGTGTTGCCTAGGCACCGCACAGCAGAGCATCCTTTGGTTGCTGCCTGTGAGCACTGTTCGCAAAGCCCAGTGTGGCTTTTGATCAATGTTTCTGTCCTGGGAAAGAACAGGTGCCCAAAGTCGGACAGACCGTGTGCCACCTGAGTATACACCCTTCAAGAACAATGACCTCTGAAGTCAGAAGACACAACCATGCCTGCCCCAGTATCCAGCAATAGCCACACCCCACGTCTCCCACCCTAGCCAAAGGGAATGAGTGCACGACGTGCTATGCCTCTGGCCTGCCCACTGGATGCGCATCAGAATCTGTGCTCACCCTGGCTTCCCCATCAGTAACATGGAAGGGAGGCCACTGCTCCCGACTTTCTCAACACAGCGGACCGGCTCATCAACGATTCTCTGGCAGTTTCCAAACCCAAAATAATATTCCCGGGACTTGGTGCCAAGAAGCGGTTTCTCCTGTACCCCTTCTCACTCAGGGGTGAGGAAAGACAGCATCATGTTGGTGGGGTCGGGTGTTGCAAGCAGTGATTTATTTGCTCTTAGCAATCACGGCCGCAGCTTAGTGACATCTGCAAGCTGAACATTCTCATCGAGGATGTGTTTTCTTCAACTGTTTGCCTTCCGGGTGCTGCAGGCTTGGTGGGCATCCCACCAGAAGCTGACAACTCCTACTGGCATCATCAGCCCACCAGAGCCCTCAGCATCAGCCAGTCACAGACACCAACAACCCCCCACTGTTCTGCATCGGGCTTCTGCAGCTCCTGTCACTCCAGGTACCATGGCCAGGTAACAGCATCCCCCAAACCTTAGTCATCGCTCCCCTTTGCAAAGCCCTACTGGCTAAAGGAAGATGCTTTTCCTTTTTCTATAAAGCCTCATTTTCCTCCTTTTCAGTTTCATTTCCTGTTTGCATGAAAAGCCAGTGAGGCAGATGGATGAGTGAAGCAACGTGGCAAAGGGAGAGGACCCATCCTGGGCGTTCACTTCCTAGAACCTGCGGTGGGGCCAGGCCCTGTGCGGACCACCGTGGAAGTGCGTGGCCTCAGCCCAAGCCCCCAGAACCTGGAAGCTAGTGATGTGTGGTGCATGTGGTGGGACCCAGGCCCCAGCCGCCAGGAGCCGTGACTTTGAACAAGAGAGGCACAAGGTCTTCTGAATTCCGGTAGACCCTTTTCAGGATCCGGGACCACAGGACTCTTCCTCAGGTCTCAACAATAAACAAAAAGAAAAGAAACAAGCAATCCAAAGTAAATAAATAAATAAATGATGATTTAGGGGAAAGGCACTGGACTTACATGGGTAGACATGGATTTATATCCCAGTTCTTACACTAACTAGCTGAGGGGTCCTGGGCAAGTTACTTGACCTCTCTGAGCTTTAGTTTTCTCATCTGGAAAAAAAAAGGAGGAGTAACATCACAAATCTCATAGAATTTATACTAAGAGTTAAATGAGATAATTCATGTAATCTCATATCTGATACCTAGTATATGCTTAATAAATAGGTGTCATTTGTATTTGTGTTCTTGTTTTGAATTTTTCAGTCAAGAAATGCACATGGATAGGACATATTTCAGATCACTTTTGTTGCTTCCCAACTCTTGGCTTATGTAATTACTTGCACGAAAAGAGCCCTTAGCCCTTCCCCATCTTCCCTCCCCCACTCCCAACCCAACGTGCCCATCCTCACCCTTGGTTCCTACAGCTGTCTGTACTGAGCCTATAGACGTGTAGGTCCTTGTCTTTTGTTCTTCCCCAGACTGCCCCTCAAGGGCTGGAAGTGTGCTCTTCCTAGCTCCGTAGCATCTCTCGTGTCTATCGCTTCCCTAGGTCCTCAACATGGTGCTCGCTAAGTGGAATTCTTGCCTTAACTCTGGCAACTTGAAACATGAACTATTGATTTCACAGGCTGAGATCTTT
The DNA here is from genome assembly GCF_964656455.1 of Halichoerus grypus. Taxonomy (NCBI): domain Eukaryota; kingdom Metazoa; phylum Chordata; class Mammalia; order Carnivora; family Phocidae; genus Halichoerus; species Halichoerus grypus. Next base: position 62,049,486 of record NC_135715.1, on the reverse strand, counting down.
GAAGATTTTCAAAGTCTCAGAACCACTACCCAGTCAGAGAAGTTCAAAGAATGAATTTATTGACGGGCTTATTCTGCTCTCAAAAGTCATTTACACTTCAGTCAGGAGAGGCCAGGGGAAAGGCTGATCACTGGGGAGCTTTTGCCTCTTCACAGACTGTCTGATATCAGAGGAGAGGAACTTCCCTTGTTCTGCACGCAGATCATATGAACACCATGAGCATAAAACTAGCCCTTCCTGGGCGCCTGGGTGGCTCAGTTGGTTAAGCGACTGCCTTTGGCTCCATCATGATCCTGGAGTCCCTGGATCGAGTCCTGCATCGGGCTCCCTGCTTGGCAGGGAGTCTGCTTCTCCCTCTGACCCTCCCCCCTCTCATGTGCTCTCTCTCATTCTCTCTCTCTCAAATAAATAAATAAAATCTTTAAAAACAAACAAACAAACAAAAAAACTAGCCCTTCCTATGGGCACCCAGTATACTCAGTTCTTGCTCCCTATAGCAAGGGACCATGTGGCATAGGAACAGCAAAGCTGGCCCACCCCACTGGGCCCCATGTGGGAAAGCTTTGTGCCCCATGCTGGGGCCTCAGTCTCCTTTCTCTACTGAGAGGTTTGGAATACTGGTATACCTGGAGGCCAAAACTTGCAAAGCTTAAGCCAATATTTCTAGAGAGGCCTCACTCCCTATGCTCCCTGACTCCTTCCAGATTCTCTCTTTCTTTACGTAACCAGTTATAATTTACTCTCAGGTTTTTAAGATGGACTTTGTGCTCCCTGAATGACAAGTAATACTATCAATGTCAATTAGCGATGATACAAAGTCCTAACACCTAACACACACACAGACACACACACACGCACGCACACACAAACAATAAACAAATAAGAGTTAAGAAAACCCTCTATGTAGTACACTAACTGAGAAAGCCACATTATGTACAGGCTTTTTTGAAAGAAGCCATTTACTGCACTGACCTAAAATTTCATGGCCTCTTCTGGGCTTCCAAATAGGACCATAGAACCCGCCTGATAGCACTGCTGTGCCAAACCAGCCAGAAGACAGGGAGAGATGAGAGAGTCGTGGGTCAGAACCCATAGAGATAGAAATAGAAAACCCCAGAATGTCCGCTCCTAGATTCTGATGGCACTGGTGACAGGCAGCCCATTGCAGAGAGAGAAGCTGTCCATCACTTGTTGCTAAATGGGGAGGATACAGCTTCCCTTCCTTCTAGGCCGTATAAAATTCTAATTCTTTACAAATTTTCCCAAGACTCACATAAAAAATGATCAGGTGGCACTCCAAAGCTGAATACTTGCAGATCTTACAAACAAACTAGAAACTAGCCTCAGGACTGCTCAGAAAATGAGGGCATTTGGGCAAGGCCTGGAGCTGGGGACTTCAGCAGGTGGGGGTCAGAAGCCGGTGCTGGAAATAAACAACTTGCCCCAGGGGCTCGAAACTGGGAGGGACCCAAGTTCCCGGGAAGGGCAGTGCTGCTCCAGCTGAACAGCTCAGGCAGTTTGCTCTCAATTATCCACCCCATGTGTAATTTCAGGAAAACTTCTTTCGTAAATTGCAGATTTTTTGACATTTAACTCAGGCAAAATGAGTTGTCCAACAGTGACTTCATGCCCAAGTAAACCTGTCATCTTCACTCTTAGCCTTTTCCTTCCCTTCTTACAGAGAAAAAGGATCCAGACATTTTCCAAGAGAAAATAAACTCCCAAAACTGAAAGATTGGAGTTTTCAAGTTTGCTTAAAATGCTGAACCTAAGAAGGGGGTTCTCAAGTTGGCAAAACGCTTCCCTCCCACATCCCTACTAAGTCACCACCAACTCCAGAGGCTCTGACTCAAAGAATGTGTAAGCCTGAGCCTCATCTCATAAACACACCATTTCCATGCCCCATGTTCTAGATTCCTTGTTAGCACAGTGCAACTCAGGGTCAGGGCAAATAAGGTAAGGAGACCATTCAAGTTCAACTTCTGAAGCTGTTTTTTTCTCGGCTCAAGTTTAGGTAGAGGCCAAGAGGGCTGTTTTCACTATTGTTTCAAACTAAACTGCTGACAACTAAGAAGTATGAACACTTGGCAGAATTTCAAACTCCAACAATAAGCAAACGGCACGGGGAGATTGTTTTGTGTTGCTTTTCTATGGAAGAATGCCTTTCTAACTTGTGATATTCCCGAAAGCTAGGGACTCAGGACTTCAGTGGCCACCCCGGTGGCCCTCGGAGCAGCCTGTTTGGGCAGGTTAACCCCAAGGGTCCAGGGGCACTTGATGTAGGGGACCACTGGCAGCCCAAGGGGCAGTCTCAGGAACAGGTGTCCTCCTTCCTCTGGAGGGGGAGGGGGGTCCACTGCTAGCCTGGCTGCTAACAGGAATTGCAATTAGAACAGATTACCAAAACTGTCATGAGAGCTGAAGATGACTGAAAATCTTGGCTAACTGGAGAGCACCAAGCAGATTCCAGAAGGGTTATCTCCCTTCTCCTCTTTAACCCCCACTTCTGTCCCAGTGTTTAAGATTGATATGGTTTGCCTCTCCCTGAATTCACTCATTCACTCAATACCTCACCCTCTCCCACACCTCCCTCATCTGTTTCACCCATGATCCAGATCTTTCCCAGTCCCCTCTTCTCTCAAAATCCCTAATTGTGTGTACTATTTACTCTGGGCTCTGTCATCACTCAATGGAAGCTGAGTTATCTGATAAAATCATTTCTACTAATGTGCCAAGTCTCACAGGGGATATATGCATTCATTGGGTTCTTTCTAGAGAAGCTGTGTTAACCGAGGAAGTGATTTTAAGTATGGAAGACCAATGATTGGAATTTTGAGCAGCATGAATTAATCAGAAGTCTTGATTCAATGACGAGTAGCAGAAAGCCAGCTGAAACGAATTTGAACAAAAGAAGGAGTTAATTGGCTTATGCGACAGGGAAGGGCAGGGGTGGAGTTGGCCTCAAGCCCAGCTGGAGAGGAACCTTGTCAGGACCTGCACTGACTGCCATCGCAGCCTTTGCCATGTGTTGGCCCCGTTTTTATCAGCTTCTCCACTTGGCAGGGGCCACGCATGTTTACAGCTTCCATCAAGAGAAAAGACTTCTTGGCATCTTGGGAGAAGGACTCTGATTGGCTCAGCTTCAATCATGTGCCCATTTCTGGCCCAATCACTGAGGCCAGGAGATTTGACCAGTGTTTTCATTTTCTGTTGCCACACCAAGTGGCTTAAAGAAGGTCACATTTATTAACTTATGGTTCTGGGACTCACAAGTCCAGCAGAGGTTCCCCCAGACTAAAATCCAGGTGTTGGAAGGATACGTTCCTTTCTGTAGGCTCTAGGGGAGAATCCATTTTCCTGCTTATTCAGTTTGTTGCTAGAATGTATTCCCTGTGTTTGTCAGTCTGCAGTCCCTGTTTCCTGTTTCTTTCCTCATCTGTGGGCCATCCTCAGCTTCTAGAGCCCACTTGGAAGGGCCCATGTGATTACTCTGGACCCACCTAGATAATCCTGGATAATCTCAACATCCTAAAGTCCACAACCCTAATTCCATCTGCAAAATGCCTTTTGCCATGTAACGGCAATGTATATTAAAGAGCAGACTCGTATGTAAATGTCAACGAGTATGTAAAACATATTCCCAGGTTCTGAGAATAGAGCAACACCATCTTTTGGAAAGGGGGAGCAGTGTTATTTAACAATCAGAGCCAGGTTTTGGACATATACCTGCACCTATGTAGCCAGAGCATGGGCTGGTGTGATGGACAGCTCCAATACAACCATGTGGAAGGAAGAATAAGTTCCCTAGGGAAGAACAGGATGCTGTTTGCAGTGGGAGGAAAAAGAGAGAAATGCCCACTATAAGGCAGAATGGGCCTTATTACACATTTATGTCAGCATTCTGAAGTGTTGGTGGGCTTTTTGGTAGAAGTTTTAATATTTCCAATGGCAAGTACCTAAAACATGTTTTCATGAATAAATGAATGGATGAGAGGGGAGGCAAATCAGAGGCAGAGAATTAATCTGTTACCAAGTTTACCCATCCCAAAGTGCTAGAACTTTGTTGGGCTTAACTACGAGAGACACAGAGGAAACAGAAACTACTCATAGGAATTTGGCCCAAAGAATCATGCTCACATATGGCAACAGAAGACAGCCAAGAAGGAAGGGGGGACTGGGATCTGGCCCAAGACTCATGTGCTCAAGTAGACCAGGGGCTGGAACAGAGGAGGTTTAGCCAAAGAGGCTAAATACAGCATCTATGGGTTGTAGGATCCTGGACTGTTAGTTGAGACATATTGGCTATGGGTCAAATTCCTATAACCAGCCATACAACCTTAGATAAATCTGACCTTGGGTCAGTTTCATCTCCAGTGAAAAAAGAGAGTAGGACTACCAAGGATGTCAGTGAAGTGCTTGCCACCAGTCCCCATCCCACATCCACCCCCGACATCCATAACCAACCACAGCACTCTTTGCACATGAGCCCTGGCCATCCTCAGAATCCTCAAGGCAGCTCTCCAACAGCCACTACTCATTAATCCAAGTCACAACATGTATTAAAACTCCTTGGCCATTCTAGAGTTAGAGAATTTCTAAAGTGCTTTCCAGCTTTGACATTTAATATTCTAAGGTTCTAAAATAAATCGATAGCTTAGGACCAAGGAAGACTAGACTCCCCCTTGCAAACTCCTAAGGCTGGATAAGGAGAAAAATTACCTGGTGGAAAAGGCAGATGGAGCTATACAGCCTTCATGACTTAATCCCAGTAATCCTCAACAGATTCACTAGGAATTCAAATTGGAAATAAAATAAATCTTCCTCCTCACCAGAAGTCAAGACTCGCCACCGACGGATGCTTCACTGGATGTTTCATGATCCTTGATGTGCAGGTAATTGCCTTGAGATTACATAGATAAGCAATCTGAGTTTGGGGCAGGAAGAGATGGTGCAGATAAACTGAGAAATGCTGTAGGTCACTGCCCTAGAGTCTCCGCAATAGGGATTAGCAAACAAGAAATTTATTAGGGTGTGGTCTCTGGGTTAATACCTGTCGGGAAGGAAGAAAATAGGATTGACTAGAGGGTAATATTGGACTACGGACTCAGCAAAGGGCTCGGCTGACTGCGTGGTGAGCTCTGAAGCTGGGCTGGACTTCCAGAGATGTCCCCAGTTGGGACAAGAGGGTCAGACCTTTATCTGCCTCCATTTATCTGCCAGTCATCTGATGGAGGCTGCCCCCAGGAAGGGTGCAGTCCTTGGGGGAAGAGGCAGTCTTCATAGAGGGCAGTTCCCAGAGAGGGCTGATAGTGGAGCACACCCAGAGTTGAGGGAATAGTTCAATCTGGAAGGAAGAGCTCAATGGCGCCACCTACCTAAGAAAAGAAGCAAATGGGGTCTCCTACCTAGATTGCCTCTTTAGGTGACCAGCTGTGCCCATGGATACTACTTCATATTTTTCACTGGCACTGCAGAGACTATCCTCTGCGTCTTATACAATCTGTAGTTTCTTCAGGTGTTGACCAATGGCCATTGTTCTGGTTGTGCTCAGTAAAAATTACCAAGAGTGGGAGACATAACTGGTATGGAAGTTTCCCTCTGGTGGACAAGTGTCATGAGTAATTTTAATGTTAATTTTATAGTAAAAATATCAATGGACAAATTATATTATCCATATCCTATAAGTTATGTAAAGATAGTATATTCATTTTCTAGGGCTGCCATAACAAAATGCCACAGACTAGGTTGCTAAAACAACAGAAATTTAATTTCTCACTGTTCTGGAGGATCAAAGACCAAGATCAAGGTGTTGGCAGGTTTGGTTTCTCCTGAGGCCCCTCTCCTTGATTTGCAGAAGGCCACCTTCTCCCTGTGTCTTCACATTACCTTTCTCAGTGCATGCACATCCCTGGTGTCTCCTCACCTTCTTCTAAGGACACCAGTCCTTTAGGATTAGGATCCTACTCTTATAACCTCATTCAACCTTAATTACCTCTTTAAGGGTTTCATCTCCACATACAGTCACATTATGGGGGAGGGCTTCAACATATGAATTTGGGGACAAACAATTCAGTCCATACATATAGTCTAGAAAAATCATTTTAACAGACTCTACCCATTAGTCTATGGATGAATGAATGGTAGAATGTAAGATTTATATACGGAGACCATTAAAAATACATTTTGAGATTTTTTTGGTCTCCTTTTGTTTCTGCTTCATTGTAGAGATTTTATTGGTTAGATTAGGATTTGGAAAAACAGAAAAGTTCAAGTTAAAAATAAAAATCACCCAAATTCCTATCTCCCATTTAAAAAAAAAAAAATATTTGACATACTTCCTTCCAGTCATTTTTCTCAGCTACATATGAATTTCTTTTATGGATTAGATCGTATTATATATACATGTTGTATCTACATTTTCACTACATATTATCATTTTATCATTACTCAATTTTAAAAGAAAGACAATATTTCCACAATTTAATTGTCTGATATTTTATTTTATGAACTACTGCACCAAATATTTGCATGTGAATATTTTCTTGAACGTCTGGCTTCCTAATATATATATATATTTATAATCATTTCCTTTTTCCTTTCTTGCTATGCAAATTTTCAACATTCTTTTAGGCCCATTTCAAGCCCTCCCTCCTTGAGTAAAGTCTTCCCCATCATGTTTGGGGCATAATAACCTGGTCTTCCTTTGGATTTATGTAACATGCTTTCTATATTATTTGTTTAAGCCTATCCTTCTTGTGATATATCTTGAACTACTGTCACACCGTATTTTTGTTTTAAACCTTACTTCCTAAATGATTGCAAGCCTCTTGAGTACAAAGACTGCACCTTACATTATGCTATGGACCATTGCTCCTTACCGATTGATGGGCTGGTTGATTGATTAGTTTGCTGGTTGCTTTGCTGTTTTCTGGAAATAAAGACTCAATCTCCCATTGTCCATGGACATAACTTTTCCCCCTACTTATCCTTTGGAGGGTAATGGTTTGTGGCATTTCCACAGCAGGACTAAATTGGATGCATTGTGTTCCTTTGTGTTATCCTGATTTTCCTGCTCTGTGCGCCTTGACAGCAGGATAGTTCTATTATGCTATATCCTATTGTGTTATTATAATGGCTTAATTACTGTGTATGGGCTCCTAACTGAGAACCGGGGAGAGGGCACATTCTATAAATAAAATGTGCTATTGGTGACATTAATATGCCGCCGGGTTTAGCTGTGTCTCCATTGCTCAGGGTCACATTAAAATTCAAAGTGTTGCCAAATATATGTTATAGGTAAAGAATCTATTTTAAATTCCTTCAGAGGATGAATTAAGCTTCAGTCAAAACATGCTCCAGAAAGAGGAAATTTAATGTTCTGATGTGCCCTGTACTGTACGGCAATCTATCCAAACATGCTTTCTCTCTATGTAGTAGAAGGCAGTGTTGTTCAATGCCTAGAGACACCTAGAAGAAGGTATTCTTTATGCTTAATCTGGACAAAAAAACCCTTAGATTATCATTGCTAAACCAAATTTATCAGTATTTCAAATGCATACAAACTGCATCTGACTCCCTAGGATGGGCATAACACATTGCTGTAAATGGCTAACAGGCCAAATGCAAATGACTTTCAATATTTAAAACTGAAGGGGGGGAGGAAAGAGGGAAATGGGGGGAAGACAGGAGGGGGGGAGGGGAAGGAGGAAAGGGGCCTATATATATGCCTATATATCCATAATGTCAGAGAAATCTGCCATTTTGTTAGCTTTGCTTTTGAAGCTTTGTTAAATTTAAATTTCAGGTCACATGAACCATAGTAAGTATAGATGGAGAGCGTACAATCGGCAAGGTAGAGGGCATCATTTTTGACATCGGTGCTTTGATACAACCGATATGGTGAAAGAATGTTGTGTCATGTTTAAAAATATTTCAGCTTTTATTTTAAAAAATGAATGGGAAAGCAGGTAACTTCATCCCTTCCAAGGGACCATCCACTCCATCACCCTTGAAACTCAGACCCCCCAACTCCCACTCAAAGGGATGACGGAGGTTCAGGAAGGGGACGAGTAGGGCACACATTACTGGCTTCAAAAGATGATTTTTGTCCTTGACCAGACCATTCTGAGGCATCCAATCCCATCCTTTAGTGCAAGTCACAGTGGAGTGCCATGTCTGGACCCCAGTCTGACTAGGAAAGTTGAAATGATTGCTCTGATAATTCATGGAAAGAACAAAACGTCATTTCACTTACCTACATCCAGCCTGAGAGTCATGTGTGCCGGATTTTTGTTCAGTTGGTGGCTTTAGCCCTTTATCTCCTGCTCCAGGTGCAGACATCTACCAGATGTTCCAGTGTTTTCATGCGGCGGGTCTTCACAAGGATGAGAGAAAGGTGATTCATGGGGCGAGCCTCGTGAAGATGACCATGCAGAGGAGAGAGAAAGCAGTGCCTTAGCAAGGGTGGACAGGGCTGGGACCAGAATGACACCATGTGTCTGCACCTCCTGTCCCTAAAGAAGAGCTGGAAGGAGAATAAATCCACGAGGAAATGGGCCTGTGGTCCTGTCAGGGAAGGGTGAGGAAGGCACCTGCCTTGGGCACAAAATTTAAGGGGTGCCCCAAAACTCAGCAATCAAGACAAAAGCCTTTTTTAGCAATGTTTTTAAAAAATCAAATTCCATGCTAAAACTCCATGATAAACAGATTATCAAAGTTTTAGATAGATCCAACTCTGCATTTATATGACCCTGCCTCATTGGCCTCATTCTAACTCCAGCCCTGGGTCTCCTGGCCCATCTGCAACAAATTTAAAGATGCTCTCTCAGTAAAATAAATAAATAAATAAATAAAACCAAATAAAAAACTCTGAAAGGTCATCTCTGCAGTGCTCACATGGACTGTCCTTGCCTCTGTGCCTGAGGGAAAGGTGCTAATGGTGGGGAAAGAGGTAGAAACACAGACCGAAGACCTCAGTGAGAGTTGGCAGAAGATGAGGGAATTGGTAGGCCCGAGGACCTAAGCACAGTTTAAAATCTGACTTGGGAAACAGAATGGATTAGTGCTAAATGAACACTCTAGAAGCAGGAATGTGCACAGTGGGAGGGACTCTAGTCTTCCGGACTCTTCAAATTTATGAACCTCTTATTGGGCTCAGTCCACATCTCAAATTACCCAGCTCTTTGGGATTTTGCTAACCTCCCATACCCTAGGCCATATGATTGACAAACCTGTCCTGGGGAAAATGTAATAATAAAAGGAAAGAGAAAGAAGAGAAAACTAGTACAGATGGAAAGTAAATGTAAGTGCCTGCCACCACCAACAATAATTTGGAAATTAGGTAAGTAATATGTAGATCAATATCTACATATTTAAATGATATTTAAAGTCAATCAAAATTGAAAATACATCTCAGGAGAGCAAGATTTGATTGTAACTCTAGTATATTAAAAAAAAAAAGTTTGTGAGTGACAAACATTCTCTCCTTGACCAAACTCTCTCTCCTCAGGCTCCTCTGAGTAATTTGCCTGACTTTTGGACTTCCATGTTCCTCTGTGCATTTTCCGGTTTTAGTAAGAATCCTGATAAGTCAGTTTAACCAGAACTCCCCACCCTCAATATCTGATCACCTCAATATCGGATCGGGTTCCTCATCCTCCACCACCCCCAACTGATGTCTGGTCACCTGGCCTGCCTTCAGCAAAAACCCTGTTAGATCAGCTTAGCCAGAACCCCCCTGACCCCTGGTCTCAGCAATTTTCCATCCACTGACACCCATCCCGATCCTTGGCTATAAATTCCCACTGGCCCAGGCTGTATTCGGGAGTTGAGTTCAATCTCTCTCCCCCAGTGCCAGACCCCATTTCTGTGGTTCCCACACCCATTGCAAGGGAACCACCACTTGAATAAAGTTTTTAACAAGTGTCATTGAATAAATTTTTCCTTAGCATGGACCTGGGCTGGTCTGTATGGAAGAGACAGTTTTGTTGGAGGCCATCAAAAGAGGGAATGTTGGTTCTTTACATCCTATCACACAGTGAGCAGGTAGAAAGCACTCATGGGTCTAAATGGCAAGTCTGGGCAAGTAAATAAAAAGTTTTGTTTAGTGACTTCTATCTTGGATTTCCATTTTTATAGTAAGAGTATTTTAGTAAAAAAGCGACAAATATGCCAATAATAAGAAGGTTTGGTCAGCAATGGAAGCATAGAAGAAGGAGATTAACCGAGAAAAAAAAACCATGGGTGCAGCCAACTGGAAACAGTGTCCTCGTCACTCTTGCTACATAATAAATAAACTAACCCGTAAAACATAAACTAACCCCAAACTGAATGGCCTAAAACAACACCTATGTTATCATGTTCATGGATTCTGCAGGTCAAGAATTTGGACCAAGTACAGCAGGGACACTTGTCTTTGCCCCATGATGTGTGGGACGTCAGCTAGGAAGACCTCCATGGCCGGGAACTGGAATCATCTGGAGGCTCCTTCTCATACACTTTGCCTACGAGGAGGGCCAGGGCCCACTGGCCACATGGCAGCTACCTTTCTCATTGTACTTGAAGAAACTGGCTCTGTCCTTTGAAGCATCCATCATTCCCTCCAGAAGACTGTTGGCGTGCATCACTGTGGCACTGCTTCTCCAGCCCTGAGAGTCCCATCCATCCACCCAAGGACAGAAGGCTTAGGCCAGCCCCTGGCCCAAGTCAAATTGCCATCACCAGTATCTCCCCGTGGAGCTAGCTGGGGACACCAGCTGACCTACCCCAACCTTAACCCTCAACATCGCTGGACACCATGTGAGTGATTTTTTTTTCCTTCTGAAACCAAGAACAAAGGGAAGGGTATACATCAAAACAGAAGAGATGGAGCCATGAATCAAAACTGAAAACCACGGAAAAGGGACGGATGCATTGCCTGGAAGAAAAAAGGCAGCAAAGAATAAATGAATATAAGATCTCAGCGATGAGGATAGCTCATGAGGTTTTCTGCAACGCACGCAGCCCATGCTGACCCATCCCCCCCACACACACATACTGGCTGGGTGGAGCACTCCCACCCCCAGCTTTGCCTCCGTGGCACCTTCCTGACTTCATACCCGAAGGTCCCAGTGAGGAGTGAAACTCGAGGATGGAACGCCTTGTCCGTGCCATCAAACAGACCCCAGTACAGCCCCTGCAGGGTCTCCAGCCACTGGGTTTACCGCACAGGGACCCTCGCCTTCCTCCACAGGTGGATTATTTATTTAACAAACACTGACACAGGGCTTACTCCGAGCTGGGCAGTGGCCCAAGTGCTTTGTAAGTATTAGCTCAGTTAATCCTCGAAACCAGGCTGGGAGGGAGGCACTCTTGTTATCTGCATCTTACCGATGAGGAAACGAAGATAGCTGAGATAATTTATTGCCCAGATGCACCCAGCCAGTAAGCAGTAAGGCCAGGATTCAAACCCAAGCCAGCGGCCAGATGTCCTGCTTGCAGCCCCTGGGCTGTGTGAGAGGCTGGGTAGCTGGGGCCGTGAGGAGCAGGGCAGTAAGGAGGGAGATAGGAAGGCGCCCACACACAGGCTCACCTGCGTGGGCATGGCTGGGGCAAGAGTCCACCCAGATGCCCTGGACGACTTCTGGGGCTGTTCTCTGCCCGCTGCAGCCCATGGGTCTGTCCCCCCTCCACCATCTGCCTCTTAGGTGCCTGCTTGTAAGTCCTGGCACAGAGCGCCCAGGGTCACTGCGGCAGTTTGCAGACCTTGCTAGGGGACTGAGAACCCTTTCTGCTGTGTTCTTAAGACTCCAGTCTTCAGAGATGACCATGACCTCTGGGTGTGGGGGTGCGGGTGAGATGGGGATGGGGCAGGAGTAGGGCTGCTAGATAAAATACACAATGCCGAGTTCATTTTGAAATCAGACTAACAACAAATACTTTTTTTTAAGTATAAGTTATGTTCCATGCAATATTTGAGACATTCTTACACTAAAGAAAAATATTCATTATTTATATTCTAATTTAACTGGGCATTTTGTATTTTTATTTTCTAAATCTGGCAATCCTAAGTGTGGGCTTCTGCAAATTTCTAAAATGCTGGGTGGGGACACAACTGGGAGGGCAGACAGGCTCAGCACTGGGGTCCAGGTGGTGGCGAGCCCTCTGGGGAGCCAGGGGAGCTGACCCCCGTGCTGAGAGAGGCAGCTTCCCATGGCCTGGACAGGGGCGGTCCTCTGGCCATGACAGAGCACAGGAGGAAGATCAAAATGAACTCCCAGACGTCCCACCGTGCTGTTCCACGGGCTTGTATCCCACACATTGCAAACAGCTCACCCCACAATTTTTTATTTTGGAAAATGTCAGACCTGCAGCAAAGTTGCCATAATAATACACCAAATATTCATTTTGTCACATCTCCATGTGCATGCATACAATTATGCACATCAGCACACGTGTGTGTGTTCGTTTGTTTGATGAACCATTTGAAAGTTTGTGGCGGATGTTGGGACATTTCATCCCTAAATACTTCTGCATATGTGTCCTAGGAACAAGGGCATTCTCCTACAGAGCCATAGTACCATGACCACACTCAGGAAAGGTGATGTTAATACCATTCCATTAGCTAATATAAAGTCCACACTCAAATTCCTCCAGTTGTCCCAATAATATGTGTATCTGTACATATATACACAACTATATGTACACAAATCTACATATAATTAATGTCACATTAATACATGTCACAAATACATACTTGTGTATATATATACTATATGTTGTGTATGTGTGTATGTACGGGTATATATATATACATATACGTGGTGTATAGAGACACACAATTGGAGGAATTTGCCTATGGACTTTGTATATGTGTATACACATACACACATTATTAATATAGATTACTAACTTAATATAATTTTATTTATTTTTATTTTTGATCCAAGATCCAGTCAAGGATCCCAAATACACTCAACTATGTTCCTTGAGTTTCCTTTAATTCAGAACGACCTCTTCCGAGTGCCCATCGCATGCCACACAAAGTGCAAGTGGTTTGGTGTATCTTATCTCATTTCATCCCTGTGGAGTAAAGGATTATCTCCTTTTACAAATAAGGAAACTGTCAAGTTAAGTAACTTACCCAGGGTCACAAGGCGCATAAATGCTGTGGCCAGTATGTGAACCCAACCCTGAATCCAGAGGCCGCCCCCTTTCCTTTACACGGTACCACGCTCTGTCTTCAGGAGCCGATAGGGAGAGAGTGATCCTGAGGTTGGAACCTGAGAACTAGTCCAGGTGGGGAGGGAAAAAAAGTTCCATAGAATGCACAGGATTTTAAGAGAGGCTGATCAGGTGAGCTAGGGAGACAGTGTAGTGTCAAGTTCAGGAAGTGACATAGATCTGGGTTCAAGTTTGGATTCCTCTGTCTCCCAGCTATGTTCCCTTCACTTCCTAGAATCTCACTCTCCCACCTGTCACATGAGAGGGATGAGAGTGACCTCATCGGATTGCTGTGGGACTCTATTAAATATTCACGTTATGTTCTTAGCACTTAGCTGACGGGGCACACGCCAGGGGCTCCATAAATGGCAGTTCCTGCAGTGACAAGGGGAGCCCCTGCCTGAGGGGTGCCGCCCACAGGAGCCACCACAAAGAGCAGCTGGGCCAGCCGCTGGAGTCACCGAGATGAAGAGGAACGGGATTCACTGATTTTTAACATTCACGCTCGGGGTGTCCACCGTGGGAGGAGGGGGGTGACTGTGGGGGGCTGGGGGCTTCGGTCTGCATTGCTGGAAATGGTGAGATGAGCCTCCCTTCCTGACGAGAGCTCCCTTCCAGAGGAGCAGACAGAAAGGAAGCTCAGCCCGGGCTCACGAGAGAGGCAGGCAAGGGGCACAGTTCCTTCTCCATGTTTCTAGCGTCACCGGTGACCTCCTGAGTGTTTGGAAGCCCAGTATCTTTGGGGCAGGTGGGAGTGGGCTTTGGATGGCTGAAGTGGAAGTGGGTTGTAATGGGCTGAATTGTGTCCCCCTCAAAATTCCTATGTTGGAGCCCTAGCCTCAGGACCTCAGAATGTGACTACATTTGGAGAAGGGGCCTTTGAAGTGGTGATTAAGTTAAAATGGGGCCTTCCGGTGGGCCCTAATGCCATCTGATCTGTGTCCTTACAAGAAGAGATCGGCCCACGGGGAAGACCATGTGAGGACATGGGGAGAAGACCGTCATCGGCAAGCCGAGGGGAGGGGGCCTCAGAAGAAACCAAATCTACCAGCGCCTTGATCTTGCACTTCCAGCCTCCAGAACTGTGAGAAAATACATTTCCATCATTTAAGCACCCAGTCTGGGGTACTTTGTTATGGCAGCCCTGGCCAACTGATACACAGGCCCCCGTGTCCTCACAGGCAGGGGTGCCCTACTGAAGGAAAGAGACAGCTAGACAGAGATTGGGCATGGCCTTTGGGAAGGAATACACAGGGCTTCTGTTCTGCGGAGGGGTGGGGGGCCTAGCACCAGGTCCCGGAGCCAAGACTCAAGAATCCAAGGTTTTTAACCACTCTCTGCCAATCCCTCCTGGACAGAAGCCAAGGAGAGGCCAGTTTGCAGACTGTCTGTGGGCAAGTCATTAGCCTGGCTCGTGACTTATCTCTGAAACGAGAGCATGGGATTCACTGAGTTTTAAGGTTTCTTTCTCATCTGAAATTCCTGCAGCAGGGAAGGGGCGCAAGCTGGTCGAAAGAGGGAACTGAGCTGATTGTTCTGTTGAAAAGCAGTTCAGTGGTTTGCTCCATAATTTCTGTGGAAATTTCTGGCATAAAAAAAATTTCTGCTCCATAATTTCTGGCATGTGCTGCATAAAAGCCAATGAACTGGAGAACCAGAGCCAGGCTCAGCATATGGTGTGCATCGGCCTTTTCTTTCTCCGTGGAAAAAGGTTGCTTGACCAGTCTGGGTGGCAGGGCCAACTGCGGGGTAGCCGTTCTCCGGGACACTGGGCCCATCTAATTGTGTGACATTGGCAGCGTCGGGTGACCTCTTCTTTGTTCCAGAGAGCCTGGCCTCTCCAGGGACACTGCCAGGCCACACAGGAAGCCAGAATGTTAAAAAGCTGCAAAGAGACCAGGACAGCAGCGGCAGCTCCAGCCACACGCACTTCGGTGCTGAGACTAGCTCCTCAAAGCCCTTGAGGGGGTGGTGATGGAACAGGGTCCCAGCCTCCTGCTCACACCCACCTCACGATGGAGGAGGCGTTCCCTCTACCCAGCGCAGAGCCCTCCCTGGCCCCACGCCCACCTGTCCCGTCATGGATGACAGGCTCAGGGTTATGGGGCCAGCAGCTTTTCTGCAATTCTCTGGCCAGCAACTAATCATTGATTTTTATTTAAATAAGCCTATGGTCAGGCTTCAAAACAGGCATGAAACCACACACGTGTAAAGACCATCTTTCTGCACTCTGGTTTACTATGAACCACTTATTTCTCTCACTCCTCTGAGCATCCTTGTGTCGAGGTGGTGTGACCTCAGTAGAATTAGCCTCCACCGAGGGTCAGGAAAACGAGTCACTGAAGAGTACCCTGGTTCATCCAATGATGCAGGGCATGAAAGAGCCTAAGCAAGACTCGAATGGCATCTCCAAACCCCGGAATCAAGGTTCCAACTCCTAGGAGGCACACGTTGAGCCTATTTTCTCCTGGATTTTTTATTATATTATTGTATTTTAACATTTGTAATTTTATCATCTAACACCTTTTTATTATATTTTATAAAATACACTGTATTATTTTTTTAATTTTATTTATCCAAAAACATTGTTATCTGTTCCCTATTACCAATAAAATGTAAATGTTCCAATAATTGAGAAATTATTTTCCATTTTTTACTTGTCCATTTGATGCGCATCTGGATGGGTGGCACTGGGCACACTTAAAATAAGGAGAAATAAATAGCTCTGAGATGTGACAACATATGTATTTGCTCAAGAGTGAATGGCGCAGATCTGCATTTCATTTTACTGCATTTCATCAGACATATGGTAAACCATGCTAGGTGATTTTTATTTAAAAAGTCAGCCATGCCAAATGCAGAACTTAAAGGCACATACAGACAGTCAGACATCCTGCGCTCCGTGGGAACAAGAGCATTCCCGTTCCTGGGGATGTCATTACTGGTATTTGAAGGGCACCCTGAAGTTTTCAGAGGGATTGCCAGTTTCTGGTAGGAGACTCATGAGCATGGTGAAAACCAGAGGTTCTAGCTGCCTCCGTTTCACACCCCGCCGCCCAGAGCTCAAGGCTGCAGGTAAAATGATCCCAGGTTGAGAGCCCCAAATGGCCCTTCCACTCACATCCCCAACCCCGCCTTCCCCCCCCACCTGCATTCCTTTTTCATAATCTGCCTTTGCCTAGGAAACCAAGAGTGGGTGTCCCAGGTGGATAACTGACGATTTTAGCATCTTTCCCAGCTCCTCATTTTCCCTTTGAGTTTCTTGATTAGGTCTCAGATGAGTATATTTGCCTGCGGGGCTGCAGACATGTCTGCAAAGCAAGGGTAGCAAGAGGGAGGGCCTGCTGGGACCCTCCCTGCGCAGACCAGAGATGACAAGCGCCTTCTCCCCCACTGGAAACGCTCGAGGTCGGGAAATGCAGCGTCGTTAGAACAGCATAGTGCCTTATGCGCGTATCTGACTTCTGTGCATGAAACCATGGGTGCTCAGCAAAAAGGAGACATGGAGGCCGGGAAGGGGGAGGCAGGATATTCATTTAGTATAAACCTGTTAGCATTCCCTCCACATTATTGCGTGTGTTATTAACCATGTATACAAGAGTATTACCGTGCGGACTTATGTGTGCAAACCACACACACTGCCGTCTACGTTGGGACGATATGGGGGGCTTTCCGCAGTAATTCTTGTGTACTTGATCTTCACCTCCTATACTGACTTCAGGACTTGATCTCCCTAAAAGTTGCAATTCCACATTTTTAAATACAAGAGGTAGATTAATGACGCTAATTGACTAGAATGGTTAACTCAAAAATTGGTAAACCGAAGGACCCAGGGTTGGGGTGAATAATGGATGTTAGGTACCCAAGGGTCTGAGCCCCAGACATAAAACAAAGAAGAAAAGGACAGAAGGGTAAGTTGGGGACTTAGCAGAAACTGGATCTGAAGTTATACCTGCTATCCCAGGAAACAAGGAGCTTACTCTGAGTGTCCTTATCTCGGCCAAGAGCTGGGACAGGGCAGAAATAAGAATCCCTGGGGGGCACAGCGGGATCTCAGAACTTAGCATCTAACGCGACTGTTCCGGCACAGCCCCGTGCGCCTCGTGATCTTCACTGCCATTGTCATCGACATTTACTGAGTGGCTTCTCAAGCCTGAAAGAGGAGACTATGGGCCAGTGTCCAAGGCGAGAGTCATGTGGTTTCAAGGAACTGAACAGCTCAAATCACTAGAGGGTTTATTACAGAAAATCGACAAGCAGCGCAGCCAGGCCTCGGGCCAGTTGGGAGGTCATCCGGCAGAGTGCTCTCGGCTTCCCTCAGGCCACGTCATCTCACCGCTGACTGACGACCCCTCTCTGCAGACCAGCTGCGGTACCCACAGACCACTCGCCTTGGCCCGCACAGCCCGTCCGGAAATGGAAGCCCTAGCCACCACATCTAGATGACCTTCCCACTTTGGAGATCACCACCAACTGAATCCCGGCCTGTTGTGTCTCTTAGTTGACATTCCTCCAAGGAAGAGTAAGGGGAGGGAGGGGGCGAACACCCCAGCAGGTCAGGGGAGTGCTTCCACTCTGTGGTCAGGCCGGAGCTGCGGCCCACGGGACAAGGGCAGCCGCCTCATCTCCCTGTTCAGACGGGGATGCTAGAGGGAGGGAGTCAGGGGTAACCTGGAAGGGGAGAGTCTGGGCATGGCAGGACAGTAAGAGCAACACAGCTGCTAGAGTCAAGAACGGAGGCCCGCTAGTGAATCGACAGAAGGGGCTAAGACGAAGGAGGTTCTAAGGCACCTCCTGAAATGAACAAATCAACACTCTCTACCCGCTCAATAATAATAGCTAATATTTGCTGACTTTTTCCTAAGCACAAATATCTGTGCCTTTTAATCTTATCCCATGCTCTAAGCACTGTGTAAATGCTGACAGGCATTAATGCATTTAATCCCCACAGTCCTATGAAGTGAGCATTATTACCCCCAATTTATAGTTAAGGGAACTGAGTCTCAGAGAGGCTAATGATCTTGCCCAAATTTATAGACTCTGTGAGTGGCAGAGCAGGGACATACAGCAGGACCCGATTACCTACCTCCATGAGTTTTAATACTGGTTTCCTTTTATTTGGCCTCGTTTCTTTGAGGGTTTAACTAAGAGGGAATAAAATGAACTTTACAGCATTTCTACTGTAGTCTCCGAAAAGTTCCTAAAAGAAGATGTTATCATTCATATTTCAGGTTCTCTAAAATTTAGTGTCACAGAGATTTTATAATGTTCAACCTAATCCAGAAGGGCATTTAAAACTGACATCACCAACATCCTTGGCGGTCAGTGACCCGGCCACCTGATAGGTGCAGACACCTGACCAGGCAGAGAGGTTAGGCAAGATTGGAAGGGTCAGGATCCCGTCCTCCGTACAACATCCCTTCAGGCGTCAGAATCACTGGGCTCCCTGCCTGCCTTCCTTTCCTCAAGAGACACTGAAGGACTGTAGATCCTTCCGTCCTGCCTTCCATTCACTGAATCATTTTCATTTGCCTTCTCTGGATTCTCTCCAAATCCTTTCTTGATCACTTCATCTTACTTAAGAGGTGAGGCCAGAAAGAACGTAGAGCTCTTAAGCGAGGCCTGACGGAGGCTGGTCAGGGTGGGATGGTCAGCTTAAAGTTCCCTCATGCTCAACGCTTGTTTACAAATTCCAAGGCTACGACTGCCTTTTTCTTAATAAGGGCAAAACACAACCGGCTTCATGTTTAGCGTGTGTACCACTATGGCCCCAGGCTTTTTTTCTTCCATACTTGTACATTGCCAGCTCCTGCCTGGCCTGTTTTTATGGTTTCCTCTTCATTCCCACATAAACTTCCCAGCCCTGTCTCCATTATGTGGCATCCTGTTTTATATCTTTCACCTTCAGCAAATGGCTAGAAACACTTCCAATTTTAATTCTCTGTTTTATGTTTTTCTCTTTCTTTCTTGCCATAGACTCTTTGTATTTTGAAGGATTTTTAGAAATGATTTAGTTCTATCTCATCCTTTGCCTTATTTGGAACTCACGGTTACCCCTTTCATCTCTAAAAAGCAGCAAGGTTGGAGTAACCACAATTTCTTTCAGTAAGGGGTAAACAGTGTTTAGGAGAGGGAAACCTGTCATGTGCCAAGCACTGGATTCAGTACTTTAAATACATTTTTATTTTTTTTTAAAGATTTTATTTATTTATTAGAGAGAGAGTGAGAGAAAGAGCAAGCACGAGCAGGGGGAAGGAGTAGAGAGAGAGGGAGAAGCAGGCTCCCCGCTGAGCAGGGACCTCGATGCAGGACTCCATCCCAGGACCCTGGGATCATGATCTGAGCCAAAGGCAGATGCTTAACTGGCTGAGCCGCCCACGCACCTTACATACATTTTTAAATTAATTTCTTGAAATGTCCCGGTGACCTGGGCTTCATCATTAGAATTTCACAGACGAGGAAGCTAAAGATCAGAGAGATTTAAGTCACTTGTCTAAGGCCACAATATTAACAAGAAGTACACTGGGAATTCAAACCCAGTTCTGGCGGCCTCCTAAGTCCGTGCTTATTAATCCTTTTCTCCATTTACTCTTTCTCACTATCAAAACATTTGTCTTGGCCAGACTTAGGGTTTTTTTTTTTTTATCCGAGTTCTATCATCAACGTGTCATTAGATGTGTCAGGTAAATCATTCTACCTCCTTGTGTTTGTTTTCTCATCTTGAAAAAAAAAAGGATAATAATAACATTCATCTTACCTGCCTCGCAAGGATCAATGTAAAAGTACTTCGGAAAATTTATAGCCTAAACAAGTGTGAGTTTGTTATTATAGTCGTTATTACTAATCTTGAGCATGGCTCAATGTGGGGTTCAGAAGACCGCTCCTAAGGATTTGAGGCTCCTAATATGGGCAAAGAAATGGATTTGTTATAAAAGATATATAACTCTCCTAATAAAGTACTGCATCAGTTGGGATGTTTTCATCTGCCAGGACGAAGAGACCCCTGACTCAACTGTCATAAACAACCAGGGAGGTATTCACACAGTAAGAAGTTCCAATGCAGGGCAGCTCCAAGGTCAGTTAACTCACGGGCTCCCTGACATCATCCGTGAGCAAAGTTCCTCCTGTCTTTCAGCCC
This sequence comes from Halichoerus grypus, assembly GCF_964656455.1. Lineage (NCBI taxonomy): Eukaryota > Metazoa > Chordata > Mammalia > Carnivora > Phocidae > Halichoerus > Halichoerus grypus. The sequence goes on along the minus strand of NC_135715.1, from coordinate 62,029,148 downwards.
TGCCTTCCTCCACAGGTTGCCGGTATTCAAGCTAGCTCATTTCATGGAAGCAAGATGGCAGCCCCTAGCACCACATGTAAGCACCTACATCCCGCAGGAGCTGAAGGTGCCCGCCTCTTTCAGGTGGTCTCATTTTATAAGCAAAAAAAAAAAATCTTTGCCAGGTGCTTTCAGCTCCCAGCAGACATTTTTTCACATCTCACTGGGCAAAACTGTACCACATGCTCTTGCCTAAACCAGCAAGTGTTCTGTTAATAAGGACGAAAGGGAGAATAGCTGTTGGTAAGCCACCAGCAATTTCTGCTCTCGATAATGAATTAAATCCATTGGCTAGAATTGACCTTGGTCTCTCCAAGCGTCAGGGGATGTCTAAAAGAGAAGTGGGCACAGTATTCTGCTCTCCTCCCTACCCTCCCCCCAACTCTCATTTCATTGCAACCCAGTTCTAACGTATTCAATTTCATTCCACATTCACAGACTTAAAGATCCTTCTTCTGTCTCCCTGGGTCTCTCACTTTCTCTTTATTTTGGATACAGCTTGTAGTAATCAGTGCCAGAATGCTGAAGGGCTGCTAACGTTTTCTTTTCTAGGCTTTCCCAAGTGAAACAGAGAAAAGAGCTCTAGGACCGGAAGGCTCTTCAAGTGGCCTTCATTAAACTAAGCTGAAAGTTTCTCTGTGTCTCCTTTCCAAATCACATCACCCTCAGCAAGACAAATATCTACCATGCTGCCACGGTTCTTACCTTCCCAACAGATTTAGTCTCTAATGAACAATATCCCTCCTGTATTCCAGAAAGAGAAGACACTTGTTCTGAAACGAGCAGCGTGGAGTCACTTGGTGTGCGGGCATTTCTGGATTCAGTTCAGTGGTCTGTGAATCACAGTGATTGGTGTGTTCCAGGAGAAAAGCTCCAGCCGTCCAGATGAACCTCGAGGTTAATTATATAACAACAGGTAATCACTGTTCAGAAGTAATTATCAGGTTGTACAACCATAGATGCTGAGTCTCAACTCAAGAATATTTTTAGCTTTGGAGTCCACTGGCTTTTCCTGTCTTTCTTTCCCTCTGTTTACCCTAAAATTAACATTAATCAACATTTGGCTCCAAGCACACTGTGCTTCCAACCATGTAATTATAACAAGTCTGACCTTATATATTTGTGTGTGTGTGTGTGTGTGTGTATACATATCTATAAAGTTTGACCTTAAATCCCCAGCTTCTATCTCTGAGTCAAGATCAGCATTTGCAGCAGTGAGTTTATCAGGTGCTGGGGCTCAGGGATCCTTGAAGAGAGCACGCCCCTCCAATCCTATGCGGTCACGGACACAGAGATTGCCATTGCCCACACTTGCAGTAACCGTCTTCCAATGGAGCTGAGGGGAATATATTTAGGTGTTGTGTTATGGGGAAATTATATGGCACAAAAGCAATAATATTTCAATTATTGCCACTTAGAGACCACCAAAATAGTTATAAGCAGGGACAGACGAGCTTGGATATCTAGTCATTTTCTAAACGTTTTAAAAACCACACTGAAACCTCAAACTGGATGCCATTCCTCGGTTTTCTGATGCTAATTCTTGTGACTGTGGTTAGAAGTGTCTCAAAACACTGGCAAGAAAATTTTTTTTCCTTTCTCCCTGACCAAGAGAAGAAAATGGAGATGTTGTGTAACCTCTACCATTGGATGGACATCCCTCTTCCTTGCACCAAAAGATGAATCCAGTAATGACCTTGGCTCCACAGGCATATAAGGGTTAGGACAATAACAGTGAAGCAGTTTACTAGTAATCAAAACTTGGAACTCTTAGAGCTTGTTTGCAGGGTTGAGCACTATTAAGGAGTGCTAACTCTCAGGGCTCCTTTTTAAAAGTAATTCATTTAATTTGGAAAAAAATAATACAGATCACTAATAATACTATTTGCAGATTCCTTTCTCTCTCTCCTGTTTTTATTTTTTCCAGTTCTATTGAGATATAATTGACATATGACATTGTATTAGTTTTAGGTGCACAAGAAAATGATTTAGTATATGTAAATATTGTGAAATGATCACCACAATAAATCTAGTTCACCCATCACCACACAGTTACAATTTTTCTCTTGTGATGAGAACTTCTAAGATCTCTCTCAGCAACTTTCAAATAGACAATACAGTTAACCATAGTCACATAGTACATAGTCATGTACACGACATCCCCAAGACTTATTATTTTGTACCTAGAAGTTTGTACCTTTTGACCCCTCATTGGGCTCCCTGCTCAGCAGGGAGCCTGCTTCTCCCTCTGTCTGTCGCTCCCCCTGCTTGTGCCCTCTCTCTCTCTCTCAAATAAATAAGTAAAATATTAAAATAAATAAATAAATAAATAAAATCGACAAAACTGAGGCCAAAGAGGTTAAGTGACTTACCCGAGACCAATGCGATGGGGGGACCATGCACCAGTTTGCCTGGGACAGTCCCATTTCCACATGTAGTTACACAATAATCATTAAAGGGGCTCCTTGCGCTCTTAAAAGTGTCCCCGTTTGAATAACAAAGTATATCATCACCCTAACCGTAGGCCAAGGTCGGAACCCCATCTTCCGGGTCTTGGTCCGAGGCCGTTGGAGCCATACCTCGAACATAGTTCGTGCAACAGTAGGCCATGGACCAGCAAAACAGAGTTCATCCTCCTCTGGCTCATCCATGAAGTACAGCAAGTGACAGACTGAGTGCAACTCATTTTATGAGCTCGGTTTCCTTCATTTTTCTGCACTCAGTAGTCTAATCTCGAATGGCTTTCTCTCCACCTGACTCCCTCTTGGAAGAATGGAGTTAAAATCAAACCACAGAAGGGGACTCGGTCCTGCTCCGAATGGTAGGGCTCTCCTCACCCTCAGCGTGGGCATCTTTGGTTCGTTTTCCTACTGAGTGTTTGCAAATGTGCTCGTGACTACGGAATTACATCGTGTATGGGATGACTTGGGGATTATCTCCATTGGGAAGATGATTGTACCCTTCCCCTCAGGAATCATCTACTCCTCCAGAGAGGGAGCTCCCTAGGGCGAGCCGTGTTCTGCCATCTGCGTGGCCCCTCCTAAAGCAGGCCCTATTCCCTTAGTGATCTAACCGCCTGTGGAAAGTTTCCCACTCACTGCTTGGCGACCCCCTCCCTGCAGCTCCTGGGCTGTGCTGATGACAGAGGCAAACAAGCCTGGGCGTACCTCTCGCTGCACCCAGAGCCTCGTGGAGGCCCTTCCCCAGGAGAAGGGCCAGCAAGGGTCCCCAGAGTCTCTTAGTGTAACCAGAGGAGCACTAAAATGAGAAGATCTGCCCTGCGCCATTTCCCAGCTTGGGTGTTGCAGGGCAAATAGTCATTGCTAAGGATGAAATCCCCTCGGGGGCAGCAGATGTCCACTACCTCGTCTGCCCTCAGCTATGACCAGGTTCTCCTCACAGGCCAGGGCTGCTCCAGTGGCGGAGCTCACGTGGTCGCGGCCCCTCCAGCCACTTTGCAGGGAGGACAACCTTATCTCCACTTGAATGACACAGGAAGAAACAGACCCAGGGGCATTGTCACCACCCAAGGCCACACACAGCACGAAAGAGTTAGCACTTGGGTTTGACTCCATCTGGTCTTCCAGGCTCGATCCATTAGAACACAGGGCCTTCTCGCAGAGGGTTGGCAACGTGCCTAGGAAAGTCCCTGCAGGCCAGAGCTGCCCTTGGTGATTAATCCACTTCTGCTCCATCCCTGTCTCCCTTGCCCGCATCCCGTTCTCCCGGCTGGCCCCAGGCACCTGACAGCCTGAAGACCAAGGCAGGGCATCACAGACCGATTTGTTCTGTGTTTCCCGGAGATGCCACAGTTAGACGCTCTGCACAGGCAGTGGAGAACAATGAAGCCAGAACTCTCTGGCCAGAAATTCTTTGAGCATAATTATCTCATAGGGCAGTCAGAGATGCCAACCAAACCACTCCAGCGCAGGTGTCGCTGATTCGTTAGGTCCTGTCTCCCCGTCCCAAGCTCTAGCCGAGCCAAGCAAGACATGCCCTCACCCAGTTACTTTCCCTCTTCTCGACTTTATCCCTATTATCTCAATTACCATCCCAAAAGAGGCTCCACAAATGAAGAAGGGGTTGGAACCACAATGGTCAACATCATACTTAATAATAACAATTATATAATTATATCTCTCTCATATAATAATATGTAATTACCCAATAATTACTATTAAACAGTGCAGTGGTGACCACTGGGATTCCAGAGCCCTCTAATTATTGTTATCGCTGATAATGAAGCAGAAGATCATTCTCTAACATTGTCTCTCTCTACCACAGACGCTTCTCTTCTGAGCTTCTGAACATCTATTTCTCACAACACAGGCCTCAGAGCTCCGGTCTGCCCTGCATATTACAAGCAAATCTAAGTATTTACTTTCCCCTTCATTCCCAAGCCCCGGGCAGTATCTGGAGAAGCTCCTTATCTGTGATGGTTGATGGGGAAATCTCACATCAAAATAGGTAGAATGAGAATGTGCTCCAGCTTCTTCCCAACTTGCTTTGAGATGCACAGAAAGCAAGTAAATCCGGATAACGCTGGGGTAGAATTAAAACCAAGTCCTCAGTTATACTGACTTTATAGTTTCAGATGACTCAGTCTCTCTAATCTGATGTATGCCTTCCTGTGGGAGCAAATACTGAATTTCATCTTTCCTTTGTTGGACTCCAACTTTGACACATCTTTTTGGGAGGTGGGTAGATGGAGGGGATGCCAAAACAGGGTAAGAATTTCTTTTTGAAAAAAATTTTTATGCTAAAATTGACACAAGAAAAGTGAATTATTTGGCTAAAAACAGCACAGCCAACTTCTAAGCTCCATTTTTCTGTTTTCCAGACTGCAAGTAGATCCCCAGAAAATTTATCGAGGGGTCTACGAACATACAAGAAAGATGTCCTTTTCCTGGTTGACACTTGACCCTTCTCATTCCTTAGGCATACCTGGTTTTTAAGGCAAGGCAGGAGCTAAAATCAGCCCCATATCTAGAAGCTGAGAGATTATAGATAAATGAGACCAAGAAGACTAAGGCAAATGAAAATAGTGTGAATTCATTTCCTTCAAACTAAATATATCATAAGAGGACTTAAAAAAAAAAAAAAAAACAACAACAGACAAAGCAAGTGATTTTTCTACTCATCATGGTAAGCCATAAAACAACAACACGTTTTTCCACCTTCATCTACTAGCTACTACTAAGAGGCTGATCCTTTTAGCAGATAATAATCTAAATTATTCCCCCAAAACCTGAGGGAATAGTATATGCAGATGACAGAATTTGGAATATAAAACAGCTTTTGAGGTCTCTACAGCACTCTACTCTTTACTCCCGGAAGAAGGGGTTGTAAGCACAGAACATAATTAATGACAAGAGCCCCAGTGTCCTGTGTGGGCCTCACTCCTACTCCATGCCAGAGGAGGAACGATGGACACTCGTAGCTCTTCTCTTTCATGAATTCCACGCATTCGTGCCACCCCTCTTCTCTGTCACAAAGTCAGCCTGTGCCTCACAGGTTGGGGAGTGACACAGAACCCTTAGTGTCCATCCAGGTGGGGAGTGGGGGTGTGTGTGCTGAAGCAGCCTGTGCCCACAGCTTTGTGCCACTGGCCATCTGAGCTTGCCCTATCCAAACCCAAGCCTCCGTGTCGTGTCTCTGTCTCAAGGATGAGGGTTGGAATAGCTGAGCTCCAGAGCCAATGAGGACACACTCCTGAGCAAAATCTTTTGCCAGATTTCCACTGTATATAGGAGGGAACCTGAACCTACTGCGGCCCAGAGGGCCCTCTGCGAATGGTCTCCAGTGTCAGCAGACAGCCCTCTCATCCCAGTCATGACACCCGTCAACACTAGCCTTCAAGCCTTTTCCTGCTTTAGGGCCATTGCGTGCCCCCAGAACGCTCTTCTTCCCCTCACTCTTCGTCAAGCAAACTCCCACTCATCCTCAGTTTCAGCTTGAAAGTCATTTCCTTAGAGAGAACTTCCGTGAGCCATCCCACCAGAGAATGCCCCAGGCTGTATGTCCTCGTAAACTCTCTTTCCCCGGGGAATCTTTAATAAGTTATCAGAAACACACATAAAAAAATTACCAACTTTGCTGCCCATTGTTTTTCCCCCACTTGATTGCAAGCTTCATGAGTAGAGAGAGGTAGCTGTTTTGTCCCTCTTGATTTACCCAGTGTTGGGCATGTGGTAATTTACAAATAATGGTGGGATACGTGAGTGAATTCAGTCAATGCAATGACCAGAATATTTAAAGACTCATCCTATGACCACCTATGAGAAAATCATTGAGGAAGAACTACTGGAACGGGATAAACAAAGTGTTGGCACATGGGGGTTCAGCTCGGGACCACCTAGCTCCCAGTGTGCAGGACAACACAACAGGTCTTCGTGCCACACATCCCGCCACTATCAGGATGACTGGGAACTCGACCCGATGTGGTATCTGAAAGGTAGGTCCATAGACCCTGGATTCTCCGGTACAGAACTCACTCCAAATGTACTGCAAACGTTTAGCACTTTGTTCTCAGAAACCATCACAAAGCCCTTAAAAATGCTACTGCTCTAGCATCCACATTGCATCTTCCGGTATCTCTATACCCAGTGACCGGAAGGGCTGGGGGGAGGGGGGACGGAAGGAATCCTTTGTGAATCATAAATCCCTATTTTTGGTTTAGAAACTATGAACACAGAGCTCACATGTGTGTCAACCTCAAAAGTTAGGGAGGTGTTCCAACATACCCTCCCTTCCCTCAGTAACCTACTGCAAGTATGTAATTTACTACTTTATTTATAGCATTGTCATAATTATATTTTTAATCTTTACTAAAGCTTAGGGATAATGAGTTCCATACGTTTGCTACCTGCTGTATAAAGTTGTAATTTTACAAACTTCCTTGAAACTCATGTTCTTTAAAGCTTCAGGCCACTTCTGTCTCTGATAATCTGTTTATCAGGCAGGGAAGGTCCTATTTGTTCTTTCCTCCTTTCCAGCCCTCTCCCCCACCCCTCCACCACACTCATCATCACAGCACTCTCTCTTTGACTCTCCTCTGTCCTGTAGCTTCTTTATGGCCAGTTCCTTTCTTAATTGACTTGCTTTGCAAAGAAACACTGAGAGTAACGTTTCCCTCTCTAACGCTGCTAGACCCTCGCTATGCAAAGCGTTGTCTGGATCGGCAGCAGCGGCATTACTTGGAGTATGTTAGAAATGCAGAATTCCAGGCCCAACCCAGGTTCTGAATCAGAACCTGTGTTTTAACAAGAACAGCACACATTAAATTTTAAGGAACTGCTCTAGAGAACGTTCATCTCAAGCCCCAAGAGCCCTGGCTCAGGGACTCCTTCCCTCAGGGACCTGCCCGGCCCCCCTCCCAGCTCCTGCCTCACCCGCAGACACTTCCCTTACACAGCAGCTGACCCAGTCTCCTCCCAGCTTGGATTCAAAAGAGCTCAGGGAGCCTCAGGCCTCTGAATCCCCAGGAAATGAGGGTATCAGGTCCCATAGTGAGTATCAGTTGCTTTATGTGTTTATTTAATAGAGTTTTGTGAGCTACCACATGATCTGTTGAGAGGTTCTCCGCCTTTACACAGATATGGTGTGTGTATATATAACACATACAGTGTCATGCATGATAATTAAGATCTCATGGTATTTTTTGTGGAACACCCTCCACATTCTAATCATATGTGATATAGCGAAAACAGCACCGGCTCTGTAGTTAGCAGACCTGGGTTTTAGTCATCCTCGGCCATGACCAGTGGCAAGACCGTGGCCAAAGTTGAGGGAAACTGTCTGAACCCCAGATTCCTCACCTACAAAATGTGGGCAATTCCTGCCTTGCAGCTGTGGGATTATAAATTGGGTATAATCTGTGTTGGCCACAGCTCCTGGCACTCATCAGGTGCATAACAATTTGGAGTCCTGTTACGAGAGTGGTTATCATTATACCCCTGTAATAAATACAGCTTGTGGTTTTGTTCACAAGCTTAGTTATATCTAATTCAGTTCTCAACTGATCTCTACGTCACCTTTTGCACAAAATGGTCCTAGCCAGTATTTGAATCCAGTCCTAAAACCACCTTTATAAGTCACCCTGCACTGGGGTCCAAAGTTTATTCTTTAGCTGTAAACCAATCTGTGTATGTTTTTGGTCACCTTCATCAATCCCTCAGGCTCTTAGGGAGAAGCTGCTCACCCATCTAACCAAACCCTGTAACTCCCAAGCCTTCTAGTTCCTACTTCACTCTAGGACAGTGGTTCTCACCAGAGAGGGTAGGGAACAAAATTCTCAACAGGGGACAGTTGGCAATGTCTGGGGACATTTTTGGTTGTCACGATTGGGGGTGGGAGGATGCCACTGGCATCTCTCTAGTAGGTAGAAGCCAGAGCTGCTGCTAAGCCCCCTACAATGCACAGGACAGCCCCCCACAACAGAGAAGCTTCCGGCCTCTGGTGTTCATGGTACTGAGGGGCAGAAACCCCGCCCTAGATTAAAGCTGGTAGAGTAGGAACCTCAATAGCCTCTTTACCACAAACCAGTATCTTCCACTCTTCTCACTGTCTTCCATTTCCCATCACAGGGGTCCTCCAGATAGCCTTAACCCTCCATGCCCCATGGGGAGTTTTTGTTTTGTTTTGTTTTGTTTTACTTTTAAGTTTTCTTTTCTTAAACTTATTTTTACTTATTCTTTTATTTTAATTCAGTTAATTAACATATAAAGTATTATTTGTTTCTGAGATAGAGGTCTGATTCATCAGTCTTATATAATACCCAGTGCTCATTACATCACATGCCCTCCTTAATGTCCATCACCCAGTTACCCCATCCCACCACCTCCCTCCCCTCCACCAACCCTCAGTTTGTTTCCTATGACTAAGAGTCTCTTATGGTTTGTCTCCCTCTCTGGTTTCATCTTGTTTTATTTTTTTCCTCTCTTCCCCTATGATCCTGTTTTGTTTCTTAAATTCCAAATTATCAGTGAGATCATATGATAATAGTCTTTCTCTGATTGACTTATTTGCTTAGCATAATACCCTCTAGTTCCATCCACATCGTTGCAAATGGCAAGATTTTATTTTTGATGGCTGCATAATATTCCATTGTATATATATACCACATCCTCTTTATCCATTCATCTGTCAATGGACATCTGTGCTCTTTCCATAGTTTGGCTATTGTGGACATTGCTGCTATAAACATTGGGGTGCAAGGGCCTCTTCGGATTACTACATTTGTATCTTTGGGGTTAACACCCAGTAGTGCAATTGCTGGGTCAGAGGGTAGCTCTATTTTCAACTTTTTGAGAACCCTCCATACTGTTTTCCAGAGTGGCTGTACCAACTTACATTCCCATCAACAGATTAAGAGGGTTCCCCTTTCTCCACATCCTCGCCAACATCTGTTGTTTCCTGACTTGTTAATATTAGCCATTCTGACTGGTGTGAGGTGGTATCTCAGTGTGGTTTTGATTTGTATTTCCCTGAGGCCAAGTAATGTGGAGCATTTTTTCATGTGTCTGTTGGCCATTTGGATGTCTTCTTTGGAGAAATGTCTGTTCATGTCTTCTGCCCATTTTTTGATTGGATTATTTGTCCTTTGGGTGTTGAGTTTGATAATTTCTTTATAGATTTTGGATACTAGCCCTTTATCTGATAAGTCATTTGCAAATATCATCTCACCCCATAGGGAGTTTCAAGCCTCTCGGAAATGGCCTGGTTGTTCATTTCCTGAGGACTGCAGTGTTGTAGAATATACCCTATGGCTGGAAGAACTTGGTGGCTATGGGGAGAGCCACACAGGCAGGTTTGCACTAACATAGCAGGCAGGCTGCCATTTTAGAGAAAGGAAGATGTACAAGGATTCTGGCCACGAGCCCTAGTGTATCTCGGATTCTCTGTCTTTCCTCTAAGTTGTTCTCAGGGGTGTGAGCCCCTGACTTTACCCTCTGGGTCGCTTATTCTTCAGCCAGTCTGCACACCCAGCACTAGAAGGCAAGCTCTTTCTTACTTCTCACATTGATGGCTCTCTCCTCTCTATCACTGTCTCTCTCTGATCCCAAGTTTCAAGCCTCTGTTTTCATAGGACCCCCGTGTGTCTTTTGCTGGACATGGGTTGGTTCAAGCTCATTCCATTTGGATGCACCAAGTGACACTACACACATTCCACTCTTCTGGGACATCTGTCATCAACTTCATAGCAACTTAAAATTTTACACTGCTATCACAAACATCAGATAATCTGGGGGGGAAGTAGCTCTTTCCTCATGCATACCTAACCTTTGGCTAAAAAAGATGACACCAATCTATTATTCCCAAAGGGTGAACTGAAGAGTACATAGCAAGGACAATTATGAAACACTTCTGCATAATTAAAAGGAATAAAAGAACGCTTGAAATAATGTGCATAAAAATTAAGGAAATGCATGAAGGAGTCTAGGACTGCTGGAGAGGTGGTTTTACCAAGCAAGAAGGCACTGTTGTGGACCATGGAGACCCGACACCAACTTTTTACTCTTTGTTCTTGCTGGATATTGAAAGTCCATGGAGTCCTGGGATATACAGAGCATGTCAAGTCTCTCTCTTTCTAAGTGCTTCCAGGATATGGTGGAGGGCACAACCTGACACACCCAGCACACAGAGCCTCCCACACACATGCCCACTCCTTTTAATAGCTGAGCTCTCAGTGCTGCTTTCTGTTTTCTGGTTTCATTTCCATTTTTTCCCCCTTTTTTTGCAGGGCTCATAAACACCTGAGCAAGTGCCTGGTCTCAGATCATTAAGGGAGGGCTATCTAGTCTTGATCTACCTCTGGGGTCAGTAGACTTCAGTTGAGATTCTTACCTTCATGGTAGTGTTGGCAACCCTCTAAACTAGGAAGGCAGATACTGCTATTCATTTCTTCTTTGTTCCTGCAGACTATGCTTTCTCCACATAGTTCACGTGTCTCCCAGAAGGCTGACCCCATTGCCAGCCCCAAGAGTGAGCATTGATTGGTCTAGCATAGACCAGGTAACCCCACACCTCTTGCCAGTGACTGGTTCTGTTGCTCAGGTTTCAGCCGACAGCTCATGACATTCCCTTGGTAATAGTCACTAGTGCCAGGGTGGGATGAGACCTGAATTGGCCCAATCAGACTGAAGTGAAGGAAGAGAGCCTCTCCCTTGCCCAAACCCAGAGTGGTGAGGCAGGAAACACAGAGCCCCATTTCTTGCTGGTAGCCATCATTCAACTGTAAGGAGAAGAAATTTAAAAATGAAAACCAATGCTAAGGACACAAGGCAGAAAGACACAAATAACTGGATCCTTGATGACACAGAGCCATTGGATCAAACAGTCCTGAGGTACACTCTACCTTCTTGCTGGGAGAGATGATACACCTCCTGATTGTTTGCCTCAGGTTTTCTCTTAGAGCCCAGAGCATCTTAACTGATCATTTCTCCACCTCAGCAGAACTTGGGGCTCTATAAAGGATGCACCACCCTTCTCTTTCTAGGAGGTTCAGAAATCCATGGACGTCATCTCTCTTGCCTTAGACTACTTCCCGAAACATCCCCCTAGCCCACCACAGCAATCAAGAGACCTCCTTCCTGGAATTTTGACATTGTCGTTCACCAACTCAAGACCCTCAACAAAGCCTCCTGGACCCCTGCCACACCACTGCCTTCTTTTTCTTTCTTTCATCCTTTCCTGTGGCTGTCAGCCAGACCTCTGTCCCTCCCCATTCCTGTCAGAGCTTTGTGGCCTTTCCTGTACAGTTTACCCAAGATGGCCTCAGAGACAAGTGTTTATGACGTCCATGACAAGTACTTACTAATCTCTCAGAAGCCATCGGGTGTATGGAATCCTGCAGTGTATCTGGACGATCAAACTATTTCATTTTTTAATTCTGCTTAGTTGATATCAGTGTGTTAGAATAGAATTTGGATCCGTGCTTTGCCTGAAAAGAAAGAGCTGATAGGGCTTGCCATTGACAATGCATCAGTTCCACCTCAAGGAAATCAACAGGGAGAAGCTAATGAAACGGAACAGTTCTCATATTAACCAGTTAGCTATTCAGCTTAGGACAGATGTGGAAAATAAGCCCATATGAGACAAATTCATTAAAGTGAAATTATCCGTTCAACACCTTGATATCTGAGCAGACTGATGTTTCAAAATTATTATAATTATGATCATGGGGATAAAGAGAGCCAAACTTTCAAAGGAAAAATTGAAAAAAAATTAAAAATTCTAGTACTACCCTGTGAGATGCAAATAATGAGCTGGCCACAGATCCCCAGGATATCAGCAATTGCTCTAAATCCTTCTTGATGAGGAATCTGTGACTCTGAACTCAACATTAATTCAAATGCAAATAATATCTCTTCCCCCTGAGAATCATTATTCCTGATTCGGCAGGCAGTTTAATGGGAAATCTGCAGGTGCACCACAGAATGAACCAGAGAAGTTGCCCCAGCTCTGGGACTCCTGAAGCTGTGGGATCTGAGAGTCAGAGCCCAGGGATCTGAATTCCCTCACCGGCTCTGAGCTCAGGTCTCTGGGTAAAGCAAATGAAACTCGCTAGTGTGTCGATGAGGTGCCTGCAGCCTGGAACGCACTGCAAACCTCTTCTGCTTCTCTCAAGCACAAACCCCACCCTTCAGTAGCTGTTAACCACCTTGGCCCTTCGCACGGAGGTTCTTCGTAAATGCTACCTGCGGAAGAGAGTCAGTCTCCAGCATTGTCACTGTTAGGAGACCACATAGGAGAAAGAACTAAAAGCCTCTGAAGGGGCACCTGGGTGGTTCAGTTGGTTAAGCAGTTGCCTTCGGCTCAGGTCATGATCTCAGGGTCCTGGGATGGAGCCCTGCTTGGGGCTCACCAATCAGTGGGGCGTCTGCTTGTCCCTCTCCCTCTGTCTCTTCTCCCTGCTTGGGCTCTCTGGGCTCTCTCTCTCTCAAATAAATAAAATCTTTTTTAAAAAATTATAAAAGCCTCTGAAATTGGATGGCTTGGGTTTGAATGTATGATGCTAGGAAATTTACATGGCCATCTGTGCCTCAGTTTCTCCATCAGCAAAATGAGGATATTAATAGATCTATCTTGTAGGACCATAGTATGGTTTAAGAGCTGTAACACTTTTTTGTAGGCAACATAGGGAAATAGTTAAGAGCATGGACTCTGGAGCCAGACTTGACTAGGTTTCAATTTAAGCTCTACCCCTTGCTTATAGATAACTTTGGCAAGTTAACTGATTTTTTCTTTACATCAGTTGGCTCAGATGTAAATGGGGATGATAATATTAATAGCCTCCCATAGTTCTTGTTTTAAAATAATTTAATTTAAATTAATTTAATGTCCGGCTTACATAACAAGTACTATATGTTCACTGAGTCCAGTATTTGGCCCACAGTGAGAGCTCGATACATGTTACCTGCTGATATTACTGATAACCTTCGTGTGACTGGTAGTAACACTGCAGATGAGCGGAAGAGTGAATCATATTTCTCAGGATAGAATAGGAGAGGACAAGATACTTTTAGCTAGAAGAAATTGCCTTCTCAGCAAGGCCTTCTTAGAAGGCTTCCCATCACAGCAGAAACGCGATGAGATACTTCAGTGTATCGTGGTGACACAGGATGGCCAACTAGAAATACATCAGCCACGCAGATGCCATTCTCAATGAGAAGTCCAAAAGCATATTTCTGAGGTAAGCAGAAGGGAGACAGGTTCAGCCAGGTGGGAAGCTATCGCGTGTGGCGATCACAGGTCTGAGTGACTACAGACACATGAAGTACGCAATACTTTACAAAACCAAGTCCTAGATCATGTTCCAGAGTCACACACAGACACAGCGTATCCAGTGGATAAGCTGTACTTGTCCAAGAAATGTAAATAACAACAGTCCTTGGCTTTCAATCTCGTAGGGTCATGAAGACCTGCCTGGTGTCAATGCTCATTTTTCTTTTAAGCCACAGCTGAAAAAGTGATACCTGTTTATTCAAAGAACAGAGTTGCAGGAGATGTACTGACTCAACAAATGGGTAATAGGATATACCTGGCTTGTTTTATGTGCTGAATCTATCCCTAAAAACTGTGTATAGAAAAAAAAAAAAAAAAATGGAGAAGTAAATCATGATGAATATTTGGTTAAAATAACCCTGCAGCAAATCTGAAAAATCTATTAGATACAAATAATTACCCCTCGTTTTTGTTTTCTGGGGGGTTTTTCTTTAAATTTTTATTATAATTTGGTAGGCACACATTGAGTTTTCTTAAGCCAGGACTTCTGGTTGTTTTTTTTTTATTAGAGTATTTTGCCTGACTATTACTTCTTTTATTCTCGCTTGTGTTAGCAAGAACTGAAAGGTATTACAAGGTAAGTGAGAGTTTGGATACAGTTCTCACACAGAACTTTCTCTCAGTTACTTCATGGCAACTAAGTTTTAAGGTACTTACATGGGAAATATTAATCATTGCATCCTGCCATGTCTTGCAGATTTGTCATTGTCAAAGGTTACAATCGCATTATAACAGTCTTACAATGTGATTAGAATCCTGTATGAGCTAAAGCCATTTCATGTTCAAGGACAAAACTTAAAGCAAAATATTATATTTATATATTTATATGAAAAAAAGAAAAAGAATTTGTTGCCTTCACCTTTCGTGTTGGGGGAAATGGCTAGAAAAATGCTCACAATAATTTCTTCCTTTGCTTCTAGGTCAATTCGGTCTCAAGGCTTTTCTATCTCATTATCAATTTCAAAAAGTAAAAAAATAAATTAAATGAAAATAGATCACACCTCGTTATTCGTCAGAGACACATCCCTTAATCTTCTCTTTAGCCACCTGACAACATATATTGAGCGTTCCTTCCTGCCTTTGGTTTCAAAGGTAAGGGGGATGTCAGAGTCATGCTTCTACTATGCATTGATGCTTCTTGTCTTCTTGTGGATAGAGCATTATTTTGAACAGGGTTTCAGCTCTAAGTCTTTTTATCCCCAGATGGTTCTGTCATGGTACCTGAGTCACCCACCAGGAAAGCTCCCCAGTCAGGAGACAGCCATCTCTGTCCCTTCTGTCTCCACCAGCACAAGATCCAAAGCCTTCCCTCTCCATGATCATGGAAGCACAGTTCATCCCAGGAAAAAAAAAAAACAAAACAGCAGGCTGGGAATAGTTCAGCCCTGTCACACAATGAGAGACCGAGCTGGAAAAGCCCAGCTGGTGTCCTGAGACCCTTTTTTCTCCTGTTTTTAGGCACTGATCTCCCCCACCTGAGTGTCACCAGAGCCACCACACCTCAAATTCCTTCTCATCTTCTCCAACCTTGGGACAGTCCCCAGTCTGAAGGAAGCCGTCTGGTTAGGACGCTGCAGCTCGTTTCTGTGAATTTACGATTTACTCTTTGGAACCAGAAAGAGCTGCTCTCACTGCTCATGTGTATAGCCTTTGTTCCAATATCCAAGTAGGATAATATCACGTTCTGAAAGTCTTGGTCCTATTCCTTGTTTTATAAATGTTTCAAAAGCCATGGAATGAAGGCAGCAGAAGAGATGTTTAATTTTGCGGTCAAAATGCCCTCCTATCATCATAGGTATCCAGGTTTATTTGCGGGGTTTGAGTCTTGCTGAGAATTCTGAAACCATAAAGACTGCCTCAGTGCACACTATCCCTTCTCAATCTCCCCTGCTATCCTGTGTCTACCAATATCGTGTTGACTGGAGACTGCCTGGGTCAGGGGTTCTCAGGCTTGAGGGTGGATCAGAATCGCCAGGGGATTTCCAGGTTCCACCCTCTAGCAGCTTGATTTGGGAGATACATATCAGGTGTTCAGAAATCTGAATGTTCATCTGGCAGACCAGTTGATTGTGAAGCAGGAAGTCCAAGACCACATTTACACACTGGCCAAGGTCAAAGCCACCACTTTTTTCATCCTCAAGAGGATCCCGCCTTTTTCAGCATTCACAGGATGGAGTCTTTTATTTCTTTCATTCCAAGTACTCGAGGTTAGATGTTGTCTCCAGGCCCCTAAAATATCTAAATGTCTTGTTGCAGCCAACAGTACAATGTTTTGGATTCCTAGGACTGTTCTTCAATTCAGAAACCCTTTTCCGATCCAAATGGTGTGCCAGGCTCTGAGGACACAGGATGAAAGAAGCAGTTCCTGCCCTCAGAAGCTCATGAGCATGTGGGTAAGATGTTCTATTAAATTAGCAATTATAAACATGGCAGAAGAGCCACGATTATAAAGACAGGCACAGGTTGCCATGTGGTCACTACCTGAGATGGGAGATCAGGACGCCTTCTTGGAGCAGGTGACATCAAAACAGGGTTTTGGAGGGACACCTGGGTGGCTCAGGTCATGATCCCTGGGGCCTGGGATGGAGCCCCACATTGGGATCCCTGCTCAGAGGGGAGTCTGCTTCTCCCTCTCCCTCTGCCTGCCGCTCCCCCCTGCTGTGTGCTCTCTCTCTCTCCTCTGTCTCTCTGTCTCTCTCTCTGTCTCTCTCTCTATCCCTGACAAATAAATAAAATCTTAAAAATAAAATAGGGTTTTGGATAAGAAAACGTTAACTTAGACAAGAAGGTAGAGAGAGAAAGCACAGTGCCCGGCAGGCACATAACATGGGTCCAGCATCTGCAAGGAGTTAAATACGGCCAGGGTAGAGGGGTGTGGAAGAGGCATGACCAGCGAAGGGGCCACTGGGGTCAAGCAGACACAAACCATGCCTAGCAGTTTGGACACAATTCACTGGGTGATGAGGAGCCATTGGAAGTTTCGGTGGTGGATAGAAGATGGGTCAGATGGGGGAAAGACTGCTGTTTAGATTATTTCCTCACTTAGCCAGGCTCAAATACCAAAGCTTAATAACACCAAGTCAGTGGCTTTGGCACCATGTTCCTTTTTTTAAGTAAGAAAAAGTTTAAAGTTTCTATTACACATGGAAATCTGTTGACAATTTTAATCTGATGGCCATGGCCACGGTGCTGTGACTTAATGACAGGGTCCTCTGCCAGTAGAAACAAAGAAGGTGCTGTTGCTGGCATGATTCAACTCTGCTTTATTTCGTTATTTCACAGATCCTCTTCGTTTTGTTAAGTTCAACTTCATACAAGCTAGGATCTTCCTGATGGATTCTTCAAGTCATTCTAGGACAATGTATTTTTAGCTCCAAAGTGCGGTTGGCTGCTCACCCCTTACCAGGCTAAATACCTCCCGCTGAAACCCCAGGCTGCCTTCCCGATGCAGCCCTCCATGCCTGCCGCGCTCCAGGAGCCCAAGACTGTAGGCCTGCCACGTGGCTGCCTCAATCCATGCATACGCTCACACGCTTTCCCCAGCCTTCCAGTAAGAATGGCCTTCCTCCGGCCTCATCTCCCATTCTCCAGTTTTTCTGATTCTCTAGGCTCAAGAGGCCGAGCTTGAACCTTCTCTGCTGGAAGAACTGTCTCCTCTCTGAGCATCCAGATAGGTGTCCTCTGTTGGACTGTCTTCTAGAATTTGGCTTGCGTTAGAGTCACCTGGGCACAAATCTGCGGCGTGAACTCCTTCAAGGACACGCACTGATCTCTGTCAATTTTGTCTCCCATATTTCTAGGTTTACACTGAAGAGGGCTGCTTTTCTGTATTCCAGAAAGTGTGCTCTAATAACCACAGACCACAGGGACGCTCCAGCTCATAAGAAGAGGGCGCCAGAGCTACCACTGAGAGCTACAGTGGGCGCTTATTATGGACCAGGCACTGAGTCGAGATTTTTCATATATATATATTTATATGTGTGTATACACACACACAGATATAAATGTATGCATGTATATATGTTATGTGTATATGTGTGTGTTTACATATGCGTGTATATTGTGTATATAGAGTTGAGAATACCTATATAGGTACACAGTCCACTAATCCCATTTGGCAGTTTTACCATCTCTAAAAGAGAGTCACAGAGATGTCGGGTGAAGACTGCAGAGCCCAGGAGGCCGTGCGAGGCCGTCTCTCGCCAACAGGGAAGCCCGCGCATGCGCACACACAAAGCGCCGCCCTGCATCGCCCCCACCCCGCCCCCCAGGATGACTCGGGTTAAGCAGGCATGAAGCCTTCAACTCCCCTTGAGCCTTCACTGCCAGCCCTAATGGAAAGCCGGAATGGGTGTGGGCGGCACGGGGAAGAAATAACTTTAGAATCTTATGGAGTCCCTGCTTTGTGGCAGAAAAAAGAAAGACGAGTCCGTGACAGAGGTAGGGCAAGAAAGGTAGGAGAATCTGGGAGACAGAGCGCGGTAGCAAGGTAGTCGGAAGCTCGGCTCGGTACCTGCAGTGTTAACGCTAATGGGCGGTCTCCTATACTGGCCTAAAAGCTCCGTGAGGGAAGAAAGCATTACCCTGGGGTTCACCGCTGTATTCCTTGGGCTTAGCATAGCTTCTAATCATAATAGTAACAGTAACCAGTATTTGTTGAGCACCTACACACACTGACCCGGCATTGTTTCAAACACATGCTCCATGTTACCTTAGCTCATCTTCGCAAAAACTTATAAGGTAAGGTAACACCAATCCCATTTAACAGGTGAAGAAACTGAGCCCCTGAGAAGCTGCATAACTTAACCTGCGCCACATGTAGAAGACAAGTCAGGGCCGGATGTGAACACAGATGTTATGACCCTGGAAATGCCTTTAACCTTCATGGTGTACCTTCCCATGGTATACGAATCAGCCACCTAAAAAGTATCCACTGACTAAATCATGACTAAAGAAGGGGTGATCAACAGGGCCAGAGCTGGAGAAGGGTAAAGAAGTATTAGAATGGAAAAGGACCTTTGGATTTGGCAGGTAAAAGGGTGCTGGTGGCCTTCGAGACAGCATGGTGGGAGCCCTCTCTCTGTCCCGAGGCAGGCTGGAGCACCCAAGATGAGGGTCTCTTCTGGGTTGGTGTTTGGGTCCTCAGTTGCTAGCACATGCCTGGCACCTGGTCTGCGCTCAGGCATGCCTGCTATGGCAGGTGGCCCCGCATCCCTGACCCTGGCTCCCTCTCATGTGTCTCACTGCCCCCATTTATGAGCAAAGGACATAACGAGAGTTGAAGCTACTGGGAGTGACAGAAAGTTACATTCTTGGCCCCACAGGGATGTCAAAGAGAGGAAATGTTAAAGACAAAAACCCAAAACTCTCGGTTTATAACTTTGAACTGGGGCTGGGGGGAGAGGTGAGGCTGGAGGGGGACCAGCTTTCATTGGCTGCAGCTACCACATCAAAAATAAGTAAAACATGAGAACTGCAAACCACATGAAGGGAGAGAGGACCAACCTCAGTGAGCCTCTTAACACTGAAGAAGCTTCTTGTTAGAACTGAAGCCTCCCAAATGAAAAACAAGCACCGTTTTTCTTGATGGTTTAAATCACTTCAAAAGAGACTCACAAGCCCAAAGAGATAAAGCCCGGCTTCGATGAGTACCCCACCCCACTTCCTTGCCGGCTGCTTCCACCACACTTGGCAGGAACTAGACCCCACTGAGCAGCAGGCCTGGGGCGGAAGGGAGCAGGAGAGAGGGGAGACCCTGGCCGCTCTCTGCACGTTACTATGATTTGCATATTGTAGGACCTGGACCCAGATGGTGAGCAGGGAGGTGTCACCATGCCCCATATCTGTGTGGCCAGCCAGCTGGACCACTGGACTCAGCCACACTCAGCTCCAGGATCTCAGTGAGGAGCACCACCATCTATTACCCCAGAAAGAAATTTTATATTGGGCCTAATGGATTTTCTGTGTGTTCCTTTCTGACCATGGAGAGTCCTCCCATGAAGACCAGATATGTCCACAAGAAGGTCACACCTCTTGCAGGGAAAATGTGATCCCAGCACAACCTTGGTTCCTGGTGGCAGAGAGTTAAAGGAAAGCACCAGAAACCAGGCAAGCTAGCGGGGAGCAGACTAGCCGGAGCTCAGTATGTTGGCACGAATGGAAGCCAGCCGTGTATAGGCAGCACAAATCAAGAGAGCATTTCAAAGTCACTTACACTTGGCATTCAAGAGCATTTTGGTGCTTATATTTAATTGTGGGTGTGTTTGGTATTTCTGTAATTCACAACACATGAGGCCACAGTGTGAGAACCCGAAGCAGTAGGAGGCAAAGAGCCATCCAGTTTTCCCATCCGACTCCTGCTCTATTAGCGCTTGCCTAGGACTCGACACTGGGGGGTGATGGCCCACATTCCCAGCTGATGAAAAGCAGCCCAGGCATCTGCTTTAAGGGAGCAGTCTTGGCTGAGCTCAGAGGTCTCCTGCTTTCTACCAGGAGGGAAAGGAGCAAGGAACCAATGGACTGGCTCAAAAGCCCCTGTTTTCTTGGAGTGAGCCAGTATAGAGGAGAAGATATGGCTGAGACCAAGAGAGGGTTGGAAGCCCCCTAGATACCCCATGTGAAGTGGGTCTGCTGGCGGGGGAAAGGCCGGAGGCCTCCCTTGCTTTCTGTATACGTAGCACTCTGCCTGGAAGAGGCAGTACATCCGGGCAGCCCTGAAACGCTGGCCAATGACACCCTGGAGGTGAGCTCAGTGCACTCCTAAGGATGGTCACTTCAAGTGGGAGGGAGGGATGGTATGCACAGAATTGAAATGTATGACACGTACAAAGCATGTAGCTCACTTCTGGGAACTTCAGGGTAGATTGGGTAGGCTGCAGCAACATAAATGAAATGCATGTGTTTGTGTACAGAGAGGTAGGGAGATTAGAGAGAAAAGTAAAAAGGGAACAAAAGTAAAATAGCGGATGTTAGTTTCCGCAAACACATGAAGGTACAGAAGTAAGCTAAATGGATTCCTTAAGGCAGTGGTTTCCCAAAATCAGCTCCCTATTAATGGCAGAATGAGACAAACTGTGGCTCATCCATAGTGAATTACAGAAGGAAAAGGGAGGACAATGTTCATATGCATCTTATGTATAGTAAAAATACACGTGTGACATATATTTGTCCGTTTAACAAGCACAAATGTGCTTTCCCAGTAAAGATGGTCATGATGGCCTTTATTTTTTGAAATGATGGTAGAAGTAGATGAGAACTGTTTTTTAACCAACTTCCTTGGCCAAAATCAAAAAGTGGACAACCTTGCAACCAATCATATTTTTTTTTTCCAACTTCACTTATCTCTGAAATGAAATGTTCAGGACCCGCTAACCTACGACATGGAAGTACCATATAATTTCTTTTTAAATTTCAAGACTCTTGGACTACCGCAGATTTTTATTAAGTACTTTTTTTCTTTTGACAGTGACCATCACATAGGTTACAAGAAAAGCTGACATTCAGAAGGGCATACTGTGTGCCAGCAATCACACCAGACTCTTTCTGGTAATTCAAGTCATTAAACTCACACTACATAATTGTCTGATAGAAATTATTTAACTGAAACAGAAGCTTGATCTCTGGAACAAAACCGCATGATGGTGAGGTCAGGATTCAAACTGAGGCCCGTCTGACTTGGAAGCCCACGGTATTTCCTACCCCATGTCCTTGGTTATTACTGAGAGGCACACATCACTGGGCCTGAAAGAGACCTTGGGTAGCCTCTCCTCTAGCCTCTGATTTCACAAAAGAGGAGACGAAGCGGAGGTTTGGTGACCTTCTTGCCCCAGGCTTGCTCAGTGAACTTGGCAATGGATCTGAGCTGCAGCTCCGTGGCTCAAACCCCCCACCCCCAGCTCGCTCTGAGGCCCCCATGCTTTCACAAGCACCACTGTGCCCTCCTCCCGAGCCCCGAGGCCCTCATCCACAGGGGGCAGGGACAGCTACCCTCAGTGCCACCCAGACCCAGGCTAAGAATAGCGGACACCTTCCAGGGCCCACCAGCTCTGGATGCAACTCCAGACCTGCCCTGGAGGCCCACCCTGCACAACACAGCGGCTGAGAGCCAATCGGCTCCTCCGGGCAACAGGCAATGGCCTCCACCCAGCTCAGGCCATGCCCCGAGGGATGGGAGCCACAGGGACAAAAGGGCATTGTGTGTGGGAGAGGGAGGGAGCCTGGGGAGGAATGCACTGTGCAGTTTCTTCCTCTCACAGAGCAGGCCTCAGCCAGCTGTCTAGCGGTCAAAAAAGGAACCTCCGTCAAGGGGCTGGACGCCCACCATATAGGACAGGAGACCCACGTTGATTGATGGAGTTATTAGATTTCCCCGAAGGATAAAGAGCTTCATTTAGCCCGCATTGTGTCACTTGATACAATGCCCCTGAGTACAGAGACGCTGCCTTATCACACATTCTCTTTGATTCCCTTCAAATAGGGACATTTAAAAAGAGTCCGATAACATTTTTCTGAAAGGAACCCCACCTCCTTTTCTTTTTTTTTTTCCAAAGAAGAGGATGAGAATCATTTGTCTCCAAAAGGGGGCCCTCCTAAAGAAGCTGCCAGAGGAGCAGAAACCATTTTAATAGCATCTTCTCTTTGCTGAATTGTGTCTTCATTTTACACTGTGGCTTTATTCTCTGCCCCTTTGACACAGCCAGCTGCCTTTCACATTCCAGCTCAGAAACAGGCTGGCTTCAGGCTGTAACAGGCACCAGCTTCCAAAGCCCTTTCTCCGGATGACTCACGTTAGCCTGTGTGAGCCTGCGAGCCCATAGCTGTAATTCCTAGACCTTTGTTTCCTTTGCGAAGCGCATTTGTGTACGCGCAACGCCAAGTGCAAAAACAATGTCTACCTACAGACCCGGCCTTACAATGGAGTAAAATAATTAATTACACAGTGGAATGTCTGGTTCATATCTCGTTCAGGTTCATCCTGTTATCAACTCAGCAGACAGAGGAAGTGACATCATGCGCCCCAGCTCCCCTTTGAAGCTGGAGGTGCATACCAAGACATTGTATGTCGCACTGCCTTCTGGGCAGGAAGCATCACGCTTGGACTTTCTGTTAAACTGTTTTAGGAAAAAAAAAAAAATAGGTTGGGCCATCAGTTTCTTAATTGGAATTTTGAAGCCCATTGCTCGAATGGTGAAAAAGGCCTCTTGTGAATTCCGCTCTTGGCCAGGAAGGTTACAAAAGCGGGGAGATACGTTCTCCCAAGTGTCTTGAAATTTAAATCCTTTTGTACAAAGCACAAATATGCAGGGGGGCAAATGCTCAATTGAGCAGGTTTTCACGGAACCAGTGAAGCAAATCTGTCTAACACTAGCCACCCGTGTGTCTCTCTTTGCCCGAGTGTTCCAACCCCCCCCAACCCGGTCTGTTGGCTGGCGGCTTCTCCACTCCTGTGTAAACGTGTTTTATAAGCTGGTTATCTTGGGTTTTTGTCCGTGAGTGACGGCTCTGGGAACTCTCAGTGTGGATCTGAACAGCATGCAAAATCATTTTACTTTTAAGACAAAAGACATTAGCTTCCCGTAGCTTTCCTAGCCATCTCTATTTCTCTTCCCTTCCCATCCTGCCTTCCCTCCTCCCCTTCCCCTCCCCATGGCACTAAATAAAATGCTTAGAAAATGAAGGGCACAGCTGCCCTTTCTTGCCATTAAAACAATCAAGAATGATGGTGAATTTAATATATTTGATTAGAGAAACTCCAATTTGGTGCACTTGAATCAGCTGCCTTTGTCTTCAGCTCCGACGGCCCGATTTCAGTGGAATGTCCTCTGCCGTCCACTGCCAGCTCACTGGAGCTGGGGAGAAAATTCAGCCTCTGAAAGCATTTGCTTGGCACGCTCAGCGACAGGCTATTTATGCTGTGGAAAATGCCAGGCCCGTTTCTTCCTAATCAGTGGGAGCACCACTTCATTAAATCGTGGTCACTTACTGGTGACCCTCAGGGTTGTAACCCCTGGGGGCCTGTGGTCCTCTTTAGCAATGTTAATTTTTCATGGATTTTATTGCTTTGGGGTTGATATTTGCCATTAAAATTCCAGCCTGAATCCTGTACAAACAGCCCAGGAGGTTCTGGTGCTCTACTTGCATAGAAGAAATTCAGCGAATCATCATCAAATTTACATGTGGAGTCCCTTTCATCCAAAGAACAAGTATAAGCCTAATAGGAAATAAGAAAATGTGTCATAATTTCCCCACAAGGTATTATTAAGAGAGCCTGAAATACTGCCCAAGCAGACCCAGCCTTGCAAGGTGCTCGAAAAGGAATCGATCTCATAGGGAGTTTCCACGTTTGGAGAATGCTGCTTATTTGCACTTAAGGTTTATGGAGATTTTTATGAAGGGCTCTCATTAAGGATTCTAAATAAATGTATGCTCAACAAATAAGTACAACAGTGAGTTAAGGGTGAGAATTTAAATTACTCTCAAAAACGTATTAAAACTCGGAGTTCACAGAAGTTTCTTGAATAGAGATTGTCCTTGGGATGGTCCAGGTCACGGGGACTGTTAAGTTCATTCTCTACACTTTTATGAAGAAAAAGTCCCACATCTCCTGGTATCCACCCCAAATCGATCGCCTCGCTGAGAGCTCAATGACTTCTCCACCCAGACTCCATGGTAAGAAACCAAAGCTGGGGACCAGAGCCAAGCTAGCAATAGCATCCGGGTTTCTGGGTTCCAACAACCGTGCCCGCTCCGTGAGTCAGCCTGTCAACAACACTGACAAGGTACGCACAGAGCTCCGCTAGGCCCAGGGAGAGTGGCACAGGAAGGACGACACCCTGTCCTCGCCAGCCCTGGGCAGGCATCATGCCAAGTCCTCGGGGGTGGGTGGGTGGGGTGTCAGAGGTGAATGTTTCACTCCCAGACCAATGTGTGCACCACAGCGTTGCAGACACTGCAAGCCCGAGTCCTCTGAGGAGGCCTGGGCACGCCTTGGCTCCCCACTCCGAGGCCCTCTGGTTATGGGCAAGAAGAACGAGCAGGGCCTTCCAGCCATGCCAGTTTCCCAAGAGCGGCACTGGCTGCCAGGCTCAGAGCCACACAGGGAAGGCAGGCCCCCTAGAAGAAGGTTCTGAGCTGGTTGGTGTGAGTGAGCCTCACACTCCTCCACAGGAGCCTGGCATTTTCTAAAACAGAGCCTGGCAGCTAAGACCCACATGGGAGTCGCCAAAATGAGTAAGATAACTTTGGTTGCAAAAACACAACCAGGGGCTGGCTGCCTTGTACCTCCCTTTTCAGTGTAAAAGTCAAGTTTTAAGATTCCTATTGTATAAAAATTAATACGAAAAGAATTTTATATCCTATTATGGCATTGTGTTATAATAATGGAATGCTCTCCCCGCCTAATCTGGCTTTCTGTCCCCCGGACCGTGCCAACAATTATTCAGTTCCTCAGCGTGTGAGTGTCGCGGTGGGGACAGCCTCCGGAGACTGAGAGAAAGGGGCAGTGAGTACTTCAAGCTGGGAAGAAGGGCATCACCGGCCCCCAGTGCCCGGCTGTGCCTCTACACTCACACCCAGACACACCCAGACACACGCGAGTCACGCCTCCTCCTCTCCTCCTCAGGTCGTCCTACCCTTCTTTTCTCTGAACACTCCCGGGGACCTGCCTGGGAAGTTTGATACAACAACAACCGCAGCTGTATGAGCACATTGTCTTTGATGCAACTCACAATGGGTTCCAGAAAAGGAAAACAAATACTCTTTAAACAGTGGGCTGCATTCTGTTTGGAAATTGAGAGTCCGGGGGCAAAGGGTTTTCCTTGATGGGCCAGAACTGGGGGGCTTGTTTCTGGCCCCCTGCTTCGCTTGGTCACTAGAGCTCATTCCCCTGAGCATGAAGATTCCACTAGGACTCTGCCGAGTGTACCGCTTGGGAAAGAAGCTGTGAACGAGCGAGGGAAAAGCGGATTTGTTTGTCAGTCATCAAGCATCTGAAGGACTCTGAAGGTGGAAATGGCAATAGGTTCTTGCCCGTCATCCCGCAGAAGGGAGCTGGAAGAGAGAAACTTGAGCTGCAGCATGAAGGATTCGGGTTAGACATGAGGAGACTTTTCCAGACTGAGGAATGTTCGGCCCTGGAAGAGATCACTGACAGAGATAGGAAACATTGCTGAAGAGTGAATGTGTCTGGCCTTCTACGTGTGGGGAGGAGGAGAACCCTGAAGTTCGAGGGAGCCCCTGGCTGCTTACGTGGTGATAACAGCGTTTTGTATTGTTTGGAAACTCCTCGTTGTGAGGCTCCCAGCATGACATCTTTTCCTCAGCTCAACTCCCTCAGAGTCGCCCTGTGTGGAGGGAGAGCACTGTGTTTTCATTTCCTTTTGACCAATTCCAGTCTCCCCAGGCTCCTTCTAATCTGCGCTTAGGAAATGCCTCCCCGGGGTCACCTCTTCCTTTCCTGCCCGTGGCACAGAACCACAAATTCCGAAGCTGGAACAATGGCCATTGAAGGTGTGTCTAGTGGAGTTCGTGTTGTTCTCTTCCTTTTTCTTGATAGAATTCATTCAGTTACATGTATGTTTGCAAGCAGCCAGGCCAGTCGTCCTCCACACGAGGGTGATGTCAGCAAACCCAGGAAGCTTTCAGAGCCAAGAAAGCCTCAGACCCAGGAGGAAGCAGTCTGGGATCTCCGTGGCCACAGGGTTCCGTGTGCACAGGATGCGAGCAGGGTGCGCAGAGGGGGGGAGAGCAGGAGGGGCTGCCCTGAGGCTAAAGGCCACCAGCCAGCCACAGCCCGCAGGGATATCAGCTTCGTGAAAGTGAAGTTGGTTACCAAAAAATGGCTACCCGTTTTCCAAGGTACTTTGGGGACACAGGCTAAACGATACCAGTCATCACTGCCTGGCCTGGAGTGAAGCCAAATACAAGGAAGGCCAACCATCTTTCCTTGGATTGTACTCCTGCCCTGAACCACCTATGTGTGGGCAAGCTCCTGTACCCAGCTTTCTCAGTACTCACCCACAGACTCCCAGATCCAGGCCTGGAACAATCTACTCCACTGAACTTGAACCCCAAAACCATCCTAGATGTCTCCCAATGTCCTCCCTCTGCAACGCGCCTCCTTTCTTCTCCATCACCAATTACCACCACCAAAGTATCTACAACTGCTCCGACGCAGACAGACCAACCTGAGCGTGCTCCCACGTATTCCTTCCCTTATGGGTGACGTTCTACAACAATTCCATTAAATTTACAAATAGAAAAGTTATTCCGATGAGTGTAAATATTTAAGTTTTCATATGTATCTGCATAGCTTTTGTATTATTGACACAGAGTTATAGATAATAAAGGGAGGAATGATTTACATTAGTATATTTATCCAAATTAGTAACTGGTAGTATTGAATTAGGTACTGTACAAATGGAATAGTTGAGCACAGAAACAGTGTCTTACTCAACGAAGTATTTTTATTGCCTGGTAAAATTCCTGTTTCACAGTAGTTGATAAATGCTAGCTGCTGAATCCATGCACAAATCATTTCTTCCAGGCCTCCAACATCAGAAATCCATCAGAGAATTCCAAGAAGGTGAGTAGAAATAAGGGGCAGTGTGTTAGTGTCTCTGGTAAGAAGATCACTTTGTCGGTGGATGAATAAATAGGATTGGGTCCCAAAGATCTGGAGCAAACCCAGGCAAAAAATTCATTGTGAATTTACCTGTATTGCCAGACGTATATGATAAGAAAGACTCGCCCAGCCACTGCCCAGGATAAGGAGACCCAGGACAGCTAAAATAAAAAGGATACACACCAACACAGAGTAACTTGATGGGTAAGCAGCTCACAGAATGTGACTTTCTCCTCCACCCTTTTTCTCAGAACTGTACCCCTTTCAGATAAAGGGGATTCTTCTGGGACTAAGGCTATAGGCCAAGGTTCTGTGCCATTCTGTGGGGGAGGCACGCATGTGTGTGCCCCATACAACCATACAGGTGTCTATGGGTACCTCCCTGCTCCACCCCCTAGAGCACCTGTAGAGAGAACTGGCCTAACGCTCCTTAATAGAAGTATCACTGCTATAGTTAGTATCATCCCAGCACCCAGCACTCTGTGATGTGTCTAGTAATTGAACTGAATGATAACCATAGAGAAATGCTTAGTAATAACAATCCCATAAGACAGATGGGAAAGACAAATGTGGATGGATACAGAAAAAATAACAGAACAGTTGCCTTAGATTGATAGACCTTTACCAGTGTTAGTAAGAAATTGATGGTGTGGTGTTAGATGCTCCGTTTCAGGCATACTTAATCTATATTAAATACATGTAGACCTTGCTTCTAGCAACTTTCTTTCAAAACCAAAGGCATATAATTGGAACAACTGAAATATATGCAGAAATTTAAAATCACATTGAAATGTATAAATTATTTTCAAAAGATGGTTAAAAATGCCTATGGCCATGAGGACAGTGCCCCAAACCCTTTCTCATTTGAAAGGCAATAACCATATCTTTGCCAGTTGATGCTTCTATGTTCCCCGGAGGGGGTGACAAGACTGGAAAAGCAGCCAGGCTACACACTGGCTTCAATCGACATGGTGAGACAGCATTTGTAGGGGACAGAACATGAGGAAACGAGACAGGATGAGGAAAGGGTACAAATAGGATTGTGTCTCAGTGGAGCGTCTGAGGTTTACCACCATTGCATCGCCCGAATCCCCAGCAAGCTGATAACGATGAGCCCTTAATGCGTTCACCGCCTCTGACTTGTGTCGGCCCAGCATGCAATCGTCTAAATGATACCACAACAATGCTAGAGCACACATTAAGCACTTATTGTAATAGCCAGACTGCTGAGCGGGAGCCATGGAAGGAGACAGAGCAGGAAAGACGGAAGTTGTCTTTGATGGCACATGCACATTCCTAGCAAGTCACGGTGTGGGCTGCTGGGCTACGGAGTGACCACAGCAGGGAAATCAATGTACCAAAAGACTGCTGTGGGGATCTCTCTATTTTCAGGTTAAAAAACATATTAGACCAAGAGTAACATATTAGACCAACATAAACAATAGACTTTGGTGATAATGAGATACCAAGATAGGGTCAACGATTGTAGCCAATGAGCTACTCTGGCATGGGATGTTGATAGTGGGGGAGGAGATATAGGGGAAATCTCTGTACCTTCTACTCAATTTGGCTGTAGGACCGAAAACTACTCTGAAAAATAAAGTCTATTTATACATTAAGAAAGTTCAAAAAGAAGGAGAGATGTATTATGATCCCTGCAGTAAACACAGTGATCTTACTCATCGATCAGCCTCATCCAGTGAACAGCGAAAATCACAAGGTGTCAAAATGCAGACGGTTTTCTAGGTCAGAAATCTGGTACAGGTCTCAGCAGACAAAAGTCAAGGTGTCAGTGGGCTTCATTCCTTTCTGGGGGCTCTGGACAAGAATCCATTTCCTACTCATTCAGGTCAGTTGTAGGACCGAGGTCCCCATTTTCTTCATGGCTGTAAACTGAGAAAGGTGTCCAGCTTCTAGAAGTCACTCTATTCCTTGACTCATGGCCCCATTCCTCCATCTTCAGAGCCAGCAATAGTGGATTGAGTGGTCACGCCATATCTTTCTGAGCCATAATCCGGCCTCCTCTTTTACTTATAAGAACTCATGTGATTAGATTGGGCCCATCTGGATCATCTCCCCAACTCAAGGTCCATACTTTAGTCACAACGGCACAGTCTCTTCACCATGTCCAATAGCACATTCCCTGGTGCCAAGGATTCAGGCAGGGACAGCTTTGGGAGACCATTATTCTGCCTACCACACTCTCCTTACATTATTAATATATGGCCCTGCAGCCTTAATGCTTCTGGAACTACCTTCACTAAGTCCTCTTGAACACCTAAATGCTCCATGGACCTCATCCCTCTGCAAGCATTCTGTAGTGTTTGATGTTGGTGTGACCTATTTCTGGAAGCACTTGGCTTCTACTTGCTGCAATATTGCCTGATGTTCTCCTCCTACCCCTTGGGCCATTCATTATTGAACCCTTCATTCATTTCTCTGCTTCACATCTCAGGACATTTTCCTGCTCTCCTCAGCCTTGGTTCTGAATCATAACTGCCTTCTGAGCAGCTTTGCTTGGATGATTGATGCCCTCCTTTTCATCCCAAACCTGACCACATCCTCTTTCTGCATTATGTACCCCATCATGACAGCACCAAACCCCACTCTTCCATAACTGATTCTTAAGAGTCATTCTTTCCTCCTTCTGCCTCTGCCTCACACCCTCCATCATCATGCCCTGTCTGTCCTAACTCCTGAGTATCTCTTGAATCCACCTCATCCTCTCTATTGCTGCTGTTACTGGGAATGTTCAGGCTCCCCAAAATAGTCCCTAGATTATTGCCCGGCCTCCTGTCCTTGTGCCCTGTCCTACCCACTCCTAGCCATTCTTT
This sequence comes from Halichoerus grypus, assembly GCF_964656455.1. Classification (NCBI taxonomy): domain Eukaryota; kingdom Metazoa; phylum Chordata; class Mammalia; order Carnivora; family Phocidae; genus Halichoerus; species Halichoerus grypus. The sequence goes on along the minus strand of NC_135715.1, from coordinate 61,998,869 downwards.
ACTTTATCACTAGACACAGATCAGATCTTGTCATCACTCTGTTTAAAAGCATCGGTTGCTGCCCACTGATGAACAGCATCCAATCTAGCCCACGGTAGACACAGGCATGCAGGCACACACACACTCCAAGCCTCAAACTGAGTGCTAGGCTTATCACCTTTATTGCCCTTCTCCCACTTGTTGTTCATATCCCCCAGAGTGGTCTACAGACGAGCAGCATCAGCATTCACCTGGAAGCACGTTAGAAATATAGAACCTCGGGATGCGTAGGTGGCTCAGTCAGTTAAGCATCTGCCTTTGGCTCAGGTCATGACCCCAGGGTCCTGGAATCGAGTCCCACATCGGGCTCCTTGCTCAGTGGGGAGGGAGCCTGCTTCTCCCTCTGCCCCCTGCTTGTGCTCACTCTCTCTCTGACAAATAAATAAAATCTTTAAAAAAAAAAAAAAAGAAAGAAATACAGAACCTCAGGCCCCATCTCAAATCTACTTAATCGAATCCATATTTTAGTGAGATCCCTTTTCAAATTCTAGGCACATTAAAGTTTGAGAGACATTGCTCTAGAGCTGTGTTCTCCAGAATGGTAACCTTTTGAGTATGAAAATATCTTCTAGAAATTCTCTTTATTTTCATGTGTAATCTCTTCCATCTTAATCTGGATTTTTGCATGTTTTATGAATCACTGACCATTTCGGCAAATCATCCCTACCTGTCACGTCCCTGTGCTTTTGCTTTCCTCTGCCTGGAATAATTTTCCCTCTCTCCACTGACTGAAATTAGCTTCTTTACTCTCCAGTTATCACCTCCTCCAGGAAACCTTCCCCATCTCTTCAAATATGTTGTTGCTCCCACCCCACACTCTTATAGACATTCTTATTGAATTATTTTTGCTTGCATGTTCATCTCCCCCATTAGCTTGTGAGCTGCACAAGGATGAAAACCATGCCGTCTCTATCCCTGTGTCCCCAGTGTACAGCAGTCATACATCTTAGTTAAGTAAATGAATATCTAACTTGAAAAACTGCTATATTTTAAATACTATTTTTCATGTCCCTGTTTAAAACAAGAGAGTTGTCTTCTAATTTCGTTCCTCAGATTGCATGTTCTGGCTGATTTCTAGTTGGCATCACATCAACTGGACAGATAGCTGAAAGTAGACAGGACTTCATCCTCACTCACCTATGACCAATCCAGAGCATGTCAGATCTGCACCCCATGTTCTTTCAGCTCTGTGTTTATTTCATGTGGATTTATACTACAAGAAAGAGACAAAGACAGATGCCTGGAATCAAATGTTTAGCATCTTTCACCTTGTACAGACTTTGATCTTCATAAACAAGACCAGGACAACATTGTAACCCATATGAGCAAAGCCCTCATTTCAAAGAAAAATATCTTGTTTTTCTGTCTGCTCCAGGATAACATTAGCTAACTCTGACCCTAACTAGTAAGCTACTAAAGGGAATTAAGCTCATTAGTGGTGTAGTCTGATACTTTAAAACAAAATGGCAGCTAAAATTTTTCAGATAGGAATATTTCTCTAACTCACTTATAATGAAATTTGGTATGTATAAAAAGGTCAAAGAGGCACATCGTTGGACTAAATCCATTTCTTCATATGCAAACATGTGCCCTATCTGCCACACAGAGTTACTGTGAAGGTCTAATGAGATACTAAATGTAAAAAAGTAGATGCTTTGCAACTCTATATAAATGTATGTGTGGCATTTTCACTAACAGCACTAATTTTTTTCAAATGACTTTTCAGATTTCACTTCTTCAGGCAAGTGTTTGCAAACCTTCTACACTTATTCTTTAAAAATATTTTATCTAGGGCGCCTGGGTGGCTCAGATGGTTAAGCGTTTGCCTTCGGCTCAGGTCATGATCCCAGGATCCTGGGATCGAGTCCCGCATCGGGCTCGCTGCTAGTCAGGGAGCCTGCTTCTCCCTCTGCCTCTGCGTCTCTCTCTCTCTCTCTCTGACTCTCATGAATAAATAAATAAAACATTAAAAAAAATTTTTTTATCTATTTATTCCAGAGAGAGAGAGCACAAGCACGAGCAGGGGGAGGATAAGAAGGAGAAGCAGACTCCCCGCTGAGCAGGGAGCCCGACACAGTGTCGATCCCAGGACCCTGAGATCGTGACCCAAGCCTAAGGCAGATGCTCAACCGACTGATCCACCCAGGCGTCCCCCTTCTACACTTTCTTAAATATCTCTTTTTCTTGTCTTCTTGTTGTTCTTCTCACCCTCTTCTCGAATTTGAGGGGACATATACATCCCCGAAAATAGTAATTCAATAATGTCCACAGTGCAACTGCTTATAGAATACATCTTTGCACTTCACTTATTCAATCTAATTGGGATTTAAATAAATTTTACACTTTTTCCTCCCTGACATTTCATGTACCTGGCACTGTAAAAAATTAAACTTAAAGCCAAAAAGGTGACATGATTTCCTGTGGCCTTAATATCCTTTGCCTGCTACAGCATATGGTCTGCTTCGGATAATACTGGTGTACACTTGTTCGTGTGGCAAGGATAGGTAGGTGGAAGCTAGGAAAAGGACAGGAAATAATCAGAAAGATGGAGACAGAGAGTACTGGTTCTCACTGAGGCCCCACCAGTATCCATTCCATGGTTATCTTCTTTCGAGTACTCAATACAGTGAAATGTATGTCGGAACCACTCAGGATTGAATTCAGCAAACTCTATTCCCTACCAACGCCATGCTGCACCAGCTTCCATTAACTAAAACCGTTAACTAAAATACATAAATATTTGATGCTTGTATATCTGATTAACTAAAAAATAACAAAATAACACCAAAATTCATAAGAGACAGAAAATGATGCCTACTAGAGGTAACATATGTGAGTGAATAGGACAATAGGGAGGGATTCATTTAGACTTTGAAAATCAAGAAAGCCTTCTCAGAGTAGGTGGCCTTTGAGCAGGTCCCTAAAGATGCTGAGGCTCAGGTAGGCAGAGAGGGGGAGGGATTCCCACAAGAAGGAACAGCAGATGAGGGCAGGCACAGGTATGGCAAGGAGCAATCCTCTGCACAGGGGAGTGAATTACAGCGTGCTGTGCAGGGCTCTGTTATACACCATAAACAGGCTTTGCTAGGCATGGAAAGTAAGTAACTGCTGTTTATTTCTGCTTCTCTCTTTGTATTTGGTAGGGTGAACTGATATATAATTTACATACAGTAAAATTTTCCTTAATGTACTTATTTTAACATCTAGCATAAGGGCGGATGCCTAGCAGAAAGCCTTGCACGAGGCAGATCTTCCACAGACAGTAGAAAGGGGACCAATGGTAGGCAAAGGTATTATTTGACTTTATAAACCATCTTCTTTTTCCATAGGACTTCTTTTCATAAACCACTGAGTTCACGTGCTAGATAATACTGTTGTCCATCTTGATAGCTGTCTGACATTGAGAGGTCCCTGATTTCACCAACTTTCCACTTATTCATTTAGAAATTATTGCATACATGTCAACTCTTTCTCCAGGATCTCGGGGCATCTGGTTTGAAAATAGCAATAGGGAATCTGAATATAAGGTGTGACAGGACATTTGATACTATTTCTCACTTTTTGATGAAGAGACATTTTCTAATTGAAAACTAGATTGTGAGAGGGAGAGATTGGGCTTCTCAGGGGGTATCTTATAATGACTGAGGAGAAAATCCAGCAGTCACTTCATTGCTGGAACCCCATCTTCACATTCATTCTCCCCACTTAGGCTCACACATGCAAAGCAGGTATTATTTGCCTAATTTGATAGATAAGGAAAAGGACTTGAAAGCTGAGTGATTGTTCAAGGTCACGGGCACAACAGACACAGGAAGAAAACTCAAGTTCTAGTTTAAGGCTCTAAAGAGAGCAACCTTACAAGACACTTTTTCATGAAGCTAAAAGAGTTGAAATTACCGTTCAGACACTGCCTTTGATAAAAGTACCCATCAAGGCTCGGTTTTAGGAAACAGAAAGTACTCTAGCTATTTTAAAGAGAAGGGGGTTAATACAGGGAATTCTGTGCTTACATCGGTGGAAGGGCTGGAGGGAAAGGCTGCAGGTTGGACCTCCAGGAATGACTCCCCGGACTACACAGCCAACCTGGCCCCCAAGGGGAGCTGCCCTCTCCACCCCAAACAGAAGGTGGAGAGTTGGCAGGCTGCCACAGGAACAGCTGAGTGCTAGAACAGAGCTGTGGGGTCTGGAAACTATCAGCATGCTGCTACAATTGCCTTTCTACTCACAGGCTGCGGGTGACTATAGGATAGAATTTTGCTATAGAAAAACAGGGCATCTCTAAGACCCAAGTGGCCAGAAACAGTAGCCAAAGCTGCAGAAATCTGACCTTTTGTCAAATTTCCCCTTTTCATATCTTGCATGGGTGCATCTAATTGGGAAACTCTGCTTTGCTTCCATAACCCTAACTTCAAGGGATTCTGGGAGATACATAGTTGGACTAGATGCCAGGTACTCATCTACTATACCCATGACAGGTTAAATTCTGACACACTGACAGGCTCTCCCAGGACAGATGAGAACCAGGATTCTCGGGTTGTGCTTTAGAGGCAGACATCACAGGGCATCCATGTGCAGGTGCAACACATGGTCACACAGGCTTGCACCCTTCAGGTTGTGCACTATTCATAAAGACCGTAAGCCAAATGATCACCCTGGAGCTGTTTGTGCCAGCCTTCTCCAGGGTTGTCCCCATGACAGCAGGATTTGGTTGCAGCTTCCTTTGACATGGAGAGAAAGCCATGTGTATGACTAGATTAGAAAGTTACTTAGAAATGGAGGGTTATCCAGGGTACTGAGGCCACGGCTGAGGGTGGAAGGTCAAATAAAGGACAAGATGGACTTGAAGGGCTGATGACCATAGGACCAGCCCAGAGAAGTAGGTCAAATATCTTCATCATACTTTCTTAATTGGACTTTAGCATAAACACACCAGAGAATGGAACTATAAGTTATCATCTAAGACAGTCAAAATCAATTATGGTATACTGAGAAGTCTTTGAACTGATTTTCCATTCTGTAAAATAAAAAATAAAAATATATTCTTTTTCTCTACCCATGCATTAAACACACACACACACACACACACACACACACACACACACACAAACACACACACACTGCCAGGCTCTTTTTCATTTTATTATATCCATTATTCCTCATTTGTCTTTCTGTCCAGCTAAACCCAGAATATTGTATTGGGTTTTCACTCTCCAACTTCAATAAAGACATTAAGAAACTAGAATATAGGAGCGCCTGGGTGGTTCAGTCAGTTAAACATCTGCCTTCAGCTCAGGTCATGATCCCAGGGTCCTGGAATTGAGCCCAGCGTCAGGCTCCCTCTGCCCCTCCCCCTGCTTGTGCTCTCTCACTCTTTCTCTGTCAAATAAAGAAATAAAATTCTTCAAAAAAAAAAAAAGAGAGAAAGAAACTAGAATATATCCAGAAGAGAGCAATTAAAACAGGGGACAAGTCCAGACCCAATGGCATGAGACCATTAGCCTTGGAAGAGAAGCTTACATATCCAGGGGTCCAGCATTACATTTGTTCTGTGTGGCTCCAGAAGGAGGAAGCTGGATAAATGGCTCAAGGTTACAGAAAGGGAGATTTAGATTCAGTGTAATCATGAGATCCGGCAACAAATGTAACAAGCTACCTACCTACGTGTCTCCTAGGGTATGACATCCCACTCCTAATCACATTTACTATTTGCTCACCTGTTCTGTTGCACAGACTGATTAGATTATTGCCATTTTCCCCAATTGGCCTTGAAGCAACTCCTGGCCACAGATCGCATACTTCCATCTCTGTATCCTCAGCTCTTCCCACAGTGCGTGGCACGTAAGAGGCACTCAGGACAATCTGGACGAAAGAATGAAGAGATGGACAGGGCCCATGGACCCAAATGGCAGCAGCAGAGGACTGGCCCTCCTGCCCACCCCTGTCCCCCAGACAGCGGACTCAGAGCATCAGAGCTGGTGATGCTGAGGGGAACTGCTACCTAAGCCTTGGTTCTGCAGAAATTAAGTCCAGCAGATAACCAGGGACAAAAGAGAAGCTCATGCGGAAGCTCTGAGCCTGGTCTGAGCACAGGTTCCAGGTGGAAGCTGGCGGAGGGGAGAGCGATTAGACAAGTCTGGGCACAGATGCTCTGAGGCTTTCTCAGCACCCATCCACAGCTGCAGAAGAGGCTATTTATTTTGGACAGGGGGTAGCGGCAGAATAGCTCCTGCATATAGAGAGCCCTTTGTTTCCAGATCTTCAAACATTCTCTGCGCATGATCTCACTCAGCCTCCCTCTTCCCTGGGAAGAAGCAGGCAGGCGGCCACTACCGAAGGCACACCAACCAGCCTGTCTGGACAGGAGGGTGCCAAATGGCTCCTCTCCGGCAAGCAACCACCTTAACAGCCAAGAAAGGACTCTTTCAACCCCAGTGACATCATGGGATGACTTGAAGCCATATCGGTTCCTAGTCCTTGATACTTGTGACTCACTCGTTAATATTGAAATCTGTATCGCTAATGACAAATTAGTGACCTGTGACTCAGGGCTGGACTGAATCAGTGAGGATGGAGGAGTCTGAGCGACAGTTGTGTGTGTGTGTGTGTGTGTGTGTGTGTGTGTGTGTGTGGTCCAGCATAAGGTGTTGACATGAGCCCTGTCTTCTAACACCCACCACACCTCCACCCCCCTCACCTCCTCCCAGAAGGCCCAGGACTGTCATTCCAGTTTGACTGCTACTAAAGTACATCAGCTGCTAGTCAGCACTCGCCTGTCACCTTATTTATAACAGCCCTGGAATGAAGCTGCCTGTCCCTGCCCTGCTTCCGCCCCCTGCCACTCCAGCTCACGGTGTGTGACTCTCTCTTTAATGCCTTCCAGGCTTAGCTTGTCAGGTCAACGGGCACAGCTGTCCCACCTCCCATTCCTGCCTGCTTTATACCCCAGGGTCCCGCTTGCAACCTTCCATTCTCCCAGGAGCAAATCTAGCAGCCCCAGGCTGTAGGTTCATGAGTGCAGATGAGGAAGGTTTCTCTGTTGATTCACAGGAAGAGTATTCATACCTTTGGCTTCCTGTTTTTGATGAACCAAGTAAAAGAAAGTGGTTTTTTAAATATAATTGGCCCCAAATAGTAACTGCTAAAGAAGCACATAGACACTGCATGTTGATTAAGGACCTGTTGCTGACGTCACCAAAGATGGCAACCCATCTTCAAGTCGAGGTGCCAGGGACCACCCATGACACATGACTAACGCTGGAGCAGCCATGCTTCTTGGAACAAAAGATATGACCGTTTTTAGGAGAGGAAGTGAAGAAGGGTGTCTTCAACCGAAACCCCAACAGACAAAATGTGTGCAAAGTGAGTGAGTGGGACGTCAAATGAACCGTGAGGGACTAAAGGCCTCTCACTCCTGTTCCAGCATATGGGCGCTTTCTCCCAACACCCACCTACCAAACTGCCTGAGTTGATCCAAAGACAGGGGTAGGGAGGCAGCTAGCTGGCATCCGAAGTGGTCAGAGGATGGAAATGCAAATTGTAATCCCCAATCACCTCAGGCTGAAAGAACTACCATCTACGCAGCATCAATTGCTTTAGGGGGCAAGGAAATAAAAACCAAGGCAGTCTGCACCCCCGGTTGTGAGCACATTGGGGTAAACTGACTGGGGGCCGTCGCTGGAAGTGACAAGACCCTGCCCAGCCACCAGCAAGGCTAAGGGAACTAACATCCCAGCAACCTGCAACCATTCAGGCTCTGACTACGAGATGTAAGGTAGCATCTGGACAAGCGTGCCTTGCTATGCATGCTTGCAGTGTTCCTCCTCATAGAGCTCTGGCTGCCCTCAGAAATGGCATGAATATTCAATTTAGTGAGCCCACACACAGTAGGTGCTCAGCAAATAACAGGCCTCTTCTCTCCAGACTTTATCATATAGCTCTTCAGAACACTTTGGCCACTACCATCTGGCTCTGCTATTTATTAACTGCGCAGCCTTGTGCAAACTACTTTAACAGCCTAGACCTCTTTCCTTACCTGCCTTGTATGGTTGTTGGGATGAATTGACTTAATTTACATAAGACAAAGCCCAGCCCCTAGTAAGTGCTCAATAAATGGCAATAAATATTTTTATTCCGTGACTCTCCAACTGGGACCATGCTACATCAGGGCATCATCAGTCTTCATATTTTGTAGTAGGTCTGTGTATGTGCACTTGCCCATACACACGGGCCTAGGAAGTTCATGGGGCAAGAGCTCTTTCTTACTCATTTCTATATTGGCACCGTGGAGCATGGGGATTGGCACTTAGCAGCCGCTGAAGAAATGACTATTGCTTAGCACATTTGGCACCCAGAGTGCCGTGCCCACAGCCAATGTCTGTCTGTCAGCACACCGCTGTCTGTCATCAACACTTTTGGTTCCAACCATAGGCTGCCTGCTCTTAGTCTCAAGCTCGTGAACCTGGGAGAGCCACCTTCAACTGCAAAGCCTGGGCCCTGTATTTTGAAAAGCTTGGGACCCTGCCACCGAAATTCTAAATCAGAGCTCTGGGGGTGGCTCCCTGGAATCTGCCATTTCACTCAGGCCCCAGGGGATGCGGAAGCCCATGGAAGATGGGGGAAACGGCCCCTGGGTGGGCCTGCAGGCAGCAAGCAGAGCTCAGCGGGCCACAGGCAACCTCGGAAACAGGCAAAGTTTCCTTTCCAACCTCTACAGAAAGAAAGCTGTGATTCTCTCCCCTGTAAGAACAAAGGTGACACCAGCTGATCTCATGGTTTACACCTGCATGAAGAGATAATCATGCAGTGAGCAATGTCTTCCAACACAAGAGAACGCAGCACTTCCTTTCTCAAATTCTGTGGGTTCTAGCAAACCCCGTGATCCTCCAAGATCCAGCCCAGGGGCCTAGACCCCTTTCCAGTCACTCAAGGAGGAGGAAGAATTCGGCATGTTCTGGACCCCTACTATGTGGCAGTCTCTGTGCTGGGAAGCACACCCAAGAAGGATGATTTAGCATCAGTTGAATTTAGTCAGACTTAAACTTCATATTCCCACAGGGTACAATTTATTCTTTTTCTTTCTGAAGAACACAGGAGGTTAAACTAAAAACCTACCAGTTAGTAGCTGCATTACAGGTTACGTTTCCATTAGAGCAAGGGGGATTTAGAGCTGTCAGCTAGGGCTGCGTTCGTGTAAAATGCATCATTAAAGCAACCAAAGCCCCGTGTTCCACACAGAGGAATCACCACAGCAACAGTGAGCAGATGCGCTCAGAGATGGACAATGAGAATTGCCAAGGCACTCATTAAGCTCTTAGTGGAGTTGTATCTAAAATGTCCTGACCTACAGCACTGCATGGGGGAGAGCCACCGACTTGGCAGGTCAGGTGGCAGGGGACAGACAACGTGTGCTTTTGTGGGGGGGTGGGCCTCTGGGGAAAGACGACAGAAGTGCCCACTCAGCCGAGGCAGATGTCCAGCAAAGCAAGTGGAGGAGAGGCGCCTCAGATTTAGGAGATGCCACATGGACCGTGGACAAAACACCTACATAAAACCCGTCACCTGACCTTTAACTCAGGGAATCAGTAGCCCTTTGCTCTACATTCCAGATGGCTCGAGCAAGAGCAGAAGCCCGAGCTTGAGGCCACACTGCCCAGAGCTGCCTATCTAGGGGTGCTCATGGCCCTAGGCACCGTCCACCTGCAGAGGGGGCTTGTCACAGCCAGAACGCCTGGGCTCCACCTCCTCCCCCAGTGCAAGCCTGACAGAAGGTCACATGAAACAGTGGCTATTTGGAAGGCTCTAGCTGAATCCTTGAGACAAGGATGGGAGGGCCATGCCAACCTCCCTGAGCTCCCCTCGTCACCCACCCCTGCACGCACCCACTGTGCTCTAGTCACACTGGACTTCGGACAATTCCAGTACACACAGAGTGGCTCCCCACAACAGACTCTGCATTTGCTCTTCACCCCGCCTGGAACAATCTTCCCGTTTCTGCCATTCCTCGAAAAGGCCCTCCCTCAGCTCCTTTTTAAAATTCTTTCCTATTCTGGGACACCGTAGGCATATAATCTTTGTGACATGCTACACCATGCAATGGTGTAGTGACTCCCACAAGAGAACTTTCTATCTGACCACAGTAATAGTCCAGGGTGGTTCCATGTTGGGGAGAAAGGGGTCAGGAGCATGGGGAGTGCTGCTCATCACAGTCCTTCAGACACCGGGGCTCAGGGAGGTGCTGTTGTCTCCCCCATGTGGTTTCCAAAGTCTCCCTAGAGGTCATCACCTCCCTCAGTCAGAGGAAAGAGTCTGGGGGGGTGGTGTATGAAAATTTTAATAAGTAGCGCACACCATTTCCACTCACAGTCCAACGGCTGGCACTCAGTCATATGCCTGGACTTACTGGTAAAGGAGAGTGAGAATCTGGTCCAGCTGCATATGAGGAAGGAAGGAAGATGGTTTGTGGAGCAGCTGCCCAGCCTCTGTCATGTCTGCCTTCCCTTCTGCCCTCATGTTTCATAGAAAAAGTCTCCCTCTTCCTATCCAGGGCCAAACCTTCTACCTCTGCTTTGCATCTCATATCTTTCCACTTCTTTTAGTTTCTTTCTTGCTAATTTTCCCTTTCCACATCTGTATTTTCAACCTTTTCCTCTCTACTTGGGTTCTTTCCTCAACTTACCCCTTTCACTTGCTAAAGCCACCAACAAATCCCATACTCTCACAACCACTTTGGGAGCCAAGTCTTTATCTTTCTCGAACACTCTGGGAGCTGACACTATGGATCTCTCCCCTCTCTTTTAATTCCTCTTCCTCATCTTTAGTGATAATGGCACCTGCCGGTGTGATACCTTCCTCCTGACCCACACTTTCATGGGTTTTTCTCCCTAGTCTACTTTGAGTCTCCCCTTCTTTCTTTTACTTTTTATGTTTTGCTCCCCAGGTTCTGCCTTTTGCTTCTTTTACCATCCCATGTTGATTTCACCTACAGCCATAGTATCAACTCTTATTTATACTCCCGTGACTTCCAAATCCATATTTCTAAGTAAGAACTCCCTGCTACACTCCAGCCATTATACCCAGCCACTTACATGTGTTCCATGGAGGACATAAGACATATTTTGATGAAGGATTTAAATATCAAAGGGAAAATATAGGTAGGAAAACCATAAAGTAAGAGATAGCCCACATAATCCACATAGGGATTGCTTTACAAGTTGAGTTATCCCTACATTCACATCGACCAGTTCAAAGAAGCAATATGACAGTTGTCAGATTCACCACATCCATTAGATAAAAGCAAACCACATATCCAAGAGAAACGCATCCTCTCTTCTCTTTAGATCCTAAAAGGATCTTTTCAAAGGAGTCCTGACTATGTAGTATTTTGGCTATTTTGGAGAAAGTCCTTGACACCATCCCTACCTCAGAACCAGCAACGGGCTTCACCTGGATGGGGCCCATAATGTTCTGTACAGCCGAGACATAACACCAAAGCATAATTCAGGAACAGGGGTGACTAAGCGTCCAGAGCAACCCAACGCTAGCATGGCCTGGCTTGATGCAAGTGAAGACCTGGATATCTTAGGGAAGTAGATTTGTTACAAGTTACTCAGGAATATCTTCTTATATATTGTTTCTCACAACCTGTTCTTCATGGGATTAGATAGTAAAGGCTTCTAGGTTTCAGTATCTGGCCACCACTCAGAAGGAAGATAGCAGTACTGACAATCATTGCACAGACATAAAGGTTTTGACAATAGCCAGGATATTGTCCTCTTAAGAAAATTTGGAAATGTAACCAAGATAGTCTCTATCGGGTCTGCTCCTGAATACGCCTTAGGCATTTCAAACTCAACCCATCCAAAACCCATCCATCATCTTTTCCCTGAATTTTCACATACTCCTCCGGTCTCAAGACATGGACCACTTTCAACACATGTATTGACAAGAGATTCATATCCAAAGTGTATAAAGAACTCCTGCAACTCAATAATGGAAAGAAAACTAACCAAATGAAATGGGCAAAGGACTTGGGAAGACATCTCCCTAGGAGAAAATCTAGAAAGGAGTCACCCTGGAGTGGTTCTCCCAGAGTGGGTTCTGACAACAACTCATTCAAGAAAGGCCTCGGAGGTGTAAGACCAGGAATTTGGGCTTTATCCCCAAACCGCTGAATGATTTTAAGCAAGAATCAATATGCTCAGCTTTTAATTTTAGGAAGATCACTCTCAACGTGGTGGTCAAAGATGCTTGGAAAACTGAAACCAATCCATCAGGAATCTCTCCTGCTGGGTTCCCACAGTGATTCAGTGCAAGGGGAGCTCTAAGAGAAGGTGGGATAGAAGTGCAGTGGGTCAAGGAACTCCTGATTTAGGGACTCATTACTGCGAAGAGCCTTGGAGAACATGGTAAAGAATCTGTCCCTGACTGTCCTCCTTTCCCCTTCCAGTCACATCCAATCATTCACCCTGTCTCAGAAGGTCACTCCTAAATGCCCCTCCTATCCTATCCATGCTCTTGGTGATCTCTGCCCAGCTTCCTCTGCCGCCCGCCCAGTCCACTCCTGCCAGGGGGAGGATTCTCTAGTGCAAATCTGGTCCCTTTGCTCCCTTGACTACAACCCCTCACCACTTCTCCACATTAACGTTTCTCCATCAAGTTCAAATTCCTTAGCATGAGTCATATGGCCCTTCCTTTAGGGATTTCATCCTTTCTCCAGTCTCATCTCCCCAACATGTCCCTCCTCTCCAGATTTGAAAAGTTACCTGTCCTTTCTCACAAAGGATGCTTCAGCAATCTGAGCTTTGCCCCAGGTATTCCATCTTCATAAAATGCCCTCATCTCCCTCCCTTGTTATTCATCTGCTAATTCCACTCATGCTCCAGAGCAGCTCCAAGTCCCCGGACAGTATCGACTGCCCCTGGATGTTCCAGGTAGGAGCACCCCGCTCGCCCTCCAGCTCACACACGCCCACCAACAGCACTTGCCACTCTCCGCGTCACTGCAGGTATGTTTGTCCATCTTCCAGACCTGAGTGGAAGCACGCTGAGATCGGCGCTGTGCCATTTACCTCCCGCTCCTGCTTATCTCAGGAACCCATACACCTAGCAACTGGGTGCTATCCACCCTGTTAATTCCTGGGCATCTTTCAGCTCCAGCTCCAAATCACCTCCTCAGGCAGACTTCCTTGATCCCACCCCATACGGTCATGCTTTTTTGTCACAGACTTTTCTACTTTTCCCTTCCTCTTCCTTACCCACTTGTCATCTCTTCTCATAGCTCTATTATTTTGCTGTGTGATTATTTGATGGTGAATCTCTCCACAGGGCAGAGATCACGTCTGTTGTGTCCCCAGTGTTAGAACAGCATGTGGCCCAGAGTGAATGTCCCATAAATATTTGGTGACTGGACGGATGGATGAGAAAGGGTATGGGAATAGACAGTGGTACCTGGCTGGGATAGAAGAGGTTGAGGGACGTTTGCTCATTCATCTGAGAGGGCATGGGTGGTGGTCATGGACAACTCGACGGAGGGTGACAACATCCAGGAGCAGGAATCCGACCTATGAAAATCATGCCAGGACACTCCCGTCTGGAGAGGAGAGGAGGGGACGGGGGTGGACATGGTGACATAAAGCGCTGCTCTTTGTCCATCCTCTGCCCGTGACCATAACTGAGCACAAGCCGACCAGGGAAAAGAATGTGGCATGCTGAGTTTGCCAGTGGAGATGCCAGGCTGGCTCAGAGGCCAAGGCCATGTGTACTGTTGCCCCTGGGTCCCCAGCGGGGTGTGATTACCACCATTATCCATTCATAACAGTAGTTCTCTTTTAAATACCATATTGCTACAAGCAATGTTTCATAAATGTGTAAAAATGGAATTTAGAAAGTATGCACCAGGTTCTACTTCCCCAGAATACCTCGTCCATGCAAATTGATTTGAAGCTGACGTCTTTACAAATACATGACCCGCTCACAAACCAGCCCCTGAAAATGGAGTCAGCTGCACCTTCTCATTCTTTTCCTCAGAGCGCTCTAAATGCCCTCCCTCCAGCAACTTTTATCTGAGAATCTTTATCTTAAACCACTTTTTATGCAGTCATTAATTTTCACAGCACTCCTGCTAAGAAGATTCTATTACTTCCATTAAACCATAGAGTAAACCGAGAAGCCAAATTAAGTGATTTGCCTGCTCAGGAAATTAGTGGCCTGACTTGGTTCAAACATAGCAGTTCTGATATCCCAAGCCTCGCACCCACCAGCCACCCTGATATTTTCTGGCTCTGGGTCATGGGTAAGAGCCCGGGCTTCCAAGTCAGTAAAAGCCAGGCTCAAATCCTAGCTCGGCAATTTCCCTGACAAGTTATTCAACCTCATTCAGTGCCTGTAAATTGGGGATAACAAGAACACTTGTGTCATAAAGTTGCTGTGAGGATTAAATACGATAATGTACATAGAGTACTTAACACAGGATCTGGAGCAGATGAAGACTGCTGTTATTATGATGATACATACCTGGAAGGGTATGTTCTTCACCCAGCCCCCACTCCTAATGTCTTCCTCATCACATCAGAAAATGAGTAAGCCACACCTACTGCAGTGCTGTATAATACATGCGTTTGCAGACCAAGTCTGCTCTGGGGCTATGAGGATATCTGAGCATTCCTGGAGAACTACCATATCAGTAATTATCCGATTATTCATTCATGCATGCATCCATCCATCTACCCACCCATCTATCCATCCACGCATCTATCCGTCTTTCCCTCTATTCATCCTTCTATCCACCCATCCATCTACCCATCCATCCTTTCATCCACTCATCCATCTACCTACCCACCCATCCATTTATTCATGTTTAGTACATGTAGAAAGCATCTACCTTGTGCAAGCCCTGTGCTAAGTGCTGTGGAATATACGAAGATGATTAAGACGTGGTCTCTGCCCTCAGACCTACAAATCCAGACAGTTACAAGAAACTGTAAAGCAAAATGGAATATAAATGGTGTCATAAGAGAAGTTATTGAAGGTTTATGAAGGACACTGACTGCATAGAAAAAGTAGTGAATTAAGAGCCAGCAGATCTTTTTTAGTCCTGACTTGAATGTTGGGCTCACATCAGCCTAGTCTCCTTCTTGGGTTCAGTTTCCCCATGTAATACAGTAGGGAGGCAGCAGTGGAATATTCCACGGACCCTTTCAGCTCAAACATTTCAATCCCTCTGTGTCTGGGTAAGGCAAGGTAGCATTCAAACTGGGAACTGAGTAATAGGACATTCCAGAAGCAGAGAATGACACAAGCAAGTTCATGAAGATAAAGAGACATGGAATATTCATGGAATGGCAAGTGGTACTTCTGAGTACAGGAAACAGCAGAAGGCGATAATGTCTTGAGAGTTAGATGTGGAATATATTGTGAAGGGTCTTATTTCTGGGCTGAGGAACACACACACACACACAGGTGCACACATTTACATGTGTGTATGTATACACACATGGATGATGAGGTGAGATATGATCAGGCCATACTTTTTAAAAGTAGGCTAGGGAGTAGAAATAGTGAGGTGACACTGGAAACAGGGAGACCAGGAGACTGGATAAAATGTTTTTGTAACACTTTAGGCAAATAATAACCAGGGTTTGAATTAAAGTAGCAGTAGGAATGAAAGTGACAAATCGGAGAATATTTATAGGCACAATCTACAAGACCTAGTAACTCATTAAAAGTGAGGGGAAATAGTTAGAGATGACTCTGAAGCTTTGTGTTGACATTTATTGTGCACCAAGCAAGCACCGTGCCTGATGCCGGCTCAGGCATATTCGGGTGAGCAGGTCAGATGTGGGCTTTGCCTTCACGTGACTCGCTTGCTGTCCAAATACATTCTGAGAAATGCCTCCATTCATATAAGAAATCAAGTTTCTTTCAACTAGCATTTACTGAGTACATACTATGTGCAAAAACTGAGTTAGGTCCTTCCAGGCCCTGAAGGAGAAAATAAAGAAAATGCCCTTACCATGACTGGTGACCCACATGCTCTCTAGAGTAGGCATGCATCAGTAGGAGTAGGACTCCCTGAGGGAAAGAAAGGGCAGGTCAGAGAAATGGAGACAACTAATTACAACTTAGCAAGTGGTAAGGATCCTTCTTACTATGTAAGAAAGAGCTTACTATGTAAGAAAGAGTCCACTTTTCCAGGGTTACCTCCCCGTTTCACCTCCCCACATGGCTGCAAGCAAGGGCAGGATGGGGCAGGAGTCTATCCACCTTGCAGAGCTCGTTTCCATTTTAAGGGATCCTCGAAGAAGCTGAGCTCAGAAAGAGCATCTCCTCTGCATGGCCCGTAAGCCATCTAACTACAGAAGCTGAATGCTTTGGATGACTGCCCTCCTCCCTATTACGTCTGCACAGGATAATATTCCCCCACCCTCAGCAAGCCAAAGTGAGGGAGCAGCGTGGGTATGTCATAAAGTGCCTGATGAGGGACACGTAGGCGATGCTCCAGGTCTGTGCCACCAGGCCTCGCTGTGATAGGTACTTGATCAAACAGGAAGCAAAAGGGGCACCCCCCTGTCTTTCTCATCCATCTGCCTCATAAACACATACTCGTATTTCAAGTCTTAGCTCCAGTGTGTCTGATCTAGAAGCCTTTCTTCATTATCCTCACCCCTCTCCCAGGTACAGTGGGCCACTCATTCTCCCCTATTCATAATTTTAATGGGACCCATGATTCTTTTTAATCTTACTCCTCCACATATTCTCCACCCCCCTCCTGACAAACTTCAAACAATCTCTCAGTCACGACTATATCTTAGTAGTCTTTGTGCTCTAGCACTTGGCCTTGTACCTGGTATCTAGTCACCCTTAAGCATGCATCACTAAGAAAAGTAGCTAACTTCTATGGAGAACCCACCCTGTGGCAGGCACTCTACCAAGAGCTTTACACACACTGTACCATTACACAACAACCCCTTGAGTTTGGTGTTATTACCCCCACTTTACAGATGGAGAAATTAAGGCTTAGACAAGCTAAGTAACTTGCCCAAAATGAAAGTGTTACTTTCCTTCCTAAGATCTCCATCACCTTAGATAGATGGTAGATAAGATGGTCTGAAGTTGAGAAGACTTCAGATTTTGTTGCAAAACAGGGGGCTGTAAGAACATTAGTCCAAGCTGATCGCTGAAACAGTGAGATATATGTAGATACACACTCTCAGATTCTGGGAGTTCTTGCTTATTGGACCCTAGCAAGGGCTTACTAGTAATTTTAAAAGAGCACCGTAACACACAAGCCACATAGGCTCATTATTAATTCTAGTTCACGGTTAAGGAACATTTCATATAATAGCTTGTAAAGTGTAACCCTCTCCTCTCCCTCCCACACTAACTCTCACTGACTCCCAGTGACCCTTCCCACCACTGTCCCTTTTCAGATGCAGTGGGCAGCAGGCTCCTCTTCCAAACCTAGCTGAGAATTTGTGTAGGTAAGCGCTCCCCAGGAGGAGAGGAAAAGAGCCCATTAGGCACAGAGGAGATTTGCTGGATGGTAATGTAGCTGGTTCTAGCCTTCTGCCTGCCTCCAAAAATAGTCCCTTGCATGGCCACAAACCCAGAGATCCCATGAGAACACCAGGCAGATTGCATTCTTATTGAAAGGGAACAGCCCACCAGGGCCTGAGTCCTGCAGAGAGAAACGAAAGAGAAACAGAGAACCAAGCAAGCTCCTGCAGCAAAGGTGTACAGTATCAACTCTTACCCAACAGTGCGGCCAGCCAGGACATTCTGTGCACTCAGGACAGGCTTAATTAGCCTGAACTAAGAGTCGAAGGGCAGATGATTAAGAACATTTCACACCTGGGTTTGAACTTTACAGATGCTACAGGTCATCCTGCCACACCACTGGTAGGCCCCAAACTAAAGAGTATTTAGTTTTCTTCAACCTGGGCTTCATTTAGGAACAGTGGGGGGGGGGGGGTACTCCTTCTGTCCTTTAGAAGCCCAACGCTGTTTACTCGCATGTGTGTGTCTATGGCTTCTGTTGGTGTTATATGCTCCTAATCAAAGGAAGCTTATGAAAGAGGAACATACATTTAAATAGCAAAGTAGTGTCATCATTTGTAAGTATCCTAGGAAAACTGCACTATAGTTTTTTATTTATTCATCCTTTCAGTCAAACTTTGAGGGAACATCAATTTAGCATTAAACCTCTTTGCAGTAAGCAGACCCACAAAGGCACACATTCCCTCTATCAGTTTCCTACAACTTCTGCTACAGATTGCTACAAATCTAGTAGCTTAAAACAACACAAATGTATTATCTTATAGCTCCAAAGGTCAGAGGTCCACAATGGGTCTCACTAGGCTATAATCAAGGCTGGGGCGGTGGGGCTTGGGCGGGGGGGGGGAGCTGTGTTCCTTCCCCAGGCACTAGGAAAGAATCAGTTTCCTTGCTTTTCCAGCTCCCAGAGGCCACGGACATTCTCTAGCCCACGGCCCCTTCCTCTATGTTCAGAGCCAGCAACACCAGGCTGAATCTTCCTCACGCTGCCATCCCTCTGATTCTCTGCTCTTTTGCCTCCCTCTTCCACTTTTAAAGACTCTTATGATCACATTGGGCCCACTCTGATAATCCAGGACAATCTCTCCATCTCAAGATCCTCAACTCAATCACTTCGGCAAAGTCCCTCTGACCATGCATATGGCATAATATACTATACTACCAATTGCCAGAATATAAGGGCATATATTCACAGAGTTCTGGGGATAGAATGTAGACATCTTGGGGGGGTCATTATCCTGTCCACCATATCCCCAGTCTTAACAATGTTCATTTCTTATATCTGATTGAGACTGACCAACCTTTATTCTAACCTGTCATTTCTCATTCCTGCTCCTTGACTGTACTTTGCACAGGCATAACTTTTTAAAATTGTTCTTAGGCCTCCCCAGGCTTTCTCTTAATCATTAGCCTGAACGTTAGACATGACTGAGGTCAAGGACCTTGAGCTGGGAAGACTCTTCTGGATTATCCGGGTTGCCCAGTATGATCACAGAGTTCTTCAGAGGGGAGATTCTTTCTTGGCTGCAGAGAACCAGAGAGAGATGGCAGTGGAAGAAGGATGTGATGCCCCATTGCTGGTTCTGAAATGGAGTGGTCTGAGTACAGACCAAGAGATGTCTCTAGAGCTGGGAGTACAAGGAAATGGATCCTCCCCCAAAGCTTCTACAAGGAATGCAGTTTGACCAACACCTTGATTTGAGCCCGCTGAGACCAGTCAGACTTCTGGCCTATAGAACTGTAAGGTAATGAATTCATATTGTTTCAAACCACTAAATTGTGTTAATTTGTTACAGCAGCAATAGAAAGTTTATACAATGTGCATTCTTTTCAGTCCATGCTGATGATTTAAGCTCTCAAAATAAATGTGATTCAGAGTCATTAGTAGACGGGCAACACCCTCCTCCAGATCATTAGCCAGAATTCAGTAAGTCCAGGACTAATGGGGACCCCTGGAGGAGTCCATCTGAGAACGCCTTGGGTTGAAGGAGATGTACAATTAATTACCATCTTGCCTTCCCTCGATCTGCTTGTATATCTGAGCCAATCTGTACCTTTCTTGCCAGACATGACACTGCACAGGTTTTATCTTTTAAGGAACATTACCTTTCATCTCCCTTCCTTCACTAATGTTATAGTCAGTGCTCTTCCACCCCTAACTCTCCCCTAACACACGTGCCCCCGTGAATGTTATAGTCAGTGCTCTTCCACCCCTAACTCTCCCCTAACACACGTGCCCCCGCGCGCGCACACACACACACACACACACACTTCTCCCTCTTCTGAAAAAAGCAACCCAGATTTGAAAAGGATTTGTTCCTCCAGTGCTCTGATGTCTATTGCCCCAGGGTTTGTGAATTTCTTTCCTATTCTAAATATTTCATTATAAAGCTTAGGATACTTCAAGGAGCAGTAGACTGCACCAGTCCATTTTCAAACTTTACATGAAGAGAAGATTTAAATTGGATTTTTCTTCTTCTAAGGAATACCAAGAATTTCATGGATTTTTGCCACAATTCTTTGAAGATGTCAGCGTGAATCAGGTGACGAGCAGTGATTCCAAAATACACACTATTCACATCCATTTTGCCTGACTGAAATCACTTCAGACTTTAGATTTTGAGTCCTCGAGATGCTCTTTCGGTCTATTGATTCTTATTTTCTAGATTCTTCTTTTTTTTAAGATTTATTTATTTATTAGAGAGAGAGGGAGAGAGCAAGCACGAGCTGGGGGAGGGGCAGAGGGAGAGAGAGAATCCTGGAGCAGACTCCCCACTGAACTATGGAGCCCAACACGGGGCTCGGTCCCAGGACCCTGAGATCATGACCTGAGCCCAAATTAAGAGTTGGCCGCTTACCTGACTGAGCCACCCAGGCGTCCCTTTCTAGATTCACTTATACATACTATGTGTTGGACACCATTCCAGATGCTGGAGGCACAGTGGAGGATCTGAGCTAAAGATGCAGATTTGAGAGTCATTGCCAACTTTAAAGCCATTGGAATTACAGGAGTGTATAGATGGAGAAGAGAAGATGGGTCCAGCTCAGAGCCTCAGAGTACCCCAAAATTTAGAGGTCCGGAAGAAGAAAGGAAGCAGATTTTTATGGTAGGAAGCAAACCAGCAGAGTATGTGGTATCATACAACCAAAGAAGACAGGGTTTCAAGGAAAAAGAGAATGGTTAGGGGTGCCAAATGCTGCCCAAAGGTCAAGTAAGATAAGAACAGATCAGTGATCATTGGTCTTGGCAATATGGAGATGATCTTAAATAATATGAACAACTGGAAGGATTAGAAGCCCAGCTGTAATAGTTTGCAGGAAAGAATGTGAAAAGAAGGAGTGGAGACCATGACATTGAAAATACTCTGAATTAGTTGCCGTCAAGAACAGCAGGTAAATGAAGTTGCGCCTAGAGGTAGATGTGGGATCACAGGAAAGGGGTCTTTCCATAGGTATACCAGTAATCATGGTAACACTACAATGGAGAGAGAGAAATTGGAGTGGCAGCAAATAAAATGGATGATTACAAGAAGGAAAACCAGGAGGAAGGGGTCCAAAGCACCTGCAGGTAGAAAGGGCAGACTTAGGTAAAAGAAGAAATTTTACCCACAGAAACAGAAGGCAGAGCAGTAAGGATGAGTATGAAAGCAGGTATACTGGTAGGTTTGGAAAGTGGGGCAATAAGAATTTCCTCTCTAATTCTACATTCTTAAAGAAGTATGAAACAAGGTCATCATTTGTCCTTTGAATATCTTTATAGTATGAGCTGGTAGAATGACTGCTATGTTCTCCGCTAAGATGAGAGCTGCAATACTGGCCTGAGGATCTGGTGTAGACACAGATTATTTATCAAGTCACTTAGCCCGTTGGCAAATGTGTTTCTTAACTCTCAAACAGGAATGATAACTATTGTATTGATCAGATACTGGAGAATTCACCCTTGAAATTTCGGCTTCTGGAAACTCAACTAACTAGACATCCAGAGATACCTGAAACACTGAATAAATGGGAAAATGTGTTTTGAAACATACAGTAGAGCTGAAAGAAAGTAAGCACAATTCTCAAAGGCAGAAACAGTGAGAAAACACGAATCCAAGATGGGCACCTGCTACTGGAGCCGGCATTGTGTTGTCTGCTGACCACCAGGGACCTAGTGCTTGGGTTTTAAGAGGTTCCATGCCCGCAGGACAGGAAGCAATCCTGGGCGAGAGTATGATGAGACATCAGAGTGAATTCTGGCAAAAACCAAACAAACAAATAAACAGGACCTCAGATAGGAATCACTCTCAATGAGTGAATCTAGAATAGGAAAATCTACTGGAGAGGGAAGTAGATATAAGTCTGTTCTGTCCTTGGCTCTTGATGGAGGGGGGGGAGAAAGTGGGGGAAGAACTCAGAATATTTAACTATAAGCCTGCACTTAAAATGGTTCGAGCCTGGAATTCAGTCTAAAACTGTAAGCTAAAAATTTAGTTAAAGAGGAATACACTTCACCACACACCTCAAAGAATTCTGACAATCATGTTTCAAAAAACAGGTATTTGCAAAAAGAAAGGGAGAGGGGCGCCTGGGTGGTTCAGTGGGTCAAGTGTCTGCCTTCAGCTCAGGTCATGATCCTGGGGTCCTGGGATCCAGCCCCACATCACGCTCCCTGCTCAGTGGGGAGTCTGCTTCTCCGTCTCCCTCTGCCACTCCCCCTGCTTGTGCTTGCTCTCTCTCTCTCTCTCTGTGTCAAATAAGTAAATAAAATCTTTAAAAAATAAAATAAAGAAAGAAAGGGAGACAACCTACAATGCAAAGGAAAACAAGCCACCTTGTGAAGGGCCAATAGAAAAAACAACTTGCAAGATCAGACAATGTAAGAATACAGATAATAGGATTATCAGATAAGAATATAAAATATGTTTGATATGTTTAAAAAATGAAAGGAAGATGAAAAAGTTCTAAAGATCTGCTGTACAGCATTGTGTTTATTGTTAACAATCCTGTACTGCACATGTAAACATCTGTTAAGAGGGTAGATTTCACATCATGTGTTTTTTAGCACAATAAAGAAAAGGAAAGGTAGTATCAAAAAGTTGGCAGAGAAATAAGAGACTGTCAAATATAATCAGACAGATTTTTTTTAAAGGCCAATTAAAACTTTGAGAAACAAAAGCTGAAGTAACTAGTCAGAACTGAAGAGAAATTTAATGAAAAAGATCAAGCTGAAAAAAATTACCAAAAATGCAGTATAAAATGGCAAAGAGATGAAAAATATGAAAGAGGGATTAAGAGGCAAAGAGGTCAAGGAAAAAGTTCTACTGTATATCTGAAGGGAGACCCAAAGGAGATAATGGAGACTTTTCTAGAGTTGATTAAGGACAATAATCCTCTGATTCCCGAAGCTCAACAAATACCAATATTTCCAAAGAAAGCCCCACCCAGACACCTCAATGTGGGACTGCAGAATTACCAAAGACAGAGAAGCATCCAGAGAAAAAGAGAGACAACCTACAAAGAATATTAGCCCAACAGTTGGCTTGCAAATAGCAACAACTGAGAGAAAATCATGGACAATCTGGCAAAACTACCTTTCAAACATGAGAGTGAAATTAACATAATTTCAAGAAAGAAAAACCCCAGAGAAATCATCACCAACAAACACTCAGTAAAAAACTTTGAAACGATGACGTTCAGAAAGAAGAAAATGATCACAGAGGGAAATAAAATGATTTTTAAGAAGAAATGAGGAGGCAAGGAAATAACAAACATGTGGGTAAATACTTTAAAGTACAGGGGCGCCTGGGTAGCTCAGTCAGTTAAGCATCGGACTCTTGATTTCAGCTCAGGTCATGATCTCAGGGTCATGAGATCAAGCCCCGCATAGGGCTCCACATTGGGTGGGGAGTCTGCTTGAGATTCTCTCTCTCCCTCTGCCCCTCCCCTCCCCACTCTCTTTCACACACTCTCTCTCTCTAAAAATAATAGTAATAACATTTTAAAGTACAGAATATTAACTATCATGTCCGATCTGTCAAGTTAAAAAAGAGAGAAGGAGATAGAAGTAAAATACTAAATAAAAATAGCATAGGAGTCAGAAATAGGTAACTTGGTAAGTTATTTCAATCCTAGGAGCATCAGTTTCTCCCCTCCATACATGTTAAATAGTAGCCATTTTCAAAAGGATTTCTGGAATCTATTTGCTTCTAATTCAGGTCAATTTTTGATATCTTGCTCAAAGCGTTAATGGTTACATTTTCTGTGAACCAAATTTCCTAATGGTGGCACTTTGCTACAGACCCAGAGCATTTAAGTAGCTAAACTAAGTGCAACAGATCCAAAAACTCCCAGATTTTCCTTTTTTTTTTTTCCATTTCTATCTCCATTTAATTTCTAAAAGCAATGAGATAACCACAATGACAGCAATCTAAGTGGCTGTACACTTTGTCTAAAATGCCCTGAAATCATTCTGAGTTATTATGTAAATACCCAAATCTGCTCATTATGTTGTTATGGGGGGAGGCTCAGCAGTCCTCCTGCCGGTGCTATTTCTTAAGATGAGATCATTAGAAAAGGATTAGTGGTGTAATGTCTGAGGGACTTAAACAATAATTTGAGTCTTTCAGATGTGCACAAGGTAATTTTAAATAAATTCCAGGGTTTTTCTGATGACAGCCCTTAGTTCAATCATAACTGCCTTTAAAGAAATGCTAATTGGATGAGGTAATTTCTAATGCAAAACTTGACATGTTGCAGGCCCAGTAAATAGGAGTTACCACCATTCTTAATATAATTTCTGGGTAGAAATAAAAAGAACCCAAAAAGCATGGCTGCCATGATGGACTGCTGGTCTTCAGAAGTCTTAGTTCCCTCGTGGACAGTGATTTATAACTTTCCAAGGCCACAAAACTGGGTGATAGAGAGGTAGTTATCACCATATTTTATTTCTGGGAATGCCTAATCCATCCAGTCCAAAAACATTTAGAAAGCACGAGTATGTGATGGGCATCACCAATGGAAAGGTGGGTAAGACGTGATCCCTTCTCTTGAGGGGCTCACAGTCAGCCACATGATGAGTAAGATTAGCATTAGGACAAATGGTTACTGGGCCCCTACCTTGAGCTTGGCATTGTGCTAGCCCTGGGGACACAGAGATAGGCAAGGTATGTGTCCTCAGGATCCCACCGTCTAGTGAAGAATACACATAAACCATAAACCAGGAGATTACAAAGCATCACAGCCATAAAAGAGCCACACTGAGAAGGACCAGAGGTGGACTGACTAGAAGAGCTGGAGGAAATCTGAAAAGGAATTGGCATCAAAATTCGACTTGAAAGATGGATAAGAAATAAGCAGAGCATCCCAGACAGAGAGGATGGCATGGCAACAACGGAGAGGGGTGAAAGGATGTGCTAGATTTGAGGAGCAAGGGACAGTCCTATGTGGCTTGACTGTCAAGTATGTAGGTGAAAATTGGGAAAAAGCTGAGGTTGGAGAACTAAATGGGGTCAGTTTGGGACAAATCTTGCAAACTTTATCAAGAATTTAAACTTTTTTCTGGAATAACAGCAGGCAACAGGGAATTTGAAGCTGGAGACAGTTGTATCCTTTTTTTTTTTTTTTTTTTTTTCATGACTTCATGAGGTCAGTGTTAAAGTTCCTCCAGATATCAGAGCGACTAGAGGTCAGGGAGAAAGAATAGTGGAGAGTCCACAGCAACAGTCTAGACAAGGCATGGTAATATGAATCCAAGTCACAGCGGTGGGGAAGTGTGAACGCCGCCGAATATATGAGAAGAAATTTAACGAGAGGCAACTAATTGAATGTGGTAGGAGAAGAAGGAGAGAAATAAAAAATAAATGGAGGGGTAGCTAACTTGAGAAACTGAGTGAGCCACTTATCACTACCTGAGAGAGAGTATAAGATACAGAGCAGGTTTGGGGGAAAAGATGATAAATTCTGTTTAGCAAAATTTAAGTTTGATAGACTTATAATACCTCAACAGGAAGGATGTATCTAGCAGGCAATTCAAACTATGGGGTGATGTTTTGGGGAGATAAAAGCTTGAGAGAGTAATAGTTGAAGTTGTGGCTGTCTTCTGGTGAATTCAAAATTTAAATATATATGTCAGAAGGAGGCCAAAGGGGCCTGAGAATTTGGCTAGAATACCCGAAGCTCGTTGTCAGACGAATCACATTCATGAGAGCCTACGATGCACGGCACTCTACTCCAGCCTCTGTGGTGAATAAAAGTAAACAGGCAAAGGGTCCCACCTTTTCCCAGTCTCTTATCTAAGTAAAAAATGCTCACGATCCATTTCTGCGGCTCTTCTCCTGCTAACTTGATTAAGCTATGACTAGCTACAAACTCACAGTCAGGATTCTTGAACTTTCCTTCACATCCTCTCGCTGACTGGAAGTCTCTGAGGTGAGGTGGAGATAATGCAAAAACACAGAAAAGAAGTTGGAACATGGAGAAGCCACACAGTAACAAAATGAACCCAAGACTGAAAGCCTATGGCTTCTCTTTGTGAGAGCTGCCTTTCTTTTCTCTGTATTCTGTCTTCAAGAGATATAGCCATGAGCTGGAATTTCTACCTCAGCTTGCCTTAGGCACGTGCTGTCGAAGGCTGGGTTAAGGTCACTTTCGCTACCTCGCCAGAATGTGGTTTCCTCCCTGGTGACTGCCATCCACTTCTCCTGTGCCTTTCTCTTTGAAGACAACAGCAGCCTGGGAGACAACATCATTCCAATAGCAATGACCTTGCACTGATCGCTTCGCTTCTGGTTATGTTCCCTGCTTTACATTGCCTCTCTAGGTTATGCCCTTAAGATATTTGAAATTCAAGGACAATGAGACAGGATCCAAGTTCATGCCCCCAAACTACTCACATCTCCCTAGAAAAGACTAGAAATCCTGGCATTCCCCAAACAAGAAGTCTCCTCTCATGGTGAAAAGCTGGGATGAGAAAGAAATTTAAATCGACCACGAAATTGTTTGGCGTGTATTAGCACTTTTCAAACTGGAGTATGAGGTACCCAGTGATATCAGCTGTGGGCCAGATAATTCATGAAACCACAGATAAAACTGTTCACTTGGGAACTTCAGTTTCACTTGAAGATGGGAAAGAGGATTTTGTCTTAATATCAAGTAAGCACAAATATATTAAGAAGTAGACTGCCAAGTTTGCATAGGCTTTTTTAAAAGATAAAATATGAGACTTCAAAGAAATTTCAGACCTCCAGACAGACTGCTTCCAGCCCCCTAAATCTGAGAGGCAAAAATTCCCTCTCTTCTGCCATGAGGGCATTTTGGATGCTTGGGGAAAATTCTTGGCTGGAAGAATAAGAAAAGGAAACAAGCTCACAGGCAGTCTGGTAAGATGAAAAAAGCCTGGAGGATCAAATAGGCAATGTCTAGAATGAGAATATACTAAAGCAGCACAGACACCAATTAAAAGACAAGCGGATAGACTTAGAATATAGACCAAGGATGCCTGGATCACCCTCTTACTATGTAGCCTTGGGGAGGACATACCATCTCCCTGAGTCCCAGTTTCCTCGTCTGTAAAGTGAAGGAATTGTACTAGATCAAAAGTTATAGCCTCTTTAAAATATTTGAACTGTTTCCAACCTTTAAAACTTCGGAGATTTCAAATAAAATCCTGAATTGTTGTCTTCTCTTAAAAAATGAGAACATTTTACCACAGAGCCTGTCATATTCTCACATGGCAACTATTTGCTGGGGTGAAGTGAGCCTCCTTTAGACAGGACAGGAGTCCCCATATGCCTCAGGTTGTATGTGGGCCCTGGTCATTTCCCCCATGTTGACCCATCTTGCCTAACTATAGACCTAAGGAGTCCAAACCAGTGGCCTCTAGCCCACGGGGCTATTTTAATTTAAATGGAAACTAAAATAATCTTAAAAATTCAGTTCCTCAGTCATTCTAGTCAATTTCAAGATTCAATAGCCACATGTGGCTAGGGGCCACTGAACTGGGCATTGCCACCATCACAGAGAGTTCCATTAGACAGGACTGCACAAACACTTGAGCATGTGACCCCAGGCTAAATGACATTTGGGATCCCTGGTAGCCCTGATTCCAACTTCTTTGTGGGGAAACCCCCCAACAGGGATTGCAGCTACTGTACAAATGTCCCTTTTTAAAAAATCTCTCCTCCTAGATCTGTTGCCACAGAGATGATATCTAAAGATGATATTCTTGAATCAAGAGCACACATGGCTTCCACCATGAGCAAGGAGGGACAGGTGTGTTGATTTGTCTTCAGGGGGCCAGTTTGGTGCAGGCAGCTGGAAGCGGGCAGCCCCTTCTCTCCCAGCAGCCCAAATCAGCCCAGCTGCATCCAAGCATGAGCAGCCCTTCCCATTCCCATTCCTTTCCTAAGAAAGAGTAATTAAGACAGACATGCAAATGATACCCATTCCAAAGGTGCTCCCTCGCAAAAGAGATTAGGCAAATCTAAAAGCCATTAGGCTATGGACACAGCTTAATGGAATAAGCAACAGAAAGTCAGCCTCCTAGCACAGAGGCCGTAAGGAGAGCAGTAGGTGTAAGCAGCCCGTGAGCGGTACTCCTGTGTAATTACAAATGAGCAGGATTCCCCCATCTTACTCATTCCAGCCAGGCCCGCCGGGAGCACTATCGGGCAACACTTAGTTAGCAGCTAATAAGCCACCGTCTGGGCCAGGCAGCAACCAAGCTGCATTTTTCCTAACACTGTCATTCACACTGGCCTTCCCCCACTGGATCAGCAAACTTGAGATATTCCTGTTCACTTTTATGGGAACTCGAGAATTTGACTTTGAGAAACACCGTACCCAGCCAGCACCTTGAAAGTGGGGATTTGAGAGGTTTGAAGACCCTACCAGAGCAAGGTGGAAGAGCAATGGCTTGCAACCCAGCCAACGGCTCACAAAAAAGAAATACCTAACCTGGGCATCACCGCAGCCCAATTAGGTCAGAAATCTGGGAGCAGGGCCCAGGAATTGGTATGTTTTGTAAATATCCCAGAGGATTCCAAGGCATAGCAGCCTTGAGAACCGCGGGCTTTTGTAATCTGGGGGCCCACTCAACCACACTGCCCACATCCTGCTGTTAGACCTTTAGGGAGAACAGGACGCCTCCCTGCCTTGGCCTCTCCATTAATGGATGGTGACAATGCTGACCTGCAGTGGGGTGCTCACAGGACAGCCGATGATGCTGGGTACCAAGGGCCCAGAAGCTTTCCTGCCTCTAGCCCTGGGATCCAAGATAAGTTCTCCCCCATTATTTCCACATTCCCTGGGATCCTGAGCTTGGGAGAGAAAGGGGGAGGTCTAGCTGTGGGAATCAGGTTGTGCCCTGAGTATGTGGGCCAGGAAGAGACAGGAAAGAGGTGATGAGAGGAATCCAAGAAGTTTGGGGAGAGGAAATTAGAAGAATTAGCCATGCAGCTGCTAAGCCATGAGACGGGGAGTGACGAAGAAAGCCAGTTAGCAAAGAGGGACGTGACAGGCACAAGTCCGGCAGCCAGGGAGGGCAACAACCATCCTCCGTCTGTGTGTGGCACCCGGGGGAAGCGCGTGTCCTCACATGTCCAGCGCGAGACCTGATAAGCACAGATGTCAGCCTGAAATATGGGTAGTGGCAGGGCGGGGCTCTGCGAGAAACCTCTGCCAATTTCTAGGTTGTTTTGCAAAACCCAGCAAACAGCATGGGTCCTGCTGCTTGGCTTCATCCCTGCATATCTAAGAAGGAGCGAAATGCGGGACAGCTAGAGTTACGAGCTTGCTCACACATGGGCTGGCTCAGGCGCCCCGGCGGTCCAGCTGTCCTCTCCTGACCCCCGCGTAATGTCTCCCTAATGAATTTTCCCTCTTGGTAGCTCAAGCAGATGGCTCAACAGGAGAGCGAACACAGTCCCAAATCCTAGAGCATGACTCCGTACACACAGGGAAATGTGGGTTTTGTTTTGGTATTTGCTTTTTTTTTTTTTTTTTTGGTAGATGTACAATAAACACAATCATGTCTTGGGGACTCTCCATGCCTTACCATAAACAGCCAAGCCTTTCCTGGGAGCCAGATCTTGGCAGGAACTTGTGTCTTGGCACTCTTGGTGACATCTGCAATATGCTAACTTTTCTGCCAGTTCTAAGGGCCGTTTAAGAGCTTTACCTGAAGAGAGGGTGCTCGGGAGCTCCTCCCTACCCCAGGGCTTCAGCCCTGGAGGAGGTTTTGTGCCAGCCAGGGCTCTTCAGTTAAAGGTCGGGAGCCCCTCACACTGGTGGCTGTGCCTGCCAGGGGCCTCTTTCAGACTTTTTAATTCCTTTTCCTGGGCAGAGGAAGGGAATAAAATCCCCCAACCCATTGGTACAGTTACTGAGTGGAGGGATTAGCACTCTCAGGAGTGCTTTTCAAAGGAGGAATCAAGAATGCAGAGAAGGAAAAAGTTGAATTCCATGCATAATGTTGTATGAATCCTGAAACATAAATAAAACCCCAGGAGGGGACAAAGCATAGATAGATAGATAGATAGATAGATAGATAGATAGATAGATGGATAGACCCATTACTTACTTATTTACTTATTTACTATGGACAAGGCTCTCAGACTCACAAAAGGCAGGAAGAAACATCGGGGATAATCTATTCCGATGGGCTCTTGAATCTGCAGCACGTTAGAACCCACCTGGGGAGTTTTTCAAAGCGAAGCAGTGTCTTGGGCTCATCCCAGAGGCAGAATCTCTGGGGAGGGGGTTGGGGAACCCCTGTGGCTATTTCTCCCTAGTTTCCCAGCTTTTATGCAGTTCTGGCACTTAGGGACTCCTGCCTGTGTCGGAGCTGAGAGGGAAAGCCCACCCCCCACCCTCTGCCAGGGCCACCCCCTGCCAGGGCATCCCACACTTGACTGTGTACATGAATCACCCGTGGGGAACCCTGATGTAGCACAGGTACTGATTCAAAAGGCCTGGGCCCTGCCGCTCTGAAAGGCTCACAGGAGGCGTGGGCATTGCTGCTGCTCCGTGGGCCACCCTCGGAGGCGCCAGGCCCTACCATCCAGCCCCAGAAATAGATGAGTCACGTGCCTATTAACCTCCGGTCTTTCTAAGATCAAGATTAGAGAGCCAATGTGGTAGAGAGGTTGGATGGGACCGATCCATGGTTTTTATCCTGATTCTGGAACTTACTTCCTGTGTCACTTAACCTCTCTGATCTACCATTTCCTCAGGTGTTAAAACAGAGAGGAAATGAATCCCCCCTTCACAAATGGGGCTGATCAGATGGGAATATGAAATTGTTCTGCAAACTGTAAAGCACTACGGAATGAAGGGGTTTGTTATCAGATTGGCCTTTGAAAGAAATCAACATTAGTCAGTCCTTAAACGTTGGTTGTTTATATGTATACACTTATCTTTATAGTCCTTGATTTATCCCAATAGGAGTGTGAATGTGGGCACACATGCAATAGATGATTTTCATTTCCTAAAACGTTGCAACTTTCTATATACATGCATGTGTTCGTGTGTGTGTATAGGGTGTGTGTGCGTGTGTGTGTGTGTGTGTGTGTTTTCTTGTCTCATGGCCTGGAGCGGGGAAGAGTAGCAAGGAAGTTCTCTTTAACCAGGAGGATTCAAAAATGCAGAGCAAATGTTCAGAATCAGCAGCCAAATTGGTAGCTTTTCTTGTTCCTTGCCCCTGCATTAACACATCCGGAGCCAAAACAAAATGGAACCATGACCTGGCCAGCTCAATCTCAATATTCTGCATGGCTACGCATCCCTGCTGGGGTGAGTATTGCCAAGTCGTGTCTGGAGTCTGGCCTAGCCAGATAGATCTTCTCTTAGGACCCTAACCTTTTTTGAGGTTTGGGGTCCCACCTCCCAAGCCCCTCCCCTCCTGCTCCCCCTCCCCCCTGTTTACACGGACATGTCTGGCCAGCACCGGTCATGCTATGCATGTATGTTCATTCCCCAAAGAAATGAAACCCTTGGCAAATTCTTACTCCGCATTCTGGAAGCCACTGCCGAGGTTGCGCAAACACTCTTGGCACATGCTTAGTGGACCAAGCAGTTCTCTGGGTTGAATCTCAGAAACAAAATGTACTTGTCCTACTTCCGAGATCGTGTCTGAGGACTTGGCTCCCTCAGCCAAGGGACTGCCTCCTCGCTGATGTCATCCTGCCATGGAAGGCAAACATCTTTGGGTTCAGCAGTTCAGGACCAGAAGTGAGAAAAGGTGGGGATGGAAGGGAAGTGGCCCAGGCTTGGCTCTGCCAGGACAACTTAGAAATACACTGATGCTTACAACTGAAGAATCTTAAAATAGGAACATATTGGCACCATTTGTGAGGAGGAGCCACCCAACTGGAAAACCCTTGGGTGAGGGTGACTGGTGGCAATGAGCCTGATAAGTGGGGTTTGACAGAGTACCAGGTGCTGCCCCAAAGCCCAGTCCAAGAAGTCCGGAAGGTATTCGACACCCAAACCATAGGGATGAAATAATTTCCACATAGAGCTCATGCCTTGCTTTCATGTCACTCTTTGTAATATCTCAGACATCCAGTGACTACGTTTTCCCAGCCAAATCGAGGCGGATCCTGCTGGACCCAAGCACATTTCTCAACCCCAGGTTATCTGTCAGCACACAAAGTACCCAACTAGGCTCCTTGGAGGGCCATTCTGGAGAAGCAGCTTCTTTTATTTAAAAAAAGGGGGAGTCATCTATCCCACATTCATATTCTTCACTTATAAAATCCAAAATTTTTATTTTATTACCTTCTTAACGTCTCATGTGTCAGATCACAGAGCCTCACCTAGGATTTGTGGCCAGAACAAAAGTCACCGTGAAATGTGAGTCCTGATGGTGACAAGAGTCTGATGCCCATGTCATGCGGAGATTTGCATCACCAAGTCTTAGAAGACAGTGACAGATTTGGGCCTTCTTTTACTTCCTTCAAAGAATGATCAACCAGAGGCTCATGCCTTGCTGTCCACTGGAAGTCCTTCAAAGCTTTTTAGAAGTTCTAATACCTGAGTTCTTAGCCAAACTAAGTGAATTGGAATCTCTGAGAGGGACCCATCATCGCAATTTGTTAAAGGCTCCTCTGTTGATTCTAACGGACAGCCGTGCCTGAGAAAACTCCAGCTATTATGAAGTCTCTTTTTCTTCTAGGTGAGAATACTTTAGCTCAGAGAATTCAAGTGCTTTGCCTAGGGTCACACAGATAATTAAGGGCAGAGCTATGAGCAGAGACCAATTAAACCGATTAATTGCTAGGCCAGGTCCCTGTTTTAGCCCCAGGTGAGCATACGGTCCATGATTCTATAGTAGGTTCAGAGTGAGGCTCCAAGAACCAGACTCCCCGGGTCTGCTTGTTGGAAAAACTCCTTAACTGATTAATCCGAATTCCAGTTCTGCCACCCTTGGGACCTTGGGACCTTGGCAAAACACCCAGCCTTGCAAAACCTCACACCCCTGGACTACAAAGTCGGGGTGGATGTGTCTGGGATGGAGAGGGGTAATACAAATAACACCTTGCTCCTGGAATTATAGGAGTTTCATGAAATAACTACAAAATGCTTGGCACAGTGCTTGGCATAGTGTTCCATCAGGTGGACTGGTATTATTATCAACATCACACAGATGTACTAGTACCAGTCCTCAGACTCTTTGGTATTAATATCTGAAGTCAGCAGCATGTCATGTGCAGGGGATAGAGGTGGAAATTGACCTCGAGGATGCGCAGCTGTAAACATGCAGGGACCAGGACAACGAGGTCCAAGGAAACATGGCCTTTCTTGACTTCCAAGATGATTTACTGGTTCAAATTCCAACCACATGACTTGGAATGAGGTTCTCAGTTCTTCTTCCCCTTAGGGCTCTTTAAATACATGCAGTCTCTTTGTTCTCAAATTCAGCAACATAGGAGTAGAGACTAGAACCTTTGACTCATCATTGTTCCAAACAATACTGAACAGCTCAGGGGGGTGGGTTTCCCGTTCCAAGGACCCCAGTCAGTCCTCACGCAGCAGCACAAGAAAAAAGAATGGGGACTGGAAAATCCATCCTCTTCCCTTCCTCAAACTTCCTCCTGCTTTGAGGATTCCTATTATTGACACCATCGTTTCTCAGTCACCTTGATTCAAAACTTCATTTGTTCATGATTCCCTTTTGTTCTTCAATCTTTACTGTAAAAGAAAGAAAGATCTCTCTTCTCTGTATCCATCCTCTTCCCCATTCAAGCCCTCATTCTCTTTCACTTGAGTTATTCTCCAGAACTCTTTGCTGCTGGGAGTGTGACCTGCAGACCAGCAGCTTTGGCATCACCTGAGAGCTTGTTACAAATGCAGAATCTCAGGGCTTACCCTAGACCTACCAAACCAAATCTGCATTTTGACAAGATCCCCAGGTGATTCGTGTGCATGTGGAAGTTGGGATGCACTGGGCTGACACATTTTCCTTCCCGGGCTCTGCCCATTTTCCACGTCTAATGTGGGACTGCAGGGTTACCTTACTACAGTGCTGCTTCATGTCACTCTCGAGCTCAAAACCTTCGGGTTTCCCTCCCGGCTGCCAAAACAAGCTGTGTTAGTACTTCATGTGCACACAGAGCTCTCCAATTACAAAGCATTTCCACTTAGCATTTTATCTATGGTCACATCTAATGCATCAGCAATTTCATGGTAATACTCCAAATAACCCAAATCCAACCATGTATTTCTGTCTCCCAACAACCACCCTCTCTAAACCACCACCATTGTTTGCCTAAATTACCACAATGGCCTCCTGTCTGGTCTCTACACTTCCGTTCATGTCCTGCTACAATTCTCTTCTCATAGAATAGATTGTGCCCTCCTGCCCCAACCCGATTTTCCATTGCCCTTGGAATCAAAAACAAACTCATTCCCCAAGACCATGTGGCCCTACGTGATCTGTCCCAAGCATCTTAAGCAACTTGTCTCCTCCATCTCCCCCTGCCATCCAACCACACTGGTTGTCCTCTGATCCTTATCTGTGGTCTTGCTGTTACCTCTACCTGGAACTCTAGTCCCTTGGATCTTCACATTTCTGGCTTATTTCCGTCAGTTGTCCACTCTTCCATGAAGCCTTCCCCAACTGCCATATTTAAATTACCAAAAACTCAGCTCTTCTACCCTGTCTCATTATTCTCTCCCCAGTTGTCTGTTCTCCTTCCTTCACAGCAATTACCTCTCTCTGAAATTATTTTATTTCCTTTTGGCTAGTCTATGCATATATTATCTGGATCTCTGCACCAACATGTCAACTCTTTGAGAACAGAGCCCTACATGCCTGATTCCCTCAGTATCCTACAGACCTAGGCCCTGGGTAAATGTTTCTTGTAAGAATTTATTGCCCAAACACCATTTCCTTTATTTTGAGCCTCACTATAATCTTATGACCACTAGTTCACACATTAATCCACCATTCTATTAGGGATCCTCCAATTGCTTAATGATTTGCCAAAAGTCAGTTAGCTAGTACCTTACAATATCATAATCCAACCCAGATCTTCTTGCTCCAAGTTCTATGATTTCCTCAATATACCACTCTCTTTCATATCAATTATTAAGCCCAATATTCAAGGGCATCCATAATGTATACCTAATTTATATTTTAGGTATATAAACTTATTTTATATTTACATAATAAATATATTTATATTTAAACACTTCCCAATTATAGTCTCCTACATTACAGCAAAGCTATATGTTCACTTTTCCCTGAACACACCCCACACTCTCCTGATTTTGGCATGCTGTACCGGTTACCTGGAATGCTTTCCTTTCTCCTACTCTCTCAGCCCATCCATGCTGACTGGAATCCCACCTCTCTTTAAAGTTCCATAGAATACAGTACCCGCTCCATGAAGAGTATATAACCTGATGCATTTTTTCTCCCTTGTGGATTCTGACAGACCCTACCCCCTCCTTTTTTTTTTACCTTCCCTATGATACATCATCACAATCTACTTTGTGGTCCCACATTTATCATTTTCCATCTGCCTCCTAAATAGCATATGCTCCCCAGAAGTTTCCATATCTATCTCAACTCCTCATCATACCCTTTATACATGCCATACACGTGTACTGTACTGAATTCACCTGCTTTAAAGATCTTTTATCTTAAAAATGTTATGAAAAAGATTTACAATGTCTGATGGGTGACACAAATGTACTATATAAGTCTATGAAGGAATCGAAGAGACTCGGGAAAGGAAAAATGACTATCATATACTTCTATAAATGAGAACTTGTTTTTAGGTTTCAGAAGAGGAACAAAGGACATCGCTACTTGTACATTGCTCCCCTCTCTGAGAAGACAGAAAATATGATGGAGAAAGAAAAAAAGAGAGAAAGAATAATTGACCTTACTTTATCCCCACTGAGTGCTGACAAGTAGAGTATAGAGCGTGGGAATTTACTCAACTCTACATATACTGGAGGCTTGATCCATTAGCAACCCAAAGGCAGGATGTTGGTGGCTGCCAAGCCCTGGTCACAAGAGACAGGGCAATTCAGGAACCATGGCAAGGATCCAAAAGAAGGCTGTGCAGAGTGTCCTGGTGTCAGCAGCATTTCTGGACTATGGTTTAGTTTAGGTCTCAAATGGTTTCTAGAGCTTTCTCAGAGGGCCAATGGTCTACCTTGGTCAAGAGCTTTCTCTTTCTCTTTCTACCCATTCCCACCCTTCTTCTGTCTAAGGCCTTCTCAGGTTTTCAAGAACATGGGGAAACAATCAGAAAGGTAGGTTTACTGTGAAACTAATGCAAGTTAAGATTTGGGGAGCTTCATGTGCATAAGCTGAGAATTGCTGGGATTTTAGAGAATTCTAAATGCATAAGGAAAGCCAGTTTAGAACAGGGAAGCATTCTAAGAAAGCACTGTGGCAAACTGGCTAAAAAGAGCTTGGAAAAAGGGAAATGAACCTCTAAACTTCCAGTAGTTTGTTACAATTTCTTTACCCTTTCCAAATAAATATTTACATTCATGCCTAACTTGTCATTTTGTGCTTTTTTCATTAAAGAGGAGCCCCACACACAAAGTATGTTAGGTTCTGGCACCATAAACTTGAACCTGCCCCTAAAATAGTATCAACCAGAAACAAGAATGAATGACTTCACTCATTCAACAATGTTTACTAAATACCACCCTCTGCTCACAAAACACAGTGAATGTTGGTGTTTCTTGCAAGAATGCCAGGCACTGGGACTACAAGGGCAAACAAAGTAGATGTGGTCCTTGCATTTTGAGACATTATAGGACTGTCAAAACATTTGAGTGCTCAGGGTAGATTCACATTCCCTCGAAGCACCATACTGAGGGTAAATTCCCAGCTCAGCTCCAGAAAGAGTCAGTTGAACCCATCCTGTTCTAACCCTGTTCACTTTGTCATAGAAGATGCAGGTGTTGATCATCGCATTGATCCTCAACTAAGTCAAAACTCAAATAAAGTCACTGCCCTTCCCAAACCCAAACCAATGTCTATGCTCACTCACCTCACCAATCCTACCAAAAATCAGGCAGACTGGATCAGGGAGTTGGAAAGGCCTGGCAGGCATCCAAGCCACTGGCCGCCCTGTGAGACCCACCCATCAGTCAGTTGGAAGAAGTGCCAGTTCTTAGCTACAGTAGCTCATCTACCTCCTTAAAAAAAAAAATAAATAAAGCATCTATTCTTGAGCTTCATCATAAAATTCAGTGGTTTGTAGAATAAGGACTTAATGGGTTGAGAAGGACAAAATATTATTTCAAAATCACAAAAGGAATGAGGTCCAGGCAGTCAGGGTATTGATTGATTGACTCATTCATTCATTCATTCATTGACTGATTCATTCATTCATTCAGCAAAGATTTATTGAGGACCTACTATTGGCTAGAGGATACATCCATGAACAAAACAGAATTGCTGTCCTCTTGGAGCTGACACTCCAGCAGAAGGAAATAAACAAATAAGATCATTGACATGAGAGAGAGAGAGAAAACATACAGGATGAGGACTATCTGGAGTACTGGGGTGAGGACAGGGACGCGTTCCCCAAGTATAGGCACTTTGCTGGCTGTGCCCAGACTTACATGGAAAGGGCCACAGCAAGGTCTGGGATTGTGCTTCCAAACAGCAGCAGATATATCCCCAACAGAAAAGGACTGCTTAATGCACACCATACGTTGACACTGTGGCTTGTTCGACTACACAATAAATAAATATTTTTCGAAATGCAATTTTTCCAGCCAGAGAAAAGATTTCATTGAACATCATTTAAAATAGATTTTCATTTCATGTCATTTAACTGACTTTAAAAGCACTGGCCATAAATTCCATTTAATAGGCGGTTCCATTGGGGAGGACTGGTGGGGCAACTGTCAATTAGGTGTTTCATAAAAGGATGCAAATGTCTCATAAAAATGATGGAAGATTGTATTATTGCATTAACCATGTCGTTCTTGCCACGCTGTTACACACCATAGAATAATAACCAACACATTTAAAAGGTGGAAATCATTCTGAATGTGCATTTAAACTGTGTGTAAATGCAAACTGTCTTGAATCAGTTCTTAACACCTTTGTCAGCCACTTTCAAATCCTCAAGGGCTAAGGAAAATAATTAATAGGTGAGATATCCGATAGAATATGTTATGGGATCCACCAAGATATTTTCCAATATGTGGTGTTTTACAGTTATGCCTTTGAGAGCTGGGTTGTCAAATCTATAAAAATACAAAACTGATTTATTCCATCCATAAAAATGTCTAATGGTGCCATGCTTCAACCTCCAATTTTTTTCCCCCAGCGTCTAAGGTAAAGGATTTCAAAATGTCAGCAGAATACCCTGACAGGAGAGAGAGCAGAATACGAAGCAGATGTAGGAGAGTAGGAAGCAGAGGGAGTACAGACTTGTCACTGTGGAGGGTGTCAGTCCCAAATGAAAAAGGGAAAACAGGAAAGGATGTACCCAATAATTCACTCAATATAATAAACAGCCAGAGAGTCAGAGGCAAATACTGACAGCCTCCAATTTTAATGTATCTTTATGAGTCATTAATGAGGGAATCAGTTGATAAATACAACTTCACATGTACCCCCAACACTTGGTAGGCTGGGGCTCCTGGCTGAGATAAAGTTGCAGAAGCTATGCCCAATTCAAAAGAAATAGTCTTGTTGGAAGGGGATGTAGAGTCTCAATACATATCAAGAAGAAATACACCTCTATGGATATTCTCACACCTGAGGTGGAGGCACGCAGGAATACATGCTAAAGAAAACAAAGGAGAAAACAAATAATGCAATATATGTTAAGAAAGAAAAAAAGAAGAAGAAGAATGTAGCAGGAGGGGAAGAATGAAGGGGGGGAAATCGGAGGGGGAGAAGAACCATGAGAGACGATGGACTCTGAAAAACAAACTGAGGGTTCTAGAGGGGAGGGGGGTGGGAGGATGGGTTAGCCTGGTGATGGGTATTGAGGAGGGCATGTTCTGCATGGAGCACTGGGTGTTATGCACAAACAATGAATCATGGAACACTATATCTAAAACTAATGATGTAATGTATGGGGATTAACATAACAATAAAAAAATTTTAAAAAAAGATAAAGAAAAAAAAAAGAAAACAAAGGAGAGGGATAGGGCAGTGACAAAAATGGACAAAAGTTCTGCTTTATAGGTGGAGACAGATAATGAACAAATAAGCAAAACACAGTACAAAGAAAACAAGTATTATGAAGAAAAATAAAGTAGGGAATGGGAATAGGAGTCCCAGGAGGGAGTCACTGGTGTAGGCTGCATTGTCAGAAGCCTCACTGAGAAGGCAGCATCAGAGACCTGAAGGCTTCGGGGGAGTGAGTGTCAGCGATATCCGAGGAACGAGCTGAAGGAACAGCAGATGCAAAAGTGTGAGGTGAGGGCATGTCTGGTACATTTGAGACACAGCAAAGGAGCTGGTATGTCTGGAGCAGAATGGAAGCAGGTGAGGTGGCAGGAGGAGAGGTCAGAAAGGTAAAGTGGGACAGTTCAGAAGGGCCTCACAGGTGGCCAGCAGGACTCTGGCCACTGGAGGGTGCTGAGCAGTGGAATGGCCACCATGCTGAGAATGGACTGCTACAGAGGTCAAGGGAGGAAGCAAGGTGACCAGTTAGGAGGTTAATGCACTAAATCCAACTAAGAACGTGATATCTATGACCAAGGTGGTAGGGTGGAGGTGATGAGAAGAGGCCAGATTCTGAATATGTCTTTAAGGTAGAGTCAGTAGGTTTTACTGATGGATTGGCAATGGAGGTTGGGAGAGAGAAAAAAGAGTATCTCCAAAGTTGTTGGCCTGAGCACTGGAAAGCATGGAATTGCTTGTATTGGGGTGAGGAAGACCTCAGGCATAGCAGATTTTGAAACAGAACTAGCAGGAGTCTGGTCTTGATAATGTTAATTATGACATGCTTAATATATACCTTAATGGTGATTTCATCTAGGTGGTTAGATGCACAATTCGGGAGCTCAGAGAAAAGGCCAGCTGGAGATGCAAATTTAGGAGTTGCGAACACATAGATGGTTGTTATAGCCATGAGACTGGATGAGAAAACCTAGGTAATAATAAAGAAGAGAAGAGGTTCAAGGTTTCAGCCATACGTGCCTCAACATTTCACAGTCAGGGATAAGGATAAACAAACGAAACTCTGAGGGAGTGAGCAATGAATTAGGAGAAAAATAAGAAAAATGTGGTATCCTACAAGGCTAGTAAAGAAAGTGCATCAAATTGAAAACTGTTGAATCCAAAACACTGTTGAAGTCATGGAGATAGAAGAAGTAAGATACAGCTAGTGGGAAGGTTTTAATAATGGGACTCCTAAAACTGGGGAGATGGAGAGTGTAGCAGGCAGAATTCTAAGGAGAGAATACATATGGAAATGGATGGTGTTGAGCCTGTTTATGGCCTTGTACCCACTGAAGGTCTTTGTACACCCCAAAGGGTCTTGACCCCAGACCAATGTCCACTAACTGACATGATGAAAACTTTCTCCTCTTTCCATAAACTCCCAACAACTCCCCTCACATACCCCTGATTCCTCTTTCACAAGAAAACTGAAGCAGTAAGAAGCTTTCCATGCATACACACACCACTACATCTCCCCCACAGTCTGTGTTCTGCCCATGCACTCTGCCTCCCCTTGTTACGGTGCATGTCCTCACTCCTATTTGAATACTCTCAAATGATTCTGTGAAGAAAGAAAAC
The DNA here is from genome assembly GCF_964656455.1 of Halichoerus grypus. NCBI lineage: Eukaryota > Metazoa > Chordata > Mammalia > Carnivora > Phocidae > Halichoerus > Halichoerus grypus. Next base: position 61,958,060 of record NC_135715.1, on the reverse strand, counting down.
TATATGGAGAGAAAGGGGGAAGCAAATATGGTAAAATGTTAACAATCATTGACTCTAGGTGAAGAGTATAAGGGTATTCATTGTGCCATCCTTGCAACTTTGTAAATTTAAATTTCTTCAAAACAAAATTTTGGGGGAAATACAGACCAGCCATATGCTATGATGTATTTTTTAAATTTTATTCTTTCATGCTTTGTGATTATTTACCAAAATATGCACGATATTATGATTGTAATGATAGCTTAAATCAGAAAAAATTGAACATTAAGAGCCTTACAGTAAGGACACTTAAACTATCTTTAATTTAACTATATATGTGCCTTTTTTTTAGTAAGGTGATGATAGGATAAATAATAAAATACTTTAAATTATAAAATATATTATAAAAGTCTATGTTATAAGTGGAGTAAACACTGAGTTCAAGGAGAAAGTAGAGGGGCGCCTGGGTGGCTCAGTCCTTAAGTGTCTGCCTTCGGCTCAGGTCATGATCCCAGGGTGCTGGGATCGAGCCTGGCATTGGGCTCCCAGGTCTGTGGGAAGCCTGCTTCTCCCTCTCCCACTCCCCCTGCTTGTGTTCCCTCTCTCACTGTGTCTCTCTCTGTCAAAACATAAATAAAATCTTTAAAAAAAAAAAAGGAGAAAGTAGAATGATGCAAATTTTCTAACTGATAAAGAATTTGTTTATGCATTTTCAAATTGATAATGATAGATATCAAATCACTATGATATTAATATTCCTTCTGAGTAATTTAAAAGAGTTTTGAAACTTTTTGAAAAATACAGGTATTTACAATACACTGTGATTAAGACCTCCAACTATTTAAATTTCTTACAAAAATTGAAATACCATTTAAAATATGAAAGGGGAGGGCGCCTGGGTGGCTCAGTTGGTTAAGCGACTGTCTTCGGCTCAGGTCATGATCCTGGAGTCCCGGGATCGAGTCCCACATCGGGCTCCCTGCTCGGCAGGGAGTCTGCTTCTCCCTCTGACCCTCTCATGCTCTCTCTGTCTCATTCTCTCTCTCAAATAAATAAATAAAATCTTTAAAAAAAATAAAATAAAATATGAAAGGGGATACATAATTTTGAAAATTATCTTAGGGGATTTGCAAGCAGAAAAGGTTTGAGTACCTTTGCTATAAGTTTAAAAGTTTGGGTATTTGAAAGCAGGGAAATGTCTTATGAGTGCTACGCAGCTTGAAGAGCCTACTGAAATTAGTGCTCACAGATTGAAAGGAAGACCAGTCAGCATAGCAGTGTGCTTTTCTCTAGCCACTTTTATCTATGTGAATGCAGGTATGGGGAAAAGGAGAGTAAGATTTAACCAGTACTGGGATTTTGCCAGATAAATAAAACAGAGGGAGAGAGGGAAAAGAGAGTTAATGGTATATTTCAGTGAGTGATTACAGTGATTGACCATAAGCAGAGAAAGGAGGGAAGTAAAGAAATGATAGGAATGTGGGACACGAAAATGTGATAAGATCAGTAGACTAGTTTCTGGTGAGTTCGAAATATTACTAAAGTCATGGAAATAGAGTGAGCTGCAGATAGTAGGCAGTAGTTTAAGAATGGGACTCTTGAAGTTGAAAATATTCAAGATGTGGTAGGCAGAATTCTAAAATGACCCCGTGATGACTCATGCCCTTGGATGATCTCCTCCCTGTGAACATAGGAGGGACCTATGATGATAGGGATATCACTCAGGTGATTAGGTTATGCTATATGGGACAGTTGATCTTGAGAAAGGAAGGTTAGGCCGGGCGCGGTGGCGCGCGCCTGTAGTCCCAGCTACTCAGGAGGCTGAGGCAGGAGGATCGCTTGAGCCCAGGAGTTCTGGGCTGTAGTGCGCTATGCCGATCGGGTGTCCGCACTAAGTTCGGCATCAATATGGTGACCTCCCGGGAGCGGGGGACCACCAGGTTGCCTAAGGAGGGGTGAACCGGCCCAGGTCGGAAACAGAGAAAGGAAGGTTAGGTCAGTGGATCTGACCTAATCAGGCGAGTTCTTAAATGGGACAAGTTTCTACCTGATGAAAGGGACTGGAAGCATGAGAAGGAGTCTATGCAAGAAAGATTCCCCACTGCTGGCTATGAAGATTTAGGGGGCCATGCGTCAAAGAATTGGAGTGGCCTCTAGGAGCTGACAGTAACCCCGGCTGACAGCCAGCAAGAAAATGGGGACCTCAGCCCTACAACCATGTGGGCTCCAAGTGAGAACACAGCCTGGTCAACACTTCTGACCTACAGAACTCTGAGCTAATAAATAGGTGTTGTTTTAAGCCACTCAGTTTGTGGTCATTTGTTATACTGCAATAGAAAAGTAAGATAGGGGGGTATTGGCAATGTCAATTTCTAGGATATGACTAAAGCAATGAGAGGCTTAGGTTCAGTGGAGGACAATACACTGGAGAAACTAAGATGCTAGAGCACTGGGAGTATCCTCTTCTATTTGAAGTCCTCTACAATTATGAAAGAATTAATGTAGAGAAAAGATCAGTGAACGAGGAGCTAAAATCTTTAAAGAATGAGAGGGAGTGACCCGAGGGAATGGGGTCTTTGGATGACTGCAACTAGGAGGGATGGGCATGGAATATACTGATGCCGTAAGATACAGAGCTGTGGGTGAGAAAGCAGGGAGGAAAGATGGGAACAGTCTAGAACAGCAACATGGAGCAAGAAGGATGCCACCCCACCTCCAGGTCCAGTGGTGGGAGGGCTGTGAGAAAGACCACCCTTGGAGAGAGGGGCAGGAAAACTACTGACTTCAGCAAAGTCAAGTCTCAGGTATTGCAAGAAGGTGAGGGAATTGGAAGAAGTGGTGGAAATATGGAAGGTCTTTCTAATAACTGACCCAGAGGTTCACAGGGCACAGTGGAAGATGGTAGATGCTGTGGAAGACCAGGAAATGGGATCAGAAAAAGGGATGAGAAATTCCTAGGGGACAAAAATGAAGCAATAAAAAACAACCTGGGAGCTCTTCCTTTCTGGTGGAATACAAGGGCTCTCTGTTGCTGCTGATGAACGTGTGAAAGCTAGCGGGGAGGCAGAGTACCCAGAGCACCCAAAGTACTGGAGATCCCTCTCCATTCTGGGAATGGAGGTGGGTGTGAGGTCACACAGAATGCATACCATGGGATGTGCACACTCATGAAAGGCAGGTGGCAAATTTGGTTATGAGCTTTCTGCAGTCCAAGCAAAGAAAAAAAATGTAACTTTTAAATGATGCACAGAGACCACAAGATAATAACAGAGAAACCCAACTATAATACTTCATCCTAAGAACTAAGAGAAAGTTCTCCCCAGATCTTCTATGGAGGACAAGGGGTGATGGAGTAAACACTGTCTCAGCAACATTATAGCAGTATATATAGCAATGAATTCTACATGAGTGTTTTTAAAAATCTTCAATGTAAAGTGATGGTGTAATCTTCAGCAACACAGCTCTTTAAGTTTTTAACTTAAACCAAGGAGAGATTTGAGTGTATCAGATAGATTGGGTTGCACATCATCTAGGCAATCCTTTAAAAATACTGTCTCTCTCATTTGCATTTCCCGTAAGTATTGAGCAGCAGTAAGTTTGAGGTTATATTTAACAACAAATCTCTGTAATAGAGCTCTTCTATGTTGAAAGTAAGGAGCACAACCACTGTCTTGACAGATGACCTCTTACAAAAGTTTCAGAGCCTACCAAAGACGTGCACCTAATTACCAAATGCAGGTAGATAAGAAAGACTCTAATTTACTTCAGTGTAGATCTGTACTTACCTACAAATATATGGATAATTGAAGCAATACAGCATAAAACATAGATATAATAATTTTAACTTAAATAAATGTTTTAAGTACATGTTACAAAATATCCACTTTGGCCATAAAATAATAATAAATGCCCATTTAACTTTGAGTGATATAACTTCCTAGTAAAACTTACATAAAAAATGACCTACAAAATGTTATGTCAAGGTAGCTGAATATGTCGTTTTGTTGTATAGTTTTGTTATTCAACAGGAGCCACTGAAAAATATCTATACAAAAATACAATTAGTTTTAAAATAGTCAATAGACTATCATTCTTTGGGGAAATCATTCTTTGAGGAAATAATTAGATGGCAGGGCCTTTTGCTGCTATGTCTACTCTAACTTATTAAAATAAAGATTGTGAGGGGCGCCTGGGTGGCTTAGTGGGTTAAGCTCCAACTCTTGGTTTTGGCTCAGTTATGATCTCATAGGTCATAAGATCAAGCCCCGAGTTGGGTTCCCCATTCAGTGGGGAGTCTCCTTGAAGATTCTCTCCCTCTGCCCCTCCCCCATACACTCACATGTTCTCTCTCTCTCTCTCTTTCTCTCAAATAAATAAATAAATCTTTATAAAATAAAATAAAGATTGTGGGATTGTGTTACAGGAAACTTTGCCATTCCTGAAATTCATCACAAAAGGGCCCCAGGAAAAAATGGGTAGTGGTCAAGATATTCTAAGGGTTTTGGCATCTGCTAGAAGGGGCATTCTGCTAAAAACAGATCATGGGACAAGTTCCAACTTGCCTGGAAGAAAATTTCAACTCTGACCCAATAAAGGAAGCAACAAAAGGTAGATTCTTCTAATGTAATTGAAACGAACTAAGAGGTTTTAGTTGGTGAATTGAAAGTGCTGGACATCTTGAGAAGAAGCAAATATATCATCTTAGAATTTCTAATAACCATGAAGGGAAGTCTGGTCATAGGCTGGCATGGGCTTTAAACCTGCAACCCTCTGTAGGAAGGTCTGACACGGTTTCACAGCTCAGGAGTCTACAGTCAATTGAGAAAGGAAGGCAGGCAAATCAGGTGAATGGTAATAGTTCGTATGTACCTATGTTCATGTGCTTTATGCACATGATTTTATTTCATGTTCACAACATGCCTACCGGGGGCTCATCAGCACCCTCATTTTCAGAGAAGGGTAGAGAAGCCCCGCAACCTGTTAAAAGTTACAGAGCTAACAAAGGTCAGTGCCAGGATCAAGACCTTGGTCAGTCTGACTCCAACACTGACCCTCTTTCTAGCACTTTCTCAGAAAGGCCATCATGTCTATGCGATGGAAAGGCGCCCAGTAACGAAGGTACGATGGCAATAGCTTAAGAAATGAGCAGGAGCTGTCCAAAAAGCTGACAATGTTTAAGAACTGCTCAAAAGAATGGAAAGAGAGCAGATAATCAAGGGGTAAAGCAAGCTCCCCATTGCTGAAGCTAGCTCAACATGCCTGTGATAAATGGGAGCAACCTCTCAGCCCCTCAATCAGACAGAACACGGCAAGAGGAAATAAGTCGACTTCTCAAGTCCAGGGATATGAGTGAGGGAATGACACAGAGAAAACAAAACTCCTCCACTAGCCACTAGGAGTTTGCATCCATTTTTCTGTCTCTGGCAAAGCCCAGAAATTGTTTTGCTGCCAAATGCTTTCAGCATTATGAAAGTCCTTCTTCAGGCTACACACCACCCTAGTAGACTTTCTTTCTTACAAGATTAGAATTCTCAACAACAACTGTTTAAGCTGTATTACCAGTTCTCTGGCAGCTTCAATCTATTTATATCTGGGGTAGGGGATTCTGGGGTGTGCCTGTGGGTGCATGTGTGTTTGCCATGGAAATGCCTGTTTAATAAATTACTACTAGGATGAGCGGAACACATATGAAAATTATTACCAGTCCCTTGGGAAGAGAAGTCACATTTTTTTCCCGAGACTTTGAGAGAAGGTGAGGTTTGGGCTTTAATCTCTACCTGTTGTCTGCATGCAAAGCTGGTGGCTTGATATCACTGCTTTAATTTTGTTTTGTTTTGATTCCTCTGAGAGATTCAAAGGATCATAGAAAGGTTCATTGTAATTCAGCAATTAGGGTGTCTGCTGCTTTCCCCTTCTTCTGACCAAAAATGCAAGATCATTCTGTCCTGTGAAAGTCATTTTCCGCCGACATCTTACACATTAATTTGCTGGCGTGAAAATCCAGAGGCAAGGAAGAGTAAAATGTCAGAAGTTCCAGCAGATTTTGTGCATGAAGTGGTAGGAAAAAGTGAGAGAAAGACGCCTTGCAGGCAACTGCCCGGCTTTGATCCAAAAGAGTGTTCCTTCAGTTTTTATGTATGAGAACAACAGACAGGAATAGTTGAAAGGCGCATGCTTCTAAAAGATATCTCACTGGGAATTAATCCTCAGAAATGCCCCGTTCACCTTGTCACTCCCCTGCTCTCAGACCTCCCCTGCTTCTCCTTCCCTACAGGACGATGTCAGAATCCTCGGCCTGCCTTTCAAAGCTCTCTACAGTTCATGTTCAACCTGCATTCTAAGCTGCTTTCTCCTCCTGCCTTACAGCACCATCCATCTGCTCAAATGGGTTTGTCCAAAAAAAAAAGTTCTCGTTCTTACTTTTTTTAAAAGATTTTATTTATTTATTTGACAGAAAGAGAGAACACAAGCAGGGGGAGCGGCAGGCAGAGGGAGGTTCCCTGCGGAGCAGAGAGCCCGATGTGGGGCTTGATCCCAGGACCCTGAGTTCCTGACCTGAGCCAAAGGCAGACGCTTAACCGACTGAGCCACCCAGGCGCTCCTCTCGTTCCTACTTTTGACACTGTTGTCCTAGCCGAGAATCAGCATCAGCTTCATGGGTCTGTGACCAGTGCCATCACACAGGACTCACCTTCAGGACGGTTTGTACTTGGGGTTTAATGCTCCATGGCTGCTGTTTTGAAATTCTTAATAATTGTGCCTTTGAACTGTGTTTTGTTAAGTCTGTGGGATGATGGAGCACATGCGAGAGGCCTGAGCCCTGGCTCCCAAACAGTCCACCTCCCACTGCTCCCTTCCCCCCCACCCCGAGATAGGTTCTGGGCCCCACCCCACAACCACTGCCCCTTCCCCCACAGCAATGGGCAGAGGTTCCCAGAAAGCATGTGCCCCACAGCGTCTTGGGGCGTGGCAAAGCGGAGGTCACCCTGTCCTGGATTCATGGTTCCATGCACATTTACCCTCTCACCAGCTCGCTCCAGGTATGGAAAACACCCAGAAGCAGAGATTGCAATCCCCTGAGGGTCATTCACCACCTGTGGATTGGGGCAGTGGGCCTATGTGAAAAGAGATTTCTACTGCCCACATTGGGGCCCTACAAATTCTGTTTTCATTTTACACCAGGCCCTGCCAGTTCTGTAGCCTGCCTTCCCTGGAATATTAGGGTCTGCATACTTCTCTATCACACTGTGATAATTTTAGCTCTTTCCTTAGACTGTTGAGACTATTTGAAATTAGAATCATGCCACCATGAATGCTATTCTCATGTCTTTTAAACATGCCTGCTTTAAACTATTGATATAAAGAGTAATAGAGCTAAAGATAGTGTCTTTAGCACCCACTAGAAACCTCCACTTGGTTCACTCAAATTATGAACTATCTTCATTATCAACTCACTGACCTGAGACTCTGACTGTCTTGTGACCAGGCCTATACCTATGCACCTTGTCCTCAATGAAGATCATTGCCAAATGCCATCTCCTTCTTCTTCCTTCTGCCGCCCTCAGCCCTCCACAGCTGGATCCAGTTACACCTCCCCTCTACAAAGTTCAGCTGCACCCCAGGATCTCCGACCAATCATGATCTGAATTCTTTGTTAAGGAGAAATCATTCGCTGAATACTTTTTTTAAAATGACAAGATAGATTTTATTCAAACTGCTGCAGAAGGGGAGAGAAACCCCAGTATAAACCGACCTCAACGTTGCTGAAACAAAAGGTGAGAGGCTTTTTAAATGCTGCTGTGTGTTCAAAGTCTTGAAGGACGTTAAGTGGGGCAGGTTGGTCAATGTGATTAGGCCATGGGTGTCCGCTAACTCTGCTAACCTGTGCTTATGAAGCCAAGCTAGACTGGGAGACAAACGTCCTATCTGTCTTCATGATTACATTTCAAAGGGATAGCCTCTAGGTCCTTGAGAAAGACATTTCTGGGTTATAAAAGATACATCACAAAGGGACTGAGAAAAGATTTACAACTGCAAGTTTTCTAAAGTACATATCTGGGAAAGGGGAAGTCAGGGGCCTGTAGTCAGGTTTGGGGCTGGAACGAAGAGTAAATTCTTTCAGCAGCATTGGGTTTCTTGGACAGGCATTGTAAAGGAGCTGGGACACATCTCAGGGATAGGGCCTTGAACTAATAGAAGCCATGCTCGAATTGGTCAAGTCTCTTAGCGTGGAGCCAGATGAAGTCACTGGAGCTGACAGATGGGCAGTTCTCATCCTAAATCAATCCAGTGCCCACGAATCCCCTCCAACCTCCATCTGCCCAAGGATGAAATGCCCGACTGCCGACCCCAGGTGTCCCTGAATCCCAGCTCCCTTGTGCCCTCACAGGGCACCTTTCAGTATCCAAAAGCTCAGGCCTGAATTCTCTTCAGGTAGCCCACAGGGCCTAGGGTTTTTTCTGTCTTTCTCAGAAACTTGTCCTTAGCCACTTACCCAGAAGCAACAGCAGGTTGGGCAGTAGGAACCTGTGCCTGAAGAGCAACTGTTCTACCCCTTACTCTCAGGCAGAAGCTTCTCAATCAGTAGCGTCTGCCCCCAGGCATCACTCTGCCCTGAACTGCAAGTCCGGGGCCATGTCCAGCTCTTCATGACCATCTTACCTTACACCAGCCACTTGGCCCGACATCAATTCTTTTATCCCTCATAATAGCCCCGCGAAGAGAAAATGGTGCTCAGAGAGGTTTAGTAATGTAGGTCAAACTACATTTTCGCTTCGTTCCTATCACCTTCACTAAGGATAATGAAATTAGAACTGGAAGAAATAGAAGATCCTGAGAGGAGTTATTCAGGAAACACAATGTGGCCTTAAATGAGTATAAACTTTTGGGCCCCCGAAACGACCACGAAAATCATGGAAGAAATGACCAGAGAACCACATCCGTGGTCTTCACAATACCCTGGAGAATGAAGGAAATGCCAAAAGGCTAAAGATAGTAAACGTTTCCTGATGGTCATAAAAGGGAGAATTGGTTGTTCGCAGCAGTGCAGAGGGCTGCCAGTCCATAAGCTTCCTGTTGACTTCCAGGGAAATTCCCAAACTAATTATTGACAGATTTGGGTGAGCTCTTAGGAACACACCAGAACTAATACACATTAAAAAAAAAAAAAAAGTCATTGTTTTCCACTTTATTGCTTATTAAACTAATAGATGAAACAAAACTGAGAAGAGTACCCTAGGTGACAGAGTAAGGATCCATTAAGATTCTAAAATACTAGGGGCACCTGGGTGGCTCAGTCATTAAGCGTCTGTCTTTGGCTCAGGTCAAGATCTCAGGGTCCTGGGATCGAGTCCCGCTTGGGCTCTCTGCTCAGTGGGGAGTCTGCTTCCCCTGCTTGTGTTCCCTCTCTCACTGTGTCTCTCTCTGTCAAATAAATAAATAAAATCTTTAAAAAAAAGATTCTAAAATATTAGAAAGAAAAATAGAATTTCACCAAACAGCAATAAGTATAAATTCTTGTCTTGGGGTTGAAGTGATTACTTGCAAAAGTATTAGATGAAGGAGACCTGGCTTGATAGAAATTCATATTTAAAAATTTAGGTTTCGTTGTGACTCACTGCCTTCATGCTAAGCATACAGCCACAAGTAAAGCAGTCACCAAAACGTCTAACCCAGCTTTATATCATTTAATTAATTAAAAAAATAAAGTAAAATAAAAGTAGGTCAGATTCCCAACATGCTAGGCAACATGACCTCTAAAGTAATAGGAGGTGGGCAGCCCGGGGTGACATTCATGAAGAAGGACATTAACAACTTGAAAATGTTAAATAGTCTAGAGAATATACTTCTAGAAATAGCTCTGTATATATATGAGACAGCCTGATAAGAACTAATCGAATTTTTTTAAAATCCTAATGTGTTCAGATCTTTTGGCTGAAACTACAAGAAGCTTACCTTAACAAAAAGGGAAATTTTAATAATTTATTGGCTCAAGAAACCAGGAATGAGGGAAGAGGAGGAAGGGATAATTGGCAAAGTTCCAAAGCAAGAGAATTCATGCCGCTAAGACATTCTCTATGTCTTCCTCCTTTCACTGGAGCTTTGCTCCAGCTCAGTGTTACTATCCTCTACTGCGGATTGTCGTTCTCCTTGTGCTCCCGCTGGCAGAGCAGGAGGGAGGAGATGGAGAAGGTGAAGGTGTAACGGACCAATGAGGTGGCAATGGGCAAGAAGGGGTTGCAATTAGAGGTCCCCCTAAAACCATGTGACTGGTATAAGAAAGGAACAGATCACTGAAAGAAGGAAAACGAGGGGATGCTATTGCCAGGAGAAGGGTAAAGAGATGTTGTGCAGACAAAAACACAGACATTCCCCCTCCCAGTGGTGAATGAGTAGATTCTAGCACCTTCAACAGATGCTACAGTCACACTTTATTTTAAATAAATACAAGAATGTGAACATATTCACAAAGACAGATCTTGCTTTTTGCCATAGGTTACTTAAGAGACGTTTGCAATTGAGCTTTTAAATAAATTTTTTTACATATAATTTAAATAAAGTAAAATGTGTTCATCTTGGTAGTGTTCAGTTTAATGAATTTTGATAAACTTATACACCTCCACGGCCACTACCAAATCCAAGATATAGAACATTTCCATCTCTACGAAAAGTGCCCTAGTGCCTAGCTGCTGTCAATCCAACAATCCAATCCCACACTCCCTCACGCCAGCTCCAGGTAAATACTGATCTGGTTTTTTTGTCATTATAGATTAGATTGGTCATTTCTAGAACTTCAGGTGTATGAAATCATATAGGATGTACTCCTTTGTGTCTGCTTCTTTCACTCAGCAAAACATTTTTGAAATTCATGTGTGTTATACATATTAGTAATTCAACCCTCTTTATTGCTGAACAATAGTCTGTTATATGGATATACCACAATTTGTCACCCATTTACCAGTTGATGGACATCTGGGTTGTTTCCATAAACAGTTGTTTCTACTAAAGATGCCATGAATATTTGTTGTGGGTTGAACTGTGTCCCCCCAAAAGATATGCTGACGTCCTAAACCCTGAAAGCTGTGAATGTAACCTTATTTGCAAACAGGGTCTTTGCAGATGTAGTCAAGTTAAAATGAGGTCATTAGGATGGGCCCCAGTCCAATATGGGTGTCTTTATAAGAAAGAAAAGATACAGACAGAGAGACACAGAAGGACAAGGCCACGTAATGACAGAGGTGGAGATTGAAGTGACACATTTACAAGTCAGAAATTGCCAGGGACTTCTGGCAACACCAGAAGCTAAGAGAAAGTCATGGATCAAGTTCTCTCCTAGAGCCTTCAGAGAGAGCATGGCGCTGCCAACACCTTGATTTTAGACTTCTAGGCTTTAAAACTATGAGAAAATAAATTTCTGTTGCTTAAAGTCACCTGGTTTGTGGTAATTTGTTACAAAAACTCTAGGAAACTAATACAACATTCAAGTACAAGTATTCATGTGAACACATGTTTTCATTTCTCTTGCACAAATACCCAGAAGTGAGATTGCCAGGGTGTATGGTATGTTTAATTTTACAAGAAATGGCCAACGTGTTTTCCAGAGTAGCAGTAAATTTTACCTTCCGGCTAGCAACGTACAAGACTTACAGCTGCTCTGTATCGTCATGAATGCTTGGTATTTTCAGTCATCTCAATTTTCCATTATGGTTTTAATTTGCATTTCTTTGATGACTATTGATGTTGAACATCTTTTCATGTACTTGTTGGCCATTTGTATATCTTCTTTGTGAAGTATGTCTTTAAACATTTTGCCCATATTCTTGGGTACAATTTCTTTATCAGATATATGTTTTGCATGTATTTTCTCCCAGTCTGTTGCTTGCTTTTCATGATCTTAATGGCATTATTTTGAAAAGCAGAAGTTTTCATTTTGATAGGGTTCATCTCATCAAATTTTTATTTTACAGTTTGTAGTTTTCGTGCCCTAAGAAATCTTTGCATACCCAAGGTCTCACAATGATTTTATCCCATCTTTTCTCCAAGAAGTTTCATCGTTTCAGATTTTACATTTAGGTCTATGATTTATTTTGATTTAATTTCTTGTGTATCATGTGTCAACGTTCACTTTTTTTCCTCGTGGACATCTAGTTGTTGAAACAAGTTAGCTTAGTGTCTTTATCAAAAATCAATTGGCCGTCTACATGTGTGTCTATGTGATTCTGGAGTCTGAATTTGTCTCACTGATACTTATGTATCTCTCCTTACACCAACATCACACTACCCCAAATATTTCAACTTTACAATAAATCTTAGAATCAGGCTGCACAGGGCCTCTCATTTTATTTTTCAAACTTGTATTGAAATTTGTGTATTTGTTTTTTATGTCTATTTATCTTTCCCTAAGTGATATATGCACACAAAGGGGTTTCATTGAGAAATAAGTCTTCCTCCCTCCCACCACTAGCTCCCAGGCTGCCAATTCTCCTCCCCAGAAAAGGCCACTTTTAGAAATTTCTTATTGTTTTCTTTTTCAGAGACTGTAACTGATTTTTTAAAAATTGAGTCAGACTTTACTATTTAGGGCGCCTGGGTGGCTCAGTTGGTTAAGCGACTGCCTTCGGCTCAGGTCATGGTCCTGGAGTCCCGGGATCGAGTCCAGCCTCGGGCTCCCTGCTCAGCGGGGAGTCTGCTTCTCCCTCTGACCCTCCCCCCTCTCATGTGCTCTCTCTCTCTCTCATTCTCTCTCTCAAATAAATAAAATCTTAAAAAGAAAAAAAAGACTTTACTATTTAAAGGAACATCAGTTACAAATTTGAAAGGGAAAAAATAATGCCCTCATTTTATTTTCTGTATCAATCCAAATTTCAAGTGTGCTTGCCTCAAGTGAGGGCAGTAAATATTGGAAGGATTCAACCTTTGCTAACGATGCACTTAATCTTTATCCACCAAGAAAAGAAGAGCACGGACATTTGTGTGAATCACCCACCCACCTTAATTCTGTTAGAGTTATTTAAATATGCTGCTTATTTTTAGTTTAATTGCAGTATAATTATATAACACCAAGTAATCAGAGCTTGGTAATACTAACAAATTGATCTTTTAAGACAGTCTTGGAAGCCTAGTTAAGAATCATATGAATGTGTGACTCAGAGGTCACTCACCCCAAAGATCAAGATATTACAAAGCTACAACTGTATGGATAGAATTCAACTCAACAAACCTTTATCAGTTGTCATATGAGTATAAAATCTTACAATAGGAAATGTGAAGAAATGCAGAGACAAATCAAACCCTGCCAATGCCCTGCAGAAATTCACAAACTAGAAGGGGAGGCAGGAGTGTGCATAAGCATCTCTGATGCAAGGAAAAGCTCTAAAACTGAGGTTCCGATAGAAGGCTCTGGAAACATGGAGAAGGCACATTCTGGAAACTGATGATCACACCATTTAAACCCTTCCTGAATTCAAAGCACGTCTACATTTTCATTTTAGGATGACATCTAAGCAGTGTGTAGTTCTCCAGACTTGTGTTTCATCCTTATTATATTTCATTCTTACTAAGAGGAATTACTTTAACTCCGAATTAGGTCAGTGGTTCTTCAGAGAATATAAGTATATGAAAAGAGAAGGTGGTGTTAGGAACTAAACAAATCCCTAAGTTTGCCTTGTTGATCACATTTAATTACTCTTCTGGGAACACCAAACAAAAGTAATAAAGTTCTCCTTCTTCTGGTAACATAAAAAGTGGATTTAGTGATTTGCTTTCCTTAGAGGGAGAGAAACAAGCAGTGAGTACTGCCCAGCCCAAGAAAATATGGAGAAGAAAATTCCTTGCTTCCTCTAAAACTTAGCATTTTAAAAAAACAAAAAAACAACTTGGCATTTCCTCTGGATTCTCAGGAAACCATGAACACAAAAACACAAAGAAAACTGTACCTGAGAACTCATATGCCTAATTCAGAGAAAAGCAAAATACTGGTTATGGTAAAGTGTGTAGGTTTATGGACTTTAATTACCCAGAATTTCTTATTGTTTGTGTGTGTTACTAACACTCAGTGATTGATATGTGTGTTATATTTTCCATTAAAACTTATAACTTAGGGTTTTTATAACTTCATGGTTTTCCAATAGTCTAAGGTATCCTTGGAAACCCTGAGAGAGGAGAGCATGTTATATTAAACACACTACTCTGAGGAAATAAGTGAGAAAGTGTTCAATGAAAATGCTACATTTGTTTGTGTATATCTCAATAGCATCATTAATAACTGAATAATGCATTCACCACCCCACAAGGATCACAAAGGTCAGATTTGTGAAGCCAGATTCAGCATTTCATAGATATGCTCATTAACTGAGTAGAAGACTAGTGATATGCAGTTAAAAGTGGGTCATGTGGCTAAAAGTAGAAGTCAGAAATAACCCTCCAGGAAGATTCAGAGTGGACAGTGTTTAAGAAGATTTGAAAGGGCACATAGTAAGGTGTCACCTGTCTAATCTTTTCTAACAGTAGTAGTCAGATCCGTAGTCCTCTTTTGAACAATTAGAATTCACGGTTTAAAATCTGGGGAAACCCTGAAGGAATCTCACGGCCACTCCTCCTTTGTTAACAAAGTAACTTTTACACAAGTTAGACATTATATTACTAGGGCATCCTCTGGTGGCACCGTAAATATCTGGAAAATGAAGACCACAGAACATTCAAATACCTTTAAATCCCTGGGCAGCACTGCAAGGACAGATACCACTGTCAGCAGTGTGATCCTACTTCCTAAAAACCCAGAGCACTTTGTGGTGTGCAACAGATCAAATAGAGTGGTCTTCCTGAACAGGCAAGGGCAGATTGTCAGGAGCTTCAGCTCTGATAAGAGAGAAGGTGGGGATTTTGTTTGCTGTGCCCTCTCTCCCCATGGTGAATGGACCTACTGTGCAGAGGAGGATTCTGGGCTCTCCGGTCTTAGCATAGTCACTGGCAAACCGGAGAGAGCTCTGATAGTCCACGAGAAGGAGGTGATTGGTACCGCACATCACCCTCATCGGAACCTGACTGCTACCTACAGCAAAGATGGGCTCTGACAGCTCCGGAAATCCTAATTCCACTTTTCTAATTAAAACTCACTTGAGAGCATGTACTTAAATGAAAATATATTCATGTATTCCTTTTTCTTTTTCTTTAGGCTACCTTTTCTAAGCAATTGTCTGATTTAGGCACAAGAATGATTTTGTGAAAATTCATGTTACCTTTTTTATTTATTTTTAAGGTCTTCATTTATCTGTTTCTAATTGGGGCAGTTACTTAATGTTTTCAGTAGTCTTCTACCTGGAGAGTGAAATACTGCTGTTTCTAGAAATAAATTGTACTACTTTATTTGAAATGGTGATTAAAACATGCCTCCTGCAGTAAAACTTGTTTTAAAAAAAGGAAGGAAGGAAAGAAAGAAGGAAAGGAAAGGGAGGGGCAGGGCAGGGAAGGCAAGGCAAGGCACAACTCTCCTGGTATTTTCAGTTTGGCTCTTGCATCTGTAGCAGGTAGGAATGTCTTCAGCTGCAAATAACAGAAAACCCAATTAACAGTGGTTGAAACAAATATGGACCTCTTTTTCTAATAAAACCTTCAAGGACCTAAGCTCATTCTGTCTTTTCCTTCCACCACCTCTAACATCTTTAGTATGTTGACTTTTCATCAACATAATCATCACTGGTCACAAAATGGCTGCAGAAGCTCCAGGCATCATATCTGCATATAAGACAGAAAGAAATAAAAAGAAAAAGAAAAGGTGACACCAACTCAAATGTCCCCTTTATAAGGGAAAGAAGCAAAGTCTTCCAAAGGCCAGCAGGACTAACATCTCATTGGTTAGAGTTGGGTCAGCTGCCAATGTCGCTGGGGAAGTGAGTATGTGGTACACTCTCTATTGTGGGAGGCAGGAAGGAGTAAAATGGTTGAGCATGACTGTGAAGTCAGCCAATCAATGGTTTCCACTACAGTATATAATCAAACCATTACACTTCATTAGGCTTTAATTTTCACAACACCAAAAAGCAATGGCAAAGGGCACTGTGATTATAATGAAATCAAAATAAGGAGGAGTTTACAGATGCCTGAATATATAATAAACAGGGCTGATTAGCTCAATCTTTGGCTTAGTTGGAAACTTAGCCCTTTCTGTCTATAAAGATAACCTGGGGTAAGTCAGAGCACCAGGGGGCCTTGTTTGCTTTGCAGCTGGAAATCAAAAGCCTGAAATAATAGAATAGCCACACAGAGGGGTGAGCTTGCTCTCATCACCACACCACCCTCTACTTCAAAGCCTCATTTAGAGGCTGTAAGCCTTTGATGCCTTTCAGTCCCAAACTGAAGCATCCCCCAGCAGGTTCCTGGTTTTCGTGTGTTCAAAGTACGACACATTAGCATGTATTCAGCACGAGGAGATGACAGTGATCTTCGGATTTGCAACCTTCTATGGCTGGCAGTCATGGTGTGCTTTTTGAATGTTGTTGTTGTCGAATCCAGTATTTTGGGAAATCACTACAAAAGGCACCAAGTGCAATGGGATTCAGTTCCCACTCTCCTGCACCTCCTGGGATCTTCAATCTAACGATACATGATCTTTGTAACAGGAATGCTGGGATAAGAAAACAATGCACACAGCGATGGAAGCTAAACAATTGGTATACTTTGGTTCTTTTATCCGGGACAATAACCATGACTGTTTGGGGAGGCAGCTATATGTCAAAGACCAGTGAGAAAATACAGCACAGAGAAGACAGATGCGGTGGCACCATAAGAGGACCCCGCCCATCGAACACTATTAAACCCTGGAGGATGGATGGACAGATGAATGCAGACAGATGGATGAACAGACAGAGAAACAGACAGATAAATGGACAGAGGGAGAGAGGAAGGGAAAGAAGGAAGAACAAAGAGAGGAAAAACCAAGACGGCAAGAAAGGAAGAAAGCATCTGAACTTATACCATGGGTTGGCAAGAAGACAAAACAAATAGCAAATACAATTATTTGGCCTTAGGAACCTAGAGCTTAAAAATCCTAACATAAATATGTTTTGTTCCCCGTTATTTCTACCCCCTCCAGACTTAGTAATACAATCTGGATCTACGGGGATTTTGAATTACTCATCTCGTCTTCTTTAACATCATCCCCAAACCGCTGGCTTTCCCTGAGGTTGGCTATCAGTGGAGAGAAGAGACAATCAGGTTTTAAAAATCCAGTGAGGTTTACATCGGAGTACCACAACAGACATGAAAACGACAAGGAAAAATGAGAAAAAGTATCATTCTAGCTCCCAGTTAAATTTCCTTTTTGCTTAAGTGAGACTGCAATTGTGTAACAATTACTACTGTGTAAAAATATTGGTATGTCGAAGGGTGATTCTTTCCAAAGCAAGATCTCTGAGATCTAGATGCACTTGACAATGCCAGCACATTATTCACTGGCAGGTTCTAATGACTATAAAAGAAGTGTAATAATTAATAAAGCTGACAGCAGAAATTTCAGTAAGACCTTAAGACCATAAATACAACTTGCTACATCAGTCGGCCTTGCCAGGAACATTACATTCTGTTTGGTTTTTCATGCACCAGCACCAGACTTATTATGATAATAACTCTATGATGGTGGAATAGAAAGAACACAAACTTTGGTGTCAGAAAGACTGATGCGGGACCCATCAGGTCCTATCTGTGGCCTTGGGTAAATTATTTAACTTCTGGTGCCTCAGTCTCTTCATGTGAAAAATGAAATGATACTCATACCTCAGAGGATAATTTCACTTACTGAAAGGATGGACAACATAGAAAATACCTGGCACATGGCAGATACTCAAACACATACCAGTTTTCTTTCCTACCAACGGGAAGACAACAGGACTCATGTGCCCTAGAAAGAACTGGTTGGGTTTTTTTTAAAGATTTTATTTATTTATTTGAGAGAGAGAGAGAGCACAAGCAGGGCAGAAAGGAGCAGAGGGAGAGGGAGAAGCAGGCTCCTCACTGAGCAGGGAGTCCTATGCTGGGCTCAATCCCAGGACCCCGAAATCATGACCTGAGCCAAAAGCAAATGTTTAACCAACTGAGCCACACAGGCACCCCAAGAACTGGCTTTTCAAGAGGGCTGTCCTCATGGCAGTTCTGGAGCTGTCTGATACACAATCTGCAAGGGCCACACCTAGTGTCCCTCTGCTTTGATCAGTTCTCCAACAGTGACAATGCATTCTCTTTAAGGCTTTCGGCCAGATTTAGAAATTTTCACATTGCAACTAAGCTTACCAATAGAGACCCAAAGGGGGTCTCGATATGGGTGTCATTCATACCACGCTATAAGCCAGGAGTCAGGAAACATCCTGCTGGCCACATCGATTTTTGTAAATGAAGTTTTATTGGAACAGAGTTGCACTCGTTCATTTACACAGTGCCTATGTCTACTTTCACACTACAATAGCACAGTGGACTGTTGATGACAGCGACCCTAAGGCCCACAAGCCTAAAACATTTACTACCTGGCCCTTTACAGAAAAAGTTTGCAAAGCCCGGCTCTAAGCACCCAAACTATAACCATGTTCATATGTTCGATATAACTTATTTGTGGGGCACTTTTTACAGCCCCAACATTGTGGTAAGCTTGGTGTCATTTACAAATAAAATGAACACCAGTCCCTGAGAAAAGGCTCATGGTCTGAGATGAGTTCGCGAAGTAAGCAAAGAGATGTAGCAAGTTATAAAGTGCCCAGTTACATAATATGGGCTGCAGATGGGACACCACAACAGGAGAATTCAAGATACGCTGGAGTCTCAAAAAAAACATTGCAGGGGGATAGAAGCAGCATATACAGATATAAGGCAAAGAAGTTTTCCAGGCAGGAGAGGAGGAGGAGGAGGAGAGTCATAAAAGCAAGAAGGGGTACGGCGACTGGTAAATACATGGGCCTTACAGCCAGCTGGGAGTTAGGGGGGACTGGTAAAAATGAAGGTATGCAATCTGACTATTGGAGCAGCTGGGAAAAGCTGGATCTAAGAGTTTGGGCTTGACTCTAGGCAAGACAGAACCACGGTGGTTCCCTCTGCACATCAACTTTATGGTGAAAATAGCCTTGGAAGGAGAGAAATCGAAGGTAAGAACCCTGATCAGAGCTTTTTGCTAGAATTCAAGCATGATATGATGACAGAATTATTTGAGTCAAAGTGGAATAGGGACAGATCTGAGACACTTTGTAAACTAAGCTTGGCAACTGGTCAATGTGACATGTAAAGAGTCAAAGAAGATTCCAGAATTTCCTGCTGGGGAGCCTGGTAGAATGGTGGGTACCACCAACAGAGAGGGGGACCCAATGTAGAAGGAAACATTTAAGCTCCTTTTAAATAGATTCAATATTATAGGATTTTAAATTGTCAAAAATGGGGGTACCTGGGTGGCTCAGGCAGTTAAGTGTCCGACTCTTGATTTCGGCTCAGGTCATGATCTCAGGGTCATGGGATGGAGCCCCACACCAGGCTCCCTGCTCAGCCTGCTGGAGATTCTCTCTCTCTCTCACTCTCCCTCTGCCCCTCCTCCCACTCATGCTCTCTCTCTCTCTCTCAAATAAATAAATCTTTTTTAAAAAATTGTCAAAACTGGTGAACTAGAGGATTCATTTTTTTTATGCAACCTCACACCCTATATTCATGAAACTTGCTGAGATTTGAGGCTGAAGCACATCATGCGTTCCCTCATTCATTCCTTTGACATGCTAATTGAGCACTTGCTAGTAGCTGATTACTGAGGTAGGATCTGGAGATACTAAGATGAACCACTTAAGGCCTTGCTTTTAAGGT
The DNA here is from genome assembly GCF_964656455.1 of Halichoerus grypus. Classification (NCBI taxonomy): domain Eukaryota; kingdom Metazoa; phylum Chordata; class Mammalia; order Carnivora; family Phocidae; genus Halichoerus; species Halichoerus grypus. The sequence continues at coordinate 61,938,257 of NC_135715.1, read as the reverse complement.
AGACAATAAATTTGGTGACAAAGTTTTTACTAATAGTGGAAACAAACTTGAAAAAAATAATCCCAGCTGAGTGGGATAAGAATTAAATCTAAAAGGAATTCATGGTACAGTAGGGGGCGGTGGGGGGGGGGGTGCAAGCAACCAATGATCACAAAGCAATTCAAATTATAAATATCAAGAATGCAGGAGAGTGAAGAGAAATTTCTCAATCTTGAAACTATAGAAACAGGATACCTCCTAAGCAAAGAGAGAATATGACTCGGGTTAGAATGGATAAAGGGTGAGGATCAAGAAAAATGACCCGAAAGGCAAGTGGCAATCAGGAAAATGCAAACCAAATCCCAATGATCATAAGTTGCTTCTACGTATATTCATTTAACACCTCATCCCTTCGTAACTGAAGTAAGTTACTTTCCCTCTAATGTTACAAATCTTTGATTATAGGAAACAAATTCACTTTACAATAATTAGTTTTAGAAAAATCAAGTGCATTTGTTCCATTGAGAAAAGATACACAGGCGGGGAGTGCTTCATTGCTGGATAGTGCGGCTTACCTAGTTCCCTACAAGACACTTAGAAGGTATTTTAGAAACTTGGGTATGGGGTATCGTTTAATGTCTCATTGATACACTGGGCACTACTACCCTCTACTGTGTGGGAGTGAGGAATGCTGGGCATCCTGCAACATGTGGGACAGCCCCACATCAGGGAAGATTGTGCTACCTTCGGCGTGATTGTCTGGCACTGCACATTCATGTAGGTGAAAAACCCATGAAGAATTAACTGAACCTAAGGCCTAACTGCACTTTACATATAAACACTTTTTTGGGCACTATTTTTGTACATAGGGAATTTTCCAAGAATATAAGTACATTGAAAGTAAAAAGAAAAAAGAATTGTGATGTTTTGCTTGGAACTTTACCAAGCGTCATCTACCATTTTGGACATTCATTTAGAAAATTATGTCACCAACAACATTGCCACGTGCGGTTTTAGGCATTGTGTTAGCAAGACAAAAACATCGCCATCAGTCTGCATTTTCAGCTAGCCCCCTCACAGTTACTCCAATTGAATAGTTTTATTCACCCTTTATTCCAAAATAAGAAATTTAAAGAAAAAGTGTAAGCACAATTTGGTCTTAACTGCTCTGAAAACCAGCTTCATTCATGATAAGCAGGTGCAAGCATCTGACCACTTCATTATGTCTTTTAATGTCGTTGTACGTGAAATTTTATTATAAATTAGTTTCCACTCCTTTCTTACTACTACAGATTTACACTATGTTGATTGTTTGAAGTTTTATATATGTATGGATGTGTCTGTGATAAATTACCTATGAATTTTATTTTCATATGAAAAACTTGAGTCCCAAAAAGGTGATAGGCTCCCAAGTCAACTAGCCATTTAGTGGCAAAATCAGAGAGATCCTTTTAGTGAGCTCCTCCCATAAACCAGGCTCTGTACTAGTCACTTTCAATACCCTTCAATCATTTATTCCAGACATATGTACTTAATGTCCACCCATGCTTCACATTGTGCAGGGGCCAATGTTACCAAGCTTCCCTCTAGGGAAGGCAGATCAGAAAAAATCCATGACCATAAATGCATAAATAGATGAAATGTTGGTGGTACAGAAAGAAAGGGTCTAAGTCAGAGTCAGCCTGCTTAAAGAACCTCCTCCAAGAGGAGGTGACACCAGAGCTGAATCTTGAATGATGGTAGGGAAGTCAGCCAGGTGCACAAGAAGTGCAAAAGCATTTCTGGCAGAGACAACCCTGGAGGAGAGTCAGAGAGCGCTTGACACTCCTGCAGAACCGGAAGGACTCTGGTTCGGTGTCAACCTAGGGCAAGAACACAGCAGTGGTGAGGGCCAGAGTTAGAGAGAATGGAGGGACACAGCTCATCGTGAGCATGTCTTCCCAGCTCAAGGACACTGAACTTGCCCTTGAAGTTCATGCAGGGAAGGACGAGGCTTGTACAGAAATGTGTGACACCAGGATATTCACTTCTGATGGTAGTGTAAAATTTAAAATGGAATGTACTGCAGTAACCCAGACAAGAAATGACGAGGAACTAGATTAAGAGTGGCCTTGAATGGAGAGGATGAAACAGAGTACAAGGAGACAGGGAAAGGAGAATTAGCAGGATTTGGTGACTGATGGAATTTTCCAGACTGAGGGAGAAGGAAGACTTGTGGGGGCTCCGGGTGTGGAAAATGGAGAATGACAAAACCCTCCATTGACATGAACTGTTGGAGAAGGGGGATAGTTGGGTCTGGAGGAGAAGGAGAGAAAGGATGAGTTCAGCCTGGGACATGCTGGTACAAGGTCTGCATGGGCATTAGGTCTGAAATCCAGGAGACAGGTCTGCACTAGCGACACTAGAGATAGCAATCTGGGAAGCAACAGCAACTAGATCACCTAGCTTAATCCCCACCCCCACTGTTACAGCCTCATTTCACTGAGAAGAAAACAGAAATGTGCCGGGTCATAGAATCGGAGAGCTAAGATTGGCCCATGGTCTGCCTGACTCCAAAGCCCATCTTCTCTTCTCCAGACCATATTGTCTTCCAGATCAAGAGCCTTGTGACTGCCAGCAAGCCATTTTTCTATTACTCCAACCTGTTCTCCTCTGTACATAAGATGTTCAATACAATCTGTCAGAATGGTTGCACGAAGAAGCACATCTTTCCAGAAATCACTAGAAATGACTCCCAGATTTCCCAAGAAATCTAGTTTCAGAAACAAGGTGATAAGTGTGGTACCAAAACAGCAGGACAGTGGCCTTCCCAAGGCCACTCTGGAGCCCACAGAGAAGCCTCTGTTACTATAGTCTCTGAGTTCACATTACTAAGCCACGGCTCGAAACAGCAAGTGGCAAAGGAGGACCTCCCCCCCCCCCCCAGCGCTCTCACTTTAGGCCTCCAGGATTCAGAGAGTACCCTCATTTAAAAACAAAAACAAAAACACCTTGTCTAATGGGTCTGATCCACCTCAGAAAAGAAACTGCTACGTGTATTTGCTATCTAAGTAGATTTGTTTCAAAGATACCGAATCAAAGAATGCCATGACCGTTGATCTTCCAAGTTTCACATCAGGGAAACAAGGGAGGAGGAAGGTAGGTGGGGAGTGGTGATGGGAAGCTGCTCGAAATCACAGATGGGCTTGATGAGAACAGGGAAACAAGCAGCCGGCAGCCCTCTGCTCTCTGCTTGCTGCACACAGCTCTCCCCAGGTGCTGGGCACAGCGTCAGGCTGGCTCCTCGAACAGCCCTCACCTCAAGGCAGTGCAAGATTGATGGTGACAGAAGATCCTAATGCCTCTCACATGCCAAGGTAAGGGAGCTTGCACGTGATGAAAAACACCTTCCTGTCATCGTGAGACAGCAATCTGCGCTGTAAGCTAAAACTGTGGCCTGTCCCTCTCACCCCAATCCACCTACACTGTATATTCACAAAGAGCTTCTGTAAGAATTCCCCTCCCGGTTCCAACCAATCCAGGTTTAAGCCAACCAGAAGCACCGTGGAAGCCACGAGACCTGCATCCTTGATGAACTCTCAGCCAACCCATGACACCAGCCAGAGCTGCTAGAGAAGCCATCACCCACAGCTTCGTGATGACTCTGAGATGGCCAAATGGTCTAGACAGCAAGGCATCTCTCTGTCTAGACAGGCTAGTCAGTTGATGAAAGTCAACGCATGTGATGATGGCTGTGTTGTCACCTTGTGCCATGGCCATCATCCTGTTCCCATATTCTTTGGCTCTGGAGGTGCAAACAGACTGGACAAGGCACAGCTGTTTTGCTATTCACAGACACCATTCCCACCTGCACCCTCAGTCCCGGATCGTCTAGATGCTGAGATAGCTGGTTAAGCAAAAGTTAAGCGACCATGGATGGTCTAAGAGTTCTTCCCTTCTTCCGCACCTTCATTTGTACCAGGCGTTACCATAGTCCGCTCCCGGGTCCTTCCTTACAACAGCAATCACCCACCCACTGGTCTAAAAGACAGAGGTGTGGCCCATGACATGACTGAGGGAGCAAGGTCTATGATCCAGATGGTTTAAACCACGATATGGAAGGAGGCAGACAAAGAGCCCTGTATCCAGCCCTTCACAGAGATGGCAGACTGAAGCCTGCAGTCCTCAACTATAAAATCAGGGTATTATTAGTCACCCCACCTGTCCTGCTGACTTCTCTCGAATGACCTGAGGCTAACATGAAAGTGAATATAGATTAACAAAGCCAAAATAGAATACATCGTATTATTACTGAGATAGCACGTATCACGCCAAAACAGAATGAAAAATTTTAAGACCCCCTAGTTTTGACCCATCTGAGCCTCAGAATCTTGGCTTTAATAGCCAGTACCCCCAAGGGAGTCTGTAACTGAAGACCTTATGCAGTTGACAATAAGACATAGTAAGAAGTGACTGGCTCATGCTCTGTAATGAGAACTGTGTAGTATTTTATTAGAGATTCTTAGACAACAAAACTTGATCCTAAATTTTCTCTCCTTAAGAAACTAGTGAAAACCCTCAACACAGTATAACCAGGATACAGTTCTCACCTGGACCTGTTTCTTACTTCTCTACATCCCGAGAAATCTCTGCTCCAAGACATCTACTTCTTTGAATAATTACAGAGAGATCTTGGTTTGTATCTGTGCAGTTGCCCAAAGTCAGGTCCCTAAGACCCAAGTCAGGATCTACTGATAACAACTCCTCTTCCCTCCACTGTGCTCAGCAGAAGGTGAGCTGAATCTGACCCAGGAATAGCCACATGGCCCTCCTGCCTTCTGCCCCATCCATCAGTACTTCCTTCCACAAACATCCATGGAGTGCCCACAATATGCCAAGAGCTGCTGGGGATAAAATGATATGCAAAAAGTCACATGAGGTCCTTCCTTTCTACGAGTTTATTCTCCATACCTGGCGTGCTGAAGAGAATGGGCTCTTCCCATGACAGCTAGGGCCATGGGGTCTGCTATAAACACCTCAGACAGAGAGAGCCCAACAGGGATTTCCCCTGGCCCAGAAATCTGGTTGCCATAACAATGGCGACATCCCCCCAGAAGTGGCAATAAGGGGAGAAGCTCAGGATGTTCCTGTTTGATCACTTCAGAGGACACCACTTCCAGAGGCTTCTTCTGCCCAGCTCCATGGTAAGCCTCATAATTATACCAGCAGCTCCCTTTGAGCACTTACTGTGTGCCAGGCTATGTGCTAAGAACTTCGCATTTAATCTGCTTAACAGCTATTATCATCTGCTTTGTACAAATGATGAAGGTCAAGTAACAAATCCAAGCTCCCCAGCAGCGATCGGTGGAACCGGCATTCAACCCTAAACTGCCTCCGAAGACTACCCACGGACGGGAGAAGCCAAGTACGGCACCTATCATGTTTATAGCAAGATTTTTTTTCTTTTTTTGGTCCCTCTCTGGCTGGGAATAGAATTGACTGCCTTCCGAGAAAATCCAGTCTGGTCTTTGTGATGTGGAAAAATAGTCAAGTGTTATGTGAGCCGTTTAGGGCCCAAGAGGGTAACATTAACAAGCCTGACAGCAGCATTCTGTTTTAAATGTCAGCAATGTTCTAGGTGCTGAGAAAGACCCTGATTATTGTCAGGACACGCAGGCTCCCCTCCTCCCTCCCGGCTCTCAGAGCAGGCTGCAGGCACCACAGGGCTCCTCTTGCCACTTCGGTGGAGCCCACGGCCTTGTCAACGTGGTGACATCCACTTTCAGCTGTCGCACAGACTCTGACAGAAACAGCCACCTGACTTGGTCCCCGCTCCGTTCCCTGACGTCCAAGCCAGGGAGAAGGGCACTGTGCCTTCTGCCACCTCCTAGGAGGGGCCTTGGTTTCTGAATGGGTTAAAAGAGAAACTGAGGCAGATTACCAATGTCTTACGAGTTTCTTTGAGCAAAATTCTATTCTTATCAGACCACACCAACCGGAAGTGGTGAGGAGCCTTCCAGCGATGGGAGCTCAGGCCCAGGCGTTTCTAGAGAAAAGGTGGAAGCTAAGTAAGGAAATCATCATTGACCGGCTACAGCTTAGAGCCTAGTTGGCTCTTTGTGGGTGGTTGTCCTTGATGTGTTGATGGCGTGACCTCGAGGCACTTACAGGCTGAAGTTTTGGTTTGCTTACATAGGCCCTCATGGCATTCGAGCAGCCTCAGCAGGATGGCCTCCTTGTTTAATTAATTTAACAAACAAAAGGCCACCCCAATCAGCACTGCAGTTTTCTTACCAACTTTGCACAGAGCCACCCTGCTCAGAGCTGATGGTGGTGGTGGGGGGTGGGGGGTGTCTCAGATTTCTTGCTTCCTACAACCAAAGCTGGGAGGGAGAATCTCAGATTCCTTCATTGGTCCGGAAGAGGTTGGAGAGAAAAACAGCCTCTTTGTAAAAGGCTCATTTGAAAAGGCATGAAGAGATGAGTTAGAATCTGGGACCATGCCCAGGTGGAGGTCTTGCCTGGAATTCCTAATACATTCTTTCTGTTATTAAAATAATATAGGGGAACTGGGGTGGCTTGTTGCTTCTCCGCGTGGAGTCAATTTGGCTCACGCTGTGTGACCATTGAAAATCCGACGTCAAGTGGTGCCAGTTTCAAAATCTTTTCATTCTGGGTATGTTTCCATTCCACACAACAAGCCCATGGCTGTTCCCTAAACCCTTTCTCCAAGGAGAGAGTAACTCAGTAGACAGAGCCTGTTGCCAGAAATGATGCAAGCGGTCAAGCTCCCCAGCGTCTTGCTCCCCCCGACCCCACCCCGCTGCCCTGCCCGGGGGCCAGCTCCTTGGTCCACTCTCAGGTCAACCTCCTCACCTCCCCAGGGCACAGACCTCCCTTTGTGGTCTGGAGAAGGTGTTTCCAGGTGACTGGATGCATATGGCATTTTCTCCTTCCAACAGGAGGAGAGGAGCCCTGCCCTGCCTCCCCCGCTACGCTATGAGTCATCAACACACAGGATGACAGAGCTTTTGCCAAAATGGGGGTGGGGGGAGGAGCAGAACCAAGATGCACCTAGATTTGCCTCCCAAAACCTTGTTTGCAACTTCCCTTGACCTCCATATTCTCTCCAAAAAACATGGGGTAAAATACAAAAAAAAAAAAACCCAAAACCTGACAAGTTTTCCATGAGGCAGCTGGTCCTCCAAGATGTAGGCAAGAGGAACCAAACCTACATAAAATTCTTTATCTTGAGAACTCTGATCAGCCCATCTTTGTTTCCAGAATGACCTATTTGGGCTTTGAGGCACCTGGAGCAATGAGAATCAGCCCTGAAAGCTCCTGGAGACAGCGGGACAATCCAGTACAAAATATGCCATCGCTGTCATCTGCCCAGAAGCATCAGGAAACCGAAGAGTGCAGTACCCCTGCCTTCTGCTACCAGCCCTCGTTGCTTCGCCATGCCTTTCCTCTGGTTCATGGAGGAATCCTACTTTATCTGAGGCTCCGAGCAGATGAAAAAGCAATTGTAAAACGCCCACAGAGGAGAAGCCAGTTGTCATGATCTCTGAGAGGAAGGAAATAACATGGTGTTTTATTTTTAAGTAGCCCATGAGATTTCAATGATTGCATTAAAATTTTAATCACAAGCTCCTTAAGTTAGGAAGGAAAAAAAAAAACCCACAAAGGACTCATTGTATAAGAGAGTTTCACCATTTGGAGTTCTTTTATAAATTTGTGTCAGATCACAATTTGCTGTCTGGGAAATGTAAATTAGTTATTAATGAGCCAAAATTCTAACATCAAAGCCTGTGCATCCACATGCCAGAGAGAAACAAAGAGCTTTCACAGCAATATCAACTGCTCCGTGCGCTGGCCTGAATGCGGTATTCATTTTGATGCTCTTTGCTGCCTCGTGAAGGAGATCACTTTTCACAAACGTAATCACGCGGGGCACCTGGATCATTAGCATCACCTCCACCTGAGCACCGCGAGGCTGTCAGCATTTCAGGCAACAAACAGCGTGCGTGTGCGGAAAGGGGGCATTGCACCAAGCAGAGCTGACTCCCCCTTGCTTCCTGGCTCCGTAGGCTGAAGCTTTTCAAAGCTCATTTAATGTTTGCAATCTGACCTTCCCCAGGTGGAATGGGGAACTCAGAACTCTCTCAGAAGTATTCACATATACAGGAGTCCCCTCTTACCTGAGGGGATACGTTCCAGACCCCCCTGGGGGTTGCCTGAAATCGCAGATAGGACCGAACCCTGTATGTCCTATGTCCTTTCTGGTACATACAGACCTATGAACAGAGATTAATTTGTAAATTAGGCACAGTGATTAACAACAGCTATTATAGAATGGAACAATTATAACAATATACTTCAATACAAGTTATGCGAACGCCGTCTCTCAAAATATTTTATTGTACTGCACTCGCCCTTCTTGTGATGATGTGAGAAGTGCGGTGAGTGGCATCCGCACTGTGACACAGTGGTAGGCTACTCACGATCTTCCGCCGGTTTCTCAGGAGGATCACCTGCTTCCCGACTGGGGTTGAGTGCGAGCACCTGAAACCCCAGAAAGTGAAACCTCAGACAAGGGGGGGGGGGACTCGTGTCATTTGCTTCAGATGCTCAACCCTTATTTTGATGGAGATCAAGAGTCTAGATATGACACGCCCAGGCAGAATGAGAGTGGGCAGCTGTTTTGATGCCTGTGGACAGGGCAGTCCTAGGAATCTAACAGAAGTCCTGCAGGCCTTTGGGAGTATTCACTGCCTCACTTTTTCATCGAGTACTGCTGGGGCTGCTGCTGGGTGCCATTCTGTCCCATGCAGTGCAAGTATAAGGGAGAGCAAAGCAGACAGAGCCCTGCCTGCAGCGAGCTCCCTGCCCCTGGTACAGGGGACAGGCAGTGAGGAATCGCCCAAATCACTCTAGTGCGGGGACTGAGGATTAGGAAGGAAAGCCCCAGAGGCATGAGAACTAGAACAAGGTTCCCGGCCTGGTTAGGGGCCTGGGCATGGCTTCCCAGAGGAGGTGACATTAGGCTGAGAGCCAAAGGAAGAGGGAGGGTCAACCAGGCATAGAGAAGACAGGTAAGAGGCAAGGCGGGTGGCGTCCACCAAGATGCGGGAGTTGAGAACAGACACGGTAATGCCCTGCCCACCTCCCTGACCAAGATTCCTCCTCTCCCCAGAGTGGAGCCCCCTGACCTCCACCTGCGGCTTGGCCTGGGTTTGGCTCCCTGGCTATGTGGAGCCAGGAGACGTTGGGAGCCGCCTAAGTTCCAGAGTTTGGGTGACTCAACATCAAGTCACACTTGCTACTACGCTCTTGCACTTACTGCGAGTCACATGTGTGATGCCTGCTCCTAGATCCCAGATCTGGTGAGAAGGTGCCTCAGTGAGCCATGGTCCTGTGAGCAGCCCTCCTGCCCATGGCTGATGGCTACCTGGCCGGATTTCCTCCTGTTGCCTGCTCTAAGTTTCCCTGCTGTCGGGTTTTTACCCTCTTTATCCCCACCCCCCACCTTGTAGGCCACTCCTGATTGGCCCTGGGCCTCAGTGGGCTCCATCTGCCTCCTATAACCCTCGTTTCTCAGTACAGTATCCACCCAGCAGACTAGCTGTCCTCCCCACACTGACCTACTCCAGTGGGCAGTTCATATTTCCAGGTCCTAGTCACTCCCAGTGTGACCTAAAACCCCCCTCCTGACACGATGCATCATTTCTCTGAAGGAGAGATTTGAAGGGTGGGAAAGTGAAGGAGAGGCAGAGAAAAGAACAAAGTACACGTGATCAATGTAGGAAGAGAACCACAGAAGTCTGAGAGGCTGGGAGTGAGGCCCCAGCTTGGTGACACTGTCATGCAGCCGACTTGAGGACCTCTGGCCCACAGGATCTGGGTGCCTGCTTCATGCTTTGTCTCTCAACCCCCTAATCCCACTCCGGACCCCTTGCCCAGAACTCTACACCCCAGCCCTGCTGAATGTTTTTCACATCCTCCAATAGATTAGTTGGAAGACCTTCAAAACTGCTATTTTCTGTGCCTAGAACTTATAAATGCTCCCCCTTACTTGTTAACCCATCTGTTGACCCTCAGCCTGAACAGCACTCCCCTGAGTCCATCCTGGATGGGCTTCCCAGTTGGGTGCCCCTCCATGCATCCCGTATCTCCCTGAACTTCCTGTCTTGGGGTTCCCACATACTGCCTCTTAACTGTATGTCTTTTTGTCTCCTCTGCTAGACTTCAAACTCTGTGAGATCTGCAACTGCTTTTTTACTTCATCTTTGTATCAGTTGATCTCCTGCCTGCTTATTGAGTGATCAAACACACAACAGAAGCCCAATAAGTATTTGTTACACAGGTAGGTTGATGAATAGTCACACAAATATCTCCTCCTCTACCACTATCCAAGGAAGAAAGCAACATTCTCTTCCTTAGACCATGGCCGTGGAGGAGCACCATATACCGTAGCCACATAGGCACCCTCTCCTCTAAAAATAATTGGAGATCATGGCATCCTCACTCAGTGCTTAAGGATGTTTGAACTCCTGCGCTACAGCAAGCAGAACCCAAAGTCCCCTTGGCAGGTGGACAGATGGCAGGCACTTCACGTCGTTAGAAATGCCTTGTCCCCGCTTCACATACAGGTCCTCCTCAGGCTGGTGCCCTTCCCTGAGCAATCTGAGCTCCAAGGCCTTAAAGAAAATAAAGTGCTTTCCAGTTACATTCCTGGATAAGGAGGCTGAGAGACCCCCTACACAGCCTCCTGGCATGCCTGTTTCCAGAAGCACCATCATGCCTTGCACACTCGGCCGCAAGAAATTCCCTGGAGCAGGTGCTCCTCCTCCCATTCTCAATTCAAATACTTCATACAGTTTTTCTAAAGGATCTTCTCTTCCCGTCATTTCCACCGTCTCATTTATAAGCTTCCCAAAATGTGATTCACAGAATAGGAGAGACCGTGAAGAAACAGTTCCATGGTCCCATAAATTTGGGAAACAGTGCATGGGCTGTTCCCCTTGGATATTTCATAGCATGTGACGCTCTAAGATGTATCCCCCAGTCACAAATTCTGCTTAGGGTTTATGGTCCAAATGGCAGAGTTGGTTCAATCCCCGACTCATCTCCCTGTAGTACATACATACACAGCAATGAGAAACAAAGTATACACTGAGAAAATAAAGAAGGCATAGCCCAGCATAGAAACAAAATAAGCACCTCAATGAACCAGAAATGGAGTGGAAACACGGAGCAATGAGCAGGCCTGCTGGTTTAGATAATTCCTCTCCTTTGGGACAGAGAGGAATAAAATCATTTTGTGAGAGACGGGGGAGCTCAGTGCCCTGCCCACCAAAGATCTAGTAACATCATGCAGACAGGTATTTGCAGAACACACTTGGGGACATATTGCCTCTGCCCTCTCGCCTCCATTCTTGCCTCCCATCACTGGACTCAAGGTGTTCAGATACCAAGAACTGGTCATTCTCCGGCACACACATCATTTGGTGGCACCAAATGTTAACATTAGCCTTCTCAAAACTCGTAAAAAAAAAAAAAAAAACTATGACAAGATTCCACATGAGTGATTTCTCTCTCTCCCTCTCTCCCTCCCTCTCTCTCTTTCCCTTTCTCCCTCTCCCTTTCCCTCTCTGCCTCCTCTCCCCGCCCCCCCGGTCTCTCTCTCTCCTTCTCCCCTCCTACCACCATCAACTTTTCTTGGGAGTCCTCCTCCTCACCTTCCACTCACCTCCCCCCTGACTTCCTTTATCCTCACTGACTTCTGGACTGCTCTCCCCACAACCACACAATGGCCATACCCAACCATGCATTCTCAGACCTCATCCTCTGTGATCCTCCCCTCTTTTCAACAGAAGGCCCCTTCTGATGAACCTGGCAAATTCTTGGCTTCTTCAGGACTGCATCTTCGCATTTCTTCTACTTCTCTAAGTGCTCCAACTCTTTATTTTCCCTCTCCCCATCTCTGAAATGGAAGTGTTTCCAGCGGTCCTGCCCTCAGCCCTCTTCTCTTTATTCTCACATCTATCCCTCACACTGCCCTCTGCATGCACATGTCACTCAGGACTAACTCGTCAGCCTCATCACTCCTCACATTTCTGAACACCTAGGAGTTTTGAGAACCCTGTGATTTAAATGCTGATCCAGAAATGGTCAGTCAGGTTTGCTCTGTGTCTGTTGCTGGTTGTGTTGGTCGTGATGTGTTATGGTGGTTGAAGCACCAGCTCAGATGACTGAACAACAGCCTCCCATTCTGTTTTCACTTATTGACTTGATTTTGTGTCCAACTAGTTCATGACTTCTGTTAGACCTATCAAAGCTGTCTGCTCCAGCCATGAGTCCTTTTGAATTACTGACTTCTTGTAGAGTAAATCATTTTCAACACATTAAAAATCTCATATACCAAATGTACCTATACCAAAATGCAGGCATATTACTAAATTGAATGTCTTATTTTGATATTCTGAAAATAATTTTCAGATGCATTTATTATATTTTTACATTTTAAGGCATTTTTTATTTAATTACTGTGGATAGCTGAAATTTTTCATTTTCATCTGCTTCTCAATTTTCTCTCATATTTGTAAATCTTGTTTAATCTTTTAAAGGAGTTTTGGTAAATATTTACATATTTGTGCATGAATGTGTAAAACCCTAATTCGTTGGTATAAATTCATATGGATATGAACATACATATATGAATGGTCTTTGCCGCGTATTTTTTTTTTTTTTTTTTTAAAGATTTTATTTATTTATTTGACAGAGAGAGACACAGCGAGAGAGGGAACACAAGCAGGGGGAGTGGGAGAGGGAGAAGCAGGCTTCCCGCCGAGCAGGGAGCCCGATGTGGGGCTCGATCCCAGGACCCTGGGATCATGACCTGAGCCGAAGGCAGACGCCCAACGACTGAGCCACCCAGGCGCCCCTTTGCCGCGTATTTTTAACTGTGTAAAGTTGCTTACTCTAACAGTTATAAAAAGGCAGAAAAATACATCGAGTGACATAAATTGACTTATGACAGCCACACTACAAATCCACCCTGTCTGTAACTTACTTCATCTTCTCCATTTGTACTCTTATGCCCACCCTGTCCAACCCACCTCTCCAAAATATCTTAAGACCATTTCTTTCTCTTCTTTACTTCTCAGTTTCTGCCATTTTACCATCATTTTTCCCAGTGACCTAAGGTCCAACTTCAGTGCTCTTACACTTCTCCTTTCCATTTGCCTGCTCACCACAAAAGCCCAAATTCCTCAAAATCAGTTATGAAGCCCTTTGCATTTCTCCACCACAGAGTCTCTCATCACATGGAAGTGATCTCAGATATCCCTCTGCCCCAGAGACAGGGGCCTGGGGTAGAAAATTATTCTCTTGGCAATAGAACTCCTTGAAGACCCCACATGTACCATATAACATGAGTCCTCTGAAGAAGTATCTTGTCCTAAGAGATGGTATAAAAGATCCAGATACAAGGATAATATGTTCTGACTCTAGGCAAGGGGACCAGTACTAGATATTTCACCAAAGGAAAGATCTAGACTCAACCACTGTAAAGAGAGCTATAACCCACTCAATCAATCAGAATGTGACCTGACTAAAATGAGTGGGTGGAACTTTGAGTAGTTGATGGAAAAAGCAATAAAAGCAGTCAATCAGGACAATGGCACCCATCTTCACTTACAGCCATCCAAAGAATCTGATTATTACCAATAACCAAGGCGCGTTCTTTCCTAGACATAGTTCCCTGGAATAGAAGCAGTTCAAATGAGATGAAATATTCTGCAGGGACACTCGGTCCCTTTTGTCTAAAGCTGCTCTGAGCCTCAAATTTGTGAGGTTTAATGATGAAAAATATTATCCCTGGACTCAGACCTGTCCAGTCTCTGGTATAGACCAGTGAGGAACTACCAGGAAAATTCTTTCGTATCATCTACTGCTGCTGCTGCTATTATGAATAATATTAATTATAGCAGTAGTTGCTAAAATGTATTGAGTTTTACCACCTACTCAATAAAAAGGCTTAGTCTTCTCCTCTGTAAAGCTGGGCTAATGACATTTTCAGAGCACCATGAGATACCATGAGCCTTATGTGTATATTGCCTGGCAAACAACATACGCCCAGTTGATGGTAGTCAGCAGTATTATTTTTTGATGTCCCTATTATCTGCACAGGAGAAGGTATCCTGTGCAGATGCACAGCCTCATTTCTTGAACAGCAAATGAATAAACTGGTCTTCTTGCTTATCAATCAGCCTCTTATCTGATAACTTCTGCAAATGCTGATAAAACTAGTTTCTAGTCTTCCATCATTAAAGACTAGACCCTGGACTCTGGGACAAACAGAGACATAAGGCACCTTTGTGTCTGCAATCACAGATTCTTGAGTCAGAATGCCTGGGTTCATATTTCAAGTCTCCCCTTAGGTACAGTATGGCCCCTCCAAGCCTCAATTTCTTCATCTGTAGAATGAGATTCATGATAGTACCTACCTCAGAGGAACCTGTGAGAATTCAATGAGATCATGTAGCCTCAAGACACCTCTATGGGGAGGCACCATGAATATCAGTCACCATTGACAGAAGAGGAAGCAGCCATTTCAAGAAGTAAGGTAATTTGCTCTAAATCGGATGACTGGAAACTGGCAGGGCCAAAATTTGAATCCAAATCTCTCCAGGTCCAAAGGCTGAGTTCTTAGCCACATTCCACCATCCAAGTGGCCCTCCACTTGGGCACTGTGTAAATCCAAGTCCTTTCCTATCCTTTAAGGTGCTTAAGGGCAGGAATTACGCATCTTATTCATCTTTGTTTTCCCTTTAGCACCTAGACCCATATGTCACTCACTGAAATGTCCCTTGAGCCAATGCTGAATAGCTAATCAAATAAATAAATGAATGCATGAACAACAATATATCAAGAAAGGAGACCCTTGCTAAGAGAATAGGGTTCAAAAGTATCCCAATCAAGAAGAGTAGGAATTAAGAAGAGGAAAAGGAGGGGCGCCTGGGTGGCTCAGTTGTTAAGCAACTGCCTTCGGCTTGGGTCATGATCCCAGGGTTCTGGGATTGAGCCCCGCACTGGGCTCCCTGCTCAGCAGGAAGCCTGCTTCTCCCTCTCCCACTCCCCCTGCTTGTGTTCCTTCTCTCGCTGTGTCTCTCTCTGTCAAATAAATAAATAAATAAAATCTTAAAAAAAAAAAAAAGAGGAAAAGGAGGAGAAAAAAGAGGAGGGAGAAGAAAACGGCTTTGGATCTGCACAGCCAAAGGTCATTAGAATCCTTGGAGAGAAGTGGTGGAGGAAGAGAACTCATTGCCGGGGGCTAGGGAAGGAAAGCCTGGATGGAAAAGCAGCAGCAGGTATAGATCACTTATTTAAAAGATAATCCCTCATTGCCAGGGGCTAGGGAAGGAAAGCCTGGATGGAAAAGCCGCAGCAGGTATAGACAACTTATTTTAAAAGCTAATCCTATAAACGTAAGGTGTCATGAAGAGCTGTCACCAGAAAGGGAGCGAAGTCAAGTGAAGAACAGTCTTTGCTTTTTATAAAACAGAATAACCCTGATACGGTTGCAGGGAGAAATGATTAACTCTCATACAGGAAAGAGAGATTACAAATTCTGGAAAGGAAAGTGATTGTTGCAAGAATAATGTCCTAGAAGAGATCAATCATTGGCCCTAGCGTTTTTCAGTCTGTGGGTTACAAGCCAGTATTTGGGGAATGGAATGGGATCGAGTGGAATGGAATGAAAATTATTGGCACCCATCCCATTTTTAGATTTGTTTCGTGTGCGTGTGTGTGCATAGTGGGTCACCATTTAAAGAGTATTTTTTTTTTCTACTGTGAATCATGGTCAAAACATGTTTAAAACATTGGCCATTGGTTGAGAAGTAAGATTTAAATTGTCTGTGACAATCCATTAGCAATGGTGTGGATGGTGGCCCAGACCCTGCTACACAACTCAGGGAGACTGGCCCATCCCACCTTTCTTTCCTCCCCTCTTCTCTCCCTTCCCTCAATAAACATTTATACAGCCATCTATCTACTACTTACTATTCACTTTTCTAGGCCCTGGGCATAGAGTTGACTTAGACCCAGTCCTCCCCTCACAGAGCTTTCCACACGGTGTTTACTACCTAGTAAGAATGACCTCTGCGTGTCCCAGACCTCTCATGGCACAGGCCTAGACTCTCCTAGTTCTCTGGCTCAGGTGATTCCAGCCAAGCTGGTCCCAGCCTCAGCTCCTACCCACGTGCCCAAGACTCACCCACACACCCAGGCTGGGGCCCAACTAGTGAAGGATCTGCCCTCCCCACCCACAAGAGTGCTGTGTCTCCAGGTATAAGGAGAAGGTAAGTCTCCCAAGCAGACTTCACTCACAGCAGGACACTAAAATTCCTGGGAGGTGCTCTCAGCTGTGACCTGGCAGAGGCCCCCGAGGGTGGACCCTGTGGTCATGCACCCCAAGTCAACACGCCCACCTGCATGTTCGGCTACTGCAATTGGCCACCTAGATCAGGTTCTTGTTTTTCCAGTTTTCTTCCATTCCACAGGCAGCCCTTCCAAGTGTGCGTTGTACTGCAGGCATTCAGACCCAGAGTCTTAAATGAGGCTTCTTGCACCGAGCTAATTAAAACAAGAGAAAGCTTTCTGCTGAAGATTTGTGACGGGCGAGGTCTGCAAAGCTTTCAGTCCTTCAGCATCACTGAATGAGAGTGGAGAGCAGCTTAGAAAGAACCTGAGGAAACAGTTATTTTGCAAAGCCCCGTTCCATAGATGATCCAACTGAGGCTCGTGCCAATGGGGAAATTGTAATAATCCATGGCACTGCAGGCATTCCACGAGGGGCTTGGGGACTGGTGCTCCCCGCCCCCATGCCTGCTTTATCCAGAGAAGCTCTGCAAGTGTGTTTCACATGTCAGCTTCTTCCTGAGATTGAGCTTGAAAAGAGGGTCCCCTTGCTGCAGGAGCAAAGACGCAAATAAAAAATATCACACTGTGCTGTGATTTTTATGACATTAAATTAGATCCCATTTACATCAAGAGAAAAAAAATACTGTAAGCAGATGCTAAGCTCTAGTTAATCATATGTGTGCCAGTTAGGGCGAAGTTTACTGATGTCTGTAAGTTACCTCGAAATATATTTAAAAATATGACAAATTAGGGGCGCCTGGGTGGCTCCACTGGTTAAGTGTCTGACTCCTGATTTTGACTCAGGTCATGATCTCAGGGTCATGGGATTGAGCCCTGTGTAGGGCTCCACGCTCAGCAGGGAGTCTGCTTGGGATTCTCTCTCTCCCCTTCCCTGTGCACCTCCCCCACCTCAAATAAATAAAATCTTTTTAAAAATATGACAAATTAATGAATGGATGGGAGGATGGCTAGATAGGGAGATTCTCAACAAAGCAAGTACGGTAAACTGTGAATGGTGGCGTCTAGGTGGCAGGTTTATGGGTATTCTCAGTAAATTCTTTCAATATTTCCATATGAAAGTTTTCATAATAAAATGTGTGGGGAAAATTGACACCAGATGCATATGTTCCAATAAATGTTTTCTTACCTCTTAAAAGCTGTTAAAAAAAAAAAAAGGAAATTATGCCTGTACCACCTTCCCACATGGCCAATCTTGTTATCACGCGGATAAAATGGAGATAAATGATGTGATCACTTCAGGAAAGTAAAATGCTACCTCAAATATTTTTCCTAGTCAATCATTTATTCATTAACTTTTAATGCCATAGCTATTTGAACTTCTAAAACCTGCTGGGTCTAATTGCAGCACCTCACATTTCTGGAGTGCAAGTGTTTTCACACACATTGCTTGGTTTGAGCTGACCATTCTGTAAGGTGGTCACACAGCTAGATCTGAAAATAGAACTCATGTCTTCTGGCTCCTGGGTCTGGGGACAATGACAAGGGGAGGAAAGCAAAGGTCCCATAGGGCACCTGTAAAGGTCCTCAGATTGAAAGAGACACAGTGGTAAGCCAGAAATCTGCACGGTGAGGGGATGGTCAGGTACGGTGGTTAAACATTATGGTGCAATTGTTTCCTAACTTTGATAGTATTACTCGATCTTCTAAAGATGGACATTTTGCAGAGAATGATTTCCTAATGTTATCATCACTAATGTTATCATCATTTATTCATTTCAAAATAAATTCTCTGTACATATTTAAGCCCAGAAACTGTGTGTGTGGACACTTGGAATTCTGCAATGCGCTCACCATAGACCTCCTGTGGCATGAATCATTGAGATGTCATGGACCTCTGTTTCTTCCTTGATAAAACAGGGAAGCCAAAGTTACAGGAAGACATAAATTTCCTTGAATTTTATAAGCAACATGGGGTTTTGTGGTCATTTAATCCCACAGTTACCTACATGGAGTTCAGAGACTTCTAGGCTAGCACAGTCTATACCGCAAGACTGTGATAGAAATCATATACCTATCCAAAATGGTGGCAGGCAAATGAAAGCACTGCTATGCTTTTATCATTGGCCATGTGGGAAGGTGGTACAGGCATTATTCTCATGTTCAGCCAAGGTCATGTTGGCAATTATAAATGTCTCTAATTCATTTTTTTAAAAATCAAAAATCAAAAGAAATCTCACTTAAATGCAATTTATTCTACTGGCAAAATACTCCAAACCCTCAAGGGAGGATTGGAGAAAGGATGGATAACAAAAAAAAAGTTATATATGGGATAAAAATCTTGTCAAAACTCTGTTTTGTTAATATTAAGAAGATAGAGAATCAGGGGTGCCTGGGTGGCTCAGTCAGTTAAACGTCCGACTCTTGGTTTTGGCTCAGGTCATGATCTCATGGGTCATGAGATCGAGCCTCAAGTAAGGCTCCATGCTCCGTGGGGAGTCTGCTCGATGATTCTCTCTGTGCCCCTCCCCCCTCAAATAAATAAATAAATCTAAAAAAGAAAAAAAAGAATATAGAGAATCAAAGAAACTAAGTGATCTAAATTCACCCAACAAGCAAGAGGTGAGCCAGAAATGAAGGCAGCATTTTTTTTGCGTGTAGAACAATACCAAGGATGTGAATGCATGTTGAGGCAGCCCATAACTCATTCATTTAAGCTTTCCTTTTTTGATTAACAATGGTCTAGGCACTGGGGTGAGAATTCAACACTTTGTTCATTCTCAGATTGTTTTGGTGGTAAGGACAGCTCTTCCAGTGTGGCTTACAGCTGCCCCAGCTTACGAAGTAATTGCTAGTCCTGCAAAAGTCGGACACTTCAACAGGAGTGCCCCAATACTTCTCAGCAAAAGCAGAGAACAGTTCATGTGTCAGCAGAGCAGCAGAATCTTTTATGTAAAAAGGAAGAAAATGCATTCTTCTGAGAAATTCTTCAGTGCTGTTGGCCACATGCAACAATGTAGAGCATAGGTGAACAGGTTCGAAGGGAACCCAGTTCAAATCCCAGCTTTGCCACTAAACTTGGGCAAGCGGCTTAACCCCTTACTTAGTCTTCTTATCTGGACCATAGGAATAAACTAATGCATATAAAATATACAGTTGTATATAGCACACAGCAAAGGCTTAATTAATGTTAACAGCCATCACTAATACATTGGCTAACTGGTAACTGGCTACAAGGAAACTGGGGTCTTTCGTTAGCCAAAAGTTATTCCTGCCATTCTCTTCTAGCGTAAAGTTTCAGATCCCTAGAAAACAAACCTATAATCTCAGAGGTTGATGTTAAGTAAGTTCCAGGGACTGTCTCTTGAATCTGGTATGGGGGAGTCCTGTCCAGTATGTCAAATAGCCCCAGGCCTGTGTAATGTTCACTCAGCTCCCCTTCCAGGAACTGAAGGGTCAACGTGATTCCTTCACCCCATGAACCCTGGCTTCGTGCTGGCCATGTACCAGTCTGTACTCTAGGCTGTGGGAGGATTGAAGCACAATCTTTATTCTCCTGTCACATCAACCTCGGGCTCAGTGAGGGTTCCTTGGCTTGGAGCCCTCATCCAGTTCAGATTCCAGTATGCTAAGCCTCCCATACCTCCCTTGCAATGGGCTCTGTTGGCTAATACCTCCTGTGACACCTTGAGTTGTCACAGTCTTTGTTGCTGTTGTTGCATATAGATGGTTGGCCTGTCTCGACTCACTCTCTCTGGTTCACGATCTGATCTTCCAGCACCACCATGTTCAGACACTCCTGTGGTAGTCGCTGATCACAGATGTTGCCTGCTGGGTGGCAAGGAAGAGGGGCCCCCAGGGCAACAAGGGTCAGGAGGATGCCCCAACCCTGGAACTCTGCTGGTCAAGGACAAATGTGGTTTGGCCAAATACTGAGGTGATCACACTCCCAGTACACTGACAGAAGAAAATCAGATTATCCGTTTGTCCATTCACCATGGGGGACTGTTATGGAGTCTGTAATTCAGCATATTTAAAGCAAAGATGGTGTGATGTTATGGATGTGCCAGTTAGTTCCAGCTTCACTCTAGGGTTGACGTAAAAAACATGTCTCACTCCAACGGTCATTGGCTTGTTACATCAGAACACTCCAATGCAGCCACCAAACGGGCCATGATCCATGTCTTTCTTGGTCAATAGCTGAGGCTTTGCTAATTAGCAGAGTGAATGTTATAAATGGATTTTTTTAACTGGTTAAATAAAAGACTTTAAATAGCATGATGACTGTTTGAAATTGGTAACAAGTAAAGTTCAGAAATGTGGATTGATTAAAATATTTAAAATATTTAAAGACGGGGTGCCTGTGTGGCTCAATCGGTTAAGCATCCAACTGTTGGTTTTGGCTCAGGTTGTGAGATTGAGTCTCACGCTGGGCTCCATGCTGGGCGTGGAGCCTGCTTCAGATTCTCTCTCTCTCCTCCCTCTCTCTCTCTCTCTCCCTCTGCCCCACCCTCCCACTCCACAAAACCAAAATTTAAAGACACTTAACCACTCTGGCCAGAATAGGGTATAAAACCCTAATGAGGCCTGTAGCCTTGCCCTGAGGCTGGTGCCCGAGGCCATTCATTCCCTAAATAGTCCTGCGTAAACAGCCATGAACTTGGAGGATTCTCCTTGTGTGATGGAGGCTGAGAGTCACAGAATCCTTCCTACCTCTGGGATCTGGGAAAATTGCCTCTGGAGAACTTTCACCGGGTGGACAGTGGGCTGGAATTTCCTCAAGTGCACAGAACAGCTCACATGCCACTTTTGAGTTTGTTTGCCAATAAATACTTAGTGAATGAGTGGCTACATGCATGGCAACAGGGCCAGGACGAGACACCAGTGAGGCATTTGCCTCAGGTGCACAATTTAAAGGGAGCCAAAACCCGTATTTTAATGCAATCATTTTTTTTTCAATCAATGATAGACAAAATATCAAATTTTAAGTAAAGACAGGCTGTTGATGTTTGTTTTACAACCCAGCACTATTGTGGAATGGGAACAGTTGTTTGCAATCAGCCCCCGGTTCTGGGCCTGCACCTGGGCCCCCCCACTGTGCAGTTTATGGGGGTTGACAATAACATGCAAACAGATTGCACAACCCCAGCGGGCTTGATATACAGTCATTTTTTAAAACTGTAGAGCTTTCATTAACTTTTGATATTAATACCTTTAATATAACATTAGCATATAAAATGTAATGTGTTTATACAATATATCCTTTATAATCAGTTATGTAATACATAATATGCTGTAATATTTATCTAATGTGTAGTGTACATGAGTGTATATTAATAATATAAATATAAACTTTTGATAAAGGTATACAGATGCACCCATTTTTCCTTTTGCTTAGGCTCCAGCTTGTGGCAGGATTTTATCTGAGACTTGCTCTCCTCATACGCCAGTAGAGATGTTGCCTAAGAGTTGGGCATGTCTGAAGAATTTGCACAGTGGCACATTTTCCTGGTGACCTATATGTTGTGTTTGCCTGCCTCTCCAAGGCACCTGCAATCCCAATATCAAGGTCACAGGGAGGTGACTGGGTAACACAAAATTACAACAAAACAAGGAGAATGTGTGTGTGTGTGTATGTGTGTGTGTATGTGTGTTTAACCTAGCATCTCTTTGTTTAAATATAATATTGGAGGAATAGCTGGAATTTTTGAAATTATGGAAAAGTATAAGTATTAAGAAATCATGCATCATCCTACTACACACACATATAAGGTAGAAAACTCCTCAAGAGATTCTGAGGAGTGTCAGTCGAGAGTACTTCCAGTACAATGGAATCTTGCAAAGTTTGGGGGAATTCTTGGTGGCATTTAAGATGCATCCTGATGGACAGATTGCCAGGACATATTGCTGGGGGAGAAAAGCAAGTTGCAGAATGATAAGCACAGTTGGATACTATTTATGTCATAGACACACCCACATACAAAACAACAAGCACCACCATATATTCTCTCTAAGTGCATATATATGAATATAAATGCATAGAACAAGAGTGGGAGGAGGGCCCTGTGACCGAGAATGGTGGTACTCTCTGGGGAGAGGTAGCAGGGCCTGGGAGTGGTCAAAGAGGACTTCTGTGCAATGCTTTAATGTCTGACAAGGAAATTGTATTCAAATGAATTACTACAAGAAGAGCCTCCCAGGGAGATGGGGCAGCATGAATTTTAAGTGGAGGAGTAGAGGGCACACTTCGGCAGTAGAATAGAGTGCATAAAGGGGCCACTTCAGAGATGTTCCAAAGGGTAGATTAAGACCAGAGGGTAAAGGGTCTTCAGTTCCAGGCTGAAGGAAGGGCATTTTGTTGAGAACTCCACCGTGGGATACTTTGGAGAGCATTATTTAACCTGGAATGGTCGGGAACGAGTTAGAAAGCTACGACAGGGTCCAGTGAGCCTGGCTAAGGCAAGGAGAAGAAAAAGCAAGGAAATACACGGGAGGAATTTTAAATCCACCTGATCTGATAAGGAGCAGGTGAACTAAAGGAGATGAAGTTCAAATAGAGAGAGGAATCAAAAATTCAAAGGTATCAAAGAGAGTCAGGAATACAAAATTAAAAAAAAAAAAAAAAGATTGAGAAGGGAAAGTACTACTGATCACCAAATTCTATCCCTCAGACATAAAAGTGAATACATTGTTTCCTGGTGATTAACTGAGCTAACACATGGAGAGCACTCAGCCTAGTACCTGGCACATAGGTGATGCTTAATAATCATAATAATGCCAAATACAAATGGATGATTTGTATGTGTCAAGCGCTGTCGTAAGGACTTTAAGTAATTTTATGCAATAGGTATTATTCTATTTGCATTTTACAGAGTTGTAACATTTATAGTTTCAGGCAGGAGGAAATGGAATAGAAGGGCAAGTTTGTTCAATCAGGCAAGGGAGGAACTTGGGAATCATAGTCATTGTGCTAACTGCTCAGTGCTAATTATGAAATATCCAAGAGCTGTCAAAGGGAATGCCGGCCTGGAAATCTTCCTGGATGTTTAAAGAAAAGCAGTTACAGGCCAAGAACATTAGTGAGGGAAGAACTGAAGACACCACCTAGGTGAATGCTGCCTTTTAGAGATGACCAAACCTGGGCTCGGGACCCATCCAGTGCTCGCCCGGGGCAACAGCCTGGTTTCAGATAATGGCCACAGAGGGCTGGGTAGCCCTTGTGAAAGCGCTGGGCACAGTGTCTGGCACATAAGTTTACATTTGTTGAATGGAAGGAAGGAATCCTTAAATACTTTTGCTAACCTATATAATTCGCTGCCTCTTTTGCTCTCCCTACCAGGAAGCCTACTTGGCTGTGCTGGTGGGTCCCTGTGTCCTCATCCATCCAGCCCAGGGGCAGTTTTTCAACTTCAAGCCTGGGGGTGCAGGTAAGGGGGGAGCTCTCACTTCAAACTTCTTTATTATGAGAGTGAGTGTTGCAGTTCCCTCCTTAGAAGCCCCACATTCCATTCCTATTCTAGCAAACACTGGCAAACCATCTCCTACGGGACAAATTATTATTTTAGAAGAAAACAATACCGTTCAATCCATCATAAGGTGTAAATACTATACTTTGATAAAAACAGGTGGGAACCTCTGTGATCTTTTGCACTCCAGTCTAACTAGATCCATGAAACCAGAAGAATTATTTTTCGAGCCTTTATATTTGGTCAATGGATTCACATTTCTTCTATGTAAAAAACACCTTTTAAACTCATATTCACTTAGCTGTTTCTTTTTTTCTTTAAAGATTTATTTATTTAGGGGTGCCTGGGTGGCTCAGTCGTTAAGCGTCTGCCTTCGGCTCGGGTCATGATCCCAGGGTCCTGGGATCAAGCCCCACATCGGGCTCCCTGCTCCGCTGGAAGCCTGCTTCTCCCTCTCCCACTCCCCCTGCTTGTGTTCCCTCTCTCTCTGTCTCTCTGTCAAATAAATAAATAAAATCTTAAAAAAAAAAAAAAAAGATTTATTTATTTATTTTAGAGAAAGAGAGATAGAGAGGAGGCACAGAGAAAGAGGGAGAAAGAATCTCAAACAGACTCCGCACTGAGCGCAGAGCCCTATGTGCGGCTCGATCTCACGACCCTGAGATCATGACCTGAGCTGAAAATAAGAGTCGGATGCTTAACCGACTGAGTCACCCACGCGCCTCTCACTTAGCTGTTTCTTAAAGGAGGTTAGCTTATTGAATAGCACCTTAACAAATGCTGGGGATGCTGAGTGTGAAGTTAGAGGTGACTTTTGTGGGGCTCTCACCATGTGCGGGGCACCACCCTGGGCACTTTGCACAGATAACCCACTTTACCCTCTCACGAACTCCGTCAGGTAGATCTTACTAATATCTCTGCTTCACAGGTGCAGAAATTGTAAGGCACAGAGACTCTGGCACTTGCTTCAAATCACATGCCTCAAAAGGGCGGAACCTGAATCCAAATCCAGGTTCCTGGCTCTCAAACCCAAGTTCTAAACTGCCATGATGGATCACTTTTACAATAATCATAATTACTAGCCTGTTTTACCACGATAAAATACAAATACCTACATACCGGATTTCCTTTTAAGCAAAAGCTTTCTCTTCAGCATAAAATGAGAGCACATGTCTAAACAAAAGGAGTTTCCTCCTCAGAAGCTTCCGTGCCTCTTGCCGGAGTGTAAGGTAGTCACAGAGCACCCTCCTGCCCCCACCCTATGCTTCCACCTACAGGCACAATGAGTCACACCCGTAATGTTCTAGAGCTCTGGTATTTTATAGTTTTGTAGCTATTTTTATCACCACTGTGTTTACATGTTTGTTTCATGTGTCCCTGTTGTAACTGCCAAAATTCTGAAAACAAGAATCTTACCTTATTCGTATTTATTATTGTGCAGTGATTACAATGATAATTAAAATAATTACCGAAAACCCCACTAGGGGCTTAGCATGTGCCAGGCGCTGTGCTAAGTGCCCAGTAGGCATTTCTCAGTTACGCCTCTCAGTGACCATCTGGGGTAAGAACTGTCACTGCCTCTTTGCTCAGTGAATGCCTGGCACCTGCCAGGGGCCCTAAACGTTAGGCTAATTGATACCTCATAGCTTCTAGAGATGTTTTCCTGAAAAAAATTAAAGTAGAGACTCCTTGGGGAGAGACACACACACACCACAGGTTCTCAGAGGTTGAGAGGCCTGGGCCTGGGGGCGGGGGGGGCGGGGAAGGGGTTCCTGAAATACTTTAAAAAAGTGAAAGCAAGTTGCACAAAGCCACAATCATTGTCAGTTCATCTCCACCCAGTAACACCAAAAGAGCTGTGACCACATGGCTTGGTTTGCCAAGGACAGCGTCAATTTATGTCTCTCTTCCTAGTGGAATATTAACAGAGGCTCCTTTTCCGCTCAAAGCCTTCAGTTTGGATGACGTATGAACTGGTCACCCAACCACAAAGTCTCAATGTGAATGGGACTCTCTGGGCCAAGGGTCCTTCTGCTACCCCCCTCCCTACCCACCCCCATAGGCCAAGGTGAATGTGACCCTGTGACTTGGGACAAACTGGAGTTTTTATTAAATGAGGAAGGGGGAATGACCTCCAGACACAGGGTCATACTGCCAAACTAAGATCAGTGGAATGATTGGCAAAAGAACTTAGGAGCAGGAGAACCCTGATGATGGATGGAATCATCCATAACGGTGGCATTAACCTGATATCTGGCCTTGATTTGTCCTTGAGCACATTTAACTGCATGTCTCCAATCTGCTTATAAAATAAAAAGTGACCACAGCTTCTACAGAGGCAAGAGCACTCGTCTCCCTACCTCACAGGGTAAATGTCCGTATGTGGTTGTACGATCACAAAGGGAAGTATGGAGAGCTACAAGCTAGTTTGTTGTTGTGGGTATGTGTGGGGTGGGGTAAAGGGGATGAAACATCCAATGGGACAGAAAAGGGAAAGGTAGGGGACCCAAATAACAAAGGGAAGAATAAAAAGACTGTACTTGCAATGGTCTAAATGTTTGTGTCCCCACCCCATAATTCATACACTGAAATCCTCACCCCAAAGACAATGGTATTAGGAGATGGGGCCTTTGGGAGGTGTTCAGGTGCTGAGGGTCAAGCCCTCACTTTTCAGATCAGTGTTCTCATAAAAGACCCCAAAGCTTCCTTGCCCCTTCCACCCTATGAGGACACAGCAAAAAAACCCAGCCCTCTGTGAACCAGAAAGAGGGCCCCCCAACCACGCTGGCACGCTGGTCTCAGACTTCCAGGCTGCAAGACTGTGAAAAATAAATTTCTGTTGTTTATAAGCCACCCAGTCTGCGATAGTTTGTTATAGCAGCCCAAACGGACTGTGACAGCTCTGGGCAGAAAAAAAAGCAGCAGATTATAAGATGGTGCTTATGCACTTATGTAAACTTATGTAAGTGTGCAGAAAGGATAAAGTGTTAGCTGAGGATTTGATGGTGCCAAGGCTCTGTTAGAGTCTCTTGTCCACTAAAGCATCCCTACCACTTAGTGTAATGCCGACAGTACAAACATTTCTGGAGGGAGAAAGCAAGAAGCAAACTTTGTTTCTAGAACTAACTTCTCTACTCCCTAGCTGCACAGCTCTGAGCAGTGCTTCCTCCCTCTGACAGCAGCCGAGAGAATGAAAGGTGGTTTTCGACAGTCTCTAACACTCAGACAATGATGGAGGGCAGGTCTGAGCAAAAAGTCTGCCCGATGACCCTAGACAGGTGACCACCACAGTGCTGCAGTGACAGCCTGCTTTGAAGGGCCTGTGTTTGATCTGTAAGCTTTTTTTAGTCCACAAATTTGACACACACACACCAAAAGGCAAAAACAAAAAAAAAACCCACCAGTTTTTAAAAATGTGTACACTTTTCCATTTCATACTTTTAAAGATGTGAGTGTCATCCACCATACTTTTTTAATATTTAGATATATAAGCATATTCTTTTTTTAAAACAAAATCAGACCAGATGTTTATATTATTCTACAAAAGAGAATTTATATGATTTTGCTTTTTAAACTTTCATTCTGACTTAATATATCACAGATATCTCTCCAGGTTTGACCACAGAAGACCACTGTATCAGTCAGCTATTGTCATAGTGAGCTTGCATAACAAATCAGCCCCAAATGCAATGATTTTCAACAGCTATCTTTTCTCTTTTCTTTTTCACTCACACTGAAGTTAAGACTAGACTTGTCTGGGCTCTGAACTTCAGGTTGGGTCCAGCCTGCTCCATGCATCTGTTATCATCCTTGGACCATACAACTTGCAGATCCTATCCTTACAGCGATGGCGGAAGCTCAGGAGGCATGAATGAAAACACATAAAGCTTCCTAAGGCCTGGCTCCATTCACTGTCACTTCTGTCCACACTTCATTGGCCAAAGCAAGTCATATAGTCAAGTTCAGTACTGGTGAGGTGGGGAAATAGACTGTGCTTCTCCTGGGAGAAACTGCAAAGTCATTGACAAAGGGTGTGGTGCTTGGGAGGGGTGCAGCATGAGGATGGATGTAGTATATAAAAATGGATCATACTGTGTTTAACCATTCCCCTGCTGACAAAAGTTAGGTTGATTCCAACTAATAATCATGCAATATACACTCTACCAAACCCTTCATTTGATCCTCAGAACAACCCCGAAGAGCAATTACTATTAACTTTATTCAAGAATGAGGAGGAAACTGGACCATAGTACAAAGAGTTAGTTATTCTTTTAGGGAGGAATCCAGGTGGCCCTCAAATTCAAATATTCTCATTACGGTCCCTTAAAAATCCTTTCTGGGATTTGATGCTTGTCTCCTCCAAGGAGCTGTGAAGAAGATGCAACTTGTTTTATTTCCCTTTTGTCTGGGCTTCCATGAAGCTGGGAACCAAATTTAAGTCTCAGTCAAGGCAAATTACTTATGGTTAACATATCCATAGAC
The DNA here is from genome assembly GCF_964656455.1 of Halichoerus grypus. Classification (NCBI taxonomy): domain Eukaryota; kingdom Metazoa; phylum Chordata; class Mammalia; order Carnivora; family Phocidae; genus Halichoerus; species Halichoerus grypus. Next base: position 61,909,965 of record NC_135715.1, on the reverse strand, counting down.
TTATTTTCTTTGGTTTTAGTTTTCCATTTCTATTTCATTCAACTTTATTGTAATGTACTTTTTGTGCAGGCTTCCTTAATTTTTAAAATAAAGAATCAAGGTGTAATTAATATGAATTTTGAGAGTGTTAAAATTCTAGGTACTGAGGAGTCCTGGGCTCAGATGGATGGATGGTGAGTGCCCTGGACTCTGTCTTCCACACTCTAGAACTTTCTGGAGCCCGGCTTCTTGGTGTTCACTGTCACAGAGGACAGGAAAGGGTAAAGAGTGCAAACTCAAATGAGTCCACTTGACTAGTTAGCAGCAACTCTCTCTGGTAGCAATTGAACAGAGGTAGAAAATTAACAGATGGTGTTCCTCCCCACTTCCCAATACCAGAGAAAATACGGGGTTGTTTTAGTGTCCTAGACAAGCACAGCATCTGGCCCTTGTCAGGTACTTGATAAATGCATAATGATATACAGTTATATATTTATCAAAAAGAAATAAATATAATCAGCACCCAAAAAGCAACCCTATTTTTAAATTTTCAATCTTACATTTTGGACTTTTGCATTTTCAAGAGTAGTAGCAGGGCACCTGGGTAGTGCAGTCGATCGAATGTCTGACTCTTGGTTTCAGCTCAGGTCATGATCTCATGGCCGTGGGTGCTCAGCACGGAGTCTGCTTGAGATTCTCTCTCACTCTTCTTCTGTCCCTCCCACTCGTGCACTCTCTAATAAATAAATAAATCTTAAACAAACAAACAAAAATAGTAGCAGTAATAGCAATTTACAGTCAACCTCCTGCCCTGTCTCTGGACAGCATCCTTCCATATGATCACCTACCTTTCCTGCCTATGGTCCTCATTACAGGGTCTCACCTTCCTCCTTGTTGGCAGAGTAAAGAATGAATAGTAAATACCTGAAGACTACTAGCTCACTATTTGCAAAGTGAATCTGGCCATTTTACAGCAGTCATTGATCCCACAGCCCAAGCTTACAAAGGTGGTTTTATTAGCAGCACCCGTTGGTAGGCCATTAATGAGTGTCACCAAAAGGTGACACTTTAGAAGCTCCTTTACAATACCATAAAGCGAAATGGGAAAGGACTGATATTAGCTGACAGTGTTGGCAGATTTATGGCTTGACTTTATATCCATCAGATGTGGAACATATTTTTAGCAAGGCACATCAAGCTTATTTCTTCTCCAAAGGGTTTAACTCAATTGGCCAGAGAGAGATGGAAATCATTTTGCTCCACTATTATTAACATCAAATCTAGGTCCTTGCTTCATGCAAAGGGAAGAAAAGACAGTAAGAAGGTGTGACACAGAGCAGAGTTAGAGACCTCTATTTAAAAGGACAAGTTGAACACCATGAGGCTTCCCATCCACTCCGCTGGGCTCTATTTCTTTCATCAGCTCCTTTTGCCTCCTCTTAAATTTGTCTTAGGACATGAGGTTTTACAAAAGCCAATAGAGAGAAGGTATGGAAAGGAATAACGCTAAGAGGACTCAGGGATTCGGGACTCTACTGCTGACCTCCACTTTCCACTGGCAGCCTGTTCCCAGGGTCAGTCACAGCAGTCAAGATTCTTCATAGTCTTTACCTTTGCTCATCTCTGAGACTGTCAACACTTCGGCCAAAGAGTGCTTAGGAAAATAATCGTAGACCCCTTTAAGGTCAACCTATTCCTCCATGTCACTTTTTTTTTCTTTTTTGACATTCAGTAGCAGTCTAGCAGGAAAACAAAATATTGGCATAAAGAAGGGAAGGTTCAAATGTATTCCTAGTTAATTGCAATATCTGCAAATCAAGTAACACTGTAAACGTTGTTGCTGCTTTGTCCTGAGGAACTGTCTGGCCGCTAAAGGTAAGAAAGAAGAGTGGCAAGAACACTGTAGGAAATTCATTTTGCCATTTCCCTCTCCCCTCTGGACCCTCCCAAATTCTCCTGAACTGTGACTGAAACCAGACTCTTTGGAATGGAGACCCACTTACGCAGTGGACATCCAACAGTCCCACAAGTACAGTTGGGCAGGGGGACTATTGAAGAAACCAAGCCCTAACATTTGTACTTTGTGTCCCAATGCCTGTGACGACCACCCCCTCCTACCCCCCACCACAGCCCCACCAAGGCCCACACTCATAAGCCATTCCTTCCCACAGATACCCACACTGGGGCAAAGGTGGAGTTTGGGGGCTCACACTGAAAACTTAATCTCATGATTTTAGCTAGCAATTCCATCAAATGCAAGCAATCCGTGCACATAGGCAATGAGAAAATGGCACAGAAATAGCTCTTAACAAAACACACTCTCATATGAATGGAAAGACCTGGATCGAAAGTCAGTCTAACACTGACCACTTAAAGAAGCGTGACTTTGGACCAGCCTCTTGACTTCACTGAATCCATTTCCCTGAGTTAAAATGAGGTTACTTAAGCAACAGTGTTCTGTACATTTAAGCATCAGCCAAAATAAAGAGATTTATACAAAGAAATGCCAGTTAAAGAACCAGGTCATTAGGCCTGCATCTCCACGATACAAGTATTGTTTTTCATTTCGGTAACACTGTTTGAGACACTCGACACTTAAGAAGTGTCCCCATCTTTGCATTCAATTGCCCCCACATAGTAGGTGCCGTGCCTTAGGCCAAACTATGGGAACACTGTGATGCTGGCCACAATTTCTGGGTACACAGGCACATGGGACCTCAGAAGGGAAAGAGAGAGAACGATTATTTTTTTTATAAAACCATTTAAAATATGCAAAGTTATGATAAGCCACCAACTCTCCCCAAGAGCCCAACATCCTTAAAAGATACCCTGCAAGCTCAGTTCATCTGTTTTCAAGCTCAGTTCCATCCAAGTCATATTAATAAGGATAAAATTCCTCACAAGCACCTTTTCTGTGAGAAAACAAGTGTCATACTGTCCCCTGATCTGACTATAAATTCCTGCTGCTTCTCCTTCCCCAATTAAGACATTTTTAGAGGAAGAATACAATTCTTTTAGAGGCACTGAAAACATACATCTGAGCTGTTTGCGGGGAGGAGAGAGAGAGAGATAGGAAGTACTCTTAATGAGGAGAATCTTGGCTCTTGGTCCAGAAGGGCAGGCGGCCTACAGGCAGGTGCGCATTGCGGGAGGGGACGGGTGCCTCATGGCCAGCTGCCACCCAGAGGGCCCCTGACTACCTGAAGCCTAGACCAAACCTTCTGGAAAGTGGGTTAGGGAAGGAGGAGCCCCCCGCCCCCAGTAAGCAGGAGCTTTTCCTATCTGTTGAATCAACATAGAGGGGCAGAGCACAGGCTTGGTCCTGGACGGGGGAGTGTTCTGGAACGGTGGGAGATACACACCTTGATAGTTGGGCTAAACCTTTTGTTGCACTTTCATCTCTTACTCTTAATCTTTAATGAGAAACCATTCTGAAGGTTTTTGGCTATTTGAGCAGTATCAGCCTGGCGAGTTAGCTAAATTTGGTAGCAATGTGCGTTTTAGGGAGGGGAAGCTCCAGGAGGTAGGAAGCCAGGCAGGAGGCTGAGGAAAGATTTCCAGAAGAGGTTAATGAGGGCCTGAACCAAAGGAGTGGCAGAAGCATTGCCCTAATGTGGAATATTAGGCCTGAATCTCAAACCACTGCACAACGAAAAGAGAGACGAACATCCATCGGCTCTGGTCTCCCACCCCGCCGGGGTCTTTTGTAGGAGGAATTACAGGGAGGCCTCCTGAGAGCTTGTCAGAATATGCCACTTCCTGTATGTTTTATTCATATGCCATCAGTTATCTTCTAAAAAATTAAAACACAATTCACAACAGTTTTAATGTTGAATTCATACAATTTTAATGAAATCAAGATTCATGTTAATGAAAACTGATGAGAACTTGCTACTGATCCCAATGATCACCTTCATTAATAGAGCAGTATCTTGAAATGAAGAAGGGTGGTGGTTTGGAAATAAACCTTTGAGCTATTGGGAATTTATAATAATCATTAAAAATATTAATACTAATTAATATTAATAATTTAATTAATTAAAATATGTTTAGTGTGCCTATGAGGTGAGCTATAAAGGATGTTTACAGTAGGCTCATTTCTAATTTCAAAATTTGGAAACACGTGAGTTTTTCAAAAAGCAAGGATTAGTTGAGTAATTTGTAATGTTTCCATACGGTGGAACACTTTCTAAGAATTAAAAATGATGTCATAGCAATGTATTTACTTAAATGAAAAGACATTCTACTATTAGGTGAAAAACCTCAGATTACAGAACAGCATGCATATGAGCTCACTGTTGCTTAAAAGGAAAGGATGTACATAGACAAAAAACTAGAAGGATATACACCAAAATGTTAACGAGGGTTATAGTAAGTGGAGGAGCATGAATAATTATTATTTTCTTTTGTTTCCTCCCCCAGGTTCTCTATTGCTTTTTTTCTAAAATGAACATGTATTACATATACAGTAACAGAGTTACTTTTTGAAGGTATGCATGTGCTATTAGAAATGTGAATGTAACATGTCAGGAATCTGGTGATGAGCACCTGAAGGAAAGGTGGGGCAAGGGGACTGGCCCCGTTGGGAGTCTGGGTCCCCCAAAAGTAGAGTGATGTAACACATGGAGCAAATGCCCAAAGAGCACAGACTTCAGATCCCACTTCAGCCACTTGTAATGCTGGACAAGTTACTTAAGCTTTTTTTTTAGATTCCTCATCTGCAAAACAGGTGAAAAAGAATACCATTTGTTGTTCCAACTGCATTGTTGGAAATCTAAATTAAGTTGATAACAGTATGTGTAAAGTTTCTCAGCTTCAAATAAAGTCTGGCACAGGATAAGCCTTATATGTGCTTGCTTATTTAAAAGAGATTTCCCTTTTAATGATTTCTAAGATGAATAGGTGAAAAAAATTACTTTATTATCCCACCCCCTTGGGGCTGAGTCAGCTGGGGAGACAAGGCTGGTGCTGTGTTCTTTTCAAACATGGTTCATAATCTTAATTTCTTTAAAAAACCAATTCACTTCCTTTCCTCCTCCCCATAAAAGCTCTTTGGGAAGTTTTGCCTTATTGCTAATGGTTTTCTTTATAACTGGATGATCAATTCAACTGAGATTAATTGAGCATGAAACTGGCAACATCTGTGAAGCCATTTATCAGGGAGAAGGAGCCGGATCACACTGGAGCCCACCAGCTGTCATTATCTGCGCTCTCGTTCCAGCAGCCTCGGGCACACCTGAGCCTCAGGTGGCCAGCAACATGTTGGCCGAGTATGTGCGCAAGCAAGCAGAGAAGCTGCCTGCATGCCCCTCTCCCCAGCTGAAAGGCTGCATGTCTGCAGGTGATCCTTGCAAACCCAAAATGCTGAATTTATTCCAATGTCAAGCCAGCATCTTGCTATAACACTGTTCACTAAAAAAATTAATTTAATTCAAGACAGATAGGATCTGGATCCTGTCCAAAGGAGTTTCATTAATGAAGTACCAAAAGCATACATCTTATGAAGCAGTATCCAGCATGGGCTCTGCAACACTATGTTGGTAGAGTTTTGGACTTTTCTTAAAAATAATCATGACAGGTAAGCCTGGGCGGCTCAGTCGGTTAAGCGTCCGAGCTTATATGACATATATCGACATATGAAGCTTCTCCTGAGCCTTCAGCTCAGGTCATGATCCCAGAGTCCTGGGATCAAGTCCCACATTGGGCTCCTTGCTCAACGGGGAGCCTGCTTCTCTCTCGGCTGCTCTGTCTGCTGCCCCCCCCGCTTGTGCTCTCTAACAAATAAATAAAATCTTAAAAAAGTAATCATGACAACAATTGAAATGCATTGTATATGATGATGATGTTTACAGTAGGTTAAGCACAGAAAGGTTAAGTAGCTTGCCCACAGTTACACAGTAAGTCAGGGGCAAAGCTGGGATTCCAAGTGGTCAGTGTGGCTCCCCAGTCCATGCACCAGCTAACCTTTCTGTTACACTGTTTCACATGTGTGGATGGGTGCACACTTTTCACACATGCACACGTGTGCACACACACACACCCCAGTTAATTGTCCTTTTCAGTCCCCATGCAAATTGAGGGATGCAGGAAGTTCTGCAGCTGGCTAAGACCAGCTTTTAAAAAGTTCTGAAGCCAAGGTCGCTCCTAAGCAGTATCCAGGTCCAGGTGTCATATCCTTTGCCCACCCGTTTTTCTAGGCAGAAAGCACTGAGGAGATACAGTCCCCACACAAGGCTTGCTCTTCATTTCCTTCTGCACAGGGGGAGTTCAATCTGTGTGTGTGTGTGTGTGTGTGTAAACTTGGCTGGGCCACTGTGCCCAGATATTTAGTCAAACACTATTCAAGATGTCTCTGTGAGGGTGTTTTGGGGATGAGATGTAAATCTAAATCAGTGGTCTTTGAGTAAAGCAAACTGTCTTCCATAATGTGGGTGGGCCTCATCCAATCAGTTGAAGGCCTCAATTGAACAAAGGACTGACCTCCCCTGAGCAAGAAGGGGACTCTGCCAGCAGATGGCCTTCCGACCTGAACTGCAGCATTAGTCTGTTTGGGATGCTGTAACAAAATGCGACAGACTGGTGGCTTATAAACAACAAATTCATTTGTCACAGTTCTGGAGGCTAGAAGTCCAAGATCAAGGTGCCTGTATGGTTGGGTGAGGGCCCTCTTCCTGGCTGTTGACTTTTCGTCACCTGGCAGAAGGGGTGGGATCTCTCTCGGCTCTTGTATAAGGACACTGAGCCCATTCACGAGGGCTCTGCCTCCTAACACCATCCTACCGGACATTAGGATTTTGACCTAGGAATTTGGGAGGGACCGACATTCAGACCACAATGCTGGGTCTTCAGTTTGTGGTCTACCCTGCAAATGTTGGACTTGCCCACCTCCATAATTGCATGAGCCAATCCTTAAAGTAAATTTCCTCCTATACATATACATATCCTGTCGGTTGTGTTTCTCTGGAGAACCCTGACTATTACATTCGTCTCACTCAGCTGTGCCCAGAGCACACACTCTCACATAGCTGGCTCTGGGAGTAGGAGGGGGGTTTTGCTTTGAGAAGGGGGTGGAACCAAGTGACCTTTCAAGTCTTTACAGAGCTAAAATTTGAGATTTGGTCATTCCAGTACTTGGTACTTCCCTTAGTACAGAATCTAACCTCAAGGAAAACACCTTTCACTCATGTGACCAAATATAAGAATAGGACGGAATGAGGGCTCTCGTCCCAACATTTAAAGGGACAGGCGTGTGAAGTACAAGGCCCCACACAAGAACGGAACTGAGTTTGTGACCCAGATCCTGCCACTAGCCTTTTAAACTCTGAATCACAGAATTCACAAAGGGAGGGAGATTCTTGTCCCTCCCCCACTGCATGTTTTTTCTAAGCAAAAAAACAACAATGACCAAAGGAAATCCTTTGTGGGAGACTTCCTACCATTCCATAGCTACCATTCAAAAAAAAAAAAAAAAAAAAGGCTCATGGAACTGGGCCACCCCTCCTGGCAAAAGTCAGGCATTGAACTTGACAAGGGGATCATTTTGCTCTTCCTGTTGAATCTATTTTGCAAGTAGTCATGGTCATCATCACTGAGCTTCCTAGTGGAGGACATGTTCATGGCCAGGGTGTCCACCTAAACCTCTTTGACTTAAAGACCGTTTTCTGTGCTAGCTCCCCCACGAAAGGAATCTGTCACCCAAGGGGGCACTGAGACTGCAACCACAGTCCCAGCCAGACATTGCTATGAGAAAATGCAATAAATATGGCCCTAAGAGTTTATAACACCTCTCACCTTCCCACAATGTAATGAACAGGATAGATTCTTAAATATCAGCCTTCAGCACAAGCCTATTTCCCATAACTTCATTTGGGAAAAGTTATCAACCCAAAATTCTCAACCGATTTCTTAAAACGTAACTAATACAGTCTAAAACACTTATATATCCACATATATAGTATATGCATGTTAGGATGCTGCAAGCATTGCTTCCTGATCACCAAAAAATTACTATGTTCGTCACGAAGAGTTGCTTGATGTGCTGTGGCCCCTCTCTTAGCTCTAACAACAACCAAGGCATGCACCTCATGCCGACACTCCACGTGCCTTTAAACAAAATCTGACTTTCTAGGAATTGTTTTTAGACTGTAACTCAAAACTATTCCTACAAATCATTTAGTTTAAATGTTGTATGGAGTTTGGGGGTCACGTGTGTGTTTTTCTATATCATCATTGACCAAAAAAACAAACAAACAAACAAACAAAAAAACACATTGTATTAAGAGTTACATACATTCCATGAAATTGGGCTTTGATAATTCAAGTGGCATTCTATTGAGAAAATGTTCCCTGGGGAGACGTTGTGGAGGATATCCCTATCCTTTATTTGTTTGTCATATTTATTATCTGTCTCCCTTCACTGAACTGTAAGCCCTACAAGAACAGAGATTGATTTCTGGTGTGTTGATACGTCCCCAGTGCCTAGAAGGGACCTGACTCACAGGAGGTGTGCAGAGCATTTGGATGAGTAAGTCAGCAACAGTCAGGCTGAAGGGAGATGGGTGGATTACTAAAATCCTCATCATCTACCGGGAGAAGCTCTGAAAAAAGCACTGTAGCAGGAGGTAGGAGGTCCAAGTTTTGAGTCCTGGACTGGCCACCGAGTTACTCACTGAGTGACTTTGAGCCTCATTTTCCTCTCTAGGCACTGGATTCTCAACCCAGCCCCCAGCTCCTTCTTTGGCTCCTTGTCTGATTCTGTGGGAATAAGCCTATCTAGCTCTCTAATTGGAGGGTTGGGGAGGTGGGGGGTGGGGTGGGGGGAGGCACCCTCAGTCACTGCTGGGAAGAAACTGGGGCAGGCAACAAAAGTGAAAGAAAGCGGAGAATTTGGCTTAGAGAGCGAGGCCTGGCCTTGCCCTCTCTTGGGGCGGCTCCCTTCTTGTTCCATCACATTATACATTGTATTGTGGCGATGCTTAAACACAAAGGAACCATTGCGGAAGTACCTTACAGTTCCAGGAGGCCAATCTGCATTCCCTTTAAGGGCAATCCTGGTCTACAGAAAAACAGGCAGCTGGGCTTTCCAGCAAAGAGGTACAAAGCTGTGGTTTCCCCCTGAGGTATCACCTACCATGCAAGGCTGAGATGCCAGTAGGCGTGTCCCCAGCCACTATCCCTGTCAGAGGCCCCGCACAGTAAGTACAATAGAGATCACAGAGATCAACAAGGGCTGTGTGGCTTCCGGGCCTGGGGAAGAGCAGCGAGCAGAGCAGAGAGAAGGAGGCCTCACCCCATTCAAGCTAGAGGATGACATGGGGAGGCTCCTATCCCCTGCCCTCTATGGCCAGGCTCCTGACCAGCAGCCATCCTCCTGAAGCAGTCATGTTAAGAAAGTACTTACCAAGCATTGTGCTAACATTTTTATGTACGTTATGGAACTTGATATCTCAAATAGCCTTACAAGGTAAGTCCCATTGTTGCAGGTGAAGAAATTCTGGCTTAGGGAGTTTAAGTGACTTGCTGACAGGCACACAGCCGGGAGATGGCAGAGGTGGGGCTAAATCTACGCGGTCTGACCCCAGGGCTCCAGTCCCTTACAACCACACAGTATCTAAACAAGTTCCGGTCTTGCTGTAAGGTGGTGCACACCTTCCACTCCTTTAAACACTGGGACCCACTCCCATCCCTGCTGAACTGTCTCAGCTCCCCAAGGCACTTGGTGATACTCAAATACGTTCTTCTGTCTTTCATCTTAAATGTGCCTCCACACCAAAGTCCTCTGGTTCTGGTAGGATCTCTTTCTCGCCATCATGACCAGAATTCTTTAAAAAGTTTGCAACACTGTTTTCTCCCTTCTTCCTCCCCTCTACTCCCTCCCTACACTGAGGGATCCAAATGGAGCCTCAGTTTGGAGGTGCACCCTGTGCCGTGGGAAAAGTGCCACATCCGGAAATGCTGAAAAATCCATCCATCCAGAAGCTGTGCTGGAGGGAAGCCCGAGAGCCGGAGGAGTGAGCAGCTGCGGGAAGAGTTTGATAGCGAGCAGTTCCCAGGCTGCAGGATGCACCCGTGGACAGCCTGGTCTGAGTGCACCAAACCGCATGGCGGCAGGATCCAGGAACGCTACATGACTGTCAAGAAGAGGTTCAAAAGCTCCCAGTTTAGCAGCTGCAAGGACAAGAAGGAGATCAGAGTGTGCAATGTGCACCCTTGTTATTAGCAAGGGTGTGAGTGGTTCAAGGCTGCACCCTAGATTTGCAGTCGCCAATGGCTGGAGTGTCTGTTTGCTTGTTGTTTAAGGCAATTTAAATTGTATTCACTAGTAAAAAAAAAAAAAAGAAAGAAAGAAAGAAAGAAAGCTTCTGACCTCACCATGATCCCCAAATGCTTAGTAGGCATTTTCTTTTTTCAATTATTTGACTTGATTTCTCAGCCCCTTTTACACAGTTAACCATGACCCTGATCTTCAAACCTGCTCTTCCTTTGGGAACCGACCTCACTGCCACCTCTCCTGATTCTCCTCCCAGCTCTCTGGCTGCCCATCCCAGCTGGCCTCAGGTGCCCCTGCCACCCTGCCCATCCCTTAAATGTTGAGGATCCTCAGGATTCTGTCCTGGGTTCTGCCTTCTCACTCTGGACACTCTCTGGTAGGGATTTCACTCATTCTCAGGCCGGTGATATTTATATACAAGCGATTCCCTAACCTTTACCTCCTGCTCTACTCTATATTCTGAGATTTAGCCCATAAACTCAGCCTGCCAGTGGTCCATCCCCACCACCAGGAGGAACAAATTCTCCCAGGACCCAGCCGTATTGATGTCTCCTGCCACGTTTCTCCCACCAAATTGTCCAGCCTTTCTGAACGATTGACTCTTCCTCCTCTGAGCTGCTTTACAGCTGTGCCCCCTCTTCTGGTGAACTCCTTAGCCCTCCTTTTCCCTGGCTCAGTTCCACTCACCCTTCAGATCTTCACATGGATATCACTTCCTCCAGGAAGTAGGGAGGTGTCAGGCCTGGGTGAGCGCTCATGGCCCCGCACAGCTCCCTCATCAGAGCACCTGTTCCACTGTGCTGCCAGGGCCTATTTTCTCTATATCCTCCATAGACTAGAAGTTTCCTATTTAATCCCCACTAACTACTGGAATTCTTGATCCATGCATTGTAGGCATTCAATAAATATGGTCAAGTAGATGAAGATTGAATGAATGGGAATGATAGCATCACTTAATCTGGTCTCAGGACCCTCTCAAGTCTGATGAACCCATAACTCCAGGAATTCATGGTGATTGAAACAGGATTCCTGTTTCCTTGTGAGTCCTCTTTGTTCACTGCAGGCGATGTTGTCTCCTAAGAACTGAAACTTACACCTGTCTTCTGACTCCCGTTCATGTCAACCACCTTGACCACCAATATGTTTACCACTGGCCTGATCCTACTGTTCTTCTTTCTCTGAGCACGCTATCCTACTGTGTTCTCTGGCTGTCGCTGCTGCCAGTCACCAATACCGGTCACCATCTTGTGCACGGGTTGGGATGGCTTGATGCATCGAACACTGTGGGTCTAGTAGGCTGCTGCCTGGCATACTTCAGTCCCAAAGGGAGCCTTCCTCACTCTGGAACTCCTAGCATGCAATCTCTCTGGATCCACATAAGCAGCCTCGGACTGCATTTGTGTGTGTGTGCACGTGCCTGGTAAACCACAACTCTAGCCAAACCCAGCCTCTTCCAATCCAGTGCAACCTGCAGAGAATGTGGCAACAGTTCATCTGCTTCCTTCCGATCAAGACTGTTCCTGGCTGGGGTTGCCCAAATCTGCCACATGTGTAGAAAAACACAAGCCTTTCCACTCACCACCCAGATGTTTCCAGATATTGTCATGTTTATGGATAGAAAACATCTGGATGTCTGATTGACCCTGCAGAAACTTCTTGCCCAGATGCTTGTTGTCATATAAAATTCTGACAGAGTGATCTTTCTGCTCTCCTCAAATCTGCCATTTCTTTCCCTTCACTGCCATTCCAGAAGGCGCATTCCAGGTGCAATTGTCATTCTGGAGCAAGCGTGGCTGAGTAATGTCATTGGAGTTTTGTAAGGATCATCCCAAAGGACGGGTAGCAGGACTCAGCGCTCCACCAGGCAGCAGAGCACTTGGTGTTGGCCAGCCCACAGGCTTCCTCAAGTCCCAGGCCAGCCGCCTGTCCCCTCACACCGTGGGTTCCCTAAAAGTTCCCAAATCCTGGGGCCTCTTACTGCTGTTCCCAGAGGAGCCAGAGCCTTTTTTGCTACTGAGAGAAAAGCTACTATAAACACAAAACACTGTTAGGATATGACCCTCTTATTTACTAACCAAAGCATTTTTCATGCATATCTGTGATTTGCAAGTCTTTTCATAATAGGGCTCCTTAGTTACGTTCAAAGGTGTCATCTCAAAATACCTCTTAAAATGGACTTCATTGATTAATATCAAATTCGTTTACCCATTTATCAGTCAATTTATCAATAGACTGATTCCATAAATGTTTATTTTGCCTTTACTATGTGACAGGCTTTGGAGAATATGTAAGAATACCAAAAGAAAAAGACTTGAACCAGTCCTCAAATTGCTTACCATCTGTACTAGTTCACTAGGGCTACCATAACAAAATACCAGAGTGGGTGGCTTACACAACAACAATTTATTTTCTCATAGTTCTGCAGGTTGGAAATCCAAGATCAAGGCATCTGCAAGTCTGACTTCTTTAGAAGCCTCTCTCCTTGGCTGACAGGTGGCCATCTTCTCCGTGTCCTCACCTGGTCTTCCTCTGTGAGCACACATCCTTTTTACAAAGACACCAGTCAGACTGGATTAGGGTCCCACCCTAACTGCTTTGTTTTAATGTAATCACTGCTTTGAGGAGCTTATCTCCCAATATGATTTCATGCTGAAGTACTGGGGGTTGGGACTTCAACATATGACTCTGGTGAGAGGGGGATGGGGGGACGAAATTCAGCCCCTAACACCATTTATTTGGAGAAGTGGAGAAATTAAAACGTGATTACAATGAAGGGTATTAAGGACTATGGTAGAGAAGATACAAGGTGATTCTGAAGCATCAAATAGGACAGCTAGCCCAGTGCGGGTAAGGGTGGGAGCAGTCAAGGAAGGCTTCCAAGAGGAGGAGATGCTCCCACACTGAACAAAAAGGTGGCACATACAGAGACCTGGAATGAGAGTACAGCTTATTGAAGTAATTCCATGTGACCAAATCATACAGCACAAGAGTGGAAGCAAGAAGAGAGATATGAGAAGATAGCAGGGCCCGGAGGAGAGCCCCCTTAAGGAGACTGGGCTCAGTTCCATCGCAATGGTGTGTCAGAGAAATGCATGGTGGGGAAGGGTAGGAGTGCTTACAGAACCAGATGTGCGCTTTATAATAGATCATGGCATTCATTGTTGGGGATAGATCAGAGCTCCTGCCAGACTAGAGGCTAAGCGAGCAGGTAGGAGGCTGACAAAATTAGCCATGTAAAAGGTGATGAGGACCTAATGTAACCCATTCGTGGGGTAGACAGAGAGGATGGTGTGGATTAGCACTGAAACTGAAGCCACAGGGAAAAAGAAGTTCCTTCCAGGAGAATATGCAGAGTAAGTAGACTAGAGGCCAAGGAGGAAACTGTAGGGTCATTAGTTGGCATTTAAAGAAGGCCTAACAAACAGGGATGCCAAGCAGGCTGGCAGCAACTCGAACTATAAACACAAAAGGAGAATGTGTGCAATTGTAGCGCACAAGTCCATCTAAACAGGGCAGCCATAGCCTAGCTCCAGCAGAGGCTACCACAGGGGCATGCTGCCTAGGCCTGCCCCATCTTCGGATTCTTCAAGAAAAGTGATACCCATAGCCCCTCGGGTGAGATGATCCAGCTTTTAAACAGTAAAAAGCAATTAGAAAACCCTAAGCAGGTCAAGCAACATGAACATGTGAGCTGTATCTGACATACAAGTTTGAATTCAGGGGACTAGAAACCACCAAGGAGACAGGGAAGTGGGACAGGCGAGGGAAGGCAGTGTTGTGGCGGACTGGACTGTCACCCTGCCCTGCCTGGGAGGGACTCCACATGACGCCTCACTGACATCAGGCTGGGCCATGTCGCCTGCTTTGGACAATGGAATGTGAGCACAGGGGACCTGTGTCACTCACTTGCTGGTGGAAAGCTTTAGGAGCTGGTATGTGCTTCTCTGTGATCTCTTTTTTTCCCTCTGATAGAAGAGGGACCACATTCCACAGAGTGCCCAGAATGATGAGGACACAGAGCAGATCTGCGGCTGGCCTAGAACATAGAGCACAAGTGAGAAATAAATCTCTGCCATTGCAAGTACTGAGATTTGGGGATCACTCACTGGGTTACTGTAGCATAACCTGGCCTATCCTGACTGATGCAGCCACAGGAGCCGAAGGAAAATGGGTTCTCTGAAGCGAGTAACAATGCGTGTTGTCAAATGCTACAGAACCAGTTCAGGGAAAATCTGTAATCCCACGCAGACACAGCAGAACAGGATCCCCGAGCAGCAAAAGGGAGATGGGTTTCGAGGGCGGGGCCTGGTCTAAGACATGAGGAGGGGCACTTCCTGTTCCTCCAAGGGACTTATGGAAAGGAAGACAGCATAGGTGTGGGTACAGGGACAATTTCAGGAGGTAGGGGGGCAGGACGTTGAGGTGGCCTGGAGTGCATACAATAAAATCAACATAAAATTCAGAACTCTATGCTATGATAATTAAAAGGAGGGAGGCATCACTTTTGCCTGGAGCAATAAAGGTAGATGTGAAAGAAAAGAGAGAATTTGAACCAGACTTGAAGGACAGATACACATTTGTTAAGATACACTAGCTACCCTAAGACAGAAATCCCCCAATGTGGTAAGCTTGACCCAATAGTAAATTTTTCTAATGCATGAAAAGTTCAAAATCATGGGGGAGAGACTCTGCCACTCAATCTTTCACGGACAAGACAGATGAAGGCTCTGCCACCTTCCATATTTGACTTGCATAACAGAGCTGTTCTGATATTTACATACAGTTTGCAGACAGACAAGACACTAGGGGGAAAGTAAATTGGCAGGTTTATATAAGCAAGGCCTGGAAGTGGTACAACTCAGTTACACCCACCCCTAACTGCAAGGGAGGCTGGGAAATGTAGTTTGGCTGTTAAATGAATAGATAGCCAGGGTCTACCCAGTGGGCAGGAATTGGCTTGCCAGAAACAGAGTGAAGGAAAGCACTAGGCAGAAAAAAATCCCATAGGGGTACCTGGGTGGCTCAGTCAGTTAAGCGTCCGACTCCTGATTTCAGCTCAGGCCATGATCTCAGGGTCATGGGATGGAGCCCTACATCAGGCTCCATGCTCAGCAGGGAGTCTGCTTGAGATTCTCCCTCTCCCCCTCCCCCTGCTCATGTGCTGTCTCTCTCTCTCTCTAATAAATAAATCTTAAAAAAAAAAAAGGAAAGGAAAAAATGGGATAAGCAGGGAAGAAATTTTCAACATGTATTCAGGGACTATAATAAATTAAAATTGTCTACAATGTAGAATTCATGTAGAGTCTATTGGGAGAGAAAGCTACAAGGGGAGGCTGGATCCTGATTGAACAAAGCTTTAAATACCTAATAAGAGTATTAAGCTTATCTTAGCCATCAAGGACCTAACAAAGGTTCTAAAATGACTTTTCACTGAAAAAGATCTTTCAGGGAAGTAGAGGTGAAGATATTCATTAATGGCGGAAAAAAAAGAGATACATGGAGCAAATATGGCTAAATCTTGCTAATCACTGAATCTGGATAAGGAATGTCTCTACTTTAGTGGGTTTTTAAAAAATTCTTAATGATAAAAAAAAGTTTTTAAAAGATATCAAATGCCCTTAACAAATCTTTCACTATACATGCCACAGGATAATAAAACCAGTAAGGATGAAGTAAGTCTTCTATCTATTGGTGCATAGCTTCTACTGTGAAAACTACTAGTTGATGTGTGCCCACTTTGGAAGAACTAGGACAATGAAGGTATTATTTTTGGTGAATCTACCTACTGTTATCAGTACAGGAATAGTTTGTCCCTCTGCTGAAAATCACAGGTACTTGATTCACTGCTCCTTCCCTGAATGTGTCAGAATTAACTTTGCAAGCAATGCCAGACTTCCATCAGTATTGTAAATCTGTTCTGCAGATAGGCTGTGATCAGAAATGGATTCTCTGAATGAGTCACAAAACTCTTCTGTAGCATCATGATTTGTTGTTTTCCATCACTTCTTTGGCTGGTGATGCTGAGGACTCACTTCACCTGCAATCACCAACACCATATTTGTTCATAAATCTCTTTTATTTCGAGGCCAAAGATGGGATCACCCTCACAACTTTTGCTAAGAAACACTCATGGAGGACACAATTCAGGTATTCCCAATGTAGGCAGATGCACGGCCTCACCCCCAAACATGTAGGACACTTGAGATTTGCCAAGAATTTTTAACAACTGCTTTTTCATAAAGAGAGAGAACTTTTCTGGGCTTATACTTTCAAGTCCTGCACAGAGATCCACATTATTCTTTGCAAGCTAGCAAAACCCTTCTTGCTTTTATGGAGACAGATGATATAATGGAAAACACACACAACAGTGATCAGACTAATCTGAGCACCAGCAGCGTTTAGCAGTTACATAACTTCTACGATCCTATGACATGAGAATAATAATACCTATTACCAGGATCACTATATGAATGAAATGAGACGACACATATCAAGTGTGTAACATAGAATGGTGTTAATACATGTATGTTCCCCACACATACTCCACTTCCCCCACATAGACTCAGATCCTGGCCTTGCCTCTGATGAGCAGAGCACCATAATCCAACTGTGAAAGCTTACCTGACCTCAGGTAGTGTGCACCCTCATGTGCAGATACAGCACCTCCTGTGTTTCCTGCTCTCTGCACCTTGCATTCTAGCATGGTCCCACCGACAATGACTGGCCCCCTTGAAACTTCACCTATACTGGCTGCTTTGCCTTGGAGACACACTACTGCCTTCAAGGGCTATTAAGCACCGAGTACGAAGAAGAGATATCATGCTTCCAGGGGCCTCTACAGAGGGGGTAGCAGAAGAAAGTCCACTTGTTTGACCTGCCCATGCTGCCTCCAACCTTGACTTTTCCAAAGATGGCAGAGTCCTTCCAGTCAACAACTCTTCTGGCTCTTCTTATTCTGAGGTCTGCTGCAAAGGTTTTCTCCCATGTTTTCTTCTAGGTATTTAGAGTTTTAGTCTTTACATTTAGATCTGTGATCTATTTTAAGTTAATTTTGTATAATGTTCACTAGGTTCTCATAGATGCTTTCTATTAGACAGAGGAAGTTCCATGCTACTCCTCGTGTCCTGAGAGTTTTCTTCAACTATAGATGTGAGACTGTATCCAGTGCTTTTTTTCTACATCTATTGAGATGATGCTACGTTTTTTTCCTTTTTAGTTTGTTAATATGGTGAATTAAATGGATTGATTTGGGGATGTTAAGGCAGCATTCTTGGGATATATTCCGCATGGCCATGATGTACGTTTTTTACACCTTGTCGGATTAGATTTGCTAAAATTTGCTTTAAAATTTTTGCATCTATATTTATGAGTGATATTGGTCTACAGACTTCTTTTCTTGTAATGTCTTTTCTGGTTTGGTATTTGGGTAGTGCTGGTCTCTTTGAATGAGTTGGTATGCATTTCTTTCACTTCCATATTCTAGAAGAGTGTGTATTTTTGGTACTGTTGGTATAATTGCTTTTTTTAATGTTTGGAAGACTTCCGCAACAAAATGATCTAAATCTGGAGTTTTCTTTATGGAACGATTTTAAAACTACAAATTCAGTATTTTTAATAGGTATATGGCTATTCAGGCTATCTATTTCTTCTTAAGTGAGTTTTGGTAGCTTTTGCCTTCCAAAAAGTTTCCCCATTCCAATTAAGTTGTCAAACTTATTGGCATAAAGTTGTTCATAGTATTCTGTTATTATCCTTTTAATACCTATAGAATCTCTAGAAATGCCACCTTTCTCATTCTTGATATTGGTAATTTGTGTCCTCTTTTTATCCTGATCAGCCTGACTATAGTTTTATTCATTTTATTGATTATCTCAAAGAACCAGCTTTCGGTTTGTTTTTCTCCTTTTCTTTTCTTTTCTTCTTTTTCTATTTCTTTGATTTCCATTCTGATCATTATTATTTTCCTTCTTTTGCTTATGTTGGATTTAATTTGCTGTCATGCATTTAAATTTTATAGATGTAATAAACACATGGTTATCATTTCTGCTCAAACAGCAAATTATCTTTTTAAAGAGATTTTAATACGAAAAAAAATCTTATTTGCTGTTATAAATTTCTGGGGTTCTTCATTTCTACGTATAGCCAGACTTCCATCTGACATTATTTACCTCTGCCTGAAGAATTTCTTTTAAAATTCCTTATAATGTGGGTGTGCTGGTAATGAGTTGCTTCAACACCTGAATGTTTGTAAAGTTATTTTGCCTTCATTTTTTTTTTTTTAAAGATTTTATTTATTTATTTGCCAGAGAGAGAGAGAGAGAGGGAAAGTACAAGCCAGGGGAGTGGCAGGCAGAGGGAGAAGCAGGCTCCCCGCTGAGCAAGGAGCCCGATGTGGGACTCGATCCCAGGACCCTGAAATCATGACCCGAGCCGAAGGCAGATGCTTAACCACCTGAGCCACCCAGGCACCCCTTGCCTTCATTTTTTAAAAGATATTTTTGCAGAGTATAGATACTAAATTGATGGATTTTTTTTTAAGTAAAGATATTGTTCCACTGACCTCACCCCTGAATAATTCCAAGAAGAAATCTGCTACCTTCCTTATCTTTTCCCTTCTTATCTTTTTCCTTCCTTTCCTGGCTACTTTTAAGATTTATTCTTTATCATTAATTTTTTACTCTTTATCATTGATTTTGAGCAATTTGATTAGGACGTGATGATGTAGTTTTCTTAATGTGTCTTGTTCTTGGGGTTCATTGAACTTGCTGTATCTGTGAGTTGATAGTTTTCATCAGATTTAAAAAACTTCGAGCCATTGGTTCTTCAAAAATCCTTCTACTCCCCTCCACCTTGGAGGATTCTGAATCTAGTCCAAATATGCTGCTTGAACTTACTCCACAGTTCATTGGTGCTTTTCCCCCCAGTTTATTTTTTTCTCTGTGTTTCACTTTGGATAGTTTGTTTCTATGCCTTCAAATTTAAAATCTTTACTTCTGTGATATGTAATCTACCTTTAATCCTATCCAGTGTATTTTTCATCTCAGATATTGTTTTCATCCCTAGAACTGTGATTTGGGTATTTTATATTTACCATGTCTCTATTTACCTTTTTAAATCTATAGAATATAATTATAATAACTGTTTTAATGTCCTTGTCTGACAGTTTTAGCATTTTTCAGTTGTGGAGTTACATGTGTCAGTTACAACTGATTGGTTTTTAACTTCATTTTGTTTGTATTTTACTGCTTCTTTACATGCTTGGTAATTTTTTATTGGACACCAGACATTATGAATTTTACTGTGTTTCTGAATATTTTTGTATTCCTAAATTCTTATATTTTGTTCTGGTACACAGTTATGTTCATTGGAAAAATTGTTATTTGGGGGTCTTGCTTTTAAGATTTTTTAAACAAGACCAGAGCAGTGTACAATCTACAGCTAACTAGTCCATTACTGAGGACAACTTTTCTGAGGACTCTACCTCATGCCCCATGTGTTATGAGTTTTTCCAGCCTGGCTGGTGTGGACAGACACTATTCCTGGTCCTGTGTGAACACTGGGCACTGCTTCCTCTAGTCTTTTTGGATAGTTCTTTCCCTCCCTGCAAGTGGTTTCCTCATTTGCATACACTGAGCAGAACTCACTTGAACGCTCAAGGGGACCCCTGCAGATTTTGGAGTTTCCTTTCTGTGCAGCAATCTCCTTTCCTGTGCTCTGCCCTCTGAACCCTGGAGACTTTTCAACCCAGAGAGACCACCAGTCCCGTCCTAGGTACTTCCTTCCTCTCCACAGCACAGCCTGAAAATTCTCTTAAGGCATAAGTTATAGAAATCATAGGCAGAGCCACTTTACTTATCAACACAACAAGCTCAAAATCTTTTAACAGAAGGGACCCCCTCTTACACTGTTTATGATATGATATCCAACAAGGAGTACAATCTCAACTAATACTTGTTGAACTGAAAGAAAATTGTATACACTCTCCAAAGTAGGGCAAATTAAGATCCCATGGGATGGGTGACCTTCCCTAACTTATATTCCAAATCTCCTTCTCATCCCTTTATTCTACATGCTTATCAGGAAAATTCCAGAAGCTAGTCAGGTCAACATACATATTATTTTGTTACATTTAGGATTAAAAGTCAAATACATGTTATTTTTTTCCTCTCTTCTCTTTGACAGTTAGAAACAGATGTTTTAATATCCTGAGGAAGTCCTAATATGATAAGTCCTTAAAATGTGAACATTATAATATCACTGAGGACAGATAAATGTAAAAACAAAATGTTTCAGCTCCCAGAAGGCCAAATCTGAGGGGATGGAAGTAACAAGAGGAACAGGAAATAGCATTACTATCACTCTCAGCCATTTCCCAGGATGTTTCAGAAAATGAGATGACTTTAATGACCAGCAACAATTCATTACTAACCAGCACTGTGTCTCAAAAGTTCTGAGTTTGAAAAAAAGAATGCACCTTCCTTCAGCAAGCCTAAATGTGGCAGTCATCACACCCAAGCAAGTAACCTGATAGAAAGAAAGGATGCTTTGGCTTCCTTTTATTTTTAATTTTTTTTTATTTAAGTAATCTCTATACCCAATGTGGGGCTTGAACTCATGACCCCAAGATTAAGAGTCAAATACTCTTCCAAATGAGCCAGCCAGGTGCCTCTGGCATGCTTTTAGAATGTGACCTGTTGGGTACTCAGAAACATTTCCTCCTGGCAGCAGCAGCTGATCCATGGAGATGGTGCTCTCCTTAGCTGCCTCACAGCACCACCATCAATCTCTCATGGAAAGATGAAAAACCAGGGGTGTTGGTGAGACAGTAAAATTTAAAGTCAGACAATGAATGTTCAAGTCCTGCTCAGCCACATAATATACGTTTGATATCAAAAAAAACCCAAAACACCTCAGTTCTTCTATTAGTCTGCTAGGGCTACCACAACAAAATACCACAGACTGGGCATCTTAAATGACAGTAATTTATTTTCTCACAATTCTGGAGCTTAGAGTTTAAGATCAAGGTGTCAGCAAGTTTGGTTCCACCTGAGGCCTCTCTCCTTGGCTTATATGTAGCCAGCTTCTCACTGCATCCTGACATGGGCATCTCTTGGGCTACGTATTTCTGTGTCCTAATCTCCTCTTCTTATAGGACACCGGTCAGACTGGATTGTTTATGACCTTAGTTTTGCTTAATTACCTTTTTACCTTTTTAAAGCCCCGATCTGCAAACAGTCACATTCTGAGGTACTGGGGATTAGGGCTTCAACATAGGAATTTGGTGGGGGGGCACAATTCAGCCCACAACAACTTTCAAAGCCACATTTTCCCCAGTCAAAAGAAGGAGATAGCAAGAGTTGCCTTGAAAGTTTATAGTAAGCTTTTGTCAATTTAATGAAATAAACGTACAGGAAAATATATAGATCATAAAAATATAGCTCAATGAGTTTTCATAAAGTGGATAGTTTCATCACAAACCAAACAAAGAAACAAACCCAGAACTCCTTTTGCCCCTTCCACAAAGGTAATCACTAGCCTAATTCCTAAACTGATAAACTAATCATGCTGTGTTTCTATGTATTCTTTGTGTCAGACTTTTCTCACTATTGTTTGTGAGAGTCATCATGATGTTGGGCATCCTTGTAATTCATTCATTTTTGTTGCTATATTGTATTCCAATGCATGAATATACTATAGTTAATTTACACATCTTTTATTAAGGAATATTTGGGTTGTCTCCAGTTAGGGCCATAACTAGAAGTGCAACTATGAATACTTTTGTTGAACATATGTACACATTTTTGTGGGTATATACCTGAGAGCGGAATTGCTGAGTTATAGGATATGTACATATTCAACTTTAGTAGTTACTGTCAAACATTTTCCAAAGTAACTGTATGAATTTATAACCCCCCCAGACGTATAGGAGAGGTTCCAGGTACTCCACATAAGGATACATATTTTTTTTGAGATTTTATTTATTTATTGAGAGAGAGAGAGCACATACACAAGCAGGGGGAGGGGCACAGGGAGAAGGAGAAGCAGAATCCCCGCTGAGCACAAAGCCCTACACGAGGCTCAATCCCAGGACCCTGAGATCATGACCTGAGCTAAAGTCAGACATTTAACTGACTGAGCCACCTAGGCACCCCAAAGATATACTTATTTTAATACAGAAAACTTGGAAACAAGCTATCAAACAATAGGGAATTAGTTAAATAAATCACGTTTCTGTGAAATGTACTAGAAAACAGTCACTAAAAATATTATTCTCAAAACACATTTATGGATAAGGGGAAATAATTATAATGTATTAAGTGAAAAGGTCAGGACACAAAACAGTGATACAGCTTGTGCCCAATGTTGTTTTAAAAAATTAAGTGCATATATTATAACTGCATTAAAAGAAACCAAATGTTGACCCTGGTTTTCTCTGAGAGGTTGGATTATAGATGATTTTTTTCTGTTCATAGTTTTCCATATTTGTTTTCTAAAATATTCTTAAGTGACCATTTATTGCACTTACAATTAATTAGGAAAAAAACAATAAGGGTTACAAATAATATCATTCCCTCTTACCTATTTCTCAGGTTATTTATGAGACACAATGAGAACATGCTCATGGAAATTCTTTGAAAAAAGGCCAACCACTATTTAAATGTCAATTATTATTATTATTACCATAATTGGTCCTGCCTGACTACTTTCTAACACTGATTGAACAGAAATTTAGAGATGCACAGAATGAGCTGGGAAATGACATGGCCACAGGGGTGGGGCAGGTGATGGTAGAGGGTCCAAGCTCCACTTGAGTGCTTCTCAATTTTAGTTGCACCATATATATATATATATATATATATATGGTATATATATATATATATGGTATATATATATATATAAGATTTTATTTATTTATTTGACAGAGAGAGAGAGAGTGCACACAAGCAGGGGGAGCGGCAGGGAGAGGGAGAGGGAGAAGCAGACTCCCCGCTGAGCAGGGAGCCCAATGTGGGGCTGGATCCCAGGACCCCAGGATCATGACCTGAGCTGAAGACAGACGCTTAACCGTCTGAGCCACCCAGGCACCGCTATTTTTTTTTAAAGTAATCTCTACACCCGACATGGGGCTCAAACTCTAGTTGCACTTTAGAATCACCTAGAATCACCTGAGGAGTTTTAAGAATGTAGATCAAGTGAATCAGAATCTCTAGGTACAGAGCCAGGCATCAGCATTTCCCAAATGTTCCCTGTAATTCTGCTGTACAGCGGGGCCCAGAACTCCTAAATACAGGCAAACCCTTGCACTTTAAGCTACTCTTTTGTTGTTTGTTGGGAGGGAGAGAGAGGGATGAGGGGACCGGGATATGGTCAAGAGAAATCCCTTGAGGTTCTGAATGTCCCAGTGTGCAATCAGGCCTTTGTCCAGTCATGTGTGTTACAATCTTAATTTGACATTTTCCACTGGGTGGAGTTGGGAAAACTAGATTCTGAGGCCCCCCAGAAACTGGTCTACTTCTCTTACCGGAAACTTTCCCAGTCTATCTAGTGGCACAGATAATGATGACAATACACATTTCTAGGGCAGATTAAGGCTGTTTATGCAATTTTCTAGGCATTACCTCACTGGGGCCTTGTAACCCTCCCTTTTTTTTTACACTGGTGGATATTTATTCCAATATTTCCCCATTTAACAACTTTAGTAAGATAATTGGTATACAATAAACTGCATGTTTTTAAGCATACAGTTTAGTATGTTTACATATATATATGCTCTGTGAAGCCATCACCACATTCAGGGAGGTGAATGTACCCCACAAACCTTCTTCATGCCCCTTCATAACCACTCCACGCTGACCCCACCCCCATTTCCAGGGAACCACTGGTCTGCTTTCTGTTTCTATTGATTAGTTTACATTTTCTAAAATTTTATTTGGATGGACCTATATGATATCTGTCTATCTCTTTTTTATTCACGGTAATTATTTTGAGATTCAGCCATGCTGTTGCTCACTAGTATTCCATTTAATGGATATACCACAATTTATTTATCCATTCTCTTATGGATTGGATGTTTGAGTTGTTTCCAGTTCGGGGCGATTACAAATAGAACAGCTGTAGATATTCATGTGTAAGTCCTTATAGGGATATAGGCTTTCAGTTCTTTTGGGTAAATATCTATACAGCTAAATTAAGTGTATGTTTAACTTTTTAAGAAACTATCAAACTGTTTATCAAAGTGGTTGTAGCATTTTACATTCCCACCAGGAGTGTATGAGGCTTCATCTCCCCCAAATCCTCATTACTACAGTTGGTATGGTCAGTCTTTAGTTTTATCTATTCTTATAGCTATGTAGTGATAGCAAATTGTGGTTATTTCATTAATGACTAATGATGAACTTCAACCCTGACCTCACATGGCATGTATATATACACACACACACAGTCAAAATGAATGATAGACATAAATATAAGAACAGAAATTATAAAACTTCTAGGAAAAAACCATAGTCGCAAAACATATTTGGGTAGGCAAAGATTTCTTAAATAGGACACAAAAGGAAAAACAATAGTATTTATAAAATAACATATTAAACTTTTTCAAAACTAAAATCTTTTGCTCTACTAATGATACTACTAAGAGAATGAAATGGCAAGCACAGTTTGAGGAGATTTTTGCAAAGCATGTATCTGGTAAAAGACATATCTAGAATATGTAAAGAATTCTAAAAACTCAATAAGAGCAGACAATCTAGTTTTTTTTAATGGGCAAAAGATTTGAACAGTCCCTTCTCCAGAGAAGATATAGGCCTAGCAAATAAAAATCCCAAAAAATATGCCCAGCATCAAGAGTTCTAATAATCACTTTTAAGGTAAGCTGGGTAGGTACCATTATTATTGTTATTATTCACATTTTGCAGATGAAGAAACACAAGCAAAGAGGTCATGTGACTTGAAGTTATACAACTAGCAAGTAGAAAGTCTGGACCAGAGTCTGACTCCAGCCCACTGTTCTTCCATGACATACCCTGTAACCCGGAGAGCCAGCAGGGATTCTAGGGCAGCATCTTATGAAAAGAATAGGGGTGAAAGGGATTGGTCTGTGGCATCATCACCCAGAGACAGTGACACATAAAGGAGATAAGGGGAGAAGGCAGGCACAGGAGAGTGTCTGGGCAAACCAGGGTCAGGAGCACATGGAACCCAAGGAGCATGGATGCCAATAGGTAGGGACACAGCCAAAGGTGGAACCAGGTGAGCAGTGAGAAGTCAGAAAGGAGCATGTGTGCCAAAGGCCAAAGTGCAAAGTGCAAACTGAGGGTCAGCTCCCAGGCGGGCAATTCACACTGCAGACTAGACTTAGCACTGCCTGTGATGGGCAGCTCCGACCCAGAGAGGAGACTTGAAGCCCAACTGCAGCTATGAGTAGCTCACCGTGATGGGAACAAAATCAGAGCCATGCAGAAGCCCATGTACATCAGAGGTGGCAGAGATAACAAGGAAGATGTCCTACTTGACCACCAAACACATACCAGGGGCACAGGTGGGGGCAGGAATTGGAAGATGTGGGATCAATGTAAGCAGGCCACTGCAATGTAAGCAGTGCATTTCTAATAGGTTAATAGCCCCAACTCTTTAGCCTCTAGCAGGGGGTGTCACAAAATACTTCCCTAGTTTCCCCCACCTCCCAGAAAAATGTCAGTGCAATTGCAAAACAGATATGCATGCAAGAGGGATGTTTAATAAAAGGCCTCCGTTATGTCAGTAAATGTGTCATAACTCAAAAACAGCATTTACCATTATCATAGGCTTGGAGCTTTCATATGATCTTTGGCCTCATTCTCCAAACTACAGCTAACCAAACATCCTGGAGGTCATCTGCCACTACATTTTACACAAAACCATAAAAGTTACAGCCATTTAGAGTCGAATGGGACCACAGAGATCATCCATGAGATCGTCTACACAAATCAACAATGATAATAGGCTTCTATTGACCATGTACTACATCCCAAGAACCATGTCAAGCATTTACACAGCACCTCTTTTAATCCCCCATCAACCCCTCAGAGTTGGAACTCTTATTATTCACATTTGACACATGAGATTTTAAGTATTAAGTCCAATGTCACACATTGAGGAAGAAGCAGCACCTACATCCCCACCTTGGTCCGTTGAGCTCTGAACTACTACCATATATTGCCTGCTTCTCCAACCAATGAGCCTACATGAACTTTCAGACTCCAGAATCCTAGTGAGACCCTCTTTTGACTGGAGCTTGCCATTCCCATGCATGGCAAGCCATGTACAATCACAGAAAACGTTGCATCTACCTGCACTACATGCCCAACACAACAGTTACTTCTTAACCTTTATGTTAAATCATAAAATACTGAGCTGAAGAGGGGTTTTAAAGACCATTCAGTCAAAACCTTCATTTTAGAAATAAGAATGCAAAGCCTGGAGAGGTGAAATGGCTTTCCTAGAATCCCACAACTACCTAAAAGGCAGAACAAAAGTAATATTTTAGGAGTTGAAAATAGTATGTTGACAAATGACATCACCAAGATAGTGACATACGTTGTTCCTGACTTTCCTCCCCCACACAAGAACAACTAACATCTATTCAAGAATAAGACACCACTGAGAGAATCTTAGAACGTGTCAGTGAGGCTGAAGCACCACTAAGCCCCTGAGAGACCAAGACAGACTGCATTAGAGAGTACGACAAGCAGCTACACACTGACCACATTGCCTCTCCTCCAGGACAGCACAGCACTATGTGGAGAGGTCTCCCATGAGCCTCCATTTCCTCCAGCGGGAAAAGAAAACCCAGGAGGGACAACCAGATCCCCCAGCATTCTGGGTCACTTTGTGGGAGCCCCTACTCTGATTTCCTACCAGAGGGATTGCAGGGCAATCTTTGGGCCCAGCCACTGAGAATCTGTGACAGAGAAGGGGGAAAGGGCTTGCAACAACCAGCACTCGGGGATCTTGGCAGACTGAGTTACCAAGTAGTAACCCCAACTAGCGACTTTGCTCATCTACAGAACCAAGTTGAAGGCACACACTGACTGGGGAACCCAATGTGGTGCAGCTCTGCCTGATGTGGAGCCTCAAACAAGGAGTTTTGCTGGCCCTAGAGCCTGGTTTGCCCCCACCTCAGCAAGGTGCTGAGTCATGGTTCCACCCACCTTGAAAGCGCCTTCCAGCTCCATATGACCAGAAGAGCTGGTGAAAACACTGGAAAGCTGTGTGGCCCACTGGTGCTTGAGCTGGCAGACAGAGCCAATAGTTTGTGGAGCAGAGCCAGTGGCCCTGTTGAGCCAAGGAACTTGGGATGTGGTCAGCTTGTGTTAAGACAACAAAGAGCTTTACCAGTTTTAAAGCCACTTCCCCTTTTGCACCTGAGCAGGGAATGTAATTCGTAGCCCCGCTCATGACTGAATACAGCCTTTAGCCTGTCTGACCAGGGAATCTAACCAGAGAACACAGCAAGCTATGTAGCCCATTCAACAGCCCTACATACAGTGGCACTTGAACAGAGAGCACAGCCCGTGTCTTCCCCCATCTGCAGAGCAAAACCATTGGCCTCACCTGACCAAAGAATTCAGTGCAAGAATTTCACACCTGGCAAAGCTCTCCTTCAGAAATTTAAAAGGGATAAAGACTTCCCCCCAAAAAAACAAAAGCTGAGGGAGTTCATTACCACCAGAACTGCCTTACAAAAAAATGCTAAGGGTGTTCTTTGAGTAGAAGTAAAAGAACACCAATTAACATCATAAAAACTCAAAAAGGTAGCATAAATCTCACTGGTAATGGTAAATATATAGTCACAGTTAGATTCTGCAATGTGGTAATAGTGGAATATAACTCACAACTCTAAAAGTTTTTAAAAATGAATGTAGCAAAAATAACTATAAATACAACAATCTGTTACTACACAATATAAAAAATATATATAAGTTATAATAGCAATAACCTAAAATGTGAGGGGGAGAAGAAGTAAAAGTGTAAAGTGTAACTTCTATTGAAGTTATATTGTTACCAGTTTAAAATAAGGTGTTATAAGTTTAAGATAGTTTACGTAAGCCTCATGGTAATCACAAGGGAAAAACCTGTAGTTATTACACAAAAAACATGATAAAGAAGTAAAAGCATACTGATACCAAAAAACACAAAAACATACAAAAAGACAGCAGGATAAGTAAAAAGGAACAATGGATCTGTAAAATAACCAGAAAACAATTAACAAAATGGCAATAGTAAGTCCTTACCTATCAATAATGACTTTAAGTGTAAGTGGATTAAATTCTCCAAGAGACACAGAACAGTTGAATAGATTAAAAAACAAAAATGAAAACAAGATCCAACAATATGCTGCCTAGAAAGAGATTCACTTTAGCCCTAAAGACATACATAGGCTAAGAATGAAGGGATGGAAAAAGACATTTCAAGCAAATGCTCACCAAAAAAGAAAAAAGAAAGAAAAAAAAAAAAAGCAGGGGTGGCTATGTTTATATCAGACTTTAAACTAAAAATGATAAAAAGAAAAATAAGACAAAGAAGATTATTATGTAATGATAAAGGGGTCAATACATCAAAAAGATATAACAATTATAAATATTTATACACCCAATATTGGAGCACCCAAATATATAAAATAAAAACTAACAGAGCTAAAAAGAGAAATAAATAGTAATATAATAATAATTGGGGACTTTAATACCTCACTCTCAACAACTGATAGACCATCTAGACAAAGAAACAATAAGTAAACAGCAGTTTTGAACAACACTATGGACAAAATGGACCTAACAGATATATATAGAACATTCTACCCAACAATAGCAGAATACACATTCTTCTCAAGTATGTGTGAAACATTTTCTAGGATAGATCATACGTTAGGCCATAAAACAAGTCTGAGCAAATCCAAGAAGACTGAAATCATACAAAGTATCTTTTCTTACCACAATGGCATGAAACTAGAAATCAATAACAAGAGGAAAACTGAAAAATGCATGATGCATGTAAATTAAACAACCCTCTCTTGAACAACCAATGGATCAAAGAATAAATTAAAGAAGAAATTAAAAAATTCCTTGAGACAAATAAAAATGGAAATGCAACATACCAGAACTTATGCAATACAGCAAAAGCAGTTTTAAGAGAGCAGTTTATAGCAGTAAATGCCTACATTAAGAAGAAAGGTCCCAAATAAACATCCTACCTGTATGACTTAAGGAACTAGAAAAAGAACAAACTGAACTCAAAGTTATTAGAAGAAAGGAAATAATAAAGATTACAGCAGAAACAAATGAAATAGAAAACAGAAAAGCAATAAAAAAGATTAACCAAATTAACAGTTATTTCTTTGAAAAGGTAAACAAAACTGACAAAACCTTAGCTAAACTAACCAAGGAAAAAAGAGAAAGAACCCAAATCAACAGTTACTAATGAAAAAAGAGACATTACAATTGATACCACAGAAATTCAAAGGATTATTAGAGGTTATTATATGCCAACAAAGTGGACAACCTAGAAAAAAATGAAAAAAATTCTTAGAAACATACAACCTACCAAGACCGAATCAAGATGAAATAAAAATATGAATAGACCAATTACTGGTAAGGAGACTGAACCAATAACCAAAAATCTTTCAATAAAGTCCAGGCCCAGATGGCTTCACTGATGAATTTTACCAAATATTTAAAAAGAAAAAAAAAGAGTGAACACAATCCTTCTTAAAATTCCAAAATTTCAAAGAGGAGAGAACATTCACAAACCCATTTATGAAGCCAGCATTACCCTGATACCAAAACTAGAAAAGGATACTACTAGAAAAAAAAAAAAATTATAGGCCAATATCCCTGATGAATATAGATGCAAAAATTCTCAACAAAATTCAGCAACACATTAAAAGAATCAGTCACCATGATCAAGTAGAATTTATCCCTAAAATGCAAGGATGGTTCAACCTACACAAATCAATGTGATACATCACATTAACAGAATGAAAGAAAAGGATCATATGATCGTCTCATTAGACACAGAAAAAGCATTCAACAAAATTCAACATCCATTCATGATAAAAACTCTTAACAGATTAGGCAGAGAAAGAACATATCTCAACATATTAAAGGCCATGTATGACAAGCTCACAGTGAACATCATGCTCAATGGTGAAAGGGTGGAAGCTGTTCCTTTAAGTCAGAAACAATACAAGGATGCCCATTCTCACCATTCCTGTTCAATATAGTATTGGAAGTCCTAGCCAGAGCAATCAGGCAAGAAAAGTAAAAGGTATCAGAATTGGAAAAGAAGAAGTAAGATAGTTTTTATTTGCAGATGACATGATTTTATATATAGAAAATCCTAAAGACTCAACCCAGAAACTCTTAGATCTAATCAATAAATTCAGCAAAGTTTCAGAATACACAATTAACATACAAAAATCTGTAGAATTTATATACATGAACAATGAAATTTTTGAAAAAGAAATAAAGAAATTGATCCCATTTACAGTAGCATCAAAAACAATAAAATGCTTAGGAGTAAATTTAACTAAGGAGGTAAACTGAAAACTACAAGACATTGATGAAAGAAATTGAAGAAAACACAAATAAATGGAATACTGTGTTTGCAGATTGGAAGAATTAATATTGTTAAAATGTCTAAATTATCAAAAGGAATCTATAGAATTGATGCAATCTCTATTGAGATTCCAATGGCATTTTTTACAGAAGCAGAAAAAAACACTCCTAAAATGTATATGGAACTACCAAAGACCCACCAAAGCAATCCTGAGAAAGATAAACAAAGTAGGAGGCATCACATTTCCTAATTTCAAGCTATAGTATAGTTTTAGTCATCAAAACAGCATGGTATTGGTATAAAAAAGACAAATAGACCAATGAACATAACTGACAGTCCAAAACAGACCCAAGTATATACGGTCAACCAATATTTGACAGGGAAAGCAAGCGTATTCAATGAAGAAAAGACAGTCTCTTCAATAAATGGTGCAGGGATAACTGGATATTCACATGTAAAAGAATGAAACTGGACCCATATCTTACAGCACTCACAAAAATTAACTCAAAATGGATTACAGACTTAGATATAACACCTGAAACCATGAAACTCCTAGAAGAAAATATAGGAACAAAGCTCCTTGACATAAGTCTTGGTAATGATTTTACGGATATGACATCTAAATCACAAGCAACAAAATAAAAAATAAATGAGGGGGACTACATCAAACTAAAAAGCTTCCTCACAGCAAAAGAAACCAACAACAAGGGAAAAGATAACCTAGGGAATGGAAAAAAATATTTGCAACTCATATATCTGATAAGGGGTTACTATCCAAAACATATAAAGAACTCCTACAACTCAATAGGAAAAAAAACAAATAGCCCAATTAAAAAAATGGGCACAGGACCTGAGTAGATATTTCTCCAAAGAAGATATATAAAAGGCCAACAGGTACATTAAAAAAAAAAATGCTCAACATCACTAGTCTTCAGGGAAATGCAAATTAAAACTACAATGAGATATCACCTCACATCTGCTAGAATGGCCATCATAAAAAAGACAAGAGGTAACAATGCTGGCAAGGATGAGGAGACTGGGAACCCTTGTGCTCTGTGTGTGAGACTGTAAATTGGTACAGCTGCTATGGGAAACGGTATGGGAGATCCTCAGAAAGTTACAAATAAAATTCCTGTATGATCCAGGTATTCTACTTCTCGGTGTTTATCCAAAGATAACGAAAACACTATCTTGAAAAGATATCTGCACCCCTAAGTTCATAACAACATTATCTACAACAGCTCAGCTGTGGAAACGACCTCAGTGTTCACCGATGGGTGAATGGACAAAGAAGCTGTAGCATATACATACAATGGAATATTATCCGGCCATTAAAAAATATGAGGAAGTCTTACCATTTGTGACAACATGCATAGAGGTGGACGGCATTCTGCTAAGTGAAATAAGTCAGACAGAGAAAGACAAATACTCACAAATACTCCATATGTAAGTATGATCTAAAAAAAGAAAAGAAAAACTCATAGAGAAAGAGATCAGACTTGTGGTTACCAGAGGCAGGGGGTTGGGGAGAGAAGGAATTAGAGAAGGTGGTCAAAAGGTATAAACTTCCAGTTAAAAGACAAATAAGTTCTAGGGATGTAATGTACATATGACTACAGCTAGCACTGCTGTGTGATATATAGGGAAGTTAAAAGAGGAAATCCTAGAGTTCTCATCACAAGGAGAAAATTTTTTTTTCCTTTCCTCTTCTTTCTTTTTTTATTGTATCCATATGGTAAGTGGACATTAGCTGAATCTGTTGCGGTGATCATTTCACAATACATGTAAATCAAACCATCATGCCGTACGCCTTAAACTTAAATACAGTGATGTATGTCAATTATTTCCCAATAAAACTAGGGAAAGAAAGAGAAAACAGTATGTTGTTTTATTTCTTCCATCCTCCCCCCCCCATAAATGCAGTTGAACCTACTAACCTAGTGCTAGAAGCTTATGAGAAAGATCATCATCCTTTCCTGAAAAAAAAATTCCCTCTCCAGTTGAAATTATTAACCTTTTGGAGGCTTTGGCTTTTATTCCAGAATTTATGGAACATGCAGCTCAAGGGTATAATGTGACTTAACTTGAAAAAGGTCAGTTCCCTCTTCAGGGCTTTCTAGCAATTTTACAATAATGTTGTACATTTATATGGAGCATTTTCTGCTAGGGGAATGGGATCATCAAAATTAGGTATCTCTCAGTTATTTTTTGAAGTGCTCAGTCAGTTTACAGGTAGACTGCCCAGTTCCCAGCATGGCGGGGTGGGGGTGTGTATCTACTGTATATCCATTGTATGTATATGCTACAGCTTCTTTGTCCATTCACCCATCGGTGAACACTGAGGTCGTTTCCACAGCTGGGCTGTTGTAGATAATGTTGTTATGAACTTAGGGGTGCAGATATCTTTTCAAGATAGTGTTTTTGTTATCTTTGGATGAACACCGAGAAGTAGAATACCTGGATCATACAGGAGTTTTATTTGTAACTTCCTGAGGATCTCCCACATATTTACATGTGAATATCCAATTCCCTCTTTCCCGCATGAAAAGGGTATGGCAAAGGAAGTAGCGCTCAGACAGAGGAAGCAGAAGACGCAACCTCTCACTGCAAGGAGTTTAGGATCCCTGAGAATTTTCTACACCCCCCTCCCCCGCCGCCATATAAACAAACAGCAACTGAAAAACTGAGAGCTATCTACATTCCTTGAGAAGATTGGTTAAATCTAGAGGAAAGAAAAATGAAAGGGGGAGAAATAGGAAAACATGGTGAGTAAAAGAGAGGAAACAGAGAAGAAAGAAGATAAAGACCACCAATGAAGTGAAGAAACAAGGCAAGGACGCCACATCCAGGGATGGCTCAGCCCAGCTGTTGACAGGTATGGGGAAGGCCTCCAAGGCAGCAGGCAGAACCCCCAATCCAGACTTACCGGCAAGGAGCTAAGCCCCACTCCTGCAGGTAGGCAGTGACGGCCGGGAATGCGACACGACAAACATCATGATTGGACATCTTCCCAGCAGGGCCTGGAGGGCTAAGTCTTCATCCATGGGGCAAGAGGAGGACAGAGAAGAACAAGACGAACCCTCTGCAGGTGACCAACACAAGTACTCAGGCCAAGGAACTAGGACAGAGGCCTGGTTATCAGAACTGGGGCCACAGGGAGTCGCATCTTGGAGTGGGGCCCAAGCATACTGATGGGAATCAGGTCACTAGGTCAGGGCTGGACGAGCGGCAAAGCTCACACGAGGTTAAGCTGCAGAACGTTGGCTCAGACTTTCTAAATCCCTCTTGTCTGTGATCACAACTGGTCCTGGAGACCCAGCCAAGTCTGCACAGGCAGGGAAAGTGTAGGGGTCAAAGGACTTGAAGTGTGAGGAGACAGATGTGAGGGGGCCAATACAGAAGGATGGAGATGTGTGGCTCCTGGGGGGCCAAGGCCTACAACACCCAAACTGCCCTTGTCAAATGGAAGCCCATCCAGAACCAGAGAACCACAAATGGAGTGAGGCTAACCTCCAGGTAAAACAGAATAGCTAAAGAAACTAGGAATGTGTAGGCCGGAAGAGAGAACATTCGGCTCAAGGCAAGAAGTAGATGAATTCAATATTTCAACGCCACATGAAAGGAAGTCTCGATGCATTCTGCCTGTCTAGTCAAACAGAACTGAGCCCACTGGGTGGAATTCCCAGGAAGTTTTTAGTCTCAATAGAAGGAAAGCATTCCTACAGCCTGCCTCTGCAGGCTCCATAAACTCATTCACTTTGTACAGCACTTACTGATTAGGGTACCTACACGGCCTGGTTTGCCCAGCACGGTGCCATCTTATGCTGTGGTATCGGTGCCCATCGGGTCAGCACCCCATTCGCTCTTAAAGAATCCTGATTCGAATAATAAATGACATGGCCCCCTACTCAAATGAGCACTTGCTATGCGCCCGGAGTGAACACCGAAGACACAGCGAACACTCAACCCCTCGCTTTGGTGAGCTCTCAGCCTAGGTAGGAAAAGAGATATGGAAAGAACAAATTAGAATATAACATGGTAAGGGCTGTATAAATAAGAGTGCTAGGGATTGAGACATTCATTTTAGTATCAGGGATGAAAAACAGTTCACAGCTCACTCAATACACGTTCCCTGTTTACTCTTTTAATAAATACATGCTGAACAAGTGCTGTGTGACAGGTGTTATATATGGATAGCACTGATATAATACCGAACAAAACTGAATTCCCTCTTTCCCACATGAAAAGGGTATGGCAAATGTGCTAAACTTATAAAAATGCGCTTTCATTTTTTGAAAAACCTACTTACTGGACAGATTTCTTTACATATATTCGACCAAACCATGCGTTCAGAAACTTCCAATCATTGGTCCTAAACCTGATTGCTAAAGTCCAATAAAATCAAACCCCTTTTCCACATGGCAATTTTTTACACCTATGTCGGCAGCTAATACATTTTCCCCCAGTTTTCTATTTTCCCAGCTAAATATTCCCAGTTCTTTCATTCAGTTTTCCTATGATCTGGATATTGGACTTTTCACCAGTCCGGCTACTTTGTCCTTCTCGATTGTCCATGTCCCTCTGAAAAAGGGAAGCCCAGAACCATCGCCAAGTAGAGGTATGCCCTGGCTGGCGCCCAAAGAGCAGGACCTCTCTGTTTCTCCACGCTCTTCCTCTGGACCAGCCCACCTCTCGCACTGCTGGTCAGGCTGACTGGCTGCTAAGGCAGTATTTGTGTTGATTTCTTTATAATTCATGTCCCCACAACACTATTAGGACTAGCAATATAGCACTGAGTTCCTACTTTATTTCCTCTTGTTAGTTTATGATTCCATAGAGTTCTAGAATGTTAGTGTTCAGGGATATGGCAAATCCTCCAGTCCTGTCCTTAGGTTTTACAGGTGCAGTTACTGAGGCACAAAGAGGTCATAGGAGAGTCTTAAATCACAGCTCATTGCATTCCTGCCTGTCAGGACCCAGATTCCATCCCTCTGCATAGAACCATCAGTGCTATCTATAACTATTTCCTCTCCCTTACCCTTTGAATGCTACAATGAGGAAGGATCTGCCCTCCAGGAAATATCCCTACTCCCAGAATCTTCGATTTTCAACCCATTCTCCAAACTTATAACTAATGCTATGTTTTTGAGAAAATTAACTGCCCTTGTTAAAATGCTGTAAAAGTTCTCCATCCTATAACAGCTAGAGCCCGGCCTCCTAGCATGCCCTAGAAGACCTTTCTAGCCTGTTATTTACTTCTCCCCTGATGCTTCTAACTCTTGTCAATTTGAATGAGAACCATTTCCAAATATGCTGCATCTGTTCAGTACCCTCCGAAATTCTATCTACAGCTCTCTCTTCTTGGACTGCTCTCCCCACTTGGCAAACTCTTAGTTCCCACTTTGTGACTTGCCTTCATGAGAAAGTCTTCCCCCCACCCCCACAAGCCCCCAGCGGTGAGCTCATTGCTCCCTTCACTGCATTTCCTATAACACCTCGTATAGGTGCCATTTGTACCCATAACATATGGTGATGTTTTTACTGTCTCCTGTAAAGAATGACCCCCTTGAGGACAGGTATTACATCTGTCATCTAATAAATATTCAACACCTATTTCATCTCATTTGTTCAACAAATATTAACTGAACCTATTTGATGCTAGGCTCTGGCACATGGGGTGACCAAGATCCGTGAGGTCCTTGCCCTTATACACCTTGCAACAGGGCAGATGTTCACTAAAAACAAGTAAGAACGATGGAGTATAATAAGCACATTAACTGGGGAAGTACTGCGAGCTGTGGGCCCGGAGAAGAGGGGTCCTAATACAGAGTAGGAGTCATGGAAGCTCTCTCTAGAAAAGTCACATTTAAGCCAAGACCCAAGAAGTTATCCAAGGGAAGAGCTCGAGATTGAGTCCAGTTTATCAAGCTTATCTCCTGTCTAAATAGCATTTTCTACCATTTCTTTAAAGTCATTGGTTAAGAACAAGGATGGAGGTCTGTGGAAACTGGCTAGAGATTTTCCATTAACCAATATTATGGAGGATATGCCTATGACTGGGGGTGATGTTCAAAATATTTACCAACAGGTACAACACAGACATCAACCAGTCGGAATGGACACCAGCCAGAGGCAACCAGACTGCCTACTCCCATGCACACAGGCTGAATCCCAGCCCTGGGCAGGAGAATAGAGCCTGCTGTGGATCTCCCCACCTGGAGGGAGGCAGAGATGCAGCTCTAGTCCACCTCCTTTTGTAGAAGGCTTTAATTCTGCATACTGAGGACACCAGGCACATAAGTGGGACTTCACACAGTTATCTCTTAAATGCACACACTGCAAACCAGGCTATGCACCCATGGTCTCCTAGGAGAACGATCTCTTGAGTCAGCTAAAACTGCTGGCTGCTCTTTTCATATCTCCTTTCCCGTTCAATGCTCCTTTAATACCCACAGTAAGTTCAGAAGTGCCCAGGGTCTGCCTTTCTTGCCTGGGGCTTTCTTTGCCCGCCTCCCAGTTGACTGAGGAATTCTAAACATGTGTCTGTGGCTCAGCGAGGCCACTGGGACATCAGGCCATGGGTTGGATTGGGGTCTATATCCTGAGAGGGAGACTGGAGGGGAAACTCCGCCTCAGGTGTCTGCCAAGAAAAAAATGGAAAGAAGGTATCTGTGCCACAGGTATCATTCCAGCCCCTTTCTTTGTAGACTGTGGGCTTTATAAGGGTCTGAAGTAGCAACAAACCTACCTCAGACTTGTAAAATGTACACAGTATGAAGCCATAAGAAAATCACCTCAAGTTTTCCATAGCTTTATAGAAGTAAATGTGTTCGGTGCATAGTAAAGCTCCCTTCGAAGGGTAGAGGTTTCCGCATGTACCCCAGGGCAGAAGGAATGCCTTACGTAACTTTGTCTTTGTTACTTTTCTGTTCACTCAGGGAATGTTTATGGAGTGCCTTCTGCATACAGTACACTTTCTTCACCTCAGAGAGTAAAACTGTGATCCCTAAACTGGGCAGGATCATGAATCAACCTATATTCTGGGAAAATAATGAGTTACTTCCATCACCCTTTACAAATTTGGGGGAAGTCAACTATTTATCACTTCATATTACCAATGGCATTGCTTGGTGTTTATGACCCCCGGTTTTGTTGCTAGACGGGTTTTCATTCAGCACTTGCAGGAGGTTTGTGGCCAATCTGAGAT
Source organism: Halichoerus grypus (assembly GCF_964656455.1). NCBI lineage: Eukaryota > Metazoa > Chordata > Mammalia > Carnivora > Phocidae > Halichoerus > Halichoerus grypus. Next base: position 61,871,914 of record NC_135715.1, on the reverse strand, counting down.
TAAATGGAGTGCTTCCTAAACCTCTCTTCCCAGACTGACCCCACAGCACCATAGTGCTTGTGAGCTGAAGCAGGTGCAACATTGCAGACTGCCCCACAGCCCTCCAAAGACCAGCAGGCCAACTCCCACCCCTCCCTTCTTTTCCGAGGCCCTGGCCAGGTCAGCCTTCCAGGCTCTTGGGTTTCCATGGTACCCAGAGAAGGTTCTGGTTGCTTCCAGGCCGAGGCTATTTGGGAGTGTGCTCAGGGTCGCCTCCAGGAGGTAACTTCTGAACACATACCTTAATGTCTCCCTAGCACTTCCCACTGGCTCTGTCGTCTCAGGCCTAGATCCTTGAATTTTGTGAGCCTCAGTTTCCTCCTCTAAAAGTTATATATATAGCAGCTAGCCCAGAGAGCTGTTGTGAAAATTAATGGGTTTGCGCTATGTGGACTCCACCCTCACCCCTCACTCCACACCACCCCCAGGAGACAGGAGAGCCATGGGACGTGGGGTAAGGTGTAGAGTAACAAATGTACTATCTGCCCAGGTCTCTCTACCAGGAAATCTGGTCACATCACCCGGCAAACTCATCCCAAACACTGTCACTCACTGTCCCAGCCCAACTGGGCATACTGAGTACTTAGTCTCTGTCCAACTTGCTTTGCCAAATAGGTTGACTAATGCTACCAAGGTAGTTTGTGAGTTCTGCCAACTGGCTAATTGTCCCGACATCTCATGTAGAGCTTCAATATATACAGCAGGAAGGAGATTTGTTCTGATTTAAGGAGACGTTGCTGGTGATTCCACGCACCCTCCCCCACTCCACCTCCCTCTCACCCCCCATCCCCACCTTCAGCACTTCTGTGAAACTCTGAAAGCCATTTGAAAAGCCCCACCTTGGACCACTGCACTGAGTGCCCTGAGACTTTCACGGTTCATAACACCCAGAATCTGAGCCCTGAAGGCAGCTGAGAGATAATATAATCAACACCTTCAAAAACCTTCAGCAACAAGAACATTCAAGAGACACAGGCCACACCAGTTTCTTCCGTATAACATACGACTTCTTTTTTATTTTTTCCTGCTTCCTATCTGGACGAATAGAGGGGCCTCCAGCTGTTCTTGTCAGTCAAATCGCCAGTATTTCCTTTCTGGGAATGCGTTTTTCCTGAAGCAGCATTTTAGCACCAGATTAGCACCTGATGCATTAGTGCTTTTTATCACCTAGCAATATTTGCCATCCAAAGGGCTGAGCAACACAGTTACCATTGCTCACTTTACATTTGTTTGCTGCTTTCAGTCCATTGTCTCAGCGCAACCTGCACTTGAACCACACAAAATGGCCCTAAGCAAGAAAGTGAAGCAGTATTAAAGGTCAGAAATTCTTAGTCACTGAGCTCCATCTATCTCTCTTCGCTAGTCTCTGTCCCTCCCTTGCTCCCCCTCCCCCGCCTTTTTTTTTTTTTAAACCCCAGAACCAATTTTTCAAAGAATTTCAGTTCCTGGACACATAGTGAGTGTTCAATAAATATCTGATAATCTGATTTAAAACACTGGACATAAAAGGATATTCCAGAGTGTGGAGGTTCTCGTCACAGAATTTTCGACCTAGCAGGGAACTCGGAAATCACACAGGATGAGCCCTTCATTTTGTAGGTGGGGAAAGGTGAAGGGACCCACCCATGTTCCCAGCCAGCTATTATTATTACTGAGACCTCCTACTTTCAACCCAAACAGCATCATGATTACGAAAACGCTTATTCTCTTGTTCTCTTCAAGGTCCTCATGTTCCAAGTTTCCAACCGAAATATGATGTCGTTCTGCAATCACCTTGACTCTAGAAGTTTGGTTAAGGTTACCTTTTCATTTCAAAGATGGGAAATAAAAAAAGCTGGCAAATAAAAAACTAGAATTCCTTTGTTTGCCCAAGACAGTTCATTCAAGATCTCGCAAACCTGGCTATGTGCCAGAATGATTACCTGGCTGGGTTTCAAAATCATAATTTTTCTACCAAATCCATCTCGGGGCTTGGCAAGACTTGAGACTCTGTCTGTTCCTGGATTGTTCAGGGTTTGTTTGTTTCTGTTTGTTTGTTCTCCCAGGGATTCTGCTACACATCAGGTTTAGAGCCTGCAGATCTAATCAGTGCCCACTCCGTAATCCCACTCACAACATGGACAGCGTGGAGCACGTACTTGAAGATATCTGGGGAGGATGATACTATGGGTGTTCTCCAGGAATCACAGCTATCAAAATACGACTCAAAAGTGGAACCTATGATAATAATAACGTTGCCTCCAAGTCCCACTTGCTCGATCATTGAAGGTAAGTTCACTCTGGTCCCGAGTGCCCTGGCCCCTGGCAAGTGCCCCCAGATACTGCCCTTCCTGGCATGTGAACAGCTGGGGAAGCTGAGCTGCCGGCACTGAAGCCTCGGGCGGCGGCACCAGCAGGCATGAAATCACGAGGCAAGTGTAATTTAAAACCTACATATTTAATTAGACAAACTCTTGTCAACATATAGTTCCAGCACGTTCTCTCTCTTTTGGCTCTAATTCCCTATGACCGCCTTCTTTCCAAGTAATTCCATGAGTTCTGGGAATGTCCAGAACGGCACATGCCCAGGACTGGGACCAATTTATCCTGAGTAATCTGTCAAGCTGCAGTTCATGCTTTTCCACTGGTTTAGGTTACCAAGCAACCTCCTTGTCACCCAGGATAATGACCTGACTCTCACTCCAGGGGACACAACACAACATGGGATCTTGGGCGCAGGAACAGCACCAGCGCAGGACTCACGCCAACCTGCAGGTGAAGCCCAGCTGTGCAGTTGCTCTGGTCACTTGTTTAGCCTTTGTATGTAAAATGGGGATGGGGGAGCAGCTCCCCAGCCGGTTATGATTTGAGATAATGCATCTAAAGCACCAGGTTGTTTTGTTTAGCGTCAGCCTGAGAGCAGAAATGATTTGGCAGCAGGGAGTGAGGTGCAGGAGGGTCACTGACTGCTGGGGCGCTCCGGTCACCATCAAAGTGGACAGAGAGGGAGACCTCCGGGCCCCCTGGCTCTCTCAAGTCCCTCTGGAAAAGTGCAGAAATGCCTCTGCTTTTGTAGCCACAGTGGGATTGGGAAACTTTATGTACCATTTCTGTGAAGCCTTGAGCATACAGGAAGCTTAAAGCTGGCCATGGTAACTGGCCCCAACAAGGGCCCGCGTCAGCCCCAGACTCAGCATCAACAGCTCTCTGAGGCCATGGCCTTCACAGTTGCCTCAGCACTTAGTTTATAAGCTCTGTCCATGACTTGGGGCCAATGCAGCTGGTCCTTTCTCGGCTCCATTGTGGCCACTTCATATGGGGTTTCACCCCTTCCCCCACCCCCACCCCCCACTAAAAAAGGCACCGGTGGGGAGGGTGCAGAGGGAGCATCCAGCCAATCCCATAAATTTGCTCTCAAATATTTTTGCCAGGAAAAGCCAAAAGTTAAAAAGAGGTCCTGGCTACTCAAGCACTCAAAGCTTTTGTATTTGAGGAGGGGCTGGCTGATTTGGAGGATTTAAGAACAAACTGGAAACCAGAGCAGGGACTCCTAATGCAGAATTTACTGACAGCTTTTTGTGACCAGGGGCCTACCGACCTCAATTAATGGTTTCAGGATCCTCTTGGAGAAGAAGGGGGCAGGGGAAGTGTTCTCTTTGTAAGCTTGGTGATAATGAAAGCTGTCCAGGTAGCTCAAAGAACTAGTCCTGGCCACCAAAAGGCAAGGGGCCCCTCCAGTAAGAGGTGGAGACAATTTCTTACAGCCCTAGGAACCAGGAGAGGGCAAGCAGGACACAAGGAAATAAAATACAGTCCTCCCTGGAAGCCAAGCAGACAGGAGAGCACCCCCAACACCCAGAATGAAGCCTCTGGTGAGACCCCCTGAGGACTTCATGCTCTTTTGCAAAAAGCCCTCTCCCAAAGGGGTGCCTGGTCTCACCTTTCTGAGAATCTGTGCTGTCAGAGCTACAAGGAGCCCGGTTCCAGGACGTGGACATTTATAAACATATTTACTCTGAATCCGTAGAGTAGTCGGCAGGGCGGGGAGCGGGGAGGGCAGTGCTGACTGCATGTGTGCAGCTCACACGTGCTGAGTGACAGCACAGGCCCCTCATTGAATCCCAGCCTGCCAGAGCACACGCGCTGTTCCATCCAGCCCCGTAAGCCCAGTAGCGGCCAGGGGTTTGGTTGGGCTTTCATTCGGCACTGGGTGGCTGGTGTCAGAATAAAGCAGAAAGAGCCCGGGCTCAGAGTCCAGAAGCCTGCCCAGGATTTGGCTCCAGCTCCACGGACCGATTTGCTGCCCAACCTTAAGGAAGTCCTAAACCTCTCTCTGCAGTCTCTGCATCTGTCAACTCTTGATTCGTTTTGTAAAGATATTACAAGAAGCTTCTGATCTCCCAGTGACCTAGTCCAAAGTGTGATCTGGACCCCTCACATCAGAGCCATTAAAAGTGCAGATCCCTGGGCCCAGCCAAGACCAACTGAAAGAGAATTTCTGGAGAAAGAACTAAGAAATCTGCCTTTTAACAAAGTCTCGGGTGATTCTCATGTGCCCTCAACAGTGAAAGTCACTGACTTAGAGGAGGAGTTCAAACTCCTTCGTGTGGAGCGAGGGCCTTTACAGTCTGCCTTTTGAGGACCATTCCCAGCATCCTCTCTGCTTCGACACCACTGGCTGACGTTCAGATCCACACACGGAGGCCAGGCACTGGGCTAATTAAATGCATCCACTGAACCCCCAGAGCAGTTCTACGAACAAGTACTATTATCCTCCCCATTTTACAAATGAGGAGACTGAGGTTTACAGAGGCTCAGTCATGTGACCAAGATCACACAGGAAGCATGATGATGAGGTCAGAATCCCATTTCCATCTATGGGACTGTAGAGTTCTCTCTCTTAACTACCCCCAATATACCACATTGTGTATTCCCTCAAACACGCCTGTGTGCCCCTGCTCAGGGTGGCCCCTTGGCCTCATATGCCTCACAAGACTCTTATCCTCTGCAAATATATAGAACTCAAATTTTTTACCTGCCCCCCCGCCAAAAAAACTTCTGTGCATTAGCTACCCCTCCTTTGTGCTTGGACACTCTCTTTTCATATCTCTACTCCAACACTGTCCAAATTGTTTTGTGATTATTTGTGTTCCAGCCTCCTCTGAGATGCAGAGGATTTTTAAGGCAGTCAGACTATTCTGAATGGTACTGCAATGGTGGATACATGTCATTATATATTTGCCCAAACCCATAGAATGTACACCACCAAGAGTGAATCCTAATGCAAACTGCGGCCTTCGGGGGATTATGGAGTGTCCATCTAGGTTCATCAATTATAACAAATGTGCTACTCTGATGGGGGATAGTGAGGGTGGGGAAGCTGTGCATGGGTGCAGTCTGGGGATATACGGGAATTCTGCCGTGAACCTAAAACTGCTCTAAACAACAAAGTCTATTTGTATTTTTAAGAATTATAGGACTCTGGGGCGCCTGGGTGGCTCAATCATTAAACGTCTGCATTCGGCTCAGGTCATGAGCCCAAGGTCCTGGGATGGAGCCCCGCATCATCATCGGGGGGTTCCCTGATCAGCGGGAAGCCTGCTAATCCCTCTCCCACTTCCCCCTGCTTGTGTTCCTTCTCTTGCTGTCTCTCTCTCTCTGTCAAATAAATAATAAAAATAATAAAATCTTTAAAAAAAAAAAAAGAATTCTAGGACTCTGTTATCCATCCCTCTAACCACACACCACAGCATACAGAAGAGGCTAAATAAAAGCACGTTGACTGAAATGGACAGCCCTTTCCCAAAGGCCTGAGGAAAACAGATCTGAGGAACTGCCTCAGCCATGACGAGAGACAAGGAAGAGATTATGTGAACGGGTCAAGTGATGGAAACTTCAGAGGAAGCCTCAAAAGGACGGATGAGAGACTGGGCAAGGTGTCATGGGTCCCGACAACAGGCTGGAGAATGGGGCCCATTCTGCAAAGCAGAGGCTGCGAGGGGGCAGAATGGAGGAGCCAGAGTGAAGAAGACGAGAAGGGGCCATGGGGTGGAGGCAAACCGAAACGTCCAGAAGTGCTTTGCCTGCAAGCGCTCCTGAGCCCCAACCATTCCAGAAGGCAAGCAGGGCCTTTAGAAGGGAAAAAGAAGACCCACACAGTCAGTGCCCAAGGGCGAGAAGGCAGATTCTAGGAGCATCGGGGGACCATTCATCATCCAAAATGAAATGCAAGGGAAAACATCAGCAAGTGGAATTATGCTGCAAGAACCCCGACTAGAATGTCATGGGGAACGAGTCCAAGAGACGTTTTAACAACAATCCTGATGCCAGGGATCAAAGAGTATGACATAAGCTTTAGAAGTGGAGCAATTAATGACGTGTTTTGTATGTTAAATCTGGAAGGAAAAAGAAACGCGTACTACCAGCTGTGTGGTAATGCCACGGAGTAGACCAAGGAGGAAAATAAACAGAGATTTAGAAACAAAATGGCTGCCCAAGAGACCTTGAGCTCTTATATGTTGGTTGAGTGAGAGGTTAGGAAGATCACTCCATCATTCTACCAATGCCTGCCCACAATGTAGATCAGATTTGGCATTTGACACCCTTCGGTTGAAAACCCAGCTCTTCCACTTACCGGGTCTGTGAACATGGGTAACTTTCTCGATCTCTGAGGCTCCGTTTCTTTATCTGTGAAAAGGAGAGAGTAGATAAGGCTTGTTGATAGGATTAAAGGAGACAAAGTATATTTAGCGCTTTAGAATAGTGGCTGGCAAAAAGGTTCTATAAATGATGGCAGTGGTGGTGGTGTCATGGCTGCTCCTATGTGATTTTATGACGATACCCTTTGCATGTACCCTTGCCCTATTCCTCCAAGTAGATTTTTACCCCCAAAAGGAATCCTGCAAGTTTTTCAGATTTGCCCAACTGAAACAAGGCCAGAATCTGCCTTTTCTTCAGAGCTGTCTGTGTGCAAGACAGTGTGCAGAGCCTGATTAAGATGCTCAAGACAGGGTTCCTAGCCTGCGGTCACTTCCATTCTAGCGCCAGAAAGGAATTGGCAGACCTCGCTGTGGCCCAAGGCAGAGCTGAAGAAGTGCCACAGGAGCATCACAACCAATGAGCCGGGATGAGAGGAGGGCACAGTCACTCACGGCTGGCATCATGGAAGAAGGGGCAATTTGCCAGGCAGAGTCCTAATGAAGTGACCGAGTGGATCCCAGAGACGCGGAGCCATGCACATCCCTCATAAATCACATTTTAAGGACAACTGCAGATGGCCATGCTTTGTATAAAGAACTCTGGTCTGGTACAACTGGTCCAAAAGAAAGAGCCTGCTGCCCAGCCGGGGGAGAAGAGCTGGACGGAGCCGATCGGATGTGGTGCAGGGGGATAGGAGCCGGGGTCTGTGGCAAGACTGAGCCAGAAACAGGGAGTCAGACAGACTCTGCAACGCAGGCAGGATGCAGAGTTGGGGCCAAGGCTAACTTTTGTTATGAGAGAGTCAAAACTGGAAATTAAGCTAGGAGAGTAGTACAAATGTGATGAGAGGAAAATCACGCATTTCTTAAGAGTGAGAGAGAAGAACTGAGAAAGAAGGACAGACAGGAAGACAAATGGAAGGAGAGACTGACCAACAGATAGAGAGGGACTAACAGGCAGACTGGCCAACAGACACAGAGATGGACAGAGACAGAACAAGCCGGACTGGCTGACTTTCCCTTCTTGGGTCGCGTGAGTAGGGGACACACAGCTGCAGAGTGGGGCAGCAGATCCCTGAGAAGGTGGGGCAGGGGCTGGGCATGCCGTAGAGGGGAGACAGGATGGGAAGAGAGGGGGGCCAAGGCAGTCAGAGCTCTCCTTGAAACTTCTCAACATTTTCTTGAACATAATTAGAGAAGCAACTCATACTCCGGCCCATGAGTCCTCAGCAAAGAACTGTCCCATTCATTGCATTCTGTAACAAGACAAAAAGCTTTATTGGCATTCTGGTAAGAAAGCTGGGATCAGGATATAAATCTCCCAAATGGGACGAGGGTTTTTTTAGGGCAGTCATTCAGCCGAGGCAGGACCGTGGCTGATGTCACCACCCCAGTGTGAACAGCGAGCGAGCCCTGGCCTCTTCTCCTGCCTTGGCCGAAAACGAGCTCTCTGATCTTGAGCAATTGACTTAACCTATCTGGACATCTGTTTGTAAATCCACAAAATAAGGAGATTGAACTGAATGTCTTTCAAGCTTGCCTGCAGTACTGCTAACATCCTAGATCCTGTGGTTCCACAAACACCCCATTATTTATACATCAGACTTTTTCGCAACACCTAAATAGTATTGCCAACTATGTCAATAATATTTTATTTATTATATTACTATGAAGTGAATAGGTTATTTATTTCCTCCCAGTACAACTTGTACTTGAATACAATTTCAACATGCATGCTAAATCTCTCCTCCTATGAACTCCCAAGCATTTAAATCGAGACACCTCTTAGTGTACTTACCCCATTCTGCTTTAGGCTATGATTATTCAGGAAAATGCCTTATTGTCCATTCCTAGATGTTAAGCTCCCCAGATGCTCCCTGGAAACCCAGCGGCAAAGAGAAAAGAACGGAGCTACCGGGGTGGCTTTCGTCTTTGCAAGCCCAAGAACCCAGGACGATACATTGCACAAAACTGACGTTCAGTGCGTGTTTGTGGAACAAACATATAGTTGGAGAGAATGCAAAACTTAAAAGGAATTCATCAAATGAGCCTAATTAAGTCTCCATCCTTTGCTCTTCCCCTAACACACCCGGAGGGCTAACCTAACACCTTTGCCTGGAGCTAATAAACATTGACCCCACTTAATTGCAAATGGCCCCTAGCCTCAGTGCTGCTGATGAGTTTGGGAAGAGCACAGAATACAGACAGGAGAAATCATTGCTGAGCGAGTCACTGGGGAAAGAGGCAGCTGGAATCCCCAGTCATCGAACTTGTTTGCAAGATGCCCACAGTGACACAAAAGGTAACATTATATGGAGGTGAAGGAACCAGACAGTGTCAGATTTGCTGGCAAAGCATTTTCTCAATCTTGAAAGTGAGAATGAGGGGGGAAAGGGGAAGGGGAGAAGAAACTATCATGGGTCTTCTCTAGGCAAAGGCCCCTCAAGCCATATTTTCTACTCATCCTGCAAGAAAGTTTAGATGCGGACCCAGTGGTTCTATTTCAGCAAGATCTCCTCGGTCTTCTTAATGTCCAGCAGCTCTCCTGAGCCCTGTGTCCTCTGCCTCTTTCCCAATTCCCAAGGAAAGTGCAGCCCTCCCCCAACTCCCCAACACAAGCTCTGGGTCCCTGTTAATAATCCACTTCTAAGTGGCGCTCTAACCACCACACCTCCGCACCCCGCCTACCTCCAGTCCTCACTCCCCTACCCAGCCTGGCCACAGGACACTGGCCTCCTCTGTCACCCAGGTGGCCCCTGCACAGGCGCGCGGGTCACCGGCCCTCACCTCTGGCCATCGGCTCACACTTCCTGTTTCTCCCAGTCCACCTCAGCCGCCCTCCACTGTGCTCTCACATTCCAGACACTTTTTCCCCCTCCCTCATTCCCTTCTTCTCCCATTACTAATGTCTATTCTAGAAACTTGCTCAGTTAGGACTGGACTCGCCAGTAATTGAGGGCATCTTGCACCACCCGAGTCTTGATTTTGTGAGCTAAAATTTCTGTTGGTGTTAACTTGCTAGCTCTTTTATTTTACTTTCCTCCGATGTTGATTCTCATTCCTGAGTTCACACTTTGGAGGAAGGAGGGAAGTTCACTCGATTGAGATTGGACAGAACCATAGGGATGGCCGCAGAGGGCCCTGAACCTGCCACTGCTGGCCAGAACGCACCCCATCTCCAGGCCGCGGTGGGCTCAGGGCCCAGGGCGGCAGCTAGCTTCTTCGCCAGCAACTGCCCTCCACAGCCTTCAAGGCCGCCGCTTTCGGACTGAAAACCCCCGTGGCTAAGTCTCTTGGAGGAGCAGGAAATGAGAGGCTGTTAACGAGCTGGACCTCTGTGAGTCGTGCCAAGAATTCTCCGCCCCACCGTCACAGAATGCTGAAACGGGCTGAAAGGGCCAGTCTTCCAAAAGAGTTAACCGGAGGCCCCATCACCAGGCTGTTAATGCCTCCGGCTCCGCGAGCTGACAGAAACAGGACGTTCTAAAATGGCTCCACCCTTGAACCACAACTCATCAATCACAGCACGGAACATCGAGCTTCGGGTTCCGACTGGCTCCTGCGAACTCCCTCTCTCACCTCTCTGCCAGGCTCCAGTTTTGTCACCAGGCTCTCTACTTCACTCTCCGGAAACAGGAGCCACGTTGGGCTTTCACGTCCTGCGTCCTGCGCCTCCGTGCGTCGCACACGTTGGCACGCACGCACGGCGCAGAGCGCGCCCCGGCTCACGAACACCAGCGTGAGCGCCCGGGATTGGCCCCTGCTTGTGCACCAGTCCTGATACCTGCCATATGGTCGGGTTGCCGCGCAGGTTGTCTCTAAAACATCTGGCCAGTTGTTTACCTCCCCAGCTGTGCTGCAGTTGGCACGTCCCTGTCCTCGGCTCCCTTCAGCCTCCCAGGAAAAGAAGCGCAGCCTCTTGCCTGGCCTTTCTTCCTTGGCCGGGCGGAAATCAGTTTGCCACCGCCTTGCTTTGGCTGCTCTGACCCGGCCCGCCCCGCTGCCCCCTCAGCTCCTCTATCGGTCGTCCCTGGGTGTGCGGCCACAGCCCTCTCTGTTCTGACCCCTTCCATTTACACAGCCGGCCGCCTCTTCCCTTACCTCCTCGGGGCTCCTCCTGGATCTCCGTGCACAAATGTCCTGCCATCTCGTTACCTTTGGCCCACAGGTGTAGTCATCGCCCCACTTTACGCCACGTGCAATCACCTGGCTTCTTGCTCACCTGGTGGCTTTCTCGCCCTCTGGCTTTCCTGCCAAGTCTTTCTTCCCAAGAGCTGCCTTAGGGCCAGGAACACTTAACACACCGCCCAGAGTTCCTCTGACAGGTACAGGGCCAGACTTCTAATCAGATAGTTTATATTGCAGTCCGATGACCCCCAAATTCCGAATTACCTTCCTGGCTGACAAGGAGAGCTCCCCACGCGATCCTCACGGATCCACGTTTTTCTCTTGCAGACATCCACTCCTTTCCTGCCACCCCGATCCTAATTCCTCCAACTTACTTCCTTCAGTAAGGTCATATTTACCTTCTAAGTCAGAACCCAGAATTTTCAGGTAATTTCCAGGACTAAAGCAATCTGTTCGTTGCCATATATTGTCTCCTCTTCGATTCCAGCGGCTGCTGGCGGTGCCCACCTAAGTCCCATCCTTGCCCTCCCTGCACGCGGGCACACAGTGATGAGGGTGACAGCTAACACTGAGCAACGCCTGTGTGTCAGGTACTGCTCCAGGCACTTTGCACAGAAGATTCCCCAGGTCTGCCCCCTGCATCTTATTTCAGTTTCCTTAAACTCCTACTTACCTGAGGAAAGCCACCAAAGTGGGCAGAGGAGAGAAAGAAGAAGCATTAAAATAACCAGTGGGAACAATGTAAACATCTCTAGATGTCCTGATTAGGCATGCTTTATGTTCTTTCTCCCTTTATGTCGAATTCCCATTCATTCCTGCCTATACCTCCTCGGTCCTGACCATGTGACCTTGTTTTTAACTTAAAGAAGCACTCTTTCATTTTTTCAAACTGCACGTTTTTATAGAGATCTCTGCATTTCCAATGGTAAATCAAGAGAACACAGATTTGGAATAAGAGTGATACATATTTTTAAGTCCTGCCTCTGCCCATTTCTAGCTTTGTGATTCTGGGTATGTTTCTTTTTTCTTTTTTCCTTTTTTTTTCTGGGTATGTTTCTTAATGCTGCTGAACCTCAGTTGACTCATTTATAAAATGCAATTAGTAGAGACCTTGCAGATTTTTTTAAATTGCAATAAGCAATGTGTGCAAAGTACTTATCACAGTGCCCAGCACCTTGTAGATGCTATGCAAATAGCCCCTCATTTTCTAAAAATACTTATACTGTCTCAGTGCAGTGGGTGGATATGAAAGGCAGATTTCTCTGCTGTCATATCTTCTTTTCTTAGTGCAAGGTCTCTCCCAGAAACCAAGGGAAATCTCCCACATGACATACAAAAAAAGAAATCACCTTGTCACAGCATAGCAGAGGGCAGCTTTAATAAGAAACTAACAAATGTTATATATTCTGCCCCAGGCAAATTGTAGGCCTAAAGGCTTACCCTCTGCCCCACTTCCCCAGCATCCCTCAGTGGCTGACTTTGGGATCTTTAATAGGATTTGTCTTCTGGGTTGCTCACCAGGTTCAATGTCTTCTTGACCCCAGAAAAATGCAAGAATGCTCCCTGGGCACTTGAGAAAACGAGTTCTAGAGCAGTGATCTCCAAATGTGATCGATGGACCAACGGCATCAACACCATCTGGGAGCTTGTTAGAAATGCACATTCTCAGGCCCTATGCTAGACTCACTAAATCAGAAATTCTGGGGGTGGGGCCCCAGCAAACTATGTTTTAACACTACTTCAGGGTGATTTTGATGAAGATTCAGGCTTGAGAACTAGTGGGTGAGATAGTAACATGGGGATTTCTTCCTAACAGAATCAGTGGGGGAAGTTCCAACAATATGGCAGATTAACGACTGCGACCTCTCAAGACACACCTTCAGCTGCCTCTGCATGCAAGGCTGCTCATCAAGGAAGGTGTCCCTGTGCCTCATCACAGAGAAGCATCATCCCCCTGCCAGCCTCACCAGCACCACTCCCTGCTGCTCGTCTAGACAAGACCAGCTTGACTGCAGACAGGTACCTGAGAGCCTAGCCCAGGTGCACCTGCTGTTGCTCAAACACAAGGTTTGCTATCTCTTCTCCCAGCCACCACCTTCCTCACCCTGAGACTGGCCAAGCACCTCCCAGCTCCTGCTCACTGTCATTCAGCACCGAGTGGAACAGATACATTAAAGATGCTGTCAGTGACCACACCGGCCACCCACTCTCCCGAGTGAAACTGTGCCTTCTACAGCCCCAGGAGCCAGATCGACCAGACAGCTGGGCTACAATTCTCTCAAATCAGCACGAAGCAGGGGAGAACCAGAGTTCAGAACTGTAGCTATAATTAATAACCCAAAGGATGCATTCCCATCTCCCTCATCCCTCCATAGAAAATGTTCCTCATCAACACTGGGGATGACCTTTCACCCCAAATCCAATGGACTCACCTGTCAGTAGCCCCACATTGCCTTCTGTCTCAAACCTAAACTCCATACATGCCCTGTCCCCCCGCCCCCATTGCCCCCAACGTCACTGCCCACTGTTTCACCCTATATGCCAGTCGGGAGAAAACTCACCGTCCATGTTTCAAATTAGCCAGTAGGCATCTCAGAAGGCCACAGGTTTGACTGGAAAGGAAGTTATAAGGCTGGCCTAAGACAACATGAGGGAATTGTTGGAATGATTCTGTTACCAGAGTTTTTTTTAATCAGGAAATTTGAAAACTAAAAACGGTGGAATTGACAATATAGCTGAGAGGGAATGTGGCCACCTTTTATTTCCTAACTTCTTCATTTCCCACTAAGAACCTCTGCCTTAGCCCTCTTTCTCCTCAGCTTTTGCTTCAGTTCTGTGAGCCACCAGTATCTTTCCAATTAATTAATTAAGGGGCCCCAAGTAGGTTTCTCTTGCCTGCAAAGAATGGACACCCCATCATCAGAACCCTGCTCAGCTCCCAGCTCCTCCAGAAAGCCCATCTTAGATTCCCTCACCGAGCTCCTTCATCCCTCCTTTGGATACCACTTATAGTCCTTCACCAACGTAGCTCTATATTCTTGTACCTTACATGCATGACGATGTGGCATCCAGGGGACCTGCATTTGAACACTGCCCCCACCACTATTTAACTCTGCCACTGGGGAACATTATTTAACGTCCTCTCTGAACTTCAGTTTTCTGGGGATAATATATTATTAGGAAGAATAAACAAGCAGCAAATGTAAGAAGCCCAGTATACTCTCTCTGCCAGCTACTGGGTACATAACCAGTGCTCCCATCTTCCCTGTCCCCTTGATAACCTCTTTCCAGTTTGATTGTTCTTCTTGGCTTATACCTCTGTATCTAATTGCCTAGTACTTATACTTTGTCTGTAATGTCGTCTGCTGATCATCTCTTGATCCCAGCCATTCTCTGTGGAAGCTTCGGAATCTGGTTTAAGCTGCAGGAGCACTTTTAAGTTCTATAATTACAGTATTATTGACTATAATTTTATTTGCTATGAGTTGTATTTGGAGCAAATGTTTCTAACTATATTTTTAAAAGCTTTGTTTTGGTTGCTATTCTATTAATATGCAGCTCCAGAAAAGCTAAGAACTGGAAGGAGAAAACTATAAGACATCGGAAGCGGGATAAAATTCTATCCAAGTGTTTAATCACCCTTGGAGTCATGTTATTCTTAATGATGATCTAAATTTGTCTTGCTACAATTTATTCTTGTTTTCTATCACACTCTACATTTTGCATAATATACTTGGAGATAGACTCTGAACCACTTTTAAGCTTTTACCTACAGCTTTTTTACACTTTTCTCATATTGGCTCACATTTATCAAAGGATAGCTGTATACCAAGCACTATGCTAAGCACTTTGCACAGGTCTTTCCATTTAATTCTTATAATCATTCTGAGTATCCCCTATGTGTCCTATATAAGCATTATTATTATGTCCATTTTATGAATGAGCAGATCTTAAGGAAGTCGTGCCACTTGCCCAGGGTCACCAAGCAAGTAACAGATGATGCCTCCGTGTGAACCTGGGTGGTCTGACACCAGGGCCCATACTGCCTCAGAGATTCTAGTTCCTCAATTTTTAAGGATTTAATGATTTGATTGGCCTTTCTCCCATTTCTCTTCATCCATCTTAACAACTGTTCACCAATACTGATGAGAACTATCTGGATGCTAAAAATGGGAAAAAGATCTTAGGGTCCAAGTGGACCATGTTCACAGCACAGAAGAGCTACTGGAGAGGCATTAAAAAGAGTTTGACTTAACGTAACTAAATACTCACCGGAATTATTGGACAAAGACTGTGGCATCAAAAACCTCAAGCTAAAGCCTGACACCAAAGAACCACTGCTAGTAATTTAATACTAACTCTGACTTGATGAGCACCTACAGTGTGCTAGGTCTTTTCTAGCACCAGGTGTCCTGCAGGAAGGCTCTTGCAGACGAGGAAATGGGAATTTGAAGAGATTAAGTGACTTGTCCACAGCCACCCAGGGCAGATCTGGTATCTGTTTTATTTGGGCCTCTAGTTTAGCTCGCAGCCTGTGCTCTTTCCCTATGGTCATCTTCGTAGCTGAAGGTTTCTGGCCACGCATTCTTCAGAACCCAGTACAAAGGATGGTCATGACAACAGTCCTTGCCTACCCCAGGGGGCTGGTGGGAGTACAGTGTGCATAGTCTCTTCCCATGGTAAAAGGAATTAATTCATGCCACATCTACCCACCCACACATCAGCCTTATACTCTTTTACCCACACTTATTTGGTGAGTGGACACCATAATGTTAACACCTTACATTCATAGAAGGCTTTGCAGGTCATGGAGGCATTTTCAATATGAAGCTCAGGTGAGCTTGGTAAATTAGTGAAAGCCTCCTAATTCCTAATCTAGTATTCTTCGCATTTTGCCTTGCTATCTCTAGCCAAAAATGTGCTGTCTGAAGAAAAACAATAAAATAAAATAGTGTTGCAGTGGGTATTTGTGGAAATAAATTAAGATTTAATTTCTCCTATACCAACCTAGGATGCTTTTTAGTCTTTTTACACTATGGTAAAGGGACAATCTACAAAGTATTTCCTTAGAGTTACATCCCCAAGTCTAATTTATAAAAAGGCAATTGCCAGAGTGCCTCCATGTGGCTTCCATCAAAAGTTGGACATTGAGAAGGCAGATATCCATGTGACTAAAATGCACACAATCACCCTTCCAATTGTCTTTGTCCCGTAAGAGACCATGCTGAAAGGCTCATGGCCTTGGGTTGCATGTCAGTCTCCAGGAGTAGAAGCAAGTGTCTAAATAGCAGAGAAAATATAGAAACATTTTCAAGGGCTTGTAAACATGGGATCCAAGTTTTTCTCTCCTGGTGGGCTTTGAAATTAAGGCCGCTGCTCAAGCAGAAAAGAATCATTGGCTTTCTCATTGGGATCTTTTGGTCAGGCCACCTGTTGGGTGTTCTTTTTGCAGAGATTGAGGGACGAGCACTGCATCAATGGCATAAAGGAGAGTTTATTCATGGGAAGATCCGAAATAGAAATGTTGCTGTAAAAGTAATTAGACTTGAGTTTAAAAGGATCAGTTCCTCATTAAGGGTTTCCCTCTAAGGCTTTTTACAAGTTTAAAGCTTGAATCTAATCTCCAGTGTCAGCTGTGGAAGGGAGGAAGGCACAGATGCATATTCACATACTAACAAGTATGTGCCCTGGTTTCGCTGATAAAGCATAATAAGGATTTCGCTGTACATAAATATAAATATATGCTCCTCGGCACCATCTCCCCTGCCCCTGCCACCACCCACTGGAGATGGAGACCCTGGAGATCAAAGTCAACACTTTGCACTTATAAAAGCTGGAAGAAAACTTTTTAACCATGGTTAGAATTAGAATTGGTTATTCCCAGCAGCCCCAAATATCAACAGAAACCCTTCCCTTTCTGCATTCCTTGTAATTCAATTCCCTGTCAGCATGCATTGGCTATGTATCTGGTCCTGTTCTAGGTTTGAGGATACAAAGATAGATGAGACACATCCCCGCCCTGTAGGAACACAGAGCTCAAGCAGGGTTTCTCAAAGTGTGTACCCATCGGCACCCATAAGGAACTATAGGTTCCTGCAAAACTGTAGGCGACAAGTCTAGTTTTCAGATCCTGTGCAGAACCACTGAGTTAGAACTTAATCAGAAGCTCTAAGTGTAGGCTCAGGAATCTTCATACAAGTACCCCCCCACCCCCCAGTGATTCCTATGTCTATCCACAAAAGTAACAGACAGCATGATTTCAAAGCATTTATAAATAATTTGTGATTTTCTTCTGATAAGTCTTGAAATTCCAGGCTGTGGACAAACCCATCTCTTAAGAGAGCAGAGACAACTGTCTCCACGCTCTGTGAGATCTTCACCGGGTGTAACAAAAGCAGACTCTGCCTGCTGATTATGGGAGGCCTCTAGACTCTCCCTCTTTGCAGTAAGTTTCTACACCAGCCATTCTCCACAAGGCCCACAACAAGCCCCACCTTGTCCATCAGAGGGAAACATTCTGGGTGGGCAACGGCTGAAAGCATGCTGGAGTCGGACCTGGGTTTGGATCCTAGCATTTTCACTTCCCGGTTGTGAAACCAGAAGCAAAGTACCGGGCCTTTTGTTTCCTCATCTGTAAAATGAGGATGACAATAGGACCCAGCTCACTGGATTATCAGGATTGGAAGAAATAATGTATACAGGAAACACATATGGATTGGCATACAGTAAACATGTAATAGATGTTGTTACTGTGGTTACCAAAGTCCTTGGTGAAACTCATTTGGGTTAATGACTCAGAGCTCAAAAAAATCTCACAAAATCCACAACAGGCTAGTCTTCTCCCTGAAAGAGAACTCAAAAACCATGAAATGTAGGTACACAAGTAAGGGGACAATGGTATACTTCTAAACTGTGCCTTGGAGTCTGCAAATTATAAGGTAGTATAATTGGTGGCTAATTTCCCTCATTAAGCCTTTTAGGGACACCCCTAAAGAGGAACTGATCCTTTTAAATTCAAATCTAATTACTTTTACAGCAACATTTCTATTTTAGATGCTTCCCATGAATAAAGCCTATTTTATGCTATAGATGCAGTGCTCATATATAAGGGAGTGGACAATGATATACTTCTAAACTGTGCCTTAGAGTCTGCAAATTATGAGAGAGTATAATAACTTAGGGAGGGTGAGCAATGGTTGACATATAAAATGAACATTTTTAAAGACTGAATTTATAAAACACACACAGGTATGCTACATCTAAGGCAAACCAGATGTATAAAAAAAAATCTAGATTTATTATGCATATCTTTATCAAAAGATAGACATTTAGCTCCTTAAAATATTTCATGTATGATTTCATTTAAAAAATTTTTATCCAAACACAAAATCTCAGGAGGGTATCTATTCCACAGTTCAAATAGGGTTACTGGGTTTGGCAAATTAAAATACAAGAGACCCAGTGAAATTTGAATTTCAGATCAAGAAGAAATAATTTTTCAGCATAAATACAGCCCATGAAATATTTGGCAACCCTAACTACAGAGCATGACTGGTTTTCAGAGAAGTTCATGACTTTGAGCCAACGTCCTTAGTAAGCTTTACATTAGGAGAAAGAAAAACTGATTAGGAATGAACTTGTCACGGGTCAGGTGAATGAATGAAGCTGTAAGTTCTATGAGAAATGAATGAAACCGGACCAATCACAGGGATCTTATGACGCCTGAGCTTTTCTTCAATTGCTAGGAAGTTAGAATGTCCCTGTATGCCTGGAGAGATTCCTGCTGTAATCTGTACGTTGTAAAGTTCTGTGTTAGTACTAGAGGGGTAAGTGGAAGAAAAGTTAACTTAGGAGAAATGAGTTAGTAAGATCAGGAGCCAAGGTTCACCCTGTAATCTGGGCTCAAGGTTCAAACGTGCTCTTTCACGACGAAGGGACAGTGACCCTGAGCTTCTTGCTGCGAGTGTATGATGACCAAACCCCCACCACACATTTTCTTTCATTCCTTTTATTTCCTCTAACGTGAGAACAGGTAAAGTGCTTTTTCTTTGATTTATAATACTCTTTGATGTTACAGAAAAAAAATCTCATTCTGGAACTGCCAAATTGTTTCCATGGTGAAAAGTTAAGTAGTTCTTTCGGCATTTTTTAGATTTTAGTAAGCTTTGCATAGCAGTGGGATGGGAGGTGAAAATGAAAAAAATATCCCAGGACCCCTCATTGATTAGGCCTTATATTTTTAAAAATGCTTCTGACATGGATGTTAACATGCTGGTACATTTTTAATTCTGCCCCAACTGGTAGGCCACAGTAATTAAGAAATTATTCCACTGGAAATGAAAGCACTCCAGCGATCAAAGGGAAATGAGATAGGGCAGTAGCAGAAAGAACATTAAACTCAGAATCAGAACGCTTGGCTTACATCCCTGCCTCAGCCACGCACAGGTCAATCAGCTTCACTCTCTGGACCTCTGTTTTCTCATCTGTAAAACAAGAGTTTCCTACGTGCTTTCTGTAGTCTGAAATTCTGTGATTCTGAGTCTAGTAATTTGAATTTAGATCTTTTATCTTTCCCTGACTACAATATTTTGAGAAAACCTTCCCTTTCCCTGTTTCTGGCAGCCTGCCGTTTCTGGAAAGCCCACTCACTTCCCTCAGCCCATTCTGAGGATGAACTTGTGTGATCTTTAGAGGCCACTTTGGAAATCACTGTTGTGCAGCACAAGGGACTGTTAGCAACATGTACAAAGACAGAAAATGGCTTTAAATGTCAAGTAAGGAACAATAACACTGGGGAAGAAGCACATCAGAGAGCTGTTGTTAAAACTCAGGCTAGAGCATTGAAAACTGCTTGAGGTTTAAAATCCTGAGCTGGCAAACAACTAGAGGGAAGATCAGAAAACGAAGCCTACAAGGAGTTGTAGGGAAATGAATTGACCAGAAAGACATGGGGAGACATCATGACCGCCTTCTCAGCTCTGAGGCCCGCTCCACCTCCACCACCACCCTGGCCCTCACTCCCAGCTCAGAAACTAAAGCGAACCACTTCTGAGACCACCTCTAGGTGCCCAACTCCAGGTGAATGAAGAGTGAGAGCCAGTGCTCGACTCAGGAGCTCTCCCCTGCTCTACTCGGGACACCTTCTTCCTCTGTAATAATCTGATGGACTAAAGATAATTAAACGTAAAGCAGAAAAAGATGCTTTTTTTTCCCCCTTTCTCAAATTCCTGAACAAAATTATTTTTAAAAGTGCTAGCCCTCATAAACAAGGTGTCTTTTGAGGTATTTCTTTAAGAGTCGTATGAGTTGCCTGACTCACACTGTGTGTCAAATGAGATGACAAACGATCGCTAACCCTGATATTACCATTCCACCTCCACGCCACGCATCCTCCCCAGTCCTCCTCACAGCAACTGGGAAGAAAGGTAAGATGTTTCTCCTTTTAGGAAAATTTGACAGCAGTAGGAAGGAAGGAAGGAAGGAAAGAAGGAAAGAAGGAAAGAAGGGAGGGAGGAAGGAAGAGAGAGAGAAAGAAAGAAAGAAAGAAATAGAGGGGGAGAGAGGGAGGGAGAAGAAAGAAGAGAAGAGAAGAGAAGAGAAAGAAAAGAAAAAGATTGACAAGCTGGGGCTTTTTAGGGTAATTCTGGAAGGTATCCCTGTACTATAAATAATTTCTGTTCATAAGGAACAGAGACATAAGGCAGAGTAGTAGTGTGGTCTCTTTTAGAAAGATTTCCATGCAATATGACTGAGAGAGAATTCAAGTTTGTGCTTAAAGAGATAAGCGGCCACTACTTGACAGTCTTCATCTGGGACGACCATCGTGGAGCAAGCCGTGTCGTGGCTAAGTGGACGGTGACAGAACTCTCAGTCCCTTCTACGTGCTTACATATGAGATGTGCCGAATCTACACTCATGGTATTTTGTCCTTCTGTCTATTATTCATTACTGGCTTTATAAAAAGCAACAGACGCTGAAATCAGTATTCCTGAATCATCAGGGCTCACCCCAGAGAAGGCTAAAGGAAAAGCAGGTCATGGGAGACCCAAGAGGGTGGTAGCCACCAGCCAAGGGAATGGGTTTCTGCTGGAACCCAGAATAAAGGCACATTTTTCTCCTCCCACTGAAAAAATGTATATATGTCTCCATCCTCCTGGCTCAGCTCAGCAGAGCTCTTAACCCTATTGGGAGGACTTTTCTTCTAAGGAGTTCTTCAAGCTTTTATGCAGTCTACAATCTTTGAAAGATTTGAGTCTGTTTCATGATTATTTTCATTTTTAATGCCTGAACAAGATGCTGGTTGTTTCCCTTCGTCAAGTTTAGCTTGTCTTTTTGGTTATTATCATTTTTACTTTGTCATTTTTTGAGAAGTAAATCTCTGCAAGGGAAACATCATAAAAATCTCTTGATTGCTTTAAAAAGTGAACCAAAGCCCTCTGAAGATTTATTATTATTATTATTATTATTATTATTATTATTATTCTGTGTGTGTGTGTGTGTGTCTAGGTAGGGAGACCTCTGGTGCTTTAGGAATATTTTCATCTTTTCATGTATACAATGGTGCTCAATCACTGAGGAGTTTACCCACCCCCATCCTCATGGTCAATGCCCCATCACAAGTAGCACAATGCTGATGTGCCAACCCTTGCTCAAGAAATGGAAGACGATGCAGCTGATGCGGCATGTGTCCATGGGTTCCAAAGCAACTCAAGAAGATATATATGTAGGCATAAACTTTTCTCGGTATGATGTCTGCATTGTGTAGAAGCCATCTGCAAGGCCAAATGTCGAATGCCCTTCTCTCGGCCTTGTGAAGTTAAAAAAGAATCCACTCTCCTTATCTGTCACTGCTGGCCCATTTGGTTCGGGCTGTAGATCCCCAGCTGTCTAGCAGCTGTCATTCTGCTTGTTTATAAATTCAGCAGCCTTTAAGCGAGGTTCCACGATGTCAGAGCCTCCCAGGAGGCCCCTCTGCAGCCCCCGCAGCGCAAGGGCTGTGCATCCACTCCCTGCGATGCAGACACGGCCGCTGGGACGCGGGAGCAATATGGCAGTCTGCCACGCCGCGGGCCCTTTCAAAACGAAGTCCTGATCACTCTGCACATCGGTTACAATATGCTGTGGCCGTGGGACCTCCCCACCATTCAGAAATCAGACTCTCAAGCCCTGGCCCGGCCACGCATTTGATTTGCGGGCATGGATTGTTACTTGCTTGCCATACCACTCAATCTCACTAGCTCGTCCTATCAGAGAAACAGAAGGAGCAGTGGGCTACATGAGGACCAGGTCCTTTATGTGTTTGGGATTGGGTTTTGTAGTTTGTTAGCGCAAAGTTCCCAGGGCAGATAAATGTGGTGGAAAGACTGAGCAGCTACGGGAAAGAGAAGAGCCTCTGGAAGGAGCCCAGGCTGGGCTAGAATCCCCACTCTTGAGGCTGCTGGCGATGTAACCTTGAATTAGGTGCTTCACCTTCACGTGTTTCCATTCTTGTGAGGGTGGAATAAGAACACACACAAGGCAGTGGTTCTCATTGTGTGGTGTCCCTGGACCAACAGCAGCAGCCTCACCTGGGAACTTGCTGGAATGCATATTCTCAGGCCCCACCCCAGAATTACCGAGTCAGAAACTTCAGGGATAGGGCCCAGCAGTCTGTGTTTTAACAGGCCCTGCCAGTGATTCTGATGCAGTTGGGAACCACCAATTTAAGGTCTCTAGCACAGTGCTTGGCACACAATAAATACTGGTTTATCCTTGTAGAAATTCTGCATTTCTGAGGAATTACTGATTTGGAGCCTAATATGTCCACTAAGCACACTGCTAGGGCTCGATAGAATCTCCACTCTCAGGAGTAGCTGTGCATGCCCCCTTGTCAATCTGTCCTTGGGATAAATTAGCTGAGGCACAAGTCTGAATTATCAGTAAGCATCTAGCGGTGGGGACGGAAATGACCTAAAGGAGCAGGATTGCAGACCCTCCCCACTCTCCCTCTCCCACACCCATCCCCACCCAACCACTCTCTGTGCCAAGTGCCCGGAGCCCTGGGGAGGCACAGGGAATATGGTCCACTCCTCTGATGCATCGAACGTGAGAATTCCAAGGTTCTGTGGGAAGCTGTGTGTCCCCCTGCTTTCCTTCCTCGGCCTTGGAAGCCTGAAAGATCCCAGGTGACGCCTCCAACGCTTGCCATTTTTCGTTACTTAGTTTTCCTTTGCGCTGCTTTTCTTTTTTAACTATGAGTTGTGCAAGAATTCTTTTCATCCCTTGATGAAAGCAGTATCCATGTTGCTGTCATAGGTTCCTGAAGTCCAGAGAATGTGACATGACAAATTTGTGACTCCAAGAGATCACTCTCCAGACCTCGGACTCATCCCATCATTTCTGGGAGATGACAGATCCCTGGCCATGAACAGAAGGCTTCCTGACAACTGTGACAAGTGTCTATCTTGAAGAAAATATCATTGAGTTCTCCGGACAAGGGGTATTCAAGAATTTTTTTTTTTAATGGGAAAAAATTGGCCTGCTTTGGAGATGCCAAAGGTGAAACATCTCATGTGGCAAATATGAAAAAGTCAAGTGCCAGGCGGGAAGGAAGATGTTGCTCATCACAGGCTTTCTGGCCCCTGACTACAGATATCGAATCCAGATGCGGCCTGGAACCCTGAGCCAGGAATATTCACCGAAGAATAACAGTCACCAAACAATCCGTTTCAGATGAATTGAATAAATAAACATCAATCATCCATTCATTAAACACATATTTGTTGAGCCACGCTAGCTCTTCAGCCTGTGCTATGCCCTGGGGACGAGAGTGAAAGTAGAAAGCGATGCAGTAGATGGGCAATGACAAGGAAAACAAGGGGGCACGTGTCCAGGGGAGCTTCCCAGGGGAGGCAGGCCAAAGCTGAAAGGAGCTGCAGGATTGACACCCTTAATCAGGCAAACGGACAGGAGTGGGGGCAAAAAGTATCCTTCTGCGGGGCTGGCACCCCGAAGGAAAGGTGAGGGGCATGAACAGTCGTGGAGTGGATGGGACGAAGCTGGTGGAAGAAGGATGTCCTGGGCAGGCTCAGGGCCGGACGGGACGCAAGGGCCCCGGGAAGCCCCTGGAGGCTTATAAACTGTGATCCAAATGCACGGGCACAGCATGGCATGGGATTGCCCACACAGCCTGAGGGTTCAGAATCGCTTCTGAACCTCAGTTCTGTCACTTCTCGGCTTATGTCCTGGGGCAAGTTTCTCAATGTCCCTCTGCTTCGATGCTCTTGTCCATAAAATGAGGGTTTCGTGATCTTACAGGATTGCAATACGGAATCAATGAAATCAATGGACATATAAACACTTAGGACACGTGTTTGGGATTTAGTAAACTCTCAAATGTTAGCTGCTCTATTATTATTATTATTATCATTAATATAACAGGGCAAATATTATTAAGTTGGGATTGCCACAGCCTTTGCCCTTCCCCCTGCCCATCAAAGAGAATTCTGCCAGTACTCCCCATCCTTCTCCTTTGAGCAAGAAAGGACTCTCGTTCTCTGGGGTTGGCGTGAAACATGTCACCTAGGCTCTCCTAAATGATGGGGCCGGCCCCTGGGTCAATGGGTGGGTCACTTCCAGGCTGTGCAAAAGTGTCTCTCCTAAAAAACAGTAGATAGCAAGTCCCCCAGCAAGGCTCTTCCAAGATCATTTTTAGTGGGAAGAAAATTGGTCTGCTTTAGAGGGCAGGCAGGGCAAGGAGGAGAGAGCCATGTGGAGCCCAGGAGGGGAGAGGGGTGTGGGGGAGTCTGTGACGTGCTGGGGAGCAGCTGTGGGTGAGAGGAAAGTAGGTGGCAGAGGAGAGGAAATTCAATTAAAAGCTTCATTTGGACCCCCTCTTAAATTTTCTTCTAAAGACATAAGAATAAAATTCCCTTTTAATGAGTTTGGCTCCTGTCCAGTGTTTCTTTAAAGTTGACTCTACGTGAAGACGGAGCCACAGAGACTCCTTTGCCAGGATTTAGTGGGGTTATAGTATTAATGTTGAAAATTGGTATATGAATACCTACCCCCCCAGGGCTAGTTTTAGGATTAAATGTGGTAATGCATGTTGTATCCACCACCTCTCGCTAGATTACGCTGCAAGCAACTCCCAAATCTCCGTGGCTTACAACAACAAAGGTTTGTTTCTTGCCCCTGTTACATGTTCTTTGCGGTTTGGCTGCACATCTTTCTGCTGGAAAGGAGATGTCGGATCCGCCCCTATCTGGACCTGGCAGGGCTGGCCGGGAGGGAGGGAAGGAAAGGCAGAACCCGAACCCACAATGGCTCTCAGCGCTTCTACGCAGAAATCTGTCACTTCCAATCCCGTCCCGTTGGCGAAACGAGTCATGCCTGTCGTCATCAGGGTGGGGAGTGTGACCGTCCCCTGCTGGGAGGGGCAGCAGGCCCTCAGGAACAGGAGCAGAGCCGGCTGCAATCATCAAGTGCTCAGGACATTGCCTGGCACGCGGAAAGACCTCCATAAATTGCGAAAATCATTCGTATCAATCTGTAAAATGGGGGAACTAAAAGTACCAGCCTCATAAGGGAGCTTGAGGATTAAGAGAGAGAGAATGTGCACTGGGGCCTGCCTAACTGGCTCAATAAACGGCAGCTAGTGGTGATTTTCTCCTGGGGCCAGAAAAAGCGGACAATCTGGCAGTTAAAGCCATGGCAAGGGGGACATGTGGTGACTGGAAGCTATAGAGGATCTTTGGGGCCCTGATGGGAAAGGATGTTCCTGTCTCAGGGGGTCAGAGACAAGAGCAGGACCCCAGAGAGCCAAGGGCTACATGGGGGCAGGAAATGCCAATTACTCTCCCGCTGGAGGAGACAACCTGCGGCCCACACGCAGAGCACCAGAGAGCTTGCTGTTTTCCAGCCTTTCCCGGGCCTCGGGGCCAAGCCATGGGCTCAGACAGGAAGCCCGGGGCTGCCTGTGTGTCAGAGAGGACCCGGCACCATGCCCGCTCCCTGCTCTGGGGCACCACAGCTCACGCCGGTCACCCACCCCTTTCCCACACCAGAGAGGGAACGCTGGGCTCCCCAAACACCCGGTCACCCTCCACCCAAACCAGCAAGGCTGCTTACCTGGCCAACAAGGCAGGGCCAGGTCGGGAGCAGAGTCCAGGGGCCATAGGCCTCCAATAAAAATATTTCTAGAACAAATTTGTGCGGAGGGATCCCTCCCATTCCCTTTAACCCCTATCGCTACTATCTCCCACTGCATGGCTCTTCAAGGGAGCTCCTTGCCCCTCCCTAAGCTGCCTGTCTTCTCACTCATTCCATCAAAAGCATTTATTGGGGGCCCTCCAGGCAGCAGAGTCAGCCTGGTGCTACCTCTGCTCCAGTGCGTGGTCCAGTGCATGGTCCTATGCATGGTCCAGTGCGTGGTCCAGTGCATGGTCCTATGCGTGGTCCAGTGCATGGTCCTATGCATGGTCCAGTACATGGTCCAGTGCGTGGTCCAGTGCATGGTCCTATGTGTGCTCCAGTGCATGGTCCTATGCATGGTCCAGTGCGTGGTCCAGTGCATGGCCCTGTGTGTGCTCCAGTGCATGGTCCAGTGCATGGTCCTATGCATGGTCCAGTGGGTGGTCCTATGCGTGCTCCAGGGCATGGTCCAGTGCATGGTCCTATGCGTGCTCCAGTGCATGGTCCTATGCATGGTCCAGCGCATGGCCCAGAGTATGGTCCTTTGCGTGGTCCATTGCATGGTCCTGCGTGTGGTCCAGTGCATGGTCCTGTGCATGGTCCTGTGCATGCTCCAGTGCATGGTCCCGTGCGTGGTCCTGTGCATGCTCCAGTGCATGGTCCAGTGCGTGGCCCAGTGCATGGTCCTATGCATGCTCCAGTGCATGATCCTATGCGCGCTCCAGTGCATGGTCTTATGCATGATCCTATGCATGGTCCTGTGCATGGTCCTATGCGTGCTCCAGTGCATGGTCCTATGCACGGTCCTGTGCATGGTCCTATGCATGGTCCTGTGCATGGTCCTATACGTGCTCCAGTGCAGGAGAAAGACAAGAGCCAAGAGGAAGAGGGAAAGCTTTTCCTGTTGGCCCATGGTGGGTGCTAAGGAGCATAAAGATGGGATATGGCACAGAATGCCTCTCTCCAACAGTGGAGGAAAGACCCAAGGGAGCTGAGGAAAAGACATTTAGTCAGAGGGAACAAGCCCATGTCTGAGCTTTATGTGTCAGAAAAAGAACCAGAGGGGCACCTGGGGGGTTTGCTCGGTTAAGCGTCTGACTCTTTATTTCGGCTCAGGTCATGATCTCAGGGTCGTGAGATGGAGCCGTGCTCAGCAGGGAGTCTGCTTGAGATTCTCTCTCCCTCTGCCTCTCCCCTCTGTGCATGCAGGCTCTCTTTCTCAAATAAATAAATCTTAAAAAAAAAAAAAAGAGAGAGAACCACAGGGCGCCTGGGTGGCTCAGTTGTTAAGTGTCTGCCTTCAGCTCAGGTCATGATCCCAGGGTCCTGGGATCGAGCCCCGCATCGGGCTCCCTGCTCAGCAGGAAGCCTGCTTCTCCCTCTCCCACTCCCCCTGCTTGTGTTCCCTCTCTCGCTGTGTCTCTATTTGTCAAATAAATAAAATCTTAAAAAAAAAAAAAAGAACCAGGGTCAGGGTGGCTGCACCGAAGACAGCAGAGGTGGGGACAACAGGTGTTTACTCGAGGTTCCTTCTTCCCCAGTTGACACGCCCCTTTGTTCATGGCTACAGGTTAGGGAAGCAGCCAGTGAGCTCTCGGCGGGATTCTGTTTTCACACTGAAGCTCTGCTTCTGGAGCCATGTGACTGCACTCCTCTAGCTGTCTGTAGATGGCCAAGCAAGAGGCATCTGCTGGAGCCTGCGTTTCTGGCTGGGTGGACTCGGAAATCTGGGAGCCTTGGAATCAGACAGACTTGAGTTCAAATCCTGGTTCTGCTCCCCTCAACTCTGGTGGAGCTGTAGGTGGCCCACCATAGCTGTCCAGCCCACGCAGAGGTCATGAGCAAGCTAACAGCTTCCTGCCCCTCTGCCTGGGGGGGAATGTCCTCACCGGGGCAGACTGGAAGTACTGGGGAGCAACCCTCCTATGGCTCCTGAAGACCCAGGGCCCCTCCATCTTTGGTGGTCTGTTTTGCACAGTGTCAGAGGACCCTCGGCAGGACGAAGCCCAGGTCCCTGCAGCGAGCATCATGAACACATTTGACTAACTTCCTTCCCTCCCCCCAGCTCGTATTCCCCCCGTCAACTCCCAAATAAACCACCTGCAACCAGACCTTCATCTTGGGGTCAGCTCTGGGGGAAACCCAAATGAAGATGCTAGCCATGTGACTTCAAAATGATGGAAACTCTGTGAGTCTGCTTCTCCGTCTGCATAATGGAGACTGAGGAGCAATGAGGAGGACATGAGGAAGGAGGAGGAAACAGGCACAGAGCAGGCAGGTGGTAACACTGGACTCTGAGGGAAAAGGACATCATGGAGATGAACTTGCTCTGCAAACTGCAGGTGACCCTCCAGATGCACGCAGGCAGCGTTGTGAGGGTTAAAAGCATCCCTCCATAGTCAGAACCAGCCGTGAGACCTGAGGCAACTTACCTCATCTCTCCAAGTCGGTTAAACAGAAATAATCATAGCATCAATCCCATAGGGTGGTTGCGAGGATTAAATCAGTTAATATACGTGGCTTATCTAGAACTGTCCTGCTTCTTAATAAAGCTACGTGTTTGCCATATTATTTGAATCACTGTTATTATAGGTCTATTATGTGACTACATTATTTTTATGCTGTACTGAAAATGCAAGTCTTCTTCCTACCCCTCCTGATGCCTCGCTTTAGCTACCTGCTCCAAAGTCGCCACGGGTTTAGTTTGTCATCACGAGCTTTTTTAATTGCATAAATAATTCATGAGTATGCTCCAATTGAAAGAGTTAAACAGTGTACAGGACAAAACCTAAAAGTCCCTTCAACACTCACCCCCCCCCCCCCGTCCACAGCATGGGGCCTTCTCCCTATTCCTTTTATACGTAGGTATGTATATACTTTTTTCCCTACAGAAGTGGTATCATACTAAACTTGCATTCAAATTTGTTATACAACTTGCTTATTGCTTTTCAAATACATTTGGGAGATTTTTCTATGATGATACAATAGGGTCTACTTCATTTTTTTAAAAATACTTCAGAATAGATATACCATACCCCTGTTTAACAAATCCCCTATTGATAGATGTCCATGTGGTTTCCAATTTCCCCCCTTTGAAGGCCACACTACAGTCAACATCTTTGTGCATACATCTTCACTCAGGCACATGAATATTCCTTAGGATGGATTCCAGGAAGTGGATTTGCTGGGTCAAATGATGTGTGAATTTTTTGTTTTGCTAAATACTGCCAAATTGCCTTCTAATTTACACTCCTACCAGCTTTGGGGGGAGGTTTGTTTTTGTTTTATTTATTTGTTTTTGTTTTAAAGACTTACAGGAGGGGTTTTGTTAGGCAGTTGGTCTCGGCAGAGGAGGGCATCATGTTTTTCCCTGACAACTAAAAACAGCAGCGTGTTCCTTTCCTTTCCGGAGATCCAACATCCCAGCTGCATAACCCATCCTCCTCCAACCTTCCATGCCCCCCTCTCCACATCACACACACACACACACACACACAGAGCACGAGAACAACTATAATGGAGGAGAATTATGTCCCCCTAAAATGTCGCTGCCTTGATTTGAGACATCATTCACACCAAGCTGTGAATGATTGAGCCTCCTCCACTGGGGCCACCATAGCATTTGTTTTTGATTTGTTTTTGTTTTTGTTTTTCTGAGTAGGGTTATCTACCCAACACTTGTGCTTCTGTAGAAAGAGAACGTCATCGTTGTTGTTGGATGATCTTTTGGCGGCTGTAGAACTACATTTCCCAGCCTGCATTTCGGTACGGGTGGCCAATGAGCTGTAAGTGGAAGTTGATGGGTGGGACTTGTGGGAAAGGTTCTGTAAAGGAGAGCGGATTACTGGAAACAGTGAGCTCCTTGGCTTGACCCTTCCTTCTTCCTACTTGGAACTGGGGGTGATTTTTAATATGTTCAACCATTCACATGGACATCAGCCTTAGAGCTGAGCAAAATTCTGGAGGATCCCACTGTGGCTTGTGTTAACTCTTTAGTTGACAGATCTTGGAGACCATCCAAGGATGCAAAGAGGCAATGGCACTCATTCTGAAATATTTGACATTTTAACAACTAAGTGGCCATATATATTCCTTCGGACTGAATTTCAGCCCTGCCTGAAATGATGATGTGATAGCTGGAGCTCCAACTGTCCTGTGGGACCATGAAGTAATCTTCAAGATGGAAGCCAAGCACTAAGGATGATGGACAAGACAGAGGCTTCTGAAGAAGGTGGAGGCCCCATACCTGTCATCTAGACTTCTTTCATATAAAGTACTGGGCTTAAACCCAATCAGTTGCTGGCATTCCTTTTGCCATGTTTTGGCCCATTATGACTGAAAGAAACTCAAGTCCACACTTTCTATGGCCAAAAAAGCAGCCCCCATTCTATAAACTTAGAACTGCTTTGAGGGATCCCTTAAAGAACCCCACACCCTGTGGCATGCTCTAAACAAATTCCATTTTGCCACTTCCCATTATACTTAACATCAACATCAGACGTTTGCAAAATTCTTAAGATACGGCCTGACACTTCTTGTTCTGGACACTGTTTCTATTCATCCAGATTAAACTTGGGTTAATTTGGGACATACCCACACCAGTCTGTGAGCTCCAGGATCACACCCTTGATTCTCCTCTGGCAACTAAGCTCCCAAACGCACATTATAATTCCTGCACAAATACGGTTCAGAAATTCAAAGGACTCCAAGACTGAAGTTCACACCTATTATAAACAGGACATGGAAAGGTTTCTATTAAGTTTTGTTTATAATAGTGAAAAAAAAAATGTCCCACAATAGAGAATTAGAGAAATTGTGGTAAATCTATGCATGGACTACTAAAAAGCTATTTAAATTATGACATAGAAACTTGTCAGCGGGGGCGCCTGGCTGGCTCAGGTGGTAGAGCATGCGACTCTTGATCTTGGGGTTGCAAGTTCGAGTCCCATGTTGGGTATAGAGATTGCTTCAAAAATAAAATAAAATCTTAAAAAAGGAAAAGAAACTTGTCAGCAATGTTCAAAATCCATTAAGTGAAAAGTAAATCTTGAATGATCCCTTTGGTAAAAACAATTTTGTATAGATATATGTTTATGCATTCATATATATCTGTGCAAATGCAAGTAATAATAATGCCTAAAAGCTTTACAGTGGTTATCTCTGAATTCATGGGTTATTTTAAATTTTCTCCTCTGTGACTATATATATATATATATAATATATATATATATATAATATATATATATACACACACACACATATATATATATGTTTTTAGTAACTTAGAAATAGGTGAAGGATGAGCTTATAAGAAAACTCCGATCTGGAGCTTTAAGTTCATGGGCAATTCTCAAATCCACCGTTCAAAACCAAGGGTGTCTGAATTTTGGAAACCAAACCTTGTTGAACTTGCCTGGCATTTCCTAAGTTGTGTCACATGCCCCAGTGATATGCCCCACATGACAAGCTGTCCAGTTCTTGACAAAGGTTAGAAAAGGCCATGTGATGGCCTTCCCCATCTCTGGTGGCTGGTGGCCAGGCCTGGAATGGCCCCTCTGCCTCCTACCCTCTCCCTTGTTCCTCCGGCTCATGCTTCCCTCCAGCTGACTTGGCACCTCTCTCGACCTCGGCCCCAGATCCTCCAACCCCTCCCCAGGGAGAATGTGTCCCGCCAGCTTTTGCCCCATCAAATGAGGAAAGGGGACTTTCTCTGCTGCTGCCCCATCCTGGGAGGTTTGCTCACAAAACCAACAATCCCCTTGGACCTCAGACAAAGGCCACTTTGGCCTGGCCCTATATGAGTCTCAGCCTGGAGGCAAGAGTGGTGTGGCCTCCACCATCTCAGCTGCTACCTCTGGTCCAATGCCCTCTGCTCTCAGAACCAGCCCCAACTCCTCCTGTCCCATTTGGCTCTACTGGAGGAGGAAGCCCAGCAGAATCTTACAGTGCACGTCAGAGGAGCCAAGGACAATCAAGATCTGCCCGCCAGTTCTGAAGCCTGACCCGAGCAGCTTGTCTCCAGGTGGCCCATTGCTGGAGCAGGGAAGGAGGTTATCCCAGATCTCCCCACCGGTCAGTGAGCCATGTTGACTGCTCATCCCGTTCTCCCACTTCATTTTCTTTTTTTTTATTACTAAGATTTTATTTATTTATTTGACAGAGAGAGAGCACAAGCAGGGGGAGTGGCAGAGGGGGAGAGAGAGGGAGAAGCAGGCTCCCCGGTGAACAGGGAGCCCGATGCGGGACTCGATCCCAGGACTCCAGGATCATGACCTGAGTCAAAGGCAGCCGCTTAACCAACTGAGCCACCCAGGCGTCCCTCCCACTTCATTTTCATTCGGACTCAGAGAAACCAAAACCACTCCTCACCAGGGAACGCCGCTGCTCTGATATGGCTATGGGCTGAATTGTGTCCCCCCTCAAAATTTATATGTTGAAGTCCTAAACCCCAGTAGCTCACTACTGGAAACAGGGTCTATGAAGAGGTAATTAAGCAGGTTTAAAAAAAGAAGAAGATCTACAGTACAGAAAACTTGGAGAACAGAGGGGAGATTGTACTCAAAATACTGACACTATAACATACTAAAATGTAATTTTGTTAAAAAGAAGAAGAAGAAGAGGAAATAATTAAGCTAAAATGAGGTCTTTGGGGGTGGGCCCCAATCCAACAATACTGGTATCCTTATAAGAAGGGGAAATTTGGTCACAGATACACACAGAGGGAAGACCATGTCAGAGACACAGGGAGAAGACGGGCATCTACACATCAAGGAGAGAGGCGTCAGAAGAAATCAACCCTGCCAGCACCTTGATCTTGGCCTCCTAGCCTCCAGAACTGGGAGAAAATAAATTTCTGTTAAGGCTCTGTGTCTGCAGTGCTCCCCTACGGTAGCCCAAGCAAACTAATACAGATGTGAAGCAGACCAGCAGTCAGGGGGCTCGTCAACCCCACAGCCTAAGGTCCACTACATTTAAAACATTAAGCCTGCCCTTCTAACCTCAGATAAATAAGCCCTCTGTATCTCCCCCTGCCTTTTTCCCCAACCCCCCTGAATTATGTCTACCTTTGAGTGAATAAAACCAGAAAAACGGCATAATTGTGGAGCCATAAGTAAACCAAATTGCTCACCTGGAGACAGAGTCACTCCCTCCTCCATATGCCCACCCGCCCTCACTTGTCCCTCCCCCAGGCAGAGGTGCCTGTCTGACAGGATCACTCAGAAGCTGTTCTTCCAGAGAGGCTTTCTCCAAACCCCTGAAGAGTCTCTGCCCAAGGTCACCGGGAGCAGGCAGGGGCTCTGGGCAGAGCAGGCAGTCCTGTGGAGAGCCTGTTGGGACTGAATATTGATGAGACCCAGCATGCAAAACGATGCTCCTGCTGGACCAGCCAGTTCAGACTACAGCAGCCTTCCCAGGGAGGTGGGAAACACCGATGTCTACCAGGTAGCCCCGCTTTGCCACTTATCAGCAGAGAAACCGTGCCCATTGCTTGGGCCCTGTTGGCCTCAGTTTACCCCTCTATAAAATGGGCATAATATCAGTAGTTACCTAATAAGAATGTTGTGAGGATTCAATGAGTTAATGTTTGCCAAGTGCTTAGCATGGGGTAAGTGCTTTAAAAAATGTTAGTAGCGTGATGATGGGAGTGGTGGTTACTATGACCACCAGCAGCTCCTTCTGAAACCCCTACAAAAGCAACAGGCCAAGAACAACCAGACAGCACCCCTCTCACCCAGTGTCGGCCCTCTCAGAGCCGGAAAAGGACCACTTCTGTGGACAGGCAGAAAGTGTGCCCAGAAAGTGGCATGTTCTCATTAAATGTTCGAATAGAGAGATTTCGAAAAGATCAGGGCTGATACATTCACCCCAAGGGAAACTCAAACACGTGGCCTACTCACGGAGGGCAGTGGGATCCCCTTTGCAGCTGGGCCACCAGCAAGGGCTCTGTCTCTTACTTCCTCTCCTGAACTACCCTTCTGTGTTTGCTCATCTGCAAACTGGGTACCAAAAAAATAGCACCTACTTCACAGGATTGTTTCAAGAATTCGATGCCATCCTGTACATGTAAAGGGACGAAGTCACTACCTCTGCACATACTTAATGCTCAATAACACTAGTTGTCATCATAATGATTTGTTCTCAGAAGACATGAGTTTGATTCCCGTCTACTCCCTATACATGAGATTTGGGGCAATTTTTAGTCTTCTCCCCAAGCTCTGGTCACCTCGCCTATAAAACAGGAGCAATATACGCTCATCGTCCTAAGATTGCTGTGAGGATTAAATCAGAAAACGTCTGGGCAAGTGTTCTGTGCCGCCCTCATCCTTAAATTACTTGCATCTCTTACAGAGCCAGGCACAAAAATGCATGTTGAATAAATGAATATAAAACTCCATGGTATGATGGTTATTTAATGGGTTGATGAACATGTCAGTTACAACTGAAGAAGTCTCGAGTGGCTTCAGGAATTGTGGTCCATCGGGTGCCAGGGGTTCAGTCGAGATCACAGACCAGCAACCTTATTTTGTAATGCTTGTTGCTTTGGGTTGGCAGGATGATGAGCTGGTGCGGTCAAGTCAAACCCGGCTCGGCAACCCTGAGCCTCCACCCTGCCTCCCCAGCATCTTTCTGAATGAAGGTCACCTTTGTCCATCTAACACACTGAGGAGAAGATACACTGTGGCCACTTGATGACTGTGTTGTGTGCAGTCAGGGTCAACGTTACCACAAATAGCGAGCTGTTTTCTCTTCATCAGGGAGCACTTACAGTCCCCTCCCCCAGATGGGGTTCAGCTTTCTCCAGTAGTGCTTGAACTTTGTGCCTTGGTTCCTCTTCTTAACCAAACTCATCCCAAAGAGTTGTCCATTTTAGTGCCCGTAGGTCAATAGTGCCACCCACACTAAAAAAAAAAAAAAAAAAAAGCAAAGAAAAGAAAAGAAAAAGGAGGAGCAGAGAGAAACAAAATTTCAGGATAATTTTGATCCCATGGATTAGTCAGGATCCATTAATACTGACTAATCGTGTCTCAACTTGCCCCCTCAGGACTCTGGAATGAAGCAAATCCCCTTGTGGGCTCTACCAGAGCATGTTAATTCTAATAAGATGAAGTTGCTATTCCAGTAATTCATCTCAAGAAAACTTTCCTGGAAAGCTCTACTTTCCCCCATAAGAAAGCATCGCTTTATTAAGGTGCTTAAGATTAGGGGGAGTTTTCGACGCGCAGGCACTCAGAAGGCAGCATTGATTTTCCAGACGTCCCTTGCTTGCCATGTGGGCTCACGAGACGGGGCTGAACAGAGACCAGACGGGTCTTTGGTCCTTCCCGGGTCTCTTCCCCCTCTTGAAAATGGAGGTGACAGACAGTACCTGCCCAGGGATTCTGCTAGGATTGATAAGATCATGTGCATAAAGTGCTTTGAACTTCTTAGAGCTATATCATTCTTTAAATGTCGTTTTATCATCCTGTATCACTTTTTTTTTTTAGAAGATTTTATTTATTTATTTGACAGAGAGAGTGAGTGAGCACAAGCAGGGGGAGCGGCAGAGGGAGGGGGAGAAGCAGGCTCCCCGCTGAGCAGGGAGCCCAACGCCAGGCCCGATCCCAGGACCCTGCGATCTTGACCTGAGCTGAAGGCAGACACTTAACCGACAGAGCCACCCAGGCGCCCCTATCCTATACCACTTTTAAATGTGTGCTTATATAATCAAGGGACCATATTTGAGGGTCGCCTCTAGCCCTATTGATCAGCGTTTACCAGACAGCATTGGACTCTCAGCTCTTGCCCTCCACCTTTTCTTATGGCCTATTGACCAGCCTACAAAGAACTAGGACAAACAACAACAAAGAGTAAAGGACACGAACATCGTGCGGTACCTCCCACATGTCGGGCGCCCCGCTAGGCGCTCTGTAGAAACGATCCCATTTAATCCTCTCAACAGCCCGCGAGAAAGGGATTGTCATCACCATACCCTGAAGAAATAGGCACCGGGAGGCGAAGCCATATACAGAACCAAAGTGCACCCAGGTTTTCTGGGATACCTAAGGGCTGCGCTTGGTACAACTGTGCCCCAGAGAGCTCTAAGAGACTCCCAGGCTGCCCGGTCCGACGGGACAGCTGCTGGCAAGGCCCTGGTTAGTAAGCTGGAGTCAGAAGTAAGCACAGGTTTGTTTGTTATTACAAAAGATGACATTGCTAATCTGATTAAAATCTCATTTAAAGAGAAATCCTGAATGCATACTTGTCAACAGAGCTCAGTCCAGTGGCCTTACTCACTAGTCTGCCAGCCACTCTTGGCCCAGTTCTGGCCTCCTCTCTAGTGACTGGCGATCAGCCCACATCATCCGTCCCGGACTTTGTGCCCTGTGGACAGGCAGCGGAGAAGAGACAGGGGGGAAACGGAAATTGTTCTGCACCATGGCCTCTCTCACCTCCCACGTTACTTCCTTGGTTTTCCATGGACTTCCAATCTGTCTCTTCTCTATCTAACACATCCTACAAACAAGGACCCTCATGGAAGCTCAGACAGATCTACGTGTAAATCCACGACCCTTGTGTTTGGACGTGCTCCTTTCTGTGTTTCACTTTCTTCATCTGTAAAACATTGGGGAAGAGGGCTGCGGGGAGGATTCAAGGAGAAAATATATCTTAGAAGTACTTTGCAGAATGGCTGCACATGGAAATAGTAGCTATAGATAGTGATTTCTTTTTTCAGAAGCCTACAATGGTTATTATCCCTCAGAATAAAACTCCTCATTATGTCTTTTAGACTCCTCAACAGGTGGACCTGTTCCTCATATTTCCTTTATTCTTTTGTGCATCAACTATTTACTGAGCATCTACCACATGCTGGGCTACAGCAGATAAAACACCTGCCCTCATAGGACCTACACTAGAGTGGACAGGAATAGGACAAAGAATAGTAAACAAATAAAGGAGCAAAGATTTAAAAGAGGTGGAGACAGAGCCATTCAGGTATGTGGGGGAAGGGAGGGCCTGGAAAGGAGAATGGCATGAGCAAAGGCCCTGTGGCCTAAGTACTTGCCATGTCTGGAGCACAGCATGAAGCACTGTTCAGCTGGAGGAGTACAAGGGCACAGTGGGAGGACCCGAGGGCACGGCCGGGGCTTGGGACTAGGGTAAGGAGAGTGAGGCATTCACCTCAGGTGCAAAAGTAAGGGGCACTAAAAAGCTCAGGAATCAAGATAAATTATATTTTAATGCAATATTTTTAAAAATCAAAATTCATGCAAAAATCCATGATAAGCAAACTATAAATATTTTTAATAAAGACAGAATCAGTATGAGGAATTCTCCCTTTCGCCTCAGGCTCTAATATGGCTTAGCCCAAGCACTGGTGCGACTGTTTCTGCCTTTCCTTAAATTTTGCACCGATTTAGATTTTTAAAAATAGTGTATTACAACTTTATTCTTCTTGAGAGCAGAGCTCTTTGGCTCCGCCTTAAGCTTGTGCCTGGAGCCAATAATGCCTCATTTGCTCTACCTGGTCCCAGCCCTGTGTCCAAGAGGGGCAGAGACCAGGCAGTATATAGAGCCTTTTAGGCTACTGTATTTGTGAAATATGACCTCACATGGGCCTCAGCTGCTTCAGTCAGCTCACCTCTCTAGTCACTCTACCTGTATATTATCCATCCCCTGTGCTCCATTGTTGTAAAAGCTATGGCCCCTGCCCGCAGTCCTAAAACTCCCTGCCCCAGATCCAGAGGCTGCTTCGTCTGCAAGGCAGCTAGGTGGTAGAATTTATAACAAAATGTGATTATTGGCACGGCACAGATATGTGAAGGAAGCCTAGACTTCCAGCATACTCATTCAACAGGAGCTGCTAAGCACGTCCTACATGCCAGGCACCAGCCAAATCAAGAGGCTCTGACCTCGAGCAAGACATCCATGGAGTCTGGGCTACTCGCCCCTCACAACCCCAGCAGTCCTTGCAGAAGAAAACGGCCCCCGGAGATCTATGGCCACCTCAAGCTCACAGAGGCAGGCTAGCTCAGCACAGGCAGCCGTGGGTGGGAACCTGGCCGCACTGCCTAGAAGCCGTGGGGTCTTGGGTGCTTCCTCATCTGTAAAGTGGAAATAACCACACCCACCTCATGGGGCTCTTGTGGGGTGTGCGGTGTGCTCAAAAGGGGATATCTGGGAGGATTCTTAAGGCAGCACTGAAGAGCGTTCTCTTTCCAGCCTGACCTACGGTGCTGCCTCTCTCTATCACCAAGTGTAACTAAGAGTTGGTGAGCGAATGCCAGGCTTCTCCAGCGGCGCCCAGCTCCTGCAGGGAGGCAGACAGCAGCAGATGTAAGGAAGCCCTGCCGGCCAGGGCGATCCGAGGGTTGAGATGCTGCCAGCTTCACTCTCGGGCTTTGCGAATAAACTGTCACATCTCAGCTCTCACCAGCTCATGGCTGTGACAGACGGGTTCCTGCATGTGCAACACCCTCTCCCCAGCCACCCCCAAGTTTAACACTTCCAGCTGAATAATCTCATCCTGTGCGGAAGAGCAGC
The DNA here is from genome assembly GCF_964656455.1 of Halichoerus grypus. Taxonomy (NCBI): domain Eukaryota; kingdom Metazoa; phylum Chordata; class Mammalia; order Carnivora; family Phocidae; genus Halichoerus; species Halichoerus grypus. Next base: position 61,833,377 of record NC_135715.1, on the reverse strand, counting down.
TTTCGAGAAGATGGAAGACTCTATGAGCACCGGGTCTTCTCGGCAGGGGAGGGAGGAAAGCTGGTGCCCCTGGTGCCACATCTATAACTGGTTGTCTGCAGAATCACAGCATTTGCAGCAAGATTCCCCTTTGTGAGCAGAGAGGACTTAAGGATCTCTGACCTGAGTGATTCAGACTGGCATAATCCAGTCCCTATCACAGAGCCCAAGCCACCTGCACGTTTTAATGATATTCAGCTTTCAGTGTTTCCATCTCAGAATTTCAGACCAGTGAGAGGCCAGAGCCCCTGTCTGGGGTAGGTTTGGGGCAAGCCAGAAACAAGGACACAGGGAGTAGTGGGAGTTTAGAACTGGAGGTACTGCAAAGGACAGCCAGCCCAGGCACTTTCAAACATTTCTTCGAGCAGGGGAGACCTCTTTAGCTCAAACATAATCATATGTATAAACTCCATATGTATTTTTTTTAAAGAAGGAAAAGATGCTCTTCTGTGTTTCTGGACAGCAATGTTATTGAAAATTTGGACAGAAGTCTTCATTTCATGGGACAGCCCTACGTGTAGTAGGATATTTAAATCCCTCGTCCCCATCTCTAAATATAAATGGTTCCCCCCCCCCCCCCCCCCGCCAAATGACTGAAGCTAAAAAGCTCCCACACATTTCCAAATGCCCTCCGCAGGTACCGCTCCCACTTAAGAACTCATCTAATCGTGGGTACACAATTGGGTTTGCGGGGCAGGAGCGGCTACTGATCCTGAGATGTTGCCTCCAACCCTGGGCTAGGCAGAGCACCCTCTGAAATCCACACCCAGCCTCTGTCAACACCTGACATTGCTACATTTTCTCTGTGCCACCAGGAGTAAGCCATTTAGCCTCTCTGGGCCTCAATGTCTTCTTCTGCAAAATGGGAATGACCATAATGGGCTCTTGTGGGGATCAAATGAGGCATTTTACACAAGCTTACTTTGTAAACTCTCAAGCCCTCTGCTGATGCACGGCATCACTCCTCATACTACCCTGGGTATGTAAAAGACACTGTAATCCTACTCTTTTGAAAAGACTTACCATGGAAACCAAATAATAAAAGCAAAAAGCTCAATCGTAAGGCTTCCACTGAAACCTGCTTCTATTCATGTCCCTCGTACACACAGCCCCGTGAACACGATGGTTGTACTCCGCTCCCACCGAGACACCTACTTTCTCTTTTGTAAGCTGGCCAGACAATCGAGCAGCCTCGGCCTGCCGCAAAGCCTCAGCCAGCAAGGCTCACAAGCCCACAACTTAGAGAAAACTGCTTAGCCGACCTCAAGTGCTTTCTTACCCCAACTGGTGTGCAGGACTTGAAAATACATCAGGAAACAAGAGAGGAACAGATGCTTGCCCCAACCTCACACCTGTAGCCAGGTGGTGATGTCTCCCTGTTGTTCTCAGAGTTTTGATAGATTGGAACCTAGTTCATGAAAAAAGGTTGACATTTTCATTGAAAAGGGAATCGAAATGACATCACATCATTGAGGCCTTTTCTCACCCCCCCCCACGCCACCCCCATATTATTTGAAAGGTACTCTTTGAAAGAGAAGATTGTACAAATACATTTTTCAGGATGAACTGAACAAAGGAATCCATTCCGACTTCATCCCAAATTGGAGTCCAACCTTTTTGACTTCCAGATCTTATTAGGTGACATAGTTAGGTTTATTTATATCTCTTTTCCTCTATTCCTCATTCTTGTGTTCAGGGTCTGCCTTGTAAGGAGTGTCCTTCAAACGTTCCCAAGTAAGCGCCAGAAGGAGTTGCTTTAGTAGGCTTAGGACCAGCTTTGCAAAATAAAATCTCACAATATCACCATGCACTCCTTCAGCCCCACTCCACCCTCGGCAACAGTTCCATCTAGCCTTGGCTAAATACAGCTTCTGGGTTCAAAGAGAAAATGCACAGAATGATTTCGCTGGCTTCCTCAACATATCCAGGAGAGTCCACACGGGTAAATCCGACGTGAATAAGAAGCACATGATTCAGTTCCTATGTAAACATACCTGGGCTTAAGAGAAACAGAAAAGGTGCCTGGCTTGAAACATTCTACTCCCTCCACTTCAGAAAGACACAGTGTGAATCAGTAAAGCAGATCAAAGACACAAGCTCGGGATCATCAGACCCATATGAGAAAAATACCAAAAGCAAACAAAAATCGAGGTGAAACTTACATCTTCGCTCACAGGGGGCGGTGGGTGGGGGCTCAAAGAAGCTAACTAAACACGCAGCTGAATTTCTGAAGGTCACCTGTGGCTTCCTTACTCCCCCAAGGCAGCAGAGGTCTGACCATTTTACCCACTGACCTGGGGCAGCAGCTCTGTGGCGGTGTCTGTCCCCACTGATGTATTCCAGCTCATTGCCAAGGAAAAATGAAACAGGCCCAGGAGCAAAATGCCAACATGGCAGCAGAAGAAAGGAGCCCTGTTAAAGGTCTCTGCTACTCCATTACATTTGCTGCTTTTTTAACACTCAATCTTCTAGAACCAGATGCTACGCTAATAAAGGCCTGTTGAATAAGCAATTCAGTAAAGGTACAAATGCAAGTCTTCTAATGGGAAATGCTGATTAACACATAATGGGCAGTCCACCCTTCAAACAAAAGGGCCAGGGCTCTGAGCAGCAATATGGCTTGTGGTTCAGCACAAGACTCCAGAGTCACGCAGACCAGCTTGGCCACTAACTTAGTGTGACACAGGACAAATTAGTCTGTCTAATTCCCATATGTGGCATCTGTCTAATGGGATTAATAACTATGACAATCTCATGATTTTGGGGTGCCGTAAAGAGACAATCCAGATAAACACTTAGCACATTTCCTGGCACAAAGTTCTTACAACTGGTAGTTGTTATGATTGTTACCAGAGACTTAAAAACGTGCCATATGAAGGGCAGGTGAAATACTTTTTCTAAACCATTTCACTCCCCACTATGCATGACCTGCAGCTATACTCACCAGCTAGAGAGCTTAATTGTAATTTTTAAGTATCTGCTCCCCCTTCTTACGTACTGTGAAATCTGACAGAGTTGGAGTTCCTCCGGGTAGCTCACCAGTCCCCTGCCTACATCTGGACCAGGACATTGCGTGGATATGCAGAGCATGACCTGGAATTCTCATCCGTAGAGAAACAGCCTCACTCAAGCCAGCACAGCCTACCCCAAGAGCTTGCCCGTCTCTAAGAGAAATTCTTGGTCTCAGGTAGCAGATCTAGGGATTTTCCACAAGCTCCAAGGAGGAGCCTCCTGATGATCAACCTTGCAGTGCGCTCATATTTACACAGCAGGCATGCACAATGCCCAAATATAAAGGCAGCTTTGGGCATTCAGGGTGACACCAATTAAGTGGGTGGTAGCAGCCATATCCCAGAGCACTGAAAATGCCCTCCATGGGCTAAGGGAGGTAGTCAAGTCTGGAGAGAAGCACTTTTCTGCTCTGCCCACTGATGTAAGAAACCAGGTCCCAGCCCAGGTGGCACCAACAGAGGTGGTCACAAAACAAGACGCCCTGTCTCCCTCACTTTCCTCCATCTCCCGCATACCTGATCTGTTAGCTCTAACAAGATTGTTGTGGGTTTGCCACATTATCCAGCTTTTTATTGAATTTTTATTTGTGAGGCTGAGTTGGTAAGGTTATTTCCCTGCTCAGAATGAAGAAATAGGAAATTCCCACTCACAATCAAGGCTCACTGGCCTGTTGTAAGACAGGAGATCCTGTACATCCATTGGCTCCTCCATCAGCTAGTCAATCCATCAGTCAGTCCAAGCAGGAGAGTGACTGAAAGAGTGTCAATAAGATGGGAAGCTAATACGGGTCGCTGCTTCCTCCCCTACACCAAACTCTGGGATACCACAGGAGCAAAAAGGAATTTGGTGAGGCCCCAAACCTGACATCACAACTGTGAGACCCACTTGGGAGCACAGAGTGTGGTAGGGTCGCTGTGTGGAGGAGAAATGGTACCTACATTAAAGGAGAGCCAGTGCCATGGATGAGCCTGGGCAGCAAGGAACACGTTCAGTTTCTGCCCTTTTTCCCAATATTGTCCTGGGAAGATCAGTATCTGCCCCATTACCCAAATGGAATAGAAACAGAGCAATGCCAGCCCAGCCCAGTGCCCACTAGAATCGAAAGATAACGTCAGAGCAGCCCAAGGTAAGAGGTCCCTGGGGAGCAAGGTCACCCGGTTAGGAAAAAGGTACAAATAGAAAAGGGCTCTTGAAGTATTTCCAAGGGAATGTGGTTCACAGGGAAAAATAACGAGCCATTAAATAAGAACAACAGCTCATTGAACAGCCTACACGAGAGGAAGCAGATTTAATGAACACAGAAAAAGAGTCTGAAAGAAGCAGAGTAAATATCCTCAGAGATAAGGGAGGATATTGAAATTACGAAGGAGCAGGCAGTTATAAATTTTAAAAATGAGAAAGTAGAGTTAATGGGTGTGTCAGCCCGGCTTCTCCAGAAAAAAACAGAACCAATAGGGGGGAGAGAGAGAGAGAGGATTTACTTTAAAGCATTAGCTCAGTGACTGTTGGGGCCAGCAGATCTGAAATCTGCTGGAAAGGCCAGCAGTCTAGAAACTCAGGCAAGAGTTAAAATGAATCCTGAGTTCAAAATCTATAAGGCAGGCTGGCAGGCTAGAAACTCAGACAGAATTTCTTTGTTACATCTTGAAGCAGAGTTCCTTCTTCTCTAGGGATCCTCAGTTTGTGTTCTAAAGGCCGTTGCCTGATTCACATTGTTGAGGGTCATCTCCTTTACTTAGTCAACTGTTTGTAGACATTAAGCACATCTACAGAATACCTTCACAGCAATATCCAGACTAGTGTTTGTCCAAACCACTGAGCACCATAGCCTAGTCAAGTTGACACATAATTAACCAGCACACTGGGGATGAAAGTATTTTAGTTAAAATAAAGAGCTCAATAAATGGGTTGGAGAGCAGCCAAGAAACAAATTACTAAGCCAGAAGATTAAGTCCAGGGCGTTCCAAGTAGACCTCAGAAAGGATAAAAAGATGGAAAATGATGCTGAAAATTTAAGAAGATACGGAGCGTAGAAGTAGAATAACCAATACTCATATGGTAGGAATCCCTAAAAAGGAGAGAAAAAAATAGAGGGGAGGGAGTGTTTGAAGAAATTATTACTAAAAATTTTCCAAAATTGAAATAAACTCATAACACTTTGGATAGAAATTGCTCCTGCAGTGCCAAATGGGTTAAATAAGAAAAAAAGCTCATATACGGACATGAAACTTAGGGACATCAGAGTCTAAGAGAAAACTCCAATAGCTTCTGAGAGTAAAAATGGATTATAGACAAAGTAAGAAGAATCAGATTCACAAAAAATTCCTCATCAATAACCCTAGAAGAAGACATTGAAACAGTATTTTCAAAGTGCTAAAGACAAAGAACTTTGGATCTAGAATTTCATATCCTCAAATTGTCATTTAAGGATGAAATGAAGATATTTTCAGTAATACAGGACTTAAAGTTTAACCACACATAGACCCTCTTTGAAAATAGTCCCAGAAGGAACACTGCGACAAAAAAAAAAAAAAAAAAAGAAAGAAAAGAAAAGAAAAAAGTAAATCCAGGAAGATGCCATGAGATATTGGAAGTAAGGATGAATACATAACTCAGTAAAGTTGTCTAAGTGAAAAAAAATTTTGAAAAGAAGAAAAACAAAAATATATTCATAACAATCCAGAATTAAATCCAGATGATGTCAAAATGGCATTGTGGATTAATAAAAGCAATTGCCAAAAGGAGCCAGGAGTGTATAAAGATAAGTATCTCATTCAAGGCAAAAAATATTGATATGATTAGCTTATGAAATTATAGGAAAAATGGACATAAGCATGATTTTGATAAGCTAGGGGGTAACCATAAGAAGAACATAAATAAAATTAATGGCTTTAAGTCAGCACAAGAAAAATAATGGAAGCAAGAAAAAAATAAAAATAAAATAGCATAAATAGAAAACACAAAATAAATTAGCAGAAATAAGTCCTAATATAGCAGTAACTGTACAGATGTACATGAGTTGAACTCACCAATCAGTTTTGGATTTCTTAAATTTAGCATTATGCTATTTGCAGGGCACACTTTTAAAAAATCATAAAGAAATAAAAAAGATAACCAAGAAAATCTGAACCAAAACTAAGCCAGCATAATTAATAATCATAACATAGAATTTAATGGGAAAAAGGGGACATTATACTTTGGTAAAATGCTCAAGAAGAATAGAAGATAAAATGAATGTGAATATATGTGCACTTAACCAATGTGATCTCACAACATAGAAGAACAAGTCCAAAAAGAATGCAATAAAACAACAGCTTTGGTTGGAAATTCAATAATCTTTTTCAGAAACTGATAAGGCAAATAGACGAAAAAAAAAAAGGTAGAAAAATATCAAAGGTTTAATAATATAATTGGTAAGCTCAAGGTTTGATCTACAGAATTCTACCTGAAACACAGAAAACAGTCTTTTCAAATAATCATGAAATATTCTCCAAAATCTGCTACCTGCAATTTCACAAAGGAAGCCTCAATAAATTTCCAAAATCCACGCACACTGTGTTTTCTGAATACTATGAACAACTGTATGCCAGCAGATTAAATATCTTATAAGAAATGGACAAATTTCTTGAAACATACAAATTATCTAAACTGATTCATGAAGAAATAGAAAATCTCAACACATAACAAGAAAAAAAGATTGAATTAGTAATCAAAAACCTTCCAACAAAGAAAAGTCCTGGACCAGATGGCTTACTGGCAAATTCAACCAAACTTAAAGAAGAATTAACACCAATCCTTCTCAAATGCTTCCAAAAGACTAAAGAGGAAGAACACTTCCAAACTCATTTTATGAAGACAGCATTATCCTAATACCAAAGCCAGAAAAAAACACTACAAGAAGAGAAAATTACAGACCAATAATCTCTTATGAACATAGATGCAAAAATCTTCAACAGAATACCAGCAAACTGAATTCAACAGCATATTAAAAGGATTGTGTACAAAAAAAAAAAAGATTGTGTACAATGATCAAGTAGGATTCATCCCAAAAATGGAAGAGTAGCTCAACATATGAAAATCAGTCAATATAATATACCACATTAATAGAATGAAGAAGTAAATTCACATGATCACCTCAATTGATACAGAAAAGGTATTTGACAAAATTCAACACCTTTGATAAAAACACGAAAAAAAATTAAGGATAGAAGAGAAATTCATCAACATGTGAAAGGCCACATAGAAAATCCCACAGCTAACACCATACTCAGTGGTGAAAGACTGAAATCTTTCCCCTAAGATCAGGGACAAGATAAGGATGCCTATTTTTGCCACTTCCATTCAACATAGTACTAAGCCAGAGCAATAAAGCAGTAAAAAGAAATAAAAGGCATCCAAATTGGAAAGGAAGAAGTGAAATCATCTCTATTTGCAGATGACATGATCTGATATATAGAAAACTCTAAAGAATCCATGTAAAGAATGATTAGAGCTAAAAAAACAAATCAACGATGTAATAGCATATATAATGAAGAACAAAAAATCACTTGTATTTCTATATTGTAGCAATGAACAATCTGAAGGAAAACAATCCCACTTACAAATCAAAAAGAATAAAATATATAGGGATGAATTTAACCAAGGAGACACAAGACTTGTACACTGAAAACTGCCAAACATTATTGAAGAAATTAAATAAGACCTAAATAAATGGAAACATATCCTATGGTCATTGGTTTGGAAAATTTAATACTGTTAAATGACAATATCCAAAGTGATCTATAGATTCAATACCATCATTATCAAAATCCCAATGGCAATTTTTACAGAAATGGAAAATGTCATCCTAAAATTCATATGAAATTTCAAAGGACTCCAAGTAGCTAAAACTATCTTGAAAAAGAACAAAGTTGAAAGACCCACACTTCCCAATTTCAAAACTTACTACAAAATAACAGTTCAGTACTAGTGTAAGAAGAGATATATAAGCCAATGGAGTAGAATTGAGAGTCCAGAAATAAACCCTTACATCTATGGTCAATTGATTTCTCACAACAGGGTCAAGACCATTTAATGGGGGAAAGAATAGGCTCTTCAACAAATAGTGCTGGGAAAATTGAATATCCACATGCAAAAGAATGAAATTGGACCCTTACCTTACCACTATATACAAAATTAACTAAAAATGGATAAACATAAGAGCTAAAACTATAAAACTCTTAGAAGAAAACATAGGGACAAATCTTCATGACCTTGGATTTGGCCATGATTTCTTAAATATCACAATAGGGGCTCCTGGCTGGCTCAGTCAGTGGAGCATGTAACTTTTGATCTGGGGCTTGTAAGTTCAAGCCCCATGTTGGGTGTAGAGATTACTCAAAAAAAAAAAAAAAAAAATATATATATATATATATATAAAATCTTTAAAAAATATGACACTAAAAGCACAGGTAACAAAAGAAAAAATAAATTGGACTTCATCAAAATTAAAAATGTGTGCCTCAAAGAACACTGTTAACAGAGTGAGAAAAAACTTTACAGAATGGGAGAAAGTGTTTGCAAGCCATTTATGTAATAAGGATGTAATATCCAGACTATATAAAGAATTCCTATAACTCAACAACTAACAGACAACCAACCCAATATAAAAAATGAGCAAAGATCCTGAATAGATATTTCTCCAGAGAAGATATACAAATGGTCAATAAGCACATGAGAAGATGCTCAATATCATTAGTCACTAGGTAAATGCAAATCATAACCACAATGAGATACTGCTTCATATCTAATAGGATGGCTTTAATTGAATAAATAAATAAATAAATAACAAGTGTTGACAAGAATGCAGAGGAATTGGAAACCTCTTAGATTGCTGTTGGGAATGTAAAATTCTGCAGACACTGTGGAAAATGGTTTGGAAATTCCTTTAGAAATTTAAATATAGAATTACCATGTGACCCAGTAATGCCACTTGTAGGTATATACAAAAAAAAAAGAAAACAAAGACACAGATACTTGCACACCAATGTTCATAGCAGCATCATTCACAACAGCCAAAAGGTGGAAACAACCCAAGTATCCATCAACAGATGAATGGATAAACAAAATGTGATTATACATACAATGGAATAGTATTCAGCCTTAAAGAGATATAAAGTTCTGATGCATGCTGCAAGATGAATGAACCTTGAAAACATGATGCTAAGTGAAATAAGCCAGACAAAAAAGGACAAATATTGTGTGATCTCACTTACATGCAATATCTAGAACAGGCAGATACATAAAGACAGAAAATAGATTAGCAGTTACCAGAGGCTGAGGGAAAGGTGGAATGGGAGAGTTATTTCTTGGTGGGTACAGAGTTTCTGTTTGGGGTGATGAAAAAGTTTTGCAAATAGATAATGGTGATGGTTGTAGAACATGTGATTGGAATTAATGAATTGTACACTTAAAATAGTTACAATAGCAAATTTTATATTACAGATACTTTAACATACATACACACATGACCAGACATATGAGAAGAAAACTTGTCAGGGACCCAAGAGGAAAACAATAGAAACTGGCCTAAAGGAAATCCTCATAATGAAGTTATCAAGCACTGACTTTAGAATAACTACAGTTAATATGTTTTCAGAATTAAAAAAAAAAAAAAAGATGGAGAATATTGGCCAAGAGCCAAGAGCTAAAAACTTAGAAACTACATTTTTTTTTAAAATCAGAGAATTCTAGAAGTGAAAAATGTAATACCTGAAATTATAAAATTATCTCAAAAGAGAATTTGTTGACTAGATAATATCAGAAGAAAGTGTCCAGACTGAAGCAAGGAAAGACAAAAGGAAGGAAAATACAGAAGAAAGTATGAAGTATAGATGTATAGGAAAAGAGTATAAGAAAATGGCCTAATGTGTGTGGAATCCCAGGAAAGACAGGAATAGCTAAGAATTCTCTGAAAGTTATAAAAAGACATCAAGCCACAAACTCAAGAAGGCTACAAACCAGAAACAAACACACACACACACATACATACACACAAATTATATCTTTGCTGCATAATATTCCATTGTATATATATATACCACATCTTCTTTATCCATTCATCTGTTGATGGACATTAAAAGGAATGAAATCTTGCCATTTGCAACGATGTGGATGGAACTGGAGGGTATTATGCTGAGCAAAATAAGTCAATCAGAGAAAGACATGTATCATATGACCTCACTGATATGAGGAATTCTTAATTTCAGGAAACAAACTGAGGGTTGCTGGAGTGGTGGGGGGTGGGAGGGATGGGATGGCTGGGTGATGGACATTGGGGAGGGTATGTGCTATGGTGAGCACTGTGAATTGTGTAAGACTGTTGAATCACAGATCTGTACCTCTGAAACAAATAATACATTATATGCTAAAAAAAAAAAAAAGAAGAAGATAGCAGGAGGGGAAGAATGAAGGGGGGGAAATCGGAGGGGGAGATGAACCATGAGAGACTATGGACTCTGAAAAACAAACTGATGGTTCTAGGGGGGAGGATGGGTTAACCTGGTGATGGGTGTTAAGGAGGGCACATTCTCCATGGAGCACTGGGTGTTATATGCAAACAGTGAATCATGGAACACTACATCAAAAACTAATGATGTAATGTATGGTGATTAACATAACATAATAATAAAAAAAATTATATCTTTGCATATAGTGAAGCTACTTAAAAACCAAAGACATAATCAGAAGAAAAAAATAGATTACTGACACCTTACTTCTCAGAGGAAGTAACAGAATCCAGAAGACAATGGAATCCTTTAAAGTATTGAAAGAAAATAATTGCCAATCTAGAATTCTATACTCAGAAAAAAAAAATCCCTCAAAAGTAAAGCTTAAGTAAAGATATTTTCAAACAAAAACTGAGACTATCAGCAGTACATCAACGCTAATGAGAACACTAAATGCTTTTCTTTACACAAAAGAAAAATGATTCTGGACAAAAACTCAGAAGTGCAGGAAAGAATGAAGAACAATGCAAATGGCAAATCTAAATAAACACAATTAATGTAAGTCATAATAAACACAATTGTCTAAATAAACATTGACAATATCAAATGACAATGGTCTTATGGGGTTTTAAATACATATAAAATTAAAATAAATGACAAGAGGGGCTCCTGGGTGGCTCAGTCGGTTAAGCATCCAACTCTTGATTTTGGCTCAGGTCGTGATCTCTGGGTCATAAGATCAAGCCCCGCATCAGGCTCTGTGCTGGCCGTGGGGCCTGCTTAAGATTCTCTCTCTCTCTCTCTCTCTCCCTCTGTCCCTCCCCTCCTCTAAGAAAATAAAATAAAATACATGACAACAATAGTAAATAAATTGAAGGTGGGGTTAAATGTTCTAAGGTTTATTGTGTCTGGAAAACAGTAACAGTATGAATGTATGTTAGATTTTAAATTGACAAAGATCCGTGTTACCTCTCAAGTAAGCACTAAACAATACTAAGAATGTATTAGTTTATACATAAACTATACTATAAACTAATAGAGGAAGAAAGGGAACATTTAAAAATGTCAAGAAGAAGGCAAACAAGGAGAAAAAAAGAAACACAGTATAGGTAAAATATATTGAAAGCAAATAGAAAGATGATATTTCTTATTCCAAATATATCATAATTACATTAAATACAAGCTGACTAAACACTCCAGTTGAAAGACTGAGGAATCAAAACAAAACCCAATTATTTGTTTGACTGTTGCTTACAAAAGACTCATTTTAAATACGTAGAAATAGACGTGCTGAAAGTAATAGGATGAAAAAGATATACCATGGAAACACTAACCCTGAGAAAGCTGATATGGCTGTACTAATATTAGACAATATAGACTTCAAAGGCATGAAGCACTTCTAGAAATAGAGACATTTCATAAGTAAAAAAGCTTCTATCTACTAGGAAGACAGCCATCCTAAATATCTAATCACTTAACTATGATAAGTGATTATAGTGATATCACTATGATACATCATAGTATCAAAATATACAAAGCAAAAGGAGCTTTACAGGAGATTTTAACACAATTCTCCAAGCAGATATAAAAATCAATAAAGATATAAAAAATATGAACCATGTAATTAATAAACTTGACCTGAGACACATTAAACACTGTACCAAACGACTGCAGAAATATATAATATATATTGAAATATACATATATATCTCAGATACTCTTTTGAAATATGCATGAAAAACTTACCAACATAGAGGATATCTTAGTCCATATAGCAAGCTTCAGTACATTTCAAAGGACTGAAATCTTACGGTGTATGTTCTTTAACCAGTAACAGAAAGGTAACCAGAAAATGTCTAAATGCTTGGAAATCAAGCAACACATGTATAATTCAAACACTATTTATTCTTCAAAAATGCATGCATACAACAAATTAGAGTGGGTATCAGGGGGCAGGGAGCAGGGGATGAGAAAAGTAAGAGAAGAAAATAAAACATAACAAAGAGAGTGGCCTTGCACACTGATTTTAGGAAATCATGACCCAAGAAGTATATTGAATTTAACTCTGTATACTTGAGGCCAAAAATAAATTACATAAGTAAACAGTAAAGCAGTAACATTTAGAAATTAGAACATTTGAATTCTAGTATGTGCCAAATTTACTGATAAATTAATGTCTTTGGGTCTCATGTTTGATATAAAAGATAAATACTAATATTAATTAATAAGCAGCCCTTGTACTTCATTAATTCAACATGCATCCATTGAGCACCTATGTGCCAGAAATTGTGCCAGGTGGTAGGGATACAAAGTCACATGAGACACAGTCCCAACTCTCAAGGCACTTACTCCTCAAGGGAGCTGATGTCATACGAATTAGGTAGAGAAAATATTGTAAGGATAACCACAGAGCAAAATTGCTCAGAAACCACAGGTTACACAACAAAGTACTACATATCTGATCATTGATTTTGACTTGGCTGAGGAGCTCTCATCTTGAGCTTGCTCTTTAACATTCAAGCTCCTTGAGGGCAGAAACAAAGGATTATTCAATTCTATAATCCCAGTGTTTTGCAGAGTCAGAGTTTATTATGTTTTTGTTGAATGAATGGATGTAAAATGGATGCCAGTTTCAGCCAGTGTTCCTAGTTCTATATTTCTACCTCAACAACCTAGGTACAGAGAGCATGTGGAGCTTATATGGAGCATGTGATTGGAAGCAGAATCCACAAGAATGTGATCATGATTAGGTACTGAACTCTCAATGATGTCCAAGCCCACACATGGTCATAACTCCAGGACTGAACTTGCTGAGGATGTTACATGCAGAGTACTGGAGAATTCCATTATCTGTATGTCAGCTGTGAATCAAACCTATACTGTGCTAAGAAAGAACTACCCAGGGCACCTGGGTGGATCAGTCGGTTAAGCGTCTGACTCTTGATTTCGGCTCAGGTCATGATCTCAGGGTGGTAAGATCAAGCCCCACCTTGGGCTGTGCATTCAGCCGGGAGACTGCTTCCCCTCTCCTTTCCCCTCTGCCCCTCCCCCTGCTCATGCACTCCCTCTCTCTCTCTCAAATAAATAAATAAATCTTAAAAGAAAAAAAAAAAGAACTACCCACCATAAAGTCCTAGATGACAATCAGCTCTCCCACACATGCACAGGAATGCTCATCTATAAAATGGACAGGATGATAACCTTCCAGAAAGTTTCCTGGAAGAATGATATGAGATGTAAAAGGCCTGGCAATTAGAGGTGCTCAATAAATAGTTGTTAAATGAATAAAGAAATAGTGGGCATTCTGCAAGTATGATCGCTCCTTCTCCCTCTTTTCCATCCCTCCACCTTCGCAACAGAAGCAGGTAACCATGAAATAGAGAAGTATTTTAAGGACTTCCATGCACAACTCTGGGGGTATTTTTTTTTTAAGATTTTATTTATTTGTCAGAGAGAGAGAGAGAGAGCACAAGAGTACAAGCAGGGGTGCAGCAGGCAGAGGGAGAAGCAGCCTCCTCACTGAGCAAGGAGCCCGATGTGGGACTCGATCCCAGGACCCTGGGATCCTGACCTGAGCCAAAGGCAGATGCTTAACCGACTGAGCCACCCGGGTGCCCTAACTCTGGGGATATTGAATTGCAGAAAAGCATCACCACAGTTGTAGCATGTAAAGGCCAACACAGAACCGCCAAAGAAAAAGCGACTGCTGCAGGCAAAGGGTAGGACTGAGCCATGGAGCAAATGAGAGAAAACTCTAGCAACATCAGTTACAAATCAAAGAGCAGTCTTAATGCACATACAGTGTGGTCAGCTCTGAAGTCCCTGCATACAGACAGGCTCATCTCCTTAGTCAACAGATCACAACATGACGACATGGGCCAAGCCACACACCCCATATACAATCTCCACTGCACCCAATATTGCTTTTCTTCTTGTGGTGAATTAGATAGCCCCAACCTCCATGCAGTTTTTAAAGATCAGTGTCTTCAGACAGTCAAGTAATCTCCAAAGTACTTTGCATTTATAAAATGCATCAAAATGCATTTATCCATAGCCTGTGATGCACTAGAAATTTTGCTGGATGCTGTACAAATTAGTTTCATATTCTTGGGCTCAGGCTTTGAGGAATCTGGCTTCTGCAGTCATCCCTCTCTAAATATTGCCATCTGATGGCTCGCTGACCCCCAAATCCAGCAGCCTTTTCTCAGACCTCATTGACTTCAACTTTGCTACAGCTCCTGGCCTCTCTCTCTTTCCCCTTCATTCCCATGGCACAAAACTGTCCTGTGTCTCCCCTCTCCCTCACCACCTGTTTCTTCTGTTTCCATTGGTTTCTATTCCTCCTGAGTCCTAAAAGGAGATACTCCTGAGGGTTTTGCTCTCTGCCCTTTTATTTTTGGTCTACAGAGTGGAGACCTTCCTGGATGATCTCTTATACCCAGAGCTTCAGCATTTCTATTGCTGTGTGCTTGCTTCCAAACTAGCTTCCACCTGCTCTGCAGCTACCCAACACGTGAAATCTTCAGGGGTAAGGTGAAGCTCATTTTGTCTCACAAACCAGCTCTTCCTCCTGACTTTCGTGTTGTGGGCACTTGAACCAGTGACATGCTGGTAAACTGACTCTGTGGGGGAAAGGGACTTGTAGCATTTGTTGATTTCCATAGAGTTCCCATATTCCCACCATGGCCAATTTCAAGCTATCAACATGAACTCAATGAATAGAGTGGGGAAGAGACCAGTACAAGACAGTTCCAACAAACCACTGAACCATCCTCCAAAGATCTCATTCAAAACCTTAAAGCCACCTTTTCCCTCTCCCACATCTTCACCAAGACACCCTATCTGCTGCAAAGCACCACTGGGCCTCTTTTAACATGGATGATGCCATCCAGTGTCTCCTTTCCATTTTCCCCACTGTCACCCACCTGACACTGTCATTGCTACCTGTCCTGCCCACTGTCTATCAGTATCCTAATTATTCTCCCCACCTCTAGGCTCTTTCATTACCATTACATGACTGGAAGGTTAATCTTCCTAAAGTGCATTTCCCATTGTGTTACCCCAAACCTTCAGTAGTTCTCCTACTGTCCACCATATAAAACATAATTTGGCCTTTGGTGCCTAATTCAACATGCACTGCCTATATCAGCCTTCTGTTAAGATTAAGTTAAGATTCTGATAAATGAAGATTAGGTTGGCTGCAATCCAGCTTGAAGACCCCAAATAGTAGTGGCTTTAAGAAGACAGAAGTTTATCCCCCCTCTCGTGTGAAAGTCCAGATATAAATAAATAGGCCGGGGGTTTAAGGAGACTGTGCTCCACGAGGTCCTCGAGCACCCATGTGCTTCCAGCTCACCATCCCACCAAGTTTGATAGATGATCCCCATGCTCACCTTTCAAAATGGCAGCCATCACCTCAAGTTCCAGACAGCAGAATAGCAGAAAGAAGAAAGGACAAGGAGCACAAGCTGGCTGACATGCCAGGAAGTTTCCAGAAAATGCTACAGGACATTTTCACTTAGCCTTTGTTGCTAGAACCTAGTTATAGGGTCATACCTAGCTACGAGGAATGCTGGGCAGCTGTGGGGATTTGGGGAAAAGGGAGACTAGATTTTGGGGAACAACAATCTGTCTCTGCAAAAAGACTTCAGTGTTCCTTTGAAAGCTTATTTCCTATTTTCTTATGTCTTCTGCCTAAACATAAGAACAACCAGAGCTTTATATAAATCTGACTATGTGCTAGGCACTGTTATAAGTGCTTTACATATATATCACCCACTTAATCCTAACTGCAGTCCAATGAGGCAAGTACCATTATTATCCCCATTTTATAGATGGGAAAGCTAAGAACCAGAGCAATTAAGAAGTCCAGAAATTCCCAAAACTGCTTGGGAATCAGTACATCTGAGAAGCTTACTAAAATGTAGAATCACATGGTCTGGGCTAAGATGAAATTGCTAAGAAAAAAAAAAAAATTAAGGAGCGAGAAGAAAACCAAAAATGGAACTCTGAGAAAGAGCAGCGACATTTATGGGACAGGTTTAGGAAGCAAGTGACCTCAAGACATACTGTGAGAGATGCCAGGGAAGCCAAGGCTGGATGCTGTCTTAGAGGTTCAAGGGAAGATTTTCAAACATGAAGTCATGTCAGCCAGGTCAGGAAAGGTGTTGGGAAGGATTTGCTGAGATTGGCAATTAGGAGGTCACTTATGACCCTGGTGAGATGAGTTTTAATGGCAGGCTGGAGGAAGAAAGCATGTCTCTATTCTCAAATAGTATGTAAGACCCTCCAAGGAAGCTCTCTCTCTCTCTCTCTCATTGCATGTGTTGTGCCTAAGACCACACCTATATGAAAACAGTGCTCATTTTGCTGACTTTGCCATTACCGAGGAGCGTGAGGGTGATACCATTCCCAATACTGCTGTCATGAAGTCAAGAATAAGATGGTGTGTATGGGAGCTGAGCTTTAGAAACGTGGAAGCAGGAGGCTCAGTCCTCCCTTTCCATTAGGTAGGACAGGTTTCATAGAGAAGGAGAAGGCAGGCAGACAAGAGCATCTTCCACTGGCAGAGAGAGAACCACGGACGATGACCCTGTCTGCTCAGACACAGAAGGAGACCGCAGCTCTCAGATAACAAACGCAGGTGCTCCCCTTTTCGGGAGAGGCAGTGGCCAAAAACTGAGGAGATGGTTCATGGTCACGGAGCCCACCCTGAAACGCCATCCATCCATCTGCCTCCAGTCCTTCTAGTCCGGCTCCTACAGCCGATCGTTCTTGGTAGTCACCAACACTATCCTACATCTTGGAGAGGAAACACGCATTTTCTCAGGGCTTGTCAGTAGTTGAGGGAGGTCTGTGAAAGCTGACTTGCTCCCACAGCTCCGGGAGCATCAAGACTTCAAAAGAGGAACTACTTACACTGTCATCACCACAGTGGTCACTTCTACAGGATTTCTTTATCCGAGACGGCATTGGAGGGACCGGCGGGGCTCACGCCTGAGAAGAGAGGAGGGTGTTGCAAAGACACTGACTCATGCCGCCCTCCCTCATGCCCTCCACGGCCGCCCCTCGAGGCACTTCCTCCTCCTCTGAAGCCAAAGGTCAGCTCTCATGCCCATGCCAAGGTTTTTTAAACACACACACACACAAACACACACACACACACAAACACACACACACACACAAACACACACACACTTGGCTTCCAAGAGGGTAAATTTTTTTAGCATGAAAATAAATAAGGAAAGGCGCTCTCAAAAAAATAAATTTAAAAATAAATAATCCGTCTCCCAAACTACTTAATAATTCCAGGATGATAAAATTTTCCTATTGCAAACGTGTAAAGAATAAAATAAAAGGAATGAATGCCCCACTGTATTAGCCCAGGTCTCTTAAAAAAATGATCCTAATTTCTTCCAGAAGGCTCTGTGGGGTAAATTGCAAAGTTGCCCCTTAATATAGAAGAATTCCAGCAGTAATATATCAGCTTCTCTTCCCTTGTCTCTAGCACGAGTGTGAACACAGCAACATTTTACAGTTGGCGTCCTATAGACCACTGCTCACAACTGCTGTATTCCAAAAGGGCCACAATCATGCATTGTGCTTTTGAAATGCCTGTTGCTAAGAGCCAACGTCAACCCCGGGACGACCCCTCTCAGCAGACCCAGCCAACTCCCACCGGAGGCCACCACAAAGAGCTTCTACTTACCACCAAATACCCCTGCTTCTGGTAAGAGATAAGCAGCCTATCGAACGCCGGACGGAAGCAAGTGACCCAGGCCTCCTGAGCGGGGCTATTGAAGAAACTTTCAATCACAATGTCTCTATCTTCATTAACTTCTGCCTCCCATCCCTCACTTGTCCCAATTTAGGAATCTATGCAGCCCTTTTATATACCAGGAGGACTTCATTGCCGAGAAGAATGTGAGGTGGGTTGGGCAGCGGTTATTACAGTATGATTCCTAGTTTACTGATAGACTGGCCCTTGGAGGTGAATGACACAGCTTCTGAGTGACGGTGTGGGCACCAAAGCCCACAGCTTCCGTATCTCACCACTACCTGACCTTACTTCCGGCCCCATTGCACAAGAAGCCAACCCAATGCTGAAAACAGGGGCTGGCCTGGTTACAACAGGTGTCAGGTGCTTTCTCGTCCTGCCAGGCATGCCCACCATGGCCTGGAAGGTTCCTGACACGCACACACTGTGTTTTTATCCATGGCTCCTTGTACCTTTCACAAACCGACATCTAACTGCACGGCCGCCTGTTTCCACGCCTCCTGCTTTTTCCCCCACACCAATGATAACCTGCTTCCGATTAGTTTTAACAATTTTCTCTGGAGATTTCCCCCAAAACCTCCTCAGCCAAACAACCAGGGAAACGGATGGGCCTGGCGCCCGCCCTACCCAGTCCTATTCCCACCACCCCGGAGATGGCTCCTGGGGCTCGGGTGACGTCCCTCAGGAAACTTACAGAAACTGGTGAAAGTTATAGTTCAATCATGTGAGAGAAGTAATATTTGGGGTTCCATCCCTGTGCTTCCCTTTTCTGCATTTCTCTGTAAATGACCTTCTTCCTAGTAGATTGGGGAGAGCTGGGGGGGAAGTATATTAGGGTGTGAAAGTGAGAACGCCAAGGGAAAAAAAAGGATCAAGGTTCCAACTACTAACATCCATAATATGATTATCAAATCCCTGGAAAGGCTTAGTCAAGACTGAGTGGGGTTTTCTACATCCCTTTATCCACCCTTCTTTAACATTTCAAAAGGCAGGCCTGGCAAACAGCTCTGGGAGTGTCATCTGAGGGAGGTGTCCTCCAGGAAAGAGGGCAGGTGGCCTGAAGAATGGAGAGAAGACCAGGAGAGGCAGAAATTAGGGGTTGGAGGCGGTGTTCCCCACACCCCCAAAGGTCCACATCTCTCAAATGGGACGAGGCTTTACATGCATCGGGTTAGGTATGGAGAGTCCAAAAGCATCAGGCTGAGCAGTACACCCTGGGGACCTTCCAGAGCAGCCCACCATTGCCAACCAGGAGCGGGAGCAAGGGTGCTGAGGTGGGGCAGGGGGAAGCAAGTAGATGGAGAGCTGGAGGCAGCATCCCAGATCTCTAGGCCTGTGTAGCCCACATCAGAGACCTGGATGTCCCCTGTGCCTCGGTGAGGAGAAGCAAAGGCGGTGAGAGGCAGCTGGGTTGGCCCAGACTGAATGGCAATGAAGCTGTCACAGTGGGGAGGCGTGAGACATGAGCAGATGTCCATTATCATGACGCAGAAACGTTGCATCATTGGCTACAATCCCATTTGGGTGTTTACCTTCAACCTAAGCAGAATCCAACCTCTTCTCTGCGTCTCCACCCATGCCACTCTAGTTCAAGCCACTCTGGTTGCTCACCCATTTCCACCTGCATCCCCTTCCTACTGGTCATCCTGCCTGCACGCTTGAGCCCCAGCAATCTATTCTCCACCCAGGAGTCAGGGTGATTCCTTTAAAAACACGACTAAGGCCATATCACTCCTGTGGCCAAACCCTCCAATGACTTCCCATTCGATCTGGAGTACCACCTGAAATCCTTACCATGGCCAACAGAGTGCTGCTACCTGATCCGGCCTCAGCCTCGGTCTCCCTCACAAACTTCGTTTCCTATCTGCTCACCCACTCCACTCCAGTCCAGGGCCTCCTGGCTGATCCTCAAACGCATCAAACATGCCTGGGTGGCTCAGTCCGTTAAGCGTCTGCCTTCGGCTCAGGTCATGATCCCGGAGTCCGGGGATGGAGTCCCACATCAGGCTCCCTGCTCAGCAGGGAGTCTGCTTCTCCTTCTGTCTTTCACCCTGCTCGTGCTCTCTCTTGCCTGTGCTGTCTCTCCCTCAAGTAAATAAATAAAATCTTAAAAAAAAAAAAAAAAATGCTCCCAACCCAAGCTCTTTGCACTTGCTTTTCCCTCTGCCTGGAATGTTCCCTCAAACATCCCTATGACTTGCACCCTCATTTTATTCAGGTCCCTTCTGTCATCTCCTGTCACCTGTTTAAGCATTTATCACCATCACCCTCTTTTAGATTTGTATCATTTTTAATAGCAGTAAAATATGCAAGATATAAAATTGACCATCTTCACCATTTTTATGTATGTGAGTCAGTGGTGTTAAGTACATTCACATGGTTGTGCAACCATCACCACCACCATCTCCAGAACTGAAACTCTGTCCTCATGAAACACCTCCCCAATCCCCCTCCCCCTGCCCTGACAACTACCGTTCTACTTCCCGTCCCTAAGAATTTATGTGTACCTTTTGTAAGGGACTCTGGGTGCCTCATATGATTGGAATCATACAGTATTTGTCTTTTTGTGGCTAGCTTCTTTCACTTAGCATAATGGTCTCAAGGTTCATTCATGTTGTAACGTGTCAGAATTTGCTTCCTTTTTAAGACTGAATAATATTCCATCATGTGTTTATACCACCTTTTGTTTATCCATTCATCCATCAGTAGACATCTGAGTTGCGTTCATCTTTTGGCTATCGTGAATAATGCTGCTATGAACATGGGTGTACAAAGATATATATCATATTTCATGTTTATTCACTCACTGTTTGTCACATAGGTTTTGTGAGAGCACCAGTACAGTGCCTGGTATATAATATTCAATGAACTCAATGCACTTTTGTTGAATGACTAAAAATGGCACAATCAGGGTATGAACCCAGGTCTGTTCCATCTGCAGGGCTCAGGCTTTTAACCATGATTCTAATCTACTTCCAGCATCAGGGTATGTTGATTAATCTGTAGGGGGGCTGCGACCAATGGATACACTGAGGCATGTTTTGGCAGTCCCCATTAAAGCACTGGCCGAGGGAAGGCATGTCCTGGACCTGGCTTAGCTACCCTGTTTCTGGTGTCATGAATTTACCAACTGTAGAAAGCCTGGTCAGATAAGAAGTGTGAATCAATTAAACGTTTGATTCACTCCCACAATATCCTGTTTTATACTCTTCATGCCACCTAATACTATTTGAAATTACTTTATCTGTTGTTTCTTCGTTCATCATTGGTTCCCTTCATCACCATGGAGGCATCACCATGAGAGCAGACACTTTGTGCTCAGTGCACAATGATTGAAACAATAAATAAATGAATGAATTTATGCAACTGACTCTTTCAGTTTTGGTTCCATAATTCTCAAGAAACTTTCCAATTATAATTCTACTTAGGAGGAAGGTAAGACCCAGGTCAAACGAATGCTAATATAATACTCATTGAGCATTAATGAAGTGGCATTTTAGTTTACACATCTGTAAAGGAAACTCTATCTTTCTCCTCTACGCTCAACACTTCTGACACCAGATGTGTGGGAGTTTTCCCCACCTCAAGCAATTCTCCAATTCTTAGTGACACCACCTGTGTGTCCTACAAATTTAATTCAATCCTGATACTATCTACCCAGAGAGAGCATGAGATCCCACAGGTTAAGGACTCAGTCCCACAACACAGCCCCCCATTTCAGAGGCCAATGGCAAGTCCACGTTGTCACCTGCACTTTTGACCAACCAACCAAGCTATAAATCAGGGTTCCCATGACCCCCTTCTTGGGTTCAATAATTTGCTAGAATGGCTAACAGAACTCAGGGAAACATGCACTTATGTTTACTGATTTATTATGAAAGGATACAACTCAGGAATGGCCAGATGGAAGGATGCATAGGGCAAAGTATGAGGGATGGGTCAGGGAGCCTCCATGTCCTCTCTAGTTCACCACCCTCCCAGCACCTTGATGGGCTCACAACCTGGAAGCTCATCAAATTTCATTGTTCAAGAGTTTTTATAGAGCTTTAATCTCCAGGTCCCCTTTCACCAACCTTCCTGGTGGCTGGCGGGTGGGGCTGAAAGTTCCAACGTTTGGTCTTTCTGGTGACCAGCCCCATCCCAGGCTATGTAGGGGTCCAACCCCAAGTTAGCATTACTCATTAGCATAAACTCAGGTATGCTCAAAGGGGCTCCTTATGAATAACAAGGCGCTCTGTGTCAGAAATGGGTACAAAGGTCAATATATTTATTATTATGCCACATCGGTTTCCTAAAGTTTGGTTAGTGTGAGTCTGTCGCTGAAAAATCAACTTTAATCTCATTACGCAAAAAAATAAAAATCAGACCAGTCCCTGAACCAGATTGAAGTCCCCTAGATCATCTTCACTTTAAGAGACTTCATGACCACGATAGTAAACTGGAAAAAAGGAAGAGTGAAACCTTTTGACTGATGTCAGTCTCTTGTTGTCTTGTGATTTCTAATTTATTCCAACTAAAAGGACAAAGTAAGATCTCACACAGGATGAGGTGGTCTTCACAATTATATAGATCTCAACATAGAAAAGTTGCAAATCTTAGCAGGAAGAAGTACCATGATTAATCGATGATGTCTGCCATGGCATGGGAAGGAAGAAGTTAGCATATATGCCATGTACCTGCCATCCCTCATCTTGACAGTCTTTCATCTTCCTATTTCCTTGGAATGTTCAGACACCTCTTCAGAGGCCCTAATTGTAGAGCACCATAAAGATTCAATCAAGAGAGTCATCTCTCTGGGGGTTTATACTTCACTTGCCTCATTGCTTCCTGGATGGTTAATGTAGGAAAAGTTACTTTTCATCCTACAGTTCCTACCAAGTCGATTTCCTAGTTCACAGAGAGCCCGCCAAACTATCTCAGACACTCCAGTAGAAAACTAGGATCTATCAGCAATTATCTGTTTTTGTAAATCCCTGTGCCCTTTGGTTTCCCAGCACTCAGAGTGAGAGCAAGAACATTCCATCTCCAGTGTTTATTGGAGTTGCTCATATATGCTCAAATTCATCTCCTCCCAGTCTGCTTCTAAAATTAGGCATTGGAACAAAAGTCATTCCTGCTTCTGATGGGTTTGTTTGTTTTCTTATCTCACAGGTCAAGGGGACATCCTCCACTCCTGCTTCCTGACCCCCATGTACTACCTGAAAACAACAATAACAACAACAACAAAACTCAGGCTTCTTATCAGACGCCAAGTTTCCTCATTGAGGGCTGTAACCCTCATGTGACCAAGGAGAAGACCCAAGTGTGCTGGGCTTAGGGGGTGGAAAGCCTTTCAGGAACCAGTCACTAAATACAACTCAAGACCCAAAGTGTAAGTCTAAGGTTTGATTCAATCTCACTTCTCATTCCTCTACTAATGGACCTTGAGAGCTTACCTGAAACTTCTGGTTAGGGAGCCAGCCATGTGTGTACCTATAGCAAAGAATGATATCGCTTTTTCTAGAAAGGTTGTCATCTCGACCCAACCTGCAGCTTCAAAAGGGCTGGGCTGTGAGGAGGACAGGGAGCCTATCCAGAGAGCCTGATGGGCACTCAACACAGAGACAAAAGTAGCAATTGCCTGGCCCTGCATCCGCATCATTCCCAGGGAACAGCAACAAAAAAATTTCACAATGTTTTCTTTCACTTTGGTCTATAAGGCTACGTAGTCAGTCTATGGATGTCTCACACTTGCTTTGTATTTCTTGCCAAAATCAGCCCCCAGTAAATATGTATGCCTTGATAGTCATGGACACATTTGTAGGGTAGCCATGATAATCACTTTATAGATGGGGACTGAAGACAAATAAGGTTGTCTGAATACTACTTAGAAGTTTAATGAATTAATTAACTAAGTGAAGAGCAAGGGGATGATCTGACTCTTAACCTCAAAGCAAACAGTTTTGAAACATGACGTGTAAACTGGTAGAAGGTAATATCTCCTTTACTTAGGGTACTAGGAACATTCCTCAATTTCATGTAATTCCTACCCCCATGAAGTTATATCATGTTTAGGTTAGATCATGATATGGTCTCAATATCCAATAGATTGCAAAAAAGGAGGCGTAAGAATTCCTTGCAAAATGAAGGAAACAATTTCTGAACATAGTATGAGTAAGGATCATCAAACTAAGGCACTAGTAAATATTCAAAAGAACTGATATTTATTGACTGTTGTGAGTTAAGCATTGTGCAAACACTCTATATAAAACATCCCACTTAAATATGTTCATTTCAACTTCCAATAGTATAGATTTTTGCATATTATCAATCTCATAGACTTTCAGATCCAGATACTTTGTGGGATGGTCTCTGAATAGAAATGGGGAAATACACACCCAGTGGATTATTCCCTTCTTCCCTTTAGAAAATATACAATGTGAGAGCTCTCAACTCTGTGTAAATTATTTTTAAATAAACACAGACATGTATGAAAAAGGAGAGGGATGGGGCACCTGGGGGGATCAGTTGGTTAAGCTTCCAACTGGTGATTTCAGCTCAGGTCATGATGTCAGGACTGTGAGATTGAGCCCTGCATCGGGCTCCACACTTAGCAGAGTCTGCTTAGGATTCTCTCTCTCCCTCTTCTTCTGCCCCTCCCCAGCTTGCTCTCTTTCTCTCTCTCTCTCTAAAGTAAATAAATAAATACTAAAAAAAAGAAAGAAAGAAAAGGAGGGGGACAATAAAATTTCTGTAGCATCTCTAAGGCTAATGGCACCAGAGCTGTTCAGAATAATGTTTACAAGCATTTAACACGCTGCAAATGTAGAAAGAGGAATTACTTTAATATGACTCATTAGATTGATGGGCTCCTCTTAAGAGGAGATAATCTATGGATTATTTGAAGTGTGCATGCAGAGTTTGATCAGGCTGTGGGCAGATACCTCAGGTCAGAGTCACTGAGGCCAAATACCAATTGTTTGTTGTTGTTCCGTTTTGTTTTTAACATCAGACAGTAAGTGGCTCAGAGTACACCATGCCCTTGTCAAGTCAAAAAACAACACTTCATTTGCAAGAAACTAGAATATTTTGCATAGGTTTGGAAAAGAGTTTCTTAATGGAAAATCTATTTTAGTCAATTAAAAGATACACTTTGATATTTGCCTGTTTTCTCATCAGCTTCCCCAAGTGAGGTTATGCATTGACCCCATTTAAAGTGTTTATAGCTAATATAATGGATACCCTGTGTTAAGCACCTGCCATGTTTTAGATAATTAACTCACTTAGTTCTTCACAGTCTAACCTTACAAAGTAGTATTATTCTCCCCCCCCCCCATTTTAGAGATGAGGAAATGGAGGCTCAATGAAATTAAGGAACTTGGCCAAAATCACCCAGATGCAGAACTAGCACCAGCAGCAGACAAACCACCACCACTAACCTCACCAGGACCACCGCCACCAGCACTGTGGAAGTGCCAACGCGACCCCCAGCACCAGCACCACCAGCTCACCTCCACTGCCCTTTGTCTCTTTTGTTCACTCATCCTTTGTGAGGTTTTTTCCCTATGCCCTCTTCTTTGGCTGTCTCCCACTAACCAACAGAAAGGCGGGAAGCTTTTTATCACAGCGTAGAAGAAAAGAAATCATTCCGTTTCTTGGGTAACTCCCACTCAATCATTGGCAGGGCTGTAGAACTAAACTATGATGCTTATTATATACCTACATTGTGTTTTCTAAAGTTCATGCACTCGTGAGACAAAACTGGGATCCAATCCTGAATCTGCCACTTAAGCACAGACACTGGACAAGTTACTTAATATCTCTGAGCTTCGAGCGCCTTGTCTTTGAATAGGGATAAAAACTCTACATGTTAGCAGCATGGTGGCAGGAGACATGGAGGAGGAGAGATTGGTACGTTCCAAGACAGCTGAATCTGCAAATGAACCTAGAGGCAGTTGAGTATGGGGCAATCTGGCATCTCTTCTCCAGCTGGCCACCCTAAAGTCTAGGTCCCTTCCTGACTCCTGACACCTGGGAATGTAGGGACCACTGGCAAGAAACAGTGAAGGAACCAAGAGAATGAGACATAGGGATGACAGGGAGAGATCTGTGAGAGGAACTGGTCATTGAGGTGGGGGGCTGGGAGGAAGAAGGAAAAGTAAATTTTAGCAGGCCTAACATTCGTGAGGGGCTGAAAACCTAAACACTGCTTGTTTCCATCAGATACAATGCAGGAAACATCATTTTAGGCATATTAAACAGAAGGAGATTTAATATGGGGAACAGGGTGCTCACAAAGTCTTTGGAAAGGCTCACATTCTAAGGTGAGCCTACAGCAATGACTCCCAGAACAATGAGGACTGGTCCGCCAGGCTAGCTGCTCCCCTGAGGCTCCCACTGAAGGTACAGACTCCAAGAGCCATAATCCAGAGACCAGGAGGCTAGAGTCGAGATCAGCTCTGCCTCGGCAACTGCTTCTCAATACCCAGGAGGCCGAAGACAGCACGCTGCCAGGCTGCTGTAGGGCACCCGCACCAAAACGGCAGAAAAAAACAAGAAAGTAAGATGGCCCCCACCTCACTCCTGCCTTCCTTCATATAACTAACAGAGCCCAATTCTCGTTCAGAATCCTAGCTGCAAAGGACTCTGGCACACATTAGTTTTAGATTTCCAACATCTGCGACCAGAGGACTGAAATGGAGATTGAGGGAGCAGTCCCCAGCAACCCTTTATTTGGAGACGTCTGAACTCCACAGGTTCTGACTCTGACTTTGCCAAATTCTCCCGCCCACTACCCTCTATCTACTTTTCAGTGTCCAGAACCTAAGACCTTATATAATCAAGTCACTTTTTTCTTTTGTAGCTCATTTTATCAATTTGATAAAAACAGCCTTCTTATCCCATTCCAGTCCATTTTAAAGTTTAACTAAACATGTGCTTATCTTTTTTCTTTTGTGTAATATGTAAATTTATCTCTTTTTCACATATGAATTTCAAGGTCTAACTGATAAACTTCTAGTTTAACTTTGGGAACTAATTTAGCATGCAGTTTATGTAAACAACTCTAGACAATTTTTCTTTGGCTACTCACACCCAATAGCATTATTGACCTTCAAATGATACAGGGGTTAGGAACGGGGCTGAGAAATTCCTTATTTTATTATAGGATTACTACAAAGAAGTCTTCTTTAATATCGCCAGATTTATATTCCATTCATTTTGCTTTAAGTGGATTTGTGTTCAGATTTTGTTTTTGATGACCCAACACCTTAGCATGAGAAATATCAATGAACGTATAGGGACGCCTGGGTGGCTCAGTCGGTTAAGCATCTGCCTTTGGCTCAGGTCATGATCCCAGGGTCCTAGGATAGAGTCTCACACTGGGCTCCCTGCTCAGCAGGGAGCCTGCTTCTCCCTCTGCCTGCCACTCCACCTGCTTGTGCTCTCTACCTCTGACAAATAAATAAATAAAATCTTAAAAAAAAAAAGAACATATGGCTTTCATTCAATGTGTCATGGACACAAGGCATTTTACACTAATTATTCCATGCTGCAATCCTTTTTTTTTTTTTAAATTGCAGCCTAGCCTATCTTTTGTATGATGCCTTTAATTTAGGCAATTTTCAAACTTGTACAATAACAACCACTTTTTATTTCATTTTTACCCCCACAAACACCAATTATTTTAAAGTAAATCCCAGAAACCATTTTATCTTTTCAAAACATGTAAATCCAAACTGCCACTAACATACTTCTAAAAAAAATAACATTAACTCCTCAACATAATTAAACATTGAGCAGTGTTCACGTTTCCCTTTTTTTTTTTTTTTAACTTCTTATGATGTAGAATTTTGAACATATACCAAAGTAGACAAAATAGTACAATGACCACCTGGCCCCAACAACCATCAACCCATGGTCGGTCTGGCCTCATCTCCATTCAGACAGACCACTCCTCCTAACCCTATGCTTTTGAAGCAAATCTCAGACTTCATATCATTTCTGTAAATATTTCAGCATGTACTTATAAAAGATAAAGATTCTAACATAACCAGTATCACATTAACAAAGTAATTCCTGAGACAATGTTCAAATTTCCTCATCCCAAAAATGTCATGAACATTTTTATAGTTTTTAAAAATTAGAATACTTAAAAAAATAATATAGAAAGAAGGTCCACACATTATAATTAATTGATGTCCTTTAAATCTCCTTGGATCTTATAGGTTCCTTATCCATCCCTGATTTTTATTCCTTGCAATATATTTGTTGAAGAAAATGGATTGTTTGTCCTATAAAATTCCCACAACCTGAATTTTGGTGATTGTAGCCCCATGGTGCAGTGTAACTTGTTTCCTCGCCCTCTGTATTTCCTATGAATTGGTAGTTGCATCTAGAGACTTAATCATATTCAGGTATTTTGTGAAGACATATTATGAGGGTGCTATGTTCTTCCATTGAGGGGTGCACAATATCTGGTTGTCTCTACTTTTGTGATATTTACTATTCATTCATGTTCAATGCCTAGATCCACCAATTCACTAGTGCATACAAAATATTAATATTCCTCTTTCAATTATTACCTGGAATACTTCTGCAGCAAGAAACTTCCCCCTCGTCTACTTGGCTATCACAATGGCACCATTCACATTAGAAAAAAAGAACAGATGTTTGATTCTTCCCCCCCTTGTTTGCCCAGTTTCGAATCATGAGTTACCCAACTTTGGCATCCTCTGATGATGACAAATTAGTTTTTACTTTTTAAAGTATCATTATAAACTCATGAATTCAAACATATGTGAACTATTTCTATTCAATGCAGTAATTACTCTTATTGATGCTCACATTTCCCATCTCTTGAGTTCTTTCACTATGGCACTGGTAGTCTTTGATACCTTCCTTGCTATCCAATATGACAAGGTTTTTTAAATTCATACTGTATATCATGCATGGAACTGGCCAATTCTCCAAGTAACCTTAGTTCCTCTTAGTGAAGAGTGTTATTAAAGCCCACGATCTAAGGTCAGTAATGCTCATTGCTACTGGGCTATCCTGAAGTTATTCCAAGATTATAAATCTTTTATGTAGTTTGTTTATTTGAACTGGGATCCAAGTAATTACTATAAATTGTTATAGATCTTAATTCTCTATTAAATTATAAGTTGCCCCATTCATGTTTCCCATGTGTTGCTGTTGTTATTGTTGTTGTTGAAGGAGGAGGAGGAGGGAAAGAAGGAAAAGAAGAGGAGTGGAGGGGGGAGAAGAAGAAATTAGATGATTTGTTCTTTAGTTTCCTATATCTAAGTTTTACTAATTGCATCTCATGGTGTCTTTTAACACGTTCTTCTGTTTCTTGTTTTTCTATAAATTTGTCATTGGATCTAGAGGCTTGATTAGCTAAGACTTTATGGACTTTATTTTGTCCCCTAGCTTTCAATTCCTTCAAGTTTTATATAACAAAAGAAATACATTTAATTTACTTATCCCAAAGCTTCAAAAAGTTTCAGAGAGAAAAGTGGTTTTAAAAGCACCCCATTCAATATTTATTTCTATGTGTTTCAGTATAATTTACCTTTAATTCCTATAAAAATAAAACAAGGACTAGGAGATAAGGAAGACTGAAAATGGCACAGCATCACATGCAAAGAGACTCCTCTTGCCTTTCAACACAAGACTTTCTTTGCTTTTCTCTAAATCACTGCAAGATCTGGACATTTTACTTAAATAGTAGACTCTGCATGGCCTTTCCCACCCCATCACTCTAGTATGTTCTAATTTAGAGCAATTAAAACATTCATTTTAAGAGAAAGAAGTTGAGCAGCCATGCTTGTGTCTTCTATGGTTATTCTCTACTGCAAATGAAAATAAACTCAGCTTTAAAAAACAAACAACAAAAAAAGACCCTTGCTCTTTATAAAGATACTTTGCTATCAACCTTCTAGAAAGCTGCTAGATATTAATCTGAGGCTAAAGGCCTAGGACAGAGGATAGGGAAGGGAGGAGGATAAGGAACCCCCCAATCAACTGGACATGAGCATGATCTAAGATCATGGACTTACATGGAGAGGCATAATGTAACTGGACTCTTGGAGAACATAATGGACAAAAGGTGTTATTATCTACAAAATATTTTGCAGAATAAATAGAGCTATGAATGGGTATTAAATTTGAGGGAGACTGAAGGCATGCAGCAGTCTAAAATTAGCTCAGAGTATCATCAGAAACAGAAGTCTGACACTTGAACAGCACACATTTCAATTATGAGCCAACTGAGGTCCAGCATGAAAGAGGAGAATCTAGTCAAGTGGGCTCAGAACACTTTCAGGGAGCCCCGGCATAGCCTGACGTCATTGGCATTGCTCATTGCACTCAGTTGGTGGTACAGTGGTGAAGCAGGGAAGGCAGAGAAGCATCTTGAGGAAGGCAATTCTGTGAGCTAAGTTGTGAACCCTACATACAGTCTCTGTTGCTTGCAGCCCCTGTGACCCAGATTTGTGAGGCTTCCTTTCTCCTGAGCTTTTGCCATGCCTAGTACCTAACAAAACCTGATGAATGAGTATGATAACAGCCTCCAGCCTCTCTCAGCTAGGTCTTGGGATGGGTGAAGCAACTGATATCTCAGCTTAATATCCCTTGTCTTTCCATCTCTGACTTTAGCAACACGTTCCATAGCATTAGGCCTTTGCCTCAGTTTCACTTGTTTCCCACTAGATTGTGTTCCTCCTGAGCTTCATGTGGCTAGGCCCTGACACTCTGCTGTGGACAGCACACACTGATTCTGACCCTCCTGAATCCACAGCCCAATGACAGTCCTTTGGTTGTTACCAGTGGAGACAGCACTGGACCAAACTCTTGGGTTCAAGATCTACAAATTTCATTAAATTTAGTCATTAAACCTGTGAATTCCCATTTCTTCACCTGAAGATTAAGGATACTCTTAACTGCCCTCCTGATCTTTAAGGGTGGTTAAATAAAAGCAAAATATAATGAATTAGATGGTGTTGCCTCCCTCCTGCCCAGGGCTTGTCTTCCCACCAACTTTCTGAGCCCTAGACATTTCTCGAGAAATGGCCTATGAGAAACCCAAAGCCTTTATCTCCATATGGTTAGCTTAATGGGAATTCTGAGCACCAGGACATGGAGGACACCAGTCTTCCTCGGTAGCAGTTTCCTACAGTCTACCAGGACCCTTGTGGATCATCCAGATGGGCCACCACATGGTTTAGAACACCCTGGAGTAGGTCAAATGGCCAGAAGCATTGCAAGAGCCTGGCTAGACCCCCAGGCAGCTATCAAAAGAAGGAAGTTGCCACTGGTGACAGATTCTTCAAATCTCAGATACAGCAGTTCACCCAAGAAACAATTCCACATGTGCACAGAGTGAAAAGTCTAACAGATCCAACACTGGTCTCATTCAGCTCAAGTCACTCCCACGAAAACTACTGTCAGAGCCATCTTTGGAAACAATAGGCAAAATTAAACATAATTAACTACATCTATGTAATGTGGCCAAACAGTAATGTGACCTATGTCTCAACACACTTGGCAAAACCAAATGAATATGGTTAAAACATTTAGAGAAAGTTGCTCCAAAAAAAAAAAAAAAACATACAAACAAAAAAGCATACTGTTCAACAACATAATTTAATGTCCAATATATTGCAAACAAATCAAGAGGAATAGAGTATCCCAACAACTAATAACTACTCTTTTCTAAGAAATAGTTTAAAACCAGTCTTTTGTCATGGTAAAGACTGGTCCTTGAACAGAAGTTCTATTCCCCACAGAGGAATGAGGCTCAGCTGATAGAGAAAACATGCAAACGCTGCATGTCAGGCATTGGGCTAGGGACCTGTGTCTACTTTCTTGGTTAATTCTCAGAGGATGCCATCAGATGAGGAAACCAGCTCAGAGAGAATTAGTGATGTACCCAAGGGTGCACAGCCAGTAAGTGTGGGAGTTAAGGATTTTTCCATTTCAACCAACTGACTTATATGCAAAAGACAGATTTAAACACAAAGCCCTTCCTATTCTAGCCAGCCCAACACACCTCCCCATACATGTGCAGTTGTCATAGTGCAGGTGGAGGGGACAAGAGGTGGGAGCTCTACAGAGAACGTCAGAATGGGCAATGCTTCTGCTTTCATTCATGAGTCATGGTTAACATTTTGTGCTTATGAAACCACAAACAAAATGGTGCTCTATGGGGTAATTTTTATATTTTAGAAGGTCAAAATGGTGCCTCTACCTTGCACAGCAGATTCTAGCCCTAGGATTCTATTACTTAAGACTATCAAAATGCAAATCCAACCAAGAATCTAACTAGCATGGTGGTGGTGAGTATGTAAATTGGTATAAACCTTGGCAAAAGCTATTAAAATTTAAAATACGGAAATCCTCTGACCTAATATTTTCTTACCTAGAAATTTAACTATGGTAATACTATGTAGTACTCAAAGATATATGTATTGAAGGACATTCATCTCAGAATTGTTTATAAACATGAAAAATTGAGAACAACCCACATATTCACCAGTGGGAACTGACTAAATAAATTATAGTACATATATAAAATGGAATATTCTTTAGCCACTAAAAAATACAAATGTCCATTGATATGAGAAAGATGCCCAAGACATGTTGCTGAGAGAGAAAAAGCATATTGAAAGTCAGCATGCATAAAATTACCCCGTTTTTGTAAAAAATAAAACATATGGATGTATATGTATAGGGAGAAAATCTGGAATGATATTCGGCAAACTATTCACAGTGGGTTTTTTTCCTGGGGGGATAGAACAAGGAAGGTTCCTACTTTCTATTTTTATATTTCTCCAATTTTAGAAATTCTTATTTATATGAATATTTATCACTTTTATCATAAAAAATTAATAAATATTTGTGTTCTATTGTTAGTCTGGGGCTTGGTGTTTGGGATATGAGAACCTAACCAATATTTCAAATCTGGAACTAGAACGAAGAACAAAGAGAACAGAACATCTCTAAAATGTAATTCTCATGTGAGCCATACTTGAAATACAACTATTTATATGAGCATGGATTTGCTGGTACTTTCAAACACACAGCTGCAGATATACATATTTTTAATGATCTAAAATTTTCTTTGACATTTCTGGGGAAAATAGGAGAGTTATAGTACGTTTGTACTACATAGTATAGAGTATAGTACCTTTATAGTATATAGTTCTATATAGTATATAGAACCTCTCCCTAAAATTCAATTAAATGAACAAAAATGTATTCCATTTGTGGTTGGGTCTATAAGTTTCTCACTTAAGCCATCAGACTTTTTAAGGAGAAGATTCTCTAATATTGTGTTTTGAGACCTTCAATCTTAATATAAAGACTCGTTATATACAAAGCTAACTATGTTTCCCAATCAATTCTGTTCTGGAAGCATCTGAAGGTCCCATGTTAAGAACATTTGCTGTACAACACACAACCTTCCACAGCAATGCTGAGTGACAGAGCCCGGGGAAAGCCTGCAATCTGGCTGGATGGCTGCCCAAAGACCTCACAAGGTGGCCTGCCAGCAGGCCCCAAAAATGAATCTGATTTCAACAGCACACTGAGAATGGATCCATCTCTCATGGGTGAACTTACTGCCTTAGAGAGTCTGACTCAAATAACTAGATTGCTAGAGAATTAATTTACCATGAGAATGAGCTGTCAATTACATCAGCTAATACATATGATAGCACATGGGAGCCTTCTCTCCTTGGGAACAATCTATCGGCAAGTTAAGTATTGCCAGAAAGTTATGCTGCAAGTATGACTTCCCAGCAGGAGCAGGAAGTTATATAACTGGAAGGTGTAAAGGCATCTGGCCCAAACAGCCTGGTGGGTCCGTCTCCACAGTAGAGTTATATCTTCCAAAAGGCCCAGATGCTGCTTCCCCATTCAGCTAGGACACCCTCTCTCAAGGACATGATCAACTTCTGTCTGTTCATCTCTCTTTTTACATCCCCCTTCTGAAACACAGGACATCACAATGGATTAGATTTCTGCTGTTTGTTTGTTTATAATCATATTCTATTTCTGCCCCATGAGCTCATTCTCTGAATCACCTTGAATGTGATATCTGACGCCTGCAAATTCTACAGATAGACTATTTCCCACTTGGCTCTCCCAGATGACTAATCACCTCCATTATATGGAGATTTTATTAGCTTTACTTTGAGAAGATATAGTAGTCAGGATGGCGCAGGCTATGCTGAGGTAACAGGGAAATCAAAATCTCACTAGCTCGGCACAACAATTTATTCCGTATTTTTGCAAAGCCTGTCATGAGATGGCAGGGCCCTCCTCCCATCTAGTGAGTCTGGATCCAGGTCCCATTTATTGTCATCTACACATCAACCCAGGCTACAGGATCACTGCAGCAAAAGAGACAAAGATGGAGGCGAGCGCTGGCTCTTAAGAGGCCCTGTGAAAGTGACATCTGAGGGCCCGTGACCCATCCGACCGCAAAGGAGCCCGGGAAATATGGTGGCCCATGGGATTGTTTGAGCACTAGCTGTACCTAAAACAGAAAGTTTCCCTATTTCCAGGTTTTAAAAGGTACTTTACTGTCACCTCACACCAGCAGTAGCTACGATCAGAGGGCACTGATGCTTCAGAACTGTTCTTAGTCCTTTTCTAACTTTACTCATCAATGTGATTCGGATCATTTTCAAAGGGTCTAAAAATCTGTTAGGCTGGGATACAGAGTAAGACCCAGCTTCACCCTTGAAAAGTGCATAATCTAATGATGAGACATTATGTTAATAAAAGCAATATTATAGTGCCACTATATGACTACAACACAAAACAGAGAATATGTACAAAAATATAAATATATAATATACACATAATGATCTATAACTGTAATACAGAGAAAAATTAAATGGGGACTAGATTAAATGTACAAATCAAGTTTTGTTGGAGAAAGGAGTCCCTTGTGAAGAATACGGGACATGAATCTAGAGGAGGCAGAATTTTCCCTGTCCTTTAACAAAGGCTCATGGAAGGTAAAGAAGTGTGAGAAGCACACATGAAGGCAGGGGGTGTGAGACTAGTGATATCTCAGGGCATTGGAGTGCAGGACAGTGTGATGTCTGGAACTGTCTAGGTTAATGCAGGGGAGGAAATGGCTGGACATGGGCTGGTAAGGTGGGTTAAGGCCTTGAATGCCACTAGACTGGCTTGAGCCTTAATCTAAGGGCAACGGGACAGACTGCTTGTCTAGGGGAGAGGAGAATAGCTAAGCTTCCTTTAGAAAAATAACTTGGTGTCAGAGCAGAGACTCGCGGAGAAGACACTGTAGCCCCTGCAGAGAAAGGACCTGTTCTCAATGGCCCGCCTCTCACCAGGGGCCCCCCGCACCTCAACCTTCTGGCATGCCCACGACCTCGGAACCTTTCCAGATGTCCCCATCCTAGACAGAGCTGGTACTAATCCGAACAACTCATTCCTTCTCTGCCCCACGCTCAACACGTCAGCAAACGCTGTTGGCTCTACCTTCAGAACACATCCCGAAATTTAACAAAACAAAGGATCATAAGGGAAGGGAGGGAAACATAAAACAAGACAAAATCAGAGAGGGAGACAAACCATAAGAGATTCTTAACCATAGGAAACAAACTGAGGGTTGCTGGAGGGGAGGGGAGGGATGGGGTAACTGGGTGATGGGCATTAAGGAGGGCATGTGATGGAATGAGCGTGGGGTGTTACATAAGACTGATGAATCACCGAACTCTGCCTCTGAAACTAATGCATATATGTTAATTAATTGAATTTAAATTAAAAAAATAAAAAAGAACACATCCCAACTCTGACCAGTCCTTCCCGCCTCCTGCACTCCCACCCTAATCCAAACTGCCCACCCCCCAGTATGGTCCTTTAAGAACCTAAATCAGAGCTCCCCACCCCCGCAGAGACTCTCCATCCCACTCAGAATGAAATCCAAAGCCTGCCCCTAGTCCTTGTCTTTGCTCTGCCCCTCGCCTCACCCCGCCCCAGCCGCACCGACCTCCTGGAGGCTCCTTCCCATTCCACACCTGCTCCCACTCCAGCTTTAGAGCCTACTGTTCCCTGCACATTCGGGCTGTCAGGGGCCTTCGCTGAGCCTCCTGTCTACAGAGCAGCGCAGCCGCATCCCTCCACACGAACCCTGCCCCTAGCGGGACCTCTGTTGCTCCAGCCCTCTGAACTCCCCACAGTGGCACCCCCACCCTACACCAGTGCCTGGCACCCAGGAAGCCCTCCAGAAATAGGCGTTGCATGAAGCAGGGAATAAATGGCAATTTTTGTAATATCAAGTGGAATAAAAGTGGGCCTAATAGGCTAAGAGAGAGGCAGCTCTAGTCCTCCCTTACAGAACTTAGTATCTCAGACCACATTCGCAGTCCAAACACCTCTATTCCAGTTTAACTTGCCCAGGTAGAGGCTCCTGCCTCTAAGGTAGGACAGGAACATTTATCAAGAGTGATCAGAGGCCATAGCAAGTGCCCGAGAGTCCCATGGAGCCAAATCAGCTGCATGGCAGGTGCCACCCCTGCACCTGTTTCAGAGGCTGTGACCACTGAGGCCATGGGGAGGGAGCCCGGGGTGGAGGGGGGACTGGCACACAGGCCAGGAAGCCAGGTTTCAGGGCTGGTGTCTGCTCCCTGCCTGGAAGTCACTTACCCTCTCAGATCCAGCACCAGCCCCCAAGTATTCTTATAAGTAAAAGTGCTGGGCTGGAACCCCCGACTTGCAGTTCCCACAATGATGGAACCGAGTGCAATGGGTGGAGGGGGGCGAGCCAAGTGCACCCTGAGTGCCTCATGAAGACGTCGGAGCAGGTCTACTCAGGGAAGAGGGGCAGGAGACCAAGTCCCTCACCACGCCACACCCACTCCTTTCCAGAGCCCTGCGGAAAGGTAGAGCTAATGCTTAGGAAGTATGGGGAGAAAAGGTTCACTTGCAATCCTCTTGAGAGCCAAGGAATGGTTGGGTTCGCAGGCTCCCAGAGACTTGAAAGTTTACATCTGTGACGTCTCATGTTGTTTTGATGGAATTCTTTTTGTAAGCTGAAAACGGGGAGCAGGAAATGTGTCCATTAAACGAGTAAATTAGCAACAGTGCCTTTTGAAGGCCCCCTTTTATAAGCCCTCCCAGGGGTTCCAAATGGACCACCAATCTATTTGCATTCCAGGGTCTGGAGGTCAGGAGCCACCCAGGTGCCTCGGGACACGACTGCACGTCCTGAGTCCATCTTTGCCTGTTTCAGGCATCTGTCTCTTAAGATTCAGGTAAGAATGATTCAACAAAGATGACAAGAAAGAGAGACAGGGATGGATGAGAATAAAAGGGAAAGTCCATGTTTCTGTGCTGTAAAAAAAAAAAAAGCAAAATCCATTTCTTTGCCCTTCAAAACCTGACCCATTTTCTCCGGCTGAAAGGTAGGTATGTCAGGAACTCCCTGAGTATAAATTAAGAGCACTGGAAATTGACTAAGGAGTGGCCCGAAAGAAGTCGGCAGTGGCTATCACCCCAGGATGCGCTGCATCATGCACATGCCCTCCATGCCCCGCCCCAGAAATTCCGGTTCAGGGTATGTGTGGGTGTATGTATAGGCGTGAGGGCCATCTGTGTATTTTAAATGACCCCAGGTGGTCCTGACTCACTCGAGTGTAAGTTGCAAACCACTCTAACAGAGAAGAGGCTCTGGAGTGACACCTGATGCAGAGGATTCTGCCCACTGATCGAGATTCCTTTTGGAATCTTATCAGCACTGCCAAGCTCCAAGGTGCAGAGAGGCTCACAAGTCCCCAGGATATTGGCCTGAAAACTTTAGCCATGCTCTTTATCAGTAGCAGCTGTGGATTTGAATATTGACTTGAATTTCAACAACCCACTCCTTCCCACTCTCAGCCTCTCCTGACTTCCATTCATTTGTCAAGTGCATGTTGAGCACCTGCAATGTGCCAGGCCCTAGGGATACAGCAGAGAAAGGAGGGGACACGACGACTTCCCTCGTGGCACATGCGGCTCCAGGGGGAGACAGACAGTAAGCAGTAACCCACAGACAGCTGTTGAACTAAAGTTGTTAACAAAAGGCAGCAAACACATGGGATTGTGTAGAGGTATGTGACAGGGGCCTGCTATGGCACGGGGGACCAGAATCACCATCCTGAGGAAGGAGCTCTCAAGCTGAGATGTAAATCACAAGAGTAAGCTGGCCAAAGAGTTTTGGGAAGGAACACGTGGCATGCATTTTTAACTATATAATAGTCAGTAAGATTTGTCCCTAGGAGGAGACACTCACCCACTTCCCTGTTGTGATCCCCCAGAGACATGGCACTCAGGGCAACAAAGTAGAGCCAAGGAGCCCACAAAGGACCCTCGAACCATCTCACACATTCTAGCCCTGTAGTGACCAAGGGGCTGGGTTTGCTTTGCCTGCTTTATGCATTCATTCATTCTTCACTCAGCAATGTCTTGAACAACCTCTTTTTCTCAAGCACTGCGCCAAGCACAGAGGATGCAAAGCTTAATCAGTCACAATCCCTAGCCTCTAGAAACTCACCACCTCTTAGGGGAGACACCAACAGGTCATTCTACACTAGAATGTAAAGTGGGAACGATGATGAAATGTTGTGAGATGAAATGGGATAATGGGCAAGCATGCTAGCTGCTTGAAAGAGCACCTGGCACGTAGTCAGTGTTTCATAAATATGCCTCATTGTCATTAGAAGATGATAGTGTGTAGGACACCATGTGGGGCAGAATATAGGATTATGGGAGCCACCTAACTGGGATGGTTAGGAAAGGTGGGGATAACACCTGAGCTGGGTTTCAAAGGATGAATAGGAGCAGTCAATCTATCATCTCAATTAGAGGACATTAATAATAATAGCTAACCTATACAGTGTGCTAACCATGCATCAGGCACCGCGCGCAGTGCTGTCCCCATTTTACAGATGAGGAAACTAAGCCCTCAGAAGGTGAAATAGCTAAGGGCCACACACACAGCAAGTGGAAGAGCCAAGACTTGGAGCCAAGAGGATCTTATTCCAGAGACCATTCTTTCCCTAGTAGTTACATTTCTGAATTTCAAATAAATAAAGAAAGAAAGAAGTAAACTTCAATAAAGAACAAAGAATGTATAAATCCCCATGTATCCATAACCTGAAATATATGTAATCATTTTCATATTTGCCTTCAGTGATTTTTTTTTTTGTAAAGGGACTGAAGTACCTCTCCATCCCCAAAGATAACCATGGTGGATCCGGTGTGTGCCCGTCTAGTCTTGTAGCTTTTACTTGTACCACCTGTATAGATATCCAGAAACAGTAAGATCTCTGTAATAGCAAGTAGTTGCACTGTGTTTGTTTTTAAAGATTTATTTGTTTATTTGAGGCAGGGAGGGGCAGAGAGAGAGAGAATCCTCAAACAGACTTTGCGCTGAGCGTGGAGCCCATCTCGGGGCTTGATCCCATGACCCCAGGATCATGACCTGAGCTGAAACCAAGAGTCAGATGCTTAACCAACTGAGCCACCCAGGCGCCCCAGTTGCATTGTGTTTTAAGTATCCTTGTAAATTGCTTCATTCTCTGTGTGTTGTTCTGTAACTTGCTCTTTTTTTCATGCAACATTATGCATTGTATATAATACAATGATACTTACCGACTCAACTTGTTCACTTGAACTGCTCTACGCTCTTCCATCTCACACCATCGTTGATGGATCTGTGGCCCTCATGATGAACACAGAGTTGTTTCCACCTTCCCACCATTAGAAACACTGCTGCTCTGGATATCCTTGCACAAGGCAAGAATTTCTTCATAAGTGGAACCCTTACCCTCAATATGTTATTAATTCCCTAGCGAGATAGCAAGACAAAAGATGGAGATCAAGTATAGCCAGTAGGTGCCCTAGAGTGAGCACTAACCAAAACCCCTGCTAGCCACAGTGATTCCTTGACAACTGAATGAGGAAATTTGTCATATTTGATAGAAATTAGCACAAAGGAGCTAGAGCCTGGTTATTCTTTTCAAAGATCCCCCCTCAGAACTTAAGAGAGTTGGTTCTCTTGGCCATATATGAGAATCACCTGGAAAGCTTTAGCATCACCAGAGATTCATGATTTATTCGGTGTGGGGTGGTCTCCATGTCACGACCCAGTTCCTCACACCTGGTGGAAAGTGCTGCCCTAATAAACACACCCTGAGTTGACTCTGACCTTGGGACAGACGGGACAACTCCTCTCCCCTCTTCTTGGGACTCTTCTCCAGCCCCCGCGCTCACCCCCACCCTGCCGTTCCTTGTTCCACAGAAGGAGCCATGTAGGCTTCCCTGGGTACACCAGTCTTCCTCTGGCTGCCTTGACAGAAACTTTGTCATACTGATTCTGGAAGAGCACAGCACGGTTCCCTGTCTGCCATTCATGTGCAATACTGGAAGCTGAGAAGGAAATGCTAATCAAGAAAAAAGTAGGGCAAGAGGAGAGAGTTTACCCCTGTTCCAGCATCCCTCCATGCAATGACTCATTTCGCCAACCCTGACATTGCTGTCCGCTCAGTGTTTGGGGCGTTTATATCACACAAAGCGTACAGCACTTTTGTCTATAAAGAACGTCAACCCATGAAGATGGAACAACATTGCTGCTGGGGAATCCGGGTGAGTCTTTGCCCATTTCACCAAGGAACAAATGAGGTTCCAACGATTAGGTGACTTAAATCAGGGTTCCCAGACTTTGGGACTTCACATATCAGTAAAAGAAAAAAATGCAATGGTGACACAGGCATATGTATTTTGTCTGTTGGCATTTTTAAATACCACCTAACATCACCATTATTTAAAAACTAAAGAAGACGAATAATTCAACACATTGACAAGAAGAAAATAAAGACCCTTATCTCGAAAAAAGTCCTTAAAATTGAATAAATTTAGCCTTAGAGAAAACCGAATCCATCGTTCTAATCTTTCTGCGTTTTAATGCAGATGGTGAGACTCCGTCCTAGACCAGCATGGTCCAAGGACTGCATCTGGGAATGAATGAGTTAGAGCCCAGAATCTTAGAATTACAAAATATCTTTAAAATAACCATGTCCAACCACCCCTATGATGCTTGAGTTCCTTGTATAATATACTTGACTAGCGTGTGTCCAGGTAGTCGTAAGAACATTTTGATGAGGTCATTTTGACACGTGGACATCTTGACATGTGGAGTATAAAATTGTAATTGAGGCTTTTTGGGAATGGCAGAAAATAAGCCACTCTAAAACACAAATCAAGATGCGAATGCTTTCGATTTTTTCAGCTCTAACCCCAGATCCACCCCAGAGATCTGTTACTGACCTTCACTGTCAGCTTATCCCCATCTTTAGGCTAATCAAAAAGGACAAGTGACAGGTAGGTGGGTCCCACAGATGTTTCAGGAGTGGAGCCTGGGTCAGAGAAGAGCTGTGGGTCAGGACTGGGAGGAGGCTGAGGGAGGGCGTGGGGAAATGGGCGGAAAGCATCTATTCCGTACCTAGTTCAAAAATAGAAGAAAGTTTAACAGTAGGTATGAAGCTATGTTCTGCTGTTGCCAAGAAAATGTGCTTCTATCTCAAAGGCATGTTCACATGTTCATGGTATTCATATACTGACACACTGCCCCAAAATTCCCATGACATCAAACAGAATTTGGTCAGATGATTCCCAATAACAGTGATGTGAAGTATCTTTAGCCATTTGCAACGATGAGAAAATATTCCTCATAGACAACCAAAATATATTTCTCCATGATCTCCACCACAGGCCCAAACCTCACCTCGAGGGCCTCACCAAAAGAATCTCACTCCTCTTCCCCGTGACAGCTCTTCAGAGAGTCACACCTTCCCCCAAATCTCTTCTTCAGGCCAGGGGCCCCAGTTCCTCCGGGAGTTGCTGAGGCCTTGTGGTTTCACATCCCCTGCCTGCCCTGGACGCCATCCTCTGAGTGTATTCTGACGTGTGCCCAGTGCTTTTCAAAGGCGGCTGGCAGGTCAGAGTTCAGTTCTCTGGGCACACACCCTCCCTTCTCGCTGCCATCCTAAAAGCACACCAGGTTTCTTGCGGCCGCGTCACCCCACTGATGTCGCAATTATGCTGTTGGCACATGGGCCCAAACCTGAGTCTTCCAGCTTGTAAGCCGGGGCACTCTCCACTGCACCGCACAGTCCTGAGGCCTCCACGGCACCATCCCAATGGGAAAGGATGAGGTGAACCATCACTGCTGGAACGGGGCTCCAGAAGGAGACAGACACATTCGACTCGAGGTGCTTTCCTTGCCTTTGCCTCAGTGAATGCTGGTTAGTCATCCTCTGTGTACAAGCAACATGGCCCCCAGCTGCCTGCGCCATGTTTGAGGCGGTCCTACTCCCAGCCCTAATCCCCAGGGCACAGTATTGCTGGGAGAAACAGAAAACCAGCAATTCTCAAGGAAACGTGCCTTGGCCTCCCCACCCCCATATTGCCCTTGCAAGCTGCCTGCCTGGGGACAACACACAGGTGTCTCAACCCCTCTGAGAGTCACAAACAGCCCTTGGCATAATAGGGGGATGTGACATAGTGACATTCAATGCTTGAATAAGCAGCAAAAATTAGAGAAACTTCCAAGGGGAATAGAATCAGTAGGAGACACATCATCCACCACTTTTGACTGACTTTCCCACAGCATGAAAATTTCTCTTCTGCTATGAAAGAAAGTTTCCCTTGCTGTGCCCCCACTTCCCTCAGTGTATTTCCCTTTAAAATATTTCATATGGCAGGTGAGACAGTCATTAAGACATTGAAATTATGAAATGCTTATGGATATGCATTAAACAATGGACCCTTGCAGCAAACCTTCTCACAGAGAATTAATCCTGATTAAACTGACTGTTAACTACAGATCCCTGTACATAAACACGCACACACATATCACGCGCACATGCACGCGCACACACACCAGCTGTAAAACCATCACAAGATAGATTTTTCTCTCAAACTAGGGCTCTGAGAAGTTCCCCATTAGCGGGAACAATTGCCAGGCGACAGTGATTCACCATAGCCCTCATTTCGAACAAAATAACTCTTCTGAGGGTCCCAGAAGGATGCAGCTCACTCACTTTCAGAGTGAATCTTGAACTTCTCAACCATTCATCTCTCTCCCCTCCCCACTAATTCTGGGTTCTGTCAGGAACCAGCCTCCCTAATTCTTACTATTACCATTAATATTAACAAATATGGTGGTGCTAATGAGAAGAAAATGTGTTTCCGCACAGAGGAGGCCATCCACCCACTGCAGGACAGGTTTTCGCATTCAGATTTCATTAGCATTAATGTGACTTCTGCTAGCAGAAGATTTGCACGTGGAGACAGGGCTCTGCTTAGACACATATTGTTTTCCTCTCATTATATGGACATTTTCAAGAATATTCAAAATGCAACACAAATTAGGTGTGTCATGAGGCTACAGAACTCATTGTTCACTGTGAAAAATGTCAAGTTAGCTGGGATAAGGCATTCGTGGTATGGCAGGTTCCTTTTCTGCATGGCAGAAGTTGGAGTTTAGACACTCCTTAGGGATTTCCGCTTGGTTACACAGGCTTGGAAAGCACCTTGCCCATAGCCCTTGGCTTGAAAGAAACCAGATAGTCAGAAGCCGTTCTCTGTTCTTTGGCCTCTGTAGACAAGAGACAAAAGATAAGGGTCAGGAAGCCTATTCCAGTCCTGTCTTAGAATGGCTGTGGGTACCAGGCTCTCTGAACATTCAGGCCAGAAATACCTGTCCAGGGCTCTGCAGAGCTAGGAAGGCATGAGAGATGAAAGAACACTACTTATCATGGAATTCTCGAGGGTCACTGAAATAGCCAGTTATTACTGTATGTTGCATGCTTCCCCCAGAGAAGAAGCAGAGTCAATCAAGGCCCACTCACAGGGTGCAGGGGAGTATGCAACATCAGGCTATAACCTGCTTCACTTTCTCCTCCACGAGCTGCCATATTTCTCTAGGGTTGTGTGTGTGTGTGCGTGTGTGTGTATGTGTGCATGTGTATGAGACAGAGAGACAAGAGGAGACACAGCTAATGATGACAAGAGTTGGCTAAAGTGATCAAGCCCAAACCATTGAACTTGGATTTGTCATTCATCCCACTCCCTGAATATCTGAGCCTGACCATAATGTTGTTACATACATGTACATGTGCACGTGTATGAATGCACACACACACAGAAACTGTGTAAGACAAAGATCCATCATAGTTTCCCTTGGTCTTTGGGAACACAGGGAAGCCTAAGATAGAAGTGA
Organism: Halichoerus grypus; assembly: GCF_964656455.1. Classification (NCBI taxonomy): domain Eukaryota; kingdom Metazoa; phylum Chordata; class Mammalia; order Carnivora; family Phocidae; genus Halichoerus; species Halichoerus grypus. The sequence continues at coordinate 61,788,784 of NC_135715.1, read as the reverse complement.
ACTGAGGGTGGATTCCTGGCCACCTCTGCCCATTCTCTTCCATTTAAGGTGACCTTGTACATGCTCAGCAGGCTAGCATTCCTCTTTATGACAAATGCCATCATTCGTGCATCATGGCAATAATAATGTCCAGTCTTGTAGGTCTTTGGGTGGTGGTAAGGTGTCTCATTGGTCAGAAACTTCTCCTGGTCCTAGATTTTTGAACTGCTAAGTCAGTTTTGCCCTCACAATCTGGAGACACAACAGAGCTGGAGGAAAAAAGCAGAGTTGACCACAACCTCATTCTTGAGTAAACAACCATTTACATACTAAAAATGTAAGACAGAATCCTATCCAGCAGCATTCCACCATGCTGTGCAATTTCCCCATTGGCCCAGATAACCTGAGTTCTTGAAAAATTCCAGATGGGGTATACCAAATAATACAACACACATTCCCATTATCCCAACAGAGAGTCGTCTTTCAATGAAAGTGTTCTCATTCTTCTTTAACATCATTAAAATAAGAATTTAAATTTCCATCCTTCTCTACTCAAGGTTATGAGCGATAGAAGCAGACCGGATGAACTCTATTTCAGGATCTATTTTACAAAGTAAAATGCACATGAAAACCAATATAAGCAGAGTTCTGAACGGGCCTGCCTGCACTGGCCAAACAAAGTCAGCATTTGAAATGCTGCCTGGATAATCCAGTCCTGAGACAATGAAGCTATCTCCTGGTGAGTCTAGCTTGGTATCAAGACAGGCTTAGTATCAAGCAGGAAGTAAGTATTCAAAAAGAGATTCAAATTCTTTCACAGTCTTTTCACTAGTGGATGTTTTCATGACATCAGCAATTTAACCACTATCTTAAAAACAGTATCTACTCAGATTTGAGTAGAGTCTAAAGTTTGAGTGAATGAGTCTTAAAAAATTCTTGAGGGAGTCTAAAATTTGGAAGTGTCAATGCTCTGAGCTGGCCGTGTTCTTCTCAAGAGAAAAAAATGGATTCCCCACCCCTCAGTTCTCCCTTCTCCAACTGGGCCACTTAATAGAGCCCTCTAGGTACATCACAGCCCAAGAAAATGCCCAAAGGACTTGAAAAGAGAAAGCGTTTCACACCTGCTAGCCCAGCAAGAACCACTCACCCTCAAGTGTAAGTACAGGAAGAAGCCAAAAATGGCTCTTCAACAGGGATCCCCTAGGGAGGGCAAGCTGTGTCTGTAGCTAGGAATCTTACTTCCTTTAGTCTAGGACAGTAATATTCAGAGCAAGCTCTCCAGCTGCAAGCAGATCTGTTCACAGGAAAACATATTTAGTGAAGCCCTCCCTTTCTCTACTAAAAATATATACTTTATCTCTCTCTGAAAAATACATTTTCCACCTCTTTTTCCAGGGCAGGACCAAGTGAGACTTTTGTTCACTGGTAATTGCAAATATGATTCCTAGCATGTTCACCTCCAAGGAACACTGATGTAAGGCCAGATCCAGCTACTCTTACCATGCCATAGAAATGACTTTCACCTTCATCTTCTTTGGGCCCCTTTGCAAACTGGAACCTTTAGCTAGGTACTGAACCACCAGTCATGATGGGGAGAGGGAGGGAGGAATTTCCTAATCCTTTTCTCTCTGATCCATACCAGCTTCTCCAGGGAATGAGCCCATGAAGGGGAAATATTCTCGCACCAGCCCAAAATGTGTATAGACCAAGTCACTCAGGTCCTATTGTTTGTCTGCATGGACGCTGTCTCAGCAGAGACTCAGGAATGTTAAGCCACCTGGAAATTAAGTGCCAGAGCCATTACTCCAACCTCATCCTATTGTACTCCAAAGTGCATGATCTTTCCATTACGTAGCACTGCTCACCATTTTTCTTAAGGGTTCTCAGGGACTAGATTAGTTAAGGTAACATCCACTACTACTATAACAAACAAGCCCAAAACTACATAATGACTCAAACAGGACAGATTACTTCTTGCACACATGAAGTCTAAAATGAATATTCCTGATGGGGGCTGCTCTCCTAAAAGTAGTGACTCAAGGACCAAGCTCCTCCCACCTTGTGACTCTGCCATTTCAACCTATGGCTTCCATGCTGGTCATGCTCACGTTCATCAAGAAGGTGCAAGGAGAAGAGCATGGAGGATCACCTGTGGACCAAGCCTAGAAATGGCACACATCACTTCTTCCTATACTCTTCTGTCTAGAATGCAATCAGATGGCCCCTTTTGAGAAATGTAGCCTAGCTATGTACCCAAGAAAAAGAGAAAATTGGTTTGGTGAACAGCCAACTGACCTTTTTCACAGAAGCTGAAGTATTTAATATTTGAAAAGAAAAGAATAAACATCTCAACAAAAGCTTGTGGCATAAATTATTTGTGTTTTAAAACACAACATCTGTTAATATAGTTATGTGCATCAACCAAAATTAAGACTTGAAAGAAACTTTTAAGCCAGGCTATGATCAGCAAACATCTTAAGTCTCTAAAGAGGGATACAGATTAATTCACAATCTTTACATTAGTGGATATGTTTCATGATACTTAGCAATATAACCAGCCTCTAAAAACAACTACTAAAAATGGAATCAGTAATATGAAAGGGTCAGGTTCCCCTCAGTATGACACCATCCACAAGTACTAGGCCTGACCCTGAAAAGTACCTTCCCACTTAGATAGACCCTATTGTTTCATCAGGAGAGATGTATCCCTGAACTTCCAAAACGAAGCGCCCTGCGGGGCAGGTAAACTCTGGTTCTTCGATGTTGTTGGCAGGAAAGTACACAACTCACCTAGTAAACCCCAACCATTCTTAACACATCAGGGTCTGAGATTCCATCTATATTGGCTCACACTGCTTTGGCCAGTGATGACTTCTCCCAAGAGACCCTTTTCAGCAGCAAGAGAAAGAAGAAGGTCTTATGATGATAGTGACAATCCATGAAGCACTTTTCTCCATGCAAGAGCTGGGCAGGGACCAAGGGAGATGAAACCACATCCCCTCCATGCCTGTTCATGGACTCTGTTCCAAATGTCCGGGTGCATATGGCAGTATTTGGAAAGTGAAGCTCTGAGCACCCTGAGGAATGAATGAAACATCTATGTTCTCAAATAAACTTTGGGGAGAAAAAAGTGAGATGCTTGAGGCAGGAAAACACTGACTATTTTTCTGGTTTGTTAGATGTGGTTCAAGCTAATGTCTCTGCTACTCTGTTAGCAGCCCTTGCTCTGTCCCCACCCCAATTTTAGCTTTCTTCTTGGCCTTCTGCAGAAAATCAGAAGGGTGGGAATGAGAGCTTGACACACAGTCTGGCAAATGCCAAGTGCTCACCTCAATTCTACCATCTATGAAGTGTCATCATATGCAGGCCACCATATGCAGTATTGGGGTTACAATATGGTCCCACCTTAAAAGAGGTCCCACTCTTTCTGAGAAAAAAAAAAAAAAAAGATGCATATTCTCTTGCATATAGCAGAAACTCAGGAACTATTTGTTGCATAACAGAAGGATCAGACCCTACAGTCATACTGTATGTCAAGGAAAGACTCCCAGCTTTTTCTAAAAATGAAGAGCATATCAATTTTGCTGAATTATTGACCCCCGTTTCCTTCAATACAGTAGAAGATAGATTGCACAGTTTTCGCTGATAAGGGTGGGTGAGAACAATATTAGCTTCTCCATGAGACAATTTGATAAAATGATCATCAAAAATACCCCAAAAAACTGGAAAAACTTTTAAATATTCTCAATGTTTAGCCTTTCCTGGTTTGTTTTTGTAAAGAATAAACACACATCAACACCACTGAATTATACAAGGTACTACTTTAATGCAAACCTATGAAAACTATGGAATGGTTTTTAGGTTATTATTGAGAGTCAATAAAAATATTATTGTCGAATCGAAATTCATTTCAAATCTCACCAAAGATTCTGATACCTTTGTAACAGAGGTAAATTATCATATAACACATGAAGTCCGTTTCTCTTCAAATATATTCTGCTATAAAATTAAACTGGGAAAAACGAAGGCACATCAGACACCAAGAGCCCACGGTGCATGAAGAACAAGCACATATGGTAGCTGGTCAGATCATATTGTTTAGTTTACCCATCATCATAACACACGGTCTCTCTGAAGCCAAACCCTACACCCAGTAAGTCCCCTAACCAGTAGGCCTATCCCTCCACAGAGCAAGAAACCGCCTGAGCCAGAGAGAGATGCCCCTTTTAAGTAGGGGACATTTTACCCTGCATGGTATTTTATTCAAGATGCTTGCTGATTTATTTAGAGACTCTTCCTTAGAGTTCATGACCCAAATCTTAGCGTGCGCGCATGCGTGCCAATGTATATGGGTGTGATCACTCTTTATAATTTTGGGGTTCCTCCCCAATTGCACAAATTCATTCTTGAAATGACTTTGGTGACTTCATTTTCATACCCTGAAATGCAAGTACACCAAGCCTTTTGAGTTTAATACTCTTCACCCACTTACATCTCCATCCACCACACCTATGTCCTCCGCCCTCCAAATTTATGTGTCTTCTCTTCCTATTTCCTATTCTTTTATAAGTATAGAGGTTCATTAAAGGAGTAGCAAACATCTCTGTTCTTCTGATGGCATTATTATTGGCTGTCCATCCCTGCCTAATGAAGAGGAGAGGTAACATCTCCTCTCTTTTGTCCTCTGTCTTCTGCAAGTGATGTCTTATGAGCTGCTTTGGCTAGCTTGACCTTATTCTCCCCAGTCTGTCACAGCAGTGTATGCTACTTGGGAGATCTGCCCCACTTTTTCTTTTTCTTTTCTTCTTCCCCTTCTTCTTCCTCTTCTTCTTCTTCTTCTTCCTCTTCTTCTCTTCTTCTTCTTCTCTTCTTCTTCTTCTTCTAAAAATTCACATTTTTATTTCAGCTTTTTCTTACACAATCTTGTTTTCTTCCTCCTTTTTGAGTTTCACTGGAACCAAAGACAATATTTTCTGTGTCCTTCTCTTTTCTTTCTCCTTAAAAAAGAAAACCCAGTTATTTAGAACTCCTCTGGTCCTTATGCAGCTAAGCTCCACAGATTTTCTTTGACTTTACATAAGCTTGTTAAAGTTTATTTTCTTAACATTTGTTTGATGAAATCAATGGTTAAATCTGTGAATGCTAACATCGACTATCTTGTGAAAGAAACAGTTGAATTGTTCTCATTTCTATAAATTGATGGCCTAAGACCTTCCCATATATCCTCTTTTTGCAGGAGCTGTAGATGAACAGCTTTGTTTAAAATGTTTAGAGATGACTAGCCTGGGATAGAATTATAATTCTAAAAATCTTAAATCCATACTTTAATTAGTCTCTTGTCATTCTATCAAGCATTGAGTTGGACTAGAATTATCTCTGCCCAAAGTTCTCGTCAGCTGGTTGACAGCTCCCTGACTCTCAGTATTATTGATTTACACCCGCCAGAAAGCCATGCTGTTCCTGTTCAGCACCTACTGGTCCCAGAACAGTGGAAGCAAGCACATATTTTCCAAGTCTGGCTTAGAAAACCACTTTCACTTTCAGAAGGGAAGCCAGATAATTCTACCGCATCGAGCAGAAGACCACATGCAATTAAGCACTTAGCAAACGCCTTTGATAAGAATTTTAAAGATTCTTGAACAGAAAGAAAGAGTGGGGCAAATGAAAGAGATTGAGAGAAGAAATGGTCCTGTGGTCAGAATAGCAGAAATACACAAAGATAGACTCTTAGGTCCATTTCCGTTAAAATGTTAACCCCAAACGTTTATAAGAGACATACTCTGTGTCACACACGGTGCTAAGCCATTGATGTGGATTAGTGACTCAACTAATCAGTGACTCAACGACCAAGGTATTACTATTATTCCTATTTACAAAGGAGTTAACAGGCATGGTAAGATTCAGTACCTAGCCTAACATTCAGCTCAAAGGTGTGTTAAACCAGAGCCTTCGCGCTTACCCACTGTAGCTCGTGATGTTGGTTACATGGGGCCAGGAGCTTCCTCATAAGGCATCAGAAATGCTGTTTCCTCTCTGACCCTCCCTCCTCTTGCCCTTTCCTGCTCCTAAGCTTTCTCTATGTTCCCAACAAACATTCCCCCTGGGTCTCAGATTCTAAGTCTTCCACCACTTCCGGTATGACCTCTCCTCACCCAACCTGGGCTCACTTTGCTGTTAGCCGCTCAGCTAGATCCTGAGCTCCTTCCAGTTCTGATGTCTCCCTTAGCAATCTAGCTCTCTGAGACAACTTGCTAAGGTCCGAGCCATCCCTAGGGTGCAGGGAATAAGGCGAGAGGCCACACGCCGGCTGGCCAGTAACTGGAGGGACACGGCCACAGCAGCTGGCAGGGGCTAGCTCCCTCAGGTATAGGCAGTTCCACAGACTCAACTGAACTGAAAGTGGGCCACAAGGCACCCTAGCAGAGTGCAAATTTGGAACCAGCGTGATTGGCTGTCGGCTCGCAGAGCCCCGAGCACCGACCAGTACCCTGTGTAGGCTCACCTTTGTCATATCACCTGCTGCATTGTCATATCACTGGCCCTGCATTTTAACATGCTGAAGTATTTTGGACACTTCTCCTAGTGCTATTGCAACATCGTAATGTCTCCCTGCCATCAAGGAAACATGGGTGAAACCCACTTACACAAGCACATGCGCACGTGCGCGGCACGCACACAGACACTTACACATCTGCGTGCCCTCTGCCCCTCTTTTCCTCCCTCATGTTTTTCTTTTAATGTTTACTTTAATTTGAGTCTATCTCCATAGAAACAATACTATGATCATTTTAATGTCTACCGTTTATTAAGCATTTCCTAGTGCCAAGGACTTTATATGGGATCATTCCATTGAATTTTCAGGGCCACCTATGAGAAGAGAAGCATCACTCACCTTTTCAAGACACTAAATATTAAAGCTTAAAGAGGCTCAGAGACGTGCCCTGGGATACTCGGTGGGGGATGAGTGACTGGTAGACATGAGTATCAGACCCAGGGCCGCCCTCCCTAAGACACTAGTCGTCTCTACATGTGTGTGGTACATTCTGGCAAGGACCTATCCCCCATGACCTTCAGAGAAGGTCCAGGAAACAGTATTAAGAGGTAATACTTTAGAGAAAAATCGCTTGTTCTAATAGTTCCTTTTTATTGGCGTTTTCCAATTTTCTGTGGAGAAATGTAAAGGAGGCGCTTGACCATCCCTGACTGTTTACCTGCTATCATTTCCCCCTTCTTGTTCCTCACAGACTATGTTAGCTCCTAAAATGGCCTACGAGGCACAGACACAGGTCAGACCCAAACTCCAAGGGAAGGAAAGGGCTCTAGTTAAGAAAAAGGAAGTAGGACAAGAACACATGCCTGTTTCATTGTAGTGAGGAATCGCTCAAGTTAACCTTCTGCTTTTCAGAATGAGCATTTTCATAATCTTGGATGGGTCGGAGCAAGAGCGTTTCCATTAGTGGTCTCCATTAATTTCCAACGGCCTCCTTCTGATGGGTTTGGAAAATGACAAGCTATTTGCGAGCTTCTAGCACTATCACATTTCCTTGCGTGCGGAGGGAATGAAAGTCTAAAAAGCACTCCTGTCTCTCATGTAAACAGTTCCAAACCCAGCTACGACATCCAAGAAAGGTGGAATATATTAACCTCTCTAGAGAACTCTGTGAATGCAATCTGTCCAACGCTGAGAAATGACAAGATCTATATGAAAAGAGTAAAGAAAGAAATCACCATCTGAAAACAAGAGTTCAGAAATTATAGAGGTCTGTGAGCCATGCCTAAAAATATGAACCAAAAGGTGTTCTAGGAAAAAGGGTTTCTGCTAGGGAATACCTACAGCAAATTACAAAGCAGGTGATTCACGTGAAAGGGATTAACCTTTGGTATTTAGATTGAAGTCTCAGATGGCGCTGGCTGCTGGCCATTCTCACCATCTAGTACTCAGAGGGTGCCAGGCTTACGGGCTCGGAGGTCAGGCCGGGGCAGGACAGACATGGCAGCCTGCCAGGCCTTACCAAAGGGCTGACAAGCAATTTGATACAGGAATTGGAGCTTCCCTTTTGAGTCTCCTGAGCCCCGGGCCCACATAAGTATCTTCTGCTGACAAAGGGTCCCAACCCGTTGTTCAATACAGACCACCGTGTTTTCTCCATGCAGCTAAAGGCTTTAACACAAACTAAATGCTTTTTCAAAACTAGCGTGGTTTCATGGCTTCTTTTCCTTACTCAGGGGTTTAACCAGGAAAATGTACCATCATACCTGTTCACATACAGACCACTTTTGAAATGACTGCCCATTCCATCAGTTGGATATTATAGGCATTTCTGGATTCAAAGTAAATAATAGGTAATAGAGGCTGACTATGGAGAATCGTATCAACACGATGTTTTAGACAGATTTGACCCTGCTGTATACATGCAAACTTGGACGTGGAGTCTTCTAAATCGTGTCTTCATTTGATGCTACCTATAAAGAAAAAAACTATCCAATATGATAACACTTGCTTGTAAAAAATAACCTTCCCATCACTTTCATTAAAGCAAAGTTGCAAATAAATATATCAGCAAAACCCTAAGTTGATCTCAAAGAGGATTCTACTTCAAGGCAGGTCTAGATGCATCGCAAGTACAATGTGTGATTACTGACTCCCTGCCACGTGCTCAGGATTTTATCAGGCTCGATGAGCTGTCTCGGGCACTCTCACTTCTGGCAGTAAGTCTGGAATTTACTTCAGTTGATTTAAAGAATTTGTGAACAGGAATTTTATCTGAATTGTCATCACCCTCCAGCCACTGGCCAGGCTGAAAGGTGTCTTCAGCTGGATGGCTGGGCAAGGCGGGTCAGTGAGACCTGCCAGGTATCTCATCACTCAGCACGGCCACTTCACGGTAGTAACAGGATCAGCCCTGGCTGCTTGCTCACAGACAGCATCGTAGGATTACCCCAACCGTCTCTACGCAGACTCTGATAAGAACTGACAAATTGAATAAGGATGTGTGCTGGATGCTGTTCCATCGGCACCTCCACTTGGCTCAAGAGCCCTAGGAGTTAGAATAGGTTGGTGTAACTCATACCCTGGTAAGAATGCAATCTTCAAAACAGCAAAGCCCTGATTGAGAGGTTTTGGGGGGGTTTTTTGGCAAAAGAGGCAGTTTACAACTCTAGCTTCTGCAGTCAAGGGACCAGTTAATAATGGGGAAAAGAAAAGAACCACAGAAAAGAGAGCAGGATAAAGATGAGGACAACTTAGAGGAAAGGGTTATAATTGGGAAACACCTTCTAGGCATTTTCAGCCCAGAGGATGTCTTGTCCTACAGCATAAAACAAGGAGGCCTAGAAATTCCCTCTTATTATAGCACCCACAGGCACGGCCTGGATATTTTACAGAGTACATTTGCACTAAATTTGGTCTTCTGACTTCTGGTTTTGCACCAACTAGTGCAGTAGTAAATAGGAACAGTAATGGCTAGAGCTACAGAAAATGATGAAGATTAGTCAGAGCAGGAAAACTAAGACTGAATTCTGAATAACCACAGACAGAGGTCAGAAGCAAGTATATATCAGCTCTCAAAGAGGTTAACCGTTGATTAGACATAAGTGACCATGGATCAGTGGGGTACAGAGAGGGGTAAAGGTACATCTGATAAGCCACCTCACCTAATGTGTGTGCATGCACGCTCAGCTCCCCACATCCACAAAGAGTTTCAGCATCACCAATGCCCTCGTGAGGAACCCTGGACCTGACACCAGACCCATACTCTAGATACACGAATAAAGATGGTACTTTATGTTTTAGTTTGGTGTATGCACACACACTTTAACAAGCTATCAATAAGCCATTCCATGGAATATATTTCTATATTCTCAACCAATTCTTTTCTTACATTTCTAGAACTCCATGCTTTAAAATCTCAGAATGCCCTGGGCACCTGGGTGGCTCAGTCGGTTAAGCGTCTGCCTTCGGCTCAGGTCATGATCCCAGGGTCCTGGGATCGAGTCTCTCATCACCTCCTTGCTCAGTGGGGAACCTGCCTCTCCCTCCTTGACACTGGGTTTTCTTTTCTCTCCCATTAAAGGAAAAATCCCATTCTGGGATTGCTCAGTCTCCATAAAAGACCCCAAAAAATGAATATTCATTACATGTTTCTGAATTTGCACTATACATTTAATCATTTCTATGTTATTTTATTTTGAAGCTTTCTCTTGTTTGGGTCTACATCCTAGGAAGTAGTTTGGTATTCCAAATCCCTCAATTTCTAAGATCTCTAGTGTCTTATTGCAAATCAAGTGTTCAAGTTAATTATATCCCCTACCTCCCATTAAACAGGAGGAATTCTTCAGAGAGAGTGTTATTTGAATAAAGCTTCTTGGAATTGTTGTGTTGGAAGGATTTTCCTGAATCCCATGAGAAGAGTTCCACATGTGTTAGGAAATGTGGCTGCCCAGAGGGTACGTACAGGTTTCCCCCACTCTCCAAAGGTAGAGTGTTCCTATGAAAACTTCCCTAAGTCAAAATGGCATAAAGTAAAGAAGCACTTACCATGAACTTACATGAAAAAAATTTTTTCAGTGTTCTCAGACCCCAAAAAATAACCTTTGTGAGGCTTTTCTGATACCTTAGGGCACATGCTAGCAGATGCACAAAATAAATCAGGATAAAGCAGAGATGTTCACAGACACAGATCAAAGCTCCAGCGGCTTGCTGGTGAGATGTTGAGTGTCGTTCCGGGGAAGGAGCTTGGCGGGGCAGCTCTCGCTGCTCAGCGCGTGCCCTGCTTCTTTAATGGCTCACTGCACTGCAACACAACGCTAAACACTATTTTTGCTTTTCACCTTTTTTCATAAAAGTGAAAATCTTCTTTGGCTTTCCTTGGGTTAGCAAAAACAGGTACTGATGGAGGGCTTTCATAAAAGAGAGGTGGCACAACGCGAACTTTTGAAAAGTGGGGGATACTTGTAATTATTCAGTAATTTGTACACTGCATGAGCAAGATGGCACGTATCTGCCTCAAGGGTCAACATGTGAAAGCTTAATTAGCATAGAAACAAGACTTGAAAAGTATCAGGTTCTGACCCAGGTGCAGGGGCCTGCTAAAACAGTGGATATTAGATTACTTCCGTTCTATTGTATCAAAAATGGAGTATAAGACAAGACCCCACCCATTTCAATAGGAATCTCCTACATCTATTCGCTGTTAAAAACAAAGGCAAGTCCTTCCATGGAGACCAAGTAGGATTCTACCCTGAACAAAACTCAAGTGTTTCTTGCTTTTAGTCAAGCAGTATATAAAAATAAAGACTCAAGGGGCACCTGGGTGGCACAGCCTGTTAAGTGTCCGACTCTTGGTTTTAACTCAGGGCATGATCTCAGGATCGTGAGATCAAGCCCTGTCTGGGGCTTCACACTCAGTAGGGAGTCTGCTTATCACTCTCTCTGCCTCTCCCTCTGCCCCTCCTCCCCTCACACTCTCTCTCTCTCAACTAAATAAATACATCTTTAAATTAAAAAAAAAAAAAAGACTTCAAGTTGTATAAATTCTAGTGGCAGAGACCTTGAGGCATTGATTCCAGAAACTACCTCTCAGCGTGATGTCCCATCATAGTATCCCTGGGAGTAACCCTTACTCTTCTGCTTAAACAGCAGATGACCCGACTCCATACTTGGGCCCAGCAAGGCCCAGCTTGGGTGTCAACTCTGGCCAGGGGGACTTTCGGTGTAAACACGGGGCAGAAGGGCTCATCATAGAGGCTGGGGGCAGTTATGGAGAGCCACTATCATGAGCTAGGCAGGTGCTCAGAGATGTGCACATTCTACTGAAATCAGACCATATACTGGTTTAGGAGGTGGGATACCTAGGGCTGCAGTTAGCTGCTTACTATGGGGTGACTTTAGGAAAGCCATTTAACTTGCCTAACTCTCAGTCCCCTCATCTGTAAAATGGGCTTGTTCATATTACCTGTGTGTCTTACCTCACCAGACCAGGACTGGCTACATAATTTGTAATGCAATGCAATGTTCAAAAGTATTAAGAATATCAAGACAGTGACAGCAGAGCATTAAACCAAGTGCAGCGCCAAGCTTGGGCACTCTACTTAATATAAAGTTTTCCCTGATATCCAGCTCATAGGGAGTCATAGGGAAGCTTGGCCCCTTAACCTGTACTCACTGAAGCTAACCCTTAATTCTAGCCCACCTGCAGCATTTCTGCACCCTCTTCCACGAGCTCATCACCACTTCTCCCTAATATCACACTCAGCCTCATCCGTCCACACTAACACAAGTGAAAATCAGCTCAGATCTCCAGCTCACTCATACACAGCTTGTCTCTAGCTCCCCCCTCCCTTTTTTTTTTTTAAAGATTTTATTTATTTGAGAGAAAGAGAGAGTACAAGCAAGTGGGGCGGGGAGGAGCAGAGAGAGAGGGAGAAGCAGAGCAAGAGGGAGAAGCAGACTACCCACTGAGCAGGGAGCCAGATGTGGGGCTCGATCCCAGGATCCCAGGATCATGACCTGAGCCGAAGGCAGACGCTTAACCGATTGAGCCACCCAGGTGCCCCTCTACCTCCTTTAATCTACCAACTTTATGATCCTGCTAGGGAGGCAAAGAGTATTAAAGCAGGAACCCAGAAGCCTGAGTTCCAGTCTCAGCTCTGCTCCAGGGTGGCCAGAGCTGGTATCCACCTTGCGTCAGTCTTCCTTCCTCCACCTTAACAGAACATGGGTCTTATTCTGCTCATGTGTCCGCACCGCAGATTCCTAAAGGTAATCCTGTCCCCTCGCCATTAGAATCACGGAGAACTAAACTAGAAATCATAGGAAATGTGGAGAAGCTTGCTGGTAGGCCTGGGAAAGAAGCTTTGTTGCCCTTAAGAGAGTTTCCATCCTCCTCTGGGGCAGCTGCTGGACGACGGACGGGATGGCAGGTGTGACCTCACACCCCAGGAGGACACCAGCTACAGATGAAGGAACAAAGCCAAGAGCATCACAGGAAAAGGGAGCAGACCCACTAGGTTCAGTCTACCCTAAAGCCAATCTGCTTTCTCCGAGGTTTTTAAGAGTATCACTTTTATGGGTACCATGAGGTCCATCCCCAGGTAAGCTAAATAAATGATACTTCAAAAACCTATCTCAGCCAGTCAAATACGTCCCAGCAACTGCCCTCAGGGGGCGCTTTCTGTGCCTGCTCAGAGCTGGGTTCTGCTTAGGGCAAATCTGCCTCTAAGGACCCCTCATCCTTCTGAATCTGCTGTTCCCCTTTCTCAGCCTTTTTCCATCACTTTTCTGATTCAGCGTTTTCCTTTTACGTCATTAACTAAATGAAACATACAAATAGGAAAATCATGGGGCACCTGGGTGGCTCAGCCGGCAAAGCATGCGACTCTTGGTCTCGGGGCTGTGAGTTCAAGCCCCCACGCTGGGTATAGAGATTACTTAAATAAATACATATTTTTTAAAAAACAGGAAAATCATATAAGTAACATTGGAAAATAGTTTAAAGATTGCCTTTGAGGGTCACATTCCTCTCCGTCGTTTGATTTGGTTTTCCTCCCACTGGAGGAAGCGGTCCTGCACTCCATTTCACAGACAAAAACCTAGGGCTCCTCAAGCGGGAAGACTTGCCCGAGGTCAGACAGCTGCACCGGGGGTGGCAAGGGGACCCAAACCCAGGTCACCTGTGCCTAATCAGGTGTGCTTTCTACGGAAGGGACTTTATTTAGAAGATCTGCGGGCTCTTCACGCTAGCTGACTAAGCTGCCATCACTGAATGATTGATTCTATTCCCAGTTCACAAAGCACAACCTTGAGAGCAGCCGGGGAAAAGGCCCTGACAAGTCTTGCTTCCTTCCATCAACAGTTCTCTGCCGTACATTGTTCCCAGCATTGTCTGCACTTCCCCGTTAGTCACTCGGTGAGTCAAGAGCCGGCCAGCGCCAGCAGCAGACACGCACCACTGGCTCTCCTGTGTGCGGCAGGCCTCCACCCGGGGCCCAGCCACCACACTGCTGTCCTCCCAGGACCGAAGGAGGCGAGCCGGCCAACAAGCCACAGGGGACGCCCTGAACCACCTGTTGTTGTGACCATGTGCATGGCCTAATCGGTTTGTTTTGATCAGTGTCCCAAAGAGGAAACGAAGCCTATATTTATGTTTAAAAAAAAAAAAAAGTTCACTTGCCCAGCCCCCCCTCTCAAATATTTGGAATTCACTGGGCCTTTCCTAAAACCCACTGGAGATTTCAGTGAAGAACACCTTCCCACAGTGAGGGTGATCTCCTAGTTTGGGGGATTAAACACTGAGTCTATTGGCAGCTTTTCTGAAGCTCCGTTTTTAGCCAGGAACTAAGTCTGTGAGGAGCTAGAAAGATCCAAGAGAAAAAATGACTAACTTGCATGCCTTAGAGGGCTGTTATCCAATCAGAGAGGAGAAAATCCAAACAAACATACGTGAGCACATACAAGCTGAATTATATCTCCCCCACCCCGCAATATGTTGGCATCCTAGCCCCCAATATCTCAGAATGTGACCCTACTTAGAGATAGGGTTTTACAGAGGTAATCAAGTGAAAATGAAGTCGTTAGGGTAGGCCCTAATCCCAAGTGACCCCTCTTCTTACAAAAGGGGAAATTTGCATGCAGACACGCACACAGGGAGAAGGTCATATGAAGATGAAGGCAGAGACCCACAGCTAAGGAACGCCAAATATTTCCAGGAAAACAGAACTAGGTGAGAGGCATGGAACAGATTCTCTCTCACAACCTCAGAAAAAACCAACCCTGCCAACACCTTGATCTCAGACTTCTGGCCTCCAGAAGTGAGATGATGACTTTCCGTGATTGAAGCCACTCAGTGGGTGGTGCTTTGTTACAGCAACCCTATAGCAAATGGATATGGGGGGTAGCAGTACATTCGGGCCACACAGTTCCCTGGAACAGCTTCCCCTAGTGAGGGCCTTCACACTGGAAGTCTCTCCAAATCCTCCCATGGCTGGCTCCTTCTTCCTATATGGACTTTAGCTCATATAATACCTCTTCAGACCCTTCCTGACCATTCACACTAAAGAACATCATCCCCACCCTGCATCACTCCATCCCATTACCTAATTTATTGTCTTGATGGCACCTGTCACTCTCTCACTCAGTTGTTTTGTAGGTTTATCATCTTTCTCTCCTCCACAATGTAAGCTCAGAAAAGCAAAGTTCTCATGTGTCTTGATCACAGCTGTGCATTTTAGTGGGAGCTGAATACATATTTGTAGAGTAGGAGCACAAAGAGAAAGGAATTAAGGAATTACAAATGGGAAAAAAATCTTATTTATTCATGTTTTCATTCAGTTTATTTGGTAAACATTTATTAAGAATGTATGAGTGTCTAGAACTCTACAAGACTCTGGAGAAATTCAAAAGACCTTCAAGTCCTAGCCATTGATAAACACAGGAAACTTCCAAAGATAGTCCTATGCAATACAAGGTAACTAAGAAAGTCTTCTTTTCTTTCTTTCTTTTTTTTTTTTTAGATTTTACTTATTTATTTGAGAGAGAGAGCACAAGCAGGGTGAGGGGCAGAGGGAGAAGCAAGCTCTCCGATGAGCAGGGAGCCCTATGCTGGGCTTGATCCCAGGACTCCGAGATCATGACCTGAGCCGAAGGCAGATGCTTAACTGACTGAACCACCCAGGCACCCTCCTAACTAAGAAAGTCTGATTACATCCTATAGCATCTGAAATTGATTTCAGCATTAACAACACTTCACACCTACCCTCTTCCTTCCTTCGCCTTTCTGCATGCAGAGCAAGAGCCCTGAGAAAGGAGACAATGGAGCCACAATGTACCTAGATTCTCCCTGAAGGATAAACTCCCTCACTGGCCTTCCTTCCCCACTGCCAAACTCACAACCCCAAAAGCTTCAGGAAAGTCTCAGCAGCTTCAGCTCCCCGTGGCTCCCACCTGTGTCCCTCTCTTCCCAACTCCCAATAAGACAATCAGGGACAGACTGATTTGAGAGTAGAATGAATATTTGTGATGATGCCTTATGCTGTTCCTCTATCCAAATTAGCCTTCGAACAGTGACTAACAGTCAATGCCCCTTGCAGTTTACAGCCTGGGCTAAATGGCACTGCTGCCCACCCCTAGCAGTCACCACATAGGATCTGCCCAGGCACAGGTGCCCTACAGGCTCACTCAGGTTGGAGCTGGACCAAGAGGTGTTGCCTGTGTCCCTTTCATGCCAACCCTTGATCCCTTGCTAAGAAAGTGATTTGGTTTGTGAATCCTAGCCACTGTGTGTCCACTCACTAGCTGTGTGAACTTGTACAAGTTCTCTAAATACTCTATTTCCTTCACTGGACAATGATGATCCCTACCTCACACCAGTGCCATAAGACAAGCATATATGAAAGCACTAGTAAGGTGCTTTTTCTACAGTAGAAACTCATAATAAATATCAATTAAATATGTACCTTTTCAGTTGTATATATGCAGTGTGCATCTTTCATAATTATAGATAAGAATCATCTTATATACAGCATATGTCAATGAGCAGGTTTTGCCAACATTAATTTTAATGGGCCACAGATTATCTAAGAGGAAGTTGGACAGGAGATAAAAGTCAAATGACCCAGGTCTGGAGTGGGAGGGGTGATGAGGATCCCAAGAAAAGACTGAGGAAGTTAAAGGGAACCACACCATAAGGAGGCCAAGTTCTGGGACACCGCTGAACCACAGTCTAAAGAACAGCAGTGCAGCTCAGAGTCTTACAGTTGTTGACAAGGTAGCATGGCCTGGATTCAACTGCTGTCCCTGGAAACAAAAGGAACATTTTTCTACAAGGACCAAAAACATTTACATAGAGCTCTGACTCAACTGTGGCAGAAACAAGATGAAACTAAGAAAAGAAGCATAACTTCTAAAGAAGGCTGTGTTAGGACCCCATGAATCTAACAAAAATCCCAACCAGGCAAAAAAAGAGTGAAGCAGAGGATAGAGTGGGAAAGCAGGTATAAAGTGCTTGCATTGTGAGCAATTACCTGCCTGGTGACACTGCCTATAAAACACTGCCACGTGACCCAGAGGTCACAAGGTCATGATCTCTGCCAGCAACCAACAAATTTCTTATTTATATGTAGTTTGTGACGCTAGATTCTTCATATTGTAATACACGAGTTTCTTAGTGGAATGGCTTGGTGGGTGGGATGTTGCTGACAACATGAAACAGAACAAAGAGAAGAAACAATTGATCTAGCTTCTAGGTGATGGCAGAAGGCTTCTATTAGGAAGCCTGGAAGTTCCACCATTGATGTGGGAGAGGCCTCTGACCTTTCAGCTTAACCATTCTTCATGACTAAGGTATGAATTAAAAAAAAAAAATTCCATAAACATGAGACCCTAAAGTATTTATGAATATTTTGTTATATAAAAAAAGGGAATGGAGTCTAGTTCGGAAAGATGTCACAATTGTCTTTCTGGGGTGCCATCTTTCCCCTGTGGCCGTAAGGAGCCATCAGTGGGTGGAGAAGCTCGATTGCAAGCTGGTGGCATGAACCACACAAGCCTGGCTAACATAGTTGCCTTTTCTGACATCCTCATGCCACATCTCTGGCCCAACTTGCCCACTTGCAACCGGCATCCATGTAGGCTCTGTAGGAACAATTTCACCAACTAGTTTTTAGCAAGCATGTGAAGCAAATGACATATGTTTACGGCCCCAAAATTCAAACATCCAGGAAAGATCAAGTGTCTCTTCTGAGTGTCTTGGTGGTCCTCATGGTCTTGCCCAGGAAAAGTAGATCCCTGATGCGTAAGAAATCAAGCTCCATCTTCTGTTGGGCCTTTCATTTGTTGAATGGTCATGGCCAGGTCTCTTCACACCTATACCTGTTTCTCATTTGCAAATAGGATAATGATCTCTTCCAGTCTCATTCTTGAATGACTGGAGAGGACTGTAATGACATCCTAATCCTCTCCAGACTGTGGAAGTGCTATAGCACTTTGTCATCATCACTGCCATGACACATTCATGGGATTGATAAATAAGTGACACAGAAATCATTAAATATTTCCCAGTGGCTTCTTCGAAAGTGGTAGAAACACAGAAGTAAAACTAACCTTACAGATAAGCAACAGAATACCAGATTCAAAGAGACTTTCATTTGAGGGGTCAATTTTCTCTCTAGGTATATATTGCATTGTTACATCACAAGCAAAAATATGGGGCATAAAAGCACATTAGTACCCACATGGCTAGAATAAGCTACCTCATCACCAGTGAAGGCAGATTCCAGATAAAACTGAACAGTTGAAAACATCATCTTTATTGCCTTGGGTTTGTTTACTGTTCCTCCCTGTGGATGAGAGAAATTAAAGTAATGGAAACCTAGACAATAAACCCATTAAATCAAGAATACAAAAACAATCACTAATAAAATGGAAAAAACAGCTATACCAAAAAGCCTTGACTTAGTTGAAGTACAAGCTATAGCTCACACTTTCTGTTCTTTCTGTAGTTGCTGTTCCTTCATAAATGTGTTAAGTTACTGTTTCTGAATGCTAGGGAAGATATTCAACTCTGAAACTCTCAGCTTTAACCTGCTAAATAAAATTAGATGTTCCAGGAAAGTAGGACATGGATAGATGTGACCCAGATCCTGAATTTAGTGTACATTTTTGTCTTTTACCTCTCTATGCCCAACCGAAAGAAAAAAAAAAAAAGAAAAGAAAATGTAAAGGAGATTATCTTCCAACAATAACCAAACTGTCTCAAATGCTTGCATTTTCTTAGCCCTAAACTCTTCTACTGTGATCTTCCAGGGAAAGGACCTTGGTGGTTTGGTTGTCCTCATTTGACACATTAGCCACAAGCCTTTCACATACAGAAAACTGGAGTCATGTATAAATAAGAGTTCATGGAATCCCTTTCAAAACACTCAACACTGCATTTTCAGAGAGCAGTGTCTATCACAGGCCCATCAATTACTGTAATCACATCTCCCACTGGCTAGACACCAGTCAGAACATATTTTAAGAATTCAAAGGCCACTCTGTCAAAGACAAACCAGCTTGACTTTGGACCCAGTATTCATATGGGAAGCCGGCGGTGTCTGGTGGTCCAGGAGTTCACTGAGCTGTCCCAGGGGACAGCTACAGGGGACTGACCTCATTGTGGTTCCAGCCACAAGAGGAATCAGGCAACTGCCTGATTTTGCACAAGTTTTCATTTCCTCCCCATGGAGATCCTGAGGCTGAAGGCCCCGTTGTTCAGGACATGATTTGAAGGAGGAAGTTGAGTGCTGTTCCCTGTGATATGACCCTTTCAACTTAAGAGAGACCAGCAGAAACTCTGACCCTGGCCTTGGGTTCCACAGTGAACCAGCTCGATTCCCATCTTTGTGTAGCATGGGCTGACAAGTCTTCCTGGGCACTGGCTGAGCAAAACGGTCTTCTCTTCTTTAGCCAGGCTTAACCCTAGCAAAGAAAATGAACTTCTAGCTATGATGATCTTGCAGAGCTAGAGGCAAAGCCATTTTCTTCAGCCCCTTAGGAAGTGGCAGAGGAGGAAATGCAAAGAAAATGGCCAGTCTGAAAGCGTGTGTGTTTGAGTGTTCTGGTTGTTTTGAGGAATAACTTCCAGGTCCTTGTCAGGCATGCTCCATAGCTAATACCAAAGGACGTACAGCCTGAGGAAGGCAGCACTGCTCCCTTGCACAAGTCCCCAGGGCCATGACAATGTACTCCCTCAGGGGTGCCCCAGTGAAGCCCATATTTGGAAGGCAAGACATACCACAAGGTCACACTAGGTCTCATTTATCATATACCTAAGCTCAGAGCCGAGGTGCATCAAACCCTGTATTCAATGGAATCATTCAGGGGTGTGTTCTGTGAAATCGATCATCCTGTTTAATTTGGAACCTCCCCATAACTGCTCCATCAGCCTATGTTATTCTGGCCTTCCTTTTCCAACTATATGCCAAATTTTTCATTTTCCAACTATAGACCCAATTTTTACTTGGCTGTGAAACTGTGCTATGAGAAAACTTAGATATTTAAGAACTTTTAGAAGCGTGTTCACTTAACTCACAAGTTTGCTTAGAATAGAGGTTCTCAAAGAGTGCCCAGGAGCATCAGCATCCCCTGGGAACTTGTTAGGAATATAAATTCTCAGGTCCTGCCCCAAACCTACTAAGTTAGGAAGTCTAATGGTAGGACTCAATGATCTGTGTTTTAATCAGACCTTCCATTGATTCAGATGCAGGCTCAGGTTTGAGAACCACTGGCTTAAAAGAGAGATCGCTCTTCACCATGGTCAGTGAAGGCACATACATAGTCATATGAAATGTCTGAGTATCAGCTAAAGGTAGAATACTTTTTCTCGTGAAAGTAGAAGAAACATGGGCACAATTTCTCCTCGTGGATCATCTTCAAATTTGTTTCTCTTGGAGCAGAGGCATATAAAACAGAGCAGAAAATGTCCTGGAAGATGTTTTAAACACCTGATTATTTTGGCAAAGGATGACATATTCTTTACCCCTCTGTCACCACCAAGCATCCTTACAACAGTGTGCAACTGTGGTCAGAGAACTCACTCAACCAGACTGGTGTAGAAAGTGGGCCTGTTTGGTTTAACTCTTCCAGTGCCAGCTCCAGCAATACCATTTTCAAGATCCAGTAAGAAAGGAAGTTGGGGGAAAATGACAACCACATAATCTTTATCACAAAGACAGAAATAAAATACACTTAGCTTTCTCTGCTTACTTCTCACTGAAAGCAGGGATTGAGATACACAGTTTTTCCTTGATGACAATATTCATACCATGCCTGGCCCTCCCTCTGAGAAAAATGGCAGGTATAATAGAAAGTTAACATTTCTAATGTTTGATTCTCTTCTTTTTCTCCTAAAAGAAGCAAACTGAAAATCAGGTCTTCCCTTAGAAATTTGCCAATGTCTTTAATGATTTCACTGAGAGGCCAATGGCCTAGTTGAAAACTTAGCAACTTGGGAGACCTTAAGTCTCTCAAAGGATATAAGGACCCATTTTGTCAGAAACACGAGACTAGTTGAATGAGGATGTTCAATTTTAAAAGATATGAATAACATTTGAGTCCTTCTCTTATGTCTGACTTCTTAATCATTCAGATTAGTTACCATTTATGTATCCTAAAACTAACCAGTGAAAGGAAAAGAAGAAAGTTTTGCTTTCCTAAGTGTCTCCCACGATCATTCAAATATAATTGTTTTTCAATGAAGTTCATGGGGTGAGTTGCCAATTCTCACTTTTATTAAAAAAATCCACTTTTTGTGGAATAATACTCTCTTATCCAGGGCATAAAAATGGAGCAAATTTAGCAAATTGAGGCAAGCTTCTTGTTTTGTTTGTTTTAAAGATTTTATTTTTAAGTCATCTCTACACCCAAAGTGGGGCTCAAACCCACAACCCCGAGATCCAGAGTCACACGCTCTAACCTGACTGAGCCAACCAGGTGCCCCAAGCTTCTTGTTTTGCAGCAAAGATTAGCTCTGACTACCAAAGGGAATGGGGATGAAGTTCAAGCCCAAACAAGGAGTGAAGGATAAAGGGAAAGAATAAGGTCGGATTCTAGAGCCAAGCAGACTTGAAAAAAGTCAGAGTGGGGAGGAAAGACAGAGGACAAAGGACACATGGCCCACCTGTGCAACCCAAACCTGGAACCAGCGCCAGAAGTCCGGCACTTTGCCTGGTTGTGTGCTCTCTCACTGTCCCTTCTAGACTGCTGGTCCCCTCCACCTCTCCAAGGAAAGCTGCTGGTGTTCTCCTTATGTCAGAGTCTAACTACTGCCCCCAAATTACCTCCTGCCCGGGGAATTGATTGATATTAATCGATTGTTCCAGGAGCAATTAATTGATATTCATTCAATTCTACAAATTGTCATAGTGTAATGTAACTAAAGTGTTATTTACAGAGTTTAAATTTTCCAAACCTTGCCACGTGATATCTGAAACGACACAGTGCATATATCTCTCAGAAGTGTAATTGAAAAAAAAAGTTAGTACAAATATGCAAAGCTGGGAATGGCAAGAGAGTTATGAAGAAGTTATTTTATTAAATGAAAACTATGGGCAACTCTCTGCTAATAACTCTGAAATAGATGATTTGGGGAAATGACATATATTGAAATAAGAAGTAGAACATTTTAAGAGATAGTCGTGAAAGAAATGGACACTATTCTCAGAGAATTGCCTCCCTAAAAAGTCTGACCAGTTCATTTTATAGGCAAATCATATACAGTTTTTGGAAATAAATACTTGTGTTCTATACAGTCCCATAGAAGGATCTTGATAAAGTTCTCCATTCATTTTATGACTCTATCATAACCCAGAATCTACAACCTAAAAAAGAGAACACAAAAGAGAAAACTGCAGAACACACTCCCTTATAATATGGATATAAAAAAACTAAACTAAATAATAAATCTAGTGCAGCAACACAAAAAAGGTAATGTGACCCAATATGGCTTAATTGTGAATGTGCAGGTGGTTAAATATTAGTAAATCAATTTATATAATACATCACTTCAAGAACATGGGAGAAATATAATTATTTCGACAGGTATCAAACATTTAAGAACCATTCTTCAATTTTGAAAAAGAACTATTTAGCAAACTAGGAATGGGACACTGCCTTAACATTCCAAATAATAATCTTTTTCAGATTAACAGATATTTTAATTAACAGTGAGATGCTACGGGAGCCTCATAAAAATCAACCGAACAGGGGCACCTGGGTGGTGCAGTTGGCTAAGTGCCTGACTCTTGGTTTCGGCTCAGGTCGTGATCTCGGGGTTTTGGGATCCAGCCCCACGTTGGGCTCCCGTGCTCAGCGTGGAGTCTGCTTCAGATTCTCTCTCTCTCTCCCTCTGCCCCTCCCGCTTGTGCTCTCTCTCTCTCTAAAGTAAATAAATAAACCCTAAAAAAAAAAAATCAACCAAACAAATAAATAAGGGACATATAAAAACAACTCATCATATATCTTCTAGCCAATGCAAGAAGATACCAAACAAATAAAACAGATGCATAGTGAGTAGAAAGAGATAAAATTTCTTTTCAATGTATAACTGTCTATATAAAAACAAAACAAAACACACATACACACACATACATGAACAAAGGCAAAAAGTAAAAATAAAAATTCAACAGCTTTTATATTTTTATATATTATCATAAATATATATACTATACCTACAAACAGCAATGGAAAGCATAATGAGAAAATTATCTAATTCACAATAACAGCAATACACAGACTGCATCGGGATACCCTTAATAAAAACGGTATGGGACATGAACAGAATATATATGCTTTATAGAGGGACATAAAGAGAAAGCAAGTAGTCATGTACATTTATCAAGATGTCAGTTCTCTCCCAAAGAGATCCATAGGTTCAAAGTATTTCAGAAACAACAACAACAAACTCTAGCATCCAGTAAGCAATTTCACACTCTCAGACAAACTGTCTTTGGATAATTTAAGATGCCAAGGAAGAGAATCCAGTGTGAACTATTCAGGCAAATGCCCAAGAGAACTTCAGCCTCTCCAGGCAACGTTTACTGAGCTTCTAACTTTGGGACAAACAGTCGTTACCACCACTGGCAATGAGACTACTGTGCATGCTCCTGGAGCACCTGGCCAGAATCCGGAGGCCCTGGCAGGTGCTCAGGTGTGCCAACAGTAATGAGAACAGCCGATGCCCAGCGGGGAGCAGCTGAGCAAGTTGTCCTCAGCTGGTCCCTCACGTCAGAGCCCAGCTAAAGCAGTCCCCACTGGAAAGTGAAGGGCTGAAGAGCCGCAGGCTGAGGCTCCTAAAGGAAGGGCTCTCTGGGGACCCCAGAAATGGTGAGAAGACAGTCCTGCGCTTGAGGATGCTGCTAACAAAAATCTGAGAGACAGAACCTGCCATGGTTTGACCCCCCAAAATGCAAAGTTGGCAGCAGGAGAGAGGAAACTGAGTCCAGTGGGGCTTCTCAAATTTGACTATGTGGCCACTGGGATGGCGAACTCCTGTGCCTTCAGAGAAGGAAGAGGGATGGCCAGACTGGTTACCCCCCTGCCCCAAGCACAGCCATACTGTATTATGACAACCACAGGCTAAGTTCCAAAAGAGAATGCAGATCAGCACTGCCCAACCCCATAGGCTGCCAATGTACCATAACCTCTAAAGCCAACGTCCATGGTAAGATAGAGAAGAGCAGAGTGCTGGCTGAATCATCGGTGGGGCAGGAATGGGGCTTGCCCTACAGGAGCCCGCAGCTGGGCTGCCGCCCTCCCACTGGTGTCCCAGTACCTCTGGCACATCCTCAAGACCCCGCTCTCCCCCTCCCCTGCCACAGAGGAAAACCCAAGAGCGGAGCAGGGAGTACATGAGGTCTCTGGTTTGTTGCTTGAATTCTGGCCTTCCTGGGACCTCTGGGGTCAGCACCAGCTGTGATGTCATCCCTCTCTGCTCCTCTCAGCACTCTGCATGTTTCGGGGCTCAGGGCAAATGCCTGCTTCTTTTCTGTGAAGTCTTCCCCAACACCATCCTGGCCCCAGAAAGGCAATTCTCCTGGAACGCGTCACTTTGAGCCCCACACTCCCCAGCGCTCTGCTTACATCTCCAACAAGGCATGCGCTCCATGTGACCTGGGGTTCTAGTTCGTTGAATTCACATCTGCGGACTATAGACTCTATGAGAGAGGCAAGACCATCTCCTTTTTTGATGCAAAGAACAACAGTTTGCTCAACAAATATCACAGGGATACCCACTAAACATTTTAAAATGAACCTAAGTCGTACTCGGCCAGGGATTGAGTGTGGAGGGGAAGAAAATCCCAGTTCTTTTAGCAGCTCCCTGCGACCCTTGGGACACAAAGCAGTTAAGCTCCTGGGCCTTCATTAGCTGAAGAATAGAACCCAGCCCTCGGGTTCCCTGGTTTTCGCCCAATTACGCTCTGTCTGGCTTCTTGCAAAAATGTCAGAGTAGTCACCTCCGTCAGCTTGCTCCAATCCTGCGTTCATCCCGAACACTTGCCAGAGACCAGCTTAATTTAATTTTGCTCTGACAATATGATGTTCACACAAAAATTCTTGAATGTTTCACACTTGCCAATGTTTGAACATGGATTTCTTTCACACTCTCTGTTATATTTTCTTCTGGAGGCTTAGTTTGGCAAATTCTGCCATCTCCTTTAGGAGAAGTGCTGTCCTTGCCAATAAAAAGGTGTTTTCAAGCCAAAATTCCTTCCTTCCATCCACACATACATATATAGTGTATACACCTCATGAAAAGCCCAGTGCAGGGTCTCTCTGCCCCCGGGGCAGCCTACAGAGAGGGAAGAAGATGGGCGGGCCTCCCTCCTCACTGGGACATGAGCCTGGGGGACACGGGACACGCGCAGCCAGGCTCCTAGTGCCTACCGGGGTCTACCAGCCCAGGGGGAGCCAGGGTCGAAGGAAGCAGTGTGGAGCTCTTTACTTCAGGGATCTTGTCATTCCAACACACACACACACACACACACACAGCCACTCTGCCATATGCCTGCCAGAGAGCAAGAAAGCTATTCCCAGCTGCAGGGCAGCCAAGAGCAGAGTTACAGCTGTAGCCAGGATGGTCCTGAGGGAGGACTGGAAAGTGGCTCCTTTCTCAACCAGGAAAGGCAGGTCCTTACCGCCCTCCCCGGCCTCGAGGGGTGTACAAATGCCGGCTGTGGGCGAAAGGACCTTGAAAGGTATGTCAGATGAATTCTGGTCAAGACCCAAAGAGGGGCTCGTATCTTGAAAGCTCTTGAGTGCAGGGTGGTATAAGGCAACTCGCTCCTTCGGTGGGCAGGGGGTTAGGCTGCAGCCAGGCGGCGTCACACAGCGCGCGATCACTCACGGGCCGGGGGCGGGGGGCGGGGCGGGGGGGGGCGGCGGTCCGCACAGGGCACAGGTGCAGCGCACGGGGGCCGGCCAGCCGGGGACTCACCTGCAGCATTTGCCTCACAGTTTCAGTTGCTACATGGACCTCCGAGTCAAAAGTCCCCTCCTCGTTGCCTTCTAGGTGGTTAGACAAAGACATGTGAGTATAGCTCACAGCAACGTGCCCACGACAACTAAAAAATGATAAGTAGTAACAAAAGGAAGGAAGGAAAGAAGGGATCGGGAGAGAGAGCAGGGGAGGGAAAGAAAAATGAACGAATGAAAGGAAGGAGGGGGCGAATGGGTGAAGGGGGTCAAGAGGTACAAACTTCCGGTTATAAAATAAGTAAGTCGTGGGGATGTCGCGTACAGCATGGTGACTACAGTTAATAATACTATTCTGCATATTTGAAAGTTGCTAGGAGAGGGGACCTTGAAAGTTCTCATCGCAAGAAAAAACACTAACTGGGAGGTGATGGAGGTTACCTAGGCTTACTGTGGTGATCATTTCACAATACATACAGACGTCAAATCATTATGTTGTTCACTTGAAACGAACATAATGTTAAAAAAAAAATGGAACAAACGAACGAAAGCAAGCAAGCTAGCAATGTTTAACTCTCTGCCACATGCGGACTTGAGCGCTCTGGTAGAAGAATCATTCTCTCTTGGCCAGGAAGAAAGCTGGCTGTGTCAAGCGGTGAGAGGCAAAGGTCCTGGGCTGACTGCAGCCCGCACGGGAGTCATCCAAGGAGACCACTTCTCCCTGTCCGTGCTGCAGAAAGATCCAAGGCCCTTCCCCACTCAGCTCCCACCACCCTGCCCACGGAAATGGCTGTGGGACTAGCACAAGGTTTGGAGACAGACGCCTGAGGTATTGAGCCCTTGTTCTTTTCCTCCCAATTAGTTAGGAGCAATTCCTTTAACCTCCGTGAATCCCGCATCATGCAGGTGGTGGCCCAAGGGAAGCAGAAAAGTAAGAATGGAGAAGTCAGTTGGAATGAATATTAATGAACCAGTCTGCCAGGCAACAAACACACTGGCTCCCCTTCTCTGATCATTATACCTCTCTTTACCTTGATTCATCAGCATAAAAATACAAAGGGCACACTACAGAGCACACTCCACATCTGCACCCCTCTGGGGTGCCCTGGGGACATCAACTAAACCAGGCTTGAAGAGTCATTTGCCAGAAGCTGAGGCACATTCCCCTGGAGGAGCTCTGATTATCTGGAACAATCCTTGTTCATCTCAGCAAGGACTGGGAGGAGTCCAAAGACCCCTGGCAAGCCAACAGAAGGTGGCAGGCAGAGTCCTGTTGCCTTTTTTTTTTAATCAAAGTAATTTACTAAGCTTAGTTTTGTTTTTTTAAGTAGCTTTATTGCTATATAATTGACATACAATAAACTGCGCATATTAAAGTGTACAATTAAGAGGTCTAATAAATGTCCATGTGAATAATCTCCATGTTTTAATACCCAGGAGCTGTGACTATGTTAGGCTGTCATAGTAGAAGAGACTGCAGATGCAATTAACTTAAGGATCCTGAGATGGAGGGGTGCCTGGGTGGCTCAGTTGTTAAGCGTCTGCCTTCGGCTCAGGGCATGATCCCGGAGTCCTGGGATCGAGCCCCGCATCAGGCTCCCTACTCTGTGGGAAGCCTGCTTCTCCCTCTCCTGCTCCCCCTGCTTGTGTTCCTTCTCTGGCTGTCTCTCTCTCTGTGTCAAATAAATAAAACCTTTAAAAAAAGGATCCTGAGATGGAGAGAGAATCCTGGATGATTCTGGTGAGCCCAATGTCATCACAAGGGTCCTTATGTGAGGAAGGCAGGAAGATCTAAGGTAGGAGCAGACAACTGAAGCAGAGATTGGCAAAAGAAGATTGGTGGGCCTCCCTCCTCACTGCAACAGCAGCCTAGGGGACACAGGACATGAGCAGTCAGGCTCCTTGCACCTAGTAGGGTCTACCAGCCTGGGCAGATCAAGGGTGGGAGGATGTCAAGGTATAAGGGCAGCCCCCTGAAACTGGGAGAGCAAGAAAACAGAATCTCCTTGAGAGCCTCCAGAAGAAACAAACCTGTCAACACTTTGATTTGAGCCCCCTTAAGACTCATTTCATACTTCTGACCTCCAGAACTATAAAAGGATACACTTGTGATGTTTTGAGTCTCTAAGTTTGCAGTAATTTGTTATAGCAGCCATAGGAAACTCATACCATGTATAGCCTATCCCCAGGTAACCGTTTATCTGCTCTCAGTCACTACAGAATTACTTCTCATTTTCTAAAATTTCATATACGTGGAGTCATATAGCATATAGTCTTGGTTTCTTTTCTTTCAGCATGATTGTGTTAAGATCCATTCATGTTTGTTTGTTTGTTTTTTAAGATTTTATTTATTTGACAGAGAGAGACACAGCAAGAGAGGGAACACAAGCAGGGGGAGTGGGAGAGGGAGAAGCAGGCTTCCCGCCAAGCAGGGAGCCTGATGTGGGGATCGACCCCAGGACCCTGGGATCATGACCTGAGCCAAAGGCAGACGCTTAACAACTGAGCCACTGAGGCGGCCCATGATCCATCCGTGTTTTTGCATATATCTATAGTTCACTCCTTTTATTGCTGAGTAGTAATCCATTGTATAGGTATACCACAATCTGTGTATTCATTAACCTGTTGATGGCCATTTGCATCATTTCCCGTTTTTGGCTCTTGTAAATAAAACTGCTACAAATATTCACATTCAGATCTTTGGATGGTGTTAGGGGCCAAACTGTGTCCCCCAATAAAGGATATGTCAAAATCCTAATCCCCACTACCTCAGAATGACCTTATTTAGAAGGGTCATGGCAGATGTAATTAGTTGAAAGGAGATCACACTGGTGCTAACCCAGGATGACTAGTGTCCTCATAGGAAGATGGCCATGTGAAGACAGAGACACGGAGAGACACCATGTGACCATGAAGGCAGAGATTGCGGTAATGCAGCTGCAAGCCCAGGAATGCCTAAGTTTCCCAGCAAATCCACAGAAGCTCAGGTTTCAGAGGCCGGCTGGCCCTGCTGACACCTTGATCTCAGACTTCCAGCCTCCAGAAATATAAATCCAAATATTTCTCTGGTTTTTAAGCCACCCAGTTTGCGCTACTTTGTTATGGCAGCCCTAGGAAACTAATATAGATGGATACGCATATGCTTTCATTTCTCTTGAGTAAATACCTAGGAGTAGAAAACTGGATCACATGATAAGTCTATGCTTCATTGTTCAAGAAACTGCCAAACTGTTTTTCCAAAGTGACTACATGTTTCTACGTTCCTATCAGCAGGGTATGAGAGCTCCAATTTGTCCACATCTTTGTCAACTCTTGGTGTGATCAGTCTTTATCATTTTAGCCATTCTAATGGGAGCGTAGTGATAATTCCCTGTGGTCTTATTTGCATTGCCTCCATGACTAATAATGTCAAGCATCTTCTTTAGTGAAGTGTCAAGATAATTTGCCCATTTTTTAACAGGGTTGTTTGGTTTTGTTCATATTGAGTTTGAGATTTCTTTATATATTCTAGATACAAGTCCTCTATTAAATATATGCTTTACAAATATTTTCTTGCACTCCATGGCTTGTCTTATCATTCTCTAACCACTATCTATCAAAGAGAAGAACCTATGAATTTTGATGAAGGCCAAGGCAAGGCCTTTCTGAGTACTCTCCCCAGTGTCCCAGGTACCAGGAGATTTTCCAGTCCTGTGGAAACAGGCTCTCTCCATGGCCCCATGTGAGTGCTGTGCACTATTCCTCCCAATCCTCTCATGTGGTTCTTGTCTTGGCCTCATGTAGATCCCTACTCTGCTAAAATACACAGGGGAGCTTCTGCAGATCTCCAGAGTTCCCCCTTTTTGTAGATCTCTTCTCTAGTACTCTGTGCCATGACCTCTAGCCCTGTGAACTTGCTCTCCCTGGACACTCAGCTCCATCTCCTCAACTTAGGGCATCCCCTGGGCTCCACCTGGGTTGCCCCTCCCTGTGCCATGATCTGGAAACTCTCTTAAGGCAGCGAGCTGGGGCAATCATAGGGCTCACTTCATTTGTTTCTTCTCTCACAGGGATCACTGGTTTTCATTGCTTGATGTTCAGTGTCTTATTCATATATTTTGTCTGATGTTTTAGCAGTTTTAGGTGCAAGAGTAGATCCAGTCTTTCTTTCTCTATCTCAACAGGAAGCAGAAACCTGTCTTAGTGCATTCTGATGTGGTGCTACCCATGCGAAGGCATGCCTTCAGGAGAAAGCGCAGAGGCAGACTTGGCTTTGTGGTCTGGGTGGGAAGGCCCCCTAAGCGTTCCCAAGTAGTTTCCATCACCAGGATATGGGCATAAGCAACACGCTGATCTAGTTTGCCTTGTTCCGTTCTAACTGAAAACCCAGTAAGTCAAACACTTCCGTCATCCCATAACCATGCAGGAGTAAAAGCCATCTGCAGGCTCTCAGATATTCCACCTCAAAGGGGCAAACATCAGGGGAGCAGGGCCAAGGAAGTTTGGTCATTAAACTGTTTGATCTTCAGGGACTGCGTAGGATATTTCTATTACAAGTTGAGATTATTGCCAACAGTCTTATATCTCCTAGGAAAGGGGCTCACCCCAGAGGGAAACTGGGGCTGGGGAGGCAAGGTTAATCCAAGGTTCATGGAGCCATTTGCTGGTGATGCCCCACAGTTTCAAGGAACTGGAGGTCCAAAAACATAGTAGGAAACCAAGAGTCTATCAAAGAGATGTCTTCACAAGGTTCATGGAAGTTCCTCTCACAGACCACATCTTCACACAAACGTGATACCCGGGTTCCCGTTATGAGACCTCACTCCCTTCTTCTGAGGGGCTAACAGGGAACAAGAGATAGAGGACCTATGAACTCTGGGTGCTGGTTCTATCAGCCTCCCATCAGGGGCAAGCTCTTGCCTTTTTCCCCCTGGAACACATGGCCCAATCTAGAAGCAGGAACTGGCCCAACTGGTTATCAGTCATTCCTTCAACAAACACTTACGGAGTGTCTTCCACATTCCAGGTACTGGGCTAGGATTCTGGAGACACAGAAATGAATGACACCATCATCATCTGGTTGGGGAGAGAGATGCATATAACAAACAGAAGACTAGGTGGCAGATGCATTCTAGAGATAGACTCAGGTGAAGGCAGCTACACGCTGAATTTTAGCAACATAAAAGAAAGTAAAATAATTAATATTTATCAAACCAGCCACCTCTTAGGCCACCCAATGGTTACAAAGTTCTTATGCTTCTCAATGACCTCTAACCACCTACCAGAGCTGGATCTACCTTCTGGAGATTCCCAGAGTAAGTCCACTCACTTTTCCACATAGCACTTTTTCCTTA
Organism: Halichoerus grypus; assembly: GCF_964656455.1. Classification (NCBI taxonomy): domain Eukaryota; kingdom Metazoa; phylum Chordata; class Mammalia; order Carnivora; family Phocidae; genus Halichoerus; species Halichoerus grypus. The sequence continues at coordinate 61,757,527 of NC_135715.1, read as the reverse complement.
TTTGAATTTAGCTTCCCAAATCAGCTCTTCTACAAGGAAAATGGCCACAGTTCCCACAAGCAGTGGTGGGTACTGGTCAGCCCTTTGGAGGTAAATGGAACTGAATTGGACTGTAGTCATTTATTAGCTCTGTGGCCTTGGGCAAGTGACTTAGCTTCTCTGTTTCTGTTTTCTCAGGTGTAAAACCAATCTGCCTCATAATATTATTGTGAGGAAAAAAGGAGATTGTGTACATTAAACCTCTAACAATAAGAATAGCATCAGTAAATTCTCAAGAAATGGAAGCACCATTAGGGTGAAAAATCTTAGTTTGATAAAGTTTGAAACTTCCAGAAGCATTTAAAACAAGTCTTTCAGGATAAGGAGTAGGCTCTCTGATTGCCCCTTTGCTTAGTCTCTACAGCATTTATGCAGCCTAGTTGCACTTCTATGGCAATTGGTCCATGGTGGTGAGGGTAAGAACCAGGACCCTTCTCCCATCTCCCACAGTGCCCAGGATGATGCTGTGAGCATAGGAATCTTACGGAAGTTGCTGCAGTGAGGAGTAAACATTCTGAGCAGGCCAAGTTTCCTGGCAGGCTTTCCCCCACTTTCCTTCTCGAATTTGCTGGAAGCATGAAGAAGGGCACTTATTTTCTATGAAGCTTGTTTTTCTTCCCTGTTCTGTGGAAGCCTTGGTCGTTTCTCAGCATATTTGGAAAAGTCAGTGTGTGAAGACTGAGGACAAAGGTGTTATCTCTGCCTTTTGTCTTTCTCCAAGATACCCAAGGTAGCTGCCCTAATTGGGCAGGAGAACACAGCTCTCTAGGGGTTCATTCTGTAACAGTTAAAAAAAAAAAATGAACGTACTCATGTCTGATTTTTTAAAAATATTATAGAGCTACCTATTATATAGATATATAAGATTTATAATTACTTATAGATGTATATGTGCTACCATACTATGAACACTATAAAATATACACTACAAATTGAAAAAAAGATGAGATGAAAAATGAATTCAAATAGAAGTATAAATGCTTTCTCCCCATGCCCCACTGAATCATCTGCACATCACGCTGGTGATTTCTGCTCTGCACCATCTCAGAAGAGACAGAGAGAGGAGAGGCTGTTAGTATTTACAACAGTGGATGTGGCAGGCACTGTGCTTGGCTCAGAACTTGGCAGGCATTCTCTATTCCGCTTGTCCACCTCAAATCTCTCCCCAAACATTTAAAAACAGGTCGAAGTTTTCTCCACTTCTATCGTAGAGGGGGGAGATAACTTTTGGCTCTACCCTTCTAAGTTCTCACCAGGGCCCCTGTAACAAAAGACAGATTAACAAGAGAAAAGCGTACAGATTTATGTAGTATCAGTTTTACATGACACAGGAGCCTTCATAAGGAAATGAAGACCCGAAGAAAGTGTTAAACTTGAGTTTTTACACTAGGTTGGATGAAGACTGGAGAATCGTGGCAAGATAAGGTAGATCAAAGCATATGAGCCAAGGGTAGTAAGCTGGAAGAACCTTAGCAAGGCATGTTCTTTCAAATTCCTGTTCCTTCATGGTCTCCTTTGGAGATACGGATGACCCTTTCATCCAGGTCCAAGGAGGGCACCGCTCACATGAGAGTTTTATGACTGGCTGCAGGGGTAGGTCCTTCCAGGACATGTCATTTCTCACATTCCTTCAGCCTGAAATATGCAATATGCCAAGGTGCCACATTTTGGAGGAATGTGACTTGAATGTTGTCGGAAGCAAAGAGCTGAGCTGTCCAGCCAAAGTTCGAGATCCTTCTCTGACGTGGTCCCAGGGCACCACTTCTTAGCCGGTTCCTATCCAAGTGCTGGCTAGTATTTGTTAACCTGCTGCTAACTCTTCTAAAGAGGGGGAGGCAACCCAGAATAGTGAGTCAGTCAGTATCTTTGTCAAATATCTGTGTGTACATGGGCATGAAAGCTTTGGAAACTAGTTTCTTGGTTCACCTGACATGGGAAGAAGAGGACCCTCCAGCCTTTTCTTGCCCCTCCAAGGAAAAATGTGTTGGTAAGGCTCCTCATTTTCCAGCCCATCCTGCTTTGTATCTGTACAGCCCTTGCTGGGGAAAGGTGTGTGCACATGAACGCTGATGTCACTGGCCAGGTAGACGCAAACTATCCTCGAACACAACCCCACTGCCAACACACACAAACACATGCACACTCATGCACTCCTGCCTCCAGGCACGCACGCTCACACACATTCACACATAAGTGGACACACATGCCCTCACATACATGCACATAAAAATGTGCCCAGCCCACCGCCCCCCCCCCCCCACACACACACATACACTGGGCCCGAGGTTCTCTTCCCCAGCTGCCTGCCCCTTAAGGCAGAGAAGAGAGGAGGAGGAAGACTCCAGGGTTTCATATTTCTGGTAGATGGAGCCCAACTTGGGAACTGGAGCAAAAGCCAGAGAGCTGGTGTTCTGGCCGGCCTCCCTCTGAGAACACCCACAGTTCTGAAAGCTTAGTCAATAGCCCATTGTTTGCTGTGAAATTAAGAAGATAAGAGAGTAGAGGAACTTGGTCTAAAATGCTAAGAGGCAGGCAGCTACTATCTTAGATCTTCAGCAGCCAGCCTCCTGCCAAAGTGTTTGCCATTAGAAGCCAGATTGCGTCTGTGATCTGAAATTCACATTCCAGAGCCACTCTCCCCTACCACTCTCTACACCTCTACCCTGACAGCCCTTCCCTCCCAGCATCCGTCTCCTCTCTCCCTGCTCTGGGCCTCTCCCCTCCTCTTTCTTCCTCCCCCACCTTGTGGTGCTCCCAGTGGCCCCACCCTGGGGGGACCCAGTCCTGCCACAGGGCCCTTGAGGGTCCTGGAGGGCTGGGCCCTGATCCCTTCGGAGAGCTAAGTTCCAGCAGTAGGTGAACATGCTACTTGTCTGAAGCCCAAGAAAAGGAGAGGACCTTGCTGATCTACCTCACAGAACCTCATACCTGTAAAACAAAAAGCTCCATCTTTATATACTTATAAAGAAAATTTTAAGCACTAGGCTAGATGTTGTCAAGGGTCCCCTCCAGCTTTCAGGAGCTATTGCATACCTTTCTGAAACCCAGGGAAGAAAGTTGTCAGAAGCCCATGCTGAACTGAAGGCCAGCCTTGACTTCATAATGAGGATTTTGAATAAGTTTTCCAAACAGAACTAAGTCAGTAGCCTGACCCCTGGTGTAAACCCTTCTCACCTTGGGTGTAAGGAGAGTTGGTCACAGAGCCACATATAACTCGCAAAAATTCCCACCCACCAATTCAGTAATCTACAGCACCAACAGCACAAAGCCTAATTTAGCTTCCCTGAAGAGAAAGCTTATGCTTGACCAAAAAAGGTATTTGGAAGTCTTTGTGAGATAGACTGATTTTCCCAAGTCAGTTCGGGGCCAGGCAAAAAAATCCTTGGTCTAAGAATTAGGAGGCAAATGACAACTGTGAGGATTAAGGAGCAAACTGAATGTGTTAAGGATTCCCTTGATTTCTCTCACAAGACCCAAGATGGCAGAAGAGGAGAGGGAAGGCCCGGTGGTCTGAAGCCACCTCGTGGGGCTCACGGAGATTAGGGTGGTCTCTACTCAATTCTTCCATTGCTACGTTGAAAAACCAGAAGGAACCAGGCGTGCCAGGCAAGGCGTTTCAGAAAGAGGTAACAGAAAGAGTGAACAACCTGAGCCAGGAAAGGGCCAAGTGCCAGAGGGGCAGAAAAGCCAGAGTGGCTCAAGCGGAGTGAATGGAAGGAAGACAGAAGGGGGCGGAGCAGAAGGAGGCCAGCGAGGCCCAGATCGCGTGGCTCCGGGGCTCAGTGGGGGGTTGAGGCTGTGTGCGCCGGCGTGTCTTGAGTGACGGGACTAACGTGCTCTGACAGGTTGAAAAGCTCTCACTTGGGGACAAACAAGGGTGACCGACTAAGGGACCATAAAATGCATGAGGCAGGGGGAAAGATGACGTGAGGTAGCGTAGCGCTAAAATATAAACTGAAGCAAATTCAAAATGTCAAGAGCATATTTAAGCAAAATCGATTGGAATCGGGCAGGGCCAAACCGGAAGTGGTTAGGAGCGTTCCACTGACCGACGCTGAGGGGGAGACTTTTCCAGAGAAAAGGCAGAAGCAGAGCAAGGCAGTTAGTGGCCTGCTATAGCTGGAAGTGTGAGTGGCTGCTTGTGATTGGTTGTCCTTAGCGTTTTGATTTTGTAGCCCTGAGGTATTTGCAGGCGTGGATTTTGGTTCGCTTACACAGGTTGCCAGGGCATTAGACCCACCTCCGGCCCACGGCGTCCTTGTGTAATTAATTTAACAGTCGCTACAGAGTGCGTGGTGCCAAAGGTCCTGCTTGCGCGATAGCATGAAAGTCGTTAACGACACTTTATGGTATATTTGAAAGTTCCTAAGAGAGTGGATCTTAAAAGTTCTCATCAAGAAAAAGTAAGAACTTTGTAACCATGGAGGGGATGGACATTAGCTAAACCTATTGTGGTGATCATTTCACACTATATACATATGTCAAATCATGATGTTGCACGCTTTAAACTGATTTAAACCAAATTTAGATGTCAATTATACCTCAAGAAAACTGGGAAGATTTTAAGAAAAATAAGAATTGAAAAAAAAAGAAAGCAGATCCAATAAAACTTGTTCAATGATTAGATAGGGGGAGAGGAAAAAAAAAAAAAAGGAACGGAGGAGACGTGTGAAACCAGGACCTGGGTGGAGGAGAAAGAACTGACTGCAAAGGGGGAGACAGAGGACTGGGTCAAGGTCAAGATTCATGAGCTGTCTTGCACCTGTGGTGTGTGAGATGCCCATCCAGGCGGATGATCCGCAAACAGGTCTGGGGCTCAGGGCGGGGGGTCTGGCTGGAGCATCACCCTCAAGTGCTGTCAGCCAGGGAGAGGGTGGGAGGAGGGAAAACAGAGTCAGCAGAACAGAAGAAATGTTTTAGAATGAAGCATGGAAACTGGAGAGGTTTCCTATGGGACTAGAGTACAATCCCAGAGGGATTTTGATGGAACTCAGTTTAAGTCTTAGTAGGTTTAAATGGATATTTTGATTTTATTTTGAGTCCTTACTAAAATGGAAATGTGGGAAGGTATCTTACTAACTTCTTTTATTAACAACTCCTAGAGTTCCTGGAAGCATGGCCCTCATACCACAGAAAAGAATCACAGAGAACATTTTATTAACCATACAGATTCCTGGGCCCTACCTTAGACCAACTGAATTAGAATCTTAGACTTTGGAGCCCAAGAACATGCATTTTAAACAAGCTTTCCAAGGACTCTTTTTTTTTTTTTTTTTTTAAGATTTTATTTTTAGGTAATCTCCACACCCAACATGGGGCTCGAACTCATAACCCTGAGATCAAAGAGTCAAACGTTCTTCCAACTGAGCCAGCCAGGCGCTCCTCTAGTTGCTCATTTTTAATATTAAAGAAACAAATGCCTTGCCCCGGCCCAGCTGGAGTAGGGAGGAAGAGGAGCAGGAGAAGGGTTTAAAACCCAAAAAGGAAATGGGACAAAATGGAAGACACACAGCACCCACTCCATCATTTGGCCGCCAGCCACTGAGCAAGTGTGGAGCACCTGGCCTGTGCCGGAGGCTGTGCTAACCCCTACTTGAGTTTTATTCCTTTTAACCCTATATCACTCAGCAAGGGAAACACTGTTTTTGGTCCCATTTCACCTTTGAACCACCAGAGTCAAAAAGGAATTAAATAATTTATCCAATGAGATCCAGCTGCAAAGTAACAGGGGAGACATTTGAACCCAGGTCTTCTGGTTCCAGAGTACTTAACAACACTCCCTGTTGCCAACCCCATGGCACAGCTTACTTTCCCCAAATCAATAATGTGGGTTTCTTTAAGTTTCAGTGTTGGTGGAGGACGCGAGGGCCAGCTGACTACAGCACCAGGTGCCCGCAGATGGCCAGGATGGATTTGACTGATCTGAACCCTCACTCAGGGGTACAACAGGTGAATGGGTTGGTGTTTCTGAATCACCAAACTGGAAGTGGTAGGGCCCAGTGGTTGTCCACGGTCCCGAGGAGAGGGGGAAAGCAGTGACTCCATCAAAGTCTCCTTGGCCGTCATCCTGGAGACACCTAGGACAAGTGGCCCTCAAGGTCCTGGAAATCTGCAGGTGAAATGGTTAAACTCACACATTGTTAAAGACTGGCGCACTGCTCAGTCAAATGGCTTGACCAGTGATGAGTCAGAAGGGTCTGAGAGGGGGAAGGGGAGAGAGGAGAACCTAGGTGCCCCAATCTCCCACTAGTGTCATCTCACCTACTACCTCCTCTCTTTAGAGATTCAATTCAATGATGACTTAAACAATAAATGTGGGACTTTGTCTTCAAAATTTCCCAGGTATAGTATCTAGGAGACTTACATATGACAAGAGACCTCCCACTGGATAAAAATAGCAGTGGATATTTAATGAGCACCTACTGTGCAGCAGGTAAGATTCTAAGTGCTTTCTACGTATTATGACAGCAATCCTGTGAGGTGAGTTCTGTTATCAGCCCTAGTTTTCAGATGAGGAAATGGAGAACCAGAAAGGTTAAGTAAATCACCCAAGGCCACTTGGGTAGCAAAGGGCAGAGCAGGGATATGAACCCAGAAGTCTGACTATACTCAAAACCACTATGCCATACTGCATCTCGCTTGCCACTATGGTCAGTTGGCAGGGACTTCCTGAAGACCTGGGTGGAGAAGGCTCTGAAGCTGGATCTTAGCTCAGAAAAGAATGCCTTAATCAATCCAGAAAAATATCCCCATCACTGTTTGTGATGATGCCACAGCCCAGCCAGGACATAGAGCAATCGGATGGGGTGGCTCAATGTGCAAGCCCAGGACAGCCCACCAGCCAATTCTCAGTAGGCTCAGAACCTTCCAGAAACAGACCCGAATGTTAGATGGGTGTGCAAAAATGAGTAAATAATTGTGGCTTACTCAATACATCCTCAGTGTGGATTCTAATGTCAGCAGCAGATCTTGGGGAACCTCAAACACAGAAATGTATCTCCAGAGACATTCTTCCACCTTCCCAGACTCCTCCCTTCTGTGGCAACCTCTCTTTGCACCCACATCCAACATATTCCTTCTCTCCCCCTACCCTCAACCTAAGTGAGACCCTGCTCCCAGGCACCTTCTCAGGAAGGAAGGCATCTCTGTGAAATCCAGGCACTGGTCATACTTGGGGAGCCCTACCATTTCTTGAACATTTGCTCTGTGTGCTCGGGGCTGTACGAACATTCTTTCATTTAATCCTCGGAATATTGCCAATTCCAGGCTTCGCCTCACTTGACCACCCCCAGCGTTTGGTACAGCTACCCTTAAACTTTTACTTCACTTGGCTTCCCCAATCCCCCTGATCTTGTTTTCCCTCCCACCCAACCGGCTGTTCCTGTGCTAGATAGATCCTTCTCGTCTTTCTGGCCCCTAAATGGTGGAGTGACCCAGGGCACATGCCTGTTTCCTTCTCTAGCTACATCACCCCATATGGGATGTCATCTGGTCCCAAGGCTTTATTTTCTACTTCTATTGTCTCCTTTCCAGCTTCACCTGCTGAGTCTCAATCTCTTTATTTCCAACTTCCAGCTGAACATCTCCACTTCTGTATCAAACAGCCATGTCATATGACTAAAAACCCAACTGCTGACCTGATCTGCTTCTTCCCCACTTCAGGACACAGCAGCTCCTTTTGTGCAGTGGCTCAGCCCACAAAAAAGCAAACCTGGAGTCATCTTTGCCTTCTTCCTTTTTCATCCCACGCCCAATGCATCTGAAATCATGTCGACTCCGCCTTTAAAACAGATCCGGAATCAACCACATGCTACCATCTCCACCATCTCTCCTAACTACTCTTCCTGCTGCCACTTCTGACGATTCAGTCTATTTTCGACTCAGGAGCCAGAGTAACCCTTTTAAAATATAAATCTGATTTACCGCTGCTTGGTTCAAAACCCTCTCCTGGTTTCTGAGCTGGCTCCTGATAGATCCAAAGTTCTGACAATGGCCTAGAATATCATATGTGTCTCCCAGAAAGATCTCTGTCCCCAAATCCTACCCCTCTCCCTGCTCATCCCCCTCTAGCTACTTGGTCTCCTACCTTGGTCTTCACACTGTCCCCTTGCAGGGCTCTCTCAGTGTATTCCCGTGTTGAAGGCCAGTCCTCAGGGAGACTCTCCTTGGACACGCAATCTAAAATAGCCGGGGCAGAAACACACTCACACATATCACCAGCACTCTCTCCCATCACTCCACTTGGCTTTTCTGCAGATTGCTTACCTCACCTGACATAAGATGAATGTGTCTGCTGACTGTTGCTATTGTTTATTTTCTATCCTAGTCCAGTAGGAGTTCTGTAAAAACAGAGACGTTGTATCCACAGCATCCAGAATAGAGACTGCCATAGAGTAAGTTTTCAACAAATAATTATTGAATGAATGAATGAATGAATGAACGAACATACTGTACAGAGGAAGTAACTGAGGGTCGGAGAGTTTAAGTAATGTTCTCAAGTCCTTACAGTGGGGAAGGAGAAGAGCTGGTGTTCTAGCCCAGGTCTGTCTAACTTGGCCTCTCAGAAATCATGACACATTGGGAAAGCCTGATAAACCAAGCCCGGACCCATTAAATACAAATGCTTGCAGATATCAAATAGCACATTCGAGGCCCAAAATAGTTACTTCCTGAGAGACTTCACCAAAGACACTACCTTAACGGACCACACAGACAAGTGTCTCCAACCCGCCACTTCTGCGTCCCTTCAACATCAGAAAGTATGTCCTCACATGGTCCTTCTCTGAAATGCTTGGAATTAACCAAAGCAGACACAGCCCCTGCCCTTTGGAGGCTCCGAAATCTAGAACAAACACTGATGCACACGGGGCTGGTCTCATGAGCTGGCAACCACATGGTCTGATTTTAGAGGCTAGGAAAGCTTAGTCCAAAAATATCTACCCCTCCCAAATGCCACAGTGCCTGGAATTCCACCATTAGAGAGATATTTCTGGGAGCTTAAGCACTATCTCTGATTCTGAGTCACTCTGTTTTAGGTATATATATTTTTTAAGACAGTACATAGTTGTGTTTAGGGTTTTTTTTTTTACCCATTCTATGAGTTTATTTCTTTTAATAAATGAGTTGATCTCGTTTACATTTATTATTATAATACATTTGGCATAATGCTATCATTGTAAATATTTTTTTCCCTTTTTGTGCTTCACTTTTATTTTCTTGGTTTTCTTTTCCCATACAGTCTGAATTTTAGTTCTATTAGTGGTTACCTTTTCCATCTTAAATAAGACGCTTAAGTTTCTATTTTTCAATTTGCTTCAAAAATCCAATAGTATCTATTATCTCCCAACGAAGAAAGATGAGAAAATTAATGATTTTATCATTCCTCCCATTTCCCTCCCACCTCCCCTACACCCACCCTCCCAATAAACATGAAATTTTGTATTATGTTATTGGATTTTCCCTTCCTTACGGCTAAATTATTATCATTATTATTTTTAATTATTATTTGACATTTGGGGGGAGGGGGGATTCTTTATGGACTTCTTTTAATGCAATAACTCTCTGCAAGAGGCCACAGGGATCAGACAGACACCAGGATCTCTAGATGAATGAAATGTTCAAATTACTTTTATTTATGTCAGAGGGGCTCCTAGGCTGTGTGACAAGGAAGAGGGTGGGGAAAACACAAAAAGGGAAACTGGATGAGGATGGGGAAATAACACGGAAGGCAAAGTTTGTCTACTTCTCTGTTTTGCCTTTTGTCGAACATATAAAAAAAATAATAATGGAGACTAAACCTGCCCACAGGGCGGGGGCAGGCTGGTGCTCTTCTGGGGTAAAGGAGGACAGAGGTGAGCCTCCGCTGAGCACACCATCAAAGCCTGGCACCGCGGGGGTTAGCTGGGGAGGAGAAGAGCAGGGCGCTGCACTGGCCAGGGAGCTCTGCAGACCTGCTCCTTGACATCCCAGGCTTTAAGAACTCTCTTGGCTCCAGACCCTGTCCCACACCACGTCACGTCCTGTCCATACTCTGCCTCGGCCGTACCTGCCTCTCCAAGCAGAGTGGGGCCTGGACACAAAAGAATTGCCTCATGCTCATTCCAGGCTCAATTCTTTCTGAAACGGCCCTGGGTTTCTTTATCTCAACCCCTTGTGAGAACACAGGAAACCCTGCTTCCCCAATCCTGAAATATCTGCCTCAGGAAGGAAGGTATATCGTCTTTCCAGGGCCTCTGTTTTGCTTGTGAACCAGTTCGATAGCCTGCTTTGTAAATGCGCTGCAAAAGCAAACCAATTCAGATCTTCCTTGGAAATGGCATGTTCGAAAGATAATGCCCAAATCCATTTAAACAACGGGGAAAATGTTAGGTCATAAAAGCAGGTACGAACTTTGCACAAACTAGACTAAACACGGTACTGGAGAGGTCTTTTGTTCTTGTCTTAGTTAGTTTGGTTCGTTGATTCGGGGGCGGGGGGGGAGGAGGATGGGTACCAAGAATTGTTCAGGAGAAAAATCATCCATTTCTTCTTCACCATTCTTACAGAACTTAGGGAATAGTCTGTTAATTCACCTTTTATCAAGTCCGGATGAAATTCATTTCTCATGCTTTATAAAAACCTATAAACCTTCAGCTAGTTCAATATCTTCTAATCAATTTTTGTAAATAAATAGACTAAGGCAAGACATCTTACAAGTGACTATAATTGAATTAGAGAGCTACCATGCTCACTATAAAAAGATTTCAATTAAAAATATTTGTCAGAGATGGGGCGCCTGGGTGGCTCAGATGGTTAAGCGTCTGCCTTCGGCTCAGGTCATGATCCCAGGGTCCTGGGATCGAGTCCCGCATCGGGCTCCTTGCTCAGCAGGGAGCCTGCTTCTCCCTCTCCCTCTGCTTGTTCTCTCTCCGTCTCTCTCGCAAATGAATAAATAAAAATCTTTAAAAAAAAAAAAAAAAAATATTTGTCAGAGATGAAGGGTGGGGTGGACCTGGGGATTGCGTCACGGTCCCAGAATTCTGTTTCTATAATTAATATATAATTATAGAAGTTACATAAAAATATAAATGTATATATATAATATATATAATTATAGAAATTATATAAAAATATATATATAATGCTATATATATTTCTATATAATTCTGTTTATATAAGCACAAACAGTATTTGTGCTTGACAATGATTTCTGGGCCATCACCCTTGATTTCCAAGCTGGGCTCCAGTATTAATCACGCTCACATGAACCTCAGATGGCCTTTACTTCAGAGCCGATGACAGACCCACCTTCGGTGAATAATCATCAGTTATATATATATATATGTATATATAAGTATAAACTCTATCTTGAAGTCACTAAATTCCAAGGCAACTTCTCCCTCTGTCTGTTCCTAAGGACCATGGCCACAGATCTGAGGTGTTACTTGTATACCAAACACTGCAATGCAGCTAAAAAAAAATTAAAATTAAAAAAAAAAAAAAGGACAGGCGTGCTTGGCCTCCAGCCTCTGAAAGCCATTTCTTAGGTGGTGTTTCTCAATTCAGAAAGGCTCTTCCCAGGAACAGTCCCCACGTTTTCCAGCCGCCTCCCATGCCCTGCGCTCTGCTCCACCCCGGCTGCCTGGCCTGCTGCCTCCTGTTGCCCACCCAAGTGGGCCTGCCTCCAGCGTCCCCCAGCTCACACTGTGCCTCTCGAGCGGCTCCCCGAGGATGTCCGCATTGAGGAGTGTGAACAAAAAGAGCCTTTTACAGGATCTCCCAGGCGCAGCAAGAGCGAGGCAGGCTTTGAGGAACCTGCCAAGGAGGGCAAAGGCCTCGCTTTGAAAACGCTTCTCCAGTTTGCTGACTCGTGGGACTTGGCAAGCTCAGGGAACAGCGCTGCCGGGAAGAAAGCCCCTGGACCGGCCTCCCTGGCGGGCGCCCCCTGCCCTTTTCATCAGGCCCCATGTGACACCCGTGAGGGAGCTGGTGGCAGAGCCGGCTGAATGAAGACTGTTTGTCAGGGCCCCCTCCCCCGACTGCAGCCCATACGTCAGGACACACGCCTCCCGACTGCTAAATAATGGCTGGGAAAAGGCCAGCACCCCGTCACCCAGAAGGCCCGTCCATCCTGCGACTCTGGCCTTCTGATCGCTCCCCTTGGGCCCACCTGGCCGTAAGTTCCGTGTTTGTACGACATGCTGACATGCCGGAGGGGCCAGGCAAGGACGGGGAGCAGTCAGAATCGAGCAAGTGAGAAAAGGCAGTAGGAAAAATCCATCGACCACAGGAGACCCGTCTCCTTTGCGCTGGGGCAGCAGTAAGACCCCATGTTTCAGCACAAGAAGTCCTATACGGCGGCCCAGGTTAAGTTGGCTTCTGGGTCGATGGCAACTTCTATGCTGTCACTCAGTTTCTCCCTCTGTAGAACAGGCCTAGGAGACACGGGCCCATGGGAAGTGCTCCATAAAGCCCCATTGTTTAATCAGTCGACAAACTGCAATTCCAAGTTTTAAATACTTCATCCACTGACCACCAGGGATGGGTGAATGAGAGCAAGAACTCAGGGATGGCCACCTCGCCCATCTGTTTACTTTTCCTGCCTGAGTCTAACGTGGCTTCAAGGCCCTGGGCTCACAGTGGACTCACAGTGGCCACGTCTCTTCCTGTGGCAGCCAAAGGGGGCAAGGACGGACCTACCACAAAGGGCTGTTGTGAAGATGCAGACGCTCAAGAGCAAGGATCAAGGGCAAGTTCCCACACAGGAGGCAACCCAGGGCACCCCCTTGCTGAGATTTTAGGAGCAAAAAGAAAATGTGGTCACTTACAGAAGGCAGGAAGCACAAGTCAAAGCCTTTCTGTGAATCAAAAAAAGGCACACCCTCCAGGTGCAAGAGTTCCAAACATCCCCCCTGGGCAGACAAGTTCCAAACGGGGTACCTAGGTCGGCAAGACAGGTAGGACCTGGCATCCCTTTTTCCCAGACCAGGGCTATAGTGAGAGCAGCCCTGCCTGGGGGTCAGCCCCAGCCGGCCCCGCCTGTCTGGGCACCCTCGCACACCCTCCCGGGCCCAAGCTCCGTTGCTAGACAGGGAACGGTCAAGGTCGCACGGGAGCTCCTCACAGGTGCAGGAAGGAACACCAAAGCATCTTCTTAAGAAGTAAACAATGTTGCCTGATTTAGCTCTAATTTTTTTTTCTGAATGGCTTTGAAGTGGCAGTTTCTAGGGAAACCCCCAACGCCCTTTTAAGGGGGAGAGCAAGGACTCCAGCATGTTGCAGTTACGGAAGCCACGGCCAGGCCTCGAACGCGCAGGAAGCACGCCGTCAGTACTCCGACGTGCAGGCGAGCGAGCCCCGCCTCGCCTCTGGGAGCAGACGGTCCAGTGCCTTAGAGGGACCAACAGTAACATGTGGCAAAGGGAAGTAAAGAGGGCCCGAGAAAGTGCTGACAGGCATACAGGACTGAACAATTCATTGATTTTAGGAGAACCAAAGGAGGCTTCGCAGGGGAGTTGGCCTCTGCTGAGAGGTAGGCTTCCCAGGATGAGAACAGCCAGGTTAAGGGAAAAGCTTGTGAAGTGAGAGAGCTTGTGATGTGGCCAGAGCACAGGGTAGGTGGCTGGAAGCCAGCTGGGCCAACCCAGGAAAACTGTAAGAACAAGGAAGGGTCAGAACATTGCTGCGGTGGGGGGCGAGGGGGGAGGTAATATTCGACCTGTGTCTTAGGATAACTCTGACCAGACTGTAAAGACTAACGACACTAAAATCATCTAGAAGACTCGCAATGACCAAGGAAGGAGGCTGAGGCACGTGGCCAGGCCCGTAAGGACAGAAAGGTGAAAGCGGGGATGGGGATAGGGACAAGGTGACTCTGTTGTGGGGGTCTCTCATCAATTGGATGGGCCCGAGGTTGGCAGTGGATAGTGAGCACAGAAGTGAGAGCAGGTTTGGAAGAACAGCATGGAATTCAGTTAAGGAGAATCCCAGTGTGAGACGCTAACAACTCAGTCTTGTAGAAGCGTGTGACAATTAATGAACCAATTAGGTCATTTTAAAACTGAAAGGCAGCGGCACGTGGGTGACACAGGCAGTTAGGCGCCCGGCTCTTGGTTTCGGCTCAGGTCCTGATCTCAGGGTGGTGGGATCGAGCCCCGTGGCGGGCTCTGTGCTCAGCACGAAGTCTGCTTAAGACCCTCTCTCCCAATCTCTCCCTCTCAAATAAATACATAAATCTTTTTAATAAATATACAAATAAATAAATAAAACTGAAAGGCAAAGGGGTGCCTGGGTGACTCAGTCGGTTAAGCGTCCGACTCTTGATCTCAGCGCAGGTCTTGATCTCAGGATCAAGATCTCAGAGCACGGAGTCTACTTAAAAAAAGAAAAGAAAAATACCCTGAAAGGCAAAGAGATTGCTCGCGAACTAGGGAGCTGCATATGGGTTCCTGCCTTGTTCCCGTGGCTGTGGAAGTGACCAGGTCAGGGCAGTGGCTCTCAGGTACATCAGGATCGCCTGGGAGCACAGGGACCACGCAGGAGCCCTGACCTCGCCCCCAATTCATTGTTCAGCGGCTGGTGTCAGTACCTAGAGAGGGGAATGGATTCCACCTACTCAGTTAAAAAAATTAAAAGTCAAGGAGATTCCTTTCAACTTTTAACTTCTTTCTCATTAATTAACTAGAATATCTTCCTCTGTTCACTTTTAGCTAAATAGTCTCTTTAACTGATTAACTGAAGTTAATTCGCCTTGGCCAGCAAGAAGGTCAGAGGAATCAGCCTCAGGAGAAAGGATCTCAGATCACAAAGGCTATTTTGTCAGAGCTGAGAGTTGATGGAGAAACAGAGAAATAAAGATGTCAGGAGGGCATGGCTAGGGAGAACGGTTGGTCTGAGCACTGTGGGCAAATACGGCTCAGCAGTTGTGGGTGGTCACTAGAAAATGCTGTAAGGAGCCAAAGCGGAAACTGGGGAGCCCTAGATCTTGTCCTCAAGGAAGGAGCACGCAGCAGGGAGTCCTGGGGCTCCCGGAGCACGGGCTCCCTGCCAGCCCCCTGGGCCCACCCCCAGATAAGGCCCAGGCTGTCTCAGCAGAGCGCCCCTGAAGGCTTTGCTGCTATTAACCTTTGGCCCCACGACCTGCATGACCTGTGCAGAATCATTTCAAAGTTGACCGAGACTTGCTAAATTATCACATGAAGAAAAGACAACAAGGCACGACTGGAAAACATAGGAGAGCAAATGCAAAAACCTTGAAATCCTACCGGTCATGGAAAAGGAATATCTCAACTCAAACAAGCTTGGAATCAAAGGCCAAGTTCTACAAAACTTCAAATATCGGCATTTAGTATAAAGTGTCATTTAGAAACAAATGACAAAAGAAAAACACATGTATCTTAAAAGTTAATTAGCAAAGGGCCAGAGAAAGGGGAAAAAAAAGGAGGCTCTGTTTTCCTTTTATGTGGAACCTAGACTAAGTGTGAGCCCAACTGCCCTGTTTCTAACATCCCTGACCTCACAGGGAGGCTGACAACCATCCCAGGGGCCCCCACTCTCCTGGTTTGGGGGGGTGAACCTCAGGTCCTGCGAACCCCCCAGTCGGCTGGTCACCTGGGTCCAGGTCTCAGGAGAATCAGGGCCTACAAAGCCAGGCTGTTGGGGCCATGAAGGTATGGGTTTGGGAGTGAGCCAGACCCCCCAGATCTGTCAGCTCCCGGGCTGCCCCTTCTTGGACAGGGTCCCAGCACAGGGCACACAACTCCCCGGAGCTCAAAAAATGGGGCTTCAAAAACCCACTTGACGGGATTCAAATGGAAAGGAACCTAAGGTGCACAGTGTTTGGCGCCCAGGGAGCCCTCCATCAGAGTGAGCCACGACATGTGGGGCAGGCTGACCAGGGGTGATGGCCCACAGTGGGAGGCAGGCAGGCATGCCCACCCGTGCCGCCTCCCCTGGCCCACATGCAGTCCCTGTCGCATGAGGCCCCAGCCCAGGCTCCCCACGGGAGGCCGGCGCACTCAGGGCCCCGGGCAAGCTTGAGAGCCTCTGAGCAGGCACCAGAAGTCATGCAAGGAAGCCACGGCCCCGGCCACCGTGCCTCCCGCGGGCTGAGCAGGGAGGGAGGCAGGGAGCCGCTGAGAGAAGCAAGCTGCAAGGGTTTCTCAGTGCTCAGTGATGAAGAATTGTGTTCCCCAGGGGCATGCTCGACAGCACAGTTAGCGACAGCAGGGAGTCCTGGAGCCCCACTCCTGCCCACCGCTGTCCTCCTGAGCCCTCATGTCCTCCTGAGCCCTCGTAGCACCGGGCTGTTGGGCAGGAGCCTGGGCCTTCTCATCGGCCAGGGGGAGCAGGGCGTGCTAGCCTCGGCCAGGCGGGGCACCTGCCTCCTTGGGGGGGGGGGGCGCACAGAAAACACTGCTCCTGGCGCTGCGGCCATGCTAAGGGGATGAAATAAGACCCTTTTATTTTCAAAGATTTTGTGAGTGTCTTTGAAACTGCTCTGCTGGCTTTTTCAGCGGCTATGCAACATTCACAGGCGCATGACAGAGAGGAAAGATGCAGAGAGACCATGGAGATGCAAGTGTTTTGTTCACTGAGCCGTGTTCTCTGAGCTCCTACCAAATAGCAGCCTTTCAGTTACACTCTGTGCTTTGCCCCCCACAGCAAAGATGCCCACACGGTAGACTCTGCTGTCTTCTCCCCCCACCTCCCCCTCGGGCCCCACCTTGGAAGGAGCCTGTGAAAGCTCTTTTGTACTCAAGTACAGTTATTATAAGGTGTGGTTCCCTAGACATTGGCCTCTCTCTATTTTGACAGTATGACTTCCTGTGATATTACTGAGTCTCTCCTGTCGTCCCAGTAGCAAACGCTGATACCTGGGTGGTTTTTCTTTTTCTTTTTTTTCTTTTTTTTTTGTCTCTCAACAAAGTACTTGACATTTAATGCATCATCAAAAAGTTTCTGAGGTTTTGGGGCTAAAACTCTGAAAGTATTACTTCCTGTCCCGGCTGCAGCTCGGGTACGTGAGCAGCCCAGGGCCTCTGAAGGAGGGCTGTTGCTGTGCTGTCAGCTTCAGCAGATGGTCTCCAAGATTTCAAAACCCATCCTGCCCCCAGTGAACCCTCTCAAAGGCTGAGCAATGTGCTCCAGACCAGAAACCAAAAAGGCCACTGGTTCCTGTCCCTTAGGTCCAGGGTCCTTGAGCAAGTCACTTAATCTCTCTGCTACTCAGGAGGGTAGAATTGCAGAGTTGTGCAAAATGATCTCCAGGGAACAGTCTGGCATCCGATTCCCTGGTGAACAAGGACAGACTTGAACCGTCCTCAGGGCTATAAGGTGACCTGCAGTGGAACCACACATTTTTCCTAGAGGTAGGAAGAGGACCTTGGTCTCCCCCAAAGCCATCCTCAATGGCCTAGCACCATGGGAATCTGCTGGACCTGCTCTGTAGAAGCTGGAGTTTGCACCCAGCAAGGCAGACGAGCACTCATCATTTATGTGACTCCTTATTCCTTCTGCAGGACTTAGGGTGCCCATACTCTTAGAAGGGAGCCCGGAATTATCCTGAGTGATTGCAGAGAGGGGCAGGGAGGGAAGGCTTCCCCAAGGAACTAACCCTTGAGCTGACTCAAGATTTCAGTAGCAGTTGAGCAGCTAGACATTCCAGGCAAAGGCACCAGAAGTGCCAAGGCCACAGCCCCAAGACGGGGCACGGTGGGTAGCGCCACACGGATCAACGGGACCGGGCCACGGGGTACGTGGGCAGTGCCGGACCCCAGGCCGAGGCTTCGCCATCTGCTGAGCAGTGTGGCTCTTTCTCGCTTCCGGTTTTTAAGCGGGTGGGGGAGCACAGTAAGGCTATGTAGGTGGAGGATCAGGGCACTGGTTTTGGGGGCCATCCAGACTTCCCATTGGATCCCTGCCCTTACTGATGGTATAATCTCTGGTGAAATACTTAATCTGTCTGTGCCTCCATGGTCTCATCTGCAAAATGACATAATGCTACCCACCTCCTCGGATTGTCGTGAGGAGGATTGTGCCGAGCACAGGGGCTTGACATTCAGGTATAGCAGCTGCCTAAACCGAGAGGTGAGGTCTCGGTTTGGGCTTTCAGAATTCTTACTCTAGAGCCATCTGGGAGATGGAAGGAGGGAGTAGGACAGGCGGCAGGGGTGAATCCAATGTGTGCACACACACACGACTCGATTGTGGGGCAAACTACATACCACAGAGAAGATGTGATCTCATTTGAAGGAGAAAGAGGGGAGAAGTCTGGAAAGGGTTCACAGGGGAGGTGACGTAGGAAATGGGTCTTGTTGGAAGAAATGAAGAGAGAACAACACAGATGAGAACCAGAATCGTGGAAGTTCAAGGTGTATAGGAGCAATGAGAACAATCCAGAGCCAGTGCGTCCACACTCGGGTGGAAGGACAGGGAGGAAGGCTCTTGTGGCTCCAGACTCAGGAGGCACACGTGACATGATGAATGCGTCTGCGGGGGGGGGCGGGGGGGGACAGGGCTGTCATGATAAGTCGGGCCAGATCCTGTGCCGGTGAAGGCCATGCTCAGGAACGTGGAATGTATTCAGTAGGTAGCAAGGAGTGTTGCTACCTCTAATAAAGGACTAGGGTATACTCCTTTATTAGAATTACGTATTTCCTGTCCACTGATCCACAAACAAGTTTTCAAGAAAGGAGGGAGGCAGCAGTAGAAGTCTTCTGACCACCCCTGGCTCTCCCGTGTTCAAGGGAAATGAACCGAATCTATTCATGCTCCATTATAACCAAGGCAGAGTGTCCTCTCTCTCCCACGCGTGCTAACGTTAATAAGGACAGCTGACTTGGCTCAGTCTGGAGTGCTTTCACTGTCTTAACTCATTTGATCCTCATACTAGGAGCAATATTATTCTTTTCCCACTTTATGGATGAGGAAACAAGACACCGAGCCACGGAACTTAGCCAAGGTCACCCAACTAGTAATGGGCCAATGGGCAGTCCAGCACACAAGCCTGCAGAAAAAGCACCAGAGGTTTCTCTGCTAGCACAGGAAAAGATCCCAGCACATGAGTGGCCAGTGGGCTCCCAAGGGAAGTCAGATTGCCATGCGAGGACTGTTTATCACCTCCATCCTGTAGATGAGGAACAGACACTAAGAACCATTTTCCCAGTAACTGGAATGGCCAGAATATGAGCCAGGAGCAGTCCGGTTGCAAAGCCCATTTCTCCCCCTGCTGCCCAACCACGTGGCAGGCCCTTCTCCCAACACGCACTCACTTTCTACCCAAGAATAGGGAGGCCGTTTCATCAGCACCCCTGCTTCCTGACCCACACAGATGAGAAACAACCCAGAAAGTGTATGCCAGGGACAGGAGCGCCTCGCAACAGTGCGATGTTGGACATGGACATGGACAATGAATTAGTCCAACAACCCCATACTTTGTCTCCCTCCCCTTCTCCATCATAACCACCAGACCAGGAGCAAGCCTCCTCTGCTTTCAAGAGGGTGAGGGACCGAGAACAGCAACCTCTCCCCTTTGTTTCCAACTGCCTGAGCCTCTGGCAAATCCAAATTCTTCTGACAGTGGTAGGCAGATCTCATCTCTATCTAAGAAGCCCTCAGGATATTAGCTGTGGCAACGTGCACCCCGGGAGGAAGCCAGACACATCCATTGAAAACCTAACTGTGTCTAGGCGACCAACTTCCCCCAGGTCCCTGGGGGACTCATTAAATGTCTGTATCTTCATTTCCTCCATGGTAGAAAAGGGGTAATAATCCTGACCTACCTCACCAGAGTGCTGTAAGTAGGAATAACTAATTAACGCTAGCGAAGCACTTTAAAAGTAAAAAGCACTTTGCAATAATTAACGTGGTTTCTGCTTTCATCTCCTGCAGCCTCATGAATAGAAGCGAGGGCCCAGATAGCTACAGATGGCAAGGAGCGTGCGTGCCCAGGCAGCGGCTTTCCCGAGGAGGTACAAGGGTGGACCTGTCAGGGCCATCAAAGTGGTCTCGGGGCTCCCAGCCACTGGAGACTGTTCCAAGCTGACAATTCTCAATCCATTTGCATCCACTTAGCTTTCTAGAGACCGAGGCCTTTTTCAGTTACAGCAAACAACCATGAATGTGAAGCTCTGAGCAGGGAACGCAGGGCAAAAGGGACTGGGAAGTCTCTGGGGCTGCTGCTGACTTGTCTGGAAAAATCAAAATGAACTTTTTTCTTCAAAGGCTTTGCTTTTATTCATCATCATTATAAAAACAGTCAAGTCCTTGAGGTCTACAGCTGCAGAGAGAGCATACAGAATGGGCTTTCTGCGAAACACTCACACACACACACACACACACACAACAGTGCTCCAACATTTCTTGTGAGCAACGGGCAACGGGGAATTCTGGCTTTCGAGTACAGTCTTCACCTCCATTGGGCAAATTTTGCCAAACAAGGTGTGTCTGCCCTCCCACAAAAGGCACCTCCTTTATGAGAATGTTCGTATCTAGGGAGGGGCCTTCCCTAAGGGAGAAGTTTCTTTAATAACTGTGCAAAGGGCTGGCCCCTGGAGGATTGTACCCCTTCTGCGAGCTGTCGCTATCACAAAGATGTCATCAGCACATCACGGAGCTTATTACGGACGGGGCTGGATGTCGCTAACCTGCTTTATTCGTGTAACAGCTCAGGGCCTATATGGTCAAAGGGCATCTGTGGGCTGGGCTGGGAATCACCATGCCTAGCAGTGTTCCTTAGGAAAATAAGTCCTGATCTCCAAGAAGCTGCCTTGGGATCCGAATGCAAGCCATTTGTAAGAAGGAAACTGCCCTGAAATATTAGACACCGTTTTCCCATTATTTCAGAGGTGAGGAATGTGGTTATCTTGAATTTCCTCTGGATAGACGGTGTTCCTTTTCTCCTTCTCCCCTGCTTCCTCTTTTCCTTCCTCCACGCCATTTTATTAGCTGATAAACCATTGGTGGGTCACATGGGCGTCCCAGAAGGAAGTTAGGGATAAGCTCTACCAGAAAGAGGCCGAGAGCAGATGACAGGCACCATGGTCCTGACCCGGGCACAGGGTGACACGGAGAGGGGAAAGGCTAAGCCTCAGGGCAACCTGGCGTAAGCTCCCCCCCAAGTCAAGGGCTTAAGAGAGAGACGCAAGGAGATAGAGAAAACCTTGAGGGGCCCTTCTGATAAGAAAGACATAAGCAGTCCTTGGAGGCCAGACTGTTGCAGAGACAGAGACTGGAAAGGACAATGAATTAGTCCAACAGTGCACGAGATGAGTGGACAGTAAAATTAAAATTACCTGATAGGGCGCCTGGGTGGCTCAGTCGGTTGAGCGTCTGCCTTCAGCTCAGGTCATGAACCCAGGGTCCTGGGATGGAGCCCCGCATTGGGCTCCCTGCTCAGCGGGGAGCCTGTTTCTCCCTCTGCCTCTGCTGCCCTCCCTGCCCTCCCCTGTCCCCCGCTCATGCTTGCTCTCTCTCTCTCTCTCACAAAAATAAATAAAATCTAAATTAATAAAATAAAATAAAATTACCTGGTGGTTTTGGATTGGCTTGAGCGAGAGTAGAAAGTAGTGTATACCAAAGGCGTAAAAAATGTGCTTGACAGTAAAGATGAAAAGGCCACCCCCTTCTACAGGGGAGGGGAAGTTCCTTCCCTGAGAGCCGTGTGATGTACCTCAAGACTCCCTCACCCTGCATGCCGGTCCCAAGGGAGGGCTCCCAGACAGTAGCTCTGGGGGAAGGTGGCATTCAGGCAGGGACCTCTCAAGTCTGGGCGCCCTGGCCACGTCCTGGAGCTCCCTGCAGGGACCCCTCACGAAGCTGTCCCTCCAAACATGGTGAAGGCCAGAACAGAGAGAGAGGCAGCAGAAGACGCCTGCCTTCCACCCTGATTAGTTGTGTGCAGGGGTGAGGCTGGAGACCACCCCTCAATCTCAACAGCAGAGGCGCCAGCCAGCCCGAGTGCATGCAGCTATGGACAACAGGCCAGACTGTCCCCGGGCACGTCGGCTAAAGATCAGCTCTCTTGGGCAGCCTTCACAGAAGCACAAGTCAAGTTTTCTTCTTTGAAAGAACATTTTAAGATTAAAACAACAAAACACGTAAGTGAATGTAAATGACGCCTTATTATATAGGCTTTGCATCAGATCATTATTACAGTCTTGCATGGGACGGGCTTCCCGGGGGTGAACTGCGCGGCCACAAAGGACTCCGCACCAAAGGCCCCCATGCTTGGTTTTGTGCTCTGCCATCATCACCTTGACATTCTTAGTCATTTTTGAACAAATAGCTCCACGTTTTCATTTTGCACTGGAGCCCGAGAACTAGGTAGCCAGTCCCCGTCCAGTGAGGTAAGAAAAACACCGATATTACCAACATGCCCCTTTTACAGATGAGAAGACTGAGGGTTAGGCAGGTCAAATGGCTCCTCTAACGTCACTCCATTAGTAGGCAGCTCACTGCAGCTCCCAGGCATTCTACCTCCCAAACCGGTATTTGCTCTGATTCCTCAATGCAATGTGCACATTGCTGAGCACCTGCCCAGCTCACGATGAAAACCTTCCATAACTGCCCCCCACCTTCCATGCTGACCCCTCAGCCCTATCTACACAGCTCGAGATCACCATCCCCAGCCATAGCTGATGCCCAAGCTGGACCAGGCTGGGCCCATCGGATTGTCTCTCCCAGGAATCTGGAATTGGCACCCAGAGGGACAGAAGATGGGGGTCAGCAAAAGGGGGAATCGGAACAATACTTGGCACAGAGGACTGGCAGGCCCAGGCACGGAAAGGTCACAGGAAACAACGTGCACCTTCCACTCTTTCCTGTCCGCACCCCTAGAGTGCAAATTCCCAGAGAGACACGGTCTAGAGCAAGGGCTCAGGTGTTACCATATGGCCCGGTGATAGTCATCTGGGAACCTTGGGAAAAAGTGCCTCATGTGACCTTACCAATGGCTGAAAGCCTGCCACACCTGCTGGCCGTAGGAGTGACCTGAGGACGGCAAATAGTGCCTGGCAACATTTCTTATTCATGCTGCTACTCGTGCTTCATATAGAAAAATGTATACAGCATTTACGATGTACCAGGTACTGTTCCGCGTGTTTTACAGATAATCAATGCATTGAATCCTCCTCCCAACCCTGTGAACTAGGTATTATTATCATCATCCCCATTTTACAGGCAAAGAGAGGTTATGTAACTTGCCTGAACTCACACAGCTGGTATGTGGGTTTGAACCAGGATTTGAACCACACGGTGTGGCTGCAGAGTCTAGGTTCTTAACCCTCGAACAAAGCTGCCTCTCAGAAGTGTCATTCTGGCCAGTCTGAGAGAAGCAAGGCAACGTGCAGTTGCTATTTTTAAGTTCCATTTTACCTTTTCAAGAGGCAGTCTCACAAAAGTCTTGGCTAACTGGAAACGTTGAGGGATTTGAGCAGTCAAAATGGACATCGCCCAGACTACACACCGTGAGTGAATGAATACTCAGACCCTCAGATTCCCCCTCAGCTCCTGTTCTCTCTCTCTCTCTCCCTGTCTCTCTGAGACACACACACACACACACACACACACACACACACACACACACGTCCCAGTAGGTTCTTTTGCCCACTTTCCGAGCACACAATAAATTAGAAGGAAATGAAAGTCTACGGCAAGCCGGCAAGCTGACAGTATAAGAAAACATTACCATGAGCCCAGCAGTAAAAGAGACATGAAACATCCTAAAAGCAATCATAAACCTTATAAAGAATGGCAGCTCCACTTTATGTCAGAACATTCAAACAGCCCTAAACATTTTGACCCTCCATCCCAACCCCGTACACAAACAAATACTGTTTTCTCAGTGTGTAAGCCATTTTCAGTGGAGTTATCTATGATTTGCACATGAAGGCATCCTGCTTCCAGGAACAATTGAGATGATTTTGCTATATTCGGTATATTATGCTTAAGAAGGCAGAGGAGTATGTGATATATTTTAATATACTTTTTAAAGACAACTAAAATGGTTACTTTTTTTTTTTTTGGATAGCTTAAGTAGGTAGACCAGGGAGCAGAAATTTTTATTTCTTTGTTGTTTTGGTTGGTTGGTTGGTTAGTCTGGGGGCAGATGCTTGTCATTTTGGGTCTGGACTGTATGGCAACATTTTTTTTCTCTCATCGCCCTTTAAAATGTCATGTGCTCTATAATTCTCCATGTTTCCCACCATTCCTTTTTCCAAATGAATTTTTATTTGAAGATAATTGTAGGTTCACATGCGATTGTATGAAACAGTGCAGAGAGATCCCATGTTCCTTTTCCCCAGTCTCCCCCAAAGGTAACATCCTGCCAAACTCTAGTACCACAACACTACCAGGATATTGACATTGATGGAAACAAGACAATGACAGTTGAGTCACCACGAGTATCCTTCATGAACGCTACCCACAGCCCATCACCACCCCACCCCTGACCTCTTGGTAAACTCTCATCTGTTCTCCATTCCTATAATTTTGTCATTAGTAGTGGTCCATGGTATGGAAGGACCACAGTTACTGAAGGACATATCCACCATTCTTTTTTCTTTTAAACACAGACTTTTTCCTCATTTACATGACCTGCCTTCACCCTGTGGGCATCTGAACTTGTGACCCCTGGGGTAGAGTCTCACCGGAGATCTCGAAAACTCAGATATCGGGAATGACTAACTTCCTCTCAGCTCTGTCTGTCCAATCTGTGGATTCTACAGGTCCACAGTTTTGATCCTGGGAAGAAAAGATTCCCCAACACAGAGCTGGTTCTCATCTCTTACTACTAGCTGGTATGTGCTCAGGAAATGCAACACTGGAACCAATATAACCAGGACAGTGGTTATGAACCAAAACAATCATCCTATAAAACTGAAAGACAAATATGGACTTCTTTAGCAATCACCCCTGCTTTGTTTTTTGCCTTCTGGTAGCTCCTTTAATGAGCACAGAAAAGAAGGGTTAAATCCATTCAGAACTCTGAAATTCCTTATCTTGTACTCTCCCACCTTTCACTGAGCCACTGCTGTTTAGAATGTTCCTGTACTAAGTACTTCACTCTTTCTCAGTTAATTTCCACTTTTTCATTTGCCTAACTTCTGTAACATATCTTTGTTTTTAAATATCTCATTCTTATATGATAAAAATTCTACTAGCTCTGAGATACTTAACAACTCAAAGTGTCTCATACTATATTTTATTCAAGAAATGTTTTTTGAGCACCAATTCTACGTCAGGGCTATATTTAATGATTATATATGCCCTTTTCTCATAAAATAAATTATTTAAGCCACTAACAGTTGAATTAGGGTCCTCCAAAAATGTCAGGTCTTCCCCCAGCATCTTATTCATAGCAAATGCTTTAAAATGTTCTTAACTTAATTGACTTGCTAGGATATCTTTCAGAAATTGGAATATGTGTAGTGTGGATCAGTCCACTAATCTACTAGCAGCAATAGCCTTCTCTTTCTTTCATGATATACTTTCCTTTTATTCTTTACACTTCTTTCCTTGAATTCTGAACCCTGGACTATTGCCAATACCACCCTAACCCAACACCATCAGTGTTGCTCACTCGTCATTCCTTATCACCCACTGAGGACGTTTCTGTGCACTGAGCACTAGGAATGACAGCAAGAACAGCCATTTCATTTGTCCCCACAACATAAGTATGGTAAGTCTGATGCAAGGTGAGCATGACAGCAAGGTAAGTATGACTTCCTGTGTCATAGATGAGGCACCGGATGTGACTTTCTCAAAATCTCTGAGTTGATAAGTAACAGAGCAGGATTCAAACTCTGGCCTGTCTGATGTCAAAGTCCATTCTCTTAGGACTTGGTCAGACCACTTTCCAGCCTCAAAGCCCCAGAGAAGACCTTCATCCACCTCACTGATAAGACAAATTCTTACCACTGATTTTCCTAGAAGAGAAGAACCCAGTTTGGCTCCATCCTGTCTCCATTCACTAGGTTTCATTTCTTTCATGCTGCAGATCAGGTTCCTAGGAAACAGACTTCAGACAGACACTTGGGTCCAGGAGGATTCATAAGGAGTGCTCAGTGGATCAAGACCTGTGGGGAAGTAAAGGAAGTGGGACTGGGTGAAAGGAAATATTGAATTTCAGTGTCATCAAAATCCAAGCCTCAGCTTACACTTGGGGAGGTCCGAAATGTCCCAAATGGAGTCAAGGGGGCCATGCCCACAGCAATCAATCATTGGGTGCAGACTGTCCCAGGAGGTGGGCATGAACTTGGCCCTGGCAAATCCCAGAGAGGGACTCAGTGGAGAGCTATCAGCCACCATCACTCATGGCGGCTGGGGTAAAGACAGCTATCTGAGCAGCTGCCCTGGCATCTTTACACATAACTCCTTCTCTAATCTCCTTTTCAAACCTCTCACATCTCTTAGTAGATTCCTGGATTGGGTCTGAGGGGAAAGCCCAGCCAGTTTTGTGCATTTTTCCTATACTCTTCTTTCAGAGACCCCAGTATTATTTTTTAATTTATTCTTTCCTTTTTCCCAATGAAGGTGACAAACTATCTCCACTGCCTGCCTGGGCTCACCTGAGCACAAATTCAGGGGACAGCTTCCTTGGTTCTTCAGTGCCCCCCTCTGCAAGGGTGGTCCCAGGTGTCCAGTCCTGCTGCTGGAGCTCTGGGAATAGACTGTCTTAGTTGGCCTCAGCTACCTTTTCCTGAAGCTTTCCATTCCAGCCTTCCACTCCATCCATCCCCAGCATTCGGCTCACCTGGGCTCCACCCCGGCCTCTGACCAAGTTCTCCTATCTGCCCCAATCTTGCCCTCTTAGATGCACCCTGCTCGTCTCCCACTGCCCGAGTGATCTTTCTGGATGCAAACCTACCACGTGACTGCTCTGTCCGTTGTTTCCAGGTTATGTGCTAAGTTCTGGACTCTCACATTCCATTCCACCTGATCCAGCCAACCTCCTCAGTTTCATTTTGTTTTTTCAAAAAAGATTTATGTATTTATTTATTTATTTATTTGAGACAGAGAGTATGAGCAGGGGGAGGGGCAGAGGGAGAGGGAAAGAGAGAATCTCAAGCAACTTGCCGCCGAGCATGGAACCTGATGTGGGGCTTGATCTCACAACCCGAGATCATGACCTGAGCCAAATCAACAGTCAGAGGCTCAACCCATGGAACCACCCAGGTGGCCCTCCTCAGTTTCATTTGACAGCTCCTCTCCCCCATCACCCCTACTACACACACACACACACACACACACACACACACACACACACACACATTCTAGCAATACTTAACTATCTGTGGTTTTTCCACATCCACCACATTATTCCTATCTCCATGCCTTTTTGCTCACTGTTCCTTCTGCCTGGAATTCTTCCTATTCCAGGTTAATTCCTTCAAGACCCAACTAAGGTGTTTTCTCCTCCAGGAAGACTTCCCCACCACCAAGAGCTGGGCTACAGCGCCTGCCCTGCCCCTCAGCCTTACTCCACGTCCTCAGAAGTTATCTGCCATCACCGGCCTGTGAGACCCAGTGAACAGGTCAGAAGCTCTCCTTTCCTATGCCTGGTGCAGAGTAGGAATTGAAGATAATCCTGTCAAGTTGAATAGATTAAACCCCCTCCTCAGCATCTACACCACATATTTCCTTCATCTCCTACAACTCCTTGCTCTTCAAAAAACTGCCTGTCCCAAATGTACTCCTTTTCTTTATTTTTGCAAGGTGATTATCAAGCATAGGTTGTGCTCCACATTAAGCAAACTGGTGTTAGGAAAAATCTGTATTGTACAAGAAAATTTGGGATGATTATTTGTCTTTATAAAAGGCTGCTAGCCTAGGTTTCTTTAACTACGAAGCTCCAAGTCTCTGCACAAAAGAGCATATGAATGACAGAATGCTGATCATCAAACTGTGAATGATGATTACCTCGGGATTCTTTTACTTCCTTCTTTATTTTTTTGAGGGGGGTTATTTATTCATTTGAGAGAGAGAGAGAGAGGGAGGGCGGGAGAGCATGGAGGGAGGGGCAGAGGGAGAGGGAGAGAGAAAATCTCAAGCAAACTCCCTGCTGAGTGTGGAGCCCCACGCGGGGCTTGATCCCATGACCCTGAGATCATGACCTGAGTGAAACCAATAGTCAGACCCTTAACCCAGGCTCCCCTACTTTCTTCTTCATATTTATATATATATAGTTTGAATTTTACATATATGATCATGCCTTATTACTGAAGAATCAGAAAGAAAACAGAAATCCATGCTCATTGTGGAAGAAATAAGGAAAAAATAGTAAGCTTCTAGGTGATTTTTTTTTCTCTTTTAAAGAGATAAAAAGGTAGAGTTATGAAAAAACAAACAAAACACTGTTGTAAGTGCCTTAATCTCCAGGCTTACTAGCAAGAATAAATTGTACATTTGTAGGACTTTATGCCAAATGCATTTTGAATCATTCAGTTTGAAAACTGTTTCTTTCTCTATAACTTCTGGGGGGTCCGTGTTTTAGAAACGGAGTTTGATATCAGGGTACTATTATGACATTAAAGAGGCAGACCACAGACCGTGGAGCAAGTTCACAGTCAAGGAGCCTCAAATCCCAATCCGCACCCTAAACTAACTCTTGGCAAATCAATCAAGCTCTCTGAGCCTCCACTGCTTCAAGTGTAAAATGGGATAACCTGTGCAACATCCACTTCACAGGTTTCCAATAAAAAGAAGAAAACCAGACAATATATGTACACTTGCTTTAGAAAGTAAGAGTGAAGACACCATGTTAGCACCAAGTGTTAGAAGGGTGATGATGAATAATAATATTCAAGTAGCGGCCATATCCCATCCTTTGGAGTCCCTGCCCTGTTCATCTTGAGGAGAGCCACTTCAGTGAGGGTCTCCTTCTCCCTTCTGAGATTCTCTTTGAGGGCTATTTTCCAATATCCCCAGGACCAACTCCCAGGCACATGCTTTTTGCCCAACCCTCCCTGAAATATTAACCCCCAGGACAACACTGAGTATTTGCAATGATGGGCAGTTATCATAAGCTGAAAGGGAGTCCTGAAACCACATACTCTTGCCTAAGCATGTCCATGTTTTCCTTTGTCCTTTTTCATACTCTTTTTTTAGGGAAGAGTGTCTCACAGATTAATTTAATGAAGTATTTGCTTGCCCAATCTGGAGAATCTTTTTCTCAGCAAGTTTTAGGGCAGAAAGAGCCATATAACTCATTGGTTTACGTCATCCAATAGAGAAACTAAAATCACTGCTGCCTACATTACAGGTGGGAGGCAAACTGATCTCCATTAGCTTGTTGCATGATAAATGGTCAAGTACCTTGGATTTAATCACACAGTCTGTGAGTGAAGTTGCTCAGGCCAGAACTAAAGTCTCCACACCAGAACTGCTTGACTCATTAGACAGTATTCTTTTTTTTTCCCAGTAGCTAAAAGAAGGGGAAAAAAGAAAAACAAAAAACAACTGTCTGTTAATGACAAAGTAAGCACCATCTTTAAGCTACTCCCCAGGACCTGATAGCAAATACCCCATTAAAAGAAGACTGGATTCCCAATTTGGCTTTCTTGTCTTTTCTTTTTTAATCTCCGAGTTACATCCTCTAAAGCAACAATAGCATCTTTGTTTAGGGGGGAAAAATTGAGTTTATTTATATGGGTTGATAGCTATCTGGTGAGGCTAGGAGCAGAGGGTAGTCAAAGTTCATTAGTATCATGAAATCAGGAGATCAGAACGATTGAGAGCTTAGGCTTTGGAGCCTGAAACATTTGGGTCCCTTTCCCAGCAAGGCCACCATGCACCGTGTGAACACAGGCCAGTTACTTATCCTCCCACTGTCTCACGCTCCTCATCTATGCAATGGAGCCAAGGATACCTGACTCGCCGAGTGCCGATGATTAAATGAGCTAATGAATGCAGAGTGCGAAGTGGAGAGTCTGGTGCATGTCTGAGAGACCAAAGAGGTTATTTATCAAATGTGACAACAAATTTAAACACGTTCCGGAAATGCCTGTCACTACTGTCACCTTTCTGAACCACAACGCAAAGTGTGTAACATAAGTATTAACTTCTCACCATAGAAATAATCCAACTAACTCGCTTAAAAAGCAGGTAAGAGCAAAGAAGGGTCCATCTGCCTGAGTATTTGTTAGCTGGGTGCTCTGTGCTCACGTTGGTTGTTTCGTAGGGGCCGGCCCACAATCCCACTGCATAAGAGGCTTAAAACCATAGTAGACTTACTCCCGCTACTTTAATTTCGAAGTTCATATTGTTGTTTTTATCATAAAGGCGCTGCTACAGCCCCATGGTAGTCCCTGTCACATCAACTGTAACTTCCTACGGAACTTTTATTCGCTTATCTGGTCCTTTGTTTTAGGACATTCTCCCTTTCTCTCCAAACATGGGAGTCACATCAGCTAGTCTTGTTGTGTTGACCACCCTACAGAACGGCCTGTACCTCGTAACGTAAGAATGTTCTGCCCTAGTGGTACAAGCCATTAAAGTTTAAAGCACAGACTAGCATTCATGTTTCTAGCTCTGGAAGAAGATAAAGCACTGACTTCATGGCCATTTGTTTCAGAATTTACTCACATTACAGCCCTAAAAACATTCCACTGTTTTGGCCCAACTGGCTTTCTTGAGGGAGGTGTATACGCTTTTTCAGCAGAACCACTGTGCAAATTCTCAGGGTTAACCGAAGTACACTCTGGCTCTGGCAAGATTCCCAACAGCTGGTGCTACGGTCCCCAGATTAAGGGCAGTTACTGTATCAGTCATCTTCACCATCATGCGGCAGTGAACCGATTTGGAAGGAGCCCCTGGAGGGCTTCGTACTTAATAGATAGTTACAAGATTAGTAACAGAGAGTCGTAACCTTTCCTGAATGCTCCAAGTACTTCTACTCATCCAGAGACCCATGAGGCAGCCGACCTCGACGTGCTGAAAAGCAGAGTGAAGGGATAATAGATTTGTTATGAGACAGAAGGTCTTGGAGCTCACAATTAACTTACTCCAAACATCCATCTTTGTTCCCCGTCCAAAATTCATTCACATAACTCAGCCAGCACCAGCTTCCGAAGAATTAACGAGTAGCTTCCAGTCCCTGCTAGGTCATTCTTTGTCAGAACATAATTCCGTAAACCCCCCCTATTAAATTTACAAAACCCGAGGGGGAGGGACGTATCTTCTGTGCCTTTATGTTTCAGTTCCTCGCACAAAGGACTGGCAGAGAGCAAGCTCACCATAGATATTTGTGCAGTGAGTCGCGTAAAGGTAAGCATCATACCCCAGGGCTTTGTTTTCCGAGGAATCCCCGGGCTTTTGAGGAATGACCTTATAGCTCAGTCACACTATGACTAGAGATGAATATTCAGCCTCACAAACACACACCCCCTTCCCTCACCCCGGACCCTATTGTTTCCCTAAGCCAGAAGTCAAGTACTAGGATGCAGGTTGTCTGGAATGCACCTCCCTGGAATTCCCAGCAAATGTTGATTCAATGAGTAACAGTCAGACATTGGTTACCACTATCTATCATCAGATAATATCCTTTTCCTCCCACTAGCCAACTGGATTTTGAACCTGAAATACCCTTAGAAGGATATTTTCACTTTAGTTCGTAATCTGGCTGCAGGGTCAGCCAGGCAGGCAGGCAGGCAGGATGCAAGGGTCACCACACATTCCTCCTGGCTTTGGGAGGCAAAGTACAGGCCTCTCATCATCAGGAACTTGCCAGCCAGCATCCACCCCTCACAACAACATCCATCTCTCTAAAGGCCTTACTCACCAGCCAACTTCCTCTTAAGCCTATTATTGTGAGGTAGTCGGCTCTCCTTTGTTCCTGTGGGGTGGCCTAAGTGGGTGGCTATTTTCTACGTGTCACAAAAAAGTGCTTCATTTTCTATGTTCTGGCATCTAGCTATATGACCTGGTGGGCCACGCTCTCCTCAGGGTGCTTTACGAATTTCTTTCCTGAATGTGCTTTCCAAATACTGTTCCCCAGTTTGGGGCAGCAGCTGCAGAGTTCATGTCAAAACTGTTCCAATATTGAAAGTGTCCCCTTGCTCTCCATGGACTCCTCACCCTTGGAGTGGGCAGAACGGGAAGAAAGCTAGAGCTGGGTCCTCTGGAGCAAGGGCCCAGAGCAGAAGCCCATCTTGCTGGGGTCTGGGGCAACATCGGATTCATTCCTCTTCTTTAATTAGATTGCTAAGAATCCAAGAGTGTATCCATTGCTTCTTTTCGACGATTTTTATCTTCCTAATGTATTGTTGTTTTTATCATAATTTGAAATTTTTTGTTACCATTGGATATGCTGCATCATCAAGTATATACTGGATAGAACTATTTTGATGAGGGATTGATAAGACTTGAATCCTCAGCTTAAAATTTTACATATCTGATCATTGGAATAGTTTGTCATAAAATAACTTCTGGTTCCTTCCCTTTCAAATCTTGATTATCTCCTTTTACCCACATAAGTCTAGTGTCAGGTGCCTTAGAGCTTATTCACATCGAATATCAGCTCAGTCATGGTGCTGGTTGAGTCAGTACAAGGCATTGGCAGTCTGTCTGTAACCCAGTCCCAACTAAAAGTGGCTAGAAATATTTAGCTGTATACAGAAGTGACTGGGAACCTTGTAAGTAAATCTCTCTAACCTGAACTAAATGTTTGCCTAACTCCACTTCCCTTAGTCTGATCCCCAAAATGCCTGCAGCCACCAATTCAACAAGTATAATGGAGAGGAAGTCATACTGGAAAGAGGCAGAGGTCTTAGCCAACTATAGTTAATTTATCTTAGGTGTACAAATTTTACAAAAACATATGACCATATGAATGAACACTTGCCTAGGGCCATCACACAGATGTGAAAGTAAAGGGTTCTGAAGCTGAGGCTTGATTATCTTTATGTAAATCCATGCTGGCACCAACGAATCACAGCAGATGATGGGCATGAACAACCAACTCCATCATCTGGCACACACCGGCTGAATGAGCATCCCTGAATGCTCACTACTGACATTCATAAATATCTATAAATGATAAATGCCCATAAAGACTAGGTTCTCGTTCAAACTTGTTAAAAGCTCTGTTTTGCCATCCCTTTCTTGTGTTAAACAGTTCATCTTTGCCTTTAAACACTCATTTTCTGTATTCTTAATCTTTCTTTTTTTATGATACTCTAGCTTGATCTGATTATAGTAGATGTTTAAAACTATGTGTTGTATTAAAGGGCTTTATAAAGATAGGCTCACAGGGGCGCCTGGGTGGCTCAGTCGTTAAGCATCTGCCTTCGGCTCAGGTCGTGATCCCAGGGTCCTGGGTTCGTGCCCCACATCAGGCTCCCTGCTCAGCAGGAAGCCTGCTTCTCCCTCTCCCACTCCCCCTGCTGTGTTCCCTCTCTCGCTGTGTCTCTCTCTGTCAAATAAATAAATAAAATATTTAAAAAAAAAAAAAAAAAAAGATAGGCTCACAGAACAACCTGTCTCCAAAAGAGGACATAAGAATAGCTTGAAGTAAAAGGCAAAACATGTAGATCAGGCAAAGAAAGGTATTAAGCAAGGAATGGATGACCCCAGCCAACCAAGTTATGGAAAGTCCTAGGAAGCATTTACCAATCCATTTCCCACCCACAGATTGGGTCAGGAGCCAGACATAAGTGACAGTTTATTGGGTTTTTCCTCTGCTGGAATGTACGTGTGTCAAGAGCAGGGTCTGTACTCTTCATCTTATGTGTTCAGCCTGGTACAAGAAGCTCCATCACTGGTGGATGGACACACAATCAGCATGGGAAATTGTCCTTCTTTGTTGGTGGTCAGGAGCCATTGGAAACTTTGGCAACTGTGATTCTGGCAAAGGTGAGGCAGAGGAAATCAGATCAGAGAAATTCTGGAAGAGTATTGTTTATCAAGGAAACTCATTGTGGATGCATGCTGCAGGATGTAGGGAGAGGGAGGAAGGGAAGTGCAGCTGTAAGCAGAACCAAACATCTGGGTTTTATTTTATAAAAGAAAGTATCCAAAAAGAGGGGCTAGAACCCAAAGTAGGGAAGGGAGCTGAGAGGCAGGAGGTAGGAAAGGGAGGTGTCAAGATGAGGGGGACAAAGGGCACCCATAAAGGCAGTGACTGAAGGGGTTTGTAGGAGATAGGGTCCCGCATCATTTCACATGAGCCTCTGGGCCCCTCATAGGAAAACGCTTACCTCACAGGCCACAACACCAGCACAAGTGAATGAGTTTCTTGATGAGAAGGAGTGACATCACGAGAGACACTCTCCCACCTTCCCCTGGAAGGGGAAGTGAAGGTTGTCAGAGGCACAAGGTGATGGGAGAGAAAGCAACACCTAGCACTTACAAATGCAACGATGGGATTGGAATACTCAATGAGGCACTGATGGGTCACAAGAGGCATTCTGGCTCAGCCAAATTAACTAACACAACACAGTTTCTTTTGGTCTTGCCTCTAATCACCAATCATGCATTATTTTCTTCAGTGTTCTCCAGGATGGCCATCCTCCCATTTCCATCGAGGTTTCCTAAACTCGACATAATTATCGAATGGGTTAGAACCATGGTGAGGAGCAGTGAGGGAAGACACAACTTAATTTACTCCATTTTGAATTTATACTTTACTCGCATCTGATCTTTTCCTGCCCTTCTACTCCAAAGTTCACAAGAGTCCTTCCTTAGATGGGTGCATATTTTACCTAAGTGAAAACTCTGTGGTTATAACCTTTTAATTTCATCTTAATTAACTGCATTCCCTTCCCTGATGGGCTAGGACTATTTCGAGTTTTAATGTAACTCTCCAAGGTGCCAACTTTCCCACCTAACACAGTGTCACATGCAGATTGAATGTCCACACTAAACAGTTATTCAGGTACAAGAACCAGAAAGAAGGATCCTCGTATCCTCTCAAATTAGCTCTTTCCACTTTTTTCTTTATGCCCATTTGATTCTTTGACCTCAACACAAAGTGAACACAAATCTAGAAAGAGTGAGAGAGAAAGAGAAGTTCATTCTGGAAGCAAAAGACAGAGCCTTTTCTGTTTCATTAGCTGACACTAAATCCTGAAATGCCATTGCCGTGTTGCCTGGCAACGTAGGAAATATTGTTCTGATTAAACAAAAACTATCTGGAGTAAATTCACAATGTAATGGCTGACAAGTATTATATCATTCTGCATTCCACCATTAATGCATTAGGAGCAGACACTTTGGGACAGTTCACCCTCAAGAAAACAAAAACAAATATACTGACATCACCAAGAGGTAGTCTGAGGACCAGGGAAAAAAGTCTGGGCAAGTCTCATAACCTTTGGGGGACTCAGTTTTTTTCATCTGCAAAAAGAACGAGTGGAATTAATAGACTCTGACATTTCATGATTCAAAAGAAACAGTAAAAATGGAGAGCACAGTACCAGTCACCTTCTTGAACTGCAGCATTTATTATACTTGTGTAGGCCATGAACAATGATACACGGGATTACAGGGTGAAAATCATCCATCTTACTTTAAATAAAATCTGCAGTGAGGATTTGTTGGTTTCCTGTAGACTACCGATGCCCTTATTATTATAAGAAACTTCTTTAATTTAGAAAGGCACATGCTCAGCATATGAAGACTGCTCATCTCATTAAGACAAAAATACCTGCTAGAAATTTCTTTAAGACTATTACAGTGAGCAACCCCAGAGTCAAGGAGCCCTGGCAAAGTTAAAGCAACTTGTCTATGGAAATCACAAATGAATCAATTATAAAGCTATTCAACAAGAGAGGCTGCAGTTGAAAACGGAAAACTGCAGCAACAAAGCTTTGCAGAGCATAACATGGCAGGTAAAAAGCAAAGACTCTGGGCTCAAGTTCTAGCCCTGCCACTTACCGGTTGGGCTGCTATTTAAACTCTCCACAGCTCAGTTTATCCATCCATGTATAGGTATAAAGGTAGTACATACCCCTCTTATGGTTACTGTAGGAACAAAATGAGTCAGCAATGTGCTTAGTATAGTGGCTGGCATGTAGTTAGCCGCCATTGTTATTTCTGGCAGGAGCCAGTGATTGTTCATCAGAGTGCCGGAGCCAGATGGGCCTGGATTCAGAGCCCAGCTCCACTGATTATTAGAAATGGCCCTTTGGACAAGCTTCTTAACCTCTTAAGCCTCAACTGCTTCACCTATGAAATAGGACTAATCATAATCCACCTCACTGAGCTTTTGTGAGGATTATGTGACAGAATGCCTGTGACAGGTACAGCACAACGTAGCTACCTACCATGAATCACTACAGTAGGGGATTCGTCGAGAAATTTCTCTTCAGTTTCTTTACCTTCTCGTTGTTTTTTTTCCATGACACAAAAAATAACAATGTTCAGTAGTCCCCTCTTCTCCATGGTTTCACTTTCTGCACTTTCTGTTACCCATGGTCAACTGAGGTCAAAAAACAGATGATCCCCATTCTGACTTATTGCCACACCTATCTCCTCACTTCATCTCATCACAGAGGCATTTTATCATCTCATATCATCACAAGAAGAATAAGGATATTTTGAAAGAGACCACACATTCACATTGTTTTTATTACATTATATTGTTATAATTGTTCTATTTTATTACTGTTGTTAATCTCTTACTGAGTCTAATTTATAAGTTAAACTTTATCCTAGGGGTGTGTGTGTGTGTGTATATATATATATATATGAAATATATATATATGAAAAAACATAGTCTATATAGGGTTTGGTACTGTCTGTGGTTTCAGGCATCCACTGTGGGTCTTGGAACATGTCCCCCATGAATAAGGGGGAACTACTGTATGCTAAGACAATTTGAAAAGGAAAAAACTCAACAAATGGATGCATGGAAAATTGGATATCTACATGTTAAAAAAAAAAAAAAAAGAATGGTGGATCCCTTCCTCACACCATATACAGAAATTAACTTAAAATGGATCAAAGACCTAAATGTAAGAGCAAAACTATAAAAGTTTTAGGAAAAAACATAGGTATAAATCTTCATGACCTTGGTTTCTTAGCCATGACACCAAAAGCACAAGCAATAACAATAAAAAATAAACTGGATATCATCAAAATCAACAACTTTTGCCCTTGAACTGATGCCATCAAGGAGGTGAAAAAAACAACCCAAGATGGGAGAAAATCATTGCAACTCATACATCTGGCAAGGCATTTGTATCCAGAATACATAAAGAACTTCTATAATTCAATAATAAAAAGACAAATAACCTAATTAATAGATAAGCAAAGGCTCTGAATAGACATTTCTCCAGAGGAGATATACAAAAGGTCAATGAACACATGACAAGATGCTCCACATGAGTAGCCATCAGGGAAATGCAAATCAAAACCACAATGAGATATCATTTTATACCCACTAAGATGAATATAATTAAATTAAAAAGGCAGAAATAACAAGTGTTGGTGAAGATGTAGAGACATTGGAGATCTCATCTACACCACTAATGGGAATGTAAAATGCTGCAGCCACTTTGGAAAACAGTCTGGCAGTTCCTCAAAGGGTTAAACATAGAGTTACCATATGACCCAGCAGTTCTACTCCTAGGTATAGACCCAAGAGAAATAAAAACATGCCCACACAAAAACTTGTATGCTAATGTTCACAGCAACATCATAGTATTCAAAAGTGGAAATGAGTGTCCATCAACTGATGAATGGATAAAGAATATGTGTCATATCCATAAAATGGAATAGTATTTGACTATAAAAAGAAATGAAATACTGATAGATGCTACAGCATGGAACAAACTTGAATACCTTGAAAGAAGCCAGTCACAAAAGACCTCATGTTGTATAGATGGACTTCAAATATAAGAAAAGTCCAGAATAGTGACAGGTCCATTAGTGATGGAAAAGTGATCAGTGGTTTCCTAGAGGCAGAGGCGTGGAGGAAAGTGGTTAGGGAGAAATGGGGAGTGAATGCTAATGGGTACAAGCTTTCCTTTTTGGTTGGTGAAATGTTCTAAAATTGATTGCAGTGATGGCTACACAATTGAATAGACTAAAAACCATTGAATTGTACACTTCAAATAGGTGAACTGTATGGTGTGTGAATTGTAGCTCAATAAAACTGTTATAAAAAATAACAATGAAAATTTCAGGAGCCTCCTCAGCTTGGAAGATGAATTCTGTAGCACTTCAGATGGGCCCCAGACCCATGTTCTAGCAGAAGCAGTAGGGGCTGGCAATGGAACTGTTCTAGATAGCCCCAGAGATAGACAGCAGCTGGAAGAGACTCCAGAGCCAGTTGCCGAATGCATGCGATTCCCTACACCCCTTTCTTTGTTTAGTTTCACAGTCGGAAGTTCTGTGGAGATGCAGACAAACAGAGCAATGGCTCTCTTCTCCCCAACAGAACAGAACTGGGTCATGCCGCAAATGAGGAGTTCATTTTCCTTGCTCACACCCAATCACATGAATCCCGTCTACCTATAAGAACCCTCAGGAGAGAGACCACGAGGTAGACCGTGCTTTGGAGGATGGTGTGCCCAGGAGTTGGAACTGAGGAAGCCAGAGAATGAGCCCACTTGATCAACAGTGTGTATACTGGGAAGATTCCGGTATGGTATTTGAAGCTGTGCCTCAAAAAGGAGTCCTGAGGCTTTGAGTTTTTTAGATAAAAACACTGAATTCAGGACACCTGGGTGGCGCAGTCGGTTAAGTGTTTGCCTTCTGCTCAGGTCACAATCCCAGGGTCCTGGGATCCAGCCCCATGTCAGGCGCCCGGCTCGGCAGGGAGCCTGCTTCTCCCTCTCTTCCCCTCTTCTGCTCTCTCTCACTATCTCTGTCTCTCTCTCTCAAATAAATAAATAAAATCTTTAAAAAAAAAAATTGTCTTCACACAGTATTAAGGCAAATTCCTCCTAAGAACCTAGTACTTAAACTTCTTGGTGTGTGAGATTGTAGGGAAATAACTCAAAAGTTATATTGCAGCAGAAAAACAGAGACTCATACAGAAATGGATATTTAAAACAATCTTTCCAAGATCCCAGATGTCCATCAACAAGTGAATGGATAAAGAAGATGTGGTATATATACGATGGAATATTACGCAGCCATCAAAAAAATGAAATCTTGCCATTTGCAACAACGTGGATGGAACTAGAGGGTATTGTGCTAAGCGAAATAAGTCAAGCAGAGAAAGATAAGTATCATATGATCTCACTGATATGTGGAATTTAAGAAACAAGGCAGAGGATCATAGGGGAAGAGAGGAAAAAATGAAACAAGATGAAACCAGAGAGGGAGACAAACTATAAAAGGGTCTTAATCTTAGGAAACAAACTGAGAGGGACGCCTGGGTGGCTCAGTTGGTTAAGCGTCTGCCTTTGGCTCAGGTCATGATCCTGGGGTCCTGGGACAGAGTCCTGCATAGGACTCCCTGCTCAGCAGGGAGCCTGCTTCTCCCTCTGCCTGCCACTCCCCTGCTTGTTCTCTCTCTCTCACTATCTCTCTCTCTCTCTGTGTCAAATAAATAAAATCTTAAAAAAAAAAAAAGGAAACAAACTGAGGGTTGCTGGAGGGAAGGGGGTGGAGGGATGGGGTAACTGGGTGATGGACATTGGAGGGTATGTATAGTAATGAGCACTGGGTATTATATAAGACTGATGAATCACAGACCCGTACCCCGAAACAAATAATACATTGTATGTTAATTAATTGAATTTAAATAAAAAAGGGAAGAAAAAATCTTTCCATCTTTTTTATTTCTCTTTTATTTAGCCTTATTTCTTCTCCTTTCTTCCTTTGTCCCTCTTTCCCTCTTCTTCCCTCCCATCAGCTCACTCCCCCTTCTCTGGTCACCAGATTTTTCAGTACGAAGTTGGTGAGCGTGTCACAACGTGAACTTCGCACGGCCTTTACGCCACTACCTACCTTGACGCCCCAAAGGAAAGAGGTCCAAGATAATTCTTGTTATTGGAGTTCAATGCGGCTGCACAGTGGTTGCTAGGCAGACAAGTTGAGCCCAACGTCTGTGGCTTTATGCCATTTCCTTGGTTTCTAAAGCAGGAGAGGTGTATCCTAAACCCCAGGCCCAGATGTCTGGCTGGTTATTTTCCAGGCCAATATTCTTCATATGCATATTTCTATTCCTTCTCAGGATTCTCCTCTGAAAACACAACAAGGCATTTCATTCTGCTAGGTCAGGGTCTGTGACAGACTGTATTTTCCAAAGATGGTCATGCTGTATGTTCCATCCTTACAATGTGATGTTGACACTTCCCAATAAGAGATGGGGTCTATGTTCCATCCCCCTGAACCTAAGTGGGCCTTTGTAACAATTCTTCCAATAGAGTACGGCTGTATGACTTCTGGGGCTAGGTCATAAAAGGCAACGAAGCTTCCATCTGGCTCTCTTTCTCTTAGGACAAACACACTGGTATCCATAAGCCACCATATAAAAAGTCTGGCCCTTCAAAGCTGCTATGATAGAGAGATCACATGGAGAGACCATGTGGAGAGGAAGGAGCCCCCGCTGTTCATCCAGCCTTCCACTGTGCGAGTCTTCCCAGCCCAGGCACTAGAATGTGAATGAGTGAGCCTTCAAACGATTCCAGCCTCCAAGCTTCAAACTGCCGCACTCAACACAGAGTGGAATCAAAAGGAGCTATCCTTGCCCAGACTGAAGATTTGTGATCAAAACCAGTGTTCTTCTTGTTGTCTTTCAAGCCAGGCAGTTTCCTTTATGGAGGCTCCTGGCACAGAATGCGTTAAGACTGTGCCTCCCCCTCTGTTACCGTCGGGCAGAAGCTGCTTGCCACGGCTTCCATAGAACAGAGAGAAGGTTAAGCTGGCTCCTCTGAAATGCCTTCCAGGGTGGCATCCAAGGAGACTAGACATCTTCCTCCCTAGATGTCTCCAGCCAGAGGTGCCTTCTGCCCAAGAAATGGAGAGGTCCAAATAATATTCACAGCCTTTTCTATTTCTTTAAAAGGCAAAACCATCGGCGGTGAACGAATTTTTGAAACACGGTATTGAATTAAATATACATAGATACATATATAGGGAAAGAGTACACATCACACAACATCATTTTTATAACGTTCAAAACCAACAAAACAGGGGCGCCTGGGTGGCTCAGTCGGTTAAGCGGCTGCCTTCAGCTCAGGTCCTGGGATGGAGCCCCACATCGGGCTCCCTGCTCAGCAGGGAGTCTCCTTCTCCCTCTCCCTCTACTGCTCCCCCTGCTTGTGCTCTCTGTCTCTCTCTCTGTCAAATAAATAAATAAAATCTTTTAAAAAATATATTTTTAAAAAAACCAACAAAACAAAATAACATTTTATGGATTCAAATAGATACGGTAAAATTCTGAGAAAAAGGCAAGAAAACAGTCAACGTGAAATTAAGGGCAGGGCAGGGGATGAGATCAGGCACACTGGTGTGATTGTAAGTGAGTAAGTGGTAAGTGGTAGGTTTAGGGTGCTCATTTGACTGTTATGCTTCATAATTTACATGTACATTACCTATGTTCCTTTGTGTGTTAAATCCTGCATAACAAAAGAACATGATTAAAAAAATGGATGTTAGGTTAATGTTTCCAATTCTAAAAAACAAAACACTTGGCATCATCCAGTGATTGCACAGTCCTCCCCTCACTACATATTATGTCTCATGATTATTTATGTACTCTTACCCCATTCACATGGTTCTGCCCAGTTTCCCATCCTGCTCCCCTCTGCCCAGGACCTTTGCTGTGGCCTCCTAATTGGCTCCCTGTCTGTTTCTTCCTCCTACCACACCCACAGCTTGTCCAGTGAGCCTTCTGAAAGCATAACTCTCATCCTGCTTTCCACAGCTCAATTCCCTTCAGTGACTCCTCGTGGCCCTTTTATTAAAATCGAGAGCCTGACTTTCTTAGCCTGGCATTCAAGGCCCTTATAGTCCAGGTGTTTAATGCTCGGTTAGGCTCCAGCCAGACCTTGCCATTTCCCATTCAGGCCTCAGATCTCCCACCTCGGTGTCTTTGTCTTGTGGTTCTCCTTGCCTCTTTCCAATGTCTCCACACTTCCAACCTCGAAAATCTAGTTCCAACACTTCCACCATCATGAGGCCTTTCCTGATCCACCCCTGGAACAGACATACACACGGCTGTTCCCGTGTCTCAACTCTGCTAGGGCTCTAGGTGCTATCAAATGGGACAATCGATCACTTTTTGCCTTGCAGAACAAGCATGTTGGGTCTGTTCACTTCCCCTGTGAGACCACAGGTTCCTTTAGAGTAGAGACCATGGGGGGGAAATCGGAGGGGGAGAAGGACCATGAGAGACAATGGACTCTGAAAAACAAACTGAGGGTTCTAGAGGGGAGGGGGTTGGGAGGATGGGTTAGCCTGGTGATGGGTATTGAGGAGGGCACGTTCTGCATGGAGCACTGGGTGTTATGCACAAACAATGAATCATGGAACACTATATCTAAAACTAATGATGTAATGTATGGGGATTAACATAACAATAAAAAAATTTAAAAAAAAATAGAGTAGAGACCATATCTGATTCATTGTGTTTGTGCTGGTTTGTTGTTGTTGTCGTTGTTGTTGTTTTGTCCTCACAACTCCTTACAGATATCAAACATTCAATATGTTTAGAATGATTGTATTACAAAATGAAATGAATTCCACATTAAGATCTCTCCTAGGCAAAATTATAAAGTGGAGAAAACTTATCTTTGGTGTCTCCAGCCTACCTACTCAGTTGTCCTCCCCTGCTAGGAGCTTATGCCCTCCCCATGGAGCTACCCATCAACTTCACACCTACTTGTCCGAACAGAACCTTTTTTTACAAGAAGACCTGATAAATTCATGAACACTACTGTATAAACTACTGAGAAGGCTTCTGATGTTACTGCTCTTTTACTGAGAAGTACTTATTTTGTTAACAGAAGACAAAATCAAAGACTATATCTGTTCTGGTTTGAACAGCATCTCCCAAAAATTCATGTCCCTCCAGAACCTCAAAGTGTGACCTTATTTGGAGATAGGGTATTTGCAGCTGTAATTGTTAAGATGAGGTAATTCTGGGGTGGGGTGGGTCCTAAATCCAATAACTGGTGTCCTGATTAGAAGTCCATGAGAGATACAGAGACAGAGGGAACTCAGTCAAGTGGAAAAACAGAAATGGGAGTGATGCAGCTACAAGCCAAGAACACCACACAGTGCCAACCACCAAAAGCCAGGAAAGGACAAGGAAGGATTCTTTCTTAGAGCCTTCAGAGGGATTGTAGCCCTGCCAACACCTCGATCTCAGACTTCTGGTCTCCAGAACTGTGAGGCCTCCTTTTCTGTTGTTTTGACCCACGAAGGTGTGCAGGTAGTTTGTTAACCCAGGGAACTAATACAACATCTGAAACGCCAGATGCCCAGGCACCACTTCACCACTTAATACTGGGA
Source organism: Halichoerus grypus (assembly GCF_964656455.1). Classification (NCBI taxonomy): domain Eukaryota; kingdom Metazoa; phylum Chordata; class Mammalia; order Carnivora; family Phocidae; genus Halichoerus; species Halichoerus grypus. The sequence goes on along the minus strand of NC_135715.1, from coordinate 61,714,102 downwards.
GAAGATATCAGTGCCCCAGGTGAGACCCACACCACCTATTGTACCTGTCCCAACCGTAGTGCTTAGCGGGGGAAAATTAGGAGCAAGACTGAGATGGGGGCAAACTCTTGGTCATCACTACCAGCACCTTGCAAAAATGTGAGGACCAATGACGCCAACATCTTTCTGCACTGGGTGTGTTCAGCTACCTGCTGGGTGGGCTGAGGCCAGAGTCAGGAGCAGGGCCATGAAAACACAAACTAATGCAGTGGCTATCAAACTTTTGGGGTCATTGATCCCTTTGAGAACACGGTATGATCTAAGGACCCTCTCCCAAGAAATACAGGCACACATTCCCTAAAATTTGCAAAAAGCTTTAGAAGTTTCACAGGTTCCCAGGGGTAAGAACCTTTGATCTTCTAAAATATACAACAATGATGTGGCTAAAGTTAACTTACAGAAGATGTGCACTTCCAACAATGGTGAGTAGTTTTATTTCCATATATATGCATTAAATACAGGGTAGGAGCACACCAAGTCCCTGGCATTAGATAGATCTTGAGTCAAATCCCAGCACTCCCCTTCACTAAGATATTGCCTAGACTCTCTCAGCATCAGGTGTCTTGTCTGGAAAGTGAGGGACAGCAACACCTGTCTCCCAGGGCTACCATGAGAAGGAAATGTAGTGTAATGTTAGTTACAGACTCCAGAGTGCCCTGGACATCCCCTTCATATGGCTTTTCTCCCTTGTCATCATTTAAATAAGCAGCTGTTCAGTGGCTGTCACCCCCAAGGGATTATAAGCTTTGGGAGAGCTTTATTCACAGCTGCAGCCCAGGGGCTCTATAATTGTTGACAGGAGGACTACTTTGCTCAGCATAGTGCCTGATGCATGGTATAGGCTTCATAAATAATGGCTCCTATGAACATCCAACTCAAACTCATAAAACCAGGGAAGAACAGCTAGTCAACGAAAGGCTATCTGCCAAGACCTTCAACCTCAGACACATATTGAGAAAATAAGTGGGAGAGGAACAAGTGTTACGTCCTCTGTTGCTATCCCCAAGCAAAGAAGTAGGGGATTCAGAGATTCAGAGGCTACCACTCCCACAGACTACCAGGAAATGAGCTTCTTCCCCTAGTTCTGGTCTGCACAGCAGCTCTTGAAACTCAACACGATCTGCAAGTCTGAATGAACATGACACCAACTGCTGAGTGGGAGGCAATATCATCTGGGGCGAGAAGCCTAGCCCTTTCCCAAAAAGGTGTTACTTTTGATCTCCTTCAAGTATGATCAAGGTGGGTGAAGTGGTAGCTGTTGGAAGGCTGGGTGAGGTGTGGGTTGGCTGAGTCAGTGCTGGCCAGGTTCCCCTTGGGAAATTCCCATGGGGGGGGAGCGGGTGGCAGTTGTCAGCTGGGAAATTAACCAGGTGTGACTTCAAGATCAATGGGGAGATTATACTCTGCCCGTGGAAAAGCCTGGGTCTAATTAATGGATAGGACGCTGGGGTGGAAGTGAGATCTTGTGTTTGGAATGAAGTCCTTCACCTTGGCCCTCTCTGTCTCCAAATGATATTATTTCCCACCTCCCTAGCTCACAGGAATACTGTTAGGATAAATAAAATGAAATGATAAACAGACACTTTGAAAAGCTGAAAAACTACAGTAAAGTAGACAAATGAAAAATTATATAAAATAATTGAGTGGATTTTCATGTTGTGTTACTTTTATAAGCAAAAAAGATTATAATGAAAATACTACTGAAAAATTTTCATGCATGGCATTATCATTATTATTATTATTATTATTATTAGTCTCCACTTTGCACCAAGGAGCAGATCCCTCATTTTAGAGAATGGAGCCCCAGCCAACGAATCAGGATCGTTGGGTGATCATTGTGGCCAGCAGATCCCAAGGGAGCAAACAAATGTGAGAGGCCAACCCAACAATAAAAAGATGTCTTAAGCTTCCTCCCATATCTTCATGTTTAAAATAAACACGCATTTCAAATTCTCAACCCAGGTCCTAAACACAGACTGGTAAATACACCTGCATGAAAGGATTAAAGGGTAGAAGTTGAGGGTGATGTGGGACCCCATGGGAAAAATCTAGCAACAAGGACTCATTCCTTCCAGACACAGATAAACTCCCAGGGCCAACTTCTCCCACAACATGGCTCATGCCTTCTGTTTGAGTGACTGCAAGACAAAGGACTATTTCCCAAGACAGGAGAAGGAGCAGCTTTTCATTAATAATGACTTTCATTTTACCAGCCACCAGCTATGCAATAGATAGTTTCTATGCATTATTTCTAACCCTCAAAACAAGTCCCAGTTTATAAATGAGATTGAGAGGGCACAGATGACATATAAGATTGTTCTCCTTATGAAGGGTGGCCCAGGGTTTGAACCCAGGCCATCTTGCTCTGTAGGCTCACCCTTCCTTCAGCCATGCGTGAGGCCACTTACAGTGAAACCCAGCACACCTTGGAGACTGAGCATATTCAAATGGGGTCCAGCCGGGCATTTTTGCAGGCTGGGCTATGCCTCTTCTCTAAACTAGGACACTTACACTGCCAGAAGTCCAATATTGAACTAGACAACCCCTTATTTTAGCTTCTATCCAGTAAGATGAAAATTTAAAAACCAGACATGAACAAAAATATTTTAACTTTTTATTATGGAAAAATTTCTTTTTTTTTTTTTAAGATTGTATTTATTTATCTGACAGAGGGAGACACAGCAAGAGAGGGAACACAAGCAGGGTGAGTGGGAGAGGAAGAAGCAGGCTTCCTGCTGAGCAGGAAGCCCGATGTGGGGCTCGATCCCAGGACCCCAGGATCATGACCTGAGCCGAAGGCAGACGCCCAACAACTGAGCCACCCAGGCACCCCTATTATGGAAAAATTTCAAACACAAAAGTCAAGAAAGTGGTAGAATTTAAACCCCCTGTACCATGACCTGGCTCCAACTATCACCAACATTTTGCCATCTTTGTGTCATTGAGCCCTCTTACTTTCTGGAGTATTTTAAGCCATTCCCAGACCTTATGTTATATTATCTGTAAATATTTCAGTATTGATCCTAATACATAAAGACTTAAATTTAACATGACAACAGATCCATTATCACTCCTAAGCAAAGCAATAATAATTCCTTAACAGTGTTTCTTCATGTATTTGATTTTCCCCAAATGTCTCCAACATGTCTCTTTCATTAAGTTACTGCATTCAGTCCCCACTTAACAAAATCTGGTTGTTTCAGTCCTATACAATTTCTTTTTTGGGGAAAAAAAATTCAAAGGTAAGGGAACATTATTGGTAGGTGGTCAAAGACATTCCTTTCACAACGAGCTCAGGAAGAGAGAACCACCCAAGCAAAGCAAACTGCGTTATCCACACAGTGCACTGCGTGTTGGCTGAAAACTACTTCAGTGTTAGGAATTGAGTCTCATCTCCGCTGCAGGCACAGAGCGGGTTTTCATTGTACTGAACAGAGAGCGTTTTCATTGTACCGAACAGCGCGGGGACGGATGAGGGAAACAGAATGTGCGTGGAGCGGGTGAGAAGTGAACTCGGCGACCGCCTCAAGAGTCCATGTGGTTGCTCTGAAGTAAGAGAAGTGTTTCTTAAAAATAAATAAATGAATAAATAGATGCAGCACTCACAGTAGCTGCAAACTCTCGGCTGGAATATGCAAATACTTTATAAAATTAAGACTAAGTTTGAGCCTCTCCTTCCTTTAGAAAAGAAGGCATGTGGTGAAGTCATTTTGTGTTTTGTCATTAACACAAGAGAAAATGAGTAACAGATAAACAATATTTGCGCTCCCTCTGGGCCTCCATTTCTTTAGCTTCAAAATGGTGGTGTTGAGGATGGGCATGATGATCCTCAAAAGGCTCCTCCAGCTAATCATCAGTAGAGGGTAGGGTGCTATGCCACCATACACCCCCTTCAAGACAAGGATACTCATTCCCCAGGTTGCCTGCAGTCTTGGCTGCTGCTGATTCACAGCTGAGTCCCTCCCTAGAAACTACTCTTGGCCCAAGTTCCTATCTCTTTTCTAGGGGCCACCACCAATGACAACCATTGACTAGATGATGAGGAAGGTATTAAGGCTCAGGCCACACCCCTCAATGGAGAAAACTCTGAAGAGCCATCCTCTTTCAGGATGGCCAAGAGCTCTGTTCCAACTGCATCACAGTCCAGCACCTCCCTCCATCCAGTCCCACCGCCACCACCCCCCCTTATCCCTAACAGGTAATATCCAAAGGAGCACACCTCAATAAATGTCCCCCATGCAGTTTCAGAGTCTGTTTCCTGGAAACAGACTTACAATAGTATCTGTGATTCCATGACCTGCATGTCATCAGCTGGGACCCTAGTGCACCTTACCTGACTCCTAAACCCCAACATTTATGGCTGGAATGCAACTGATAACAGTCAGAAAGTAGGTAGCTCTCTTTTGAATACAAGAGTTCTGAGGCAAAAAAAAAAAAAAAAACTGAGAAAACCACACTCAGACCAAGCTAGCAGCCCAAATTCCTCAAGGGTCAGGTTATTTTCACCATCCTGCACAGTTAAAACTGTCATCCACAGTTGTGAACTCAGAAAGAGTGGTTAGCAAAACTACTGGAAAACGATAAAGGCAACAATATTTCCATGTAATAATCAACACAGCAGCCTGGGTGAGCTTGGAAAATGAAAGTCAGGTCATGTCACCCCCACGCTCAAAACCCTCCAATGGGAAGCCATGCTCCCCATCTCACTTGGAATATAATCCCAAATTCCTACCTTGGATTCTAAGACCTAACATGCTGATTGCCTCTCTGACCTTATAACCTACCACTCTCTCCCTCTCCGCAACAACTAACCCTGGCCTCCTTGCCATTGCCAGAAAATTCCAAGCCCACTCCTACACCTCAAGGCTTTTGCCTTTGCAGTTCCTTCTGCCTGAAGTGCCCTTCTCCCAAATAGCTACATGGCTCCACATGACCTCACTTCCCTCAGGTCTCTCATTAAATGTCATCTTATTAAGGATGCCTTCCTGCCTCTTCCATAGAAGGGTCTTCAAAATGGTTATACGCCTCCAGAAACACAAAATCTTTCCAAGGATTATGGAAGCATGTACATAGTTTTAAGGGAAGTGCTTTTCAAAGCCTCCTGTTCTAGCTGCATCCTTTCCCAAACTGTTCAACTTGAGTTTGACCAGGATCAAGTATCCTACAAATTCCTCGACTCACCTCCTCCTTCATAATAAATCTTCCTCCCACTTTACAGAAGAAATATTTACCTCTCCCTCATCCCAAATCTCATAATGATGCATTGCCCGCCCCCCCCCCCAACCTCCCAGGTGTCAGGAAAAGATCTATTTGAAATGTTGAGGTTGCATTCAGGAAAGTGCATGATGCTGATGACTAAATAAAATAACTTCTTGAAGTTCAAGTAGTTCTAATTCATTGCTTTCAACAAAATGGAAGGAGTTCCTAATAGAGTTATTCACTCTAGAGATCTAAAAATAATTTTTGATGAAAGATCACCAAGTGATTTTTGACATTAACTCAGAAGGAGTTCAGAGAATTGAGTGACATTGCTCTAGCAGAACCCTTCCACTCCTATCTACTTAGGTATGCAGACAAGATTTCTTAGCAATTACATCTATAAAAATAAAAAATAGTAACAGAATTGATGTTGACTCTTGTATCATTCAGGCAATAAGTCACATTCAGCCATGGGTATTTGAACTAATTGTGATTTTGAAAGAAGGACAAAGTCTATTTTATAACAAGATATATTTACAATAAAAAATTTTGCTTTTTATTTATAAGAAAGTATTAAGATTTTAAGTAATGGGTGGGGGATGGGGAAATTGGGTGTTGGGCATTAAGGAGGGCACTTCATGTAATGAGCACTGGGCATTACATGCAACTCATGAATCACTAAATTTTACCCCTGAAATTAATAATACACTATATGCTAACTAAATTGAATTTAAATTTAAAAAAAAAAGATTTTTAAGCATAAAAATATGTTAAGATAAAATTCTGAATAGAAATATAAATTCAAAGAGAAAAAGAAATGATGTAATATTTCCAACAGTTAAAAATGAGCTTGTTTATGTAGTTTTAAAATGGGTAATGATAGATATCAAATTAATATGGTATTCAGATTCAAATAGATGTATTTTTAAAGTTATATAATTAATTTTTTAACAAAAGTAGTACTTTTCCCAATATACAGGGAGTTATATTCTTTAAAACTACTACTAATAATATTTAGAAATCCATTTGGGGTGCCTGGGTGGCTCAGTCAGTTAAGTGTCTGACTCTTGATTTTGGCTCAGGTCATGATCTCAAGCACCTCATTCAGGCTCTGTGCTGGGCCCGGAGCCCACTTCAGATTCTCTGTCCCTGGGGCTCAGTCATTAAGTGTCTGCCTTCGGCTCAGGTCATGACCCCAGGGTCCTGAGATCGAGCCCCACATCCAGCTCTCTGCTCAGCGGGAAGCTTGCTTCTCCCTCTCCCACTCCTCCTGCTTGTGTTCCCTCTCTCACTGTCTCTCTCTCTCTGTCAATAAATAAATAAATAAATCTTAAAAAAAGAAAAAAGATTCTCTGTCCCTCTCCCTATGCCCCTCCCCCCCCCAAAAAAGAAATCCATTTAAAAGTAGTGAGAATCCACACTACTGACCCTACGGACATGAAAAGGAATAAAGGAATATTATATAATAATCTATACCAACAAATTTGATAACTTAGATGAAAAGGACCAATTCCTTGGAACACACAAGCTAACAAAACTCACACAAGGAGAAATAGAAAATCTGAATCTATCTTAAAAATTCAATAGGGGCGCTTGGGTGGCTCAGTGGGTAGAGCATCCGACTCCTGATTTCAGCTCAGGTCATGATCTCAGGGTCGTCAGATCAAGCCCCGAGATGGGCTTCATGCTCAGCATGGAGTCTGCTTGGGATTCTCTCTCTCCCTCTCCCTCTGCTCCTCTTCCCACTTGCACTCTCTCTCTCTCTAAAATAAATAAATAAATAAAATCTGTTTTTAAATTGAATAAATAATCAATAGGCATTAGGCCCAAATGTTTCACTGGTAAGTTCTATCAAACATTTAAGGAAGAAATATATCAATTCTCTACAATGTCCTCCAGAAAATAGAAGCAGAGGGAATATTTCCTAACTCATTTTATAAGGCCAAGATTACCCTAATACCAAAACCAAATAAAGATATTACAAAAAAAGAAAAATACAGACCAATACCTCTCATGAACATAGCACGAAAATCCTCAACAAAATATTAGCAAATCAAAAGACCACAGAAGTGGGGCTCCTGGGTGGCTCAGTCGGTTGAGCGTCCAACTCTTGGTTTCAGCTCAAGTCATGGTCTCGGAGTTGTGGGGTTGAGCCCCAAATCAGACTCCGTGCTCAGCATGGGGTCTGCTTGAGATTCCCTGACTCTCCCTGTGCCCCTCCCCCTACTCTCATGGTCTCTCTCACCCTCTCTCAAATAAATAGATAAAATCTTAAAAAAAAAAAAGACTACAGAAGAAATATTATATGATTTTATCAGTTGATAGAGAAAAAGCATTTGACAAAATCCAATACTCTCAGCAAACTAGGAATAGAGAGAAAATTTCTCAACTTGATAAAGAGCATCACAAAAATCCTGCAGCAATTATATTTAATGGTGAGAAACTAGATACTTTTTCCTTAAGGTTGGGAACAAGGTGAGAATGTTCCCTTTCACCACTCATAATCAGCATCATATTAGAAGTCTTAAATAATGCAATAATATAAGAAAAAGGAAATAAAAGGTATACAGATTGTGAAGGAATAAATAGAACTTTGCAGATGATATGATTGTCTATGTAGAAAAATCCCAAAGAATTGCCAAGAATCTCTTAGAACTAATAATTGAATATAGCAAGTTTGTAGGATACAAGCTTAATATGGAAAAAGTCGATTGTTTTCCTATTCTTGCAATTAGCAACTGGAAATTGAAGTTTAAAAAAAAATACCATCTACAAAAGCATCAAAAAGAAAAGAAACATTAAGTATAAATTTAACAAATTATACGCAAGATCTATATGTAGAAAACTACAAAACTCTAATGAAAGAAATCAAAGATCAAGATCTTTCATGAATTGAAAGACTCTATATTGTCAAGATATCAATTCTTCCTAAATTGATCTATAAGATTCAATGCAACCCCAACCAAAAACTCCAGCAAGTGTTTTTGTAGATATTGACAAAATAATTCTAAAGATTATATGGAAAGGCAAAGACAGAATAACCATCACAATATTAAAGAAAAAGAACAAATTTGGAAGAATCACACTGACTTCAAGTCTTATAATAAAGCCACAATAATGAAGACAGCACAGCATTGCCAAAGAATAGACACTCATCAAAAGAACAGAATATTTAGCTCAGAATTAGAGCAATACAAATTTAACCAATGGATCTTTGAAAAAGGAGCAAAGGTAATCCAATGGAGAAAGAACAGGCTTGACAACAAATGGTGCTGATAGAACTGGACATTCATATGCAAAACTCAGACCTAGATATAGACCTTCTGTTACAAAAATTAGCTCAAAATAGAATATAGACCTAATGTAAAATGCAAATGTGGAAAACTGCTAGAAGAAAACATAGGAGAAAATCTAGGTGATCTTGGATTTGGCGATGAATTTTTAGGTACAACACCAAAAACATAATCCATGAAGGGAAAAAAATGAAAAACTGGATTTTATTAAAGTTAAAAACTGTGACACACACTGTTAACAATATTGAAAGACAAGCTACCGACTGGGAGAAAATATTTGCAAAACACGTATCGGATAAAGGTCTTATAAGCAAATAGACATAGAACTCGTAAAATTGAACAATTAAAACATGGGTAAAAAATTTGAACAGACACCTCATCAAATATACATGGCAACTAAGCAAATGAAAATGTGTTAAACATTTGTCATTAGAAAATTACAAATTAAAACAAGATACTATCACACACTTATTAGGATGGCTAAAAAAAAATTTTTTAACCTGAAATGATTGCTGATGAGGATGTAGAGCAATAGGAACTCTCATTCATTGCTGCTAAAAAATGCAAAATTGTGCAACCATTTTGAAAGATAGTTTGGCACTTTCTTACAAAACCAAACATACTCTTACCAAATAACCCAGAAATCGCACTCCTACATATTTACCAAACTGATTTGAAAACTTATATCTACACAAAAATGTGCATGTGAATGTTTATAGCAGGTGTATTCACAATTATCAAAAACTAAAAGCAGGGTGCCTGGCTGGATCAGTCAGTAGAGCATGCAACTCTTGATCTCAGGGTTGTGAGTTCAAGCTCCACACTGGGCCTAGAGATTACTTAAAAAAAAAAAAAAAAAAAAAAAAACCTGAAAGCAACCAGGATGTCCTTCAATAGGTGAATGTATGAACAAACTTTCACATATACATACAATGGAATTTTATTCAGTGATAAAAAGAAATGAGCTATCAAACCACAAAAAGACATGGACAACTCATAAACATATATTCCTACATATGCCAGTCTGAAAAAGACAAAACCAGCCTGGGTGGCTCAGTTTGTTAAGTGTCCAACTCTTGGTTTCAGCTCAGGTCATGATCTCAGGATTGTGAAATCGAGCCCCATGTTGGGCTCCATGCCCAGGGTGGAGCCTACTTGGGATTCTCTCTCTCCCTCTCCCTCTGCCCCTCCCCACACCTGCTGGTGCACTTGCACTCTCTCTCTCTCTCAAGAAAAAAAAAAAAAGACAAAATTATAACAATGATAAAAAGATCAGTGGTTGCCAGGAATGCAGGTTAAGAGAAGTAGGACTGATAGGTGATGCACAGGGGATTTTATTTTGGGGGGAGTGGTGAAACTATGTATATGATACTGTAATTGTGGACACATGACTATGCATTTATCGAAACCCACAGAGCATAACAGCACAAACAGTTGGCCTTAATGTATGCAAACTTCAAAAACATCATTTAGGAGTTTGGGGGACAACAGGATGGAATTCAGAATGTGACGAAACAATCTAACTGTATCGTGAATGTATAAAATGACCTCACTAAAGGGGATGTGGGAAGATGTTGTTGTCCTAAGTAGCTTTGGAAGTGAATGGAATCTGTAAGACTAAAGACTAAAGACAAAAGAAATTGCATATAAGCACGATACTCTAGTGGTTAAAGTTGTTTCACACAGGGGTATAGGTTAACAAATTTGATACCGCTATACATGGATACTAGAACTAAACAATTAAGTAAATGAATGGGGGATGGTGGGAGCCTGGTTACTGTTACAGTGAGAGGTTACAGACAAGGGAGGGGAGTGATCCATGTGGTAATGGACTACAGCTGGAGATTTCAATAGGAACTCTTTTTGGGCTTAATATGGACATATAGAGTTATATAGAGAATTGTTTATTGGTATGTTTACATACACTGATTAATATACACACATATATTTCCCTTCTCTGGCACCTGAGAGAAGTAATGACACACAAATACACCAAGTACCCAGATCTTGGCTTCATTTTTTTTTAAATTAAGGTATAACTGACAAATAAATTGTAAAATATTTGAAGTGTACAATGTAATGATTTGGTATATGTATGTATTGTGAAAGGAATCCCACCTCGCAGAGCTAATTAATACTTCCTCCCATATTTTATGTCTTTTTTTTTTTTTTTTTTTTTGGTGAGAATATTTTTCTACTCTCTTAGCAAATCTCAATTGTACACTACAGGGCTATCAATTACAGTCACCATGTCATACATTACATCCTCAGGCCATATTCATCTTATAACTGAATGTTTGTAATCTTTTACCAACTTCTTCCTATTTCTTCCAGCCCCCATCCCCTGGCAACCATTTTTCTACTCTCTGCTCTGTGAGTTTGACTTTATTCAGCTTTTAAGATTCTACATATAAGTGATACCATGCAGTATTTGTCTTTGTCTGGCTTATTTCACTTAGCATATGCCCTCCATGTTGTCACTAATAGCAGTGTTTCCTTCTATTTTAAGGTTGAATAATATTCCATTGTAATCATAACAAAAAATTTTGTAGCTACATATGGTGACAGAAGCTAACTAGACTTATTGTGATCATTTGGTAATATATACAAATACCAAATCATTATGTTGTACATGTGAAACAATTGTTATATGTCAGTTACACCTCAATAAAAACCCTTACCTCACACCATACACAAAAATTAACTAAAAAACAGATCCAAGACCTAAATATAAAAGCTAAAACAGGGGGTCCCTGGGTGGCTCAGTCGGTTAAGCATCTGCCTTTGGCTCAGGTCATGATTATGGGGTCCTGGTATCAAGCCCCTAGTCAGGTGCCCCATGTCGGGCTCCCTGCTCAGTGGGAAGCCTGCCTCTCCCTTTCCCTCTGCCTGCCATTCTGCCTGCTTGTGCTCCCTCTCTCTGTCAAATAAATGAAATTTTTAAAAATAGATAAATAAAAAATAAAAGCTAAAACTTGTAAAAGTTCTGGAAGAAAGCATAAGAGAAAACCTACATGACCCTGGGGTAGGCAAAAATTTAGAAATCACACCAAAAATATGATCCATAAAAGAATTATTAAATTTGACTTTATCAAAAATTAAAGCTTTTTGTACTTCAAAAGACACCATTAAGGAAAAGAAAAGATAATCCCCAGTATGGGAGAAAATATTTGCAAATCATATATCTGACAAAGGATCTATATCCAGAATATATAAAGAACTTATAGAACTCAATAATAAGAAGACAAAGACCCAATTTCTAAAATTAGGCAAAAGATTTAAACAGATATTTTGCCAAAGAAAATGTGCAAATGGCCAATAAGCACTTGAAAAGATGTTCAACATTAGAGAAATGCAAGTTAAAACCAAAATGAGAAAGCTTTACACTCACTAAAATGGCTATAATCAAAAAGAGAGATGGGGAACAAGGCAAAGCAAATGTTGGCAAGGGTGTGGAGAAACTGGAACCCATATACATTGGTAGTGGGAGTGCGAAATGGTACAACCATTTTGGAAAATAACTGGACAGCTTCTTAAAAGGGTTGCTTAAAATGTTAAATATAAACTTATCATATGACCTAGCAATTCCACACTTAGGTGTCTGCCAAAGAGAAATTAAAACATATGTTCATAGAAAGACTTGTATAAGAATGTTCATAGCAGCATTATTCAAAATGGCCAAAATTTGAAAATAACCCAAATGTCTACAAAGCGGCAAAAGGATACACAAAATATGTTATATCCATATAATGGAACACCACTGGCAATAAAAAGGGTCATACTGCTGGGAGGTGCTACAAAATGGATAAACCTCAAAAACATTATGTTAAATGAAAGGAGCCAGACGCAAAAAAAAATATCTATTGATGATTCCATTCATATGAAAAGTCCAGGTAAGAGCAATCTACATAGCCAGAAAGCAAAACTGTGTTTGTCTGGGTCTGGGGGGTGAATGCAAACTGATACAAAGAATCTTTGGGGGTGATTAAAAAAAAAAGTTCAAAATTGGATTTTGGTGATGGTTGTACAATTCTATAAATTTATTAAAAATTATGTAATTGTACACTTAAAATGGGTGAATTTATGATATGTAAATTATACCTCAATGAAGCTGTTCAAAAAAGGACTACCTAAAAATGAAATTTAAAAAAAAGCAAATAGGGTGCCTGGGTGGCTCAGATGGTTAAGCGTCTGCCTTCAGCTCAGGTCATGAGCCCAGGGTCCTGGGATCGAGTTCTGCATTGGGCTCCCTGCTCAGCGGGGAGCCTGCTTCTCCCTCTGCCTCTCTCTCTCTCTCTCTCTGTCTCTTATGAATAAATAAATAAAAATCTTTAAAAAAAAAGCAAATAAACTCAAACTTGCATGTTTTAGTAATCACACAAAGATTATTTCCAAGTGACTTTAAAACTCAGTGATATTATTGCATATTCCCTAGTAGAATATCCCCGAAAAGGAAAACAAACAAAGAACAAAAAAATTTTAAAAACTTGAACGCCTGGGGGGCAATCAGAAGAGCATGAGACTCTTGATCTTGGGGTCGTGAGTTCAAGCCCCATGTTGGGTGTACAGATTACATAAGGAAATAAATAAACTAAAAAAAAAAAAAATTTAAACTGTTTTTTAGTATAAAGCATATTGTTTGTAATAGTGTTGGTATTGTTCTAAGACAGCAATTTGGGCTGATAAAGAAAATAAATGATTATATTGGTGTACAGTTGATCCTTGAACCATGCTGGGGTTAGGAGTCCCAAGCGCCTGAAGAGTCAAAAATCCATGTATAACTTCTGACTCTCCCAAAACTTAGCTACTAATAGCCTACTGTTGACCAGAAGCCTTACCAATAACATGAACATTACCACATATTTTGTATATTATATTTATTGTATACTGTGTTCTTACAATAAAGAAAGCTAGAGAAAGGAAAATGTTGTTAAGAAAAACATAAGGAAGAGAAAATACATTTTCAGTACTATACTGTATCCCAAAAAAAAGCCACATGTAAGTGGACCTGTGTATTTCAAAACTATGTTTTTCAGAGTCAGCTGTAGTTGAAAATGAGAATTTTCAGTGGAGGAAGGAGATACAAATGCACAATCAATTAGGTTAAATAAAAAAAACCTGTGGTCCTGAGTTTGAATTGGAATTAACAGTAGGAATTAATGATGTATTTTATCTCAAACTTTTTTTTCTAGCTTTGTCCACTAAAAATCCTAGTGACCCTATCCAGTAGTAATGAGCCTCTTAGCACCCAGACTATGGTCTCTGAATATATAAAAAAGTTTCCACTTTAAAGAACAAATACTCTTTGAAGAAATGTCTAATTCCAGATCTGTGGCACAAAATGTTCTAGATGAGCCCAAAATTTTTGTCATACCACAGAGAAAAGAAGCTACCAAAACCTACCAGAGTCGTGTCCAAAGGAAGGAAGTGCCAAACTGATTCAATTCCAACTGGCCAAATGGAATAACTGAGTATCAAAGAGGACAATATCCACCATAAACTGAAACACTTCCAGTACATCTGAATCTCTGACTTTATAATCAGACACTAAAAAACAAAACAAAACTCAATGGTTGCTTTGGAGCATGCTGGCGAATCAACCCATTATTTTGAAAAATGGTAAATAAAGCAAAGGATGAAGCATTTATGTTGCTTTCATATTCGAATTCAAACTGAGGATACCAAGCGATTTAAGAGGGCAAGGTTATCTTGCAGAAGCCTTCCAGGTAATAAAGGCAGAAGGAGAATGAAATGAGCAAACCACCATTTTGCAGTCATAATGAAATACGGGATTTAGGCAATAATTATCAAGGGTTGCTAAAATCAAGAAAAAAGATAATCACACACCATGACGTTCCATTGGAAGGACACTACACCATCTATAATGTCACCTTGCTAAAAAAGGAATGGAACCTGAATCTCAGGGAGTCACCAAACCCAATTTACAGGAAGTACAGGGGGAGGTGAACATTTATGTTAAATGATGTGTTTTAAGTCTCTTGTAATGTATAGGTATTATCCAGGAGCCCAAGGGCTTTATTTTCAATTTTCAGTTTTCTATTTTTTTTTTTTTGCAATCACAACATATGAGCCCTAATAAAATTCTGACTCAAACAAACCATTAAGAATGTATGTTTTAAGACTGGACTGTGCTGATGTTTGCACAACTGTCTAAATTCACTAAAGATCAAACTGTACATTTATGATGGGTGAAGTTTATAGTCTGTAAATTATACCCCAATAAAACTGAAAAAAAATAAAGTGTGTCAGACTGGCAGGAAAATAAGAACACTAATGGATAATAAACAGTTATTGTTGATTTTTTTAAGGCGTGATAATCAGATTGTGGTTTTTAAAAAAAGAGTCCTTATCTTTTAGAGATTAATACTGAAGTATTTACAGAAACAGATAATGGGAAGCATTTCCTTCAGAATACTCCGGTGTGGGGTGAATGAGGGCTGTAAGTGTTACAGGGGGGCATTAAGCACATGGGGCCATTTTACTAGTCTGCATTTGTGCCTGGCAGAAATGTTCTGTAATAAAAAGAATGAGGTATAAAAGGATGATTTGACAAAGAGAAACAGTGAGTAAGAGAGTCTCTTCCTCTCTCGCTTAATTATTTACTTCTTATCTTTCCACCTTTGATATTAATGCAAATACCTTGTGGCAATTGATGGCATATAAAAAATAACACTATAACTCAAGTCCCATGTCTTCAAAACTATAAAAAGTGTGGGACTGCTGCCTCCCACCCCAGGGACGTTGTAAGGAAAATAGAAACCAACCACCAATATGTGGGTCTGACCCCCCGATGGGAGCCGAACTGCTAAGCAATGATATGATCATGTCTCCCGGAGCCACACATGGACGTCCTATTTTTTTTTTAAAGATTTTATTTATTTATTTGACAGAGAGAGACACAGCGAGAAAGGGACACAAGCAGGGGGAGGGTCAGAGGGAGAAGCAGGCTTCCCGCTGAGCAGGGAGCCCGATGCGGGGCTCGATCCCAGGACCCTGGGACCATGACCTGAGCCGAAGGCAGACACTTAACGACTGAGCCACCCAGGCGCCCCACGGACATCCTATTATTTACTATAGTCTAGCTGGTGAAGTAAGATCCCCAGACCCACCAAATGGATTCTTCTTAAAATAAATATTTTGCATTGTTTCACGAAAGTCGGAGCTTACACATCTGTGAGTAACGTCACTTCAGGAAGATTCTGAGTAGAGGTGAGCTTTCCCTGCAACGTTTGGTGAACCAGCCCTGCGAAGTCTAAAGCTCTCCCCACAGCTCTGCATAATGGCTGCTTGTTGGTTTATACAGTTTGTTCCATCCCAACCCCCCTTTTTCCTTGAATCCTGGATTATTTGTTCCAGAATCGTTAGGGGATGGCGTTCAGTGTAGAACACTGTTAGTATGTTAAGTCATCTTTACCTGCCAGGAGTGCAGAAGGCGTGGCCTGGGTTGGGTTACACCTGTCAGGTGGGTAATGGGCTTTTCCATATCTTTTTTTTTTTTTTAAGATTTTATTTATTTATTTGCCAGGGAGAGAGAGAGAGAGAGAGAGAGAGAGAGAGAGAGAGAGGACAAGCAGGGGCAACGGCTGAGGGAGAAGCAGGCTCCCCACTGAGCAAGGAGCCGGGGGCGGGACTCGATCCCAGGACCCTCTGAGATCATGACCTGAGCCAAAGGCAGACGCTTAACCAACTGAGCCACCCAGGCAGTCCTGCTTTTCCATATCCAAACATGAGCATCCAGTCACTTGCCCTTGACACTCGGCTTAGGAAAACCTCGAACGTTTCCTCTGGATTGGTCTGAGTTAGATAATACAGCATGGTGGTAAAGAACATGGCCTTCGGAGTTAGATCGGCTCTGTTCAACAAGCTAGAGTCAATTCTTACCTTTCTAATCCTCAGACTCCTCATCAGGGAAATCGAAATAAAAACCCCTTCCTCTCAGGACTGACGCAGGGGTGAAATGAGATAATGCAGGGAATGCTTTTAGCACTGTGCTGGCACAGAAGACATTTTAACCAAAGCCACTCACCATGACGTTCCTAACACTGAGACTCGTGGGGGATTGAACTGGAGGTGGACCTTGCAGCCTGTTTAACTGGGGGGGAAAAAAAACATTGAAAACTGAAAATAAAGCACTTGGGCTGCTGGATGACCTGGCAGGGCACATGACTGATGAACAGATTTTTCCAGGGATGATTCTGCAATGGCAAAGCTGTTTAAAAGGGCTTCAAAGGTCTGCTGCAGTCTCTCGGAGGCCACAGCACCTGCCCCGTCAGGCTCCAGGGCGGGCCTGGTCATGGAGAGAGGGCGCACTGGCCGGAGAGTCAGACAGACCTGTCTGTGCGTCCTTGGCCTCCTCCCTGGCAAATGAGGATGCTAACATCCACCCGGATGAGAGGGAGGGTGAGAGGGAAGCCCCGCAGGAGGGATGGCAGGAGCTGAGAGGCCATGCTCTGTGCCCCGCACTGTGCGGGAAGCTTACAGGCACTGTGTTATGTAAGCCTCACAACAATCCCGAAAAGAAGGCATTACTTATTATCCTATTTCGTCAGGGAGGAAAGAAGGGCTCAGCTCGGTGAAGGCGCCTGCCCAAGGTTACATAACTGTTAGGTGAAAGGGCCAGGATTTGACACTGACTCTCAGAACAGATCCCAACCCTCCAACCATTCCTTTCTACCCTCTCACCCGGCTCCCCACCCTGGACACAGAGAGGCCCAGAGACTGTCTTCCTGTGGGACATAACATCTTAGGTGTCCCCCAGCCCCTGTGATTTCATGAAGCCCTATCACAGTTACAGAGAGGAAGGGGTATCAGGGCCTGGCTAACCTTCCTCCCTAGCTTTGCTACCAGCTCTGCGTGCAGGACCTAGCTGAACTGCGTACAATGGGACCAAGTAAAAACATCACACACACACACACACACACCCCACACACACATCCCCAGAAGATCAAGGGAATATTTATTTGGCATCTAGGGATCAACTCCTGGAAGAAAAAATACAGCAATCCATTTAAAGTCCATCTCTTCAGAAAATTAATTAACAGAAGGGCTGCTCGCTCTCAGCAGTTTCCAGAACTGAATATGCAGAGAGATGAGAGTTTGTTTTTCTGAGTACGTGCTGTCTCATTGCTTGAATTCTTTAAAGCTCAAGTTCTAGCCTCAAGTCTGCAGATCCAAAGTCACGCCGGACCTGAGAGACGTCACAGCCACGACACTTTGGAGCTGTTGTCAGACTATTCAAACAGAAGCAGAGCCAAATACCCCCCCAACCAGCGCCGCCCTGCTCCCAAAAATGTTATGTTTTCCATCACACCTAGCCATAAAGTCCCATTTGAGCTTGTGAGCCCAAGGAGCCACGCGACTGCAGACACCTTCCCGGGCTGCACTTGCGTCTTCCCTTGGGACCCAGCATCTCAGCAGAATGGCCACGGTCACGTGCTAAAATGAGTCACAAGTTCCCCAAATCTCCTGACACCACTTGAGAGCAAAGGGAAAGGGAGAGCAAACAGGCCCCGCAGGGGCTGCCTGGCCATGACCTAAGAATCCAGCCCATCTCTCTGGAGGAGCCTTCATGCCTCGAGCCCAACCTTGCACACAGCTGGGGGAAGCTCCAGAGACAGCATTTGCCCCGGGAGCCACAGGAACTGGGCCAAGCACCACGCAACCCTCTAGGGCACTCCAGACGTTGAACCACCCCACAGAGGCTTCCCTGACACCCTGGGCCCAGCAATCCCGTCATGCCAACAAGCCGGTTCCCAGAAAGTGGAATTGTCTCACAGGGAGGTTATTTTCATTCTGAGCAGGCGAGGTTCCAGGTCACACCAGGAATCTTCCCTGTACCACAGGGGAGAGACACAGAGCACACGTGTTCACAGAATGAATGCCCCTAGGGGATGGGAACCCCCACCTGCCCGCCCCTCGGCGCACACCGGGCTCCTGGGCCTTCCCTCACTGACAACTCGACCTCCACAGACACCTTGAAAATACACCATCTGCCTCATGCGTGTCTAGCTGCTCTTGAGGCAATGGGGATAGGTTCAAACTGTGTCCCCGATTCCTTCAGTGGGTGAACTGCCCCGGGGCAGAGCCAAGCAGTGTTCTCAGGGACTTGGGTCTAGCTGGCAGCTCCCCACACTCCGGCTGCACTGAGAAGTCTGGCCCCTGCCATGCCTCTTGGAGGCTGCTGAGGTCCAGCCAGACCTACCCACTCACTCTTTTCCTGCCCTTTCCTGCCATTGTGCTTTGCTCCAGACCTTGAAAGGACCATCCACCTTAAAAGCCTCACGTGTCCCATCGAAACCTGCCTATCACAATCCCCCCGCCCCAGGCTTTGAGGCCCAGCCAAACACTCCGGCACCTTAAAAGGCCCCCGTAAGTCCCCATCCCCATCCTCCAGTCCAGGCACACCCCCCCGACCCCAGGTGTCGCTCATCCCATCCCACCACCCCAGACGGAATGCACTAGGAATCCAGTCTACTGCCACACTTCTTGGGGCACTTACTGTTTACTCTTAGCTCTCGTGCACATATGCTGATTTT
Source organism: Halichoerus grypus (assembly GCF_964656455.1). Lineage (NCBI taxonomy): Eukaryota > Metazoa > Chordata > Mammalia > Carnivora > Phocidae > Halichoerus > Halichoerus grypus. Next base: position 61,695,015 of record NC_135715.1, on the reverse strand, counting down.
TAAATCTTCCTCTTTTTTGAGATAATTTTAGACATACAGGAGAGTTATAAAAGTAATACAAAGAGTTTCTGTACACACTTCACCCAACTTCCCCAATGTTAACACCTTACGTAGCCGCAGTACAACCATCTGAACCAGGGAGTTAACCTTGGTACAATACTATTACCTAAACTACAGGCTTTATTTGGCTTTTCCACCCATGTCCTTTCTTCTGTAACGAGATCCAATCCATGATCCTTCACCGCGTTCAGTCAAGTCTCCTTACTCTCCCCCAAATCTGTGATGTGAGCCGGACGCTTTGGGAGACGTACTGGTCAAGTATTTTATAAAATGTCTCTTAACTTGGGTTGGTCTGATGTCTTCGTACCACTAGACCGAGGTTGTTCATTCTCAGCAAGAATCCCGCAGACAGGATGTGACTTCTCAGGACATCACATCAGCAAGTACATGGTGTTGATGGGTCTTATTACCGTCGATGTTGACTTTGATCGCTTGGCCAAGGTGGCACCTGCCAGGGTTCTCCACTATAATCTCATTATGTCCCCCCTTCATAGTTAGAAAATATGTGGGGGAGATACTTTGAGGCTAGGCAGATATTCTGTTTCTCCTTGAACTTTTGCCTTCTAATTTACCATTCATCAGTGGGTCTTCCTGCAACAATGATTACTCTGATATTCTAATGGTTACCTTTACTTCCCTCATTCCTTCTATATTTATTCATCAGAACTTTTCTGTAAAGAAAACTTGTCTCTCTTTCTCATGTACTTATTTATTTCAGTCATTAACACTTCTCAGTACTAACTGCAGAATATTTATTTTATTTAAAATTAATATTAAATATAATTATACTCTGTATTACATCACAGAATATATAAACTCTTCTATCTTGTAAATTATGTATAACGTATTATATAGGAATTAAATTATATAAATTATTTTAAATATAAATACTACCATCACTTATTTTGTTGCTCAGATTGTCCTAGCTTTGGCCACTGGGAGCTTTACTTGTGTTGCGATGATTTGCTTTACTGAATTATAAGCTTTTGAAGATAAGAATCATGGCTTACTGGTTGTTGGTTCCCACAGCCTTAAACACCATGTCCCGAATATACTGGATTCTCAATCATACTACTTAATATTTACACACATTTCAGTTTTTAAAGTGTTTTCAGATCTCTTATCTTGATTGTTACATTGTTAGAAGAATGTATGCATGGGGCGCCTGGGTGGCTCAGTCGTTAAGCGTCTGCCTTCGGCTCAGGTCATGATCCCAGGGTCCTGGGATGGAGTCCCGCATCGGGCTCCCTGCTCAGCAGGAGGCCTGCTTCTCCCTCTCCCACTCCCCCTGCTTGCGTTCTCTCTCTCGCTGTCTCTCTGTCAAATAAATAAATAAAATCTTTAAAAAAAAAAAAAAAAGAAGAATGTATGCATGAATAACGACCAAAGTAATTCATGAGTGATTTCTGTGTATATCCCAAAGAGTTGAACTCACTTAGGTTGAACTCACTTAGGAACTCAACTCTTACCTGTCTTTCCTTAGTTGAGTCTAGAGTCACTATCAGGCAAAATACTTGGTTATTTTAGCTATGTCTAGTCGCCACTTTTTTTTTAAAGTTTTTGATTTTTACATAGTTGAACTTTTTTTTTTTTTTGAGAGAGAGAGGGCATGACCAGAGGGAGGGGGCAGAAGGAGAGGGAGAGAGAATCTTAAGCAGACTCCCTGCTGAGCGCAGAGCCCGACATGGGGCTCCATCTCACGACCCTGAGATTATGACCTGAGTCGAAATCAAGAGTCAGACACTTAACCAGTTGACTGAGCCACCGAGGCACTCCTAGTTGCCACTTTTGACTCAGGCAAATTAAGTATAGGACTCTGATGAGTAGATCTTAGGTTGTTTGGGTTTGTGTGTTTGTGTTTCAGGTCAAGCTGAATTTCCCTTGCCTCTCCTCTGTCCTGGACAGTGCTGGTCTGTTACCATACATTGAGGTAGCTGTCTGAAGTGAACAGCATCCTCAGGGCACCTGGGTGGCTCAGTCAGTTAAGCCTCTGCCTTCAGCTCAGGTCATGATCCCAGGGTCCTGGGATGGAGCCCCGCATCAGGCTCCCTGAGCCTGCTTCTCCCTCTCCTTCTGCCCTCCCTCCCCCGCTCATGCTCTCTCTCTCTCTCTGTTGAATAGATAAAAAAAATCTTTTTTAAAAAATAAAATAATGAAGTGAACAGCATCCTCTTAATATGGTTCTCATTCATTGGGCAAAAGCTTCTAGAGTATGATGCCCAGCCGTGAGCGCCTGGCATTCTGTAAGACTGCAGTTCAGATCTGCGTGGACAGGCTAACATGAAACATGGCAGTTGCTTTGTACTTGCTACGCTGTCTTGGAATGAGCTGCAAGGCAGTAGACTTGGAGTGGCTTCAGATGAAAAACAATGTTTCTGGTTATCAAAAATAGCAAGGCTGAGAAAAAATAAGGGGGCACTCCCGATCTTATGGACTATATCAGAGGGGGGCAGTCATGAAACTCCAGTGATTCTTTCCTCCAGGAAGAGCCAAGAGGACTTTTGCTCACGTCCACCACTTCACACCTGAGCCTGAAGAAAAGTAATGGGTAAACTATTGCGTATGAGTAGGGTAGCCATGTGACATACCCAAACCAGGACACTTTTGAAAGTGAAAGAGGATACTATTATTAACTACCACAGGGCAACAAGTAAAAGTTGAAGCTGTCCTGAGAAAACTGGGATGAATAATCATTCTATATAAAACAGAATCCCTAGCTTAAAACAATGGAGACTCAGGGCGCCTGGGTGCTCAGTCAGTTAAGCATCCGACTCTTGATTTCAGCTCAGGTCATGATCTCAGGGGCGTGAGATCGAGCCCCACATCAAGCTCTGCATTGGGTGGGGAGCCTGCTTGAGATTCTCTCTCACCCTCCCCCTCTGCCTCTCCCCCAGCTCCCTCTCTTAGGGGAAAAAAAAAAAGGAAGGAAGGAAGGAAAAAAAAAAACAATGGAGACTGGTAAACTTTTACTGAACCTATGTATATCTTCAGGAAAGCCCACAGCAATCCTTGGTGAGGTTTTGAGGGAAAGTAGATTGTTTCATGACTGAGTTAAATGTGAGAGGGATAGAAACAGCTGGGTATGTGTAAGATATATTTGTGGAAGGGCATCGAGGGCTAGGAAGGACAAGGAGGCACAAGCAGGCTAATAGACAAAAATTATCCCCCTCCTCCAATCAAGAAAGAGTGCAAACCTCAGCCTATGAACCAGCTGAGTGGTATGTCTCCCGGCAAAAGGGACTGTTATGTAGCACAAGCTCATTAGTCTTTCAAATCTTAAACATTTTCTTCTTTCAAGTCAAAGCCAATTTTAAGTATTCTGTTTAATAATTTCCTTCAAACATCTCATCACTTAGGTCATTTCCTTTTACAAGACACGAGCCATGAGGACGGAAAAATGGGGACTCTCACCAGGGAGGGTGTGTTCTCTGGGATGTTGCTCTCCGATGTTTATTTGGAAGCAGTCACAAACTCCACCACCTACCCAAGTTGTCTCCATGTGGTCTGTAGTGGGAAACACCTCTTTGGCAACAAGTCATAATCCAGTATTATTTTTCCCATTCTACCAAGGAGGAAATGGAGCCTTTGTCAGGATGGGATGACTTCGTTAAATTTCTGGCTTGAGTCAGTACACAGCCGGAGTTGGGATTACGGAGCTAGAGCCACGGTCTTTCACCTTTAATGGGAATAGTCAACATCCTGTTATAGGAGTGTTTATCCTGAGTTCTTATTTTTTTCACACAGGGAAAGGCATTTCATGGTATCAATCTTTTCAAACCTAAAGAGTTAAAGGAGGAGGGAAGCCTTCCACATATCCATAGCGGAAGCAATGGCCTACAAGAAACCCACAGGAAAGATCAGGGATGATTAGATAAATCCATTATCTTATGGTGAAAGCCATGAGAATCTCTGAGTAATCATTTCCACCTCGGAGTATCTGATGAGTGACCTACATTGAGTACTTACGTTAGAACCTGCCCCAAAAAGTGCTCAGCAGACAGTGATTATTAATTATTGCCATTGCTGTAAATATTAATAAGCAACGACTTCAGCCTAATACTGTGGGGAGAATTTAAAACTGGTGATTACAAAGCAGGTTAGTGATCTGCTAAAATCACTCACGTCCTGACTATTCAAGGTAAAGTCCATAGGGCGCCCAAATGGTTCTTACAGGGAGGTCTCTTCATTGAAGTTTTTAGCTAATGAATTTAAAAGAGATGATAGAATATCACCATTTTCTTTTTTCTTTTTTTTAAGATTTTATTTTATTTTATATTTTATTTTATTTTATTTTATTTTATTTATTTTATTTTTTATATTTTATTTTATTTTATTATTTTATTTTATATTTTATTATTTTATATTTTATTTTACTTTTATTTTATTTATTTTATTTTATTTTATTTTATTTTATTTATTTTATTTTATTTTATTTATTTTATTTTATTTTATTTTATTTTATTTTGACAGAGAGAGACCCAGCGAGAGAGGGAGCACAAGCCGGGGGAGTGGGAGAGGGAGAAGCAGGCTTCCCATGGAGCAGGGAGCCCGATGCGGAGCTCGATCCCAGGAGCCGAAGGCTTAACGCTTAACGAATGAGCCACCCAGGTGCCCCAGAATGTCACCATTTTCTAACCCTAATGAAATAATCATGAGAACAATGATCATCGGTGGCTGCTAAAATCATACAAAAGAGACACAAACATCATGTACTTCCCACCCTCTGTATTCACAGAACACTATGATACACTCTTTACAAAAAATGAACCTAAATATGATCACAACTCGAGATCTAACTAGTAATTTTCAGGATAACCAGAGGATGAGAAATATATTAAATGATCCCATGAAGATACAATCTAAAATCCAAACCGTGGGACAGTCTACAAATGACCCAGTTTCTTTAACAGAGTGCAAAAAAAGAAAAAAAGGCAAGATATATAGATAAAGACTCTTAGAGATGTATCAAAATACCAATATATGAACGTCATTTGGATTCTAATTTGAATAAACAAACTCTAAGGAAAAGTTAGAAAATAATTGAGAAAATTTTAATATTGTGCTGACTGGATCCTTAATAATACTAAGATTGTCTTATTCTTTATGTGTGATAATGGTATTATGATTACATTTTTGTTGTTGTTTTAGTTCTTGATCCTATAGAAAAACAAAACAAAAAAAATGGTAAGATGAAAACATAAGAGAATACAGGGTGGGGTAAAGATTTCTTGGTGAAAACACAGAAAGCACAGACCTTAAAGGAAAAATGTTAATAAAGTGGACTTAAAAGTACTAATTATCAAAAGACACTGTCAAGAAAATTGATAGCAGGGGCGCCTGGGTGGCTCAGTCAGTTCATCTGCCTTCGGCTCAGGTCATGATCCCAGGCTCCTGGGATCGAGCCCCACATCGGGCTCCCTGCTCAGCAGGGAGCCTGCTTCTCCCTCTCCCTATGCCATTCCCCCTGCTTGTGCTCTCTGGCTCTATCTCTCTGTCAAATAAATAAATAAAATCTTTAAAAAAGAAAAAAGGAAAATTGATAGCAGATTGGGAGAAAATATGTGCAACACCTAGATCTGAAAAGATAGGTAAGTAAATGATAGACAAATAGAACAACACCCATATCTTGTATCCACAATATACAAAAACTTCCTACAACTCAATAATAAAAAGACAAACAACCCAATCAAAAAATGAGTAAAATACTTGAATAGATGCTTCACAAAAGAGGATGTACAAATGGCCAATAAGCCTATGAAAAGGGGTTCACCAACATTAATCATCAGAGAAATGCAAATTAAAATCATAAGGAGATAACACTATAAGCAACAGAATGGCCAAAATTAAGAAGATGAACTGCTAAATTTTGGAGAGGATATGGAACAACTAGAACTCTCAGACATTGGTTGGTGGGAGTGTAAAATGGGACAACCACCTCGGAAAACCATCTGGCATTTCTTAAGAAGGTAAACATACCTATGACCCTGAAATCCCAATACTAGGTATTTACTCAAGAGAAATAAAAATATATGTACACACACACACACACAAACACACAAACCTTGGATAGGAATGTTTATAGCAGCTTTATTCATACTAATCAAAAACTGAAAACAGCACAGGTGTCCATCAACAGAAGAATGGATCAACCAACTAGCACATCTATACAATGGACTACTACTCAAAAATAAAAAGGGTCAAACCACTGATATAAGCAACGACATGGGTGAATTGCAAAAATAATACACTAGCCAGAATAAGCCAGGAGAACAGAATTATGATCTCATTATATGAAATTCTCAAATAGGCAAAAATAACCAGCAGCGATAAAAATCAGATCAGTGGTGGCTTCGAAACACAGTGAACTGATGGTGGAGGGCACGAAGGGTGGGATGCTAAAAATGTGATGTACCTTGAGATGGAGTTGCCAAGCTCTCTGAGGATCTGAATGTATGTAAGTTACAAGTCAATAAAAATATTTTAAAACTTAAAAGGATTCTTCTCTATATAATTATATAGATATACCTTTTAAACAGGTGAAATTATGTGCTATATGGAGTTTCTTCAAAATAATCCAGGGTGAAGGGTGGGTATATATAAACAAGTTTGGTCCTGAGTTGATAATTGTTCAACGCAGGTGATGAGTACATGGAAGACCACTGTACTTTTTCCCTGCTTTTGTTTAGGTCGGAAATTTTCCAGGATAAAGAGTGGGGAGAGTGAGGGACCCAGGGAGAGAGAGAGTTGAAGGGAGGGAGGGTCCAACACCAAGATCTGTGTCAACAGCCCTGAGGACATCTCTGAATACCAATTTGGCTCAATCGCAGATATTCTGTGATGTCATCAGAAAAGGTCAAGTTGAACTAGATAAGATTCTTTTTGCAACTGAGATTTATGTCCTACTTTTGGGGACACTTTTCAAACAAAATAGAAAAAATCCAGGCAACCCTAGGGGCAGCGACTTCTAGGGATCTGGAATGTTCCCTTGTGTGGAACAGAGCTCAGCCTGAGGACACCACCCAAATGACATGTCAGTGCATTATCATGATAGAGTGTCTGACCCTACCCCAGGGTGGTTCATGCCGTGGCTCTTGCTCACCAGGGCTTTGGAAGAGAGGCTCCCTACCCTGGAGCTGTAGCAGGCTTCGCCGGGGAGCAAGGAGGCGCTTGCCCAGCCTGGGCCACAGAGGTCTGTATGGTAAGCTCATCTGAGCCAGAACAACTGGGTCCAGCTTACGTTCCTTCAAAGATTTTGCAAGATGAGTGGCTTCTCTCCTACAGCTTTACTATTTTTTTTTTTTTAAAGCCTCATTTCCAATGGAAAACAGATCCTTCATGGACTGGGTTATTTTCTTCAGACCTGGAAGCATTTAGCTCAGCCATGTGATCACTCCGGATCAAATCGGCTGTGTTTCCAGGTCTGCCTCTTGGCTCAAGCTGCTTAAAAGCCACTCCACAGCGTTATTCAGGGATTGAGCCTCACGCTGGTGAGAAGCCAAACCAAGCCTTGACTCATAAGCACCTGGAGGACTGGGGGCCACTCTAGTCAGCCCATGTATTCAGCACTCACCAGCACGGCAGGCAGATAAAAGCCTTTGATGGATGACAGAAATTTTAGAGTTTCAGGGTCTGTTATCAGCCCAGTATTTATCTGACCCAAGTAGCCTATTTTTAAAGAATACTTCATGACATCTTTCTGGTAGAGTAAACCTCACTCCACAGCTGAAGAGAGTAGGAGACGTCGAGCCTCAGGAGGATGGCTAACAGGTCTGTCCTGTCTTGTTCACCACACAGGGAATCCCTAGCCCTCTGCAGAAGGCCTGGGACACAGCAGGTGCTCAGTAGATATTTAATCATCGGACGGATGAATGAATAGCAGTACGTGTTATTAGTACCTCCACAGACTGGTGGCCGTTCTCAAACATCACTGTTCATAAAAATCACCTGGAATAGTTAAAATGCGGATTTCTCAGCCATCGTAACTCCTATTGCAGATTCTGAACCCACAGGTCTGGGAGGAGCCCTGGACGTGACATGTCTACAGATGTTCCCAAATAATTCTGTTGCCCACAGTTCGTAGCTCCCACTTTGAGAAACACTGTGTCTCACGTCAGCAGGTTCCCTCAGGGTCTCCAGTAACACAACTCCCCGACCCAGGGGACATTTTTTCCCTAGTCTGTGGTCCACCTAGAGTGGGTTCACTCTGCTCTTACTTTTATTTTCGAGTAATCTCTACACCCAACATGGAGACTCGAACTCGAACCCCGAGATCAAGAGTTGCACACTCTGCCGACTAAGCCAACCAGGAGCCCCTCTGCTCTTTACACTGGCAGGTGCTTGGTATCCTTTGACGGAAGGCATTGCAAATGCTAAGTGCTACTAAGCTCACAAAACGCTCTGAATAGAAAGCCTTTCCTAATAACCCATCCACTTTTCTTAATTATAGTTTTTCCTCCATGAGTCTTAGAACTGTCCTGGAAAAAAAACATTGGCTCATGTCGCAAAGAAATATTCAATTCCAGCACTTTCCTTGTGTAGGTCAATGATTAGCCCTGCTGCTTTCAAACATTTCGCATTTGGGACTTTTATTCTCTGGAATCCAAAAGATGGCAGAAGGCCTCCCCTGTCACTCAGGTTGTGACACAGGTACCCACAGCTCTCTTCCCACGCAGGGACAATTGAGACAAAGGCACGCTTCATTTCAAGACACTTGGGTCGACCAGCATCTTTGGGATCCGTAGCTGATTCAAACTTCTTTTTGCTGCCAAATACATTAAGAAATTCTAACCCCAGAGGGAGTATTATTGTCCATAATAAAGATTGAATTTTCATTCACTCAATTCCTATCAGTTTCTCTGACACTCAGATTCAGGAGGGGGGAGATGGCTGGGTTTCGAGCCAACTCTTTGAGCAAAGGAAGGTAAACTCAGACTCCAAAAGTATTACACAACAGAATGCCCAGTCCTGGAAACATTCCGAAGCCTTTTTTTAGTTACCCAGAAATGACAAAGGAAATTCTTTACTCCAGGAAGGTTTGCAGATTGGTGTGGCTGCAAGATCCAAGAATGCATTTTTCTTATGTCTTCCTCCCCATCCCTACTCCTGCCAGTAACCAAGTGACAGCAGAATTATTGCTAGTCCTCTATTTTTTTAATCATGTGATTTTCTTACAAAAGACAAGGACAATTGTTGTTTCCAAAAAAAAAAAAAAAAAAAGGCACATGATGGTTACATGAGATTCCATACAGCTGTTAAATGCTTCCAGCCTGTCCTAGCCAGGCTTTTGAAAATTATTCATGCTTTTAACAGCGTATCAATTATTCAAGACAGAAAACGGAGTCAGAAGGGAACTGGAACCTTAAAGATAACACTAATTTTAAAGTATAGCCCATAGGGCTCGAAGAATTTTGAGATCTCGTAAGATACATTTACAGGAATAAATGACATTCTCTATTCAGGGTATGTCTTACCACAACTTCAACAGTATTTCTAAACAAAATTGCCTGACTTCAGGAAATGTCTCCTTTTTACCAAGTCTTGGTTTGGGTAGGTGTGATGAACTGAAGTAGGAAAAACTTTTTGTCTTGTAAAGGAGAAAATTACCTTCCTTTCAAAATATTTTATTTCAAAAAATATTCGAAGACTTCAAATTAATTTCACAATAATATTCTTAAAAATCAGGATGCAAAAATCCACGTATTTTATCCAATTCCATTTGGTAGGGGAGAAGTAGAGGCCACCCAATCCCACAGCAACACTTTTTAAGACAAAAATTACAAATGGCAGCGTTCATGTCTTTTCCAAGGGAGGTTCTGTGGAAACGCATCAGCAGCTAAGGCTGAACAGTTGCCCCCACACACACCTTCTTTCTAAACTGGCGCAGGACTGGCACGACCTATAGCTACAGACCTGCTAACCCTTCCCAGGGTGGCAGTAAGCAGATGCACTGGCACTCTTAACGGCAATTTTGGAGGGGGGTGATAAACACGGGGAACTGGCTCTGTCCCCTGAGCCCAGAGAAAAGCTATATGGAAAGGCAGGGTTTTGCAACCTGGGGGGACCACTGGCTGCAAGGAAAGCCAATGATCTCTTACAGGTCTTTCATCATTGGTCCTATCCCTTCTCCCGCCTTTGAGCTCTCCTCGGTTGAAGAAAGCCAATAGCAGTTCCAGACCTGTCAAAATACCTTGGGCTTCTAGGTCTGCTTTTAATTTGTTGGAATGTTGGCAGACGCAGCCTGGCTCACCAAAGAATGCCTTTGGCTGTGTCCAGTGGTCAAGTGTACCGGCCAACTGCTTTAGGCTCACTGGGAGCTTGGTGATGACCCAAGTCAGTCAGGCCTGGCTCCGAGCTTCTCTGGAGGATGGTTACAGGGCTGCCTTGGGAGATTACGGAGGATTATTATTATTTAGCTAGAGCTCAACACAGCCACATGTGCGTCTTGGTAAAAGGAGCCCTGAAACTCAGCTGACCCACCTGTTCAAGTAACTCCTCTGAGGAGAGGCTGGGGTGGGACTGAAGGGTAGGGAAGGCTTTGAGCTGTACCTCAGTTAAGGAAAGGAGAAAGACAGTCCCGATAAACAAATCTTCCAGCATATGAAAACGCTGGAAAGAAGGCTGGGAAGGACCTCATAGGCCTGGGATTAAACTACGACCCTCCAGCCGAAGGCAGCTTCTTCCAGGGGGCCCTGAGTGCTCTCACCACAGGGAACTCTCGGTACATCCATTGTGCAGGGAGGGCTCCAGGAAGTAGAAACCCAACAGCAGTTATCCACGTACAGTGAACATGTAATTAACCACCCAAACCTGAGCCCTTCAGAATGATAACAGCAGCATTAACAATTATGCCGGGCAAAGTGCCCAAGCCTGTCTTGGGCAAACCAGAATGTTTGGTCACCCCAATTTCTGGGGCCCCTTCTGGGTGCCAGGCATTGGTATGGGGTCTTGATGCGGGTCATTCCCCCACTCACGCCAGTAAGTAGATCCGTAAGTGACACACCTTGATGAGTCTCAAAAGTGGAAGTGGTGTCCTTTCGCATTCCACTTTCAACTCCAGAACCTTTTTCTTCCCCCGGCAAGGTTAAAAAACCTCTGCTGATGCTTAGGTTATCCGGCTACTCTATTGTGTACCCTTCCTGGTCACTGATAACCAGCTGCCATGTGCCTCCTGGTTTCTCCCCCAAACTAAAGGCTCTGGCACTTGAATTTGAAACTTCCTCTGTGCCCCAGGTCCTGCTGCATTGGCTCTGAAATCTAATGTGCATGCCCCACGCGACCGCCAGGCCTCATCTTCCCCGGACCTCTTCCCCCCTAGGGCCTGTACCCCACGGCCACTCAGTCACCCAGTGCCCCGACCACACCCTGGGCCTCACCACAACTTCCTGTTCTGTCTCCCCTATCCCCACTCTGTTTGTTCTAGATCACCCAAACCACCAGTCCTCTAGCGCCTTCATTACGCTGTCAGTGGTGTGCTGGTCAATATTTAACCTGCTCTTCGGATGCCTGGATATACTTAAGTTTATTATGAATTTACTGCCGTGAAGGATGTGTAGCATACAATTTGCAAATATGAAAATATACCACACTCTCTATCGTAAATTCTGTCAGGCCAATTGATTCCCACAAAATGCTCTCATTGACTTTTGCCAAACTCTTTTATCTGGTGCCAACATATGACAGCGATTCAGCCCGGATTAGATAAATGGACTTGCATCCCAACAGACTCTTTTCTCAATAGATGTATTTTCTCAGTAAATTTAACTGATATGACTTACTGTTAAACTATTTCTTACCTTCATTCAAATTACGTTCATTCACCTGAAACTGTTCGGCTTCAGCAGAGCAGAAGCACGCCATGAAATGATACTCCTACCAGACAGACACGGGCCATATACATACCTCAAGAGCAGACAAGAGTACAATGTAGTACGTTAGGATGAAACTCATTGGTGATGCGTTTTGAGCATTTACTACCCTTGTTTTTCTTAATATAACTTACAACTTACTTATAAGTTTACCTAATTTAATTGTAAATACTGGTGGTATTTAAAATCGGCTCTCAATGGGGCGTCTGGGTGGCTCAGTCAGTTAAGCATGAGATCAAGCCCCACATCAGGCTCTGGAAGTGGAGCCTGCTTTTCTCTCTCTTCCTCTCCCTCTGCCCCTCCCCCCACTCCCTCTCTTAAAAAAAAAAAAAAAAATCAGCTCTCAGAATCCCTGCAAATGTAAGCACTACTTCTCATGAACGGGAGGTTCAGGCTCCAATACCTCACTGTGGCCTCCATAACATCAGGCTTTTCCTCCCCTCCCCTCTCCCTATCACAAAGAAGGATGGTCTAAAAAGAACACAGGGAATTGGCGTCCTCCACGGTCTGCTGGGAAAACATGACTGGGGTGAAGCCAAGGTCAAGGAGCCTAAAGGTCTCTCAATTTTCTTTGGTATGGGACCATGGGAAACTTCTTAAAGACCAGTATCACAACTAGTTTGTAATGGGCACATAACAGGTTTACAACTTACTAAATATTTCTCAAGTTACCAAGAAAAAGAAAGGCCTATGGACTCCCTTGGGAGTATCAGTTTGGCCAACTGTCCACACTCCCCTGCGTAAGAGATGGAAGAGTGCAAATAAGGATGCAGAGCAAAGATGGAAATGAACCAAGTGGCTCTCCCACTCATCCTGCAGGAAATGCTGACCGCCCAAAAGCCCCATTAAGGAAACACATCCCCAAAGCCTACTATTACCTACACTGACACCAACTCACACGTACAAGGTCTTTCTCCCGGATACAGGAAGCCATCTACAGACATTACCTCATCCTCTAATCCTCACATCAAACCTGGGAGGCAGGTAGTAGAAGGTATCCTCCACTCTCCTTATCTGTGAGGCAATCACTTCCCAAGCAGCAGAGCAGATCACACTCCGCAAGCCTACCAAGCATCCCTCACACCAGCACAAGCAAGCAATGGGCATCTCAGCTCTCGACCTGCAACCAAGCACTGAAGTGCGGAACAGAGCCCCCCCTTTATCCCAATGCATCAGAGAGAAAGAAAACTCTGGTTTAAAATGGTCCCGTGAGCCCTATTCTAAGCAGCTGTCTCAACGAAGCTCATCTCAGTGGGGCAGCCACTTTCCTATGGTTACAACCCCAAAAATGTTTGCAGAAACTCTAGCAGTACAAGTACCCAACATGGCTCCCAGGCTACCATCTGCAACTTTTAAGTTCTCTGCGAATTCTGAGAAGTTGGCTGGTGGGGGACTGGAGCTCATGGAAGGAATGAGAGGTAAAGAATGAATAGCTGAGCCCTCACAAAGTCACCCTCTTTCTTCCTGGAGGATGTAAATCCTTACTTTCCACCAGTGGCTTCCAGTGCAAACAAGACTTGCGCTTTTGGAAGACAGAAACACGGTAAAGATACTTACTAATGCCAAGAAATTTCATTTGGCCTTTAAATTCACGGAGGACTGGGAGAAGATAGAATCCTGCCACCAATCAGCTAAGAAAAGTTGGCCCCAATCTCCTTTCCTTCCCTTTCTTAGAACAGACGAATGGCTTCACAATGTGGAGCTTCCCCCCTCACAGCCATACTGCCAAAGCCAGGCGTCCATACGGCCTCCCCCCACCAGCCACCTGCAGTAACTAAAAGTTCTCAAGCTTCTGGATGCCCATGCCACTCTGTAGCTTCCTCCAAGGGCTCCAGACACCTTCAGCTCACACCACAGCTGTCCCCGTTTCACATCTGGTTTCCTGATGTATCCCCCACTGATGGGACTCACCGCCTTCTTTCTTCTCTTACACCAGCATACGTACCTTCCTTTCCGTTCCACAGGAAATGTCATTTTGCAGTTTAAGGAACTGGAAAACATCCTAGACTCCATGTATGTTATCACCAGTGTAAACTTTTTAAAAGATTTAGCGAGAGCAAGCAGGGAGAAGAGCAGAAGGGGAGAGGGAGGGAAAAAGAATCTCCAGCAGACTCTGCGCTGAGTGCGGAGCCCGACCCCACGACCCTGAGATCGTGACTGAGCCACCCAGGCGCCCCCACCCATTTTTTACACCAAAATAATGAAATAGCAAATTGGAGTAAGACACCTGCCGTGCCTACACCCTCATTTTGGAGGTCACGGCCCAACCCGGCTGCTGGCTCAGGGACCTGTAATAAGCACAAGCAGATCAAAAGTTCAACGCGCATGTGATGGCATCTAACTCAGACTGCCACTTAGCACGATACATCTCTCAGAGCAGCCCTCCACCTACCTAACCACTCCAACCAGTGTACCTTTACCTAGCACAGCACAGCCAGGGGCCAGCTCAAACATGACAAGACAATAGCTGAGGCAAAGTCCTTCAGGGTGGCAGGTTCACTGGTCAAGAAACAATCCTAGGTACACACCCTGATTTTACCATCAGCGGTCTGCTCACAGTGGGGGCTATGTACGGCCCGAGAAGTTTCTCCTTTTACGTTAAGCACCGAGCTCCAGGCCTGGGATCCAACTGGGGAATCTTCCTGCTGCGTCGCTTCCTCTCACCAAGTGATGTTAAAACTTGGTAACTGGTCTCAATAAATGACACGAGATGCAGGATTTTGTGTATATGCACGGAGGGTTATGAAAGGAGCCTGCTGGCTTGAGTTCTGACAACACGATCAGGGCACTTCTCTGCATTTGGGCTAGATCAGTTTTCCCCAAGTGATCTGTGCGTGAGCCCCAGGGCCTGGGAGTAAATGCTTTTATCTGTTCTACACTCTGGGCTTTCCGACTATCATCTGTTTTAAAGAAAGGGTTCTATCTGCTAGAAGCAAGGGAAACCAACCAACCAACCCTGAAAGCTGGACTGACCTTCTGGTGTCTAAACAGATAAACATTAGAATAACCTATCTCCTTGTTGCTACTCTCATTCATTCACTTGCCTTGTAAATGAGTCAGGAGCAAGGAGACCACACTTTGTCCTGGTTTCCAAATGCATTTTAACCATATTAATCTAATCCTAGCTCATTCCTCAGGCATCTTCTGAATAAAGCAAACCTCCAATCTGTGGCCACTTAAAGGAGGACACAATCCTCCCCCTTCAGCAAGGGGTGTAAGGTGGGGATGGGAGCCACTGCTCCCCGCACCCCAGCCAGTGCCTGCCGGGCGCCCTCCTGGCCAGAGCTCTAACTTGCCCTTCAGGGGTTTTTACCTTCAGCACGGTCTGTTCCGACATGAGACTTAATATGCCTAGGAATTACTATACAGGATGTAGTTTCAGACATTCCGAAGATGAAGTACTCTGAGGTCATTTATTATCAAGAATTTTACTTGTTCAACTCTCGGGGCTTCAACTCTTAGAGTTGGCCCTCCCTGCCCTCCCCCCACCCCCACCAAGAGAACTACCAGATTTGAAGACACCATGGCACTGTGGCTCACAAGGTTTGACTCAACCTAAATATTAAAAAAAAAAAAAAAAAAATACAACCCACTAATAAAGAGCTTATTCTGCACAATTAGGAAAGAAAGACACCAAACCATTTAAACATAATTTATGTACATTTATGGCTTTATACAATAATAGCAAAGATTGTTCTTGTGTCTGTAAGTACATCAGCATCATCAGGCACTTCTCAGAGAGTATCGGAACAGGAACATGGAATCCGCGCTGTTACTGAACTCGAGTAGTGAAATGCAGGCGGGCACGGCCGCGTCCTGACAGGACTCCCCTGGCCACACCGCCAGGCTGTGCGCACCACCCTCAAGGAGGAGGCCAAGAGTAATGCAAGGCTGTTTTGTTTGCATAAACCACACTGCATTTTTTAATGAATGATTACTCCCAAACCAAAACCACAAGAGAAACTTCTCGTTTAAAAGTCAGTTATAAATTAAGCACTCTAAAGAGCTGAATGTGAGAATTTCAAGTAAGTCTGGGGGAGGGAGAGGGGTGTTGGTAACATATACCCAGCAGTTGAACAAGTCCAAATTGTATAACTTTGGAAAACTTTTTTTTTTTTCCCCCCGTTTTAAGCGTCCTTCTCTTCTTGGTACATTCCATTGATTTACTGCCCACAGGGATACAACATTTGCTAATTAATTTAGACTCTGTCAGTTTGTTGAAGCGGAACTTTGCAAGTAATGCATCTATTACCTAAATATATTCCATACGTCTATATTACGGAAACAATATTTTATATTTAAAATATCAGAGTAGCTCTATAATACAATATGCTTTTAATAACAGTACAAACCAGAGGAAATAAATCAAACAAGGCTGCATAGGTGGTATCATGTGCACATCTCACAAAGCAATCATGTACAATAACTGAGACACTCATTACTCCAGAAAGTCAGTATTCGTACAGAAGAAGAATTACCAGAGGTCACATAATGTTTGTTTTCAAAACAGACAAGGTGTCTTTCGCTGGACTTCACTGTACCCCAGAGAGATACCCAAGATTCATGTCAGAATCTCAACACAAAGAGAAATCTGAAGGGAAAAAAAAAAAAAAGATATTTACACAGACTCAGGAGGAAGAAACATCTTTTTAAAAGTTATTCTAGGATGTAGTAAGATTTTAAGAGCGATTTCAGCTGTAGTTGCCTCTTTAATGAACAAATGGAGGGGGCTCTCAGGCTTGTCGTGTGAGGGCACGAGAGGAGGAAAGAAGGTGAACACGGCAACAGGAATGGGAACCCGAGGACTCTGGCATCGACAAGTTCTATCACATATGCAGAAGGCACTGCTTAGAGGAACGAGGGTTTCCAAAACCAGACCTATTCTGGAGTGGCCAACAGTGAAGATAGTTGGAGAGGAGGCTATTTAATGAATTCTCAAAATAGCAGAAGTCACAGTGGGAAGCTTTACAACAGAGCTGGCCTCCTATAGGAAATCTTTCAAGAACACTTGTGTTCTTGTTAAACATGTAGGAAAAACCAAGCCAACAGATCCGCAATTCACATGCAAGACAAAGCAAGTGTGATCCAGGCTAAGTACACAGAAAGAAATCAGAGCCTTCTCAAGAAGGCAAGAGGAACATTTTCATACACCTGCTCCTTTTACTGTGCTGACTTAGGGCATTCCACATGACTTGAAAATACCGATGGGGCGCAAAGCCAATTAACCTGGTCTGTCAGTTATAGGTAATTGCAAAATATTAAAACATAATGATGCAGAATTATAGTTTAGGTTGCTAAAGGCTAAAGAAATTCTCCAATTTTTAACTTACACTAAGAGCTTTTAAAATAAATTCAAATATGCAACTTACAGCTGGTTTGTCGGGTTTTCAAATTAATTGCCCCAATCTTTAAACAAGCTCTAGTTCCCTTTGGTAGCCATCTGCACTCAGGGACACGAAGCATTCTGCAAATCAGTAAAGTCCTATTTTAAATTTTCCTCCTTCCACCTAAATTTCCACAGTGTGCTACGTAATCTGCAGGACAGAAGGGACAGAGGGATGAAGTGTGAGTCTTAACATAATCCTTCGAGGCAGAGCTACAAAAGCAACCTCCACCTACACCAAAATAAGAACACAGAAGTACGAGGGGAAACATTTGCTGAAGCTCAACTCAAAAAGGATGAGTTGATCAAAACTCCCAGGTTTGAGAGAGGAGCACGGTTTTAGACGCAGGACTCCCTTTCTGATCCACAAACATCACGAGGCCCCTCGGGAGTAACTGACACAACACAGCACACAGGCATCTATCAGAGGACTCAATGCTCTGTGATGTACTCAGTTCACGGGATAATAGGAGCAGATGGAATTTCTTTCAAATACACACATAAAAAACATATTAAGTTCTCCTACACATGTAACGCAAAATGTCCCTAACTATACATCGCTCTCCTGCCAAAACAGTCAGAAACGTTGAGTATGCAAGTACTAATTAAAATGATTTTAAGATTAGTCAGAAACAACACCGAGTAGCATCCCAAAGTGTACAAACCAGTTAAACACGTATAAAATTAGTACTAATCCAGTTAGAAATACAAAATGAAAATTATGGATGCTGCCTCAAATATCTGGGATTCCACAAATTTACAAGCAGACTATGTAACAAAGTAGACTCTAGTTTTAAGAAAACATTACAGTTCAGTATCTATTCCAAAAATGATCTCAAGTCCCAACGATAACATCAAAAATCATTTATCTGGAAATTAGAACCATTTAAATGTTTGTACAAATTTGCAAATAACAAAATAAACAAACAAAAAAATAGAAAAGACCTGTACAAGGCTGGCATTTAATCTATTTTTCCCCCAAAGGTGTTTGACAAGTCCATAAATTCAGCAGACTGGTAACAGGCTATTGGTTCTCATGTGAATCGTGTGGCTGTGTGAACAGGCCCAGAGCTGTTCCACGGAGGCGCAGGATGGAGAGCCTGGTTCTCTGTGGTTCGTCTGTTCAGCAGAACACAGGTAGTACAAACAAAAGTTTAACTTATCAAAGACATGAGACCATCACAGTATTACAAAAAGAGTATAAACTTTCCTTGGACCAAATGGATATTAAAAACAAAAAAAAAACAAAAACAAAAACACACACAAATACAATTCTGTAGCCACTGCTTATGTACAGAACTTGAAAGCACACCAGGATCCGACGTCTTTTCTGCAATTACATGGTGTAGTGAGTTTGGCACTTCATTGTAATGAAATTTCCAATGGCACAGTCCTTATCTACAGCAGCACATAACCTGCAAGCATCGGGCAAACATCCTGTACAGGAAAAGTGTCTTCGCTGCCAAGTCTGACGAAAGGAAAAAAGAAATGCTTTTCTTTTTTTTTTTAAATCAAGAAACGAAAAGGAGGGGTGAAGGACATCTTTGGACTGCTTCTCTCAGTTCCTGCTGTCAGACAATCTGAAGTACTTTTAAGTGTAGCCTAGAAAAAACACACAATGAAAATACAGCCAAATTAAAATCAATTCAATTTAACATATTAGAGTGACAGATATACTTGGGGGCAGGGGGGAGCTTTCTCAAACAGCTCCAAAATCATTCAATGGGGGAAAATTCTATTTAAAAAAAAAACAAAACTGCAGTATTTGATTTGTATCAAACATATTCATTTATTGAAGAGCTACTAAAAAGATGCAGCCATCTAACTGTCAAAAGAAAACCTTTAAAGCAGTCAAAGGAAGCTTCCTTATGCTTAAGCTCAAAAAAAAAAAAAAAATTTATGAGCTGCAAAAGGGGCAGAGAACGCATGATAAAAGATGCCTCTCGGCAAGGAACAGGCAGCTGACATCAGAAAAGTCGCAACTATGGAAGATATATGGCAAGTTACTGTGTTCCTCTATTTTAAGCTCTGGCTTCAGAAGGTCTTTTGACATTGGGGTGATCTTACCTGTTCACTAACTCACTCTTAGCCTGACACCCAGCTATGTGTCGTCGTCTTGACGCTGTGCGGGAAGCTTTGGTTGGGCAACACATTGTCAAAGTTAAAATCCAAAGTATCTCCATCCATGAGGTCGTTCCGAATGATGGACTCCATGTCACAGTCCAAGCGCTCAATAAACATGCCATCCAAGTCACTGGGGAGCTTCTCCTGGTGGAGAATGCCCATCCTGCCATAGCCATTGCAGCTGCTCACTGAGGAGTAGGCCCCTAGGGTGTTCATCTGCATGGGGTGGGACAGAGGCACTTGTAAAGCTGTCTTCACTGGGGCCAAGCGGTTCATACCCGAGGTGTGGGGCATGGTGTTGACCGCGTGGGGCAAGGCACGCCCATTAACTGCAGATGTTGGCTGGGTATGTCCTGGGTGGGTGTGGGAGCTGGGGTTCATCATTTTGTTATGAGATGCCTGGCTGCCATAGGTTGACATGACCGAATTAGGGCCCATCAACACATTCTGACCAAGGACCCGGCTGTTGGGCTGGGCGACCCCAGGATCAACTGCTGTCATAATATCATTATGGGGAGGAGAGTCAGAAGTAAGCAACTCCTTCAAGAGTCCCGGTGCACAGTTATACTGATTCATACCTCCATAGCTCGATTTGTTGTCCTGAAGTGTTTGCATAGGCATCTGGGGCAAAGGGCTCATGCTGGACTGGCCGTATGTGTATTTTTGGTAGTTTGGGCTGGGTGAATTCAGACTGGTGTTTGGCGGTGCAAATGAGTAGCATGGTGTCTGCTGCATCATGGTGCCAGGTGAAGACTGGGTTGAAACAGTTAATGGCGTTGGCGATGAGAGAAGGTTGAGATTATCCAAAAGATTTTCCATATTTTCAGGACTGCTTATCTCAGACAGACTGGGTAGAGTGGAAGCCATCTTCGCAGCAGATGGTGGGTACACCATAGAATGCACATCCCCATCGCCAAGATCATCCTGTTCGGTCATAATGGGAGAAAGTCTCCCACTAATAGTACTAGCATTCGAGCTAGTTCGAGGGCGAAATGTACTCCAGTTATCAAAGTCATCGTTGCTGTGAGAGCCAGGGCTTGCGGGCCACTTAGAAAACTGAGATCCTGGGCTGTCCCCGGCAGCCTCCTGGCCAGCCTGGAGGGATGCTTTTTTCTTAGCAGCCCGGCCCCGGCTCTTAGCAAATTTACTGTTGTTGTCCATGGAAGCAGCTCTTCTCCGGGGGGATTTTCCACTCTTGCCTCCCTCTGGATTGAGCATCCACCAAGAACTTTTTCCGGTTCCTTCATTCTGCACACGAATGAACTTGCTGTGTAGGGACAGATTATGGCGAATTGAATTCTGTAAAGCAAAACATCATGTTAGAAACACAATACTTCTCCAGTTAGAATACTATTTGGTATAGGCAGATAGATGGGAAGACAAGTAAAAAATTTTTAAAGTTTGTGGTACAGATTTCAACCCATACAATTACACCCATATGGGTTCTGAACTCCACTATAAAAGAGCTCAAACCAGTATAAGAGAAATAGTATCTTATCTTAAAAACAGTATCTGTATCTTAACGTAATGAGGGGACAAAATTAAATAAGCACTATTATAGACATCTTTTATATAGCTATATTTTATAGGGCAATTACAGAACTGGTTTTAAAACCACTTAAATTTTTGCTTGGCTACAATGCTATGCAAATAGCACTCTGTAACAAAGTGCTATCAAAAACCCTTTCCATTCTATCACCCCTAAAACTACTGCCAGTTCTCTTCAGATTGCACATATGCCATTTACACAAGTGAGAAGTTTTATATTACTGGGCCCACATGATTATGGAAAAGAAAGAAGTGAAGCAGGGTATATTCTTAGTTAAGAATTAAAAGCCTGAAAACTAGTAAGACCTAGATTCCTTTCTACTTTTCAAGTCCATTAGGCAAATATAGGTGAATATAAGACAAACAGGATCGTATTTCTTATTTTAGAAAGTTGAACTGCCAAAAAAGGGAGATTTTAAATTCCAGTGTTGTTGGGGCGCCTGGGTGGCTCAGTTGTTAAGCATCTGCCTTCGGCTCAGGTCATGATCCCAGGGTCCTGGGATGGAGCCCCGCATCGGGCTCCCTGCTTGACAGGAAGCCTGCTTCTCCCTCTCCCACTCCCCCTGCTTGTGTTCCCTCTCTCGCTGTCAGTTAAATAAATAAATAAAATCTTAAATAAAATTAAAAAATAAAATGTTCAGTGGTGCCTGGCACATGGTAAGCGGTCACCAAGAAGTAGGTACCAGATCCCAACTTTGGGGGCACAAGGATATTGCCAATCTGAGCCCTGCTCCCCTCTTCCTATTTACTGGGGGTGTGGGTAGGAGTTTAGCCGTATTACAAACACACACCCACAACTCCAAACATACAGGAGGCCAGAGACAGTCTCAAGCTCCAGTAAAAGCAGCAAGGCCAGACTGCAAACAAGGAAACCCCAATCTGATTCCTCTAATGGACACATGGTGAGACTGCCAGCATCTGGAGAGCCTCTGGGACATATGGAAAAGGAAAAATGGGCTCCAAAGGAGGGACTCCAAGGGACTTCTGTCCCTTGTCTTGTAGCTTTTTGTTCCCCATACAGAACAGGGCAACAGTAGACCCTTACTAGCTGCTCATTCCGCAGCCTCTGTCATCAGGGCCCTGAGCCCAAGGCCAGGAGCAGGATTCTGGGTGTCATAGACACTGGGAGCAGGGCCTTGTGCGTGATTCCCAAGCCTTCCCTGGCACCCTCGGCCAACTGGGCACCCTGGACCTCTGTGGCCCCTCTCCCTGACCACGAAAAGGCTCTGGCTGGATCTGTGGTCACCCAGGGATGCAGCCACAATGCCCACAACCTTTTGCCATCCATGTGGGATGTAATGATGCTTTGAGTGCCAATCGCTGCGCCAGAAAAAGCCTTTGCACAGCAGGACAAGGCCAAGGCTTCAACAAAAACCATGAATTCAAGTTCTTTCTTATTAAAAAGAGATTGAAAACAGAAAAGAAAAATAAATCTCCTTTTCTAAAAAGAGATGCAAAAATCTGAGTAGAGTGAGGCTGGACAGCCAGGGCTGAGAAATCCATATTTCAAAATGCCCTCTGACCCTCTGTACTACATTCCACCCAAGAATTGCAACAGAGCAGCGAACGTGACAAGCCCTTCTGCCAGGGCATACAGTGAGTGTGGGGCAGACACGGCCCTGAACGGGGGCTTCCGGGCTGGATGCTGGGCAGGTGTGCGAGTGGGTGGCAGGCAGGTTTCTTTTGTTCCCTAGACTTTCCTCTTCCTTCCCACCTCTTGACCTATCCCCAACTCAAGACAAGCTTTGAGGAAGACTTTAAGTACATATAAGAACCCCTAAAAGAGGCCAAAGACTACATTTCTCCAATGGCCTATTTCATTCCCGAAAGGGTCTCCAAGCCCTACCGAAGGATCTTAAACACACACACCTATGTATGTTCCCAGGAGCCACAGCCTCATCTCCTGGGCCCACTAACACCAGCAAACCAAGTTCTAAATTCATCCTGAAAAAGAGGCAGGCCTGTCCCTGGGGTAGACCTGGAAGGGAGCCGAGCGCTCTGACCCTATGACATGTTCTATAGGCTGAAAGTCTGGACGTTTGCACAATATTCCATCATGACTATCTTGTTCTTGGAACACAACAGACACCCAGATAAGCCACGATGAAATCTCTGGAGGAAAGGAAGCTTGACTCCTGTCCCTGTCACATTTAGTTAATGATAAAGGGGGAGGATCCTAGATGATGGCTTCCTGGCTGTCTGCACTGACTGGTGGAGGGTGGTGCAGCTCTACAACACACATATTAGATCAGCTCATCTGTAACTGCAATTAGGGGACACTTTTAATGAGATTGCAGAACGTGTAATGATGAAATCTTCAGAAAGTTCAGGAAGCATTCAACTAACTCAGGTGGGACATAGGCTAACTTACTACTCAGACTTAGACTTAACCCCCTCCTCCAAAAAGGGGGTCCAGAGCAATCCCCTACTTATCAAAACATCACGCTCCATATTTTTCTAAGAGGACATTTCAGGTCGCTCTTTGAGTAACAGAGCTGTCTTCTAACTTTGCCAACAATTAAAAAAAATTTTTTTCCAAACAGGAAAAGGTTTGCTGTGCAGGGCTTGTTACAAAAATTCCTGTTTTTCATACAGCCAGCAGGGCTCCGGTGGAGGGGGGGCAGGGAGGGGCACGAAGAGGTAAATCTTGTAAAAATGTGTGCTGCTATTAACGGTATTATGTCTGTAGATCCCTGCGGGGCACAGCCACGGCTGCAGGGAACAGCAGTTCTCCCGTGAACTGTGCGCAGAGCCACAAGCGACTGTCGGTGCCGGAAGATACTCAGTTCTTGAACTATGAACAAAACAGTACCTGAGGAACGAGGCAGGCTGTGAAGACAGAAAACTCAGGCACTGTAAGCCACTTACCCAAATCCTGAGTTTTTACATGACGCCATTAGGGTTTTTCCCCCCACATCAGCCAATTTCCTCTCCACCAGCTGTATTTCTCTGCAGCCTGGGCTTTTTACTAATGCCGAGCTGGATTTCCTCCACACATACCCTCTCTGCCACTTGCTCCCCAACTGGACCCAAAGCAAGGCAGCACGTTCTTCTTGGGAAGCCTGACCCGAAGAACCCAGTGGGTCGTGTCGGGGGCAGGAGTAGCTGCACAAGGTATGTGCTTGCTCTTTCAGCCTGCTTCTAACTCCCAGGTGTTCGATTTCATGAGCTCTATGGATTCCAAGTGGCTTAAAGGGCACGGGCTGAAGTACGTTTTTATTTCCTAATCTGAAAGCCCCTACACACATACACACGCTCTGCACACAAGACAAGTTCAATGAATGTCTGGTGACTGACATCCCAAACACATCACAGGGAAGATGGAATGTCTTACACATCTTTTATCCATCTGTTCATGTACCAATTCATGCCAAATAACCTTTACTGGGACCTATTTTGTGCAAGGTGCAGGGAAGGACAAGAGAAGGAATCAGGCAGAGTCTGCCTTCTAGGTGTTTTATGATCTACCTGGGGCAAGAACAAGTCCACCTAAACGGCCACTTGGGACAGAAAATGATGCACAAACAACTGTCCAAGAGCACTGACATTTTCCTGCCAAAGATCACCACCCCACCTCCTCCAACTTCTCTCTCAGCCCAAATGTCCCTTTCTTCTGGAACCATCCCATCCTATGGCTCTCTAACACAGGACCTTGTTTACTCACCACAATTAGGATTCTGCTATGTGTGGTCCCTTGGGGGAGTGCCTGGCTCCCCACTACACTGTAAGCTGCATGAGCCCAGGACCTGGTCTGTCTTCTCGTACACTGTATCCTCACAGCTCCATCACCAAGAGGCACTCAAGTATCTGTTGAATGGATTAATAGGTTCTACATTTACAGGGTTGTTGTGGAGATGAAATGAGATAACACATGTAAAGTGCTTACCTCAATCAATATTAGCTGTCGTTATTATTAGAATAATGGCATCTATAAAATAACACGTCTGTGTTTTAAAGACTTATCTGTATTATAACCATTTTATTTATGATCATACCTTGCACTGTTGCCACTAACACAAGGCTTTTACATGTCAGGTACTGGAAAAATAGACCAAGTCGGGGTAAGAGATAAGATGTTTTCTCTCTGCACTAGATAGTGTCTCGGGTGCTGTGGACAGATGTTAATAAGGAAGGACTTCAGATACCAAAGCTGGTGTATCACTACCCTTGCCGGTGAGTGTCACGAGAATCCTGAAGTCTTCTCAAGGTGTTGCCACGGAGCCTTGCACGTGGGCATCACACACGGCTGAGGGCTCGCCGCGCTCCGCACTCAGCCAGCGCGTGATGGGGTAGGCAGTGGCAGGGATTACACAGGCCACAGTCAAGAGACCACAGTCTGGTATCTCCTGGGGGCCGGGGGGGCGGTTATGACTGAGCCCTGCTGCTCTCCTGCCTCGCTCCCTGGCTGGAAGAAACTAGGCTCTGAGGCTGGCCCCTAGAAGCCCTGAGGACACAGGACAGGAACTGCCCCTCCCAGGATGCTCCCAGCCCTGCTGTCTAAAGCAATAATCAGAGCCACTGAAGCACAAGCAAGAAGAAACCTTCATACCTTTCATTTAGTTTTAAGTTTTTTGACTCATTTTTAAATCTATATTTGCAAATATGTTATATAATGTATGCAATGTATTGTTATAGTGCAAATGAATAATGTAACATCGGAAAGGGTATGTGATTTCTACAAAAACATTTAGAGGGGTGCCTGGGTGGTTCAGTCATTAAGCATCTGCCTTCGGCTCAGGTCATGATCTCAGGGTCCCGGGATCGAGCCCCACATCAGGCTCCCTGCTCAGCGGGAAGCCTGCTTCTCCCTCTCCCATTCCCCCTGCTTGTGTTCCTTCTCTCGCTTTGTCTCTGTCAAATAAATAAATAAAATCTTAAAAAAAAAAACATTTAGAGACCCCTAGTCTATTATAGTAGGCGTCTAATCTACTAGAAGCCTGAACAAAGAAAACCTAGGGAGAACCAGCCCTTGAGTCAAGTCTAGCAAACTGTTTGGCCCACCAGACCTGGGTTGAAGAAACGGTCTGGTCTAGCCCTCGGTTTGCATCTCTCCTCCCCTGCCCTGCCCCAGGCTCCTTCCTGACCACTTCTCTGTCCCCTGGACCCTCATCAACCTGAATTCTGCCATCTGACTCGAGCTGCCAGCTTGGCTCCATCTAGCCTGTCCACTGGTGTGCGTGGAGACCACCACCTCTCGGCCATGGGTCTTGCCCTCACTCCACTTTTTTTCCTGGTTGGCAGTTCTAAGACTAGTCTGGTTTTTGTGTTTAACCAAAAAATAAAACAAAACCATCCACTTAAGTTGGCCTTCATACTTTAGGTCTGAATTTTACTTTATACACAAATTGCTTTTAAAACCTCATCTGATTCCACACTTGGAAGATCCCCTTAAGGCAGATATTATTGAACCTGTTTTAGAAATGGGAAAACTGAGGCTCAGAAAATGAACTGTACAACTAGGACTCAGACCAAGGTTTCATGAGTCTGCGTGTAACACTGCTGCCAGCTAGAAAAACCACCTCCTTGGCTTCATCGTTAAGAATCAAAAGAACATACTTAAGACTAAGGTTATATGAATGCATCTTGAGGGAGTGGAAATAATTCTGCTTACAAATACTAGTTTATAAAACCAATTTTCTGCCCCACTGGATAATAAATTCACAAAATAGGATTTGCTTCGATTCTAAGGGGTTACTCTTTCTGGCAGGAAACCATAGCAGCTGAAGTGTGAACTTCAGGTATGAGCATTGCCCTGGGGAAAGCGTGCGTAAGGAGGCTGTGGGGACCCACAGGAAAATGGAGCACCCCAGAGGCCCCTGCAGCCTAGCACTGCCCAGCACCCTGCCGCAGGGTGGGCGTGAGCAACAGTGACCAAGTCAAACAAAAAGAACTTCAAACTAAGACGCTGGAACACATGACTAAATGAACTTGTTGTTCTAGAAATTCTAGAAATTCTTTCAAAATGCTAGACAAACTAGATTTTTCCAAAAGCATTTTATCTAATTTCTGTGAACGCTGTCAATGCTGCAATTGTTTTGCGGACTCCCAGCGTGGACCAGACTCCCTCCTCCTGCTTCCTCTCTCTTACACCGTCTCTTCCTGCACTCCAACGAGTGAAAACAAACTAAGGAGAAAGTCGGAATAATCTCTATTCAACAGAGTTCCCATTAAAGTTGCTAATAAAACAACTTTGTAAAATAATCCATTTTGCTTGCAAACAGAAGGAAAACATGTGACCGTTGGCCAATTGTTCTTTTTACAAGTGATGTCAATAGACACACTATCAATAGACAGCATATAGATTCAAGTTTGAAAAGTATTGGAATAGAAGATCTGCCGTGAATAGCTAATCTACATGCTTACACATTAGGCTCCAGCAGCATTCAGCTCTTCTTCCAAAAGGCTGGTATCCTTGCCCAGGAACCGGTCCTTGCCTGGACACCCAACGATCCCATAGGCCAGTCTCACCCCAGGTCTGCACTGAGGAGGACTCAGCTTCTCCAGTGAGGCCAGGGCTGTGAAGAAAGGACTCACAGCCTCATAAAATTTGCAAACTAGAAGGCAATGGGAAGGTCATCTGGCCTAACGCCCCCATTTCATATTAGGGAAAAGAGAGTCTGGAAAGATTAAAATGCAGATGAAAAATTTGTGAGTGTTCATTTACAAAAAGCAGAAGCACATGGGGCTTTATTCCTAGAAGAAATGTAAAACAAGTATGAAGAACGTGCAATGTCCCTCCCCTAGCCAAACCAATTCATAGCTATAGATTCTCAAATGGCTATAGATACACATTTAGCTCTAAACAGCTTTCTCTCTGACTCAAATCATTCCAAAGAAGGAAAATATGACTACATTAAAGAACCTCCAGCAAAAAAAGCATGTGGGAGATTATGCTCTCATGTAAAACACCAAAAAGACAAATTTAAGAACTCATGAGCACCATGAGAAGTTTCACGTTTGTGGGGAAGCACACAGAGGCAGAACCCAGGGTCAGGCTGACTGCGGAGCCACCTTGAGTGAGTGCCTTGATCTCGCTAAGCCTCAGTCTCGCCATTTGTGAATCAGTAATTACCCAGGATTGTTACATAGGATGCTTAGGGACTGAACAGCAGCATGTATATGGAAAGCACTTAGTGCACCCCTGGACACAAAGCTGAGGAAATAAAGGTTGGCTATTTTGTGATAGGAAGCAAAGGGATACATAAACAGGAATTTTAAAGCTATCATGAATGGTTACAACTTGATTAAAAACCATTCATCACAAACTTCCTGTTTTAACAGGCTGCCAGCCTTCCTCAGACTTGTTTCCATGTCCTCACAACTGAACTGCAATCTTTCTCTTACAGAAAAATTGTTTTCTCCCCTTAAGAAGATTTTCAATGCAAAAATGTGATTAACTAGTGTGTTCTGTTGGCTTTTTGGATGACCTATGTCAGAACACATGTGTGTCCATGAGATTGTTCAAGGAGGAGACAGAGTGATGACAGATTCTATTCAGGAGGGCAATTATTAGAACAGTGCTCTTTCTCATTTCCTCTCACACACTAGTTACTGCCATTTACCTGGCTGAGAACAAACCCTATGAGAGCCATGAAGAGGTGGGCGATTTCAAGAACATATTGCAGGACAAAATATTTGGTAAAAAGGTGAGCTACAAGTGAATGGCACCATGATACTAGGAAACAAAGAGGGAAGACAGAGGCACCCCCAGCCTTGAAGGAAGAGCAAGAAGAAACCTTGCAATGCAGAAAACAGATGATGATCCG
This sequence comes from Halichoerus grypus, assembly GCF_964656455.1. Classification (NCBI taxonomy): domain Eukaryota; kingdom Metazoa; phylum Chordata; class Mammalia; order Carnivora; family Phocidae; genus Halichoerus; species Halichoerus grypus. Next base: position 61,666,270 of record NC_135715.1, on the reverse strand, counting down.
AGGATGCAAGATGATGCTTGCCTGATCTTTGATAAGCTCTCATATTAGTCAAAAGCCTAAAAATTTCAGAATAACATGCCAGCCAATAACCTCATTGGTTTAGGGTTTAAAAAAAAATCTCCAGGGACAGAACAGAAAATTTACTTAATGATATCAAAACTATTGCAAGCTTTTATTTTTCAGAAGGTCATAATCAAAAAGAAGCACAGTGTTTCCCCTTGCTGTGTCCTACAGCAAAGCCCCATATCAAAGAAAGCTACTGTTTTATGAAAGAAAGGGTAAAGCCCTTAATTTTCAGAACATGAAAAGGAAAGTCCTTCCTGTACCATTTAATGCCCCATGCTTTACACACTATCAGAAACTAGAAACGCCAAAAGACAAAATTCAAAAAAATCCAGGTAAGATTGAAACCTTAGATATAGATACAAGCATCTTTCCTCATGTTCCAGATCATGGGGCATTTATCTTAATCACTCTCCTTCTAGAACTTCCATAAAAGTTGTTAATACGGACCCCTGCTTAAGACAAGTCTAGAAAACAGAAACCACCTCATGCTGTCATACACTTAGGCCAGATCACATTGCCACAAAATCCAACAAGGCCAACCTCAAATGAGTGTCATCCACCCTGGCTAATTAGGTCCCAGTGGTGGATAAAGAGAGACTAAATTTCATTTAGTTAGAATTCTCTCTCTCTCTCTCTCTGTGTGTGTGTGTGTGTGTGTGTGTGTGTGTGTGTGTGTGTGTGTGTGTGTGTGTGTGTGTGTCTTTAAGGGATCTGTAGGCTAACTAAGGATTTCAACACGGAGTTTGTTTCTCTTGGGATTAATTTAGTTTCTTCGCAGCATGTAGGCATACTTGGCAACCCTTTAACCCACTCACCTCCGTCCCCAGGGAGGAATACAGACCGGGCACTGCCAAGTGCACAGCAAAGAGCTTCAACTCCCCATCCTGCCCATTTAGGTGACCTAAAGGAGCCCATCCTTTCTGAAACTTCTATTGTCAAGATTTATTTCTGAGTGCACTGCGGAGCCCGACAGGGGCTCAGTCTCACGACCCTGAGATCATGACCTGAGCAGAAATCTAGAGTCAGACGCTTAACCGACTGAGCCACCCAGACACCCCTGAAACTCCGATTTAATTATCTGCTCAGAATATGGACTTTTTGCTGCTCCTAATGACTGCCTCAGACACACAGGGCCGTACCACAGCATAATGTTAAAAGGGAATTCATTTGTTGCAGAAGTGATCCTGCTGTTTCTTAACGAAAATCTGTGTCCATCTTATAGGCCATACCATTTTTCTCATCCTCACTGGCTCTATAAATGCTCTGCTTTACGACGCAATTAACTACCTCTGTATTTGGCTACCGGAAAAGTAACAATTGGTGTATTTGACTACCAGAGTAAGGTAAAACAAAATAAAAACAATGAACACTTTAGAAGTTTTTTTCTTCTGATGAATAGCTCAAATTAGGCATAAAATGAAACACAGCACATAAGAGTTTCATCAATTTTCAAGTTTTCTAAAGTTATTAAAGGATCAAAGTGAACATTAAAATATTTTGTTGGGGATAGTGACGAGCCCATTCAACCTGTTCATGTTAGGTGAATGTTTATTCCGGGTATGTGCCCAAACTGTTTACAAGAGCCAATGAAAAACTTTATGAATTGAATATAAATTCAAAGCAAAGAACACTGAAATTTTGATGGATTAAAATCTCTAGGATATGGGTGCCTGGGTGGCTCAGTGGGTTAAGCGCCTGCCTTGGGCTCAGGTCATGATCCCGGGGTCCTGGGATTGAGCCCCACATCAGGCTCCTTCCTCCGTGGGAAGCCTGCTTCTCCCTCTGCCTGCCGCTCCCCTTGCTTGTGCTCTCTCTGTCAAATAAATAAAACATTTTTAAAAAATAAAATCTCTAGGACAACATCCCATCCATAGAATGTACGATCTAGAATTGTTTTTTACCCTAAATATGTTCACTGTCTGGAAAATCTAGGGAAAAATGAATCTACCGAATGCATAATCTATTTGCCAAGAACTGCTACTCTTAGTAAACAGAATTTAAAAGTATGAAGCCAAAGTGGTTTTTTTCTATTTTGGAACTCAAATACCACAGATCCAGATTACAAGAAGAATGGAAAGAAACTGTGAAAATTTAATATGCTGAATTACGTATTATTTGCAAAATAAAGTTTCCTTAGTTATACAGAATCTTGAAATTGGCTTGCTTGCCCAATACTCCAGCTAAGGGGCTTAAAGCAACAATGATTTGTGAATGCTAAGTATACATTGTTTTTTGTTTGGGGGCAACCTCCCGAAAACTCTTGTCCCAAATCAAATAACTATTAAAAAAAAAAAAAAAATCACTGGCTGACCTAATCCCAAAACCTAACAGCAAAACCATTTGGGCCCATCTGCTTCATGATAAAGTAAAATCCCCCCCTGCCATGGGAGACTGGGGCCCAAGCCAGGGCTGTTTCCAAGCATCCTGCAGATATCCGGATCCAATTCAGCAAGCAATTTAGTCAAATTCTGACAACCTAGTTAAGAATGTAATGGATAGCTTAGAATTGTTACCGGATTGAACAAAGTTTGAAATAGTCATTCTTCACAGTGCAACCCTAGCCCCAGAAGATAAATTTTACATTTTAACCATTTTTAAAGTCCACAATACATTTCTATTAACAATAGAGACAGACACCAATATATTGTATAACCATTTTAGTCCTCAAAGTAGCTATAAATTAAGCTAGAGTATCACACAATTTTAGAACAAAACCTAGTTTTCTAGATTGGGTGTGTGTGTGTGTGTGTGTGTTTTCTAAAAAGACCACAGGGTGAATCAGGGCTGGACTAGAACATGCTCAGTCAATCCCAGTCCAGCCCGGTGTCAGGGCACTGCTTTGTTGCTGGGGTAGGAGGGGAAGGAAGACAGTGTACCAAGAAGGAAGGGTCTCATAGGACCTGAAATCAGTCACCTTTATTGGGAATACAAACAAAAGATAAAATTTTACCTTTGTTTTGTCATTGAAAACTCCATCCAAAATTAATCAAGAAATTGAGCAAAGCCTAGTTGAAATCAGTCTAACGTAAACTATTTAAATCTATTGACAATCTCAGAAATTAATTTATTTACACTCACTTCAGTAACATAAATTAGGGTCTTGAAACTTTTTTTTTTTAAAGATTTTATTTATTTGACAGAGAGATAGAGAGCACAAGTAGGCAGAGAGGCAGGCAGAGGGAGAGGGAGAAGCAGGCTCCCCGCTGAGCAAGGAGCCCAATGTGGGGTTCGATCCAAGGACCCCGGGATCATGACCTAAGCCAAAGGCAGCCGTTTAACCGACTGAGCCACCCAGGCGCCCTAGGGTCTTGAAACTTGGCCAAAGTAAAAGCAATCAATGTAATTTTCATTCAACAAGTATCTACTGAGCCCCTACTGCATACTAGGTACTATGGAGACAACAAAGTAGCATGAGGTTCTTTCCTGTTTCCAAGAGTTTTTCATGTATATGTATATGTATATGTATATGTATATGTATACAAGGCCAACAACACAACAAAGGAAGATTTGGATTGCTGAATAAAAAGGCAAAGGGATTCTTAATGTGAGGGCAGAATATGAATCAAAGTTGACAGTGTACTGTGTGGTGGCTAAGAACATGTGTTCTAAAACCAGAGACCTGGACTCAATCCAGTTGCCACTATATACTGCATGAGGACTACTATGCAAGTGACGTACATCTAACAGTATTTATCTTATGGAGTCACTGTACTGAATGTTCAGTATGTACAAAGTGCCCAATAAATATCAGCTAAATATTTGTGAGAAAAAAATATTTTAAAGCACTAACAGAACAAGTGTAAAGAAGTCAGAAGTAAATGTGGCGGTGTCTGAGCTCAAACATAGAAAAGGGGAGATATGGTGGGAAGACACTTTAAAAAAAAAAATCTAGGAGCTAGGAGCTTATATTGCATCCGACATGTAATACACAGAAGAGCAGACCAAAGATCAGAATACAGTACGACGTGGAACCTGGAGGAAAGTGCCAACCGATCTCCCTACAAGATGGTGGGAGAGAAGAAGAGTTTGTGTCCTGCTTGGAAAGCAGAGGCTTCTTTGATTGTCCAAAAATGTAAATATGCGTGGGTGTCCGTATTTTAATGTGCATATTAACTTTTGTTGATAAGCAGAAGCCTCTCAGGGAGGTGCTGTTTTGGCACCGCTCTTCCCCACCCCGAGAGGTGTCCACAGTTCCATCCGCTAAGGGGACGCGGCCACAGCTCGTGTGGAGAGCCCAGTGTGCAGAGCCAGCCTCACAAGTGCCATCTTTAGGACTTGATCTATCAGAAAATGATGGGGTTTTACACTGAAGCAGCTGTTTGGCTTTTGTCTCATGACTTGAATGCTACCTGGTTGTTCTGGAACTCATGGCATAATCTCTGATTTTTTTCCTAGTCACAGGAGGGCAGGATCCGGGGGCAGGGACCATTTGTTTTCAAAACAAATTTTTTAAAACTCTCCCTTCGTGAAGTCCAGTGTGTTTTTATACTTTCATCCATCGTTCACAACATTTGGCATACAGATTCAGTTCTCACTTTTTGAAAGGTTTATTTTTGTTTCTTGAGGTCATTGTCTGGGCTCAACCATAACATCTTTCAGGTTGTTTTGAGCTGCTAAAGGGAAATTAAAGGAAATAATGCCCTACAATGTAACCATGGACTGTTTGACATAAACATGGATAAAGCTACAACAAATTATTCACTAGTTTTAAGTCAGTGCTCTGGTGGGTGCATATGAAATCCAGGGCCAAAAATGGCCCACTACAGCTGGACCACAGTGATGGGAGGATAAGCTGAGATGGCATCTGGCTCCCCAACTGTCCCCCACACAACACAACACTCCCTCCCACCCTCATGGAAGGTATCTCACACACACACACACACACACACACACACACACAAAGGAAGGTCTAAATCTTGGGAACTTAATATTTAATGGTTGATTATCCCATCAGAATTTGATTGTAAAAGCATATGCTGGTGGGCATAAACCCAACCACCCTTGGCCAATCCCACGGACTTTTGTTCTTCCATGACACAGCCCTGGCCTCTACCTGCCTCCTACCTCCTTTCCTTTCTGTCCCAAAGTAAATTAATGCCACCAGTTTACAATCAGGTTGAAAAGTCAGAACATTACTAGCAAACAAAGAAACAATAGCAGATAGTTCAAACATTTTATAAAACTTAGATGACACAGTGTCATGCTTTCTCTGATCACTTTTCTGGAGGGACAGCTAGAGAACACTTGCTGAGAGGAAAGATCATGCCTTAGGTTGTTAACTTTCCCATCTTTTTCACAGCACCCTCTCCCAGTCATTCCTCCTACTGAGATCATTTTATTCTCCCCACCAAAACAAAACCAAACAAAACACTTCCAATTAATTCAGGGTTTCTATCTTCTGATTTTAAAATACTACTGTACTGTAACTTTTGATTTATACTCAATTCCTGGAACAGCTTAGGATGAAAGCAGGTAGATCCTTTGCTCTTAGGAAGGCAGAAAAGAAGAACAGAAAAGGAAAGAAAAAAAAAAAAATCAAGTGTGATATCCAAGATCAGTTCTAAGAAGCTGGACTTGCTTCCTTGGTCGGAGATTTCAATGCAAAATAATCCATCATTTCCCCCTGGTTGAACACTTTACTTCAAAATAAAAGAGTTTTGTTAGAAGTTCTTCTGCAAAAAGGAAAGAGGAAAGCTGATTAATGAGATGGCTGCAGAATCTGCCACTTGCACCTTTATCATCAACCCCCCCCCCAAATTAGCCAATCTAGTAAGAGTAACAAGTGCAAAGCTGAATATTAAATATTAAAGAAAAGTGGGGGGTAGGCATGTTGATGCAGATGGCTTCATCCAGGGAATGTGCCTGGTCAAACGTGTGCCAGGATGCAGCAGCATGCTGTTCTGGGTCCAAATTTCTTAAGTCCATCCTCGCTAAACAGTGCAGCTGTCATTCAGGTTACAGTTCATGGCTCTTTACCTTGACGACACCGACAACTGGTCCTAGAATGCTGATCCTGCTGATTAACGACTTTCCCGTGTTCTGGTTAAAGCCCTCCTCCATAAAGCTCCTCCTGAACTGCTGACAAGGACATGATGACAAGGATTCCCCATGGCCAGCCTCCTACTCCACCCCCAGGGTAGTCTTTATTCCCAAAGCATTATCCCCAACCGCTGCCCATGTTAACAGCATCCCCTGGACTTTCCCTCCAGGTCCCCAAAGATTAGACTTTCCTCCAACCACTGAGGTCTCCTGGAACACCTCCAAAGTAAACCCAGGACAAAGCAGCACATTAACAGCACAGTGAAGCATCCTGAACATGAGCTTCAAACAACCATGATTCCTCTCAAGGTGACAGGAACTCACTGAGGACATACAGTTGGGACATGTGGTCACAAAAATGTGCAGGACTCTTCATGTTAATACACAAAGCAAAGCAAAAACAAAACACCCTCCAGTAGACTTTTTGTTTTGTAGGTATGGTAACATGTATCCCCCCCTTAAACACACACACACACTTGTGATGATTCTTGACAGACTCTGCTGTGAAACCAACGTTTAGTGGCACACACTTTGGAAAATGCTGCCCCAATGGCAAGATGGTGGTGAAAAGGAAGACCTAAGTATAACTCTGTCTTTGTATGTAGCACTTTGGACAAATTTTATATCCTGTGTGTCTCAGCTTTCTTGTCTACAAAGTGGAAAAAATAATGCCTGTCCTAACTGCCTCACAGAAAAGTCATAATGGATACCACTGCTTCAAAAAGCACAAACCAAGGACTATGCATTTGTGAGATTTTAAGATTGTGTCCAGGGCAGAAGGGGTCATTAATCTGAAGCTGCAGAGCTGCCCCCAAGCTTCCTACCAAAGAACCAGTTTATTCTCCCAGTTACCCTGGAAAGCCCAGGTGCTCTATGAACCATACCTCTTATTCTTTGAAGAACGAAGGAGACACCAACTGTCCAACCAGGTCAGACTGCTCCGTAATAAAGCAGGTCTTGCATAGGCCCCTCCCCCAAACATCACAGAGTGAACAGCAACAGTATCTTCAAAATACACAAGGTAGGGGAGCCTGGGTGGCTCAGTCGGTAGTTGAGCATCTGCCTTCGGCTCAGGTCATGATCCCAGGGTCCTGGGATTGAGTCCCGGGTTGGGCCCCCTGCTCAGCGGAGACTCTGCTTATCCATCTGCCTCTGCCCCCCCCCCCCCGCCCTGTGCTCTTTCTCTCTCTCAAATAAATACAATTAAAAAAAAAAAATACATGAGGCAGAGCTACCAGGGAAGAAGAATGGGCCCACTCTTATTTCATTTCCAAATCTCTTCCACCTCCCTAAATGCTTTTGTGAGAGGAAGAGACAGACAAGACACAGGAAGCAGAAGAGAAGGGGTTAGAGGAAACAGAGGAGTGTAGTAGGCTGATTTGCTTAGAAGACAGCTGAATGAAACAAATAACAAAGAATCCTGAGCATTCTCCTGGGTCAGGAAAACACTCGAATTTTGGCTGTGACACCACTCCTCACACTGTAAGAACTGTGATGTGAGCAGAGGGACGGTTTCTGGGGACATGAAACAGAACAGTCTCTCCCATTAGCATGGGGAGTAGCAGAACTAGTGTAGAACCAGGCTGGGCAAAAATAGCGACTAGAACTGGAAAGTTTGCATACAACATTTGACAAAGAATATCAGTTATGACGTCCCTGAAACATCTACTGCACGCTTTTATTAGAATTTGTAGCTAATACAAATGGTGCTCTTTATTACCAGTTACATAAGATCTATATCGCCAATTATTTCTTTTATAAGAATACTTTAATGAATATAATGTCTCTGGATGGTGAAGGTAATGGGGATTTTCACTTTCTAGTTTACCTTTACATGTTGTCTTTTTGCTGTTGTTAAAAGAAAGAGCATGTATAACTTTTATAATCAGAATAAAGCTACTTTCTTTGGGGGTGGGGGTGGAGGACAAATAAAATACCTATGCCTATTCTTTCAGGCATTCATTCAAAAAATTAAAATAACGTAACGTTGATTTCCTACCAAGTGCCAGGACCTGTATCAATGTGATACACACCACACACACACACACACACACACACACACACACACATTTACATAATCAAATAAGATGAAGTTCACAAACCATATCCTAAGATTTTTGTATTTCCAGGAAACAACAGCTCTTTCCTTAAGCAGGAAGCGGAAAAAACAAAAGTGTTACACAAAACCGGTAGGGTACAGCGGTTGAGGAACATGGGCTTGTTATCAGACAAACCCAAATTCTAACCCAGTCCTGGGACTTGGCAAATGCACGAACTTGGCTGAGTCACTTAAACTCTCCATGCTTCAACTGCCTCATCTGCAAAGTGGGAATAATAGTTGCCACTACAACAGAGGTTTTTATAAGGATTAAAATTAGATAATCACACAAAGCACTTATAAGTACAAAATGTCAAGCAAATGTCCAGCCTCTGACTACAGGCAAAGGCTAAACTTCATCTGACCTCACGTTACCTCCCTGCACAAATTCGAAAAGCACCCAGTGCTGATTTATTCTTTAGGCAAAACACACCCAGGGTACTGGGTCTTAATGTTTATCCAACCATTATTAGCAGTAGCAACAAAAGATGCTGTCATTTCAAGGTGAAAGTCATCCAGGGCACAATCAAGCAAAATAAGTTTAGCCTGAAGCTCAAACACACTTCAGTTCAAAACAGTCTCCACTGTACCTCTTGGCGCTCATGTACACACACAGCGCTTCAGTTAGGGAGACATGGACCTTCCTGGGTTATGGCCAGGAGAGCGTGGTGGGAGAAATAACAAGAAAGGCAACATTCAATCAAATGCTAGGGCACTTTCTTGGAGAATACAGCAGAGGACTGAGGCTTTCCCAAGGTTTAACAGGTATCCAGAGTGGATGGAGCACCACTGAAAATTGTGGCCGGGTTTTGTGATCCCTTCCCTCATCCCGGACAGACCCTGAAGAGACACCACTTGAAGGCAAAAAGGTGAACAAAAATAGAGCACAACAGCCTTCCCACTTGTTGCTGAAACGAATTCCTCCACCTTTGAAAAGATACTCATGATAGCTTGCAGAGGGCTGCCCTCAAACAACAGTACAAATTGCATTTAAATTGGGAAACCAGCTGCTCCTTGATCAGTCATCCTTTTATCAACAACAGAACTTTAATTAGCCCCCATCTGCTTCCTGTTTTATGCCGCAAATCTTAACTTTCACCTGTTTAGACCAAACTGCAATAACTATACCCACAGTAAATAAAAGCAATTAACTTTTCATACAACATGCAATTAATTCTCATTAAGCTCATATTGGGCTATTCAAAACAGTACATAATTTTCAAATCAACTATTTTCCCATAAATAACAATGTTCTATAGTAAAAATTCAACAGAAACTCTCTCCCACCCACATCTTCTTGAATTTTTTCCATTAAGAAGGTTTTCAAGCTGTCTGGCTTCAATTTCCTGATTTTACTGTTAAGTATGCGGTCACTTCAGGTCATGTAACAACAATAGATAAATCTCAAAAACATAATGCTGACTTAAAAAAAATCAAGTTGCAGAATGATACCTATGTTAACTGACAACATTTATGTAAATGGGGGGGGCGCGCGCGGCGGCGGCAATGCACGTTCCTCTATAGGGTAGATGGACCTGCATGTATCAGCCCGGCCAGGAGGCAGACTTCTTGAAGGAAAGGGACCCTCCAACACAAGAAGGCTTAGAGCAAGATGAGTGACATCTGTTAAAACCTGGCGGGGTCATGTGGGTGCTAATTATGTTAGCCTCTGTGTTTTCCTAGATGTTTAAAATAGTTCACAAAGTTGTAAGATAAAGACAAATGGAGGATGGCCAGGATCCAGCAAGGGAAGGAGAGCTGGCCCCCATACTTTCTTGGCCCCACCACACAGGCACACACCCATGTGATTGCTGGGGCTTGAAAAGCCTCCCCAAATGATTCTAATGCCACCCCCAAACTCATCCCTTGAGAAAGGCTGAGTAACAATCCACTCTCAAGGGCAGGGACCCTGCTCACTCATCTCGAAACTGCCCACACTCACCTACCTAGTCAGTACCTGAGATGTAAATATTATTTGAATAAATCAGTAGATAAGCAGAAGAGGATTCTTTGTTCTGTTATCTAGCCCAATAACCAAGCACATTAAGTCAATTTTCCTTTCCTGAAGGAGTCTGAACAGATGAGTAGTTATCACTCCAAACCAATGATCAGAATCTTCCAGAAAGTGTGTTGAAAACAGAAACACTTAAAGCCCTTGGCTCAGGGGCCGGGATGCAGCAGGTACGATGGAACGGGACCAGGGACCTGTATTAAAATACTCACCAGGTTTGGAAACAACTGGACTAGCTTAATGACCAACATTCCTTTCAGTTCTGATATTCTAAGAAAATAACTCAACTGTGTTATTTCATATAGATTCTGATTCAACAGCAAGAGGATGAAATCCCAGAATATTCTTAACAAGTATCTCCTATGATAGGCGAGTTTGAGAAATGCAGTGTTAGTGGTACTTTGGGTCATTAACACCAAATAATAAAAGGCTATTTATGAGTATGATGTTATTTAATAAATGCTTAAGAAAAGATGTTTAAAAATATAATTATATGCCAGTTCATTCTAAGATCAATTTTTAAATCATCATTGTTTTTCAGAAAGAAAAACAGAAGCATCGTTAGTGAATGAGGACGTGTCAACCTCACCTTTCAACTTCCTGGAATTTTCCTCCCCCGCTTTCCCCTTTAATATTTCCCTTGGACACACACACACGGCCAACTTCACAATGGAGTCTTTACCAGATCATTGCTCCAGATACCAACAGGCCAGTCAGGGACTAGGTGGGAGGAACCCGACTGCAGCCTGACCACCCCTGCTTCAACAGCTCTTGCTTCACAGAGAAAGGGTAATGATTTCTTATCAAACACTGGTAACACCTAAAATTCCTTTACACTGACAACAACCCATCTGACTCCGGGGTGAAGGTGGACTTCACATTTGCTCTGAGGAAATGAAGAGTGGAATGTACTTTCATGGGATCAAAGATTCTGCAGACAACTGAGCATAGGTCAGATGCACCTGACTTAGGTTAATGCAGAAGAAAAGGAGCATGAAACCCCATCCACTGGATCTAAACCCACTGACAGTTTTCAAGGGTTGAATGCAAAATCTAAATGACAAGGAGGTCCAGATAAGTATAAAACTATCCTGGCTAGTCCGTCACATCAGGGCTCAAATCACATCAAACATCTTCTGGGGTCTTCCATTTAGTACATAATTTTAACTAGTTCCATGTTTGAGACCAATCCAAAGGGGCACTACTTTTTTTTTTTTAATTTTTTATTTTTACGTTAATCCCCATCCATTACAGCATTAGTTTCTGATGCAGTGTGCCATGATTCACTGTTTGTGCATAACACCCGGGACACACTACTTTCTTAATTCAGCCCCAAATCCCTTCCATGAGCATCCAAGTGAATCATGAACTCCCTCCTCCTTGCTTCATGCTTGCGGGCCAGTCTTCCATATATGGATGCATCCACCTCTTCTCCCCCAACTCCACCGCTGTTGCCAGGACATGAAGGTCTTACAAGAATAAATGTGGGAAAGCCCCCAGGCCAAAAACTCTGGATTGTAATCCATAAAGCAGCAAAATCAATTTTGAGGACTGAGCATTTTGAGCATTCTTTAAAAATTAGTAAAATAGAGCATATCTCACACAAAAGGGCAAGTATAATACTAATCTGTAAAACTCTTGTATCACGTGTGTGCACATATGTACACTGAGTCATACTATAAAGCGGATTTCTTATTTTGCATCGGGCTGGGGAAAAAATTGAGAAAGCCACAGAAACAGAAAAAAACATACTACTTCCGAGAGGACATGCTTTCCCACTCTAGGGAAGGCTTACTGACAAAGCCCAGTCAAATGGTAGTACAGCTATGCTAGGGTTTCTGGAAATGTCCCATAACCTTGAGGGAGCTCCCACTCTGCACAGGTAACAGAGGGGTCTTCTTCTCAGTAGCCCACAAGGCCGATGTGCTTCTTTCCACCTGGAACAAGGAAGGATGAGCAATGGGAAAGGGTTGTGTAGTATCATGTTGGGAGTTTTTAACTTCCGAGCAAGTTATGTTCTTATCAACAGAAGGAACAGGGCATGTTAAACCTTCACAGAGTGCAATTTTAAAGTACTATTACTTAAGCCTTTCATCTATCCCTCCATCTTTCCTTTGGGTGGGTGCAGCACAAGGAAACCATGGCTCAGACGAGCAAGAAAAAAATGAAATTTGGATTATGTTTACAGCCAAGGGAAGGAGGAAAGGAGACACGCTGAACAATCCTCTACTGGAAACATTGCTAAAGTGTTTTTAAACTGAAGATTATACCACCACTTAAGATATTTTTTCTCCACTATTTTGCCCAGCATATTACAAAACTGCATCTAGGACTGAAATAGCAGATTGCCTCAAGAGCAAATGACAATATTTGTACCAGAAATGTTGGCAACCAGCGGCACAGATGGGTTTCTGCACAGCAATCTTCAAACTGGGGCTCCAAGAATAACTCCACCTACTGCACCAATGCTAAACTGCTGAATCCAAAGTCAGAAGGGCTCATTATTCCATATTTTCCCACCACCTCCTTCCAAAAGGCACGTGTACCTGCCTGACCTCCTCTGCCTGGGAAAGGCTCAAAACACAGAAGAAAAGGAGAGAGGAGACCAGCGGGAGAAGCTCCCCAAGCATCAACAGCACTGGATGGTAAATGATCCAAAAGAGGCAGGACACAAAAGTGATGGTAAAATCCAGGTAGACAGTTATTTAATCTTCCCCTTCAAATACAAAAAATAAAAATAAAAATAAAGATTTATCCAAGTTTCATCTTCTCTCCAGGGTTGGGTACCTTGGGGTCAAATAAAAAGTCATTTTTGTTAAAAGACAAACGCAAGAATTGAGGGAGAAACTGGCACCAACCATAATAGTTACTAGGATGTTCCCGAAGGCTGTCAGTCAACACCTACAGCCCAGCTCACTGGATGAAAACCAAACCTCCTTCAAGTGCTTAAAGAAAACAGCCGCCTTTCAACAAAGGAGAGGGCACTTCCACGTCTATTCTTACCAACTGCCCACTGAGATGTGCTGTTGTTACCCTGTTCCTTTGCAATTTCTACCACATGGTCTAGAAAGGCAAATTCAACAAAAGTCTTCACTTAAGGAGACATTAAGTATGAAACTCACGCAATTTAAGGTGCTGGCTTAGGCATGCACAGTATCCTTTCCCTGCCTTTGAAAATGGTAGGGGTTTGGAAATGGAAATGGGTCTCTGCCTCGGCGCAGACCATAGGTTCTTCCATAAAAAAAGAGAATCAAGGTACAAACTGTTTCAGGATATAACAGTGCTTTCTAAACTACCTTCAAATTATATAATGCAGAGTACAGAACACTGCATTTATGCTCCATATCCCTACATCTCCTATGGTACACAGAAAGCCTATAATCTCACAGATTAAATTCATTTAACAGAAATTTAGGGGTTCAGGCAAACAGAATCCCACATTTAAATAAATGTTAATTTAACCCTAAAGAAACTGAGAAAGGAAGATTAAGGTAGGCTGACCCCCCGCCTTTCCTCTCCAACTGATCAGTGTGTTCCTAGACAGGCTCTGGCTATAATTCCCTGAACTACACTTCTTAGCAGGGTCAGGTGAATCTGGAGAACAGAGCTCTTTCATTACCACTCCTGATTCACCTGCATCTGAATAAGCCAAGTGATGTCACAAGTGAAACTAAATTCCCTGCCAACCTTTCACCTTCTACTGAGTTAGCTAATTAAAACGAGGGTGTTAAACCCTCCACAATCGCCAAATGGCTCACAGAATCCCAAAGTTCAGATTCCCCCCAAACACACACCCCAACATTCAGCTTTGAAATATATCTTCATCCTTCTATTTGGATGAGTGTGTAAGATTAGGGTCGCGGGGCGGGGGGCGGGGCGGGGGGATTTACTCCCAAGCCAACAAATCACCCTAAGACGACCCCCACTAAAAAGGGGTTGGGAAGCAATTATGATGATTTCCCCTTTATCCACCTAATCTCCTAAACCACGCTGGTAGAAGGTACCAGCCTGATCGGGTGGTCTTCAACCAAATTGTCTCTAGAGAATTCACAATGCGCACCTATGGAAGCTTCCTTGGTAGAATAAACATAAACAGTCAACATAAACAGAGTCAACAAGAAGACAGTGACTCAGAAGTGCCACTGATGTGTCCACAGGACAGTCAAGGTAGATCATCAAGCAATGACTGCAAGAGTGTTCAACACTAAAAGAAACCTCATACACTTCTGTCTATTCTCATAAACAGTTCAATCCAATTCTCATCAATTCTAAACAAAGAGACTGGCATGAAATTTACATTTTCTCCCCAATCAAGGCCTTCCCCACCAATGACATGGAATTTTAAAAAGAAAAAAAGAGAAAGACAAAAAACCACTTAAACACAGCATTATTTTTAGAAACAACTTTCATTTCCATTTCAATTTACTTAAAATTTGAAACTTGCTAATAACAGAAATAGTATTTAATTGTCACTAAAACCGGAAGTTGCTGAAAAATAAAATATAGTGTTTCAGAGCAAATTCAAGGATCTGTGTTGTAAAATATTTGGTCTTTGTTACTCTCTCAGCATTCAATTTGTAAAAAGGAAACATGTTCTAGTTTGGTTAATTAACCACTAACATAAGTCAAATAATGAACATTGCTGCCTCCTAAATAAATCAGAATAGATTAACAGAATCCTTTGAATGTATTCGTGTGAGAGCACATTTCAAAGTCAGCCTGGTAACTCTGTCTGGAAGTTCAGAAGAAGAATGTGCTTCTGGATGTCAACAGCAGGAGAGCCTTCAGGAGCCCCATTGTTCCCGTGTGCCGGGAGCTCAGCTGTTCGGAACTGGCATGAGTCAAGACAGGAAGAGATGTCAGACTTCTGGGGCTGGTCACTAGAGCAGGACTGCACAAGGCCCGAAGCAGCAGATGTTTGAGGGGTGCTTGGAAACAGCAATGTGAAGACCTAAGTACTAGGAATTTGAAGAGCTACGGAAGTCTTACTTTTTGGCCATAATTTGCAATCAAGAAGTTTTAGCAGAAGTCTGCAATTTTGTCCTATGGCAACCTCTCTCCTATCTCTCCGGAGTGTTTGTGGCCCTTACCCAACTCCTCCCAATAACAACAGTATTATCTTTCAACCCCTAAGGCATGCCTGAAAACATAACAGAGAGATTCAAAAGCCATCATTTCGGTCCAAGAATGACTATTCCAGCACAATGACAAAGAGAAGCCCACTTAGATAAACAAAAAACCTATTTTCATAAAACAAGGAATTGGATTAGGCTAGTAACATCTAACAACATCTAAGCCAAATGATGCAAACAGAACACCAGGAGAGGAATTTATACCATGACTTAAATGCCACAAACAGGGAAATCCTCTCCTTGCTGAGACTCTTGGGTCCCTTCTTACGTAATGACTCCTGGCAGTTACCGTTCCTAAAATAGCTTTCTTTCCAAAATGCCCATTATCCAAAGGCCCACTCCTTCCAGAGTTAAACTAAAGTTTTAGAGAAGTGTTCATCTGTCAAGGGTGCAGAATGAAAACAGAGATTGCCTTCAGCGTGCTTTCAAGGTGATGCAGATGGGAAGAAGCATCATGTGTAGGGGAAGACACTGAGCAGGTAGCCAAGAAATCCTGCTCTGCCTGGTGTCACTAACCAGCCTGGTGACCTCGGGCATAGCCTTAACCTCTCTGCTACTCAGTCTCCCTCAAGTAAATGGATGGCCTCCAAAGACCCTTCAACTCCTTTAAAAGTCTGTCAGTCTAAAAAAAAAAAAAAAAGGACCCCACTTTAGTAATTCCACCCAGTCTGAGGAAACAGAGGGAGGGACCTAAGAATACTCTAATACTCTGCAGGACAGATACTAACTATTCCCAGTGGTAACCCAGCAAGAACTGAAATATGTCAACTCGGACCCAGAACGAGTCTAAAGACGAACCAAACACCAGCAAAAATCGAGAAAATGCAACAGATAAAGGTTAGCTTTTCATCTCCACAGTATAGGTCACCCAGCAGTCTCCAAGTCCAAAACTTGCCAGGATGGCTCAGACTTGCTGGGAGTAGAAGCACGGTGGGGAAGTAGAGAGACACTGAAATGCCATTTCAGTTTAAGTAACATACCAGGAGCTGTACTGATGCCTTCTGTGCAGCCTTTTTCAAGAAAATCAAATTGCTTGGGGAGGGGAGTGGACTTAATTTAACTAAACATTTCACGAGGCAAATGACAATTTTTCATTTACCATTCCATTTTATATACTGGCCAGCAAAATCCTCTTCTACCTAATATCTACGGTCCTCTTCCTTTTATCCCTTTCTGATTTTTAAGGTGGTAGGTATTGCAAAAAACAATACATACGTTCTGCAAGACCTCTGGAGGTATGCAGCATGACTGATGGATGTAGGATGAGTGGAGGCCAAGAGGACTAGCAGTCTCGAGCTGAAAAGGCAAGAAGTTCACCAGAAGTCCATCGTTTCTACTCTGCAAATCAACTGAGAAATAAAGAGGCCCTTCGAAATAAAAAGGCCCTTCTGCCAACAAGTAAGGAGGAAGGCGGAGCCCTGACAAATCCAAGAGGGAATGCACACTTTGGAAGAGGGCAAGATGGTACTTTGCTGCTGAAGGATGGCACTTTGCTGCTGAAGGATGGCAATGACTTAAGATTATTTCCTAGTGGCTCCCTCCTTCCAGACACATAGCACCAGAACTAGGCCCAGACATGGTCCAGACAGACAGCAGCTCATGGACAAGGCAAGCCCCACAAAAGGAAGAAACCATCAGTGGCAAGGAGCTTCAGCCAAACTGGGCAATTCTGAGCAACCGAAGCTCCAGAGACAACCAGGAATGGAGGGAGGGACTAGTAGGTTAGTGTGCAAGGCAGTCCAAGGCCCAGAAGAGGAATCCCAGTGCTGTCCTTACCCAGCAGGCCAACCAGGTGCCGGGAAGGAAAGAAAGCAGAGTGAAAGCTGACAGAGGAAGCACCCAATGGGGCCCATGAACAGAGAAAGTGTAAAACCATTAAAGGCCAGTCCCTTTGTAATTTTACTGTTTTGTTATTTTTGCCAACCCTTATTTCCTGTGACGCGTGCTGTATTTGATTGGAAAACTGGATGAAAAAGTCAGGAAATAGTTTCTTCTTCCTTAGGGGGCAAGAAGAATTGTAGCTCTCAAGGCCAACCTGAAGAGATACAGAGTCACTACTGAGCGACACCACAGAGTGGACAGCCTCTAAGATGCCCTAAGAATCTCTTGATATTCAGGCCCTATGTCATCTCCTCTCCTCCAGGCACTCAGCTAACCTAGGCCCCAGATTCCTGACCGCACAGAAACTGAAATAATGGTTGTATGTTATTTTAATGTGCTAAGTTTCAGAATATGTTGTTATTCAGCAATTGATGGCAAAAATATCCCATTTCATTGAAGCCTTTTAAGCAAGTGAAATTAGGATTTCCTTAAGTACAAAGCCATCCAACTCAATAGCAGCTACTCTTCTTATCTTTGGGCTCAAAGACTTCATTAGGGTGCAGGATCCTAACAGAATGACATAACGTAGTCAAGAGCTGATGCACTATGTTTTTTCTTAATATTCATTTGTGATAGGGTACCTGAGTGGCACAGTCGGTTACGCATCTGACTCTTGGTTTTGGCTCAGGTCATGATCTCAGGGTCATGGGATCGAGCCCCGCATTAGGCTCCCTGCTCAGTGGGGAGTCTGCCTCTCCCTCTCCAACTGTTTCTCCCCAGCTCATGCGCTCTCTCACTCTCTCAAATACATAAAACCTTAAAAAAAAAAAAGACACTCTCTCCCTCTCTGCCCTTCCCCACCGTTCTCTCACTCGCTCTCTCTCAAATAAATGTATCTTTAAAAACATGTATTTATGGGGCGCCTGGGTGGCTCAGTCGTTAGGCGTCTGCCTTCAGCTCAGGTCATGATCCCAGGATCCTGGGATCGAGCCCCACATCGGGCTCCCTGCTCAGCAGGAGCCTGCTTCTCCCTCTCCCACTGCCCCTGCTTGTGTTCCCTCTCTCGCTGTTTACCTCTCTGTCAAATAAATAAATAAAATCTTTAAAAAAAAAAAAAGTATTTATTTGTGTTGAAGGAATGTATGTATGCGGTTCAAGATTCAAAAGAAGACCTCACCATTTCAGGTATCTGAATAAATGTACCCCAATTAAGGCCAACCTCAAATTCAGGGTTGCCCCCCCCACCCCGCTTTCCTTGCTTAACTTTTTTTTTAGTAGGCGCCACACCCACCATGAAGCCCACCATGGGGCTTGAACTCACAACCCTAAGATTAAGGTATGAGAGCTGAGATCAAGAGTCAGACGCATAACCAACTGAGCCACCCAGGTGCCCCACTTGCTTAACTTTTTCCAAAACACTTATCACCATAATATACTTCACATTATACTTAGCTAATCATTATCTATCTCTCCTGTTGGGATTGTAAACTCCACATGGGTATGAATTTTGCGAGTGTTTTGTACTGCTGGGTCTCCAGCCCCCAGGTCTATGTGTTAATAAGTACACGGTGACTCCATGAATAAAAAGGAGATATGGCGAGAAAAGTCTCTGCATATTCTTGACATGGTCACTGATGTAGGAATTCGTATATGACACTAAATTTAAAATACTTTTCATCCTGGATGTGTTACTTTTTACTTCTTTGAGAGCTCCAAAAGAAACAGGAGTTTTCTACAAAAACATGAATCTTGCCCTGGTGAATCTCAGAATGAAGACATCTGATAATAAAGGCCTTTTCCTTCAATGACTTTTGTGAAATTCTACTTTTGATAAGAGGTTCCAAAGCACATTTTTTTTTAAAAATTTTATTTATTTATTTGACAGAGAGAGAAAGAGAGCGAGCAGGGGGAGCGGCAAGCAGAGGGAAAGGGAGAAGCAGGCTCCCCGCAGAGCAGAGTCAGACGCAAGGCTCGATCCCAGTACTCTGGGATCATGACCCGAGCCGAAGGCAGATGCCTAAGTGACTGAGCCACCCAGGTGCCCCCTTCAATGCATATTTTACCTTAAGTCAAAATCATTACAGATATTTCGAAGAGTGGCTGCATCATCTTTCCAATCATTGTATTGTTTAAGTCTTCTACGGGGAAAAAAACTTTAAAATTTCAAGTAACAAGAGAGGTTATACTCTACTTGTTTCAGCAGTACATATACTAATATTGGAACGATACAGAGAAGATTAGCATGACCCCTGTGCAAGGATAAAACACAAATTCATGAAGTGTTCCCTATTTGGGAGAAGGTACAATTTATAGTAAATTAAATGCACAGATATTAAGAGACGGTTGAGTTTGACAATTGCATACCCCGTGGACCACCAGCCCAATCAAGAAGAAGACACTTCTATCACTCCTGAACGTTTCCTTGTGTTCTTTTCCAGTTGATCCAGCATTATTCAGACACCTGAAATGGTGAGGTCTTCTGGTCCTCCAACAATGGCAGCTTCTATTACGATTTTTATTCACCATAGTTTATTTTCACAGTTCTGGCACTGCACATAAATGGTCATATTTTAAAAAATTAAAAAAACAAAAAACAAAAAAAAACAGGGCTAGCAACACTAAAAAACAAAACAAAACCCAAGAGGCCGTGCGTACCACTGTGGTATGGCCGGTGTTACTCAATCTCTCTTACTCCTCATACTGTCCCCACAACCTGCTGGTTGGGTATCTCCTGGGGAATGCACATAACTTAAAACTATAGCGAAGACGACTCAAAATTCTTGGTTGCTATAGGTCAATAAATAAGTTAACACTTTGCAAGTAGATTAAATGAAATAAATGATTAGGCTTGCTGAATGCTCGCAGACTGACATCTTCATCCAATAACACCATGTACATATTACTCTTCCAAGCTGGGGACATCATAATGTGCAATGCCCATCTCATTTAAACCTCATGCTACTCTCACCTCCTCCTCCAACCGCTCTCAGATGACTCAACACCAGACAAATTAATTTGAGAACCTGTGTACCTGGTCCTCCGTGGGGGGGTAGGGGGAACTATCAAAACTCAGGATACAGAGAAAGTTGCTTCCTGTCTGCAATTTGCTTAGTGAATCAGGCCTACAGTAGCTTTCAGGGAGTTATCTTAAATTCTGAAAAGCAACAGATCAATCCATATTTCAAAGATCCAGAACAAAGAACGTTCGCTTTTTGAACAGCAGTGAATGCAAGGCAGAAGAAAGGCTGACAGAAGGATGCCTAGGTTTCTACATGCCTCAGGGACATTTTCTGAATAGCTCCAATTCAACGACTAGAACTGTAACATCAGCTGAGCTCTGCCTTGGATGTGAGCTCCTGAAGGACCAACACTACGTCTTACCCTTGTTTGTCCTTCTGCAGGACTTAGCAGAGTCAGGAAACCAAACTTTCCATCACCAGAAAGAATCTACAAGTTACTCTCTCTTGTTGCCAGTTTCAGTAACCCCAATTCCCATTTTCCCGTCCCTTTTCTTACTTTACAGTGATGGTGCACCCCTACTGTCCTGCCATGAAATATTAAAGGAGTATATAGGGGGCATTTCTGGGTCTCCCATTATTAAACATAATTAAAAGGTACATAGCTTATGATAGTACCTATCTAATTAAGCAATAATTTCACAGCCTACACAACAATTACGTATATAAAACTGAACACTGCTAAAGTACCAACTATGCCTCAAGAATAGAAGGAAGCATTTTGAATAAGACTATTTAAAATCTAAGACTGAAGGAGGAGGAGTACGGAATCTCGAGTCACACATATAATACAGTAATTAGAAAACAGTTCACTTCCAGGGTCTTAAGTGCCACTTTACAATCATTCCAAGATGTTACTGTTTTCTCCTTATGTAATGTTAAAAAAAGCTTAGCAAGATAATTATACATGTTGTAAAGAAAAGCTTTTACCACTGCAGAGTGTGCTTAAAAAATATTTTAAGTTTGAGGCATCTGGGTGGCTCAGTCGGTTAAGCATCCAACTCTTGATTTCAGCTCAGGTCATTGTTCAGGGTCCTTGGATCGAGCCCCATGGGGCTGGCTCTGCGCTGGGCATGGAGCCTGCTTAAGATTCTCTCTTTCTCTCTCTCCCCCTGCCCTTCCCCCCATCTTAAAAAATATTTCAAGTTCAAATTTGAACCCTGGTAGTAAGTATATACAAACTACTGGACATTCTGACCTATGAGCTGGTTCTATTTATACCACAAGAAAAGGGAAATTTTAGTTTTTTGTTATTTGCTTTTTTTCCCCCAAAATTTATTATATAAAGAATCCTCTGGCTTCCAGTAAAATCTACCGCAACATAACAAAAATTCAGGCCTTTGGATCCTTCTGACATCCTTCTTTACTCCTTAATTAGATGTTTCATTGGCTTTCAAGTGAAACTCAACTACTGGCTCTGAGATCATTTACATTTACTTAGACATTTTAAGCCGCCCTGTCACCATTATAGAGCACTGCTTAATGAGGTCCCCTTACACAATGGCTGGCTTGACAACAACCCACAGTTAATACTAAAATGATCCAAGATTTGCTACTTTTTCTGAATTTAAAAAACTTAGCCTCCTCCCTAAAAATAGGAGGGGGAGAGGTATTATTTCATAAAGGGTGCTTCTACTTGAAGCACTTCCAAGAGAACTGTATAATCAAGTGGAGACTTAATATGAATTCAAATAAATTCACAAGTTCAACTCTCAGTCCTTGAACATGGAATCTCCCTCCTCCTTGACAGTGCACAAAAACCACACACTGATCACTTCTAGGCTATTCTGGAGTTTGTGTGTGAGAGCAGAAAGAGCCTAGAAGGCAGGGCAGCAGGGGTGGAGAAGGAAGAAAAGAGAAGAAAGAAGAGGTGGCAGAAGCTTGGGCAGAAGTGGCCGCGGGTCATGAAGAGCTGGCTGGAGAGGGTAAAAATGAGGCTCTCCAGAGTGTAGGAATCCCAACACCTTCATTTTGGGGGTGAGGAAACAGAGGCCATGGTCACAAAGCCAGCAAGTGACAGGAGTCAGGCCCAGGTCACCTGCTGAGAGGGCAGGATGCAGAGACAATAAATGAAGAGATAGAACAGCTTTCTTCTCGCCTCACACTCCCCTCTAAGGAAGAGCACAAGAGGGAGGCAGGAGAAAAGGTGTGCAGCTCAGGAGGAGCCACCTGGCTGTGACGACTGGTTAATGGGCTTCTCTCTTCAGTGCGATCGACATGAGATATTATGTTTGTAACTTGGTTGAGATTCGTATACTCTCAAGAGGCCAAGATTAACTCCTCTCCCCCAAATAAAGGAACACCCCACTAGCTTTGCATTACAAGCGGAATATAAAGACAGTATAGAAAAACTGAGACGGATTAAAAAGTTTAATAAATAATTCACACTTTGCTAGAAATGGCAAGATGCCCCTTGATGCTAAACAGCCAAACCTGACTTTCTATTCCTTAGGGCCTGGCTCTAAAATATAAAATTTTATACTTGAAATGAGCTTTGTAGAGAAGAAAAAAACTTCCATTCAATAAGCCTAACTATTAACTTGGAGGGGGTTGAGTACCATAAAAACCAGTGCGTCTCATACTTGAAATGCACAGGAATCACCTAGGATCTTGTCAAAAGGCAGATTCTGATTCAGTATGCCTGGGACCAAGACTGAGATTCTAACAAGCTCCCTGGTGATGCTGATGCCATCAACCCCACCCATGAACCACACTTTAAGTATCAAGGCCATAAAAAACATGAGGTATGAAAGTCACATTTCAAGGTATGTTTATTTCACAACTTGGTCTGCTAGCTACAATACAGTGACATTTGAGTTCTTCTCCTTCTGGTGATTGACAGGCTCTGTAGAAATATGAACATAATTTTGGGGGGGGAGGGGAGGAAGGAGTTTAAGTCCAATTAAGTATAAAAGCATTGTGATTATCTAATACAACAGAATTTACTCTGGGCTCAGTGAGGAATAGCATAGTCTATGTGTTTTTTCATACAACAAAGGACAGTAAAGGTTGATAGTTATGGAATCTGATTTAATTCCTCCTGAGGGGCCAAATGGACCCAGTGTTCATTTGCACGAAAGCTCATCTTTCCTTACCGAAAAGAAAATTAACGCCCATTTGCTCTCAAATGCGCACTGCGTTGTTTTCCAGGAGTACTGAGGCTTTCATTCTGACAGCCCACTGGAAAGCCTGGGCCAAGACAATGGAGCTGGGTTGTTCTAATCCAGGTACAAAATTAGTAGTAGTATTACCATTTCTATCCATGGTCTCATGTGCCTTAGTGAAAACGTAAGCCTTCTGAAGACTACCTTAAAGTCTTTGTGGGCTAACCCATATTTGAGGAATAAAATTTTAAAACCTAGCCTTAGGAAGCAATGTGGCTTTCTTTAGAAATCTTTACTCAAATGTGTGCCAGTTACTAGTTATACGACCTTAGGTAAATTACTTAACCTTTCTGTTTCCTCCACTATAAAATGAGGACAATAGCCACCTAAGGTTCCAGTAAGATCATGTACTTTGAGCTCTTTAGCAGCTCAGTGGTTGGCCCAGTGGGGTTCAAGGGCAGGATTATCACTGTTACGGTCAGGGCCACCTTCTCCAACTGAGCCAACCAATCCCAATTCGCATGGTGCTAAATACAATCCCTGCTAGGCTCTGTTCTCAGCCGGCTTACATTCCAAGCCAGCAACACATGTAAGTCACACCCACTTTTTAAACACAACATAATTCTTGATTTCTGTGTAATCATCAAGCACTAAGGTATTCAGGAAAGAAAGTCTGCAATACGTACAACCGTTCTCTTCACTGTCCCCAATGCCATCTCATCACTCACTAATCCTTCCCTGTCTTCCCTCAAGTTAGCCTCAGTCTGTCTGAAGACAGCACAGCATCCCAAAGGACTCCCCCAGCAGGGTGTAAGCAGGAATGGGCTGCTTTTTTTCTGCCAGTTTAGTACTGATCACGTGGGCAGGACTATTTACACAAAGCAAAACCCTGGAAGACCATTATTTACATATGTGTGTGTGTGTGATTAATACTTTAAGGTCCATAGTCTTCAATACATATTATCTCAATCAATCCCAACAATAACCCTGTGTATTTGGGATCACTCTTCTTATTACTACAGATAAAATCTCACAGAGTTTAATACAAGAGACAAGTTCATGGCCACCCAGCCTTCCTGTGCGTTCTCTTAGTCTATAAGAGATCTCCCCAGTAAGAAGGTGGCAGGGAGGTGAATCATCTTTGTTATTGGAACCATCTACATAATTCAATTACATTCGATTCTGACAGAGACCACTGGAGCCCACTTTTATCAGTGTGAGCTGCACCCCTCTAAGTTATCAGGGTGTAAACCACAGCCCACCACCTGGAGGCCCTTAATCATAGTTTTAAACAAGGTCTCCTGGGCGCCTGGGTGGCTCAGTAGGTTAATCATCTGCCTTCCACTCAGGTCATGATCCTGGAGTCTTGGCTCAGCAGGGAGCCTACTTCTCCCACTGCGCTTCCCTCTGCTTGTGCTCTCCGTCTCTGTCAAATAAATAAAATCTTTTTTAAAAAAAATTTAAACAAGGTCTCCTGTGTCAGAATGAAAATGGCAACGCCGCATCAAGGTTGAAGCCAAAACCCTGCCTTTTGCCCTCGGTAATGGGTCCTGCCCTATAAAGAACCTTCCCTTGAGCTTGCGTTGGTCCCTTCTGCCAATTCAGGGCCGGAAAGCAGCAGCAAGCCTTGGAGCACTCACATGCCTCCTGAGGATGGCAGAGGACCCTGTTCACCAGTGTGAAATCTCTCTCTCCCCCTCTCCTCCCACCCCCTCTGCCCACACACCCTTCTTGTGCTCAAAGGGCCTTTTCAAAGGTATTAGAGGTGTGCTACAAAATCTTCATTAAGTAATTTAATAATGCGTGCGTGTACTTCAGTCCCAAACAGAAAGGAATGTGCCCAGGAGCCAGCAGGCAAGGCGCATTCTTCCTGTTGCCCTGAAACTGCAGGCAGCCCAGTAGCGGGCTGGCGGGCGCTGCTCCGGGGACAAGCCCTCTGACAGCACTGCTCTCCCAACATCAAAGGGCTGGACCTCATCTTCCATTTGTAACCTGGGTTTTTCTCAGTCTCAAATCATAGCCTGACAGATGTTAAAGGCTGACAGGGTATAAAATCATCCTCTACTGAGTCAAGAATATGACAAGCAAGACGGAGCAACGGAATAAAGGAGGTCCCAGTTCAGAGAAGGGGAACGGAAATCTACCCGCAGTGAGCGGGAGAACATGAAGTAGTGAAAATGGCTCTTTAAATGGCATACCGCACAGTGGTGGTTATTTTGTCAAGTACTGTTCATGGAATATGGTGACAAATGGGGAAGGACTGTGTCTTGCCAGTGGTATTTAGTTCAGTTTTTCTGGTTTTTTATTTTACTTTATTTTTAAGGAGGGGCAGTCACAAGAGATTCCAAGTTATTTTTAAATTTCTTTCCCTAAATATTCTGATTGAATTCATGATCCTTTCAACGAATACAACATTATTTTCAAGAAGGAACAAAAACAAATTAATGAAATAAGCCAGTCTGGCCCACTAGCATGAAAAAAAAAAATCACATAACACTGAAACTTTAGAAGAAGAGTCAGTACTTTCTTGAATGGATTCTTTCGGGAATATTTACACATAAAATATGGCTCACACGGTCACTATCCACCCAAACTGGTGAAGCAGTTTTTATGAACTAAGTTGTTCTTGCTTTGCCCTCCGTAATGTCACTCATTCTGTGCTACTCCAAGTGTGGTTCAGGGACCCACAGCAGCACCTGAAAGCTGGTTGCAAATGCAGGACCTTAGGCTTCACCCCAGACCTAAGGAGTCAGAACCTACATTTGTACAAGATCCCCAGGGGATTCATACACACATTAAAGTTTGTTAACCACCATTTTGCAAGACATTATTTAAAAATCATTTAAGCCCATTTTAACAGCTCTGCTAAGAAAGTCTTCCCTACACTGAGATGTAATATGCCTTCCCCTAAGTCCCATTTATGGATGCTTCCCTAGTAACAAGAATACTCAGGGAAATAACTCTAAAGTTAAGCTTGTGTAAAATACTTTTAAAACAAACTCAAAATTCTTCTTTTGATGTGTGCAATGTTTTGGGGGGAAAAGAAACATTAAAACTATTACAAGCTTTCCGTAACACCACACTTGCCACTATTTCTATTGACGATCAAAAAGTGTACACTAAAAAATGCAAGCAGGTATCCACATTAAATCAACAATATCAACTGAGCAATAAACATGGCAATAAAAAATTCAAGTGAAGAACGGAATACAAGAAAAGCTCTTCAAGGTCAAATTATTTGCAAATTAGTCTTGTTGGGGAAATCTGTTCCATAATTCAGAAGGAGAAAGACAACTGTTCAACTGCAGCATGGGGATGATTTTTCCCAACATGCCAGTCTCTATGCTCGGCATTTTAAACACATTATCGAATTTAAGCCTATCACAGCCCACAGAAGGTGGGCACTGTTTTAGTCTATGTTTTATTAAGGTTTAATTTACATCAAACCAAGAGCTGATATCTGCTGTGTATGGCTATACGAATTTTTACATTTGTTTATCCCCATGTCACCACCCCCCACCGCTGAATCATTTCCAGAACCCTAGCAGGAGGCTCTCTTATGCCCCACCCAGTCAGCAGCCCCTTCCCCACCACTATTCTGACTTCCACCACATACACTAGAGTTTTGCTTGTTTACGGAAATTCATACAAACCGAATTGTGCAGAATGTACCTTTTCTTCCACTGAATAGTTCCAGATGGATCAGCGTGGACAGGGAAAAGGGCAGGTCCTGCTGGGAGTGGAGAATGAGTAAAACAACTATAGGAGGCAGGAGAGTGTCTTACTGTATGGAAGGTGGACTGGTAGAGGAGTCTGTAGGAAAGGAAGCTGTAAAGATGGGCCTTTCAGATGGTGAGTGGCCTGGAACGCCAGCAGAGAGTGTCTGAAGGTGTTTGAGATAAAGGATATAATTAAAGTGACATGTCAAGAAATCTGCTGTGGTAGCCTGTCCAGGGTAGAGTGAGGAAAAAGGAAACTGGAGGCAGCAAGCCCAATGTAGAGGTCCAAATAGGAGATGGTGAGTGCCACAGGGAAGGAGAGAGGCAAAACCCCAAGGAGTTTCATCCTGACACTTGACAGAGGAAGCTGGAATTGATGGGAGGAGTTTTCCATAGCTCTAGAATGAGACTCTTGAGAGAATGGTGGTGAATGCTATTCAAAATATAATGTAGGCGGTAGGGGAAAGTGGTTTTAGGGAGGAAGGTGAGTTTAACACCATGTGGTCACCAGCTGGCTGAAAATTAGACTAAAGCTCGGAGAAAGATGTAGAGAGGTAGATACTGGAGAATACGGGCGGTGAACAAGACAGCAAGAACTAAATGGGTCTCCAGAAACCGTGTGTTTGTTCTCACCTAGCCGAACCCAGTGAGAACAGAAACCACAGGACTGAACCCTGGGGAACCCTTACTCAGAATGCAAAAAAGGGCCGAGGATAGGATAGGAGTTGGATAAAAAACAAAAGATCGGAGCATAATTTAGCAACAATTCCTGCAATAAGCATTCAATTTAAAGACACTTTTTCTCAAGTACAACCACTGTAAACGCTGAAACAGGTTCTCCAAGAAAACACAAGGTACTTCAGAAGCTTCATTAACCCTTTCTAGCATCTTCAAGGTATTACTTTGCAAATTACTGTCTGGGTATGCTAAACTTAGTAAATTATTGTTTGGGTAGACTAAATAGCAGCCCAGTACTCCGAAAGAGTTAATGGAGCTTCCAAACTGTCTAATTTACTCCTAAGGTACTTTTCATATTCAAGACTCTAGCTCAATTTGCACATCACCAATGATGATTAAAAGGCAATCCACGAAACTAAGCATTCAAATTTCTGACCAAATCAGATCTAACAGATCCAATATTTTATTTAGACTCCCTAATCATAACAAATTCTAGATGATTAACAACCAATCAACAGTGATACTTCCTCAAGAAATCCACTACAAATAAAAACTGAAGGGAAAATCTGAGATCAATACCTGCATAGGAACAATGTCTGAAAACATGAGCCTAAGCCATGTCCAGACTGTGTATAAAATTATCCCACAGGCACAGACTATTAAGTCAATCCCCCTCTGTTTGCCTGCTCTGCATTCATCTCCCCCTTCACAGACTATAACTTCTACCAGATGACAAATGATAAATTGGGTTTGCTAAAGCCCAGCCTTTAGGAGATATTAAATAAGAATCCCTACGATGAGGCATGCTTCTTTTCTCTAAATGAGGACAATAGATAATATGAAAAGAGTAATTTAGCTGTTGACTTGAAGCTAATTTTTATCTGCTCGAGCCACTTCCAGTTATGCTGCCAATGATATTTTACATTATTCCCTGAATGAACTTACTCTATTAATCAAAAGCAAGTTGGCAAGTTTTATACACAGCATTAAGCAGTGATTTTTAAAACATAATGCACAGAAAGCGGAAGCATTGCTAAAACATTCAGATGTTTCATTAAAGAAATAAAGCACTCTCCCATTTTTCAAATTTTCTTTAATGATCACATTTTTAAAATTATAAATACAAATGTAAAGCCAAATTAGTTCTCAAGTCTCCAAGTAAATCTGAACAAATGAATCTTCTGAACCGCCCAATACATTAAACACGATACTTCACTGTAACCCCATTTCAGAATTCTTATTACAATTTTCAGTGGTTAAATGGCTTTTTTTGGTCAGACTGGCACTTTTGGGCACACGTTTTATAAGATGTTACTCTTGCTATGCTGTTCTTTTGAAAAAGATAAAGCAATAACTAAGTATCTTTGTACAAGCACAGTTTTTATCATTAACATCTTGACTTGAGGGGCACCTGGGTGGCTGTTGGTTAAGCATCTGCCTTAGGCTCAGGTCATGACCCCAGGGTCCTGGGATTGAGCCCTGCATCCCCGTGGTAGATTCCCTGCTCAGCGGGGAGTCTGCTTCTCCTTCTCCCTCTCCTCCACCACCTGTGCGTGTGCACTCTCTCTCTCTCTCTCAAATGAATAAAAAATCTTTTAAAAAAATCTTGACTTGATAAATACCTTGAAATGGATATACCATCAAAGATCCTCAGTTCAGACTGGTTATGTAATCCAAAAACAAACTGTAAGATTTATGGTTGAAAAATAAGGTGGGTGCCTGGCTGGCTCAGTCCATAGAGCATGTGACTCCTGATCTCAGGGTTATGAATTCAAGTACCACATGGGGTGCACAGATTACTTAAAAATAAAATCTTTAAAAAAAAAAAAAAGTAACTGGAATTCTATGGAAGTACATTTTTTTTTAAGATTTTATTTATTTATTTGTCAGAGACAGAGAAAGCGCACAAGCAGGGGGAACAGCAGACTCCCCACTGAGCAGGGAGCCCGATGCGGGACTCGATCCCAGGACCCTGAGATCATGACCTGAGCCGAAGGCAGACGCTTAACCAACTGAGCCACCCAGGCGTCCCTGGAAGTACATATGTTGTTAATGAAATTATATAACTCTCCGAGCAAAGGGGCATTGGTTGAAATCACACACAAAAAAATTCATGTAAACTTTCACAAAAGACAAGCATTCTGGTTTTCTCTTTATTTTCAGTGCCATCATCATAGGAACAAATTAAATTTGTTAAACTTTTTTAAACTAGCTACAGACTTAACCAACCTACATCTTGGCTGTAGGTTATGCGTCCTCTCCTTAACTTTGTGAAGGTGAATCTGAGTGAAGGAACTGGGAAGCGACCAACCAAGAGACAGTGGATCTATTCTCTGGTATTGAAACTAGTCATCCGCAAAAAAATTAGGCCTGCTGTACAATTGAGAAATTCTCAAAAGAAACAGGTACATAAGATTAAAAGAAAAGCTCTCAAAGGAAATATGAAAAACCCTTTTTCTCCCCAGTCTCACTTATGAGGACAAGAAAAAATTTTTAAGTTCAAAGCATAAAACTCATTAATACAAATCCCTTGGCGTTCAATGAGAAGAACATGGGAAGATGCATAATCAGTGTACATGTTTAATGTAAAAGAGAATGAAATTCACAGAAACAATATAAAAGAAATATTTCAAATACCAATGGAGAGTTATTTATCTTCAAGTGGTACTACAGTTTTCTTTTAATGCCCATGTTTTTCTAGACAAAATCATTTAGAGGGGCATCTGGCTGCCTCAGTTGATAGAGCATGAGACTTGATCTTGGGGTTGTGAGTTCAAGCCCCACGTTGGTCCTAGAGCTTATTTAAAAAATAAAAATAAAAATAGGGCGCCTGGAGGGCTCAGTCAGTTAAGCAACTGCCTTCAGCTCAGGTCATGATCCCAGGGTCCTGGGATCAAGTCCCACATTGGGCTCCCTGCTCAGTGGGTAGTTTTCATCTTCCTCTCCCTCTGCCCCTCCCCCTGCTCATGGGCGTGAGTGCTCTCTCTCTCAAATAAATAAAATCTTTTTT
This sequence comes from Halichoerus grypus, assembly GCF_964656455.1. Lineage (NCBI taxonomy): Eukaryota > Metazoa > Chordata > Mammalia > Carnivora > Phocidae > Halichoerus > Halichoerus grypus. Next base: position 61,635,575 of record NC_135715.1, on the reverse strand, counting down.
AAAAATAAAAATAAATCATTTAGAATTTTTAAAAAACTGTTATTTTAATTTTATCCCAATACAATGCATCCTATCTAGCAGGCATGATTTACCATCTTGGCCACTAACTGCCAATCATTTTAAGGCTTTTCCAGGATTTGTGCCAGAGATTAACAACATATCCTTTTAGCTGACACATGTAACGATGGTCCCAAATGCAATACAAGACAACAACATACTACCAACTACCAAACCATACTACCAAGCTCATCAACTTGATAAGCACAATTTTCTGCATGTTACTCACACTACCATAAAATCAGCACAGAGTTCAAGGTCCCAATCTAGAGGCCATTTTGTGTGGGATGAGTAAGGGATGAATGTGAACACAACACACACTCAACTCACCCATTCACTGCCTTAGTCACTCAACAGCTAGACCACCGTTAGGGCCATCTCCTTAGCCGTTTTAACTGAAGGCACCGGTAATAATCTTTCAAGTCTCTTTCAACTTCTTACTACGCCTATGCCTTCTATTTATATTTTACTTCTCTCAGCACACACTTAAAAGATAAATCTACCATTTCAATACATGGTGATAAGGAGAAACAAGACATATCACAAAGTAGGTTAGATGTGGCTTTTTGGTAGTTTGTGTTCTTTTTTTTTTTTTTTTAAGATTATTTATTTCAGAGAGAGAAAGAGAGGACAAGAATGCACAAGCAGAGGGAGAATCTCAAGTAGACTCCCTGCTGACAGCGGAGCCCAATTTGGGGCTTGATCTCATGACCCTGAGATCATGACCTGAGCTGAACCAAAAGTCAGACGCTCAACCCACTGAGCCACACAGGCATCCCAGTAGTCGTTAACGTCTTAGTAACACTGACCGTTAGGTCAAAACATGTTTGTTATCCAATCGAATCCAAACACGATCAAAACCCTAGCTGGTCAATTAATCCAAAAAAAAAAAAGACAGTACAGAATTTTTTTTAATGATATACAGGATTTAAACATTTACCTTAAAACTATGCATGTAAAAGTGTTTTGCTAAAGTAAAAAACCTTTCCTTTGAGGCAAGGTCCTATGGTTGGATTTCCAGTCTTTCTTATCAATCCACAATGCATTGTCACCAAATACTTACATTTTTTATTTCTCTAAAGTGGAGAAGGAATCTGCCCATAGCATAGCAATCCAACTACAGAATTCTTCATGCTTTCCCCCTAATCTTTTATAGGGTCTGATTACACCTAATCTATCAGCAACTTAAGTCTTCCCAAAATGTTCACTTAGTTTTCCTAAAAACAATTATTTCATTCATATTTAAGGGGTTCATTTAATAGTTAATTTTTATTAATTGGGAAAACAAGTACAACTGCACAAACATGTCTGAAAAAGCACAACCAAATTCCAAGAGAAAGACAACTAACGTAGTGCACCAGAGGGTAGCTCAAGCAGTCAGATACCACATTCAATGAGTCAGGGGTTTTATGAAGGGAATGGAGAGCGTGGGTTAAGGCGCCTGCTGGCGAAGTGAAGGTCCAACTGGGAGAGCTTCTACTGTAGATGCTGGTGTTACCACCAAGACACACCCTAAACACTTTTGTGCCAAACAGGGGTAAAGATGTTTTGTTTTTTTAATGTTTGATTTAGGTTGTTTTTTTTTTTTAAGATTTTATTTATTTGACAGAGAGAGACACACAACGAGAGAGGGAACACAAGCAGGGGGAGTGGGAGAGGGAGAAGCAGGTTTCCCGCGGAGCAGGGAGCCCGATGCGGGGCTCGATCCCAGGACCCTGGGATCATGACCTGAGTCGAAGGCAAACGCTTAATGACTGAGCCACCCAGGCGCCCCTGATTTAGGTTTAAAGTGATAGAACTAGCCTGAATTGTTTCAAGTTTGATACTTGCCACCCAAGAAGCACTTATATTAACACTTTAAGTGTATAAGAGTTGCATGTTACTTGTTCCTGCAAGTCCATCTTCTGGAAAATCTGAAGAGTGGTAATTGTATATATGTATGTGCATGTATGTACATGCTAGTTAATGTGCACCTATGACCACATGTAACTCCCAATTATTTCATAATTACCTTGAGGCCAGATATATTTTTTTTAATTCTCCTAAGGTTTGGAATACATAGTATTTTCTGTAGGTGGTTCTCTTTGCATGTTCATCTTCCTATGTGTTCTACATACCTATATTAGAATTGATTCAGATGCTTTCACCCCGGTGTCAGACTGGTACCAGACAAGGACACCAAGCCACCAGCATGAACGAAAGGAGAGACACATAACCTATACTGCAGATGACTGAAAGATGATGCTACCTAATCATCACAAGCCCTTTCCTGCGGGAGGCTTTCTTTGAAAATGTCATAACAGGCAATATGGCTCTAAACCAGACAGCTCTGTATTTGTTCACGTATTGGTAAATATTACTGTCATCCCTAAATACTGTTTTATGTAGAAGAATAAACCACAAGCCACTGGGTTAAAATGTTACTTTTTCCCCAGACAGAAACCAAAAGTGTATTTATTTAACATTATAGAGAGTTAACCAGCTATATGTTTAATTCCTCCTAAAATCCAACTGGTTCCTCTTTGACAGAAATTCTTTCCTCTTAAACTGCTTCAGCAGCAATGCAAATTTTGCTATCAATAATCACATTTGTTAAATGCCACAGAAACCTGAGTTCTTTGTTTCCAGAATTTAAAAACTGGTACATATTTCGTGATTTACTAAAAACCAAACAAATAATACTGGGTAGTGCTGCTCTTCATTGTTTATGCAAAAAAATATGATTTAACATTTTTTAAAAACTTTGAAGTTTCTAACAGTAAAAGAAAGGGCATTCCTACGAAAACTAATTATGCTAAGTTATGTTAAAGTCCTTTTTTTAAAAAAAAAAAATTATTTATTTGAGAGAGAGAGAAAGAAAGCACGAGTGGGAGGGGAGGTGCAGAGGGAGAAGCACACTCCCCGCTGAGCAGGGAGCCCGATGCAGGGCTCGATCCCAGGACCCTGCGATCATGACCTGAGCCAAAGGCAGATGCTTAACAGACTGAGCCACCCAGGCTCCCTATGTTACAGTCCTTTTAAGTGTGCTTTCAGATAAAAATATTGTAACTTAAATTTTTCAAAATGATTAATATGCACATACAGGCACACAAGCACACGCGCACACTTTTGATTAACTATAACCCAGTCCTTACTCTTAGCCTGCAAAACCACATGCTGTAGAAAAAAGTTAATACATGTCTACAGAAGTAAATAACTAAAAACAGAAAAATAAACTCTTAAAATCCACTGCTTAAGTGTATCATTTTATTCCCTTATCAAGGAATAAGTGCATGACTTCCAGGATATTTTGAGGATAATTTCAATCTGTTTGCAGATGCTCCATTACAATTCTAAGTCCAGAGTGTCACAGTTGGTGCTTAAAACTTTTAACAGTATTACTGTCAACAACTCACATATGAAGAATGCCCTCCCCAACAATGCCCTACTTTCAAATACAAATGATGGGGACATGGCCCTCACTTTTCCAGCCTCAACTCTAGTATACCCAATTCTAACTACAATGCACTTCTCAATTCCCTTATCACGCTCACCCTCTACCACAAGCATCCCTTTGGTCAGGGCTGCTCCTACCACCCTGGATTTCCTCCTTGCCGGCCCAAATACTGCCTCAGCCTGTTGAAATTCTACCTCCACTTCAGTACCCACTTAAGGTGGTGGGCAGCATCTTTCCCCGGTGCTTCCACCCAACATGACCTTTCCAGTTCCTGAAACCCCATGGCATTCCCTTCTGCAGCACTCTCCAGTCACATGCCCACCTTCCTTGCAGGCCAGTCACTAGAGAAGCCCTGACCAGCTGTTAGCCGCTCACAGAAGAGGCTAGCTGTGGCATCACCAACTGCACAAAGGGAAGGAACACCACCACTGGTGATCAGCAAAGATGCAGGGCTAGCAAATGCGACCGACTAATGTGTGGCAGGACACCACAAATTATACCAATAATACTGCCAACACTAACCACTAAAAGATGCCTCTTCACACCAGCTGACAAGTGTTTAAAGCTGGTTAAGCATGAATCTAATAATCTAGAAGATGTGCATGAGTGGATAAATCATAAAATTATCAATAATAATAAAAATATCAACAAATCTGGAACAGAAAAGATACCCTGACAGAATAATACAGTGGAATTTACTGAAAGGCATGTCTACTTAACCAAAACACTACAAAAACAAGTTTTCCAAATGTTTGATAGCAAGATAAAGCAAATGTAAAAACTGAAGATCAAAAATAACATCCATCACTCTAGTGACCAAGGAGGTTTCAAACATACCAAGTTGACAATCTACCAAAGTGAGGTTGTAACATCCTTCAACCCTGAGACTATACCACACCCATCCTGTCACCTGAAGCTGTCTAACTTAAAACAGACTATTTCAAGGACTAGCAAGAGTCCTTGAAATAGTACTCAGAAGTAGTACACCAGCTTCTGTCAGCTTATGAATAGTACTCAGAAGTAGTACCCCAGTTTCTGTCAGCTTATGAAAAAGGGGTTTTAAATGACTGCACATCATGTGTTCTGTTTTTCAGAAGGGCAGGGCTATGGAAGTGGATGTTCATGCCAGACTACCTGCCAGGTGTCCGCCTGTCCCTCTCTTCTCCCTGAAGGTCCTGTGTCCCCACCATCCAACTTCAGTGTCATCCCTGTTCCCCACTTTCTTTCTTTTTTTTTTTTTTAAGATTTTATTTATTTGACACAGAGAGAGAGACAGCTAGAGAGGGAACACAAGCAGGGGGAGCGGGAGAGGGAGAAGCAGGCTCCTGGCTGAGCAGGGAGCCCGATGCGGGGCTTGATCCCAGGAGCCTGGGATCATGACCTGAGCGGAAGGCAGATGCTTAATGAGTGAGCCACCCAGTCACCCCTGTTCTCCACTTTCTGAAATCTGATCCCATCCTGACCCTGCTTAAAACCCCTTGGTGGCTTTCTTTTTCCAGGCTGGAAAGGTAAAGATCAAGGTACAGGTACCACCAGGTAAAGATCAAGTTCATGCAAGGTTCTCAGATCTGACCCTGCCTGCCTCTCTGCAGCCTTGTCTTACTCTGCCTCTCATCCTTCTGACTTTGTGTGTGGGCTACCGAAACATACTGTGCCATTTTGTGCTTCCTAGAGGGTCTCTGTATCCCTCCTGACCAGAGGTCACTGCTGCCTCCTGCCATGTCTCTCCCTTGTGCCTTGTCCAGGCCTCTGTTACAGAAAGAGGCACATGGTATTGCAACTCTGCAACACCTGGAAAACTGGGGGACCATCCTGAGTACTTAACAAAATGTGCAAACACAGCAAGGAATCAAAGAGTATATGATGTCTACATCAGTGCTGCAATCCTTGGACTACTGTAACATTCCAAATCCCCAGAGGTAAACAACTATCCATCCTAGTCCACTAAATACGAGCACCAGAAAACCCACATTATTCTTGGAAACACTTTTAAGATATACTTCCATGAGCTTCCCATTTGGGGCTTCTTACAACCTTCATTTGTTCCAAATGCGCTCTACTACATGTCAGGCACGGTACTAGGCACTATGAATGAATGCTAAAGTAAAGCACTGTCTCCACTCTCAAGGAACTTAGATCCCACTGGGGGATTCGACAGCCCCCAATACAGCATTCAGCAGTCACTATTCCACACTACTTAGTACAATACACACAAATTATCAATCCCCATACAATCAATGCTTTTATTCTTGTCCGCTACTTAACCTCCTTTGGCTATAAAACCCTATCTGTTGCTCTTGAGCATTTCCTAATGTTTTACACCTTTCCAATACATGGCAACATAAAGGTGGACTGGAGGTGACAATAAATGAAATCTGTTCGTACAGATAGGGAATGAAACAGAGACAGAATGGCCCAACATCTTCATTTTACAAAACAAAGTGGACCAAGGCAGAGACAAATTACATGAAGTGCCTAGGGTCCTCCAACAGGTAAACAGCTGAACCAGATTTAGAATCCAAATCTCCTAAATCTCAGCTCACCCCCTACCTGATAGTAACATGTGCTCTGTGATGTGTTAAATTCAGTCCACAGTCATATGAAAACCTGAACTGGTGTTTCTTGGAGCATGGCAAATGACAAAAGCCAAAGACAACAAGGTAGCACCATATAATCTCATAACCAAATGCTTCCTTCAGCTGCTAACATTTTTAGCATTTGTGGTAAATAGAACTGTTGGTCCCAATTGTTCCCTTGTGGCTATTTCTATGGCCTCTTGCTGAATAAAGTACACTTTCCTACTCCTTGATTTCAGGCTTGGCCATGACTTATTTTGGCCAATGGGATGCTAGTGAACCTGGCACTAACAGAGGCTTGAAACGACTTGCACAGTAAGGCTCCCCCCCTCCTGAGCATCTAACATCATCATGAGAAGAACTTATCCCAGAGTTACTGACCTTCCAGTCTGGACCTCAAAGTGAGAAACAGAGCTGCCCCAGGCAACTTCATACACATGAACAAGAAATAATGCTTGGTAGGTGTGTGACGCCGAGATCTGGAGGTTGCTTGTTATGCAGCAGAAGATGACTGATACACTGTCTTATCCTTCAAGTCAAAAATGCATACTTATGGTTACCTGTCACGGCTATATCCCCTTAGAATATCAACTTGCTGTTAAAGTAGTAATTACTTTACTCTTTTTTATTTCCATTTTACTAATTCCTCAGGGTCATCTTTTATTTTAATTACCTACAGAAAGGAACAGGTCTCCAAATTATAGTGCCATCTCCAAATGTTTTACTGCTTCTTAAGGCAGGTATTGTGAGAGTGGGAGAAAAATGTATCCTGTCAGTATCACCTCATAAAATGCCTTCTTTCCCCTTCAAAGCAGTAAGACTTGTCACGATCACAACTAATTTATTAAAAATAATTCTCAGCTCCTATGATGGGAAGGGACTACATCCATCTTTCAGCACAGGTACTAAAGACTTTTAAAAGACTGCTTTAAAACCCTCAACTATGATAAAGGTTAAAATACACTGAATTCTGATATTTTTCAAGGGCCTCCAAATCAAGATAACATTAAACAATAAGGCCCATGTAAATGCCCTTCAATTTAGCCATCTCTTATTCCAGCACACAGTTCAATGTTGTTAAAACTACTATAGCTTAATTAATTATAGTTATCATTTGTAATTTTTGAAGCTGAGTAGACTTGAAATAAAATTATGTTTAGACCCACAGAACACTCTATGCAATAGTTATCTGGAGGGTGAAATACCAAACTAGAAACCTACTGCTGATTTCTCCTTCTGGTTGTCATGACAAGGTTAATGTGTCTCCTTTCTTTATTCTTCTGTCTGTCTACAAAAATGAGGACACACTTCTTTTCGAACGGATGTCATTTCCAAGTTCATGTATCAGTATACACAGTATTATATGCCTGGAGTGTGTATAGAATTACACCTGGGTCCTGGTACTTGTGAGTCCATTTATGCAACAGCACAAAAAATACAGGTTTGAAGCCATCTATTTTTTATGTCAAACGAGTTCGTGATCTCCTTTAGAAAATGAAAGCTACTCATTTGTCCATTGTGGACTATAGATAGTTCATTAAAATTTGACCAGGAAAACCAAGTTAAACATTCCTCCCCATCTTTGAATCAAAACCAGGAAAATGGCACAGTCTTCAGGGAAGACTGTATTTACTTACATATATTCAAACTGATAGAGATATTCTGGGGGGGCGGGGGAATCCCTCAAAGCCAAATTTAACACGGAGCAGAACTCAAGGGATGTGGTAACTGGGAGGCGACAAACTGACATGCGCTTTTTTTTTTAAACTAACCTCTCACTGAAATTTAGCATTATTTGCAATGCTAATAACACAGTATTAGCAGTACCTGTGACTTTGGCACCAATGGAAATTTGATATCTTCACATTAGAGTTGCTATCAAAATTCAAAATATTTACTTGTAAATGAGTTACCTCAGAATTATGATGACTCACCAGAAGACCCTGTTATTTTACTATATTGATAAAGAAGCACATCTATTGCCATATAACTGTATCCACTGTAGCTGGCTTTCTTTGCAATCACTTGTGCTGCACCCTGGGCCACATCTCTCACTCTCCAGTCCTTATTAACTGAGGACATCCCGAGTGGGGAAAGAGATGAGCCCACTGGGGGAAGGGAGAGGAGACCACAACCTGTGTCTGTGTGTGTGTGTGTGCGTGTGTGTGTGTGTAAAACAGTGAAATTAAAAAAGGGTAATTATGATGAGGCATCTGTCTATTTGGCACCATCTAAAACCAGCAAGCAATAATTGTACAACAAGGGGGTGTTTAGTGTATGAGGTTTAGGACATTGTGCCAGAAAACCTAAAGCATCCAAGTTGTAAAACATTATAATAAGCAGATAATCCTAGGCCCAGCGTCCAAGTTTCTGCCCTAACCTGTTCCTTATGATTATGATTTTAAAACATCCCAGTGTCAGCAGGTTCACTGTGAGTCAGACCTGAAATAATAAATGGCTTATTTTCCATCCTGATGGAGGAAATACATCATGGCTCATTGTGGCTCACTTAACTGAGGCTGTTTTTACAGGAAAATATAAAAATAACTAAGTCATTTTTACTTTAATTTTTTTTATTAACAAAGCTCTATACTACAATCCACTTTAAAAAGAAAAAGCATGTTTTCCACATAAGCTATAAAAACAATACCTCGCAAACATCTAGAAGGAAAAATAATATAAACACCCAGAAAGAAAATTAAATTTTTGACCAACAAACACCCTGGTGGGTCAAGATAACCAATTAAATGCATTCGCTTCATCAAGATAAAGTGCTGCTTATTTAAACTGTCAACCACATGATAATACTGTTAAAAGAAAGCCAAAATATTTCACCACCATTTGTTAAGTAGTTGCCAGGTTTGATAAAACTACATTTATGTATACACAAATACATACATACATTCCAGAACCCAAAGTCTTGACTACCGCAACCTCTCAACTAAAAGTCAGCGGGAAAGGGACACCTTTGCCAAAATAAATGCTTCCCCAATGACATGTGCACTGCGTACAAAACCATAAGCCCATCATGTCTGCAGATAAAATAACTACAATGAGTGAGCAGGACATTCTAGGAACAATGAGTTTGTTCTGTCCTGCTACTTAAATTCATCCTATTCCCATAGAAGAGAATGACTAGAACCCATAATTCCCTTACGGGTTCTAGAGACCACTGATGACACCACTTCAGAATGCAATCTTGTTATCCAAAATGGCAGCCAATTATTAGGTACATACATACTTTAGGATATGACAAATAAATTTAGAATTATAGAAGGCTCTCAGTGTATAATACATCTGAATACAAAGAATGCACAGCTCCACTGACTGTTTACATTGAGAAAGTGAAGCCATCATTCCATCTCCTTTTGAAAGGGTGCTCTAGGTAGAAAAACCTGCCAACGTTCCCAGTGACTTACCGCCCATTCCCTCCTCACCTGACTCTCCCTACGTCCCTAACCATGAGTGGGGGAATGAGAAAAGGCAAATAGCAGAAGGCATATTTGGGTGTGTTGTTCTCATTTTCAAGAGCTTTAAAAGGCACAAACTGGGGGCGCCTGGGTGGCGCAGTCGTTGAGTGTCTGCCTTCGGCTCAGGTCGTGATCACAGGGTCCTGGGATCGAGCCCCGCATTGGGCTCCCTGCCCGGCGGGAGGCCTGCTTCTCCCTCTCCCACTCCCCCTGCTTGTGTTCCCTCTCTTGCTATATCTGTCAAATAAATAAATTGAAAAAAAAAAAAAAAGGCACAAACTGTGTCCTCTTCATGAGCCTTGTTATCTCACTCCTATCACAGCTATAGTATTATCAATACTGGGGGGGGAAAAAAAACCCACATGAACTAGGGGGCTAAATTTTGCCCTGCCTTCCTGCAGGAATTACGGAGGACAGAGTCAGTAGACTCTTAGAGGCCTGGCCAAGAACTGCACTTGGGAGTTCCCACTCTTCATCCTGCATTTTTTAGCAGTCATACCATGGAGACCTTGAGTCTCATCCACAAAATCTGGGCTTCACCACCTCTCGCATGGGTTCTATAAAGCTCAAAGGGGATAGAGCAGGACAGATGCACAGCACATTACAGACACTTAAATATTAAGAGAATGTGCCATTAATGAGGGCAAAGAATGTTAGAGGGTCTCTATGAATTTATAAAATTGAAGTACCAGGATGACACCTCAGGGTTTCAACCTTAAAAATAGAAGGGATTCTTGATATATATGCGTGTGTGTTACACACACACACACACACACACACACACACAAGTACATACACAAGTGCAAGCATACCTAAGGAGATTTCTTTTAAAAACAAAGTTGACCCTACAATTCTGTGGCTGAGATATTTTAAAGTCCTAGGCACAAAAATTTCTTGTTTTTTTTTAAAGTCAAGTCCATTACTGGTATCAAGTGATCTAGAATTTTAATGGCAACATTTTAAAGAGCAAATGACCCACAAACTCTGCTTTCCCATACTCCTTTCCTCAGCAACATGAAGTCAAAGAAGTAAACTTTAACCAGCCACAATTTTAAGAAACCCACCAGATGATCCCAAGTATTTGAACCCTGGGATCTTTGTTAAAACGAACAGCTAATACACATAAACTCTTATTTCTCCATTAGGATGATCACTAGGTCAATGAAACACAGCAAAGTCAAAAGTGTCCTCTTTTGGGGGGGGCGGTGGCGCGTGTGTTGGGGGTGGGGTGTGAGGAACAAATGGCTAGAAGTAGAAAGAGACAGTGAAAAGGTCAGTGGCCTGTCATCTCTCTCTTCCTTAGGCACATAAGAATGTGACACAGTTACATGTGGTTTGCAAGAGGCCTCCTCCCTTTACAAGCTGCTTCTCCAACCCATCGCCAATCTAAATCAATTTTTATTTTCAGTTTGGTGTTAAAAAAAAGAAAAGGTTACCACACACAGAGGGACTTTAAGTCTGAGACTTTAATCACATCAAAGTCTGGAACTTCAAAGTTGCAGTTCCCACAGCAACAGCAACTCCGCTCCCATCTGCAATTTGAGTGTTACTGTATATGGTAGTCTCTCTGATTTAAGACCTTGATATGTGTGTGGGCAATGTGGCCAAGTCACAGGCACTATGAATTTGAATTTCCTGGCTCTCACTTGGTTGCTTTTAGTGGGTGATTATGGGGCATTAGCATCTGCATTTAAAGCAGGTCCCCAAAGAGGAAGCACATTCAGGTCACTTGAACAAACATGAGTGTGGGCCACACCAGAACCATCTGATGGACCGCCTGGCAGCCCCACCTTTTCAGTTCTGTAGTCTTCATCAGAGCCCAGTGACCAGGACTGCCAGGATGGCGCTCACAGGATTTCAAGTTGCACCCTAATGGCTGGCACCATTAAATAGCTCATTTTTCTAAGAGTCTGTGAAGAGCTTTAACAGACAGAAGAGAAAGTAAATCAAAGCCCCTCTTTGAAGAGAGGAAAAAAAAAAAAAGGCCCTAGCATCCAACCCAGCATTTGAACAACTGGCAGTAGCCTTTCCTCTACCACGCAACACAGTGGTTTCCAAAGGTATTTTCCAGCAGTCCAGTTCCTGATTTCAGTGGCCACTCTGTTTCAGGAATAAGAACAAAATTTAATACGGAGACGAATGTTGGAAAAGTCCCCGGGAACTAACAGCACCAGTAGCTGGTTATGTGCGCGTGCACCCAGTCATGCCAGGGTGCTTCTAAATACCAAACTGTTTGCTGTATACCTGGGCTCTACTTTCCCCATCTCCACCAGTGGCTGAAAATTTTGAGGCTAGATACATTTAACCATCAGAATATGTGCCGACCGTGAGCTAAGCCTACTTTAGAAAGACGAGAGCACTGCTGGGGATGTGGCCCTCCATTTCAAAGGAGCACAATCCTGCAGTAGGATGGCACCACATGTAATTCATCTGAAAATGCTACCCAGAGAGTGGCCTACATGACTCAAGGTCACTGGAATTGTAAAAGACTTAAAAATACAGTCAGGTCCCCCACACTTTTCGAAAACTAAGACACAGAGGGCTCCTGAGAGCAAATCTTCATGTAGAGGGTTTTGTTACAGAGAATGATGCTGGAGGAATTTCAGTGCTGTGCACTCAATGGAAGACCCAGGCCCCAGGCCCCAGGCCCTGCCGAGGAAGACTGCAAGTACAGCAACACCCCCCTTTTCTGGTGGCCAGCCTTCCAGCAGAAAACATTTAGACTATTTGGACAAACATGAAACAGAAAGTCAGGGCAGAAAGGAAAGAACGAAAGCCGAGTACTAACCTACAGAGCACAAAGACCCTCTCAGACCCTTATCCAGAGCTTGTTTAGATTTAAACTTTGTATAAAGTAAAGTTAGTTATTTAACACTCTGTTTATACAGGTTCTCCTGAGAACCTCATTCCTTCCTAGCTTGACATGACAACCAGTTTTAAGGAGCGAGGAGACCAAACAACGCACAGGTGAAGAGGGGTTTCAAAAGCTCCAGAAAGCATTATGACACAGAACAAGTGGATGCTCCCAAAGACCACCCCAATCACCCCAGTAAGACAGAAGGCACACAGTGAACTCAGAGGTATAGAAAAAGATATATTCATGCAACAAACAGTTGCTGGGCACCTACTATGTGCTAGGTTCAAAGGAATGAGCGTAACAGAAAATGCTTGCCTTCATGGCGCCCATGCTCTAGAGGGGAGACAGACAAGCAGAATACATGCAGTGGGTCAGGTGACAATACATGCCACCATGAAAAATAAAGCACAGAGGAGAATGCTGGGGAATGTCCTGGGAATGGGGGAGGCTACGGTTATCAGCAAAGTGGTCAGAGAAAGTCAGAGAAAGGCTAACATCTGAGTAACGGAGGTGCAGTAAAGGAAGATACCTGGAGAAGTGCATCAGAAAACGAGGCGAAGGATGATGCCAAAGCCCAGGGGCAGGAGGATGCCTGGCCTGCAAGGAGGTCAATGTGATCAGCAGGATACCAAGGAGAGGGAAATGAGGTCAGAGAAATGACTGGGGGATCAGGTCATGGGAATCTCATAGGCCACTGGAGGAATCTTCAGCTTTTCCACTGAGGGAGCCAGGCTGACGGGAAGCAAAGGCAGCGGTGGGAAACCAGTTAGGAGAAACAGCAAGCAACTGGTGAGAAATCATACAGCTTGGACCAGAGGCCAGGAGTAGAGGAGGTGAGATGTGGGAAGGAAATCTGAACATACTTTGAAGATACAGAGGGCAGAATTTGCTGATAAAATCACACATGGGGTGGAAAGGGAAAGGAAAAAGGCCTTCTTTCTGAATTCAAACGTGTTATTTGGAATATTTACTTGAATGGAACACAAATATCTTCAGTAGACCATGCTGAGCTCTCTCAAGAGAGCTCTACAAAGACACTAATGTTTGAAGAAGTATGAAGGAGAGAGATGGAAATTTAATTGATAAAAACAAGAATCAAAACAGGTACCTCTAGAAAGTTCTTGAGAAGGAAATGAGTCTTGAGGATGAGACAATGTAGGTCTAATGAAGAGATGGGGAAACAATATTTCAGATGAAGAGGCTCAGTAGAGGGCAAAATGCACATGGGTTAGGACAAGAAGTCTATCGGTAAAATCATAAGCAGGAGTAGCAGAAAGGGCATTTTGTAATACAGAGACACTTGATGGTACCAAAAGCCTATGATAAGGAATGTTACTTATTATATGAGGTAAGTGTTAGAAGCTACCACAGGAACAGAACCAGCCTGAAATACAGAGGGGAAAGATGAAGCTTTGTTTCTGTGCTGAATGACAGAATAGATCAGGGAGTTGGGATGGATGCAAAGGTAAATAAGCACAATAAAATTAAGACCTAAAAGAGACCCAAGGAATGAAAAGAATAAACTGGCACTACTTGATAGTCTGGATGGGGGTCTGGGGGCAGAGGGGATATGTGGGAAAAGTAGCAACTAACCTCCAGTTCCAACTGCAATTAACTGGTAGTGGTTGGTTGATTGATACAGGAAACACAAGACAAATTCTGAGTTTTTCAGGTGTTCTTTTCTCAAGTTATATCCCTTCTGCTCTAGAACCCTAACGTGCAAACACATACACAGACATTCCCTATCCACCTTGCTGAATCCAAATAACTTTCAAATAAAAAAAAAAAAAAAAAAACTAGGGGCACCTGGGTGGCTCAGTCGTTAAGTGTCTGCCTTCAGCTCAGGTCATGGTCCCAGGGTCCTGGGATCGAGCCCCGCTTTGGGCTCCCTACTCTGCAGGAAGCCTACTTCTCCCTCTCCCACTCCCCCTGCTTGTGTTCCCTCTCTCGCTGTCTCTCTCTCTCAAATAAAATCTTTAAAAAAAAAAAAAAAACTAAAGAGATTTTTTTTTTAAAGACTTTATTTATTTATTTATTTGTCAGAGAGAGAGAGAGAGAGAGCACGAGCAGGGGGAGCTGCAGGCAGAGGGAGAAGCAGGCTCCACCCAGGACCCTGGGATCATGACCCAAGCCAAAGGCAAACGCTCAACTGATTGAGCCACCCAAGTGCCCCCAGATTTTTAAAATATTATACAAAAGTATTCATCTTTGCATGCATACTTCAATTAGAATCTCTGCATGGGATCCAAATGGGATAATAGGAAGAGAAATTGTATTTTAGGGAACCATCTATCCCTAATGAATAAGGGAATCGAAAAGGTGAAAGGTTATTAAAAATGTTTACCACTAAAAAGAAAGGTGACATCACCACAGACCACAGATTCTTCTGGCAGAAAAGGAGAAGACCAAGTAACATGTCCCCGGTACGCAAAAGCCAGGTGGGAGACACAGCGCGAACCAGTAGAGACACGGAGCCCAGCACACAAGCCTCAACAGGCCAGCATCTCTGCGGTCCTAACTTATAGTCGGATGAAGGAACAAGGAAAAAAACGTCAAAGGAGTTGTCAGGAGGAAAAGGAATCATGATCTGAAAACAGAAGAGTCAAGTAACAATGCTGGATACTAAGAAGAAAGCAAAACTAACAGTCTTTGATTTTTAATTTCAGATCTTCCTAGGCAAGGAAAGCATGAGTATACTATATGCCACCATGGCACAACAAAGGAGGTGTACCATATGTGAACGTATCTGGAGGGAATGGAAACTAGAGTGTAAGCCTAAGATCACCACGAACAAGGGATGAAGAGGTCTAGTCCTCCCACAACTTTGGGCCACTGAACAAATAATAACCACTTCAGCCTCATCCTTTCATTGACAAAATAGAAACCGACACGTAACACACCTGTCACAATGACATTATCCACATTTCCAGATATTCCCTTCCAGACTAGTTCAAGATTTAAGAACTTTAAATGTACAAGTATAAATACCAATTCATGATAAAATAAACACTCTTCATTTTTCTAAGCTCCCAAGAGCTGTGTTCCATGTTGCAGGATTATGTTATGGTGGGTGATGTTGCTCAAATGGATGATGAAGGCAGAGAGAAGAGTGCTTTCATTTTATTGAAGACCAGAATTACAAAACTGAAGGTAGTAAAATACTTGAAACTAAGAGCCTTGGAAACAGACCTGGATTTGATTCCAGGCTATCCTTTTTATTGACTGTATTACCGGAAATATCTAAGCCTTGATGTCCACTTTAAGGAAGGGGAATATCAACATCATCTACTTTATATGGCTGGAATAAGAATTAGAATTAGAATTAGATATGCCCTTACCATCTAGTACAAAATAAGTACTAACTAAAAAGCAGCTATTTCATTAGCTCATCTACGACTTAAGCTCAATTTTTATTTCTATCAGCATTCCCGCAGTGGAAAGCAGTACAAAACTGGGGTTCTTCGATATCCTTAAAACCCTAAAGAACTCTGAGACTGGTATATTCTTGAGGTTCCTCAAAAGAGATCCGATGTATTAGTATTATTCTTCAGTATTATGTAATTATTTATATACAGTATTTTTAAGTTGTATCCTAATAAGCTTGACATTTCTCTCATATATACAAGTTTATATTCCATTAAAGACTTTTCCTTCATTCTAAAATTAAAATCTCAAATTTCACAACTGTGGAAAATGCTACACTTATAAAGGGGGTGTTTATTAAAAAAAAATCTGATTAAAATAGCTAAGTCTCAACATGATACCGTGACATACCACTCCTTTTTTTTTTTTTAAGATTTTATTTATTTATTTGAGAAAGAGAGAGAGAGAGCATGAGCAGGGGGAGGGGCAAAGGGAGAGGGAGAAGCAGACTCCCTGCTGAGCAGAGAGCCCGATGCCAATGCCAGGCTTGATTCCAGGACCCTGGGATCATGACATGAGCCAAAGGCAGCCGCTTAACCAACTGAGCCACCCAGGCGTCCCGAAAAATCCCAATTCTTTAAAAATTATTTCCCAGTTTACTCCTATCGTGCCCATTCCCCAAGAATTACTAGAGCTATAAGTAAGCATGGAGGGGGAAGAGTGCTCTACTCATTAATAACCTCCACACAGGAGGAGACTCCCTAGGGCATTGTCTGCTTCCAGGCTTAGATTCAAGGTTTAAACCTATGCCCATCACAAATTCTCAACTGAAAGAATACCTTTTATCAAGAGTACTACTAAATCAAAACAAACAACCTAATTTGCATTTATTCACCTTTCCTTTAATCCTCCAATGGGAAAGTTAAAAAAAACAATGAAATGTAGGTAAAGGGGAAGAGAACAATGAAAACAGGAAACTGACTTCTGAAAAATAACATAATCATATTGAAATACATTTCTCTACCAAAAACATGACCATAAAACATTAATCCATTGGTAGGCCACTCTATGAACACAGGCTTTTTAAAGTGACCCTGGGGATCACGTGGGGCATTAGTTCTTACTTTGCTGACACTTATTAATAAACCTTTTCTTACTGTGTGCATACCTCTGTGTATCACATGATAACCCAGAAGGTAGACCAGCAAACTTGACAAGAAGTAAAATGAGACAAGCAAGAAAACCAACAATAGAATTAAATTACACTGACAAGTTAGAATGCTGGGTTAAAAATCAAGATGAAATTGAAAGTTCAACAGAATTATAAGACAAAGATGTGAGAAACAGAAACACTTGCTGACTGCAAGCTTCAACTGAACCATCAGTGATACAAATACTCAACAAGCTGTTAGGGTCTTAGGCTGTATTAACCAAAGGAAGATCACAGAAAACTAAAGTCCCATTGTGCTCAAAACTAACCACATCATAGCCAGAGGATAGGTGAGCTCTTGATTAGCGCACACTAAGAAGGACACTGATAAATGAGAGTGCATCCCATAAAAGGAATGGAGGCCAATACTGCAAACTATGGTCAAAGAAGCCCCCATCTCTGCAGATAAACAGGGACCAGGTGACTCCTGCAGGACAGGCTGAAAGGAGATATAACCTAGTCTCAATTCTAAGATGTCGTGAACCTGGGAAGTGTTACCACATCACAGCCTGATAGTGCCATCAACAGAAAGCAGGTTAGTAGTGTTATCAAAGCTACTGGCAACGAAATCAAAAACACAAGAAACAACAAGTGTTGGTGAGAATGCAAACTGGTACAGCCACTGTGGAAAACTGTATGGAAGTTCCTCAAAAAGTTAAAAATATAACTACCTTACAATCCAGTAATCATACTACTGGGTACTGATCCCCAAAATACAAAAACTCATTCAAAGGGATACATACACCCTTATGTTTATTGCAGCATTATTTACAATAGCCAAACTATGGAAGCAGCCCAAGTGTCCACTGGTAGATGAATGGCTGGAGAAGATGTGGTAAATATATAATGGTGTATTATTCAGCCATCAAAAAGATTGACATCTTCCCATTTGTAACGACATGGATGGAGCTAGAGAATATAGTGCCAAGTGAAATAAGTCAGTCAGAGAAAGACAAATACCATATGATCTCACTCATATGTGGAATTTAAGAAACAAAACAAATGAGCAGAGAGAGAAATAAACCAAGAAACAGACTCTTAACTATAGAGAACAAACTGATGGTTGGGGCGGGGGGGGGGGAGGTGAAATAGGGGACAGGGATTAAAAAGTACACTTATCATCATGAAAACAAAAATGAAATGAAATTATTTTTAAGAAGCTACTGACAAGGTGTGCTTGCGTGGCTCAGTCGTTAAGCGTCTGCCTTCAGCTCAGGTCATGATCCCAGGGTTCTGGGATCGAGCCCCGCATCGGACTCCCTGCTCAGCAGGAAGCCTGCTTCTCCCTCTCCCACTCCCCCGCTTGTGTTCCTGCTCTCGCTGTCTCTCTGTCAAATAAATAAATAAAATCTTTAAAAAAAAAAAAGAAGCTACTGACAATGAATAGTGCTGCAAAAATATATCACTCATGAAAAAACTAAGACCATACAGAACAGTACTACAGGAGCTTCATAAAAACTTGCAAAACTGGCTTTATAATAACATCTGAAAATTGCACCAAAAAAGAACAATACCTAAATACCATTTACCAGGTATTGCCCACTGCAACCCATCACTTATGAACTTCTAGTTCTGATTCAAACTATATTATGAGAATGGCACTCTGACTAAAGGAGGGGGCGGGAGTTATAAGGCCAGAGTAACTAACCATCTCATAATAATTTAAATGGTGGTTAGCCAGGCAAATGGCAAGGGGACATTGTGTATGAATTTAATACTTTGTAAAGCTTACCCACTCCACTCTGAAGTATTTTTAGGAAATTTTAAAAGTGTATGGAATTACCCATGTTCCCAATCTATACCTTTTTGTAAACATGTAAAAGACTGTATGATTACAACTTTCAGTGGGATTGTTTCAGTAATGGAAGTAACTCTCTCATTGAGAGGTATGCATAGTTTTTTATGTATATAAGAGAATGTTTCTGGCAATCCCTCAGGTAGAAAATTTAACAATATCAATTTCAACATTAAACATTTGTGCATATATTCTAAAGCTTTTTGCCAACCCATTATAAAAGATGGTTTCAAATTCTATATACAAGTAACAAAGTCAAGTAATATATAAAGTTTTGATTGGATAAATTTAACTCAGCAGAAATCATGAAAGTACTATTTATTGTGATTAAGTGGATTGTTAGTAAAGATAAAACTGTTTAAAGCTTTAATGCAACAGAATTACCATACTGAATTGAAAGAAACACAAAGTATAGTACATTAATGTGGATTCGAACAAACAAAAAGGAAATAAAAGCATTACCACGAATACCATACATGTATTGATAAACTGCTTATTATGACCTAGAGCTAATTTGACATGGCACAAATGTACTAAAGATTAAGTATGCAAGGTGTCATCCAAAAACTCAAGGGATCTCCTTCCCACTCAAATAAAATAAATACAGTATCAACAATTTATACTGCTTGTGGTCTTCAGTGCTAATAGATCACTTTTCCAATAAATCCAGCAAATTCTGACTATCTCTAAATAGATGTCCACAATTTCCCACCATTAACACTTAAGATGGTAAGAGCAGACAACCTATATGTGGCCCAACAGAAAATTCTATAAAACAGAGTTTATAATACTTAAATCTTTATTAGCTTAGACTCAATTAAAACGTCTGATTTTCGGGGTGCCTGGCCGGCTTAGTCAGTGCAGTATGCAACTCTTAATCTGAGGGTCATAGGTTCGAGCCCCACATTGGGCGTGGAGCCTACCTTAAAAAAGAAAATCTAATTTTCCACAGAAGTGGAGACAGTGATTATATTCTACATAAGGCAACTGCCTCTTTAAAATATTTTAAGTGCAAATTAAAGGAAAATGTGGCTCATGGTAGGTACATTACACAGATAGCAACCTTCCCCTACTGCCACCTGAAGACATTGCATGTACGCTTTTTTTTTTTTTTAAAGATTATATTTATTTATTTATTTCTGAGAGAGAGAGCGCGCGCGCACAAGCAGGAGGAGTGTCAGGCAGAGGGAGGAGCAGGGAGCCTGATGTGGGACTGGATCCCAGAACCCTGGGATCATGACCTCAGCTGAAGGCAGACACTTGGAGCCACCCAGGCATCCCTGTATGTACGCTTTTAAGAGAATCCAGGACAGTACGGATTATCAGCTCTATTTTATATATGCTGAAACTGAAACAGAGAGTTTAAATAAGGGCACCCCGGATCAGGGTGGAAAGCCTTTTTCATCTTTACTACTCTGTATTTTAGAAAATACCTGTTCTAGGATATACAGATCTTCCCCAACTTACGATGGGGTTATATCCTGATTAAACCCACTGTAAGCTGAAAATATCCTAAGTCGAAAATGCATTTTTACACCCAACCTATGAACACCACAGCTTAGGCTAGCCTACCTTAAATGCGCTCAGAACACGGACATTAGCCTATAGTTGGGCGAAATCATGTAACACAAAGCATATCTTAAAGTGTTGAATATCTCATGTAGTTTATTGAATACTATACTGAAAGTGAAAAACAGAGTGGTCATATGGGTACAGATGATTATAAGTGTATCTATTGTTTACCCCCGTAATCACGTGGCTGACTGGGAGGCGCTGCTGCCCAGCTGGGAAGGGATCCAAATTCAAAATTCAAAGTACGGGTTTCTACTGAACATGTATGGCTTCTGCACCACTGTAAAGCTGGGAAATCGTTTAAGGCAAACCACTGTGTATCAGGGACGGTCTGTGTTCAACTAGATCGAATAATAGAAAATCCTACCAACAGACATTCTAATAACAACAGGATATATTTTTAACTCATCCCACTACTTAAAATATTGTAAAAACTTTCAAAGATATTCCCAATCTCCTGACAAAGGAACCAAGTAAATTCACTGATCTTAGGTAGTTATAATGGTTTGATACAAAGCAATAAACTTTTTATAAAACCGAAAATGTAAAGCTGTTTCTAAAGCTGTCCTATCAGTGAGAGATCTTCTGCCCCAAACCCCGCAATTTTGTGTCTCAAGGGTTATAAAAATAATTCCTTGTCTAATACTTTTTTTTTTTTTTTTTTTTTAAGAAATCTCTACTCCCAAAATGGGGCTTGAACTCACGACCCTGATATCAAGAATCCCATGCTCTACCGACTGAGCCAGCCAGGTGCCTCCCATGTCAGTTTAGATTCCCAAATTTTCTCAACTCAACTATATAGAAAACCCAAAGGTAACTCCTTACCTAGTGTACTGTTAAATACCCAAAGAAATGAAAAATAGGCTATATAACAAAGCTGTAAACTCCACCTACACCTCCCTCCCTTCCAAATGTGTGCTCTCTTGAGTTGTGGAACAATGCCCTGTTTCATGGCAGACAAGGGGCTCATGAACTTCCCTAAAACTAGGTGGCCAGACTCTGCCGCCCCAGATTCCTTACAGCCTTGATTCCTTAGAGCCGAGGACCAACTTCCCTCCACCTGAAGCTGAAGGACTACCAGCTATCAACACACACCCAAGGGGGACTTCAATGGCAGCTGCCCTTCGTGCAACAAACTTCTATCTGGCCACAAGATCCAAAACTCCTAACATTTCACAACCTCTTTCTAAACAAAGTTAGTACCGGCCAGGGGTGTCATGATGTCAAGAATTAAGAAATACATGTATATGACTTGGGGACACGAACCTACCCTTGTCCAATTTTTCTTTACTCCTCCCTCCTCTTTATTTCTTCAATTTGCTAGATCTCGAGCATTACTAGAACCCTGCAATCTCCTCTGCTCTTCCCCCATTCCTCCCACAGCCAAGCAATTTTATCAGCACTTTCCTCCACCCTAATGTAGGCCTCTCAGAATCACAGCAACAAGGCCGCTGCCCCAGACCCTCTCTCTGCCCATGCCAACCCTGCTCATCTTCCCTGGACCCAGAGGGATCACTTCAACCACCTGCTCAAAAGCCTGACACTCTTTAAACTAACTGCTGTGTGTTCTTTCAACTGTCAATTGCATGAGAGATGAAACTGAGGAACTGTTCAAAGGTATTACTGAAGAAAGTAATGCTTAAATGCATTGTGCGACCCTGCACTGGATCCTGTACCAGCAGAAAAAGAAAGCCACTAGTAAGGACGCTACTGGGAAGCTGACAAAACTGGAACACGAAATTAAAAACAGAATGAAAAGCACTGTATTAATGATAAATTTTGGGGGCACCTGGTTTAGTCAGGAGAACATACAACTCTTGATTCTTGGGGTTGTAAGTTTAAACCCCACATTAGGGGTCTCTACCCAATTAAAGTTTTTTTTACTTAAAAAAAGAAGTCTAGGGGTGCCTGGGTGGCTCGGTGGTTGAGCTTCCAACTCTTGGTTTCAGCTGGGGTCGTGATCTCAGGGTGATGAGCTTGGCCCTGTGTGGGACCCGCTCATGGAGGAGTCTGCTTGGGATTCTTTCTTTCTTCCTCTCTGTCCCCCTTCTGCCCCTCCCCCCCACTCACGCCCTCTAAAATAAATAAATAAAATCTTTAAAAAATGAATAAAGTCTAAAGAAAATAAAATTTTTAAATAAAAATTTAAATTTTTTAAATGAATTAAAATAGGGAGGGGAAAAAAAAGGTAAATTTCCTGAATGTGACAGCTGTACCATGGATATATAGGAGACTACTTGTATTCTTTGGAAATACACACCAAAACATTAAGGGATGAAGCAACACCATTTATATAAGCTACTCCTGAACGGGTCAGGGAAAAATGTGTGTGTATAAATATATGTCTATATAAATTTATACACACACATGTGCATATATACATAAGAATGCAAACAAATGTGGCAAATGTTAAAAATTGGTGAATCTGGATAAAGGGTGCACAGAAATTCTTTATATTTTTCTTTAAGCTTATCTTTTGAAAATATTTCCGAATAAAAACTTTTGTTTTGTTCTGTTTTTTAAAAAGCCCTTTGAAGGGGCATGAGGAAGCTTTTCAGTGATAGATATGTTCATTATCTTGACTGTGGTAATGTTTCACAAGTGCATATGTATGTCAAAACGTATCAAATTGTGTACTTAAAATATGTGCAGTTTATGCATGTGAGTTATAACTCAAAAAGCGGTTTCTTAAAAACACACACACACACTCAAAACCTTAGGAGGGTTTCAGGCTTTGTGGGCTGACAACTTGTCTCAATGCACCTTATAACCATGTGGCCCTCTGATCCCTTTACTCTTCACCTCTCCTTTCCATAATCCTGAAGAACTCACTGTACTATCTGAGCTTGTCTTTCTTCTGTTTTTTTGTTCATTCTATTACTACTTCCTGGAAAAGGAACAGTGGAATTTGGACTCAACGCAGCTAGACTCAAATCTAAGCTGTGTCAAATGCTCAATGAGAAGCCCACTTCCTCATCTGTGAAATGGGGATTATGGCCACCTACTGACAAGCTGCAGATGGGAACTGGCAGGGTGGTTGAGGTCCAAGTAACTGAGGTTGAAAGTATGACAGTACCATGTAAACTGAAATAATACAAATAATGTTGAGTGTCATTACCTCCACACATCTAAAGCCCAAAGTTTTCCCCCAGGCGCCTGCTTGGAAAAACAGACTCCTCTCTCCCCTGAATTCAGATAGTACTGTCCCTGATCCTTTGCGAGGCCACCTTCAGTCTACCACGTTCATCACAAGTGCACCTCATGAACAAGATACACCTATGCAAACAAGCGTAACAGCCCCATCTTCCTACGCTGGCTTAAGCACCTCCTAAGAGCTCCACATCTGAATTCAGTAACATACTGAAGAGGCCCAGCCAATAAGGTGGCAATGGGTGGTTAGAATGGTAAGCTCTAAACTGCCTCCGACTTCATTCACAGTCTGTGGGTATGTAAAGTGGCTGGGTGTGCGGCCCACCCACCAGAGACCCTCCTTTCACATACTGGGTTGTGGGCCTGGGACACAGATCCAGTTTCCCGATGGGGCACTGGCCTCCACATGGCTCCCCTGGGGCACAGTGTTCTGTAAGAGGAAGCTACAGATGACAGGATTCAGGACAATGAAATGAGTGTACATCATTCTGAAACCAGAGGACCTAGAAGGCAGATAGGAACTGGTGGTCACCAAGGCTCCAGAAACAACAAGTAGCTGGGTTTAAGATTTTCTCATGCTCAGCACTCAAGCCCATCAACATACAGTGCGGTAAGAACCTTTAGTTAGGTCACATTTAGTATTTTTAACTTACGAAATAATGTTCACCGCTTAAAAACTGGCTAATACCTTCTACCTTTCTACCTCCAAAAAATAAGGGAAGGCTTTGGCTTTTTGTGTTTTTTTGTTTTGGGGGGTTTTTTTTAGATTTTCTTTATTTATTTGACACAGAGAGAGAGAGCACAAGCAGGGGGAGTGGCAGGCAGAGGGAGAAGCAGGCTCCCTGCCGAGCAGGACCCTGGGATCATGACCTGAGCGGAAGGCAGACACTTAACCCACTGAGCCACCCAGGCAACCCAGGGAAGGAGGTTTTAAAACATAATTAGCTAAAACCAGAAACCCCAGACCTCCCCAAAATGCTAGGCACTTTGTTCTAAGAATTCAAGTACTATGCAAGGGGAACTGAAACCCTGAGAATCTCTAATTGTATAGAAAATCTGCATGTAGTTTATACTCACGCAAGCCAGGGGGAATCCTTCAAAACAGTCCTGGGCTATTTTTGTTCCTACTGAAGAGCAAAACTTACTTGTCAACACTGGAAAAACCAAGAAAGGCTTGTCATTTAATGATTGGTCTGGTAAACAAGAAAAGGGCCTAAAACAATCTATTTTTCCCCCCTGAAGTACTGTGAAGGCTACATGCTTTGGCAACACCACTGTCATTTTATTTGTTTGAAACCCTGTAAATTTCTTAAATGGGAGGGAAGCTGCCTTGAGGTACAACACTAAGATCCCTCTCAGCACACCATTCTGCTAGAGTGCGGTTCAGAAGAGAAAAGGGACAATGCATCCACACAGGTGTGACTTCCGATTCCCAAAGAGGCTTACACTGAGGGGGAGTTTTCTGCCTAACATATGCTGTGGAGATAGATAAGTGAGAAAGAATGAAGCCATTATGCTGAATAAAGAAACATAAAGAGGATGCAAAAATAATTAACTGCCAGAGTCTTTGCTCCAGACTTCTCAATCCTCTGGAGCTAGGAGAGGGCAGGCCTGGGGTCCTGTAGGTGGGAGTGGCAGCACAGTGGTGAAGAAGGGCTCCCCGCCACAAGTGTTTATGCTCCAACCTCGCAGCATAATCAAAGCAGACCAAACAACTGGAGAACACAGTCCATAAAAATATGAATGTGAACTCACATTATATACTGAAATTAATTCAAAACTATCAAAGACCTAACTGTAAGAACTAATGCTATTAAACTCTTACAAGAAAATATAAGCAGAAATCTTTGTGACCTTGGATTAGGCAACAGTTTCTTAGACACAATACCAAAAGCATAAGCAACAACAACAACAAAAAACAGATAAATTGGGCTCCATCAAAAACCCTTAAAACTTTTGTATTTCCAAGAACACCACCACCTTTTCCACATCCATGTTCATGGCAGCGGTAGCAAAAAATGGAAGCAACCCAAGTGTCCATTGACAGATGAATGGAAATGGTGGCAGATACATGTGATGGAATATTATTCTGCATTAAAAAAGGACATTCTGTTACACGCCATAGTATGTGCTTGAAGACCTTATGCTAAGTGAAATAAGCCAGTCACAAAGGATTCCACTAGCGAGGTACCTAGAGTATTCAAATTCAGAAACAGAATGGTGGCTGCCACGGGCTGAGGGTAGGATGGTATGGGGAGATACTGTTTAATGGGTGAAGAGTTTCAGTTTTGCAAGAGGAAAAGAACACTGGAGAAAGATGGTAGTGATGGTTGCACAACAATGTGACACTACTGAATGCCATGAAACTATACACTTAAATATGATGAAGATGGTAAATTTATGTGTAGTTTACCACAATTCAAAAAAAATAAAAGAAAAAAATACCAAGAAAGTGAAAAGACTATCCACAGAATGGAAGAAATTATTTACAAATCATATACATGATAAAATATTTATATCTAGAATAAAGAACCCTTAAATATCAATAATAAAAACATAAATAACACAAATTTTTTTAAGATTTTAAGTAATTTCCACACCCAACATGAGGCTCGAACCCACAATCCTAGATCAAGAGTCGCACACTCCACCGACTGAGCCAACCAGATGCCCCAAATAACACAGTTTTAAAATGGGTAAAGGAGAAGTGCCTGGCTGCATCAGTCAGTAGAGCATGTAACTCTTGATCCAGGGGTTATGAGTTCAAGTCCACATTGGGCAGAGAGTCTACTTAAAAAAAAAAAAAAAAAATGGGTAAAGGATTCAAATAGACACTTCTCCAAAGAAGACAGACAAATGGGCAGTAAGCACATGAAAAGATGCTCAACATCATTCACCATCAGAAAACAAAACCACGATGAGATACCACTTCATATCCACTAAGATGGCTAAAATAAAACACGGTAACAAGAATTATCAAGGATATGGAGGAGTTAAAGTCCTCATACCCTCCTGGTAGGAGTATAAAATGGTACAGCCACTTTGGAAACACAGTTTGGCAGCGCCTCAAGATATTAAACAAGAAGTTACCATATGACCCTGCAATTTAACTCCTAGGTATGTATCTGAGCCAAGAGAAATGAAAATACATGTTCACACAAAAATTGTACATGATCATAGAACATTATTCATAATCATCAAAAAGTGGAAACAACCCAAATGTCCATCAACAGATAGATGGATAAATAAAAAAGCAGTATACCCAGACAGTAGAATACTATCTGGCAATAAAAAGGAATGAAGTACTGACACATGCTACAACATGGATAAACCTTGAAAACGTTATGCCAAGTGAAAGCTAGTCACAAAAGACTGCATATTATTATATGATTCTATTTACACGAAATGCCCAGAATAAGCAAGTCCATAAAGACAGAAAGTAGATAAGCAGTGACCTAGGGCTGGAAAGTAGGGGGCAAGTAACTGGCAATGGTTACAGGTTTCTTTTGGAAGTGATGAAAATGTTCTAAAAGTAATTATAGTGATGGTTGTACAATTCTGTGGACATACTAAAAACCAGGAATTGTACTTTTTAAACGGGTTCATTTTATGTTATGTGAATTATAACTCAATAAAGCTAGTATAAAAATTATGACTGTGGATGTCCATCCATTCCATGTCTAAAAGAAACCAAGTCACAGTAACTCTCTGAGTGGAAAAGGAAAGAACTCACAAGTTTCCTTATAATCAATTATAGGAACTCAACTTCCTTCAGCAGTCCCCTTGGTAACAATGGCCCAGGTACACATCAGTGGAAATGCCTATTGTACATATTATGCCAAGCATCCAGGGTCATAAAAATAAAGTTGCAAAGTACTGTTCCAAGTAAAACACTCACTATATTAAGGTTGGAGACAATTATGAAAAATTTCCTTTACAATCTAGGATTTGACTATAGCTCTTCAACATCAAACTGTCTATCCACATGACAGATGGGTATGTGATAGGATAACAAGGCTTGATACATAGCTATATGATTTTACAGCAAATGTATAGAAGCTTCACTTTTCTAATAAAACTACCCATGACAAAGTCCCCTTAGAGTTTTCCCAATGACACCACAAAGCCTTGCTCTATGTTGGGATAATCTGCAGGCGAAGACTCAGCAATTTAACTAGTTCGTGTCTACACAACTACATACGAGCGTGTGTAATTGTCTTACCATGTAGGTAATAACAAATCTCACTTAGACATTAATAAATGAGCAAACGGATGTTCAATAAACTGAATATAAACCTAAGAAGCTGCAGAAGAAAATGTACAATTTATAAGTCATTCTATTATATTACTAAGAAAAGTGGCTTTGGTCTTAATTTCTAGAAAAGGAAGGAAGGAAGGAACCTCTACAAATCCACTGTCAATTTAGCATCATTCACTAAAACCTAAGCCCCTAAACCTAACTTACAACATTTATGAGTCATGACCAATTAAGCATATTGATCATCTACCTTACGGGTCACCTGGCAGTGCTCTGCCTGAAATAAAGTGTCAGGCATCAGAAATGCTTACAGAAGATCCTTTCAATCAAGAAACCATAAAGCCTAATGCCACATGAACTACAAAAAGAAGTTTAGGAAAATAGTGGTTCCCATTCATTCTGTTTCTACAGTTCCTCCTAGGAAGAAGGAATAAAGATGATACAATTTTTCTGCAGGCTACCAAGTATCTGTAGCTTTACACAACCATTACACTACAAGCTGCTTCTAATATTTAGAAAAAATTTAATTGTTTCTAATAAAAAGCCCTTTAATACAAAAGGGCAACATTTAAAGACTCAATGTATAGCTTAATACTGCAATCCACGAGAATGAGGAAAAGGTTATTTTATACACCACCGAGGCCATTTAAAAAGAAAAAAAAAAATCACAATCTGTTTTGTTTTTACACAGCTTCATAATCTGCTCAAACACTACTGAAATTTCTGTAATCAGGTTTATAATCCTTGAACAAATACCCTGTTAAAACTATCGTGAAAATATTTTCACAACAATCTGGCAGAGTATTTGTACACCGATGAAAATTTAGAAATGTCCTGTCTGGGCAATTGCTTTAACTCTATTTGTCTCACTGCCCCCTACAATTGGGCAGGGCTGGTGCCTTGTCCAGGAAGGGACAGGCACACCCTCTGAACAAGATCGATGGCTGCTCCGAGTCCTTCACCCTCCCCGAAGGTTTACCCTGCCTACTCTTGGGGGCCTGCACTGCACTCCAGCTACTGCCCCCCGCCCACGGACCAATATGCCGATCTCAGGACCACAGTAGCACATGTTTGTGCAAAACATCAGTTAAACATCAGAGGGGTCAGGGCGCCTGGCTGGCTCAGTCGGAGGAGCATGAGACTCTTAATCTCACTGTTTTGAGTTCAAGCCCCATGTTGGGTATAGAGATGACTCAAATAAATAAAACTTCAAAAAAAAAAAAAAATCAGAGGATTCAGTTAAACCTCTGCCACTTAAAACTGCCACAAGCTATACAATCTTGGGCAAGTTCTTCCAACTTTCTGGGTCTCCTGATGGTAATACTCATTTAGAAAGGTTGCCGTGAGAACAAAAGAACATCTACAGCAATCCTAGCACGGTATCTGGCACCAAGTACAAGAGGAATAAATAACAGTAATTATAAACAAGGGCATTTCTTGAACACAGACTAGGTACCAGGCTTCACGTGTATTAACTCAACCAGTTCTCACAACAACCTTCAATCAGTATTATCCCAGCTTACAGATGAGGAAACTGAGGAGATTAAGAACTTCACAAATGGAAGAAGACTGGATTCAAAAATCAGACAGACAGCAGCTCGCCCTGCAGCAGTAGAGATATGGAATGGCTAATGACGTTAGTATAAACGCTCACAGCAGATCCACGTGCGGAGCCAACCCTTGACCTGAGTCTTCCCATCTATAAATTCCACCCAACTCAAAAAATGTCAATCTCCTTCCTATTTTCTGCCTTCTATAAATTGTTCTATGCTAAAATAACGATAATAGCTACCATTTATAAAACACTTCCTACATACCAAACACCTCACTAGAACATTCTACATTTTATTGAATTCTCACAACTTAGAAGAGAATTACTATTCACATTTTTCAGATAAGAAAGCTACAGCACAGTGAGATGGGTTGCCCAAGTAACAAAGCTGCTAAGTCCTAAAGGCAGGATTTGACCCAGACAGCGTGACCAGCAGAACCCAAGCTCTTGACCCTCTAGTACACTGACTTCTCAGCAATTATAAACTTTATGAGAATAACTTAAATCTATGGTTTAGATAACCAATACTACAGAATTTCAGAAACATTTTGTTTCTCTATAAATCAATTACAGGTGAGACTAAAATTCTGAAGCACTTTAGACTCATTTCCAAGCTACAATACACATTTTTACCTGGAGTCCACCTACTTCATTAACAATGATATGTCTGCCTACTTTAACTGTATTTTTTTTTTTTTAATTCTTGAAATCTCTTTTTCTACCAGCACAGTTCATTGGCAGAAAAGACTGGAATACACTCTTCCTTTCTAAATTTAAGAATCATATGGATTGGGTCAGGTTAGGTTAGGTTAGCCCAATAATAACAGTGAACCTGGTAATTTAAGGACCTGATAATTTAAATGGTTACTCTAAAAAAACATGTGAAGCCAGATGAGAACCTTTGATGACATCATCATTATCAGCATTATCATATAACTTACAGAGGAACAGTAAAGTAATAGGAGGAAGACATAACATTTAAGAATAAAATAGTTTTTGGGCGCCTGGGTGGCTCAGTCGTTAAGCGTCTGCCTTCGGCTCAGGTCATGATCCCGGGGTCCCGGGATCGAGTCCCACATCGGGCTCCCTGCTCAGCGGGAAGCCTGCTTCTCCCTCTCCCACTCCCCTTGCTTGTGTTCCTGCTCTCGCTGTGTCTCTCTCTGTCAAATAAATAAAATCTTTATAAAAAAAAAAAAAAAGAATAAAATAGTTTTCGGGGCGCCTGGGTGGCTCAGATGGTTAAGCGTCTGCCTTCGGCTCAGGTCATGATCCCAGGGTCCTGGGATCAAGCCCCGCATCGGGCTCCTGGCTCAGCGGGGAGCCTGCTTCTCCCTCTCCCTCTGCCTCTCTCCCTGCTCATGCTTTCTCTGTGTATCTCTGTGTCTCAAATGAATAAATAAAATCTTTAAAAAAAAAAAAAAAAAAGAATAAAATAGTTTTCACAATCTCATCAAGGAAAATGTAATGTGTTATTTTTTAAATGTCTGTTTCATGCCCATTATGTATGAGGAACTATACTCAGGTGTTTCCAGGATCAGGAAAGAGAAGGGAAAAATATTGCCCTACAGAGCTCACAGCCCAATGAGACACAGGAAGCAAGAGACTAATCCAGGAGAATTTCCATGAGAAAGCACACCTGTTAAGAGGAATCCAAGGAAAGAGATCCCATTCAACTGGGAGGAAATCAAAAAAAGCTTCATAAAGGAGGTGGCAAAAGAGGTTGCATGGGAGGAGGAAGGAAGCACAGTGTGAGCAATGCCCATTCCATGAAGGCGTGAGGACCAGGCCTGGAATGAGCATTTTGCTAACATACACCTGGGGGAATGAAGATCTCAGAAGGCAGCAACTGTCCTGAGTGAATTACTGACCTCTTAGGACAGTGATGAGAAGAACGGAAGCAAACTCTTTATTCATGCCACTCTAAGTTTTGCAGAAGCTTAATAATCAACAAATAGAGGGATTTTACTGCAGGGAAAATATACAGGGTAATTTTGCACAGAGCAGGGTTTCTCAATCTCAGCAGAATTTGGCATTTGAGACCAGATTATTCTTTGTTGAGGGGCTGTCCCGAGCACTGCTGGATGTTTTCATGTTTAGCAACAACTCTGGCCTTTCGCCTCTAGATATGCCAGTAGTGACCCCCTCCTGCCCCATTTCCACAACCAAAAGTGTTTCCCCAATTGCCAAACGTGCGCTGGGGGGCAAAATCCTCCCCAGCTGAGAACCACCAGCCTAGTCTTTTGTACAAGAAGAATGTAGAAATACTTAGAATTTTTTCCTTTCTCCCTTCTGTCTGAAAAATCTCTGCAGATAAAATGGATGGAGTACAGGGGAGACAGCAACCTCTGCCTTCTTATGTGGCAACCCCACCCTCAGCCCTCAAAACAAACATCATCAGAGATGAAGAAACCCATACTTAATGTTAACTTGCCCAAAGTTCTGCTAAGTTCAACAAGCTTGAATAAATTTGGTGACAATATCAAGGTTCTAAACACTACTTACTGCCCCAAGGAGCCCTTTTACATAGGTAAACAGAAATTCAATCACTTTAATAAAATATTAATAACCTTCTATATAATCTCATGCTAAATTGGCACAAATCCTGTCAATCTATTATGAACTACTTGTTCAGAAACATCTAAAACGCCACCACTTCATACAAGCAACATACAAAAGCAGTGAAAAGAAAGAACCACTGTAAGCTGGCATGATTTCTTAAAGATTATATGGGAATGAACATTATCTGGAAGCAAGATCCAAAGGCAAATAGTACCTATCTCTGAAGCCCAGGCTATCCCTCCTCTGAACCACACTACTCTCCCCATGCATCTTTCAAAGCAAAACCAAAAGACTTTCTCTAAACAAGGGAAATCCCAGGAGTTACACAGGCCAACGGATGATCTAGTAAGAAGGGCAGCTTGGCAATCTACAACTCCTACAATGCCAGGAGGGTGGTCTGGAGCAAGCCACAACGCCTCCCTTGGCCTGTTTCCTATCCATGCAATGGAGACACTGCCGAATGGTAAGGAAGACCAACCAGCACTTAGTGAAATTTGGATAACAGCTTAATTGAGAATTTTACCTCATCCTTGCCCCTCAAATGAGGACTCAGTAACCTATCTGAAGCTCAAGCTCACCCCAAGAACAAAGTCTTTTCTGTCCAAATGGGTCAGTATTTGTTCTATTTGTCAATCATGGAGCATCAACAAGCCAAGTCCATCTCCCTGTGAAAGGAAGTACTTTTCCTCCTTTTAAGCAGTATGTGAAGGGAGTGACAGAGTCCACAGTACAAAGGAGTAAAGTCCACCCATCCACCTACTGAGGAAAACATGGGGCAACTCCTTTTGGCCACACTGTGAGCCATGTCTGGGTCACTTGGTCATCTCTTCCCAACTACTCACTAATCATCACCACAAATGCACTCCTTCCTCTCCTCAGAAGAGGAGAAAATCCACTAACCCAAAGGTTCCCTATATCAAAGTACTTTCTCATCCTCAAGAGTTAACTAGCTGGATGAGCCAACCAAATTTGTCTTGGGACTGTCAGTATGTGCATTAACTGTTTAGATTCCGTTAATTAACTGATTATCCATTAATTTTATTTTACCTTCGTTATTTCCAACTTTAAGTTCTAGTTTTTTCACCAAGATTCCAAAGATAATCATTCTCTCTGATGTAGCACAGTGAAGTGGTTAAGAGCCTGAGATTTACAATAAAAACCCAGTGAGATCTTGCTTGGTTCCATCACTTACTATGTGACATTGGGCAATTAATTTTGTGCCTCAGTTTCCTCATCTAAAAAATGGGGATAGAGGACACCTGGCTGGCTCAGAGAAGCATGAGACTCTTGATGTTGGGGTCACGAGTTCAAGCCCCACACTGGGTGTAGAGATTGCTTAAATGAATAAATAAAAACTTAAAAAATAATAAAAATAAATGAAAAAATAATTTTAAATGGGGATAGTAACAATATCTACCTAATATGCTTATGCAATCAAATAATAAACACGAAGTCTAATTCCCATCCTCTTCTCCTTCAACAGTAGAACTAATCAACACTTGCTTGAATCCAGTATCTTTCAAAGAGGAATGGAAAACCACAAACTTCATTTTCATTTCAAAAACCTTAAATGCTTCTAATGTGTTTGTTGCTCAAAATGTGAAAAGCCAGCCAAATATAAAGGAAAAATAAATTACCCATATTTATATAATCCAAATACTACCCACCATTAATATTTGGGTATTATTTCCTTCAGATTTTTCACACAATTGGAAATTGAGATATTTCATACAGTCAGATCAGTTTACATACAATTTTATATTCTGCTTTTTCATGTTGATGAATATTTTCCATGCCATCAGAAGCTCTTCCAAGAAAACACAAAACAAGTCTTCCAGAGTGCCCCTATCAAACTTGCTACAGTATTATTAGGAAAGATAGCTAGGTATTTTGGCTCTTTCTTTGGTTATGATCTGTGCTTTTTACCTAAAAATATTCCATATAGGGGCACCTAGGTAGCTCAGTTGGTTAAGTGTCTGCCTTTGGCTCAGGTCGTGATCCCAGGGTCCTGGGACCCAGCCCGGTGTGGGGCTCCCTGCTCAGTGGGGAGCCTGCTTCTCCCTCTGCCTGCAGCTTCCCCTGCTTGTGCACTCTCTCTCTGTCAAATAAATAAAATCTTTAAAAAAAATAAAAATATTAATAAATAAATGAAAATATTCCAGGGTGCCTGGGTGGCTCAGTAGGTTGGGCATCTGCCTTCGGCTCAGGTTGTGATCCCACGGTCCTGGGATCGAGTCCCGCATTGGGCTCCCTGCTCTGCCCTCTCTCTGTCTCTCACGAATGAATAAATAAATAAAATCTTTTTTTTTTTTTTTAAGATTTCATTTATTTGACAGAGAGAGACACAGCAAGAGAGGGAACACAAGCAGGGGGAGTGGGAGAGGGAGAAGCAGGTTTCCCGCGGAGCGGGGAGCCCAATGCGGGGCTCAATCCCGGGACCCTGGGATCATGACCTGAGCCGGAGGCAGACGCTTAACGACTGAGCCACCCAGGTGCCCCAAATCTTTTTTTTTTTTAAATAAATAAATAAAAATAAAAATACTCCAGAAAATCCAGAAGCCCATAAACAAAAAAAATGAAAGCCCCAAACTCTCAACTACTCTGAATTTTAAGTCCAACTATTTTGGCTAATGCTAAAGTGTGTAATATGGCATAAACAGCTCCTGCTCTGAACACTCCCATTTGCCCTACCAAGAACTTCCCCATGGTATCATTAACCCCATTTTACAGATCAAGAAGCTAGGATACAGCAGTGGGAACACCCTGGTGA
Organism: Halichoerus grypus; assembly: GCF_964656455.1. NCBI lineage: Eukaryota > Metazoa > Chordata > Mammalia > Carnivora > Phocidae > Halichoerus > Halichoerus grypus. The sequence continues at coordinate 61,600,950 of NC_135715.1, read as the reverse complement.
TCTACGGACATCTCTCCAGGGGTGTGAGAAAACGTATCTGCCCAAGGACCTCCACGCAGGTTTTGTAGGCAATGGCACTGGCTGGCCAATTAGCACTGTCCAAAATCACAGGTGGGAAAATGGAGACAGCAGGAAATTGAAACACACCTCCCCAACAATCTGATTAAGACAGGACTAGTTTTCCTCCCCCTCCTCAGCTCACCACAAATGAAGCCAAGTAGACAAAGTTTCCACATGGACTGACAGAGGAGAGTGGGAACTTCACCACTTGGAACAGAAAGGGAGATACAGGAGGAGTGGGGAGATGATGATGAAGGCAGAGACAGGATGAACACCCAATCTAATGCAGCCGAAGAAATATTCATGGCATAAGATCTGTACATGGACCATCCCAAGGCGTGTAACAGGTCACACGTGCAGTGCTGGCTCAGGCACTTCCCAAGTGGTTTATAGGAGCTTGGAGCCCTTAGCACTGGAGACCCCAAATCCATAATGCCTGGTTTGACAGGGTCAAATCTCTGTAATCAACAGATAAAATGTCTATGCCAAGTATTAAACCAATACACAGGGACATCATTCTTGCTCATCCTCATTAAAGCACAAAAACCACACAACCCGAGATTTTTAACTCCTTTTACTAATGTACAGACTATGCTAACGTAGAGACATGTCACAATGTGAAGTCAACCAACACCACCCATTTCCAAATTAATAATTTCCGGATTTAACACAGGGCAGGAAGGCTGCAAAATCTGCTAAACCAGATTATGGCTACAGAGTTAAAGAGTCAGCACTGAACAGCAAGAAGACACACTTTTAGCTCAATGAGGACAAGTGATAACAGTATGCACCTAGAGGGTCACCTGGCTGGCTCCGTTGGAAGAGCATGTGACTCTTGATCTTGGGATTGTGAGTTCAAGCCCCACATTGGGTATAGAGATTACTTAAAAATAAGATCTTTAAAAAAAAATGCACCTAGAATTAACACTGATATGGCTATAATTACTCATCTTGCACCTTGCTATGGTTCTCCCTTCCCAAAAGTCAAATATAGGTTAACTACGCATCACATAATGGGATGGATTTGATAGTGCAAGTTCAGTGGAAACTGACACCTATACATCCAGACTATCTGATGTCGGAAAACCTGTTTCCTTCCCTTCCCTGACCATTTACCAGTACAAACTGAAGTTAATAAAAATATCTTTCAAGACAGGCAAACACACACTTACAGATTTTTTAGTTTAAAGCCTATAATATACAGAGTTGTTTCCATTTAGCTTACTCCCCTCAGTTACTCTCCTCTTTATGGGCTTTGCTTAATGTGGAACTTGCTCCCATGAAGCACAGTACCATCCTCCAAACACTGGTTAGAAGCACAGGCCCCTTGGCCCTACAGTCTTTTACAGCTCTTCTATGTCAAAGGGTGACAGCATCCAAAACCTAGCACAGGCTCAAGCCACCCTCACAGAAGCATGGTGTCCCTAGACAAGGGTGCTACCAACCCCCTGTGTACTTCACTGGTCATTCCCCATCGACAACAGAAGCCTAGGTCTGGGATTCTGTATTTGTCAACACATAGAAATCTAAGTCCCAGGGCGCCTGGGTGGCTCAGTCATTAAGCGTCTGCCTGCCTTCAGCTCAGGTCCTGATCCGGTCCTGGGATGGAGCCCTCCATCGGGCTCCCTGCTCCGCAGGAAGCCTGCTTCTCCCTCTCCCACTCCCCCTACTTGTGTTCCCTCTCTCGCTGTGTCTCTCTGTCAAAGAAATAAATAAAATCTTTAAAAAAAGAAATCTAAGTCCCTCTGAAAGGCTTATTAAAGAGTTAGGACGGGTTAGCTGGGAAAAGAATAATTATAGGAATTGGCTTCATGTACCTGAAGGGAAAATGAATTAAGCTAATTCAAGATAGCTCCTAAATCCAGAACCAGAAGCAAGCCAGGGGCAGGGGAGCGGGGGGAGTTACAGGCAAACACCTAGGCTCAATATAGAAATACACTTTATAGCAGTGTGGGAAGTAATAGATTCTCAAAATCCCCAAATGGCCAAGGAGAGGCTTCTGTACCAGGTGGTAGTTATAAAATTTGTTAAAAATAAAACTTCAGGGGAGCCTAGCTGGCTCCATGGGTGGAGCATGTGACTCCTGATCTCAGGGCTGGGAGTCTGAGCCCCACATTAGGCTTAGAGATTACTTAAAAATAAAATAAGATAGGGGCGCCTGGGTGGCTCAGCCGTTAAGCATCTGCCTTCGGCTCAGGTCATGATCCCAGGGTCCTGGGATCGAGCCCCGCATCGGGCTCCCTGCTCCGCGGGAGGCCTGCTTCTCCCTCTCCCACTCCCCCTGCTTGTGTTCCCTCTCTCGCTGTGTCTCTGTCAAATAAATAAATAATAATAAAAAAAATAAAATAAAATAAAAGTCTCCATGACTCTTCATACCTTCATTACACAAAGTTTAAGACCCTTGAAAGCCCAAGCCAGAACTCAAGAACTAGGAAATAAACGAGAATGCAGACACTTTAAGGTAACTCCTACACAATTTGTCAGACATTAAATGTTCTACTTGTAAATACCTGTGAATGGGATTAGATCTATTAATAATTTAGTGACCATTTCCAATGGCAGCAATTAATACAATAGGGTTGTTGTAATGAAGTAAAAATGTACCAGTAACCAGCAATAACCTTTGAAGAAACTTTTCAGCTGATTTACCTTCATAGGTTGGAGAAATTAATTCAAATTGAATAAACTAGGGGGCTGAAAATGAGAAAGAAAGCAAACAGGAAATGAAAAAGTAAGGAGGGGGGAGTAGGAGATGATCAAAAAGACCCTTTTAATATAAGTCATTTAGATCTGTATCCTCAAAAGCTCAGAAAACTATGTGGCATTCTTCATTTAGTGAATAATTGAGAACAGATCAGAAAGACTCCCTACATCCCACATTTTTAAACTAATCTACCCCAGGTATCAGCCTTAGATGGGAAATGAGAAAATTAATGAACAAATAGCAAGCCTATTAATTGGGGGGGGGGGTCATAAACAGATCATGATTTTCTGTTTAAAGCACTTAAGGCAAAAGTGGACTTTTGTGACTCTTAAAAAGGGAAACACTGCAAAAGTCTGGCTTCGACATTTCGCTCTACCTCATCAAATTTTAGATATTGAATTTGATGACAATTCAGAGGGGATAATTTTTGATGGTGGTTCTGACTAATGGTGGTTCAGGAAACAATCACACATGTAAACTTAGTAACAGCAAAACACTCTTCTACTCGGGAGAGGAGCCATAGGTTCCCTTCTGCAGCTTTCTCTGTTGTTGATAGCATACTTAGGACATAAAAGCATCACAGAAAGACAGATTTTCTTTCTACTATAAATACAAGCGTTCAAAGATCCTAAAATGTCTAACTAGTCAAAAATTAAATCCAGATCAAAGACAATAAAATTAAATATCATTAGAGTATTTTCTTAATATTCCGCACTAAATAATTTCATAGGCTCAGACTCCTATAAAGAGCGTGCCAGGGCGCCTGAGTGGCTCAGATGGTTAAGCGTCTGCCTTTCGCTCAGGTCATGATCCCAGAGTCCTGGGATCGAGTCCCACATCGGGCTCCCTGCTCCTTGGGAGCCTGCTTCTCCCCCTCTGCCTCTCTCTCTCTCTGTGTGTCTCTCATGAATAAATAAATAAAATCTTAAAAAAAAAAAAAAAAAAAAAGAGCGTGCCAGTTTTGAACCGCACCCAGCAGAAATAATTAAGACCCTCTTTGCGCGGTCCAATTTTATTTTTTTCCTGTCTTCCTCCACCTCTGTTTGAAAGAGCCAAAATGTGTATTCCCCACACTATCACAGGAAACAAAGCAAGGGAATTCCATCTAAATTGAAGGATGTCAAATTCCCAAGCACAGCCAGGCAGGATGTCAAAGGTCATGCCCCATATTTGGCCAAAGAAAAATACTATTAATATATTTATAGCTAGAACGAATAACTATAAATCCAAAAGCTATAACCTGATGAAAGATGGAAGAGGCATTAAATCCAAAAGTTTTTAAGCCTACACCCGGTGTGCTGTCCTGGTGACATTCAAGTTCATCTGCAAAATAAATGTGGTCTAACAAGTCATTATGCTCTTATCAGTGGGCCCCTGATGGGACAGCCCTGTGAAGGTCTGCAGGAAAGTGGCTGCTAACTTGTTTCAAGCCAGAGTAACAAAATAGCCTGAGGGAGCAGGCGACCTCACCAGGAGAGATGAGCTTTTGTGCAAAAGGCAAGTCACAGACTCCAAAGTTTGCTTAATAAAATTCAATGTCATTTTTTTATTTAAGTGAGTCCCTGAAACAGTCTCAGCTTACTAGGGCATGTGACTAAGGGAGGGCTCTCCATTTGAATTTAGTAAGGAAAGGAATCCCTATGATGCAGTACCTTAGAATCTGAGATGTTTAAAGTTTCTCATTTTATGCCTCTGACATCTGTACTTCTTCCTCCCAGTCCTCTTTAAAAGTTATTTGAAACACAAATGGGGGTGGGAAGTGTGAATGAGGCTTAACTGGAGGCCCTGAGCTGTCAATCGCAGGAGAACGATCTCAGCTCTCGACTTCCGTGACTGCATGTTTTCCTTTTTTCTCTTCTTGCCTTTTATACAAACACAGGCGGAAGTCATGGTTAGTCTAAGAACCATAGCCATCAACAGCTTGTCTTTGATTAAAATGTCTCCATAATTTCATCACAAAAGAAATTAAGTAGGATCTTTCTATGAATAAATTCAGCATCTGATATAACCCAAGATCATTCATTGTTCAACGGAAACACATGGCACAATAGTCATTATTATAATTTTTTTTTCTTAGAAATACAATTTATAAGTCATGCAATCGAATGGTAATGAATTCTGAAATTGACTTTCAAACATGCACCCTCCCATAGTTTGTGGAGCAGAATGAACAGCATAAATGTGAGCTACATATGTATCAACATAATACTCTCTCCATTTTATTCTATGTCTCTCTCCCACATCCTCTACCTTTAGCTCAAAATAAAGCAAAAATAAAGCAATCACACTAAGGAATGCAATGACACAAACTTTAATATTCAAACTACTTATTAAATGGCCTGAAACCCAACTAACCTGAAAAGATGACTCCAGAATATTTACTTCTGAGTTAGACACCACAGGCTAAAAAGATCATGAAGAAGGTCAATCTCTGAAAAAGTAGAAACAGATGGCATGGGGACTAGCCCTCAAATACAGGGGACCCATCTAAACACCAAAGTGTGAGCAGGGTAATTCTGAAAGCCGTGACAACCATGATTCTAAATTTCTATTTTGGTAATCCTAAATCTGCTTTCTTGTGTTTTGGTTTTGTTTGTTTTTTTTTAAGTATGTCCTCTGTATAACTATTCAAAGATATCAAAACGGCATTTCAAGAAATATAAAGCACCTTAAAGAAACATCCCAGAAATACTAGGATATATTACAGTGCTACTACAAAGCACAGTGATCACAGCTGAGGAAGTGCCCATTACAGAACCAAAAAAGATGATGTAAAATCACATCAAAACATACCTAATTACAGAAATTTTTAACCCTAATACCTTTCCTTAGCATTTATTTTTTAATTTTCCCCAATACTTCAGAAGAGAAAATAGCAATGAAAACCATTTGGTGGGGCGCCTGGGTCGTTAAGTGTCTGCCTTCGGCTCAGGTCATGATCCCAGGGTCCTGGGATTGAGCCGCACATCGGGCTCCCTGCTCCGCGGGGAGCCTGCTTCTCCCTCTCCCACTCCCCCTGCTTGTGTTCCTGCTCTCTTCGCTATCTATGTCTCTGTCAAATAAATAAATAAAATATTTTTAAAAAAGAAAGAAAATCATTTGGTGATCTCTTCTAAAATGTAAAGCCATCAAATACTGTGTTTGGAATCAGTATTATATATCACCCCCCCCAAAAAAAATAAGTGTTATAATCTGAAAGTCTGCCTGTTAATACAAATACATATAATAGACATAAATCTAGGCCCTATATAACCAATTCTATCTCATGAATTCTAAGAGGTTCAAGAAACCATTTGACGCACATAGGTAACAGAAGTATAGGAATCTTTCACATTCGGCATATGCAAACGTTATAATGGGACAGTAAAAAGAAAGGAGAGACCAATTCAGCCCCACAGATTACATAAAAGTCAGCAGGATGGTCCACAGGAAGCTTTCACATTCATTGCATGTAAATTTCATGATGGCATGCATATCTACCCATCCTGAGAGAAACGGTTTACATTCAAATTTAGAGAGATGCAATTAGCTTGGTACCCAGTACACAAACAACCTTAGTTGATATTTACAAGTTCTGCAAGTTCCCCTCTTCCCCCCTTCAGAGCTGGCCCCACAGACTGAGAAAGAGAGGTCCCCAGATGAAGGCAGGTGATGTAACACTTGCCTTAAGGTAGGTGGGTTTCTCCTACATTCAAATCACAGTATGGTGGGCTGAACCTGACACTGAAACTTCACTGGTGTGACAAATTGATGACTCTGCAAATTACAAGTCACAAATTCAAGAAACTACATCATCTCTGAAACAAAGTTAGGGTGCCTGAAGGTACCTATCTTGATGCATTTATCCTGATGCAACCCTACATTTAAGGTTATATGAGAACAATAGGGAAAAAAATTCCTTTCCTGTCAAAATAGTACAATAGAATCCACATTTTGACTGTCACTACCTCAAGAATCTGCCAAAATAAGAGCCTCTAGCTAAACCATATGCAAACCATTTCCTTTGACCTTGCTTCCAAGCAACCAAACTGTCTAAGGTATTTGATATTTACTTGTATAGACCATTCCCAAATATTTATGTGGTTATTTTGTTTTCAAGCTTTGAAGGACACATAATATTTACAACCCTAGGAATTATGTAATTCATTATAATTTCTCTCTTCAAACTGAAATCCAAACACATTTCTTTTCAAATACAGAATGCAGGGTAAGCCCTTTTCACTCTTACCCTCCCCACCACTGAAAAGATAAAGACCCTCCCATTCTGTATGCAGGGATTTCTCACCTAGACAACAAGATGGGTCTTCTCTCAAGACACCTGCATGTTAGGCTTTCTGGGGCATGAAACTGGTAGAGGAAAAGCACTAATTTTCTAGATTAAAAAAGGAAAACCGGGAGTGCCCAGCTGGCTCAGTCAGTACAGCATGAGACTCTTGAACTAGGGGTTGTGAGTCCAAGCTCCACGGTGGGCACAGAGCCTACTAAAAAAAAAAAAAAAAAGGGAGAACTGTTTGACACACGTTGGGGGGGGGGGTACGCACAAGGAGGAGTTGAGGAGGCAAAGCTAAAAGCTAAGTACCTCAGATAACCCTTGTAGAGATACTGAGATCTTTATCTGCCCACATCATCCAAGCTGGTTCTCCTCTTCCTCCTTCCTTCATTAGGCCTCTCTCCTGGCTAGAGTCCAAGTAAGACTTAGAGGGTTAATCACGCTCTTTGAGACTTTTCTACTGCAGTTGTAAAATGCAACCACTGAGGTCCCCTCCCCTTCCTGAAGTCAGGTTCCTTTAGCTACTTTCAAACTGTTAACTCAGCAAACCCGTAACTAGAGGCCTCTCACCAGCAGGGCAAAGGCAGCTCTGTAACAACTTCAGGATCACGGTTGTAAAGAGACAAACATTTTTTCTCACCTCTGATCAGATCTCTGGTATAATAAAAGAAGAGATTCACAAAACCATGACCCATTTTCCAGATTCATGAGGAATGGCAACTGAGAAAAATCTGTTTATCCAAGAAATGTGTTTAATCCAACAAAAGAAAACAGGCCACCCCTTCTCCCCACCCTCTTCCACATAACAGCTCTGCTTTAATCAGAGGAGTTAAGCAGCATCTCCAAAGCCACTAAGGTCACAGGATTTGGCATCAGGATCAGTTCCATAACCTAAGCAACACAAAGTGACACACCGTAATTAAGACCAATATCATCTAGGATGAGAAGTTTAATCAAGCCAGAAAAAGATTTTCTTTTCAGTTCTCAAAGAGCCACAGAGAGACGCTGGAACCAGGTCACACTCACAAAGGTGGCAGCCTGGGAACTTCCACGTATGTGGCCAGCAGGAGTGTGTAGGAGGAGCATGAGATGCTGGAACTAAGAGCACATCCCATGTCACAGGCACTGCAGGGCAGACCAAGGAACCACAGGCTTTAGAGGTGGCATTCTCTTCTGAGAAGAGAGACGTGCCATCCACCATTCCTAAGAATTCTAGAACTCCTGAGACTTCGTGTCAATAGGGACAGGCTACCTTAGAAAAAATGACCTGTCTTCCCACAGATCTACAAATTGACTCTGCCTCTCCTCCCAGGAGCTAAGACTCCACATTTCTCTCCTTCAAAATCAGAACCAAGATAAGACACAAGTTAAAGGATGAAGATGTTTTACATCCTCTCTACTTATGGAATGAAAAGACCAAAGATGAGCTGCAATTCTGCACCTCACTTGATCTCACAAGTGTGATATCCTGATGTGCTATGAAAGCTATTTTGTCCATGTGGAAGGTAATTTACACATTTAATAAAACCTCATAGTAGTGAGCTCTTTTTGTTTCCCTGTCTCTCACTCCCCAAAGCAAGGTACCTTTTAAATAATATGCTGTCTGCTACTATCGGTATGTATATACTACTAAAATAGCTTTCTACGTTTCTCCAATACTTGTTATTTCTAACATGGTTAATAAGTTTTAATAGATGTGTATTTGTGCCTTTTGCTATACCCAAATACATTTTCTATTGCATAAATCTTTAAGTTCTCCATGAGATAGCCAGGCTCACTCACAAGTATTCTGAATGCATTCAGTTCCATGTCTGCCTGGTATCACTTTTAGGTTTAACACATCGAAATTTAACTTCCTCTGGATCCACTTAAGTATCTCATTATAACCTTCATTCCTACACTAGGGTCAGTGGGTAAAGACATATTACGAGAACGCTATTAAGAATTTCTAGTATTTAGCTAATGCAATACTAGAACTGACGTTTAAATGTTAAAGCATCTTTTGAAGCCAATACAACTTTCCCTCATAATTGCCCTAAGTATATTCTGAGATTGCTAACTCCAACTTTAGAATTTCTAATTTTTTCAAAAAAAAAAGAAAAAACAAGAATTATGTATAACAATGAGCATTCTGGGGCACCTGGGTGGCTCAGTAGGTTGGGCATCTGCCTTCCACTCAGGTCATTATCTATGGGTCCCGGGATGGAGGCAAGGCCCGTGTCCCGCTTCCTGCTCAGCGGGGGGGGGGGGGGCCTGCTTCTCTCTCTCTCTCTCTCTCTCTGCCCCTCGCCCCGCTTGTTCTCACACTCTCTCAAATGAATGAATAAAATATTTTTAAAGAGGGGGGGCACCTGGGTGGCTCAGTCCTTAAGCATCTGCCTTCGGCTCAGGTCATGATCCCAGGGTCCTGGGATCGAGCCCCACATTGGGCTCCCTGCTTGGCAGGAAGCCTGCTTCTCCCTCTCCCACTCCCCTTGCTTGTGTTCCCTCTCTCACTGTGTCTCTCTCTGTCAAATAAATAAAATAAAATAAAATAAAATAAAAAGTGGGGGCGCCTGGCTGACTCAATTGGTTAGGTGTCTGCCTTCAGCTCGGCTCATGATCCCAGGGCCTGGGATCAAGCCCCAAGTCGGGCTCCCTGCTCAGTGGGGAGGCTGCTTCTCCCTCTCCCTCTGCCACTGCTTGTGTTCTCTCTTTCACTAATAAATAAATAAAATCTTAAAAAAAAAAAAAATGAGCTTTCTTTGTTTAAATCACTCTGCTTCCGGGACACAAAGTATGAAGGTTAGGTTTTTGTTTTTAAATAAACTCTACCCCTAAGGTGGTGCTCAAATTCACCACCCTGAGATCAAGAATTGTATGCTCCACCAGAATGAGCCAGCCAGGCACCCCCTAAAAGTTAGTTTTAATTAAGAGACCAAGCAAAAAGCTAAATACTTTATAAATACCTACTATTCATATGTTTTTATTTTTTTTAGTGGGGGGCATGGGGAAGGGGTACAGAGGGTAAGAGAATCCCAAGCAGACTCTGCGCTCAGTGCAGAGCTGGACACAATCCTGAGAGCCTGAGATCGCTCCTCAGATCACGACCCCAGCTGAAAGCAAGAGTTGGACACTTAACCTATTGCACCACCCAGGCGCCCCATGCCTACTATTCATATTAAGTCAATTATATAATAAGTTTCATGTTCCATTATCAAATTCTGTATATGAATTTTAAACCAAATGCAGTACATTGGCTTTACTTGCATTCCATAGGTTTCTATATTTTCATGAGCATCTCTAAGAAATTGAATTTTAAGAACTAAAAATGTGACCGTATTTTCATTAATTCCTTATATTATAAAAACAAAAATATAATTTCACAGAAAAATTTGGTCTATAATATTATTTTCATAATATATACAAAGTCCAATTTCAATCTGACAATAGTCTACCTATACTTTTTAAACTTCCTAGGTTCCATATATTATTCTGAGAAACTGATGCTTCCCCTATTTTCATGTCTTTATGAATGCCAAAACATCATTTAGAAAATCAATTTAAAAATAATCTGATGGGGGGCACCTGGGTGGCTCAGTCGATAAAGTGTCTGCCTTCAGCTCAGGTCATGATTCCAGGGTCCTGGAATGGAGCCCCACGTCAGGCTCCCCACTCAGCAGGGAGCCTGCTTCTCCCTGTGCTTGTGCTTTCTTCTCTCTCTCTCTCTCAAATAAATAAATAAATGGAATCTTTAAAAAATAATTAATAATAATCTGATAGAAAAACGGATGTGCCAACGGACAGATACACGATAAAGCAAGTATAATAAAATGGTAGTAGTAGAAACTAGATGGCAGGTATACAGGTGTTTAATGTAGAATTCTTTCAACTTTGCTGAACATTTGAAAATATTATAATGCAATCTTGGGAGACTAACATCCCATTTTCAAGGTCCATTTCAATAGCCAACACAGAACTCTATTTTTCCCTGAAGGCACTTACCCTTTCTACCATGTACTATATAGTTATTTACATGTCATACCTCATCTCCCTACAGGATCCACGTTTGAATCAGTTTTCTATCATTCAGATACATCTAGTACAACATTCTGTAATCATTCATTACATCAAACAATCATCCAATAATCATTCAACAAATGGGGAAAAAATAAAAATACTTTGACGATCTCCAGAAAATAATCACAGATCTTTATAGGTAGACTAATATAAACATTATCACATCGCGCACACACAGAAAGCTAAAATATAAAAGATCCATGGTTCAAGAAAAACTTTCCCAATCATATATTTACAATATAACTGAGACAATATAACATGCAGGCATTAAAGTTAAATTATAATACATAGCAGCATGAATTAAGAGATCACCAGGCATCCACACAGAGAAGGCAAAAATGCCTTCAGGCAGGAACCAAGACTGGAAGTTGGTGGGACAGTCATGAGCTTTGCATACTACGCAAAATTTTCAGAACTTCCAGTAGAGGCACAAGATGATCCAAGTCCTACGGACAGGATGGTCTAGAACTTAAATAAGAGACCTAACCTGGGAGAACGGGTAGAGGTCAGGAAGTCAATGTCTCAAGAGACTAAGAAAAAAGAGCTAACAGACTCGGGGGCATGAGAAGAGTGTGCTGAAGAGGACATCCAAGTCTGAAAACTAGGGAAAGGGTTAACTAACTAGACCACTAACCAAATCAGGGAACTCAAGATGGGAACCTCATCTCAGAGTAAGAGGAAATATAGCACGCTTGGGTTTAGACGTGTTCAGTTTGACGTGAAAGTGGGGACATTAATGTCCTGGAGACCAGGACAATAGCGGAGGTAAGTTACCTAGAAAGGAACCAGAGAAAAAGTCCACAACTTGTCCTGAGGTATCTTTACGTTTGAGCACAGAAGAAAAAATGGTAAGTGCACCAACTGGAAGAGAAGCCAGATGAAAGGGGGAGGGGGCGGGTATCAGCATAGTCCAATGTAACTGAGTCCCCAATAAGAATGTATGGGGTGTGGGGCACCTGAGTGGCTCAGTCGTTGGGCTTCTGCCTTCGGTTCAGCCATGGTCCCAGCGTCCTGGGATCAAGCCCCGCATCGGGCTCCCTGCTCTGCGGGGGGCCTGCTTCTCCCTCTCCCACTCCCTCTGCTTGTGTTCCCTCTTTCGCTGTGTCTCTCTCTCTGTCAAATAAATAAATAAAATCTTAAAAAAAAAAAAAAAAGAATGTATGGGGTGGTCAATGGAAAACTGAGAAAGGAGAAGACTTAGACACTCCCCTGTCAGCCTTAGTGACTTCTGACCCATAAAGACTGCAAGCTTCAGCAAACATCAGAAGCCAAAAATTATGGGCTACAGAAGCTCATCACACAGCTCCATCTCACTTTTTTTTCTGTAATAAATATAGCCTGAAATAAAGGACACATGTTTAATTTCTGTCCTTAAAGTAATGCATTAAGGTGAAAATTCACTAAAAAATAAACTGGAAAGGGATTGCAAATTTAGCTTTCTAATCTTATTTGGCATAATATCAATACTAGTTTGCTTTTTTTTTAATAGCTTATGTCAAAGGTATATGAGGATGGATGAAAAATAAAAAAGAGGGGAAGAAAAAAAGGAAAGCATCCCAAAAGAGCCTTCCAAGTGGCAAGAATACCAAGCCTCAGTATTTGCAGTGCTTAACCCACAAATTTATAAACCATAGGTAGACTGAGTGGAATAAAGTGGGATATCAATGGGGAGGGTGGTTTTTTAAAAAACTGAACCATATGAAATCACTAATGTACAAAAATGCATTTTCACATTTCATACGTTCCTTAGAAGACCACAGGTAACAAGCAGTAATTCTCTGCAAAGAATTTCTGTGCCACTGACACGAGTTCTGTTAGTCCTTATCAGGAATTAGCAAAAAGGGAGAATTCTTCCAGACTTTAGTACATTTATATACAGCATATCCACTGGAACACAAGCCCTTAGACACCAAAATACACACTTTCTCAAGTTCATCTGATCTTTTCTGTTTGACAACTGAAGAGGAGCCCATACTAACTTCAGAATTTTGTACACACCAAGAAAAGGTAGTTATCTGACCCAAGGGAGGTTCCAGGGGGTTGGGGTAAAGGCAAGAGCAAGTCTCTACAAGTTGTTATTATGAAGGCCAAGGCAAATGTTGAAAGAAGCAGGGCTAGATCCACTCTGCTCAATCACTCAATGTTCCAATGCTCTATACAACTAAACACTCCTTTGCTCTCTCCAATCACCATGGGGTTTATACTGCTTCTCCAAGAGGATTCCAGGAAGCCCCAAAGTTATGGCACATGCGGGGGGGGGGGGGGGAGTAGGCGATTAAATTCCCATGATGCCAGGGTACTGGGTAGTCTCCAAGGGCAGAGTGTTCTAGAAAAATGCAAATAATTCAGGCTCTCCAAAGAAATTCCAGGCAAATACAGACAGCTGCTGTCTTAGAAAATCATACAGAATTGTAGTTTAGGAGCTTGGATGGAGAGGCACAAAAACAGGCAAAACATTCTCAACCTATCAGGGATTCTAACTCACCACTGAGTATTCTCTTTCCCCTCCTCCCCCTTTTATATATCCCCTTAAAAGATTCCCTGTGCAGTGCATAGTATCTAGCCACATGTGCGTCCATTGCCAATGTGATAGCCTCTAAGTAATTGGGGGGGGGGGGGGTGTCTCAATGTACTTTAACCTTTTTTTAAAGTTTGCATGAGAATTAAAAATGTCTTCTTTCCAGTATTCAAATATTTGCCACTCTAAGAAAATAAAATCTGAAAAAAAAAAAATCAAAAATAGAAGTCACCACTCTGGCCACATCTCTCTCAAGGATCTGCCACAAAAACACAGGTAAAATAAAAATAAAATTCTTATAATCATCAATTAAGGATTCATACTTGACACCGACACCGATTTTGGAATTTCTGGAAAAAAACATGCCAGCCATAAGATCTGTCACATCAGTCCCACAAAACTTTTTCAGTCTTCAGCAAATATGATATCAATTTGGCTGCATAATTCCCTTACTCATTTTTAATTCTCTTCATGCTCCCGTCCCCAAATACATATATTGAAATTTCCACTCTGAGGTAATTTCAGTAACAAACTAGAAGTTAGCCTCACCAAGAGGCCATTCTTTAAGTCAAATATGAGTATGCAGCAAGAAAACATCTGTCATCGCTGTGCCAAGGACTCTGTGGCTATTTAAATCACTCACCTGCAGATTACAAACCTGAATTACAGAATATGAATTTTAAAATAAAAAATTTTTAAAAAGTACTGTCAGTTCATAGGCCAAATTAAAGAAACATCATTCCAAAATAAAGAATATCTGAGGTATATAAAACAATTTAAACTTTTCTTTAAGAAGTATTAAGTCTTATTGTTGAAGCATTCTTTTAACCCAGGTGTTCCAAATAACGTCGCAACAAAAGACAAGACTCAACTTAAAACTGCCATTAAGGGGGGGGGGGACCCACACAGAACCAGAGCTCACAATACTACTTCCCAAGCTCTAGAAAGCTTTCTATGGGTGTGAAGGGGGGCGGGGGGGGAACAGGTCATGGAAAAGAAGTTTCACTATTTATAAATACTGTACATGGTTTAAAAGATCCCAGGTTTTCCAAAAGTCTTAGCTTCCACTTTGAGTATAACCTTATGACAGTTATGGCCAATATTAAAACAAGTGTAAAGCAAATGTAATGTACCATCCCTACAAATACAAAATGCACATCCCGCAAATACAACCAGTGTCTAAAGAACTAGAAGTTTATGAACTCTTTAACAGCTTTTCAACTATTCTGTCCTATGCAAATGACTTTCAAATTCTCTGGCAGGCCCCAGGAAGTTAAAGCACAAGAAACTGTATTTAATTAAAGATTCAGTCTAATTCCCAGTAGTAAATCACAGGAAATAGTTCCAAAGCAGCCTCTCCTCAGTTCTAAAACAGTTAGGTTTTGGTTGATTTGCATTTTAGAATTCGAATTTTTTTTAAGCTAAAAGTCATAGTAAAATTTGTCCCTTTTGTGAATCTTTAAAACAGGAGGGTCTTTCAAATCTGAGAAACTTGGTTTTAACAAGTAACTCATTTTTATGAAAACTCTAACCAGAAGACTAGTTATGAGTTAGAATACTTAAGGTTGTTTCTTTTCTTCTTAAAATATCCTTTTACTCAAAGTGAAAATGCACTTGTTGTAATCTGACTTGCACCAACGGACTCTCATTACACCTGAAACATTTACTCACTTGAGAATGGCAGCCTGCTCCCTCCCAAAGCCCCACTTGGTTTCCACTGGGAGCTGCCGCTGGGCCTCCAATCCTGAACAGATATTAACAATTCTTACTATCACTTAATGGATCTTCTAGCTATTTAAGTACATTTTTAAAGAAAAAATTATAATTGCATTTGGGGAAAAAAATTAGAAGAACCTAATAAAAAAGGTTGGGGGTTTGATTTGGCCTTAAAATGTATTTTTTTAAAAGCACTAAATCTTAAAAGTCTAGGTTATATTCCTAGTTTAAGAAGAATACTCTGATTTAAAACCATGAGTGGCAAAACTAAATATAATCCCAAAACACTGCCTTTCTCCATCTCTGAAGAAAGGCACTCCAGCAAACAAGTAGATTGTATCCATTTCCAAGGACGTAAAAGTGGTGTAAGTACACACCGTACTTTGAATGTCCAAAAAAAAAATTTTTTTTTAAATGGCAAACGCTTTATAATAAATAGCTCAAGCAGGGTTGATAGATGAGTAAGTCAAGTACTTAAATTCAAATGTTAAGTAAAATTGGATTTGGCAGACAATCCTGATTTTGTGACTTAAAAGCATACCAAGCTTTTTGAAACACTTGGTAAAACTGCATGTAATGCCTAGTAATGAGATTGTAAGTGGTACCTTTACTCTAAAATACACTTTGGAAAAAATAAAATCCTGGCTCCTTCTCCAGGAACTTCAATAAGATATGAGTAACTTAACCTTTTTGACACACATTAACCACAAACATGACAGTGTATGTAGAACAACCGTGGTGTAACCAATTGCGCAGCAAAGATCAATCTTTATTATGCTGTACAGTCAGGATAAGGGGTGAGGAAAAAGTTCTCAGCTAAACTTTCGTATCGATCCCTCCACCTGTGACAGTGAGAAACTGTCAGCTTCAGAAGGCCGCGCGGCGAACGGACCCCCCGGTAAGCCTGCCCACAGCCCGTCCTGAGAGCCCCCGGGTCTTTTCCGCCTCCACGTAGGGAAGTACCTGGCCCCCGCCCTGAGTCCCTCCGAGTCTCCCCTCTCTGAAAGGCAAAAAGGACCAGAGGAACCTCATCTACAGTCCTCCATCGAAGCAGGACGTTAGCACACGTTCCTTTGATGCGCACCTCCACTCCGACTCCCCCAAATCACTTGTCACCAAGACCCCTGCCTTACCCCTCGTATCTGTACTTCCACGGTCCATAACACTGAGGTGGCAAAGTGAGAAAAAAGATACACACATCTCCACCTCTAGTCACCCAGGGCAGCTTCTCCAAGCCTAATCAAAGACCTCGGACCATGAGCGAGGCCAAGTTTGGGGGCATTTCCTAGCGCTGAGAAGTGCTGGCCTCGCAACCCGGCGGCTCGGCCCGGAGCGACGCACCGGCCGGGCGCGCTGGCCCTTTAAAGGCGCTCTCTTCCTACGCCTGCGGCCCCTCCCTCGCCGTCGCAGCTCTCGCTCCCGCCCCCGCCTCCGCCGAGGGTCACACTTGAACTTTAGCTCTCCCAGCGCGGCCCGGCGCCCGCGCACCACAGGCGGTGGCCGCCTCTTCGCACGTGTCGGATGCACTACCTCGGGCTCCGCGCGCCCGGCCCCCTGCACTCGAGGCCACTTCGGATAAAATCAAAACAAAGCAAAATGCACACCGGCCTCCAAAAACTGCGCTGCCTGCCCCCAGGGGTCGGCTCGCGACTTTTCGTCCCCTCCACCTACAGCTCCGTCCCCGGGCGGCGGGGCCCCGAAAAGCCTCGCCGCGCCCTCCTCCGCCCAGCGCGGCGGAAACGGCTCTGCGGCGCAGCCCAAGGCTGGTGGGACGCGCGCCGCGGAGACGGAGAGGAGCCGCCCTCACCCCCCAAGGTCCAGGAGGAAAAGGAGCAGTGGCAGGAGTCCTCGCCGGTCGTGGGCGAGCAGCCCCCAGTAAACCCCTTCCTCCTTTCACTGGCGAACTTTTCTGCCCGCTTTGATGTCCACTTCTTGTTGTACTTTTTCCCCTCCCTAATTCCCAAGTGAGCCCCCTCCCCCGTCCCGCTCGAACTCTCACTTGAGCGCGCTCACACACACTTATTCCGGTCCCCCGACAGGTCCCGGGCAAGCCCACCACTCACATCTGCCACTTCTCGCGCTCTCAGTACGCGCTGTCCGCATGCCCTGCACTTTCAGGGCAAGCCAACTTCCACAGGCGCCCCCTCATCTGCCCCACCACAACCTCAGGTGGAGGCAGGGGTCCCCGCGCCCCGCTCCCTATCCGGCCGTGCGCCCCGAGGCCACTCACCTTCCAGCCCGCCGAGCTGTTGCTGTCACCCTTATCTTTGAAGTAGGGCACGCTCTTGACCATCCACTCGTAGATCTGCGACAGCGTGAGCCGCTTCTCGGCTGAGCTCTCGATGGCCTTGGTGATGAGGTCGGCGTAGGACAGGTTGCCCCACGCGTTGCGGCGGGACGAGCTGCTCTTTCGCGGCTGCCCTGCGAGCGGCCCGGCGGCGGCTGGGGGCACCGGCGGGTGCTGAGACAGCGGCCCGGGCGGCGGAGGCTGCGGCGGCGCCGGGTGCAGGCAGCCCGCCTCCGGGCCCTGGAAGTCCCCGCACAGCCCCCCGGTGGCGGCAGCAGCGGCCGCCGCCGCCGCCACCGCTGCCGCCGCCGCTGCGGCCGCCGCCACGGAGCCGGGCGCCTGCTGGAAGTCCCCGGTCTCCTCCAGCAGGCTCAGGTTGCTCATGAAGTCGGCGTTGACAGCGGCCGCCGAGGCCGAGGGCAGGCCCGCGGCGGCGTCGGGGTTCGCGGCCGCGCCGCCCGACGGCGCCGGGCTGGAGGTGGCCGAGTTGGACTGGCTAAACTCCGGCCTGGGCAGCGGCCAGGTGCACGAGCGCGGCCGGGGCAGCGGCTCGAAGTCCGGGTCGATCTCCACCACCTGGGGCGCTTCGGCCATGGTGACCCCCACCCCTCCCCCAGCCGCGGGAGAGCCGAGGGGTCGAGCGCACCACACGGGACCAAGGGGGAGGGGGCGCGAAGAGCCGGTCCGAGATTTGGGGGGGCGAGGTCCGTGCCTCGAGCCGACGAAAACCGGGAGGAAGGAGCGGCGGAGTGGAAGCGCGAGCCCAGAACTTAACTTCGCGGGTCCATCAACATCTAGGCTCTTCCAGGTCCGCTGCACGGGCAGGACGGCAGGCCAGAGTCACCCTGCCGAGCAGCGGTCGGCGCCGCACTCCTGCTGACAGGGCCCGCGGACGGAAGGACGGACGGACGCCGCGGGCTGCTCGCTCTCCCGGCGGCGCGACCGCGGCGCTGCTGCCTGTTGAATGTGGCGGCGGCGGCGGCGGCTGCAGCGATTACGCTGCCGCCCGACTTACGGGATCTGCCGCCGCCCCCCGCCCGCGGCGGCGCGCGCGCCGGCCCGCCCCTGACTGACAGCCCGCGCGGCCAATGAGCGCGCGGCACCGCCGCCCAGGCAGCCAGTGGTCGCCCGCCTGGGCGGGGGCCGGTTTTCCACCGGGAGGCGGCAGTGGTTTGGTGGGGGGGGTAGTGGGGTGTTTTTCTCGTTCACGCTCGCTCTCTCTCTCTCTCTCTCTCTCTCTCTCTCTCTCTCTCTCTCTCTCTCTCTCTCTCTCTCTCTCTCTCTCTCTCTCTCTCTCTCTCTCTCTCTCTCTCTCTCTCTCTCTCTCTCTCTCTGTCTCTCTCTCTCTTTTTTTTTTTTTTGGATCCCTGTTATTATTTTCTGGTAATTCTCAAGTGTTTCTGTGAGTCTCTCGCCCTCTCAGTGTTTTGATTGCTAGGAGGCAAACCAGCGTGGAGGCGGCGGCGACACTTTGTTTACTACTGAGGAGCAAAGCCGAGTACTCGGGAAGCTCGAGTGGAACGAGTCTCTCGCTTCGCCTCGACCTCCGCTCGGGGCCCAAAGTGGGGCGGGGCGGGGGCCGGGGGGACGCTCCTCGCTCCGCCGGCACTGGTGGGCGGGCGGAGGCGGCCTCGCGGAATTCTACTCAATCGCCCCCTTCTCGGCTCCACCCACGATTTTTTTTGCAGAGAGACGTGGGGAAGTCGGTGGGCTTTGTTTTTGTTTTGTTTTCTTTCCCTGCGATCTGTCAAGTTCTTCAGCCCCCACGCGGGCTGCACAGGCCCCCCGGCACCTGGATCCTGCCTGGCGGTGGAGTCCGCGCGTCCCCGCCGCCTCCGCGCCCGGAGCCCACCTGTCCGCACCCCCAAGCGGAGCCTCTGCGGTTCGCTCTCGCCGGGGGCCAGGCGTCCAGCCCAGCAGCCTCCAGCTGGGTTCACTCCATTGTTGACCTAAAAGGGTAGAAATGAAGGAAAGGGACTCAGCGCGGGCTGAAGACAGTCCTATTTCACACGCACACACAGACTCAGAAGCATCCTGGACCTCATGCCCTCTGTGGGAACATCTTCCCCTGGGCGGGAACCTCAGACTCTTAATAGTCCAGGGGCTGCGGGGAAGGGATCAGAGAAGGGGATGCAGACAGAACCTTGTCACTTTATTACTTACCCCTAATTAAGTTCGACTGTTTGCTTGTTATTTCTTTGCTGTTTAGGATGGAAGTGGTAAGGTGTCGAGAAGTAAAAGCACAAGAGGGGTAAGACCAAAGCCTTGGGGCTCAGCCCTGCCCCACCCCCAGGTTCCTTTAAACTGTTTGCCGCGAGTATCAGTAAATCCCTCACCCACCCCACCACACCTTTCCCCATCTGGGCTCCAGGTCCTGTCGAGATCAGTGGTGCCAAAGGTAGGAAGACAATTGTCCTTGTGTCTTAGGGAGCAAAAGAAACAGTTTTCAAGAAACAGTTTTTTGTTTTGGTTTGATTTTTAGAAGGAATATGGAAGGCATTTCCTTTCATAGGGATGGGATCACTTAGGATGGAAGATTGACGGTAGGGTTTTAAATGCCTTGTCCAAAATGACAGCTCCCAATTATTTTAAAAATCCCCTTTTTTGGGGCGCCTGGGTGGCTCAGTCATTAGGCGTCTGCCTTAGGCTCGGGTCATGATCCCAGCGTCCTGGGATCAAGCCCCGCATCGGGCTCCCTTCTCTGTGGGAAGCCTGCTTCTCCCTCTCTCACTCCCCCTGGGTGTGTTCCCTCTCTAGCTGTGTCTCTCTCTACCAAATAAATAAAATCTTAAAAAAACAAAAAAATCCCCTTTTTCTTACAGGTAATTCTTCAATTGAAAAAGTGGCATCTAAAGAAAATTAGGCCTCATTTACAGAAGTTTGAAAGGACCTAGAGATTTATTTTTTCCTTTACATTCTCACTATCATCTCCCTGGTTCAGACCCCTATTTATTCTTAACCCACTTATTGCAAGAGCTTCCTACCGGTTATGGGGGGCTGGGGGAGAAGGTCGTGAGCCTGATGGATTAAGGATAGGGTTGGGTCCCACCCTTCTTCTCCTGTGGTCTCTGCATTTACTATCAAATTTGGACAGTTCGGGCCACCTCTGCCAGCCGCTAGGGGACCTCAGTAACCCAGACGATGAGCTCAAAGGAAGGTAATGTGGAACTGTGGATACCCTCAACCTCTCCAATTAAGCTCTGCAGAGGCAGCCCCCATTCAGATGGCCGCACCCTACAAATAGGCGGTGCCCTGGTGGATCATTCTTGGCAAAGGAAACCAGCTGCAGATTTGGCCTTGCTTTCCTTTCAGTTCCAGTTTTTCATGGCTTCGGTCAGAGGAGAGTATTTGGTTAAGGGAGTTTTCTTACAGACTTTCCTCAGGTCCTTGAAATCCGGACTCTCCTGCCTAACTGTTTAAATGTTGTAATTTGCTTTTCTTTGGTCTTGAAGCAGGCACAGAGTACCTACAGTGCCAGTGTCCCTGACACATAGTTCCAAAAAACTGAACAAATGTTTAAAGGTGTTTCTAGCTGCCTACTATACCATTGCGCGTGTCAATTTACTGAACCTTAGGGTGCCGGTGAACACTGGCTTGTTTCCAATCTTTAGCTCACACAAGCTATTCTGTAATGAATAACCATACATAACTCATTTTGCATCCGTGCAAGTATATACACAGGAGGAATTTCCAGAAAAGAGATCCCTGGGTCAGCAGTTAAATGCATTTGCAATTTTTTTTAAGATTTTATTTATTTATTTGACAGAGAGAGACACAGCGAGAGAGGGAACACAAGCAGGAGGAGTGGGAGAGGGAGAAGCAGGCTTCCCGTGGAGCAGGGAGCCCAACGTGGGGCTCGATCCCAGGACCCTGCGATCAGGACCTGAGGGATCAGGATGTGAGCCATCCAGGCGCCCCTGCATTTGCAATTTTGAGACACACTGTCAAATTGCCCTCCATAAGAGTTGTATCAAGCTAAACGTTCTTTTCAGCTAGACCCACAGAATGTTAAAATTGAAAGTAGAGATCACCTTAGTGGCCTCCTTTAATTTCTCCATAAGGAAATTGAGGCACAGAGAGGCTGATTTGCCCAAGGTCACACAGAAGCCAGTGGTGATGCCATGGCTGGAACTCCAATTTCCTGCTTTCCCATCAATAATCTCTTCAATACACAGAAAATTAGAAATATCTGCAATTCCTATATAGCAATAACCACTCTAAAACTTTGTAGTATATTTCCTTCCAGTCAACCCCACAGATTTTAATAATTTTAGTTAGGTGAACTCCACTGAACCAAACGAAGTTTGGATTTTGGAAGATTGAAAAAGCAGACACACAAAAAAATGATAGTGACAGTAAGATAATGAAAGAAAAAAGATTACAAAAGAAGTGGTTTGGGCTTTTTTAGTCAAAAACAAACATTTTCTCTCTCTTTGAAAGATGCCAAAGTATTGAGGTTGGCACTAGTTCTGCTTAAGAGAAAAAAGTTCACTTCTTTTCTTCACTATTTTTTGTGGTAACTGTTTGCTTCGAAGGCTGTTTCTAATGATCATCGCTTACTGGTTGGTGCATATGTCCCAACTGGAAAGAGAAATGTTTCATGTCAGGTAAGAACAATTAAACTGACAAAGGAAATTTATCCTCACAAAGTCCATCTCACAAACCTATGTGGTGTTCTTTCTTCTGCCTGCTTTTCAGAGTAGCTATTGCACCACCCTTGACGGGAAGACTGAGGGATGGTTCCCTTCCATCAATTCCTTGGCAGAAACTTCTGCATTTACCCCTCACCACCAACATACTGATCTCTGGTTTAAATTCTTTACTTGTCAAAATAGGTAACTTAAGTCCAATTTAATGAGTAAATGAAAAGTCTGGATGTTTCTTTTTCAGTCATGACACTTCGCTTCATACTTCGCCTTCCCTTTCCTCAACAACTGCCCATTTCTGATATTTTGTCTGAATTATTAAGAGGTACTGCTATCGGGGCGCCGGGCTGTCTCAGTCGTTAAGCGTCTGCCTTCGGCTCAGGTCATGATCCCAGGGTCCTGGGATCGAGCCCCGCCTCGGGCTCCCTGCTCAGCGGGAAGCCTGCTTCTCCCTCTCCCTCTCCCCCGCTTGTGTTCCCTCTCTCGCTGTGTCTCTCTCTGTCAAATAAATAAATAAAATCTTAAAAAAAAAAAAAGAGGTATTGGGGCGCCTGGGTGGCTCAGTCGTTAAGCATCTGCCTTCATCTCAGGTCATGATCCCAGGGTCCTGGGATGGAGCCCTGCATCGGGCTCCCTGCTCGGCAGGAAGCCTGCTTCTCCCTCTCCTACTCCCCCTGCTTGTGTTCCTTCTCTCGCTGTGTTTCTCTCTGTCAAATAAAATCTTAAAAAAAAAAAAAAAAAAAGAGGTATTGCTATCAACCTAAAACCTTTCTTCACTTTGCCCCTAGAAAATAATCTGAAAAACCACAGCTTCAGGTTCTTAAACCAATGTCCCAAAACCTGACATATTAAGTGGTAGCTCTAGCAATAGTAGGAGTCACTCATTTTTCTTGAGGGATAATTTCCTTTGGATTTGGCTATCCTTTCAACAAAGATTTATAGAGCACCTACTATGCACATGCCAGAGATTGTGCATCTTAGTACTTTGTTTTGATGGCAAATTCCTTGAGTTTGCAAATCTTTTTTTTTTTTTTTACTTTATATGATTTCGATGTCAGCGTTAGGACAACGGATGATACTCTTAAAGAACCAGTGCATATTAACAATATTTATTTGGAGGAATGACACACACACAAACATACAAAGCATTTGGTAGATACAAAGAATGCTAAGTCAGGAAAAAAATTGAAATATTATCATCAATTTTGAAGAAAAATAATAAGATGAGTTAAAAAAACTAAATAAATGTGCCATTCACAGGCATTGGGAGTATGACCTCTGGCCACCAGCCCTTGGAGTTTAGATGATTTTACTTCAAATGGACAAAAGACACAAGCTACATCAGGTTATTTGCCAATCACAAAGACAATGCTTACTGACCTATCACTGGAGAGAGGCATTGGGCCAGTCATGTACCAGATCCTCAATATTTTCAGTTACAAAGAGCCAATGTTTGTTACCTTCGATAAATTCTGTTCCCTCATTTGAAGTGTTAGTGAGAGACTACTTGTGGGTCCCTACGGGAATACTGAAATATACTTGTAGATAATTTAAATGACCAGCAATAGAGAATGGTTAAATAAATAATGGCATATCTGTAAGGTAGAATCTTATGTGGTCATTTCAAATAAAGTGGACACAGCATTTGTAATGACATTTGCGACGATGCGATGCTGGTGATGACAGTATTTAAAAGATTGGACAGTACTACTGTCGGCTAAAAATGTTAGCAGTGGTTGTATCTGGGTGATGGACTTTTGGGTGATCATTATTGGTCTAACACAAACTCCTCCTTTTACAGGTAAGAAAACAGAGACACTAAGAACTTAAATGATTGACCCATGGCCGTACAGTTAGTAAAGCACTGGGACCAGAATGCAGACCTCTTAACATTCAGGCCAAAACTGAGTTCTATTGCATTGCTTCTCACGACAGCACCTTCGCTAACTGGGATTTTCAGACTATTTGATGACATTCAACCTACTTTATTTTATTTGTTTGTTTAAAATTCAACCTTTTTTTTTTTTTTTTTCAAAGTAAGCTGTACACCCAGCAGGGGGCTTGAACTCACCACCCAGAGATCAAGAGTTGCATGCTTTACTGACTGAGCCAGTTGCCCCTCAAATTCAACCTGTTTTAAATGCTAGGTCTGTATTTTTGAGACTATAAAGTAATTCTCCCAAACTCCAGACTGTATCAGTGTTACAATTAAAATTTTTCCTGACATTAAGGACTCATGGAATTGCCATAAAATTCATGGATGGCACATGAAATCCCAAATTCTTTGAATGTCACAAATCTGAATTTTGCATCCATGCTTAAACACAATGTGTTTTCACTATTTTATTTCTGTTTCATGTCATATTAAAGCTCTTAACATGCTTCCAAAAAAGGGGGGACATATGTATTAAATAAGAAAATGCTGCCATGTAGAACACAGATGGTAGTACATTTTTGGCAGAAAGGAAGTTTAACGAGGCATTTTACTTATTTACTTGGAAAACTAATATGTATGAATGTTCAAGTTAAGCAGTAAGAATTAATTGCTGTTTTACAATAATTGGGTTGTTGTTTTCTTTTTTCCAAATCCAATCGCCCTATTTCCATACCATTAGTAAGGAAAGGGAGTCAAATGTGATTGGAAAGCAACCCATGAGAGTTGTGACAGTGATAGAAGAATGAAGAAGAAACTGTTAGCGTTTTATAGTAACTAACCATGTTGCTTGTCATTGGTTGATAAAAATCAATAACAAGAGGTAATGACTATGTAGAGTACATGTGTTTTTAATGATACCGTATAGTCACCGACTGTGTCAGTTAGGGTGTGAAAACAGGAGGTAAGAGTTTTATCAAATTTCAGATTTGGCTGACTCACAGGGCCCACCCATATGCAAAGTCGGCTGTGCCAGAGAGTAAACATGGATGGATCAGTAGTTCTCCAGGATATCAGGTTTCTATTTGGCGGTAAATACAGCCTTTAAAACACATTGAAATATTCTATATTCTAAGGTTTAGCATTTAAAAATGGAATTTCTAATTAGCTGATCACTGATATCATGCTGGAGGAAAAATTTATTTGTCTCACATGATGCCATGTGTGCTTTAAATAATTTTGTGTTTGAACAACAAACTAAAAACAGAACACTTGACAGCTATGTTGCATGCCTGCACTCTGGAAGAACCCAACCTGGAAGAACTTTCCACAATCCAAGACGAGGCTTGGTGAAATCCCTTCCTCCTGTTTGTCAGATTTATATATGATCTGAAACAAGATGTTATATAAATTGACAAATATAAGTATATCCTTCTTATTCCAAAATGTTTTCAGTTATAAACCATAGATCACTATTTACCCAGAATCAAACATGTACATAAAAGTTATTTTCTTTGTGCCCCAAGATTAATAAAAACAACTATTTTTCCAACTATTATGGACTAAGCACTTTATAGCTATCATCTGAATCAGCCCTCAAAACCACCCAATAAGGTAGGAGATATTATGATTCACATTTTACAGAAATTGAAACTGAGGTACAAAGACCTAAGCAATTAACCCAAGGTCTTACCTTACAAGTTTATCTAATTATAGGCAGACTTGAACTTACCATTATCAAAATCCAGAGCTTGTCTCCTGTTTAACACTAACTTTCTGCCTCCATAAAATGTAGGAATTTTTTAAAAGAGAAGTAGAAATTAACCAGAGATTAATTCGATGATTCTATTTTTTTTTTCCAGAAAATTGACGTTTGGACTTTTTTTGGTGTGTGGGGGGGGGGTGGTTACCTGCAGTGGGCTCTGCCTGAAACCAGTTTAGTTTATGTTAATGGAAAGAAGCCTAGAGATAGAACATAAATAACAATAATAATGCTGATGTTTGCATTTGTATAACGCAAATGATGTGGGGATGTCAAGCCATTAGCACTTGCTTATTTGAACCGACCATATACAATAAGAGCAACCTGCCCTGCCGGAATGGTTGGCTTATCTGGGACTCTTTCCACAGCTCGTCTTATCCTGAATAAAAGCACATGAAACCAAATTGAACAGCTAGCTTGGGCTCTCTTCCCACCAAAGAAGGTTATTTGTATTGGATTTTTACCTAAAAGCCTTTCTTCATATGAGTTTCAGAAGCTTGGGTTCAGATTAGAACACATGAACATCTATTTTACAGTTCAAATGGAGGCCTTACTCCTATATTATTTAAAATCCAGCTCTATTGCTGAATCTGCTCGGGGTTGGTCAGAGCCCTCAGGTCTCCTTCCTGAGAAAATAAGCAAAATTACAAGCAAAACAAATAAAACCCTTGTGTTCCCTTCTATTTTGAAGCCAACCTCAAAATGAATCGGAAAGTGCCTCCTCCACCATCAAGTGAGCATAAAATACCAGAAATATTTTTTAAAGCACCTTTAGAAAACGACTGTGGGAATGGCATGGGGTCATATCTTAATGCCCCCAGTTCTCATAAAAGGCATGAATAAAACATCCTTCAGCTAAGGGTTTAGGGTGTGTTCTCTTGCCTTTAGCCTCACAACACAGGGAAGTATAGGCAGTCTCTACAAACCACAGATTACCGGTCAGTATTAGTCAGAAGAACTTATCTGTGGCTACCTTCCTTTCAGCCAGGAACCGTTTCAATTGCCAATGAATCACAAAAGGAAAATCACTCCTCAGTGCTTTCGAATCTCCAGGAGATAGCCTCCTTGTAATGACCCATTGAACTTTCCCCAATTCATCCAGTTGCCAGGAGAGTCTGCAAATGTCGAAGATTAACGCCAGCCTCTGTGTGATAACCAAGTAAAGTCAATCGTCCCAATATATTACCTCTCTTCTTTACTAGCCATATATCTGATTTTTGATCTGATTTTTCACTTTCCATGAGAGACAGCTATCATCAGAAGCCTGACAGGGCCTGGGGAAACAGGGTGGAGCAAAGAGCGGAATGCCTCCTCTGGAATCTGAAAGCCCGCCCCACTGCGTCCCTTGGGTTGTCTCCAGCCAGGGCTTGAGGGAGCAGGAAACTGCAGAGACACGGATTTGGTAGCCTTTTTATAAAGTATGCCGCCATGATGTTTGTTGGCCCGACATGCAAAAGATGATAAAGTGAAATCACCAACGGATCTTCCAAGACAAGCCGAAAACCAACAAGGCACGATCAACTAGAAGCTCTTTTCTTCCCTATGCAATGTTCAATTTATTCTGCATTTTGAATTTTTATCTTGGTAAGACTTGCCACCCACATACCTCAATGAGGTATTATAAAGATTAAAATAATGTCTTAAAACGCTTTGAAACAGGGATGAAATGTTTGTTCTTTGACATTGGTACAACCTCGTGGGTAGGTTTTTGTTACACTATGAATTACTTTAACGTAGGTAAACATATGATTTCTAAATCACTGGTATTTGTTTGAAATCCTACTATGGCTCCTTTGCCTTTGTATTCAAGTGTTATGAACATTGCTTGCCCAATTCCAACTGATTCTTTGTGAATTCAGAAGTAATGTGTGTAATACCCATGGAATATCATAGCAAGCATTTAGGAAAAGTCTCAAATTAGGGATCTTTACTACCTATCAATGGCCTACAGCTGAGTTTAAAAAGAAAGCAATACATAAAAAGGACTTGAGGATTCTGAACTTTTGATCCACCTTTTTTATGGTCTGATAATACCAAAACTTTGCTATAAAGGCCTTAAAGATCCTATTATCCTTGACAGTCTCAGTAGACAATTAAAAAGCAGTTAAAAATAAAGTTAGCTGACTCATTTTGGGAGGTTAGCTGATGATGTTACTGGCAGCTTCAACTTCAACAGATAATGTTATCACAGAAGGCAGCCCAACTTAACAATAGAGAAAATTTCTCTAAAATAATTTCAACAGAGAATTGATACAATGTATTCTTTAGTTTTCTGTGGTTCGTTCGTTAGGGTAAAATTCTTAAAAATGAAACCCACTCAGACACCCCAACATATTTTATAAGAGGTAGTTTTTGCATCTAAGAAACCTAGAAACTGAAGACAAGTGACTTTCTCGTGAAGAGAAAACAAACAAAAAATCCTACAAAATTAGCTCTCTCAAAAAAAGAAAAGAAGGGGCGCCTGGTGGCTCAGTCGTTGGGCGTCTGCCTTCAGCTCAGATCATGATCCCAGGGTCCTGGGATCGAGCCCCACGTCGGGCTCCATGCTCCGCAGGAGGCCTGCTTCTCCCTCTCTCACTCCCACTGCTTGTGTTCCCTCTCTCACTGTGTCTGTCTCTGTCAAATAAATAAATAAAATCTTTAAAAAAAAAAAAAAGAAAACATACAGAACAACAGGGACGATAAGTATTCTACTTAAATGGAAATGGAATATAATGGCTTCTAAGTCCTGGATCTTTTTTTTTTTAAGGTATGATTTTTTTTTTGACTATTTAAATAGCTATTGAGGAAGGAGTCAGTAACTTAATTTTAATATTCACTTTTAAAATTAAAAAGGACTCATGCCTGTTCATGTAGACAAATTATTTCTAACAAGAAACACCACCTGTATTATCAGATTTTGCAGTTATTCCTAGATTAGTTATTCTTGGCAGCTGTGCTACAAAACCACGTGTCAGTGTGTGTGTGTGCGCGTGCTCGTGTGTGTGCTCACGCACATTCTTATGTGTACACACCAGGATTCTATTAAAAGAGCACAAATCGCCACCTTATTTTTACAGTCCAATTAAAACATTCAGCAAATTTAGTCACTAATAAACAGAAGTTGATGAGAACCATGGAAACCTCTTATATTAGCAATCAGGTGGACCTGAAATTAAAAAAAAAAAGTTGATAAAATTACACAGTCAAGGTAAGAATGTTACCCCCAAAACATTTAAAGATGTGGAAGTTTTTTATTGGCAAGGGCCTTTGCTAACAAATTCTTAAACTCGTCATAATGGAGAAATTATTAAAATAGTAATAATGGATAGGGGTGCCTGGCTGGCTCAGTTGGTAGAGCATGCAACTCTTAATCTCGGGTTTGTGAGTTTGAGCCCCATGTTGGGTGTAGAGATTGCTTAAAAACAAAATCTTTTAAAAAAATAGTAGTAATGGGGAAAGCACTCTCCCTTATCTCTGTAACTCCTAGGCCTTTCTTGAGTAGGACAGGTGTGTGTACGTTGCAGTGGGGGGGGTGGTGACAAGGACAGGACATCAGTGTTCCTGAAATAGCTCTCCTCAGTCCTCACTAATTTCCCTCTGCTATCCCTGACCACTTTGCTTCTGGTAGCCAGCTGAGAAAGAGAGTAGGAGAGAGAAGCTAGGGAAAATTTTTAAATCATGATATCCAACTTAGTTCAAAATCTGGAGTGTACTTTGGTTCCTGAACATCCTCCTGGTCATGCGAGGGTACTCCTGCTAGCATTCACCAACCATCAGCTCCCAAGCTCTCAACTTCTCCCTTTAAATGACACCTGTCACATTCTTTGATTGATGTTAACGCATTTGGATTTTTTTTTTTTTTTTTTGCTTGAGGAACCTGTTATGGGCTGAATTATGTCATCTCTCCAGCCCTGCTCCAAGTTCATATATTGAAGCCCCCAGAACCTCAGAATGTGACTGCATTTGGAGATAGTGTCTTTAAAGAGATAATTCAGTTAAATGCAGTATTAGGGTGGGCCCGGATCCAATCTGACTGGTTTTCTTCTAAGAAGTGGAAATTTGGACACAGGAGAGACCCCAGAGACATATGATATGAGGACACAGAGAAGGAGGCCTGCCAGCGAAGGAAAGAAGACTCCAAACAAAACAAACAAACAATCTTGCTGGCACCTTGATCTTGGACATCCAGCCTCCAGAACTGGGAGAAAATTAATTTATGCTGCTTAAGCCCCCCCCCCCGCACCCCCCGTCTGTGGTATTTTGTTATGGCAGCCCGAGCAAACTAATACACTGACTAAATGATCAGTTATGTTTTTCCAAAGGTTAAGTTAGATTTTTAACATTCCATTGAGGAACTAAAGGCCCTAACCCAGAAAGACAGTTAAGCAAATAAAACACTAATTTCAGGGGCGCCTGGGTGGCTCAGTCATTAAGCGTCTGCCTTCGGCTCAGGTCATGATCTCAGGGTCCTGGGATCGAGCCCCTCATCGGGCTCCCTGCTCCATGGGGAGCCTGCTTCTCCCTCTCCCACGCCCCCTGCTTGTGTTCCCTCTCTCGCTGTGTCTCTCTCTGTCAAATAAATAAATACAATCTTTAAAAAAAAATAAAATAAAAAATAAAACACTAATTGAGAGCCAAAGTCTTGACCAAATCCATCTGCTAATGCTGGGTTTATTAACAAGCAGGGCCAGTATTAGAGGAGAACCGGGTGCCAGGTCTTGTTCTAAGCACTGCGCTGTATAAACTCATTTCGTCTTCACAAAACCCTTGGGGGTAGGTCCTACAGTCTTACAGGGGAGTCCAGAGAGGTGGAGTCACTTGCCCACGGTCACCTAGCTAGCAAGCGTGAGAGCTGGGATACTAACTGAGGGAGTCTTTGCCCTTAACCAGGAAGCCATGTGGCGTCCTTAATTAGTAAATCTACTACTTATTACCCTTCCTCACCAACCCAGCACACATCAGCAAGAACTGGTAAGAAGAACACTAGAGGGGAAGTTAAAAGACCTGAATTCAAATTCTCACTCTACCCCTTACCCCTCCTGGTAGCTTCTTTATCTGAATGATAATGATATCCCCTTATGGGAATGATAATGCCTATCCGCTGTGGGGGCCAACTGAGACAATCTTAGAAAGGTGCTTTGCAGGGGGGATTAGCCCCAGGCATTGTAGGCATGTTTACAGGGGCTGAGATTCCTTCTGGAAATATTTAGAGGGGTTCTCTGCTGAGTGGGAACCCACCATGGCCTTAGTTCCATCAGGGGCTTATATCCCCTACCGGCTGGTCCTTTATTTTTTTTTTTAAGTTTATTTAATTTTTAGTAATCTCCACACCCAACGTGGGGCTTGAACTCAAGACCTCGAGATCAAGAGTCACATGCTCCTCCACTGGGCGAGCCAGGCACCCCCAGCTGGTCTTTTATCTATAGTCCATGAGGGCTCAATCATGCCACCCACACAGGTCCGTCCTTGCCTTCTGTAAACCATTCTGTGAACAAGTAAGGATGGGAGGAAAGAGAGGTCTCCACTCACCTTCCCCT
This sequence comes from Halichoerus grypus, assembly GCF_964656455.1. NCBI lineage: Eukaryota > Metazoa > Chordata > Mammalia > Carnivora > Phocidae > Halichoerus > Halichoerus grypus. The sequence goes on along the minus strand of NC_135715.1, from coordinate 61,569,536 downwards.
AGCCTCTGGAGCCTTCTCTCCTGCCTTCCCTAAGGCTTCGAAGAGCCATTAGAAACACTACGTTTAGGACAAGCAGTCTTTGGATGAAAAACATATGTGGGGGGGCGGGGCTCTGAAAGAAAGGGAAGGCTGGGGCACCTGGCTAGCTCAGTGGGTAGAGCACGTGACTCTTGATCTCGGGGCTGTGAGCTCAGGCCCCACCTTGGGTGTAGAATTTATTTAAAAATAAAATATTGGGGTCCCTGGGTGATTCAGTCAGTTGAGCATCTGCCTTCAGCTTAGGTCATGATCCTTGGACCCTGGGATCGAGCCCCAGGGTTGATCGCCCTGCTCAGCAGGGAATCTGCTTCTCCCTCTCCCTCTGCCTGCCGCTCCCCCTGCTTGTGCTCTTTCTCTCTAAAAAATAAATAAAATTTTTTAAATAAATAAATAAATAAATAAATAAATAAATAAATAAATAAATAAAATTTTTTTAAAAAAAAGAAAGAAAGGGAAAGCCAGCCTATTGAATAAGGTAAGCACAAGACCAGATCTGTTGGCAGCCCCCTCCAGGAGCTAGGAGCAGAAGCGTTCAAAACCTACCAGAAGCTTTTCCCTCCCGCAGCCAGCACCCAGAGCGCATTCAAGCTCATTGCCCTCTATGGTCTCTGTGGCTGTGAGGCATCATAAGGCCACCCGTCTTCCCTGGAACAGGCCTCAGATGTCCGTGTTAGACCCAGTCCGCCCAGATTGTAAACCCTGGCCCTCCAGGTAACTTCTGTGGCTTCCTCCCAGGCCCCCCACAGCTTGGGCCTTCTGGACTCACACTTGGTAATGGGAGTTGTAAGTCACCACCCCCGTCTCTGACATTTGGCCTCAGCAGCATTGTCCATGCCTTGCCATACACCTTTTTGGGCTGATGACAACATTTAATTAATTCCCTTCCTATTCTTGATCTTAGCACAAGCCTCATGATGGGAAGAGAAAAACTCTTTCAAGAACCCGCTTTTGAAATCAACACTCCCCACCGAAGCTTGCATTCCCCTCAGCTCCATTACTGCATCTTCTCCCATGTCAGGGTCTAAACCCAGCTCATCTCATGTCCTGTGCAGCTAAATTATCTTTCGGAGAGAGCTCTTTACATCTTGGCAGGGACCGAGGACCAAGCTTACTCCACGAGAGACTAGCTGGGCTGGGCCCCATATTTAAGATAAATCTTAACATATTCAGAGCCATAGGAATTTTTTTTTCCTGTGCTGTTGGCTTCTTTCTATACCACTAAAATTTGCAAAACAAAGGACAAAAATGCCACAGGCTAGGCTAAATGCAGTGCACATTCTCTAGCTGTGTGGCGGGGGCCAAAGGGAAATGCATGGGCTTGCTTTTCCCTCTGTTCTCATGGAAATAAACACTCCAAGAAATTGAGCACTGTTTTAAGATCAGATGTTCATTTACCTCCCAGTGTTGGTCGTCCCAGCCAGTAGTCAAGGCCCCCAATAGTCCAGCCTTCCCAATATGGCACCCAGCACCCAGGAAGGCCATCTGGCCCTTCTTCACCATGTACTCTTGCCACACCTCAAGTAGACAGCTAAATGTTTCAAGCCTAAACTATCATCTATCTGAAAGCTATTACAATCTAGTATTTTCTGAAGTTGCATATTCTAGACCATCAAAATGTATAGCAGACCATGTTTTGCCGTTTGTTTCAGTTTGGGGGATCCTCATACATAATTGCCTACAGTCATTGTGGGGCGTCAGAGAACTAGCATGAAGTTTTATGTTCATGAGCCGTTCACTAATACTAAACATACTAAACCGAGCTGTCACGCTACTTTTTACACAGAAAATGATTCTCCGCAAACTTAGTCATGGTTCTTTGTTAGCTTTCATCTTCTACTTGAACCACTTTTCTCTCCCTTGCCAGTGTCCTCCATCATCTTCTGATGAATGAGGAGGGGCAAAGTTGCCAAAAAGTCCTTTTCCACGTTGATAAAAGTACTTTTAGTAACGTCTAAAAGCAGTGTTTTAGTGCCCCCTACTGGTAAGTAATATTAGTAGTCCATCTGCAAAAAAAGGTGCCCTTACCTTTTAGAGAAAAGACGTAAACGTAGAAAAAAAAAAAAAATCTTTTATCAGCCTTCTAGACATTGTTTAATTTTTTTTTTAATTTTATTATGTTATGTTAGTCACCATACAATACATCATTGGTTTTTGATGTGGTGATCCACGATCCATTGTTTTCATATAACACCCAGTGCTCCATGCAGTACGTGCCCTCCTTAATACCCACCACCGGGCTAACACATCCCCCCTCCACCCTCCCCTCTAAAACCCTGTTTGTTTCTCAGAGTCCATAGTCTCTCATGGTTCGTCTCTCCCTCCGATCCCCCCCCCATTTTTCCCTTCCTTCTCCTAATGTCCTCCATGCTATTCCTTATGTTCCACAAATAAGTGAAACCATATGATAATTGACTTCCTCTGCTTGACTTATTTCACTTAGCATTAGACATTGTTTAATTTTTAAAATATCTTAAAAGTAACACAAATACTCCATCATTTTCATTATTGTTCATTATATAGGCATGCTTTAACATGAAATGTCTTGAATTCTCTATTAGCTCTTTTCGATCTAATATTTAGTTTTGGCAGGGGAAAAAAACTTTATCAGTTGCACTTTTGGAAACTGGGTCATTTTTACTTAATGAGTAGATATACTTACTACGAGAGAATTTTCCTTAGATCTTCACATCCTCTCTGAAGCATCTTTTCTGTTAGTCTAAAAATAGCATCGTTCCACTTGAGAAAAAGGGAGGAAGTAGGCTTTGGGAATGAATCGATCTTTAAAGAAAATTTATGCCTTAGATTTTCATAAACAGTGATAATTATGGAAGTAGAACGATGACTAGCCATTACAACAAAACACCAAACCCTTAGAAGGATAGTAGAACACTCCGTGCCACATGAGAGACCACGGATGAAAGGGCCACTGACGCCGAGAGGACCTGAGGCAAACGAGTGGGGGGGGGGGTAAGTTGGAACTAGAATGACTTTTAATGAAATGTGGTGGAAGATTTTTGTCCTTAATAAAGCAAGCCCTGCTTTAGATAGTAAAATAATTTCGCAACATCGATTTGCACACAGAAACTACTTTTTCTCGTTGCATTTGGGTGGAGTGTACAGCCAACTGGGGCAAGAAAGAGCCCATATGGCCTAGAGCTCTCTGTGCACTCTTAGCCAGAAGGAAGAGGAGAAAATAGAAGGGAGCGTCCAAGCAGCAGGCCACAGCCAAGTGGCGCCTGATCCGCACTGATGAGTCCCGGGGCCCATGCGGGGGAAGACACACCAGTATAGGGGTTTCCAATTCAGCCGTTGATGGGCGGGCCCGTATTGGCAAAACCAAAGAGAAACTAGAGATAGATTTATGTCACAAATATGCCAAGTGAAACCATTTTACTTATAACCTTGTGCCAGATTTGAAAGATTAGCCTTGAGGTGAAAAAAACGCTCTCAAAGTATCATATCCTCACAATGAGCAAAGCGTCCCAGGAAATTTAAATTGCCTGAAATGCTCTTCTGCTAGTTCCTCAAGGATTTTCTAAGCTGTTTGCAAATCCTTTAGACCTGATCTTCTCAGGCTTTTTATCCTTATCCTAATTTTAATTTTAAAATTCACTGGAGGAGAGCATTTGAGGTACATTTGTCATATTACTTTTATTTCTGTCACTTATTTCCACCTCTTGTTTTAAAATCTGTTAAGCAAGAAGTGAACTTTTCATCAAGGGCATATACTTAAATGTCCAAAACTGTGGAATGTCTCAGTGTGTTCTGCCAAAATCTTAATTCTAGGTACTTTGGCTTCAATGTTAATAACTACCATTATTAGTCATACTGTAGGGGGGAAAACTGCCTTAAGTGACAAGTTCTTCTAAAAGCAAACCTACCCATTATAATTTCACAGGAACTAGACAACTTGGAAATCCATGCTCGTCTCCAGGGCTTATTTCTCATAGGGTCAGAAGCACATTATAAATTTGATTCAACTGTACATCTCAGCTCATGTTCCAGGGGAAGGGAAGGGACAGGACGAATGTTGGCTTTGTTTGTTTGTTTGTTTGTTTGTTTTTATAAGCAAGCCTATTAACATACAGATCATTCTCATGAAGGAGTTCATATTCATCTGCAATCCATAGTTTGACTAAAATGCCGAGATCGAAGAAAGAGTAAAAATAGACTGTCACCCACAAACACATTATGGCATATGCAGTCTCGAATGTGCCTTAAAAGCACAACTCCTGGGGCACCTGGGTGGCTCAGTGGGTTGAGTCTGCCTTGGGCTCAGGTCATGATCCCAGGGTCCTGGGATTGAGTTCCGCATCAGGCAGGAAGTCTGCTTCTCCTCCTCCCTCTGCTGCTCCCCCTGCTTGTGCTTTCTCTCTCTCTGTGTCAAATAAATAAATAAATTAATTAATTAATAGCACAACTCCTACAGGTAGGGAAAGTTGGAAACCCTGATGTAAAAAGCAGTTGTCCTGATTTTCTTTTGTTTCCCCTTTTCTTTCTTCTTCTTCTTCTTCTTTTTTAATCTGAATATAGTTGACACACAACGTTACATTAGTTTTAGGTGTACAACATAATGATTCGGCAAGTTTACACATTATGCTCTGCTCACCACCAGTGTAGCTACCTTCTGCCCTGATTTTCTTTACGCTAAGTTCCACCATTAACGTAGAGAAAACCTGGGATTACATAGTGGTTCAACAAGAAATTCACTGAAGCCTACTTACACAATGTTTAAGGCTACAGTAGAGATGTATGAATAAGCATTTAGTTCATGCTTAGTATGTGCCTTTATTCATATTAGACAACATATCACAACCATCCTACGGGCTAGGGACAAGTTTTACAATCACTGTCAAATGAGGAAACAAAGGCACAAGGTGGTAAATAATTTATGCACAATGACACAGCTTATCACGGAACCAGGCTTCCCATGTTGGTAACCTAAGTGGGTGTGCTGCATTTATGTTGTCCCACACTGTCCCTTGGGAGCAAGGGGGGGGAGACCAGGGCCAATTCTGTAGGGAGATCCTGAAAGGGAAGCCCCCAGCAGCCACTGCTAAGCTATGTTTTTTAGAAATGGTAAGGTGTTTCTCAATTAGAGAAGGGGGTGGTGCTCCAAACAAGGAACAGCACATGGAAAGATAAAAATGTTTGCCATTTAATCAATGCAAGGCTATGGAAGGCTTTGGTGGTGGTGGGGGGAGATTTTTTAAGAGAAGCTTATCAACAGGGGCCCCTGGATGGCTCAGTTGTCAGGCGTCTGCCTTCGGCTCAGGTCATGATCCCAGGGTCGTGGGATCTAGCCCAGCAATGGGCTCCCTGCTCAGCGGGGAATCTGCTTGTCCCTCTCCCTCTGCCCCTGCTCATGCTCTCTCTGACTCACTCTCTCTCAAATAAATAAATAAAATATTAAAAAAAAAAAAGCTTATCAACACTGCTTTAAAAAAAATGATCACTCTGGAGAAATTGTGTGTTCTATTTTGGGTTCTTTTAGTTATGCACATAAAAGCAAATTCATCCTCATTGTTCTTGGGGACCACAGGATTGTGATGCTTCAGGAAGAGATGCAAAGTGTTCTGTTATCTTCTTACAGGACTATGCTCCGGTAAATTCTGTTTCCATTCGGGGAGCCCCTCCTACCCAAATCTGGATTTAGCCCACTCTATCCTTATAGATTATAGGATGATTTTACAGACTTGAGTCTGCTGAGCTGGTGTTTGCAAAGGTGATAAGAACTGTGAGAGAGAAAGAGAGAGAGAGATCAGGGGTTTGATCCTTCCTCCTCCTGTGCTGGATGCAAGATTGGGAAAGAAGGCTGGGCAGCCCAATACCTGGGGTTAAGCTGTCAGTGTCCCCCAAGTAAGGAAATCAAGAAGAAGGACCTGAGGGGCACCTGGCTGGCTCGGTCCGTAGAGCATGTGACTCTTGATCTTGGGTCATGAGTTCAAGCCCCACGTTGGGCTTCGAGTTTACTTAAGAAAAATAAATAAAAATTTAAAATTAAACAAAAAAAGAAATATGCTACCACTGTATCTTGGCAGGGGCAATATTGGCTTTTAGGGCAGTTCTTCAACACGCTGGACTGTCGTGTGTATTACAAGGTGTTGACTTAGCAGTCGTGGCCCCTAGTAACACCACTGTCCCCTGAGAGTCATGGTGACAACCAAAAATCAGAAACCATCCTCCTGTCACACACATTCCCAAATATCCTCTGAGTGGGGTAGTAACATTTCATAATGAGTTTAGATAGAATTTTAAGTAAATGTCCTGATATTTCCATGTATCACCTGCAGTAAAATAGAATTAATCAAGTGATTTCCCAAAAACAGAGAACACAACATCAGAACGAGAAATCATGATTCAAACTGCTTTGCAATTGAACCACCACCAAAAAAAAAAAAAAAAAAGCTCATGTCCCCAGAATTCATATATGCATTTGGAGGAGTGTCAAGTGTTTCTTTTTTTTTTTAAGATTTTATTTATTTATTTGAGAGTGAGAGAGAGAGAGAGCACGAGCAGGGTGAGGGGCAGAGGGAGAAGCAGACTCCCCACCAAGCAGGAAGCCCGACGTGGGGCTCAATCCTGGGACTCCGGGATCATGACCTGAGCTAAAGGCAGAGGCTTCACCAACTGAGCCGCCCAGGTACCCCATGGAGGAGTGTCAAGTGTTTAAACTACACAGTACCCAGCACAAAAATGGGCACTCGATAAATTACACATGGTTCTTGGGTTAAAATATACTGACCTCTGATTTGCATTGTCTTCTAGCTAATTGTTTTATGCCTGTCTTTCACTCCAGACTGAAGCTGTTGTAGCTAGGGATCATAACTTAGTCACCTTTATCTCCCACAATAGATCTGCAAATAACAGGAAGTATCTTGAACATCGTAAAGGTCAGTATCAATGGAAAGTGATGAAAGATATAAGTAGCTGAATTAACTGGTAGCACTGTCAGCTAATGCATTGGTCCCCTGGCTCCTGGCTGCATTTTAGAATCACCTTAGGGAGGGAGGATTGTTAAAACTTCAGATTCCCAAGACTCCTGTCAGACCCTCTGAAATCAGAATCTCTGGGGCTGAATCAGCAGCATTTGTATTCTTTTTTCTTTTCAGCAGCATTTGTATTTTCATCAAACTCACCAGGTTGCTCCAATATGCCTACCCCGGACACATCTGAAGACTTGGGTTTATGGAGCCAACATCCACAGGAGTGTTTCTCATACTTCCCAGATGGCAGAATTTATTAAGCAAATTTCCAAGTTCCTATGCTCAGGGGATCTGATCAGAAAGTCCGGGCTGGGTCCCAGGAGTCTGGGTTTTTTAACAAGCACCCCAGGTGATTCTCATAACCACTCAGGATTACTAGCTTAAAGGAAGCCCGGCTGAATCTAGTCCTCAAGCTGAAGGCTGGCGCCCGTGCAAGGTTTTGTGGTTGGTTGGTATAAAGCAAGTTATAGCAAGAACTAACCAATACTCTCTTTCTCAGAAAGCTGTCGGAGGATATGCTTCAGCAAAAGATGAAGTCAACTAAGAGGAAGATGTAAGCAATATAGGAAGAACTATAAGCAACACAGGAGAGAGGTCCCCTTAGGAAGAGGTAACGAGAGATCCTGGGATGACAGGTATTCACCACGTGCAGTGGGCAACCAGCCCAGAGCAGGTGAAGAGCTCCCAGGCAAGACTTCTTCAGGAAGGTGAAACTGCTAACACAAGAAGCATCTCAGTATCTTCAGAGGAGAGATTAGACCTTCAGAGGGTTTCCATTTAATCTCTCTGTTATTAGCACAGGACCTCTTATTAGAGCCTGGTAGCTCCTAGCCCCAACCTTCTGTTTTACCCTCTCTGAAACACATCTCCAGTATTTTATGAGTAGAGTAGGTGAGACAGGCACCTAGATTCTTGTGTGTGTGTTTTTTTAGATAAACTCTACCCCCAGTGTGGGGTGCAAACTTGTGACTCCAAGATCAAGAGTCACATGCTCTACCAACTGAGCCAGCCAGGTGCCCCACCTGGCTGCTTCTTAACCTGACTTTCAACCAATCTTCCTTATTTTACCTATTTTCTTCTGCCCTTGCCTCCAGAGCAATCTGGTGCAACTGATCGCCAACTGAGGGCAGGGGGTCAATTCTGTAGCATAAAACAGGTTGGTCCCATTTCTTTGGTCGGCTGATCCTTTATCTCTCACCCATTGTCCACCCAGCCTCCAAAATGGTTCCATCTTTTCTTTCATTCTGTCCAACTTTATGTACTTCGGCCTCTTTTTTTTATTTTTTATTTTATTTTTTTATTTTTAAAGATTTTATTTATTTGACAGAGAGAGACACAGCGAGAGAGGGAACACAAGCAGGGGGAGTGGGAGAGGGAGAAGCAGGCTTCCTGCCGAGCAGGGAGCCCTATGTGGGGCTCGATCCCAGAACCCTGGGATCATGACCTGAGCCGAAGGCAGACGCTTAACAACTGAGCCACCCAGGCGCCCCACGGCCTCTTTTTTTTAAAGGAAAGATCCTTTTACAGCCATTTTAGTGAGGGTTCAGGAAGGAAGGATGGCATGTGTTCAGTTTGTTATCTTTAGACAGAAACTCTGGTATAGATTGCAATTATGACATATTTCAAAAGTTTTTATTATGGAAAGTTTCAAATATATACAAGATACGTATAATGTTAATGAGCCATCCCCACATTACCCATCACCAGTTTCAACAACTACCAATTCAAAGTCTATCCTGTTTCAATCCACATCCCTACCTATTTGGACCTTCTCCTGGATTATTTTGAAGTAAATCCCAGGCATCATATCATTTCATTGTAAATCAATAATGGATTTGAAGTGCTTGTGTAACTACCTCAAGGAATGAATTTCTGATTAGAGTACTTCAAATGCTAACTAATCCCCCCCTAGAGTGTGGGTTCCTAATTAGGGTACTTCAAATGTGCACAGCCTCTAGGGTGTAGCTTAAAGTTAATTGACACACACATACATCACACTGTTAATATTAAAGTATTTTAAAGTAAATCATCCTACAGACAACTGGACACTGTGAAACTCAGAGGGCTAGGAGAATTCATGTGCTTTGCTGCCCAACCAGCAGAAACTGAAGAGACAGAGCACTCAAAGCTGATACATTGCATTTTGCTCTTGGGAGAATAAGAGAAGAGAAATATTAGGAAAAAGAGTTAATTTGTAGAGAAAAATGGAGAACTTGAGATAATGTTGGGTTCAACAAGAAATACAGACAGTTGTTACTACATGATTAGGGCCCAGAGAGAGATCAGGCTGATTATTTATATTTTATAATCATTCTTATTGAAGTAAGAATTGAAAGCATGTAAACAAGGGGTTTGTCCAATTGAAGAGAGTTGAAAGAGACCAGAATGCCCCGAGTTGGGAGATGCGAGAGCAAAAGTGGTACCTGTTTGGGGCTCCTGGGTGGCTCAGTCAGTTAAGCATTGAACTCTTGGTTTCAGCTCAGGTCGTGATCTCAAGGTCACGGGATCAAGCCCCACGTGCTCAGCATGGAGTTTGCTTAAGATTCTTTCCCCTTCCCTCTCCCTCCTCCCCACTCATGCTTGCACACACGTGTACACTCTCTCTGTTTCTCAAATAAATTAATTAAATCTTAAAAAAAAATAGTGGTACCTGTTTGACAGAAAGGGAGTTGGGTGTGACACTTGCAATTTCCATCACAATACTTTATCATGGAGAGTGTGGTATAAATTTTGTATATGCTATGCTCTCAGAGTAGGGTTCTTAACCGCTTGTCCCATGGACATTTTAGAGAAACCTGTAGACTTCCTCTCAGAATTATGTTTTTTTTCAAAGATTTTACTTATTTATTCATGAGAGAAAGAGAGAGAGGCAGAGGGAGAAGCAGGCTCCCCGCTGAGCAGGGAGCCCGACACGGGGCTCGATCCCAGGACCCTGGGATCGCGACCTGAGCTGAAGGCAGACGCTTAACCTACTGAGCCACCCAGGCGCCCCTGAATAATGTCTTTAAATGCATAAAATAAAATATATGGGAGTATAAGAGAGCTAATTATGTTGAAATACAGTTATCAAAGTATTTTTGAAATGTGATATAATAATAAGAGTTATTACTTTGTTGACACATTAAATAACAAGATCTAGTGGCCTGTCTAATAACTACTGTAATTTTCAAATAGTAATGAGCATAAATTATATTTTGAGATATCTGCAACAATGTTCTAATGTGCTACGAAAATAGTTATGACTTCTATGGGTGACAAAGTCATAGTATGGCTAATATGACTGTGTTGTGATGTGCACATTTATAATGGACAGAAATGCTAATTTTCCATGAGAGATGAGTGGAAATAGGATATTTTTTCCTATCTAAGTTCACAGACAGTCCCCCACCCTGAACCCTAGCCCAGACACACCTTTTCTCTCACAAAGACCCTGGACCTCAGGTTAAGACCCTATCCCAGAGGTGCCTGGGTGGCTCAGTCTGTTAAATATCCGACTCTTGATCTCAGCTCAGGTCTTGATCTCATGGTCATGAGTTCGAGCCCTGCACTGGGCTCCAGGGAGCCTACATTAAAAAAATATAAGTTGAAAAAAAAAAACCCTATTCTAATGGTAGACAGTTGAATACAGTTGACCCTTGAACAACCTGGGGTTTGGGGGCACCAGCCCGGTGCAGTTGAAAATCCACATATAACTTTTAGGGGCGCCTGAGTGACTCAGTTGGTTAAGCCTCTGGCTCTTGATCTCAGCTCAGGTCTTGATCTCAAGGTCATGAGTTCAAGCCCTGCATTGAGCCCCCTTAAAAAAAAAAAAAGGAAAAGAAAATCCACATATAACTTTTGACTTCCCAAAAACTTACTGATAGCCTACTGCTGACCAGAAGCCTTACCAATAACATAAACAGTTTATTAACACATATTTTCTATGATATATATATGTGCATATATATATATATATTTTTTTTTTTTTTTTCTTAGAATAAAGTAAACTAGGGAAAGGAAAATGTGATTAAGAAAATCATAAGAGGGACGCCTGGGTGGCTCAGTCAGTTAAGTGTCTGCCTTCGGCTCAGGTCATGATCCCAGGGTCCTGGGATCGAGCCCCGCATCGGGCTCCCTGCTCGGCGGGAAGCCTGCTTCTCCCTCTCCCACTCCCCCTGCTTGTGTTCCCTCTCTCGCTGTGTCTCTCTCTGTCGAGACACCCAGGTGCCCCTAAATAAAATCTTAAAAAAAAAAAAATGTAAGATGTAATGGGGCTCCTGGGTGGCTCGGTCAGTTAACCATCTGCCTTCGGCTCAGGTCATGTGATCTCAGGGTCCTGGGATCAAATCCCACATCGGGCTCCCTGCTCAGCGGGGAGCCTGCTTCTCCCTCTCCCTCTATCCCTCCCCACCCTTTGCTCTCTCTATGTCTCAAATAAATAAATAAATAAAATCTTTAAAAAAATAAATAAAATCTAAAATGTAATAACTTTGACATGATGGATAGAAGGCTATGTGACTGAAAAGAAGAAAATTAATCTTTCTACTAAAGAATAAAAGATCATTCTTAGAAGGAAAAGGACTTTCTGAACTTTGATATAAATGGCATTCATGCCCAAAGCACCTCCTGGAGCAAGCAGAACATTTTAACGCATTTTAAAGGAAACTCATATATATTTGGCTGCTCTGTCTCAGAATTATTACTGAAGATACTGCATGATCCTATATTGGTAAATTTTCTGATATGTAAGCTTTATAATCATCAAAGAATAAGCTTCCACCTGGTGTGCACATCTTGGTTTCGAACTGTTATTCTCCAGTAAGAGAAACCAGGGTTTCTGGAAGAAATGATTGATGCCAGGCTGGGGAAGGGACAAGATGAGCCTGGAGCATCTTGCGGTACCAGACAACAAGGAAATACTTAAAAAGATCGGAGCGTGTCAGAAGGACAGAAGAGCCAACCTGAAAAAGCTTCCAAAGGCTAAAGATGGAACAATTTGAGCAACATATAAATACTAATAGTGTTCGGGGCGCCTGGGTGACTCAGTCAGTCGAGCATCTGACTCTTGAGTTCAGCTCAGGTCATGTTCTCAGTGGTGAGATCGAGCCTCATGTTGGGCTCTGCGCTCAGTGGGGAGCCTGCTTAAGATTCTCTCTCCCTCTCCTTCTGCCCCTCCGCTCCTCTAAAAAAATAATAATAGTGTTAGATTATAAGCCATAGAATAAAACAAATACCTGTAAGTCTGTACTGATATAAATAAATGATTGAATACATAAATGTGGGGAAGAAGGACAACTCTTCCTTCAGAAGAACTGTAACTGATAAATGTAGAAGGAATGAGGAAAATACAAAATCCCCATTAGAACATCTTGCTGCAGGCAAGATCCACCAATGGATGTAACAATCACCAGGCAAGAGTTTGAGGAGAAGACAGGATGTTAGCACAGTCTCAAAGTACCTCTCCAAGATAGGTATCATTACAGTTGAGAAACTGGGCAGATACCACCTTAACCAAGTGATCAAACTTCACTAGGAGTAAGTCATGTTGATATCCTATACCCCTAATATGAAGTAGTGAGAAAAGCACTTCACCTCTGGGGTGTTCTTCCCCCAAGCCTGTAACCTCAGTCTAACCATGAGAAAAACATTGGCCAAACTCAAATCAAAGGACATTCTAAAAATAGATGGCCAGTACTCCTCAAAAGAGTCCATGGAAGCAAAGACTGAGAAACCAGCGTGGGTTGGAGGAGACTAAGGAGACACAGGAACCGAATGCAATGTGGGATCTTGGGTTCTAGGCTGGAACACAAAAAGAACACCAAAGGGGAAAATGGTGGAACCCAAATGTAGTCTGTAGTTTAATTGGTAGTATTGGATCAATGTCCATTTTCTGATTTTGATCATGAATTATGGTTATATAAGTTTTTAACATTGGTAGGAAGCTGGATGAAGGTATATGTAAACTCTATATTATTTTTACAACTTTTCTGTAGGTCTACAATTATTTCAGAAATAAATAAAAGAAAAAATTTTAAAAGATTTTATTTATTTGACAGAGAGAGACACAGCGAGAGAGGGAACACAAGCAGGGGGAGTGGGAGAGGGAGAAGAAGGCTTCCCGCGGAGCAGGGAGCCCGATGCGGGGCTCGATTCCAGGACCCTGGGACCATGACCTGAGCCAAGGCAGATGCCTAATGACTGAGCCACCCAGGCGCCCCAGAAATAAATAAAAATTTTTAAAAAATTTTTAAGATTTTATTTGCTTATCTGAGTGAGAGAAGGAGAGAGACAGAGAGAGCATGTGTGCATGAGTGGGGGAGGGGCAGAGGAAGAAAAACAAGCAGACTCCCTGCTGAGCAAGGAATCCAATGTGGGGCTGGATCTCAGGACTCCAAGATCATGACCTGAGCCAAAATCAGATGCTTAACTGATTGAGCCACCCAGGTACCCCAATGAAAGTTAAAATATTGATTAAAAATAAGAATAAGCTTCATCTGAAGAGTGATTTTCGTAGTGCATGTTTAAAAACACATCCTCCTGACCATGGCTATGTGGAGGATTTGAATATTATTCAAAATTTCCCCTAATACTGGACTGCTCTTTATCTAAACCATGTGTTTTCACAAAATGCTGTAATGTTTTAAAAACAATTTGCATTAGGGTCACCTGGGTAGCTCAGTTGGTTACGCATCAGCCTTTGGCTCAGATCATGATCCCCAGGTCCCGGGATCGAGCCCCTGCATCGGGCTTCCTGCTCAGCGGGGAGTCTGCTTCTCCCTCTCCCCCTGCAGCTCCCCCTGCTCATGCTCTCTCACTCTCTCTCCTGTCAAATAAATAAAATCTTTATTTTTATTTATTTTTTTAAATAAGTCCCTAAACCATAGAGATAGACCTTATTTTTTTTTTTAAGAATTTTTATTTATTTATTTTGACAGAGAGACAGCGAGAGAGGGAACACAAGCAGGGAGAGTGGGAGAGAGAGAAGCAGACTTCCCTCCGAGCAGGGAGCCTGATGCGGGGCTCAATCCCAGGACCCTGGGATCATGACCTGAGCCGAAGGCAGACGCTTAACGACTGAGCCACCCAGGCGCCCCATATAAATAAAATCTTTAAAAAACCCAATTTGCATTATATTTCTCTTCTTTCATCTTATGAGTTTATTGAGTTCCCTGTCGTTCATTCAGAAAATAATTCTTACCAGCTTAAATAGTAATTTATGTAAAAGAGAAACACGACACAGTGGAAGGGTCCCTGATCTGGGATCTGAGGTTCGTGTCTCAGCTCTGCTGTGAATGAACTGTAAAATCACTGGCAACTTACTCCCTCTAGGCCTCAATTTTCCACACCTCTACAATGAGAGAATTAGAAAAAGATACTTGTCTTTCTCGGTTGGGGAATCCCATGCTTCGTACTTCCTAATTCTTAGCTCAGCGTGGCCTTGACCTCCACCTGAGGCCAACAGCTTTTGGGTGTAGAAGTCACCAGGGACTGCAAATGCCAGTTTGTGGCTCGGTAAATCAACGCATTCGCCGAAGTCTATTTGCATGGCAGAGATAATTGGAGTCTTAATTTTTAATAGCTCAGAAAGTTTATAATTTTTTTTTTTTAAGATCTTAATCTCATTGAAATCTCTTGATTTTACACAGTAATGAATAGCAATGCGCTACTTTCAAATGGTGAAACTCAATCCACCGAAATCAGAAAGTTCGTTTTAGGACAGGTCAGACCCCCTTCCCATGCAAGGGTTTTTCAGCAGCCGGAAGTGTGCACACGGGCTCCTTCCTTTTATTTTCTTTCTCTGATCCCTCTTGCTGACAGGAGAGGGGACGGAGGCGTATTGCAAGTCAGAGGAATCAGTGGCCTAAGTCACCAATCTCTGGATTATTACAAGCTGACCTAGAGTCTAAAAGAACAATTCTCCTTATGCCCGTAACGACACTGGAAAACACTTCTCTCCAGTTGCTCTTTCTCACTTCCCATCCCATTTTTAAAATTTTGTTTTCTTTGTGACCACTGTGGCATTTGCTCTGGTGAGCTTTCTGGCTTTAGTATTTTCCCCCTCAGTCATTCTCAACTAGCCCTACCAAATTAGCCTCCAGGAACTCTTTGATTGCTTTGTTATTCCACGCCTTAAACTCTTTAATGATTTTTCCTCTAAACATTAACTACCGCTCCAAAGTTCCTATGTTTGCTGTCATCCCACTGGTACATCTCACTAAACCCTAATGAAGAAATTCCTATTCCCTTTACTCCAGATGATCCATGTAATTGTTCCTAAAATCTACTCTGGAGGGGTGCTGGAAACACTTGGTTTTCGGAGTTGCGATCTAGGGCTTCAATCCCGGCTGCTTCGCTGATTGGCAACCTTTGGAAATTTATTAAATTCCTATAAATGGGAATACTACCGCAGAAGATGTTCCAAAACTTCAGTGAGATAATACACGTGAGGCACCTAGCACCAGGCCGGTCAGCCGGGAAGGGCCCTGTCAGCGGCCGCCTGGACGGCACGGACCGGGATAAAGATGAAGGTAATTACGCACAGACTAGCACGAACAGAGCAACTCCCTCTGCGGACCTCAGCCGCCGGACTACACCCCTTCCCCTCTCCTGCGCCCTTAGCACACATGTGCTCTTTTCTGGGACGTTATGATGCGGTCCTCGGCGGCTTGAGAACAGAGCATTCCTCTTTCTTTCTTTTTTTTTTTTTTAAGATTTATTTATTTATTTATTTGACAGACAGCACAAGCAGGGAGCAGAGGGAGAAGCAGGCTCCCTGCTGAGCAGGGAGCCCGACGTGGGACTCGATCCCAGGACCCCGGGATCATGACCCGAGCCGAAGGCAGATGCTCAACAGACTGAGCCACCCAGGCGCCCCCAGAGCATTCCTCTTTCAAATGGTTGGAGTATGTTTTGTTTGTCTGTTTTCAAAGATTTTATTTTTTATTTTATTTTTTAAAAAGATTTTATTTATTTATTTGAGAGAGAGAGAATGAGAGACAGAGAGCACGAGGGGGAAGAGGGTCAGAGGGAGAAGCAGGCTCCCCGCTGAGCAGGGAGCCCGATGTGGGACTCGATCCCGGGACTCCAGGACCATGACCCGAGCGGAAGGCAGTCGCTCAACCAACTGAGCCACCCAGGTGCCCTATTTTTTATTTTTGTAAAAGATTTTATTTATTTATTTGAGAGAGAGAGCGCACGAGCAGGGGGGAAGGGGCAGATGGAAAGGGAGAAGCAGACTCCCCACTGAGCAGGGATCCCAGGAGCCTGGGATCATGACCTGAGCTAAAAGCAGACACTTAACCGACTAAGCCACCCAGGCGCCCCTCAAAGATTTTATTTTTAAGTAATCTCGACACCCAATGTGGGGCTCAAACTCACAACTCTGAGGTCGAGAGTCACAGGCTTTACCGACTGAGCCAGCCAGGCGCCACTGGAGTACCTTTATTATACTCCTGGTCTGACTTTATCACAAATTTTTTAATTGTAGTTATATTTACATAAGATCTAACACTTAACCGTTGTAAGTGCCTAGCTCAGTGGTGTTAAGTACATTCACACTGTTGCACAGTTAGCACCATTATCCATCCCCAGAATGTTATTTATCTTCCGGAACAAAAACTCTGTACCTGCTACACAATAACTCTCTATTCCCTCCCCGATGCCGCCCCTGACAACTACGATTCATTCGCTGTTCTAGATGCATCATGTAAGTGGAATCATGCAATATGGGACCGCTTGTGCCTGGCTAACTTCACTGAGCATAAGACCCTCAGGATTCACCCATGCTGGAACCTGCGTCAGAACGTCATTCCTTCTTACGACTAAATACTATTCCACTGTGTGTATCTATCACCTTTGGTTTATCCAGTCATCTGTTGACAGACACTTGGATTGTGTCCACCTTTTGAACATTGTGACTTTCTCATATTTTACATTCTGCAGCATTTTACATCTTGATTTTCAGACCTGTTAATGTTTCATCATACGAATACACTGAATCCCAGGAAAAGAATTATGAAATAATTTTTATTTTATTTCTGGCCGTTTACCATTTTGTGGCAACCACAAAGCCTGGGATTTCTAATTCTGTGAGTAGACAACGTAAGCCATTCAACTCTTTTGTTTCCTCTTCCAAAAGAGAAAACTAGTATATTCCTCAAATATCATCATGTCACTTTGATCTATTTTTTTTAAGTGATAAGAAGAGCAGACAAGGGACACCTGGGTGGCTCAGTCACTTAAGCTTCTGCCTTCAGCTCAGGTCATGATCCCAGGGTCCTGGGATTGAGCCCCGAGTCGGGCTCCCTGCTCAGTGGGGAGTGTGCTTGAGATTCTGTCTCTCCCTCTCCCTCTGCCCCTCCCCTCGCTCACTCTCTCCTCTCTCAAAAAAAAAAAAAAAAATTAAAAAGAAAAGTATGGCATATGGAGACCAGACTATTATGTTTATTATAAACAAAGCTGATTTTGGATAATGCAGCTTATCTCTATTTGTGAGCAGATAGCCCTCCAAATTCTGCACCCCAGATTTCGGCAGATCCACCCGGCTACTCGCAGACGGTGCTGGCCTGAGACAGCTCTCTGCTGCAGGAAGCAAACATTTCAGCAGGCACGCAGTCTGATTAAATGCTCGTCTTTTATACCCTCAACCCATTTCCTGGCCTTGTCACCCATCACACCGTATAGCAATGGCATCTTTTTCTCTCTTCTGTGAGCACATGTCCTTCGTCCATTCCTCTCCTCCAACAGCCTCGTTACTAAGCCCCTCTCTGGGGCCTGGCAATATGCTAGGTCTTGAGCACAGGATCTCACAAGGCGACAGAAGCCGACACAGTCGCTCCCCTTAAGGAGATCAGGATAGGGAATGTCGTAAAGGAAGTAAACAGAGTGCTGCGTTAGACAATGAGCAGGGAGAAACCACTTAACAAAGCAGGGAGAGAAGGCTTTCTTGGGAAGTGACTTTTGAGATGACACGTCAAGGCCGGGCAGAGGCTCGCCGGTGTGCTGGCACTCTGAAGCCTGGCGGAGGCCCTGCCCATGGCAGAGCTCAGTAAATGCTTAACAGCGAATGAGTGACGGCTGTGAAAACACTTTGCATGCGAGGAAAGGAGCCCACAAGGCTTAACCATTATCACCGGTTGATACGGGCAGATCTACTTGTATTCTGCACCCCTGGGGTACCCGAAGAGACGCTGAGGCTGACCACAGGACAAGACATTCATTTAAAGGGCATCTGCCCATCTGGACAGACCCAGGCCCCTTCTCACCAGGAGTGAGCCTGGAGCTATCAGGGACAGGCCTGAGCTCCCAGCCGCCGCAGACCAGGCCCTCCTATCCCAACACCCACCTGGCCCCATGTCCGCTACATAGTGACGGTGACGGTGATGAGACTGTTTATGGGTCGTGGAGGATGAGGACATTATAAATAAAATCAAGCATACCGTTTCAGTGACGGAAGGTAATGGTAACTGGATCTGAAACCGTAAAAGGAGCAAGCTGCCATTCCCAAATAAATGTTGGATAGTGAAAAAAAACGACTCATGCAGTGTCCTTCCTGACATCAGAGGCCTGGGGAGGAGTACAGAGAAGGACAAAGGACATTATTTTTGAAGTACATAGTGCATGCCAGTCACCGTGATGCACCTTGCCTCGTTCGGTTCTGGCACC
The DNA here is from genome assembly GCF_964656455.1 of Halichoerus grypus. Classification (NCBI taxonomy): domain Eukaryota; kingdom Metazoa; phylum Chordata; class Mammalia; order Carnivora; family Phocidae; genus Halichoerus; species Halichoerus grypus. The sequence goes on along the minus strand of NC_135715.1, from coordinate 61,550,868 downwards.
TGCAGGTCCCGCAAGAAGGGAATTCTACGCACCGTTCACAAAGGAGGAAACAGGCTGGGGGATTAAGCCCTGTTCTCAGGATCACAGCTCCTACCGACATAGCAGGCATTGGAACCGAAGCTTCTGACTCCAGAGCAGAGAAGAAAACCGAAGAAAGGAGAGAAAAATACAGGAAGGGCCCCACAGAATTGTCAATGATTCAGGAGCTGGCAAGCCGAGAAACTATCAGAGCATTTCTGTTTGCTTCCTCGCCCTCTGAACTGTTCAGTAAATAGGACAGCATGCAGAGCTAACTATTTCAGACCAGCTGTGGCTTTCCATGTGAAAGCAAGACAGGGACTTTAAATTTGTCACACGTAAAATTGGTAAAGGTAGGGCGCCCGGGTGGCTCTGTCGGTCAAGTGACCAACTCTTGATTTTGGCTCAGGTCATGATCTCAGGGTTGGGAGATCAAGCCCCACGTTGGACTCCGCACTGAATGCAGAGCCTGCTTAAGATTCTGTCTCCCTTTCTGCCCCCCCAACCCACCTGGTTCCTGCTCTCTCTCTCTCTCAGAAAAAAATATTGGTAAAGGTAAACCACTATCAGATACACGAAATGCTCCCTTTTAGGGGTACTGTGCCAGAGACCATGACTAAGTGTTTTCACATTCCTTACTACATTCAACAGGAGCACCAATATTTCATTCTCCATAAAGATGCTACTGAGATCTTGGAAAACAGTAGTCCTTCCGTTCTTGTACAGCGAACAGGGTTTGTTTAAGAGGCTCTAAATCACAAGCATATTCTAGCAGCTGTTTGCTTTTCCTAATACAAGCTACTTCCCCTTCTCTGCCACCATTACCAATATTCTGGTTCAAGGAGATATTAAGAGACACGGTAAATTATTCACTTTTCAGAACTTGCTTAGTTCTTGAATTAATGTATTTTAGAAAGCAGGTTTGCTTCAGCCCCTTACGGCTCTGTTACTTAGAATGAAATCTTCCTAATTTAATAGTCAATTTGCATACATGTATAAATGCATGGATTTTAAAAGCAACTTTGGGATTAAGAGGATTTGGTTGTCATTATTTGCATAACTTAAAGCTGATTACTCCAAGGAATTTTGGATCAATTTTAAGAATGGTAACAAGGCAAGCATCTAAATATAACACATTCTTTAGAACCAAGAATCTAAGGATAATAAATACATTCTTTAAAATCAAGTCTGTAAATGGCCAGATAAAGGATGTTTTTAACATCATGGTCTCAGCTGTGGACATATCATCTCTATCATCTGTCAAAACTACGGCTAAGCAATGCCTGTCTTCCAGTTATTTATCCATTTCCATTCATTCCTTAATATTAGGAAATGTTGTTCCATACAAAAGAATATCTGTAATATAATGTAAATATAAATAATAGAAATAATCTAAAGCATGATAATAAAATGACCACCTGTGAACCTACCATCCAACTTAAGACATTGTTAGTATTATTGAAGCTCCCTGTCTCCCTCCTCAATCACATGGCCATATCTCCTGAAATACAGTGTTGTGTTCATCATTCCCATGCTTTTCTTTAAGTTTCATCACATTTATCGCACAAGGCAATATATTCAAAATTTGGCTTTTGAATTGTATGGACATGGTGTTATATTACATGCATTCTTCTGCGACTTACTTTCCACGCAACATTGTTTCTGAAATCATCTGTGTTGATGTGTATAGCTAGCTCCATTTGAATGATTTTCACTTGGGCAGAGCGTTGCATTGCATAAATAAGCTACAGTCAATCAGTTCTCTGGGTGATGGGCGCTTTCTCCCCCGATTTATACCACTTCGAACAGTTTTTTTTTCCACTTTTTTTTTTTTTAAGATTTTATTTATTTATTTGACAGAGAGAGACACAGCGGGAGAGGGAACATAAGCAGGGGGAGTAGGAGAGGGAGAAGCAGGCTTCCCGCCGAGCAGAGAGCCTTATGCGGGGCTCGATCCCAGGACCCTGGGATCATGACCTGAGCCGAAGGCAGGCACTTGACGACTGAGCCACCCAGGCGCCCCTCACATTTTTTTTTTTAAGTAAGTTCTATGCCCAATGTGGGGCTTGAACTCACGACCTTGAGATCAATAGCCACACGCTCTATTGACGGAGCCAGCAAGGTGTCCCTGCTTTGAACAGTTTTATACATGCCTCTCGGCACATATTTGCAAGGGTTTCTTTGGGTGTATACTCCAGGAGCAGGATTGATTGTTTATAAGGTTCTATAATTATATATGTAAAAAATATTTATATACACAAAATTATATGTATTTATATTATATATTTATATATACATTTACATCTGTATAAATGTATAATTAAATGTTACATGTATAATTATGTTATACATTTACATATGTATATTATGTATTATAAATTATAATTATGTAATTCCAAAAGTGGTTGCCAGTTTTCACTCCCACCAACAGTGTATAAATGATATTGCCTTTTAATTGTTCACCCATCTAAAGAATGTACAAATGTTATCATAATATGGTTTTAATTTGCATTTCCCTGAACATTCTTTCATATGTTTATTAGCTATTTATATATTTTCTCCTATGAAATGAAATGTCCGTCTTTGTCTTTTGACTATATTCTTTCAGCTGGTTTATTTCCCTCTATTTGATTTTTAGGAGTTCTTTATATATTCTATATACAAATTATTTGGTGATTATATGTAAAGCATTTATCTTCCTGTTTCCTGCTTATCTTTGCACTCTTGGCACTGCCTTTTTTAATTCAAAGTTCTAAATTTTGGGGCGCCTGGGTGGCTCAGTCGTTAAGCATCTGCCTTCTGCTCAGGTCATGATCCCAGGCTCCTGGGATCGAGCCCCGCGTCGGGCTCCCTGCTCTGTGGGAAGCCTGCTTCTCCCTTTCGCACCCCCCACCCCTGCTTGTGTTCCCGCTCTCGCTGTGTCTCTCTCTGTCAAATAAATAAATAAAATCTTAAAAAATAATAACAAAGTTTAAAAAAATTTTTTAAAAAGTTCTAAATTTTAACAAATTTATGAATCTTTTCCTTAGAGATTGTGCTTTTTGATATTTTAAATCCTTATCTATGCCAGAGCTGTAAAGATATTTTTGTTTTAAATGTTTTAAATTTTATCTTTCTCACTGAATAATTGAATTGGATTTTTCTGTATAGCATGAAGTAAAGAATTCCCTCTTTTCCTTCATATGGATAACCCATTGTCCTGCAACCATTCGTGGAATATCTCTTTTCCCATTGACTGCCAATGCCAACTTTGTCATGCATCTGGTTTCCATAAACTGTTGGCTCTATTTCTGTGTTCTCTATTCTATTCCACAAATTTATTTAGCTATCCCTGTGAGCAATGTCCTGATGTCTACTAATTATAGCTTTATGATAAGTCTCGATAGCTTTCAAATCGAGGCAACTCCCTCACCTCATCTTGTGTTCTTTTTCAAGAGCATTTTGGCTCTTCTTGGTTGCTTCCCCCTATAATTTTATCATAAATTTGTGAAGCTCTATGAAAAACCTTGTTGGGACTCTGAACGAAATTGCATTAAATCTATAGGTAAATTTGGAAAGAATCAAATCTTTATAATATTGAGTCTTCTTATCCATCAACTTTTTATCCATCTACTTACTTAAATCTTTTTATTATTATTATTATTATTCTAACTTAAGTAGGCTCCATGCACAATGTGGGGCTCAAACTCCCAACCCTGAGATCAAGAGTCTCATGCTCTACTGACTGAGCCAGCCAGGCACCCCTTTTTTCATTACTTTTTATTACTTACTATGTTTCATTAAAGTTTTAAGAGTTTTCTTCACAGACATCCTAAATATTTTCCATTAAGATTTTGTTCAGTTATATATATATATTTTTAAGATTTTATTTATTTATTTGAGAGAGAGAATGAGAGAGAGAGCACATGAGAGGGGGGAGAGTCAGAGGGAGAAGCAGCCTCCCTGCTGAGCAGAGAGCCCGATGCGGGACTCGATCCTGGGACTCCAGGATCATGACCTGAGCCGAAGGCAGTCGCCCAACCAACTGAGCCACCCAGGCACCCTGTTCAGTTATATTTTTGCTGCTACTATGAACAGTATCTTATAAATCATCTTTTATCTGTCGCTGGTGTATAGAAATGCAGTTGCAAACTTGCTAAATTCTCCCATTCTTATAATTTATAGATTATTTTTTTCTACATAATCATAGACTCTAAAAACGACAATTTTGTTTTTCTATTTCTGTATCAGTTTTCTACTGATGTCTAACAAGTAACCTCAAACTTAGTGGCTTAAAACAGTATGCACATTATCTCCCAGTTTCTGTGGGTCACTTAACTGGGTCCCCTCTTCAAGGTCTCACAAGGCTGCAATCAAGGAGTCCACTAGGCTATGTGACTTTCCAGAGCTTGGGGTCCTCTTCCAAGGTTGGTGGCAGAATTCAGTTATTTGAGGCTGTAGAACTGAGATCTCCATTTTGTTGCAGGCTGTCAGACAGGAGTTGCTTTTAGCTCCTGGGGGCCCTGCAGTTCCCTGCCATGTGGCCCATTCATAGGCCTTTTCAAGACATGGCAGCTTCCTCAAAGCCAGTAGAATTCTCACCCCGTTGGCTAACAAGGAGTCTTACATAATGTAATGTAACCACAAGAGTGACTAATTTCATCACTTTTGCCATAGAGCATAACTCAGTTGAGGGAGTGACTACCCCATCACCTTTGCCATATTCTATTTGCTAGAAGCAAATCTCAGGTTCTGTCCATACTCAAGGAGAGGATGTGATTCACTGAGGATTACTTTAGGATGAATTTCTAATCCTAATAGCATTTATATATGTTTTTTCTTGCTACAGTACATAGGTTAGGCCCCCAGGATAATTTTTTTTTTAAGATTTTTATTTTTTTATTTGAGAGAGACACAGAGAGAGAGAGAGAGCATGAGCAGAGAGGGGGAGAAGCAGAATCCCAGCTGAACTGGGAGCCTGATGCGGAGCTCAATCCCAGGACCCTGAGATCATGACCTGAGCTGAAGACAGACGCTTAACCCACTGAGCCACCCAGGTGACCCCCTTTTTTAAGATTTTATTTGAGAGCGAGCGAGTGAGCAATCACGTGCATGCGTGAACGAGGGGAGGGGCAGGGCGGAGAGAGAGTGAGAGGGGGAGAATCCCAAGCAGACTCGTGCTGAGCACAGAGCCCATGCGGGACTCCCATCTCATGACCTTGACATCATGACCTGAGCTGGAACCAAGAGTCAGATGCTTAACCCAGGCGCGCCTCCACCCCAACCCCCGCCAGTATAATGTTGAAAAGAAATGTGGTCTACTTACCATCTTAAAGGAAATGGCACCATGATTCACCAAAGTAAGACGTTTGCTATAGGTTTTTTGTAAATGCCATTTATCAGGTTAAGGGGGCTCTACTCCAAGTTTTCTAAGATTTTTAAAATTATTATAAATGGCTGCTGAATTTTATCAAAACTTTTTTCTGCCTTTTTTTTTTTTTGAGAGAGAGAGAGAGAGCATGCGTGGACAGGCGTGGTAGTAGGAGCAAAGGGTGAGAGAATCTTAAGAAGGCTCCCACGTGGGGCTCGATTTCACGACACTGAGATCGTGACCTGAGCCAAAACCAAGAGTCAGAAGTTTAACCAGCTGAGCCACCCAGGCACCCCTGCATTCTTTAATTCTCTTTTCTCCATTGTTAAACCTCCCTTGCATTCTAGGAATAAACTCAGTTTGACTGTGGTTTCTTTCCTATTCGTTGCTGGATTTAGTTTGCTATGTTGTTTTCCATTTTTCAAATGTGCCTTCATGATTACGATTAACCTTTGTGAATTCCAGTCTCTTGAAATTAATTTGGGGTTTGTTTGCTCTTTTTCTGTGCTTTAGAATAATTTGTATAAGATTAGAATTACTTTCCTTCTGAATGCTTAGAACTCGCCTGACAAATAGTCTGAAATTGAGCTTTCTTTCTGGGAAGATTTTTTTTTTTTTAAGTTACCTCTACGCTGGAACTCACAACCCCTGAGATCAAGAGTTGCACGCTCTACCCATTGAGCCAGTCAGGTGCCCCTTTCTGGGAAGATTTTTAAAATAGAGATCTGATTTCTTTGTTATTAAATTATCATTTAAAAAAATCTCTAATAATGTCTTTCAGACTATTTTTTTCTGATATGAATATAGCCACAACCGGATTAACACTTGTCCATTTTTTCCCTTTACTTCCAAACTTCCGGTATTCCTGTTTTAGCTGTGCCTCTGCCAAACAGCCTTATCACTTGACGTTTTAAAAAATTCATCCTGGGTCCCTGGGTGGCTCAGTAGGTGAAGCATCTGCCTTTGGCTCAGGTCATGATCCCAGGGTCCTGGCATGGAGCCCCGTGTCCAGCTCACTGCTCATCGGGGAGTCTGTTTCTCCCTCTACTCTTCCCCCGCTGCTCGTGATCTCTCTCTCTCAAATAAATAAAGTCTTTAAAAATAAATAAAAATCGGGGTGCCTGGATGGCTCAGTCAGTTGAGCATCTGCCTTCAGCTCAGATCATGATCCCAGGGTCCTGGGATCGAGTCCTGCATCGGGCTCCCTGCTTAACAGAGTCTGCTTCTCCCCGTTCTTCTGCCCCTGCCCCCTGCTCATGCTCCCTCTCTCTCTTTCTCAAAATCTTTAAAAAAAATAACAATAAAAAATGCATCCTCACATAACCTATTATTGTCATATATTTTAATCACTCCTATAAGACATTTCATTATTTATAATTAACTTACATATTCACCTCTTTCTTTGCTCACTCTTTCTTCTTATATTTCATACCTTAAATTTGGGATTACGTCCTTTTCGCTTAAAGCACATTTTTAGGATTGTAATGGTCTGCTGCTAGCCAACTACTTTTATCTGACAAATGTATTTAACCCTCATTTTTTTAATTTTCTTTTTTTTTAAGATTTTATTTATTTATTTGAGAGAGAGAGAAAAAAAAACAGCATGAGAGGGGAGAGGGTCAGAGAAGCAGTCTCCCCACCAAGCCAGAGGCCTGATGTGGGACTCGATCCCAGGACTCCAGGATCATGACCAGAGCTGAAGGCAGTCGCTTAACCGACTGAGCCACCCAGGTGCCCCACCCTCATTTTTTTTTAAAAGATTTTATTTGAGAGACAGAGCGAGAGAGCGAGCATGCATGAGTGGGGGCAGGGAGGGGCAGAGGGAGAGGGAGAATTATGGGATCGAGTCCCACAAATGTTATATTTTTAAAAAAAATTTTTTTAAGTGCTTCTCAATGCCCAACATGGGGCTTGAACTCATGACTCTGAGATGAAGAGTTAATGCTCTACCAACTGAGCCAGCCAGGTGCCTAACAAATGTTACCTTCTTGTATCAATCCTTACCTCTCTTCCATATTTCTCTTTTCTTCTCTGCACTACATATGGATTAAGTAGGGTTCACACTAGGCATTTTTTTTTAAGTAGGTTCAACACTCTCGACCCTGAGATCAAGACCTGAGCTTAGATCAAGAGTTGGATGCTTAATTGACTGAGCCACCCAAGTGCCCCTATATGGATTTCTTTAGATCTACTTTTGTGTCTAATCTGTTGTTACACTCCCTAAATTTTTTTCCCAAAATCTAGTCACTTTTATTGTCTCCTGCTCTATATTTTACTCTATCTTAAATATAGTTCAAAGTATATGATAAGCCCAATATTTATTTGAGGGGGGGGATCTCAAGCAGGCTCCACACTCAGGGCAGAGCCAGACACGGGGCTTGATCTCACGACCCCGAGATGATGACCTGAGCTGAAATCAAGACTCGGATGCTTAACTGACTGAACCACCCAGATGCCCCAAGCCCAATATTTAAAGGTTTTATGAGTCTGCTCCTGTCCAATCACACTGTTTTATTTCCTCATGTGTTTTGTAATTTGAATTCTGAGTTGATGGTAGGTTCCTTCATATGATTTTCATTTGCTTATGCCAGGGGCCTAAAAAACTACTAGCCTACGGCCACTGTAAACTAAATTCCTGTTCTGAGTTTTTTAGAATCTTCATTCCGTTGAGTTGTATGAATTCGAGTCACATTGCTAAGCACCATAATAGAAAATAAATAGTTCTAACTTTGGCACGAAGACCTAAAGGACTAGAGGGGTTAGAATAAGCCGCTTCTTTCTTTTTTTTAAAGATTTTATTTATTTATTTGACAGAGAGAGACACAGCGAGAGAGGGAACACAAGCAGGGGGAGTGGGAGAGACAGAAGCAGGCTTCCCGCCGAGCAGGGAGCCCGATGCAGGGCTCGATCCCAGGACCCCGGGATCATGACCTGAGCCGAAGGCAGACGCTTAACGATTGAGCCACCCAGGAGCCCCTAAGCTGCTTATTTCTACAAGGTTACTCCTTGTTGGTGACCCAGACTTAGACAAGGGTAGTTAATTTAGGGTGAAATATATAAAGGTATATAAATATGTATATATACAAATATATAAAAATATATGTGTATAATATAGTCAGTGCATATAAACCTGTCTATAAATCATCTCAACTGTTACAGCACTCTGATGTCATCAGATATGTGGCTGATAATTATATTTCAAAGTACAGTCACTGAAAAGAAAAAGATTAGAGTAAGTTGTCTTAAACTTATTACTAACTCTAAAATACTCTTCTTGTTAAGAATTACTAGTTGCATCTGTGAATGTTGACAACTTTTCTCCATGCAAGAATATTCTTCAGTTACCATTATATACTTTTAAGCAATTTAACATTTATACCATTCAAATCAGATGTAATAATTAACACAACATAGGAAAACTTCTAATAAAATTATTTTATTTAGTTATAATATCCATCACCAACAGCTTGAAATAAAAATTTTCATGGTCTTCAATTGAACTGTATGCCACTTTCTTTTAGAATGTCTTGTTTTTCATTAAAATAATTTCTAAACCACTCTATGTGTTCAATCTTCTGTTTAACACTCAGGTATGGGTTTTTGGAAAGGCCACAGGTCACCAGCTCCATGAAGTGGCGAATGGGTCCTTGTTTTGGAAAATCTTTCAGGTGTTTATCCAGAAATACATGTTCATGAAATTCTGAACCATCATCATCAAAACCTAGGAAATGAGATAAAATACATTACAATTTTGATGTAAAACCTCTATTGTAAAATTAACATTAATGAGTATTACAGTTAAAGCCATGAACTTTGGAGTTAGATCTAGGTTTGTCCGCCAATTTACTAATTGTCTGGGCAAATTAATTAACCTGAGCATCAGGTATAAAATGAGGCTTCCTGGGGTTTCTGTAAAGATTACAAAGACACAAAACTTATAAAACTCTTATAATGCTTAGCACATTATAAATGTTCAAAGTGTAGCAGAGTTACTGCTAATGAAAACTTCAATTCTAAAGCAACCACTAAAAAAACTATACAAACTACACTAAAAAAAATTATATAAATAAAACAAAATAGAATCTTAAAACATGTTCAAGCAGCCCACAGGAAGCCAAAGGGGAAAAAAAAGGAATGAGAAATGGAGAAAATGAACAGAAAACAAGTAATAAAATAGGTGATTTAAGTCCTAATAAATCAGTAATTGCTTCAAATGTAAATGGTCTAAATATACTAATCAAAAGACAGAGATTGCAGAGTGAATATAAAAACATGCATCCAACTATATGCTTTCTATATGAAACTCACTTCAAACACAACATAGGAAGGTTGAAAATAAAAGGATGGAGAAAAATATATCTTGTTAACATTAATTAAAAAAAAAGAAAGCATGAGTGGCTATATGATTATCAGACAAAACAGACCTCAGAGCAAAAAAAAATTACTAGGGAGAAAGAAAAACATTACATAATAAAAGGGTCAATCCACTAAGAAGACATAGTGATGTGAATTACGTATGCACCGAACAACAGAGTTTCTAAATACGTGAAGAAAAAAATGATAGAAATAAAAAAGAAACAGAAAAACCCACAATTATAGTGGGGATTTCAACAGTCCATTGTCAGCAATTTCAAGAACTACCAGGTGGAAAATTAGCCAAGATAAAGAAGAACTGAACAATATCAACAAACATTATCAAACTGACGTCTACAGAACACTCCACCAAACTATTTCAGAATACAAATTCTTTTCAAGCATTCATGGAACATTCACCTAGCTGGACCACATCCTGGGTCACAAACTGCAACACATTTAAAATAACTGGAGTAACACATAGTACATTCTCAGACCATAATGGAATCAAACTAGAAATCAGTAACAGAAAGACAATAGGAAACAGTTAAAATTAAACAATATACTTTAAAAACACTCAGAATTGCCATGAAAATGAAAACACAACAAATCAAAATTCGTGGCTAAAGCAGTGCTAAGAGGGATACATACAGTACTAAATGAATACATAAGAGGAAAAGTCTCAAATCAATAATCTAATTCCCACCTCAAGAACCTAGCAAAAGAGCAAAATAATCCCAAAGGAAGCAAAGGAAGGAAATAATAAAGATAACATCCAAAGTCAGTAAAATTGAAAATAGAAAAATAGAGAAAAATCAATGAAACCAATACTAGTTCTTTAAAAAAAAAAAAATCAGTGAAATCAATAAATCTCTATTAAGTCTGATAAAGAAAAAAGGAGAAGAATGAAACAGGAATGAAAAGGGGGTTATCGCTATAAATCCTGAAACCATCAGAGGCATCATAAGGGAATACCACAAACAACTATACACTAAAATACTCAACAACTTAAAAAAAAAAAAAGGACAACTTAAAGAGAATCCACTAAAGGACCAAAATTCAAATCAAAATAGGTAACTTGAATTGTCTCGTAACTATTAAAGAAAAGGAATTTGTAGTTTAAAAGGTCTCAAAAGAGAAATCCCTCAGCCCAGATGGCTTCACTTGAGAATTTTATTTAACACTGAAAGAAAACAAACACCAGCTTTACACAATCTCTTCTGGAAACTAGAACAAAGAACACTCCTAACTCATTTTATAAGGCCAGTATTACCTTGTTACCAAACCAGACAAAGACACAACCACAAAACAAATAAATTGAGAGAGAGAACTACAACCCATTATCTCTCATGAACTTAGAGGCAAAAACTTTAAACAAGATTAGCAAACAAACCCAACAATGTATAAAAAGATTTATATGCCAAGATTAAGTGGGACTTAGACCAGGTGTGCAGGGATGGTGCAACATTTGAAAATCAATGTAATCCACCATATCAACAGGTTGAAGAAGAAAAGTCCTACGATATAACACCCATTTTTCTTTTTTAAGATTTTATTGATTTATTTGAGAGAGAGAGAGCACAAGAAGGGAGAGGGGCAGAGGGAGAAGGATTCCCAGATGAGCAGGGAGGCTGACTCGGGGTCCAGTCGTAGGACCCTGGGATCATGACCTGAGCCAAAAGCAGACACTTAACTGACTGAGCCACCCAGGCACCCCACAACACCCATTTTTGATAAAAATTCTCACCAAGTTAGAAAAAAAGAAAAACTACTTCAACCTCATAAAGAGCATCTACAAAAAATCTATAGCTAATATACTTCATGGTGAAAGACTGAAGGCTTTTTCCCTAAGTTCCTGAACAAGACAACAAAGTCAGCTTTTACTTACCACTTTTACTCAACACAGTACTAAAAATTTTAGCCACTGCAATGAGGGAGGAAGAAAATGCATACAGATGGCAAAGGAAGAAATAGAACTACCCCTATTTGTAGATGACATGTTTGTCTACATAGAAAATCCCAAAGAATCTACAAAAAAAAAACCCTCCTAGAACTAACTAGTCAGTTCAGTAAGGTTACATGATACAAGATCAACACACACACACACAAAAAAATCACTCACATTTCTAATTACATTTAAATTGGAAAACTCAACACACTAAGATATTCTCTCCAAACTGATCTATATGTTTAATGTACTTCCTATCAAAATCTCAGTAAAGTTTTGCCACCAACAAGTTTATTCTAAAATTTACATGGAAAGGCAAAAGTTGTAGAATATTACAACAATCTTGGAAGAGAAGAACAAAATGGGAGCAATAATGCTAAGATTTAGCTAAGAAATAGCTACACTCATCAAAAGTGTGGTATTGGCAGAGGGACAGACACATAGATTGATGGGACAAAAGGGAGGGCCCAGAAATAGACCGTTAGGGACCCCTCAAAATCGATAGGTTGAGGTCCTAACCCCAATGTGACTATATTTAGAGATAGGACCTTTAAGAAGGTAATTAAGGTTAAATGAAGTTGCAACAGTGGAGTCCTGATGGACTGGTGCCCTTATAAGAAGAGGAAGAAACACAAGGAGCACCCACAGAGAAAAGATCACATGAAGACACAACAAAAAGGCAAACATCTACAAACCACGAAGAGAGGCCTCAGGAAAAATAAAACCTGCTGGCACCTTGATCTTGGGCCTTCAAGCCTCCAGAACTGTCAGAAAATTAATCTGTTCAGGCCACCCAGTCTGTGGTTTTTTGTTATGGCAGCCCTAGCAGAGTAATACAGACCCACACAAATGTGCCCAATTTTTAAAAAATATTTTATTTCTTTGACAGAGACAGACAGACAGAGAGCACAAGCAGGCGGAGCGGCAGAGGGAGAGGCAGGCTCCCCACTGAGCAGGAAGCCCAATGTGGGGCTTGATCCCAGGATCCCGGGATCATGAGCCAAAGGCAGACACTCAACCGACTGAACCACCCAGGCGCCCCAAATGTGCCCAAACTTTTAAACAAAGGTGCAAAGACAATTCAATGAAGAAAGGATAGTCTTTCTGACAAATCACGCCAGAGCAAGTGGATATCTATTGACACACACACAGAAAAAACTTCAACCTAAACCTCATACCTCATATAAATTAACCCCAAATGGATCATGAATTTAAATGTAAAACTATAGGGGAGCCTCGGTGGCTCAGTCAGTTAAACGTGCTTGTGTCACACTCCCCCTGCTTGTGTTCCCTCTCTCGCTATGTCTCTCTCTGTCAAATAAATAAAATCTTAAAAAAAAAATTAAAGATTTAAAAAAAAATAAACGTAAAACTAGAGATTTTACAGAAAAAAACACAGTGGAGTGGCACTTGGCTGGCTCAGTCAGTAGAGCGTGGGACTCCTGATCTTGGGGTTATGAGTTCAAGCCCATGCTGGGTGTAGGGAATGCTTAAAAATAAAATCTTAAAAAAGAAAAAAACAGGAAAATATTCTAGTTCAAAGCTGGCAAAGAACCTGACACTAAAAGTACCATCCATAAAAGGAAAAACTGGACCCCATCAAAATTAAAAACTTTTGCTCTGTGAAAGACTCTGTTAAGAGGATGAAAAGACAAACTACAGACTGGGAGAAAATATCTGCAAACTAAATTTTTTTTTCTTTTTTTTTTAGAGAAAGAGAGCCGGGGAGGAGCACAGGGAGAGGCGGAGAGAATCTTAAGCAGGCTCCATGCCCAGCACAGAGCGCGACTTGGGGCTCGATCTCACAACCGAGATCAAGACCTGAGCCGCAACCAAGAGTCAGATACTTAACTGACTGAGCCACTCAGGCACCCCAATGCAAACCAAATACTCAATAAAGGTCTAGTGTCTGGAATATATTTAAAAAAACTCTCAAAGCTCTACAGTAAGAAAACCAGAGAATCCAATTAGAGAATGGTCAAAAATAGCACGGAGGACCATAGGGGAAGGGAGGGAAACCTGAAGGGGGAGAAATCAGAGAGGGAGACGAACCATGAGAGACCATGGACCCCGGAAAACAAAGTGAGGATTTCAGAGGGGAGGGGGTAACAGGGTGATGGGTATTAGGGAGGGCACATGTGATGAGCACTGCGTGTTATACCTCACTAACGAATCGTCCAACACTACATCAAAAACTAATGATGCTACACAGTGGCTAACTGAACATACTAAAAAAAAAGAGAGAATGGGCAAAAAAAGCAAGAACAGACATTTCATTGAAGAAGATATACAGATGGCAAACACACACAAGAACAAGGTCAACCTCTCTAGCCATTAGGGAAATGCAGATTAAAACCACAATGAGCTATCAATACACATCTATCCGAATGTAAACACATCTAAAAGAAAAACAGTGACATCATCAAATGTTGGTGAGAACGAGAAGCTAGATGGTTCACACATTGCTGGTCGGAATATAAAATGGCACAGCCACTCTAGAAAACAGTTTGGAAGTTTCTTTGAAAAACTAAACATGCAGGGGATGCCTGGGTGGCTCAGCTGGTTAAGTGTCTCCAGACTTCAGCTCAGGTCATCATCTCAGGGTCCTGGGATCAAGCCCAACAGGCTCCCCCCAACCCACCCCGTTCCGTGGGGAGTCTGCTTCTCCCTTTCTCTCTCCCTCTGCCCCTCCCCCTGCTCATACATGCGCTCTCTCTCTCTCTCTCAAATGAATAAATAAAATCTTAAAAAAACCACTAAAACTAAACATGTAGGGCACCTGGTTGGCTCAGTTTAAAAAAAAAAAAAACAAGAAACAAAAAAAAACAAAAACAAGCCACAAACATACTGATACATGCAACAACATGGATAAATCTCCAGATAATTAATCAGGCTGAGTGAAAAAAAGTTAATTCCCAAAGCTTACATGCTGTATGATTCTATTTGTATATACTTCTTGAAATGAAAAAATTAAGAAATGGTGACTGAATTTAGTGATTGCCAGGGATCCAGGACTAAGGGGAGGCAGTGGACAGCAAGCAGGTGTGGTCATAAAAGGGCTCTAAGAGGGCTCTTTGAGGTGATGGAACTGTGTATCTTGACTGTGGTGGTGGTCACGTGAGTCTACGCATGTGATAAAATTGCACAGAACTAAATACGTATGTATAAAGGAGTATTTGTAAAGCTGGTGACATCTGAACGTTTGAAGAACTGTATCAATGCCAATTGCCTGGCTGTAATATCGTACTCTGGTTTTGCAGGAAGCAACTATTGGGAGAAAATGGGTAGAAGCTATCCAGGGTATTTATTCTCTCTTCAATGGCATGTGAATCTATAATTATCTCAAAATAAAAGGCTTAAATGCTTTCTACTCATGCTTGCCGTTAGTTTGTATTTACTGGAAGAGATTTTTGTAAAAATTTATTTGGACATTTAAAGATCTATACACTATTTTTATTAAAACTAAAGTAAATAAAATCAAGGTGGTAGATAGACAAATGGCCACATATCATATCACTCCTATGTTTCTAGACATGCCCCTTCACAATGTGATTTTGTCATTCTTCCCATAAATGGAGTCTGTTTCTCAGACCCTCGAATTCAGGGTTGGCCAAGTGACCTGCTTTGGTCAATGGGATATTACTCAGAACAGTGCAAACAAAGGCTGGAAAAGTACTTACACATCAATCCTTGCTCTTCCTTGCTGTTAGGAACTCTACTACAGTCATGTGAAGAAGCCCAAGCTAGTGTGTGAGATGATGAGTGACATATAACCCAGTTATCTCCATCTCCCCTGACAAGAGCCAGCACCCACAACCAGACATGTGAGACAAGCCACTCTAGAGGGAACCACCCTCAGCTAAGCTGCCAAAACCAACCAGAAAACCCATAAATTCAGGAGCAGTTATAACTTAGTTGTTGTCTTACTAAGTTTTGGGGGTAGCATGTTATGCATCAAAAACTGATACATTTCAAAACTTATTGCACTTACACTTTTTTGGTGGCATATATATGGCTAAAGAATATTCAAGAGCCAAGACTCTGTTAACTGGGTAGTGGTAAAAACATGATTAAATTTAAAGTCAAAGTCAAAGCTAAAATAAAACTTTTATCAATCCAATATATAATAACTACTGCAAAATCTAAGTGGGAATAATGCCACTTAACTGCTCTTATAAATCTCTATGCTGGCAAAGCAAAACAGAAGGGACAAACCAGTTCTTAAAAAAAAAAAAAAAACTGGAAAAAAGCTACTTCAAATTGGAAAATAATTTGTATGTTTTATGTGTTAAAACAACAAACTAATTTTTTATATAAATGAAAAACATAACACTGGAAAGTAAAGTTGTCAACACAGGACACGTCATTTTGTCATTTTCAGTATTACGTTCAGAAACTGGCATGGCTCACCCCTAAAAATAAAACACCTTTCCCCAAAAGCATCAAAGTAAATCTTCATGAAGCTAACTATTAGTAGAGAGAGCATGACATTTTATTAATCTTAAAATTTAAAAATAAGAAATATAGAAGAGTATTATTGAACTGTAAAGGTTCCAAATTCTAATGCCAGTCTCTTAAAGTATTCTGAAGTTCCTAAGTGTATATTGAGGAGAGTGATCAAAGTGAGAAAGTTTCCACAGTTCCTTTCCTGTTTTTCATTCAGATAACAATTGCCTCAAGGAGCTGGAAATGAGATACCTCCCTTTCCCACCCTGAAGCATCAATAATATGTACAGTGTATATGGAAACTTGTCACATTTATCTCCCTAACCTGACCAAAAGACATGGTTTTTTTCCCTTTCGTAAAAATTAAACTTTCTCAAAACCCAGGTCAAATTTAAGATAAATTTCTTTGGAGTTTGGACACTCAAGATTTTGATGAACTGAAGTGTTTTATTGTTGATGACAATGTACACTAACCCTTACTTTTTGGTTACCCTATTTGGTGGTTCCTAGAAAATACATATCCTCACTAATAGTTTAAGATTTCAGATCCTTGCAGCATAGTAAAACCCCCTCATATATATTGTTGTTATAGGAAGTAGGAACAGGGATGATGACGGCTGATGATGCTTTACTTGTATAACCTCACTTGTTTTTCAGAAGAATCCCATAAAATAAATCCTATATTCATCCCCATCATTTCATAGACAGGGGAAGTGAGGCTTAGTGAGATTAAGCATATAACTCATTCAAAACTTGAACCCCTAACCACTATTTCTCCTAAATAAAGTCACATGTTGGGGCACCTGGGTGGTTCAGTCGGTGAAGCGTCTGCCTTCGGCTCAGGTCATAATCCCGGAGTTCCGGGATCAAGCCCAGCATCGGGCTCCCTGCTCAGCAGGGAGTCTGCTTCTCCCTCTGCCCCTCACCCCGCTCATGCTCTCTCTCTCAAATAAATAAATAAAATCTTAAAAAAAGAAAAGTCACATGTTATTCTACCTTAATATTGGGTTTTAGAACCATGTTTTCAACTATGAGGACTTAGAACACTCAAGTTTCATCAAATAAGGAAATCTTTCCTTAATATTCTGTATTACACTGTATTCTGTTAACTTTTTCTCCTTTTAAAATTCTGTGTTCATACAGAGGGAAATGAACTAACATTTATTTACATGTATTATATGCCAAGAACTGTGCTGAGCAACTCACATAACTTTGTCTTAGTTCTTACATTCTTCCAATGAGGTATCTTTAATTTTATAGATGAGGAAACTCATCTGGTTTTTTAACCTCTAGAGGTTAGTTTCCTCAAAGGCAAATGGCTAATCACCAAGAGAGCTGGATCTGTACTCTGGTTTGCACAACTGAAAAGTCCTTGGGCTTTTTTTCCACCTTTCTCTGATATCTACCAGAGTATGGAAAGCATAATACTTTGAGAAATATACATGTTATGTAACAGATAAAACACAACAACACAGCATCCTTTATTACTGCATATACTGTACAAAAACACAAAATATTCAGATTTTATTAAAGGAATTATCAGTCTCTAAAGTTTTCCTATACAAAGTAATACTATATGAAGATATAAGACAAAATATTTCTGATATTTAAGCTTCCATTCCACCTATTAATCCAAAAAATGAAAGATTATAAAAAAATAAAATGTTACAGTGACATCATAATATTACAAAGGTTAAAATGTGGACTATATTTTCCTAAGACTTACTGAGGTGTTTACAATTCCTAGCTAACTGTACCATAAAAGTAAATGAATCTCCTCTAATTGAAAATACACCTGAAATGTTTAGCTAATGATAACATTAAAAAAGCATAAAAATAAATAGCATAGTAATACTGTTTTCCTTTTGAGTGAGGAAGAAGTGACATCTCCAGAATAATCTTCAGGAAAGTAGATAATAGCATCTAATAGTTCGAAGAACCTAGGTATGCAGCCGGAGGTCCAAAAAATTTTGAAGCCTTCTAACATTTTTGCTTTGAATAGCTTTCAACTCCAAGAACCTTTCATCTCATTAATGCAATAGTTTTGTGAGTAAAAGATAACCAGCATAAAACTTTCAGAGTTGTAATGTTCTCCAAAATTGAAATATAATCTCATACCCAGGATTTAATATATGAGAAGATTTTCCAGGTAATCTGCTTAGCAATTAGTAACTATCATCATTTGCAGTCAACACTTTCATGTCTCATAGAAATTCATGATGCATTTCTGCCATATAACTTTACTTCCTTTTTAAATTTTTATTATTTTTAAGTAGACTCCATGCCCAGCGCAGAGCCCAACACGGGCCTGAACTCATGACCATGAGGTCAAGATCTGAGCTGAGATCAAGAGTTGGACACTTAGGGTTGCCTGAGTGGCTCAGTCGGTTAAGCGTCTGACTTTGGCTCAGGTCATGATCTCAGGGTCCTGGGATCGAACCCCACGGCAGGCTCCCTGTTCAGCGGGGAATCTGCTTCTCTCTCTCCCTCTGCCCCTCCCCTCCCACTCATGTTCTCTCTTAAATAAATAAGTAAAATCTTAAAAAAAAAAAAAAAAGAGTTGGACACTCAACCAACAGAGCCTCCCAGGTGCCCCTAATTTTACTTCATTTTCCTTATCAAAAACCCAGAATTAAATGAAATCCTAACTTTTTTCAAAAAAAAAACACCGTCAAATTTCTTTTCAGACACCACCAAGATATTTATACCAAGTTTTGAAATTCATGTAAATATCTAGACTCTATGACTGAACACCCGCCAGATTTAATCTCCATACTGAATTTTATAAACCTCTGAAATTAAGACTTACCTGCTTCATTGTTAATTGGAAACTCCCACAGTTTCCCCTCTTTCGTCCACTGGATCATCTCTGCAAAGCCATTCTGAAGGGGCTGCTCATTTACTGCGGCTAACTGCTTAGCAAATTCCACTTCCCAAAGTGAAGGTGCTGTCTCTATGATAAAAACATTTCAAGTAATCACAAGTCAATGTATATATCTTTATTTTCAAAAATTTTATCATCAACTCCAAATTGTTAATACATTTCAGGCCCTGAGGCTTATAAATAAACAGTATATAATGAAAGGTCACTCTCTGAGAGCTAAAACTAAAGGAAGACGACATAAAAAGCCTACCACAATTACCGCAAGCCTTAGCTTTTGTTTTACTACACTGCTAGGCAAGCAACAAGTCTCACTGCCCCCTCTACTGGAAAGGAAAAAGGAATGTGTATTTTGTTTAAAAACGTTTTCATGAATGTGAATATTTATTTTATTGTTTTCTTTAAGATTTTATTTATTTGAGAGAGAACACAAGAGACAGCATGAGGGGGGAGAGAGGGGGAGGGGGAGAGGGAGAGAGAGAGAGAGCGCGTGCACACAAGTGGGGGAAGGGGCAGAGGGAGAAGCAGACTCCCCACTGAGCAGGGAGCCCATCGTGGGGCTGGAGCCCATCGTGGGGCTCGATCCCAGGACTCCAAGACCACAACCCGAGCGGAAGGTAGACGTTCAACCGACTGAGCCACCCAGGCACCCCATGATTATTTTTCTTAAAGATTTATTTATTTGAGAGAGAGAGAGAGAGAGAGAGAGCTCACACAAGCAAAGAAAGGGGGGAGGGAGAGAATCTTAGCAGACTCCCCCCTGAGCACAGAGCCCACCAACACAGGGCTGGATCTCATGACCCTGAGAACATGACCTGAGCCAAAATCAAGAGTCAGACACTTAACCGACTGAGCCACCAAGGTGCCCCATGAAAGTGAATATTTTTTATATAACAGGTTACTTTGATATTTAAAGTCCAGCCTATTTATCTTTATTTTTAGTCTGTCAAGATAAGTCACAAAGTACTACTATTAAAGACCAGAGAAATTAACATGACAATTCTACTAATGGATATGGAGCACTTACTCTGTGCTAATGCTTTTTATGCATTAGTTCATTTCATCCTCACAACCAACTCTATGAGTAAATTCATATTATAATGTTAGCTTATAACCACCATCATATCGCATTTCAATCATTTATTTGCTTTAGAAATTGAAGACATCTTTCAAGAATGAATCATATTTCGGGGCACCTGGGTAGCTCAGTCGTTAAGCATCTGCCTCCGGCTCAGGTCATGATCCCAGGGTCCTGGGATCGAGCCCCGCATCGGGCTCCCTGCTCGGCGGGAAGCCTGCTTCTCCCTCTCCCACTCCCCCTGCTTGTGTTCCCTCTCTCGCTGTGTCTCTCTCTGTCAAATAAAAAAAATCTTTAAAAAAAAAGAAGAATGAATCATATTTCCACCAGTCACTGCTGGTGGGAATGTAAAATGGTACAACCTCTTTCAAAAATAGTTTGGCAGTATACAACAATTTGACTCCTAGATATTTACCCAAAACAAAAAATATGTGCACACACAGACTTGTATGTTAAAGTTCATGTACGACCCTGCCTGATCACACACTGACTGACTGCTGCATATTAAGTATATTGGCCTAAAACATCTGATACAGAGAAAAGATCATATCAGTTAGGCTTAATTAGCCATATTTACAGATAATCATGACAGCAAAATAATTAGTCACATTTTATAGCTTTATTCAGTAGACACTGATCAACACATGTCTTTTCTGTGATCATGATCATCACCACCATCATCATTATTATTACTGCTAACAGCTGCAACTATGTCCTGACTGTCCACTGTGGTCTTGGCACTGTGCCTGACACCTGAATTACATTACTTCATTTAATCCCTGAGAGGCATGTATTAGCCCCATTTTATAGATGGAGAAAGGGAAACTCAGAGAAGTTAGTACGGGAGAATCTGAATTTGAATAATCCACATCTATCAAATACCAACATTCCTTCCATTAAGCTATATTGCCCCTCAGCTCTAAATTACTGCAGGATAAGCAGAAGGGTCCTTTGCAGCAGTGGTAGGAATCTGGAGGGAAGCAAAATGTGTGAATCATGGGACAGAAGAACTCATCATTCTGTCAACAAATAATTACTGAATGCCAACTATATGTCAGGCATTATTTTAGGTGGTAGGGAAACAGCAGTGAATAAATGCTTAAGTTTGTACATGGTTGGTATTGATTTAATAGGGAACAAAAGACATTCTTTAGACTCAATCAAGTATAATTTATTAAAACATACCTTCATTAAATTTTTTTTAAAGATTTTACTTATTTTTTCTTATTTATTCTAGAGAGAGAGAGAGAGAGCAGGGGGAGGAACAGAGGGAGAGGGACAAGCAGACTTCCTGCAACGTGGGATGCCTCAGGCTCCATCCCACAACCTTGAGATCATGACCTGAGCTGAAACCAAGAGTGGGATGCTTAACCAATTGAGCCACCCAGGTGGTGAGTAAATTTTTATAAATCTGTGTATTATTTTCCTTATTAGAGCACAATCATTTTATATTTTTTATAAAACTTCAGTGCTTCATTGCCAGCTAACTGCAGTTTTAAGGAATAGGGTTTCCGATTTAAAAGAGCAAGCTGGCTCCTTCAAGAATCCAAGTGCCTCTCCTGGCTGTTCAGTAGGTGGACAATGGCAGCTGCCCTGACAATAAATGCCCTTTTTGAGGCAAGTTTAACAGTTGCCACATCAACAGGGGAGAGGTGACCCATTCTCCATGACTGCACGTTTTAGTTTGCTTTTTTCAAGTAGCTGTTAGAATCATCTGTGTGTGTGTGTGCGCGCGTGCGCACGCATTTTGTAATTCTTTTTTTTTTTTTTTTTTAAGGTAATCTTGACAACCAACGTGGGGCTTGAACCCATGACCCCGAGGATCCAAAGTTACATGCTCTGAGGACTGAGCCAGCCAGGTGCCCCTTGTACTTCCTGTCCATTATACAGGACAGAAAGCAGTTTTTAAGTAAGAGAAGGCGAGCTGTTCTCTTAGCTTCACCTTTAGTTTAAATGAACAAACACTGATTGAATTAACTCCTTTCCTCTATGGACAGATATTTCATAGCTCAATTTGTTCAAAAAAAGCATTTATGATTTAACTAATTCCTATGATCCGTCAGCCACTGGCTAGGTGCTGCGGGGTATACAAAAATCAGTGAAACCCAGGCCCTAGTATCTAGGAGTTTACTGAATAGTGGGAAAAATCAGATATTTATATAAGTAACTGATAGATTAAATGAGCCATTGGAGGCTGGCTTCGGAACTTAAATATCAATTATAAAATTATTTTTATCAAGTCCAAAAAGCTAACTTAACAATCTTTGGAAATGAAAGTCACTTGTAAGCTGAAGACCATTCGTACTGAGTTTCCTCCTTTATCAGTAAACGATACTTAATGTCAAGCAAGAGGACACTCTCATATCTCTTTTAATTAGACTTAAAATGGTGAATATGAAAGATTTGACCTCTTACCCAAAGATGAAAGGGGTAAGTACAGGGAACAAGGACGGTGTGTTAAAAAAAAATAAAAAAAACCCCACAAGTCTGCTAAATGTATTTCCTGAATGCTCTTCTTCCCAGCTTCTAAACAATCACAAAATCACTTCATTAAGTTACTTCTACAAATGCTATCTCCTCTCCTAGATAGCAAGCTGCCTTAGGGCAGAACCTTTTGTAATAGCATACTTGCAAATGGAGTGTGATGTTAATGTTCTAACCCAAATCAGTAGCCAACTGATAGCTCTGGATTCAAGAAGGTGGTAGTATTTACCTCCCACTGTCTTCAAGGAGGTGGTAGTATTTACCTCCCACTGTCTCCAAGAATGAAACATTTCAAGGGAGGAATCTGACCAAGACTAGCAATGGTAACAACTACACTCATAAACAGGATCCAGGCCAATGACAGGATGGATTATTAAAATACCTGACATTGTGCAATCAAAACATTAAGGACTTTTTTTGAAAGAAGGAATGTTTCTACACCTGAGAAATAGTGTTCTTAACAAACCTGTTTCAGGTGCCTCTTCAGTAACTGCCTTAAGGTCAAAAATATTAAGTCTTTTCCCTTTGAGCATATTTTTCCTAAGACTGAAAAAGAAAAAACAATTTAATGTAATATTTTTATACATGGCCAACAAAAAATTATTTGAGAAAACAATTTTATATTAAATATTCAATATAGAAATTAAAAATAATTCCACTGACCCACACCAGACATTTTAACTAAATTGCCACATTGTTAGAACTGATAACTAAAAACTGGAACAAATGCACTTGAATTTTTGCATCATGATACCATAAAGCAGTTTAAGTAGTTTAATTTCCAAAATATCTAATTGAAAAGATTAGTTTAATTTGCCATAATTTTATGTGATCCATTTCATATTAAGGTTTTAGAAAACTCAACATTAGAAAGCTATTAAAATATGCTAAATTAAAAGTGTTAAAGTCAACAGCTGTCTTAGTTCAAGGGCAGAAAACACTGCATGTTTAATTACAAATTATAATTATAAAAGATGGCACAGATAAATCAAAACATTCCCACTTACAAAGCAATCATTCTGTAATTTTAACATAATGATTAACTTTCTTTACATAACATTTTAAATTAGCTATTGAAATTAGTCAGATAGTTAATAGGTAACTTTTCCTTGTATATTTAAATCAATTGCTTTATGCATCAATTCACATTCATACTTGAATAAATTTACTGGCAGATTAAAAATCAGTTCAAAACTGGAGAGTTAGTTTTAAAATAATTTTGAATTCTTGGGGAGTCTGGGCGCCTCAGCTAGTTAAGGATCTGCCTTTGGCTCAGGTCATGATCCTGGGGTCCTGGGATCGAGCCTCACATTGGGCTCCCTGCTCAGTGAGGAGCATGCTTCTCTCTCTCAAATAAATAAATAAAATCTTTTAAAAAAAATTCTTTTCTGAATCAAATTACTTTTTTCCTATGAAATTACATTAACTGAAAAAATTCAAATACCATATTAAAATTAGATAAAGTAATCTCAAATCACTTAAGTTTTCCTTTAGCAGGTCCCTAAGTATTCTTAAACAAAGGTATTTATGCTCCCCAACTATTCTCAGTGCTTTTGCATCCTTCTCCCCATCTGCACTCCCTAACTGTGCATCAGGTTAACAGGATGATGGATTAAGGTAACTCACAGTAAAGTGGGAATGATTTGGTAAAGTATGGAATTTTAGAATGTACTAAAGAGGAAGGGAAGGGAACAGACATTTGCTGTGCATCTACTATATACAGTTGGCACATTCTTTTTTTTTTTTTTTTTAAAGATTTTATTTATTTATTTGACAGAGAGAGAGAGATAGCGAGAGCAGGAACACAAGCAGGGGGAGTGGGAGAGGGAGAAGCAGGCTTCCTGCCGAGCAGGGAGCCCGATGTGGGACTCGATCCCAGGACCCTGGGATCATGACCTGAGCCGAAGGCAGACGCTTAACGACTGAGCCACCCAGGCGCCCGGCACATTCCTTTCCTATTTCTCAAGAAAGCCATTTAAGTTAGGCTTCAATTTCAGCATTTTATAGATGAGGAAATAGACCAACGAGGCTATAAAAGTTGCCCCAGTCCCAGAATTAGTCAGTGGCATAATCTGAGGCAGGCCAGAATGACTCCCAAGCCATGACTCCTCTCTGTCTCTTACTGAAGGAATCAGCCCAGGGTGTATCTGTGGTGATCAGTCTAGGCCTGGATTGTCTCAGGCTGTCCCATAACAGAGCAGGGTGAACAACTTGGTATCTCACCACTGTTTCCCCTTACTCTAGAGTCCTTCAGTCAGCTTTTTACATAGTCATTATGTGCACATAAACGACTATCCTACTTTTTTTAGCTTCTCCCTTGCCACTTTCTAATTTCTAAGAGTTTGTTTTGTTTTGTTTTTTTGTGAGTAAAGCGATAGAAGTTCATTAAGTGAAGATACAGAAAAAGGTCTCAAGAGTGAGAGGGGTCCCAACAGGGTTGCCCTAACAATTTTTTTTGACACGTGTGTGGGGAGGGGGGGTTGCGGGGGAAGGGGCAGAGGGGGAGGGAGAGAGAGAATCCTAAGCAGGCTCCATCTCACAACCCTGAGATCATGACCTGAGCCGAAATCAAAAGTCAGACGCTTAACCAAATGAGCCACCCCGGCGCCCCGCCACCTTCTAATTTTCAGTGACAGCTAATATCATTAAGAATTAAACTATGATATAGCATTCTGATGTAGTTAAATGGAATCATTTCAAAGAAGACTGATTCAAACAAGACTGAAATTAAATATTCTTTTTTTTTTTTTTTTTAAAGTAAGCTCTACGCCCAACACGGGGCTTGAACTCACAACCCCAGATCAAGAGTTGCATGCTCTATTGACCCAGCCAGGCACCCCTGAAATTAAATATTCTTGAGGAATCTTAAGTAAAACTCCAAGTACACATTATACTTTATCCAATAATATGTCATAGGTACAAAATCACTTTAAATTAGTCATTCAAAAATCTCCCTAAGTCATTGTAACTTCTTGAACTTCCTTTGTTAACTGTTGACTATCTTTTACAATTTTCCTGTACAAATTAGTAGTTTAACTTCTGAAAGGAGCTAACTCAAGTTGCTGGGATTCTACTTAAAAGAAAATCCAAAGAATACATAACATCAAAAATACTCCAACTCTAAGCACCCCCTTCTATAAAGATCAGTCAGTTTTTGTTAGAGCATACTAAATATCTGGTTCCCCCTCCCCAACTATCACTTCATGGGCTTGAAGGAGAGAAAACAGAAACTTTCTGTAAATACAGATAGCTTTTTATTATAAAATAACTACATAAGGCATGGCTTAACATCTTTTTTTTTTTTTTTAAAGATTTTATTTATTTATTTGAGAGAGAGAATGAGATAGGGAGAGCATGAGAGAGGGGAGGGTCAGAGGGAGAAGCAGGCTCCCTGTTCAGCAGGGAGCCCGATGCGGAACTCGATTCCGGGACTCCAGGATCATGACCTGAGCCGAAGGCAGTCGCTTAACCAACTGAGCCACCCAGGCGCCCCTGGCTTAACATCTTTAAGTTTGCAAATTACCAAATTCAAATTGCCACAAATAATCTACCACCTTAAGGTATTATAATGGATCTTCCTTTCTTTCTTTTTTTGATGGTGAATTATTTCTCTAAGGTATGAATAATGATAATTATATAGAGAGATATAAAGATTATATAAACATACATTGTTATATACATATCAGAATGAAAAATAATGCTTTTCACAAAATGTTCATTTGTTCAGAATTCAATCAGCTCCACTTACCCTCAATCAGGAGACCTCTATTCATCATGGATAAATGGGAGGCAGGGCCCAATTTGATTAATGGTATAGAAAAGCATAAGACTGCTAAACCCAGAACACTTTTTCCTCTATGGGAAATGGTACACGCAGAGAAGACAGATATAAATGCATCCATAATGCTCAAATACCTATCAGCAATAACATGCACAGAATAAAGTAAATCTACAGAGAAAAAACAAAACCAGCAAAACCAAACAAACTGCAAAGCCTGAGTACCTTTTCTTAAGATCATCAGTCTTCTGTCCCATGTAATTGTCAGTTCCTTCATCAAACTGAATTTGATGCACTGGTCTTGTACTAACCCTAGATGTGGCAGATTTGGCAACTTTCATATCTGATATTATGTTACTGACACTGAAATAAGAAAAAGGTCAAGTGTATTAGAAACTGTAGCTATAGGACAGTAATAAACTTTTTTACCCATGAAATTCATATCATTTAATTCATATTTCACCTCCATATACTAAAACAGCATAAAGCATTATGTTTAAATGAAAGATTATATGTCACATGTTAACATTCAACATTCACATCCCACAGACCACTAAGATTTATGTTTCCTTTTGAAACATAACTTTTGAAGGTGTTCTTCAGAAATGTTCATTTAAAACATAAAAGTGTCACTTATAAAAAAAGTGTCACTTATGAAAATGTATCAAACATTTGAAGTTGTGTATCAACCTCAAACCTGGCATAAAGTAATGAGAAGAGAGGCTGAGTGAGAAGATGTCAGCTAAAACATAAGAGCAAAAGTGAAGGAACCAGACCTGAAGATGATCATACTGTACAGAAGACCAGCAAATTATTTAACAGGAAATAATTAATCTTCTCAGAGAAACTGTCTTATTCTGTTACTTGTTTTTAGTAACATTACTGAATTTACTGTTTGTTTTTCAGGGACAATAAATCATGTAACTTTGCAAAAGACAATTTTAACCATTCCATTGATCTTTTAAAAACTGCAATCTTACTTAAGATGTGAGTTTTTTAAAAAAACCAAATTACTAATATTCCACTTATGAGAAATATTTAATATATAAATTGATATATTGTGTACATTACTCACCAGTCACATGAAAACAGCCTATTTTGAAAAACCAGCATTACTAACAGAACTACTTGATTCACTAACCTAATTTTAGCTCTTTCTCCATCTTTCTGTGCCTTTGAGACTTCCTCATGCTGCTGGAGCTGCCTGAGCAGCTCTGACTTGGTTGTCTGCTTATCAAAAGGGAGAAAATCTGCAACAGCAGATGCAGCTGCTACCAACTCAGGACTCAGGGACTTGGTTCTAACAAAGAAAATGAAAAACAAGTAAAAAAAAAAAAAAAGGCATTACTTATTATGCCATTAGTTTAGTGGAAAGTAAAATGATTCTTTTTCAGAGAAAACTTTTTTGTCATTCAAAAAAAAATCCATTTCTGACAAAATCAATTATTTTTAAATATTAGGCATTTTTCTTAAGTAGGCACCATGCCTAGCATGGAGCCCAAAGTGGGGCTCAAACTCAAGACCCTGAGACCTGACCCAAGATAAAGAGTTGCATGCTCAGCCCATTGAGCCACCCAGATGCCTTAGGTATTGGTTTTATACAAACTTTAAAATGTTAAAAGTTGAAGTTAACGGATACTTGTTAAAGCATAATACTAACTCAGAACAATATATTAGAGTAGAGAGGTAAGGAGAAGGAAAAAAAGAGTGGCGGTTATAATTTACTGGATTTTTTAATTAGATGCCAATTTATTTCAGAAACTATATACACTGCAAGCAAATATTAAAGTAGCTAAATCTATTCACATATCATGATAGATCCGTATGATGGAATAGTACTCAGCTCACGCCAATAACATGAATGAAACAATGAAAAGTTGGGAAAAAAAAGAGTATGCTCTGTATGATTCCACTTATACCAACTTCTAGAACAGGCAAAATCAACCTAGGGTAAAAAAAAAACCAAATTGTGGTTGCCTCAGGAAAACGCTACTGATGGGAAGATGGAAATGAGAAATGCTCTGTGTCTTGATAAGCATGTGGGCTACATGGGCATATCGATTTGCCAAAATCCTACAGCTAAAATGTGTATGCTTCAAAGTATGTAAATTTTACCTGGGAAAAACAAAGAACCATAAATCCTCATGATCTAGTAGGAGATGGAAAGTAGATGAAGATACAGACGACACAAGAATGGCAAACATGCTGATTACTGAAACTGTGTGACAGGTACAAAGGGGTTCATTACATGATTGGAGCATGCATGTGTGAGTTGGGGAGGGGCAGAGGGGAAAAGAGAATGAGCGTGCCATTGGGCTCCTCACAACCCTGAGATCATGACCTGAGCCAGAATCAGGAGTCGGGCACTGGGGTGCCTGGGTGGCTCAGTCGTTAAGTGTCTGCCTTCGGCTCAGGTCATGATCCCAGGGTCCTGGGATCGAGCCCCGCATAAGGCTCCCTGCTCCACGGGAAGCCTGCTTCTCCCTCTCCCACTCCCCCAGCTTGTGTTCCCTCCCTCTCTCGCTGTCTGTCAAATAAATAAATAAAATCTTAAAAAAAAAAAAAATAGGCGGGCGCTAAACCAACTGAGCTAGCCCGGTGACGCTTAGGCTATTGAGATATGTCATCAAATTGCCAAAAATTATGGTAATTTCTATGTCCCCTTAATAGTGTGTTCCCCTTAATAGTGTTCCCCTTATTAGAATTTCTTTTCTGAAATTGTATGTCATACAGTTCATTTTAAATAAATTTAGGAAGTACAGAATGGTATAAAGTATGTCTTCATGAAACAGTCTGAGTTATAAAAGATATTTTGTATCTTTTGTAAAAGATATTTTAACAAGTTCTCATCACCTTTTTAAAATCTATGTAGAAAGATCTTGGTATGTAAAGATTATCTTATTTCAATGATAGAAGCTTCCTGACAATTTTTTTTTTTTTTTTAAAGATTTTATTTATTTATTTGAGAGAGAGAGAATGAGAGAGAGCAAGTACATGAGAGAGGGGAGGGTCAGAGGGAGAAGCAGACTCCCCGCCGAGCAGGGAGCCCGATGTGGGACTCGATCCAGGGACTCCAGGATCATGACCTGAGCCGAAGGCAGTCGCTTAACCAACTGAGCCACCCAGGCGCCCCTTCCTGACAATTTTTATTAACTAGAACATTTCAGATTATAAAGCAAGAAGCTATGAATATAAAGAACACCATTGTGATAAAATGCATGGTTCTAGAAAATGAATACTCATTTATATTCTTTGTATACTCTGATCAAATACATATATGAAAATTTGAAAACAAACCTCTCAAGTAGTTTAGGAAAGTGATTTGGGATAAAGTTCAGACCTTATTCATAGGTAACAGTTTTGAAAGTAGCTCATTTCTTTTTAACTAACTGTAATATTCCCTCTTTTATTCTGTTTTTCTTCCTTGGCAGATTTTAGAGCTCTCGTATCTTAGATAAAGTCCTTAAATCTTTATCCAACAACATCGGGGATTTGGGAATTTTGATTTGCATATTAGACAACGGATCATTATGTAGAAAGTCTAATATAGTAAAACATTAACTTGGATCCCACTCACTGAGACAGCTTTTTTTTTTTTTTTTTTTTTTTTTTTGAGACAACAATTCTTAGTGAGTTAATATGTAAATAATGTAGACAATTTCTTTTTATGTCTGGCACATTTTTCCATTAACTTACCCTAATTTACTGAGGAGCTTTTTTTTTTAAAGCTTTTTCTTATGGAAAATTTAAAACATAAAATCATGTAATGAACCCCTTTGTATCTGTCACACAGTTTCAGTAATCAACATGTTTACCATTCTTGTGTGGTCTATATCTTCACCTACTTTCCATCTCCTACTAGATCATGATGATGATTTATGGTTCTTTGTTTTTCCCAGGTAAAATTTACATACTTTGAAGCATACACATTTTAGCTGTACGATTTTGGCAAATTGATATGCCCATGTAGCCCACATGCTTATCAAGACATAGAGCATTTCTCATTTCCATCTTAAAGCCCAAAATATATGCAAATCCTTTTACCTAGCAATTCCACTTCCAGGAGTTATTTGTCTAAAGAAAATAAGAAGATACATACATGGAATTTGAGGGATACTACATACTCCAAATTCAAGGCCTAAGCCTGAATTTGCAAATCATCTCTCAGATATCTGCATGGCTTTATATATAACTTTATTTCAGGCCTTTTTTTTTTTTTTTTTTTGAGAGAGCGAGCAAATGGGGGCGGGGAGGAAAGGCAGAGGGAGAAGGAGCGAGAAAAATCTCAAGCAGGCTCCATGCTCAATGCAGAGCCTGACGCAGGGCTCAATCTTACCACCCCAAAATCATGACCTGAGCTGAAATCAAGAGTCAGACGCCCAGCCGACTGAGCCACTCAGGCGCCCCTTTATTTCAGGTCTTTGTTCAATCATTATTCTTCCACAATCTCTTTTAAAAAAACAGCACCTCTCCAGCCTATCTTATTTTTCTTCATGTTTCATCACCTGACATATTAATGTGTCTATGTGGTGTGAATATATATACTCTCTCCCACCCCGACTCCCTCACCGTTACATAAGGAGTAGAGACCTTTTTTTGAGACTTTGTTTTGTTTACTGTTCTACCTCCATCTCATTGGACACTGCCTGAGATATAATGACAATCTGAAGTTGCTGAATGCAGGAAGTTAACCATAGCATTATTTTATACTAATGAAAAACTAGAAATAATCTAAATTTCAATTCATGGATTCATTAATTAATAAGTAACTGAAACCTTATTGGATGATCAGAGCAAGTAGTTGCTTAGTTAAGTTAAAGTAGGAGCTAGAAATTTTGGTTATTGCTATACTCACCAGGGGTCTTATTAGGTTCCATAATACATTCAGACTCACGAGACTACCACAAACATGCTTGGCCCAGTCTATTCAGAAAGATAAAGGACAGAACCACAATAGGCTGGCAGGGCAGCCTCAGGTGTCCCTCTTGGTGGCAATCCTTGCAGCACTCATGTGGATGACACTACACACACCATCCAAAAGTTAGGACAGGAGACCCACATCATGCAGGTGCGGGAGCTGCTTCACTTGGTGCCCCACAGGAACTTGTTATCTCGTGTAACAAGGCCACAGAGTTTCCAGGGTCCCCACAACGGACATGCAGTTACAAGAGCAACTGCACTTAAGGAAGCCCTAAGTGTATATGGTGAACCATAAGGTACCGATAGTTCTCCCAATCCAGATGCAATCAATCAGGGGTCAATTTCATCATGGTACTGTTCCCTTTAGTACAACAGACATCAACAGTTACCAGGTTAACAGGTGTGGCAGATTATATTTTTAGAAAACAGACAGCAATATTTCTGGTCCCACAAACTCTTCCAAAACCTTGCCACATCTCCATCCAGAGAGGGAATCCATGTTCCCTCCTTTGAAACCAGGGGAAACTCTGTCACTGCCTCGATGAACACAATGACAGAGATGACACACTGTGACTTGTGAGCCTAGGTCATATAAGATGACACAGCTTTTGTTTGGCTCTCTTTTTGAGATGTCTGTCCGTGGAACTCAGCTAGCAGGTTTTGGAGAGGCCTGGGCTCAGTGTTCTGGCAAAGAGCCCCAAATATAGTCTCAGCCAATAGCCAGCAGCAGCTGTTGCAATGTACGTGAGCAAACCTTCGCCTTGCGCTGGCCCTCGCTAGTGCTAAGTGAGTAGACACAGCTACCGCTGCCATGCTCTGCCCAAGCTCTGGGATGGTTTGTTAACGCAGCAACACGTAACTGGGACAGATTTTGGTGTCTGGAAGTTGGGTGCTACTATAACAAAAAACCTAAAATGTACGGGAGAGGTTTGGGTATTAGGCAGTGGGTGGAAATGGGAAAGACCTTGAGGCAAGTATTCATGAGAGACTAGGGCCTCAAAGAGACTTAGAGCCTGAGGGCCCTCAAAGCCGCTATGAGGGAACACTTGAGGAAAATCCTTACTGGAAGCTGTGGGAAAGGGGACTTCTGTTTAGCAACACTGTTGCTTGTAGTAATGTGGAAAATAGGAAATACACCCAGTGAATCGGGTGAGCCAGTCTAAGGAGACTTCCAGTGTAGAAGGTGCCTCCTGGCTTCTTAGTTGCCGATGGTAAAATGTAAGAAGACAGATAAGAAAGAACTGTACCATATAAAGGAACCAATACTTGCTGGGGTCAAAATAAAACATTTCTCCTTCTCAGCCCCTCCAGGCAGCAAATGATGCTAAAATTTAGAAATGGCTTCTGATATGATCTCACTGATTATGTGGAATTTAAAAACAAGGCAGAGGATCATAGGGGAAGAGAGGAAAAAATGAAACAAGCCAAAACCAGAGAGGAAGACAAACTGTAAGAGACTCTTAATCATAGGAAACAAACTGAGGGTTGCTGGAGGGGAGGGAGCGGAGCAATGGGGTAACTGGGTGATGGACATTGGGGAGGGTATGTGTTGTAATGAGCACTGGGTATTATATTAACACTGATGAATCATAGGCCTGTACCCCTGAAACAAATAATACATTATATGTTAATTAATTGAATTTAAATAAAATTTTAAAAAAGAAATGGCTTCTGAACAGAGATCAAATTCAGGGGTGTCAGGAAAACATGGTTTAATGATAAAGCAAAAGGCATCACTACAAAACCCTTTGTTAAAACCTTAGATTTATTTTTTTTTTCAAAGATTTTAAGTAATCTCTACACCCAACCTGGGGCTTGAATTCACAACCCCGAGATCAAGAATTGCATGCTCGCAGCGCCTGGGTGACTCAGACAGTTAAGCGTCTGCCTTCGACTCAGATCATGATCCCAGGGTCCTGGGATAGAGCCCCGCATCGGACTCCCTGCTCAGCCGGGAACCTGCTTCTCCCTCTCCCTCTGCTGCTCCCTGCTTATGCTCTCTCACTCTCTATCAAATAAACAAATAAAATCTTAAAGAAAAAAAAAAAAAAGAATTCCATGCTCTAGCAACTGAGCCAGTCAGGCACCGCAAGATCTTAGATTTAAAATGGTGCCTCAGGGGCGCCTGGGTGGCTCAGTCGTTAAGCGTCTGCCTTCGGCTCAGGTCATGATCCCAGGGTCCTGGGATCGAGCCCCACATCGGGCTCCCTGCTCAGAGGGAAGTCTGCTTCTCTCTCTCCCACTCTCCCTGCTTGTGTTCCCTCTCTCGCCGTCTCTCTCTCTGTCAAATAAATAAAATCTTTAAAATAAAATAAAATAGAATGGTGCCTCAGAGTGCCTATAAATAGACAACAGGAATTCTAAGAAACTTATGGGTGTGGTCCCACAGCCTTGCACTTTGAGCTCAAAGTAGAATAGGTTCCCAAACAATGCCCTAAGGCACCCTGGAGCACCACAGGGAAATACAGCCATTTTCAGTGACCGTGTAAACCACTAAGTCAAGGTGGTTCCCAGTTTTAACACTAGACTACTGCATTTCTTTTGATGACATCATGTCTTTGTGAAGATGGTTCTCTGGCAGTTGCTATGATAAAAGTACCCCCCAAAATCAATATGAAACAGGAAAGTATCCAATCTTATCCAATACGATTCCCAGGCTACATCATAAAAACAATACAAATTCCTTCTGGCTCACTTTCTCTTGGGACACTCGCCTTTGGAACCCAGACGCCATGTAGTGAGAAAGCCCAGCCCACACAGTTCTGTACTAAGGTCTTAGCTAACAGCCAGCTTCAACTGTCAGAGCTATGAATGAGCAAACCCTCGAGTGAGGACAGCATAGAGCAGAGATTAGCCTTCTCCACTGTGTTCTGTTCCAACTGCTTGACCCACAGAATCCATGAGCATAAAAAATAGTTGTTTTATGCCACTAAATTTTGGGGTAATTGCTATGTAGCCACACTAACTATATCAATGGCTGCTCAATATATAATACAAATAAAAAACTAAAATCAGGTCATACATACAGCCATGACAGTCATAATGAATCAAAGATGATTAACCCAAATCTGTGCATCTAGGATCCCTTAAAAAAAGAGGGTGGAGAACAAAATCATTAAAAGATACATTTAAAAAATTGTTTTAATTAAGTAAACTCTATGCCCAATGTGGGGTTCAAATTCATGACCCCAAGATCAAGCGTTGCATGCTCTACTGACTGAGCCAGCCAAGTGCCCCTAAAAGATATTTTTTAAAAAGATTTGTTTTTTAAAGACTTTTATTTATGTATTTGACAGAGAGAGAGACAGTGAGAGAGGGAACACAAGCAGAGGGAGTGGGAGAGGGAGAAGCAGGCTTCCCGCTGGGCAGGGATTTATTTATTTATTTTAGAGAGAGAGCCCGCGTAAGCAGAGGAGAAAGCAGAGGGAGAGGAACAAGAAGACTCCGTGCCAAGCATAGAGCCCAGCGCGGGGCTCAATCTCACGACCCCCTAGATCATGACCCCAGCCAAAAGCAAGAGTCCGATGCTCAACCAACTGCGCCACCTAGGAGCCCCTAAAAGATAAATTTTTAAAAGAAATGTATCTCTTGGGGCGCCTGGGTGGCTCAGTCATTGAGCGTCTGCCTTCAGCTCAGGTCATGGTCCCAGGGTCCTGGGATCGAGCCCCGCATCGGGCTCCCTGCTCCGCGGGAGGCCTGCTTCTCCCTCTCCTACTCCCCCCTGCTTGTGTTCCCTCTCTCGCTGTGTCTCTCTCCGTCAAAGAAATAAATAAAATCTTTAAAAAAAAAAACCACTTTCTTAAAAAAATAAATAAATAAAACAAATGTATCTCATTCACCAATCTTTTGATGCAGGACCAAAACCCTTCTTTGAATAGAAATTCCAACATATATCTTTTATATATACACTGCACTCATAGTACATCCTCCAAGAGTTCCAATTTTGGTTTCTTTAAAGTGGAAACTCAGATCAAGAACTTAAAAATGCTTACAAAGCATTCTGAGTGCAGAATTTTCTTACATTTTTCTGCTTGTCTCATTCATACCTAATTGGAAAAGAATTTTAAAAATTTCCTTTTCTGAGTCTTTGCAAAACATTCAACTCATTTTAACCATTTCTATAATAGATAATTAAATTATATAATTATAATAAAAACCACAATGGATCACAAACAGGTCTGGAAGCTTAAAAAAAAACTCTTGATAAATATATACATATATGTATATATGTGTGTGTGTGTCTGTATCATCTAATTCTATATACTTTTATATAATATTTTTGTTTATTTTGTTTCTATGAAGGAGGAGGAAGATGGGGCACCTGGCTGGTTCAGTCAGTAGAGCATGTGACTCTTGATCTCAGGGCTGTGGGTTTGAGGTCCACATTGGGTGGAGAGATTACTTAAAAATAAATAAATAAATAGGGAAGAAGGAAGTACCTATGATGGGCATGCACTGAATTAGCTTATTCTCTACCACCCAATTATGCTTTCCAGGGGTAGTTTTGATACAATATAGAAACCAAGAAGTTTCATAAAAATATTAAGTCATTCTAGAAAATAGAAATCTACGTTAGCTGCTGATTCTGCTAAGAGAAGTCAGAGATGGGGATGTTTAAGCCACATACCTTATTATTTGAATCGATGACATCATCTGTGTAAGACTCACCATTATTTAAGTGTCATTAAAACAAAACACTGCCATTTAAATTACAACACAATGCTAAAATATTATTGATTGCATTTAGAATCAGTGAAATATAATACTCTTTTCACAAGCACAAGTAATTACAATATTTTGAGGAAACCACATAAGCTGAGAGCACTGATAATTACTGGTCAAAGGAAGTCATATAAAACAGCTGTAATCAACATACTTAAATTCTATCCTAAGTGGAACTTTTAAAATGGAAATTTCAAAAATCAGTCCTTCAGAGACATGAGGCTACCTCCAAATCAGGATATAAACGATTTGGTAATTAACAGTTTAAAGAGGCAATTAAATGGCAGTTAATAACACTGATGAATATGTAAGAAAACATATGGAATTCTCAATTAGATCATGACTCTTTTCCTCTCTAGACTGTATGCAGATGTCCCCTTCGATTTTTTTCCCCGTTTTTAAAAAATTTTTAAGTAGGCGCCCCACCCAGCATGGAGCCCATCACGGGGCTTGAACTCACGATCCCGAGATTAAGACCTGAGCTGAAATCAAAAGTCAGATGCTTAACCAACTGAGCCACCCAGGCTCCCCTTAAAGATTTTATTTTTAAGTAACGTCTAAACCCAACATGGGGCTTGAACTCACAACCCCAACATCAAGAGTCACATGCTCTACCCACTGAGCCAGCCAGGTGCCTCTCTCCTTCCTATTTAAATATAGAAAGGGTAACTATCTCTCATGTAAGTGTTAGAGTCTCTGTGTTTACAGACTGATAGTCTTCATGTAGCATCTCCCAGGTCCTCTATTTTCAATTTTTTTTTTTTCCTAAAAGAAAAAGGAGTTTCAAAAATTCAATGTAAATGAAATTCAATTCAATTTACCTCTTCTTTGGGACACCTTCCGGAGCTTTTTGAAGCCTGCCAATTGTAGCTTCCACACTCTTAAGCTGTCTTCTGCTGGATGGCCTTGTTGTTTGCACATTTACTGTGCTTAATTCAATTTTCATGCTCTTAATAATACCTAACAAGTCTTTTTTTGTATTCTCCTTTACACTCTCTTGGCTCTCTGTTTCTTTGGAAATCTCAGGTGTTGGAGCAGACTGCTCATCTTTCTTGCTATAGATAACATTGTTAGTGCCAAAATATCTCTGGGCATTATTTTTTGTCCTGGAAAGAAGCATTAAAGAAAAAAAAAAAAAAGAAAAATACAATGCAAAATAATAAACCAAGGATTCAAAACACTGCTTCTGTGTGTTTTTAAAATTTTCTAATTCAAACCCTTCCCTTTTGCTTATTATTATTATTGTCAGTGACCATAACAACAGCAATGTTAACATTTATTGAATATATACTATGTGCTCCATCTGGTGCAACATATTTACTACATTTCCACATACCCACAACAACTCCGCAAGTATTATCCCCATTCTGCAGATTAGGAAACTAGAAACCAGAGAAGTGAAGTGATTTACCCAAGGTCATGTAGCTCAGGGCTCACTAAGGCCCAAGACACACTGGTGAGTCACAAATGGGTTACAGGTGTGCTGAGACGGACTGATCACCTGGTCCTTGGGGTAGCTGGGTGAAGTGTGTCGCTGCTGGTGCTCCTATCTGTTGCCTCCCTCCATTTACCTCAAGGCTTGATACAAAGATCATTTTCTATGCGTTCCATAACATTTAAAAAAGGAGACAACTTTCTGATCCACCATCTGCGGTGGAAACGTCACCAAGATGCAGATTTTCATGAAAAACCTTATGGGGAAAGACCACTCTCCAGGATGAACCATCGGATATAACAAACTGTAAAGGCCAAGATCCAGGATAAGGAAGGAATTCCTCCTGATCAGCAGAGACTGATCTTCGCTGGCAAGCAACTGCAAGATGGACCCACTTTGTCTGACACAACATTCAAAAGGAGTCCACTTTTCTTCTTTGGCTGAGACTTCACGGTGGTGCTAAGAAAAGGAAGAAGTCTTACACCACTCCCAAGAAGAATAAGCGTAAGAGAAAGAAGGTTAAGTTAGCTGTCCTGAAACACTATAAAGTGGATGAGAAAGGCAAAATCAGTCACCTTTGTCAGAAGTGCCCTTCAGATGAATGTGGTGCTGGAGTTTTCATGGCTAGCCACTTCGACAGACATTA
Organism: Halichoerus grypus; assembly: GCF_964656455.1. Lineage (NCBI taxonomy): Eukaryota > Metazoa > Chordata > Mammalia > Carnivora > Phocidae > Halichoerus > Halichoerus grypus. Next base: position 61,512,809 of record NC_135715.1, on the reverse strand, counting down.
TTGTGACAAATGTCGTCTGACCTATTGCTTCAACAAAGTGGAAAACAAGTAATTGTATATGGGTTGATAAAAGACATGAACTAACATAAAAAAAAAAAGGTTGCAGGGGGTGCCTTCGTGGCTCAGTCGGTTAAACATCTGCCTTCGGCTCAGGTCATGATCTCAGGGTCCTGGGATCGAGCCCGCGTCCTCCACATCGGGCTCCCTGCTCAGTGGAGAGCCTGCTTCTCCCTCTCCCTCTCCCTCTGCCCCTCCCCCCTGCTCGTGCACTCTCTCTCTAACCCAAATAAATAAATAAAACTCTTAAAAAAAGAGAAAACATTAAAAAAAAGAATTTAAAAAGCTAATGAATGTGTTAGATTAGGAAAAGTAAAATGTATAAAAAGTCATTCATTAAATACAATGAGTATCTACTCTGTGTTGGACACTATACTATGCATTGACGATACAATAGTAAATGAGAATTTCATGGTCCTTATCTTTCTGAAGCTAACAGGCTAGAACATGTTCCTCAAACTTCAATATGCATAAGAATTACCTAGGGGACTTTAAAAAAATAGGTTCTGTGGTCCCACCAAGGAATTCTGATTCAGTAGCTTTGAGGAGGGACTCAAAGTGTTTGCATTTCTAACAAGTTTCCAAGTAATGCTGATACTACCCATCAGAGGACCCCATTTGAGGAGCTATGTTACGTATGTCATTTAATCCTTACAACCTTATAGGACAGGTTTTACTACTTCTGTTTTAATAGAAGAAGAAACTGATGTCCAAAGAGGTTAAATCAGTGGTTCTTAACCTTTAGGGATCGTATGAATTACGTAGGGAGCTTATTTAAAACATATTCCTGAGATTCTTAGTTGCTAAGTTTGGAATGAGGCCCAAGGACCTGCATTTAACCAAGATGCCAGGTGATTTTTTTTTTTTTAAAGACACAGCCTTGGTATCTTTTTTTTTTTTTTTTAAGATTTTATTTATTTATTTGAGAGAGAGAGAGAATGAGAGAGAGAGAGCATGAGAGGGGGGAGGGTCAGAGGGAGAAGCAGACTCCCTGCCGAGCAGGGAGCCCGATGCGGGACTCGATCCCGGGACTCCAGGATCATGACCCGAGCCGAAGGCAGTCGCCCAACCAACTGAGCCACCCAGGCACCCAAGATGCCAGGTAATTCTGATACAACTCATCTCCACACCCCACATCAGACCCTGGGCTACTTATCGGATCAAGTTCTCAAAGCCAGCCAATAGCAGTACCAGACTAGGGACCCTTTAATGAAAGACAAAATGGCTATTTCCAAGAATTCTGGGGGTGCCTGGGTGGCTCAGTCAGTTAAGCATCTGCCTTCAGCTCAGGTCATGATCCCAAGCTCTTGGGATCGAGTTCCACATCAGGCTCCCTGCTCAGCAGGAAGCCTGCTTCTCCCTCTCCCTCTGCTGCTCCCCCTGCTTCTGCGCTTGCAGTAATAAATAAATAAATAAATAAATAATCTTTTTAAAAAAAAAAACCTATCAAAAAAAGAATTCTGAAACAAATCATTTGATCTGCTTATAAAAATGTTAGAGGCTATCAAATCAGGCACTTAACAATTAGAATGCAAAACCAACTGCATAACTAATATCCTATAATCAGTACACAGGACCTTCATCATAATATCATTCAATTTATGGTACAATTCCATTTAGGAAAATACTCTATTATTTCGCATATGAAAGTTAAATTAATATTAAAGGTATTATAACAAAAGGCGGCAATCAGGAGAATGAATCTCACATATAACCTCCCATCCTTCAATGTTTCCTTCCAAGACTGCTACGGGGCCACAGAAAGTAATCTATATTTAGTACAGGAAAATCATGTATAGGCAGTAACTCCATAATACTAAAATAATAAAACTTAGGTCATAACCTCCCACCTGGGCTTGTTTCCACTGAGAGCATCTCATCAGCACTTCAAATACAACACATCCAAAACCACATTCAAGAGCTCCCCTCTCAAAAAAAAAAAAAGAGCTCCCCTCTCATACTATCCATTTTTCACCCTTCTGTATTGAAGGGGCTTCTTACCATAATAGATATTTTGAATTCTAAAAACTATGACATATTTTAAAAGCTTTCTCAAAGCTGCTCCTCAATCTTCTATTAACACTAATGGTACACTGGTCCTCTAGGGTAGCATGCTGAAATCTTTTCTCTACCTTACCCTTATTTCATATGTCACATCATATCAATTCTACCTGTGCAATTTTTCTTCTCCATCCGGCTACTTCTTCCCATCCCCATTGCTACTAACCTGCTTAGAGCTACACTTAACCATACTGGCCCCAAATCGTTCTGCATGGACTATATGCAGTAGAATTAAGATTCCATAATGATGAGGGTTCTCAGAGAATAAATACCAACATGAAGTATACATAACTACTTTTCTTGCCTGGCTAGTTCCAACCCCTGGTCCCCCTTTAGATTTTTATCAGACTTCTTTTCCAGAAAGGAACTCTGAACCTCTCCTCAATAGTTAGTTGTCCCGACTTGCTCACCCAGCCATTACTGTAATTAATAAAGCATTCTGTGCTACCTACACCATCTCAGCTTTACTCCACTAAACTTGAATTGCATGCTTGGTGAACTATAAGCTCCGTGATGGCAGGGCTGTTGTTATTCGGGGCTTAACACCAGTATAGGTACACTATAAGTACTTTCAATAATGAACCAAACAATAAATGGAGGCAGGAATGAGGCCGTTATAGGCTGGGGAAGTAAAAAAATAAAGACCACTTTGCTACTGGAGCCTGGACTGCACGAGGGGAGGAGCGGCAAGAGGTAGGAGGCGCGGTGTGGAGCAGAGCGCTCGGGACAGTAGCCAACCATGTAACCGTAGCTCTGTTTCTCACTCACGTTATGACCTTGGGCAAGTCATTTTACCTTTCTGGGATTTCCCTTTCCTTGGATTTAAAGCAACGGCTCTAAGATCCCGCGGGCTAGAACATCGACCCCAGGAAGCCGGGGAATGATCACTGAATGCACCGGAGGGAGGCCGGGGGTTGCCTGAAGACCTGCAGGGCCAACAGCGCCGAAATGCGGTACCTGACCGTTCCGTGCGGAGCACCGAGTAGCACAATCGCAGCCGCCGGTGCCTCTGAGCCTCCAGAGCATAAAGGGAAGCGGGAGAGGGGGCGAAGAGGTAGGATCGCGGAGACCCTTGGAAACATCGCCAAGAAACAAACTGAACCGGGAGCACAGCGGAACAGCGCGTCCCTCTGCCAAACACGTCCCTCGCTCTCTCTTCCGTTCCCCGGCCTGGCGCGTTCCTTCCCTTCAGGTTCCGGTGGGCAACAGGGGCCGGAAACTGAGTTCCGGGCTCGCCCTCGGCCTGGCCCAGTCGGCTTCCTCCAGGCGATTCTAGTGACCTAAGTGGAGTGGATGCCTGAATTCACCTAAGATGCGCTGGTTGAGGCAGGACCCGGACGGGAGAGGGAGAGAGTGGAGGGAGTGATCTACTGTGCAAATACTACTTTGGGGAGGCCAGTAAAATGAGGCGGAGAACTGACCCTACTGGGCTGTGTTTGGGGTGAGGATGCACAGCGTTCATCACATTCTCAGAACGATCCGTGGCCACTGGGTTAAAAAAGAAAAATTACCATAGGACACGCTGCCCGATAAATTAGTACTTCTTTTCAGTCTCTGTTCTTGATGTAGAGTCAAAACATGAGACATATGTTTCTTTTTTTTTTTCAAAGATGGTTTTAGAGATAAAAATCTGCACGAGAAAGGCGTAGCTTCTTCCTGCCCTCCATGAAGGCGGTGAGCAGTGGATGAGGGGTGGTCAAACCTGGAAGTGCATGAGCATAAACACCCGGGAGAATGCCAGCTGATAGGCCACATGGGACCCTCTAGCTTAGAATTGCATGCTGGCAGTTGAATGCTGACATCAACTTTTCCCCTACCATTTCAAAAGACAATCAAGATTGGTGGGGAATTTTTTGTAAACGGAAATACAGAAAAGCGTATGAGTCATAAACATGTTGAGGAAAATGACCTTAATGAATTAGTAGGGACTGAAATTTAGCCTAGCTCAACTCTCTCTCTTTTGTTTTTTAATTTTTAAATAAATTTTTGAAAGATTTATTTATTTTAGAAAGAGAGAGAGTACGAGCAGGGAAAGGGGCAGAGGGAGAGAATATCCAAGCCAACTCCTGCTGAGTGCACAGCCAGAGGCAGGACTCCATCCCGACCCATGAGATCAGGACCTCAGTCGAAACCAAGAGTCCAAGGTTCAAACGACTGAGCCACCCAGGTGCCCCAGACTCTCAAATACCACTTTCTGGGGCGCCTGGGTGGCTCAGATGGTTAAGCATCTGCCTTTGGCTTAGGTCATGATCCCAGGATCCTGGGATCGAGCCCCACATTGGGCTCCTGGCTCACTAGGGAGCCTGCTTCTCCTTCTTCCTCTGCCTCTCTCCCTGCTCATGCTCTCTCTCTCTCTATCTCTATGTTTCAAATGAATAAATAAAATCTTTTTAAAAAAATACCGCTTTCCAAAAGAGGCCTTCTCTGATTACCCTAGTTAAAATAGCCTCCTGCACCATCCAGTCACACTCTCTGCCGGGGATTGCTGTTGTCTACCAATCCCCATTTGCCTCTTCCTCTGGAGTTTTATCGCCTTGTGGCCACGGCAGAAACTACATTTCCCAGCCTCCTTTGCAGACCTGTACCTCTGCATCTTATCAATAGAATGTGAATAGAAGTGATGTGCCCCTAAAAAAATGGGCACAGATTCCCCTCAAACTTTTCCTTCTTCCTCCTAGTTGGAATACAGACAAGATTATAGGAGCTGAAGCAGCTAGGGAATGGAGAGATGAAGGATTTCAGAGATGAAGATGACAGCCATCCTACCTCTGTCCCTAACTATCTCCTCCAGACAGTCACAAAGAAGGGGGGGGGGCGGGCCCACTTCCTTCTTGTTTAAAGGTATTTTTGAGTTTCTTTGTGATAGGTAGTCTAGATCGTATCTTAACTAGATCGTACCCTCTATGTCAAAACTTTGTTTCATTTTCTACAGAGTATCACTAAGTGAAATTTCTCTCATATTTATGTGCTTTTGTTATCTCACTGTGACAGAATGTGTGTTCCGTGAAGGAATGGACTTTGTCTTATTCACTGCTGCAATTCTAGTTCCTAGAACCATGCCTGTCATATGATAGATGCTCAAAAATATTTGGTGAATAAATTAATTATTTCCAAGTACAAAGGAAAAAATAGGTGCAGAGAGTTTAGGTAATTTGCCCAACTTCTAGCAGCTAATCAATGGCAGAGCTAAATTTAAACTCAGAAGCATTTAACTCTGCTATTCTTGTTCATCCTGGAATACATGAGGGTTTATGATTTTACTTATGCATAAAAGTCATGTGGGGGTGCTTACTAATGCACATTACTGAGTAGCTCAGAAGATCTGAATCTGAGATTCTAGCAAGCACCCCAAGTGATTCTGGTGCAGGTGGTCTTCAGACAAAACTTTGCGGTATACTACAATGACAATATGGCCTATTTAGCTATTCACAGCTCTGCATACACTTAGGATACACATAAAGAAAAAAATGTTGTAATTGGTGCAGTATTAAAAGTAATGATCAGGGTGCCTGGGTGGCTCAGTCGTTAAGCGTCTGCCTTCGGCTCAGGTCATGATCTCAGGGTCCTGGGATCGAGTCCCACATCGGGCTCCCTGCTCTGCAAGAAGCCTGCTTCTCCCTCTCCCATTCCCCCTGCTTGTGTTCCTGCTCTCACTATCTCTCTCTCTGTCAAATAAATAAATAAAATGTTTAAAAAAAAATAAAAAATAAAAGTAATGATCAGACTATTACTTCTGATGAACATCAAAGTCATTATGCTCAGTGAACAGAGCCAGACCTAAGAGACCCCACACTATATGATTCTGCTTCCATAACAATGTGAAGAAGACAAAGCTAAAGGGACAGAAATCAGATAAAAAGTTACCAGGAAGCGGGGATGGACGGAGGTGATTGAGTACGACAGAACATGAGGGAACTTCTGAACTTACTGAAATACTCTATATCTTGATTCTGGTGGGAGGTCATGGCCTTTCACACTTACCAAAACTCATAGACTTGTACACCTAAGATGTGTGAATTTTACTGTATATAAATGATATCTCAGCAAAGCTGAGTTTAACAAAAAAGATAATTAAAGCAGCTAGAAATTTGCAGTTAGAAAATTGGCCACAAATTATACCACAGGAGAATTTCAATACATCCGAAGAAAAAGAAAAGAAAAAAACCTGTCCTTTGAAAAAATGTAACTTGTGCAATTGTCCAAAGCAATCATTTATAAAAGCAACAAAAATGTAGCCTGAAAGTAGAAAATGTTTTCCCTTCCTTCTTCTATTCTGGCATGGACTCACTAGTCATTTTCTTCTCAGTGCCCCCTTGAAATGCACTTTCTAGAACAATGTGCCTTTGGCAAGAGGCAGCAAATCAACTGAAATCGGTCCTGATATATACATCAGTGACTTTGTCCTAAATGTCTCATGAAATTCTACACCAATGAACTTGACAATCCTTCTATGAACAGAAAAAGCAAAATCATTCTATATTCCAGTTATCAATTGCTGCCTAACACACCACCCCAAAACTTAGTGGCTTAAAACACTTTATTGTCTCTCACAGTTCTGTGGTTCAGTGGGCACAGCTGGGCGGTTCCCACTTAGGGTCTGTCATGTGGCTGCCGTCAATAGCAGCTGATCTGGATCGGATGTCCCAGATGTTTTTCTCATTCACATATCTAACGGCACAGCCCGGATGGCTGGAAAAAGCAGGGCCTGGCTGAGTAATATTCTCTCTCTCTCTCTCGCTCTCGCTCTCGCTCTCTCTCCACATGGCCTCTGAAGGGTAGCAGAATATGCCACCCTAAAATATACCACTTTGGTAATAAAGATCATTTTGAGCTGTGGACATTTAAGATGCAAATACAAGGGGCACCTGAGTGGCTCAGTCATTAGGCGTCTGCCTTCAGCTCAGGTCATGATCCAGGGTCCTGGGATCGAGCCCCCTCCCTGCTCAGCGGGAAGCCTGCTTCTCCCTCTCCCTCTGCCTGCCACTCCCCTTGCTTGTGCTCTCTCTCGCTAATAAATAAATAAAATCTTAAAAAAATTTAAGATGCAAATACAAGTCGAGTTCTCTGCCCTCCCCCTATTTGCCTAAAAGCAGGACATAAATTTGTGAAGGTGCCTCCCTCCCTTCTCTATCAGGAAAGACAAGTTAAGCACTGGATACAACTCCAGACCCTCGTCAGCCCAGAGATGGCACTAAAGGAATCGACATAACCAACTTTACTAACTAGCCCTTAGTTTACATCAGTTCCTCCATATATTTGCCTTTTTACAATTTGCTGTCCTAGAAGCTGAAAATCCTTTGCCTTGGTCTTGTCACTTCCCTGAAAATTTACCACTGTTTTGTTCAGATGCTATATAAGCCCAAATTCTAACCACCCCTTTGAATTACTCGTCTCTGAAAGCTCTCATGTGTCTGTGTGGTATATGCATTAATAAACTTCTATTTGTTTTTCTTTTGTTAACCTGTCCTTTGTTCTGTCTAATTTACAGGGTCCCAGTCATTGAACCTAAGATGGGTAGAAGGAAAAGAGACCTTTTTCCTCCCCTGCACCTCTCTATCTGGCTAGCTTGGGCTTCTTTACAGTGTGGCATCTTAAGAGTATTTGAATTTTTCACATAGATACCAGCTTACCTTATAGACTTACAGTGAGTGTTCCATGAGGTCCAGGCTAACGCTGCACAGCTTTTTAGGACCCAGCATTGGAAATCATAGAGTATCACTTCCGTGGCATTCCACTGGTGAAAAATGAGCCACAAGGCCAGCCCAGATCTAAGGAAGGGAACTATACCTCCCCTGGAATACTAGGAGGAGTGGCTCATTGGGACGACCTTTGGAGACTTGCTACCAACTCCTAGCAAACTTTTAATTAAGTCCGTTTACTGTATCAGCCACTCTGTTGTCCTGTTTTGTCTTTTTTTTTTTAATTTCCAACCATCTTGATGAAAGTTTAAGAACTTCATATTTCAGTTTATATAAAATATTACAAAGAACTATCACATACTTTATTTAATTTGATCACTGTGATAACAATTGAGATAGGCAGGGCAAGGATTTTTATTTTTATTTTTTATTTCTTAAAGATTTTATTTATTTATTTGAGAAAGAGAGAGAGAGAGTGCACACAGAGGTAGAGGGAGAAGCAAACTCCCTGCCGAGCAGGGAGCCTGATGCAGGGCTCGATCCCAGGACCCTGAGATCATGACCTGAGCCGAAGGCAGACGCTTAACCAACTGAGCCACCCAGGAGCCCCAGGGCAAGGATTTTTATCCCCATTGTACTAATAAGAAAAATGAGCCTCAGAGAAGTTCGCTGAGTCACCCGAAGTCACATGACTAGTAAGTGCCAGCCCACAGCCTGCTGACTCCCAACCAGGGCTTTTCACTGGTTCTCATGCCTGCTCAATGGCATGTTTGTGTTTCATTGGCATCATTCCAGCCTGAATGTCGAAGTTCACTTGAGAACATGCTTCTGAGATTAGTGTGGTAAGACAAATTAAGAAAAAGGAAAGAAAGCTTTAGGGAGCTATCCACTAGAGAGATCTTAATGAGACTGTATCTCAGATGAAGATTATAGGTATTTATTGTACTATTTAAAAGAAAGGGCTTCCTCAAACTGATTTTGATTTTGTAAAATATGAGATAACCCTTTTGAATAAAGTAGCAATAAATTTAGGGGCGCCTGGGTGGCTCAGTTGGTTAAGTGTCTGCCTTCAGCTCAGGTCATGATCTCAGCATCCTGGGATCAGGCCCCCCCCTCCTTCTCCCTCTGACCCTCCCCCCGTTCGTGCTCTCTCCCTCTTTCTCTCTCTCTCTCAAATAAATAAATAAAATCTTTTTTAAAAAAGTAGCAATTAGGGGCTCCTGGGTGGCTCGGTCGTTAGGTGTCTGCCTTCGGCTCAGGTCATGATCCCAGGGTCCTGGGATTGAGCCCCACATCGGACTCCCCGCTCGGCAGGAAGCCTGCTTCTCCCTCTCCCACTCCCCCTGCTTGTGTTCCTGCTCTCGCTATCTCTCTGTCAAATAAATAAATAAAATCTTTAAAAAAAAAAGTAGCAATTAATTTGCCATCATGCAATAATGTTAGAGATGATGCCAAGGTAACCTAAAACAATACATAGACAAGTCATGAATGTTCAAAGGATCATGAAGAAAATATTCAGGTCTCAAATATTTATTTTTGTTTATTTATTTATTATTTATTTAGAGAGCAGGGGGAGGGGCAGAGGGAGAGGGAGCAGACTCCCCACTGAACGGAGAGCCAGACACAGGGCTTGATCCCAGGACCCTGAGATCATGACCTGAGCCAAAATCAAGAGTCGGGCGCTTAACCACTGAGTCACCGAGGCAGCCCAGGTCTCAAATATTTATATTGATGACATTGTTCAGCATTGGTTCACAATGCCAAGCAGATGTCGAAGTCAACAAAAAAAGAAAGACAAGCTGCTACATGTTAGAGAGTCAACTACATGGGTCTCCTTACCGCCTTAATACCTGGAGAAACACTGAGACAGGGCCCAGTACTATAAGCAGACAAAACTATTGGAAGTTTGCCATGTGACATAGACCACCCACAAAATTCATGTAATTAAAGAAAAATAAACTCTAACATATGTTTTTTAAACTATTTATAATTTTTCCAAGAAATTGAAAGCAAAGAAATGAAGAATAAAACAATCACACTAAAACTCTATAGCTCAGGGCGCACCTGGCTGACTCAGTTGGTAGAACACGCAACTCCTGATCTTGGGGTTGTAAGTTCGAGCCCCACATTGGGTGTCGAGATTACTTAAAAATAAAATCTTAAAAAACAACAACAACTCTGTAGCAGGTATAATAGACACAGCAGAATGTGGTTGTTTTGGGATAGACCGCGTGATGGACCAGGCTCTGCCCAAGAAACCTTGGGCAAGTTTTCTTACCCTCTTTGGGTCTCAGATGCCTTATGTGTGGAAAGGGAATAATAATGGCACCTATCTTCAAGGTGGCTATGAGGATTAAGTGGGTTAAGATGTGTATAAGTGCTTAGAACAGTGCCTAGCACATAGTAAGCCCTATAGAAGTGTTCACTACTCTTATAGTAAAAATTGAAAGGTGAGTGGTAATATCCTTTGAAAGTTTAAAAAATCACAGAAGCTGTACAGAAGACAATTTTGTTTTTGTAGTGTTTAAATAATTGTAGACATACAGAAAAGTTGCAAAAGTAGTACAAATATTTCCCAGATTACCCAAATGTTAACATTTTATCACATTTGTTTTTATCATTTTCATTCTCTTACCTGTTATTTTTTCACAAAACACTTGAAAATAAGTTGCAGAAATAATTCCCTTTACCTCTAAATAATATGGGGTATATTTCCTTAAAAAGGGACATTCTCTTACATAAGTACGGTGCAATTATAAAATTAGGAAATTAACATCAATACAATACTATAATTCAATCTACAGACCTTATTCAAATTCCATCAACTGTCACAGTGATGTGCTTTATAGCAAAAGCTCAAGAAACTCTTCCTCGTCCAGGACCTGATCAGAGATCACAGGTTGCTTTTAATTCCATGCCTCTTCATCTACTTTAGCTCGGTTGAGTTCCTCAGTCCATCTTTGTCCTTCATGACCTTGGGTTTGTTTTTTTTTTTAAGTTGAAGTATAGTTGACACACAATGTTACATTAGTTTCAGGTGTTTGACCTTGAGGTTTTTGAAGAGTTCAGGCCAGTTATTTTGTAGCACACCCTCACTTTTTTTTCCTGTTTCCTAGTGATTAGATCGAAGTTATTGGTTTTTTTACCGGGAGAACCACAGAAGTGAAGTTGTATTCTTCACTGTGCTCCATATCCAAAGGCATTGGTGTTCATCTGTCCCATTATTAGTAGTGTCAAAAACGAACTGCTAGACAAGTGAAATAAGTCAATCAGAGAAAGACAATTATATGATCTCGCTGATATGTAGAATTTAAGAAACAAGGCAGAGGATCATAGGGGAAGAGTGGAAACAATGAAACAAGATGAAACCCGAGAGGGAGACAAACCATAAGAGACTCTTAATCTCAGGAAACAAACTGGGGGTTGCTGGAGGGGAGGGGGATGGGAGGGATGGGGTGGCTGGGTGATGGACATTGGGAAGGGTATGTGATATAATGAGCACTGGGTGTTATATAAGACTGATGAATCACAGACCTGTCCCCCTGAAACAAATAATACATTATATGTTAATTAATTGAATTTAAATTTAAAAAAAGAAAAAAATGAACAGCTAGATTAAGAGGTACATCGGGCAAGGTCTAGAAGGGTTCTAGGCACAGGAGCTTCTGTCCCATTGACTTGGGCTGTACCCATCCTCCTGGCACATAGATGTATTTGCCAAGTTTGAAGCTTCTGCAGAAAACCGTTTTGGTTGAGGATGTTAAACTATCTAGAAGGCTAGGAAGCACTGTCCTTTATAAGGATGTCTTCTGATTTCAAATGTAGCACTCCTAGAGAACACCAAAGCCAATTTTTTCAGCAGTTACTACGTCTGGACCTAACAGTGATCTTTCGTCAGTCAACTCTTACTAGATAGTCCGGAAGAGTGTATTGTTATTGTTAAGAATTTTTTTTAAAGATTTATTTATTTATTTGAGAGAGAGAGAGAGTGAGCGCACACAGAGGGGCAGAGGGAGAGAGGCAGACACCCCACTGAGTGCGGAGCCCGACACAGGGCTCAACCTCAGGACCTTGAGAACATAACCTGAGCCAAAATCATGAGTCAGAGCTTAACCAACTGAGCCACCCAGGCACCCTTGTTGTTAAAAATTTTAATATATTTCTACATGCAGGGGCTGAAGAAAATGAAAGAATTTTAAAAATTAAGAAGAACATTGTTTCTAGCCAATTCATCGTGCTGCAGATCTCTGGAATCTATGATTCAAAGGCAGAAATCTAAAAGTAAAAATATTACTGATGTCACATTCAGTTGTATTTAAAGCAGCATATACATTTAGTATTGGATGTTGAGAAGAGTTTTTCAAATATTCTGAATTATAACACATCTTCGGACAAGGCCAGCCTGAGAGTTTAGGAAGGGTCATATCCTGAGCTATAGACAGGCATTCGTGGTTCTCTGCGATAGGATGGGCAGACAGGAAGGTCCAGGGTTGAGAACTGCACCTTGCTCAGGTGTCACAGTGATGCACAAGGGAAAGGATTGGCCCAGCTACCAGAATGCAGTATTTGAAGCCTTTGCTGACAGCTATCTAGAGTACAGTATAATTATATTTATTGGCCTAACACACATGCACACACACATCCAATTATATATATATATTACTCTGATTCCAAAGCACTCTATGAATAAATGATCATTTAAAATTTTTTCACTGAGTTAGAAGTGGGATTCAATGACTAGTGGCTTACTAAGCTGAAAAATGATGTTGGATGTACATTAATAATTATATAAAAATATTAAAAACAGGCAAAATTACACACAGTTACAGAATAGCAGCAAATATGTTAAAATAGCAGGTTAGCTTAATGGTAAAAGCAATTTCACTTCATCTTAACGCACTTCCCGTAATATTGAATCTACCCCACATTCATTTTGTACATTATTTAACTACTATGCTGATTCGAAGAAACACCTTAGATCTAAGTAAATAATACATCTAGGGAAAAGTTAGAAATATTCTGCCAATCTGCCATTTGCCGCCGATCTATTCATACTAGTGGACACAACAGGGCAAATAGAGATGCCACGTCTCTCTGATGGCAGGTCAGTGAAGCACAAATGTCACCGCCCAGGTGAGTTTTGCAGGTTCTGTGGCTGCTTGCTTGCGCATTCATTGAAGTGTTTGCTGCTTGTTTTATTCCATTTTCCATCACACTTGCTCTGTCTATATTCACTTCATATGCAACCACGTTTAATTTATATAATGAATTACTTTTCAGTCGCTAGCATCACCTGTATATGTGATTCATTTTCCAATAAATATGTTGCTTTGTTGTTTACTATATACCAGTATTTACTGATACCAATACATTTATTTTTAGCTATAGATTTTATATATATATGTATATTTTAAAGGTTTTATTTATTTATTTATTTGAGAAAGAGAGAGTATGAGCTGGGGAGGGAGGGGCAGAGGGAGAGGGAGAAGCAGACCCCCTGCTAAGCAGGGAGCCTGATGCAGGGCTTGATCCCAGGACCCTGGGATCACGACCTGAGCCAAAGGCAGATGCTTAACTGACTGAGCCACCCAGGGGCCCCTATATATATATTTTAGAGATTTACTTATGAGATAGAGAGAGAGAGAGCACTGGGAGGGGTGAAGGGAGAGGGAGCAGACTTCCCCTCTGAGCGTGGAGCTGGACACAGGGCTTGATCCTAGGACCCAGAGATCATGACCTGAGCTGAAATCAAGAGTCGGATGTTCAACCAAATGAACCACCCAGGCGCTCCCATAGATTTTATATTTTATCTTCAGATTTGGTTGACATTACTGAATATCCAGATTTTATGATTTCATATGTAAATAAAAGGAAGTTATTTTATGTGCAAAATAATTCCTTCTCTAAAATCAACTCTAAATTAACTTTCAATGCTTTTGTGTAAAAGAGTGCATAAACTTTTTCCAACAAAACTGGGAGGTACCATATATACCTGCAACACAAAAATTAATTAGTGATAATGGGGCGCATGGGTGGCTCAGTCAGTTAAGTGTCTGACTCCTGATTTCGGCTCAGGGCATGATCTCAGGGTTGTGAGATCGAGCTCTACTTTGGACTTCATGCTTTGCATGGAGCCCGCTTAAGATTCTCTCTCTCCTTCTAACCCTCCCTCCCCATTCGTACACACTCTCTCTCTCTCAGAAAAAAAAAAAATTAAATAAATAACTAATTAGTGACAGTAACAACACTAACTGCCACTCTTGAGTACTAAACAATCTATAGCGGCTATCTCATTTACTTTTCTGAATGACATCAGGATTATCCAATGCAAGGTCATTGCGTGTCATGGCGGATGGATGACAGCATGTAAGAAGTCCAAGAACAGTCAATATTTGGAAATCCAACTAGCCAGCCTGCCAGTGGCCTTGGTACACTGAGGTTTGTTCTTTGTGAAATATGCCTGCAGCGTAAGTCCCCTTATCCAGCACTTTTAGCTAGTCATTTCAATTTACTTGTGACCTCACCACAAAAGTATCAAATTATCATGCACGTTCTTCCCCAGGCAATGCACTGGCTGAAGGAGGCACAGAGCGGAGGAATGAGGCTAGGCTAGCTGGGCTCACTTGGGGCCTAGTCTGGCACCAGGTTTCCTGATTTGGGTGGGGGGTGTGGGGGTGTGGCAGAATGTCAGAGGTAATATTTCCCTTCCTTTTTCACAGGTGTCTCCACACTATCCACAACTGGAAATGTTTATCTTCCTCCGTAGATATAGATGTATTTCCAGCTAATCTAGGCTATAAACCTAGTCCAACAAGAGTATCAAACAGCCTAAAATAGATGTAGATACCTGGAATTCGCATAAATATGTAACACGTATTATGTGAAAATACAGTTTCGGTCCCCTTGGAATACAGAGATGAGTAAGACTTCATCCCTGGTTCCGGGGGGCTGGTGATCTGGTCGGGGTCACAGGTTAACAGGTGATGCAACAAGATATACAAGGCAATGTGGTCGAAGTGGCACGGTCACGGGCTCCTGTGGGGGCGCAGGTGGAGGAGCCTCCTGGATCCTAGGGTAGGCTCTGCACTAGGTCCCCAGTGCCCAGAGCCAAAGGGCAGCCTCAGGTGGGGGCGGGGCGGGGTGGGGGGGAAGAAGACCTGCAGCAGCGGCCCATCTCTGGGCCGGAAGAGGAAGTGGCTTTGTGCCCTTCAGATCAGACCGTCTAGGTGTTCGCTTCTCTGCGTCAATGTTAAATGACTCATTCTCAGTAGATTTATATGTAAAATGGCTCTGGATTTTAAGTTTCTCAAAGAGCAGGATCACATCATTCTAACGTGTGTTGCACAGCCTAAGACACAGCAAATGATTTCTGGAGCTGATAGAGATGTTTCCAGGCAGAACTGTCCTTAGCCCAAATTCTCAAGTATCTGAAAGTTCCCTGGTCGCCCCACCCCCACCCCTTGCCTTTTCGTACTCAGGCTCCGCCCCTGGGGCCTGCCTCTGTGCCCTGGCCAGATCTTCTCTCGAAGTTAGGCTTCTCCTCCCCTCACCTGCCTGTCAAACTGCCTCTCTCTCATCTATTCACCAGGAGGACGGCTGGATAATTCAACTAACTTACGCTAATGTGTGCGAAAGCCCAAATTGCTGGCTTATTTAACACTTATTTAACAAGCCATTGCAAGAAAATCTGATTTTTAAAAGAAGAGCTTTTAAATTCCAATGAGCAAAGACTGTAGCTCCAGTTGAGATTGTTTTGTTTTTGCTTTCCTGGCCCTCTCAAATGATGCCCTGGGGAAACCGCCTCTCTGCCTGAGGCAACGCGCTTTGCCCCTGGGATGTATTTGTAAGGCTCAAGTGCCCTCTGGAGGCAGAAATAATCCCATGTTACATAAAACATTTATACCATGGTATGGGGGGGCGGTATGTGGTGCTCCTGTAGTGTGTGTGGGGGGTGTATGTGTGTGGTGTGTATTATGTGTGTGGGGGTGTGCGGGGTTTGGGGGTATATGTATGGTGTGTGTGTGTGTAATAGGGTATGTGTGGTGTAGTGTTGTGGTCTGTGTGTGTATGTATGTGGTATGTAGTACATTTGTGGTGTGGTGTGCAGTGTGTGTGTGTATGTGTGGTGTGTGTGTATGTGGTATGCAGTATATGTATGGTATAGTGTGTGTGTGGTGTGTGGTCTGTGTGTGTGTCTGTGGTGTGTGTGTATGTGGTATGTAGCATATGTGTGGCGTAGTGTGGGTGTGTGGTGTGTGTGTATGTGGTACGCAGCATATGTGTGGCTCAGTATGGGTGTGTGGTGTGTGTGTATGTGGTACGCAGCATATGTGTGGCGTAGTGTGCGTGTGTGGTGTGTGTGTATGTGGTGTGTGTGTATGTGGTACGCAGCATATGTGTGGTGTAGTGTGTGTGTGTGGTGTGTGCGTATGTGGTATGCAGCGTATGTGTGGTGTAGTGTGTGTGTGTGGTGTGTGTGTATGTGGTATGTAGTGTATGTGTGGTGTAGTGTGTGTGTATGTGGTATGTAGTGTATGTGTGGTGTAGTGTGTGTGTGGTGTGTGGTCTGTGTGTGTATCTGTGGTGTGTGTGTATGTGGTATGCAGCGTATGTGTGGTGTAGTGTGTGTGTGTGGTGTGTGTGTATGTGGTATGCAGCGTATGTGTGGTGTAGTGTGTGTGTGTGGTGTGTGCGTATGTGGTATGCAGCGTATGTGTGGTGTAGTGTGTGTGTGTGGTGTGTGTGTATGTGGTATGTAGTGTATGTGTGGTGTAGTGTGTGTGTATGTGGTATGTAGTGTATGTGTGGTGTAGTGTGTGTGTGGTGTGTGGTCTGTGTGTGTATCTGTGGTGTGTGTGTATGTGGTATGCAGTATATGTGTGGTGTAGTGTGTGTGTGTGGTGTGTGCGTATGTGGTATGCAGCGTATGTGTGGTGTAGTGTGCGTGTGTGGTGTGTGCGTATGTGGTATGCAGCGTATGTGTGGTGTAGTGTGTGTGTGTGGTGTGTGCATATGTGGTATGCAGCGTATGTGTGGTGTAGTGTGTGTGTGGTGTGTGTGTATGTGGTATGTAGTGTATGTGTGGTGTAGTGTGTGTGTGGTGTGTGGTCTGTGTGTGTATCTGTGGTGTGTGTGTATGTGGTATGCAGTATATGTGTGGTGTAGTGTGTGTGTGTGGTGTGTGTGTATGTGGTATGCAGCGTATGTGTGGTGTAGTGTGCGTGTGTGGTGTGTGTGTACGTGGTATGCAGCGTATGTATGGTGTAGTGTGTGTGTGTGGTGTGTGTGTATGTGGTATGCAGCGTATGTATGGTGTAGTGTGCGTGTGTGGTGTGTGTGTACGTGGTATGCAGCGTATGTGTGGTGTAGTGTGCGTGTGTGGTGTGTGTGTATGTGGTATGCAGCGTATGTGTGGTGTAGTGTGTGTGTGGGGTGTGTGTATGTGGTATGCAGTGTATGTGTGGTGTAGTGTGTGTGTGTGGTGTGTGTGTATGTGGTATGTAGTGTATGTGTGGTGTAGTGTGTGTGTGTGGTGTGTGGTCTGTGTGTGTGTGTCTGTGGTGTGTGTATGTAGTATGTAGGGTATGTGTGGTGTGATGTGCGGGATGTGTGTGTGTGCATGTGCATTCCTGCCAAAAGACAACAAATGATTGGGGGTTCCCTCATTCCTCCACCTCTCATTCTAGACCCCCAGTCCAAGCCACCATTGTCCTGGGCTTTGACTATTTCAATGGTCAACTAACTGGCCCTCTTCCTGTCATTCCCACTCTCTTGCAATTTCTTCCCTACCCAACCACCAAAGCTCTCATTAATAACTTAATTCAGACCATCTTTTTCACCTGCTTAAAATCCTAAACTGGTTCCCGATTGCACTTCGAATTCTTCCCCACAGAGAGTAAGATTTCATTTTATTGTTACATCAATCTCACAAATCAACACAGCCAGAAACACTGAGCAGGTAAAGCGCAGTGCAGAGGCCTGGCAACTGGAGAGAGGAATCCAGTCTGTCTCCAGGTCCCCAGCCTGGAAAGGTAATGCTATTATACAAGAGCAAGGGCAGCCGACAAACAAAGCAATCCGCTCTATAGACATTCTGAGCCGAGGAATAGAAAAACTTCCCAGGTGGGTTCTGTGCTGGGCAAGGAAATGGACCTAAATGCCCTACATGCCCAGAGCTTGCCTATGGCTCCCACCTCCTCCTGGGACCTCCCTTCCCATTGCTCACTGTAGTTCCAGCCACTTGGGTCTGCTTTCTGTCATTCACAAACACAACCCAGCTTTGCTCTAGGACTTTCAGCTTTGGCATGGAATATCCTCTTTCCTGGACTATTCTTCTCAAAGATCGTCCCATGATTGCCTCCCTCACCTCTTTCTAACTTAGCTCAACAGCCACCTTCTCAGCCATGACACAACTGGTGAAGCCAACCTTCCCCCTCCGTGTTGCCCAGTTTCTTTGCCTTGCTAGCACACATCACCGTCTGAAACGATCTCCTTTCATCCACTCAACACATTCATTGAGTGCCTGCAGTAGGCACTGTCTCATGCACTTGGGCTGTATCAGGGTACAAACAGAGAAGCTCCCTGCCTCTTGGAGCTTACAGATCTTGTCAATCCTTTTGTTTATTTATTTATTGTTGGCCTCCCCCACTAGAATACAAGCCGTCTGAGAGCAGGGACCTTGGTCAGTCTCGTTCACTGCTTTATTCTCAGAGTTTTAGACTCTGAGCACAGACTCTAGACTCTAGACTCTAGACTCTAGCACATCGTTCATGGTCAATCAATTCTTGTTAAGTGAATAAAATGTTTAGGGCCGTCTGGGTGGCTCAGTCCTTAGGCGTCTGCCTTCGGCTCAGGTCATGATCCCAGGGTCCTGGGATTGAGCCCCGCATCGGGCTCCCTACTCAGTGGGAAGCCTGCTTCTCCCTCTCCCACTCCCCCTGCTTGTGTTCCTTCTCTCGCTGTGTCTCTCTCTGTCAAATAAATAAATAAAATCTTAAAAAAAAAGTTTATATTTTTTATTAGGGTACACAGATAACATTTTAAATTTCATCACTGTGATGAAATTAATTCATTCAATTAGAATTTACTATAAAAATAAGGCAAACAAGAAACTGAATTACTATTTATTCCGGTGATCTATAATAACAATAGTTAGCACTTATTGACCATTTACCATGTGTCAGGGTCTATAATAAGTGCTTTATATATGTTATCTCATCTTACCGTCACAAAATTCCATGACACAGGTAGGATTATTCTCCCCTTTTTAAGATGAGGAATTTGGGGCTTAAAGAAGTCCACCATCACAAAGCCATCAAATGGTAGAGCCAGTCTTCAAGGACAGGACAGTCTGGCTCCAGAGTCCATGCTTTCAACCTCCTCTCCATGCCACCTTTCCACATTCATATCACAAAGAACGTCTACTCACCAACTCCCTACCACCTTCTGAATGAACTCAACACTCTTAGCAGGGCCTGTGGGACCCTGGAGGCCAGCCCTGCTCCTTGCTAGCCTCTTCTCCTATTACCCTCACCTTCTCTCCTGCACTGAACCATGGGGGCTCCTAGACTGTCAAGTTTCTTTCTCCTTTCTTCTTGTGCAATTGCACGGTTTCCTCCTTTCCAACTCCCACTCACAATTCCTTCTCATACTTCAAGACTCAGCCATTACCTCCTCCAGATGCCCTTCCTCGTTCCTTGGGCTTGGTCCTGTGCCCTTTCCCTTTTGCTCCCCAGCATCCTGAACATGCTTCTGCAATACTCAGTGAACTCCTTCCCTTGCTGCAGTCCCAGCTATTTGAGCGACGAGGCTTTGCATTTCATCTCCAAATTTCCAGTGTTTAGCACAAAGCTTGGAAAGGAGATGTTGACTAACTGCTTTGAATGATGGATATTCATTTGGGGATTGGCTGCATGCCATGTTTTAGTATTTTGCACACAGAGGGCAAAGAATCCTATTATAAAGAGAGGGTTAGAATGTGGCATGTGGAAGTCTTCATTGGTGAGATCACCTGGGCATTGGGGGTAGTGGGAATGGGGATGGTACACAGAGCACCAGTTGGTAGAACCATATCTTTCCCTCATTCTCACCCCAGAAGACTTATTCTAATCACCCAGCTAGAAAAATAGATGCTGGGATTTTCCCCTCAAGCCATCTGACTCCAGAGCCTGCAATAATCTCTAGGCTATGTTGCCTCAAATATATTGGACCTTCCAAAGAATGGATGCATCCCTCTATTCATACACCCTTTCAGTGGTTGTATCTGTGTTTTTCCAAAATAATCAATTTTCTTAAAACACTTTTTAAATGTTAATAAATGGCTAAGTGTCTCGTGATGGGTGCACAGAAAGATTAATTTACCCAAGTTCACACGCTACTAATAATAGAGCAATTTGCCTCTAGATCCTGTTCTCTTAACCAATAGACTATCTTGTCTTAAAAACAACTCAGTCACTCAATTACTCATTTTACGAATATTTATTGAGTGCCACAGCATGCAAGCTATTGTTCTAGATCAGCAGTGTTTGATAAAACTTTTAGTGAGGGGCGCCTGGATGGCTCCGTCAGTTAAGCATCGGGCTCTTGATCTCAGATCAGGTCTTGATCTCAGGGTTGTGAATTCAAGCCCTATATTGGGCTCCTGGAGCCTACTTAAAAACAAACAAACAAACAAAAAACTTTCAGTGATATTGAAATGTTCCGTATCTGTCCTGCCCCATATGGGAGCCACTAGCCACATGTGGGTATTAAGTACTTAAATGTGTCTAGGGCAACTGAAGCAATGAATTTTTTTTATTTCATTTTAAGTTCAAGTTAAGCAGCCACATGTAGTGATGAGCTACCAAAATGGACAGTATCATTCCAGACGCTAGGGAAACATCAATTAAAAGCAAAGATCCTTGATCTTGCCGAGTTTACGTTTTGGGATGAAGATAAAGGTGAGGGGAAAAGAGAAAGACGGTAAATAAGAGACGTAATACATAAGTAAATTACATAGCTTGTGATATGCTACAGAAAATTAAAAAGTACAGCACAGTCAATAGGGGCTGACTTGCATTTTAAAATAGAGTGGTCACACCAAGCTTAGAACTTTCTCATCCTTTGGTTAGGATAATTCGATCTCATCAATTCCAACTCCAGTTTCTCTCCTTCTCTCCTCCCTTTGCTCTTCTGAGTTCAGCTCCTCAAAGCTGGGGCAGGAAGGGGATAGAAAAGGCAGGCTTGCCTTTTGCATTGGCCTTGCTCTGGGTGTATCTGATGCTGGTGGTCTCTGCCCAGATGAGGGCTCTTCAGAGACTGTGCTGTGGGGTTCTCTAGGGCATAGTGTGCAGGTTGCCTTGACCCCCTTCATGGTGGAGCGCCCCCTCAGACAAGGGCAGTGGTTTCTGCTGCAGTTAGCCTACCCCCAAGGCCCTTTTCAGGTGATAGATCGTCTCCTTTGGCTCCTTGGGCAGCCCCCAGGCTTCTCCCCTTCCTGTAACGATATTTTCCTTCATGTGGAGCCATGAGAATGGCTGAGAGCCCTGATGTCCTTCACCAGGCCACTGTACCTTCAAACCAGCTGGATAAGCCTCTCCACCTTCAGAAATCTCTCTATGAGAAATAGGCATCAGTCCTTAAGACACACACCAAGCCCTCCGGAGAGCCCCTTATCATGCTTGACTCTGCTTGGACAGTTACTGCACCGTGGAGGATGCAGTCTTGGCAGCTCACAATCTGCCAGCTGGGGAGAGAGCCAAACATATTCCCTTCAGTTTAAAAAATAATTTTTATTATCGAAGTGTAGTTGACATACAATGTTATATTAGTTCCAGGCATACAACATAGAGATTTGGCAATGTTATACATCACACAACACTCACCATGGTAAGTGTGGTCACCATCTGTCACCGTACAACGTTATTACCACATTATTGGCTATATTTCCTATGCTGTACTTTTCATCTCCGTGACTTATTTATTTTATAATACTGTAAGTTTGTACCTCTCAATCCCCTTCCCCTATTTCTCCCACCCGTCCTCTTCAATCTTTTGGTGACCCAAATGATTTTGTGAAGGGGAGGATAGGCATCTCGACAAGAGCCCTGCACTCTCCCTGCCTTTTACAGTCTGCCTAGGTCTAATGCAAACATGTCCCTGCCACCTAATCAACTTCTCTCCCACTGCATTCTGTGACGGTGGAGCCTGGATAAGGAGGGCTGGGCTCATGGATGAGAAGGCAGCAGGTTGTGCCGCCTCTGTTTAACCCTACAAGGAGGTGTGGTTATCCACTCGTGGCAGCTCTGTCTGGAATGTATGGGGCTTACCACCTCTTCCCTTAAGCTTTGAGTCCTAGTGCCAGTTTAGGAAGAGAAGAATCAGCCTCCTCTTACACTTTCTGGTGTTAAATCACAAGTGTAATCGTTAACAGGAGCATCTGGGTAGCTCGGTCGATTAAGTGCCCGACTCTTGATCTCAGCTCAGGTCTTAATCTCAGGGTTGTGAGTTCAAGCCCCATGTTGGGCTCCATGCTGGGTGTGGAGCCTACTTTTAAAAAAAGCTTAAAAAATAAAAACAAGTGCAATTTTTTAAAAAAGATTTTATTTATTTATTTGACAGAGAGAGACACAGCAAGAGAGGGAACACAAGCAGGGGGAGTGGGAGAGGGAGAAGCAGGCTTCCCGCCAAGCAGGGAGCCCGATGCAGGGCTCGATCCCAGGATCCTGGGACCATGACCTGAGCTGAAGGCAGACACTTAAAGACTGAGCCACCCAGGCGCCCCAACAAGCGCAATTTTAAACCATATATTAAATGATCGGTCTACACCACATCCTTAGGGGTACAATATAAATACTTCCTTTTTTGATTGTCTTCTTTGGTTCACTAAAAGGGATCCTCCCCAAGAGGATAAACTTCAAATCTCCCACTGACCACAGTGACCAAAATATATAAGAGAAGAAGAAAGATCTAAGAACTGTAGGGTTGAGATAGTCTAGCATCATAGTTCCAAGACAACTGTTCTGCCACCATTTGTGTCACCTGACCTGCTGCTTCATAGTGATCAAAGGAGGAACTGTTCCTCCTGATTTTATGGAGAAGCTATACATTAAGTATCCCCTCCCCCAAATAGCAATCGTTCAAGCTGAATTAAGTGCTCATTGACTCTGAAAATTTGAAGGGATATATCTGATTGGTACCATATGTGAACGTAAGAAATGAAAAGAACCCGAAGGAGAAAATTTATTCATGTATTTCTGATAAGTTTGCACTTCTAAGAAAATAGGACCAATTATAAATAGATTTTGCAGCTTCTAATGAGCACAAAAGAAAAAAGAAGGCAAAGAGAACTGGCCTTTACAATTCCTATTTTAAAAAATATTTATAAAATGCTTGTAATGCTTACTATGATGAATTTGGTAAGTGTAAAAGATCTGCAAAGTTGGTAATGCTTTTATTTGTTTTACCATTGACAGATTATTGTTCATTCTGGCTCTCAAGCCATATTTTATAACTATTTTCAAAAATGGTTTTGATCTTGCATCTAAAGGGAAGCAACATCCAAGAATGGGGATGTGGCTCTAAGAATTAGTAACTGAATACTTTCATATCTAAAGCAAATTAGCCTTTAGAAAACTATCCGTTGCAAATAGGCCCAGTTGTGGGGAAAGATCATAGACACCCACAACGTTCATACCGGTGAATTGTAAGACAATGATGCAATCTAACAAATTTATTGCAATGATTCATTTTTTTTTTAAAGATTTTATTTATTTATTTGAGAAAGAGAGAGAGCACATGAGCAGGGGGGAGGAGCAAAGGGAGGGAGAAGCAGATGCCTCGCTGAGCAGGGAGCCAAAGTGGGGCTCGATCCCAGGACCTCGAGATCATGACCTGAGCCAAAGGCAGATGCTTAACCAACAGAGCCACGCAATCGCCCTCAGTGATTCATTTTTTTAAAAAGATTTTATTTATTTATTTTAGAGAGAGAGAGAGAGAGAGAGTGTGCACCCACTAGAGGGAGGCAGAGGGGCAGAAGGAGAGGAAGAGAATCTCAAGCAGACAGTTGTGGGAAAGAAGACCATAGATACCTATAATGTTTATACCGATAAATTGTAAGACAACGATGCAATCCAACAAATTTATTGCAGTGACTCATTCTTTTTTAAGATTTTATTTATTTATTTATTTGAGAGAGAGAGCACATGTGTACCAGAGTGGTGGGGTTGTGGGGGGTGGTGAGGGGCAGTAGGCAAGGGAAAGAATCTCAAGCAGACTCCATTCTGAGCACAGAGCCCGAAGCAGGGCTCCATCTCATGACCCTGAGATTATGACCTGAGCTGAAATTAAGAGTCGGACACTTAGCCAAGTGAGCTACCCAGGGACCCCTCACAATGATTCATTTTGATAGCACCTAAAACCCACCATGGGCAAAGCTGGGGCCAGGGGAGGAGTAAGTCATAGTTCTTATGCCTTAGCAGGATATACAGTGTAGATTCTATGACAGGGGCCCTGAAGGCCCGGCAGGTGGCTCCTCCCACCCACCCAGCGGAATCTTCCAGCACTCCTGCTTTATTAACCCCCCTCCCCCCCACCCCGCAGAGCCAGACTGCTACAGTTCCCTAAATGAGTTGTACCTTTCTTTGCACATGCAGTCTTCTCTGTTTAAAAAAAAAGCCCAAATTGGAACCATTTGCCCCCCACGACAACAAACCCAGACTTAATTACAGTTTCAACTTATTCCAGGAATGTGACCTTTTAACAGTCAATATGAAATTTCCTGGTCAGCACTAGTGAGGTTATCTTCATGATAAACCCTGCTGTTCTCTTTCCCCATAACAGAAGCTGACCTGGCCTGAAACAATCCTTTCTTTTCTTTTGCAAATAGCTTCTTGTTCCATCCTCCTTCCTCTGAAAACTTTCTATTTTGCACAGCTCCTCTCAGCTTCCCTCTACTTGCCAGATGGAATGCTGCCTGATTCATGAATTACTTAATAAAGCCAATTAGATCTTCAAATTCACTTGGTCGAATTTTGTTTTGTAAACACCCCTGATGGGAATGTTCAGCCTGCCTGGAGTGGACATGTGTCGTGTTTTCTGGCTGCTCGGCGTTGTTTTAAAGCCCTGCCTACATTTAGGGAGTTTCCTACCCAGTGGTTCCTTCAAGACAAGCCAGAAATCTCACGTTCCCAGCCCCCTCTGCAGATCAGGGCACAGGCACATGACTCAGGCTCCTTCCAGCAGCTGCCTCTATGTGATTTATCAATTTGGAAATGAGCAACACAAGGCAGTGGACATGGTGTGGCAGGGACTTCTCAGGCAAGGCTGGTAACGAAGGTGCTCAGCTTTGAAAGAGCAGCAGTTACGATGCAGAGGCCCTGGTACGAAAGGGACAGTGGTACATACTATAACATCTAGAAGCTCTGAAGGAGTTGCAGCATGGTTTCCATGGCTCAACAGTTCTGCAGTGGGCTTTGGGACCGTTGCAAGAAATGTTTCAGGGTGCTCCATCTCCTCATTCAGATCACCCAGCATCCTTGTAATCTTTTGTCTTTGTGCTCTTTGCTTCTGTTGATTGCAACTAAGAGTTCTCAGGCTTTCCTCCTCTTAAGAAAGGGCCACTTGTCTTAGAAAACCCACCCTGATATGGGGGTCTCCTGGGGGCCTCCCCTAAAACTCGCTTTTCTGTCCTTTATTCATTCCCTTCTCTGGGATGCCACACTACCCACACCCCTCTTGCTGCAGGTCCTCACCAAATCTTAGTTATTTGTTTCTTCCTACTTTACTTAGACTGAAGTTTCTCTGAGGCTAGCCATTGTGTCTTTCATTTCTGTATTTCCAGCATTTAGTGTGGGTTAATGCAGAGCCGAACAGTGCTAAATGAAAGTTTGTTATTGATAGGAAGCAGTGAACAGACATGTTTAGGAGAACTGCGGATCGTGAAAGGGCTTTCGAGGGGCCTGTGTCTAATACAGGTCTTGGTAGATAGCAGGGGGATTTCAACAGGCAGAAATGGTTGGGACTGTCCAATTGCAGTCCATATTGACATGCAATCTGCTTTTTATTTTTTATTTTACTATTTTTAAAGGATTTTATTTATTTGAGAGAGAGAGAGCACAAGCAGGTGGAGGGGCAGAGGGAGAGGGAGAAGCAGACTCCCTGCTGAGCAGGAAGCCCGACATGGGGACAGAGCCAAAGGCAGATGCTTAACTGACTAAGCCACCCAGGCACCCTGTAATCTGCTTTTTAAAAATGATTTTATCCCTAAGCCTCTTCCCATATGCTTAATATGCTGTAGGGGACATTCCTGATTACCTAACAAAACCTTGCTTCCCCCACATCCCCCCTCCAGGTCTGCAGTGGTGATGTCTCAGGAAAGGTGGGCCTCTCCTACAGTCCCAAAGGGATAAGTCATCATTGGTCAAAACCAGGGGTCGATAAACCACAACCTGCTAGCCAGATCTGGCCTGCCATTTCTTTTTGTATGGCCATGAGCCATACAAAATGTTTTTTGGTTTTTTTTTAAAGTTTTAGAAGTCTGAAAAAATAAAAATTAAAATAATATTTTGTGACAGGTGAAAATTATATGAAATTCAAATTTCAACACTCATAAAGTTTTTTTTTTAAGATTTTATTTATTTATTCGACAGATAGAGAGCCTAAGTAGGCAGAGTGGCAGGCAGAGGGAGAGGGAGAAGCAGGCTGTCCGCTGAGCAGGGAGCCGGACGTGGGGCTAGATCCCAGGACCCCTGGATTATGACCTGAGCCAAAGGCAGCCGCTTAACTGACTGAGCCACCCAGGCGCCCCGTCATAGGTAAAAGTTTTATTGGAAAACAGCCACCTTACCTCTTTACTGTGTCTATGGCTGCTTTTGTTTACAATAGCAGAGCTGAGATGTGACAGAGATTGCATGCCCTGCAAAATATTTACTAAAATATTTACTAGCTGGTTGGTCTTTTTCAGGAGTTTGCTGACCCCTGTTCTACACCATATATGGTAATTCCATTCTCTTCCCAGTGTTTATGTTTGGGCAGGCATGAGACTCAGTTCTGGGCTAGTGAAATACAAGGGGAAGCTTGACAGGGGGCTTCTGGGAAAGAATTTTTTGTGTGTGATAACTTCCTTCCTGGCCTTGGATGTTACATGTGAGGATGTGATAGAGCTGTGGCAGCCACTTTGTGATCATGAGGGAAAAGTCAAGAGAATCATAGAGAAGCTGACCCAGATACTTTTGGGCTGTTAAATTAACCAACCCTGGAACTTCCTATTTCTAGATTTCTTTTTATATTCAAAATAAATATATTAATAGTTGTGAATCCTGTTATTTGCAGCCAAATATATCCTAAAGCATATGATTTAAGAAAATGATTTTAAAAATTATGTCATAGTATTTCCTCTTATTGATGATCCATTAAATTTTATCCATTTGTGGGCATTTCTTCTAAGTCTTTGCTATTATAAATTATGTCTCTAAAAAAATATATATTACAAATTCAAATCTAAGGCTCATGAAATATACATCTCAGGTGATTTTCTTTTTCTTTTTCTTTTTTCTTGCTTGTACCATTAAAAATCTGTCAAGGAAAAGACAAAAGAAAATGCCCCCCTTTAAAACATTGTCTTAACAACTTTTTCATGGGATACAAAATTCTCCCTTATTCCACATAGACAACAAAAATCCAAATGCATGTTTATTTCAAATACAAACTCTACCAGATTCCAAAAAAGATTTGAGAGAGTTTTCAATAAAGGTTACATCAGCAGCCAACAATATTCAATGTGAGTTGTGTAATCAAAGCATTTTTTTCTTCTTTCTAATTAATTAAAATTACCTTTGAATCAGAGATGATTTATTTTTGAATTATTTACAACTCCAATTAACACTTTGTTAAAACACATCCACATGGTATTAGGGCCAAAATGCTTCAAGTGGTGTAATTATTTCTCCTTTTGGTATCATTAACTAGTGCATTGTGAAATACTGTTGAAGTAGCAAAGTCTCCCTTTTTCATGTAAGCCACTCTGTCCCCCCGCCTCTGACTTACGTCACACCTGCCCCTTCATCACATAGTCAGCTGCACTAATGTCCCTGGATTGCATAGTCCCAAGTGTAACAAACAACTGCCTGGAGCAGAGGGGTCAGTGCATTGACTTGCTGTTTGGAACCAAGATCTGAAATGCCTTTGGGTTAACCCACCTATATTGAGAGCAGTAATGCAGGATTCTAAAGTCCTGTTCTCCAGGCCATTGGACACCTGGGGAATCACCCTTAGAACAAAGTTTGAGTGGATGCCAAGCAGGTGATTTTCCAATTAGTTCTCTGAGCTTCTGTGACATGTTAAGCTTTTCAACATCTTATGTTTCTCTATTCCTAATGCAAAGATAACAGAAAGAGCCACTCCTGGGAGGGATTTTAAGCTGGTGAGGTGAATTTATACAATGTGAAGGGAGGTCTATTTCAGGAGAAAGAACTGGTTCCCCTAACCCTCTTGCTTTTAAAAGGAAGACTTCTGGGAGGTTAGGGACATGAACTTCAGAACTGAACAGAGCTCTGTGGAGTTCCAGCTCTTTCATGAGTACCTATATAACTTTGGGCAGGTGATTTGGCCTCTGAGCCTCTGATCCTTTACCAGCGTCATTGGTGCCAGCCAGGGTGCAAGGCACCAGGACGCAGCAAGCAAGCCAACAGGACAGAGGCCAATGGAGGAGAGGTTTTGCAAAAAAGGTAACTTTGTAAATTAGGGGTTAAAAATTTGCACAAATGTTTCCTGGTTATTTCTGAGTTTCTGAATAAACTGAGGCTGAGGCTGTTGAGAGGTGAGGGAGAGAAGAAATGTAGCAGGAGTGGTGAGAGTCTGGAGCAGCCCTTGTGAGATAGGAGAAGAGGCTCAAGGGCGACAACACAAAGAAGGAGGTGGCTGGCCGCTGAGCGAGGGCGCAACCGTGAACTGGAGTAGTGCCTGCCCTCACGG
This sequence comes from Halichoerus grypus, assembly GCF_964656455.1. Taxonomy (NCBI): domain Eukaryota; kingdom Metazoa; phylum Chordata; class Mammalia; order Carnivora; family Phocidae; genus Halichoerus; species Halichoerus grypus. The sequence goes on along the minus strand of NC_135715.1, from coordinate 61,484,103 downwards.
GGGTGGGTGGCCCTAGCTGGCTCCCAGAGCGGCAGTGGCCCACGTGGTGGATTGCCCCAGCAGGATCACGGACAGCAGAGGCCGTGATACCATTGCATGAAGGCTGGGGTTTGAAAAGGTTAAATGGCTCACTAAAGGTCACCCAGAGTTTTACACAAGCATCCTGGCTCCAACTCCAGTACTCTTTCCAGTCTGTGACCGCAGACTGGGTCTGTCCTTAACGAGGTTTCTTTTGAGCCTCATGTTTCTAGCTTGCTAAAGCCACTGGACCAGGGGATATTGAAAGTCCTGTAGTCCGCTAGGATGTTACCACCGTAGGTTCTGCTCCTGAGTCTGCTTCCCACCAGCTGGGTCACAAGTCACCTTGGGCAAGTATTTCAAGCTCCCTGGCTTGTTTCTGTAACTAAGTTTCAGAAACTTGACATTTAAAGTGCTGAATCTGTGAAAAGGCAGTTTTGTGCTGTTTTGATGAATGTCCCCATTTATCAGGAGCTTTTTAATAAAATGCCAGAGAGGCATAGAAATAGCCTATAACTCATTAGGAACTAAAAGATCAGAGAAGCCAGATTTAGAGCCAGTTTTCATCGGTGGGTGTAACCTTCTCGAATGTCATGATTTCCTTGAGGTAGGCAAAATGGGGAATGTTTGTTTTGTGGGGTTTTTTCCTGGCAATAAGCGAATGCATTTTTCATCACTACGTCTCCAGTACTTTTGCAGTCTTAACATAAAATTGAGGCCTTGAGTCCCGGCAAAGATTCATCAGCCTAAAGACTTCCGCGAGTCCTCCTGACACCCCCAACCCCCTGCCCTGAGTTCTAACTGGGGTCGAGCCTCTCAGGAGTCCTCCGGGAACCCGGAGGAAGGGAACCAGCTCGGAGGCCCCGGGTCCCCGCCCTCCCGCGCCCCCGCTCCCGGGCCGGGGGTGGCGGGGCCTGCGCGAGCCGAGCGCGCCGCCTCAGCCGCGGACTTCCGCTTCCCCCCGCGCCGGCCCCGCGCGGCCCGCCCCCCGCCGCAGGGGTGCTCTCCGGGCGCCCGGGGCCGCCCTTTGCGCTCCCGCGCGGGAGGGCGGGGCGGAGGGCCGGCCAGCGGCCGACGTGGGTGTTAAGCGGCCGCCCAGGCCGCAGAGGCAGAGCCGAGAGCCCGCGGCGGAGCCCGAGCAGGACGCGCGGCCAGCTGGCGCGGCGGTGAGCGCAGCCCCAGCCGGCGCTCGGGGCTGCAGGGAGCCCGCACGGGGGGCTGGGGGGAGCGGGGTGCGAGCAGCCGGCCGGGGTTCTGGGGTCCGCGGCCCGGGACGCCGTACACGTGCCCAGGGAGCTGCGGGCGCCGCCGGCCGGGGGGCGCCAGAGGCTCGCGGGCTCCGCGGCCTCCTTCCCGTAGTGTTCACCTGCTGGGAAGGTTGTCCTCTTTGCCCCGTCGGAGTGTCATCAGGCCTTTGGGCACCGCACCGCCGCTGCCCGGGCCCGGGGCGGGGGCGTTTATGAATGGGAGACTCTTGCAGGTTGTTGGGATAGAGTCAGAGAACGTTAAAGCCAGGAAGAGAAAGTTGGAAGCAGTCTCCCTAGTAGCGGCCCCTGTGCTCGCCAGGATCCGGAGCCCCGGAGCAGGAGCGCCTGGCCGGTGTCTTAGCGGCCAGACGAGACGGGCTGGCATCGCCGCGCCTTGTGTCCCGGCTCTAGTAATCGGCGGGCGGGAGGGCGGCCGCCTGCTGCGCCAGCTTGAGCCTGAAGCTGGAATCTTCCCGCAGTTCGCGTTACCAGGTGGAGAATGCGGCCTCAGAACGTTCTCCCAGTCCAGAAATTCATTTCCCTAGCAAACAGAAGGTTGCGTGGTTCGCGAGGTTGTTTGTCTGTCCTGGAGTCGGACCCACGTGTACTTGCAAGAGGGGTAAAGGGACACTAAAAGGGTTCAGCTTTTCAACTGGCTCAGGAATGAGTTTTTAACTCCTGCTGACCAGTCTTGCCTCCTCCAAGCCATATGTGTTTTTCAAGACTTCTTGAAGCCACCTTCTTAACCTACACAATAATTTGAATCAGTTGCCCACACGTTCTGAGTTAGTTCCCATCACTGTGTAGTATTCTAATAATTCTATGAGAGTTACTTGTGGGATTTGATGTGTTTAAGTTTGGCTTACCTGAAGGGGTTAAATTCACACTGATGACAGTACGATCTATGCCTTTCATATAAACTAAGAAAAAAATATCCACACCTAAACGCGTGGAGAAGCCACATTGGTTGGGCCCTAGGTGACTCTACCCACTTGTCTCCATTTTTCCTTTAAAAGGCAAGGTTGGATGTTTCTTTTCTTTTTGGTCAGGTTGGAATGCTCTGGAATTAAGTATTGGTTGGTAGGCACAGACCCAAAGGCAAGACTTGAGTTGAATCCACTGACTACTTGTATGACCTTGGAGAAGCTCTTGCTTTCTGGCCTCAGTTTTCCATCTGGAAAAGGAGGAGATTGGATTAGGACCCTCATATCCTTCTCTAGGTACAGGATGGCCACGACCTTATCAACTGTAGTTATTGATACTGCCTCTCCAGTTCTATCAGTAACATAAAATGCATGTCTTTTCTGTTTAACTTAGTTGCTTTTTCAAGTCTAGTACTGTGCTTTTGTGGTTGCTGGTTTTACAATTTTTTTGTAAAGAAAGCAAGATTCTTGGTGTCTGCTCATTCGCAACATGGATCAAGTGGTTAAAAAAGCTTCTTAGTGGATAAAATTATTTTCTGCTGACGTTTAGGTTGACATTGGCATTCATTAGTGATCCAGCCGGCCCACCACCCTCTGAGAGGTGGCCTGGCTCTGGGCACAAAGGTCTTTAGTGTGATGAATAAAATTTTTTCCTTGTTATTCACAGATAAGTCACTTAGATAGTTTGAAAACCACACAGAATTGGTTATCTTGATATTCTGTGTTAATGAACCACCTTTCTTTTTTTTTAATCTATATAAAGTCCATTCCTCTGTAATAGTTGATTTTTGTCTTAAGGTAGAGGAGTAGACTCTAGTTTTCCCAGACGTTTTAGGCTCTAGCCCAAACATGCTGAATCAAGATCACTAAGGAGAGAGGCCTGGTTATTTGAATATTTAACAGGTGCCTCAGTGATTCTTATCAAACAAAATTAGGACACAGTGGACCGGGTGTTGCTTCTCAAAATGTGATTGGTGGCCAGTCATTATCAGCCTCATCTGGGAACTTGTCATGACTGGCAGGGTTTCTGGTCCCACCTGAGGCCTAGCACATCAGAATCTGTATTTTAACAAGGTCCCCAGGTGTTTTGTGTACACGGTTATGGTTGAGAAGGTCTGGAGATGACTTTGATGACAGTTACTAATGTTTGGTCCTGTGCTCCATAGTTCTAAGAGCATCTGTCCCATGTGGCTATTTGTGATTGCCTTTGTCTTATGATAATACTTCTGTTTTTCACCTTTTATATGTGGGACTCTAGTTTTAGCGGCCCCAGGGCCCACCCTGCTGGTGACAGAGCAGGCACTCAGACCCACGCATGTGTCACTTTGCGGAGCACCTAATCCATTCCTTTCCAGACCTACTGTTTTGTGACCTCCTCTTAGGGACTCAGCCCAGGCTGCTGTCTGAATTTAGAACTGAGCCTAGTTGATGGATAGTTCCACTCAGGCCTCTGAAAAACTAGTTTGATATGGCTTGGGTGTCGTGGTATTTGGCATTCCTTTGTAAGCTTTTCAGAAAAGTCGTTGAAATGCTCCCTACAAGGGCTGTAGCTTTCATACTCAGGGAAGGTTTTTGACTTGTGAGTTTTTTATGGGGAGATGGTGGGTGGGGAGAAGGGGAGGCCAATCGCTAAGCTGCATTGACACCTTGACCGCTCTCCCCCCCCTTTTTTTTTTTTTGGAGAACCGATCTCCCAGCTCCCAGAGGTCGAGGTCCCAGTAACCAGGCAGCAGTTCTAGAGAAAGGAAGGCTGCAGAGGCCTCACTGATGGTGAGCTCTTGTCTCCTTTCAGGGACATGAGACACCCGTCATAAGCTCAGAGAGTTGCCTTCCACGGAGACCAGCTGAGGAGTGGGCGAACATGAAGTCCAGTCCTGCTATCCAAGCTGCCATTGACCTCACGGCGGGAGCTGCAGGTAATTCCAGGGGAAACCCCATCCTGTATTCTTCAAGTACCTGCTACAAGTGAGATCCAGTGAAAGGATGGTGAAAATATCACCTTTGTCACTCCAGAAGCAACATGCTTTCACCTTGGAGTGAATACATGTAATGGAAGTATAATACTGTCTTCCAAGAACAGCAGAAGGTAGAGTAGTTCCCTTATAGTAAAACTTAATGAGTCAGGGTGCAGGGTGGGAATGTCCTCAGTTTACAGCTGAAAAACCGCACAGCGCAGAGCTGAAGTCCCTTGTCCATTGTCACACAGCTGGGATGTGCAGGCGACGTGGGATTTTACTCCAAGCCTGGCAGTCTTCAGAGCCCTTGTAGTCCAGAATCACACTGTGCCATCTCTCCAGGGAAGTCCTATTTACTGTCCTTATCACTGCCAAGGCAAGAAAGGAGGACAGCCTGTAGTAAATGAGGCTGATACTTGATGGTTTCTGAAGCCCTAAAAGGGAAGGAGAGGCTCTAGGATTTGCCAGGGAATGGTGGGCTGGGCAGGGGCTGGGCAGGGGCCGAGCCCCAGGGCAGACTGCAGCCTCCCAGGCCACAAGTAAATCCTCCTGGGCAGTGCTTGCAACACATGGGTCACTCTTTGGAAAGATTACCTTTACTCAGCCTGAGGTCAGGAATTGGAAGTGTATGGGTGGTTGACTTGGTTCTCTAGGTTCCTGTGTTATTTTAGCGCCAGAGGAGTGCTGGAATGCTCCTGTTGCCCACATGAAAACCCTGGTTTACCCTTGCCCCGTACACTGATTCTTATAATGAATCGCAGCTCCTGGGAGTGGAGAGGCCAGAGGGGTGAGTTGCCCATTGTCCTCTTATCCAGTGGGACCTCCCAGGTCACCAGATCAGGTGCAGTCACAGGGCCACCACCTGTCATCCTATCATTCCCTTAATGGTGAAAAAGAAGTTGCAGTTTAGAGAACAAAGTATTTTCTCATGAACCAAAGGTCGACCAGGTAGGCTAATGAGAAAGGCTACAGACGGGGCATTACAGATTGATAAGAAGTGCAGGCACCAGCTCCCAGGTGAGAGACCACAGGGGTGTCCTGGCGCAGGAGGAGGGAAAACTAAGGGCTGCCTAGGTATTTCCCCACTGGCTTCTTGCCTGCTGAGTGCCCTGGGTCAGTCCCATCCCAGCTGCAGCCCCTAGGCCCCATGAACCACCCCCCATGCCACATTGGGATGACACTGACCATGGGAACAGTGGACCCATTTGCTTGCCTCTGCAGTCCTGTGAATGCTCTGTGCTCAGTGTTTGTCTCTCCCATAGGATGGTATTTAACCACAGGAGAGATTCTCAGCTTTTGGAATTAAATGTCCATCAGTCAGTCTGCCAAAGATGTAGACTCTGTTGTGATAGAATTTTCTTTTTCCTAGAAAGGCATTTCTGTGTGGACAGGTATTTGGATGCCACATATGTGCTTTACAGTGAATTTTAAAGATACAAATTGCAATTGTATTGTTGGGAGTCTGGTGTGTAGGGCATTTGCTGGTGGACATGCTTTTTTACAATAGTATTCACATGTTTTGGGCCCATCTACATATGGCATTTAATTCTCTTGATAACTAGTTAGGATTTCTTCCTGCACTGGTCACAGAGGGTCAGCCCTCACTGATGTAGCATTGCCCTGCAGCGTCTAACTTTGGAGGATAACAGGCTCCTTTGCAGGGGTCCGTGCTTTAAGCCAGGCAAGGGGCTCCTCGGCTGGCAGAGGAGCCTCCTGTTAGTGACCTGAGAACTTCTGGGAGGTGCATGGAATGCAAACAGGAAGCCATAGCTCCACTTTGGATGGGTCTCAGTCTCCCAATGATGGAGCTAGAAGGGCCTTCAGAGACCTTTGGCTCTAACGCTCACTGTATATGTAGAAAGGAGACCCGGAGAGGGCGAGTGGATTTGCCCATGATTGCACGGCTAGATGGTGTCAAGACAGGGCTAGGCCGTTGGTTGCTTGGTTCCTTGACTGGCCCTGTTGTTGTCTCTGTTTTAATACTCCATAATGGGCCAACAGCACTCCTGGGGGTGGAGGTTAGTCTCAAGCCTCTGTTCCCACTGTCTGGATCGGGACATTGGGCCATCAAGGCCTGAAGTGATCTAGGTGTAGCACACATGTGTTCTTTTCCATGTTCCTCCTTTTCTTTGAAACAAACCTCCCCATCCAACAGGTTTGTGGTCCAGTTCATCTACTATAAAGTTCTGGGAAGCTGTCACTGCTTGTCTGCTAGTATAGGAGAAATTCTAGGAAAGAAATTCCAGAAATTCTAAGCAGCTGGGATGGGGGAGACTTTGCAGAAGATAGGTCATTGTATACTGTTGAAATGAGGCAGTGTGGAGCTCAGAAGATAAACTGCCTTCATGAGGAACCTTGGTCTCTCTTTAAGATACAGTAGTTTGACCACTATAACCCACTCCCTGCTTTGACTGCTCGGTTGCTCTATGCCTTAACTAGCCTAGCTTCTCAATGTGACCTAGACCATTGACCTTTATCTCTCATGCCAAAATTCGTGTTTCTCTTGGCCATCTGGATGTCTTCTTTGGAAAAACATCTATTCAGGTCATCTGCCCATTTTTTAATTAGAATGTTTGGGTTTTTTTTTTTTTTTTTGGTGTTGAGTTATAGAAGTTCTTTATATATTTTGAATATTAACCCCTTATCAGATACATCATTTGCAAATATCCTCTTTCATTCAGTAGGTTGTCTTTTTGTTTTGTTGATGGTTTCCTTCACTGTGCAAAAGCTTTTTATTTTAGTGTAGTCCCAATAGTTTATTTTTGCTTTTGTTTCCCTCACTTTAGGAGACCTATCTAGAAAATTGTTTCTAGGCCAGTGTCAAAGGGTTTACTGCTTATATTTTCTTCTAGCAGTTTTATGGTTTCAGATCTCACCTTTAGGTCTTCAATCCATTTTGAATTTATTTTTGTGTACGGTGAAAGAAAGTAGCCCAGTTTCATTCTTTTGCATGTAGCTGTCCAGTTTTCCCAGCACCATTGATAGAGGAGACTGTCTTTTCCCCATTGCATATGGCTGCCTTCTTTGTTGTGGAGTAATTGACCCTATAAGTGTGGGTCTATTTCTGGACTCTTTATTCTGTTCTTTTGATCTGTGTCTCTTTTTGTGGCAGTACCATACTGTTTTGATTATTACAGCTTTGTAGTATCTTTTTTTTGAAAGGAAAAGGTTTAATATAAAGATTCAAGATTAACATCAGTATAAGTGATAAAATTACCCTTCTCTTGATAAGAGTCCAACTTTTGCCTTTTTCTTTTTAACTTCTCCTGCCATCTTCTTCCCTGTGTTTTTCTGTTACTTTCACCCCACCTCTTCCTGTCTATGGTTATATTGACCGATTCGCTCCCTCTCCCCAGTAGTTTATACTTGATCTTAGCCAAAATGCTGAGAAGTGATCCCCAATAGTTTAGAAAGTATACTCCTACACAAGTTATGATGATTAGCATTAATTTTAACACACCCTTTAACTTTACCAACATCTAGGTAGTATCTGTAACCTTCCTTTCGTCTATTCCCCAAGTACACTGTTAGCTGTTCATCTTCCTGGGTAGAAATGTGGCATTTTATTTTCCTGTTTTCCTTGTGGATTTTTTGGTTTGGGAGAAAGATAATCTATATGGTGTCTATGTGTTTATAGTCACCCTAGATTGCTAAAGTATATCCTCCAGTAATTCTTTCAAACGGGGTATGCAAGAAATAAACTGTGAGTTCTTTGGTATCAAAAAATGTCTTTGTTTTACCTTCAAAATAAAATGCCACTTTGGCTGGACGTAGGATTCTAGGTTTAAAACCTTTGCCTGCAGAACTTTTATGATACTACCCCACTTACTTCTAGCATCCAGAGTATCCAATAAGTCTGCTGTCAATCTGATTCTTATTCCTCTGTAGGTTCTCTCTCCTCTTTCTGGAAGACTGATTTTTTTTTTTATCCTTGGAATTCCCAGATTTCTAGGAGTAAGTCTCTTTTCATCAATCTTACTAGGTACTTGGTAAGCACTGACAATCTCAAGACCTGAATCTTTCTTTCGCTCTGGAAAGTTTTCTTCAATCATTTCCTTAATTATTTCCTCTGCTCCATTCCCTTTATTATCTTTTTCTGGAATTCCTGTCAAATGGATGTTGCAGTTTCTGGGTCTATCCTCTGTCTCTGGATCTTTATTATTTGTTTGGCCAGTTGCATTGTATCCTTAGAGCATTCTTCAAGTTGATCTTCTACATCATACCTTGTCTCTTCAAGTATGTCTCTTCTGCTATTCAGAGCATTTGTTGAGTTATTTATTTCCAAGACTTCTGGATGGTAATTTTTAATATTTCTAATCTCCTCTTGTATCTCTCTGAAGTTATTAATTACACTTCTTCTAAAGTTCTGTTTCTTACGTTGTCTTCCTTTAGATGTTGGCTCCTCTGTTTGCAGAGTTTTGTGTCTGTTTTTCTTAAAAATGTGGTGATTCCTGATGAAGTACTGAAATTTGTATATAAATGCCTTTTCTGCTTACCAGAACTTACCTCTAGTGACTTTGAGGGATAGGCCAAACACAAGGTCAGACAGACTGTCCCAACTCCTTGATTTATGAGCATAGCTGTTTGTTCTTTATTCTGGGGTTTTTGTTCCATCCAAGGTTTCACCAATTTTTTCTTCTCAGAGTCCCAAGCCACATAATTACAGGCAATTTCTTTAAGTCCACTTGAGACCTCTCTTTTCTCAGTCTGGGAGGCAGTCTTTACATGTTCTATTTCAGAGTCCTCTCTTTCCTCCCACGATAAAACTACCTCCATTTCCCACTCTGAACTTTCTTCATCCTCTGGCTCAGAATCTTCTACCTCTTTGATTAAAATTAAAAGCCTCTCTCCACCCCCCTTCGGCAAGCCTCTCTCCGCCCCCCTTCGGCAAGCCTCTCTCCGCCCCCCTCCGGCAAGCCTCTCTCCGCCCCCCTCCGGCAAGCCTCTCTCCGCCCCCCTCCGGCAAGCCTCTCTCCGCCCCCCTTCGGCAAGCCTCTCTCCCCCCCACTCCTCCGCAAGCTTCCCCCCTTCCCCCCCTCCCCCGCAAGCCTCTCCTCCCTCCTCTTCTAGCTCTGAGGCCTTTTCCTCTTGAGGGTTTGTTTTTCCTTCCACTCTGAAGATTCTTCCTCCTGAGTCTCTTAAGTTCTTCACCTTCTCTGGCTCAACAACCTTTACCTCTTTAACAAATAGCTCAAACCATCACCGGTTTCCTCCCCAGTTCCATGCTTTGAATCTACTAGTTTTATCTACTTTTTCTCGAATTTATATCTTCCTCCTTTCTTTTTTCATTTTGTGGGAGTGTATCTTTCAGTAATTCTTTCATAAATGATTTCTGGCTGCTAAATTTGATGAGGTTTTGCATATTTGAAAAGGTCCTTCATGCTTAATGCTTCAATGCTAATTTAACTTGGTATAGAAATTTAGGTTCAAAATCATTTTCCCTTAGAATGTTAAAGATATTATTTCATGGCTTACTAATGTTCAGTGTTGCTGATGAAAAGTCTGCTGCCAACCTGAGTATTGCTCCTTCATCCTCTCTGAAGGTTTGTAGAATGCTCGCTTTATTCTTTAAATTCAGGGGGATTTTTTCCTCTCTTCTTTCTTTGACCAGTTCATCCTCTGCAATCTCTCTGTTCTCTCCTGTTATTTCTATAGGATGCTGCATCTCTGCATCCATCAACTGTATTGCTTATGGCTTCCTCCACACTTCCCATGACTTTGTGATTTTGTGATTCATCATGGGACAATTCCTTACTTTGGTTTGTATTGTACTCTTTAGCTTCATCTAATTTGCTAGTTATTTCTTTTCTTTTATTTTTTTTTTTTTTTTTTTTTTAAAGATTTTATTTATTTATTTGAGACAGAGAGAATGAGAGAGAGAGAGCACACGAGAGGGGGGAGGGTCAGAGGGAGAAGCAGACTCCCTGCCGAGCAGGGAGCCCGATGTGGGACTCGATCCAGGGACTCCAGGATCATGACCTGAGCCGAAGGCAGTTGCTTAACCAACTGAGCCACCCAGGCGCCCCTATTTCTTTTCTTTTAAAAGTCAAATTTTCAATATCCTCAACTATTTTAGAGTGTGCTGCTTCTGTTTCCTTAATCCTATTTTTTGTGTGACTAAGTCTTTTATTTATTGCCACTCCTACTGGAGTTCTTTGGATTTTTCATTACTTCTAAAATTTGCTTCAGGTCGTTTTTTTTTTTTTTTTTTTTTTAAAGATTTTAAATTATTTACTTGAGAGAGAGAATGAGCACAAGTGAGTGCAAACAGCAGGGGAGAGGCAAGAGGGGTGGAGGGAGAGGGAGAAGGAGACTCCCCACTGAGCAGGGAGCCCTACTCGGGGCTCTATCCCAGGACCCTGAGATCACGACCTGAGCTGAAGACAGATGGTTAACTGACTGAGCCACTCAGGTGCCCCTCCTTCAAGTCATTTTTAAGAAATTTCCTTATCTCTTTAACCACTAAGTCCAGATTTTCCATCAAGCCTAACTTCATCACGGTAACTATTGACATGTCTTTGCCTTTTAAATATACCTGAGCCATCTTCTGGTCAGTTTCTAGCAACTGAATTCTTTCCCTATGGTGATATTTTCTTATTTCTTTGCAAAAGTCTAGTAATTTCTTTTTCTTTTTTTTATTAAAGATTTTATTTTTAAGTAATCTTTACACCCAATGTGGGGCTTGAACTCACAACCCTGAGGTCAAGAGTTGCATGCTCTTCTGACAGCCAGCCAGGCATGCCAAGTCTAGAAGTTTCTGACTGTACACAAGACATTGTGGATATGTATTCAAAACGGGAGTGTTTTATTTTCCTGAGGAATTTTTGTTTTTGCAGGTCTGCTAGACTCTCCCAAACTAAAAAATCTTAAAAAAAAAAAAAAAAAAAAAAAATACACACACACACACATATAAATAATCCAGTGAGGGTGATTCACCTGGAAGGAAGTTCTCTGCAGAGCAGGATTTCGTCTTCTGCACAGCAGTGTCTCAGTGCCTGGACAAGGGATCCGGCCTGAGGACACACACACATGCAAAGGGCTTTGTAGTATATCTAGAAATCTGGGGGTGTAATACCTCCAGCTTTGTTGTTCTTTCTCAAGATTACTCAGGGACGTTTGTGGTTCCATACAAATTTTAGGATTATTCTGGTTCTGTGAAAAATGCTGGTGGCATTTTGGTAGGGATTGCATTGAATCTGTTGATTTGCTTTGGGTAACATGGACATTTTAACAATGTTTGTTCTTCCAATCCACGAGCATAGTACATTTTTCCATTTGTGTTGTCTTCAGTTTCTTTCTCATTGCTGTATAATTTTCAGATTACAAGTCTTTTACCTCCTTGGTTAAGTTTATTCCTAAGTATTTTATTCTTTTTGGTGCAATTATAAGTGGGATTGTTTTCTTAATTTCTCTTTCTGCTACTTTGTTATTAGTGTATAAGAAATGCAACAGATTTCTGTATATTTTGTATCCTACAAATTTACTTCATTTATCAGTTTTAATATTTTTTTTTGGTGAAGTCTTTAAGGTTTTCTTTAAGTAGCCTCCACGCCCACTGTGGAACATAATGCAGTGCTTGAACTCATGACCCTGAGATCAAGACCTGAGATGAGATCAAGAGTTGGACGCTTAACCAACTGAGCTACCCAGGTGCCCCTAAGGTTTTCTATATGTACTATCATGTCCTGTGCAGTTAGTGACCGCATATCTTCTTCCTTACCAATTTGAATGCCTTTTATTTCTCATGTGATTGCTGTGGCTAGGACTTCTATTACTATGTTAACTAAGTGCTGAGTGTGGACATCTCTGTCTTGTTCCTGATCATAGAGGAAAAGCGGTCAGCTTTTCACCATTGAAGATGATGTTAGCTCTGGGTTTTTCATAGATGGCCTTTATTATGTTGAGGTATGTTCTCTCTAAATCTACTTTGTTGAGAGTTTTTTTCGTGAATGGATGTTGTGTTTTGTCAAATGCTTCTCTGCATTTATTGAGATGATCATATGGTTTTTATCCTCTTGCTAATATGTATGGTGCATCCCATTGATTGATTTCAGAATATTGAAACCACCCTTGCATCCCTGGAATAAGCCTACTTGATCTTGCTGAAGGATTATTTTTTCTGTATTGTTGAATGCTGTTAGCTAATATTTTGTTGAGGGGGATTTTTGCATCTATGTTCGTCAGAGGCATTAGCTTGTGGTTTTCTTTTTTGTAGTGTCTTTGTCTGCTTTTGATGTCAGGTAGTGCTGGCCTCCTAGAATGAATTTGGAAGTTTTCCTTTTCTATTTTTTGGAATATTTTGAGAAGGATAGGTATTAACTCTTCTTTGTGTTTGATAGAATTCACCTTTGAATCCCTCTGGTCCTGGAATTTTGTTTGTTGGGAGTTTTTTTTTTTTTTAATTACTGATTCAATGTCATTACTAGTAATTGGTCTGTTCAAACTTTTTCTTTTTTTTTTTTTAAGATTTTATTTATTTACTTAGCACAAGCAGGGGTATCAGCAGGCAGAGGGAGAGGGAGAAGCAGGCTCCCTGCTAAGGGGCTCGATCCCAAGACCCTGGGATCATGACCTGAGTCACCCAGGTGCCCCTCTATTCAAATTTTCTATTTGTGATTCTAGATGTTTCTAGGCATTTATCCATTCCTTGGAGGTTGTCTAATTTGTTGTGATGTAATTTTTCATAATCTTATAATTCTTTGTATTTTTGTGATGTCTGCTTTTTCTTTTTTTTATCTTTTATGGTTTTTTGTCTTTCATATGTCTGCTTTGATCTTTATTTCCTTCTACCTTTGGGCTTTGTTTTTTTTATAGCTCTATTTGGTATAAGGTTAAGTGGTTTGAGATTTTTCTTGTTTCTTAAGTTAGGCCTATATTGCTATAAATTTTCCTCTTGGAGATATAGCAAAAGTAGTTCTAAGATTTTGGGGCATTGTGTTTTTGTTTTCATTTGTCTCCATGAATTTTTTGATTTCCCCTTTGATTTCTTGGTTGACCCATTTAGTGTTTAGTAGCAAGTTATTTAACTTCCATGTATTTATGTTCTTTATGGTTTTTTTTCTTGTGATTGATTTCTTGTTTCATACTGTTGTCAAAAAGATGCTTCATATGATTTCAGTCTTCTTATATTAATTGAGATTTTTTTGTGGCCTAACATATAGTATATTCTGGAGAATGTTCCATGTGCATTTGACATGAACGTGTAATCTGTTTTTGGATGGAATGTTTTATATGTATCTGTTATGTTCATCTGGTCTAATGTGTTGTTCAAATCCACTGTTTCCTTGTTAATTTTCTGTCTGGGTGATCTGTTGATGTATGTGGGGTATTAAAGTCCCCTACTATTAACTGTATTACTGTCAATTTTTCCCTTTGTGTCTGTTAATTGCTTTATGTATTTAGGTGCTCCTATGTTGGTGCATAGATATTTATAATATCCTCTTGTTTTCTGATTGGATTGATCCCTTTATCATTATGTAGTGCCCTTCTTTGTCTCTTGCTAAAGTGTTTATTTTATGGTCTATTTTATGTAAGTATTGCCACCCCAGCTTTTTTTTTTTTTTCCTTTGCATGTTAAATGTTTCTCCAGCCCTTCACTTTCAGTGCATGTGTGTTTAGATCTGAAGTGAATCTCTTGTGGGCAGCATATAGATAGGTTTTGCTTTTTTTTTTTTTTTTAAATCCATTCAGTCACTGTGTCTTTTTTTTTTCTTTTCTTTTTCCTTTTCTTTCTCTTCTTTTTTTTTCTTTTTTTTCTTTTCTTTTTAAATGCCATGCCCCATGTGAGGCTTGAACTCATGACCCGTAGATCAAGGGTTGTATTTTCTACTGACTGAGCCGGCCAGGCATCACCCCCCCACCCCTTTATCTTTTGATTGGCGCATTTAGTCCATCAAGGGCCTTTTTCGATTGGAATATTTTGAAAACGATATGCCTCCCTGTGCTGTTAAACAGAACATTTATTGAGTGCCTCCATCGGGTTTGAGGTTCTCCATTTTGCATGGGTGGACAAGGTGATCCTGGACTTTCTGGTGAAGGGTCTGCTTCTTGGTTGTTAGCTCTGCCCTCCCCATTTTCACCACTGACACCATCCCTACCCTGATAGATTTCCTTAACACCTTGTCATTTTCTGACATAACTATTTTGAGCATAGAAAACCCACAACACTGGCCTTGGTAAAATGTAGAGTGCATCATGGTCTGAGCCCCTCTCCTGAAGAATAAAGTACAGGGCCTTTTGGGACACCTATGAAAGACTGCAGAACTATTTCCATTTTTCGCTCAAGGAGAATGAGATGATCAGAGGTCTGTGCTCTAAGCAAGTGGAGAAATTCATAGTTATTCATAGCTTCATGGATACTTGATGTGTATCTGAGGACCTGCTAGGGCTCAGTGGCAGGTGCTGGTGTTCAGAATCGTCATCACCCACTTAAGGGGGGCCTGGACAGTATCGTTTATGATAAATTACATGGGAGTCAGTTACCTCCATAGATGAAAGGAGAGAATTGTAGTTAGCATTTGAAAATGCACTAGCCTCCTACCTTCTCTCTGTTGGAAATGTAACTGTTACAGCTATGCAATAAAGGCATATATTAACAACCGGTGATATCTGAACTATTCAAGATGATTGGGTTAAAATATGGAAAAGTTCCAGTTAAAATTGTAATGCTCTGAATGAAATGCTTTATTCAGTTTATCTGCATCTAGGTTACCTAAATTATGTACTCTCTTTAAAAATGTTGACATTCACCTCTTCTTTTGGAATAATTATTTTTATATAATTAGGGTCCTATTTTATTCCTATAAGTACCTGAGAGAGAATAACTATAATGTAGTAACATCTTATTGAATTATATTCCACTAATTCAGAACTGGGGATAATTTGGCAAGACAAAGTGGAAATGTATCATTACTTTCCTAGAAGAAATGAACTCTCCTAGAAGAAAGTAGGGATAGGATCCCAAATATACTTGTGATTGCTTAAAAGAAGAACTCAGTTTTCAGACTCCTTGAAAATGTCTGTTAATCTGCCAGTAATTACGTGGGAGTTATTCAAAACAGCCCCTCTTCTGTCTCTACTCTGCACGATTTAGTCAGAATAACTGTGTAATGTCAAAGTTATGAAATCGCATTTCTTAAATATTTATGTAAGCCTTCAACTTTTTTTTTTTAAAGATTTTATTTGAGCGAGGGAGAGAGAGTGTGAGCGGGGCAGGACCAGGGGGTGAAGGACAAGCAGACTCCATGCTGCGCGCAGAGCCCGACACTGGGCTTGATCTCACGACCTGGCGATCATGACCTGAGCCCAAATCAAGAGTCTGACGCTTGACCGACTGAGCCACCCAGGGGCCCCAGCCTTCTCTTCAATTTTGATGAATCTTTAAAAACCTAATCCAATGGTTAGATTTCCTGACACAGGCAGGGGACGTCTGAGATACAGTGATCTCTGAGGCCCAGGAAAGGTGGATGCGTTAACCAGTGGCATTTCCCAAATGCTGACTCAGTCCAGGGTCTGGGGATATGACAGGGTGGTTACAGTTCATTCTTTTCCTTATGTTCAGACTTTTTATTGGTCATCTACAGGAGTTCAGATTTTGCTGTTTTGTAAACTCTTGACAATATAAAAGCATAAAAATACATGATTGATGCTAAGCAAAGGTACGTTTCAGTGCCTTCTCTATTCAAATACAAATCATTAATTGGTAGAGTCCCAATGAAGATTTTCCGAAGGGTCAAATTTTAGCTCTTTAGGGATTAGCCAGACTCTTTGTCATGTTTATCTGTTGCCTCTTTCCCTGTTTTTCTGAGAGTCATCTGTACGGCTGGGCATTAGGCAGGGAGGAGGGATTCACTCCTGCCAGACTTCTCCCCCTCCTTTTGATATGGCTGCACACACACAGAGTACCTGCTCTTCATGAGCCAATTCATGCAGCAGCTGTTATCTTAAGCCTTCTCATCCATTTTTATTTAATCCGCATGCTAACCGGATGAGGAACCAAGGCTCCAAAGTTAATATCGCTTGTCCAGAATCTCACAGCAGAGCCAGGCTTCAAGCCCGGCTCCATCTGACCCCATTGCCGACACCCCAGAACACACGCCACACCTTCGCGTCCTGTGGTTTTGACTGTTGACCACATGTCTGTCTCTCCCACCGAGGGCGGGCTCCTTCAGGGCCGGAGCTGGGTGCCGGGCATGCTGGAGACCCTCTGTTGTTGATCGGACTGGGCTTGAAGGTTTGGGAGGGAGAGAGGTTGAAGTGAACTGCAACAGAAGCAAGCCCTGGGGGAGGCTGCTTATCTCTCATTTCCGTGGGTGTTTGATGCTGCGTTCTCAAACAGTACACTGGTGCTGGAGAAGACTTCTGTCCTGGTTTTAGGGGGCACAGCGTGTGTACTGACCGGGCAGCCCTTTGACACCTTGAAAGTGAAGATGCAGACATTCCCCGACCTGTACCGGGGCCTCACCGACTGCTGCCTGAAGACCTACTCCCAGGTGGGCTTCCGCGGCTTCTACAAGGGGACCAGCCCAGCGCTGATCGCCAACATTGCCGAGAACTCTGTCCTCTTCATGTGCTACGGCTTCTGCCAACAGGTGGTGCGGAAAGTGGTTGGACTGGAAAAGCAGGCCAGGCTGAGGTGAGTGGTGGGCACTAACGCTTTTTCCGTTTGTTTAAAAAGACAACACTGTTGCATAGTCAAGATTTTTATGATATTCTCCCCCTTTATGGGAAGAATGTTTTCCTTTTTTAAAATAACCACTTTCTGTCTGATCGTGAAGTCGTATACCGTCATCATATAAAACTTGGCAAACAGGTATTCTGCAGAAGGATTGCCTGTAATGCACCATGGAGAATGAGCCACCCTTACATGTTGGTATTCTCCAGGAAGATGCTTCTCAGATATTACTTCTCCTGTGGGCACAAGGGCTGGACTGGAGCCGTAGATGCAACTCGTGAGCCGAGTTTCGGGTTCCACTTCATCAGCATAATGCAGAGGATCGGAAGAAGCTGCCTGAGCCAGATAGGTTTGAGAGAAACTTAGAATTTTAGGAAGAGTTGGAAGCATCTGTGAAGATGGAGATGAACCTACTCTTTGGTCAGGTCTGCCCAAACATTAGACTTTGGCTTGTGCTTGGTCATCCCTTCGATGTTTATTTACACAGAGACTATAAAGAATTCGGGAACCACTGGGATGTGTAGCCCTTCCTTTTTTCAACATTGATTTATTTTAAATCATTTAAAATTGTATCAGCTTCATGGTTGCAAAGGGCAGATCGCCATATGGGTCGTTTGGAATTGGAATCCCTATTGTAACTCAGGAACCACCTGACTAAAGTAGGCCCCTTTTGTACAGAAATGTTCTCTGGAGGTACCTAGCAGTCTCAAAAGATGTGCCCTTTTATAGGCAAGAGTTTTGTCTTCATGGATGGAACTTATTTTTTAGAGGCTTGGGACTGGATGAAGTCACCCAGGGAGATAGCATCTGTAGAGAGCTGCGCACTGATTCTAGGACCTTCCAGCCCAGAAGGGTCACAAAGAAGAGGAGGAAGTAAATAAGCAGGAGACAAACCAGGAGAATGTGGGATCTCATGATAGAGACTGACAGAACACTGTAGCGACTGTCACTCTCCCCCCGGGGGGGAGACTTTGGGAGGAGACCAGAGGTTTAGGTCCCCTGCAGCATTCCTAGAGGAGGATGCCTCGTGGAGAAGACGGAGACAGCAAGCAGCCACGTGAGGTCCTGGAGGAAGTCCTGCAGCCAAGAAGCCATCCTGTTTCATGTGGCCTCCCCGCACCTTCCTCATTTTCGGTCTTGATGAGGTGGCAGGGGGCTGCATCTTCATCCAGCGGAGCAGTGTTTGCTTATTACCTGGCAAGGAAATGCTACCTTAGAGTTTACAGAGCTGGGACACCCATGGCTTTCCTGTTTTGTTTAGCCCTCATCATGGTCCTGGGAGAACAGCAAAGCCTGTGCTGTTCTCTGTTTTAGAGAGGGGGACTCTGACCTGCAGATACTGGCTTAGGATCCTATTATTTGAGTTCACAGCCGAGAGTAGGACCCACAGCCATGTCTTCTGAGTCCCCGTCCAGTACTCTTTCCGTAAGACCAGAGTCAGGGCTCTGGACTATGTGGTGGGGGTCGGGTCTAGAGGAAAGCGTGGTAAGTAGAGGCAATGAAAGGAAAGCAGTGCTTGAAAGAACCTGCCGTGAATTTCAGCAATAATACCGTAAATATTTGTCTGTCCTTGGTTTGAACACCACCCCGAGTAGAGTTCTTCTTTGACCTTTGGCCACGTGAGGTCTTAACACAGCAGGAGTGTTCAGGTACATGTTTGTTGAATGGGTGACAAGCAGTCGATTCTTCAAATCCTATCCTATGCCTCGTGTGTTTCAGTTCCAGGTCCAAACACCTCTACTGCAGGTGCAGCCTGGGGCCCCGCACACCTCATGGAGTGCCCTGGTAGAGGGGATTCTTTATGAGAGAGCCAAAGTCCACTGCAAGTCTGATTTGGCCTTGTTGTTGCACCAGAACAACATGCTTGTATTCATTCAGGCGGCCGACTCGTTACTGCATCTTAGGTTGAATAGATGTCCACATCAAGTGATGTCACCTTTGTTCCAGCAAAGTTGGCAACTCTGGTTACTGACCCTAACTGTTGCTGGTCAGCGAGTTGATGGAGAGTCCCTGAGGGAGACAGTACAGATCTGCAGGCTGGCCGAAAGACCGCAGAAACCACTTTAAGCTTTGGTTTTGACAAACCGCTAAGTAGGTGTGAACCGTGTTGGACAGTTTCCATACACTAGAAGCCAAGTGCAAGTACAGTCGTATGTCTGGCTCTCGCCAGGTAACGGTCTGATACCTGATTCTCTAAAATGAAAAGCAAGTCCAGACTGCAAGCAGGGTCTTCCCCCTGGAAGAAAGCCTCGCTCCCAGCCAACTCTTCTGGGACCTGAGTGTAGCAGGCCAAGCAGGCCTGGGCCCCCGCCTGTGTCTGTCCGGTGGCACCGAGACCAGGCCACCAGGGAATAGAAGGTTGGGGCTTAGATTGGAGATGGCCCCTGATTTTATGCTCCTGTCTGACCTCAGTTTGTGTGACTGTTTAACGGAACTCTGCGACAGCTGAATATGCCAGGTCTATTAGGCTTTTGCTCACGGTTTGGGGAAAACCTGTGAAGGGATCCCACTACCCCGGGCAGCCAGGTGAGGGGGTTACCTCATGGGGCTGCGGCGGCCCGGTGGTTAGGTGACGGTGGGCTGCTGGCGTTGAACGGGTGAGAGTCAGGGAGCCAGTCATCCTGTGAGCAGCTGGGTCCTTCCTGCCCGACCCCAGGTGCCCGCCAAGCTCCTGTGACAGAACACTGGGTTGGAAGGGATCTTATTTTCCGACCCTCGTGAACACTCAGAATTCCTGACAACTGATTTCTCAGACTTTCCCCTGTATTTTTGAACTCTGATGGGCCCTCACTTTCACAGCCCTGCTGGTGGCTGGTGGTACCAGACCCTGCTGGTGAGATGAATACTTCGGGTTTTTGTGTTTATGTGCATTTGTTCCTCCATTTGGATTTCCGACGTAGCCATTTTACCTCCAGCCATCGAGCTTGCTGACGGGCACTGCCTTCACCGCCCCCCCCAGCATCGCGCGCTCCTGGTGCCCTCTGGCTGAGGTCAGGAGGTCGTCAGCAGAGCTGGGAATTCTTTCTGCAATGAGCAGCTTTTTGGTTAAAAATTTATCTGGGGCTTTCATCTACAACAACAGTTATGTATACATGTGGTTGCTTCAGGTTGGATTTTGGGCACGCACGGATGGCTCCAGAACCTTGTTTTATGAAGCTTAGTGGCAGATACACTCAAGTATTGACGATTTGTGTCTTTGGGGTGGTGGGACTTTGGGTAATTTTTTCCTCCATCTCTCTCTTTTTTTTTTGGTTTTGTTTTGTATATCCCTATGTCTTAATTCGGGCTGCTCTAACAAAATACTGTCAGCTGGGTGGCCTAACGTTTGTTTCTCACAGTTTGGGAAACTGGAAAGTCCAAGATCATGGTGCTGGTTGTTGGTGTCTGGTGAGGGCCCATTTGCTGGTTTACATAGGGACACCTCCTTGCTGTGTCCTCAAAGGGTGGAGAGAGATCGGTGGTCTCTTAAGACAGTAATCCCATCATGGGGGAGTTCTACCCTCACGACCTCATCTAAACCTAATTACTTCCCACAGGTCCCCTCCAAATACCATCATTTTTTTGGGGAGGGCTAAGGCTTCAGCATAGAGCTTTAGGGATGGGGGATACATTCTGTGCATAGCACTCTGACTAATAAAAGGGGCATGGATTTTGCTGTCAGGCAGACCCGGGTTTGAATCCTAACATTACCACATAGTAGTGGTATGACTTTGGGTGCATTATGTATTCTATGTATTGTTTTTCCACATGAAAAATGGGGTGTTGGTGTTGGCCTCACAGAGCTTTGGGATCCTTAGATGAAACAGTGTGTGCAAGTTCCCAGTGGGCACTCAGAAAAGTGTTCCTCTCCTTTAATCCTTGCTCTCCCTTACCAGCCGAGTGCTTTGCGTGGTGAGTGAATGAATGTGTAACCGGCCTCCTGTGCTGGTTCCCTTCCAGTGACCTGCAGAACGCGGCCGCGGGTTCCTTCGCCTCTGCCTTTGCTGCCCTGGTGCTCTGCCCCACCGAGCTTGTCAAGTGCCGGCTGCAGACCATGTATGAGATGGAGTCATCAGGAAAGATAGCCAGAAGCCAGAAGTAAGCACTGCTTTGGCACAAATATTGGGGCTCTGTTGCCTTGGTGCACTGAGTATTTGTCAATTTTATATTATACTTAAAACTATGTGGCAGAGAAGGAGATTTAGCTACTCCAAAATACTGTGTTTTTAGAACTCTTTCCCCTACCAGGCAGAGGATAGCTTTCTGCATGAACTTTCTGATGGTTGGATCCACCCCCGCTCCCACAATAGAACACTGTATGCGGATATTCAATACCTGGGAAGCGGAGAGGGTAGGGGGGGCGGGGGGGAGCCTCCTATCACTCTTGGCTCGTTGAATGTGTGAGGCATGGTCCCCAGCTGTGTTGGAGGCACATAGCAGACAGCTTTGGAGCCGTGTCTGAGAGCTGGGCCTTCATAAGTGCCAGTTTGGGTTCCAAGATGAATATTTGATGCCCGTTCCCAGGTTTCACGTGGGCTGATCAGCCCAGATCCCAGGGTCACTTCCTTACCTCCCTCCCCGATCCTTCACATGTCCCCACAGAGGGCCCACGTTCTGAGAAAACTCCTCAGAGCCCTCGTGAGCTACTCTGTAACCATCAGAACACTCTCCCCCTCAGCCTTGAAAACAGATCCTAGTTACATGAGAGTGTGTCATATGCAGTATGATTTATTTGGATTGTGAAGCAATTTATTGTCTTTATTACTCTCAATACTTGCTTATTTATCTTAACATCTGGCCGACTAAAGCTCTTTGTCACTGTGGTTAACTCAAAGTCTGTAAATCTGATGGGAAAAATCAGATAAATTGACCATTTACAGAATTAGTCTCCTCCCGGTGAGGATGGGGTCTCTAATAGAGCTCTGTATCCTGCACCCTTGAGATTCATTACAACCAGTTTGAATCTATTATTTATAGCGTAGAGGTCCAAAAGCATAAGTCTTTAAAACTTTTTATTGAAATACAATGTACACACAGAAATCGTAAGTGGGGGTTCTAATAGTCATTAAACACTTTTGTAACCAGTGCCCAGATTAAGAGGTAGAACATGAACAGCACCCACAAAGTTGCTCTCATGTTCCTTAGAAGTAGGTGATGGGTATTAAAAAGGGCACGTGTTATACACAAACAGTGAATCGTGGAACACTACATCAAAAACTGATGATGTAATGTATGGTGATTAACATAACATAATAAAAGAAAAAAGATAGTTTAAGGTATTTTTAAAAATTTTTTAATTTAAATTCAATTTAGTTAACATATAATGTATTATTAGTTCCAGGGGTAGAATTTAGTGATTCATCACTTACATACAACACCCAGTGCTCATTACATCAAGCACCCTCCTTAATGCCCATCACCCAGTTACCCGATCCCCCTACCCACCTCCCCTCCAGCAACCTTCAGTTTGTTTCCTAAGGTATTTTTAAAGAAAGTAACTGTTGGCTCCAAAAACTTAAGCGAATGGACACCTTGCACAAAAGTAAATATTAGTTGACTATCTTTTAGGTGTGGCTGTGCCCACCCAGGGGTATATGGTAGCCTGGGGTTAAGACTTGGGTCAGAAGGTAGGCTAATCGTGTTAAGTTGATTACTGTGTTACATTCCCATTATAGAATAGGAGCTGAGTTGCAGGAAGGACCTGGATAATGAGTGATGCATGATGAAGCTTTCTAAAATGCTTTTGATTACCTGGGAGTTTGATTCTTCACTGGTCCAAGTGAGGTCACCTGCTGAGAGCAAAGTGAGGAGCAAGGGGTTCTCTAAACCACAACAAGGATGTGGTTTCTGGTGCTGTTTGTTTTTCTGACAGATAAAGCCTGCCATGGTGCACACCATCAGGAAGATGGGTCTACACAGAAAGTGTCCTGCATTCCAGCTGCTACAGGGCACTGATCATCCTGAAATAAAAATTCTTGCATACCCACTTTCTAAGAACTAAATTCTCGGTGCTTCTTGCCCTGTAGAATTTCTAAGAATTTCCTTTGTCTTGCCTTCAAGTAACATCTACTCCCTTGCTCATTCCCTGCACTAACACAAAACAAAATAAACCCTAAGCACGTGAACAGATTCCTTCAATACACACCAGTTCAAAAGAAAGATTGAGGAGGGTAGGCATTGAGGGAGGTAGAGGACTGAGCAATACAAGGCCATTTTTTATTCTTGCTGAGCTTGGACAGCTCTTTCTTGTAATTTCTCTTATTCGTTGTTGGAAGGAAGTGGGTATTGGCTCTTTTACATCTTGGATAATGACATCTAGAATGTATGAATGCATTTTTTTTTTTTTTCAAATGAACTGACAAAGGAATTTGTTTATTGAGGGCAAGAGGATGCAAGCAATATAAAAATCAAGAGCTTGTCTGGCTTTCCCTGACTTTTCTTTCTCTGCTTGTCAGATGGGGGTTGGATTTTATTTGTACATTTTCTGAGGGTCCCGATCTGCTCATGGAATCCTTTATACAGGGGGAAGCTGTGGGGCAGATTCCTGAAGACCCCTTCTCCCCCTGCCCTCGGGAGAGCTGTCATCGGGCAGGAGTGTTGCTCAGTGCCACCTACTTCTTTCCCTTCTGTTCCATGTGACCACAAAACAGACCTTGCCTGCGGTGGTGAGCCGAGCAGTTAGCGAAAAGCGGCTCCGGGAGTCCGCTCTGCCGTGTCGGCACTGGTCCAGGTCCTTCATTGTTCTGTCCACAGCCAGAGGAGGGCTTTCTGATTTTCCAAAGAGTCCAGGGACCTCCTTTTCCAGGAGTACTCCCAGGGCTTCCTTTGCTGAGTGGCACACTTGCGAAATGTGAACATGGTTCCATCTGAGACGGGGTTCTGGCCTGGTCTGCTGAAATCTTGGCCGGGGGCGCGGCAGGCACACGCAGCTCTGTACGAATGTGCACTTTAATAATGTGTCATCGCTGTCGGATAGTTCAGGTGAGAACAGCTGTCCTAAAATAATTGTATCTGTGCTTCTCTGAGATTTCTTCCCTGCAGAAGCCTCTTATTCTCAGAATTCGGGTCGCTCAGTTTCTAGAATCAGCTGTTCCCTGCCTGCCCAGGGCTGAGCCAGGCCTGCCACCAGGCTGGGAGCGCCGGCCTCACCGCCCCCCCCCCCGACTCCCCCCCCCCCCCCCCACCGCCCTAAGCGCAGCTCCCTGTCTCTTTGCAGCACCGTCTGGTCCGTGGTGAAGAGCGTCCTCAGGAAGGACGGCCCCTTGGGCTTCTACCACGGCCTCTCCAGCACTTTACTCCGAGAGGTGCCCGGCTATTTCTTCTTCTTTGGCGGTTATGAACTGAGCAGGTCGTTTTTTGCCTCAGGGAGATCGAAGGATGAACTAGGTAAGCGTGCGCTGGGGTTTCTGGAGGCTGGAAAGGACCTTGGCACCTTCCTCAGGGTGCACTCATGTCCTCACCATGGGGCTGAAGCAGTGCATCGCAAACTTCTTCACTAGAATAACATTTTAGGGGAGAATGCAGAAATTACTTTCCTGTAGGAAATCTCCAATAACAGGGTAAATCACCTGTAGAGCATTTTGCAATAAGCTTAAAACTTGGTAATAAATCTTGAGAGTGTTTCCAGAGCACTGAAAACTGTCGTTCTTTCTAGCTTGTCCTGTGTAGCTGCTTGGCACGGCCATGTCCATGTTTGGCTTGCATGAATGATTGCTTTTTTCTTCTCAAACCCATCCCTTCAGTGTTTTGGACTTATTCTGGGGTTAGGCAAGCTCCCAGGCTTAAGTATCGTGTTTAATAAGACAACTTTAGTTTTCATGGTAAAGGAAGAATCAGGGCTGTGGGGCATTAAAATAATGAAAAACTTCAGACTGAGAGGGTTGGAAAAAATGTGACCTGTGTTTCATTGGGCACTGTTCTCCTTCCCCATGGCGGGGGGCGGGGGGGCATTGCCATGTTGCTGGGGGCCTGCTGGTTCCGTGTGGGCCAGCCCTCTGGAGGGCAGGCCAGGTGAGCCACAGCGTCACAGTGTCCAGCACCAATGCGGTCCTACCGTGATGAGGGCAGACCCAGAGTGCCACATGGGTCCTTGTGCCTGTGAGCAGGGACCCCGGAGCGGGCTTGATCCCTGAGGTCATGACCTGAGCTGAAGGCAGACGCCTTACTGACTGAGCCACCCAGGCGCCCCAAGCATCAGCATTTTTATTCCCGTCTACCTGCAGCCTCTCCTACACTGACTTCTGGAAATGCTGTTCTTGAGACAAAAACCGCTGTTTGCTCATGTCCTTGTCCAGGCCCTGTCCCTCTGATGTTAAGCGGTGGAGTTGGTGGAATCTGCCTCTGGCTTGCTGTTTACCCAGTGGATTGCGTCAAATCCAGAATTCAGGTTCTTTCTATGTCTGGAAAACAGGCAGGATTTATCGGAACCTTCATAAGCATTGTGAAAAATGAAGGTGAGTCTGCTCATTGCAGAAACGGAGTGGCTGTGTACAGACTGGTCATTTCACTGTAAGCCTCGTTGAGGTAGATCACGTGTGTGTGGTTGCTCTCTCCCCCTCCCCTACACCCCCCCCCCCCCGTCTCCTGTCCCTTTTCTAGCACAGTTTCCCACTTCCAAACCCCTTCTTTAGCTTCCTTCCATTCTCAAGAACGTTTGATGTTGTTCCTCACTCCTGGGCCAGGATTCTTTGTTCTAAATAGCCTGGAGGGAACCTTAAAAATATAGACTGTGCCTAAGGGGACAAATGCTTTGAAGTCAGCACCACTTGTTTTATATAATATGGATAGTATCAGAAAATGATCTCTAACAGAGCCACCAAGGGATTTAAAAGAACGTGCAGCAAGTCCTTAATGCTAAGACTTCCTGAAGGTGATTGGCTCTGAATTTTGAGAGTTATGCAGGAGGATAAAGATTTTCTAGGTGATGTTTGTATAAAGCCAGGATCGTGCCACTGGTGAGTAAAGACCTGTCCTTCCAGCATCCACTATACACCTTCCACCTTGGGATGTGCACTTCTCGGGCTTGATTGTGAGAGCCAGCACAGTCGCAGGGTGTGGAAACGGTTTAGTTCATACCCCGAAGTTGCGTGACACTTCATAGTTTCACAAAGTACTTAGGCCTCCCTCGTCCACTTGGATCTTCATAACCACCTTGGGCAGTGCCAGCAGTAGTCACAGGATTCTGACTCTGCTTTTGGCCCGATGCCTCGTCGTCCTTGCCTTCCCAGGTGACCCTGCAAGGCTGCCGCCCCCTGTGGTCCTGGGGTTGCTTCTGTCTGCCCAGGTGAGGCCTCTGTTCTGCCCAGTCCACTTACCAGGAGTGAACCGGGCCTGGGATTAGTGTGTGGTACCTGAGCATCACCCAGCTTTGCTGGAAGACCTGATGCCTGTCCTCGTTTCCATTAGTCTCTTTCGTTCCCATTCATCCAGGGAAACCTGGAAAAAGTCCTCCCAGCACTTGTTGGCGTTCAGTGCGTTGTCTGGATTTGTAGGTGTCCAGCCCTGTGCTCTGAGGCTTCACGGGGTCTCTCCGAGGAGGGGCGTCTCAGTCTTCGATCACTTTTTGTCTTCTAGGAATAACGGCCTTATATTCTGGACTGAAACCCACTATGATTCGAGCATTCCCTGCCAATGGGGCGCTCTTTTTGGCCTATGAATATAGCAGGAAGCTGATGATGAGCCAGTTTGAAGCCTATTGAAGTGTCCTGGTGAACCGAGATCCAAGTCTAGGCGTTTGACGACTACAGTTCATCTCAGGGTTTCGTGGAGTACAAGACCAATGTGGAATTATTTTGGTTTCGTAGGAATTTTTTGTTTTGTTTTGTTTGGTCTTCCCTTATTCTACCCTAAATCTTAAACTTTGTGGAAAGGGCCTCTATTTTATATCCTAAAATTTCTGCCCATATTTGTACTGAAGTAGAGAAGTTGCTGCTCTTGTCCTTGGTGGGACGTTAAGGGTGAGCTGCCGGCCCCGCGCACAGTCTGAAAGGCTAAATATAGTTTTGTCGGGGCTTTGGCATAAACCTGTATGTGTCCATGCAGATTGGATGGTCACATGTTGAATTCTCAGATCTCACCAGAAAACCTCAGAGGTAACCATGTTTCATGAAGCTGGCTATGAACGATTCCTTATTCTAGATGTAGGCTCTCTTTTAAAATCTTAGTACCTGTACTACACTAAGTGGCTAAAGTTAAGTTTTTCTGTGGTGCTTGAAAACTAAAATATCCATGTAGATTTTGTAGAGGAGAACATACCTGCATACTGGTGTGGCTTCCACGTGAACGATTTAAGTTAGGAGTAAGCCTCTTGGATTTTCCCAAGATGTTCTGCTGTTAAAATAGTGCCATTCATTTCCTTGGTGGGATCATCTTCTGCACCTGATGCACTGTCAGGTGCGGTGGCAGTAGCACGCCCCTCACCTGCGCCAGCTTCCCTTCTCTCCCGAAGAACTTCCCCACTGCTGGGCTTTAGGTTGAGGGAGAGACTGAGGGGAGGGGGCTCTGCTGCTGTGCTTTGTGAAGACCCATGACTGACAACAGCCCTTAGCTGCTGCTGTCTCTGGGTCCTGGCCCGGGTAGGATTCCAGAGTATTTCTTTGGACCGTCTATGGGCTGTTGATCCACTTTGGACCACTCACTTATTGCCTCCACCGTTCAGGAACCCTTCCCGGGAGCAGAGTGCCAAAGCCAAGAGAAGCCCTTGTTCCCTGTCTGGTGCCTGAAGGACAGTGCTCGTGGGCACAGTCCTCTCTCTGATGGAACTGGACAGAACCTAGTGCTTGTCCTCCACAGGGAGTGATGTCGGGGCTGACCCTTTGAGTTTATCTCGGGATCCATGACCGCCATGTTTCTGACAGTGTTGGAGCCTTTTACATTTGGTACTGGCAGTCCCTGGGTTTTCATGATTGTATAAAGGGGCAGACTTTATAAAGCGATGAAACGAGCAAAGTAATTTTATTAAGCTATGCCATATGTATGCACTAACCGCCACCATAAAACCCCAGGTCACCTGGTGTAAGAGGGTCCTTTCTTATCCCCACTTAGGCAAGCCCCCTCCTTCCGTGCTGCTCCAGGACCAGCACGGGCTCTCTCAGAAACAGGTGTTCTTAAGCAGCCTGTTAGGCTAGAAGCGAGCAGGCTGACCCTGCTAATGTCTGTGCGTGTCCGTGTGCGTGTCTGTCCTTGTTGGCACACTGTAAGCCTCGCGTGAACCCTCCGGGTTCCTGAAGCTTTTTGTTCTCTGCAGAGCCTCTGTGCTAACTCTAGCCATGTGCCAGAAGCAAGAGGGTCAGGGAAGCGAGCTGCTGACCCCCGGGGGCTGCTGCAGACATTTGGGGAGGGGGGTGCTCGGGGTTGTGCCTCAGGGACTCCAGAGCAATGGCTGGTCTGCCATCTGCTTTTTCTTTGAAAGAAAATCATGTTTTCTACCTTTCCTCTCCGTTCTTAAATGGTCAGTAGCTACTGAGTGGTGCTTCATCTGGACAGGCCTGGACTGAAGCAAAAGAGAAAATGAGGGCTGGCTTCCAGCAGGAAGTGAACTACTTCAGAATCCGTGAGCCCAGTCGAGTTAGGCCCGTTGGCAGTGGACCTTCTCACGTGTTGTCCTTTAAAGATTTAACTGTCTGCAATAGCAACAGTCCGAGGCAAGTAAAAGTAGGAGTAAGGAATGAAACCTAAATCAGGGGAATTTTTTTTTTCATTCTATCTGCTTAATTCGTGGTTTGGTATTTGGACACAATTGGTACCATTTCAGCTCTGTACTCCAGACAAAAACAGTAACTTGAAATCATGTTTAAAGCAATTCTGTTCTATCATCATTAAATTATTTACCTAATATTTGAGTATATGATGAGTTGTTTTAAGTACTTTACATGCTAAGAGCCATTCTTGTGAGGAATGTTTGAGTTATGTAGAATATTTCAAGGTGGTGGTTTTATTGCAATGAGGATTGTGTTTTGTCGGCAATATTCCTGATGTAAAATAATTTCACTCTAACTGACAAACATGTGTTCTTTATATACATTGCAGTTGTGAAAGTTGGCCCGCTAGCATTATTCTCTCTCTGCCTGGTTATGCGTGTGATGAGACTGATGTGGCAGGATGCTATTCTATTTTTAAAAATAGTTAAACTTCCTATTAAATTTTGGATAATTCTATTCCAGGGTAGTCAGTTCTATTTGATAAAACCACTATCATTCAGATGTATTATGATGTAAAATTCTCAAGTTGTTCAAGGAAGTATTTACATCAGGTTCTAATGAGGCAGCCCCCATAAATTCTCTTTATATGAGCAAAAAGCACAAGGGTGGAAACTCATAATGGCCAGGAATTTTGATGCATCGTGGAGGGTTAGGGAAGAGAAACCTTAACTATAATCTTCTTTCAAAAAGCAATTCTTAAAAATTGGGGTTTCCTTCCTTCCTTATTGCCAGCTAAGTATCCCCCCCCATACCTAAGCCTGCCACCTGGTCTGCGCCTAAGCTCTGTGACTTACGGCTGCGTGCATTTTCAAGGGAACAGTACATGCTGTTCAGCCACAAGACGTGTTCCTGTAACACAGATAACAGCAAGTAATGTAGTCCGATCTTTCCCTAAAAAGCCTTTAGATGGGTTGTTGCACTGGCAGCTGGGACCCTTTGAGGGCTATTTGGAGGGGAAAAGAGCACCTGTATCCAGGCCATGTCCATAAATAAGGACAAGTAAGATACAATGAAGTGAAGGTACTTAGAATAAAATAGCATCCAGTACCAAAGAGAATAGGATTCCCTATGGACATAGGACTAACCAGTGTTTATAATGAAAAGATGATCTTTCTTCACAGAGTTCCCTAAATTTAAATGAATTTGGCTGGGAGCAGGGTCAGGGAGGGGAGAGGGTTGGATTTTTAAATAATCTAGATTTCTCTAGGCAGACATTTCCTTTGACTTCACTGTGATGCTACAAAAAAAGATAAAGAATCTACAGTAATGTCTGCTTATGTTTACCAAGATTCTTGTCCTCCCCCAGGACAGTGTGTGTAATGAAGCTTGAACACAAGCACCGGTGGGAAGCAGTTCTCTGGGCTTAAAACAGGCTTTGGTGCCAATCTGATGTTTATTAAATAGCTTATAAATCAAGTAGAGGAAGAAAATAGAAATGACCTTTCTAATCTGAAATTACAAATGTGAAAGTAGGGAATACTTATCCAAAAATACATAATAAGCCTCACACAGTATGGTGAGGAATCATTTTAAATGTTATTTTCAAGCTCTTAAATTTGGAACACAGTACCCAGAAACATAAAAGCACCACTGACATTTTACTTTGTATATATTTAAGGTTTCTCAAAAACATATGTACATAAATGTAAATATAAGCATACCAGCAAGGAAGTAGGTTTAGAAGACATAAATATGTGGCAGGGATTGTGAAGAACATGATTCTGTCCTAGAAAGGGAACTACACTTGATCAGGTATCAGCTACGACTTCATCAAAATATACCTCGACTGCAAACTCTGGACGGTAAATTTTCCATGTTTTTTGTTTATGGGGATTATCCAATTCATTTCTTGGAAGATAAAGCCTAGAAAAGAAGAAACATTGTTTCAAGCATGGAAGGTCAACCGAAGTTGGTCTCAGCCCCTCTCCTGCATCTCTGTTAGCTTCCCGGGAGCCAAGTCCCCCCCAGCCTTGACTAGCGAACAAAATCTTAATCATCAATAACAACATGTCACTGATTCTTCTCACATTGCCTTTTATGGAATTAGAGACATTTGACTTTAGTAAAACAAATTGCCATATGAAATCAGACTGGATGTGTATTAAAACCAAGTACTAAAATACCAAGTGTCTCTTAAATGAGAACATTGGCATATTTGGCTAATTAACCACCTTGTAACGAATAAAACCGCTGTACCTAGTAGTAGGGAAACCTAGTAATCTATAAAAAGTGAGGAGAAAAGTGATCTAATGTGTTGCCTCTCCAACATGATCATGGTGTTGTAAAGGAAAAATTGTGCCCCTTAGCAAGAACTACCCCGGAGCAGTAGCACCAAATGTTCTACCCAGCTGTCTCCTGAGGGACTTCCTTCGTGTTATGGGTCAAAGTTTGTTTACACCCAGGGAAAAATTTTCCATCAAACCCAAAGTTCACTCCATTAAATATGTGTATTAGAAGTATGTAGACCAGGGGCGCCTGGGTGGCTCAGTCGTTAAGCGTCTGCCTTCAGCTCAGGTCATGGTCCCAGGGTCCTGGGATCGAGCCCCACATCAGGCTCCCTGCTCGGCAGGAAGCCGGCTTCTCCCTCTCTCCCACTCCCCCTGCTTGTGTTCCCTCTCTCTGTGTCTCTGTCAAATAAATAAAATCTTTAAAAAAAAAAAAAAAAAAAGGTATGTAGACCAGATGTTCCATTTACTGTTGCCTTACTGGACTTGAGGTATGATGAGATGTTCAGATTTGAAGAAAAGGCTAGGATTATATGTAATGAGAACTGTCAGTTCATGCCATGTACAATCATAACTACTTCAAAACTTTTAAAAATATTTTTCCCTTTTTGTATTGGATGATGGATGGTATGATGATATCAATACATCTCAAATTCTCAGCACTGAACAAATACTCCTTAAAGTACTAGAGAACTAGAATTCTAGAGAACTTCTAGGCTCAGGAATGAATTTCCAGATAGGGAAGAAGTTTCCTTGGAATAGTAATCTTCAGTTAATTACTTTTTAAAAAAAACTTTTTGCAATTTGGTCACTAGAAAATCATTATTAAAAAAATGGAGACAATGATTTTTTTTAAAGCTGTCTTCATTGATTCTTACTGTGTCTTATAACTTCTGCCCTAGATTTAAGTATGTCAGTCACCTTAAGCTAGCTGAAGCCTTCCTCGAGGATGCCTGCCTTTTTGGCATAGAATTTGGTGGGCGGTCGGTCGGTCATCAGTAGATTAACACATATGGAGGACTTGCCATAGGGTAACTGAGCAGACTCACACTAAAAACTTATGGGAGGGATTTATTACCACACTCAAGATCTGATTAGAATATGTTTTAACTTATGTGACATAGTCCTATGGCATGAACTTTTAGGATAATGCCACAGTGGTTCTCAAGAATAGCCCTATATTTCACATAACCAGATTAAGGGGTGGAAGGCAATGAAGAATGGGGGACTTGAGGATTTCTTGGTTTCTATAAATTGAGGTTTGGAGTGCCTTACACAGACCTTGGAGATTAAGCCGTTTCTACTGGATTATATCAGAGCCATACCTGTTATTTTGTATAAAAGATGTATGGAACCAAAAGAAAAATGGGCAGTTGTCATAGTATTTAGGAAGATCCTAAAATTAAAAAAAAAGTTATTTTTCATAATAAAAATACTAAAAACTAATTCCAAAGGGATTAAATTTCTTTCTATATTTGTCAAACAATTGGAGCCATTAAACACCCATCACTTAACAGTCTATATAACCTTTCACGACACAAAGGAGGAGGCTTTAAGAAATGGCCGTTTCTTTCTCTTGTTTCTATCAAAATTTCAGGAAATGTCATTTTTTCTATATTTATAAACTCAGACAGTAGTCCTCTAATCTGGTTTCCATAGTGCTGACCAGAGACCGATGCCAGTTTATGTCCAAAGACATTGTCCATTTCTACAAGCAGTTACGTGGATAATCAACTGTATTAGTAATAAGAATACCTACACATGAAAGTTTTCATCTCATGGCCCTTGAAAAATCACAAAATTACCAACACTACCTGGGCCAGTACTTCCTGTACCAGTGCTTCTGCGCAGAGACCACTGATTGAGAGAGAGTTCAGACCGGCTTCAGGAATCAAAGGGTAGCCGTCTGGTAAGGGGACGATCCAGGTCACTTGCTTCCACCCAGATACCATTTCTCTATCAAACAGATTCTCCCACAACAGGGAGCAAGCAGGGGGTGAAGGAGGGCACAGGATACACACTCTAAATTGATCAACATTGTTAATTGTTAGCAGTTCTGCTTGATGATTTTAATAGGAAAACAGAACTACTGAGTCTTAGAAATTTGTTACATACAGAATAACACTTGTACACTTTGTGACTGCTCAGAAATTACTCATGATATTCAGAGTAATGACCAAAGTAAATGTCCTCATTTTTCATAAGGCAAATATTGGATTTAAAATACTATTTAAAATGAATTCTATATCAATTCAAAGGAAAGTCAGATCTCCCTCATTTTAAAGTACTTTATAAATTATGGGGAGCAATGTGTTTTGAAGATACAAAACAAAAATGTGATCACTACTCTGCAGTAAACATACTTTGGTATTTTTTCTTATTTGAAAATATATGCAAGTTGTACATCGTAAGTTTTTGATGTAGTGTTCAATGATTCATTAGTTGCATATAACACCCAGTGCTCATCACAACACGTGCCCTCTTAATGCCCATCACCTGGCTGTCCCATCCCCCCAGCCCCCCTCCCCTCTGAAAACCTTAGTTTGTTTCCCGGAGTCCAGAGTCTCTCATGGTTCCTCTCCCTCTGATTTGCAAGTTGTATAGAATTTAGAAAAAATAACTGAGCAAAAATCTCTTTACCTATGTTCCCTTTAAAAATTTTGTTATAGACCTGACTTGTTTTTCTCCCCCTCCCTGGCTAGGGGTTGACATCTCCTATCCTATTCCTTGCCAGGAATTGTAGTAAAGGAAAGCCTAAGTCAGAATCATTCAAAAGGCCAGACGAGAACACTGGCATAGGTTGTTTCTTGATTACTCACCGAAGAAGAGAGAAACTGCACTTTCACATCATCATACAGAGGTGGGCAGTTGGATAGATGAATTATTACGCTGTCTGTTTCAACATCATGAAGAATCTGTGAATGATCACATGGAATTCAGAACTATAACCGCAGTCAATGGGTGAATAAGAGTGAAGTTCAGTTTGCTTATTGAGCCTTCCTAGATTTATCAAGCACACTTGGTCTCATAGTGTAGTCATTACACATGTAAATAAATGTGAATTCTATACAGTTGCAATACTGTTTACATTTTTAAAAGGCCAACATGTTTGGAGATTATGGTACTGCACTGTTGAAAAGTGAAATATTCAGTTTTCTATTAGAATTTAAACATTACTGTTGAATGTGTGTCATTTGATTTTCATAAGCTAGGACACACTAAGAAGCTCAGTTTTAAAGCTGGCATTCACATTCAAAAAACAAGACGTAATTGGTCACGTTTTATCAAAAAGGTGTTTGCTGATGGGATCATAGGCCTTGTCCATAGCCGACTGCTGGATGGAGTGATCAAAGATCAGCCAAGTTTCTGGAATGAAGGACTTTGAAGCTATACTGAGTATTTCTTTGTTACTGATTTACCCTTGTATAATAGTCGCACCCACAATGAGAAATGTCTGTCCTAGTCCTTGTGCAAAATACAAAAAGAAGGTGCAGACTCAGGTGAGATTTCAGGGAGCTATAGACATAAGAAACAATAGTAGAATGGCATAGATTACATATCAGGCTGGATAATGAAGACTGTGTGTGGTTGTGTGCTCTGGGGAGGTTAATGAGAAGCACAGAGTAAGAAAGCTTCATAGAGGGGCGCCTGGGTGGCTCAGTCATTAAGCGTCTGCCTTCGGCTCAGGTCATGATCCCAGGATCCTGGGATGGAGCCCCATGCCCTGTGTCAGGCTCCCTGCTCAGCGGGAAGCCTGCTTCTCCCTCGCCCACTCCCCCTGCTTGTGTTACCTCTCTCGCTGTGTGTCACATAAATAAAATCGTGTAAAAAAAAAAAAAATGCTTCACAGAGGAACGAAATGGAGTTGGGATTGGAAGGATCTGTATACATGAGGAGCACTGAAAAGAGAATCCTGTGCAGACAGGGTAGTGTGGGGGAGGGAGAGGAAAGACCACCAAACCCATGAAACAGAAATGAGAGTGTTGTGTTCCAAGGGCCAGAGGGTACCCAATCTACTTGGAATGGATTCTGCAGGTCAAGTTACTGATAGAAATAAGCTCAGGTCTCATGTATGATAGGGAAATATATTAAAGGTTCAAGAGCCAGGAAATAAGTTGTTGAAGCGTGTGTGTGTGTGTCTGTGTGTGTGTGTGTGTGTGTGTGTGTGTCTGTGTGTCTGTGTGTGTGTGTATGTTGGGGGGCCATATCCTATGTGATAACATGGCCTATAGTTATCATTTAGTGATTATAGCTCACAAGGCAACTTCACATATATTATCTAATCGAATCCTCACAACACTTGAGATGTGATTTTTATTCTACAGATATACTGAGCCAAAGATATTAACTGGCTTTGACTACAAGCACACAGTGCGTTCTTCTCCTCTACTTACAGCCTTTCACAGTAGGAGCAGAGAAATACCTGCATATTGCAGATCTCTCTACACTGTATCATATGAGGAGAAGGAAAAGGTAGGGAGACCACTGTAGAGACCTGGGCATGAGCAAATGTGAGGTGCTGGACTAGGCGGTGGCAATGGGAACAGAAAGGAATGGAGAGAATGAAGAGAGATTTCAAAGGTATAATCAACAGGAATTGGTGACTGGATGTGGGCACACGGCGAAGAGAGAATCAAAGATACTACATTTTAAGGCCTGAGTGAGAGAATTCTGGTGTCATTTGCAGAGGCAGAGGAAAAGCTCATCTGACAAATTTGGATTGACAAATGTGGTTACATTGTTGGGGCAGAGGCAAATGTGCTTACGTTGTAGCTCCTGCACCTACCACATGGTGGATGCTCATAAACATGTGCAGAGTGGATGAAAGAAAAAAAAATAGTTTAAAGCAGGGGAATGGATGAGCAGAACCAAGAGTAGAGTATGTGCAGAGATAAGAACAGAAAGTCGAGGATCAGGTCTGGGTGAGTGCCTTCCGTGGGGCAAAGGGGAAGGAGTGGTGTTGGAAAAGTAATAGGAGAAGAAGGACAAAACCCTGAGAGGGAATTTTGAGGGTTTATATTTCTTAGACCCAGGAAGGTTTCTTATTGCTTTAGAAAAGGTAGGTAGTCTAAGGCACTTCTTCAGCATTTAAGAAAACACACTATCAGGTCCCATTGCTTTGGGCAAAGAGATATATATGTCCCTCATCTGACCACTCTTGCGTTACTTCTCACAGTGCACTCCCATAGGACATCTGAGGTAGAATCACTTGGGACATTGCTAACTCTAGAGATTCCTGGACCCCATTCCAGATTTCTTGAATCATACTTTTGGGGTACAATCTAGGTATCTGCATCTTTACAGGCTCCTAGGTGATTCCCATGCACACTAAAATTTCAGAATCAGTGCCATATTATAAAATGACCAAGAAGACAATATGGCTAAAAAATGACCAGATACATGAATTTAAAATTCTGATAGATTCCTGGGAACATGCTTGGCATGTATGGAAAGGTGAAAGGCAAAGCAACACTCTGAACTGAAAATATATTCTGGAAAATGCCCTAAAAAAACTATCTTGAATACAACATGCTGGTTTGACATTGAGATTTGAAACAAACACCAGAATTTTCAGTTTACATGCTCTTACCCAACAGTTTTTGGAAGCAGAACAGAAAAAGACGATCTTGTGCTGCATTATTATTTGTACTTTTAGATCATTTCCATTGCCTTTTCCAACACCTGAAGGAAATAAAGTTAGGCTCATTAGAGCAAAGAGCAAAATGTCTCACCAATTAACATTATGGATTAAGGAGAAAATTATGACAGCTAACAGTGTGTCAGTATTGAATCATTTGGGTCTTGCTTGGATTCTGTCTTCAAAAAACAAAGTTTTGAGCCCAACTTTGTCTCCTAAAGCACAATTTATAAGGCTGGAGGGGGAAAAAAAGACATATAGTTCAGCTCCTAGGACTTAGAATTTCATCTCTTCACCTTTCTAGAAAAAAAATTAGGGTAGGTAAATTGCAACCTTTCCTGCTAATGTGTTGCTTGCTTCAGACATCCGATAATGTTTCTTAAATAGTCTAAATTCCTCTTGCCCTCATCTAACTCCAGTTCCTCGGGCAGTCTCTAAGAAAATATTGGACAGCTGTATCCAAACATTTCTGTGGCATTCAGGACACATCTATAGACAAATGGTTTCTTGCTCTTTATTCCATTCAAATGACCCCCTTCTTTTAGTAGTTCTTAAAGGGCTGGTTTCTCAAACCTTCAATTAATTCTTACAGCTTTTCTTTTAACCATGAATGTCACAAATATGCACAGAAGTAAAGGGTACAGAATTAAAAACATATTCTAACAAAGTCATATATTAATCGCTCTTGATATTCATATTATATTTGCATTGTTTTCACTAATACCATATTATTAATTTATATTAAGCACCATCATTTCTTAGGCTTACTTCCCCCATCCCATTCCAGTTG
The DNA here is from genome assembly GCF_964656455.1 of Halichoerus grypus. Classification (NCBI taxonomy): domain Eukaryota; kingdom Metazoa; phylum Chordata; class Mammalia; order Carnivora; family Phocidae; genus Halichoerus; species Halichoerus grypus. The sequence goes on along the minus strand of NC_135715.1, from coordinate 61,446,956 downwards.
CAGAACTCCTTTCCACTGATGTCCACCAGAAATCAGTGAAATGTAGAACTAAATTCAAATACTTATCACATGACAGGAAAGGGCATTGATTTATAAGCTTAATTCCCTGACATTTAAAACTTTTAAAATAAAGCATATTTACACAATATAAAAGGTAAAAAAGACATGAGGTGAAGAGTCTGTCTCACCCAAACCCACCTATTTATTTCTCTAGCTCCAAATGGATAACTAATATTTTTATGCACATATAATCAAATATGAAGTCTCCCAGAGATTTTTATATATGTATGCACAAATATGAATACATATTATTTCCCACTTCTGTTTTACAGAAACTGTGAATACCCTAACACTGTCCTGTACCTTGCGTTTTTTAAGTACATGTCAAAAATTTTATTTAACTCATTAATTAATTAAAAAACAGTAAAATATTACAGCTGATTCAAAGTAAACTACAAGCCACTGAGAAAAACAGTATGGAGTTTCCTCACAAAATTAGAAATAGAATTACCATATGGTCCAGTAATTTTGCTACTAGGTATTTACCCAAAGAATATTAAAACACTAATTTGAAGAGATATATACACCCTTATGTTTACTGCAGCATTATTTACAATAGCCAATATATGGAGGCATTCCAAATGTGTATCGATAGATGAATAGATAAGGAAGATGTAGTGAAGATGTGTATACACACACACACACACACAATGGAATATTGCTCAGCTGTAAAAAATATATATATATGAAATCTTGCCATTTGCAACAATGTGGATGGACCTAGAGGGTATAATGCTAAGTGAAATAAGTCAGAGAGAGAAACAAATATGATTCCACTCATATGTGGAATTTAAAAGAAAAAATGAAAAAAAACTCCAAAAAATCAGACTCTTAAATACAGAGAACAAACTGGTGGTTGCCAAAAGGGAGGTGGGTGGGGGGATGGGTGAGATAAAGGGGAATAAAGAGTACACATTTTTTAAAAGAATTTTATGTATTTATTTGAGAGAGAGAGAGAAAGCACAAGCAGGGGGAGGGGCAGAGGGAGAAGTAGGCTCCCCGCAGGACTCTGGGATCACAACCTGAGCCAAAGGCAGACACTTAGACTGAGCCACCCAGGCGCCCCATGAGAGTACAGTTATCTGGATGAACACTGAGTAATGTATAAAATTATTGAATCATTATATTGTAACCTGAAGCTAATATAAACTAATGTATGTTAGTTATACTTCAATTAAAAAAAGTACTGCACATCTATAGGGGGAAAAAGGCTGATGACATGAGTTTACAAACAGATACAAAATGGCTCAATAATCGCTTTCCACTAGACACAACTAATTTGTATTTTTATGTGTAAAAATTTATAGTATTATTAGTTTTCTACAACTTAATGAGTTATAAAGAGCTTAAAGACCATGAGAGGTAGAGATAATCCCAGAAGGGTGCACAAAACAAAATACTGCTCATTTCAAAGTCTTTCACCCTTTTTTCTGACAGTCTCTCCACCCCCCTTCTGTTTTGATCATAACCTCAAAGGAAGACTATTCTTATTCCAAAAGAAGGCTTGTGTCTCTAACACTGAGTCGGGAAGAAATAGGAAATCTGAACAGACCAATTACTAGAAATGAAACTGAATTGGTAATCAAACAACTCCCAACAAACTAAAGCTCAGGACCAGATGGAATCACAGGTGAATTCTACTAAACATCTAAAGAAGAGTTAATACCTATTCTCAAACTATCCCAAAAAATAGAAGGGGAAGGAAAACTTCCAAATATATTCTACAAGGCCAGCATTACCCATACCAAAACCAGATTAAAGTCACTCCAAAAAAAAAAAAAACCCAAAGAACAAAACTATAGGCCAGTATTCCCAATGAACATAGGTATAAAAATCCTCAACCAAATATTAGCAAACTACATTCAACAATACATTAAAAGGATCATTTACCACAATCAGTGGTAATTTATTTTGGGGATGCAAGGATGGTTCAATATTTTCAAATCAGTCAACATGGTACACCACATTAGCAAAAGGAGGATAAAAACTACATGATGGCTCTTTTTTGTTGCTGGGGAGATGGCAGAGTAGGAGGATCCTGAGCTCACCTGTCCCACAGACACACCAAGATAACAGCCACATCAGTGGAACTAACTCTGAAAAGGACCCAAAGACTGGCAGAACAGACTTTCCACAGTAGAATGGAGACCAGATCGAAAAGGGTAGGTGAGATGGAGACAGAGTTGAGAACCAAACCTTCGGTAAGACTAATCACAAACAGGAGAGAACCCTGAGCATGGAGAAGCAAGAGGCTCAGACCCCACAGCAGGCACAGGAGACCTGCACTGACAAGACAAATCCCCATAACATTTGGCTTTGAAAACTAGTGGGGCTTAATAGGTTTTTAGGACCAGCAGGGCTCAACTCCGGACACTTTATTTATTTGAGTATAATTAACTTAAGTGCTATATTAGTTTCAGGTGTACAATATAATGATCCAACAATTCTATACACTACTCAGTGCTCATCAAGGTCAGTGTACTATTAATCCTCTTTATCTGTTTCACCAATCCCCTACCCCACTTCCCCTCTGGCAACCACCAGTTTGTTCTCTGTATTTAAGAGTCTAATTTTTTGTCTTTTTCTTTGTTCTGTTTCTTAAATTGCCTATATGAATGAAATCATATGGTATTTGTCTTTCTGTGATTGACTTACTGCACTTAACAATATACCCTCTAGGTCCATTCATGTTGTTCAAATGGCAAGATTTCATTCTTTTTTATGGCTGAATAATATTCCATTATACATACATGTACATATATATGCCGACTCTTCTTTATCCATTTATCTATTGATGGACACTTGAGTTGCTTCCATATATTGGCTATAGTAAATAATGCTGCAATAAACATAGGGGTATATATATGTATCTTTTCAAGTTAATGTTTTCATATTCTTTGGGTAAATACCCAGTAGTGGAATTACTGGATCATATGGTAATTCTATTTTTAATTTTGTGAGGAAACTCTCTACTGTAGGCAGTCCACAGTGCCTGCACCAATTTGCATTCCCACCAACAATGTACAAGGGTTTCTTTTTCTCCAATTTCTCAACACTTGTTTCTTGTATTCTTTATCCTAGCTATTCTGACAGGTGTAAAGTGATAGGTCATTATGGTTTTGATTCATATTTCCTTGATGATTAGTGATGTTGAGAATCTTCTCATATGTCTGTTGCCCATGTATATGCCTTTTTGTGAAAAATGTCTATTCAGGTCTTCTGCCCATTTTTTAATCTGATAGTTTTTTGGTGTTGAGTTGTATATGTTCTTTATATATTTTGGATATTAACCCTTTATCAGATATATCATTTACAAATATCCTCTCCCATTTAGTAGGTTGTATTTTTATTTGGTTGATGGTTTCCCTCACTGTGCAAAAGCTTTTTATTTTGGTGTGGTCCCAATAGTTTAATTTTGCTTTTTTTCCCCTCACCTTAGGAGATATATGTAGAAAGATGTTGCTATGGCCATGTTAAAGAAATTATGGTGTATGGTCTCTTCTATCAATTTTATGGTTTTAGGTCTTACATTTAGGTCTTTAATCCACTCTGAGTTTGTGTGTATGGTTTAAGAAGTCCAGTTTCACTCCTTTGCATGTAGCTGCTCAGTTTTCCCAACATCACTTGTTAAAGAGACTATCTTTTTCCCATTGTATATTCTTGCCTCCTTTGTCATAGATTAATTGGCCATAAAAGCATTGGTTCATTTTTGGGCTCATTATTCCATTCCACTGATGTGTCTATTTTTGTGGTTACTACAACTTTGTAGTATATTTTGAAATCTGGGATTGTGATACCTCCAGCTTTGTTGTTATTTGTCAAGATTGCTTTGGCTATTTGGGGTCTTCTGTGGTTCCACACAAATTTTAGGATTATTCGTTCTATTTCTCCAAAAAATATTGTTGGTATTTTGATAGGGATTGCATTAAATCTGTGGATTGCTTTGGGTAGTATGAACATTTTAACAATTTAAAATTTTAACAATGGGATTGTTTTCTTAACTTCTCTTTCTGCTACTTCATTATTAGTGTATAGAAAGACAACAGATTTCTGTATGTTAATTTGGTGTCCTGTGACTTTACTGAATTATCAGTTCTGGATGTTTTTGGTAAGGGATTTTTTTTTTTTAAGATTTTATTTTATTTATTTGAGAGAGAGAGAGAGAGAGACAGTGCATGCATGCATGAGCAGGGGGGAGAGGCGGGGGTGGGGGGAGAAGGAGGGAGAAGGAAAGGGAGAGAATCCCAAGCATATTCACACTGAGTGCAGAGCCCAACTCAGTGCTCGATCCCACAACCCTGAGATCATGACCTGAGCCTAAACCAAGAGTTGGATGCTTAACTGACTGAGCCACCCAGGTGCCCTGATGAAAGGTTTTCTATATATCATATCATGGCATCTGTCAATAGTGACAGTTTTACTTTTTCCTTACCAATTTGAATGCCTTTTATTTCTTTTTCTTGTCTGATTGCTATGGCCAAGACTTCCAGCACTATGTTGAATAAAAGTAGTGAGAGTAGACATTCTTGTCTTGTTCCTGATCTTAGAGGAAAAGTTCTCAGTTTTTCACCATTGAGGATGATGTTAGCTGTGAGTTTTTTATGCATGGCCTTTATTATGTTAAGGTATGTTCTCTCCAATCTTCCTTTTTGAGAATTTTTATCATGAATGAATGTTGTACTTTGTCAAATGCTTTTTCTGCATCTATTGAAATGGTCATATGGTTTTTATCCTTTCTCGTGATTTATCATATTGATTGATTTGAAAATACTGAACCACCCTTACATCCTTGGCATAAATTCCACTGGATCATGGTGAATTTTTTTTAACATATTGTTGGGTTCAATTTGCTAATATTTTTTGAGGATTTTTACATCTATGTTCATCAGAGATATTGGCCTGTGGTTTTCTTTTTTGGTAGTGTCTTTTTTTTTTTTTAAGATTTTATTTATCTGTTCGAGAGAAAGCATGCATGAGAGTGGGGAGAGTGGCAGAGGGGGAGAGAGAGGCAAGCTCCCTGCTGAGCAGGGACCCAGATGCAGGGCTTGACTCCAGGACCTCAGGATCTTGACCTGACCCGAAGGCAGACACTTAACCGACTGAGCCACCCAGGTGCCCCATATTTTGGTAGTATCTTATCTCATTTTGGTATCAAGAAAATGCTGGCCTCTTACAAAGATTTTGAAAGCTTTCCCTCCTCTTCTATCTTTTGGAATAGTTTGAGGAGAATAGGTATTAACTCTTTAACTGTTTGGTAGAATTCACCTGTGAAGCCATGTGGTCCTGGACTTTTGTTGGTTGGGAGTTATTTGATTACTGACTCAATTTCATTGCTAGTAATTGGCCCTTTCAAATTTTCTATTTCTTCCTGATTCAATTTTGGAAAACTACATGTTGTGTAACATCGGTCTTAGCAACATTTTTCTAGTTATGTCTCCTCCAGTATGGGAAACAAAAGGAACAATAAGCCATTGGGACTACTCCAAAATAAGCTTTTGCACAGTGAAGGAAAGCCACTAACAAGTTGAAAAGGCAACCTCCTGAATAGAAGATATTTTTCAAATGATATATGATATGGAGTTAATATCCAAAATATATAAAGAACTTATAAAACTCAACACCAAAAAAAATCCAATTTAAAGGTCCTCTGCCCTGAATAAACATTTTCCAAAGAGGACATACAGATGGCTGACACATGAAAAGATGCTCAACATCACTAATCATGAGAGGAACATAAATCAAAACCATAATAATATATCACTTGACACCTGTCAGAATGGCAAAAATCAAAAACACAAGAAAAAACAAGTGTTGGCAAGGATGTGGAGAATGAGGAACACTTGCGCACTGTTGGTTAGAATGTAAATTGGAGCAGCTCCTGTGAAAAGCAATATTGAGGTTCCTTAAGAAATGAGAAATAGAAATACCATATGATCCAGTAAATTAAACTACTGGGTATTTACCCAAAGAGGACAAAAACAGTAATTTGAAAAAGATATCCGCACCTCTATGTTTATTGCAGCATTATTTACAATAGCCAAGACTTGGAAGCTACTCAAGTGTCCATTGATAGATGAATAAAGAGGTGGTACACACACACACACACACACACACACACACACACACACACACACACTGGAATATTATTCACCCATGGAAGAATGTGATTTTGCCATTTGTGACAGTGTGGATGGACCTACAGTGTATTATGCTAAATGAAATAAGCCAGACAAAAAAGGACAAATACCATGTGGTTTTGCTTATATGTGGAATCTAAAAAATAAAACAAAAAAATGAACAAACAAACAAAAAGTAGAACCAGACCTGTAAATACAGAGAACAAACTGATGGTTACCAGAGGGAAGGTAGGTGGGGAGATGCACAAACTAGGTGAAGGAGAGCGGGAGATATAGGCTTCCAGTCATGGAATGAATAAGTCATGGGGATAAAAGGTACAGCATAGGAAATATAGTGAGTGATACTGTAATAGTGTTGTATGGTGATGGACGGTAGCTACACTTGTGAGCATAACATAACGTATAGACTTGTCAAATCACTAGGTTATGTATCTAAAATGAATGTAATATTTTGTGTCAAGTATACTTCAATAAAGAAATAGTTTATAAAAATAAGGGGGAGACAACATGTAGAAGTCCAAGAATTGTTACTATAAAAGAATGGCAACCAAAAAAAAAAAAAAATGAAGAAGAAAGCCACTGTTGCTGGCGCTGATTTATGGATGGACAGAGAGGTGGGGGATAAAATCAGAGAAATGGATGATGAGGGATGGACAGGGTGTGGTGAGACATGCCAGAGACATTTTAGTTCAAGTCAACTCAACAGAGATTTACTGAGCTCCAACTATGTGTCATGATCTAGGGGATTCAAAGATGAATGAATAATGGTCTCTGTCCTCATGCAATTTGCAATATAGAGTATATCACCTGACATAGACTAAGTAAATATAGTGTTATAAATACTACACCTCAATATAAGCAAAAGGGTGATTACAGGTTGCGTTCTCCCAGAAGTAGACCCTGAGCCAACCCTTTGGGTGCTAGTGATTTATAAACGAAGTGCTCCTAGGAAGAATTCATAAGATCCAAGGAAGGGTGGGATTCAGCAGATTCAGCTTGATCCATGGAGAATTCTTGAGGGTAAATTATACTGCAGAATTTGTCACACTTTGAAGCAATAGAGTTGTTTTTGTACAGCTGTTAGTCATTGTCTATGGGCGGCCCAACAGGGTGGTATCACTCTCAGGGATTTTGGGTTCCATATAAGTGAGTTGGCTCCAGTGGTAATTCTCCAAAGATTATAGCAAAGGGGGTGGAGGCTGGGGGGTGGGATCACAGAGCTGGTGGAAGGGATCCAAGGGGATCTTGATGGGGCACCAAGAGTCTCCAACCCCAAGGGCTAACAGAACGTCTTAGCCTAGAGGGTACAGCTTGATGGACAAGCTAAAAAGGGGATAAGAGGATAATAAGTAAAATTAAAGAAAAAAGAAAGAAAGAAAAAGGCTGGTGTCGTTAGCTTTGGCCTGATTATTTACATGGGTGCAAAAAGAATGGGAACTTACCATGTAACCCTTCTTAAATTGGCTCTGCAAGCCTGGACCCACATGGTACTGAACAACTGCTAAGATTGCAACTTTGTCTGAAGTCTTCATGAGGAATCTCAAACTGGACTCTTATAATCTATTTTATGTTAGCCTGAGACTAGCAAACCAAACCCATGAAACTCTCTCCCAGTTTTCCCCTACAGTACTCGTCCATTTGGGTTAGCTCCTCTGTTCTCCACATCTGCACCTTACAGTCTTAACAATGTTTCTACAGAGTTTATATAAAATTTAAAATATTAACAGAGAAGTCACAGTCTTAGGATATAATATCAGACTGAGAAACATACGAAATTCTAGAACTTATTAAAAACATTTTATTTTATTTTTTTTATTTTATTTTTTTTTTTTTTTAAAGATTTTATTTATTTATTTGACAGAGAGAGAAACACAGCGAGAGAGGGAACACAGCAGGGGGAGCGGGAGAGGGAGAAGCAGGCTTCCCGCCGAGCAGGCAGCCCGATGTGGGGCTCGATCCCAGGACCCTGGGATCATGACCTGAGCCGAAGGCAGACGCTTAACGGCTGAGCCACCCAGGCGCCCCTAAAAACATTTTAAAGCTTAGAATTTTGAGAAACAATTCCCATTCTCACTCTTCATGTTAGAAAAATATATTAAATTCCATTGGACCAAATGCCTATTTGCCTGTCTGGAACAGTTTAATACAGGGGTTTGTATAGATACTGTTGGTCCCATTGTTAACAAAGAGGAAATTGAGCAGAGTATACACTCAGATACAGTATTGGCTCTCATGCCACTGAGTTGGTTTTATGGTTGGGTTTATATTTCTCGGTGGATGTGGAGAATGAGGAACTCGGCTGACTGTGTTTTTCCTGGTCTAGAATAAAGTGGTCTACTCTTTTTGCAGGACCCCACTGAATGTGGAAAGGGAACAGGGCAAAACATTGCTGACCACTACCTTCTGACACCTGTTGGACAAGCCTGGCTCTGCCCTGGAGAAGTGTGACAGCAGCTAGAATTCTGAGTGAGGTCAGCCATTAGGACCCACGACAACCCTGTCCCTGCTAACTCACACAGCTGATGATACAGTCATAATGGACTCTCTAGAGGACTTTGCAGTCTGCAAAGCCTTTTCACAAACAGTTGCTTATTTATACACACAGGCAGCCTTCTGCCAGAACGGACTGTATTTCAAGGGTCTGACTGCACAGTGCTTGTTTGGAAACCTAGACCAAAATTTCCCACAGAAACAATGCCCCTGGGTTGACATTTGTTTTCACAAGCCAGAAACCTATGCAATCTGTTTGTGGTAATCCATTAAAATTCCTCACCACCACCTATTGTGTGTGTGGTGGGGAAGAAGGGATATAAAAATAATTTGAAAAAGGCATTTCATATTTTAATTTTTGACTATGCAGTTTATATATATATGTATACATATATATATACACATATATTTATTTATTTATTTATTTAAAGGACTCTTCTATTTCTGAATAATTGGATGACATGTTAAAAAAATATATCTAGATCTTATTTTGTGTGACTCCCCAGAAGGCTAAAAACACTAGGCTGTCTGGATGGATACCAATGTCCTGGCACCATACCGCCCATGAGAGACCCGGCTCCTCTGCATGGTCCACAGTCTGACTTTGGGGAGTCAGAGCATCGCTCCCTGCTGCGCCTCTGGCAGTGAGAGTGAGGCCCCAGCCCATCCCCATTGAGGTGGCCCTGCTCTGCCGCCTCCCCTGTGAGCTCTGCAGGAAGGGAGGTGGGTGATGGAGAATTAGAGACTTGAGGATGGTTCCATCTCTCTCCCTCCTCCTCCCCTCCCCTTCCATTTCCTTTCTCAAGTCCCAGAGATGGATGATCTAATTTTCCTGCCTCCCTGGGTGATGGTGGATCCCAGTCTCTCTCCTGACATTCTCGAAGCAGATGAACAGTCAGCTCTTTTAAAGTTTATAAGGATTTTTACTCCTGGTAATAACTAGTAAGAGCTAGGAGGCTGAACGACACCCCCCCGCCCCCCAGAGAGTCCAGATTTCTCCCAACCCCCTTTCTGTGTTCATGTAGATTCTGGTAGGGAAGACTGGGTGCTGTCCCCTAGGAAGCTGTCTTTGACCCCCCAGCTGGGCAGGGCCCAGTCTGTCTGGACCCCAACACTGTGGTCAGCTCTTTATCTATGCGCACTCATTCCTCTCCTTCTTAAGGGCAGAGAAACACTAGCATGGGGCTGGCCCAAAGCAGGCACTTGGTAGTTATTCGTAAAAAAAGAATTTGTGGTAGAAAATTCATTTGCCGTTTGGGTATTTAAGACATCTTTGTGTATTTAAGACGTCTTAAGACATCTTGAGTTGCTAGGGGTGAGGGGACTAAGGGTGGAGGAGGGAGTGGAGAGGGAGAGACCAGGGTGATGAGAGGAAAAAAGGGTTTCTGAAAGGGGCATGTGAGAAAATGATACAGGGCTGCCAAGATGAACCCTGAACTAGAGGTGGACATGAGGAAGAGGTGGTCTCCCAGGCGCATGAGCCCCTTCCTCTCTTTTCCATCAGAGGTGCTATTCTGAAAAGCCCACCTTGGCCTGAAGCCAAGGCAGCAAGGGAAGGGGATGGAGCCCCCCAGACTGGTGAAGAGAGGACATCTAAGGGCTGCTGGGCTCTTCCAGGGGGAGGGGTTCACACATGAGGATGCATAAAAGGACAGCCATGAGTTGGGATTGTCGGTAGAGACAGGAGCAACCGTCCCATACCTGAAGAGTCAGAACATTGCCCTCCTGCCCAATTCTCCAATTACACATAAAGCACTTACCATGAATTGAATAAATAACGATTTTTTTTATCTTGAGTGTTTTTCTTGGAGGGAGAGTCATGTTGTAGATATTTTTCACATCTGCAAAATATCCAACATATCTATTCTGCAAAACAACAGAAGCCTCAATTTAAGTGGAGATGAAAAGTCTACACTCAGCATTCCTCTTTTTTTTTTTTTTCACATAGAATTTAGGGAGAATCATTAATTAAACATTTATTGAGTGCCATTATATAACTAGGCATGTTTATGTTTGTTGCCTCATGACTGAATATCTCCCTTAGGAGAAAAATACTGAACTCAGGGGCACCTGGGTGGCTCAGTTGTTGGGCGTCTGCCTTCGGCTCGAGTCATGGTCCCAGGGTCCTGGGATCGAGCCCGGCGTCGGACTCCCTGCTCGGCGGGAAGCCTGCTTCTCCCTCTGCCCCTCCCCCCCTGCTTGTGTTTCCTCTCTTGCTGTGTCTCTCTGTCAAATGAATAAATAAAACCTTTTAAAAAAAAAAAAATACTGAACTCAGTGCTGTGGGGAAGGAACAAGAAGGGAGCCAGGTGTTGTTTATAGGCTACTTTCGATTGAGAGGGCACCTAACCAGAACCAACGGAAAGAGCTACAACATTACATCAAGATGTAGTTAATGTAACTGTGGAAAAGCTCAGTCTGAGGGTGGAGACTTAGCTGTGATTAGGTTAAAGGAAGATTTGTGGTTTGGCAGAGAGTAGCCTCCTAGTCATGAGAGGACTCGAGAAGACCTCCACACACCACTAGGTAGATAAATATGCTCTTATCCCTGTGGCCAGCTTGACTGTATTCTCGTTCCATTTCCCCAATTCTATTTTGGCAAGGAAGCCCTTCTCCTGTAGCAAGCTGCTTAGAAGGGCTCTCCTTGACTTTAAGGTTTTTTTTTAAGTTTTAGGTAATCTCTATACCCACCTGGGGCTTGAACTTACAACCCTGAGATCAAGAGTCTCATGCTCTACCAACTGAGCCAGCCAGGCGACCCTCTCCTTGATTCTTCAGGAAGTGGAAGAGTTCTGGGGGTGCATGGGTGGCACAGTTGGTTAAGCATCTGACTCTTGGTTTTGGCTCAGGTTGTGATCTCAGGGTCATGCGATCGAAACTTTCTTTGGGTGTTCAGCACAGGGAGTCTGCTTAAGACTCTCTCTCCTTCTCCCTCTGCACCCCCCCCCCCCCCGCCCTGTGCACTCTCTCTCTCTCAAATAAATAAATCTTAAAAAAAAAAAAAAAAGAAGTGGAAGAGTTATGGTACTGAATCAACTGGACTTTTTTCCCCCACCCAATGGGAAGTGTTAATAAAATTAAGTGCCATACTTTCCATTGGAAAGGGCCAGTCAAAAGAAAGGCTCATGCAAGTTCTTAACTTGGGGATGGATGAAATGTAGTCCACAGAGCAGGCCACAAAGCACAATCAAAATATGACAGTATCTGCGATTTACCACCCCCCATGGAGGGAACTCTGTCCTGGGGCCTTGCCAACCCAGCACTCACACCTGAGGCCAAGTCCTTGTCTTGTTAGTCCAGTGAATCAGAAGATAGTCCTTTGTAGCCTATGATGTACCAGTATGTACCAGTTCTGGGCTGGAGTTAGAGAAACTGCAGGGTGCAGAAGTGGTGGGGGGAGGGCAGATGTGCAGGGAGAATCCTTGAAGGAGTTCCATCTAACAGCCCCTCGGCTCCTGCCCCAAGATTCTCTACTTTCCACCGAAGTCTTGTAACCCACCAGGGCCCTCAAGCTGCTTCTGCCCCCACTCTTCCTTCTCCTACAGCCTCAGACAACAAGGCTTTGGAGCAGAAGTTCGTACAACGAACATGTGTCTAGTAAGCATTCCCTACACACAAAGGGGATACTGTGTGAGACACTTTGGGAGGCAAATGGTGCTAAGATGGGTAAGACATGGACCTTGGCTGCAAAAGGGGTAGAGAAGTCACCACTTCAAACAGCTAGAGAATTGTGAGAAGTAACTTAGTCCCCCCGAAAAACAAAAAGTGCTGTAAGAACTGAAAAAGCGAGAGACTCTCTATGTTCAGAGGGAAAGTGGCTCCTGGAGAGGGGCCTCCATGAGCAGCGGCATGTGGATATAAAGTGTGGTCAGGGTGGGAAACCCTGAACAGTCCAAATGTGTTGGTGTGTGGGACATGGGAGGCACATAGTGCAAGAAATGGTTGGAAAAGTCACACTGTAGAAGACCTTGAGGGCCACCGGCTGTCAGAAACCAGTACGGGTCTTGAGCATGGAAAGGGCATGATTCCCTGACTAGGCTTCAGTAAGTTCGTTTATGACTTTTAGCCTTTGGCCTTTGACTTTTTTTTTCTTCCTTTTTCGCTTGGGGGTGGCAGAAAAGTATCAGTGGATAAGGCTGCATTCTTTTGTCCCAAACTAAACATCTAGCGTCAGCAGTTACAATGTGCTGCTAACAAAGGCCAAGGGTATCTAACTGGCTCCCAGCACTTAACTCCAAACTTTCAGTCACAGCCACATCCATGTCTACTTAAGGGTTCCTAACCAGCTCTTACTTCAGCTTGAGGAGCAATACAGAAAAGGCAATGTAGAGAAGCTGTGCACAGGATGGGAAATAATGGGCTTCAGAGTCTGACAGAGCTGGATTTGAGTTCTTGGTTCAAGTTAGTTTCCCTGAACCTCACTTTCCCAACCTGTAAAATGGGAACTGTAATGGTGTCCACTCTGAGATTTTGAGAATATTAAATGAGATAATGAATATAATACCCCTAGCATGGTTTTTACAACAAAGTCTAGAATGTTGTGAACTCTATAAGATAAATATTCCAGTTTCTGGAATAAACAGATTACAAGGAATAAAAGAGAGAGGTGGGAAACCTATCAACTAAAAGAGACTGAAGAGATCTAGCAACCAAATGAAATGTGTGGCCCTTGTTTAGATCCTGATTGAAACAAACTAAATTTTAGAAACATTTAACGTAATGATGGAAATTGGATATTATTAAGATATCATTAAGGTATAATATTTTTATTTTTATTTATTTTTATTTTTTAAAGATTTATTTATTTGTTTTAGAGGGAGGGAGGGGCAGAAGGAGAGGGAGAGAGAGAATCTCAAGCAGACTCCCCATTGAATGTAAAGCCCATTGCAGGGCTCGATCTCATGACCCTGAGATTATGACCCTGAGCTGAAATCAAGAGTCAGACGCTTAACCGACTGAGCCACCCAGGTGCCCCTTAAGATATAATATTTTTAGATATGATCAATGGTTTTAAGGTGTCCTCCTCCCCCACCAAGAGTCTATGTGAAATGTCACACTAAAATCCTTGTGAGATAAAATCATCTGATGACTGGGATTTCCTCCACACTAGACGGTTCTGTGGAGAAGGGGTGTATGTGTATGTGGAGAATAGGGAGGGAATGAATGAAACATGATAAAATGATGGTTGAAGTGCTGTGAGGACTATAAGGGGATTCATTATAGGATTGTCTCAACTTTTTATGTTTGAAATTATTCATAAAACATTTTTAAAAGGATAAAATAGGGTAACTGCATGTATTTCACATGGATTTCCTGAGTATTAAATGAGATAATGTATGTCGAAGTACAATAGTGTCTGGAATAGAATAGGTTTTTGAAAGATTTTAATTTCCCTTTTTTCTTTCAAAATACAGCAGCCCCCTCCTCTGTCTCTTTCTCTCTCTCACACACACAGACACACACAGACACAGACACACACAGACACACACACACACGTGATGTCCTACAAGAGGTGAACTGTCCTAGTAGGGGTTTGTGAAAGACTCAGTTCCTCTCAGAGAGGAATCAAAGGCCAGTGACTTTCCATAATTTTCGAGTCTGGAATCTTAGAAATTAGACCTTCCTACTTTGGGAAGGGAATCAACTCTTGAACTCTGTAAGCAGTGACCAATGTAAAACGGACAGCAGGATGCCCGGGGGGACTCAGAGGCGTGGCTCTCGGGTCCTGGGAGGGATCCAGCCAGTCACAGGCACCAGAGTGGAGCTGCCCCTTTACCAGAGGTAAAGAGTCCAAAACGAAACCAAATAATGGGTGCCAAACTCCCCAAAGAACCCCCTTTTAAGAAAGACAACTTACCTGAGAAGGAGTTTCAACTCCCTGAAATTTAGTGCTGGTGCTTTTATCTGTTCGCCGTTCTCCAAAATAATAAAGGCTCTCCTACGGAAAAGGGGGCAATGCAATCATGGTTCATCTGCACTTTCTTTTTCCTGTGTAAGGCATTCTTAAAGGTTCTAAAGGCACATTATTTCCTTAAGTCCGCGGCCTTTGGGCAGAGGCTGCTCAAACTAAAATTAACAGCAAAAAAAGTCATTTCAAGGCTTTTTACACACACACACACACACACACACACACACACACCTGAAACCAAAGTTTCACAAAACAATACTGACCTTTTGATATTTTCTATTCTAATCTAGTACATTTTATTTTCAAAAACGCTAGTCACAACCCAATAAGTTGACTTTACAACTCACTGATAGATTGGACCCAGTTTGAAAAACACTGTATGAGAACATCCATTTTCCTAACCTGTGTGTTAAAAATTAGGAACAAAGCAGATAGTGGCACCAGAGGGTGGGGCACTGTAGACAACCCGAAGCTTCTCTTCTCAGACTGCAGGCCAAGTAGGGAGCAGAGCTGCTGGGCACGTCCGTTCAGTGGGAGCTTCTCAGCTCGATCATGGCAGAAAGAAGACTGAGAACCCCACTTTAAGAACCGGAAATAGCCTACCCTGTCTCTGCAGAAATTTTCAGAGAGCACAGCCTCCAACAGACCCCATAGATATTGACTACAAAAGGTTAATAACATCCAGTAACTTTGTTATGCATTGGAAAATGTACCTTTTATCTACCTAGTGCTTCTAAGGATGTTGGAGGTCCTTTGGAGAACTTACCAAACCAGTCTTGATATTATTCTTGTGAGGAAGGAGACCGTCCCCTATCTGGGGGCATAAGAATGGGGCTGGGATGAAATGAGGTGTAAGAAGCATTATGACTGTGGAGTTGTTTTCCACTTGGACAGCTTGACCTTACCCCATTATAATCCTGTCCCTATTAGGCTCTATCTTCATTTAAAATGTTGGTATTACTGTAGACATCATGGATTTTTTTGCATTAATTTTGATTTAAAAAAATACTGCATTAGATTATTTCTCTTAATTACTGAAAATTTTGGCATTCCCTTAAATTTTGTGCCTAAGGTGAGTGTCTCATGGACCTCACCCTAGTCCTGGCCTAGAGTAAGAAGCACCTAGGTTACTAACCAGTGCAAATTAAACAAGGAAATATGGTAGATTAACTAACTAGAATTTAAATAAAATTTTGAAAAAAAATAAAGAAAGTATCAAAACCAGGCTTTCTAATAAGTGCATCTCCAATTACAACTTCTCTAAGTACCATGACTCAGAGAATCATCTTAACATCCTACCAGTGAGGTTTCAGAACTATCAAATTCAATCAGCACAAGATCGTCTGTAGTAACGTCTTTCATACCTCTGCAGTTATAAATATTTCACTGGCAATAAGGTAGGCACAAATCATAGTTCCAGTTCTTCCTGGAAAAGAAAAGAAGTTAGTCCATGAACCACTGTTCATGGCAGTACTTGGTATAAAGATGCTGTCAGAAATATTCAATGAGGGGCGCCTGGGTGGCTCAGTCGGTTAAGCGGCTGCCTTCAGCTCAGGTCATGATCCTGGGGTCCTGGGATTGAGCCCCACGTCCAGCTCCCTGCTCAGCGGAGAGCCTGCTTCTCCCTCTCCCTCTGCCTGCCACTCTGCCTACTTGTGTTCTCTCTCTATCTCTCTGTCAAATAAATAAATAAAATCTTAAAAAAAAAAAAAAATATTCAAAGAGCTCATTTTGCATCGATTTTCTTTCACTCTGGAAGTGCTTGTTCAAAAGATTTTAATTCAGGACTAGCCAAAGCTGTTTCACTGCTCTGAGGTTGTACCTGGAATTCTGCCCTGTGGGCACGAAGACACAGGCGCACGTGTATATTGTTCTTGAATCACTACTGCTGGGGATTGTGGGAACGGAGGCAGTGAGGTCTACTCTAGGACTCTAGAGCGCAAGAGCTACTTACCAATTAAGAACTAATTACACACCCTGTTTTACTAACTAACATAAATAAAAGTACCTATAAAAGATAAAACATGATCAGAACCCAAAACATGACACAGCATTTATAACACCCATTTTTCTTCTATTTTTGAGTCTTTAGTGCGTTTACAAAACATACATGAAGGTAAAGAGAACAGTATAACGAACCCCATATATGCTTCCCAGAGTATATTATATTGCTGTACTTGTTTCTCTCCTCTTCCCTCCCTCCCTGTTTTTCTTCCTGTCTTCTTCTACAGCATTTCATTTTTTAAACTTTTTTTTTTTTTGAGTAGGTTCCACACCCAGCACAGAGCCCAGTGCAGGACTTGAACCAATGACCCTGAGATCAAGATCTGAGCTGAGACCAAGAGTTGGACACTTAACCAACTGAGCCACCCAGGGGCCCCCTATAGCATTTTAAAAGCAAACCCTTGATTTCATGTCATTTCATCCTCAAAGTTTATGTCTTATTCTAGTTTGTATTTTTGCCCTGCTATACAAAATTTGATTTAAAAAATATGGTGCTTCTTTTATTTCTACAGTTATCTGTAGCTTTTGTCTTAGCCAGTGTATGCTGAACTTACTTGGTGTAATTTCAAGCTTACCCTTTTAACTTCAGATACATTCTATTTTCTATTCTATCCCTTTTTTTTTTCAACGAACAACTAAACTTATTTTGCAACCCATAGTTTGAAAAACATTCTAAGCCAAGTACTTCCAAAAAAGACTTTTTACCACCTCAATCTGTGATATATAAAGGCTTCTTGCTAATGGAAATCATGACTATTAACAACCCAGTTCTCAGTGGTATAGACTGTTAACATTTCAATTCTGTCTGGAGGACATCTCTGGGTCTCTATAACTGGTACTTTCCCATCTGAAAAACATTTTTGCAGGTTCTCTGTCCTTGTGGCTATATACAATCACAGACACAGGAGATGTCCTATCATCCAGTCAAGTCAGGTACAGCAGGGAATTATAAAAATGATACATACTTACCTTCAATATTTTATCTTAAAACATAAATGTATACTTATTCACTAAATTTCTGATATTAGACAAAGGTTTTAACTTTTTAAGTGTGAGTCTCCCAGTTGGAGTTCTTTCTTAGAAAGGCCAGGTCCATGGTATAAACCACTGCATCATCTATAATTTCTAGTTTCAGATTTTTTTTTTTAGAGCAATCTAGGTGAAGAAACCTCTTAGATTTTACTACTGGGATTTTTCTCCCAGTGTTTTATATTAGTCTTCCTTGCATTTAATTCAGCTGCAATTTTGGTTGTAGCCACTCAACTTCTTTGAATCTTCTTGAAACATTCAACTAAGGGCTCATAAAATTTTAACATTCTGTTCACTCTGACATTTTACAGATCTATATAATATTTGATTATTTGACAGACACTGGTGGAAGCAGAAACACATAGGCACACTAAATTGAAGCTTACTAGCTGCAAGTTTTCAACATGCCAATGGATACCACAGGTGTGTTTATAGAGGGAATAGAGAACATCAGAATATTCACTCAGTTGGTTAGATGGAAGTCTGTAAGAGAGCTTTTGTTATCCTGAAGTCAGAAGAAGCATCTTGCATCTTTAAATAAAATATAGTTCTGGATTTCATAATTATAACTAACACTTGGATAATACTTTGCAGATCTCATAGAATCTTTACAACTTTGTGAGGTAAATACCTTGCATAAAGAGGGAGAAACTGAGGTTCTACGGATTTAAGCAACTTTCACATCATCAAAGACATCTTAATGCCAGTTTATATGATCTTTTATATCAATCCTTAAACTTTATTATTTCTCAGGTGTGTCTATCATCCTCCCCACAATGCACAATCTATAGTCCAATTCTTGAATCTGTAAGCAGAGACTTAGGTAATTTTCCTGACACGAGAGTGGTAGTGTGTATACGTGTGTGAGTGTGCATGTATGTTTGTCCCTTAGAGTTGCTTAAAGCACCTAAAATGTAACTAAAATAGGGGAATTCCAGTCCAAGATGGTGACATAGGAAGATCCCAAACTCACCTCCTCCATGGAAACAACCCAATTCACACCTGCTTTGGCTCCAGACAACCTGCCAGAGAACCCCTGCATGGAGCACCCCAGGGTACTGACTTGCACCCTCTTCAGCTTCAACTGTCCTCTCAGGGCACCCTCTGGAGATCCCCAGGACTGCCCTGGTCTGCACACTCATTTCAGCTATAGCTGCCTGTTAGGGCATCCCCTGTGAAAAGCACCCCAGGACCCCCTGGCCTGCATGCCACCTTAAGTCCACCCACCCAACCAGGGTGCCCCTTATATGAAGTGCCCTGGGACCTCCAGCCTCTTCCTCAGCTCCAGCCACCCCATCAGGGCACCTTCTGTGGGGACAGTGCCAGGATCCCTCTAATTGCACCTACTTCAGCTTCAGCCATTCTGCAAAGCACCCTCTGAATGGAGAGCCCAGGGACTCCCTGGACAGTACTCATTTCAGCTTCAGCCATTCTGACTGGATGTCCTCTGTGCAGAGAGCCCAGGGGCCACCCTGGCCAGTGCCTACTACAGCTCTGGCCATCCTACCAGGAAAACCCAGCATGGAGTGTTCTGGGACCCACAGCCCAGGCCATCCACAGCTCCAGTCAGCCAAAGTCACCAGGTACACACTGTCTACACAGGGGATGACCATACACAAGACCACTCCTTCAAAGTTTAGAAGAAGTAGCTGATCTGCCTAATTCATGAAAACAAACACAGAAAGTCAAGTACAATAAGGAGACAGAGGAATATGCTCTACACAAAAGAGTAAGAAAAAACCTCAGAAAAAGAACTAAATGAAACAGAGATAAACAATATACCTGATAAAGAGTTTAAAGTCATGATCATAAAGATGCTTACTGGACTGGAGAGAAGAATGGAAGAACTCAGTGAGAACTTCAACAAAGAGATAGAAAACATAAAAAAGTACCAACTAGAGTTGAAGAACACAGTAACTGAAATGAAAACACACTAGAGGGAATCAACAGATTAGCAGATGCAGGAGAACAAATCATCAACTGAAAAGACATGGTAATGGAAAACACACAAGCTGAACAGCAAATAAAAGAACTAAAAAAAAAAAAGAGTAGGTTAAGGGATCCCTTCGACAACATCAAGAAAACAAATATTCCCATTATAGGGGTCCCAGGAAGAGAACAGAAAGGGGCAGAAAACTTATTTGAAGAAATAATAGGTGAAAACTTCCCTAACCTGAGGAAGGAAACAGACAACTAGGTT
Source organism: Halichoerus grypus (assembly GCF_964656455.1). Taxonomy (NCBI): domain Eukaryota; kingdom Metazoa; phylum Chordata; class Mammalia; order Carnivora; family Phocidae; genus Halichoerus; species Halichoerus grypus. The sequence continues at coordinate 61,427,128 of NC_135715.1, read as the reverse complement.
CGGGAAGCACAGAGAGTTCCAAACAAGATGAGCCCAAGGTGGTCCAAATCAAAATACATAATAATTAAAATGTCAAAGGTTAAAGATAGAGAATTTAAAAGTGGCAAGAAAGAAGCAAAAAGTTACATACAAGGAAAACCCCCTAAGGCTATTGGCTGATATTTCAGCAGGTCAGAAAGGAATGGCATGATACATTCAAAGAGCTGAGTGGAAAAAACCCTACAACCAAGAATATTCTACCCAGCAAGGCTATCACTCAGAGTTGAAGGAGAAATAGAGTTTCTCAGGCAAAGGTAAAGGAGTTCATCACCACTAAACCAGCCTTACAAGACATATTAAAGGGACTTCTTTAAGTGGAAAAGAAAAAAGCAATAATTAGAAGAAAACTATAAAAAGATGTAAATATGACAACATATACATAAAACATGGAAGGGGAGTAAAAACGTTCTTTTAGAATGTGTTTGAACTTAAGTGACCATCAGCTTAATACAGACTGTTACATACTTGGGATGTTATATACAAACCTCATGGCAACCATGACCCCCCCAAAACCTATAATAGATACACAAAAAATAAAGAGAAAGAAAGCTAAGCATAACACCAAAAAGTCATAATCACAAGGAAAGAGAACAAGAGAAGAAGAAAGGAACAGAGAAGTACTACAAAGATCAACCAGAAAATAATTTTTAAAATTGCCAATAAGTTCACTCCTATCAATAATTATTTAAAATTTTTTAAAGATTTTATTTATTTATTTGAGAGAAAGAGTGAGAGAGAGAGAGCACATGAGCGGGGTAAAGGGAAAATCAGGCTCCCCACTGAGCAGGGAGCCTGATGTGGGGCTCGATCCCAGGACCCTGAGATCATGACCTGAGCCAAAGGCAGACGCTTAAGCCACCCAGGTGCCCCTCAATAATTATTTTAAATATAAATGACTTAAATACTCCAATCAAAGACATAGGGTGACAGAATGAAAAAATAAGATCCATATCTATGCTTCCTACAAGAGACTCAGTTCAGACCTACATAGACATAAATTGGAAATCAAAGGATGGTAAAAGGTATTTCATGCAAATGGAAATTGAAAAAAACAACAACAACGCTGGAGTGGTAATACTTAAATCAGACAAAAGAGACATTAAAACAAACACTGTAACAAGACACACAAAAAAGGGCATTATTTAAGGATAAAAGGATCAATCCAACAAGAGCATATAACAATTGTAAATATCTATGCACCCAATATTGGAGCACCTGAATAGATAAACCAAATATAAACAGACATAAAGGGATAAACTAACAGTAATACAATACTAGTAGGAGACTTTTACACCCCAATTACATCAAAGGTGAGATTATCCAGGCAGAAAATGCATTAGAAAACTATCTTTGAATGACATATTAGACCAAACGGACATAACAGATATATATATAGACCATTCCATCCAAAATCAACAGAATACATATTCTTTTCAAATACATATGGAAAATTCTCCAGGAAGACCACAAAATAAACCTCATTAAATTTAAGAAGACTGAAGTCACATCATGCATCTTTGGACCACATTGTTACAAAACTAGAAATCAATCACAAGAAAAAGTGGAAAAAACCCAAACATATAGAGGCTAAATAACATGTTAGTAAACAACCAATGGGTCAATGAAGAAATCAAAAGGGAAATAAAAAAATTCATGGAGACAGCAAAAGCTGTCTGAGGGAAGTTTATAGTAATACAAACACCTCCAGAAATAAGAAAAATCTAAAATAAACAACCTAACCTTATGCCTTAAAAGAGTTAGAAAAAGAACAAACAAGCTTAAAGCTAGTAGAAGGAGGTAATAAAGATTAGAGCAAAAATAAATAGACACTAAAAATAAATAGAAAAGATCAATGAAACAGAGCTGGTTCTTTGAAAGGATAAACAAAATTGAGAAAACTTTAGCTAGACGTATCAAGAAAAAAGAGATAGGACCCAAATAAATAAAATCAGAAGCAAAAGAGAAGTAACAACCAACACCACAGAGATACAAAGGATTATAAGAGAGTACTACAAAAAAATTATATGCCAACAAATTAATCAGTCTAGAAGAAATGGAAAAAAATCCTAGAAACATACAATCTTCCAAAACTGAATGAGGAAGAAACAGAAAATCTGAACAGACTAATTATAAATAACAAAATTGAATTGGAAATCAAAAACTACCACCAAAGTTCAGAACCAGATGGATTCACAGGTGAATTCCACTAGCCATTTAAAGAAGAGTTAATACCTATTATCCTCGATCTATTAAAAAAAATAGTAGAGGAAGGAAACCTTCCAAATATATACTTCAAGGCAAGCATTACCCTGATACCAAAACCAGACAAACACTACAAAAAAAAAAAAAAAAAAAAAAGAAAAGAAAAAGAAAAAGAAAAGAAAGAAAAGAAAAGAAAAGAAAACTACAGGCCAATATCTCTGATGAACTTGGATGCAAAGATCCTCAACAAAATATTAGCAAACCATATTCAACAATATATCAAAAAGATAATTCACCACAATCAAGTTGGATTTATTCTGGGGATGCAAGGATGGTTCAATACTTGCAAATCAACCAACATGATACACTACATCAACAAAGAATGAAAATCATATGATCATCTCAATAGATGTAGAAAAAGCATTTGACCAAATTTAACATTCATTCATGATAAAAACTCTCAACAAAGTGGGTTTAGAGGAAACATACCTCAACATAATAAAGGCCATATCTGAACAACTCACAGCTGACATCATACTTAACGGTAAAAAACTGAGAGCTTTTCCTCTAATAGGAACAAGACAAGGATGTCCACTCTTGCCACTTTTGTTCAGCATAGTACTGGAAGTCCTAGCCATAGCAATCAGACAGAATAGAGATAAAAGTTATCCAAATTGTTAAGAATGAAGTAAAACTGTCATTATTTGTAGATGACATGATACTATGTATAGAAAATCCTGAAGATTTCAAACTATTAGAGCTGGGGCACCTGGGTTGCTCAGCTGGTTAAGCAACCAACTCTTGATTTTGGCTCAGGTAATGGTCCTGGGGTTGTGAGACTGAGCCCTGCATGAGCTCCAAGCTTAGCGCAGAGTCGGCTTCAGATTCTTTCCTTCCCTCTACCCTTCTTCCCACTGCATGCAAGCGCTCATGCTGTTTCTGTCTCTCTCTCTCTCTCTCTAAACAAATAAAATCTTTAAAAAAAACTATTAGAACTGATAAATTCAGTAAGGTCATGGGATACAAAATTAATACACAGAAATCGGTTGTGCTCGTATACAACAATAACAAAGTAGCAGAAAGAGAAATTAAGAAAACAATTTTATTTACAATTGCATCAAAAATAATAAAAAACCTAGGAATAAACTCAACCAAGGAGGTGAAAGATCTATACTCTGAAAACTATAAAATACTGATGAAAGAAATTGAAGACACCACAAATGGAAAGATATTCTATACTCATAGATTGGAAGAACTAATATTGTTAAAATGTCCATAGTATCCAAAGGAACCTACAGATTTAATGCAATCCCTATCCAAATACTAACAACATTTTTCACAGAACTAGAACAAAGAATTCTAAAATTGTATGGAACCAAATAACCTTAAATAGTCAAAGCAATCTTGAGAAAGGACAAAGCTGGAGTTATCACAATTTCAGATTTCAAGATAAACTACAAAACTGTAGCAATCAAGACAGTATGGTACTGGCACAAAAGTAGAGACATAGATCAATAGAACAGATTAGAGAGCCCAGAAATAAACCCATGCTTATTGGGTCAATTAATTAATGACAAAGGAGATAAAAATTATACAATGGGGAAAAGGCAATCTCTTCAATAAATGGTGCTGGGAAAACTGGATAGCTACATGCAAAAGAATGAAACTGGACCACTTACACCATACACAAAAATAAACTCAAAATGGATTAAAGACCTAAATGTGAGACCTGAAACCATAAAACTCCTAGAAGAAAACCTAGACAGTAAGCCCTTTGACATTACCCTTAGCAATATTTTTCTACATCTGTCTCCTAGGCAAGGGAAACAAAAGCAAAAATAAATTATTGGGACTAAACCAAAATAAAAAGGTTTTCCATAGTGAAGGAAACCATTAACAAATTGAAAACACAACCTACTCAACAGGAGAAGATACTTGCAAATGATATATCTGATAAGGAATTAATATCCAAAATACATTAAGAACTTACACAACTCAACACCAAAAAACCCCAAACAATCCAATGAAACAATGAGTAGAGGACCTGAATAGACATTTTTCCAAGACAACATACCAGATGGCCAACAGACAAATGAAGAGATGCTCAACATCACTAATCATCAAGGAGATGCAAATCAAAACTGCAATGAGATATCACCTGACACCTGTCAGAATGGCTAGAATAAAAAAGACAAGAAAGTATATAACAAGTGTTGGCAAGAATGTGGAGAAAAAGAAATCCTTGTGCACTCTTGGTGAGAATGTAAGTTGGTGCATCCACTGTGAAAAACAGTATGGATGTTCCTCAAAAAATTAAAAATAGAATTATCATATGGTCCAGTAATTCAAAATTTGAAAAGGTATCTGCTCCCCTGTGTTTACTGCAAAATTATTTCCAAAAGCCAAGATATGGAAGCAACTCAAGTGTCCATCCATAGATAAATGGAAAAAGAGGTGGTAGTTATCTATGGAATTAAAAACAAATAGATTCAACCATATATGAACTGGCTTGCTGGCTCCCCTGGCTGATTTTGGCCATGCTGGCTAGAGGGAGAGAAAAGCGCAACCCAGATGATGCCCTTCGGTTTTTTTCCCCTTCCTCTAAGTAAAAGGAGAAAGGGCCCAAACATTCCTAAAGGTGAGCTTTGAGGGAGCCAAAAATGCTAAAAGTTCACATTGTTCTTTCCTCCAAGTCGGAAGAAAAATGGTTACATCAGTGCCCAGGGGAAGCAAATCTTTAGATAAACCAGAGGGGGGGAAAATTAAAGGGGAAAAATACTCTAAACCATTACTGAGCAATCATCTAGACTGGTGCTTCTCAAACTTCAATGATATACAGGGCATCTGAGAATCTTATTAAAGTGTGGGTTCTAATTGAGTAGGTCTGAGGTGGATATGAAGATTTTGCTAGTCCCTGGGCCACAATTGGATTCTAGATCACAATCTCTGAACAAATTCAAAAATCAATAATATAAACATAGCTAAAACTCCTAAACACTGGGGAATTAAAAATAAATAATTTTTAAATAGTCTAGATGTTTAAAAACCACTTCTGCATTATCTCTGCATTTAAAAACCAGAAGATTTTTAGGAGAATTAGTAGAATCATGAATTATTTAAAACTAAGAAACAAAAAAAGCAGTACCTATAAAGCAACTGGAAGTCAGCTAAAGCAGTATTAACAGGAAAAGACACAGACTTTAAATGCATAGATCATACGGTTAAAAAGTTAAAAAAAGTTTTTTAGGATTTTATCCATTAATTTGAGAGAGAGAGCACGCATGAGTGGGGGGGAGGGGCAGAGGAAGAGGGAGAAGCAGGCTCCCTGCTGAGTAGGGGTCTGGACTCAGGGCTCCATCCCAGGACCCAAAGATCATGATCTGAGCCAAAGGCAGATGCCTAACCAACTGAGCCACCCAGGTGCCCCCCAAAATTAAAATTTAATTAGCCAAGTTTTCAATTCAAGAAAGTAAAAGCAAATAAATATACTAAAATCAAGTAAAAAGTGAAATAAATATTAAAACAGAAATGAAACAGAAAACAAAATAGACATGATTGATAACATTAAACACCAGTGCTTTTTTCCTCAAGAAACGAAGACACAAATCTCTTATAAAAGTGATTTTTAGTGGCGCCTGTGTGGCTTAGTTGGTTAAGTGTCTGCCTTTGGCTCAGGTCATGATCTCAGGGTCCTGGGATTGAGCCCCACATTGGGTTCCCTGCTCAGCGGGGAGCCTGCTTCTCCCTCTCCCTCTGCCATTCACCTGCTTGTACTCTCCCACTCTCTGTCAAATAAATAAAATCTTTAAAACAAAACAAAACAAAAAAACACCTGATTTTTAGAAAAGGAGAGGAGGGACAAATATTAGAAATAAAACAGGGGTCAAAATTACTATATAGCAGAAATTCAAAAACACTGTAAGAATAACTTTAATAAGTCAATCATTTTAAAAACTTAAATGAAAACAGGGGCACCTGAGTGATTCAGCTGGTGGAGCATATAACTCTTGATTTTGGCTCAGGTCACGATCTCAGGCTTGTGAAATGGGGACCCAGGTTAGCCTCCTTGCTCAGCGGGGAGTCTGCTGGAGATTCTCTCTCCCTCTCGGTCTGCCCCACCCCCCCACCCCCATGCTCTCTCCCGCTCTCTAAAATAAACCTTAAAAAAAACTTAAATGAAAATATCAATTAAAAAAATTGATTCGAAAAGGGAAAACCTGAATAAAACAACATTGCATTAAAAATTATATTTACAGTCTTTTTTACCACCTCCCTCCAAAAGAACAAGATGACATTGTTACCAAATCTATAAGAAATATTTTCTTTTATAAATTCTTTTAGATAATGGTAAAAAAGAGAAAAATTTACAGCTCATTTACTAGCACTAATATAATAGATTCCCAAATTGCAAAAATATAATAAAAGATAACTTTATACCAATGTCACTTAGGAATATAGATGTTAAAACTTAAAGTATTTGCAAAGTGAATCCAGCAGTAGAAAAAATACATATCAATACCAAGTTCCATTTATCTCGGAAATGCAAGAATAATCTTATATCAGAAATCTATATTAATGTAATATATCATATTTACAGATTAAGAGAGACATACCTTGTAATCATCTCAATAAGTGCAGGAAAAAAAACATTTACTAAAATTCAGTATATATTCACAGTTTTAAGAGCCAAGTAAAACTAGGAACTTCTTTTTTTACTTATTTATTTTTTTTTAGAGAGAGAGAGAGAGAAGGCACATGTGAGTGGGATGCAGAGGGGCAGAGGGAGAGAGAGAGAATCTTAAGTGGACTCCACACCCAGCTCAAAGCCTGACAGAGGGGTTCAATCCCACAAACTTGAGATCATGACTTGAGCCAAAATCAAGAGTTGGACATTTAACTCACTGAGCCCCCCAGGCGCCCTGGAAACCTTTTTAACTTGATGAAGGGAATCTACCAAAATACCTACCAGGTGTAAGTGTCCTCCATTTTTTCAAAAGTTTGCATTATGCCACTTCACTTTTATGAAAAACCCATGTCAGCACCTGTTTTTGCTAAGTGAAAGCAATCTGAAGAGGATTTTCACTTTTATGAAGAAAAGGAATAAAGCAAAAATACAGTTCAGCATTTATTTTGCAGTGAGTACTTACGGAGGCAGCACACACTCGGAGCAGTGCGAGTGATACCGCCAAGCTCCCACCCTGGGAAACACACTCAGCATCTAAGTATCAAGCCACTGTAGCTTTGAACTGTGTCTGTGAGCATCTGTGGTTTATCTTGATTTATTTTGTGCATCCATTAGCAAGATGTGTCCTAAGATACCGGAAAAGGCTAAGATGGGTTATTTTTTCAGGTCTGGGAATGCTCTAAACATTTTCCATATAAATTAATGGTAATTGCTTCTTTATTTCACACCATTTTGGCTTATGCAAATTTTCATAGGAATGCTCTACTTTCAGATAGCAGGAGACCTGTACATCATATTAATGTTGAAATGTTGTTAGCACTCCCTTTAAAGCCAAGAACTAAATAAAATGTCCGTTATTCTCTGTTCCTATTTAACACCATACTATAGGGCTTAGCCAGTGCAGTAAGAAAAAGAAATCAAATGTATAGGGATAAAAACAGAAGAAACAAAACTTTCCTTACTTGCAGATTAGAAAAATCCAAGTAAATCTACAGGCTAGAACCTAAAATTAATGAGAGTTCAGGTAAATTGCTAGATACAAAGCCAACATAAAAAAATCAATAGCTAAATGGAGGATGCAAGTTGAAATCTTCAGCATAATTGCTACAGGGGAGGAAGGAATTATATTGTAAAATTTCAATCAAACCAAAATAAAAGTAAGGATACAGAAGATTTGAATAAAACAATTTACATATGACCTAACAGATACAGAGCACTGTTCACAACAATGCTTAATACACTTCCAATTGCACGGAAAAGATTTCATAAAATTGACTGAACTGTGGACCACAAGGCAAGTATAAACAAATTTCTAAGAACTAAAAAAAAAAAAGGTAATATATTCTCTGACCACATTGCAATACAAGCAGAAATCAACTCCTAAAAGATAATTACAAAATACTCATATGTTTAGAAATAAGAAAGTATACTTCTACATAATACATGGGTCAAAGAAATAAGCACAATGGAAAATAGAAAACATTTTGAACTAAATATTGATAAAAATACTACATATAAAAATTTGTGGGATGAAGCTAAAAAATTCTTAGAGGGAAAATATAGCCTGAAATACCAAATAGAAAAGAAAAAGTTGAAAATCTATGAGTTAATCATTCCTTTAAAGAAGTTTTTTTAAAAAAAGAACAAATTAAACCAAAGAAAGTAGAAGAAAGGAAACACTAAATATAATAGTAATTAATGAACTAGGAAACAAACAAGAGAATCAAGCCAAAAAAACTTGGTACTTTAAAATGACTAATAAAATTGATAAATCTCTGATGAGACTAATCAAAAGGAAACAATAATGTAAGAATGAAAAAGGGACCACCATGATAGACATTAGAATACAATGATATTTTGAACAATGTGATGCCAAGACATTTGAAAATTTAGATAAAATGGACAAGTGCTTGGACAAATACACCCTACCAAAAATGGGTAGAATAAATAAAACTGTAAATAATTCTATATCTAATAAAGAAACTGAACCACAATTTAAAAACTTCCCCACAAAGAAAATGTGGCCAAATCCCCACACTGAGGCCAATGTGGCTTCACTAGAGAATTCCACATTATATTTAAGGAAAAACATGTCAACTTATACAAGCTCATTGAGAGAATTTTAAAAAAGAGGAAATATAACCCAATTCTGTACATCATATTAATGTTGTAGAACAGGGAGCCCAATCTGGGGCTCGATCCCCAATAACCAATTCTGGTTTATGAAGCCAAAATTTGAAGAGTATTATGAGAAAAGAAAAATTATAACCAATCATATTTATGACATGGATACAAAAATTCTTAAGGTTAAATTTTAATTAATTAAAATTAAATATCCAGCAATTTATGAAAAATAATAGAGCACAACAAAATTGTGTCTATTCTAGGAATATAAGGATAATTCACCAATGCAATCAATCATATTAATAGAATAAAGGTAAAAATTATATCATCTTAAGGACTCAAAAACCTTCTGATAAAATTTAACATCCACTGATGATAAAAACTTAGCATTAATTAAAGAAATTTCTTAATCTGATAGTATCTAAAACACACAAGGGGTGCCTGGGTGGCTCAGTCAGTTGAGTGTCCAACTCTTTCTGCTCAAGTCATGATCTCAGGGTCGTGAGATTGAGCCCTGCATGGGGCTCTGCAGAGTCTGCTTGTCCCTCTCCTTCCCCCTCTAACCCCCCCGACTTGTGTGTATGCTCTCTTTGGCAAATAAACAAATTAAATAAATAAAACACACACATACACACACCCTAAAGTAATTGGTGAGAGACTTGAAAGCTTTTCTTTTTAAAGCAGGAACAGAACAAGGATGGCTGCTATCACCATTTCTAATTCAACACTGGACCAAAGGTTTGAGCCAATGCTAGGAAAAAAAAAAAAAAAAATTGAAGCGGAAGAAATGCAATTGATTATTTTCACATGATGTAAGCATGTACCATAACATCCAAAAGAATTTACAGATAAATTAGACTAAGAAAGTTTGGTGAGGTTGCTAATTGCAAGGTTAATAAAATGAATTGCATGCCAGAGCAACAATAAACATTTAGAAAATAAAAATTTTCAAGGGATATCATTTATAATAGTATCAAAAATATCTAGGAATAAATGTAACCAAAAATATATAAGCTTTCTTTAAGTTTATTTTTTAGTAATCTCTATACCCAACATGGGGCTTGAAAAGAACCCCACAAACATAGTGATTCAAAGGGACACATGCACCCCAATGTGTATAGCAGCAATGTCCACAATAGTCAAAATATGGAAAGAGCCCAGATGTCCATCAACAGATGAATGGATAAAGACGATGTGGTATATATACCCAATGGAATATTACTTAGGCATCAAAAAGTATGAAATCTTGCCATTTGCAACAATGTGGATGGAACTAGAGGGTATCATGCCAAGTGAAATAAGTCAATCAGAGAAGACAAATACCATATGATTTCACTCATATGTGGAATTGAAGAAACAAAGCAGATAAACATATGGGAAGGAAAAAAAAAAGAGAGAGGAAAGCAAACCATAAGAGACTTTTTTTTTTAAGATTTTATTTATTTATTTGACAGAGAGAGATAGTGAGAGCAGAAACACAAGCAGGGGCAGTGGGGGAGGGAGAAACAGGCTTCCTGCAGAACAGGGAGCCCAATCTGGGGCTCGATCCCAGGACCCTGGGATCATGACCTGAGCTGAAGGCAGACACTTAATGACTGAACCACCCAGGTGCCCCCCATAAGAGACTCTTAAGAATAGAGAACTGAGGGTTGATGGAGGGAGGTAGGTGGGGGATGGGCTAAATGGGTGATGGGTATTAAGGAGGGTACTTGTTATGATGAACACTGGGAGTTATATGTAAGTGATGAGTCACAAAATTCTACTCCTAAAGCCAATATTACACTATATGTTAACTAACTAGAATTTAAATAAAATTTTAAGAAAAAACAAAAACCCAAATAATTGTGAAAAAGAACAAGACTGGAGGGCTCCTTTGACTGGAAATCAGGACTTATTAGAAAACTATGGTAAATAAGATAGTTGTGTGACAGGCACACAGATAGATGAAAGATCAATGAACAGAATAGAAAGTTCAGAAACTGAACCATGCCCCTTGGCAGTAAAGAAATAAAAGTCTTTCCAATCAGTGTGCTGAAACAATTAGATAACCATAGGGAAAAAGATGAAACTTGACCCTTGCATCACACACGCACAAAAATCAATTCCAAATGGATATCATGGGAGAATGTCTTCTTAAACTCAGGGAAAGATTTCTTAATCAGGTTACAAAAACACTAACCTTATAAAGAGAAAGAATGATATACACTATGTTAGAACTAAGAATGTCTGTTAACCAAAAGATACTCATAAAACACAACAAGGCAAAATACAGAGCAGAAAATGTTTCTTGCAATACATATAACAAATAACAGAGTTGAAATCCAGAATATGTAAAGAACTCCTACAACTCGGGTGCCTGGGTGGCTCAGTTGGTTAAGAACTCCTACAACTCGATTGGGAAAAAACCCCAAAAATTCAGGAGAAAAAATGGGTCAGGAGAAAAATGGGCAAGGAAATTAAAGAGTTACTTCATAATAAAGGATATCCAAGTGGCTAATAAACCTGTGATGAAAACTTTCCCAATTTTATTAGTAATAATAGAAATGCAAATTAAATCCATGATGAGATTCAACTATACACCCACACACACCCAGTGGCTAAAAATAAAAAGACTAAGAATTCTAATTGTTGGTAAAGATATGGAACACATGGAAATTTCAAACGATGCCAATGGAGTGTAAATTGGTACAACTGTTTTTGGACACCATCTGTTCAAGTTTGAGATTCATTATCCTAAACACGAACATTATATTCCAAGGTACATACTCAATAGATATGTGAGAACATGTGCAATAAGGAACATATATTTATAATAGAAACATTATCTATAGTAGTAAAAACTGGAAACAATCCAAATGTAATATTAAAAACCAGCTTCTATTTGTAGCAGCAATATGTCTAGGAATGAATTTAACAAAGATATGCAAGACCATATGAAACACTGCGTGTCAACTATACTAAAAAAAATATGCAAGACATTATGAAGGAAAGTATAAATTCTTATTGAAAAACAACAAAACACTTCCAAGAAAGACGGCAGAGTAGGATGATCCTAGGTTCAATTTGTCCCACAGATACACCTAGATAACATTCACATCAGTGCAAATAAACCAGAAAATGACCTGAACACTGGTAGAGCAGACTCTTCACAACTAAATGTAGAGAACAGTCCACATTGAAGAGGGTACAAAGGGAAGAGATGCAGTTGGGAGCCAAACTGACCCTCAGGACTGTCTGTGGGAGGATAGGACACCACTGGTATGGACAGGACAGAGAAGGAGACCCCACAACAGGCACGCCAGGCATGGGGGATCTACACTGGGAAGATGAATCCCCATAACATTTGGCTTTGAAAACCAGAGGAGCCTAACTTCACTAATTCTTACAATCAGTGGGCTTAACTCCTGGAACTTTAAAAATCAGCTGGCCAGGCTCAGGGAAACCCTGAGGACTATAAGAAACTGAGTTCTCACCCTTAAAGAGACAGCACAACAGCCCAGCTGAGATACAGCATGGAAGCAGCAGTTTGAAAAACACTTGAGATATATGGGAGAGAGATTTGTTTATTAATCTTAGAGCCTGTGCTGGAGGGGCAGGGATCTTCAGGAGACTTTTCCAAGAACAAAAGAGCTGGCAAGTACTGTTTTGCTCCCCAGCCCCCCAGTCTAGATATACAACATCTGGGGAACCAGTGTAACACAAACACTCTCCATTTTGCTTACTAACAGTGCACCCCGCCCCGGAGCTCTTCTGCAGATCCACCCCTCCAGCCTGCCTTGAAAGGAAGTTTTGGGAGGCTATAGGTCCCCTCTAGCAGAGGGCTGACATGGACCTTGCTAGCATCACATGCCCCACCCTGCATTCTTCTGCAGACCCACCTCCTCCAACACACACTTGTTGGATGTCCATCCAAAGTGGTGTCACAGGGGCACCTGGGTGCCTCAGTCAGTTAAGCGTCTGCCTTAGGCTCAGGTCATGATCCCAGGGTCCTGGGATCAAGCCCTGCATCAGGCATCAGGCTCTCTGCTCAGCAGGGAGTCTGCTTCTCCGTCTCCTCCTCCCCTCATTCATGCTTGAGCTCTCTCCCCTGCCCCTCTGAAATAAATAAAATCTTAAGAAAAAAAAAAAAAACTAAACAAACTAAAAACAAAATGGTGTCACAGCCATGGCAGTGGGCAAGCAGCCCTGACGGGGGCCAGCACCACTCCAAAGTGACTCCTGCCCCAGAGAGAGGGAAAGTAGACCCCATACACCAGCAGTTTGACTTAGCCCCAGCAGTGGGCTGGGGACAGACAAGGGGTCTGACTTTTAGTACTGTCCACCAATAAAAGCTTTTCAGGGGAAAACACAGGGTAAGTGCCTGCAGTTTGGTGCTACTGCATCTCTGGTAAATGCCTGGTCTGACTAAAATCAAGTCCAAGGAGGCTCCAGACAGGCCTACTAACAACACAGGGACCAAAATCTGCCCACAACAGGCAAAGATGACTTGTAGATGACTGGACTGAAGGAAAAAGTGGCAAAGACACAACCATAGGGCACACACAACACACATGGGAGACACCCCTGAAGTACCAGGTTCTGGTAAATAGGGGACATTGCACTTCAGGGTACTACAGGACCTCTTCTTCATAAGGCCACTACTTTCAAGAGCAAGAGACATAGCTGACTTTCTTAACACATAGAAACAGACAGATAAGAAGAAGAGACAGAAGAATATGTCCCAAATGAAAGAACAGGATAAAATCACAGCAAGAGAGCTAAATGAAACAGAGATAAGTAACATGTCCAATAGAAAATTTAAAGTAATGGCCATAAAGATACTGGACTTGAGAACAGAGTGTAGGAACTCAGTGAGACCCTCAACAAAGAGATAGGAAACATAAAAAAGAACCAACCAGAGATGAGGAACTCAATAACTGAAATTAAAAATACATTAGATGGAATAAATAATATACTAGAGGAAGCAGAAGAATGGATCAGTGACCTGGAGGACTGAGTAATGGAAAGCAATCAAGCTGAACAGAATGAAGAAAAAGGACTAGTTAAAAAATGAGAGTATATTAAGGGAACTCAGCAATACCATCAAGCATAATAACATTCACATTATAGGGATGCCAGAAAGAAGAGAGAGAAAAGGGGGCAGAAAATTTGATGAAATAATAGCTGAGAAATTCCCCGATTCTGAAAAGGACACAGAAATCCAGGTCCAGGAGGCACAGAGAACCCCCAACAAACTCAATCCAAGGATATCCATACCAAGATATACAATAATTAAAATGGCAAAAAGTAGTGATAAAGAGAGAATTTTAAAAGCAGCAAGAAAAAAGGAAACAGTTATATACAAGGGAACCCCCCCCCAAATATCGGCTGGTTTTTCAGCAGAAACATTGCAGGACAGAAGAGAGTGGCATGATATATTTAAAGTTCTGGAAGGAAAAGACCCACAGCCAAGAATACTCTATCCAGCAAGGCTATCATTCAGACTAGAAGGAGAGATGAAGAGTTTTCCAGACAAATAAAAGATAAAGGAATTCATGACCAGTAAACCAGCCCTACAAGAAATGCTAAAGGGTATTCTTTGAGTGGAAAGGAAAGACCATAAGTAGGAGTAAAAGTGGGAAGCACAAAAGCAGTAAAAAATAAGTGCATCTATAAAAATCACTCAAAGGATTCACAAAATAAAAGAATGTAGAGTATGATACAGTGTACCTAAACCATGGGAGGGGAGAGGAGTAAAAATTTAGTGCTTTTAGAATGACAAACTTAAGTGACCATAAACTTAATATAGACTGCTATATGCATAAAATGTTATATATGAATATAATGATAACCACAAATCAAAAACCAATAACAGATATGCAAAAAATAAAGAGAAAGGAATCCAAGTATATCACTAAAGCAAGCAAACTAACCATGAGAGAAGAGAGTAACAGAATAAGGGAAAAGAGAACTTCAAAAACAACCAAAAAAAAAAAAAACCCCAAGTAACAAAATGGCAATAAATACACATCTATCAATAATTGCTTTCAATTTAAATGGACTAAATGCTCTAATCAAAAGACATAGGGTGACAAAATGGATAAAAAAGCAAGGCCCATCTAGGTACTGCTTACAAGAGACTCACGTCAGAACTAAAAATATATGCACAATGAAAGTAAAGGGATGGGGAGGAGTCCAAGATGGCGGAGGAGTAGGAGACCTTAGTTTCATCTGGTCCCAGGAATTCAGTTAGATAGCTATCAAATCATTCTGAACACCTGGGAACTCAACCAGAGATCTAAAAAAAGAACAGCTGCAACTCTACAAACAGAAAAGCAACCACTTTCTGCAAGGTAGAACGTACAGAGAAGTGAATCCGAGGCAATAGATGGGAAGATAAACCGTGGGTGGGGGGAGCCTCTGTCAGCCATCAACCAGAAAGTGATATAGCAGCAGAGTGCAAAATCAGAACTTTTAGAAGTCTGCTCTGGTGAGGGACGCCCTGGCCTGAAAGGGACTCAAGTGGCTAAGTGGGGGTGGAACTCTAGGTGGGACAGTGAGGTCTCAGGACCCTCAGGGTCACAGGAAGACCAGGGGAGCCTGAGTGCCACAGAGCTCCCAGGCATCAGAGCGGGGAAGCTGGCTGCAATCAGCAAGCCCAGGAGTGGACTCTCAGCCCCAGGATTGCCATAAACCACCAACAGAGGCACGGTCCAGTGACTGCTCTCTGAGCAGGGGCCCAAGATGTGGCAGAATCAGTGAAACCCTGGGAGGAGTGGCACAGGTGCGAGCCACAGGAATCTGCAAGGTTTGGAGACTCAAAACAGTGTCCTATGCCTGAGATAGAAATGCTTGGTCACGGGCTGGGCGAACATGGAGTGCAGACAGAGGCCAGGGAGACAAGAGTGATTGACTGCTTTTCCCTGAGGGTGCACTGAGTAGTGGGGCCATGAGCTCTTGGCTCCGGGCTGGAGATTGGGAGGCTGCCATTTTCATTCTGATCCTCTAAAGCTGCAGAGAGCCTTGAGGGAACAAAAGCCATAAAGAGCAAACCGGAGCAGATTATTTAGCCTGGCCCCCTAGCAATCCCTGGGGCAAAGACACTTGAGAATCAAAGCAACAAGCCCCTCCCCTAGAAGATCAGCAAGAACATCCAGCCAAGACCAAGTTTACCTATCATTGAGAACTGCAAAACTCCAGTGCTAGGGCAATACCATGACCAAGTAGGATTTATTCATGGGCTGCAAGGTTGGTTCAACATCCGCAAATCAATCAATGTGATATACTACATTAATAAAAGAAAGGACAAGAACCATATGATCCTCTCAATAAATGCAGAAAAAGCATTTGACAAAGTACAGCATCCTTTCTTGATTAAACCTCTTCACAGTATAGGGATAGAGGGAACATACCTCAATATAATAAAAGCCATCTACAAAAATCCCACATTGAACATCATTCTCAATGGAGAAAAACTGAGAGCTTTTCCCCTAAGATCAGGAACACAGCAGGGATAGTGCCACTATCACCACTGCTGTTCAACATAGTACTAGAAGTCCTAGGCTCAGCAATCAGACAACAAAAAGAAATAAAAGGCATCCGAATCGGCAAAGAAGAAGTCAAACTCTCATTCTTTGCATATGACATGATACTCTATGTGAAAAACCCAAAAGACTCTACCCCAAAATTGCTAGAACTCATACAGGAATTCAGCAATGTGGCAGGATATAAAATCAATGCACAGAAATCAGTTGCAATTCTATACACTAACAATGAGACAGAAGAAAGAGAAATTAAGGAGTTGATCCCACTTACAATTGCCTCCCAAACCATAAGATACCTAGGAATAAACCTCACCAAAGAGGCAAAGGATCTGTACTCAGAAAACTATAGAACACTCATGAAAGAAATTGAGGAAGACACAAAGAAATGGAAAAACATTCCATACTCATGGATTGGAAGAACAAATATTGTTAAAATGTCTATGCCACCTAGAGCAATCTACACATTCAATGCAATCCTTATCAAAATACCATCAACTTTTTCCACAGAGCTGGAACAAACAATCCTAAAATGTGTATGGAACCAGAAAAGACCCCAAATAGCCAAAGGAATGTTCAAAAAGAAAACCAAAACTGGTGGCATCACAATTCTGGACTTTAAGGTCTATTACAAAGCTGTAATCATCAAGAAAGTATGGCACTGACACAAAAACAAACACATAGATCAATGGAACAGAACAGAGAACCCAGAAATGGACCCTCAACTCTATGGTCAACTAATCTTCGACAAAGCAGGTTGGGAAAATTGGACAGCCACATGCAGAAGAATGAAACTGGACTATTTACTTATACCATACACAAAAATAGACTCAAAATGGATGAAAGACCTAAATGTGAGACAGGAATCCATCAAAATCCTAGAGAAGAACACAGGCAGCAACCTCTTTGACCTCAGCCATAGCAACTTTCTTGCTAGACACATCTCCAAAGGCAAGGGAAACAAAGGCAGAAATGAAATATTGGGTCTTTTTCAAAATAAAAAGCTTTTTTTTTTTTTTTAAAGATTTTATTTATTTATTTGACAGAGACAGAGATAGCGAGAGCAGGAACACAAGCAGCGGGAGTGGGAGAGGGAGAAGCAGGCTTCCCCTCGAGGAGGGAGCCCGATGTGGGACTCGATCCCAGGACCCTGGGATCATGACCTGAGCCGAAGGCAGACGCTTAACGACTGAGCCACCCAGGCACCCTCAAAATAAAAAGCTTTTGCATAGCAAAGGAAACAGTAGACAAAACCAAAAGACAACTGAGAGAATGGGAAAAGATCCTTGCAAATGACATGTCAGATAAAGGGCTAGTGTCCAAAATCTATAAAGAACTTATCAAACTCAACACCCAAAGAACAAACAATCCAATCAAGAAATGGGCAGAAGACATGAACAGACATTTCTCCAAAGACAACATACAAATGGCCAATAGACACATGAAAAAATGCTCAACATCACTCGGCATCAGGGAAATACAAATCAAGACCACAATGAGATACCACCTCACCAGTGAGAATGGCTAAAATTAACGTCAGAAAACAAGAGATGTTGGCAAGGATGTGGAGAAAGGGGAACCCTCTTACACTGTTGGTGGGAATGCAAGCTGGTACAGCCACTCTGAAAAACAGTATGGAGCTTCCTCAAAAAGTTGAAAATAGAGCTATCCTACAACCCAGCAATTGCACTACTGGGTATTTACCCCAAAGATACAAATTAGTGATCTGAAGGGGCACCTGCACTCAATGGTTATAGCAGTAATGTCCACAATAGCCAAACTATGGAAAGAGCCCAGATGAATGGATAAAGAAGATGTGGTATATATATACGATGGAATATTACTCAACCATCAAAAAATGAAATCTTGCCATTTGCAACGACATGGATGGAACTAGAGGGTATTATGCTAAGTGAAATAAGTCAATCAGAGAAAGACAACTATCATATGATCTTGCTGATATGTGGAATTTAAGAAATAAGACAGGGGATCATAGGAGAAGAGAGGAAAAAATAAAACAAGACGAAACCAGAGAGGGAAACAAACCATAAGAGACTCTTTTTTTTTATCATAGGAAACAAAATGAGGGTTGCTGGAGGGGAGCGAGGTGGGGGATGGGGTAACTGGGTGATAGACATTAAGGAGGGCACATGATGTAATGAGCACTGGGTATTATATAAGACTGATGAATCACTGATCTCTACCTCTGAAACCAATAATACATTATATGTTAATTAATTGACTTTAAATGAAAAATCAAATAAAAAATCACTAAAATTTTTCTGCATGCATACAAAAAAAATATTATGGAAAGAAGATCCAGGTGGATAAGTGATTAAAAAACACACACAACTACAATATGGGAAGAACTTACTAAGTATACTACTATGCACTTTATGTACAATTATAAAATTTATTCCTCAAAACAAAAAAAAGAAAAAAGAAAGTAAAGGGACAGAAAAGCATTTATCATGCAAATGGAAGTGAAAAGAAAGCTGGGGTAGCAATACTTATATTGGACAAAATAGACTTTAAAACAAAAACTGTAACAAGAGACAAAGAAGGGCACTACATAATCATTAAGGGAAAAATCCAACACGAAGATAGAACAATTGTAAATATTTATGCATCCAACATGGGAGCACCCAAATACATAAAGCAGTTAATAACAAACATAAAGAAAGTAATCAATAGTAATATGATAATAGTAGGGGACTTTACCACCCCACTTACATCAATGGACAGATAATCCAAACAGAAAATCAGGAAGGGAAGAATGGCTTTGGACACATTGGACCAGATGGATCTAACAGATATATTTAGAACATTCTACCCTAAAACAGTGGAAAACACATTATTTTCAAGTGCACATGGAACATTCTCTGGATAGATCTCATGGTAGGCCACAAAACAAGTCTCAATAAACTTTAAAAGACTGAAGTCATAGCATGCATCTTTTCTGACCATGTTATGAAACTAAAAATCAACTACAAGAAGAAATCTGGAAAGAGCACAAATACATGGAAGTTAAATAACATGCTACTAAACAATGAATGGGTCAACCAAAAATCAAAGGGGAATCAAGAAATACATGGAGAAAAAACAAAATGAAACAGTACGGAGATTCCTCAGAATTCCTTAAAATTCTGTAGGTTCCTTAAAAATAAAATTACCATGTGATCCAGTAATTTTGTTACTTGGCATTTACCGAAAGAACACGAAAACACTAATTAAAAAAATATATGCACCCCTATGGTCATTGCAGCATTATTTGCAATAGCCAAGGTATGCAAGTAATCCAAGTCCCCAAAAAGGAAGAGGTGATATATATATATATCTATATTTGCGTGTGTGTGTGTACACACACACACACAATGGAATATTAGCCATAAAAAGGATGAGATTTTTACCATTTGTGACAACATGGATGGACCTAGAGGGTGCTTTGCGAAGTGAAATAAGTCAGAGAAAGATAAATACCATATTATTTCAGTTATATGTGGATTCTAAAAAACAAAAGGCAGAAACAGACATATAAATACAGAAAGCAAAGTGGTTGGTGCCAAAGGGAAGCAGGTGAGGCTTTGGATAAAATGGGTGAAGGGGAGTAGGAGATACAGGTTTCCAGTTACAGAATAAGTCAAGGGGATGAAAGGTACAGTACAGGGAACAGAGTCAATGGTATTGTAATTGAAGATAATGTAAAGCATTGCATAGTGACAGATGGTAGCTACACTTGTTGGGAGCATAATATAATGTATAGACTTGTCAAATTACTATGTTGCACACGTGAAACTAATGTAACATTGTGTATCAACTATGCTTTAATAAAAATTTTTTTTAAATAAAGAATTTCAGTAGTGTGGCATAAAGAACTCAGAGACCATCTCAAACTTCTATTAAAACTTTGTATGTGACTGAGAAGGGATTATAAATCAACAGGGAATAAATGAGCTTGTGATAGATGGTGTTAGGACAATTGTATATCCATATGGAAAAAAAAAACCTCCCTCCCCAAATCCCAATTAAAGACCTAAATGTAAAAAACAAAACTTTAATATTTTATAAAGTATAATACCTTCACTACTTCAGTATGCAGGCTGGATTTCTTAAACATGACAAAAAGCACAAACCACACACACATACACACAAAGACTAATAAATTTCACTCCATTCAAAATTATAAATACTTCTATATGACAAAATAAATCATAATCAAGTTAAAAGACAACACGTAGGAGTTGATAGTTGTAATATAAACTACTAACAGAAACAACAGCATGCATTTTTTATGGCTGAGTAAAATGTATGTACACACACACCCCACATCTCCTTCATCCATTCATCTATTGATGGACATTTGAGTTGCTTCTACAACTTGGCCATCGTAAATAACACTGCAATGAACATAGGGGTGCATAGATCTTTTCAAATTAGTGTTTTCATTCTAACATTGCATGTCAACTATACTAAAAAAAACAACACCCAGTTTAAAGTAGTCCCAAAAATCAATAATAAAATAATGTGCAGGCACCAACCAGCAAGAAGAGAGCAAAACCAGTATGAATGAAAACTTGAAAAAAAGAGGCTACTCTGGTGCATACCAGCTGGCTGAATACCAGCCTGCTGAACAATCCTAAAGGAAAGTCAAGGCAAGACATGCAAATACAGGATAATTGAAGTCCCTTCTCAGAAAAAATTTAAAAAAGAAATTAGAAATGAAGGTTAGCCTTCAAGCAGGGAATTAGCTTTAATTAAAAGGAAACTAAAGTTAATTGCTTGGATTATAATACTTTAGGTTGAGCCATGTAAAATGACCATATCTGTAAATAAAAGATAGTCAAAAACTGGCAATTCCTATGGTTCCATTTCTATAGCTTCATTTATAGACGGTATTGCAAATTGCATGTCCAGAATATTTCAACCTGTAGAGCTAAAGATAGAAACTACCTACTAATTCATGGACTTGAAACTAATTTTCAGGTAACACTAAAACTTGATTTTACTCGATTATATATGGTATTGTGTTTTCCTGGAATGCAATAAAAAACTTTTATAACCCACCAAAAATGTAATTCTTGGTCAAAAACTGTGAAATATGCTTAGATGATTATTAAAAGCCTAAAGCTGAATGAGAGAAAAATCTAACTCAACTTAAATTGAATGAGTTTACACTTTTTTTTTCATTTGACCTCACAAAAATCAACTTCTTTGTATCTGTACACTATAAAAATTCCACTATAATTTTTGGGTTTTGCAATAGCAACGCTGTTGGCTCCTTAACTTTAAAAGGTTCTCACAAAGTTTAAGAACAATCTTAAAAGTGCTCTGACAGTTTTTAAAATTAGACATTTTTATTTCATAGATATTTTGGCAAATCAAAAATGAAGAAACTCAAGTAGTCAATAAACAGAAAAAAATATGCTCAACCTTCCTTAGTTTTGTTATTCCTGTTTTCTTCCCTTTAGTATTTACCTTCCACTCTCCCTCCTTACTCTTTCCTTCCCTTCTTTCAGTCTTGAAGCTAACATCAAAAAATATTAACAACTATTTTTTTAAAGATTTATTCATTTATTTGAGAGATGAGAGAGCGAGAGAGAGAGCAGGGTGGGGTCAGAGGTGCAGAGGAAGAGAGAAACTCAAGCCGACTCTGTGCTGAGCACAGAGCCTGGTGGGGGACTCCATCTCATGACCCTGAGATCACAACCTGAGCTGAAACCAGGAGTCAGATACTTAACCACTGCGCCACCTAGGTGTCCCCGCCAAAGAAAATTTTAACAACCATTAATACTAATAGCAGTATGCATCTTGTTCTTGTACTTTAATGTATTAATATTTATTTAGAAAAAGAGAAATTAAAAAAAAATTTTTACCTTTGCCTCCCTTACAGTGAATCACTACGATGTTTTTGTCATCTTGAGCCATCCACTTATCTACTTCCTTGGTGAATGCCACCATCTCACTGATTTTAAATGTAAAATTTTTAGTTGAATTAAAATTCATCCAAAAAATCAAGCCCAGTATATTTAGCTTTCTTTTGACAGCCATCTTGGCATAAAACTCACCTTAGAGTGGGGACGTTGTGATCATCGATCATGATTCGCTGGACCCTATAATGGAAGTACTTAGGATCATAAGCTCCTTCACCTAAAATAAATGATACATAGGTCATATATCTATGCCTAATAAACATAGTAAATGATAAAGTTATGAAGAAGTTATACTTTTTTATTATAAATTCCTTATCCACCTTTAAAAGGAGCTTTCTGACTGGTTCTTGCTGCTTTAAGAATATTAAGGGTCTGAAAAATATAGTAGTGGTTTGTCCATCTTGGATAACCTAAACCCAACTTATTTGGGTTTAACAGGTCTTACTTTTAATTTTCTAGCAGGCTACTCATCATATTATCATAGGGTAGACAGACACAACAGAGCAGAAGTAAATGTGGCCAACCAGAATGCTTGCCTCCTGAAAATGTCCGTTTAATATACAGGAAGAGGAAAAGACAAAACAGACAGAGTAGTAAGCAGGGATATAATCTCTTTTCTACAGGGTTTTGCTTTTTAGCATATTTTCCCTTGTTTATTGACTATTTGGATTTTTTTCATTTGGGTTTTGCTCTCCTCACACCCCACTCCTAGTGAATTGTCTTTAAAACACAAGCCGGCAGGAAAAACAGAAGTATTTTCCTAAACCTAATACCACTAGAGCAGATTCAACCAAATTGGCTATGCCTCAACTTAAGCCTCCTGCCTCCCTCACAGGGCATTTATACTATTGAGATATTTTTTTCCTACAAAACAGAACCAGTGCAAGATAGAGATTTTTAAACTCACTTCCCATCACCGACCAAATACTTATGATTAAATGAAATGTAAAGACTGAATCATCCTGTTTTAAATCAATAGTAGCAAAATATCTGGCCATGCACATACTGCATAGATTGTAGACTTGATAGTGGTCTTGATGTTTGGTATCTAGGAACCGCGCAACTTCCTAGAAAAAATAGACACATATCTTACATAAATCCACATGGTATATATAAGCCATTCCTTAGGAGTAAGCCAAAATGGTCGTTACCTTTTATTCAACTGTCCCTCACTTACCACCTTTTAGGGGAGATTTAGGGAATATAAGAGTATGTACATTCCAAGTCCTATCTCATCCACTGATGGTTTTCAAATAGCCCACAATGTTGTGCTTGACTACTCTGATTAACCTCTACTACAAATACACATTGCTTAAAGCTACCAGAGACAGTTAACTAGCCTTAGGTAAATTTGTGAAAATTATGATTTCACAGTAATATATGATTCTTATCTAGATCTATTTTCTGAATAGATAGGTTTTTATTTATATTTTTTAATTTTAAAAAAAGATTTATTTATTTTAGAAAAGAGAGAGAGTGTGAGTAGGGGGAAGAGGAGAGGGAGTGAGAATCTTCAGCAGACTCCCCCTGAGCGTGGAGCCTGATGTGGGGATCCATTTCACAACCCTGAGATCATGACCTAAGCCAAAATCAAGAATCTCAGGCTCAACCGAGCCACCCAGGCACCCCAATAGATAGGTTTTTTAGATAATGATCTGGATATTATAGTCTACCTATGCAATATTTAAATGAATAAATAATGCAAAAATGTGTGGTATGATTGTGTGTGTATATATGCATGATAGAAAAAGATAAACACATTATATTAAATTTTAGTTAAGTGGTGGCAATATGGAGACTTTTTTGGATTATCTTTGCATATTTTCTAAAATGAATACATATGTGTGTATGTGCATATACGTGTATATATATATACACACACACAAATATGCATATATGCATAATTTTTCAAATAAGAAATAGTGATCTAAAATACAGTTACAATCACCATACTAATACAATATTTCCAACAAATTTATCCGTTTGAAACACACACACACGTGCATGTGTCTGTTTACAACAAAATGACTGTAAAAACGGTAAAAAATTGATGGGTATAGTACCCTGAGCAATGTTTACTAGCTTCATATTGAGAAAAAGAAAAGATATCAAAATGATCACTTGATTAAATAGGAGGAAATAGTCAAAAAGATAAACACTCTGAGTCTGCATAAGGCTGGAATGGAGGAATAAATAGACTCGTACACATCAAGGCTTCATGAGATCCTTTGCACATTTTAGTCCAGATGGATTGAGGGATCAGATATAAAAAACCCACAAATATCTCTAAGAAGTTTAAGTGAACATCAATTCTTTTGGATTAAAGAAATCAAATCAATGGAAGATCAACAGATTTAGTTTTGACTTTATAAAAATTTGAAATTTCCTTTTTAAAAAATGCCACAGTACAACAAACAAATAACAGGGGAGAATAATTTTCAGTAAAATTGAGTGAATGGGGACTATGTCTAGTATTATCTATAAACTAGTTATACTAGTATAAACTAGTAACTCATAACAATTTAAATAGTACTCCCTCAACCTATAGATAAGTGGGCCTAGGACATAAATAAATTCATAAAAGAGAAAATCTAATTGTATAACAACCTATATAGATAATGTTCAGCCTCACCAATAGAGAAGTCTAAACAACAATAAAATCCCATTTTCACCCATGAAATTAGCCCTCTCCTTTTCAAATGAGAAAATCCAATGCTCACAAAGATGGCATGAAAATAAAACTTTTGATTTATTGCTGACATAATCCCTTGGATTTGGCAATACATATTGAGAACCCTAAAAATAGTCATACTCCATAACCAGGTAGTTTTACTCCTAGAAATCTATTCAGAAAAGGTTTTATGCCTTTGAGTCTCTGATGCTGCATGATTAATATTGATGACACCTAAATATCCAACATTCACGGTTGATTATAGCACTAATGAAATATCACACAACCATTAGAATACTGTCTTGCCCTTCATTCTCTCAATAAGTAAACATTTCACAGTGGTTAATTTATGTGCAGCCTTCTTTAGTATACCCACACTTAAGGATAGTCAGTATTTGCTTTTTTATGAAAAAATATACCTGGATGGTTATGCTTTAGAGATTTAAAAAATCACCTCCTATTTCTCTATATGTAAATATACCAGGATGGTTAAGCTTCAGGGATTTAAAAAATCACCTCATATTTCTCTATATGTCTAAAAAAAATGTCTCCAGGATTTGAATTTTCTCCAAGAGCCCATCCTTGACTCAATACAAAGATAACTTACTGCTGTGTTTTCTGATCTATATAGCTTACCCGAAGACTACAAATCTCTCTTAAACTAACTAGCTGAACAGAGACAAAAAGCATCTAAAAGAAAGTTCAACTCTGCCAAGAAACTACATTTTTGGGGACCAGATGGATAGTTTTTGTCCTCAACCAGAATAAAGAATATGCAATTGTACCAAAGTCAAAAATTAAAAGATAACTAAGATTTTTAGGACTGTAGATAATGTAGATCTCCTTTTTCTCAATAGCCTTAAGTTTACAGTTCCTGAAACTCTTTCTTGGGATGTGAAAGTTAAAAATGCTGTCTACTCTTTGAAAGCCTTTTTGCAACAACCTCCACCTTTGTCCTAAATATGCCAACCCCTTCTGTGTGTTCACAAAATGTTAACTAAACAGAATAGTTTACATCAGAAGTGACTGTCCATCTTAGCATATTCCTTGATTTGGAGATGAAGGTCCATCCTCTTTCCTTGCATGTGGTGGCAGCACTGGCTAAACTTGTTGACACTTGCACCTTAGTGCTTGCTTCTTTATTTCCACATATGTCCAATCTTGCTACTTCTAGGCAACACTTGACATTTATGTTAGCAAATTTACCACATATGAAATCCTACTGTTTGTTTGCTCTACATATTACTATCCACTGTTGTTCAAAATCTAATCCTGTAAATTTATTCCCTCTTAAGAGTGAAGGGGAACCACATGACCACTTAGCATTCTCTCAGGAATTAATCATGCCCATATCTGAAACTCTTCAACAAATGGTGTTGGGAAAATTGGACAGCCACATGCAGAAGAATGAAACTGGACCATTTCCTTACACCACACACAAAAATAGACTCAAAATGGCTGAAAGACCTAAATGTGAGACAGGAGTCCATCCAAATCCTAAAGGAGAACACAGGCAGCAACCTCTTCGACCTCAGCCACAGCAACTTCTTCCTAGAAACATCGTCAAAGGCAAGGGAAGCAAGGGCAAAAATGAACTATTGGGACGTCATCAAGATAAAAAGCTTTTGCAAAGCAAAGGAAACAGTCAACAAAACCAAAAGACAACCGACAGAATGGGAGAAGATATTTGCAAATGACATATCAGATAAAGGGCTAGTATCCAAAATCTATAAAGAACTTACCAAACTCAACACCCAAAGAACAAAGAATCCAATCAAGAAATGGGCAGAAGACATGAACAGACATTTTTCCAAAGAAGACATCCAAATGGCCAACAGACACATGAAAAAGTGCTCAACATCACTCAGCATCAGGGAAATCCAAATCAAAACCTCAATGAGATACCACCTCACACCAGTCAGAATGGCTAAAATTAACAAGTCAGGAAATGACAGATGTTGGCGGGGATGTGGAGAAAGGGGAACCCTCCTACACTGTTGGTAGGAATGCAAGCTGGTGCAGCCACTCTGGAAAACAGTATGGAGGTTCCTCAAAAAGTTGAAAATAGAGCTACCATACGATCCAGCAATTGCACTACTGGGTATTTACCCCAAAGATACAAAAGTAGGGATCCGAAGGGGTACGTGCACCCTGATGTTTATAGCAGCAATGTCCACAATAGCCAAACTGTGGAAAGAGCCAAGATGTCCATCAACAGATGAATGGATAAAGAAGATGTGGTATATATATACAACGGAATATTATGCAGCCATCAAAAGGAATGAGATCTTGCCATTTGCAACAACGTGGATGGAACTGGAGGGTATTATGCTGAGTGAAATAAGTCAAACAGAGAAAGACATGTATCATATGACCTCACTGATATGAGGAATTCTTAATCTCAGGAAACAAACTGAGGGTTGCTGGAGTGGGGGGTGGGGTGGGAGGGATGGGGTGACTGGGTGATGGACACTGGGGAGGGTATGTGTTCTGGTAAGCGCTGTGAATTGTGCAAGACTGTTGAATCTCAGATCTGTACCTCTGAAACAAATAATGCAATATATATTAAGAAAGAAAAAAAGAAGAAGAATGTAGCAGAAGGGGAAGAATGAAGGGGGGGAAATCGGAGGGGGAGAAGAACCATGAGAGACGATGGACTCTGAAAAACAAACTAAGGGTTCTAGAGGGGAGGGGGTTGGGAGGATGGGTTAGCCTGGTGATGGGTATTGAGGAGGGCACGTTCTGCATGGAGCACTGGGTGTTATGCACAAACAATGAATCATGGAACACTATATCTAAAACTAATGATGTAATGTATGGGGATTAACATAACAATAAAAAAATTTAAATTAAAAAAAAAAAAAAGTAAATATAAACTATTGGGACTACTCCAAAATAAGAAATTTTTGTATGGTGAAGGAAACCACTGACAAAACCAAAAAGCCACCTTGTGAATGGAAGAAGATATTTGCAAATGATATATCTGATAAGGGGTTAATACTCAAAATATATAAAGGACTTTTACAACTCAATACAAAAAAAAAAAATTCAATTAAAAATGGGCAGAAAACCTGAATCGACATTTTTCCAAAGAAGACATAGAGATGGCCAACAGACACATGAAAAGATGAAAAAGAAATGCAAATCAAAACCACAATGAGCTATCACTTTATACCCATCAGAATGGCTAAAATCAAAGACAAGAAATAAGTATTGGTGAGGATGTGGAGAAAAAGAAACACTTGTGCACTGGTGGTAGGAATGCAAATTGGTGCAACCACTGTGGAAAAGAGTACAGAGGTTTCTCAAAAGAATTAAAAATAGAGTTACCATATGATCCAGCAATTTCACTACTGGGTTACCTAAAGAAAACAGAAATACTCATTCACAAAGGTATCTGTACCTCTATGTTTATTGCATTATTTACAATAGCCAAGATATGGAAACAATCCAAGTGTCCATCAACAGATGAATGGCTAAAGAAGAGGTGGTATATATATACAAAGAATATTACTGAGCCATAAAAAAGAATGAGATCCTGCCATTTGCAACAACATGGATGAACCTAGAAGGTATTATACTTAGTGAAGTAAGTCAGACTGAGAAAGACAAATACCATATGATTTTACTTATGTTTTGAATCTAATAAACAAAATGAACAAAAAGCAGAGCCAGACCCATAAATACACAGAACAAACTGATGTTTCCCAAGGGGGAGAGGGGTGCAGGGATAGACAAAATACATGAAGGGGAATGAGAGATACAGGCTTCCATTTATGGAATGAGTTAGTCATGGGGATAATAGGTACAGCAAAGGGAATATAGCCAATGGTATTATACTAGTATTTTATGGTGACAGAAATTTAACTACACTTGTAGTGATCATAGTATGACATACAGATTTGTCAAATCACTATGTTGTATACCTGAAACTAAAGTAACATTGTATGTGTCAACTACACTTCAGTAAAAAAAAAAAAAAAAAAAGAACATTGAAGGTCAATATCTCTCATCAACATATACAAGAAGTTGTAAATAAAATATTAGCAAATAGAAAGTAGTAATATATAAATAACACATTAAGACCAAAGGGGGTTTATTTCAGGAATAAAAAAGGTTGACTTCACATTTGAAAATAACAGGAAAACCTTTGATTATCTCCATACACACAGAAAAAATATCTGATAAATTCACCAATTCATGATTCAACTCCTACTAAACTAGAAATAAATAAAAGTTTCTTAATCTGGTAAAGAATAGCTACAAAAAGCCTCTAGAAAACACATTCTAATAGTAGAATTTCTAATTTTTTCCATTTAAGTTTGGGAACAAGCAAAGAGTGTTCTTACTACTATTCAAATTTACAGTGGAGGTCCTAGACAATTCAATAAAGAAAAAAAATAAAAAGTATACAAAGTTAAGAAAGTAGTAGCTACATGATTATATACATAAAAAGCCCAAGGAATATACAACTTATTAAAATGAATTTATGAAATAATTTTTTGTGATCATTTATTCATTCCAGTGTTTTATTTTTAATTCCAGTATCGTTAATATAGTATTATATTAGTTTCAGGTGTACAAAATAGTGATTCAACAGTTCCATATATTACTCAGTGCTCATCAAGATGAGTGTACTCTTAATATTCTTTCTTCTTCATCTGTTTCACCCATCCCCCCACTCACCTCCCCTCTGGTAACAACCTGTGTATTCTCTATAATTAAGAGTCTGGTTTTTTTATTTGACTCTTTTTTCCCTTTGTTCATCTGTTTTGTTCCTTAAATTCTACACAACTAAAATCATATGGTAATTGTCTTTCTCTGACTGGCTTATTTTGCTTCACATTATAGTCTCTAGATCCATTCATGTTGCAAATGGCAAGATTTCATTTTTTATGGTTGACTAATATTCCTTTGAAAAAATATATATGACATCTTTTTTATCCATCTATTGATGGATGCTTAAATTGCTTCCATAGTTTGGCCATTGCAAATAATCCTGCAATAAACATAAAGGGTGCATGTATCATTTTGAATTCGTGTCTTTGTCTTCTTTGGGTAAATACCCAGTAGTGTGATTCCTGGATCACAGAATATGTCTATTGTTTTATTTTTTGAGGAACTTCCACACTGTTTTCCAAAGTGGTTGCACCCAGTTTGCATTCCCACCAGCAGTACACAAGGGTTCCTTTTTGTTTCATTCTCACCAACACCTGTTGTTTCTTGTATTGTTGATTTTAGCCATTCTGACAGGTGTGAGGTGATATCTTATTGAGGTTTTGATTTGCATTTCCCTGATGATGAGTGATGTTGAGCATCTTTTGATGTGTCTGTTTAATGTATGAATTTATGAAGTGTACTGAATATATATACAAAAATCAATTATATTCCCATATATCAGCAGCCAATAAGAAAATATTAAAATACCATTTAAAATAATATCAAAGATACTTCTGGGGAAGATGGCAGATTAGGAGGACCTTAAGCTCATCTCCTCGCACAGATAAAACTAAGTAATGCATCAGTGTAAATAACGCAAAAAATGACATGGAGACTGGCAGAACAAACTCCACAACTAAATGTAGAGAAGAGGCCACATCAAAGAGGGTAGTAAGGGCAGAGACATGATCTGGAGCTAAAGAGACCTATACAACTGCCTGCAGGAGGGAGAGTGCTGCAGGCATGGAAAGGGGAGAGAAACAAACCCTCACATCAGGGAGCCCATATAGGGAAGACAAACCCCCATAATATTTGGCTTTGAAAACCAGAGGAGCCAAATTTTGTGAGTTCTTACAACCAGTGGGGCTTAAGACCTGGAATTTCAAAATTCAGCAGGTTCAGCTTTAGGAGAGTCATTGGATGAGAGGAATCTGGGTCCCTGCCCTTAAAGAGATAGCAAAAGAAACAGTCCTGCTGAGATATAGCACAGGAGCAGAAGTTTGTAAAATGTCTGGGGTATATGGGAGAGAGAGTTGTTTATTCATCTCAGAGCAAGCCCCAGTGGGACAGAGATTGCTAGGAGACTCCTCCAGCAACAAAAGAGCTGGCAGGTGCCATTCCCTGCCCCCTTCCCCCATCATAAACAAATGGCCACCTGCAGGACCAACACAGTGCTGATACTACCTAACTTGCTAACATCACTGTCCCCTCAGAACACCAGGCACACTGTCCCCTCCAATATGCTCTTTGCCAGAGTCCATCCAGATTGGTGCCACAAGCCTGGAAGTATGCAAACAACCTCAACAGGCGCCAGTATCACTCCAAAGTAACTCCTGCCCTGGGGAGAGGGAAAGATAACCATAGACAAGAATCAAACAGCAGACCTAGCAGTAGGCTGGAGGCAGACAGCTGGTCTGATTGCTGACCTGGCCCATCAATGAAAGCACTTCAGGGGACAAACAACCAAAGCACCCTAGTTTGGTGCTACTGCATCTCTGGCAAATGTCTGGTCTGACTTAACTCAAGCCCACAGTGGCCCCAGACTGGTGACTAACACCACAGAGAACAAACACTGTCCACAACAGGCAAAGAGAACCACTGCAGATGACTGAAGGAAAAAGTGGCCAAGACACATCAGCAGGGTGCACACAACACACATAGGAGACACTCCTGAAGTACCAGGTTCTGGTGAACATGGGACACTAAACTGCAGGGCACTAAAGAACCTTTTCTTCATAAGGCCATTATTTTCAAGATCAGGACATGTAGCTGCTCTGTAACATACAGAAACAGAGTAGGACAAAATGAGGAGACAGAGGAATATGTCCCAAATGAAAGAACAGGACAAAATCACAGCAAGATGCCTAAACAAAATGGAGATAAGTAATATGCTCAATGCAGAATTTAAAGTAATGGTCATAAAGATACTCAGTAAACTTGAGAAAAGAGTGGAGGACATCAGTGAGACACTTAAAACAAAGAGGTAAAATAAACCCATCAGAGATGAAGCACACAATAAATGGAATTAAAAATACACTAGATGGAATAAAGAGTAGGCTAGAGGAAGAAGAAGAAGAAATCAGCTACCTGGAGGACAGAGTAATTTAAAGTAATCAAGCTGAACAGGTAAGAGGAAAAAATTATGCAAAGTGAGAATAAACATAGGGAACTCAGTGATTCCATCAAGCATAATAACATTCACATTACAGGGATTGCAGAAGGAGAAGAGAGGAGAAAGGGGGTAGAAAACTTATTTGAAGAAATTACACTGAAAACCTTTCAAATCTGTGGAGGAAACAGAAACCCAGATCCAGGAGGCATAGAGATCCCCCCCAACAAAATCAACCCAAGGAGGTCCACCCCAAGACACATAGTAATTAAAACGGCAAACAATGCAACTGTAGAAAGAGAAATTAGAGAAACGATTCCATTTACAATAGCACCAAAAACCATAAGATACCTCGGAATAAACCTAACCAAAGAGGTAAAGGATCTATACTCTAGGAACCCCAGAACACTCATGAAAGACATTGAAGAAGACACAAAAAGATGGAAAAACATTCCATGCTCATGGATCAGAAGAATAAACATTGTTAAAATGTCTATGCTGCCCAGAGCAATCTATACCTTCAACGCCATCCCAATCAAAATACCAATGGCATTTTTCAAAGTGCTGGAACAAACAATCCTAAAATTTGTATGGAATCTGAAAAGACCCTGAATCAGCCAAGGAAATGCTGAAAAAGAAAAACAAAGCTGGGGGCATCATGTTGCCCGATTTCAAGCTATATTACAAAGCAGTGATCACCAAGACAGCATGGTACTGGCACAAAAACAGACATACAGACCAATGGAACAGAATAGAGAGCCTAGATATGGACCTTCAACTCTATGGTCAAATAATCTTTGACAAAGCAGGAAAAAATATGCAATGGAAAAAAGACAGTCTCTTCAATAAATGGTGCTGGGAAAATTGGACAGCTATATACAGAAGAATGAAACTCGACCATTCCCTTCCACCATTCACAAAGATAAACTCAAAATGGATGAAAGACCTAAATGTGAGACAGGAATCCACCAAAATCCTAGAGGAGAACATAGGCAGTAACCTCTTCAACATTGGCCACAGCAACTTCTTTCAAGATACATCTCCAAAGGCAAGGGAAACAAAAGCAAAAATGCACTTTTGGGACTTCATCAAGATGAAAAGCTTCTGCACAGCAAAGGAAACAGTCAACAAAACAAAGAGGCAATCCACAGAATGGGAGAAGACATTTGCAAATGACACTACAGACAAAGTGCTGATTTCCAAGATCTATAAAGAACTTCTCAAAGTCAACACCCAAAAAACAAATAAGTCAAAAAATGGGCGGAAGACATGAACAGACACTTCTCAAAAGAAGACAAACAAATGGCTAACAGACACATGAAAAAATGTTCATCATCATTAGCCATCAGGGAAGTTCAAATCAAAACCACATTGAGATACCACCTTACACCAGTTAGAATGGCAAAAATGGACAAGGCAAGAAACAACAAATGTTGGAGAGATTGTGGAGAAAAGGGAACCATATTACACTGTTGGTGGGAATGCAAGTTGGTACAGCCACTTTGGAAAACAAGTGTGGAGGTGCCTCAAAAAATTAAGAATAGAGCTACCCTATGACCCAGCAATTGCACTACTGGGTATTTAACCCAAAGACACAGATGTAGTGAAAAGAAAGGCCATATGCACCCCAGTGTTCATAGCAGCAATGTCCACAATAGCCAAACTGTGGAAACAGCTGAGATGCCCTTCAACAGATGAATGGATAAAGAAGATGTGGTCCATATATACAAAGGAATATTACTCAGCCGTCAGACAGGATGAATACCCAACTTTTACATCAACGTGGATGGGACTGGAGGAGATTATGCTAAGTGAAATAAGTCAAGCAGAGAAAGTCAATTATCATATGGTTTCACTTATTTATGGAACATAAGGAATAGCATGGCCGATATTAGGAGAAGGAAGGGAAAAATGAAGGGGGGGGATATCGGAGGGGGAGACGAACCATGAGAGACTATGGGCTCCAAGAAACAAACTGAGGGTTTTAGAGGGGAGGGGGTTGGGGGGATGGGTTAGCCCAGTGATGGGTATTAAGGAGGGCACGTACTGCATGGAGCACTGGGTGTTATACAAAACCAATGAATCATGGTTCACTACATCAAAAAATAATGATATATTGTATGGTGACTAACATAACATAATAAAATTAAATTAAATTTAAAAACTAATAATAAAAAATAGAATAGCAAAAAGTAGTGATAACGAGAGAATTTTAAAAGTAGCAAGAGAAAAGAAAGCAATTATATATAAGGGAAACCCCATTAGGTTATGAGTTGACTTTTTAGCAGAAACTCTGCAGACCAGAAGGGAATGGCATGATATATTCAAAGTGCTGGAAGGAAAAAATCTGCAGCCAAGAATACTCTATCCAGCAAGGTTATCCAGCAAGGAGGGATAGAGTTTCCAAGACAAACAAAAATTAAAGAAATTCATCACCACTAAATGAACCCTACAAAAAAAAATGCAAAAGGGGACTCTTGTAGAAGACCATAAATAGAAGTAAGAAAAGTAGGAAGCACAAAAGCAATTACAGTAAGTATATCTATAAAAATCAGTGAGGATACTCAGAAAATAAAAGTAAATTATGACACTATATACCTAAAATGTGGTGAGGAGAAGTGTAAAGAATGCATTCAAACTTAAGTGACCATCAACTCAATATGGTCTGTTATATGCAGAAGATGTTACAGATAAACCTAACGGTAACCACAAATCAAAAACTGGTAATAGATATGCAAAGAATAAAGAGAAAGGAATCCAAATATATCACTAAAGAAAGCCAACTAATTGTGAGAGAAGAGAGCAAGGGAAGAAAGGAACAGAGAACTACAAAAACAACCATAAAACAAGTAACAAAATGACAAATACATATCCATCAATAATTACTCCATAAATGGACTAACTGTTTCAATCAAAAGATATAAGGTGATGGAATGGAAAAAAAAAAAAAAAAAACCCAAGACCCATCTATATGCTGCCTACAAGAGACTCACTGCAAACCTAAAGACACATGCACATTGAAAGTGAAGGGATGGAGAATGCATGCAAATGGATGTCAAAAGAAATCTGGGGTAGCAATACTTATGTCAAACAAAATAGAGTTTAAAACAAAGACTGTAACAAGAGACAAAGAAGGGCACTATATAATCATAAATGGAGCAATCCAACAAGAATATATAATAATTGTAAATATTTATGCACCAACATGGGAGCACCTAAATACATAAAGCAGCTAATAACAAACATAAAGGAAGTAACAAACATAAAGGAAGTATAGTAATACAATAGTAGTAGGGGACTTTAACACCCCACTTACAATGGACAGGTCATCCAAACAGAAAATCATCAAGGAAACAATGGCTTTGAATAACACATGGGACCATATGGAATTAACAGATACATTCAGAACATTCCATCCTGAAACAGCAGAATACACATTCTTTTCAAGTGCACATGGAACATTCTCCAGAACAGAGAACAAATTAGGTCACAAAACAAGTCTCAACAAATTCACAAAGATCCAAGTTATACCATGCATCTTTTCTGACTACAACTATGAAACTAGAAATCAACAACAAGATGAAATCTGGAAAGATAACAAATACATGGAGATTACAAAACATGCTACTAAACAATGAATGGGTCAATCAAGAAATCAAAGAGGAAATCAAAAGATACATGGAGTCAAATGAATATGAAACACAATAGTCCAAAATCTTTGGGATGCAGCAAAAAGCTCTCCTAAAAGAGAAGTTTATAGCAATACAGGCCGACGTCAAGTAGAAAAGTCTCAATACACAGTTTAACCACACCTAAAGGAGCTAGAAAAAGAAGATCAAACAAATAAAGGAAATAAAGATCATACTCAATGGTGAAAGACTGGGAGACTTTAACTATGAATGAAGAGACTTCTAACGAAAATAATCAAATAGATGAACCTCATCTGTCTCAAGCTGAGAAAGATTCACCTTCTGAAGGCAGTGAAAATACAGGCCTTGGAAGCAGCAATTCTAACTGCCAGGAGACAAAAGAATGAGTAGGATCCAATACCAGTAGAACTGGGGACATTCTGAGAATCATCTATAGAAAAAAATGACAATGCTACAGAAGTCTTAGATGCAATATTTACATACAGTTCTAGTTTTACACTGTATGAAATTTTAATGTAATAAAGTGGACAAAATTAGTTCTATAAGATAAGCAGATTGTAAAATAAAGTACTTTATGGGATAAATCCTAAAAGAGTTGTTCATAGAGAACTGTGAATTATCAGCTGTTCTGGGTCTTGCTTAGTACTGATTTTTTTGGGGGGGCGGGGCCTCTGGTTAAATTAGTTGTTTGTGTATAGTTTTTTTTAAATTTAGAATTAGAGTTCTTATCTTTTAAAAAGATTTTATTTATTTGAGAGAGGGAGAGAGAGAGTGTGTGTGCATATGCATGAGTGGTGGGAGGGGCAGAGGGAGAAGGAGAGAATCCTCAAGCCAATTCCTTAATAAGCCCAGAGTCTGACCCAGGGCTCAATCCCAGGACCCTGAGATCATGACCTGAGCCAACCAAGAGTAAGACACTTAACCAACTGAGTCACTCAGGTGCCCCTAGAATTAGAGTTTTGTTTTTGTTTTTTTAAGATTTTTTATTTATTTGACAGCGAGAGAGAGACAGCGAGAGCAGAAACACAAGCAGGGGGAGTGGGGAGGGAGAAACAGGCCTCCCGCGGAGCAGGGAGCCTGATGCGGGGCTCGATCCCAGGACCCTGGGATCATGACCTGAGCCAAAGGCAGACGCTTAATGACTGAGCCACCCAGGCGCCCCTAGAATTAGAGTTTTTAAGTGGAAGTAACAATTACAATTTTTAAACCTTTGGAGAGTATCACATTTAGTTTGTAGATATGCAAGAAGGCTTTTTGTCTTGTCTTTTTCTGACAGCCTAGCAGTTTTCAGATTTTGGTCAGAGTTTCAACATTTTACCATATGAATTATATGGTTTCGTTTTAGTTCCATATTACTTATAAATATACATTACCTATATTTATCTCTTACAAACAGGAAAATATAAAATTTATCCCCTTTGAATAATAGTTTATATGTAATATAGTATATACCATAAAATAATATATATAATATAGCATGCAATATAATACATATTATATAAAATAATATATAACATACATGTTATATGATTATATAGAAACTAGTATATATAATATACATATTTATATATATACATATTTTATATATAATTATATATAAACTATCTAATTTATAATTTATAAATTTATAGAATTTGTAACATAATTACATAATGTATAAACTAAAAATATACACTTATATAAACTATATACTATATATATTAAACAAATTTGATAAGTACATGTTAATATATACATGTTATAATTATAGTATATATATAACTATAACTATAGTTATATAACTATATATAAATATACATGTATTATTCTAAAGGGAAAAGGTTATATTTTTCTGTTTCTTTTATAAAAGATGAATTTATATATGTCTATAATTGAAATGTATATTTATATATAATACATAACATATACTAAATATATTGTATTAACTCCATAATTTATATATGTAATTATATATCCTATATTGTGTAGTATAATATATATTATATATAAATACACATATTATTCTAAGGGGAAAATTTTATATTTTTGTGTTTCTAAGAGATGAGTATACATAAATATATATGCAATATATATTTATAAATAAAATATACTATATATAATTTATATGTAATTGTATATTATATAAAAGTATATACTATGCAATATATATATAATATATATTTAAACATGTACTATTCTAAGAGGGAAATATATTATACTAATATAGTAATATCAATTTATTATATAATATTTATAACTATTATTTAATATATGATATATACTGTAGTACAGTACATATAATATACATTATATATAATTGTATACATATTATTCCATGGGGGGAAATGTTTTATTTTTCTGTTTGTATAAGAGATGAATACAGTGGATACTTTTTTTCAATTGGTAATGATTGAGTTAATCTCTCTCAAGGCAGTTTCTTTCTGAGTACATATATTCCTTGACTTAACACAGGGTTAGGTCCCAACAAACCCACTTTAGGTTGAAAATATTAAAAGTCAAAAATGCATTTAATACTCCTAACCTACCCAACATCATAGCTTAGCCTAGCCTACCTTAATTGTGCTCAAAACACTTACATTGGCCTACAGTTGGACAAAAATCATCTAATAGGAAGCCTATTTTGTAATAAAGTGTTGAATGCCTCATGTAATGTATTGAATACTGTACTGAGTGGGAAAAACCAGAGTGGCTGTAAAGACACAATGGTTGTCAGGGTATCAACTGTTCACCGCACGATGAGGGGGCTGACTGGGAACCGCAGCTGATGAAAATATCGCACCACAGATCACTAGCCTGGGAAAAGATCAAAATTCAAACTTCAAAGCATGAGGTTTACTGAATGCTTATCACTTTCATACTGTTGTAAAGTCGAGCATTTTTTATTTTTTAAATTTAAGTTAGTTAACATATGTGTAGTATTGGTTTCAGGAGTAGAATTTAGTGATCCATCACTTATATATAACACCCAGTGCTTATCCCAACAAGAGGCCTCTTTAATGCTCATCACCCATTTAGCCCATCCCCCACCCACAACCCCTCCAGCAACCCTCAGTTTGTTCTTTTAACTATAGAGTCTCTTATGGTTTACCTCTCTGTTTTTATCTTATTTTTCCTTCCCTTTCCCTATGTTCATCTGCTTTGTTTCTTAAATTCCAAATATAAGTGAAATCATATATTTGTCTTTCTCTGACTTATTTCACTTAGCATAATACACTCTAGTTCTATCCACGTTGTTGCAAATGGCAAGATTTCATTATTTTTGATGACTGAGTAATATTCCAGAGGGTGTGTGTGTGTGTGTGTGTGTGTGTGTGTGTGTGTGTGTGTGTATCTCACATCTTCTTTATCCATTCATCAGTCAATGGGCCAAATCATGGAAAGAATCCAAAAGCCAAAACTTTTTAATTGGAGACTGTCTGTAATTCAAAATCTGGTCCTTCTGAAGTCTTAGAAACTAAGCTGAAATACCTGGTTAAGCACAGTCTAAGAAATCTGTTCAAACTAAAATTCTTCTGTCTACTTTTGTGGTGTTTGAGAAAAAGACTTCATGATTTATGAGAAAATGTGTTTTATCTTGGAAATTATGTTCAAACATTAGCTTACTATTTTGTGGAATGAATACTTATTAAATGGACATGAGATCATCTCAAAAGAACCAAGCAGGTTCACAGGTCTTCTTGCTTTTCTGAACATTTGTGAATATTACACATTTCTTTCTAATATATTCTAGAGTATGCAATGGTCAATAGAATGAAATATACCATTGTACTGGAAGAATTAATGTATCACTTTAGTGACATACTTGAACTAAATGACTAAAGGTTTAGGGGTGCATAGAAAGCACAATAATTTGTGTAACATTTTGAAGTGCATTAAATATTTTTTCACATGACTCTTCAACAGCCAGTATTCTTTCTTTGTTATCAACACAAAGCATAATGACTACTCAAAATGCAATATTTTTAATTCACATATTGTAAGTAATGTGAGTTATACAACCTCCCTGTCAAAATTACTGGCTGCCAAATATATCTGTTTCTTCAGGTGTATCTTTTGATTTTTTAAAAAATTTCTGTAAAATAGATGTTATAGAATGTAACACCTTTGATGTCTTTGTGAAGTGATGTACAATTGTATGATTCTTGTATGTAGACGGAATGCTTGGGCTTTTTTTAAATAAAGATTTTATTTACTTATTTGAGAAAGAGAGAGTGTGTGTGTGCAAGCACTAGCAGGGGTAGGGGCAGAGGGAGAAGCAGACTCCCCACTGAACAGGGAGCCCAACACGGGGCTTGGTCCCAGGACCCCGAGATCATGACTTGAGCTGACGGCAGCCGCTTAACCAACTGAGCCATCCAGGTGCCCCTGAATGCTTGGGCTTTTAATCAGAATTTTAGATAGCAGTAAATATTAAAGTTATAACAAGTAATATGTAAATGTTGTAAGAACTGTACAACACTGAATGAATCTCAGACTTTGGGCATAAAAAGTCAAAAAAGATGTATTATATGATTCCACTTATGTGAAATTCAAGAAAAAGTAAAACTAATCTGTGTAATAGATGTTAGAATAATAATTACCTCCAGTGTGTTGGGATATTGACTGAAAAAGAGCAAGAAATATTCTATATATTGATAGGGGTGTTGGTTACATACATATATACCTAAATATAACTTCATCAAGATCCAATTAAGATTAGTGCAATTTATAGTATTTGTTATGCTTCAACAAAAGCATAATTATATATGCATGTTTATATGTAAACTTAAATATAGACATATACATATATGTACATAATTACATATTGGTTTAATAATATAAATTGCACTAATACACAATCACACACATGCAAACTTCTTAAATGATGGCTTTTAACTGGAATTTCATATTAAATATTTTATGTTTGAATTAATTAATTTATTATGGTAAAAAAAATTAGATTTAGCCAGCTGGATTCAGTTTAGATTATCTCAGTTGTGTTGGCAACAACCAAAGCATCATAGTCAGGAGTCAGTGAAATATATGTCTTCTTCTATCAGGCCTGATCAGGGAGTTGACCTTTGCCACATCAATGTCATAGAGCTTCTTCACAGCCTGTTTGATCTGGTGCTTGTTGGCTTTGACATCCACAGTGAACACAAGTGTGTTATTGTTTCTATTTTCTTCATGGCTGACTCAGTAGTCAGGGGGAATTGATGATGGCATAGTGGTCAACCTTGCTTGTTTCTCCTGGGGGCTTTCTTTTGAGGATATTTGGGCTGCCTTCAGAGACACAGTGTCTTGGGCTGTTGAAATGTAGGTGGCCTATGGATCTTTTTTTGGTGAATGTGGATGCATTTCAGCACCACTTTCTTGGTCTTCAAAGCCTTTGCCTTGGCTTCAGCTTTGGGAGGGGCAAGGACTTCCTTCTTTGTCTTTGTTGCCATCTTCATGAAAGGGTGAAATAATTTAATCCACATTATCTAAAGCAGTATGCCTCCGCTATAACTTAGGACCTCAACCTAAAAACATGTATTTTCTTTAAAGTATTCCCAACCTTCTCTCCTATGATAAGACTATAAAAATGGCCACAATTTGTTGCAATTCCTGCTATCAAGAGATGCAGTCTGTTCTACTCCTTGAATCTGGACTGAATTGTAATTTGCTTTGTACCACAGAATGAGGTAGAAGCCATATTATACTAGTTTTGAACCTGGACCATTCGGGGCTCTGTATTCTTTTGTTTGCTGCTTGTGGGATCTTTGCCACTGCCACCATGTGAACAAGCCTGAATTAGTCTGTTGGAGCATGAGACATCACATGGAGCCATCCAACCATGCCATTTATTTATTATTTTTTTTTAAAGATTTTGTTTATTTATTTAGAGCACATGTATGTGAGTGAGCAGGGGGAGGGGCAAAGGAAGAGGGAGAAAAACCTCAAGCAGACTTTGTGCTGAGTGTGTGGAGTCCAACACAGGGCTCAATCTCATGACCCTGAGATCATGACCTGAACCAAAACCAAGAGTCAGATGCTCAACCAACTGAGCCACCCAGGCACCCCTCCAACCATACCATTTTAGACTAGCCAATCCTCAGATGCCAAGTAGCTGCCCACAGATGTATGCATTAGCCCAGCTGTGATTAGTCAAATCTGTTCCTGATCAGCAGAACCACCCAGTTAAGCCCAACCCAAATTCATAAACCACATTATCATGAACTAAGTAAATGGTTGGTGCTATAAGTTACTAAGTTTTTCGGTGGTTCATTACACAGCAAAAACTAATTGCTATCGATCCATTATAATTCTTTACCCGAGAGAGTAAATTTTTGGAACACTGCCATCTCTGGGCCAATATTAAACTTATGACTCCACAGTCTATGTTTACTGAGAATTGTGAGCATTTGTTAAATACCCTTACCTTAATGGGATTCCTATAGAAAGACTTCTTTCCTGAAGATGGGAATGACATAGCAATAATACGCTCTGGAAGTCAAAATGGTCACTATTATGAATGTCATTATAAATGTGAAACAATATATGAGAAATTAACTTATATATAATCGGACTCCTTTTTCATAGAAAAGAACTTTCTGGATTGAGAATGACAGGGGGAAAAAAGCTACCCCTCAGGATAATCCAGATAACATATTAAATTATCTGATATAATGACCATTAAACTCACATAGTGTTCTTAAGACTCAATTGGTTCCAGCCATATGGGACAGATTTGTGTTGACCGGTGGTGA
The DNA here is from genome assembly GCF_964656455.1 of Halichoerus grypus. NCBI lineage: Eukaryota > Metazoa > Chordata > Mammalia > Carnivora > Phocidae > Halichoerus > Halichoerus grypus. Next base: position 61,384,532 of record NC_135715.1, on the reverse strand, counting down.
GAATTTATTTCCTATTTAAACACCAAAGAAAAATGAGAGATCTGGGCTCCAGCAATGGTGGAAACTCTCAGGGTGCCTTCCAGTGCTCCTGACTCAGAAAACTGAGACCCCTTATTCTCTAGGGTTTTAGGAAGAGAACAGGTCTCTTTGAAATCCTTGCGACCCAGAAAAACTAGTAGAACTCAAATTCCAAACCAAACAAAGGGAGCCAACTGGAAATCCATTCAATTTCCTGTACAGTAACCAAGCAGCCCTGATTTGAGAGGACAATGCAGATTTTCCATTGTCAGGAATAAACTACAAATATGTTGTGCTACCATATGGCTCATGTCTTCATGGATAAAGAATGCTTTGAAAGAACACGGATCAGAAAAAGCAAGAACAAAATTCACATAATTACTCACACACCAGAAAGATTTGAAGTTAATATAAGTAAATCAACAGTTAAACTTTACAAACCAGTAACATAAGTGAGGTCTAAGTCAAATCCATCCTTCTTGTATCGCCGTTTGTTTCCTGAAACCTAAGAGTTTAAAACAATCATTAATTTGTAAGATGAAAAATCGACATAAAAATAAAGAATATTATATAGATATCTATAACCCTTGTCAGTATTTCCTGAAACAAACTTTTTCTGAATCATAAATATATTTTGCCTGCTTACCATCCTTCTGGCCAGCTTTTCAAGATGTCTCTTTTGATGAGCCAGATGAAAAACTCTTATCAGAATGATAAGTCGTAGAGGTCGAAATAAAATTGTCAATCTAACAGTAAAAAGATTCATTTTTGCTTTAGAAATAGGATTTTGTCAATATGGACCAAGCCTAGAGCTGTAGTTCTTAACCAGGGGTAATTTTGCACACACACAAACCCCCACCAAGCCTCCTACCCGCCCACCTATGGGATACTTGGCAATGTCTGGGGTTATTTTTGGTTGTCACACTGTGTATGAGGGTGTGCTACTTGTATCTAGTGGGTAGAAGCCAGGAATGCTACTAAACACCAATGCACAGGACAGCCCTTATAACAAAGAACTATCTGGTCCAAAGTACCAACAGTGCTGAGATTGAGAAACTCTGGTAGAGAGAAATAGTTATATGATAGAATTTGTGGACTGAACTTTTGTGATTTAAGATGAGGATTTTTCAATCATTTTCCCATCAAAAGTTTCTCCCATCAAAACAGTTCTTGTTCACCTTTGTGTTTCCCATCAGTAACAGAGGCTCACTACAGCTGCTAACACGTACCAGGCAGGCAGCAGATTGAGACACTTGCCGAGTGTGCTAGCTGGTGTCTCTCCTACCATCAGAAAAAAACATGATGGCAGAGAACTGATGGTTTGCATATGTGCTTCTCTAACTTGAGTGTGCATATGATTCAGTAGGTCTAGAGTGGGGCCTGAGGTGTTTTAGCTCTTGCATTTCTAGCAAGTTCTTAGGTGATACTGATGTTGCCAGTCAGAGGACCATATTGGATCCAGTTATTTTAAAACAACACCAAAAGCCTATCATATAACATCAAATTTTGTTGGGACCTGAATTAAGTCCTAAGCTGTTGGAGTACAGAAAAGAGCAAGCTGTTGGACTAATGAGTGAGCTACCCAACATCTATATCCCAATATACATCTGTTCCTTTTCTTCATTGCCACAGTAGCAAGAGGAAAAGCAGGGGGAATCATCAGTCTCTCATACACATTTTAGTTTCCTGATACCTAAACAGTTCTAACTTTGCCTCAGCTTTCTTCATTTCAGCTGTACTGCAAAATTCCACTTCCATGGTGCTACCGTTGTCACCTTGTTTTCTGTTCCATTTGCTCTTTCTTAGAGAACCATCACTGGAGTCACCCAAATTTTGCATATGCTTGACCAAAACTCTCTTGATTACAGGAAAAACCCAGGAATTTCATGTGTAAGGAACTTGTGATTGAAGCTCAATGGGAATTCAGTGGGAATTTTTTAAAATTTAAATTCAATTAGCCAGCATATAATACACCATTAGTTTTTGATGTAATGTTCAGTGATTCATTAGCTGCATATAACACCCAGGGCTCATCACATCACATGCCCTCCTTAATGCCCATCAGGAGCATCACAATGCCTGACTTCAAGCTGTATTACAAAGTTGTGATCATCAAGACAGCATGGTAGTGGCACAAAAACAGACACATAGATCAATGGAACAGAATAGAGAGCCCAGATATGGACCCTCACTTCTATGGTCAACTAATCTTTGACAAAGCAGGAAAGAATATCCAATGGAAAAAAGACAGTCTCTTCAATAAATGGTGCTGAGGAAATTGGACAACCACATGCAAAATGAAACTGGACCACCATACACAAAGATAAACTCAAAATGGATGAGAGACCTCAATGTGAGACGGGAATCCATCAAAATCCTAGAGGAGAACACAGGCAGTAACTTCTTTGACCTCAGTGGGAATTTCAAAATGTAGAGAAGTTAAAGTGAGTACAGGAGGCAAAGTCCCAAGTTTCTTCTTTAGGGACTCCATGTTCTTTATTCAGGTCAAGGTATTTAATCTGTACACTCTTCACTCTTCCCTAAATACAACCATCCTTTAGTTTCCAAGTATGTGGAAATTTGTCTATTTCATTTTTTGCAGCTTATTTGGCTCAGAATCAGCACATTCAGACTTAGAAAGATATGCAAAAGGAAAACTACAGAAAAGGCCCCCAAAAAAACAAAAGAAAAAAATTAAAACTTTAAGGGAAATAAATATATATTTCTTACCTGGGGATAGTTTGAAGAGACATAAAGTCATAAAACATATAAATCATATCAACCAGTAGAGTCACTACAATAATGACAGCATCTAAGTAGTTAAGTATATCAGAAAAGTATTGTTGTATCCTGTAGTATAAAACAAAAAATATTAGTGTATGCTCTCCCAAAGAATAAATAGGGATATTTTAAGAACACGAATTATTTGACTCATCCCATTAAGAATTCTACTTTAATGGATTCTTTAAAATGCATAGTAGACTAGACTAAGGGGGAAAACATCCAAACTGTATCTTATTTTATACATACAAATGACAAAATCATCAATATGGCAACTTAAGTATGGTAAGAGATAGAACCAAACCACTCAACAAGAAGCAAGCAATACCTTCATGTATTGGGTGAGAAAGGTGGGCTGTTTGGCAGTACTACTGAGCAATGGAAGCTAAATGTGTCACAGCTTTAGAGCAACTGGGCTGTGAGGAATGTGCAAGAGGAACACAAGGTCCAGTAATTTGGCTTGCAAATTCTGGCTTTGCGCCTACAGTAGAATCACAGTAGGCTGGGATTTCCTCCTGTGAAAGCTGAACTTCCATCCACTTTGCCTTCCTCCCCAACACTGGCTCCTTCAGCCAGGAGCACTGGTGCTCCAAGGAACCCTTCTTCCAATTCTGGGGTAGCCCCTCTCAGGCTCTGAGTAACCTGGGGGTAAAAACAGTCCTTGGTTCTGAAGTATGAGGATAGAAGTTCAGCAGGAGAGGAGACAAGTAGCCTTCTGAAATGCTCTGGATGAAATGAGGCTGGGGAATTAGTCCCTGACTCCATCGCTGACATCTTCCAGGGCTTGGCTCACTTCATCCACATTTTCACAAAGCCAGCAAGCAGAGAAAATCAGCTGCTGCCTCACCACCAAGCTTCATTGATAGAATGAGCATGCTCAGATCTTTTATGTACTTTAACATAAATTTTTATTTTAACTGAGGTAGGGGGTTGTTCCTGATCTATTATCTAGTACTGATACACTGTCAGCTTTTATTTAGATTCAACTCTTGGTGAGATTTATATTTATACCTCCCCCACATTGTCCTCTTAATTATGTGCATGCAGACACAATAGCTGCCTGGCCCCACTTTGCAAACCCTTTAAGCTTTACCTGTTGAAGGATCTATAATACATTGCTGGAAACTAGAGTGCCAGTTGCAACAATAATATTAAAGCCCAATCTAGTAGAAATTGGAATTTGGATTGTTTTCTTGTTGACCATGCCTCCGAGGAGAATTATTTTGATAAAGAGGGACACATTTGTTGGGTTGACTTGGTAATTATTTGGGGATGCTTCTCATAGCAGTACAAAATAGCTTTACATGCTTTTAAAAAATTAATCAAACTTACCCTTCTACATATACTCGAAGAAGAACATCCACGAAAAAAAATAAAGCAATAGCTAAAGAAATTGAACGATACTCCAAAGGAATGAACATTGTGCTCTCAGTGACAAGTAGGTCTGTAATGATGAGGGACAGATCCACAAAAATCAGCAAAATTCCAAATATTCTACAACAAAAAAATAGAATAAAGATAAAGTGGTTTTCACTCCTCAAGTTAGGGTACCTTTAGGCCAATGATATGATACCAAGATGTCATATAGGATTAAATTGTCCACTGGTAGGGAATACTGTGTTGCCTTAGAATCTCAAAACAATTACTAAGTTTTCACCCAATGGAAGCCGTTGTTAGAGAATTAAAATTCCCATACCACCATTTCATGTCATCATGCCCTTTTATAAAAGACACATCAGATTAATACTCTAAGATAGCACAGGCAACCTGAATTAAAGTTACATGTCTCTACTTGTAAACTCTTCTTAAATCTGAGAATTTTTTAAGGGGCTTCTACCAATTTCTCATAATAAATAAAACCTCATTCATATTGATAACTTCTACAAATTTAGCAATGAAAACCAAGTGAGAGCATGACTAACATAAGCCCTTAAAAGACCACTTTGACTAGTAAGATGTTTTATCAGTAAGATTATATATTAATAGATGCTTCTAGCAAAGTGCTGGGCACATGATAAGGAATTCAATTCCATAAATATATATCATGATTGAACTCTAAAGTACCTCCTAAGCCTTTCTTTCATATATTCTAAACACATTCTTCATAAACTGATTACACTACTTGTATAATCTTGGAAGATAAATTCATTAGTCTTCAAAATACTTTCTTGAGTGACTCGAAAAGATGGCAGAGGAGTAGGGGAACCGATTTCAACCAGTCCCCTGATTTGAGCTGGATATCTACCAGAACATTCTGAACACCCATGAAATCAGCCTGAGATGTAAGAAGATCTATCTGGATCTCTACAAACAGAATATCCCTGGTGGTTGGTTTTGAGGTATGAAGCGGGGAGCTGTGATTCCACGGGCAGATATTGGAAGATAAATGGAAGGAGGAGGGAGCCTCCGGGATCCTGCACCACTGGTGCCTGACAGCCTCCTGCACTGGGGACCCGGCACAGACTCACAGACTGGTAGCGGCAGGGAAAGGACTTTAGGACAGCCCCCCAGACTGAAACCTGGAGCTGCGGGGGCATGCGTATGAATTGGCGGCAGCTGGTGGTTTTAGAAGCACAAAGGGCAGAGATGTGCCTGACCTGGAGGCAAGGACTGGGAGTGCTGCTGTGGGGCACACAACCCAGGTCGCTATGGTTTTTAGGAACAGACAGAAATGGAGACAGTGTAGCCTGAAGAGCTCACTGAAGAACAGACTGCGATCTCTCTGTTCTGAGGCAGAGGGTTGGAAATGGTCTCTTCTGCTCTGACTCTTGGAAGAGATGTAGAAATCTGCCAGGGAAAGCCACCAGAGAACAAAAGCCCCCCAAAACTAGTTTTCACTGAGCCCATTCCCCGCCACAGGGGGCAGGGCAACTCTGCCCAAACAAAGTTGCCTGAGTAGCAGCATGGCAGGCCCCTCCCCCAGAAAACAGGCCGGAAGAACAAGAGGCCAACAACCCTAAGGTTGTGGAGAGAGAGAGAGGACTAGAAGATATATTTGAGCAAATCGTAACTGAGAACTTCCCTAATCTGGGGAATGAAACAAACATTTGTGTCCTAAAGGCAGAGAGGACCCCTCCCAAGATCAAGGAGAACAGACGAACACCCCGTCATGCAATAGTAAAACTTGCAAATCTTAGAACCCAGGAAACCATCCTAAGGGCAGTTAGGGGGAAGAGATTCCTTATGTACAGAGGGAGGAACATCAGAATAACGTCAGACCTATCCACAGAGACCTGGCAAGCCAGAAAGGCCTGGCAAGACATATTCAGGGTACTAAATGAGAAGAACATGCAGCCAAGAATACTTTATCCGGCAAGGCTTTCATTTAGAATGGATGGAGAGATACAGAGCTTCCAGGACCGGCAGAAACTGAAAGAATATGTGACCACTGAGCAGGCCCTGCAAGAAATATTAAGGGGGGTTCTATAAAAGGAGAAAGACCCCAAGAGTGATATAGAACAGAAATTTACAGGGACAAGCTATAGAAACAAGGACTTCATAGGCAACATGATGACAATAAATTCATATCTTTCAATAATCACTCTCAATGTAAATGGTCTAAATCCTCCCATAAAATGGCACAGGGTTGCAGGTTGGATAAAAAGACAGGACCCATCCATATGCTTTCTACAAGAGACTCATTTTGAACCTAAAGATACATCCAGATTGAAAGTGAAGGGATGGAAAACCATCTTTCATGCCAACAGACCTCAAAAGAAAGCTGGGGTAGCAATTCTCATATCAGACAAATTAGATTTTAAGCTAAAGACTGTAGTTAGAGATACAGAAGGACACTATATCATTCTTAAAGGGTCTATCCAACAAGAAGATCTAACAATTGTAAATATCTATGCCCCCAACATGGGGGCAGCCAGCTACATAAGCCAACTGTTAACCAAAATAAAGAGACATATTGATAATAATACATTAATAGTAGGAGACCTCAACACTCCACTCTCAGCAATGGACAGATCATCTAAGCAGAAAATCAACAAAAAAACCAAGAGCTTTGAATAACACTGGACCAGATGGACCTCATAGATATATACAGAACATTCCACCCTAAAACAACAGAATACTCATTCTTCTTGAACGCACATGGAACTTTCTCCAGAATAGACCACATACTGGGTCACAAATCAGGTCTCAACAGATACCAAAAGACTGAGATTTTCCCCTGCATATTCTTAGACCATAATGCTTTGAAACTAGAACTCAATCACAAGAAAAAATTTGGAAGAAATTCAAACACTTGGAAGCTAAAGACCACTCTGCTTAAAGAATGTTTGGGTCAACCAGAAAATCAAAGAAGAACTTAAACAATTCATGGAAACCAATGAGAACAAAAACACATCGGTCCAAAACCTATGGGATACTGCAAAGGTGGTCCTCGGGGGGAAATACATAGCCATCCAAGCCTCATTCAAAAAAACAGAAAAATCCTGAATTCACCAACTAACTGTACACCTTAAAGTACTGGAGAAAAAACAACAAACGATACCTAAGCCATACATTAGAAGAGAAATAATTAAGATTAGAGCAGAGATCAATGAATTAGAAACCAGAAACACAGTAGATCAGATCAATGAAACTAGAAGCTGGTTCTTTGAAAGAATTAATAAGATAGATAAACCACTGGCCAGACTTATCCAAAAGAAAAGAGAAAGGATCCAAATTAATAAAATTATGAATGAAAGGGGAGAGATCACAACTAACACCAAGAAAATAGAAACAATTATTAGAAATTATTGTCAACAACTATATGCCAATAAATTAAGAAACCTGGAAGAAATGGATGCCTTCCTGGAAACCTATAAACTACCAAGACTGAAACAGGAAGAAACTGACAACCTGAATAGACCAACAACCAGTAATCAGATTGAAGCAGTGAACAAAAACCTCCCAAAAAATGAGAGTCCAGGGCCTGATGGATTCCCTGGGGAATTCTACCAAACAGTCAAAGAAGAAATAATACCTATTCTCCTGAAGCTGTTTCAAGAAATAGAAACAGAAGGAAAGGTTGCAGACTCATTCTATGAGGCCAGCATTACCTTGATCCCCAAACCAGGCAAAGACCACATCAAAAAGGAGAATTTCAGACCAATATCCCTGATAAATACGGACACCAAAATTCTCATCAAAATCTTAGCTAATAGGATCCAACAACGCATTACAAGGATTATCCACCATGACCGAGTGGGATTTATTCCTGGGATGCAAGGGTGGTTCAACATTCTCAATCAACGTGATAGAACACATTAATAAGAGACTAGAACCATATGATCCTCTGCAGAAAAAGCATTTGACAAAATACAGCATCCTTTCCGGATTAAAACTCTTCAGAGTATAGGGATAGAAAGAACATTCCTCAATTTCATAAAATCCATTAATGAAAAACCCACAGCAGATACCATTCTCAATGGGGAAAGCTGAGAGCCTTTCCCTTAAGATCAGGAACACGACAAGGATGCTCACTCATGCCACTATTGTTCAACATAGTACTAGAAGTCCTAGCAACAGCATCAGACAACAAAAAGAAATGAAAGGTATTCAAATTGGCAAAGAAGTAGTCAAACTCTCTCTCTTCGCAGATGACGTGATACTTTATGTGGAAAACCCAAAAGACTCCATCCCCAAATTACTAGAACTCATACAGCAATTCAGTAATGTGGCAGGATACAAAGTCAATGCACAGAAATCAGTTGCTTTCTTATACACTAACAATGTAACTGTAGAAAGAGAAATTAGAGAATCGATTCCATTTACAATAGCACCAAAAACCATAAGATACCTCGGAATAAACCTAACCAAAGATCTATACTCTAGGAACTACAGAACACTCATGAAAGAAATGGAAGAAGACACAAAAAGATGGAAAAATATTCCATGCTCATGGATCAGAAGAATAAACATTGTTAAAATGTCTATGCTGCCCAGAGCAATCTATACCTTCAACGCCATCCCAATCAAAATACCAATGGCATTTTTCAAAGTGCTGGAACAAACAATCCTAAAATTTGTATGGAATCTGAAAAGACCCTGAACTGCCAAGGAAATGCTGAAAAAGAAAAACAAAGCTGGCGGCATCATGTTGCCTGATTTCAAGCTGTATTACAAAGCAGTGATCACCAAGACAGCATGGTACTGGCACAAAAACAGACATATAGACCAATGGAACAGAATAGAGAGCCCAGATATGGACCCTCAACTCTATGGTCAAATAATGTTTGACAAAGCAGGAAAAAATATGCAATGGAAAAAAGACAGTCTCTTCAATAAATGGTGCTGGGAAAATTGAACAACTATATACAGAAGAATGAAACTCGACCATTCCCTTCCACCATTCACAAAGATAAACTCAAAATGGATGAAAGACCTAAATGTGAGACAGGAATCCACCAAAATCCTAGAGGAGAACATAGGCAGTAACCTCTTCAACATTGGCCACAGCAACTTCTTTCAAGATACATCTCCAAAGGCAAGGGAAACAAAAGCAAAAATGCACTTTTGGGACTTCATCAAGATGAAAAGCTTCTGCACAGCAAAGGAAACAGTCAACAAAACAAAGAGGCAATCCACAGAATGGGAGAAGACATTTGCAAATGACACTACAGACAAAGTGCTGATTTCCAAGATCTATAAAGAACTTCTCAAAGTCAACACCCAAAAAACAAATAAGTCAAAAAATGGGCGGAAGACATGAACAGACACTTCTCAAAAGAAGACAAACAAATGGCTAACAGACACATGAAAAAATGTTCATCATCATTAGCCATCAGGGAAGTTCAAATCAAAACCACATTGAGATACCACCTTACACCAGTTAGAATGGCAAAAATGGACAAGGCAAGAAACAACAAATGTTGGAGAGATTGTGGAGAAAAGGGAACCATATTACACTGTTGGTGGGAATGCAAGTTGGTACAGCCACTTTGGAAAACAAGTGTGGAGGTGCCTCAAAAAATTAAGAATAGAGCTACCCTATGACCCAGCAATTGCACTACTGGGTATTTAACCCAAAGACACAGATGTAGTGAAAAGAAAGGCCATATGCACCCCAGTGTTCATAGCAGCAATGTCCACAATAGCCAAACTGTGGAAACAGCTGAGATGCCCTTCAACAGATGAATGGATAAAGAAGATGTGGTCCATATATACAAAGGAATATTACTCAGCCGTCAGACAGGATGAATACCCAACTTTTACATCAACGTGGATGGGACTGGAGGAGATTATGCTAAGTGAAATAAGTCAAGCAGAGAAAGTCAATTATATGGTTTCACTTATTTGTGGAATATAAGGAATAGCATGGAGGATATTAGAAGGAAGGGAAAAATGAAGGGGGGGCGGGAAATTGGAGGGGGAGACGAACCATGAGAGACTATGGACTCTGAGAAACAAACTGAGGGTTTTAGAGGGGAGGGGTGTGGGGGGGTGATGGGTTAGCCCACTGATGGGTATTAAGGAGGGTATGTATTGCATGGAGCACTGAGTGTTATATGCAAACAATGAATCATGGTTCACTACATCAAAAACTAATGATGTACTGTATGGTGACTAACATAACTTAATAAAAAATAAAAAATTAAAAAAATACTTGCTTATAATGGCAATGCAAATTAAAATATTATAAATTTTAAATTCTAAATATTTTTTGTACTATATGGTGACTGAACATAATAACAAAAAAAATTGAAATTTAAATTTTAAACAAATTTAAAAGGAAGCAAGTATTTTGTGTGACTCTGTATCATAGCTTGAAATCTTACTGTCATGTAGAGAAGAAGCCTAAGTAGAATGCTTCCAGAATTAAGGAGTACTTCTGGACAAATAAAGTGTTTAATAAAAACAGTTAAAGAATTTTAAACAGCATACTTTATTAATTTTACTTTTACAGGTAGAAAAAACTTACTAATATGTTATTATCAGGCTTAGATACCATTTCTTTGCAATTCTTAATGTTCAGCTTAAATTAAAATTTCAAGACAAATTATGTTACATTAAATGGGGCACAAGGGCTATTTAGCAACATACTGACAGTGGAAATATTCCCCCCCCCCAGGTTCTTTAACATTAAAAAATATTAAACAATATGTGTAATTATCTCCTTTTCTAGGGTCTCACATACCTGAACATGAGTGACGATGTAAGTGAGTATACAATTCTCTTAATCATGCTGCTGCAAAAAGAAGTAAAAATTAAATTCCAGAGTTTTCAAGTTTATCACAGACTTCTTCTAATATAGAATATGAATTTAGCCAATAAAAAAGGACTTCATAAATATAGTTTGAAAGAGAGTTCTTCAGAAGTTGCAAAACAAAATGCTTTTTACCAAGATTTTCAATGTCCTGCTTCACGATTTTTTTTAACTTTCATACGTAGAATAAATGCAAATAAAACCTAAACTATGTTTAGTAATATTTCCATTGCCTGTAAAGCCCCAATCCCAAGTTTACAGTATTATTAAAGTTGGGATCATCAACTAAAGCAAGATAACATGGAGACAGAAAGACATGGTAGAAGAGATCAATCAATGTTCTATCTCTCTCATTAAGGAGCTGTGGGAGTCATCAAACCTTGGCCAGACCTGTTTCCATAGCAGTAAAATAAAGGACTTCAGGGATGGATAGAGAGTAAATGATACTCTTGTCTTATAATATTCATCTCTTGAAAAAAGACACCCAGGAACACAACACTTAATCATTAATGAGAGTCATATTGGGGTGGCAAGTGCACTTTGGAGATACAGAATTTTAGTAAGATACATTTCAAAGGAGAAACACCCTAAAGACTGAGCTCCTTCCATTAATAGGAGGAGGAGGAGCCTGTTTAATGGAGCTTCCAGCTATGCCTCCTTTTATTCTCTGCCTGGAGACAAGGTAACTACTGGGGAGCAAATTATTGCCATGCTGAAGCCTACAACACAGGACCCAAATTCCACCCCAAGTGGCATTAATGCCGAAGCAGTGCTTATAGCCTGCACCCAAGACTGGACTGGACAATGGAGTGAACAGATGAATAGAACTGGGCCCTGCCAAAATTGGCTACCAATGAATGCTATTAGGGTAACCTGAGATATAAGAGCTCCCTGCTCCCTACAAATTCTCCCCCCAACCTACACTCACCACGTCTGCCCAGGCTTAGGAAGCTGAGGCTAATGTGGACACATGATTGATTGGCCAAAAGAGGGGAAGTGCCCTGAGGCTGCCATTTTTTAAAACACGCCCTCCTGATCCCACACAGACTGGATCTCTGGGTAGTGAAGCAATTTTATAATAAATCTGAATTTACTTGACAAAGCGACCATACAGAACCCATGCCTGACAGAATCATGAGGCACAAAGGGGAGGCTTTAACTCCCCTATCTTTTTCAAAACTACTCCAATAAATATACAGTTGAGATTTAAAAAAAAAAAAATAGTGTGTTAAGAGTGCAGCTTCAAACAATGTGTGTGGAGTTTGCTGGGGAAGAACTGTGACTCAGTAATTCTATGTCCAGGAGAAGCATTATTCATATTTGAGAGGAACAGAAAAACACCCTCCAACATGCCATGACTCAAAACATGACAGACATGTGCCTCTCCTAAAAACAATTACTCAAAGAAGTGCCAACTGAGCAATGAATCAAAATGAAGAACTCAGGAATAAGGAAATGCCTTATAAAGACAAGGTGTTAAGAAATCATAAATATTCAGAACTAAGTCTAAATAATCATTATTAACATAGCATGCAATGTAAACAAATGATTCTAAAACCAAGGATAAATAACATCAAAGTCTCCATAATAGTATGGCTTTAATATTGCAGGTTTTCAGGGGACTTCTGGGAGATAGTGGAGTAGGAGGATCCTAAGTTCACCGTGGGCACACCAAGATAATAGCCATAATAGTGTAACTAACCCAGAAAATAACCCAAAGACTGGCAGAAGAGACCTTCCACAGTTCATCGTAGAGAGGAGGCCACATTGAAAAGGGTAGGTGGGGTGGAGATGCAGTGGGGAACAAAACTCCTGCTGAGACTAACCGCAAACAAGAGGGACCCACAAGCATGGAAAAGCGAGAGGAGGAGACTCCACAGCAGGTACCCCAGACACAGGGACCCGCAATGGGAAGATGAGCCCCATAACATCTGGCTTTGAAAGCCAGTGGGGCTTAACTTAGTGAGTTTGTACAACCAGCAGGGCTTAACTCAGGGTACTTTAAAAATCAGTGGGCTTAGTTCTAAGAGAGCCAGAGGGCAATAGGAAACTGAGTCCCTGCCCTTAAGGAGCCAGAATAACCTACAATCCCACTGAGATAAGCATAGAAGTAGCAGTTTGAAAAATACCTGGGATATAGTGGAGGAGATTTATTTATTAATCTCAGAGTATGTGCTGGAGAGCAGTGACCTTCAGAAGACTTCTCCAAGAACAAAAGAGCTGGTGGGACCATTTGCCCCCTCCCCAGCCTAGATATCTTGGCACTCGTGGGAACTAGTGAGAACACTTTACACCTACCTTGCTAACACCATGTACCCTGCCCCCATGTTCTCCTGTGGATCTGCCACATCCCACATGCCCCACTCAGAGGGGCTTCCTCCAAAGTGACACCTGCCCTGAGGAGAAGGGAAGATACTATACACACCAGTTCTGTTGCAGTCCCAGTAGCTGAACCTTATAACTGGCAGTGCAGAGTGCCCTGTCCATTGATGCACGTGCCACCTGAGCAGACAGACAGGGGGCAGGCGTCTGATCTGATTGCTGACCCCATCCGCCAACAAAAACATCCCAGGGGGGCAGCACAGGGATACAAACCAATAGTTTGGGGTCACTGCAGTTCTGGCAGATGGACTGGGGACAGGTATCTAGTTAGCCTGCAGGCCCCACCCACCAACCAAAGCCTCTCAGGGTAGAACACGGGGAGAATGGCCTGAGTTCGGTGTGACTGCAGCCCCAGCAAATGAGTTAAGGGCAGGCATCTTGTCTGACTGCGGATACCACCCAACTGCAAGTCTACAGCAGCCCCAGACTGGCCCCTCAACAGCAGAGTGACCAAACTCTGCCCACAACAGGCAAAGTAGGCCATTGTAGCCAACTGGACTGAAGGAAAATGAGGCTCAGCCTACAGCAGTAGAGTATATGGAATCCACATAGAAGAAACCCTTGAAGTGCCTGTTTCTGATAAATAGGCACCACAGAACTTCTTTTTAAGGCCGCTACTTTCAAAGTCAGGAGACATAACTGACTTTCCTTATACAGAAAAATAAACACAGAGAGTTAGTTAAAGTGAGGAAACAGAGGAATGTGTCCTAAATGACAGGACAAAACCAGAGCAAAAGAGCTAAAATGAGACAGAGATAAGCAATATGCCTGATTAAAAAAACTCAAAGTAATGATCATAAAGATACTTGCTGGATTTAAAAAAAATAGTGGAGGACCTCAGGGAGACCTTCAAAAAAGAGCTATAAAATATAAAAAAGAACCAATCAGAGGTAAAGAACTCAATAACTGAAATTAAAAATATGCTAGAGGGAATAAATAGTAGATTAGAGGAGCCAGAAGAATCAATCAGCAAGCTGGAACATAGAGTAACAGAAAGCAACCAAGCTGAACAACAACACAAAAGAATAAAAAATGTGAATAGGTTAGGAACTCAGCAAAATCATCAAGCATAATAACACTCACATTATAGAGATCCCAAAAGGAGAAGAGAAAGAAAAGGGGGCAGAAAATTTGAAGAAATAGCAACTGAAAACTTCCCAAATCTGGGGATGGAAACAGACATCCAGATCCAGGAGGCACAGAGAGCCCCCAATAAAATCAATACATAGAGGTCTACAGCAAGACACATAACATTTAAAATGGCAAAAGGTAGTGATAAAGCGATTTTTTTTAAAGCAGCAAGTGAAAATAAAAAGTTACATAAAAGGGAAACCCCATAAGGCTATCAGATGATTTTTCAGTAGAAACTCTGTAAGCCAGAAGAAAGTGGCATAATATATTCAAAGTGCTGAAAGGAAAAAACCTGCACTCAAGAACACTCTACTCAGCAACGCTGTCATTCAGAATAGAAGGAGAGATGAATAGTTTCCCAAACAAAAGTGAAAGGAGTTCATTACTACTAAACCAGTCTTTGAAGAAAAGTTAAAGGAAATTCTTTCTGTGGAAAGAAAAGGCCATTATGAAGAGTAAGAAAATTATGAAAGGAAAACATTTCAGATGTAAATACAAACATAGTAAGTAGTAAATTAATTACTTATAAAGCCAGTATGGAGGTTAAAGCAAAAAGTAGTAAAATCAATTATATCTATAAAAATCAGTCAAGGGATTCACAAAATAAAAGGATGTAAAGTATGACATCACATACATAAAACGTGAGGGGGGTGTGTAAAAATATAGTGCTTTTAGAAAGGGTTCAAATTTAAGCAACCATCAATTTAATGTAGACTGCTATATGCGTAAGATGTTATACATGAACCTAATGATAACCACAAATCAAAAACCTGTAATTATGCAAAAAATAAAGAGAAAGGAATCCAAACATATCATTAAATGAACCATCAAGCCACAAGGGAAGAGAGCAAGAGAAGAACTACAAAAACAACTATAAAACAAGTAAGAAAGGGGTGCCTGGGTGGCTCAGTCAGTTAAGCAACTGCCTTTGGCTCAGATCATGATCTCAGGGCCCTGGGATTGAGCCCCGTGTCTGGCTCCCTGCTCAGCAGGGAGTCTGCTTCTCCCTCTCCCCTGCCCCTGCTCATGCTCTCTCTCACTACCTCTCTCACTCTCTCTCAAATATGTAAATAAAATCTTAAAAAAAAATAAAAAACAAGCAACAAAATGGAAGTACATACCTAATAATAATTACTTAGAATGTAAATGGAATAACTGCTCCAATAAAAAGACACAGGGTGACTGAATGGATAAGAACAAGACCTATTTATAAATGCTGCCTACAAGAGACTCATTTCAGATCAAAGACATGCAGATTGAAAGTGAGGGGATGGAAAAACATTTACCATGAAAATGGAAGCAAAAGGCTGTGATAGCAATACTTATATCAGAAAAACAGACTTTAAACAAAGACTGTAACAAGAGACAGAGACGTAAACATAAAGGGAACAAACCAACAAGAAGGCATAATTGTATGCACCCAAATATAACCAATTAGGTGCTCAACCTGGGAACACCTAAATCCATAAAGCCACTATTAATAGACATAAAGGAAGAAATTGAGAGTAATAACATAACAGTAGGGGACTTTAACACCCCACTTACATCAATGGATAGATCATCCAGACAGAAAATTAACAAGGAAACAGTTTTTGGATGACACGTTGGACCAGATGGACCTAACACATATATTCAGAACATTCCATCCTAGAACAGCAGCATACATATTCTTTTTGAGTGCACATGGAACATTCCCCAGAATAAATCACATGTTAGACCAGAAATCAAGTCTCAACAGATTCAAAAGGATTGAAATCATATCATGCATCTTTTCCAACTACAATGGTATTAAACTAGAAATCAAAGAAAAAATCTAGAAAGAACACAAATAACTAAATAACATGCTACTAAACAATGAATGAGTCAACCAAGAATTCAAAGAGGAAAAAAAAATACATGGGGACAAATGAAAATGAAAACACAATGGTCCAAAATCTTTGGGATGCAACAAAAGCTGTTCTAAGAGGAAAGATTATATCAATACAGGCCTACCTCAATTAGCAAGAAATATTTCAGGTAAACAACCTAACCTTACACCTAAAGGAACTGAAAAAATGACAAATCCCAAAGCCAGTAGAAGGAAGGAAATAGTAAAGTTTAGAGCAGAAATAAGTGAAATGGAGACTTAAAAACAATAGAACAGATCAATGAAACCAGGAGCTGGTTCTTTGAAAGGATCAACAAAATTGATAAACCTTTAGCCAAACTCAAAGAGAAAGAGCGAGAGCAAGAGTGAGAGAGAATGTGAGAGAGTGAGTGCACACAAATAAATTCAGAAATGAAGAAGGGGAGATAACAACCAAGGCCACAAAAGTACAAAGGATTATAAGAGAATATCATGAAAAATTATATGTGAACAAATTGGACAACATAGAAGAAATGGATAAATCCTAGAAACAAGGAACCTCCCAAAACTGAATCAGGAAGACATAGAACATTTGAACAGACCAATTACTAGCATGAAATTGATCCAGTAATTGAAAGTACTTCTGATAAACAAAAGTCCAGGACCAGATGGATTCACAGGTGAATTCTATTAAACCTTTAAAGAAGAGTTAAAACCTATTCTTCTCAAATTATTCCAAAAATAGAAGAGGAAGTAAAGCTTCTAAATTCATTCTATGAGGCAAGCATTACCCTGATACCAAAACCAGATAGACACTACAAAAAAAGAATTATAGGCCAATATCACTGATGAACATAGACGGAAAAATCCTCAACAAAATGCTAACAAACCAAATCCAACAATACATTAAAAAAAACTTTTCACCCAAATCAAGTAGGCTTTATTCCAGGGATGCAAGAGTGGTTCAATATTTGCAATTCAATCAATGTGATACAACACATCAACCAGAGAAAGGATAAAACATATATGATCATTTCAATCTATGCAGAAAAGGCACTTGACAAAGTACAGCATCCATTCATGATGAAAAAAAAGAAACTCAACAAAGCAGGTTTAGAGGGAACATACCTCAATATAATAGAGGCCATACATGACAAACCCACAACTAACATCATACTCAATGGTGAAAGACTGGGAGACTTTCCCTGAAGGTCAGGAACAAAACAAGGATGTCCACTCTCATCACTTTTATTCAACATAGTACTGAAAGTCCTAGCCACAGCAATGAGACAAGAAAAAGAAATAAAAGTCATCTAAATTGGTAAGGAGAAAGTTAAAGAGTCTCTATTTGCAGATGACCTAATACTATATATAGAAAACCCTAAAGACTACACCAAAAAATTCCTAGAACTGATAAATGAAGTCAGTAAAGTGCCAGAATACCAAATTAACATACAGAAATCTGTTGCACCTCTATACACTAATAAAGTAGTAGTAAAATTAAGAAAATAATCCCATTTACAACTGCATGAAAAGGAGTAAAATACCTGGGAATAAACTTAACCAAGGAGATCGAAGAAATGTACTCTGAAAACTATAAAACACTAATGAAGATAGTTGAAAATGACACAAACAAATGGGAAGATATTCCACGCTTATGGATTGGGAAGACAAATATTATTAAAATAACCATACTACCCAAAGCAATCTACACATTTAATGCAATCCCTATCAATATACCAAAAGCATTTTTCACAGAACTAGAACAAAGAATCCTAAACATTTGTACAGAACCGCAAGAGAACTCAAATAGCCTAAGCAGTCATGACAAAGAACAGCAAAGCTGGAAGTATTACAATCCCAGATTTCTTTTTTTTTTTCTTAAGATTTTATTTATTTATTTATTTGAGAGAGAGACACACAGCAAGAGAGGGAACACAAGCAGGGGGAGTGGGAGAGGGAGAAGCAGGCTTCCCGCTGAGCAGGGAGCCCGATGTGGGGCTCGATCCCAGGACCCTGGGATCATGACCTGAGCTGAAGGCAGCCGCTTAATGACTGAGCCACCCAGGCGCCTTCCAGATTTCAAGATATACTACAAAGTTATAGTAATCACAACAGTATAGTACTGGCACAAAAACAGACACAAAGACAAATGGAACAGAATAGAGAGCCCAGAAATAAATGCAGGCTTTTGTGGTTAATTAATCTACAGCAAAGGAGGCCAGAATATATAATGGGGAAAAGATGGTCTCTTTAAAAAATGGTGTTGGGAAAACTGGACAGCTACACGCAAAGGAGTGAAACTGGGCCACTTTCTTACACCATACACACAAATAAACTCACAAAAGATTAAAGATGTAAATGTGAGACCTCAATCATAAAATTTGTAGAAGAAAACATAGGCAATAATTTCTTTGCCATCAAATATAGCTACATTTTTCTAGATATATCTTCTAAGGTGAGGGAAACAAAAGCAAAATTAAATTATCGGGACTGCATCAAAATAAAAAAGCTTTTGCACAATGAAGGAAACAATCAACCAAATCAAAATACAACCTACTGAATGTGAGAGGATATTTGCAAATGACATATCCGATAAAGGGTTATCCAAAATATGTAAAGAACTTATACAACTCAACACTAAAAACCCCAAATGATCCAATTTAAAAATGAGCAGATGAACAGACATTTCTCTAAAAAAAAAGACATACAGATGACCAACAGACACATGAAAAGATCCTCAACATCACTCATTATTAGGGAAATGCAAATCAAATCTACAATGAGATATCTCCTCACATCTGTCAGAATTGCCAAAATCAACAATACAAGAAGTGACAGGTGTTGGTGAGGATGGGGAGAAAAAGGAACCCTGAAGCACTGTAGGTGGCAATACCAACTGGTGCAGTAACTGTGGAAAACAGATGGAAGTTCTTCAAAAATTAAAAATAGAATTACCATATGAACCAGTAATTCCACAGTAGGGTATTTGCCCCCAAAACAGGAAAACATGAATTCGAAGGATATACACACCACTATGTTTATTACAGCATTATTTGCAATAGCCAAATTATGAAACCAGCCTATATATACGTAAATATATAATGGAATATTATTCAGCCATAGAAATGAAATTTTACCATTTGCAACAACATGGATGAATCTACTATATACATTCACTCATATGTGGAATTTAAGAAGCAAAACAAATGGACAAAGAAATAAAGAGACAAAAAAACCACACACTTAAACTGATGGTTACCACAGGAGAAGTAGGTGGGGATGGGTAAAATAGGTGAAGGGGATTAAAGAGTATATTTATCATAATGAGCACTGAGTAATGTATAAAATTGTTGAATCACTGTATTGTACACCTGAAACTAATAAACACTGTATCTTAATTATACTGGAATTAAAAAAAAAGTTCCTGCAGCAGTTATTGGTAGGCCAAAGCTCAAGACATCTACATATGATCCCAGTGCAGCTCGTTTGATAGAATGCGTGAGTGGACTGTTGAAACAATTTCGACAAGAAACCCATTCACTGGCCTTTTGGACACATCACCTGTCAACAGTTATATGGATATTAAATATATATATTCCAATTGTGTCGATACTCTATTCACTCAAGGACCCCTGATGTCACCCTTAGAATACAAGTAGACAGCAGGCAGGAAGGATGCTTTTTGCTGCAGGTAGGGACACAAGGTAACCTTTTACTGCCCTTGCCACAAGATCTATCTATAGGAGAACATGTAATTAAGTAGCCCTGGAAATGGCAAACAAGTGCACAGTGTTTTGGGTTTTCAGCCGTGTAGGACAGGGATAGAACATGCCCTAACCATCACCACTCCACCGAAAAGAATGAAGATACATAACCCTAGGCCTCTCACAAAAAGGGACACTATCATAATTGCCCTATGGAGCATTGTTATAACCCCACTATCCTTTTCAGATTTGCCCCGCCATGTAGCAGAAGAGGAGAAAATGATTTGGTACTGTCAATCTGGAGCTAAACTGCAGCCAGGGGTGGGGTTATCTCAGAACACCACCACCTCCTGCATTCTATTAGATGATTGTGACTTGCCTTTTCTAGTGCTCACTCAGCATCTTACTTTTTGCCCTTAGATTCTGCATAGGAAACCTATTTACCAAATGGGCCCTGACCACAACTTCTCTATAGAACAAGACCAGCTGTTGGGTGTGTAGTGAACTTCCCCTAGGAGCAACCATGGGCCTCCTCTGACAAATCTAAGCTGCCAACCTCAGCACTTGGGAATGCTTATATACTTGGTGTAACACCTTCAGGCCCCTACCTGGACTGACCCATATTCACTAGGTATCCAGGCTCCCTGCCCAGGAAGACACAAAGAGCAAAATTTTCCAATTGATATGGGAAAAGATAAATAAGACTCTGCCAATAGAATATACCATTTGGGATGGCTTGGGATGATTAAATGCAACCCAGGTACAAATTATGGGAGTGGCCCCATTGAGCATAGAGAGGCACAACAGGACCACAAATGCTACAGGTCATAATGTAGGATAGATACCCACACAACAATGCAATTACCCTGCACTCATCACTGCTAGTACCTGGCTATGGAAACAATAAGCATCCATTCCTGTGGGTGTCTTCCCCTCTCTGTGGGGATGGCTTTGGGCATGTGGTACCCATGGCTGGCCCTACTTACCCTATAACTAAACTAGGTGCTGAACCTGGGGGTGCCCCTACCTGCCAGGCCATATGCTCACCCATTTATAGGAGAAGCCTACCAATTGGGAGGTGGTCAGGGCCTGACATAGAAACAGCAGAACATTTTGGTTGTTCTAACCCCTGTCCATTCTCTCCCCTTCTGTGGCCCACCACTGACACAGAATGGCAGGTATAGGCTTTAGCCAAACACATGACTACCACCTTTAATTCCACCCATAAGGCAATCATCCTCCTTACTGGAGAGAGTTTCCAATTGAGACAAGCAGTTCTGCAAAATAGAATGGCTCCTGACATGTGCTGTCATCAAGACAGATTGCTGCATGTATGTACCTGACTATTCCCACATTTCCCAAGTCATGGTTAGTTTAAACACACACGTTAAAGCTACTGATTCCCTGGCTACTGACCCTGCTAGTGCTTTCTTCCTGGGAGAATGTTTTGTAGTTTCTTAGTTATTTGTGTTCTCCTATCATTTGAATGTTGTGGCTTATACTGTTGCTGTGGGATTTGGTTGCAGTGTACCTCGGCACACCTAGCTCCAGGAACATCATGGAAGAGAGGCATGTAAAGAATGTACAGGCCATTCACGGTGTGTTGGGATGGAGTGTATGGTACATGCTGGATAGCTAGTTCATACAAGCATACTCCATATGCCCCTGTTAATCACTTCTTGAGAATGTAGAGATCCTGTCCTCCCTCTATATTCCCATCAAGCAGAATATGCAGAAAAACATACTGTTGAGTGTTCAAGGTCAATGGTTCTGGGGCATCTCCCTTCTAATGAAGGGTGTCCAGGTGGCAGGCCTTGATCTCCTTGGAAATGCTGGCCATGCAAGGAGGGGAAGGGCCACTGAGAGTTGGTAGAGTAAGTTGCTAGGATATAAAAACTTGCTGTACATAGCTCCTAGTAGTGGAGGCTTTGTCCAGTTGGCTACTGCTGAACTCCCTGTACTTAAGTTCCCCCAATAAACCTTTGTTTCAATCATTGTCTCTGGGTCTTTTCTTTGGCCTCACTAGACCATCACCGATCCTAGACTAAGAGTCTGTTGGGATAAATACCTAGTAGTACAATGCTGGGTCATAGAGTAGCTCTATTTTTAACGTCTTGAGGAACCTCCATACTGTTTTCCAGAGTGGCTGTACCAGCTTGCATTCCCACCAACAGTGTAAGAGGTTTCCCCTTTCTCCACATCCTCGCCAACACTTGTTGTTTCCTGTCTTGTTAATTTTTGCCATTCTAACTCGTGTAAGGTGGTATCTCACTATCGTTTTGATTTGTATTTCCCTGATGGTTAGTGATGTTGAAAATTTTTTCATGTGTCTGTTAGCCATTTGTATGTCTTTGGAGAAGTGTCTGTTCATGTTTTCTGCCCATTTCTTGACTGGATTATTTTTTTTGGGGTATTGAGTTTGATAAGTTCTTTACAGATGTAGTGAAAAGAAGGGGCACATTCACCCCAACATTCATAGCAGCAATGTCCACAATAGCTAAACTGTGGAAGGAGCCGAGATGTCCTTCAACAGATGAATGGATAAAGATGATGTGGTCCATATATACAAAGGAATATTACTCAGCCATCAGAAAGGATGAATACCCACCATTTGCATTGACCTGGATGGAACTAGAGGGGATTATGCTAAGTGAAATAAGTCAAGCAGAGAAAGACAATTATCATGTGGTTTCACTCATATGTGGAAGATAAGGAATAGTGTGGAGGACCACAGGGGAAGGGAGGGAAAACTGAATGGGAAGAAATCAGAGAGGAAGACAGACCATGAGAGACTCTAGACTCCAGGAAACAAACTGAGGGTTACAGAAGGGAGGGGCGTGGGAGGATGGGGTAATCGGGTGTTGGGTATCAAGGAGGGCATGTGTTGGGATGAGCACTGGGTGTTAGAGGCAACTAATGAATCATCGAACACTACATCAAAAACTTATGTACTATATGCTGGCTAACTGAATATAATAATTAAAAAAAAAAAGTCTGTTGGGGTGTGGCTGCACACCAGCTAGTTTCATCTAATGTTTGGCCTGGCCCTTACCAACAAGCATGTAGACTAATTGATATAAACCTGAGAAACCAGGCTGGTAAGTCTGAATAATTATACTAAATTCTTCAGCAAATTTATGGAGGTCTTCAGTCACTTCAAGAAACTTTAACTATGGTTCTCAATTTGGCCTTAGTCCAGGGAATGTGGGAAACTTGAGGCTTATTTAGGTACTCACAAGACTTAACTTTAAAGAGGCAGGTTTTAATAGTTTCAGGAGAGGAGTGGGGATAGATTAGGAGCAAAAGGCAAGTTCTGTAGAGTGAAGAGAGGAAAGTGGCCCCAGAGGTGGGGCCTGAGCACAAGGTGGCTTCTAGTGTCTGCAGCAGGGGGGTGGGTGGGGGAAGGCCTCAGAAGCCATTTTGACTCCTTTCAGTTGTTTGTTTGGCTCAGTTAATTTAGAAATAGTATTATAAGCAACTAATGAATCGTTGAACACTACAACAAAAACTTACGATGTACTATATGTTGGTTAACTGAATGTAAATTCTTTTTAAAAAACAAAAACAAAAACAAACCAAAGAAATAGTATTTTACAAAGAGGCAAACAGAATCCTGAATACATCTGGAAGCCTCAAGGTACCATTTAAAAGAGGTATCCCATTCAGTTTTTTTGTTTGTTTTGGAGCCATGGCTTTATAACTTAATTTTGAGTAAAATCAAGTTTAGGGAGATTGAAATTTCTTATAAGGCCACTGAAGTTATAAATTATTTTTGGTTAGGTCAGTCCACTATAAATTATTTTTGGTTAGGTCAGTCCACATGTGAAGGGACCATAGTTTTAAAACATAAAACCAGCAGAGTCCCAGTAGCGGTGGAGGAGGGGGGAGGAGGCAGCCCTCAGAGCATTTTGATGACTGGGATCCCATTTCTTAGAGGTTTTTCTTTAGAGCAATGAGAAAAATTCCTAAACAGCAGTTTCAATAGAAGCAGCATGGTTCTAGAAGGAATCAGATGAAAAGCCAGCAAAGTTCCAGTAGGAAAAATGTGGTTCCAAAAAGGAGTCTGACGAAAGGCTAGCACGGTTCAGTACGAACAGTCTGATCCCAAACAGGAGTCAGACTAAAGGCTAGTGTAGCTCCAACAGGCACAGTTCCAGATGGAATGGTCCAATCCCCAAAGGGGGTCAGACCAAAGGCCAACAAAGTTCAAACTGGCACAGTTCCAACAGGAACGGTCTGGTTCTGAAAAAGAGTTGGACCAAAGGCCAAATGAGTACTCTCAAATAAAAAAACCCCCCCCAAAACCAAAAAACACAAGACCTTAAAACAGATCCTGAATAAAGTCTGAAGAGCTTGAACACAAAGTGTAGAGCTCAAAATCCAGGAGAAAACTTACCCTCAAAACCCAGGGTGGGCGAGAAAGCAGTGAGCACAACTGGCTCTGTGGGTACGGGCACCTGTTTGCTCACCAGCCTCAGAGCTGCTGGGGGTCTTCTCTGGATCCCACTTCTGATCACCAAGTAATGTTAACCTTAAAAATAAAACTGCCATCAGGGAAATACAAATCAAAACCACAATGAGATACCACCTCACACCAGGCAGAATGGCTAAAATTAACAAGTCAGGAAACGACAGATGTTGGCGGGGATGTAGAGAAAGGGGAACCCTCCTACACTGTTGGTGGGAATGCAAGCTGGTGCAGCCACTCTGGAAAACAGTTTGGAGGTTCCTCAAAAAGTTAAAAATAGAGCTACCCTATGACCCAGTAATTGCACTAGTAGGTATTTATCCAAGGGATACAAATATAGTGATTTGAAGGAGCACCTGCACCCCGATGTTTATAGCAGCAATATCCACAATAGCCAAACTATGGAAAGAGCCCAGATGTCCATCAACAGATGAATGGATAAAGAAGATGTGGCATATATATGCAATGGAATAATATTCAGCCATCAGAAAGAATGAAATCTTGCCATTGCAATGATGTGGATGGAACTAGAGGGTATCAAGTTAAGCGAAATAAGTCAGTTAGAGAAAGACAGTTATCATATGATTTCACTCATATGTGGAATTTAAGAAACAAAACAGATGAACATAGGGGAAGGGAAGGAAAAATAGATGAAAACAGAGAGGAAGACAAACCATAAGAGACTCTTAACTCTAGAAAACAAACTGAGGGTTGTTGAAGGGGAGGGGGGTGGGGGGATGGGGTAACTGGGTGATGGGCATTAAGGAGGGCACTTGATGTAATGAGCACTGGGGTGTTATATGCAACTGATGAATCATCACTGAACTCTACCTCTAAACTAACAATACACTAGATGTTAATTAAATTGAATTTAGATTAAAAAGTATTTAAAAAAAAGAAAAATAATAAAACTGCCAGTTATTTTACCAGCAAAAATTAGTTTATTCAGGAATTGGCTCTGTGGGTATGGGCACCTGTTTGCTCACCAGCCTCAGAGCTGTTGAGGGTCTTCTCTGGATCCCATTTTTGATCACCAAGTACAAATAAATAAAAAATATTTTTAAAAAAGAAAAAAATAAAATTGCCAGTTATTTTACCAGCAAAAATTGGTTCATTTGGGAAGAGCAGAGAATTGCAATCCAGGACAAGCAAGCTATGGCAAAACCACAAAGGAGAGAAACACTCTTTTATAGAGGAAAGGGGGAAGTTGGAAGGGGCTGTTATAAACTAAAAATAAACTGTAAACTGGGAGTTTGTAAACAGTACAAGTAAAAGTAAAACAGTAAACTGGGAGGTTGAAGTATAGTGGCTTTTCATTGGTTGAGTTGTGACTATTTCTCATTGGCTGGGCTGTAGTAGTATTGATTTGCAAAGTCTCTTTCTGTCGGATTTGCAATTGACAGCAAGTGTTATGAGAGCTCCCCCTGCCAAGCCTCCCAAGTCCATTTTAGTGAGATTTCCCTTTATTAATTTTCACAATGTAAAAAATATTTTTAAACAAAATTTAACACCCATTCATAATAAAAACTTTCAGTGAACAGCAAATAGAAGAAACTTCCTTAACCTGACAAGCGCCATTTACAAAAAGAACCTATGGCTAATAGCAATCTTAATGATGAAAGACTGAATTTTTTCTCCAGTGATTAGGAATTTAGGGTGTCAGTTCACACTTTCTTTTAGTCAAGATTTTATTGGAGGCCTTAGTCAGTGCAATAAGGCAAGGAAAGGAAGTAACAGAAATACAGATTAGAAAGGAAGAAATTACACTCTCTGTATTTGCAGATGATATGCTTGTTCTACCAAGAAAATCCCAAGGAATCTACGTAAAAGCTAATGGAATTAATATGTGAATTTAATAAAGTTACCAAATAAAGGCCGATATACAAAATTCAATTATATTTCTGTAGACGAGCAATGAACAATTGAAAAATAGAAATGTAAGCAACTGTACCATTTATATGAGCACCAAACCCCATGAAATACTTTGGTATAAATTAACAAAATATGTGCAGGATTAGCATGCTGAAAATTATAAAACATGATGAAAGAAAATATCATCCAAATAAGAAATGTATCATGTTCATAGATTAGAAGATTCAATATCGATGTCAATTCTCCTCAAACCAATTTACAGATTCAACACAATCTTAATAAAACGAATCACAGCATTATTTTTTGTAGATATTGACAACCTGATTCTAAAATTTATATGGAAAGGCAGAGTGATACTACCTGATTTAAACTCTTACTCTAAAGCGAAATAAGACAATGTGGTATAAAGGAAAGAACAGACACACAGAACAGTAGAACAAAATAGATTCCAGAAATTAGATTCTGTATATGGCCAATTGATTTTCAACAGAAAATCAGAAATAGATTCTGTATATGGCCAATTGATTTTCAACAAAGATGCAAAGGCAATTCTATGGAGAACAGGGAATCTTACAAGAAAGCATAGTGGAATTACTGGACATATATTTGCAAAAAGAACGCTCTTCCACCTGTATCACACAACATACACAAAAATGAACTCAAGATGGATCCATATACCTAATGTAAAACCTAAAACGATGAAACTTCTAGAAGAAAACAGAAAACATTTGTCATCTTGGATTAGGAAAAGATTTCTTAGAACACCAAAACCCCAATCATGAAAGAACAAATTAGATTTCCTCAAAATTTAAAATTTCCACTGGGCAAAAGACACTATTAAAAGAATGAAAAGACAAGCTACAGATCGGAAGAAAATACTTGTAAAACATTCATCTGATAAAAAACTTGTATCCAGCATATATCAAGAACTCTCAAAATTCAGCAATAAGGAAAAAAATTTAAAAACAGGCAAGATGAGATTGGGCATGTTCAGGGAGGTATTACTGAAAACCTAAAAAAGAAAAAGCATTTAAAATTTTAAATAATTTACTCCAAATGCTGGAAAATATTAGCAATAGAACTTACAAAATAATAGATATTGGAGACCAGAGGGAAAATTGATTAAAACTATTAAATAAACTAATTTTTGGCTTAATAATGATGCTGCCATATAGTTACATGAATTTGTTCCATTAATATATCACATTAATAAAGTTTAACTTATCCTTTCTTTAAAAAAATAAAAAATTAAAATAAAATAAAAACAGGCAAGAGATTTGGACAGACATTTCATCAAAATAATCTATAGTAAATAAGCATAAGAAAAAATGCTTAACATCATTGGTCATTATGAAAATGCAATTTTAAGTCTCAGTGAGATAGCTCCACTCATCTATTCGTTGTCTCAAAAAACTAAACAAAATGGATGGACAAACCAAGTACAAGTGAGGATACAGAGCAACCAGAACCCCCACACATGTGAAATGGTAGCCTTTTTGGAAACTATTTCTATTAAACATACTCTTTACCATAAGATTCAGCAATTCTATTGCTCAGCATTAACCAAAGATAAAATGAAACTTATGTCCACAGAAAGACTTGCTTGCAAATGTTCATAGCCACATTATTCATAATAGGCCAAAAGTGGAAATAATCCAAATGTCCAGCAATCAGTGAATGGATATGAAAATACGGTATATTCAAATAATGGAATACAAGTCAGGAATAAAATGGAATGCAATACTGATACATGTATTAGTATGGATAAATCTCCCATGCATTATTCTACATGTAAGAAGCCAATTTCAATTGGCTATAATTCCACTCAAATCTATTAAATGACATTCTGTAAAAGGTAAAACTGTAAGAGAAAACAGATCAGTGATTGCCACAGGCTGAGGTTGTGGAAGGGGCTGAACACAAAGGGAATTGAGAAACTTTAAGGAGATGATACAATTGTTCTTATCATGACTATGGTGGTGGTTACATGAATGTATTAGTCAAACCTCACAGAACTGCCACACAATGCATAAAACTCATTATATATAAATTGTACCTTAAGTTAAAAACATGTTTTAGTGTGTTGTAAATTATACCTTAATGTGTGAAAAGTGTGCCAAATGATGGAATAAAATAGATTCTGGAAGCAGTCAGTAGGTAAAGATTCGTAATATAATAGGGATTTAAAAATCATTGAAAAATATTTTTCAATAATGGGTTAATTAATTCAACCAAACTCATTGAATGCCTACTATGGGCCATGGTACTGCTTTAGGCACTGGAAAGACAGCAGTTAAAATAGAAAAAAAAAATTATTCCTTTATGGTGCTTGTATTTTTATTGTAAAGATAACCATAAATACAATAAATAAATAAACAGCATAGTAAGTTATAAGGTGATAAGTGCAATAAAGATCATTAAAATAGGCAAAGACAATGGAGGGTGATGCAGTTTTGATGTTGAAAAACTAGTAGTCACTCAGGAGAAAAACAGATTCCTACACTTCATACCTTAATACAGAATAAATTCTGGGAAGATGTTCTTTTTAAATGTGGAAAATAAATTCAAAACATAGAAGAAATTTTGATATATTAAAATCTTGGGTAGAGGCTTTCAAGCTCTAAAGGCATGAATCATAAAGACATGTACAGATATATTCTATTGCATAAAGATTAGAAACTTCTGTATAGTGATAAATAAAATCTTTAAAAAATGTATATGTATAATAAAAAATATCAGTAGCCTCATAAACATTTTTGTTGACACAGAATTCTACTTCTGAGAACTTATCATAAGGAAATAATAACATACAGAGATTTGGTCTTAAAAATATTCATTTTTTGCAACAGTAAAATGTTGTAAACAATATCCAGCAATATCTGACTATTTAAACAAGTTATATCAATAAAACTAAAAGGCAGCCTATGGAATGGGAGAAGATATTTGCAAATGACATATCTGATAAAGGGTTAGTATCCAAAATCTAATAAAGTACTTATCAAACATACCCCCAAAACAAATAATCCAATTAAGAAACAGAAGACATGAATAGACACTTTTCCAAAGAAGACATCCAGATGGCTAACAGACACATGAAAAGATGCTCAACGTCACTCATCATCAGGGAAATGCACATCAAAACCACAGTGAGGTATCACCTCACACCAGTCACAATGGTTAAACTTAACAACTCAGGAAATAACAGACGTTGGGAAGGATGCGGGAAAAGGGAACACTCTTGCATGGTTGGTGGGAATGCAAACTGGTGCAATCACTCTGGAAAACAGTATGGAGGTTCCTCAAAAAGTTAAAAATAGAACTACCTTAGGATCCAGCAATTGTACTACTAGGTATTTACCCAAAGGGTAAAAAATACAGATTCCAAGGGGTACATGCATCCCGATGTTTATAGCAGCATTATCAACAATAGCCAAAATATGGAGAGAGCTCAAATGTCCATTGACTGATGAATAGATAAAGATGATGTGGTATATATATACAATGGAATACTACTCAGCCATCAAAAAATGAAATCTTGCCATTTGCAACGATGTGGATGGAACTAGAGTGTATTATGCTAAGTGAAATAAGTCAGCCAGAGAAAGATGAATACCATATGATCTCACTCATATATGGAATGTAAGAAACAAAACAGATGAACATATAGGAAGGGGAAAAAGAAAAAAAGGAGAGAGGGAAACAAACCATAAAAGACTCAATGATAGAGAACAAACTGAGGGTTGATGGAAGGAGATGGGTGGGGAATGGGCTAGATGGGTAATGGGTATTAAAGAGGGCACTTGTTGTGATGAGCACTGGGTTTGCATGTAAGTGATGAATCACCGAATTCCACTCCAGAAACCAACATTGCACTGTATGTTCACTAAAATTTAAATTAAAAAAATAAGTCAATAAATTTAGAATCATGAAAAAAATAAGTTATGGCACATCTGTGCCATGACATTATATAGCTGTTAAAAATTGAAAAATTAATAAACTCAGCTATTGGCAGGACCTCAGGCAACAGTAAAAAATTTGAAATTTTATTTTATTTTTTTAAATTTAATTTAATTTTATTATGTTATGTCACCATACATCATTAGTTTTTGATGTAGTGATCCATGATTCATTGTTTATGTATAACACCCAGTGCTCCACGCAGTACGTGCCCTCCTTAATATCCATCACCGGGCTAACCCATCACCCCACTCCCCTCCCCTCTAAAACCCTCGGTTTGTTTCTCGGAGTCCATAGTCTCTCATGGTTCGTCTCCCCCTCTGATTCCTCCCCTTCATTTTTCCCTTCCTTCTGCTAATGTCATGCTATTCCTCATGTTCCACAAATAAGTGAAACCATATGATAATTGACTTTCTCTGCTTGACATTTCACTTAGCATAATCTCCTCAAAAATATATAATGTTGTAAATGCATAAGTATATGTTATTAACCTGGAAATATATTCATGATACAGCACTAAGAAACAAATTTATTTTATTCTTTTTAATTTTTTTACATTTTTTTATTACATTATGTTAGTCACCATACAGTACTTCATGAGCTTTTGATGTAGTGTTCCATGATTCATTATTTGCGTATAACACCCAGTGCTCATTGCAATACGTGCCCTCCTTAATACCCATCACTGGGCTAACCCATCTCTCCACCCTGCTCCCCTCTGAAACCCTCAGTTTGTTTCCCGGAGTCCATAGTCTCTCATGGTTCGTCTCCCCCTCTGATTTCCCCCGTCATTTTTCCGTTCCTTCTCCTAATGTCCTCCATGCTATTCCTTATGTTCCACATAAATTTTTTTATGCTAAGTGAAGCAAGTCAAGCAGAGAAACGATTTTAAAAAGAATATAAGCATGGTAAAAATAAACTATTGGAACTACATCAAAATAAAAAGCTTCTGCACAGCAAAGGAAACAATCAGTAAAACCAAAAGGCAACCTATGGAATGGGAGAAAATATTTATAAATGACATATCCGATAAACGGTTAGTATCCAAAATATGTAAAGAATTTATAACTGAACACCAAAAAAACAAATAATCCAATTTAAAAAATGGGCAGGAGACATGAACAGACATTCTCCAAAAAAGACATACAGATGGCCAACAGACACATGAAAAGATGCTCAACATCACTAACCATCAGGAAAATGCAAATCAAAACTACAATGAGATAGCATCTCACACCTGTCAGAATGGCTAAAATCAACAACACAAGAAGCAAGCAGTGTTGGCGAGGATGTGGAGGAAAAGGAACCCTTCTGTGCTATTGGTGGGAATGCAAGTGGTGTAGCCACTGTGAAAAACAGTATGGAGGTTTCTCAAAAAATTAAAAAAGGAACCACCTATGATCTAGTAATCACACTATTTGGTATTTACCCAAAGAATATGGAACACTAATTTGAAAGGATATATGCACCCCTATGTTAATTATAGCAGTAATTATAACAGTCAAGATATGGAAGTAGCCCTAGTGTCCATTGATAGATGAATGGCTGAAGATGTGTGTGCGCGTGTGTGTGCGCGTGCGCACACACACACAGGAATATTATTCAGCCATAAAAAATGAAATCGTGCCATTTGCAACAACATGGATGGAGCTACAGAGTATAATGCTAAATGAAATAAATCAGAGAGACAAATACCGTATAATTTCACTCATGTGGAATTTAAGAAACAAACAAACAAAGGGGAAAAAAGAGACAAACCAAAAAAACCCAGATTCTTAACTGTAGAGAACAGAGGGTTATCAGAGGAGAGGTTAGTGGGAAAATGAATGACATAGGTGAACGGCATTAAGAGAACACTTATCATGATGAGCACTGAATAATGTATAGATAGAATTGTTGAATCACTATATTGTACACCTGAAATATAATACTGTACATTAACTATACTGGAATCAAAATTAAAAGCTTAATTAAAAAAAGGATGTAAGCATGATACTTTATCCATAAAAAATGTTTAAGGAACCTAAAATAATAGGTATCAGAAAATAAGAATGACTACTTATGGGTGGAGTTATTGCTTGTCTGTATTTTCTGATTTTCCTAATAGAACTTCTGTTATTTTTGGCTTTTAGCATAAAATTTATTTATGGTACTTTAGTTTTGAAAGCACTTTCACGCCTATTATTTTACTTTTATTATTAGTTTTTAATTATGCAATACCCAGTAAATAGGTACCGTAGATAGAAATATTACCAGTTTACAGATGAATGATCTAAAGTTCAAAGAGATTTAGTGAGTTGCCAAGTGCCAAGTAAGTCTTAGATGCCAAAGCCAAGCATTAATTTCAGCTCTTACTCCAAATCTCAACTCCCTTGCCGGGAACACCAGTGTTTCTCACAGAGACTAATGCAAATACTACCAGTATCTATGTAGTAAGTGTTTGCAATTTAAAAAACAAAACCAACAAAACCCCACTTTATTTTGTTTGGAGGGGGTAAGAAGGAAATGCTTGCCCTGCTCAGTCTATTCAAATTTCGCCCCTCTTTTTTCCCCCCTTTGGTCGTTTGTTTCTTTAATTCCACATGTGAGTGAAATCATATGGTATTTGTCTTTCTCTGGCTGACTTACATTGCTTAGCATTATACTTTAGCTCCATCCACGTTGTTCAAATGGCAAGATTTCATTCTTTTATTATGGCTGAATAATATTCCATTGTGTGCATGCATGCATACACACACACACACACACACACACACACACACACACACACCACATCTTCAATACATGGACACGGGCTGCTTCCAGAATTTGGCTATAGTAAATAATGCTGCTATAAACATAGGGGTGCATGTATCCCTTTGAATTAGTGTTTTTGTATTCTTTGGGTAAATACCCAGTAGTGCAATTGCAGGATCATAGGATAGGTCTATTTTTAACTTTTTGAGAAACCTCCATACTGTTTTCCCCAAAGGCTGTAAACAGACTCTTAACTATAGAGAACAAACTGATGATTACCAGAAGGGAGGTGGATGGGGGAATGGGTAAAATAGGTGATGGGGATAAAGGGTGCACTTGTCATGATGAGTACCGGGTAATGTATAGAATTGTTGAATCACTACATTGTACACCTGAAACTAATATAACACTGTATGTTAACTATACTGGAATTAAAAACTAAAAAAAAGAAAAAAACCAAAACAAAACAAATTTTGCTCCAGTCCTGGGCAGCCTCATTGCAGAAAATATATAGCTAATATGCAGACCTATAATTTAATTAAGTAGCAGAGTGAAGTCTTCATTGATGGCCCATGATGAAAAGTCATAGAAAATGGAAATTAATTCATGGATAATTCGGAGAACTGTTTGGATTCATTAGTCTCCTCTTTATTTTCCATATAATCTTTTTCTAGACAGCAAAAAAATTCCAACAGTGACCAGTAAATTTCCTCTTCAGCACTACTCACTCTCCAACATTGGCACAAGCTGCTGAATGGTTAAATAAGTGGCAAAGAGAAAAGAAGAAAAATCTCATGAATATTTCTGCAATTCAGACACATGTGATTTTAAGAACGTATTGTTTCCTTGCCATGAATATACGGTAAAAATGCCTTCAGGTCACTGCAATAGGAAGTACTCTCAGCGAGATTACTCAGACACAAGTCAAAATTAATAAAATCTCAATGAGCATGAAGAGGCCCTTAATCAGAAAAATGTGTTCACTTTTGTTCTCAGTCCCATTTGCTCATAGACAAAATCCAAAAACTGGGAACCAGAATATATCCAGAAGAAAAATGGGGAAAGAACACAACTAAGGATTAAGTAGCATTCTGCAATCCTCTGTTAAGAAAAAAATTTGCTTTAAAATTATTATCTATTAAGAGTATTTTCACATGTTTAAACTAGAAGAACATTTATTTGTGAAAGTGTGGAAATATTTTTTTCAAGCATGGTACTCATCTGCAAGTTCAAGTCATTATTGTGTGCCCTCCCTCTCAAACATTTTGATACCTTTCCACAGTTTTTCTCTTTGCCTCAGTACAAGCTCTACCTTTGCAAAGATAAGAGATCCACTGATGGTCCCCTTCCTCCAAATTTCAAACTGACTTACTCATATGAATTGAGAAAGACAATGTCTTCTTCATCATCATCATGGAACCTGGAGAGTCGTTCTATTATACTTGAACCACCAACAAATGCAAAAACATGTCGTTAGAGATTTGCTACATGTAACAGCAATGTGAAAATTTATTTGAACAAAAAAATTCCTTGAATCTAAAGGATATAATAAACATGACTTTGCTCACTGGACAACCTAAATATTTAGAAAGAATTTTAGACTTATTGTCCAGAAAACTCTGTATTCTCATGGGTACTTCCAAGATTGAATTTTGCAAATCTCTCTAGCTTTCTCTCCCCCACCCACCTCCCTCCCCATCTCCCTCCTCCCACCCCTCCCCTTTCTCTGTCTCTCCTTCCACCGCCCCCCACCCCCAGTCTCTTTATCTCTTGTCTCTCTCTGTCTTCTGCCTCCATCTTCCTCTGTGTCCCTCTGTCTTTCTTCAGCTCTCTCTATATGTAGAGAGATCAATGTATATATAGCACTGACCCAAATAAATGACATCAGTAGTCTTTAATGCATCATCATTGAAAGCTGAAATATATTAAAGCAGTCAAATACTTCTGATGTTACTTTATTCAGGTCAGTGTGAAGGATTAAAAATGTACCTGGAACCAAGTGATTTCAAAGACTTTTTTTTGGTTGAAATTAGATACATTTGCTCTACAATATATAAACCGATGGAACTCTTAAAAATATGTCAATTAGTTATTTAGAACCTCAGTCCCTCCACCACTTTCTACTCTTCACCTATCATGGATATCTTTTCCTTGGATAGGATTTAAATAATTTTTGGAGACAAGGACTCCATAACTAATTGTATCTCACAAACTTTAGTATCCCTCTTCCTCTCCCTCTATATATTTATATCTCACCTTTCATTGGTGGCTGTAACAC
Source organism: Halichoerus grypus (assembly GCF_964656455.1). Classification (NCBI taxonomy): domain Eukaryota; kingdom Metazoa; phylum Chordata; class Mammalia; order Carnivora; family Phocidae; genus Halichoerus; species Halichoerus grypus. The sequence continues at coordinate 61,349,159 of NC_135715.1, read as the reverse complement.
AGGTTACTTTTTTCAACACATTTGAATCATAGCTACAGGATTAAAAATGCACATAGTAAGACTCCATGTCTTTCTACACTGATTTTTAAATGCAAATTAGCTACAATTACTCTACAGTTTATAATGTAGTTGACCTGAAAAAATTACATCTCAATCTGCTCATTGAAGCCTAGTATTTAATTTTTCCCTAGAAATGAACTTTGTTTGTAATGAAAATCTTAGTCCTGTGGAAAAATTAATAAATCAGGTTTATGTACACTTCTTTTAATTACCAAGTGTAATACCATTTTGTGGTTAAATTTATTTCAAATTCAACTGAGTTTGTAGATACTCATCTTGCTTGCCCTTGTAATCTTCTGTCTTCTTAAGTCCCTACAGCACCTATTAACCCCTCATAGAAGTCTTTTCTGCACCTCAGAGAGGGTCAGGTAACTGCCAACCTGAGTCAGGGGCTGCCCTCAGTGTGATGGTGGGTTTGGGGCACCAAGTTCACATGGTGACAGCACTCTGGGAGGTGAGAGACATATCCAGGGTCTACTAGATCCATTTTTTCCTGCTGAGGGTTCCTCTGCTCCCTATCCACCACTGATTCCTCCTTGCTCCAAATTCAATTCTGTTTTCTCTTGGCCCACAATCTTAGGGAGTACATAGAGTCTCATACTTGGATAATCTGATAGTTTCATAAATGTTTTGGATGCTACTAAAGGTAACAGACTATTTCTTTTTATGATCTGTTCTTTTTCCCCCAAATAGATCCAAAAGAGAAACAAAGTTACATACTGAAGCTTACAAAGACTTTAGATAAAGTGCCAAAGAAACTCTATTGCCATGAATACTTTCCTGAATGAATTCCACAATCTCCATATCTCCCTTCCTCTATCTCTGTATGTTTATATCCCACCTTTCCTCAAATGGTCAAACACAAGTTAGTTTTTTCACCTGACTTGGGTCATTGCTAAAGGATTAAAAATGCACGTTTTAAGACTTTACATGTCTCTCTAGACTTGTTTTTAGATGAAAATTAGCTACAACTATGCTACAATTTGCAATCTAGTTGACCTAAAAAATAACCAGTCATTTGAAACCTGGCATTTAATTTTTCCCTACAAATGAGGCTTTCTACGCTTATAATGAGAATCTTAGTCCTGTGGGAAAAAAACAATGAATCAAATTCGTGTACATTTCTTCACTCCTGAACCTTCTCCCTGTTCCAAAATAGATTTATCTCCTCTCTTGTTCCATTGTAGTAGAGTCTCATACATTGAGCATTATGATAGTTTCCTAGGGGTTTTGGTGGCCACTAACTAAGGGTGACAAACAGACAAGGAATAAGATGCATCCCTCTTATGACCTGTTCCTCTTTTATCCAACTCCACCCAAACCAGACAGAAAGTTACATATGCCACAGTAAGATTTAGAAATGGTGTCCAGGACATTAAAGGTCATGAATGCTCCTGAAAATGAATCTCCAAAATCTCAATCTTTCTCTTTCTCCCTCCCTCCCTCCCTCTCTGTACATATATTTATATGTGTATAATTTTGTTTATATCTCACATTTCCTTGGTGGTTCCATCAGAAGTTCCTGTTGTTAATTCACTCAAGGCGGTACTAAGGGATTAAAAAGGGACATAGACTACATGGTTTTCTAGACTAAATATTTTGGTTCAAATTAGTTAACATTATTCTCTAACTTGCAAAATAGTTGACTCTTTAAAAATTTACACATAAATCAGTTATTTGAAACCTGGTATGTCATTTCCCCCAGAAATGAGGCTTTATATGTTTGTAATGAATACCTTACACCTGTCAAAAAAAAAAAAAAAAAACCCAAGAACTAATGACTCAAGGTTAAATACAGTTCTTTACTACTGAATCTGACCCAGTGTGCAACATCCTTTTATGGTGGGATTTATTTATTTATTTACCTCAGTTTAAGTATACATACATTTCTATTGACTAACCTAAATTCCTGAAGTCCCTCTAACCCATCTGTGCTCTTTAGGAATCATGGATGTCTTTCCTAACCTTCAGATGGTATCAAGTCACCACAAGCCTAAGTCAACGACTCTATCCAATGTGATGGTGGGTCCAGGCTTGGGGGACCAGTTGCACATGGTGGCAAAACATAGACAGATCTGGGTCTATTAGCTCCACTCTTTTCTACTGAGGCATCCTCTGCATCCTGTCCACTCATACCATTTACTGTTTACAATTTACTATTATTCTATTTTCTCCAAAAAGGTTTTTCTCCTCCCTTGACCCACTCCAGAAGAGTCACAGACACAGGCAATCTGAGTTTCCTATCAGTTTGGCTGCTAGTATTAAGGGTGAAGACTAGGGAAAAGAGAATTCCTTCTATGACCCATTCATCTTTTTTCTACCTCTGTTCAAAAGACAAAGAATTTTATATATAGTAGCTTACCATGAGAAGACTTTACAAACAGTATCAAGGGAACTGTTATTCCCATGGGTGCTCCTGAGAGCGAACATCCCAAATTTCAATGTATGTGTGTGTACAGATACATATTTATGTATGTATTCATCATAGCTCACTTTGCACTGGAGAGTCCTTCAGAGGATACTGCTGTCAATTCACTCCGGGCAGCGCTAAAGGATTAAAAACAGACACAGTAAGACATCCCATGACCTCCAGACTTACCTTTTTTGGTTCAAATTGGCTATAACTACCCTTGAACTTATAAACTCACTGACACTTAGAAAATCCACAGGCGAATCAGTTATTTGAAACCTATATCTCATTTTCCCTAGAAATGAAGATTTATATGTTTGTAATAAGTATCATGGACCTAGCAAAAACACAAATGATTCAAGAATTAAGTACGATCTTTACTACTGAACCTGGCCAGTGTGTAACAGCCTATTATGGTGGAATTGATCTCAAATTCAACCTCAATTTGCAGGTATACATCCTTCTTCCCACCTAATTTCCTGCTTCTCCAATCCCTCCTTCACCCCCTTTCACCGCTCATGCTTGCCTTCCTTGCCCTCAGATAGTGTCAAGTAACTGGCAGGCCTGAGGCAGGGGCTCCCTCCATGTGACTGTGAGTTTGGGGCAGTAGCCTCACATGAAAGATCCAGGTTTGATTAGCAACTTTCTTTCTGCTGAGGGCTCCTCTGTCCCCTGTCTACTGCTACCTCCTGCATACACAGGCATTCTGGAAATCTCCAAAAGGTTTTGGCTGGTCGTCACTAGGAGGAAGAAGGATTCCTCTTATGACCTGTGACTTTTTAACCCAACTAGATCTAAAAAAGACAGAAAGTTACCTACAGCTGCTACAATGAAAAGATTCAGAAACAGTCAAAGACACTGTATTGTCCTGGACACTCTTAAGAATATATTTGGAAACTTCATCTCTTTTATTTTTTATTTAAATTCAATTTAATTAACATATACTGTTTTTTAGTTTCAGAGGTAGAATTCAGTGATTCATCAGTTGCATACAACACCCAGTGCTCATTACTTCAAGTGCCTTTCTTAATGCCCATCACCTAGTTACCCTATCCCCCCACCCACCTCCTTTCCAGCAACACTCAGTTTGATCCCTATAGTTATGAGTCTCATATGGTTTGTCTGTTTTCCTCTTATTTTTCCTTCCCTTCCCCCATGTTCATCTGTTTTGTTTCTTAAATTCCACATGAGTGAACTCATATAGTATTTGTCTTTCTCTGACTGACTTATTTCGCTTAGCAAAATATCCTTTAGTTCCATCCATGTCATTGCAAATGGCAAGATTTCATTCTTTTTGATGGTTGAATACACACACACACACACACCACATTTTCTTTATCCATTCATCTGTTGATGGACATCTGGACTCTCCATAGTTTGGCCATTGTGGACATTGCTGCTATAAACATTGGGGTGCATGTACCCCTTCAAATCACTATGTTTATATCCTTTGGATAAATACCTACTAGTCTAGTGCAGTTGCTGGGTTATAGGGTAGCTCTATTTTTGGCTGCACCAGTTTGCATTCCCACCAACAGTGTAAGAGGGTTCCCCTTTCTCCACATCTTCTCCAACATCTGTTGTTTCCTGAGTTTTTAATTTTAGCAATTCTGACTGGTAAGAAGTTATATCTCATTGTGATTTTGATTTGTGTTTCCCTGATGCTGAGTGATGTTGAGCATTTTTTCCGTGTGTCTGTTGGCCATTTGTATGTCTTCTTTGTAGAAATGTCTGTTCATGTCTTCTGCCCATTTCTTGACTGGGTATTTTGGGTTTTGGGTGTTAAGTTGGTAAGTTCTTCATAGCTTTTGGATACTAGCCCTTTATCTGATAAGACATTTGCAGCTATCTTCTACCATTAGGTTGCCTTTTAGTTTTGTTGATGGTTTCCTTTGTCGTGCAAAAGCTTCTTATCTTGATGAAGTCCCAATAGTTCATTTTTGCCTTTGTTTCCCTTGCCTTTGGAGATGTGTCTAGCAAGAAGTTGTTGTGACTGAAGTCAAAGAAGTTGCTGCATGTGTTCTCTAGGATTTTGATGGATTCCTGTTGTTTGTGTATGTGTCTTTGTGTGTCTGTGTCGATACAAGTATATAAATACATATGTGCATATATGCCCGTATAAATATATATTTATCTTTATTCATTTATATCTCACCTTTTACTGGTGACTTCATCATAGCCATCTGATTTCAATTCAGTCATGGCAGTGCTAAAGGATTAAAGAGGCACATAGTCAGATACCACATGTAATACTAGACTGACTTTTTTTCCATTTAAATAACTACAACTGCTCTATACGTATGAACTGGTCAATCTTTAAATTCATGTAAATATCACCTAATTTAACCTGGTAGGTCATTTTTTATTAGAAATGAGGCTTTATTTAAGATGCTAATGATTATGTTAGGTCTACAAATAAATAATGCATCAATCTATAAGAAATTCTATACTGTCACCCTAATCCCAGTGTGTAACATCCTTTTCTGGTAGAATTTATTTCAAATTCAGCTTCAGTTTATAGGTACATATCCCTTTGACCCCAACTAATTTTGTGATTCTCAATTCCCTTCATCATCTGCTTACTCTTCATGCTTCCTGGTTGTCTTTCCTGCCCCTCAGACAGGGTCAAGTGACTAAACACCTGAGGCAGAGTCTCCTTCCAGTATGGTGGTAGGTTTGGAGCACCAGTTTCACATGGGGGCAGAGCTCTAGAGGGTCAGGGACAGATCCAGAGTCTATTAGCTTCGTTCTTTCTGCTGACTCCTCCTTGCTCCAAATAAATTTTCCTCCTCCCTTGACCATTCTAGTAGAATCTCATCCACAATAATCAAGGTGGACAAATAGTAGGATTAAAAAGACTCCCTCTAGGACCTGTTCATCTTTTTTCCACCTATATTAAAAAGACAAAGAATATTACATACAGAAGCTTACCACGAGAAGACTTTAGAAACAGCATCAGGGGAACTCTGTATTCCCATGCGTGATCCTGAGAGTGAACATCCCAAATCTCAGTGTATGTGTGTGTGTATTTGTGTGTGTGTACAGATACATATTTATGTATGTATTCATCATAGCTCACTTTGCACTGGAGAGTCCTTCAGAGGATACTGCTGTCAATTCACTCCGGGCAGCGCTAAAGGATTAAAAACAGACACAGTAAGACATCACATGACTTCCAGACTTAACTTTTTCAGTTGAACTTATAAACTCACTGACACTTAGAAAATCCACAGGCGAATGAATCAGTTATTTGAAACCTATATCTCATTTTCCCTAGAAATGAAGATTTATATGTTTGTAATAAGTATCATGGACCTAGCAAAAACACATATGATTCAAGAATTAAATACAGATCTTTACTATTGAACCTGGCCAGTGTGTAACAGCCTATTATGGTGGAATTGATCTCAAATTCAACCTCAATTTGCAGGTATACATCCTTCTTCCCACCTAATTTCCTGCTTCTCCAGTCCCTCCTTCACCCCCTTTCACCTCTCAGGCTTGCCTTCCTTGTCCTCAGATAGTGTCAAGTAACTGCCAGGCCTGAGGCAGGGGCTCCCTCCATGTGACTGTGGGTTTGGGGCAGTAGCCTCACATGGTAGCAAAGCTCTGGAGGGTGAAAGATCCAGGTTTGATTAGCTCCTCTCTTCCTGCTGAGGGTTCTTCTGTCCCTTGTCTACTGCTACCTCCTCCTTGTCTTAAATAGCATTCTGTCCCTTCTTCACCCAATCTAGTAAGTCTCATAAACAGGCATTCTGGAAATCTCCAAAAGGTTTTGGCTGGTTGTCACTAGGAGGAAGAAGGATCCTCCTATGACCTGTTCCTCTTTAACTCAACTAGATCCAAAAAAGAAAGTTGCCTAGAGGTGCTACGGTGACAAGATTCAGAAACAAAGACTCTGTATTGTCATGGGTGCTCCTAAGAATGCATTTGGAAACTTCATCCCTTTCATTCACTGTATTTATGTTTGTGTGTGTCTTTGCGTGTCTGTGTCGATATATAAATACATATATTCATGTATGTCCATATAAATATATATTTATCTTTATTCATTTATATCTCACATGTCTTCAAAGCTGTCTGATTTCAATTCAGTCAGGGCAATTCTAAAGGATAAAGAGGCACATAGTCAGACACCACATGTAATTCTAGACTGACATTTTTCCATTTAAATAGCTACAACTGCACTATACTTATGGTCAACCTTTAAAAATTCCTGTACGTAACACCTAAATGAACCAGGTAGGTCATTTTTTATTAGAAATGAGGCTTTATTTAAGATGTAATGACTTAGGCCTACAAATAAATAATGCATCAATCTGTAAGAAGTTCTATACTGTCTCCCTAATCCCAGTGTGTAACAGGCTTTTCTGGTAGAATTTATTTCAAATTTAACTTCAGTTTGGAGGCATCTATCCCTCTTATCCATTTAAATTCCTGGTTCTCAGGGCCTTCTCTCTTCTCCTTACTTTCATTAAGGGTTTGGCTGCTATTAAGGGAAACAAACATACTCAAGGGAAGAAGCATCCCTCTTATAGCTTCCTCTTTTATTCAACTAAATCTAAAAAAAAAAAAAAAAAAGATAGAAAGTTACCTACATATACTACAGTAAGAACTTAGAAGCAGTATTGAAGACACTCTATTGCCATGGATGCCTGAGAGTGACTTTTACAAATCTCAATCTCTCTTTATTGTTTTATGTGTGTATGTGTTGAGATTATACATGTAATTTTAAATTTATGCATTCGTATCTCACATTTCATGGGTGAATTCCTCATAGGTTTCTAATGTTAATTCATTCTGGGCAGGGCTAAAGAATCAGAAAGGCACATAGACACCACATGTAATGCTAGAATGACTTTTTTTTCCATTTAAATACCTACAATTGCTCTATACTTATGAACTGGTCAATCTTTAAAAATTCATGTACATTAACACCTAAATGAACCAGGTAGGTCATTTTTTATTAGAAATGAGGCTTTATATAAGATGCTAATGACTTAAGCCTACAAATAATTAATCCATCAATCTGTAAGAAGTTCTATACTGTCACCCTAATCCCAGTGTGTAACAGCCTTTTCTGGTAGAATTTATTTCAAATTCAATTTCAGTTTTGGAGGCACCCATTCCTCTTATCCATTTAAATTCCTGGTTCTCAGGGCCTTCTCTCTTCTCCTTACTTTCATCTACGGGTTTGGCTGCTACTAAAGGAGACAAACCTACTTAGGGGAAAAGCATTCCTCTTATGACTTCTTCTTTTATTCAACTAAATCTAAAAAAAAAAAAAAAAAGACAGTTACCTACATATACTACAGTGAGGAATTAGAAGCAGTATTGAAGACTCTCTATTGCCATGGATGCTCCTGAGAGTGACTATTACAAATCTCAATCTCTTTATCACTCTCTTTATTGTTTTATGTGTGTATGTGTTGAGATTATACATATAATTTTAAATTTATGCATTCATATCTCACATTTCATTGGTGAATTCCTCACAGGTTTCCAAAGTCAATTCATTCTGGGCAGGGCTAAAGAATCAAAAAGGTACATCATCAGACACCATGTGTAATTCTAGATATACTTTTTTTCCATTCAAATAGCTACAATTAATCTATGATATGAATCGGTTGATTTTTAAAAATCCAAGTGCAAATCAATAACCTGGAACATAGTGGGTCAGTTTATTATTAGAAATGAGGCTTATATGGTAGTAATGATTATCATATGCCCATGAGTAGTTAACACACCAAGATTTAGGTAAAGTGTTCTTTATTGTTACCCTAACCCAATGTGTAAATACCTTTGGTGGTGGAATTTATTTGAATTCAACTTTAGTTTGTAGGTTTATAGGTACATATCCCTTTGACCTAAACTAATTTAGTGACTGGCGATTCCCTCCATCACCTGCTTACTCTTCATGCTTCATGGAGGTCTTTCCTGCCCCTCCAAGAGGGTTAAGTAACTAACAACCTGAGACAGAGGCTCCCTCCAGTATGATGGTGGGTTTGGGATTGGAGAATCAGCTTAATACAGTAGCAGAACTCCGGAGGGTCATGGATACATCCAGTGTATTACCTCCATTCTTTTCTGCTGAGGGCTCCACTGCTCTGTCTACTGCTAACTCCTCCTTGTTTCAAATACCATTCTGTTCTTTCTTGGCCCACCCTAGTGGAGTCTCATATATAGGCAATCTGATAATTTCCTAAGGGTTTGGCTGCTACTAACTAAGGGTAACAAACATACTGAGAGGAAGAAACATCCCTTTCATGACTTGCTCCTCTTTTATTTAAGTGAATCTGAAAAAGATAAAGAGTTACCTACAGATGTTCGCATGAGAAGACTTAGAATGTCAGAACTCTGTATTGCTTTGGATGTTCCTGAGAGTTAATTTCACAAATTTCAATCTTTATTTCTTTGTATTGTATTTCTGTGTGGGTGCATGTGTATAAGTATATATGTGTTTATGTTGATAGGAGTATGTATATATGTATATATATATATATATATATATATACGCTTTTCAGTCTCACATTTCATTGCTGCCTTCCTCATAGGATTCTGATGTCAATTCATAGTGGTTTGGGCTAAAGAATTAAAAAGGTACATGGTCAGATACTACAGATAATTCTAGATTTACTTTTTTTTTTTTTTGTCCAAACAATTATAATTACTCTAAGTTTATGGACTGGTTGATCTTTAAAAATTCATGTATCAGTAAATTGAACCTGGCATATCATTTTTTATTAGAGATAAGGCATTAGACTTCTGGGCAAGATGGTGGAATGTGAGGATCCTATGCTCACCTCATTCCATGCATACACCTAGATAACACCTACATCAGTATAAATAACCCCCAAAATAACCCAAGAGTGGCAGAACAGACTCTCCACTCCTAAATGTAGAGAAGAGACCATATCAAAGAGGGTAGAAAGGGTGGAGACACAGTCAGGAGCTAAATGGACCCACAAGACTCCCCACAGAGGTGAGGGATGTGGTGGGCACAGAGAGGGTAGAGGAGAAGACCTCACACCAGGCACCCCAGGCATGGAAAACAAGCACAGGGAAGACAAATTGCCATAACATTAGGCTTTGAAAACCAGAGGGGATCAACTTCACCAGTTCTTACAGTCAGTGGGACTTAATGCCTGGAACTTTAAAAATCACTGGGCTCAGCTCTGGGAGAGCTGGAGGTCAATATGAAACTAAGTACCTGCCCTTAAAGAGACAGCACAACAAACAGCTCCCTGAGATAGGGCACTGACACAGCAGTTTGAAAAACACCTGGGGTATGCTGGAGTGGTGGGGGGTGGGAGGGATGGGGTGACTGGGTGATAGACATTGGGGAGGGTATGTGCTATGATGAGCACTGTGAATTGTGCAAGACTGTTGAATCACAGATCTGTATCTCTGAAACAAATAATACAATATGTGTTAAAAAAAAAAAAAAAGAAGAAGATAGCAGGAAGGGAAGAATGAAGGGGGGAAATCAGAGGGGTAGATGAGCCATGAGAGACGATGGACTCTGAAAAACAAACTGAGGGTTCTAGAGGGGAGGGGGGCCGGAGGATGGGTTAGCCTGGTGATGGGTATTAAAGAGGGGACGTACCGCATGGAGCACTGGGTGTTATACACAAACAATGAATCATGAAACACTACATCAAAAACTATTGATGTAATGTATGGTGATTAACATAACAGTAACAATTTAAAAAATATACATTAGAGGGAATAAGTACTACAGGAAGAAAAATGAATCAGCAACCTGGAGGACAGAGTAATTCAAAGCAATCAAGCTGAACATGAGAAAGGAAAAAAAATAATAAAAATGAGAATATATTAAGGGAACTCATTTTATGCCATCCTCAAACATAATAAGATTCACATTATAGGGATTCCAAAAGGAGAAGAGAGATAAAAGGGGGAAGAAAATTTATTTGAAGAAATAAAGTGGAAACTTCCCTAACCTGGAGGAAGAAACAGAAATCCAGATCCGAGGCAGAGAAAGCCCCCAACAATATCAACCCAAGGAGGTCCACACCAAGACACATTGGCAAAAAATTATGATAAAGAGAATTTTTTTTAAAGATTTATTTGAGAGAGAGAGAGCACAAGCAAGTGGAGTGGCAGGCAGGGGGAGAGGGAGAAGCAGGCTCCCCGCTGAGCAGAAAGCCCCACGTGGGGCTCAATCCCAGGACCCTGGGATCATGACTGAGATGAAAGCAGACACTTAACCGACTGAGACACCCAGGTGCCCCAAAGAGAATTTTTAAAGCAGAAAGAGAAAAGTAAACAGTTACATACAAAAGAAACCCCATAAGGCTATTAAATGATTTTTCAGCAGAATTTTGTAGGCTGAAGAGAGTGGTTGATATATTCAACGTGCTGAGAGAAAAAAAACTTGCAACCAAGAGTACTCTATCCAGCAAGGCTATCATTCAGAACAGAAGGAGAAATCAAGAGTTTCCTAAACAAACAAAAGTTAAACCAATTCATCATCACTAAACCAACCTTACAAGAAATTTAAAGGTGACTCTAACTGAAAAGAAGAGATCATAAGCAGGAGTAAGAAAAGTAGGAAGCACAAAAGCAAAAACACTAAGTATATCTATAAAAATCAGTCAAGGGATTCACAAAATAAAAGATGTAAAGTGTGACACCATCTAAAATGTGAGGGGAGGAGTAAAAATTTAATACTTTTAGAATGGGTTCAAATTTAAGCAACCATCAACTTAATATAGGCTGCTATATGCATAAGATGTTATATGTAAAACTAATGGAGCCACAAATCAAAAACTGGTAATAGATATGTAAAAAAATAAAGAGAGGAATCCAAGTATATCACTAAGAAAGCCAACTAACCATGAAAGAAAAGAGGAAGAGAAGAAAGGAACAGAAGAACTACAAAAACAACCATAAAACAAGTAACAAGATGGCCATAAGTACATACCTATCAATAATTACTTTGAATGTAAACAGAGGAAATGCTCCAGCGAAAAGATATAGGGTGATGGAATGGATTAAAAAAAGCAAGACTCATTTATTTGCTGCCTACAAGAGACACATATCAGAACTAAAGACACATGCAGATTCAAAGTGAAGGGATGGAAAAGCATTTATCATACAAACAGAAGTGGAAAGAAAGCTGGGATAGCAATACTTATACCAGACAAAATAGATGTTAAAACAAGGAGTGTAACAAGAGACAAAGAAGGACACTATATAATAATCATAAAGGGGACAATTCAACAAAAAGATATAACAATTGCAAATATGTATGCATCCAACATGGGAGCACCCAAATACACAAAGCAGTTCATAATAAACATAACATAATTGATAGTAATACAATAATAGTAGGGGACTTTACCTCCCCACTTACATCAATGGACAGATCATCCAAACAGAGAATCAACAAGGAAACAGTGGCTTTATTTTTTTTTTAAGTTATTATCTATCTATCTATCATCTATCTATTTATTTATAGAGCACAAGAAGGGGGAGGGACAAAAGGAGAGAGAGAATCTCAAGCAGACACCATGCTGAGCATGGAGCCCAATGCAGGGCTCAATCTCACAACCTGAGATCATGACCTGAGCTGAAATCAAGTTGGATACTTAACTGACTGAGCCACCCAGGTGCCCTGGAAACAGTGGCTTTAAATGACACATTGGACCAGATGGATCTAACAGATATATTCAGAACATTTCACCTTAAAACAGCAGAATACACCTTCTTCTCAATTGCACATACAACATTCTCCAGAATTGATCACAGGTTAGGCCATAAAACAAGTCTCAACAAATTAAAAAAAGATTGGAAGCATACCATGTGTCTTTTCTGACCACAACACTATGAAACTAGAAATCAACCACAAGAAGAAATCTGGAAAGAACACAAATACATGGAGATTAAATAACATGCTACTAAACAATGAATGGGTCAACCAAAAAAAAAAAAAAAAAAAAAATCAAAAAGGAAATCAAGAAGACATGGAGACAAATGAAAACAAGAATACAATGGTCCAAAATCTTTGTGATGCAAGAAAAAACAGTTGTAAGAAGTTTATAGCAATACAGTCCTACCTCAAGAAGCAAGAAAAATCTCAAACAACCTAACCTGACACCTAAAGGAGCTAGAAAAAGAACACAACCCCAAACCAGTAGAAGGAAAGAAATGATAAAGATTAGAACAGAAATAAACAAAACAAACTAAAACAATGAAACAGGTCAATGAAACCTGGAGCTATTTTTTTTTTTTTTAAGATCAACAAAATTGATAAACCTTTAGCCCAACTCAGAAAAAAAAAAAAAAAAAGGAGAAGACTCAAACAAAATCAGAAATAAAACACGAGAAATAACAATCAACACCACAGAAATACAAAGGATTATAAGAGAATATTATGAAAATATAAATATAATGCCAACAAATTGGACAACCCAGAAGAACTTGATATATTCCTAGAACGTATAATATTCTAAAACTGAACAAGAAATAGAAAATTTGAATAGACTAAATACCAGCAATGAAATTGACTCAGTAATCAAAATCTTCCAACAAACAGAAGTCCAGGTCCATATATTTCAAAGGTGACTCCAAGAAAACATTAAAGAAGAATTAATAACTATTCTCCTCAAACTATTCCAAAAAACAGAAGAGGAAGAAAAGTTTTCAAATTCATTTTAGAAGGCCAGCCTTACCTTACCTTGATACCAAAACCACATAAGACTCTACAAAAAAAGAACTACAGGTCAATATCTCTGATGAACACAGATGCAAAAATCCTCTACAAAATATTAGCAAACTGAATGCAACGATACATTAATAAAATCATTCATCCCCATCAATTGTTATTTATTCTAGGTCTGCAAAAGCAGTTCAATATTTGCAAACTAATGTGATATACAAGAGAAAGAATAAAAACCATATGATTATTTCCATAGATGCAGAAAAAGCATTTGACAAAGAACAACATTCATGATAAAAACACTCAACAAAGTAGGTTTAGAGGGAACATACTTCAATATAATAGAGACCATATATGAAAAACCCACAGCTAACATCATACTCAATGGTAAAAACCTGAGAGCTTTCCCCCTAAGATCAAGAACAAGCACAGCAAAGGAAATAACCAACAAAACTAAAAGACAACCTACTGAATGGGAGAAGATATTTGCAAGTGACATATCCAATAAAGGGTTAGTATCCAAAATATGCAAAGAACTTATACAACCCAACACCAAAAACCAAATAATCCAATTTAAAAATGGGGCAGAAGACATGAACAGACATTTCTCCAAAGAAGATATCCAGATGGCCAACAGGCATATGAAAAGATGCTCGGGCGCCTGGGTGGCTCAGTTGGTTAAGCAACTGCCTTCGGCTCAGGTCATGATCCTGGAGTCCCGGGATCGAGTCCCGCATCGGGCTCCCTGCTCAGCGGGGAGTCTGCTTCTCCCTCTGACCCTCCTCCTTCTCATGCTCTCTGTCTCTCATTCTCTCTCTCTCAAATAAATAAATAAAATCTTTAAAAAAAAAAAAGAAAAGAAAAGATGCTCAACATCACTCATCATCAGGGAAATGTAAATCAAAACTACAATGAGATATCACCTTGCACCTCTCAGATGGCTAAAACCAAGTGTCCATTGATAGATGAATGGATAAAGAAGATGTGGTATGTATGCCTATATGTAAACACACATACACACACACTCACCATCACAAATGAATATTACTCAATTATAGAAAATAGTGAAATCTTGCCATTTGCAACAACACGGATGGAGCTAGAGAGTATAATGCTAAGTGAAATAAGTCAGAGAAAGACAAATACCATATGATTTCACTCATCTGCAGAATTTAAGAAACAAAACCAACAAAGAAAAAACAAAAAAAAACCCAAACTTTAAAAAAAAAATTTATTTAAATTCAGTCAACATTAGGTAGAGTTCAGTGATTCATCAGTTGCATATAACACCCAGTGCTCATTATATCATGTGCCCTCCTTAATGCCCATCATCCAGTTACCCCATCCCCTCACCCATCTCCCCTCCAGCAACCCTCAGTTTGTTCCCTATAGTTAAGAGTCTCTTATGGTTTGTCTCCCTCTCTGATTTGGTCTTATTTTATTTTTCCCTCCCTTCCCTTATAATTCTGTTTTGTTTCTTAAATTCCACATACGAGTGAAATCATTTTCTTTCTCTGATTGACTTATTTCGCTTAGCATAATATCCTCTATTTCCATCAATATCATTGCAAATGGTAAGATTTCATTTTTTCGATGGCTGAGTAATATTCCATTGTATATATATCACATTTTCTTTATCTATTCATTTGTCGATGGACATGAAAAAATGCTCATCACTCGGCATCAGGGAAATACAAATAAAACCACAATGAGATACCACCTCACACCAGTCAGAATGGCTAAAATTAACAAGTCAGGAAACCACAGATGTTGGAAAGGATGTGGAGAAAGGGGACCCCTCACTGTTGGTGAGAATGCAAGCTAGTACAGCCATTCTGGAAGACGGTATGGAGGGAGGTTCTTCAAAAAGTTAAAACAAACAAACAAAAAAACAGACTCTTAACTAGGTTACCAGAGGGGAGGTGGGTGGGGGGATGGGTGAAACAGATAAAAGGGGATTAAGAGCACACTTATCGTGACAAGCACTGAGTAATGTATAGAGTTGTTGAATCAGTGTTGTACACCTGAAACTAATATAATGCTGTATGTTAATCATACTGGAATTAAAAATTTTTAAAAAGGAGTAAGATTTCATATGGTGGTAATTAATATCTTAGGACTGTGAAAATAGTGAACATCAAGGTTTAAGTAATGTTCTTTACCTGTCCCTAATCCCAATATATAAGAGCCTTTTGTGGTGGCATTTATTTCACTTTAACTTCAGTTCATAATGTACACATCCCTCTTACTCTATCTAAATTCCTTATTCTCAAGTCCTTCCATCACCTCCTTATTTTCACCCATCGTGGTCATCTTTCCTGCCCCCCAGACAGAGTCAAGCACTGCAGGTCTGAGGCAGTGGCTCTATCCACTATGATAGTGGGTCTGAGTTTGAGGGCTATCTCACATGGTGGCAGAGCTCTTGAGGGTGTGGGGCAGGCCCAGTGTCTATTAGCTCTGTTATTTTCTACTAAGGTCTCTTCTGTTCCCAGTCTACTGCCATTATTCTCCTGGCTCCAAATAGGAATCTCTCCTCACTTGTCACATATTATAAGTTGAATATTGTCTCACCAAAATGGATATGTTGAAATCCTAACCCCTGCAACTCAGCATGTGACCTTATTGGAAATAGAGTTGCTACAGGTGTAATTAAGACATAGTCATACTGGTTTAGGGTGGGCTCCTAATCCAGTATGACTGGTGTGCTTATACAAAGGAAAAATTTAGACACAGACACACACACTTCACCCATGTAGAGATCAAGGTACAGATTGGAGAGGTGATTCTACATACCATGGAACAGCAAAGATTGACAGCAATCACTAAAAGCTAGGAGAGAGGCATGGAATAGATTCTTGCTCACAGCCCTCAAAAGGAAACAACCCTACTGACACCGTGATATCAACTTCTAGCCTCTAAGACTGAGACAATAAAATTCTGTTGTTTAAACTATTCAGTTTTGTGATATTTTGTTACAGCAGCTCTAGCAAACTAATACAGCCCATTCTAGTAGAATCTCATACAACAATCTGGTAGTTTTCTAAGAGTTTTGGCTACTGGTATACCACTCAGATAGGAAGTCCTGTTCCTCTTCTATCCAACTAGATAAAAAATATGTTACATATAAAAGTTGACACTGTCAACATTTTAGAGTGTCCAAGAAACTCTGCATTGGATATCTCTGGTGTATCTTTACATATGTTTATCTCACCTTTCATTGGTGACTTCCTTATCAGCTACTGAGGTCGATTCATTCCAATCAGAACTAAAGGATAAAATGTATCTGCTCAAACACCGTGTGACATCTTACATACTTTTTTCATACAAATTATCTTCAATTTATCTACAACTGATAATGTGGTTGAATACTAAAAAATTCTCATGTAATTTGGCTATTTGGAAAGAAGTATTTCATTTTCCCCTAGAAGTGCAGCTTTATATGATAGAAACAAAATTCTTAGACCTGTAAAAGAATCCTTAATGGATCAAGATTTTAAAACATTTCTTGACTACTGAACCTAACCCCAATGTGTATCTGCTTTTGCACTTGCATTTATTTCAAATTCAACTATAGTTTGTAGGTACTCGTCCTTCTTACCCCATCTAATTTTCTGATTCTAAGTCCCTCTATCACCTCTTTACTCTTCATGCTTCATGGATGTTTTCCTTGCTCCTCAGATATGGCCAACTAACTTCAGGCCTGGGGCTGGGACTCCATCCAATATGATGGTGGGTTTGGGTTTAGGGCAACTAGCCTCACATGGGGGCAGAGACCAGAAGGGTAATGGAAAGATCTTGGGTCTATTAGCTCCTTTATTTTTCACCGAGTGCTCCTCTGCTCCTGTCCACTGTTTTGCTTTTTGCTTCCAAGTAGTATTCTCTCCTCCCTTGGCTCATACAAGTAGAATGTCATACACAGACACTCTGATAGTTTCCCAAGCATTTTGACTGGTAGTCTCTAAAGCTCATGAACAGACCCATAGTAAATGTTCTCTTTGATTTGTTCCTTCTCTTCAATCTAGATCCAAAACAGAAAAAGTTACATACAGAAGCTGACAGGCTATCTGAACAAGCTGTATTGCCACTGATGTTCCCAAGTGGTTTTCCCACTCAGATGACAGAAAAATCAACTCACCTATTGTTGATATTGCGGCCAGAGGACACCGAAGAGGGCATTGGAGCATTGTTATTTCTGCCAAAGGGAAAAAATACACAAAAAATAAAGTCAGACAACATGGAAGGAAATCATGCTCTTTCCTGAGGAGAGGTGACAGAACCTGAAGCAACAACTTTGAGTTACCACAGTGTAAGCCAGCCTCTGGGGTGTGTGTGTGTGTGTGTGTGTGTGCGCGCGCACGCATGCACATGTGTGTGCATATGCATATGCATGTGCATATTTACTGGAAATAGTAAGAAGTAAGAGAGAAGTTGCAATGATGATTAAATTTTCCTTGCTTCTTTCCCAATTTTTCTACCATTCTGGTAACTGTTGAATAAATTTGGGAAGAGAGAGACAAAGACATGAGAGTGTAGGGATGGGGAAGTATATCCAGGTAACAGTTGATGAAAGGATATAGAGAGAATGGAAAGAAAATGCCAGAACAATGAGAATTTCAATGGCAAGGCTAGTCCCTAGTCAGTATTTGGTAGGGCAGAAAGAAGTAGCTAGATTAGAATCTGCCTAAATTTTGTTTACAAGAGTTTCTAAATTGAAAGTAGAGCACATCATCAGAATGACTTTTCTTCCTGCTAATCCTTTAAAAACATTTTTATTAAGATATAATTGACATACATTATATTAGTTTCAAGTGTACAACATAATGATTTGATATTTGTATATATTACAAAATGATCACCACAATAAGTCTAAGTTAACATCTGTCACCATACTTACAGAATTTTTTCTTGTGATGAGGACTTTTAAGATTTACTCTCTTAGAAACTTTCATATATGCAATACAGTATTATTAACTATAGTCACCATGTTGTATATTACATCCCCATAACCTATTTTATAACTAGTAATTTGTGTCTTTGGACCCCCATCACCCAAGTGGAAGAAACATTCAGTGAACTCAAATACAGGGCAGTGGAACTCATCTAACCAGAGAGCAAAAAAAGAATAAAAAAGTGAAGCTAAAAAAACAATCAAAAATCTTAGGGGCACAGCAAAAGCAGTACTAAGAAGAAAATAAATAGCAATACAAATCTACCTCAAGAAACAAGAGAAGCTCAAATACAAAATATACCCTTATACCTAAAGAAACTAGAAAAAGAATAAACAAAGCCCAACATGAGTAGAAAGAAGGCAATCAAAAAGATCAGAGCAGAAATAAATGGCATAGAGACTTGTGTGTGTGTGTGTGTGTGTGTGTGTGTGTGTATCAATGAAACCAAGGGTTGGTTTTTTGAAAAGATCAACGAAATGGACAAATCTTAGCCACCCTCATTAAGAAAAAAAGGACCCAAATAAATAAAATCAAACAAAAGAGGAAAACTGACACCACTGAAAAACAAAGAATTATATGAAAATACTATGAGAAATTATATGCCAACAAATTAGGCAACCCAGAAGAAATGGATAAATTCCTAGAAACATACAATTTTCCAAAACTGAATTGGAATGAAATATAAATCTGAATAGGTGATTACTAGGAATGAAATTGAATTGGTAATCAAAAAATTCCCCCCAAATAAAAGCCCAGGCCAACATGGATTCACAGGTGTATTCTACCAAACATTTAAAGGAGAGTGAATACCTATTCTCAAATCATTCCAAAAATAAAGGAGGAAGGAAAGCTTCCAAATTCATAATATGAGGCAGGAATTACCCTGATACCAAAACCAGACAAAGACACCACAAACAAAGAAAACTACAGGCATATGTCACTGATGAACATAGATGCAAAAATCCTAAACAAAATATTAGAAAAATCACATTCAACAATACATGAAAAGGATCATTCACCACAATCGAGTGAGATTCATCCCAGGGATGCAAGGATGATTCAGTATTCACAAATCAATCAATGTGATACACCAAGTCAACAAAATGAAGGATAAAAACTATATGATTATCTCATTAGATGCAGAAAAAGCATTTGACAAAATTCAACATCGATTCATGATAAAAACTCTCAACAAAGTTGGCTTAGAGGGAATATACCTTAACACAATAAAGGCCATATATGAAAAATCCACAGCTGACATTATACTCAATGGTGAAAAAAATAGCATTTCCTCTGAGATCAGGAACAAGTCAAGCATGTCCACTCTCACCACTTTTATTCAACATAGTAGTGGAAGTCCTAGCCATAGCAATCAGATGAAAGAAAGAAAAGAAAGCAAAGAAAGAAAACAAAGAAAAGAAAACAAAGAAATAAGAGGCATCCATATTGGTAAGGAAGAATTTAAACTCACTATTTGCAGATGACATAATACTATTCATAGAACCCCTAGAGACTATTAGAAGTAATAAATGAAGTCAGTAAAGATGCAGGATACAAATTAATACCTAGAAATAGGTAGATTTTCTACAGACTAATAAAGAAGTAGCAGAAAAAGAAATTTAGAAAACAGTCCCATTTATAAGTGCACCAAAAATAAAATACCTAGGAATAAACTTAACCAAGGAGATGGAATACCTGTACTCTGAAACTATAAAACATTGTTAAGATAAATTGAAGGCAACACCAACAAATGGAAAGCTATCCTGTACTCATGGATTAGAAGAATTAATCTTGTTAAAATGTCCATATTACCCAAAGCAACCAATAGATTCAATGCAATCCCTATCAAAATACAAACTGCATTTTTCCAGAACTAGAAAAAACAATCCTAAAATTTGTATGGAACAACAAAAGACACTGAATAGCCAAAGTGACATTGAGAAAGAACAACAAAACTGGAGGTATTATAATCCAAGATTTCAAGATATACTACAAAGCTGTAATAATCAAGACAGTATTGTGCTGGCACAAAAACAGAAACATAAATCAATGTAGCAGAATAGAGAGCCCAAAAATAAACACACACTTATGGGGTCAATTAAACTACAACTAAGGCAGCAAGAATATACAATGAGAAAAAGACAGTCTCTTCAAATGGTGCTGGGGAAACTGGACAGCGACATGCAAAAGAATGAAACTGGACCACTTTCTTACAAGTCACAAAAATAAACTCACAAGGGACTAAAGATCTAAATGTGAGACCAAGCACTGGGTGTTATATGCAACTAATGAATCATTGAACATTACATCAAAAACTAATGATGTACTATATGTTGGCTAATTGAATTTAAATTTAAAAAAATAAATATGATGTAAAAAATAAATGTGAGACCAGAAACTACAAAAATCCTAGAAGAGAATAAAGACAGTAATTTCTGTTGACACTGGCCATAGCAACATTTTTCTAAATATCTGTCCTCAGGCAAGAGAAACAACATCAAAAATAAACCATTAGAACTACACTAATATAAAAAGCTTTTGCACAGCAAAGGAAACTATCAATAAATCAAAAAGGCAACCTACTGCATGGGAGAAGATATTTGCAATTGATATGTCCAATAATGGGTTAATATCCAAAATGTATAACTAACTTATACAACTCAACCCCCCAAAACAAATTAAAATGGGCAGAAAACCTGAATAGACATTTTTCTGAAGAAGAAAGATGGCCAACAGACATGAAAAGATGCTCAACATCACTCACCATCAGGGAAATGCAAATCAAAACTACAATGGGGGGGGGCGGAGCAAGATGGCAGAGAAGTAGGAGACCTGGATTTCATCTGGTCTCAGGAATTCAGCTGGATAGGGATCAAACCATTCTGAACACCTACAAACTCAACAGGAGATCGAAGAAAAGAAGAGCAGCAACTCTCTGAACAGAAAAGCGACCACTTTCTGGAAGGTACAACGTGCGGAGAAGTGAATCCGAGGCGATATTCGGGAGGATAGATGGCAGGGGAGGGGGCCTCCGTCTGCCGCTTCTGGCAAGTGATAGAGCCACGGAGCACAAAATCAGAACTTTTAGAAGTGTGCTCGGCTGAGGGATGTTGCTCCAGTGGCTAAGCGGGGGGTGGAACCCTCACGGGACAGTGTGGTCTCAGGACCCTCGGGGTCACAGAAAGACGGGGGGGTGCCTGAGTGCGGCAGAGCTCCCAGGGATCGGAGCGGGGAAGCCAGCTGCAGAGACAGAGCCGAGGCGCGGGCTCTCAGCTCGGGGTTGCCATAAACCGTGATCCACGGCACAGTCAGGCCCCTGCTCCTCCTGCAGGGACCCAACAAGTGGCAGATCCGGGGAGACTCACCTTCTTCCCCCGGGAGGAGAGGTGTGGGAGCACACCGCAGGGATCTGCTGGGTTTGGAGACTCCACACTGGGGTAGGGTGCCAGAGATAGAAACGCGGGGTCACAGGCCGGGTGAGCACGGAGTGCGGCCGGAGACCAGGGAGAGGGGAGTGATTGACTGCTTTTCTCTGGGGGCTCACTGAGGAGCGGGGCCCCAAGTTCTCGGCTCCTCCGGGGCGGAGATTGGGAGGCCGCCATTTTCACTCTCGTCCTCCAAAGCCCAATGGAAAGCTTGCAGGGAACAAAAGCTCCTGAGAGCAAACCCGAGCAGATTACTTAGCCTGGACCAGAAAGGGCGGGGCAATTCCGCCTCCGGCAAAGACATTTGGGAACCACGGCAACAGGCCCCTCCCCCAGAAGATCAATGAGAACAGCCAGCCAAGACCAAGTTTACTGATAAATGAGAACGGCAGAACTCCAGCACTAGGGGAATAATGCACATAGAATCCATGGCTTTTTTACCATAATTCTTTAGCCTTTCAAAGTTAATTTTTTTAACTTTTTTTTAAAAAATTTTTCTTTTTCCCTTTTTCAGCCAACATCTTATCAACCCCTTTCTTAAAAAAAACATTTTTATTTTTCATTTTTAGAGTCATATTCTATCCCTTCATAGTAGTTACCCTTATTTTTGGCATATATATATATATATATATATATATATATATAAGTTGTTCTCTCTTTAAAATTTTGAGATACAGTTTCTTCTAACAGATCAAAATATACCCTAAATCTCTAGTGTATGGTTTTGTTCTACTCTCCTGCCTGATCACATTCTCTCCCCCTTTTTTTTTTTAAATCCTCTTTTCTTTTTTCAAACAACTTCTTATAAAAAATTTTATAAAAGGAATTGATAATTTTCATCTTTACAGTCATATTCCATCCCTTCATCATATCAACCCTTATTTTTGTACATATATAAGTTTTTCTTTCTTTAAAATTTTGGGAGGCACTTTCTTCTAACAGACCAAAATACACCCAAAATCTAGTGTGTGGCACTGATCTATGCACCAGCCTGATCATATTTGATCATATTCTGTTTTTTTTTTTTGTTTTGTTTTGTTCTGTTTTTGTTTTCATCTTTTTTTCTTTTTTTTTCTTTTTCTTTTTTCTTTCTTTCCCTTTCTTTTCCCCCAGCTTCAGGTCTTTTCTGATTTGTTTAGTGTGTATTTTCTGGGGATGTTGTTACCCTGTTAGCATTTTGTTCTCTCATTAATCTATTCTCCTCCAGACAAAATGACAAGACTGAAAAAAATCACCTCAACAAAAAGAACAAGAGGTAGTACCGACTGCCAGGGACCTACTCAATATGGACATTAGAACGATGTCGGATCTAGAGTTCAGAATCATCACTTTAAAGATACTAGCTGGACTTGAAAAAAGCATGGAAGTTATTAGAGAAACCCTTTCTGGAGAAATAAAAGAACTAAAATCTAACCAAGTCGAAATCAAAAAGGCTATTAATGAGGTGCAATCAAAAATGGGGGCGCTAACTGCTAGGATAAATGAGGCAGAAGAAAGAATCAGTGATATAGAAGACCAAATGATGGAAAATAAAGAAGCTGAGAAAAAGAGAGAGAAACAACTACTGGATCACGAGGGCAGAATTCAAGAGATAAGCGATACCATAAGATGAAACAACATTAGAATAATTGGGATTCCAGAAGAAGAAGAAAAAGAGAGGGGCAGAAGGTATATTGGAGCAAATTATAGCAGAGAACTTCCCTAATTTGGGGAAGGAAACAGCATCAAAATCCAGAAGGCACAGAGAACCTCTCTCAAAATCAACAAAAATAGGTCAACACCCTGACATCTAATTGTAAAACTTACGAGTCTCAGAGACAAAGAGAAAATCCTGAAAGCAGCTCGGGAGAAGAGATATTTAACCTACAATGGTAGAAACATTAGATTGGCAACAGACCTATCCACAGAGACCTGGCAGGCCGGAAAGGACTGGCATGATATATTCAGAGCACTAAATGAGAAAAATATGCAGCCAAGAATACTGTACCCAGCTAGGCTGTCATTGAAAATAGAAGGACAGATAAAAAGCTTCCAGGACAAACAAAAACTAAAGGAATTTGCAAACACGAAACCAGCCCTACAAGAAATATTGAAAGGGGTCCTCTAAGCAAAGAGAGAGCCTAAAAGCAACACAGACCAGAAAGGAACACAGACAATATACAGTAACAGTCACCTTACAGTCAATACAATGACAAAGACAGTCTCTTCAACAAATGGTGTTGGGAAAATTGGACAGCCACATGCAGAAGAATGAAACTGGACCATTTCCTTACACCACACACAAAAATAGACTCAAAATGGTTGAAAGACCTAAATGTGAGACAGGAGTCCATCCAAATCCTAAAGGAGAACACAGGCAGCAACCTCTTCGACCTCAGCCGCAGCAACTTCTTCCTAGGAACATCGCCAAAGGCAAGGGAAGCAAGGGCAAAAATGAACTATTGGGATGTCATCAAGATAAAAAGCTTTTGCACAGTGAAGGAAACAGTCAACAAAACCAAAAGAGAACCAACCAATGGGAGAAGATATTTGCAAATGACATATCAGATAAAGGGCTAGTATCCAAAATCTATAAAGAACTTATCAATCTCAACACCCAAAGAACAAATAATCCAATCAAGAAATGGGCAGAAGACATGAACAGACATTTTTCCAAAGAAGACATCCAAATGACCAACAGACACACGAAAAAGTGCTCAACATTGCTCGGCATCAGGGAAATCCAAATCAAAACCACAATGAGATACCACCTCACACCAGTCAGAATGGCTAAAAATTAACAAGTCAGGAAACGACAGATGTTGGCAGGGATGCGGAGAAAGGGGAACCCTCCTACACTGTTGGTGGGAATGCAAGCTGGTGCAACCACTCTGGAAAACAGTATGGAGGTTCCTCAAAAAGTTGAAAATAGAGCTACCATATGATCCAGGAATTGCACTACTGGTATTTACCCCAAAGATACAAATGTAGGGATCTGAAGGGGTACGTGCACCCTGATGTTTATAGCAGCAATGTCCACAATAGCCAAACTGTGGAAAGAGCCAAGATGTCCATCGACAGATGAATGGATAAAGAAGATGTGATATATATATACAATGGAATATTATGCAGCCATCAAAAGGAATGAGATCTTGCCATTTGCAACGACGTGGATGGAACTGGAGGGTGTTATGCTGAGCGAAATAAGTCAATCAGAGAAAGACATGTATCATATGACCTCACTGATATGAGGAATTCTTAATCTCAGGAAACAAACTGAGGGTTGCTGGAGTGGGGGGTAGAGTGGGAGGGATGGGGCGGCTGGGTGATTGACACTGGGGAGGGTATGTGCTATGGTGAGCACTGTGAATTGTGCAAGACTGTTGAATCACATATCTGTACCTCTGAAACAAATAATATATGTTAAGAAAAAAAAAAAGATAGGAGGGGAAGAATGAAGGGCAGGAAATCAGAGGGGGAGATGAACTATGAGAGACGATGGACTCTGAAAAACAAACTGAGGGTTCTAGAGGGGAGGGGGGTGGGAGGATGGGTAATCCTGGTGATGGGTATTAAAGAGGGCATGTTCTGCACGGAGCACTGGGTGTTATGCACAAACAATGAATCATGGAACACTACATCAAAAACTAATGATGTATGGTGATTAACATAACAATAAAAAAATAAAAAAGAAGAAAGATCTGGAAAAAGAAAAAAAAAGTTCCATGAAGGTTAAAAAAAAACACAAAAAACCCACAAAACTACAATGAGATATTACCTCACACCTGTCAAAATGAATAGCTAAAATCAAGACATAAGAAATGTTGGCAAGGATGTGGAGAAAAATGTAATCCTCATGCACTATTGGTGGGAATATAAACTGGTGCAGCCACTGTGGAAAATGGTATGGAGGTTCCTCAAAAAATTAAAAATAGAACTGCCATATGATCTAGTAATTACACTACTGGGTATTTACCCAAAGAATATGAAAACACTAATTCAAAAAGATATGCAACCCCTATGTTTTTTGCAGCATTATTTACAATAACCAAAGTATGGAAACAACTCAAGTGTCCATCGATAGATGAATGGATAAAGAGGGGAGATACACACACACACACACACACACACACACACACACACACACAATGGAATATTATTCAGTCATATAAAAGAATGAAATCTTGCCATTTGCAACAACATGGATGGATCTGGAGGGTATAATGCTAAGTGAAGTAAGTCAGTCAGAGAAAGATAAATACCCTATGATTTCACTTATATGTGGAATTTAAGATGCAAAACAAATGAACAAGGGAAGAAAGAGACAAAGCTAAAAAGAGACCCTTAAATAGAAAATAAACTGATGGTTACCTGAGGGCAGGGGGGAGGGGGTCAGGTGAAATAGGTGAAGGGGATTAAAGAGTACATTTATCATGATGAACACTGAGTAATGTATAGAATCATTGAATCACTATATCATATACCTGAAACTATTAGCACTGTCTGTTAATTATACTGGAATTTTAAAAAATTTTAAGGGAAAATTATGGGTAATTTGAAGAAGTATTCGTAGTCAGTAGTTGGCCTTTTATCTTCCATGTAATATTTGTCTAGATAGCAAAAAATTTCCAACGGTGACCAGTTAATTTCCTCTTCAGCACTGCTCATTCTCCAACATTGACATTAAATGGTTGAATAACTGGCCAGGAGAGAAGCAGAAAAATCTCATGACTGTTTCTGTTCAGACGTATGTGATTTTTAAAATGTATTCTTTCCTTGGCTTGAGTACATAGTAAAAATGCCTTCAGATCAGAGCAATAGCAAGTATTCTCAGTCAGATTACTTAGAAACAAGTCAAAATGAACTCAATGAGTAAAAATTTAATCAGCAAAACATGTTCACATTCTATTAGTATCATTAATGAAAGGAGCACAATTGAAGATTAAGTAGTATTCTACATTTCTCTATTTTAAAAGACTGATAGGGCGCCTGGGTGGCTCAGTTGGTTAAGCGACTGCCTTCAGCTCAGGTCATGATCCTGGAGTCCCTGGATCGAGTCCCGCATCGGGCTCCCTGCTCGGCGGGGAGTCTGCTTCTCCCTCTGACCCTCTCCCCTCTCATGCTGTTTCTCTCTCTCTCTCAAATAAATAAATAAATAAAATCTTAAAAAAAAACTGATAAAATTATTCTCAAAGATATAGTCACATTTTCAACCTAGATCATTTAAGTGTGATAAATTGAAAAAGATTTTAAAACATGGTGCTTTTCTGCGAATTAAAATGAATTATTATATACCCTTTCTTCCCACACGCTGATATCTTTCCATAGTTTTCCATTTTCTTCCTGCCTCAGAATAAGCTATCTCCCCCCAAATAAGAGATCCATCTATAGCTCCCTCCCCCCAGATTTTAACCTGACTTACTCACATGAAAATCAATGTCTTCATCACCATCACTGTGGCTAGAGAGGTAGTCTAGCTTATTTTAAACACCAACAAATGGAAAACTTATCATTAGAGATTTCCTACATGGAGCTGTGATGTGACCAATTTATCTGATCAACAAGAATTTATTGAATCTGAAAATTATAGTAAACATGATCTAGCTTGCAGCAAATCCTAACTTTTTAGAATTTTAGATCCTTGTCCAGAAAATTCTATACCGTCATGGATATTTCAGACTGAATTTCTCCACCCCCTCCAATATATACCTTATCTTTCATTGGTGGATTCATTAGAGATTCCGGATATGAATTCATTTGGATCATTTCTAAAGAATTAAAAACATCTACAATCAGACCCCAGTGACTTCACAGCCAAACTTTTTTGAACTTAGTTACAAGTAGTCTTCAATTTGTAAACTGGTTGAATTCTAAAAATAAAACTTTGTAAATCAGTTATTTGGAAACCAGTATTTCAAATTTTCATTAGAAACAGAGCTTTATATAGTTGTATTGAAAATATCAGGCCTGTCAAAAAAGCCTAACAAATCAAGACAAGTACAATTTTTTACTGTTAACTCTCCTAAGGAACTGCACTGAGGTTGAATTTACTTCAAAATACAACTGTAGTTTGTAGATAGACAGCCTTTCAGCTTCTTCTTATTTCCTGATTATCAAGTTACTTCACTATATCCTTATTCTTCATGTGTCACGTAAGTCTTTTCTGTTCCTCAGTTTGGTTCAAAAACTGCATGCTTGAGGCAGGGGCTTCCTCCAGTATGATGGTGGGTTTACATTTGGGACACCAGCTTTGGATGGTTGCAAAGCTCTGGAGGGTAAGGGGACAGACCAAGGTCTATTAGCTCCATCCTTTTTAAAATTTTTTTAAAGATTTTATTTATTTGTCAGAGAGAGAGAGAGAGAGCACAAGCAGGGTGGTGGGGAGGTGGAGAGGCAGAGGGAAAAGTGGCCTCCCCACTGAGCAAGAAGCCCGATGTAGGACTTGATCCCAAGACACTGGGATCATGACCTGAGCCAAAGGCAGATGCTTAACTGACTAAGCCACCCAGGGGTCCCAGCTCCATTCTTTTCTGTTGAGAGCTCCACTGCTCCCTGTCCACTGCCACCTCTCCTTGCTCAAATAATAGGATCCTCTCTTCACCTGGTCCACTTGAGCAGCATCTCACCACAGACATTATGAGAGTTTCCTAAGAGCTTTGGTTACTGGTTACTAAGGGTCCCAAACAAACTTTAAGTAGAAAGTCTTGTTCCTATGACTTGTTCTTTTTTCTACTTAAATCCCAAAAGAAAGACAGTTACCTGCAGAAGCTTACAATCTCTTATGGAAACCTCTTACTGCCACCAAGGCTATTACCTTTCGGTACACAGATCAGTCAAGTCAACTTACCCCTTGTCATCACTGTTGTCAGAGGATCCTAAAGAGGAATCCATAACTTTGCTAAAGAGTAAAAAAAAAAAAAAAAAATACAAAAAATAAAGTCAGACATTTTGCAAAGCAATTGGGTTCTTTTTCCTGACAGAATTTTAGGACATAAAAGTAAAATCATGAGGAAACAGGACAGAAACAGTTTCAGTACAGCAATGGGACCTCTGAGACAGCCTCTTGTCTCTGTGTTTGTCCACTGGAAAGAGAACGAGAGAATTAAGGGAGATATAGTTTTCACGATTAAACCTCCTTTCTTCTCCATTTTGTCAACCATTCATACATTCAGCAATTTGGGAAATGTGAATGATCTGACCATAGGGACAGGGAGGTGGATCCAGATAATAGGTAGCAAAGGACACAGAAATAAAGAAAATGCCAGAACAATGAATATTCCAGTGTCAAGGGCTAGTTCCTGGTCACCATTTGGTAGAGAAGAAATAAGTAGATAGGTCAAGAATGGCCTAAATAATGTTTAAAAGATTATTCTGAACTGAAAGTAGAACAAGTGTTCAGAATGATTTTTTCTCTCAAATCATCACAAAGAAGTATCTGGTTAAATTATGCAAAGTCAAGACTTCCTGCCACCAAACCACTGAGTTGGATAATTTAATCTCTCTACTATTTAATTTCCTCACCTGTAAAATAAGACACATTGAAAATGCACTTTGCATTTGTCTACTTCATAAAATCATGCTGAATGTTCATCATTTCACAAACATTACTGGTTTTTAGGCAGCCTGCCCTCTTCACCGAATGTTATACCAAAAATACCAATGTGACAAAAAAAAAAAAAAATCAGTGACAACAATATAAACAGATACATATTTAAATTTCAAAAACACTTCAAGATTCTCAAAGTACTACATTCCCATAATTTCCTGGGAAATTTTGGATTCCTATCCACAGGACGGTCTTCCTGCCAAAATTACAGAAATTAAACCAAAGTATGGGTTTAAAAAGCTAACAACACAAACCCTAGGAGTCTCCAGAGGAACGAGAGCTGTCCCTTAACTGGTAGATAGACAGGAAAAGGCTGCTATGGGCAGTCTTCAGGGCCTGGGTTGGAGGGAAAATTTTAAGTTCCATTCTTGCCTTTCCCCTGAGTTGCTTGGAGACAGTCACTGCCATTCTTAGTAGGAACTATCCAGAAGTAGTTAGGATAAAATTTGAGTAGCATTAGGTCAATTGATGAAAATGGAAGGACTGAAGAGCAATCCTTGGGCCTTTACCTCTCCCCTATCTCCAAAGCCCAAGTGAACAACCTAGAAGCCTACCTTCTCCAATGCTGTTTTTGCCCGGAACCTTAAAGGTGACATACACTGGCCAGAGAAATTACCTGGGTCACAGTGTTTCACTGTTCTGCAGACTCTCTGTCCCCAGGCTATCACCTCCCCTTATGTTAAATTTACTGAGATAAACATACCTTAGGTCCTAGCTTTCAACAGGGTGACTTATATTAACTCACTCAACCCAGGATACTTTTGAAAGTTGAAAGGACAAGCTATTAATAATTATGCTTTGAGAACAGCCACAGATTGAAATTGTCCCAAGCAAATCTTCAGCCCTTCCCTAATACAAGTTACCGGGGGCGGGGGCGGGGGGGGGGCGGCAATGGCCACA
This sequence comes from Halichoerus grypus, assembly GCF_964656455.1. Lineage (NCBI taxonomy): Eukaryota > Metazoa > Chordata > Mammalia > Carnivora > Phocidae > Halichoerus > Halichoerus grypus. The sequence continues at coordinate 61,319,146 of NC_135715.1, read as the reverse complement.
AGGAATGTGAGCTCACAAATCAAAATAATTAGATATCTGAGGAGTACAATCACTGAAAAAGAAATACAACAAACTCAACAACATATACCATCTGAAACAGAACCATTGGATCATACTGACCAAGATTTTTAGGTAAGCATTAGAAATACCTTAAAGATACAAGGGAAGAAGTTAATAAGTAAAACGAGAGTAAGAAATCCTAAGAAAAAACCCAGGCAAAATAAGTCAGTCAGAGAAAGACAAATACCATATGATTTCACTCACATGTGGAAATTAAGAAACAAAGTAGGGGGAAGGGGAAGGAAAAATAAGATGAAAATTGAGAGGGAGGCAAACCATATAAGAGAGGCTGAACTCTAGTAAACAAACTGAAAGTTCCTGGAGGGGCGATAGGTGGAGGGAAGGGATAATTGGGTGATGGACATTAAGGAAGGCACTTGATGTAATGAGCACTGGGTGTTACAACTGATGAATCACTAAATTCTACCTCTGAAACTAAAAAAAAAAAAAAAAAGACTGAGACCAGGAAAGGTCTAATAAAATACCTGAAGGCATACGATGAATGAAGGACATCAGTGAGGGTCATTGTAAGGCCAGGATTCTACCCTCTGCTTATACATTCATTAAAAGGAACTTCTAAATACACACACACACACACACACACACACACACACACACAAAAGAGGATATCTTAAATGTAAAAGTCTAATTGTTGAAATAAGGAAACATTTCATAGGATAAATAGTAGTTTGGATACATGTGGAAAGTAAATTAATATGGAGTTAGAAGACAAAGTTGAGAGAATCTCCCAGAAAATAGTAGAAAAAAATAGAACATACAAAACAAAAGCCAGTTAATATAAAGGATAAAAACAGATCTCTAATACCTGGATTATAGAAATCTAAGAAAAAATAAAAAGAAAATATTTGAAAAATAAATTTATCAAAATTAAGGAAAGAATATCACAAAAGTGATGCTTCATCTAACAAACATTTAAATGGTATTTACTAAGTGCCAGGCATTGTCCTGATGCTTCACAAATATTTCAACTGGTCCTCATTACAACTCTTGCCAGAGAAACTATTATTATTTATTTTAACCAATTCACAGATCTTGAATAGTCATAGGTCTCTAACATCCATCACGCTGATTTGTAAGCCACTCATCGCTAATAAAAATCTGTGACCTTCTCTGGTAATTAACAGTGTTTCACATATTGATTGAGATGGGACAACTAAAGCCCTTGTAGTGGCCATCTCAAAATGGTCACACACACCACCCCCCACCCCCCACGGACAGAGCAGCCCCAGTAGGGCATCCAACTGTCCCAGAGGAGAAGCTTAAAGTGACTGTGACTCAGCAAAGGAAACAGTCAACAAAACTAAAAGACAACCTACAGAATGGGAGAAGATATTTGCAAAGGTCTTATCAGATAAGGGGCTAGTACCCAAAATCTACGAAGAACTTATCAACCTCAACACCCAAAAACAAAAAATCCAGTCAAGAAATGGGCAGAAGACATGAACAGACATTTCTCCAAAGATGACATTCAAATGGCCAACAGACACATGAAAAAATGCTCAACATCACTCAGCATCAGGGAAATCCAAACCAAAACCACAACGATATACCACCTCACACCAGTCAGAATGGCTAAAATTAATAACTCAGGAAACAACAGATGTTGGCAAGGATGTGGAGAAAGGAGAACCCTCTTACACTGTTGGTGGGAATGCAAACTGGTGCAGCCACTCTGGAAAACAGTATGGAGGTTCCTCAAAAAGTTTAAAAAACAACTACCCTATGACCCAGCAATTGCACTAGTAGGTATTTATCCAAAGGATTCAAAGGGGCACATGCACCCCAATGTTTATAGCAGCAGTGTCCACAACAGTCAAACTATGGAAAGAGCCCAGATGTCCATCAACAGATGAATGGATAAAGAAGAGGTATATACACACACACACATATACGTACAGTGGAATATTACTCAGCCACCAAAAAGAATGAAATCTTACCATTTGCAATGACATGGATGGAACTAGAGGGTATTATGCTAAGTGAAATAAGTCAGTCAGAAAAAGCCAATTATATTATTTCACTCATATGTGTAATTTAAGAAACAAAACAGATGAACATAGGGGAAGGGAAGGAAAAATAAGATGAAAACAGAGAGGGAGACAAACCATAAGAGACTCTTAACTCTAGAAAACAAACTGAGGGTTGCTGGAGGGGAGGTAGGTCAGGGGATAAGGTAGGTGGGGGAATGGGGTAACTGGGTGGTGGGCATAAAGGAGGACACTTGATGGAATGAACACTAGGTGTAATATGCAACTGATGAATCACTAAATTCTACCTCTGAAACTAATAATACACTGTGTGTTAATTAAATTGAATTTAAATTTTAAAAAAAGTGACTGTGACTGGCACATGCATATTATTACTGGCATACTGCCTAAGCTGTAGTATTTTAAGGAAATTATAAGTATAAAACAAGGTCTTTAAATTGTGAGTTTGCCAAATTTCATTTACATACAGTTTACATTATGAAAGAAGGTATACATATATTCCCTATTCTATTAACCAAGGCTGAGAATTATCTTACAATTTAGTAAATTCGAGTCTTATCACTTACTTATTTTTTTGATGCATGAACCAGAGATATAAAGGGTTCCTCTTTAATCTCTGCATGGTATTGTCTTGTGGTTGTATTTAATCTACAATTAATCTAAAAAAAAAAAAAAGAAAGGCACATATGAATTTTTTATTCAGTATTTTTAAAACACATAGGATATTTGCCCAATTAGAAAGAAAGTCATACATAGAACTTATTAGGCATGGATCAGCATTTCTAAAGTCTTGAATCCACGAACTTCTAAAATCTACAATACTGTACAATTTTATCAATCCTGTGAAATGTGCATTTTGTATTTTCCCCTCAGTATTTTATTTTGGATCGAGAAATAGAAGAAAAGTTTTTTGAATGTTCAGGAAAAGTTTAGTTCAAAGACAGGACACTTTAAAGATTGCTCTCTTGCTGCATAGGACCAAGCAAATGAAACAAAATTCATTTCAAACCAATTTTACATCATCATAGGGATTTATGATATTTCCATCCTAAAATATTCTGTAGCATAAATCAAAGGGATGAGAAAGCAAAGACGCATCCTTCAACACTTCACAGAACACTTTCTGTCATGCAAGAAAACTGGAAGTCACTGGAGAATAAGATATTTTCAAGTACATTGCCAAGTTATCGAGGAGGCAGCCTGAAATGTGCCACAAGGCCTAAATTCTGGGCAAGGAGAGAAAAATGAAAACAAATTGAAAAATATTTTCATAAATAGATCAATTTGTGCATAAATGTTGATTTTGAATTTTGGGTTTGAGGGCCAATGACCTGTGAATTCCGTACCTTCAGACCACCTCATGGGCAGTGGGAGTAGGAATCCCAAAGTTCTGAGGTTGCTACCTTCTGTTCCAGAGGTGGCCAGGAAAACCAGGGTGGACCAAGGCAGAGCCACATATTTAAGGATATTTCTTCCCTACAAACCTCGGATCTGCTTACCTGCAGGCAGGGCTGCTTTTGAGGGGCCGCAGCAGAAGGGTGGTGGACGCAGAAGGACTACGATCTTGTTACTTGAATACAACTTTTCCTAAGTGGGATCAAACATTACTAGAGATACTAATAGCAGTGTTCTTTCCTGATGCCTTCCAGGACAATGCCTTTCACTTCTTTTCCTTCTTTTTTATTTTTAATTTCCCCCAGCCAAGCCTGTTAAGTCAAATCTTGCCCCAATTTCTGGCCAGCAACAAGGTTACAGCTATTTGGTCCTATATTGGCCTAGTGCACCCCTATCCCCTACCCACACATCCCCACCCCACAACCCCTCCACTTCTGGTACTCTGAGGTTAAGGAGGTTCTGGGAGGTCCCCGGGAAGAAACAAACATTTATTAATGCTCCCCACAGCTGAGCACAAGGCAAAACTTCCTGTCTGTGGCCACAAAGACCCCCCCATCCTGCCCCCTCCCCTCACCTTCCAGCCCTCCCTCTAAAACATTATATTCTTCTCACTCTTAGTGAGGATGAAAGGCAATGTTAGCCAACATAAACGGCAGAGTATAGGATGCCCTTGTCCAGAGACCCCTCCACCCCTAGGTCTTTACCTGGTACTGGTAACAAGCCAGTACTGGAATAAGAACTCCGTGTCCATGGCAACCCCAAACAACAGATTCCAGGTGGTCCTGAGATAGTAGTAGAGTGGGGAATACAATGAACTTGGTTCCACACTGATTCCAGTTGGTCCTGAGATTGTAGTAGTAGAGTGGGGAATACAGTGAACTTGGTTCCAGGCTATAGGGTCTTAAAAATAGATGCAGTTCTCCTTAAAGATGGGAGAGGGGAGTACCAAGATCAAAGATCCCAGGATAATAATCTCAGAGCAGACTGTCCCACCTTATACCTTTTATTTTGTAAGAAAGAGAATGATAAGAGGGCTGAATGTTTTCTGGCTAATACTAAATTTGACTAAAATAGGCAAGGTTGATATAGGACTCACGACAAAAATTATATATGCAAGCTATCATTTCATGGGATTGAGAGGAAGCAATCAAATATTAGTTTTAAATTTAAAATACACCCATTTTCCTTTTAAAGTAAACCTGAGAAGGTGGAAACAAATGTCAAAGAAAGGAAAACAAATACGGAAAGAAGGTTTTAAAAAGTATAGGTGAAACAATAGAAATTTCTGTATGAAAATTACAATATAAGAATTACCCCAGAAAGAAATAAGAAACACCTGTTTGACAGTCTGTATTGGTACATGTTCTGATGCTGAATAAATGGTCACAGTTGAAGTCATGGAAAAAAAATTAAGATCATATTTATTTAATATTTCTGTAAGTACTTCACAAGATACAAGAACGAATAAAACATGGTCACTGACTTCAGTATCACGTTGATGACCTCCAGGCCAGACCATTTTGAAATATGCCCAGAGCATTCTGTTCTCTGTGAGAAAGACCTTCACCAGAGTCTTGTCTGACCTAAGGGAAAGACAAGAAGACAACCTTAGCCCCTTCTAGCCTTCCTGTCTCCCATAAGAGGATGAAAAAGAGACTAAGAAACCCTTTTGAAGGTCCCAGTACTTGTTTCTTTCCATGTCTTAATATTTTATTGAAAACTGGGCTTTTAAAATAACTGCACTGATCTTTCCCTTTCCCCAGGGTTTACTGTTGTTTATTTAGTGACTTCTCTGAATTCTGATTAGAAATTTCTAATTCAAAATTCTGTAAAATCTATTCTTTGTAAAGTGCGGCCACTGAAGTCAGCTTGATTAGCATAATGGTCAGCTAATAAATGTACAGATTCCCTCAGATGCCTGGAACCGGTAAGTCTCTCAGTAGACACAAAGAAGCTTCATGTACTGCTTGAGCGTGACTTCCACACAGGCAGGCAGGTTACAACTCCACCATAACCTACATTTTCTTCTTGTGCAAAACCTCAAGATTGGCCAAAGATAAGAAAGACCTGAAAAGACCTAAAATTTTCAAGTGTGCAAAATCCTGGACATGTGTACAGCCTTAAATGTGCAGGTCCTAGGAATATATTGCAGAGTCCCAGGAATATATTGCAGCTTTTCAAACTCCCTATGGATATTGCATTACACAGCTTTTTCTTTTGCCCCAACTATTATCTATACCTCAGGCAGCCATGATGTTCAACAGTTGTCTCTGATTCACTGATTTCAACAAATGTCCCCAGGGCAAAGGCTGGGTAAGCTCCAAGTCAGGCCACATAAAGACAGTCTTGTGAGTGGGGTCTTGCAGGGACCCACTAGATAGGTCAAATAGCGACATTTCTCTGGGAATAGACCTTTGAATCGCTCTAATCCCCTTCTGTCCCCTCCATTGGCACCCAGGAGACTGGTTTTCACCATGATAGCAGGATGTTGGTCTTTAAGGCTACCATGGAGCTGGGTTAAGTGAGACATGAATGGCACAAGTTAGAACATCACAAAGTTCTCTGTTCTCACCAAAATCCAGCCTATGTTCTTAAATAAATGCTCCCCAGCTTGCTGCAAGCCTTTGGTTAATTTCCAGAGTTCTGGAAAAGATGATTCTGACCATTTTTGCCAACATTCTTGCTATTTTTATAAAGGGAAGAATTTTTGGAGATCCCTATTTTGCCATTTTCACTGGCATTACTTCTAAAAATACTTTTAAATATATTGCTAAATTTAAAAAAAGGTAAGGGAAGTACTAAATGATCACAGGCACACAAACACACACATACATACATGCATATATACACACTCTGGTACTGAAACTAAAGTGGTAAATGACACAGAAGCCTGGAATGCCTTGGAAGTGTGCCAAGCCAAAAAATCTAGAGTTTTGTTGGTTAATATTGTGGCTGCCTGAAGTGCTAAATAGGAAGTGAGCAAACAATAGGCTAACCAAAATATTTTGAAGGGAGGAACGTAGGGAGGGAGGGAGGGAAGGGAGGAAGGGAGGAAGGGAGGAAAGTATGTCAAGAAAGGACTTTGAAAAGCTCTAACATATTCCTGGGAATCTAGAGTTTTGTTGGTTACCTAAGTAATAGGATTTGAATTTGACAAAGTGGTGAGCCGAATCTGAGACCTACATGTAAATCCAGGCACCCAGACTGGCTATATATTTAGTGGAAATAAAAAAAAAAAAAAAAACTTGAAAAAAACCTATATGCTAACAGAGTGATCAAAAAGCAAATCAGTGTCTCTGTTGGCATTGGGTTTAAAAATATTAATAATTTTAATAATCTCCGTAATGTTTTGTAACCAGCTTTACGCTCTTCCTGGGATTTGAATTGATGCCACACTCACAGTCCAAGAAACCTCAATCCAATCAATTAAATTGAAGTGGCTCCTGATTGGTAGTGACCCTAACACCCAGCAGAAACCAAGGCAAATCATCTCAATTTAGATCCCTCAGGATTCCCAAACCTAAAGTTCAGCCAAATACGAGCTCTTAACACAATCTAGCAAACATGTGAGGAATCATACTCTCATGAACAGAAGTCAACAGAAATTATAAAAAGAAAAAAACATGGAAAGAATACAGATATTAAAGAAACTTCATTCTCAGGAAATATGTTTAAAAGTATGGTATACACAACTAATGAGTCATTGAACATTGTATCAAAAACTAATGATGCAAAATATGTTGGCTAATTGAATTTAAATAAAAAAATAAATAAAAGTATGTTTGAAGTGAAAGATAGAGATCAACACTACCTGGAACAAAAAGAAGGGCCATTGGCCTGCTTTGGAACTTCAAAACTGATTTTTTGAAGGGGACGATGCTAGAGCTTGGACTTGAAGGACAGTAGATAATAAGCCAGGAGGAAAACAGTGGTGAGAAAATTCCAGACAGAAAAATCATAAAAAACAATTACATGGAAGCCCTGAACAGCATGGGGACTTTTGAGGAAACTGTAAACATTATCTATTACTGACATAAATAACATGCAGAGCAGGGAGTAGCACAAGTTCCAAAAATAGCCCTGTACACCATATTAAGAAGTACAGACTTTATATGCCAGCAAAACTGGACACTCTAGAAGAACTGGATAAATTCCTAGACACTTAGAATCTTCCAAAACTGAACCAGGAAGTAATTGGTCTGTTCAGATTTTTTATTTCTAGCAATGAAATTGAATTGAATCAGTAATCCAAAAATTCCCAAACAAAAGTCCAGGACCAGATGAATTCATAGGCGAATTCTACCAAATATTTTTAAAAGAGTTAATACCTATCCTCTTCAATATATTTTAAAAAGATAGAGGAAGGAAAGTTTCCAAATATAGTCTACGAGGCCAACATTACCCTGATATCAAAACCAGACAAAGATACCACAAAAAAAGAAAACTACAGGCCAATAGCTCTGGTGAACAGAGATGAAAAATTCTCAACAAAATATTAGCAAACAACATTTAGCAATACATTAAAAAGATCATTCACCACCAACAAGTGAGATTTATTCTGGGGACACAAGGATGGTTCAATATTCACAAATCAATATGTTACATATATATAAAGGATAAAAAATCATGTCATCTCGTAGGATTTTGTCAAATGCTTTTTCTGTACCAACTTCTGTCTATGATAAAAACTCAACAAAGTGGATTTATAGGAAACACACCTCAATATTATAAAGGCCATATATGAAAACCCACAGCTAACATGATACTCAATGATGAAAAACAGAGCTTTCCCTCTAAGATCAGGAACAAGAAAAGGATGTCCATTCTCACCACTTTTATTCAACATAGTTCTGGAAGTCCTAGCCACAGCAATCAGACAAGAAATACAAGGCATCCAAATAGGTAAGGAAGAAGTCAAACTGTCACTTTTTGCAAATGACATAATACTATACATAGAAAATCCTAGACTCCACCAAAAAACTATTCGAATAAATGAATTTAGTAAAGTATCAGGATATGAAATAAATGTACAGAAATTAGTTGTGCTTCTATGTACTAATAATGAAGTACCAGAAAATTAACAATTCCATTTACAATCGCACCAAAAAGAATAAAATAGCTAGGAATAAACTTAACCAAGGAGATGGAAGACCTGTACTCTGAAAACTATAAAACATTGATAAAAAACATTGAAGATTCAACAGTCTTACACAATTCCTGTACCTCTGAAACAAATAATATATTATATGTTAAAAAAAAAAAAAAAGAAGATAGTAGGAAGGGAAAAATGAAGGGGGGGAATCGGAGGGGGAGATGAACCATGAGAGACTATGGACTCTGAGAAACAAACTGAGGGTTCTAGAGGGGAGGGGGATGGGGGGATGGGTTAACCTGGTGATGGGTATTAAAGAGGGCACATATTGAATGGAGCACCGGGTGTTATACGCAAACAATGAATCATGGAACACTACATCAAAAACTAATGATGTATGTATGGTGATTAACATAACATAATAAAATAAAAATTTGAAGATGACACAAACAAATGGAAAGATATTTCATGCTCATTGTTTAAAGAAAAAAAAAAACAAGATTATTTTCTCCAAAGATTTTTTAAAGTAATCTCTACACCCAACGTGGGGCTTGAACTCACAACCCCAAGATCAAGAGTCACATGCTCTACGAACTGAGCCAGCCAGGCACCCCAGAAAATTTTAATCCTGTTAAAATGTCCACACTACCCAAAGAAGTTTACAGATTCAATGCAATCCCTCTTAAATTACCAACAGCATTTTTCACAGAACTAGAACAAAGAATCCTAAAATTTGTATAGAGCCCAAAAGACCCTGAATAGCAAAGGAATCTTGAGAAAGTAGAACAAAGCTGGTATCATAATCCCAGATTTTGGGATATACTATAAAGCTGTAATAATCAAAACATTATGGTACTGGCAAAAAAATAGACACACAGATCAATGAAACAGAATAGAGAGCCCAGAAATAAATCCACACTTATAGGGTCAACTAATCTAGGACAAAGGAAGCAAGAATATGCAATGGGTAAAAGATAGTCTCTTCAATAAATGGTGCTAAGAAAACTGGACAGCTACATGCAAAAGAATGAAACTGCACCACTTTATTACCCCATACACAAAATAAACTCAAAATGGACTAAAGACCTAAATGTGAGACCTGAAACCATAAAACTCCTAGAAGAGAGCACAGGCTGTAATTTCTTTGACATCAGCTGTAACAACATTTTTCTAGATAGTTCTCCTCAGGCTAGAGAAACAACAGCAAAATTCAACTATTGGGACTACACTAAAATAAAAAGCACAGCAAAAGAGACCATCAACAAATTGAAAATTGAAAAGGCAACCTACTGAATGGGAGAAGATATTTGCAAATGATATATTTAATAAGGAGTTAACAAAAATGTATATAAAACTTCTACAACTCAACACCAAAAAAATATCCAATTTTAAAAATGGGCAGAAGACTTGAATAGACATTTTTTCAAAGAAGACTTACACATGGCCAACTGACACATGAAAAGATGTTCAACATCACTCATCAAGGAAATGAAAATCAAAACCATAAAGAGATATCACATTACACTTTTCAGAATGACTAAAATCAAAAACACAAGAAACAAGTGTTGGGAAGATGGGGAGAAAAAGGAACTCTTGTGCAATTTTGGTGGTAATGTAAATCAGTGCAGCCACTCTGGAAAATAGTATGGAGGTTCTTCAAAAAATAGAAAAATGCAAATACCATATGATCCAGTAATTCCACTACTGGATATTTACCCAATGAAAACAAAAAACACAAATTCAAAAAGATACTGCACCCCTGTGTTTATTGCAACATTATTAACAGTATTTATCATGGACAAATATGGAAACAATCCAATTGTCCATCAATAGATGAATGGATAAAGAGGAGGTGGAATATTACTCAGCCATAAAAAGTATGAAATCTTGTCATTTGCAACAACATGGATGGACCCAGGGAGGATTATACTAAGTGAAATAAGTCAGACACAAATAGACAAATACCATATGATTTCACTTATATGTGGAATCTAAAAAACAAAGCAATTAAACAAAAAGCAGAATCAGACCCATAAATACAGAGCACAAACTGATAGTTACCAGAGGAGAGGGGAGTGGGGGGGATGAGCAAATTGACTGAACGGGAGTGGGAGATACAGGCTTCTAGCTATGGAATGAATAAGTCATGGGGGATAAAAGGTAGAGCATAGGGAATATAGTCAATGGTATTGTAATAATGTCGTATGGGGACAGATGGTAGCTACACCTGTGAGAATAGCATAAGGTATAGACTTGGCCAATCACTATGTTGTATAACTGAAACTAATGTAACATTGTATGTCAACTGTACTTCAATTAAAAAAAAAAAAAAGAAGTACATTCTCTGACATGGGCCATAGCAACTTCTTTCTAGATAGGCCTCCTGAGGCAAGGGAAACAAAAGCAAAGATTTAACTATTGGAACTACATCAACTTAAAAAGCTTCTGTACAGCAAAGGAAACAATCAGGAAAACTAAAAGGCAACCTACAGAATGGGAGAAGATATTTGCAAATGACATATGCGATAAAGGGTTAATATCCAAAAGATATAAAGAACTGATACAACTCAACACCCCCAAAAATGAGTAATCCAATTAAAAAATAGGCAGAAGACATGAATAGACATTTTTCCAAAGACAACCTATAGATAGCTAACAAAAACATGAAAAGATGCTCAACACGACTTATCAGGAAAGCTACAATATCACCTCACACCTATCAGAATGACTAAAATCAACAACACAAGAAACAGATGTTGGCAAGGATATGGAGAAAGGGAAACCCTCTTACATTGTTGGTAGGAATGCAAACTGGTGCAACTACTCTGGAAAACAGTATGGAGGTTCCTCAAAAAATTAAAAATAGAAGTACCATATGATCCAGCAATTGCACTACTAGATATTTACTCAAAGAATATAAAAATACCAATTCAAAGGGATACATGCACCCCCATGTTTATAGGCTTATAGCAGCGTTATCTACTATAGCCAAATTATGGAAACAGCTGAAGTGTCCATCGATTGATGAAGGAAAGAAGATGTGATTTTTTTATATATATATAAATATATATATGGAGAGAGAGAGATATTATATCTCCATAATGGACTATTACTTGGCCATAAAAAATAAGGCAATCTTGCCATTTGCAATGACATGGATGGAGCTACAAAGTATTATGCTAAGTGAAATAAGTCAGTCAGAGAAAGACAAATACCATATGATTTCACTCATATCTGGAATTTAAGAAACAAATGAGCAAAAGGGAAAAGGAGAGAGAGAGAGAGGCAGGCAAAGAGAACAAATATGGCTACCAGAGGGAAAGTGGGTGGGGGAGATGAGTGAAATAGGCGATTAAGGAGGGCACTTGTTGTGATGAGTACTGGGTATTGTATGGAAGTGTTGAATTACTACAATGCACAGCTGGAACTAATATAACACTGTATGTTAACTAACTAGAATTTAAATTAAAAAGAGGTACAGACTTTAATAGGCAATAGGGGGTCAGCTGAAGGATTTTAAGCATGGGCATTTCATGATCATTTTGTTTTAGGTAGGCTGTCTAGCAATAGTGAGGGAAAGAATTTAGGAGGGACAACACTGAAGGATTAGAGATCTAATAGGCTACTACACAGCTTAGGTGAGAGACACTGAGGGCTGAAAAACCTCGGGTAGTAGTAAGAATTGAGAGGAGACACAGACTTGAGAAATAGACAAAAATCTGTAAAACTTGTGATGACTATTTATGTGGAAGATGAAGGGGAAATAGCTCCCTTGTTTCTTCCCTAGGTGCTCCGTCTTGATACTGGAAATAAGGAAGAATAGGTTGGTGGCAGAGAAAGATAACAGGTTCAGTTTTGAAGGTTTTAGGTTTGGGGTACTTGTAGAAAACCAAGGCTGGGGATGCTTAACAAGCAATCAAAGCGTCAAGCTCAGAGCAGTCAGCACTGACAACTAACCACTTGGCGGATAACTCACCTAAGGAGACTGTAGGGGGAAAAAAAAGCAGCAGCCATGGTAGTACCTCAGGTTTTCCTGAAATTCAGGAAAAGCTTGATGCTTTTTGGAATAAGACAGTTTTTAAGCAAAAACAATTATGCAGAAAAATTTAAAGCAATTCCCATAATATCAAAATATTGAGAACTACCATAATGTCAAAGAAAAATAGAATGGTTAATATGTTATATCCACCTCAGAGAATATCAGTTCTTTTAAGTAATGTGTAGGAAGAGTTTACATAAACAATGTTTATGATTAAATGTTAAGTTTTTTTTACCTTTACTTAAAATGGTATGTATTGTGTAAATACTGTAACAATATGTATAGCCAACCCTGGAAAGACACAAATATATTAGAAGTAATTTTTCAAAAAAAAAAAAGTAATTTTATCAAATTATTCAGAGTTCTCCCTATAATATTTGTATAATGGGAAAACAACTGTTAAAAACACACTTTCCCACAATGAGATAACACCTCACACAGTAGGATGGCTATAACAAAGACAAATAGATGATATCTAGGTTGACAATGATAGGAGAAACTGGAACTCCCATACACTGCTAGTGGGGATGTAAAATGGTGCAGCCACTTTGGAAAACAGTTTGGCAGTTCCTCAAAAGGTTAAACAGAGAGCTACCACAGGACCCAGCAATTCCTAGGTATATACCCAAATGAAATGAAAACATAGATCCACACAAAGACTTGTACGTGAATGTTCATAGCAAAATCATAATAGCCAAAAAGTAGAAACAACCCAGATGTTGATCAAATGATGAATGATTATTTAAAATTTGGGATTTCCATACAATGTAATATTATTCAACAATAGAAAGGAATGAAGTACTGACATGTGCTACAAGTTCGATGAACTTTGAAGATGACATGCTACGTGAAGGAAACCAGGCATAAAAGACCACAGGTTGTAGGATTCCATTTATACGAAATGCCCAGAATAGGCAGACCTATAGAGACAGAAAGTAGATTACAGGTTGCCCAGGTCTTGGGTGTCTGGTGGAGAGAAGAATAACAGGTATGGGGTTTCTTTTTGGAGTGAAGAAACCCTAAAATTAGATTGTGATGATGATCGTGCAACTCTGTAAATATACTAAAATCCATTGAACTGCATACTTTAAAAGGGTGAGTCATAGGGTATGTGAGTTCTATCTCAGTAAAAGCTTTCTATTTTTTCGAATTTTATTTAAACTCAATTAACATATAGTGTATTAGTTTCAGACATAGAGTTTAGTGATTCATCATCTGCATATAACACTCAGTGCTCATTCCATCAAGTGCCTTCCTTAATGCCCATCACCCAGTTACCCCACCCCCCCACCTCCCTTCCAGCAACCCTCACTTTGTTTCCTAGAGTTTAGAGTCTCCTATGGTTTGTCAGTAAAAACTTCTTAAAAATATCTCATTTCCATCCACCCCCAGGGGAAACAAACACTGAAACACATCCTCTTCCATACCATGTCTGATGCAAGGCAGGCCCTCCGTAAGTGCAGAATCTATCAAATGAAAAATGAAGTCAGTGGCCTCTGATTTTCTACCTTGGTACAAAGTCTGCCCCCCACCCCAGGTCCCATCTGCTGGTGTCACCTCAGTCTCAGGAAATGTGGTCCTGAAGTCTGTAGGGCACGTAGCCTTGTCTCTGGCCTTAACCCTGGGGTTCCTACACACCTTTCCCGCTGGCCTCACTGGGCACCAGGGAGATTCATGGGGGATTAGCTTTTCCGGAAGCAAGCCCCAGCAGGACTGCGTCCTAATACAGATCCTCCACATTCTGGACATGGGTGCTGCAAGGGGAGTTTGGGATACTTACCCCTCAAGGACGGGGCGGGGTGAATTTGGGGGGTTCCGAGGCTGAGTGAGGTCTCAGTGTTCTTCTGACTAGGTCGGACTTCTCTCAGGGAGGGAGGAGGCTGTTCCCCAAGCCCGTGCAGCAACTGCAGCCAGGCCACAGGCCGAGCCCTCAACTCTGGCACTGTCTAAAGCACCTTTCATGTTCGTTCCCTGTTTTACCACGACTGGTTGATCCGCATTAACAGCCAGATGAAAGCTGGGCCTTAGATTTCCGGCTCACCCAAGCCCCAACAGCCAGGGCCCAGTGGGGGTTCAACAAACAGTAGTCAATATTATTCTACCTTATTTCACTACATCCCTGGAGTTCCAGCGCAGAGGGGTTCCACACCTTGGGGGGTCCAGTCCCTGAGAAGGCTTCGGAGAACCATCTGAAGCCCAGAAGTGCAAGAGCCCCAGAATGCTCCAGTTATGACGAAGCAATGGGAAAAGCCCCCAGAAGGTGCAGGTTGAAAGGACCCTCAGGCATCCAGAAAGCCTGCTTGACCCTGATCTGGGAGGTTATGTGCCCAACTCTTGTCTCGCGGAAGCGATGGTGGTAGAATTCACCCTCAGGTGAAGTCTGTGAAAACCTCCACCAGGAAGCTGGAGGAGGGCGCCCATAAGGCAGGGCTCCTGACATTGGCCCCGCCCCAAAGCGTGCTGGGCGAGGCCTCCTTCCAGAGAGCCCTCCTGTGGCTTATTAACTCTCCCAAATAGTCAATAAGTGCCAATTACGTGTGCAGCTCCAGATGCTGGGGGCAGGGCAGTGAGTGGGCAAGACAGAGAACCAAGCCAAAAGTCACAACACAGTGTGACGGAGAAAGGAAGGTCTCCCAGAGGGACACCTCTTTCACAATAAAAGGAAGGAAAGGGGAAAGATGGGGTGGGATGTGAAACTCATTGAAGGTTTGTTGATGAAAAGCTCCCATCTGATGGCTTATGGTTCTTCTGTGAAATGGGGGCTCCAACCCATCTATTAGGGGAACAAAAATTTGGGGAAAGTGGAAAATATTTGAAATGGCCTTGAGTAGGAAGGAGGAAGGGTTGACTGAGGAGATAATGTGAACTGCAGAGGCAGGAAGCTTTGTGGTGGGTTCACGGGCTACGCATAGTGCCTAGCACATTGAAGGTAATCAACATCAATGTAGTAAATGAAATAGTGAAGGAATAAATGATTTTCACTTGGTGTTGGAGCAGGTCACTAGTGATAACCATGAGTTTATGGTTGCACCAGTATCCTTATGGGCGTGCTTTTATCAACTTGACCTGAACCACTTCGCAGTTGGCAGATCTGGAAGAAGCAGAGTTGGGATTTTGCCAGGTGGGAAGGATGAAAAAGGAATGACAGAGGTATTTGGGATATCTGGTAAGTGATAAACCTTGAAATCTACCACAGAGGGAAGAAATAAGGACAAGAAGTTGCTGATGGTCAAAGGGGTGGGTGGAAAGGTTGATAAATTGAGGATCCTGACAAGGTTAACAACACCGCTGTCTAAATCCAGTCCTTATCCAGACTTTTCAGTTACACAAGTCAATATATTCTCTTTTGTGTTTAGGCCACTGAACTGTATTTAAATCACTTACATCCAGATTATTCCTCATAATACCAGAAGGTTCTCTATCCGTGGCTCCTGCTTCTGAGCCAATTTGCTAAATGAATGTCAGCTTTTCCGTACCTCAGTTTCTTTTTTTGTCAAAGGGGATGAACGAAACATAGAGTTGTAAGATTAAATAGATGATAAATTTAGGGGTGCCTGGGTGGCTCAGTCAGTTGAGTATCTGACTCTTAGTTTCAGCTCAGGTCATGATCTCATACTTGCGAAATCAAGCTCCGCATCAGGCTCTGCACTCAGCATGGAGTCAGCTTCAGATTCTCTCTCCCTCTCCCTCCCACTCTCTCTCAAATAAATAAATGAATAAAATCTTAATAAATAAACAAATAAGTAGATGATACATTTAAAAACATGCATTTGTTCCACAACACGGAGATGCAAAAATCATCACATTAATTTTTCCAAAAGAAAGTAAATCTGACTCTATACCCACACTTACTATGATAAGAAAACACCCAATATTATTGTGACTAGTGGTCCTTTTCCTTCTACACTTGTTCTAGGAGCTCCCCACTGGGGTTAAGCCCCAACTGGCAACAGTGACAACTTGCCTGATAATAGATCCTTTATCTGTTGCCCTGCCCTGCTTTGCCTTCCTTCTCTCTCTTTTCCACTCCCCAACTGGTGTTTTGAATCCTTGTTCCAAGGCCCACTTCTGTGGTAATCTAAACTAAAATAGTCCATTCTTTTTCATTTTGGCCACTGAGGAGGGGTGGTTAGGGGGCAAATATGTCTTAAAAGCCTCCTAAGGGGAGGAGGTAATCATGAAAAAAGGTTGTGAAACATTGGCTTTGACACATGATTCATCTCAAATTTATTTTTTTGTACAGGGTAAGTTATGCTTCCAGTTTCATTTTTTTCCTTTTGCATATGTTTATCCATTTTAAACAGCACCATTTGTTGAAAAGACATTTTTCCCCATTGAATTACCTTAGCACCATTTCAAAAATAATCTGCTATATATGTATGGGTCTCTTTCTGGACTCTATTCTGTACCATTGACTTCTTTGTCTGTTATGCCTAAACCACACTGTCTTGATGATCTCTATAGGAAGTCTTAAATAGTATAATCTTTTAGGTTTTTTGTTTTCTGAGACTGGTTTGGCTATTCTTAGTGCTTTGCATTTCCATATTAATTTTAGAACCAGCTTATTGTTTTCTACAAAAAGCACTCCTTTTTTTAAAAAGATTTTATTTATTTATTTGACAGAGAAAGAGAAAGAGAGCACGCGCACAAGCAGGAGGAGTGGCAGGCAGAGGGAGAAGCAGGCTCCCCACAGAAACAGGGGGACCCTGATGTGAGACTCGATCCCAGGACCCCAGGATCATGACCTGAGCTGAAGGCAGTAGCTTAACCAACTGAGACACCCAGGCGCCCCAAAAAGCACCTCTTGGATTTTTATTGGGATTGTGTTCAATCCAGAGATCAGTTTGGAGAGACTAACAAACTTGAATCTTCCACTCCATCAACATGACATAACTCTCCATTTATATAGGTTTGGGTCTTTTGTAAATAGGTTTATGTATTTGATGATAACTGCAAGTAGTAATTTTTATTTTTTCATTTCTCAATAGTTTCTTTTTTCTAAGATTTTATTTTTAAGTAATCTCTACACCCAAAATGGGGCTTGAACACACAACCTCAAGATCAAGAGTCACATGCTTCATCGACTGAATCAGCCAGGTGCCCCTCAATAGTTTCTTGCTAGCATATAGAACACAATTGTTTTTCTTTTATAATTTAATGAGTCATGTAATTATCCATCTAGCTGCAAATATTAGATCCATGACAATAATAATATTATTTGTGTTACTATTAATATAAAACAAATCCAAAATACTAATGAATAGCAATACTCACATTGGATTTGAGACATTCATTCTTTATATAAAATATTGTTGGGGGAACAATCACAAATTCATACTAAAGTGATAGGCTGAAGAAAATACTATAGAATGTTGTGTTTCTATATCTTTTTTTTTTATTATGTTATGTTAGTCACCATACAATACATCATTAGTTTTTGATGTGGTGATCCACGATCCATTGTTTTCGTATAACACCCAGTGCTCCATTGCAGTACGTGCCCTCCTTAATACCCATCACCAGGCTAACCCATTCCTTCACCCCCCTCCCCTCTAAAATCCTGTTTGTTTCTCAGAGTCCGTAGTCTCTCATGGCTCATCTCTCCCTCCAATTCCCCCCCCCCTTCATTTTTCCCTTCCTTCTTCTAATGTCCTCCATGCTTTTCCTTATGTTCCACAAATAAGTGAAACCATATGATAATTGACTTTCTCTGCTTGACTTATTTCACTTAGCATAATCTCCCCCAGTCCCATCCATGTTGATATAAAAGTTGGTTATTCATCCTTTCTGATGGCTGAGTAGTATTCCTTTGTATATATGGACCACATCTTCTTTATCCATTCATCTGTTGAAGGGCATCTCAGCTCTTTCCACAGTTTGGCTATTGTGGACATTGCTGCTATGAACATTGGGGTGCATATGGCCCTTCTTTTCACTACATCTGTGTCTTTGGGTTAAATACTCAGTAGTGCAATTGCTGGGTCATAGGGTAACTCTATTTTTAATTTTTTGAGGCACCTCCACGCTGTTTTCCAAAGTGGCTGTACCAACTTGCATTCCCACCAACAGTGTAAGAGGGTTCCCCTTTCTCCACAATCTCTCCAACATTTGTTGTTTCTTGCCTTGTCCATTTTTGCCATTCTAACTGGTGTAAGGTGGTATCTCAATGTGGTTTTGATTTGAATTTCCCTGATGGCTAATGATGATGAACATTTTTTCATGTGTCTGTTAGCCATTTGTATGTCTTCTTCAGAGAAGTGTCTTGTCATATCTTCTACCCATTTTTTGACTTGATTATTTGTTTTTTGGGTATTGAGTTTGAGAAGTTCTTTATAGATCTTGGATACCAGCCCTTTATCTGTAGTGTCATTTGCAAATATCTTCTCCCATGCTGTGGGTTGCCTCTTTGTTTTGTTGACTGTTTCCTTTGCTGTGCAGAAGATTTTCATCTTGATGAAGTCCCAAAAGTTCATTTTTGCTTTTGCTTCGCTAGCCTTCGGAGATGTATCTTGAAAGAAGTTGCTGTGGTCGATGTCAAAGAGGTTACTGCCTATGTTCTCCTCTAGGATTTTGATGGATTCCTGTCTCACATTGAGGTCATTCATCCACTTTGAGTTTATCTTTGTGAATGGTGTTAGAGAATGGTCGAGTTTCATTCTTCTGCATATAGCTGTCCAATTTTCCCAGCACCATTTATTGAAGAGACTGTCTTTTTTCCATTGCATATTTTTTCCTGCTTTGTCGAAGATTATTTGACCATAGAGTTGAAGGTCCATATCTGGGCTCTCTATTCTGTTCCATTGGTCTCTATGTCTGTTTTTGTGCCAGTACCAGGCTGTCTTGGTGATCACTGCTTTGTAATATAGCTTGAAATCAGGCAACGTGATGCCCCCAGCTTTGTTTTTCTTTTTCAACATTTCCTTGGCGATTTGGGGTCTTTTCTGATTCCATACAAATTTTATGACTGTTTGTTCCAGCACTTTGAAAAATGTCATTGGAATTTTGATCAGGATGGCATTGAAGGTATAGATTGCTCTGGGTAGCATAGACATTTTAACAATGTTTATTCTTCCGATCCATGAGCATGGAATATTTTTCCATCTTTTTGTGTCTTCTTCAATTTCTTTCATGAGTGTTCTGTAGTTCCTAGAGTATAGATCCTTTACCTCTTTGGTTAGGTTTATTCCAAGGTATCTTATGGTTTTTGGTGCTATTGTAAATGGAATCGTTTCTCTAATTTCTCTTTCTACAATTGCATTGTTAGTGTATAAGAAAGAAACTGATTTCTGTGCATTGATTTTGTATCCTGCCACATTACTGAATTGCTGGATGAGTTCTAGTAATTTGGGGGTGGAGTCTTTTGGGTTTTCCACATGAAGTATCATGTCATCTGCGAAAAGAGAGAGTTTGACTTCTCCTTTGCCAATTTGAATACCTTTTATTTCTTTTTGTTTTCTGATTGCTGTTGCTAGGACTTCTAGTACTATGTTGAACAATAGTGGCGAGAGTGGGCATCCTTGACGTGTTCCTGATCTTAAGGGAAAGGCTCTCAGCTTTTCCCCATTGAGGATGATATTCGTCGTGGGTTTTTCATAGATGGATTTTATGAACTTGAGGAATTTTCCCTCTATCCCTATACTCTGAAGAGTTTTAATCAGGAAAGGATGTTGTATTTTGTCAAATGCTTTTTCTGCATCAATTGAGAGGACCATATGGTTCTTCTCCCTCCTCTTATTAATGTGTTCTATCACATTGATTGATTTGCGAATGTTGAACCACCCTTGCATCCTGGGAATAAATCCCACTTGGTCATGGTAGATGATCCTTTTAATGTATTGTTGGATCCTATTAGCTAGGATTTTGTTGAGGATTTTGGAATCCATATTCATCAGGGATATCGGTCTGAAATTCTCCTTTTTGATGGGGTCTTTACCTGGTTTGGGGATTAAGGTAATGCTGGCCTCATAGAATGAGTTTGGAAGTTTTCCTTCTGTTTCTATTTTTTGAAACAGCTTCAGTAGAATAGGTATTATTTCTTCTTTGAATGTTTGGTAGAATTCCCCAGGGAATCCATCAGGCCCTGGACTCTTGTTTTTTGGGAGGTTTTTGATCACTGCTTCAATCTCATTACTGGTTATTGGCCTATTCAGGTTGTCAATTTCTTCCTGTTTCAGTCTTGGCAGCTTATAGGTTTCCAGGAAGGCCTCCATTTCATCCAGATTGCTCAGTTTATTGGCATATAGTTGTTGATAATAATTTCTAATAATTGTTTCTATTTCCTTGGTGTTGGTCGTGATCTCTCCCCTTTCATTCATAATTTTATTAATTTGGGTCCTTTCTCTTTTCTTTTGGATAAGTCTGGCCAGTGGTTTATCAATCTTATTAATTCTTACAAAGAACCAACTTCTAGTTTTGTTGATCTGATCTACTGTGTTTCTGGTTTCTAATTCATTGATCTCTGCTTTAATTTTAATTATTTCTCTTCTGATGCATGGCTTAGGCATCATTTGTTGCTTTTTCTCTAGTTCTTTAAGGTGTAGAGTTAGTTGGTGAATTCGGGATTTTTCTATTTTTTGAGTGAGGCTTGGATGGCTATGTATTTGTCCCTTAGGACCACCTTTGCAGTATCCCATAGGTTTTGGACCAATGTGTTTTCGTTCTCATTGATTTCCATGAATTGTTTAAGTTCTTCTTTGATTTCCTGGTTGACCCAAACATTCTTGAGCAGAGTGGTCTTTAGCTTCTGAGTGTTTGAATTTCTGCCAAATTTTTTCTTGTGATTGAGTTCCAGTTTTAAAGCATTGTGGTCTGAGAATATGCAGGAAATAATCTCAATCCTTTGGTATCGGTTGAGACCTGATTTGTGACCCAGTATGTGGTCTATTCTGGAGAAAGTTCCATGTGCGCTTGAGAAGAATGAGTATTCTGTTGTTTTAGGGTGGAATGTTCTGTGTATATCTATGAGGTCCATCTGGTCCAGTATATCATTCAAAGCTCTTGTTTCCCTGTTGATTTTCTGCTTAGATGATCTGTCGTTGCTGAGAGTGGAGTATTGAGGTCTCCTAGAATTAACGTATTGTTATTAATATGACTCTATATTTTGGTTAACAGTTGACTTATGTAGATGGCTGCTCCCATATTGGGGGCATAGATATTTACAATTCTTAGATCTTCTTGTTGGCTAGACCCTTTAAGAATGATATAGTGTCCTTCTGTGTCTCTAACTACAGACTTTAGTTTAAAATCTAATTTGTCTGATATAAGAATTGCTACCCCAGCTTTCTTTTGAGGTCCGCTGGCATGGAAGATGGATCTCCATCCCTTCACTTTCAGTCTGGATGTATCTTTAGGTTCAAAATGAGTCTCTTGTAGACAGCATATGGATGGGTCCTGTCTTTTTATCCAATCTGCAACCCTGTGCCATTTTATGGGAGCACTTAGGCCAGTCACGTTGAGAGTGATTATTGAAAGATATGAATTAATTGTCATCATGTTGCCTGTGAAGACGTTGTTTTTATACATTGTCCCTGTAAATTTCTGTTGTATATCACTTTTGGGGTCTTTCTCCTTTTATAGAACCCCCCTTAATATTTCTTGCAGGGCCGGCTTAGTGGCCACATATTCTTTCAGTTTCTGCCAGTCTTGGAAGCTCTGCGTCTCTCCATCCATTCTAAATGAAAGCCTTGCCGGATAAAGTATTCTTGGCTGCATGTTCTTCTCATTTAGTACCCTGAATATGTCTTGCCAGGCCTTTCTGGCTTGCCAGGTCTCTGTGGATAGGTCTGACCTTATTCTGATGTTCCTCCCTCTGTACCTAAGGAATCTCTTCCCCCAACTGCCCTTAAGAAGGTTTCCTTGGTTCTAAGATTTGCAAGTTTTACTATTACATGCCAGGGTGTTGGCCTGTTTTCCTTGGTCTTGGAATCCATCAGGAAAGGATGTTGTATTTTGTCAAAATACAAGGTCCTCTCTGCCTCTAGGACATGAATGTTTGTTTCATTCCCCAGATTAGGGAAGTTCTCAGCTACAATTTGCTCAAATACATCTTCTAGTCCTCTCTCTCTCTCCACTCCCTCCGGGATTCCAATTATTCTGACATTGGAATGCTTCACGGTGTCACTTATTTCTCTGATTCTATTTTCATGGATTCTGAGTTGTTTTTCCCTGGCCTCCTCTTTTCCCTTTTTATCTATTGTATATTGTCTTCCAGGTCAGTTATTCGTTCTTCTGCCTCATTTACCCTAGCTGTTAGATTATCTAGATTGGATTGGATCTCATTGATAGCATTTTTAAGGTCTGCCAATTCAGCTTTTATTTCTGCCCTTAGAGACTCTATGTTGCCATTAATTGATTTCTCCATTCTAGCCATTGTCTTCACAATTGCTAGCCTGAATTCCATTTCCGACATCTTGGTTATATCTGCATCCATTTGTAAATCTGCAGCTTAGGTCATAATCTTCTATTTTGGGGGTTCCTCCTCCTAGTCATTCTGTTGATGGGTGTTTGAGGGAATGTATAGAGTCCAAATTATTGACCAGAACCCAAGCAAGATGCA
This sequence comes from Halichoerus grypus, assembly GCF_964656455.1. Lineage (NCBI taxonomy): Eukaryota > Metazoa > Chordata > Mammalia > Carnivora > Phocidae > Halichoerus > Halichoerus grypus. The sequence goes on along the minus strand of NC_135715.1, from coordinate 61,295,996 downwards.
CCTGTTTTCTTGGGACCTTAGGGTTGCTGGCCTCTTGTTTTCCCAGCCTGTCTTCTGAGGGAGGGGCCTGCCGTGCTGTTACTCAGGCAACCCTGTTTGGGCAGAGTTGTCTGCCCCCCTGTGGCGGGGAATGGGCTCAGTGGGAATCAGTTTTGGGGGGCTTTTGTTCTCTGGTGGCTTTCCCTGGCGGCTTTCCGCATCTCTTCCGCAAGTTAGAGCAGAAGAGACCGTTTCCAGCCCTCTGCCTCAGAGCAGAGAGACCGCAGTCTGTTCTTCAGTGAGCTCTCCAGGCCACACCGTCTCCGTTTCTGTCCGTGCTGCTATAAACTGCAGCGGCCTGGGTTGTGCGCACCTCCGCAGCGCCCCCAGTCCTGCCTCCAGGTCGGGGCATGTCTCTGCCCTTTGTGCTTCTAAAACCACTACACGCTCCCAGTTCACCCGTGTGACCCTGCCGCTCAGGGTTTCTGCCCTGGGGGCTGCCCTAAAGTCCTTTCCCTGCCGCTACCGGTCTGTGAGTCTGTGCCCTGTCCCCAGCGCGCGAGGCTGTCACTCACCGGCGGTGTAGGATCCCCACGGTCAGGCACCTCCCGCCTGCTGTTTATCCTCCGATATCTGCCTGCAGAATCAGGGCTCCCCGCTTCATACCTCGAAACCAACTGCCTGCGATATTCTGTTTGTAGAGATCCAGATCTTCTTACATCTCAGGCTGGTTTCGTGGGTGCTCAGAGTGGTCTGGTAGATATCCAGCTCAATTCCGGGGACCAGTTGAAATAGGGTCCCCTACTCCTCTGCCATCTTTTTCCCCCCTCGTGTTTCTATAAAATATAGCAACGATGATTTTAAACTTTAAGTTTTTTGAATCCCCATATGAAAGCATTGTAATTCATTTACCTCTTTTTTATGCTACCAGACTTTCTCCACTCTATCATCTTCAATGTTCTTTTATCAACATAAATGTATCTATTCACATCAATGTTTAAGTTCTAAAATTGCTTAAAGTTAAAATATTAAAACATATTTTTATTGAAGCATATCATATGATAATATTCTTAATAGTTATTAAATTTTGCCTTTATGAAAAACCAGTAGGTATCACACTTAAATAAGAGTACAGAAGTAGAGTGTACATGGAGCTTATGTAGCAACTGTATTCATTTCTTTATTTTATTTTTTTTCTTCTGTCTCCCTTTTTAATGCATATCCTTATATACTGGTGCTTTGTTTCTGTAGGAGATTTCTCAAAAGTAGGATTTCTAGATCAAAGAATATATTCATCTAAGCTAGGAGTATAACAATAAAATAAACATCCATAACCCCAAGACTTCACATAGAATGAAAGCATTTCTCATCCTGGGGAAGCTACTAGAGGTTCCTCCCTGATCCATCCCTCTTGCCTTTCCATAGAGGTGACCACCCATCCGACCATTATGTTCATAACCCCCTTGCTTTTCTTTATAGTCTAAATAGATAGATAGGTGACAGAGATTTACTTAAACAATATATTATTTTGTTACGTTTCATTTTTAAGCTTTATAAAAATGGATATCATTATGAAATAATATTTACCTTGAAGCGTATCTTGATTACTAAAAAACACACAATAAGTATTAGTTAAATTAACTTATACTGGTATTGCTTGCGTAATGTACAAAAATGTCATTCTATGAAATATCTAAATAACATTCCATGTTAATAAATATCAATGGCTCTTTGATTTAAAAATGTTGAAAGGCTAATTGTGAATGTTTTTCATATATCCACATTATTTTCCAGTGGCATTGACCTGTTCAGATATTTAGAAATAGGTCATTTGGGCAAGAAAAACTTGCTGAACTCTGAAAAGTACAAAGTAGTCACATGGGAGGTTTTTGAACCTGGAGCATGAGGGATAATTTTCCATAAATGATTTTTCACAAGTGTGGTTCTTATATTCATAAGACATTTTAATTGCTGTATTACCAATTTGCTTCACTAGATGGAGATACAAGGCATAATAATTAACACTTCAAAAGGAAAAATAACCCTTGATATCAAGAAATTATTTGTAGAAGAGAAACTATCACTTATAAGATGTCACATTAGAGGATATGATCTTCCATATAATGAATTATCAGCCCCAGGGGGAAACATTTGCTGGGATTTGACAATGAAGAGTTTACTAGTTAATAACAGTTTATCAGTGAACTGAGTAGACTCCTTTATTTACTCACCCATCCATTTGTTCATCTTTTTTTTTCGTTGACCAAGCATTTACCAAGCGCCTAGTATGCCCAACACTGCTAGGCATTGAGGATATACAAATAAAGAGGACATCATCCCAGTCCTTAGAGAGCTCACAACCTCAGTCAAGTAGGGCAGATAAGTGTATAAACTACCAATTAGAATACATCTGGGGCTGAACTATCGAATGGGTTAACACAAACTTCAGCGGTGGCATCAAGAAACAAATCGTTCGTATTGAGTTGGAAGAGATGCCTGGGATGTGTTTTAAGAGATGGGACAATCAAAGATGAAGAGAAGATTAAAGTAATAGTCCAGACAAAACTTGGTGAAGGCCTGAATCAAGTGGGTACGTATGGGGATAGAAAGGAGGAGAAAAAATGTGTAAGATGTGGAGGAGGCAGAATAGGTTGGACCTCATAGCTAGATGATTGCAAGGATCAGGGTGGGGAGAAGAAGCTTCCTAGATAGTTTAAAACAAGTGCTGTGGAGGTCAGGATAAAAATTCAGCATGATTGTGAGAAACGGAAAATAAATTTAATAAAGCACCTTTACTCATATCTTAAATTGTAAACTGCCTCCCCACCCTTTCCCTCTCCTTGAGATCTCACTGCGTTCTGTTTGCTCTGGCGTGTGAACCTAGTGTTCCTGCCAAGTGAGTCAGTCTCAGATTTGTGCTGACATGTATTAAATTTCCTGTAAAAGTAACAAACTAGTATGTCACATCTCCCTCTCTCTCACACACACACACACCACAAGCACGCACCGTACACATTCAAGCACACACATGGACAAGTACATAGAAAAAGTATAGTGTCATTTATAGAAAAATAAAAAAAGATATGAAATGACTATTCATACAGCAGAAAAGCAATCTTACACTCATAACAAAACCCAAGAAACTATGATTGTTATTATCCTTAAGTGTCCTTTAATCCTGGGATAGAATATGAGCCTTACTGCAGGTATTTAAATCACAATACATATTCACCTATTTGGAATCATTTTCTAAGTTGTTTTTTCAGTATTTTTTTTTTTTTAAGTAGGCTCCATGCCCAGCGTGGAGCCCAATGTGGGGCTTGAACTCACGACCCTGAGATCAAAACCTGAGCTGAGATCAAGAGTTGGATGCTTAACTGACTGAGCCACCCAGGCGCCCCTCAGTTCTATTATTTTTTTTTTTTTTTTTAAAGATTTTATTTATTTATTTGACAGAGAGAGACACAGCGAGAGAGGGAACACCAGCAGGGGGAGTGAGAGAGGGAGAAGCAGGCTTCCCGCGGAGCAGGGAGCCCGATGCGGGGCTCGATTCCAGGACCCTGGGATCATGACCTGAGCCGAAGGCAGACGCTTAACGACTGAGCCACCCAGGCACCCCCCCTCAGTTCTATTATTTTATGCAAAAGATTAGAAATCTGGAATTTTATATTTTTGTTTTCAGTCTTTTAATTTCCACTGTAAACTCAGCTCTGGTTTCATTTAACATCCATGTGTTTCATTGTATCCCTCCATAACACAGAGTATAATCATACGTACCCAGTGAGCATGTGACTCTGAGAAGCAGACTTGCCATGACCCCATAAGTCAGTTCAGACAGCTCTAGAGCCACCTAGAGGGGGAGAGAAAGGGAAGAGGGCTGAAGTCACCAAGAGCTCCTGCCCTCGGGGCACAGTGGATCAAGGGCCAGAGAAAAATTAAACTTCAAAAATTCTGACTTGCTAATGAAAGTTCTGTGATTTTTAATTTTCGCAGTGGTAAAGCAGAAAGAATTTCGATGTGTATAGTGAGTCCCATGTGTATAATGAATCCCATCAGGGATTCTCCCAGCCTCCCTATCCAACCCTTCATCTATATCCACATCATCTCTGTCTATAGCTGTACCCTTATCTACACTCAAATTCACTTCTGTATCTTCTCATCTTCCTGCCACCTCATCCCAACAGTACGAGTAGAGTGGACCAAAGAAGATTGGGAGTCACCGCAGCCAATGCAGGATGACTAGAACAAGCTTAGCAAGGACACACTCCACCTACCTTTACATTATATTTCTGGGAACATTTACAAAGGGTTCAAGTCACTTTGTTTAAGATGTAACATAAGAGGTTTATATCAAAAGGTCTTGGTTCATAAGTGTCCTTGGAGGAGTGGCTGGTTCTAGGACTGGGGTAGGAGAAATCTAATTAAGCTGGGAAAACCTTGTGTCCAAAAATAAGGAAAGACTGAAAACAACAACAACCCCACAATGACAAGGCATGACAAAGGATGCAGGAGCCAACCTAAAGGAGTTTCCAGAAGGTGGAACAATTTGGGCAACAAAATAATGACAGTATTGGGTTATAACCTACAAAATAAAATAAATACCCACAAGTCCATACATATCAATATAAATACATTACAAAATCACTACTAGGTGAACATCACAATAATATTTGTTGCAGGCAAGATCCATCCACCGATAGGTACTAAAATCTGTGAGGGTAAGTTTGAGGAAAAACAAGATTTCAGCATAGTCTCAATGTATCTCCTCAAGGTTATTTATCATTTATAAATGGAAAAATAGTAAGTTGACAGTGAAGAAAATTGACATTGGAGACACCATCTCAATCAAGTGACCAAGGTTAACATCACCAGTAATAAAACATAGCAACATCGTGTGCTTTCTGAAAAGATACACGAGAAGGACACCACTTCACCTCTGTGGTACTGTCACCAAAAATATATAACCTCGGTCTAATTGTGGGAAAACATCAGACAAACACCAAATGAGGGACATTCTACAAAATACTTGACCAGTATTCTCCAAAAAGGTCAAGGTCATGGAAGACAAAGTCCAAGAAACTCTCCCAGACTGGAAGAAACTAAAGAGCCATAACAATTAAATGCAGTGTGAGATTCAGGATTAGATCCCAGAATGACAGACAAAAAGACACTAGCAGAAGCCATGCAGATGACTAATGGACACATGAAAATATGCTCAACATCACTCAGCATCAGGGAAACACAAATCAAAACCACAATGAGATACCACCTCACACCAGTCAGAATGGCTAAAATTAACGAGTCAGGAAATGACAGATGGCGAGGATGTGGAGAAAGGAGAACCCTCCTACACTGTTGGTGGGAATGGAAGCTGGTGCAGCCACTCTGGAAAACAGAATGGAGTTCCTCAAAAAGTTAAAAATAGAGCTACCCGACAGCCCAGCAATTGCACTATTAGGTATTTATCCAAAGCATACAAAAATAGTGATTCAAAGGGGCACATGCACCCCAATGTTTATAGCAGCAACGTCCACAATAGCCAAAATATGGAAAGAGCCCACATGTCCATCAACAGATGAATGGATAAAGAAGATGTGGTATATATATAGTGGAATATTACTCAGCCACCAAAAAGAATGAAATCTTGTCATTTGCAATGACATGGATGGAACTAGAAGGTATTATGCTAACTGAAATTAAGTCATCCAGAGAAAGACAAATATCATATGATTTCACTCATATGTGGAATTTAAGAAACAAAACAGATGAACATAGGGGAAGGGAAGGAAAAATACAATAAAGTAAAAACAGAGAGGGAGGCAAACCATAAGAGACTCCCAACTCTAGAAAACAAACTGAGGGTTGCTGGAGGAGAGGTGGGTGGAAGGATGGGGTAACTGGGTGATGGGCATTAAGGAGGGCACTTGATGTAATGAGCACTGGGTGTTATATGCAACTGATAATTCACTAAATTCTACACCTGAAACTAATAATACATTATATGTTAACTAAATTGAATTTGAATAAAAAATTTTTTTAAAGGAAGACACTAGTGGGAAAACAGACGAAATTCAAATAAGGTTTGTAGTTTAATTAATAGTACTGTAACAATGCTAATTTTCTGGTTTCGATAATTGAACTACAGTTGTATAATTGTTAACATCAAGGGAAGCTGGATGAAGGGTATACTTGAACTCTATGTACTATTTTTAAATTTTTCTATAAATCTGAAGTTATTTAAAATTAGAAGTTTTATTTTTTAAGAGCGTAGTCCAAAGTCGACTCTAGCCTTTATTAGTTAACTCTATGACCTTCCTGGGCCCCATTTTCCTTACTAAACAGGAAATAAAGATGGATGATCCCCAAGTCCATTCTAGAGAACTATAAAGTTGCTTTCTTATGCTTCTTACCCACAGGGTTGCCTTCCTTTCCTTCTGCAGACCAAATGACCATTGACCAGTAGTTGTTAAAGGAAGAATCTTGATAACAGTCATGAAGTGATAATTGCAGGTCATCTATCTCTGCAGTTCAAGTTTCCAATTTAAGGCAGAATAATACAGCACTTGAGAATTGTTCCTAGCTTGTTAGGGGTCAGAAGCTGCTTCAATAGATATGCCAAGAGGAAACTTACTGGCCTAAAAGAATTACTAAGAAAGAGATTTTAGTCTAGAAGAACGCATAAAACATAAAGAGGTCGTTTTTTGTTTTTGTTTTTTTTTCCCCAGTTAAAGAGAAGTGGAATTATGAGGAGCCATTTTGTTTCAAAGTTTCCTTAATGTCATCATTGTCTTTTTAGAATTAAAAATACATCTAAAAAAAAAATTCTTGTACTTGTAATGGATAAGCCTATTGTTGAAACTCACCACCTCTCTAATCCTAGCATCTAGGGAGAATGTCCCAGGAATGCTTTGGCAGTTAAAAAATAAATCAGCTTGGCAGAGTTCATTTCCCTTGACACCCTCCCACACACCCACAGACGCATTTCTCTTGACCACTACGGACATTCCATGCTCTCTTTTTCCAACAGTATCCGCCTCCCTGTTCTAATTCTCCTGTGGGCCCTTCATCCCTGCAGATACAGGGCATCTAATTCAAGCATGAGTCTGAGCTCAAGGATACAAGGCCTCAAACTAGAGAGATCCCCTTTTCACGATTATTTCCAAGTTCAGCCAGGTTTTCTTTAGTTGCGAACAATCAGAAATTTTCATCCTCTTTATTTACCCACCTTTTTCTCTCATTTCAAAGTTCCACTCATCAAGGTTCTCCTTCAATGCAACAAAAAAGTGTTTTTGTTTGTTTGTTTTTTCCTTTTAAAGATTTTATTTTAAGTAATCTCTACACCCAACATGGGCCTCAAAATTACAACCCTGAGACCAAGAGTTGCATGCCCCGCTGACTGAGCCAGCGAGGTGCTCCAAACAAGTGTTTTTTAATACTTTGCCCCATGTGGTACATTTTCTAAGTCTCATAGGAAGTTGAGTTTTTTTGTAAAGTTTCCTGGAAAATTTTTGCAATCAAATCTCTGTGGAGTAGAAATCACCCAGGAAACTCACCAGAAGCCCATTTAGAATGAAAACTAGCAAGACCTTTCCATGGGCCTTCCCCGATGGAGTGCTCACAACCATTTGCCCCAAGGAAAGCACATGCTTTCAGAATTACTCAGCAGTAATGAAATTACATGTTGGTGGTAATGGTGTTAAGTCAGTGCTTGTTGGGATTACATGACCCCTTTTCAGTTGCTTAGAGCTCCACTCACTGCATTCATAGTAGTCCTCTATTCAAAGGTGGCTCCTTTGCCACCAGTCCTGGTTCTACCAGGGGGTGGCTTTAATCCCTGGCTGGATTAATCCACATATCTGAAGGATTTATCCCTCCGAGCACCAAAATAAAAATATTATTTAAACTGTCCTCTATAGAGTGTTCATGTATTTAGGGCACCTGGGTGGCTCAGTTGGTTAAGTGTCTGACTTCGGCTCTGGTCATGTTCTCAGGGTCCTGGGATTGAGTCCCAAGTCAGGATCCACACTCAGCAGGGAGTCTGGTTTTCCCTCTCCCTCCGCCCCTCCCCGGCTTGTGCTCTCTCACTCTCTCTCTCTAAAATAAATAAATAAACCTTTAAAAAAATAAAAATATTATACCTTAATGATACCTTAATAATATCCAATTTCTGGGACACCTGGGTGGCTCAGTCAGTTAAGCGTCTGCCTTCAGCTCAGGTCATGATCTCAGGGTCCTGGGATCGAGCCCTATGTCGGGCTCCCTGCTCAGCAGGGAGTCTGCTTCTCCCTCTCCCTCTGCCCCTCTCCATGCTCTTGCTCTCTCTAACGCACACTCTCTCTCTCAAATAAGTAAATAAAATCTTTAAAAAATAATAATAATTTCCAATTATTCCAATTTCCATCATTACCTTAAATGTTTCCAAAATTTAGTTTGTTTCAATCAGGATCTAAACAAGGGCCACACATTTCATTTGGTTGCTAGATCTCTTCAGTCTCTTTTAGTTGATAGGTTTCCCACCTCTCTCTTTTATTCCTTGTAATCTGTTTATTGCAGAAACTGGAGTATTTATCCTATAGAGTTCACAACATTCTAGACTTTGTTGTAAAGCCATGCTAGGAATATTATATTCATTATCTCATTTAATATTCTCAAAATCTCAGAGTGGACACCATTACAGTTCCCATTTTACAGGTTGGGAAAGTGAGGTTCAGGGAAACTAACTTGAACCAAGAACTCAAATCCAGCTCTGTCAGACTCTGAAGCCCATTATTTCCCATCCTGTGCACAGCTTCTCTACATTGCCTTTTTTGTATTGCTCCTCAAGCTGAAGTAAGAGCTGGTTAGGAACCCTTAAGTAGACATGGATGTGGCTGTGACTGAAAGTTTGGAGTTAAGTGCTGGGAGCCAGTTAGATACCCTTGGCCTTTGTTAGCAGCACATTGTAACTGCTGACGCTAGATGTTCAGTTTGGGACAAAAGAACGCAGCGTTATCCACTGATACTTTTCTGCCACCCCCAAGCGAAAAAGGAAGAAAAAAAAAGTCAAAGGCCATAGGCTAAAAGTCATAAACGAACTTACTGAAGCCTAGCTGTACTCAGGGAAATCATGCCCTTTCCATGCTCAAGACCCGTACTGGTTTCTGACAGCCGGTGGCAACAAATCTAAATGTTTAACCTCTCATATAAATAAATAAAATCTTTAAAAAAAAAGAATGTTCATGTATTTACCCAACCTTGCATTTAAAATAGAGTATACTGCATATAATTTAGTATTTCTGGATGAACCCTATTGTAAAATGTGATGCCCTATGGCTAGAGGAAAGTATCGTCTGATTTTGTTTCCTAGGTTATACTTTTAGTTTTTCTTTTTCTCCTTTACTGTCAAGGTGTCAGCCTATTCACAGTTACCAAGGTGCCAGCCTGAGTACTTTTCAGCTACTTCTAATCTCATGTTGGTTTAGGAATGAAATATCTGGGATCTTGACATGGCTTGTAAAATAAGAGTCTATAGAGCTAGAGGGAGACATAACCTCTTACATTATTAACATACGTGAGCTTTGAGTACGATTCAGAAGTGAAGGAAGCTAGAAAGAAAATAAAATGACACATTGGACTTGATTATTGAAAATGTCTCCTTTGAGCCCCCAAGCTACAAAAATATAAGATTATAACATTCTTGGGGCGCCTGGATGCTGCAGTCGGTTAAGCATCCTACTCTTGGTTTCAGCTCAAGTCGTCGTCTCAGGGTTGTGAGATGGAGCCCCATGCAGGGCTCCACGCTCAGCAGGGAGTCTGCTTGAGATTCTCTCTCCTTCTCCCCTTGCCCCTCCCCCCTAAAATAAATAAATAAATCTTTGAAAAATAACATTATTTCATTGAGGTATATTTCATGTACAATAAAATGCATAGATCTTCAGTGTATAGTTTAGTAAGTGTTGACACATGTATATATACCCATATGACTCCATTACTCAAAGCAAGATGTAGAGCATTTTCATCACCCCGGATGCTCCCTTGTGCCCTTTCAAGCCTGTCTCTCTTCCTGTCACCACACACACATACACAGAGGCAGCAGTCGTTCTGATTTCTATTGCTATAGATGCCTTTGCCTGCCCTTGAACTTCACATGAATGGAATCATACAATATATACTCCTATATCTGGCATCTTTAGTTCACTATAATGTTTTGCAGGTCCCCATTGTTGCATGTATTTGTGGTTCATTCGTTTTTATTGTTGAGTAGTAGTCCGTTGCCCAAACATAGCACAATTTGTTTATCCACTCTTCTGTTGATGGAATTTGGAATTCTAGTTTGGAGTTCTAATAAATGAAGGCTTATGAATATTTAAGTATAAGTGTTTTTGAGGACATATGTTTTTATTTCTCTTGGGTAAATACTTAAGAGTGGAATTTTTAAAATAAGCCCCATCTTACCACTTATTTTTGTAATGACATATGTACATATTCATTCCTTACATGTTATCACTTGGCTTTTAAGTCTTAGAATTAACCTATATACAAAGCAAGTGAAATGTAACTGTAGTTCTAGGACAAAGAGTGGAGAAATGAGCATGATAGGTCAAAGGAACAGCACATGCAAAGGCTTCAAGGAGGCAGATATTTGATGTACTTGAGGACCTGACTGAAGGGCATGTGCCTGGAGCATAATGTTTGAAGGAAATAGCAGTCGGATATGAAGCTGGGGAGGATGGCTGGGGTCAGATCATGCAGGGTTTAATAGGCTGCTTTTAAGCATAGATTTTATCTTAAGTGCATCCAACCAATGATTTTAGGAAGCCAAGTAATATGGTCTCTTGTTCTCTGTGGAGATGGAAGTATAGAGGGAGAAGAAGATGGAGTTCTAGCAGTAAAGTTCAGGGGAGATGGGCATGGCCTTAGGCTATAGATGGTTCTCCATCTATACGGGCATATGTGAGACATATTTTGGAAGTAGAATTTGAGCTCATGGCGTCCACCAAATGAATTTCCATGTGAAAAACTGAGCAAAATTTAAATAAATTTCCAAGCACCATTTTTGAAATCTTAAATTTATCTTTTTTTTTTTTTTTTGGTGTGGGCTGATTTTCTGTGAGTCATTAAAAGGTATTGCCAGGACAGATAAAAGAAACGAGACTAAGGAGAAAAGGTAAATAAAAAGCCTTCTCTCCATGTTAATGAGCTTTTCCCAACCTTCTGATAGGTATGTATTTTTCAAAGGAGGTCAGCTGTTCACTTGTATCAGAAGCACTTGGGGCTGATTGTTTTAAGTGTGCATTCCTGGGTTCTACCCTAGACCTATTGAATCTCATTCTCAAGGAGGCTAGGGATGGGGATTTGCATTTTAAACTAATTCCCCAGAAGATTATGAAGCATTACTCTATGCTTCTCCAAAGCAGCAACAACCGTCATTCCATACTAGCCTCAATCCCTTTTGCTGTTGGATGAATTGGATATATGAGGTCTTGATGAGTCCAAACTTTTACACTGTAATACTAGAGAACATCTCAGATAATTGAAGGGAAATATTGAGAAGTAAACATTCAGAGTCACTTTTCCCAACATAGACTATCTAAAAATGCTACTGCAAAAAAAAAAAAAACCTAAATATGCTAAAAAAATCTAAATATGCAAAAGGCATATTTTTTAAAGATTTATTTATTTATTTAATTTATTTTTTAAGAGCATTATTCCAATACTTTTTTTATTATTATGTTCAATAAGCCAGCATATAGAACATCATTTGTTTTTGATGTAGTGTTCAATGATATTTATTTATTTTAGATAGAGAAAGAGAGAGAGAGTGCGTGCACGAGTGGGAGGGGCAGATTGAGAGGGCAAGAGAATCTCAAGCAGATTGCACACTGAGCATGGAGCCCCACAGATGGCTCGACAGGGGCGGGGGGCAGGGGGTGGGTGGAGAGTACAATCTCACAACCATGAGATCACGACCATGACATCACAACCTGAGCTGAAACCAAGAGTCAGACATTAACCGACTGCACCACCCAGGCGCCCTTGCAAAAGCACATTTTTAAAAGCTACATAGGGATAAAACTAAGGCAACTAGTTAGAGGACCAGAAAGGACTAGAAAACAAATCCAAAGGAAAAGCAAATGTTTGTGCTGGTCCGGGTGGCTGGATTATCCCAGGGAACCAGGAGACAAAGCCTAAGAACTGAGCAGGTAGAAGTCGAACTGTACCTCCACATAAAGTTAGGCCAAAGAGGACATCTCAGTGAATGAACCCGATCATCCACCATACTACTTTTCATTGTGAGTCTGTTAGGAGGGAATATTGTGAATAAATTTGCTGTGAGCCCTTTTGGGGGTAAGCCTCCTTAGACACCACTCCGGAAGTCACACATCAGGGAGGCAGGTATAACACAGTGGCTAAGAATGTGAGCCAGGGATATGATTTTGACTCCATCATTTTCTCAATGTGACCTTGGACGAGCTCTTTAACCTCCTTGGGTCTCGGTGTCCTTGTCTGGAGACACATAACTCACAAAATTGGTGTAAAGATTAAATTATGTAATACATGTCGAGGGCCTTCAGCAGTATGTCACATACAGCAAATTCTCAACAAACACTTAGTTGGGATTACATGCACTGGTGCACTCACAGCAAATGCAAAGCAGACTAGTCTCTTTGGACTTAACCGTTTAATGTCCAAATCATACCCATTTAGCTCAAGTATTTGGAAATACAAACAATGGTCCCTATTTCTGGTATAAACATTGGCAAGTTATTTCTTTAACATCCTAGAACACCGTAAGCATAAATAGTATATGGCCTCGCAGCTACTTCTCAGATGTGCAATTCCACACGTTAATTTCAGGGCCTAGTTTATTCCAACTGGATCTAGTCCCTCCCTCTTGTCCTCCATCCTCATCTCCTGCCATTGGCCCATCACTGACAACTCTGGAGAAACTGCCGCAGCGTGGCTTCTAGCCCATCCAAAATGCAATCATCCCCCAGTCCTGCTTTGCTATTTCTTACCAGATTGACTTCTTTCATGCTTTCCAACATTCTGCTTTGCCAAGCCTGTATAACTTCTACAGAAAGTCAACAAACAGCTGTCAATTTTTAAAAATTTTTTTTATTATTATGTTATGTTAATCACCATACCTTACATCATTAGTTTTTGATGTAGTGTTCCATGATTCATTATTTGCGTATAACACCCAGTGCTCCATGCAGAACATGCCCTCTTTAATACCCATCACCGGGCTAACCCATCCTCCCACCCCCCTCCCCTCTAGAACCCTCAGTTTGTTTTTCAGAGTCCATTATCTCTTATGGTTCATCTTCCCCTCCGATGTCCCCCCCTTCATTCTTCCCCTCCAGCTGTCGATTTTTATAGTCACCACAGCCTCTCAAACTCTAGAAAACAAATTCCCTAAAAGCAAATTTTGTATTTTAAAATTGTTTTTAAATGGAAAAAAAATCCTCTTCTTTCATCTGAGCTATGTCATATTGGTTCATTAATCTTAAACCAAGTAATAGGACTTCGGATCGGTTATGCTAGCACAATAAGTGCATCCTGCATTATATGTATCTAGTAATTACTCACCAATGTCATAGGCTGGAAAGGAACATTCAAAAATGAAAAGTGGTATTAGGGATCTAGGACATCCTTTTTCTTCTTCAAAAGTTTCCTTTAGTCTTAAACTAGATTTTAAATATATGGGAATTAATTTAAAATTACTCCTTAATGAATTTCCTCTTTTGACTCATCTAACTTTCAAACAATCATTATTTAAGAATATCACCTCATGAATCCTCGGAATCAACTGAGTTTTAAAAAGTTAAGTCAAGCAAACAACCTTGTCATACTGTTACTTTTTACAACTGTGAGCAAGGTATCCATAGCAAGTTCCTGCTACCCCTCGTATTTTGGAAGGATTTTTTCCTATAAAATCCCAGACTTGAAATTTAAATCTTTTTTCCGACATGCAAAAACCAAAGTTTAATCTAATGAATAAGGGTGACAAGTTACTGATTGAGAACACAACACAAAAGCAACAGAAGAACTGTCTTTTAATAACAAATGGCTCAAAACAGCCAAAGTCCAACCTACACAAAACATTGCTCTGCCTTAATCTGCTTGAACAAGAAGTTCCAGTTGGAAAACTTTTACTGTGTGGATTGTGCTAGGAGGACAGGAACATCTGGACTCTGCAATGGTAGAGTAGAAACAGATGGTGACTTCATGGAAGGAGAATTGTGGCCCTTCGAATACCGAGAACTGCTCATCCTGTGTTTTTCCCTAGTTTTCCTAATATACATGAAAATATAATTAGGAAAACAAGAAAACTTGTCTCTATCTCATTAGCTTCAAAAATACTTTATTTTTCTAGAACACTCTAAAGAAATTATACATTTGTATCACAGGGTGCCATAGCAATAAAGAATTGAATGTCAATCAAAATGTCATTAAGATCATATTCTTAGGGTGCCTGCCTCACCGCACCTTAAATAAAAGGCAAACAGCTACGGTGTAGTTTATTGTGTATATGTGAACTTTGGAGCCTGACTGCCTGGGTTCAAATCCTGACTCAGACGCTCACCAACTGTGCCCTTCGGCAAACAAGTTACTCAACTTCTTTGTACCTCACTTTCTTCATCTATAAACTGAGAATAATATGTTCTAGAGTTGACGTGAGAATGACATGAATTAATTCAATACATGTAAGCACCTAAACAATGCCAGCACATAGAGGGCACTCAATAAATGTTAGCTATTTTTATTTTATTAAAATCTTGCTGCAGACCTTTCTTGAGACGGATGATTTCTAGATGATGAAGTTACTATCCTTCTTGTCAGTGTTCAGTGTGATAGGAAATCATGGGCTGCCTCAGGGACCAGTGGAAAGGACTGGCCAACAGTGATTCTTCCTCAGCGGGAGCCATGGTGTGTAACCTTCAGGTGTGTAACCAGGTCTGGGAGCTTCCCACGGTCATGCAAATTCAGCGAATTGCCTTACACCTATGCACCTCAGCTACTACACACAGTTCACGCAGTAAGCAGTTCCTGACTGGAAAGATGCATATCTATAAGATCCTCTGGGAAATTACTCATAGCTAGCCCTTCTTTTCTAAGTTTCCACAAGTTACAGCCATCAACAAAGCTCTTCAGATAAACCAGATAAAGAAACAAGACCCATCGGTTCTGAAAGCTTGGTGAAACCAATTTTGAAGACTAAATTCACATCTAGGCCAGTCTGGTGCCTGAAGGATGTCTTCCTCTGGTTTCTGCTTCCTCTAAGCCCAGGATTCCTGCCTTCAGGGGTCTCACGGGTTACGTAAATGAGTGAAGCAAGGTAATAGGGAGTGTTAGGAACTGTGAATAACTGGACTGTAGAGGCTCTATTAAAAGGATTCTAATTTAAGCTTTTTAAGGCCAAAGTCAATCCTCAGGCAACCAGACCTCAGCTTTTGTTTTTGTTTTCATTTTTTAATTGGTATACCTAGCCAAAAGGGGTATACATTAACTGGTACTTAGTCTTTTTATTTACCGTAGTCTATGCAGTTTTTTGCTATACTACTCTTACTATATTTTATATGTAGTATTTGAAATCATTTAGTGCCCAGAGTTAAGCCCCACCAGTTGTAAAAACTCGCAAAGCCCCACTGGTTTTCAAAACCAAATGTTATGGAGACTCATCTTCCCAGGGCCGGTCCCCACCGTGTCTGAGTACCTGATGTGGGGTCTGCTCCTCTCCTGTCTCTGTGCTTGTGGGGTCCCTCCTGTTTGTGGTTAGTCTTACCAGGAGTTTTGGTCCCGACCACACCTCTACCCCACCTACACTTTTCTTTTTTTTTTTTTTTAAAGATTTTATTTATTTATTTGTCAGAGAAACTGAGAGAGAGAGCGCACAAGCACAGGGAGCGGCAGGCAGAGGGAGAAGCAGGCTTCTCGCTGATGTGGGACTCACTGCCAGGACCAGAGCATCATGACCTGGGCCGAAGGCAGACGTTTAACCAACTGAGCCACGCAGGTGCCCCTCCCACCTACCCTTTTCATATGTGGCCTCCTCTCTATGATGAACTGTGGAAAGTCTGTTCCGCCAGTCTTCAGGTCATTTTCAGAGTTAGTTGCTCTGATGTGGCTATTATCTCATTGTGTCCGTGGGACAAGGTGAACTCAGGATCCTCCTGTTAGGTGGAAGCTAGACCTGAGCAGTGGAAGGAATGCCCCAAGGTAGAGTCCCAAATCCTTGAAGGGGAATACTAGAGACAGGAGCTGGAGACAAAGACAGTGATAAATAAGCTACACATTAGAAACCAGTGGACACAACATCCTGACCTTGTGGCTTTCCAAGACCTTGGAGCTGACAGATCAAGAACCTCGGGTGTGGGGCGCCTGGGTGGCTCAGATGGTTAAGCGTCTGCCTTCGGCTCAGGTCATGATCCTAGGGTCCTGGGATCAAGTCCCACAACAGGCTCCCTGCTAGGCAGGGACCCTGCTTCTCCCTCTGCCTCTGCCTCTCTCTCTCTCTCTCTCTCTCTCTGACTCTCATGAATAAATAAATAAAACATTAAAAAAAAACAACAAAAAACCTCAGGTGTGGAGCATGCACTCTCCTCTTCCACCTCTGCCCCAGGGTAACCCCTAGATTCATTATAATGCATTTGCATGGTGAGTACAACCCTACCCTATAGAGAATGGCTGCCATGACAGTTCTTTTTTTTTTTTTTTAATTTTATTTATTTGACAGAGAGAGAGAGTGCACAAGCAGGGGGAGCAGCAGAGGGAGAGGGAGAAGCAGGCTCCCCACTGAGCAGGAAGCCTGACATGGGGCTCGATCCCAGGACCCTGGGACCATGACCTGAGCCAAAGGCAGACACTTAACCAACTGAGCCATCCAGGTGCCCCTGCCATGACAGTTCTGATACAAACCTTGTAGGGTCAAAAACTCCCCCTCCACCCTGTGGGAGGAGTCCCCCCAGTGATTGGAAGCAGCCCTTAGAGACCACCCTACTGTGTGGTCACAACTCCTCCCAGCCCAGAGAGACACAACAAATATCCAATCCCCAAACGACCTAGGGCCTATGCCACCTGGGTGGAATCTGCCCACTCTCCCACCTCGAGAGTATACTTCTGCTTTAATAAACTGCTTTGTGCTCACTACTTTCCTTCTGGCTGTCTTTATTTGAGCATGGATCCCCATGTAGATCTTTTCATGGGGAATCCAAGGACTAAGACCTCCCTTCACACAATGCAGACTCTCCCACCAGTAACACTCCTGCTCCACCATCTTCCCAGAAACCCCCAAGAGGTTTAGTCAGGATTGGCCTTTCTCCTCCTGTGCTAACAACGATGCTAACACCACACATATCTTGCAGCTGTCTGCAACAAGACACTATTCAGGGATATGGCTAGCTGCTCCTAGGAGCTAATTAAAGCTCTACCCAGTGGAGTAACTGGAGTCATTCAACATTCCTTTAGCCGGTATTTATGGAGTGCCTACTCCGGGCATAACCAAACATCACAAAGGCAACCAGGCAGGTTTTTCCATTTTTCAGCCCCGATTTTACTAAAAGGATTTGGATTTAGCAAATCATGCCATCACTTTCCTATTTCTTTAGATAAACTGCTGCCTTCGCATTTATCAGAAGCAAAACATTTTTTCCTCGTTACTTATAAGTACAATCATAGCAAATCTGTTCCTAATCTTGCCATTTCCAAGCCTGCTCTAAAGTTGTTCTGAACTCTGTCCAAGTTGCCTCAGCCAGTGTACATGAAGCCCCAGATACTCTGTTCAACCATATGCAGAGGATTATAAGGCTTTTCTTGCTTATGGGGTTTGTGATCTAAAATGACCACCTGTGCGGCGCCTGGGTGGCTCTGTCCGTTAAGCGTCCACCTTGGGCTCAGGTCATGATCCCAGGGCCCTGCGTCGGGCTCCTGGCTCGGCTGGGAGTCTGCTTCTCCCTCTCCCCCTGCCTCCCCCACGTTTATGCTCTCTCTCTCTCTCTGTATCTCTGTGTCTCAAATGAATAAATAAAAATCTTTAAAATAAATTTTAAAAAAATGAAATGACCACCTGTGACTCTGGTAGACATAAAACGAATGCACAGAACTGTAATTGCAACACAAAAACACAAAATACACAGAGCTGAGTTTGCAATGGTAAAACTTGATTGTCATAGCAGCGCTGCGGCTGTTACTTTTGTCCCATTCACATCTTTTGTTTGAATTCAAGTGGTTCCTCTCCTCATTTAGAGCTGAGGAAACTGAAGCCCAACCAGTTAAATGCTCTGCAAAGTCCCCCCCCCAGAGCCAAGAGAGAACTTGGGCTCCTGACAGATCGGTTGTTCTCTGCGGCGCACGTGGATAGCTTCCGTCTTTCTTCATTGAGTAACAAGGGCCCAACTCTGGACCATCCAGAGAGCGTTTCGGGAACATACGAAATTAAGAATATCATGTTAAATGTGAGACGATGATGAGTATTCTTTTTGTTCAATTTAATACATTTGAGCGGAATCTGTGTGCCAGCCACTACCCTGGGCTCTCAGGTAACAAAGCTGATTTTCTTGAGGAAGACAAACATGTGAGAAACAAATCCCACTATGTTATCAGAGCTCTAGGGGGCGGGGGGCACAGAGGAAGTTCCTGGGAATCTCTGCCTGGGAATATCAGGGAGGACCTAAGTAGGAGTTCACCAGATGGACAAAGCATAGAAGGGCATCTGTGCATCAAGAATAGCATTGCAAAGTCTAGGAAATGAGAGTTGTGGCTTCTTTAAGGAACTGCACACAATGTATAGGTATTTTTGTCAATGTAGGAAATCTGTGCCAGATCTTGAAGTGTCTTCTGTACCACGCTAAGAAGTTTGGATGATTTCTGCAGACAGTTGGAAGTCACTGAAGAGGACTTCCTAAGGGGAATGTCATGGTCAGATTTGCATTTTAAAAAGGGCAAGACAGAGGTAGGGGAATTTTAGAAAATTAATGAAATGGTACAAGCAAGAAATTATAAGGCAGTGCAATAGGGCTAGAACAAGCAGGGATAACATTGATATAGTTTTTGATGACCTTCTGGATGCAGGAAGCTGGTGAAAGAAAAGAGTTCGGTCATTCCTATGTTTCTGACCTGACCTGAGAAGAGGAGTCAGCTGGGTGGTGGAGCAGTTTGGGGAGAGAAACGGCTGTTGGCATCCAGTTTGGGATGACCATTCTGGAGGTAGGAGCACAGCCGAGAGCTGGAAATACATGTTTGAGAATTTTCATCTTCTGGTTGGTTGTTGAAGCCCTGAGTGTGGGTAAGGCTGTCTGGAAAAGTGTGGAAAGTGAAAAAAGTAAAGTAACAAGGACAATACCAGGAGGACCAATATTTAAGAGTAAGAAGAAGAAAAGAAGCTGACGAAGGGAAATAAGAAGTGGTCTGAAAATGGAAGGCCACCCAGGAGAGCATGTGGTCATGGAAGCACAGGGAAGCAAGTGTCAAATGTCACCAAGGGGTCAAGTGGGACACCACCTGAAAAGGAGACAGTGAGTTTAGAAACAATAAGGTCATGTATTTGTTCAAATCGGTGAATACGCACTAAGCACCTATTGGGTACACATGCTGTTCAAGGCACTGAGGTGAATAAATAGAAAATAAAAATCCCTGCGTCTAGTCTTACTTCTAGTGAGGAACACAGACAATGAACAAAAAATATATGTGAAATTTTAATAGATTGTATAAGTACTATGCAGAAAAGTAAAACAGGTAAGGAGATCCAGAGTTGGGTCTGGGAGAGGTGTGGATGCAGTGTAGAATAGAGTGGTTAAAATGGTTTTGGGAATAAGTGCAAAGGCCTTGTCAGGAGAGTGATCTTTATTGCAATTGGTTTCAATTTCATGAAAGTAAACACCGACCAGCAACAAATTAAAGAGTGAATGGGAAGGAAAGAAAGAAAGAGTTGATGAAAGAGTAGGAAATGGAGTGAATAGGTCCTTCAAGAAGTCTGCTTCTCCAGGGCAGAGGTGAGATGCTTAACACAGGTAGAAGGAACAGAGGCAACGTAGACAAAGAAGGGTCTAGAAACAGAGAGTTTGTAGGTTGGAGGTGAGGAAGTAGGGCTGCAAAGTTGCACAACTCCAGAGGACACCGTTCACTTTGTGGGACTGTCTGTGAGACTACTCCTCCCTTGTGTTGTGAAATGGGGTGTTCCAACTCACCTCCCCCATTAACTCCAATTTTGCTATGAATTAGGGAGCAAGAACACCTATTTTCAAGAGATCACAGGGGTATCCTGGAAGGTTTCAACTGGTTGGGACACAGATTATAAAGAAATAAAAATGTAAAATGTATCAAAAGAGCTGGTGTCTATAGAAATGAAATTTGAATCTAGGGACAAAAAATGGTGGCCAAGTGGCATTGAGAGCTTGGAGGACAGTTGGGTCACACACTGGGCCCCTCATTCACATCATCTCACCTAATGTTCCCAACAGTCTGTCAGAAGAGATTATTCGTGCTTTATGGATGAGAAAACTGAAGCCCGCAGCACTGAGGTACCATGCAGAAGTTCACACAGCGGGGAGGTGACAGTACCAAGATTCCAGAGACACTGAACTTTCCCCTGCAACATGCTGCGTGAGATACAAAGAGGAATGGGATATGATCCCTGCTCTCAGCTCTCACATTCTATCGGGAATAAAAACATATAAATAACTATAAAACAATGAGATGAATGCAAAACTGGTTCATGAGCAAAGCGCTGTGGGAATACAGGCTTGTAAATTCTCCTAGGCAGTTGTATACTTATGGTTGGCCAGGAGGGAGAATAGGAATGACAAAGGCAAAATATTAATAAATTCTCATGAATTCAATGCCACTTTTATTTAAAATATGTATCCAATATTTATCATTTAGAATCAGCAATTTCTCTTTTTTTAAGATTTATTTATTTATTTGAGGAGGGGGTGCAGAGGGAGAGGGAGAGAAAATCTCTAGCAGACTCCCTGCTGAGCGCGGGGCCTGATGCGGGGCTCAATCTCACGACCCTGACATCATGAACCTGAGATCATGACCTGATCCGAAATCAAGTGTCAGTTGCTTAACAGACTCAGCCACCCAGGGGCTCCTAGAATCAGAAATTTCTTAAGATTATATGGGGTTGGTTACTATGAGCCTTATATGCAGATTTTAAAAGCAGACAGTTTAAGACTCAGACATCGAAAATGAAGTGCTTCAGTATATCAAAACCTTCACATTCTGGGTAAAGAATGAGGGAAATAAGAATATACATGCATAGGGGTGCCTGGGTGGCTCAGTCATTAAGCATCTGCCTTCAGCTCAGGTCCTGATCCCAGGGTCCTGGGATTGAGCCCCCCATCGGGCTCCCTGCTAGGCGGGAAGCCTGCTTCTCCCTCTCCCACTCCCCTTGCTTGTGTTTCCTCTCTCTCTGTCTCTCTCTGTGTCAAATAAATAAATAAAAAATCTTACCTTTTGACCTGTTGGGTCAAGATCTATATAAACATAGATCTTATTTTTGCATAAAGAAACCCTGGAAGGACAAATCAGAAACCTCTCAGGTAGGGGTGTGAGGAATGGATTAGAAGGGATAGGGACAGAAGTGTGACTTTTCTGAGTATATATTTTTATAGTTTTATTTGTGATCCATATAAATGTTTTATATATTTAAAAAAGAAACAAGAGAATCAGAAAATTAAAAATAGACTGAAACAGAGGCGCCTGGGTGGCTCAGTCATTTAAGCTTCTGCCTTTGGCTCAGGTCATGATCCCAGGGTCCTGTGATCTAGCCCCGCATTGAGCAGGGAGCCCACTTCTCCCTCTGCCCCTCCCCCTGCTCGTGCTCTCTCGCTCTTGCTTCCTCTTAAATAAATAAAAATAAAATATTTTTAAAAAATTAAAACAAAACAGACTGAAACAGATCAACCAAACTATGTGTCAAATTGGTAAGACAACCACACAGAGATAAGAATTTTGAATGAATTTTTGAACACAATGCTCTATTTATATACCTTACTGCAGTATATTCTAACGGCAAAAGGAATTTTGAAGATATCTTAAACTTCATCCTGTACTTTTACTTTGAGTCACAATTATAAACTTTTCGAGATGATTTTGTGTATATTATGAATAAAGCAAATAAATATTTTGATATTTTTAGGAACCAAGAGGTTTAGTATAAGAAAAATGGTGTACAAACATATTACAGGAGTTTTAAAATGTAATAATGTTAAAATCTAAATTGATCTATTCATCAAAGGACATAATCAACAGGTCAAAAGGTAACTTATAGAATGGAAGAAAATATTTACAAATTATATATCTGATAAGGGATTAATATCCAGAATATATAAAGAACTTCTACAACTCAACAACAATAAAGCAAAATAACCTTACTTAAAAATGGGCAAAGTTCTTGGATAGACATTTTTCCAAAGAATATATATGAATGTCCAATAAGCATGTGAAAAGATGTTCAATATCACTGATCATTAGGGAAGTGCAAATCAAAACCACATTGAGGTATCATCTCACCCCCATTAGGATGGGTACTGTTTAAAAAAAGAAAGAAAATAACAAGTGTTGGTGAAGATATAAAGAAATTGGAATCCTTGAGCACACTGTTGGTAGACATGTAAAATAGTGTAGCCACTATGAAAAACAGCATGGTGGTTCCTCCCAAAATTAAACATAGAATTATCATATAATCCTGCAATTTTACTTCTGGGTAGAATTCTCAAAGGAATCAAATGCAGGGTTTTGAAGAGATATTTGCACACTCATGTTCACAGCAATATTATTCACAATAGTCAAGCAATTTAAATGTCCATCAACAGATGAATGGATAAACAAAATGTGGTATATACATATAATGGAATATTATTCAGCCTTAAAAAGAAAGGAAATTTTGACACATGCTACAACATGGATGAACCTTGAAGACATTATGTTAAGTAAAATAAGCCAGTTAAAGACAAATACTGTATGATTCCACTTATATGAGGCACAAGAGTAGGTAAATTCATAAAGACAGAAAGTAGAATGGTAGTTGCCAGGGCCTGGGGGGGTGGAGGGGAAAAGGAGGAACAAGGAGTTATTTACAGGTATACAATTTCAGTTTTACAAGATGAAAAAATTCTGGAGATTGATTGCACAATAATGTGAATATACTTAACACTAGTGAACTACACAGTTAAAAATGGTTAAGGTGGTAAATTTTATGTTATAGGTATTTTACCACACTTTTTAAAAATCTGAATCAAAATAGCATTATGACCTCAATATTCTTAAAAAATATATTTCTCAGTGTTATCCTTTGAAAGGGTCAGAAGCAAGGGGACCCTTGACCTTGTTTTCTTAAATACTATTTCCCACCAAAAGGAACCAAAACTTTTAAAAGAAATGGCTGATTTCAGCCCTGGGCAGAGAAACACAAGTTGAACCCAGAATATCTTAATGTGCCAAAAAGTAAGGAAACTCTAAATTAGAAAGACTAACAGGGATGTGCCAAAAAGGACATAGGATCCAGTATGAAGAGGCTCCCACTGGACAGATTCAAACAATTTGGACATCATAGTAACTGATTATAAACTACTAAATTTTTTTAAACTCCATGAGTTCATAGATACAAAAATTATTATCCTAATGACTTACTTTAAAATTTTATAATTAAAGGGGAAAATATTAGGTATTTATCCTACTTTTTGTAAGGAACTGTAGTTAATTCTCAGTGGATGAGGGGAAACTCCACCAAAAACACAATTAATAAATGTGGAAAAAATAATAGAAACAGAAAATCACTCTTTTGCTACCTCCAACAAATTGGTTGATTTAGGCAAAGATTACAAAGGGAATCTAAAACCATTAGGTAAAATGTTTTGGGGGAACAAGATGTTGACACAGTGCCCATGTATCACCCACAGATTACTTACTGATTGCAAAGGGAAACATCAAGAACTGTGAAGGATCTGGGAAAACCCTACTTGCGAACAAATTAGCCTGCCAGTTTTGAATGCCTTAGTGAGGAATCATTCCCCAAAATGTATCACCATTTTTGTGCTGGTTTCCCAAAATCCACAGGGCAAAGCAAAAGAGGGCCAGATGACACCTGCAGTAAACTGTATAACAACAAAATAACCCTGAGCTTAGGGAACCCTAATTTTTTATACTAGACAGTAAGCATGCCTGCCCTTGGCTGCAAAGGGAGAAACGATCTGTACCTTCCAAGGCTGCATGCTATTCATAGCTGCCTTCCAAACTTCCTTGAAAAGAGAGTTGGGGGGAGGGGGAGGGAACTTGTGGGGGAACGCAATCATGGCTTTGCTTACCAGTTGTGCAGAAAAGTGAGAGACCTTGGAAAGTTGTTTCCCCATACATACTTAAAATGGAGAGATTTGGCCATTGCCACCTTAATCAAGTGTTCAAATTTAGCATCATTAGTAATAGAATACTTGTGCCTTCTGATGTGATGCAACACAAAATACACAGACTCCTATGAGGCTTCAACTGAATCGAATCAAGTCTTTAGACATAACTTCCAAGTTACAAGAAATACAGGGAATAGAGGAACAAGTTACCACCACCAGGAAGCAGTCAGACAAATCTGCATGGGACAAGACAAGAGACTCAATTTAAAAGGGCAATGTCATTTTAATTTTTTTATATTTTTTTGGCGGGGGGAGAGAAAGAGAATGTGTGCAAGTGGTGGAGAGGGGCAGAGGGGGAGGGAGAGAGAGAATCTTAAGCAGGCTCCATGCTGAGGGATCAAGACCTTGAGATCATGACCTGAGCCAAAATCAAGAAGAGTCAGACGCTCAACTGACTGAGCCACCCAGGTGCCCAAGGCAATGTTATTTTTCAAAAGTATGTGGAGAGACAATCTAGTGTAAAAGAAGGCATAATCAAATGCAACATGTGAATCTGGATTGGATTCTGAATCAGAAATAGGCACTTTGGAACAATTAGAGAAATCTGAATATGGACTGGATATTAAATAACTTTAGGGAATTGTTTTCTTAGGGGTGATAATAATATGGGTTTTGTAGAAGAATGTCATTTTTGGAAGATACATTTTGAAGGTATATATATATCTGCAACATAGTTTCAAATTGTTTGGCAACACACACACACACACAGACAAGATTGAATTATAGGAAAATGTTTCTATTCAACCATTTTCTATTACAATTTCATATGGTTCAACCTAACAGATAAATAAAACAGGTATGGCAAATGTTAACAGTTGTTGAAGTCTAGTAGTGGATAGAAGAGTGCTATTGTACATTCTTTCAACTCTTCTGATTTGAACATTTTATCAATAAAATTTTGAAAAAAAAACCCAACCAAATAAGAAAAAAGATAACAGTTTGAATGAAAACTCACGGAGGAAGTGATTCCTGCCTTTGCCACTTAGTAGCTGTAGACAGCAATGATGCTGAGAGAAGGTTCTTGGGAGGGGAAGTGGAGGGACACTGGGAGAGGCTTTAGTCTATCCATATCCTCCATGGAGCCCCCACCCACACCACCCCAATAAGCACGATCCTACCTAAGAACAGCATGCTTTAACATAAGCCTCCTAAACACTTATTTTTGACTCCTAAAGCCCACCCACGAGAAGCTCTGTGATCTGGGAAGGGTACTTAATTTCCCGAAGGACTTAATACTGAATAGATCTGAAGAATGAAGAGGAAGAAGTCTAGGATGACTTCCAGATTTCTGGCCGGAGTGACACCTCAGGAAGAGGAGGTGTAAGCATCCCTGGGGTTTGGGAAGAACTGCAGGCCAAGGGACTCCTGGAGGAAAAAGAGACTCCTCTCTTCAGAAGTGGTATGAGGGCTCAGAGTTACCTAATTTTAACAAAATGGGATTTCTCTCTGTACCCCGAGCTGATGAAGAGGAATGAGACAATTTTATCTATTTTTCGAATCTTCTATCGTGAGCATATATGATGAGCAGTTCTGTGGTGTAAAGCTCAGAGACACCAAAAACTGATATAAGGTTTTGTATATTTTGAACTCTATTTTTAATTGAGTAATTATAGGATTATGACCCAAATATTAAATTTTAAGTGCACACATTTGAACTTATAAAATAAATTTATGTCAATCAATTAAGAATCATTAAGAATAATGCTGCTTGATGGGTTTTGGCAGCCCTCGAGGGAGCAACCGACAACAGCAGTAACTGTACCGTCCATCTGGGTCAGCGGCACCGGCAGTGGGTGGGTGGTGGGAGACAAGTCCCACGGCTGGGGCCAGGAGACACAGGACACAAGGACAGGACAGCTGGAGGTAGAAACCATCCAGATTCCCCAAGGAAGGGAAAAAAACCCCCACAACCCAGGGTGAGGAGGGCGGAGGTCCAGCACCAACACCAGGAGCTAATTCTGCTAACAACAGACACAAGATGGCTCACGAATGAAATTTCCAGGCATTAGCAATAGGTTACCCCTGACCCTCACCACAACGCTGTAAGGTAGGATTGTTAGGCTTGGTTTTTGTTTTGTTAGAGTTAAAGTGGGGAGGGGAAAATGGTACAGGAGGATTTAAAGCAAGAAGTTCCTTCCAGCCTCAGTCCTACTTTGTAAGTACGACCTCTTTTATCTTCCTGGCTTTTCGTTCTCCTGCTGACGCTCTCCAACCATGCAGATGTGACTGAGCCACTCTTTTCTGACATTACTTATCAACTCTCTTGCCATGACAGGTAAAGACGCAGCTCACTTAACATCACCCCCCCAACACACACACACACGCACACACACACAATAGTTACATCACTATTTTTAGTTCTATTGTTTCCTTTCGCGACTTTAACTTCCTTAAATTTTGCTTTTCGTTCTCTTAAATAGAGACACCATCTCCTGTTCTGTGGAGGAGGATTTTTGTGAGAGGATGATATTTGAGCTCCAGTGACTCCTACCCCCCACCTCCACTCCCTTTGTTTTTTTTAAATTAATTTACTTAATTTACTTAACTAACGTGGGGCTCGAACTCACAACTCTAAGAACAAAAGTCGCATGCTCTTCCAACTGAGCCAGCCAGGCACACACCCCCTCCACTTCTACCTCCAAACTTCTTATAAAGCTGTGCTCTGACTTAGATTTCCATGACTGAGAACATTTACATTCCATTCTGTAACCATATTGTTTTCTATAGTTTGTCCCAAGGGTAGAGTCAGAGTCTAATAGAGAGTGAGGAATAAATGGCATTAACACAATTATATTTATGAAAACTTTTCTTCACAGCAGAGCCAGGAAGCGATTCCTTGTCTGTACTCAGTGTCACAACCCTGTACTGCTCAATTGCTCGAAATCATGGTTAGTTTTCCTCTTTTTCTTTTCCTAGTGCTTCCTTATTCAAAGAAAATCTGTGCCATCTTGCCCATTCGATTCCTTGGAATCCTCCAACTCTATGTTCTATGAAATTCCTTCCTTTCCTACAGCCCTACTCTTGTTCAAATATGGAACACCATCTTGGTTACATCTGCTGTTTCCTGGTCCCGTGTCTTCCTCCTGTTACTCGGCTCTTCTACTGGACTACAGGTTCAAGTAACTTTTCAAGAAAAGGTAGATGGCCTGTAAGCTTTCTGAGTCTTTGCATGTCTAACAAAATCTTTATTTTGTCCTCACAATTAATTTGGCTGGGTATAGGTTTCTCAAGTTGAAAATCATTTTCCCCCTGAATGTTGAGGCTGTTACACCACTGTTTCTAGTGGAGCTACTGAGAAACCTAATGCCAGTAGGATTCCTGTTTCTCATAGGAGTTGCTGTTGCCCCACCCCAGGAGAACTCTTTGGATCCTCTCTATAACTTGTTCTAAAACTTCCAAATGATGTGTGGCCTTTTCCACTCCCCCTAATCAAAACTCAGGAGGCCCTCTTTGATTGAAAGCTCACATATTTAGTTGTGGCAATTTTCATTGTGTTATTTCTTTTTTTTAAGATTTTATTTATTTATTTGTCAGAGAGAGAGAACAAGCACGGGGAGCGGCAGGCAGAGGGAGAAGCAGACTTCCCACTGAGCAAGGAGCCCGATGTGGGGCTCGATCCCAGGACCCTGGGATCATGACCTGAGCCGAAGGCAGACACTTAACCAACTGAGCCACCCCAGATGTCCCTCATTGTATTATTTCTTTGGCATCTTTTCCCCCTCAGTTTCTCTGTTCTTTCTGTAATTACTACTAGTCTCTTATTGGATCCCCTCTGGATCAATCTTCTGTGTGTTTATACTCTCATATTTTACATATTTTTGCTCCAGATTTTGGGAGATTTCCTTTAATTTATCTTACCATCTTCTCTTAAATATTTAATTTCCAAGGGTTCTGTCCCATTTTCTTTTTTTCTTTAAGATTTTATTTTTAAGTAATCTCTACACCCAATGTGGGGTTTGAACTCACAACCCCAAGATCAATCAAGAGTCGCATGCTCTACTGACTGAGCCAGCCAGGCACTCCATCTGTCCCATTTTCTGATTCTTCCTTTTTATGGCATCATGTTTTTGTTTCATAGAGAGAATATCACTGACAAATAATTAATTTTGTACGTTTTTTATTTGACTCTTCTTATCTTCCCTGAATTGTATGTTTCCTCTGGGGTTGGTTTTTCTCTCTTTATCTTTTTTTCATCATACTGTAGGCTTTTCTCAAATGTTTGGTGATTCTCAGTTGTCAGGCTGTTCTTAAGAATGACACAGGAGCAAGGCTGACTAGGGGATCTAAGCATACGTGTGAAACTTGCTGAGTGGCAGGTTTCAATCTGGTGTGACTAGTAAGAGGCCTGATTTGGTATCAAGGTAATGCTGGCCTCATAAAATGAGTATAGAAGCATTTCCTCCTCTTCAATTTTTTGGAAAATTTTGAGGATAGGTAGTAAATCTTTTTTGAATACTTGGTAGTATTCATCAGTGAAGCTATCTAGTCCTGAGCTTTTGTTTGTTGGGAGGTTTTTGATTACTGATTCAGTCTCTTTACTAGTAATTAGTCTATTCAGATTTTCTATTTCTTCATGATTACATCTTGAAAGATTCTATGTTTCTAGGTATTTATTCATTACTTCTAAGTTGTCCAGTTTGTTGGCATATAATTGTTTAAGTAGTCTCTCATTATCTGTTGTTTTTCTGTGGCATCAATTGTAACTTCTCTTTCATTTCTGATTTATTTGAGCCTTCTTTGTTTCTTGTTGAGTCTATCTAAAGGTTTGTCAATTTTGTTTTTCCTTTTAAAGAACCAGCTCTTAGTTTTTTTTTTATTATGTTATGTTAATCACCATACATTACATCATTAGTTTTGGATGTAGTGTTCCATGATTCATTGTTTGCGTATAACACCCAGTGCTTCATTCAGTACGTGCCCTCTTTAATACCCATCACCAGGCTAACCCATCCCCCCCCCCCCAGAACGCTCAGTTTGTTTCTCAGAGTTCCTAGTCTCTCATGGTTCGTCTTCCCCTCCAATATCCCCCCCTTCATTTTTCCCTTCCTACTATCTTCTTCTCTTTTTTTAACATATAATGTATTATTTGTTTCAGAGGTACAGGTCTGTGATTCAACAGTCTTACACAATTCACAGCACTCACCATAGCACATTCCCTCCCCAACGTCTTTATTGATCTTTTCTATTACTCTTTTAGTCTCTATTGCATTTATTTGGCTCTGATCTTTATTATTTCCTTACTTCTGCTAATTTGGGCTTTGTTCTTTTTTCTCTAGTTCCTTTAGGTGTGAATTTAGGTTATTTATTTGAGATTTTTTTTCATGTGTCTTGAGGTAGGCCTGTATCACTATCAACTTCCCTGTTAGAATTGGTTTTCCTGCAAAGACTTTGGGTTGCTTTGTTTCCATTTTCATTTGTCTTTTTGTATTTTTTGATCTCCCCTGTGATTACTTTATTGATTCATTGGCTGTTCATTAGCATGGTGTTTAATCTCTACATCTTTGTGATTTTTCCAGTTTTCTTCTTGTAATTAATATCATTTCATATTATTGTTGTCAGAAAAGATGTTTGATATAATTTCAATCTTCTTAAATTTATTGAGACTTGCTTTAGGTAAGTCTGATCTATCCTGGAGAATGTACCATGTGATGATACTCTTGAGATGAATGTGTATTCTGATGCTTTTTGATGAAATATTCTATCTATTAAGTCAATCTGGTCTCATGGGTCATTTAAGGTTGAAGTTTCCTTATTGATGTCCTGTCTGAATGATGTATGCATTGATATAAGTGGGATTTTAAAGTCCCTTACAATTATTGCATTACTGTCAATTTCTCCTTTTAGGTCTGTTGATACTTGCTTTATTTATTTAGGTGCTTCTATGTTGGGTGAGTAACAAATATTATATCCTCTTATTGGATTGAGACCTTTAGCTATGTAATGTTCTTCTTTGTCTTTTATTACAGTCTTTGTTTTAAATTTTATTTTGTCTGATATTAGTATAGCTATTCCAGCTTTTTAAAATTTCTATTTGCATGAAAAGTCTTTTTCCATCCTTTCACTTTTACTCTGTATGTTCTGAGATCTGAAATGGGTCTCTTCCAGGAAACATATAGTTAAGTCTTGTTTTGCTTATCCATTTAGCCATTCCATGTCTTTTAATTGGAAAATTTAGTCTATGTATTAAAGTTATTATTAATAGGTATGTACTTATTGCCATTGCTAATTGTTTTCTAGCTGTTTTTGTCATTCCTCTCTGTTCCTTTCTTTTGCTCTCTTCCCTTGTGAGACGGTGAATTTCTTTAGTGTTATGTTTTGATTCCTTTCTCATTACCTTCTGAATATATGCAGTAGGTTTTGCTTTATGGTTACCATGAGGATCATATATAAGTCTCTGTATTTATCAGTCTATTTCTTTTTTTTTTAAGATTTTATTTATTTATTTGACAAATTGAGAGAGAGAGAGCACAAGCAGGGGGAGTGGCAGGCAGAGGGAGAGGGAGAAGCAGCCTCCTCACAGAGCTGGGGGAGCCCGGTGTGGGACTCGATGCCAGGACCCCAGGATCATGACCTGAGCCGAAAGCAGTCGTTTAGCCAACTGAGCCACCCAGGCACCCTATATCAGTCTATTTCAAGTTGGTAGTAACTTAAATTTGAACACATTCTGAAAACTCAACCTTTTCACTCCCCCTAGTTTATGTTTTTGATGTCATATTTTACATCTTTTTATTTTGTGTATCCCTTATTAATTATTGTAGTTACAGTTAATTTTACTGCTTTTGTCTTTTAATTTTTATATTGGCTTTAAAATTGGTTAATCCATTAACCTTACTATATTTTTGCCTTTACTGGTGAGATTTTTACTTGCATATATTTTCTTGTTACTAGATAGTGCATTTTCTTTTCTGCTAAAGAAGACCCTCTAACATTTTTTGTAAGACCAGTTTAGTGGTGAGGAATTTTTGCTTTTACTTGACTGGAAAACTCTTTATCTCATATTCAATTCTGAACAATAACCTTGCTTGGTAAAGTATTCTTGGTTGTAAATTTTTTTTCCTTTTAGCACTTTGACTGTATCGTGTCACTCCATTCTGGCCTGAAACATCAGCTAGTTATCTTAAAGGGGTTCCCTTATACATAATAAGTTGTCATTCTCTTGGTATTTAAAAAATTATTTAACTTCTGACATTTTAATTATAATGTGCCTTGGTGTGGATCTCTTTGGGTTCATCTTATTTGGAATTTTGTACATCCTGGACGTGGACGGTCTGTTTCCTTCCACAAGTTAGGAAACGTTTCAGCCATTATTTCTTCAAGTAAATTTTCTGCTCCTTTGTCCCACTCTTCTCTCTATGAGATCCTATATTGTAAATATTATTCTGCTTAATGTTGTCCCACAGTTCCTTTAAGTGATATTCTCTTTTTAAAATTCCTTTTTTCTTTTTGTTGTTCTGTTTGGGTGAGTTCTACTGATATGTCTTCCAGTCACTGAATTGTTCTACTTCATTAGTCCACTGTTGAACCCCTCTAGCGCATTTTTCAGCTCAGTTATTGTACTCTTTGGCTCTATGAATTGTCTGGTATCTTCCTTTAAAAAAAAATTAAGTATAATTAACTTACAGTGTTATATTACTTTCAGGTGTACAATGTGATGATTCAACAATTCTATACATTGCTCAGTGCTCTTCAGGATAAGTGTATTCTTAATCCCCTTTATTATTTCACCGATATCCGCACCCACTTCTTTGGCAACCACCAGTTTTTTCTCTGTGTTTAAGAGTGTGGTATTTTGTTCATCTCTTTCTCTTTATTTGTTCATTTGTTTTTTCTTAAATTCCACATGGGATTTGTCTTTCTTTGACAGACTCATTTCACTTAGCATTATAATCTCCAGATTTATCCATATTGTTGCAAATGGCAATAATTCATTTTTAATGGCTAAATAATATTCCCGTGTGTGTGTGTGTGTGTGTGTGTGTGTGTGTATAACACACCACCTATTCTTTAGTCATTCATCTGTTGATGGATACTTGGGTTGTTTCCTTATTTTGGATATTGTAAATAATGCTAAAATAAACATCAGGATGTATATATCTTTTCAAATTAGTGTTTGTGTTTTCTTTGGGTAAATACCCCATAATCTGGATCATATGCTAATTCTATTTTTAATTTTTTGAGGGACCTCCAGACTGTTTTCCACAGTGGCTTCACCAGTTTGCA
This sequence comes from Halichoerus grypus, assembly GCF_964656455.1. Lineage (NCBI taxonomy): Eukaryota > Metazoa > Chordata > Mammalia > Carnivora > Phocidae > Halichoerus > Halichoerus grypus. Next base: position 61,263,408 of record NC_135715.1, on the reverse strand, counting down.
TTATGACCAGCAGTGCCTGAGGGTTTCTTTTTCTCCACATCCTCACCTACACTTGTTATTTCTTGTCTTCTTGACTTTAGACATTCTGATAGGTGTAAAGTGATATCTCATTGTGGTTTCCATTTGCATTTCCCTCATGATTAGTGATGAAGAGCATCTTTTCATGTGTCTGTTGACAATCTGTATGTCTTCTTTGGAAAAATGTCTACTCAAGTCCTTTGCCCATTTTTAATTGGATTATTGGGGAGGGTTAGTGTTGATTTGTATAAGTTTTTTATACATTTTGGATATTAACCCCTTATCAGATATCATTTGCGAATATCTTCTCTCATCCAGTAGGTTGCCTTTTTGTTTTGTTGATGGTTTCCTTCACTGTGCAAAGCTTTTGTTTTGGTATACTCCTAATAGTTTAATGTTGTTTTTGTTTCCCTTGCCAGAGGAGATGTATCTAGTAAAATGTTTCTCCAGCCAATGTCAAAGAAATTACCTCCTATGTTGTCTTCTAAGAATTTTATGGTTTCAGGTCTCATATTAGGTCTTTAGTCAATTGTGATTTTATTTGTGTATAAGGTGTAAGAAAGTGGTCCACTTCTATTCTTTTGCATGTAGCTGTCCAGTTTTTCCATCAACGTTTGTTGAAAAAAACTGTCTTTTTCCCATTGGATATTCATGCCTCCTTTATTGTAGATTAAGTGACCATACAAGTCTAGGTTTATTTTTTAATTCTTTTATTTTGTTCCATTGATCTATCTGTCCGTTTTTGTGTCCATACCATACTGTTTTCATTACTACAGCTTTGTAGTATATCTTGAAATCTGGGATTGTGATAACTCCAGCTTGATTCTTCTTTCTTAAGATTTCTTTGGCTCTTCAGAGTATTTTATAGTTCCATGCAAATTTTAGGACTATTTGCTCCAATTCAGTGAAAAATGCTATTGGTATTTTGATAGGAATTGCATTTAATCTGTTGATTGCTTTGGGTAGTATGGATATTTGTACAAGATTAATTCTTCCAATTCATGAGCATAACGTTTTATCTTTCCATTTGTGCCATCTTCAAATTCTCTTATCAGTGTTTTATAGTTTTCAGAGTACAGGTCTTTCACCTTTTGGATAAATTTAGTCCTAGGTATTTTTCATTTTTGGTGCAATTGTAAATGGGACTGTTTTCTTAATTTCTCTTTCTGCTACTTCATTATTAGTGTATAGAAGTGAAACAGACTTCTGTATATTAATTTTGTATCCTGCAATGTTACTGAATTCATTTATCAGTTCTAGTAATTTTTTGATGAGGTCATAAGCATTTTCTATATATAGTATTGTGGCACCTGCAAAAAGTGAAAGTTTTACTTCTGCCTTGACAATTTGGATGCCTTGTATTTCTTTTTCTTGTCTGATCACTGTGGCTAGGACTTCCAATACTATTTTGAATAAATGTGGTCAGAGTGGACATCCTTATTTTTTTCCTGTTCTTAGAGTAAAAACTCTCAGTTTTTCACCATTGAGTATAATGTTGGTTGTGGCTTTTTCATATATGGCCTTTATTATGTTGATGTATGTTCCCTCTAAACCTATTTTTGAGAGTTTTATTATGAATGGATGTTGTGCTTTGTCTAAGGCTTTTTCTGCATCTATTGAGATGATCATAAGATTATCCTTTCTATTATTAAGGTGATGTATCACATTGATGGATTTGTGAATATTGAAGTATCCTTGCCTCCCTGGAATAAATCCCACTTGATTATGGTGAGTGATTTTTTTAATGTATTGTTGGGTTTGATTTACTAATACTGTGTTGAGGCTTTTTGCATCTGAGTTTATCAGAGCTATTGGCCTATAGTTCTCTTTTTTTGTAGTGTCTTTATCTAGTTTTGGTATCAGGGTAATAGTGGCCTTGGAGAATGAATTTGGATGCTTCCTTCCTCTATTTTTTGGAATAGACTGAGAAGAATAGAGATTAACTCTTTTTTAAATGTTTGGTAGAATTCACCTGTGAATCCATCTGGTCCTAGACTTCTGTTTGTTCAGAGTTTTTGATTACTGATTGAATTTTATTGCTAGTAATCAATCTGTTCAAATTTCCTATTTTTTCGTAATTCAGTTTTGGGAGGTTATATGTTTCTAGGAATTTATCCCTTTTTCTAGGTTGTCCAATTTGTTGACATCTCTTTCTCTCTTCCCTTATGGTTTGATGGCTTATTTAGTGATATGCTTGGATTCCTTTTTATTTTCTGTATATCTATTATAGGTTTATTTTTCCTTTTAGAGAGGGATGGGGGTGGTGAAGAGGCAGAAGAGAGAACCTTAAGCAGGCTCCACATGGAGCCTGATGGGGGGCTCAATCTCACAACCCTGAGAATATGACCTAAGCTGAAATCAAGAGTTGGACACTTAAATGACTGAGCCACCCAGGTGCCCTTATTATAGGTTTTTGATTTGTGGCTATTATTAGGTTCACATGTAATATTTTATGCATATAGCAATCTATATTAAGTTGATGGTCACTGAAGTTTGAACTCTTTCTAGAAAAACTAATTATTTTCTCAATCCTCACCAACATTTTATGTATATCATAGTTTATATCCTTTTATTTTGTGAGTACCTTGACTGATTTTTATAGATATAATTGATTTTACTGCTTTTGTGCTTTAACCTCTGTACTGGCTTTAAGGGGTTAATCTACTACTTTTATTATGTTTGCCTGTGAAATGTTTTCCTTTCATAATTTTCTTACTCTTAATAATCGCCTTCTCTTTTCACTCAAAGAATTCCCTTTAATGTTTTTTGTAAATCTGGTTTAGTGGTGATGAACTCCTTTCACTTTTGTTTGTCTAGGAAACTCAAGATGTCTCCTATTCTGAATGATAGCCTTGGTGTATATAATATTCTTGATTGCAGGTTTAGTCATTTGAGCACTTTGAATATATCATGCTACTCCCTTTTGACCTGAAGAGTTTCTGCTGAAAAATCAGCTGATAGCCTTATGGGGTTTCCCTTGTATGTGTAACTATATTCTTTTCTCTTGCTGCTTTTAAAATTTTGTCTTTATGACTACTTTTTGTAATTTTAATTACTATATTGGTATGGTTAACCTCCTTGGTATGACCCTCCTTGGATTGATTTTGTTGGGGGCTCTTTGTTTCTCCTGGATCTGGATGTCTGTTTCCTTCCCCAGATTTGGGAAACTTTCAGCTATTATTTTTTCAAATAAATTTTCTGCCCCCTTTTCTCTCTCTTGTCCTTCTGAGATTCTTATAATGCAAATATTATTATACTTGATGATGCCACTGAATTCCCTTAACCTATTCTCTTTTTTATTATTCTTTTTACCTCTTGCTGTTCAGTTTGGTTGTTTTCCATTACTCTGTCTTCCAGCTCGCTAATCCATTCTTCTGCCTCCTCTAATCTGCTAATGAGTCCCTCTAACGTATTTTTTCCATTTCAGTTATTCAGTTCTTCATCTCTGACTGGTTCTTTTTAATATTTTCTATCTCTTTTTTGAACATATCCCTGAGGTCCTCCACTCTTTTTTTCAAATCCAGTAAGTATATTTATGACCATTACTTTGTATTCTGTTTCAGGCATATTGCTTATCTTTCATTTAGCTCTTTTGTTGTGGTTTTGTCCTATTCTTTCATTTGGGACATATTCCTCTGTCTCATTTTTCTAACTCTCTGTGTTTGTGTCTATGTATTAGAAAAGTCAGTTATGTCTCCTTATCTGAAAAGTAGTAACCTTATGAAAAAGAGGTCCTATGGTGCCCTGTAGTGCAATGTCCCCTGCTCACCAGAACCAGGCAATTCTGGGGTTTCCTGTATGGGTTGTGTGCACCTTATTATTGTGGCTGAGCCTGGTTTACCTTCAATCCAGTCCTCTGCAGTGGCCCATTTCGCCTGTTGTAGGCAGGGTTTGGTCCCTGTACTGTTAAGGAGCCAATTTGGGGTTACTATGCTTTTGTAGTTGAACAGTGTCAGTAGTCAGACCAGATGCCTGCCCCCTGTCCATCTGCTGGGGCTGCAGACACACTGATCAGCAGGACACTCTCTCTGCACTGCCAGTTATAAGGTTTGACTGCTGGGACTGAATGCATTCCCCAGGGCAGGAGTGGCACTTTGGAGTGGCACCAACTCCTGCCAGAGCTGTTTGCAGGATGAGATGAGGCAGGGGAGCTTTGGAGGGACTTTTGCTGAGTGCAGCAGGTTGGAGGAGGGAGATCCTCAGGAGAATGTGGAGATGGGGCATGTGGTGTTAGCAAGGTAGGTGGAGTGCTCATACTGGTGCCTGCAGGTATCCGGGTATCTATGCTGGGGTGCAAGGGAGAGAAATGTTTGTCCACTAGACCTTTGTCCTGGGAGAAGTTGCCTAAAGATCCCTGCTTTCCAGCACACATTCTGAGATTAGTAAATAAATCCTCCTCAGCTACACCCCAGAAAATTTCAAACTGCTGCTTCTATGCTTATCTCAGTGGGATTGTTATTCTGGTTCTTCAAGAGCAGGGACTCAGTTTCCTATTGCCCTCTGGCTCTCACAGAGCTAAGCCTACTGATTTTTAAAGAACTGGGTGTTAAGCCCTGCTGATTTAAAAGGTCATGAAGTTAAGCCCAGCCAAATGTAATGGGGCTTCATCTTCCCAGTGCAGGTCCACCGTGCTTGGGTTGCCTGTTGTGGGGTCTGCTCCTCTCCCTTCTTCCTGCTTGTCATGTTCCTCCCATTTGTGGTCTTGCCGGGAGTTTGGTTCCCTACCACATCTCCACCTCTCCCCCTCTTTTCAATGTGGTCTCCTCTCTATGATTAATTGTGGAAAGTCTATTCTGCCAGTCTTTGAGGTTGTTTTCTGGGTTAGTTGCACTGATGTCGCTGTTATCTAGGTATGTCTGTGTTATGAGGTGAACTCAGGATCCTCCTACTCCACCACCTTCCCAGAAGTCTGTTTGGTATTTTCATGAACACTGTGTTCATCCACGTTTGTCCCATTTTCAGATAGCATCTTTATGACTATTACTTTGAACTCTTTATCAGGTAATCACTTATATCCATTTCATTAAGGTCTTTTTCTGTGGTTTTATCTTGTTCTTTCATTTGGAACACATTCCTCTGTAGGAAATTATTCCTAATGAAGTTTATCACTTATCCACCAAGGAATATGCTGAAGCATCTACTTTTCTCTTTCTCAGAGACAAGGGCCAAATTAGCCTAACTTTGAATTGTAGAGATTGACTCTTGACTAGAGCCACGGAAAACTGTGCTAGGTAGATGGTGAACAGGTTATATGCTGATATTAATTCACTGTTATATTAATCTAGATGCATGATATACTGGGAAAGAACACGACTTAACAGAAAATCTTTCCATTCATAGTGTTTTTCTCCAATTTTCACCTTCCTTGTGGCTGTTTTGGTCTTAGTCTGACACTGTAGGGAAATTCACTGTGAAGTGTGGAACAAGTGAGCATGTATCCTCTGTCCTCAAAAGTTGGCATGCAAGCCTGTGAACTTGGAAAGAGAACAAAGCTTTCTAATATGGTAAACCAAGAAAATGTAGATTAAGAAGTCTGGTTTCCTCTTCTTTGCATCAGCACATAACAGCTGTCAGATACCACTGAATAATCTACTCCTCCTGTTCCTGAAAGGTAGATAGTTCTTATTAAAGCATTTCCAGAAGGAAGTATGTTTTAATTTTGAACAATGGCACGAATGAAGTGGTAATGCAACAATATAAGAGAAATTTTAAAAGGTATAGCATTTGCATTTATGATTTTTTTGGCCCACCTAATTCCACTCTCTCCAGTGGTCCCTGAAACCTCACCAGCAGGCTGACATCCTGACAAATTCTAAAAGGAAGAAGGAAAACAATGTAAAAGGCAAGGTGGGTGTGGCAGCTAGAGAGGTCATGGTGAACAAGAAGGAAAGTGCAGCTACTCAAGCGTATGCAGATAAGGCATTAGGTTCAAGGGCTGAAAGGAAGTACATCAGATTGAAGAGTGCCCACATGGTACCTGATGACAGACTTCAAAGAAAGAGCCCAACCTTTAGGTTCTTGTTTAACCTTCACTTCCAAACAAAGCAAGTTGCAAGACCAGTCCTAACATCAAGCAGCAGAAAGCTTCCTTCCTTTGGAAAAAATTGGAAAGCATCTTTCTGTGCCCTCTTCTTGCTAAAAAGGCCAGCTTTCTCCTGAAGTCCCTGCTGTGATGGCATTGTACAAAGGGAATGGTCATTAGAATAAAAGTATGAGTCCATGTTCATCCAACCCTGCAGGAGTTAATTCCCCTCCCTGAGGGTCAAATTCTTCACCTGGAAAATGTGGTAGGCAGATTGAACCAGAAAGCCAAAGATTTGTTTCTAAAAGACTTTTCTATTCCTTCCTTACTTCATTCTTCCAATTAAAAAACTTAGCTATAAAATCACAGTCTAGTCTCCCTGCTTTCCATATACCTGAGATTAATTCACATACTGAGTAACATGATAAAGTCATCTTTAGAAACATACACACACCAGTTTCAGAATGACACCCTCTAGGGTCTTGGTTGCCAATTTGATTCCGGAACACATAGTCAGCTTCCTAAGGCCAGGCAGTGTCTTTGCCAGCATCCACTGCCCATGTTCTAGTTGATTCTCTCAGGAGATAATACTTTCCTTTCTAAAATGTATACTTTTTGCTGCAAACAATGATGAGTATATGGACAGGTCTTCATTTGACTCACTACCTGAACAATCAGTTTCTTATATTATTTCTCCATAGCTGAATTAACTCACATAATTTTGTGTTGCACAGAAAAACATTAAGATAATCACCCAACTCTGGCATGAAAGTTCTTCTGGAATATCTTGTGGCATCAGCCTTTTAGCTAAACAGGAAAGCCATTCAATACTGCCCCTGTAGCAGTTAAATTCTTAAGTATTTTTTTTTAAAGATTTTATTTATTTATTTGAGAGAGAGAATGAGAGAGAGAGAGCACATGAGAGGGGGGAGGGTCAGAGGGAGAAGCAGACTCCCTGCTGAGCAGGGAGCCCGATGTGGGACTCGATCCTGGGACTCCAGGATCATGAACTGAGCCGAAGGCAGTCGCTCAACCAACTGAGCCACCCAGGCGCCCAATTCTTAAGCATTTATAACTTAATAAATTATAATTCAGAGCTGTGTTCACAAGTTAACTTTGTTCCCGCCCATATTATTGTGGAGACTCCCAAATTTACTCCATGTTGGACACTGCCAAGAAAGTGTTCAAAGCACTTCATACTTGAAGTCACATTTGCCCTCTTTCACATCCACATGAGACACCAAGCCCTATTTCACTCTTGTTTAAATTTTATTATTGTACTTACTAGTAATAAGCCAAGAGAACTGGGATAACAAAGGGGAAAGTTCAGGATAAGTAACTTCTTCCTTATGAATTAAAACACATACACACACTTCAGTTACCTCCTCCCCACCCAATCCTAATGTACAAATAGCTACATAATTCAGTCCACAGAACACTGTGAGCAGCTGATACCAGGAGCTGGGCAAAGGACCCCAGTTGTGTGGAGTCTCAGGCTGATCTGGGTCTAGATGACCAGCTTCTCCACACTGAGTGTACTTGTGGTTTCATCCTCTTCATTTGACCCAAAATAGCCGGGGAGGTCCAGCATCCTCTGCTCTGCCTCAGTGAGGCCGAAGGATGTATTGTCATAGAAGGCGAACTCGGGGTGGGCTGGGAAGCTCTGACACTTGTCTTTTCTACACTGAGAAGGGCTCAGAGGGCTGACCCTCTGGTAGCTATCTTTGGGGGCCGTGGGGGACGGCTGCTTCCTTGGGACACTCCTGTGACTGGGGGACGGGCCCCTCCGAGCTCTGGGAGGCTCCGCTCTCTCACCTCCTGCCACGAATCCTGCCTGGCAATCCCCCAGGTCTGGTTTCCTCGCGGGCTGCCCCAGGGTGTAGGATTTAGGGGGAGGGCTTAATGGACCCCTGGTTGCACCTGCCCCTTGGGAATGGTCCGGTTTCTCAGGAAACGCGGCAGCGCCTCGACTCTGAGGCCGAAAGCGGTCTTCCGCCTGGTCCCAGGTCCGCGTCCTGGAACTGTAGGCCGGGGCCTGCCGCGGAGTCAGGGTGGACATGCTCCTCTCCCGGAACGGCCGGGCCTGCTTGGCTTCGTGAAAGCTCGCTGTCCTCCTGAAGTGGGAGCCCCTGGGGTGGCTCCTCTCCGGCGGCGCCCCTCTGCCGCCCACGTGCCTCATGGCCGACTTGCGGATCACCGTCTGGCTGGGGCTGACGGCACAACTGGCGCGACAGACCGGGAGGTCCAGCCTGCAGGGGGACCTGGCCGCGGCACCCACGGCTGGCTGCTCCAGGAACGGGGATTTGATCCGGAACTTGTTGGCTGCAGCCTCCTCGGGGCTCTCCACGTCTAGGGCGGGGACGGCGGCCGCGTCGATGGCCGTGTCCGTCAGGGGACTCTGAGACACGTGGTACACCTTGGTGGTTTCCGTCAGGCCCTTCTTCTTCATCTCCTTCAGCTGCTGCTGGGCGAGGCGGTAGCTGAACAGCGGGGGGATGATCTTCTGGGCGCTGGACTGCACGCTCTCGCTGCCCGAGGCGTCGTCCTCCGGGGACACCGGCCCACTGCGCCTGTACGTCAGGGGGATGCCCGCGTCCCCGGGGCGCCCCGCGGGCCCGTCGCCCCCATCCGAGAAGCTCCCGCGCTGCTCGCTCAGCTCGCAGATGTTCTCCTCGTCCGAGTTCTTCCGGAAGCCGGGGGAGTGGATGGAGTTGTGTCGAGCCGGCGTGCTGCATTTGGGGGCGCGGCCGAACTTCCTCCACAGCGTGATGAGGACGGTGGCGACGATGATGAACAAGCACAGGGAAATCCCAGTGACGGTCACGATGTTGTTGGACTTCCCCGGACCCTGGGGCTGAAGAGGAGACGCGCTGGATGGCTGGAAAGCTACGAGAAAAGGAAGAACAAAGATGTGTTCTCTATATGGTCTCTCTGCGCGGTGTTAAGGTTCGGAGTGGCTGGCTCTGATTCTCTAGCAGTTCAAGAAAGAATAAGCGAGGACTAGGATTTCTGGCCTTACACACGCGTCCCTGCTGGCAGCTTCAGCCAGACCAAAACACAGGGCCCACAGAGACGTGAGCCACAACCAGGGTGACTCCTGGGCTCACCAGCTCCTGCTGACACGGCTCTCAGATGTTCCACAAAGCAGCAGCATAAGCAAAGTTTCAAGGCAAAAATCAAGGTTTTTGCTTAAGATAAGGTAAACACGGGATATCTGTAGTTAAATGTACCTTTGAGATGCACATCGGGAAATTCTTACCAAGAATAAAACCTGCCATGCAAAATAATTCGGGTAGGTTGTACCTAAATTTTATATCTTGAGAAATTAATTGGTCAAATCAGTCTTTAGGCAATGTAATACAACTCACATTTCCCTTCTAATATCCAGGAACTGTCTTTCCTGAGGGGTTGAAGCCTCTGCTTCTCACTCTTTGGTTTCCAGCTGTCCACTCCCCTTGCTTCCTTCCAAGGGACGTTGGTTTGTCTTTTTCTTCCCTGCTGTCTCCAACCGGTTTGTCCCGGGGTCATCAAATTGTTTCACCAAGCCTCAGACGTCACCTGGGGACTCAGCCTGCACTGCCACTGAAATACCTGGGAACCTGAGACCAGCTAATACCACCACCCTCAACCTCTCTTTTCTCCTTGTCACTGCCCACTCTTCAAGCCCTTCCAGTCACCTGTCCTGTCCCTTTTTTCTGCACAGTCTTACCAGCACCAGTTCTGTGTGTCATGTCCCTGACCCATCCTCTCACTGCCCACTGTCTTGGGTGGAAGCTGTGATACATACCTTGTTTATAAGCAAACAGGACCAGCAGCAGGGAGTGTTCCTCACTCTCTTCATTCCTGATTGCCATTTTCAACTAACTCTTTCACCTCCATATAAAAATTCTACTCTTTTAACAAATATGTATATATATATATTCCCTATGCTGTTTCTACTCTATATATTCCCTATTGCATCTCTGTGACTTACTTACTTTATAAGTTTATACCTCTTAATCTCCTTTATTTTGCCCATCCACCCCACCCACCTCCTTCAGGCAACCACTGGTTTGTTCTCTGTGTTTAAGAGTCTGTTTTTTGTTAGTTTGGTTTTTTTAGATTCCACAAATAAATGAAATCATATGGTATTTGTCTTTCTCTGTCTGACTTACTTCACTTAGCATAATGCCCTCTAGGTCCATCTATGTTGTTACAAATGGCAAGATCTCATCCTTTTTATGGCTGAGTAATATTCCATTGTATATTTACACCATCTCTTCTTTATCCATTCATCTATTGATGGGCACTTGGGTTGCTTCTGTATCTTGGCTATTGTAAATGATGCTGCAATAAGCATAAGGGTGCATATATCTTTTAGGATTAGTGTTTTCATTTTTGGGGGGGCAAATACCCAGTAGTGGATTACTAGACCATATGGTATCTCCATTTTTAATTTTTTGAAGAACTTCCATACTGTTTTCTGCAGTGGTTGCACCAATTTACATTCCCACCAACAGTGCACAAAGGTTCTCTTTTCTCTACGTCCTCACCAGCACTCATAATTTCTTGTCTTTTTCATACTAGACATTCTGACTACTGTGAGGTGATACCTCATTGTGGTTTTTATTTGCATTTCCCTGATGATTAGTGACGCTGAACATTTTTGCATGGGCCTGTTGGCCATCTGTATGTCTTCTGTGGAAAAATGTCTATTCATATCCTCTGTCCATTTTTAATTGGATTGCTTGTTTGGTGTTGAGTTGTAAAAGTTCTTTATATTTTTGGGGTATTAACCCCTTATTGGACATATCATTTGCAAGTATCTTCTTCCATTCAGTAGGTTGCCCTTTTGTGTTGTTGACAGTTTCCTCTGCTATGCAAAAACTTATTTGGGTGTAGTCCCAATTGTTTATTTTTGCTTTTGTTTCCCTTGCCTCAGGAAACATATCCATAAATATGTTGCTAAGGGTGATATCTAAGGTGTCTTCTACTCTTTTGATACCCATGCTATCTACCCAGACCACCCTCCCCCCCTCAACACTGTCATTTCCCAACCTCATGGCGGCCATCAGTCACTAGCACCCGGGTCTCAGTCTTCCTCACCATCCCCTAAAGAGCCTATCTGGGCAACGTCACTGTCCATCCAACATATCATACCTTCCCATTGTCTGCAGCTGCTCCTCTTCAGAAATCTTAAACTTCATAGCTCACTTTTGAGCTGTATCCTCCCCTCTCACTTACTCATCATTATTTCGCTAGTTTTTCAACCTCACTGCAACTTTTGATTCCCCAACCCCTTCATTTTCTCCCCATCTGCCAGCCAACTCCTGGCCTCACTTCTCTCCCTACACTCATGATCCATCACATAAACCATTCTCCTGCCAATAACCTCAACTCTCTGACCTCTAGTACTGAGACATACCACTTTCCCCGCTCTACAGCAAAAGTCCATCCCTAGATAAACCAAGACATGTGAATTATCAGCTGCTGCACCCAGGCCCTGAGCACTGGTGGAGAAAATAATACCCCCACGCAGGCTAGCACCTCTGTATACTGACAGCCCCCAACCTCGACTCCCTGCAAATCCTTCCACGGGTTCCTAAGTAACTCGCTCTTCCATCCCCTACAAGTTTCACCACTTTCCCTAAGCACCCTACTACCCTCTTCCTCAGAATTCCACTGGATCACAAAAAAATAGAAGCTATCAGGCAAGTATACCCCTCCTCCAGCTTCTTCTGCTGTCTTCTCCCCCATAAACTTAGGAGCAGCCGCACTTCTCTTCACTTCTTTCACTATGGAATTAGTGGGAGAAATATCTTCCTATAAAGGTGAGTCCACCAAGTGCTCTCTAGGTCACCCTTCTCCAAGGGGATCAACTCTCTGTACCAATTATCTCTAGCTTCTCCCCTATGCAGCTCCACAGAAACATACTCAAGTTCTTCTTTAAAAAGAACTTTCTAGAATTCTCATATCTTGTTCCTGGTCTTCTCAGCCAGGCTTACAGAAAGAGGAGTCTACATTTGCTGACTTACTGCTTCCACATCATCACCTCTGACTCCTGCGACCTGCCTCCAGGATTCCAGTGAAACGGCTTCTGTCAATGTCATTAATCAGCTAAGAGCTAAATTCAAGGAAGTTTCGTCCTGATATTCCTTGACCTCTGCCGTATAGGCTACTGCCCAACACTTTCTGCGACTTTTTCTCTTCTTGGTTTCAATGATAGTACTCACTTTGGAGAGAAGAACATGAATTTTGGAGCAAGGAGATCTAGATCTCAACCTGGGTCCATCAGCTCTGCTCTCTCCACTTATGTCCTATCAACACCTTCACCTCCACATGCCCAAGACTCATCATCTTTCCCCTAGAATCTGTGCCTCATCCAATATGTCCAGTCTCAAGGAAATGGCACCAGTGTTCATGCAGTTGCCAGTACTAGAATCCTGGTTTTCACCCTTGATGTTTCCCTCTTCATCGTTCACCATATCGGTCTTTGAGTCCTTCTCTCCTCTACATTCTCACTGCCATCATTTCATTTTTCACCTGGGTTACTGAAAAACTCTTAACGGGCTTTGTGGCTGCCAGTCCTACCCCTTCTGATTTTTTCTCCACACTACAGCTGAGAGAGATCCCTCTGAAATACAGGCCAAACCTTCAAGGCCCCTCAGGATCTGACTCCTGCCCACCTGTTCAGGTTCATTTTTACCACTCCCTCCTGGCACATTATGCTTTAGATACATTAAACTAATTTCAGTTCTCTGGGTCTCTTAATGTGCCATCTTCTTCCACGCTTTCATCCATTGCTCCCTTTGCTAAAATTCCCTTTCTCACTTAGCTCACCTGGGTGGCACCTACTCAGCTCTCAAACTTTAGCTCAAATATCACCACCTCCAAGAAAGGAGGTGTTCCCAGCATGAATTTTCACCCCTGCAAGTTTCCATAGCAAGCTGTGGATACCTTTCTCACTGCAGGCTCTACACTGTACTGATTATAATGCCTATTTATGTGTCTGCTGAGCAACTATATCATAAGCACCTTCCAGACAGGAACATGTCTTATCTACATATTCCTAACCCCAGTCACAGTAATTTACACATAGTTGGTATCCGATAAATGTTAGGTTAATTCATTTAAAAAGGTAATAGCAAAATGATCAATATCCCACCAGATGGAATGTGGGCACAATGGCAACAGATCCTCCCACTCTCATGTTTGAACAAGATGGTCAAACTAACATAGAACTTGACGTTGATGCAAAAACATCCTTTCAAAGCCAAACAAAACTCTAAAGTCTCAACCAAGTGAACACAGTTGCATGATGAAAGACTTGTTTACTGATTTATCACTTCTTTCATGTGCAGTGGCTATTTATGTCCGTGGGGAGCAGCAATGCAATTGCACCTCATGGATCTCTTTAATTAGCTATTATCTTTGACTGTGGCTGGCTCCCTTTAAAACCATGGCTGGAGAAAAGCCCAAGAGCTGCTGACCTCAGCCCTCTCTGCCTCATCTACTCCCTCTTTCACCTGAAGTGAAGGAGATTTCTTGATGTTAAGCAGCCTGTGAACGGATCTTTACATTTCCAAGGAGTATGAAATAGCCTCAATAGGAAGAAGAACACTTGGAGGAAATAATCATTTTTATCCACATAAGCATTTATCTGAGGACCACTTATAGTAGAAGTAGGGGTGCCTATAGCCCTTACTCTTTTTGCTATTTTATAATATATAAATTTCTAGTTCCCACCCAATATTAAAGAATTAAAACATAAGAACATGAAATAATTTCACATATCCTCAAAAATTATTACTAATTCCATGGGGTACTTGGGTGGCTCAGTCAATTAAGCATCTGCCTTCAGCTCAGGTCATGATCCCAGGGTCCTGGGATCGAGCCCTGCATCTGGCTCCCTGCTCAGCAGAGAATCTACTTCTCCCTCTCCCTCCGCCTGCTGCTCCCCCTGCTTGTGCTCACTCTCTTTCTCTCTTTCTGTCAAATAAATAAAGAAAAATCTTTTAAAAAATGATTACTAATTCTAGGTTTTTGATGCTTCCAGAAAGCTAGACTGGCCTGTGTAGAAAGGCAAGGTTTTCAAGATAGGTAGCTTATATGGGTCAGATTTAGTCCTCTGCTTTCTAGCTTTTTCATCTCGGGCAGGTCAGTTACCCTCTCTATGCTACAGAGTCCCAAATAAGTGAGATAATGTATTTAAAGTGCTGGCACATAGCAGATGGTCAATAAATGGTTGATATTGTTGTTACTTGTAAAGGAGCAGTAGAACCCAGTGACAATTGACTTTAAATTTATTTGAGTTCATTCATTCATTCTTTCAGTCACTATGGAACTCTAGACGGAATATCTTAACACAACATGCCATCCCAGAATTAAGAGGAATAGGTATATTTGAAGATAGTTATACCCAAGAAAGGAGCTTGAACGTGAAGGGGACTTATAAAGAAAGAGTAGACAGAGAAGAGAGCCTTAGAAAATCATATGAGATATAACTAGAGAAAGAATAGATTCAGAGTGTGGCCAAGGGATTATGAAAGAAGAGGGGCAGACTGAGAGCTAGCAGAAGAGCCTAAGTCTGAGGAAAAACAGAAGAAAGAACACCCTCAGGATGCTGGAATAAAGGGAACAAGGCCTACAGCACTGGCTGGAAAAATGAGATAGTAAGAGTGAATTTCTAAGGTCACACACAGGTGGTGACACTGGCCAAGGTGTTGTTGCCAGGTGGTTTTGGCTAAAAATGCTCTGAGATCCAAACACAAAAAACCATCTAAATCCTCTAGATCCCAAGGGACAAGGAACGAGGGATGGTTTTCTAACCTGGAATTGGAGAGTGGAAGAAGTCAGGACTGGACAGAGTACTTTATCTAAGGGTCAGGACCAGAGCAAAGGCAGGCAAATTAAATCGGAGACTGGCTATAGATCAGTAGGTGAGATGGTATGTGGGAAGAGCAAGGATTCTTATTACTGTAACCTGTAGCAAATGAATGGAATTCAACTCCATAAGCTGAAGCAAACATAACTAAGCCATGTTAGCATCACATCTACAAACCATTTACATCAAATACCATGGAGCACCTACTAAGTGCCTTCAAGATGTTGAAAGGATGAAGGAAAGGCCAGTGTCTAGATGATGACAAGAAATCTCCCCACCTTCTCCTCCTACGTAGGGGTAGTAAAGAATAAACATAGGGCCATTCAGGGGATAAGATAGGGTAACTTGCCCCATTTTGACAAATAATGGTCTATGTGATCCCCTCAGCCTTCTCTGACATGATGAGATATTCTTCTGCAATTTTTGTGGGGAGAAGTAAAGGAAGGATAAATAAGAAAACAAAAGAAAATCAAAAATAGCTTAGGAAGAAATGATCATCCCTCCTGTTTTTGTATTTTTAAAAATGATTTCATATGTCTGAATCTTTAATTTAGATAATTTGCTTGTCATTTCCCTATCTTCCACAGTGTTCAATCCTCTGTCATCTCACTGACAAGCCACTCCCAGTCAGAGACACACTAATGCATACAGCCTTAGTAAAGCCAGCAGCAGTAACAGAGTGTCGACGAGTCCACCTCTGAATTCAGGTTGGTGATTTTCAGGCAGGCTTAGGTTCAACAGTCCCTCTGGGGAAAGACTCCTGAGGAAAGAAGGATACCTACCAGCACACTCCTCCAGGGAACACAGGGAGGTCTCCGAGGACATTCCAGGGCAGCCAGGTCTGGAGGGGAAGGAAGTCAGGCACACGCGGCGTCGCTCTCTGACACCATCCCCACACGTGGTACTACATTGGCTCCAGGGCTGCCACAGTCCCCAGGTTTCTGCAAGGACAGTAGCCATGCTTTTAATGCTAGTTCATTTGAGAATCAGAATTTAACTGCACCCAAATGAAGCAGCAAACTCAAATCTCAGGCCTCAAAGTCAGTAAATAAAAACATTCCCAAAGACGTGGAAAGCTGGAAAGAGTGTTTAACAACCCTTAAAACAAAGGAAAGCTGTACAATTTACAAAATGTTAAACTTTTTGGAACCCATCAGAGAGCAAAGGTCACAGGGCAACCAAACGGCCTGAAATATAAGGAAAGACAGACTCCTCTAAGGAAAGACAGGATGCAAACACTGCTTCCTGGGATAGACACCAGACCTCATACAAGCTGGTGAGAAGTCATCTAAAAATGTAATGAACTGCCAGAAGCCGAGTGTGGGCTAGCATGAGAATATAGAATCCCTGGGAGCCACAAACCCAATGGGAATTTGTACCCACTTGTGGGCTCTTCTTCATGGATCCCACCAAATGCTCACAAGAAGGACTATGGGTAGGTGCAAGACCAGAGAAAGCCTCCCTTGTGGTGGAGTCCTGAGGATGGAAGGCATGGCACTGTGGGAAAGACACAAACCTCACCTGGATCCTTCTCCCCATCTGCTCTACTAACAAAAGCCTCAACCACTGGGGACAAAGCAGAAGCCCTGTCACTCAAAGGGCACCAATTGAAATCCGTGCTGCTTGGGAATGGGAAAAGAAGGAAATCCTTCACCCCTGGAGAGGAGCAGAAAATATACTGGGGCCAGACTATTAGAGAGCTTCTATCACTGGAGAGGGGCAAGATCATCAAGAAGTCCCCAACCCTGAGACTCAGGGGGGCACAGCATTTGTCTAAGACTAAGGATGAACTGCAAGAAGAAAAAGCTCTCCAGCTCCCATCACCCAACCCCTACCCAGCAGCATGCTAACAATTTCCAAGTATCAAGTAACAACAACCTACTGCTAGGGCAGGGGCAAGAGTGACAGGTGAAAACCTGTGCAGGCTCAAGCCTAAAGCTGAGGGTGCAGCAGAAGCATGGAGGAAAACCCTCTGGCAAGCCATCTCCTACCCTAACTGCAAAGTAACATTAGAAAATTCTGAACTCTGCCATGTCCTGAGGATGGCCATAGCAACAGCACAAACCCAAACATAGCTTAATTCCTTAGTACATCGACCCACTCCCCACACTAAAGGCCTAGCAAAAATAGGGTATGTCCATTTCCCCACATAAATACTATTTATTGATGTCTACAGTTCTAAATAAGATGTCCAACTTTCAGCCAAAAATTATGAGACACACAAAAAAGCAGGGGGGAAAAAAAAACTACCAAGAGATAAAGTAATCAAGAGAACCAGACTCTAATGTGGCCCAGATATTGGAACTATCAGACAGAGAAGTTACAATAGCTATGATTAATCTTAAAGAATTTAGTGGAAAAGGTGAACAAGATGAACAGATGAAATATTTCATTAGAGTTGTAAACTGAGAAGAGGTAAATGGAATGCTAGAAATGAAAAACATGGTAACAAAGATGAAGAATGCCTTCTAGAAGAACACTCATCAGTAGACTCAACACAGCTTAGGAAATAAAGAGTAAATTTGAATATAGGTCAGTAGAAATCACTCAGACTGAGATACAAAGATCAAAAAGAAAGAGTGAATAAAACAGAATAGAATACCCAAGAGCTGGGGGACAATATCAAATAGTCTATCATTCATGTTATTAGAATCCCAGAAGAGAAAAAGAGAATCAAATAATGACCAAGAATTCTCCAAAATTAATGAAAGATACTAAGCTACATCAAGATGCTCAGAAAACAACAGGCAGAATACAAAAAATAAATAAATAAACAAACAAAAAATTAGACACACTATATTTAAATTGTTAAAAGCCAAAAACAGAAAACTTTGAAGGCTGTGGCAGGAGGGAAAGTGGCAACACATTGCATACAAAAGAATAAAGATGAGAAATACAGCAGGCTACTTGTCATGCAAGCCAAGGATAATGGACTAATACCTCTAAAGTAATGAAAGAATGACCAACCCAGAATTCTATATCTAGTAAAAATATTTCCAAAATTTAAGGAGACATAGACTTTTTAGACAAATGAAAATGAATAAAATTAATTACCAGCAGACCTGCACTAGAAGAAATGTTAAAAGAAAATCCTTCAGGCAGAGGAATATGATACCAGGAAAAAACTTGCATCTGTACAAAGAGTTGAAAAGTGCTGAAAATAGCATTTATAAAGGTAAAGATAAAACTCATTTTTTTCTCATTTTTAAATGCTCTAAAATATAATTGCTAAAGTAAAATAGTATTATGTGTTCATAGCATATATAAAGTAAAATTTATGAAAACAATCACACAAAGAATGGGAGTAATGATTGGAAGTGTACTGTTAATAAGGTCCTTATACTACATGTGAAGCAAAATATTATTATTCAAAGGTAGATTAAGAAAAATTAAAGATATATACTGTAAACTCTAGGACAACCACTAAAAAATATTTTAAGGTATAAACCACTAAAAAATATTTAAGGTATAAATGTTTATACCTTAAAATTGAATTAATATTCAATTAATACAAAAGAAGGCAGAAATAAGAGGAAAAAGAAACAAAGAACAGATGGAACAGACATAAAACTACCAAGATGATAGATCTTAATCCAACCATATAATGATTACACTAAATATAAATAATCTAAACACACCAATTAAAAGACATTGTGAGATTGGTAAAAAAGCATGACCCAATTATATGTTATTTTAAAAGAAACTTACTTAAACACTAATTCAAAAAGATATATGCACTCCAATGTTTACTGCAGCATTATGTACAATACCCAAGATATGGAAGTAACCCAAGTGTCCACTGATAGTTTGAATAGATAAAGAAGATGTGGGGTGGGTACGTGTACACACACACACACACACACACACACACGCACGGATACAATGGAATATTATTCAGCTACAAAAAAGGATGAGATCTTGCCATTTGCAACAACATGGATAGACCTATAGGGCATTATGATAAGTGAAATAAATCAGACTGAGAAAGACAAATACCATATGATTTTACTCATTTATGGAATCTAAAAAAAAAAAAATCCAATGAATAAACAAACAAAAAGCAAAATCAGACATATAAATACAGAGAACAAGCTGATGGTTGCCAGAAGGAAAGGGGTGGTGGGATGGGAAAAATGGATGAAGGGAAGTGGGAGATACAGACTTCCAGTTATGACCTGAATAAGTCACAGGAATAAAAGGCACAGCATAGAGAAGAATATAGTCAATGATATTGTAATAGCATTGTATGGTGACAGACTGTAGGTACACTTGTGGTGAGCATAGCATAATACATAGAGAAGTTAAATCACTATGTTGTACATCTGAAACTAATGTAACATTGTGTGTCAACTATACTCAATTAAAAAAAATTTTTAATAAAAAAACTTACTTTAAATATAAATACACAAATAGGTTAAAAGTAAACAGATGGGAGAAGTTACACCTGTGAACATTAATTAAAAGAAAACTGGAGTAGCTATATTAATATCAGACAAGGTAAACTGCAAAACAAGAAATACTACCAGGGATAAAGAGGGACATTATATGATGATAAAAGGGTCAATTTAGCAAGGAGCTTAACAACACTAAACAGGGATGCACCTAACATCAGAACTTCAAAATACATACAAAATACTCCCAGAACAGTTATTACTGACTGACACATGCAAACATCTCTTCCAAGCATATATATAATCACTGCCAGATAGAATAACTAAACAGTTCCCTATAAAAAATTATCCTAAGACCCTTCTCTGTAAGTACCCATCCAACCTCAAGAGCCAGGTCATGCCAATCCTAGGCACCAAAACACCTTCTGTATAAAAGTCTTTCTTTATCCTCTATGGACGAAAACTCGATACAGTCAAAGGTATAGAAAGCACAACAAAAACATAATGAGAACACATAGGGCAAATACATTCTCAGGTAATCCAAGTGGTGCAATCTTTGGAGTGAGTCATGGAATATGAGTTCTTTATGGCAATTAAAAGTCTCTGGGATTTTCACAAGAGTGGGAGCATTACAAACCACTATCCTGGACCAACATCAACTGAGGTGTGGTAATTATGTTCCATCCAGAGGTCCAACTGAACACAATATTGGTTCTGTGTCTTCAGATCACACTGCAGCTCCTCAGATGGAAGAACAATGAGCCAGCTTTGTCCTTAAGCTTCAGAGCTATTCAGACACTAAGTCCCCCATGCTTGCAAAGCTTTGGGACTCTCATATGAAAGTCTCTCTGAGTTAAAGTTTAGTGATTTATTTTTGAAAAATCTACTGGGAATTCCACTACTGAGAAATCTAAATTGAAAATTAAGTCAATACATAGTTTATCCTTATATTCATATTTAAGACCACAAAAGGTAGAATTGCAAATGCTAAAAATCTTTTTCTTATTCTTTCTTAACTTTTTTTTTTTTTTTTAAAGATTTTATTTATTTGACAGAGAGAGACACAGCGAGAGAGGGAACACAAGCAGGGGGAGTGGGAGAGGGAGAAGCAGGCTTCCCGTTGAACAGAGAGCCCGATGCGGGGCTCGATCCCAGGACCCTGGGATCATGACCTGAGCCGAAGGCAGACACTTAACCGACTGAGCCACCCAGGCCCCATCTCTTATTCACTTTACATAAATATAATATATATAGAAAATTATTTGTCAGACTAAAAACAAAAATTCCATTAGTAGTGGCCAGAAAAAAAATCAAAGTTTTAATGAAAGCATGAATCTTAATGTCAAAAATTACATTTTGAAATGTTGTGTCTTTTTCCCTTGGAAGTAAAATCAGGGCTTGTAGGACAATCAATAATAAAAAATAAATAATCACTTAAGCTACATCTCATATCCTTTTATTTCTAAACCAAATTAATCAAACAGGAAACAAAGGAAATCACTCAAAGCAATTAACAAATTTAATAAGGCAAATTTTTAAAAATACCTTGAGTAATTCTATCCGTTCCCTGAAGATTTCTACCAATAACGTTGAGGGAAATACTAGGCAAATGGAAAGTTATTAGATAACTGTAGTTCATTTTTTAGAAATGAAGAGCAAGATGACCAATATTTAAAATACTCTTACTTCATGAATGAAAGCTGTTTTGTTTTGTCCTGGTTAAATGTCCATACATGCACTCATACTACATAACAAACCTGTTTAGCCAGGATAAATACCTTTTAGACTACTATAGAGGATATTAATTCTGAATGAGCAAAATTTCTCTGCAATAGGAAAAGGGAGATTTGTTTCCACCCCTTAAGACTATCTGAAAGAATACTGCCCCTGAAATATTCACACGTGGAAGACATCTTGCTCGAGAAACTAGAGCACAAGATAAGCCAGTGTGATGAGCAGGAAATACTATAACTTTTTTCAGTCTAAAAGCTTTATATTGTCTAATACATGAATTGACAGTTGATTGTATGGGAGGCAATATAGAGTAATGGAAAAAGCCAATCAACCACCAGTAGTGGTTAAGCCACTTAACCATCATTGACCTTGGGCAAATTACTTAATTTTGTGCCTCCAGTTCTTCACCTATAAAAGCGACAAAATAAACCTAACCCAAATGGTTGTTATGAAGATTAAACAGATTAATATTTGTAAATCACTTAGAACAGTGCCTGGTACAAAGTAATCACTATATAAACATTAGCTTTATTATGTCAGATGATCACACACATTATGTCACATATCCTGAAAGGATATTCCTAAGGAATCCCAAAAGAAGAGTTTACTCTTGGAAGGGTTTCTTGTTTCATTCACTTTCAGAGAACTGTGGAGTATTAAAACATCTAAGGGTCTGCTTATATGAATTTTTAAAATTATATTTTCTAGTTTGAGGTAAACTAACTCACAAAGTGGACAAGTGGTGTAAAAAGATTCTGGCAGAGGGGTGCCTGGGTGGTTCAGTCAGTTAAGCATTTGCCTTTGGCCCAGGTCATGATCCCAGGGTCCTGGGATCGAGTCCCACATCGGGCTCCCTGCTCAGCGGGGAGCCTGCTTCCCCCCTCTCTCTGCCTGCCGCTCCCCCCCCGCTTGTGTGCTCTCTCTCTGTCAAATAAATAAATAAAATCTTAAAAAAAAAAAGATTCTGGCAGAGAATTAAAGATAATACACAACATGCAAATAGAAAGGAACTGACAGGGTTGACAGTTCTCCTGTTCTTGGTAAAAATCTCTAGTCAGTCATTATGAAGGAAAAACAAGACCATCTAATCACAGAAACAAGATAGTCTAAAAATTTCAATTATCAAGGAAACTATATATTAAATATATATAATTTTCATTTATCAAAAAAAACTAAGTAAAAAAAACAACTATGTGACTATGACTTCATACCCTCTATCATTTATTATCAAGTTTGGGGACGCCTGGGTGGCTCAGTTGGTTAAGCTTCTGCCTTCGGCTCAGGTCATGATCCCGGAGTCCTGGGATCGAGCCCCACATCGGGCTCCCTGCTCAGCGGGGAGCCTGCTTCTCCCTCTGCCTGCCGCTCCCCCTGCTTGTGCTCTCTCTCTCTCTCTCCCTGACAAATAAATAAAATCTTTAAAAAAATTATCAAGTTTTGCCCTAAATTTATTTTGTCTGAAACCCTTGGGCAGAGGTGTTCAGAATTTAGGAATTCTCAATTTCTTTTTGTAAGGTGTTAAGTGCTGGCCATATATTACTAACCCTCCCCTGGCAGGATCTCAGGCAGCATCCCATTACCAAATACATTAACATTTCTGCAGAGAAAAATATAAACATTCACACTAAGTAGGATACATGAAGATCATAAGTAAGCATTTGTGGCAACATCTATTATATATTTTCTGTAAATTGTTATTTACATACTATCTTAAGGTCTGAAGACATATTTGGAAAAAGAGACAAACATATCAAACACATTACTCCATTTTCAAAAGGAACTAATAAGAAACCAGTGGAGGCGGTGGCTCACACAGGTCATGGTGGGTTCACTGGGGTCCCTGAATGATACCATTTGCCAAAAAAAAGTCACCTGTCAATTTAAGTGGAAAATGAAGAAAAGAGAACTAGATTCAGAAATGTTTATACTCAAACACAGGGCGGCATTGAGGTCCCCCTTGCTAGCATAAATGTCTTGGTTAGCTAGAGTGAGAGCCACTGGTGGGTGGTCACTCTCCTGGGGTCTCCTAGAGCATTAGCCCCTCCAAGCACTGCTTCCAGCCCTGATGCTCAGTTGTGTCTAGTTGCTGCAGCCCCTAGGGAACCCCTCACCATCCTCAGCCTGGAAACACAAAGAACCACTCCTTTGTTCTGCCTCTCTCTCGTGTCTTGTCCCTGCTGCTGTGTGTGTGTCGGGGGTGGGGGGGGCGGACTCAGGTCTTTAGACAAATAGAAGAATCTGTGGAAACCCCAATAGCTGGGAGAAACACAAACTATACCTCCTGCTCCCAATGTGTTTAATCAAATGGCCCCAATATCTTTATTTCCCTAGGTTTGTTTCCACTAAATTCAATTAGATTTTTTTTCTAACAAGTAATTTCTTTTGTTTTTTTTTTTTTTTTTTTTTTTTTAAAGATTTTATTTATTTATTTGACAGAGAGAGACACAGTGAGAGAGGGAATGTAAGCAGGGGGAGTGGGAGAGGGAGAAGCAGGCTTCCCGCCGAGCAGGGAGCCCGATGTGGGACTCGATCCCAGGACCCCGGGATCATGACCTGAGCCGAAGGCAGACGCTTAACGACTGAGCCACCCAGGCGCCCCAAGTAATTTCTTTTGAAAAGGCAAATCTATCTTGAATGATTAAATTAGTTTAATACAATTTTTCTTACTAATACCTGGACTGGCCACATTTGCATTCAATTTTCACTTTAATAAAACATGTGTTGGGCTCCTATTAATGTGCCAGGCATCCTAAGTGGGCCAAATAAATATCACAAGTTGGCTTTTCAAACCAAATGAGCTCCCCCTGGCAGGGGGATGGTGGGCATGAGGGTGGGGGGCATGGGGAGAAAGACTCGAAATGAGGCATGACAGAAACGACTGATGCCATGACAAAGGAATGAAGGATGCTATACCAGCTTACAGCAAGGGAATTTAGCTAGTTTGGGGTCAAGGAAGAATAACCCAAGTGGAGACTTTGGGGACAGGTTAATGTCAACCAGGCGAAGGGAGGTGGAGATTCCAGCTCAGAGACTGTGACTGTGGGTTGGGCAGCCTGGCCATCGGGGGTCCTGTGGATTCTCATCTTCATGTCAAGTGAGGTGACTGACAGGTGTTAAGGAGGTAACAGCCTCAGCTAACCTGAATTTTAAATAATCCCTCTGCCTGCAGTGAGGGAATGAAGTGGACGGTGGCAGGGACTGGAATCAATGAGGAATCTGTTGCCATAGGTTAGCTAAAGGATGATGAAGGTTTAAACCAAGAGTCAGACACCAAGGAATCAAAACCCATAGGACTTGGTGATTTATTATTTATAGGAGGTGAAGAAGAGGAAGACCCCTGGGCTTCTGGTTTGAACAATGAAATGGTGGTGAAGGCCTGTACTGAGGGGCAGGTGGAGGGGGTAAGATGATGAGTCTAATTCCTCTGAGATGCCCGAGAGACATGTGAGGGGGACAGCTATGTGGCAGCACTGAGATGCCGGAGAGAGATGCCAATATGGAGTCGTCAGTCTCAGGATGGTGATCACCTAGCAGGTGCGTGAAGAGGGAAAAAAGAGGATCTAGTATAAGATGTGGAAGTCCAGCAGTTAACAGATGAGACCAGGTGGTAGAACTGGCAGGCAAGGGAGACCACGAAGGAACGGCCAGGGGAGTGGGGGGTAATCGAGATGAGGGTTCAGGGGGATGTCACAGAATCAAGGTATTTTTAGGTATTTCAAAGCTGATAGGGATGAGCCAGTAAAAGGACCATTAGAGACAGAGGAGAGAGAGGGGATAATGATTAAGAGGATTCCTGATAGGAGCAGAGGGACTGGGATCCACAGAGGAGGGGAAGGCTGACCTTGCATTGGAGGAGTGACACTTCTTCCATGGTGACAACAAAGGAGACCAATGGCTGCAGGCCTCCAGACATTTTGCTGGGAGGTTGAGGGAGCTCGTTCCTGATGGCTGCCTGCTGCCCTGTATGCCCGGAGACAAACGCAGCTCTGAGAGTCAGCCAGGGGGCAGGGGTTGAGGTCTGGGGGGAGCTGTTCTGGAGAACAGGAGCAGAGCTGGTCAGGGTAGCATGGTGGGTCCAGTGGAGGGGGGAGCCATAACCCACTCACGGTGCTCCTGTCCACCTGGATGTGACCTTCTCATGCAGCTTGCATGCAGTGGGCGGCCAGCAGATGGCTGGATTCGTGCATCAGAGGGAAAAGAGGGCAGAGGAGTTTAGGCTATTGGTAGGAGAGATGATAGGGATGGGCCATGGAATCTAGGCTGGATGGAGAGGTAAGTGCAAGCAGGGAAGTGACTAGGTGGTGCGGAGAGAGTCAAACGAAATGGACTTCTAAGGTGAGGAGGTGGGTGAATCTGAAGCAAGAAACACTTGGGGTTCCAAAGACAGTCAGAGGCTTGGGCCCTCAGGGGGCCTGGGGCTTAGCAGGGATGAAGATATAAGCAAACCAGACAATCTCTGCCAGATGAATTTCTTGCCAAGACCAGGCTTGCACCCAGGAAAAGGAAAAGAAATGCAACGAGGAGCCCGGGGCATGGATGGAATTGTAATAACCCCACTTCTTTGTGATTAGGTAGGGCATTACTCAAAGAATTTAGAACTTGAAGTTTTTAGAAATCTTGCTTTGAAATCTCACTTCTAAAGAAACTCATTCCTGCAATGAAGGATGTAACAGGAAAGAGACATGCTTAGCGAGAGGAAGCCGGAAGTTAACCAAATACGACATTTAGCTTTGAATTCTGCTCATAATGATACAACTTTCTAAGATAAAATGCAACAAAAGCTAAGGTTTATTGGTGCTTCCTCTATGCCAGGCACTATGCTGAGAACTGTGCACACGTATTTCATTCAATTCTCACAACTCTCAGAGGTAGATACTCTTATTATCCCTGTTTTACTAACAGGGAAACTGAGACCTAGGGAAGTGAGTGGGGAGCTGGGCCTGCTTCCCATTACTCCTCATTTTTCAGGTAAGAATGACAATGCCATTTGGGACATTATGAGGAATGAACCATAAAAATGATGGTACAGTTCACAGAAAATTAAGTTTGCCTAAATTCAAAAGAATAATTTTGATTGCATGAAGGCATCAGTTTGATTTAAAAATTTTTTAAATCTCAATACCAACCTATATTTCTCTGAATTAGCATGCACTCCCTCTCCTTTGCGGAAAAATGGCTTCTGCTTGAAACGCCAAAGTCAAAGCAGTATTTATTCCTCCCCATGTCAAACAAAGTGCAGTTGAATACGGTTCTCCTCTCTCCCAAGGTCAGACTGTTTTCAGCCAGCTGAATGGTCCTTTCCCCAGCGCGTCTGGGGGCCTCCTTGAAGACCGTGATCACTCCTTGGACGAAGATGCATGGTGGAGGGAGCACCATGACCTCCACCCCGGATTCACACGTGAGTTCCGGCGCCATCACCAGTTTGTATCCAAATTTCTGGGCCAGGTCAATGGGTCCCGTGGAGGTAATGACCGAGTCTCGGCCAAGCAGCTTCAGCACCACCGTGACGTAGGCTTCGGGCCCCACAGGGGCACAGCCAAACTCAACCCACTGACCTTGAGAGAGTTCTGTCCTCTTGCTGGTTCTGATCTCCAGCGGCTGACCTGGACTTGTTCTTGCCACGGGCAGACTGTTGGTAAAGACCACGTCCACCGAGATGTCAGGCTGGTCCACCGGGAAGGAGCACAGGGGCTGATTGGTAAAAAGGCCCACCTGGAAGGTGCCTTCTGCCGCCTGGGACGTCCTATTCAAGGTGATGTGAAAGACGGGCCATTCCACCTTGAGAAAGGCACTTTGCTCCCTCCGGCCCACTGGAGTGCTGTTGTCTGCTGCTTCCCGAGTCATCGTGAACCAATAGTCTCCAGCCTCCCTGAAGTAGAAGCATTCAAACTCGAGTGTGCCCTGGGACTGGTTGGTCAGGAGGTATTTGGTGGTCACAGTCTGATTGGTGTTGGCCTCCAACAACAGGATAGATACATTCCTCAGCGTCCCATTAGCACCACTGAAATACTGGAAATCCACAGACACTGTGCTGTTGCTTAGCGCTACATGGTCCGGCTTTCCCAAGAGGAGATGTTCAGCTTCTCCAAGAACTGAAATCAAAGGGTCAGAGTTGGTTTTACAGAGAGATCTCTGAGCAGCACTATCGGTGATATCAAAGAAAACAGCATTTTTTTTTAAAGATTTTATTTATTTATTTGAAAGAGAGAGCAGAGAGAGAGAGAGCACATGAGCTGGGGGGGAGGGTGGCAGAGGGAGACAGAGAAGCAGACTCCCCGCTGAGCAGGGAGCCCAACGTGGGGCTCGATCCCAGAACCCTGGGATTATGACCTGAGCCGAAGGCAGACGCTTAACCAACTGAGCCACCCAGGCGCCCCGAAAACAGCATTTTATACATAAGAGGAGTTTGAACTCAGCCAAAGAGGAAGTAGAATGATGCTGAGTGCTGATCCTGGGAGCTGGGCCCTGTGCTGTTCCCATTCTAAAGCGGCTCTGGGCCTTCATCTTCGGCTTTTGTGGTTATGTTTAAAACATTTTCTGATAAATACCTTGAATGCACCACATTCAACAATGTAACACATCTGCAGTGAACAATCTATAAAGCAAGAATAACTACTGACAATTCTCAAGATGTAAATCCGATACCTCCCTTTTCTCATTTTAATCTGTTAAAAAGAAAACAAGCCCCAGAGGGGGGACATTTGCCCCCCAGGACAGCAAACCAAGACTTAATTAGTTTCAACCTAACCCAGGAAGGTGGCCTTGCTACAATCAATCTGAAATTTCCTGATCTGCACTAGTGAGGTTACCTCCATGACAAAAAACCTGCTCACCACACCCCCCCAACACACACACACATACACATACACACACACACACACACACACACACACACTCACACACACAGAGAAGAAATCCTAGCCTGAAACAGTCCTTTCTATTCTTTTGCTAATAACTTCTTGCCCCACCCTCCTTCCCATAAAAACCTTCATTTTGTACAACTCTTCAGGCCATCTCTGCTTGCTAGATGGGATGCTGCCTGATTCATGAATTGCTTAATAAAGCCAATTAGATCTTCAAATTCACTCAGGTGAGTTTTTTTTTTTAATAAATCATATTCTGGGGGCACCTGGGTGGCTGGGTCTGCCTTTGGCCCTGGGCCCCTCATTGTGTGGAGCTCTCTGCTCAGCGGGGAGCCCTCTGCTCAGCGGGGAGCCTGCTTCTCCCTCTCCCTCTGCTTGTGCTCTCTCTCTCTGTCAAATAAATAAATAAATAAAATCTTTTTAAAAAAAAATCATATTCTGGGGGCACTTGGGTGGCTCAGCTGGTTAAGCGTCTACCTTCCGCTTAGGTCCTGGGATCGAGTCTCACATGGGGCTCCCTGCTCAGTGGGGATCCTGCTTCTCCCTCTCCCTCTGCCCCCCTGCTCATGCTCTCTCTCTCACTATCTCAAATAAATAAAATCTTTTTAAAAATCATATTCTGGTGTTTAGATATTTGGGGGAAATGGATGCACAGTGAAGTGAGAAAACTTGATTTAAATGATGCCAAACAAACTGCTCTTGATTACTTAAAATGGAAGACCCTAAGTATACCTCAAAGTTATCATTTTCTGATATTCAAGACAAGTACTTAAGCATTTTCACCAGAAATGGAACCAGTGCCATTGGTTTGTACGAAGCAGAAATTTTTAGATGAATAAGATATGTTGACACTTTATTCTGCACGGGTCACCCAAGGGACAGAGTGAATGTTTAGGACATAGCCAGGCTTGTCCTTGGCAGTTTTAATGACATCACAGTAACCACGACTAGCCTAGATGTGATAGATGACTACAAGCCCACAAATATCACTCAGTTATGATCAATCATATCTTTTTAAAAGAGACCCATCAGAGCAGCTGAAGTAAAGAGTGGAAAAAACACAGACACACAAGAATCCTTGTTTCTATTTTGAACCCTATCCAAATACATATCAAAGGAGACAGAATTTGGCAGTGCAACAATCAGCTGGCCATGGCTAGGATAAGAAACTTTCTAGATTTAAGACACTGCAGGGCATTTTTGGCTTAAAAAATAACATGTGTAAGTATTAATTGTTCTTACTATGATTATCTTACGTAATATACACATATCATACCATATCATATATCTGTCCAAAGGGCCTCAGTGTGTTATTTGGGCTGATCGTCTTTAAATATACCCTTTCATGTATTCAGTTAATGATTATTAGAATCAGCAGATGGATATATTGGCACATAGAGGTTTGGTTTTGTTTTTTAAATAGCTCAGCACTTCACCCATTTCTTACTGAAGATGAGACGAAATAAAATATATAAAACTTGGATAGACCTGAATGCTTGATCACCACTTGCTTGAAAACCATAATAGAATAAAGTTCTTTTTCTTTTTTTTCCTTTAGTCGAAACAGAAGCTGAGAGATAGTCCCTTTTGGAGGAAGACAAGTCAAGGTGAGGAAGGTAGCTGATTCTGTGGGAGCCTGTGCCTGGTTCAGAGCCCACTGGGCACCTTTTTGTAAACAGGTGACCAAAGGGACTCTAACACTCACCGCAGCCCAAGGAAGAAGTTAGACTGAGAACAAAGGTCAGATTAATTTGAATCTCATGGGGCAGGATGGCTTTTGATGCACTTTAAGATGGAGACCACACACCACTTAGTTAACTGATAAAGGCTATCCTCGATGATAGGGATTGTCAGGGGGCAGATCAGACTCTGATTTGATGGGCAGCCAATCAATGAAAAAGACACACATGCCCAGACAGTAGTGGAGAAAAGATGCAACTGATGGGTTCCAGCAGTGCAGACAGCAGGTGTATACTGAAGAGAGAACTTGCTCCTTTACTACAGTACTCCTGTTTTTATAGACAAGAATACATCCTCATTTAGAAAACTGCAGTTTGGGTGTCCCACATTCTGGGTACTACAGTATAGTTCTCTCTACTCTTTCACTTCCCTTCTCCCCTTGCCTTTAGTATATTTAAAGTAACTGGTATCTCAATATAAGCATGTTGCTTAAAAAACAACAACTGCTGATGGTATATTTTGATCAATATCAAATGGAGAAGGGGGGAAAACCCAGGTCTAGGAAAACACTTCCTTTTCCATTAGCAGCATGTACACTCAACTTCTATGTTCTATTTTATGCTCATTGAACTTTTATTCTTATACTCCAGTAAGATATTTGCTTTCCACTACGACAAACATCCTTGCAGACTTTGTGTAAATGGCAAATTCTGATGTCTTTATCATTACGAAACAAAGGACCCTTTTATAATTTTTTGTCTGAGGCTGTTATACGCAGAGTGATCTGTTTTTAAATAGGGATAAATGACATTAAGATCATTGAATCCCAGATTGATTTTCAGCAAATCAAGCATCTTCTTGTTTGAATAAACATTTTAAAAAGAAAAGGCTGAGGAAGGAGATTCACCGGACAAAATGAACAAGTGCACACTCTGGATCGTTTAAGTGGATGCACCACTAATACCACACGAGCCAGGATTCTCTATCCCTTGGATCACATTTCTTCATCTATTTGAAAACAATTTCCACTTTTATACAATCAGCTGCTTAAAAGTCTTTGAAATATCTGGCAATCATCAAAAGTAGCGAGTTTTATACTGTCGAATCTGTTGGTTCAGCAGTTGCATAAATCTCTCTGAATAAGAAACTCGATCTTTATTTGAAACAAATTGAATGAATAAAAGTAACAGTGAGCATCTACTATTTGCTCAGACAGTCAAGGTGTCTCACCTTTCTTCTTTCATCATCACAACAATCCTGTGATGTCAACAAGAACCTTGTCTAAGGCATACAACTGGCAAGCACTTTGGACTGGCTCCAAAGATATTCTAAGAGCAAAACTCTCCAGGAGAGTGAAATCTTACAGAGAATCCCAATAAGAAAATATCATTTCATGTGTGTGTGAGTGGAGTTTAAATGTATAATACTGAATTACTAGGAAATCAGTCAAAGAGAACATAACGTGACATGTTTGTCTCCAATTTGCTTAAATGAAAGTGACTTGTTTTTTATTCTTTTTTAAAAGACTTAAAAATATATTTAAAGGGAAATTTAAATCAATATATACAGAACCTTAAGAGAACCCAGGGCTGCAAGGATTTCAGTTTAAAAGGTACTGCACTGTAGAGCCTCCCCGCCTCCTTCCTGCAGGGTCATCGACATCCATGCATTTATATAAACCTCACATTTATGTTTCTTCCTTGATGCTAATAGCATGAAGTACACTTACAATACTCACCATAGTCACAGAGTACCACCAACAATAGATTTGAAAAGTCTTTCAACATTTGTTTCATTCTGATCAGCAAAATCCCAGGTCTTTGGTCTCCTCATGTCCTTTCTCACATCCAAACTGTGAATTTTTTTTTTTTCCAAAAACACCTGAAATTAGAATCTCAAAAAAATGATGCCTCTGTTCAATGTGATTTATAAAATAGTAATCATGCTACGGCAAAACCATTCTAAGAAGTCAAACTTTGTAAGTGCCACTGAAAAGAAAATAGGGAACACTCTAATTTTCCCTGGGGAAGTAATTTGTAATTGTACGTGTCCCTTTTGTTACATTATAGTGCACCTGTTAAGAACATTCAGGCGTGCTCAACACAAGATTATCTTTGCAAAACACCAAGCCTCTTATCTTTATAACACATGCTTAAGTGGAGAGTTTGTTATTTGCTGAATTTCATCAAAGCTAAGAGCCAATCTGGGTAACACATTTTCACCTGTTTATCTGCCTGGCATTTCACACCAATCAATTTGCTAAAATTTTGCCAAATTTTCATTTTGCATTGTGCTGTACAGACCAGGCTCACTTCTACCAACGGACGTAACCACCACTGCCTTTCTTGCACAAGTGGTATGTTACCTGGATCGCTTCATTTCTTAATGCCTAGAAGCTGTATCAAAACTAGCAAACCTTTCAAAAAAATACCCAGAGTATCACAATTAAATGTGAACTCCATGTGACTCTGACTTCCCTTGTTTAGGGCACTCTAAAGAGAAAACAGATAAATAGCAATTATCATCTTCTGTCAGTTTTCCAATACTTGTTGCTGTCAGTATGCATTGGGAGATCAATGATTTCGTGCAGCAAACTTCCCAAACCACCTAAGAGGGCAGGAAAGACCTTGTTGGCCTGAGCCTCAGAATGATCTGTGGGAGGAGGCACTTGCTTTGATATGAACAGACTATTAGACTGTAGAATAAGAGTCAAGGTACTTGCCAATTTTTTCATACTATAGTCTAATAAGTGATGGGCTACTAAACATAATCAACTATATATTTTCTTAATGTTTACATTCCCCCATTATCCACAGTTAATATATTTTAATAAGATACTATATTCCAAATATGTATCTTACATCTCTTCAGAAAAGACAAAAATTAATGGAATTAAAAGGACTGTGGAAATAATAAAAAATTCAATGGAAAGAAAACTGATGTGTCTCTATTAGCTTTCTTTCAATGGGAGTTGGTTGAACAAAGGAAACACTGTATTTACTCAAAGGGAAGCAGAGATTTGAAGTGTAATTAGGCAGATGATTGGGGGTCCCTCCCCTCTGCTCCCCAACAAAAAAAGAAAATTCCCTTTTGCTGGGATTAAGCATAGATTTGATCCAATCTTTTCCTTGAACTTGGACTGGGAAATGTGGCCAAACGCAGCAGGTGAGCATCACCGCAGCTCCCAGGCAAGGGTGGGCACTTAGGGCAATAAAATGCTTCCTTTTGAGTTTCTGATCTCAGTAACCACAGTAAGGAGAAGTAAGCATTCCCTAGCTCCCAAAAGTTGAACTTGCTCCTCCCAAATTGCTTGCTTTTCCATGATAACCAATTTTTAAAGAAGCTCCTAATCACAACCGATTTTGTGATTATAACACATTTTTCTTCTTATGAAAATGACCAGTAAAACACAGAATAGTGTGATAATCAGTATTTAGAACTGAGTGGAAATATAAACCAGCCTACCTTAAAAATCATAATATGGATTTTTTTTAATATTCTTAAGCTTTTGAAAATAAATGCTTAATTTTTATTAGCACAATCACTGATTTGAAGACCTGAACAGAGCAACCCACAATGCAATGGAATGCTGGGTAAAAAGCACTATATTTGGGGTAAAAAAAAAAGGGGGGGATCCCTTCCTTCCTTCCTCCCTTCCTCTCCCTCTTTCTTTTCACCTTGTTTGCTTATTTTCTTCCAACATGTTGTTCCCAATACCAGGACTGGCTACTTAGAATGTCTGGCTTGAGAATCGTTTTGAGAAAATAAAAACTTAGGTCTCTTTTATGCACACTTAAAAATACTTCTATACAGCATTCGCACACATAAACATCTGCAGAAAAAAATCCAAATGCATCAGTTAGAGGGTAAGAAGTAGCGAATATTCTCAGTGGCTAATGGCATCACGCCAAGCTCAGATCCCATGTTTTTGATGAAACCGGCTAAAATAAATCCCTACAGTGTCTTCATTGCTGCAGAAAAAGAAAAGGAATTAAGCTAAAGTCTATTGGGACCGATGATTTATCAAATAAAAGGGAAAACAAAAGGAAGCAAAGTGATTTTGTCTCTTCTGACAAACACACCCTCGTGTGTATCTATCTACTACTAATATTTATTAGCAGGAAATCCCTAGTTCCAAAGCAGCTCGTGTAAACAGGCTTTATTTATACGTTCAGTGCTGTGGGCTCTGCCCTGGCCCCACGGATTGGATGCAGCTTCCCTAGGAGGCTGTACGCTCCCCGCTTCTACAACTTCCCAAAGACCCGCAAGTCCAGTTCATGCCTGGAAATCTAGCCCTGCCCAAGTCCTCAGCACAACGCTCTCTTAAAATGAGGACCGTTTTGGAAAGGCTTAAATCTCATAGTTTGTACCCCTGAAAGGATTTCTCTTCGGAAAGAGGCAAACTTGTTCTGAACCGCGGAGTACTCCAAGCCGCTATCCTTCAAGGGTCCCAGCCATTCGGGCTCAACGCCAGTCTGCGGGCAGCCTGTCTCTCGGCAACACCTGCGGAGCCGGGACACCAAGCCGCGCAGACGGACGCTTTCTAAAGCGTTTCCCCCGGGGGCGCAGGCTGAGCCCCCGACGGCGAGGGAGAGGCTGCCGCGCCACCTGCGCTCTCAGCCTGAGGGGAGGGTGGGGCCGGCAGGGGCCGGGGGGCACCGTCCGACCCCGCAGAGCCGCCGGGGACCCCCCGCCGCACAGCATTCCCCGA
The DNA here is from genome assembly GCF_964656455.1 of Halichoerus grypus. Lineage (NCBI taxonomy): Eukaryota > Metazoa > Chordata > Mammalia > Carnivora > Phocidae > Halichoerus > Halichoerus grypus. Next base: position 61,229,126 of record NC_135715.1, on the reverse strand, counting down.
GGGGGCGGTGGGGGGGCGCGGCAGGGAGGCTCTTCCTACCTCTCGGGACTGGCGGGCGCAGGGGCCGGAGCCGGGGCGGGCGAGGCGGCGAAGCGGCGAGGCAGGCGGGCGGGAGGTCTCAGGGGCCGCGAGGCAACGCGCCGAGCATCCCGCGTCCCGGGACTGCTCGCCCAGGCCGGCGGCGCTCGGCTGCGCGGCCCCGCCCGGACCCGCCCCCGACGGCGCGGGGAGGGCGGCCCCGGAGGGCGGGGGCCCAGCCGGCGGGCGAAGTCAGCCCCGCCCGCTCTGGGCAACGCATCCTCCCCCGCGCGCGCGGCCGGCGGGGCCCCGACGCACACACCCCCACGGCCCGCGGGCCGGACCGGGGCCCAGGGCGAGCCGCAGGCTCCCCACGTTCCGATCCAGTCACTTCTCCCCCGGAGTCATTTCTTCTGGGGGACCACAAAAGTAAGTCATCCGAGTGGCCTAACTGGTGGGCTGTAAACTTGGGTTTCCCAAATGTCCTTGAAGATTCTCAAAAGAGAACAGTTCAGGTAAAGTGCGTCTTCGTTTCGGTTTTTCTTTCTCCGCAGCCAGAGCTGGTTAAATTAAAAAATGACACCTATAAAACTCTTAATTCGCAAGTGTTGAAGTTGTCTTTTTAAAAGAATGCTGGAAGGAGAGCGTTCCACCTTCACAGCTGTGCTTGTTTTTCAGTACACGCCTTGTGAATACAGTTTACCATTTGCTTTTCTTTTACACAAAATATACCGTTTAACAGACGACATCAGTGTGTGGTAATAAAAATCAGAACAGTGGTGGCCTCTAGGGAGCAGGTGACTGGAAAGAGGCCCCAGGGAACTTTGGGGGATGGCAGGTATGTTCTATTGGCTGGGGTGCTGAGTTACGTGGATTTATTATGCCTTTGTTAAAACGCCTCCAACTTAAGATCTGTGCATTTCACTGTAAATTTTACCTCAGTTTTTAAAACTTAAAAATACAGTATTTGCAGGTTTTTGAATCTATCACTTAATCTTTTAAAAGGTAGCACAATTACTCGACAACCAGTTATCAGAGGTACCAAATTTGCTAAGTACTTATCTTGTCCAATAATTAATACTAGCAGTACTAATTAAATCCATCCAAGGCTTTAATGACAGAATTATCTACTCCAACGTCCATTCATCAGCCCAAGTTGAGATTTCTTTTCAAATATATGCCACAGTCCTTGGCAGTTTTGAAAGCAAAAGCTCAATGTAAAGAGTGGGGCTTTGGGGTTAGAGAAAGCTAAGATTAATTCTAGCCCCACTTCCGTAACCTTGGCAAATAATCGCTTCTTTCCTCCACTGTAAAAGGCATCTAATAGTTGAACCAAAGTTTTGTGGTGATTAAGTGAAACATAGAGAAAGCAACTTGCTCTGCATTAACCTTTCAGACATGCTCTCCCTGGAAATCCACCTTTGGGACTTGGGAGGATCTAAATCCAGGTACAAGTGGCTGGATCAATGTGCTTGGACATTTTTGCCTTAATTAGAATTCTTGCCAAACTGTATTTCTGTCTTTATTGCACATTTAAGACATAACTTTTCTAAAAGAAGGCAGCGTAATCATGAAGGGAAAAAAGCTTCCATGGTCTTGGGATTAACTAAAACAAGCTGCTGTCAAGGTAGCTTTAATTCTTTCTGGGTCAGTGACTGGTCTAGTAATCTTGTGCAAATTATAAACATATTCACTATCTTGATAGTATCCTTTATAATACAGGGAGAGATCCTTTATTTCCTTAGATCATGCTCTGAGAGAAAAGCTTTAACTGACTCATGATTACCAGGCCTCAAGGAAGAACACGAATGACCCAATTTTCACACTGTAATAACAAGATCTTACATGTGTGTTAACCTGACTTTTCTGGAGTGCTTCCCACATCATGGATATGCCCCATGTCATGGAATTTGAATAAGACAGAGTATCTCAGACAGGCTGAGCCCTGACAAGTCTGGTTGAGAAGCCTCTTGAGCGGATGGTAAAGGACACAGATTTAGGTTTGCGAGTCAATTCATGACACATTATAATTCAAAAATTGCTCAAGTATTCAGTTAATACTTAACTAGGAATCTACCATGCACAATCATTGACCTAGGCCAGAAGAGATTTAAAAGCTTCACAGTTATAGAACAGTCCTTGAACTTAAGAAACCCAATTCCTCGTTTCTTATGGTATCAAGACAAAATATAGTCATGCAGATGGGACATAACTGTTACGGAGTTGTGTACTGGAAACAGATTTTTCTAAAGCGGGTGGGAATGAGCAAAGTACGATTCTGATTATTGGGCTGGAGGTGGTAAGTGAGTGGGGAAAAGTAAAGAAAGGCAAGTCTGCACAGTCCAAGGAAATATGCCCCAGGAATAGGAAGGGGCATGCCTCATGTTATTCCCCTAACCCAGTGCCTTCCATCTGCTGACAATCTGTTGGTCCTTGTGAGCCTCGTTTATGAGTCTCTTCTTCTCCCACATGGCCTTTCCAGATCCCTTCATCGGAACCAAAGGATCCTCCTCCTGCCTTGCCCAGCACAGTACCTGTGCCGCTTCCGTGACAAGCACCTCATTCCATCTTCAGGGAACACTGTTCACATGTCTATTTGCCCACGTAGGCCACCCTCTTAAAGGCAGGGGATGTATCTTATTCATTTTGCCATCACCACCACCGGTGGCCCACATAGTTCCTCACGCAGTCAATATGTATTTAAAAAAAAAATTTTTTTATTGAATTGAATGGGAGATAAAGTAGGATAAATGGAGCTAGGTTATAAATAGGTATATACATCAGAGTTCATTCATTCAGTTAATATTTATTGAATGTTTACTGTGTGCCAGGCCCTGTTCTAGGCTCTGAGGATATAGCCACGAACAAACCAGATAAAAATTTATCCCCGTGTGGAGTTTACATGAGATCTATCATAAGGGGTGGGATTAGCAATAAATTTACATAAATTCAAGCATACCTAGTGGCCAAAAAACAAAAACAAAAACAAAGGACACACATTTAAATAGTTTAATTATTGGTGTTATAAAAGTCTACTGACGCTATGTAGTTTTTACTGTATATTGTATATAGTAAACTTACTATATTCATAATATATTCATATCCGTGTATCACTCTACAGGGATTCCAATTTTAAGACTATACAGAGAACTTCATTGGCAATTTAAGAAATTTTCAGGGATCATTTTGAGCATGCTTGATTTAATTCCGAGGCACAGTCTAAAAATCTAACCAGCTTATGAGTTGAGACTCTACCATACCAAAATGAAAACGCTGAGATTGCTGGGCAGAGCATGAGAATGAGGACATGACAAATCCATGTCTGCTCAGGCTAGTCTGGTTAAAGGGAACAAGAGATAGTATATTCATGTGAATACACAAGGTCAGTCAACAATGGAATTCACATCAAGAATTAAAACAAAAAAAAACCCCAAACAGTTCATGAGCCATTTCCCATTGTTTTCTTTTAAAGAAACTAAAACAGTAAGATCTTGAGGTCATAAATAAGGAAAAAATTCTTAACATACTGGCTTATTCTCATTAAAGGTTTATCACTTTCATATATTTTTCAAAGAGTATTTTAAAAAGAACACCAAGTTAAGAAAATCATTTAAAAGTTTTCCAGTAATTTTACTCTATATACATTAATTCCAATCATTTAACCCTGAAAACAATCTTTACTTGTACAATGTAAAAAAATTTTTGACAATGACTAGAAAAATTCCATTACTGTAAAGCTACAAACAAATTTTTGCTCCTAAGAGCAAAGTTAATAAAGCAAAAATAATTATACCAGTGATAAGCACCAAGATGAATTTTTTTTGCATTTAGGGCCTGATTGGTTGTATTTAAACATAACCTCTGTAACACCTTATTTGGCAAAAAAAAAAGGGGGGGGATAAAAAATATACAGAGGTCTGGAAACAGTGAAGAATGCCCACTTTAAAAGTAAAACAGTAAAATCATACTTTTTTTTTAATTAATGTAACATTTGCAAAATATATTCATATGTCACTTTTCTTCCTCTTTAGTTCACTTTATACAATTTAGATTGCTCCATTTTTTTTAATGTTTTGTCACACTAATGTAAATAAATATGTTGAACTGTGGGAGTTGGCTGTAATGAATCCAAATCGTAAGAGCTAGACCCAGTAGCTCAAACAGTCTTAGTTGCAATTCATTCCAACTGCTGAAACAGATTATTATTTACCTTTGTAATTTTTTAAAAGCCTTAGCCGGATGAGATACCGTATGTGTAAATGTGTGTGCGTGTGCATATGAATGTGCGTGTACACGTTTGCCAGAGCAGCGTGAGCACAACCCAGAAACAGGAGTGCTATACAAACAAGTTTGCACAATGGCCCGCGAGACGCGGGCAGCCAGACACTGAATTCCCCCCAAACAAACCTGCGGCTGAGCAATGAGGAAAGAAGGGGCTGTGTCATCACACTGTGGAATCAGGGACAGGTTTGGAAAACGAAGACAGGCAGGAGGCCTCAGCTAAGACGTTTCCATGACGCTGGAGGATGCAGGGACTATGCAACTGCCCCACAGGGCATCTGTCGTGGCCTGCGGCGGTGGCCTCCACCACACCCAGTGACAACCAACGTCTTTGGGATCCCAGTGCGTGAGCCGGGGTATCCCCTCCTGCTGGTCACAACAGTTAGCTCAATACAGACACTATCCCTTCTGGAGGCTTAGCCGAAAACCATCACTGCTTTCCATTTTCAACACAGTCTTAGAAGGGGAGTCTCCTTCTGTCCCTGGGGGGGGGGGGGTCCCTGAGTTTGAGGTAATACCGACACACTGTACGCTGGAGAGCAGTAACATACGAAGTCTGGCAGTCCACTTTAGAGCTCAAGCAACCTACATTCAATATTAGCCAGTTTTTGTCATCTCAGTAATACTCTTCAGTGAGATAGTTTCTCTACACAACGTCTAACGTATGGGGTAAAGAAAAGAAAAATATTGTTGGAAGATGAAAGATTTTTTAAAGTTCTTTGATGAAACTCCTTAAGGGAAGGAAAAGGAGACCGATTACTTGTCTACCTTCTTTGTTCCTGTCCCTGGCTTTTGAGGTCAAAGAGCACCAAGGTTTCTGTTAAGTTACTTAAAGGTTCTCCCGGCCCCTCCACCCACCCACACAATCCTAGGGAATTCCTCAGCCGTCTACTTTCCAAATTTGTAATCATTATCTCTGGGCGTGTCTATACAGCTCGTTAATTCAGTTTCAAAATCCACAGCATTTTTTAAACAAAATGAGATAGTTGCATTCTTTAAATGCCAGCTGTGAAATCATCACTTGAAAAAAAGAACGAGTCAGATTATATATACATAAGTCAAATACAGTTTTCTCCTTTTTTAAGGTACCTGTTGAAGACATGCTTATGACTGCTTCTCAAGAAAAGCCCTTAGGAAAGGAGCCTCATACGGTGTTCTGCGGTCTGATGTTCTGTCCCAATGCTGTCAGTTCTTAAGTTACATTGTAGGTATGACTGGCTTCATGAACTACCACCCTGCCCCCGAAAATGGGCATATTAGATGCAGAGAAAAACTTTGTTTATAATTCAATGAATTTTAGTCACACCAGAAAAATGATCTAACCCGTCCAAACATGCAACTTCTTTCTTCCCCATTAACTAAACTCCCGTCTTTAAAAAAAAAACATCAGGTTTGAGGATCAAGTAAAATCCACCATATTTCAAGTTAAACTCTGAGGGTAGCATGATTTCAAATTCATAGTGGCATTCAGTTTTCTGTATTTTCCTATATTTATCCCAAGTAAACTTCCTGGACCATATATTTAGGGAGCAATTAAAAGGGTTTTATATTATAGTATAAAGTTCCAGAAATTCTCAGTTTATCAGGGTTTACTCTGAGCTCAATGTCCTACAACGTCTACATGATACAAGTACACGAACAAGAAGTATTTGAAATACAAAACCCTTAGCTCTGTGTCATAAATAAATTTGGGTAAAACCGCAAGCCTTCTACTGAATCATCACGGCAAAGATGACCCATCTTCTCTGCCAGAAGCAACCTAGGAATCAAGGGAAAACACCACAATCATTTGTCCATTCGGAAGCACAAATACAGTTGTAATGAAGAGCAAGGACCTCACTTACCTTTCCTTAGCCAGGAGGACAGACATTCCTACCAGCTTAGCAAACTCTTCTGATGTCAGGGATCCCTTTTCTGAAACCTAACAGAAACACAGCAGGGAAAAAATGTGATAATTTAGGCCACCTAGGTACTAACCTAGGGAGGGCGTCTACCAGGGTACTCAGGAAGTAAGTTACTGAATTTCTCAGTAAAATCCAAAGAATATTTACTATAGAACTAAATCTTCTTCACTAATGTTTAATTCTACAAATGCTGAAGGATTGAGAAAAATGTAGTAGAGCCTAAAATATCGTGAAGCCCTCTAGAATGTAACAAAGGCACTATACTGAACCCTAAGAAGAACTCTTTGAGATTCTGAAAAGGAACATATAACAAATTCTAACTGAGTACATACTTCATGCTCCAGTAAAGGAACCTTATATTAGGTTTAGCTTAAAATATATGGTAGAAATATCGATAGTCTTGAGGTTTTCATCTAGTTTAAAATAAGTGTAATAAATATGAGTTATTCAAATTAAACAGGTTCACCACAGAGGCTATGAAGGCAGTAATATTTCAAGTCTCCTAATGAGTAATAGCAGTAGTTTGGCCAGTAAAATCCATCTAAACTACAGTTGCTTTTCATATTTTTTGAAGCAATTATTTGGTAAAACAACTTGTGATGTTTCATAATACTGCTTATGTAGGTGTTACTCAAAGAAAAAGTTCCATCACAGGTAACATTCCAATTAGCAAAGTTAAAAACCTGTCCGCAAGACTGAGCTTCAAACAAAAAGATAGCACCTCCCAAATTCCAATTCTCCTGCGTAAGTTTCAAAAGTTTGAAAAGTGTAATTTTGATTAGTATTTATTCGTTGTTAATAATAGGTGTTTTTAATTGGGTCTACAAACATTACTTTTTAGTAAAGTTAAATTCAAAAGGAAATCCTGTTTCTCAAGTTGCTAAGCATTCAGGTCTCGGTGGGCAGACTGATGAGGAGGAAACGGGGTTCACATACTGTCTCCAAGGCTGAGGCCACCATTTCCTCTTCCTTGTGGCTCTGAAGCTCAATTACCATGACGCCACTGTCAAAAACTCGGAGCCTAAAAATGACAGATGGGAGAACAAAGCTGTGAATATCTAGGATCTTCAACCACTAAGGAGGTGCAAAGATCCTGTGCTTTCTTTTATGTCCGGATATCAGGGCAATATTTAACACATAACAACCATAAGCAACTACAGCATAACTAAAAAGCTGGTGAATAAATATTTAATCAAAGTATGAACTATAATCCACATGCTAAAGAAAATATGTCTGGCACATTTTTTAACCTGAGGAGAGGAAAATATAATTCACAGCTGAACATCTGTACTTTTTAACTCTCCAGAAACTAACAAGATGTCTAGCAGAGGGACTGCTTATTCTGACCTCCTAGGAAGAGCCGACATTCTTCTGTCACTGCCCCCAAATCAACAAGACTTGCACTACCAGCCCTGATAAAGAGGGAAGCCAGGATGACAAGTGAATTCTGTTTGTTTAGTTCCAAGAGGGGCAATAGGTTGGCTCACCACACAGACAGTAGGCCGGCAGGCCCTCCCTGTCTACTCTGTATGGAACAGTGGCTCTAGTTGGCAAGCTTCCCGCAGAGGTTCTTTTACCTGATAGGTAATTTTAGCGCTTCCAGCATCTTGCACGCATTCACTAAATCTTCTGGTGAGAGCAACTAATAGGAAAAAAAATCCAGTTTACACTGCAAATTAACAGAGTGATGCTATATAATTATAATGATCCCTAGAACAGAAGAGGAAATTTAACAATTATCATTTATCTGTGACTTGATCTCAGGGTCATGAGTTCAAGCTCCATGTTGGGCATGGAGTCTATTTAAAAAAATTTTTTTAAATAAAAATGTAAAAATTATCATTTGTCAGGGATTTTAGGTGGCTTCATCACTATAAGGCAAAAAGAAATAACAAAGAAACAAAGCAGTGCTATCCAACAGAAGACAATGCAAGCCATATATGTAATTTTAAATTTCCAGTAGTCATATTAATAAAATAAAAAGGAACAGGTGAAATTAATTTTAATACATGTATTTTATTTAACCCAATAGATCTAAAACATCAACATATAATCAATATAAAAATTATTAATGAGATATTTAATTTTCATATTCTGTACGAAGTCTTTTTTTTTTTTTTTAAAGATTTTATCCATTTGTTTGAGAGAGAGAGAGCATGAGAGGGGGGAGGGCCAGAGGGAAGAAGCAGACTCCCCACTGAGCAGGGAGCCCGATGCGGGACTCGATTCCGGGATTCCAGGATCATGACCTGAGCCAAAGGCAGACGCTTAACCTACTGAGCCACCCAGGCGCCCCTGTATGAAGTCTTCTAAATCTGGTGTGTAATTTACACTTCTAGCATACCTCAGTTTGGATTAACTGTATTGCAAGGTCACACTTGTCACATGTAGCTAGCTAGTGGCCACCCTTCCAGACCACGCAACCTTAAAGAATCAGCCCGTGTGGTGGTTGACGAGTACGACTCTGAGTCACACAGAATGGCTCCAGAGCCAGCCCAGCCCGGGCGCAAACGCCTGTCAAACCACTGTTTCCAGGCACAGCCTTGGTCAGATAACTGAATCTTTGTGAGCCTCAGCTTCCTCATCCTCACATCATGCCCTAGGTGGGGAGAGGGAAAGTAGCTACCTCGCTGAGGTACTGCAAGGAGAAATGGGGTAATGTGTGCAGAGCGCAACAGTAAGGACTCACTGACGGCAGTCACGATGACAGTTCAAATAAAAACAGAGCAGAGGCTCAACTCCTGGCTCTTCGGGGAGCGCTGGAAAGACAGGTATATCAACTGTTCGCACAGAGGTGACTACTGACGCCACAAAACTGTCGACTAAAGGGCTCAAAGAGTGCACGGACAGAATTTGGGGGGGCCGAGGACATGTGGGTGTGAAGGGACAACAAGGGTCGAAAAACAGCCACTGCTGACTCAGAGCCAGAGGAAGAGGGCAGCTTGCCCCCTGTTTCTCTACAGACCATCTGTATCCAACCCAGTGAATCCAAAACAGTTGACAATCACAAAGAAAAGGATCATACACAGGCTTATTAATCACAGTACAGACACAGAATATTAAAGCCAGAAGGTATTGGTCAATCCAAATCCTTGTTTTAAAGGTAGGAAAACCGAGTCTCAGTGAGGTTAAGTAAGCTACTCAACATCACTCAGCACATCACTGGCAAAACCAGGGACAGAGCCTACCTCCTAGATCCCAAGGCAGTATTCTTTTACTACACCACACTGCTGCTCAAATAGTTTTGATATTCTCAACCCTTCCTCAAATTGTACTCACTTTGGAGAACGTGTGTTGTATTAAGAAAGTCTATATTTAGTTAAAAGAATATCTAAATGTTCTATTCTTACTTCCATTCCTCGAGCTCGGTTTACTAAACAGTACACCTCCGTGAGTGACATTATTCCCCCTCGTTCCTGTTAAAATATGGAATTTAAAAAGTATTATGTTATAATTAGCACCAGTTGGCATTTCTTAACAGAAATCATAATCAGAGTGAAATCAGGAATCATAAAACTTCCTAAGAAGTCTTTAAAATCTAAATTTATATAGAGGAAAACCTAGTCAGATACATGAAGCATTTCAAATTCAGTATTTGGACTTAAACATCACTATTACTGTTTTAACATTTACTTAAATGAGATGAGGGCCTCTACACCATGTTTCAAAAAGTGTATTTAAACGTTTTAAGTTATTACAACTAATAAATGAATAAATTATGGAATTAAATAGGAATATCACCATTGTAACCCCAAATGAATGACAGATCTAGATATTGACTGTTGGTAGCTGCTGCTACATCACCAAAAAGACAAACAGACATTATGTACCTCCTGATGGAAATGCACAGCACCCTCTATGAAACATGCATCAGAAAAAAAGAAAAAAGAACTCCTAGATATAACTTCCAGTCTACAAGGAATACATGGGGCAGGGAAGTATGTTAAAACACAAATCAATAAAATCCAGACTCTGAGACACTCTATAATAAACCACTAGTTTCTTCAATAAATAAGTTGTATGGGAGAGAAAAAAGAGATAGGAGAAGGGGAAACCTATGGAATTAAAAAAAAAAAAAACAAAAAACTTTGAGACAAATCAACCAATTGCAAGGTATCCTGATTTGAACAAACTAACTGTAAGAGAAAATGTGACTACTAACGAGATATTTGATGATACTAAAAAACTATTTTTAACTTTTCCTGTGTGAAATGGCATTATAATTACATTTAAAGGCATCTTTATCATTGTAATTACATACTGAAAAATTTACAAAGTGATGTGATGTCTGGGATTGCCTTAAAGTAATTTTGAGTGAAGGCTGCTTACACACGAACCTGGATGATAGTCACGGAGGGATTCATTGTACTATTCTATTTTGTCATGACGGAAATACTTCTTAATATAAGTTTTTTTAATAAATGAAGTTTTGATTGCCTGAGTAATGTCAGAAGATAAATCTGTATTATGAAATGATTAACAGTACACTTATATTAAGATTCGATATATAGAAATATGTATCAACATCTAGAGATCATATATTTCCTTTTGAAAACAAGAGATAAGAAAAACTTCCTATCAAATAGATTTAAGGAGTTACAGATATCTGAAATGGAAACTGAAAACAATCTAGATTTTGACAACAAATCCACTAATAAGTACACCAAAATGATTTAATATTCCTGAGAGAAAAAAATAACATGTTGGTTGAATAGTAGCCACACTGTGAAAGGAGTTAGACTCGTGTTAAGATTTCTGAAGACTTGGCGATTACTTAACACGACCGAGAGACCACTTAGGTTTTGCTTTTACCTCTAGTGGCGTCTGCAGTATTCCAGCCAGCTGTCTGGCCAGCTGCACGTGGTACTGTGTGCCAGAGCCACAGGTTTCCCTGGTAACTGGGTTAGCGATGCCCATGCTCAGCAAATAGGACTTAAACCTGATGGTCTATAATCAGAGAAGAAAATGCACAAAAGGACAAATAAGCAGCATTAGTCTCTCCACCCCAACATTTGAAATCTTTCTATCATAAATTCAATTCTACTCAATTATTTCTATATCTACCCATTTCTTCTACCTTGTTTCTATAGCGTAATCTCTAAGAAAGTGGATTTCTAGTAGTTCCCTGCATAAAGCTAATTAATTCTTCTTCTTCCTTCTGTCTTGGTATTTCATACTCCACTGACCTCACGAGTTCGGTGTGAGAAGAGGTTTAGGTAACAACTGTGCTGTATTTAAGGCCAACCAAATGATAAAGCCAAAAACTTAGAAAGGAACATGGCTGTGACCAGACTGCAGACAAATTTAATGAAACAAATATCAAACATATGGATATGTATAAAACAACCACTCCTTACACATTTCACTGTCTCTCTTTTCCACACTCCAAGAGAAGGTATTCAAGTATCTTCTAATCCTACTGGTTGACTTTTTCTTTAATACTTTCATATGTCCACAAGCCCTAACAGAAATCACTACATTAAGAAAGAAACTGCTAACCCACCAAAACATCACTGCATTATTTGTCTAATCTCGTTTCTAATGCCTTAAAAAGGCAACCTATTTACCTCATCTTCTGTGATGTCACCTTGCTTGTCTTTAATCTTATTAGCAATTGATTTTGATAACTCCACCATTTCCTTAGCCTGTCAAGAGAACAGTAAAAGACTGAAAAAAATCATGTCCCCAAAGTGTCTGCTAACAAAACTCATATCATAACTGGGAGGAATTCAATAGGTGTAAATTACACATACCTTGATCATTAGCTTGCTGAGGTCTTCAAAGGCCTGAAATGAGAAACGAGTTTTTGTTGGAATCTATCTAAAGAATTAAAATGTTTTAAAGCAAAGAAGCTTAGTTTCTCTATTTTCTTCCCTTACACAAAAATTCTTGAAAATTTCTTACAAATATCAATTTATGTAAATACTTACATAAATAATAACCCTATCTTATTCTAAGAACTCAGTTTAGCTAAGAAACCATAAATTTTCCAAAACAAACTGTGAAAAACGACTTTTCACATTTTCAAAGAGAAAACAGTTACCATTGATGTATGTTTGATTAAACAAACAAAAGGTGACATAAGTAATAAATTGTTCAGAAAATATTATTTACTGTTCTTTCACACAAGCAAGAAAATTTGTCACTGGTTTTTCCCAAAACCATTTCCTGACGGGAGGTCAAGAATCAAAGGCTGTGTAAAGCTTTCCTGGTGGAAAATGGCAATGCACAGCTGCCAGAATACTTCCTTGAGCACAACAATTTTGGCTTTAATAGCAGGTGTGATTTAACTGAAACTGAAAACCTCAGCCTTTAAATACTGAACAGATTATACTTGTAGCTTTGGATACAGTGGATATCAGAAAGGAAAAACATTCAAATACTACCAAAACATACTTAAATAAAACTCATCAATAGTTTGATTTACTACAATGAATATCCACTTCAAAGTCTTCTTTAAACTTAATCAGACATATTCACAATAAATTTCATACTGCCAAAACAATACTTCCAGTGAAGAACATCTTCCAAATGATGTGCACAGATGTTATTTTTTAAACCAATTAAGCAGCTTATCATTAAATGAAAAATCTTTTGGTCCATACAGAGTAGTGGTCAACAGATTCTGATTAGCTCATTACCATCTTACTTACATGCAGAAAAGTATCCCCCATCTGCAAAAGGATTTTGCTGAAAGAATAGAGTGTTGTGTAAGATTCTTATGGCCAGACTTACTAAGGCTAATACTGAAAACAAAGGGGAATGTGCACACACCTAACAGGAATTTCCTCAGATAAACAAAAGGCTTAAACACTGGATTCTTATCAGCAACAGTCAGCAGATGCAGGAAACCTTTTGTGGGAAACTCTGGGCACCAGCTCTGAAACTAAGTCATTTCTAACATTTAAATGGAAGGCAAATCACACACCAACCTAGTTTTCAAAAATAAAACACACAAACACTTTACACACTTAGATTCTTACTTCTGATATACAAAATATTGATAGATTTCTCTTACCTGTGTAAAGAAAACTAGTAAGACAACACTTTTTAAAATTTTATGGTAAATCACTTTATTTACTGTTACATTTTCATATAAAAAAATATGCTAAGAGTAATAGTGAGTCCACATTGAATACAGAATACATAAATTAGCCCTATTGCTTACAGTCCGTAAAAAATAAATACAAATATTTTAGTGTGTTAGAAGAAATACCTATATTTTAAGTAATCATAAAACACAAAAGCTTCCTCACTTCTATCTATATTATTATTCTAAAATTTGGAATTAGCCAATTATCTAAAAAACAGAGAAACTACCTATAATAAAATTAAAGCAACATATGTACAAATGCAAAAGAGATGCATTTGCCCATTCTATTATTTTACCTGCCACTTTACAGACCATCTATCCCTCTACCATATCCACAGTCAAATTTCCACTCTAATTTTTTCAAAAAAAAAAAAAAAGGCAACTGCTTTAAAAGTATTCTTGTGAGTTGATTTATAGCATTATTTCTTGCTTTCAGTCATTATTTTGGTTATTAGCTTCCATAACTATTAATATATTCCTGAATTTTCTGTTTGTGTTTTTTTTTTTTTTTTAAGAGAGACTGTGTGTGTACACGCGGGGGAGCGGGGGTAGAGGGAGAGAGAGAATCCTAAGCAGACTCCATGCTCAGTCTGAGCCTGATGCAGGGCTCAATCCCAGACCCTGAGATCATGACCTGAGCCAAAATCAAGAGTTGGACACTAAGCTGAACCACCCAGGCGCCCCGTTTCAGTTTTCTTGATTCTCTACCTGTACATACTCTGTTCCCTCCACCCGGGTCCTCTTACCCCTACTAGTCGTCTGCCAGCGCCTGCTAAACTTCCAGGCCCTGACTTCTATTACGAGTGCTAACAAGGCCTCCCTGGCCCCCAAAGAAGGTAGAGGCCATGTAATGTGTTCCTGCTGCAGCCACTGTTTTCTCTAACACGGCATTTCTCCCACTGTAGGGAACGCCTGTTTGCCTGCCTGTCTGGTGCACTGTCGTATCTAAAACATCTGCCTGATGCAGGGCTTGCACGGAGTAGAGAGCAAGGACCACCTGCTGAATAAATCACTGACCTGTGTGAGAGAGCACGATGACCGTGTTAAAACCTCTGAGCTATGCAACTCCATGAAAATTAGATTGAAACAGAATAGCATTTCATAAATTAAGAAAAACATGATTTTGAACACCAAATTAGTATGGCACCACTCAGAAAAATACTAATAATTCAAAATTAGTTCACTGCTCCATGCCATCTCCAAAAGTGTCACACAAAAAGATGACAACAAATGTCACTGAAAGAGGACAGTGATAGTACCTTCCAAATGGCAGAGAGTGGCCACGATGTAGGAGGACCACACTTGTCTGCACACCAGGAGACCTGAGTTCTCATAACCCTGCTTCCAAATCCAGTCACTAGATGATTACTTCTCTGGAGAGTAAGAACCCCTGTAATGCCAAAATGCTGGAACTTTGTGAATTTAAAGATTCTGGGAAGATGGTGGCGATGGCAGCAAAGTTTCTGAATCTCTCCAAATCCCAACAAAGAAAGAGGGCAACTAGATCTCAAAACCAAAAATCCATAGGCAGCATATACTATAAAACTAAGTGACAAGATAGCTCTAAAAAACCTCAAGATACAAGCAGGTAAGGACAAACTACCAAGAGCCACAAGATCTGCATGCTCTCAGCATCCAGGCAGGAGAAAGAAAAGGGAAGCAACAGGGCAAGTGATGGATTCGACAACAAGAGACCCCAAAGGAGCCCATAGGTAGTCCCTGGAAAGAGAGTCTAGCCAATATGAGGACAGGAACTAAAACTGGGAAGGTTCTGCCCACTTCAATAATGGGTGGGTATGAGGGGTCCTCAGGAAGGGCTGGCCCTCCAGGTTCCGCTTCCAGCAGGGGATCCCACACCAGGGAGAAACCGCTAACAGAGGACTCAAAAACTGAGCAAGAGAAGAATAAGAATAGAGGAAGGGCAAAAAAAAGGTCCAGATAAAAACAGGGGAAGGGAATATAGGGCCAGGAAATCAGAAAGCAAGCCACCACCTTTTTTAACGCTGCATGAACACAGCAGAAGAGTGAGCTCTGTGGAGTAAGACAAGCTACCCTACACTAGGTCTTTCTTTCAAAGTTCAGGAAAACTAATTCCACATGAAAAATAGCAACAGCAAAGTATCAAGGTCAAATGCCACACAAAGGTATTATGAGAAAAAAGAAAATAAGGAGTAAAATAACATTACAGATAACAAAAGCAAGCTGGAAAGACATGCTCATAGATCAGATCAAAATTTAACCTTTTCTTTCAACATGAGCTAAAAGATGTTAATAAAATGACACAAGCCATGAATGGACAAAATAAATCAGAAATGAAGTGACATGATTCAGGAAAGAATTTTTGAAAAAATCATTTCAGAAATAAAGACTATATTAGAACACAAGAGTGAATAAACACAACAGATAATACCTTAAGAGAAACAACAGGCTAGAAAGAGAACAATTTCCTAATAAGAAATGAAAGAGATAAAAAGGGTTTCAAAGTCGCAAAGGGGGGATGCCTGGGTGGCTCAGTCAGTTAAGCAGCTGCCTTCGGCTCAGGTCATGATCCCAGGGTCCTGGGATCGAGCCCCACATTGGGCTCCCTGCTTGGCAGGAAGCCTGCTTCTCCCTCTCCCTCTGCCTGCTGCTCCCCCTACTTGTGCGTGCTCTCTCTCTCTGACAAATAAATAAATAAAATCTAAAAAAAAAAAAGGAAAGTCACAAAGAGTAAAGCTAGGCAGTAGAGCTTCAACACACAGCTAATGGTCTTAGAGGAAAAAAAATAAAGCAATTATTAAAACTTATAAAACTGAAAAAATTCCCTGGAATTAAAAGATGCAATTTCTAGAACCAACTACTAAGAGTATATTGTGTACCTGAGAAGAACAACCCAGAATGACTAACACATCAACACATTCTAGTAAAATTACTGTGCTTTATAAAAAAAGGAGGGGAAAAAGCCTTTGGGCATCTAGGAAAAACAGGGACTTCTCAGGTAATGGCTGATTCCAGATCTGGGGCAGGAAATGTACAAGCTGGTCCTGGAACTTTTGTCATAGTAAATAGCAAGGAAGCTATCAAAGTCCACCAGGTCACATCAAAAGCACTCAGGAGCCAACTTGAAGAGGCTCCAACTAGCCAAAGATGGGACAATGTGAACTTTAAACAGGATAATAATTGCAACTGATTGAAACCCATCAGATATGTTAAGATTTGTGAATTCATACTAATATGTAAAAAACCTCGAATGAGTTGCCACTGAAGGATGATAAGGAACCAATTAATTATCCTGATGATAAGAAAAAGGCACTTATTCTGCCTTCCCTGTATGAACTATATCATAGTTCATACTGAGTAATCAAATAGTAGATGAAGGGAAGCATCTCTTCAAAAGGTATTCCAACTAATAAAAAATAAATCCTAGAGTATCACCATTTGTAACCACCAGTGAACCAGCAGATCTATGCAATGAACATGAACAGCTGCTGCCATCATCAACAAAGACAGGATGTGCCTCCTTAGGAAAAAATACAGCATCACCGCTAGTCTCAGCAAAGAGATCAAACACGAGTCTGATCAGGCCTCTGGATCCAACTGCCATTTGGCAGGAAATACTTAGAGCTGAGGAACATATAAAACTTTACCATAAATATGAGATCAGCAAAACCTAGACCATGGGCACTTAATAGGTCAAATGACCTTGGTTTCTCAATGATCTGTATTTTCAATCTAGTGGGCCCATACTTGGTAATACGGTGATTAATTTTATATGTGGACTTGACTAGATCATGAGGTGCCCAGGTTCTTGATCAAACATGATTGATGGGTCTGTGAGGGTATTTCCACATGAGTTTAGCATTTGAATTGGTAGCCAGAAGCAGAAGTGCCCTCCTCACTGTGGGTGGGCATCATCCAATCCTCAAGAGCCAGAACAAAAGGCTGGAGGAAGGGAGAACTCACACTTTCCCTGCCTGACTGGTTAAGCCAAGACAGCAGTCTTACCCTGCCTTTGGACTGGACCTAAACCATCAGTGCTCCTGGTTCTCAGGCTTTCGGACTTAGTTTAGGATTTCTATCACCAACTTTCCTGGGTCACCAGCTTGCACGTGGCAGATTGTGGGACTTTTCAGTCCCCACAATCACATGAGTCAATTCCTTATATTAAATGGCATTGTGTGTGTATATATAGAGAGAGGGATATATTGATAACTACATTTGTATATTGGTATCTATAGATCTCCTACTGATTGTTTCTCCAGAGAATCTGGATTAATACAGGTATCCCATAACTATTTGCAGCTTAGACTTTATTTGATTGATATACGTCTTTGAAATTCTATGAAGAGCACCAGTCAATGGAATTTTACTTATAAACTAGTTATTAAAAACTGAAGAATTACTTCATAGGGTCATTTCATAAAAAATCCAAGGTCATTTTTATATAAACACAGGAAGACCAATGACATGTTCCCATGTAGTAGCTGACTGCAGAATCTAACATGCCTAACTGCTTTTCTTAACTAGACTTCTTTCCCTTTCACTTGCATTTCCTCAGATATGATGAAGTTGCAGACACACTGCGAAGCACATGCTCAGGGTTGTTCTCCTGGTGGAAGGGATGGGCTGGTCTGCGCCTTTCTTACTGTGTCCGTGTCTGGTCCCTGAGCATCAGTGGCATAAAACTGTGTGGCGTCTGGCCAGGTTAACAGCCTCAGAATAGCATTTTTCCCTCAACTAAGTTAACCAAACCTCCAAATAATTATACAGAGGACCCGGAATTCATTAGGAGTATTCTCCAATTAATTCCATCTAGGCTTTAAAATTTACACACAGCAACCCACAATGTTTTCTAACATCACAGAAAACAAATTTGAGTTTCATTTTTATTTCTTTTTGGAAAAGGTTTTTAAAACATGTTTTGGCTAAATTATGCCAACCTGAAGAAGACCTGGAATAAGAGACTATGGCTTCAGGCAAACTAAATATATTCCAATACATAGAATGGAATTAGTCACAGCTACATCCAAAAGAATCAACACAAATGGCCAAGAAAGACAGCTGACCGGAACTTTATGTATGAGTTACCTCAGAAATGTTTTTGTCCGTTTCTTTCCTTTTTTCTTCCAATTTCCTTTCAATGCCTACAATTCCTACAGCCCTTATTCTTCCTGGCTGAAAAACAAAAGTAGAAAATAAAACATACAAAATAGGAAGGACACACTATTTTGCAACCCACCACAACATGTTTTCAATGGCGGGAAGGGACCCACAAAGAACCAAAGAAAACCAGCACATGATTACATCTAGTTTCCTTTCAAAACATGTGTCAGTTTCTTGTCATACATAACGATCTTCAAATCATTATTAAAAAAACTAAACATACAATAAGTGGCATATTTTACTCTGTATTTTAGATATAAATTAAATTCATGTTTATTCTTTGGCAAGCTATATACGTATCAGATATTTAATAGGGTCTCAAATATGCAAGAAATTATAGTTAAAATTTTGGTATTTGACTCTTATTATACAAACTACATTTTTCACACATTTGAGTATCTGTGCACGGTTGGTGGTTAATTTAGACTGGCCTGAAAAACATCACCCAGAGGCATTGTCTGTTCTCTCAGATGCCACACTGATTATGAAGAACAGAATGTAGTGAATGGAATCTAACTTCTATCACCCCAAGAATCACTCTGTTAAGTAGTCATTTATTTTTGCTAAGTGTCTACTGTCTGCAGAGCACTAAATTAGGTTCTGTGAAAATAAATGTTTAATCAGAATATCATTATTTTGTTCTAGCAAGTTCTAGCAAAACATACTGGATTCAGAAACAGTTTCAACAATACCTGGGGTCCTCTATTTGTTTGTAATGACTGGGAAACTGGCATATTCTCCCATCTTCTCTGTGTCATTTCCTCGGATAAACGCCTGTAAAACTGTTGTACATAGACATACACTTTAAATGAGTCAGTCAAGTTATAGTATCCTCATACAAATCATTAACATTTCTTTAGTTGAAAGGCCTGTTCAGTCATTTGCAACAAGCCTAGAACTCTCAGGAACATCAAAAGAAACGAAAGGAAGTTCTTTTCTTGGATCAGCTTCATAAAGCACAAAGGAAAAGAAAAAAAAAAGAAAGAAACTGACCTTCTATATAAAGTGAGCTATTCTCAACAAAGAGATGAGTGACAATGAATAAATAGACCTACTTTAAACAATCTCGCATATGTGGATTGTTTTCAATCTATAGCGAAACAGATATAGTGCCAAGAAAAATATACAACCATTATCCATGAAGGAAGCAGAGAATAATTTGTCTAGTTAAAATGTGAAGCCAGAAATTAGGGCCAAAACATCCCTACACTCACAAAAAATCAACTATATTGTTTAACTACAGTGAGAATGATTTCAGTTAGTCGCTTATCTTTTCTTAGTGCCTACCATGTGAGGAGTGCTGAGTGAAGTGCCATAGAAAAAACACATAAATAATTTAGGGTATCAATGAGGAGATAAACACACACTTGTAAATGTCTGAAGAATACTTACACAGTGACTTACTACTCGGAACATGTAAACTATCATACTATGGAGTAAGTACTTGAGTGATGAGATTTGTGTGGAGTCAAGAAAGACTTCCTGACTTAAGTCTGGTGAGCTATCAGATACTGAGACGGTTTAACATTTCACTGCATTATACTCTGCCTCTTTAACCAAACCACTGAAAACTTTACTACTAGCCTACTGGCATGACTTAGCATATTTACAGCTTCTGCTTTTTCCTTGGGACCACACCCTCCTGCTTCCCGTTCCCACCAAAACCTAAACCTCGTATTTTCTACTGATAAGGCTTAAGATATAAAAATTTTATTGTAAAAATATGGTGAAACCTGGTATGTTGAACAATATCGATTTACATCATATTAACAACAACAAAAAACACACACAAGCACATGTTTCTAGTCCAATTTTACGCATATAAAAACCTACCTCAATCTGGCCATGTTCTTTGAAGGAGAGTTTGATGTAGGAGTTCTTACTACTCTGGAATGGACCGGGTTCTTTGTTGGGTGGAGCTGGGTGAAGATGAACCACTATTTTGGCACTAAAGAATAAATGTAATGAATTTAATTACCTTTTAAGAATGACTTATTCTATTTTCATAATTTTTAATATATTTTAGTTCACTTTTAAAATTCATGTAGAAACAAAGGACATCCTGAAAGGAATCCTTTTAAACTTTGTATTAATTCAGTATTAATGAACCTTTCAAAAATACCTCTACTTACAGCTTATAAGCTCTGAACCAAGAAGTTCAAGTTACTAGCTCTATAGATTAATTAAAAATGTGGTTTCAAAAAAGTAGGTTCAAAATAAGTTTGCAAAATTTGGGATAGCTCACTATTTTGGTTTATGATTAGGGTTTTCCATGTACAGAGTCATCCCCAGAGGTTACCAGGGGGCCTATAATTTCTGCCAAAGCATCCTATCCTACTCATTTGAAAACAAAATGTGAAAACTTATCTGTGTAAAACCGGCCAGCTGACATTTTATTACATCTCCATCCAAAACTAACATTCTACGGTATCATTTTTGGAAAATGCCACTCAACCAACAGCATGCTCTAGAAGATAATCCAACAGCAAAAACAAATCTCAAAATGCCGCTGTGCTAGGAGCACAAACTACCATAATCTTTATGACTACCATTATCTTCTGTGCTACTAAAAATACCATTGTATTGGTTCAGCTTTATAAGCCTTTCCCCCCAATCTGCTCAATAAACAATTTCCTTCCATAAATGAGCAAAACCAAAAAACGCAGTCAAAATACTTTGGATACGCAGCTTAGGGCTTTTTCTTTATGACCACATTACAGATTCGCCTATTTATTATTCTATCTTGTTTAGGTCCATCTGATTGCCTAAATATCGCTACTAAATTGAAACACCATGTGTGGGGCCTCCTCAGTGTAGTAAACGCTTTGGTTAGTAAACTGGGGCCAGACTTGTAAGGACTCTTCCGAACCTATTCCTTTGTGGTGAACTTCTTTAAGTCAGGTGAGCAAATAAACTATGCAATCACAGTAACAGGACTGTCTGAAATTGAGCTGTCAGGTAGAGCAACAAAATACGGCAATTAGGTTCAGGTGACTGAGCAAAGCATTACACAATCTTTAAAACTGAAAAATCTGAGCCCCGTTATCAGATTTTGTCAAAGGAAACTCAACGAAGAATTAAAGATTACAAGACAAAATGAAGTTTAAAAATGTCAAAGTCAGCAAAAGAAATCTAGGCCAGTTTTTAAATATATTCATTTCGCAGGTCATTCAATTACATATTTCAAGTTTAAAAACCACCCAATCGAAGACGCATCTTGGGATGAGACATGTTAAAAGGTGAAACTATATATACAATTTTGAATCAATGAAATACGGTAATTGCTTGGGGCGAGGGAGCTGAGAACTAAAGACAATATTTGAGAAACGTTAACCTGACATATTATTAAATTCTTACTCACTGGAGATGTTTAAAAATAAGACACTAATGGGAAGGTAAATATTTCAAACAATTTTTGTTATACAGTTTAAATTTCCTTGGAACACAGCAGAGGAAAATTCAAATGATCTGCAACACCTTCAAGTTTTACTTTGTAGAACTTAAGAAAAGCAATATACACAAATATCGAATCATTATGTTGTGCACCTGGATGGAACTCATACAATGTTATATGTAAGTGTACCTTCATTAAAAAAAAACTTAGTAAGATGGAAAAAAGTGACAAGGGGAAAAATAGAAATTAGAGAAGTAGCCTACTCTAAAATCTGTGCTTTTATTAATCTTTTTAAAACGTCAGTTTCTTTTATGTCAAATAAACAATCTTGTATCCTAGCTACAACTTTATAATTAAGGCATGCATTGCATTTCCAGTGAAGTTCAATATTTGTTTCACCTCTACTGAAGTAGCTATACTAAAGCTCAAAATGGGCCCACAAGGAAAAAAAAACTCTTATCAGCAATGCTTGTTCATAAGTTGCCCTCAAGTACATGCACTTAAAGTAAAAGCCAGAATTTTCTGTACCTGATTAAAAAGAAACATTTTAACATGTGGCTTTAAACCAGGGTGATCACAAGTCCTGGTTTGCCTAAAACCATCCCATTTTATGCTTCCTTGGTCCAATTATAAATAGCACCCCCAGGGTGCCTGGGTGGCTCAACCAGTTAAGCATAAGGCTCTTGGTTTCAGCTCAGGTCATGATCTCATGGGTCGTGGGATCAAGCTCCACATCTAAGCTCCTCATTGGGCTCCGTGCTCAGTGGGGAGTCGGCTTGAAAGATTCTCTCCCTCTGCCCCTCCCCCAACGTGCTCACTGCGCATGCACGCTCTCTCTCTCAAATAAATAAGTAAATCTTTAAAAAAATAATGAAATAAAATAAATAGCACCCCCTATTACTTTTATAAGTGTCCCAATTTGGACAATAAATATTATGAAATATATTAAATATATGAATAAATATGAAATATTTAACACTGATATCCGAAAAGGTCAAAGTGAAGAAACTTAATGATCAACTAGAAATAGTAAAATCAGTCATTTTTCTCAGGTGAGTCACTCCTGATTTTAAGTACTAGATACACAGACATGTCAAAGCGAATGTTTGTGAAAACGCATGCAATGACAAGCTGGCCGACACTTACTTATTTTGACCCAAGAATATTATAGCAAACCTTAGGACTTGATTTGTGCTTTAGGAATGACTTCCATTTATCCATGAGATTAATGTAGGAAACATCTTCTTAGGGGGCTCCTGACCAACGACTATTCTTTATAAAGCCCCAAAACACAATCATTAGATTTATTCCCACATATGCAGTCATGGCACAACAATAAATCTACTAAGTTGATAGTAACAGCTTGACTGGAACATTTTTGTCAAAAAAGACTGCACTAGAGAGACCTCACCTTTTCCCAATTCCAGCTGCCTGTTCTTCAATGAACACAATCTGGGAAAGAGGAAAGGCCATGCAGCACTCCTAGAAGGAAATCAATACAAAACATGATTCATCGGATTCCTTGTCAGAAATCCTTGTTTTATAGTATTTAAGAGTGTCATGCACCTTTACTTAATAATAAAAACAATTAAAAAAATTGTAAAATGATTTTATTCCTTAAATAAACTCAAGGAAAAATGGGATGAAAACAGTACTGTGGTGGCATTTTGCCACATGGAAGAATGTAAGAGGTTTAAAAGCCGCTGTAACTACTTTTGTTTTTACAGTAGGTACATCTTTTTAAAAGCAGTATTTATATGAAAACTTTTTATATGTAAGACATCCTTATATGGAAAAAAAACCAGAACAGGTAAATCAAAACAACTTTAAGGAGTGTGCTTATACAAGTGATCTTTTTTTTCTTTTTAGTTTTCTACACTTCACTCACCATTTTTAACAGAAAATACTGACGTAGGTTCCCTTTATTAGCACATTTAACTTTAAGTTATTATAAATGACTGGCATTTAATAGGTCTAAGGGTTTCTAAATTAGCCTCTTTCTATGATAATCAAAAAATGATGCTAAGATTAATTTACAAACATATGTTTTAAGGACACCTATCCTTCCAAAAAAGACTTTTTCCTAAATATATACTTCTTTTAAAAGAATTAGACACCATTAACAGCTGTAAAGTATGCATTACCAATAAGGGAAATATCACCAATAAGGGAGCAAAGACTGATTCTTGTGGGCCAAAAAGAGTCAGATTTTACAATAGTGGCCTTTTAAAGGGCCTCAGTACAGTATATAGTTTGCCTGTAAAATTAAAATTTCATGGTAGAGGGGGCAGCAATTATGAAAATAACATAGAGTGGTTATTTTACTGGCAACACTGAAATTTATACACACATACATTTCAAGTTAAAGCTCTTTGGAATTAAAATAGCTTTATACACATAACTTGTTCTCTCTTCCTAGAAATAAAAAAACAGGGAGGTTTCTTCTCTTGCTGAGTGACTTAGAAGCCATTCTTCTCAATACCTAGGTAAAAGCATGTACTTCCTGGCAGACCTATCTTCCCAGAGTCTCAGGAACAGGTTGTTCTGAGGACCCCTGACAACGATTGGGAGAAATATTCCCATTACATACAGAACATTCAGGTATGCGGTAGGTTCTGACTGGTGTTTAAAAACAGAAGTGACCATGATTCTCTCTCTATTCAGCAACTACAGACTTCTCTGGAGCTGAATGAGGGACAACCCCTAACTCCTCTATCTGCACTCCATTCAGAGAGATCATATGGGATACACTCTTTTAACATTGTGAAAATGGAAATTTATTGCATTCTTTAGTTTTGATGGAAAGGAAAGGAAAGGAAAGGAAAGGAGGAAGGGAGGGAGGGAGGGAGGAAGGAAAGAAAGAAAGAAAGAAAGAAAAAGAAAGAAACAAAGAACAAAAAGAAAGAACAGAAAGAAAGAAAGAAAAACAGATTTCAGTAATTTAAAACCTAGAATATTTTTTCATGTGTCTGTTAGCCATTTGTATATCTTCTTTGGAGAAGTGTCTGTTCATGTCTTCTGCCCATTTTTTGACTTATTTGTTTTTTGGGTGTTGAGTTTGAGAAGTTCTTTATAGATCTTGGATACCAGCCCTTTATCTGTAGTGCCATTGGAAAACAGTGTGGAGGTGCCTCAAAAATTAAAAATAGAGCTACCCTATGACCCAGCAATTGCACTTCTGGGTATTTACCCTAAAGACACAGATGTAGTGAAAAGAAGGGCCATATGCACCCCAATGTTCATAGCAGCAATGTCCGCAATAGCCAAACTGTGGAAAGAGCCGAGATGCCCTTCAACAGATGAATGGATAAAGAAGATGTGGTCCATATATACAATGGAATATTACTCAGCCATCAGAAAGGATGAATACTCAACTTTTACATCAACATGGATGGGACTGGAAGAGATTATGCTAAGTGAAATAAGTCAAGCAGAGAAAGTCAATTATCATATGGTTTCACTTATTTGTGGAACATAAGGAATAGCATGGAGGACGTTAGGAGAAGGAAGGGAAAAATGAAGGGGGGGAAATCGGAGGGAGAGATGACCCATGAGAGACTATGGACTCTGAGAAACATACTGAGGGTGTTAGAGGGGCGGGGGGTGGGGGGATGGGTTAGCCTGGTGATGGGTATTAAGGAGGGCATGTACTGCATGGAGCACTGGGTGTTATACGAAAACAATGAAGCGTGGATCACTACATCAAAAACTAATGATGTATTGTATGGTGACTAACATAACATAATAAAATAAAATTTAAAAAAATAAAATAAAAAATTAAAACCCAGAACAGATTTTTAAGAAACCCTTTATCTTACATGATTTTTCTGATCTCTCCAAATTAGTCGATGTGTACTAAGAAGGAGGGTCCCAGCATCAAATTTTATCTACAAAGACAAGATCGTCACAAAATATTAATGATGTATCACTCAATGTGGTCCAAATTTTCCTCCTCACAAATTACACAGTAGTAAATTAACCATATAAACATTAGAGAATTAGGCTTACCACAAATTAAAGAGAAGCAATACTACACACTTCATAAGCTATATATATGTGTGTGTATGTATATATATATATAAATAAAATTAGGAAAAAATCGCAAACAACCTAGATGTGTAACAACAGGGTAGTAGTTAAGTCAAGTATGATACATTCATACCGTGGAATCCATACAGAGGTTAAAAAGAATGAGGTAGAGCTGCATGGACTATCACAGAATTCTATGACAGAGTTAGTGGGGATAGAAAGCAACTTACAGCATATCACATATAATGTAATCAAATAGAAGAAAGAGATAATCTCCATATCCCCTAAACTACATTGTGAGATATATGCATGTGTATACATATACACATACACACATGAGTAGTAGGAAAAGATATAAATGGAATACTCACTGATCTGTTAACAATGATTATCTCAGAAAAAGTGTGAGGAAATGGGAAGAAGGAAAGCATAGGCACCCTTTTAAAACTATCCACTTCACTACTGATTGAATTTTTTTACCATAAGATTGAATTTGTGTATAGCACTCATATAATTTTTTAAAATAATTTTTAAATAATAAGAAAATAGACACAAACACATACAAAAATAAATGTGGCTAGAGATTCAATCAATGGCACTAGGACAACTGGGTTGCCCAGTAGAGAATAATAATAATAATAGTAATAATGTTGGATTTATACCTAATATACTGTACCAAAATAAAGTCTAGATCAAATATTAGAGTCAAAAAATTATAAAAGTATAGAAAGAAATCACGAATTTTTAAAATAATCTAAGAGTAGAGAAGGTCTTTCAAGGAAAACACTAAGCCCATTAGCATTAGAGGCAAAGATTTATAAACTGAACTCCACACACATGCACACAAATCCCTCATGGCAAAAACCACCAAGAACAAAGATGGCAGACTGGGAAAAATAACTGTAACTCACATCAGAGACAAAGGGTTAATTTCCTTAAAATATAAAGTACTCTTACAAATCAATTTTAAAAAAATAGCTTGTAATCGATTAGAGAAATGGGCAAAGACTATTAACAGAAAGTTCACATGAAAGGAACTACAAATGATTCTTAAACACATTAATAGATGCCCAACCTCACAGATAACAAGAAAATGGTAAATTAAGAGAACATGAGGACACCCCCTTCATCCAGGAGACGGGTAGAGGTCCTGAAAAGCTTGATAACACTGTGCCAGTGAAGTATTGGGGAAATAAGCATTTGCACACATTGCTAGAGGGACAACCTCCATGGAGGGCAATGTATTCATATCTATCAAAAATACGAACACACATATCCCTTGATCCAGTGATTTCACTTTTAGGAATTTATCCTACAGATGAATTCGTACATGTGCATTATGATATACTATTAAGTTATTCATTGCTGTTTGTGAAAAGCAAAATATATTAAACAAGTTAAATGTCCATCGAGAAATGTACACTCACACAATGAACTGCTACTCAGTCGTTAAAAAGAATGAGGAGACTCTTTATCTACATATTACATTTGAAAAAATCTAAGATGCTATTGATTATGAAATGCATCCTGATTCCAGTTGTTAAAATGTGTGTGTGTGTGGGGGGGGAAATGGGCATTTAGAATTGATGAAATATGGTAAATTCTCCACATAGATTAAGTGAAAAAAAAAAACCAAGATTCAGAACTTTGTATGCATAGTGTATTACAAATTTACATTTTAAAAAAGGAAACACAATTTATACAAATACCTATCCATGATACATATGCACAGCTCTTCAGAATGATACACTGGTGGCCTCTGAGGGGGAACTGAGTGACAAAGAGACAAAGGTAAAGGGAGACTTTTAACTTTATACTTTTTGTGATTTTTTGGATTTTTGTCATGGGATTATGTCACCTACTCAAAATATAAATGTAAAAAATGTTTTTAAAAACTATAATACAATCACACACACACAAAAAGATACGCCAGCTATATCTTTAGGACCGAATCCTTAATCCTCATCCTTTGCTATTATGCATTGAAAAGTATATAAATAAGCAAATTTTAGAGTTGGAATCCAAGAGATAATATATCAAATCCCTTCATTTCTATTAAAATTAAGAAATATATTGGAAGCCTCTATCAACTCTAATTACTAGGAAGTAGAATTTGTCATAAGGTAGGACTTGCTTGTATCCTTTTGAGGAGTAATTAGTTATTTCTAAAGTTATAAGGCTGGTCCCATTTTAAGGCCACCTTACAAGACAAACTCAGAGGGGGAAGGGAGGTGTGGGCAAAATGGGTGAAGGGGAGTGGGAGATACAGGCTTCTGGTTATGGAATGAATGTCATGGGAATAAAAGGAATATAATCAATGATATTGCATTGGGACAGATGGTGGCTACACTTGTGATAAACACAGCATAATGTATAAACCTGTCAAATCACTATGTATGTTGTACACCCCAAACTAATGTAACATTGTGTGTCAACTATATTCTAATAAAAAAAATTGTTTAATTAAAAAAAAAAACCTCAAAGGAAAGCATTTTCATAGGGTCCAGTTTATTACAAATAATCCTTCTGAATTTAAAATAATGTGGTTAAAAATGTCTGTCAAGTGAATAACCAATCAGAACACTGTTATATATCATTAAGTAAAAATAATCATAAATTATATATGCAAATCGATATTTAATTTATTACAAAATACTCATGATATTAACAAAGAAAAAAGCAGGTTTCAAAGTAGTATACATAGCATGATTACACACACACACACACACACACAGCCACAAACAGAGAATGTGCCAAAACTAATTGTTTATGGGTAGTAGGATTACTGATTATTTCAAGTTTCTTCTTTTGGCTTACCCATATTTAACAACTTTATAATTTGTCTAATGAAAAAAATAAAAAATTTGTTACAGACATATTTAACTTCGTGTAGTCTGAAATGTGTATATTTTTTGTTAAATCAAACATACACAGAAACACTTTTTCTGTCAAAAAACTCCTTGTATAATAAATAATCAATCCCCTTTTTAATATGAATTTTTAAAAATTATTTTCTAAGAGTAAGGTATAACTGTATTACTAATATGTAGTCATTATCAATATGGTTAAAAGCTTTAATGGTAAGAGACCTACTGAGCCATCTAGTTTAAATACACTCTGAGAGATCATTCCACAAAAGTACTTCAACCCCTCAGAGAAAAGACTTGATGAGTTCCATGTTTTCTACTGAATCAGAAGTAAAACATACATACTCCTGGCACTTAATTCAGTCTGGCTTCAAATGTTTAGGCAAAACCAAACAATTAAGTTTAAGAGATTTTAAAAACCTCTTTTTTGTGAATGAGTAAGATTTCCCTTTTCCAAAAACAAGTATTTTATCAACTTGAGAGTACACGATGCTACATTACAGCCTCACAGTTCTGATTAAGAAAATGCTCTTTCTCTTACTGAAATTCAAGCATTAAAGATGTGAATTTAAAAGCTGAAGGCAGGGTATATTCCATTGCTACGTCAATTAACAATGTGCAAACGTAAAATGCAGCCGCTCTAAGAGAAGAAGTTGTGTAATACTTCCCTTCAGGGATTCCAAGGGATTATGAGCTAAACCTGATAGACAAGTTTAGGCTGGTTTGCTCCTGCCACTCAGAGCTAGAATAATTTTAACTACTTAAAGGTTGATGGAACTTAGGCATTTGCTGGATAAGCTCTTACCCTGTTTTTTTTTTTATTATTTAACATTTTTCTGTTATAAAACAGCAGTTATACACTGCTGAAAATCTAGAAAAAAAATTTAAGTCTAAAAAAGAAAATGAAATTACTCATAATCATACCAGCCAGAGTGTATATGTGTATACACAAGTGTGTGTATGTGTATATATATGTGTGTGTGCATGTGTGAATAATCTTTAAATAAAATAAAATGAAGGCATTATATTTATAGTTTTATAACTTGCTTTTTTCAACGGGTGGCCTATCATTAGCAATTCCTAATGTGATTAAGACTTGTCCTATTTAATTAACAAAAAGCTATGGTGGACATTCAGATTGCTTCCAATTTTCCCTATATGTGATAATATAGAATACATATAACAATGCTGAGATGAGCATCCTCATTCATTATATTTTTATGCATCTCTGATTATTTCCCAGGGGTAAATTCCTAAAAGTGAAACACCTAGCTGAAAGAAAATAAACGTTTTCCAAGTCTCCCAGTAAATGCTGCCAACTTGCCACTTTATACACTACTAACCTGCTTTCATTATATTTTTAAATTAGCTGAGGCTTTAGAAGCTTCTGTGAATTTAAACAAATGACCTGTCTACGCTGCTTAGGAAACAACATACTATCCAGTCATAATGGGCCCATGAAAACTATGCCTGTAGAAACAAGCAGGGACACATTTATTCACAAGAGACGCTTGAGTGCTTGGGCGGTGGGAAAAGCAATCTACTGTGGCTCCACCAAATATTAAGTGTGCGACCTCAGACAGGTCACAGTTTCCTCAACTATCAACTAAGAGCCTCTGTGTCTTCATCTTTGGGAGTATCCACTATATTAAACATTACATAAAGAATCTGGCACTGGTGACTTGCTATATTCGTGAAGCACTGCAGCCCAGCGAACAAAGTGCAGGCTTTGGGAGTCTGATCAATAGAGATTTAACTCCTGTCTCTCCCGCTAACTCTCTGCGGGCAAGTCACTTTCTAAGAGTTATTTTCTCATCCATAAAATACTCACCTCATATGCCCACGGAGAGGATTAAATGAGACTGTGTGTAAAGCTCCTGGCACATAGTAGGTGCTCTAATTATTCAGGTCTTTTTTTTTTTTTTCATGTATTTCACACCCACGATGAGCCAAAAGATACAAGGATGAGTAAGGCACACTTTCTGCCCTCCAGGAGCGACCACCCGATCTAGTAGACAGCCATGTGCACGCATGCCTCAGGAATGTGTTGGGATGCAAAGCTATGAAGGCTAAGTAGACTTGGACTGGAGTGCCCTAGACCAAGGAAGCCAGTGAAAGACAGTGAAAGGGAACTTGACCAGATCTGGAGGCTGATATGGAGCTTCCTAGAGTCTTCAGACTATGTGAGGTCTGGAAGCCTTCCAGCAGATGGAGGAAGCCAGGATGTGGGACTTTCCCCCAGGAATCAGTCTAGCCCTCAGCCACACAGCTGAGCCACACAACTAGCCAGTGACTCATTAGATACAGCTCAGGGACCGCAGCGGTGAGCAGGCTTGTCTTAGAACTCTGCTTCAATTTCAGGACACCTACATCCCTTCCTCACTACCCTCAGCTTTTAGAACAGTTAAGAATTCCTCAGTAGATTAAAGGGTCTTAACTAAATTTTTCCCAAAACTTTTTTATTAATCCTCTGATAACTCTACTTGTCTGCTAAAAGAAGCAAAAAACTTAAAAGGAAACACTAGAATACACTGGTCTAGCAATGGTTTTTCATATACAGGTACTCATGATTTTGTCTTTTTATTGTCTTAAATAAATCGGAGTTATTTTATGCGCCAGCCAAGATGTTCCTAATTTGTATACTGGAGTTACACAGAACAACAGAGTGTGGTGCCCTGCAAAAGTGTGACTTCCTGCAGGGACTGTCTTTAGTGGAGTCTCTGAACACCAATCTATGATTGTCAGCATTCAGTTCTGAGAGGGAGGCATAATCAAACAGGCTGAGGGAGGGGAATTTGATTATGCTCCCCATTTAAAATAGTTCCAAAGGTTGTAACCTTGGTGCAAAAAACATTTAGCTTGTCACTCCAACCAAAAGATGCAAACCCAATTTGAGATCAAGTTAATAAAAGTGCTAAGGCAGGAAATCAAGTAAATCCCAGCAAATTATTTTAAGGAAAAGACCTTAACTTGATAATGGAGGCAACACAGTACACGGAAAATACCCTCAGGGAGGCAGAACACCTGGGTTCTATGCCATGTCAACTGTGTCCCCTAGATAGCTGGGTAACCCCTGCCCTCCATGACCTAGGAGGAAGGAAGTCTCAAGCTTCTGCAGGCACCGACCAGGAAAAGCTATGGGTCAAGGAGCAAATGCAAAAGTACAGAAGGAAGTTACATTAACAAAACCACAAAAAAGAAGAGACAGCAAGTGAAACTTCTGGAAAATAAAAATGCTGGTGAATAAACAGGTTTTTAACATTTTTCTGATTCCAGCTTATACATTTCATCCAGAAGAAGTCAGTAGTTTTGCAACAGCCCTCCAACCGGTCTCAAGGGCTAACTTGCCTCAAGCTTATGCACTCCTTGCTGGCTGACAGAAGTCCCTCGGTGTGCAGCAGAGCTAACCTACTTCCCTTGAGACTTGCAGACCACTGGCCTTGAGGAGTGAAGGACCGACTTTCCCAGAAGATAAGGCCTGACTGCATTGGAAAACAGCCGCGGCTGATGCCAGCAAGTCTGTTCAGGATCATGTCCACCTCGGAGTAACCGCCAGGGCACCTGCTTCTCAAGCACCGAGCACCCCGCCCGCTCCCCCCCCCCCCCCGCCTTCCCCTTTAAGCCCTTCGGGCTTCGCCTGGACGGGGAGGATGGTCCTTGGAACGTCAGCCCACCGTCTTCCCAGGCCGCCCGCTTCCTGAATAAAGCAGCCTTTCCTTTCCCCCCAGCACTCGTCTCTGGAGTACGGATCTTCCCGCGGGGCGCAGCCCCAGCCGAGGCGGAACCGGCTCTCCCGGCGGTAACAGTTGGACGAAGTCTGCACCGAACGCTCACACTGGGAACACTTATCTCCATACCCAAGCGCATCTCCTAAGGTTTAGGCCTGGATGACAAGGCCCTGCCTACCACATCACTTTACAAAACAAACGCTCTAGGCTCCTTTCCAAAAAAAAGCGGGGGGGCGGGGAAGAGCCTTGCGAAAGGCGTCCCGGTGAGACCCGGACACCCTTCTCGGAAACCCCTGCAGGGCACTCCGGCCCGCTCGGTGGGACAGACCCCACGCGCTCCGGCCGCACCCCGGTCACGGAGGCACCCCGGGTCAGGGGGCCGGGCAAACGCGGCACCCGCCCGCCGCGGCCCGCCGTCACCACGCCAGATCCGGGACCGGAGGCGCCGGCACCCGGCCACACGTCGGCCGTCCCCGCCGCTCCCTGAGTGCGGCCGCCCGAGCGCCGCGGGGTGGGGACCGGGCGCCCGGGCGGGGAGAGCCCGCAGGCCGGCCAGCCGGCGCGCCGTCCCGGAGGCCGCCCCTACCTTCTCCTCGCCGTCGTAGATGCGCACGCCGCGCTGCTGGATCACCAGGGTCTCGTTGATCTCCAGGAGGCCGCTGGTCCACATGAAGCGGTCCATGGCCGCCGCCAGGCCGGCCTCCGCCGCTCGCCCGCGCCGGCGCTCGGGGGCGGCGAGCCGAGCGCTGGGCAGCCTGCGGCGCCCCCTGGCGGCGGGCGGGGCGGAGGCCGGGCGGGGCGGGCGCCCGGGACCTTGGGGTCGTGCGTGGGGCGCCCCCTGGCTGTCGGTCCGCCTGTGGCCCGGCGGGAACGTCCACCCCATCCTTCGTCCGCTCGCGCGCAGACCCGGGGCTTCCCGGGGACTTTGAGGAAGGCCAGACCACAGCCTGGACTTCCTTATTGTGCATTATTCCTGCATATTTGTGCCGTTTCCTTGTCAGTGCCCAGCGTGTTGCCACTTTCATAAAAGGTTGTAGATAATTATACTGTAACTTTTCTTTTCAAATAAAGATTTATGGCCTGAACTGTTTTTAGACAGCCACGATCAGTATGAAAGTACTATTTTGTGCCCCTCTTTCTTTCCCATTACGATCACTTTCATTTAAACATTTTCTATGTCAACACGAACCTCGTGCATTTACTCTAGACCGTATTTTAATATATGGATATTCCATAATTTACCTGTGTGTTGGTCCCCACAAACCGGTCCATGGTTGCCGATCGAACCTGCTGGGCTTCTATAGCTGCCCCTTTCATTTTATTTACACCTTTACATTATAAATGGAGCACCTATATTTGTACTTCTACAACTGATACATTTTGGGGGCTTTAGGATTATTTTCTTAGAGTGTCTTCCCAAAATAGAATTACTGCTTTAAAGAGTTTGCAGACATTTTAGACAGCTTGCTACACACTGGGAACTTATTTAACAAGGATGCACCTGCAAATTGGTCTTTTTCCCAGGCCAAGTAGTTCTGTCTACATTAGACAGTTTTGTTACATTTGCTGCTTGACAGTGATTTTATTCTTTTTTAAATTTGTTTACTGATGAGGCTATTTCTCAATACCTTTTAATCAAAAGAAAAACGTTTTTTTAAATAGGCTCCGTGCCCAACGTGGGGCTTGAACTCACAACCCTGAGATTAAGAGTCACGTGCTCCAGCGACAGAGGTGCCCCAGTCAAAAGAAAATCTTGCCCGGAGTAATGGCTAACACCATGTGGAGTTGGACAGCCTTCACCTAAAAGGATAGGGTTATTAATTTAGACCAAATTAACAAGGTGAGGAGAAGAGGCGCAGAAAATGAGAGAGCGAAGGAGCCGCTAGTGAGATAGGACAACCAGGAGAGGGTGGTGTCCTGGAAGCCAAGTAAAGACGATATATCAGGGAGAAGGAAAGAGCCTGTGTACAATTCTGCTGACGGGTCAAGTCCATGGGACTGAGGATTGCTCAGTGGAGTTACTGGCGTCCTTGACAAGAGTGAGTGCAATGCGGGGCGGGGAGGGGGCAGAAGAACAAGTCTTAATGGAGCGGTTTTAAAAAAAGAATTTAAAAAAGAAAGATAGGAGAGGAATTGTAGGTAGGGAACATAGACAACTCCTTTGAGGACTTTGCTGCAAAGGAGAGCAAAGAAATGGGTTGGTAACAGGAAGGGGAAGTGAGGTCGAGAGGGAGTTTGGATTGTTTGTTCATTTGTTTTCCAGGTGGAAAAAAATAATAGTATTTTTGAGTGCTGATAGCCATGAGAGAGAGGGGAGACCTGCTTGAGTGACATCCTTGAGAAGATAAGAGAGAATGCACAAGAGAGGGTCAGAGATGTTGCTATTATCAGAAGAGAGCAGGGTAGTGAGGCAGATAGATTTTTGTGGTGGGAATCTGCAACAATTCTCTGGACTGGTTTGGTTTCTCAGAGAAGGAGCAAGACTGGAAGAGGGGAGAGAGGTGTGAGGAGGTATGAACGCACTAGGGAAGGATACTATGATTGCCTGGCCCACGCACGTGAAGTTTCCTAACATGCAATTAAAGTAAAGCCAGAGAAGCAATACTCCAGCCACACTCAGGGGCAAAACCGAGTGGGAGAGTAGGAAAGATATGGATTTAATTAGGTATGTGATTTTGCCAAGCCATGGATTGAAAGACGCAACGGAAGGGTAAGCCCAGCGCTAGACTACTTGAGCCTTTGTAAGTGATCTGTTCTGTCTGTCTGGAACCTGGAAGATTTTCTCATTATCCTTGAGGTTCAGAAATTCCACCAGGTCAAAGATTCTGGGTCTGTATCCCTCCTCATTTTCCTGCCTGTGAGATGATGCTTTTCAATTTGAAGACTCGAGTTTCTGTCTTCTTCAGAAAGGTGTTCCTCTATTATTTATTTGATTATTACTTCTGGTCTATGTGTTCTTTTTTTTGCCCCTTTGGGACCTTTGATTATTTGTGTATTTTAAACCTGTCATAACTGTCTCCCATGACTGCTACCTTTTCCCTCATCATATTCATTTCTGGAGGCTGAACTTGTGTTTTTACCAGTGACCATTCACTTCTCTAATTCTTCTGTTGAATTTTTAAACTGGGAATTTTTTAAGTTCTAGAATATTTTTTAGTTCCAGAAACACCTGAGTGACTGTTCCAATTACATCTACATAGAGTTCTCATTGCATTTTTAATAAAGTTTTCTTCTATGACATCCCTGAGTTCACACTCCGCAGTGGCGTCCTATTCTAATTCATCTTGTTCCTTCTCCTTTACGCCAATGTTTCCTTAAGTGTCTTATAATCACTTTATATGTGAGATCTCGGAGTGCCTATGCAAGGCAGCCTATTAAGATCTCACATGACAAGGACTGACAGGTGGTTTTTCCCAGGGGACCATAGGCAAGTAGGTCAGTAAGTTGAGAACATCTCTTCTGAGTCACTTCAAGACAGGTCTCTTGGTTCTCAGCCTACTCACTCATTCAACAATTATTCAAAAAACATTTATTGAATACTGCTATGTGTCAGGCACTGTTCAACTCCTCTCCAATGCTGCTGGCAAGAGAAACTGCTTGTTCCTCCCAAGCTGGGCAGGATTGGCACTCAGGCAAGGGGAGGGAGGCACTCCTCTCAGGAGCAAAACTTAAGGGGGTGTCAAAAAATTCAGTGATCCATATGAATGTTATGTTAAAGCAATATCTTTGGGGGGGGGGTTGTTCTTTTTTCTTAATTGACTATATTCCCCATTCTGTACCTTATATTCCCATGACTTATTCATTCCATAACTAGAAGCCTGTATCTCCCATTCTCCTTCACCCATTTTGCCCATCTCCCCCCATCCCTTACCCCTCTGGCAACCATCAGCTTGTTCTCTGTATTTATGCATCTCTTTCTGCTTTTTGCTTTTTCATTTGTTTTGTTTTTTAGATTCCACATATGAGTGAAATCATATGGTACTTGTCTTTCTCTGTATCTCACTTAGCATAATACCTTCTATGTCCATCCATGTTGTCACAAATGGCAAGATCTCATCCTTTCTATGGCTGAGGAATACTATCACCTCTTCTTTATCCATTTGTCTGTCAATGGACAATTGGGTTGCCTCCATACCTTGGCTATTGTAATTAATATTGCGATAAACATAGTGGTGCATATATCTTTTTGAATGAGTGTTTTCACTTTCTTTGGGTAAATACCCAGTAGTGGAATTACTGGATCATATAGTAATTCTATTTTTAATTTTTTGAGGAACCTCCATACTGTTTTCCATAGTGGCTGCATGAGTTTGCATTCCCACCAAAGGGCACAAGGGTTCCTTTTTCTCCACACCCTCATGAACACCTGTTATTTCTAGTCTTTTTGAATTTAGCCATTCTGAAAGGTATAAAGTGATATCTCATTGTGGTTTTAACTTGCATTTCCCTGATGGTTAGTAATGTTGAGCATATTTTCATGTGTCTGTTGGCCATCCATATGTCTTCTTTGGAAAGATGTCTATTTTAGGTCCTCTGCCCATTTCAATTGGATTATTTGTTTTTGAGGGGTTGAGTTGTATATTTTCTTCATATAGTTTGGATATTAACCCCTTATTGGATGTATCATTTGCAAATATCTTCTCCCAATCAGTAGGTTGCCTTTTTGTGTTGTTGATGGTTTACTTTGCTGCCGAAAACTTTTTATTTTGGTGTAGTAAAGCAGTATGTTTTTTAAAAAATCAAAATTAATTTAGAAAATCCATGGTAAATAAAATACCCATTTTAAATAAAGGCAAGATCAACAGGCCAGGATTAGGGCAAGGAGAGTATGGTCAGGCCTTGCACGTGAGGCCACCTACCTCACCTTGGTCCCAGTCTCTCAGGTCCCAAAGCTGCATGCCTGCCATGTGGCAGAAGGGTGGAGGGACATCTCCCTCTGTTTCCAGGGCTCTGCATTTCCCCTAATCATAGAGTCACTGATCTGCACAGGTTCTATAAGAAAGGTAAGACCCTTTCTAATGAACAGAAACCATCATTTCTCCACTGAATTAAATTGCAACCTTTATCATGTTCTAAAATCCTGTGTGTATTCTGGTCTATTTCTGACCCTTCCTTTCTGTTCTTTTTTGTTTGTTTGTTTATTTTATTTCATGAAAATATCCCAAAGCACTAAACATTATTTGACATTTTATTCATGGTAATATGCCATCATTACATGTGATCATTTACTGTCATTTCCTGATTTTTAAGCATTAGATTATTTATAATTTTTAAAAATCTTTTCTCCTATTAAAAGTACATCATGTAAGCTAAATGTCCTGGTCTGATTTGGAATTGTGCAGTTTTTCCTGGACTTTGCAATGATCAAAATGTTGGGCAGTGAGGACATGAAAACAAAGTATGCTTTCTGCCCTTGATGGGCACACAGTTTGCAGTAAACAAATAGGAAGACTGACATATGACAGCTGCTAGGATAGACACCTGTATGAGGGTTTTCTTTCCAGGCTGGGGCAAGTAGAAATGCCATGTGTTGCAGACATGTCAAGAAATGAGAATGGAGTAGGCCAGATAACCTGCCCGATAATTCACCCAAGAATGAGAACAGGGCATCTGTATTAGTCAGAGTTCTCCAGAGAAAAAGATGGAATAAAGAATTAGCTTGTGCTGTTATGGATGCTGGCAGGTCCAAAATCTGCAGGATTGGCAGGCAGGCTGGAGACCCAGGAGAGCTAACGTTATAGTTCAAACCCAAAGGCCATCAGGGCCATTCATCTGGAGAACTAAAAGGAGTAGATGTTCCAGTTTGAGTCTGAAAGTCATCTGTTGCAGAGTTTTTCTTGCAGGGAGTGGGGAGAGTCAGCCTTTTGTTCTGTTCAGGCCTTCAACTGATTGGATGAGGCCCACCCACATTCTGAAGGGCAATCTGCTTTACACAGAGTCTGCCAATTTAAATGTCAATCTCACCCAAAAACACCCTCACAGAAACACCCTGAATAATATTTGACCAAATATCTGGGCATCCTGGGGCCCAGCCAAGTTGACATATAAAATTAACCATCACAGCACAATGAAATATCAAAGGAACTCTGTGCACTGTTGGTGGGAATGTAAATTGGTATAGCTGTTATGGAAAACATTATGGAGGTTCCTCAAAAAACTAAATATTGAAATACCATATGATCTGGTAATTCTACTACTGGGTATTTGCCCAAGGAAAATGAAAACACTAATTCAAAAAGATATATGCACCTCTATGTTTATTGCAGCATTAATTATAACAGCCAAGGTTGGAGGCAACCAAAGTATTCACCAATAGATGAGTGGATAAAGAAGAGGTGGCATATATATATATCATATATATCATATATATAATATTTATATATTATTGCCCCATATATATATATGGAGTATTACTCAGCCATAAGAAAAGGATGAGATCTTGCCCTTTGTGACAACACGGATGGACATAGAAGACATTATGCTAAGTGAGATAAGTGAGACAGGGAAAGACAAATACCGTATGATTTCATTCATGTGGAATCTATGTCTTTTCTAGAATTTCATGTAAATGGAATCATAAGGAATGTAGTCCTTTGTCTCTGGATTCTTAAATATAATGCCATGTTTTTGAGATTCACTCATGGTGAGATAATAGAAAATATTAATTGGTCTCTGCCCCTGGTTCCTGGCATAGAGCACCTAAATCCCTTGTAATTTCCGAAGTGATAAGCACACAAGGAGAATCTTTTGTTTTATTGAAGCGACTCTTGGTGGGCTTCTGGATGGGGGCTGGTCACCAGAAATTCCTGATAAGAAGCTTGGAATTTTCAGGTTTCATCTGGCCCCCCACTTCTCCAGAGAAGAGAGAGAGACTGGAAACGGAGTTAATAATTGATCATGCTTACATGAGAAAGCCTCCAGGAAATCCCAATAGTTGGGGGCTTAGAGAGCTCCCAGGTTGGTGAACTCATCCACACCAGGAGAGTAGTACACCCCAACTCCACAAGGACAGAAACCCCAACGCTCTGGACCCTTCCAGACCTTGCTCTATGCATCTCTTCACCTGGCAGTTCATCTGTATCCTTTATGTTATCTTTTTAAAAACTGGTAAACACATGTAAATACTTGAGTTTTGTGAGCTGCTCTAGCAAATTATTCAAACCCAAGGAGACGTTCAGTGAGAAGCATAAGCGATAATCTAGGTTTCCACAGGCATCTGAAGTTGAAGGGAAGGAGTTTTGGGGGATTGAGGGATTGAGTCCTTAGTCTGTAGCAGCTGACATTCTCTCCAGGTTGTGTTAGAATTCAGTTGTGGGACACTCAGCTGGTGTCACAGAGAATTGCTTGTTGTGGAGAAAAAAACCTCCACAGCTTTGGTGACCAGAGGTGTCAGAAGTGAAGTGTTCTGTGTGAGAGTAAAGAAGACATACTGGAAAGAAACACAGTAAGGGGAAGCTGGGTGTTTCCCTGCACAGAAAGGAAAAAACTGAGTTTTTTCATTTTATCCATGTGGCATTATTCAGTATTTTGTTCCTTCTTATTGCCGAGTAGTGGTCCATTGTACAAATATGTCACAATTTGTTTATCCACTCATCAGTTGGAGATTTATGTTATTTTCTGCTTAGGGCTAATGTGAGTCAAGATGCTATAAACATTTGTGTACATGCTTTCATTTCTCTTGGGTAAATACCTAGAAGAGTAATTGCTGGGTCATATGGTACGTGCATGTTTAACTTTATAAGAAACTGCCAAACTGTTTTCTTAAATAGCTATATTATTTTGTATTACTACCAGTGGTATATGAGAGTTCCAGTTCCTTGCCAAAGCTTAGTATTGTCTTTTAAATATTAGCCATTTTAGTGAGTACATAATGAGTGGTATTTCATTGTGATTTTAATTGCATTTTCCTGATGACTAAGGATGTTAGGTATCTTCCTTTTGCTTATTTTTGGTTTCCTGTATCTTCTTTGGTGAAGTGCAATTTTTCTTTTTTTGCACATTGAAAAAATTGAGCTGTAAGAGTGCTTACATGTTCTGGTGAAAGTCCTTTATTAAATATGCTTTGCAAATATTTTCTCCCGCTCGGTAGTTTGCTTTTTAGTTTTCTAAAGTGACTTTTGAAGAGCAAAAGGTTTTAATTTTGATGAAATCCAGTGTACTGTTTTATAGTTCGTGCTGTCTCCTATTTAAGAAAGCTTTTTGCCTAACAAAGTCACTAAGATTTTTCTTCTATATTTTCTTCTAGAGGTTTTATAGTTTGGGTTCTTACATTTAGGTCTACATTCCATTTTGAGGTTTATTTTGTTTGTACAAGGGGTGAGTTAAGGGTCATGGTTAACATTTTCTACGTGGACATCCAGTTGTCTCTGTATTTGTATTAGTTGGAAAGATTATCCTTCTCCTCCATTGAGTTGTCTAGGAAACTCTGTGGAAAATCAAGTGACCGTAGAGGCCCGAGTATATTTCTGGCATCTCTATTATATTCCATTGATTTCTTTTTTTTTTACACCAATGCCAGCTACACTGTCTTGATTACTGTGGCTTTATAATACATCTTGAAATCAGGTAGTGTTAATTCTCCGACTTTGTTCTGTTTCAAAATTGTTTTGCCTCTTTAGATCCTTTGCATTTCCATTTAAATTTTAGAATCTGTCAATTTCTACAGAAAAGCCTCCTGGGATTTTGATTGGGATGGGATTGAATAGTTCAACTGGAGAGAATGGACATCTTAACAACATAGGGCCTTCTGATCCATAAGCATCTCTTCTCTCTCCATTTATTTAGGGTTTCTTTAATTTCACTCAGCAATATTTTGTACTTGTCCGCAGAGTGTTTTTGCCAGAACCTCCTAGCTTCTGAATCCAACGGTTCCTTTCAGTCCCAATCTTAATAGACCTCTTCAGTGCCCAACATTGGACCATTACCTCTTTCTTGCCTCCCCAGACTTTCTGTCCTCACCCTGCCTTTGTCTTCCTTCTATTCTTTGGATAGACCGATCCTATTCTCCCACAGGTGCTCTCCCTGTTTCACAGGAAGCTGATCAGCTATACTCCAGGTGGCTGCAGTTAAATGGTCAGCTGTGTTGGTGAAGATCTGTTCTGAAAGGAATCCTTCCTTGGATCTTTTAGAGAATGGTCTGCCTTCCCTCCAACAACTGTGGGATGATGATATTTTAAAAAGTGTCTTTTAAAAAGATACCATTCTTGGAGTGGGTGAGTCTGGAGATGGGGGGAAATTGCCATGCTAGAAAACCTAGCAGTTTTGCAGGGTTTTCTATCCACCATCTCAGCCTCTTGAGCTCTCCATGGTTTTCTTTGAATCACTATTTTTAACGATGCCCATTTAAAAAAAAATACTGAAATTTACATAACATAAAATTAATTCTTTTTTTTTTTAAAGATTTTATTTATTTATTCGACAGAGAGAGTGAGAGAGTACAAGCAGGGAGGAATAGTAGAGGGAGAGAGAGAAGCAGGCTTCCGGCTGAGTAGGGAGCCCGACGCGGGGCTCGATCCCAAGACCCTAAGATCATGACCTGAGCCGAAGGCAGACACTTACCCATCTGAGCCACCCAGGCGCCCCGACATAAAATTAATCCTTTTAAAGTGAACAGCTCTGTGGTCTCTCCCCATTCTCCCCTAACCGTAGCCCCTGGCAACCACCAATCTGTGTCATTTCTCTGTGGATTTATCTATTATGGATATTTCATATGGAATCATACCATATGTGTGACCTTTTGTGGCTGTCTTTCACCTAACATAATGGTTTGGAGGTTCTTGAGTCACTTTTTTTTTACGTTCTATTTTGTTAAACTGTTCTCTGTCACTTAATGGGAGTCCGTGGTTACCCAGCCTGTCCGATGAAACTGTAGTAGATAATCGACAATATTAACAGTAATATGCAAACAGCAGTGTTGTCTTAGGGATGGTGATCGGTGCTGCTTGGCTCTTGGTTCTCCCAGAATTGGCTTCGAGTGCAGGCAAAGTTACACAACGTTACACTTGACATTTCATCAAGAAAAAAACAACAGAACATCCCAAATTAACTTCCTCATTAGCAAGATGCTACCATACGATGTGTTTAGGAAAATAGCAGAGAAAGACAGGAAGAACTGACCGTTGAGAGCCAGCTCTGGAGGCTCTCAGACCAGTGCATGAGATACAAAAATTGTATCCTTCTGTCTCTGTCTCCATGCTTAAAACCCGGCTCAAACAGTTACCTAACATGGCACCTTTTGTGGGTCCGTCAGCAATACTAGTGACCTAAAGTGGCTTCTTCTGTGTGCCACCTTAGGGACAATCAGAACAAACCTTCCTGCATTCCGGTCAGCGCAAACATTAACCTCCAGGGGGCCTGGAACACGAATCCGGAGGGAAGTCATTGCGTGGGCATAAACAGGATGGACCACCAAAGGAGGAGTCAGTGTTGTCAGCAGTCCTACAGTCCCTCTTCCTAGCTGTCATATGGCCATGAAGTCATTTTGGGGAAAGGGAACTACACCTGCTCTCGGTACAGCCGTCGGTGGGTGCTTACAGCCTTCTCAGCGAACACGCTCTGGTTTAACAAGCGCAGCCAAACGACACTTCTCTAGTCGGCCTTCCTCCACGCACTGTGAGCGTCCAAAGACTAGTCCCATCTGCCACACAGCAGGAACTTGGCAGGTCCACTCCCCCCAGGTCGCAAGCCCAACACGGAAACAGCTGGCCAGGTTGGCCAGCCTGGGCACTCAGCTGAGCAGCCCTAACTGAAACTGGCAGACGCACAACCCGCCCCCGCAACCGCAGCCCAGGCTCCGCCCCTCGGCGCCCATTGGCTCATTCAATTCACGCCGCGCCTTCTACAGCCGGGCCGGCGGCGTGCTCTGTGTGCCGGCGCCTCGGCTCGCGCAGTCCGGGGCTGCGGGAGCCGAGACGCATCCCCGTCGGGTAGCAGCGATGAGCACCCCAGCCGTGCCCCAGGACCTGCAGCTGCCCCCGAGCCAGAGGGCTCAGCCCGCGTTCAGAGGTGAGGCCCGCGGTGGCGGGAGCGGCGCGACCCGCGGGCGCCTCGTTTGCCCGAGGGGACGGGGGCGACCGTGGGAGAGGGGGGTGGCTCGGAGTCAGCGGCTGGGGCCTCAAGTCCGCCGACCAGCTTCGGCCCTGACCAGTTGTGTGAGAACCGTGGGCAGATCGCTCGGCCTTTCGCAGCCGCAATCTCCGCATTTGCGAAATGGACAACCAGAACGGTGCCGGGTCCGTGGTGTTAGTGTGCGGGGCGGAGCGCCTCACGTGCCGTCGTTACTGGCCGGGCGTCACCCACCGGTGGCGGAGACGGGCCTGCCGTGGAGGAGTCCGTTTGGCGAGGGAGGGTGCGCGGCACTCCTGTCCGCCCCCGGGTTGGGGACTCGGGACCTGCGGGGGGGGCGGGGCCGCGCCCGGGTCGAGTGCCGACTGCGCTTGCGCAGGGCGCTCCCGCCTTCTGAGTGGAGAGCAAGTTTGTTTTTTTTAATTTTATAATTTTATGTTAGTCACCATACAATACATCATTAGTTTTTGGTGTAGTGATCCACGATTCACTGTTTTTGTATAACACCCATTGCTCCATGCAGTACGTGCCCTCCTTAATACCCATCACCAGGCTAACCCATCCCCCCACCCCCCCACCCCTCTAACACCCTCAGTTTGTTTCTCAGAGTCCATAGTCTCTCATGGTTCATCTCTCCCTCCGATTTCCCCCCCTTCATTTTTCCCTTCCTTCTCCTAATGTCCTCCATGCTATTCCTTATGTTCCACAAATAAGTGAAACCATATGATAATTGACTTTCTCTGCTTGACTTATTTCACTTAGCATAATCTCCTCCAGTCCCATCCATGTTGATGTAAAAGTTGGGTATTCATCCTTTCTGATGGCTGAGTAATATTCCATTGTATATATGGACCACATCTTCTTTATCCATTCATCTGTTGAAGGGCATCTCGGCTCTTTCCACAGTTTGGCTATTGCGGACATTGCTGCTATGAACACTGGGGTGCATATGGCCCTTCTTTTCACTACATCTGTGTCTTTGGGGTAAATACCCAGTAGTGCAATTGCTGGCTTGTAAGGTAGCTCTATTTTTAATTTTTTTTTAAAATTTTTTATTGTTATGTTAATCCCCATACATTACATCATTATCTATTTTTAATTTTTTGAGGCACCTCCACGCTGTTTTCCAAAGTGGCTGTACCAACTTGCATTCCCACCAACAGTGTAAGAGGGTTCCCCTTTCTCCACAACCTCTCCACCGTTTGTTGTTTCTTGCCCTGTCAATTTTTGCCATTCTAACTGGTGTAAGGTGGTATCTCAATGTGGTTTTGATTCGAATTTCCC
The DNA here is from genome assembly GCF_964656455.1 of Halichoerus grypus. Lineage (NCBI taxonomy): Eukaryota > Metazoa > Chordata > Mammalia > Carnivora > Phocidae > Halichoerus > Halichoerus grypus. The sequence goes on along the minus strand of NC_135715.1, from coordinate 61,184,322 downwards.
TGATGGCTAATGATGATGAATCTTTTTTCATGTGTCTGTTAGCCATTTGTATGTCTTCTTCCTAGAAGTGTCTGTTCATGTCTTCTGCCCATTTTTTGACTTGATTATTTGTTTTTTGGGAGAGCGAGTTTTTGGGAGAGTTGGGGTTGCCTCGTCTGATGCTTCAAATTTAACACAATCGATTTTATGTAAATCCAGGGTTGGCTGGGTCTTCAGAAATAATATTGTTAGTTCTTTGTCCTGCACATAGGAACTCAGAGGAAAGAAACTCTTTCCCAACCCAGCTCTGGTACATTAGAACTTGGAGTCTAGTGTCTCTACTCTGCTATTTAGTTTCTTTAAAGCTTGGCTTTCAGTAACCCTATGTTGAAAATGACGTTCTCCAGATTTTTCACTTTCAAACAAGAGAGAATGTAATTCTTGTGCAGTGCTTGTGGGGACCTTTTATGGTAACAATCTCTTAAAAATGGGATTATTTTTCAAAGGCAATACTGAACTGGGAAATATCCTGTTGTATGTAAGATGTGATCTCTAGTAGAACATTTTTCGAAGTAAGATGTTCATTTAGTGAATATTTATTTGCTGTTACTGTTGTAACAAATGTTGACTTGTTGCTTTTTTGTTGTTTAGAACAAAGAAGACAAAAACTCAAGGAACATATGTTAAAAAGAAAAACTTTTTTTGCATACAAACAGGAAAATCACATACCCAGGTGAGGTCAAATTTTCTCGTTTCAGATCTGTAAAATTATATCAGAGCTGTCTAATAAAAATGTAATTGGAGCCACAATTGTACTGTAATTTAAAATTTCTGGGGTGTCTGGGTGGCTCAGTGGGTTAAGCATCCCATTCTTGATTTTGGCTCAGGTCAGATCTCAGGGTCCTCGGATTGATCGCCACTTCTGGCTCCCCTCTCAACAGGGAGTCTACTTGTCTCCCTCTACCTGTGCCCTTCCCCCAGCTGGCTCTTTCTCTCTCTTAAATAAATAAATCTTAAAAAAATTTTTTCTAGTAGCCACATTTGAGAAGTCTTTTTATATATATATATATATATATGTGTGTGTGTGTGTGTGTGTATTATTATGTCCAATCATTAGTTTTTGATGTAATTATTTATATTTTTTAAAAAATATTTATTTATTTGGGAGAGTGCATGAGCAGGGGATGGGCAGAGGGAGAGGGACAAGCAGACTCCCTGCTGAGCTCGGAGCCTGTGGTGGGGCTCAATCCCAGGACCCTGAGATAATGACCTGAGCTTAACCAGCTGAGCCACCCAGGTGCCCCTCTGAAAAGTCTTTTTAAAAGATGAATTGTAATAACATTTAATCGAATATATACCATGTTATGATTTCAACATGTAATTCTTAAAAGTTATTGTGATATTTTACATCCTTTTTAGGTACTGAGTTTTCAAAATCTTGGTATGTATTTCACACTTTCACACGTCAGTTTGGACTAGGCACATTTCAAGTGCTCAGTAGCCATACCTTCTTGGATAGCACAGTATTTCTTCCCATGTAAATTAATTGACACTCTAAGATGAAACAATTAATTTTAAAGCAAAGTGTTTGTATATATCAAAATATTGACTTACGGTTTATGCACTGCTACAAAGGTCAGTCTTAATTTAGTAAGGTTTTTACTGTGTGGGGGGAGGGGGAGAGGCATAAATGGTTATTCTTCAGGAGGTGGCTCTCCCCAAATGTTTAGAGATCATTTGTTTTAGTCTCAACCCTCCATAGGAATATCTTGGTGTTATTTTGTTAAAATTTAAAAAATAGTACATGGTTGTGGCTGAAACAAAGCCCCATGAAAGTATATAAAGCAGATCAAATGCCCCCTCTAGAGATAACTGTTAGTAACATCCTTTAGGTTCCTTCTGGCATTCTAAGAGCATTGGCTTTAGAGTGATAAGGACTGGAGTCCATAAGTCTGCCACTACAACTGTGTAACCTCAGGGGAGTTACGTGGCTTCTCTGAGTCCATTTACTTATATTAAAGTGGGATAGTAATGTGTGTTCCTTGGGGATCAGATAAGAGAGTGAATGCATTGTGCTATGCCTGGTATATGGAGAGAGCCCAATAAGTGGTAGATAATGTTTCACGATTTCTCGGTGGCTTTACACGCAGAGCACTGGTTCTTGAGTTACTCTGTTCTCCTGGTTTCTTTAGTTTCTCCAAACAGTTATTGCTATATTTTGGTTTTGTAAATTCTTCATACCCTTCCTCATGGTTGGAAGTGGTCAGATGGTGCTTATATTTAGGAGGTACAGATGACAGGACTTGGTGATGGATTAGGTATGGATGGGACGTGAAAGAAAGAATGGCCTTTAAGATGACCCTGAATGTTCCAGATTAAGAGCTACCACTCAATCCAACACCTGACCCTGATACTATATCCTATTGTGGAAGGTGAAATATTAGTAAAGACATTATTAGGTCAGTTTTCAACTAGAATATAAACAGATGAAAGGATATATCAAGTTGAATTTATAGATTTGATAACCACTATGGTTATGTAAGAGAAAGTCACTATTTTTAGGAAATAAACACTGAAGCATTAAGGGTTTAAAGGTAATAAAGTATGTATCTTAACTTGAAAGATTCAGGTAGAAAAAATTGCATGTACTCCACACAGACACATGTTCAGAAACAGTGTAAATAATAACGCAAATGGAATAAAAGGTTAACACTATGTAGATCTGGGTAAACAGTATATGAATATTCTTTGAACTATTTATAATTTTGCAACTTTATGTAAGTTTGGTATTATTTCCAAATTTTATTTTATTTTATTTTTTTTAAAGATTTTATTTATTTATTTGAGAGAGAGAGAATGAGAGAGAGAGAGCACATGAGAGGGGGGAGGGTCAGAGGGAGAAGCAGACTCCCTGCCGAGCAGGGAGCCCGATGCGGGACTCGATCCCGGGACTCCAGGATCATGACCTGAGCCGAAGGCAGTCGCCCAACCAACTGAGCCACCCAGGCGCCCTTATTTCCAAATTTTAAAAATTCTTTTTAACTTTACATTAATAGGTTACTTTAAATGCTTTAAATTTTCATTTACAAATCCTGCATTTCTTCATTTAAAACAGAAATACGATCCTAGATTTTTTATTTGAATAATTGAGTGGCTAGTGATACCATATATCAAGATGGAGAAGACTGAGGGAGGAATGGGGGAATCTGGAGCTTTGATTTGGCCATGCTAAGTTTGAGGTACCAACAGGACATCCAAGTGGAAATGCCAAATAGTTACATGTCTGAAGGGCTGGATTGAGATTGGGACCAGAGATTTAAACTTGGAAATTATCAGTTTGTAGATGATATTTATTTAAAACTTTGAGGTGGGATAAGATTACTAGAGAGTGAGTAAAGAGAATATTAATTCAAGTAAGAGCATGACTCTCAACTACTATTTATTTATTTATTTTTATATTCATTTTTAAAAAAATTTTTTTATTGTTATGTTAATCCCCATACATTACATCATTAGTTTTAGATATAGTGTTCCATGATTCATTGTTTGTGCATAACACCCAGTGCTCCATGCAGAACGTGCCCTCCTCAATACCCATCACTAGGCTAACCCATCCTCCCACCCCCCTCCCCTCTAGAACCCTCAGTTTGTTTTTCAGAGTCCATCGTCTCTCATGGTTCTTCTCCCCCTCCGATTTCCCCCCCTTCATTCTTCCCCTCCTGCTACTTTCTTCTTCTTCTTTTTTTCTTTCTTAACATATATTGCATTATTTGTTTCAGAGGTACAGATCTGAGATTCAACAGTCTTGCACAATTCACAGCGCTTACCAGAGCACATACCCTCCCCAGTGTCCGTCACCCAGTCACCCCATCCCTCCCACCCCACCCCCCACTCCAGCAACCCTCAGTTTGTTTCCTGAGATTAAGAATTCCTCATATCAGTGAGGTCATATGATACATGTCTTTCTCTGTTCTCAACTACTATTTAAATAAGGAACTCAATTGGGCCGTGGGGTTTATAGTACTCTTAAACACAGTGGGAAGAAAAGAAAATTCTGAAATTCTTCTGGGTTTACCAAGAAATCTTACAAGTACCATATTTATTCCTTTCAGAAAACAGATGTCAACTTAAATATTGTTACTTGAGCAACAAATTGTTAAATAGACGACCAATCAGAGTTGCAGCTTTTCAAAATTAAATCATTTTATTTTACAATCTCTAATGTGGGTATTTTAAGAATCCTGTTTACATAACTCTGGTGGGGGCAGTTTTATCATAACAAGACAGAATGGGACAGAACATATTTCAGTATAACTCTCCATACTGGACAGGTGAATAAGGTGGATTCTCCTTATCCTGAATTTTTTTAAGTTAGCAGTTAAAAAGCCAGCAATATCAAGACTAAGTACGAGGATTCTGTTAGCACAGACAGAAAAGGAGGAGTCCCTGAGAAGTATAAAACTAAAAAATGCAGAAGAAAAATTTTAAATTTATTTTTTTTTAAAGATTTTATTTATTTGAGAGAGTGAGAGAGAGAGAGAGAGCGAGTGCACAAGCTAGAGGGGGAGAGAGGCAGAGGGAGAAGCAGACTCCCCATTGAGCAGAGAGCCTGATGCGGGGCTCGATCCCGGGACCCTGGGATCATGACCTGAGCCGAAGGCAGATGCTTAGTGACTGAGCCCCCAAAAATTTAGGAAGAAGAGAGACAGACTTAATAGAAGTAGACCACTGAGGTAGGAGGAAAAGGAGAAGAGCTGGTGATTGGTAGCAAAGTGAAGAAAGTATTGAAGGAAAGAAGAGTGGCCGCCTGTGTCAGGTGCTGCTTAAAGGTTCAGCAAGGTGAAAACGGAATTGACCCATGAGTTGTAGAAACATGGAAGCAGGTGACACTGGGAGTCTGCAGTAGAGTGCCGAGGACACGCTCCCAAGAGGCGTGGGCTGGGGAGAGAATGGAATGTGACAACATGGGGACAGTGTGTATAGATACATGCTTTTGAGAAGTTTTGCTATAAAGCAAAGAGAAATGAGGCCGAAACTGAAAGGGAATGTGGAGTTTAAGGCTTTTAAGATGAGATATAATAGATAGTGTTTATATGCTGATGGGAGTGATGTAGTAGAGGGGCAAGTTAAGAAGAATGAGCAAATTATCACAGGAACAAAATCCTGAGTAGGCAAGCAGGAGAACACAAATATTGAGTTTGACCTTGAGTCAGCATGGTGTCAGTTCATCCGTAGACAGGAGGGAAGGCAGAATATGTGGGTACAGAGGCAGATAGGCTGACAGTCTTTGGTGGAGGAAAGAAGGGCTAATTCTTGTTAAGACTGCGTCTGATTTTCTCAGTGAGATAACATCACAGTATACTGTATGTCCGGAAGTAATAGGGTGTCTGATTAGTTAAGGTACCACATTGGGAGTCCCTGACAGGTGGACCCTGAGCATCATCTCCCACCCCACACCAGACTACAGACCAGTGAATAATAACAGGAGTATTTGCCATCAGGTAGTGAATGCAGGAGCTTAAACTGGGAAGACATTGCTCTGTTCAGTGACACATATTGACTCTTCTCTGCCATCATCCAAAATGTGTAATACAAGCTGTCAAAGTTCTGCCCCTTGTCCAAACAGACTGAGCAAACAGATGTGAAAAGCAATGTAACCCAGATTGTCATACAGATAAGTTTTGTTCATGCTAAAATATATACCTCTTACATTTTAACATCTCTGAACTGGGGATCTTAGAATCAATGGCATGTCTAATTGAGCGTGTTTTTTCTTTTCTTAATGGAATGCAGATTGTTATAATGACTTGTTAAGAGAATCTCATGGCCTGTACAAACCAGTCTGTATTTGTTCAAAGGAGTGTAGGTCAAATTCTTGAGAAAGCATTTGTTTTGGATATGTATTCTAAATGCATTGTCATCTAAAAAGTAAAGTCCACATTTGTAATAAATTGGGCTGTCAGTGGGTATGGAAAATTTTGGATTTCTTTTGGGAGAGCTATTTTTTTCTTTTATTCTTTTTAATCAAAGTATAGTTGACATATAATATTATATTACTTTTAGGTATACATCATAGTGATTTGACATTTGTACACATTAAATGCTTACCATCGCAAGCGTAGTCACTTTCTGTCACCATACCAAGTGACTATATTCTCTATGCTGTACTTTTCATCCCCATGGCTGACTTATTTTATAACTAGAAGTTTGTGCCTCTTAACTCCCTTCACCTATTTCATCCACCCCCCCATTGCCTTCCTCTCAGGCAACCTGCAATTCTCTGTATTTGAATCTCTTTCTGTTTGTTTATTTGTTGTTTTTTTGTTTTGTTTTTTTAGATTTCACATAGAAGTGAAATCATATGATATTTGTCTTTCCCCAACTGTCTTATTTCACTTGGCAGAATACCCTCAAGGTCCATCCATGTTGTCACAAATGGCAAGATTTCATTCTTTTTTATGGCTGAGTAATACTCCATTGTGTGTGTGTGTGTGTGTGTGTGTGTGTGTGTGTGTGTGTATGTGTGTGTGTGTGTATGTATGTGTGTATATATATATACGTATATATATGTGTGTATATATATATACCACATTTTCATTCATTTACCAGTGGACACTTAGTTTACTTCTATATCTTGGCTATTGTAAATAATGCTGCAGTAAACACAGGGGTGGATATATCTTTTTGAATTAGTGTTTTCATTTTCTTCAGGTAAATACCCAAGAGTGAAATTACTGGATCATCTGGTATTCCTCTTTTTAATTTTTTGAGGAACCTCCATACTGTTTTCCACTGACTGCACCAATTTATATTTTCATGTACAGGGTCTCCCTTTTCTCTGTATCCTTTCCAACATTTGTTATTTTTTGTTTCTTTAATACTAGCCATTCTGGGGGTGCCTGGGTGACTCGGTCAGTTAATCATCCGACTCTTGATTTCGGCTCAGGTCATGATCTCAGGGTTGTGAGATCGAGCCCCACATCCGGCTCCGTGCTCAGCATGGAGTCTGCTTGAGATCCTCTCCCCATGCTCATGCATGTGCGTGCTCTCTCTCTCTCTCTCAAAATTAAAAAAAAAAAAAATACTAGCCATTCTGACTGTTGTGAGGTGATATCTCATTGTGGTTTTGATTTTCATTTCCCTGATGATTAGTGATGTTGAGCATCTTTTCATGGGTTTGTTGACCATGTATGTCTTTGGAAAAATGTCTGTACAGATCCTCTGCCCACTTTTTAATTGGGTTTTCTTCATGTTGAGTTGTAGGAGTTCTTTATAAATTTTGCAAATTAACCCCTTATCAGATATATCCTTTGTAAATAACTTCTCTCACTTAGTAGATTGCCTCCCTCCCCACCCCCCACCCCATCCCCTTGAGAGAGAGAGTGTGTGAGTGGGGGGGTGGGGGGTGGGGGGGGGACAGAGGGAGAGAGAGAATCTTATGCAGGCTCCACACCCAATGCAGGGCTCAAGGCGGGGCTTCATCTCACGACCCCAAAATCATGGCCTGAGCCAAAGAAAATGTTGCTTAATAAAGGTTTTGAGGATTTGTTTAAGTGACGAGGAAGAATGGCTTGGAATGAGATTATCAAATGTTTACATATTCTGTGTAGGGAGGGTGTTAAGACTTTTAAGAAAATACCTTTAAATTCCTCAGCTATCTTGTTTACACTATTAAGTCACTCTGTAATAAGAAAAAGGACGAATAAATCTCAGTTCCATTCTTGCCTCAATTTAAAATTACAAAGTCAGATGATTGTTAATATTCTCTCATTCCTCCCCGCAAAGAGAAAACTTCCTTGGTACATGGTTAAACTTTTTTTCATATTTTATTTTTTAAAGTAGCAGAGACCAGAAAGTGATGAACTCTGAGGGCCAAGTCCACGAAGAGACAAAAGTTCTGAAATTTAAAACAAAAATGGTAAGATATGCACATAGCCCTCCTAAACTGTCCCTCCCCCCCCCTTTTCCCTTCCTAAACTCTTAAAGTTTGTTCTGAAATGCTGATTTGTCTTAAATCACTCTTTTAGGCTGGTAAAGAAAATGTCAGTAGACCTCCTGGGAACAAAAATCATGTAACAATGGGAAAAAATTGTATTCCTTTAAGACCTTCTAATGAATTAACCAGTTCAACAGTAGCAGTTGACACACATAATTTTGAGGATAATAATCAAATGGGACAGTCCGTACCAATTAAAGATGACCCTCAAAGTCAACACATGACATTAAGCCAAGTGTTTCATCTTAAAAACAACAATAAAAAGAAACAAATATCCATAGAAAAACCAAAGCAAGATGCTAACATGTCCAAGAAGCTTGTGCTCGGGTCTTACCGTGGCCAAATTGTTCAGTCTAAGATTAATTCATTTAGAAAGCCCCTCCCAGTCAGAGATGAGAGTTCTGCAACAACGAAGAAGCCTTCAGCTGCTGTCCCTAAAGACCCAGAGCCTCCACCCACAGACACTCGCAGTGCAACAGTGAGAAGTGATAGAGCCCCAAACGTGGTGACCACCACGAAACTTGGGAGCACTGCAGCTCAGGACAGACAGCTGGTGCGGCCTCCTATCAGAAGTCACCGCGACAGTGCTCAGGACGCTGTGAAACTGGGCATCGGGCGAGCCACTGCCAATGTTACAATCCGGAAGGGGCCTCGGGAGAAAGAATTACTGCAACCAAACACGGTTTCCTCTAGTGCCAAAACCAGTTCTCAGGCTGTAGAGAGAAAGAAGACACTGTCAAGAAGCCTGACCTCTGAAACTGTAGCCAGGCCTGCTGTGTCTTCTAACACCAAACTGATACAGAAATCAAAAAGCATTGACCCTCGCAGACACACTATAGCAAAAGCAACTCTTGATAGATCGGCTCAGCCCAAAGAAACTGCAGAAGAGAGAAAGTAAGTAGATGTCATTTTTTTGGCTTAGTTTTCAATAGAGTACCACTTGTGAATTTGGCTTATAATCTCCTTGAATATATTAGAACTTGTGTGGGTGTGGAATCTCCTCTGTCATAAACAGACCAGCTGAAGCAAATTTATGTGGTGGAACAGTGTGACCTAAGTTACTGTGCTTGAGTCTGTTTCATTAGGTTGTTGTAATGTAATCTGAGTTACAAAGCTTAATACAATTGGGAAATATTTTATAACCTCTCCATTTAAAAACATTTAAAAATTTTATAACCTCTCCATTTAAAAACATTCTTGGGGTGTTTGAGCATGAAATGAACATTGATATGTTCAGTATTTCTTTTTGTTCGAACTTGTGAACTTACGTGTGGCCTACATGTGGAACTACTTAAAGACCTGAGTTATTTTTTAACTTCTCTGTCTGACAGAATTCTCTCATCAGTATCACAGTAATGCTTATGTCCTGCTTCTAACTCTAGAGTTCGTCTGGGTGAGTGGAAAGCTGGTAAAAGAAAAGTGCTGAAAAGGCCTCCTAGCTCAGTGGTTACTCAGCCTGAGCCTGAAGGGCAAAACGAAAACTCAGTTGGGTCCTTTTGGACGACCATGGTAGAAGAAGATGAACAAAGATTATTTACTGAAAAAGTAAACAAGACATTTTCGGAATGCCTAAACCTGATTAATGAGGTACAGTCCTTATATTTGTGTAATAGTTTATAGTTTGCAAATTATCTTATAAAAGTTCTCTTACTAAATTACCTTGTCACTCTTTTGACCACGTAATGTGTTAGTGGTGTTATGTAGACGTAATGTTAGTTGTGAGATTCTCTTTAGCCTTTAATGGACCGCATTTTCATTGAGGACATATACATATATCAAAGGGATAATTAGGTTTTTTAACTTGATTTTTTTTTTTTTTTTTTACTTATAAATATTGTATTTCTCTAAGATGTTAATATAGAATGGGCTGGGGGTGGATATTCACTCTGATACTTCTATTTTTTACATTCCTTCAGGATATTTAGATACTATTTTTTCTACTCATTACATATTTTACCAAAGACTAGCAACGTAAATTGGTGAGTCATTATCACAGATTAAATTCAAGTTAACTAAAATATTTGCAAACAAAATTCCATTAATCGAAACCAACATCATCATGGTCTTAAACTTACTGTAGAGTTTCACTATTTGGACCAAAATCCTACAGAGTATAATAACTCCAGAATGTTTCCTTTATTTCCTGGCTATTTTTTAATCTTGATTTGGTCACCCATGGTGTCTAAGATCCGTAGCAAGAATGAATATATAGAGTATGATTTCAAACCTTACTCTGGTCTTCATGAGTGTCTTTAAGCTTTTTGAAGACCAGTGAAAATTAGGATTGGAGTTTCCCTATTATATTCTTATTTCTGCTCAGCTGGGGTTTGTCATTGATACTGTGGATGTTCTCTTCCCTACCCTCTAACTATATATAGCTCTTAAACTTAAATCAACCATTACAGATTCATTTTAACCTTAATATCAAGACCTGACAAAGACCGTTTTTAAACACCTGCAAGCTATTCCCCCTCATAAACATTTGGTAGTTGCAAAAATTCTAAATCAAGTATTAAATGGAATCTCACAATATATAAAAGGATAATCATCAAGACCAAGTAAAGTGTTAGTCATTTTTTTTTTAAAGATTTTATTTATTTGAGTGAGAGAGAGAGCATGAGCGGGGGTCGGGGTGGGGGGGAGGGAGAGGGAGAGGAGAAGCAGACTCTCTACTGAGCAGGGAACCTGACATGGGACTCAATCCCAGGACCCTGGGATCATGACCCAAGTCGAAGGCAGGCGCTTAACCGACTGAGCCACCCAGGCACCCCAATGTTAGTCATTTTTGACTACTATTTTTCTCAACTAGTATTTCATTGTTTTCATGCTTTGTACTCATGACTAATAGGCTTCTTGCTAGCCATTCAGAATAAGTTTGGAGTGAGGAAGAGAACAGTGGATATTTTTATGAGTAATTTTCTACCAACTTTTTCTCTAGTTATCATTAATCTTGATTATAGTACAATTACTTAATTGTTCATAGTTTAGAGCCTAAAGGATATCACTCACTTTACTTCTTGCTATTTTAGGGGTGCCCAAAAGAAGAAATATTGGTCATACTGAATGACCTGATTAAAAATATTCCAGATGCCAAAAAACTTGTTAAATATTGGATATGCCTTGCACGTATTGAACCACTCACAAGTCCTATTGAAAATATTATCACAATCTATGAGAAAGCTATTCTGGCAGGGGCTCAGGTAAGATTAAAACTTACTGATCTTTACTAATACACTGTAAAGGAATTCAGAGTTATTTTGGAGTACATCAAACATAACTTGATAAAACTGTGGTTACGTATGTAGTAGTAAGGAATATTTAAAGGCCACAATGATCACATATTATAAAAGCTGTTTCTCAACCTTCTAAAACTTGCTTATGAACTAGTGACAATCAGACCTTAGAAGATGGATATACACTGTAATGTACATTTAATGAAACTGGCCGTGAGAAATATTTTAGCACAACATGTCATTTTGCACGTTTCCTAGTTAAGAAATCTGGGAAATTGAATTTTTAATATTAAAATTTATTTAGCAAATATAAAGCCAAGTGGAATTAAACTAACTTTTAAAATGTTAGTAGGTTCTGTGGCTTTGTGAAAGAATTCTTTCACTTGAAGAACACTTCTTAAATGTTCTCACATTTTTATGCCATATGTTTGGTCCTGCCCACACATAGAAAATGGCAGTAAACTAGTTTCTCTGATATATTAGCGCCATAGTGGTTTGATACCACACCTCTCCCCTCTTCCTAGTCTATTGTTGCAAGAGGCTCTGGGTATAGAATAAATTGTATTCTAGGTTTTTTGGTTTGGCTGGGTTTTTTGTTTTTATGGGCAAATGTTTCTAAAATGCATTTCCTTTTGACCAAGTTTCTCAAAAATGCATTTTGGAGATTATTTACAGAGAGAGTTTTTAAAAATTCCTTTCTTTAGCCTTTCTTTAAGAAAGGTCTACTCACTTTAGTCTCAGCAAAGCCAACAGATGCTATTTGACCTTGCACTTGAATCCTAAATCAAATATTCAGCAGATATTCTCTCAAAGGCTATTATGTATAAAACATTTTGCTGAAGGGTAATTGTATTTGACAGAATCCCACCTGGAAGAGGGTGTGAGGTTCCTACTCCATGAACCAGAAGGGACATTACTTAAGGTGGCTTAAGGCAGAATAGCTAGGATGCATAACCGAGCCAAGGACTCACATAGAAAGCAGGGTGTAAAGAGAGAGAGATGTGACACTGGAGCAGAAAGTGGAAAACAAGGATTAAAATTAGCCAAGAAAATTGAAAGCAGGATGAGTGAGTAGTTCAGGAATATGTTCTAGAACTAGGAATATGAGCCAGAACTTCCCTTTTATATAATATCTTGAGTATGTTGCATTAGCAATCATAGTAGTACAAAGGAACAGAGTAAGTGCTTACATGTTCTGGCATATAATGGACAGTCAGTAAAACTGTTGAATTTGAATGAGTGAAATGTTAGGCTGGTCAACCTTGAGCTGTTCAAAGATGCATTTAATAGCATGTGAAAAAAATACATAACCATGGACTTGAATGTAGGAGAAAAGGAGTAAACTTTATATTAAATTTACTTTAAATTTATATTATTAGCTCTTTAGTAGATACTAATGTTAGCTTGCTACTTGTTCATTAATTTTGTTTATATCAGACAAGCAGTTAAGAGTTACCAGAGGCTTAAGAAAAATTGTAGAGAAAAATTTTAATCTGATAATTCTACCCCTTCTGTTCATTTTTATTCTATAAGTTGGAAAGAGTCATTTTCAAAAGTTCGAGTGTCAAAATAAATATTCTGAGAAAAGAAACATGATCTAAGAACCACTGCCTTGTTTTAAAGTTTGAAGTATAGTCACTGTTTTAAATATTTTTGACTTGAACAACCTGGTTAATGTCTGAGAATATAAAACTTGTATTTTCTTCATTAAAAAAATTAAGCCTATTGAAGAGATGCGACATGCAATTGCAGATATTCTAACAATGAAGAGTCAAGAAAAAGTGAAATATGGTAAGTTTTTAATTTTCTTCAAGTGAATTGTGATTTTATTAAATTTCCTTGAATTATTTTTCTTTTATCTTTTTAAACTTTTTAAATTTGTAGGATGTTTTTCTCCTCTTATGTCTGTGGGTATACCTCTGAGATTCAGTGGCCTTATGTAGTGTAAGAATTTTTAATTAGGATCTCTGGTTCAAAACCCAAATTTATCATTGAGTGTTTGTGAAAGTTAGCTTACCTCTCTAGGCCTTAATTCCCTGTGTTAAAAATGAGGCACTTTGATTAGATGATCTCTAAAATTTTATCTATTAAATTCTATCATCTGTTCTATGCTCTAGAGAAGCTCATTCAAGAATTCTCTTTGCTAGGGATAGTAGATAGAGGGAAGAGATTCATTAGCTGTCAGGTATATGAAATGTAAACATTTTCTAGGTTCAGATATATCCTATAACTGAAACATCTCTTGGTACAAATCTCTAATAATTGCCTAGTAGTCAAATCTAGAGGTCTTTTCACCTTGCTGGATTTATCAAGATGTCTCAAGTATTTCCCATCAAGCATGTTTTATTTTGAACTCGTTGTCTTCCCTCATTGCTTCCCCAAACCATCATCTCTTCCTCCCAAAAAAGAAAAGGGAAAAAAGAAACAGCTCTGTCATTGAAGATGCCTAAGCAAGGAATGTTATAAGAGATGCCCTCAGTACACCTGCACACTCATTCAGATGTGCACATGCGTTTATTTGTTAAGCCCTAGCTTAGAAATAACTCGTAAATCAGGCCCTTCCTTCTCACTGATGCCTACCTCTCTGCCACCTTGCTTAGAGACAATCACAGCCTTGTTTGTCTTCTGATCATCACAGATCATTCTTTTTTCTTGCCATTCTAAACCATCCTTCATAGTGATCAAATCTGATTGTGTATCTGTTTCTCCAGTGAAGATTGGTTTTTTGGTTTTTTTTTACCAAACTTCTTGCATGTAAAGTTCATTATAATCCAGCCCTTCCTACCTGTCATCACCTCCTCCCCACGTTCCCACCGTGCTCCTCACCCTATATTCTAAGCACGCTGGCCCGTTAGTTTTGTCTTAATAGGTCATTGCCTTTTAAGCTTCATAACCAAGATGGTCTTCCTTGGTCTTGTCAAGTATTCGTTTCTCAAGACCCAGCCTAAATGTCATTTGTGAAGATTTCCCTAGCCCTCTCCCTGTCCCTCAAGCAAAGGTAGTTTTCCCATTTTATGGGTTCCCATAACCCTTTGTTCTTACCTCAGCTATATAGAATTTTTCTCATTTTAATTATTTTCAAGCACGTCTCTTCCATGGAATGTGAACTTAAAGGACAGGGATGGTTTCATTCTTACATCTGTATCTATAATCCCAACCCATAGATGATAGTGAATATTTGTTAATAGTTGTCAGTGGTATTGGCTTAGGAAAAGTAATAGTTAGGAGATGGCAGTTTAGTTCTTCTATTTTGAAAATCTGACCAACTATGAATTACTTTAATGTCTTCTGATTTTGCTCTTCAACTTCGACCAAAAGCTTAATCTATAAATGTATTTCTGTAGGAGAAAGTATTGAGGCTTGTGCAACTAAGGAATACATCCAAGAAGTCGACAGTGAAGATACAGGTGTTAATCTAGAGTCAGGAAGAGCAGAAATGGAAAAGAAACCTAGAAATGTGGTATTTCAAGATGGTGAAAAAGAAGAAGATGACAAAACAAAAGATCCAACCAATGATGTTAAAACCCCCAGTACAGAAACCAGGGGGAGTTGCTTAATTAAATATAATGTGTCTACTACACCATACCTACAAAGGTAAACTTTCAAAATGTAATGTGCTGTGATTTGTTTTTATGTTTAGGAATAATAAATATGGTATCTAAAAATCTTTAGCTTCCAGTTAGAAAGGTTTCAAACAAGTCAGTATCATTGGGACACTTCACCTTTTGTGTGTGTGTGTGGGTGAGAGAAAGAGCGCGTATGAGTTGGGGAGGGCGGGGCAGGGAAGAGAGATCTTCAGCAGGCTCCACGCCCAGCATGGAGCCCTGTCACAGGGCTTGATCTGACAGCCCTGGTATCATGACCTGAGCCGAAATCAAGAGTTGGACACTTAACCGACTGAGCCACCCAGGGGCCCCTGGACACTTCACCTTTTAAATACTGTATTTGGAGATGCCTGGGTGGCTCAGTCGGTTAAGCCTGCCTTGGGCTCAGGTCATGATCCCAGGCACTCGGATCAAGCCCCTTGTCGGGCTCCCTGCTCGGCGGGAAGCCTGCTTCTCCCTCCTTCCCACTCATGCTCTCTCTCACTACCTCTAACGCTACCTCTGTCTCTCTCTTTCAAATAAATAAATAAAATCTTAAAGAAAATCAGTGTATTTGCTTTGCTTTTACCCTAAGTATTGCCATTTTGTAAAAGAAAACTTTGACAACATTTTACTTTAATGTCTGTCTGTTATTGATAATAGTAGGTTTTGGAATTGAGCAATTAGCCAGTTGTACAAATATTAAGAATCTACTGTGTACAAACTGTGACAACACATAGAGAAAAGAATAAGTTCCTAACCACAAGGAGCTTTCAGTACCTGTTTTTCTATAAGACAGGCAATCACATGGTTGTAACCTACAAGTTACAGGATGATAAATGGCATAAAAGAACAAAGTAAAAACGTTAATGTTTTTTAACTCTGGGAATAATTTTGTGTCTTTTTAGTGTAAAGAAGAAGATCCAGTTTGACAACACAGATACTACATTCAAAGAGCTGAAGTTTCTAACACCAGTTAGACGTTCTCGACGTATTCAAGAGAAGACTTCTAAATTGCCAGATATGTTAAAAGACCATTATCCATGCGTGTCATCACTGGAGCAGTTAACAGAGTTAGGAGGTGAAACCGATGCTTTTGTATGCCGTCCGAATGCAGCGCTATGCCCCATGTACTCAGAGCCTGGAACAGCACAAGAGAAATAAAGTGATGATAAGGAATGGGGCTTCTGTTTTTCCTGGGGGCTTTTGTTTGCTTTTGTATCTTTTATGTCTCCTAGGAGTTGGCCAAGTACCTAAGTATTCATGGCAGTGCGCTCTTCTACTGATGTTCACATTATAGCAGGAATTGCCTTCTGTGCAGCAGAAAGCTAATCCTACCTTGTCAATCTCAGCAGAGGGAGTTCCTAAGAAAGGTAAATTTTGTCAAGTAGTTTACTATGTTCCTTGAATATAAACAGGTTTGATCATAATGTTGGCTTGTTCACTTTTAATAGTCTTAAATTGTTAGTCATTAAATATAAGTAATGCAGCAGACAGAATACTGACTTTTTTTGCCTGTCCTTAATTTTGGATCAGTAGGAAAGTCGATAATTGTAATGTGATGACCCCTTTCAAAAGTGAAGACATGGAAGATTTAGCTTGCTTTCCCACCCAATTCTTGTTACCCGGGCTGCTGTGGTCTCTTGTGCTTTGGCTCTTCACTATCACTTTCCATCAATGCTAGTGAGTCTGTGGTCTCTGTTGGCTTCTTTTTTATTGTAGCTGAGGTCACCACCAACAATAATTAACTAAATGCCCCATTTCTAAGAGGAAATACTTTGTAGTAAAAAAGAAAATGTGCCAAACGCAGTGGGTATTTGAAACTTTAAATCTGAGTTTCTTTCTTTAGTTCCTTTTGTAACTTGGCTGTCTAAAATGTTAAAACTTTAACTTTCCTCATTTCATTTGATATAGTTGTAGACTATTAGAATGGAATTAGAGAAGGAATATATAATGTCATTCTCATTTAGGTAGTATTTTTAAAATAACTAATATAAAATATAACTAATATAAAATATAATAAAAACTTTACTATTAAGTCATGTCCCTTGAAACATGATAGTTATATAAACAGTTTCTTCTCCCCACACATTAAGTATCATCCCTAAAATTGTTTTATAAGTCTCCAAACTAATACCTAAATACATCCTCTACCAATTCTATAGTTTCAAAGATTCGATAGTTTTAAAACTGTGTGTAATATAAATGTGCTTGAAAATCACAGTCTTATGTTCACTCATTCCATTTGTATAATAGCACCTATCTTTGTTCTGTTGTCTTATGCTCTAGAGAGGAGTTTTATTCTTTTATAAACTGTGTTCCTAATATTTATAAATAAATATATCTATATAACGATGTTTCAGTGACATTTATTTCAACAAATATGAAATGCTGTTTACAGTGAAATTTGAACCTTGCTTTTGAAATACATTGTGGTTGGATTTGACTTGGGGGTTTTAATACTTAAATATGTGCTTAATGGTATATTTCCTTTTGAAAAATTTATAAATTTATCGAAAGGTTTTCCTTAATTTTTACCTTAATTTTTTTTGTACTTTGTATGAATGGTGCAAAATGTGCCATTTTGAAATAAACTTCAAGCTGGCCTATACTCTCAGCTTTATAATAAGCATACCATGTGGTTCATTTGGCCATATAGAGTAGCTTGGAATGTCTCAGTGAGAGGGAACTTGAGATAAACCATTCTGTTTGGAAAAGTTTCACAGAGTGCTTTTTTCCCCCCCTCCTCCCTCAGCTGTGGGAAAAATCTGTCTCCTTAAATAATCCTAGTGCTAACTTTTACAGACATGGGTCTCACTCCCTTTCAGGTGCTTAAAAACAGTTATCACGTGTCTGACCTAGGTTTGTTCCAAGCTAAATATCTCCAAGCATATAATATATGGTACATGAGCTTTGAAGTCCAGCAGATCTACATTCAAAATCTCAGCTCCTACCTTCCCTTAAAAGTTACGTGACTGTGGAGAAGTTAGTTGAACCTCATCTTTCCGAGGGGTAAAGTGGAGATGATCGCCTCTGTTATTTTTGTGTCGTAATTTCTGGCTGTCCCCTTGGTTGATTGGCCAGAATGGGCACCTGACCCAATCTGGACTGTCAGAGTCCTTTCCATAGGTATTTGGGAATCAACTGAGTCTTTTCTATGTAGTTAGACCTGAAATAAGTAAACATGAGGTACTGGGTGACCATATGAAGGTTGCAGAGTAAAGGTGACCAGTAAACCGAATGATGAAGTGACTACCCAGGCAAAAGCAAGGAGCCTCCTGCCTGATATCTTCTATACCTCCTCACTGTGTATTCGAATATGTTCTTGTTCAATCCAAATACAGGCAAAGCACAATTTTTCTACTCCAACCACACCACCCTTTTTAAATGTTACTAATGATTATAGTAACTTCCCCAATTTTTTTCTGTGTATTTAACATATACATAGACTTATACACATATAAACACGTGTGCGTATGTGTGGATTTTGTAGGTTTTGTTTTGCTTTGTTGTATGGTTCTAAACTTGTCTTTTTTCTAGTTTAAGCTAATAAGGAACTTTTCATTGACCTAGATCAATGTAACATTAAGACTACATGGGAACTTTTTAACTTGGTCTACCTTTTCACACTGTTTACCACTGCAAGCAACATCTAACACTGGAGGATAGTGGTTAAGAATCAGACTTGAGTCATACCGCCTGGGTTCTAATACCAGTTCTACCACTTACTAGCTGTGGGACCTGAGGCAAATAGCCTCTTGTGCCTCAGAGATAATTGTAGCTTTAGGGTTGTTTTGGAGATTAAAATGAGTTGATAGCTAACACTTATCCCGTCCTACTCTAAGCACTTCACATGTATTGACTGACTTAAAACAGTGCCTAGTACCTTGTATATGTTATCTATAGTAATATTTAATTTCCAGTCACTGCCCAGTTCAGAATCTCCCCTGACTGGGATCCACACCTTGGCAACTGCTGGAGAGAAAAGGGGTCAGATCTGTTCTCACTATTTCTTCCTCCATACTCACTAGTCTGTGCTTGCTGATCCTTAATAGACTGAATTGTGTCACCACAAAAAAGATATGTTGGAGTCTTAAGCCCCAGTAGAGTGTGACCTTATTTGGAAATAAGGTCATTGCAGGTGCAATTAATTAAGATGAAGTCAGACCGATCTAGGGTTGGTTCCTAATCCATTATAATGGGGAAGACGATGTGAAGAGACAGGGAGGAGATAGCATTCTACAAGCCCAGGAGAGAGGCCCAGAACAGGTCCCTCTCTGAGTTCTCAGCAAGAACCCTGCTGACACCCTTATTTTGGACTTCTAGGCTCTAGAACCGTGAGACGATATGTTTCTGTTGTTCAAGCCACTCGGTTTGTGATACTTTGTTAGGGCAGCCCTAGCAAACTAATACACTCATGGAACAAGATAAAAAGTCCTTTTCATGACTATGGACATTGGGCGGGGGAAAAAAAAGAGTTGGGTGTTTTTATGACTTTTGCTGCAATGCTGTCAGGAATATAAAGTGGTTGGAGTCTGTGCTTGTGGCTAATCAGCAGGAGCGTTATTTCATGGAAACTTCAGCTTGTAGCAGCATTCTGGGCATAGGCATGTATAGTTTTGTTTTTGTTTCTTTAATTGAAACCAAGCAGAGCAGATGTTGCAAATGTTGGCCATTCAGAAAGAAGATGATACTCCAGAGACCCTGCTCTTATCACTACATTTACAGAATAATCACCTATTAACTCTACCATTTTATGGTGAAACACGTTCAGCACTTAGAACCAGAAGTTGTTCCAAAATATATTCTAATATATCCATTTTGACTTTCACAATACTCCTAGGAGGTAGGTGCCATGCCTTGCTGTATGAGTTTCCTAGATTTGCTGCTGTAACAAATCACCACAAACTCAGTGGCTGAAAACAACACAAATGTACTCTCTTCTGCAAGTCAGAAGTCTGGATTAGATCTCACTGGACTAAAATCAAGATATAAGCAGGATTGTGTTTCTTCTGGAAGTTCAAGAGGGCAATTTGTTTCCTGGCCTTTACCAGTTTTGTTTTTTTTTTTAAGGTTTTATTTATTTGAGAGAGCAAGAGAGAGAGCAGGTGGGGAGGGGCAGAGAGAGAGGTAGAAGCAGACTCCCTGGTGAGCAGGGAGCCTGATGCAGGGCTCAGGCGTAGGGCTCCATCCCAGGACCCCGGAGATCATGACCTGAGCCAAAGGCAGACGCTTAACCAACCGAGCCACCCAGGCGCCCCCTTTTCCAGCCTCTTAAGGCCTCCTGCATTCCTTGGCTGGTGGCCCTATTCTTCATCTTCAAATCTCTCTGACCACCACTCTGCCCCTCTCTTCCACTTGGAGGTGCCCACCCGGAAAATCCAATCATCTCCGTATTTTAGAGTTAGCTGGTTGGCAACCTTAATTCTACCTGCAGTCTTAACTGCCCTTTGCCATGGAACCTAACACCCACAATTTGGGGCCACTCACTGTTCCGCCTTCCACACTTGCCCAAGATCCCACACCTAGTAAGCGGAGTGCTGAGCCCGAGAAACTTATCGCTTAAACTGGAGGCAAAACTCATGTTGCTGGGAGACACTTTCCCTCAAAAATACTGGCATTGTTCTAGGGCGCTATGGAGCAACAGTTTTAAAACGCGCCCTTAGTAGGCCCGGCTACTCCGATAACAGCGCCTCCCGCCCAACCCGAGAACCTTCCTTCACCGGCAACCCGAGAGACGACCTGCGGGCCCGCCCGGCGGAAACGCGCTAGTCCGGGGACGCCGGGGTCGGCTCCGGTCGCCGGGGAAGCCGGTAAGCGGTCCCGCCGCCTGGCAGGGAGCCTCTGTAGGAAGGAACGCGGCCGATGGTGGAGGCCTGGGGCCCGGGGAGCGGACGGCGCCCCCGCGCGGTGGGGGCGAGTGGGAGACCCGCTCTCGGCGCTCTCGGATCCCAGCCCCAGCTCCGCCCCGGGCCTGGGCCGCTCGCCCGCAGGTCCTCCCCCCGCCCCCGGCGCTTCTGTGCTCTCGGCGCCCGCCGCGGCGCCGGGTCCAGCGCTGGTGGCAGCCTGGAGGCGGCGCGGGGTCCCCGGCAGGAAGGATTTGCGCGCCGCTGGCCTCCCCCGTGGTGCGGTCCCCGCGTGCATGCCTTCTCAGCTTGCGCGCCAAGGTTTCTCCCCCGTGAGCCCACTTCTGGCCATTTCCAAATCATTTTACTCGTATTTGACTGGGAGGAGCATGCAAAGGGACTTCGTCACACTCAGTATATACAGGTCTTTTACTGATCTTACGGCTGTCATATTGAGTAACGGGCAGATGTGGGCAGAAAGGACCAAATAAATACTGGTTTTCAGCTAAGAAAAGTCAGTGGTGGTTCTTGCTTATCGGTTACTGTCCATGACATAAAATAAAGACCCTGAAGAATAAAAGAATAGAAATATGGGAAAACTTGGCCTCCTTGTTTTTTTTTTTTTTTTAAGATTTTATTTGTTTGAGAGAGAGAGCAGGAGCAGGGGGAGCAGCAGAGGGAGAGGGAGAAGCAGACCGCGGAGCAGGGAGCCTGATGCGGGGCTCGATTCCAGGACCCTGGGATCATGACCTGAGCTGAGGGCGGATCCTGACCTGAGCTGAGGGCGGACGCTTAACCGACTGAGCCACCCAGGCACCCTTGGCCTCCTCGTTAAATCGGGTATTACCAAGGGCCAGTTAGAATAGTGGCAACTAACTTTTTTCTTTCAGATCCCTAAATACACTGAAAGACCTGACTGTTCTTGAAAAGAATTGTGTTTGAACACAATGCCTCTAATTTGGTTAATACGGAGAAATTAATTCTAAAGTTGCAGGGTGGTTCTATGATACACATGAATACAAACGACATTTTACAGGTTGCTGTAGTGTATGTTTTAGTTTGTGATTTTTGCTTTACCTGCCGTGTTCTCTGTGCCTCATAATTCTTTGTGGTATGATTAGAAAAAAAAAACACTACAAGTAGGCTTTCTGAAAATTAAGTTAATTCATTCCATTGTTTTTTTTTTTTAATGCATCATGTTGCTAAGGTTTTAATAATAATAATGGCTATCATTTATCCAGGGCCTCCTCTGTACCAGGCAAAGTGTTAGGAACTTTATATTCAGTCTCCTTTACCTATGAACCAATCCAGCTAGCTGCTTCATCTGGGAAATACGGAAAGGGAGACTGAAGTTCAAAGACTCTGCTTATCTCTTCTTAATCACAGGCATCTCCAGCTCAACATGTCCTAAAAGGAACAAATGTCTGCCTTCACCATGCCATTTGGCACCCATGCCACACTCCCACTGCCAGAAAAGTGAAACACACACACACTCACAACCATTGTGCTTTTCCTTTTTCTCAGGGAATGGTATCATTCACCCAGTTTACACTGGAAACCTGGGAGGTCTACCTTTTCCCTTTCTCCCTGCTTGTCCCCCATAAATCTGTCACCAAAAATCTTGCCAATTCTTTCCACATATTTCCTTTCGTTTTCTTCGTCCCCATTGCCACCACCCCATTCCACTCCATCGCCATTTTCCCGCCTTTTCTGTTGTTGGAGTCCCACTCCAGCCCTCTTGTTCTCTCCTATGTGCAGTCCATTCGCTCTGCAGCTAGAGTGAGTGATTTTTTTCTAATATGCTCTCTTGGTTAAAATCCTTCAGAGACAGCACATTAATTACCCCAAGGATAAAATCCAGCAACCCGAGCTTGGTTTACAATGGCCTTCAGATAAGGCCCTGTCTGCCTCACCAGCCTGTGACAGTCCTCTTTCAATTCCTTGAACTGAACACAATCTCTTTTGCTCTTAAATAGGCCAGTCCCTCTGCCTACATCACCCTCCCTCCCTCCCCCCATTGCCTAGCCAACTTCCATTCATCCTTCAGGCTTCAGTTAAATATCATTTTCCCGACTCCTCTGGATATTTCTGCCATATGCCAGCATAACTCTTTCTGTAAGACTCATCACCCTACATTTGTTGAGGTCTGAGGTCCCATCTGCTTTGGGGCAGGCATGCTAGCAGGGACCATGAGAGGTCAGAGTGCACTGCTATAAAACTGCCTCTAGCATTGACGTATACAAACCACCCTTGACCCTTGAACAACGCAGCTTTGAACTGCACGGGGCCACTTATATGCGGCTATTTTGATAAATGCAGTACAGTCTGTAAATGTATTTTGTATTCAGGATTATAAAACCTGGCATGGGTGCTCAGGGTCTACCTGTTCCGCCCATAAAGGAATAAACTGCTGTTGTCCTATCGTGGTGATTTTGAGCTACTTTGAATTCATTCTGCCTTTTGAAAATATATTTAATTGTCAACGTTTCTGTTTTTGAATACAGTTTGGGAGAGGTCGTGGTGACCGTGTTGGTGGAGCTGGACTGCGTGGTGCCCCAGCATGGATGGCTACATGGTCCTGAGAGTGATCGGAGAGGGCTCCTTCGGCCGAGCCCTTCTGGTTCAGCAAGA
This sequence comes from Halichoerus grypus, assembly GCF_964656455.1. Lineage (NCBI taxonomy): Eukaryota > Metazoa > Chordata > Mammalia > Carnivora > Phocidae > Halichoerus > Halichoerus grypus. Next base: position 61,161,053 of record NC_135715.1, on the reverse strand, counting down.
AAGCAGTAATCAGCTGTTTGCCATGAAGGAAATAAGGCTTCCCAAGGTCACTGCTGAAGCCATTAGCTCAAGTTGAAAATGGACATGTAATTTGCCCAGGAAAATGAGTTCTTGAGATTTAACATGGAATTGCTCTTTCGTGCAAAAGATGTAATGGGTTTATTCATTAGCTTTACAAGGTCTTGATGTATTTTATATGGATTTTAGGTAATTTTTGTGATTAGCACAAAGGGAGAAAAATAGTCTAGGTGGCGATTGCTGTTTATTTTTATCTCAATGAATAATCTCCAATTTTGCCTACCTAAGAGGGTAAGAAGCTTTGCCAGAAGCAGCTCAGGTGCCATATTAATGAAAATAGAGCATAAAAAAAATACAGTGAAGAGCAAAAACCTAACATGTAACCTTTGGTATCAGGGAAGCTATTTTGTGGATCAGTTTTGGGTTTTATCTCCCTGGAAGGTGAGGAAGGTGCTGCCTTATCCTTGTTTATCATAATTGTCACAGGAAAGAATTTGTGCCATGGAGGCTGCTTAAGAGTATCTTAATCAATTTTTTAAAAATACATTTTAATAAAATTCTCAGAATTCTAAGTATTTATTTCCCCATGATGTTCTTGACCTCTTTTAGTGATTCTCGAGTGGGCTTCAAAGTCATCTGGAGGTTAAAACATAGATTGCTGGGCCCACCCCTGAGTTTCTGGTTGAGTAGGTCCAGATGGGCCTGTGAATTTGCATTTTTTAAAGATTTGCTTATTTTGGAGAGAGAGAGAGAGCACAAGCAGGAAAGAGAGAGGGAGAGAGAGAATCTCAAGGAGCCTCCCCGCTGAGCACAGAGGCCAACAGGGGACTCCATCTCAAGACGCTGAGATCATGACCTGAGCTGGAATCAGGAGTTGGAGGCTTAACCTACTGAGCCACCTAGGCGCCCCCTTTTTAAATATCTTTTTTTAATTCCTTTTTTTTTCCAAGGGCAGTTTCTTTTTTTCTTTTTTTTCTTTAAAGATTTTATTTATTTATTTGAGAGAGAGAGAAAGAGAGAGCACATGAGAGGGGGGAGGGTCAGAGGGAGAAGCAGACTCCCTGCCGAACAGGGAGCCCAATGCGGGACTTGATCCAGGGACTCCAGGATCATGACCTGAGCCGAAGGCAGTCGCTTAACCAACTGAGCCACCCAGGCGCCCCCAACAGCAGTTTCTTAATTGAAAGATAAGTCATTCGGGATTTTGTGCTTGGAGAGTAAGTTAGGGGATAAACAGTTTTGGAAACTAGCTTTGTAAACCATCTTCTTCCATCCTTACTGCACTAACAAACCAGTCTCTTTTTCATCTGGGCCAGTGGGCTGGAAACGTGATGCAGACAGTAAGACATGAGAGCCTTAGTTTTCTTTAAGGATATACTGTGGTTAATGGCATGCTGGCTCTCCACATCAGTTATGATGAGGATGATGTGAAAACCGGTTTACATTCTATACTTGTAAGGATATAAGGGGTCAGCTTTAGCATGCAAAATATAGCCATAATTGAAAAATCACCACGTTTTCTCCTAGAGTTTGATAAACATAAGTTGGGTCACAGTGCGTTGCTATAAAACTGCCTTTGGCATTGATGTATACAAACCACACTTGATCCTTGAACCACACAGGTGTGAGCTGCACGGGGCCACTTATATGCAGATTTTTTTGGTAAATGCAGTACAATCCTGTAAATGTATTTTCGCCTCCTTGTGATTTTCCTTTAACATTTTCTTTTCTCTAGCTTACTTTATTGTGAGAATACATTATATGATACATGTAACATACAGCATATATGTTAATTGACTCTGCATGTTATTCCAAGGCTATTAGTAGTTAACGTTTTGGGGGAGTCAAAAGTCACAAGTGGATTTTTGACTGCACGGGGCGGGGGATCACTGTCCCCGACTCCCATGTGGTTCCAGGGTCACTGTATACTGTATTGCTATAAAGCTCTCAAAGCTATCCATTTTAAAATGAAGTGTTCCATTTATGCTATTTAAAATCTTCTAGTCTCTCTCTGGTACACAGAATTCTAGGAAGGAGGCTGTTCTGTTAGCCAAAATGAAACACCCCAATATTGTTGCCTTTCAAGAATCATTTGAAGGTAAATATGAGTTCCCCCAAATAAATACATTGTGGAATTTATTTTATGGCCACGAGGCTTTCCTCAAGAGTCTTCTGTTTGTTTTAGCTGAGGGACACCTGTATATTGTGATGGAATATTGTGACGGAGGGGACCTAATGCAAAAGATAAAGCAGCAGAAAGGAAAGTTGTTTCCTGAAGATATGGTAAGATACGGTGCTACTGTTTTGTGTGCAGGATGTGGCTGCCTGAGGTGTTTTCAGCAAGCTCAATAGATGTGTTTATAAAATATCAAGGAATAAAACTTCTGTGTTTAGAAGAGTTTCAGAATTATATTACTCCTGTTTTGTCCTATATATTTCAAATTTTAAATTTTGTTGTACTGACATTGTAGAAGACAGTTTATTTTGCATGACTAGAGCATCAGAAGAATGAAGCCCAAATTCCTGTGTCATGGGGAATACCTATTCTCACACTTTTTCCTTTTACAATTTAGCACTTTCCTTTAAGTCTGGTACTTCCTGCCTTTTTAAAGGAAAATTGTGTATTAAATATTACTGGAATGACTTGACTAAGGAAAATATTTAAATAAACACCCTGAGTGGGACTTAGTTTGATTTAGGGTATAACGTGTTATAAAAGCATTTGGCATAAATATTTTTATTTAGAAGTTGTGTTGTTAAAAATATGGATTCCAGAGAAGGAGATCAACCTTGGCTTCAAATGAATGAGTCTCCATAGCAAAAAAGAAAAAAAAATCAGTTTGATATTTAATTATAGGTTCCCTAGGTACTTAGAAATTCTGAGTACTATTGACTAGGGATTTATAAGAAGAAAATGCTGACTCACAGGATGGTTGACAATATAATGAAATCTTTTATTTTTTTATTTTATTTTATTTTATTTATTTATTTGACAGAGAGAGACACAGCGAGAGAGGGAACACAAGCAGGGGGAGTGGGAGAGGGAGAAGCAGGCTTCCCGCAGAGCAGGGAGTCCGATGCGGGGCTCGATCCCAGGACCCAGGGATCATGACCTGAGCCGAAGGCAGACGCTTAACGACTGAGCCACCCAGGCGCCCCATAATGAAATCTTTTAATGTTAATAAATTAACATTCTGAAAAGGCAAATGAAAATCTGACATAATGATTACAGAAAGTTGTAACATACTCATTCCTTAGTGGTGAACTACCTTTATATATATATTTAAGAAATACTTCTGTTTGGTTGAATTCAAGAAAACCAGAGTGGGAGTTTTATTGAACTAAATTGCTATTTAGATCATACACAAGATGATGGAACATGGGATTCAGTTTTTCTGAATTCCTCCAGGCAACATGGAGTCTTAGTTGAAGTATGTAATTTTTAGGGGTTCTGTATTTACATTACGGAAAATCCAGGTCAACTAATGCCTGGAGACGATTCTTTGGGATTTGGGGTTAACACGAACCAGTTACTGCATTCCTGTAGTTACTGCATGCTCTCTCCTTACAGATACTTAATTGGTTTACACAAATGTGCCTTGGAGTAAATCACATTCACAAGAAACGTGTGTTACACAGAGATATCAAGTCCAAGGTAAGTGGAATACCTTTTGGGGCCTAAAAGTGAAAACAGAAACAAAAACTATTTCACTCGGTCTTTTGTCTGTGTTCCTCTCTTTCCTTTTGGGACATTTTCATTTAGCCTGGAAACATTTGTCAACCTAATATTTATACGAGCCAAGTAAGGTATTACCTGAGAAAGATCATTAAATCTCTTTACTAGTGTATGTTAATAGGCTTAAAGCTCTCTTTGCGACTGCTGACTAAGACCAGACCGTACGTTCTCAGAAGGTAAATCGTCGAGACCTGGACCTGCCCCATGGAGTCCCTCTGACACATTCCCAGGCACTCCATCAGGCTCTGCCTGATACGGTCTTTTTTTTTTTAAGATTTTATTTATTTGAGAGAGAGAGAGTAAGAGCACACATGAGCAGGGGGAAGGGTAGAGGAAGAAGCAGACTCCCTGCTGAGCAGGGAGCCCCATGCGGGACTCTATTCCAGGACCCTGGGATCATGACCTGAGCTGAAGGCAGATGCTTAACCGACTGAACCACCCAGGTGCCCGTCTGCCGATAAAATCTTATGCTCACTTGTTTGATTTCTAAGCAGTGATCCTGAATTCCCAAGCAGGGGAACATGTAGCTATCAAGAGCGTATCTTACCCTTTTGTGTTCCGCTCCGGGACTCAGCTGTCAGCATCTCTACCCTTAATCTCCATCATCAGTAGGCTTTGAAAGACAGCTTCTCCGGAGATCTCTGCCTTGTGGGTGAATGATGCAAGACATAATCTCAGCCTTCTTTTTTAATGCAGAACATCTTCCTCACCCAAAATGGAAAAGTAAAACTGGGAGATTTTGGATCTGCCCGTCTTCTCTCCAGGTATGTGTATCTATTCTGTAGTAGTGACAGCAGTCAAAATATCCATTATTCAGGAATGCACTGTAATTGTGCTTTGCCTTTTTATGGTTTTAGTCCTATGGCGTTTGCTTGTACATATGTGGGAACACCTTATTACGTGCCGCCAGAAATTTGGGAGAACATGCCTTACAACAATAAAAGGTAAGTAATGTTTTCACTTGGTACAAGAAGTCGCAGGCATGACTGCTCGGTGACAGGCATTGTAGCCGACAAGTCAAGTTTGGTTTTTGAAAAATATATTTGAAAGCAGTGTGGAATCTAAATGCGCAGGCTTCTAGATGAAAGTCACAGTTTTCTAACTGTTTTAATCAGAGCTGAAAGGAGCTAAATGTAAATGCCAAAGGAAAGGCTAGTCATTTCTAGGGAACAGTATGAATGACATGACTGCTTCTCACACTCTGCTGCTCTCACCTGTAAAAGTCCCGCAGCTCAGGTGGGAAGCAGGTAGCGGTAATTTTCCAGCATCACCAAATGATTCCAGTGTGCAGCAAAATTCGGGAACCCCTGGATTATGTCAATGCGTTAATATTGGCAGGACTTGATAATAAGTACTTGACTGATAGGTTCATTAATTAAAAGAAGATGGTATTAAGACCCTATGATTTAAAACATAGTATTTTTCTGACTATAAGTAATAACGTGCCCATTGATGGAGTGGGTGAGCAGGGGGCGTATTGGAAATACAGAGATATACAAGAAAGGATATGGTAGTCACCTACTTTTTCACTGCTGTTAATAACACTTTGGTGTTTTTTCCATCCATTCACTTTCCCCCCTAAACCTAGTTTATGTATTCTATATATAACTTGGCATCCTGCTTTTTAAAAAATTTTATATTATATCATATTCATATCACCACATATTTAAACTCTTCACAAATATTGTTGTTGGTCTAATGATATATTTCCAATTTTCAGTATCATAAACAGTGTTGTGATTAATAGACCTTTGTACATAAATAGGTCATTATTTTGTAACACATTCTTGGCATGAATTCCTAGAAATAGAAACACCTACAGGCTCTTGTTACCTTCTGTCGAGCTGATTTCTGGAAAGAATATGATAATCCGTACTGAATAGTTTCTTTTAAGAGTAAAATTGAGTGCATTGGGGACAGAGTAGCTATAAAGGAACTTACTGGGCCAATTGGGAAAATTTGAGTTTGGACAAATATTCGATGATATTATTGAATTAAGGTTAAATTTCTTGGATGTGACAATGGTATTGTGTTTATGAGGGAGAGTATCCTTGCTCTGAGGAGATACATGCTAACATGTTTGGGGGTGAAGTCTTTGGTGTCTGCAGTCTTTTTTTCAAGAGGTTCAGATATATATGGAAGAGGGCAACAGCTCGCAAACGTGGCAAATTTAACAGTAGGGGAGTCTAAGAAAGAGCATGTGGACATTTACTTTTCTGTACATTTGAAATTTTAAAAAAATCGAAAGTTGGGGGAAACCATTGATTAAAGCCATTATTTAAAATGCAAAGAATATCACGTAGAAGAAGTCTGGGGCATGACAACTAGGTAATGAGAATGATGGAGGAAACAGAAGTGCTAAGTATGAAGAAGGGTGGGCGTATGGGGCAAGCTATAGGACTCCTTTCTGAGTTTTGAAGAACTGTTTTGTGGAAGAATGAGTGGTCTTATTCTCTTCGTTTGGGAATGTAGAGCTAACAAGGATGAGGGTTCCCAGAAGACACATTTTGGCTTTGATAAGGAAGACCACTATTCCTTGAGCCATCCAACAGGGGCACAGGCTGGCCCAAGGTAAAGAGCTATTTATCAGGAGGTGTGATCAAAAGGCCTGGGGTTGCTCCCAGATGGTCTGGGTGGAAGGTACACTGAATGACTCCTAAAGCCCTTCTTCCAACTATCCCAGTCTGAGTCCACGAATACTCCCTCCCGTACCAAATGCTGCTGAAATGATATCTGAACCACCCTGATTTGGAGGGTAGGGGCTTGGGAGCAGAGTTTTACTGTGAACATTACGTTAGTAAGTACCTAAGTATTAGATCACACTTATGTATTTTATTTTAATAGCTAGGAATTCCTGGTGATTTTTATTCTTATTAAAGGTAATTTTTCGTTTTTCTTTTCTTTTATGTTTCATATAATCACTCATAACCCATTTGTCATTACGTTGCTTCTTTATGCTTCCAGTGACATCTGGTCCTTGGGATGCATTCTGTATGAGCTCTGTACCCTTAAGCATCCAGTAAGTATGGTGTGTAAAATGGAAAAGGCAGCCTCTTGTCATATCTGGCTAAGTCCTTAGTAATGTGCCAGATTCCACTTGGCTGTGTGCTTCCCTCGGACGCTGTAGGAGCGCTGACAGCATTGACTCCATCTTTGGCCTGCCATCTTGTTCTTCCCTCTGGTGCACAGGTGGTATCACTTTGGATAACTAACTCGTGACCTCACCACCATGCCCCTCCCTCCAGAGAAGCTGGGGGTTAAGGTCCAGATAGTTGTGGAGAATAGGGCAGAGAATAGCTGTGTAAGCCCTGCACTCCCCTGCCCGTCTTGCCCCCAGCCCATTGCCCCTGTCGGTAATTACCCTGCATAAAACTCTCCGTAAATGGTATGGAGTGGCTTGCTTTGTTTTTCAGTATTAAAGTACCTTCTTGGTCTGGAGGATCCATTACTGACCCTCCTCCGCCTTCTAACAGATGAATTCATACCTGTTTCCATCCCCATCCCTCCCCTCCAGCCCCTGGTAACTTCTAATCCACTTTCTGTCTCCAAGAATGTGCGTATTGTAGATATTTCATGTAAGCGGAATTATACAGTACTTTTCTCTTTGTGTCTGGCTTATTTCATGTAGCATAATGTTTTCAAGGTTTATCCATGTTGTAGCACGTGTCACAATTTCATTCCTTTCAATGACTGAATAATATTCCATTATGTGTTTATACCTTGTTTTGTTTATCCATTCATCTGTTGTTGGACATTTGGGTTATTTTCTCCTTTTGGCTATTGTGAAAAAAAAATTATTTTTATATTTATTTTTTTCAAGCTATTTTAAGAATTAGTTTAACAAAAAAGAGGTTAAATAATTTGGCTGGCTTATTTAGCAGTTATTTATTACACAGAACGAACAATCATAGCACTCGTCCCTATTAAGTCTTAGCTTTTCATAGAAATAAATTCTGTCCTTTGGGTACAGATTGAAACTTAGCTCTAACCAAGCATTTTTTCATTTTTTAAATTTTAATTGAAATGTGGTTGACATAGAGTATTATGTTAGTTTCAGGTGCACAACATAGTGATTCAACACTTAACATACATTACAAAATGCTCACGGTAACCATAGTTACCATCTGCCACCATATGAAGTTATTACGATATTACTGGCTATATTCCCTGTGCTGTACTTTTCATCCCTGCGACTTATTTATTTTATACCTGGAAGTCTGTGCCTCTTAATCCCCTCCACCTGTTTCGCCCATCCCCACCCACCCCCGGCAAGCATCTTTACAGATGGGCCTGAGAAATATGAGAGTGAATGATGGAGAAAAAGCCTTCACCACCACTAGGTGAAAGGCACTCACACTGAAACCACGTGCTGTCTTCCTCGAATGTATGTGGTTTATAACGCCAGCTGCATCGTTAGAACAACTTGGGAGACTTTACAAAATGGCGATGCCTGGGCCCATGCCACACTAATTGAATTGAAACCCATGAGGGTGTCCTGGACAGTAGTGTTTTATAGAACAGGTGATTCTAGGGGTGCCTGGGTGACCCAGTTGGTTGAGCGTCTGACTCTTGGTTTCAGCTCAGGTCATGATCTCAGGGTCATGAGATTGAGCCCTGAGTGGGGCTCGCAGCTCAGCTCGGAGTCTGCTTGAGATTCTCTCCCTCTCCCTCTGCCTCTCCCTCTCCCTGCTCACACCTGCTCTGTCTCTCTCTCTCTCTCTCAAATAAATAAATAAATCTTTAAAACAGGTGATTCTAATGTGCAGCCCAAGTGGAGAACCACTGTTTTATACAAATAAGATTATTTTTAAAACTCCAGTATCTTACTTATTATATTCTTTATTCCCCTGATTCTTCTTTTTTTTTTTTTTTTTTTGGTGAACTTTCATATACATGTTCTTATTTTTTCTAGCAAGAATAAGAATTAAGTGCCCTGATATTTGGCACACAATCTGTTCTCTCATCTGCTTTGAGGCAAAAGTAGTTCTCAAACCTTTAGGAAATGCAGAAACCTGATATAATGTTCCAAAAGCCAGAGACAAAGCAGATTCAGTCTCATTTTTCACTACCTGAATTTTTCCCTTGTTATATGTTGACTTTTTTCCTTTTTCATATCTTCACTTGCATATTTTATTAATAGGGTGCATTTCCAAGGCAGAATGCGAACATGCTCTTACATAAGTATCACCAAGACTAACACCTAATGTTAATTTCAGTGTTTATTCTACAGTGAAGACTTTTTTACATGTTATTCTGGCATGTCATTTTGATTCCCATTCTATTGCTTGTCAAATTTTAATAGCTACTTTGATGACATGAAAGGTAAAAGGGATCTGGCAGTAGACGTTTAAAGCTGGAATAGTCTGGAGTACATATCACAAGGGGGCAGGACTGGGGGTTCTGGGGAGGAATGAAGCAAAGGGATGTTACACTTATTGTAAGCCTGTTAGTACCACTGACTTCTTAAAAAGCTACACGTATGCATTACTTTGATTTTTAAAATATGTTAAAAATGTGTATCTGCACACACATTGATTATAAGTGATAAAGTATCCAAAGCTGGAATCAATGCTAACCCTTTCTCTAGATGGGGAGGTTTTGCACTGTTTATGTTTACCTTCCTTCTGAACCCACTGTAAGATTTTTTTTTTTTTTTTTTTAAAGATTTTATTTATTTATTTGACAGAGAGAGAGTCAGCGAGAGAGGGAACACAAGCAGGGGGAGTGGGAGAGGGAGAAGCAGGCTTCCCGCTGAGCAGGGAGCCCAATGCGGGGCTCGATCCCAGGACCCTGGGATCATGACCTGAGCCGAAGACAGACGCCTAACGACTGAGCCACCCAGGCGCCCCCCCACTGTAAGATTTTGAATAGTACCTTAAGGCTCCCTCTGGGAAGAAAAATGACCAGGCAGCAGATACTTTTATAAAATTAAATTAATTCATAAAAATTCCACTGAGCTGATAATTTCTTCCACTCTTGCCTTGTCTCTGCTCTTACAGTTCAGTTTTACTTTTTAGTTTCAGGCAAACAGCTGGAAAAGTCTTATTCTCAAAATATGCCAGGGGTCCCTGTGCCCACTGCCGTCTCAGTACTCCTGTGAACTCCAGCATCTGATCAAGCAGATGTTTAAAAGGAATCCCTCACATCGCCCTTCCGCTACAACACTGCTCTCTAGAGGCTCTTTGGCTCGGCTTGTCCGCAAGTGCTTACCCCCAGAGGTATGTTAGATTGACTGGGAGTGGTTTTCAAGTAGGGTCAAATGGTTCGTTATCTTTTAAACACAACATGTAGTACATGCTTGTAAAAATTCAAATAATGCAGAAGAATATACCAAAAAATAAAAACTTCCTTTCCCTCCTCTCCCTTCCATAATGCTGTTCCCTGAGAATACTCACAGGGAGAATTTGTGTAACCTTTCTTATCTTTCTCTAGACGTGTAAAAACATCTATTTGTGTGTCTAAATTATAGGTATTTTCTAAATGGCATTTTTACTTTTCAATTGTAAATATGATTGTGAGGAAGAAATGTTGATAATTAAATGACATTATGGCAGTGTCTAAAGAAAAGTGTACCTTACCTCACATCTTTAAATTCTCTACTTGAAATTTTCAGATCATCACAGAATATGGCGAGCAGGTATTAGAAGAAACCAAAAACTCTAAGCATAGTACACCAAGGAAAAAAGGTAAGAATTTTAGAAAGCTTACTTTTTGTTCAATTTTCTTTTAAAATGTAGTTTAACAAAAAAGAAAAATATCATTTTCAAGTTACTAGAGACAATTTCAGAGATCTCCTGAAATTAAAATTTTCTTATTGCTATTTCAGATGTAATTCTGTACTGATTTTTATACTTTTAATTTTCCAGGGATCAAAGAGCCTAGTTTGGAGATTTTAATGATGTAAAGATTGTTCTCTGTTTCATTATTAGTACCATGTTCCCTTTGGTCATGTAGAAGGCTTCTGTGGCCTGGCCTGGGAATCTAACCATGAAAATACAATGTTAATCTTGTAGGAAATTATCCCCAAGTATCCAAAGAACCATCTGGTAAACAAAATTTTAAAAAGCAGAGCCTTGGGACACCTCGGTGGCTCAGTCAGTTAAGCATCTGCCTTCGGCTCTGGTCACGATTCCAGGGCCTTGGGATCGAGCCCCGCATCGGGCTCCCTGCTCAGCGGGGAGTCTGCTTCTCCCTCTGCCGCTCCCCCTGCTCATGTGCTCTCTCTGTCTGACAAATAAATAAATAAACTATTTTTTAAATAAATAAATAAATAAATAAATGCCTTTTCAAGAGTTGAAACTGTCTACTGTCCACATAATAGCTGCACAAAATTTCCATACATATTTAGTCGATCCTGAACAAATTTCAAATGTAATTTATTGTCTCTTTGGAAGTTGTCATCTCTTAATTTTTTCAAAGCTATTTTTGTTCCTTTCCTTTCTTTTCTTTTCTTTTTTTTTTAAGTAAACTCTATGCCCAACATGGGGCTCGAACTTACGACTCTGAGAGTAAGACTTGTCATAGGCTCTACCGACTGAGCCACCCAAGTGCCCCTATTTTTGTTCCTTTTTATTTGTCATCAATGACTCAGACCTTCCATCTGATGAGATCCACCGAAGATGGTAGATTCGACCAGAGTAAGAGAGAAGACAGAAATAGATCATCCACTCGCTGTAGGGACATGTTGCAAACCTTCATTGTTTGGTGCCCACTATTCTCGGGCTTACATACTCCACAAGAAACATTCAAAAACCCTACTGCTTTCTGACAGTTCAATTTTAAATGTTATTTTTGTAGGATTGCATATCCTTTTAGTAATGCAAACCCCTTGGTCTTGTAATTCAGGCTTTTCTCCATTCCTTAAGGGTTAGCCAATTGCCTTTGTTTCCAGTTTGCTTTAGTGTTAACTTTACGTTAGGTACTATTTTGTAGCTTTTGTCCGCATCCCAGGGTAGTGGGAAATTAGTTTTAAAATGCTAGACAACAACAACAATAAAAGCCAGTCTAAGAAAAGTTTCAAAATAGTTTGGCTAAGTGTAGTCTTACCATTCCTAAAAAAGAGGAGTAAACCAGCGGAGGAAGGCCAGCATGGCAGACCGTGTGTCGGCTGGCGTCTCCGCCGGAACAGTGAAGCTCCGTGAGGGCAGGGGCTGCGTCTCATTCACTCCCTGTGGTATCCTCCGCACCTGTCATCACAGGTGCTCGACAGCAAGTTTTTACAACGTTGAATGAATGAGGAGCATGGAGGGCCGGGCTCTACTGGGCAAATCAGCCCCTCTTCCCGAAGGGATTGCGCCCGGGGTCTCGCTGACTGCCGCCACCAGTGCCTCGTGAGGGAGCAAGCAGCTCCCTTCTTACGAGGGATCCCTGTTCCATGGGCTGTCATAGCTGTCAGGAAAAGCACAGACGCCATAGCTAGCCTGAGCTGGAGGTGACAGTGACCTCCCAGGGAGGCAGAGTATCTCAGCTTCTAGTGCCTAAATGGGCAGGCATGAGTGAATCGCGATGCCCTACCTTTCAGATGTTAACATTAGGAATAAAACAGCAGAAACAGCCTCTGTTTAAATTACCGGGTGGGATAGGGGCGCCTGAGTGGCTCATTCGTTAAGCGCGTCTGCCTTCGGCTCAGGCCATGATCCCAGGGTCCTGGGATCGAGCCCAGCATCGGGCTCCCTGCTCAGGGGAGAGCCTGCTTCTCCCTCTCCCACTCCCCCTGCTTGTGTTCCCTCTCTCGCTGTGTCTCTCTCTGTCAAATAAAGAAATAAAATCTTAAAAAATAAAAATAAAAAAATAAATTACCTGGTGGGTAAAGCTTGATATCACTATTCAGGCTAAGGCTTTGGCTCTTGGACTTCAAAAACTTCATTTGTCTTTTGGGCTTTCTGCACATCACATGAGGAACTTAATCACGTGAGCCTCTGCATGCCTTCTCTTCCTACCTTCTCTTTTCTTTTTAAGCAGACCCCAGCAGAAGCAAGATAGCTTTGGAAAATGAAGCAACCACGATGGTAAGAGCTTGGAAATTACGTTTATGAAACCCCTGTCTCTTGGGTTCCCCTCTCTTGGGTTCCGTGGGATGTTTGTAAGACTGGGGCCTGGTCCCTCCCGGCCAGCAGTTTCTCGGCCTTTGGCACAAGAAGTAATTGGTGGCTGTCGCCCCCGCCGTCAGCTGAGCTGCTGGAGATCCCCGAGCATTTGGTTCATGTGCCTTGTTTTTCTGTTTTTAATTACTGATGACCAGTGGTTTCAATGTAGATGTGAGAGAACTGTGTTCTGCTTTCAGTCATGAACATCTTGCTTTAGCTTGGCTTTTGGTTTGTTTGTCATTGTGGTAAACCATATATAACACAGAATCTCCCATCCTAGCCACTTTCAAGCATACGATTCAGCAGCATTAATCCCATTCACAGTGTTGGGTAACCATCCCCGCTCTCTGTTTCTAGGACTTTCTCATCACCCTGTTACAGAAACTCTGCCCATTATATAGTAACTCCCCATTCCCCCCCGACCGGCACCGCCACCCCAAGCTCCTGGTGACCTCCATCCTACCTTCTGTCTCTATAAATGTGCCTATTCCAGATATTTCACAGGAGCGGAATCATGCAATAGTTGTCCTTTTGTATCTTTTTGCTTAGCGTAGGGTTTTTTTTTGTTTTTTGTTTTGATTTTGCTTAGCATAGTATTTTTAAGCTTCATCCATGGTATAGCCCGTGTCAGAATACTTTCCTCTTAATGGCTAAAGGGTATTTAGGTCTGTATTTTGCTCTTGACATCTTTCTGTTCGGAACTTTTAGTGCCTCCCCATTATCTGACAGACCAAGTTGACATTTTTCAGCCTGGCATTCAAGGTCCTGTTTGTCTTGTTTTGCCCTGGGCGGCTGTGAGCTCTTTGACACGAAAGCTGCAGTAAAGGCCTCAAGAGAACAGCGGATCTACTTCCGAGTGTTGTCAAGCTCAACCCAGTAAATCGTGCCCTACTCATGATTTGTTTTTCTTTCCTCATCCACCTTTTAATTCCAAAAAGAAAAAAATGTACTAACAACAAATCATTCTATTTATGGAATGTACTAATAATTAAACTTGTCAGATTTTTTGGAATGGAGATTTGGCAGTAAATAAATAACAGCATCCCACCATTATGTTGCCACAATGGAATAGATCCTGCCCCTGTACTTTTTTTTTTTATTTGTGTGAGAATATCTATTTTTTCCCCAGCTTTATTGAGGCATAATTTATATGCAGTAAAATTTACCCATTAGTGTAGAGTTTGATGAATTAGGAAATTTTATAGTGTCATATAACCACCACCACAATCAAGATCTAGAAATCCCAGCCTCCTAAAAAGTTTCCTCAGGGCCCTTTGCAGACCATCCTGACCCCTGTCCCAGGCAACCACCCCTGTCGTTTTAATACCCCCTACAGTGGACACATCCGTGTGTTCTTGCAGATGAAAAGAGGGTGAAATGTAAGCAGAACGAAGAGAGAGCCAGAAAGTTGGTCAGATAAGGGAAGAGCTGAGGTAGGAAGAAGGTCCCGGGCAAGCCGGCAAGGTGTGACGGTGTGAGGGCAGAGCCGAGTGGCACCGAGCCAGGAGCGCTCTTTCAGGCTGTAGTCCGTACGGCAGTGACCATCGGCCCGGATGCAACATCAAAATGCCCTCAGGGCTTTTAAAAACTGCTCATCACCACTACCCACCGCGATTCTGACTTCTTTGTCTATGGGGGGGCCCTTCGCCCGGTGGGGAGTGAAGTCTGAGAACCACTGTATAGAAATAAGAACAAAGTTCCAGCTACAGCCTACTGTTTATTTATTCACTCCACAAATCATTGAGAACCTATATGCTGGAAACTGTCTAGGCATAGGAAATGTATTCCTTCTCAAAATACATGCAGATTTAATGGCGTCTAGACAGTGTGTTACTATATTTCATGAAATCAGGAGCTTAGATAATTTGGAAAAATACCAAATTAAGTGGGAACATTTTAAAGATTTTATTTACTTATTTTTAGAGGGAGGGTGTGGGAGAGGGAGAGGGAGAATCTCAAGCAGACTCCCTGCCAATTGTGGAGGCCTACATGGGGCTCGATCTCACAACCCTGAGATCATGGCCTGAGCTGAAATCAAGAGATCAAGATGTTCAACCGACTGAGCCACTCAGGTGAAGTGGGAACATTTGACCATATATAGCAACTTTATAAAATACCTCATTTCGAGGGGCGCCTGGGTGGCTCAGTCGTTAAGCGTCTGCCTTCGGCTCAGGTCATGGTCCCAGGGTCCTGGTATCGAGCCCGTGTCGGGCTCCCTGCTTGGCGGGAAGCCTGCTTCTCCCTCTCCCAGCCCCCCTGCTTGTGTTCCCTCTCTTGCTGTGTCTCTCTCTGTCAAATAAATAAATCTTTAAAAAAAAAAATCTCATTTTGATATTCCAGCATGAAAAGCCCAATACAGCAAACCATACTGAAATTTTTCATTACTCATTGCTTCTATAAAGACCTCTCAAATACCTCTGTTATTTTATATATCCTCTTCATATTTGCATTGATCAATATTAATGATTAGTAATATAGGGGCACCTGGGTGGCTCAGTCAGTTAAGCGTTGGACTCTTGTTTTCAGCTCAGGTCACGATCTCCAGATTGTGAGTTGAGCCTCGCGTCGTAGTCTGTGCTCAGCATGGAGCCTGCTTGGGATTCTCTCTCTCCCTCTCCCTCTGCCCCTTGCTCTCACTCTCTCTTTAAAAAAAAATCAGGATTAGAAATATATATGACTTTAATATATATGTATGTATATGGTTTTTAACTTACATATAAATATGTATGACATATAACATACAGTGGTGTATGGGGTTCTATGGTTATTAATGTTTTTTAAATTCATTAATCTTTATTTAAAATTAAGATAGCTGACTTTGCCTACTTTACTTTGTTTGTAGCATTTTAAGCATTTTTAATCTGTATTTTTGTGCTCGCTTCGGCAGCACATATACTAAAATCTGTATTTTTAATCCCTTTTAAAGCCAAGGGAAGAAGAAGCTAGAAAGTACAGCCACACTAATTTAGAAAACATTAATAAAAATTCAGTTGAAAGTGCACTGGGGACGGTAAACAAAGAGAAAGGTAAGTTATTCAAATTCTAATTGTTGTATAAGTGAGGAATTGGGAAATATGGAAGGAATATTAATTTTCATCTTACTAGGTCATAGGTGTCATAAACAAGTGGACAGGCAGATTTTTGTTTGCTTATCCAGTGATTTATTTAATGGTATAGGAATACTTTATTACTCATAAAAAAAAAGAGAATAGTGTTTATTAATAAGAGCCTTTAGAAAAAAACAGTATTTCTTGCACTCTCTGTCATAGAAACCATGTGCAGAAATACACAACCTCTTGGGGCTTCATTCTTATACATTGTATAATATATATATGTGTTTTTAAAAATTCCCTTAAAAATTAGCTTTACCTTTTCATTTGGAGGTTTTTTTTTTTTCATTCCCTTTACTGCCTAGACTTGAAAAACATTGTGAGTGGATTTGAGTTTGGAAGAGAAAAGAAAGACTTCTTTCTATGTAGTTGTTCAAGTATATGTGTTCATATAGATGATAAATAATATGCTTAGCAATACTTTTTTACATTTTAAAATCAGATAATAAATCAGTCCATCTGAGGAAACTCAGTTCACCAAGTCCTATCAGGCGACAGTGGGAGAAAAATGTCCCCAGCACAGCTCTCACGGCTTTGGAAAACGCAGCCATACTCTCCTCCAGTTTAGCAGCCGGGGATGAGAGAGGTTAGTAGTCAGTTGAACGCTGTTACTATTGAACATTTTCTTTAGGTGATTTTTTTTTTTTTTTTAAGAGAGAGAGCAAGTATGGGGTGGGGAGGGCAGAGGGAGCAGAAGAGAGAGAGAATCTGAAGCTGGTTCAACTCCCAGTGTGGAGCCCGATGTGGGGGTTGATCCCACAACCCTGAGATCATGACCTGAGCTTAAATCAAGGGTCAGAGACTTAACCACCTGAGCCACCCACGTGCCCACTACAGAGCATTTTCTCATGGTTGTTTAATGGGCTAGAGATTGTTCTTGTTGTTGTTTTAATGTCACTCTGTAAAAGATATTTGGTGTCACGTATCAGAGCAGTGCTCACGTAGGTGAGTGAAATAGATTTTAGTAGAGAGGAAAATACAATTAACTTCGCTTAGAATACAGTCTGGAAGATATATGCTGAAAATCTTTTTTACGTGGCCCTAACTGTCACCTTTTCACAACTAGGTGGTTCTGTAATAAAGTACAGTGAAAATAACACCCGTAAGCAGTGGCTGAAAGAGACTCCAGAAACTCTGATGAACATCCTTAAGAATGCAGATCTCAGCTTGGCGTTTCAAACATATACAATATATAGACCAGGTGACTCAAGTCTATTACCTACCTGTGGAAACTCTTTGATTTTTTTATTTTTATTTTTATTTCAATTTATTTATTTATTTATTAAAGATATTATTTACTTGAGAGAGAGAGAGAGTTCATGAGCAGGGGGAAGGGCAGAGGGAGAGGGAGAAGCCGACTTCCCACGGAGCAGGGAGCCCAGGGGCTCGATCCCAGGACCCCGGAATCATGACCTGAGCTGAAGGCAGATGCTTAACCTACTGAGCCACCCAGGCGCCTCCCCTTTGATTTTTTTAAAAAGTGTGGTAAGACATGCATAAACTAAATTTACCATTTAAACCATTTTTAGGTGTGCAGTTCAGGGGCATTAAGTGTATTTCCGTTGTGCAGCCATCACTACCATCCATCTCCAGAACTTTCCCCACCTTCCGAATCTGAAAGCATGTACCCATTTAAAGAAAATTCCCTATTCGCCCCTCCCAGAGACTTTGATTTTAAAGTTATAAGATGATTCATAACATTGTACATTTTAGGTTTCCTTGAATCTTTTTTAGCCAGTATTGAGCTCTAATTAAAATTTCCCGTGGAGCTTCATTACTTTTAATTGCTTATTTGTTTGCTTGTTTTAATAATTGTGGGACTACTTTGAAGAGTAGCCCATTTTTAACCACGCAAATACACTACTGCCTGACTGACTTTACAGTTCAGACTCCATCATAGTAAACTTTGAGGAATTTCAAGATTTCTTTTGCTCTGTGCTTGAATCCTGCTGTATTGAATAGACCTCAAGAAAGAGGAGTAATTAGGATTTGATTTTTTTTATCATTTCTACAGACATTTTCACTAAAATTGCACAAAATTACCTTTTATAATACTATCTGTAGGAATCGAGGCCAAAGGACTGCATTAAGGGTGTGTACATGTGTGTATAATTTTGATAATTCAAGTATTAAGCCATCTTGCTAAGTTAAGATCTAAGATAAATTATGCCAAGTAGAACGTGTAATGCCGTGGCAAGTCTTGGCCATATTTATTTTAACAGATTTAGTTGTCTTTGTTTATTTGGTCAGTATTTATTGAGTGCCAAACATGCCAGGTTAAGATTTAAAAAAAAAAAAAAGAATAAAACACAGCTCCTTCCCTGGGGGAGTTTGGTGGGAGACCAGCACTCAAGGAGAGAGGTTTAGAGTGGTGTAGATGAATTTTTAGAGGTGTGTTCTGATAGAGCTGTGCGCAGATTGTCATAGGTGCCCCGGCAGAGGTGGGTGCATAGAAGGATGGTGTTAAGGAAGGTTAATAGTTGTGAATTTTGTTGTAGCAATTGTAGGTCCTGGATTTTGTTTCTGGTCCCTGTTCACTGTTCAAAACCTATGTCATAGCTCTATTATGAAAGGGTTTTATAAAGATGTAGCCCACATTTTTGTGTTAGGTTATTGTTGTGTGAGCAAAAATCTGAAAGCAGTTGCCATCTAGAAAATTTTTTGAAAGCACGCATGTGGTCTCCATTCCCTAATTTTATTCCCCATCATGGGAAAAAGTTGGGGGTGGGGAGCTCAAAAGAAAAACAACTGGAAGACGACGATCCAAAGATAACTTTAATATAGGTTCTTGTATTTGAAGGTTTCAATTATGATTTTCTAAATTTTTCTTTTGAAGAAAGTACTGTTTTTAAATTTAATACCCATTTAATTAATTTAATACTGATGCTTCACGGGCCTGTCTCATGCCAGAAATCATGCTCTGTAATGGGGAAGGCGCTACAAAAGAAATATACCATTGTCCTCAGTGAGCCAGCAAGCTTTTGGAGGATTTTAGTCCGACATTCACTAATTACGCCACTACTGTTAAAATTGGCATAATTTTCCTCTGAAGGTCCAGAAGGGTTCTTGAAGGGCCCCCTGTCTGAAGAAACAGAAGCGTCAGACAGTGTGGATGGAGGTCACGATTCTGTCATTTTGGACCCAGAGAGACTGGAACCTAGACTGGATGCAGAGGACACGTATGTTGGGATATACCTACATGGCTCTGGCCATTGTGTGTGAAAATCATACCTTAATTTCAAGTTTAGCAGGAGCTGGTTATATTACTCGACATCACAAATGAATAGTCATATCTTGATCTTTTGTCTGGGACGAGTAATGCGTTACGGTATTATCATAGAATTCCTGAGTTCAACCGTTCAGCTTGGACTTAGTATTTTTTAATATATTGGATTTTATTGGCAAATTTTATAGAAACATGAAAGAAGTGTTCCTTTGGAAGAGCTAACAATGTTTTTCCTCTGGTCAGTTGCCTTATGGAGCGCATTTTTCAAAAATGTAAATATTGTGATGGTAGTGTTTTGCTTTGAGCCACCAAAAAATACTTACCGTGCCCCTGCTATGGAGGCTTAATATCGAAATTGTGTCTTCACAGGGACTTTGAGGAGGATGACGACAGGCCTGACTGGGTGTCAGAACTGAAGCAGCGAGCTGGCTGGCAAGAAGTGTTGGATGGGTAACGCCCAAGGAAGTGCTCCTTTGTCACATCGGGTGGATGTTTAAAGTGGGGAATTAATGTTTGGATAATATCAGCTCACGGGATTCAGTTTTCTTTGGGCACAGAATGAAGAGGGGGAAACTGTGAATATTTAAAATTGTTCCTGATTAGTACCACAAGGCTTAAAAAATCTGTAACTCTCATGAGTTTTTGAACTGAAAGGAGAAGGCGTGGAAGAATGGCTCTGAGCTTCAAGCTTTGCAGTTGGAACAGAAATCGGATGCTACTGCTTACAGTTTGTGTGATCGTGGGCAATTATTTAAGCTCTTTGAGCCCCAGTTTCCACGACTCTAAAATGAGGGTGATAATGCCTTCCTCATAAGGGTGCTGACCATAGACCATGGCAGCAGCCCATCATGTTATTTCTGCACTGTTACGATTGGTGCTTAATTGCTGTGTAACTCTTTTTACATTTATGAAAGGTTTGAGGATCTAAATAAATTTAATTGGAAAATAATGTTGTGCAGTTTTCCAGTAAGGCCTGTTTCTGGGTAGTGATCCATGATCTTCCCCAGTGACCCGCCATCCTTAAATACCACCCCTCACAGGATGCACAGAGGCACCCAGGTCAGAGGATCAGCTGTGGGAAGGGGGGGCGGTGGGGCAGTACAGATCTTGTCAGAAGCTGGCAGTCTTGTGCAGGAGAAAGAAATAGGCCAAAGGTGGAAAGTATTGGAAAGTAGAGAGTGCTGTGGAACTAATGGACTAATGGGATGCCAGCTTGTGTGGGTCACCCTGACACGCATGTGCTGGGTCCTGTCATTCCATCCTGGGATGCTGTTGTGAGGTGACATATTGTACTCCAGAAGAAGGAGGCTCCTCCCTGGAGATCTCACGGAGGTAAGTGTGCAAACAGCAGAAGCCTGAGCAAGTATGAGGAATGGTGCTCCAGTGAAGAACCAGGGCAAGTAGCTGAATCTACAGTAGGATGATTAATAAGGATCTCCTGAAATATGGAATACATACATCTTGTAGATTTAAACCATTTTTTTTTAATCTTCAGGTACAAAAACTGTGGTATAGACCTTCACCCCACCCACTTTATCTACCTTTAGACATCTCGTCATCCTTCAAGACTCTTTTCTGCTCTCTCACAGTCTCTCCATTTGTCATTTTTCAGGACGTTGACATTTTTGAGGAATACCAGTTAGGCATTTTGTAGCATGTCCCTCAGTTTTTTGTCTGGTATTTTCCTCATGATCAGACTGAGCTCAAGGGTTTGGGGAAGAATACCATGGAGGTGAGGTGCCCTTCCCATCACCTCTCATCAGGGAGTACGCAATTTCAGCATGATTTATTACTGCTGTGGTTAACCTTGGTCACATGGTTAAGGCAGTGTCTGCCAGGTTCTCCACTGTAAAGTTACCAATTTTCCATTCTTGGGCCCTGGGAAACAGATTTCCCAACTAGAGTGCAGAGTTTATGTACTGTTCCTAATGCCTCTACACGAGTCACTGGGTCCAGCTCATCCTCAGCTCTACCTCCTGAAGGGGGCTATAATCCAATGCGAAGTCATTTGTTTTATTCCTTCAATTGGTCTAGATTTGGCCACTGGGAGTTTTCCAGGGTGCCTCTGTGTTCCTTTGACATGCCCTCATTCTTTTCTGTTTTGAGACCTTCCTTCCTTTCTGGTACTACAAGAAGACTGTCCAGGAGCGTCTTCAGCCTTCTCTGTCACAGCTCCAGAGTCAGCCATTTCTCCAAGGAGCCTTGGTTCCTTTCATTGGCTTAGAAACCAGGATCTGGGGGCTGGGTGTGCTTGTTGCTACTGGGCCGTCACAGCTTTTAGGCCCTCGTAGCAGACAGAGCGAGGAGATCCATATATGTTTGCTATCCTGTGCACATACGTACACAGTCACTTCTGGGTCTCTCCATCTGTATGTGTATTAAGCCGAGGATGAGTTCATACTGATGTCTTGGACTCTGATCTAGTACCACAGGGTTCATTCTGGCCTTCCCCTCCTTGCTTTTCTGTAGCTTCTCTTTCTGACAGTGAAAAACCTGGCTTCAACCATCCACTATTCACTTAATTGCTCAACACCAGAATAGATGTAAAGCAGTTTCCAAATTATCAACCCATATTCCTGTGAGAAACAAATTTCTCAACTGGAGTACAGAGTTCATGGACAGTTCCTAGTGCCTCTAGCCTTAGAATTCCAGTTGAAACACCATTTCCCAGAGTTACTTAGGTTAGCTCCACCCCCCCCTTTTTTTTTTTACCACTCTCTTGAAGACTTTTCAAGAGTTAAGGTAGGCGGGGATAGCTTTAAGGATAGTTCCAGATACCCACCTTCCATAAATACTGTATTCTGTACCTCTTAGTCATCTCAAATTTTAGCATTGCCCCAGGGAATGCTGGGGCATTCCCCCAAACACAGGGAACTTGGAATTATGTATATAGTTACTGAGAGACTGAATGAGTCTTGATTGGATGACAGATCCTTTCACAAGTCAGGTGGCTTTCAGGTTTTGCTCTTAATAACACTTCAGGATATATAATGGATGATTAGGAGCCAGTTTTAGTGATAGATTATTATTCTTGACTTACAACGAGGCAAGAATTGAGGGACACTTTTAACAAAACTTCCAATTCCTATTTAACTGAATGAGGTTTCCCAGTACTTAAAGCTTGAAAGAGAGAAAGAAAGAGAAAGAAAAAAAAAGAAAAAAAGCAAGAGAATCATTGTTGAACCTTGTCTATTCCAGCAAAAAGTGAGCATTAGTGGATACTAATGGGAGGGGGAAAAAAGCCCATTGACATCTTTAAGTGATGAATTTCCAGTACAGTTTTACTTTTTATGTTTAATGATTATCAATGTGATTAATTTTATTTTTTACCAATTCTGTTCCTACTAGTAATGTTTTTTTTTTTTTTTAGAACTTTTTTTTTTTTTTAAAGATTTTATTTATTTATTTGAGAGAGAGAATGAGACAGAGAGAGCATGAGAGGGTCAGAGGGAGAAGCAGACTCCCTGCCGAGCAGGGAGCCCGATGTGGGACTCGATCCCAGGACTCCAGGATCATGACCTGAGCTGAAGGCAGTCGCTTAACCAACTGAGCCACCCAGGTGCCCCCTACTAGTAATGTTAATAATTCAATCAAGAATGAAAGCCTATGATCAGGAAATATAAATTAATTTCCATTTATATGATAGGGTGATCAATAAAACTTTGAGGCAGAAAAACATTACCTATAGGGATAGGAAGGAGTTCAAGGAGAGAAAGGTATGATGTAAACTTTGTGATTCTTAAAAGAAGAGCTTACTTAAAAAGAGAATGATGGTTGGTTTCAAATTGCCGTGGTTTTTAGATTACTTTGGATATGTTTTACTTGTGTCAGTATAATTGCTGAAAATTACATCCTTTTCAACGACTTAGACATGTAATGAAACGTTTTAGACAGCAGCTTGATGTGCAGTCGCGAATGGTGAATGGGAGGGGCGGGAGGGCGGCCAGTTTTGTAAGGCCGCTAAGTGTAGACCAAACAGCGTCTGTCCATCTCCTGATAGTATTTGAGACCTTGCACGAAAAACTCTCCCCGTCTCAATTTAGCTCGTTTGGAAAACTGGGTGACCACTACCTTGCTGGGTTGTTGCAAAGAAATGTATGCAAAGCCCCTGGTACGCCATGTGGGAGAACGAAGAACGGTGTGCTTGTGGAGTGATGGGCACAGGAGTTCCGACCTAAGACCGCAGCAGGTGGCGCGGCCGGGGCTCCAAACTCCCTGGCCTCGGACCGCTCTTCGAGGTGGATTGTGCAGACCTGTCCTCTCGCACCTAGCGCCCCGCCCGCTCCCCCCCCCACGCCCCCGCCCCGCTCCTCCCCTGCCGCCCGGAAGCACCGCGGCCCCGGGAACCCAGATTCCCCCCGGGACGCTTCCCGCACCGCGGAGCCGGCTCAACAGGTATGCTGCGGGCGGGCCGCCCGGGATCCTTACCCCGAGCTGCCCCCGGGGCTCCGGGAGCCGCGGGGAAAGGGACGGAAGCCCCGGCCGATAGACAGAGGCTGCAGGGAACTGCCCGAAGTCCTGCGCGGCGTCGGTCTCCGTGGCGACGCGCGGCACGCCGAGCTCCGGCCCGCGCGCAAGCTTGCAGCCCAGCCGGCGGCCGCCTCCCGGAGCGCCCCTACGGGAGAACGCTTGTCCCGAGAGCTGGGGGCTTCCACCCCCTGGTGCCGCCGGGGCGGGAGGGTCGCCGTCCCTCAGTTCCCGGGCTGGAGTCCTCGAGTTCCAGTTCCGCAGCCTCCTCCCTCAAAACCCCGTCCTCGGGTGTCCCCGGCCTCCTCTGGCAGCGGAGCTGGTTCCCAGCTCCATGCCACCCAGTTGGTCCCCTTTCCTACCCTGACGCAAATTATCGAAAACCTGACCTGCCTGCTCGCGCAAGTTTTTTAAAAGTGGGCATGATGCCCTAATTGTGGTATAAAGAGGAAATGCAAGGAAACGGTTTATAATAGTTTGCATTTCAGTCTGCAAATGCTTGGTACGACCATAGTTGAAGAATTAGTGAAGTTGCCTAGTGCCCGCGCCTGGGCAGGGAGGCACCTGACCTTGACGGCCGCCCACTGTTACGTCTCGGCTACCGACCCAGAGCAGCTCAGCCAGCGGGGGCGTGATTTTCCAAACCGGTGCACGATTCTTAGTAATGTTCCAAACACAACAAAGTACAATCAAGCCTTGATTTACACGCAGTTGCATTCCTCGAAAATTCGATGTTCAGTAAAACTGTGCAAAAAATATTCTGTATTTACGTGTAAAATGGAGTTTGGTTCTAGCTGCAGATCGTTATAAATGGACTTTTCCACGCACATGAATGCGTGTGAGGACTTGCTAAGGTTGTAGGGCCGCGGGATCGTCCTTCATTTTCGGGACGGCCCCTCGCATCGCAGGACATTAGTATCCCAGACCCCCACCACTTCTATGCCACAGTGCTTCTCCATCTCTGCAGGGAAGAAAAACCTCCACAAATTCCCAAAATGTCCCCTAGGGGGCAGCACGTCCCCGTTGAGAAGGGCTGAACTGTAAAACTGCACCAGCATTAAGGACATTTCCAGCGTTACCGAGGAGCCAAGCCCGGGGTGTTGTATCTTAGATTCTCAGAACAATCTTGCAAAACCAGGGATTGTTATTTCCATTTTAGAAATTAGGAAAGTGAGGTTTTGAGGGATTAAGTGACTTCCTCAGGATCACAACACTACAGTGTATCAAGGCTGAGTCTGAGCTCAGATTCCACCAAGAAGCAACGTTTCACTTAAGTTGTCGCCTGTGGCCCCAAGGAAAGTTATTTGACTCTGTCTTGGTGAGGTTGGTAGGAAGGTTTTAGCAAAAGGAGTTCCTTTACATTGTAGTGATCAATTGTGTGACTTTGTTCACGTTTATTAAAAGTGTGTGATAAAATTTCAGTGCTCTGATTTCAGGAACCACCACGCATTGACACCATGGATAATTACGATCTGATCAAGGCCATTGGGGAAGGTGCCTTCGGGAAAGCATTCTTGGCTAAAGGGAAATCAGATAGCAAGCACTGTGTTATAAAAGAGATCGATTTTGCGAAGGTAAAGTGAAGAAGTTCACATTCCTGTTCATTTTCAGTAATATATTCAGCTGGCTTTTAATTCAGTATGAAAAAGAAACTCATTTTTTGGCTTGTTTGTTTTTATGATATGAGCCTCAGTTGACTAGGGGTGCCTGGGTGGCTCAATTGGTTAAGCGTCTGCCTTCGGCTCATGTCATGATCCCAGGGTCCTGAGATCGAGCCCTGCATCAGGCTCCCTGCTCAGCGGGAAGCCTGCTTTTCCCTCTCCCTCTGCCCCTCCCCCTGGCCTGTGCTCTATCCCTATCTTGCTCACTCTCTCTCTCAAATAAATAAAATCTTAAAAAAAAAAAGCCTCAGTTGACCTTGGTTTGCTCACACTCCTAAGTCTGTTGTCCAAAGAGCAACCAATATTTTACTAGAAAAAAGAAAAGGAAAGGAAAGGACAAAAAGAAAGAAGAAAAAAATAATAAGATTATATCACTGGTTCCTGTGGCAGTCTTCAGGGTGGCCTGCAAGGCCTGTGAGGTTTCCCCTCCTCCATCGCTCAGTTTTCTTTTTTTTTTTTTTTTTTTTTAAAGATTTTATTTATTTATTTGAGAGAGAGAGAACGAGAGACAGAGAGCATGAGAGGGAGGAGGGTCAGAGGGAGAAGCAGACCCCCTGCTGGGCAGGGAGCCTGATGTGGGACTCGATCCCGGGACTCCAGGATCATGACCTGAGCCGAAGGCAGTCGCTTAACCAACTGAGCCACCCAGGCGCCCCCATCGCTCAGTTTTCTATTTTGCCATGGGCTGGTGCTCTTCTTCTGACTGCATCTCCTTCATCAGGTCCCCTCCACAAAGAGGCCTTCCCCAAATCATCCCTGTCCCACCCTCAATCACTCCTTATTACACTGCCCTGGCTTCTTTTCTGAATAGCATTTATAATGATCTGGAATTACTCTGCTCACTTTCTTCTTCATGTGCTTATTGTCTGTCTTCTTCAGCATGAAGGACAGTGCCTGGCACATGATAGGGGCTCCAAACATTTACTGAATGCATCAAATGAATGGAGGAAAACAAAGTCCTTTTGCTAGTCCAACGATTTTGGAGAGTGATTAAGTATATTTCATTGAAAAGGAATCATTTCTGAATTCTTCTCGGTCAAGTGTTTGTGTCACCCCCTCTAGTGAT
This sequence comes from Halichoerus grypus, assembly GCF_964656455.1. Lineage (NCBI taxonomy): Eukaryota > Metazoa > Chordata > Mammalia > Carnivora > Phocidae > Halichoerus > Halichoerus grypus. The sequence continues at coordinate 61,134,683 of NC_135715.1, read as the reverse complement.
ACTGTATTGGGACAACAATCTCCATCGCATGCTAGAATTAATTTTAAGGCAAGTCTTGTTGGTTGTCCTCTGGAGGATTTATAAATGAGAGTAGCAGAAAACGTGCCATACAAAACGTGTGCAAATGGGTCACCTGGCTGGCTCAGTCGCTCAGTTGGTAGAGCATGTGACTGTTCATCTCAGGGTTATAAGTTCGAGCCCCACATTGAGTGTAGAGATTACTTAAAAATTTGAAAAAAAATCTCTTTAGTTAAAAAAAAACAAAAACACCCCAAAATGTGTGCAAAAATGGACTTGACAAGTTGCACGGTGTGAGTGTACTTAATGCCCCCGAATTGTACATTTAAAGACAGTTAAAATGGTATATATTTTATGTTCTATATATTTTACCACAATTTTTTAAAGTTGCAAAGGAAAACAAAAGGAGTGCTCAAACTTACATTAAAGCTCAGGTGTAGATGGTTAGCTTCAGGGAGAATGCTTTATTTACCAGTATAGGCCCCTCTTCATGGCTCCATGGCATACTTCTGCAAGTGTCCTCTTATTCTAGTGGCCTGTCAGAGCTTCCTTCCACAACATTATTCTGCTCACTCTCCTTCCTTCCATGATATTATTCTGCTCGCTCTCCTTTATTCCAAGGAAATACCTAGAGATGTATAGTCAGAAAGCAACTTAAATGTCCAACAGTAGGGGATTGGTTACTTAATTTATAAAAAATGAAGCCGCTCTTAGAAATCATGTTGCAGGTGAAGTATTGACCTGAGAAATGTCACAGCTTCTGCTAATTGAGAAAACAGTATGCGTAGAACGAGGCACTCTTTGTAAAAATATGTATTCTCTCTCTAGGGGTATATAGATACCCATGCGTATATATTCACATACATACAACGAAGATGTACTAGATTGTTCTTATGTAGGTGGAATGTGGGGTTGTGATTCCCAAAATATCTGGCTCCTCTTTCTCAGGCCTGTCTCCTCTCACCCTGTTTATGTCCCCCACCATCTGTTCTTTGCCGACTCTCTTCTCTTTCTCCAGGCAGTCGCCTCACTTCCGTCTTCACCAGTGAACAGACCACTCTTACAACTCTCTCTCCAGCCCTGGTCCCTTCCAGCCCCCGGTTCTGCATTTTATCTGCTCCGTGCCACACTGTGTTCGTGACATTAGTGTCCCTGTGATATCCAGGCTCAAAACCATGGGGTCATCGGTGAGTTTTTTTCTCCCTCCACGTCTAATTACTTGCTACATACTGTTGACTCCTTCTCTCCTCTGAGTTTGTTTTATTCCTTTTGTCAATGCCCTGGGCTGCTTCAGGAGCTTTGCCGAGGCTCCGGCTTTTGTGTAGCAAAATTTTGATAATGCTCCATTCGTGTCCCCAGACCTTCACTGGGACAGAAGTCGTCAAGAAAAGATGACCAGATGCATTGCCATCTTTGACTACATAAAATCCTAAAACTTCTGAATGACAAAAGACACCATGAATAAATAAAAAGGAAGTTGACAGAATGCCAAAAACATTTGCAAGTATTGACAAAAGAGGTGCTAGCCTTTTATAAATGTATAAAAGAAAAAAACCCGTAACTGAAGAAGTCATCATACAAAAACTTCAAACTCATTAGTAAACTAAGATATATAAATCAATAAACGTCACTTTTGCTTATACATTTGGGAAGGATTAGAAAGAATATAAAACTGGAGGAAGTGGGCACTCTCTTCCTCTGCTGATGGGAAGGTAAATCGGTATCACTCTGAAGGGAATTCATCAGTATGTATCAAAACCTTGGAAGGATCCATGCCCTGTTTGTATTACAGGTCCACAGTATGTTGTAAAGATGAAAAAAAAAATCAGGCCACAAAAAGTTATGTGTGTATATGTATGTGTGTGTAATATTAATAGTACATGCACACTAACAGTGATTATTGCTGAGTGATAGGATTTCACTTCCACCACTCCTCTCTGCATTTCTCAGAATTTTTAATATGGAGCATATATTGTTTTTAAATTATTAATTATATTATTTTTTTTACATTTTTATTTATTTATTTGAGAGAGAGTGAAAGTGAGAGAGATCACAGAGGGAGAGAGAGAAGCAGACTCCCCACTGAGCAGGGAGCCCGACGTGGGGCTCGATCACAAGACCCTGAGATCATGACCTGAACTGAAGGCAGATGCTTAACTGACTGAGCCACCCAGGCGCCCCTGAATTGTATTATTTGTATAGACAGAAAAAGCTATCTTCATTTTGAAAAAGACAAGGAAAAAAGTACACATCCCAGGGTTTACTTTTGGAAGTTTATTCCAAGGAAATACCCAGAGATGTACAGTGAGAAAGCAACTTAAATGTCCAACAGTAGGGGATTGGTTACTTAATTTATAAAGAATGAAGCGGCTCTTAGAAATCATGTTGCAGGTGAAGTATTGACCTGAGAAATGTCATGGCTTCTGCTAATTGAGAAAACAGTATGCGTAGAACGAGGCACTCTTTGTAAAAATATATATTCTCTCTCTAGGGTTATATAGATACCCATGCGTATATATTCATATACATACAAGGAAGATGTACTAGATTGTTCTTATGTAGGTGGAATGTGGGATTGTGAGTCATTTTTGCCCTGTACTTTTATATTGTTTCACTCTTCAGATTAGTTTTCACACTCTCTCTGGTTTGTTTTCCCAAATTCCATTTCCAGCTTCCCCTCCACGTACGTGTCCTTTGCAGCCCAGCAGCCTCTGTGCTTGCCCGAGGGGCTCTTTCTTTCAAGAAGGTCTTTGCCTGACCGTCTCTAAGCATCAAGATCCCACTTGCTTCTGGCTGAGCTCCCAGAGACCTTCCAGGACCTTCCCACTTGAAGTACTCTCTCTCTCTGTAAACTCGATGGCTTTTTATCTGTCCTGCTGCTATGGTACTGAATGCCTTCTACCTTGATGTGCTTTGGCTGGGTTTTTGTGTGGGTGTGTGCCTTCTCCCCCTTATTAAACTGTGTGTTCTATGCACACAGAATGCATACTTTATTCATCTTGGTAGTCCACACAGCACCTGATAATGCTTTGCACCAGTAGGTATTCAATACATTTTTATTGGATCAGTAATTCAAAGGCTAGATACTTTCAGGCCTTATACCTCTGTTGTTAAGCTGGTACATACTTAGGAATTATAACACCATATTAATTCTAAGGAAAGAAGAAACTATTTGGGAGGTGAATCTTCTATAAGAATATATATTAATTCATTTCATAGCATCTCTCCCATTCTTAGTATAGATAGTAAAAAGACAACCATATTTTTCTAATACAGCACTGATTTTTTTCATCCTTCTCATGAACCACCCTGGTCTCCAGGCCATCACTAAGGAGAATGTCATGTTAGGCCTTGTTCTTCTTGCTTTCCCGTATCTCTTTATGTTATTAAATTTGCCTAGCAACGCCTGTGTCCCAGTATTAATATGTATTGCTTCTTTCTTCCTTTCTAGCCTAAAGTAGTTTTTCATTACTTCTTATCTAGAGAAATCTACATTTCCTCACATCTCCAATGCTTCTCCATGCCATAAACTCTGAACACCAGAACTTGAATGGCTTATTTTCTTACAGGTACCAAAAAGCTACTATTTTCTCTCTCATCATCCTGCTATTATCAAGCATATTCCTTTGATTCTTTTCTTTTCTTTTTTTTTTTAAGTAAGCTCTACCCCCAAATGTGGGGCTTGAACTCCCAACCCTGAGATTAAGAGTTGAGTGCTCTAGTGACGCAGCCAGCCAGCCAGCCACCCCTATTCTTTTGATTCTTGCCTCCAAAAATATGTTTTGTATTTTCTTATTATAAAGTAAAAGTGTTCATTATAGGAATTTTTGAAAAGAACTGAAGAGGAAAATAAGACCATTTAGAGGAAAATAAAAATCACTTATAACCTCTCTCTTTTAAGATTATGGTGAATTTTTCTCCAGGCTATTTTTAATGCATAAATACTGGAATGATTGGTGCCACGGTAGATATACTCTTCTATAGTAGCTTTTTGTACTTAGCAATATGTCGTGAATATTTTCTCAAGTCATTCAATGTTTTCATATAATAAAATGTTCTTTGGGGCGCCTGGCTGGCTCAGTTGGAAGCGCATGTGACTCTTGATCTTGGGGTCATCAGTTCAAGCCCCACATTGGGTGTAGAGATTACTAAAAAAAAAAAAAATAAGTAAATAAACTTAAAAAAATGTTCTCATATAATAATATTAAATGTTCCCAATAATAAGGATAATGCTTACCATTTACCGGGTGCCTTTTATACCTGCTGCCATCCTACGTGCTTTACATAATCAATTTATTTAATCCTTGCAACCGTCCTGAAGATAGATCTCATGGCTTCATAGGTAAAAGAGTTGAGGTTCGAAGATGTTAAGTGATTTGCTCAACGATGCCCAGTAGCGAACAGATCCTTCTCACTCTTCCTCTGCTCCTTCTGCTATGCCACATTGCCTCCCTTGATTTTTGATGACTGCATAATATGACATCAGGTTAAAAACACCATGATTTAATTTTTTTTGTATTTTCAGACATTTATGTTTGATTTTTTAGGTATGATTAAATATCATGTAATATGTAGAATATAAGTGATTTTTTTATTTTTTATTTTTTTAAAGATTTTATTTATTTATTTGACAGAGAGGGACGCAGCTAGAGAGGGAACACAAGCAGGGGGAGTGGGAAAGGGAGAAGCAGGCTTCCCGACGAGCAGGGAGCCCGATGTGGGGCTTGATCCCAGGACCCTGGGATCATGACCTGAGCCCAAGGCAGACGCTTAACGACTGAGCCACCCAGGTGCCCCGTAAGTCATTTTTTAAAAGATTTCATTTATTTATTTGAGAGAGAGAGAGCAGGAGGGAGAGGGAGAGAAAATCTGAAGCAGACTCCACCTGAGTGCAGTCTGACGCAGGGCTCAATCCCACAACCACAAGATCATGACCAGAGCCGAAACCAAGAGTCCGACGCTTAACTGACTGAGAGAGATATCTAGGCGCCCCTAAGTCATTTTCATTAAACAAACTATGTACACATGTTTACCTATGTGTGCATTAAATAAAAACATTTAGCAATTAACAGCAATTACTCCTAAGGAAGAGGAATTCATGGAATGGGTGGGGAGGACAAGGGGAAGTTTCACTATCGTCTTGTTCACTTCTGTCTGGCTTCAAATTTTTTTTTTTTTTAAAGATTTTATTTATTTATTTGAGAGGGAGAGAATGAGAGAGAGAACATTAGAAGGGGGAGGGTCAGAGGGAGAAGCAGACTCCCTGCTGAGCAGGGAGCCCGATGCGGGACTCTATCCTGGGACTCCAGGATCATGACCTGAGCCGAAGGCAGTTGCTTAACCAGCTGAGCCAGCCAGGCACCCTGGCTTCAAATATTTTTTAAGATCACAAGTGTGTATTATGACAGTAACTAAAAAACTAATAATAAAACATGGTAATGAAGGTTTTTATATGATAATGCTCGGGCACATTTCTGATTATTTTCTTTGGATAAATTTCTAGAAGAAATAACAAGCCAAAAACAGGAGAATTTTTAAAGTTTCTTAGTACATGTCGTAAAATTGCCTTCCCCCCAAAATTTATATACCTACAGCAGAAGTATATGAGTGCCGGTTTGCTGCTCTTTGGGTAACCCTAGGTATTAACATTCTTCTTGTCTTTGCCTATGTCATAGATGAAACATTGTATCAAATTTTGTTTTAGTCTTTGTTCTATAGATTATTGAGTGAGGTTGGATATTTTTTTCTGTTTATCAGTCATTTTTGTTTCTTTTCTTTTTTGGGAGTTGCCCATTCGTGTATTTTACCATATTTCTATTGGCAGATTTGCCTTTTTTTTTTTTCTTGTTAATTTGCCAGAACTCCTTATATATTATAAATACAGAAATATTTGTCACATTTATTGCCAGTATTTTCACCTAACTATAAAAATACAGTCACCTACCTACATTTGCCTTTTGGTTTGGCGTATGACATTCTTTTGAAAAACAGTAGTTAAAATTAAAGAAGTTGAGTAGCCAAGTCTGTCAATCTGGTAGGAGTAATTCAGTTACTTGTGTTTTGAAACTCACATGTAGCAGCTGTTTTTAAATTTAAATTGGGGTGGAAGAGACAGAAGCTGAGATTTAAATGATTTATGGAAGGATTCGTAGGTAGGAGGCAGTAAAGCTGGGCTTGAGAACGTTAATGTTTAAAAAATGCTTAACTCTCAGTGAGGATGAGAAATTTGGGAACTCACACATTGTGTGTGGGCCAGTGTTGAAGAACATTACGAGGGAGCAGTGGAGAGGAACAGGTGACCTGCAGGGGCTGGAAAGGTGGGGCAGCCAGGCCAGGGGTCAGGGTGCAGATGACCAGTCAAGCAACAGTGAAGTGTCAAGAACGAGGAAGAAGAGGTGGGAGTGAAGTGTAGCCATTGCCATGGCACCAAAACGATTGAAAAATACCGTCAATAGATGATCTATCGAATAATAAGAAAATGCATCAAATCTAAAATGAAGTCACAAGAGACCATTTTTATTTGAAAATGAAAAATGTAGTAATCTCACTACAGAATTTACCATTCTGATTGATGTGATGTATGACTTTTTAAAAAAAATTTCATTTGTTAATTCTCAGCAGTGATTGCTGCAGGAACATTGCATTTTTATAACGAATTTCTTTGCTGATGAGAGATAAATATTAAAATAAGTTTCCTCCAGATGCCTAAGTAATTAACACAGCACCACCAATGCAACTGAACCTTTACTGCAGCAGACCTGCACCAGAAATATTTATTTTCTTGTTTACGATTGTCACCGACAAACCATTGATTCGATATAGGTCATGCTGCTAGCTCTATGAATGTCATCTCCTGCCATTGAAAGATCAGTTTCAGAAGTGTCATTAGAAGCCAGTGAAATCCTGGAGAATTTTAGATGATAGTGAGCAAAAACATGTTCTTGAAAACAAGTTATCTTTACAGACTACTCTGTCTCTTAATGTAATTTAGATGCCCATCCAAGAAAAAGAAGCTTCAAAGAAAGAGGTAATTCTTCTGGCCAAGATGAAGCACCCCAACATTGTAACATTCTTCAGTTCGTTTCAAGGTTTGACTTTCTAATATTCTTCAAGTGCTTTAATACTAAAGTGTAGGCACATAGACATCTATAAAAGATACATTCCTGAGAACTGTGCACAAACTCATTTTTTGTAAATGGACTCATTTTCCCATTTACTTAAATCGTAATTTGAGACACTGTCTTTATTTCTTCTCTAGTAAAGTTTTTGTAGACAACTTTCTTAAGTTTGATTAAGTTTTCCCTCCTCTCCTTAATTCTTGCTGCATCAGTAGTTAATGGCTGGTATATTAATCTTGCTACGGTAAGAACTCCTAAATTGTGGCCTCCAGGAATCCACATCTGTTTCTCACATTACACGTTGGCTGTGAGTGGGTGGGGTCTTAAGTCTGGGGTCCAGGTGATGGAGCAGCCCAGATAAGGAGCATGCTCTTCTCCTGAGCGAGAGCAAGGGACAAGACACAGAGCCTGCCACACCATCACTCTCGGAGCCCTGCTAGGATGTGGCCTGTTTCTCACTTTCCTTCTGAGCTCCTGTTCCTGTCGGCTAAGCAGCCACGCAGTCAGCCCTGATAGCGTGGTGACGGGGAGGGTATACTCTGCCTTTGAGAGTTCTTGCTTGTGCTGGGGCAACAGGGGGGCGTGCAATCCTGTTAGAGAAGGGCAGCAAACAGCCACACTACAGGGGAGAAACTGTAAGGAAGCGGTGCCCTTCCTGTGGATGCCCGAATACAGCATCTCTTCTGCCTTCATCTACCACCTGGCTCCAAGGTAAAAATACAAAACAAAACATGAAAGGAGCATTGGTGAGAGACCATTCATTCACTTAACAAACTGTTACTGAGCGCTCACTATATGCCAGGCCTTGTTCTAGGCGCCAGGAATAGAACAGTGAGCAAAACAGGCAAAAGTTCCTGTCCTCGTGGAGCTTACATTCTAGGGGGAGAGACAGACAATAAACACGTCTACTGTACGTCAGGTGCGTATTAGGCTGTGACAGGGCTGTGTCTGCCCGCAGCTCACCGTGGAGCATCCCCATCCCAGCCCCCAGCCCTGGGCAGGGTGCTTGGATTCACAGGTGGAAAGCAGTTAATGGAGCAGGAAGGTTACCTAGATGTCTTCCAGCGCCCTCAGGAGTGTACAAATCAGGAAATAAATATACATAGCCACTATTTTTTGAGCTTTTACACTGTGTAGGGCACTCGGTTTCTTACAAACTAAAACGACTGCATTCAGAGCGGTTCTCTGTATGGCCCTCTTCAACTGCTGGGTATTTTAAAGGAGTTCTCAGGGCTCTTGTGTGGTCTTCCTGGGACTGGAGCAGTACATGTGAGCAGGGAGTTGAGTTGTTTTGAACAACTTCTAAGGGGCAGCCACTGAATAAAGTGCCCTCCGTTCCTATTCTTTGATTCCTAACAAAGCCAGAAGACGATCTTTCTTTTCCTCATTCTTTGGGTTCTTACTGTGACTCCCTCTGTCTGGCTAACACCTGCTCATGCTCAGGCCTTCTCCAGATCATAGTTCCAGTCATGGTGCCCTTTACTGGCAGTGCATAGCCCCTCCGCCCTTGTGTGCGTGCGTCTGTTTACATATGCAAGTCTGAATTGGTTTAAGATAGTCCCGTTAAGATAGCAAACCTAATGAATTCTTTTGTCACCACTTGATCCTCAGCATCCAGCACAGAGTAGGTGCTTAATACACATTGGCTGAGTGAGTACATGGACTGGACCACTTCCACAGAGTAGAATATGTCTTTATGCAAAATAGACATTTGAGGACCATTGACACTGGTGCTGTTATAAAATTAGAGGTCATTTGGATGGTAGAAATGACCTCCACCAAGTGTGTTTATATTGTAAGCTTAAACTTTCTTAGAACAGCTTTATTTTTTGTTTTTGGAGTAGAGTGCCCCTGTGTTTAGGAAGGCCAGAGCTATGGGCACGCCTCTGGCTTTGCCCAGCAGGTTTTTGGGACTTGAAACCTGGAGCTTATCAAGATAAAGCCTTTGTTTACCCTCAACAGCTTGTCTCTGAACAGAAGAACAGTGGCTCTAGTTCAGTAAATGTTTGCCTATAGAAAGCATGAACTTTTTATAAATTTGAAGCAATGTAGGAACAACAAGGGAGTGTAGTGAGATTTTCCTAAAGCTAGATTAATTCAGTAAATATTTATCAAGTACCTCTTACATGCTAGGTGTGTTCTGGGTTTCATCAGTGAACACAGTAGGCCAGAATCCCTCCCTGCACTGTTGTTTGTTGCGGCATAACAAACGACCACAAATTCAGTGGCTTGAACCAACACCCATTTATCTTCTCCTGACCCCTCTAGATCACAAGTCTGGGTGTGGCGTAGGGGATTCTCTGCTCAGGGTCCCACAGCTGGGTCTGCTCTCTCCTCGGAGGCCCAGAGTGCTCTGCCGTGCTTACTCACGTTGTTGGCAGAGTTCATCCACTACGATCACAGGACTGAGGTGTCTGCTTTCTTGCTGGCTGTTCACTGGGGGTGGTTATGGGCCAACTGCCCTTCCCTGCCATGTGGCTCCTTCAGTAAGTCTTCTCCCACTTGCAATCTCTCACTTCCTCTGTCTCTGACCTCTAGACCTAGATCTGGATGGCTCCTATGATTAGGTCAAGCACCCCCCCCCCCCCCGTTAAAATCTCCTTTTCTATTAATCAACTGACTTCAGTGATAACAGCAAAATCCCCTCTGCTGTATGCATGACATCGTCGTGGGAGTGATAGCCCCTCCTATTTACAGGTTCCACCTGAACTCCAGGGGCGGGAGCCCACGGGGTGTGTGCGCGGGGGCCATCTTAGAAGTCTGCCTGCTACAGACTACGGAGTCTGCAGGCTAAGGGGAAAGGGTGGGGAGAGACAGACAATAGATGTAAACATAACTAATAAGCACATTGTATAGTATGTTAGGAGGTGATTAATGCTGTGGCAACATAAAATAGGGTGAGGCAGGAGTGCGGAAACAATTTAAGACAGAGCGGTCGTTTGAGCAAAGACTTGAAGAGCCACGCTCAACTCTGCAGAAGAGCTTTCTCGGCCAGGGGAGCAGCCACTGCAATGGCATGAGGGCAAGAGCAGGCTTGGTGGGTTAAAGGACCGGCCAGGAGGCTCTTGGGAAAGGCAATCTGCTATGGGCCCTGAGCATCTCTGCACATTTCTGCCGAACGTGCCAGGAGAGCTTTGCCCTGACCGCTGTCTACCCAGGCTGTATCTCCTGACTGTGTTCGTAGTGAGCGACGCCGAAGGATGAGGCATCTCCCCCAAGGCAGAGCTGGCCTATGTACTGCTCACTAGAAAGCAGCAGCTTCCTCAGGCTCAGTGTTCCTCTCCTGTCACGTCGCCCACGGCAGGTGCGCATGTCCTCCGTGGAACGAGTGCTAACGTGAAGCTCTGACACCTGCTTTTGCCAAGAGGAATAAAGTCCTTTGCCACTGGCCCAGGAGTCGCATGTCCCAGCATCCATGAAAAAGTCAGAGGCTTGTAAGTAGGGTAGAACCTCACACCTGGCACAGAGCCCTCTGTGGGACGTCCGTGTGAGTTGAGTGCAATGGGCAAGGGAGAAGAGCAGGAGATACTTTTATTCTTGATGCTGATTCTGTGTCCCTCCTTGATTTGGGGTGCTAAAATGCTTTTATTTTATGCAATGATGGTGGTAGTGGATCATATTTCATCAAATCTAGAGGCCATTGGTTTTAAGATGCACCATTACGTGCTAATTCCAAGGAACAATACTGCCAATTTAACTATAACACAGTGCTCTTCCTTATCCCAATTTTTATTTTCTATGTATTAAAAGAGCTTTTTAAGAGGTATTTACTTTCTATTACTCTTGTGCATACGTAAAAAGGAAACTACAAGCAAATTAAATTGGTTAAGGGGTTCTAAAAATCATGCAGGCAGTAATAACATCAAGACTGCTGGGCCCACAGCAACCGATTGGAAGATGCCAATGTTTATAAGATTTTTTAAGAAGCGCAGTTTAGAATGAATTAATTACAGTAATTGTTTTTTACACGTTGGAATTTGACAATAGAAAGGTTGCTTAATGTTAATTCCTACCGTGAGTGCCCCTCAATAGTTTGGAAAGGTCAGTGACCCGTGAGCTTTACAGGTCCAGAAGTTGCTGCCCTACAATGTGTCTTGCACTTCCTTTTTAGAGCGTCCTTTTCCTCCTTTCTGCATTTCCAAATATTATACGTGCTTTAAGACTAAACACAAATCTGTCCCTTAACGGAAAGGGACCTCTCTCACCTCTGCTCTGAGACTCTCCAAACTCTTACTCATGTGGCACGTAATACACTCTATTATAATGCTAGTGTATAGCCTTTATTTCCATCAATGAGATTGGAGGCCATGAGGACAATAATTGTTTCTTATACCTCTCCCCCCCACCACAGTGCTTTACTTTTCTTAAACAGATGGAAATTTGATAACATAAATGATCTTTCCAGACAGTTCTAACCCCATTAAAGATGAAATTAACAGTGGCTAGTGGGGGGGGGGGGAATGCATATTTAGAACCAAATGATGCATAACTGACCCAAATAGTTTCTTCTAGATGGCTCAGCCATGATTAATCCTGAAGCAGCCAATTAACTTCTTTCATGGAAAGCCAGTGTAAGGCTGAGTGAGTTGGAGGTTGGTGGCAAGGAAGTAAAATGGAACCTTTTCTCCTTAGTTTTCTGATTTTGCCTGTCCCGTGGTTTTGCCACTGCCCTTCCTTCATCGCCGAAGTGACCCTCTCAAGGACTGAGCTATGAGAAATAGCAGTTCTCTTAAAACTCATACATTCCTGAAGATAATTGACCCCCTAGATAATTCGGGCGTGTCCGGAAACACCTTCTTAAAACCTTCCTGGACTTGCCAAGTCTGTCCTTCACTGTCTCTTGTCCTCGTTGCCCTCCAAGGCACAGACATCCACGGTCACTCTTCTCATGTATGCTGACCAGCTCCCCAACTAAACGGTCGCCCCCTCATGCAGGGGGTCATTGGTTTGAAGATGCACCATTACATGCTAATTCCAAGGAACAAATATAGAGCAAATATCAATATCAATATATTTGCTCTGTATTCCCAGCACCTCATTCCTTGGCATGTCCTCAATAACCGTCTGTTGATGAATGAATGGATCTGTCCCCTTTAAGGAGGTGGGAGTTGAAGTGTTGAGTCAGAGGATCCCTGAGTTTGTGACTTAGAGGCAACTGAGGGCAGACGCTGTCAGGATGCTCACAGACACTCGGTAGCTGGTTTAGGCTCCTTGAAAGAGAGAGGGAGCAAATGATAGCTATTTGGCAAGAGATGCTGAAATTTAGTGGATGCTCCATAACTACTGGGCAAAACACGAGGAAGATTAATACTTGCTTTAAAGCCTGATTTTGTGCCATTTTTTGTGTGTGCTCCTTAGATTTTTTTTAATTTTTTAATTTTTTTTATTTTATTATGTTAATCACCACTTAACCACCCTTTAAGAAGCCCCTTCCATGTGGCAGCTACCGTGCCAGGCGCAGGGAAGACAAAAGAACAAAGTGTGGGCTCTGTCTGCAGGAAACCCACAAAGGAGTGGGAGAAACGAACAACTGAGTAGGAGCCCTTCCTAGCAGGAGCCCAGCTGGTGGTTGGCTGGTTCCGGGAAAGAGCTGGTTAAGCAGGAAATCATACACACATATTTTTTTGTCTATAAATGCACAGTCATTTGCCAAACTTTTGATATAAGACCAAAGCCTCATCTTTGATGATGAGCGTGTTGAATAGAGTTCTGAATATTCCTTCCTATGTAGACTACTCCCCTCATTTCTGGTTTCCAATTTCTTTTCTTTAGAGTGGAGTCAGAATTTACAGATAGTCTGGGTGCACAGTCTTTTTAAAGCTTTCTCAGTTATTTTCCACTTGTCTTATCCAACACTTAGGTCAAAGACCCCTCTTTTATTATTTTTTTAAAACTACTCCCTTTTACTGAGTTCTCCACAGTAGTCAACATAGGTTTTGTAGACATAATCATCTCTCTCCCTTTTCCATTCATTTTTCATCAGTTCATGCAATAATGACAGTAACAAGTATAATTGGTTTAAACAGATTTGGGGACGAACACAGTGATCTTGGTGAGAATTCGTGGGAACAGAGGTACCTGAGCATGCTAGAGAGTCTAGTAGTTACCAGGGTAACCCTGAGTGGGCAGCAGTAATGGTAATGACTCTAGAAAGTAGGTCAGGCCGAGGTTAGTTTAGAAGAGTGTCTATTGTGCTCAGCAACATAGTTGAGTAAGTGCCATATAAATAAAAGTTTACACCCAAGGTCAAAGGTCCATTAATTCTTCCTGGGGTTTTGGTTAAGATTCATGGCTGCTCTTTTACAGCAGATTTCTCTTCTCTGGCAGGAATGTGTTAATAGTCATTGTTAACATTTACAGAACTCTCATTATATGCAGACATTGTTCTGAGCATCTGACATGGATTAACCCGTTTAATCTTCGCAACAGTCCTTAGAGGAGTTTCTATATTGTTATCTCCACCTTACAGATGAGATAATGAGGCACAGAGAAATTTAAGTAACTTGCCCAGAGTCACAGAGCTAAGAATGTTAAGTGGCGAAGTGGGCTGGGAATCCAGTCCATCATGATTCTGCAGCCAACCTTTTTAACTGTTGTATACTGCATTTTTCTGTATATTCTCCACCTTTGAGAACATGAAAGGTAATGATGCCTTTTCTTATAGAGCACAACAGGTTGTTTATTGTGATGGAGTACTGTGACGGAGGAGATCTCATGAGAAGGATCCATAGACAACGGGGAGTGTTATTTAGTGAAGATCAGGTAAAAACACCTCCAATTTGCCTTTTAATTTATATTAGGGGGAATTAAATTTATAATGCCATAAGTAGTAGGCCATGTTTATATACAGCATGATTTCTGGTAAAGAAATTCAAACCATAAAACAGTGGATAAATATTCTTGATAGATTTAGTCCAGAACATGTTTGCAATTGAGCTGAAATTGAATCTCTTTTTGAGAGTGAACTTTGAGAAACGATAGTGTTGTATTTTTGGACAATCTCCTGTAGGATGCCCTTGAGATCAATCTTCATGGCTACAAAAATGTGAATATGGATGCTCCTCAGCCATTTTAAGTGTGACATATTTATAGCTTCACTCTTCTTCCTTTTACCACTTAGTACGCTGTTTTAAAATAGCTATCCCACTTTGCTAGGGAGCATGGAGGCTCTTCGTGACAATGGCTATTTGGTTTCATTGATTATGAAGAGAGAAGAGAGAAAGGCCAAGAGTAATAGCCTCGATTCCCGTTCTCTCTTTGCACAAACACATTTTTCTTCCATCCTCTGAGCTTCCTTTGGAACCCTCTTGGGAGCTGTGCTCATGAAGGAGACAGCAGGAATGTGTGTGTGGAAGGGAATCCAAATGGGGCCTGTGTGACGGGTGGGGCAGGCCACTGCCTGGAGCAGTGCGTGGGAATGGCCCGCCATCTTTCTTTCAGCCATTTGTCTCTGTGTCCTATTTTACTGTTTAAGGACCACATGCCTCTATCATTTCCTCCTGGAGCTAAAATGGAATAGTTTGAATGTACATATGATTCAAGAATCGGTATCTCTAAACTTCGTAAATTTAATCAACCATCCTTCCTCTGCTCCTTTACATTATATATTTAATTCAGTATTTGTAGAAACCCTCCTTTCTTCCCCTCTAGGGATTATTTTGCCACATTTAATAAAAACACTTTTCTCCACAAAATTTTGAATTACCATAAAACAGTGGATAAATATTCTTGATAGATTTAGTCCAGAACATGTTTGCAATTGAGCTGAAATTGAATCTCTTTTTGAGAGTGAACTTTGAGAAACGATAGTGTTGTATTTTTGGACAATCTCCTGTAGGATGCCCTTGAGATCAATCTTCATGGCTACAAAAATGTGAATATGGATGCTCCTCAGCCATTTTAAGTGTGACATATTTATAGCTTCACTCTTCTTCCTTTTACCTGAAGCTTTGTTGGAAAAGAACTAAAATTACAACTGAATCTTAGCATCTGGAGTATGGCTATTTTTGCTTTTCTTTTCCTTTTACTGTGGCATCCGGCAGACAAAGAACCAATGACATTTTGGAATACTTTAAGGAAGTCTTTATAGGCATAGAACACATTTTTTAAAAAGAGGCTCGTGGCCAGCTTCGATAAAATAAAATCATGACTAAGACATGAAATTAAGTTTCAAAAAGTTTAAAAGTATAATATCTGTTTTTATATCATATACACATATATTGGTATTTCATTGAAAATTTTAATAACCTCACAGATTCTCTGCTTCTGCCTCTTTCCCTCTCTGCCTTGGCGCCCTCCTTCCATGGAAAAGGAAACACTGATGGCACCAGGGTTATCAGGAAATGCTGCTTATCTGCTATCCTGATGCAGTTAGCAAACTAGTGTTAAGAAAAAAAAATCATGAACTGCCTCCCTCTCTCCCCTGCTTCTACTTATCTTTCTCTGTGTGCGGAGTTCCCTTTGATACCAGCACATTTAGATTTCCTTTTTGCACCTTCATTTTTTTTTCTATAAAAAGAGAATCATGTGATAAGATGGTATATCTAGTAATTTCATTCATATAAATACATACACATAAATATGTTATTTCTCTCTTTTTGCATCTTTTCATGAAGACATTTCAATGACCACCAGACTACTGACTGGCTTTGTTTTATGTTCCCTCCACAGATTCTGAGTTGGTTTGTACAGATTTCTCTGGGACTAAAATATATTCATGACAGGAAGATCTTACACAGAGACATAAAAGCGCAGGTAACAGCTCAGAGAGAAGATCAAGACAGAACTGATCTTTTGTTTTCTTGAAATATCTCCAACAACATAGCATTTTCTCCATTTATAGAACATTTTTCTTAGCAAGAACGGAATGGTTGCAAAGCTTGGGGACTTTGGTATAGCAAGAGTTCTGAACAAGTAAGTACTTTTAAAAATCATTTTTCTTTGATTCATAACAGCCAAAATATGTATTTTTAGGTATCATGAATTAAGATATTAAAAGTTTGGTTTCCAGATAGTTTTAGAGAACTATTTCTATAAATGCATTAAATCATTCATTCAGATGATATTTTGCCTAAGATTAAAATTTCCAAGATAAATCTTGGTATAATAGAAATGTTGTATAGTGTGATATAAGCTTATCAAATGAGATGTGACTGAATATGCACAGAGCTAGTGAGAATTGAGTGAAACAGGCAAATTCACACATGCTCTGGGGGATATATTGATGCAACTGTTTTGGAAGACAATTTGGTGGTAGTAAACGTCAAGAGATTTTTTTAATGTTCTATTTGTTCTAAAGGAATAGTTTGATATATGGAATAATTTAAATGCCTAATAATTGGGACATGGGTAAATTTTATAAAGCTTGGCACAAGCATGTACCTGAGTATTATGTAGCCACTCACATTTATGATTTTGAAGACTTCTTGATAATGTGAGAACAAACTTTGTTATATTAAGACAAAAATGGAATTCTGAATTTTATTATTTTTTAAAGATTTTATTTATTTATTTGAGAGAGAGAGAATGAGAGAGAGAGCATGAGGGGGGGAGGGTCAGAGGGAGAAGCAGACTCCCCGCCGAGCAGGGAGCCTGATGTGGGACTCGATCCCGGGACTCCAGGATCATGACCTGAGCCGAAGGCAGTCGCTCAACCAACTGAGCCACCCAGGCGCCCCTGGAATTCTGAATTTTAAATACTCTGTGATCACACCTATATGAAAAATACGCATGAAAAAAAGACAAGAAGGAAATATATCCAAATTTTAATAATAGCTGTTTCGGGATAGTAAGATTCTGGGTAATTTTTTTCTTCTTTATTCACTCCCATATTTTCCAAATTTTAAGTCATGGGACTGCATTACTTTGGTAATTGGAAAGGGGGAACTCTTTCCACATCTAAGAGTTTTGTAATGTAACAATTGTATTTCTTTGTGATGCCTTTAGCCATAAATATTTTTTACGTGTAGATTTTGGGCTGGTGAATTATAAGTTTAAAAATCAACTTATTTTATTACTCTGTTATTAATATGTAATGTGTTGGCTTTATTTTAAGATGTACATTCATCAAATTTTGTGTTATCCATTTTTATACTTTTTTCTTGCATGTCCGTGTCTTAAGCCTTTTCTTACTCCAGTAACAAACCATATTATTTTATTATCTAACATAACTTCCTAGTTCCATGGAACTTGCTAGAACTTGTGTTGGAACACCATACTACCTGTCCCCAGAAATCTGTCAGAATAAACCCTACAACAATAAAACGTGAGTTGCTGACAACTGCTGTGAAAGTCTCAGTAAAGCGGGTGGATTCTCTCTTTCTCATGGTACTTTCATAATTTTGTATTTTCTTCACGTGTGAAAAGGGGATCGCAGTGACTGTCTCCAACCACTTCAGTGTCCCCTGAAGCTTTTGAACGTATTTAGAAGAAAGACATTTCATTTGAAGATACAAGTGATAAAAAGACTAGCACTGAAAATTGCAGTCTCTGTGATGTGCAGCTGTTTGATTTTCATACCTTCCGAACACCATTTAGCCTCACACAGGAAAGTGTTGTGGCTGGGTCAGAAGGGAGCGGGGGTGCTGGATTAGGAGCGAGGAGCCCTAGTCTTGGCCCTGCCACCATCTTGACCCTGCTGGTTGACCGCTGTGGGCCTCAGTTTCCCTAGCTGTAACAAAGAGAGTGTTGGCAAGGCAATTGTTAAGGTATTTCCAGCTTTAAAACCCAACTAGTTTTGTGTGTGGGTTACCAGAGCCTACCCTTGCGGAATAATACCAATATGCACAAGAGTAAAAGGTGAACATGAGGTAGTTTTTACTTCCAGGTAAGGAGAAGCAGAAAAAGAATTCATTTTTCAAAGTTGGCTGCCGGAGGAACTAGTTGGTTTAGCAGGAAGACTGAGTTCCTTCAGGGAGTTAATTTTCCCTTTGTTTTGGAAAATACTCAAGGAATATTTGGCTGTTTGACTTTGCAAGAGATAAGTGGAGGGCAGAGCCCAGATGGTAGAGATTTCTGGAAAGAATAGTAGATACTTCTCTGCATAATAGAAAAACAGGCTTTTTTTTTTTTGAATAGCCTGTAATACCAAGTAGGGATTTGGCCTCCAGTTGAGCAGGAATGCAGCTAGTGGAGCCTGGGTGGAAGGTGAGACTGTCCAGAGAAGCACCCTGGGTCAGCAGCATTGTTTTGTACTGCTTTGTAAAAAATTGGAGTCAACATTTAAATATGCTGATTTGGTGCTTTCGATAATTGGAAGATCTTAGCAATGATCAGCTGGGTAGCTGCTGTAGTAGAGCAGGAAACAGGTCCCTGGTTCAAGGCAGCCCCCACCACACGCAGGGCAGGGCCCTAGAAGACTCAGAAAAGGTTCCACCCAGCCTGGGGTGGTTGCACTCTCTGCGGGACCACACTGGCTGGCTATAGGGGGCACTCTGGGACAGGGGAGGATGTGGGCCCAGGGAAGACCTGGTGAAGATAAAATTCTGTGTGGTCGTGGGAAGTGGTCCGTGAGCCTAGGAACTCTTAGAAAAACACTAGAAAGCAGTTGGAAGTTGTTTCCTACCTATTCTGTAATCACTCTTCATTTCCTCAAGCCTTCAGGATGTCTCCCTCTGCTCCTCCTGGGCACACTCAGAGGAAGTGTTGCTAAACAGTGGAACCATTTTCCTCGATTTACCAAATCCTTGTTTTGACTGTTTCACTTCTCACTGTATTTTCTTTGGTGTTTTAGATTTAATGATGCCTTTTCTGTAAGGTAACTCCATACTAAACTAATCACATATAAATGCTAAGTACTAAAGAGCAAGTCTCTAGTCATCTATTGCAAGCACAATTTTCAAGTTTATTGAGGGCCAGATACTATGTCATCACTTAATAGAACTTTGGTTCTGTCAGTAGCCTTGAGTAGAATATACCTTCCTAAATCAACCAAATTTTACCCTTTGAATCAAAACCAATCTGTGTTTGAGTCCCGCCAGCTTCCTCCAGATTGCTCAGAATTCCATATAGACACACATTTCCTCTGAGCACATGAAGCTGAGGTAAATACTGAGCCCTCAGATTGTAGCAAAGTTGGTATACCTTTTCTCTGCTCCAATTCTGACAAACTATGCACTGTTTCGATTTGACCTCTTACCTTAGTAGGACTAAGAATTGAAAATGTATCTGAAAACATTTGTAAAAAACTGGTCAACCTATAAAATTGTCAAGATCCACAAATATAAGGCACTGTAAGGATAAAGGCCTTAATTGAGAATTATGGATACTTCTTGGCATGTGAACTCTTATCTCCCCTAGGGATATTTGGTCTCTCGGCTGTGTCTTGTACGAGCTTTGCACACTCAAGCGTCCTGTAAGTATGTTAATCATCAGATTAATCCTGAATTATTGAAACTATAAAAGTGAAATTAACTTTTGAGAGGAAAAAGGTTAATGTTTGGAGTTATTAGGTTGTTAAAAATTACATGGACAAGCTATTAAGATGAACGATCGATCCATATATATCGACATGGAAAGATGTGCAACTTGTAAAGTAAAAAACCCAAGTTACAGAACAGTATATGTAGCATATTTTCATTAAAAATAAATTGTGCATGAATATATAATCAGCAAAGGGAAAAGGTGCATGGGGTGAGGTCTGTAGGAAACCAGGCACAAGCTTCCAAGACTTGTCCATGCAGGAATCATGCTAATTTCTCCAGCAACAAGTAGTGACAGCACGTGTGAAATGTTATCAACCAGGGAAGCTCCTTAGAGACCCAGTGCTCAGGGTTTTGATGTGGGACTGGTCATGTGGGCACCCTGTGCCTGGCAGGTACCAAGCTTCCAGACTCCTAGGAAGAAAGCAGGTGTTCAGCATAAACCATATTGTTTGCGCCACCAGTGTAGGTAAAGAGAGCCACTCTGAACATTTAGGGAGTGGTGGGAACTCTCCAGAAATGTGAGTTCCCAGATGCCAGCCAAGGGCCAATATGATAAACAGGCTTTTCTAAGGAGAGCACTCTTAAAGAGTTTAAGAACTCTTTTCTACACAGCTGTTATCATTATTATTATTAATTATTATTATTGTCAAAGGTCAGACAGCTAGTAAGTGCCTGACCAAACCTGATCTTCACTGCCACACAGTGCCGCTGAGCGTTATGCTTATGTGTAAACCCATGGCCTCATACAATGGAAGATTTTCTGGTTTATGAAGAATTTTTGAGGAAATGTTTATGCTATGTTAATTTAGAAAGCAAGGTGCAAAGTTTCATATTATTATGACCTCAACTCTGTAAAGTAAACATTATTTTACTTTTTATTTTTTTTATTTTTTATTTTTATTTTTTTTAAAAGATTTTATTTATTTATTTGACAGAGAGACACAGCGAGAGAGGGAACACAAGCAGGGGGAGTGGGAGAGGGAGAAGCATGCTTCCCGCAGAGCAGGGAGCCCGATGTGGGGCTCGATCCCAGGACCCTGGGATCATGACCTGAGCCAAAGGAAGACGCTTAACGACTGAGCCACCCAGGCGTCCCTACTTTTTTTTTTTTAAATGTAAGCTCTATGTCCAATGTGGGGCTTGAACTCACAACCCCAAGATCAAGCGTTGCATGCTCTACCCACTGAGCCAGCCAGGCACCCCAGTAAACATTATTTTTAAAAAGACTAGAAGGAAATATACCCCTGGCTGACAAAATTATACGTATTTGCCCTGTTTGTAGCTTCCTCTACCTTCCAGTTTTTTATAATGAATAAATATTATTTTGATAAGAAAAAACTAAAACTAAAAAAACCTTGTTTTATATAACATGGCATCACATTGTGTAACTGCCTATAATATCTACTCATGAAATATTAGTTGATGAAAACCATTTAGGGTGGACCATAGTACTTCTAACTGAAGCTTTAAAACATTGTTTTTTGGTTTTGCTTTGTTTTGTTTTGAGATTCAAATTCCACTTTTTTTATTTAAAAAGTCCAGCTTGAGCAAAAGCAAAAGGGCTGCTTCCACAAGGGTCCCTCAGCTGGACCAGGGAAGGGTGGTCATTACCAGCCCCCCCCAGTCCTGGGGTGCAAAAATCTGAGGGTGACAGGCAGAGGGCCCCGGCCCCAAGTGTGGCGGCCCTTGTGGTGAGCACCTGTTTTGTTTCTTGATACTACTTTACAAGCTACTATTCAATGTTTTCTCTGATTTAGTATCATCATTCCTTGTCCTTTCAGTTTGAGGGTAACAACATACACCAGCTGGTTCTGAGGATTTGTCAAGCGCATTTTGCCCCGATATCACCACGGTTCTCCCGTGACCTGCAGGCCTTGGTAACTCAGCTCTTTGAAGTATCTCCCCGAGATCGGCCGTCTATTAATTCCATTTTGAAAAGGCCCTTTTTAGAGAATCTTATTGCCAAATACTTGACTCCCGAGGTGAGCTTTGAGGTGATTCCATGTGGATTCTGACAGAGATTTTGGTTAGCAAGTCCTTGACACATGTGTTCCATCTTAGGTCATTCGGGAGGACTTCAGTCACAGCCTCCCACATAAAGCAAGACCGTTGGCTTCTCAGCCTGCAGGGAAGGGGGTGCAAGGTAAGAACGATTTGACCCCGTGATCAAAAAACATTTCTTATGTGTGTCTCATATACGTGTGTCCTGAGATGAAGCCCTGCATGGGGCTCTGCACTCAGCAGGGAGTCTACTTAAGATTCTCTCTCTCCCTCTCCCTCTGCCCCTCCCTTTCTGCTTTCTCTCAAAAAAAAAAAGCCTGCTCACACATTTCACCCAACAGTGTGGCGTGAGTGGTGTGGTCTATAACCCATGCGATGATCACTACATGTAATTACTTGGGCCATTATCCTATGCATCCTTTCTCTGTAAATGTTAGCGTTAATCCCTAATTTTTTAAAAGTAGTGTTATATATACTAGAAATATGTGAAGGAACCCTGGATAAAATGGTTTTCTCCATTAAAAGACAATGCAGACTAGTTTTCCACGGGGACTTCTCTCACTGGGTCTAAATATCTCGGGATAAAGCGAACTTCCTGTGTCGTGAAAGGTCCCTTATGTTCGCACTCTCACAAGCATCCATGTTAAGATGTGGACATTTTAAAGAAACTGAAGTTGTTTTATTTTGGTTAAATAAGATTCTACAATACAGAAAGCGAGATTCCAGGGAAAGTGCCTACCAAGATCAAGGCCATCAGAGCCAATTAAAAGGAAGGAGCTATTGTATAGAAATGAATGGATCCCACCAGCTGGAGCTCAGAAGCCTGTGTCTGTAAGTCATATAAACTCTTCCTCTGATTTGTTAGCAGGTGGCATGTCCTACAGACCTACTTGCACATGTTCCTAGGCTACAAGCGCATGACTTTGGAAAATACCAGCTTTGTGCTTATGAGCAAAATCATTCTGTAATGAGCATTAAAGTGGTACTTCATTGAACAACTTCTAGGTGTATTTCCTTATAAGTATTCTATGTACTAGTTTTAGTTTTCCTTTTACAACTCAAAACCTTTTGATTTCTTTAAATAAGGTTTTTCTATATAGAATAAGTGAGTTGTATGGCAGCAGAAAACATGGTGCATTTCATTCCCTTAATTCTAACATGGTATATATAATTGAGAAATTTTTATTATATAGTCAATGATTTTTTTCCTAGGGATTTTTAGGCTTAGTTATCTGAATCCATGTCAGCAGAGTGTTGAACCTCTTAGTTCATGCTAGTGGAATGCTTCTGGTATATAAATGATAAAATGGCTATTGCCTTTTAATTGAAGAATTGTATTTTTTAAAGAAGGCAAGATTTTTTAAAGTACACCAAGATGTAAAGAAGTTTATAAAAATAGAAAATAATAATAGTGAGTTTAGTTTCAGAGCTTGGGTTGGGTAGGCAAAGTCCCTAGCTAAGCATTTTTGGTAGACCAACCATTAAGTATGCAGGATTCCTCTTCACACCTTAGTG
The DNA here is from genome assembly GCF_964656455.1 of Halichoerus grypus. Taxonomy (NCBI): domain Eukaryota; kingdom Metazoa; phylum Chordata; class Mammalia; order Carnivora; family Phocidae; genus Halichoerus; species Halichoerus grypus. The sequence goes on along the minus strand of NC_135715.1, from coordinate 61,111,609 downwards.
AAATCATAAACTACTGTGCTACCGTAGGACTTAGACTTCTAAAATACTTTCCAGTTCTAGGATTTGGGGATCCTAAGATTATTTTACTCTAAAAAATGAGTCTAGAGCAAAAACAGCAAAAATATACTTACAGTGCCTTGTTTTAGCTGTGGTCACTATCAAACTGTCAGTTATTATGGATTTTAATTATGTGTCTTCAAAATCTTTCCTCTTCTTTTTGATCCTTCAGATAAAAATGGTAGAAAGGCCCAAACTTGCTGCAATGCGTGGACATTATGACTATTATTATGCCCAACTTGATGTGTTGAGGAAGAGAGTGCACGAACCAAGTTACCACTGTGTTCCTCAAAAAGATTCTGGAGTTGAGAAGAATTATAATCAGGAAGAAAGCCACAGTCCATCACCAGGTCAATGGTAATGTTAGAGTCTAACTTAAACTTTGGTCCTCTGAAAATGTCTTGATATATCAACATTTATTCTGAAGCCCTCCCAATTCTCCTAAAACAAATAATCCAAGAAGAACTTCCAAACTTTCCATCTTGAATACTTAATTCACAGTTCCCTTGACCCTGTTTCATCTCAAATCTAATGTAGCTTATCTTCTTATCCATTGAACCATGAGCAGAAATTCATACTCCTGAATTTTTCCTGTTTTTTCTTCCTTCTAGTAAATTCCACCATCCGGGAGGATGAAAATAGTTATATATGTATCATTTTCCAAAGAAGTTATTAATATTAATCCATAATAATTGAATTGTAATCAAATTATCATTTGAGACATATTGAAAAGGAAATACCTTTCATTTAGCATTTATTTTCTTGGGATCTTTCATTTGTGCGCCAGTGTGAGGAATAGAGGTAAAGGAATGCGACACCATCTTGTTCTCAAGGAGCTCAGAGCATAGTGCAGGAAATGGACAAGCAACGGGGATGTCGAGGCTATTGATCAGATACCTGCCCAAAGCGTGACAAGATTCTGGAAAGGGTTTTTCTTTTTCCCTCCAACACATTGTATGTAGACCATGGATGGACTGATCCTATCCTGAAGAAATATCACTGCATCGGAATATTTTTCTGTTTGATCCTCTCCTGTATCACCAATTGGTACAGTTCTCTTTGCTTCCTTTCTTCCTGATTCCCAAGTATGCATTCTATAACTTCGAACTACTTCTTGAATTCAGAACTTTCAAGCCACAGGTAAACTGTGAATCTCATTAAGAAATCTAATAAATAAATAAAATCCACTCCTTAAAATTGTGCCTAAGACTAGTGAAAATTCCTACTCAAGCTGAACATTTTTATTTTCTAAGGCCTGCTGAATACCTTCAGAGGAAATTTGAAGCTCAACAATATAAGTTGAAAGTGGAAAAGCAGTTGGTAAGTAAAATTCCAATTACTAAGGGCAATCAGGAATTTCCTGCTCACAAATATTCATGGGTCCTTAAGTCAAAGTGCATTCCACATAGAGGATGAGGACTACCCTTCACCTTCTCCAGTTTTTAATAGCTTAAGAAGAATAATGGAAATGTGCCTGAATCACGGTCTGGGAAGTCTGGTTTCTTCCCTGGCTCTATCACTTGCTATGTGACCTTAGGCAGGTCATATGACCTCTCTGAGCCTCAGTTTCCTTTTTGTAAATGACAGTTTGAGAGTAGATGAGCTTCAAGGTCCCCTTCAGTGCTATAGTTCTTTGATTCTAATTTATTAGACTTCTATACATTTTTAAAAAGATTTTATTTATTTATTTGAGAGAGCGAAAGCGAGAGAGCTCAAGTAGGGCAAAGGGCAGAGGGAGAAGCAGACTCCCCACTGAGCAAGGAGCCCGATGTGGGGCTCGATTCCGGGACTCTGGGATCATGACCTGAGCCGAAGGCAGCCGCTTAACCGACTGAGCCACCCAGGTTCCCCGAGAATTCGATACACTTTTTTAAAGGTGACTATTGTATTTTATTTGAAATGAAAATTAACCTTTAAGTATAGTGTCAGAGTTCTGGGGCTGAAGGAGGCTGGATGTGCATCCTATTTCTGTCACTCTTATTTTGGGCTGCTCAAAAGCTCTAGTTCTATTCTCCTACTTAACCTGATGCCCCAGGGTGGCTCAACTTTTATAGAACTTTAATTTCACAATTATAATTGAACTGTTCAGAAAATGGATCGAGGTGTCTCACATGGTAGCGTAAAATATTGATTGCTTATGATAAACAACACAAATGGTTTTATTAATTTTCTTTGCTTTTTAAATGTGTCATAGTGAAACTAAGAAAATTCTACTGCCCGCTCCCCAGCAGTGAATTTGATTCACGATATAATTCTTGTTTAAAGAAAAAGATCCAAGGTCAAATGAGAAGACATTTCTGAAATGCAAGTATGCTTTATAAATCATTTCATTCAATTGATAGGGTCTTCGTCCATCTTCTGCTGAGCCAAATCACAACTGGAGACAAAAGCCAAGAAGCAACAGAGAAGAGTCTCGATTCCAGGAGCTGCAGATCAGGAGAAACGAAATGAAGGACCAGGTTAGAAACAGTCTGATTCCAGATCTACCAGTGTCCCTGCACCTTGTCTTTGTGCTGCATAGGATATTACTTTCAGCATCTGCAGTACGCCTGAGGGAGAGGCCTCTTGCACAATCCTTGGACACACTCATGTGAAGCTCCCTGCTGGGAGTTTCAGGGGATACAGAGATTTGGATTTCACCTCCTCAGAGAATGCAGGAGAGCAAAGTTCATAAGGCTTTTGACCTCAGATTGATAATGTAATTGTCCACCATTACCATTTCTGAAATTTGTATTCGTGTCCTTAGGCTGCCTTAACAAAGTATAACAGACTGGGTGGTTTAAAACACCAGAAATGTATTGTCTCCCAGTTCTGGGGGCCAGAAGTCCAAAATGAAGGTGTCAGCATGGCCATGTTCCCTCTGAAACCCGGAGGGGACTCATTTGCCTCTTGCCAATCTTTGGCATTCCTTAGCTTGCGGCTGCATGACTCCGCTCTTTGTCATCACGTGGCCTTCTCTCTTCATGTCTCTGCCTTCACGTGGCTGGCTTCTTACACCCATGGTGTTGGATTAGGGCCCCATTCTACTCCAGTATGACCACATCTTAGCTCAACTAGCTACATTTGCAATGACACTATCTCCAAACAAGGTCACGTTCTGAGGTACTGGGGGTTAGGATTCCAACATATCTTTTTTAGGGGGGGAACAAAATTAAACCCATAAAAGTGGGATATATAAAGTAATTGTATGTCACTGACACATTTTGGGTTATATATAAAAGTGAGATCGCCCAAAGCCCCCCTCTCACTCATAGGGAGGGAAGTAGCCCAGCTGAAACGTAAGGCAGATTATCATCTTTAGGAACACTGGGTTTTCTAATTCTTACTGTTGATCACACATTCTTTAAATTCATAAGCTGTGTAGAGATTACTCTGTTCAGTTGTTCACCAGCATTTAAAATTTTTGAATTGGGATTGTCTTCCAGGAATATTGGAAGCAGTTAGAGGAAATTCGCCAACAGTACCACAACGACATGAAGGAAATCAGGAAGAAGATGGGGAGTGAACTGGAGGTGAACACATTTTTCTCCTAAAGGAAACATGGTTCTACTGATTTAGATCTAACTAAGTTGAGCAGGTTTCAAAAGTAAGGATCTCCTCATAGAAAAGATAAAATGTTACCATGCAAACTTTTAATAGGAAAGCTAACGTTTAAGTGAAGCTTTTATTATTGTTTACTTGAGACTACCCACGCTGGTGAGGACATCTAAGACTCTCCGGTAGGAATGGCTATTATTAAAAATATTCATTGTCTTCCTTGTGAATCAGTCAATACTTATTGACAGAGCGTCTACTTTACACCAGAACTAGATTAGATGCAGGAAGTAAGTCCATGCCCATAAGGGAGGGAAAAGGATGAGCATTTATTGAATTCAACTAGATTGGAGTAGCCTCATATGCAGGGGTAAGGTTCGAAAAGTCTGGATAAGGCCACATTTGAGTGCAGTCGGCTTGAAAAGTTGATTCTTGAAAATCCCTTAAAGGCACCACATTGGAAACTCATCTTCCATCTCTCAGATCACTGCTTTTTCAGTAGAGCTCCAGCTGAGACAGCTGGCCTGGGTCTGTAGACCATGTTGCATGAAAAACACACGAATGTCTAACCATAGCACCACCCTCATGCCCTGGAATGCTCCTCCTATAAGAGGCCTGTGGTTCTGAGGCCTGCCGAGGACACGGCTGGCCCCCAGCTCACAGGCATGGTGTGGAATTACCCACACTGCTGGACTTGATTTCTTTCTCCCTCTTCCCCACCCCTGAGGGCACATAGATGAATTAATATGGGTGAAGAATAGCGTACAATTCAGCTGTACGTACTCGGGCTCCGAACTAGAGTGCTCACATACTTTATCTCATCTTACTCCCCATGATAGGAAAGGTAAATAATTCATCCAAAGTCACTTTGATACTACGAGGCGGGACTAAACATCTGATTCTGAAACCTCTACTCTTTCTAACATATGCACTTCTACTCACAGAGAGTTGGAAAGATATGACACACATGTATGAGCAATGATTGAGTAAGACTGAACATAGTTAAGCTCTGTAAGGGCACAGGAGTAAGGATGAGCCAGGTGAGCGTTTTCATGGTCTAATCTGGTCTGAGAAGAGGAGCAGAGTTAGCAGAGGGAGAGCTGAGGGGGAAGGCATTCTGCAGGAACCACGCAGAGGTCCACGCAGGACTGGAGGCCCTGGAGCGGGGAAGGTGGGAGACAGTTCTCTCTAGAGCAGGGGATTGGTTAATGGTGAGGAGCCTTGTTTTTTAAGGCATGTCTGTGATGGGAAACTGGAGTCCAGGAAGGATGGAGAGCAGACTTTTCTAGAGAGACCATGAAAGCTGCACGTGGGGCATGCCGAGGGCAGCCACAGGGGAAAGGAGCTGGAAGGAAGGCGCTGTTCCAGCCATTTCCACTGATGGCGCCTTGGCAGTGGGAGGAGAGTGTTTCCTCACTAGAAATCCCACTCAGAACTGGCCACGGTCCACACTGTGGACTTCAGAACCCACTCAGAACCAATCCGATTGACTGTGTATCATTTGTACTTTTAGGAGGACTCAAAAATAAGTCATAAAACCTATTTAGTGAAGAAAAGCGACCTGCCCGTCCACCAAGAGGCCCCTGAGGAAGAAGCGCCTGCGCAGGTGACGATTATGTGATGACAATGGGTTTCCCAGCGAGCTGGCTCTAGCCCGGACGTTCTCAGCCCTCACCGTGCAGGGGAGCCGTGGTCGAAAGTTCTTAAAAACTCAGATGCCTGGGCTCTACCCCAAATGGCCTGGGGTGGGGCCCAGGCATCCCGTTTGCAGCAGCTGGCTGGGTGGTTCGGGGTGCAGCCCAGTTTGAGACCTGCTCTCGTGCCTGTTTGAGAGTTCAGCGTTCTGGATGGTGTTCAAGTCAGGGTCTCAGACACATGGGTCAGAAATCTGATGGTTAACGTCTTTCTACTTCAACCTTATGTTTTTGGTGGGAGGAGGGAACTGGGCAGAGATGAATTATCAAATGGCTCTCAAGGAGTTTTTTTTTTTTTCCCTTCTGGGAGGTCTTTCACCTTTATCTTCAAGGTGCCATGAGGGCTTGGTTAAGGGCAGGTGAGGGGGACCCATGCTGGGTGAAGACCGAAAGTGTTTTGCCTTGTGAAAGACCCTGGGACCTTCCATGACGTGATGCCGGGCAGCTCTAAAGTGGACTGAGTAGGGGAGATGGGGCTCAGGAGTCTAAGATGGTTGTATTTTAAGGAAAATAGAGAAATAGGACACTTCTACAATTGAGACGACCAGACTACACAATCCAATCAGATAGCCAACTTCACAAAGAAAGTAAGATACAAAAGCCACAGTCCTGTTTCAGAGTTCATGATATTGCAAGGCAGAAAAACACCCTTCCCAGGGGTGCAGGGCAAACAGGTAATAGTGAGTCAAACCAACACATCCTGTATGTGAAGGACCTGCAGACGGGACAGCAATTAATTCTAAGGGAGAGATGATAACGACCTCGTGTAAAATGGTGGAGAGAAGAAAGCATTAAAACACACACGTGCACACACACACACCGTGGAGACTCATGTGCTTCTGGCTAGAAAGGGGTGGTACCATTTACTAAAGCCTGGGAAGAGTGGGGAGCAAGCCTGTGGTGGGGGGCAATCAAGAGTACCACTTCGGACATCAGTTGAGTTCGAGAAAACCTGAGGGCTTCCATGCCTCCTTCACAGTGCTGACTTCACTGCTCCCCCAGCACAGATCATGCTTTCCCCAGACCTTCATACACGCACGGTGCAACATCATTCCAGGGTTTATGCCAAATGCCGAGATAGGCTGTTCCTGCGTTACTCTCGTCCCCTGCTCATCTTCTCTGCTGTTACCCTACTTCATTTCCTTTCAGCACTTAGTACTTTCTGAAGTTATGTTGTTAATTTACCTCATGGATTACCTATTTTATTCCAGTAAAATGTAAGTTCCGTGTCAGCAGGGACCTTTGGTCACATTCACTGCATTAATCTGTTGTGCAGGACAGTGTCTGGCCCATGGTGGGTGCTCAGTATGAATTTGTGGAATGAATGTCAAAGTAAAGATGATGCTAAGTAAGCCGCGGAGTACGTGAGCCTGTGGCTCAGAGGGGAGGAAAGAGCAAACCTGGAGATACACATTTCAGAGTCCTTGCATAAAGGTGGTGCTTATATCCACTGAGGAAGGGAGGGGCAGAGGGCCCAGGACCGGACCCTGAAAAAGCGCAGAACTTACAGCTCCTTTGGCACTTTTGCCATCTACTTTCAGTCATCTCTTCTTTGAAATTGCCTGTCAATTTTTTGAGCCCTCTCCTTCCTTTTTACTATCATGAGCAGTGCAGTTTTCTTGTTTTCCTGATTACCATCGTAAGCCTCCTAAGGGAGGGATCCTGTAGCCAAAATTGCATTCTTACATAAATAAAATCTTTTAAAAAAAGCAGAGTGGGGAGACTCCTGGGTGGCTCAGTTGGTTAAGCATCTGCCTTCGACTCAGGTCATGATCCTAGAGTCCCTGCTCAGTGGGGGGTCTGCTCTTCCCTCTGCCCCTCTCTGCTTCGAGTTCACTCTCTCTCTCTCTCAAATAAATAAGTAAAATCTTCAAAACATTCTTGAATTAGATTAGATTGTACTGGACCAGAGTGACAAGCACTGTCATATTATGGAATTTTCCCCACTGCAAGGCCACTGTTCAGTGTATTAATATTTCAAGTTAATGGGTGCTGTGTCCAAGTTTGTAGTGAGTTTTTAGTGAATTATTATTAACTTTCCTTTACAAAGGCATGTTTTTATTCTCAAATTAATCATGGGATTCAATCCAGAAGTCAAATAATATAAACAGACCATGCTGTGAATTCAGGGATTGTGAAACTATAATTGTTTGATCAATATTAAATGCTAGATATTAATTTTTCTCTAAACTTGCAGGACACTGAAAGAGACTTGAAACAAATTAGAGTTCAGAACATAAAGGAAAGTAAAATTCTAGAACAAAACTGTAAAGCTAAGGTAATAAACATTTTGTCTTGCGGTGTCATATTAAACAGCTCGCTGGGGGGTCCCCACCTTGCAATCTGGGTTGCCTACAGGATATCCCCCCCTACTATTTTATGGACTTGCCTAATTTTGCGATGTTTGACGAATGGTTTTAAGTATCTGTAATGTCAAATAGGAGTTGTGATTTTAACATTTTTATTGGATTACTAAACTAACATTATTTTCCTTCCTTTCTTCTAGAGAGGGGTGAAGTTTGAAATTAGTTTAAACCAATGTATTTCTGATGAAAACACCCTCCAAGAGGAAGAGGTATGCCATTAAATATTTATTTCCATTAACAGTTATAAGAAAAATGAGTGTCTTAATAGCACATTTAATGAAATTTTTCCATAGGTCATAGGGAGAATTTTCTTAAATCTTCCTAGAAGGATCTCTGGTGTTCAAACGAGTCTTCCAAAATGCTTTTTTATCCTCCCATTCTTTTTTCATTGAGATTATTCCCTTAGATGGATTATTCCAATTTAATTTATTTTTCTCTTATAAAGGAATTATTTTCCTCATAATATTAACTTTCTTGTCATTGCCAAATTAAAATAGGATACTTAATTATAGTCAGCAACTAATATACTTACCTAAAAAATTGAGCAGATACCCTGAAACCATGCACATTTATTTTAGGTCTTAATTAGTTATCGGTAACTTTGTGCAGGTCTTTGGGTGAATCTCAATTATGCACTCAGGCTCTCATTGACACAGTGATAAATGCACAAATACAGTAAACTCAAACCTCATTTTATTACTTGTATTCAACATCTTTTTTAATCCCACTTTTTACCAGACCTCTAACAAATATCAAAATCAACTGATTTGTGTTTCCATTTCACCTTCTCTAACTTTGCCTTTTAAATGACCAAAAGTTATGTGTGTGGACATGTAAGTTCTGTATCACATCTGATACTCAATTTCTTTCTTTCATCTTCATTAGCTGAAAAATGTTTAATGTTATCATTTCTTTCCGATTTTTTGTTTTGAATAGACTTTATGTTTTAGAGCAGTTTTGAGTTCATGGCAAAAATGAGCAGAAGGTACAGAGATTTCCCATCTATTCCTGGTCCCCTCACGTGCACAGCCTCCCCCCCACTGGGGTGGAACATTTGTTACAACTGATACACTCACATAGACACATCGTAATCAACCAAATCCACAGTTCACATTAGGGTTCACTCTTGGTGGTGTACATTCTATGGGTTTTGACGTAACAACCCATATCCATCATTATGGTACCACACAGAATAGTTTCACAGCCCTAAAAATCCTCTGTGCTCTCCTTTTCTTTGAGATTTTTCCTACCATTTTGTCACATAGAGACTTCTTAGAGTGGTGACTGTTAACTCTCACCTCTTTAAGCATTAGGTATCTTAGTGTCCCAGACCTAGGAGGATCAGAGGGGGCCCGTTTCTGGGTTGGAGTGGCACATCCACAGTGCTCCTGTCAAGTCAGGTGCTGAGGGTGGCCTGGTAGTATAAAGGGATGGAGTCAAAAAGTTTTATCTGCCACGGTGTTCACCCTTTGTTACTCGATGCTTTGATGTGCTTGAAACAGAGTGATCATTTTAGTATTGATTATGGGGTGTTAGGAGTAGTTTTAGGGACCGTTTTGGGAACATTGTGCACCTAAAGCAGGGCGTGGACGAGATAACCTTGAGAGTTCTATAGATTGGAACCTCAGGAGAATAATATCGAAGGCAGCAGGTCTGGATAAAATCAAGTTGCCATATGATCAGTGCTTGTCACTGTTGACAAGGAGAAGAAAGAAACACACTCCTGTCTCTATCTTGTTCCAACATAGTTCCAATTTTAAAATGCTATAATTTATTTGTTTAATATACGTATACTGAATACTTACCATATGCCTTGGGAAATGTTATTACTGGAAACACAAAAAATTTTTTTGACATATTTTTTTTCCTCAAAATATGGCTCGTCATGAAACACCGTGGCATTGCCTTAGGCAATGGACGTGCAAAATAAAACTCTGCCCTTTGAGCATGGCATGAAGCTTAAGGAATATAAGTGCGTGAAGGAGTATGAAGATGATACAGACAAAGCATTTGAAGAACTCTGTTGCCCAGAAGCAGGTACGTGTCGTGCCCCTTGAAAGCCGGAGCTAGAAGGGGCGTTTTATCGGCAGTCCATCACAGTCCCCGGCCTCACTGGCCGGCAACACCGTTGTCCCGGAGCTGGGCAGAGCCCCGGCTCTGCCGCCTGAGACCCGGCCGTGTGCTCTTGCCCCGTGCCGTCTCCTTGGGCAGTCGCCCCAGACAGCACCCCCACGCCAGCCACTTTTCTCGTTATCTGCTGGAAGGTTCCACGGACTTGTCCCACTAGGCTTGCAGACTCAGCATTTGTCCAGTTGAATTTCAGAGCTCTTCCTTCCCAGTGAGCAGCCTGGCAGGCTCTCCCCTGAGATGTCTCTGGAGTTTTCCTCCCCGATCCCTCTGCCACTGGTTTCGGGCCTGGTCATCTCGGAGCGGTGGGGTGAGGCAGTGAGTGCTGGGACTTTGGAGGCAGACGGGAGTCTGGATCCCAGCTGGCGCTGCTGCCTTCTGATGGGGTGACCTTTCACAAGTGACTACAGTGCTCTGAATCTCCGCTTCCTCTAGGAACGGGGATACTAGTACTTGCCACACAGGTTTACTGGGGGGACTAAAGTGACATCTGATATATAAATACCTGGCACATGGTAGGTGCTTAACAAATGCTATTTCTAACTTGCCCCCCCCCTTTTTTTTTGCCTCTCGCTGTACTGCCTTATTCTCCTATGTGTTCTTCTTTTCTCTAGTATCTCCCCCTTCATTCTCTAAGTGGTTGCTGGAGATTTCTTGTTATATTTTTGGGTAATGCCTGCAGGATTCCCCATTGCCCATCCCACGTAGTATTCTATTTAACACTGTGGGGCCTGATCTTGTTGTGACCCACCTTTCCTGCCCCAGCACCCCTCTTTCCTACCACTGATGATGGGATCCAGACAGCCTCCTGGAGCACCCCCCCCCCCCCTTATAGCTGCATGAGCATTTGCACACCCTGGCTTGGCTCAGTTTCTTCTTCCTGGAATAATACCTCTCACCTCATTTCCATCTGGAAACACCTTTATTCGGTTCAGCAGGCATCTTAGTGAGAACCTCCCACGTGCACAGACTGTGCCAGGTGATAGGCACCTCAAAGATGAATGAAAACGGGGTCCGCCCTCAACATCACCGTGGTGTCGGAGCCGAAGTGAGGAGGCACAAAATATGTTTTCTGAGCCCACATACTAATCATCGTCAGAGCACCGGCTGGCTAGAGTCAGGAAGGTACCCACTCCTACAGAGCTTGGCGTGCTCAGGAGCTGGGGCTTTATCCTGCATGATGACCTTCAGTCGAAGGGAATTAACTCCTATCTGTGACGGAGAAAGATCATGCTGGCTGCGGCGTCAGGAGGGCGTGGGGTGGCGGGACTGCGGGCAGGAGGATAGCGGCCCAGGTGGGAGATGACAGGGGCACAGGCCAGAGCAGAGCAGTGAGAATAGACACCAAGTGCGAACCACTGAGTGTGGGGGTTGAGGACGAGAAGAAGGTCAAGGACCCTCCTAGTTTTAGGAGGGTCCTAATTCAGATGGATGAAGCTGTCACCAACCAAATGGGCACACACATCACGCAGAGGGAGGTGAGCGGACATAGTATAACGCTCTAGATTTGGGCCATATTGGCGTTCAGGTCTTCATGAGCCTCAGCTGGAGATGCTTAGAAGATGCTAGCTGTGTGAGAAGGAAGCTCTGGGGCAAATCAGGGTTTCCTTAGCATACACAAGGTATTATCACAATCACCTTAGCAATGGTCAAAAATACCTAGGCAGAGGGACTAGTGTGAGAAGGAAACGAAGCTTAGGACAGACCTTAGCAATGTTTAGACAAGGTTTGAGGAAATCCGGAGAGAGCAAAGCCAAAGGAGGAGAGAAAGTTCTAGAAGGAGGGTGCAGGGTTGGCAGCATCAACCAGAAGAGAGAGGCCAAGTGAGGTGGGTTGAATAACAGCCTACGGATTTGACCACAAGGAGCCCTTCATTTTCATACTGAAAATTGTCTTTTAACTTGTCTGCATTCCTATAATTATAATTCAGGTTAAAAAAATTTTTCCATAGGTTTTGACCATCCATATGTCTCTTGTGAATTATGTGCTCTTATCCTTCATCCCTTTATCCACTGAAAATGGCATTTATTTTTTCCTTTATAAGACTCTTTAGGTTAAAGCTTTACCTGTAATATGTATTACAAGTATTTTTGTCATTTGGTTTTCAGATCTCATCTCTAGTAACAGCAGCAAGTGTATGTGTGTGTGTGTGTTTGTGTGTGTACATATATAATTTAGGAATAAACTTTATAAGGATTATGCAGAGCATGTGAAGAATACTATAAAACCTTGCTGAAGTATTTAAAGATCACTCGAATAAATGGGGAGAAATAACATTGTTACATATTAGAAATATTCTTTCCAAATAAATATATGGAATTTTGCCAGTTTCAATTAAATCATCAAAGCCACAAAAAGATGGAGACATCTTGCCAGATTGGAGAATCTTAGATACTCTTAAGCAGACAAATTTAGAAAAGAAGAGCAGTGAAGGGGCACATCCACTTTCAAGTATCAAAATATATTCTGTTATTCTGCAAATTATAAAACAATATGATACTAGCACCAGAACAGATAAAGCAGTGAAAAGAAGAAATAGTTTAGAAACAAACCCTAGGATGGATAATAATTCAGTGTATGCTGAAAGTTACATCACAAGTCAGGGGGACAGAAAGGCTCAATCAAATAAATGCTGCTAGGCCAACTGGTTAACAGTTTGGGAAAAATTGTGAAATCAGACCCTATTTAATGATACAACAAAACAAATTTTTAAAAAACCGAAGAGTTTATACATAAAAAATGAAGTTATATATTAGAAAATGAAGTAAAAGAACAATCAAAACCAAAAGGCAACCTATGGAATGGGAGAAGATATTTGCAAATGACATATCTGATAAAGGGTTCGTTTCCAAAATATATAAAGAACTTATAAAACTCAACACCCCAAAAATGAAAAAGCCAATTAAAAAATGAGCAGAAGATGAAGTCCCAAGGCACGTACTGCATGGAGCACTGGGTGTTATACAAAAACAATGAATCGTGGATCACCACATCAAAAACTAATGATGTATTGTATGGTGACTAACATAACATAATAAAATAAAATTTAAAAAATAACAACAAAAAAAAATGAGCAGAAGACATGAATAGACATTTTTCCAAAGCAGACAGACAGATGGCCAACAGACACATGAAAAGATGCTCATCATCACTGATCATCAGGAAATGCAAATCAAAACTACAATGAGATATCATCTCACACCTGTCAGAATAGCTAAAACCAACAACAATGAGAATCTTTGTGTTGGCAAAGATGTGGAGAAAGGGAAACCCTCTTGCACTGTTGTTGGGAATACAAACTGGTGCAGCCACTCTGGAAAACAATATGGAGGGTCCTCAAGAAGTTAAAAATAGAGCTACCCTATGATCCAGCAATCATACTACTAGGTATTTACCCAAAGAATACACAAATACTAATTCAAAGAGAGACGTGCACCCCAATGTTTATAACAGCATTATCTACAATAGCGAAGTGTCCATAGAATGATGAATGGATAATGATGTGGTATATTTATATATACAATGGAATATCAGCCATCAAAAAGAATGAAATCTTGCCATTTGCAATGACATGGGTGGAGCTAGAGAGTATTATGCTAAGTAAAATAAGTCAGTCAGAGAAAGACAAATATATGATTTCACTCATATGTGGAACTTAAGAAACAAAACAAATGAGCAATTAGACAAAAAGAGAGAGAGAGAGGCAAACCAAGAAAACAGAACCAAGAAACTATAGAGAACAAACTGATGGTCACCAGAGGGGAGGCGGGTGGGGGATGGGTGAAATAGGTGATGGGGATTAAGGAGGGCACTTGTGATGAGCACTGGGTGTGTAACTGCTGAATCACTATATTGCACACCTGAAACTAATATTACACTGTATGTTAACTAATTGGATTTTAAATAAAAACTAAAAAAAAAAAATGAAATAAAAGAAAATATAGGTGAGTTTGTGGGGTTTTTTTTTTTTTTTGGATAGGGAAGAACTAGCTATTCAAAATACATGGAACACAATCATGGGTAAATTAGTAATAGATTCCACTTTAGCAGTGAAAAGCTTTGATGAAGCAAATAATACTAGTTCCTAGAATTGTCACCTTCAATAGTTTATCTAGGGTAAATAATCATGAATGTCCATAAACATTTAGCTGCAATGATTTCATTATAGTATTATTTATAATAGTGAAAAATTGCTAGCAAACTAAACGTCCCACCATAAAGAATTAAATTATAATACGTTTGTGTCACAGAATACTGTATTTGCTTTACAATGGTTGTATAGAACAGTGGCTAATAAAGTGGGTATGATAATGTTGCTCTTTGAAAAGAGCAAGTTATGAAAGTTATGCATGGTGTGAGGCCCATTTTTGTTTCAAAACAAAGACACTATATTCAAGGGGAAATTTTTGAAATTTTAATAGTCTCTAGATGGTGAGATTATGGGTGATTTTTATTTTCCTCTACTTACCTGATTTTCATATTTTCTGTAATGAAACATTGTAATAAAGAAAAAGAAAAAGCTTTTCAAAATTAAGATGACAGAACTGGGGGTGCCTCGGGGGCACAGTCAGTTGAGTGGCCGACTCTTAGTTTCCTGGCTCAGGTCTTTCCTCAGGGTCGTGAGATCCAGCCCCGTGCTCAGCGTAGAGTCTGTTTGGGTTTCTCTCTCCCTCTCCCTCTACCACACCGCAACACTCCCCCCCACCCCGCTCTCACTCTGTCTCTCAAATAAATAAATAAATCTTAAAAAAAAGATAACAATTGATTGCATTTCTATGGAAACTGACTGAAGTAAAATGCTCAGAGGTGCCTCAAAGAATGTGTCCATTCTTGTCACTAATATTTGTTTACATTTAGATATATTACCTAGTCACTCAAATGTTAATAATAAAAACCAATGTTTAAGCCTGTTTATAATTTCAGTCTTGCAAGTTATGATCTAGTCTTAGTCCGTTTGGTCCGCTATAACAAAATGCCATTAACTCTGTGGCTTATAAACAACAAACATTTATTTCTCACAGTTCTGGAAGCTGGAGAGTCCAAGATCATAGTGCTGACAGATTTGGTGTCTGGTGAGGGCCCACTGCCATGTTTTTGTTATGTCCTCACTTAACAGAAAGGGTGAGGAGCTCTGTGGGGTCTCTTTTATAAGAGCACTAAGCCCATTCCCCAGGGCTCCACCCTCATGACCTCATCACCCCCCAAAGACCCCCACCACCTCCCAATATCAGCACGTTGGGCTGTAGGTTTCAACATAGGAATCTGGGGGGAGGTTGGACACAAGCATTCAGTCCGTAACAATCAATATTCGAATGAGGTGGTAATTTCTCTGTTTTTGAGGGTACCCACAGATGGACTACCTCCACCTTTCCTAAGAACTGTTTGGTGCAATGAGATGCACTTTGACTGCTTTTAAATTAATGAGTTATTTTCTCGTACCCAGAGTTGCTCATTCCAGATGCTGGTGCCGCTGCAGAGAGCAGGAGACGGTGGGATGCGCCAGCTCCTCAGACTGAGCTAGAGATGATGACAGCAGGTGACATCACCTCTACCTGCACCACTGTGCCCGGGGGTGACTCCACACTCATTCGGTCTGAGTTGCCAGCACGGGGAGACAAGGCCTCAGATGCAGCTGTGTTCCTCGCGCTCACCCTGACGCCATAGTTCTCTTTTCAGTACAATCCCCATAGATTTGGTATCAAATATCTTTCCAAGATAATGTTTTGGTATCTCCCTCACCTCCTGAGAAACTTGCCTGCTAAGTATCCTAGACAACTGACCACTCCAGGTATGAGAATATAAAGGAGGAAAGATCTAGAATCCCACTTTCCTTGTGGTTGAAGGAGATTGTCTAAAGAAGGGCAGTTGGCTTGACTTGCCTTCCAAGCTAGCCCAATCACTTCCTTGGAATTCCTTGGAGGGGTTGGTTTTTTCCATGAATAAAATCCGAATTAAGATAATAACTATCCCACAAGGTTTAGAGTTAGCAGTGCAAAAACACATACAAAGTTGCTTTGTAAGCCAATGTACTATTTTAAATGTTAAGAGTGTTAAGAATATGATGATATTTCCAACCCAAATTCCTCCATTTACATTTGAGCTTCTGGCATAGTCTTTGCACAAGAGAAGTTCACAGCAACATCTGGGTGTTATTTTTACAGGTGGTGAGGATTTTTATTACTTATTTCCTACGTTTCTCTTGATAACATGGGGCTGGGGGAGAGCTAAAATGTATACCCATTTTATAAATTGAAATATGTAAGTAAATCACTGCCATTTATAAGTGTGTGGACTGACTTACGTTTATACCATTATGAAACACTGAAGCCCCCAAACTTGCAAGAAGGGGCTTGCAAACATAACAATTTAATCCACCGTAAGCCAATGAGACAATAAGACCAATTTAAAATAAGCAAGTAGAATAGAAAATTTAACACACTGAAGTGTTGACAAAGCAAGTCACTCTCATACCCATTAGCCATGTGACATAAGTCACTAAACTTTATCTCCGTTTTCTTGCTGGTAACACGAGGGGTGGGATTAGGTTACCTCCAAGGTTCTCACGTTTTGTGATTTTATAAGAAGTCAGATGAAGTATTTTTATTTTCAGTAACACTGTCTCCTCCTCAGGTGGCCAAAGGACGGTGACCGAAGGCATTCCAGAAAATAGGAGACGGTGGCAGCACGAAGTGCCAGGAGCTTTAATGAGCGCTTTGGCTGCAGCACGTCTAACAAGTAGCTCGTTTTCTGCCCACGAAGGCGAATTGGGTATGCAGTTTATTTTTAAGAACATAACCAGTCCCCTGAGGAATTTTGTCAGAGACCTGTAAATGCGGAAAGGGGATAAAAATACCTTCAGCCTGGAGAGAGAACTGGAAAGGGCTGAGCCTCTTCGGAAGCTGATTCGCTTTGTCCAAGCCTGTTCCAGATGCCACTAACAAACCTCGAGCTTCCCAGAAGAGTGGGGTAATTTTCTTTAATAGGATCAGTTGACAACTGATGAAAATAAGTAGGGCAAGTGGCTTTGTAGAAGGTAAGCAGGTACTACTTAGCTCTACCTGACGGTATATTTCTGACAGCTATTCAACAGACTCAAATTACTATTCCATAGGCAGTGAAAATACATCATCGTAGAGTTTCTTGGTTTGGGGGAGGGTTGTTTTTTTTTTTTTGTCTCTGACTTTTAGCAAGATGATGCTTGTGTTTATGGGAAGCCAGCCATCCTTTTCAAAAGTTTGAGGGAACTCACGTCACAGGGGGAGTTGGTCTTCGGAAGGTGCAGGTGTGCCCTGCTACAAGGAAGGTTGCCGTAGGCAGGCAGGGATAGAAAAGGAGCAGCTGCACAGGTGCGCGCTTAGGGACCCGTGTTTCAGGAACGCAAGATTGAGGCGACAAGGAGGCAGAGATACAACCTAGGTGTAACGGAGGCTGATAAGTACTTACAAAGTAAAGGAACAATACAAAAATATGTCCCACCCTGAGGATAATGTAACAGAAGTGCCTGACGATTGCCCCAGAGTGAGTCTGCCAGCCTGTGAAGCCTAAACTTCACAATCGTGAAATCTTTGTGAAAGTTGCGTCTTCCAAGAATGTCCAGAAGAATGAATGTATCGGGTGGGGAGGACTTGCAGATACACAGGCCTGTGGCAGACACTAAGAAAACCGGTTGGACTGAAATCTAGGAGCAGGAGAGGGGGCCAGAGTCCCTGAGCATACGAAGTCCTTTGAAACCCTTCGGTCTTATGACTTCTATCAGTTATCACGCTGTTGCTGAAAAATTAAGAGGAGAGAGAGGGAGAAAGGTAGAAACTGCCCTTGAGACTCTCTTTCCAGTACCTTCAAATTACAAAAAGCAGTGTATTGTCTTTACTCCTTTCCCTTCTGTCCTGAGATGAAAGCCTTGTCCCTAAGGATGGGGCTGGAGGCGGTAAGGAGGAAGCTTTGGGCTGACTGTGCTTGGTCCGGAAGCCAAGGGCTGGGATCCCAGGCCAGGTTATCAAGACACTGAGGTGGGGACATACTTGGTGGCTATGATGTTTCTTCTTGCGTTTGTCCCTGTGATTCTTGGAGAGAGTCATAGAAAACTCTTCATTTGGTCTGTCATGCCAGATTAACTCATTCATGAGCTTGCTGTATTTTTACATGGATGGCTTTACATTGGGCATATATGAGCAACTTATCTGTCAAGTGAGATTGGAAATAGGAATTTGCCTCCACAGGTGCGTTCAAAGCAGAGTGCAGATGTTTTCTTTTACAGCCTGCCCCGGTGCTGACACCCCTCCCGCCCCAGCTGAGCTCCGCCTCTAACTGTGGTTGGCCTCTTGACTTCCTGTCCCTGGTCATCTTTTCTTACTTTAGCTCTACCCTTTGCACCCCTGCCGGATAATCCTCCTAAAACGGACCAAATCTCTTTTCAGCTTAAAATCCTGCAAAAGATGCCCTCTTACCCTCAGGATAAAATCAGTCTCTCTGCAGACTCTGAGCACCTTGAAGATTGGCGTGGCCCCTCGCAATGCCAGGCTTGCTAGCATTTCTCCACCAGCAGATAGTCCTCCCTCGGATTAGAATGCCTGCCTCTTTTTGCCAGGATAATTGCTCCTGCAAGATTTCCCTCTGACAAGCCTCCTCCCATTTCTGTCACTATGTGTCATGGTGGGTGGTGAGGTGGTGAAGGGCAGGTACTCTTCTCTCCCTGCTTTTCCCTGTACTACCCGACGGGGCTTTGTAAATGGGTCTGGAATGACATCGATCCTTAAGTGTTCTTTTGCACGAGTGAGTGGAAGACCCTGTAACTATATTAATATGCTTCTCTTTAATCCAAAAAATTCTAGGAAGTCCTCAAGTTTGTCTACTCTCTCCCTGCCTTTTCTGTTAGCTGCTTCTGACAATTTCATATTCAGTCTCACACTCAAACTCATTCATGCTCCAATATTTGTTAAATGCATGAAATAGTGACATTTTATCACTATATTTATCATTTAAATTCATGTCATAAAAAGATGCAGTAGTGAGTTTATTTCAATTTTTAGTGATTGCTATGAAAAACCTGGATCTCAGACTCTTGCCTGTGTCCCCACTGATGGGGAGCCTCAGTTTTAAATGATTAAGAAAGATCTGAGCATGTTTCCCTTGCATCCTCTAGGTTTGGCTTTGCTGCTTAATACCCCACAAGACACTGTAATTCTCTGATCATAAAAATAAGCTTCACTTTAATTTCTGATTCTTATTATCTTTCTTCCCCATTAGACTGTAAGCTTACGAGAGCTTTGTCTTGATTACCACCCTGTTTCGTCTCTCTCTCCCTAGTGCCTAGAACTTAGCAGGTGGCCATTGTTTTTATGAATGAACATAAAACCATAGCACGTTTTTAGTATTACTTTATGCAGAGGCATGTGATTACCAATATTCGTATTGCCATCAAGTTGGTAAGGGAAATTATAATGTGAAAAATAATTCTTATGACTGTGTAGAGTTTTCATGAAGACTTCCTGTGTGTGTAAGTTTTAATAACTTTGATTGCAAGTATAATAGACACAGTTTATAAAGGCTTTCAAGGATTAGCTATGGTCATACATTTAAGCATTATTCATATGTCCTTCATCACTGTTTAGCTTAAACTTCCAACTCCTTGAAAATAAATTGCTTTCATGCTTCGAGCCCTGCATTCCATTAAAAAGTGAAACTTTATCAACTACCTATTTAATTTATCCTAACTTTAAGTTTAAAATAGCAAGACTTTGTAAAATCCTTTTCAATGACTTTAACTAGTAAAAGCTACACTCTTGAGATAAGGACAAGTATTTTTTTTTAATGTGTGCATAATTAATTCAGGTCAATAATTTTGTTTATAGTTTAACCACTCCAAGGGGATCCTTGGTGGGAAGGTAACCTCCATTTTTCTTGTGTAAGTTTTCAGGCCACATAGTTGCCCTGGTAACATCATAGATGCACATCCAGATAACAGCTGATTTACATTTCTATAGTTAGCTATTCATTCTTTCTTCTATCCTGTTAAACAAAAAAATAAAAGCCTCCTAAAATTGTCTTCCTAAAACAAGAAAACAAAAACTATGATTCCCACACCAAGTGGAATACTCAGGCTGCTATTAATTAGCCAGACTACCTCATAGATGAGATATATCAATCAATTCATTTATTTTATAATGCACTGTAGGAAATAATATAGGCTATGATTTGGGATGACACATATTGATTAAAAATAGGTAAATATTTAAGTACAGCGTGGTAAAATTTCGTCTTGTAGGTATGTGCATGAATAGTCAGTTTACCAAAAAACAAACAAAAAATAGCCACACTTTGTTTTTAATTGCATCTTTGGAGAAAAGTTCCTATTTCTAATCCCACTTGTTAGCAGAGGGTAGGGATTTTTTTTCCTGGAGACTAATGTGAAACACGGTTTAGCCCCCTAGGAACCAGATGGTTGCAGAGTGCATGTGGGCAAGGCAGATTCTGGTAGGTTACCAAAATGAGCATAGTCCTTCACTCTTCCCTGTATCCCTGCCCTTTGCAATATGACTTCGTAGCTCCTCCACCATTAAAAGGCTTTTTCCCCCTCCCCTTGAATCTCAACTGGCCTTTGTGATTTGTGTGCATGAGGAGGATGGAATTGAAGCAGTGGTGTGCCAAATCTGAGTATTTAAGGAGCTTTTGCTTTTTTTTTTTTTTTTGGAAACCTGTTTCTCTCTCAACTAGCTCCATTTGGCCCTGCTGTGAGAGACCACTTGGACAATAGAGACAAGCCATCCCAAGAGGCCACAGTAGGCCAGCCAGCCTCCAGCTGGCCTGGCAAGTGACTGCACGTGCATGACTGGGTCCAACCGAGACAGGAAGAGCCAGCCAGCTAAGCCCAGCCCAAACTGCCTAATGGCAGAATAGTGACCTCAATAAATGGTTACTGTTTTAAACCACTAAGCTATGTGGTGGTTTATTCTGGAAAAGCTAACTAATATAGACATGTGTAGCAAAATTCCCAAAGTGGGAGTCAAAAGTAGGCTAGACATAGACTATGTAGACATAGTTTTAAAGCCAACTTCAGAAGCCAGCATTATTAATTCTTTTGTGAACTCTTTTAGTTTTTGAGATTTTAAGAAAATCTGTCTCGACGTCGCTCTTGACTGCACCAAGGTTGAAGTTATGTAGGAAGAAACCAGACATATTCTCTGTTTTAATGGAAACAATTCACAGGCTTTACCTTCATGGTTGATGTCCAGTACAGGATTTGGGGTATATACCCCTCATCATGTGTATAGGCTGGGAGGCTTTAATCTCTCTGTTATTTCTTTAACAGTGGGAACATTAGAACAATGGCTTCCTAAAGAAGATGAGGGGAATATGGAAATGGCCTCTGGCATTGAAGTAGATGAGGAACAACCAAGATCTGACGATGATGATACGTAAGTAGGTCCTGTCCAGATACTTGAATGGAGCACTGGTAGAGAGTTAAAATGCTGTTGCTGAGATATGGACAATAGTCTTAGACCTAGCTGAGGAGACCAAGTTTTACTCACACAAGGGTTTGTTTCTGGGCTCACTTTTCTTTCCCAATGGCATTGTTTCCTACCTCTGCATGAGTGATATGCTGTCCTAAATTACTGTGCCTTTACCATATCTTTTGGTATCTGGTAGGGCTAGTCCCATACCTGCTTCTCGCCTCCGTATCTTTTTCTTCAAAATTATCTTAGCTGTTGTTGCCCTTTACTTACCACATACATCTTTGCATTTTCTTGTAAAGGGTCATGAAAAACTTTGTTAGGATTTTGAGAATGACATTACATTTGTTGATTAATTTATAGGATTTGCCATCTTTATGATCATAAATCTGAACATCCATGAATATAGTATAGCTCTGTTTCTCTTTATGTCTTTTAAAATATCCTTCAGCATTTTTGTAATTTTATTCACAATAGAGATACCACTTAACTTGGTTGTTGTTGCTATTGTCATTATTGATGGGGTTGTTTTTCTTTTACTGTGTTTCAACTTGGCGACTACTGGCATATAGAACACTATTGATGTTGTATCCTGTAACCTGACTGAAGTCTTTTATTAGTTCTAAAATTTGGAGTCCTTTGAATTTTAAAAATTTTATAATTTACTTTTTAAATAGGTAATATACTCACATGGCTTCAAATTCAGAAGTTACCCTCTTTTCATAGTCTTCTTGCTATCTCTTTACCTCAGCCACACAATTCCCCTTCCCAGAGTCAACCAATCGAATATGCCTCTTATGCACACTTCTCCTGAGGAATTCCATTAAACTGTAAGCCAATATGTAGATCTTGTGTATGTGTGTGTTCTTTTTCTTTTTTTATAGAAACAGTTTCATAGCGTACATGCTATCCTGCAACTTCCTTTTATCACTTACCACTGTAGCCTGAATACCTATCATAATATACAAATAGTAATATACATGCAGTTTAAATTCCCAGGAAAGCCAAGTATTAGGTCGAAGAGTTTTTACGTTTGTAACTGGATATTGTCAAGTTATCCTTCACAGAGGTTACACCTATGAACGCTTCCATTGACTGAGTATGGAAGTGCCTGTCTTCTTGCACATTTTCTTGCTTAGTGTGTTACCAAACATGGATCGTTGCACAATTGATTGGTTCAAAATGATGTTTCAGGTTAGTTTTAATTAGCATTTCTTTTTTGAATAAGGTTGTCTTTCCATATGCTTAAGAACCATCTTTATTTCCTCATTGGGGACAATTTATTCATAGCCTTAGCCATTTAAAAAATTAGGCTACTAACATTGTATTGATTTGGGGAACCTTTTGCATTTTAGGGAAATTGATCTTTTATCTATAATATGACTCTAGAATATTTTCCCCAGTTTTTTGTTTGCCTTTTGATTTTATTTATCGTGGCTTGTGCCATGTAGAAATTTCTCATTTTTATCTAGTTAGGTTTACCGATTATAAGAAATGATGTCAGGATTTTTTTTTAGTACTTTTATGATTTAATTTTTATTTAGTTAAATAATTTATTCCTCTTGAATTGCACTCATATTAAAATGCAAAGTGTGACTCCAACTTTACTTTTTTCCAAATAACTCCTTACTTATTCCAACACCATTTATTGAAAATCTTCATTTTTGCTACCCATTTGAAATGCCATTTCTATGATATGCTACATTTTTATATGTACTTGCATCCAATTCTTATTCTTTTTGGGGTAATTACTGTATTATAAACATATTGTTTATAATATGAATTATTATTTTGGAGGGCTAGTTCCCTTAAATGCTTTCCTTTTTCAGTATTTTTCTATCTAGTCTTGCTTGTTTATTTTTCCATATGAACATTAGAATCAACCTGCCTAGGTTGATTCTAGGATAAAGGAGGGAAGGAAGGAAGGGAGGAGAGAATTTTCTCAGGCTGCTTCCTGTCAGTAGAATTTTGGAGTCCAGCAGTCTCTTTTCAATTGGGATTGTCCGTGTCCCTTTTGGTCCAAGCTGGCTATGTTTCTGCATATATATTTCTTTCGAAAATCTTGTAGGTCTCTGCAAATCTTACTGGGATTCACTTTATTAGACAAAAACCAGATCCACAAATCTTTTTTAGACAAGTGCTTCTCTGTCTTGAGCTTTTGCTTAGATTCTGAGGGACAACACCCTTAAACTCCCTGGAAACCCTATTGTTTGATAATAATTTTGACATTCATCCACATTGTCCTATGTATCGATAGGTCACTCCTTTTTATCGCTATGTAGTATTCCTTATATAGATATACCACAGTTTATTTACATATTCACCTATTGATTGATGTTTGGATTGTTTCTAGTTTTTGGCTATTATAAATAAAGCTGCTATGAATATTTATGTACATGTCTTTGTGTGGACAGAAATTTCATTTCTCATGAGTAAAACCATAGGAGTAGAACGACTGAGTTGTGTGGCAGGTGAATGTTTAGCTTTTAAAAAAACTGCCAAGCTATTTCCCAAAGTGGTTGTGCCATTTTATATCCCCATGAACAGTGCCTAAGTGTTCTAGTTGCTCTACATATTTACCAACACTTGGTATGGTCAATTTAAAAAAGTTTAGCCAATCTAATGGGTGTGTGTGGTGTCTTGGTAGTTTTTGAGTCATAGGCATTATTTATATATCCTTGCTACCAGTTCTCTGTTAGATATCTCTATTTTGTCAATATTTTCTCACTGTCTGGGTTTTCTTATTCATTTTCTTAATGGTATGAGTCAAAATTTGAAGTTTCTGACTAATGCATTTTTTACTCACCTTCTAAAATTGGAAATTCCAATTTACTTGCACTTTGGACAGAGACTATCATCTGAATTTTAGTGATTTAAAAAAGTTTATTGGGACTCCCTTTGCTATTCAGTACAGTGTCAATTTTATGATTGTTACACATGTACGTGAAAATATGCATATTCTTACTATTCTGGGGGTATGTATGTTCTATATAATTATCAAGCTTAAAACATTTTTTTGTTAAACTGCTCTATAGCTTTTTTTTCCCCTTTATCACTTCTGGATGGAAGTACATTAAGATCTTCAACTGTGTTTGTGGCTTTGATTATTTCTTCTCATATTTCTATTTCCTTTTGATGTACTTGAAATAAGTAGAAGCCAAGTTCTAATTTATAATTGTTATATCAGTTTGGTAGAGTATCTCTCCCTTTTTACATTATGTATTGTAATTTTTGTCCCTATTAAAGCTGTTTGCCTTAAATTCTTTTTTGTTGGGATACTGACATTGCTATTCCAACTTTTCAGTTATTTTATTTTTTAGTATTTTGCTGATATTTTATTTTCATCATTTCTGTGTAGTTTCATTATAATGTGTTTCTTATAAAATGCATGTAGCTGGTTGATATGCTTCTTGTCCTATAATAACCTCTGCCTCCTAATTAGTTTAGTATAATAAAAGTCATTAGAATTAGTGACATATTTGGGCTTTATGTTTAGCTTGATTTTGTGTTCTCTGTTTGCTTTCATTTGTCATTTCCTTCCCCTCTTCTTTTCTAACCTTTTGTTACATTAACAAACTTTTCTGTATTACTCTAGTCTTCTCACTACTAGTTTTGAAGATACAGATTATATTTCTATTCTTTTAATAGTTTGTTTTTATGTACTTCCTATGGATTGTTCTAACAAATTCAGAAGTTGTTCAGTGTTCTTTTTTCCCTCCCAAATATGACAAACACATCTAACCACTAAAACCCTTCCATCCTGATATTGTTATCTAGAGTCATAATTTTACTTTAAAAACATTTTTTATTGTGGAAAACTTCAAACATAGTAAAAGTAGAGAGCACAGCACAACAAACCCTCATGCATCCATCATACAGCTTAACAATGATCAGCATTGTTCTTTACTGACCACCCTGCCCCTATACCTTTTTTTAAGGTTTGGAACATTCTAAGTCTGAGACATCAAATCATGTAATCCAATTTTAACTTTAAAAAAATAATAAAAAATATGTATTATTTTATATATATATATAAGTCTATAAGTCTATAAGTATATATAAGTATATAAGTATATATAAGTATATAATATATAGTATATATATATTAGTGTATATGTATACTATATGTATATACTATATATGTACTATATATAGTATATATATAATATATATAGTGTATATAGTATATAAGTAATATATTTATTACTTAGTATATATAGTATATATATAGTATATAAGTAATATAATATATATATAATATATAATATATAAGTCTGAGACATCAAATCATGTAATCCAATTTTAACTTTAAAAAAATACTAAAAAATATATATTATTTTATATATATATAATATGTATATATTCTCAAACTTAACTCAATTTGCTATTGTAGTTTATAGTATATATATAATATATATAATATATATAGTGTATATAGTATGTAAGTAATATACTTATTACTTAGTGTATATAGTATATATATATAGTATATAAGTGATATAATATATATAATATATAATATATAATATATAATAAGTCTGAGACATCAAATCATGTAATCCAATTTTAACTTTAAAAAATAATAAAAAACATTATTTTATATATATATTATATAATATATATATAATATATATATATTCTCAAACTTAACTCAATTTGCTATTGTAGTTTATCATTTTCTGAACTTGCTATAGTTTTTTCCTAGTCTATGCTTTTCCTCTGGTTTCAGTTTTCTTGCTGTTGTATATCCTCTAATAATTCTTTAAGATAGGTCAGTGGCTGGTAAACACTCTTATTGTTTGCATATCCAAAATTGTTTTATTGTTTTAATTGTAATTTAGTTGGGTATACAATTTTGACAATGATTTTTCTCCTGATCTTTATTATTGTTGATGAGAAAAATGCTGTTTTCCCTCTATAGATATGCTAACTTTCTCCCCAGCACATCCATAATGTTCTTTTTATCTTTATTTTCTTACGTTTCACTGTTGTATGTATGTCTGGGTCTGGACTTCTCTTTTATCCTGCTTGGCTCACTTTCTTCTGAGAACCCATGACTGTCTTTAGTTCTGGAAAATTTTTACCCATTATTTTTCCAAGTGTTGCTTTTCTTATTCTGTCCATTTTGGTCCTCCAAATAGATATGTTTTGGAGCTTCTCAATCTGTCCCCAATAACAACTAATTGTACTTTCATATTTTTTATTCATCTCTTTGTTCCATTCTAGGTGAATTCTTGAATACTATTTTCAAACCTATCTGGGTATCATCTATTAAGTTTTTAATTTAAATGATTATGTATCTCCTGTCTAAGATTTATATTTGTTCATATTTTTATATGTTCTTGTTTCAGTATTGCATAATTATTTCCCCTAATTTGAAGACATTTTAAAATGGATGCTGTTTTTTAATTTACCTTTTTGAGCATACTTACTTTAAGAGTGTTATCAAAATCCTCCATAAAAATAATTCCATCTAGACTTAGTTTCTGGTCCAACTTAAAAAAAAATTTCTTTTTGCCTATCCTTCTCTTATCATCAGATTTATTCACGTGTTTTGGAATTTTAGTTTACAGGATCATTTTGTTTTAGAAGTTTCATGTTTTGTTTTTAAATTTCCTTCCTTCCCTTTCTGTCTCTGTGCACCTCCTGCATATCTGTCAGATTTTGCTTTCTTCGGTGTGTTCTCCTCCATTCTTGCTAGCTGGAGCCATTGAAGAGTTACACTTCAGTGCAAGGGTGATCTAGAAAAAAATCTCAGTAATATGGCTTGTCTGTTTTGGCCCAATCTCTAGGAGAAGAATTCTTCCTGAGAAATTTATAACCATAGATTTGCCTTCACTTGGGTTTAGAATTTACAACACTTGGATGGTCTGGAAACATGTATTTTGATAAATCAACATTAAAATTGATAGTAAGAAATCATAATACTCTGGGATCTCTAGAAGAAATAAATATGAAACATCCTGGAGGGATATAACCTCAATCCAGGCTACACTGAATTTTCTCACTAAGGCACTGCTGAACATGAGTTCACAACTAAAAATAGAATCCACTATGAGAGATAGCAAGCACAACAAATAGCTGAATTAGACCATAAAGAACTTCAGATAATACAATTATCCTATGAATATTTAATGTTTATATAATAATTTAAATTGTACATTTAAAATTATTTAATCAAAGTAAAGAATGGAAACATAAGAAAAAAGCAGATCTATCAGAAAGGAGCAGGAAGATCTGGTAATTAACCAAATAGAACTTAAAAAAGTGAAAAAAATCTACTAATAGAAATCAAATGACAGTTTAAAAACAGAATAGGTACAGTTGTTGAGGGAATTAATAACTGCAAGTAGACCTGAAGTAAAAAATGATATTAAATGTGAAAGAGGAGTTAAGAGTCATGAAGGTCCAACATACATCTACAAGGAGTTCCAGAAGAAGAGAATTGGAGAAAAGCAATATTCAAAGCAATTATAGCTGTGAACTTTTTATAATCATTGAAAGCCATAAATTGTGGCATCTCGGAAGTAAAACAATAACCAAGTAGGAACGATGAAAATAAATTCACACCTAGACACATCATACTTTAAACTACAGAGGAATGAAGGCAAAGGGATGATCTCATGTAAGCACATACCTCAAGAATGATAGCTTAACAAATTGGGAGCTCTAATTGCTGGTCCACCCCAAATTTATGATCTCCAATTTTAGTGAGGTCCTCTGTGGTATCTGGCAATCCTATGCCTGGTTTGCTTCCTTCCAAACCCTCTACCCTGCATACTCACCCCCATCCACCTCACTCTTGTCATGTGACCATGCCTCCTTCACAGAGATAGTATGTGGTTTGTAAGTGGAATGGTTTTGTCTAGTTCCATAACTTCTCTCTATCCACATGAGTCCTCATTGCCTTCTCTTTCCCTGTCTTCCTTCTCAGACAAAAAACCATCTCCCTTTCTGCTGAAAGCACATCCTGGCACAGGTACTCTGAATCCCAGCCTTTCTCAGAGAATGTGTTCCTATTACTGTCCTTCTCCTATATTTTTAACGTCTCTCTATTAGCTACTTTCTCTCAGCATATACACATGCCGAAATCTGTCCCTTCTTGAGAAACACCAAAAAATCGTTGCCCTCATCTTCTCAAGTTAACACTGTCCTTTCAGATCCAGGCTCCCCTCAAAGGAGTTTAAGCTCCTTGTCACTGCTAGTTTACTTCCTACTGCTTTCTTGATCTCCTGTATGATGGTTCCTGTCACATAGCATGCTGAAATGTTCTTGCAGAGGTCATCTATTACCTTGAAATTGCCAGGTCCAACTGTCATTTCTGTCTTCCTCTTATTTGGCTGCTCCCTATCTGGAAATTCTCTGCCTTCTTGGCGTCCATGATGAACACTTTCTTGGCTCTTATCAGATCTTCCTCAGCCTCTTTACCTGCCATGTAAATATTAGGGATCATTGAGATGGTTTTCTTGGTCTCCTGCCTTCTTCCCTTCTAAGAATATCCATGTTGAGGTCTTAGATACAATTTCAATTCCTAGTCCTACTAATCAGTATCTGTGAGACCTTGGGCAAGTTTTATTAACCTCTCTGAGCCTCAGCTTCTTTATAAATTGATGGTGAGAATGTCTACCTCAGAGTGTTGTATTAGATGAAATATAGTTATGTGTAAAGTGTGTCAGGGCAGTCACTGGTGTATGATAAGGGCTCACTTTTTGGCAGCTGTTTTATTCTTTTTTTCCTCTTCTCTCTTCCTCTCCTTTTAAGAGTAGATGGGTATTAATAAATATCATAAAGGTTGTTGAACACAGGTCCAAGTAAACAGAATACTGATTATCCCAATAATGGCTTTTTTTTTTTTTTAATCAGTCTGGAAAGCCAAGCTGATATAATAAATAATTCATTACCTGGGTGAAAATGCAACTATTAAATTGCTTAAGTGAGAAGGGAAACTACTTTTCATATCTATTTTTCATTGTTTTGATATCATAAAGTTGATTTTTACCTCTTATTTCCAGGAATTTTGAAGAATCTGAAGATGAGTTGAGAAACGAAGTAGTAGAATCCCTGGAAAAACTTGCTACTTCCAAAGAGGAAGAAAAAAGAGAAGAGGCTCCTGGTTTCACTAAGGGTGCTGAAAAGTTCGGAGGAGAGGGGATAGGCACCCAGAAATATGCAGAATTAAATGAAGGTTTAGAGAATATTTCTATTCGAGCTAATGACAAAGTATGCATTGCTGATGAAAACCGAGAAACATCAACAACCCATCAAAATATACAAGTGTGATTATTGTACTTTTTCGTAAGTGGTAAGTCAGTATCTATTAACTGTAGTATCTGGGCACAAGTCATAAACATTCATTTTGTAAGAGTTTTCTAGCAATCCCAGGGATTTATTAATTTTTATACCAATTTAGACCTTGAGACTGACCAATTTGAGTGTAGAAATTAATATTTTACTTTAAAATTTCTATCAAGAAATCTTTCGGACAATATATGTGATAGGCAGACAGAGTAATGTTTCTCTCTTCCTGCCACCCTCCCCCCGCAATACACCCAACAATGTGAATATATTGTTACATGGCGAAGGGGAATTAAGGTTGCAGGTGAAATTAAGGCTGCTAATCAGCTGACCTTCAAATAGGGGAAGGTTTTTTTTGATTATCCAGGTGGACCCGATGTAATCACAGGGCTGTTTAACAGTGGAAGAGAGAGGCAGAAGAGAGGACCCAGAAGATGTCAGCGTGAGAGGGGCTCAGCCTGGGGCTACTGGCTTTGAAGACGGAGGAAGGGGCCACAAGCCAAGGAATGCAGGCAGCCTCTAGACGCTGGGAAAGGCCAGACAATGGACTTCCCCAGAAGCCTGCAGAAGGAACACAGTCCTGCTGACATCTTGATTTTAGCTTTAGACTTCTGACCTACAGAACTGTAAGATAATAAATGTGTGTTGTTTTAACTAAGTTTGATAACTTTTTAAGACAAGGATGGAAAACTAATTCATTTAGAGTAATGAATCTACCATTTTAGAAAACCGTGACTTTGAAATGTCTTCTATTGAATACACTTTTTTGAAGCAGATATTGACACTTAAGGGAGTAGGTTAACTGAGCAAAGAGAGGATCAAGGCATGTCATGTTAATTAGGCACCAAGTAATCATTTTACTATGTTTTATTGAATTAATTTCTAATAGCTTCAAATGTGTAGATTATAAACTTCTTAAAGGCAGGGACACTACTGGTCCTTGTATTTTATGCTGGTCTTTTTACATATGGTGCTTGGCAGGGTGCCCCATTAAACAATCCCAGTATTGAACCTGTGCCTGGAGTTTACCAGATATTTGTTGATTTATTGTGTTGTTGCTATGAAGGATGGAGTGGTTACATTTCTAAGTGGTAGAATTCTGCCTAAGATATATGCTCTGTAATAAAAATACAACTAAAATTGCACATTGATCCATTGCTGAGCTAAGAAAACAAAGATGAGGAAGGGTTGGTCAGATTATTTCGAGGTCTGCTTAGTGTTTACATTTGATATAATTTTATTAAATGTGGGGAAAGTATCAGGGATGCATCCCACATGATTTGTCTTTTATGCCTGTATTTTCCTGGTGATGTTGGAGGTACTGTTCTTTCAACTTGGTGTATTGGGTTATAATCTACTCTTTTCGGGAGAGTGCTCAGCATGGTCACATCATGAGGCTGAGAATATTTAAAAATTTCTCACCACTGTGTTAATGTCAACCTTGGTAACACATGACCCTGAGAGATTGGAGCATCATTAATTTTAGGAGTCCTTTAGTGGTCAATGTATACATGTTTAATTTACTTTCAGAACATTATGTGGTTCAGACATACTAAATCTGTTGGTGTGCTAAACAAATATTAAGCAGTATTTGAATGCATGGAAAATGAAACATGGTTCCTGAAAATCCCAAAGATCCAAAGACCATTCAGTTATATGGGGGGGCGGGGCAGAGCGGAGAATTAATGTTTAAGGTCAATGTTTAAGGTCATTGAGTCTGCTCCAATGACAAGATGCTTGGCTAAAGTCTCTAGCTAACGTTCATTCTAAGATTGAGTTCTTTGCTGTAAAGTAGGAAGTATTCATTGTGATAAGTACACATATCTGCAAGGTTTTTCAACCAACTTCAGCCCCTAATTTACCTTACCCATCTTATGTACACCATTACATAAATCATGTTCTTGAGGCACAATTGATTACTTTATTCTGGGTTTAGGTTTAGCAGCATGTGTCAAGTTGAAACTATTAATCAGACTTGCATGTGTTTTTAGAATAGATTTTATTAAAAATTATGCATCTTGGTAACTGTATCATAGCTACCAAACTGATCATTCTTTAAATGGTGTATCAACTCTTAACTTCCCTTCTAAGTCTTATAACACATGTAGTCCAAGTGAGCGTGAAGCACTCAAGTATTAGAACTGATGCTTCTTTAAAGCCAAGGGTGGCCTTAGAATTAGGGTGGGGACAGAGGAGAAAAATCAGCTGAGGAACAGTAGGAGAGGTAGGGAAAATTACAAGGGCATAAATTGATTCTAGTAATTTGCATAACTTCTTGTTGTGGATAACTTTTTTTGTTGTACCCAAATCTGTTGAAAGATTTAGCAGACGCTCTATTATATTATAGTCCTGGAGTCTAGGTACATTTACATAATTAAAACACAAGTATTCTGAAACATTTATAATTACACTGACCACTTATACTTTTGTCTATGACTTTGTAAAAACCCCTGAAAATTATTAAAATAAAGTGTATGAAGCTCTGCAGTGTTTTGTAGGTCTGAAATATTCGTTAAAAGAAAAATGTCTATTAAACCTGGCAACCTATTTTTCTTGGGTATCAGAGGCAAGACAATTTTGTTTTACCTTTGAATTCTTTCCCTCCCTCCCTCCCTTCCTTATTTTTCTTTCTTTTCTTTCTCTCTCTCTCCCTCCCTCTTCTTTCCTTCCTCCCTCCCTCCCTCTTTTCCTTCTTTCCTTCCTCCCTCTTTCTCTTCCTTCCTCCTTCCTTTTTTTCCTTTCCTTTCTTCCTTCCTCCCTCCTTTTTCTTTCTTCTTTCCTTCCTTTTCTTTTTTTTTTTCCTTCCCTCCCTCCCTCCCTCCTTCCCCCCTTCCTCCCTTCCTCCCTTTCTCCCTCCCTTCATTCCTTCCTCCCTCCCTCCCTTCCTTCCTTCCTAGCATGTGGAGCTTAGAAATTTAGAAATATTAGTAGTAGGTAATAATTCAGCATTGGGAGACTGCATGGGGGTGCAAATGTACATATGGGGGAAAGTATCCACGATAATGAAAATCACTTTATACCACAGATACAAACACATTTTGTATCTATTAAATCAAAGTCATATTAGACACAGATTACTATTCAAAGAACATGTAGTATGTATTTTATTATGCACAACCCAAATAAGAATGTGAATCCCCACTGCTGGGGGTGCAAAATATACTGCGTTTGGACCACTCAAAAACAAGTTTTATAGGAATGAATAATCACTCAGAAGTTCTCCAGACAGACAGTAGCTGACACATTGTCACTTTTCATGGTTATCAGTCATTCCGAAAAAAAAGACATATAACTACATTAGCAATAGGGAAGGTGAACACATATACAAAGTATGTTTCCAGTGATGTGTGTGGCAAATAAAAGTAATTTTGAAGAAACATGATTAAAAAATGCTTTTTGGAATTTCAGAATCCTTTCTTCCTGTACTGCATCCTTTCCTTCTGCTTAATCCACTTCAATGTATGGTTTTCTGAGGGTAGATGGGTAGACTGCAGGGGCAGTGGCACGAATCTCGCCCCAAGACTAGCTGTAAGATAAGAAAACCAACTGAGCTGGAGTCAGAATGCTCAGCTTATAAACCTGCAGGGTTTATACTTAAACAGCTTTGTGGGGCACCTGGGTGGCTCAGTCGTTAAGCGTCTGCCTTCGGCTCAGGTCGTGGTTCCAGGGTCCTGGGATCGAGCCCCGCATCAGGCTCCCTACTCAGTGAGGAGCCTGCTTCTCCCTCTCCCTCTACTCCCCTGCTCCTGCTTCTCTATCTCAAATAAATACAATCTTAAAAAAAAAAACAAACCAGCTTTGTGAGACTGAAGGAATCTTAAGGTCTTTAAATTGTTCTTGTCTATAAAGTTGAAAATGAGAAAACTGGACCCGAGGATTTGTAGGGTTCCTTCCTTCCAGCTCCAATGTCCACCAGTCTTCCTTTTCTAAACTGAATCATCGCCACCCAAAGCTATGTTGGAGTCACATCATCCTGGGACTCTGTTTTGCTGCTTTTTGATCTGATGACAGACAGTGGCTGCAGACGAGTCAACAGTGTAACTGGGAGTAGATGATGAAGCTGGCTGGGTCCATGACTGGATGAGAGGAGTGTCACATGCCCCTAACACAAAGATGTATCAGACCATGCAGGAGGTCGGTTCACTGAACTAGTAGGAGCTAATTATGTATGCAGAAAACGCCAAGGGTTGTAGGTCTCTAGAGCCCGATCTGCACATCCACATACTTTTCCTGCTAGTGATTCAGCACAGAAGTCATGTTAAAATCAGCACAGTAGTTCTAGCTACCAACTTAGTATCCATGAGTCTAGCTTGAGTCTTAACGCATTAATAAGGAGGACTGATTACAGAAGACATTTACTATATATTGTTACTTTTAATTAAATTACTTTATGAAGGTACCTTTAAAAAAAAAAAAAAAAACTTCTCTAATTTTCAAGGTACTCTCACATACTTTCCAAATCAGAATCACTAAGAGGTATGAGGAGAGGTATTACCATCTCCAGATTATGGATGAAGAATCGGAGTTCCAAAAAGATTAAGAAGCAGCTTGAGTCTTAGGAGGTCGGAGGTTTGTAAATGATGATGCTGGGGTCAGGCCCAGTATTCTAACCGCTAGTCCAGAGCTCTTTTCTAAATGCCACCTCATTGTCTCACAACACACAATGCTCCCAACAGAGACCGGGCGGACGGAGGCGGTTAGTCCATCGTCACTATGAGAAAAACAACTTAGCACGATGTTCTCACTCAGACCTTCAGAACAGCTTCAAGCTGACTTGCGGCCCCCGAGATGTGGAACTGTGACGGGATAGTGAGGGTATCCCTCTGTATCAGTACAGATGTACTGGTAGCCCTGGACAAAAAGCCCCTCTCACGGACCCCGAGCTACGGGAAGATTGCGGGCAGCGCCCGGGCCTCGGCTGCCGCCTCGGGGGGCAGCCCCGACCCGCGGGGCAGCCATGGTCCGTCTGTCTTTTCACCACGTGCTCTTAGTACGTGATGACGCCTGCTTCACGTGTCTTTTCTCTTTTAAGAAAATCGTCAGATATATTCAAGAAGGTCATCCACAGTGGCATTTAGAATTTAAATGTACCAGAATTTTTCTGTGTTCCCAAGATGTCAGAACCATTCTAAAAGACTAATCAACTAATTGTCAGTCTTCCATTTTCCATTCAACATTTCCTATTTTCTAAAGGGAAATTCTCTTTCCTGGGTTCTAAAGTACAGTGATTTGACAAATAGGATCTGAAAAGCAGGATTCTACCCACATTAAGACTGTTCATTTTTTTTCTGTCAGATCCATATTTTTCAGAATTTGGGACAGAATACTAATCTAAAATTTTTTCATTTAAACCAGTTAGGTAATTTTGCCTTTTTCTCATTTTCATTGAAATAAATATCCTGTCTATATACATACTGCAGAGAGCACTGCTTAGGCTGACTTTATTACAATACAGAAAACGGTTAGAAAGATACTAACATATGAAGGTGTTTAGCCGTTTTATGTAAAATATCTTTAATCTGGACATATATGGCATTATTTAAATAAGTTCTCCACAGAGGACAGGAACGCCAGTTCAAACTCCTGATCAGAGAATCTGCTTACAGATGCCCGAGCACTGCTTCGGATTTGGAGTCTCTTTTCCTCGGACATGGAAAGAATATGAGCCATGGTCTCCGCGTAGCTGTCTTCGCTTTCAGCCAGAAACCCAGTTCTCCCTCCGTGGTGAGGCACGACAATGTCCAGCTTCGGGCCCCCTGAATTGTGGGCAAGGATAACCGTGCCAGCTGCCATACACTCAACAACTCCTGAGGAACAAACAGAAACCACGTATGACATTTTGAGAGCCATCATGAGAACAAAGATGAGCAGAAACCTCCACAAATTATAAGACACTCATGAGAAATTCAAGTAAATGTCTGTTGTGTCTATAAATTTGCTCATTAAACTTCCCTGGTACCAAATAATTCTAAGCTTTTTTTCGTTTTTAAGCTTCAGAATAATGCTGCTTCACTCTTCACTGAAACAGACAAGAACAGTCTATAAAAAACAGACATACTGCGGATTAGAAAACAAAGTAGAAGACTACAGAATGCTAGCAAGACGGCAGATAATTAATGGTTACTGAAAGGTAAAAGGTGTAAAAAGGTATCAAAGCGAAATTTCAGGAGTTCAAATGAGAGCATTAGAAGGTTTCCCTCCTCCCTCTACTTCTTCTCTTCTCCTTTGTTGGCAACTCTTCTTTTGCCCACTTCTGAACCGCTCTTGTTTCAGGGCCTCCTCCGCTGGGCACACTTTCTCTAGGCAATTCTACCCTCATCCGTGGGGCTTCTGGAATGACCTGGACAATGACTCAGACAACTCTCCAGTCTGTGTTTCCAGGTCAGGTCCCTCACTTGCACTGCAGACTCGTGTAGACAACTGCCCACTGGACACACACTTCCGTGTCCCCCGGATCGTTCTAACTCTACATGCAGGGAACCTGGCTCATCAGCTGCCTCTCCTCTTGGAGTCCGTCTCTAGGGGAAAGCCATCCACCATTCACACAGTTGTCTAAACTCAAAGCCCCGGGAGGTCCTCTCCGACTCTTCTTTCTCCTTCGTTTAACAAATCCCGTTCATTACCAAGCCCTGTTCAGTTGTGCTTCAGAATCTCCCTCGAGCATGTTCGCCTACCACCTTCAGACCCAGCACCTCGTCTAGGTTGCCCAACACATCCTCCTGCCTTCCCCATCCGGCTCTCCCTGCTCCCCACCAATCCCCCCCCCACGCGGCAATCAGAGTGAACTTGAGGAAACAGAAAGCTTTTAAATCCAACACTTAGACTCAGTCTCTCTCCCCCGGCTTCACACAGCCACGGGATCTGGCCCCAGCTCCCCTCTCCACAGGCGTGCTGTTCCTCCTGCAGGTTCAGGCCAGACCGAACCCTTAGTTCCTTGAGCGTGCCGGCTAATGCTCCTTTGTCACACCGGTCACAACGCCGCTCCCTCTGCTGGACATCCTCCTCTCTTCTGTAAGGCTAACTTCCAATTACTGTTCGGGCCCCTGCTTCCATGGCATGTCATTTCCTTGGGCAACTGTTCTCCGACCACACACATCTGTGTCAGGTGTTTCTCTTGGGCGCTTTCATGTTGCCCCACACTTGCCCTGGCACAGCTCTCAGCACCCTGTCCAGTAAAGCGCTGCTGAACTGGTCGGAGGCACACACAGAGCTGGAAGTCTCTGCACACCAGCTCCCACCGGCTGCGCCTGGCACAGCGAATGCTCGGTGCGTCTCCATGCAAGAAGGCACAGAAGTCAGGCCCTGTACGGAAGCGCTGGACCACACAGGTCTTGCTGCATGTCTGGGCTTCGTCGTGCGCTACCAACTAGGGACAGATAGGAGTGTAAGATAAACTGTGGCCTTAGGAGAGGACACTTCATTCGTATGTTCTTCTGTTTTCCCTGAACACCTGGCGGTGTGCGGCACAAAGCAGCCACTTGAGAGATACATCTTGAACCAGATCAGACACAAACCAGCACTTGATTTTACATCAGAATGTATGCATAGCAGGAAGTCAGGGGTAGAGAGTGCAATTTGTGCTAGACAAAACAAGGAAGGCTAAATTAAAGGCTAAGGAGATTAAAGTCAGACACTTATAATGGGATTTGGCAGAAAGAGGAGGGGCCATTCCAGTAATGAGTAAGGAATCAGCAGAACCAACAGAATTACTGTGAGGAGCCCAGTGGGCTCAGCTTTTGGTGTACAGCAAAATCACCTGAGGGACTTTACCAAAACACATCTACGTGGGCCTCACCCAGAGATTCCGATTTGGTCCTTCAGTGAGATTAGGCCGGGAACCTGTCCCAGTCTGCAGGTGGGGTTAGGTGGGGCAGGGAAAGTGGGGCAGGTAAGAGCAGGGGCTGTCTGAGTGAGGATCCAGGCTCTGCCTCTTACTGCGGCCGAACAAGGGCAAGTTCAAAACCTCTCTGTGCCTGCGTTTCTTTATTTGTAAAATGGAAATAAGAATATATATGAAGCAGGGTTTCAGAGAGGATTAAATCAGATAATGTAAAGATTTCAACAGTGACCTACACACGCAGTCAGTTGTCAATAAATATCAGCTATTATTAGTGACTACATACAGTTATGTCCTGCAGGGTCTCAAATGAAAAAAGCTTACTTGGTGGACTGGGAGAAGAGCACTAAGGCTGGATAAAAACCTCCACAGTATCAACATTTTACCGAGAGAACCTAAAATGTACAGACAGACTCACCAATCCCAAAATGCTCGTTCCACATGGTATGCAGACCAATTGTTGCTTCAGACAAGTAATTCTTTAACTCATCAAATGGGATGTTTATTTTAAATTCCACATTTTCTTGAATTCCTAGATCCTCAGAAAGCCTTCTCAGTTGGTTTACCCTCAGCTCATCATCTTGGTTTCGACAACCTCCAATGAGGACAAGTTTCAGTGAAGGCAGTGACTCAGCCACCTTCTTATTCAGCAATTTAGCAAAGGCTTTGATCTGCAAAGGATGATTCTTTTCAGGCCGGAACTGGCCAATGGAAACCAGTAAATGGCCTGGGGTTGTCTTTTTGTCACGTAAGGGAATGTCCAGAAATGTCTGCACATCACAAGGTGGATAAACAATGTTAGTGCAATTCCCAACTTTCCACAGGGAGAGAATGTGGTTTAGTGTCCAAGAAGAATTGACCATCACTACATCACTGCAAGAACCAACAAGTCCATAAACAAAAGCAAATAAATAATAATAGATGAGCTTTACTTTGCTGAGAAAAGGATTCCTGGTAATGAAGGCTGCATTGTTAAATCCAACATTTTGATTCTTCACTACGGAGAGCATGTCCATGCTGATCGTGGGATAATGAACATAGCTTCCGATGCGACAACCGCCTAAATACTTAAACAGAGGAAGTGTAAACGCGTATCCCATTGAATCGATGTAGACGTCGGGAACACACTGCATTAGAGCTTCCCAGCCAAGAAGAATGGACCCTAGACTTTGGCCCAGCAGTGTGAAGTGAGGATAGAGTGAATCTTCCACAAGGTAGCGTTTCCTTAAGAAAACAAACTTTACTGGGTGAGTGAGTCTGATGTTAAATCTTCGGAAAGCACCTTCTAGTATCTGCTGACCACTGACGTTAACATCACCAGTATAAACGACATAAACTGCTTCGGGATACCTAAAATAGAATGTAATAGTTAAGGTTTTCATTAGTTTAGGTGAAAACCAAGCAAAAAGTTGTAGATACTTATTTTCTCACAATCATAAAGAGGGTTATTTTTAGATTGAAAAAAAAAAAATTTCCATTGTTTTTCATTCATTGTACTTGGTCTCCTGATGCTCCTCTTTCCGGAGTCTCCTGCTGCCCTGCGAGCGAAATGTTAGTCCTCCAAATAAGACCTCTCACTCTTTGCTACTTCCTCTTCTAAGAATTTCACATAGCGCAGACATCAACAAAAATTGCTGATTGACATTTCCGTTTTTAAGAAATATTCAGAAACTTTATTTTGACAACTCTCTCAATATAAAATGGTAATAAGATACTAATAACATTCACAAACAAGAGTTCAAATTTACTGGATGTATCTCTAGATAGGATCATACATGCCAGAACATTACTCAGGGTTTTATCTGAGATGCGACAAGATTCTAAAAGCCAGATCCGGTGCCTACATCAAAATTAGAGATGACATGATTATAACGGAAATACGTAACACCACACTCTTGTGACTATTTATGCTTTTGGCATTTGCTCTGATTGTGTGTGTTTTTAGTTATTCTTTGAGTCATCAAAGATTTATTCCGTATCTAGTATGAGCTAGTAGGTTCTGGGGATTCAGAGATTAGTCTTTACCTTCAAGGAGCTGAGTCCAGTGGGAGAGAGAGAGATGTGAACATAAAACTGCAAAACACGGTGATATGTGTGGATAAAGATCGCCATAGGGTGTTGTGCAGGCCTAAAGGATGAGCATCCAACTGCACCTCCCAGCAGCCAGAGTGATCCTTATAAAATGTAAAAAGGATTGTCACCTCTGGCTGCTTAAAGATGGCCACAAA
The DNA here is from genome assembly GCF_964656455.1 of Halichoerus grypus. Taxonomy (NCBI): domain Eukaryota; kingdom Metazoa; phylum Chordata; class Mammalia; order Carnivora; family Phocidae; genus Halichoerus; species Halichoerus grypus. The sequence continues at coordinate 61,072,021 of NC_135715.1, read as the reverse complement.
TTCTTTGACACTTATCAAGCGGTGGGATCTATGTCCCCTCCCCTGGAATAACAGTGGGCTCTGTGACTCCTTTTACCATTCAACTATGTCAAAGGTGACATTTCGCCAGTTTCTAGACCCAGGCTCTGAGAGAATGGCAATTTCTACTTCGCTCTAGACAAGTCGGCTGTCACGTAAGGAGTCCGGCTATCCCGAGGCTGCCATATTGTGTGCAAGCCCAAGGCAGTCACGTGGAGAGGCTGCGGGATGACAGAGATGCCTGACCCGTGCCCCCCACCCTCAGCCGCTGGAGCTGTTGCAATTGTCCCAGCCCAGGAAGCAGACATGTTAAGAGAGGCCTTCAGATGACTCGGCCCCAGCTGCCATCTAGCTGCAGCCGCTTGGCATGAGGGATTCCCAACAGGGCCCGTCAGTCCCCAGACGGTTAGAAATAATGATACATTCTTGTTTTAGCCATTACATTTTGGGGAGGTTATGCAGCAACAGATAAGCAGAGTGTCATCCCTCTGTCTGAAATCCTCATAGGGTTTTCCATAGCGCTCAGAATAAAATCAAAACTCCTTACCCTATTCACTCAAGCCCTGTGTAACCTGGCCCTGCCTCCACTCTCTCACGTGCCCACGGGGTCAGCCAAACTGGATTCCTTTCTGTGAACAAGCCATGCTCCTTCTGGTCTCAGGGGACTTGCAGGAGTTGTTTCCTCTGCTTTGAATTCTCTTTTCTCATCTTCACTGTCTCTTCCTGAGGCAGACAGTATGGTTTGTGGTTTATAATGCGGACTCTGGTAACTCAGTTTCCTTGTCTGTCAAATGCGGGTAACAGTAACAACCTCATACGGTTGTTGTGAGGACTGAGTGAGCTAACGCGTGTAAAGCACTTCAAACAATGCCTGGCATCCAGTAAATGCTCAGTAAATTTCAGCTGCTTTTGTCATTTAGACTAAAGCTAAGTATTACCCCCCTGGAGATTTTCCCTAATTACTCAGTCTAAAGTGTGGACTCACAAATTATCCTATTCGGTTTTCTCACATAGCATTTCTCACCATTTGATATTTTTCTTCTTTGCTTATGATCTTGTCTCTCTCTCTCAACTAAAATCTAAGGTCCATGCATGGTGGAGCTGTCACAAAACTTTACCAATGCCCTCAAGAGCTAGATAATCCAGTTAGACAAGTTAATGCACAGAGTTATGAGAAGCAAAGAACCGGAGGGATTAGAGTAGGAGTAGGGAAGGCCTCAAGGAGATGGATAGTAAGCGGAGATTTAAGAAAATGTTCTGAATCTAGGCAGTTATGGAAGATGGCAGAGGAAATGCAGGGGTGGTGGCTGGAAGCCAGGGTGAGCCAAGAATATAGAAATGTAGAGTGAAGGGAATTCCGCGTGAAGGCTCTGGAACTGGATGAAGGGGGTGTGCCAGGAAGTAGCGTAACCATGGAAGAATAATAGTTTTCCTCCTATGATACAACGATCAATGGAACTTGGACTTTACCATGTTTGTTCCTCTCTACAAGGGGATCGTAAACATTTTTGGGGTGAGTATGGGGGTGCGGGTGGGGAGAAGGAAGCCTAAAACTTTAAATGACCAGTTAACAGCATACTCTTTCTAACATGGTAACTTAAGACTTCTAACTGATAGTGATATCAACATCAGAATCAAATAGATGCTTTTACAGATTATTTCCTGTGTACCACTACTGACTAAAAGTATTCAGGTTTAAAGCGCTCCCCATGACTTGGTATATTTACTATTCAACTTCTTCTCCATGCATTCTTCCAAAGTGACAGTTATCCCCACTAAATTTTGCCATCAAAGGGCAGGTACTTTCCCTTTCTATTTCTTTATCATAGCAACTAAAATTCAATAGGATCTTGTAAGGCGGGTTGGCATATAACAGAATTATTTCCTTATTGAAGAAGAGTTAATTCCTGGCTATGAATAAGGTATTCATATCTGGATAATGGTGAATATCTGGATAATGATTTTTTTTTTAAATGGTAATAATAGAGTAAATTAGCTAAGAAAGATGCATACCTACTTTTTCTGCAGGGCTCTTAAGGCACACCACAAAACTCTTTCTCCTCCTCCACCAGCATTGCAGTATGGATGAAAAAATGCAACCACCATTTGCTTTTTCCCATTTTTGCTAGCTGATACTGACGTTTTCTTTCTCTGTAGCATCAGTCTGATTCCCCAGAGGATAATGAACAGACATACACATAAAGTTCCACAGACTGTCAGCCCAGGGAGGAATAATGAATAAAAAAATCTGAAACAAAAAGGAAAATGTAAAAATCGACACAATGCCCATTCAAAAGAAACTACAAATTAAAGTCTGCTTTTACATATCCGCTTTCTATATTAATAGTGAAGACAAAATTTTTATAGCTGGAAGTCTGCTAACAAAATACTCAATTTTTAATATTCTAACACCTATAAAATGTCCAATGTCAAAAGGCAAATCCTCTTTAATTTCAATCTCCACAGAATGCTAGCAATTCAATATAACTTTTCTTTTTAATTGGCAGTGAAAATCAATGATGAGCCACCTTTCTCCTAACAGTGTGTATGTGTTAAAGGATTAAAAACAAATTTAATTACTAACCTAAACAAGACATGATTAGGAATGGCATCTGACCCTCAAAATTATGACACAGAACTCAAGCAATATGTCTTTGAATGATCAATAATGAACTCTTTTTTTTGTTGTTAAGATTTTATTTATTTATTTGACAGAGAAAGACAAAGCAAGAGAGAGAACACAAGCAGGGGGAGTGGGAGAGGGAGAAGCAGGCTTCCCGCCGAGCAGGGAGCCCGATGCGGGGCTCGATCCTAGGATCCTGGGATCATGACCTGAGCCGAAGGCAGATGCTTAATGACTGAGCCACCCAGGCGCCCCAATAATAAACTTTTAATTAGGTAAAAGTTCGATGATATAGTAAATCATTTTCATTCTCTCACTTCACCTCAAATAGAATAATTTCTGGGGCAAGAGGAACTTAGATACCTCCATTTCTTTTCTTTTTTTTTAAAGATTTTATTTTATTTATTTGATAGAGAGAGCACAGGCAAGGGGAGCGGCAGGCAGAGGGAGAGGGAGAAGCAGGCTTTCCGCTGAGCAGGGAGCCCGACACGGGGCTTGATCCCAGGACCCTGGGATCATGACCTGAGCTGAAGGCAGCCGCTTAACTGACTAAGCCACCCAGGTGCCCCGATACCTCCATTTCTATTACAAGTTCTGCATTTGATCTGTTTCTATGACCCTAAAATCACTGCCTTCCTTCAGGTGCCTCTAAATGAGTTGCCAAAAATGCACCAACAATCTACTTCACGCACATTAGTGAACTCGCTCCCACACTGACTGCTGAAAGGTTCTCTTACTGCCGGGCTGACTAAAGCTCTGCAAACACAAGGAAGGACCCCGGCTTGTTCACCACTGGATGCCAATGCCTAGCATATTTAGTTTGGAAAACAAATTTCTCATGTGGGATTTCCTATTGTGAATAAGTCTATTACCTGAAGAGGTATTTGACTTATTAAAATGATTTGGTCTCAGGATAACTTTATACTCTTAAAAATAACTGAAGACCCCATACAGCTTTTGTTTCTATCAGGATTTCCCAACCTCAGCACTACTGACATTTTGGACCACATAATTCTTTGTTGTGAGGCCTATCCTATGCATTATAGGATGTTCCTGGCCTCAACCCACTGGATGCCCATAGTACCCTACCAATGATGGCCGTAAGAATTATCCCCAGACATTGCTAAATGTCCTGCAGGGGTAACATCACTCCTTGTTGAGAACTACTCATTTACATTGATTTATCTACCAATATTTAGCATATTAGAAATGAAACTGAGGAATTAAAAACATTATGAATTATCCCAAAAGTAATGACAAATCCATACATGTTAATATATCTTAGTTTTACTAAAAAAAAACAAAAAACAAAAAAACAAAACCCTATATTTTCCAAACCAATAAATAAATAAATAAATAAATAAATAAATAAATAAATAAATAAATTCAGTAAGAAGGCTATCACTGTTTTATATTTTTGCAAGATTCTTTAATGTCTGGCTTAACAGAGGACAGTGGCTTTTCACATCTGCTTCTGCATTCAATTTTGGTGCTATGTTGTTTTATTTGAAGTATATGAAGGCAATCCAGGCTCACTCAGATATGTAGTAGGAAGAGGGAGTATGTTTAAATAGCCCTTTCAGATACAGTATTTTTCTGTGATATTATACCAAATTAGACAAGTGGCAATTTCTTAATGGCCAGGTGCAACATGGAATATGAAACTGAATCAATGACCTTTTCATACTCTGTTATATTGAAATCTATTGGCCTATCTTACAATTTGAATGAATCTTTTACCTATACATGATTTTGTAACATCATGACTTGATTATTTGGAAATTATTGGTTCATGACTCATGGAGACTTTCCAAATGTGGGCACATTTCATTGTACAATATCCCCAAATCACATTTGTTAATATCACTACCCAGCTCATCAGGAAAATCTTTTAATTACTGGAAAGTGGTCAAGCTCTGAATGGCAGATACAAGTTTTCCAAAGTTCTAATTTTCACATGAAAGTTCAAACTTTATTATTAGCAACAAATTTTGTCACTTGTTTTCTTTGAAGTGACAGGTCACTTAATTTTCAAATAACCAAGTCAGAAGAACCACAGTTTATCTGTCAGTAATTTTTCAAGTAGAAACCATGTCCCATAAAAAAAAGTGTCTAATTCAGCTTGCAACTTAGCAATCATACAAGAGCTTTTCTTTGAGATAACCATCATACTTCAGTATGGAGACATTATATAGAATATTAAAAAGATATGTATTCAAAGCAAGGGTTAATATTTAACAAAATTAATTTTTACTGTTTCAAGGACATTCTTAATAAAACTGGCTTTAGCAAGTGCATGGTGTCGAAAAACACAAGACTATTAGAACACTTTGATGTCATTGCTTCGATTTGTGCTAATTAGCAGTTTTATCCACCATTACTTTTGCACTATCGGTGCAAACATAATGAAAAAGCAAATGTTATCTTAAATTATTATAAAAATGGTTTTGACCTTGAAGAACTACTAAAAGGGTCTTGGGGACCTGCTAGGTCTATGCCCATACTTTGAGAACCACTATCTTAAAGGATGAACAGAGAGTGCCTGAGTGGCTCAGTCGCTAAGCTTCTGCCTTCAGCTCAGGTCATGATCCCAGGGTCCTGGGATTGAACCCCTGCATCAGGCTCTCTGCTCAGCAGGAAGCCTGCTTCTCCCTCTCCCACTCCCCCTGCTTGTGTTCCCTCTCTCGCTGTCTGTCAAATAAATAAAAATAAAATCTTAAAAAAAAAAAGGATGATCAGAGTTTGACAGAAGTGGTAAGATTTGTGATTTATTTAACATTTGGAATATATGAGTTCATTAAAGCAGTATTATACAGCTTTCCCAGGACAAGCCAAAAGCCTATTTAATTTAAAATGTGGCTGACCTATAGAGTATAAAGATTTTTATGGCATTTCCTTCTAATGATTTAAGTGGTAAGATTCATGTGATATATTTTCAAATTGAACGATTTAACTTAAAATCAGAAAAAAAAACATATTAATGACTAAAGTTGAGCCAGTCCTTTATTCTGTTAGTTTCAAAGACACAGACTCTATAAATAAGTTTATTAAACATCCTATAGTACTTGTACATTAAAATTACCCATTTTAGGGGTGTCTGGGTGGCTCAGTCAGTCATGCACCAGGCTCAGGTTATGATCTCAGGGTCCTTGGATCCAGCCCCTTGCCAGGCTCCAAGCTCAGCAGGGAGTCTGCTTAAGAATTCTCTCTCCTCCTCTCCCTCTGCCCCTCCCCCATCTCTAAAATAAATAAATCTTAAAAAAATTACCCATTTTAGAATTTGTTTAAATATAACTAAAAATATGTGCCATTAAATAATGCTTACCATAGAAACACACAGCTTTCAAAAGATAACTGAAATCAACAGTGAGTCATTCATTCAACAAACACTTATTTAGCCTATTATAATGTGCAAAGCACTGAATTAGGGATATTTCAAATGGCAGGGAAGAATATGAAGCTCTGAAAACAGAATTTCCTGTTCAAAATGTTTTAAATAATCATTATAGAATTTGATGTAGAGGGGACAAAAATGAAGAAACAATACCTGAATTTTGGAGAGAATATGTATATACTGCTATTCAGGATGCTATGTGTTAATTACAAATTTTCAAACTGAACAAAAATAGGTAGGTGTTGAAAGAACTGTGTAGATGGAATATACTAGGTCTTCTTTTTCTTTTTCTTCTTCTTCTTTTTTTTTATAAATACAGGGCAAGGCACGTAAAATACAGTAGTATTACAATAACAAATACAGGAAAAAAGTCTGGGTTTTTTTCACCAAAATGTTAACAGTAATCATCTCTGGATGGTAGCATACCTGGGGAATTTTCTTTTTTGCTCATCTATTTCCTAACTTTTCTACAAGAAACAATGTATTACCTTGTGATAAAATTTTATGTAACTATTTTTACATCAACCAGAAATAAAGATCAATGGATAATCATGAAGCAGAGGATTCAACATAAACTTTATATTGGTGAAAATAAAAAGAACCCTCACTAAAATGGAGTCAGGTCAGAAGGGGCAACGCAAAACGAACCCTATCACTCACACGTTAAATGTCATGAAGAACTGTCAATTCTAGCCTCCAAGAGAAAAATCCTAAAGGGGAAGGAATTGTCAATTATAGACCCCAAAAGAAGAATCCTAAACAGGAAGAAATCATCACTAACAGGCCCCAACAGGGAACGCTGTACATCGCATCTCCTACAAGAGTACTTCTGCAACTCGGCCAATGAGAAATCCTCACCACTCTAGCTTTTCTCCAGACTTTCCTTCAACCCCCACCCCCCAACTTCCTCCTTCTCCATAAAACAATGGTCCTGTCCTTTGTTGGACTTGCCTATGGTTTTGCCATAGCTTGTGCATCCAGAAATGCAATTCTCTACTATTCCCGGAAAACAAAACAAAACAAAATCATTTTTGCTGTTAAGTTAGCTGTTTTATTTTTAAGGTTAACATACTTAAGTGACATATGTTAACAGTGACAGTTCCAGTGAGTGAAAGCGGGGAAACTACGACAGGAGAAGGAAGAGCCAGTTTATTCTTTACCAAAAGGAGAGACACGATAGTTTGGAAAATGATTCGTGGCTCAATCATAAAGAAAAACGAGGACTGAATATGAATAATTTATGAAAGAAGAACTGGAGTGCGAAGAAGAGAGAGAAAAAAACAGGAAGGGAAATTCGATCCCGCACCAGAATGGGGCAGGCGAAGAAAACGCGGTAAACCCAGTCAGCTCCAGTCTAATTAGAAGACTCCAAAGTGAGAGGAAGAGCGCTCACTGTCCTTGAGGAAATTGCCTAGACCCGTATCAAGAAGCTCCTCCTCCCCGCAAATTTCAGTTGCACCGGGCGGACAAATATCACCGTGAAACAAAACGCCTGCAAACCCATACCACCTGCTCCTCACCTCAGTAACTCGCACAGGTACCAACCCCCTTCGGTGGTCGCCATCTTTCCTCGACCCCCGAACTCAGGAAGCGCTTCGCTGTTCCTCTTCTCTATTGGCTCCTGAGGAAGCGGGCGGTGTTCTCTCCGCCCTCACGGGGCACATTGTGCATTTCAATTGGCTGCTGGTAGTAGCTTCCCACGGCCTTCCAGCCAATAGAATCTCCCGGAGGGGGAGCCAAGTTTTCGGCGTGGCGCACGAGCATCCCGCCCCTCTAGTGGGCGGGGCCGTAATGGGAGTTGGGCTGGGGAGGGCGTGGCCTGTGATGGACAGCCGGCGCACCCGCCCCCCGCCCCCTCCCCCCACTGGAAGCCCCTAGCCCGGAGCCCGCCAGCGGTTGAGACCAATGGGAGGCCCTTGCGCGGCTCAGATCGATTTTCCAAGTGCGGAGTTCACTCCCGCGGCTGCTGCAGCGTCTGGGATCCGCGGCGCTCTGAAGCCAGGCGCGGATCGGAGAGGGAGCTGTGCGGAGCGGATCCGTAGCCGGCGCCCGCCACGCCGCACCTTCCCCGCCGGCGGTTGGCGAGCCCTGGGATCTGCATCTCCGGTCCGGCTCTGCGCCGCTCTCCCGCCCTCCTGTCCTTCTCCGCACACGCCGGAGGCCGAAGACCGAGTCCGCAGCGCACCGGCCCGAGGTAGCGGAGACCTGGGAGGGAGGACCGGCTCCCGCCTGGGGCACCGGCAGGGCCGCCTCGGGGTGTGAGTGAGGGTCCGAGGCCCACCCTCCGCTCTGGCGCTCATCCGCGCGCCTCCCCCCCCTCCTCCAAGGGCCAGGGCGCCGTGGCGCGCAACTTTGAACCAGTCCGTAGGGCGAGGGCTGCTGACCCCTTGGTCTGGAATGCAGCGGCCCGTCCCCAGACCCATCCCCGGGTGAGACAGCCGAGCCGCAAGATGCCACCCACCGCCCGCTCCTCTTCTCCCCGGGTTTTAACGCCCCGCTTCTCCTCCACTAACTAGGTGACCTGTGGGCTCTGGGCCGATCACAGAAGAAATTGGCTCCTCCGGAGGAGGTTGCTTGAACAGGAAAGACAGATTACAGCCAGAGAAGAGGCCAGTCGGAAAGTAAGTTTCCTTCCCCCGGCGCTGTGTGCTCTCACCTACCTGGAGGACTTTCCACGCCCACCTGCCGGCCTTTCTCTGCGGCCCCGCGTGGCCGCAGGGCGGTCAGAGCCCCAGCCCCAGGGGAATCGGGGATCGTAGCAAGAGCACCCTCAGAAAAGGCATGGCATTAACGGGTTTGCAGGAACGATTGAAACCCCAGCACTTTTCCATTCATCTTTGTGTTAAGGGATCTGAAGCTGGAGATGTAAAGTGAGCGTCGAGTTGCTGTGTAAGAGCTCTTAATTGCCCAGAACGATTAAATTAATTACCTAGAGAAGTTATTCAGAGTGCGCGGATCTCTTTATGATGTGTTCAGGTCCTGCAACTTTTTTTTTTTTTTTAAGTAGGCTCCACTCCCCCTGTGGAGCCCAACAGGAGGACTGAACTCAGGACCCTGAGATCAAGACCTGCCCGAGCTGAGATCAGGAGTGGCGCTTAATTGACTGAGCCACCCAGGCGCCCCCTGCAACTTTTCTTTTTTATAAAGAACTATTTTGAGTTCATTTTAATTACACAACACAGTAACGCGGTGACTTAAAAATGCAAACAGTACAGAATTATTGAGCATGAAAAGCAGATCTACTTTCTAATCCTTTTCTGTTTTACATATGTCTTCATTTGTTCAGCAAACATTTATTGAAAACTTACTGTTTCAGGCATAGTGTTGAAGAGCTGAAAATACTGTGGTTAAAAAAAAATGTGTGTGTGTATATATATCCAGAGAAATCTTTAGATTTTGTATGTGTGTGGGTTTAAGATTTTTGTTTTGTTTCACATAAATGAGATCACATAGTGTATATTCTCCAACCTTTTTTTTCTTTTCAATAGAACCGTGTTTTAGAGGTTGTTTCAGTTTAGTACATAAGCATCTGCCTTGTTAAGTTTAACCTCTGTACAATATGGATGTATACTATGTGCATACCATAGTATGTTCATCTTTTCCCTGTGAGTGATCCTTCTGGGTGCTTCTAATTCCCCCCTACCCCCCAGCAAGCCTTGCTGTAGTGGACATCCTTGTACATGATTTCTAATGCTGACTCTTGAGTATTTCTTAGGATAGACATGTAGGCCTGAATTGCTGGTCTACAGATTTCTGAAGTTAACATTATTGTGTGCCCTTTTGAGTGAAATCTGTCTTGGGCTCTGGTGGTATAGCAATGAAAGGTAAGTGGATTAATGGATTGTTAGAGTCTGGCTGATTGGTGATTCTTAGTGTGATGACTCTGCATTTAATGGAGGTGTGAAGAACATGTGGGTGAGGGATGGCTCAGAAAGGGGGAGACACTTCCAGACCCCTGCAGTGCCCCCACCTCTCTACCCATCAGAAAAATCCTTATCCTTCCAGATCAAGCTCAAGATGCTTTCTCCTTGAAACTTTGGTAACTGCTTCTGCCAATGTTGACCTCACCCTCTTCTGGATTCCTTAGATAATAGTATTAGCCAGCATTATTGAGCTTACCACTACTAGGCACTCTATTAAGTACTTTATACCCCCCTATGTGCACAAAACCCTTTGATATAGGTCTTATTTTCCTCTTATCACCATTTATTTAACAAATTTTTTTAGTATTTTATTGTGTGCCAGACATTTTAGGCACTGGGGATCCAGCTGAGACTAACACCCTGCCCTCACGGAATTTATGCCCCAGAGGGAGATGCAGAAATTTAAAAGGGTAAACGAAGGGGCACCTCTGTGGTGCACTTGGTGGCGCAGTCGGTTAAGCATTCAACTCCTGGTTTCAGCTCAGGTCGTGATCTCAGGGTCATGAGATCTGGCCCCATGTCGGTTCTGTGCTCAGCGCAAAGTGGACTTGAGATTCTCTTCACTCCCTCTGCCCCTTCTCCTGCTCTCTCTCTCTCTCAAATAAATAAATAAATATTAAAAAAAAAGTGGTAAACAGTGTAATTTCTGGTACTAATAAACGTTGTGAATAAATCAGGGTATGGGAATTAGGAATGACATGGGAGGGGAGATACTCGTAGGCAGGTGGTCAGGGAATTCTCTGAGGTGGTTGTATGAATAGAGACCTGAATGGTTCAGATTTGGGGGAAGTGTTCTAGGTTGAGGAACTAGAAGGTGTCAAGGTCCTTAGTCAGGAGTGACCTGAATGTTGGAGGATCCGTAAGAGAAAGCCAGAGTGGCTGGAGCAGAGAGGAGAGGATGCGTACAATACGAGGTCAGGGTTCATCTTTACAGAAACTGAGGCAGAGAGAAGAAAGTTGCCCAAGGTCCTACGGGTAGTAAGAGGCAGATCTGGGATTGAGTCCTAGCCAGGTCTTTTTGACTTTCTCAGGTTAGTATTTTCTTTCATACTTCTTTGACACCTGGTCATACCGTCTGATATAATTATTTAAACTTATCTGAATGTAGCTACTTTTTTTGTGACTCTGCTTCTTGAAATTAGGGACCAGGTTTGTATCTTTTTTTTTTTTTTAAGATTTTATTTATTTATTTTGAGAGAGAGAGTGCTTGCACGGCAGGGGATGGGGCAGGGAGGAGAGGGAGAGAGGATCTAAAGCAGACTCCATACTGAGCAAGGAGCCCAACCTGGGGCTCGATCTCATAACCCTGAAATCATGACCTGAGCTGTAACCGAGAGCCGGACACTTAACTGACTGAGCCACTTAGGAGCCCCCAGATTTTTATCTCTTAAAAAATATTCCCCAGGGGTGCCTGGGTGGCTCAGTCGTTAAGTGTCTGCCTTCGGCTCAGGTCATGATCCCAGGGTCCTGGGATCGAGCCCCGCATCGGGCTCCCTGCTCAGCCAGGAGCCTGCTTCTCCCTCTCCCACTCCCCCTGCTTGTGTTCCCTCTCTAGCTGTCTCTCTCTCTCTCTGTCAAATAAATAAATAAAATCTTTAAAAAAAAATATTCCCCATAGCCCATAATAAGAGGTGTACCACAGTCGTTCTTGAATGAATGAATTACAGCAAGATGCTTCCCTCCCCTCTCTTGCCACCCCTCCCCCATTCTTTTCTCTTCAGAGGCCTGTCTGGGGCAGCAGTGACCCTGGAAAGGAGGTGGTGGTTCATGACTGGGTCATTCAGCCTTCACTCTGCCAACATGGAGCAGCTTCTCTTTCTCTGGTGCTGGGCCAAAGCAGAACAGAGGTGCAAGAGTGGCACAAAGATGAATAGAGGTCAGCCTCCAGGCTTTTGGAGCTGACAGTCCCAGGTGGCTACACAGCACAGCACTCAACAGGTGAGAATGGTCAGCCCTTCCTGGGAGGAAGGCTACAAAAAGAACTTTAAGAAGAGGTGTTGTGTGAGTGAGGTCTTGAAGGAGAAACACTGTGTCAGCCGGGCATGCAGAAGAGTGAAGGCGGGGACGTCCCAGGTAGGGACCAGCATGTGCAAAGGTCCAGAGGATAGGAATGGAAAGATGGATTTGCCCTGAGTGTCTGGACAGGGCTGGAAAGGTGATGGTGGGAGGCCCTGTTGTTCAGGCCTTTGGACTTTATTCCACAGACTGGGGAGTTTGTGGAACCTGGGAAAACAGTGGGAGGTGCTCCTCCAAAGAAAAGGGTGAATGGGGAAGCGAGCTGCTGGAGACTTGCTTAGAGGCCTTTGCCAGTGGTCAGCCCACCCAGACGCAAGGTGGCTGAGACCCTACAGAAGAACTGGGAGTCCCATTCCCTGTGGAGTTGTTGTGTCAGGGAGAAAGGAGGTTTTTTTTAGACTCCTCGGTGTCCAGAGTGTCAGAGGCAATGGTAGTCCTACTAGCAACAACACAGAGTGTAGTTGATACACAGGTAACTGGGGATAAGCTGGGGGTGGGGTGGGGGTGGGGCCGGGGGCAAGGAACTGGGTAAAAAGCTAGGGGGGCAAGAGAGCTGGATTTTAAGTGCTTCTTTATCTGACATTTATCTTCATGGCAAGAATGAAGATGGCCCAGGGCCATGATGACTGTTCATGTTCCAGGGTGTGCAATGTTATTTTTATCTCTAGGATTAGAATCATTACCAAGTGAAATTCTCAAATGTGTGACTTTTTAAAAAAAAAAAAAACTAAGTTAAAGGAGAAAAATCTGAGCAGATCAAAGGTCGATGAGATAAAGTAGAGGGCAAAGCAGAGTGACTTGTTATTGTGATGTTACCAACATGGTAAATAAGATTTAAAAACACCAGTAATTGTGAAATCTGTGGATTTGGAATGCGGCACTTGTGTTGAAGCCTCAGTCCCTACAGAAACTCAGAAGTACTCAGCATAGGGCGTTAGAAACACTTAGAATTCTTAAAAAGTTACTGTTATAAACGTAATTTAATTGTATAAGCGAGATTTGGAAAATAAAGCCCAAAAGGGGAAAATTGACTTTTACTCTTATCACTCTTGGGATGACTGTTAGCTTATTTATAAACTTCCTTCATTATTTGCTTTTGCTGCATCAGGTTATTAATTTTTAGAAATAAAAAAATCTATTCTTACAACTGACAGAGCACCAGTATTAACATCTTTGGCATATTGCGGTCCAGTCAGTCTTTTCTGTATTTTTTTTTTTCTTTTTCTAAACTCCATGGTGTGTGTGTTTTAAGAGCTTTAAAAGCTGCCCATTAGCGAGGCTGTCGTTATTATCAGTAAATCTGTGGCGTCTCGCTATCCTGGCAGATTGACTGGTTTAGTCAGAGGCATCTCCGTCCCCCCCTCACCCCAGCCCCGGGTCCTCTCCCTCTGCTGCCCCAGGGCAGTGCTGCACCCAGCCTGCTTTCTCAGCTTCTGCAGCGGAGGGACAGGACTGCTAGCACATTCGGGCAACCCCGCAGTTGATGCTGCTGGCTGTTTCTTGTTTCTAATCTCAACTGTGCCTGCAAATGCTTTTCACTTGTTATCTGTCAACCTCTTGCGACTCAGTGAGCCTTGTGCTCCATCTCTGCCTTCCTTATTCTCAACAAATGACCTCTGTTCTTACTTCGAGAAAACTGACACCATTGTGTCTGGTTTTCTTCCACTTTCTGCCCACCTCGATGCACCTTCTTCCAAAATTTTATATAGATCTACAATCTATTTTCACTTCCTCATCTAGTTTCAGGACGGGCTTGCTTTCTTTTCAAGGTCATCTTCTCTGTGAGTACCCTTGACCTCTGCCCCTTCTTCTCTACCTGTTCTGGAGCCCATACTGGTCATCTCTTTTCTCGCCTCCAGTCTTTTCCTCTCTGCGGGCTTCTCCCTTTTGGTTTATAAATTCATGCCATTTGCCTTCATTTTAAAATCTCTCCCATTACTTTGTGTCTCCCATTATTAGCTCTTGTACTATTTCTCCCTTCCCTTTCTTCTGAAAGAATCGTCTTCATTTGCATGTTTCTTACTCTCCCATTAGCTTTAAGGCTTTTCTTTTATTATCCTATCTGTTTATTGAACATAAAAGAAATGTATGCAGCCATATATGTAGTTATAAAACATAATAAAATAGAGAATGCTTATGAACCTACCACCTGACCAAGAACGAGAATATTATCAGTGCCATGGCCATCTACCCATCTACCTGTTCCTTCTCTTGTGTCACCCGTCACTTAGACGTAACCACCCTCCTCAGTTTTTTGTTTATTGTAACCCAGCTTTTGTTTTTGTTTTTGTAAAGTTTTATCACATATATATGAATGCCTGAACAATACATTATTGACTTTTGCTTGTTTCTGAGCTTTATAAAAATTCTATCATAATGTGTTTAGTCTTCTGGTACGAGCTTCTCTCATTAGACATTACATTAGGGAAGTTATCTATTTATGTAATTTAAATTAAAATGTTTCATTTTTAATTCCAGTATAATTAACATACAGTGTTATGTTAGTTTCTGGTGTACAATATAGTGATTCCACAATTCTCTACATTCCTCAGTGCTCACCATGATGAGTGTACTCTTAATCCCCTTCACCTATTTCACCCATCCCCCACCCAACTCCCCTGTGGCGACCATTAATTTGTTCTCTATATTTAAGAGTCTGTTTTTTCGTTTGTCTCTCTTTTTTCCTTGTTTTATTTTTTAAATTCCACATATGAGTGAAATCATTTGTCTTTCTCTGTCTTATTTCACTTAGCAATATACCCTCTAGATCTATCCATATTGTTGCAAATGGCAAGATTTCATCTTTTTTATGGCTAATATTCCATTTTTTATATATACACAAATACACACCACATCTTTAATCCATTCATGTATGGATGGACCCTTGGTTTGCTTCCATATCTTGACTCTTGTAAATGATGCTACAGTAAACATAGGGGTGCATATCTGTTTTTGAATTAGTGTTTTAGTTTTCTTCAGGTAAATATCCAGTACTGGAATTACTGGATCATATGATAGTTCTATTTTTAATTTTTTTGAAGAACCTCCATACTGTTCTCCACAGTGGTTGCACCAGTTTGCATTCCCATCAACAATGCACGTGGGTTCCCCTTTCTCCACATCCTCACCTACACTTGTTGTTTCTTGGGTATTTGATTTTAGCCATTCTGACAGGTGTGAGGTGATAATCTTATTGTGGTTTTGATTTGCATTTCCCTGAAGATTAGTGATGTTGAGCATCTCTTCATGGGTCTTTTGGCCACCTGTATGTCTTTGAAAAAATCCTCAAGTTCTCTGCCCATTTTTAATTGGATTATTTGTTTTCTTGGTATTGAGTTGTGTAACTTCTTTATATGTTTTGGGTATTAGCCCTTTATCAGTTACGTCATTTGCAAATATCTTCTCCCATTCAGTATGGTAGGTTGCTTTTTTGTTTTTTTGATGGTTTCTTTTGCTGTGCAGAAGCTTTTTATTTTGGTGTAGTCCCAGTAGTTTAATTCACTAGACGTGGCGTTTCTAAGATTCGTTGCTGTGCGTTATGCCATTGTGGGAATACAGCATCATTTATCCTTTTTCCTTGAAGGATATTGGGTGGTTTGTGGGATTTTGTAGTTATGAGCCATCTCCTGGTGGACACTGGCACTCTGTCCACTCTATCCACTTCTGTTCAAGTGTTTCACCACTTGTCTGGAACCTCTTTTGTTTAGGTTTCCATGAATGCCAAAGGCATATCCTCCCTGATTCTTCTTTTAATAGTCTCTCTACTATATTTTTTTTAAAAAGCTTTATTGAGATATAATTCACAGATACATGCAATTATCAACAACAGTCAACTTTAGAATATTTTCATTACCTCAGAAAGAAACCCTACACCTTCAGCTATCACTGAAGCTGCCTCCCCATGATCCCCATGCCTAAGCAACTACTAGTCTACTTTCTAGCTCTTTAGATTTGCCTATTGTGAAGATTTCATATAAACGGAATCTTTGTCTTGTTCCTGATCTTAGGGAAAAGCTTCCAGTCTTTAACCATTAAGTATGATGTTGGTTGTGGGTTTTTCATAGATAACCTTTATCATGTTGCAGAAGTTCCCTCCTAGTTCCTAGTTTCTTGAGTGTTTTTATCATGAAAGGGTTTTGGATTTTGTCAAATGCTTTCTCTGTGTCTATTGGGATGACCATCTTTTGATTTTTATTCTATCCATGTGGTGCATTCCATTAACTGATTTTGGATGTTAAACCAGACTTTCATTCTTGGGACAAATCCCACTTGGTCGCAGCATGTAATCTTTGTATATGTTGCTGGATTGGGTTTCCTATAATATTGTTGAGGAATTTTCATGTCCATATTCACATGAGATAATGGTTTGCAGTTTTCTTGTGATGTCTTTGACTGGTTTTAGTATCAGGGTAATGCTGGCTTCATGCATAGAATGAGTTGAGAAGCGTTCCTTTGTCTTTTATTTTTGTTTGTTTTTTGGGGGAAGACTTTATTAAAATTTTGTATTTTCCTCAATCTTTGATGGCATTCAGTGTTGAAGCTGTTTGAACTTGGGCTTTTCTTCTTGGGAAGCTTTCCTACTAATTCAAGATCCTGTTGAAGGTTGATTCAAATGGTATATTTCTTCTTAAGTCAGTTTTGGTAGTTTTTCTTTCTAGAATTGGCCTATTGCATCCAAGATATCTAATTTATTGGCATACAATTGTATCTAGTATTCCATTATAATTCTTCTTTAAGATCAGTGATAATAAACCCCTCTTTCATTTCTGATTCTCTTACTTTGAGTCTTCTCTCTTTGTTTTCTTGGTCATTCTTGCTAAAGGTTTTATCAATTTTGTTGCTCTTTTCAAAGAATCAGCTTTTGGTTTCGACAATTTTCTGTATTTTTCTATTCTCTATTTAATTAATTTCTACTCTAATTTTTTATTCTCTTGTGTCATGGGTTGAACTGTGTCCCCTAAAAGATAGGTTAAAGTCCCAAGCCCTCGTACCTGTGAATGTCATCTTACATGGAAGTAGGGTCTTTGCAGATGTAATTAGTTACATTAAGATGAAGACATACAGGATTCTGGTGGACCTTAAATCCGATTTCTGCTATTCTTACAAGAATGTCATTGAAGACATAGAGAAGAGAAAACCATATGATTATAGAAACAGATTGGAGTGATGCTTCTATTAAACAAGAAATGCTAAGGATTGCCAGCAACCACCAGGAGGTAGGAGAGTGTCATGGGACAGATTCTCCTTCAGGGCTCCAAAAAGGAAAATTTTGACTTCTAGCCACCAGAACTATGGAGAATAAATTTCTAATACTCAATTTGCGGTATTTTGTTACAGCAGTACTAGAACATTAATATAATTTCCTTCTGCTTCCTTAGGTTTAGTTTAGTCATCTTTTTCCAGTGTCTTAGGCAGAAGGTTGGGTTATTGATTTGAGATCCTTCTTCTTTCTTAATACAGGCATTGACAACTATCAGTTTCCCTTTAAGCACTGCTTTAGGTGCATCCCATAAATTTTGGTATGTTATGTCTTCATTTCATTTGTCTCAAAAGTATTTCCTGATCTCCCTTTTGATTTCTTCTTTGACCCACTGGTTATTTAGGAGTGTCCTGTTTAATTTCCACATATTTGTGAGTTTTCCCAGATTTCTTTCTGGTACTGATTTCTGATTCCACTGTGGTTGAAGACCAGACTTTGCATTACTTCCACTGTTTTAAATTTATTGAGATTTATTTAATGGCCTAGCATATGGTATATCCTGGAGAATGTTCCATGTGCACTTGAAAATGGTTCTGTTATGCTGTTCCCAGGTAGAGGGTTCTGTATATATCGGTGAGGTCTGGTTGGTTTATAGTGTTGTTCCTGTCTTCTATTTTGCAATTCTGATACCAGTTCCAGTGTGTGGGTTTTTTTTTTCTGCACACCAAGCAATTCTTCGGCCAGCTGGGTGTCCTACAATTTAACTTAATCCTTAAGTTATCTACTTGGAGATTGCATCAGATCCCACAGGTTCAGGGCTCAGTCCTACAAGACTACCCTCCTACCTGCCACTTCAGACACCATTTGTAAGTCCATGTTGTCACCTGTGCGTCTGACTGACCAGCTATAGGATGGAGGTTCCAACAAGCCCCTCCTTCAATTAATTTGCTAGAGTGACTCACAGAACTCAGGGAAGCCAGATGGAAGTGCTATAGTGGGCAAGGTCTGAGAGAGAACTTTAATCTCACATCACTTAGAAAATTCCAAGGGCTTTAGGGGACCAAAGATATATTTCTTTTTCTTTTTTTCTTTTTTTTAAGGATTTTATTTATTTATTTGACAGAGAGAGAGAGAGCACAAGAAGGGGGACCGGCAGGGAGAGGGAGAAGCAGGCTCCCACTGAGCAGGGAGCCCGATGCGGGACTTGATCCCAGAACCCTGGGATCATGACCTGAGCCGAGTGCAGAGCTTAACCAACTGAACCACCCATGCGCCCCCCAAATATGTATTTCTTATTAATAAATCACAATATTACCTGTTTCCTTGTTGACACTCTGCACAGTTTTGTTCATTATTGAAAGTAGGTGTTGAAGTCTCCAACTGTCACTGGGAAATTGTCTTTTTTCTTTTCATTTCTGTCAGTTATTTTTGTTATGTATTTTATGTGCTATTATTAGATGTATATGTTTATAATTTTTATATCTTCCTGGTGGCAACTTTTATCATTATAAAATGTACCTTTTTGTTTCTGGTAACATTGTTTTAAAGTCTGTTTTGTTTATCAGCATAGCCACATCAGCTTTCTTACGGTTACTGTTTGCATGATACATCTTTTTCCATTCTTTTATTTTTAGTCTAATTGTGTCTTTGAATCTAAAGTTTATCAAACTTTCTGGATGTGTAGGCTATTTTTTTTTTTTTCCATTAAATTTGGGAAGTTTTCAGTCACTATTTCTTCGAGTATTTTTCCTGTTCCTTTCTCGTGGTCTCTCATTACACATATGTTGGTGTAGGCCATGGTGTCTCAAATTTCTATGAGTGTAACCGAACCCAAGCCCGGCTGCCTGATGCGCAGCAAAGCCAATCACCAAGACAGGTTTGCAGCAAGGAAAGGGTTTATTTGAGAGGCAGACAAATGAGATGGGAGGGCAAGCCTCAAACCCACTTCCCTGAAGGGGGACAGAACAAGTTTTTTATAACCTTTAGGGGTTGAGATTATATACATATTGATGAAAAGGGCTGGGAAACTTCTGACTACTCATGAGGAATGGTGCAGTGTGTGCACTGAGCAAACATGTATGTAACATATGTCCCATGTTCACTTTAGGGGTAGACAATACCAGAATGAGATAAAATTCAGCCCCTGATGTCAGGACGTTATCTTAGGACAGGGAGAAGGGGTGTGGGCATGCTCCAAGGGCTGGTATAAACTGGAGGGGGTCTTAGGCTCCTTATCTTGGGTAAGGAAGGCAGGGCCTTGCTTGTTCATAGGCTGGAACCACATCAGTTGACCTTGAGTCCAGGCTTCTGCAGAGACCACAAGTGGATTTGATAGTGGGGTCTGAAAAGACACAATAGCTGATTAGGGGGAAACAGTTCTCTGAGAAACAAGCTTTAAGCTTTCTGCTAGTTGCAACCTCATTAACCCTATGGGGCTCAGTTTCTTGATTTTTGTTTTGCCTTTTTTTTTTTTTATGATTTTATTTATTTATTTGTCAGAGAGAGAGAGAGCACAAGCAGGGGGAGCTGGAGAGGGAGACCAGGCTCCCCGCTGAGCAGGGAGCCCAATGCATGGCTAGATCCCAGGACCCTGGGATCATGACCCGAGTCCAAGGCAGATGCTTAACTGACTGAGCCACCCAGGCGCCCCTGTTTCATGAGGTTTTATTCAGTTTTCTTCATTCCTTTTTCCTCTCTTTTGTTAGATTGCATTATCTCTTTGATCTCTTCTTGCTGGCTAATTCTTTCAGTTCTCATCTACTGTTGGACCCAACTAGTGAATTTTCATTTCAATTACTATACTTTTCAACTCCAGAATTTCCATTTGGTTCTTTTTTATACTTCCTATCTCCTTATTGATATTCTCTATTTAATGCAACATTGTCATCATCCCTTTCTTTATTTAAAATGGTTTTAATGGTTTCTGTCTTTGTATATTAAATCCTACATCCAGTTGCAATCGCAGGCAGTTTTTGTTGGCTGCTTTGTTTCCCCCTGGTGTATGGATCATACTTTTCTCTTTCTTTGAATGTCTCAGAATTTTTTGGTAGAAACTGGACATTTTAGACAATTCTGGGTACTGCTGCTTCCTCATCACCACCGCCCTTTAATGGGATGTTCTTGAGCTCAGTGTTTTGAGATTTGTTCTGATCCCAGGCCTTCTCTCCCTGGCTCTCTCCCCCTCACCACCCCTGCTACTCCAGCAAACTGGCCAGCCTATAGTTTATTTAGCCCATTGGTCCAATTGATCTACCAATCTCCTCCCAGTTGCCTTTCACCCAGGCAGAATTTCTGAGCCAAGGCTTGAGCTGGAAATGGGGACAATGTCACACTTCTCTCTGAGTGATTCTCCCTCTTCAGGAGCTGAGTGCTTGGGGAAGGGAATTCGCGGGGCCAAGGGGCAGGCAGTACCCTCAGTTCTGCTCAGTTTTCCTCTCTTGGTTTGGAACTACCACGTTATTAGTCTGGGCAAGGGCAGTTGGGGCCCCATATTCTGGGTGCACCATGCTCAAGGTAGAGCCATCGTACACCAGTGGGGACTAGATGGGAGAAGGGAACCTCTACGTCTTGGCTGCATTAGCCTACAATTTAGCCTCCACATCAGGATGAGATGGACAGGGTGAGAAGTGCTGATGCCCTGCCCCTCCTGGGAAGAAAGCCCACTGACTGGTAGCTGGGTGGAGAGGGATCCCTGTGTTCTTGGCTGCACCAGTCAAGTGGAGTTTCCACCTTGCTGAGTTCAGAGAGGGGAGGGAGTGTGGTCTTGATTCAAACAGCATAGACTCTTACTGTTCTTACCAAATTTTAGGAGGTGTTCTTGAATAAATGTTTCTTCATTTGCTATACGTCTTTAGCATCATTTCCCGAGCCTTTCCATGTTTGTTTGTTTGGTTTCTTTAAAATAATTTTCACCAGTTTCACTGGGGAGCTGATCTGCACAGCTTATACGGCCATGCCAGAAGTCCCTACCCTTCTACTGCATTTGACACTTGTATTAGAATTATGTTATGTTTGGCTATGGATAATAGAAAATCCAAAGCAATATGGCTGTTAGTGAAGTCTAGAGGCATGCGTCCCGGGTTGGTGTGGCATCTCCAAGGTCATGAGGGATGCAGACTTCTTTTCTCTCTGCTCTAGAAAGCTAGGATGCAACTCCCATCTTCCTGATACCTCATGGCTTTAAGATGGCTGCCAAGACTCCAGCCCTCTAATCCATGTTACACACAGCATAAATGAGGAAGGAGTAAGGACCAACCCACTCTTTTAGAGAGCCTTCTCAGGAGCCCTGACAAACAGCTTTTTCTTATATTTCCTTGGCCAGAACTTTGTGTCTGTTTTCAGCATTTTTAAATTAGAAGATTTTGTTGTGTAAAACTCCAGCTACTTACCTTCTCTTGGAAACTCTGGAGCCCAAGAGTAACTGCCTTATTTAGGTGGAGCATGTTAAAAAGAAAACCACAGGATCAAAATGGCATCACTTAGGTTAAGTCCCCAAGACTATAAACCAGGGTTTCATACCTAATCTAATTGCAGTTTCAACCTCCTGCAGAAATACAACTCTTAACGGGTTAGTCAGGAGTTTTCTGATAAGCACCAATGAGGTAATCTGTCACATGGGTCTTCTCCATCCCCTAAAGGAAGATGAGGAAATCTGCATAGTAAGACCCTCTGCTCTAACCCCTAAGGGAAGGTGATCTTGCCTAAAACAATGTTTTCTCTTTCTTACAATTTTCATGCCCCACCCTCCTTCCCTTAAAATCTTCCATTTTGTACACCTCCTGGGAGCACCCCTCTGCTTGGTCAATGCGACGCTGCCCCATGCATGGATCGTTTAATAAAGCCAATTAAATCTTCAAATTTACTCAGTTGAATTTTGTTTTTTTAACAAGGTCAGTGCCTGTTCTCAGTAGTAATTGAGTTTAGACTGTTGGCTTGGAGGGGGAAAGGAATAAGTAAGGGAGAAGAGAGCCATGTTTGCATGGGGCACCTTCTGAATGTTGGATACTTGTTTGAAAGTTGAGCAGTCCGTGTTTTATTTTACAGCAAGCAAATATGTCAGTTGTTTTTGTTTTGTTTTCTCAGTCTTTCATTCAGCAAATATTTACCGAGAAGCTTAAATAGAAGCGCTGCTGTAGTGCTGGGAATACAGGGGAATAAAGAAAACCGACGGGGGTCCTGTACTTGGGAAACTTACATCCTGATGGAGGGACAGCCCTTAAACAAGTAAAATATATATTACTGTATCACGTGGTAGTTGAGTACTCTGAAAAATAAGCAGGAAAGGACCATAGGGAGTGGGAGTGTTTGAAATATAAACAGGGTAGGGGCACCTGGGTGGCTCAGTCATTAAGCGTCTGCCTTTGGCTCAGGTCATGATCCCAGGGTCCTGGGATCGAGCCCCGCATCGGGCTCCCTGCTCAGCGGGGAGTCTGCTTCTCCCTCTCCCACTCCCCCTGCTTGTGTTCCCTCACTCGCTGTGTCTCTCTCTGTCAAATAAATAAAATCTTAAAAAATATATATATAAATAGGGTAATTAGGGGCAAGCCACAGAGAAGGTGACATTTGAGCAAAGACCTAAAGAAGGTGAGGAAGTGAGCCATCTGGATAAGGGGTGTTGGGAGAGGGTTGTTTTTAAGCCCCAGAGAGTGTGGGGTGGGGGGAGTCCCTGAGGCGGGGGCAAGCCTTGCTTTGTTGCAGAAACAGCAGGATCGGAATGGTTTTAGCTGAGTGAGTGAGGGGTGAACAATGTGAGGATTGGCTGAAAAGCTAACTGCAGTCATCTAACTTCCCCTTAAGGGGGTTCTCTGGTTTTTGTGTTGAGAAGAGACTTTAGGGACCAAGGACGGAGGCCAGATGTTACTTAGGGGGGTTGTTTGAATAGTGCAGGTGAGAGGTGCTGGTGGTTGGGACCAGGGCTATAGTGGGGGGTACTGAGAAGTGACTGGATGCCAGATGTATTTAAAGATGGAACTGACAGGATTTGCTGACCATCTCCCTGCAGGTTTGAAAGGAGGAGGCTGTTCTTGTCAAGGGTTAATGCAAGTTTTCCCTGGGCAAGTGGAAGGATGGAGATGGGAGAGACTGGCAGAAGCAGGGAAGGGGCAGGATATTGGGAGCTCAGTTTTAGACAAGTTAACGTTCACGATGCATGTTAACTATCCAGCAGGAGATGGTGAGGCCCTTGGATCCTTCAGTGTGGAATTGGGAGTTACTGCGTATGAGGGGTATTGCCGCTGGACTGAATGAGCTCACCAAGGAATGAGTACAGACAGGGATGGGATCCAAGCAAGGGCTGAGCGGCGAGCCACTCCAGCACTGAGGACTTTGGGGACTAGTAGGCTCCTGTGAAGGCCTCTGAGAAGGAGCTGTGTGTGGGGGGGGGCGGGGGGGCGGGTTGGAGGAAAACCAGGAGGGGGTGGGTGCTTGGGGCCCAACCTTGGACAGTTCTCCCTGCCGAGGGAAGGACTGATGCAGGTGGGCTGGTGGTTGAGATGTTAGCAGGCTCATCTGTGGAGACTGGGGATGGGGGTAGGGAGCGGAGGTCAGAGGGGCAGCGGGGAGAGGTGGACGTGTGGCACGTCCTCCAGGAGAGCAGAGAGGGAGGGGACGAGGGAGACGCACAGCTGGACTGCCGGCAGCACCAGGGGCTCTCTCCAGGTTCCTGATCTTGAGGCAGCCTGGCTGTGTTGGGTCTCAACCGCATGTAGCTGGGAGCAGACAGACACGGAGTCTGTGGGGATGCAGACGGAACCAGAGCTGGAGGTGGGCCAGGTGGGCGTCCGATGACAAGGGCAGCCAAGGACGTTGAGGTGCATGTGATTAACCATGGAATGGAAACATTTCCTTTTATTCTGACAGTCTCAAGCACTTCTCTTTTTGGCCCTGTCCAGTCTCTTTATGATTTAGAACCATTGTAATTTTTTTCACTGTAGGCAGTCCAGCCAGGTTTTTCCTTTTTTTTTGTCTCCTGTTAATAAGCTAATCTAAAAGTTGTGCCAAGGGGCGCCTGAGTGGCTCAGTCGTTAAGCGTCTGCCTTCGGCTCAGGTCATGATCCTGGAGTCCTGGGATCCAGCCCCGCATCGGGCCCCCTGCTCCGCGGGGAGTCTGCTTCTCCCTCTCCCACTCCCCCTGCTTATATTCCCTCTCTCGCTGTGTCTCTCTCTCTGTCAAATAAATAAAATATTAAAATAAAATAAAATAAAAGTTGTGCCAAGCCATTTCAGTCTCAGAAACCCCCAGTTCCTGGGGATGTGAGGAGCAGCCCCCCAGGCCTTCCCCCAGCAGGTCTTCCAGGGTAAC
Source organism: Halichoerus grypus (assembly GCF_964656455.1). Taxonomy (NCBI): domain Eukaryota; kingdom Metazoa; phylum Chordata; class Mammalia; order Carnivora; family Phocidae; genus Halichoerus; species Halichoerus grypus. The sequence continues at coordinate 61,047,547 of NC_135715.1, read as the reverse complement.
TGGCCTGGGGCAACCCCTCCCACACCAGGCACCTAATGTTTGAAGGATTTCTTTTATACTTTAATACTGTCCTCTACTGTTCTCTCTTAACCTGCTAATGAACTCCTGAGGGCAGAAAGTGTCTCATGTCTTCTGATGTGCATAGCGCTTAAATGGTTGGCTTTCAGGCTCTAAATTATACTCATTAATGTTCCACCTCTGTTGTGAGGGATGGGCTGTTTGTGCTGCTCACGTTCTCTGTCTGGGAACCTTCTGGGCCACTGCTTCCCAGCGTGCGGCTTAGTGTCAGGTTCTGTCGTCCTGTCCTGTCACAGGATCCGCGGCTCCTCTGCCTGTCTTGGGAGGACTGGCCCAGTGTTCTTTCTGAGAAGCCCCACCCAGGGTGAGCTGGTCATCTTTGTCAAGTGCTGAAATATTGGAAACAGATGTCTCCCTTCCACATAAGGTCATCGGTCTCGGGGGCTTGTGGAAACTGAGCTGCCCATCTGCCTTTGGGCCTGGGCCCCTCAGGTTGCAACAGGATTGGTTAGGATACCAAAGGGATTTTTATTTTTATACAAAAAAGATCCACAGAGACTGGGAAGGTGGGTAAGATGAATTTATTTTGGAGAATAGCTCATATAATTTGCACCTGTGGGAGGCAAAGATAATTTAGTGTGAGGAGACCCTTGAAGACCTGTAGTTCTAGAAGGAATATGTGAGAGCCAAATTTACCCTTGCACTGGGGCGAGGAGGACAAAACCCACCATGAAACCCTAGGTAGAAAGCACATTGGGATCTGTCTGTACTTCATCTCAGTGAGCGTATATATAACATCCGGGGAATGATGTTTGTTCATCGCTGTGTCAGGGAACACGTAAGAACCTTGTCTGCCAGAGGCTTACAGTGTCTCAGGGTGCTGGGAGCGTGCTAGGCATCAGGAACCAGTATGGGCTGATCTGGAGGCAGCCTCTGTGGAGGGAGAAGACTTGGTCCCCAGTCACAGTGGAGGCTCAGTACGTGCCAGGCCTGTGGTGTTGACGTTGGTGGCACTGGAATTCAGATAAGGGACAGAGCCCCACTAGCATGAATGGAGGCCACACTGAGAGCAGGACTTAAAGGATAAGGAGGATTAGCTGGGCAAAGGAGGGGAGCCCAGGGGTCAGGTGTGAGGAAAGGGGGAGGTGCCGGAAAGAAGAGTTTGAACCAGTTCTCAGTCTGGGAAAGCGGTTCATGCTTTGGCTGTTTTGCAGGTCCCTTAGACTCTGTGGGAACAAATTTCCACCCCAGACATGCTTCTCCCCATTCCTCCTCATCTCTGCCAAACTGGAAAGGGCAGTGTCCCCCGCAGGTCCTCTCGAGCTCGGATCGCTGGATGGCTGAGCCTGGAGGGCCCCCTCATTTGTTTAATCCTACCCTGCATTCATTTTCTCTGCTCCTTGTAACCCTATAGGTTCCCCGCCCCGCCCCCCCATCTTCATTCTCATGCCTGCCCAAACCATATTTCTAAATCACAAATATGAATCATGTAAGTCCTTTGCGTTAAAAACTGGTGATTCTCCACTGTCCACGGGACAAAGTCTAAACTTCAGGCCTGTTATAACCTGGCCCCAGCCTCCTTTTTCTGGCTGTGTTCTGGGTCTGAGTGGCCATTTAGGAGAAGTAAAAATATTTTACAGTAAAGTATTCAAATTTTCTATAGTTCATGGTGCTAAAAGCACTTGGGATGTATGATGCCAACATATTTTCCTTATTAACCATTCAAAGCTGCAACACAGAAACGTTTATATCTATAATGATCCCCTATCACCAAGGAAAAATTGAAATCTGGTTAGTAACTCATATTTTAAAAGACAGAAGAAGGGACGCCTGGGTGGCTCAGTCAGTTAAGTGTCTGCCTTCGGCTCAGGTCATGATCCCGGGGTCCTGGGATCGAGTCCTGCATTGGGCGCCCTGCTCAGTGGGAAGCCTGCTTCTCCCTCTGCCTCTGTGTGCTGCTCCCTCTGCTTGTGCTCTTTCTGTCAAATAAATAAAATCTTAAAAAAAAAAAAAGAGAAGAAAGATAAATGGCACCTTTGGGGAAGGATTTCTACCCAAAATGACAAAATTTTTTTTAAAATCTATGCTTAAAAGCTAAGCCTCAGGGGCGCCTGGGTGGTTCAGTTGGTTTAAGCAACTGCCTTCGGCTCAGGTCATGATCCCAGGGTCCTGGGATCGAGTCCCACATCGGGCTCCCTGCTCCTCGGGTTGCCTGCTTCTCCCTCTCCCTCTGCTGGTCCCCCTGCTTGTGCTCTCTCTCTCTCTCTCTCTGTCAAATAAATAAATAAAATCTTAAAAAAAAAAAAAAAAAGATAAGCTTCAGATATCCGGAGAACATACTTCTTACGATGCACACAAAGGAACTCAGGTGGTCGCAGGCACACATAGATCCTGATGGATCCTATCAGGAAACAGGGAGACCCTAGATAAGCAAGATTTGAGTGATGGCAAGAAAGCAATCACAGATATCCCAGACTCCTCTAAGCTGGCTCCTACTCGGTGTGCATGGAGCTGGGGCCTGAGGCCCTTAGCATCCAACGTGCCATTCCTTTTTGGTCACTCATTTGAATGGCACTCCTTGGAAATGGAGGCAGGTTCTTTTTTGACTGCGCGCAGGGCAGATAAGAAGCCAAGCGAGACACATGGGAGTTGGCTGCCCTGAGCATGTTTCAGAAGTGGTCAGATCCCCACAGAGCGAATGAGAGGTAGAAGAGTGAGAGTCTTGGGGCCGCCTTCCCTCAAAGAGAGCAGATCTCTTGGTCAGCAGTTCTTGGGGCAGCCGTGGCAGTTTTGATTGGGGAGGAAGGGTCATTCCTAAGGAGGCAGAATCCTCAGTGCCCTCGAGCGGAAGGCGGTATGTTCTAAATGCCCTCCGTACACGCCCCTGTGACCCCACCCTCCCCTGCCAGGGGCACATTCACCCCGGAGAGGAATGCAAAAGGATATGGTGTCTGTTTTACCCACCCGATTCAGTCGGCAGTGTGGACATTCCATACCTACACACTTGGAGAGGGCAGCGGTGCCAGGATTAGTGGTGGTGGAGCTGTTCCTTCCCATGGAGGATGAGGTTGCCTCTTTGCCAGCAGCGAGCCGGTGGGGTGGGAAGGGAGATAGTGCTGCCCAACAGAGCGGGAGGCCGCCTGGATTCTCCTAATCCTCCCGTGGAACTGCCGGTGGCCTGAGAAGCCTGAATTGTGGGTTAGTTCCTGGCTGTCCTGCTCCGTATAAAAAGTGGATGAGCCTTGGTATCCAGTGAGGTTTTGCAGTCAGTCCTTACTGAAGTCAAGCCAAGTTGGTCCGAGGGAAAACAAAGCTGCAGGAAACATGGAACTCTCTTACACCTTCTTGAAAATGCAAGTCATGTTGCCTAGGAAATACTTCTCTCCCCTAGTGTGCTGCACACGCCAGCACTGCAGCCATGGAAGAGGCAGCCGGAGTTATTCCAAGAAAGCTCTGGAAGTTTGATAATAAGAGGAAGTGTCATTTCTCCCCTCCGTCAAGGCTGGGTTCTGGGAGTGCACATGGCCGAGAGGAAACCGTGCTCAGCTTTGGGAGGTGATTCTGTGCCGGGCTCCTGCACACGCTGGCTGGTGTCCTGGCCGGGCTGGGTGAGGGCACGCGTGGGGCCGTGTGCAGAGACTCCCAGTGCCTGATGCGGTGTGATGAGTGAGAGGGTGCCAGTTGGCTGGAAGGATGTAGGTAAACAAGAGCAAATATCTACAGCGGTGTGCAGCCTGCCCGAGCTCCGAAGCTGGCTGCTGGACTTGGCTGGCAGCCTCTCAGCGGACTGGCTCCGGAGCAGAGGGGAATCCGCAGGACGGAGCACAGAAGGTGCCTCCCCCTGCTAGTTAGGAGGACACTTTTAAAGCATTTCCTTCTCACATGACCAGGTAGCGTGGTGAGGGTGAACTGCTTGCTCAAATGGTGGGTAAAGGTGTGACCGTGGACACAGCGATGGAGGAAGCTGGGGGTGAGACGCCCAGGAGCCCTGAGCCGTCCTTCCTGGCGACCCTGGGTGACCCACAGGTCACCCTGGTGTCCATCCACAAGCGGTGGTCCTTCAGGAGGAACGCTGGGGCCAGGGGCTCCACCAGGCCAGTGACTTCGGAGGAGGAAGGAGAGTTTTCCCAGAAGGTTTTGAATGGAACACGGGGAATCCGTTCCAATCAGGTCAGTGCAGTTGCAGAAGGGCTAAAAAGCGGAGGGGGACTTGGACCGGGCTTACGGATGGAGGCTTCTCCCAGGTCCAATGAGTAGAGCGGTGAGGGATCAGGGAAGCCGGTCTCAGGGAGGGAGCTGGAGGCAAGGTGGATCTCCAGAGACAAAAGTCCATCATGGTAACTCCCGGCTTTGGTTGCTTATTTTAATTAGGATATTTTGTAAGCCCCCGTGGAGCAAAAGTTTTCCAAAAGGCAACTCAGACAAAAATGTGTTTTCCCCTCTTCTTATTTTTTTTTAAATGTGTACCTTATTTTGTTAATGTCCACATTTCGACTAAAGAAATATTTTGAGCAAGTTGCTGCAAAATGAAGCTGCTTTTCTTAAGCAAGTGGAAGTTTTGTTAACCCAAAGGTCAGGTCATGTTCAAAAGTAGGGCAGTGTAACGTTTTATAAAAATGGTGCCTTCCCATAGCTTTTCCAGGTGGGACTGCTGGTTTGTGTGGGTTTTTTTTAGTGACGAAGGCAGATGGACAAAAATACTAGTTAGATACAAAGGAAAGTTTTCATGAGTCTCTTGCTCCTTTAAGAGCTATTTTTGTTTCTTCTGGTTTTTATTGTTTACAAAGTCCCAAAGCTAAAGGAAATTTTGTGAAAAGAGGTTTTTGAAATGTACTCTGCAAAAGATTTACATCTGTTGAAGGAGATTTATGAAACATATTTATGCAGTGTATGGTCAGCTTTTATATTGTTTAGCTGAGTGTCTAAGAGAGCAAAATATTAAATTTGGAGGGGGGGGAAACGCCTGCTATTTCTTTAAAATGTTCAGATGACTGCTTTACAAAATCCAGCCTGTGTCTATTTGAAGGTGAAATATTCTAATTTTTAACGGCTAGTACTGATCTCGTGTGACTAGGGGAGCGACCTGAACCTGGCTGGGGGAGCCCTTTGGAAAGGAGGGTCCACGTAGAGGCCGGGGTAGAGGCTATGGTCCTGAGGGTCTGGTGCAGATCTGTGCTCTTCCGGTGCCGGGCTGGGGGTCGTGGCAGGTGAGTCTCGGTCTCCTCCAGCTTCACATTCCCCACTGCAAAGTGGAATAAATAAGTCCCACCTCCTGGGATTGTGAAAGCACTTTGTGGAGTACTATAGAAACACAACACGGTATTGTTTCTGCCAGAATTAACTATATTCAGTAGAATTCCCAACTCAAGATGTGTTTGGTGCTCTCTGAATGCCTGGTAGAACTGTGTCAGCCAGTTAATCTGTCTGAGCAGAGTTCCAACTATTTCTTTCTAAAGCTCTGATTGTAAAAGTAACATGTGCTCATTATGGGGCACAGGGGAATCGAGAAAAGTATTAGGAAGAAAATGTAAGCAACCATATGCCCCAGCCATATATATGTACATGTATCTGTTTATTTACAGATATAGGAGCAGGTGGTACATAGTATTATACACCTTATATTTTTTACTTAGTGTTTTGTGAACATATACCCACACACATGTGATATATGTACATCTATATGTCATCAGGTTTAATTGCAGTCCCACTTTTAAAATTAGGATTATTTTTAGAAAGAATTTAAATGAATTATTCTCAAATGGGGGAAATTTGTAGTAGCTGGTTTAGGATGATAAGAACCAAGCTAAAAGTCAGTTGTAAATGAGTACTTGTTTATTGCCAACAACGTGTTGACCCAAAATCTGTGATAAATCAAACTTTGGATCTACTTGAGAGTTAAGTTATTTCATACTTGGTATGTCTTTTTGATGATAGCCGTTCTAACAGGCCTGAGGTGATACCTGGTTGTGATTTTGATTTGCATATCTCTGGTGATTAGCAATGCTGAGCCCCTTCACATGTACCTGTTGGCCATCTGTATGTTTTCTTTGGAGAAGTGTCTAGTCGTTTCCTCTTCCCATTTTTTAATCGTGTGTGTGTGTGTGTGTATAAATATAAATATATGTGTGTATATGTATATACACACACACACACATATATATATTGCTATTGAGTTGTAGGAATTCTTTATGTATTTTGGATATTAACCCCTTACCAGATTTGTGGTTTGCAAATATTTTTTCCCATTCCATGGGTTGGCTTTTCATTTTGTTGATGGTTTCTTTCGCCATGCAGAAACTGTAGTTTGATGTGGTCCCACTTGTTTATTTTTGATTTTGTTGCTTGTGCTTTAAGTGTCATATCCAAAAAATCATTGCCAGGACCCATGTCAAGGAGCTTTTCCCCCTCTGTTTTCTTCTAGAGTTGTATGGTTTTCGGTCTTCTATTTAAGTCTTTAATCCATTAGGGTTAATTTTCGTGAATAGTACAAGATATGGGTCCATTTTCATTCTTTTCCATGTGACTATCCAATTTCTCCGGCACCATTTATTTATTTATTTTTAAAGATTTTATTTATTTATTTGAGAGAGAGAATGAGATAGAGAGAGCATGAGAGGGGGGAGCGTCAGAGGGAGAAGTAGACTCCCTGCCGAGCAGGGAGCCCGATGCGGGACTCGATCCAGGGACTCCAGGATCATGACCTGAGCCGAAGGCAGTCGCCTAACCAACTGAGCCACCCAGGCGCCCCCTCTCCGGCACCATTTATTGAAGAGACTATCTTTTTTCTCCATTGAGTATTGGCTCTTTTGTCAAAATTACTTGACCATACATTATTATTATTTTTTTAAAACGTTTATCAACCACCTCCATTTCATTTTCTGAGGATTATTCTTAGTATCTAGTTCCTGTTGTGCGTTACAGGGTAGTATACGCTATAAACATGTGTTTATACCTGTGTCTTTCAAAGGAATATATTTGTTTTATGTTGAGCTGAGCATACCTATAATTCTAGGCAAAAACTTACATGCGTTAGGCAGGATAGGGTACAGTTGTGTGTGATAACACACGTGCTGCATGATTTCACCACATCTGACTGCCATATGGAATTTATCAATAATAATAATTAGCAAAAATAATCCCAAGTTCATTGACTTCTGTCGTAACAGTTATCTGAATTACTAGCGTTGGTGTGACATTTCTTCCAGCCTGTGGTACTCTTGCACATATTTAATGTAAGGTCTTTTACATCATGATCTTATAATTCTGGCAGATGACATAAGGGAATGGTGACCTTATGATTCTGACTTACACTGTTTCGTTCAAATGTAAAAACATATTTGAAGATACTGACAGTTGCTTGATAGTGACAGGCCTGTTGTATAAAATTTCTTTGATGGGAGGGGCTTGACATACAGGATTATCAGAGAAGATTCTGAAGCAGAAAAAATGCTGTTGGTTTGATAAAAGTCTGATGGAATAGTTGTTGCGATAGACATAAGTTAAAAGCCACGAAATTCTCTGAAACGGTTAATAGTAAAGCTGTTTGGAACGAGATTGCAAACAAGTTTTCTGAGGTAATAACTGTGAAGTGCTTCTTGGAGAGGTCTTAGAGTTTGTGAATTTCTAAATTTTATTTTGCCGTATGTAGAAAACAACATGCGTTGTGTGTATATACTGAGACTGGTTAATTTAACTTTATTCACTTTTTATCCCAAGCAAATAATGGATTTACTGCATCCAGTTTCTCAGGAAGAGTTCATACTTTTCCTTGCTGTGGTCAAGAGAAGGAAACAGGCAATGCATTTGTTCAGAATTTCCCAGAAAGTACACAGTCAACACCAGAGCTGGGGTGGCCTCGGAGGGCAGAGATTGGGTGTCGCACACACAGCCGAGGCCCATAGTTGGCCTTCATCGGTGTTTGAGTTCATGCCTGAGTTTTGGTTAGTTTGTTTTTTTCAGTAGATAAAATTTAAATAAGAGTGGCTGGAAGCTCTTTCTGGACGTTGGTGAAGCATCATGAAAAAAAACTGTTTGAAGGGGTTGGAGTGGGGGTTGGGGGGATATGTACACTAGTTTTAATGATTAGTTTTCCTTATCAGTTAAATGGTGGAAATAGTTAAGTTCCCTGCTTACCTCCTTGGGCCACTTTTGAGGACCATATGAGTCATGTTTGCCTTCCTAGTCATTCATTTTCAAACATTTTTGATGTTAGCTTTTTAAATCCTTTTAGCTTTCAGGCCTTCCTGCAAAACTGTAGGGTGGGCTTTCTTACTACCCCATTTTACCCGCAGCTAAGAAAACTGAGGCTGGGGTTTGCTCCGACATGGCTGGAATTCACACCCAAGACTGTCAAACATATGCTCGGTAAATTCACAGCAAGTAAGGTGGACAGATATTTAAACAAATACGGGAAAATAGTTTTAGAGTATAAAGCCATGCACAAGTGTACCATCAGGGCATCACTGCTGTTGTCTTTATCACAATGATTAATATTGTTGTTGATGTTGTGTGGTTTAACATGATATTCTTTGCCTTAGATAAACTGAAAAAACACATTTGTTTTCTGGTATAAAAGTGACACTTGTTTGTTTTTTTAATTTAAATTTTCGTAACTGGAAAACATACAGATAGTCTCACCCATAGGTAATCTCAATTTTATGTATTAATACATGAGTAAATACTCATGTAAATGTGTATACATACAGGTTTAACAATGAGACATGGACCCTTCCTCAGGGGTTTTAGAGACTGGTGCCCATCTGCCTGGAGTGTTTCATGTGGGATCTTTTCTTGAGTCAAACAGTCTCTTCTGACCCTCCCTCCCTTATGAACCTCTGATATCCAGAGATTTCTCAGATAAGAATCGGGCCTGTCTGGGGCGCCTTGGTGGCTCAGTTGTTAAGCGTCTGCCTTCGTCTCAGGTCATGATCCCAGGGTCCTGGGATCGAGCCCCGCATCGGGCTCTCTGCTCGGCGGGAAGCCTGCTTCTCCCTCTCCCACTCCCCCTGCTTGTGTTCCCTCTCTTGCTGTGTCTCTCTCTGTCAAATGAATAAATAAAATCTTTAAAAAAAAAAAAAAGAAAAGGGCCTCGCAGTGACTCATTCACACTGTATTCAGGAGGATATGGAAGGTTCCAGAAGCACTGCCACCTCTTCTTGTGTCCTGCCTCGTAAATGTTGTTGCCTTGAATGTATTTGCAGTTAGAAATATTGGCGAAACCAGAGTGAGTACTGATATTCTGAAGTCCCAGAGACAGCTAGAGGTGACCTACTAAGGTTTGAAGGAAGGCTAGGCTCAGACTCAGTCAAGCAGCCGGGCTCAGTGTTCCTGGCTGCTCCTCAGCCTCCTTACTGTGCTCACTCCCTTAGCTGTTAGCTTCTTTGTTACGTGGCAAGTAAGGTGTGGCTCTTTTTCTGTGTTTTCCGCGTTTTGCTTTTTTGCGTTTTGCTTTTTCCGCATTGTAGTCTCTTCCTGTAATTAGCATGGCTAAAAGGAAAATGTAAACTTAAATATTGTTTTAAAAAAAATAGCCTGCTGGACTTTTGAGCTGGATTTAAATCCCAGCTGTTATTTAAATTGATTTGTGACCTTTGATGAGTCTGAGACTGTTTCAACAGTAAAATGGTGATAAGAATACTTATTTGTAGAATTATCTTGAGCATTAGGGATATAAAATGCCATCCTCATAAAATAACACTGAGAATCATTAACTATTTGCTCTTACTGAATCTGCGTACATATGAAAACAGCAGGACTTCTCTGTTTTTTGAATTCCATTAAAGTTCAGGTGCCCAGAGTTGTATGGGGCGCAAGTTAGACACTGGAAGGGTTATATGCTTGTAGGACATTTCTGCCTCTTGAATTGTTAAGGGTGTTACACAGCTTTCGAAGTGAAAGAAGTCTTCAAGGGTAAGTTGGGCCAGTGGTATCCTTAAGGAAGATGGGGATCCCAGTGGAGCGAAGAGATCTCAAAAGTGGCTAGTGTGTCCTTGCATCATGCATGTGGTAGGTTGCTTTTGGACACAGACATTTTCTACAAGGCATGTCATTTCTGGGCTTTTCAGTTTCGGTCTGGCTCTGAAACCTTTCGTCCAAACATGGCACCCCATTTCCAGTTTCTTCTTTATACCAGACTGACCTATCTGCAGATCTTATTTTCCTTTCCTAGCTCCACCTTAGTGAATCAACCCTTTATATCCCTTTACCCATCTTTTATTTTATAAGCCCTGGACTCACAGCAAATTCCATGTGGCCTGAGTATGTAAAGAGTAGCAAAGAATTGAAATTCATGTTTGCATTCCCCTCTGTGGAAATCCCCCCCCCTTCCTGTGTTGCCAGTCCCTTCTAATCCGGATGCCCACCATACTAATAGTTTGTTAAAAATTTAAAACCTAGCAGAAGTTCTTCCCCAACCTGTTGGGCTTGCCAAAGAAGTCCCAGACATCTGTCCTCAAGAAGTATATAGTTTAGTGAGGATTAGGCAGCACTGGGGTTCCCTAAGGTTTTCCCTGGACACGGTTTGTTCCCTGGACCCCCTCTCCACTGTCCATGATTGCTTGATGAGCCCTTAAACCTCAACGTGTTTGTTTGTTTGTTTGTTTTTCGAACTCATTAGAGTTTTTCCCCCCAAAGATCCTCTTAATTGAAGAATGGAATTAAAAGCACACATACACGCCATGTGTGTACACTTAAAAACTATTCAGATACCCAGCAACTGTTACGAGGTTGCTTCTAAACCAACAGAGACTCTAGTGTTTCATAAAGTTGTGTTACATGCAAAAAAGCTTTATCTTTCGTAACTACTTGTCTTCAGAAACCTGCCTGTCTAGAAGAGGGACCTCTGAGTATTGTTTGCTACAAACAAGTAGCTTCCAACGCTTCTGCCAACCTTTTTGGCAGGAGCATAGAATCCATAATTCTGGGATTAAGAGCTAGCATTGTGGTTTGGGGTTTGGGGAGTTTTAGCTAGACCTACCTAGGACCAAGCAAAATAAGTTGGATAGTAAATCATTAGGGGTTTGTTTTTCCAACAGACGAGGTGACTGAGGGTTATGTTTTGTTTTAAGGAGGCAATTCTGTTTATTAAGACATATTAAAGTGAGCATCCTTGAATATCTTAGTTTTTCTTTCATCTTTTTCAATTAAACAAGTATTTAATACCAGTTACAATCCAGTCATTGTTCTAGATCTTTATACTCATGTTGTTTTAATTTTTAAACTAATTATTTTTTAGAATTTGGTAATGCATGTACATTATACATTAGGTTATACACTGAAAAGTAACTCTTCCTTCAGCCCCTTCTTGCCTCAGCCCTGGATCCTCCTCAAACTCTGTACCAGTTTCTTACGTATTCTCCCAGAGATAGTCCATGCATATGCAACCAGCTACGTGTATAATATTCTTTTTCTCACAAATAGTGCTGGCAAGCTATGATAGACTTACTTTGGTGGCCCTCCCAATGAACTACACGTCCTTGTATTTAAGCCCTTCTGTAATTCCCTCCCATATTGGCTGTGCTTGGCCATGTGACTGGCTTTGGCCAATGGTGAATTAGTGAGTGTGATGCAAGTAGAGGCTTGGTAAGTGCTTGCACATTGGGACTTGTTCTCTGGGAATGCTCACTATTGTGACACTGCTGCTCAGAACCCAGAAACTAGCAGCTGTGAGGTACCCAACCTAGCCATGTGGAGAGGCTTCACGGAGGAGAACTGAGGTCCCTGCGCATGGCAGCCAGACAGTAGCCAGCCTCAACTGGCCAGCCATGTGAGGGACAGACCGTCTTCTTGGAAGTAGAACCTCCAGCCCCATTGACACCACTCCAGAGGATGCTCTGAGGAGCAGAGACCAGCTTTCCCTGCTGAGCCCTGCCCACATTGAAACAATGTGAGCTGTCATTCTGAGGCACCAGATTTGGTTTGTCTTGCAGCAACAGATAACAGAAACTCTGTATTCACTATGTATTCTGTGACCTGCTTTTTTTCACTGAATGATATATTTGATAATCCACCTATTTCAGTAGATACAGAGTTACCTCATTCCTTTTTTAAGAGCTGGATACTATTCCTTTGTACAGCTGTGTAGTAATTGAATTAATCAACCTCTTATTGATGGATATTTAATGTTTCCAGTTCTTTGCAGTCTTTAATATCTTCGCTGCATGCTTGCTTTTATACATGAACAAATATATTTATTGAGTAAATTCTTAGAGGTGGAGTTGCTGGGTCAAAGAATATTTGGCTTCGTCATTTTCATATGCATTGCCAAGTTGCCCTCATGAGAGGTTACCCCCCAACCAGCTCTAAGGCATGAGCGGACGGTGCGGGCCCCAGCAGTACCACAATGCTGTTGAAATGTCACATTTCTGCCTTGCTATTGTTTTTGCATATATTGAAAAGGCATTTGCATTTCCTTTTTGATGGACTGCCTTTTTTTCTGTTGGATTGTTGGCCTTTTTCTTCTTAGAAGGAGCTCTTTGTATTTTAAGGAAATTAGCTCTTGCTTAATCCGAAGCAAATCTTTTCTCCCCCTTCGTTTCTCATTTATCTTTTTCCTTGGTTAGAGCAGTGTTTTCTGCTAATTGTGGTTAGATTTATCAGTCTTCTATAGCTTTTGGATTTTCCTGTTTTTCTGTTTCTTTTTTCATATTTAGACTTTCTCCTGCCTGAGATTATAATGGGCATTTTCCTGTGTTTTCTTATTGTATTATTACTGTTTTGCTTTTTACATCTTCATCTCTGAGCTACCTGAAATATCTCTTGATAAATAGGTTTCAAATTCTATTTTTCCCAGTTGTCCATTAAAACTGTTGAGCCATGTCATCCTTATATACTGCATTTCCATATTTATACCACAGGTAATCTCAGTATATGTATTTAATGCAATAAACTCTTGAGTTACTATCCCATAAATTACTTATTTTCTTTTTTCTGTACTATTTAGGAAATACTACAGTGAATATTTTTTTAAAAACAACTCTTTATAATTATTAATCCCAGACTAGTTTAGGATTTCTTTTGTGGATGTACAAATGAACATTTATAGTCTGCTTTGAAAATTGTTTAAACTTCCATTTTGTTAAGCTGCTCAAAAGCTGAAGTTGGAAAGATAGGTCTTTTATGCACAGGGATACAGAGATCAATCCATGTAATTGAGATTCATCTGGAGGTATAGGTAAGATTGTGAAGGCACAGAGAGTGACATGCTTTTTGATCATGTACCATATAGAAAGGCCTGTTCCTGAATTTGAGAAGCATGTAATAGTACTGGTATAAAAACTATATCTAATCAGGAGTGTGGGAAGGCTGGGACCCTGCGAAAAAAAGAAGATTTGGTTTTGCTAATAGAATGGCTGAAGCCAGGTCATTATGGGAAGAAAGAAGTCAGGAAATTATGCTTGTGTTACAGTACATTAAGGAAATGCGTCCATTTAATTCAGGGAAGCCCTTGTGATTTATAGGTAACGACTATAACTGTCCCAGGCCCCCAAGGGGACAGTGCCACTCAGTGGAGGCAGAACTGAGAAGTTCCTCCAGCCTTCCCCCTCCTGCCCCTCTAGGTCCAGCCACTCGTGCTCATTTCCCCTGGCTCACGGAGCATACTTCCAGACCTTTTATCACAGGCCTGTGGTCTGACCCCACAGGGCCTGGGAGGTCTGCATTTGGAACACGTGCCCTGTGGTTGTTAAATTTAACCCCTGCTAAGAGAATGAGATGGACACCCCTGGAAAGAGAGACAGAATTAAGGTGCTGCCCAATCTACATATGTGTGTTGCAGCAGGATCCAAGCTCTGCAGGGAGATTTCAGGGATCAGCCCCAGGTGGGCCTGCCACGCTTGTTCTGTGCGCATGAGTGGTATCACGCTCTCTTCATTCCCTAGAGAAACCTGCACGTCTTCTAGGTAAGAAAACACATTTTGCCAAGGTGGACAGTTGATGTCTAGGTTCAGAGTCACAGAACGTTCGAGCTAAAAGAAACCCATCGAACCATTTCATTTGGTCAGTCATGTTTTTACAGCTTTCTTTGCCTGCATTTTATGATCTTAAACTCTTGGGCTGGTTTGACACCCATGGCATTGTTTTCCATTTTCTCAGCGCCAGACAAGCTGGGATATTTCAGCAAATAATTTAGTTTCAAGGATAAAAAAAAATATGTTCTTTCTTTTCCCTTTAGATCCTGTCTAAACTTTCTCTGCCCGCTCGTGCCGGGGAGCCAGCAATGAAGCAGAGTTTCGCCTTCGACAATGTTGGCTATGAAGGCGGCCATGATGGCGTGTGCCCCCCTCAGACGACCAGCAGCACCATCAGCATTTCGGGCATGACTTGCCAGTCGTGTGTAAAGTCTATCGAGGGCAGGATTTCCAGCTTGAAAGGCATTGTGAGCATTAAGGTTTCCCTGGAACAAGGCAGCGCGACCGTGAAGTACGTGCCGTCCATCCTGAGCCTGCCGCAGATTTGCCGGCACATTGAGGACATGGGCTTTGAGGCCAGCATCGCAGAAGGAAAGGCCGCCTCCTGGCCTTCAAGGTCCTCGCCTGGCCTGGAGGCCGTGGTCAAGCTCCGGGTGGAGGGCATGACCTGCCAGTCCTGCGTCAGCTCCATTGAAGGCAGGCTTGGGAAACTGCAAGGGGTAGTGAGGGTCCGAGTGTCCCTCGGCACCCAGGAAGCAGTCATTACCTACCAGCCTTATCTCATCCAGCCCCAGGACCTCAGGGACCATGTCAACGACATGGGCTTTGAAGCTGTCATCAAGAACAGAGTAGCGCCCGTAAGCCTGGGACCCATTGATATTGGGCGGTTACAGAGGACCGACCCAAAGACACCTTCGGCTTCTGATAACCAGAATCTCAATAACTCTGAGCCCTCGGGGCACCACGGGAGCCACGTGGTCACCCTGCAACTGAGAGTAGATGGAATGCACTGTAAGTCTTGTGTCCTGAATATTGAAGAAAACATAGGCCAACTCCCTGGGGTTCAAAATATTCAAGTGTCCTTGGAGAACAGAATCGCCCAAGTACAGTACGACCCTTCTCGTATCACTGCAGACGCCCTGCAGAGGGCCATCGAAGCTCTTCCACCTGGGGACTTTAAAGTCTCTCTTCCTGATGGAGCAGCAGGGGGTGGGGCAGGTAGCAGGTCTTCCAACCGTGCGGCCCCCGCCCCCGCCCCGAGAACCCAGGAGCCGGGCGTGTGCAGTACCGTGGTGCTCGCCATTGCTGGAATGACCTGTGCGTCCTGTGTCCAGTCCATCGAAGGCCTGGTCTCCCAGAGGGAAGGGGTGCAGCAAATATCAGTCTCTCTGGCTGACGGGACCGGAGTGGTGCTCTATGATCCCTCTGTAATTAACCCGGAAGAACTCCGAGCTGCTGTTGAAGAAATGGGATTTGAGACTTCAGTCCTTTTTGGTATGTAGTTGACCCATGTGAAGCGCACCCTGGGGTCTCCTCCTTTCCTTGGGCTTACGACATAGTGCCTGCAGGGTGGGGTGGGGGGGCCACACTTGCTGCTCACTTGTCAGCAGGGGCGACCAAATTCTGCAGCTTGTGTCAGGGTAGAAGAGAGAGAATTTTCTGGTGTGCAGATTTCGCCTCTCGTGTAGCTGGGACTAAGATGTTAAGTTCTTCGTTTTTTTCTGAAGAGAACTCCGATTCTGTGTTCTTTTTAAAAAAAGAGTTCTGTGAGAACATCAGGACCTTCTCTCTCCAAAGGAGCCGTCATCATATTCTGAGATTTCTCTGCTGAACAGAACAGTAAAAACAGAACCTTAGTCTCACCAGCTGGAGCCCATTCCGTGGAAAGCGGGAATTAAGGAGGCGATGCAGTGATGGTCGCCCTTGCCCTCCTGCTGGCTGTGGGAAGAGGTGCGCCTTTCTGCCGTGTGCCGGGACCTGTGCGCGGTGGGCTCTCCCGAGAGCCTATGTCATAGTGTGGCAGGAGCCAGCGAGGGCAGGGGACGGGGACCAGGACGCTGGAGGCAGCTCGGGGTGCTGGGGGAGCCGAGAGGAGCGGCCTGAGTGTGAGGACTCAGGAGGAGGTGAGACAGGCCGGACAGCAGGTGGGCCACTCCGAATGGGCTGCACGTCCAGCTGAGGCTGGACTTTACTGTAGAGGTGAGGGGTGTCAGCGGTAGGTTTTAATCGAGGGGCAGCGCAGGTGAGCTCACACTTGAGCAGGCCTGTCGGTGTCGGTGCAGTGTGGATTGAGGCACAGAGACCGCACAGAGGCGGGATGAGAGACGATGTGGGGCTGGAGAGCAAGAGATGGATTAGAACGACATCTAGGAGTTGCAGCCAGCAAGCTTGGTCCAGGTGAGGGGTGTGATGGGACGGGCCGTGGAGGAAAGGGAGAGCCTGCGGCCAGCCCGAGCTGCGTAGATGCTGGAGGACAGCAGAGTATTGGGTTGAATTCCGGGAGAGCGGGGCTGGAAATGCAGATCTGGGTGGTGGGAGCCGTGGGAGATGACAGAAGGCCAGGGAAAGTGAGTGTGACCCGGGATGGGCAGAGGGAAGAACGTGATGGCACTGGTGTGGAAGGAAGGGTGTCTAGAGAAGGAGATTTTCACAGACGAGGATGGCACCCTGGAAGTAAAGGAAGCTGTTTCAAGGAGGGGGCTTACGGGGTCTCAGGCTCCATGTAACTAGGAGGAGGAGGCTCGGGCGAGGGGGTGGCCAGCTGCATGGTTGGGGGCGGGGGCGCAGCCCTCCAGGAGCTTAGCCGAGGAGGGATGGAGAAGGTGATAGATACGTAGGGGGTTTGCAGAGAGGCTGAAGATGAGGAGGGCAGGCCGGACACGCGAGGGACAACTGTGTGGGCAGCAGTGTTTCCAGGGCTTCGCGCCCAGGACACAGGCCCTTTGCGGCCATGCGAGTTGCAGGCCGGGCCAGGCCAGTAGAGTCCCGTCAGTCTGCGCTGCAGCCAGCCCGGCTCCAAGAAGGGCTTGTGGGCGAAGACCCGTAGCCGCGCTCAGGGCCCGCTGGACTTGGGTTTCCCACGTCCACTTCGCGGTGGCCGCCAAGATAAAGTGTGTCTCCTTGAAAAGTTCGCTCTGTCTTGGTGCTGCCCTGCACACACACCCTTAAAGGGAGTGGGTAAGTCATGTGCAGTGACTTGGCCCCGTTCTGTACTTTGTCTTTTGTACCAAGTTTCAGGAAGGAGTTTTTAAACAAAAATCAATAAGGAAAACACAAAGGAACAGTAAATCCTGTACTTAAAAGGTAGGAAATGTAATACAGAGTCATCATCTGCTGTATTCGTATGAGGTTTCAAGTCTTCCAACAGTAGAATCGGGTTGTTGGCAGTAAGAAGAAATTTGCATTGAATTGCATAATCCAGAATAATTGGATTTGACTAAGTAAGTGTAGAAAGAAAAGAGCAGTGCTTTTTATTGGCCAGAATTATGAGAATTATGTTTTTAGCCCAAGAGGTATTTAGTGTACTAGATTTAGCAAATAAAGATATAGGACACCTAGTTGGATTTGAATTTCAGATAAGCAGTGAATACTGTTTCAGTTTAAGTGTGTCCCATGCAATATTTGGGACATACTTATTAATATAAGTATATATAAATTATAAAATATATATAAATTATAAAATAAGAAGTTATTTGTTGTTTATCTGAAATTCAAATTTGGCTGGGCATTTTGTATTTCACCTGGCCGCCTTTAAAATTTAGGATAAACCATAGTGTGCTGGTGACTATCTTCATAGCCACTTAAATGCTACAAAGGCATTATTTATATTTGATTGGTCATTCTGGAATGATCAGGAAGAGGAGCTCCTTGAACACAGTCTTCAAACCGTGTTGTTTCTCCTTGGACTCAGCAGCACCCAGTGCATAGTAGGTGTTTGTGGGGGGAGTAAAAGAGAAAGAAGAGGCTGTGACAGGTGGGCTCATGGGGTAGCTCAGTGGCAGGGTTGAATCCGGGGAACTACTCAGAGATGGTAGAGAGAGCTGAATCACCAACCACACAGGGAATTAGAAGGAAACCAAGAGATGACTGAGAGCAGAAGCTGGTGCCCCAGCAGGAGGGTCCGAGGGAAGAGGGCGCCACGAGAGCCCGGGGGCTGAGGTTGCCTGGTACCAGCTGGCGGCCCTGGAGCTACTTAGAGGCTGTGGCCAGGAGCTGGGCTCCCAGTAGATAGAAGGGAAACGCTTCAGGCTTTCCCTCTTTCTGTCCTATCGTTTCCCACTGGTTACCTCCCACGTGCCAAATTTAGAAGCCAGTTAGCAAGGGAACCTGGGAAAAGTGGTTTTGCAGGGTCAGCCCCCTTGACAATAGAGCAGGGAGAGAAAAGGGAATGGTCTGAGAGCACATGGGCAAGTGGCAGCCGTTGAATTTCAGCCAGCTTACTGGGCAGCTGAAAATACCTTTAGACCTGGTTTGTGTCTAGAAATTAGCTCTGCGTGTGTGCTCTGGTTTGCATGGTAAGTGCTTTTTGAATGAATAAATGAACAGATGAACGGCTTTATGAATATACCGTGAGGGAAAGTCCTCTGTTACGTGTAACGTGTTCCCTCACCCTTTCAATGGGCAGTGTCCCTCTTGGGGCACTGTTCCCTCATCCCAGCGTGTGTTGCGGGGCTTCTGGGTCCCAGGCGCTGTGCTGGCTGCCGTGAGTGCTCAGAGACCGTCCCGGACCTGCCCACGTGTGGTTCACACTCTAACAGGGAAGCACATCATCCAAGGCAGGTTGGAATAAATGTGACAAGGAAAGTGTAGGTAGAACGCTCTTGAGATTCAGAAGAGAAGTCCAGTGTCTGGACTTGATGATAGAGGTGACTTTGGAGCTGGGCTTGGGTCAGACTTCAGGGTCTCAGCGGGCAGAAAAGGGCAGGACTGCACCAGACAAGATGGAGGAGACCCAGCACAGGCCCTGGGCGGGAGTCCTCCCGCTCTGTCTTGGGAGCAGTCTGGCTTGGGTGGAACTTGAGTATAAGTAATGGGAGATAAGGTCAGACAGGCCAGCACCCTGCTGCAAGCCACCATCCTGTGTGTCCTGGATCCTGGAAGAGGCTCGGAAATAGTCTCCCTGCTTCTTGCCTTTCAGCCTTACAGTCTGTTTACTACCTAGCATTCACAGTGTTCCTGTTACTCTGTTGAGACTCCGAAACCTTCCCATCTGTGTTGTGAGAGGGAGTCCTTAGGGTGATCTAGAAACCCCCTCCCTGACTCCCTACCTTTCTAACCCCTTCCCAATCCTCATAGCAGGCTTGTTCTCACCTCAGGGTCTTGTACTTGCTGTCTCCCGGGTCTAGAGTATGCTTCCCCCAATATCCACATGGTGCATTTCATTTCATATATACTCTTCTGGACTTTTCCCAAAGCATATATAATTTATAATTAGAAATGCATAGATACATTGTATTTGGTAGATTGCATTATACATGGTGGTTTTGTAATCTCTTTCACCCTGCATCATAACATGCTTATAGGTCCATCCATATGTCTGCATCACCATGTTCAGCGGCTACATAGCGTTCTGTTGTATGGATGCACCATAACTCAGTCAGTTTCCGATTGGATTGTTCTCATCTACTTTGTGTGCATATGATTGGACATAATACTGATGGCGATCTTTGAGGCTACATTTTATGCACATACTTAGTTATTTCCTTATGGTAGATACCTGAAAGTGTTAATTATTGGGTCACAGAATATAAACTTTATTTCATTCCATTACAAATACTTATTGGGCCTCTACCAAGTGCCAGGCAGTTAGAGGTACTGTTTTGATAATATTGTCAAGTAGACTTCCAGAAAGCCAAATCAATTTACATGCCCACCCATAGTCTTAGCGTAGATGGATAAAGAAAAAGGACTTGTTTGGGTTTTGTTAGTTTATTTCAGCTTTCTTTAACAATCTCCAGAAGCTCAGAATTTAGGTGAGTTAAATTCCAGTGTGGGACAATGGCAATGTGTAAGTTGTAGGTTAGTAAGGGAGTACAGAATTCTCTGTAATAGTACAAATATTGTTAAAATTGTTGACCACAATATTTGGATAGAAAGGCAGGTGAATCCAGGAAACAGGTGATGGACTGGGAAAATAGGGAGGGGTTGAACAGGTGCAGGAGGGTTGAACAGGTGCAGGGGGGTTGAACAGGTGCAGGAGGGTTGAACAGGTGCAGGGGGGTTGAACAGGTGCAGGAGGGTTGAACAGGTGCAGGGGGGTTGAACAGGTGCAGGGGGGTTGAACAGGTGCAGGAGGGTTGAACAGGTGCAGGAGGGTTGAACAGGTGCAGGGGGGTTGAACAGGTGCAGGGGGGTTGAACAGGTGCAGGGGGGTTGAACAGGTACGGTGCAGATGGATGCATGCAGGACATAGAACGTTGAGAGGTTGTGGCCGCAAAACAGCTTTTGTGAATTTGAGATCCAAAGGGCAGAGTCATTTTGAACAATGACCAGGCCCAGGAGAGTGTACCTGTGCTGCTGGGTGAGCTGTGGTCCCTGCATCAGAAGGGAGAGAGGTCCTGTGAGGCCGGAGCGGTGGGGGGTTTTCACTGAAGGTGCTGAAAGGGCCAGTCAGCTGGACCCTTAGAATGAGTGGAAGTAGCTTTTAAGCCACCTTTCAGAAAACGAGCAAAACATCCCAGGATGTGAGATTTATTTAGAAAAACTTGAAAGTCACGGCCTATTCTCAGTACACGTTAATGCCAACTTCTGTCTTCTGCAGCTTGGATTTTCAAATAATGAGAGTTCATTGTTAAGTGATATAATTATCTTTTGTATATACTCTTTTTTTTTTTTCTTTTGTATATACTCTTAAAAGTACTTTCTGTCATCAAAATTGTGTGACTTTCTGGAGTGATGGAAACGTCCTAGATCTTGATCTGGGTGATTAGTGACGGATGTAGGTATGTATGTGGTGGGCAGAAAAATGGCCCCTGATGATGTCTGCACTCTCATCCCCAGAACTCCTTGGGGGGGGGGGGGAGGATGATATTTTCAGTTTATGGAGCTGGATATCCAAATGGAAAGAAATTAACCTTAAGTCTCACCTCTTAACTTACACAAAGTTAATTTGCAGTATGTCATAGGCCTGATATGGAAGTTTATGAAAGTAGCAGCTCCTAGAAGGAAACTGTATGAATATTTTTAGTGTTTAGGCAGACAGATCTGCTACTGGAGCACAAAACATACTAACCATTAAAGCTGGTTTAGTTGGTTGGTAAGCTGGGCCTCGTTACCGTTCAGGACTTGTTCTGTCAGAAGAGCCACCACGAGCTGAGGGTGCGGGTACAGAACACAGCCTGGAACAGGTATGGGCGGTGCGGGCACCTGACAAGGACTCGTGTCCACAGCACATCCAGGACACAGGCAAACGATAGGGAAAGGCAGACAACTCAGTAAAGGGGTTTGGGGTCCACTGGATTCTTTGAGGGGGAACAAACCTCTGCTAAGGAGAATGTGATACTTAAAGGTACAGATCCTGGGGGTGAAGAGACCTGGTTTAGAAGCTAGCTTCATTACTTACTACCTGAGGGGTTTGGGGCACATTTTTAAATTTCTTTAACCCATTTCTCTATCTGTACAAGATATTGTACAGCTATTTTAAAGGAGGTCATCCATGTGCTTAGTGGAGGGCCTGGTGAGTTCTTGTTGTCGTCGTCTAATTAGAGCACTCATCCAGCTGGAACATTCCATTCTTGAGTATTGGCATCTTTTCATATGTCTGTGATTGTGTGCCTCTGTCTCTGGTGGGAGGGGGGCAGTGATGGAAACCAACCCCCATGGAGCTTCTTCAGGAGCTTTCATTTGCTTCCGTCAGGCTTGAACCTCCTGTTCTAAAAAAAGTTATTCTTCTAATCTGAATGATTTCTTACGTTTTATTCTAGAAAACTGTTACAGCAACCATGTTGGAAACCACAGTGCTGGGAATTCCTCAGCGCACCCCACAGCTGGCGTACCTGTGTCTGTGCAGGAAGAGGCTCCCCATGCTGGGGGGCTCCCTAAAAACCACAGCCCCGGCTCCTCGTCCAAGTC
Organism: Halichoerus grypus; assembly: GCF_964656455.1. NCBI lineage: Eukaryota > Metazoa > Chordata > Mammalia > Carnivora > Phocidae > Halichoerus > Halichoerus grypus. Next base: position 61,025,552 of record NC_135715.1, on the reverse strand, counting down.
CCCGCAAGCCTCTACCACAGCGGCACCTCAGAAGTGCTTTTTACAGATCACAGGCATGACCTGTGCATCCTGTGTGTCCAACATAGAGAGAAACCTGCAGAAAGAAGCAGGTAAGAGGGGGCGCCTGGGTGGCTCAGTCGTTAAGTGTCTGCCTTCAGCTCAGGTCACGATCCCAGGGTCCTGGAATCGAGCCCCGCATCGGGCTCCCTGCTCCGCGGGAAGCCTGCTTCTCCCTCTCCCGCTCCCCCTGCTTGTGTTCCCTCTCTCGCGCTGCCTCTCTCTGTCAAATAAATAAATAAAATCTTAAAAAAAAAAAAAAAGAAGCAGGTAAGAGGCCTGCCCCCACATTAGACTTGGGGAGGCTGTGCCCGTGTTAGGCTGGGGAGGCTGCATGTGCAGGCTGTCAGATGCTGCGGGCAGCAGGATGGGCATCGTGCTCTCCCTTCACAGTCCCCACTGACTCAGTTTATCAGCAGCCCTGATCATCTGGCAGCAAGTTCGTTGTATGATAGCAGAGAAGTCTGTCTGATGTTCTTGGGCACTTGGCATTGTGTTCTTCTGGAAGTGTTTAGCTTGTTTAAGATAAAATAGAATGTATCTCTGAGTGAGTTAGTGATGGGAAGTGCAATGTAAAGGTCCTGGCACATTCCATGGGTAGCTTCCTCAGTTAGCTTGTCCCGGTGGTCATCTCTGTTTTCCCCTCCAGCCCCAGCCATTGGCCTCACACTGTCGCATGAGTACATAGCCTGCAGTTTGTGGAGAAGTGGCAGTTTTGAACATCCCATCCTTTGCTCCTGTAAATCACAGAGTGTTGTAGAAGGGCCACAGTGTTGTCCTCTAAACTGCATTTCCAATACTGTCTCTTAAACCTGAAAGTGCAGCAATAATCCGGTCCTAGTCTTTTGTTTGGAAAATATCTTAACCCTGACTCCAGCAGAGTCACTTTCTCTCTCTCCATGTATCTCTCTGCTCAGACTCCTTGGCCTTCACAGTCAGCCCTAAAGTAGGGTGACACGTTTCCAGCCTCTGGTTCCCTATGCTGTATGTGTCCTGGAGCTCTAGAACGACTGTTTGCAAATTGAGGCATGCTTGTCATCCATGGGCTAGCTGCTCATAAAATATCCTATATCTCATGGTGCCTGTGACTCCCCCATTTTTATCCATTATGGCATCCTTTCTAAAGCACATGTCTTTGTTTTATGTGAATGAGTCGTGTTTCCCCCTCAAACTCACACAATAGTGTTAGCAAGGTACAGATCTCACTGGACTTACAATAGCGTTATGTCCCAATAAACCCATCATACGCTGAAAATATCCTGAGTCGAAAATACATTTAATCCACCTAACCTAGGGCACATCGTAGCTTGGCCGAACCGACCTGACGCGGGTCAGAACGTGTGTCGGTTGTTCCCACAGCTGACGGGAGCCGAGGCGCTCAGCCGCTGCCCGGCATGTCCAGAGAAGGCTTTACAGCATAGCGCTAGCCCCAGGAAAGGTCCGGATCCACAGTTGGAAGTGCGGTTTCTGCTGAACGTGTATCACCTTTGCACCATCACAAAGTCGAAAAGTTGTAAGCCGGACTGTTATATGTTGGAGATGGTCTGCAGCCTGGGAGTTCTCTTCCACTTCTGAAAGGGCTTAGAGAGTGAAAAAGAGGGAGGAAAAGTACCTTTGAAAGAATTTTTTTTCTGTGTGTGAAAAGTGTCTGAAGAAAAAAGTCCACCACTGATGGAACAGTAGTTGCGAGCTGCAGACCGTATCCCTTGCGGTGAGGTGTGTGTGCCCTCGGCACCCTTGGCATCTTCTGGAGCCTGACTCAGTAACGCCCGGCCAGCAGCACAGAGACTGTGTGGGAGCGGGGTGCATCTGCAGAACCCCAGACCCACTCCAGACCGACTGAACCAGAATCTGGAGTTTAACAGAGTCCTCAGGTGGTTTGTGTGCCCATCAAAATGTGAGAAGCATTGTTCTAGAACACTGGTTCTCACACTTGGCTGGTGCATTAAAGTCGCCTGGCACCCACCCTGAGGGCTTCTGATTTAACTGGTTTGAGTTTAGGGCCGGGCCTGGTGATCGCCAAGTGATCCTAGTGTGCAGTCAGGTTTGAGGACTCCTCTTCTAGAGGCTTCTGGGGCAGATGTGTTTCTTTGTTAGGTTATGTTGACTTTGTCATCTCAGAGGCCTTGCCTGGAGTGTTATAACTGTGGCCCGATGGTTCCAGGTATTCTCTCGGTGCTGGTTGCCCTGATGGCCGGGAAGGCAGAGGTTAAGTATAACCCAGAAGTCATCCAGCCACTGGAGATAGCTCGGCTCATCAGTGACTTGGGCTTTGAGGCGGTGGTAATGGAAGACTACACAGGCTCAGACGGCGACCTCGAGCTGATCGTAAGTGCGGCCGGCGGCTGGGCAGGAGCTGGGGGCGGGAGCTGGGGCCGCAGGGCTGCAGGCCTCCGACAGGGGCCAGGAAACTTCTCCCGTTTTACACATATCCTGTGTGTTGTTGGGGTTTTGTTTGTTCTGTTTTCCTTCGAAGCCAACAACGACGACCTGTTCATTTTGTGAGGAATGTCGGGCCTGTCACAGTCATAGGGCTGCACCCCACTGGGCGCATCCACGGTGTGAGGAGGAGGGGGAGGTGAGTGGTGGGAGTGTAGGAAGAAGAGGCATTTAAATGGCAGCTGTCCAGAGCTTGGATTTGAGGGCGTTGAACCTGAACACATTCCAGAAAGCCCAGAGGCGTCTCGAGGCCAGAGGGGGTGAGTCAGTGTGGTAGCCAGGGCCCCTGGTGCTATCACAGCCCGCCTGCAGGCACAGGGGCGTCTGGGAGCTAAGTGGCGACCAGTGTCCCGTAGCACCCAGCCTGCGGTGGCGGCCAAGGCTGGATGCCAGGGTGGTAGGGGAGGTTATTGTTTGCTGTCTGTCCAGGTTACCAGAGGTACATGACAGCACATCGTCGCAACACTAGGTACTAGACTCGCATTTCCACTGTGCTGTATTCACAAGCACTTCTGTATAAAGCTCTTTTTGTGTAAATAAAGGGAGGCTTAGGACAAGGAATTGAGTAGTGCCATTGTACCGAGGAGGAAGAGTCTTAACTCCCTTACCGTGTTTAGTCACTGCCATTATGGTAAGTAAATGTTTGAGTACTAAGGACGCGAGTGGCACTTTGAGCTCTTGATAAGGGGCCTTCTTTGTCGAGCAAACCCTTTGCTCTGGATGGGCCTCCCGGTGTATGGTCAGGTGAAGTGTTCTGCTCTCCGGCTTCCAGCCCGCGGCACCCGAGTCCGGAGCGTGGCCCCCGCTGCAGACCCCAGCCCCAATGGGGATGCCTCTGCCAGCTCAGACCACTGTGGAAAATCTAGATCATGAATATTATTGGGAAAGGTGAAAACATTGTTTTTTGAATACACATTTTAATCTTTATTTTGCCAATAAGAGAAAAAGATAATAAAGAAATGGGTAAGACAAATGCATAACTAAATTATTACTTCGTTATACGTGTATGTATTTGTCTATAGGTCCAAATGACAAAAGAATTTATTCATTGAGTTAATGGGTTTAATTGTGTTGAGAAAAGGTAGCTTATATATAAAAGATGTATGACATGGTTTTTGAACTTAATTTATGCAGGTGTGGGATCCCGGTTATGAATAGTTCCTAAAATATATTCTATTTGAATTTTAATCTCCACAAGATATTCTTGCACAGAATTGAACATACAAAGAGTATCGATGACATACTAAGCACTGCAGAACTTTGAACAAAGCAGAGCTAGAATTGTGAAGAGGTTTTATCAGAGTCATACTCATTGTCTGGGTTCCAATTTTATTAGAGCTGCCTAAAGTATTTTAAATGTTCCAGATTTTTAAGTGTCAGGTTAATATTTGCAAATTACAACACTCTTGCGATGTAATGCTTGTTAAAACCTAAAGGAATTGAATTACAATAGCTATGGTAATATATAATGTATTCTTTTTTTTAAATTTAAATTCAATTAACATATAGTGTATCATTAGTTTCAGTGGTAGAGTTCAGTGATTCATCAGTCTTATATAACACCCAGTGCTCATTAAATCACGAGCCCTCCTGAATGTCCATCACCCAGTTACCCCATCCCCCACCCCTACCCCCTCCCCTCCAGCCACCCTCAGTTTGTTTCCTATGATTAAGAGTCTCTTATGGTTTGTCTCTCTCTCTGATTTCATCTTGTTTTATTTTTCCCTCTCTTCCCCTATGATCCTCTTTTGTTTCTTAAAAAATTCCACATGAGTGAAATCATGTGATAATTGTCTTTCTCTGATTGACTTATTTCACTCAGCGTAATACCCTCTAGTTCCATCCACATTATTGCAAATGGCAAGATTTCATTTTTTTTTTGATGGCTGAGTAATAATCCATTGTATATATATATACCACATCTTCTTTATCCATTCATCTGTCAGTGGACATCTGGGCTCTTTCCATTTGGCTATTGTAGACGTTGCTGCTATAAACATTGGGGTGCACGTACCCCTTCAGATCACTACATTTGTGTCTTTGGGGTAAATACCTAGTAGTGCAATTGCTGGGTTGTATGGTAGCTCTATTTTCAACTTTTTGAGGAACCTCCATACTGTTTTCCAGAGTGGCTGCATCAGCTAGCATTCCCACCAACAGTGTAAGAGGGTTCCCCTTTCTCCGCATCCTCGCCAACATCTGTCGTTTCCTGACTTGTTAATTTTAGCCATTCTGACTGGTGTGAGGTAGTATCTCATTGAGGTTTTGATTTGGATTTCCCTGATGCTGAGTGATGTTGAGCATTTTATCATGTGTCTGTTGGCCATTTGTATGTCTTCTTTGGAGAAATGTTTCTTCATGTCTTCTGCCCATTTCTTGATTGGACTATTTGCCCTTTGGGTGTTGAGTTTGATAAGTTCTTTATAGATTTTGGATACTAGCCTTTTATTTGATATGTCATTTGCAAATCTCTTCTCCCATTCTGTCGGTTGTCTTTTGGTTTTGTTGACTTGTTTCCTTTGCTGTGCAAAAACGTTTTATCTTGATGAGGTCCCAATAGTTCATTTTTGCCCTTGCTTCCCTTGCCTTTGTTGATGTGTCTAGGCAGAAATTGCTGCAGCCGAGGTCGAAGAGGTTGCTGCCTGTGTTCTCCTCAAGGATTTTGATGGATTCCTGTCGCACATTTAGGTCTTTCATCCATTTGGAGTCTATTTTTGTGTATGGTGTAAGGAAATGGTCCAGTTTCAATCTTCTGCATGTGGCTGTCCAATTTTCTCAACACCATTTGTTGAAGACACTGTCTTTTTTCCATTGGATATTTTTTCCTGCTTTTTCGAAGATTAGTTGACCATAGAGTTGAGGGTCCATTTCTGGGCTCTCTATTCTGTTCCATTGATCTATGTGTCTGTTTTTGTGCCAGTACCATACTGTCTTGATCATTACAGCTTTGTAATAGAGCTTGAAGCCTGGAATTGTGATTTTCTTTTTCAACATTTCTTTGGCTATTCGGGGTCTTTTCTGGTTCCATACAAATTTTAGGATTATTTGTTCCAGCTCTGTGAAAAAAGTGGATGGTATTTTGTTAGGGATTGCATTGAATGCATAGATTGCTCTGGATAACATAGACGTTTGAACAATATTTGTTCTTCCAATCCATGAGCATGGAATGTTTCTCCATTTCTTTGTGTCTTCCTCAATTTCTTTCATAAGTGTTCTATAGTTTTCTGAGTACAGATCCTTTGCCTCTTTGGTTAGGTTTATTCCTAGGTTTCTTACAGGTTTTGGTGTAATTGTAAATGGGATTGATTCCTTAATTTCTCTTTCTTCTCTATCATTGTTAGTGTATAGACATGCAACTGACTTCTGTGCATTGATTTTATATCCTGCCACTTTACTGAATTCCTATATGAGTTCTAGCAGTTTTGGGGTGGAGTCTTTTGGGTTTTCCACATAAAGTATCATGTCATCTGCAAGGAGTGAGAGTTTGATTTCTTTGCTGATTCAGATGCCTTTTATTTCTTTTTGTTGTCTGATTGCTGAGGCTAGGACTTCTAGTACCATGTTGCACAACAGTGGTAAGAGTGGGCATCCCTGCCGTGTTCCTGACCTTAGGGGAAATCTCTCAGTTCGGTGAAAACATTCATTGAGCAATGTTCGAAGCAGTCTCAATAGTTGTATCATCATCATCACACGTTCAGATACTGTCTGTAGACGTTTTATGTCTGTATTTAATGAGCGTTCTGGGAAATGTTGACCACTGATGCTCAAAAGAGTGACTTGTCTGGCTTGCCTAACACATACTACAGGGATGGCATGTCTCATTTCCGACTCCCTTTCTCACATCCATATGCACAGCGTGGCAGAAGTGGCAAAACAGAGAGGGTAGGGTGGCTTACGAAAGCTCCTCACTGTCAGAGCTGGAAGTCAGTGTTGGTTTGTCGCCATCTGCTTTGTGACTGGCTATGTCTCTCGTCCCTGAGTTGGGGAAGAACCACTGTTTACCTGCCCTCAGCCCCTGGGGGAGCGTCCCGGAGGAAAATCTTGCACATGGGATCTGGAGGTGGGAGTCCAGAGCCTTGGGAATGATGCCGTGGAAGGAGGAAGGGCTCGTGGCTGCCTGTTGACCCCGCTCCCTGTGTGCCTTTGATGGGATCCTCTCAATCCCAAGTGAGTAGTATTTTTGTCATCCTGTGTGGCAGATCACGGGGATGACCTGCGCATCCTGTGTTCACAACATAGAGTCCAAACTCACAAGGACAAACGGCATCACCTACGCGTCTGTGGCCCTTGCCACCAGCAAAGCCCATGTGAAGTTCGATCCTGAAATTATCGGTGCACGGGATATTGTCCGAATTATCGAGGTAAGTCATTCGTTAAAAAACATTATACAAACTAATGTAACGTGTCTCAACTCTACTTCAATTTAAAAAATATGCCCCCTTTTTAAAAAACAGTGATCTATAATCATTGTGGAAAAATGAGAAAATATAGCTAACCAAAAAATTAAAAAGAAAAGAAAAAGGTCACCTAACCTATCCTTCAAGCTTTCCCATGGAAGTGAAGGTGAATCGTTTTAAAATAAACTGAAATTAAGTAAATATCAGATAATCTGAGGGTGAAAATCAGTGAATTCCTGAATTCCCTGAGAAACATCAATATCAGTAAGATACCTGGGCACATGGGGTTAAATTACCTAATTGTAATTATAAAGTATTACTTATATCTGTACCAAGTATCTGTAGACCAAAGGATTATTGGTAATGAGAGGAGTTACACCACATTTTACCACTATGCTGGGCCTGCTTGACAATGAGAGAGTTTAGTTGTTTCTCGTTTGGAAAATCAATTAGAATAGTTTTCACACACTGCCTCCCTCTGTTCCCTCCCTCGCTTTGTCCACAGACAATCCATTTCCTTTGGAAGGTCTGTTGATAGCACACCATAAGAGGGTGAGCATTAGTGGTGATCTGAATGGGTTACAACAGTCCAGACTGAGCTAGGTTAACTCACAAGATGAACTGATGGTCAGGATAAACTCAAGTTTAGCAGGAAGTGCTAATGCAGGGAAACCTCTAGTAGCAGCCTCGGTGTCGTCTTTCATTTTCTCTTCATTGTGTGTGTGCTGAGGAGACAGGTTGTGTGTTGTGCGGCCTGGCGGAGCTCCCTGATGTGTGTTACCGCTCCTCCTGCCGCTGCTGCTATAACCCCCCGTCTCAGAAGCAGACAGCACAGCTTCTCTGTCAGGTGGGGAGAGATCCCCACGGAGGTTAAGTGACCCCGCTCACTGGTATCCTGCTAAACCTTGCAGGACCGGCCCTCAGACCCACACCTCACAGTTCCAAGCTCAGCGGCCTTTCGATTTTTGCCACAGCACAGGCCTTACGGAACAGTAGTGAGGGGCCATTGGTGAGGCCGGGGAGGCAGACTGATGTGCCGTCGGAGGGAGGGCCCCAGGGGGTGCTCGGACCACATCTCTGTCACCTTCTTACTCCTCGTGCCCCTCCTGGCCTCCACGCCACTGGCTGAGCTCGGTGCAGGAGCATCTCTGTGCTCATTTGAGGAATATTGCTGATGTCTGGCCCCCGTTTCTGCATCTCTGCTGCCTCCTTCCCTAATGTAACTAGGCCGGTGTTCGTTGTAAGAGGGTTTGTCTTTAGACAGTCTTAGATGCCCTTTCTCCAACCGTAACTTTTCATTTTCGTGCGAAATCCCATTATCAGAGTCCTGGGGCCCCTCCTTATATCGTCCTGACCGACAGGACATTTCCTGGCGGCCTTTCCCATGTAATTTCGTAAAGGGGTCCGATCAGATGAGGCGGAGAGGGTCAGGGAGCGAGGTGGCGAAAGAATTGCTGGAGTTTATTCCCTGAAAAGAGCCAGCAGATTGTGGTGCGGTGCCCGTCTGGCTTCAGGGGAAGCCTCGGCTTGCAGGTGCCAAAGGACCCAGGGTCTGCTTGCCGGGGAGAGACCCAGGCTGGGAGCCCAGAGACCTGTTCACTGAGCACGGGGCCTTGCTCTTCTGGTAGCATGATGGCTCTGAGCTGCAGTTTCCTCAGGCCAGGAATGACAGCGCCTGACCTGACCACTCCCTAGTTGGGGTTCCTCACACAAAAATTCTGTGTGTATAAATTCGTCATTGATCCGCCTCGGGGCATGTTGAAGTTTCTCCCAGAACCTGCTGCCTTTGCCCGCGGAGGGACCAGGAGTCGCCATCTGAGGCCAGCCCCTGAGGATGACACAGTCTGTAAGCATAGATGGTGCTGGACCTCTGACAGGATTTGTAGTATGATTTGGGTACGGAAGTCATGAGCGGAAAAACCAATACAGTCTTTTGAGGCGATTTTTGATTAACTTTCTAATTTCCAAAGATGTAAAATGCTTTCTACCAATGCATGTTTTAACCAAGTTCTTTCCTCCCTGTTTCTCACTTCTCTTTTTTTTAATAATAAGGAAATCGGCTTTCATGCTTCCCCGGCCCAGAGAAACCCCAGCGCGCATCACTTGGACCACAAGGTGGAAATAAAGCAGTAGGTAGAACAGAAAAGGTACACTGGCGCTCTTGACTGAGTGTCCCCCCCTCGCCGGGCCTGACTGCCTCATTCTGTGCTCACGGGTGTCCCTGCTGACCTGGCTTCCCACAGCACCTTCCACTTGGAGGAGTTGCCTTTGCTGCCCCTGTGATGCTACCCTCCTAAAGCAGTGCTGTCCGACAGAACGTTCTGCAGTGACAGAGATGTTCTATACCCACACTGCCCGGGACACTAGCCACCAGCTGCGGAGCACTTAGTACGAGCGAGGAGCTGAATTCTTCATTTCATTTCATCTTAACTGATTTTAATTTAAATCGCCACTTACGGCTGGTGGCTGACTTAAGTTGGGAGGAAGAGAGTGGATTTTTTTCTTTCACAACAGAGTATTTTAAGACTTTATTTGAATGGGTTCTAGAAGTAGGGTCTGAGGGCAGGAACCATGGTCATTGGAAAGAAAATGGCCTGGGAAAAAGGCAGCCTGAGTTCATTCATTGTTGCAGATGTTCACTTACTCATTCAACAAACACAAGGGTGCTTTTGTATGCAGGGCACGATGCCAAGTGCTAGGGATGAATAGGATACCATCCCTGCCTTGGAGAGGCCCATAGCTGGGCTAGGAATGAGTGGTTGAGCAGTGGATCAAGTGGGTTCAGGGGGTCTGGGAAGCCAACCAGCAGGGGACACGTGATCTGAGCCTCGAAGAATGAGAGGAGGTTTGCCAGGCTGTGGGGGTGGGGGTCGGGGGTTGACATGAGGGTCTTCTAGGGGCATGGAGGCAGGGGGCCTTCAGGGATTCCTGTGAGCTCTGTTCAGCATGCCTGGAGCAGGGAAGGCCTGACAGGAGAGGCACTTGGAAAGCGAGCGAGGGGCTAATTCTCGGGGCCCTGGGCGACAGGCTGAGAGTCTGAGACTTCAGTCCTGCGGCCCGCGGTTTGCAGACCGGAGTGGAGGCATGCTAGAGCTTCCACAACACATGGTGGGAATTTCATGGATGCTGACGTGAGACCACAGCTGTCACCTGCAACCCCCACGTCAAACTTTGGTGTTCACCAAGATGGCTTTACAGTTCTCACTGCCTATATTAAGTAATAGTTTAAAAATCAAATGTAAAAGTAAGGTCAGACTAATAAAATTTTGCTTTTATCTGTTTTTACTTGGGAGTCTGTATAAGATTTTATTTTGAAAAAAGAGCAGTAGGCAGCCATATGGACCGGGATGTTCCACTTCTTTGGGTTCTCAGTTCTGGGCCTCAGTTGCCCCCCCTATGGATTAGAGGCAACAGGTCAGCCTCGGACGGGCAGGGGCGTCTAGTATATCTCTGGCACGTCCTTGCCAAGTTTAAACCTGTCGGTGCTCTCAGGTGGCTGGTGTCAGGGAGGGAGCCTTCCCTTCGTTTCACACCACTGGTTGTCTGTCCCAGACGATCTGAAACTGAGTCCCCAGGAGGAGACCAGCCCACAATCCCAGTGACAGGTGATACCTGACAGGCCGGTGTCCCTGCTTTGCTCTGCAGGTGGAAGAAGTCTTTTCTGTGCAGCCTGGTGTTCGGCATCCCTGTCATGGGTCTGATGATCTATATGTTGGTGCCCAGCAACGAGCCCCACGAGTCTATGGTCCTGGACCACAACATCATTCCAGGACTGTCCATTCTAAATCTCATCTTCTTTATCTTGTGTACCTTTGTCCAGGTGCGTATCAGAAAGGGCCAACCTCTGCCCTCCCTGCCTGTGTGTGGCCGACAGGTTCTCCGCCCTCCCGTGCCAGACACAGCCCTTCAGCCTGGCTATCACAGCTGTCCTGCAGGGGCTCTTTTCTCTGTCTTACGACTGGTGGGGGGGGGGGAAGGGGGGGCTGGGTGCAAGATGCTTAAAAGGACCTGGTTTTACCGTCACTTTCACGGTTGTAGGTGCTCAAACTCTCCCTGGAGTAGCAAGCCCTGAGACAGGCCTCCTGGAACTTCTCCTCCAGGGGTGATATTAAGGAGCTAGCTGAGTTGCTGCTGCTGGGAAGTGTGCCCTCTGTCTGTTTTAGAATATAAAATAAAACTCCTGCCTTAACGACAGGATGCTTAGTTGAAGACTATCTGAGGGCAATATTTGTGGCCTGAATTTGCTTGTTCCTGTATTTTCTTTTTAATTACAAATGTAAAGTATATTTATTGTAGACAATTCAAACCATGCTGAAGGAGAAGCAGCAAAGGGGAAGATACTCTTTCACTGGAATCATACTCCGCCTCCAGCCCAATCCTGTTCCCCAGGGTTACCTTAGTATTAGTACTAGTTGGACGTGTATGTTTACAGATCTTCATCTATGTAGAGAAAATACACATGTGCTTATATATGTAGGTGTGTGTACGTGTTCACATAATACAGACACATGGGCTTTTTATTTTTTAACTGGAATAGGATCATACTAGATAAATTGATTTATAACTGGCTTTTTCACTTAACCATGTATTATGGGCATCTTTCATGCCAGTGGTTTATAGATCTAGCACATTCTTTCTCAGGACTGCAGAGCACTGTCCACAGTATAAATGGACCATGCTTTATGTCCCCATGGCCCCCTTGCCCTGTTGATGGACATTCAGGTTATGTACTCTGGGTTTTAAAGGTCCCCCAAGACCTTGACCCTACGTTCCTGTGCCAGAAATCCATAGGCCTGTGAATCAGGAAATACATTTCCTGCACGTCCCCTGCCGAGGAGAAAGTCATGTCCAAGCACTTGCAGGCGCGAGGGGCCTCTGGGCATCTGGTGGCTCCTTGGGCTCCGGGCCTCCTTGAGCAGCTGTTTCTTCCTCTGCTGTCTTTCAGCTCCTTGGCGGGTGGTACTTCTACGTCCAGGCCTACAGATCTCTGAGGCACAGGGCGGCCAACATGGATGTGCTCATTGTGCTGGCCACCAGCATCGCCTACACCTACTCGCTCCTCATCCTGGTGGTGGCTGTGGCCGAGAAGGCGGAGAGGAGCCCTGTGACCTTCTTCGACACCCCTCCCATGCTCTTTGTGTTCATTGCCCTGGGGCGGTGGCTGGAACACGTGGCAAAGGTAACCGCAGCTGCAGGTGAAAAAAGAACTGTTCTTCAGTAATGTAAATCTTGATTCATCTGAACACCTTATTTAGAATTACTAATTACACACGGTCTAGAGAAAGACTTAAAGAAATGTGACACCTACGTATAATTAGGTGTTCTGATCACTAATCTCCAAATTGGTTGCTACTTCCGAAATCCCAGCTAATCTGGTTAATTATTGAAACCTTTGTTCAGGCACATTGCATAATGGAAATTTCAGGGCAGCGCCCACACCACCTCTTTGTACATAACTGACTATATGGCTTATTAGTCTACACATCCACGTTTCCATCTGAGGGTCATGCCATTTTTAACACCCTGCATTATACCCACATTTTAACCTATTCTATAAAAGAGTAGGACTCAAGCTCTAAGAGAAATTAGATTGAACCCCCCAAAAAAAAAGCAGCTAATGGACAGACTGGTTTTGTATTTTCTGCTGAAATGTAATTCATGGCACTTTGTGGCATTTTACGTTCAGTGCGGCGGTGACATGGCTGCGTGTCGACGGCAGTGAGTAACATCTCTCCTGGAGGGGCCTTTTCACATGCACTGTGGCTGTGTTAGGGGGTCAGCCTCTTTCCGCAGGGGCTTTCTGTAACCCCAGCCGCTTTTCACGCCAGCCTAGTGAGTGTTGGTCTGGCTTTGCACGGGTCAGCTTACAATAGCTCTTGTTTTCCATTCTGATTATTTCCTAGAGCAAAACCTCAGAAGCCCTTGCCAAACTCATGTCTCTCCAAGCCACGGAAGCCACTGTTGTGACCCTTGGCGAGGACAACTTGATCATCAGGTGGGTTCTCTACATCCAGAGTTTTCAACCAGTTTATATTAATCTGTGTAATACACCTCAAGACACCCAGCATCTTCATGACGTTACACTAGACCTTGCGGGGGGCAGGCAGAGACTTGTACGGTCAGATCTGTCCTCTCGATCCAGGTAATTAACAAGGCATTTACAGACTACAGCATGTGCAAGAGTTCAGGGTGGGGTGTGTGTAGGCTAAATGACAAATGAGAGGTCTAGGTGACTAGTGTTCCCGGACTACAGAAGGGGAAGGCTAGAGGTGGTCAGGGAAAGCTTCAAAGAGCACGGACTATATGCTGGACCTTCCTTGCAAGATCTGGAGGATTTACACAGGCTGAGAGGTAGGGTTTCAGCTTGCCAAATAATACAAATGTGAGAAGTATTTTTCTTCTTCATAAGGTTGGCAGATATTAAAAATAATAATTATTATCATTATTGCTGGAACTTACATGGCATTTGCTATCTGCCATACACTATTTTAACCTCTTTGTATTAAATCTAATAAAAAAAAAAAAAACTGTAGGAGGAAAGGACTGCTATTAGCCATATTTTGCAGATGAGGAAACTGATGATCAAAAAGGCTAAGCAACTGGCCTGAGGTCACGCAGGTGTTAGGTAGTGGAATGGGCTATAACTCAGGCTCTTAGTTCCAGAGTCCGTGCTCTTAACCCTTCCACATACTGACTCTTAAGGCACACTTAATAATATGGACATTTGCACAAATTAAGGCTTCTGTACTTCCCTGGTCAGCCTCATTTTCATATTCTAGGCAGTGCTTATTTCAAACCTTCTTCACATTCCTGAAATCTCTCTCTGGCCCCACCACTTTCCCCTTCGGCCTGTGATCTCACTCTGACTGCTGAAAATAGAAGCCATCAAGGCGGGAAATCCGTCAGTTCCCTGTCACTCAGTCACTCAGTGAGCCACAAAGCTAACCTTCCCCATTGCATGCTCCCTTCCCCCCACCCCAGGGGCAGAGGCCTCTCCTTCTGGGCCTCTGCTCAGGAACCTCCCTTTGTCAATTTCATCTTGGTCTTCAGGGTGTCTGTCTTTGCTGCTTCCAACCATCCAGTATGACATACAGTCCAAACCCCTGTTGTCAAAGCAGTCCTGTGCCCCCCCCCCCACGGCACATGCCCATTCTTCATGCTGTTGCCAGTGTGGGCTCATGAGTGCGTCCCCCAGAGATGGCCCTCAGAGGCTGCGAGCCCCCACCCCGGCTTTCCAGGGGGGCACTCGACGAGCCTGTGCTGTGCATAAGGCACCAGCCGACCACAGCATGGAAGCACTGGTTTTTGTCTGGATGCTAGCTTTTAAGTACTGGGCGGAATTGTGGTAGCAGTAGTTGAGATTTGAGAACTTACCATGTACCACTCCCACTAGCCAGTACTTCATATAAACTACCTAATTTAACCTGATAACTACCCTATGAGGTAGGGGCTCCCGTGATCCCCATGTCTTTAGGAAGAACCTGAAGCTTCGTGGGGTGGAGTGACTTGCCCCACGTCCAGGGCAGGTGAGTGGCAGAGCTCCCTCTTGGCCACCTGCTAATCTGTCTTCCGGGCAGGAGGATCCCGTGGGACAGAGCGGCTGGCCACGTGTGGGCCTCCATGCACGCGACTGTTTGCGTGGCTCTGTAGCATTTGCACACCTTGGCTGTGTTTTTTTTCCCCCTTATAAATTAATGACGTGAGAGTTACTGAGATATGGAAATATTCAGACTGGGAACAAAACCATGGACAGCTGCGTTTACTTGCTGCCTTTCGTTTTGAAGTGCTTCTGAAAGCACCGGCCGCAGTCACACGGACTGCTCGGTTGATTCGAATGTGAGGAGACACGCATCTTTGCCAGAAGGCAAAAGCTACTTGAAATGCCCAAGGACGGTGGGGCTACCCCAGTCAGAAGATGGCGATTAGCATTTGGCTGTGGACACATTATGGCCAGACTCCTACCGTCGTTATGTGGTTGCACCATTTTCTAAGCCAGGAGCCAGAAGACCAGAGTTCCTTCAGGCCTGCCACAGGCAGACAGGCTGTGTGCTAGGAGCAGGTCAGTTATGGCCTGTGAGGCACAGTTCCGTCTGTCAGACTAGGGTGGTGCTTCCTACCCCACTGATGGTGTGCTCCCGGCTGCTGGGAGGTGACAGGCCCGTGGTCACACTCCGCTCTCCCAGGGCCAGGGCCACACGCGGTCCCGCTGAGGAGCTTGACTTTCTAGAAGATGAGGTGTGCTGGCGCCAGGGCCCCCAAGTCGACCTCCGCCTCTGTGGGGCCTTGCCACATCGGGCTCTGCAGGTGTGGACTGGTCAGAAGGCCACCAGAGTTCCCCACCTCAGTTGTCTCCTTTCAGCGAGACTTGGGCCTGTCCCTCCCTGTCCCTCTGCCAGGGACACCTGTGTGTCCCAAGTCTTGGGTGATAGGAGTGTCTGTGATCAGTGTGGCACGTGGTTACCTGTGGTAACCCCCTGCCCCTTCCTGTTGCCCCCACTCTGTCCCCTACAGCACTGCCACAGGGTCTTCACTGGCCTCCTGCTTGCAGCTTCGTCTCTTTCTAAATATCTTCCCACATTCACACCAGTGATCTCTTGGAAGCACAGATCTCCTTGTATTCCTCTGTAGCTGGAGCTCCTTTAGCGATTCCCTGCCATCCTTAGGATGAAGTCTGTGTGCTTAGTGAGCACATGAGACTCGGCGTCTGCCCTGGCCCACCTCTTGGACTCAGCCCCTTGTGCCGCCATGCCTCCATCTTATCCCAGCCACACCCCACTGGCAGCTCCCAGGAGGAGGCTCTCGGGTCTCCCCACACACCTTTCTTCTTCCCCTCTGCCTGGCTGCTTATCCTTCAGGGCTCAGCTTGGGGGGCATGTCCTCCGGAAGCCTTTCCTGTCCCCAGGCCTGGTTGGCTCTTGTGCCACTTGCCCTGGGACACCCACGTGGCAGGTGCTCAGATTACTAGTTGAATGAATGAAAGGACCATGAAATGTTCAAGAAATCACCCCATGTTTGTTGGGGTGACATTCAAGGGCCTACACGACCTGGTCCCCAGTCTCCTGCATTGAAGTCTCCTGTGGTAGTGGGGAAAGCAGAGTTACAGACTTCATCTAGGTAGTGGCTGTTCTAGTCTAAGTTTTTGTCTTTTTACTTTGTGTTAGATGAGGAGGGAGAGGAGAGAGGAGACGGGTGTGGTAGACTACTAGCAGAAGCTCCAGAAGCAGAAGAAATGCTAGGGAAAACACTGTCTCTCAATTAAGTGTGTTCCCACACCGTGGCGTTTTGGGGGACACAAGCTTCTGAAGAAGAAATGCTGGGAATTCACTGGAAGGAGCCACCTTGACCCCCATCAAGTGCTGTTCACCTTAAATTAAGCTGTTTGGGCTTAGAATGATATGGTCAATTCAAATCAAAGGGGAAATTCAACTTTAGATTAAGCAGAGATTGACATTACTAAAGGTTTCTTAGAATGGCACCCAGTTGGACATGGGTGCCAATTTCTTGAAGAATCCCCATAGAAGCGAACCTTCTAAAGCTTAGTAGTTAGGTTATTCCGGGGGAGAAGGTTCTGCCATTAGCTCCCGATGCCCCTTCTCAAGTGAGCAGGTGCTCCTTCTCCTGACAGGCCTCTCTTACCAAGTGAGGACCTGGTGTGATGGGAAACTCCTCCAGGTCGCGTAGACAGGCCTCAGAGGGGAAGGGCCTGGGCGTCTCCATCACTGGGAGACTTTAAGAAGCAGCAAAGAACATTCTCAGATTATGGAGAGTCCTCCTCTCCTCCTGGTCTGCCACCCTGCCCAGCCCGCAAACGGGTTTCCTCATATCTACTCCTAGCACTCGAGACTTCAGGGCGCCCCTCCTTTTCCCACCCCGTTTCTTGTATTATGGCCACTACTGAACTTACATTCACGATCTGCTTGTGGCTTCTGGGGTGTCAGCATCCTGAGAGGAAGGCTCTGCTTTGTCCTGTTCGTAGCCAAGTCCAGCACAGTGCCTGCTACACAGAGGCCTGTCACTAGGGAAAACGTCCATTAAGTGAAATTCCCGGGGCGCTCACCGCATGCCAGGCACGGTACTAAGTACTGAACACGCATCATCTCAGTTAATCCTGGAACAAAATCACCATTGTAGAAAAGAGGACACTGTGGCTTTGTACCAGGATTTGACCCAGAGGGCACCACTGCCCTGTGATTCACCAGTGCCCTACCGAGGACTCCGAGCTCCCAAGGCCAGGGCCGTGTCTGCTTTGCTCCCCACCGTGTCCCTGGCATCTGGTGCACACAGTGTCTCCCGTGGCACTGAGCCTGTATTTATGCGTACCAGCCCGAGCGGTGTGTGCTCAGAGCCTTGCAGGGAGGGGGCAGCACGGGGCACCGAGCTGGACCTTTGGATACAGACAGACTCTTGAATCCTCATTTTGCAGAGGATGCTCCTGCACAATTTTTTAATAAAGAAAGTTTTGATGTAAATATTTACCATCTCTGCACATTTTGGTTCCCAAGTTTTATACATTTATACATAGCAATGTTTAAAGAAGTGGGCATGTAGATTCAGTTTCGTGCCTTTCTAAGAAATCTTCAGGTTTTTGCTCTACTGGGAGTGAGTATCACTTACCTCATATACTTTTGGGAGGATTCAGTGAGAAAAAAACATGTACAAATCTAGCACAGTATGTACACTCAGTAAAGGTCTGTGTTACCTTCGCATGTTGATAAGGCAGCTTATTGTGCATTTTTCTCTGTGGTAGTTTGAATGTAGTCCTTGTAGAATGAAGGGAGTGTGTAACGTAAACCTCAGAGCCTGCGTATCTGCTTTTATCACCGTTTGGTCATGAGGCACTGTTATAAACGGGTGACCCTTGAACAACGGTGGGGCTTAGGGGCGCTGACCCAGCACAGAGTTGAAAATCCACATATAACCTCTGACTCCCAAAAACTTTACTAATAAGCTACTGTTGACTAGAAGCCTTACCGACAACATAAAACAGTCGGTTAGTACCTATTTCGTATGTTATTATATACTGTGTTCTTAGAATAAAGTAAGCGAGAGAAAAGAAAATGTCAAGAAAATCAGAAGGAAGAGAAAACGTATTTCTATCTCTGTACCGTATTTATTAAAACCCCGCCTGTACCTGCGTGGTGCAAACCGGGCCGTTCAAGGGTCGGCTGTATACAGTGACGTGTATTTGGCCCCTGTGGTGGTTCCCTGGCGGCCTCCGGCTGGCTGTCTCCCGCTCCTGCCCTACCCTCGCCTCCCCCACCGCATGTCTGTCTGTCTTGGGCCGACCCCCCCAGCATCCAGCCCTCACACACCTACGGCTCGCACGGTCCCATCTGACCCTCTCCCTCTCCTGCTCTTTTCCCTGTCCCAGCACATCTTCCCGCGAAAGCGGCCTGAGCTGCTGTCTGCTGGCTTCCCGTGCTCTCGTCCGCCCCTCCCGCGCTCTCGTCCGCCCCCCCGCTGGGCTGCTGCCTCCAGCAGCTTCTGAAACTGCCCCCCCCCCCCACAGCAGACCTCTTCCATGTACCCCAGCCCAACTACTGCCAGGTTTATCTTCCTTTCGGCCCCTCACCAGCATTCCCCCTGCCCCCCAGTCTCTCCATTGAAAACTTACTGTTGGTTTTGTTCCTTATGCGCGTGTGACTGACCTTCACGGAGGTACCAAGCCCAAGTGCAGAGTGTGATGAAGTCTGCCTATCTGGCGGCTGGACAGGGACACCTGCTCCCCCACCTCGCGGGCCTCCCCGCCCCGTCTACCCGGGCCCTTCCACCTGCTCAGCCTCCAGATGTTGTCCGGCCCCAGGGCTTAGTTCTAGAACTCCTTCTCTTTTCCACTCGCACACCCAGGTGCGCTCGCACCATTTCCTGGCTGTAAATGCCGTCTGTGTTGGGACAGCTCCTGGATTTGCACCTCTAGCTCTGCCCCCTCCTCTCAGCTCAAGTTCCGTTTTCCACTCCCTGCTTGACATTTTCCCTGGAAGTCAGATAGGCATCCCAGACCCAAAGGGGGTCAACACGAAGGTCTTTATTTCGTTTCTTTTCCTTCCCTTCTCTCGCCCTCCCTCAGCTGCTTCAGTACACTTGCCTCCATCGCAGTAACAGAGCTTAGAGCTCCCTCTTTGATTCTCTTCTTTCCGCATTTAGCCGTTGCCGTCCTTTGCTTGACTGTTGCAACAGTGCACCTCTTCCCCCGGCTTCTAGTATTGTCCCTGCCGCCCACTCGCATACAGCAGCCAGAGAGAGGACTTGACAATGTGAATCAAATTATGTCACTTCCCAGTAAAAACCTTACATCCAAAGCCCGTACTCTGCTCCGCAAGTCCCCACAGGATCTGGACTGCCTGCTTCTCTTCCTGGTTCTCCAGGGCACCCTTCCTGCCTGCCTTGGGGCCTTTGCATTAGTTGGGTTTTTCCCCTTGAACTTTCTTTCGTCTGTATGTTGGCCCCTCTTATCATCCAGGTCTCAGTTCATCTTCCAAGTGAACCCTTCCTCCCCCCCCCCCCCCCGCAAAAAAGCCTTCCAGTCACATTATTTGCATCCTAACACTTATTTAATACCTGGAACTGTCTTGTTATCTGTTTCTTCTGCAGAATGGGTCTTCCTGAGAATAGGGACTTGGCTGTCCTGTTCCCAGCTCTCTTCCCCGTGCCTAGTAAAGTGCCTGCCCCTTAGTATTTGCACAATAAATAGTGGCTCGATCTGAAAATGAATACTGCTGCTCGGTGTAAAGCAAAGAGCATGTCCAACACTTTGTCGAGAACCTGAGCTGGGCGGCAGACCAAGAGGGTTGAGCTCTGGTTAATTGCTGTGTGCGTAACCTGAGTGGTTTTGTTGGCAGAGAGGAGCAGGTACCCATGGAGCTGGTGCAGCGGGGCGATATCATCAAAGTTGTCCCCGGGGGAAAGTTCCCAGTGGATGGGAAAGTCCTGGAAGGCAACACCATGGCCGACGAGTCCCTCATCACAGGTTAGGTGGCTTGTCTCCTGTTCCCTGTGGTGGGTATCACAGGAGTTGCCGGGTCACGTGAATACTGACTGGGGGCCGAGTGCGTTACGGTTGATCTCTTTTCTCCACCTCTAGGAGAAGCCATGCCCGTCACGAAGAAACCTGGAAGCACAGTGATTGCTGGGTCTATAAATGCACACGGCTCTGTGCTCGTTAATGCCACCCATGTGGGCAATGACACCACGTTGGCTCAGATTGTGAAATTGGTGGAAGAGGCTCAGATGTCAAAGGTAATGAAGAAAGTTAAAAAATAACATAATGTCAACTTCCTCATTTTAGAAGTTATTCTAAGAGTTTCATAGACTCAGGCAGATTTTGCTGAGTAGAGAGTGATTAGTAAGCGTTAACTTACCAATCGAGGGGGCTCAGAACCCCAGTGCTTGCCCGTGCCTGTGGGGACGTATTTCTTTGTGGATTGTAATTTCTCATGGTCTTGGTGTTTTATTTTCATAGGCACCCATTCAGCAACTGGCTGACCGGTTTAGTGGATATTTTGTCCCATTTATCATCATCATTTCAACGTTGACGTTGGTGGTATGGATTATAATCGGTTTTATCGATTTTGGTGTTGTTCAGAAATACTTTCCTGTAAGTTGAATGCTTTGGGCAGTATGGTTGCTGTGTTTTAAATAATCTCTTGCCATTAATCCTGTTCTCTCATATCTTAGATTCATTGGGCTTTAATTACCCATTACATTTACTTGCTTGCTTCACTTATTGGCAGCAAAATCTTAGCCAAGATAGGACCATCAGTCACTCTATTTCTGCAAGTTTTTTTTAAAGATGCCCTTTGCCTTCTAGTTAAATAATTTCCCAGACACCAGTTAGCTCTCAGTTGTCATGCCTAAAACATTTACATAATGTGACCTTGGCCATTTCTGGAGTTATGAGGCCCATATCATAGGTCACAATTTTGATGGCATGATAATATCATTTTAACAGATTTTAAGAAAAATATGTTTTTTGCTCTCTATGTCTGACAATACTGTCTTCAACCTTGCGGCTTCCCAGGCAATGCTAATAGCTTTTTAATAATAAATACTTATTAAACATACATGAGACAATGGAATATGCTTTCTTGAGTTAAAAGGTAGATGACGAATACTATCTTAGGAAATACTGTTTTGTCAAACTTCCAAAAAAAGTGGAAAGTACAAAAATAACCTTTTCTGCTCGAGAAGTAAGAACTGTATATAACAGTAATTCTCAATTGGGAGTGATTTAGTTGTCCCCAGAGACATTTGGCAATGTCTGGAGACATTTGGTTGTCATGACTGGGGAGGGAATGCTACTGACATCTAGTGGGTCGAGACTGAGGATGCCAGACATCCTGCCATGCAAAGGACAGCCCCCCACAACCAAGAATCATCTGGCCCCAAATGTCAGTAGTGCTGAGCTTGAGAAACCTTGATGTACATCGGCAGGGAATGGCTCAGTGGGAGTCATATTTGATAACTGCCCAATGAGGGGAACAGTGTTTTATCTATGGTTTAAAGTATCTCCTACTTAGCCAAATTGAATGCCTATTTTACCTTAGAGCCATAGAATAAGAAATTGTAAATATGGAATGGATAATTTTTTTCTTTAAAAAAAAGGTCTACTCATAATTAAAGGCATATCTGAAATTCTTGGGGTGCATGTCATTTACTAAGATGTCATTTTCTCTCTCAAATTTCCTATCCTAAAATGAAAAATGTCCAAGTTAAGCTCTTTCTGACATCTAAGGAGACCTCGGTGCTTTGAAGAATGACCTATGACTGTATTCCTAGAATTTGCCAGTGGTTATTACGGCACCTGACTGTCTCAGACTTCTGCTTTTGCGGGAGAGCAGCTCATTGGCATGTGGCTGTGGGAAAAGTTCCTAAACAAGTTGGAATATGGGCCTTTCTGCTGTTCCCTGCCTTTCCATCTTACTTTGGCTTCTTTTGTTTTTATCTGCAATATCAGGGAGGATGCTGGCAAATGAGGTACTGCATGTTCCTTTAAGATATTATCACCCTGCTGTCTAAAAGTCATTTGTAGGGAGAGGTTCATGTCACCCTCTAGAAGTCCACCAATCCCATCAGAATGCCCAGTGCTATTTTGATGAGAATTACTGTTTTTTTTTTAAATCACATCATCTTTATTTCTAAAAATTGCATGATGTCTTAAATACAGTGTCCCTCTATCTAAATCCAACTGTTTCTAATCGAAGTGAAATGACTCTTTAATAATACACCTTATTTTAGAATTCTGCCTTTCAAAATCAAGGAATAAAGTGTAGATGGAAGCTAAAGAGATCGTGGTCTGTATCCTTGATTTAGAAAACATACTGTGATTAAAGTGAATTTAGTGTCTCCTGATTGTGCTCCAGAGATACCTGCCATTTTGCAAAACAAACCAAGGTAAATCAAGATGTCAGAATGCAAATAGTAGTACCCATATGTGTCGGCAGGTAACTGGAAAGGAGACCCATATTTTTGTTTGTTTTGGGTTTGCAAAGAAAATGATAGTGGAAAAAATAGAAGAAAATAAAGATGGCTCCAAATCCCATCCCTAGGAGTAACGATTTTTTGCACTTTGGTAAACCTCTTTCCAGTATCATTGAAAGGCTATATAGGGATATGGGCAGATAATTTTGTACTAATTCAGTCACAACACATGCCGTTTTGTACTTGCTTTTTTTATGTAACAATGTTGCTGGTATCTTTCCATGTCAACAAGTATAGGTATGCATCATCGATTCAACAATCGAATAATATTTCATTATGCACCTCATCTTCACAATTTAATTCCCCAGTTCCCTATTGGGTATCTCTAGTTTTTTGGAAAAAACGCTGTGATAAATATCTTTGTATCTTTGGCCACTGGTATGATTATCACCTTAGGGTAGATTCCTTGGAGACCTATCATTTTTTAAAGTTTTCATAATAATGATAACAGTAATAATGTATAGTATTGTTAATATGTAATATTGATAATGTGACAGTTACAATTTCTTAGACGCTTCTCCCGTGCCAGGTATTGTACAATGTATATTTATGTGTTTATATGTGTTTATAGGTATCTTAGCTCATATAATCCTTCCAACAACAGTTGGGCGTTATTGGTATTACCGTCTCCATTCTGAATGAGGGAGCTGACACGCAGAGATGTTAAGTTAGTGTCAGGGCCGGGGCATGGCCATACACGGGCCAATTCTGGAGTCTGGGCACCTTCCTCTGGTAGGGAGTTCTATATGACTCTCTCCTCTCCTCACGGCTCTCTCAGAGGAAAGCCTAGAGTGTCAAGTTGGGGAACTGGGATGGGGACCAGTAAAGTGAGCCAGGTGATAACACAGCACTGAAGCAGACATGTAGAAGGACTGCACATGTTTCCCACACCCCAGCTCATCACACATCTCAGGTCCCGCTGCCCACGCTGAAATGTTCTTATGTGATTAGAAGTCAGTGAGATTCCTCCTTTAACCCTCAGCCTGCCTTTATCTCTTTCCTATTTTCAGACCCCCAACAAGCATATCTCCCAGGCAGAGGTGATCATCCGGTTTGCGTTCCAGACATCCATCACGGTGCTGTGCATCGCCTGCCCCTGCTCCCTGGGCTTGGCCACGCCCACGGCGGTCATGGTGGGCACCGGGGTGGCCGCCCAGAATGGCATCCTCATCAAAGGAGGCAAGCCTCTGGAGATGGCGCACAAGGTTGGCCCTTGCGCCTCTGGCTATCCCTTGAGGTCTTGGCTGGAATGACTCTGTAGCTGTTACTATGTGATTTTTTTTTTTTTTTTGAAACTGAAGAGAGTCGGAGGGCAAGTAGTATCTGTTTAAATTCTGTATTAAGAGAAAAACCTGGAAGAGGTTTGAGGGCAGCCCTGTTAATTAAGTATAACAGGAAGCCAGCAGGGACTGGGAATGATAATAGCAGCAACAGCTAACAGTTGCAAGATTAAATATGAATTGATTTAATCTCATTAACAACTCTTTGAGGTAGGTGCTTATTATTCCCATTTCTCAGATGAGGAAGCTCAGCAGGAGGAGGCGAGGGAACTCTCCCAAAGGCCTGCAGCTAATCCGTGGCAGAGCCGGGACTCACACCCAGGTAGTCGGGCTCAGAGGAAAGTACCAGAGCACATCCATGTGATTAGCAGAGGGACCCTGACTTCTGGGAGTGGAATAGTCAGCAGCAGTGTTTGTGGAGAATCTTGGGCCCAGCATGCCCGTCCCTCCATTTATTTATCTCTCCATTTATTTACTTGGTATTTGTTGGGCCCTTACCGTGTGTGGGTCCTGTGCTAGGCCCCGGCAATGGCCAGGGACCTCGGCTGTCAGGGAGCTCCCACGTTAGGGGGAGAGGCAGATGTGGGGTCAGTAAACCACACATCTGTGCGAGCGCGAGCCTGGGAGGACAGTGTAGCGGGGACCTGACCTGCATTCGCGGGTATTGGCCCAGGGGTGAGGGGGTGCACGGCAGAGAAGGAAATAGAGAGGTTCATCTGGGACCGCCCAGTCGAGCTGGAGTTAGCCAGGCAGTGGAGATTGGAAAGGAGGCTGGACGGCCACATCATCGACCCCGTAAGATCAGGGACTGTGAACTTTTCCTCACCATTGTGTCCCCAGCATCTTGCCCGGTGCCAGGCACGCTGGAAGCCCTCAACAGTTATTTACGGAATAAATGACGAGGAACCAAAAGAAAATCATTGAGAGGGAGAGAGAAACTGACAGGAGATGAGACTGTTGAGGGAGGAGGGCAGGGAGAGCGGGGCCTGGAAGGGCCTTGGAGTTTGCATCAAGGCTTCGGAACGTATAAGACCCAGAGAACAGCAGGGAGCCGAGGAGCGGTCTGAAGCGCCTGCGGGGTGGGACTGGGTTACTGTTGGGAAGATCGCTGTGGCTGCTTGGTGCAAGGATTGTTGGAGGAGGACCAGTTGTGGTGCAGAGACCGCTGCTCAGCATCAGTTGTTGGCTAAGTGAGGGGGACAGTCTGGCCACAGCAAGCAGCTGGCCTTCTGTAGGGTTTGGGGAGCTATGGGCATCAAGGATGGGTGGGCTCTGGCCATGGACACAGGTACCGACTGGCAGAACCCAGACCCATGGGGACTGGTGCAAGCTGCCATTGACCAAGTGGGCCGGGTGCGGAAATTGGCTCTTGTGGTTGCTTGTTATTATGGCCAGGGAACGCTCCCTTTCTCTCTCTCTCTCTCTCTTTTTCGTTTGTTTTTTAAGATTATTTATTTATTTGAGAGAGAGAGAGCATGAGCAGCAGCAGAGGGAGAAGGAGAAGCAGGCTTCCCGCTGAGCAGGGAGCCCGACGCGGGGCTCGATCCCAGGACCCTGGGATCATGACCTGAGCCGAAGGCAGACGCTTAACGACTGAGCCACCCAGGCGCCCCTCCCTTCCTCTCTTGAACCTGGAGTGCGAGCTCCTTATTCTCAGTAAGCGTGTGCACTCAGGCAGGCCGGAGAAACTGCACAGGGAGATGGGCAGACGGCCAGGGTCCTGACATGGAAATCTGCATGGTGTCACTTTCCAGAAGATGGTGCCGTGCCATCTCCTGTGAAATTGGGGTGACGGTTTCTGGCTCAACCTGAGGAAGGTTAAGTCACAGCGCAGACTGTTTAGGCTGCACAGAAAGGGAGACCGTGTCTTTGTCGTGGGAGTGGTTGAACCCCGGGATTGATTGTAGGGGATTGTGTTAACAGGGTTATATGAAGCGGTGTCGTTACCTGCTGGGGCTAGGTTGAGTGGAGTTCTGCCTCAAGACTGTGCGGGCTCTTAAAGTCCCTTCCGTCTGTATTTGTGGTCACCAAGATGTGGTTGTTTTGGCAGATAAAGACCGTGATGTTTGACAAAACTGGCACCATTACCCACGGGGTCCCCAAAGTCATGAGGGTCCTCCTGCTTGTGGATGTGGCCACGATGCCCCTCAGGAAGGTTCTTGCTGTGGTGGGGACTGCGGAGGCCAGCAGCGAGCACCCTTTGGGCATGGCAGTCACCAAGTACTGTAAAGAGGTATGCGGACCTGGGCACTGCTCGTCCCTCGCCTCCTCGCCCCCCCATCAGCCCTCCCCCCGCCACCCCCCCGCATCCTCCGTGCCCCGGCTGGCTGCCTTCTCTGCTCTCACTGGCTGAAAGCCTCCAAGCACCTTCCTCCTCACATGCTTCTTCTGCTGCCTCTGTAACCTGGGTCAGCTGCCTTGCAGGAGGCCTGGGCTTGTGGGCTCTGGGAACCCCTCAGCAGGCCCCTGTGGAGCAGGTGGAGATGCAGCTGTCAGTGATGGGTCCCCCATCCCATTTCCAGATCATCACAAAGGCAGTTAAGTGTTAGCAGTCACTTAGAGAGCATGTACTGAGCATCTGTGCTTGGAACAACAAAAACTGCTAGGATGTGAACTCCGCCCTCTGGGAGCTGATGGTCCGGTGGGGAGGACGGATGGTGTATCAGTTCAGTCCTTAATGAGTGCACAGCGCAAAGGGGATACAGAACGGAATGGGGGATTGGGCGAGACGAGGAGAGAGCCCCTCAACCGGGGGCAGTGAAATGGAGAGGCGCCAGCAGAGGTGAGCAGAATGCCCAGTGGGTTCTTGGCAGTTAATGGGGAAGCATTCATCCTTTGACCTCTCCAGACGAAAGGTCCTGTTGCGTTTTCTCTTTTCAGTCTAAATATAGAAGCAGCAGGATGTGCCAGAATATTGCCCTGAAAAATTTTAAACGGTCTGGGCAAATACGATTAATGCCTTGGGGCAAAGCTCACAGCTCTACCTGGACAGGGAGTCTTCTAGAAACTTCCGTTGGTGTCTTGTGTAGGGTCATTCAGACCACCATTTCCCCCTCTCTCGTGATGTTTCAGGACGAACGTGCTCTGTCATCCCTCCTTTGCTGTGTAGTTAACCCCACAGGAAGCAGCGCCTCATGTCTTTCTCCTGCCTCTGCCCTCGCCGCCCCCCCCCAGGGCCTGTAAATGGGCAGTGACCTCCTGAAGGCCTCCAAGCAGCCTTGTTACCGCTTGCCTGTTCCATCGTTCTCATGAAATTATTTGCAACGTAAAAATAATATCTCTTCTCTTTTTTGCTCCCCCCACCTCCTTTAATTTGAGGCATTTGCCGTGAACTGCTCTTCTCCTGCCTAGTCTGCCCCTCGTCCCGTGTCATGAGGCATCCATTTAATAATTGTAACGTCTGTGTCGGGTGAGAGAAGGAGTTGCCGAGTTACTAGTCGATCTTCTCACCGGCGCAGTCCTGCTTTCGTGGTCGGTGCCGCTCTCTCCTGCTTCCTGCTCACCTCCCCTCTCTCCCTGGCTTCACAGGAATTGGGAACCGAGACCTTGGGATACTGCACGGACTTCCAGGCAGTGCCGGGCTGTGGCATCGGCTGCAAAGTCAGTAGCGTGGAGGGCATCCTGGCCCCCGGCGAGCGCCAGCAGAGCAAACAGGCTGCTCCCCTGAGCAGGACTGGCAGCGTTCCCGAGGCAACAGGTATCCCTGGCCCTTGTCTCTCTGCCCGGCCCGCCACAGCTTGGGCCCGGCTGCGTCAGCCGGCAGCGTGCCTAACTGGAGAGCACCAGGCCGGCACACCGCTGTGGGGCCCCGGCTGTGGACAAGGGCGGCTCCTGGCCGGGGTGCCGCGTGCCCGCCTCCCCCAGGACAGCCTGCCGTTTGTCCATTGTTGGGTTCTCTGATACTTCTGCATCTTGACGCTAATGGCCGACAGAAGTAGCTAGCGTATGTTACTGCAATTCAGAGTATTGCTCCTTTTTTTTTTTTTTTTTAGGTTTTTATTTATTTATTTGACAGAGAGAGAGACAGCGAGAGAGGGAACACAAGCAGGGGGAGCGGGAGAGGGAGAAGCAGGCTTCCCGCAGAGCAGGGAGCCCAGTGCGGGGCTCAGTCCCAGGACCCCGGGATCATGACCTGAGCCGAAGGCAGACGCTTAACGACTGAGCCACTCAGGCGCCCCTAGAGTATTGCTTCTGTGACCCATGATCTTGAGTCTCCTTTCTTACCCAAGTCAGTGCTGCTTCTTTAAGCTATAAAGGGGACAGATGGGAATTCTACTTTTGCTCCTCCAGTGTCCCTCCCGTGCTGTAGAACCCCGATGGCATGTGCAGTATTTACAGAGCTGGCAGCAGCAGGGAAGCCAGATGGAAGTGGTCTGCCCAAGCCAACAAGGGGTACTGCTTGGAGTGAATACGGCTTTTCTGATTCTGGAGATAGCTTGCTAGCCATCAGCATGAGAATGTGGACACCCTCCGCACCCAAAACGCCCGTGTCTGGTGTTTTCTCTTAAGTGCGCTGGGGTATTGTTAGAAGCCATCTGCCACCTTCTAGTAATTCAGAACCCAGCATGACCCCAGCGTGACACTTCCATTTAGCTACCAGGACTGGCCTGTGTGGTGACCCCTAGGCTAGCGGCACACATAGAAGGTGACAGGAGAAAGGCTCACCTGGCCTTTTAGGAGGTACAGCTTTTAAACATTTCACAGAAGTAGACTTGTTATTTGCTGACGCACCTTGGGTCATCTATACCCAGCTACACTTGTTGCTTCTAATCTCTGCAGAAAAGGAACCAGCAGATACCTCTTAAAGGCAAATAAGGACACTACCAAATGTTTATACCATTTTTGCACACACTGCATGTACCTTTTCACACCCCATTTGGATCCACCCCCCCCCCCCCCCCCCGCAACGTTCCACACGTTAATTACTGTTTCCCTGGTCCTTTAAGGGTGGTGTTAGGAGAAGTGCTTGCTAGCTACTGTGTTTCAAAACAGTTACACGGGACTTTTTGCTGTTAAAAGGATTCCATGGTTTTTAGTCCTTTCTCATAGTAAAATTGGACTGTTTGGGAATAACCACAAACTCTTTTGAACAGATGCGACCCCCCAGACCTTCTCTGTGCTGATTGGGAACCGCGAATGGATGAGGCGCAACGGCCTAACCATTTCCAGCGACATCAGTGATGCGATGACAGATCATGAGATGAAAGGCCAGACGGCCATCCTGGTGGCCATTGACGGTACCACCCCACCCTCGCCTTCTTCTGCTCTCAGCAGTGGAGTTTCTTGGGGCTATCTGGCAAAAATAGACTTTCTCCTTTTTTTTTTCCCCTAATAAATCTTCCTCTCTGTTAAATTCTGTGTTCCAAAAGGTTGCCTTGCCAGTTTCTCACTTCATTCTCGGTCCGGAGGTCCTCTCTCGCTCTGTCCATACTTCCCCCCGAGAGTGAGGCAGCTCGGCTGCCTTCGCCATCACTGTCTGCTTCTGTCCAAGCCAGCGGTTCCGTCACCCTCCTCCTCCTCCATCACTGCACACACAGCAGTAGCTCGCTGTCCAGGAGGTTCACCCATAGGGTCCTAAGTAGTGAGATTGCTGCCCCTCCGCAGAGCTCCCCAAGATAGTGTGTCTGGGCCTTTACACCTCAGATGATTGGAATCTTACCTTGTTAATGGTAGTTTCTGCTTATAGAAGTAAAACTGTATGCAGATAAGCAACATAAATTATTATTTTTAATGCTTCAACTAAATATGTTAAATATGTCTCCCACTCTTTTTTTCCTGCTCACTCCGCCATGTCCTTTCCGAAGCCCTCATACACCTGCAGTCCCCTCGGCTGCTCAGATCAGAACCAGCTCTGCTGGAGGCACCGTGCCCTCTCACCCCCCTCCCCCGCACCTGCTCTGCCACACCTCAGTCCTCGAGTGCCTTCCTGCCTCACTCTCTGAAGATGCGCTCCAACAGACGCCCCCCAAACAAATGCTTTCTGTAGGGAGAGAAAAAGGAAGGACTGATTTTCTGTTTGGACACTCGTCACTTTTCAGTAACATTTACTGTATTCATTCTATTTCTCATATCTTAATGGCTAACATGTATTATTATTATGAGCCAGGCACTCTGCAAAGTAATAGTTGTTCCTTGCAGGAAATTGGGAAGATTCTGAGAGCTATAAAGAAGAAAATGCAATGACTCCTTGTCCTACCCCTTAGAGAGCCACCGTTAACGTTTCATATTCCTTCCAGACTTTTGTATGCACCTGTAAATGTAGGTCATTTTTAAAAAAAACAAAATCAAAACCGGGTTATGTTCTATAACTTGGCATTTTGTTGTTCACATGTGACGTTCCACTCTGGAAACTGTTTCCGGTAGCACAGCCTCCTTTGGCCCCCGGGCTGCCCGGTGCTCGCCCTTGTGGCCTCACCGAGGGTGTCTCCTGCAGGCGTGCTCTGCGCCATGATCGCCATCGCGGATGCAGTCAAGCAGGAGGCAGCCCTGGCCGTGCACACGCTGAAGAGCATGGGTGTGGACGTGGTTCTGATCACAGGGGACAACCGGAGGACAGCCAGAGCCATCGCCACCCAGGTGTGTGCCAGGGACCGGGGGCGGGGGATCGTCCCCCTTTGAAATTGCTTTTAAGCTCCCCGGAGCAGTTTGAAGAAACATAGGAAGCGCCAGTACTCCGAGCGCTCCACGTTGCTTCTGGCCTCCCCTCGCCGGGTGCGTCTCGCTCCGCCCGCTCTGCTCTGTCCCGAGCTGTGTGGCGTCCCACGGGAGACCACTGTCCTGCCGTCGCCAAGCTCACGTCCCTGGGACCTGGATGTCTGAACTCAGGACAGGCTGCTGCCCTGGAAAACGCAATTCCAGCATTCTCTCTATCTGTCTTTCCAATGGGGCAAAAACAAAGATCATGGCTCGAGAGCTAAAACACACGACTTCCGAGGCTTTGTGTTAAGGGAACGATTTGTCCGCTCAGCTCTTCTCACGCCCTGTGCGGGGGACAGACAGCTGAGTCCCTCACTTCCAAGTGCGTGCTGTATGCCTGCCTGACCCCGCACACGGCGAGGCCTCCCGTGCAAATTCCTGGAATTACACACCCTCCCCAAACGTGTGTACACCATAGGCTTTTGCAAGTGAACTGCTTCTTACAAGGGAAGCAGCGGTACCTCTCCGCGGCCTTCCTTGCTAATGATGGACTTGTTGAGTACTGCCTCCTTTCCTGGTTAAAACTTACTTATCCATTCAGTGAGTACTTACTAAGCACCATCCATGTGACAGGCTCCAGAGAGGAGTGAAGAGGGCGCCTGCGCTCCGGCAGCTCGCTGTCCTCGGGGGAAGGGTGACCAGTGGCCAGGCTGGAATTGAGTGCTCGCTTCTGCAACAGAAAAGTGCACAGGACACGTGGGAGCCGCCAGCTGACCCCAGCGTGGCAGGGGCTGGAGCCACCTTCCCAGGGGAGGAAATGCTTGAGTCAGGAGTGGTCGTTTGAAGAAGAGGGAGAAGGTTGGAGAAAGGGAAGCTGACATTTCCAGGACAGAGCAGGCAGCATGAGCACCACGGCAAGGGCTGGAGAGCTGCAGGAAGCTGAAAGGGGCAGAATGCAGTGAGGGCTGGAGGCGGGCAGAGACCAGGTCCAGAGAGGCTTGGGAGGCAGACCGAGGAGTGTGGATGTCATCCCAGAGGAAGTGAGTTCCGCTGGGTCTTTAAGCAGGAGAGTAACGTGACCAGCTGACCACTGTTCTGGAAAGACCACGGTGGGGATAGGGAGGAGGATTGGGAGGCCGGGAGGTGGGCAGGGAGAACTAAAGCCACCATGGAAGTGGGGCACGGGGATGGCATGCCCTGGGATCTAGGGTTTGGTGACTGACATCGCTGACTGGGCTTGGAGGCCGGAGGGAGTGGGGGCAGGATGCCGCACAGGTTTCTGCTGCTGGTCACTATCCTTTGCCAACACCAGGGGTTGGCATGTATTTCTCTTTCGTTGACTGTTTTCCTTTCCCTTTAGGTTGGCATCAACAAGGTCTTTGCAGAGGTCCTGCCTTCTCACAAGGTGGCCAAGGTCCAGGAGCTCCAGAATGAAGGGAAGAAGGTCGCCATGGTGGGAGATGGGGTCAATGACTCACCGGCCTTGGCCCGGGCCGATGTGGGCATTGCCATCGGGACAGGCACGGACGTCGCCATTGAGGCTGCTGACGTTGTCCTCATCAGAGTAAGCTCGGCTGTATCTTCTCGTGCCCTGTTGTCCCGGTTGTGGAAGCGGTGAGGGCCGCGGGACAGAGCTCCTGACTGACCGTGTGTTCCTCCTACAGAACGATTTGCTCGATGTGGTGGCTAGCATTCACCTGTCCAAGAGGACCGTCTGGAGAATACGCCTCAATCTGGTGCTGGCGTTGATTTATAACCTGATCGGAATACCCATTGCCGCAGGTAGGGTGGCTCTCCCCTGCTAGGTTACCTTTGACTCCAGCTGCCGGCCAGAAAGGCTTCTCTCTGCCTGTCGGGTTTCTGCCCAACTTAATGAGTAGCCCACTTCGCTGGCTGCCTGGCTGCCTGGCCGGCTGGCGGGGCAGAAGCATTTTAGAAAGAGTTGATTTTATCATGTTCTCCACTTTCTAAGTCTCTGAAGGTAAACGAAAGCTGCAAAGATGGTCCCTGGGATTCCATGTTCCCTTGCAGCTCCCCCTGAAACCCACGATGCCCCCTGTGGACTATCCCAGGTAGACCAGGGTGGGTGGGAGGCCCCAGTCCCCTAGACAGCACCCCCCTGCCCAGCTCTGAGACCGCCTACTTCAGAGGCGTGTGGGCACATGGTCATGACATGGCAGTGGGGGTTTCTGAGCCGCCCCAAGATGGGGAACTTCACAGGGGGCAGCCCAAGGTGAGGACCGTCTCCTCTGAGCTGTGGCGTGAGTGTCGTCCTTCCCTTGGCCAGGGGTCTTCATGCCCATCGGCATCGTGCTACAGCCGTGGATGGGCTCGGCAGCCATGGCGGCCTCCTCCGTGTCTGTGGTTCTCTCATCGCTGCAGCTCAAGTGGTGAGTCCCTCGAGGCGGGAGCGCGCACCACAGGCGGTGCTCACTAGGTGCTCACTTCTCCCCCCACCCAGCCGCCCCGTGGGCTAGCGATGGGCAGGTGCTGGGCGCAGGTGCCCAGTGCACCGCGGCAGGTGTGCGTCATGACCTGACCAGCGCCACGAGGGGGTCATTCAGCACCTCCCAGCCATCTGCACTGTTCGTGTAAATGCCACGTACACGTGCGGTCCTCGTGTATTATCAGTTGTCCTTTTTTGAAAAGACGTTTATTCGTGCTTTCATTTAACAAAAGTTAACGGCAGCCTACACTGTGCCGGGCATTTGGATGGGAAGTTTCTCAATCAGGCGAACTTTACCTGAACCCTAGGAGCTCGATACCCTCTCCTTTAAAAATCCTAAAATCCATGGGGTTTCCATACCATATGTTATTGAAAGACTTTGGTGAGAGCTCTTCGCCATCCTTCAAAAAAAACAAAAAACAAAAAAAAAACCCCTATGCCCACAATGGCTCAAATGCTCCCGGATTCTCGCTTGGCAGCTATAAGAAGCCCGACCTGGAGAGGTATGAGGCGCAGGCCCAGGGCCGCATGAAGCCCCTGACGGCGTCGCAGGTGAGCGTGCACATCGGCATGGATGACCGGCGACGGGACTCCCCGAGGGCCACGCCCTGGGACCAGGTCAGCTTCATCAGCCAGGTGTCTCTGTCCTCCCTGAAGTCCGACAAGCTGTCTCGACACAGTGCTGCGGCTGATGACGGTGGGGACAAGTGGTCTCTGCTCCTGAATGACAGAGATGAGGAGCAGTGCATCTGAAAGCTCCAGGCGGGTGCAGAGCCAGGGGTCCGTCTCCTCAGCGAGTAGCCGGCCCGGCTTTCCCGGGGCCGAGGCTCAGGCCGAACAGGTGCGGCACCAGCAGCAGGATGGGCGAAGCTCCCCTCAGCCATGGGGACTTCTACTCCCTGGACATTCCTGGTCATCCCTCCTAGCATGTGCCACGTCCAGATGTGGCTCCTGAGTAGGCCCCGCCCCCACCCCCCCGTGCCTGGATCCCACCAGCACAGGGGCCAGGCTTCCCGGCCTGACCATGCTGTTGGCCTGGGCTTGTCGGGAACCTTGCTGGACTCTAGCAGAAGAGAGGACAGCCAGCCCTCCTCACAGACCTCTGCTTTAGTGTTTGGAATGACTGCTTGTAAAATGAGGAAAATCTCACCAGGACCAAAAACTTAGCTGGGCCTTTCCTTAGAACTCACGAGAAGCCTTGTGTTGGGTTCTTTTTGACAACACCCACATGCGTTGCGTATCTGAGACCACAGTTTACCTCAAATACACCCCACTGACATCTGCCGGCATCGTCTCTTCCTTTTCTGTTCTTCACACTGGGGCCAGCCCACCCCAGCCCACCCCTGCCAGATCTCTGACAGCAGGACCCTAGTGATCCCTGCTGTTGCCCTCAGGCCTGCATCTGCTCCCTCTCGCGCCGGCCAGAGAGCCCGCCTTGCTTCTCTTCAGGCTGAGGAGAGTTCTCTCCTGCCTGTGTGCCCCCTGGCCACGGAGTCCTGGCTTCTCGCTCCTCGGAATGGCGTGCTCTTGTGGATTGTTGCCGCCCCGCTGGAGTGAGGGTCTCAGAGCCTGAGACCTGGGAAATCCTGCCTCCTGTGGGGTCCAGGTCCTTGGGACATGCGGAGGCCTGTCGTGCTTGAAACCGCGTCCCGCGGGGAGGTGTGTGCGCTTGCCAGACCGCCTTGCACGCCTCCGGGAGCTTCAGTGACATGGTCTGCTATGGGACTGTCAGCTCGCGGAGTTCAGTAGAGTTCATGTCCGTGGTGCTCCTGCTGGCGTCCAAATGCATGGAAACCCGTACCCGAAGAAGAGGGAATCACACTCTCCAGGAGCTTCTGCTTGTGCACACGGGGCTGGCGCCTTAGGAAAGGAGTCACCACTGCTGCCCCAAGGGAGAGCGTGTTTCACACTTTCAGTGGCTCTTTGTGATTGTAGGACATCAGAGGGGCAGGAATGGGGCCAGTTTTAGACAGTCAAGTCGGTGGTGATTGGCGGAACCACATGGTAGTACACGAGTAGAAAAAAAATAAATTTTAAGGTAGAGAGAGCCCTTATCACACACAAAATAGTTTTATTTATTGAGTACCAGTTATGTTTCAGGGACAGTGTAAGCACTTTTTCTAGGCTACTTGTAATCTTCCCAACAAACCGGCCAAGTAAATACTGCTGTCCCCATTGGACGGGCAGGGCGGTAGGCTCAGAGAGGCTGGGTATCCCGCCCAGGATCGCACAGCCCGCGCACATGCCAGAACAGGGAAGTTTTTTCTCCGCGGTGGCTGCCACCAAAATATCAGTTGGCAGGAATAAACAGGAAAAAGCCACCTGCTCCTAGAAGAACAAGTCTGCTGGGTGATCGATTCATTGTTAGCGACTTGGAATGAAACTTGATCTCGGGATCAGCTCACCTTTCCCTCGGATGGTTTGTTTCCATTTTTGCCTATAATCTCGTGTTGCTGGGTCTTACCCCCTACAATCCTGCAGTGGGTTCCATTGTGTTCCTGTCGTTTTCAGTCTTCCTTTCCCTCGGGCCTCTTCCTGCTCTGTCCTTCCTTTATTCCTGGCTGTGCTCAGGAGGGTTTCTTGTTTTCTAAGTAGGTTAATCATTGTCTAAAGGATCTAATTGTATTGATTTCACAAAGGCTTTTTAGGACCATAAACCTCATGTGTATATGGCCATGAAAATATTTATATAATTGTACAGAATATAACCTTTAGATGTTCAAGAGGTAAGAATTTTTTGTGTGTCAGATAAGAAGAGTTCCTGTTTCAAAAACTTTCCATGCTGTATTAGAATAAAGTTTATTTTTATTCATCTAAAGGCTGCCTCTGGCTGGCTCTGTGTGTGCGAGAAGCATAATTGAGGCCAGTGCAAGGCCGCTTCTGCAAGGGGGACGGGGGCGGAGAAGGGTCGGGTTTCACTGTGGAGGCCCGCGCCGGTGGCCAGACCCTCTGATCTGCGCCCCCCCCGCCCCCAGCACTCTGGAAGCCCCTGTCCCGCAGTGTGTGTGTGTGGGGAGAACTCTCTGGAGGACAGCCCCTGTCTGGGTACCTGTCCCATTGGGCCAGACACAGGCCTCGATCTGCCCCATTCGATGCACTTCTCTGCTTGACAGAAATTGTCAACAAAAGGCTATCTCAGACATACACATTTTAATCAGGAGGGCTATATTTTGGGTCCCTTGGCCCCAAAGGAGTGGGGCAGGGGGAATAGTAGAAATGTCTGGACCAAAGGACTCTGCTTGGAAGGCTCTGCGGGCATCTTGGGGTGGCAAGGGGGCCCTGAGTGAGCTCCAGCTAAACGTGAGGTGACAGGGTAATTTATCATCCAAACCAGGATGCTTTTAAGAGTGAAAGGGGTGCTATTAATAATTATGCCAGGCCAACTGGCCTAAACCGAGACTCTCTGGGCAAACTGGGACATGTGATCACCTTCCAAAAAAGGGAAATAGACACTGTGAAGTCACAGACACAAACTGTAGGACTTCAGGATTCTGCCCTAATTGTAGGTTCCGTAGACGTGCGGGGAACCTATCCTTTATCCGATTTGGGATTCTCCCCCCGCTCTGGCCATCCTGAGGTCAGCACTTCCCTGCATAATCATGGAGGTGATATCTTTGTGGCTCACTATGACCACAGGGAGAACCAGGCAGGGGTTTGTCCCACTTGCTTGCCCCGCGGTCCGTCCAGCACACCACGTAGCGCTTCATGCCAGGCATGCTGGACTGTTTTTCTGGATGCCCACGTATGGGAATTTCATGCTGTATGCATGTCCCTTGTGGGAAGAGAGGGTTGATACCACGTTAGCAAGGGATTCCATTTCTTTAAAAAATAGATCCTTCTAAAACATGAGCAAATCTCCCTGATAACCATTCCACACGCACCAGAAGAAATCACAGTGTCTGTCCATTCCTGGTAAGTTTTCAGTCTTTAAGATCTTAGTAAAGCCTTGTGATGGGGTAACCTTTTAAGTAAATGGATAATCTAGTCTTTTGGTAAAGACGGCACCTTCCAATTGACATGGCAAAAAATAGTCAAAATTGTTCTGCTAGTTTGCTAAGAAACCAAGATTAATAAAGTGGCCTTTATTTTAAGAAAATCCAGCATAAACCAAAATCAGCCCATCAAATAGGTTAATTAGAAAAAGATTATTTGAATTAGAGAAGGATTTTTTTTTTTTTTTTTGGCTTTAAAAAAATTCACATCAACAGGTGCCTGAGTGGCCCAGTCAGTTAAGCATCCGACTCTGGATTTCGGCTCAGGTCATGATCTCAGGGTCGTGAGATCGAGCCCTGTGTCGGGCTCCACGCTGGGCATAGAGCCTGCTTAAGATTCTCTCTCTCTTTCCCTCTGTCCCTTCCCTCCTACCTCCCCCCTCCCCAGCTTGTGGCAATCTTCTCTCTTAAAAAAATTCATGTCAATATTTCAGCAGGTAAATTCCCTAATGCATATAAATACTTCTTGAGTTAGAAAAGTTCTACTCTGCATACAACTTTTTCTTAAATTGCATCTTTTGTTTGAAGAAAACAGGTAAGGAATGCATAATACAAAGAAATGCTTTCAGCAAGCAATCGTGCTGACTCAGTTTCCCTTTGCAGATGACCCTGTTTGTGGGAGCGCTGATCTGGCTTGGGGTGCACTGTGGAGCTGGTGGGAATGAAACCACTCTGCTTCCTGAGTTTTCACACACAACATGGGCAGGGACATAAACACCACTGTGTGGGTTTATTCCAGAGGGAGATGTCTACTTATCTGCCGTTTTCCTTTGTGTGAAGACAATGACCACGGTTGAAATTACAGGATAGAATATGAGAATGTTAAATAATGCCACGAAATCCCTGAGTCTCTTTTATTCTATTCAAAAAGATGAATAAACAGATGTGAAATCACCCATGGGCTAAGATGAAAACAAGAATTGAAGGAAATTTAACATTTTTTTCCTCTGAAAAGGAAATGGCCATTATTTCTTCTTACTTAATGTAAACCTAATAACTGCTTATAGCAAAAATTTGAACAGAGGGAAATATATAAGGTGGGAGAAAGCACCCAAAAGGAAACCCCATGAACATGATTTTGTGGAGGGTGTCCTCTGTGGGTGGGTCACACTGAGACCCCGAGGGAGCAAAGCCTGTCTGCCCCCAGGGGCCCAGCTCCCTGATCTCCCGGTGCTGTAGTGAGCTGGGAATGCAGCTGTTGTGAACACACAGATACCCAGGTCCCAGTGAGGTCAGGAGGAGACAGACAATAATCAAAGACGGGGAGGCGAGGCCAATGGCTCTGTGCTGGCCCCAGTGGGTTGTCTCTCCTGCTCACCCTGTCCTCACAATGATCTTAAGAACGATAGGCATCAGGTCTCATTTCCACAGGTGGGGGGACCACGCTCAGGGGAGTCCAGCTGACCGTGCGGGAGACAAGGTTGGGAAAGGTGTTCAAGCCCGTTTGGCTCTGGTCCTACCAGGCCCACCTCCCTCCCTGCAAAGGTGACACCCGGTGCTCTCAGCAGGGGAAGCCGGGCCTCCCTGGCCCCTCTGGCCTCCCCATGGCATGCTTGGGGCAAGAGAAGTGTCCTTTTGCAGGACAGTGTGTTCTATCTCGAGAGCCACCAGGTGTCTCTCTGACCAAAACAACCTCCTAGTCTGCAGCAGGATCCCAAATCTCTTGATCATTGTTTTTTTTCTGGACGCATCTGGAAATTCAAATAAAGCTCATCCTAACGAAAATGGGAGATGGGGCAGAACGTGAGGCTGGAGTCCAGCTCTGGCACGGGGGCGCCTCTAAGCTATGATGTGTTTATGCGGGCATGGTTAGCCTGCATTTAGCCATGCAGAGTATGTCGTTGGGATGACTCGGCAGTGAACTTCTCTATCATCACGTGTGTCTGTCTGTGCTTCATGCTGTTTCCAAGTTAAGATTTTTTTTAAGCTTGAACATAAAAAAAAAAACGGTTTTAAAGGCTCATAGTGATTTTCAGTGTCCCTGAAGCTCCAAGTTCTGAGACTCCTGTGTTTGCCTTGGATTTATAGGCTCCACCCCAAGCCCCTGGGCAGAAGTGTGTCCCTGGTAGTGTCCATTACGGCCCCCTTGGGGGTCGCTGGATCCTGAGCTGGGCTTACCTGCTGCGGACCTCTATCTCCTCTTCTATTTGGTGAGGAACACTGCCCTGTTTCCTGTCCTGAGATAGGAAACCCCCACCCAAGTGCAAGGTGGCCGATGGTCTCGGGTAACCTCAGTAGGCAATGCAGGTGTCGTCCTGTCTCCTTTAGATCTTCTTGCCTTGTCGCAATTTAAAAAAGAACAAAGCGTGACCTGGGGCCTCATCTTCCTCATCTGTAATAATAGTTTCCCCATCCCAAGATAATGGTGAGGATAGAGTGAGGTCATCTGAGGAAAGCACATGCTGAGCACACAACAAATGTTAGCTGCTGTAGTTGATGTCATTCACGATGGTGGATATATTCTAGATGAAAAACACACGGCTCACAGCCTTTCCACACAAGCATGCAAACACACCACCCTTGTGTGTTCCCTCTCTGGGCCTGAGGAAGCACCCCTTAATGGGTCTGCTTCTCAGACCTCCTGGACTGTGTGGCTTGCTTTCAAAGGAGCAGCCTTTGTCCAGTAGCTGCACACCAGGCTGGATTCCTGCTCCTCGTTTCCCGGTGGTTCTAGAACCTGATGCTCCACCGTGGCATGCCCCATGTCCCAGGAAGAACATTGCAGCAGGAGGCCATGCCCTGGAGGAGAAAGTAAGAGCACCCACTGCGACCCGAGTTCAAAACCCGATTCCACCCCATGAGGTGGTCACTCTGCCTTCTGATCTTCCGATTCAGTGTAGAAGAGAGGAGCTCCTACTTCACCGGCGTGCGTGGCCTACAATTGTGCATGTCAGTAAGTATTGATGGTCTGAATGATGCACAGTGGGAATTAGGAAAGTAATAAGTAAAGGGTGCTAGTGAGCGAGAGCTGCTGAAAAGGAAGTGACTTCTTTTTCCTGTGTCCTACCAGTCTGGTCTAGAAGGCAGGACCTTGTCTCGCTCAACCCATCTGCGTCCTACTTAGGACTTCGAGCATTTTCACCGATCTCTTTTGATGCCTTTCCTTTCTCTCCAGGGTAGAATTATGTCACTTCAAGTATGGTTTCCTAAAGAATATACGAATACTTGATTGAAGAGAACAATCTTGCTCTCCTATTTCTGACGACCCAGCCTCGGGGACTAAATCTAACCCCGCAGAGGTGTGGTATTTCCGTCACACAGGGGGGTGGGCCGGGACGTCACGTGGCTTCAGTCACAGGATAACCTGCCTTTAATTGTCCCCAGTGGGGGGAGAGGGGCAGGGAGAGGATCTTTTTTTTCTGGAGGAATATATGTGTGTTATAAACTTCTGTTTTCTCCTTCCTGGTAAACGGTCAGAATTAAAGCTAAAAGCCATATGAGCTTAGAATCTAGCGAAGTGTTGAAATTTGTTACTTCCGGGAATCTAAAAGAGGCTTGTAATGCGAGTCTCTGACTTTGGGTGCACTTCAGTTTGGATCCAACAGGGTGTCCGGTAAAGTGTGACAAATACTAGACACCTCAGGATGGGGGCTTTGGTTTCCATTTAAAGCTCCACCCATTTTTAGGTAATGTTTTAGTGTATATATGGCTTTCCCTCTTGGTGATCAGTGCTCCCCTGTCCGCCTGAAGGACAGTCGGTGCAAGTGACTCTTGTCCCTCCCCCTCCTCTTGCCTCCCAGCCACACACGCACACACGCGCGCACACACACACACACCCCTAATGGGCAAAATGAGATCCTGTGCCTTAGAGTGGGAATCAGGGGAGGAGAGAAAAATCACATCTAGTCCCTGTGTCGGAGAGGAGGGTAGCATTTGGGTTGGCCATTAAAGCGGGTTGTGATTTCATGGAAGAATATGGAGGGAGAGGCCTTCATGAAGAGGGCAAAGGGGCCTTCAGGGGGAAGGCACGTGGCCAGCTTGGTTGGTCAGGGCTGTGCTGGCTACAGTGTGGTCTGGGTGTGTGGAAGGTGGCCCTCAGAGGGCGAGCTTAGAAGTCAGCCTGGAAACATTTGTTGACTAGAGTTCAAGGACCTGAAGTGACCTCTAAGGGCCAGGATGTGAAGAAAACCACTCAGACCACTCCTTGGCAGGTGGCAGGGGGAAAATGTGGAAAGGGTATGAGTTAGAGAGGCAGGTCCTCGTACACATCTCTATGTGTCTCTCTCTAACTGAGCTGAAGGGGCATTTGGGATCTATCTACCTGTCTTTCTGTACCTACATGTCTTTCCTATATGTAGGTATATATATGTATATGCACACACACATGCATATTTCTATATGTATATATTGTATCTGTGTATGTTGCTATTATTAAAACATCTGGATTAGTAAAAGGAAAGAAAAAAGTTATTTCTACCCTTGTTAACATTTGTTCACATTCTTGTTTCTTTCAAATTCTATTTGAGGAGCTCATAGGCAAAACTGTTGTTGATGGTATAAGAGAGCAATTAAGTTGAGAAATATTCAGAAAGCTGACCCTATGTCCAGTCAGTTTTAACAAGTCTTGTTCTAGGAGTTGTGCTGAGTGCTCAGGGAGGGCCTGGAGCATTTGGGGGGGAGCATACAACAGGAGCCCCGTCCTTCAGCTGCTTTGCTAGCTCACGTGGACAAGGCTGTGGAGTCTGGGGAAAGCAATTTAGACATGAAGGAAGAGCTAAACAATGGCATGCTCCTTCTACGCGCGAGAGTTGTTTAGAGAGGAGCCATGTCCAG
Source organism: Halichoerus grypus (assembly GCF_964656455.1). Taxonomy (NCBI): domain Eukaryota; kingdom Metazoa; phylum Chordata; class Mammalia; order Carnivora; family Phocidae; genus Halichoerus; species Halichoerus grypus. Next base: position 60,984,055 of record NC_135715.1, on the reverse strand, counting down.
CAATGACAGGGAGGCATACGAGAGGATTAGGTATTGGAGGGTCTCAGGAGAGTGTAGGATTTGGTACACATCCCATCGGAGACAGAAGGCAGGAGGCTGCACTGAGCGGGTCACACAAGGAGGGCTGGCTGAAGCCTGTGCCGAGGGCAGGGGATTGTGCTGTGAATTGAGGTGGACACCCGGGGTGCTCCACAGGAAGGTTCTGGCTAGCCCTGTCCTGCCACTTCCTGTTATACCAAAGGTTCTGATAAGTCATGAGCATAGAAACCCGAGTTCCCCAAACATACTGAAGGACCCACGGAATCTCTGCCTCCACAATGGGATTGACATCGGGTACAGGGGAGGGATCTTGGCAGCCTGGGTCTTCTTGGAGTGCATCTCAGAGAGGTGAGAACTGAGAGACCTTCAAGTGCAGGAAGGGTTTCCTCACTGGGAGAGGAGCGGGCATGTGGTGGGGGTGGTGCATGTGGAGGGAGCAAGGACTGGTTTGTTGGGGACAGGACAAGGGGCAGGTGAACGTGTTGGGTGGGGCTGCACTGTTTGGAGGAAGCAGGGATAGGTGGTGGTGGGGGGATCTCTTCCTTCTTCTCCCCAGCCACCCCTCCCAGCCCTCTTTTCTGAACAGTGGCCCTAGGAGTGCAAAGAGGAGATCCTGGGAAGACTCGCCGGTGCCAACCTTGGCCCCTCCTGGTCTCAATCCCTATCACAGGCTTGTGAAGACCTTCAACAGCCTGCCTTCCCTCCCAGGAACTGTTAAGAAAAGCTAAAGGTTGGGGGAGGAGAGTCCAACAGCATCTTGCGTGGCTCCAGTCTCCAGATGGTCACCCCGGGTGGCCCCAGGCAAGGGCACTGAAGGGCAGGGGAGGCAACAGACTTGCCCATCTGGTGTCACAGGCTGAGGAAGTGGTGATGTCCGGACTCAACTAGATAGGAAGCCCCACCTCGCTCCAAGCCTGGAGTGGGACTGATATTCCTTCATTCACTCAGCTCAAAGGATGCTTCTTCCTGAAGCAGGATACCCACCCGGAAATATGGCCCAAATGGATACAGACGGGCTAGAGTGTGCCTTTGGAAGGAGATGCACCTGCCATGAAAATGGAAGCACCTCCTGGCTTCTCAGCTCTGCAGGAGGATGGGCTGAGGGCTTGGCAGGGGGGGGTTCCCTCTCCCCCCCCACCTCTCCCCTTCTCTCTTTTTCCCTTTTTTTTCTCTTTCCCCCTTCTCTCTTCCTTTCCTTCCTCCCTCTCTTCCTTCTTCCCATCCCCCTTTTTTCTTTCTTGTCTTTTTTTTTTCCTGTTCTTTTCTTTTTTCTTTTTAACAGCTTTGGAGTTGTTTGTGTCATAGGATTCTTTCAAGTCCTGGTCCTCAGCCCTCAACCCCAGCTACAGGACAAGCTGAGTGGTGGCTGCTACCCACTTTTAAGAGGCAACACCATCGGGGCCCCCGAGATGAGGTATTCTGGCTGATGCCTTTCTGCAACCTCAGTGTGGATTTGACACAGCTGATTCTGCTTTTGTTTCTCCTGACATTAACAAGCCACCAATTCCATTGCTTCCCCAGGGTGTCACGACTGGGGACGGTGAGGCCGTGTCAGATGCACAAAGCCGGTTCTTCATCGGGCCATTCATATCTGATTTCTTGAGACACTTTATCGAATGGCTTGGATGCAAAACCTCTACAAGAGGTAAGCAGGCCTGAGTCACAGCCCAGATTTCAGAGTCTAAAGCCTGAGCTACTCCTGCTGGCATAGCTGGGCTGCAGTGCGGAACTCCCAGGGGCTCATCTGCACTTGCCAACACAGAGGCATGTCCCAGAAAGTCGCTCAGTCAGCTCCACATGCGGTGACAGGCCACAACCTGAATCTGATCAAGGCTTCAAACAGCCCACTCCATCCACTCACCACCACACAGTGTGGTAGACAGGACAGTGCTCCCCATTGATGTGCACATCCTCATCTTCAAACCCTGTCACCTTACACGGGACTCTGCAGATGTGTTGGAGTTAAGGATCTTGAGATGGGGAGAGTCCCGGATCCCGCAGGTGGGCCAGGGTCATCACAAGGGTCATCACAAGTGGGAGGTAGGAAGACCAAAGTCAGAGAAGAAGACGTGAAGACAGAAGCAGAGGTTGGGGTGATGTGCTCGAAGCTGGAGGATGGGGCCTCAAACCAAGGAATGAAGGTGGCCTCAAGAAGCTAGAAAAGGCAGGGAAATGGATTCTTCCCTTGAAACTCCAGAAGGACCCACCCCTGCCGACAGCTTGATCTTCGCCCATAAAACGTATTTTGGGCTTCTGACCTCCAGAACTGTAAGATAATACATTTGTGCTGTCTAAGCCATTGAGTTTGTGATAATTTGTTCCAGCGGCTATAAGAAACAGAGCCACCCCCCTATGGGCTCTGCAGGCCCCTGAGCCAACCAGTGCCCGAGGTCACAGCCTAAGCCTTCCCCAGACCAACCTGGGCTTCTCCAGAGAAGCTCCAGAAGCCAACTGAGTTTGGAAAACCCTGGCATATAAACAGGACTCTTTCCTGGAGATGAGCTCTCAGAACCTCTAATGTGTTGATCTGTCTGAAAAAGAAAAGGACGTGCAGAGGGTTTCCCAGTGCTCTAACTGGGGAATCTGCCAAGTGATAACACCTGTGGGAGGGGTCTGTGAAGGATCGACCAATGTGCTGTCCAGCTCTCCCAGCCCATTTGTCTCCACTCCGTGACCTCCCCTAGTCAGGGGTCATTGTTACCTGCAGAGAGGTGGGAGGGAGGACCCAGAGAACGAAGCCGGGAGTCCTGCCCTTACATTTCCAAAAAGGCCCAGCTCGGGGGTGCCTGAGTGGCTCAGTTGGTTGAGGATCCGACTCTTGATCTCAGCTTGGGTCTTGATCTCGGGGTTGTGAGTTCAAGCCCTACGTTGGACTCCACACTGGGCGTGGAGCATACTTTAAAAAAAAAAGACAGAAAGGCACAGCCCAGACATACAGCTGTATTAGTGGGAAGACTGTCCAATCAAGCTGAATCGGCATGCCTTTCCCCAACACACACATGCACACGCCCACACACGCGTGAGCACACACAGGCACACACCACAATCCCCCACACCGGCCAGGGGGAGGGATGATGGCACGCAAGCCTGAGCAACGAGAAAGCTCACATTAGGTTGAGCTCCTGAGAAAATGCTTTGGACCTTGCCCCCACCCCCACACTACCCCTCCTGGCTGAGTCGGACGGAGGGAAGAGGAGGGGGCATATATTTGTGGGAGAAAATGCTTGAGCCCTTTAATTCTGGTGGCTCAAAAGTCAAGCAGCCCGTCACCCACCATGCTGTGGGCCGCTCAGAACTTCCCTCGTGGCTGGGGCTAGCAGAAGACAGGGGCCGCCGGGCTGTCTGTCGTGTGCGCTGATGGTGGCACTTCCGAGGCAGAGGCCACCTGGCATGCCTTAGAGAGGGACAGCCCCAGGGTCCAGGGTGCCCAGCCTCGGAAGATTCCCTTGCCCACACGCAGCCTGGCAGTGGACTCCCGGGAACCGCTCGGAACTTAGACCCGGAGGACTGAGGAGCGAACCTGCCAGGCTGGGGAGCGGAGGATCATTTAAGGCTCCTGGATTCCTGCCTGGAATGACTGACATGTCATTTCCAGCCCAGTGCCATTGGCAGTTGCAGAAGCAATTAGCTGGCAGACGCATGTTTATGGACTGAGAGGAAACTGCTGGATACCTCAAAGCCTACTACACGCCAGGTACTGAAGGAAAAACCCAGGCTTGCCGCCCCCCATCCCTTGACATGAGCCTTACCGCTCACGGTAGCCCCAGACACTTGACAGCCTGAGGGGTCTGCAGCCACTTCTCGGTCCCAGGTCAAATGTCTGAGTGTTGAACAGGATTGACGGCTCCCTCTCTGACCTGTTCCTCGAGCCTTGCTAGAGCTGTGAATTGCCCACATTGGGAGTCAAACCAAGCAAGTTCGAGCCAAGGAGGAATCTATAATCAGGCTGTAGGAGTGTTGCGGGAATACAGTTGAGCCTCAGAAAGAATTGGGGCTGGGAGTCTGAAGGCCGCCAGGAGCCCATTCCTTCCCTAAATGTTTACTAGGCACCTCTCCCATTGTAGGTGCTGGGTCTGCAGCAGAAGAACCAAGCAGATGAGATGCATGCCCTTCAGGAGCTGGAATTCTAAGGCAAGAGAGAAAGACAATAGACAGACATAATCTCACCTCTGCTAGTGGGAAGCACTGCAGAGACCCTGCAGCAGGACGGTGGGGTGGAGGTGATGGTGCTGAGGGGCGGGGAGGGGGTATTTTAGCTAGGCAGCAGGAGAGGTGTCTCTGCAAAGGTGTCAGTGGGAAGATGCAGGCCTGTACGTGTGAACGCCTGAGGGGGCCCCAGCTGGGAGCGTCCCAGGAGAGGCAAGGGCCAGAGAGTAGGAGGGAGCATGGTTGGGAGGGTGGGACCAGAACTCCCAGGGGCATGCCAGCCAGAGCAAGAAGCTGATAGAAGCCTTCATTCCAAGGCTGATGGAAGACATCGGAGGGTTTTGAGAAGAGTGACATGATTTCATTTGTGTTTTTAAAAGATCACTCCAGCTGCTATGTGGAAAGGGGATTGCAACAAGGCCCCTGGGAGAGTAGTGGGCAGGATGCCAGTCCTATCCCTGCCCCAGCTGCCCAGGCCTCTCGTAGGTCCGGTGCTCCACACCCCACCTGTTCAGGAGCTAAGCCTGCACTTGCAGGAGGTTAGTGAATGACCCCAGCACCCAGCAGAGCTCTGAGGAAGCCCAAGCCCAAGACCAAGTCCATCCTGAGCGCCACCTCCCCAGCCGCCATCCAGTCAAGATCTCTAGCTCTAGTGACCCTCACACTGACCCCATTTCCTGCCCTGTGCCTTAGCCCAGACACCCCCCCCCCCAGAGTTCGCCCAAGGTGTGCCTGGCACAGAAGTTAAGTACATGTTTGCTGGATTACCAGGAAATCTTATCCTTTCTCTGTCTACCCTTGGCTGGCTTAAGACAATGCAGTTTCACTTCATCTCAAGTGAAAAACACAAACTAGTCCATAACTGGCTTTTATCAGAAGCCTAAGTACTGCAAAATACAGGCAGCGGCTCTCATTCTTCTCCTGAGATGTAAAACGCATGCCGAGAGTATGCCCTTTGATCCCAGGCATATAAATCACTATTACGATGCCTCTTGGACTCCTCACTGCCAACTTCATTCCTGAATTTCCACAAAATAATGCCATTGGCTGCCTAGTCCTTTGATCCTGACCTTGGTGGTGGGAGGTTCTATGACTTCCTTCCCTCTCCCCCTTCCTCCCTTCACGTTAATCCACTGTGAGTTAGGTATGATGTGGCAATAGTGGAGAGATGAAATGAATGTATTCTGCTTGGAGTCGAGTGGGCGAATCAGAGAGCAAGCAAGCACAGCCGAGTGTTGAGGGCCACTGGGAGGTGATCTGTATGAGGCCCGCGGCGTGCTCGTGCATGGGTATGCTGGGGGTCATTACAGCACTGTTCGTATGGGGAGCAGCCAGGGGGTCCCTCAAGACGGAAATGGGTAGACAACTTGTGGCATGTGTCATATAACAAAGTACTCTGCTGCATTTAAGCTGGATGAGCTAGATCTACATATATCAATATGGAGAACTCGCAAATCACTATGTTGAGTGAAAAAAGTTGCAGACACAAAAATATAGTGAAATTGCTTTGTATACATTTTTATTTGTATTTTTTTTAATTATTCATTTGAGAAAGAGAGTAACTGTGGGGAGGGGCAGAGGGAGAAGAAGAGAGAGAAGCAGACGCCCCACTGAGTGCAGAGCCCTACACCGGAAGGGCTCGATCCCACCACCCTGAGATCATGACCTGAGCCACAATCAAGAGTCAGACGCCCAACGGACTGAGCCACTCAGGCGCCCCACTTTGTGTACATTTTTAAAAGAAAATAGTTGCACATATTGTTGTAGACACAGGCTTCTGGAGTCAAAGTACACATATGGGGTGGAGGAGATACCAACTGGGTTTAGAACAGCAGTTTCCCCCGAGGAGAAAAGAAGAGAAAGGGGTCTGAGAGAATCTGAGAAGTATTTAGGCTCTTCAACTATATTTGTAACATGTTTTTTCTAAAAATATGAGGAAAAATGTCAGCACTGGTCAAATCTGGGTTATGGGTACATTGATTTTGCTTATATATATATATATATTTAAAATATGAATAAATTTTTAAAAAATACATGTGGGTCTGCAGTTTGGCGAGAGGCCAGGCCCGAAGCTGCAGAGGAGGGGGTCGTCTTCACCAAAAGCTCAGGTGAAACTCTGGGGCAGATGTGTTTGCTCAGGCTGTGCACGTTGATTCATGACACAGAAAGGAGCAAAGACCTCGGCAAACACTTATTTTTAAGGAAGGATGTGGATATAAAGCAGACAGAGATAGGACTCAGAAGAGGGCCCAGAGAAGGAAAGTAGCCAGAAGGGATGTATGATGAGGAGGCCCTAGAAAACAGTTTTGTTTTTGTTTTTTTTTTACTGTTCAGTATGTAGAAACACAGAGGAGAACACAGCGAGTACAATGAATCTCCATACACCTGCCCTTAACCTCTCCTTGAAATAAGTAATTGTCAAGATTTTGCCCAAATTGCTCCTTCTCTTCCCCCTTTTCTTTCCTTTTTTGAGTTGCTGAAGTAGTTTAAAGCAAATCCCAGACACCGTGTCTTTCTACCCCCACATAATGCAGTATGCATTTCTAAAATACCCAGACATGGAGAGAGATTTTTATTAAAAAGATTTTATTTATTTTTTGACAGAGAGAGAGCACAAGCAGGGGGAGCATAGGCAGAGGCAGAGGGAGAGGGAGAAGCAGGTTCCCTGCTGAGCAGGGAGCCAGATGTGGGACTCCATCCCAGGACCCTGGGATCATGATCTGAGCTGAAGGCAGACGCTTAACTGACTGAGCCACCCAGGCACCCCTAGAGAGAGATTTTTAAGGAGGGAAACATCAGAAGCATTAGATGTTGGAAAGGACTGGAAAGAGAAGAGGATGGAGGGGCCATCACCCAAGGTGTGGGTGCCAGGATGAATGCCGGTCCCAGAGGCGTGGCTAGGATTGGCTGTTGGAGGTGGTGGAGGCCACCCCTACAAGACACGCAGTTTATTGGGCGCCTGGGTGGCTCAGTCATTAAGCGTCTGTCTTCGGCTCAGGTCATGGTCCCAGGGTACTGGGATCGAGCCCCACATTGGGCTCCCTGCTCCATGGGAAGCCTGCTTCTCCCTCTCCCACTCCCCCTGCTTGTGTTCCTTCTCTTGCTGTGTCTCTCTCTGTCAAATAAATAAAATCTTAAAAAAAAAAAAGAAAAAAAAACGCAGTTTATCATTTCCAGAAGCCTGATGGCAAAAGGAAGACAAAAGGGGACAGCATGAGAGTGCGGCAGACACGAGGAAAGAGATCTAGGATGAAGGGACATCAGTATCTGGGGGCTTGGAGGACAGATATGAAAGAAGAAGTAAAATGGATGGAGCAAATCCCCGCAGCAGAAGTGAACGAGAGCAAGTACAGTGGGGCTAATTCTTCAGTAACCAGGAGCGAAGTTACTCAAAGATCTAGTGGTGGGAAGAAAGAACATTGACAATCTTTGAGGGCCCCGAGTCTGCCGTTTGGGACCTGCGAGTTTGGAATTCCCTGCAGGCACAGGGACCAGGGGTCAAGCCAGGATTGTGATAATATTGTGATTTATTGAGCACCAGCTGCAAGTCAGGCGCGTTCGTGAATCTCATTTAATCCTCATACACTTTGCAGCTTGGGAAAGTGGACTCGGAGGTGGTAAATACTTGTGCAGACACTTAGTAAATCACTGAAGTACTCTGACCACAGGGCTCTTCTGTCTTTGCTCTTGAGTCTGTGGAGTTCCTAATCTCCATCCAAGGTCTCCCTCTCCTCCCTCCCCTGCGCACCCTCTCTGGGGCAAGCAGGACTCTTAGGACTCCCCCTACACCCTTCCATCCTGCAGCGTCACATCCACACTGGCTGTGTTTGTTCAGAAAGATGTGCATTTGTTCAGAAAGACGAGCCTGTGGATGTAGCTGATCCCTGGAAAGCCCTTTAGAAAAGGAAGGCAAGCTTGCCCTGCCGAGCTCCATGGACATATTCGCCCCTTTCAGGGGTATGCTACAAAACAAACAAGTGTAATGCGGGACTGGGAGGTGCGTGGGCTGTGATCCATAAACCACATCTTCTCTGTAAGAAAAGTCTTTGCGTGGCCAGTAGGCGGGATGCAGGGCTTTACCCACAGGTGAGTGTTAAGTGGGGGCCTTGCTTGTGCTCCTCAGTGCAATGGAGTGGACCAAGCACTGGGTTTGGATGCAGACCTGAGTTCGAATCCCTCCTTGGGCGCATCAGTCAGCTTCCTGGAACCTGAGGATCAAGGGAGAAAGCTGCATACGAATGCTTGGAGGGTGGAGGAATGAAGAAAGGGGAGGAGGCTATGAATGGTCAATCTACTCCTGCTGAGTTTAATTGGAGTGGACAGAGTGTGTTTGATATGATCTTCAGGAGAAAGTCACCAAGGTGATGGAGAAATTTCAGGTGAGTGACTTAAATGCTCAAATTTAAAGATTCCTTGGGTAACTGACCTGAGGTGACCCTGAGGGAGTCCTGGCCAAATGTCCTCCAGGGAGCCAGGCCCTGCCTGGGAGACACACGCTGGGATGAAGGGCTGGGCTTCTTCCTGCCTTGAAGGCCCAAAGTGCCAAACCCCAGTCAGAGCCTGGCAGCATCCTGTGACGTTTTTGTCTACACTAAAATGCAGATAAGAAGAAATAAGTATTCAACAAGAGAAGAACTTATTGAAAATAGAGATCACGAACTGAGGCACCGTGTTATGTATGAATAAAGCCTTTCTATGTCTCTTCTCAATTTTCACATGGACACATGTAAAATACTGCAGTTTCCACTGTTTGACAGAGGATGAACCAACACAAGACTACAGAGGCCGTTCACTGTGAGCCCATGAAGCTTCAGCTTCACGGCCCCGCTGGTGCATGGGCCCCTGCCCGCCCTGGAAGGCACGCAGCACCACGTTCTCATGGTCATGTGTTTTGTAAGTTTTGCCAAGTAAGTTACTCTATTTGCAATTGGTTAAGACTGGTCTCTCTTTCTATGTGATGTCCCCTCCAGCACACGTTTCTTTGTGTCAAGTGACACTGGATGACCACCGTAAATTTTGGGGTAAGGGGATGTCAAGTTCATCATACACTGAGTTTGGGTAGAGTGAGCTATGTTTATGGGGTTTGTGGTCACTTCTGTGTACGGTTCAGGCTAGCTCCCTGTGTAGAAATGGCTCTAAGGACTACTCCTAGTAGTCCTTCCTGACTTACCCAGTGTCGTGGCGGGGCGAGTGTGGATCTATACGGAGGCGTATGGATCTGGGAGGAGACACAGGTCTGGAAGCTCGAAGCTACTCTGTGGAGAATTCTCCCAAAGATAAGATGTGCAAAATTGTTAGCAGAGGAGTTGATTCTCATTGATAGAAGTTCTCTCCTGTCAGGAATATACTTGATAATGCAGCATATACAATTATAAACACGACATACATCGTTTCATTTTTTGATGGCAATTGCAAGAAATAAATAGAATTAATCACAGTTGCTGTGTTTTTAGGGCACAAATCAACAGTAACAGCGTATATAATGAATATGACTATGTGTGAAGTTGCATCTTCATGAAGTCCCACTGTCAATGAAGACATTTCCATCAACCAAACCAGGGGAAAGACTGAATTATCTTTTATAAAACTGTTGTCATAGGAAGAGGTGATCAGAACCCTCAAATGTAGGATAAAAGTATTACATAAGGGTGTTATTATTTTTCTGGATCGTTGGTGTTTGTGGTATTTGTAAGCTCTTTAATATCTGTAATTTGTTGTGAAGTTTTTTACATTCTAAATCATAATTTCATACCTAATTTTGTATTTGTGATTTTTATAGACCTGAGAATGTGCCCAACCGGGATGCCTGGGTGGCTCCGTTGCTTAAGCATCCGACTCTTGATTTTGGCTCAGGTCTTGATCTCAGGATCATGAGTTCAAGCCCCTTATTGGGCTCCATGCTGGGCATGGAACCTACTTAAAAAGAGAGAGAGAGAGAGAGAATGTGCCCAACCATATAAATTTTAAGCCACACAAAACTTGGATCTATCCCAGGGGTGCCTGGGTGGCTCAGCTGGTTAAACATCTGACTCTTAATTTTGGCTCAGGTCATGATCTCAAGAATTGTGAGATCGAGCCCTGCATTGGGCTGGGTGTGGAGCCTGCTTAAGATTCTCTCCCTCTCCCTCTGCCCACCCTCCACCCCTGCTCACGCACGCTCTCTCTCTCTCTCTCTCTCTCAAAACAATGACAAAAACTTGGATCTATCCCTAACGGGGTAGTTAAGCCACAAGCTGAAGTCATAGCCACTAAGTGGTCCAAATAGGATTCAAATCCAGAGTCCCAGTGCTGGCCTCATGGTGTGTCTCAGACTCCAACACGCATCCGTTCACCTGGAGCTCTTGTGAAAGTCAGATTCTGATTCAGTAGATGTGGGCTGGGGCCCTACTGGCATGACTGCTATTCTGTGGGCTGCAGTCTGAGGAGCCAGGGTCTCTAAGCTAATGCACCATTTGGTTTTCTCGTGCAGTGTGATTAGGTCACTATTACGGCTTCCTTAGCAACAGGGTCTAGCTCACCTGATTTCCTCATTAACACCCCCCTTCCCCTCCCTCCAACCCTCAAGGCATGTATGGTATTGAGAAGTTTCTTGAACACACTTTACACTACCCAGCTTCCCTCTTACACACTTATGGAGCACCTATGATGGGTTGAATAGTTTCTATTGATCATTGCGAATGCTCCTGAGTACTTGGCTCCCAGGGGGCATGTTCCCATATTGTGGATGAGAACATTGCCATTCAAGGAGGCATATAACTTGCCTGTGGTGGCAAGGTCAGTGTTTGAACTCACATCTCCTGCCTCTCCTTACCTGGTGGCATGTGGGCTAAGCGGGGAATCCAGGAGTCAGCCTGTGTTCCCAAGGAGAATACCTCCGCCAGGCACCTACTCTCAGGTGGGAGCCACCTGCATCTCTCCTCTCTTCAGCTCTCTGCCTTGGGCTTGGCCCTAAATGCTGCATGCCTTCATTCCTGGTCCATTAAATGGGCTTTATGGGACCCACCTCATCGAATTTTATGGGGATTAAATGACGCATTCCCTGACGAGTTACACGATACTACTCATGCTAGTCCATAGCACCTGTGGAAGTGGTCACTGTTGTCCCTAGGATAAGCTGACCTTGGCAATCAGGTGGGTAGTCCTTCCAGCTTGTACCCTGGGCTTCCTTCTTCCTGGTGTATGTTAAGAAGAGACCGTGTTAAAACATAAGGACATCTGAAAACATCTCAAACCCCGCAGAGTGCTGAGCAGAGACGAAGGGCTTGATGGCAGCTAATTGTCCCCTGGCAGATGTCAGTTTCGCCTGTCTGTCTCTCTCGGTGTGTTCGCAGCTGTGTGGCAGGCTGACGGCCTCTGGCATTCTCTTCCTGTCTTGGTCCTCCCAGGTGCACCAAAACCCCCAGCCATGCTGCCTAATTTACCGCAGGCCCGCCTGATGACAAACACTGCAGTGATCTTATGTGTCGTCTTTAGAACACGTGAAGCAATATTATTTTCAGAGACTTCAGACATTTGTCCTGTGGATACAGTTTCCAGGAGAAAATGCCAACAGATGGGGGCAGGCTGCATTCCCGGGCTGTCCCTATCCTCTGGAGGCTTCTGTTCATTAGCATCCCCGAGAAGGACATGCACCATAATGGCTGCAGACTCAGGGTGGTCTTGCCTCAGGCTCTGTAGCCCGGAAGGTCCGACTTCCACATCCCCAGGCAGCCTGGCCTGGATTTGGGTTACTTTTTAAACTGCCCCTGCAATGCAGCTGCAAATCCAGAGAAAGAGGAGCGCAGGTCCTGCTCACCAGGGAACAGCTCGCTGAGCACACGCTGTCCCTGGCATGGCGAGCAGGCAGACAGTATAATTACAGTCATTCCAGGAGATGCATTCTGCTGAATTGCCCCTTTAGGACCACCCCTCTTAGTTCTTTGGTGCCAGTACAATTTTTTTCAAACCCTTTGCTAAATTTCAAAATGTCACAGGTAAAAGCAAACCTCCTCACTTAGCTTCTTGGTTATTTGTTTAGGATTTTATGTATCTCATTTTATATATATTTTGCAATAGATTGGCCCCGCCTCTGGGGGGGGGGGAAGAAAGGGTTCCAAGAGTGGAGCGGAAGATGACTTCAACCACACTCCATGTGGAACATTAGCTTCAGGACAACAACAGCGTAGACTGAGCCTGGGGATGCAGTTTGCCTTCTCTGGTTCTTAATTTGGTGTCTGAATCAACAGGCTTTGTGCCCAGAAAGAGGAAGAGAAAAAGCCGTGGAATGTTTTTCCTCGGAAAACTTTGTCTAATGGCCACCTGTTAGTACTGGATGCCAGACAGCACTCTGGGCCCAGAGGATGAATTTCAGAACTCTGAAGTCCTTTCTCCTAATCATTTCCATCCGTGTACTTTATAGATTCCAAAGCAGTTCTTCTGCCTCTTCCGTGCACGTATTCAGTCATCCGCCTAGTGAGCATGTATAACACGTTAGCTGTGTGCTGGGACGGCACTGGGCACGGGGGATACTGCCCCTGCCCTCCAGTTGCCTCTGAGCCAGTGTGGGAGGCAGACACACAGAGAGCACACTCAGTGCCACTCCCGGGAGAAGCCCAGGGTCTGGGGTGTGTGGGATGGCACCTGCTCCGTGTGGGAGGGGGACAGATGAGGCTCCCTGGAGGGGACCTGGATAAATCAGTGGGGGCTGCCTAGAAAGAAACTTTGGGGAAAGAACAAAGATATTTAAAGGGAGATTTTAAAAAGTCTGGCTGAATGATGCACCCCGGAAACCGTCTCTCTAATCTCCCCAGGGTCTTTAGTGAGAGACCCCTCTCTGTGAATGCACGGTGGCCGGGGGCTCTGTCCAGGATGCCTAGGACGCGCTGGCCTTGCAGCTCGAAGGGCATGGGTGACAGCTGAGGCTGCTGCTTCCACATGAGACAGAGAATGCTGTTTGCAGAGCGGTCCTAGGCTGCAACGCGAAGGCAAAGCCCGCAAACACAGGCCGCAGGAACTCTGCATTCCATGCATTTATTCAGTCATTTCCTATTAACCGAATACTTGTTACATGCCCTGTTCTAGGCGCTAGGAGAACAAGCGGTGAATACCACTGGGTCAGTGCCCTTCTGGACCCTTATGTAATATGGGGAGAGGGTAGCAATCAACAGACAGTTACATCTAGGGTATGCCAGATGGTGATGGAGGAAGGCGAAGGAAACGAGCCAGTGTAGGGCTGAAGTGGGGACGGGGGGACACACTGGCAGGTGACATTTGAGCAAACACTCACGGGTGTAAACCATGTGGATCCCCAAAGTAAGCGGGTCCCAGGCAGAGGAAATACTAAAGTGCAGAAGCCCAGGGAGAAGTGGGCTTTCGGTGCCCAGGGAGAGGCAAGGTGGCCTAGAGCGAGTGTGTGGTAGGAGAGGAGGAGAGGGGCACTGGCAGTGGGGTGCCTCGGGGGCTCTGCGTCTGAGCAAAGTGAGGAGCCAGTGGAGGTCTGGCCAGAGGAGCGGCATGATGTGACTTACGTTTAATAGCTTGTCCACTGTCAGGTCAGCGCAGGCCCATCTTCAGAGCTGTGTACTGGTGCCTAGCAAAAAAAAAGTCAGGAGCCTACAGAAACTGATTAGACAAAAATATTTCTAGAACATTCTGTACATGGTGGACATTTTGCTAGGCGGTTTGGTCCTTACCCTGAGGGAGTGAGCCCCCTGGGTGATGGGAGGACATAGGCACACAGGGAGATGACAAGTCCGTGCAGGGCGCTGCACTGTGTACATTCAGGGAGGTGCGCTGGCTGTCTCGGAAATGGCACCCAAGCAGGTGAGCCCAGGTGGCCAGGTGAGAGACATTCTCTCTGTGTGCCAGCGTCCCCTAAGTGCCTTGGGGCTTCTTCTGGGGATAGGGTTAGTGTGTTTCAGTTGCACATGGGATCGCTGAGGATCATGGCAGACAGAGGTGAGCCAGTCTGCCCTTTCCTGGAGGCGTTGAGTCTGGAAAGCATAGTCTGTCTCATTTGGGAGGGGCTAAGTAAACAGCGCTTCCATAAAGCACAGGTCAATGAGAAAACTTGAATTTTATTTATGAAACTACCTACCAGGATGTGCCATGAAGAGTAATCTCAGTCAAGCCTCCCAATCAATAATTTCAGACCACAAACACTGGAACACCAAAGTGATAAGGTAGTGGGTGCTCTGGTTAGCTACTGTTACTTCACAAATGACCTCAAAACTTACTGACCTAAAATAACGATTTATTATTCCTCATGATTCCATTTGCTGGGCGGTCCTCCTGTCTTGTCTGGGCTCACTCGTGGGGCTGTGTTCAGCTAGGGGGTTCCATCTGGGGATGGACGCAGCTGAGATGCTGTGTCATCTGGGCCCTTCTTCCTCATGCAGTACTGTTCTAAAATATAGGTTCTATTGTTACTCAGGCATGGGGAGGCCAACAGATCAGGAGATGATGCCGTCAAAAAGAGAGCTTGTTATAATCACAAATCCCTGGAGGAGAAAGCACGCCAGGCCACGCAGGGCCAATGGGGAAGCACCAGGGTCAAGGCAGGAGGCAGAGGAAGTGAAGGGAAAATGTGGGCAAGAGCCTTCACTGTGGTTCCGTGGGAAGGAATAGGTGAGGCAGGGCAAGGAGATTTAGGATTGGCCAGTTGGAGTAATTTCAGCAGGCTCTGGAGCGCAGGGGCTGTCCCTAGTAGTTTGGCATATTTCAGGCAGGTGGATAGGAGCCCAGAGCCTGAAAGCCCAATAAAAGAGATACTTGGAGTGTGGGCCCTGGATTGGTTTGTTTTGTGTATGAAAAGCATGTTCATGGGAAAGCTGCTTACTATCTCTAGGAATTGGCTGGCCCTGGGAGGGGCAGTCCCTCGGGGTCAGCAAGCCCAGATGTCAACGCGGCAGAGCACAGAAAACAAAAGACATGGTTCCCACAGGTCTCCAGGCCTCTCTCCACATGGTCTCTCAGTAAGAGCTCTCGCGTGGGCTTCCTGAAATGATGGCCAGGGCATTCAAGGGAGGAGCAGAAGCCCCAAGACCTCTTCAGGCCTCAGCTTGGAAGGTATGCAACATCACGTCCATGTGGTCAAAGAATCTCAGAGCTGCTCCAGATTCATGCTCTTGCTGAGAGGAGAGGAACCCTTACCGTGCCAGGATGATAGCCGTTGTCGCCATCTTGTCAAACAATCCGCCACGGGTGTGCTTCTAGAATGCTGCTAAGGCCTTCTGGCAGGAAGGACAGAAAGATGTGGAGTTCCAGCTCCTCTGTCTTTACCTGAGTGTGGACAGCGTGTGACTTCCCTCCCCCCATTGGTCCCAGCCGCCAGGGTCAGTTGGGTGTTTGCCCTGGAGTCCCCAGGGCCCTTTTCTACTTTTCCGGGAGGGTTGTTGAGGCTCTGAGCTGCTATCCCTCAAACGGCCTCAAGGCCTGGAATCCCGGGGAAGAGCCTACCTGCTCTGGCAGGGAGCCCAGGGCTGTTTGCTGACTGTTTGAAGGCCTTAGGGTCAGGCTCTCTCGTATTATATTCCCATCAGGAGTTAAAGTCACCCGTAACTTCCCCCACAGGAGCACAGATGCTTTATTGTCGACATGCTATTTGTGAAGCATGTGGGGTTGGGGCCAGTAAGAGCCACCTTTCATCTCACACGTTAGGCCCATGGAGCACTTTCTCGTATGTTCTCTTGTGTGTTCTCACAGCCCCATGGAGGACGCATCCTGCTTTTTCGAGTGAGGACCCTGCGGCTCTGGTGGTCTCCGGGACTCCCCGGGTGTCTACGTTGGCTTGGGCCTCAGGAGGTGTCCTGGACCCATGGGTGAAGCTAATGGAGCCCTGCAAATGCTCTCCCACTTTGTTAATATGGGTGCTTCAGGGAGTGACTTCTGCCTCCTGTTAAAGCTCTTCTCTCCGGCTGTTCTCATTAGATGATTTCTGCCTTTGAATCAGTCCCCTTAGTGTTGTGAGGAGTTACCCATAGCCAGGGGAGTACCGCTCGGACACCCCTAGAGACAGCCCAGCCCTTCCCCTGCTCCACCCAGCTCTTGCTCCAAAGACCCCAGCGGGGCCTTCCATTTGCTGGGAGCAGATCTCAGTCCCTAAGAACAAGCCTGTGGAAAGCCAAACAGCCTCTCAACTCTGGACCCCCAGGTCGCCTCCATAGCACAGTGATGGGATTCAGTGAGAGAGTGAGTCATTTGTTCTGCTTCTAAGAGTCTGAGCTGGACACCCACCTGTTTGCTTCAGAATCCCAACAAGAGAAGCTGCCCCTGTCAATCTGTCTCGAGGTAAAGAAGACTGAGTCATTGCTAAGTCAGTACCCAGCATAGCACCATGGACCACTCTCCCCAGACACCCAAGGGCATTCGCGGAGGATAACGAAGGCAGAATCTCTCAGAGTTAGATCCCGTTTCTCTGGAAACCAGAGTGCAGTCTTTCTGCGTTTCCTGTTACTCGGAGGCTTCTACAATCCCTACAGAGACCCAGGGGAGTCCAGAGCAGAGGCCACACGTCAGGATTCCATTTCCTGCTCCGAGGCTGACTCAGCTGTTCGGATTCGCCCCTTTGCCTCTGCTCTCGAGGCGCTTCCTTTATGAACAGAGGTAACTCACCTGCCAGAAAAAGATTTTGGAGAGCTGCTAATGAGGCATCCGGGTTTCCCTTACAACATCCTGAAAAAGATGCTGTCCAAACAAGAGGGTCCCAAGATGCAAGGGCATCTCCCTGACGAGGGGCAGGGTGCGGTGCCGGTCCAGGCCACAGGTGCTGGGACTGCTCCAAAATCATGCACCTCCCCGGCTGTTGTTCCTGAAGTCCTGCTTCCTGGGCCTGCTCCTGCTGATGGCTCTTTTCTCCGGAGAAGGACAGTCTCTTCCTTCCTGTACAAGCCACCTACAAAAGTCAGCCTGGGACCAACACTGCTTTGCAGTGTCTGTTTTTCCCCAGAGGGTTCTCAACCACCGGTGACTTTGACCTCCCCCAGGGGACATTTGGCAGTGTCTGGGGACATTTCTTCTTGTAGCTGCTGGAAGTGCTATTGGCATCAAGGGAATAAAGGTCAGGGATTCTGCTTCTCATCTTACGGTGCACAGAAAGGCCCCAAAATAAAGAATTATCCAGAGGAGCCTGGCTGGCTCAGTTGGAGGAGCCTGCAGCTCTTGATCTCGGGGTCATGAGTTCGAGCCCCACATTAGGTGTAAAGATTGCTTAAATAAATAAATAAACTTATAAAAAAAGAAAAGCCTTAAAAAAATGATTCAGTCCATGGTGTCCATGGTGATGAGGTTAAGAGGCTCCCTCGGCCTCCCCTCCCATCCCCTCATGGTAACAAGGTGCCCTTCACCTAGCAAATGAAGTCCAAGAGTATCCCCCATCCATCAGCACTTTTCACAATACCTTGAAAGTGGGCCATGCTTGTTTTATCTCTTCTGATCTCAAGCCTCCTTTTTTCCATGCTCATATTAGCAATTCCTAATCAAGCCTGGGGAAAATTGTCCATTACCACTATTCATTACTGTCCATTAGCTATTGAAGGCCAGGTGGTATTTTCCCAGATCTCCCTCTTATTCTCCATCATCCTCACCGTCACTGACAACAGCACTGACCTCACAGTTGTCATAAATATTGCATATAAGCTAGCCCACAAGCAGTCATCAGTCAATTGCCTGGGGCCTGACGCCACCTGAATTCACTTCCTGCCATCGTGTATTTCTTTTTTTTTTTTTTTTTTCCTAGGCAAAGAACTTTATTAACCTTGTTTCAAACTTTATTCCCAGGCTTCTTCAGCTTAACTAGCTGCAAAGAATGAATTGTGTATAAGCAAAAACTGAAAAGAGCTGCAGTGTCCAAGGGGCTTGGGCTTAAAAATATTAGAGATCTAGATTTTATCAGATCCACGAACAAAATTTTAAAAAGCAGTCATAATATAAAATAGCAGCTCCCAGTAACTTCTTCAAGTTTTATGTTCTTCAGAAGTTGACTCAATTCAGTTTGCTTCATTCTTGGAAGCTTCATCAAAATTCTCCACAAGATCTGGAACTTCATCATCATCATCCTCTCCAGTAGCAAGTGGTGCTTTTCCATCCACAGATTGTTTGGGCAGAGCTTCAGCCAGTCTTCTTAAACTAGTCAGACTGTCTGCACCAAGTTGGTTTAAGATACTGGGTAGCATTTCTGTCAGCTGCTTTGTCTCAGCATGGCCTGTAATGGTGAAAGTGTTCGCTGCCAGTGATGCCTGAACTTTGGGGTTGTTAAAGTGGATCACTGTTCCTTGGTTTGTGAACATATTCACTTCTTCAATACCAGAGATATTGTTTACCCCTAACTTCTTTAAGGAGAACTGAAGTTTTTTATCATCTGCTGTAGCCGTCCTATGAACCACCTTCTTTCGGCGAGCAGTTCCTTTCCCACCAATGCGCACTTGTGCTTGCAGTTTGGCGAGGTTCTCCTGGTTCATGATAGTTTCTTTCATCTTGTTGGAGCGGAAATGGGACCGCGCGGGGGAATAGGGTTGGCGCTCAGGGGGTCTCAGGCGGACCAGCTGAGATTAGGAGCACACACGCGGGGACGCAAGATGCCAGCTAGAGGGAGGCCGGAAGTCCATCGTGTATTTCTTAACTGTAAAGTAAGCAGCGCTAAAACCGTACATGGGCTCCTCAACAACATCATTGTCCTCATCATCCCCATCGTCACCATTGCTGTCGTTACCTTTGCAAGCCAGCCAACTAGCAGCCTTGAAGTCCATGATGGTGGACGTGGCGACTGGGAAGCAGCTGTTCAGAGCACCCCTAAATTTCCAGCAGCCAAGAGCACAGACATTCCGTCCTGGGCTGGAATTCACTTTGTCCAGTGTGGACACAATTTTATTAGGCGCTATTGGCATCTGAGCCTCTGGTGACCAGGTCCTATTTTCTACACACACACACACACACACACACACTGCTTTGTCTTTTCCATTTTTCAGTTACCAGTAGTAGAGCTTGATCATTGCTTCCTCCTCTGGTCCCCCAGAAATTGAGACTTTTGGGTGTATTAACTTAGCATTTGACTCAGTGAGATGCCCAGGGCCTCCTGCTTCCACACCGGGGGACTGGGATGAAGAGTGTCCTGGTATAGGGGTGGGATAGCTAGAAGGCAGTTTGCCCTCTACTTGGTGACCTTCCTGATCTGTCCGGTGGAGAGAGCACCCAGAGCCTGACACGACAACTGAGGCATTGTCAGCCATGATGTAGAGTCTCTCCCCTCCCCCTCCTGCTCCCTGGGCCTCCCCTCATAACCTTCCATAGCACACTTAGGAATGATTCACCAAGTGTCACACCGGGAAGCAAGACTTGAATAGTAACGAGAGGAAAGCACTATAGTTAGGTAGTATTGATCATCTCTGTATGCACTTTATTTATTTGCAAGCACCTTATAGGACCTAGTTAGTAATAAATAAAGAGCCTCCAGATCACCTTGCTGCTCCCCACTGCTCCACTTCTGCTGACACTCTTCATGAATGCAATTCTGGTTGTGTGCCTCTTGGTGACCCAAACTGAGGAGAGGGTACCCACAAACGGCGTGTAAAGTACTTCCATACTCGTGAGCGTGTGTGTGCACACGCAGAGCTGTCAAAAGCCTGCTTCGTTTATAATCAACACCCACGGTGGATGCAATTGGCGCCCTGCCCAGGTGCCCTTTACGCCCCTCATCCCCCAGCTTCTGTGAGTGTTGGCTCACAGCAGCTGTCCCTTTCTTGAAGGAGAGCTGTCCCTTTTCTTTATAACAACTTTATTGAGATATAATTCCTGTGCCATAAAATTCATCCCTTTAAAGTTTATAATTCAGTGGTGCTTGGTAGATTCATAGAGTTGTGCGACCATCACCACTTTTGAATTTTAGAGCATTTTCAGCCCTACCCCTTCAAAACAAAACAAAACAAAACAAAACCCTGGTAGTCATTAGGAGCCACATCCTATTCTCCTGTAGGAACCATGAATCTACTTTTTGTCAGTTATGGACTTACCTATTCTGGGTATTTCCTGTAAGTGTAATCATACGATACATGGACTTTTGTGTCTGGCTTCTTTGACTTAGCATCATGTTTTATGATTTCATCCATGTTATGGAATGTTGTAGCGGTACTCCATTCTTTTTTATTGCTGATGCTATTCCATTTTAAGGATATGCTGCATTTTGTTTGTCCATTCATCACTTGATGGATATTTGGGTTGTTCCTACTTTTTGGCTATTACAAATAATGCTGCTATAAGCATTTTCAAACAAGTCTTCGTGGGAACATATACTTTATTTTGCTGGGTAGACATGTAGGAGTAGGCTGATACGGTAACTCTTAACATTTTGAGGAACTGACACATGGACTATATCATTTTATAATCCCATCAGCAATGCATGAAGTTTCCAATTTTTCCATATCCTTGTCAACACTTATTATTGTCTTTTTTATTTTAGTTTGAGTGTGAAGTTGTATCTCATTGTGGTTTTGATGTGTACTTCCCAAATGACTAACAGTGTTGAGTATCTTTTCATATGCTTATTTACCGTTTGTGTATCATCTTCAGAGAGAAATATCTATTTCAAATTATTTATTTTTAAGTTGTGTTATTTTGCCCTTTTATTGTCGATTTTTAAGAATTCTCTATATATTCTAGACTCGAGTCCCTTCTTAAATATATGACATGTCTTCTCTGGCATCCATGGAATTGTGAGGCCAACTTGTGGCAAGCTGCTCATCAAAATCACCTGGGGCAGGGCTTCAAAAATACTGCTGGGCTCTACTCAGGCCATGCAGATTCAGTATATCTGGAGTGTTCGTTGAATTCCAGGGATGGTTCTGATGCAGACTCTTAGTTGAGAATTGCTGTTTTCCTAGTGGTCAGGGAGGCATGCCTGGGCGGCTGGCCGAGCTTCTGACAGGAAACAGGTCACGGTTGGAAGGATCCAGCAGGGTTCTAGAGACGTGGCACAGTGAGAAGGTGGGTGCAATCGTGTCCCATTGGACAAGATGGGCCTCTCTGACAGGATCAGGTTCTGCTTGATAACAACACCTCATACCCCCCTCAGGGCATCAGGTTGGGTGAGGCAGCAGGGAATGGGTACCCGTGACTTCTCAGAGAACAACTGTCCCCAGAGAGCAGTGATGGCGCTGACGGTGGCCTTGCCCCTGAGCATTTTAGCTGGAAGGGGGTGGGGGGAGAAGAGGTTGGAGATGAAGAAATGCTGGATCTGTTACTCCTGGGCAGTTCTAGCTGCAACTCTGTTCTGTTAAGTCTCCGTGTCAATGTCCCCAAGTGGATCCCATGGCAGACACTCCACTCCTCCCCCCCCCACACCCATTTCCCCACTAAAGCCTACGGACTCTAACTCGAATCCTTAGTCTTGAGGCTCCATTTCCCTGCAGTCACCGCAGGGTGTGATCCGCATCTGCAGGGTAACCACTCCACCTGCGGAAGGATTCAGAAAGCCCCCTCCAGATACAGTTTCCCACCCAAGGTGGCAGCTGAAGAGGGTAATGCTATCAGAGCCCACGGCTGCTTCTGTGTTCTCTGCCCCACCTGACAAACCGCCAACACGGCAGGCATCTCAGCCACGCTGGCCCTGCTTCCTTTTTCTCAGAGTGACTGTAATCTCCATCCACACATTTGGGTTTGCCCTTTCGCCAATTTTTCAGTCCTTTCAGGGCTTTCGGACCAGAGGCTACCAGAATATGGCCCGCCCGCACCAGCTGAGTGGAATTGGGCAGGGCTTTGAATTATACAGACACGTGACTCGCACGCAGCTAATTACCTTCACCTTCACCTCAGACACAGCGATTGGCTCGAGGGATGAAGACGTCACCCAAACCCAGCCAATCAGAGTTCTTCTACTGAATTTCCACTTGTTGGTCCTCTCCGGCATCTTGGCTCATCCTTAGCTGGGATGGCCTAAAGCTGGTGTTACCTGTGCTGATTCCCCTGTCCCCTGACACTCTGTTTGATTGGAATGGTTTCTGTCACTTCTAATCTCTAAAGTTGTGATTAATAAAAATTTGTTCCCCATGGGATTCCTCAGTGCAAGTGTTGGTATGTCTCTATCCACTTAATCTCTGTTTGAAAATAAGCGAATGTTGCTGGTCTGCCTCCAGATCCTTGAAGTTCTGTTCTGTGTAATGAGCCCTTCCTTCCTCGCCCTATTTACAGCACTGCTGTTTTTGCAACTTATTATTATTATTACTAAAGTCATATAAAGTTCTGTATTGAAGATTTAACATGTTTCTTATACAACAAAATGGCAAACTTCTCAGGGATGCTTTTTAAAAGCATCTCTCTCAAGGCTAACCTTAATTCTGGGCACATATCCAACGTATAATAATATTAATTAAATAAGAAAAATTTTTCTGAAACACAGAACGCACTGCCTCCTCAGAAATATTACACTCCCCAGTGATCAAGCCCTTGGCTGGTGGCAATCATTTTAATGTTCATATTCTTGGGGTGTTGGGGTGGAGTCTGAGTAGAGGTGCAAATGGAAAAAGCTAGAGGAAGAGGTTTTTGCACAACTTTTCTGAAATAAAAATTGTCTTTGGAGAGCCCCAGTAAAGCGCACATTCGTTGTTTTCTGACTAGTTGCAGGACCAAAGTGATCATGAGGCAGCAGGCCCTGGTTTAGCTAGAAGAAGGGAGGGGAGTCTGGAATGGGGGTGGGGGGTGAGGGGCGGGGGAGGGTCTGCTGCCCAGGAACAACCCCCTGGCTGAAACTTGGACCTCTTCCTGATCTGTCTATGGAAGGCCAAAGCTTTCTGATTGGGATCCTTTTTCACTTCTACTTTCTTCCTGAGGGAGACAGAGCTTTGATGCATTGAATACAGGCAAATTCTTTTTAAATGGCCAAAACAAGAGCTACAGTTCAAACCTTCCTGATCCCCTGAGCAAATATTTGAGAAAGGCAAAGAAAGCAAATTAAGCTAATCTTCACTGAAGGTCTTCCTTGGTGCCTTCCCTTCCGTGAACACTCGGAGAAAGGAAGTTTAGTTCAAAGTCACTACTGCAAGACAGGTGGGTGTTTCATGAGTGTGTGCCTACAATTTAAGGAGAAGGAAGGATGGACTTAAACACTGTTTGTCAGAGAGTAGAAAGAGATGTGAACAAATTAGCCGAGAACTGGGTTAACCCTTGTGCTTCAGTCTGGATGCAGCCAAGAAAGCAGATCCCAGGGCAGAGAGTTTAGTAGAAGGAATTGAATACTGCAGGCTAGTTACCAGGGAGTTATAAGAGCTGAAACCAGGAGGGGGTGTGAAAACTCATGGATTAACAACTGCAGGAAGCTACTACCACTCCTAGGGCTGGAGGGAGAAGGGGAGGAGATTGAGCTCTCAGACCCCATGCACGGGAGCTAGAACTATCAAGTCAGTGCTGCACCGGGGGGGGGGGGGGGGCTGCCTAAAAGCCCCATGGTTTTGGCTGCAGCTGTGGGGAAAAGACCATGGTGGCGGAGGGGGGCAGAATCAGAGAACGAGGGCAGGGGCTGGGTGGCAGACCTGGGTCCAAGGAGCAAAAGTGGTCAATGCCAGAGATGTAGCCACGGTCCAAAACAAGGCTGAAAGTCTGGATAGGCAGGATGAGCCAGTGTATAGAAAGTTCTCCTCTTCTTCCGCCCATGCCCCCCACTAGCCCAACCTAGCATAGAGCAAGTGGGCACAGGAATTTAATTCATAGGGGTCAGCTCCCAGCAAGCTGAACAGCGCAGGGAAAGTGGGGGATGGGTCTGAAAGTAAGTAGGCAGGTGACCTGCCCTCCTATGCCATCTATGTCCCTGACACACAGGCTGGGGTCCCTAGGGGCCTGGCAGGTATCCCTGATGCCAAAGTGTCAGGATGAGGTGATGGTGATGATGAAGAAGGCAGTGTCCTGGAGGGTGGGTGCTCTTGCTTCCAGGCTTCAGTGAACACAAACCGATATATCTGTAGATGACTTATGGGAATAAACGATCCCAATCTTCCAAAAGTCCCAGCCTAATCCTGTTCTCCCTCAGTTTCACCACAGCTAGTCGCTGCTGCAGGGATTCAGATGATGTAGGGAAAAAAACAGTCATTCAGATTCCCTCCCTGACATACATTTTTTCCACCCCTTCTACCTCTGGGCCTGAAAATAAGCCTTTATTGGTGAAAAACAAAGTGTATTGCCACAGGGAGAAAGCAAAATCCCTCAAAATCACTTTGCATCACAGTATTAATCCACCTGATCTTCAGAGTTTTGGTTAACTCAATTTTACAAATACTTTTCAAAAATTGTTGACCTTACAAAGCTTTTATTTGACTTTCAATTCTAATCCGCTGCCTGTCCCCTACCCCACTCCTTAGGAACAATCAAGTTCACCCTCTCCACCTCTAAATATTCTTTCCAAAAGCAGTACTTGAGTATCTACTAAGGACTGGAAGCTGGGAATTCGAAAATGAATGGGGTATGGTGCTGCCTCTTTCTCCCTCTGCTTCCCTATAATGGGAGTTATCCCTTGTCCCCAACTCACCCCTGTAGAATCCTTTCTACAGATGTCTTGTCACTGAGAAAAGTAATACACACAGCAGGGGAAGTGAAGCTGGTCTTCTGGAATTGGGTACAGAAGCCTCCATGCTGCCTCTCCCCAGTACCGGTCTCACCCCTCCCACCCCGGGACCCTGAGGCACATTCTTAGAATCCCCAGGCCCTTGCCAAGCAGAGTTTATAAACGCTGGCTCCAGTGCAATCAGTAAAAGAAGAGAAACTCCTTAGCAAATCTGTGTGCGGACAGAAAGAACATTAAGTTAGGCTTGTCATAAAAATTGCTAACTTTTCCTTGCTCTGTGCCCTTCGGCAAATAGGAGTCTGAGAGTTGAGGCAAGTCATCCCTACACAGGGATGAGACTTTATAGGAAAGATTCAAATGAAATAATCAATTCGAAAGTGGTTTGCAAACTGTGAGTTCTAAACAAATATCAAGGTTTTTCCTTTGGTAATTTTCCCTCCTTGACAGAAATTTCCAACACTGAAGAGAAAGAGAATGAAAGAACCTCACAATTTGGGGGTGGGGGTGCGGGTTGGGCTTTTCCTTTGGTTTGAGCTGGTTGAATTATCACTGGGTTATGGATGAGGCGCATTCCATGTAGGACCCAAACACAAGTCCATTACTTGGGTTCACATCCGGTCAGCAACTTGGCTGCTTCCTGCATTACAGCCCCTCCTGAAAGAGATGTGGCCACAGTGCCACCTTCCCTGGGCCCTCACCTCCACCCCAAGAGACTTGTGCACAACATTCTCCACATTCTCGGAAGGCAATCTGTGTGCCCTCACCTCTGGGGGCTTGCATAACTCGTTTCGGCTCACAGCTGCTCTTGCTGAGCACTCCCAGGCTTGGGGAGACCCTCGCACCTCCTCCTCCATCATTGCTACCCTTTCTCTGGCAGCTTGCCGGAAGCAGGCCTTCTCCCGGGGGGCTTCACCTGCTCACATTCACTGTTGTAAGATTCTTTCTCCTTCTCAGGGTGGAGGGCAAGGCCCGGGTGGGGGCAGTGGGGAAGAACACCTCCCCAGCTCGGGTGCTCCTCCTGTCTTCCCTCCCAGCTCTGCCCTCTGACCCAGGAAGGGTTTGTGGTTTGTGTGTGTGTTTGTTTTTAAATCTCCTCTCTGTGTGGTTCTGGCATCATGATGTAAAATCTAGATTTAAAATTCTTTAAGTTCTGGCTAGTAAGAATTATAGGAGAGGAAGAATAATTTTCTCTCTACCCTTCTGAGCTCTTGGCTGAGACTCCCTGTAATAAAAGACAGAACTACAAGAGAAAAACAAACAGAAGTTTTTAATGTGGTTAAAAGATAAACTGAGGCATATTAAAAATTTTACGTTCTGCGAACGAAAATCAGTTTGAATCAGACAGGGCCGGGCCGGAAGTGGTTAGGAGCGTGCCACAGACAGAAGCTGAGGAAAGACTTTTTACAGAGGACAGGCGGAATCAAAGCAAGGAAATTATTTCATTGGCTTTAGCTGAAGTAGTTGATTGCCTTCTTTGGGAAAACTCCAGCTGGTTGTTTCTGATTGGTTGTCCTTGGGTTTTGATTTTGTGACCCCGAGGCGTTTCCAGGCTTGGGTTTTGCTCTGCTGACCTTGGCTGCTGAAGTATCAGAACGACCTCAGCCCACTGCCTCCTTGTTTCATCAGTTTAACAATTCCCCCCTTTTGGTCTTCCTCTCATACCTGAGAGACTGACCCAAAATTTGGTATGAGCGCCACTCTCAGTCACCATCAGGGTTAAGTTGTTCTTGTCTCGTTGTGAAACATGTGGGTTACGATGTCAGGTCCACGGAAGAACTGTTTTTGCTGTTCATCTCGTTTGTTTCTCCAGGTGCCATGAGACCATCTGCTATCCCACCGACGGCTTTGAACCCGTAGTCAAGACCTTTGAGAGAACATAGCACACCGGGGGAGAATATGATGAGGCTGAAATACGCTCCTTTGCAAGGGCCCCTTCAAGCCAAACCAGCTTGTACCAAATAAATCAAAGAATGTCCCTGAAGGCTATAGCCTGTTCTCGCCAGGGGCTTGTCTGTCAACTTCGCACATTTGCTAGGATACCAGAGGTGTGGATCCTGGTACAGAGCGGGTGCTCGCTATGGCACAGACTCCTTGGTCAGCCAATAAGTAATGGAAAGCAATTCTATTATCTAAAACCACCTTAGCAAGAAAGCCCGGGGACTTCCGTTGTGTGGGACTCTGGCCTTTCCGCTAGATCCAGTGATAATTGCCAGAGTTAAGGAACGTTGTCTCCCCATGCGTTAACAGAGAGGAAAAGCAAATAGGAAAAGACAAAAGGAATACAAATTTCATATTGGAGGTGATCCTGGGAGGGCTGCCCACCACATGCTGTCTACTTCTGGGGAGGAACCTCCCTCGTCAATTTTAATTTTAGATCTCCCACAGGTGTGCAGTCCCGAGAGTCTGGAGATAGGGAGCCAAGGTTCGAGACCACCAAGTTTGTGGTCTGCGGAATGAGGAGGACCCCGTGTGGTCCCTTCCAATGAGATCCAAGGCCAGTCTTTGGTCCAGTTCAGTGGTTTGATCTTAAAAGTACCAGCAGTCTATATTCTGGGGTACTTGTGGGGGTCTTTTCCATGAATCTGTCTAGAGATGGAGCACTTTTGCAAAAGCATCAAAGTAAAATGATAACTGTAAATGACAAAAAGGCTTTTAAAAACTAGCCATGGTTAAAGACCTGATAAAAGTTTATTTTATAGGGAAATTTCATTATTTCTGTAGCAGAGAACAATTTAAGATAATAATTGGACAATGAGGGTATTGGCAAATTTTTATAAACTTCAAACAGTTTCTGGAATGCCCCCTTGTGCCATAGAAGCATATTTTGGAGTGGCATATTCTGCTGACCTTCAGAGTCTAAACATACTTGTTTCTTTCAAGATGCTTCCAAATCAAAAACACTTTGGCCTTCAAGACTCCTGCCTCAGCTTTGAACTTCAGGAGCCTATGTGAGAATAAAAAATACAATCTTTGGCCTTTTGTTCATGCCATAATCTCTTAGGTTTTCTCTTCCCTGGAGCCGAAGACTCAGATTCATGGTTCAGTTTTTATGTTAGAAAAGGTATATAATAAAAAGGAATTAAGGAAAAGAAAAATACATGGGATGATATTTGAATAGTGTCCTGGTCTACAGAGATCAAAGCAGAGCTGCCAAGGTTAATGTAGAAGTCTGAGGCTGTGGTCCCCCACTCTCCCAAACCTTCCATGTCCCCCAGGCCTTCTTTGAGACCACAGAAAACCACTGTACCATCCGCAAGCTTAACTAGGGGAAGGCCATGCACCACTCACAGTTGGCAGCACATAATGGGTGCTCAGTAAATATTTGGGAGCCAAGTCTCTATATTTGACAGTAGATTTAATTAAAAATATATACCAACTACACCAGCTATTTTTTGACTCAATAAAATTGAAGTTAAAGAGGAGTTTACTGTGGTGCCTGGGTGGCTCAGTCAGTTAAGCATCTACCTTCGGCTCGGGTCATGATCCCAGGGTCCTGGGATCAAGCCCCAGGCCCCCTGCTCAGTAGGGAGCTTGCCTCTCCCCCTGCTTGTGCTCTCTCTCTCTCTCTGTGTCAAATAAAGAAATAAAATCTTTAAAAAGTAAATAAATAAAGAGGAGTTTACTTTTTCAAGATGTATTTTAGTTTGCTTTGACTGTGGGGAAGAGAGAGATGGTGAAGGGCTGGTGGAGAGAGGATGTGCGTGAGCCAGGCTGAGAGGTCAAGGAAGAAACAGGTTATGTTCAAATATAATGAAGACGATTCCAGGGCAGGATTAGGGGGTTAGGAAAGAAAAGTGGATGAGGAGAGGAGGCAACAGGGTCTTCAAAAGTTATAAAAAGAACAAGATAAACTAAAATAAGCTAGAAAGAGGAAATGGAGTAGCTTTCTCATTTATATCTCTAGCTGCTTACTGCTAAAACAAAGAAAATATTCAATTTTGCACATTTAACGTTTGCACAACATTCCTTCTAACCAGCCATCTTTCTAAATCTCATCTTAAATTTAAATTTTTTTTCAAACTAGAGTCTGGGTTTTCCAAGTATGTAATTACATTACCAGCAAAAAAGGAAATAGCTTGATATTGTTTCCATTTCGCATGTTATTTTATTTTTTGTTGCATTTATTAAAATTTCAAATGAAATGTTAAATAGCTATTCATAGAGAATTGATCATGATTAAGACCAAAATTTATGAAACACCAGAGAAAAGCTAATAGAAAACATGGTTGATTTTTAAAGCTAGTAATTCGAGAAGCCCAATCAATGAAAGTGAAACCATTGTGATATTAAGATTAAAAAACAATCAAAGAGAGCCAAAGTACATAAGATTAGGAATAAGAAAGGGACTATAATAAAAGAAAAATACAGGAAATCTTCCAACAGCTATAAGAATGTCATGGGCAACTCAATGGTAAAAAATTGTTTTGAAAAACTGGAAAAAAAGAATGATTTCCTAGGAAAATATAAATTTTCCAAATTTGCTTCCCCCCCGCAATGATCATATAGTGACAAAACCTATAAAATACTAAAAATAAACTTAACGAGGAGTGCATAGGACTAAATGTTATTGAAGGACATAGCGTGGTAGAGGAGTGTATTGGCTTGCTAAGGCCATCATAACAAAATACCACAGATTGGGGGGCTCAAACAAGAGAAATTAATTATTTCACAGTCTGGACCCTAGAAGTCCAAGATCAAGGTGTTGGTTTCTCCTGAGGCTTCTCTCCATGGCTGGCAGATGGCCACCTTCTCCTGTGTCCTCACATGGGCATCTCTCTGGGGTCTCCTTCTCTTCCTATAAGGTCACCAGTCGTATTGGGCTGGGGCCCCATTCTTATGACCTCATTTAAATTTCATTAGTTCTTTAAAGGCCTGTCTCCAAATATATTCACATTGTGGTTAAGGCTTCAACATATGAACTTGGGGAAGACACAATTTAGTCCATGACAGGGGGGATATGAGGAAAAGTGTGAATACTATAGACTTTTAGGAAAGTAATTTGATAATGTCTATGTTTTAAAAAATACACTCTTCTATGGGGTCTCTCCCAATTGGATGTGGACCCCCACATGTGAAGCAACCCAATCGGGTGGGGGCCAGTGGCCCAGGCAGAGAAAGAATTCACCCAGGGCAGAACAAAGGAGATAGAAGTTTATTGAATGCACCGCAAGGGAGTGGCGGGCAGGACAGCAGAGGAAACACAGTCTGAGACAAGGAGGGGTGGGAAGCCAGAGTTATAGGACCAAGTATGCGGGCTTATGGAATTTTCCCTTTTTTGGTAACTGTGCCAGGGTGTAAGTAACCCATTGGTTAGTTAGGGCCACTGTTTCAGGGTGGGTCACTTAATAAGCCTGTTTGCATTCGGCTCGGTTGTCGCTGTGGGCCCTTGCCTTGCTCTATATTCCATCTATTAAGCCTGTTACCTAAAAGTGGCCTCTACATCTTCTACTCAGCAATATATTCTTAAGAAATATCTCATAGCTAGAAAACCATCTAGAAACCAGCTAGAAAGGACGCCACGTCTGGGACGCCTGGGTGGCTCAGCTGGTTGAGCATCCAACTCTTGACTTCATCTTAGGTCATGATCTCAGGGTTGTAAGACTGAGCCCTCTGTCGGGCTCTGTGCTCAGTGCAGAGTCTGCTTGAGACTCTCCCTCTCCCTCTGCCTCTGCCCCGATAGTGCTCTCTCTCTCAAACTAAATAAATAAAACCTTAAAAAAAAAAAAAGGACATATGTTCAAGTATGCTACTGCAGCACTGTCATGGTGGGAAATCACCACACCTGGACACACGTAAATGCCATCAGCGCGAGAATGGTTAAACAATCAAGGAGAGATGCCCATCACCAGACTGTGTAGCCATGCAAAAGAAGGAATTAGAGCCGTACCAATTTACTTGGAGGGATTCCTATAAAGTGTTATTGTGTGAGAAGAGCAAGATGCAGGAAAGCATGCATAAGGTGATTATAAACAAGGATAACACAAGTTTTTTTTTTTAATGCCATTGAAATCCTTTTTTTTTTTTAAAGATTTTATTTACTTATTTGACAGAGAGGAGAGAGTGAGAGAGCCCAAGCAGGGGGAGGGATAGAGAGAGAGGGAGAAGCAGACTCCCCACCGAGGAGGGAGCTTAATGTGAGGCTCGATCCCAGGACCCTGAGATCAAGACCTGAGCCGAAGGCAGATGCCCAACTGACTGAGCCACCCAGGCGCCCCATGATAACACAAGTCTTATATGCATCTCTGCTGGTGTATGATCATAAGGGCTGTTAACAGGGGCTGCCTGGAAGGTGATGGGGACAGGGACTGATGAGACACGGTGGGGAATGGAGAGGTTGCAGAGGTAGGAGCATTCAAGAAGAAAATAGATTTTAACAACGTTGCATCGAGCAAAAATACAATGCAGCTAATATGATCACATTTTATCATTTATGTAAATTTATATAGGTGTGTATACGTTTAAAGATATTTTTAAGGTGAAATGAAAAGAAATAAACTCAGATCTGTCCCAGAAAGCTAGGATAGCTGGGCATTTCAGAGTTAAGAGCTAGCTGGGGAGGATAGCAATCAGGTGAACAGGCCAGTTCACCTTTCCACTCAGCAGCTCTTTGTGCGCCCCTGGGCCTGAGAGCTTCCAAAATGGGAGAAGAAAGTAGGGGATAGAGAATCATTGATGGAGGGTCATTAAGAATTCACTGTCCCAGGAGACTCACGTTTTCTCTCCTGCTGCGGTCTGGTTATGGAAACAGATACCCTTAATTCCCTTTAAGTAGGCTAGAAAATGAGCCACATAAGGCTGTGCATTACTGGATTAATGTGAAGGAGAAAGCTCAAGCTCAAAGCCAGCGACTTTCAGTAACAGAAACATCCATTGTCTGGAATGTTCTCTATGACCTGGTTGGGCTCTCAGCTAGTAAAGCAAGTTTTATAGAATGATGGAATTAATTTTGAAACACAAAGATTTTGTCATCACTTGTTCAAGAAAAGAAAACATTTCAAGAGAACTAAAACCGAGAAGGCTTGAATCACTGTTTACCCCTATTCTGCTTTGCCAGTCTTGGGGCTCCATTCTTCAGACTTTGCAGTCAAAGCACATCTCACAGTGGAAGCTGTGCTCAGGCAGTTGCCTGATAGTTGCCCAGGTTAGGTAGTTAGTGGTGCTTATTGAGTAATTCAAGGGAGTATGGCCAGCCACCCACCAGTTGGCGAAAGCATTTCCACTGTCAACTAAAGCTCCCCAAAAGATCACCAGACAAAGCTATAGGTCAAGCAAAGCCACTGAAAAGAGGAAGTACACCACCTCATAGAGACTTAGTAGTGTCTGAGAAGGGAAATTATGGGGAAGATCCGTAGGGTAGAGTTTTAGGTCCTGGGCTGAGTGACTTTAAGGTAGGTCTTATAAGTGGAGACCTGGTTGGAATTGGGTGGATTCCTGACATCACAGCTTTGGATTGATGAGCAGGGTAAATGAGGATTTTGAAGTTAGTTTTGAGGGGCCAGCTAACAGTCTTGATAAGTTAGCTATTTTAGTTGGCTGACAAGCTTATCTTCCAGAAACACATACTTCCTGGAGCAAGTAGCTACGTTATGTTTGCTTGGTCTCAGGATTATTTCACACAAGGACAGGATGTTTGCTTGGTCTCAGGATTATTTCACACAAGGACAGGAAACTGTTGGTTTCAGATGTCACCACTTAATCATTTGCCAGCCTGAAATTTTCAGTAACCGGACACTTATTACACGTGGAGTCTCATGGCAGTAAACTCCAAGATACAGCCCAAACTTTTTGCTTGTCATGGATTATATTGTAGTAACTTTGTGTAGAGGCCACTTTTAGGCAATGGGCTTGAGCAATGGAATGTAGTAGACCAAAGCAAAAGGGCTCACAGTGACCATAAGCTGAGTGCAAACAGGCAATGCAAACAAGCTCATTAGGTGACCTACCTTGAAATAGCCATAGACCCTGACTGACCAGTTACAAACAGGCACAGTTCCTAAGATTACCAAAAAAGGGAAAATTCTGTATGTCCTCATAGTCCCTCACTCTGCCCTGTAACTGCGGCCCCTCACCACTGCCCGTTGAAGACAGTTTCTCCTTTGCTTTGCTGTCCTCCCCACTGCTCCCTTGCAGTGTATCTCTCTTCTACCTTGGGTGAATTCTTTCACCACCCACACACCATCCCATCCCCCACTTCGGGGTCTCCCTCCAATTGGGAGAGACACAGAATTTGGCGGCCCATATGGGGAGCCTTTGTGGCCCTGTCCCCCACACACTATGACTTGAAATAAGAATGATACAGAGAATTTAGAAGCTTTACATCTATAGAAAAAATGATCTTAATTTATTGACGATGCCAAAGGTGGCAAAGTTAAGAGCATTAGTCCTGCAGATAGACTGTTTTCAAATCTTAGTCCTGCCATTTGCTAGTTCTCAAAAATACTTTGAGTAAGTCACTTAACAGTTCTGTGTCTTCTTTTCCTCATCTGTAAAATGGGAATAATATAAGTACCTGGGAATAATATAAATCCCTGAAGCATTGAGAGGGTTAAGTGAGTTAATATATGCATATGAACACTGCCTGGCTTATATGAAGCCAGTTCAACAATTGTAAATAGTATTGCTTGATAACTTGAGAGTTAACGTTATTTAAAACTAAAACCAAAGTCTTCCACCTACTGGCTCTTTGACCCCAGCTTCTCCATCAGTATTTCTTTCTTTTTGTCCAGAGTCTGTAGTCATTTTGATACTTGTCACCTGCATCAGTCTTAGTCGCTTCTCTCTCTCGATCACCCATGTCACTCTCCCAAACCAGTATCTTGAGGCTGAAAGCCTTACAGCAAAGAAAGAAGAATGACAGTTTCCATTGAAGATCCAGGCACCAGGTGGGGAAGCTGAACATTCAGGAAAAATCTTCCGAAGATTAAAAGGCTCTTCCTATAGGAGCTGAGTGACTCAAGTAGCCTCATCTTCTCCAGGTTCTTGTTTGGGGCATAAGACAAGCTTCTTTTATGCCTGTTGCCATAGTTTTAAAAACTTGTCATTCTCGGGACGCTTGGGTAGCTCAGTCGGTTTAGTGTTTGCCTTCAGCTCAGGTCATGATCTCGGGGTCCTGGGATCGAGCCCTGCATCAGGCTCCATGCTCAGCGGGGAGTCTACTTCTTCTCCCTCCACCCCTCCCCCTGCTCCTTCTCTCTCACTCTCACTCTTTCTCTCTCTCTCTCAAATAAATAAATAAAATCTTTAAAAAAAAAACAAACACTTGTCTTTCTCATTGGACATTTATTTGCTTGGCTTGATTTCAGTTAGGACAGAGACTCAAAACTGGGATCCTGTGTTTGGGTAATAAGCATGTGTTTCTAAGACTTCTAGTTCCATAGGACAAGCATCTGACTGTTAACATCCAAAAGGAAGCATCCATCAGGGGAAACCTCCTTCTGTAAGAAGATGAAAGCCAGCTCCATGCCCGAGCTTCTTTACAAGTGTTTTGGTCTACAAGAAATCTTATTCGACTGTAATTTATTGCCATTCACCAATTTTGAACATGTCCATTCATTGTGGTCTATGTGAGAACCACATATGTAATGGTGTTACAATCACAGATTATCTCTTCCTGTGGCTCTCTCTTAAGACAGATGAAAGATTCCACAGCAGCCTCTCGCAGACTTCAAACCTTATTGGACAGAAATGGGTCAGGTGCTCATTCCTAAACCTGTCAGTGGCAAGGGGGTAGAATTACCATGATTGACGCCGACTAGCATAGACTAAGACTCATGGAGCCAATCACACTGGCCCCTGCAAGCATCTGTTATGCCCCAGACATCGTGTTAGGTGCTGAAATATTATTTCACTTCATCCCATAACAGCTCTATGAGCTAGTAGTATTTTCCCCATTTTATTTGCAAGGAGACAGAGGCTTGGCAAATTTCATCATCATCATCATCATCATCATCATCATCGAGCAGTTACTGTGCTCCAGGAGATGTGCTTCATGTTTTACATGTATCAACTTAGTTAATCTCCACCATAACCTTTTCAGGTAAGTTCTGTGGTTAGTTCTTATTGTAGATGAGGAAACTTGTCAAGCTTCCACAGCTAGTGAGGGGCAGAGTCGAGATTCGAACACGGGAAGTTTGGTTCTGGTGTCGGGGCACTTGGTCACCCATTGCTCAGGTCACACAACTGGCAGGTGGAGGAGCCAGGAATCACAGGCAAGCTGGTCTGGTTCCAGTGTCCAAAAGTTCGGTCCATCCTGGCTCCCTCCCACCATTTGCCAGTACAGTGTTTTAGGGTTATCAAAACCACATTTCACAGGTGTTTAATTATCAGGTCGGCCCTGTGGAGTGCAGTATTGCACGCAGAAGAGAGAGCTAAGCCTGGGAGCGAGTAAATTAAAGTCATGGAGCTGAGGGGCAGAAGCTGCTCTCAAACCGTGACCCCAAGAACTCTCATGACCTGACCAAGACCAACTTCCCCTCTTCTGATCCCCCATCTGCGGGTAACATGAGATCCATCCTTAATCTTGTATATCACTCAATACGGGTGAAGGGCATTTCCCTTATTTACTGTGGATATTGTAGGGGAATGGGAGAGTAGGTTTTTCTATAGGCAAACGGTAACCGTGGCAAAATTATGGCCTGAGACCTCGTCATTGTCTCTGTTGGTACTACACAAATACTGGTCAATAATCAACAGTGATTAAATATTTGGTATCACTAATTGATAGCGATTAAACCCTTGATGGCTCCAGGCTGCTAATGTTTCCCCCACACTTCTCACCTAGAAAAACAACAACACAGATTTTTACTTTGACATCATTGACAAATATTTTCGTTACAAAGAAAAGAAGTAGAATAGATGATAGGACAAAGGAATGGATGTACCAAGGGAAGCAGAGCCCACATGGGTGGAGGGGGCGGCTCTCAAGGTCACGTGGGCCACATGAAGACACAATGGAAGCATCCCGGCCAGCTGCCTGTGCTTTTTCTCTTCTTGTTTGAGGAAAAGTCTGTAATATTTACACGTTCACAAAGTAAATGGAACCATCACACATGTTTCACCATTTCTGAAGCCACTTTCTTGTGTTTGTGGAAGTTTCTTCATGGTTCTCCAACCGCCCCCCCCCCCCCACCACTCTTGTGTTCCTTCAACATTTTTATAACTGCTGAGTTAGTTCAAAAATGAAACTGGGTTCTGACCTATCCTGACCATGTTTTGGTATTTCTACCTGTCTGATTTTTAATTCTTAGGAAGTTAATTTTTGCTTTAGCAACTTATAAAACCAGAGTTAAAGGCAATTTAAGGAAAATCATCCAGGATGCTAATGCTTCTATAAACTATTCAAGAACCAACAATAGACTCACCTTACATTTGGGGATAATGTATCCAGCTTTTCTTTCAACAAAAATTAGAGGCACCAGCCACATAAAGGCTCAGCAGCCCAATTCCAAAAATGTCACTAAGCATACATTTGGCAATGTGTGTATTAATTATTGAACACACCCAAAGGTGACAAAATTACACAGTCACAGAATTGCAGGCACCATGCTTAGCACATATTAGATATTTAATGAGGCTTTGATGAGGAAATGACTCGCTACTTAATGTAACCCAATGAAATCAGAGGCTCATGTAGTTCAGTCCCAGAACGATGTCACATCCAAAGACACACAGTTCAGCAGTATAAAATAATGTGAAATAAATTTTTCTTTATTATTTTACTTTACATAACTCAGATGAAAAACAGATCTAGTGATAGCCCACTTTTACCACGCTTGATAATGCTTTAGATCCTCTTTTCTTCTTGTCTTTAATCTCTTGTACCCCTACTCTTTGGAGCTTCCCACTCCTTTACCCCCTCCTGACTCTGCTCCGGTCCTGGAAACTGTCGCTGCCTATCCCAAACGCCTCTCTCCCTCCTCTCGATAAGATCAAGATCGATTGAATCCCAGTTCCTCCATTTCTGCTCCCACCTGTCTAGCCTGTCCTTCATTTCCCATTCTTTGTGTAAAAACAAAAGTCATTATTAAAAAGGAGAGTAATAAACTATGGAGGAGCATCATGTCCTCTATATACATTCAGGCTTTTAATGTTGTAGCTGTTTCTGGTGGATGACAATCTCTCCTGGTCCTGAAGGGCCAGAGAAGGAATTTTGCATTCTTTCCAGGGGCTCAGGCATGTATGGTCTAAATCCCCGTTACTGCAGCTTCGCTACCTTTCCTGCTGACTTGTCTGGTCACCTGGGCACAGCCCAGAATACTTGATTGTTATTCGGTCACCTTTGGCATCCTTCTCTTCAGGCTGAACAATCTGCTCGTCTGAATGATAAGCATCGGAAGTTAGGATGTCCATGTGTATCATCATTAGATAATCTCTTGGACATCCCAATCGGCTGTGAAAAAATCAACCAATTCTTATGTCTAAATATGTTACTACTTCAGTCCCATGCCTCCAGGGGATAACATCCAGCGGGGGAACATCCAGTTCTTCTTTGTTCACAACTTAGCTTGGACGTCTCACTTCTTTGGGGTAGAAGGAATTGAATTTAAAAATCAACAATCTAGGAGCTTCAAAATTATTGTGACCACCCACTACCTTCCAGAAATAAGCACTCATGAAGACTACAGACTCTACTATTTATTACCCATAGTTGTTCTATTACTAATGTTCTCAAATTAGATTTAAGCTTGAAAATAGACACGCCACAGCTTCGGTGATCCCCCCCTCCCACCACAGCACACTGGATGGGGCCAAGTAGAGGGGAAGGAACATGGAATTCCAGCCATTGGCATGAGGCTATTTGGAGCATGAGACTGTTGCTGTCAGTGAGAAGGTCAGCTTAAGGCATCCATAATGACTTCATGCCCTGTTTTATCCCTTCCTCTTTTATTCTTTAGAAAGCCCTTCCTGGACTCCGTTGTTGGGCTGACTGACGCTTTTCCAACTTCCAAAACACTCTCTGTAAAACTCATTAAGCTCCTACCACATTCAGCAGAAATTAAGTCTCACTCTCCTTAGTGCCTGGCACAAAACAGGTGATCTGAAATTTCTGGTGGCAATAGGCTTGGGGGGCGGGGTGTGAAGGTGAAGGATACATTTTCTTTATACTGCCACCACTCATCTTAATGTCAACCCATCTTCCAAATTTTCCTCTGCATGTTAGAAATTTTTGATTGTTAAGTTCTCTGTTGGCAGGTTCGGATGACCCTGGGAACCCCTTAGAGTCATCAGCCATATTCCCAATCCCTTGTTTGATGGGCTGCTTCTGCCAATATGTAGACAGCTCATCTAGTCCATGGTGGAGACCCCAAGATCTTTGGTCTTACATGATGGCATTTCTTGTTCCTTGAGACTTTTTCAGGTTTAGGAAATAGAAACCCACCTGAACTAATGTTAGTACAACAGAGAAAGACTTGTAAGACACTGGAGTACCTCACAGAACAGCCTAGCTGTGGAAGGGCAGGGGCCAGAAGGCCATGTGCTGCAAGGAGCCCAGGAGTCCCCTGGCCCTGACCCTTACTCCTCTTCCCTCCCTAAGTGTGTTTTGTTCTTTTTTCCTGCAGCAGACTGGTTTTCTCCGCTTCTCAGCCCACGTGAACAGGAGATGCCCCTTGACAAGAACTCCTGAGTTTACACTGTCTCTCTTCCCTCAAACTGAGGCTGGGTGCTCCCTGTCTTCTTCCCGTCCCCAGCACCCAGGCCCACTTCTGCCCCCAGCTCCCTCTCCTGTAATTTCCATTTACCAAAGCTGCTACAAAGCTCAAAAATCTTTCTCCTGAGTTTGAAATAAAACAAACATTGGTTTTTGCCTGTTGGTATTTGTGAGTTGTGGGGCCCACAGCCAGGGCCTCTCTTGCCTGGCTGAGAGAAGTTCTGCTGTAGGCCTTACATTTCCTGATCTCTGAGTGAATCAGCCCATTATTAGAACCCAGAACAAAACTAGGAAGCCCAATTTTTATGCAATGTCCTTTTGGAAAGTCTGACTAACACACTAAAACATTAAATAGAAGTAAGAGAAACAAATATCAAATCACATATAAATTTAATATATAACAAACAGAAAGGAAGAGTTATTTCATATATTGTGAGGGGATTCCTAATTATCAGTTCAAAACATCTCTGGCCCTTACCTCCCTCCAATACTAAATATTAATGTAATTCTATACTCATTCAGGAGTTATATCACTTAAGCTATGAATGGGGGAAAACCAGAAGAAAATAGAAGTGAATATTTATCAAGTCTGTGTATGGAGGAGAACTTTCTAAGTATAAATTTTCCAGGGGGAAAAAAAAAACATGTCTGCAGGTTTTTTAAACATGAAGAGTGACCACAGTATAACTGAAATAAAATCATACAGCAGAACCTAAATAACACGACAAACAGCAGAATGGGAAAAGAATTTATAGCAGGAAGACAGTAGATAATATCATTAGTGTGTAAATACTTCATACACGTTGGTAGGAAAAATGCTAAAGACCCTGTGTTTTAAAAAACAAAGGAAGTAAGCTGAGGTTCCACACAGAAGAGGAAATAACATTAGTAAACAATCATTAGAAAATGTGTAGTCTCACAAGTAAAATTAATGCAAATTTAAAATCCAAAATAAGGCCCCGTTTTCACCTATTTACACTTTTTTTTTTTTTGTAATGGCAATACTCAAAGTTAGTGAGTGGGTAGTTGTGAGATATAAAGAAAAAAAAAATTACTGGGGTCTCTGCCCCTGACTCCTGGCACAAAGCTCCTAAGACCTTTGTGATTTCCTAAGTGATAAGAGTACTAGAA
This sequence comes from Halichoerus grypus, assembly GCF_964656455.1. NCBI lineage: Eukaryota > Metazoa > Chordata > Mammalia > Carnivora > Phocidae > Halichoerus > Halichoerus grypus. The sequence continues at coordinate 60,944,573 of NC_135715.1, read as the reverse complement.
ACCTCTTTCATTCCATTGAGGTGACTCTGGGTGTGCTCCTGGTTGGAGGCTGGTCTCCAGAAGGACCCAGCCATAACCAGAAGTGTGAATTATCAGCACTCCTCCTGCCCCCAACTTCTCCAGGGAGGGAGTGGGGCTGGAAAGAGTTAAGAGTGGAGCACACCTAGGTCTGGGGGCCTGAACTGAATCCCAATAGCATGGGTCTGGGGGGAGCTTCCAGGCTGATGAACACATCCACACAGGGAGGGTGATGTACCCCGACTCCACAAGGACAGAAACTCCTGTGCTCACGTCCCTCCCAGATCTCGCTCTGTGTATCTCTTCATCTGGCTGTTCATCTGTATCCTTTATTATATCCTTTAAGAAACTGGTAAATGGAAGTAAGCGCTTCCCTGAGTTCTGTGAACTTCTCTAGCAAATTATCAAGCCTGAGGAGGGGGTTGTGGGAACCTCTGATTTACAGCCAAATCAGACACAAGCTGTGGGGAACCTGGGACCCAGTCTTTGCGATTGGCATCTGCAGTGGGGGGGCCGTTTGTGGGACGGAGCCCTTAACCTGTGGGATCCGATGCCATCTCCAGGTAAACAGTGTCACAGTGAACTAAACTGTGGGTCACCCTGCTGGTGTTGCAGAGAATTGCTTGGTGTTCGGGAAACCTAGCCACATCGGGTAACCGGAAGTGTCACGAGTGAAGTGTTTGGTGTGAGTAGTAAAAGAGACATGTAGGTGGAAAAATGAGCTTCTCTGACACAGGAGTAAAACCGGCGATGTTTATACAGAGCTGGTAGAATGGTCAGTGAATACAGACACATCAGAAAAGAATTTAGGGAAATTTACCCCTTGGCTCACTCTTTCTACTTCCTTGAGTCTAAACAAAAGAAATGATCCAAAATAGGAACAAATATATTTGTTGTGGTGATTTTTATCATGAAGAAAATTTAGAAACAAACATAATGTTCAGTGCTGGTAGAAGGGCTTAGTTAATTATGGTCCATTCTCTCACGACCACAAACATATATTGAGCAGCTGCTGTAAGCCATGTTCTGCTGAAGGAGCTGAAGATACAAAGATGGACCAGACAAAATCTCTGCCTTGCCTTACAGTGTCATGGGACATAGTCTATGAGGTGGAGCAGGGAGTAAAGGCCAGGAGTAGAAATTTATTGAGGAACTGCTATGCATTCGGCATTTTACATAGATGACCACATTTACTCTTCTGAGGTCCTGAGCCACGTAGCATGTAAGTGATAAACTGGGGACAGGCAGGAAGAAGAGAGGGGCCAAGGTGCACACATCTGGAGCCCATCTGCACTTTGTCATGTTCCTTTCTCTCTTCCATCTCTGCTGCTCACTTTCTGTCCCTCAGATCACTCCTGGGAACAACGGCGGGTGTCAAGTTTTGGCTGGAAGAAGGCGCTTCAGCTTCAGGCCTCTGTCCCATCTGAATCTCCAGTCCCCTGCAGGGTAGAAATTCTGGCCACCAGCTGAGAATTGCAAAGACTTTTCCTCTTAGCATCCAGAGGAGTTCCTCCCTCCCCGCCCCTGCCCTCCAGCTTGCGTCTCAAACTCACCAGAGTCTTCTGCCAACAAATGATGCTCTGTTTCACAGAATCTCATCTTCCATGAGCTAGCTGGGGTGGTAAATAGCAAAAGAAATTTTCACATACAACAGCAAGCAAACAAATAAAAACCTTTAATGGTTCTCCAAAACCTAATAATAAATTTAGACTCTTAAAACTGATTTTCCAGACCCTCCAATACCTGCTTTCTCATCACCCATTACTCCCCAAAACATCATCTCTATTCCAGCACATTCCATTTATAAGCCACTTTGGAGCCAATGGTTCAGTTTTAGAAATGAGGCTATAAGCCCTCACAATAATAAAAGTTAACAGTAAATGATAACATAAATGCAAATGATGTGAAAAGAAGTTAACTGAGCATTAACCAAGACATGGGTTAATCTCTGGTGCATGTGTAGGTCTGAATACATTGAAGGGGGAAAAAAAAACTCTTCTCTACCCTGAAGGTCTTCCAGCTGGACTAAGAATTAAATTTACATAAGGCAGATTAACAGGAGGAAAAAAAACAGTTTTTTTGCCTGCCCATGGAGGCCCAATAATGAAATTGAGACCTACAGAGATGACAAAGGCAGGCAGTTTTTATGCTTTTTAGATAAGGAGACAATAAATCTGTGAGGAATTGACAGGACAAGGAAAACTTAATTTGGGAGCTTCAGTTAGTAAGGAGTTCTGAGCAGAATTTGGGCTGGGGGAGTCAATTAGTAGAAAGTAACAAGGGTTGTTTATACAGCCCTGAATTTCCCATCTCTGGAGATAAGGCTGTCTCTCACCTCCTGGTACAGGGAGGGGACCGCTCACATGGGAGATTCATTTCCTGCTTTCTGGGGGATGGAGGAGGGTCTGAGTGTCCTCTTTGCACAGGCTGGCTCTTTTTTTTTTTTTTTAAGATTTTATTTATTTATTTGACAGCGAGAGAGGTATCGAGAGCGGGAACACAAGCAGGGGGAGTGGGAGAGAGAGAAGCAGGCTTCCTGCGGAGGAGGGAGCCCGATGCGGGGCTCGATCCCAGTACCCTGGGATCATGACCTGAGCTGAAGGCAGACGCTTAACGACTGAGCTGCCCAGGCGCCCCGCACAGGCTGGCTCTTAAGTAACTTTTATTTAATATCGTCAATATGCCAAAGTGGCACATTTGGGGGGCAGCCTGCCCTTGGCCCCTGCAATATGTCATGATGAGGAAGAACCTAACAGGATTTCTGGTCCTCACAATGAAGCTCAGTTTCGAACTGGTGAAATGCTAAGGGAATGACTTCATGACTCCCTGAATCCCCTGCCTGACGACCTCTGGAAGGGCCACCAGGGCTGACAGTGGGGAGCTGACCGTACTTTGGGGGGAAATCCAACCGGGGCTATTAAAAGGGAATATAATTTAGGAAGAGGTCAAGTTAGAGTCTAGGGAGGATATGGGAAACGTTCCAGAAGCCAAGAGGCCAATGCTTTGGCAAATGGTTCCTGGTGCCCCTCTGGCTCCCTTCTTTCCAGGAGCACTCCCAGGAGAGCTGCAAAGAATGAACTAGAGGGAGGGTACAGGGCTGAGGATAAAAAAGAGGTTAGTCAGAGAGGCCCCAGCTTAGAAAAAGAGATCTGTGTTAGGGAGCAGCTCAACTGATGAGAGGCAGACAGTGAAAATGTAGCTAGAATTGAGTTGCTGGGGCTGAAGACCCAAGATGACAGGGAAGAAGTAAAAGGCTTTGGTTTTGGAACCTGGGTCTCAACAAATCTTTGAGTCTTAGGAAGAGACAGCTGGCTGCCACAAATCTCAAGCCCAGGGGCTTCAGTAAAATGTGTCCTGGGTGGTTTTCCACAGGCAAGCACCAGCCGCAGCTTATCAGGAGATTGTATTTGGGTCTTGGGAGGGGTGTGATCACACCCGCCCCCCCAGCCCCGCCATGTCAGCACCTCCTGCAAAGAGATTCTTTCCTTCCAGTTTTCTGTCCCCAGCCAGGTTCCTGGCTCAGCCACAGATTTCCATCACCTGAGCCAGGTTTAGCCCTGGGGATGTCAGGGTCAAGAAATGACTCCCTGGCTCAAGTTCAAATGTGGTTGACATTCTACTGAGTTTGGAGTGAGATGAGTGAGAGAGTCAAGGCAATTGTCATCAGAATATCTTCTTGGTGATATGTCATGTGTGGTTAGGGACTTGCCATCAATGGGGTCCATGAAGCTTAGTTTAACGTTTTATGGGGCTGAAGTATACACCTCTGTCCCTTGGAAGAACTTTCTGTCTTAGCTGCTTTAAAGGAAAGACATCTGAGAGTGGTTACTGAGCGGGGAGCAGAAATGACCTGGGTCCAAATCCCCATTCCATCTCTTACTGGTGGTGTCACCTTGGGCGCCCTGTGCCTCAGTTTCCTCATTGGTAACGGAAGCTAATACTAGTGCCACCTCACTGGGTTGCTGTGAGGATCCACTGAGTATAAAACAGTGCATAGCACTGAGAACAGTGTTTGAAGCAGAGTGAGCTCTCAACCAGCTTTAGCGATTAGTCTTTTTCTCAAGGCTTTGCTGGGGTCTTTCTTCCACATTGATTAGGGAAATGTGGATCTAGAACTAGTTAAACCAGCATGTCACTTTGTTGCTAAGCAACCAGCTCTGAGTTCTGCAAAAGTGCAGCGTGGTGTGCAGTGACACAGCCCCCCACCAATGTAGCCCCCATCGGACCGCTGCCAAGCACCGTTGTACATTATTTCAAAGCTCATTCCGCATTGTGGACGAGAAGGGAGGCATGCGCCGGTAGTACGGTCATGACGCATGAGTAAAACCAGCCTTTCCGGCTGGAGGGACTCATGATGGGCAAAAAAATAAGCAAGTAGTGTCGGGTGCTTGCCCCCACCTGCAGGAGTTAAGTAAGTCATCCATGTGATTCGCCCTTCTCTGGAGTTAAAGAGATTATCATAGTGGTACCCTCCGTAGATCAAGGGGGTGTCTCTCCTTCACCCCCATTTGGATCTGGAGTTGCATGGCCTGGGTGCCAACCTGCGTACGTGGCTCCAACTTGAGAAGGGGCAGGGCTGGAAGCACCTACGGGGCTCCCACACTCCTCTTAGGGGGGCTAAGGGTCACAGTCTCTGACCTCAGGGGAACTGTCCCCTGTTCCCCTCATTCATTCATTCATTCATTCACTCACCTGTATCATTAAACATGTACTGAGCACTAAGTGCCCAAGATCCTCTAGGCACTGAGAATAAAGCCTAAAGCAAGACAGTTACTCTCTGTCTTGTTCTGGTACTTAGTCAGTCAAAAAGAGCCAAAACCCACTTGAGCTAGTTTATCAGACAAGGTATTTATTGAAGGATATTAGGGTGTTCACAGGATTTCCCCCCAAAGCCACAGAATTGGGGTTGGTGACTTCAGAGCTAGGACCATCGCTCAGAACACAGTTCTAGAAGGACAGTTTGGCCGAATATAGAACTCGGGGATGAAAGTCACTTCTCTCAGGCTGTTGACGTCCCTGCTCCATGGTCCTCCACTGTGCCACCGTGGAGAACTCTGCAGTTATTCTGATTTCTGGTCTTCTGTGCTTTATTCTCCCTCTCCCATCACTCTTCCTCTCTCTCTCTTGGCTTTCAGTATATTGTCTTTGCCCTCAGTATTCTGAAATCCCATATCCTGGGCGGAGCTATTTTCATCCACCATTCTGGGCACTCATGGCCTCTTCAATCTGCAAACTTGTGTTCTGGGACATAGTCTTGAATTATTTCTTGGATAATTTCTTCTTCTACATTCTTCTCCTTTTCTTTTTGAGTCTCATTATTTGGAGGATGGCAGTCCTGGATGAGGCATTTATGTATGTATGGATGGATGGATGGATGTATTTATAACTTCCCCTGACCTATTTTCTTATCTTTGTGCTCATTTTTCTCAGAGAATTCTTCAGTTTTATCTTCCAACTCACTTCTTGAACTTTTTATTCCTGCCACGTCATATTGCCAGTAACTCTTTTTTTGATTTTCTAAAAATTCCTACCATTTTATTTATCCTTGTTTCAGGGATTCAATATCTTCTCTTATTTCTTTAAGGATATTAATGATAATTTATCTTTCCTTGCATATTCTCTATTTCCTCCAAGTTACAGTTATCTGTTAATTTTAGCCTAGGTCATGTTAGAGGCTTTCCTAAAGTGCCCACTGATCCTTGGACATCTGTTCACATTTAAGGAAGTGCCAATATAAAGTTGACTGGGAGCTCTGTGTGCACAGGTGAGGCCCCAGGGCTACGCTTTTAGGCCTGTCTTTCTGGAATGGTCAATTTTCCCTGAGAAAGCTCTTCCAGTCTTGTGCATAGAAGGTACAAGCTTGGCTGCCAGCATTCTGGGAGCAGAATTCTTCTTCTGGGGAAAAAAAGGGGTGTGTGTGTGTGTGCGCGCTTAATCTATTGCTGCATTAACAGATTACTCTAAAACGTCATGACTTAAAAAAATTACTATCTCACAGAATTATGTGGATTAGAAATTCAAAGACAGTTTAGGTGAGTGGTTCTGGCTCAGGTCTCTCATGAAAGTTCAGTGAGAGGTTGGTCTACAGTCTTCTACCTGGGTCTGGAGGTGCTGCTTCCAAAGTGGCTCAGTTACATTCCTAGCAAGAGATGCTAGTTGTTGGCAGCAGGCCTCATTTTCTCCCCATGTGTCCTCATGACATCGCGGCTGCCCTCCCCCGTACTGAGTGACTGAAGAGAGAGCAAGGTAGAAGCCATAGTCTCAGAAGTCATCCTTTGTCATTGTTCACCCTACTGGTTACACAGATCTGTTCTATTCCGTGTGGGAGGGGACTACCTGAGGGCATGCATAGGGGAAGACTCCCTCGGCGCCATCTTGGATGTTGGCTACCACTAGGGTGGGGTGGGATGGAGTATCTCAACACTTTTAATGTACGTTTTGACTTTCTAGCCAATTTTAGCAAGGAATCATCATCTTTAACTACACTCAATGTCTCCAGTTCAAGGACCCTGAGTTTTGTCCTCTCCAAAGAATAAATTTCCAATCCTCTGTAAAATGGAGGACAGCAGCCTCCTGGCTGCACTGATGGGGGGTGGGGGGTGGGGGAGAAGGTCTAGGAATTTGCATCTTTTTTTTTTTAAGATTTATTTATTTATTTTAGAGAGAGAGCGAGAGTGCCCATGTGCAGGGAGGAGGGGCAGAGGGAGAGGAAGAAAGAGTCTCAAGCAGACTCCGCATTGAGCCCAACCCTGGGGCCGAGGGGTCCATCTCAAGACCCCAGGATCAGGACCTGAGCCAGACACTTAACCAACTGTGTCACCCAGGTGCCCCAAGGAGTTTGCTTCTTAAAAAGACTTTCATCCAGTCTTCCTGTCATTAGCTCCCCCTTTACCTATGCTTCAGGGAGTATCTGGCCTGCTAATGCCTGAGTCTGGGGGAGGGAGGTGGCTCAGCTGCATAAATTGGGTTGGTTCTTGGCTTTTCCCACTGCCAGTTTAAAATTCAGCTCTGCTTCTGCTAAGTCAGCTCTGCTCATCCATCTGCTTTTCTGCTTCCCTTTCTCTTACTCTCTTTGTTCCCATGGATTTATATCTTTCTAATAATCTCTTTACCATTCTTGATTGGGCTCTAGGGAAGGAGTAGAAGCTGGTGCGTGCCTTTTTTTCCTAATCTTTCATTGCCAATGCCTCCTCTTTTCATCCTTGCTTCTTCTGGGTTTCGCCCTTTGGAAAATTTTTCTTTTTTCTTTTTTTTTTTCTCTCCCACCTCTCATAAAGCTTCTGAAATGAATCTTAAGGACCTGTTTTGAAAGCTAAAACTGAATAAAGCTTCTATGTACATTTTATGTACATTTTAATCCTTTCTAGGAAATGGATGACTCTGGTTAAATAGGAAAAAGGTCACATACAAAAAATAAAGTATTACACACTCCAAAATATTATCCAACCACAGAAGCATCACCCTCCTAGTCAAACGGTCATCGGTAAAAAAGTATCAGGTAAAAGAAGGTAACTGAACTGGTAAAATCGTATTCTTGACCCAAGCATGTTGAGTGTTCTCACATTGAGCCCACCCCACTCCCTCCCCAAATCTCGTTGTTGAGGCTCCACTGGGACGTACAGGGCGTACTCCTTTGTAAAGAAGTAATTTGTATTGATTGATCATGAAAACTTACAACTTCTTAGTTAAGCATGTCCTGGTTGAGAAACTAGCGGTTCTCAATAGAGCAGAACTGCCTGTCTTGGAATGTGTGGAAATGGTGGGGTAATTTTTGGTTGTCATCAAAGACTGGGTAGCAATGCAGGCATTTGTGAGGTCAGAGATGCTAAACATCATAAAAATTTTAGAAAATACTTTACAGTGAAGAATTTTCCTATCCCAAATGCCAAAGGCCCTCTCATTAAGAAACACTGCATAGGAAGATACCTTCAATGGAGCTTGAAATTATAAATACAGTAACTAATCCACAGAGTACTAGAGCTTGATTAGTTACGTAATTAACTTGGTTCTATAGAGATGTAACAAACTATTCAAAGGAAATTTGGGCTGAAGTGCCAGGAAATGATAGATAACATATTCCAGAAGAGGTGCTAAAACATATACAGAAGTGAACAAAAAAATTTCCAAAAACTGTTTACATAACTCTTAAATTCTTACCCACCTTGAAGGTGCTAAAGGGTCAAGAGTAGGAAATTTGGGGAGAAATTTGGAAGATTTCTTTATAAAGAGGCTATGCTATGAATCCTTTCCCTTGCAACACTTGCCAACAGGGACTTTTTCAGTTAGAAAGGTCACTACTGGGGCGCCTGGGTGGCTCAGTCGGTTAAGCAGCTGCCTTCGGCTCAGGTCATGACCCCGGGATCCTGGGATAGAGTCCCACATCTGGCTCCCTGCTCAGTGGAGAGTCTGCTTCTCCCTCTCCCTCTGCCTGCCTCTCTGCCTACTTGTGCTCTCTCTCTATCTCTCTGTCAAATAAATAAATAAAATCTTTAAAAAAAAAAAGAAAGAAAGAAAGGTCACTACTTCTGCAGCTGAGGAAACAGAGGCTCATCTTTGCCCCTCAAGCTCTTAGCCATGAGTGGCAGAACTGGAAATAGAATCGGGACCTTTGAGTTTTATCCCAGTGTCTTTTTTTTTTTTTTTTAATTATACACAAGTGTTTTCTAGAATTTAGCTTGCATAAAAATCATCTGGAGGGGTGCCTGGGTAGCTCAGTCGTTAAGCGTCTGCCTTCTGCTCAGGTCATGATCCCGGGGTCCTGGGATCGAGCCCCGCATCGGGCTCCCTGCTCGGCGGGAAGCCTGCTTCTCCCTCTCCCACTCCCCCTGCTTGTGTTCCCTGTCTTGCTGTGTCTCTCTCTGTCAAATAAATAAATAAAATCTTTAAAAAAAATAAAATAAAAATCATCAGGAAAACATGTTTTAAAATACAGGGTTTAAGGCCTGGCCCCCAGAAATTGAGATCCAGTCTGGGGTGGTGCCCAGGAGTCATGTTTTTGGCAGTCAACCCCAGGTGAGTCTGATGCATGTGGTCCACAGCCTTTACAAGTCCCATGAACAGATCACGTTGCCCTAAGGAAACTACTGCACTTCAAAAATGCTATCCTTCTGGGGCACCTGGGTGGCTCAGTCGGTTAAGGGACCCACTCATGATTTCAGCTCAGGTCATGATCTCAGGGTCATGGGATGGAGCTCCTTGTCGGGCTCCATGCTCAGCAGGGAGTCTGCTTAAGATTCTCTCTCCCTCTTCCTCGGCCCTCCCCCCAATCTCTCTCTCTCTCTCTAAAATAAATAAATCTTTTATGGGACACCTGGGTGGCTCAGTCGATTAAGCATTTGCCTTTGGCTCAGGTCATGATCCCAGGGTCCTGGGATGGAGTCCTGCATCGGGCTCCCTGCTCCGCGGGGAGCCTGCTTCTCCCTCTCCCTCTGCCGCTCTCCCTGTTTGTGCTCTCTTGCTCTCTCTTTCAAATAAGTAAGTAAATAAATAAAATCGTTTAAAAAATAATAAAATGAACAAATCTTTTTAAAAAATGCTATCTTTCCCCTTCTGGCAGGTTCAGGTAGGAGCTTCAGCGTGGGCTCAGGCTTTGGAGGAAAGAGGACAGCTCCTCGGAGTGAATTCAGTGGCAAGGTAATAGATACGGCAATAGATGCTGTTTCTGGCACTCCTGGATCTTCCAGTGTCTGCATTATGATTCTGGAATAAAGATGATTTTGAATCTGGGGCCCTGAAGATGAACGGGACCCCAAGATGGCACAGATGACATGCTCCCTGCCACAGGAACAAAGAAGGGGAGCCACGCTGCTCCTTAGATGTCTGCCTGTGACTCAAGTCATGGAGCACCCAGGCAACCCCTCCAGGAGCTCAGTGATGCTGTCCTTAGGCACCTAAGGGTGCTGCCTTAACGAAGAAACCAGCTTTGGCTGTTGCTCTGCGAAGAAGTCTATGTACGTGTGTGATAACACTAGTAATAATAACACAGAGCAGGACATTATCTGCATCCTTTCTTTTATCTGTGAACCTATGTGAAGGTCTAATGACTCTCCATTATTAGCTTAACACCGCTTACTTAACCTTATGTTTTCTTTTGTCTAGTTCTGGGTTTTATTTCCTATCTCTAGAGATCTTGCTCTTTGTTTAACACACTCAAGTGGGATATACTGTTGGCGTGCTCTCAGAGAGGCAGCCCCACATACCCTCCTCCTTCCTGGTATTTGTCGAACTTTACAAATAATTACATTGTGATGATTTGATGATTGTCTTCCCCCTAGACTGCAAGCTTCATGTGGACGGGAATCAACACGTTCCCAGATATAGCCCAGTGCCAGCAAGGCAGAGTGGTGGCTGCATGAATAAGTGGATGGTGAAGTAGCTGACCAATGCACACCTTACGTAACAAAGGGATGCTGGCTGCCCAACCTCTTGTTGGATGGTAAACAAGGAGAAAGTTTGAGATCACCCAAGTGCTGACCAGGCTTGGAGAACTTGCTCTGCACGGCAGATGAAGGGGTCCTGCCATCTTGCATGTCCCAGACTATACTCTTCATCACCCCCCCGTCCTGAAAAGCCCCCCATCCTGCTCTTCCTTGGCCTCCTCTCAATGACGGGCATAGTCACCCCCCTTGTGTCCCAGTCAGGACCCTATGCATCATCCGTGACACTGGCCTCTCCCACATTGACGAAATCCAACTCATCCCCAGCCAGGGGACTCTGTTGGCCTCCCAGTAGCCCCCCTAGGTCTCAGCCCCCCTCCCTTAGCTAATTCCCACTGGACTGTTAGGCTTCACGCAGTCATCCCCTCCCCCTTTCCAGATTCCATCCACTGCCCCCCTTCCTCCCCACCCTGCCACTGCCAGAGTCAGTTAAAAGACATCAAAGGAGCACTCCTTGGATCTGTCTCTCACTGTTCTCATCACCTACAGATGCACTGGCCTCTTTACCTGCCTGTCTCTCCACCTAGACCTAAGAGAACAGAGCCCGGGACTGTGGAAGTTCGTAGCTATTTGTTGGAGGAAGGATAGAATCACAGAGGGACACACCTGTCCTCTCTGGGCCGCTCCTCCAGTCCTTCAATTGGCAGCTGTCTCCAAATGGTTTCTATGGGGTGCTGTTAAAGCAGGGGGGAGGGGTCTTTCTATTCACTGCACCCCAGTTCCTACTGCACCAGATTCATGGTTTTTTTTTGGTCTTAAGATTAACAATTCTATTCGCTTTTGTTTGGAGCAGAATCACTGGGGACCACTGAGTCTGCGGCTCTTGCTGCATTGGGGTTCCCACCATCCCGCACACCATCTGCTAGGCAGGGCTTCTTGAGTTGGGCTGCCCAGCTGTCTCCCCCTGAAATCTGATTCTCCACACCGGCATCTTGTTCCCACAGCTTGCTAAAGTCTTTGTCCAGGGGCCCATCGGGGGCTGAGGATAGAAGGCAGGGTGTGTGATAAAGGAGGATGCTGCTCCCACTGCTCGGGCCCTGACTCCTGAGAATCAGAGGTCTTGCCAACAACCCAAACATTCCCAGAGTGATACAGAGTCACAGAGGCCTGGCTGTTTCTGGAGTGAGCCCATTCTTCTCTTATCAGGAGCATGTGCTCAGCACACCTAGGGGCACCCTGTCCTCTCCTCTCCCGGTCTCTCCACGGCCACCCCAAACCACAGTGTAATTCCACAATGCTGTGAGGCTCACCCAAGCCCTGACGCCATTGTTGGCTGAGTTACTCTAAAGCCACATTCCATGACCTAGAGCTGTCGTTAGAAAAGGAATGGGACCAAGAGGCAGACAGTGCCGGCTCTAGTCCTGGCCCTTCCATTTGCTACTTGCTTGGCCATATGTAGTCACTTTGTTTCTCTAGGTCTCTGTTTCCACATCTGTATAATGGGTTTATGTGCCTTCCCTTTCAACTCACAGAGTTGTGGTGATGGCAACACGAGTTGGTGAGTGTGAAAGTCCTTGTCAAGTAGGGAGGGATGTACAAAGGCAAGGTAAGTACATGCATTAAAAGCAATGAGGGCCAGGCCTCAGAAAGTGGAAAGTAGAAGTTTGCCTCGACATGTCTTACGGTCCATTCTCTAGTCATTTCCATACCAATGCCCATATAGACCATCTAGTTCCAGAAGAGAAGTTGGGCATGTAAGCTGCTGACCACATTAGTGTACATTCATTTAATGTATTACTGCCCTGGGGCATTTTAATTTTAACAGAATGAAAGGGGAGAAACTTAAAGAAATTAATAATGCAGGGGCGCCTGGGTGGCTCAGTCGTTAAATATCTGCCTTTGGCTCGGGTCATGATCCCAGGGTCCTGGGATAGAGCCCCACATCAGGCTCCCTGCTCAGCGGGAAGCCTGCTTCTCCCTCTCCCACTCCCCCTGCTGGTGTTCCCTCTCTCGCTGTGTCTCTCTGTCAAATAAATAAAATCTTAAAAAAAAAAAAAGAAAGAAAGAAATTGATAATGCAGGGGCACCTGTGTGAATGGGAACACACAGGGCAGGGAGATTGTCCTACATAGTGCACATGACTTCATCATCAGGGAAGGGCAGTGCTTTTGTGGGTGGGGCTTTAAAGCTTTGGCCTTATGCCATGCCCCTTCCTCCCGCCACAGAGAGGGGGGCAGTTGAGAAGTTTGGTGGGAGCCAGCACCACTAGGGGATTCCCCCTGTGTGTTCTGAATGGTCTGCCTGCAGGGGAGAAAGCAGCACAGGTGAGTTGTTTAAGAGCACTGTGGCCTTCTCTGAAAAGCTGTTAGCCCACCCCAGGTCTCTAAGACTATTCAGAGTGGAAAAGAAATGATTGTCCCACAGCATGACAGAGGTGTAGGTGGCTCAGCTGCTCTCTGTCCCTATCTGTCTCTAGCTTCTCTTCTCTCCCATTCTGACCTTCAAAGATTGCCATGGGTCTCTGTTCACGAACACACACACATGCAGGGCTCATGGTGAAGTGCCCAGAACCAAGCTGTATGCAGATAGCAGTACAGGCTGGAGGGTGGGAATACGGCCTTGGAGAATTACAAAAACTGGAAAAAATGAAGCTGGCCTTATTGAAGAAGTTGTTTTTCCAAACCTCTCCTCAGGACTTTATTAGATCTTTTGAAGCAAGGAGACCAATAAGTGCATATTTTCTCCTGCACATGGGGTCACCCTGGACTTGAATCCCAATCCAGCAGAGTCTGGACCCCATGGCCCTTCATCTCCTATGCTCAAGCTCTGCCTCGGCAGAAGGCTGGTGACTGTGGCCCTCCATCAACGTTATAGTGCCTGTCTTCAGGTCTCTGCTCCTCAGCAATATGGCCACCACCTTCTACCCAGAATGCTTTCTCCTCCTCCCAGAGGGCATTCTCTTCTTCCCAGAGGGACTTTTTATCCTCCCACAGGGCCTTCTCCTCCTCAAGAAGAGCTCTTTCCTCTACCGACAGGGCTTTCTCTTCCTCCCACAGGGCCTTGTCCTCCTGAAGAAAGTTCCGATCTCTCTCCCATAAGGCATTGTCCTCTTTCCAAAAGGCCTTATCCTCCTTCCAAAAGATACGGTACTTTTTCCAAAAGGTTTTCTCTTCTTCTCGGAAAGATTTTTCCATTTCCCAGAAGGTTTTTTCCTCTTCCCAGAAGGTTTTCTCCTCTTCCCAGAAAGGTCTTTCCTCTTCCCAAAAACCTAAGATCTGACCCCGGAAAGCACGGATCTTGTCTTGGAAATTCCACATCTCTTCCCTGAAATTTTCTATTTTCTTACGAAAAATTTTCATCTCTTCCCGAAAAGCCTTTTCTTCCTGCAGCTTATGGATTAGTTTCTTCTGGCGAATGTTGGGTGAGGAGCCCACCATTGACTGGAAGCAAGCAAGCCTCATCCATTTGCTCACCTTGAAGGGAAACATCTTCTTAGTCAGCCGGAATGGTGGGGTGGCCATGATGGAGAACAGGGCTGTTGGCCAAGTCCAGGTCAGCTGGTCGAACCCTGTGGGGGCAGCACAAGAAACATGTTCATGAGTATCACATGCCAGAGAACAAGCCCTTGGGTCTGTATCATTTGATTTAGAAAAATTTAACCGTTTCTCTCTTTGTCCCAACGGCTGTGTTTGTGAGAGCCGAGGTTTGGTAGACAAACACTCTGAGGGGCCATGGCTTTGGGCTGAAGAGGCGGTCAGTATATTCAAGCTCAAGGCTGCTAAAATCACAGAATCTCAGCCAACAAGGACAGGGGTTCTCAACTAGGGTATCAGAACACACGAGTATGTCATGGTCACTTAAGGTGTGCATCACAGGATTTTTTGCTTTTAAATAATAACGTACTGTAACCCCCAAATGATTTACTTTTGTTAAACCAACCAGAATTCATTTAAAGTTTCGACATCCTCACTTGGGGGTTGCTCAGAACATTCTCATGGTCACGCTCACAGCAGGGTGCCACGTGTGGGAATGTGCTGTTACAGGTCACCCGGAAAACAGAGGGTGAGACCCACTGACATAGAGGGGACTCTTTTAGTAGAAGAGTCTTTGGCGGGGGAACAGAGGCTCAAACAATAAGGTGAGAGACAATGCCAAATGTTGGCAAGGATATGGAAAAGAGGAGCTCTGACAATATGGAGTAATACTGAACAATAGGGAAGACATTTTATGACCCAGCAGCTCCGCTTCCAGATATGTACCCTGAGGAAACTTAGGAATCGTGACCAGGATACACATACAAGAATGTCTGAGGAGCTTTGTTCAGGAAAGCTCAACACTGCAAACAATCCAATGACAATCACAATAGAATGGAATTTAAAAATGGTAGTATATTCACGCAACAGATAGCATAGCTACGTGCAATAATGTGGGTGAATCTTATAAACATAATGTTGAAAGAAAGAAGCAGGATCAAAGAATTTCAAAAAATAAATTCCCAAACAGGCAAGACTAAACGCTATTGTTTATGGAAATATACATAGGTGATAACACAAAAAGGCACAGCAAGGAAGTGAGTCCCATAATTCGAGATAGTGGTTACCTGTAGGGGGGAGGATGAGGCGGGGAGGTGTGATACTAGGGTGGTGACTAGGTGAGGACGTGAGTGGGGCTTCTGAGGGGCTAGCAGTCTTCTATTTCTTTACTTGGAAGCTGGTTGCATGTGTGTTCATTATGAAAATGTGCTAAGCTGTATGTATATATTTTATGTACTCCAGTAAATGTATTATATTTCACAACAAAATGTAAGTTAGGGAGAAGGGAAGGAAGGAAGAGAAAGAAAGAAAGAAGAAAGGAAAAGAACAGAACAGAACAGAGAGAGAGAGAGAAAGGAAAACATTGCCATACATCTCAGGTATCAGATATCAGAACTTTCAGAACTATCCACAGACATTCCAGTTAACTACAAAGGTGGGTGGAGGGATGAGAAGGTCTGGGCATTGTAGAATGGGCAGAAGCAAGGGGGGCATGCACCTGGTGAGGACACTGATTTCCATTTTGAGCCTTCTGGAAGCAGCTGCCGGGGTCGGCTTCACTCAGCAGGCCTCGCCAAGCACCACGCGATGGAGCAACATGAATCCCTTTGGGAGATTTCTGGGCTTTCCCCTTTTTTCCATGCTCTGACTTGGGAGCAGCCGGGGTATGTGTGCGCGCACGCTCACAGTGAAGAGCTAGACGGTGGCTCCGCTGTGGGCAGCCGGGGGCACCAACATATCCACGCAGCCACACAAGCCAGAAACCTGGAGCTTACCCCCGACTCCCTCCTCTTCCTCACCAGACTTTGAATCCATCATCAACCCTCCCAGTTAACACTTCTTGAAACCAGGCCCCCTGCTTCATCTCATTGGCCGCAGCTGGCTTAGGCCGGGACCCCTGTGACCGTCTCACCAGTCCCTTTGGGACTGAGCTCACCCTCCCATCCGCCCCTACCGTAGCCCCAGGGGTGTTTCTAAAACACATCACGTCACACCTGCTCACAAAGCTCTGAAGACCCCACAGCCAAATCCAAACACCCTAATAAGGTTCCCACTGTCTCCAAAGCTAAGTTTCAGTACAAATAGGCTATATCCAGTTCTCTGGACGAGACCCTCAGTTTCTTGCCTCCAAGCCAAGGAACATGCTGCTATCCTCTGTGCGGATTTTTTTTTCTCCCATTGTGGGCTGGAATTCCTGTCCACAGCTGTCCCCTCTGAAAGCTACTTGGACCCTCCAGCGCCTGGGTGGTGCAGTCGGTTAAGCATCTCTCCAACTCTTGGTTTTAGCTCAGGTTGTGATCTCAGGGTCGTGAGATTGAGCCCTGCATCAGGCTCTGTGCTCAGCAGGGAGTCTGCTTGAGATTCTCCCTCTCTCACTGCCCCTCCCCACCATGCTTTCTCTCTCTCTCTCTCAAATAAATAAATAAATCTTAAAAAAAAAAAAAAAAAACAAGCTACTTGGACCCTCCAGATGAAGTCAGTCACCACCTCCTCGATGCCACCGTGTCTCCCCACTCCCCTGATTGACTTGTCGCACTAGGTTGAAATTAGGCATGGGCGTGCCTTGTCGCCGTCCCTATAACCCAGTATCTAATATGAAGCTGGGGGTATAAGAGGTAATTGATAAAAATGTTGGTTGACTTGAACTGAATTTCATTGAATTTTGGAATTTTGATTTTCTATGTTGTATTATGGTTATTTGTCTTATTTATGTAGCTGTTGATATCTCAAGGTGGGAGAAAGTGCCTTCCTCTTCAAGTGCCTACATTTATTTCTTTCCTCTATGAGAACACAAAGCAGGCCCTCAATAAGCGTTTGTTGACCTGGATTCGGAAACTCTATGAGCAAAGCCTCAGGGTCAACTAGAGTCCAGGATAGCAGTCAACAACAATCAGCTTTCTAATTATAATGTCAGGAACAACATCAACTACCCGCTCATTTATTCAGCCCTTTTATGCTGGGCATTTCACCAGCATTACCTGTTTAATCCTTTTAACCATAATGTGAGATAGGCACCTTGATTAACCTCATTATACAACTCAGGCTTGAGTAAGTTAAAAACCTGTTCAAACAATTAAGTAGGTGAGTCAAGATTCTGCTAGTAAGTGCTAGAAGTGCATTACGTGGTCAAGCAATACTGCTTGTAAACACCATCGGGCTGATATTTTCACTAGGAAGATGTGTGTGTGTGTGTGTGTGTGTGTGTGTGTGTGTGTAAGAGAGAGACAGCATTTGTATCAAGCCCTGGACCTACTGATAGCAACTTAATGATAACATTTAGCAACTTGGTCACTAATTTTAAATGAATCTCTTCTCCTCATGCAATCCTACTGCTGGAGGAAAATATGCTGATACCCACACTAAGAAGCATATCAAAGAACATAGAATGTTACCACTGAAGAAAATAACTATATTTTTCAACAAACAACAAAAAAAGACTCACAAAAGTCTACTTTCGTATGTGAGACCTGTCCCCAATTTGCAACAAAACAAAACAAAACAAAACAAAAACCAACCAACGAACAACAAAAACCACTTTTGTGCAGGCTTCTGACTTTCCTCTGAAATGTTTGCTGGACCTATCCCAACACCAGAAGGAACCACCTTCCAAATTACACTAAAGCTTTATTTCTTACTCCTTGGGAAATGTTCGCACTAACAGAGCACTCACGGAATCAGATTAATAAATTCCTTTTTCCTTTTGGCCAGAGATGCCAACTGCTGCCTAATTCCGCATTTCCCTCTGTCCAGTTTCTTCCAAGCTCTTCTCTGGCTCTTGCCGCGGCCACACACATTCTGACGCTCTAGCACCAGTTGTTGCTCTTGGCGGGCCTTCCTCTGAGGGCTGAGCTCCATAAACAAAGAGTGAGGGCATTCTTGAGGAGAGAGCCCCACAAAGCTGGGTGGAGAAGTCAGTTCTGGGGGGCTGGCTCAGTCCACGGAGTCACTCGAGAATAGGACAAAACTACAAATCATGAGTCCGTGAGCACCAAGTGTTCACTCTACCTGCTTTTCCCCCTGAGTCTCACTGCCTGTTGGCAACAGCAGGAGAAATGCGCTTATGGCACTTGTTGACAAGAAACTTCTCCTTGTATTGTATTATAAGTATTTGGGGACTGCCCCTTGTTGCCAGAGGATCTGGGTTCCTACGTGTGGAGAAACAGAGGCCCATGGGCTGAAACTTCTTCAGCTTCCAGCTCCCCTCTTGGCACCCACGTCTGGGTTAACACCCTCCTCTGGGCTCCTGGGCAAAGCTGGACCCTCCCCGCATCTCCTCACAACCCAGTGGGGACCTTATTTCCTCAGGGATCCCTCACTCCTGGGCCTTCCCCGTCTCTCTCTCTCTCTCTCTCTGCTCATTCTGGCCTCTGGGCACACAAACAC
This sequence comes from Halichoerus grypus, assembly GCF_964656455.1. NCBI lineage: Eukaryota > Metazoa > Chordata > Mammalia > Carnivora > Phocidae > Halichoerus > Halichoerus grypus. Next base: position 60,926,263 of record NC_135715.1, on the reverse strand, counting down.
AATCCAGTCCCTCTCATCTTCAAACCACCACCCAAGTGCCTGACCACAGAATCCGCTAACTCCCTGAGCCCATTTGCTAGCCCTCTCCTCCTTGAAGAGTCTTCTCAGAGAGCAGCCACCAACCGCTATCCACCACTTCTGAATTGCACGTACGCCGCATCCTCCAGCAATCTGTCTTTTGCCTCCTCACTCCACCAAAACTGTATTCATTAAGATCAAGAGTGACTTGCTGGTTGTTCAGTCCTTCGTCCTCACTGACCTCTGGGCAGCATTTGACTCTAGTCCTTTTTGAATCTCTTTCTCCTTGGCTTCTATAACACCAGGCCAGCCTGCTCCAGTCCCACCTCCCGGGCCGCTCTTTCTCCATCTGTTTGTGGACCCCTTTTCCCGATGGAATGTGCTTTATCCACAGAAGGCAGTACCCACCTCATGGAGCTCTTATAGGAAATAAATTGGGTATGTCGAGTGCTTAGCCCGGTACCTGGCCCATAGCAAGTGTCAATAAACAGAAAACCATTTTTGCCTTATCTCTCAGCCACCCTCCCTGATGCCTAGGCTCTGGCCACGCGCAATCCCTCCAGCGTGCCAAGGTTTCCTCAGTTCCCGCCATACTGTTCTCTCTCCCTGGATAGCCTTGCCTAACCTCACTTCACTTCACCTAGCTAACCCTTCCGGACGCGGTTACCTCCTCTAGCAGCCTCTCCTGACGCCCCAGTCTCCACCAAGTTAAGACTGAGAATACGCTCCTCTTGTCCCACTAGGAACACTTTGTCTCACATCTCTATGCCTGGCATCCAACACAACGACAGGTACATAATACATGTTAAGTAAATGGCAGCTGAACGAAGGGGAGTCTCCAGGTTAGTATGTTAGAGAAAAATTCATTTGCAAGTTTTTCTCGTGATCATTTAAATTATCTTTGAGGAAGAGATAAATTAAGTACAATATCAAATGTGTATTTAGATATAAAGCATAAGATAAAACTGTAAATGTGTACCTACAGAGATATAAAAACATGAATCAAAGAAACACGCCTAATCTCCAATATTGTACTTCAAGACAGGAACTTAGTTTTAAGGAAAACATTATATATAACTCTATGCTTTGAACCGATGCTATCCAATCTAAAGCCAACAGTTACTTACTGCTTAGCTGTTTCCCAACTGGGCAGGTACTGTAGCCCTCAGAAGGCTGGCAATCATTGTCACATCACAGACCCCCTAAGGCTGTCTGCGATGACCCCTCTGCCCGTCTCAGGCCTGACTCACAGGGTAGGGAGGGCCAGGATGGGCTAGAGACTTTAAGGAATGGAGAGGGAAACACTTGCCCGTCTTCCATCTTTGACTTCACCAATAGGGTGGCTGTTGATGACTCGCAAATGATTGTTACCTCACATTCTACCTGGATTGTGTCCAGGAGCAGGCTTCTGGAAAATCCCATTGCCATTGGGGGTTTGTAGGTGATGAATCATTTCTCTGGCTGCCCTGGAGCTGCTGTCTTTTGGCTTTTGACAGTTGGACTTCGATGTGCCTGGGCGTGGATCTCTTTGAGTTTATACACCTGCAGTTTGTTGAGCTTCTTGGAGATGCAGATTTGATGCAGTTTTTCCCCAAAATTTGAGAAGTTTTTGGTCATGATCTCTTCAAATATTCTTTCTTCCGCTTTCTTTATTCTTCTTCTAGGACTCCTTTTATATGTAAGTTAGGAGCTTGATGATGTCCCACCGGTCTCTGAGGCTCTGTGCATTTTCTTCATTCATTTTCTTTCTATTGCTTAGACTGGATGATCTCAATTGATCTGTCAGTGCTCATGCAGGCAGTTTACAATTCTGCCTTAGCCCTCACTTCCTTGCTTGTGCAAGACCTCAAGGCCAGTCAGAGGTGAAGAATTATGACCTCCTTAGGTCTTTCCTGGGCATGTACACAGTCACATATGTGTGACCTTCTAGATTCCCATAAATATGTTAGAATTTTTCATAGTCTCCACATTATTCCCCAGTTTTTCCTTTTAGGTTACTACTCAGCTTCTTATATGCTCCAACTGGTAACACTGCCTCAGGAAACTGAGATACTAAAAAAATTGCCACTATTTTTTTGACAAATGCCCTGAGGATAGGGCTATTTGCACAGAAGTAGCATTGACTTAGGTCAAATAAAGACAAGTCCTTTGGACGGAGCTTTTCAGTGAACTGCCCCACAAGTCAAATAGTAATGATTCTTTGGAGATGGGGATTTTGCGGGGCTCCAAACCCAACCTGATCCCTTACTTGGCCATTCTAGAGGTCCCAATCATTGGTTTTAATCATTATTCTTTTCTAATATATATACTGAAGACTATCGGTCTCCCTATAAATACACTTACTTGGATCTCACATGTTTTGATGTCACATTTTAACTATCCTTCAATTAAACTATTTTCTGATATTCAGTGTAATTTCTTCTTTGGCCCACTGGCTATGTATAAGTATGTTACTTAATTTCCAAATATGTGGAGATTTTCCAATTACCTTTTTGTTATTGATTTTTAGCTCAATTCCACTATAATCTATGTCTGCACAAAGTATATGATTTGGATACTTTGTATCATTTCAATTATTTCAATTTGTTAAGACTTGCTTATGGCCCTGCATATATTAAATTTTGATAAATGTTCCATGTTCACTCAAAAATAATTGGCATTCTTCAGTTGTTTGATGCCATGTTCTCTCTATATATGAATTAGGTTAAGTTTTTAACTATGTTCAAATCTTCTATATCTTTGTCGATTTTTATGACTGTTCTATCAGTTACTGAGAGGATATGCTTACAGATCTATTTCTCTTTCCAGTTCTGTCAGTTTTTGCTTTATATGCTTTGAGGCTAGGTTATTAGGTACACACATATTTACAATTGTTGTATTTTCTTAGCACATTAACTTTTATTTTTATGAAATGCCCCTCTTTATTTTTGGTAAGGCTTCTTTCCTTAAAGTCTATTTTGATGTTAGTATAGACACATCACCTTTCTTTCATGTTGGCGCGGTATATCTTTTCTATTTTTCCATTCCAACTTTTCTGTGACCTTATATTTAAAGTGTGGTTCTTGTGACTAGCATATAACTGAGTTTTGTGTTTTCCACTCTGAAAAATTTGTCATCTCATTGGGGTATTATTTTATATTCACATTTAATATAATTACTGATGTATATTTTGATTTGGCTCTCTCATCTTAGCATTTTTTTTTAGACCCACTTATTTATTCTAGACCCACTTCTTTCTTTTTTCTTTCAGAGTAATTGATTATGCCATTTCCCTTTATTATTTCATCAGTTATATGTTCTTTTAGTAATTATCCTAGAGATTAAAATAGGCATCCTTGAACTATTAAAGTATAATATACATTTTTACCTTTATCACATCACTGTAATGCTAGAATCTTAGAAGATTTTAGCTCCATTTACACCCCTCCTTCTCAACTTTTACATTTTGTTGTCATGAATTTTAATTCTACATGTATTTAAGACTCCAGAAGACTTTACTATTATTGTTTTGAGAAGTCAGTGTTTATTTATAATTACACATATTTTTATCCTTTCTGGTTCTCTTCATTTTTTGCTGCATCTCTATGCCTCTCTTTGAGATCATTTTCTTTTGACCCCCAAAATCATACCCTTTAGGTTTCCTTTATTATGGGTCTTGTGATGACTTCTCTCAGTGCTTATTTTTTGAAAATACTTTTATTGTGCTGTCATTTTTTATACCATCCAACAGATTTTATTTATAAAATAATTTATTTAACGTGTTTCTATTACGATGTAAACAAATGATTCATTTTTTTGGTTCTCACAGTATTGAGTATTTCATGGTAATAGGATTTCAAAGCATTGTAAGAAATGAATTTTAATTTCTGTAAACATACTGGTGACAAAATCAGCATTTGTCTCTGTTGAATTTGTATTATCACGACATTGGTTCTAAGTTTTTAATAGAAAGGAAGAAAATGTACTTTGGGGCTACCCAACACTGAAATTCTAACATCAGTAACTTTGGTTTTTACTCTGGAATGCAATCCTTTATGATCCCATTTGTCTTCATTTTCAAAGCATATTTCCACTGGTTAGAGAATTCTCGGTTAGTTGTTATTCTGGCTTTTACTGTTCTGTTGAGAAGTCAGCATCAATTTAATTGTTGCTTTTTTAGAAAAGTAGTATGCTTTTTTTGTTTTTAGCTGCTATTAAGACTTTGCCTTTTATCTTTAAGTTTTATTTTGTGTGATTAAATATGCTTTACTTTGTATTTGTCATGCTTGGAATTTGAAGCATATCCTGTTTCTATGGCTTAATGATTTTTATCATTTTGGGGCATTCTTGGCCATATCTCTTCAAATATATCTTCTCAATTTCTTCTCTCTTCCATTTCCAATAACATATATGTTAAACATTTTCACTGGGTTCCTTATATTTCTTATGCTCTTTACTATATTCTCCTTTTTTTTTTTTTTGTCTTTGTGGTTTAGTTTGTGCATTTTCTACTGCCCTATATTCCAGATCATTATTGTGTTTTCAGCTGTGACTAATCTGCTGTTTATTTATCCACTCAGTCTTTTCTTTTATTTATTGGATATTATTCAGGTCTGGAATATCCATGTGATTATTTTGCATAGTTTTCAGGGGTTTTCGTGCCAAGTTTATTCATCTTGATTTTTAAGTCCATGAATATATTAGTAATAGTTCAAAGTGTATGTCTTATTATTTAAAAAATCTGGATCTTCTGTGGATTTCTTTCTATTGTCTGTTTTTCCCTTTTGGTTGTCTGTCAAAACTTGTTTTCTTATATGACTGGTTACTTTTATTGATGTTATCTTTTTTCAGAGGTACTTATTTTTTGCTTTTAGTAGACAGAGAGGCTAGAAGCTGATTACCTGAATCCAATCAGGTGTTGCTATGATTCTAAAACTAGGCCTTAATCCCTGTGAGATATGCTTCTCCAGTTGACTCTTTCTCCAAAAAATATGTTTGTGATGTTTTCCAGTACCTCTCCCCTCTAATAAGTTCTTTTTTTTTTTTAAGATTTTATTTATTTATTTGGCAGAGAGACACAGCGAGAGAGGGAACACAAGCAGGGGGAGTGGGAGAGGGAGAAGCAGACTCCCTGCTGAGCAAGGACCCCCCCCCCCCCCGACGTGGGGTTTGATCCCAGGACCCTGGGATCATGACCTGAGCCGAAGGCAGACACTTAAAGACTGAGCCACCCAGGCGCCCCCCCCCAATAAGTTCTTAAACTCTAATTTTATCCCTCTAAACATTTTCATATTGATGAAACCTCTCTTCATACTTTCCAGCTTTTCATTCACTGCTTTTACTTTTAGAATCAGCTTCAAATGTCACTCACCTCTACTGACTTGATTCCTTATTCAGATCTTGGTCTAAAAAATTCTCCCTGACTAGATATTTCTGAGATTCCAGTATTTCTACTTGTTCCCAGCAAGATATGTTGTCTCAAACAACCTAGTCAGCCACTGCCGAGTACAAGACTCATATGGGGGCTTATAACCAAAGGAGTGACAAAATGTAACTCAAGATCGTTGACCTAGCCAAAGGCCCAAAGTAGATGCCAATAAATTAATTGTATAATTGATATCGCTAGCACTGATTGATCATTAACTATGTGCCCAGCTGCTGTTCCATGTGCTTTGACATGTATTTCCTCACAACAAATTAATAAATTAGATAGTATTGCTACCTTCATTTTGTAGATGAAGAAAGAAATACATAGAGAAGTTAAGAAACTTGCCTAAGGTCATACAGGAGTAGAGCCGGTATTTGAACCTAGGCAGTTTTGTTCAGGACACATCCCTCTCTGATGCAGAAGATTGCTGTGATAATGGAGGCAACAGGTGGTCTGAGTCATGATGGGTATTGTAGCTGGGGAGTCAGAGGGGAATCAATAGCTACAGGAAATAATTCAAAGAAAGACTCATTAGGTGATCAAAACAGTTGCATGGGATGAAGACTAAGGAAGTAAGGGCAAGACTAAGGTGCCTGGCCTCAGTGCCTGGAAAGTGACCAGGCACTGATTAGAAATTTGAAATTGAGATGGAGTTGATTTAGATGAGTTGAAGTATTGTTACAGGAAACCTGTGAACCTCAGTAATTCACAATTCATAAAATGTTGGTTATTCCAAAGAAACCTTATAGCCTCTGGGGGAAATAGCAAATGAAATTATTATTGCTGAATGTGAATGGAGTACTGAAAATAACTTGATCCTGAGCATCAGTGAGCTCACAGGATTGAAAAGGATAAGCTTTTCCCTAGCACCACCTGCTTTGCTCCAAATCAACAGCTCCTGTTCCCTCAAGACAGAAAGTTTAGCTTAAATTTTGTTCAATATTATTATTTAAAAAATAATATTGTCATTATTGCCAATTTTCAGAACAATACATGCTCATTGTAAAAAATATTAGGAAATAGAGCAAGGATGAAGAAAAAAATTAAAATCATCCATAATCCCAGTACACATTTGTGGTATAGTCTTCCACTATTTTTCCTGTGCTAATGGCTAGATATATTCTGTGTGACTGGTTTTCTGCTGTGCATAGTGCCTTGTGGCTTGCCTTTTTAGGTAATAACATAGCATAAGCACTCCCCCATTTCTTTAAATATTTCTGAGAACATGATCTTTAATAACTGCATGAGTGCACATTCCCCTCTTTTTGGAAATTGATTTATTCTGTTAGGAATATATATTATTTTCCTGGAAGAGTAGGTCAAACCAGAAAGTTGCTCACAGATGAAGAGAATGGCAACGTAATCATTCATTGCTGCCCATGGCCTCAGTCTCTGCACTGAAAGAAAAGAATTCTTTCTAGCAGCACCAGTCATAGAAAGGGATCATTCATGGGAAGTTGGCCTTGTGAGGGCAGAGATTTTTTTTGTTCCTGACACCTCACAGTGCCCATTCTACAAAGAGCTTCTGAAATCAAGCAGAAAAAGATAAACAACCCGATAGATAAATGACCAAAGACTGTGAATAAATTGATTGCAGACAAACAAAAATGACTCTAGGAAAAAATTCCCAACCACACTTAAAGAGAAATGAAATTGAAAATAAATATTGCATTTCCTACCTACCAGATTGGCAAAAATCCAAAAGTTTGACAATGCACTCTGTTAGCAAAACTATGTGGAAATAGGCCTCTTTATACCGTGCTGGTAGGAATGCTAAATGTTACAACCCCTAGAGAGGGGAATTGGTCGGTATCTAACAAAATTACAGATGCAGTTACCTTTTGACTCCGCAACTCCATGTCTGGAAGTGTATCCCACAGGTACACCTCTACAAGGACAAAATGACAGCTATAAAGGTTATGCAATTCATTGGAGTATTGTTTGTAACTTCAAAAAATTGACAATGATCCAATTTTCCAGCAATAAGGGACAACTTAAATAAATGATGTCCTGTCCACCCAGCAGAGTACTATGCAGCTGTAAAAAAAAAAAAAATACAGCAAAGGCTCTACGTGTGTTGATATGGAGAGCTCTCCAGGATATACACAGTAAAAAAACCACCATCAACAAGGTAAAGAATACTGCTACATATTGTGTAAGGGAGAAAATAAGAATACATACCTATGTATTTGCTTATATTTGCACAAAGAAATATTAGAAGAAAGGGTGGCTGGGTGGCTCAGTTGGTTAAGAGTCTGCCTTCGGCTCAAGTCATGATCTCAAGGTCCTGGGATTGAGCCCCACATCGGGCTCCCTGCTCTGCGGGGAGCCTGCTTCTCCCTCTCCCTCTCCCTTTGTGATCTCTCGCTCTCGCTCTTGCTCTCTCTCAAATAAATAAAATCTTAGAAAAAAAAAGAAGTAATAGAAGAAAAACAACAAGCTAATAAAAATGGTTATTTATGAGGGAAACAGTGGAGGGGACAGGAGTAGAAACAAGACTCTTCTGTGAGTATCTTTCATGAAGGCTTTGGTCTTTGAATGATGTGTGTTATAAAGTCTAAAACAAAAAATTCTTAAAATAGGAAACAAACCCATGAACATAACCATACATCCGTTATTACCAGGCCCGCACAGAGGAAGGATTTATTTCAAGTGACATTAGAGCACAGTGCTTTGACTTTACCTCTTAGTGGCTACACCACGTGACGTTGGTCAAAGGGCACCATGTGAGGTCCTACAACGTGTCCTCCATGAAGGTGGGTGTTATGGGGCGAGTTGTGTTCCCCCAGAACGTCTTATGTTGAAGTTCTAATCACAGTACCTCAGAATGTGACCATATTTAGAGATGGGGTCTTTAAAGAGGTAATGAAGTTAGAAGGAGGTCACTGGGGTGGGCCTGAATTCAATATGACCCGTGTCCTTGTAAGAAGAGAAAAACAGGACACAAACATGCACAGATGAGAGACCATGTGCAAGCACAGGAGAAGGTGGCCGTCTACAAGCCAAGGAGAGAGGCCTTAGAAGAAACCAAATCTGCCAATACTTTCATCTTGAATGTCTAGCCCCCAGAACTGTGAGAAAAATAAATTTCTGTTGTTTAAGCCGCCTAGTCTGTGGTTACAGACTGTCGTTACAGCGGCCCTAGCAAACTAATACAGCGAGGGCTTTTGCTTCATTTACTGCTTCCTTCCTGCACTTGACAGTGTCGGACACATAATAAACAGAGTTCTTGAATGAATGAATGAATGTCCCACTCCTAGAGTGTCAAATAAAAACAGGAGAAAAGATCTCTACTTGCAGCTCTCCTCTATCTGTGGTTTCTGTTCTTTGGCTCCTCCTCCTATTTTTTTTTTTTTTTTTAATCTCAGAAGAGGTTACCCTCTTGTTTTCCTCTCCCATCCTCTTCTTCCAGTGGAGGAAAGACTTTTACTCACCAGCCTATCCTCCGGGGATTTTCTGAATGTCACATTTTCTTCTGTGCATTCCTTCGGATCTCTTTGTTCTTGGTGGTTGAGGCAGATTGGGCTTTCCAAAGATGGCCTTAACAAGATCTCTCATTCCTTACACTTTTCTTACCCTGTGACCTCCCAATCCCCCATCAAGAGGCAGAGTCTTTCCCCTCCCCTTGAACCTGGGTGGACCTTTGGATTGCTTCAACCAACAGAGCACAGAGAAGGTGATGCTACGTGACTGCTGAGCATCAATTGTGTTGGCCATGCTACCAGCTTTCCAGTGAGAGTGGACATCTTGCTCTAGCTCCAAGCCCAGTGAAGTCACGCCAGTGGGCTGGAAAAAGCCACAGGGGAATTATTTATAGGGCAGAAGGCAGCAAGGACTGGGATCACACACATACACACACACACAGCTGTTGTTAAACATTACCCGCAAACCACTATTTCTGAGGGTAGATCATAAAAAGTGATTACAGCCTCCCCTGGTGCTCCATCTCTCAGTACATGTGCTCTTAAATCCGAGCCAGCATGCTGTGTGGCAGCCAGGGCACATGCAGAGGCCACATGTAGTGTTCCGGCTGACAGCCCCAGGTAGCCTCAGCCACCACTGTACCTGTGAGTGGGAAAGCCCTCCACGACCGCAGCCTCAGCCTCCATCTGTCTGTGAGCCCCGCCAGCTCCCAGAACTGAGAGATATAATAATAAATGATCATTGTTTTACACCACTTAGCTTGGAGTGGTTATTCAGCAACAGCTAATCGGAACAGTGATGCTTATCTCTGGCCTTCATGATGGCACCGTAAGTTAAGAGGAACGAAAATGCATCAGTTTAACATTTAAAAAATGTATCAGTTTTGCATGATAAATCTTCCTGCTCAGAGTGAGATTTATTTGTTCACTCATTTATGCAGCAAATATGTACTGAGTGCTAATTAAGCACCAAAGCCCGTGCTCACTCCATGTGAGGGGTAGAGGAGCTCCCTGTGCACAATGGAGACAAAATGGAAACAACCAAATACGGACATAGCATGAGAGGCACCCACAGAAGTGTGTCCAGGATCCCCTTGGAGTGCAAAAAGGAGAAAGGGGCCTAACTTTTCTTTGTTGGGAGGTGCCCAGAGCGCAGCAGATAGTTGAGGAAGACCTCGGAAAGTCTGTCTGGACTGAGTCCTGAAAGCTCGGTGGTTTTCCGTATTATTAGCAGGAAAGGTTTTCCAGGCAGAGAGCGGCCCACGAGAAGGAATGAAACACTGGGATCCTGAAGCCCTTGCTTTGTATGACTGGACAGTCCCCCATTACTGATCCACAGTTGCCGGAAGATTAGGATCAGGCAGGTGCACGCTGAGGCACGTTGAGAAACAGAAGGCTGGAAAAATAGGTTGAGACCAAGTTATGGAGACCCTTGACTCTATCCTGAAAAAAAACTTTTGGTAAAATAAAAATTAAAATATTATTTTACAATTATCATATGGTTTCACTCATATGAGGAAACTGCCAGAGGATCGTAGGGGGGCAGGGGAAAACGGAATGGGAAGCAATCAGAGAGGGAGACAAACCATGAGAGACTCTTAAGGAAAGGAACTGAGGGTTGCTGGAGGGGAGGTGGGTGGGGGGATGGGGTAACTGGGTGACGGGCATTAAGGAGGGCATGTGATGTGACGAGCACTGGGTGTTATATGCAACAGATGAATTAATGAACTGTACCTCTGACACTAATGATGTACTATATGTTGGCTAATTGAATTTAAAATTTTAAAAATAATAAAAATAAAATATTGTTTTAAATCTATTACAAATCAACAAACAATGTCATGCTTAATGATAAAACACTCAGGGCTTACTAGGTGCCTGTCACGTATGACATTGCACAGTGATTTAGCTGTGCCAACTGTTTACAGCCGGTGATTGGCTGGTGCTGCCATTCTGATTGGTCAGGGCCCTTGTCCAGGTTTTAAGCATTGCATTTTGAAAATATCACCCCTAAAAACATTATTAAAATCAAGAACAGGACAGGGGTGCCTGGGTGGCTCAGCTGTTAAGCGTCTGCCTACGGCTCAGGTCATGATCCCAGGGTCCTGGGATCGAGCCCTGCCTCTGGCTTCCTGCTCAGCGGGAAGCCTGCTTCTCCCTCTCCCACTCCCCCTGCTTGTGTTCCCTCTCTCGCTGTGTCTCTCTCTGTCAAATAAATAAATAAAATCTTTAAAAAAAAATCAAGAACAGGACAAAGTGGGTAAGCTTTCACCATTTTGAGAGCAATAGCCAATACATTAGACAAGGAAATAAAACAAAAGGAAGGGGCAAAGCCATCATTATTGGGGGATGATTTGATTTTCTATCTTAAAAAAAAAAAAGAATCAACTTATCCAGAGGATTTCTCCCCCCCGGGGGAACTCAACTAAATCACTCTTTAAAAAAAGTAATCTGGAGAAGTAAATATGTGAGAATGATGAGGAGCCTGACCCAGTGTCTCTGGCTTCAGAAATCCAGGTGAGGAGAGAGAACAAGTTGGGGGGCTGGGGCGGGAGCCTGGCGAAGGCAGCCATTTCTGACCAGAGGCCAAGGTCCCACAAAGGGCTGGCAGATGGTAGGGGAGGAGGTGTGGGGGGAAGAGAACCCCTGGTAGGTGGTGTTGAGCATTTTCCCAACTGTGACACATACTCCTGGGGACTCTGAGGAAGAGGTACATGAAGACAGGAATTATTCCTTTCCCTCAATGCTCTAACTAGACCTGAGTCAAAGGATTGAAGCTGGAAACCTCCCAGGGAGTGAAGAATCAATCCGCAGGGACATCGTGTCTTCACACCCTCCCTAGAGCCACTGGGACCCCCAGAAGTGGGGCTCATGCATGCCCTGACATTTTCTGCCCCGAAAACTACCCAGTTCCACAGGGCCCTTAGAATCTTCAAGATTGACTACCTTTTTTTTTTTTCTCCTCCTAGACCCAGGAGTTCTTGTTCATTTATTTATTTATAAAATTGTGGTAAAATACACATAGCATAAACTTTACCATTTTAACCATTTTAAGAGCACAGTTTAGTAACATCAAGTACATGGATGAGGTCCGTTGTGCAGTCATCACCACCATCCATCTCTAGAACCTTTCCATCTTGCAAAAGTGAAATTGTACCCAATTAAAAATAACTCCCTTTTCCCCTCTCCCCCCGAGCTCCTGGCAGTCACCACCACCTTCTGTCTCTGAGTTTGACCACTCTAGGTACCTCACGTAAGTGGAATCCTACTGTGATTGTCCTATTTCCCTTAACATAATGTCCTCAAGGTACATCCCAGTTGTAGCCTGGGTCAGGGGTTGACGTTTCCATTCTTCTTCTGACTATAAACTAGTTCAGGACTCAGACATCTTGCTCCTCTTTTTCTTAAATTATCCTCAAGAAAATTATAATGCTGAGAAAAGTCCAAAAGGGAATAAAGTGTTTATTGAAAATGCTTTCTGATTTAAGTGGAAGTTGACGTGAGGGACCCTCAGGGTTTTCTCCCAAAATAGGAAGCTGCCAGGATTAGTGGATGGTAAATATAGAAAAAGTGACTCAAATAGAAGAGTGACATCAGAGTAGAAAGCTCTCCAAGGAAAGCATGAGAAGAACAAGAGTGGCTGTACAGGGCTGATTTATCGGAGAATAACACACAAGAAAAGACAACCTTCTGCACTGTCTGGGGGAGGAAAATGGGGACAATCCTCCGCGAACAGGGGAGTCAGTGGATTGTTTCTTTGATTGCTCCTTGTGTGGTATGCAACTTGGTCTTTGGCCAACTTTAATACCTCCCTTTATTTCTATGGCTTCTGTCAAGAATCAGGCATACCCTCATTAACTCACAGCCTCCTTTGTAATTAAACTCAGCGATACACGCATTAACTCATTACTCTTTTGAATTAAAATTCCTTATGGGATACATTGGATTTTATGAAGTAACCCTTTTACTCATAGTGTCTGGCTTAGAGTAAGCCCTATTTGTTCAATGAATGACTGAATTCACTTCTACCAGCAGGGCTCCATTATGTAGGCCACCTCAAGGCTTATTCGTGACAACATGCATAATAAAGCTTACACTCTTAATTTAATTTTTAACTCAACTCTACTAACATTTCCCCGTGTGGCCTTTATTCGTATGGCAATAAGTGTAGTGGGCAAGAGCATGGACTCTGGATCACACTGCCTGAGTTTAAATTCATTACCCACTCAGGAACTTTGTGATCTTGGGTAGTTACTTAATCTCCCTGTGCCTCACTCTACTTATCTGTGAAATGGGTGATATTAATAGCACCTGCCCTGCTTTGGGCAGCATTTCCAACAGTGGTTTTGCACTCATTTCCAACCGTAGCTGCTTCCATCGTCAGCTGCTAATCTCTGAGTTGCCTACCACCCCCCACCCCAAAACTTCCGTTTGCCTTTTCTGTTAGCCGTTCCACTTTTGTAACTAATTCTTCATTTTATTTATTTATTTATTTGAGAGAGAGAGAAAGCTGAGCAGAGGTGGGCAGTAGGGGCAGAGGGAGAGAGAGAAGCAGAGTCCACACTGAGCCCAGAGCCCAACGCCGGGCTCAATCCCAGGACCCCGGGATCATGACCTGAGCCAAAGGCAGACGCTTAACCGACTGAGCTACCCAGGCGCCCCTACTAATTCCTCATTTTAAATTCACTGTTTTAAGTGATAAGCCTATTCTTATTTATTTATTTGAGAGAGAGAGAGGGATAGAGTATGAGCAGGAGAGGGAAGGGCAGAGGGAGAAGGAGAAGCAGACTCCCCGCTGAGCGTGCAGCCTCACACGGGGCTCGATCCCAGGACCCTGAGATCATGACCTGAGCTGAAATCAAGAGTCGGACACTCAACCGACTGTGCCACCCAGGCGCCCCGAATGTAAGCCTATTCTCATTGTTACTATCATTTAGACTTCGAATCTCATCATCACTTTCCAAAGACCCTTGCTTTTTCAAAAACAAATCCCTCTATTTCCGTACATAAATATAAATTGTCTAGTTTGGGAGCAAATATTCTCTGACCCTTTGCTGGGCCCACAGGTGCACCTGGAAAAGCTGAGAGACCAGCCAGTATTCCTCCCTCGCTGACCCCCCAGGAGGACTGCCCCATACCCTGAAATTTAGTCTGTTTTGACCCTTGGGCTGAAATATGCTCAAAAAGGCCTACTGTCCCCCTCCAGCCAGCCCCAGGGCTTTGATGGAGGGTCTGGGAGTGTGAAGGCTCTGCCCTCCCTGCTCATAACCACCGCACTTCAACTTGCTGAGGGGGAGGTGTGGCCCAGTGTTGCCGAGAAGATTCAAGTGACCCAGACACTGCCCAGTTCCTCCACCGGGTCCCCGTGTGCAGTGAAGTGGTCGGCTTGGTTCAGGGCTGGATGAGGCTGAAACTAGAAAGGCACTGGACCTAAGACTTGAGGAGACGTCACTTTCTGGGTTGTGCAAGTGCAGGTTCAGCCTTAAAAAGGACCGCCTCCTTACATTTTGTGCGCCGGAACCTCTGCCCCACCTTAGCCTCACCCCTGTAGACGGGTCTTTTCCATGAAAACAACAACACAAAACCTGACATGTCAGGTTTGGAGGCTGCCTTCCATGCCATAGGACTGCACTGCTTCTCAGAGTGTGGTCCGTGGACACTTGGCCGAATCTAAAATGCAGATTTCTGGGCCCAAACCCAGACTTACAGATTCAGAATTTGGGAGGTGGGGCAGAAGTCTGCATTTTCATAGAGTCTCAGACACTTATAAAGTGACAGTTGAGAACCTCTGCGACTTGATGCTTGTCTCCGGGGGGAGCGGCCTGCTTCAGACTGAAGACGATCGGAAGTTTATTACGGCGGACATGCTTCTGCCCCCCAAAACACTGCTCTCTGTCTCAGGTCTGCAATGACACTGAGCGTTTCATCTCTTTTCTACACGCAGTCCTCCAGCCCTGAGGGCACCTCTCACGTGCTCAGCCCCTCCGTGAGGACCCCCACCCCGCCACTAACCCATCCCTGTTCACGGGACCCTTCTTCACCTGCCACCAGGCATGTAGGGAGAGCAAGAAGCGACAAGAGCGTCTCCAGGCAGGCCTGCACCACCGACGAGAGCTACGGCACTGAAATGGAATATTTCCAGCATCCATTTATAACTCCCCTGCATTATAACCTCAGCTGTGCATTGTACCCACCCGCCTTGCGAGAGCTTCGCGGATTGGTCTGCTGCCCCCTTCCGGCCGTGGGGAGCACGCCAGTTTGTTAAGGCTGGCTGTGGGGAGTGCTATTAACCCACACGTGGGAGGGAGAAAGGCAGATAACCCGCCCCCCCTTCCCCGCCGCAAGGCAAAAGCCAGGAGTTGCTGTTATGCCGCAGGCAAGGGATCCGAAGCGAGAAGCAGAGAAATAAGCACGCGACAGAGAGGGGGACCTGCACGCGAAGAGGGGCCCCACAGATGTAGACCTGGAACCCTGGGACCCCAGCGTGGCTGAGTTCTGCCCGGATTCTGGATCTGGCTCTTTCGTCAGCTCTAAAGGTGAGTCAGGACAGCCCGTGCAGCCTTTCAAGTTGGAGAAACGCTCCTAGCAGATGGTTTCTCAGAATCATTCAGAGGAAGATGGCAATGTGCTGATTTATGCTTCCTGGAAGGGAAAGGACTGCATTGTGGAGGTGCTTTTCTTAATTGTGTGAAGGGAAAGAAAACTTTAATCTTCACGAGTCTAAGGAAAATGGTTTTTCTTGCAGAGAGAATTATCGCAAAGGAACAATGAACTACAGGGCGAGAGCAAGTTATGCTGGACTATTAGAAATAACTCGCTAACTACAGGGCAGTGAGTGGGGACCACCTACTAGGTCTCTGAGCAGGTGGCTTTGACTTTGGTCATTATAAAACTGTCCTAGAGTTCAAAGGAAATACATTTTCCATTTCATAGGAACCGAACAATGAAGGGTGCATAGGGAAGGGGGGAATCACCCTGGAACGCAGTAGGTATGCAGTAACCTCTGCTGAATTCACACATGATGGAGAATAGTTGGGAGAGGAAACATAGCATAGACTACATAGAGAGCTACAGACAATAAAGGATTTGTGTCTGGAGCACCTGAAATGTTTGTTGGAAATACTCAGTGATTCTGGTTAACATTTGCCTTTGGAGGAACAGGGATGGAGATGGTTAATGCTTAACATTTAATGTTATTGAAAAACCAAGCAATGAGTTGGGGTCCCCATCACATCTCATATAGGATCAAACAGTCCTGTCTACCAAAGAAATCACTAAAAATACCATTACCAAGTCAAAGATGTGCTCTTGCTTCACCTTGGAGCTTTGGGGTGAAAATAAGTAATGCTCAACACTGACCCAGTGCTGAATGTCAAGAAAACTTAGACACCTATAGATACAGGCTCACTGTTGAATTATGACACAAATCAGAGGTTTAAAATATATTTATTAGGGATGTTAGACAGATATAAAAGGGTTTCTCAAACTCAGACCTACTGACATTTTGGACCAGATCATTCTTTATTGTGGGGGCTGCCCTGCTCCTTGCAGGATGGTTTTGTTATTTTTTTTTTAAGATTTTATTTATTTATTTAACAGAGAGAGAGAGCACAAGTAGGCAGAGTGGCAGGCAGAGGGAGAGAGAGAAGCAGGCTCCCCGCTGAGCAGGGAGCCCGAAGTGGGGCTGGATCCCAGGACCCTGGGATCCTGACCTGAGCCGAAGGCAGACGCTTAACTGACTGAGCCACCCAGGCGCCCCTCCTTGCAGGATGTTTAGCCGCATCCCTGGTCTCCGTCCACCAGGCACTAGCCACCAACCCCACCCTCGTCATGACAGTCAAAACTGTCCGCAGACATTGCCCCTGAGAAGCAAAGCTGCCCCTGTTTGAGGACCAGAGAGATACACCAACTGGACTGAAAATTGAAAGCGTGTTAAGAATGTCATTTGGCAATCATTATCAATTAATTTCCTCATTGCCTTTATTATCAGTCAACTTGCAGGGGAGGAAGCAACAGGGGCTATTAGCACTACTCTTCCTGATGCAGAAGCCCATGGGAGACAAGCAATCCTCTACCTGTCTTACGTAAGGATGGACTTCTAAGTCACTGTTAATTCACACTGGAAAGTACTGCCCGGCCCCTCCCCCCAATCTCTTCCTGTTTCAGATTTCTACCAAAAAAGAAAACCTTCCCCCAAGTAAGAAGCATTTTCATTTTCTTAGTACTTAGAAACTTTAGAAATTGACTAAAGTTGTCATTATCACCAAGATTAACATGGATCTACTCTGTTGAGCATCTGCTATATTTGAGAAGCTCTTAGAAGAGCTTCTGTTTAAAAGGGCTGGGGAGGGGGCTCCTGGGTGGCTCAGTCGGTTAAGCGTCTCCTTCCACTCAGGTCATGGTCCTGGGATCCTAGGATGGAGTGCCACATAGGGACTGAGACCTGCATCGGGCTCCTTACTCGACGGGGAGCCTGCTTCTTCCTCTCCCTCTGCTGCTCGCCCTGCTTGTGCTCACTCTCTCTCAAATAAGTAAATAAAATCATTAAAAAAAATAAAAATCAAAGGGCTAGGGAGCATGCCATTAAGTTTTGTGAGTTTTTCCATGTTCCTGCCGTAATAGTGGGAACTTTTCCATGTTTCCACCGTAGTAGTGGGAACTTTCATTTGAACCTGTAAATTCACACAGTGAGTTCTGTGAATAAAAAAGCAGATTCACTACTGTGTTTTCAAATTGCAGCTTTTTGGGGGGCTTGGCCTTCAAAAGATATTTGTTTTTGTTTTGAGTTGAAATAAATCCACATCAAATATCATAAAAAGTAATTCACGAAAGGGGACAGACGACCAAAACACAAGCAATGAAAGAATGTGCAATACCCCTAGTAAACAAAAATGTAAATGAAAATCATAATTAAATTCCATTTTTACCTATTAAAATAATAAAAATGCTTTAGTCTTTCTAACACCAAATGCTGGCTAGGATATGATGAAACTGGCACTTTCGTGAATTGCTAGTGACACCCTAAGTGGATACAACTCTTTTGGAAATTAATTTTATCCCAAAAGCCAAAAATTGCTCACCGTTTTAAATTAAATAATCCCACATCTAATTACTTATTCTAAGGAGGTATCTAATGTATGGAAAAAATAATTTTCAAGGAAAGATATGTCTCCTAGGATTAGTCAAAATAATAAAAAATTGTAAGTAAATATCCAACATGAGGTATGTTTAGGTACAGCATGATATATATCCTGCTCTGTGGAATGTGATAGAACTATTAAAATGAGGGCTATAAAGTCCACATAATAACAGAAGGAATTCTTATGTCGAAACGTGAAGTGTGAATTTAATGTGCCTGCTAAATACAGCCATCTAGTTATATGTGTGTGCACACACACGTGTGTGCACATACACATACACATACGTATACACACACTTGAAAGAAAAGCTCCAAAATACTAACAGTTGGTGGCCAAGTCAGAGGATTGCTTGTCTCACATGGGCTAGGCTGTGTGGGAACTAACGTAGTAGTGAATCTGTTTATTTTATTATTTTTTTTAATGTAGTTTATTTATTTATTTTTTTAATTTTTTTATTGTTATGTTAATCCCCATACATTACATCATTGGTTTTAGATATAGTGTTCCATGATTCATTGTTTGTGCATAACACCCAGTGCTCCATGCAGAACGTGCCCTCCTCAATACCCATCACCAGGCTAACCCATCCTCCCAACCCCCTCCCCTCTAGAACCCTCAGTTTGTTTTTCAGAGTCCATCGTCTCTCATGGTTCTTCTCCCCCTCCGATTTCCCCCCCTTCATTCTTCCCCTCCTGCTACATTCTTCTTCTTCTTTTTTTCTTTCTTAACATATATTGCATTATTTGTTTCAGAGGTGCAGATCTGAGATTCAACAGTCTTGCACAATTCACAGCGCTTACCAGAACACATACCCTCCCCAGTGTGAATCTGTTTATAACGACAAACGGTTTTCTTTTCCCTATGATCTAATTTTTCTTTTTCTGTTAGTTTACTTTCATAATTTTAAAGAAAATATTCCAAAAAAGAAACAGAATACTTCCTCACCACCATCACATCCTGTCTCCCCTTTTTGTTTCTCTACTCCAGCGACTGGTTTCTGCTTATCAATGCCCTTCAAGCTACTTTTTCTTTCAAAAAATACTTCTTAAATGTTTTAGATTATAAAAGTAAAACCTGCTCATGGGTAGCAAAGTAAGGCAGGATTAGGGTATCAAATAGAAATGAAAATCCTTCCCATTGGTGCCTCCAGCCCTTTATTCCGACCTTCCTCCTGTGGTCCTGGTTCCGGTCCCTCTCTCCAGAGGCAGCGGTTATTACCGTGTGATGTGTCTGCTTCCGAGCTTTTCCTCTGCATTTACATATACATGTGGGCCATGTTTACACAAATGAAATCCTATTATATGCATCATCCTGCCCGCTCTGGTTGGGACAGGTTGTCCCACGTTGCCCTCCAAAGAAGTGATACCAACAATGTATCCTTCGCTCTGTTTCCCTTTCTCCTCACTAAAATCCTAAACTCTCTGATCTTTGCCAAGCTGATAAGCGAGAGATGTTAGCTCACAGCTGTTTTGATTAACGTGTCATTCCTTATCAGTGAAGTTGAACACCCTTTACGAAGTCCGCTGGCCAGCATTTGGGACTCTGCATGGGAATTCCGTCTTCTCTTTCTGGCTGGCCGCCAGAGCTCAGCTGCAAGGTCACAGCCACCTGTCTCTTCAGGAACATTCTCGAAGGCATAACAGAATTAGTAGCACACATCATTTTCTCTTAGTTCTCATCCATCTTCCCAGCTTATGAAAATAAAGGGCTGGAGGGATGGGGCGCCTGGGTGGCTCAGTCGTTAAGCGTCTGCCTTCGGCTCAGGTCATGATCCCAGGGTCCTGGGATCGAGCCCCGCCTCGGGCTCCCTGCTCAGCGGGAAGCCTGCTTCTCCCTCTCCCTCTCCCCCTGCTTGTGTTCCCTCTCTCGCTATTTCTCTCTGTGTCAAATAAATAAATAAAATCTTAAAAAAAAAAGAGGTATTGGGGCGCCTGGGTGGCTCAGTCGTTAAGCATCTGCCTTCGTCTCAGGTCATGATCCCAGGGTCCTGGGATCGAGCCCCGCCTCGGGCTCCCTGCTCAGCGGGAAGCCTGCTTCTCCCTCTCCCACTCCCCCTGCTTGTGTTCCCTCTCTCGCTGTGTCTCTCTGTCAAATAAATAAAATCTTTAAAAAAAAAAAAAAAAGGGCTGGAGGGAATAAGAATTGCCCCATTTAGAAGATGATCTAAATACCCGTGCCTCGTGTTGGTTTGCTCTGTTGGAAACTACTTCATTGGGTCTGATACTGTGGTTTTTAAATTGATGCTTCTACCACTATTTGCAGTTAGTGACTAAAAAGATCAGTCAATTTGGGGTATTTGCATTTAAAAAGTTCTCTGTACACCCCTCTGTTATGTCCTATAGTGACACTGTTCAAGTTTCCTGGGAAACTAATGTGTGCACCTCCTACCCCATTCAGCGGCCCAAGGTACAAATGTTTGTATCGTTATGATGTGACACAGACAAGTACAGGTGGTTTCCACAAAGCTGTTGTAGATTTAAAACCCGGAATATCTTGGGTTGTAGGTATGAGAGGAACACTTTTCTCTTACTTCTCCTCCCTCTGTTATTTCCCTTCTGTGAGGTAGGAGGAAAATGTTATGGCCCCTGGGTAGATGTGAAGTCCACACCTAGCCCTGAGAAGAAAATTCCACCAGCTTCTCAATGTGATTTACATACAGCATCCATGGTGCCCAGGGCCTGTGTTAGTGAAGCTCACAAGTTCTAGAATTCCAAAGGCTGTCTGGGAGGGCAGGGATGCAGGACATCTGGAGCTGAGACAGGAAGAGAGATGCATAGGGACTGGTGACATGGTCTCTAACTCTGTCAGCGGTAGAGGTTGTGGGGTTTCTCTCCCCTCAGACCTGCCAGCCGACACGGATGACGAGACTTGCCCAGAGCAAGGGCTTTCTGTCTACACCAGACACACCTATTCTTTACCTCAGAAGGATGAGGAAAAGAACCGTCCCTGCTGGTTAGGAGCTCCGCTGGGCTGGGACCCTCTCCTGCCCTTTTAGATAAGTAGGCTTGTCCTCAGGTGCAGGACGGTTGATTTTCTAGATAGGGTTTTAGGTGGTTTAGTTTATATGGTGCCCCTGTGGTAATTGACCTCGATAAGCATGGGTACCAACAATAAATCTATAATTCATTCAGTCACCAGTTGCTTATAACTGGAGGCCTACTTTCTATTTAACAAAAGGGCATGCACCTGGGGAACCCCATCCAGCCAGAGAGGTGGTCTAATTTCGTGTCTATCCGTGGAAAGCTGAGCAAATGATGTGGGAAGAAGCTGTTGCTTATTCACGGCTGCAGTTTTCCTGATTTGCTGTTTGTAAGGACACCAAGGTGGTGGTTTTTGCAAGGATACTGTGGAAAAAATGGAGGCTGGTGAAGAGTCACGTGACTAGTAGTTCATGGTATCATCAAATATATATTGA
Organism: Halichoerus grypus; assembly: GCF_964656455.1. Lineage (NCBI taxonomy): Eukaryota > Metazoa > Chordata > Mammalia > Carnivora > Phocidae > Halichoerus > Halichoerus grypus. The sequence goes on along the minus strand of NC_135715.1, from coordinate 60,904,861 downwards.
AGGCCTACTTTGTGCCAGGAAGACAAGGACTCACACACAGCTTCCACAGGTGCTTCTGAAAAGGCAGCCTCAAGAGTCAGGATCAGCAGAAGGCTGTGTGGGAACCACCTAGCTCTGCATTCTGTAGGATCGGGCGGTAAGGAGCCCTTATGCTCAGCTCTGCTGCTTTGCACCCTGATCAGGATTACCAAAGTGGGTTCTGCCCGAGTGAGAGCAGGCATCTTGAGTTTGGCAGATCGTCAGATACCTGAGTTCCAATCTAGCTCTGTGACTTGGGCAAGTTCTCCACACTTCTGACCCTCTGTTTCTTTGTCTGCAAAATGGAGACAGTACTCCTTCCCTGGGAAGAGAACATTGTGCCTCCACGGGACTGATGGAGAAGGCAGGCCAACCTCCTTGCAGCCCTTGACTGGCACTGGGAAGCCTTTCTTTCCTCCTGCTCTGTGGCGAGGAGGAGAGACCGTGGGCTTGGAAGTCACAGAGACCAGATTTCACACAGAGGCACGGAGGTCTCATTTCAGATCCCAGCTCTCCCCCTCACTTGCTGAGCGATTTTGAATGTACAAACTGGCTGAATCTCGGTTCTTTCTGTAAAATGGGGCGTGGCTGCCCCCGTGGGGTCTGGGGAACGAAATGAGGTCGCATGTGAAAGACCTTGGCAGGGCGCAGGTGCTGTGCCTTGGGTTTGAGACTGACCCCCCCACCGCCCCCGCCTCCCCTCACCCTGACTCTGACTTGCCGTAGAGGGGTCCTGCAGATACCCGACCAGGCTGTGAGTGTGACATGCCCCGGAAGCAGAGTGATGGGAACGAGAGCCCCATATCTCGCTGTAATCCCTGGAGCACAAAGCGCTGGCTAAATCAGCCTGTCTGCAAGTTAGTGGAGGATCAGCGGTAGAGAGAAACTGACAGAAAAAGAGCTTCCGGCCTGGGTGTCCCCCTGCCAGCAGGTCCCTGCTGAGCCGTGGCAGTGAAGTCAATGACGGCGAACAACAGCTTCAGGCCTTGCGCTCTTTACTCCCAGCCATCATTCCACCTCTGTCCCTGCACTGCCGTTACCCACCTGTCACTGCCGGGTTGCCCTGCCCGGAAGTCTTCCCACCCAGGAGGGCTGCCCGTAGCGCGGCCACCTGCCCTGCTTCCCCGGTCTGCAAACCCCGCACTACGGGCGGGGATGAGATTTTATTTTATTTTATTTTATTTTATTTTATTTTATTTTATTTATTTCCTTTTTTTAAATCAACATTCATTTTCTTTTTCTGTGAGCACAGCTGACACACAATGTTACCTTCATTTCAGGGGGACAACATAGTGGTTCCACAAGTCTGTACTCAGCACAGGTGTAGCTGCCCTCTGTCACCGCCCGAGGCTGTTCCAGTCGCGCTGAGTGTACTCGCTCTGCTGTGCCTTCCATCCCCGTGACGTAAGGGGAGGCCGGCACCTCCCGCCCCCCCTTACCCCCACTTTGCCCATCCCAAAGCATGCTTGCAAACAGAACTGTGCCCACTCGGGGCAGGCTTGCTCAGTCCTGTCTTTTGCATCCTGCCTGGGTCAGCCAGCCCTCCTAGAGACCAAACAACAAAAAGTAACAAAAACTTCTCCCAGTAGAAAACTGTACAACTGCCCCCTAACCAGGCTTTAGGGGCAAAGGAACAGAGGTACCCCCACCATTCCACCTAATGCCTTTACAGGGCTACCTCATTCTGGGCAGGGGAGTTTGCTGTCCTACTTGATTGGTTGGGATTTTGTTGTGTATTTTAAAATTAATGGATACACTGGGATACCTGGCTGGCTCAGTCAACAGAGCATGCAACTCTTGATCTCGGGATTGTGAGTTCGAGCCCCATGTTGGGTGTAACCATTACTTAAAAATAAAATCTTTTTAAAAACCCCAAATATACACACGTTTTTTAAAAAAATAAATAAAATTAATGGTATTTCTTCCAAGGAAGAGAAGCTCTTTCTCATAGGGGCAACCAACATACTCAGACCATAGGAAGCCCACCATGAAGCTAGAACGGGATATAGGCTTCTTGGGTCTCAGTCCCAAGCCGCCATGGTCAAGTCCATGGTTACCCTTTGTCTTTGCGCCCTCGGAGAGTGGTGTTACAATGGAGAGTGCTTACGTGTGTGTGGAAGTGAGAAGGACCCCAGCTCTGTCAGTGTACCTGGGTCCTGTGTGGGCTCTGCCAGTTGCTAGCTCTGACTTTAGACGTCAGTCTTAACTTCTCTGAGTCTCTGAGGCGCCATCTGTAAAATAGAGTTAATACTACTTCTCAGACAGGATTATGGTGGGGATTAAATATGAGAATTTGTATAGAGAGAGCTAACACAGCAGCCGGCACGTAACAGCGGCTCGGTAAGTCATAGTTATTACCATCTCACCTCCCAGACCCTGTATCTCCCCAGCTGGGCATCAGTGGGCAGGCGTCTTAACCTCTCTGAGCTTGATTTCCTTATTCCTGAAATAAGAGGTGCTCTCTCCGCCCACCAGATAACGGCTAGCGAGGCCGCACCTACAAGCAGCCCCGCATCGAAGCTGACACCCCAAATCCCAGGCTGACTGAGACCCCCCCTGCCGGTGCAGACGACCCACACAGAGGTAGTTAATAGTTGCTGAGGAAAGCCTGCCATGACGTTGGTAAAAAATTATGTTGGACTCCCAGAGCTTTGTCAGTGAGCAAGAACCATGCCAGGAGGTCTGGAGAAGAGGTGTCATCCGTGCATTTTGAAAACCGCCAGCAATGGTGAGTCACGGCCCTGAGAAATGCCCACGCTTTGAAGGATTTGGGGTCTGGGGTCCTGTGACTTGTTAGCCGTGTGCTGTAGCATGAGAACAAGTGACCCATGGGCTGGTCTGTGCTTGGCTCAGGGTGGCCCTGGGGTAGGCCTGGGAGGACAGCGTCCTTTCCTCTGTTGGTACCTTCTAGTTCTACGCCTTATTTATTAATCTTTAGCTTTCCCCAGTACATAGGATGTGTGTTCAATATAATATGTGTTCGAAGAATGTTTGAGTGAATGGAGTCCCTGGGACAACCAGTGCATAATGGCAGTGGGGCTGGGAGACAGGGCAGGCAGGTGTGAAACCACTGGCTTTTCCTTGTGTCCACCCCACTCTATCTTCTTGCCAAATTGGACTTTTCCTCCACCATCACCTGCTGGAGTCCTTTGTGTCCCAAGGGGCTGGGTCATGTTACAGAAGGCCCAGGCTACATCTTGACACTTGGAATATCCTGAAGCAAATCCCAAGCCTTGAGGTTCCTTGGGATGAAAGCAGGCACCTCATGGTGAGAGATGTTGTCTAAGGCTTCCCACAAGGATCCCTTTACTCACGGTTCATCTGTAAAATCTTAGAGCAATAATGTCAGGAAGTAGCAGTCTGTAGGCAGGGCAGACCAAGGTAGAGGGGACGATGACGGGTGCCTGGCTACAACAGTATTGGCGTGTGGACAGCCATGTACTGTCTCCAGCTCCCCCCAGGGGGTCCAGCTCACTGCTGGCGTATCATAGGAGCATAATACCTGCCCACTGGATGACTAGATGGGTGAATGAATGAACTACCTTGTCCTCTAGCTGATGTGTCCAGCCCCCATCTCATCCTCCTCAGGCACAGCCTGACGTTTTCTTCCCTGGGATGGCTCTGGGGGCTACGGACCACCCCCCCGCCAGGGCACACCTACCATGTGGGAGCCAGCATGGGAGCAGTGGTGCTGGGGCCTCTGCCCAGAGGCCCTGAGGCTCTGGCAGGAATGAAAACACACAGGCAGGTTCGCTGCCCTCTGGAAGAGGCGACACCTTCGGCCATATTGTTGTTCTATGTTCTCCTGAAATTAACTGCCACCCCACCTCTCCACACACATCCCTACCCATTGTTGGAATGAGAGCCCTGACAGTGAGACCAGGTTATCCAGAGAGGAGGTATTACTCTCAGGGTTTCCCAGGAAAAGGGATGTTTCTGGGTTGTACCAGAAGTCCCCTGGTCTAGGCCATCAACTCCTCAAGTGCCCCTGAAAGGTGATGGAAAACCTTTGACTGGCCCTCCCCTATCTGGGGTCTGCTTGATCCCTGAGCTTTTGCTGTTTGTTTTGTGAACAAGTCTGTCTTCAGCTTGGATCATGGAGGGCCTCCTATGTGCTCCCCCTGCCTGGTCCCCTCAGCACACCCTCCACACATGGCCAGGGAGGTCTCTCCCTGCTTGGTGACTCCCCATTCCTGCAGAACATCAGATCACTCGAAAGACCCTTTGTAAGCTGAGCCCTGCTCACCTCTTGTGTCATCTCTTCCTTTTTGACTTCTCACCCTGGAAAATGTAGCCGGACAAAAACATCTCAGCTTCTCTGAAAACACTAGGCTCCCTTTGTCCCCTGGGCCTCCCAAAAGGGCACTTCTCCACTCTGAGCTCTCCTACATCCCACTTGCCCTCGTAAAGATTGGATCAGGCAAAAATCTTCCATGCATGCTAAATCTAAGAGGAAATGTTGATGATCAACCAGCATGATGTTTGCATTGTCTTAGAATCTTTCCATATACTCCTTACTGGGAGGGAGAAAAAAATAGTAATTATGCAGTGGAAAAATTGGGGAAAACTTTGAGGTTCAAAATTAACATCACCAATGAGGGACAGGTGGCCATCACCTACACAGCAACCTGGCCAAGAACGTACAACCTTAATCTAAACACAAAGGGGCATCACAAATCCAAAGTGAGGAATGTTCTATTCAAAGACAGTGGAAGGTACTGTTGTCTTAGTCCATTTGGGCTGCCATAACAACTTACCCTAGACTGGGTGGCTTATAAACAACAAACATTTATTTCTCAAAGTTCTGGAGGTGGGAAGTCCAAGGTCAGGGTGCCAGCATGGGCCAGTTCTGATGAGAGCTCTTTTTTAGTGTCAGACTGCTGACTTCTCATTGTATCTTCACATGGTGGGGAGCAGAGAGGAAGCAAGCTCTCTTGTGTCTCTTGTAAGGGCACTAATCTCTTTCATGGGGGCTCCATCCTCATGGCCCCATCTGATCTGAATTACCGCCCAAAGCCCCACCTCACCCTGGGGGTACAGTGTCAACATGAATTTAGGGAGGACACATTCAGTCCACACAACTATTATTCTTCAAAAATGTCAACATCACAGTAAATAAAGAACGGCTTTGGACATGTTCCAGATTCAAGGGGGCTAAGGAGATAAAACAACAAAATGCAGTATCAGACCCTTGGATCCAAGGACTTTATTAGGTCAATAAAATTGGAATATGGATGGTAGGCTAAAGTGTTGTATCAATGTGAATTTAAGAAGTTGCCACCTTCTGCGCTTAGCGTGGAGCCTGCTTAAGATTCTCTCTCTCCCTCTGCCCCTCTCCCCTCCCCCGTCACACTCTCTTAAAAAAAAAAGAGAGAAGTTGCCAACTGTACTGAGGTTATATAGGAGAATATCCCTATCCTTAGGAAATATACAATGGGATTATTTCCAACTAAAAAGGCCAAAAAGTTAAAACAAGAAGCATGCAGACAAAAAAAACCCAAGTGATAGGTACCTGAATGTTTGTTCTATAATTCTCTACTTTTGTGAATGCTTAAGAATCTCATAATTAGGGGCACCTGGGTGGCTCAGTCAGTTAAGCATTCAACTCTTGATCTCGGCTCAGGTCTTGATCTCGAGGTCATGAGTTCAAGCCCTGTGTCGGGCTCCATGCTGGATGCAGGGCCTACTTAACAAAAAAAAAAAAAGAGAGAGAGAGAGAGAGAGGGAGAATTTCACAATTAACATTCTTCTTAGAATTTAGACTGGAAAAAAGCCTCCCTAGTCTTATCCCAAATTTCTTAAAATGTTGCCCTAGATGCATATACACCAGAGTGTTTTCCTTTCAAATGACTTTTAAATTTTCTTCTTTCTGCATTTTCCACATTTCCTATTAAGTAGTATATACTTATGCAATTAGATAGAAAAGTTGTATTTTTACAGCAGTCTTCAGATATCCCCTTAGGTTAATTTGCAGCTGGTCCCTATCCACATGTAAAGTTAGCCAAATGGTGGTGGGGAAGGGGAGAGGAGAGGGGCTTGAGGCCGCACGGGAGTGACCCATCCATCTGTCTGTCCATCAAAAGAGCAGGGCAGTCTCTGTCATGCATCAGACTCCACCAAGCCATCTGGCAGAACTTTCCAGAGCTGCCCTGGACCACTACCCAGCCCTGACCATCAGCCTCCCATCTTATATATTCTTTTCTGTCAAGTTCACTCTGTCGCGGTGCATTTGCTTCCCTGTGCCCTGACGCTGGCCTGGAGGATGAATTTAATAACTGGGAAGCAATGAAATCTTGATAAATGCATGTGCAGTGTGTGTGGCCTCCAGCCATCACAGGATAACTCAATTAAATGCGACGAGTGTGGTGGACCCAGATCATTGACACCTATCCGGGCATCCTGGGAAGTGCTTTTGAGCTCCACACGGAGACAGCAGCTGGAAAGGGGACAACAAAGCACAGACTCAGGAGGGACGCCAGGAGAGAGGCCTTCCAGCCTGCGACTGGACCCAAAGAACTGTGCCCCTGGATGTTTGCAGCCCCCCAGCGAGGTGGAGAGGGGCTCACAATACTCCACACACTGAACGTAGAGTGGCAATTTTATTCTACAGTTCTGCTGTGAGCACTAGTACATGTTGTGTTGTGTTGTTATTTTTTAATTTACTTTTAAAACTTGAAAATGTCTCTCCCTCTAGATAAAAGTAATCCGACTTCAGTTTCCTACTTGCCAGACTAGCGAGAAAATCCATCTTGGGCACTTCAGCCACATAGGAGTCCAGGTTGTAGGAGCTGAGGCTGGGGAGAGGGGGTGTCACTCTTTTGGGGTTTGGGACAGAGAATGCTTCCACTCTCCGGGCAAGGCCATGATGAGTCTACTTCAGACCCTTTGTGCAACTTTTAAAAGGCGCCCTCCTAGTAGGGGTAGCTTCAAGGACATACAGCTTAGGAGCAGATGGTGCTTTTCTTGGAAGAAAGGGCATCCCCTTCTTCCAGGCAGGGGGAGCCTCACCCAGGCCCCCTGTTCCCTGCGCCAACTGCCCAGCAGAACGCTGTCTTTGCCATGTGGCCAGTGCTGGTGCCAGGCTTGGGCTGTTGGGGTCTTTACAAGCCTGGAGGCCTGGTGCCCCCTTCTAGATGCTTCTTGTAGTAATTCCCGCTGGATGCTGCCAGGCAAAGGGCCACCAATCACAGGTGCCATCAGAGAACTCCATTCCTCCTGGGCTCAAGAGGCTGCTCTCTCCCAGCTCCATGGCTCCCCCCACATCTGGGCTCTTTCCTCCATCCCTTTCCTCTGGGACAGTCCCACAGAACTGCTCTCACACTCGGTGGAAGCACAATGGCCACGCTTGCCAGAGATCAGCAAAGGAGATTCTAACATCGGCCCGCCCAGTACTTCTTACTAACTCACCCCATTACCCGAACAGCTGGAAGCCTTGAAATGTTGGACCGTCGAGAATGTGGGCAGTGGGGCTGCTTTCAGAAAGTCCTGGGGCTCTGGACTCACAGATGCCTATAAGATGGCCTGGCACATTAAAGGCAGTGAATTCTGAACCAGACACGTGTCCTTTCCCAGAAGCTCCTCCTCTTTCCGTCCCTCGCATCTCTGTCAACACCACCATCGTCCCTGTCACCCAAGCATGGCACTGGGGTCACGTCCCTGCTCCTTCTTCTTCTGCATCACCACACCCAACTGGTACTCAAGGCCCTGCCCCGCCTATACCCTCAATTGCTCGCCAGGCTCCATCATGGGTCAGCCTCCTCGCTGGTCCCCCTGCCCCGTCACCATGCCGTGGCCCCATCCTTCTTCCAGCAGTTTGACTTTGATTATGTCACCCCCAGCTCCAAATCCCTCAATGCCCTTTATCTTCCTAATAAAATCCAAAAACGCTCTATTCTCAAGATCTCTTTCCAATCTCATCCGCATTTGTCTATTACGAATGACCTATGCTCAGCTAACACTCCCCAAAACCACCCGGAACTTTTCTTACTTGAATCTTTTGTCTCCTCTAGGAATTTCCCTTCAACTGAAGAGCCATCTCTCCACAACTCAGCCTTTCAAAACCCTACCCACCCATGAACACCAGGGCTGTATCACCTCCTCCGGGAAGTGTTCCTTGATTGCCCCAGGACTCCCTTCCTCTGGGCTTCTTACTGCTTCGGGCACCGCTGCTGGCCCCTTTCACCCACTGCTATGTACTGCTCCTCGGGTATGCCTCCCATCTGTCTCCCTTATGAGGTTGTGAGGTCTGCGCTGGTGTGGCTCATCATGCCCATTTGGCATCTCCCCAAACCTTTGTCAAATACTAGAATACATGGGTGAATGTCTGTGATGAAGCGGGGTAGGCGCCGAGCAAGTGCCACCCCCTGCAAGCTGCTTTGGCCGTGACCTCTGGGGGCGAGCGGGTGGCTGTGAAACAAGCCAGGTGAGAGGATGCTGCAGGTGCTGATATAGGAGGGTAAGAGGAACAGGTGGGAAGGATGAGGCAGAGACGGAATCACTGGCTGTATCAGGAGGGGACAGGAGTGGCATAGGTGATGGGGTTTGGTGCCTTTAAGGATACAGGCAAGTGGGGAGGGCAGTTGGGAAAGAAGGGGAGTCTACTTTGAGGTAATCCTCCTGCGCCCTTTGCCACCTGCCTGCTGGGCATTCGGTAGTCAGGGGGACCTTGAAAGGTGGTGTTGCAGAGAAAAACGACCAGGTTTTAGTCTTGGCTGCCACATTAAACTATTTCACCTTAAGCAAGAGCAGGGGATACACTTGCTATTCATAGGAACAGGTTCTGGAGATCCTCGAGAACAGACTAAGCTAAGAGCTGCCCACTTTTCCTGTCAAGATTACCCCTTTTAAAAAAGCTTTGTATACTTCTGGCTGCCCACTTTGACCCACAGCGGGGTGCTCCCATGTCTCCGACCAGCCATGGTGGGAGCGGCAGAGTTAAACCTACTTGAAGGTGTGAGCAAGGATGCTGAGCTGGCTAATCCGGACACCGTCTTCCTCCTCGCCCCCTCGCTAAGACAGGACTCAGTCTATCTGTGCTCTTGGCATAAAGAATGGTTTGGCTCCAACCCTCTGGTTCTAATATCCTCCCACATTGCTCTAACTCTGAATTATTTGCCCCTTTGAGACTCTCAGTTGATTTAGCTCTGTCACCAAGCTCTTTCAAACTGACCCGATAGAGACTCATTTTGTCAGAAACCAGAGGGCAGCGCTCTGAGCCACCTCAGAATCCATGCTCAATAAGCTCAAAAGCATAGCAGTGTTTATTAGCAGTGGTCACTGCTGTGAAAGCACCGTCCTGGCCTGAGCAAGGTCCTGAGGCAACTCAGCCTCTGTTGCAGAGAGCTCGGGTGACCCATCAGTGTGGAACCAGCTCTCCCAGGGGGCAGGGGGACCAAGGGGGAGGCGCGGCTTGCTGATCCCTGACTGGGGCTGCGCTGGCCCTTATTAGGACCAAGTGGTCAAGAAGCCCCAGTGTTGTTAACCGCTGATGACTTCCATCCCAGTGAAACCCCGCAGCTGCAGCACCTCGCGCTGCCCCAAGCAAGCAGGCTCTAAGGAAGGCCTGGCCGAAACCTCCTCGGCCCTGCTTATGAAAAAGATGGCATGCGGACGGCCTACTTCACCATCCCCCAGGCGGTGGCTTTCAGACAGATTCCCAGATCCTGTTTTGGAGAGATCCTGATTTTGTAGCTAGCATGGCCAGGGAACCCGAGAATGATGTGGAGAGAGCAGGTTTGAGCCTTAGGCCCGGACAGGGGTGCTGCAGAGAGGGGGCCTCTCGTGAGCTGGGGGCACAGTCTGATGTCACCTCCCTTTGGGTTTGGGAGTGTCCCTGCTCAACTCATTCAAAATCCCTGCGAACCACAGGGCCTCCCTCACTGCTGTTCTTCCAGTTCCGCAACTGGGCCCTAGGTGGGGTCTGGAATCCAAGGGAAGTCACACATCTTGAATAATAATAGTGGTGATCATGACAGTGGCTAACGCTTAGCCCCGTTTATCATGCAGCAGACCTTGTGTTTCTTGCCTTACATGGGTTATGACACTCGATCATTTTAACAGATCTATTAGGAAAGTCCTAGAATAATGCCTAGAATGATGATCAGCATTATAGCTAATTCAGAGAAGGGTGATTTGAAGGGAGGAGTGAACACTGAGGCCCATCACTCTGCGTGCCTGTCCTCCTCGACATCTCCTGGAGGTGAAGGTCAAGATTGGCATGGAGGGCAACTTCAGGGGGCCTGCTGAAGGGGAGGGACTGCCCTGTCCATCCTGCTCTGACAAGCTCTGCTCTGACAAGTAGGAGCAGAGCTTGTGGTTTGGTGTCGTGAATGTGAGGCTCTCGGCTGCAGACACGCGCAGCCTCAGATCCTTTCTCCTCCAGAGACGACTGGGATTCACAAATAAATCTGAGATCTTTGACGATCCAAAACTGGAATGGGCCTTGTAGATTAAACTAATTACAGAGGGTTCAGTGTAAGTAATAGAAAACCCAACTCAAACTGGCTTAATTAATAAAGAGGATTTATTGGTTCATATCAACAGAAATAGTTTAGCTTCATGGGTGTGTAATTCAGTGGGTGACAAATGCCACTGAGGACCTAGTTTCTTCTTGCCTCTCCTTTTTGCCTTCCACGTGTCATTCTCAGGCTGATTCGCCTTCGTGGTGGCAAGATGGCAGCCAACAGCCCCTAGAGCACGGTGCTTGCACACCAGTGGCCAGGGAGGGAGAGAAGCCTTGCTTCTGGAAGTTCTACCTGAAGAGTGAGAAAGCTTATTTCCTTTTTTCTCCACTTGAGTATGCTTGGCCCAAGATGAGTCATAAGCTTATCCACCAAATGATAGCATATCCAATGAATACTACTCTGCTGATTAATTTAGAGCTAAACCTCATGCCCTTCTCCAGAGCCCAGGGTGGAGTCAGCTTGTGCCAGAGCACATTAACTGCATAGGAGACTGGGAAGGTGGGCAGGTGGGGAGACGAGAGCAAAAATTGGGGTGATTACCTAGAAAGGAAGGAGTGAATGCTGAGGAAGCCACCATGATATGCACTCCAAGATCCTGTCTCTGTTCTCAGCGCTGGCATCAGAACCTAGCAGGATACATAAATGTGTGATGTTATCAAAACTTTAGCATCGAGAACTGGGGATGGGGGGGGCAAGCTACCCAAAAGGCATTCAAATTCATAATTAAGAAAAAAATGCTAGCCAAGCAAAACCTGCATGTGCAGACCATTTAACAGATGGGGAGACCAAGAAACAACAAGGGGAAATAATTGCCTAATCATAGTAGTGCCATACACTGAGCTGGGGTGTGCATCTGCTAATGCATTGTACAGAAGAAGAACGTGACGCCCCAGGAGGTCATCTAATTTGCCCAGAGCCACACAGCTAATGAGTGACAGGCCCAAGGCTGTGCAACTCCCGTGCCACTCTCCTCTCCCAATGCCAGAGGGGCGAAATGGGGGCAGGAGCAGGAAGAAAAACCCCAAGCAAGCAGCAAAGAGCTCTCTTCCACTGTGTGTCAGTAAGAATTGTAGGAGACCATCTCTGAGCATATTCTGTGGGAGATGGAGCCAAAGAAACAGAAAGGGAAAAAGACTTCGTGAAGCAAATTCCGTAAGTGATAAATCAAGTTGTCAGTGAATCTTGGGCAGGGGAGGGGAAGAACCATCTGCAGTGGGGAGAGGCTCCCAGGAAGGGCAGGGTCGATCATGCCTGGCTGGGCGAATGCTGGTGGCTTCCGGCATCCTGGCGGGCAGAGCTGCAGTTCATAAACTCCTTTTCTAGAAGCTGTCAGATTTGGGAGAGGTGGTGCAGGAAATGTGGGTCTTTGACCTGGCACGACGCTCCTCGGCGACATTCAGCCCTCCCAGAGAGGCAAGTCTGGGCTTGCACCCCGCCCTCCCTCCCGTGCAGTCGGGCAGGGACCTCCTGCCATCTGCTGACTTGCCAGAAGGTCGGGCCTCACGGAGGCATCAGGAGTCGGCACTGCGAAGGAAGTGAAAGGGTCTGCGTGTTTCTAAGCCGGTGCTTGCTCCTTCTCCTGGCAGCCTGCTTCATTTTCATGCTCTCCGCCCTCCGGGCGCCGCCACTCTCCGTGGCCTTCACAGGTGAGCCGGCTGCTGAGCTGCTGGACCCCACGGGTCAGCCGCGTCCGGCCTCAGGACCACGGCGCCGCATCTTGAAGCATAAAACGTGTGCTAGGAAGAGCTGGCTGGACCAAGGAGGATTTCCAAACGCATATTAATCATAACAGAATGACCTGGTTGAACGTTTTAAAACAACTGAGTCCTGGGTCCTGCCCTGGGACATTGATGCGATATGTCCAGGGTGGGGACACATAGCTGCTTTTAAAAATCTGTGGCTAGATGATGTGGGCCAGGTTGGGGGCCAGTGGGCTGAAGGTTTCCCAAGGCCCCCTCCCAGCTCCTGGGTTCCCATGTGGAAGCCTGTCGTGAGCAGTGTGAGAAGTGCTATGGTAATGTATTGGTGCTCTGTGAATTTCTTTTGCTGAATGCATGAATAAATACTTCCATAAGTCACATAAATTAAATAACCTCAATAATCTGGAAGTGTGAAGTGTCGAGGGAGTAGGAAGCTCCCGGAGTAGCTAAAAATCGTTGTCATGTGTCAGTCAGTGAAATTGAAGTCAGGCCCTGGAATGTCACTAATGGGGGCCCCTGGGTTCTGTACACAGAACTTAGCTAGACCCATTTCAGTAGAGACCTAGCAAGCCTGGTGTTCTAGTCTCCAAGTTCACAGCCCACTGGAGTAGGAATTCAAAGGGCATGGGAGTTGTTGAATAAGACCCCAGTACCCTAATTGCTTAATGGGTTTGGGTTTTCCCTTTGAGGTGATGAAAATATTTTGGAACTACGTAGAGGGGGCAGTTATACAACTTTGTGAATACACTCAGTGCTCCTGAACACTTCACTTTAAAATGGTTAACTTTATTTTATGTGAATTTCCCTCAGTAAAAAAAAAAAAGGCAGCTAAATACTAAAAAACAAAAAACTAATACAAAATAGTACTCTTAGATTTGTAATAAGCGAAAGCTGACAGCTTGATGGGAAATAAAAGAACAAAATAAAACCCTAAAGTTTGCCCCGAACTAAAGTAGCTGAGAAGTCTAGGGCCGTTTAGTGGAAGGGCAGATAATTCAACCACTTCAGTAGGCCCTGAAGCTGTCATTATTATAGGGAGTTCAAAAATAAAACATGTATTATACGGCTCTGCTCGACCCTGCTTAGGAAGTCAGGAGCATCCTTTAAAAAAATGTCCTGTGCAAAATCTATCAAGTGAAAGATAGATTTTTACTGGGGCGGGGGGAAGCTTTTGGAGCCTGTGGTTTAGTTATCTGGAAAATGACTTTAACTGGAATAGATCATTCACTAATAAGGCTGCTTAAATGAAGCAAGAACCTACAAGGGCCGTTCCCATAGATATTACACTAAAATCCCTACACTCACTGCAGGAAGAGAGTATTGAGGAATCACTGCTCCGTGGTTATGAGTTTCTGTTCGGGGCGTTGAAAAAGTTTTGGAACTAGGTAGTGGTGACGGATGCACAAGATTGGGAATATAATTAGTGCCCCTGGATCATACATGTAAAAATGGTTACAATGGCAAAATATTGTTATATTTATTATATCACAATAAAACATGTAAAAACATAATTTTAAAAACCCCATAATATGAGCCCCCCAAAAAAGCCTAAAGAGGGTCATTGTGATCCTGCCGATCAGATAGAAAGAAAATCTAGAGGTAAGGTAGGCACTAAGCAATACGTGAAGAACACAAGGGGAAAGACTCTTTTATTAAATTTATTAGGATCCTCTGAAGCCATCTGTGCGCTGTTTGACCCTCCTGTGAGGAGCAGCTGCTTTTATTCATTAAGAATGAGCAGATATAGAAGTCATTACTCAATGTTCATCTCGCAGCTGGGTTTTGAATTGAAAGGCAGTTCATAGCCAACAACGTTGGCATCCAGCATTTAAAGGTCTTTGTGTGAAAAGGTTGCATCGAGACTTGGGAAGTATTTCCATCTAGTAATGGCTTCAGCGGAACATCAAGATATCTAGGAAGGCAAGCCTCCCCAGGTTGATGATTGGAGCAACGTACGTATCTGGTTTTACTCTGGGGCCCTTAATTTGTGGGTCTCTGCCTACCCAGGAATTTTTATTAATTTCAGTGAAATATGGTGTAGCCGTGGGGAAATGGCTTATTTTGTCTAAGTGCCAAGGCATTCATGGGAAATAAAAATCAAATCAGAGCTAAAACTTTAAATGTCATTTTAACAGAACACTTCGATTTTACAGTGAGCGTCCCCTTTCTTGGGCTCTGTTGACAGATGTATCGGTCAGGGTAACTTGACCGCGCTGCGGTAATAAATTAGCCCCAGAATCTCAGTGGCTCAACGCTATAAAGGTTTATTTCTTGCTCATGAAAATTCCACTGTGGGTCAGGAACCCCCCAGGGTTCCAGAGGACTCCCCAGGGTAATGTGATGACTTCACACTCCAAATTACTTTAGTCTTGAGCACTGACCATCTCGACCCATGGATTCCAGGAGGTCAAAGCAGGGGAAGAAAACCAAGGGTCACATGTCAGTTTTTAAAGGCTTTGGCTCCAAAGTATCCCACGGGACATTGGTTAGAAGTAGTCACACAGCACTGGGCTACCCACAAGGGGGCTGGGAAATGTGAGGGACGCTCGCGGAGTGGTCAATGTCTCCTCACAGCCAAGATGTGTGCTGGAACCCATCCAAAGCCCGGTCATTTGAGCCAGATTGGTCATGGAGGGCAATAGGCATTTTTTTCATATATTTTAAATAATATATCGTACCACCATTAGTTAATAATAGGCCTAGAAGACAGAGGCCTGAGAAAAGTAGAGAAAGCATTGCTAGTGGGATTAAAATTACCATTAAGAAAGGGTACAGCCAGTTAATAGCCAGACGAAGTGATGTCTGATCCTTGCTCTGCCTGATGTCTGGTGGACAGCCATTCAGTCCCCTGAGCATCCTAACAATCAGGTGGCCAGTGAGACCGGGCGCACTCCACAAGCAGGGAATCAATCAGGTTACAGTTTATGTGAGGAGCATGTGGGCTTCTGCAGAAATCTCCTGAATCTTCCCAATTGGCGTTGTGCTCTTGAATGCATTTCTCTTAATCCTCGTTTGTTCTCTCCCCTTTGTAGGAATGAAGTTTTTGGAGACTGCCCCATGCAGCTCCTCATTCGTCTCTGTTTGCTAGTGCGTGGGATCATTGGAGCCTTAAAGGTGAAGTATATTTATCCGTTGTTTGTAGTTCTTGCAGAAATGGAACTTACGGGCCCTGTGGTATGCATCCTTTAATTGTTTGCTGCTCACAGAGGAGCCAGAACACCCCCCCCCCAACCCGCCCCCGAAGCCCAGGGCTGTGGAAGCAACAGAGCAAGGTGGGTCCTGGAGTCTGTTTGCAGAGACATGGATTTTTCCAGATGAGGAGCGTTCACCCAGAGCTGGGCATCTTAGCAATAGCTTCCCTCCTGCTGCCCTGAGTTCAGTGTGTGAGTTGTGGCTTTGGTCCGACAGCAGTTGACAAAGAGGAGTCACTGACTGCCAATTAATTTTACCTTTGAATCCAGCCAGTGTAATCTTGGCCTTTCTCTGTGCTTCTTTTTAAAAAGTTTCCTGTGAAGGGCAGTGGAGTTTGCAGCTAGTTCAAATGTATTGAATTTGAGCAGCTCTTATTTCTGTTTTTCTCCTCGTTCTTAGTTGATTAGCACCGAATCCGTTAGCTGCAGTCATCAATCAAACATTAAACTTGCATGTTCAGGGGTAGGAGTGCTTCTCTGTGATTCTCAGCTTATGTCAGTGTAGGGAGCTGATTTGCTCATGGGTTGTATTGACATCTGTTTTCACAGGAAAAGTGACAGAAGAAAAAATATGGAGGGGCCTGTGTAGTCTGCAGTTAGTTTCCAAACCCCTGGCCCACAGAAATGTCCCACCTGCCCAAAGCACCTCAGGTCTAAGGTATGTTAGGTCTGCCTCCATTTATCAGCGACCCTTCCCAACGGTCCACGCCCTGCCCAGAGCTTCCTGTATCCAAAGCTAGAACACACAAGCATCCATTTTTCCAACATGGTTTCATAAAAATGAAGCACAAGACGGGGCACCTGGGTGGCTCAGTTGGTTAAGTGTCTGCCTTCAGCTCAGGTCATGATCCTGGAGTCCCAGGATCGAGTCCTGTATCAGGCGCCCTGCTCAGCGGGGAGTCTGCTTCTCCTTCTGACCCTCCCCCCTCTCATGCTCTCTCTCTCTGTCTCATTCTTTCTTTCTCAAATAAATAAATAAAATCTTTTAAAAAAATGAAGCACAAGAGAAAACAATCAAGAGTACCATATATAAAATTTCATTGGGACCCACTGTCGGATTTCTTTGCTGGCTTCCTTCTGGAGCTTGGGGCCTTCAGGAGATGCTGGCCGGTGGCATTGGTCAGGGTACTGATAGGACATCAAAGGAATGTCTTCAAGATTGCTGCTCTCATTTGCAGCCAGAAGTCACTGGCTCAATTCACGGGAAACATGTCTGATTTGGGGCAAGTGCTCTGAGCCTTTTGTGTCTGAGTTACTTCACTAGTAAATGCCCCCAGGTCCTGACAGCAGTCTGGGGGGTGGTGTTCTGGAATGTGCAGTAACACGTGGTCCCCCCACCCTGTAACAACATCCCTACGGGATCTGCTTGGGACTCTGTTTAGCTCCAGGGAAACCCAGAGGCTCTCTGCTCAGTGGGGCCGCCTATCCCTTGTGGCCCCGTGGTGTTAGGGGAAAGCTCTGATGGATTGAGCACCATAGAGATGTTCCAAACAAGGGCAAAGTTTTCAGCAATTACCTCTGCTCAGCCCTCTCTCACTTGACTAGCTCATCATCAGGCTGTGAACTGAAACTTTCCTGTGGAGATGTTTCCATCCATGGGGTCTATTCCTCTTAACAACGGCAAACTTTTCCTTTATGAAATCCAGCCCAGAACCCAAAGGTAATTTATTTTAATGAACAAACTAGGGCCCTAATAAACAGCATTGATTTTTTTCCCCCTGGCAATCTAAACCTGCTTGAAGCCAAATTAAATTTTTGTGCTCATAATGGCGAGGTAATGCACAGTGAGTCCATAACGGTCAGCGCAACAGCAGGCAGATTTATAGAATCCCCAGACAGAGAAGTTTGAGGGAGTCCAGTGCTTTGTATTTAACCCTCTCGGGACACTGCATCACGATGCCCAGCATCCTCTCTGAAATGCATCAGATCCGCCACAGTGTTACATTTTATTGAAGAGAAAGCTGAGCAGCCGCGAGTGGACTTTTCCCAAAGTCACCAAAAAGAACTGAGAGTCACAACCCACTGGAAAGATCAGAAAATGAATTTAGTAGGTTGTGACCATTTAAAAAAAAAAAACAGGATAGAAACTCTGAGAGTACCCAGTAAGTACTGTGTGACACATACGTACACATGTGTGTTTGGGTACGTCGGACACATAGTTTATTATCCAAACTGGGACGCTTTTGCGAGTACAAGCTCTAATAACAGTCCTGTCAGGAAAACAGCACAACCCACGACTTCTCTGAGCCAGCAAAGGACATAGAGTCCCCCAACTACTAGGTTGTGATGTAAAATGTATTTGTTACTGAGGGCCACGATAAAAAGAAAGGTTCAGAAACACTGATTTAGTGGCCATTTACCTACCTAACCCTCCACTTCATCTTCCAATAGTTCACTGCTCAGTAAGAATTTCTAGCACCCAGTGAATGCTTACCCATGTACCACGTGTGGTGTTAAGGGCTCTACCCTTAGTCCTTACAAGACCCCTTTGAGGCAGGTACTTGTAAAGTACAAAAAAGGATTTTTGAATACAAGGAACAAGGACTGCCCACAAAGCAGTCCTGGGAGGGTAGCCAGATCCGTGGACCTTGGGCATCCTGCTGCTCCCTCCCCCTGGCATGCTGAGAGTGTGGGGGAGGCGCCTCTAGGGAGGGCAGATGCTGGGATTTTCTCTCCTGTATACCTGTGATGGGTGGGTGACACCCACGGGATCGGGCCCCGCTAGGAAGGAAAATGGGCGCTGAGTAACTGAAAGCCAAACTGTACCATCAGCTCCAGCTTACAGATGAGGAAACTGAGGCTTACAGGTTGCTTCTCTTGAGTTTATGGCAGAGCTGGTGTGCCATCCACTCCTGCCCGAACTCACAGTTCCCCTCAGCGGCCCTTCTCCGTCAAATTGTTTCTCTCCTGTTCCCCAAACCCATCACCCTTCACCCTCACCACACCACTTCCGCTCCAAGGAGGTCCCTCCCACCTCTCCCTGCTCACAGGGGTCCAGAGCATAGGCCCTCTTCCAGGAAGTCCTCCTTGGGTGAGCCGGCTCTGTGCAGGTGGCTCTCTGGACCTCTCTGAGCCTTCACTCTCCTTTTCTTATGGAAATAATCTGCCTCCCAACCAGGCTCTAAGTCATACTTCTAGAAAACCTGGGCAGGGTTGGACCAAATGGGAGCACTTTCCCAGCAAAGAGCCCCTCCAACTCAACATTCTCTGATTTAGACATCTGGGGAATGTGGTGTAGACAATGGCCACAAGTGTGGACCGACACCCATCTCATCCTTTTTACCCACTGTGGACCTGGCTTGAAGGGAAGAAATGACTTACCTTCTCTGCTCCTTAGTGTCCTCATCCATGGAGCAGAGACGATAATAAGCAGCTCCACGGTTGGTGTGAGCATTAACTGAGATCATACAGGCCAAGCAGCAGACCATCAACTTTACTTAGGCTGTGCTGTCTTTTCATAAGTAATAACTCTTCATGGTAGAAAATAAGAGAATAGGAGAAGCACAAAGAAGAAAATCAAAATCACCTGTAAATTCCACCACCCAGAGAAAATCACTGCTGATATTCTGGTCCGATGGCTCCAGCGTGGTGCCCCCAGGGACCCATTTATTTAATGCAACTCGCCTCAGGTCTCTGGGAGCGTTAATCGAGAAGGTGCACATTGGGCACTCACTCCAGCACGGGGACCTCCCTCTGTACAAGGCCCATTGCCAGAGACACTGTCACCAGTGCACACAGAGTCCCCAGGTCAGTCTGTCTCACCTGTCACTCTTCACCCCCCAGGCTCTGATCCCACCATCCTGCAGGTCCCCACCACCTACATTTGCATCTGGAATTTTAAATGTGGCACGTCCAAATCTGAAATCATCATCCACCTAAAGGCACAGCTTGGGCTCCTCTGTCCTCTGCCTCTCTTGATATGATCACCCACTCCACTGCCCTGGCATGGAACCTTGTTTGCTCCATCTCTTGGCTGCGTGCTGCGCCCTCACCAATCTGCCACACTGTCGGTTATTGGAGAATTTTTTCTGAAGCCCAGTTCTCCATGGGTTAGGGGTGCTGTGAGGTTGGCCTTAGAAGAGGTGGGGAGCCTGGGACTCTGGAAGAGAATGGACGAGAGGCATAGGTCTTCTGAAGACATCATAGATCAAGTTGCTAGACACAGGGAAGATAAGGAACCAGGATTCCTTAGCAAAGATGACTTGTGGTCTTCTGTGGGTGCATCTTTAGAGGAAGCATCTGGAACCGAAACATGTGAGTGCTGTCAGAGCTGGGTGGGATGGTGGTCCTTTGTGAAATAAAATGCGAGCAGCATTTCAAAGGGGAGCCAGGAACTACCCACTAGGGGCGAGATAGTCTTTGTCCCTCTACAAGGAATTAGCAAGGCTAACGCTCAAAGGACAAGGGTCTGTGCTCTTGACTGGATGGATTCGTAAGAACAGGAGGGACACACTCATGCTCCATGGCCCTGCTTGGAATTACAGATCCCTGGAGATGGTGAGTGGTGGAAGCATCCAACACAAGTAATTATCTGTTTATGAGCCTCTTGCTGAAGAACTGGGGTTCCAGGAAAATAAGGACTAAAATTGACCTTTGGATTTGGATGCATGGAGGCGTGGGTTAGGCGTGGTCCCATGGCATCTGGAACTGACCAGGCCTGCCAAGTGGCCTGGAGGTAGCAGGCAAGTCTGCTGGGGGTTCCTCACAGGGCAGAGGGTCCAGCATCAGGACCAGGCATCCATGTTACAAAGTCATGTGTGGTGGAAGTGTGCTAGTGATAAGGAAAATCTGTGTCCTAAGATGGCTGACCGAGCCAACGAGAGAGTCCCAGTCCTTGCCCCGGGGCTCTTCTGGGTTCTTCTCCCTGCCCCGCTTCACACACGCGCCAAAAGTGCCAAGTATGCGGACGTAGAAGTGTATAAATTGCCCCCTTTTTTTGTGCTCGGGGCTCAGACCTTTGGAGACCACTCTCCTCTGAGCCCGCCGGCATTAAATAAACCTCCTATCCTCCAAGATCTCCGGGTGCCGCGTGGTTCTTCTGTCGGGCGATCCAGTCCAGGTTCTGTAACACTAGGACGGGAGAAGGGAAAGTCTGTCCACAGACACAATGAACTGGGGGTGAGGACAGTGACTGGACAGACACAATGAACTGGGGGTGAGAAGACCGTGGGACCCCAGAGCAGAGCAAAGGGCAGCCCTGAGGCGCGAGCCATGGGTTGTGACTGAGGAAAGTTGTGAGCAAGAGGGAAGGTACACCAATACGGCTGGACCCTGCCCTTCGTTCCAGTGCAGAAGGAATTACTGGAAGTATCCCCAGCATGGCAGCTTTCCTTGGCCAGGTGAGGAGCAGGGAGCATCCTGGGTTTCTACCTTGGGCAATGTCACCAAATGAGGGGAATACGGCAGGTAACAAATTCTGTTGTTAACATACTGAGCCGAGGGGCGCCTGGGTGGCTCAGTCGTTAGGCGTCTGCCTTCGGCTCAGGTCATGATCCCGGGGTCCTGGAATCGAGCCTCGCATTGGGCTCCCTGCTCCACGGGAAGCCTGCTTCTCCCTCTCCTGCTCCCCCTGCTTGTGTTCCCTCTCTCTCTGTGTCTCTCTCTCTCTGTCAAATAAATAAATAAAATCTTTAAAAAAAAAAAAAACATAGTGAGCCGAGGGCCTGAGGATACTCAGTGGAGCTTCACACGCGTCTGAAGTCTGGGTGAAAGTTCTGGAAGGGAGCTGCAGACTTGGGTTCCATCAGCCTATATGCAGGTGAGGTCAGGGCCTGGGACACATTTGAGGGTCACCAAAGAGGGAAGCTACTGGAAGAGTCAGAGACGCAGAGTGGCTTGGGGGAAGGATGCCAGCTTTGGCTGAGGACAGAGCTGGTGATCTACTCTGGCTCTTCCACTTTTCATACACGTGACCTTGGCCAAGATCCTTAAACTTCCTGGTCTTTAACTCCTTTGTTTCTAAAGGAGTAATGTGCATTCCATAGGGTTGTTTTAAATAAGACAACATGCCTAAAAGCACTTAGCATCTGCATTACTCAGCTCGGGCTGCCGGGACAAGATGCCACAGACCCGGTGGCTTAAATAGCAGGTGGGGAGGAGGGCATTTTCAGCTGATGACCCCAGGCAGGTTTGTGGCCATGGGAGGAGGGGGAGGAGCAGGTCACTGGAGCCAGGAAGGCCAAGGATGACCTCAAGGCTGATGAAGCAAACCAGAGCAACAGTGAAACTCTGGGTGCAGAGATGAATTTCAGTCTACAAATCCCTTGTCCAAAGCAGCTCACACATCTCAAAGGCAAATGCTACCAGGGATGCTGACTCAGGATTGATGCCTTCATTCTTGCCAATTCTCATTCTTCAAAAGTAAATTTCACTCCTTGGCGGCATTTCCAACTCCAGTGTGCACACTTTTCATAATAAATAAATCTCTCTGTTTCTCCCGTACCTTCTCCCCCCTCTCATCCCCCTGCTTTGCTGCTCTGCCCTCTGACCCCTTCGCTCCCTACCACAACCCAGGGGTCTCTCCTGCTGTACGAATCCACCAGGATGAGGCGGCTTCTATCCCAGGCCATGGTGATCGACAATGACAACGATGATGAATATCCCTGGAGGCCAAGTGTGCACAAGTGTTATAGACACCTAAGCCTCAGCCTCTTCCTCTGCCTCTGTTTCCTTCTGGGAAACCACTGGCTCTTTTCCGTTTACCTGCCTGATTTTATTCCCCCTTTCCAGCAGCCTCAGGATTACTGTGACAAAACCCTGTACCTCTTTGCAGTAGGGGTCCTCGTGCTCAGCCACGCCGTGCTGGGCCTACTGGTCCCGTGCAGCGGTTGTCTACGTGTGGTCCAGGTGAAGATTTGTTGTCCATGAAGACTGAGAACCACCCGCTCTGGCACACACATACACACACACACACACGCCCATGCATGCACACGGGTGTATGTACAAATACACACACACACACACTCACACACGCATGCACAGTTGCAAGGGAAGGGAGTGCTGGAAAGGTAATAAAGCCTTCTCTACAGGCGTTTAAGAAACCACCAAGATGCGCTGCATATTCTAGAAGACTAAAGAAACTCTTGCCTCCCTGGGCCTGGGGAGAGCACTGTGGCTCTTTTCAGAGTGGGACTTTTGTGCTCATGAGTTCGCAGAGGGATTTTTTATTTGAGGGCATGAAGTAAGGTGAGGCCGAGAATGGGACACTTTTGAATCACACGCAGTTCCAAGGACTGTCACAAGTTCAAGGTTTGTTGTTACTGTTGCTACTGCTGTGTTGTCGTTCAGCCACGGCAACCTGAGGTTACAGAAAGGTATGTCTTTCAAACGAGACCATCTTAGCTTCACTTTGGTGGCTTTGTTACGAAAGGGAGAAAGGTGCTCTTGTTTAATGACCCCAGGTGTCTTTTGGGAAAGGTAAGGAGCTCTCTTTCCCAACCCCTAATCAGATGGGTTTGTTCTGACAGGTAAGGGCATCCCAAGGACAGCTCTAAAGGCTGCCAAGGTCAAGGGAGTCGGTCCCCCTCGGGGCTCTGGCCTGGCGGGGGAGCCCGGCATCACAGAGAGCAGCACGTCCTCACGGCGTACCTTGGAGGGCGCTACTGCAAATCCTTGGCTTGGCCTGCGTCTGCTTCTTTCCCTCGTTGTCTACGTACATCTCTGTGGCTTGCTGATCGCGTAAACCAGTTTTGTGTAGGCTTTGGCCGGGCTGCATGTGGTCTGGTTAATGTAGGTGTTTGTTTGGTCTCTGGGTTTAAATACTCTACAGAAGCAAATCTACTTAACGTCAGGTGAGGGTTGGGAAGCCTTTGGCAAATCCATCTGTCTGGAAGTTCAGGATGACACCAAAAAGCAAACACTGACATCCCCTCTCGCTGCCGTTGTTATGAGGGAAGTTCCTGGGGGCTGGATGCCATGTTGGTGTGTCGGAGTGGAGCGTTGGGGCTTTAGAGTTTTATTTATTTTTTTAAAGATTTATTCATTTATTTATTTTTGAGAGAGCATGAGTGGGGGGAGGGGTAGAGGGAGGAGCAGACTCCCCACTGAGCAGGGAGCCCGATGCGGGACTCGATCCCAGGACCCCGGGATCATGACCTGAGCCGAAGGCGGATGCTTAACCGACTGAGCCACCCAGGCACTCTGCTTTAGAGTTTTAGATGAAGACTCTGTCACGTGTGTTTCTAGAGCCAGTGCCCGCCCCGGGGGGCAGGGGAGAGGGGCACCTTCACAACTGTGCTTCTGTCTCAGCTATATGCACAGCCTCTGTTTACGTGGTGCTAAACTACTTGCTTGCTTTTGAGGGGGAATGCTTTATACTCAACTCCTCACTGGCCGTCAAGGTTGGCTCACTCCTCTCAAATGGCTCATTGAAAGGCTCACTCCTCTCCATGCTTCCAGAGAAAAGGACCTGTGAGTCCTGTGGAGAGTTCACATTGAATTTGGGCATCTGTCATCTGCTGTCACTTTTGGTCCCCATTCCTCCTAGGTAGGGAAGAAGGTGCTGGATGCGCCCTCTGCTGGGCAAAGGGTGGAAAGCCCTTATTTTGCCCCTGCGCCTCGGGGACTGCTCAGGTTTTCATTTTCACCTGAGCCATGGAAGATCAGAGGGAGTACCACTTGAAGTTCCTGCCCTCCTCTGTGATGCCCGAAGTCATTCTCATTGTGCCGCATGTCACTCTCTCCATGCTGGGAGCTCAGAGACTGGAGCAGGCAAGGTGTTCCATGGGCAGCCCCTTCCACCCTGCTTTCCCTAGGTGACGACTCATCAGTCACTCCCAGTCACTTAGCTACTGTTTGGACACAGATGAACACAGCTGAAAGCCAACAAAACCCATGTGTAAGCTCAGTCCAGGCCACACATCAACCAGCACGTCACTTAACGTCTCTGACACTAACTCCTGCGCAGGACCTGAAAAGAGTGTCCAGGCTCCCATCTAAAAAAATAAGCCAAGCCTATTCAGTTAGGGCAAAGCCAGGCTCTGTTATTTATGGAGGAGAATGGCCTGGCAGCCCCCTGCAGAGGCATGCTCCCTCGGTGCACAGG
The DNA here is from genome assembly GCF_964656455.1 of Halichoerus grypus. Lineage (NCBI taxonomy): Eukaryota > Metazoa > Chordata > Mammalia > Carnivora > Phocidae > Halichoerus > Halichoerus grypus. The sequence goes on along the minus strand of NC_135715.1, from coordinate 60,880,446 downwards.
GACCATACCACTGGCTCAGGCACCTGCCGAGGATGGCAGACAGCTTTGTTCTCTCCCGCTAGCCCCCATCACGGATGCACATTGTGTTGGGAATGACTCTGAGGCTCTACTGAGACTCAGCAAGAAAGCGTGTTGGGACTGAGGAGCCATGCCCATCTGGGGCATGGGAAGGGAGAGGCGCCAGCCACGCCACGATTGGCAAATCCACAATCCTACTGGGGATCACCCTGGCGTTCTGGGACCGAGCAAATGGAGGTTCTCCCGCTCACATCTCAGCACTGTCCTCACCCCACAGTGGTGCTAAAACACTTTACGGTGCCCTAGTGAGTGACTTACAGGAGAAGTCTGGCCACGGAGAGACTGTGACAAGGGGAGGATGCCCAAGGGAACATATCGCTGACTCCTCTTCATCTGTCGACACTGAGGACCTGAGCCCATGCCCCCCACATTCCTCCCACACATGCTTCTAAGACTGTGTTGCTGGGCCCTGGGTAAAGGTGGAAAGAGCTTATGAAAAAAATCCTTTAAAAAATCGTAAAACTGGCTGTTAGCAGCCCACAGACATTGGCTGGGGTTTGGGTACACCAATAGCCAGGTCTCAGATGTTGGAGATGCCCGGTCTCTGATAGGCATGACTGTCCCTGGAGTGTTGCAGAAATCTCTATCTTGGTATACATGATGACTTACCAAATACGCTTGTGAAAGTGGCAAAATATCCCCTTTGCCAGAAGGATTTATTTCCTGCTTTCATTCCTTTCTCTATTTATATCTTGTTTCACAACAAATTTGGAGGGTTTTTTTAATGCTGTATTGGAGACAATAAAATTAAAGAAAAATATATAGTAAAAAAAATAGAACTATAGAAAAAACTGAGATGGTTAGAAAGCTGGAGTTCTCAACCTCTTTTTCCCCCTACACTGACACACTAGATTCTCACCCCAGAGGGAGAAATGAAGTAGGGTGATCATTCTCATATGTACCCCACCCCCCTTTGCAAAGGAGAATTGTGGTCATAGGTCCTCAATAATTACTAAAACCTGGACTAAATTTTCATCTATGAACTGCACATTTTCCACGGAGGAAAAAAAATATGTCCCCTCTGGAGAAACATGAGTTAAGTCTGCAAGCCCATATTGCTGTGCATCCATTCATGGAGGGAACATGGAGGAATTCAGTGGGTGACATCTTCAGCATGCTATACAAATGCACCTGCAGGGGTGCCTGGGTGGCTCAGTTGTTAAGCGTCTGCCTGCAGCTCAGGTCATGATCCCAAGGTCCTGGGATCAAGCCCCGCATCGGGCTCCCTGCTCCACGGGAAGCCTGCTTCTCCCTCTCACACTCCCCTTGCTTGTGTTCCCTCTCTTGCTGCCTCTCTCTCTGTCAAATAAATAAAATCTTTAAAAAAAAAAACAAAAACAAATGCACCTGCAGTCTATGAATTATAATTTATTAGAGCCCCCTTCAATGATGTGAGGTGGTTATGACAAGGCACATTTTGGAAAAGAAGTTCTGGGCCAAGGCAAATTGTCCATGACTACGGTTCTCTGAAGGTCTGGCTTAACCCAGAGAGGACCTTCAGATTGTCTAGGAAGTGATCAGTTGCATGTCCTTTATGTATTCCGTTAGGATCATTTCCTTCATCTAGGCTTTTTGATAGAAGATGAGCATGGGACATTCAGAGTCATAATCCAGAGCCCTGATTATGACTTAACACTGATGTTAAGTGGACTGCATATACCTGCAGAATGAAAGCACCCCGCCAAGAGTGACCCAAAAAAGTCAGCCATTCCTCCTTTGCAGGAATGGTATTCTGGAGAAATTAACATGATAACATCTGAACTTTCCAGATGTTTTGAGAAGTCAAAGACCAGATCCATACGACTAGAAGGGATAATTGATTATTCTGAGAAAAGACTGCAGCAAATATGAGCTATACACTGAAGTCATTTAATTTTATTTGCTACCTTGGGCATCACGGTAAAAACCACATTGTCCCTATTCTTTGCCTGAATCTATGGAAATGGTCGTTGAAAGCGGTAAAAATGGAACCATTTCACTGGGGTCAACCACACCCGTGGTTCACAAACCTCAGCGAACCATCAGAACTACCCAAGGGTTTGTTTAAAATGCAGAACCATGGTCTGCGGAGATTATGATTCTGTGGGTCAGAGAGCCACACATGTGCCCTCAGGCCACACAGGAGTCCTAGGCTGACCCAGAACTGTTCCATCTTGGTCGTGACCCTGAGGGCAGTGTGGGTGCCACTTCTAGTATTTCATGTGATTTCCATCTGTTTTAGCATGAGAACAGGCAAAGCGGTCAATAACTTTCATTTTTGTACAAATGAATCTTGTGCTTCATTTCCTTGTGGGCATCTTTCATTGTCAATGAAATAAACTCGGAACAATTGTTCCTCGGTGCTTTCCCTGAATCCCCTGGGGGAGAGAATCCTCCCGGCCTGGGGACGCTTCTCTTGTTCTTCCTTCCAGCGGGATTTCCATGGGTACAGATGATTGTACACAGAAGCCGACACCCATCAGGGACCCGTTCGAGGCAAACTGGGCTCCATAAAACTCCTCATCTGTAGCTGGGCGAATGAGTTCATAGTGGATTCTAAAAAAATGAATTAATAAAAAATCCTGATGGATTCTAGTGGTAATTTCTCTTTTTATGGGTATGGAGCTAAGAAGAAAGTAAATCTCTCTTTTATAGAGATGGGATTGCAATAGTTCACTTTGCAGGTCAGCTGGTACGATAGCAGCCGACTTATCTTGGCTCTCCTCAGCGACAGCCTTTTGCTATTCCTCGCAGAGCTGAAATAGGAGGTGGGTGTTTCTCAAATGCATCTTCTATTGTTTTCTCTAGAACACCTTCTTTGCTAGATCCGTTAGCTTTTAAAGTGTAAAACTTTCTTACTGCATTGTGTGGAAGTACAGTTCCAAAGGCAAAGAGAAGGCAGCTCGTACTTTCTGCAGAGCAGGCGTGGCATTCAGGGTTTGCACGTATGGCAGGTTCTAATAAGGCCCCCAAAGTCTCATGACTCAAAATGTCTCTCTGTTCTGACTGCCTTCTGTTTACCCCATTGGTGAGAGAGGGGTCCCTCGCCCTAAATAGTAGGAGATGGCTGAACACCCCACAGTTGACCCTGGGCAGATGCGAATGATGGGAGTTTCTTAGCCACATGTGTTCACAGCCCCGGGGAGGAGGACACGGCATGCGATGCAGGGCCCCATGGAGGTTGCACACGGGGACAGAGCGACCAACCAGGGCACGCAGGGGCCATGCTCTGTAGTAATGAGAGGCTGGGGTAACCTCTGGTTCCGGTGGGCGGATGTGATGGGCTTGTTTGAACCATGTCTGGGGTGCGGCCAGTTGCATAAGGGAGCTAGCAGGTGGGAGCCTTTCCTGTTGGGTGGGGGGCATCTCTGCTCAGAGCAGGGAACTCATGGTTAGTCCTCTGAGCCTCGCTGAGGCTCAAAGATGTCAAGGCAGCTCATGAAATCTGGGGCCTTCAAATACACCTTCCAAGATCAATCTCTACCTTTATTTGCCTATATTCCCTGGGTTACTTAGTCCTGGATTCAAATCTGGATTTGAACTTTCTCAGCCACCAAAGCAGAAGGGAGATACAGTCAACGATGAGATATACATTGTCCCCCAAGTCAAAAAAAGAAAAGCCCCTCCACACCATCAGTACCTAGGTTAGAACACTCACTTCCCGAACAACTCTGCCCCTGGTCGGTAGCTCCGAGCTCCTCCAGCCTTCTGATGATTTTCCCCACCATTGCAAAAGTCTTGCAGTCTGATGGGATTCTTCCAAACCAATTTTTTTACTCTTTATTTCTTCATTTGAATATTTCTGCTTTAAAATGTCTGTAGCCTGTGCTTTTCCATAGCCAGAAAAAAAAAAGGCATTTCACAAATCGATTTACAGTTTATAAGTTTGTTTATAAAGAAGCCAGTGTCCGTTCAGCCCCCAGTAAACTGGGGGACGTGGGTGTAGCCCAGATCCCGCTGGGACGCCCTGTGCCAGCCCGGTGGGCCCACCCCAGCCTACTCTGGTGTTGTGGCTGATGGCTCACACCTGCAGCCTTTCCTGGAGACCCATCCTTGGTTAGTGGAGCCAGCTTGCCAGGACATGCACCAGAGTGACCCCCTCCCCGCCCCCCAACATCCACAGTTACTCATAGCTTAGGATGAGTTGGGGAAGAGGGAGTAAAAGCTCAACTCTCTTGCTTCAGGGCAGGTTAAGCTCTGTGGTGTCACTGAGAATCCGGAGCTTTCTGCGGGATCAGGCCAGACTTCATGAGAAGCCACATCCTTCCCCAACTTCTTCCTTTTTCCGGTCCTTCTTCCCTCACTCGCATTCTAATCTCTCCCAAGACTACTCCATTAGTCCATCACTTTCCACAAAGCTCCACCTGGGGCTCTGTCTCCAGGGAACCTGACCTAGGACAGGGCTATTCCTCCACAGCTGGAGACAGGAGATAAATCAATAGTATAAAGCCCTTTTATTTTCCCAAAATGACTGTTTTACAACTTTCTGTTATTATTATAAAAGTGATACATGCTTACGGATAAGCATTCAGGTAGAGGCAGGGGGTATAAAGTAAAATGTAAAAGATTTCACACCCTACCACAACTCCCAGTCCCAGTCCCCTGAAAGGTGACCAGCGCTCATTTTTTAGTATCCTTTCGGAACATGTCTATGTATATATAACCATAAGTTATATCAAATTAGTCATATTATTCTGCAACCTGCTTGTTTCCACTTGCTATATCATGAACTTTCCATTATGGATGCAAAGAGATCTGCCTTCAAAAATGCCCCATATTCATAAGATTCATTTAAATAGGCACATTCTCTGTTACTGGCATGTTTTTTCCATGAATCAAAATGGAAAGACCAGTAATCTGACATTTTATTTTGCCAAATGAACAACTGAGAGCTCAGTTGGGGAAAACAGTTGTCCTTTCCCACCTTGTGTGTCTGGTGAAATGAGCCCAACTCAACCAAAACACTTGATGAAATTAGTTGCCAAGCCTTTTGGATTAAGGCCATGTGACTCACCTGAGGGAAACTCAATGGTCCTCAACAATGGATTAAAGCCAGTGAGAGAAAAGAAGTGGAGTTGGTTCTAAATTATGCACATCCACAAAACCTCATACCTAAGGAGCAAACTGTAATTTCACTATTGCATGTGTGTGAGGCTATGTGGATAATTAAGGTATATTAAGCAAAGAAGACAAGATGGGGGCACAGCAGATGGCACAGAAATTATTAGAAGCATTTTAAGATATAGAACAAAAAATAATAATGCAACACAAAGAGATGCCATCTCACACCCATTTGAGTGGCCATTCTACAACCATAACAACAAGAGAAACCAGAAAATAACAAGTGTCAGTAAGGATGGGAAGAAATTGGAACCCTCGTGCAACATTGGTGGGAATGTAAAATGGTGCTGCTGTTACGGAAAACCTTATGAAGTTTCCTCAAAAAATTAAAAATAGAATTGCCATGGGATCCAGCAATTCCACTTCTGGTTATACACCCAAAAGAACTGAAAGCAGGATCTTGAAGAGATATTTGTACACCAGCGTCCACCAGCATTATTCATAATAGCTAAGAGATGGAAGCAAGGCAAATGTCCATCAACAGATAAGTGGATAAGCAAAATGTGCTGTATTTACTATGGAATATTATTCAACCTTAAGAAGGAAGAAAATTCTGGGGCGCCTGGGTGGCTCAGTCAGTTAAGCGTCTGTCTTCGGCTCAGGTCTTGATCTTGGAGTCCCTGGATCGAGCCCCACATCAGGCTCCCTGCTCAGTGGGGAGTCTGCTTCTGCCTCCCCTCCCCCCCTTTCCTGCTCTCTTGCTCACTCTCTCTCTCTCTCTCTCAAATAAATAAAATCTTAAAAAAAAAAAAAAAGGAAGAAAATTCTGACACACAATACAACATGGATAAAGCTTGAAGACATTACGCTAAGTGCACGTAATCAGTCATAAAAGGACAAATACTGTATGATTCTACTAATATGAGGTACCTAGAATAGTCAAAGTCACAGAGACAGAAAGTGGAGGGATGGTTGCCAGGGGCTGGGGGGCGGGGAGGAGAGTTAGTGTTTAATGGGGTACCGAGTTTCAGCCTTATAAGATGACAAAGTTCTGGAGATGGATGGTGGTGATGGTATAATGTGAATGTACTTAAAACCACTGAACTGTGCACTTAAAAATGATTAAGATGATGAATTTTATGGTATGTATATTTTGCCACAATAAAAAATAAGACATAAATGAAACCGTATTCCTCAGTCCTTCCAAGCCTCCCCAGGATGATCAAATGGCCCAGGACTGAATAGCGGACAAGGGCAGGGTCGTTGCAGGTGTAGATAAGGGACGCACGCTCGCTCACAGGCTCAAAACCCAATCTCACTCTGTTACTGTGGGTCTTAGTGCCCCCCCACCAGCATGCTCCCCCTTGAGTCTCTGAGTGCCTCTAGCTTGGCGGGGAGTCCTTGGAGGGGTGTGAAATGGAGGGCAGGGGAGGAATGCGGTAGAGGGAACCGAGGGGACTATGAGTCACCCATTTGAACACAGGAACCCGTCAACACACCAAAAAAGGGGAGGAGTTTCCAGCCCGATGGAAGTGGCTAGAAGAAGAACCTGAGGAGAACCCACTATGAGAGGTGTTCCATCCGTACAGAAAAGGCGTGAAGGCTGTCCGGCTGGAATCCTGGTTGTGCTGCTTTCTAGATTCTTACGTGATCTTGGACACGCTACTGAAATTCTCTATGCTGCAGGCTCGTTTGAAGTGAGCTTCGAACAGTGCTGGGCACATAGCAAGTAGGGTATGAGTATTTGTTAAATAAGAGGACAGGTTTTTATTTCAGCCTCACTACTATGCTGTGAGGACTAGACAGTTAACACTGCTGTGTAGAGGGGAAACTGAGGCTCAGGGAGGTCAAGTGTCTCCTCTGAAGAGGTGTCAGAGCTGAATGTGGGTCTTCTGACTCTCGATCCCAGTCCCTGCCACTCTGTGTCTGCCTGTCTCTCCCTGCCTCGCCGGTGGCCCTTCTCCTGGGCGGCAGGGGGACCTAGGTGGTACAGGGAAGTAGGTGAGGGCCAGCTACGACAACCTCCAGGCTCTCATTCGACCCCCACCCCTGAGCCCCCACTGCCTTTGCATTGGGAACGGAACCGGCTTGCCATGAAACTAGAGCTCTAGAAACAGACACCATGAGAGTTTCAGACCAACACGAGCCCCATTTTCGGGAAATCACCTCCTTCATCAGCTTGGGTACATGGAGACTGACTGACCCAGGCTTCACGACTGCCCTGCCCTTGGCCCATCTCACCACTACCATCTCTAGTTCTGGGAAGGAGGACAAGGGAAATAAAGTGGACCTTTGCCTGTTTTTTATTTGGATAGCTAATTCATGCACATAGTACAAAATTCAAAGGCTCAAAAGGGTATTCAGTGTAAACCGAGTCTCTCTCCCACCCTGGTTCCCCAGGGCCAAAGCTCTTCCTAGAGATCCCCACTGTGAAAGGAAGGAAACCCTTACATCAAATGGATTTGTTCTTTAGGAAGTTGGTTCAGATGGACAGCAGACAGCCCTGGAGTGAACCAGTCTGGAAAAGCTGGTGGGCATCAAGGGACTCGGGGCGCAACCAGAAAGGTACTTCTAAATCGGGTCTGGCTTCCTGCTGGGTGGTTGTGTGAGCCACTGCATGGGAGGGTCATTGTCTGCCACGTACATCTCCCCTGGGCTGCTTCTCTCCTCCTTTAGTGTCGCCTTGAGTTTCTTATAATCAGACTTTTGTAATTAAGGCTGGGAGCCCCTAACCCCCTTATTGTCATTACAGAAGAGACCAGTTCTTGAATCCATGCACAAACAGGGTCAGGACCTGTGCATGATCCACGCTGAGGAGTCACAGCATCAGAGATCTTCCTCCCCACCCCCAGCCTCATCCTCCCTTCCTTTCTGTTCCTTTCCCTTTGCCCTCATTTCTCTTCCCCACCCTCAAGTCCACATTAAACACATACAAAGAGCAGTGCCTGGGCTTCCTATGGATTTATGATTTATGGTTATTCATCTTATTATCTAAGTGGTTTTGCCAGGTAAAATATTAAGGCACCACTGCCATTATAACCTTGTCTTCCATGATCTCATTGGCAGCTGGTGTTGCCATGACAACTGGGCTGGAGAAATTGGTACTGAGCTTCGGTGGAAGATGATGCGAACACTGGTGTGTGTGTGTGTCTGCAGTCTTCCTATCATGTATATCTGTTGTGTGAGAAGCCATGGATTTCTTAGGCCACACCTTCTGCTTCTCCTTCCAGTTTGGTCTAAATTAGCTTTAGGACTCTAAATCAACTGGAAGGAAGCTTTGGAGGAGGCTTTCTTTGTTTGGTTTATTGGGTAGCAAATTGAAAGCTGGGACACATAAGAAATATTTTAGAGTCTTTCTACCCATGTGAAATGAAGCAGCTACCCCCACTCAGTGTCACTCTTAAAAGCACCTTGGGCTTAACTTATTTAAAATTTTTATGTAATTCTCTTATTAAATATAGAAAGTCAGAGCTAGAAGGGACCCCACATGTCATCTGTTTCCCCCTTTCATTTGGTAAGAAAACTAAGGCCCAGAGAGGCTAAGTGACTTGCCGCATACAATATGGCTCCGGCATGGACACTATGACTTCAGCTAAGGGACTTACTCCTTTAAGTCTCAATTTGCTCATCTGTAAAATGGGGATAATATCAAGAGCCACTTTACTAAGTCACTGTAAGGCTTAAGTGAGATAATCCCAATGCTTGGCACATATCAAGCCCTCAATAAATTTTATCATTATTACCCCAGGTCACACTGGGAATCAGAAATAGGACAAAAATCCAGCTGAGCTAACTCCTACTTAAACTGGAGCCTTTTCCCATTAATCCTGTCCTGTCCTCTGTTTCTTTTTGTGTATATGTTCCTTGTCAGCCAGGGGAGAGTGGAAGGCCCTTCTGAGGTGGGGGTTGTCTTTTCTTAAAACCTCCCATGATGTGTGTATAATGCACACACTAGGTACCCTGTGGATGCTTGTTGATTTGAGGATAAACATTACATGCTTCGTGCCCTCATGGACGATCGACTGAATGTACATGGCATGGCTATACTGTAAGGGGAGAAAGGAACAGAAGGACAAATTTAAGGAGGGAAGTGAACACTTTTTGATCACTTCGGATGAAACCAGGCATTTTGCTAAGCTCTTTACAAAAGTGTTTAATCATCACCATAACCTCATGAGGTGATGAGGTGAGCATATTCACTCCCATTCTATGAATAAGAACACTGAGACGGAGTGGCTATGCAGCGTGCCCGGGGAGGTTCGCACGCCAGGTTGAGAGCTGGCCTTCCACCCAACCTTTCACTTCAAGGTGCGGCTGATGCCCTCAATAGACTCTGGTCCGAAACAATTTCTCACCCCTCTGCGAGCCAAAAGCGTATTTCCTGAGGTGGTGAGTGGGATGCAGAGCGGACTGACACCTTTTCCATCACTGACACAAAGAAGAGTATACAAAGCACAGTTGTGTAACTCTGGGAATCTAAAATATTCCCCCAGCCAAACCAGACTGGTATTGAAAGTCACATCAGGCTGGGCGGTTTTACAGAAGGCCTCCTTTCATCACTCTGTCAGGAATAAGAGCAATGCGGTAGAACCTCACAGTCCTGTTCAGAGGAACACACTGTTCTGGGGAAACTTATTTCAAAAGAGATTCTGACGTAAAAACCCATCCACTTGGTGGGGGTGGGGGGTAGTGATCCTCTATCTCACATCCTAGGCAATGAGGCCATGAAACCAGCAGGTCTCTGTACCTCTTAGGTAAGAGTCGCTCCATCTCTGGGTGAGCTGGGTACAGCAGTACAGAATTTAACTGAGTGCCCCGTCTCTCAATTAGGGACGGAGGTGAGATGTGGACAGGGATGCCTGATGCGCGTACACAACAGGGCTAGATGACTTCACTGGGATCTAGATCTGCACAGCAACCATGCTTTGCTTACACTGTATGTTTTCTGGAGTTTGGGGGGTGGAGGTGGGGGGCCGATGGAGATTTGGAGGAGATAAAGGGGCCCTCCTTGGCACCGCATGAAGTCGCCGAACTAGGGGCAGAAGTTCGGATTTAGAAGACAGACTTACCTCTCCGGTGGGCGACCCAGCCCTGCCTCTTGCCAGATGTCACTGTGTTCACATTACCAATCTGACTCATTGCACCTGCTGGAGAGGGGAGCTGTATCGCTCGCTGCTGAGTTACTCGGGACATTACCTGCAATAAGCTAATTAGGAACCTGGGAAATGCTAGTTATCACAACACCCCTTATGATGAAGCTCATCAGATGGAGAAATCTTTTTAATATCATTGAGCCTCATCTTTTTCATTCCGCACGATTTTCTGGGTAAGCACTTTCTACGAGGTGGTGAGTGGGATGCAGATACGAGGTGAGTTGCGGTGCCATCTTTGCATCCCAGCCATACCCAGCAGACAGGTATCCCCTAAACACGTACTGACGCCCGCTTTCAACCCCGAGGTGACTAGGTGGCCCTGAGTGCGGCCCGCAGCAGGCCCCGCCCTCCCGCTCCCTGCGCTCTGAGCCTGGGGCAGGAGTGGGCGCTGGGCCAAGCCGTACGGAAGACCCTGCCGCATTCCGCGTAGAGAAGAGCCCCGGAGGCCGCGGCTCTTACATAACTGGAATGACGTAACCGCTGGCGGCTCCCGAGGGCGGGGGCAGCGGGGGCAGCGGGAGGGCGGGCCCCACCGCGTCCCTCCACCGCAGCGCCGCGAGGCTCGCCGAGGGGCTGCGCGAATACACCAAGTAAGACGGCGCGGGCGGCCGAGGGTGCAGCGCCGGGTGGGCGGGGCCGCTGGCCGTCACGTGGCCCGCCTCGGCACGGGCAAGCAGGGTTGGCGGGGACGCGCCCGAGACTTCGCGCTCTCGCTGGACCGACGAAGCGACAGTGGCACCCGCAGGCTAGCAGCCCGCGGGCACACATACAGGGCGGGCAGGGTGCAGCTCCCGGACGCTCGGGGACCCGGCTGGCGCCCGAGGGGCGGGGCTTTGCCGCGCCTGGGCCGGGACCCACTGACGTCAGGCGGCCCGCGGGCCTCGGAGCCCCTGGGCGTTACCTTGGCGCCCTGCAGGGCGTGCTCGGGTGACTTCGCTGGGCTGCTGTCGGCGTCAGGCCGGGCGAGCTCTAAACTGCTGCCGAGGACTCTGGCTTAGAACTTTCCTGGGTGTGTTTTTTTCTCACCAATAAAACGCAGCTTGTGGACTGTGACCTCTGGCGCCAGCTGGAACATTCCGAACGCGGGTTTCGGGGCGGGTGTCCACTGTGCACCGTGTGAGCTTGGTGAACGGTGCTTGATGATTTCACTGGCCTGGTGGTAACCCTCGCTGTGCCCTAGCCGGTTCTCCACCTCATTGTGATTTTAAGGGGCGGCCAGTTCCCGGGGATGGAGAGATGGTTTTTATCTTAGAATTAATTAGGCTTATGCAGTGGTTCTCAATCCTGTCTGAATAACGGGGCAAGAATTTAAAATACCAGTTTCGGGCCCTGCCCCTAGAGATTCTGATTCAGTTGGTCCGCACCGGGGCCTACACTGACATTTTGTAGAAATCCTCCAGGTGATTCTCTTGCGGCCTAGTCATCTGAGAGACTCCCTCTCCTCCCTGCACGAGGGTTTTTATCAGTTCCTAAGGCAGCCCCGCACATTTCCATCATTCCAAGGGGAGGCAAGCGGCGGCTGCTCCCTTCTTTTCACCCCACATCCTTTTGGAAAAAGTGCTTGTTTTTCTCAGGAGGCAGGACTGCAGATAATGGTGGGAAGTGTAACCGTCAACCCTGCCCCCCAACCCCCAGATTTAGGCAAATACAGTGGCAGCCTCTTTCTTTCAAAGGGGTGCACTCTGGCGGTGGCCACTATTTGCTGGGTCTTTCCATGTTACACAGAGAGCAGCCCCAAGAGCTTGAGTCAGCTTCCTGCCCTGGGAAAGCAGGCTTCTAAAAGTCTCTCCCCAGACTCGTTCACGGAGTGGGAGGGGTGCAATCCAGGTGGGTTTCCCTGTTGTTGTACATTTAGTGAAATGGAGGGAAAGATAATTCCTTATTTTGATTCCAGTGTGAGAGTCACTGTAGTTTGGGTTTATGCTGTTTTTTCTTGGCACACCATGACTTTTATAAAGCTCCCCTATATTGATCTGTGCAACAGCACCAAGTCAGTGTTCCCTAAACTTGCCTGAACCTAAGAATTACCTGGAACAAATTAAAAAGAGAACAAAACCTGATTCCTAAGTCCCTCACAGAAGTAGGTGGGGCCTAAGCAAATTCCATATTGGGTAAATTGGGAGAAACATGCCTAGGAGCTCGCCCCTTGGTGATTCCTATCTTCAGGGGTTCAGGAAGCACTAAGTACAGTGGTTGCTCAGTTTGAGTCAAAATCATCTGGAGGGCGTGTGACCACGCCCACGGTAGACCAAGACCATGTTTCTAGCAGGTTCCCAGGTGACGCTAAAGCTGCTTGTCTGGTGCTCATCCTTTAAGCATCACTGGTGTAGTAGAAGGTGCCCCAGGCTGGGTGTTAAAAGAATGGAAACCCTCCTTTGGCTTTATGACCTACCATTTTGTGATCTTAGCCAAGTCATTTCAGTCTGCACTGAAAAACAGGGACTGATATCAAGAGTTTGTGAAGATAAAATACTTCCCCAGAAAGTGGATGGGGGATACAAAAAAGCCAAATCTTATTGTTTTTTAAGATTTTACTTATTTATTTGAGAGAGAACACACACGCGTGCAAGCGAGAGAGCACAAGCAGGGGGAGCAGCAGAGGGAGAGAGAGAAGCAGACTCCCCGCTGAGCAGGGAGCCCGATGGAGGACTCGATCCCAAGATCCTGGGATCATGACCTGAGCCAAAAGCAGACGCTTAACCAACTGAGCCACCCAGGGCCCCCCAAACCTTATTGTTAACAACAGATTGACCCAGGACAGGATCATGCACTGAAGACAAATAGCCGGGAAGAAGGACAGAAGGAGGGTGTGACATGCCCTGCAGGCCAGCCTGGCACCGCCCTCTGGCATGGCTCACAGCCTAGAGCTTGAGGAAGAGGTTTAATCCACAGGAGCTGCCCTCGGCAAACCTTAGTGTTTAATAGGATCAGCGTGGTCATCCAGAGGCTCAGGTCTCCTCTAGCTAGGTGTCAGAGAGAAAAGCCTCTGGGCTTCCTGCCCCTGAGGGAGGGGATCTTCAGGGCAGTTAGTTGCAGGTTCTCTGTGGCCTCCTCTTCTGGCTCTGTTGTGGTTTGGGAAGGCCTCACTCATTCCCCACCAGTACCTGCCCTTGGCTAGGACCCTGTTCATTGACTCCAGGGCCTTAGCCCTTTCTGAGGAACTGCTTGCTTCTGCAAGAAAATTCTTTCACAGTGATCCTGCCCCCCCGCCCCCCAACATTTGTCTGGGGAAACACAGCTTCATCTTTGGTTATAGTTTAAGATGCTCTCAAAGTCCCTAATGATTTGGAGGGCTGGGATGGGGGTGGGGGGCAAATGAGGAGCTCAGTTTTGAACACGGGGATTATTGATGTCATTATTAATAATAGTAATATTAATAGTAACTACTATGTATTGAGCTCTTAATTTATTCCAAGTCTGGTAATAAATGCCTTGCATACATCTCCTCTAGGCTGCCCAATAGTTAGCTTTTATCTTCCCTTCTCTGCAGAAAAGTCTCCTCTTCTGGGCTGCAGGAGCGCAGAAAGGTTAAGTCAACACAGGAGATGGCAGAGCTATTAAGAAGCAGAGCTGTGATTTAAACCCAAGTTGTTTGACCCAAAGCCCTTATTATTGATATTCTTTTTAGCTTCAAGTCAGCCTCCCAGGAAGCTTCGACATAGTCTGCGGTCTTGCCGGCCGCACTGCGCCACGAGCAGCAGAAGCGGTGGGAAGGGTGTTCTCTGAGCTGCCCCGGACATGCCGTGAGTCGGAGGGAGGGCGGGAACAGGAACATTCTTCCTGGTCTCTCGACTGTGAGACAGGGGCCATGACTGTCCCCAGTCGGTGGCAGTGACTTCCAAACCTAACCTGGGCTCATACACATTCTTTGGCCTCCTCAGCAGTGTCCGGGCTTGTAGTTGGCAGTCGTGCAGGCCCAAGAGCCCAGCCGTTGGCAGTCTGTGTGGAAACACGGTGTGGGGGAGGGTGCTGGGCTTCTAGGAGGACCTTCAGGAGAAAGGGAACTGTTCTCCACTGCAGGGGAGAAATCACTGGGCTCTTTCGGCGAGAGATCCAAGCTCTGAGACCCAGCCTGCCCGTGTGTGGGGACACTCCTGCCCTCAGGGCCTCCTCCAGCTAATCCGCCTCCATTCTGCCTCCACCACCCTCAGCCGGTTCCATACCCAGCCAATACCAGGAAAGCAAAGGTGGAAGAGGGAACTCAAACGGGCTGAGAGAAACGGTTAAAGAACTCAGGGTTACTTTTATCCAGTGTGATCCGTTTGTGCAAATTAGAAAAGGCACCTCGTTCGCATGCTTTGCTGCCATCTGCAAGCAGCTGCTCGAAGCAGATACGAATGCCCCATCACTGCAATCTGAACAATGCCCCCTAGAGTTGTGCGGCGCACACCCCCTAGCCCCGAAGCAGTCTTTGCTTTCCCTGAGGCCGTACCGAATTCAGCTACCTTCCTTCCTCCTGCTTCTCTCTGTCCTTGCAAAGCCCCCCACTGCACCCAGTTCTTCTACAGCTAGGTAGAAGGCATGGGCATGATGCCAATGGTCTCCTAAGCTCCTCTTCTTTTCCCCCCGAAATTGGATAAAGGGAAAATAATCCATCTATCAGAGGATTTTGGGGGGGGGAGGGGCACTTCCAGTATCAGAGGCAGTCAGAGAAAGCTGGCTTGGGTGCCAAATTGTTAGAGTCTAATCGTTTTGAAAGTTCAGGAAGCTAATGAGAGAGGAAATGTAAAGCCTGAGAGGATGGGATTGTTCCTGAGCCCAGGGAGGGAAGCAGGGAAGTGACGAAGGAAGGAAGGAGCTGTGTGATGTGCTGGGGGGGAGTAGTAATGCCCACCCCAGAATTAGGCTTTCTCCCCACAGGGCTTTCTGTTCCTGGCTCCTGACAGCCATTCTGTCTATCGGCTTCCTGCTTCCAGGAGTGGCTATGCATCTGCAACTAAGGACTTTGTGCCTGATGCCTTGGAGGTCCAAGTTCCTTGCAAAGCCTTCCTGGTCAGCTGAGGGAACAGTGGCATTGGGAAAAGCAAACTGCTATTGACAGAGCCAAGCGAGGTGAGCAGCCTGCTGTGTGTCCACAGGGCCTCAAGGCCAGCCTGTGGCCGCTCCACACTGGGGAGAGTGCCCAATGTCACAGGCAGGTCAGGGAGGGCCCAGCCAGCATGGCTAGGAGTTGACCGTGATCCCATGGGGAGCGGCACAGCTGCTGATTCTCAGCTGTGCATTGAGCTTCCAGCGAGAGGTGGACAGAGCAAGTGACCGGAGGAGCCTTTCCTCAACTCTTAATTAATTCACAGGAGAGCTCAGGTCCTGGCCACACATCGTTAAGAGCAGTGAGGGGTTCCAGCCAACTCTGGGCCTCTGAATCACCAGTGGAACTTTAAAAGGGTGTGGATACCCGATCCCCACCTCATGTCTTGTCAGTGAGCATCTGGGGGTGGCGTGGAGAGGAGGGTGGGAGTCCACTGCAGTTTGGCTGTGGACCCTACTTCAGAACCAGTGCCCCCCCGAATAACCTGAGAGGGGAGTGCGTTGAACTTGCTTCCTCCTTCCTGGTGTTCTGGGGTCCAGCCTCCAGGCTTAGAGGGGCTGGGGATGGCCTCCTATTTCACTTCCCTAATCTTGATTTTGTGAAATGCTCTCTAGGTGCCCCGTAAATTATTTAATCAGCTGAAGTCTTCCTCTGAGTAAATGCCAGAATTTCCTGCATGAATTCAATGGCTCTGGGTCACCAAATGGCACTGTGGTGGCTAGACAAGTCCACTATGTCTTTCCAGAGATTCTTCTCCAGAAAAACGGATATTCCAGTAGAAGTTGGAGAAATAGGCTGGGAATGTATCACTTCTCTAGACGCTCAAAGTTGTTTTTGTTTTTTGTTTTTTTTTCCTCTGAAATCAAGTTAGGCCTTTTTCTGGGGGAATATTATAGCATTTGGAGTTGTATTTCATTGTCTGCCAAGTCAGGGTGAGGAATAAGTGCATCTTCGCAACTGGGAGGTCCTCTGAAGTGTTGTGGGGAGGAGGACAGGGCAGAGGGGCTGGTTACGTGGTTAGCTGAGAGCCTCCCATGAAACAGACCCCACTTAATAAAGCAAGCTATTTTAAGTGAAGAAATCAGGCTCTGTAATGATTACTTTTTAACTGCCACAGCCAAGGCATTGCCCTTTACATAAACTTTGATTGATGATAGTATGGTCTTTGCTGGAATAGTCTGAGTGCCAATTATGGATTCAGCCATTCAATAAATATTAATCGAGTCCCTGCTACATGTTAGGCCAGTGTTTCTGAACTTGGGCTGAGCATTAGACTCACCTGGGGAGCTTTTAAAACATACCCAGGCCTGGACCCATCATCTGGAGCTTTTAAAAACAAAAAAAAAAATAAAAACACCCCAGGCGAGTCTAAAGTGCAGCCGGGTTGCGACCTGTGTCAGGTGCCATGTGAGATGCTGGGGATGCGGGTGTGACCAAGAGCGACGCTTCTTAACCTTGATGTGTTCAAACCCCTACAAAAATCAGGACCTTATCCCGGATGCCCCATCAGTCAGCCCATATAGGCAGGAGAGCACCTTCCAGGATCACCCTGGCTATTATATCCGCTGCTCTAATTGTGGCAACCATCCATTTAGATTTTCCAGAGGAGTCTCAGTTTCAGGTATTCTTCCTGTGAGCCCGAACGTCTTAATTCATCTGGAAAGGCTGGTCTCCATAGCCACAGCGATCTCTAGAATTCACAGATGGTTTCCTTGAATTCCACCAGGTGGCACAGTTCACCTGGTTTGTCGAGATCAAGACCCAGCTCGAAGTTCCAAAGGTGAGATCATCAGGGAGAGCGCTAAGCAGGTGAGCTGTCTCTCCTGCTGGGGGTTTCTTTCCACCTGACCTCCATCAGCTGCGAGAGGGCTGAGCTGCGGCCCGCACCCCCTGGCTTGGCAGTGGCCGGCTTGGGGTGCTTCTGCTCTGGAAGCAGCCCAGCCACCCGAGCTTTCTAGTGGCTGGGTTTGACCGGTCATCCCGGTCGGCAGGCAGGGGCCAGTCCCTGCTGCAGAGACCTTAGACTGGACGATGACTCTGCTGGGGCTTCCACCGGGGAAGGAGCTCCCGCCGGTGAGACACATCAAAGGGGACTGCAGCACGACACGCCAAGCTGTAAACTGACCCAATGGCTCTCCAATAAAGAGGGACAACAAGAGACATTTAGGTCTTGATGAGAGCCACCTCTTCACAAGAGCTTTCAGAGCCGGCCCACGTTTTGTGCTCTGGCTTTTCTGAGAGAGTCGGAGCCAGGACTGTCCGCGTAATTTGCGGGACAGTGCAAAATGAGAATGTAGGACCCTGGTGCAAAAAGTATTAAACATTTCAAGACAGTGAAGGCAGAGCACTGAAACGAGTGTGGGGCCCTTCTGAATGTGGGGCCTGTGTACCTGCACAGGTTGGCCCCCATGAACTTGGCCCCGAATGGAAAACCCACTGTGAAGTGAGCTCGGGCAGTGTTCTTAGCTTCCCCGAACCTCCGTTTCCTCATCTGAAAAATGGGGTGATATTATTCTATTTTTGAACATATGTTTGAGAGTGAACCATATGTCAGGCCGCGTGCTAGGAGCTGCAGAGATGATAAGACGGAAGAGGCCCCTGGGAATGGCCCTCAGTTACCATGGCTCCCTCACTTTCGCGGCAGAACGTCCCTCGAGCCTGCCCTCCAGTCCCGCCTTCATCACCTCCTCCGCCGCGAACCTGCTTCCCAAGCCGCCCGGGGGCGGGGCCGGGGGCGGGGCAGACAGCGCCCCCACCCCCTCAGCCTCGGCGCGTGGCCGGGGTGGGGGGAAATGCTCCAGTCTAGAATGGAATATTTTGCATCCGCTCCTGAAGCTGGTTCTTCTTATTTTTCATAACGCTTTCAAAGCAAGTGTCCTTTCTGTTCTCACGGCACGTCTGTGGTCTCCCGCCATCAGATGCCGCACAGAGGCTCCGCGCCAGCAGCGAGAGTGAGGGTCTCTAAATCTTCCTCCACTGTGTGCGTGCCGCGGCGATCTGCGGCTGCAGTTCTTGAGATTGAAAGCTGGCTGTCTGCCTGCTGATAACTTTCAGCTGTGCCTGCTGCAGGACGCAACAAGAATACTAATCTCAGGCCACAGGCAGATGAGGGTTTGCCCGGATTCCAGCCTGCTGTGGTTTGGGCTGCATTTTTTGCAAAGTGGATTTATATGAAAAAAGATGACAGTATGGTTCTGTTTATAATGTTGAGCCGTCGTTGGGAGGGTAGAGCTGAAAAGACGGAGCACACGTATTTCCTGGGGTGGGGAGAGAGGCAGCCCTTCACCTCCTGCCTTACACAAGGTGGGGTTGGAGCGCACACAGGGGAGATTCCCTTTTCTTGTGTGTGTATTTATAGGTGGCCTCCAGCGCTGAGAGCTCCAAGGGCCCAGGGCTGACAGTGCTGTCTGCTCATCCCGGTGGCGTGGTTTCCCTGACTCAGTGTACCCTCCAGGCTCTGCCAGGGGGATCGACTGCTCCCCCCGCCCCGTTTATGAAGAGGCACCACTCGCAGCCTCATGCGGTCTAGCACGTGCAGCCCCCACACAAACAGTGTAGGAAGGAGCTGGGCTCAGCTTTGAGTCCTGGTTCTGTGCTCACTAGCCTTGTGAGCTTGGGCGGTGTTCTCAGCTTCTGTGAACCCCAGTTTCCCATCTGAAAAGTAGGGGTGATATTACTCTATATCTGAACACGTGTTTGAGTGTGAACCATGTGTCAGGGGGTGTGCTAGGAGCCGGAGACAGAGGTGATAGAGTCAGATACAACCCCTCACAGTCTTGGGAGGGACCAAGTGGTTAACAAGCACCTGCCTGCTCAGCTCTGTAGCACAGTGGGGGCAAATGGGGAGTAGCTGTGCGGACCCCCAACTATGTGTTTCTCTGGCCTTCATATCAGCCAGCTTCCGGCTGGGTTTGGCCATTGAGGAAGAGCGGTAGGTGGTAAGAAGAGAGAAACAGGATATTTGACTTCCCTGGCAACGGCTGGACCTCCTCTGAGGTTCCTCCTTTCGGTGGCGAGCCTGTCTCCTTGGCTCAGGTCACACCACCTCCTCCACTCATTCCTCCAGACCAGGCCGGTGGCTTCCTTCTCCTCCCAATCTTCTGGTTAGGGGCCAGTCCCAGTTAGCCTCTTACCATCTTCATCCTCTGGGGACCGATCCCTGCATTCAGCTCCCTCTATTGAAAGAGGTTTCGATTAGAAACTTGACTGGCATAACATGATATGTGCTATGACGTGGGGAAGTTCAGGGTATACGTTTAGCTCTCAGTCAGTAGGAGAAGATTATTAGTGTTCTCAATATTTTTTATACTATCACCACTCCCAACCTTACATTCTCTGCTTCAAGCTCCCCAGTTCTCTTGAATCAATGCCGAGAGCGCTGGAGGGACAGGTCCTCTCTGCATGGTTGGGTACAGCGGTCCCTTGGGCAGGAGAGCCTGGGTAGGTGTGCAGCAGGCTGGCCGAGTCAGGTGAGTGTGGGCACCAGGGAAGGTGCAAGGTCCTGTGCGAATCACTGGCTTGGTTTAGCTTCCTGACTACTCAAAATTAATATTAACTAGCACCTCATTCTTACGTAGCGATTTCTACTAAGGATGCATTCATGCACTGTTTTCCATTTGCTCATCAGACTCACGCTCTGACACGGGTAGAGGGGTTCCTGTGATGTCCCCTCATGACTCCTGGGCCACGGAGCAGCTAGATGGTGGCTTGTCTGCAGAAAGGATCCAGTTGAGTTTTGTTCAATTTCAAAGAGTTAGTATGGCGGTGCCCACTGGCTCCGAGGGTCAGCCTTGACATGTGTAGGTCAGCGGATTGGGGGTTCTGATGCACATGTGTCTGTTCCTAGCTCCTTCCCCTAGTCACAGCAGACTCCTGGCCTTTCCTTCTGGGTGCTTCCTGGCCTCCTGTTTTCTCCCAGAGGGAGACAGATGATTTCCTTCATCTTTTCACGATGCTTCATTTCAGCGGGCTCCGTGGTTGATTTATCTAGGACAGTGATTCTCTCTTCCATGCTGCTACCTCCGTCCGATGCTGAGACGCCCCAGGTGCCTCCAGGAGATTCAAGGAGGTTGTGGAATGTTCAAAGTGGAATTGATTTTCGCTCACTTGAATTTTGTTGTTTTTTGAACCTGGATTTTATATGAGTGTTACTGGGCACTGTTGGGTAGGAGAGAATTTTAGGGTGGTTATGGGGAAGAACCCAGAAGAAAGGACTGACTGGGTGTCTACAGGCTCAGTTTGCAGTCATCGGGGTGGGGGTGCTCACCCCCCCACCCGGGAAGGAGTCAGCAGGCAGCCCGTGTCTGCTCTGGCTGAGCCAAGGCCTTCACAGCCTTTTTTTAAAGAGCGTAGTCCTGTACACATCATGCTTTTCCTATCCTTTGAAAGTAGAGGAATATTCAGCTGCGCCAGACTGGAGCTGAATATGGTATTTAAGATGACGATAAACCTTCTGAGGCAGGAAAATGTAGGATTTTTTCGGTTTTCTCATTTTCTGAGCCTTTGTTTCAGAGTGAGAAACAATATGTTTTAAGATCAGTAGAAAGAAATTCTGACTACAGTCTTGGGTTCTGTAACTCAGCTAATGGGGAAGCTGAGGCATGGCCCGGAACTCTGCTTCATCAAAGGAATTGTGGCTGTTGCTCAGAACCTGACCTGTAGGGTCGGTTCTCAGGTCTCTGCGGCAGCAGGAGTCTCTGCCTTGGGTTCGGGGTAGGTCACAGATGCCCGCTGCGGCGCAGAGGGCATGTCCTTGCCCCATGGCATACTTAGACTATAAGCCTGATTCCTGTGCCGGGGACAGAGAAGGGGCTGAACAGCCAATATACATTAATCGTCTCCATGTACGGCTGTGTGCCCCACCCAGAGGCAAGAGGGGGGCATTCAACATGACTCCTCCATCAAGAAGTCCCCGGTATACTACGGGAGGGAGCTGCGTCCAGCAGGGACTATAACACAAGGTGGAAATTGGTAAACATCATAAGCAAGGACTGAGTCACAAAGGAAGTCGTCATCTAGTAATTACGATGTACCTTAGATCTAGTCTTAAGAGCAAAATATTGACAAAAACCCTAAATGATCGGCAGGAGGAAGCTCTACACAGCCATGCTGAAGTATGTTAGGTAACCATAAAAGAAAGAAGGCAGGCTTATAGATAGTTTAAAAAAAACCTCTAAAATATATTAAGTGAGAAATAAGGATGCAGAGCAATGTATAGTCTGATCCTATTTGTATGGAAAGGGGGCGCATATTTATAATATGTATATCATGCTTAATATACATAATATATATTATGCTTTAAATATATGTATATAACTACTGTATGTGCTTAAAATATTTCCGGATGATTAACAAGAAACTGTTAGCAGTGGTTTACTGCTGAGGAGTGAGACTGCTACTTTCCATCTTGTATTATCCTCCAAACTATTTTATTTTAAAAACACACATATGTATTTTTTAAATTAAAATATGCTAGTTTATATCTTTTTAAAAAAGCTTTACAACTTTTTTTTTCTGGTTTAGAACATCTTTCTGCACATGTGGATTTGTCTGATCCCAAGAAAATCTGGAAATTTATTGAAAATTTCAAGCAGGAAAATCAACTCAGTGTTCTGGTAAGTTTTATAAACCTAAGTAGAGGATAAATCTCGTGTGTACATTTTTCATCTATGTGGATACGGACTGATATGTAGGTCTGTGGGTCTTTAAGACGACATCTCAGTGAGAATCCTCTATGGTGAGGTTTCATGCAATCAGGTTTACTCACTGGCCTCAAGGGGAGACCCAGCACGTTGTGGGGAACGGGAGGGGACCACCCACCGGGTAGATACTATGGGAAGATGAGGACATTCCATTTTTCATAAAATGATGATGTGTGTATCTGTATTCCTAAGCTCTGTAGATTTGGGCATGTGTGTATTAAAATTAGGGGTTCTGGGAAAAATAAAAATAAAAAGTTTGGTCCAAAAGAATGCCTGCTGCAGACAAGCAAACCTTTTAGTAACACAGTGTGGAACTCCACAGAGAGCCGGGAGGACTCAGGTGGGATGGTACGTGTCTGCCCCTCCCAGATGCTCTGCATTGAGCCGAGCTGCTTTTCTATCTGAACAGCTTCTGATGTGCTCCAAAATGCCCATTTGGGCCAGGGTCTGGTCTTGCACTGTCCAGTATGGCTAGGGAGCATTGGAAGTGTAGCTAGTCCTAACTGAAGTGTGCTGTAAGGGTAAGAATGAGTCAATTTCAAAGACTTGGTCTGAAAAAAAAAAACAAACCATCTCATTAAGATTTTTATAATGATTGCATGTTGAAATGATACTATTTTGAATATACTGAGTTCAATAAAATATATTATTAACATTTACCTGCTTCTTTTTTTCTTAAGATTTTATTTATTTATTTGACAGAGACACAGTGAGAGAGGGAGCACAAGCAGGGGGAGTGGGAGAGGGAGAAGCAGGCTTCCCGCTAAGCAGGGAGTCTGATGCGGGGCTCGATCCCAGGACCCCGGGACCATGACCTGAGCCAAAGGTAGACGCTTAATGACTGAGCCACCCAGGTGCCCCCCCTCCCCTTTTTAAAGATTTTATTTATTTGAGAGAGAGTGAGCAAGCCAGAGAGCGAGCAAGCGAGAGAGAGAGAACACAAGCAGGGGGAGAGGGATTACCTGCTTCTTTTTATCTTTTTAATGCAGCTACTTTTGAGAAAAATTACATATTTCTATTGGACAGCTCTGGTCTAGGTGCAATCCCAGAGCACCTTACTGAGGATTCGGTTGCCCAGACAACCCCTTGTCATCAGAGATCTCTGCACAGTTCTGTGGCTGAGCTTTCTGCACAAGTGGCGTTTTCCTGGAAGGAGTCTGACGTGAAGGGACAGTTGAGCACAATTATTGTCGTCACTTGGATATGGGACTGGTGGTTGCCATGGAGGTGTGGAGTTTGGAAATGGGTCTTTTGGCCCTGGTTGCCTTTATTTTGAAAGGGGAACTGTGGTCTCTAGATCAATAATGCAGTGTGTGTGGTCAATAAGACAGAGCTCACTGAAGACGGACTTGAAAAACACTTTGCTACCTGTACCCTGGGAGAGTATGAGCAGTTTTCTTGTTTGTATTTAGCAAAATAAACAGAGACCTAGATGATACCATAGAAGCATCAGAAACACATCGGTCAACTTTTTGGGTTCTTGGTCCTTAGCATGATTGTGTTTGCATCCTTCACTGCATTAAATTTTCTTCATAAGACGCTCTTTTCAAAAAACAAAAAACACTCTTTTCATGATTTTTTTTTTTATAATATGTGTTAGTGCCAGAAATACTTAGCATTGTTAAAGCATTTTTTTTCCAGGAAGCTCAAGGCTCATTATAGATGTTATTTTGGTGAGGAGTGCTGGTTCATCCCAGGTGGAGTGTGCAAATATAAAACCAGCAGCTAAGGGAGCTTCCAGCCAGGGCTGAGGAAGGTATAACCATGAGGCAAGAAGATGAATTGAAAAGGACATTCAGTTAGAACACAGGACACCTGGATTCTGGTTCCCATTCTGTAATAACAGGTTCACTCATTTTATGCCAGCCCAGTGGTTCTCAAAGTAGGGTTCCTGGACCAGCAGCATCTGTATTACTGGGGAACTTGGTAGGGTCCCTGCCCCAGATCTACTGAAACCAAAACTCTGGGATGGGCCCAAGAAATCTGTTTTAACAAGCCCTCCAGATGATTCTGACGTCCATTAACATTTAGAGAACCAATGTATCAGGCTTTTAATGTCTTTGAATTTTCTCCTTCTTGAACCAAGGAGTCTGGAGTAAATTCTCTTGGTGCCTTTCAGCTTGGAGATGCCATGAATATGAGCTTCTCTCCAGTATCTATACCATTTCCTCACTGTAAGTTAAGCTTTTAATGAGGCATTTTAATTAAATCTTTTCCTAAATCACAAGATGGCTAGGTGGGGTTCGTGTGGTTGTTGGGGGTCACTGAGGGCATCCATTAATAGCAACCTTCTTCCCACCCAAGAACTGAACAAACTGAGGAGTGAGACAGTTGAGTTATAGCTGAAAACCAGCGTATCACTGTTGTGACTGATGAGGCTAGTTGAAGGGTGTGGTGCAGTGTGAGAGCCAAACGGGTTTCCTAATATCGCAGCCAAGAGCTAGACAGACTCACTCACCTTGTTATAGCTGGCCGGCCCAGGACAGACACCACCTCCTCCTCCCAGGAGAGGAGAAGAGCGGGGAGCAGAGCTGAGCATGCCCAGTTTATTGCTCCCAAATATGCTATTTTTTAAAAAAAGATTTCATTTATTTATTTGAGAGAGAGAGAGACAGAGATAGTGAGAGATAGTGAGAGAGAACACGAGCAGGGAGGAGAGGGAGAAGCAGGCTCCCCACTGAGCAGAGAGCCCGACACAGGACTCGATCCCAGGACCCTGGGATCATGACCTGAGCCGAAGGCAGATGCTTAACCGACTGAGCCACCCAGGTTCCCCAGCTCCCAAATAGACTAAATTAATTATTGATAATGGCTCCACCTCTCCTGGATTGAGGGAGGAAGGGGCTGAGGGAGGGCAGAATCGTACTCATCACACTCTCTCCATGAGGAAGGAAACAGTGGGAGTGGGGAAGGACCTTTCTCCCCAGTGGTTAGGTTGCTCTTCTTTTCTTTTTTTCTCTTTTAACAAATACCCAGAAGCTTGCTGTGAAATGGTGCAGGTTTAGTACAAAATATTTTCATCTTTGATTTTGGTCCAAATGTAGTATCTTTGCCCCAAGTACCAAACCCAAATATGGGGTCGAGTTGCCTTATAACTTTATAGGCCAGCAAAGCCTCCTAGAGCCACACAGTTGGCCTCCACGTGGGTTCTCAGCAGGACCAGCTTCATGGTTTGTGGGGCCCAGTGCTAAGCAAACATATGGGGCCCCGTACTCAAAAATTATTTTAAGAATTACAATATACTGACAACAGAGCATTAACCTGCTGCTCACCCACCCCCTACCCGCCCTCCATCCGACAGAACCCCGCTGGGCACTGACTGCGTGCTGGGCATCAGGAGTGTTGTGCACACATCACGCGTCATTTAACCCTGGTGAGCATCCTGGGGTGGAGGTTTTCTTACCTCTGCATCACAGATGAAGATACTGGGGCTGAGAGACATTGAATCACTTGCCCAAGATCAAGTGGAGGAGCCAGGATTTGAACGCAAGTCCGTCTGCCTCTGGAGTGCGTTACCAGGATACAGTTCTACCACCAGCGGCCTTGCCGGCCTGCCGTGTTATAGTGAAATACAGGGTGCTAAGGAGCGCTGGGCGGGGGGAGGGAGCAGCCCTGCCCGGCGGAGGATGGGCAGGGCTGGGGCACCATTTGGAGGGCCGGCTGGGACTCTGCCTTTACGGAGTCTGTGTCAGGTGTCACACTCTAAGGGGACTGCCTTTTCGATTACACAGCTGGTGCTGTTGTACTTTTGTACGGCTCCGGTCTGCTTCTAAGGACCTTGATAATCTCTTCATTTTCATTTCCTATTTGTGTGAGAAACATTGTATTGATCTTCCCAACCTCTCTGAGAAGCATAATAATTCTCATGCTCTGCTATTTATTCATCCTCTCCAGAGTGGAAGACAGAGTACAATACACAAAGCAGCAGGATCATGACAGAGGGGGCAGCTGAACGTGGAGAGGTTAAAATTTTGTCATTCTTAAGCAGGTCCAGAGCCAAAGGAACAACCCAGACCTCTGAGTCCTAGAAACTGCTGGCTGCCTTTCTAATATGAAACATGTTTTCCCGGCCCAATTATGTAATGTGGGATGGGTTGTTTTCTATTTTCCAAGATTCAGTTGGGCCTCTAGAAACATTTCCAACCTGCAGCCAAACACCAGTGGGTTCCCGACACTCTGAGGACAGGACAACACCAGGACTTGCAGAATCTATAACCAGATCCGAAGGATTTGGAAGCCAGAGGATTGGTTAAATGCAAGATACGATCAGAGGCCACACCTGCACGTGGCCACTTGTGGAGACATCATAGTATATGAATTAGACAAAGTTTGGAAATAATTCCCCTTAACCTGTTGTGGGGCTAGGTGGGGTACGGAGAGATCTTCATAGTTTACCCTTCAGTGGAACAAAATGAGCTGCTCTGGGTAGATCTGTGGGTAGATGCCCTATGAAGGCGAAGTGATCCCGTGAGACAGATTCTGTTTGGTTGCTGTGTTCACCCCTGTGTTTTGGGTGTTCTCAAACCATAGACGCTTTGCCTGTTAGCATGCAGTGGTATTAGGCGTCTGTACGGAGGGAAGACAGATGGGAGGGGAGGGGAGGCCGCGCTAAGTGCTCTGTTGGCAGCCTGCCACAGCCCGAGCGTTAGCGGATTAAACCCACCACATCTTAGCCTCGCTCCCACCCCAGGGCACACGACCAGGACACGGAGTCTACCTCCTCCAGGACAGCTGCGTCATCAGCTTGTTGACTGTAATAAACAGGCAGTGGTGCCTTAGCTCTTCGGCAGACGGTGGGGGAGTTCAGTGTAGGTCATTCTGGAAGGATGCACATCAGTGTACAGTAAGTGTTCCGTTGCTTGATGTTCTGTGATTTGGAGATTTGGAGCTCTCTGCTCACTGGCATCTCCCCACACCCAGGGAAAACTGCTATTTAAGGCAGGGACTCAAGGTCCAGAAACATCATCATCATCATCATCATAAATAGCACACACTGAGCACTTTCAATGTACTAGGGGTTGCATGAAGTATTTTGGGGGGGGCCTCATTCAATCCTCATAACAGCTTTACAGATTTTCCAGACAAGGAAACTGAGAGTCAGAAGTGCTCAGAAACCAGAGTCTGTGACTCACTTTACTGAATGAAGGACAACTAAATTATAGTTGGTGCATTTTTTTAGTGCAGGGTCGTATCTGTCAGTTATTGCTACATAACAAACAACTCTAATACTCAGAGACCTGCGATAACACGCATGTGTTTTTTGCTGACTCTTCTGCAGGTCTGCTGGGCTGATCTCAGCTGGGTTTAGCAGGGTGTTTCAAAGCAGCAGGTTGGAGCCAGAGTATGTTCCAAATGTCTCACATCTTCCTTGGACCATTAGGCTGACCAGGGTATGTTCCCATGGCGATGGCAGAGGTCCAAGTGTGCAAGTACATTTCAAGCCCCTGCTGGCTTCACATCTGCTGACATCCAACTGGCCAATGCAAGTCACTTCATAGAGCCCCAAACCAGAAGCCAGGGAGCATACTCCTCCCACAGAGGTGGGGAAGAGAGGGTGAATATTGTTGACAATAATCTTCCACAACATCTGTTTTATTACATTCTAATTCTTTGGAAATAGGTGATCTGAGCTTGATGTGGTAACTATTTATTAACCAAAATATTTAGTGAACAAAACACTTTATTTGTTCGATAAACGTGCAGAGATCCCCTACTATATGCCAGACACTGTGGTCAGTGATGAGGACTCAGAAATGGAAGGGACTCCTGGTCTAGTGGGAGAATTAGACACATAAACGATTTCGGTAAGCTCTCTTTTCATCCATGAAGGGATCTAGGGTGCAAAGCCTCAGAGGAAAGCAAAGAACAGTTCTTCCAGGGTATAATGTTTCCTCAGACACTGGGTGTGTTTGGTACCAGGAATTCTTGTCAATAATCTTTACCCTGAGCTTTACCATGCGCCATTTTGCTTCAAAGACCTCCTTCCAGCTCACAAGCCGTCAAGCTTCCCAGAGAGGCACAGAATTTGGGAAATAGTTAAGTACTGTAGAAATGTCAGCTAGTATTGTGTTAACATCCAAACTCCTTAACTTGGAATTGAAGTCCTTTGTTGTCGTACCTCACCTACCTGCCCAAATTTCCTACTTTTTTTCCTACGTGGATCCTTTACCAGTCAGCCCATTATTTTTGGAATGTGCCACGAACAGTTACGTCTCCATGCTTTTGTCCCTGCTGCTCCTCTGCCTGGAATGTCCTCCACTTGGTTAACTTCCACTTCTCCTCCATGATTCAACTGGGCACACCCCCAACGCGGAGCTTAGTCAGGTGCCCCTCCTCTCAGCTCCCAGAGTACCCTCCGTGAGCTTGTTGCCTCACGTTAGGAATTACCTGTTGACAGGTTGGTTTCTTGCACAGAGCAGGGATCCTCGAGGGCCCATGCTGCCTGGCCACTAGGAGGCGCTCAATCTGTGTTGGCTGAACAGTAGTCCAGGTGCTCTACCCCTTTAGGACTCTCCACACCTCCCGTTCCTATTCTGTAAAATGTGGATAATGATACTTTTATAGGCTAGGGGTGAGGATTAAAGAAAGGATTGTAAGTTATTTACCCAAAGGAAATCACTCACATTCACACAAAAACAGGCACGTGAATGCTTAAGCTGCTTTATTTTTATTCATAGTCACCCCAAACTAGAAACAACCCAGATGTCCTTCAGCTGGTGAGTAGATAAACTGCGGTCCTTCCACACAACGGAATGCTATTCGGCAATAAAAAGGAACAAAATATTGATGTAGGCAACAATGTGGATGAATCTTGAATGAACTGACAGAAGTCAAGCCAGACCTGAAAGGGTACATACTGTATGATTCCATTTACATGACATTCTGGGAAAGGCGAACCTATAGGGACTGAGAACAAACACATCAGTGATTGCAGGGCGCTTGGGGTGGAAGGAGGGATGACTATGAAGGGAATGGGTGACTGTGAGGAAATATTTGGGATGAAGGAACTGTTCTGAATCATGCCATAGTCTAATGCATTTACCCAACACTGTGCATTTACAAAAACTCAAAACTGTACGCACACACACAGATGCAGAGTTTTACTGTGTGTAAAAAAGTATAAACATACAGTTGACCCTAGAACAACATAGGTTCAAACTGTACTGGTCTACTTATACGTGGATGTTTTTCAATAACTACAGTACTATAAATGCACTTTTTCTTCCTTATGATCTTCTTAATAATGTGTTCTTTTTTCTAACTTACTTAATTATTAGAATATAGCATATGATATATATTTAAATACGTGTTATTTGATTGTTTATATTATTAGTTAAGTGTTCCGGACAATAGTAGGCTATTAGTAGTTAAGTTTTGGGGGGGTCAAAATTATACACAGATTTTTTTTTTGAAGAATTTACTTATTTATTTTAGAGAGGCAGGGAGAGGGAGAGAGAGAGAGAGAATCCCAAGCAAACTCTGTACTGAGCAGAGCCTGATGAGGGGCTTGATCTCACGACCCTGAGATCATGATCTGAGCTGAAATCGAGTCGGACACTTAACCGACTGAGCCACCCAGATGTCCCTATACACAGATTTTTGACTGCATGGGGGGTTGGTGCCCCTGACCCTGTGTTGTTCAAGGGTCAACTATGTGTGTATGTGTGTGTGTGTGTTTTTATATATGAAAGAAAGAAAAGAAAGAAAGAAAAGCATTGTAACTTTCAGCACAATGTCTGGCATGTAGTAAGTCCATTTCTTAGTGAGAAGCAGATTATTACGGTTGTTTTTTGGTGCCTTTTCTTAGTAATCAGTGAGCTCCTAGAAGGGGAGGACTGTATTTTCTTCAGCTTTGAGTGCAGATCACCCCGCACATGCCTGATAGTAGCAGGTGTTCAGAAGTATCAGTTGGTGAGGAATAAATGCAGAGGCACCTTTCAGGCTGTGCTGTGCAGAGGTGGGGGGGTCACTTCCTGGACCACCTGCTCCAAGGACCGTGGGGTGCACAATGGCTGGTGAAGGATTAAACAGCAACCTTTCAGTCCAGGAGAGCCTCTTAACCCCAAATTTTATGTTTCCTGAGAGCCCATATGGTTCTGGGCAAAATCGGGAAGGGGACAGTAGTCCCAAAAGATGACCAGCCAGCCCCAGTGCTTACTGGGGTTCCTATTATTCCTCCACTCTCATCATTATCCTAGAATTTTCCCTGCACTGCCTTTCCCCTAAGAAGCCACTGAAAAGGAAGGAGAGAGGAGGATGGAGAAGGAGAGGGCCACCATCCAGCTACATCAGAGGTCTCCCTGAGGTTTCCTTTTACCATTTTGGAGTCTGGACTCCAAGGTGCCCAGACTCTTCTGATCTCTTCAGAAAATCAAATGAATGGATGCTAGAGTATTATCTAGGCCCCAGCAAGGCCAGTATGGTCTCAGCATTATTCCACATTCTGGACCATTCTCAGTTCCCTCCCTTATTTCTCCTCTCTCCCCTCCCTCTAAACGTCTGTCTCTTTTTTCTCATTCCCTTAGGCCAACACTACTCACTGGGTCCCAGCTCACAGCTAAGGAAACCAAGGGATCTGTTCTCATCTTAGCAGGTGCCATCTTAGGACTTGTATGTGGGGGTGAGTTATGGGAGGAGGCATTTATTCAAGATCACCTTTTTTTTCTGATGAGTATTCACTTAAAAAGTGGGGAAATAAAAATATATGAGAGTAATAAAAAAAAACCCTGTAATTCCATCATTAAGAAATAACCACTGGTAATATTTTTGGTCTATTTTCTTTAAGCCTTTTTCTATGCATGTCCCCTACTCCCATCTGGAACCACACTGTATATATCATTCTGAGTCCTATGTTTTCCCACTTAACATTGTATTTTAAATGTTTTCTCACATCATGTAATATCCTTTAAAATGTTACTTCTATTTAGAATGAGTCTATTGGATGAATGTTCCATAATTTATTTAATTAACCCCCTATTGTGGGATATTTAGCTTGTTTCCAACTTCTCACTATTGAAAGTGACTCCGTGATAAATGCTTTTGTACATATATTTTGTTTACATCTTTGGTTATTGCCGTAGGATGGGTCCCTAGTTGTGAAATTACAGAGACCTAGTGTGTGAGCATTTTTAAGACTTTGATATATATTAACCAAATTACTCTCCAGAAAAACTGTAGCAATTTATATTCCCACCAGCACTGGAAGTGCTTATTTTTTTTACTTCCTATCGTTCTCAAGTGAATGATCTTTGCAAAACTGATGGATGAGATATGACATCTTATTTTCCTTTGCATTTCTTTGGTTGCTAGTGATATTGAAGTTGGTGTTGTTGGTGGTAGTTTATTGGCCATTTGTATTTCTTTTGCTAATTGCCTGTTCATGTCCCTTGCCCATTTTTCTATTGAGATTGTTATCTCTTAAAATTGCCTTATAAACCTTCTTTGGCACATTTACTGCAAGTCCTCCCCCCACCCCAGTTTGGCAAATTCTTTTTTAGTTTTGTTTTTGATATTTCGGTTTGCCACACAGAAGTTTACATTTTTTATGTAGTCAGGCTGTATGTTTATCATTAAGACTGATTTATTCACTTTTATGATAAAAAAATCCCTTGTTATTCGAAATAATTACATCCCCCCCCCATTTTCTTATAACATTTTCTTAGCTTTTTAATGCATCTGGAAGTCACTTTTGAATAGGGTAGGTAAGGAGCCTTTCTTTTTATTTCTTTCTCTTTCATGCTCTCTCCCTTATATTCTTTTTTTTAAAGATTTATTTATTTGAGAGAGAGAGAGAGTGTGTGTGTGTGTGTGTGTGTGAGCATGGGGGGAGGTGTAGAGGGAGAGAGAGAGAAAGAGAATCTCAAGCAGACTCCCCACTGAGCAGGGAGCCTGACACGGGTCTTGATCCCAGAACTCTGAGATCATGACCTGAGCCAAAATCAAGAGTCAGATGCTTAACTGACTGACCCACCCAGGTGCCCCTCTCCCTTGTATTCTTAATAAACAGTGTCACACAGCACTGCTTATTTATCGCATATGCTTTCCTTTCTTTTGAGTTGTGATGCCGTCTTTATTGTATACCAAATTCTCATTAAGTTGCTTCTCTTTCTGAGCTCTAGTCTGTTCCGCTGATCTATTAATTATTATGTCAAGACCACACTATTCTAATTATTCACAGTACATTTTAATATCTTCTAGGGCAAGCCCCAGCTCATTACTTGTCTCATCCTTAAGATATTTTAACCCACAGGATTGGTAGGTTAGGGTGAGGAGGCAGATTTTACACAACAGGGGAGATGGGTGGGGTCTGAAGCTCTTGAAATCGCAAATAGGATCACCCCTACCTCCACCACCCACATTCAGAAGGATTCTGGAGCCATGGGTGAGGCTCTGGGGAGTTCTATCTGGCCCTTCTAAGGAGAAAGAATGAATGAATCCGAAAGTTTGAGATCATTTGCCCATTGGCTTTTGGTTTCCTGCCAGCCAGTGAGGCTGCTTTGGATGAGGCACAAAACCCTCCCAGAGTTGAGCTCCTGGCCACGTTGTTCCTGGGCCTCCCCACCTGCCCCAGGGGTGGGGTCTGGGCTGCTGTGGCACTCAGGGCAGGGCTGAGCTCTCTTTGGGCTCTGCTGGGACTGCTCCTCTGGTCTCCCTGCCCCAGTCTGGAAAGTCAGTGTTGTGCCTGGAACTCCTCCTGGCCTGTGGGCCCAGGGCCTCATCTGATTACCTGGCTGGGATTCAGCAGGTGTTTTTAAAGAAGTGTTACTCATAGCAGTTCTACCTGGCCCTCATTTGGGGGAATTTTAAAAACAAAATCCCAATTAAGCACCTTCATGCTTTTAATGAGCAGAGGCCCCAGTGCCCACACTTAGATTCTCCCTGCTGTAAAGCAGGTGCTCTCATTGTGTCCCAAGAGTGGCAGGCAAGAGCCTCCCTCATATGTGACAGCAGGGAGCAAATTCAGTCATCTTGCTCCAGAAACACTGGTTTTGGGGGTGCACCATGAGGGTTGGACTTTGGATGGCCTGGGGAGGATGAGGAAGCCACAGCATTTTAACACTTGTGTGAGTGACATGGAGTCAGGGCAACTGACCAGGGCTCGCCCCTCCCCCATCAGGTGGATCCTTCCCATTAACATTCATAAATGTCCATTTCCTTGTCTAAAAACAACAAGAGCAATAACTTTGCTACACTCCACCTTACGGTGACTAGCAGTCTGGATTTCCCCAGGACTAAGTGGATTCCCAGCATGGAGGACTTTTAGTGACAACACTAGGGGAATCCTGGGTGAGCTGGGATGAGTCCCTGCTCCACACCCTGCTCTGTCTTCCTCCTCTCCTTCCCAGCCGGTTTCTATCTTCCCTTCCTCACTTCCTGCTCACTCTGCCTCATTTTCTGTGGGAACCTGTGTTGCTGGCCTCCTCAGGTGATATGATCTTGGAAACGGTCTCTATATACCTTGTAAGGTCAGTGTGTGAGTCTCCCATGACCCCTATGGGATGTTCTGTTACTGCACACATGGAGAAGTACCAAATGGGATTCCCCAGTGCAGGTGTCTGCTCCTTTAAGATCTACACCAGTAACTTTCCAGAGCCAGAGTGACAGTTCTTTCAAGCTGGCTTTGAAGGTATCTGAATAGAAATACCCCTCAGTTGTCTTACGCTAAAATGTAAAATTTACAATATATTTTTCTCATCAAGCAATATTTAATGCTGTTCAAATATACTAAACTCAAGATATTTTATGATTTTAGGAGCACCACGGATTTTTTTGTTGAGGTATAATTGACATAGAACATTATGTTAGTTTCAAGTTTAATGAATTTAATATTTGGCTAGGAATGTGGTTTTCGTAATGCTTTAAGAGAGCTGCACATCTCTCCTTCAGCATCACCCGGACATGACACAGTTTTACCTCCCTTCCTAATTAGCTTATAGAGAGAGATTTGCTTCAAGTTATGCAGCCATGTAATAAAGGTCCTTGTTGCCATATTTAGAAGACTGTGTCCAACATAAATTCCACTCCCAAATCTCTTTCTTATAATGAACCTCCATCAACATAATGAGTTCCTTGGAAGGAAGACATTGTATAAATTAAAAATACTAATGAGTCATAATGATAATGAATTATTTTCCCTATTACTGGGAGCAGGACTAACCTTGGGCACATTTTCCAGCAGCTGAAGGTGACTTCCCTAGACCTAGGATTGCCCTCCTCTGGGACCCCGTTCTCTAAAATTTCTTCTTCTTCTTCATCTTCATCTTCATCTTCACCTTCATCTTCATCTTCATCTTCATCAAAACTCTGAATCCCCCAAACGTCCCTGATCCTATCTGGT
Source organism: Halichoerus grypus (assembly GCF_964656455.1). NCBI lineage: Eukaryota > Metazoa > Chordata > Mammalia > Carnivora > Phocidae > Halichoerus > Halichoerus grypus. The sequence continues at coordinate 60,846,108 of NC_135715.1, read as the reverse complement.
CAGTCTTGGAGGAAAGGAAGTTACCAAACTGGTTCACACTCAAATATGAGTGACCAAAGCATCTGTTAGCCATTTCCAACAGTGCCCTGCCAGTACCACCTGGATGTTGTTATTTTTTAAAAAAAGATTTATTTATTTGAGAGAGAGAGAGAGAGAACATGTATGCCAAGGGTTGCGAGGGGCGGGGGGCAGAGAGAGAGGAAAGAATCCTGAGGAGACTCCATGCTGAGCACAGAGCCCAACGCGGGGCTGGATCTCACGACCCTGAGATCATGACCTGAGCCAAAATCTAGAGTGGATGCTTAACCGACTGAGCCACCCAGGTGCCCCCTGGATGTTGTTATTTTGAATGGTGGCTGATTAGCACAGAATAACTGGCAGACTTTCTAGCTAAGCCGAGTATCTTCGGGACTGTTAGGTTATAAGTAACAGGAACCACTCAAGCCAAATGAGCAAAAATAATTTATTAGTGGGCTACAAGGGCACAGCCCTCACAGAACTCGGTGGCAGAGGCACAGCTGGGTTTTGGGCGGATCAGGGATAGGACAGCACTGCTGTGAGGACCCGGGGTAAACGTCTTTCTCTGGGACAGTTGTCCACAGACTCATCACAACTCTTTCGCTCTCTCCTCCTCTGCTCTTCCATGCACATGGGCCAAATATGGCACCCTTGAGTCAACCTGCCCTCAGTGCAAGGGTTCTGTTTCCACACTCTTGGGGGAGGGGGGAGCTTGAGGCCACATGGGACAAACACAGTGCCTGGCTCAGGGTAACAACTTCATTATGTGTTTTTTTTGTTTTAGACAGGATGTGGGGCCCACCCCTGAGGGGAGGGGTTGGGGTACCTCTCCAAAAGAAGTCTACGACATCAGGCCAAGGAGTTTTTTGCTTAGTTCAGTCGGGAACCCCGGGTGTTGAAGGGCTTTGGGGGAGGAGAATGACATTGATTTGTGTTAACAACAGGCCTGTAATGGGCTCTATATGAGTGGGGCAAAGAGCTCCTGGTGCCAAGTTCATCCTCAGGGAACAATGACTTGCAAACAACGGGATACATTCCCACTCTCTTGGCCTCAGTGTCGCCTGGGACTGAATGTGGTTTAATGAGTCAAGAAAAGGGAAATTTGCCATTTGTTTTCCACTTTGTATGCCCTTGCTGGGAACTTGGATAAGTCACCAAACCTCTTTGGGATTCTCTTGATTCCAATTCTTTTAATAAAAAATTTTACACACACACACACATGCGCACATACATACATACATTACTTACATATTTTTATGTTATTCTTTCAGCAGATTATTATTCTGTTTCTCTTTGCTGGCCTGAAAAGACTCTGGAGGTACATGGGCAGGGCCTCAGAAACCCGGCTGGGAGTCACAAGGATTATAAATCACTAGTGGTCAGGAAAAAAAGATGCTTCACCTCCTTCTCAGGGAGGAGAAATGTGTGCTGCATGTGAAGAGCTACACAGGTTCTTTATAATGATGAAGCTGGTGATCTGGGAGGCAGAAAGCACACAGAAGCAAATGATATCTCAGATCTGCTCCTTTGGCAGGTGGCTGGGCATGGGAGAAGGGCAGGGAAAGGCCTGTTTTGCGGATTTGGGATGAGCGAGATTTTAAAAAGATAGAAAAGCCCTTGAAGGGCCTGTTGCTAAAAACTGTGCTGTTTCTCCAGGAGTCTTTAAAAAGCACCTACCACTTGGCTGTGCCCTAGAGGAGAGAATTTGGCGGGATGAATGGTGCAGCCAATCCTCCTGCAGGTGACTCTGTTAACATTTAAATCAGGTGTGTTCTCCTAGGGGATGAAGCAGGAAACAAAACACACAACCATCTCCTGGGTAGGGTGGGGAGGTGCAGAGGGGCTCACCCTGGCTTTCCTGCATCCGAGGCCAGGAGAGAGGAGGTGTGCCCAGACAGGCCCGGTGAGCGAGCCCAGCCCTCAGCCTCGCTGGGCATGGACAGCTGGGCCTCCTGGAGGAGGGGGCTGCAGGCCTGCTGTGTGGACCCTCCTTCTAGCCTTCATTTCCTTTACTCAGGAGTCATTTATGACAATCCGTCGTGGCAGGCTGACGGGGCCGATAGCTTTTGGCAGAAGTCCTTTCTGCTTCTCGCAAATTAAATCACAGAGAGCGCCACGGGCAGTGAATACAAAGAAAGTGTTCAAGGCCACTGGATGGAGGGGAACAGCTGTTGGAGACCAAGTGTTCATGAGACTTCAAAATCCACATATACTAACAAGGCAGGCCCCTCCAAAAATAAATTGGGACATGGACACCTAAGAATGCTATCTGGGATGAAAGTCAAAACTCGGAATTACAAATAACAAGACAGAAATGAAATCTACAACAGACATGCACCGAGAGCTTCCCGGTCCACGCACGCGTTTTTCTCGTGCTGCAAACCCCTCTGATCCTGGGAGGGGGGCTGGCCAGCTCTGATCTCCCTCTTACAAGTAAAGAAACCAAGGCTGAAGTTGCTACGGTGACTCGCCCTCCGTCACACTGCTGGTAGGTGCCCAGATCCAGACTCTGAGTGCCCTCCAGGGCCCTATCCGTGGTGCCGGGCTTCTCCGGCGGGCTCGGGCCTGAGCCAGGCGCTGGCAGTGGTGGGTGGAGCTGGCCAAGCAGAAACTCCCAGCAGTGGCCCAGGAAAGAGCCCAGGGTGCTGCCACTTGGAACCCTTGCGTGCTTCCCACCTCATGTTAAAAAAAAAAATACAGATAGGGCGCCTGGGTGGCTCGCTCGGTTAAGTGTCTGACTCTTGGTTTTGGCTCAGGTCATGATCTCATGGGTCATGGGATTGAGCCCCATTTCAGGGTCCTCGCTCAGCCTGAAAGATGGAAAGATTCTCTCCCTCTGCCCCCGCCCCACACATGAGCATGCACGTGCGCTCTCTCTCAAAATAAATAAATACATCTTTAAAAAATAAAAAAAAAAATATTTAAAAAATACAGAAAGGCATGAGGACATATAAATAAGAGTTCCACCATTCAAAGATAAGCATTTTAAACATTTTAGCGCACCAAAATATCATCCTTGGAGATATTTCCTGTTTCGACACCTTTCCTCGCAAAAAACGAGATTCTGTTGGCCTGCCGTGTTGCAACTTCTTATTCTGTACAGTGTGACTATCTCTCCAGGTCACATACACTTCAATAGTATTTTTTCTCATTTTGTTAAAAATGTATGTTTTATGATAACAAATAATCCTAGAATTATATGCTCATTGTAAAATATTCTAATTCAAAGAGTGCAGAAATGGATAGCAAAGAAAGCCAATGTTTCACTTCATCCCACCCTGGGGACGTAAGCAGTATTGCTAAATTTCTTATTTCCTGCTCGTCGTTTTCTGTGCGCAGACCAGACATAACAAACATACACGCATGTACCAACTTCTCCCCACCGTGGGCTCCTAGACTGCGCTGCAGTTGGCATCTCCCCCTCCTCTTCCTCTCGGGACAGGAGGCTCCAGTCCTGGGAGAGGAAAGTGTCATGGGACCAGAGAAGGAAGCATCGCAGGGCTAGTTACAGCATTTGGATTTGAAAACCCTCTGGGGTGGTGGGTGGTGGGTGGGGGACGGCAGCGTAGGGGGCCACTTACCCTCCTCCAGGGCCACCTGCCCACCCCTCTCAGGGCCACTGAGCGGCAGGGCCCCACGGCACAGTTCGCTGCCCGCCGCCCTCCCAGAGCACGCTGCCTCCTCAGGTGTGTATATTCTCACGACTGCCCCGATCCCTGCGTTGCAGGAAGAACTAGACCCCAGAGCAGCGAGTTGACCTCTTGGGAGGTTCTGTAGGTTTGATTTTGTTCCTGATGGCAAGTCGGTGGTCCCACATTTGCTGCCCCAACTGTCCGAAGGGAGGCATGTTGTCCACATCCATGGGAGGAGCCGAATTCTGTCCGATGGGACCATGGGCTTTCTCTCCGGTCACCTGAAACCAGGCAGAAGGGGGCCAGACTGGACAGCATGCAGGTGGGCCTAGAGAGGAGCTGAAGACAGCTGGGAGGTCACGATGGGGGTCTGCCTGGTGCTTCTTCCTCAGGACACACATACTTCAGCAGGAGTTCCTGACATGTGGACTGGGATTCCTGAATACTCATTTGGGCGGTAGAGGCTTCTCAGAAGCCCGCTCCGAAGAGCACCTTCGCCTCCCTACTCCCACCTCCTGTCACGGCCGGGTAGCTGATGCCCACACATGGCCTACGAATTCCCTGTGGAAAGGGAGGAAGAACCATCCACGAGCCGTGTTAGAGACCCCAGCCCTCACCGAAGGCTTTGCCCTGATGTCATCTGAGAGTCGGCAGAGCATCAGGAAAGGGAGGCTTCTGGAAAGCAGGGGCAGCTGCAGAAGGCATTGAGGTCAGGGGTGGGCAGGTGCATTTCCCAGAGAACATGCTGCTCAGATGGCAGGGGCCGGGCTAATGGAGCCGGTTCTCTCCTAATGGGTTAAAATGACCCAAATCAGAGAAACCAGGAGGAAGGCAGTTTGCGGATGCTGCCTTTTCTCTGCCTTAGTGGGCAGAATGACCACTCCCCCCACCCCTGATGTCCACGTCCTCGGTCCTGGAACCAATGACTATGTCACCTTTCCTTGGCAGGAAGGGACCTTGCAGAAGTGATACTGAGACAGGGAGAGTATCCTGGACTATCCAGGTGGGTCCAGTATCATCTCAAGGGTCGTTATAGGAGGAAGGCCGGAGAGCCAGAGGAAAAGGAGGAGATGTGCGGCTGGAAGAAGAGGTCATCCGGGTGGTGCGGTCACAAGTCAAGGAGAGCAAGTGGCCTCTGGAAGCTCGAGAAGGCAAGGCGCAGATTCTCCCCTCCAACTTCCAGGAGGAGCACAGCTCTGCTGACACCTTGATTTCAGACCTCTGACTTCCAGAACCTAGAAAATGCATCTGCGTTGTTTTAAGCCACTAAGTTTGTGGTCATTTCTTCCATCACCAACAAGAAAATTAATACACTGCTTGACAGAGAAGAGGGTTGGGAGGGTTTTGTAAGTTTTTGTTTGTGAATGTCTATCATATTTATTTCAGGTAACAGTCTCCTCGGGAGGAATGTTGGTTCCAAAATCAAACACCCATGATCTACAATCAGAAAGGACAGCACTTAGTGGAACGAGGGTCTATGCACAGAACAAGGTGAGTGACGCGGTTTTGTCAAGACTGCATTTTATTAATGTACCACATGGGCTCTTTTCCAAAACAAGGCTGATTCTGGGATACACATTAATTTGGATCTTAGCAGTTGCCAGCAGCACCTGGAAAGTTCCCTGGCCCAGAGGAGCCCCCCTCTGGAGGGGCCAGTCATGGCTGTGCTCAGACCCGAGGAGTCTTCGTTATGCTCTTGGGAGAAGCCACGAAAGCTGCCGCCTCTCTTCTTGGTGTTTCCCAGGCTCGCCCACAAAGAAATTGGTGAGGGCTGGTGCCCCCCTCCCCACCCCTGAGCAGGAGAGAGCCTAGCAGAGGTGCCCTTGGCCTGCACGGCTCAGAGGGAATAAGGATGGCGGGAGGTCACTCTTCTCCCCTGTGGGCGGCCCTGGGCTCCCCAGCGACAGATGCCATAGGAGCATGCCACGTTCCCTGGGCTCACTGTGAAGGGCGTGCACCGTCCATCCTGGAGGAATGAAAGGCAAGGGTCCAGATCTCTTACCTGATCTTAGGTATGGTTGTACCGCCATATGTCAGGTGTGACAGCTATTTCTAAAAGCCCGATCTAGAACTTCCGCATTGACGTTCTTGCCCTTAAACGCACCCGGTGGGGCTCCCTCATTGTGTGTGAGGCTGCCAGCACCCATCAGCTTCCCTGTTGCTGGTGTCGACTGTCTCGGAGGGCCGCCTTGCCCGGCACTCCCACCTCCACCTCTGCCCTCTGTGCGCCCTGAGTGTGCCCCACTTTTGCTCACTGACCCTGCAGACCGATCCTGGCAGATTATCTCCCATGACTCAAAATCCTGACGTTCCAAAGAGCCACACTGCTTTGCAGTTTTCCCAGGGGGCATGGGAATAAACCACTCATCAAAGAGGCCCGGATGGAGTTCTTTGCAAAGCATGAGCAAGCAGCCCTGGGGCTGGGCAAGAGCCGTGATGCAGTGGAGGTGCACGTGGGCTGCGGGGGGGAGGGGGGGTGTTCCAAGCATCTCCAGTATGGATCCCACATGCCAAGGCAGGAGTTAGTTCAGGTATGACTGGACACGTGCTCAGTGCTAGCCTGCGCTGGGGGCCTGAGCTTTGACAGCCCGCGGGACAGACCCTGCCCTCACCCGGAGTGCTGAGAACAGAGGGGCACGACCCACTTGGGAAAGGGGCAGGTCTGGGCGCTAATTTCACGGGCAGGGGCTCGGGTGGCCCCCAGGCAGCATGCAGCGTGCTCTCGGGCATCGTCACCGGCGTTCCCTTGTGCTCCTTCCGCCTCCTGAGGAGGGGCCAGGGTGCAGCACTGGGTTCCACTGAGACGCCCATAAAGACCGGATCAGGAGGACCGGGAGGTCAAGGGCGAAATCTGTGCACACTGCCGTCCCACACGGGCCCGGGTGGGGGCTTGCTGTGTGTGCCCCCAGCCAGCTCCCTTGCCTCGCACCTAGGGGCGCCTTCCCCTCTCCAGGTGCTCATCCTGCGCCCTTGTGCAGAGGCAGCCGGGGCCGCTGCCGGAGCGGTGGGCCCGAGGGCACCCGGCCATCCAGGGCTCATCACTCTTTGGGGAGGTCGCAGCCTTTAATTTCCATGCGGCTTTCGGTTCATCTAAAAATATCTGAGCAGCCACAGGATTGAATCTCCCCAGGAATGACCTAAAACCAGTGTAATGAGGACTGGGGAATTGCTTCATTTCCATTTAAGAGGGGCACATTGGGACGAGAAAGGGAGAAGCCTCAGCTTCAGAAGCAGAGCTTTTGTCTCCGGTTTGCCTTGTGCGTGGTGGAGGGGGGTGGTGCTGGGGTCGGGGTGCGGCTAGGGTGCCCCCTCCTCCGGGAGCCCTCCCGACTACAGTGGCCTGGTGGCCGAGGGGGCTGGTAAATGCGGGCATTCCGGGCCCAAGAGGCATGAACAGGGGCCCAGGGAAGTCAACGGGAGACCGCTGGGGATCTGGGGACAGGCTCAGGCCACCTCACCCCCACCCAGGTTTCTCGAAATAATGAGTGTGCAAAGGTAAATAATCATCCCTAAGGAGACAACCAGAATTATCTGGGAGCCTGCTGGAAGGGCAGGGAAGGGGAGCGGGGCTCTCTTAGGGATCTGCCCTCCCCAACTCTACGAGGAACTTTCTTTTTTTTTTTTTTTTTAAAGATTTTATTTTTTTATTTATTTGACACAGAGAGAGAGAGACAGCTAGAGAGGGAACACAAGCAGGGGGAGTGGGAGAGGGAGAAGCAGGCTCCTGGCCGAGCAGGGAGCCCGATGCGGGGCTCGATCCCAGGACCCTGGGATCATGACCTGAGCCGAAGGCAGACGCTTAACGACTGAGCCACCCAGGCGCCCCTACGAGGAACTTTCAAAGAGGAGAGACCTCCTCCCCAAACAAGGCAACTAAGCCCAGCCGCAGTCACAGCAGACACGCCAGCCCCCCACCCCCCAGACCCCGGAGGTGCCCCCTGGATACACTGCATGTGGCCTCACCACCCCCGTGAGGGGGGCACTGCTGTCGCCCTGTTCACAGGCGGGGAACCGAGCACAGAGGCTGCCGTCCCCGCGGGCCCGCCGCAGCATCCCGGGAGCACAATCTCCAACATCGCTGTCCCCTTTCCGAAAGCCAGTTTCTCAGAAGCCTAACATTTGGATAGATATCCTTGGAGTTCATCCTAAGAAATAATTAAAGATCTGGAAAACGAGGCTGCTCGTCGCAGCACTAGTGAGAGGAGAGGGAGGTAATAAATTATGGAACACCTGTACAAGAAATCTGTTCAAACCTGAAAACTCTGCCATAGATAAATGTCTGTGGGAGAGGAAAATTGTCTGCACTGTATCATTAAATGAAGAGATCCGGTTCCAAAACTGTGCGCGCCTTATGATCTGATTTTTGCTACACCCACGCCCCCCTAGGAAAAGGCGTGTGTTGGTGCTGTGGAGCATCCCACGGAGACCTGGCTTGGAGACTTTGCACAGATTCGCCCTCCGATGCACAGATCTGAGGAAGCTTTGCATATCCTGTTCTAAATGCAAAGGGGATGTGCTCAGGGAAGCACACACACCAGGAGAGACTCAGGCCAGGCGTGTTGGGAGACTGGCTTCTCAGTTCTTTCCCCTTCCTAAGGGAGACATGCGTGGCTCTGCCTGCCCGTGAGCGCCATCAGGCCACGGAGAGCCCCCAGCCGCTTTATTCCTCCCAGGTATGTCATCCTGACAACGCCAACGTCAACCTGTGTGCTTATAAAATCTGGGCTCGCAAGCCCACCACCTGGATCTGCAGTTTGCCATCTGTCGCCCACAGGTCACAGAGCACCACCGGGGCCTCTCGGGTGTGGGCAGCCCGTCCGTCTGTGGACTTGGGAGGCCTGACGGGGGTTGGGCAGGGGCCTGAGCACACGGATCTTGTCCTCCACGAGTGGGACAACCGAAGGCTTCAAATGCCATCTTCTTGCTCATCAGTATTTCCTCAGTCTTCCATAATAAACAAGTACTGCTTCTGTAAAAAGAAGTTTAGTTTTAATTTAAAAAATAAGGCCCCCAGATTATATGATCCTTTCTATCTCTAAAATCCTCTGATCTCATTACAGCTCTCAAATGTTTACTCTGGTTTTTTTTCTTTCGTTGGCTTCACAAGAGAACAAGATTTTGTTTCCCAATGTGCTCACTGCAGGGACGCTGTGTTCCCCGAGGTCTGTGGGCAAACGGGGGTGTAGTCTGCAGCCAGCCCTGGGGCCTGGGTGGGGGTGACACTAGGTGAGGAACCTCTGTGTAGTCTGGGGCCAGGACGGGGTGGGAGGATGAGGCAGAGCGACTTGGCAGAGGAACAGCTCTTTCCCTTCTTACTATATTCCTCCCTGAAAAGAAAAAAACACCTCAGCAATCCAAGAAATCATCAGCCAGGATCCTCAGAGAGGCCAGACTCATTTGAGCGAGATAGCTAACTCAGGAGGCAGGAGTCTGAGTGTTTAATCCCCTTTGGCCTCCAGTGTGGCCCTCCCAGCATTGGAAGGAGACCGTGTCTTAGCATGCAGAGGGGCGAGGGACTCCGCAGAGGGGCGAGGGACTCCACAGAGGATCTTGCTCTCGGGGGATGGGCTGGCATGGGTGTCCATGTCCCAGAGCCTGGAGGACACAGGACCCAACACAGTCCCAGGCTCAGGGGAGCAGGACTTTCCACCCAGGCCGAGGGGCGACAGCTCAGGGGCTTTGTAAGAAGAATCTCTGGAACCTGAGCAGCTTGGCTAGATGCTGTTTTGAAGGAGAAAGAGAGAGGAGTGTATGATCACATTCCTTTGTATTATTTATTAGGGGTATTGGTATTAGAAAGAAGCCAAGCACAGAATCTCTTCACTTGAGAATTCTGTCCACGTCTCTGTCCTTTCTTCTCATGGCTGTGAGGCTGTCAGTAGGGGGGTTCCACACCAAGTTCAAGGACAGGGTGTGCTCTGGGATGCAGTGGGGGTGGGGAGAGAGACAGCGTGCAGTGGCTGGCCTCGCTCCCGCCACCCCGCACACCTCCGTACAGATTCTTTCAAGGGGACTTCCTGTCTGTCTGTGAACCCTTTTTTTCTAACTCAGGCTAGGGGCCTCTCAAGGTGGACCCTCCCCTCCATGAAACTCAGGATAGGGTGGGATTGTCCCCCTTCCCCCATGACTGTAACCAGGCTTTGCTGGTGACGTCTCACACTCTTTGCTGGTGTCCTTTGCCTGTTGGGGTGGGTTTTGTAAAAAGTACCTCACCTGATTTTACACCCCGTTTTTTCCCCATCTTTCTGAACTCAGTGGGTCCCTGGAGAACAGAGGTCCTCAGGTTGTGAACCCTGTCATCAGAGTCCTGGGCGAGGCCAGGCCCCGAGGGCCCTGGGTAAAGGTGATCCCCCGGGAGGTGAAAGGTCATCTGGGAAGCTGACCGAACCCCGGGGAATGGGATCTGTCCAAAGCAGCACCGGGAAGCGAGTTAGCCGTGACTCTGCTTTTCTATTTCTGGTGGCCGTTATCTGTTAAGGTTTTCTTCTCTAGCTGGGCCGAGTCCCGAGGGACAAGCTCTGGGAGAGGAGGTGGGCTGGGAGGAGAGGGCGCCAGAGAACACTTTGACCTCGGGCGAAGCCAGGGTCTTCTCTCTGGATCTTGGTCCATCATGGACAACCACCCTCGCTGAGCAGTTATGAGGCTCTGTGACCCGGTGGCGGTGAGGGTGGTTGCCCCTCCCCTGGCTACCACCTGCCAGTTCCTGAACACATCGCACTCCCACCCACCGCAGGCCCCACCCCGCCACACCCGTCTCCATGGAGACGCTCCCTCGGCCCCTGCACAGGGTCTGAGTCAGTCACACTCCGCTCGACTCCTGTTCTCCCCTGCTCGGTCTCCCTCCTGTGGCACATCAGGACCCTCAGCCGTGGGGACCCTTGTGGGCAGGGGCGGCACCTGATGCCCGTGGAGGCCCTGGGCGGGTGTCAGTGACCTGACTGATCTAGGGCCCCGGCGGCCACAGGCACAGGCCAGTCGGGGAGCTGCCCTTCTCACAGCTGCGTTCCCCTCGCTGTTAGATCGGGACCCCGTTCCACATACTTGCCTCTTGCAAGGACAGCCTCGTCACCGGCTGAAGAGGAGGAATCGACAGAAATCCTGGGAGAGCGGCTCAGAGTAAGCAAGCCAGGCCGGGCCAGCTCGGGGCCAGAGAAGGTATGGACCAAGGGCCAGTGGGCAGGCGTCACTTCTACTCCCTCCTAGAGATGCCACTGTAGCTCCGAGGAACTTCGGTGACTGGGAACTTTTACTTTAAAATAAGGATGACCGGGGCCAGGAAGAAGCCAACCTTCATCTTCTGTGGCAGGCTTTTTTTTTCCCTCCTGTATGAGTCTCTCCTTTATTTGAGAATGTGGTTTTCTTAAAAATTCCGTGTTCAAGATCACCCCACACTGTTGGTCTGAGGGAAGCAGGGTGGGAGGAGGGAGATGTACGAACGGGCTGTGCACGTCTGTCCTCCGGGGGAGGGCCCCACACTGCCTTTGTTGTGTGTCCCCTGTGTGGCCCTAGGCGCAGAGCATGATTATGGGACAGTGCATATTTACATAAACAAATTACATCTGCTTAAGATTAGGAGTGGCTTCGATAATGCACCTGGCATTCTAGTGCTAGTTTGAAAAAACTTCTAAATTATACCACTTTACCTCCTAATGACTGCAGACAAAGTTGTAGCAAAATCAACAAACAGATTTAGGAATATCTACATACATTCCTGGTGTTCAGAGCGGAACAACCCTCACTCATCATCCATAGTGGAGGAAAAGGCAGGTGGGCGGTTCCTCAGAGGCACTCAGACCCAGGCTGTTAGCCAAGGAGCCCCAAGGAAGGGGTTTTTCTGGGTGCGTCTGCCCAGAAAGGGCAGTGAGCATTGGCTCCATTTGACTGCATCCCTTCTTTTCTGAAGAAAGTGGGGCCTCTGGAGTGGGGGGTGGGGGTGGGCTGTGTTGGCACAAAGGGGCTGCGGGAGAGGGGCCACTAGTCACAGGGGCCATGGTTTGAAGGGCACCCCAGCTCCCCCACTCACGGGGCTGTTCAATGCCGTGCAAGCCACTGTTTTCTTCTCACGTGTTTTCCTATCCGTAAAATGGGCTTCCTGAGTTTTCAGAGAGGCTTTTCCTAGCTGTATTTGCCCTGAAGTCCTTTCTCCTCAGTTGGAAAGTGTATTAACTACGGTTAGAGCAGACTTAGTGAAAGAGCAAGAAAATAAATAGGACTACGTGGCCACAGCCCATTTGCTGTGCACAAAGTCCGGGGCAAATGGTGGCTCACCAGCCTGCGGTTCTCCCTGGGGTCTAGACAGGTGCGGGAGCGGCCCAGAGACTTACCTTCCCTCACCCGGGTAACACCAAAGCAGGGCTGTTGGGGTGTATGTGTTTCAGCCTGACGACGACAATGATGGGACAAAAGTTGCAGGAAGGTTTCCACAGAGATTTATTTTAAACCGTGGAGGCAACTTTGCATTGAGAGTCTTACATTGGTAATGGCCACAGGCATGGTTCGGTTAGAGGGAACACAGTGAGAACGTGAGCAGAGTTTAAAAACATTCACAACATCCAGCAGCATTGAACGTAGAACCGGACACAGGCATTTTAACATTGTTAAGAAATTCTTGCTCAGTCCCACCTGCTCAGTCAGGAAGTCAATGTCAAAGTCTCCAGTGGCAGAGAGCATGGCGATGCCAGAAGGGTTCTGCTAGAACCGCATCTGAGCAATCTGTTCCTGCTTCAGGCTCATGACATCCTCAACCTGACCCCTTGGGGAATCTCATTTCAAAAAGAAAGAAAAAGATATCCATGAAGTAACATGCCTGCTGCAGCCAGGTTCTGCAGGGGCCCCAGACGGACGGCGTGCAGCATGGAAGAGTCCGCTGCCCTGGTTAGGGACAGTGGTAGGTAGGCAGGCACGAACAGGGGGCGAGCACCTTCCCCGTTGTCTAGTTAATAACAGTTTTTGTACTTTTCATATAAAGGTTTTCTTTTGCGAAATGACAGTACATGAAAATAAGTCATTTAAAAGGCAAGGCAAATGGCGTCCAACACAAATATAGGACGAGTACCGTGGTTACCAGTGACACAAGTGTTTGGTCTAGACTTCATATGGATGGATGCTACGGACCTAAGGCTGCCATCTATTCAAATGGGAGGAAAAAAACGTGCATGTAAATGAAATACGCTTTGCAAACCATTTTCCCTTTTTGAATTAGAGTTCACCCTCTTCTGATTCCCAGAGAACCAGGAGAAAAAAATATCAAGGTCAGATTCTCAATCTAACCTTTAAACCAATCTGTGGTTCCCTGCCACTTTCTCTCCCAAGAAAGTCAGCTACCGTTTTTGAGTCACAAAGGGGAACATTTTGAGGTATCTTATTTTTTAGTGAGATGGTACCATGATCAACTTCCACCTTCATCATCTTTTCCAGACCTCTCGATGGAAAAATGCAGAGAGCAATTTCCTTGATAGGACAGAAGACAAAGACCTCCCGATACTATACTCCCGCCTGTCGGACTAAAGTCAGCCATTAGTCCAACAGTAAACATTCATGGAATCACAGGATCGCAGGACCGGAAGTGGTCTCAAGAACGAGCATCCAATCCAGTCCCTCCTCCAGGCTTCAGCCGCCCGCCCCCGTCTCTGACAAGGGACTCTCTACTGTGTGTTCCAACATTCCCTGGTGTGCGAAACACAAAGGAGGAATCCCACTCCAATTTTGGACAGATCATATTCTTAGGGACTGCTTTTGTGTGTTAGGCCTAAATAGGCTTCTCAGTGGAAAGGATCACGTTTAAAGGCAAAATTACAAACTAAAACCCCCAAGGGGTGGTATGTATATAATTCTCGGTTGTGAAGTTGAGCTGAAGTTGAAAAATGAACACGGATATTCCTGAATTAAGTTACGGACACAGGACACTTGGGCAGTGAAAGAAAAAGGCAAATGGATGGAATGGCAAGAACCAGAAAGTGCCAAGCCTCGGGGAGGTGGCGGGGGGGGGTTGCTGGGACGCCCCTGCTGGGCAGAGTCAGGTGTCAGAGGGGGCGCTGCCTGAGCCCTTCTCACGGCCTCTGACCTGTGGGAATGTTCCCTTCCAGGTGGTGAGAGGCGCTACGGTGAGGACTTAGCACGTTTCCCACACTGCACTGAGAAGACCCATGACTTGCAGGAACAATTCAGACCAGCGGGGAAATGGAGGGCGGCCGCCGGCTTACGCACCAACGGGCTTGGCTCTGCGTACGCCTGTGATGCTGCAGTTTTCTAGAATAGTCTCCTACCACCCGGCATGGTCTTTCCTTTGTCAAAGGGGAGCAGCTGAGCCCGGCCCACCTGTGTCATAAGGGAATTAGCTTGTACGTTCTCCCAGGCCAAGTCCACGCATGTGGTGGCCACCAGCACCACCTCACGGCCTCCGGGGCGGGGCTGTGCCTCCAGAAAGTTCAAAAATTAGCTGCCATGGGTAATTTTAAGATAACCATTCCAGGTCTTTCTAAAGGAAAAAAACAAAAAGCTTAGACACTGGCCTCAGTCAGCTGCAGGAAAACCTGACTCTCAAACGCTGAGTGAAGCCCTCATGGTGCTCTGTGTGCTGCTTCCCTCTGAGGTCATGCGGAACCCCGCACAGCCCCCCCCACAACCCCTCCCCCCCAGGACTGCAGCCGAACACCTGATACTCTCTGGCAACTCCAAACCACTTGTGGCCTCTGCGCACCAGGCTGATGCCAGATCTTAGGCCTGTTTCTGTCTCAGCAGCCTGCACATCATTTCCCTACTGGACTCACTCCAACTGCACCTTTAACCCTCCGCTCAGAGGTCCTTTCTGCTGGGGGGCAGGCACCCTGTGCACAACCCCTGGGGTGGGCCCCCGCACACTTCTATCACAGAACAGACCCCATGGGACTGACATGACCCATCCACTCCCTCGAGTGGCCTCTGCCCAGGCCAGGGAATGGGCCCCGGCCCCCCACGGCCTAGTTCAGAGCCTGGCTTGCAGCAGGTGCTCTACAAATGGCTGAAATGGGCTACACTCGCGAGGATCGTCTAAGAGAACTCCGTGTTTAAAATGGACTTAATTTCTGTGTTTCCCAATCAACTTAATAGATATCCAGTCGGTTAAAATTTACCATTGTTTCAAAGGAGAGAAAAAGACTGTTTGGCAAAGTGCTTTCTTTTACTTTAAAATACGTATCTTAGTGAACGAGATCACTTATATACGATTAAACTATGAAAAAGCAAAATCAAAGGAATCTCATTTAATGAATATTTATGTCCAGTAACTTTGGTACATAGTTTAGAGCTATCCCTTTACTTAAAAGTCAATCTCCAGGCTTTAAAAATGGATTAATGTTAAGCAAAAATAAATTATGCTTTTTAAAAATGAATCTCAAACCATGAAAAGGTGGTATTTCCTAAGAAAGGCAATGGCTGTAGACTCAGACTCACTCAAGGCCGGCCTTCAGACAACAGGGGAGATGAATTTTCAATGCCCTCAGATTTCCACCTGGATTTGTTGCTGGGGAGGGGTCCTTGAGGAAGAGTGTAGGAAGGAGCTTATGCTGATCAAGACCTGCAAGAACTGCCTCACTGCATAGTACCCACCCCCTCAGAAACAGGGCTGGGGCCAACAGAAGTGTCAGATTCACCCATAAGAGGATCAGGTCTGGTTCCTGAGAGCTGCCTAGAGATCATTCCTCCTAGTCATGCCATTAGTAGTTAATGCCCAAAAGCAAGTGTCCCTGGAAAATTCTTTAAAACTTTTAGATTCTCTTGTTGACACCTTAGCTATATCCGACTGCCTGGGATGACCAAATGTTTTCTGCTTGGAACATTCTAGATCTCTGAAGATCCCTTCCAGTTTTGTGATTCTATGATTCCTTGAATAACTGAAACCATCAAATGAGAAATACATCATTGATTGACCTCATATAAAAAGACATGCAATTCCAAGTACTTAATGTAAAACCACCTTTGCTACTGTGGACACAAACCCAGACCATGAAAGGTTCCAGTAACATTTCTTTGGAGAAACCAAGAGCATGTGATTGGATTTATCCTACCAAATGCATAACAAAAGTCTGTGCATGAGATGCGCAGTCCTGCCACTTTCCCGACATGACCATGTTAGGCATTCCTTGCCAGAACTGCTGAAGTAACAGAGCAAAAATATATGTAAAGTGCAATTCCAAGAGGGCAAAACAAGAACTATGACAGGAGAAAAGACAAGTGCTGGCGTCAGCTTTCACTCCTAATGAGTGAAGCCACCGCCCCATAAAATGCTGGGAAGACACCCGACACCAGCATCTCTCTCTCCATGAGTTACAAAAAATGGTGGAGACACTCATCGTAAAACTCAAGAATTCACAGTATCACAAACACACACCGTTGGTTTGCTAAATACTTCTTAACAAATTCAAGCACCCACACACATAAGGAGAAAGAAAAGGGCAGACAGGGGGATACTATGATCTATCTGTGGTTTTTGATCGGGACTCTCATCCCCAATGAGGTGGCAAGTGGTTTCAACCTCTGAGTGGCTCTGAGTGGCTCTGCGGGCTGGGGATGAGCCACGCTGGGAGGGAGATGGCTGCAGTGAAGTGCGCGGTCGCAGCCCAGAGTAACCACGGTGGACACTCGTGACCCAGCAGGGACAATCAGCCTCCCCAGTGGGGTGCGAGCTCCTCTGGACCTAACTCAGAGCCCATCAGCCTCGCTGGGCACTGATCTACTGCTTCCCTGACACCGTCCTCCCTCTCTGCATACGGGCCACGCTCCGAAATTCGGGAAGGGAAAACACAGCGATTCGTTCTATTACTCGTTTCCAACACATGGTTCTCTATTATGTACAACTTAGTACGTGGCTCCAAGTTCCAGTAGTAAACTATAAAATAGATATTTGAGTATTTTGAATTTCATTCCCTTTTTAAAGCTCTCTCACAATCATGCAGACAAGACTCAGCTTAATTCTAACAGCTTCGACTGATGGCAACCAAGGGTAGTGTGGAAGGGGACAGTGAAGTGACAAGTGGAAACCGCTTCTGTGCGTGCGTGCATGTGTGTACACGCGCGTCCAACCTTAGAGTGTGGTCACATGAGCTGGTCTGATGTCTCAGATGACGGCCGCCATGTGCCAGGGCTGCACAGGGCACACCCACCGCTCCTGCTTCCCACAGCTGTGGCGACAGAGCCGTCCCTAGGAAGAAGCCCCGCCCTGGGAGCACGCGGGTCAGGGGTCTTCAGAGAATGGGAGTATGGCAGCTGAGGATGGAGGGTAGTACTCTTCCCGGTTGGAAAGAAAAGTAATTAATAGTCGTGAGGGGGAAAAAATAGCTTCCCCCCTCAAAAAAAAAAAAGAAAAAAGAAAAGAAAAGAAAGAAAGAAAGAAAGATAGATAGATAGATAGATAGACAGATAGATAGATAGATAGATATAGGGAGCATTTCAAACACCACCAACAAAAACCTGCCAAATCAGAAGGGAGCAAGATAATGCAGACGGCTTGGATAGTGAAGGGCAAGTAATTGGCCTGTTTCTCTGCAAGGCTTCATTGAACCTGGTGATCCTCAAGAGACTCGGTGGTCCCCCGACGCCCCTGACAGGTGAGGGTGAATGAGGTGGGATGTGTAAAGGGCACACAACGGGGCAGGCTCACGGCACACGCCGGCTGCCAACAGGTGAAAATAAAATTTCTAAAAAGGACTCAACATCCCCAGTTGAGCCACTACACACAAGAATATTTCACTTTATCAAGTTTGATTGGATTCCCTTAAAATTAGAGTTCTTCGGGTTTCTTTTCTAAAGCCCTCTTTTTTCTTTTCTTTCTTGTTTTCTTTTTTTCTTTTAACATTCCCAACCGGAACACAGTATAAGCTGTAGGACTCGGTACCTTTTATGTCTCAGATCACACAGTTTTAGTATGAAAGTGTGCAAAGTGTTCTGCTAAAATACATGAAGATAAAAATCTTTAAATATCTAGTTTTTCAAGGGGAAGAAAATACAGATGGTGAGGAGTAGAGCAGGATTCAATCTTGCAGGAAGGAGCACATTCAAATTCAGAGGTGATGTCGCGTGGACAAACACATCTTAAAGACACTTTTTTCTGAAGGACATGGGGTTTGGGTTTTTTTTGTTTTGTTGCGTTTGTTTTCAATACTGTAAATGAGGAAGAGCTATGTGAGTCACACGAAAACATCAAAGGCTCAGAAGGCTCCAACTGAAGGAGAAATGACCCAGGCACTGAGAGTCGGAGCTCTGAGTTACAATCATCGCTTCTGTGACGACAGTGGTCGGGAGCAGCTTTCTCACAGCACAGACAGAACACTGAGCGAGGCAGAAGCACAAGGTCGCGTCTACTCGGCCGAACAGGAATGCGTTAGACATTCCAAACGGATTACTCTTCAGGTGATTCAAGTCAGTCGGAAAACCCACACGAATGGTTTCCCGAACCTCTCAGTCGAAGAGGAGGTCTGTGAAAGCAGAAACACTGAGAATAAAGAGTGTCGATATAAACACATACACCGGGGAACATGAAGCGGAGGGGAGGTGACAGAGAGGGAGGGAAAAGGACGCCGACCACAGAATACATGCCCACGTGAAGGAAACATGGAAAGGACTTTATAACGACCAAAACTACCCCCAACAGATGCCTTCCTCATCTCTCTAACACACAGAGCAACAACGAAAAGGAAGTGAGAAACACATACAAATTAAACACCCCACACAGAGTTTTCAGTATGCTCAAAACAATGTAGCACAGCCAGAGTGTATAAACCATTTGTTAAAAAAAATATCTTCTTTTCTATTGTATGAACAGGTTGAAAGAGTCCCCTCGCCAGTGTCCACTCGCTAGCTCCCATGCCAACTCAGCCCGGCTCGCAAGCTTCTCTCGGACTCTCACGCGTCTGCTGACAGCCCCAGTAATCAAGTGGATTCCAACAACCGTTTCTTGAGTAAATGCTATCTGTCTGCGCCTGGGGTGTCCTCAAGACACGACTGGGGTCATATCCCATAACTGCGGAAAGGAAGAGAAAATGCAGGATGAACTGAAATTCCATTGCGTTGAGGATCAACAGTCCTTGTCATTGAATACAAGTGAACTTCTTAATTTGCCAAGCAACTCAGTACTACACTAACATGATTTCTACATCTATAAAATGGTATTTTGCCATGAAAATGTTTGACACAGACTTCAAATCCACGGCCGTGGGGAATTCTCATCCGGCTAGTGCAGAATCTGACAGATCAGGTTCCCTTCTGAGGCAAGAGAACGAACATCTATCAGGCCCCCAGTGGGCCCCTGGGACGTGCTGTGTCCCTTCCAGATCTTCTCTCATCCAGTCTTCCAAACAGTCTTCCAAGA
The DNA here is from genome assembly GCF_964656455.1 of Halichoerus grypus. Classification (NCBI taxonomy): domain Eukaryota; kingdom Metazoa; phylum Chordata; class Mammalia; order Carnivora; family Phocidae; genus Halichoerus; species Halichoerus grypus. The sequence goes on along the minus strand of NC_135715.1, from coordinate 60,827,115 downwards.
TGTCCCATTTTTCAAAAAGAAAGGAACCGAGGCTCCCAGAGTTTACTTTAAACTTGCTCAAAGTCCCAGGGGCTTAGTGGCTTCGAAGGGGGTTATTTTAACCACCACATCCTGCTGCTGCCTCCAAGAAGGGACCAGAGCGGCCTGGGGTGGCAGCGCTCAGTGTGCGGGGTGAGCCCGCGATGCGGCTGTGGCCCCTCCCGTCTGGGGCCTCTGCTGGGGCACCAGATAAATTCAGCATAGTCCTCAGACAGGCCCTGGAGGAATGCTTCTGGATTAACTGATCTCACGGGGAAAAGGTCTTGTTTATAACTTGCTGGCTTATTCGAGTCCTTCCTTTCACTCAATGCTCAGCTCAAACCCCACTTCCTTCCTGAAGCCATCTCCAATAGCCCCATCTCCCTCTACTGAGCTCTCAAGGTAATTCTTGCCTGTATCACTCTTTTGGCTGCTGAATATGGGGCCTATTATTAACCATCAAAAAGAGTATGTCCCCAGCAGGCGATGTGTTCCCTGAAGCCAAGAGCCATGTCTTGGTGTGTGCAGGCAGGGCCCTCCTGCACATGGTAGGTTCTCAAAAATGCTCACTGCTGAGAGTAACCTTGTGAGCAGACCTCACACAGTCTTGGGGCTCCTGTATATTGACATAGGACCAAAGATGGAAAGCTTCTAAAAGAAGATGGCGTCCTACCTTAATAACCTTGTCTGTTCCAGAAGTCAGTAACCATCCTCGGGTTGCATCAAAATGCACATGCACAATGTTATGTTTGCTGTCGTGGAAGGTCGCCGTGGGTGCACGTCTGGAAGGAGCAAAGTAAGTTTCCAAGAGTGAAAAGTGGTGACACGTGAATGGAGGAGAGATCTAAGGTGTCATGAAGCTCTAATGTGCAGCCAAATGACTAAGACAAGTGCTTCACTTTAAAACTGCTCCTCATATCTACCTTTATTCCCTGGGAACCTGTTAATGATTTTTTAAAAAAGATTTATTTATTTGAAAGAGACAGAGAGCGTGCACAAACAGGAGGGCTAGAGGGTGAGGGAGAGAGAATCTTAAGCAGGCTCTATGTTGAGCTCGGAGCCCGACTCGGGGCTCAATCCCCCAACCGTGAGATCACAGCCTGAGCCAAAACCAAGAGTCCTGGACACATAACCTACTGAGCCACCCTGGCAGCTTTTTAAAAGGTGAAAGGATTCTTATCTTCTCCAAAATGGGAAAGAGATGATGACATTTCCCAAAGTCTTATGGATTACTTGTTCCTCTGATAGAGCCTATGAAAATCTCATCTATGCCTCTGACAAATCTTAAAACAAACACCTCAGTGCTTCTGCTAGGTCTGATCTCAGAAGGACCTGCTGGTATAATAGTCTACCTGTGCCTATTAAAAAAAAAAAAAAAAGTACACCTGTTACAAAGCCTAAGATACCATTCTAATTGAAGGGTTACCCATTCTTTCTCCTCGTTTTCCTGGTATAACTGCAGGTTTAGTTTTTCCATAGTATTCTAACACTTCAACAAGTAAAACAATCTATAAACAAACATTTTTATTTGTTTTGTATTTTTTAATCTATGCATTGTTTTAGTAAGAAGGCTTGTCGACTGCCTAGGTGATCTAGAGGCAATGCAGAAAAGGCAGAAGAAACGACGACATGTGGAGGGGGACAGGGACATGGGGAAGGAGACGGCTGGTCTGTCATCAGGCTTCAAGGGCACCCATTCCTCAGCAGTGGGCTCTCTGAAGACAGTTTTACCTGTAGCTAGGTCTGCGGGACAGTCTTCAGTATCCTAAGATAATCACTTAAAATATTTAGAATTCAAGATTTAGGTTTAATGTGCAGCTGCTTAGGCTCTCTGGGTCTGTGTCTTTATCTATAAAATGAATAATTAATTTAGAATATCTCTAAAGTCTCTTGCAGCTCTTTAATGAAAAGAACTCTCTAATTTCATCACATATGATGAGTGGAAAATAATCAATGAACATAAATGCTTACTGATGCAAGGGCATCTTAATTTATATTTGATATGGATAAAGAAGAATGAAAAAAACACATACATTAGGGTTATCCATAAGAGAATACTTAATTGCCACGACTTTCCTTTAAATGCTGACTTCCTCTGGTGCATCTGAAATACGTTTCTATTTACATGCTGTTTCAAGACACCCATCTAGTACTTAAAATGATTCTACCGTATACAAGGTGGGGGAGTAGGTGGGGGAGAATCGGGCAGACGAGTTTCCTAGGAAACCCTGCTGTCATTCATTAAAAGGGGAACCTATTGCAGAGCATTCTGCTTCCCTCTGGGGCAGTCTGCAATGAGCAGCACTGAAGAGATAACACAGAAGTGCCCTTACACACACACACACCCCCCAAAAGCACAGTGACGTGCAGTAACCTAAGGTCCTGGATTATCGGGCAAGACCACCAAGCAAGACTGAGTCGCTGGACAACTAGTGGTACTGGCCTCTTAGATATTTAAAAAGCGGCTCAGCTCTTCCGGAGAAAATGCAGCCTCTGGAGCCCATGGGCTGATTGAGCTCCTGTAAAAATACCAGCTTGGGCTAGAAAATGAAGCCTGGGTTCCTGCACTCCGGAGCGACTCTCAAGGAAATAAAGGGCTGGCAGGGCTGGCTGAAGAACCCCTGCTGGCAGGCCACTTGCCCCTGGGGTGGGGAAGAGCACAGAAGACATGAGTTCTTGATGCGGACTCTCTTTTCCTATCTCATGAGAGCGCGCGGATGTCCTGGCAGAAAGGAGGGCTCTGCTCCCGGGCCACGGTCTGTATTGGAAACCAGCAGGAACGAGGGCGCTGGTGGTCACGGCGGCGGTGCCGGGTCCCCTTCTCCCCTCAGCCCTGCTGGAACTCACTCTTCATCGGTGATGGCCTCGTGGCAGCTGTCACAGACCCTCACTTCAAACTCGAAGCCCATCAGAGGGATGGAGGAGCGCTTGGAGCTGCACTTGCCGCAGACGGCCTTCCCACACTTGCGGCAGTGGTGCTGGAGGGGGAGAGAGCACAGGCTTGCTAGGGCTCCCGCAACTCGGCCCCGCCACGTCGGTGCGGCCGTGGCCAACAGCATCCGGCTGAGGATGCTGAACAAGAGCGCCCAGGAGACGGACGAACACACCAGCTGCGTTCTCTTTTTGGGCTCTTTGTTCAAATGGAGAACCGCCGGAAACACATCTGTTTGTGTCACCACACCCACCCCCTACCCCCACCTCCCGACCACAACCCCCCCTCCGCCCATCCTAGGTCCTTCCCAGCTACGGTTAGCATGAACTCTAGAGGACCACCCGGTGGATGAAGGACAGTGTGAATGCAATCCAGTTCAATCTACTGTCTACACTTTGGCCATGCTCAACTAGGTGACTAACACTGATTTCCTTGAGGAGGACCAAACCCAACCATGAATCGGACTGAAAATGCTGTATGATTACAAGTAGCTCTAAATGACTAAAACTAAGATGGCAAGAGAGAAAGTGAAATTATTAAGAAGAAATAAATACCTCTTATATAATTCTACGGTTTGGTCCCACTATGAGCTAAGCATGATCCCTCTAATTTTAAGGTGTATTTCCGTAGATGCCACTAGAATTCTAAAATCGTATCTTAACTACTTGGAACAAGTCACTATAGAAACCGAGTCCAGGAGGAATGAGCTGCAGTAGGTAAGGGAATAAATGAACGTGCATTCTCAGAGTGGCTCCAGGGTAGCGCCTGAACCTCCCCCACCCCGCCCCCCGCGCACAACCCCTGCCCGGGGGTGCTAGTTCTAGGTTCACAGGTGAAGCTGTCTCCACTCTATTCCATTTTGATGAGGGATCCATATCACCCACCTGTCTTAGGCCAATCTTCTTATTGTCCCACATTTGCTTGAAGTTCCAGAAGAAAGGCTGATCACACTTTTGGCAGGAATCACTGTCCAACCATTCAGGGGTCTGGTGAAATAAAGCACACAACAGGTCACACTGCGACGCAGTGAGGACAACGGAGCCATTAACAGTGATGAAACTTACAGAATCAAGACGTGTTTCTAGGAAACGGAGGTGTGATTTCTCAGTCATTTACATCTACTGAATGCCTATGGTATCTCGAGCCCTGGGGATGTAGTGATGATAAAAAGAATCTCTCCCGTCATGGGGCTTATAATTTATGAGGGAAGACTAAACAAGACAATATTATTAATATCAATTATTTAAGTAAGAGGAAGTGTAAAGGCCCGAGGAGTAGAAGCAGTGCGCCGGGTGGGGGGGGGGGGGCGGGGGCGGCTGGGGCCAGGTCACTCGCACAGGGTTCTGACGGCCATGTTGACTTTATCTCATATTCTCGGATCACATGCAATTAGATTTGCTCTGGCTATGCAGAGTTATGTGTAACTGCACAGTCCACATGTGCACAGCTACCTGCACTGGGGGATACAACCTGACCGCAGTGGGTGCCCAGGAAAGCTGCCTGTCCACCCTCCGCTCACGGCAGGGCCCAGCAAGCCTGGAGACTCTGTGCCTTGCCTCATGGAACACACGCTATTCTGCCTTTATTCACTATTGCCCAACTTCATCATGAGTACTCGAAACGATGTCAAATGGGTTTAAAAGATATGTTAAGCTTAAAGCTATTCTTTAGCAAATCTTTACAGATTATGCGTACAGTGATTCTACATCTGTTTCTAGAGTTCCACGTTCAACTCTGTACATTTATCATTTGGATGAGGGACAGATCTCTTTCCACATATCACTGAACCTAAGGAACCTGGAAAAATATATCCAACCCCAGGGTTTCTCAGAAGTGAGTTCCAGAGAACTCCATTTTGACTCACAGGACACTTACTATAAAAGAAGCCTGAGATCAAACAAGTTTGAGAAATGCGGCAAACAATGTCCTGTCCCCTCTCTCTACAAGATTTTTTCTTGTAGCTTTTTTCTGTTGATGTAATCCTTTTCTGAAGAAGCCCTGTTACAGAACAGACTTGATTTAGCCTATTCTCTTACCTACAAGCAGAAATGAACCTAAAGCTACACATTGTCTCAAAAAAGAAAAGTAAGAAGGTGACATTTGAAGAGTTCCAATTCTTGGTCTATTTATTTTATTAAAACCAAAGAGTTCTTAAGAAGTAAGCTTTGATTTGCTTTGTAATTTTCAAGTTCTAATCAGTTTAAAGACTGATCTAACAAAATGTATAATACAGAGTTTTCAGGAAAAACATTTTATCCCTAAAAGACTTATCTATGTTGTGATTTTTCAAAACACTTACAATGCAGGAAAATCAGGAGGATTTACAAAAAATTGTCACACACACTACTATATCTTTTTTAAGGAAACATGCAGGGTTAGGACATATATCAAATACATTGTAGTGGGTATCTATGAAGAGGGAAATGGGAGTAAGGAACAGGGAAAGGGGAAAAAAAACCCAGCATGTGTAGTATGATTCCATTTTTTGTCCAAAAAAAAAAAAAAAACACCCCGAAAAACAAACCCTGTGCACGTGTTTTTGCAGAGAAAACTGTAAGGAAGGATGTTACCGGTGATATTCCTGGGGTGGTGGTATTATTATGAGCAATTTTTTTTTCTTTTTTTTAAAGATTTTATTTATTTATTTGACAGAGAGATAGAGAGAGAGCACAAGTAGGCAGAGAAGCAGGCAGAGGGAGAGGGAGAAGCAGACTCCCCACCGAGCAGGGAGCCCGACGTGGGGCTCGATCCCAGGACCCCGGGATCATGACCCGAGCCGAAGGCAGCCGCTTAACCGACTGAGCCATTGACATGTTTTCTATTTGTTAAGGGGTACTCTGTAACTTCTCTACAAAGACCATGTTTACCCATACTTCTAAAAAAGGATACAATTTTTGCAAGAATGGATTTCGTTAACAGTAGAAACACGTTTAGCCTATGAGATGTGGGCTCAGCCACTCCGCCTTCCATCTGCCCCCCAACGCCACCCCCACGGCCGAGCTATCATCTCTGACTGCTTCTACTGCTCAGGAGCACCAGCACACAGGGCGCGACTTCTCTCGCTCACCTTGTCTTTCCTCGTGGTGTTCCCTGTGCCCCTCAGAGCATAGCCAGACCCCATCAATCTTTCAGCGCCTATGTCCTCCCACAAACTCTCTGCTGAGAACGTTTGCCGACAATGGTAACGCCCCTTCCTACATGCCCAGCACTCATGTTCTATCCTACAGCAACTGTAATCGCATCATTTACACCATGTAATGGTTTTCTGAAGTCTCCCATATATTTTTTCTTCCAGAAAGCCTACCAGCGCAGGGACTGCTTCCTTACATGTCTCCGGCCTCTTGAGGTAAGCACTGCACAGCACTGGCCATGACCCCCAGAAGCCCCACAGATACATCTCAGGGGATTTAGGTTTATAAAATATGACACTTGAAAAAAAAAAATGGCTGGGACCCTCTCTACTCATTTGGGCTCTGAATCACCCGAAGATTCAAGAGAGTCAACAAGTTGCAAGTGCCCCGTATCTGCATGTCAAAGGGCATAATTGAAGCAAGATGGCTCAAAGGACTGCCCATCAACCAACCGGGTTCATCTCTGGAAAGCACATCACTATCCTCCTTTGAGCCTCTGTCCATCAAGGCTGGAGTCTGCATGCACCCAGGGAAGAGAGCCTGGCGGCTCCCCCTCTGCTGGTCTGGTCAGTTAGGCCTGGGAAGAAGTGGGGACAGACGAGGTGTGACCGTCCCTCGCCCAGGGCAGGCTATCGTGCAGGATCTGCAGTCTCATGGCTGTACCAATTTCCCTGCCTTTATACTGAAGGGGCCAAGTGGTACTTTCAAAAGCAATATTCTACAATTCCCCACTTCCTAACAGTAATGATCATTTTAATTAGTTACTAATAGAACTCCCACGGATTTATGGTTTGAGCAAGTCAGGCTTTAATCTTCTTAAGCATTTAATTACTGCCATTTGAAAGGCATTACATGGTAGATAATAGCAACTACTCTCTTGAAATGAGATTGGGGTGAGGGCATGGAAAGAAGGTGGGAAATTGCTTTTGTCTTTTTAAAGTGTTGCTTTTCTAATTCTTGCATCCTGCAAGGAAATACATTAGATGAATATACACCGTCAAAGGGAAAGTTGACCCAGCATAATTCTAGGGAAATGAGAATACGGCTAACTTCAAAGTTCTTGTCAAGGGGATATTGAGTAAACATGTCCGTTGATAAGATGCTTAAAGATGAAAAAAGAAAACTCATAAAAACAGAATGCCAGAAGAAAACTTAAATGTATTCTTAAAAATGACGGTGTATATATTTGCATCTGGAGAACTGTTTAGAGCATGATTATAAAGCAGCACAAATAAAAAATTAGTTATTTCTGATATTTCTATTAATATCAAGCTAAGGACTCTTACTTCACCAAATACCATTTGTCACACATTAGTCACCATTCCCTGGCTAACATAAAACACGCGAGCGAGTCTTCTGTGTTCCTAGGGCACTTTAAGGGATAATGGTCTGAAAACAGATGGTTCCCTCTTTTCTCACCTGAACTTTGGTTGTGAATGGAGCAACAGATTCAAAGTCTAAACAGCTTCATCTTGGTCGAAATTCTTATGAAATCACTATTACATGAATGTTACAAGCCAATTTGGGAGGAGTAAAAAAAAAAAAAAAGGAATTTCCTTTTCTACTAGAATCTTTTATTCTCTGACATAACAGGTCTTATTTCACATTTAATCATAGGAGAAATAAGAAATGAGCAGGAGGGGAGGCTGAGGCGTTTTTCAGCCCAGCCAGAACTGCAGAGTCCAGCCCAGCAGCCACAGAGTGGCCCCATGACCTGCCATGACACCTACCTCCTGTCTCTCCACGTCCATGTTCCAGACCACGATCCCACCATCACCACCACAGGAGATGAGCTGCCGCGTGTGCTGCGCATAGGAAAGGGCCTGGACTTTGTCACTGCAAAAGAAAGCCAGGGTCAGTGACAGGTCTGGAGAGCAAGGCGAAAGCCCTAAAGGCAGGACGCCCAGCAAAGTCAATCAATGCGCATGCTCCCCCTTGAGCCCCAAGCACAGATCTTAGAAATCAGATGGAATCAAAATGTTTACTTAAGATGCTGAGGCCTCAGGAAGAGAGGGTCTTTGTCAGTTACCGACACTTGAGGAGAAAAGCTGATTGTTGAACTACTTGTAATATGGGACTGGCTCCTTCCTTAATTGATTAATTAAATAAAACCTGTGGTACATGGTCATGCTGTATTTGTTCAAAAGTCATGATTTTACTTTTTTTTTTTTTAAAAAGGATCCCACTGCACTGACCTGCCAGAGCCAGGTAAATTGTGTTGGTTGAGGTGTGGAGTACATCATGGTGGCTTAAGCCCAGGCGCCATTTCTTGGCTTCCAGGGTGAAGTCAAAGAAGCAACAGACTTGAGTTTTGCTGACTCTCTATTTTCTCTAGTTTTCATTCCCTCTCTACTCATTTTGTGCTTTATTTTTCTTTCCAGTTCATACATGGCTGACGAAGTATTCCCTCTTGGGGGCAGCCACCATGGAGCGTCCAGTTCTATGGTCTGACAACGTGGTGATCACTAACAAAAGGTTACAGACATTATTTTCCACTGGGTGAGGGAACAGGAAATAGGGCTTCTTGGTTGTTTCTGTTTGAATATTTTTCTATTTCGAGCTCAAATCAATTAAGAATTCTATGCCCACTGGGGAGGAGAACAGTTCCTTGCAATCTGGACTGGTGATTTGTGTGCTTTCGTGTTTCCTTCTGACCTGTGGCTGAAGTTGTGGGACCGAAGCTGTTAAAGCTCTGTGTGTCTGTGACTACAGTTCAGTAAGGCCTTTCCCTCTCATGTCTGGAGCACTAGCCTACTGCCAGAGGGCATCAGTAACTTAGATTACAGTATTCTTTCTTTCTAATTTAAAAAAAATTTTTTTTTAGATTATAGTACTTTTTAGATTATAAGAACTTGTTCTGTTTGGCTTTTAAAAATAAACAAGTGCTTATATAAATTGAATTTTCATAAACTTAATGGAAAAAAGAAAATTGAGCCCCTAAAACTTGAAATTTACTAGACTTAAAAATCCTTTTACAGAAACTATTAACTCAGTAACATTTTAAGAATCTAAGTTCACAGAATTGAGGTGAACTCTTTGGCAAGTGAGACGAGTGTGATAAATTTTAAAACAGCTATGTCTTTCTCTGATTCATCAGTGTTAAGTATGAGCAAGTGTACATCTTACTTTACTTGGGTTGATTTCTTCTAAATATATACAGGATAACTAGTCCAATAAGCTAATATTATGCCTATGTAATGCTATATATGAAAAATATAAATTCGTGTTCAACTCAACTAATTGTTTTGATAAACTTTTCATATAAATAGCAATTATGTTTTATAGCACATCAACTTAAAGATAATCCCTAAGATCTTTACGTAACTTAAAACGGATTACTATACATAGAGCTAATTGATAAATAATCATTGGATACCCACTTAGATAATTTCTAAATAGGTCAGAATACTGAAACTTTGATTACAAAGTATAATTATTAAGTTTATATATGTTTGCTTCTCACTTTTTATGATAGAGAGGCTATAACTTAGGTGAGTCACATCCATGAACATGTTCATTTTTGCCACCTGAAGGAGATGTAAGAGTGGTGTATATTGCAGTAGAAATTTCTATTGTGTGTGTTCATGAGCTTTGCTCATCTGCTAAAATGCTTGTATGTGACAGTTCTCAATTATCCACATCCTCCCTCCTCCCAATTTTCTCTATGAAATATAAGTTAGTTACTCTGGTTAATTATTATAATTAAAATGGGTGGTTGAGATTATGCCAGGGGTAATGATGGAAACAAGATACAACTATGTATGGGCTTTTGTTTTTAAAAGAGAAAATAGAGTAGTTGTGTCTTAAAAGCAATGGTTCTCGAACTTTTTCGTCTAGGATCCCTTTACACTCTTAAAACTATTTTGAGAAGACATCAAAGAGCTTTGGTTTAAATAAGAAATTACCAATATTTATTGTATTTGAAATCAAAACTGAGAATTAAAAAAAAGTATCAATTCATTTGAAAATAGCAATGATGAATCCATTCTATTTTAATATAGATAACACAGATTTGGTGAAAATTAACTACATTTCCCAAGGTGACAAATTTTGATGACAAAAATGGCATTAACATTTCTGCAAGTCTTTCTAATGTCTGGCTTAATAGAAGAGAGCCAGATAGATACTCATCTCTTTCTGTATTTGTTCTGATAATCATTCATCATGCAGCTTCTGGAAAACTCCACTGTACATTTGTGAGAGACTATGGATGAGAAAGGCACTTCTTCTAAAGTGAAGTGTAAATTTGTTCCAGAATATGAGAGAGAAAAATGAAGGACAAAACTTGGAAAGTGAATTTTATTTGCTTTGGTTTATAATACTCAAGTCTGAAAAAAGAGCTATAAAATGCATTAAAATCTTGGCACAGTTCCCTCAGTTTTGATGGCTTCCTTCCTTGCCTTGCTGATTAATGCCTTTGACTACAATGCAAAAGGATATTCTTTACCTTCTATAAAATCTGCCTCGCTAGCAAAGATTCTGTGTGTCACCACATTATTTTCAGAGCTTTATGTTGACTTGGTTAAAGTCCCAAAAACATCTTTGACAACTCATGATTTTGCCTTCCTAGGCCGTACCCTATATTTTGAAAAAATAAAATAAAAACTTTAGGATACTTCCTACACCTACAACTATCTTTGAGATTCCCTAGAGGGATCCTTGAGAATTGTAAAGATGTACTCCTCTGCCTTATAAAAAGAGAGATGCTATAAATAACTGTATGTGTTTGCTGTGTTGCTATTTTAAGAGTTTCATGGGAAGAGTCATCAGATCAGAAGAGGTGCTCGGCATTCCCTAGGTCAAGTCAGTTTAGATAAAATTTTATTAATGTAAGTATTTCTGAAGTTGCATATTTTATGGGAGGACCCTGGAGGTTTATTGGAGCACTCATTGTCTCTAATATGCTTTCCCCTCCAGGGAAATACTGATCAAAACTCTCAGGAGATAGTTATGTAGGCTATCTCAATAGAGAATTTTATTCTCCTGCATTATGATTACTATTTGTCACAGTAAAAAAAACTAACCATTGAAGTCTTCATAATCTATAGACAATTTCTGTTTTACTCTGATGCTTGCCTGAGGGCTTTGCTATAAGCTACAGGCCAGAAAGGATAATCTCAAGAGTTTCACGGAAAAGGACTATATGTACCAGGTATTTTTAAATATTGATATTTCAAAAGAAGAGACTCTCGGGCAAAGGCTACAGAGCTGACATTGCTTAGGTAATTTTTAAGCTGTGCTAGTGGACTGAGTCAGGATTTCCATGGATTTCTGGACTCTTTTTAGTCTGGATGCAGACAGCTTCATGAATGCAGAGTGCTAAACCAAGAACTAGCAGAACAAGAACTAGTTGCACAAGACCGGATGAACTGAAGAGGGACATTTTACTGTGGTTATTTGTCTGGAATACTGCTGATGTTGTTTTAATGTTCTATTTTCTGGATATGGGAGGGTGCTTTTTCTCCTACTTTTTATCCTACCTCTAACCTACAATCTTGTAAACTCTGCTTTTATAAGCTAAAGAGAAACATTTAAAAATGACGTCCAGTTTTCAATGATTCCCCCAGAATTCAAAAAGTATTACTGAATCCCCTTAATTTTAATGGCAAATAGTTATTTCATAGGTTCAGTTAGCATCTATCCACAGGATATAGTTGGGCAACCAACCTAGTCCTTACCTAGAATGTCATATTAGAGAATAATGCTCATTCAGATATGACTAGCCGCTTAAACTTACGCAGTGGCTACAAAGCCCTCCTAAGAAAACTGGCCCTAGTACCTGGTTTGCAGGGTCCTGGTCTTACAGGTGGTAAGGAAACTACCAGGCCAGAAACCTGGCAAATGCTGGAAACTTCAAGGAATTCAACCAACGTGTAAGTACTACAGGTGACATATGGCGGAGAATATTGGGCTTGGTTTCCTAGTCTTGGTATAGCAAATAACAGAGGCTTTGCAAAGCCCAATCCAGAACTCCTTATAAACAGTTCCAGGCAGACGTTAATTCTGTGGGCTCGACGGTTGTTTAATAATACTCTACAGCTCTCTACTTGCAAAGCAAACCAGGAAGACCCGTATGGTTAATTAACACTCTCACAGCATGATGTTACTAATTAGGCCAGCCCTTAGGAGGCCAACCTTCTTCTGTGATCAAGAATAATCTCTGAGATTATCATGATTACAGGAGCGGACAGGGGAAGAACTGTGAAAGAATGACATGGGCAAAAAGAAAGTACTGGCATCTTCAGTGGAGGATCAGGTGTTATCAGGCACACCTTTCTGGGTTATCTGATTCTACAGGGGCCTGCATCTTGCAGCACCTTTAACTGCGCTACTTTATAACTCTGTAAATGTTAACCTGGTATTATGGCAAATGAATCTTTCCAGTGAAGATGCAACGAGTCTCCATGCCCCGCCCCTCCCATGGAGGAAGCCATTTGTGAATCTACCTACAAATTCATTTCCGTTCTCCCCTGCCGATGCATACGTCTGCTCTTTGGATTTTCCTTTGAACTGGCTGTAACATCTTACAAGTTCCTTTATTAATTAATGACTGATATAAAATCTTTGACAGGTACTCGTTAAAAAGAGAGTCTGTTGTTTTCCAACTCTCTTGGTTGTTATTTCACCCGTCTTAAAGTATGGAGCGCCACCGTTCTGACATTTAAGGGCAAGAAGGAAAATCTATCTAGTCGACTCGTAACCCTGTGATTTGAACTACATTTCATTTGTTAAGGTGTCTTGATACACATCAGTGATCTTGTAAACCCAAAATAAGCTACAGAAGGAAATGCTTTGCCACTCATGGCTGGCAGCAACATTCAGCAACAAATACATAATTTATGGGACTCCAATACTGTTAATATTCCAACACAGAAGAGTGGAACACCGTGACGAATGCTGGATTCCAAGCTTTGTAATAAAGCTGCTCAGGAACTTCTTGATTTAAGGGTTCACAACGTAACCACCTTGCAGCTAAAAACGAGGTGAGGGAACATCTCCAGGTTCACAGATTAAGGGTTATAAAGAATAAAAGATACCTTCTTCTTACATTCATGTTTCATCTGACATCAGTGTAGCATTTACACTAGAAAGCATTTCAAAACTGGTTATTATTTCACAGCTGAGAGCTCCATGTATTGCACAGCAAATGGTCTTCACCGGTGCACAAAACCCTCACTTTTCACAACGACCAGAATCTGCCATCTCCAAAGACTACACTTACTAGGGAAGGCCTCATTTCCTTTCTCACCAGCCCTAGAGGGAACATATGTCTTATTAGGCCTAGCTACATAGTCTGGGGGGGCCTGACGATGAATGAAAATACAAGGCCCCTTGCTAAAAATGTCTTAATAATGACAAGACGGTGACAGTACAACATTAGCCCAAGCACGGGGCCCTGTGGGATTGCACAGGTCGCATGCCCCGCGGGCCGGTCCTGTGCCTGATGCTTGCTTGGGAAAGAGGGTAGAGAAGCCTTTCTTCTTTTTATAGAAACCGATTTTCAGACATAAGCTAACATCTGCCCAAATGTCAGCTTAGGCCCTCTTCTGCCTCCTAAGAGTAGGGGGGAGCTTAAATGTATAGGAGCTTTCATCTTTTTGATGAAAAGCCCTAGGTGACTTGGGAAAAACCTAATCAGTTAGGCACCTGCTACCAGAGCACTCGCTCTCTTAGATTCGGAACTCCCATATTCATAAACCTCCCGAAGCTCCAAGGACCAGAAAGCTCACGAGTAATCCACACACGTGAGGTCTCCTGGGTAACTGATACCTGGGGTCATCTCACACCAAGGGGACCCTGGAAGGATCTCCCTCCTCAGGGATCCTGCCTAGGAGCACTCGTTCGAGATCAGCAACATTTGGTTGTTTTACTGGCTATGGTGGAAGTTCAGATTAGCCACTGCCCTTCTGTCTACTTGCCATTTCCTGAAAACACTGTACTGAGTTCATGCAGCTCTGTTCGGGGTAACCTCTTGATCCTGAGAACTCTGAGAACCTATTCATCTCCTAAGACCCAAATCAAGAGTGACTCCCTCCACAGAAGCCTCCCATTTTTTTGTCACACTGACATACTGTCCTACCTTTACCCCATCCTCATGCATCCGGCTTGTTCCATCTAGTCCGTGACTGTTTTCACAGTCCCCTTTACATCCAGAGTGCCTACTACAAAGTCTGGTATATAGATGGAGCTCAGTAAACAGCTGCTGAATGTCTTATAGAGGGAGTAAGTACACGTGGCAGTATTTCCATTGAAAATGCTATACTCAGACAGAAATACGACTCCTATCCAAAAGCTTGATTTTCAAATTACTGTAATTTCTGTTATCAAGAATAATTTCAACAACCGGCACTTACTAGCCCTTACTCTTGTGCTGATTTTTTTAAAAGATTTTATTTATTTGAGACAGAGAGAGAGAACGTGCGCACAAGTGGGGAGGAGGGTCAGAGGGAGAGGGAGAAGGAGAATCCCTACTGAGCAGGGAGCCTGATGTGGGGCTCGATCCCAGGATCCCAAGATCATTACCTAAGCCAAAGGCAGATGCTTAACTGATTGAGCCACCCAGGCGCCCTTCTTCTGATTATTTTATATGCATTTTATATTTTATATTTATGGTTTTTGACAATCTTTGAGGGTTTCTCCTTCCAGTATTATGCTTACTTTAGAGATAAGAAAACTGAGGATCAGAGAGATGAAGAATCCTGTCAAGGCCTACATGGCCATTAGCAGAAGGGCTGGCTCAAACACAGCCTGGCCTGGCTCAGAGGCCAGCGATTAATGACCACGCAGTATGGCATCTCCCCCTTGATAAGGTTCTCCCCTCTATGAAAACCCTCATTGCTAATTCTTTGATCTATTATGCATTTAGCTCAATTAGAAATGGAAAAGACATCTCTTCCCCTGGATCCTAATAATTCTCTAGTGCTACAATGAGAAATGCTCCTAAATCTGAGATTTGCAAAGAGAAAAAGCTTGCTCTCCTTGACCCTTGCTCTCCTTTCCCAAACCCAGGAGAGTATGAATGTGAGAATTCTACTTCCTTTCCTAACTTTACACGCAATTTGCCTGATAAAGAGGGAAAGGTCCAAATTCTACCGATGGATATTTATTTACAAATAGCCCCTTTCTTTACCAAAAGGCTTCGAAGATGCTTGTAACAAAAGTCTTACATATGCTAAGAGTCAGAAGAGAAAAACCAAGAGCTGGGACTGTGAAAAATACAGAGGCCCTGTGTGACAACAGCCCGGGCAGTGACCACATCCCATGTCACCTACGGAATCCCAGTATTGGTGGAACCATCCCAAGAAACCGCTCAGATCTTTATCTGTGCTTTAAATCACGTTACCATTAAATTAAATTGCCACAAGTCTTAGAAGCCTAAGAAAAATACTGTTAGAAAGGAAAAGTATGGTCATAAAGTTGGTCATGAAATGATAGGTATTATCTAAGAGTAAAAAAGGATCTAAAAAGCCCAAGTATCATTATTAGATTTGACATGGGCATGGGACAATAAATGTCTAGGTTTATGCTTCCATAATATCCATCCAACTGGTAATGGATACTTCAGAAACATAACTGGTCCCTAAAACTAGAACCTTTTCTATGCCTTTCCTTTCACAGAGCTAGCACATAATCATGTTCCACTTGCTGCAGGGAATAAAAACACTAAAATGTGTCAAATGCAGATAAAATTGTATAGAAGTATACTTTCTTAGCTTTTTTTCCCTTGGACTTGGAGACATTTTAGTTACTCTAGTGCTAAAGCTCTCTCTGCTTTGATGGGATTTTTATATACCAAATCAAATTACTTGCAAAACTGTCATATTTCTGCTGCTGAAGGATGGAATGAAGCCACAGAACCTAGGACAGAAGACCTGGGGAGCTGTCCCTCCACATCATGCTTGGATATTCCCACCAGAGGGGAAGGCAGTCTCCCCACCCCTCTGCGTCTTTGGTCTGGTTGGCTCTGCCCAGTTCCCAAGCTCACCAATTCGGTGCCCGATTTGGAACTCTAACCACCTGTAGTCACCCTGGGGGGAAGGTGGGAAAATGAAGAATTGTAGGACAGCAAGGGACAGCCGTGGGCCCCAAGAAGAAACTCTTTGGCCTCGAAAGTAGAAAGACAAAAGAGATCATGGGGGGGCGCCTGGGTGGCTCAGTCGTTAAGCGCCTGCCTTCGGCTCAGGTCATGATCCCAGGGTCCTGGGATCGAGCCCCACGTCGGGCCCCCTGCTCAGCGGGAAGCCTGCTTCTCCCTCTTCCACTCCCCCTGCTTGTGTTTCCTCTCTCACTGTGTCTCTCTCTGTCAAATAAATAAAATCTTTAAAAAAAACAAAAAAAAAAATCATGGAGCACTGAGGGGACCATCTGTTAGTCAACGTTCGCTTCAGTACCCCCAGTCCCTAGCACAGTGCAGGATACAAAGAAGGCTCTAAGGAGCTTTCTCTGTTGGACGGAGCTAAGGTTTGGGAGAACTAAGCTACCAGCTGGGGGCTTTGAGGACTCAGTATTCTCATCGAAAAGATGACATCTGGCTTCCCTCCTACGTATACAGAGTGCTTACAAGATGGCACTGAGGTATCTGTGTGTTTGCTCTCTGACGAAATACAATCACTGAACACCAATCCCGTGGCCAATTTTCAGGGCAAAGGAATGGTGGCTGTGGACGTGGCCCTGTGGCTCTCCTTCCTGCCTGCTGGCCTGGCCCCTTCCTTCCGCCCCCTTTTGTGAGTCCCATCCTCCTCCTTTCAGCAGCTCCGGTGTCCTCCCTGTCTCCACCTTGGGCACTCAAACCCACTCTAACAGGGTGACACCAACTGATGCTGAGGAAGTTCATTTCCCCCAGACGTGTGACACCAGGCAGCCCCTCTCAGGCTAAGGCCCAGTGACGAGGAGCCCCTCACAGAGTTCCCTTTATTCCTCAGCTTGAGCTAAATAAAGCACCAGGCAAAGGCCTTCTGCCATTATTTCTGTTTAAAGCCAGTGCCGACCGGTGGCTCCTGATCTCACCAGCCTGCCATCCCACTAGGTTCTAAGGGTGTGGATTATTGGGATGGACTCCCAAGTATGGTTTGTTTCATTTTCGAAAAGGCCAGGTCTGTATTCCTTAGAAACTGGAAGACCTATTAGCTCAGGTTGCATTTTTCTGGGACTGAGAGACTCTATCTCAATTTTACAGCTTTTCCTTTCTTACCAAACGATAGGTGCAAGTTTCCCAGGTCAGCAGTTTGTGGGGGGGCACTCAGCATGCAGTGCTGCTGGCGTTGAGCACTGTTATACTTTACTACCCTGTGGATGGGTCATGCAAGATTGCCTGCAGGCTTTATTCACCACTGTGCAAAAATAAAACTAGTTATGAGCTAATCTGAATGAGCCCAACAAATATTACTGATATTTCAAAACTGGCCTTTTATTTCTCTGAAAGACCTGAGGCAGCAGGAATTACTTGGCATTTTGGAGAATAACTGAGTATTATTAAACAGGACTGTGTTTGGCTTCTCTTTTTCTTCATTTACATGGATGATGTCAACTCCTTTTATACAATACTGATGCATGTCCCCTTGTCACGGAGATAAATACAAGGGAACGATTCCTCTTATGAGCTGATGACAAGGTCCGAGTGGCCCCACAAGCCAGACAAGGCCCCAGACAACGGGCCCATTTTCTAATGTGGGAAAGAAGGCTTCACAGCTACTTCTCAAAGACTAAATTCTAACACTAAGATAATTATTTGTGCAGAGGCCCTCCAAAATTGAATCCGTTCATATCTAATAATCCAACTGTAGATGTAACTACTTAGGAGAATATTTACTGGGTAGATTTACAAAAAGAGCTAATGTTGCTTAGAACCAGTCAGCTCGTGGGAGCCTTACTAACGTTTGCTATGGCTGTCTACAGTTGCTCTTGACATCACTGTGAAAACTTCACAAGTTAAAACAATACAGATTAGCTTTAGAGCTCGAAAGCAGATCTACAGTTCTTTTCTGCCCACAACCAGGCTTTGCCCCTAGGACCGGCGGGCGCACAGGGTAGGACAGGTCAGAGTGTGGTCTGAGGGCTGCCAAGAGAGCTGCCTGGGAGGCCTCGTACAGCACAGACACCTGCAGCTCCAGACGGTGACTGGGCTCTCCAAAGACAGGGTCCAGGAGTCTACAATGTAACAAATTCCTTGGTGACTCTTTGCACACTGCAAGTTTGAGAACAGCTCCAAGGAAACACAAAGCTTTCTTTGCTCTTCCTCTCAGCCCTGTGAAATCTGCCTGTCAAGGAAGAAGAGCCTGATATGAATCAAGGCGAGTGCTCAATAAATATTTGGTCAAGTACAAAATATATAGTGTAAGCTTATTATCTCTCCCCTTTTCCTTAAGCTGCCAGGAATCTTGCCACATTTGAACTCAATTATTGAAATTCCATAGGCCTTCATGGCTTATATTTTTAAGCTCTTTTTTCTCGCATTCTCAAATTTTTACTCGTAAGTGTCCCTGGTTCTCATTTTTACTTTTTATTTCTTTGCTGCCATTATTTTATTTTACGGTTTTTGCCAGCACTCTCAAATCCTCCATGGAATTAAATGAGGTATAAATAAGTAAACATACCTACGCACAGATATAATTCAAAGTGGCTATTATTTGTGTTCCGGCAATGTTTGTTCCCATGTTAAGATCCTGCCATAGACACCGGACCACACGCCTGTTCTAGCTTTCCACTGGGAATCTTTTCTCCGAGTTTGTTAATAAAAGCATCAGCTGCCTTACTTGTGTCCCTGGAGCTCGATGGCCGTTCCTTTTCTCCCACCGATGTCCCACATGATGACAGAGTGATCTGAGCTGCCCGAGAACAACACTCGCTGGACAGGGTCCCAACAGAGAGCAGTCACCCCACCTGCGAGAACAGACACAGCTGGACATTAGTCACAAAGCGACAGTATTATTCACTAATAAATGTGAATACAAAGGAGTTAGGATCTAGTGCAGTTCTTTTGCTTATAGAACAAACAAGTAAGTCCCCGAAGAGAAAAAAAACTGGCTCCCAGAATAAAAGTCCCGCCCTTTCAGCATTTCCCCCTCACATTTAATGTACCATAAAATCAATTACTATAAAACCAAAAGAAAAGAAAAAGGAAATTAATTGTCTGACAAGAGACGTAATTCAAAGAATGGAAAATATCACACTACTTGGAAATATTAACCGTATTTTCTTTTTCTTTTTTAAAGATTTTATTTATTAATTCGAGACACAGAGATACAGAGAGAGCGAGAGCATGAGCAGGGGGAGAGGCAGAGGGAGAGGGAGAAGCAGGCTCCCCGCCGAGCCAGGAGCCGGACGTGGGGCTTGATCCCAGGACCCTGGGATCATGACCTGAGCCGAAGGCAGACACTTAACGACTGAGCCACCCAGGTGCCCCTTAACCATATTTTCTTAACTTCTGCCTACCTCCCACCCTGACAATAACAGACAAGAAGTAAATGGAATTTTAGAAAGCTCAACTGAATTTTTTATTCTTGAACACAGATACAATTAGACCACAACATCAGAATTTAAAATTTATTTTCTCTTTGGGATTTTAAATTTACAGATTCTAGGCACATCATTTACATCCTTAAGTGTCAATTTCCTCGACTGTAAAATGGGGATAATGGCGCTACATCTGAACATCTACATACAACTACTCTTACTACTAATGATGATATCAACCTAGCCCTTACCTACTTCATATGGTTGGGGTGATAATCAGGTTGGATCAGTTATATAGGACCGCTCTGTAAACTGTAGCGTGCAGTACACATGTTGGTTATTAGCATTACTCTACTGGTGTGGCTATAAAATATTATGACAGATCTTTCTCTTGGTAGTCCCCTTATAAATCAAACCCCTGCATGATGAGAACAATATTAACTTTTTCCATTTAGGATGAGCCCAAAGCCTACAAACACTTAATGTGAGAAATACTCATTTTTCCATGATTGAAAAATATTATATTCTGAAAAGAACATGAAATAGCATCTTGTTTATTAGAATCTGACATTTTTCTTATTTAGATGATCAATTTGTTCTAACAAAGTGCTGCACTTTAAAAGCTTTTAGGAAAGTTTCTTTTACATAATATTCTCAGAGGGTTTTTTTTTTTTTTTTTTTTTTAAGATCAAAAAGGCGGGGAAAAGTCCCACTGTTCTGGCTTATGCTTCATCGCTTCTCCCCATACCTGCACAACATCCTCCTGTCCATGTACAAGTAAACACGCCCTCCCCCCCCCAGTATACATACAGTCCACCTCCTGCCGCCACCTAACAGCACCGAGCACACGGCCAGTGGCACATTCTTGAATGAATGAAAGAGCAGACGAATGAAAATACAAACATCTTTTCTTCATCCACAATCCTTGTTATTTGGAACTCCTCTACTAGACTCACTAACCCTTCAAAGTTAAATCCTGTTCCTCCTTTTGTACACCAACTCTTCGTTCCCTGCTGTTAAACTCCATGATCACCGCAGTCCCTCCTTGTTCCCGGTTTCACTTCCCTGTGGACACCTGCGGTCCCGAAGCAGATGATCCTTCTTCTGCAGGACCCTCAGAAGGCCAGCAGTGGCCTAACACTGCGTGCCTACGTCAATCACCTCATGTCATCCCATCACGTAGGCCCTGGATCATCTCACTTCATCCCAAGAAGAAGGGTGAGTGCAGTACAATAAGGTATTTTGAGAGGGAAGAGACCCCACTCACATAACTTGTATTGCAGGATAAACAGTATGCCTAAGGCTCAGTATTATCTGTAGTTTCAGGCATCCACTGGGAGGTCCTGGAACTTGTCCCCCGCAGATCAGGGGGGACTACTCTGTACTTTTTTTTTTTTAACCATTCTTCAGTATTTGACAATGTAATACTTCAGAATGTTCTATCCTGCAACACAAGTTATTTATTCCCACACAGTACGCAAGTGACTTACTTTGTTAAATATCCATGGCAGAGTTAGCTACCCATCCACCTCGATCCTTACGCCCCCTCCATGTATGGAGTGCTTCCTGGAAAGCTGCTGTCCTGCAGGGACCACATTTACCGGCCCTCCTGCATCTAGAGGGCGTGTGACGAGTTCTCGGCAACTGAACCTGGAAAGTAATCTGCATTCCTTCCAGACCAAGGCAGTTAAGATGTCCCTTTTTCACTTTCTTTTCATACTTACTCCTCAAAGACTCCAAGACTCAGGGCACGGAGAAACTACATTCTAGAAGGAGCCAGAGTCCCTGAATTACCATATGGAAGAGAGCTGTAATTCAAAAACACCCGCACTGGATTGTAACGTGAGCAAAAAATAAACTGCTGCATTAAGCCACTGAAATGTTAGAAATTATCTGTTAGAGCAGTTAGCATTAGCTATTATAATGCCATAAATTTACTAGGACATATAATGAGACTGGCCCAAGGGGTGCCTGGGTGGCTCAGTCGGTTAAGTGGCCAACTCTTGATTTTGGCTCAAGTCATGATCTCAGGGCCTTGAGATGGAGCCCCACGTAGGGCCCCTCGCTCAGCAAGCAGTCTGCTTGGGATTCTCTCCCTCTCCCTTTGCCCCTCCCCCTCTTGTGTGTCCTCTCTCTCTAAAATAAATAAATAAATCTTTAAAAAAAAATTAAGGCTGGCCCAAGAGGAAGGTGAGAATCACCAAAAACCTCATAAATCAGGCAAGTAAAAAGAAGTAACTAGTGTAGACTGTTAATACTGATGCCTACTATCTAAACAGAATTGGAGAGGACCCCAGTTGGAAAACCACTGCATCAGCCTCCACAGCAATCCACTGTAAACTCTGAATTGTTTTTTTTCCAAAATTGTATCTTAAGTCTAAGCACTTTTCACCACCTCTACTACTACCATCTTTGCATGAACCATTATCAAAATTCTTGGCCTAGAAGATTGAAAAGCATGATACGTATTTTGTTGGAAAGCCTATGGGGGAAAAAGGCACTCATGTAAGACAGTGTACCATAGTTCACAGTGAGCACATGAACTATGGTACATTCACTCAGTATTCTGCAGCTATGAGAAACAATGAACAAGATCACTTAGGCGGATAGCAAGTGATTTCTAGGACACACTGTAAAGTGAAAAAGGCAAAGCACAGAAAAATAGCTACATTGTGCTATCTTTCATCTAAGAAAAAAGGGTAAATAAGAAATGAATGAGATTTGTTACCTTCAGCAGGTGCATGGGAACAACTATGGAGAAGGGCTGAAGCAGAGTGGCACTTTTCTGAGTATATATTTTTTTTGTTTGGTTCTGTGTTTTGGAACCATATTAATGTTTCACATACTCAAAAATAAGTAAATAAAATTAACAAGGAGTGTGTTGGTGGGGGGCAGGGTGTGGACCCAAAATAGAATATAAACAGAAACAAGTGAACCTAACTGTATTACAAATGAATGATACGACCACACTGAAGGGAGGCAGGGGGAGAACTGACAAAAGTCACTTTGGAAAATAGTAATTTGACTACATAGTCTAAGGCAAAATATAAGATTTGTACACAAATATAGTACTTTAGTTAGGAGGTTTGTATATGGGTTACGTAGGTTAGCAATTCTGAAGCTATTCTGTGTGTATTTTAGGACTGAGCAAGTAAATATATTGAGGATAATGAGAGCTGAGTTTCTCACTATCTTCATAGGAGTTACAGGTGTGGGGGGAGGCTAGAATAAACTCTTTGGTGTTAGATTGGAATTGGAAGTATCAGTATGAACTTGTGTGTGTGTGTGTGTGTATACATACACCCCCCCCACACACAAATACGAAAGACACAGAAATAGTTACAGATATGTGAGCACGCACATATATTTCCTAGCTCCCCCCAACAGTGAGCACACATAGCACTCAGATTTTGGCTTCTATATACTTCTAAATACTATCTATTCTTCAATGAAAGAAACGTCTGTATGAATGGTTAATTCTAGGGCTGAGGCACAGAGTATACAAGATGAGCCAGGAACATCATGTTGTATCAAAAAGTGAAGGGACAGGGGGCGCCTGGGTGGCTCAGTCAGTTAAGCGTCTACCTTTGGCTCAGGTTCTTGGGATCCAGTCCCTGCATCAGGCTCCCTGCTCAGCGGGGAGTCTGCTTCTCCCTCTGCCCCTCCCCTCTGTTCATGATCTCTCTCTCTCTCTCTCTCTCATGCTCGCTCCCTCAAATAAATCTTAAAAAAAAAAAAAGTGAAGGGACAGTCAAAAGGTCACAGAAGCCAGTGTCCCATTGGTCAAATCAGGGACAATTTGAGCAAGAAAATAAATAAATGGTAGCAACGAATTCTCACACATAGAAATAATTAAGAACTCATGAACCCATATTGGTATAAACAATGGAAAAAATAAATATGGGGGAGAAGTAAAGTTTTTCCTTATAATAAAATTCCAACCAAAAAGTGTGGAAAAGATAATGACTAGAAAAAGCACAATCTGGCAAACACCACAGTCATAACTGTTTCCGGAAAGAGTCATCAACGGAGTCTCAATGGATAGTAAAATTACTGGACAGAAATATGATGAGAAACAGTATTTATACAGTTTCAAAATATTTCCTCATAAAATACTTACGAATTACAAAGGGTGACTACAGTGGAGAAACTTGGCAGACACTACCTTAACCAAATGATCAACGTTAACATCACCAGAAACAGGATAAATCAGTATCACGTGCCTCTTGACACAATCCACTGAGAAGGACGTAACATCACTTCCATGGTATTCTTATAAAAAATGCATAACCTGAATTTAACCATGAGGAAACAGCAGACAAATGCAAATGGAAGGACATTCTGGCTGGTACTCAAAAATGCCAAGGTCATGAAAGACAAAGGAAGACTGAAGAGCTGTCTCACGTTGAAGGAAACGAAGGAGACATTATCACCAAATGCCACTGGTCCTGGATCAGCTTGTGAACACCCCTGAGGACTCAAGAGTATTACACGACGCTTCAGTAAGAGTTGAAAAGATGGAAGAAAAAGCTTCAAGACGGGAAGGAGGATGGGACTGGGGAGGAAAAAAAAATAACTTTTGAGGTCCATCCCAACTCTATGTACATGTCCTAGCAATGGTGTCTCTTGGAGGTTGGCATATAAATCGCAAACAGTAGCACTCATTTCAAATCAGTGCATCCAGCATGTATTGAGCATCTTCTATATGGCAGATACCAGGTTAAGCTCTGTGGATACAATCAAATCAAATAAGACTCAGACTCTACTCCCAACACAAACTTAGCTGAAGATGATGGCATTAGTTTGGAGAACAAGAAGGGCATGCATCCTGTGATTGGTGTGGTATTCTCTCTTGGAACACATGGCTACTCCCTCTGCCTGGAGTGCCCATCTTACCTTTTATCACCCAAGAAACCTTTCCTTTCTTCAAGGTGGAGCTCAGACGCCGTCTCCTGCAGGAACCCTTCCCCAACACTCTCAATCAAAGTGAGGTTCCCACCTCTGTGCGTGTTTCTATCCCCACACTCACCCACTGCATTGAACTTATCAGATTACAAACATGTCCCCACAGGAGACTTTACATTCTGTATCTTTGTATTCAAGCACAGTGCCCAGTGCCTGGCACACAGTAGGTGCTTAATAAATGTTTATGCACCTGGCCTGTGAACTGGATGGCAGAGAGGAATGGGAGACAAGAAAGAAGATTAATAAGCCATCACTACAGAGGCGTCTGGCAGAACCTTGGGATGGGGGCCGGTGGGAAGGCAGCGCACTAAATCACAGGGGGCACAGAGGGGTGGAGAGGAGAGCTGCTGATGGAATGGCCTCTTCCTTCCGAGGAGAGTGTTCCAGCAGCCCTCAGCAGACAATTTCCTGAACAGTCCTTCCTACAGATGCTTTTGGCAGCACGGAAAGGCAACCCCCGTCAGTGAGCCTGCATTCCAGAGCAACGCAGACCCGCACCTCTGCGCAGTCCACACCCAGGGCGTCCTTCTCACCCTCCGTATCTAAGCTGGAGAACAAGAGCCAGGGGCTACGGCGGGTGTGGGTTTCTGTGTTTATATTTCAAATCACAAACATCCTTTCTTCCATTTTACTTCACTTCAGATTCTTCCATCTTTCTGCTCCCCCTCATTTCTTGATATATGCTTCTCCCTGCCTTTGACCTTCATAACATAGGACTGATAGAGCAGTTTCTAACATGAATGTATTCTTAAAAACAAAGGTCTCTATCATTATAAAATTTATCTATACTATTACATTTTCTCATAAATGAAAATTTTAATGGTTGCGTAATATCCCAACACATGGATATACCTTATTTCACTTACTGTCACATTTTCCTCAACTTTTGACTATTATAAATTTTGCTAAGATGAACATTTTTATTTGTAAAACTTTGCTCACGTTCCTATTTAGTTAGAAGCGATTCCCAAACATGAAACTAGATCAAGAGTAGGAAAAGTTTTAGAAATTTAATACATGTTACAAAAATACAGAGTGAACTCATTTTTAAGAGACTTTTACAACCTATCTTGCAAAAGCTAGAGAGACTACGTGCAGTGTTGCAAAGTCAGGGCTGAAACCGGCTGGGTCTGCCTTACCCGTGTGATGTGGCACCTCGCCTGGGGCGTGCCATCCCACCTACAAGGTGAAGGAGTGCGGACTGCCTGTGACGACAGGAGAGCGACGGAGTCCCCAAAACACAAGGCCTCTTGAATAAAATCTCTGACCTTTCAGCTGCTGCATTTTGCAGTAACTGCAGGCTGAAGTGAGGAGTGTTGCTGTAAATCTGAACGTGCTCTACCTGCAGGCTACCCCCTCCTCCCGAGAGCCACAAACGACATGCCACTGTTTCCTTGCCACCTCCCAGGGGCGTCTCTTCAAGCACCGTGATCTCCCTCCCCAGACCGCTCTAACCTCCAGTGCTCCTGCTTTCGGCAAATGGCAGCACCATCCACCCAAATGCTCCAGCCAGAAACCGGGGAGCCACTCCCACCCAAATGCCAAGTGCTGCTGACTCCTCATCTCCTAAAAAGTCCTTGAGTCCCTCCTCTTCCCGCCATGCCCACTGCCATCCGCCCAGTCCAAACAAGTGGGACTCAGGCAGCCACCTTCCTTCGAAATGGTCTCCGCACATCCATTCTCGTCCCCACCCAATCCACCGCCATGGCTGCCACAGTGACTCGTTAAAATGGAAAGCAGGCCACCACCCGGCTCACACTTCATCACTGGTTTCCCACTGCCTGAGAACAATGTCCGACGTTCTTCACATCACCTGGAAGTTCAACCTCCCCTCCTGGCCCCTGGCTCTCCACAGTGCCCACGGGACTCCATACAGTTGCTCACACTTTCCCACCCCAAGCCGCATACCCGCGTCACCCACCTGGGGCCTAGAATGGTCTCGCCACCTGGGTAACTCCTCTTCCTCCTTAAGGTTTCATTCAAACACCACTTCCCCAGAAGTCTCCCTTTAGCGTTCTGGAGAGGGAGGCCCTCTTCTTCCTTGCTCCCCAAGCAGCCTCTGAGCTGCACTGGGGCGTCATAGTACTGCTGCGCTCATAACCTTTTGAAGAACTACCTCCATTTATTGGTTTAATGACTGCATTCCATGACTGGAAGCTGAATAGGCAAGCATTATGCTTGTCTGATTCACCCCTATATCCCAGCACTCATCATGCAGAGGACTAACGACGTGGCTGACTCGATAAAAATCTACATCTACTGGATGTGAAAGCCTTCACTGTAAACAAAAATCAAGTTTTCAGCTTAATGATTTGAACTTGCGTATTTGCACTGAACTATGCCTTTCCTTGTTTTAGTTATTTTTGTTACAGTTATACTGTTACTTTCAATAATTCCCCTAACAGTTAATGAACAAGACTGTATTTAAATTTTTGTTAAGCAGTGTGCTTTGGCAACTTATGTTCAATCCCTTCTGTTTCTAGTATGTTCACACTAACCAAAATAATCCTTAGAAGTAAAAGAAAAAAATGACTTTACTGATACTATGAATTTCCAATGGTTAAAATCTGATTCTTCCTCCCTTTGTTCAAGTCAGTGTGACTTTTTGGGAGAAATACTTTCTGATTTCTGCAGAAATAGCAAAGAACTAGGATACTTGGCATTTAGTTCCAGAAATAAAAGCAGCAGAGGGAGCAAAGGAACATAAAACTAGTTTCCTAGGTCCCCATGGATTAGTAAATGCCGTGCTGGCCTGTGGTATTAGGCCAATTCCATCTCTAA
Source organism: Halichoerus grypus (assembly GCF_964656455.1). Classification (NCBI taxonomy): domain Eukaryota; kingdom Metazoa; phylum Chordata; class Mammalia; order Carnivora; family Phocidae; genus Halichoerus; species Halichoerus grypus. The sequence goes on along the minus strand of NC_135715.1, from coordinate 60,799,836 downwards.
CCCACGTTTTTATACGACCTTCTGTACTGTAGCGGAGCGATGGGTGAATGGTTAGCGCTCTGTATACATACCAGACTGTCATACCAGACAGTGTGGATCTGTATGTATACATACCAGACAGTGTGGATCTGGACTGACAAGACCCCCAGTATCATTCTTTAATGGATCTGGGTTCATCTTAAGGTCTTTGTTTCGGGGTTAGGGAATGAGGAGATTAATCCTTACAGAGCCCCTTTTCCCAGAGTTTGGGACCTCTCAGGGCCCAGGATGGGCCGACTGTAGAGGAAGAGCTCAACACTATGTTTGCATCAAGGAATCTCTTAGACATCCCTGCTCTGGCTACAAATGAATGAGTTGTGCTGTAGCCAGACTGGCGATGGGTAAATACTACTGTCTACGGATAATAACAGTAAGTTGATTATGTGACCTGTTACATTTGCCTTCATGTTAGTGACTCTCCTGGGCCATGTCTGGTCTTCCTCAAAGATAGTTCATGATAAAGTCATAGAGGAATGCTTTAAACTCTGAGAAAGATAAAGCATAATGCCAAGACGACATTTGATATTAGAACTAACCCAGAAGACAGGAAACCCTTGGGCCACATCTGGCTCACTACACAGCAGTAAGCGGCAGCTACTCGCCCCTTTTCTGGCCTCGAGGCAGCAACAGAGAACTCAGAGCACAACTCTCAGCCGTACAGTGAACGGCTGACTACTAAAGAGCCAAGCTGAAAGCCACCTCTGCCTAAACCAGGTCTGGGAACTACCCAGTCTGGTCACCAGGCTTGCTGAACTCAGCCCCCGAATTTCACCTTGGGCCCATCCACTCCTGGCTTTGCCGTGTACTCCTGCCACATTTTGAGGGGCAGTTCCTACTAGCTTTCCAGTTACACTCTCTATTCTGCTGCCAGAACAATCTTTTAGATTCTGACCAGGTTAACATCTTTGCTTCAAACTCTTTTATGGTTTCTCATTGACGTCAGGCTCATGCCTCAGTGATCCAAACGGACTCTCACTTCCTTTCCAGCTGCCCGCCACCTCAGACTCAGTGCGCCAGCCAAAAGGAGTTACTAGAGTTCCCAGGAGAGCACACTCTTGCAAATCTCCACGCCGTGGACGATGCTGGTTTTTTCTGCCTAGAGTGTTTGCCTCATTTCTTTTTCATGAACTCAACACTCACTCCTTCCCAAATATCTTAGGTCAACAACACCTCTGCTGGGAAGGCCTACCTGACGGACCCCCACTCCTGTTCGAGCTAAGTGCCCATTCTGTGCTCCTGGAAGTGCCCCAGGCCGGCTTCCCCCTGCCCCTGCCGCCATGTCACTCTTTCGCTCCTGTCTCTCTCCCTGGGCTGTGAAGAATCTGAGGAAATAACTGAACCTTTTATTTCCATGACAGGGAGTAGTGGCTGAGATCAACTAGGGAGAGCAATGAGTGTAAAGAGACCAAGGTTCAGGGCAGAACTCAAAAAAGATCACTAAGGAGACGAGAAAGAGCAGTCAGATTAACAGAAGAGAACTGGGAGAGAATGTGTCACAGAAGCCAAAGGGAGGGCTGTTACAAGCATGAAGGAAGGGCGAAATGTTAAGTATGACATGGTTTAAAACACGTCCACTGGATTTAGCAACCAGCAGGTCACTGGCCACCTTGGGGACAGCAGTGTCAGACAAGCGAGAGACAAGCCAAACTGCAGGTGGGTGGAAGGCAAGTGAGAGGTGAAGAATTTGAAGGAGCTGGAAAATGATATTCTTTCAAGAAGCCTCGCTGTTTGCTACAACATGAGGACATTACGCCAAGTGAAAGAAGCCAGTCACAAACAACGCATCCCATAGGAGTCTACTCTGTGAGGTACCGAGAGCAGGCAAATTCGTAGAGACAGAAGGTAGAATGGTGGTTGCCAGGGGCTGGGGGAAGGGGTATGGGAGTTCGTGTTTAATGGGGTCAGAGTTGCAGTTTTCTAAGACAGAAAATCCTGTGTGGATGGATGGTGGTGATAATGAGGGTCCTTAATGCCACTGAGCTGCATGCTTAAAAATGATGAAAATGGTGAATTTTCGATTATGTACATTTTACCATAATTTAAAAAAAGAAAAAAGCAGCACTGCTGTTAAGAGAATATGACGAAAACTGCTACAACAGGATACAGGATTGGGAGAGTTTTGTTCATTGATCAGAAAGCCAAGACATTTAAGCATGTTAATACACTGAGAAGAGTGAATTAGTCAAAAGGAAGACAAAGGGAATAGTTTTTGATGTGGAGACCCCCAGAGACTCAGCCCTGGGCCAGAGGACAGGAGACTCCTTGGTGAGACAGGAGGGCGAAAGATGAGGAAGTGTGTTTGTTAGGGAGGAATATAGGGCAGGCAAGAAAAAAAATTTTTTTTTAAGATTTATTTATTTGAGAGACAGAAAGAGAGTGCGCAAACATAGGTGCATGGGGGGAGTAGGGGAAGAAGGGGAGGGAGAGAGAGAATCTCAAGCAGACTCCTCGCTGAGCGAGGAGCTGGGGTTCGATCCCACATTATGACCTGAGCCAAAAATCCAGAGTCGGATGCTTAACCAACTGAGCCACCCAGGCGCCCCAAGAAAAACCTTTTTGAAGCTTCTGATCACCTCTATTTTTCCTTGAAGGAGGAGTCTGGGGAGGGAGCAGTGGCTCAGGGAGAACGGTGAAGGTCTGGAGAAGTCCAGGGGAGTACTGAGGACGTGCAGAGGGACTGAGGCGACACTGGCAGGTGAACTGGAATGCTGAACCTGCAGTGGTAATGGTGGCCTGGGGCTCAGGTGCGACTCGTGGCGGGATGGCGACACTGTGAATGGTGCACACATTCTTCCAGAAGCACCAGAGCACCTGAACTGAGAGTGCTGGGCGGCTCGTGGCTGAAGTGACAGCCTTCTGGAAAGCAAGAGAGGATGGGGCAGCAAGAGAGACACAGGGGACTGAGGGACCAAGGACGGACTGGTCAACAAGGGCAAGAGCAAATGGAGCCGGAGGCAAGGTTTAGAAAAGCAGGATATTAGGAGACTGAAGTCAGCAGTGAAATACAGAAGTTTAAGGTTCCTGACATGGGAAGAGTTCTGGGTCCCCACCTGGCGAGGCTCAGCCAGGGTGTAGGTGGCTAAAAAGAGAAATCCAATTAGGAAGGACCTGGGTCCTTTCCACAGGGGATGCTTCTATGTGTTCTTCCCAGAAAACACAGATAATTAAGATGATTTTTTATGACTCTTTTCCTCTGGATTCAATTTCCTCTTTACTGCATTCCTTTTTTCCCCTTGAGGAAATCCCTCATGATCTAGGTACTATCCCATTTTACATCCTTATTCACCTATTTGTGTTCTTATATGCCATCTAAACTCAGTATGAACCTTGTTCTGTACTAAATCATAGGTTGGTAATCTGTGGGAGACATAAAAAGCCCATTAAGAACCATGAATATAGGCAGTGATTCATTTCCCAGGGTCAACATCACATATTAAAAATACTAGTAAAAACGAATCACTACCACCTATTCAAGTGTTTCAAAGGCTAAGCATGGATTATTTTATATTACCTTGCTTACATGATCCTGAGCAGATCCTGATTCCCTCCCCAACAAACAAACCCTAAATAATAAAAGAACCCAGAAGGAAGTTAAAAAGGAACCTGTACCTTTTTATGTAGCCCAGCTACCCACAACATATTTTTTTATTTCACTCGTCTTAGAAGTGGGGGGAGTCTGTCTTGCACACCATCTTCTCGCTCCAAGGATGGAAAGGACAGACTAAGGCAGCTGTATTTTTGGCCTCTCGAGGTCTGTGCAGTTGCCACATGGTCTCAAACAATGTCTCATCAACACACGCCAACACTAGCTTTCTCCAGTGCGACACGACATAGAACCAAATTACCAACATTTTCAAAACAAGAGTGGCTCCTTTTTTGTGTGCACTGAAAACTGTAGAAAATTTTTGACATTATATCTTACTGAACCATTCTGAAATCAGCTAAATGTATCACGTGTATCCGAGCACACTGGACTCTGTCACTTTCACAACATGGCATCCGAACGCCAGAACACGTGGCCGGTGATATGTCACTGTGAGAGCGGCACACGGAGATTCTGCTTGCAGTCCCACCTGTATGTCCTCTGAATGTTGTGACCAGGGTGCAGCTGTCTTGCTCCAGTTTGAGGATGGTTACTTGGCCTGACTGGTCACCAATAAACACATGCCGGGTTTCAACATCAAATCTATCATGTAAACATTAAGGATGTTTCTCAAAATTGAGCAGAGGGATTTACATACATAAATCAAGCAATAAATAAATAAATAAATAAAACCAAGAAATGTGCAAATCCCATATGAAGAAAGCTTGGACATAACTTAGCTAAAAGATACAAAAGTAGACACAACAAAATAAAAGATGCAATATTATGGGACAGTAAGACTTCACATGATAATGATGTCATTCCTTACAACATGAATTTACAAATTTAATATAATCCTTATAAAAATATCCACATATGTTTTTTCCCAGAGCTGGGGAAGTTATTTAAGTTCATATAAAAAATAAATAAACAAGAAGAGCCAGGGATATTCTGAAAAAAGAGCAATGTAGTATGTGATAGGGGAGGTTAGCCCTACCAGATATTAGAACATGTTACAAAATCTCTGTAATTAGAAGTGTGGTACTGGTGCATAAACAGACAAACAGACCCATGGAACAAAATGGCAAGTCTAGAAATAGACCCCAAAGCATACAGAAATGTAGTACGTGTCTGATGAGGGTGGCTCTTCAAATGAATAAGGAAGAGATGGGTTAAAAAAAAAAAAAAAGATGTTGGCATAAACTGCACAGTCATTTGGAAAAACAAAACAGGACCTGTATTTCACATTCCATATCAGGATAAATTGCAAATGGCTTGAGGATCTAAATGTAAAAAATTACAAATGTAAGTTCTAGATGGGAGAGTTCCTTTATAATCTTGGAGTGGGAAAGGCTACTACTCAAAAACATAAACAACAACAAATACCATCAGCAAAGCCAAAAGATAAACTAGAAAAAATATTTGTAACTTATGTTACAAAAGGTCAAATCCCTAACACAAAAAGAACAATCAAGAAGAAAGCAACCACAAACCTAATAGAAACATGGGCAAAATGTATGAACACATAGTTCAAGAAGAAATGAAGATGAAAATGAAAATGGTGTGTGAAAATGAAAATGTGTGAAATCGGCCTGAATGCTAGCCTTCAAAAGGCTGCTTACAAAGCTGGCCTGGTGTCTCGCACCTTGGATTTCCGGAGGGTCCCACCTTTAGCAGACAAGAGTGGCCTTAACTGTACACAGAATATGGTTTATGCCAAATACCTGCTTTCCTACTTAGTCTGGAATTTTGGTACATGTCAGGGACAGGCTGCCTACGTGACCAGTGTCCAGTACAAACCTAAGGCACTGAGTCTCTAGTGAGCTTCCCAGGTTGGTAACACCTAGCAACCCTACTTCTAGAGATCTATCCCAGAGATACACTGGCCAAAGTACAAAATGCATGCCTGAGGCTATTTGCTCCATGCTATTTTAAATAGCTAAAGTGTGAAGACAACAAAAAAATTCCATCAAAAGGGCACTTACTGAATTAACTATGATATACCTATGCAATATCAGGGGAAAAAAGAGCTCCATATCATAAGCAAACACATGGAGGAATTTCCAGGGTATATTATAAAGTGGGGAAAACAAGCCAAGGTATATACGTTCGCTACACTATCTTTGCATAAGAAAGAGAGGGCAATAGAAATGTCTCTCTGTGTGTGTGTGTGTGTGTGTGTGTGTGTGTGTACCCGTGTGGGCGCTTATTTTACAAAAGGAAGCCCTGGAAGGATAAGTTAATATCTCACACAAGTGGTTGCCTATGGAGGAGGGAGAAACGAGCTGAAGGGACAGGGCTGATGGTGAGACTTTTCTTGTCATAGTTTCCATCCTGGAGTAATGTCATTATTTTACATATTAAAAATATGTATAAAATTAAAAGAAAAAATCCCCCAAATTGACAACAAAGTAGAATCGGTGAACCATAACTATGGTGATCACCATAGTTATAAGCATAGCTAACCATATAACCATAGTTAACAGAATTATTCAAGTGCCTCTAACACACAGCGTTTCAACTGTACATCCTTGGGAGAATATATTCTAAGGACAAAGAGAACTGCAAGGAAAGCTAAAATCTCATTCCGTAGTCTTGGTGCTATAATACTGCTATTATTATTTTGAAACAGCTTAAATGTACCATAGGATAAAGCAAATATGTTAATGTTTTAGAAGCCATAATTTTCAGCCCAAGGTGAAAGAATCAAGTACAAAAATGAAGTAAAAACCCTAAAATGTTAAATGTGAATTTATTATATGAATTGATGATTTATTTTCTTTTCAGAAATATACACACATATATTTCCTAGCTATCTCTGAATACTACGCCTCACTAAAAGAAACAGCTGATTCAGGACTGGGACAGGAAGGTACAAGATGAGGTTAAGATGTGTTGTGCCAAAAAGTAGGGAAGCTCCCTTCAAAGGCAAGTGGGGTTCTATCAAAAGACACTGGAGCCAATATGATGGGGCTCTTATTGGCCAAAGATGGGACAATATTCGCATCAAAAAAGGCAAATTATTGAAATCTACCAGATATATTATTTTAAAAAAACCTTAAGAGTTTATAATAATGCTCAAAAAGAAAAAAAAAAGACGCCTATTGGAGGTAACCAGGGCACTGAATCTCTACTCTGAAAATGAGCAATTAAAGAGAAATAACTAAGAATTTATGTTGCTTTTCCCATACTAATTATATCTCAGGGTAACCAAATAGCCCTAGTTAATGAGGGAAAGTTCTACTCTATAGAAGAATTCCAACTAATACATGTGGAAAAAATGATATGATTACAAAATAGCCATTTTGCGACCCTAACAAAATAACTGGTTCAGGCGAGACCACTAAAGGCAAGGCTGATGTGGAGGTCAGCACTGCAGGGACCTGGTGGTCACCACCTAAAACACTAACCAATCCCGGCATCTCTGGGAGGGGGTGACAACCCACCACTACGTGCCTCCTGCTGCGAAGCAATATGAACCAGACAGCACAAACACCAAGTGTCCTTACCAGAAGCTGGATCTGAACTGGATCAAGACTGTAGAGGTAACTCCCAGCTTACAGAAAAATATGGGAGAAGTGCAGGTAGAAGAAAAAGTGAAATGACATCATGAGGAAGCAGAGATCACTTTAGAATGTAGGGCTGTCTCCAGGAACATGGACTCAGTATCTCCAACAAGTTATAGAAGCATTAAAAAAAAGTGAAGGGAGGAGATCACTGCTCTAGATTGAGAGATTTAGGATATGACAACCATAGTCAACTGTGTGAACTGTGTCTGGCCCCGATTTCAAACCAACTCACTGCAAAAAGCCAGTAAGTGAAATGTGAAAATGGATCAATTATTCTACAATATCAAGCAGTGGTTATAAATTTTTAGGAGTAATAATAGCATTGTGGTTACTGAAAAATTCTGTATTTTTTAGTGATGCACAATTAAGTATGTAAGGATGACATGACATAAGGTCTAAAATTTGTTTCTGAATACTCCAGCAAGGAGAGAGAGAAAGCAAAAAAGATCATAGAATCAATGCTGGATTTGATGAGTACGTGAGTGTCCATCATAATCTCTTCTCCCAGTTGGTGCATGTTTTGAAAATTTTCATAATAAAACATTTTTTTAAAAGTGAAGGAGAACAAGGCACCACAAATTCTTCCAGTCTCAAGAACAAGGGAAATATATGTAAAACAATATTAAGATTGATATGGAATAAGATCGCCTTACATTCACCCAGATTAATTTTAAGGACACTGATGAAAAAACAAATGCACTCTGACACCCAACAGTCTTTATGATGGCAGGTAAATAGTAGTATTCTCTTAAAAAAATATAAATGCAACAAAAGCTACTTGAAAGAGAGCTGAAATAAAATTATACTACAACCTCAAAGCCAGAGTGATTGGCATTAAGTATGATATGAGGAAATATAAAAATCAAGATAATCTTATAGCTTTCCAGTACCCTTGCCCTGAATATGAATAGATGTAAGAGACTTCTTGGTGAAAAGACCTTGTACTATATAGGGTGACATCTTGGAACTATATCCAGCATGAGTAAAATCTTAAAATGAAGAGTATCTAAATTATTTCTGCGGAAGCATGAAAAATGTGATCGAAACATGGTCAAATGACGAGACTGAAAGGTGAAACTAAATTATTCACAAATTTAAATACTAGTAAGTGAAGTGGTGAAGGAAAATAGTTCTATTTCCTAACATCAACCTGCCATGTGACCTTCGGGAAATACCTCCACTCTACTGTATTTAGTTGCTCAAAGGGCTAGCCAAAACACTGTAATACCCAAATTCTAATCCTGGTTCTGCCAGGCATTAGTCATGTGATCTTGAGAAAGTCCCTTAACCTTTCTGAGCCTTGGTTTCTACACTGTGAAAACTGAGGATTTGGTCTTTGGTTTTTACTTCTAATTATTGTTAAATTGATTATTGTTGTTAGTGTTATAGCTCTTAATACTTGAAGCTTCAGATCTTTAGCCAAAGCAACCAAAGATTTTGAAGTTATTCAGAAATTGGTAATTCATTTTTTCATGTGTCTGTTAGCCATTTGTATGTCTTCTTCAGAGAAGTGTCTTTTCATATCTTCTGCCCACTTTTTGACTTGATTATTTGTTTTTTGGGTGTTGAGTTTGAGAAGTTCTTTATAGATCTTGGATACCAGCCCTTTATCTGTAGTGTCATTTGCAAGTATCTTCTCCCATGCTGTGGGTTGCCTCTTTGTTTTGTTGACTGTTTACTTTGCTGTGCAGAAGATTTTTATCTTGACGAAGTCCCAAAAGTTCATTTTTGCTTTTGTTTCACTAGCTTTTGGAGATGTATCTTGAAAGAAGTTGCTGTGGGCGATGTCAAAGAGGTTACTGCCTATGTTCTCCTCTAGGATTTTGATGGATTCCTGTCTCACATTGAGGTCTTTCATCCACTTTGAGTTTATCTTTGCGAATGGTGTTAGAAAATGGTCGTTTCATTCTTTTGCATGTGGCTGTCCAATTTTCCCAGCACCATTTATTGAAGAGACTGTCTTTTTTCCATTGCATGTTTTTTCCTGCTTTGTCGAAGATTATTTGACCATAGAGTTGAGGGTCCATATTTGGGTTCTCTATTCTGTTCCACTGGTCTATATGTCTGTTTTTGTGCCAGTACCATGCTGTCTTGGTGATCACAGCTTTGTAATATAGCTTGAAATCGGGCAACGTGATGCCCCCAGCTTTGTTTTTCTTTTTCAACATTTCCTTGGCGATTCGGGGTCTTTTCTGATTCCATACAAATTTTAGGACTGTTTGTTCCAGCACTTTGAAAAATGTCATTGGAATTTTGATCGGGATGGCACTGAAGGTATAGATTGCTCTGGGTAGCATAGACATTTTAACAATGTTTAATCTTCCGATCCATGAGCATGGAATATTTTTCCATCTTTTTGTGTCTTCTTCAATTTCTTTCATGAGTGTTCTGTAGTTCCTAGAGTATAGATCCTTTACCTCTTTGGTTAGGTTTATTCCGAGGTATCTTATGGTTTTTGGTGCTATTGTAAATGGAATTGTTTCTCTAATTTCTCTTTCTACAGTTGCATTGTTAGTGTATAAGAAAGCAACTGATTTGTGCATTGATTTTGTATCCTGCCACATTACTGAATTGCTGTATGAGGTCTAGTAATTTGGGGGTGGAGTCTTTTGGGTTTTCCACATAAAGTATCATGTCGTCTGTGAAAAGAGAGAATTTGACTTCTTTGCTGATTTGAATACCTTTTATTTCTTTTTGTTGTCTGATTGCTGTTGCTAGGACTTCTAGTACTATGTTGAACAATAGTGGCGAGAGTGGGCATCCTTGACATGTTCCTGATCTTAAGGGAAAGGCTCTCAGCTTTTCCCCATTGAGGATGATATTCGCTGTGGGTAACAAATAATCAAGTCAAAAAGTGGGCAGAAGATATGAAAAGACAATTCTCTGAAAAAGACATACAAATGGCTAACAGACACATGAAAAAATGTTCATCATCATTAGCCATCAGGGAAATTCAAATCAAAACCACATTGAGATACCACCTTACACCAGTTAGAATGGCAAAAATGGACAGGGAAAGAAACAACAAATGTTGGAGAGGTTGTGGAGAAAGGGGAACTCTCTTACACTGTTGGTGGGAGGTGCCTCAAAAATTTAAAAATAGAGCTACCCTATGACCCAGCAATTGCACTCCTGGGTATTTACCCCAAAGACACAGATGTAGTGAAAAGAAGGGCCATATGCACCCCAATGTTCATAGCAGCAATGTCCGCAATAGCCAAACCGTGGAAAGAGCCGAGATGCCCTTCAACAGATGAATGGATAAAGAAGATGTGGTCCATATATACAATGGAATATTACTCAGCCATCAGAAAGGATGAATACCCAACTTCTACATCAACATGGATGGGACTGGGGGAGATTATGCTAAGTGAAATAAGTCAAGCAAAGAAAGTCAATTATCATATGGTTTCACTTATTTGTGGAACATGAGGAATACCATGGAGGACACTAGGAGAAGGAAGGGAAAAATGGGGGGGGGATTGGAGGGAGAGATGAACCATGAGAGACTATGGACTCTGAGAAACAAACAGCGTTTTGGGGCGGGGGGGGATTGGTTAGCCCAGTGATGGGTATTAAGGAGGGCACATACTGCATGGAGCACTGGGTGTTATACGAAAACAATGGATGGTGGATCACTACATCAAAAACTAATGATGTATTGTATGGTGACTAACATAACATAATAAAATTAAAAAAAAAAGAAATTGGTAATTCAATTGTTGAAAGGTCAGTCTCTTTGTCTTCCTTTATTACTCTACTTGAATCTTTGTTATTTTCACTGCACACGTACTTCTCCCCTATGAGGCCAGAAGGAAGAGAAAAAAGGCTGAATTCAACCTGACTTCTATCACTTGCTGATGTGGATGAATGACTGTGAGGTGGAGATAGGAAAAAGGTGGTTCATCTGTGGAAGGTTCTTATGTACGCCACCACTATCCACCAGGAAGAGAAACTGGGGGTACTGATACTCTAAACATTTTATATATATTGTTTCAGCAGATCTTCTTCCTTCCCTTATGAAAAGAAACCTGTAAGTATGGTAGGTGGCAGAAAGAAGAGGAAAGAGGTGGGGTGGAGGGTTCCCATGAAGAAATGTGTTTAAAAATTGGATTTTAATGTGAGCCCCAACACTGTATAGGTACGTTAACACTGTTAACAATCTGTGCACCAGGCAGCTCCCAGAAAAAACCCTCCAGCCTTGGGAAAGTCGCACGTTTCCTGCATGTTTCCCTCGGCAAAAGCAATCCTGTTATGCCATCAGTGTGGAGCACTGGAAAAATATCAGAGATAGAAGGATATAAGGCCATTCTTAAATCAGGAGCAAAGGCAGGCACTGTGAGAGGCAGAGCTGTAGAGATGAGGGAATCTTCTGGAAGAGCCTTTCTGTAGTACTGCAGTTCCCCTCCCCCTTAACAACAAGGTTGGACTAGATGGTCATTTACACTGGGAAATTAACCCAGAGGCTTTCACACACACACAAAAGACTTCTGATATCTGATCACATGATTTTTTCTGCTTGGTAAACCATGTGGTGTGTGGCCAAAGGAAATGGTTGAAAAATGAAGGTGACTTTAGGAGATGCCTGAAGAGAAGGGTCAGAAACCACCACAGTCAGGAGACTTTCAGTTCTGGGCATTTTGTTCTGTTTCTCATTTTCAAATAGTTTAAAAAGTAAACTTCTTAAAGGCAAGATCTGCCTTTTTTCTATATTCCTTGGCTTGGCTAAGTGCTACCGAAGCCAGCATTCTATTGATGCCATTAGTTCTGGTCTCAAAAGGGTAACACAGTATGATGGGAGAAAACAGCAGTCCAAGGCAGAAGACCCGGGTTCTGGTGCTTTTCTGACATACTAGCTGGGTGGCTACAGGTAAGACGTGCGACCCTTTCTGGGCTTCAGCTGGCTCATCTGTAAAACGGGGAGTTGACCCAGATGACGGCTAAGGGTCTTTCCAATTCTAATACTATAAGAAATCAGTCATCTATTGACAAGAGAGTTCATGTATTTCACGCATTAAACTGGCTTTTAGAAAGTAAACTTTGGAGTTTCTTTTCTTAACAGGTGGTACCACCCTCTCAAAGATAAGCTGGTCCTGCTTGCCATTCCTTATCACCCTCGTTTCTGGCCTGCTTGGTAACTTGCCATTTTTACAACCTTCCATGATGGCCATTCTCAGTTTCTTCATCTTGCTCTTCCAAGTGAGGAAAATAAGAGAGAAAAATAGGAGCGACATTAGCTAACAAACACACACACACATAAAGCTATTGCTGCACGTCTGCAAGGAGACAGCAAAGTACTTTGTCAGATTGTTGAGAATCACTGAATAGGCATTTTATAAATATAAGATGAACATTTGAAAGCAAGTCTTACTATTTCTTCCTGCTTTTGCTGACAAGTGATCTGTTTCCATGTATTCCCTCATTCGTCAGAAGGTGGAGAGTGATTCTCTGCTTTTTAAACCCAGAAGCTCAGGGCCTGTTATTCCTTACATGGTGGCATCGTCCATACAGGCTTCACATCCATCAAGCCTGTGCTTGCTACAGCCCAGTGGGCCAGACGTGAGGATTACCCAGCATTAGGGGGCATTCACACCGGGCATATGGGTCCTAGAGACTTGGAAGATGAGAATTAGTATCACTCTACATATCCTGGAAGGGGCTTGTACCTGGAACAAAGTTTGTACCATTACCGTGTAGATACCAGCTAACCTACTAGTGGTCCTGGCACAGTGGCTTCTCCAAAAATATTTAAAAAATAAATAGGAATCTGGTGGTTCTTCACAACCTCAATATCTGTGTGTAAATTACTTCCGCAGGTACAAAAATAAAAGGCTGTCTTTCATTGATGGTTTTATTATCTCCATGTTCCAAAATTCTTTCTGACCACTGAGGCTCATAAACCTGGGCTGTGTCCTGTCTGGATGTCAGACTTGTGTCACAGTCACCCCACAACCTGCTCAGCAGGATCTGTTATTTGGGGGGAAATCACCTCACTTTAATCCACCTCCGTGAGGACCCTCCATCATTTGTGTATCGGTCAAGTCAATGAGAATCTAAATCAGCAGGGCAACTCAGCAAATAAAACAAAAAACTTTCAAGTTGCACATACCCAAACTTTTCATGAAAGAAAGGAGTCAACAGCTAAGTTCCCACCAAGGGATTTTTGTCCAGCAAAGGATACTGCAGGCCCGAGGCCACGGCACTGGTACGGTAACCTCCCAGGCGTTGCCCACTCTCCGAGCAGTGCCAGGCAAACTGCTTATCCTGCCCCGTGCTCAGCACCCACTCCAGCTCCAGGACAAACAGGATCATCGTCACTCTGCTCTGATGCGCTAAAAGCCAAGAGACAAGAAAATAACCCATAAAGCATCATAAAGGAGATTGATAAAGCATGGTCCACAGAGATGCGTCATTCTCTTCTTCCCACCCCAGAGGAAGCTGCATAGTATAGACAGCCATTACACACACAGAACAGTGGTTCTCACCAGGGAAGAGGTATACCACTGTCGAGGGGCATGCCTGAGCTGTTAGACGATTTTTTAAAAACTATTCATTTCCTCCCACCTGTCCACTGTCTATTTCCTCCTACCTCCCACTGTCCATTTCTTTCCCGCCTGCACCAAATCTAAGTTTACCACCACCCAGAGTCCCCATTACCAAAGGGCCTGGGCCACCTCTCTCAGACATGATAGAGCTGCTGGACCGGAGAATGCCAGACTCAATGTGACCACAGGACAATAGAACACACGATGATCTTATAAGTTTATGCAAGCTTAAAAAAAGTAATGAGCATTACTGTGCTCCTTTTGGTGAAGTATGGCTTATTAAACCTACGACAAAGTTCTAGATGAATTTTTTGTAAGAAATCAAATGCTAGAAAGGAGGGCAGAATTATTCCCAAGTGCCACGTAAAAGAGAATGAAATAACCCTTATGTCAAAGTATACATACATGTGATAAGGAGGGCAAATCTCCCAGGGTTGCTCATACACAGAGGCAACACCATCCACAGAATTACCGCATCACACAATTTTATAGTTAGAAGAAACTGTTCATGTCATCTACTCCATCTCCCTATTTTACATGTGGGTAAATTCAGGCACAATGAAGTCGAGTAGTTTGGCCAAGGTCTCATGGCTTCTCAATTATCGAATAAAATCCATAAAAATTTGCTTTCTTCTTACACAATTCCAGAGGGTGAGGCAGAGGAGGTCCATGGCCACTGAACAGAGCTGACTGGAATAGACAAAGATCAATACCCTGGAACCCAGACCTCACTGGCCCTGTGCCCAGGAGCTGGCAGTTTGGTGGGCAAGAGCAGACTCGTCACAAGCGTGATGACATGATAGAGAAAACATCAGTTTCCCATTTTGATCATGAAAATAAAGTTAGTATGGACTAGATGGACCAGTGCAGCTCTACTGACAATAACAATATCGCCTGCCAATTTCTGAGTGTCTAACAAGTGCCAAGTACTTAAATATATTCTTTCACTTAGTCATTGTAATGACCCTGCAAAAGTGGGTAGTTTCTTCATCTTATAGACACAACCTGGCCTTGGCAGGATGGCTCTTTTACATTGGCTACCAAACCAATGAGTACCCACAGGACAGCCATTCCACCAAATGCCTGATATTTTAAAATCTGATATTTGAAGCATAGAGAATCTAAAGGGACACAGAAGGGCTACAGAAGCAATAATACTATGACTTCTCTACAGTAAACACCTGCCTGTCAGAGTATCAGCCACCATTCAAGATCAAAATGTTGTCTTTAACTTAAAAGGTATGATTTCTTGGGAGAAACTCCTGAGGATCTTGTCATCAAATGTCCAATTCAAGCTCCACCAATGATGGAATAAAAATGAACTTCTCTAATGGTTCAAGTTTCTCAAATCTATTTCAGCAAGAAAGTAGCCCCCAGCACTTTGTCCCTTTCTCCCATCACTCTCTAAGTCCAAGGGGATGACAGCAGTCCAGAAGACAAGGGGGGTTAAGCCCTCTGAGCTGCCATCATGTGACGGGAGGAGACAGAGGCTCACACAGGTTGAGTGACTTGCTCAAATCTGCACAATCAATGAGTGATGAAACGAGAACTAAGACCCTAGGCTCTCCGCCAAAGTTGATTCTCTTTCTGTGTCAGGCTGCCTAGGACTACTGAAAAAACAAAAAAACAAGCCCCAAAACTCAGAGCACATACTCTTTTCTAAGGTGACAGAATCCTTTCATTCAAAAAGAAACCCTTTAAAGGTATCACTAAGCTTCAGAAATGTGGGCTTGAAGTCTGGCTATACTTCTTGAATAGGAAGGCTGAGAGAAGACATCCTTGTCTTGTTCATGATCATAGAGGGAAAGCATCTCCTTTCTCACAATTAAGTACAATGTTAGCTGTAGGTTTTTGTAGATGTTTCTTTATGGAGTAAGGAAGTTCGCCTCTATTCGTAGCTGGCTAAGTGTTTTTATCACGAATGGGTGTCAGAGTTTATCAAATGCTTTTTCTGCACTAATTGATATGATCGTATCATTTTACTTCTTTAGCATTTTGATGTGATGGGTTACACTGATTTTCAAATGTTAAACCAGCTTTGCATATCTGGAATAAATCTTCTTGGTCATGGGTGTATAATTCCTTCTATATATTGTTGGATTTGCTAGAATTTTTTTTTTTTAAGGATTTTAACATCTAAGTTCATGAGAATTACTGGTCTGTAGTTTTCCTTTCTTATAGTGTCTTTGGTTTTGGTATCACTGATTGGTTTTTAAAAAAATGTTTATTGAGGTAAAAATCACCATTTAAACCATTTTAGAGTGTATAATTCTGTGGTTTTTAGTATATTCACAATGTTGTACAATCATCATGGAAAAATGTACTATTTACAGAACATTTCCATCACCCCAAAACAAACCCACATCCCCAACTCCTCTTCCCTTATCCCTGGGCAACCACCAATTACTTTCTGTCTCAATGGATTCCCTTATTCTTTTTTTTTTTAAGACTATTTATTTATTTATTTGAGAGAGAGAGAGTGCGAGCACAAGTGGGGGGAGGGGCAGAGGGAGAGGAACAAGCAGACTCCCCGCTGAGTGGGGAGCCCGATGTGGGGCTTGATCCCAGGACCAAGAGATCATGACCTGACTTAAAGTCAGATGCTAAAACAACTGAGCCACTCAGGTGCCCGTCCTCCCCTATTCCTGACATTTCATATAAACGTATTCATACAAAGTATGGTCCTTTGAGTCTAGATTCTTTCGCTTAGCGTGTTTTCAAGGTTCATCCACGTTGTAGCATGTTTCAATATTTCATTCCTTTTTTGTGGCCAAAAAATAATTCATTTTTTTTGATACACCACATTTTGTTTAACCATGCATCCATTCATGGGCATTTAGGTTATTTCCACTTTTTGGCTATTGTGAATAATGTTGTTATGCACAATGGCATGGAAGTATGTTTGAATCCCTCCTTCCATCTTTTTTGGGTATAAACCTGGAATAATCCTTGCTTGGTTGTGATGTACTATCCTTTGTATATGCTGCTGAATTTGATTTGCTAAAATTCTGTTTAGATTTTTTTGCATCTGTTTTCATGGGGAAGGCTGGCCTATATATTTCTTTTCTTGTACTGTCTTTGCCTAGTTTTAGTGTCAGGTAATGCTGACTTCAAAAATCAGTTGGAAAGTCTTTTTCTGAAAGAGTTTGTGCAGAGTTTGTATTGCTTCTTCCTTAAATATTTGATAAGATTCACCAGTAAAGCCATCTGGGCCTGGGGTTTTCTGTGTGGGAAGGTTTTAATTATAAAGTCAATTTCTTTAGTAGATACAGGATTATTAGGGTTATCTATTTCTTCTTGAGTGACCTTTTGCAATTTTTACCTTTCAAAGATTTGTTCATTTCATTGAGGTTGTCAAATTTTATTGGCATAAAGTTGTTCATAATATTCCTTATTATCCTTAAATATCCCTACAATCTCCAATAGTATCACTTCCCTTATTCCTGATATTGGTAACTTGCATCTTCTCTGTCTCTTTTCTTTCTGGTAAGTCTGGCTAGAGGTTTATCGCTTTTACTCATCTTCTCAAAATAAACAAAAACAACAGTTTTTGGTGTCACTGATATTAATTTTCTGTTTTCTATTTCATGAACTTTTGCTATGATCTCTCTTCTCTTCCACTTGGCTTTGTTTCCATTTGTTCTTCTTTTTTTTTTTAAGATTTTATTTATTTATTTGAAAGAGAGAGCATGAACGGGGGAAGGGGCAGAGGGAGACGCAGACTCCCAACTGAATGGGGAGCCCGACAGGGGGTTCGATCCCAGGACCCCAGGATCACAACCTGAGCCAAAGGCAGACCCAACGGACTGAGCCACCTGGGTGCCCCTCTTTCTGGGGCATAAACTAAGGTCACTGATTTGAGACCTTTCTTCTGTTCTAACATAGGTGTTTAGTTAAGTACTGCTTTAGCAACATACCATAAATTTTGATATGCTGTTTCCATTTTGATTTCTTCTTTGACCCATGGATTACTTAGATGGCCCATGGTTATTTAGCTTCCTAATATTTGGGGATTTTCCAGAGATATTTCTGTTATTGACTCCTGCTTCAATAGCATTTTGATCAGAGAACACACCTTGCATGACTTGAATTTTTCCAAATTTACTGAGACTCGTTTTATGGCCCAGACTGTGATCCACCTTGATAAATGTTCTGTGTAAAGTTGAAAAGAATGTGTCTTCTGCTTTAGTTGAATGGAATGTTCTACAGATGTCAGTTAGAGCAAGTTGGCTGTGTACTGTTCAAGCCTTTTACACCTTATTGATTTTCTGCCTACTTATTCTGTCAATTATTGATATATTCGATCAATTATTGAGAGGAATACTAAAATTTCTGACTAAAATTGAGGATGTGTCTATTTCTCTTCCTGAAGTTTCATCAGGTTTTGCTTCACATATTTCAAAGCTATGTTTATTAAGAGCATAAACACTTAGGATCGTTATGCCCTCCTGATGGATTGACCCCTTAATCATTATGAAATAATCTCTGGTAATATAATCCTTTATCCCTGGTAATATTCTTTTCTCTGAAGTCTACTTTGACTACTATTAACATAGCCAGTCCAGCCTTCTTTTGACTACTGTTTGCACAGTATATCTTTTGCTATCCTTTTATTTGTAACTGCTTTATGTCTTTATATTTAAAGTACATTTCTTGTAGGTGGTTTACATTTGGGCCTCCTTTTTTTCACTCAATCTGATGGCCTCTGCCTTTTAATAGGCCTTAGGCCACATACATTTAATATGATTATTGATAACTGGTAGGTTTAAATCTATCACCTTGTTATTTGTTTTCTATTTTCCCATGTGTTCTTTTGCCTTTTCCTTCTTCTTTTTTTTTTTTTTTTTTTTTGGCAGGGGGAGAGGGGTTCATTGAGAATGATTTTAATGATTCCATTTTATCTCCTTGGTTGGCTTATTTGTTGTAACTTTTTGATTTGTTATTTTATGGTTGCTTTAGGGCTAGAAGTATACATCTTTAACTTATCATTGTCTTCCTTCAAGTGAATCTATTCCACTTCATGTGTAGCATAAGAATCTTACAATAGTATGTTTCCATTTCTCCCTGGGTCTTGGCTTTTGTGTTACTGATGCCAAACATTTTAATTTTACATGTTATGACCCTCGTGCTACTTTATTATTTTTAGTTAAATAGCAAACTATCTTTTTATAAGATTTAAATAATAAGAAAATATCTCATAGTAACCACGCCTGGTGCTCTTCATCCTTTTGCATAGATCCCTATTTTCCTTTGGCATCATTTACTTCCTTCCTGAAGGACTTTCTTTAACATTTCCTTTAGTGCAGGTCTATGAATTCTCTCAGTTTTTTATGCCTGAAAAAATTTTTATTTCACCTCCATTTTTGATATCTATTAATATTTACTCATAGTGGATTGATTCCTTTTAACTTTTATAATTTATTTTTATTATTATGAATTCATCTTAAGCAGGGCTTGTTTTTGCTGTGGGATATTTGTGTGACTTGTTTTGTTGAAGAGAGCTTTTGAATTTATTTCTAGCAGGAACCATGAGGATACCACTGGCCCAGGACCAATTTTTATGTTAAATTCTTAAGCTGGAGCTTCTAGCACTACATGAATGATTTAAATTTGTATTCCAAATCCAAAATTTTAGGTTGCAAGTTTCATTTATCTGGAAGATTCTTCCCTCTATCCAGATCTGAGATCGGGAATAAATTATGCTATGGTCTTCTGGGCCAATAAGTGGAGAGTTTTGGTCCTCTCCTTTTTCATGGTGATATAGCCCTTTATGCATTTCATCTTTATATGTAAATATCAGTTGCAACTTCCCATCTCACTCAAGCCCTAGGTCTCATCTTCTGTCCCTAAGTCAATGTTCATACAAAAGCTTCTAGCTATTAGAAGTTCTATTTTTCTCCCCAAGATAGCTGCAATGTCAGGTAGTATGCATATCACTTTGAGTTTTAGTTCCCCCTTTGCTTCTGGTACATGGGACTCTCCCTCTTGTTTCTCTCATGGACTTATTAGCATTGCATTAAAAAAAATTTTAATCACAACTGGGATTTCAAAATGTCTTGATAAGCTGAGATGATGGACTAAATAAAATGAGATGATGAATAACCTGTAGTCCAGCATTTAGGCTAAAAACAAAACAAAAGACCCCCCACACCAAAAAAGGCAACAGCTTCAACAGTTTTATCAGTACCCGATAAAAACTTAAGTGAGAACCATTAAGGGGTTTGAGTTGACTGCTCCACATGAGCCTACAGTGTAAAGTGGCTGTCAAAAGTTCACCCTTCATGGCACAGTGACCAGAAGAGGAAGGAAATACCATTTTGTAGTTACCACATTACATATGTATAGTGGTTATCTACTGTATAACAAATTACACCAAAACTTAATAGCTTAACAGTAAACATTTATTATCTCAGAGTTTCTGTGGATCAGAAATCTTGGTGCCTCTGCTGAAAGGTGTCTCACAGGATGAAATCGAGGTCAAGTGGTGGGGCTATGGTCTCATCTGTAAGACTGACAGAGGGAGGACCTGCACAATTCCATGTCTCTCATGTTGACTAGATTCAGTTCCTCATAGGCTACTGAGCTACCGGAGGGCTTCAGTTCCTTACCAGCTACTGATGTGGCCTCCCTCAATTCCTCATCACATAGGCGTCTCCATAAAGTAGCTCATAAGATGGCAGCCGGCTTCCATGAGAGCCAGCAAAAGCAGGAGAGGGCAAGCAAGAAGGACTAGTCTCTTTGTAACCTAATCTTAGAAGTGACATCCATCATTTGCCATATTTTAGGTCCAGTCTACACTCAAGGGGAGTTGACACTCAAAGGCATGAATAACAGGAGACAAGGATCATCAGGAGCCATCTTAGAGGCTGCCTACCACAATGTGTCACATTTTTAAAGGGCTCCAGAGGTAGAACATGATATCCCAAGATCTGTGACCAAGACAACTAAAAAAAATTTTTTAGAACAAAAATTCAGGTCATGTAAAATGTTTAGGCTAGAAAATAGAAGAGATAAAAGGGGAAAGGAAGAGACCAGGGTGGGAACTTTCATGGCTGTTTTAAAATCACTGAAAAGCTGTCATCTGTAAGAGAGATTGTACTTAGTTTCTGTGGCTCCAACAGGCTGAACAAAAACCAAAAGGGGAACATTCTAGTATTTATAACATAACATTTTATTGACCTGGTTATCTGTTTGTAACCTCTACATAATTATAAACTGCTTATAGGCAGATACTATAATGTCTTGTTTACTATTATAATCCTCAGTTACTGGAACTCAGTAGGTACTCAGTGAATACTTGGTAAGTGTTACATGAAAGCAATTAAAGAACAAATCCATAGGGAAATGAATTTTGGATCAAAATCTAGAAATAAAAAACTTAATACTTAGAATTTTATAAAAATCAGGATGGATTGCTAGGTATGTCTCTGGAGGTATCAGAAGAGAGTCTGGATGATCAAGCAGGATGGATGAAGTCAAGAAATGTGTATGAAATAACCTCTAAGTCTTAAAAGATCCACCTCTAATGTTCTGATCCTATAACATCATTGGTCTAGATAAATAAATCATTACAGAAAATGGCTCCTGATCCATCTATGGTACACTGCCAATGTTGAAGACACAAGAAAACCTTAATTCCTTTCCCTTAGACAACATGGACACTTTAGGCCTTTTAAGATATTTAACCAAAAATGAAATGAGCCCTATGTAAAGTAGCTCACTCCTAACACTGACCCCACTTCTCTGCATCTGCTGCACTGCTTTGAGGTTGTGTGGTGTGGCAGAGAGACAAAGGACAAAGGTCAGAGGTTCTGGGGTCACAACGACCCAGTCTGGTTCTGCACTTTACAGGACCTCAGGCAAGTCACCCAACCTCGTTAGGCCTCAGTTTCTTACTTCAAAGACTCGGATAATATTCACCTGAAAGGATTGCTCTGTTTTGCTCCCCCTGACTACTGTAAAGTGAAACCGTCAAGATCATCTCAAAATCTAGGTAAAAACACTGCTGTCTCACTCCTACCTTGATAGTTTTTCACAGGAGTCATCTTGTTATAATCTTCTGATAAAATAAACTCCTGCAAAAGAGAAGAAAAATATCAAGCAAAAAGAAAGTCTTTAAGTGAATAATTAGGTTTCGATAAAACCAGACTGCATAAAGAAACATCATCACAGAATTACATCCAACATTAGTATTTTGCCAATCAACTCAGCATTTTTGTACATCTTTAAAAGTAACAATCATAATTATGATCTAATGCAATTATAATTTTTATTTTGTAACACTGAGGTTGTTTTTTTGTTTTTGAGTGTGAGAAGAAAACTGGATCAAGTTCAGTGTCTTGACACCATCTTGTCAATTTTGAAGATAACCCTCATTTAACTTGCTACAGCTGAAAATTTGGCCAATGAGCAAATGGATGGCAATCCTCTTTTAGAGAAGCAAATTAGGTATTTTTTTTTTTTTTTTAAAGATTTTATTTATTTGACAGAGAGAAAGACAGCCAGAGAGGGAACACAAGCAGGGGGAGTGGGAGAGGGAGAAGCAGGCTTCCCGCAGAGCGGGGAGCCCGATGCGGGGCTCGATCCCAGGACCCTGGGACCATGACCTGAGCCGAAGGCAGACGGTTAACGACTGAGCCACCCAGGCGCCCCCAAATTAGGTATTTTAAAAGATTGTTTCTAATATCAGTAACTTACTTCTCCTTACAATAAGCTTCTCAAGGGTGCATCTTACTCATCCCTAAATCCCTATGGTACGTGGCACAGTGTCTTGGTATAGTAAGAAATCAGTAAGTACTGACCAAACAGAAATGTGAACGGCATCTCCCAATCTCATGAGATTAATCTGAATGTCAAATTTACTCAAAAATAGTTTCTATATAATGCATTGTATATACTCTTTGTGAGGACACATAAAACATGAGTGGGTGAGTTTGTGTGTGAGCATGTGTGCATTCTTCACCTAAGCATCTACATATACAATGACCTATATGTAGAAGCCAATCAAGTGTTTATAAGCCCCAGCCAGGTTTTGAGTCCTTCAGCTTCTCTCAAATGCAAAATATCCATATACTCTTAAATAGTAAGTTGTCAAACAAGGAAAGCTGCAAAGGATAACAAATTGATGACTTCATCTGAGCTCAGAAACAGAACAATGAGTCTTTTCAAAACATGTGGAGGCTTCCAGAATTTTTCCTTGAGGACTTAAAGAAAGGTGTGTGGGAGGACAGATGTGTAAACTCCTTAATTGCTATCTGGGTATTTACTGAGCTGATACAGTGTAAATTTTAGAAGAAAATACTTATTTTATTGTTTTTGTGGCAGATGCCACAAAGGTAAGTATGAGGTGATGTGACAGAATATAGGAGGTAACAAAGTTCCTCTGGGTGTTCACTTTCCTACCCTGTCCCTCCTTAAGAAGCTTATCTACAAAATGGATTTTCTTCCCCATGATTTTCTCAGTAAAAACATAACTCAACTTGTCACTTTTTAAATTTCTATCAGTATTCCTTCAAGAAGTAGCACTATGCTCACTTCTCATTTCTTTTTTAAAGATTTTATTTATTTATTTGACAGAGAGAGACACAGCAAGAGAGGGAACACAAGCAGGGGGAGTGGGAGAGGGAGAAGCAGGCTTCCCGCTGAGCAGGGAGCCTGATGCGGGGCTTGATCCTAGGACGCTGGGATCATGACCTGAGCCGAAGGCGGACGCTTAACGACTGAGCCACCCAGGTGCCCCTCACTTCTCATTTCTGAAGAGTTAGACTCACAACTGAAGAGAGCAGACCAATTTTTAAAAGGAGTAAAGTTGTTCTCCCATGAGAAGCTGATGGTGTGGGTAAGGAAGCTATGCACGCATCTAGGCCTCGACTCACCACCACCCTCAATCCCAAGCAAGAGTAGCTTGATCCTGAGCCTCCCACTTTAGAGGGCCCCAAATTTCCTCACATACACGCTGAATAAATATATTAAAGACCATTATTATTTAGGCAAGTGTTTGCTGAGTTCATAGAATTCATATGTTACTTTGATTATACTGAAATTGTTCTCTAGCATGGGCAAAAGGTCACTCAATTCCTTTCAGGACAAGGCAAGGTATAAAATGAAACAATTGGATGCAGATCTGTATTTAGAATCAACATATTAGAATTAACAAACACAATAAAATTACCAGTTCACTGCATTGGTACACTTAATTTTTTTGTTTATTTGCTTTCCCTATGAAAATAGAAACATGTAATCATGGAGAAAATTTGGGAGATTCTGTCAGCCTTTTTTCTTCTTATTTTTTTGATCAAACAAACAATATGCTATTTTAAAGAAATGTAAGAGAGACAGGCATTTAAAAGTCACTTGTGATATTGTTTCTCAGAGATAACTATTATAAAAAGTATTATTGGAATAATATACATAATAAAACAAAATATTAATACTTTTTAAATTGTTTTTAATTTTAATTCTAGTATAGTTAACATACAGTGTCATATTAGTTTCAGGTGTACAATATAGTGATTCAATACTTCCACACATCACCCGGTGCTCATCACAAATGCACTCCTTAATCCCCATCATCTATTTCCTCCCCTCTGGTAACCATCACAGTGTGTTCTCTATAGTTAAGAGTCTGTTTCTTGGTTTGTCTTTTTTTTCTTTGCTCGTTTGTTTTGTTTCTTAAATTCCACATTATAAATAAGATCATACGGTATTTGTCTTTCTCTGACTTAAAATGTTAATACTTTCTAACAAGGCTTTTTTTCTGTTAACAAATCATGTATATCATTTCACATGAGTACATGTTTATCAATTTCATTCTTTGTGTGTGTGTGTGCTGTTTTTTTTTAATTTTTATTATTTTTTTATTATGTTATGTTAATCACCATACATTACATCATTAGTTTTTGATGTAGTGTTCCATGATTGTTTGCGTATAACACCCAGTGCTCCACGCAGAACGTGCCCTCTTTAATACCCATCACAAGGCTAACCCATCCCCCCACCCTATCATTCTTTTTAATGACCGCATAGAACGTGCAGTAATGGGTCTTCTACTGATAAATGCTTACATTTCCAGTTTTCCATATTTAAAAATACTACATTCAATATATTTTATCTTTTTACATCTCTAACAATATTTCAATGAAATAAAGTTCTAGAATTTTTGGATCAGAGGGAATGACCATTTAAAATTTGACCATTAAAATTTGATAGATACTTTCAAATTGACTTCTTAAAAGATTTTTATCTATTAACACTCACAATATAACATGAAAGTATGGCTGTAGCCTGGAATATTTTGTTAGGTTTAACCAATCAAAGCTCAGTAGATCGAAGATGTACACATTAAACAGTTTTTTAATCCATCTTTCTATCATCCCTTCTTTACATTCAACTGTCCATATATCTATCATCCTTTTTTTTAATACTTAATTTTTTTAGAGCATTTTTAAATTCATGGCAAAATTGAGAGGAAGGCACAGAGATTCCTCACATACCCCCTGCTCCCCTCCAAACAGCCTCCCCCATTAAAATCTCTCACCAGAGTGGTACATTTATTACAACTGATGAACCTACACCCCTTCCAAAGTCCATAGTTTACCTTAGGGTTCACGCTTGGTATTCCAAATTCTGTGGTCTTTGATAAATGCATATTGACATGTATCCACTATTATAGTGTCATGCCCTAAAAATCCTCTGTGCTCTGCCTATTCATCTTTCTCTTCCCACCTAATCCCTGGCATCACTGATCTTTTCACTGTCTCCAAAGATTCACCCTTTCCAGACTGTCATATAGTTGGAATCATAGAGTTTGTAGCCATTTCAAATTGGTTTCTTTTACTTAGTACTATGCACTTAAGTTTCCTCCATGTCTTGTTATGGCTTGATAGCTCATTTCTTTCTAGCACTGAATACTATTCCATTGACTGGATGTACCACAGTTTATCCTTTCACGTACGGAAGGACATCTTGGTTGCCTCCAAATTTTTGTCAAGTATCAATAAAGCTGCTATAAACATCCATGTGCAGGCTTTTGTGGAAACACAAGTTTTCAACTGCTTTGGATAAAAAAGCAAGGATTGCTGGGCTGTATGGTAAAAGTATATTTAGTTTTAAAAGAACGACCAAAGTGGCTGTACCACTGTGCATTTCCACTAGCAATGTTATGAGAGTTCCTATTGCTCCACGTCCTTGACAGCATTTGGTGGTGTCAGTGTTCTGGATTTTGGCCACTCTAATAAGTATGTGGTGGTATCTCATTTTAATTTGCATTTCTCTGATGACATAGGATATGGAGTATCTTTTCATATGCTTACTTGCCATCTGTAGATCTTCTTTGGTGAGGTGTCTGTTAAGATCTTTGGCTCACTTTAAATCTCTTATTGTTGAGATTTAGGAGTTCTTCAAATATTTTGGATAACTCCTTTTATCAGATATATCTTCTGCAAATATTTTCTCGCATTCTGTGGCTTGTCTTTTTATTCCCTTTACAGTGTTTTGCAGAGAAGAAATGTTTCATTTTAATGAAGCACAGTTTATCAATTCTTGCTTTCATCATACCTATGCTATAGTATCTAAGATGTCATCAACAAACCCAAAGTCATCTAAATTTTCTCCTATGTTTTCTTCCAGGAGTTTTTTAAGTTCTGCATTTTACATTTAGGGTCTGTGAGTTATTCCAAGTTAATTTTTGTGAAGGGTGTGACCTGTTGTCTAGATTTATTTTTTTTACATGTGGATATCCAGTTGTTCCAGCACGATTTGTTGAGAAGACTATTTTTTTCTCCATTGTATTCCTTTTGCTCCTCTGTTGACTTTATTTATGAGGTTCTACTTCTGGGCTCTCTGTTCTGCTCCACTGATCTACCTGTCTATTCTTTCACCCATACCACACTATCTTGATTACTATAGCTTTACGTAAGTCTTGAAATTGGGCAGTGTCAATCCTCCAACTTTGTTCTTCTCCAATATTGTGTTGGCTCTTCTGGGTCTTCTCTCTCTCCATAAACTTTAGAATCAGTTTGTCGAGATCTATAAAATAACTTGTTGGGATTTGGATTGGGATTGCACTGAATTTATAGATCAAGTTGGAAGAACTGACATCTTGACAATATTGAGTCTTTCTATCCATGAATATGGATCTCTCTCCATTTATTGAGGTTTTTAAAAATTTCACTCATCAGAGTTCTGTATTTCACTTCATACAGATCTTGTACATATTTTGTTACATATATACCAAAGTATTTCATTTTGGGGGGTGCTAATGTAAATGGTACTGTGTTTTTAATTTCAAATTCTGCTTGTTCATTACTGGTATACAAGAAACAACTGACTTTTATATATTAACTTTGTATCCTGCAGCCTTGATATAACTGTTTATTAGTTCCAGGAGGTATTTTTGGTCAATTCTTTTAGATTTCTCTACATAGACAATCATGTCATCTACAAAGAGTTTTATTTCTTTCTTCTCAATCAGGATACCTTTTATTTTCCTTTTCTTGTCTTATTGCATTAGCTAGAACTTCCAGTACAATGTTGAAAAGGAACAGTGAGGGGGTCATCCTTGCCTTAAACCTGATTTTAGTGGGAAAGCTTCTGGTTTCTCACCACACCTAATAGTTTTTAATGTTCACTGTAACAGCTCAAACGGTTTGGTATATATAAATAAAAAGTCAGTAATTATCTCCACCTTTCTATCTCATCCCTTTTGAGGAAACCAGTGTTAATAGTCTCGTGCCTTGTTTCACATCTTTCTTTCTCCTTTATCTTTATATCAACATATGTAAACGCATAGAGGGGTTTTTATTTGTTTTGTTGCACAAAAACAGGGTCACACTATAGACATTACTCTACAACTTGCTACTTTCATTTATAATATATCAGAGCTATCTTTCCAGGGCAAAACACATGATTCTAATTTATTCTTTCTGGTGGCTCTTTTGTACTCCAAAACATAAATATGCCATATTTTATAGTATTCACATACTCTCTGTTAAATGGACATTCTATTTTTTACTATTACAACAATACAGCATGAAATGTCTTTGCATGTATAAACATATAAATTAATGTACAGGTTGAAAAGATTGCTAGCTCAAAGATTATAAATACTTAATATTTTAATAAACTCTGTCAGATCTCACTTCCCAGAAGTATGCAGCATTTCAATTCCCTACCATCTGACATTCATGCAATGGCCTATTTCCCCATATCTAATCAGCTCTGGATATTACTCATCTTTTCAGTTTTCTGCCAAATTGCTGTGCAAACAAATATAACTCACTAAGGTTTAATATGCATTACCCTAACTGCTTATGAGCTAGAGCACTTTTTATATGTTTATTTGCCACATTCATTTCTTGTTCTATGAATTTCCTCCTTAAATCCTACCACAGCTTGATTTCTTAAAAAGGAGAGCGTGAGGCAAAACTTAAGTACTGCTGCTTTATTTGATGGTGCAATATCAGCAGTGTGAATGAAGGAAAAGCAAAAAGAAGCAGAGAAAGTTAGGTTGTACATCACCAAGCTGGCCTGTGTTTCCTGAAGAAGCCTTTCTAGCATACAGGAAGTCTCTAACAGACCGAATTTAAACGCCAGGCTTTGGAAGAATCCATTGGAGAAACGGATGGAGAAGGAATTTATCTGCCAGCTCTCTCCTCCCTTGCTTTAAATTTTGATCATAACTCCATGGGAACTTAGCTTCCCCCTCCTGGAAGATTTTACTCTCTAGCCTTATTAACAGCCACTGGGGAAGTCAGATATTAGACTTTGCAAGTGCTGTGCTTCATACAACTCAGAAAGTTGCTGAGGAACCAGAGTGCTATTTCCCTTAAGTTTTCATTTAAAGATAGCAAAGCACAGTGGTTAAGAGTTAAGAGCTTGGGCACCGGAGCCAAACTGTCTGGTTTAAATCCTGGCTAAAACACATACTAGTTATATGATCTTGGACAAGCTGCTCAAGATCTCTGCACTTTAGTTTCCATTTCCACAACAGTAATAGCCTCATAAGACTGTGGTGAGGATTTGGTTAATATTTATAAAGCTTTTAAAGCGGTGCCTGGCACACAGTAAGTACTCTATGAGAGCTAAGTAAAATAAATGCTACTTTTGTAAAATGAATTAAGGAGTCTTCCTTTAAAAAAAAAAACTTCTGAACTACATTGAACAACAATCAAAGAATTAGGATTTGGCTATAAAATACTGAATGCCTGGTTCTTTTTTAAATATCAGCTTTTCTAATTTCTCGTATAGTTATGAGTCTCCTAAAGCTTTCTTAACTCTCTTTGGGTCAAATTTATTAATTTATATTTTATTGTAAAATCATCTACTTCCTTAAAGTTTTCAAACATATTACCATGGAACTAACATAACACTGTCTGCTGATTCTTTTTAACTGTCTTTCATATAAAGGCAGTTCTGCTGCAAGAGTTATTCTGAAGATGTGAATTTGTTTCAACACGATTGGGAACAAAATTAGGGAACAATTTGAGCATACTCAAATTTCATGTCACTTTTACATGATTTTGTCCAGAAACACTAGATGAACACAGAAAACTGAACCAAGCTAGGTAGGAATACATAAAACAGAGACACACAGATCTCAAACATCTACCAGCTACCTCAGTGTACCACCCCTTGGGAGTCACACCTATCTCCATCTGGTATTAAAACTTGGCCTTCTGATTTCAGATTACCTCCTCCTACCATTTCAAAATAACTCAAGCTGCAATCCTTCTGAGGCACACTTCCACAAGCAAACTTCAGGCCTTTTTCAAGGTAAAGTGCCATAGTTATGATAATGTTTATGTATTCCCTAATTTCCCATGTCTAAAACTTGTGCTACATTTTGATGAGTGTTCCATCTTTATTTCTTATGTATCACAGACTAAGTTGTGCGTGTGTATATGTGTTTGTGTGTGTGTGTATGTGTGTGTGTGTGTGTGTGTTTAACAAAGTTTTTAAGTATTGTATTCCTAAACTCATTTTCCCCTAAGCCGTTTGCGGCTTTTATTGTGCAATTCTACATAGTGTGGTGATTTTTAAAAACAAGCTGCATTATAGCAGAAATGAGTGGCTATATATATAATGTGGTTACACCTCTTTCCTTACGCTTAACATTATATACTTCTTATTTGTTGTTTTCCTTAATGAGATGTGCCAAGGAATTTATCTATTTTATCAGTACTTTCTAAAACTCAACTTTTGGTTTTATTTACTGTCTTTTTCTCTATCTTTAATTTCAGTACTCATTTTTATAATTCTCTCTCCCAGCCTTCTTTTGGTTTATTTTATCACTTTGGTGTAACTTAATTTGAATGCTTAGATTCACATGTATAACAACTTTTTATTTTAAAGTAAAATTTTAAGGTACAATTCTCTAATATAGATTTGACTATATTCCATAGGTTTTTAGACAAAGTGGTTCTCCTTTAAAACGATTTCTATATTATTTTATGTATTTCAGTAATATTCTATAATATATATATATATATACATATATATATATATACACACACACACACTCATTTACTCTTTCAATTAGGAAATTACTTAGAAAAAAATGTTTAATTAGCAAGCACTTATATTTATGGCTACTTTTTTGTTGCTGCTTTCTAGTTTTATTGGTTTATATTCAGAAAACATAGTATCTTTACTTTTCAGAATTTACTAAGATTTTCCTCTTAGTCAAGATATATTCATGATTTCGTAAATGTTCTGGAGATATAAGAAAAAAATGTATTTTATCCAAAGTTCTAGATCTACTTGTATATCTATTCAATGAAACGATGATAGTTTTCAAATACTCTATATTTTCATTTTTCTTGTCTACTTGAATTTCACATTCAAAAATAGATGTACTAAAGAAATGTGCTTTTTTTTTTAGAAATGTGCTTCATTTTAAATGTTTATTATTCTGACTATAAAAGTAATATGTATAATACATTTATTATTCTTACTATAAAAGTAACATGTATCATATAATAAATTTTAAAATGGAACACTATCAGGAAGGAAAATTTAAATAGTCTATACTTCTGCCAAATAGTGCTAATTACTATTAATACTTTTATTATTTTGCTTTCCATCTTTTCCCTTGTATACATAAAAACACATTAAACTGGAATAGTAGTACCACTGATACTGTTTTGTAGCTCTCCTCTTTAACTTAACATCATCACATGAACATTTCCAATGTCATTAAATATTATTTGAAAATACATGTTTAATGGCTACATAATATTCCACTGGGAGGCTACATAAGATTTTATCTAATTAGTCCCTGTTACATTTCTAAGACACCAATGTTTTTATTATTATAAAAACAATTGTTAAAATAATATTTATTATTACAAATAATCTTTCTTATTTATTTATTTATTTATTTATTTTTAAATTATGTTATGTTAGTCACCATACAGTACATCATTATAGTTTTTGATGTAGTGTTCCATGGTTCATTGTTTGCATATAACACCCACTGCTGGATTTTCTTTGGATGGTTTTCTAGAAATGTAGAGTTATTGATATAAAGGTACAAGTACTTCTCGAGTTCTAGTTACATATGACCAATACTTTTCCTAAATAACTAATGCCAATTAACTCTATCAGTGTACAAGACAGACCATTTTATTCAATGCCAGCCAAGAGGTATATAGTAAAGTTGATATTACTCAGGCAAAAATAAAATTTAAAAAAATTTCACAAATTAAAATGTTTATTTGCCCTAAGTATTTCCTTTTATGACTTTTCCACTGTCTATACGATTTTAGCGCTTTTCTCATCTATTTGTATATGCTTGTCGACTGAACAGATTATCTTTCCTCTGTCATATTTTAAGCAACAATGTATTAAAATGCAGTTAAGTAGCTTTTTTTACACCAAGAAGTTTTGGAATTTTATGCAAATATTATATTTTCCTTTGTGATTTGCACTGTTTTGAGCTTACACATTCTTCCTGATAGACTGTTTATAAATGTCCACTTTAGTCACTTCTAGTTTTTTTTCCTTCATTTTTTAAGGCTTTACTTCGTACATCAAAGCTACTTATAAGACATGAGATGAGGATTAAAATCAATGTTTTTCTTAAAAGCAAGCCAACTGCTTTGGCACTATTTATTTAATAACTTTTCCCATCCACGACTGACGTGTGATGTCTTCTTTCCCATATTCTATGTTCTTACATATAATTGGGTCTGTTTGGGAGTTACCTAACTCTGCTCTGTTGACCTCCTATTCTATTCTTGTGTCAAAATGAAAATGATTTAATTACTGCAGGTATCAAATGTGTGTTAACACAGAGGCTATGTGTCTAATTTCTCTTCATAAAAAAATGTAGCTCCCTATGACCCAGCAATTGCACTACTAGGTATTTACCCCAAAGATACAAATGTAGTGATCCAAAGGGGCACCTGCACCCCAATGTTTATAGCAACAATGTCCACAATAGCCAAACTATGGAAAGAGCCCCGATGTACATTGACAGATGAGTGGATAAAGAAGATGTGGTATATATATATATATATATATATATATATATATATATATATATAAACACACATACACACACACACACACACACACACACACATATATACACACACAATGGAATATTACTCGGCTTTCAAAAAAAATGAAATCGTGCCATTTGCAACAACGTGAATGGAACTAGAGGGTATTATGCTAAGCGAAGTAAGTCAGTCAGAGAAAGAAAATTATCATATGATCTCACTCATACGTGGAATTTAAGAAACAAACAGAGGAGCACAGAGGAAGGGAGAGAAAAATAAAATAAGATGATATCAGAGAGGGAGACAAACCAAAAGAGACTCTTAACCATAGGAAACAAACTGAGGGTTCCTGGAGGGGAGGTGAGTGGGGGGATGGGGTAACTGGGTGATGGGCATTAAGGAGGGCACATGATGTAATGAGCACTGGGTGTTATATATAAGAGATGAATCACTGACCTCTACCTCTGAAACTAATAATACACTATATGTTAATTAATTAAATGTAAATAAAATAAAATAAATGTAGGTCGATGATTATTATAATCTTCTTATATAACAAGAAAAATCACATTAAGAATTCTGACTGGAATTGCATGAAACCTCTAAATTCAGGGACTTATAAGTCTTTTTTTATGTACATTAGTAAATTTTTATAATTTTCTTTGCCTAAATTTCACAGTTCTTTTTGAGATCATTTTTAAGAGTTCTGTTGTTAACTTCCAGGAATGGGATTGTTTTCCATTACTTGGTAGACTCTGAGTGAAAAAAGACAGATTCATAGTTGCTACTTTTGGATTAAAACTGAAAAATAGTGATATCACAGTTCCT
Organism: Halichoerus grypus; assembly: GCF_964656455.1. Taxonomy (NCBI): domain Eukaryota; kingdom Metazoa; phylum Chordata; class Mammalia; order Carnivora; family Phocidae; genus Halichoerus; species Halichoerus grypus. The sequence goes on along the minus strand of NC_135715.1, from coordinate 60,766,769 downwards.
GGAGACACACTATGGATCCACCAAAAATCTTGATTTGTGGCAGTTAGAGTGAGGCGATCAATACCGGATAGGGTACTTGGTTAAATGGGACATTTAACACAGTCGTTAACTCCAAAGGCAGAATGAAGCACCATTCTATTCCTAAGATCTAGAAGGAAAGGAAAATGGCATGTTTCAGATCAAATTAAGGACAGAGGGGGAAAAAATGGCAAGACTGGTTAAGGTCCAATGTTATGGGCTGTTACTAACAGCCAGTGCTTTGGGCTGAGGGTGGAGTAAAGAATATAAATGGAATAATGCTATTATGCTGCTTTGTACATCTGTCCACACTTTTTCTACTCCTCTTTGTCTTTCTGAATTCCTACGAAAACCAAGTCCTCCATAATGAATCAATCAGAAGGTAATATTACTTTATTTGGGCAACATCGTACTGCAAAGAGAAGTTGCCAGCACGCCCTGTCATTAAAGAACGTACATCAAAGCCCATGCTTGTGTATACACATGCCATTCTCAACCACCGGGTGGCATGTTTCACAAGAACAGTAATTACTTTCTATTGGTTTATAAAAATTTATCTGCCAAATAGATACCATGGCTCTTGTTTGGTAACAGAGGTCACCTTGCCTGAGTCAAGTTGTTACTCAGCTTTTCGTCAGTCTAAATTAGAGGTCAACAGATAGTACATTGTATTTTCCCTAAAATGAAAGGTATGGTTTTGTTTTCTGGTCATCCTTAGACTCCTACACACCCCAAGTTCCCAGGGATGTCCTGGATTCTTGGAACAGCAGACTATAATCCACAGTGCTGGGTTGTTGCTTCTGGTTCTGCCCAGAGAACCAGGCATGGCAGGGGCACAGTGAGGCCCAGGTGCTGGAAGAAATCAAAGCATCTACATACCCCGCAGAGATACCCAAACTTCACATACATGTCAGGAAAGCAGCCGCCATGCTGGGCCCTGCACATTTCCTGACCCGTTTCCTCCCTCCCTTCCTTCCTTCTTCTCGCTCTCTTTTTTCCCCAAAGTAATGTTCAACCACTGCAAATACAAGAATATGTTAGCAATCAATAGGTTAGAAGGCAATGAGTTTGGCTCCTCTGCTAGTCCCACGGTGACCCTAACTCTTCAGTATGAGTTTACAGCAAAGGAATGCTATACAGCTTCTAAACATGGCCCACCTGCTCACCTATTAAGTATTAAGGTGCAATGAAATAGATCCCAAAGAATTCTGATAACAGAACCACAGTACCTTATGCATAAAAAATATATACACCAATTTTTAGTTGCTTGCTTTAATTGAACGTTTGCCAATGATCTCTTATTTCTTAAAATACAGCACTACTTTAGAGAACAGAAATATATTCTAAAATTAGATTATTAGCTACTGATTCTTTGTTGTGTTTGTTGTGTATCAGAGCATATAAACTGATTTAATGCTTGATAAATCTAATTTTTATGAAGAAAACAGAATTAGAGTCTCTGTATAAGTTTTCCTCTCCTCTTAGAAAAAATAGATCTCAAACTGACCAGCAAGATCATACAAAATATAAACAGGAACTCTTAACTTAGCCCAAATGTGGTAAGAATGAAAGAAGAAATGATGTCATCTTCTTAACTATCCAGCAAAAGTATCACAAAGACAGCTTTGAGGTACTCATGCATGTGCCTATGCAAAGCCATTTCTGGAGAGAGCAGACATGCATGTAAGAAGCTTCATGAACACAGAGGTACTACATTCCTGGCTGGGAACATAGGTGTCTTCTTTCTGTATCTGCCTCCATGAAAGAGAAATTGACTTGGGAAGGCAAACTGGTGCAGCCACTGTGGATGACAGTGTGGAAATTCCTCAAAAAATTAAAAACAGGAACTACCATATGATTCAGTGTTCACACTAGTAACTAGGTATTTACCCAAAGAATATGAAAATACTAATTTGAAAGGATACATGCACCCCTATGTTTGTTGCAACACTGTTTATAATAGCCAAATTATGGAAGCAGCCCAAGTGTCTATCAATAGTTGAATGGATGAAGAAGAGGTGGTATATATATACAATGGGATGTTATACAGCCACAAAAAAGAATGAAATCTTGCCATTTGCAACATGGATGGATCTACAGGGTATGATGCTAAGCAAAATAAGCCCATCAGAGATAGACAAATACCATATGATCTCACTCACATGTGGAATTCAAGACACAAAATAAACGAACAGAGGGGGAAAAAAAAGAGACAAGTCAAAAAAACAGACTTGTAACTACAGAGAACAAACTGATGGTTACCAGAGGGGAGAGGGTTGGGGGGAGGGTGAAATAGGTGATGGGGATTAAAGAGCACACTTATTTGATGAACACTGAGTAACGCATTGAAATGCCAAATCACTATATGGTACACCTGAAATTAAAAGAAAAGAAAAGAAGGAAAAAAAAGATCTCTAGTCTTCCATATTGCTGGCAATGAAGTTTATGAAACCCCAAAGGCAAGTTGCTTATGAATTTTAGTAACTTTTGAAGACTAAATACTAAACATGGATTGGAAAAGAGAGAGAAATTGATTGAAAGCTGAAATCTTGTTGGAAGGCCCGATATTGGTAAAATTCTCACTTTATATTTCCATATAAAATCCATTTCTGCATCTGCTTTAGAAATGTTCAGAAAATTGTGAAATATATTACTTAGGGTCTCAGTTGTTAATATACATGAAGGTGACTGATTTTTTTTTTTTATTGTGGTAAAAAGTACGTAACATTAAAGTTACCATCTTAATCATTTTAAAGTGTACAGTTCAATAGTGTTAAGTATATTCATATTGTTGTGAAACATATCTCTAGAATCTTTTTCATCTTGCAGAACTAAAACTTGATACCCATTAAACGCTAACTTCACCCCACCCCCCACCCCACTTCCTTGGTAACCACCTTTCTACTTTTTGTTTCTTTGATTTTGTTTCTTGTTTCTATGATACTTTAGATATTTCATACGACTGGAATCATACCGTCTTTGTCTTTTTGTGATTGGATTATTTCACTTAGCATAATGTCCTCAGGGTTTATCAGTACAGCATGTGACAGAATCTCCTTTTCTAAGGCTACATGCTATTTCATTGTATGTATGTATCACCTTTTCTTTTTTTTAAATTTTTTTATTGTTATGTTAATCACCATACATTACATCATTAGTTTTAGATGTAGTGTTCCATGATTCATTGTGCATAACACCCAGTACTCCATGCAGAATGTGCCCTCTTTAATACCCATCACCAGGCTAACCCATCCTCCCACCCCCCTCCGCTCTAGAACCCTCTGTATCACCTTTTCTTTATCCATCCACCTTTCAATGGACTTCTGGGCTGCTCTCATCTCTCGGCTATTGCAAATAATGCTGCAATGAACATGAGTGTGCAAATCTCTCTTGCAGGTCCTGCTTTGAATCTTTTGGGGTATATATTCATAAGTAGGATCGCTGGATCATACAATAATTCTATTTTTAATCCTTAAGGGACCTCTATACATAAGAAGGTGATTGATTTTAAATTCAGTGTTCGAAAACTTTAAAACTACCTTCTTTTTTATTGTATGGTTTCAGAATGAACAATGTCTCCTTTTTGCCTTGGCTATCAGGTAGTCCAGAATCAAAGTCAAGTCTCAATCATACAAAATGTGCTAGTCCTTATAATCTTCATTTGTGTGTTACTCTAGGTTCCACTCAGGCTCTTTTGGTAGCCAGGAAGTCAAGCCAGTAAAGAAGAGAGGATTTATGGCAAAGACACAGAGACCATAAAGGGAAGCCTGCTGGCCACCAACACTGCACTTGCCCCCCCTGTGTCTCTCTCCTGCAGGCTCAGCACTTCTCTCCTGCTATCTCTGTGTCTTTTTTCTCCAAGTGCAATCTCTTATCCTTCTCAACCACACAGTCTCTTCTGACAACTCAGTTTCTGTTCCCTCGTAAATGGAGCCTGCACGTGGCCTCTCCAAGCCCCTGTCTACAACATGACCTTTCAGCTTCACTTTCCACCCACTGGCCTGTTCTCTTGGTACTTCCAGGTGCAAAATTAAGGCAGGAATCGGACCCAAGCCAGTCCATACAAGTCCCCTGGCCAGTCTTCAGGCCAAGTGTCCACTCTCAGTTCAATCAGTTAATACTCAGAGAAAATGGGGTCATGAGCTATAAAAAAACATGGCTGCCTCCATCTTTTCTTGAGGGCCCACACAGGACCTTTCTTTCCTCATTGAAGAGGCTGAGCAGAGACAGACACAGTGTATGACATATTTATCTGGTCCATCTTTATATGACCACAACATGTAAAACACACATACTCTAACATTCTATGTCTCTGACTTAATGGCTATCTCCACATTTTGGTAAACACACACACACAGATTATGTTCTCTCGTCTTGATTCCAATTTTTATTTTCACTTTCACTTTTAGTTTTTTAAAAAAGATTTATTTAAATTAAATTTAATTAACATATAGCATATTATTAGTTTCAGAGGTAGAGTTCAGTGATTCCTCAGTTGCATATAACACCCAGGGCTCATTCCAAGGGCCCTCCTTAATGTCCATCCCCAGTTACCCCATCCCCCCAACCCACCTCCCCTCCAGCAACCCTCAGTTTGTTTCCTAGAGTTAAGAGTCTCTTATGATTTGTCTTCCTCTCTGTTTTCATCTTATTTTATTTTTTCTTCCCTTCCCATATGTTCATCTGTTTTGTTTCCTAAATTCTATCACTTTCAGTTTATTATGTATACTCTTGCAAGCTTCCACAAACACTTTCTGAAATCAGATGGAACATACAATAAACAGAAAATCCACAATGATAAACAAAATAAACCTAATTTTACAGAAGTTGACCCTATTTTGAAGGCCATTTTTATACTAAAAAATTGCAGTGTTTCAACATTATTGAGAAATTTAGAATTTTGAAAAGAGATTCCAGGAAAGTAGTGACTTCTGCTCAAATATTTAAAGGGGTGGGGGGAACAACTTCATTTCCTAATCCCTTTTTAGAAGGCAAAAGGTCAAGAGGCCCACTCCTCCCCTGGTTTCTAGCTGTTCTTTCCCATCTATGGAAAGAAGTCCATGGGGTGAGGACAAAGGAGTCTCCACCTTACCCATGGGGTTCTCATTTGGCCTCTTTCTACCAATATGTCTCGTGCTCTCTCTGGACTTGCTTTCAATATGTGCCATTATTTTTCCTTCCTACACAAGATCTAAAAAGCTGAAATCCCATTAGGATGACGCTGAGAAAGACCCTTGAAGATTCCTATGTTCTTACTTATGACTGTTTCCACACTTCAGCAATCAGTGACCTGAAATATGTCTATCTCTTCGCTGTCTTTCTGTTTAAATTAACCAGTTCTCAAATTCTCTGGTTCTCTTTACTCTTATAAATTATTCAGGACTCCATGGGTTTTATCTATTGATATTTATCATATTAGAAATTGAAACTGAGAAAATTTTAAAATGTTAATTCATTAAAATAACAACAAAATGTATGACAGTCATATAAATCTATTTATATTAAATAGCTATTAAATATCTGTATTTTACAAAACAAAAAATTAAGTTGAAAGAGTGGCACTGTTTCCCATTTTTTGCACATCTCATGAATAGAAGACAGCTGGATCTTCATATCTACTTCTGCATTCAATCTGTACACTTATTAGGAAATGAGAGTAAAAAAGGCACATAACATCTTACTATTATTATGATAATAGCTCTGACCTTGTGGACCACAGTTTGAGAACTACTGGTTCTGAGAACTACTGGTTCAGTGACTGACCTGACTTTTGGTTTTGATTAACCTTCTTTGCAGATTCTGCCAATGTGCCCTGCAGAGTTCAAAGAATTATTCTTGTTTGTCTATAAATTACGAAAAGAGGTTTCTCTGGCCACCAAACAATGGAACATTCTCTCCACCCAGGAACTGGAAGGGAAGGTGCCTTTTCCCCCTCCTCTCAAATGCCTAACGACCCTAATCTTTTCTGACCACATGTATTTTACAAAATGGGGAGAAGGAATACTTCAGCTGCAAACTCCCAGCCTCGGCTCCAAACTCTGTTAGAAACCCCTAGTCATATTTCTAAGACTGACATATGTCACAATACATGGAAGCAAGAGAAAAGATAACTGAGGTTTGTATAACAGCAGCTTTTAGCCTCTCTAGATTCAAAATACCTACAAAAAAAACCAACAACAACAAATTGAGGTCTCCAAATTCTTTCCATAAACTCTCGTTCAAATTCAGGTTTACACACAAAACACACGCAAGGCAGTTTCAAGGTATTTCCACACATAAACCACAGGGCTGGCTGCTTCCTCTCTAGGTTTGCCTGGGTGTTTAATGGTTTACCTGTCATCATCTTTCTTTAGTGGATGGTCCACATTTTTTGCTTTCCGACCCCGAGTCTTCTAACATCGAATGCAAGTAACCAGATGCAGTTGGTTTTTCAATAATATCTCTCCCAAGAGGATGGCAGGGAGAAGGTAAAAGAAAAAAGATACACAGGTTTGAATGCAACAACTTTCAAGACTGCCTCTGGCAAATTTCAGAATCTTAAGGACAAAGGCTCTTGGAAGTTATTCAACGAATGGGGAATATCCTGCTCAAGGCCAAAACCTGAAGCCAGAACACTAATGTATTTACACAAAGAAAGCTGCTAAAGTACCCTATGCCCCCATTACCCTTCATGGAGAGCGAAAGAGATTGCATACTTTGAATAACAGCTATATACAACAAAAGTTCTACTGTCACACTAAACAGCAAATTACATGAGAGCTCAGTTTATATAATGTCTAGTTGCCAGTACTTATTTTCTGGGCTCAAAACTTTTGACAAAATTATTCTGAACAAAAAAGCTGCCTGCTGAAATTGGAAATTGCTGATAGCTGATGTCATGAAAGTTAGCGGGACAGTAAAGACTGTGACTACTGTCCCTACTTATGAAAGCGGCTGCAAGTTTGGACCTTTGGTTGCTAAGTTTTGCGTTTCCTGGAATTCTAGAGTCTGTAAAGGGGTCTTAGAGATTGCCTAGCACAGTGACTCACTCCTCCGATAAACTGATGTCCCCGGATACTAAGGGACTTGTCAAGGTCACAGGCTCACTTGGTTGCACAGCCCAGGCTCAAAACATGGGTCTGTCTCTTTAATTTTTTTTATCTACTGATCTTTTGATTCAAACAAACCTCAAAGAGCCTCTTCAAAAAGATACTGAAACACAGGCGAATGTCTCATTGAATTGCTATGAGCAAAGGAAAACATTACACTGCAAATTCTGAAATCACCTGATCCTTCAGAGAATCCAGATAACAATACATTACAACAAACATGAAATAAAGTTAAGCACAAAGCACCACTAATGCCTCCGTCATTGCCCCATTACCCAGGCCAGACATCTGGAAGCAGGACTCACTGGTATACCACGAGCACGGACCACGCCAATGCCGGCTGTCAATGGCAGCAACTGACTTACGCCGGCTGGGAGTTATCTCTGCCAACTGCTGCTTCTCTCCACTCAATTTCTCCTACACATTTTAGTCATCAGATCCTTACCATCCTTCTTGAACCCATGCCCTTTCCAATGTGCTTCCAAGTAAACCACCTTTGTCCTTGACGGGGGCCGGCGCCACATCCTGCTACCTAGACTTTGCGCTTGTTTCTCCTTTCCCAGCCAACTGTTCCCTCTCTCTGATCTCCATCACTTTTCAAACTTACCCTTCTAGGCAAGGTTGAACGGTCTGCGTTCACATGATCACTCATAAGGCAGAATGGGTCTTTCCTTTGCTGAAAATCAAGAGACTGCAGATCTTTCATGCCATTGTACAATCTGCATTAAATTAAAGCTATCATGCTATTTTACAATCTGCATTAAATTAAAGCTATCTATGATCACATTATTTTACCTTTTCTTGCGGATTTTAAGTTGAAAGGAATGGAGTTCTTGTTTTCTTCATAGTGTGTCTCCCCATATGTCAGCATTTTTGCCAAAAACATATGAGAACAAATCAATAAATATTTATAAATAAAGAAACATTCATTTTTTAAAAAATACCAAGTCAAGATTTAACTGTACTACTATAAGCACCCAGCCTCAGGGCCTCTGCACTGTCAGTGCCTCTGTCTTAAACATTCTTTTCCCAGATGTCAGCACGATTCACTACCCCAACTTTCAAGTCCTCTGCTCAAATTACACCTTCTCAATGAAACTTAACGTGTCCATCCTTTTGAAAACTGCAACTTGTCTCCTCTCCCCTGCCCTCACATTCCCAATCCCCCTGACTCTGCTGTTTTTCCCATAGCATCCTATCACCTTGTAACATACAGAAGTTATTGTATTTTTTTGTTTACTAAATGCAACATACACAAGGAGAGGGATTGGAGCTGAGTGGTCACTGATGGATCTCAAACACTCAGAACCCTGACTAGCATATAGAAGCTACTCAACAGATGTTTGTTTAAAGAATTGAATACAAGAATTAAAATGCTATTTTAAGGAAATTTGAAGTTATTTTAAGTAAAATGTTATTTTAAGCTCACTATTAATATACTTTTGAAATATGTGAAAATAATAGTATGTAATATGCTATACGTATTACAAAGTATAATATTTTTTAGTAATGGCTTCAGTAAGTATGACTACCCAGAGAAGGTGTGAATGAAAATACATACAATTATCAGACATTCAAATAATTTTTAAAAAGGAAAGAGAGCCTAATTGCCAAGCTATTACTTATTGTAATCAGCACCAAATGTATTTTTAAAAAAAATATTTAGTTATTTAATTCTTTAAGAGAGAGAGAGAGGGCGGGCTTGGGTATGCGTGCAAGGTGGGGAGGGGCTGAGTGAGAGGGAGAGAAACTCAAGCAGACTCCCTCATGATTGTGAGGCTCCACACCTAGTGCGGAACTGGACGCAGGGCTCAATTTCAGGACCCTGAGATCATGACCTGAGCTGAAATGAAGAGTCAGACACTTAACCACTTGAGCCACCCAGTCACCCCAATGCCAAATATACTTTTGACTCAAATCTCAGGACTAATCAATGTTTCACTTCCTAGGTCAATAGGAAAACACAATAATGTACTGCTCTTTTAAAAACTTGAGATATAACTGACATATAACATTATATTAGGTTCCGGTATACAACATAAGATTCAATTTGTATATATCGTGATGTGTTGCTTTACATGGTTAACTATTTCTAATCATGGTCTCTGTACAAAAATGTTAATTATCTTTTTCTGGATTTAAATTCACAAATTTTCAGCCTGAACATTATTCAAACCAATAAAAATGCAGACAGCAAGGAGTAAGCAAAAATTACATATAAAATCCAGTTTTACTAGCCCCCCAAAAAAGGTGCTCACCAGAAACAAACTGGTTTAAAATTATTATTTAAAAAAATTATCTTTAGGGTCGCCTGGGTGGCTCAGTCAGTTAAGCATCTGACTCTTGATTTCAGCCCAGGTCATCATCTCAGGGTTGTGAGATGGACAGAATCCTCCCATTGGGCTCCATACTCAGCAGGGAGTCTGCTTCTCTTCTCCCTCTGCCCTCCCCCCACACGCTCTCTTTCTCTCCCTCTCTCTCTCTCTCAAATAATAAGTAAATCTTTTTAAAAAATAAGTTCTGCTTTAAAAAAATTATCTTTGAACTTAGATGGCAAATAATTATGTAACAAATCATTGTCTTTAATTTCAAATAAAATTAACCTTATCAAAAAGTAAAGTAATAATTACCATTTATTAAGGCCTTTATATAAATTATCTCATGTAATCCTCATAAATCCTCAAGAGGCACATATTATTATTCCCAATCTAGAGCGAGTAAATTAAAGTTTATGTAAGGTTAACCACCTCCCCATCATTATCCAGCTAAAAGATGGGAGCGCCGGAAGTGAGATGCAGGTTTCTCTGGAAGCAAAGTTCACACCTCAACCACCAGGACGCCTTCCCCAGATATCTGCCCCTGATGTGTGAAGGCCAAGTGTGTTGACGGTGATCTCTACCAGGAACTCTGAGTAGCCCTACCTGACAGAGGCCAGGAGGAGAGTGCAATCGCCTCCTCCATAGCAAAGAGCTGACGAAAAACAACTTCTAGAAGGCTGACTAGACCGTAAGCATGAAAGGGAAAGGAGAAAGAACTTCTGGGCAGAAATGCAAATGAAACTGGTTGGCTTTAATTCTCCTGAACACTACTACTGAGGTTCCATTTGTGTAAGGCTCTCCACTGGGCACTGGAAGGAGCCATGCATATGTTTCCTGCGTTCAAGTGGCTCAGGCTAATGGAGGTCAAGAAAACAAGGAAATTTGCACTTATGAAATGTCTCCTATTTGCCAGACCCTTTCACGAACTATACATACTCTCTTATTTCATACACAATATAAATGAAACATATATGTAAACTGATAAGTATCACATAAATACTAAGGCAGAAATCTGAACTAAGTGCTATGAGAACCCTTAAGAAGACCTTTTCACTCTGCCCTGGAGTACGGCAGGCTTCTCAGAAGAATGATTTGGGGCTTTAATCAATTCTTAAAGGTAGGCAAGGAGCTTCTGGAGGGGAAGAAGCAAGCCGAGAGCAAGGGACTCCATGTCCATGGGCACTGATGTGTGAACCAAACAAGTCTGATATTTGGGTAGGAGGGTTGTGACAGATGAGGCTGATGAAATGGGCAGGAATTGAGGGATCTGAATTTTATCCTTCTGGAAGTTGTTGAGAGTCTATACAAGAGGAGTGGCATGATTACACCAGAATTTTGAATATCTGATGGCAGAGGGTTGGAGGGAACTAGAGACAACAGATAGTAGGACCGATCCGGGGCTTCGTGTAGCAGCCCAGGCAAACCATGCAAGAGACAGGAATTTTAAAAGTACCAGTGGGAACAGACATTGAGGGAGAGTCTGGAGAGTGTTCTGAGGTCAGTGGGCCAGGGCAGTGGTTGCTGCGACACTGGAGGGGAAATGCGGATTTACTCTAACTCCTATTTCTGGTTGGGGCTATTCAGTGATGCCATGTACTGAAGGGATGAGGAGAAAGAGCACATGCTGGGGAAAAGGGAATGCTCTCCAGTTAGAATACGCTAACCCAGAGGGGTCCTGGAGACTCCCAGGTAGGAATGCCAAAGAAGCATTGAGAGTCCGGGTTCAGGCTCAGGAGGACAGAAGGGGCCCCCGGTCTCGAGAACTGTAGATGTAGGGATAACTAAGCTGCAGGAGTCATTCACAAAAAAAGAGAAACAGCCCCAGGGAGAGGCCTGGCAGCACTGACATCCAGAGCCAGTAGGAGAAATCCGGAGAGAACTCAGGGTTGACTACATTTAAAACACCACACCACATACCCAACCATGACACCATGCAACCTGCTGAAAAGCACTTTTCCAGCCCCTTTCTCTCCTATCTATGATAGACAAGATCGGGGCGGAAGAAGCTGCCCTATCTTGACTTCTTTCCAATCCAGGAAACGAGCTGGACCTGAGTTATTGCTAAGGATGGAAAAGCTGTACTGTTCTTTGTGCCAATACGGTTAGCAGTCTTTTTGCAACCATGTAATTTGCTTCAGTGAGCTGAAGGTCTATACTGATAGTTGTCTCCTGATGCTAAACCAGTATTTATAAAAATGCAATATTCACTGATAACTGAGGGAAGGGTTATTCCCCCATCTGTAAAGAGATGGAGATGAGTGGATTGTGGAGCCTATATTCAAGGGGCAGAGCAGTAAATAAACAGGGAGGGGCACCCACTTCGGAAACAAAAACTCTGGGTTACCACGACCCTGAGTCACTATAGCATTCTACAGTAAAACAAAGAAACACAGCCCAGCACTGAACCCCCACTGAACCCCAGGGACTAGGGCACATCGAATGCTGCTCTCCTCTCCGCTGCCACAAACCTGGAGCCAGCAAGCAGGCAGCCTGTTTTCCAGACTGTCTGAGATCACTGTGCAGTAGGTCCAGGTGCAGTAGGTCCAGGTGATGGCAATCCAGCGACAGGAAGGGCTATACAAGAATAACTGCTTCCTTCACACATTTTGGCTCTAGTGAGTTCTCAGGCTTTATAGCAAAAGAATAAATGTCAGATGGCTCTTTGGGGGGTCGGTTTCATGACTGCTGCTGTCAAGGTACTTTGGGAGGAATGCCTTCAAAGGTGATTGACATGGAAATGCCACATCAGTCCCTCTGGGCTCTGAACTTTGCCATCTAAATATCAGTGACATGAGAACCGTGGTCCAACTCTATAGTTTATAGAAAAGATTAGCTCCAAGTGAACATCAGCAAAATATTTGTGCACACAGAGAATATTCTTATATGCCCGGACGGAAATGGTTAAGAAAAGATTTATGAAACAAGACTGATTCCTAGTGTTGTAAAACTTTGTAGGGGCACAGACAGCTGTCTGAACGTTGGGTCTATAAAACTCAGACTCCTAAATAAATAGTGAGTGACAGAGCCCCAATGGCTGATAGCATTTCCACCTCCCACACTTCACAGTCCACTAGAGTAAGGGTGTCTCTGGTGATAAGAAATTTGCTACATCTTCTCCAAGTATCATTCAGAGCATCTTCAGTAATCTGCACACCTCTCTGAGTTCAACCTTTTCCTGTGAGTGATGAAGGTTAAAATGGCAACAACCTAGATGAGAAAATTTTTGGCAGAAAAATTAGTCTTTGACAGTCCATGTTTTTTCAAATCACTGGTGAATTACTATGGTGACACAGCAAAGATCAAAAGATAGGACCAGGGCGCCTGGGTGGCTCAGTCGTTAAGCGTCTGCCTTCGGCTCAGGTCATGGTCCCAGGGTCCTGGGATCGAGTCCCACATCGGGCTCCCTGCTCAGCGGGAAGCCTGTTTCTCCCTCTCCCACTCCCCCTGCTTGTGTTTCCTCTCTCGCTGTGTCTCTCTCGGTTAAATAAATAAATAAAATCTTAAAAAAAAAAAAAGACAAGGACCAGAATTCAGTTGAACCATCCTACGGAGTAGGCCACCATTAAGATACTTCCTCCCCTTGGAACTGGTCTGCTAAATCCACAAGACATGGATTTTCACCGTCTTCCTGGTGACCACCAATGGAAGACACGGCTGTTGCTAAGACAATGACGTGGAAAGGAGCTAATATTATGGAGCACTTGACATGCGTGGGCACTATTCTCAGAGCTTTATATGTGTACTATGTCAGATAATCCTCACAACAAACCTATAAATGGTTATAATTATTATCCCCATTTTACAGTTAAGGAAACTAAGGCAAAGAGAGTCAAGCAACTTGCCCAGGGTGACACCACTTGTGGAAACAGCTGTGATTAAGCTCAGGCAGTCTGATTCCAGTGCCTGTGGTCTTAGCCTCTATGTACTGTCCGTGCAACAGACAATACTAATTAACTCACTCATTAATTTGTCTGTGAGTATTTACAGAGCACTTGCAATTCATGGGCACTGCGCTGGGTGTCAGGGATGTAACAGAGAGTCAAGCAGACACAGTCACTGCCTGGTGGAGCTTATGCTGAATATTCACATTAATCGAGTAATCACACAAATGAGTATAAAATGACCACTCTGACAGCCGCTACAGAGGACGGGCACGCAGTGCTAGGACACTTATAATCCAGGGATGGGAACTGCTGAAAGACCAAGGAAGACCTTCCCAAGGCAATGAAAATGAAACTGAAATCTGAAGGATGAGAGTTAAGCAGGCAAGGAGAAAGGAAGCTCAGTCAAGGCAGAGGCTCGGAAGCTGGTGGGCATAAGCGACTGAAAGTAGCTGAGGCTAAAACTCCAGAAGGAAGGGCACTGAGCAAAAGAAGGCTGTGGAGGGAAGGACCAGACCCGGCAGGGTCACATGGGCCATGGGAAGACTTTGGGCCTGTGCCCAAGAGCAAGGGAAAGCCACTGGAGAGGGCTGGCAGGGGACAGGACAAAATCAAATGTGTATTTTGAAAAGATCCTTCTAGCTCCAATATGGAAAAGAGACTGGAGGAGGCAGAATGGATATGGGATGACCAGTGAGGAAGTCAACTGAGGGTCCAAGGAGAAGACTATGAGCAGGGCGATGGTAGTGGTGGTAACGGGTGATGAGGATGCTGAGGATGACGATGATGACGACGACAATGGAGTGGAAGCTGAGAGGTACTTGGGAGGCAAAAACCAGCAAGTGATGGACAGGGCAGAGTCGAGCAAAGAGGAAGGAAGATGAGTCCAAAGAGCCCTGGCTCACGCAACCAAGTGGACAGTGGTTTCGCTCACAGAAATAGGGAACTCTGAGAAAGACTAGGTATGTGGGGAGGCATGTGAGTCTGATTTTGGACCTAGTGAACTGGAGGTTCCTTTGAGATATTCAATAGGAAATATGAAGGCCTGGGAACGTCAGAGAAAAGGTCTGAAAAGAGATAAAAAAGTAAGAGTTGGGGTGCCTGGGTGGCTCAGTTGGTTAAGCGACTGCCTTCGGCTCAGGTCATGATCCTGGAGTCCCAGGATCGAGTCCCGCATCGGGCTCCCTGCTCGGCAGGGAGTCTGCTTCTCCCTCTGACCCTCCCCCTCTCATGCTCTCTCTCTCTCTCTCTCATTCTCTCTCTCAAATAAATAAATAAAATCTTTAAAAAAAAAAAAGTAAGAGTTATTGTCATATGGGTAACAAATGAAGCCATGACACAGGTAAGACAGCCCAGAGAGGGGAGAGATGAGGGCCTAGAAGCAAATGTGGAGAAACTCCAACACCAAACCAAAGCTGGCTAATGGACACCCTATGATGTAAACAGAGACAAAACAGCCAGAAAACAGGAGGAAAACCAGGAGAGTCCGGGGTTGTGGATGTGCATAAAGAAACTATTTCAGGAAGAAAGAGCAGAGCTAAATGCTGCAAGGAGGTTAAACATGATGACGACTTAAAAATGTCAGCTGGATAGATCCACAAGGAGATTTTCTGTAACCAGAGCCGGAGCTCTTTGGATAGACTGATGGCAGTGGCAGCCAGACTGCAGGGGTCCAAGTAGCGAAGGGGGAATGGGGAAATGCAGAAAGTCACTACTATGACAATTTTGGTGAGAAGTGTGATTATAAGGAGAGAAGAGAGACAGAACACCAGGTGGATAGGGAAGGGCTGTGATGTCTCTGTTCTCATTAAAAAAAAAAACAAAAAAAAAAACAAAAAAACAAAATAAGGGCGCCTGGGTGGCTCAGTCAGTTAAGTGCCCGAGTCTTGATTAGGCTCAGGTCATGATCTCAGGGTTGTAAGACTGAACCCCGCGTTGGGCTCTGCACTCAGAGGGGTCTGTTTGGGGTTCTCCCTCTCCCATTCCCTTTGCCCCTTCACTCTGTGCTCTCTCTCTCAAATAAATAAATAAATAAATAAATAAATAAATAAATATTTTTTTAAAAACCCATAAACCTCGACTGTGTTTAAAAACCAAGGGCAGGTCGCCTGGGTGGCTCAGTCAGTTAAACATCTGCCTTCGGCTCAGGTCATGATCCGAGGGTTCTGGGAGCTCCCTCTCCCCCTACTCATTCTCAATCTCTCTCTCTCTCAAATAAATAAATAAATAAAATCTTTAAAAAACAAAAACCAACGGGCAGGATCCAGGGAGGAGAGAGAGATTATTGAAGTATAAGACTAAGAGAACGTTACTTGGAACATAATATACTCATCAATTCCTAGCCGTTGCCTTTCTGGAACACAGATATACTACTTGATGTGGTCAAGATAAGAAGATGACCACCTTCTGAAATAGTAACACCATGTCCTCATAAGGCCATCCTTTGTGGCAGATGACTTCTGGAGATAGTGTATAAATGATTTCAACCTACCATGTACTCTACTGAATCTCCTCAGCACCCAATTTAAAATATAGGGCAATCTGGGTATTCTATAGATATGGATGCTACAGAATCAGTGTAAACGGGGGACCAAGAAGGCCGTCAAAAATTCATAATTGCAATGGAGATGCCACAAAATAATCTTGGGCCTCAAAGAATGCCCTTAGCATCTGCATTCACTACCACTTGACTGAGTTTTTAGGGAATATGCAGGTACTGAACAAAAGATAACAGGATTACACGTACAATGACATAACTGGGGAGAGAAGCTGGTCCTTGAGACATTCTAAGAAGTTCTGTGATCCACACAAATACTGACAACATAATAACTCCCATAAAAACAGCAAGTATTTCCTTTGACAAAACCACCTTCAGTGAATTATACCGTATGAATACATAGTAAGCAAGCAGCATGTCAGCACCCCAGTTGGGTCCCAGGTACTGGGACCCAACTGCTAAGCTACCCCAGGACCCTTACTGCTAAGCAGGAAAAAAAGAATTATTCTCTAAGTACAAAACTTGGAATGCACCAGGATCTCTCCAGCAGGAGTGGCACAACTGGGTGCTCGGCTTGGGTAGCAGCTGAAGTATTTCATTCGTAGGCTACCTGTCATCACTGTAGAACATGACCTCACCATTTGGGTTCAGTCCCTATAGGCTCATTACAACCCACAGTAATAAACAACTCATCTAAAACATCTCGTTACTTTAAAGGCTCAAATCCTTTTTAAAAAAAAATCTTTTTAGCAATGGCTAGATGCATGGAATAACACAAGCTTCCAGTTGATTGGTGACCATCCTAGGGCAATTCCTTGTGGTTGGGCTGTCTTAGTTGTATGAAAAAAATTAACTTGGTATCGTAAGAAGAAAATCTGACTAAAGGTCAGGGAAATCCCAGCTCTGCCACCACTCTCTTAACATGTGACCTATCAATACATCGCTTAATCTAGGGGAGGGTGGCATTAGCTGTAGGATGAAGGTCTCTTTCAATTCTAATATTTTCTTATCTCCCCCTAGGGGATTTTGAACCATCTTCTTTTAATATCTTTGGATACCTCTTCCTGAAGGCATCATACTGCATATTCACCAAACTGTTTCCTAATCAACTGTTAGAACGCTGTTAGGGAAATACTGTACATACAATATTATGAAGTATCCCGAGTTGAACAGTGTCTTCTCAAAATGCATGGCCACCTAGAACCTCAGAATGTGACCTTATTTGGAGCGAAGTTCTTTACAGTTGTAATTAGTTAAGATGAGATCATACTGGATTAGGGTGAGCTCTTAGTCCAATGACTGGTGTCCTTATAAGAAGGCCATGTGTAAACACGGAGACACAGAGAGGAAGGGGACATGAAGACGGAGGCAGGGATTGGAGGGACACATCTACGAGCCAAGGAATGCCCAGCAACCACCAGAAGCTTGGAAAAAACAAAGAAGGATTCTCTCCTAGAGCCTCCAGAAGGAGCCCTGTCGACACCCTGATTTTGGACACTAGTCTCTAGTACCGTGAGAAAACAAATTCTGTTGTTTTAAGCCACTCGGTTTGTAGTACTTTGTTAGGACGGAAAGTAACATACCAGGTATTGCTATGCTGCAACTGGTAACGCCTCAGCTTGCTCTCGTGGTAACACACGAGGACTGCTAACATACTACAATTCCTCAGACCTTCTGAATAGGATACAACACTTGGGGAGTTCAAGATCCTGGTTTCAGATGATAAAAACAGCCCTGATGATTCTTTGGTTTCCTTCTAGTGGATGCTAGGGATTATATTTTCAAAAAGGTAATTTCTCCTCTTACTTGAAAAAGTTAATATCCCCTCTCACAGAAACTACATACCTCTCCCTTAAAGCTATCAGCCTTCTGGAAGGGGGACACTTTTTGCCTCCCTGCTGCAACCAGACTCTCTGTCTGAGTGACTCCTGTGACCTATGATACAGATTCGCCGTCTATGAGATCCTGCCAAGGCATACACCCCTGGGAATTCCATCATGTGAAGCAGTTTCAGAACACACCACCTAAGGAATAACTACTGGGGACCACAGAGCGATGTTCTTGTAAAGCTGTTAATTTAATCTGTAAAACAGGAATCTCTAAATAATAGGAAATGATGTAAGAAGGCATATTCCTTCAACAATCCCAAAAGTTCAACGGATTTCTAGTCTAAGTGAAAAAAGAGGCAATGAGAGACTTATTCACAGCATCATTTTGGGTCCCACAAAGTGTCAGGAACATGTTATATTTCTGTTTCGGTTTTTTAGTTGTTTGCTTAGTGAATCTCTGGTTTATGGATTTCAAGAAGCAGAGTATGGACATCAAATTCTTCCATATGCCCAAACTAGTCATGTAAACAAGAATCGCTCACATGTGTCAACTGAGGAGAGCAATTTACCTTTGCTGGCTAAGTGCTTGACTTTGGCATTAGCATCCCGATGACATAAATTGAAACACCTTTCTTCCCTCACTCGACGTTTTACAAAGCATCTACAGTGGTCCAAGAACTCTGTCAGGATACAGACTGAAGCAGACATGGTCTCTGCCTTCAGGCAGTTCACAGTATGGTGAAGGAGACAGTCCCACAAAGAAATGAGGCAACATGCCCAAGAATACTCAGGAAATAGAGATATAATTGCCTATTGGGCAAGAACAACGGGCAGGGAATGGAAACCCTTTAGCGGGAAATCTTTATGGACAAAGAAGTGGCTCCTGGATGGCAGCGTGGGTGAGGAGAAAGCCCAAGCTCCACAGGCACCCAGAGTTCCCAGCTCTGCTTCCTGGCTAAGTAAGCTGGAGAAGGCACATGAACTCTCCGAGCCTTAGTGTCCTTCTCTGAGAAATGTTGAGTGATGCCACCTACATCACAGGATTCCTGTGACGCCGGAATGAGGTGATAGGTATGAAACAGAGTGTCTAGGACACAGTGCATGCTCAATAAGTATTTAGTTCCCTTTCCTTTTTCATTCCCCTGGACAACTATGTGAACTAACAGCAATATATGCTACAGGAACATAATCACCGCAAGAACTATGAAAACAACAGCAACAAATCCATACGTGGTCAGTATCGTTTATGTTTACATAATAATCATTATCCTGAATGCTAACCATTATATAGATCAATCTTTTCTTCTCATCCCAAATTTACCATAAACACATATATGAAAACAATCTTCAGAGAACAGAGATTTATCATTTGGGGGCTTTGTTCAAAAAAATAAATCTTCAATGAGTATGCATTTATCCGGCAAGATTTCAATAAAAATTTCAGCTCACTAACAGTTTCGATGAAGCAGAAAATCTATATATTTATAAAGATTAGCATCTATACATCTCTATGACTAAGCCGTTATTCAGTAGACTCGGTAAAAATTAGTTTAAGGAAGTTCTTTCGTTTCTGCGTGGACATTGCCTCACCAATTATCCTCTCTGAATACCTTAGAAAGTCTTCCAGTGGTGCTGGAGGGAGATGTTACCTGTTGGGGATCCAGCTCCTTCATATGCCAACTACTCATCCTGAGCCAGGACCCCCCAGCCACCTTGTATATTTTATACTCCACTTCTCAAATTGGTTCATTTCTCTCCAAACACTTCTTGCCCTCTCTTACCACCATTCTTTCTTCCCCTATGCCATTCACCTTGCCTGAAATACCTTACCTTCCCATCTTCAGCCAACAAAATCCTAGCCCATCTTCTAAACCCAGCTCACAGCCTGTCTCCACGGAGCTGACCCGGGCCATTACCTCCCACGCTCTCCTGACCTCACTGTCCCATCAGCATCACATTCACTGGTGTACTGCTGCTGGGGCTGTTATTTTTTTTACTCTTTGTTACTTATTTTACAATTTCCCACTCCCTTTTCCCCCCAGCTGAATAAGCTTTCTGAGACCAGGAGCCACATGTTAGAATTGAGCATACTCTTTTGCACACTGTTGATATTTAGATTTATTCGTTGGTTAGCTAGAATACATGAGGTATTGTGATAGGAAATTTCAAAGTCCTGGGGCACCTGGGTGGCTCAGTCAGTTAAGCATCTGCCTTCGGCTCAAGTCATGATCCCGGGGTCCTGGGATTGGGCCCTGGGTCTGGCTCCCTGCTCAGTGGGGAGTCTGCTTCTCCCTCTCCCTCTGCCTCTTCCCCCTGCTCATGCTCTCTTTCAAATAAATAATAAATAAATCTTTAATAAATAAATAACAATTAAAAAAAAGAAAACTTCGAAGTCCTTCTTCAGCATGAATAGCAGTTTGCACAATATGAGTGACTTCTTTTGACATCACAACAGATGACATTTCTGAAAGCTCAAGATGAATAGATGAATTAAACTATTGGCATACTGTTTTCCCCTGCAGAAGGTATTTCATTGTGACAAATATTTTGAATGGCAACAGAATTATACAAATAAACTATCTCAGAATTCAAGCAGGTACTTATTACAGCCAGCTATATTAAGTAATAATAGTGTTTGTATTTTAGTCAACAACTTATTTAACAAATTATTCACTGAGTCCCTAATTTGTACAAGGAACCATACTAAGATCCACCGGGAGAAGAGATGAATAAAAAACCAGCCAAGTCCTCAACACTCAACACTTTAACTGAGGAGACAGACTTAAAAAATTTTTTACAAAACAAGTTAAATGAGCAATACAATATAGCTAACCTGAGTAATGTGTGTGATTCATTTCAACTGGTAGGGCTTAGGAACCATCCATCAAAACAAAACAAAACCACAAAAAGGGACAAGATGACATTGGAACAAGGCATTGAGAGATAATTGGGACTCTGTAGACCAAGACGGCAGAAGGGGGATCGGGGTTATAAGATTAGCAAGAGCAAAATGTACAGACATGAACACACACCCTCACCCATTCTAGTTTCTCTCAGTAGGTGATCTAACCTGCTACTTCATGAGAAATTGAAAAGGTCATTCCTCTCCTGCATCTCACAACTGCCTCTGCCTTTCGCTCTATCTCAACAGTTTCCCCATTCTTCCCTAAAGCTAAATTCTCCCAGTTGTTCAGGACCCTCCTGCTGCTTGTCTAATGTCTCATCTTGTTGCAGCGCTCACCCTCCCTCTCCTTCCTTTTGCAGACAAGTTTTTGAAAGCATGGTCTGTACTGGTTGTCTCTACTTCATCTCTAATTCATTTCAGTTACATAA
Source organism: Halichoerus grypus (assembly GCF_964656455.1). Taxonomy (NCBI): domain Eukaryota; kingdom Metazoa; phylum Chordata; class Mammalia; order Carnivora; family Phocidae; genus Halichoerus; species Halichoerus grypus. The sequence goes on along the minus strand of NC_135715.1, from coordinate 60,745,805 downwards.
GGTTAACTGCCTCTTGAATCTTTTTTATTCAGTAGAATAAAGAGAAACAAGGATTTACTTTCTGATTTCCTCCTTTCTTTGTTTTAAAATAAGTTAACCAAAAAAAAAAAAAAGTTAACCAGTTATTTCTTTTTAAAATTTATTTGCTATATTCAGGAAACAGAATGAATAGTCTCTGCATAGGATTTGTCACGTCTGGAAAGTGAACAGCCGAGACTCTGCGTGTTTCTAACCCCATTGAGAACGCTGAACCTTAAACAAGCCCTTCTTTCCATGTGCCTTTCCTAACTCAACTCTTTACAGTTCTTCAGATGAGAAGAGACAGTGTATACAATTCATCCTCTTTGACAATATAAAACAGGTCCTTTTAAGGAAATTATGTCACACGAGCTGGGTCCTTAATCTTTTCTAGGAGATCAGGGTAAGGTAAGGCTTGGTACAGCCACACTGTACTGATACACCTGCAGAAGCATCCCAAGCTAAGCCCCTTGATTTATGTTCTGCTTCTCTGGCAGTTTCATTTACTAAAGGAATAATAGCTACGATGGTCTCTCCTCTTATATACGATAAATAGCCAGAACCCTCCATAACTTACTTTGTTCACCTTTCTTTCCTTCAAAGCCAAATTTATCAGCACCCATTAACCACCTACACCGATTTCAAAAAATGCAAAGACTCACCCATATGATATTTACACTTAAGTCTTTTCATGGACAGTGAGTGTTACATATACGATTCCATGAACTGTTGGACAATATATAGATCTTAACTCATCTTTTCAGATTTCCTTTGCCATGAACTTCAGTTCACTGAACAATCTAGTTACCCCCCCTTCATCTCTTAAAAATAAATTTATCCCCCACACACCCTGCTTTTTAAATATAACTCTCCTTAAAGCAGATAAAGATCTGTATCATTCACTTCTCTTCTGTCCTCCTACAGAACAGTGTTTACAGACCTCCCAACTACACTGGACATTACAGAAATTCCATAAATATTTATCAACAGGCAGATTTATATTTAATAATATTGTTAAAATTTCCATAACAGTCACCAAATAAATGTTTTGACTAAAGACCAAATGGAAAATTTCAAGCCCACCTCTTCAGACCCCGTGTAAGACTCAGGTTAAGATTACAGATGGAAACCCACATTCCATATGTCTAAATACTTAAAAGTTATATATCAAGTTAAACTATTAAATAAAATATGGTCTCTTCCTCCAATCCTGACAAATATACCTTCAACCACCTGGGCGTACAGGAACGAATTTAGCACTTCTAGACTCCTTGAAGTTCCACAATATAGTACATGCAGGCTTTAAGCTGTTTGGGGTCAGGAAAATTCCAGTCAGGTACTCAGAATATGGGGAGTGGGTGTGTAAGGGCTGGGCACACCCCCTTAACCTCTTAGGTCCTTCTTCCCATGGGGAAATGTGGCCAGAACAGGGTCCTCTAATTCACAGGTCCTCTAATTCACAGGCCTCTGTTGCCGGGACTGAAGGCAATACTGCATAATTTACCAAAATGGAGAATTTACCAGATCAGTCTTATTACACTCGGTTAATACAGTAGCGGAAACTAAATATATAAAAAAAGATTAAGTAGTAAAACCTGAAACTCCAATCCCCAATCACTTCAGTTCCCTCGAGATCTACAGTAAAAAAGAGCCTAATATTTATCTGACTCTACCCTACAGCCTAATGTAGAGTCTGTGTTTTTTTTTTTTTTTTTTTTTTACAAATTCATACAATTTACAGGACTCTATTCACAGCTAGAGGGAGTTAAGACAAGAAGGAGCAGAAGAAGAGGGAAAGGAGGAAAACATCAAGTATTAGAGATCAGACATGCAGGTCTAAGAAGACATTTCCCTTGTGTTCTGTCACTTGTCTGAAGAAGCACATGACACCATGACTAACCATCTGATCACAGCCGTGAGTATCCCTGCTTGCTCTCACTAACACACAGATTCGTGTAGTCCGTTCACGGGCCTCATAAAGCTCCTATTCTAGCCACTGGGTCCATGGGAAGGCAAGCTGAACCTTGTCAATGTTTAAACTGAGACTGATACCAGCTCTCTCTACACCTCACCATAATCTGCTGCCCTGCAATTTCTACTTCACTTAGCAAGAAAATTAATTTGTTAATTTGAAAAAGACTACTAAATAATTCTCATCCCAATACATACATACATACTCCACAGGAAGGGAAGTATTTCAACTGGAAATCTTATTTATGTGTACTTACTGAGATTGTACCATTGTCTAGACCTATGGACAGTCTTCTTGTTTCCGGGTTAAAAGACATGCATGAACATGGAGCTGAAAGAAATGAACATGTTGATGAAATTAACAAAATGATGATTCTCACTGATTCAGGAGTGACTAACTAGCTAAAAGTGTGTGGCTATTTTTTCCCCACTATTTCCTGAAAAACAGTTCATTTAACGCCCACTCACCAAAAAATAAAAACAGTAATCTCACAACCAACCCCTAGTTTTTCAGTTATCCTTTTAATGAATATAACAAGTAAGATATTCTCAAACTGGACTAGTTCCAAGGGGCTTGGTCTCAGCTGTTCTGTCAGAATGGAATCTAAATTTGCTTGACTAGATTAACAATATTTTGTGCTGTGTAATCCCTCTGTCCCCAATCTATCTCTTCCACTCAAACCCCATCTTTAATAGAAACAACCTATCTCTTCTCAACTAAGGAAAAAAATACAAAGAAAGATCTTGTAATTCCCTCCTCCCCCATGTACACACACTAGTATAAACATCTGTTTTTTGATGCAGAATTGATTCGGGGCATGTGGACTAACAGAAGTCTTTTACTCTCAGCACTGAAGGCTGCTAAGTGAAAAAGCCTGAGGATCTGTCTCAGTTTAAGGGGGAACCAACCGGACACAGAGCCAGGCTCTATGGAAACAAATCAAGTCTGGGGAGGGCCTCCCTGTTCTGTGAAATTGGCTACTTAGCTGAGCCTAAGTAAACTAAGCATGCCTGGAAGCCAGTGTGGGCAAGAAGTGATTGCTGAGCAGACCGCTTCCGGGTCCCTGCCTTCTCTATCTACACAGGCTCCCAAGAATGGAGCCTGCTGGCAATTTATGCTACACCGAAACTGTTGTTCTAAAAACACGTCCAACACAGTTTTTAAATTTCTCCTCCACCTTCACAGTGGCCCTGTAGATGACAAACTGCTCATCATCATAATCATAATCAGCCTCAGATATCTTTACTCCTACTTTCCACAGTTATGATTAGATGTCTTACTCAAGGTCACGCAGGAAAAAAGAAGTTAGAGAAGGTTCAAAGACTTCATTCAAACACACAGTCCTATTTTGAAATACCCAAATTAGATTACCTCTAAACTATAGAAGAATTTCAAGTTCTACTAACAGAGCCACTTCATAAACAGATCACTTAGTAACTTTTTTTGTTCTCTATAAAAGGACCATGAACAACAAAAAAGATCTTCCAAACTGCATGAAGTATTTACTTTTTTCTAATTTTCAATCATGATATATTCAGAAAATGGAAACACAAAAAATAATCCCTCCCCCCACTTCGACCAGTGCAGCAGAGTATCTTCACTCTGATCAGCCACAAAATTAAGCTGGATTCCCAAAAGTACACTGCTGCAAAAAGTAGTCAAATGCTATTTAATGCTCTGCCCTAAGAAAGTCAGTCTTTCTCACCTGTGGCCCATCAACTATATTGGCACAATTTCTAGGCAGGTGTTAAGATGCCTGTAACATGCGTTCAGAATTAAAATCTAATGATTTCATGGAAAATTATCATGTTAGCTGAAAAGAGCAAAAGAAAAAAATATATTGTGATTACAAGTACATAAAGTACATAGCCACCTAAAAACGTACATGGAGAAATGAAACTGTTTTTGTGTTCATGTGACAAGATTATTTCTATATTAATCTTATTATTTTGCTATTCCTGTTAAAAGTTTTAAGTATCTAAAGGTGTATATTAAGATATAAGCATGAGCATATGAAGCAAAACTTGACTGCAGCCCAAAGGGCTATAAACTAGTCAAGAATAACCTTATCACTTAGCTGCCTGCCTGACCATATAAAAGTTTTTTCTGTGTGATTTCCTCCAAAGTTCATATCTGGTTGTGTAATAGAAAACCCACTGATCTCTGAATGTGATTTAAATGACTTTTTTTACAACACTGCATCAGTTACCTTGACATCTACATTGCTATTTCTTTATTTCTGGATTTCTTCTCCCCTTTACTAAATTTCTTATTATTCTTTTAACAAAAATCTAGAATGCTTACTATGTTCCAGGCATATGATATAATGATAGATAAGGAATTATAGCTGTCACCAAGGAATTTATAGATTTTGGCACCAACCATGTACAGGAACTGTTAAGACTCATCCCAATGTCACCATTATAGTCCAAATCACTTTATGTTTACAGTAAGAAACACCATCAGAATTCAAAAGGAAAAGACCTTTCCCAGAGAGTCCCATAAACAAAATAAATTCAGAAATCCTGTTGTTCTAGAACCCATATACTTGAACCCAAGATGGTTCTAGACAGGGGAATGCCAGAGCTAAAGAGCATTAGCTTCCAGGTGCCCCCAAAGACAAAACCGCCCCTCCATGGGGGCATTATTGGTAAAACACCAAGCAAACCTCTGTGTGTGTGTGTGTGTGTGTGTGTGTGTAGGGAAAGACTTTTGGTAGGTGAGCCTTATGATGCTCTCCAAACCATTTCCCAACTGTGACACTCTAACAGGAATAGGCCCTGGGTTGGTCACCCATAGGCCCTGGCAGGGCCAAGGAGACAGGGAGTGGACTAAAAAGAGTATTGATGCCCATGTCTGTTGTTACAGTAAATGTCTTTCCTTTTGGGAAATGGGGGAGTAGATAGATTGACAGAGAGATCCTTCTACCTTCAACTCACCAGAAATTAACAAAAAAGCAAGCTCTGAAAGACTAGTGTTATGGCCCATACAGAATGCGCTCCTATCCATGCAAGAAAATATCAAAGGGGCAAAACTGTCTGGGGAAGGATAAAAAGACACAGTAAATTAATGGTAATTCTGGCCAAATGGAAAAAGGGGTCCCTCAGCAGGAAGGGTTAGGAAAGAAACAAAATATGATTTAAGCATAATATTTGTAGCTAGGTTGCAAAAATGTGATGTTTCACAAATAAGAATTCAGCTTTAAATGATGTAAAACTAATGGTTCCTAAGTCGATAAAGAAAGAATTGCTCCATCTGATGGCTGAAGGTTGAGGTCGGGGCTAAAGTGGCTGAGGGACTTCTATTCTCCCACCTCGCAGTGGCTTTCTCCAAGGGCTCAGTGAAATGGCTGACCAGACCCATAAAATTACAATACAGCCCCTCCACTGGCCTTCTCCTTCACAGCCGCATCCCTGAACTCCAGATGAAATAAATACAGCATAATACAAAACCTGAAGATATATTTATTTCCCCCACCTTTAACTGTTTTCCCCATGAGAGAGGATAACCACATCTGGTAAGCTCTGTGGGGCGACCCCCATCTGCCACGGCCTCCCACGTGTATCAGCTGTACGCAGTTTACCTGGGCCTGCTCCTACACAAACCCAGTAATTCAAGGCCCTGCCACTGGTCTTGTTGATGTTATATCATTAGCTTCCTATTTTTTTCCCCAACATAGTCTATTAAAACCTAAGAAAAAAATGCTCACAGTTTATTCCTCAATAAAATAGTACAAGAATTCATTTCTATGCTGATTAAGACTTGCCAATTCCCTCTTTTCCGTTTCAGACTGAGGACAACCAAAAGAAATTATCTGGTAAAATTTTAGGAAGATAATAAAAGGTACAAATAAGATGGATAAGAAATTTGCACAGGTCTATGAGTAATGAAAAATAATAGTCTCTCATGTAAGTATCAGGACTTTAGAACTTGATGGCTTGTTAAATCTTATCGTAAAAATTAAACACTTTCATAACATTGAGCATTTTTTTTTTTAATTAAATCTTTGTAGTTTCAGGCAGGTATTCAGCTTAAGGTTTAGGGAAAATTGAAATAAAGAGAAGCTGCAGTCTGGGTGGTTATATTAATGACCATATAATTTGAAGGGAGAAAAGCTCAAGAGATACAAGCCCCAGACAAATGGAACTCAAGAGACTGACATCAACCTCAACAGAGTTAGTAATTAAGTGGATTACAGAGAAATTGGCTACTTGTATTTCTAATACTTCTATCCGTTAAGTGGTCTCAAAAAATATACATATATATATTGCTTTTGCTTTTTAAAAAAATATATAGTTAAGAGAAGGCATTCTCAAAATACTCTTATTAGGGGGAAAGTTACCTAATTTCTGTTATTTACACCTATAACCTCTTCATTTTATGACTGCTTTATCTTCTGTCCTTTGTTTATTGGTTGGACTTTGCTCAAATAAACACAAGTTTCATTGAAGCTGTGGATTTCAATCACACCGACTGCTGCTTTCCATTACTTGGCAGGACACACTAATCCTCACGGGATGTTCTAGTGGTCTCTTTAAAACTAAGCAAACAATGGTACTTTCATGAATAAAACTTCAGGTGTTAAAGGAATCCTGATCAAGTTGGATATGAGGATCCTACAATAAGAGGACTTTAAGGAGGGGCGCCTAGGTGGCTCAGTCAGGTCTGCCTTTGGCTCAGGTCATGATCTTGGGGTCCTGGGATGGAGCCCTGCATCAGGTTCCCTGCTCAGTGAGGAGTCTGCATCTCCCTCTCCTTCTGCCTTTGCCCCTCCCCTCCACTCGTGTTCTCGCTCTCTCTCTCTCAAATAAATAAATAAAATCTTTAAAAAACTTCAAGGAGCACCCCACCACTGCACAATAAAGATTTAATTCATGGACACTATTTCATTCAGTCCCGTTTATCACAAGACAGTATTTATTAGGTTTACAATATTCAACCCATGTTTTACTAAGAACACTTATAATTAGGACTCCAACTGCCTAGCATTAAAAATCATTTTTCACTTCAATCAAATATTTTACGCACTCTACTAAAACTAACCACTTGCTTCCTTTTAATTTAGTCTGAGTAACATCAGCAAAATTATAGTGAATTAGCAGTGGTCACTTTTTCTCCCAGACAAGTTTTAAGTTACAGCTACAAGTTTAAGATCTAAGTTCAATAAAATTTTAAAATACTCTGTCATATGAAAATCGAATAAGAGTATGCTAAATAAATGCTATAATTATTCAGATTAGTTAATATCTATTATTTTTACCTTGGATAATCCATGTTTTCATTTTCATTAAAAATCAAAAGTTCCGGGCGCCTGGGTGGCTCAGTCGTTAAGCGTCTGCCTTCGGCTCAGGTCATGATCCCAGGGTCCTGGGATCGAGTCCCACATCGGGCTCCCCGCTCTGCGGGAAGCCTGCTTCTCCCTCTCCCACTCCCCCTGCTTGTGTTCCTGCTCTCGCTATGTCTCTCTCTGTCAAGAAAATAAATAAAATCTTTAAAAAAAAAAAAAAATCAAAAGTTCCTTGGGCACATTTTCTTCTTAGTAAATACAGAATTAAAAGATCATATTACATAACTATTTTTGAAAATGTAGATAGTAAAAACAGTATATTGCTTTTACATATAGTTCCATGACAAAACCTATACCAAAAAGACACCAACAAAGGAACAATATACTTCACAACTAGGAACCAAGGAGCTATTTGAAATAAGGTATAAAATAATAAGATGACCATTTCCCAATTATACCCATATCCCCTAGTCTGCCACAAAAGTCCCTCAATTGAGTTAACGATGTTGTCTAAAAGTCACCAAAACAATCACCACCTTATAAAAACAGAACTGTCAAATTCATTATTTTAAATACCTTTCGGGGCGCCTGGGTGGCTCAGATGGTTAAGCGTCTGCCTTCGGCTCAGGTCATGATCCCAGGGTCCTGGGATCGAGTCCCGCATCGGGCTCCCTGCTAGGCGGGGAGCCTGCTTCTCCCTCTGCCTCTGCCTCTCTCTCTCTCTCTCTCTCTCTCTCTGACTCTCATGAATAAATAAATAAAACATTTTAAAAAATAAAATAAAATAAAATAAAAATAAATAAAATAAATAAAAAAATACCTTTCTACCACGAATCTATCCACGTGAATTTCCCCCAAAACGCCAACAGACCCAGTAGAAGAGGTGGGATAACACACAAACGAGCTCCACCCATTGTCTTAAATTATACAAAGTTCTCCTTTGACCAATGGAAAAATCAACACTTGCGATTTACATACAAAATGACACATTTCCATTTCAGGTATACAGTATACGAACATATTACTCATTTTAATTTTCTAAATCCTCAATTTCACGTTATCTGTTGCTGCAGAACTAAAGTTCCAACACACGGGAAAGGGAAACCAATCTAGCCACAACCTCACAAATCGGTCAATCTTGTCTTAATCCTCTTTGGGTTCAGATCAGCAACGACAGTCTATATTGCTAAGCACCAAGAACGTGAAAGTACTTTATAAATTACTTATTTAACATAACTCATAACCAAAATATTTTTGCAAATCTGAGATCAAAGGAAAAGGACAGTTTATTCATCAGCCTCCAGAGCAAGGAAAAATGTAAAGGATTTGCCTGAAATGACTCAGCAAATTGGCAGCAAAAATGAAAATCCAATTCCAGTTTGCCACCCAGGGACAGGTTCCAACCTACACGCTATTTTGAAAACTCCAATCTTAAAAAATACATATTTTGGGGTGAACTGCATGTAAACAGTAAGCCTATGTCCAAACTTCATCTCTCTAGTTGTCTTAACTAAGATAATTTAATGCATTCCCTACCTCATTTCACAAAGAATTTGAAATGACTTAAAAAGCAGACACAATGAAACCAAACAATAGAAATAAGCAAAATGCCACGACTAAGGAAAATATGTATAAGAACAGAAAAGAAAAAAAAAGGAACAGAAAGGGGCGCCTGGGTGGCTCAGTTGGTTAAGCGACTGCCTTCGGCTCAGGTCATGATCCTGGAGTCCCTGGATCGAGTCCCGCATCGGGCTCCCTGCTCGGCAGGGAGCCTGCTTCTCCCTCTGACCCTCCCCCATCTCATGTGCTCTCTCTGTCTCTCTCATTCTCTCTGTCTCAAATAAATAAATAAAATCTTTAAGAAAAAAAAAAGGAACAGAAAGAAAATGAAAATAAAGATCTGTTGGCAAACATAATAGGTTCCATGTTTTACATTATCCATAAGGACCGTGAACCAGGTCCCTAGAGCTGTCCCGCCCAACCCTTTTCACCTCATGATACATACAGAAAACTAGATTTGAACAGCCCACTGGAGTCAATGGAAGAGATGCGCAGGGCCCAGATGACTGGATTTCACCTGCCCAGCTACGGAGATCAGCTCTCAGGGCCTGTAATCCATTTGGATCACCCCAACACGATGTAGCACACGGGCTGGTAAGAAAGCAAAGGGCTTCCGGCCCCCTTAGTGCTTCTTCAAAGGCGCGCGGAGCATTATGGTAGACAATTACCTCAAAAACAGCCATAAAGCATCTCATACACGCACACATCAGAACAGGCGAGGGCGCAATGAAGGCAGGCATTCCCGCAGAGGGCTAACCCAAAGTGGGAGAACTGTGCTGATGAGCCATCAGACCCCACAGCCCGCATACTGCCCTCCATAAATAGTCTTTCTTTCAACCAGGCTTTTGATAAAAACCAGGAAGCAGCGGTTCAGAATTATGCTTCTCAGTGAGGACTAGAGTTTCTATACATTAAAAGTTAGCTGAGCAAATGGCCAAGTGGCCATACTTGTGTGAAAACTGAGGGGGCCCAGGCACACAGCTCCAGACCGGGCAAATGCCAGCTCACCACGCCAAGGCAGAGAGCTGGAAAAAAATAGCTCATTTTATTGCTGTGTTAGGTGTGCCTCTGATTTGTACTTATCTTTGAAAAACCGTCTTCTCTTTTGCTTTGGGGACAAATTCATAAACATTTAGGAGCCAAAGTAAATTCCACCTGCCTGCCCTGGCCAACTACAGAACCCACAGAGGTTTTCCAATTGTCCAGCACACCCTCAGTCCTGAGGCTCTGGGCCTCTTAACCTCCTAGTCACTACATCTTTGGCAGCCAAGTTGCTTTACCCTATTCTCCATGCCCAAGGGGAAAAGCCCATACATGATACTCAATACTTTAATACACTAAGTAAAATCTCAAACACCTGCCACCCTGGCTTCTGCTTGAGATTTCTCTCCTCCATCCCTTTGTTTGACCCCATGAATGGCAAACTTAGTTTAAAAAGTAAATCTAAAATAACTTAATCATGAAAATGGGAATGCCTATGCTTTTCATGTTTTGTTTTTTCCCTCTGTAGAGAGATGCAAATGTGGTGGTTGAAATGGTATCTATTAGAAGCCTGGAACAAATAATCATTTATGGCTACAACTGAAACCTCAACTCTATACCCTCAGAAAGAACCCTCGCTGGTTTCCAAGCTCAAGCAGGTCCCAGTTGGGTATGCTGTAACTTGATCTTGTCATAGGCAATAAGCAGCTATCACACAAGATACGTCAAGAAGATAGGCTTTTTGAAAGAATATTAGATAGGGAAATGCTCTTAGTTCTCACTCATCCATAAACATTGGCACATAGGAAACTACAAAACAAGTCATCAGTCACCCCAAATTCTCTATAGACAACAGAGTTGTTTTTTTTTTCAAGATTTTATTTATTTATTTTGACACAGAGAAAGAGATAGCAAGAGAGGGAACACAAGCAGGGGGAGTGGGAGAGGGAGAAGCAGGCTTCCCACTGAGCAGGGAGCCTGACGTGGGGCTCGACTTAACGACTGAGCCACCCAGCGCCCCGACAGCAGGGTTTTAAATGGGGCTTTCTTCAGGGAACCTTTGTGACCATGTTCCCATGACGCCTGTTTCTTTCCCATTATAACACTCAGCACACAGCATGAGTAGTGCTTATTTTAAGTCTGCCTTCCCTACCAGACTGTACACACCATGAAGACAGGAATCATCTGCCCTACTTAACCACTATATCCTTGGGACACTGCAGTGTTGAGTATGGAAGAAACTTTTTTTTTTTTAAGATTTTATTTATTTACTTGAGAGAGAGAGAATGAGAGAGAGAGCACAAGAGGGGGGAGGGTCAGAGGGAGAAGCAGACTCCCTGCTGAGCAGGGAGCCCGATGCGGGACTCGATCCCAGGACTCCAGGATCATGACCTGAGCCGAAGGCAGTCACTTAACCGACTGAGCCACCCAGGCACCCCAAGTATGGAAGAAACTTTTAAAATTTGTTGAATGAACTGTCCAAAGAAATTAAACAGGATAAATATTTCTTTCTGCTTTTATTCTTTACTTGCCCTCACTCATCCCAGACTATTTTCAGCTCAACATCACAGTGGCATCAATTGGGACACGGCTCAGTCTTCTCTCTTTAAAGATCAGAGAGACCCTGGAGAAACTGAACAGACAGGAATTGGGAGGTATACAATCAAGGCTAGGCCGTGTCAGAAACTTGCAGTTGGGAGGAACAGAAACCCACTGGAGTGAATGTAAGCACTAATGGACATATCTCTTGAATTCAAAGGCAGGAGCAGAGCCAGGCTTCTGGAGATCAGGGGGAGGAGGACAAAAACCTCCAGGCATCACCTGCTTAGGTTTCTCTCTCTCTAGAGCCAAGTGGCCCTTCCTCTCTGATTCATACTTCCTTTTAAGTGGATCAGCTTTCACTGTTTCTTTACGCACTTAAATACCTCACAGCTCTAAGGTTTACATGTTCCCAGCTCAAGGGACCAGCTGAGGTTTGAAACAAGCACTTCCTACTTCAAATTCTAAATCCTGGGAAAATCAGGTTGGCTCAGGAGCCAATAGCCTTAACCAGGCAAGTCTGGTCTCTCCTGGTTCCCTCCTAAAGGGGAAGCGGGAGCTTCTCAGAAAACACAGGGTATGAGGGCACACACCCAAAGCAGGTGTGTTTTTGATCATGATGTGTCTGCTCCTTATCCTTCTCTTGTCTACCACACCCTAAATTCATCCAGCCTTCTCACATTTACCCACCTTTCAGGCTCACTCCCAACCATCACACTTAGCCTTCACCGTTCACTCCTTCTCATCTAATACCTTCTGCTCTTCCCATCCGTGAAACTTCAAATTCTTCTCAATGCTACAAAACATTACTATCCTACCCTGAACATGACAAATATTATACTAAAAGGTATTTTAATAAACAAAATAAACAAATAAGCCATATATTACATGTATAAGATATTTTCTTTATGTTCTCTTCTGGATTTGGAATACTACTTATTATATACCACTATAAACACACCATATGGTCATATCTGCCTTGTGATGTCCATGTCATAGCCTCCGGATATCCTGTACCTTTCTACTTATTTTTAACTAATACCACAGAACCATTATTTAAGGATAAGACTAAGTAATCTCTTAACAAAACACCTTTCAATAGGAAGAAATGCAAAACAATCCTTTGGAAATTCAAAGCTATTTCAGGTTTTCTAACTGTCCAAAAATATAGCATAATTCCTTATGCAATAAGATCCTGCCTCTCTCAAGTTAAACAAAATGGACTCTTGCTCAAAGATCAGCTACTATGTTATCTGAATGCAGTCAATTCCTAGGAACATAAAAGCCAAGGCTATGTAAAGAACATAGCCTTCTGTTCTCTTACCTCTCTGTGGTAGTGGTAGCCATCCAACAATGGAAGATTATGGAAATCACCTTGACCATACGCACCTTATTCATCTGCAAACCCTGGCAACTAGCTCAATGGCCTGTATACAGCAAGTGCGCAATAAATGTTTGATCCACGAGAATGTGTACTTATAATGTATACTTAAATCTATGTATTTATAAATCAATACTATATATGCATAAGGCTTTCTATGTGTTCATATAAATGTGTGTAAATAGATCAGCATGTTGCCTATAATGCCAGAAGACAATCTTCTCAAACTTTAAAGGACATTCCAATCACCTAGGCATCTTATTAAAAATGCAGATTCTGATTCAGTAGATCTAGCAGGGAACCCAATATCTGCATTTCTAGTAAGTTCTCACGTGACCCTAATGCAGCTGGTCGAAACACATTTTAATAGCAAAGTAATGCCTTTTTCACTCCCTTTGGTAGAAGGCTATAGGCAAAATATGCAAATAATTCAAGGGTACTCCTTCTCAAAGACTGTGTTCAATCACTAGGAAAATGTCCGATGCTGTTCTCGGCACTCTTCTTTACTAACAGATTCAAGTCTGCAATAAGCATTTATGTATTGAGCACTTCTGCCTGGTGTAGGAGCTACAGCAACCTATAGTTATTCATACAGCTTCATAAATGATAAAAATGCAAGCAGAGGCTTCTTTGTATTCTCAGTGATATTCAAATAAAGAGAACATCATTCTCTGATGTTTGTGGATATGTGTGTATGGGGAAGGGGGCAGAGAAGCAATTGTTTAGGATCCTGTGTCTCCATGAAGTTCCTATTTGTGTTCATCTCAAGAAGATTCCTTGCTCACCATCCCCGAGCTCTCATCATTCTGCTCAGATCTGACTCTCCTCTGTCTTCATGGTCATGGGAGTGACAGACATCCCGACCTTCCCCACCTCCTCTAGTTAGATATCGTGTTAAGGTTGATGAAAAAAGCAAGATCACGGATAAGACTGGTTATATCACTCAAAGATCAGGAAAAACAGTCCATCAGAGAATTCCTTTCCCTTTCCTTTTACCTGAGCCCTCATCACTGCCACAGCTTAAAGAGAAAGTTCACTTAGGCCTTTTGCTATTGAATGCCGTCTGCTGGAGGCACAACAGGTCAGGGGCCAATATAAGAATCACAAGAATTTTCTTCTTCCCCAATGCAGGACTGACCACTTGGTTCAGCTTCGTGGTTATCATTTATTTACTATAAAATTCTAAAGACACGCAAAACCTCAAAGATAATTTGAAAATCACAGAAAGCCATTATATCCTTAATAATTCATTTGTTCATCAACAAGCAAAATTGCTGTTTAAGTTATCACAGTATTCTGTTGCCAGAGGCATAAACTTAATCACATCTACAATTTAGCATGAATTTATTTTGGCTGTACACTGTGGCATATACTTCCCAAATCAGGATACTCATATCAAGGGAAGAGGTGCACGCTGCAGTAAGCCAGAGGGTACCTGGCCCAAACAACAAACCTGAGGCATTTTTCTAGGGTGTCAATTTTAATTAAGATCTGAAGGAAGGGGAGTCAGGGACATGTTTACTAATATACCTAATAATGAATTTAAATAATTATCTTATACTCAAATAAACATGGAACAGGATGCCCAACCTTCACTAATTTTTAACAATAAAACATCAGACTAAAAAGAAATTTCCTATTTTGAGGAGCCAGCTCTTCTCTCCCTGGAGGAGAACTTCTGCCAGCACACCAATCTAAGAATCAGTCATATATATTTTTTTTAAATATATTTCAAAGATTAGCTATCAGCCCAAGGACATATTTCTCATATAAGAGCTTGAGAAAATAAGATTAACCTCCAATTAGAATGTTTCAATCTTAAGCAAATCCTTGTGAGAACTAAATCATCAAGCTGACTGTCTTGTATTTGAATGACTAACATAACAATAACGCAAGAACAAACTTACTTCACAAATGTAATCACCGGGCAAAATTTTAAATGTTGAAGGAAGTACTCCACGGAAAAGTTAAACAAAAAGTTGGAAAAGAGGGGGACAGCTGTAATCAGAGAGCCTGTATGCTGTAGTCCTTCTTCCATTAATCTTATTCAGAAACTATGAATATATAGTCAATGTCAGAACAATTTTCTTATTTTACATACTGAGAGCTAAAATGATTGAATATGGTACTTTCCATTATAATGATAATCCCAACCCTCAGACATCCCTACTCAAGAAGAAAATACAGAGAAGGCAATCTGGAAAGGAAGGGGAGGTGGGGTCCATGTCTGATTTTTAAAGACCGAGATCCAGATACTTACAAGGCATCACTTGATATATGCTTGGCCAATATTGTCCGCTGTCTCTCTTTAGCCATACACGAACGGTCCTGCAAAAGGAAAAAATATGTGTGTTAACAATCACAGCGTTTTTAGTCATGGGAAAATGTTGACAGACAGAAACCAAACCTCTTGACTTTAACTATATACATCTTAACTATATATATTTTATATACATATAGATCTCAACCATAAATATTTACTTATATATAAATATATATATGCACACCACTTATGCCTCTTCATAGATTGTATATTCCTTAAATTTAAGGCTTGTGTATACTTAGAATTACATTACTCTTGAAGTATTATCCTCACATATGTCTACATACACACATGCAACAGTGAAAGTGTTTGAAAATCACTACTTTTGTTGTTGTTTTGCGTGTCCAAGTTTGTGACCTTTGCCTTAGTCTGCTGGAAGCATTCATCTGTCCAGGGAGTTTTAGGTTTTACTAGTAAAGGAAGTGTGAAGAGATAAAATGAAGCATCTTACATACACAGAAGGGTTACACAGTAAATCCATAGTCTCACAGGCCAGGCCATTGCCTTGAGAGAGGGTTTTTCCAGTCATGGTCAGGTAATGTAAACTCTGAGACTCAGATTCCTGAGCTAGAAGGCCGACCAATGGGCCCAGGTGGAACCTGGAAATCCTGCAGCAAAGGCTGTGGATGAAGTTCCGGGCCAGTAGGCCCAGATACAGACATGGAAGAGACCCAGAGGAGCTCAGAGAGAAGGAGCCAGAGAGAAAATGAAGCAGTCAGGGAGCACCACTAGGTTCTCACCAACTAGAAAGGCCCCACCATGAGTTACACTAGCCATGACATCATCTGCACAGGCCAGCAAGGCAAACACATCGAGAAGGTAATGGAACATTCCTCCAGAGGCCAAAGGAGGTAGCAGAAATCAAACCAAGGGAAATAAGCAGTTCCCCACTGGTGGGAGATGATATAGGCCACATCCCTCACCCCAAACACTTAAATCATCCAGGGTAAAAAGCAGACAAAGACTGAGTATCTTTATCTCACACTATTTAAGTCATTGTACTAGACTAAGTTTTAAATTGTATTGGATTTTTCCCCTAGCTGATCAATGGGTCTTCTCCTGTATGGAGTAGAAAGAGAAAAACTAGACTAACTACAGACACAATAAAGAAATGCCATTTTCTCCGCACAGCCGCAAGATAAAATGTAGTGATATACAGTGATGAAACTACATATACATGCAAAAATTTCATCTTCTTGTTCAACTATCCTAATTTATGAGAGGGACAGATGTAATGGCAAATAATTTGTAAAAAGTAATTCCATACATACACCATTTATATACATAGCAGCTTCACTTAAACAATTTTTTTTTAATATCCTAGTACGACATTTTAATATTGACACTGTTACCTCAACAAAAATAAATACAGGTGACATCACAGAAAATGGCACAGTAGGAAGCTCCAGGAATCAGTCCCTACACCAAAACAGCTACTGAGCTGGCAAGAACTGTCAGAATCACTATTTCAGAACTCTAAAGTCTAGTTAGGCACTTGCAGCATCTAAAAATCACAAGTATGTGGAAATTAAACAACATAACCTTAAACAACCAATGGATCAAAGAAGAATTGCTAGGAAAATCAGAAGATATTCTGAAATGAATGAAAATGAAAACAGACATAATAAAACCAATGAGGGGCAGTGAAAGCAGTACTCGGAGGGTAATGGGTAATAAATGCCTATATTAAAACAGAAGAAAGATCTCCAATCAACAACCTTGCTTTACACAACCTTGATTTACATACAGAAAATCCCAATGAATCCACAAAAGCACTACGAGAGCTAATAAACAAATTAAGCAAAATTGCATGGTACAAGATCAATACACAAAAATCAGTTGTGTTTCTATATACCAGCAACAAGAATTGTGAAAAGAAAATTAAGAGAACAATTCCACTTATAACAGCATCCAAAAGAATAAAACCCCCAGGAATATATTTAACCAAGGAAGTGAAGGCCTTGCACAGTGACAACTACAAACACTGCTGAAAGAAATCAAAGAAGATACAATGGGAAGATAAATGGGAAGGCATCCCATGTTCATCAATTGGAAGACTGGATATTAATATGACAATACTCCCCAAAGCAATCTACAGACTGAATGCAATTCCTATCAAAATTCCAACTTTTATTGCAGACATGGAAACATCAATCTTCAAACGTACATGGAATTGCAAAAAGCCCCAAATAGCCACAACAATATTGGAAAGAAAAACAAAGTTGGAGGCCTCCCACTTCCTTATTTCAGAACTTACTACAAAACTTCAGTAATCAAAACAGCATAGTATTATTAGGAGAAGGTTAGTTTGGGATCAACAGAGTGAAGGAGAGAGTCCAGGGATAGGTGCAAACATCTATGGACCATACATTTTTGACTAGGGTGCCAGGATACTTAAAACGGGAAAAGAATAGTCTCTTCAATAAATGGTGCTAGGACAACTAGATAAACACACTCAGAGAAATGAAGTTGGACCTCAATTTCACATACAAAAACTAAGGATAGATCAATGACCTAAATATTGCAGCTAAAACTAAAACTATTAAAGGAGAACACAGAGGCAAATCTTCATGACCCTGCCTTCAACAATGGATTCTTGAATTAGACACCACAGCCTGAGCACAAAAAAATAAATAAATTAGACCTCTTAAAAATTCAAAACTTTTGTGCAACCAGGGACATCATCAAGAGAATGGGAGGACAATCTACAGAATGGGAGAAGATGTTTGCAAATCATATAGATGATGGAGATTTGGTGCCCATTCTATGTAAGAAACTCTTGCAACTCAACAACAACAAAATGACAAACAACCCAATTAAAGGATGGACAAAGGACTTTAGTAATTTTAGACATTTTCCCAAAGATTAACAAGTGGCCAACAAACACATGAAAAGATGTTCAACATCACTGGTCAATAGGAAATGCAAATCAAAACCATAGTAAGATACCATTTCCCACTCACTATGAAGGCTATAATAATTTTTTTATGGAAGTAGGTGTTCTAGAGGCTGTAGTGAAATAGGAACCCTCGTACATTGCTGGTAGGAATGTAAAATGATGCAGCCATTGTTGAAAATAGTTTGGCAGTTCCTCAAAAAAACAGTAAACCATATGACCCACTAATTCTACTCCTAGGTATGTGCTCAAAAGAATTGAAAACAGGTATGCAAACAGATATGTGTTCATGTATTTCATAACAGCACAATTCTTGCCATATGCAACAACATGGATGGATTGAGAGGATAATGCTAGGTGAAGTAAGTCAGTCAGAGAGACAAATACGATTTCACTCATATGTGGAATTCAAGAAGTAACAGACTCTTAAAGATAGAGAACAAACTGGTAGTTGCCAGAGGGGAGGTGGGTGGGGGATGGGTGAAATAGGTAAAGGGGATTAAGAGTACACTTAATCATGATGAGCACTGAGTAATGTACAGAATTGTTGAATCACTACACTGGGCACCTGAAACTAATATAACACTGTATGTTAACTACACTGGAATTTAAAAAATTAATTAATTTTTTTAAAAAGAAAAAAATAACAGCACAATTCACAATGGCCAATAGGTACAAAGAACCCAAATGTCTATCAGCAGATGAATGGAAAAACAAATTGTATATATAATATAATATTATCAGCCATGAAAAGGAGTGAAGTATTGATACATCTTAAACTTGTATGAACCTCAAAAACTACACTCAGTAAAAGCAGCCAGACAAAAAAGGTCACATATTGTTTAATTTTTTTAAATGAAATGTCCAAAATAGACAAATCTATAGGGACAGAAAGATTAGAAGTTGTCAGGGGATGAGGGTGGGGGCACAAGGGGAGTAATTACTCAGTGGGTAATGGTGTGTTCTTCTGGGGTGACGACAAAGTTTTGAAACTAAAGATAGCTGGTGGGTACACCGCACTGTGCATGCACTAAATGCCACTGAATTGTACATTTTAAAGTGGTTTGCTATATGTTATGTGAATTTCACCACAATAAACATTTAAGAACAAGCAATACAGACTCTGCCTGGAGTTGAGGCAACCACCTTCGATCATGAGACAAGCTTGAGGACAGAAGTGGACATGCTGAGGTCCACAGGGTTGAAGGAAGAAAGGGCCTGGCCTCAATAATGCCCCTGTTCCACCAACTCTTTAGAATAACTGTAGACTTGTTTGTGAGATGATTTCCTTTATTTTTACCCAAAAATCACTGTTAGATGGATTTTGTTACCAGGATCCGAATACATGTCAATGGATAGAGAAGATGAAGGAAAGGAACATCTTTCTTTAGGTTTGGGGTTTGTCCAACTACATGATAGTGCGGTCATTCAGAAATGAGGAACAATGGAAAAGGGCAGGACGTGGGGTGAGAATCATGAGCTCAATTTTGAACATTTAAATCAGAGGTGTCTTTGAGTTAGCCAAGAGTTCCTAGTTAGTGAAAAAGGAGAATTATAATTAGAACCTATGGCAGAAAGTTGTTGTGAAGATTAAACGTAAGGTTCTTTTTTTTTTCAAAGATTTATTTATTATTTTAGAGAGAGAACGAGAGATCGTGCACGTGGGGGGGGGGGCAGAGGGAGAGAGGGAGAGAATCTCAAGCAGACTCCCCGATGAGTGTGGAGCCCGACATGGGGCTCGATCTCATGACCCTGAGGTCATGACCTAAGTCAAAATCAAGAGTCAGACGCTCAACCCCGACTGAGCCCCCTGGGCGCCCTTAAATGTAAGGTACTTGACATACGGCAAGCATTCAGTAATTGCCAACAATTATTATTATTGTCATTATTATCACTATTTTTTTAAAAAAACATATGAATCTACCATAGCTTGGGACAGTTCAAGATCCAAAGCCTTTCTGGCTTTGCCAACGTACCGAACATTTGAATCCTTGATGTAAGGGATTTTCTCCTCAACTTACAAAGATGTCCTGTTCCTTTATCTATTCCTTTTACATGTACTGAGTATCTGCCATGTGCCAGACATCGTGCAGGAGCTCCACGTGGACAGACAAGTGAACATCATTACAACTGTGAACGATAAGGGCTATGAGGTATTTGGAATCCACGTAAGGCAATGTCGGAAAGGTATGTAATCCACATGGGAAAGGGTCGCAGGCTCGGGGGGGGATGGCATTATCTATTACTCCATTTACTTCCTTCATTGCACTGGCCACAATCTGTTATTTGATTTACCCACTGGTAAATGTGTTTATTATCTGAAA
The DNA here is from genome assembly GCF_964656455.1 of Halichoerus grypus. Classification (NCBI taxonomy): domain Eukaryota; kingdom Metazoa; phylum Chordata; class Mammalia; order Carnivora; family Phocidae; genus Halichoerus; species Halichoerus grypus. Next base: position 60,725,524 of record NC_135715.1, on the reverse strand, counting down.
AATAAAAATAAGAAAACAGCATGATGACAAAGGACATTCTTTTCTTCTAGCCAGAGGCTGCCAGAGTGTATGGCACATGGCAAATACATGGTAAATATGTGCTGGATGAATGAAAATACGTTAGTCCAAGGCGGCAGAGACTGCTGGTTGTCTATGCTAGATTCATTCTCCTCTTCTTCCTTAGCAGATGTTACAGTGACCTGAGAGGGAGGGGCAGAGCACAAAGGCCAATAAATAGAAGACAACAGACCGCAAGCTAGACAGGACACTTGGCAGAGGTCATTCGCTATGGATACTACTATACTCAAACAAAAACGAAGTCGGGCTTTTCAGGGGACTGTTTTGCCCACAAAATTCCAAACGTGGCCTCCCGACAATCCCAACAATTATTAATCTCATGTCACCAATGTGGGCTCTGAAGCACAGAGAGCCCCCCGGTGACACAGAACCACCATCTGAACCCACACCGTGTCTAGCCTCCAAGGCTGCTCCTCTCAACCACCACACTATGCAAAACTCTTCCCACTACGGGAGGGACAGGAAGGCAGGAGAACAGAGCAAGTTGCATTTCCAACGTACTGAGTTTAAAATAACTATAGATGTGGACCAGCTTCTTCTGTGAGGATTAGAGCTGAAGGGAGCACCTAAGCCAGGCGCACCCAGACTGTAACACTACCATGACGTTAGTGCAATCGATGCTCCTGGTCTTGCAGATGCATAAATTATAAGGGTATATAGATACATATCTATGTACGTATGTACATATAAACATTTAAGTAACAGTGATTCTAAAAATTCCAGTAAAAAAGGCACGTAACAATACAGCTAATACACGTCTGTTTTAAGATTTTTTTTAAATAGCTGTATAGGTCAAAAGGGTGGCAGGTTAGTATTAGTTTTAACTTTAATAATAGTGACAAGCCTTTTTACAGAAACAACAGCCCCCAAAACACTCTGCGTATACATATATTCCTTACACTAGCTCTATGAAACAGAAATCATCCTTTACAGGTGAGAAGGCCCAGAGAATTTAAACAATTTGCCCGAACAGATCGATAACCTGCAGTTATTTTAAATTCTGTACTCTCTTCATTAAACATAATGCCTTCCTTATACCAACATGTATTAAGAGCAATTGATAATTTTACAATGAAAAATAAAATTATATTAAAGTATTTGTTCCCTTATCTTTAGAGGTGTATTAACAGTTAAAAAAAAAAAAAAAAAGGGCACTACATCCTAGAGGTCAAAAGTAAAATTTGCATAGCTAGGAATTTCCTAGATGAATGTAAATTCCACTATACAAAGCCTGTAAGTATTAATTTTTTTGCAAATTATATTTTTAAAGCAACACAAAATGTTTTTAATAGTAAGTGAAAAACTTTTTTCCTTGGAAAAAAATTCAAAAAAACCAGCTGTGATTAAGAGTCATGGTTAAGCCAGTAGAGGTCAGTGTATTGGAGAAAAACGCATGCCCCTCCTGAAAAGCAGAGAAATTGCATTCACCCCACACAAAGCCCTGGGCTCACAGGAACCCGACAGAGCCACACACCTTGCACCGTCCACCTTACCAGGTCCTGTCTTTTTCTCCCCTCCTAACCCCCTCCCCCAAGCTCTCACCAAAGGCAGAAACAGACACTGGGACAGTTGGGATAAAGAAGCAATTCTCGTCTCAAAAATAATATGACAAGATATCCCCGGGGGGCCTCAGTCAGTTTAGCAGCTGGGCTATTTTGAAAACAGCATCATCTTATTCTATATTGGACACAATTCACCACATTTCAACAGGTAAACATTACTTTTATTTTATTTTATTTTTTTTTTTTAAAGATTTTATTTATTTATTTGACAGAGAAAGACACTGCGAGAGAGGGAACACAAGCAGGAGGAGTGGGGGAGGGAGAAGCAGGCTTCCCACGGAGCAGGGAGCCCGATGCGGGGCTCGATCCCAGGACCCTGGGATCATGACCTGAGCCGAAGGCAGATGCTTAACGACTGAGCCACCCAGGCGCCCCTCAACAGGTAAACATTACTTTTAAATATTGGCCTTAAATATTATTCCTTAAACCTAAAAGAGTTTTTCTTTTTCTTTTCATTTTTAAGGTGAAAACAAGATGCTGGATGAATTGTAGTATTTATCAACACTCCACCATGATCAGCACAAGTTGGCTCCTTGACTTGAGCTCTAAATACCATCAGAGAAGGAATCACATTTTCTCATACTCGGCGTCTGCCCAGGGCCAAGCTCCATGCCAGGTCCAAAAAGTGGTACTCATCATTTCCAACAGATCAAGAGGATCAGTCAAAAGTTCCTCCCCACAGCCACCCACCCCCAACCTGTCCACTGCCAGGAAATTCTCTGATCACATCTGCAGAGACCTTGTGCAGAATGGCAGCAAAGAAGCTGATCTGAAACCAAGAAATCTGCACACTGTGCTGGGGGTTGATGGGGAGGGAACTGTAAATTCTTCATTCTATAGCTCCAGGGTCTACCAGTACCCTAAAGAAATGAGAACTGGAAGGGCATTCCGATCCTGCCTCCCATCCCACTCCAACTCCCTCCAAAGAATGGAATCCACTGCCTGCCTCCACTACAACCTTAACCAGCATAGGTGTGACCTCCTCCCAGGCAGCCCTCCCCAGGAGCCCCCCCAGTAGCCAATGTGATCAAACTTTCAATCCAGCAAGGGAGTCAAATGCTCCCTTCATGAGATCCCCAAATTTTAGTCTGCACCTGACTTTCTTGTTTTGAACTGTGCTAAATACACACAAGCTGGCAACAGAGTTTAGTAACCCAGAGTTGCTGAACTGTGTGTGTGTGACATAGACACACGGACGGACACACACACACACACATACGGCCAAGCACCAGACCAGGCCCACTCCCACCCCCATCGTATCCAGGAAAAATATACCCTTTGTTCTAAATTCTAGCAGTCTTTGAGAATCCACTTAATATAGATGGAGGCAATGAACTGCAGGGACTGGAACAACTTGGATTTTCCAAGACCATTCAAATCTCAAAGTTCGGGGTTCTGCCCCATTGCCTCACAAGCGCGTTTACGTACATTCAATCACTGACCTGTTGATCACTGATCCACTCATAAACATTCACTAAACACCTACTAGGCACTAGTATGGGAAATGCACTGGAAGCACAAACACAAACAAGTGCCACCTCTGTTCTCCAAAACGCACCACCCACTGCATGCGGCAGGTGGCAGGGCATTACAACCCAGCCACGTAAGAGCTTGGGTAGGAGAAGCCCATGCTGTTCAAGAAACATGGGGGGCATCTAACTCTGAAATGCAGCCTGGGTTAGATGTTAGGGAAAGCGTGCCAGAGATGACGGTGTCTGAAATGCAGGAGGGGGCAGCATCTACCCGAGGAAGGGGGCCGGGGGTGGGAGTGTGCTCCTGGAGCACAAGGAGGCGTGGGGGCAGGAAGGGGCAAGATGGGAGTAAGGAGACACCAGCTGGACAGAGGAGCAGGCGGGAGGCCACACAGGGCTCTGTAGGCCATGCTGCCGAGGCTCGGTTTTACTCTGAGGACAACAGGGAGCCACTGAAGGCCAACCAGCCAGTCACAAAATCACAATTTTTTTGTTTGTTTGGGGAAGCCTGGAAGAAGCCTGCTTACCCTGAAGCGACCAGTTTGGTTAGCCGGTAAACCAGGCAAAAAAGGATGCGGCTCGGGACAAGAGAAGAAGGCAGACGTTAGAGCACTTAGGAGGTGGAAGCATCCGGACTCGGGGGCTGACTGGGTGTGGGGAGCTGCATGAATGGTAGTCCCATTCACCAGGAAGTGACTTTTGTAGAAGGCAATGCTGACTTGATCTTGAACTTGCTGCGTGTGGGGATGCTCCAGTTAGGACTGTCGAGAAGTGAACTGCCTGCCTACTTGGGAGTCCATGGGCGTCTTGAGACCTGAGCTGAAGATCAAGATTTGCGAAGTTACCAACACATAAGCAGTAGCTAAGCCACTGGTAAGTAAGAAGAACAAAGAAGACCAAAGACGAACCCCAGAATAACACCAACAGTTAAGGGGTGCAGCACGCAGAAGATCCGCAATGACTTAGGTGTGGGCCGCCAAGGATGTAGAACAAACAGCCTTCACTTCTCAGACACAGCACGTGTCCTCATTTTGGGTCCAGAAAATAAGGTCATTATAAACATACCTAAGAACTGAACCAAATTCACAGTGAAAACGTGCCCATAATAAAAAACTATCTATATAGGTCACTTTTCTGAGAGAAGAGGGAAGATTGGGGGTGGTGACAAACAGTATACCACAGGTTGCTAAGCTACTGAATAAAATAAGACGAGGCGTCTACCCATGTTGAAATTCAGGCTTTTAAAAATGTGCCCTAGAATGATGCAACCTTCATTAGTTACCATAGCAATGAGCTTCATTTCCCAGGGGACAATTGTTATTTTTGCCACCGCTGAAGTAACTTGGGGGGGCAGGGGTTGGGGTGGGGGAGAGTAGTGATGCTGACTGTGTTTTCAAGACCCTGAATTTTCAGGGAATACTTTTCTAATAGATCACACATTGCAACCTCAATACAAACAGAAGGCAGCCCCTAGCGATCGGCAGATGAACAGAAAAACTTGAAGCAATGGGATGGCAGTCAATAACTTTTTGTAGTTTTTACAGCGACTTGTGTAAAGGGGGAAAAATTCCTCTAATGCAAATAATGTTGCAGAAATTCTTGGAAAACATACCTAAAAGATTTTTTTAAAGCCATTTTCCTATGATTATTTATAATAAAAACAGACTACCCGATCCTCATTATATGCATTCAGATCACATATAGTGAATAAACTAAACCCAATCGTCTACAAAACACCGTGCATCTCTGTATGGAGGGTTTCTCCACAGCTAGACAGACTGCTGTGTGGAGTGAATTAAGGCAACCAGGGGTTTGAGACAGAGGAGCTCAAGCTGGGCGCTGTCCAGCTTCTCGACCACCCCACCAGGCAGCTCGATGCCAAGCATAACCACCCACTACATCAGACCTAAACAACTGTACTGAATCACAGACACCTGGATTTTCTTTCTCACAGCCATAGCAACCTAGCAATCTGTGGCTGAAGAATAGCCATGGCTGGTTTATATTTCAAAACCTGGAGCTTTTAATGGCATTCCTGCCTGAAAAACAATAACAGCCATTCTGGTCATTTGCAGTCACGTGCTACAGAGGCATGCTTATTACAGCCAACACCAGACAGTATTTTAACCAGCTGGGTCCCTTCTCTCAAACCAAAGGTCATATAAGCCTTCACAATTTAGAATTTTAAACATCACAATCAAGTGGCAGTCTGTTCATTGTTTTTTAAAATCTACAAAATGAAGTTAAATGGACACATACGGCAGGTGAGAAATTATGAACACACACAAAATACATGGAATGACTGTCTTTGTCAATCAGTAGTAAGGGCCTCAAGAGAAAGAAGCCCCCGTAAAGTCTTAATTCTGTGTGGTTTCATTACTATTAAGCACTACTCTGGGTCTGCAATTAGTTTCCTAGCATTCTAGCTTTGCTTTGTTTGTTTTCTTGGTTAAACTTTGTGGCTAATGTTTAAGCACAGCTTCCTGTCTTTGCATAGCTGTGGGTTTTAGGATTCCCAGACTAACCTCCCTCTCAGCCCTCACCGCTGTTACCTGCAGATCGGCTCTCTCGTATTAGCATAACTCCCCTGGCAAGCCTACCAGACTCCTGGGCAGAATGAAGCTCCAGAATCACTTTGCATCTTGCCAATGTCAGGACAGTCACATTGCCTGTCAATGCTGGTTAGCAAGTCCATAAATCCCTTGAGAACTTCAAAAAAAAATTTTATTTTTGAATATTTTTACCTTTGATTTTTAAAAATACCTATAAATACTTTTACTTCAAATATATATCGTACTTAGCCCAAAGAAGGTGCTTGGAAAAGGTCGTATAAATACATAAAAGGAAAAAGAACAGGAAATAGAAGAGAAAAAAAAAATGAACACATTCCCAGTGCAATGGTGAAGAGTAATAGGGCAGCACTAGGAATGCACCAGATCAGAGAGGCTGGACGGGTTCCTGGATATTAGCATCAGCAGTGCCATCTGCTTCTCAGCCAGAGTCCCTCACAGGCAAAAGAAACAGGAGTACCAGCCTTGAACTGTCAGTCTGAGCAATTCAACAATATGAGAACGGTCATCAATATCACTCACTAGGAGGAATATGGATGGGATCGCTAGAGGAACGATGTAGATTTAAATATTGTTTTTGCCTCTATACACAGCGGTGGCGGGGGGGGGGGGTGTCTGTTGTCATCCTCCTCACCGCTATAGTCCTACAGCCTGCTACAGTGGCAGGCAGGTGATAAATGCTCAACAGGGACTTAATGAAATAGTAAACTGAAAGAGCAGTGATTCGGAGGATGCCCGTGGCTGCCACTGTTCTGAATCTGAAAAGAGATGAACTGCTCCCTTCCAGGGCAGCCACATGTAGCAAAATGGCCAAGAATCTTGTTACATCTTAAAAAACAAAGCAGAGCTGGGAGGAGGGGCAAATGGAGAGTTACTGTTTAATGGGTATGGAGTTTCCATTTGGGAAACGGATAGTAGGGATGGTTGCACAACAGTGCGAATGTACTTCATGTCACTGAACTGCACCCCTAAAAATGGTTCAAATGGTAAACTTTGTTAGGTCTATTTTACCACATTAAAAAAACTTTTTCGTTTTTAAAAAAGAAACAGGCTCTCTATCTCTCTGAAAGTGTAACCTTCCTAGAGTTGCCAAAGATGCAGCCATTAGAGGGCCAGCAAAGGGCATCCTTGGCTGAGAATGTGTAAAGGGAATTCACTTGCCCACTCCAACAGGGTAGGGCAGCAGATTCCCTTCCAGAATCTAAATCCAACTGGGACCTACGGTTTGGAGGAATCAGACTTGTTATGCTATGAAAAAAAGGAATAAAGGACAGTTTCTGAACCATGTGTAAGTGGGTAAGTTTACATAATGAAAGGGGATGTTTTCAAAAGATTACGTTGGCAGTAGCAAGCAACCTGGATTAGACAAGAGAAAAAGTAAAAGCTATAAGACCAGTTGAGCGCCTGCTCTAGTGATCAACATGTTATAACAGAGTAGTGGCAGGGGAATACGGAGGAAGAACCATGCCCTAGAACCGTCTCTAAGAAGAAATCACAGGATGGAGAAAGAGCCAAAGGCGGCTACAACATTTCCAGTCTAGAGAGCCACACAGCTGATGAAGGCAGACTGTGACAGAGTTACTACCCATATATGAAAAACAAGGAAAAACCTCACAAAGTCAACTCACTTTTCCAGAAAGAGAAGCTGGAAAATCTCATTGATTTTCGGCAGTGTGAAAGAATAGACACTGAAAGACCTTCTGAATTAAAGCAATTAAATGCTGGCTTCAGTTTAGTAGAATCTGGTCTTCTTTTTGTTGCTGTTATTTGAAAACCTGTTTGAAAGTGAGGGATCTGCAGATCCCCAAAACTCTAATGAGGGAGTTCTGAGCAATTTTTTAACTATTACCCTTTTAACCTTAAGAGTTTCTGTTGGACCCTGTAGATCTTAAGTATCCATTTTAATGTCACACTGGGCATGGGCTATAGGAGAAAAGGTCTAGAGCCTAACCAACATGGGGAATCTAATGAGAAACCTTATTTAAGCCAGGATTCCAAAGGCTACACCCTGGGTGCAAGAGTTTATAAGAAATATATCCCACCCCCCATGCAAAAATGGGACAGCAAGGAAACTTATCTACATAAAAATCAATCAATAAATCAAGCTGTTCTCCACAAGCTGACCCTCATGAAAGACTTGGTACAAATTTATTCTGCTTTTGTGATCTGAGAACCCTCTAATGGAGAAATTAATTTTAAGTGGTCCTAGGTTTATCATGTACTCAGGCAACCAAAGAAACAAAAGCAAACCCAGTCTTATGGAGCAACTCAACTTCAAGGAGACCTTAAAAAATTCCCCAGATGAAGTTCTAAGGGAAATGAGTGGATCCAGTTTTTAAAAATGACAAAACCCACCTGGAAACTAGGTATCAGAGTGAGAGCCAGCAAAAAATTAAAGAGCAAAAAGGGACCAACCGACAAAGACTTCAGATACTAAAATCAGAAATAGAATATAAAATAACTACATTTAATATGTTTCAAGAATAAAAGAGGTTGAAAATAGACAGTAAGTGGACTGAAAATAAAACAAATAGAACTTCTGAAAATGAAAAATATAATATTAGTGAAATAAAAATTTCAATGGACAAATGGAACAGATTAGATACAATCAAAGAGAGGATTTATAAACTAAAAGATAAATGAAAAACACTCTACAAGACAATGAAGACAAAGATATGGAAAATATTCAAAGTTAAAAAATATGAAAGTCAGAGTGAAAAAGATGAGAATGAAAAGCTCTAAGATATGTATAACTGGAAGGAATAATATAGAGAAGGGGTAAGAGGCAAGAGCTGAGAGACTATGGCTCAGCCTCTTACAGAAATTTTGAAAAATGTCAATTCTAAGATGAAGATAATCGATGGTGGGAAATGAGCCCAGATCAGATCAAAAGTTATCATTTCCTTTCCTTTTTTTTTTTTAAGATTGTTTATTTACTTGAGAGAGAGAGAGAGCACAAGCAGGGAGGCAGAGGTAGAAGCAGACTCCCTGCTGAGCAGGTAGAACAATGTGGGGCCCAATCCCAGGACCTCGAGATCGTGACCTGAGCTGAAGGCAGACACTTAACTGAGCCACCCAGGCACCTGACAGTTATCATTTCCTGTCCTAGATAACTATCAGACTACGACAATTAACTCAGCTATGCTCCCATTTCCCTGATGTCCTAGAACTTCAGGCAAAGAAAATATTCTCTAAGAATGAATGTGGGCCTTGTTAAAGAAAACAGGAATCCAGTCATGCATCACTAGATCATAACTACTTTTTCTTTGTTGTCCATGTTCTCATAAGAAACACGCCATACACGTTTTTGCACACTACCTCTTATATTTCAGTGGTGACTGGAAATTCTCCATGAATAATATGGACTCAAGTTAGGCAAGACATTATTTTGGGAAATAACTTCCACTAATGAATTTAAAGAAAGTAGGGCAGAAAATATAAAATCCATCCATTTGCCTGCCCTCCTCTATTTCTCTTTATCCTTTACAAAACACCCTAAGGTGAGTAAAGCAAAGATATCATCATTCTTAGTGAATGTCTGAAGGTGCTCAGAGTCTAGAGGACTTAAGTCTACTGTTGGGGTGCCTGGGTGGCTCAGTCGGTTAAGCATCTGACTCTTGGTTTTGGCTCAGGTCATGATCTCAGGTCCCTGAGCCCCTGGTCAGCCTCTGTGCTCAGCAGGGGTCTGCTTCTCTCCCTCACCCCTCCCCCTGCTTACATGCTTGCTCTTGCATGCTCTAAAATAAAATAATCTTTAAAAAATAATAAAAAATAAAATATCTTTTAAAAAAAATCTTGAGGTCTTAGCTCATAACAACTGTATATATAATTGTATGTAACAGAAAGGCATAGCCTCCTTTGAATACAGAAGAATTATGAATAGAGAAATAGTAATGGATATTAATTTCAAGTAGTACTAAACAGTTTTGTCATCCAGTTGGCAATCTGAATTGGTTTACCAGGCCTTCCAGAACCCTTTGCGGATATTAATAAATAGTTCACAAATGAAACACTTTTTATTTCTAGAGAATGGATAACAAACAATTTCTGGGTCTCTCAAATGAATGAACAACCTAGAAAAAGTCATGCTTTTAAGGTGTTAACAGCTGAGGCAAATTACCTGGCATATATGTCCAAAAGAAATCAATACAAAGTATCAGAATAAACCTGCTAGAACATTTTTAAAGTTCTCATGTTAAATATTCTCAATACATAAATTATAGTAGCACATGTAAGTGATAAGGGAGACAATAGCATATGGGCTGCTTTGAAGTTAGCAGAGTGGATGAAAATGTCTATTTTCTGCAGTCCTTAAATACATTTCATTAGGGGATTAAATTCTCCTCACTACTGGAAAACACTAAATGGCATAAACGCATTCAGATTCCATATTAAATAATCTACATTATTTTGAACATCCATCTGCTCTCCCTTATGACAAGAGACAAGTACTGAGTGGAATCATAAAATTACAGAAGCCCTTACAATCTAGCCTATTTTATATAGTAACTAAGACTAATCATATTTCTCACAAATTTTAAATGTATCGGACATGCTTTGTAGTAATACATAGTTAGTATAAAACGGGAAAATCAAAAAGAAAATGATACTACATCTTTACTCTGCCAAGTCAAATAAACACAGAACAGTAGCCCTCTATAATTTTGCTCGATATAAAGTGATGGTTTAGCATGAATGGTTGGAAAATTTCATGTTATGTTGAAAAACCATAGTATACAGATATCCTCTCCTCCTATAATCCACCTCCCTTCCTACGGGTTTTTGAGATACATAATATATACTCATGAAGGTTAATAAAGCCCATAAATCAAAATCACATTAACTTTCCTTCCATATCGAACCTCCCCCATAAGCTCCCATAGAACTTCCTTGATGTACCAAAGTACACAGTGTAAAACAGTGTAGATGAACCTATAACAGCAAAATTTCTTTATGTGTTGGTTGAAGAAAAGTCTATAAAAGTCTAGAAATAATTCATTATATCTTGACCTCCCTTGGAAAACATGCTGAAATTTAAGCCATACCAACAGAAAAGCTTACACGCTAACTCATTAAATGCAGAGAACCCAGAGAAAGAGAATCTTCTGTTTATTAGTCAACTCTCATTTGTATTTTTGTCGGAGAAGTCAGATAAAAGTAACAGTAGATACGAAATTATTTTCTAAAATTATTTTAAGAATTCATTAACTTCCAAAAAGATTCTGAAATTCATAAGAATTTCCTAAGAATTGGGGCGTCTGGGTGGCTCAGTCGTTAAGCATCTGCCTTCGGCTCAGGTCATAGCCCCGCATCGGGCTCCCTGCTCAGCGGGAAGCCTGCTTCTCTCTCTCTCCCACTCCCCTGCTTGTGTTCCCTCTCTCGCTGTGTCTCTCTCTGAAAAAAAAAAAAAAAAAAAAAAAAAAGAATTTCCTAAGAATCTTGAGCTAAGGCTGACAAACCACAGAGCCCCTTCACCAGAAGCCATTCTGTAAATCAAGCATGATATGTAAATTATTGCTCTACATAATATGCAGCAGTATTGAGTTAATCCCTGCAAAAATAAACGTCCAAAAAGCTTAGCAGTACCCAATATTTTTACTAGCTAGCATTCTCCCAAGTAGTTACATACGTAATAAAATGAATGAAATCAGCATTTTCTGACTCACACAGCGAAGCTTTTCATGAATGGGTACTTAAGTGTGAAGATGGATTAACTCTCTGATCTCATTTTAATGAGTTTCTCTTTGTCTTTGAGGGACTACACTGCACAGATGCTCAATCACTCCACTCCATAGTCATTTAAATCAATCCATTTAAGAGGTTTGAGAATGGTGCTGACTCATACTTATTTGGGCATACAAAATTCACCAAAACTTAAAGTCAGACAATAATTTAAATAATGTAAAGTTCCCTCTTCTGTCCAATAGATGTTAATTCCTGTCAATTCCACCTCCATGATGTACATGAAGTCTGTCCTCACTCTGCTGTATTACATTGCCTTCGTCTCACTCACAATGATACCCAAAAAAGCCTCCTACCTGGTCTCCTGCCTCCTATTTCACTCTTCTCTGATCCCTTCACCCGCCACTTAAGTCAACTTTCTAAAATGCAAATCCAACTAGGGCTCAACCTTCGAGATGTGGGTCAAGTCCACCCGCATGGTCTACGAGGTCCTCCAGAATCTGAACCCTATCCGCTCCTCTGGCCCCAGATGCCCAATACTCTACCCAACTACTCTTAGTTCTCTAAGAGTAATGGCCAAACTTGGTTGGATTTCACAGGTCAGGAGAGAAACTAAAACTAAAACTAAAACGGTGGTGAGTTAAACACAGGGTTGTCAGCTTTTGATTTTGCCAAGGAAAAAACATTTCAAACCAAAAAACCCTACAATTTGCTAGCACTTTCATTTTACAAAAAGTGAAGAAGGACATGATCTGAGAATTCTAAAATCTGAATAAACTTAATTTTAGATATAAAAAACTCATTATATTGTCTTTTTTCTCTTTTTCACTGCACAGTGGTGAAAATTCTTGCATGAACTTATGCAGTGAGAGCCATGCCCTCCCTCCTCATACCCTTGTGCCCCCTGCACATGCCGACCCTCTGCTGAAACATTTGTTTCCCCCCCCATCCTCCTTTTTCACCTGCATAACTAGTACTCATCCTTCAACACACACCTTATAGGGCAGTCCTTTTCCGATTTTCCTGTGCATAAGAATAACCCTGGGGATTTTGTAAAATGCAGATTCTGATCACAAAAATTTTGTCCTATGTTTCTTCTAGAAGCTTTGTGGTTTGGGGTTTTACATTTAAGTCTATGATCTATTCGGTGTTCATTTTATAAAAGTATAAGGCATGGGTCAAAGTTCCTTTTTTTAATATGTGCATATCCAATTGTTCTAGCATCATTTGTTGAGAAGATAATACTTTCTCCACTGAATTTGTCAAAAATCAATTGACCGTGTATGTGGGTGGGTCTCTGTGGATTCTACTCTGTTCCACTGATCTATTTGTCTAGGCCAAACTATCTCACATGTATCTTGAAGGCTCAAGATACAAAGACAAAAAGTACTGTGAGCAAATGAGAAAGGACCTGGGATGTACCAGACCTCCTCGATATTTGCCTTGTGTTTTCTTTCTCCTGCTGTGTTGTATCCATTGTCTTTACTAAAGCCCCAGGTAAGTATACTTTAGGAAATCTTGTGAGTCCTTTCAATTAACTGAGCCTGAGTGACTGCTGCAATGATTTCACTTTCCGTGATTAAAAAGACAGAACACAAAGCCAAAGAACTGGCTGTCTTCCATCTTGCCTAAGTGGGTCAAGGTCAATTCTCTCTTTGCCCTCTCTGCTAGAATGGCACTTCCCAAGTTACACTGCTCATGGCCTACAGGTCTGCTTTGATAATAACCAGTTAACCATGGCCAAGATAACTTAGATAATTGCAAAATGGGGGAATTTTTGAGTCTAAAGCATGTTTACAAATCAGGGTCCATGAGTAATTTGTATGCATGAATGTAAGCTACGGAAGGCAGTTGAAGCTAACACAGCAACCTGAAAATGAGCAAAAGCTGGCATTTTTAAAGAAATATCACCAACTGCCCAACAAATACATGCTGGGCTTCCTGATATATAAAGGAAGACAAAGGTAGGCATCCAGCACATTGTAAAAAAGATTAAAAACCTTCTGCTGGGCATCCCTTCCAATAAGCATCCAGTCAGATTAAAGTGTATGCAGGCACTCCCAAAGTCTGAGAAATCTGCCCAGATCTGGGGACACCAGAAGAGCAATGGAGAGTGGTGGTATGGTTAGAGTAAAGCTTCCATCTCTCCTTCTATTAGCTGAGGAAGTGAAATAGCAGTAGTAGTAGAAGGAATAATAACAACTGTTCCGTACTAAATGTTTACGTCCTTCCCAAAATTCATCTGTTGGAATCCTAACCTCCAATGTGATAGTGTTAGGAGGTGGGGCCTTTGGGTACAGGTAATTAGGTCTTGAAGGTGGAGCCCTCGTGAATGGTGCCCTTTTAAGAAGAAACACCATCTCTCTGCCATGTGAGGATACGAGAAGACAGACAGTCATCTAAAACCCTGGAAGAAGGCTCGCACCAAGAACCTGACCATGCCGACACCCTGATCAGACTTCCAGCCCCCAGGACCATGAGAAAACCACCCAGTCCTCAGTAACTTGTTACCGCAGCCCAAAGTGACTAAGATGCCACCCTAATGAGCATTTTTTTATATAAGACACATTGTTCTTTACTTGCTTTCCTTCACTGAATCCTCAGAAAAGTTCGAGGAGGGAGATCCTGTTTCCATCTCTATTGTAAAAATGAGCAACTACAGTGTGCACATGCCCACCCACCTCAGCCCCCAGGCAGGGAAGAACCGGGAGGCACTCCAGGCAGCCTGACTGAAGCCTCAGTCTCTCTGGCCTCCATCTTATTTCTGAGGCTGTCTAACCGCTCAGAGTGTAGCAGACTGAGCAAAGGAGAAATGCAGGAAGCTTGGTGAAATTTTTCACTATTTAGATAACAGAAGACAGGAAGCAAAGAAAATGGCCGATGGGCATTACAGCCCCTTGCACAGCGCTTCAGGTAGGTCTGGATTTACTCACTTCTAACAGGCCTAGAGGTACACAAGACAAACAGCATGCTGTTCTGTCAAATCCTCTCAGCTACCCAGAGCTGCAACTCACGCTGGCACAGAAAACCATGGTCACATCCTAATTTCTCTCCCAACTCCTCTTATGCCATTGAAAAGAATGAGGGCTTCCTTACAAGGCTTCTCCTCCAACTCTTGTTGGAGTTGGACGAGCCTTGTCAGTGTGGACGAAATCCACTTAATCCAACCAGAACACATCCAATCGCTTTGATCAGTATACATAAAACATTTTAGCCAAAAAGTTCTCCTTGCTCTACTAAATTTATTTCTTGGCACTGAATACCTTGAGAAAAATCAGCCTTTGCCATTCTTAAGGTGGTAACAGGTATTGTAACTTTGCAAAAGTTTAATCGACTCTAACCCGGTTTCATTATATTCTTTTTTTTTTTTTTAAGATTTTATTTATTTATCTGTCAGAGAGAGAGAGCGCGCACAAGCAGCAGGAGCAGAGGGAGAGGGAGAAGCAGGCCCCCCACCGAGCAAGGAGCCCGATGCGGGGCTCCATCCCAGGACCCTGGGATCATGACCCGAGCTGAAGGCAGCTGCTTAACCAACTGAGCCACCCAGCAGTCCCTATTACATTCTTTTTTTAAGATTTTATTTATTTGAGAGAGAGAGAGAGCACGAGCAGGGGGTGGGGCAGAGGGAGAGGGACAAGCAGACTCCCCGCTGAGTGCAGATCCCAGGACCCTGAGATCATGATCTAAGCTGAAGCCAGACACTTAACCAACCGAGCCACACAGGTGCCCCTCTCAGTATTTTTTAAAACTCTGTTTTTTAAAAGGCTAAAGTATTCCTTCTCCTTCATTTTGGAAAGCATGCACTGAGTATGTATTACAAACCAGGACTAGTACTAGAAATACCAAGAGGGTATAAATGGGGTCCCAGGCCTCATGAGCCCAGAGTCAGGTTTTTATTCACACTTTCTCAAAAACACACCTCTGGGACTTTGCAAGACTATACTATTAGTTCTCGGTGTTTTTATTTGTAGAATTAAAGCCACATCTCTGCTTGGAAATAAGGGGAAAGAAGATCATGAAGAAGAGAATCTTTACAGTTTTTTGATCTCCAGTTTTAAAAGGTGGACTCAAAACTACAAACATCTGTGTTATATATGGGAAAAGATTTTGAGATGTAATAATGAGTAACATTTAGTGAGCACTTAACACTAAGCAAGGTTCAGTTTTAGTCACTTTATGAGAATTATTTGATTTAATCTTTACACAGGTCCCACAGATCGGCACTACCATTATGTCCATTTTCAAGATGATGAAATTGAGGTACAGAGAGGCTGAGTAAACCTCTTAGGAATTAAAGGAGCGAGAATTCAAACCCTGGCAGCCTGTCTCCAAACCCCATGCTCTTCACAACTAATCCTGCCACTGAAGAAAGAAAGATTCAAATATCATAGCACTACCGCAGATTAAATAGACTGACCAGTGGAAAAAAATAAAAGCCCAGAAACAGACTCAAGCATATATACTAATTAGCATACTAAAAAGTTATTAAGAATAATGGGGGAAAGATAAATTACACAATAAAAGGTGCTGCCCTAATTATTTGTTTCCCAAAAAATGGACCCTTACCTCACACCATTTATTAAAATAAACTGTAGGAATTACATGTGAGGGGTGCCTAGGTGGCTCAGTCAGTTAGGCAGCCAGCTCTTGACTTCGGCTCAGGTCATGATCTCAGGGTCTTGTGATGCAGCCCCACACTGGGCTCTGTGCTCAGCGGGGAGTCTGCTTGAGGATCCCCTCTCTCCCTCTCCCTCTGCCCCTCCCCCTGCTCACGCATGTGCACTCTCTCCCTCTCTCTCTCAAATAAATAAATAAGTCTTTAAAAAGAAAATAAAGAATTACATGTGAGCACCTGGAACTAGTATGACGCATGACTCCCTTTCCTCATCACTTTTTGTGAAAATGACCCAGCTAACTCCATAAGGAAAATTCTTCACTACCAACTGGCCAGTTAAGAGCCTCATCCACAAACATGAACCCTTGAAGAGCGTCAGCAGAGGATGGCTTAGGAAAGGAGCATAATGAGATGAGAGCCCAATCAGCAGCCAGTCCCTGGGACATCACTCGCAACAAAACTCTACCATCCACCGGCTACTGAGAGCTGGAAGCCCGATGAAGTGCCTTAAGCTGCTAACAAATTTCAGTATTATTAGATACATCAGGAAGCTGGTGTTCAGAGGGTTAAACAAGATGCCCAATGTTGAACAGCCAGTAAGTAGCAAAGCCAGAATTAGAACACAATGGCTATCCGACTCAAGCTTAACCTCTTAAGCACTCCACCACACAGAGGGCCCAAGTCCACCAGGGTCCCCTCTTCAGATCCTGCGGACAGCTCGTGAACTGGACCAGAGGCTGGAAGCAAGACCGGCGTGGGACAAAGAACTGTGCTGGAGCTTCTGCCGGGGTGCCAGGCCAGGCGGCTATTCAGGGTGAAGGCAAACTACCCCAGTCGGCTTAGAGCTGCCAACGCAACACAAAAGGGAGACTGTTCCTCAACAAAAGGGGTACTCTGCCCTGCAGCTGTCTCCCGTTGCCCACAGCTCCATCCCTACCCCACACAGACTACTAGAACTCTGAGCCGCTGCTGAGAAAGTACAATCAACCCAACTTTTCCCCGTTTTTTGCCTGTAATGAAAAGAACGGAACAATGACCTCCACAATCCCTGACAAAGCATATCTCAGTCATCGATACTGAACAGACCAGACCTCACTTGGCAGATGAGCCACCAGAGAAGCTAGCAAAGGAGACAGGAGAAAAGACTCAGATATTTTAAGAGAAGTAGAATCAGCTGAATAATGAGGGTAACTGTGAGAAACAAGCCAAGTTTACAAATCTTAAACTGTATGTTCTCACTAAGATTCCAAGAACAGTGAACCACCTATGCAAATGGTAGCAGGATGAAAGATGAATAGGAGCAACAGGGAATAGTACTTGAAGATAAAAGGTGAAACTGGAGGCCAAAAAAACAGGCAGGGAAATGCAGACTGGCCACCGCAGAAAACCAAGGCGGGTCTGCGGAGATCTGGCTGTTCAATGAGATCTCCCAAAACTCACAGGGAAATGAGGAAAAACGGGAAATTACCACTAAAAAAAATAGCTCCTGGGGGCACTCAGTCGGTTAAGTGGCCAACTCAGGTCATGACCTCACGGTCATGGGATCAAGCCCTGCGCTGGGCTCTGCGCTCAGCACGGAGTCAGCGTGAGATTCTCTCTCCCTCTCCTTTTGCCCCTCCCCCTGCTTGCACGTGTGCTAAGTAAATAAATAAAATCTTAAAGAAAAAAAAAGAAAGAAAAGATACTGAATAACAGATCCAGAAGCTCAAATGTGTGCATAATCGAAATTCTGAAAGAGAAAATGAAACAGGGGAGAAATAATGATTGTGTAAAGGAGAAATAATAGTTAAGTAAATAATGGGAAAAAAAACAGAACTTGAAAATGAGTTTTTCAGACTGAAATTATTCATTCAGAGCTTGGCAGAATTCATCATAAAAGATCCACACATCCCAAAATTTCTGAATGTTAGGAGAAAAATAGACATCTGAATCTCCACCAAGATTAACAACAACAAAAAAGAACATGAATGAAATGGACATCGGGCTTCTCATTTGCTGTACTAACTACTAAAAGACGGTGGAATAAGATTTACAGTACTCTGAAGGGAAAAGACTGTGGCCAAAGAAGTCTAAACTTAGCTAAATTATCAATACTAAAATTAATATTATAAAGCAGAAGAAATATGTAAGAATACATAAGAAATGTAAGAAATAAAAATATATAATACATAAGAAAAATATACTTTCCATACACCCTTTCTGGAAAAAAAAGTTTTTTGTTTTTGTTTTTTTGAGCGGGGGGCGGGCAGAGGAAGAAAGAGAGAGAGAATCCCAAGCAGGCTCCCTGCTGAGTGCAGAGCCCAACTTGGGGCTCCATCTCACAACCCTGAGATCATGACCTGAGCCGAAATCAAAAGTCAGACGCTCAACTGAGCCACCCAGGCACCCTGGAAAGAAAATTCTTAAGGAAGGGAGGACATACAAGCAAATGAAAAAATAAATTAGAATAAAGAATTCAAGAAAGGAGAAGATCTACAGAAGTAGAGACATACAGAGGGACGCCTGCGAGGTTCAGTCGAGTCTCGATTTCAGCTCAAGTCATGATCTAAGGATCCTAGGATCGAAACCCACGTAGGGCTCTGTGCTCAGTCGGGAATCTGCTTAAGGATTTCTCTCCTCCTCTCTCTGCCCTTCCCACCAATTGCGTGCATGCTCTTCCTCTCTCTCCCTCTCTCTCAAATAAATCTTAAAAAAAAAGTACAGACATATAGAAGTATGGAAGAAATAGCAGTGAACAATAAAGCTAACAAAACGATGCTAATGGTGTTGAAATGACAGAAATATTCAGCAATGATGCTTAAAGGAGCAAAACATAAAAAAAATGTATGAACAAACATTTCTAAGTATTTCAATAAAATTTAGGCAGTAAGAGGAAGGAAGGAAGGAAGGAAGGAAGGAATCAACGTGCTGAAGCACGTTTATGGGAACTCCATAGATACTGTTAATGTTAAATAAGTTCAAATTTTAAATGTACTCACAATAAGAACAAAATTGGGCATGTAACTCCCAAGTCACAAAGAGAACTGTTTTTCTGCTTTAAGAGAGAAAAATGACAAAATAAAGCAACACAAAACTTAGAAAAAGGTAAATAATCAGAAAGGATAATAATTTTGAAAACCTAACACAAGATGCCAGGGTAAGACCAAACATTCAGTGAACACTAAGTGGTTAAATACCCCTACAAAAGAGGAACACTCACAAACTGGGTAAAAGAGCGAAATACCACTCACCCCCAGGGTTTATTAAATGAGGCAACGTTTGCAAAAAGTGCCAGGCATATAGTACTTGCTCCAAGAGGTGTATATAAAGAAAGAAAGAACATTGCAGGCACTGTGGTGAACCAAACACTTAAAAAAAAGAAGAAAGAAAGAGGAAACTCTACCAGTTTAAAAACCAGAAACTCATTAAAATAAAAAAAATGTTCTTAAAGTCTTATGATGAGCTGACAAGAAAAAAAAGGAAATCCTCAGAGGTCAAAAACCTTAAAAAGCATATAATCTTTGACCCAGAAATTCCACTTGTGGAAATTTATTCTACATTCACATGTTACAAAAGTAAGGAACCAAGGGGCGCCTTCCTTCCCCCTCAAAGCTCAGTGGGTAGAACATACGACTCTCGATCCCGGGGTTGTAAGTTCAAGCCCTACTTTGCATGTAGAGATTACTTAAAAAAAAAAAAAAAAAAAAAAAGTAGCAATTGTATGTGATATGAGAAGAGAAAGGCCGCGTATAGTCCACTATGGATGACAGGCTCTATGTTCATTGTGTGCAAAAGTAAGGAATCATACATGGGAAGAATGAATAAATTCAAGGCAGTTTTCTCAGTTTAGGATGATTTGAGCTGCAAATAACAGAATTCCAACCACAGTGATTTGTTTTTTAAACAAAAAGGCCAGAAGGCAGGCAGTTCCAGGCTGACTCAGGGGCTCCCATGTACCTTTCATGGCTGAGGCTCCATTTTTCCACCCAATCACCCTCTTCAGTGTGCTGGTTAGGCAAAAACAAGGTTTGTAAGATTGTATACATAAAACTATACTAAAATTGGAGGGAAAAAAAGAGCTAACAGAAATCTGTTAATAGTGGTTCCTCCAACATGGTAGATCATGGGTGGTTTCTTACCTCTTGCTTCCTATACCTTTTTGGACTTTCCATATTTTTTTATCAGAATGTAAATGCTTGTATAAACTGGGGGGAAAAGTACGTATTTCAAAAGAACTAAAAGAGAAGTGCCACTGAAGAAAGGGGCTCGATGACCTCTCGGCCATAATGACACAGGGACTTTTCTTCTTGTTTTTCGATTAGACTTCTATCGAATTGATTTGTCACAAGTAGCAGTTTTCTAATTCTCCACCACATGCATAATAGTTCTATACAAAAAGCTCATGATGTCGTTAATGATTATCCCCTACAGAGGGTGTAACGCTTTCTAGAACAGTTCCCTTTACTGACTACAGCCTTCAAAGATAAATACAGGAAAATTAAAATCGATAAACAGAGCATGTTGCAGTGAAGAACTTTAAACTTTAATCATTCGAGAGCCTTTCCTAAAACCACATTAAATCAGGAAACCGAAATCCATTTTTCGCCAACAGCGAAATTCTCTTTTCATGTGCCACGTTCCATAAAGATAATATTAAGATAAATTCATGGTTATAATGCATCAATTTCCAAGGGACTCAAATCCTTTTAGATATTTAATTAACACCAGTAACCATCTGTGCCCTAAATCTACTGTAGACAAAATGAATGTTTAGAGACCAAAGCAGACCAGGAGAAACCGACACTATTCATTGGGTGTGCTTCAGCGACTTCTTCCTGTGAACCTTCCCCACATGATGAGGTGGATGGAACAGTGTGAGGGACTTCCCACGTGTAGAGTTCAATCCATTAATTTCATACACATCTTTCAAGACTGCTTCTCCACAGCTTAACACTGAAACTTTGGATCTCACAATTTGTTTCAAAGATTTCAGCCCTGAAGGACACCTGAGACATAATCGAGGCCAACTCTTCATTTCATACACAAGGAAACTGGAAGTGTACAGTTTAAAACTGGGATCAAAACGGATCCCAGCTATAAACGGAAACGTTCCATTGAGCACACAAAGATGTCTTTGGAAGATGTCTAAACCCTGCAAGAATGTATCCTGCTGCTCAATCTTTAGCTGTAATCCTATTTGTTAAATGCTGGGCAATCAGCTTCTAAAGCCCTTTTGGGCTATTCCGAATCCTCAAGTAAGAGAATTCCATTCAAACACAGGGTGGAGGCGACTGTGGCTACATCACGTGCCCTACTCGCTCCTCTCCCTCCTCCTCTCCATCCACAGGAACAGAAATGAAGCTCTGCCTTTACGGTTATTGTTGTTGTCTTTCCTAATGTGACAAGAGGCACCGAAGAATTTGTAAACATCAAATTCACTAAATTTGCAGACAAAAAATTCACTGAAATAAAAATTTTTGTTAGGCTTGTTTCAGTTTGTTTGAGACCCTGCCCATCATTCGCATGAATTATGAAATATAATATAATTCATTAAACAAAATTAAATAAGCTATAAACATCTACGATGTTAATCGTCAATCAAAATGAATCGTTTGAGCCACTGGTGGAGAAAGAAGAAGGAGCTATTTAATGAGCCTTGCGTGGCAGATGATGCTTCCTGTACTATTGTGTTTGTTGGGATGATCCTTCCAAGACCTCTAGCAAATATACATGAAAAACTGCCATACAGAGAAGTAAACTGAGGCTTGCAGAGGCTGATTCGAGCCTCACAGATAACAGCATGGGAAGCTGACATCTGAACCAAACCAGTCTCACTCCAAGCCCGGTCTTGCCTCTACTGCACAAGTTAGTACTGCGACAAGTACTAACAAAAAATAAGAAAAGATGTAGGTCCTACTGCCAAAGAATTTCTGTTCTAAAGACACACTTGGGCCTCACACCCTCACCCATCTAAGAGTCGGAGATTTCCAGTGACATTCTCAAGTATTAGCTCCCCTGCAGCATCCGTCCTCCCTCAGATCCTCACTGCAAGGTCACTGGTGTGGCAACAGGCCTGGTGGTGGCCGGGGGGCTCTCGGCCCCCCCAACCATGGTCTCTATTCTATTTCACCATAAATTCTTCGCCGGGCTTACTCATAACTACATGAACAATGTATGACAATATTAAAACAATCAAACAGAAGTACCACGCTGGAGTGTGAAGTATGAAATACTACATCAGGTGAAAATTCCCTCTGCAGATACCAGTTTCCTTTTGGAAGTCCTGGCTCATCCCTGCCCTGTCAGCATTCTGCCCTCAGCCAGAGCTGGCTGCACTCTGAGCTGGCTAATCTTGGCTGAATTCCACAGGATTTTAGTTGGCCTCAGTAATGTTTCTGCTTAGCTCTCAAGTCCGGAGATACTTATTCTATAAATGATTTCCATTTTTATACTGAACCTCTGAAACCCTCCAGACGGAGGAATATTTTAATTGACTCTTATTAAGAATAGGAGCCGAACTGTAATGGTGGTTGCCAGGGGCCTGGGTGGAACAATTTTGCTCTGTATATTATCTATTTGTTTTTTTAAAGATTATTACTTTTAAGAAAAACAGATACATTTTTTCCTCTTTATTACATAACCGAGACTAAAAAAACAGCTATGTTCATTCCAGCTTTGAAACAAGACGAAACCCAAGAAACCTGAATTTTGCACCTCTAACATTAACACAAACAAGTGCTAGACACACGTGACCTTAACAGAGGAGGAAACCATCACACCAATACGAGGAATGGTTCTGGCTACAGTGCTGCACCACCAGAATACACCTGACCAGAAACCCCTAAGTCAAGTCTGAATGATCGTCAAGTCTGAATGATCGAAGTCTACATATCCAGGACCCTACCATCTCTCACGACCTCTGCCACCAGAGTCCTTCCTGGTCAAAGCCACGATTCCTGCTGCAACGGGCTGGCCTCCTAACTGGTCCTCCAGCTGCTGTCCCCAATCCCCCCCACCCTGCCCCTGGTCGAGTCTCACACGAGTCAGTTGATCCCATTAAAATAAGTGAACTCTTAGCACTCCTCTAATCAAAACTCTGCAGCAACCCCTCCATTTTGCCAGAGGAAATGCCAACATCTTCACAACGGTCTCCAGTGCTTCCTTCTGTGACCGTCCCCCTGACCTTGACTCTGAGCACTCTCCTCCCAGCCACAATGGTCTCCCCGCTGACCATCAGGGATGTTCCTGCCATAGGGCCTCTGCCCTGGCTGTTCCCCGTGCCAGGGAGCCCCACGGCTAGCCCCTCACCCTTCCGATCTTGGTTCAAATATCGCCTTCTCAGGGAGGACTTAGCACCCTCAGTGAGGGCTGCCCTGGCCATTCCTTTGCAAAAAGTGGAAACTTCACCTCCCCCCAACCCATATCTGCATTCTCAGCCCTTTTACCCTGCTCTGTGTTTTTTCCAGGCTGCTTATTCACCCTCTAACACACTCTTATCCATTGTGATTACTGTTTATTTCTCACCCCAGAATGTAAGCTCTACAGTGCCAGAGATCTTCATGTTGTTTACTAATATTATCCCCTGCCTAGAATAGTGCCTGAGACAGAGTCAGGAACTCAACTCACATTTGCCAAACCCATGATGAATTAAAGTGAAACGAGCACAGTGAAAGTGGCCTCTTGCAGCACATGGAGACCCAACACACAAGATTCTTGCCACTCCCAGGGATGAATGGAACTGGGAAAAGCAAATCAGGAGTCACAAAAGTACAAGAGTGATGGCTCACACCCTAGTTCTGGGGAACCGAACTATAAATAATCACGCAAGGCCTGAAACACAGGGTTAGAGTGTCTCTGACGAAATCTGAACTCCTGCTTTTAGCAAGTTCAACCTATCAGAATCCAGTCATCTGTCCACAACTAGCCCAAGAAAAGTGTATGCCTGGAGAAGCCTCTGATTGAATGACTCAAACTACCATACAGTGGTCTCCTCCAACCTGATCCCTTCTCTAATCTTTCATCCTTTATCACATTATCTCAAAACAGGGTTCGATCACTTCAAAGGCAGCTCTTGAAAGGAATATTAGGGGGCAGGGGGAGCAGACCCATTTAATTATGTCTCTTTAGCCTGGCCCTCTATTTTAGAAGCTTGGGGGAGGGGATGAGACAGTGAAGAACTTCAATGGATTAAAAAAAGGATCCATCCCTTAAAAAAGAGCTGCCTGTCATAACTACCTATTGTGGAAAGACGGAACGACCACAAGATTGGGAGGACAGGAACCACAGAATATCCAGGATTTCTAGAGGGAATGGGAAAAAGTTGGAAATAGGTAGTTTCCAAATGTTCACACGATACGCATTCCTACATGTTGACGCTGTCAAGAGGTTTGTCCTGTGTAAAAAACACACGAAAATGTATGGACATCTACAACCAAGAAAAATCATAGGGGACTAATAAAAATGGCTGAAGCTGATGAAGGGAGGCCAGGTCCGAGGACTCAGAGCAGGTCTCGCAGGACTAGCCACGAGGGTCCTTGGCTTTGCAAAGGATGGAAATCAAATGCAAGCCAAAAGGAAGTGAGAGCAGAGTTTATTGAAGACCTTGAGAGAGCAGACACAGACAGAGCGTCTCGGAGACTCAGAAAGGAAAAGGAGCACGTGCTTCATCTGTACTTAGGGTCTGGAATTTTTATTGAGGTTGGTGGACCGGGGCACGTGTCCTCTCAGGCATCCAGGAACTGGTCAAAGAGGGACGCGTGCTCAGGTGGCCTCCATAAGTCACTTATACCCTGGGGCCAGGGGTCTTAGCATCAAGGTGCCTGGAGTCAGTGGTCTTGAAAAACATTCATGACGACCTCATCCAGATACTCCTTAGATGTTCTCTATTGGGCCGGACGACTCCAAAGAAATCATTAACTCCTTAATCTTTATAAGGTGGACATACCTGAAGGCATGTGTAAGGTGGGGGTGCAGGTCCCAGCAAGAAGAGAAGCAGGAAAAGCAGCAAAGGGGGAAAAAAAAAAACCAGCTTTTTCTTTCATGGGGTCCCTTCGGTTTCCCTATCTCAAAGAGATTTTAAAAACTACTGCACTCTTAGGCAGTCCCAGGAGCTTGAATTAATTCACTGAATCCTGTTTAACAACTCCTATGAATTAGGTGCTATGCCCATTTTAGAGATGAGGAAAGCAAGGCTTGGTGTTCTTTCACAGTTCTGTCATTCTCCCCGCTCCTTCTTCTCCCTTTCATCCTCCTACTAGAGTGCTTGGTAGGTTGTCCATTATCTGTTTTGGCCAGTCTGCCCTGGCTTATGTCTGTTGTTCTGGCCTACATAGTAATAGCACCTACTTTCGCTTTTTTTTTTTTAATTGCAGGAAAAAACACGTAACATGAAATTTACCATCTTAACCGGGTTAAGATGGAGTCAGGTTACAGACTGAGCCAGCCAGGCTCCCCCCATCTTAACCGTCTTTGTTTTTAAATTTACCTTCACTTTTATTTTTTTTTTAAAGATTTTATTTATGTATTTTGAGAGAGAGAGAGAAAGCGAGCACAAGCAGCAGGTACGGCCCGCAGAGGAAGAAGCAGACCTCCCACCAAGCAAGGAGCCCAATGCGGGCGGGCCAATCCCAGCACCTTGGGACCACGACCTGAGCCGAAGGCAGACGCTTAATGACTGAGCCACCCAGGCGCCCCTTACTTTTACTTTTAAAAGGGTCCCAGTTTAGACTATAAATTATCTGATCAGACTTCTCTACTTTAAGTTCTCTACTGTAACTGCTTACTTCCCTGCCTCCCTGAGCAGACTGCGAGCTTTTGGAGAACAAAACGGGGTGTCCTGTGATTTTATGCTCACAACCCAGCAGAGTGCCAGGCAGATAGTAAGTAAATGTTTAATAAGTGAGCAAACTGAATGAGTGTTATTGTAAAATCTCTCCTAGTTAACTTTCATTTTACAGAGGGAGTCTGCCCTCTACCAGGTTCAGAATTTGAAACTTGTAAACTGTTCCTGATGTACTGGAGACAGATAATGTAACTAGAGACAGAGCCAGTGGTCTACGGAACGCCGTCTGTGTGTGTTGCTGCACAAAAGAACAGTCATTCACCCACCAGTGGGCCGCCACAGGAGACACTGGCTGCAAGGAAATGTGAGTGGGCTTATAAATCTCTGGGCAGATTCACAAGACTGGAATAAAGAACAATAATAAAAACAAAGAAACTACCTAAAGAAGGGTCTCAAAACACAGAGAAGAAAGTCAAGGGCTCCACTTAAACATCCTTTTAAAATTCAAGTATTATCTTTAGGATGCAAAGCCCTGCACTGTCAGCATATAGCCTCCTGGAGTGAATCACAACACAAATGTGCTCTGAGTTAATCCCGTACCTTTGTGAAGAGGGAAAAGAATAACCTCCAATTTCAGTGCATTTTACAAACCTAAAATGCAATATTTAATATGAAGCGAAACATCCCATCCTTCCCTCCGTCCCTCCCTTTCTCTCTGTCTCTGTCTCTCTCTCACACATACACACACACACCTCCAATGTTCTACATGAAGTTCAACAGAGCAAAAAGATAAAAACAAAATTAAGAAAAAAGGATGGAAGGAAGTGTGGTTTGTATTGACTTACAAACAGAAAATCCCACTACACTACTAACTGGGATAGTTTCATCAACATCATACTACTGAAGTTCTGTTTTGGTTTGGTTTTCCAGGCTCCACCCAGATTTTTGAATCACTAGTACATGCGGCCGCTCCGCAACCAGTCTAGTCCTCTCTGTATTCTTCCAGATGGCAGCTGTCATCTGGGCCTGAGGAAACCCAAAAGGACCAATCTGGCCAGCCATCACACTGTGTTCTTTAAAACTCACTCAGAGTCGAGGTAGCTGCCACTTGATTATTTCTAACTCTGTTTAAGATACGAAGTCCAAAAGATATATTCAATTCAGAATAGTCTCGATTGCTTTAAAGTCTGCTGTTTCCCAGGTAAACAAGGTCCCTTAATTCTCACCGATTTAACGAAGAGAGTATTGTGGGGCTATCAGTGTACCTGTACTGAACATGACTAGCCCTCAATCTACCGGAGGTGTCCATCTGCCAAACGCAAGAAGGGAGGAGGGGACGAGAGGAGACGGACATGATTTTGCAGCAGGAATCCCATGCCTTATACAGAGAAAATATATTTTTCTAAATCACTTCAACTT
Organism: Halichoerus grypus; assembly: GCF_964656455.1. Taxonomy (NCBI): domain Eukaryota; kingdom Metazoa; phylum Chordata; class Mammalia; order Carnivora; family Phocidae; genus Halichoerus; species Halichoerus grypus. Next base: position 60,698,366 of record NC_135715.1, on the reverse strand, counting down.
TAGTAAACACATGGAAGCCAACAGGACTAGATCACCATGTTTTATATGGAAGGGACGTTCTAACCTAATAGGACGAGGAAAAGGGCGCAGGGCCTGGCCCAGAGGGAAATGCGAAAAGAGGAGAGCCAGAGTCAGGAGAGGAAGTGGGTGAGGTGTGTCCCAACCTCCCCTCTTGAAAGGTGTACTCACAGGGTGAAAGAAGAAAGAAGGCCTCTGCCATGCTTCCCATTTAGGATTCTGGGAAAAGACTGCCTCGCAGGCCACACCACACCAACTGGGTCCGGTCAGTTCCATCAAAGTCAACAGTGCTACAGCAAAGTCAGACGGAACAATGGCTGGAGTTGATTTTTTACCTCCGTGGCCCTGATTTTTGTTTTGTTTCCACGAGACCCAGAAAATCCTGCCTGAACAGGGTGAGAGAGAAGTGAGCAGATGCAGATGGGGTGGGGTGGGCGGGGGGTCATGGGAGTGCCTGGTAAGGGGCGAGGGGACGCCACTACAAAACCCACAGGGGGCCAGATCACTAGGCCAAGAGCTGGCTGAAGGATATGGCAGAGGCCCAGAGGGGAAGCATGGCCGCAAGAGCCAAAGGGAAGTGGAGCCTGCCAGGAGCACTACCAGGCATGACGGAGCATGACAAGCAAAACAGGAGTTCGACCTGCGAGAGCTTTCAGCAGCAGACTCCAGGGAGGGGCGTCATCCCTCAGCCATCTCCAGGCCGGGCAGTGGGCCAGAGCAGCTGCTTCATGGCAGAGCCAAAAGGGCTCTGGAGGTCACCAGGTGGGTTTCCAGATCCCATCCACCACCACCACCGCCCCCCCGCACCCAGTCCTCTCCCCCTTCCCCAGATGCCACTTTAGTGAGGACCCTTAAGGAAAAGGAAGTATAAGAATCAGAGCAGTTCACATGTTTAAAAAGGACCATTTCCCTAAAAACCATTTAAACTGTTGCATCAGACTAATTTTACTGGATTACACTATATTTAAGCTGCTCTCCCCATCCACTTCCATAGTGGGAAGGGGCTTGTAAGGAGGATCATGCCAAATGATTCAAAAATAAGGAATCATTCTCTCTGCCTGCGTGTTCCATAAGTAACCACTGCTTCTTCTCACCCTTATTTCTGACTGCCCACAGCATGAGGCAGAGTGAGGGAAATAGTCCCCAATCCTACGTGAGCGCCCTCAGTCCCATTATCTAATTGTGGAAGGGTCAGGGAGAGAACCTCCACTAAACACCCTCTGGAGTTCCTCTTTATTTGCCTGTTGGGGAAGGTGGAAGAAGTACGTCTTGTGAGGAATGACCCAACAGACATAGCTGAGAGAGAAAAGGAAAGCCAAAGAAAGAAAGTGAGGCACCATTTTTTTTCCTACGTTGAGCTCCGCCGCTCACCCTTACGGTACATTTTTATAAAGAGGCAAAAGGCATCACCTATTTTGTTCCCTTCTCTAGCCTCACCAGAGGTGGATAAGCTCCAGCCATCTTGGAACAGCTGCCTGATGAAAGGTATGTGGCACTGCTTACTCCCTCTTCAACACACCCTCTCCCAGCACTCACAATGGCGACAGGGAGGGAGGAGGCACCCCAGGCCTTTATTGTGTGGCTCTGGCAAGCCTCCCATCTTCTGCAACTGTGATGTTCTGTGTCCAGGGAAATTCCAGCAACATTCTGGGAGAATGGGGATTAGTCACAGGCTGACGCCGTATACTAACAGTGAAGGTTTGGGGTAGGTCAGGAGCAACAGCAACGGGTACGTTCACCTTATACGAGGTAAACAGGCCGCATATACTCTACCACAGGAAACCCTTCAGACATCTACTGATGATTTCAAGATCCACTCATTATCTGTAAATCATGAAGCTCTCCAGGGTAGAGACCAGGTGGTACATCTGGACTGACTCCGCTTATTAATCCATCCATCCACCTACACAGGCATTCATATACCTAACTTTAACGACACACGTTGTGGAATCCCACTGTGATACACAGCAGAACAAGATACAGTCCCTGCCCTCAAGAAGCTCAGAAGCTGGTAGCAGAGGGGCACCTGGGTGGCTCAGTCGTTAAGCGTCTGCCTTCGGCTCGGGTCATGATCTCAGGGTCCTGGGATTAAGCCCCACGTCAGCTCTCTGCTCAGCGGGGAGTGTGCTTCTCCATCTCCCTCTACCTGTCACTCCTCCTGCCAGTGCATGTGCTCTCTCTCCCTCTCTCTGTGTGTCAAATAAATAAAGTCTTTAAAAATAATAATAATCTTTAAAAAAAAAAAAAGAAGCTGGAAGCAGAGACAGATTAACTATTGAAGCACCACACTGTCAATTCTTAGTTTATTATCAATACCGCAGAGTCAGAGACAAGCCATCCATTAGCCTAAAGCAAACTTCTAATAATGAGGATTATGCGAAATAACACTGCGCGAGCGCAGAGCCAGTGCTCAAAACAATGTGACCTTCATACGCTCTTTTTACTGATACTCTTAAGGAAGTGCTGCCGGGGGGCGCCTGGGTGGTTCAGTTGGTTAAGCAACTGCCTTCGGCTCAGGTCATGATCCTGGAGTCCCGGGATCGAGTCCTGCATCGGGCTCCCTGCTCAGCAGGGGGTCTGCTTCTCCCTCTGCCCTCTTCCCTCTCGTGCTCTCTGTCTCTCATTCTCTCTCTCTCAAATAAATAAATAAAATCTTTAAAAAAAAAAAAAAAAGGAAGTGCTGCCGGGGCGCCTGGGTGGCTCAGTCGTTAAGCGTCTGCCTTCGGCTCGGGTCATGATCCCGGGGTCCTGGGATCGAGTCCCACATCGGGTTCCCTGTTCTGCGGGAAGCCTGCTTCTCCCTCTCCCACCACCCCTGCTTGTGTTCCTGCTCTCGCTATCTCTCTCTCTGTCAAATAAATAAATAAAATCTTAAAAAAAAAAAAAAAAGGAAGTGCTGCCAAAATGTAGCACCGAACCCAGGTGACCCAGGGTCACGAGACAAAATACTGCTGAATTTGTAGAGTGTTTATCCCTTGTACTTGAGAGGCATCCCAAATTTTGGCCTTAAAGTATATTTCCACATCAGCTAAGGTGTGATCCCTCTCTTCCTAAGACTTTGATTTCTACAGTCAGTCCAAGGCTGCTGAATGAATAAATGGCAGATGCAATTAAGAGAAGTAGAAACACATGGGTAGCTTCATCCTTTCTAATCAAGCTTCTTTAAGTAGTACGACGACTTAAGAGCTTTTTCTATTTAACAACTAGAGAAGAAAAAGACAACCAGTAAATCAAACATGTTAGCTTGGAAATTTAAGGCCTAGAAAGTGAGCCAACTTCTCAAATAAATCAGGCTACGGACACATTTCTTGAAATTTCTGGACAGTCAACCCACCATTTTTATTGAAGTGGCAGGAGAGATTTTTCTACCTCCCCCCAGATCCTAGGAGAAAGGTTTGTCTGTCTTCATCCATCCCAAGCAATCTAAGGACGTGAAACGTTTGCTCATGCATGAGAAGACAGGATGGAAAAGAGCTGAGTCCTTCAGGGAAGTAAGAGGAAAATGACTGAGGGAACTAGGGAGAAAAGGAAGAAAGATCAGAGGGAGGAGAAACTCCATCATGCCCAGAAGAGGACAACTTCAGACTATTCGCACTATACTAAACGATGGGGCATCACAATAGTAAAGAACTCTGTACTTGGACTTCATGTGTACAGAATATTGTCTAAAAAGATTTCCTTTCTGTTGATGGAATGTACCTTCCCTGTCAGCCAAACCCAAACAAACATAGCTAAAGAGTTACTGCTATAAAACACATCCCTGAGGGGCGCCTGGGTGGCTCAGTCGGTTAAGCGTCTGCCTTTGGCTCAGGACATCATTTCAGGGTCCTGGGTTCGAGCTCAGCAGGGAGACTGCTTCTCCCTCTCCTTCTGCCCTTCCCCCCACTCATGCTCTCACACTCTCTCTGCCTCTATCTCTCAAATAAAATCTTTAAAAAATCAAAATAAGGGGTGCCTGGGTGGCTCATTCAGTTCAACGTCTGAGCCTTCGGCTTAGGTCCTGATCCCAGGGGCCTGGGATTGAGCCCTGTGTCAGGCCCCCTGCTCAGTAGGGAGCCTGCTTCTCCCTCTCCCTCTGGCCTGCTCCCTGGCTCGTGCTCTCTCTCTCTCTTTGCACTCTCTCTCTCAAATAAATATCTTTAAAAAATTGTTTAAATAAAAAATTAAAATAAAATAAATCAAAGAGAATACATCCCTGATAGCTACCATAAATAGGAATTTCTTATTAAATAGATTAAGGCCTCACTACGTTAGAATTTTATAAAAATATACCAAAAGCCCCACAGAAATTTCCTTTATAATACTTTCTTTATAGATACAGTTAGAATAAACAATTTGGGGGGAGGGAGTTTTCAAAATATTTAAGAAACATTTTCACAAAATCTTACTTTAAAAATCTCTACATACAGACAAATCTCTTTAACTTCCACAGGTTTGATACAATGACATGAACTCAACAAATGCCTACTGATTCAATTAATATGCAAGTCAGTTCATACATATTTCTTAAGAAATTCACCTAGCTGAGTATAAATAATCTATAAAAACGAAAACCCTTGTAACACCAGAACTATGTGCCAGGCACTGTTCTAGAAGCTCATCTCACAGTCCCCCTTTGAAGGGCTGTGATAGCCATTAAGGTGCTCACAAGTACTCAGATTCTCCTCCTTCCAAGCACATTAGAATGACACTTCCTGGCCTTCAATTCAGACATGACCATAGCGCTTGCTTTAATTAATAAAGAGTAAGTGGAAGTGCTGGGTGTCACTTCTGGGAAGAAGTCTTTAAAAGCCAGTGCAGGCTCCGCTAAGCCCCTTCCTCGTCACGGTGAGGGGCGAAGCTCAAGTCGGTGGAGCCTCTCAGACCACCAGCTCTGTTAGGGAAGCTCACAGACAACGCTCAATAGTCATGAATCAGGAGTGACAAATAAATCTTTGTGATGTAAGCCCCCGAAATTTGGAGGCTGTCTGTTATTATAATCTAGCCTATCCTGACTCATAGGAGGTAGGTGAAAAAACATTTTCTCCCAATAGTCTGTCATTTAGATTGTTAATCTAGACTGTTTTCTTCTTACACATCATTTCCTCCTCTACCACTCCCAGGAAACAAGCCATAAAAATCACTATCTGCATTTTAGAATTTTTATAGAATCAAAAATGTATTTATCCCTTTACTTTTTAAAATTCTGCTTTAAAACAGTTGTTAGCAACTTTAAAAAAAGGCAAATCATTCTTGCAAAACACATACACACACACACACACATGATTTGCCCCTGCCTGAGATTCAAATAATATCTATGTACAAAAAGTGAAAAATCATCACATCTCTTACCCCAATTCTTTTATGTGCATAAATAGATTCACTTTTTTAAGAGAGGTGTCACATACATATTACTTTGCAACTTGCCTACTTAATAGTCCACGGACAGCTCGCCAGTTAATAATTACATTGTGTGGCTATAACATAATTTATTTAACCATGTCCTAACTGATTGATATTTTGGTTCATTCCACATTTTTATTTAATTGCAATTCTACAATAAACATCCTTGTAAAATCATGCTAATATTTCTGTAAAATTTATCCCAAGAAATGGACCTGCTGAGTCAAAGGGTATGGACATTTTGCATTTTGACAGGTACTGCCAAACTGCTCTCCAAAATGATGGTATCAGGGTGCCTGGCTGGCTTAGTCGGGAAAGCATGCAACTCTTGATCTTGGGGTCGTGAGTTCAAGCCCCATGTTGGGCATGGAGACTACCTAAGAAAAAAAAATGATGGTATCAACCCAACAGGACTACCAACAGTATATGAAAGTGCCTTTTCTCCCTAGATCTTACAAAACTGGTTATTATTAATTTTTAAAAATATTTGTGGGGCGCTTGGGTGGCTCAGTTGGTTGGGCGACTGACTTCGGCTCAGGTCATGATCCTGGAATCCCTGGATTGAGTCCCACATCGGGCTCCCTGCTCGGCGGGGAGTCTGCTTCTCCCTCTGACCCTCCCCCCTCTCATGTGCTCTCTCATTCTCTCTCTCTCAAATAAATAAAATCTTTAAAAAAATAAAAAATAAAAAAATAAAAATAAAAATAAAAATATTTGTGAAGCGGGAATTACAAAAAATGGTGTTTTAGTGTTTAATTTATATTGCTTTTACTATCTTTTTCTAGTTTTTGACTATCTGTATATTTTCTTCAGAGAAATATATGCCTATCCATATTTTTAAATAAAGTTATGTTTTTACTATTTATTTATAGATGCTTTTTATCTATTACGAATATTAAGACTCTTAAATCTATGTTGGAAGTATTTTCTCCAAGTCTTCATTTATGAATGCTGGGTACCAACACGCAGATTTTTTTAAATTAATATGTTTAAATTTGTCAAAATTTCCCATTATAATATCTGGGTTTCAAGATAAAGTCCTTTAAGCTCATAGGTTGACTGTGAGAACATTTCCACAAAGAATACAATTAATCCTGTTTTTGGCTCTTTAAATCCACCCTGAACTTACTTTATTCTTTACTATAAATGTGTACATGATATGTCTCTCTGAATGCTAAGGCTTAAATAAGATAATGCCCCCAAAGCAACCAGTGCAACATCCAGTATGCTGTTTTCAATAAATATTCCTTTATTGGGGCGCCTGGGTGGCTCAGTTGGTTAAGCCACTGCCTTCGGCTCAGGTCATGATCCTGGAGTCCCGGGATCGAGTCCCGCATTGGGCTCCCTGCTCAGTGGGGCGTCTGCTTCTCCCTCTGACCCTCCCCCTCTCATGTGCTCTCTCTCTATCATTCTCTCTCAATAAATAAATAAAAATTTAAAAAAAAATAAAAAATAAAAATAAATATTCCTTTATTATAATTCCTCCCGAGTCCCATTAGTTTAGAAACAGACACACAATTCTTTCCAAAATACTTGCCATCAGAATTCCAGTTGTGTTCAGAGTGACGACACATCCCATGTTTCCCAGCCTTGTGTACACCTAAGGGTGGCAGTATGACACAGTTCAGGTTAACGAGATGTAAGTGGAAGTCACAGAACTGAGCTTCCAGGAAGCTCCTTGAAAGAGAACAGGAGCAGCTGCGATCTGCCTTTTGCCACCTGCCCTCCCCCTTCTTCCTGCCTGGAAGGCAGATGCAATGCTGGCTGGAGAGCAGCCATCTTGAGACTTCAAATCGATAAGATCACTAAAGGGGCTGAAGGGGTCTGTGACGGTTCTGACCAATCCTGGAATGCCCACCTCTGTATTTCTCATTACAAGAGGAAAAAAAACCCCTTTAACTGGTCTGAGACAGTAATTTTCTGTTTTCTGTTAATTGCAGCAGAATATAATATCTAAACTCCATGTCATGATTCACCCAACATCTTCATACAGATTTTTAAGCGTTCTTCCCATTTTCACGGCTTGAGGTGGTCCTCTGAACAGAAGTTATGCTGGTTTGAAGGGCAAGTTCTCCATTCACAGATACATTAATTTAAAGAGGAGAAATCAAATCATTAAGCACTTCAAGTAGAAATCCAAGTGCACCCTACAGAGAAGTCAGTAGTCAGCAACATATGCTGTCACCTGTGCTAATCCTGGGGTTCAATCACCCTTATCAGGACACCACACAACTCATTTCAGTTGTGAAGTAAAATCTTAGGGACAAAAGAGATCTTGAAGGAAAAAAAAAAATCACAGCATTGGAGGAATTCTTAATAATTATACAAGACTAAATTTTTATTTTGCCATTAATCCCCGAAAACTTGGGCTCACTTTTAGTTTTAAATGAAATTAAGAATTAAGAAAATATCCCAGTAGGAACCCAGTGAAAGCCCCACCATGTATTTCCCTAGATTAGGGAGGAAAAGAACAAGCTGAAGGAATTATTTAACCACTCTGCTACCAGGAAGAACAGACTCAAAATGCTGGTCCTCTTCTAGTCCTCTCGCTTCAGCTAGCCAGCTCTCTAAGCCTGAAGAAGCAAGGGCTGAGGGAAGACAGATTCTACCCCCCACAGCAGTCCTCTCCTCTGCAGAACAGCAGTCTCTTCAACTGGGCAAAGAGGAGGTGGGGGCCATAGACTGCAATCCCCTCTAGGACACTGGGCACTAGCTCAGTCCTCTTTGCTGCTCCCTCCTATCAGCCACCACTGCCTCCAAGAATAATGGTCTTTCAAAAAATACCTAATCCTACCCCAGCAAGTATCTCTTACATGGCATTGAATATTTTTTAATTGAATTCTTCAACTATAAATAAACTCCCTTACTCAGATTGAAACACTGTCCTGATTTGCCTCTGTAATAAGAAGCAATGTGACACATACTACTGGTCACAGTCTCTTTACCCTCTACCTGTAAGGGGGGAAGGAAGATGAAAAGAAAAGCGGGTGGAATGCAGACAGAACGTCAACAAAGAATGGCAGTACAAAGAACATCATGTATATGGTCAACCAAAAGCTTTCATATTAGCCAATGTCAGTACAGCTTCTGAAGTCAGACATGTAGTCCCTTCTCTCATTCAATCCAATAGGTTGGTCAGTTGCCATTTTAATTCCTTTATAAATGAACCCATCCCACTTCTCAACACTTAACACAATTCTTGAAATATATATCCACAGACTTAGGCAGAGTTCAACAAACTTTTTAGAATGTATATTCACAAAACAATTTTTAAAATTACTTTAGTTGTAAAAGAACTTCCCTTCAAGTTGTTAATTTGTAAACAAAGTTCTCATTTAGGTCAGCCAAATTAAGAAAAGTTGGTAACCGCATCAGTAAGAATTTTGAAGCAGTGTTTGTTACAGGTAATTAATCACCAAATAATTAGGAATTGTCTAGAATGTATTTCAAACACAAATACCTAAATTGGTAATATGGTTCCCTCCCAAGTAGGGAGGCAGGGCTGTTTATAGAGAAGCTACATTGGGAAACAGGAAGACCACCAGGCAAGGAATTAGAATATGTGTTTTAATTCTCCTGGCTTCCATAGTGAGTTCACCCTCTAGTGATGATCATTCCATTTAGAGCTCCAAGTCTCCACTTCTTGCCTGTAAAATGGCAATAATGATACCAATTATCAGTCAGCCGGAGTAAGAAAAACTTATTCTCTGGTAACAAGAAGTCAGCAGTGCGGTAGCTCCAGGGCTGGCTAATTTGGTAGCTGGTTCTTTCCGTCTTTTTCTCCCACTATAGTCAGCATCCAACTTAATTTTAGTCTACCTTTCCCTCTAGTCACAAGACTGCCGTAGCAGCTCCAGGTGGTCAAATCCAGTCATGACCAAAAGCGGCAGAAAAACAGGGGATGTTTCTTTCCTGTGTGTCCCTTTCAAAGGGGGAGGGAACTTTTCCCACATGTACCGTTACCCCCAGCAGACATCCCCTCTTAGATCACTAGCCGGAATGGTGTCACATGCCCATGCCTAAACTAGTCCCTGGCAAAAGGAATGAACTTACTGTAACAGGCTTAGACTACTCGGGATTTAGTCCTAAGTTATGTGAGGCAGGGGTACACACCTGAACAAAATCAGGGTTCAACGAACCAGAAAGAATAAAGTAGACAACTGGGCAAATAATCAGCAGTGTCAGGAACCCCTTACTGCAGTGAGGACCAAATGGTAAAGCATGAAAAATCTGTAAAGTATAAAATGCTTTACAGATGTAAGAGATTATTATTCACTCAAGAATGTTGTATATTAAGGAAACAATAGTTCCCCAAAATCTTTATGATGAAATAGATTCACTGAAAAGATATTCTTTTGTAAAAAATCACAAAACAGCAAACTATAGTGACCATCATTCAAATTGTAATGATGAAATATGAGGTTTTGAACTACTATGAATATACGCATTTTTCAAATATATGCAGATTGGTAATAAGAAGCATCAGCAATAGGTTTTACAGCCAATATATTCTTCCATCCTATATTCAATACTTTCTGAGCATCTACTATGAGGTACTATTCTAAGCACTGAGGATACTGTAGTGAACAATGCAAAATCCCTGCCTAGTTGGTGCTTATATAACCACACTTAACTGCATAACTACTTTTGAAGACCAGCACTCTTAATCACCAACATATGCTGAATTCAAGGTATCAGAATATGTATAATTTTAAATTAACCGTAATAACTTTGGTTTTTGTTTACTTCCCCACACCACCCACAAATAAAACCATGAATCTAGGGGGGAAAAAATGGACAGGTGCTCTCCAACAGAAGAAAGGATGTGTTAACCAGACTCTTCTTTGTTGCTTTTTTCCCTCAATTCTGGATGGATGCCCAAAAGCAAAGCCACGTATCAGCTATCAGTTCTGAAAATGAAAATGATACTTGCAAAGGGCAGAGCTAAAATAGCATCAATATCTATACTCTAAAAACAATCAAATACACACAAAATAAAATCTGAGAATCCGGAGAACAACCTACATGTTTGCCATGACTGTTGTCCATTAACAGTAAATCTGACATTATACTTTATACTTTCCACATTATACTTCGTATTTTTTTGACATTATAGAGGAAGCTTACAAGTAAATTCACACCAATCCTTACAAAGTAAGATAAATGATGTTACTGGATGCAAAGAAGGCTTAGTTGCCTTATTTTTCATATTTGCAAAAATAGAGTTTGATGATATCAAGGAATCATACAAATTAGAAACGGGAATGAAACTGAGGTACTTAAGCAAATATTCATCACCTGGCTTCTAATTAAAAGAATTTTCTCTACTAATTTCATACAATAAATATATAATACTTATGCACATTTATTTGAGGGGGGGAAAAGTGTATTTCCTAAACAAATGAGTATTTAGCAGAGCTTTTTAATGATTCACTTTACTTAGCTCCTTTAGAGATATTCACTCAAGGCTGTCCCAAATTTGCTCTTTTTATTGAGAAAGATACATGATTTCCTATTTCTGTTTTCAAATAGAGGGCAGTGTGAAAGCATTACTTTGTGTTAACCAAGCCACCAACCCCCCCACCGTTCCCATTATTGTGTGCAACACACAAAGTGGCAACCGAAAGATAAACTCATTACTCTTCCCTAAACTTTGCTTTTTTTCTTACTTCCCAAATCCCTGAGACTTCATATCCATATACAAATTACCAATGGAAAGAATCAGATAGTTAGCTCTTAGGCCAAAGAAAGCCAAATATGTCTGGGGGAAAAACAGCAAAGATGATACAACTCTGAATCCAACTCAGAAGATATTCACAACTATCACCTGCTTGAGGTGAGTGATATCCTTTCTATCTACGCATATCCATCTTCATGTATTCGCCACCCAACCACAGAACCTGGCCAAACCTAGTAGGAACTCATATTTGCCATTTTTAGTGCTACCCTCTGGGCTTGGGTGTAAGTCAAAAAAGACAAGAAACTATATGTGCCGAGTTTTCAGTTCCATTTTTGACTAATCAGCATTGATCAGAAAGAACTCCTTTGGGGAGTCGGCAAGAGAACAGACTAAGAATTAGACCTTCAGGGCTTGCTCTAAATCAACTTCCCTTAGAATCAATTTAGCTTTTAAAAATGAAGATGGGGTTGCCTAATGCACCATATGATGAATGGATGCATGTACTTGACATCTCAGCACACTGAGGCAACCTCCCTGAGTGAATTTTCAAGGTAACAGACAGATGTCTTTTCAAATACCACTGTTTCTTTTCATCACCTTTATGATACTCTTCCTAAAATATTTTCCTATGTTCTTAAACATTTTTTATGCCTTAATTATAGATATCCCAGGAACTACAGTCTTGCACAGAGATTGCTTTTTCTAACACTAAATGTCCCAAACTCTCACTTTGTTTTTAGTTCTTATATCCACTTCCTGTAATTTTGCTAAGGTCAACTGTCAATTCTCGATTTATTATTAGGAATACCCTAATTAGCTCTTTTCATGGTCCTAATATTTTGAGGGCCAGATGATCAAGTTTGTTAGCATTCTGGCCAAACTAAATAGTGGCAAATGAAAAGTCAGAATACTGTTTACCTCTTGGGGGTTGTAATCAGCAAAGGACACACAAGGTCCTTCTGAGGGGCCAAGAGTATTAAATGTCTTGACATGGATTTCTTTTCAATACTGCACTTAACTATACATTCATGCGTTATGTGCTTTTCTGTGTATTTCATATATACAGAACTCTAAAAAAGAGTTAAAATATTATAGGCAAAGAGTTGAATGGGTAGATACAGCTTTCCCCCCTCACTGCAGCATGCATGCGTGCACACGCACACACACACCGACATTCATTAAGGTAGTAATTCAACTGCTTAAATTATATTTGTAGATGATAGCCAATGATGTTTGCAGAAGCTGCTTCATTCAGCACTGTTTGTAGCAGAGGAAAAGAAAGAGAAACAGAAGCAAACAACATCCAAAAACATGTGAAGACAACCTAAATGTTCTCTAAAAGGGTATGTAAAATAAATTAAGGTACTGAATGAAATAAATCACTTTATTCTGATAAGAAAATACCCAAGAATACATTTCATTAAATAAGCAAGCTGCAGAACAAAATACACATACCTGATATGATCATATTTGTACAAAATGAGAGAATGGATGTGACTATTTCTTTTTTTAAAAAAAGATTTTATTTATTTATTTATTTGAGAGAGAGAGAGCGTGAGCAGCGGGGAGAGGCAGAGGGAGAAGCAGACTCCCTGCTGAGCAGGGAGCCCAACATGGGGCTCGATCCCAGGACCCTGGGATCATGACCTGAGCCAAAGGCAGATGCTTAACCGACTGAGCCACCCAGGCGCCCTGAATGTGACTATTTCTGAAGAAATGCATAAGAAACTGTTAACAGTGGTACTCCAGAGATCATGGGAAAAGCTGATCAAAAAGAGGGGATTTTACTTTATACTTTGACTCTACTTGAATTCCTAGTCAATAACCATGTATTCTTTAAAAGCAAGAAATTAAACAAATATATTATTTCCATTTATAGCTGTAACAAATGACTACAAACTTAATGGCTTATAACAATGCAGTCGTATTCTCTTAACAGTTCTGGAGGTTGGAAGTCCAAAATGAGTCTTAGTTAAGGAGCTAAAACCATGGTGTCAGCAGAGCTGGCTCCTTCTGGAGGCCCCAGGGGAGAATCTGTTCCTGCCTCTTCCAGCTTCTAGAGGCTGCTGGTATTCCTTGTCTTGTGACCCCATCTCACCAATCTCTGCCTTCATCTTCACACTGCTTCTCCTCTGACTCTCGTCCTCCTCCGACTCTCATCCTCTTTTAAAGACCTTTGTGGTTACCCTGGGCCCACCCCCAACAATCCAGAATAATCTCCCCATCTCAAGATCCTTAACTTAATCACATCTGCAAAGGCCCTCTTACCATGGAAGTCCCCGTGCTTGGGGGGCCTCCGTTTAGCCTACCACAAGTATATGCCAAATTGTTCTTGTGCAGGATTCTTCCAGGGTCTGAGATGTGGGGGAATAGGGCTAGGAAGCACTTTAACTCTTATTCTTCTGTATTATTTTAAATTCTTACATTGAATATGTATTAATTAAAAAACCCAGTAACCCAATACATATGCCATATCTCATCAGCTCTAAGATGCCATTGGTCATAAAATACACAATTTTATGTATGACTAAGAAAGAAAAAAACACTAATTAAATTATGATATTCATTTTAATATCACGGAAGATTGTTTGCCAAAATGTCCTCAGAAATCCCTCCCATCCCAGCATGTCTAAACCTTTACAACGTGACCTGACTGCTCCTCTCATCAAGAGGCAGAGTATTTCTCCAGTCCTGACTCTGGGCAAGGCCCTGTAACTTGCTTTGGCTAATGGGACATTAGCAAATGTGACTCAAACAGAAGCTGGGAGAGGGCTTGGGCGGGCGCTCTCTCCTGATGCTGCCTTTCTGCCACGTGAACAAGTCCAGGCACGTCTACCAGCCACCCCAGCCAACTCATCGAATCCTGGGCAAGCCACGAGTGTTGCTGAAAGCCTCTAACCCTGACGTCAGAAATATTTAAAGGTAAAAAAACTGGAACTTCAAGCCATTGAAATACGACATTTCACTAAGTATATTTCAGTATAATATCGGTATATAAGTAGGTGTCTGAAGGGTATTTCTAGGAGGAAAATGTACAAATTAGAGAGCTGAGTTTTTATGCCACATTTTGGCTGCTACAGGTTAGTCTTGCTTATTTTCTGGTTTTCAGTCACATTTCATGAAGTCGAAGTCACTGGATAAGTGATCGCTGGCGCTGCCGGGACGCGGTCTGCCGCAGAGTATTAGAGCAAGATCAATTACCTCGTCTGTTCAATGGGAAAGAAACTAACAACCTCTAGGATTAAATGGTGAGAAGTTATTACTTTGCCATGCAGGTAGGTACCGTGAATCATAAATTAAGAGTGACAACACCAGCAAATATCTCTTAATTTTATCATGTAAAGTAGATAACATTATTAAAAAACTGAAAATACAGTGGCACAGTGTGAGTTCTAGCATTTATTACGTTTGTCATTTTTTAATCAAAATGATTCTAAAAACAAAAGAGGTTCAAGTCACTTCTCAATACGATACTGCATTTATAAGCCTACTGTGGTCTTCTTGTTCAGTGGGATCACTGATATAGACAAGATATATTTTGTTTAAAAAAAAAAAAAAGGCCAAACAATAGCTCCATAATGAAAGGTGAATTTTCTGCTTTAAAATCCAGTTTCTGGATTATTATAAGAGCTACCATTTATAGAGTACTTGTTTCCCAAATAACCAGTTAATAATAATACCTGATCTGGGTGCATCACTGACGGTAAATAAGCAGCAGAAAGAACAGGTTTACCCCTAGGCAATTTCTTCTCCATATATACAAACAGTTACATAAATTACTGGATTATTAATTTAATGCACAGCTATTCTGTGCTTATAATGTGCCTGACACTGTACTTAGGAGTAGGGACACAACTCCCCTCCAAAAGATAAAAGCTAAAATTAAAAAATCTAAACTTTAAACTGGAGGTATCAACTGAATGAATGCATTTGCTCACATCTAAAACTGCTACCATGTGCCAAGAGCTTTACATACAATTCCTTCTGTCCTTCAATCCTCACAAACATGACCCATTTTAAAAATGACTTTAACCTCTCTGAGAGAAGTCACCCAGCTAATAAATGGGAGAGCTGGGATTTAATCCAGACAGGTTTCTCTGGTGTTCTTTACCACCCAAACCACCTTTCGCTGTCTTTGCTTTGTGCTTTTTGATTTAAAGTAAGAAGAGCCTAGTACAGGTTTATGCTAGAATGAAAGAGAAGAACAATCCCATAGAGTAACCAGGGGGAAAAAAAAGAATCATCTTGGAAGCAACTCATCATGATAAAATGCTGAGAAAGCCCTCCTCCCAGGTCCCTGAAAGGCATGTAATTATTAGTTCCCAATGAGCACCTTATGTCTGCTCTCAGACGCACAGCACCCTTTTCAATCATCCAGTGTGTATTTACCATCCACGCATTCAAGTATTCTAAACTTTATTAAATGTATTTCTCAATAAGGCTCTGGGTAATGAGTCCCACAGTAATGACCGGGTACATAAAAGTAACACTTTTTCATTTATACCAAAATTATTTTCTTCACATTCTAAATTTCTGACAGGGTGCCCTTTAGTTTTAATAACACATATTTGGTAAAAATTCTCCATGTTTGTACAATCCACATCCACTGTGATTCTCTATTATTCAATATTGAACTTTCACTTTTCAAGGATAAGTTCTTAAATAACAAAAACTAACATCTATTGAATATTTACTCTATTTCAGACTCTTCACTAAATCTCTATATGAAATACATCCCTTAATACAACCTTTTGAAATAAATTCTAAATTCTATCACCGCGCCCATTTGGCACATAAGAAAACAGGTCCAGGTAATTGAGAGCTTGTATGTTAATTATGCAGTATCAGAGCTAGATGTGGTGACCTGAACCCAAGTCTGACTCCAATGCCCATACGCTCAATCCAATGTGCTATCCTTATGGGGATGGACAATGACCAACCCAAAAATCCAGAATCTACTCATCTTTAGAAACTTGGTTAGCACTAACAGTCCTCATTGCAAGCTTCCCCAGCATTTTCATTGATCACACTTCTCACTTTCTCCCCTCCTGATTCTACCTACTTTCCCTGGGTTATTGCATCCATTCCCAAGGCTTTCATAATCCCCATTTTTTTAGTCTAGAAAACTGAGCCTTAAGGAACTTATCTAAGACCATACAGCTAAGAAATGTAGAGCAGACTCAAATCTGACACCAATCTTCACTCTTGACCCCTACGCAATGCTGCCTTCCCAGGCAGGACTCACCTTCCTCAGGAAGCCTGAGATCCTTCAATGTGCCCCACTGCCCATGCTTCGGTTCAGGCACCAGCATCATTGAGTTTAACCTTTAACTAGACCTCCCACTTCATGCCCCTGTTCCTCTGTCCACGCTGCTCCACAAAAGTTTCTGCAATGACAGAAATACTCAATAATGTGCACCGTCTGATCTGGCAGCCCCATGTGCTTTCTGAGCATTTGAAAAGCAGCTAATGCCACTAACTGGTTTTTTAAATTTTAATTAATTTAAACTTAAATTTAAATGGTCACATGGGGCTCGTGGATACCATATTGGAAAGCACAGCTCCAAAGAGTCCTCAAGTCTCTCCTGTTCCCAAACCTTGATGTTCATAAGGCTCAGCCACATTCCCTCCCTCCTTGGGTTCCAGGATGTTTCCTGTAGGCTCATAATAGACTCCCCGTTCCTTACACTTTAGGGGTATCTCTGTTTCATAACTAAAAGTCAAGACTTCGCCTGATTCCTAACCACTAAGAGAGTTTCTCCTCATGAGTTTTTGTTTGATAGAGGCAGGATTATAGTGATGTTCCTCAACATACTCAGGGAAGAAACTTTCAATGGAGAATCTGAAGTAGAAATATCTGAGAGCACAAAATGAGGGAGGCAACCCTCAAGTTCCCTAACTGGAAACTTTGTCAATGAGTATTATAAATTGGCATGCATTATTCCCCAAAGAAGTTAGTATTTATAACACAATGGGCAGACTCCAGCCCATGTTAATATTTTGCTTGGTCTGTAGAGTTTGTAAAAACAGTTTCTGCAATAACTTTAAAACTTAAAAGATGTCACATAAATATCTGGGTTTCCAGTACTTCTTGGATAATCCAGGGATCTGGAGACACTGGGCCTGCATTCCCACCTGGCAAACATCTGCTAGATCTGAGAAGCTGCTGTCCTCTCTCACTAGGCTAGCACTCCACTTTGCTGCAACCCCCGCTACACCCTCTTGTCCCGCTGACACCGGGGCCCGACCTACTTACAACTAATTATTCTCAAAGCACGCTGCTTCCCTCATTCATGTTACATGCCTTGTGCCTATGGCCGTGGGACTTTCTGACCCCTAACAGAGCATCACGAAGTATTTTCATGTCCATTATTTCATTTTATTCTTACCACAATCTTATGAAGAAGGTGGCGTTATTCTCCCTGTTTTATACATTAGGAAGCTGACCCTCAGAAAAATCAAGATTAAGTGAGAGAAGCATGATTTTAAGTTAGGCCCTATAAGTCCTTCTCTCACGCTCTTTCTACCATGTCTACCAAGGACATTGCTTGACAACAGCCCAAGAACAATTCTACAATTTAAATTTTAGGCAAATTACTTATATTACAATATAAAGAAAACATTCTTGGGGCGCTGGGTGGCTCAGTCGGTTAAGCGTCTGCCTTTGGCTCAGGTCGTGATCCTGGGGTCCTGGGATTGAGCCCCGCATCGGGCTCCCTGTAGGGAAGCCTACTTCTTCCTCTCCTCCCAGCCCATGCTCTCTCTGTCTCTCTCTCTCAAATAAAATCTTAAAAAAAAAAAAAGAAAAGATTCTCCAATATCTTGCTCAAAAATGTCAGTGAGAAAATGTGGCCAGGTTTGATGATTTGGTTGTTGTAAGTACAAATAAAAGCCATGAGTGTGCCTAGAGAAGGGCTTCCCGACCTTTTCTGGCACCCTGAGTACCTACACAAAGCTTTCCCCAGCCAGAAGCACACAGCCCATGGGTGGGCTCCAGCTGCTCCAGGCCCTCCTGGGCAGCACTGAGGGCACCACTACCTTACCACACACCTCTAATTTAAACCTTCCGCAAGGTACTTCTGCTCCAGATATTCTGAATATAAATATTAATAGAAAACACACTGCAAGTTTAGAAAACACACAGTGGTTGAACACTTACAAATTCTTCCAGCAATTCAATATCTGGCATCTAAATGAGAACAGCAAATGAATGATTTCAGGTGGTTCTAAAAGGCTGTCAAGAATTGGCCAGCTTTCTAATATTTCTATTTGCCAGATTAATCGATGAACTTCAGGGTGGTCTGTGGCCAAAGCACTCATACACATTAATCATCAAAGTCTCAGGCCTACATTCATTAACCTAAGGAACACAGGTCCCCAGATATAAGGATTTAGACCTCAGCACTCAGGCCAATCTGGGAATCCGTTCCAAGAGGCAAAGGCAGAAAGGACAGAGTTGGGGGAAGGAGAAGAGTTGACATCCGTCTTACAGGCTACGAAACTGAAATGGAACCCATTTGGAGACAAAGCGATTCCCAAGCTTAAAGTCAACACTGGTCAAAATAGTATAGGGTAGTTCCCCTAGCCAAAGGCTTCAGATGAGCAGTCTTACTAGTTATTCATCTCCCCAATATCCAATTTTGTTAAAGTGTTGCAAACAAACAAATGCCCCATCCTCCCTTGCAGTTAGGTGGTCTTGCGATAAAGTTATGACCAGATGCAAAGCTGAAAGCCAAACAGCCATCTTGAAACCATGAGGGAGGAAAGCCAAAGAGCCATCTTGAACTACAGGGAGGAAAGCCGGCTGGAGATGACAGCTCAAGAAGAGATAAGGACCACCTATCTCCAGATGTTTTGTTGTATGAGAAACAGAAGCCTATATTTGGTTGAGCCTAACTGATAAAGGCCCCATGCAGCCTAAAAGGCCTTCCTCATTCAAAGTCCCTGTTGTTCATCAATAAATTCATAGCCCTTTCTGATATAGCTCAAAGTCATACCTATAATTTTGTTTATTTTAGGTCAATAAATCTTTTTTTTTTTATTGTGAAATGATTACCACGGTAAGTTCAGTTAACATCCATCATCTTACATAGACACCAAAAAAAAAATCTTTTTTTCCTTGTGATGGGAACTCTTCAGATTTCCTCTCTTAACTACTTTCAAATATACCATACGGCAGTGTTAGTTACAGTCATCCCATTGAACATCACATCCCTAGGACTTATTTGTCTTATAACCACCTTCCTCCAATTCTCCCTCTCCCTACCCCCTGCCTCTGATAACCACAAACCTGATCCCTTTTTCTACGAATTCGATTTTTTTTCTGGATTCCACATGTAAGTGAGATCATACAGTATTTTCTTTCTCTGTCTGACTTATTTCACTTAGCACGATACCTTCAAAGTCTATCAATGTTGTCACATATGGGCATACTTCCTTCTTTTTACGGCTGAGGAATGTTCTATTACATATAAACAACTTCTGTATCTATTCATCCATTGGTGAACACTTTGGTTGTTTCCATATCTTGGCTATTGTAAATAACATTGCAATGAACATGGGGGCACAGATTATCCCCACAACATAAGTGTTTTTGTTTCCTTTGGATATGTTCCCAGGAGTGTAATGGCTGAATTATATGGTAGTTCTATTTTTAATTTTTTGAAGAACCTCCACACTGTTTTCTATAGTGGCTGCACCAGTTTGCATTCCCACCAACAGTGCGTAAGGGTTTCCTTTTCTCCATATCCTTGCCAGCATTTGTTATCTCTTGTCTTTTTGATGATGGGCATTCTCACAGGTGTGAGGTAGTATCTCAATACGGTTTTGATTTGCATTTCCCTGATGATTAGTGATGCTGAGCAACTTTTCATATACCTGTGAGCCACTCATGTATCTTCTTTGGAAAGATGTTTATTCAGGTCCTTTGCCCATTTTTTTTTTTTCAAGTTTTTATTTAAATTCAGTTAGTTAACATAGAGTGTAATACTGGTTTCAGGTGTAGAATTTAGTGATTCATCACTACATACAACACCAAGTGCTCATCACAACAAGTGCCCTCCATAACCATTACCCATTTAAACCATCCCCCTGCCCACCTCTGCTCCAGGAACCCTCGGTTTGTTCTCTATAGTTGAGTCTGTTTCCTGGTTTGCTTCTTTTTTTTTTTCCATAGGTTCATCTGTTTTGTTTCTTAAATTCCACATATGAGTGAAATCATATGGTACTTGTCTTTCTCTGACTGATTTATTTCGCTTAGCATAATACACTCTAGCTCCATCCACGTCATTGCAAATGGCAAGATTTCATTCTTTTTGATCCTTTGTCCATTTTTTAATTGGGTGATTGATTTCACATCTACAATTTTGTAAGACCAACACCTGGAGCAGGTAAAGAAGGGTATCATAAGGATGTAAAAGGATGCCTACTCTCTTTCTACTTAATTTGCATTATAATTTGTTGACCAGTTAACTGATTTGCTAGCTTTGCCTCTGAAAAACCAAATTCGGCCTTTTGTGATACCCGTGGAGGCTGGTCCTTCTCCCGCTCCATAGAGGCCTCTGAAAGATGGCGTGGCACAGTGAGGCTGGATGGAAGGGCTGTGGCGTCCAATGACCCAGGGTTACACATCCTCACCCTGCCTATTCCTGGCTGCATTTGTTCCCTCATCTTTCAAATGAGAGTAAAATACTAGCTTCATAAAATCATCTTGAGGATTAAATAAGAAAAGGCACAAAAAGGGCTTAACACAGTGACTGGCACATGGTATGTACTCAATAAATGTTAGCTATTACTAACTACTATTAATATTCTTGAGGCTTTCCAACCTTATCCCTGAAATGGAATACATACCGTGCCCATATGTGCTTAACGTCATTTTTCAAATCTGAGTTTGTTAAAAATATAATGAAATATATATATATATATAAGATCATCCATCAGGAAAAAAAAAAACTGTTCTTTAGCCATGTGTTTTGGAGTTTAGAAAATATGGTTACCATATGGGGTCTACTCACTAGTGCTAAAATTTGTCATATAATAATGGCTTTTGCTCAGGAAACATTCATACTGAAATACCTACCCATTCTCCTCCTTTTATTCACTACGAGAAAATAGCAGTCAACATGTCACATCAGCAAATGAAGTGATGAGGAGAAAATGGTGCCAAGTGCTATATGAGCAGATTTCAAAAAAAAAAAAAATACAAGGCAATGAAGATCATGAGAAAAGGAAGTCAGTGTTCCTTATTCTGCTGCTACTAGAGCAACAACCAACAATACACCAAGCTACAAGGGCACAGTGTTGTCTCATGCCCACGCTGTTCCAGAAGTGGGCACTTGCTCGATTGTGTACCTTACAACTCTTGTCTGACACTTGCCCTTCCCCTCCCCCTCCACGGGATGCCGCAGTGATTGCCATAACCTGCAACATGAACCCACTTGTGGTCATAATCCTCAAGTGAATAGGTGACCATGGCTGGACCAGTAAGTCCTTCCCCAAGGAACTCTGGAAGTAGGACTGGAAGCCTGACATCAATCTCCCTGCTTCCCTACAGTAGAACACGTACATTTTGGGAGCAGATGGCAGCCATGTTCTGCCATGTGGACTAAGTAAGAAAGAGAAAGCCAGTGTGAGCAAGAGAGAAGAATGAAGCAGACACAGAAAAACCCATGAGCAACAGGGAGGGAGGACTTCCGGATTCTCCGTATGTTCCAGTCTTTAGCTCTATTACTAGAGCCCAAATGCATCCCTGTCCTCAGATTCTGCAGGATACTTGAGCCTTCTGCCAGTAAACTCCAGAGCTGGTTTCAGCTCACTGTACTAAGAGACTGTGCCATTATCTATCACTAGAAGACAACTGGTTTCCAGATTCCCTCCCTCACTGTGAACGTTATAACACACAACACAAACCTCTATTGCTCCAATTCTGCCTACTATGTTTTAAGTTCTGAGCCAGAGGCCTTGAAAAAACACAGTGCTGAGGATCCCAGAGCAGGACATAAGTAAACAGGTAAACAATTTTAATGCATGTAAGGAGGTGTTTTAATAAACACATGAAGAGGGTGCTGAGGGAATGCAGCTATCAGGAGATCAGGAGGAGGAGGAGGCGGCGGAGGCCACATGCAAGCACTGTTAATCCCCAGAGTAGTTCTACAAGTGAAGTTTACAGCTGCGAAAGCAGAAATGCCCAAAGAGATCCCTATCAGGCCACATATCAGACAGAGCATGTGCAAATCCTATCAGTTTTCCTTTCACAAAATCATAAAACCCACAAGTGGGAAAGAGCTTAACTTCTCTCAGTAGAGCCTTCTGAGTTTCACACATGCATGTACTATCACCTAAAAACCAAGTTTAATTATTTTTTAAATGTAACTGCTAGTATCTAGCTGTTTTTACCTGCTATTTTTTGTTCAAATGTTCAGAACTTCAGTTATGGTATGGATTAATTAGTACCCATGGGAAATGAACTACCCAAATAAGCAACCTTTTTTTTTTAACCTTAAAAAAATCTTGTTTCTTTTGTACTATGATTATTTAATTCTCAAATTGTGGCAATCTCCCAGCAAAATTACACTTCAAATAACTAAATATTTCACCATTTTGATCCCAATCTCTCTGCAAATCCATCCAGGATTTGTCACCAGTTTAACCTCACTGTTCCACACAATATGGAAATGGACTACTAGGCAAGAAAAGCAACAAAGAGACCAATTACCAAGTTTTGTAAAAGTAGAAATAAGCAACGCTGGGCCCTGAAAATACTATGACAACATACTCAAAAGGACAAACTTAATATCGTGCTATGTAAAAACTGTCCAATACTTCAAGTTTTCAAGCTAGCTCAAGTTCAGTTGAAGGCTCAAGAATGGAATTTCCCAGTAATTATTCAGTGGTTAAGACATCAACAAGGACCTATGCCAAAATATAAAAATGTCAATTACAGTCAAACATACAAAAGGACCATCTTGGTTCCAATGGACCACTGGAAGCTACTCAGAGCAATCTCAAGAAATTAATCTTTTGTGGGCACCTGGGTGGCTCAATAGGGAAGCGTCTGACTCTTGATTTCGGCTCAGGTCATGATCTCAGGGTCATGAGATAGAGCCCCACAGTGGGCTCCGTGCTAGGTGTGGAGCCTCCTTGAGATTCTCTCTCCCTCTCCCTCTACCCTTACCTACCCCCTACTCGTTCTCTCTCTCTCTAAAAAAAAAAAATTAAATTAAAAAAATAAATTAACCTTTTGTTCACTTATCAACAAATCCACAACTTAAAGAGTGTGTATGGATCTTCTGGGTTCAATAATGATACTGATATATATCTCCAGATGTATGCAACCCTAAAAGATTCATTTAGTAATATTAAATTATTACAGAGTAGAGAAGTATAGCAAGGTAGCAGGACACAAGGTTAATATACAAAAGTCAACTGCTTTATTATATACCAGCAATGAACAACAGGAATTTGAAATTAAAAACACAGTACCACTGATACTAGTACTCCCAAAAATGAAATACTTAGATATAAATCTAGCAAAATACATACCAGATCTATAGGAGGAAAACTACAAAATTCTGATGAATGAAATCAAAGAATAACTAAATAAATGAGGAGATATTCCACCTTCATGGATAGGAAGACTCAATACTGTCAAGATGTCATCAGTTCTTCCCAACGTGATGTGCATTTTCAATGCGACCAATCAAAATCCAAGCAAATTATTTTATGGGTATTAACAAACTGATTCTAAAGTTCGTAAGGAGAAGCAAAGGACTCAGAATAGCCAACATAATATTGAAAGACGAGAACAAAGTTAGAGGATTAATGCTACCAGACTTCAGGACTTACTATAAAGCTACAGTAACAAAGACAATGTGGTATGGGTGAAAGGACAGACAAAAGATCAATGCAACCGAATGGAGAACCCACACACAGACCCTCCCCCCCATAAATGACACAACTGATCTTTGACAAAGGAGCAAAGGTAATACAATGGAGCAAAGACAGTCTCTTCAACAAATGGGCTCAGAAGACTGGCATCCACATGCAAAAGAATGAATCTAGAGAGACCTTACACCCTTTACAAAAATTAACTCTAAATGGATCATAGACCTAAATATAAAATGCAAAACTGTAAAACTCTGTTCTGACAGTCCCAAGCCTACTGATGGTAGCACCCTCCATTAGGAATGCCTGCACGCACATACCACTCGTAGCGAGCGCCACACACACTTCCCCTGCTACAGCCCCTATTTATGGCTGCGCCAGCTCTTGGGTTCTTAGTCCAACTGCAAAATGCATTTCAACAAGAAACCATTACAGAACTTTGAGGAACAAGATCTATTACTCACAAGTTCTGGATAGTACACAGCACTCCAGAGGGTCACAAAGCAAGGTCACAGGTAGAGAAAGAGAGAGAGAAGGGACCCAGGGCTCTGCCTTTACTAGGGTCCAAGGGTTGCGTCTAGGGTTTCATGGGTTCACTCTTTATTGGCTAACTTAAAACATGAGAGCAAGAATTAGGGCA
Organism: Halichoerus grypus; assembly: GCF_964656455.1. Classification (NCBI taxonomy): domain Eukaryota; kingdom Metazoa; phylum Chordata; class Mammalia; order Carnivora; family Phocidae; genus Halichoerus; species Halichoerus grypus. The sequence continues at coordinate 60,673,761 of NC_135715.1, read as the reverse complement.
CTGAAAGGGAGAAGTGGGGTCTCTCAAGCAGTCACTTACCTAGGTTACCCAGAGCTTTTTTTTTTAATATATATATATTTTAAACTTTTTATTTTTAAATAAGTAAACTTACCAAAAAAATTGCAACAATAGTATAAATAATTCTACATACCCTTCTCTCAGATGCCCTAAATGTTTACATTTTATCACATATATACCATTGTTCTTGCCATATATATGTGCCTATCATTATTTTTTTTTTCTGAACCAATTTAGAATGAATTGGAGACATGATGCCTTTTTATTCTGAAATACTTAAGGATGTATTTCCTTTAAAAAAGGATAATCTCTTCCATAACAAAAGTTAATTTAGCAGAATTAGGAAATTAACCTTGGTACAATGCTATTATCTAATGGATAGCCCTTAACCAAGTATCTCTAATTGTCTTTTTTTTAATTTTTTATTGTTATGTTAATCAGCATACATTACATCATTAGTTTTTGATGTAGTGTTCCATGATTCATTGTTTGTGCATAACACCCAGTGCTCCAAGCAGAACGTGCCCTCTTTAATACCCATCACCAGGCGAACCCATCACCACCCCCTCCCCTCTAGAACCCTCAGTTTGTTTTTCAGAATCCATCGTCTCTCATGGTTCGTCTCCCCCTCTACCCAGAGCTTTTTGAAACAAGGACCTTCATGTGTGGGAATGGCCTAGTTCCTTATCTGGTTGTCTTACTAGAAGCTGTGTCATAAAACTGGCAACATGTTTATTCAAGATGCATGCCTTCTGAAATGAATGCCTCCACAAACAAAATGTCAGGAACTTACACTACAAACTCCTAGAAGATGAAATAAAAGAAATTCTTGATGACCTTGGACATGGTGATCATCTTTTTAGGTACAACACCAAACACACAATCTATGATAGAAATAATTGATAAGGGCGCCTGGGTGGATCAGTTCCTGGGATCGAGCCCCACATTGGGCTCCCTGCTCAGTGGGGAGTATGCTTCTCCCTCTGCCCTATCCCCTGCTCATGCTTGCACTCGCTCTCTCTCTCTGAAGTAAATAAAATCTTAAAAAAAGAGAGAGAGAAAGAATTGATAAGCTGTACTTCTTTAAACCTAAAATTTCTGTTCAGTGAACGACAATATCAAGAAAATTAGAAGACAAGCCACAGACTGGGAGAAAATATTTACAAAAGACATATCAAAAAAGGACTATACCCAAAATATACAAAGAACTTTTAAAACTCAACAAGAAGAAAACAAACCATTCAAGTTAAAAAAACAAAACAAAACATGGGGCAAAGACCTTGACACTTCACCAAAGAAGATCTACAGATGGCAAATAAGCATATGAAAAGATACTCCACCTCATGTTATCAGGGAAATGCAAATGAAAATAACAATGAGATATCACTACAAGTCTATCAGAATGGCCAAAATCCAGAACACTAACACCATCAAATGCTGGTAAGGATTTGTGGAGCAATAGGTACTCTAATTCACTGCCAGGGGGAATGCAAAATGGTACAGCCACTTTGGAAGACAGTTTGGCAGTTTCTCATAAAACTAAACATGCTTGTGCCATACGATTCGCCAATTGTACAAATACCAATTGTACTCCCTGGTATTTACCCAAGGGAGATGAAAACATGTCCACACAAAAACCTGCACAGGGATGTTTACAGCAGTTGTACTGATAACTGCCAAAGCTTGGAAGCAACCAAGATGTCCTTTAGTAGGTGAATGGATAAACTGTGCTACATCTAGACAATGGACTATTATTCAGTGCTAAAAAGGAATGAACCATCAAGACATGAAAAGACATGGAGGAAACTTAAATGCATATTACTAAATGAAAGAAGTCAATCTGGAAAAAGCAAAACTACGGACAATAAAAAGAGTAAGTGCTTGGGGGCAAGGGGGAGATAGGATGAACAGGCAGAGCACAGAGGATATTTAGGGCACTGAAAATACTCTGTTTGGTATTACAATGATGTCATTATACATTTGTCCATAGAATATACACCACCAAGAGTGAATCCTAGGGAAACTATGGACTTTGGTGAAAATGCACCATCTGGTAAGTGATGTTGATAATGGGGGAGGCTATACATGTGTGACGGCAGGGCATTCTTGAAAAGAAAACAAACAAAAAAAGTAAAACCAGAGGGGTGGGGTAAAGATCATACCAGAGAGAAAGGTCAACCCACATATATGTACCTACAGACAACCCACACACCTCTCTGGAGCCTCAAGACTCCTTGCCTGGACCTCTTCCTCTCCCTGCACTACCGTGAACCTTTTCAGACGGAGTGAACTTTTTTCTCAGCTTTTTTCCTACTCTGTTCAGATAAAGCGCAAAGATCTACGTTGTGTACATCTGATAGACTCTCCACAGTGCAACCAAATTCCAAACCAATTTAATCCATTCAAATGGCATGCTAATTCAGCTAACTACTGTTTAAGCATAACTAGCCTCTCTAATTCAATCTTACCTTCTGGAGAAAAATTACGCATTCTTCAAAACTGTTTAACAATCTAAGCTTTGAGATATAAAGAGAACTTATTAAGCCATTCAAATCAGAATATAATAAATTAGAGATTTCCCAACACCCCTTCTCCCGCAAACAAAATCAACCTCTAACATATCAGACAGCTAGTATTTTCCAAGAGCCAGAATTGCCAATGAGCACTAAAACAGATTATTATAATTCTAACAGCATGGGAAGCCTCTCTTCTATTGAAGATAACTGAGGGGCTCCTGGGTGGCTCGGATGGTTGGGCGTCTGCCTTCGGCTCAGGTCGTGATCCTGGGGTCCTGGGATAACTGACTCCAGAAAAATATTAATCCAGATCTACAAAATAACAGGCAATACTATAATTTTACAGGTTTTTTTAACACTAGAATTTAAATGTATTTAAAATATTACATCTATCTACTTTTAAATTGAAAATAAAGAAAACACAAACTCTCTAGATTCAAAAAAGTATACATCTGGGGCGCCTAGGTGGCTCCAACAGTTAAGCAACCCACTCTTGGTTTCACAGCTCAGATCTTGATCTCTGGGTCTGAGAGCAAGCCCTGTGTCAGGCTCCCGGTTGGGATTCTCTCTCCCTCTCCCTCTGTCCCTTCCCCTGCTCACACACACGCACTCTCTCTCTCTCTCTCTCTCAAATAAATAAAATCTTAAGATTAAAAAAAAAGTATACATTCGTGTTTTGTATTTAGAGTCACAGTCCTTAACATCTGTATAGGACCTGACGTATATGAAGCATTTTCACATACATTATGCAAAACTATGAAAAAATCAATTCAGGGGCACCTCAGTGGCTCAGGTGGTTAAGCGTCTGCCTTCAGCAAAGGTCACAATCCCAGGGTCATGGGATTAGTCCTACATCGGGCTCCTTGCTCAGCGGGAAGCCTGCTTCTCTCTCTGCCTGCCACACCCCCTGATTGTGCGCTCTCTCTCTCCGACAAATAAATAAATAAAATCTTAAAAAAAAAAAAAATCAGTTCAGAAGAGGATCAAAGAGGGTTCCAGAACTAGTGTCTGATGCTTGAGTCCTCTTTCCAGAAGCAATGGCATGTAAGGAAAGAGTGGGGAGAAAACTAAAGGGAAAGAAGGACTGATTCAAAGACAATAAGGGACAAGGAAGAGTTAGAGGGACAAGACAGTTATTAAAGAATTAGAAAAGCAGGGGCATCTGGGTGGCTCAGTCAGTTAAGTGTCTGCCTTCGGTTCAGGTCATGATCCCAGGGTCCTGGGATCGAGTCCCACATCTGGCTCCCTGCTCAGCGGGGAGCCTGCTTCTCCCTCTTCCTCCCTCCCCCGCCCCTGCCCCGCTTGTGCCCCTGTTCTCTCTCTCTTAAATAAAATCTTTAAAAAAATAAAAAGCATTAGAAAAACAGCCTGCAGGAAGGGAGGCAAACCGCAACATTCCTGTAGGAATGGCTAGATGCAGCACTTTGGAGCATAGCATCACTGAACACTCAAAATAATCCCACAGGGTAGGTATATTTTAATTCCCATTTTACAGCTGCACAGGTCATCACACAACTGGCAGATGCAGCACCAGGTGTCAAATCCAACTTTCCCTGACTTGAGCCCCAGGTCCCAACACTGTTACAAAGCCTCCAGAGAGGGGATAAGGGGATAAATGCGCCGCCTAATTTACCAATACCTGCCTTTATTTTATATATTTACTGTGTATAACATGAGGCTGGCTTATAAAAGCTGTCTCAAGGTTTAACATATGTGCTTCCTCCTTCCACCCCCACCTAATTTTTTAGAAATATGGGCTCTCTGGATATCTTTCCATTTCTTCCACTTCTTCCAAATACCCAAAAAGCTCAAACTACTGGCTCCACACAAGGGAAAGTGCTGCCTTTCAGATTTAGAGGAAGACAGGAAAGCTGCATCTCATCTGCAGTTTCCCCACCAGCAGGCAGCAGGGATGTCCCTCTCATGGCCTTGCCCAAACGACCTTAGCCAGTGGGCCGAGCAAGGGGCCCACAGGAAGGGGCTTGAGGCCTGGCACAGCCACATCTTCCCCATCTGTCAAGAGAGGCCAGCAATCTGGACTTTTATGTGAAATCCAGATTTTTAAGACTCGGCTACTAATTCAAACTTCCAGAAACATTGCATAGGGTCAACATCTGCCTAAAGGTGAACTCTACCCACCAGCTGCAGGCTTATAATGCCCAGGCTTCCAGCTGAGAGTAGCTCAGACATACAACTCTACCTCAAAATATTCCCCATGGAATACATGGAAGATACAGCCCCTGACCTCCAAGAGACCAGTGGGGACAATGGACACACCGTTGCAGGACGATGACAAATGGAAAGGGGAAGAAGCCTGTGAAGGAGAACACAGCAGCCAGCAGCCACATCTATCTCCTGACCACTGGCTTTCGGGGGGCAAGTCTGGGAAGTGGCAGTAAAAAAAATCAGTGACATTACCCTTCTATATCTAGAGAAGAGAAACAAGGGCTCAGAACTCTATGAACACACACAAACAAAAATTCAATAGCCCTGCCTTTGTGTATCCAAGGTGACTCTTAAAATAGTCAAGCCTTAATGGAACCATAGCAACAGGAAAAGCTTACCTACTTAGAGGCATGAGTGGTATCATAAAAAATACAACTCCCCTTTACTCAGCAAACACCATCTACACTCCCAGTACAAAGCCAAGTGCTGCAGGAATGTCAGCTCATCTAAACCTCCCAACAACTCCAGGAGGACTCGTTATGCCCAATTTACAGATGTGGAAACTGAAACTCTGAAATCCTAAAGTTTGGGAAAGAGCCAGTCGTCTGGAGCCAAATGACGCCAGTCCTATTAACTCACCAACCTGGCCAGAGAGACTCAGGCTATTATCAGAGACAAATAATGGGATGCTGTCAAGAACAACTCATTAGTTACAATAACTGAAAGTGTAGAACCAGTATTAAAAGAAGCCCACAGTAGGCCCTGTTGATTACGAGAATTTAATTTTGTGATAAAGGCAGTTTCACAAATATATACAAAAGAAAGCATAAGGACCATTCAATAAATGACGTTGAAATAATCAATAGCAAATTTCAGAAAAACCTGTTACACTCCTCAATTTACACCATCCAACGAAACACATTCCCAACAAATCAAGAGGTTACTTTTTCACCAAATTATGTAACCAGGATAAACAAAACATGCATATGCAATGACTCCCTGGGGAAAGAAAATTACTTCCCCAAATTAGGAATGATAGAAGAAACTTCACTAGCAAGAAAGGACAGATGGTTCAATTCAAAAGTAAATGTTTTCTGTGTGAAAAATAAACAGAGGATAAGACATATATCTGGATATACAATAGACAAAAGGTTAATATCCTTACTATATCTATGGAATACACACACAAGAAATTGTACAGAAGAACCAGGAGCCGTCAGTGGAGAAACAGACAAAGGACAGGAACAGACAATTCACAAAAGGAAAAATAATAAGTAAACAAGTCAATAAAAAATATTCAGGGGCGCCTAGGTGGCTCAGTCAATTGGGCGTCTGACTCTTGGTTTCGGCTTGGAACATGATCTCAGAGTCGTGAGATCAAGCCCCATGTCACGCTCCACGTTCAGCACGGAGTCCACTTGAGATTTTCTCTCTCCCTCTCTCTCTGCCCATCTCCCACACTCTCTCTCTCTCTAAAACAAATAAATAGATAAAATCTTAAAAATATATATTCACAAGCCAACCAAAACATACAAATTAAACATCAATGAAGCAAGGGCCAAGAGACCAGTGGGGACAATGGACACACCGTTTCAGGACAACATGGCAAACGGAAAGAGGAAGAAGCCTGCAAAGGAGAAGACCGTGGCCAGTAGTCACACACATCTCCTGACCACCAGCTTTCACGGAGCAAGTCTGGGATGTGGCACACTGACAGAGTAAAGTGCCAGAGTGATGCCACCCTGGCAGAAGAAACTACCATGTAAATTATAAAGAAGATTTTTAAAATAATACCCATGGCTGGTCAGATGTGGTAAAACTAATATTCTAATATTATAAACTAATATTATAAAATGGCACAAGCATTTTGGAAAGCAATCTGGCAAACTTCTTCTACTTTTTCCTAAAGAAATAATCCAAAAATCTGGGGGGAAAAATACCTATATGCCTAACAGTTTTCATCCTAACATTTAGATTATCAGTACCTTGAGAGCAGGATGTCTTGCTCAGAAAGGGCCAAGTACATACAGTGCAAGCATTACATAAATATGAGTGCAAACTAAAGTAAAAGAAAAATATACAGCCACTAAAAATGATGGCTAAAGACAAGATAGCTGTGGCATACTTTTAAGTGAGGGCAAGAATAATAAAAGTAGTGATTACAGTCCTATTTTTGAAAGCTGCATTAGCAAAACTTCTAGAAGGAAATATATATAAAACACTAACAGTCATTGTGTTATGAGGTTTAGGAGTGATTATTTCTTATTATGGTTATATTATCTTTATTTAAAACGTAAACATACTCCAGAGGGATTGTTATGGTGACTTAAACTACAAATGGATCCTCAGAAATTGAGGAAAAGATAAAAAATGTATTAACAGGGGCTCCTGGCTGGCTCAGTCGGTAGAGGCTCAGTCTGATCTCGGGGCGATGAGTCTGAGCCCCATGTTGGGTTTAGAGATTGCTTAAAAAAATAAAATTAAAGGGGCGCGCCTGGGTGGCTCAGTTGGTTAAGCGACTGCCTTCGGCTCAGGTCATGATCCTGGAGTCCCAGGGTCGAGTCCCGCATCGGGCTCCCTGCTCAGCAGGGAGCCTGCTTCTCCCTCTGACCCTCCCCCCTCTCATGTGCTCTCTCTCTCTCTCTCATTCTGTCTCAAATAAATAAATAAAATCTTTAAAAAAAAAAAAAAGGTAAAAAAAAATAATAATAAAATTTTAAAAAAAAACATAAAACAAATGGAAAAAGCATAGAATCCCCAAATAGCTCCACACTATAGGTAAAAAGCGAAAAAGACCAGCTAAAAAGAAAAGCTTTTTCTCACAGAGAGGTGAGCAGCTGACATTCATAATTTGGATGAGAAGCACCATTTCTGAGTCCTAAAAGTCAGTAATAAATGAACACATCACAGGAAGCCAAAATGCAGCCCCTCAAACAGCTGCTCAGTCTGCTGTGCTCCTGGTCTTCTCTGAGCTCTCTCTGGCTCCGGGCTGGAAGGGTTCCAAAACTTTCTCTCACAGAGAGAAAGAGGGTACAAACCTTGGACAGTTTCTCTAAACCCTACAAACCCTGGACAGTTTCTCTGAAGCTCTGTATTCCACACTGCCGTTCTCAACCCGCTCTGGTTCACAAAATCACGTGCATGAGTGAAACCATACAGACAACAACAGAATTTCTGTTGTTGCAAGCATGTCACATTTAAAGGGTACCATTCTACAAAACTTTGGTTTCACTTATATACCTGTGTATGTGTGAGAGTCTAACAGTCTTGGGTAGCAATGCTAAATATATTTCTCACTATGATAGGTGGTCTAAGAAGTGTCAAAAGCATTACTCTAGACCACTCAGTCCCTGACACAGAGACCAGCAAACCACCCAGAGCTAAACTGTTCAGTTATTTGAAACTAAAGGATTCATCCAGAAGTAGGAATGTAGTGAATCCAGTTCAACTGAGTATTACGCACCGATACAAAACAAACGCCTCTTTAATATTTCATCCCGGCAGAAACAGCGCTGCCCTCCAAAGGCTCCAGAAAGCATTGTGCATTTGGAGCCGCCTCACAGAGACATGCCACTTTTCCCCCTCTGCACACCTCCCTCGGCTCAAGGTTTGAGGGTGATGCGCTTGCAGACGGTTTACACCTGTCTAGTCACCATGTGGGCACGCCACACTGCCAGAGTCTCAGCTAGGAAAGCCTACACGCTCCTCGGCCGGATGGGAGAAACTGAGGCTTGGAGTGATGAAATGCCCAAGGAAGTGCCCAAGGTCAATGCTGGGGACAGCTGAGATCAGACTCCCGGGCCCAGTTCTCCTCCAAGAATCTTTAAATTAAAGGCACATGAGAGCACAAAGCAGTGTACCCTGCCAAGAAACCGGCAGATGACTTTGTTTTCTTTTCTGGTCTCATTTGCTAGTTTCTTACACCTTTGAATTAATTTTTTTTAATTCTTTTTTTCTTAAGTAGGCTCCACGCCTAAAGTGGAGCTTGAACTCACGACCCTGAGATCAAGACCGTAGCTGAGATCAAGAGTCAAACGCTTAACCAACTGAGCCACCCAGGTGCCCCTGAATTAATTTTTACTGATGCCTAAATGCAACATTTGGATGAGGAGGCCCCCTGCCCTTTAAAAAAAGAAAGAAAAAAAAAAAAAAGTAATGAGACTGCTTGAAGTTGCACAAGCAAAGTTGTTCTTTCTGTGTTAGGTAATTTTTTAGGTTAACTATAGCATCTCCTTGGAAGATCTATTGAAATAAAAATAAACAAGTGTTATCTCCTTTTGAATTCCTTCTGTTCTGATACTGTAGGTAAGAAGAAAAGCCTGGCTTGATGGCCATTTTCCTTTCAGGTAAGCATATATTGTATATAATCTAGACTACTGCTACAGATACCAACAGCTCACTACCTGAAATAATCTTAAGTCACAATTTACTTATTGATTTCTAAATGCCAGTGTTTTAATTTCCCCAAAACTGTGAACTTTTTAATGACATCAAAATGATTCTCAATGACAAATAGAAAATGTTTCCCTCTCAAAGCCAAATTCAACACGAAAACAGAGACAGGGAAAGATGCTATACAAGGAAAAGTAGCATTTTCTTTTTTAAGTTTTGATTTGGTTTGCTTGGAAAAGATCAGCCCTCTAAAGCCTCCTCGTCCACCTACTAACATCCTATGATTTTTATCTATTTTTCTTTTCAAAGTAAGTTTAGTTAACACGTGAGGTATAAGATTGTTGGTCAGAATTTCACAATTCAAGAATCACTCATTTTCGGAGGGTCAGAATTTTCCATTGTCCTGCAATATCCAGATGAAATGTACCCTGATTAAGATCTTTGAGGTCCTGGACAGAATCTGGTTTAAGTGCATACATTAAGTAGGAAATTCAGAACCATCAGGAGCTCTGGGGTCACTGGGAGCTAAGCCTCCTCCAGTAAGCCTCCTTAAACAAGCTTTCCCATAGTGATCTTTTCTTAAAAAGTCAATCTGTATTCTGACCTTTAGAGACACAGAAGCAGCCTGTTTCCAGACAGATTTGCTGGCATAAAGACTGCCTCATGCTCTGAATTCAGCATCAAGGTCTAATTTTTAACAATCACATGGGGTAAATTCCCATTTTGGGACCTTGAAACCAGCAATTATTACCACCAAGTGATGAGTCTCAAGTGCATAGTTGAAAGTTTATTAATTTTATGCCATTAAATAGAGACATGACACACTCAAAAATTTGTTTAGATGGGTTCTAATTTTGTCCACTTTAACGACCTCATATCATCACTCTTAAGAACTCCTCAACTTTCAGAACGATGCTTGCACTGTGGGAAACCCCTGATTTGCATTTTCAAAAATATTTTTTTGATGCAAGTGTTATAAAATACACGGTACATAAAACTACCAGGAACTCAGCTGAACTGAGCCAAGGTCTAAATATTAGTGAAACAATGGTTCTCAGAGAACTGAGATAGTGCAATTCACAATGATAAGAACCAATGGTAAATCCAACCAAGAGCATGAGGATTTATAAAATGAAGTGAAATTTTAACATATCTTTTCAAGAAATAGTCAAGTAGTCATGACCACTTAGAATCGAGTAGTTCAGAATTTAAAAAAACAAAAACAAAAACAAACAAAAAAACCCAAAAAACAAAAAACACCTTAGAAATTAAAAAAAAAAAAAATCCAACCCTTCTCTCGTCCCAGTCCCTTCCCAACCCCATCCCCTGCTGTATTTTTACCCTGGGTGAAAGCAAGCTACTTAAGTTTCTCTCAGACTCATCTCAAATATCTTTGCTCTATCATTGCTCCAGGAAACTCACCACCTCCTCAGGCCCAATTCATTCCAAACTGGTGATTGATCAGCCATTGCATAGTTCATTCAATGAATATATACTGCCTTGTGTCGGGCACTAGGGACCAGATCTCCTCATTTGGAGATAAAAATCTGACTCTTTTACCATTGTGGGGGGCAGGGGGAGTGGGGTTCTGTCTGCCCTTAGGGATTACAGGGAACCCTAACTATGCTGCATAAATTGGTCCTGAATTAAATTAGAATATAAGGTGGTAGGTCCCCCACACTCCCTTCTCCATTACACTCATCCCCAACAGTTCCTCCCCCACCCCCACCCCCATCAGAGCCTCCTCCCCAACACCCCACCACCACAGCCTTGGATCTTTTTATCCAGAAAAGAATTTCAAATTCTTGTGCCTAGAGGTTTTAGAAAGTTTCACTCAAAGTCACTCCTCTGGAGACACTAATTTTCCAGATTCTTCAAATCACTCAGAGCTGAGTTCTGAATTCATGTTGACTGGCTCCTGAATCTATACTCTTAACCAGTCCATTCTAGTGCTTCTCGATGAATGAGAGTTTTCTTTTCCCTCTCTACCTACAATGCTCTTTACCCTCACTTTTTCACATAACTCCTAGTCATCCTGCAAGACCCATCTGTAGGAGCACTCCTTTTCTCTAACCACCGCGAGCAGAGATTCTTCGGTAACCCCAGAGGACGTGGTTTGTACCTGTCTTCAGCACATCTCCTTATACTGAGATAAAAACGGACCCCCCTTTACCCACTGCGAAGGTACAGACTCCTGGTGAAGGAACAATTTCCTTTATTTGCCCCCTAGTAACTACCCAGAGTTACTAAAACTCTCTGTTTGAACGCCAAGATTGTTGACTTGTGTTAAAATATGCATATAAAGAATATATAAACGTGATGGGGTTGGGTCCCACCTGGAGAGAGGTCTCTCCTGGCCTTCATCACTGAAGAAGAGGCGATCACAAGACAAGGGAGCCCCTGGGAAGCTGCAGACTAGATATCAGTGTTAATCAAAATCGAGCTAAGATGTCTCGTATGAAGCTCCTAAGCAAGGAACATTAAGATAGCATCCACTCAGAAAAGACAGTCCAGAAGGCAGCTAGGACATGAGGAACCCAAAGTACCAAAGGTGGGTAGCTGCCTCTAGGGGTAGAGACAGAATCTAGCTATATGCAAAGCAAAGACAATCTCAGAAATGGCCAGGGAGTTCCCAGAACAAGTTCTGTATTATGATAGCACCAGAAATCTGAACTTTGAAAACAGATTGTTTTTATATTTCTTATGTTCCCTTATATTTCCTTCCTTGGTATCCAGCAAAGTTCCAGGCTGTCCTAACTGTGCTAAGATAAACTGAGGGTGAGGGTTTTTATTGACTCTTTGGCCTGATGATTAGAATATTATCAACCCTCTACTGACAGCAGCAGTAGGATGAAAATGGTAATCCAAGTGAAAGAATCCCCCAAAAGAAGATAAAATGTAGGAGACAATAAGGGCTATGGAATCCGACTACTCTTCCCCATCCAAAAATTCTCTTTTCAATACTAAATCTTGGAGGTTGTGGTTTTGTTTTATTATCTTCTAAAACTCCCCCCACCCCCCCACTAAATTGTATCTTGAAAGGATCTTGCCATTTCACCAATGTAGTATGTGCAAGTGCTCAGAACACAACAGAAACGTAAATGTTTGTTGATGGAATGAATGAAGCAATGCATGGACTTTCAAAGTTTTAAAGCACCCTGAAGACCACCCAGTCCACTCCTCCCAAAAGTGCACATTTGTCCACACAGGGCTTTAATAGGTTGTCATAAAAGTCAATCAACAAATATCAACTAAATGCCTATAATAGTTAAGATGCTTTCAGAAACAACAACAAAAATATATCAGTCACTGATACACAACAAATGTCAGGCACTTTGCTAGGCCCTAAAGATACTACAATAATAAGACACACGCGGGAAATCACACACGTGATTCCCGACGCCTTGCGGTGGAGAAGATGACTGGACCGTAAGTATCTATAATACTGTTTAAAATAGAAAATGTTAAGTGTTTTCTAAGGTTAGATAAAGGCTATCTGGATTCAGAGGTCAAAAAGGGAAACCAGGTTTCCAAAGAACTTCCAGGACACTGCCAGACAGGATAGGACGTTATTTGTGATTTAACCTTAGAGTTCAGGAATGAAAACTATTAGTTTCTAGTTGAAACAGTTAATGGAAATGGCTTTGTATGTATTGACGAAAATCAATATTCTATCTTCATATCTTTAGCATTATGTCAAATGGCATTGACAGTGGATTCTGAAAGAATACATATCAATTCTCTTTTAATGAAAACCATAATCAAAACTGAGCTCTAAATAACAAAGTTATTATCACTTGTGAGCATGGAAACACAGATTTGTCAATTTGAGTATTAGTAAAATATATGTAAAGAATAATTCTGGACTTATGGGTGGGCCTTATTTATTTAACAGTAACTCTATAATAAAATAATTCCTAGTTTAATAGAATAATTCTAGTTTACATTGTAGACTAGAAAAGTGAAAATTAAGCTACTATATAGCTAAACATCACATTTTTGTCCTGTAATCAAATGAGATTTATCCTTCAGTTTCTTTCATATATGCTACTTCAGCTTCTCCAAAAACCTTGAAATGCATCCTACTTAAGCTGCTTCCTTCAAGATAAACACACTAAAAGGGGAATCAGGAGACTCAGGAGCTAAGCCTGGCTTCACCACCTGCTACCTGAATTGGGGCAGGTAAATTCTCTGGCCTAAATTTTCTCATCCATAAAATGAAGCAGTTAGAGCAAATAACCTCTAAAATCTCTCTGAACTCTTAAGACAACAACAACAACAAAAAACCCCTGAAAACTAACCTCTACTCCCAAACCATCAACCAAAGCAAAAAGTTTCAAAACTAGTATTAAAGGAGCTTAAGTTTAACCACCTTTCTCCTTCATTTACTTGACTCAACAAACTTATTTATGAATTTCCTACAGCAGTTAGGTTGAGCAGTTTCATCTACAGCAGTTATAGACTGGGAAAGTGACATCAATATATCCCTTTAGAAACAAATCCGTAACAAATTTCTAGGTCCAGAAGCAATCTCCTTAATGGAATTTTGCCTCTATCAAAAAACTAAACATTTATAAACTTCTTTGTGAATTTCAAAAGGTTTTTAAACCATGTACTCCATTTCAGCAATGTATTTCTTCTGTTCACTGCAGACTGCTTGCCACTGGCCTATGTTTACAATTTTCCCCATTGGATCTAGGAAATGAATAGAGCACCTTTTGGCCATTTGTAGGGAGTATGATGTAGACAAACACGTATGATTAATACACTCATCTTAGTTATACTGAAGAATCCATCATATGAATAGACCTATCGGGCAAATTTTTTTGAGGCCACACTGCATACAAAGTGCTGAAATGACTATAAAGACAGTAATGAACCCGTTGCTGCTTTGCCCCTGCCCGCAACTGTACTGGTCACAGAGAAAAAAATTCTCTACCTCAGCATAATTTGAATTTACATTAAGAAAACCTAACTACTGTTTTAAGGTAAAAGCCCCTTGTCATATACCTCTATAGTGTTACATTTTTTAGAACGCTAGTTGGTATTATCGAAACAATTCTAGATAAATACCATAATTACTATATTCAAGCATCATTCCTATGGAAATCAGCTTCATCGGCTTAATTTCTAAATATTAAATGAATTAAGTTAAAGCGCAAACGCTATTGTCTGAAAAATAAGGGAAATTATTAAAGGCAGAACAACTGGCTCCACTTCTGCAAATTAAGCAAAATTAAGCAAAAAGAAAGGAAGCAAGCAAAGGGAAGGAACTCGAGAGCTATTTGCAGCAGTGGTCCCTTGCAAGTTCTAGGCGCTTCCCCTTGAGCTCGAAGAAATAAGAAAATGAGAGCAAAGAAGAGAAGGGCACCTCTCCTTTTGGGCAGAAGCCCAAAGTTATACTCTCTTCACAACTTGCAATATTCATTGAGTTCAGTGTAAGATGTACAGCAGATCTGGATTCGGTGGGACTGTCTGGGAGAAGGGAGTGGCATTTACTTTCCGTCTGGAGCCCTAAGAACTGTACCAGAGTACTCCAAAACCCTTAGTTATCTAGCAAAGGCTCTCGGAGCATCCTCCCCACGCACACACCTGCAGGGCTGGGCGGCCCCACTCTCCTCCCCTCCCGTCCTTAGGGCTGGACCAAGGTCCAGGAGCCGGCGCACAGTTAGTCCAAGGACCACCCTGGCCCGGCCTGCGCCACCCGCCCCGGGCAAGGCCAGAGCGCACGCCGCTGTCTGGTCTCCGCTTCCCAGAGCCACGCAGTGGCGGCGGAGCTCAGCTGGACACCAGCACCACCAGGATGCGCATTATAATAAAAACTTGGGGGAGTATGTCTACACTTGCGCCGACGTGGAGGCACAGCCCGGGACGCGGGCTCCGGGACCGCCGGCCCGTCCCGCCCCTCCTCGCGGCCGAGGGGCGGCGGTCCGTACCTGTCCTCCGAGACGCTGATGACGCCCTCCTCCTTGGGCACGATCACGGCCATATTCACCACCTCCTGGGACCCCTCGACCCGCTGCAGCAGGATGGGCTTGCGGGTCAGCGGCTTGGGCTGGATCTCCGCCGCCATCGGGAGGAGGGGGCGCGCCGGGGGTGCCGCCGACAACCGCGCCGCGGGGCCGGGCTAAGGAGACCGCTCGGGTACGGGCACAAGCTGAGACAGGGACTCTGGGTGACCGGAGCGGGACGCCGGAGACCCGCGATCATAGCCTGGCCGCCGGTCCGGGAACGACTCCGCGCTCCCGGCTTGGGGCACCGAAACCGCCACGACCCGGGCTGCAAGCCGGCGCCACCACCGGAGGAGGGGGCGGAGAGCTGGGGGGCGGAGCCGGGAGGGGGCGGTGCCTGCCGCAGGGGGTGGCCGCTGGTGGGCGCGAGGGCGGCTGCACTTCCGGAAGAGTGGCGGAGGAGGAGAGGAAACCTGAAGGAGGAGGCGGGGCGCTGGCGGCCCAATGCGCGTGCGTCAGCTCACTGGCCCGTTTCCGCCCCGCCCCTCCGTGATTCCCGACGCCTTGCAGCGCCGCCCCTGGAACGCATGCGCCTTCCATTAGCCGCGGTCTCCTAGATTCGCCACCTTCCACATCCAATGTTTGGTCCCCTCCCTTTTTAATCTCCCATGAACGCGCGTGTAAACACCCCTGGGAACGCGCTTGCCAGAGGTCCCGCCCCCTCCAAAATCCCTAAGAAGGGGGCGGGGGTGGGGCGGGGAAAAGCGCGCCTGGGCGAGGCCGGAAAGAGAAGAATCCTGCAGGAAGGAAAGAAGCCGAACTAGTTGGGACGTGACTGGGCATGCGCACGGGTTACCTGTCCTGAGCTGCCTTAACAATGAGCCTGCCACGGCGGGAGGCAATATACTGCTCCCAGCATGCACCATGCCCGGGCTGCCGAGTGGCGCCCCAAGGGCTCCTGGGAGTTGCAGTTTTTCAGAGCCTCCTCTCCCTTATCCTGGAATGACCTATCGCCCACTTCGGAGCCCGGCAGCGTCCCGGGCAATTGGCTGAGTCGCGGCCCAGACTCAGCTCTAAGGAGGGAGTTGAGGGGCAGCCCAGGGCTGAACAGGCAGGCGGTCACTACACCCTTGGTTCAGACTGCTGCCTATAATAGTGGAGCCCTAGAGATGGGGAAAGAAGAGAATCTCTCCTACAAGTATCTTCGAGGGAGTTTCGAAATCATCTGTAGTGTAATCTTTCTGGTTTTCTTAAAGGACTAAATTACCAAACCAAGGTTACTTTAGCTCCCAGTTAGGGCTATGCGCCACCTCCACCCCCCCATCCCCACCACCCGACTTGAACCCAGGCTCCCCTTGCTCCTGGTCCTGTCTTCTTTCCATTCCCCAGTAATCCAGCCTTTCTAGCTCGCTCCAAAGACAATGGAAAGAGTTATTGTGATTATTGAATGAAAGTTAGGTGCCTGGCACAGGGCCTGGCATGTGGGGTTGTTCATTATGTGATGACCCTACTAAGCCCTCCCAGAGCTAACAAACTAGCTGAGGAGTGGCCATGAGGTGTGATTGGGCTGGCAAGGGCTCTGGAGGTCAGAAAAATAATAGGCCAGAGCTGGGCGAAGAAATGACAGGCCTCATAGAAATGCATTTCTAGGGCAGGTTTTTGGCAGCCAAGGCAGTATGCTGCAAAGGACCAGTCTCAAAGCACACAGTGCAACTCTTTACCCATCCTTGCAGAAATTCTGTAAGGCACTTGAAAGTGAAACAGGTATTTTCCAGTTCTGGGACCTGGAACAAGGCATTCCACTTCTCTGAGCGTCAGGTTCCCCATCTATTAAGTGGAAAATAATAATACTTACCTTGGGTGTTGTGTGAGACCTACAAAAAACATATTTTAAGTGCCTTCATGAACAATAGGTCCTTTAGGGTTCCAGGGATTAGGACACGGACATATTTGGGGGGTCATTATTCAGCCTACCACAATGGTGTCAAATACTATTCCTATGCTCCTGACTCTCCTTATCTCTACCCCTGACCTCACCACTGAACTCTAAACTCATATCTAATGCTGCTCTACTTTGTCACTTAACTGTTTAATAGGTGTTCCAAACATTCCTAAACAGTATCTTTAAGTCTACTGCATCATTCACTCAGTGGTTCAAAACTAAGTTTCTAAGAGTCATCCTTGATTCTTCTCTTTTCCTCACAACTCTTATCCAAACCATTAACAAGTCCTATCAGCTCTACCTCCAAAGTAGATCTTGAATTTTCCCACTTATATCACCTCTATCCCAGTCCAAATCACCATATGCTCTGGCCTCTACTACCAGTGTAACCTGCTTTCCTTGCTTCTTCTCTTGAACCCTTCCCCCATTCAGCCCAACCCCAACCTATTCAATCCATTTTTATCGCAGTGGCCAGAAGATTTTGTTTTAAAATATAAGCCAGATCGTGTTACTCCTCTGCTTAAAATTTGTCAGTGGCTTAACCATTGCACTCGAGATAAAATGCTTCTCCAACCTCACCTCTCCTCCTGTTCGGTACTCTCTAAGCCCCGACTTGGAAAAATCTCAGAAACACCAACCTTCTTCCTGCTGGTGGTCCTTGCAGTGTTTACCTCTAGATGTTTTCTTCTCACCACTCAGTCTTCACCCCACTGTTAGCTCCTTAGAGAATATTACCCTACCACCTCTCATGTACCCTACCTTTTCATAACACTCACTGTCACGTCACCCTGTTTTGTTTTCCAGTCCTCTCTTCTGCGCAAAATAATCTTTGTTTCTTATTTATTTCTTAGTTCTCCCTTTTGTAGAAGAGAAGCACCAGGAGAGAAAGGACCTTATCTGCCTGTTCATCATTGTATTCCCAGCCCCTAGAATAGAAGCTGGCACATTAGGAGGCATGCTGTAAGTGTTTGTCAAATGAATGACTAGAAAAAAAGAGAGGCAGGTTGGAATTTAACTCTTTTTTCCATTAGAGCATAATGGAAAGACTGGAATCTGGACCTTGCCCTAATTTCTGGGATGGGATGATCCTTGGGAGAATATATACAACAGGCAGATGATAATACCAACATGGTAAAGCCAACAGGTGAATAATTGGTATCCAAGAGAAAGGCCTCGTATGCAATTACCCCTTCTCTTCCTGGCAGCAGGCACAAGGGCCCCCTCAGCAGCGAGGTTTGGTGGCTCTGAAGCCTAGGTGCACATTAGAATGCCTTGGGAACTTTTTGAAAATGCAGATCCCTGGACCTTATCCCTGAATGACCAAATTTGGTTTTCTGGGAGGTTGGCCTGAGAATATGAATATTTATAAAGTTTCAGGTGATTCTAAAGCAGGTGACCCTTGGTTTCTAGTCTTTTCTGGGAAGCCCAGACCTAGGAATCCAATGGAAGGGTGCAGGAAAAGTGATGAGTGGTACAGAGGGCTGGGCCTCCAACCATGGAGCACATCTCCCCTTCCCTTTTTTCTTCCCCAGCATGAGGGACTAGCCAGGCTGCTTGCTCTACCACTGGTAACACCTTGTGTTTCTGATCAGACCAATGTCTTTTTGTGTGTGGTCCATTAAGTAACAGAACACAGCCTGTGGCTCTTTGCCCTACTCACCTGTGCCAGAAGCAAGCCCAGGACTTCAGCAAAACTTTTCCCTTAATCTTCCTCTCCATTCTCTCTAGCCTGGGCAGGCTTGGGTTAACAATATGTTTTCATGTATACAAAGGTATGAAGTAAGGTTCCTCTATATATCTGTATCTACATATTTTTAAGTATATTTTTAGAGCAGTTTTAGGTTCACAGTAAAATTGACTGGAAAGTACAGAGAGTTCCAGATAGCCCCTGCCCCCCCATAGGCATCATCTCCTGCATATCTACATCCCCCACCAGAGTGGGACTTTTGTTGCAATCAATGAACCTACACTGATACATCTTTACCACCCAAAGTCCATAGTTTATCTTTGGGTTCACTCTTGGTGGTGTATATTCTATGCGTTTGGACAAATGTATAATGACATGTATCCATGATAATAACACCATATAGAATAGTTTCACTGCCCTAAAAATCCTCTGTGCTCTGCCTAGTCCCAAACTCCTGGCAATCACTGATCTTATTGTCCCCATAGTTTTGCCTTTTCCAGAATGTCATATAGTTGGAATCACACTGCTCTAAATCTTCTGCATCAAATAGTGTTAAATAGAATGTATGAAGCAATTAAATGAGGCCTATGAGGAATGAATGTGGCTCGTACATATAGTTGGTATGTAGACTTTTCAGATGGGCTTCTTTCATTTAGCAATATGCTTTTAAGTTTCCTCCATGTCTTTTCATGGCTTGATAGCTCATTTGTTTTTAGTGCTGAGTAATATTCCAATGTCTGTATGTATCATAGTTTGTTTATCCATTGACCTACTGAAGGCCATCTTGTATGCTTCCAAGTTTTGGCAATTATAGATAAAACTGCTATAAATATCCATGTTCCGGTTTTTGTGTGGGCATAAGTTTCTAGTTCCTTGGGGTAAATACCAAAGAGCCCGATTGCTGGATTGTATGGTAAGAGTATGTTTATTTTTATAAGAAACTGCCAATCTGTCTCCTCAAGTGGCTGTATTGTTTTGCATTCCCACCCGTTAGGCTCATCTGTATTTCAGAGGAAAAGTAATTCTCCTGGAATTTTCTGCAGAGGATCTAGGAAGGCAGGGTAGGATGAAGTAGGAGTGAAAACCAGCCTTAGGGAAATGGCTGCAGGTTGACACAGTGAAAGAAAAGAGAGAAGGAGGAAGAGAGCTTGTTTCTGTTCCTTCTTTGCTTTGTCTTTACTAATAACATTCAGCCCCCAGCCCCCCTCCCCCTTCCCCCTCCCCCCCCCTCGCCGCAGCCCCACCCATACATTGGCCCTGAACTGAGCTCAAGTGAGAGGCAAGGACTGTGACTGATTAAGTCTGCTCCTTAGAAAACCAAGAGCAAAGCAAGGAATCCCAAGTGCATTTTGTCAAGAAGTGAATCCACTATTCCTACAACATGGTAGCTCTCAAAAAATGTTTGCTGACTGAAAGCATAAATGAAAACCTAAACTCCTCAGTTTACCCGTCAGAGCTTTTAAATCTGTCAGAATCCTTGGTTTAGCTTCAGGAAATTCAGACCTACTCATAATTCCATGGACACTATCTTCATTCTTTCTTCCAGCAAATCAGCGCCTGGTGTGTTCCAAGGAGTAAGCTAGGTGCTGGATATAACCTTTGTGAAGTCAAGGACAGAGCTCTGTGTGGCTTATATCTTGATTTCATCATCAGACAGCTACTGGCTCTGGGCACAGTGAGCAAGTAGTGAAGAGGAGTTGGTGTGAGAAGATTTTGGTTTAAAAAATAAAGGTCAGGACTATGCTCAGGTTCTGCTGATGTGGTCAGTTCTGCTCTAAATCTTCTGCATCAAATAATATTAAATAGAATGTATGAAGGAACTAAATGGGACCTATGAGGAATGAATGTTGCTCCTACCAAATATTGAGATGGGAAGAGGGGTGAAATATATTGCCATCTAGGCAAAATGACTAACCCATTTGGAAGGAAGCAGTCTCTAGGTCTCATACACAACTACAATTACTTTACTAAGGAATGAATGTTTTGTATTTTGTGGCAACTTTTGGGGGAGACCACATTTTTCTACATGTGCCTGTTTTTGGTTCCATTTTCCACCTATAATTATACACATGAGGAAAATAAGTGATTCTGCAAACAAAGAATGAGATCATCTTTATCTCAAAGACCTTGACTGAAGGTCATGGTTAATGACCAAACTTCTAATGTTGCCGCTGGAGTCCTGGCAGAATTATATCTGAAACTCTCTGGCTATCTGATGACACTGTTCAAATGTTTTATATGCTTCAAGGATCAACACAATGCAGCCATCTTACATACAAACCAACTGTTGTAGTATATGCTTAGGCCTCACTGACATGGTTGTAAGAAAAGCATTTCCCATCCTCAGAATCTAAACCATAAGCCTTCTTTAAGCAGAAATAGCTTTCCTCTCCTGTTGAACTACCCTGATATCAAGCACAGTACAAGGCATGAAGAGGGAGCTCAGTAATGACAAGTGAGTAGAAAGATTAATTGAATCTTAATGTCTTTGCAGAACAGGTTCTGGTGAAATGGATCACAGAAGAGTTATATACCCATAGGCCTCCTATCAATACAATTTACTTGGCAGTTAATACCGGAGGCCAAAGAGATCAGGACAAGTGTTTGTTACCAAAGATACCTCCCCTTGAGTAAAATTAGTTAGGATCAGTTTAATTTTCCTTAACAGCAACAGATACCATGGGAAAAGGGCTTTTGTGCCAACCACATCAACATTAGTCTTTTTCTTCACCTGCCTTTCTGTTTCCGGAGGTGGAAGGGAGCAAAAACAAAAAAACTCAAGCAATAGGAAGAAAAGACTGTATTGACAAAATAAATAAAAGAGTTCAGAGGCAGTAGAGAGCACATTCAAAGTCCTAAAAAGAAAGAGAAAGAGGCCAAGATATTAATGATAGCCCAAATGGTATAATCCAAACTTTGTTGTCCCACATTAAAACCCTGAAGAATTTCATGGGCTCCTGAAATACATTTTTACTTCCAAGGTATGATATCCTAAAGAATTTATATCCTGTATCGGATGTTCACAGATTAAGTGTATTGAAAAAGCTGATTCTCTTTTGAGGTTGGTGCACAAAGCTAGAAGCTGCACCCCCGAGTAGAATGCTGAGTAAAGTGAAACTATGGTGTAGCTGCCTCACAGGTCTCACTGCCCCCAGCCTTGCTCTCTCCAAGCCATCCTTCTCATTGCTGCCAGAGTAATCTTCCTAAAACTTGTGTTATTCCCTAACATAGCCTAAAACCTTCGAGAGCTTTCCATGTCTCTAGAATTGAAACTACACTCATTCATCTGGCTCATGCCTACCTCTGCGATCCATTTCCCACTTTCTACCCCCTCAAAACTCACCTCCAGTAACACTGCGTCAGGTAGAATGGTTTTAGTTGCAAGTAACATGAAATTCTACTTGATCTTTTAAACAATGGAGGGAATACCAGCATCCACTTAACCGGTCAGAGTTTCGTCATGTCATTGACTCCATTTCTCTGCCATTCCCTTAGGTCTATGTGACATCTTTATCTTCTGGTTCCCTCTCCTTGAGGTAACAAAATAGAAACCAGCAGGTCTTGGGTTTAAATGCTTTTTCTTCCATATGAATGCATCTCTTCCCCAACCATCAAGCCAAAATCCTGGACTTCTTTCTGATTGGACATATCCAGCCCTGCACTAACATCCCTGAGGAATGCCATGGCTGGTTTGCTTAGGCTTGGATGTCATGCTTCTCTGAGAGCCAGCTATAACAAAAGAATGGTTTATGCTGACTGGCTAAGACCAACCAAGACCCATCCTTGATGCTGACAATCATACTCAACCCTTGGCTGGAAAATTTGGAGGGAAGGAAAGAATGGATGCAGAATAAGCATCTTCAGAATCCAAACTACTTACAATTCTCTAAGCCTTTCAGCCCATGGTTTAGCTCTCTGCCCTCTTTCGGGAATGTTCTTTCCCCACTTCATCCATCTGGCAAACTCTTACTCTACTCTCAACTCCAGGCCAAACATTTCATCCTCTGTAAGGTCTTTCAGGATCCCTCACCCCAAACAGTGGATTAGGTCCTTCTGGGTACCATTCTTATACCCAGTACAAACTTAATATGTTGCCTTACTCATCGTTCATCAATTATTTGCTTGATAGATTTGTCTCCCCTGATAGATGGTTAACTCCTTGAGTACAGAAACCCCGTCTTTTTTTATCCTTACTCTTGACATTTATAAAATGACCAGAGCATATTTGAATATCCTTTAAATAAATTCTGAGTTTTGTTAATTCTACTGCAGATTGATCACCATCTGCTGATCACCACCATGTTATGTGCTCTGTGTGAAGGTGTGACCTCCTCTGATGTCTAACCTCAAGAAAGAGACAGAGCCTCAAAAAAAGTAACTGGAGCCAGAGCAAAGGAAATAGAAAGTGAAATTCCTGAGTCACTCTGTTTCTTGGCCCTCTTGCTCCTGATTTACAGGGATCTAGAGGTCTTTGAGGGTCCAGGGCACTATTAGTTGCTAAAGGTGCCCTCTAACTATGGAGGCAATTCAGGTACCAGGCAAGAAGTTTTCCTATAGGAACCTCAAGCTGGCAACTTGGTCAGCCAGGGTCCCTAACTGCATGTTATGTTCCATGTTTATGATCCTTTTATTATTCCTAACCAAAAAGGGCAAAGCATGCTCTAGATGCTCTTTCCTTTCACCTCACAGCGCCACAAAAAGAATAACACCTTTTACCTTTCCTCAATTTACAGTATCCGAGGGTGGAGTAAAGAAGTAAACATTTCCCAAAAAAGGAAATGAAATGATCATCATTATCAGCAACTGTTTTTAACACACACTCTTGGTAGGGCACAGTATGGGTGGCCAAGAAACGTAAGAAGCAGCTGGAAAATTTCAGGGAAGCTAATAATTAATTTACAAATGATAAGTGCTCTGCCAATAATAACATTGATGGTGGTAAGGCAAATATTCTGGAGGACCCTGAGATTCAAAGACGATGAGACATTCACTGTACTAGATGCTAGTATCTGTCACTAGAGTCACAAAAGCAGCAGAAGACCGGCTCTCTGACCTCGGTGAAGCCACATGTAAATGTAACAGCCAGAGACTATTAATAAGTATACGATAGCGTAGTATAAATTATACATCTGCGATGGCACGGCAGCAACATTATTTGACTGATTACTGAGGGAGTGATCAGGCTGGAATGATATTAGTCAGGAAAGGCTCTTGAAGGGGGTGAGTCACAGGTTTTCGAACAAGAGGCTGACATGATGTAGATGGTACTCAAAAACTATTATCTTAGCAACTATGTTGAGAAGAACTGAGATGGGACACAAATCAGGGAGACCAGGTAGGAGGCAGTAATGCAAACGAAGTGATGGGCGCCCGGACTGGTGTGTGGGCTGTGAAATAGAGCTGGAATGGTTTAGAGAAGGCGATGCAGTAGGTTGCATAACAGCGTGGGCTTTGCAGACAAACTGATCTGGGCTCCGATTCTGGCTTTACTGACTAGCTGGGTTACTCGGGTAACTAACCTACCTGCTCTAGGTCTATTCCCTCATCTACAAAATGCACTTGTGGACACTTGTGGTTGTTTTTGCTGTCCGGTATTTCAATGTCCTTCCTAATTTGAGTGAATCTCAGTGTAAATGGGAAGACACACAGGGGAAGCTGTTCTTCTGCCGGCCCCCTGGCATCCAGGACATAAGCACGTGCTCTGAGCAGGGCCAGCTGATGCTCACTCATCTCTCTGTACTGGGGAATAGTGATGCAAAGACCCTGTGGCCAGTTTGAGGATCTTTGAGCTCTCTGTGGTGAGATTAGACTCCAGAGACCTGGGGGTGCCTGGCTGGCTGAGTCAGTAGAGTATGCAATTCTTGATCTCAGGGTGTGAGTTCAAGCCTCACATTGGGCATAGAGCCTACTTAAAAGAAAAAAGAAAAAAAAAGAAAGAAAGAAAAGAATCCAGAGGTGGGGCACCTCCTGGAAAATAGGATCTCAACTTTGTGCTCTGCTTCTTCCCTTGGCTTCCCCCTGAACCCGGTCCTCTACCTATAGATTCTGTGAATTGCCTGACACCTTTCCAGTTACTTTGTTTTCTGTTTAAGTTACCTGCTATTTGCTTTCAGGAACCCCGCCTAGAACATGACCTCACAGGACCATTTTGAGGCTTGAACAAGATAATGTCTATAAGGCCCTTAGCCCAGTACTGGTCATGGCTAAACACTTACTAAATAGTTGACCTAAGAAGACACAAAGAAAATGACAGAATAAGCGACAGACTTTGATACTGGTTAGATGTGGAAGAAGAATAAAAAGGAAGAATGGGGAAGGTAACACTAAGTTTACAAACCTGTCCTCCACATCCTTATTCTACCTCTAATGAGAATCTGGAAGCCAACAGAAGGATGACCTGAATGAAAAAGGGTTAGACGTTAATGGCAAAACACCAACCTCTCAGCGTGTCGGACTGAGAACAAGGTATTTTACTGCCATGACAAAGTCTAAACTCGTTAGCCTGGCACATAAGGCACTTCATAACCCTGTTCGAACCTGCCTTCCCAGCCCTCATGCTTGCCACTCCCTGAGAAGCACTTGACGCCGTACTCAGATCATGCTGCTCAGTGTCCCAAGAGCACATCATGTTGTTCTGAGCGTTGCCACCTCGGCACACTGTTTTCTCTTCACCTGAAATGTCCTTCTCATCCTCCTCAATGTCAACTCATTTGCCTCTTTTATCCTTGACAAAGGCCTTCCTAACTCCTTCCAGGCAGTGTTACTCACTCCTTCTTCTGGGCTCCCACAGAATTCTATTCAGGCCTCTCTGGTAGAACATACCACATTTTATTCTAAAGTGGTCATTATGTCTCTCTCCTTCACTACCTTGTGTGGTCCCAGACCCCAAGGACTATGGTTTGGCCATCCTTGTATCATCATTGCCTGACATCGTCTGGCACGAAAACGGTACTCCTCAGGCTTGCTGCTGAATAACCAGGACTTTTCTTTATAATTTGGTTAGAGATAAAAGGGTCTGTCTGTAAGGGGCGTCTGGGTGGCTCAATCAGTAGACTATCCGACTCTTGATTTCAGCTCAGGTCATGACCTTGGGATCTTGGGATTGAGCCCCGTGTCACTCCGTGCTCAACAGAGAGTCTGCTTATCCTTCTCCCTCTCTCTCTGCCCCTCCCCCCACTCATGTGCTAGCTCTCTCTCTCAAATAAATAAATAAATCTTTTTTAAAAAGTGTATGTCCAGGGGCGCCTGGGTGGCTCAGTCGTTAAGCGTCTGCCTTCCGCTCAGGTCATGATCCCAGGGTCCTGGGATCGAGCCCCGCATCAGGCTCCCTGCTCGGCGGGAAGCCTGCTTCTCCCTCTCCCACTCCCTCTGCTTGTGTTCCCTCTCTCGCTGTGGCTCTGTCAAGTAAATAAATAAGATATTTCAAAAAAATCAAATTAAAATAAAAAGTGTATGTCTGTAAGATAACGTGATTTGACAATCCACACACAAAAGTCAGTCTTGTTCATTATTTATGTATTAAGTAATATATAGTGTCCTTTTAACTTCTAGCTCCTGAAGATCAGAGTTCTGTTTTAACTTACTCTGTACCAATAGGGTTTTGCACCAACCGGTGCGATAAAGGAATTAGAATCCTTTTGAGGTGCTACTTTGATGTAACTAAAGCAATGTTGCTAGTATGCTGAAGGAGCTATGGTTGGAGACCCTGAGTACAAGAGGCCAGGCCAGCAGCCTTGGTTAGGGTTTTCTGTAGATCCTTTCAAGCTGATTCCCATGACTTACCCAACTCACCTTGCCCGAATAGAAACCACAATGAAAATGATTATTTCCCTTTGCAGTTCCCTAAGTTAGGCCTAAGCCTAAGTTTCCAGAGGGACACAGCCATGAGGCCAAAATTTAGTTTTATCTTCCATGGCCCTCAGAAATTTTTCTTCTTTATTTTCTAAAATGATTTTAAGGATTTCACTTTTAATTTATTTTTGAGTAAATAATCCATTACTGAGATTCAGAATTTAAAAGTATACGGTGCAAAGTATCCCCCCCACCACCCTGCACCCTCCCCATCCATCCTCTCCCCATGGGTGACCAAAGCTATTGCTTTCTTATGCATTCTTCCAGAGATATTTTATGCATATAAGGACATATTGTTAAGTTTCCTACTGCCTTTTTACACGAAAGTTAAATTAGTACACATAGTTCTGCCTCTTGCTTTTTATTCACTAAATGATTTATCTTATAGATTTTTTCCAATCAGTACATATCAGTACATACCTTTTTTCCCCCGGCTGCGTGGTATTCCAACCACATGGGTGAACTATGATCTAGCAAGACAGTCCCCTCTTAATGGGCCTGAGGGGGATTTCCCCCCAATCCGTTCTATTTTATAAACAATTCAGCACCTCTTTTAAGCCTCCTTTCAAACTCCCTCCCCAGCCTCTGCCTTCTTCATTCTCAAAAAATGCTGCCTCTCTTAACTCACAGAGAAAGCAGAGGCCATTAGATACAGATTCTATCAATTTCCTGCCTCTCTTCTACTTTGTACTTCAGACTCCTTCGGTTCCAAACAGCACACAGTTCTCCGGATATGCGTGTTCTCTTGTCTCTGCACCTTTCTCTATGCCATTTCCATCCCTGCCATCCTTGGTCTGCCGGGAAGCTTCTATTAACCTTTCAAATCCCAGTTTGGATATCATGCAGAGGGAGTTAATCCGTTGCTGTTCATAGTGAATCTGTACCTTGTTTCTCTCCCGCTGGCGTACTTATTATACTGCTTTGAAATTTGTTTACGAGTCTAAGTTCCCATAGGTCTGTGAGCACCTTGAGAACCAGTTCAGGGGCGCCTGGGTGGCTCAGTGGGCTAAGCATCTGCCTTTGGCCCCGGTTGTGATCCCGGAGTCCTGGGATCAAGCCCCACATCGCATCGAGCTCCCTGCTCATCAGGGAGCCTGCTTCTCCCTCTCCCGCTCACCCTGTTTGTGCTCTCTCTCTCTCTCTCTCTGTGTCAGATAAATGAATGGAATCTTAAAAAAAAAAAAAAAAAAAACTGATTCATATCAGGATGCCCAGCACTTAGCATAGAGAATCTGGTAATAGAAGCCACTCAATAAATATTTGTTAAATAAATGAATAAATAATGTGGAGGAGATCTAAGCATACTCTGTTATGACAAGGATTTGCAAAACAGTAGAATGAATCCTCAAGTTTGCACAGTGTAGCAGAAACAGCATTGGACCTGGAATCATCAAGAGAACCCGTTCTGGTCCAAGGACGCAGGAAACTTTTCCCACATGTTCATTGCTGTATCCTCAATGCCAGGAAGAATGCCTGGCTCTTTATTGGTGCTAAGAATGAGGCTTTGTGTTATGTTTGGATTCGAATCTACTGAAGACACCCTTTATTTCAAAGAGTCTGCAAGGAGAAAGCTAGAACCAGACCGTCTGTGGCTTTTGGACTAAAAAGAGAACATACCCGATACCCAGTCACAGGTAAGTTATCCTAAGGCCAGTGAATTCGTTTACATTGGACATAGTCAACCAGCTGACCTTTACAAATGTGTTTTATAGATTAAATTAACACATTTTCCATAGTCTCAGGTTTCTTCCAAGCTTAGTGGTAATCACATGTTTATCTGGGAAATAAAACAAAAACCTTACAGGTAATCTTGCGGGGGCAGGGCTCTTGACTCCTCCTGTGTAAACCCCCGAAGAGAGCAATAGCGTGCCAATCAGGCACAGAGCCCCCATAGATACAAACTGAAATAAGACCTTTACCCTACCTGGCCTGGCTCCTAAGAGGGCTTTTTTTTTTTTTTTTTTTTAAGATTTTATTTATTTATTTGACAGAGAGGGAAAGAGAGAGAGAGCACAAGCGGGGGGGCGGGAGAGGGGGAAGCAGGCTCCTGCTGAGCAGAACGCCCAATGCAGGGCTCCATCACAGGACCCTGGGACCATGACCTGAGCCGAAGGCAGTTGCTTAACCAACTGAGCCAGCCAGACGCCCCTAAGAGGGCTCTTTCTTCACTGCTCTCCTTCGGTCGCCAGAATGCACATATCTGCCTGCCCCTTCTTGTCTTACTGTCTTACTGAGCAGGAGTAACATGCAATAATACATGTAGTTGTAACGTACAGAGATGTCATGTCTCCATCAGTTTATGAAAATAAGATTCTCTCATCCTGATGCTTCTGATCAAACACCGTGATGACCCACAGGTTGTTTTGAGACCAAGACTGAATCAAAATTTCAAATTTATAATTTTTATTTCCACAGTGTTCAATAAATACCTGCGGATTGACCGAATGAATATTTTGCCCATTAATTAGCTCTCTAACCTTGGGCAACTTTTATCTACATTTTCTAGGCTTCATTATCCTCTTCGATGCAATAAAGTTCAATTGTCAGATTTTTTCAAAATTATTTTTTATTTTTATTTTTTATTTTTTTTTAGATTTTTATTTATTCATTTGAGACACAGAGATACAGAGAGAGAGAGAGCATGAGCAGGGAGAGAGGCAGAGGGAGAAGGAGTAGCAGGCTCCCTGCTGAGCCAGGAGCCTGATGTGGGGCTCGATCCCAGAACCCTGGGATCATGCATGACCTGAGCCGAAGGCAGATGCTTAACCATCTGAACCACCCAGGCACCCCTCAAAATTATTTTTTAATAGTTTAAATCCTTTCTTCAAACAAAGTCTTAGAACCCCACATGTAACAGAAAAAAGTGGGGCTACTCTGGATAAAATAGGTTTGGAGGCCCTAAGACCTCCTGCTTCGCCTTCTCCTTCCCTACCCTTGTTTCTGCTCTGAGCCTCTCTGCTGAGCCCCAGGGCTCTGTGAGGTGCCTTCTAAAAAAAATCACTGCACCAGACGATCCTATACATACTACTGACTCCAGGACTTGTAGGGAAACTTATTGTCAGCTGGGACCAGAGACTCCCATCCTGCAGCCTCGTAATTCTTAGGGATTAAACAAGGTCAAGCCATCCAGGAAAATTAAAATATGAAGTTTCTTTGCTTTGGGTGGTATTATATCAACTCAACCAAGGTCAGTTGATTACTTAATGCTAAGGAAAATTGGAAGCTATATATATCCTTGATAAATTAATAATGAATATGAACATGATAATAATGAACTGTGAACATGGTAACATATAAATAAATAAATGTTTAAATAATTTAAAAAGTAAGACTTTATAAATAAAGTAATAAATACATTACTAACAAATAATTTTTAGTGGACAAAATTTCTCAATATATTATGAAAATGAAGGGGTGGGGTTAATAAAAAGAATCCCTGGGGAGTTGAGAATAATAATGATGAATTCCATTTTCTTCCTTTTCATACAAATAAAATGAGGCAGGGAAAGGTTGAATGGCTTGCTGAAGGCCTCACAGCTCATTTCATGGCAGAATCAGCACCAGAACACAGCATTTGTAACTTTCCCAGCCATGTTGCATTTCTCTATGAGGTTAGGCTTTCACCTTTACGTGTCTGGGATCCATGGTCACACAGCTACTGAAAGAGCATCCTCATTATCTCAACATTCATTATCTGAATTCCTGAAGTTTGAAGGTGTGCAGGAGAGTAAGAGTCATCGTAACCTAGAAGTGTTTACTTATCAAATGACTGCTTATAAAACCCACTCAAATATCCACCTCCATTAAACATGAGCATTGATTCTCCCCTTCCAAGGATCAACTCCTTCGTCCAGTCTCCAGCTGATGACTGCATTTTTATACGTATTTGACAGTACGGTACAAATACAATGCAAATCAACTACAGAGTGAAATTGCTCATTTTGCAAAGCTATGGAATTTTTCAAGATTAATGAAAGAAGGCCAGTGTGCTTAGTCGCATAGGGCAAGAGAGGGAAAGATGTGGGTGATATTGAAGAGGTAGGCAAAGGATAGATTGGGAAGGGACTTGTTCTTGGTGGTTTTCATTTTGATTAGGATGGGGAATTTTTGTGTTGTTGTTTTTTTTTTTTAATGGGATTGTATCTTTTTTTTTTTAAAGATTTTATTTATTTATTTGAGAGAGAGAGAATGAGAGACAGAGAGCATGAGAGGGGGGAGGGTCAGAGGGAGAAGCAGACTCCCCGCTGGGCAGGGAGCCTGATGCGGGACTCGATCCAGGGACTCCAGGATCATGACCTGAGCCGAAGGCAGTCGCTTAACCAACTGAGCCACCCAGGCGCCCAGGATGGGGAATTTTTGGAGGCCTTTAAGCAACAGAAGTGACAATCAGATTTATCTCTAAAATTTCATTTGGACACTGGCAAATAGTCTAAAATATAGATATCTTGCTACTGTATTTCTGTGATTCTATCCCATAGATGCATCGCCACATGTATGAAATGACACATGTATGAGGTTATTTATTGTTGCCTTATTTGTAAGAGCAGCAAACGGATGCAATTGTGACGTGCAGCAAAAGGGGCCTGGTTTGACAACGAAGGCATGACATGCAGCTGTGGAAACAAACCAGGAAGGTCTCTATATACCGATATGGAAAGAGTTTTAGGACATGTTGGTCAGTGAAAGAAAGCAAGATTTAAAACAGTTTAGAACAGTGTATATGGTAGGCTACCTTTTGTGTCATAAGATGGGAGATATATTTGTAGATGCTTGTATTTGCTTTAAAAACCCAAGAAAGATAAAAAAAAAAGACAAAGACACCAATGGAAGTGATTATCAATAGGGGGTTGGGGTTGAGGAATGCAGGAATGGGTGCAAGACTTCTCTGGGCATATCTTCTTTCATAGTGTGCTGAATTTTGAGCCACGTAAATGTAATACCTCATAAAAAGAAATATGCATTTAAGAATCACTGTGGCTGCTTTGTGGAGAGTGGTTGTAGGGACTCAAGAGTGGAAGCTGGGGTCCATTTAGAAAGCTACCGAAGTAGTCCAGGCAAGGGCTGGTGGCAGCAGGCACTGGAAGGTAGCAGAGGAGGTAGTGAGAAGTAGTCCGTTTGGGGGCACAGAGCTAATGGACTTACCAATAGATTGGGATCGGGTGTAGCATGTGAAAGAAGAAAAGAGAAGTCAAAGATAATTCCTAGATAGTTGTCTTGAGGGGCTAGAGGAGAGAAGATGGAGTTGGGGGAGGGGCGCCAAGGAAGATCAAGAATCAAGAGTTCTATTTTGGACCTGTTGAGACCATGTTTGAAGGCGGAGGTCCACAACTAAAGAGAAATATCTCGAAGGATGAAGACGGCAGAGATTTTTCCAAAGGTGAGTTCAACTCCCATGAGTTCACATTAAAGGATTGAGAGACCCTGGTAGAATCAATGAAACTCTCAAACAAATGTCCATCTTTGTTTTTGTGCTGTGCAAATGAAATATACAGGAAGGAATGTCATTTGTGCTAGTATAGAATTTTGCTGGGAAAAAACTAGGTTAAAAATTCTGTATCAATCGCTGGATTTGTTCTTAGTGCTCAAAGCCAGCCTGTAGTTATCATGATAGCCTACATTTTGTTAAATATAAAGTAAAAATAAATGCTGTTTCACAATTTTCATTTCATTTTTCAAGATGAAGTTTGAATCAAAGATTTTTCACTATTTAGGATGAAATATAAGCGGCCGACTCTAAGTGGCCTTTTCAGTGTCCTGAACAAAATGCAAACAAATATAATTTGGGAAACAAATATAATTTAAACTTTTTCTCTTGGACACTAAATTCACATCTTTATTAACAGAGTAACTTACAATATAACTTGGACTGATAATGGGGCAGGAGGTAGAGAGTAACAATTTTTTCTACTTTACCACTCGAGAAGTTAATAAATATTTTTTGGTAAAAATAAAGAACTGCTTTCTTAAGAATTCTACCTTCAACTATTAATTTGTCTTTTGTGCATTTACCCTGAGTAGGACAGACTTTGGAAATGTCCCAATGTTAATAGAAGTTACTAGCTGTTTGCTGTAGCTCCCAATGTCTCAGAAAGCTCAGTATGCCAAAGTAAATTACCATGTGGTTTACACAAGCATTTCTTTCTCATGGTTCTGGAGGTTAAAAATCTGAGATCAGGGTTGCCAGCATGGCCAGGTTCTGGTGAGAGCCCTCTTCCTAGCTGTGTCCTCACAGGGCCCATCCTTGGTACATGCATCAGAGAGAGGAGGGGGGAGAGAGGAGAGAAGAAAGAGAGGGGAGAGGGGAGAGGGGAGAGGGGAGAGGGAGAGAGAGAGAGAGAGATATCTTTTGTATCTCTTTCTCCTCTTATAAGGGCATTAATACCATCATGGGGGCTCCACCCTCATGACCTAATGTAACCCTGATTACCTCCCAAATGTCTCAATGTCCCACCTCCATGTTGAGGATTAGGGGTTTAACATATGAATTTGGGGGCAAGGGGGGCATACAAATATTCAATCTATAGCTCTCAGCCCAGAATCCCTTTCAGTTTGGAGACCCTCATACCTCCAGGTGCCTGAAGTATTGGCTGCTGACGGCTTACCACTGAGTCCTTCTGAGGACTTGCCTGAAGGAAGCTGCCTCCTTCAAGTTGAGGTCCCCTCTCCTCTCCTTGGGAGGTGAGGGATGGCACAATACAAAGATCCAGCCCTCTGGCCTCAATATCCCCACTTCATGAGCTTCCCATAAGGGCCAGTGAGCCTCTGTCTTGCTTCCCTCACTCTCTGACAAGCATTATTCTCCAATACACCTCCTGCACATAATCTCGGTCTCAGCGTCTGTTTCCTGGGGGACCCAATCAAAAACACTGATAGGCTTCATTAATAGCATAGTCAAGGGGCGCCTGGGTGGCTCAGATGGTTAAGCATCTGCCTTCGGCTCAGGTCATGATCTCAGGGTCCTGGGATCGAGCCCCGCATCGGGCTCCCTGCTCGGCGGGAGGCCTGCTTCTCTCTCTCCCTCTACTACTCCTCCCTGCTTGTACTCTCTCATTCTCTCTGTTGAATAAATAAATAAAATCTTAAAAAAAAAAATAGCATAGTCAAATAATAATAAATAACCAAATCATGCAGATTTCTTACGTTTTGTGTCGGTTAAGGCACAACATAAAAGGCAAACATAGTGGAGTACAGAATACACTATTGGGCACTCCCGGGGCTGGCTTTATGCACTTTGCATATATCATACCTACATTTGTGGAAGAGAAAAGCCTCCCTTAGGTCTGTTTGGCACCACATGTTTTGTCTATCACAGGGAGTAGTCTCTCTGCTCATTATAACTGATCTCTGAATGCATTACAATAAGAGAGAACCAAGTTTTGATCCCATTATGCTAGAATTTACTTTTGTTTCTTAAAGAAGTAGAACAACAGGAAGCCAAATTTCAGTCCGAGTATTCTTGGAAAAAAATGAAGAGTAAATAATAAAACAAAATAGTCTGTCCGGCAGCACTCCTTAAGAATTCCCCAGCAGGGGTTATGTGGATCCATCTAGAAAACAGGACTTAGATGCTGAGTTGATTTATCATACATAAAAAATTCCCGGACCATAGATTTTCTGCTCATTCATTTCCATCATTGTAATTTATTTAGCCTTCAGTTTTCAAGATCCTTTTTGACCATTAGTAAGATTTTTAAAATAGCACTGTGCAGGCAGGATTTCACAAAGAATATTCAGGCTCTCCTTTCTCCTCTTGTCACTTAGTTAGCCATAGTTCAGTGTTTGAAGTTCAGAGGGTCTTTTACATGGCACTAACGTAGTCTAATCTATAGTCAGAGATTTAGTCACAAAGAAAATTTGTCTTCAGGATTTACTTACTTATTTATTTATTTACTTATTTATTTATGATTAATTTTCTTTTTAAGTAGGCCCCATGCCCAGTGTGGAGCCCAACACGGGGCTTGAACTCACAGCCCTGAGATCAAGACCTGAGCTGAGGGGCGCCTGGGTGGATCAGTCGTTAAGCGTCTGCCTTTGGCTCAGGTCATGACCCCAGGGTCCTGGGATCGAGCCCCGCATCGGGCTCCCTGCTCAGCGGGAAGCCTGCTTCTCCCTCTCCCGCTCCCCCTGCTTGTGTTCCCTCTCTCATTGTGTCTCTTTCTGTCAAATAAATAAATAAAAATCTTAAAAAAAAAAGACCTGAGCTGAGATCAGGAGTGGGATGCTTAACCCACTGAGCCACCCAGGCACCCCAGGATTCTCTTCTATTTTATTTTACTTTTTTAAAGATTTTATTTATTTATTTGAGAGAAACAGAGAGAGCACCAAGTGGGGGAAGGAGAAGCAGAGGGTGAAGAAGAAGCAGACTCCCCGCTGAGCAGGGAGCCTGATGTGGGACTTGATCCGAGGACCCTGGGATCATGACCCGAGCCAAAGGCAGACGCTTAATGACTGAGCCACCCAGGCACCACAATCTTGTATTTCTTAAAGGTAATTTCTCCATTTATTCCCCTGTTTGAATTTTGTTATTCTCTGTTGAAAATCTTTTTATTATGTAATTATAGAAAAATGAAAATGGGATACATGAAAAAGAAAAATTATCCATATTCCTGCCAACAGAATAAACCATGGTGGTTTATTTACATCCAGACCTTTGCCAAAATAGTGTATGTAGCATTTACAATTTTTACGAGATACATTCATGCCATTTTATACTTTCGCTTACCAATATGTAATAAATACTGTCCATGTCAATAGATACACCATTAAAATATTATTTAATAGATGCATAATATTTTACAGTTTGGGCATACTATAAGTTTTTAAATCTATAACCTGCTAGTAAACACTTACATTGTTTCCTTATTTTTTAACTTTTGTAAACAATGAATCAATGGACCTTCTTGTAAATAAGTCTTTGTATAAATAACTGGTTATTTCCTCAGGACAAATACTTAGAGGTGGGATTTCTGGATCAAGAAGTGGGCTCATTTTTAAAAATTTTTGAGAACACTTATTGCTAAAATGTATCAATTTCCCACAAAGAGTGGTTGAAAATATCCTTTCCCTATACCTTTGTCACCCTGAGTATATCATTCTTTTTCATCTTTCTTAATCTAATAGATGAAAAGTGGGATCTTGTTTTTAGTTGCATTTCTTTGATTTCTAGTGAGCCTGAGTTTTGAAAGTACTTATTGGACATATAATTGTTTCTTTTGTGAACTGCCTTTGAATGTAAAATATTGAGTTCTATTACTTTTCGTACTGAATTTTAAGAGCCTATCTATACAAGAGCAGACATTTCTCCAAAGAAGACATACAGATGGCCAACAGACACATGAAAAGATGCTCAACATCACTCATCATCAGGGAAATGCAAATCAAAGCCACAAGATATCATCTCACACCTGTTAGAATGGCTAAAATCAAAAATACAAGAAACAAGTGTTGGCAAGGGTGTGGAGGAAAAGGAACCCTCATGAACTGTTGGTGGGAATGCAAACTGGTGCAGCCACTGTGGAGAACAGTAAGGAGGTTCCTCAAAAAATTAAAAATAGAACTATCATGTGATCCAATGCCACTACTAGGTATTTGCCTAAAGAATACAAAAACACTAATGCTAAAAGATATGTGCACCCCTACGTTTATTGCAACATTATTTACAATAGCCAAGATATGGAAGCAATCCAAGTGTCCATTGATAGATGAATGTATAAAGATGTGTTATATATATGTGGATGTGTGTGTATATACATATATAACACATCTTCTTTACACACGTGCATGCACGTGCGTGTGCTCGTGTGTGCGTGTGTGCACACACACACACGATGGAATATTACTCAGCCATAAAAAAGAATGAAATCTTTCCATTTGCAACAACATGGGTGGATCTAGATTGTATTATGCTAAATGAAATAAGTCAATCAGAGAAAGACAAATACCATATGATTTCACACATATGTGAAATTTAAGAAACAAATAAAATGAACAAAGGAAAAAAGAGGCAAACCAAAAAACAGATTCTTAAATATAGAGAACAAACTGAGGGTTACCAGAGAGGAGGTGGGAGTGGGTGGGTGAAATAGGTAAAGAGGATTTAGAGTACATTTATCACAATGCACACTGAGGAATGTATAGAGTTGTTGAATCATATTGTACACCCGAAACTAATGTAACATTCTATGTTAATTATACTAGAATTTTAAAAATTTGTAATAAAATTAGGTAAAAAAATGTTTAAAAAGAGCCTTGTCTGTGTATTTATCATACATACATGTCTATTCTACATACAGAATTACATATATTCCAACTTGCTTTTCTGAAGTTTGTCCTAATTTTAAATTTACTTTTCTGGGCATAAAGGTTATCTTAAGTAGTTAAATGTACCGGGGCACCTGGGTGGCTCAGTCGGTTAAGCGTCTGCCTTCGGCTCAGGTCGCGATCTCAGGGTCTTGGGATGGAGCCAGTCTTCAGGCTCCCTGCTCAATGGGGAGTCTGCTTCTTCTCCCTCTCTCTCCCCCCACTTGTGCTCTCTCTTTCTCTCACTCCTTCTCAAAAAGTAAATAAAACCTTTTTTAAAAAAGTAGTCAAATGTATCAATTTTTTAATTTATAATTCTGCCTATGTTACAATACTAAAAAGAAATATTCTGTACCCAAGATTATATAAATAATCCAAGAGAAACTTTATTTTCTCCCAGTTTATAGATTCATTAAAAACTTGTTTACATTTAACTCTTTAGCCTACCAAACTTTTGATTACAACTATGAGGTAAGAATCTAACTTTATTTTTTCCTATTGTTTAGGCAGTTATACTAACATTTATGAAATAATCCATCCTTTCTTCAATTGAAGTGCTATTATTAATATATAACAAATTCTTAAATTTAAATCTGTTTCCAGACTTTTTATTCTGATTGGTTCTTCTGTCTCTGAGTCCCGTATCAATACTATATTTTCAATCAGTATCATTTTATAATGTATTTTGACATCTGATGTGACCCTTACCTCCTTATGTTTTTTAAAGACCATATTATCTTTAATATTTAACTGCTCTTCTTTTTCAAAATGTCCATTATTCTTTTTTTTTTTTTTTAAAGATTTTATTTATTTATTTGAGAGAGAGAGAATGAGAGAGAGCGAGTACATGAGAGGGGGGAGGGTCAGAGAGAGAAGCAGACTCCCTGCTGAGCAGGGAGCCCGATGCGGGTCTCGATCCAGGGACTCCAGGATCATGACCTGAGCCGAAGGCAGTCACTTAACCAACTGAGCCACCCAGGCGCCCAAAATGTCCATTATTCTTACATATTTATTCTTCTATATATTTTTTCGACTTTATTTTCTAGGGCAGCTTTAGGTTCACAACAAAATTAAGGGGAAATTACAGAGATTTCCCGTATGGTCCCTGCCCACGGCCCCCCATGCATAGCCTCCCCATTATCAACATCCCCCACCAGTGGTACATGTGTTACAATTGATGAACCTACACTGATATTTCTTTCATATATTTTTATACTGTGTTACATATAGTATATTCTTTCATATGTTCTTTATACTAATTTTGGCACCTTTCCTCTTCCTCCCCCCCCCAACAAATCCTTTGGGGCTTTCATTGAGATACTACTAAATTTATATGTGAATTCAGGAAGACATTACAGTATAAAAACATCAAGAAACAGAGTTTATCCTTATATTTATGTAGGTCTTTGATTTTGACCCTCAGTCAGGATTTGTAGATTCTCTTAGCCTAGCATATTTTGTGGGAACACAAGCAGAGGGAGTGGGAGAGGGAGAAGCAGGCTTCCCGCTGAGCAAGGAGCCCGATGTGGGGCTCGATCCCAGGACCCTGGGATCATGACCTGAGCCAAAGGCAGATGCTTAACGACTGAGCCACCCAGGTGCCCCTCATGTTAAGTTCATTCTTAATGTTGTTATTGTTAAATAGGATATTTTTTTCATTGTACGTTTTAATTTTTACCCAGACTATTGACTTATTTTATTTTATTTTTTCCCTTTTTTTTAAATTAACATATAATGTATTATTTGTTTCACGGGTACAGGTCTGTGATTCATCAGTCTTACACAATTCACAGTGCTACCATAACACATACCCTCCCCAATGTCCATCACCCAGCCACCCCATCCCTCCCATGGCTATTGACTTATTTTAAATTACAACTTCACTGACACATTATTCACATATGATAAAATTCATACTTTTAATGTGTACATTTCAGTGGGTTTTAGTATTTCCACAGGCTTTCACAACTATCACCACTATCTACTTTAGAACCTGTTTGTCATCCTGAATAGAAACCCCATGCCCATCAGCAGTCACTCCCCATTTCCCCTCCCCCCAGCTCTATCTGTCTCTTCATTAGCTGATTCTAATCTGTATTTTTTTTATAATAAAACTGTAATCATAAGTATAACTTCCTGAGTTCTGTGTGTCATTCTAGTGAGTTATCTAATCTAAGGGAGTCATGGAAACACCTGAGTAATAGCTACTTGATCAGAACTGTGGATGTCCT
This sequence comes from Halichoerus grypus, assembly GCF_964656455.1. Lineage (NCBI taxonomy): Eukaryota > Metazoa > Chordata > Mammalia > Carnivora > Phocidae > Halichoerus > Halichoerus grypus. The sequence continues at coordinate 60,634,708 of NC_135715.1, read as the reverse complement.
GGGACCTCCAAAGTGCAGGTAAAGTCATACAGGCAGTCTTGTGAGGATTGTGCCCTTTACCTTATGGGGTGTCCACTAACTCCAGGTGGTTAGTGTCCACATTCAATTGCAGTACATCCAATTGTAGTTGAAGCACAACAAGCTTCTTTTCATGTGGTTTTTGACCAATTGTATGTTGTCTTTGGAGAAAAGTCTACTTAAGTCTTTTGCCCATTTTTAAATTGGGTTATTTATCTTTTTATCGTAGAGTTTGCCAGAGTTCTTTATATATTCTGAATATCGGATATATCAGATAGATCAGATATATAATTTGTGATACTTTCTTCCATTCTGTTTTTTTTTTTTTCCACTTTCTTGGTGGTGTCCTTTGAAGCACAGAAGTTTTAAAGTTTGATGAAGTCTCATTTCTCTATTCTTTTATTTTGTCATTTGTGCTGTGGGTATTATATTTAAGAAACCATTGCCTGAGCCAAGGACACAAAGATTTACTTCTACATTTTCTTCTAAGAGTTTTGTACTTTTAGCTGTTATTTTTAGATCTATGATCCATTTTCAGTTAAGTTTTGTGTATGGTGTGAGGTAGGGGTCCAGCTTCATTCTTTTGCATGTGGATATCCAGTTGTCCCAGTACCTAGCCTATTGATTTTTAAATGTTTTATAACTATCCATCTGACGTTAGTTCTAATAGATTTAATGGATTCTTCTATTTTTTTCAAGTAGATAATATCATGTATGAATGATAAATTTGCCTTCTCTTTGACAATATATGTATTTATTATTTTGTCTTCTCAGATATTAGAAAATAGTGGTGATCACATCATCTTTGTATTATTCTTCACATTAATGGGAGTGTTTTTAGAATTTTGTCACCACTAACTATGGTACTTTGTCCTTATTCAGTAATAAATGCCTTTCGGTATCTACCATGGTATCTGTATTTTGCTGTACTGATATAAACTGAGGAAACACGGCGTTGCTATAAGATTTCTTTAAAATTATGTTTAAGAATATATTGTTATAACTTCTACTTGCATATGACTTAATAATTATTGGAGAGGAGTGCCTTTAACAGTCATTTTTGAGGAATATTTTTCTACAACAATATTTATCCAGAGGAGTTTATTTTTCTATTAAAAAAAATATAAGGCCTGGCAAACCATAAGAGACTCTTAACTTTAGGAAAGAAACTGAGGGTTGCTGGAGGGGAGGGGGTGGGGGATGGGGTAACTGGGTGATGGGCAGTAAGGAGGGCACTTGAAGGAATGAGCACTGAGTATTATATTCAACTGATGAATCCCTAAACTCTATCCCTGAAACTAAAAATATACTATATGTTAACAAAATTGAATTTAAAGAAAAAATTTAAATAAATAAATAAAGCCTTCTTCATAAATGAAAGTGTTTTTGACTTTACATAGAAGAGAATGAATTTCTTTTAAATACTGTAGTTTTATTTTAAAAGTAAGTCAATTCATGTACTTGAATAGATAATTCACAAACACTGTTCAGTTTTCAAAAGGTAAAATATGCTACATACCATAGAACAAAATCTCTTTTTTACCCCTCTCCTCTAGCCAGCATGTCCTTCTCCCTGAAAGCAATTAGTATATTCTATTAGAAAGGAGGAAGCAGGATTTTTTTAATAAAAAAATACACACACACACACACACACAAAATATCTGTAATATATACAAAATATATCAAATGTTTACCTGAGGAAAACAATGTGCTGAGCCATCCTAAGGAGTCAGATGGGAAGCAAAGACTTGATAAAGAGTCGGGTCACAAAAAGAGAGAAGAAACGGAGAAAACTTTTTGGTGTTTTTCCAATATTGTTAGTTACTAGTTTATTTAAACTCCGAGTTCATTTTCTCACCAAGTTACGGCAAGAGATAAATCTGGAATCCACGCCACATTAACGGCATTAGATATAAATGTCTACCACCTCAGCTTCCCAGACCTCAGATGGCAAACAGGATAGGAACCATGCATTCCTGAGGCGCAACCAATCCGGAGTACAAAATGACAAACCAAATGACAAACACAAAATGTACCAAGCTTCTTCAATTAGATGAGAGAAGCTTGAATAAATCAAAATCATGGTACAAAAATAACTTAAAAGCCTTTCCCCAAATCAATCTGTATTGTGTTGTAAACAACTGAACAGTCACTGGAACCGGGGTGTGTAAAGAGGGCGAGCCGGCTCTTCGGTGTAGGCGGGCACCTTGAGTAGAGTGGCCCTAATGCAGCCCCAGGATTGATAAAGCTGTGGGTAGGGGCGGGGTTGTAGGAGGAAGAGTGGACCCCAGGAGTAGGGGGATGGGAGGCAATGGGGGAGGAGGTGGGGGGATGGAAGGCAATGGGGAAGGGGAAGGGGATGGGAGGCAATGGGGGGGGGGAGGAGCTGATTCAAGCAAACCAAACTCACAAAAGGCTGATTTATCAACAGAGATGCCATTTGTTCATTAACCAGCACAAAGGAATTAGAGGAGTGTTTTATTCATTCTGCAGGGAAACCTAACATGCTGTTCATTCTGCAATAGAGTGTACTTACTGCCGGGGATCAGGATACTCTGGCCAGTAAATACAGTAAATACTATCCCTAACACAGTGTTGGGTGAACCCTGATATATAATATCCTTTGGTCTCTACTTTTTTTTTTTTGTCTTTTCATTCCAGTTTCTTCTTTTAACACATCGTTCCTTCAGATCAACCACAGTAAAACCAGAGTTACTCCACAGCGTTTGCTACTGGACAAAGTCTTCTGTGGTCTCCCCTCCCTCCTCAATCCTTAGAGTGGGCATTTCTCTGGATGGCTGGGAGATAATAGTAACATAATGTGGCGGTCACCTGCACAGGTTCTGAGCTGCATGGCCTCGGTTCCAGGCCAGGCCTGGCCATTTGCCAGCTGCGGAACCTCCCGTGGTTATTTAACTTCTCTCCTCCCGGGAAAATGGAAATAACGGTACTTGGTTCAGCAAGTCATCGAGAAGACTATATGAGCTAATTCATGCTGAACCCTGAACATGGTGCCTAGCATAGGCAGAGCGCTCAAAAAATGTTGGCCATTAGTATTAAGGCCACTGTCCTCTCCCTCTGCTGATCTGTAGTTGTTTCTGCTCACAGAGAATAAGCCATCTTGAATTCTTTGCCCAAATGAAGGAAAAGAAAAGGAGAAGTCAAATGAGACCAGTTTGATTCTGTGAAAAGTCTGAAATGCCTTCGATGTTTCAAAGAAATGCAATTTCTTTGTATTGCTTCCCAATTGAATACAGTACAACCTCAAATAACATGGAGAAGAAGGGAATAAATAAAATTTTTTAAAGGAGAATAAGTAAAAAAAGAGGGAACTTCATGTAAAAAGGCAATTTGTAATAAACAAGTATCTCTGAAGTACCCAGTACGTATCCAGTTATTCTGCTTGCTTCTATTCTTGCCTTTCTTAAATCTATTTGCAACACAGCAACCAAAATCATTTTTCTTTTTTAAATTTTAATTGTTTTTAAAGATTTTATTTATTTGAGAGAGAGAGCACACACACAATTGGAGGGGAGGGGCAGAAGGAGAAGGAGAAGCAGATCCTGCTGAGCAGGGAGCTCTGGAATCATGACCTGAGCTGAAGGCAGGGGCTTAACAGACTGAGCCACCCAGGCACCCCCAAAATCATTTTTTCAAAGACTAAGTTAGATCATGTCATTTCTCTGTTCAACATCTTCACATGGCTTCCCAATTCATTTGAAGTAAAAGCCAAAGTCTTTGCCCTACAAGGCCTTGCATAATCCGCTCACTCCCTTCCCCACCCTATCTCTATGATGTAACCCCCTCTCCCTTACTTACTCAGCACAGACCTCACTGGACTCTTTGCTGTTCCTTAGTCATGCCAGGAACACCTGCCTCAGGGCCTTTGCACTTGTGGTTTCCTTCACGTGAAGTCCTCTTCTTCAAAGTCACATCTCCTTTAAGACCCTCTTCAAATGCCACCTTCCCTGACCCTCCTGCTTAAAACTGTAATGTCTTCCCCGTCCCCACCACTGTCTAGTTTCCTTTCCTGCCCTCGTTTCTCTCTAGCATTTCTCTCTATATTTACTGATTTATTTTGTTTGTAATCTGTCTTACCCCACCCTCCCTGCGATATAAGAGCCACCTCAAGGGTTTCTGTATGTTTTGTTTATTGCTGCATCCGAATCCCTAGCATAGTGATAGCACTCTCTGAGGGATGAAGGAATGAATTCGTGAACTGTGCTAGGTGCTTTTATATATGTCAGCTCACCTACAGATTTCGGGAAAGATCTGATTTTCATAATAAGACATCACTAAATAGTAGCCATTATTATTATCACATATTTTTCTATTCAACAATGGCTGTTTCTGGAAATTAAAAATGGACTGAAAGCATTTTGAAGTTCTTGAAGCTGGAATCTGAAAAACACTGTTTATTTTAACATGTGGCTGTCCTTTAAAGGCATCTTACATAAGATGGAGATTCAGAGGAAGAAGTTGTTTTTAACTTCTCAGTATGAATGACGAGAAATTCGGAATTTTCCTGTAAATTTAAGTTGACCTTTTCTAATTTTAGCCTGAATTTCCCGACCCCCCCCAAAAAAAAGATTTTTAAATTTGTCCAAATGGTGCGTGACAGCAGAAGTGTGGGCCCGGCTGTCCCTGCTGCTGCCTTGTGGGAGGTAAGACTGGCCCTACTGGATTGCTGGTATCCGTTACAGTGATGACATGAAAGAAATGTTTGTAAGAACAAATGTTTGGTTCCAGGCTGTAGACTAATTTAATAGTGTGCTTGAAAAAGGCAGGGTTGATGATTCATTCCCAAACCCCTGGGGAGGGAGGGGTGATTGTAAACCATTTGGAAAGGGGCGAGAAAGCCTAACGTGACGCTAATGCAGAAATCTTAAACAACTACCGACAAGTCTTGTCTGAATGCGATTGCATGCTGGTTTTCTCCCAGAATGATTTTAGCTGGGGGAAGACTGCGCGATTTAAAAGCCCTCTCCCTCTGCTCTGATTTGGGGAGTGGGAGGTTAGAACCGGATTGATTTGTTGATAGTTCTAGATAGTATGAAGTATTTGGATGAAAGATTCCCCCGAGGTTTTCATACTTGTGGTTTTCCTTAAGACATCACATGTGATTGTAATTTTTTTTTAGGGGCCACAACCCTAGGGAGATTTTTAAGGAAGAAGGAAGAGAACTTTTTTTTTTTTTTTTAACAGAAACTAAGATTTAAGACACATCAGCCATCTAAGTAGGTGGAGTAGACAGCTGCCGTGGGCAAGACCCAAAAACCCCTCCCACCGCTTGCTTGTGGATGCCTGAGACTTTGAAAATCAGGAATTCATTTTCTTGGATTAAGATTTCATCTATTAAAATACTAACAGCCTTCCTCAGGATCCTATGTGAAACTCCCTGGGCCATTTTCACTCTGATGGTAATGGCTTCCCTGGCTCCAGATCTAACAGGTTTTCCCAACTGGGTGGGGAGAGAGCGAGTGGATCCTGGCCCTTTAGAGATGAGGCTATAGGGTGAGAGGGGGTTGCAGGGGGAGACACCCCCAGAGGAGCCCACTAAAGATCACGAGATGGTGAGGAAGCACAGCAAGACAATGGGAAAGCTTTTCTGTCTGTAAAACCATTTTTACCCATTCCTACCACAGCCTCCCTGCCCTGCATACTGGAGGAATATAAGGTTGATATGGTAACATGGTCCAGAGAAAGCACGCCCACCCGAGTCTCAGGCAACCCTAAACCCCAGTTGGGATTATCCTAGCACTTAATCCCTCAACATTAGCCAAACCGCTTGCTTACTTTGACCAATGTCTTTTGTTTTTCCATAACGACCAGAGCTATTCCAATGTACCATTTAAAAGGTATTCTATAAAAGACTTCTGACACCCGTCGGGGGGGTGGGGGCGATGAATCTTTCCCCCGCACAGTGTTATAAAGGAGGGAAATCACTGCGGCTGTATGGAAATGACTCGCGTCCTGCAGTGGTCTGTCAGCTCCTTGGACTGGTGTTACTGATTGCATGGTTATCTCACTGACATAGCCATGATATTTTATTTTCACTTCTCACCACTTAACTTAGATGTTTCCTTTTATGTAACTTTCAAAACAATTTAGTACCGGGGCACCTGGGTGGCTCAGTTGGTTAGGCGTCTGCCTTCGGCTCAGGTCATGATCCCAGGGTCCTGGGGTCGAGTCCCTCATTGGGCTCCTTGCTCAGCGAGGAGCCTGCTTCTCCCTCTGCCTGCCGCTCCCCCTGCTTGTGTTCCTGCTCTCACTATGTCTCTCTCTGTCAAATAAATAAATAAATAATTTTTTAAAGTTAAAATTAGAAAAAAAAAACAATTTAATACCTAAGAAGGTTGAAAAGGAGATTTTTATGAAGTTTGGCTTATTATGCCACTTAAAAATAATTCGCAGTATAGTATATGTCTTTCTTCTTAAAGCTCTGACACAGCTGTTCAAAAAAACCCCCCAAACTCCTCTTGTCCTGTAAAGATTACCAAGTTTTTTCATCATCTTTCATTTCTTTACCACATATTATGCACAGATTACGTAGCAGAGACTGGGCTGGGCACTAAGGCCCCAGAGCTGTGATGCACTGTCCTGACCTCGGATCGCTCAGTCTAGTCAGTGGGAGGACACAGACAAATTACCACCTGCTAAGAAGAGGACAGAAGTTTGCACAGGGCTGCGGAAGGTGCCCCACCCATACTGGGACGTCAGGAAAGCTTTTCTGTGGAAATGTAGTACCTGAGCTGAGAGTTTTAAGGATGTGAATAATGTAGGAATTACCCAGAGGAAGAAGTATGTGTGGGGGCGGGGGACGGAGGCGGGGGTGGGGGTGGGGGGGCTGTTCCAGGCAGAGGAATAGCATATGCTAAGAAATAATGGAGAGAGAACACTATCCTCCTGTCTGTCTTCACTTCTCTAGGCCAGGGCCCAATTCTTACTCATCACTGGATCTCTGGTACCTGTCAGGCCTGTCATAAATATTCATGAGTATTTGTTGAACTTCAGTGAATTGAATTGCAAACATTTATTGCTGTTTTCTAGGTGCTGGTGATGGGGCAGTGGCTAAAACAGAAGTTTCTGTTGTCGTGGTGCTAGGCGAGGCATTGCTGTGAGTCAGCATTTCCTAAGGACTTCCTACCTGCCAGGCACTGTCCGAGAGGTTTATGTGGTCACTTGTCCAATCCTCACAACAAGCCTGTGGTAGGTATTACAGTATTATCCCAATGTGTTACTGCGGAGGACACAGAGAGGTTAAGGGACTTACCCAAGCCTACCCAGCTTGTGAGCAGTAGGGCTGGAATTCAAAGTCAGGAAATCGTGGCTTCCAGAGTCAGTCCTAATCTCTACAGTTAGCCATTCAAAAATCTCAAGATGCCTTTCAGTCTTATTTTTGGAAAATGAAATAAAAAGAAATTCTAAACATCCATTCTTCCTTGATCCTTTTTCTCTTTAGCAACCTAAGATTTAATTTTATTTGGCATAAACATGTGAGAATAATAGACATTTTGAAAAGCCGGAGTAGGATTGGGGCACCTGGGTGGCTCAGTCAGTTGAGTCTGACTCTTGATTTTGGCTCAGGTCGTGATCTCGAGATTGTGGGATCAAGCTCCGTTTCAGGCTCTGAGCTCAGCACAGAATCTGCTGGAGATTCCTTCTTTCTCCCTCTCCCTCTGCCCCTCTCCCTGCTCGTGCACTCTCTCTAAATAAATAAATTAATTAAAAAGAGTAGGGTTAAAATTAAAGATAATACGGCCTTTAAAAAGGTAAAGAGGAGATAATCGTCATATCAGATATCAAAAAGTATTAAAAATATACTGATTAAAAATAGAGGCATGGTGACTATAGTTAATGGTACTGTATTATATATGTGAAAGTTGCCAAGAGAGTAGATCTTAAAAGCTCCATCCAAGAAAAAATACTTGTAACTATGTGTGGTGATGGATATTGACTAGACTTATTGTGGTGATCATCTCCTAATATATACAAATATTGAGTCATTATGTTGTACATCTGAAACAAATACTATAATGTTGTATGTCAGTTATATCTCAATCAAAAAAGGGAGAAATATATATAGTGCTCACTTTGGCAGCACATAGACTAAGATTGGAGCGATACAGAGAAGATTAGCATGGCCCCTGAGCAAGGGTGACAAGTTCGTGAAGCGTTCTATATTAAATATGTATATGTGTGTGTGTGTGTGTGTCTGTGACCCCCAGGCCCCTCTCACTCTTATCTACCTCCATTCTTTTTTTTTTAAGATTTTATTTATTTATTTGGCAGACAGAGAGAGAGAGAGAGCACAAGCAGGGGGAGTGGCAGAGAGAGAGGGAGAAGCAGGCTCCCCATGGAGCAGGGAGCCCGATGCGGGGCTCGATCCCAGGACTCTGGGATCGTGACCTGAGCCCAAGGCAGATGCTTAACCGACTGAGCCACCCAGGCACCCCGACTACCTCCATTCTTGATAGGGAGGTTTTGGTGCCCCTGAGAGGCCCCTGGGAATAGACAGGTACGTTTATCTCCTTTGTACAGGGTAGGGAAGATTGCCTCCACCCTCTACCTATGTAATGGGCACTTGGGGTTGGGGCAGACATTAATCCGAGAAACCAGGGCCTGACAGGCTCCACCGTGGAACATACCATCCATCTGGCACCCCCCGCCCCCGCCTCCGTGCCATTTTGTTGTTCGTGCTCATGTTTCTTTTTGCAGTTTCTTTCCTGCATGTCTTTGTTCCTAAGGAATAAAACTGTTATTGGACCTAGAAAAAAAATGTCACAGACATATATATATATATATATATATATATATATATATATATATGTATATAGGTACTTCTGCTGCCAGTTTCCTTCTCTCCCTAGACCTAAGAATTGGGAGGAACAGTGAGAAAGAATCAAACAAATAAATATAAAATCTGCTGCTCTGCCCTGCACTCTATTTCCTAGCATTCCAAGTATAAAACCAGCTCTCTCACATCAGGTCCAGAAGTGAGAGGGAACTGGATATTATCTTAAGAAAAGTACTGACGAACTGATTCCTTTTTTCCCCCCGTAATATGGGGAGAACTTTAAAATTTTGTATAAATGAAATAAACATTTTTATTATTTGATTTGAGCACTAAATTTCATAGATATATAGTGTGTGTTTTACCAAACTGGCAACTGAAAACTATTAAAAACCAAGTTCTTTTTTTTAAGTTTTTAATTTTAATTCCAGTATAGCTAACATATAGTGTTATATTAGTTTCAGGTGTACAATATAGTAAATTCCATACATCACCCAGTGCTCATCCCAAGCACACTACTTAATCCCCATTTCTTATTTCACCCATCCCCCGACCCACCTCCCCTCTGGTAACCATCAGTATGTTCTCTATAGTTAAGAGTCTGTTACTTGGTTTGTTTCCCTCTCTCTCTCTTTTGTCCTTTGTTAGTTTGCTTTGTTTCTTTTCTTTTCTTTTCTTTTCTTTTAAAGATAGACAGAGAGAGACACACAGAGAGAGGGAACACAAGCAGGGGAAGCGGGAGAGGGAGAAGCAGGCTTCCCGCGGAGCAGGGAGCCCGATGCAGGGCTCGATCCCAGGACCCTGGGATCATGACCTGAGCCGAAGGCACACACTTAACCGACTGAGCCACCCAGGCACCCCTAGTTTGTTTTGTTTCTTAAATTCTACATATGAGTTAAATCATATAATGTTTGTCTGCCTCTGACTTATTTCGCTTAGCATTAGACTCTCTAGCTCCATCCATGCTGTTGCAAAGGACAAGATTTCATTCTTTTTTTATACACACACACATATTTCATTGTGTGTGTGTGTGTGTGTGTATCCCATCTTCTTTATCCATTCATCTATCCATGGTTACTTGGGCTGCATCCATAATTTGGCTATTATAAATAATGCTGCAATAAACAGAGGGGTGCATATATCCTTTTGAATTAGTGTTTTTGTATTTTTTGGGTAAATACCCAGTCGTGCAATTACTGGATCATAGGGTAGCTCTATTTTTAACTTTTTGAGGAACCTCCATACTGTTCTCCACAGTGGCTACGTCAGTTTCCATTTCCACTAACAGTGCAAAACAGTTCCTTTTTCTCCACAACTTTGCCAACACATGTTCTTTCTTGTGGTTTTGATTTTAGCCATAAAAACCAAGTTCTTGAATGCCATGTTATCTTGCCTGATTCTGAGAAAGAGGATCTAGAATGGAAGTTCTGCACATTCCTCTAATAAATGTCCTGATACTTTACAATTATAAATTTACTACACCTGAAAGTAATGTAGCATTGTATCAACTATACTTCAATAGGGGCACCTGGGTGGCTCAGTCGGTTAAGCATCTGTCTTCGGCTCAGGTCATGATCCCAGAGTCATCTTCTCCTTCTGCCACTCTCCCTGCTTGTGCTCTCTCTCTGTCCAATAAATAAATAAAATCTTAAAAAATAAATAAGTAAAATGTTAAAATATTTTTAAAAATTATAAATTTAGGGGCGCCTGGGTGGCTCATTGGTTAAGTGTCTGCCTTCAGCTCAGGTCATGGTCCCAGGGTCAGATAAATAAATAAAATCTTTTTAAAAATTACAAATTTAACATAGAAATTATAGATTAAAATAGCTATTAAAATTAATTTATATAACTTTACTATCCTCTGGCCATATTCCTCTCACTTAAAGACTCTACACTGAGGACTGATATGCTATTTAGAAAGTTACCTTAACAAGGAAAGGGAACTATGCTAATTAAAAAAAAAAAATCAAGGAAAGGGAGCTGCTAGAAGCTTCACAAAGGATAGATTGGAAAGGATAAGGCAGGAGTCAGGTACATGGGTCCAGATTAGAGATGACGGAGCAGTAGTTGAGGGACTGAAGAGAAAGAGACAAATTCAAGAGATTTAGGAAACAACTGGAATAGGATTTTAGTAATTGAGAATAGAAGAAAAGAGAGGATTTGAATGAGGAGCTAAGAACAATACTCGGATTTCTGGCTTCTGTGGTATTGCCCAATAAGACAAGAGCCCAGAAGGGGCAGGTAGGGGTGGGGGGAGAAGGGGGGAAGATGAAGACTTTAAATTAGGACATATTGAATTGGATACATCTGTGTGGCCACCAAGTGGAAATGTGCAAAAGGGAGCTGTTGTCCTGGGGCTCAGAAGAGCTCTGGGATGTCTGGGATATCTAGGCAAATATTTTAGGAAGTCATCGGATTATGGGTGAATTTGGAGCTATGAGTTAGATGGGATCACCAAATAAAAGTGAGAATGAAAGGAAGAGAAAAGGTGAAGGCAGAGCCCAAGAGAATATAAGCATATAATGGTTAGAGAGGGAAGACTGAGAAGACTGAGAAAAAGTCATCAGAGGTAGGTGGGGAACCAGCAGAGTGTGATGTCACAGGTGCCAAAGAAGAAGGAACTTAAGAAGGAGGTGTGGCCAATGGTCAACGACACACAGACGGCATGTGTATCAAAGTCTAAGAATTCCATAATGGATTGGGTGATATGGATGTCACCTTTGCCTTCTGCTGAAGTAGCTTCACTATTCGAGTGGGAATGGAAGCCAGATGCAAGTGGATAAAGTAGTGAATGCAGAGAGTAGTAAAGAAGCAGTGATGGCTTCATAGAATAATCTTTGAAGAAGGTTGTCTGTGAATGAAAAAGAAAGTGTTGGTGTAGAAGATAGAGGCCTTTTTTTCTCTTTAAAGATAAAAAAGCTTTAGCATGTTCATAGACTAAGGGAAGAGAGCAGTAGAGAGAGGATTGAGGTTATAATATAGAATGCATAAGTGAGAAGACGAAAACATCAAAGAAAATAAAAACGGATGGCATGCAGGGTAGCCTTGATCAGGTATTGGAATACCCTCTCCAGTGAGATGGAAGGAGGAAATGATCAGTGTAAGTGAAAATAAGTCTCTAGTTGGGTGGAGGGAGGGTAAAAGATTGAGGGAGTTCCCATCTAATGATGGTTTGTGGAAAGGGGTCATGAGGAGAGTGGTAAAGGTTTGGAAGCATCATTTAGAAATTTAGGGTGGAGGGGGTGATTTAAAGACCCATAGGATGACTGCACAGCATTGTGGAGGATCTGTCTGTGGTTGAAGGTCATAAATTTATAGTTGTGCTAATTTGCATCATATATGCCAATCGACTGGTCACGGGGGCAAAGATCAGACTGGAATTATGACTGGATTGGTCCAGGCAATGGAGCCAAAAGGCTTTTTTCTTTATTTTAATTTTTTATGGAGCCATAAGACTTTAAAGGCTCTAGGGGAGATAATTGCCTAAGGTCATACACCCAACAGGAACAGAGCTAGATTTGAGCACAAAGTTGACTAGCTTGATAACCTTATCTGAGCTGTGAGGCTAAGGTGCTAGTAGGTCAACTATATTGAGAGGGAGGCTACCTAGGTCAATGACAGGCCCTGGAATGAAGACAAAGCCTAAGGTCCAGATGCCAAAGTACTTGATGGATGTTTCATGGTTCAACAGTTAATGAATATCTACTGTTCCAGTGTTGAGTCAGGCTTTCAACCACCAAACACCACCTTTTATTCAATCATGTTAGAGATTCTTTTAAAGTATTTTTGTTTTGCAAAATAAAACATATCTATAGAGAAACTGGAAGAAGACGTAATTTAAAAATTAAATATAATGCAAAGTAAAACAGTGAGACAGCACTACACGCCTATTAGAATGGCCACAGTCCAAAATACTAACACCAAATGTGGGCAAAGATGCGGAGAAACAGGGGTTTTTATTTATCGCAGGCAGGAATACAAAAAGGTACAATTACTTTGGAAGATAGTTTGGCAGTTTCTTACAAAAATAACATAATCTTACCATACAATCCAGCAGTCTGGCTTATTGGTATCTTATTCAAAGGAGTTGCAGATTTATGTCCATGCAAAAACCTGAACATGGCTATTTACAGTGGCTTTGTTTATAATTGCCCAAGCTTGGAAGTAACCAAGATGGCCTTCAGTAGGTGAGTGAATAAATAAACTGTGTTACATCTAGACAATGGACTGTTATTCAGTACTAAAAAGAAATGAGCTGTGAAGTCATGAAAAGACATGGAGAGATCTTAAGTGCACATCACTAAGTGAAAGAAGCCAATCTGAGAAGGTTACGTTCTGTATGATTCCAAGTACTTGACATTGTGGAAAAGGCAAAACTATGGAGACATAAAATGATCAGTGGTTGCTGGGGGCTAGGGGAAGGAGGGAGGGGAAGGATGAATAGGCAGAGCACAGAGGATTTTTAGGCCAGCGAAAAGACTCTGAATGATACTATTATGTTGGCTACATTTGTATATAACATACAACACCGAGAGTGAACCCTCAGGTAAACTATGGACTTTGGGTGATAATGTGTTAATATAGGTTCATCAGTTGTAACAAACGTACCACTCTGGTGAGAGATGTTGATAATGGGAGAGCCTATGTGTGTGGGGGGACAGGGGATATAAGGGAAATCTCTGTACCCCCCCATTTTCCTGTGAACCTAAAACTGCTCTAAAAAAACTAAGTCTTTCAAATTTTTAAAAATTAAAAACCATCTTGAAAACTAATTTTGTCCTCTTGACATACAAATCATATGAGTGTGTGGGATTGGGGGTCGGGTGGTAGAAAATGAGTAAGGCAGGTAGTGATTGTGAATGAGGAGACCTGAGGTGGAAATAAGCTTGGGGAGATAGGTAGAGCTTGATGTCAGTTTTTAAGTGGTTCTTTACTTTCTTTTCATGTAGCAGTTTTATTCAAGGGATCATGAGGTAGAAAACTTTTCCCAAAGATCCCCTCCAAAAGCTTTTAAGAAAAGTCTGCACACACCTCCTGGGTAGTAGTGAAGAAGAGCAAAGTTCTACTGACGGTCCGCACATCAGGTGGTAGGTGATCCAGGCCACTTTCCTATGTTAGGGAGACAACTTACATACAGAATGTGTTTGGTTTCCCAGGTCAACCCGTAGTCGGACAGTAGTGCCAGAAAGCTAGGCCTCTTTGGCCAGTGATAAATTTTCCCATGGAGGTTATCGTTCCTCTGACTGTGCATGGAGTCAGTTTAGAAAAAAACAGAAACACAGCTCACCACACCCTCCCACACCTCAGCATACCTCCCCATATCTCACCATAACACACCTCAACTCATGACGCCTCCCCACACCTCAGCATACCTCCTCACACCTCCCCATCCCTCCCCATCCCACGTCTTACCTCACCTCCTCACCACACCTCATCTCATAACATCTCTCCACACCCCCCACCCCTCCCCATCCCACATCTCCCCTCCCCTCCCCACTGCACCTCATCTCAGAACACCTCCCCATACCCCCACCCCCCCCACCGCCAGGAGGAGGCAGCCTGAATGCCCAGACAGGCACTGGGAAGAGTGAGTGGGGCAGCCATCGGGCAAGCTGTGAAGTCAGCAGACAGGAAGAGAGTTGGAGCCATAATAACAGGAACAGAAGTCAAATGCAGGCACAAAGATCGTCATGACCGTAGGAGATGCAGAGCAAAGTGTACACGGGAGGGAAGGGCCAGGAGAGGAGGGGGGAAATAGAGAGCCAAAGTGAATTCATAAAAAAAACCTTTATCCTAAGGTCAAGAATGTCCTGGAGCTCGCGGCAGGAACAGATGCTGTGCCTCTTTCCAAGAGAGTTTAAGTTCTCCTAAGGCACCCACCAGGAAGGACAGTTAATGGAAGCACATGTACTGCAATGACTTGAATAATATCTACATCAAAACAGCAATCTGAGAGGATTAAACAAGACAGAAAGGACTTGGGACTTTAAGTAATAAGTCATATATCTTAATTAGGTAGATATATTTAATTTAATAAATTGGCTATAATTCTTTCCATATTATCTTTATTAAATTGTTTTAAAGGAGTCCCCATTTCCTTAAAATTCCTTAAATTCACCACTTAAGAATACTAACACAATATTTATTGCTTGCTTCTGAAATACGTGATGGATGTAGATGGATTCTACCAAGCTTCTCTGCAATCACTGATCTGGTTCCAGAAGGAGATGAGATATTTGAGTGGACTTATCTCTGTTCCTGCAAACCTGGACAGAAAGAAGAGAGGAGATGAAAACTGTGGAATGAAACTCAGCATAGAAATGGTTGACAAGAGGGGCGCCTGGGTGGCTTAGCCACTTGAACGTCCGACTCTTGGTTTCAGCTTGGGTCATGATCTCAGCGTCTTGAGATGGAGCCCTGCAACAGGCTCTGTGCTCAGCGTGTGGTCTGCTTGAGATCCTCTCTCTCCCTCTGCCCCTCCTCCTGCGCATGCTCTCTCTCTCAAATAAATAAATAAATCTTTAAAAAAAATGATTTGTAAGAGTATCATCTGCTGGATACTTGGGGATACTTGGGGATACTTGTGGGGGATTCTATTTTGTATTGCCAAACAAATTAGCAAGTGAATTAGGAAAGTGATTCTTAGCTATTGATTTTTGGTTCTATATTTTCAATTGATATTATAATTTTTAGAACAGTCAAGATTGAGTGCTTACTGTGACAGTTATCTCAGACTTTTAGAGATATGTTAATTTGGAGACCTAGTGCAACTCTTCCTTTCAAAGGAAGCTCAGAGAGGTGACTCCTCATGGTGGTGGGAGCAAGACCAAAACCCGAGCCTCCTGATTTCATTATATCAGCGTTTGATGCTCCTTGTGGCCGGTTCCCCCAGAAATCAGACTGAGACAGATCTGCATGCAGGAAAGATATTGGGAAATGTACTGGCAAGTTCCCTGGGGGTTAATACCTATGGGGGAGTGAAGGACATAACGTTGGCCAGAGAAAGGACTGATGTAACGGCAACACGTTCAGGTGATCCTACAGGGTGTTGTGGAGTAGTGATGGTCCTTCTGAGTGATCCTGACTCAAGGCAAGGGCCTGGGGCCTCTAGTACCCTCTCCCTAATCAACCAGTCTTTGGATGAAGGCTGCTTTCTTTCTTTCTTTTTTTTTTTAAAGATTTTATTTATTTGACAGAGAGAGACACAGCGAGAGAGGGAACACAAGCAGGGGGAGTGGGAGAGGGGGAAGCAGGTTCCCCATGGAGCAGGGAGCCCGATGTGGGGCTCGATCCCAGGACCCTGGGATCATGACCTGAGCTGAAGGCAGACGCTTAACACCAAGCCACCCAGGCACCGCGAAGGCTGCTTTCAGGGAGGGAGCATGACCTTGGGGTGATGGCGTTCTTTGGCTGAGGGCAATTCTGTGAGAAAGACTTTGCTGGAGGCTGTGGGTCACTATTGCTCCCTGCCTTGGGAGAAATGAGAGCCATAAGGCTGAAGAAGGGCACAGCACAGCCTCTGCTACAGTCCTGAATGCTAGCTTGGTAAAGGATGCTTTCACACATGTCCACTTGATTTCTCCCACTAGTTAACAAGACCCTTGTTGACAGATCCCTGATTTCCATCAGGCTCAAAAGAAGTATCACATGTAGCATACTGCTAAGACTCCATCAGGGACTCAATAATATTTATTGATAGATTAAAATCAGAGAAATTAATTATAATACTAACTGTGGTTTGAAGAGGGGAGCTTATATAGTGACATTCCCCCCCCCCGAATTAAAGCTATATTTTAAAATTAGGAATGTGATTTATCATGTGAAAATCATTATAATCTTAATATTAGAAATTCTCTTTGCCTTTTGATTGGCTGCTAACCTACATGATTGAAGGGGGAAAAAAGAAATTACAAACCAACATGTTATGTTAAGATAAAAGAACATGAAAGTAAGCCTGAAGATACTACTTTCATGAAAGGCTTCCCTGTTGTCCTAATTAATTGCACAGAAGCCTAAGAGGGAAAAAAAAACCCTGCTAACTTCTAAGTTGGCTTGATATCCTTTTTCATTTGTATCACCAAAGGGTACAAAGTGAATAAATCAATATCCCTGAAGCACACACTCAAAAACCCTAAACTTTTTATCTCCCTAATAGTTTCTTTTTTTTCATTAAGAAATAGGATTAAAGAAAATCTTCATATTTAAAGTAGGAGGAAGATTTGAAGTCAGAAGGATAAAACACTAAAATATAAGACACTGTATGTCACTTATTAAAAATGTGGGTTTGTATTGAATAGCTCAGGAATTCTCAACCCATCTGGAAGACGGCGTGTGCCAAAGCTATGTTTAGTGTACTTATATACCACTGTCCGTGTGCACAGAATAACATTGATCTAAGGAAAAGATATCCCCAAGTTTTCACCAGCATTCCAAACAAAAAGCAACCTTCAAGAGTAACAGTAACAACAGAAGAATCCGAACATCACAAATAGCATTGAGGACTGTAATGAAAGGCTTTTTGTGTCTCTAAAGCATCCCCTTGGCAGGCCCAGCTGCAGCTGTTAATGTTTGGGGAACATTCTAAAAGGGCAGATGTGCCAAAGTATGGCGTTGCCCCTTTTCCACGGGGCAGCACATCTTGTCTTCAGTTAGAGCCTAAAAGAGTGACCACAGGAACCCTCAGCCAGGGATCAGCCTTGGCTGTGTTGGGGTGAGTGGTGTGGAGCAAGGGCCTTTCTCTTCTGTCTGAATCATGACTTCTTTTTTTCTTTTTTAAAGATTTTATTTCTCTACTTGAGAGAGAGAGAGAGAGCGAGGGAGACCACAAGCTGAGGGTGGGAGGAAGGGGGGCGGAGGGCAGAGGGAGAGGGAGAAGCATGTTCCCCACTGAGCAGAGAGCTCAATTCGGGGCTCCATCCCAGGACCCTGGGATCATGACCTGAGCCAAAGGCAGACACTCAACAACCCGAGCCACCCAGAGGCCCCTGAATCATGACTTCTCAAAATGCCAAAGAATCAACTAGTTGAAGCTTTCCCTGAGTTTTCATTTTTAAGAATACTATATATGGTAAAAAAAAAAAAAAAAAAAAAAAAAAGTATATATTTGAATACATTAAGTCAGAGCTCAAAATAATTTTCATAGAATTTTATAATTTTTTACTTTTGTGAATAGTTTGCTAAACAATCTACGAGGCAAATAAAAGGTGGTATCTGGGGTCCAGCACGCCTCCCCAGTCAGCACTGTGGGGTCTGGGAGCACACAATGATCCAGAGGGAACCTTTGCTGGAATTCCAGAATGGGTGGAATTTCAGAAATGAAATACCGTTGCTGGTGTGTGCTCTAGCAATGCTGAAATAAGGCAAATACCTTCACCCCGTCTCTTGGAACCACTGTACCTCACCCTCCTAGTGAAGTCCTGCTTCTCTTTTCTTCAGTGAGACATTGATATACCCATTGAGTTGTCTTCCCCCTGGTCCTCAATGGCTTTCCTTCCTTGGGTGTATGTCCACACAAAAGCAGAACCGCTCATGATTAGTTCTCTCACAGTCAAAGGAACCAAGCAATTATCTTGTCTGCAAGTTCTTTTGGTGTTACGTAGATGGAGAGGGGCATCCCCAGATCTGCCCTCTCCAAAAGCAAAGCAAAACAAAACAAAACCCTTTTAAAATAAATTTAGAAAACCTTTATGAAAGAATCTGCAAGGGGACTGTTTATTTGATTTGACTACTCTGGAAACCTTAGATCTTGACTCAAACGTATCTTGGCCAGGTCTGTATGATAATGATCATGCCAGAGGGATTTATTAACTTGGAACCTTATAAAGACCACACAAAGATTTGTTGACAATGAGTTACTCTTTGGAATTAGAACTACATTGTATAGAAATATACAATTTGTTTTGTACTGTTTTTTCCCAAAATAAATTAAAAGGTTTCTGATACCATTCTCCATATCTTTCTTTTTTTTTTTTTTTAAAGATTTTATTTATTTATTTGACAGAGAGAGACACAGCGAGAGCAGGAACACAAGCAGGGGGAGTGGGAGAGGGAGAAGCAGGCTTCCTGCCGAGCAGGGAGCCCGATGTGGGACTCGATCCCAGGACCCTGGGATCATGACCTGAGCCGAAGGCAGACGCTTAACGACTGAGCCACCCAGGCGCCCTCTCCATATCTTTCTAGTGAGATCTCTTAGGATGGTTTTTGAAAAATGTTTTGAGGGTGTCTGGGTGGCTCAGTTGGTTTAGCATCTGCCTTCGCCTCAGGTCATGGTCTCAGGGTCCTGAGATGGAGCCCTGCATCGCATGGGGCTTCCTCCTCAGCGGGGAGTCTGCTTGTCCCTCTGCCCCTCCCCCTGCTTGTGCTCTCTCTCAAATAAATAAATAAAATCTCTCTCTCTCTCTCTCTCTCTATATATAAAAGCTTGCTGTCCAAGCCTCAAATATGTGGTGAGAAACTCCCAGCTTTTTTTTGTTGCTGGAGGAGTGGGGGTGAGGACTTCAATCAGTGGCATTCTAAATAGGTCTCAAAGTTGTGCTTGGACCAGCCCACAGGTCTGAATAACAGACTCCTTTCTCTGCATTCCATAGTCTCAGGGACTCATCCTGGTCCGCGCTTCCATTCTAATCTGGTTCTGGCTCTCCATCTACCGCTTTGAACCTGATCTCTCAGACTGTCCCTTTCTCCCCAAGTTCACTATTGCAGGAGTCCGAGATTTTTGTTTCCCTTTTTCTGTTACCCCACCGCTAAAGGTCATGCTCCCACATCCAGTTCTTAATCTCTGCACCCTAACCCAAGTCATACTGAATTCTCCACTTGCAAGAAAGGTATTTCCTTCTGTTATGGCTTAATGACCAGCATTTTGCATGACTTGTGATAGTGGAAAGCAATGATTCACATATTCATGGTGCTGTGGTCTGGGCAGTTCTCGACTCCTGTATATAGTATTGAATCCTGGCCAATACTGAGAAATGGGTTGTCAAGCACTCTGTATAGGAGTGTACGGACCACATCCCTTCTAGCCGAAGGACTGCTGTATGGTGCTGAACAATGCAGCAGTCTAGGAGTAGAAGCCGCTCTCTCCCTCTTCAGAGTCAGCTAAAGATTTTCCAGGGTGTGGCAGGAGGCAGTGCTTCCTACTCTTCTTACCATTATAGTTGACTTCTTCAAGAGGGAGAGGAGTGTGTTTTATTCACGAAGGTCACTCTGCGTACATCTGACAAGATGCTAATTTATCCTGACCCAGCCCACCCTAACAGTCCAGATACCTGACTTATAATTCAAGTATTTTTTTTTCTTCTGGTTTGGGGGACTCTTTAAATTCATCCAAGTCCACATTTACCCATCTACTTTCTCCTCTCCACAGAATATTGACTATTTGAAGAGCATTTACATTCTTTTATGTCATTCTGGGGCATCTACCTACCCACTGCAGAATTCACATACAATTTCATGTGCCATCTTATTCCATCAAAACTATGACTTCTAGGGGCGCCTGGGTGGCTCAGTCGTTAAGCGTCTGCCTTCGGCTCAGGTCATGGTCCCAGGGTCCTGGGATCGAGCCCCACATCCGGCTCCCCGCTCAGCGGGAAGCCTGCTTCTCTCTCTCTCCCACTCCCCCTGATTGTGTTCCCTCTCTCGCTGTGTCTCTATCAAATAAATAAATAAAATCTTTGAAAGAAAAAAAAAAAAAAACTATGACTTCTAGGGGCGCCTGGGTGGCTCAGTCAGTGAAGCATCTGACTCTTGATTTCGACTCTGGTCATGATGTCAGGGTGGTGAGATCAAGCCCCACCTCGGGCTCTGTGCTAGGCAGGGAGTCTGCTTGGGATTCTCTCTCTCCCCTCTGCCTTTCTCTCCCTACTCACTCTCTAAAATAAATAAATAAATCTTTAAAAACAAACAAACAACAAACTATGACTTCTACCATTCCCACTTTCCTACCTTCTCAGCATTGAGATCCTACCATACACTGGTACAGGAAATTTGCTCCATTGTTCTGCATACTGCTGTTAACACCTTCTAGTCTGTCCTCTAGACATTTGCATTGTGCCCATTTGCACTGGGCACAGTGCTTGCTTCCCACCAACCCTCTTGAACTTGACCATCAAACTGTCTCTCGCTTCCCACATCTGACCTCACCCAAGACTTTGTTAATCTTTGCACTGTGTCCCATGGCTGCAGGAGCAAACATATCTTGATAGATTTTATGCTCTAGTTGGGCTGAACTACTTCTTTCCTTTGTATACCCTATTTCCTCTGCTTAGAATACCCTCCTTTGTCATTGCCTATCCGAAGAATATGAGCATATGCGAAGTTTCCCTAATCACTTCCCCCTATTTACTGCCCATTCTGAGCTAGCCCTATATTTTGAAATTACTTGTATTGGTTATCATACTACAGAGAAATTATTTGTTTATATACCTGCCTCTCCAGTGTACTTAGATTTCTTGACATGAAGGCCTTTGTCATTTTTGATCCCCAGTTTCTAGCAGAGTGCTTAGAACATAATAGCCCTCATTCACTGATTCATTCTTTAGGCAAATATTAATTGAGGATCTATTATGTCCTTCCTCTAATGGAGCACAGAGGACAGTGGAGGCAGAAATACCTCTTTGTGTTTTTAAAAAAAAATTTTTTTTAAGTAAACTCTACCCTTCCACCTGACATGGGGCTCGAACTCAAGACCCCGAGATTAAGAGTCGAGTGCTCTAGTGACTGAGCCCACCAGGCACCCCCATGGTTTCTGCTTCTTGCGTTTACTCTGACATTTCTTTCTCTAAAACAAAACCTCCAAATTGGCAGTGACAGGCATCTCCCTGTGTACCTGAGCATGGTGATGTCTTATTTGATCTCAACTTATGTTTTTTAGTTACAAAAAACTTTTCGGGTCAGAAAAACCCAGGATTTACAAATATAATTTACTTCTTAAAAGTTACGGTAAATTTAAGACTGAGGCACATAGTCATTTTTACTGTGAATTTCGTTTTTAGGTTTTTAAAAAAAGTTGTCCTCGGCGGAGCTGGTTTAGGAGGCTGTCAGCGTGCTGTGGTTTGGGGGCAGGGGGCTGACGGATCCCAGCAAGGTCAATGTGCCACCACAGCCTCCTTCTCCCCTCCCCCAACCTTCAGTTTCCCCATTACACCTGCCCCTGGGCTTAGATCATAAAGGCAGTCGCTGTGAAAATGCCCGCTTCCTCACTTGAGAAAGAAACTGCCCAAGTCTGTTTAGCCTATGATGACAATACCAAGATTTCCTTTATCATTAGTTGCCAGGGGTTGGGGGTGGAGATGGAAAGGGTTAACTGCAAATGAGCAGGAGGGATCTTATTGGGGTGATAGAGACATTCGAAAACTGATTCAAGGTTATGGCTGCATGACTTGGTAACTTGCCAAAAAAATTATTGAATTGTACACGAGAAATGGATGAATTATATGATATGTAAAATACACATCAGTAAAGAGAGATTAAAGAGCAAGGTTACAACAGTGTTTCTTTTTTATGGCCTTTTTAAAAATTTTTTTTTATTTGAGTACAACTGACACACAATGTTACATTAGTTTCAGGTGTACAACAGAGGGATTCCACTTCTGTATTTGTCATGCTGTGCTCGCCGCAAATGTGGCCACCATGCAATGCTATTATAATACCATTGACTCTATACTTTGTATGCTGTACCTTTTATCCCCATGACGTGTTCATTCCGTAGCTGGAAGCCTGGATCTTCCTCTCTCCTTCACCTATTTTGTCTACCCCCCACCTGCCTCCCCTTCGGCAACCATCAGTTTGTTCTCTGTATTTATAGGTCTGATTCTGCATTTTTTTGCTTATTCATTTGTTTTGGTTTTTTAGATTCCACACACGAGTGAAATCATATATTTGTCTTTCTCAGTCTGACTTATTTCACTTAGTATTATGCCCTGTAGGTCCATCCATGTTGTTGCAAATGGCAAGATCTCATCCTTTCTTGTGGCTGTATAATATTCCATTGCATGCATACACCACATCTTCCTTATCCTTTTATCTATCGATGGACACTTAGGTTGCTTTCATACCTTGGCTATTGTAAATTATGTTGCAACAAACATAGGGGTGCACGTATTCTTTCAAATTAATGTTTTTGTTTTCTTTTGGATACAACAGTGTTTTTAAATGCTACCATTTAAATGAAAAAGCAGGGAACCAGAAAGAAAGGCAAAAGAGGCTGAACAATAATGAAATGCTACACACAAAAATTTTTTTCTTTAGATTTGGGCTTTCACACTTATTCTGCACTCAGTCTAGCCTTAGTGTCGGAATGCCAAAAATATGGGCATGGGAGCAGGGTTCGTCTATGGAAAGAAGAAGCAAAGATTTCTGTACTACTGTTCTCTACTGATGTTGCTCATGGAGGCTTGCTGGGGTCAGTCTCTCAACATGTCTTAGATTGAGCGCAGAGCTTTGTTGTAGGTGGGCAATTTGATCTCATGTGTGACCCAGCTAATGCTCTATATGCCACAGTGAACAGGAGGGGGGCAGGAATATGGTTGGGTATCAGGTGGGCAGCATTTGGGTAGAAGGGATGGAGGTGCAGGCCCTCCATAAGGCTAGGCCCTGAGTGTAAAATGTGCATGTGGTGGGGAGAGGGTCTGGAGAACAAGAACAGCTGGACCAGAAGTAGAGGGGTGGCATTTTGAAGAGGCAAGGCAGTAAAGAGTGTGTGTGTAAAAGACAGAGAGAGCAGAGAAAGAGAGACAGAAAGAGAATGATGGAGAGCATCCCTATGATCACCAAACATCACTAGCTCATGGTGGTGAAGTAGCCTCACGTGCTCAATATCTTCTCCAGAATGGTTCCATGACTTTATTCTGAGGTAGACACAGCCATATAAAAATGGGTTAAGACAGCGCCACCTGAGGAGCATGGCTGGCAGCAGCCAACCAGGCTGGTAAACGAGCCAGGGCACCTTGCTGTCCTTGTTGACCTTCTCTCCTGGGATTTCTTCCTGGACTTTGATGAATCAGGCTCAGAGGGCTCCATGGAGAGGAGTGGCCAATGGGTGAGTCTAGAGAAGCGATGTGGCAGTTTAAGAATTTGATTATTGTTTGTAGATGTTGAATTAGTCCACAGTTTTGTTTCATAGAGCACAAACAAGTTCTTTTAAGAAGTCACCAGGCAGGGACGCCTGGGTGGCTCAGTCGGTTAAGCGTCTGCCTTCGGCTCAGGTCATGATCCCAGGGTCCTGGGATCGAGCCCCGAGTGGGGCTCCCTGCTCAGTGGGGAGCCTGCTTCTCCCTCTGCCTGCCGCTCCCCCTGCTTGTGCTGTCTCTCTGTCGCTGACAAATAAATAAATTAATTAAAATCTTCTTTAAAAAGTCACCAGGCAAAGCTTGGCAGCCTTTACCCTGCCTTTCTACTGGAGATCCCCAGCCCAGACCTGCCAGACTACCTCGCCATTCACTTCCCAGAGCTAGGGCTAAAACCATCATTACCGAAGGCAGTTTTGTGGAGAGGCCTTTTTGTTTTTTTTTTTCAAACGTATGTGTTCAGATAAGTTTGCTGTTACTATTGGGGGGAAAAAAACAACCCGGCAGATTAGTCCCTCGGACCTGGACTTTGGTCTTCTTTTTTTTTAATTTAATTTAATTTATTTATTTGAGAGAGAAAGAGAGTGAGTGAGCAGTGGAGGGGCAGAGGGAGAGGGAGAAACAGACTTACTGCTGAGTAAGGAGCCTGATGCGGGACCCGATCCCAGGACCCCAGGATCATGACCTGAGCCAAAGGCACACGCTTAACCAACTGAGCCACCCAGGCGCCCCAAACTTTAGCCTTCTTATGTATACTTTGTTTTCAGCCAATTCCATCTTGCCAAGGAATCAACTCTCACTTCACATGGTGTTTTCCTTCCTATAAACTGCAGGAATGTACCTAGAAAAACAAGCCTCGTTTTTTCAGATCATAAGCCTAAACATGGTATTTTAGTGATAGGTATGCATAGTGAGTTATATACTATCCCCCAAATTCATCTGCCAATGGAAATAGGGTCTTTGTAGATGTAATTAGCTAAGATGAGGTCATACTGAATTAAAGTGGGTCCTAAATCCAACAACTGGCATCTTCATAAGAAAAAGGAGAGAGAGGTTCAGACAGACAGGCAGACACACACACACACACACACACACACACACACACACACACACGGAAGAAGACCACATGAAGCCAGAAGCAGAGATTAGAATGATGTAGCTCCAAGTCAAGGAATGCCAAGGATTGCTGCAGCCACCAGAAGCTGAGAGAAGCATGGGACAGATTCTCCCTCAGAGACTCCAGAAGAAACCAACCCTGCAGATACCTTGATTTCAGACTTCCAGCCTCCAGAAACATGGAAGAATACATTTGTCTTGTTTTAAGCCACCAGTTTGTGGTGATTGGTGAGGGCAGCCCTGGAAAGCCCCTGCAGCCTGTATTCCAATGCGTTACTCCATAGCAATGCTGCCCACCCAGCAGCCAGAGAGACTTGGTAACAATGTAAAGAACCCCTGCCTCTGCTAAGTGGAGAAGGTGAAGTCAATAGAATGTTCCAGGAGCTCTGCGTAATGGTGACCTGTACCACCCCTCAGCTCTCTCCCCTCATGTCTTCTCTTCTTTGCCATACTGCCCTTCTTGGTGATTTTCCAGCACATCTCAGGCCCTTTGCCTTTCTGTCATTCTGGAATGTTCTTTTGCTGATATACACATGGCTCCCTCCCTCACCTCCTCCAGGTCTTTATTCCCCTGTCACCTTCTTTGCGAGACGTCCCCTAGCCTCTCTATTGAAGGTTGCCTTCTTGGCTGCCTTATTTTCCTCCTTAGCACTTACCACCATCTAGCATATCATACATTTTGCTTACTCATTTCGTTGATCGCCTGTGTTCCCCAGTAGAAGATCAGCTCTCTGAGGACAGGGACTTGGTCTGTTCTGATTACTGTTATCGGCCCCGCACCGATGTGCTCAACAGACACACAGCTGGTGTCCGAGACCTATTTCTTGGATGAGTGCATGCATCCATTGGTAGACGGGTGTGCTGTCAGGTTTATGTATAAAAGCACCTGATTTCTGAATATACTTTGCGTATGAAGAGCTGCCACAGCTGACAGAACTTACATTACTATTACCGATTCTGGACCTGTCCCCAAAGCTGGACATTTGGCAGTCAGGGCAGGGGCACCTTGTGTTCCTGGGGCCCACGCTCTCTGCCTGGAATGCTGTGCCCACAGAACCCACATGGTTCTTGGAAGTTAGTGTCTTGGTCTACTTGGGCTGCCATAACAAGATACCATAGACCGGGTGGCTTCAGGCACAGACATTTATTTGTCACAGTTCTGGAGGCTGTGAGTGTGAGATCAGGGTGCCAACGCAGCCAGGTTCCAGTGAGAGCCCTCTTGCTGGCCTGCAGATGGCTGCCTTCTTTTTTTATTTTTTAATTTTATTATGTATGTCAACATACAATACATCATTAGTTTTTGATGTGGTGATCCACGATCCATTGTTTTCGTATAACACCCAGTGCTCCACGCAGTACGTGCCCTCCTTAATACCCATCACCAGGCTAACCAATCCCCCCTCCCTCCTCCCCTCTAAAACCCTGTTTGTTTCTCAGAGTCCATAGTCTTTCATGGTTCATCTCTCCTTCCAATTCCCCCTCCCCATTTTTCCCTTCCTTCTCCTAATGTCCTCCATGTTATTCCTTATGTTCCACAAATAAGTGAAACCGTATGATAATTGACTTTCTCTGCTTGACTTATTTCACTTAGCATAATCTCCTCCAGTCCCATCCATGCTGATATAAAAGTTGGGTATTCATCTTTTCTGATGGCTGAGTAATATTCCATTGTATATATGGACCACATCTTTATCCATTCATCTGTTGAAGGGCATCTTGGCTCTTTCCACAGTATGGTTATTGTGGACATTGCTGCTATGAACATTGGGGTGCATATGGCCCTTCTTTTCACTACATCTGTGTCTTTGGGGTAAATACCCAGGAGTGCAATTGCTGGGTCATAGGGTAGCTCTATTTTTAAATTTTTGAGGCACCTCCACACTGTTTTCCAAAGTGGCTGTACCAGCTTGCATTCCCACCAATAGTGTAAGAGGGTTCCCCTTTCTCCACAACCTCTCCAACATTTGTTGTTTCTTTCCCTGTCCATTTTTGCCATTCTAACTGGTGTAAGGTGGTATCTCAATGTGGTTTTGATTTGGATTTCCCTGATGGCTAATGATGATGAACATTTTTTCACGTGTCTGTTAGCCAGATGGCTGCCTTCTTACCGTGTCTGCTCATGGCGGGGAAAGAGAGAGAGAGAGAGACCTCTGGTGTCTCTTCCTCTTCTTAGAAGCCAGTTCTGTGGGATCAGGGCTCCACCCTCATGAGCTCATTTCACCTTAATCACCTCCTCAAA
Source organism: Halichoerus grypus (assembly GCF_964656455.1). NCBI lineage: Eukaryota > Metazoa > Chordata > Mammalia > Carnivora > Phocidae > Halichoerus > Halichoerus grypus. The sequence goes on along the minus strand of NC_135715.1, from coordinate 60,607,479 downwards.
GGCCTTATCTCCAATACAGTCACATCGGGGGTGGAGATAACTATAGTTACAGAGATGACGATAGTTGGAGGCTCACAGAGAGCACGAGTGGGTCCATTCTGTAAACACCCTGCTTTTATTTATGATCCAGCGGACATACCCTTATGGTGTGAGCTGATTGTGCATGACATAATCTTCAGTTGAAAAGTTGATGTAGGGACGCCTGGCTGGCTTCGTCATCGGTACAGCACTCGACAGGGATCTCAGGGTGGTGAGTTCAAGCCCCACCTTCGGTGTAGAGATGACTTAAAAATAAAATCTTTAAAAAAAAAGAAAAGTTGATGTAAAACAAAACTTGAAAAATGTTTACAAGAAGTAAAACAAACTCCTAATTCTTCTATCTTGAGAGACTTACTTTCCTTTGTCCATTTTATCTTCTGGTCCTCCACACGTTCATCTCTTTTTACACTTTATCATCACAATGTAAATGCCATTTTTAAAATACTACCTTTTAGTTCAAGGTTTACCAAAAATATTTTTGTCATTTCTGCAGTCTCTTCATGGTTCTGACTTTTAACGATCAGGTAATATGACATCTTGTTGATGCACTACACTTTTTTAACATCATTTTCTGCTTGTAGAAACTTGGCTTGCATCCCAATTTTGGCTGTTATAGATGGCCCTGTAATAAAAAAAATCTTTGTGCATCTAGATTTTTGTTTCTGTGGAATTAGTTCCTTTGGATAAGTTCCCAGGAGTAGAATTGCTAGGTCAGGTGACAACATCTGTGTGGCTCTTGCTACATGTTGTAAGGAATGCAATTTAAAAATGCTCTGAATATATACGTTTATACAGAGAAAATGGGTCTTGTCATGGTAGTATCAAGGCTCTCAAGTGCTGCGTGCAGGATGAGTTCACTCCGATGTAAGGAATCTTAGAAATATCTCTGTTTGAAGCTAAGTATAGGCTGATACGACTTCCAACAAAATTTTAGGCAGTTGTTGTGCATTCAAGTCAGTGAAAATGATATGCTTTCCATAGGACTTCCGGGGGATTCTCACAACTGTTTCATCTAAACCACATAAGACTCTAAGTTTACAAGTTAATTTGAACGGTTAATCTCCACACTACAGATCAATGTTATTCTTCATGGTTATTTTAAGAAAAGAGAAATAACTACTTGCTTTTGTGTCGTGTGGAATCCAAAACCAAATTACATTCCTTTTTGATATAGGCTGTCAAATATTTGTTGAATGAATAATATAATTGTTCTGCTGATTGCTTATTTTTAATGTTTAATATTTAACCCTGACAAAGTTAAAAGGTGCAAGATCTTCAGCCTTACAAGTGGAATTAAGAAAAACTCAAGTATAAGAAATATCACTTTTGAGAATAAAACAATATTATAGTCCATGATCAGTTCACTTCCTACAATTTCCTACTCCTCACTGCTTAATTTAATAATTCAAATATATAATAGCTAATATAATACCAGTGTCAGTTGTCAACTGCCAAAAAAATGTGGAGGACGTTTTTCACTCCCCCCCCCCAATTTTACACCCATTTCCATAGTCCTCTGTGTGTTAGATCATTGGCATTTTTTTCCTACAGAGTTTGAACTCTAAATTGATGGCGAAAATAGGCTTGCACCAGGCACCAGCTGTCACTTCTTTGGAAATTTTGATTATTTCAGTCTTTTGGATTTGAATATAATAAAAAATCTATAATCTATCTCAAAATACAAACACTTTCAGCTTTTTGTTTTTTAAAATGTACATACTCTTAGAATCACCTGTCTTAAATCTCACATTCTGGGGTTATGAATATAATTTATTTACAAAAGTAAACATGGGTGGTAAAGGTATCAACCTATAATCCCCAAAGGAAAAACAAGTTTTAGGCTGAAAAGAGTTTTTCTGAAGCAGTGAACAAGGCACTGGAGAGGGAGTTAAAAGAGCCAGCTCTAATCTGGCTCCATCTTTCATGGCTGGCTCTGATTAGCCCTCCAGGCCTCCTCTCTGGACCCATCAATTCATTTTCCCTACTCCACTCTGCCTTCATGTCATACTCATTGGCATTTTATGTTCATGCCATGCTTTTGTAAAATATTGCTCTTGCACATGCTACTCCTTCTACCTGGAATGCCCTTCACTATCTTCTCTGTCTGGAAAATTCCTGATCATCCTTCACAGCTAAGTTCAACTGTCACTTGCCCAGTTAACTTTCCCCTGACATTTAGCAACCTTTCCTCCATCATGGCCCTCCCGCAAACCAACCAACAAACAAACAAGCAAACAAACCTGGCCTGGTCACAGAAGAAAACTCACCCATTTCCTTCTCTCACAGCACTAGGCACATTGATACACTCATGCAAACGTTTTCTCGAATACCTCACTGTTCTAGATGCTGCAAAACAGTGATGAACACAGACAAGCCTTCATAGGGCTCTTGGCCTATTGGGGAAAAACAGAAAATGAACCAAATAAGTAAATTGTTTATGAGGTATATTTAAGGAGATAAGTGCTTATGGAGAAAATAGAGCCAGAGAACAATAGGAAGTGCCAGGGTACCAGTGAGAAGCTCACAAATTGAAATTGGGTAATCAGGGGAGACTTCAGGGAGAAGGTGACATCTGAGCAAAGACTTGAAGCAGGGGAGGGAGTGAGCAATGGGGATATCTGATGAAGAGAGCTCCAGGTAGAGGGAATGGCAATGCAGAGGCTCTGAAGGAAGAGCTTGCCAGTAATATTTGAGGAAGAGCAAGGAAGCTCATGTGCATGAAACAGAGTGAGCAGAAAGAACAGTAGTGGAGACTAGATAAGAAAGATAAGAGAGTGGAGATGGGAGCCCAGATTTTTATGGGGTCTTTGAGGCCCCTGTGAGGACTTTGGCTTTAACTAGTAGGGAGATGGGAAACCATTGGAGGACTTGATCAGAGAACTGACTTGAGTTACATTTTTAAGGGTTCTTCTGTTTTATAGAATATGGACTGTTAGGGGACAAGGCAATACTCCAGACAAGAGAAAATGGTGGTTTGGACCAGGATTGCAGCAGGGGAGGTGGTGGGAAGTGGTCAGATTCTGGATTTATGTCGATTGTAGAGCCAACAGGACTTCATGATGGATTAAATGACAGAAAGAAAGAAGTCAAAGATGACTTCAAGGTTTTTTGGCCTGAGCCACTAGAAAGATGGAGCTGTTAATGAATTGGGATGATGAAGGCTGTGGAAGGAGCAGATTTAGAGGGGGAAGATAAGGAATTTGGTTTTGGATGTTGAGTTTGAGATGCTAATTAGCCTTTAAAGGAGAGATATCAGTTTGTCAGTTGGATGTATGAGTCTGGAATTTGGGAGAGACATCTGCTGGAGATAGAAATTTTGGAGTCGTCAGCATACAACTGATATTTAAAGCCATGATACTGAATGAGATCATAAAGGGAGTGGCTGTGGAAAGAAAATAGAAGAGGTCCAAGCCTGAGCCCCAGGGTTCTCCAGTGTTAAGTGGCTAAGCATACAGGTCTGTTATAGCATGTTCACATTTTATTGTAATTACAATATGTGTTGCATTGTAATTACAGTATGTATTGTACAATCGTCTATGTGTGTCTTACACTTCCATTACACTCTGATCTCCTTGATGGAAAGAACTGGATCTTACTCATTTGTTAACAGCTTTATCTGAGGAATAATTTACCCACCATAACACTCACCAGTTTTAAGTGTACAATTCAATGCCTTTTAGTTCTTACTCATTTTTGTATCTTCATTAACAGGTATATGGTAAGCACTTCATAAACATTTTTACAATGAATGGTGAGTTTTTCAGTGAATTACTAAATGAATGAATGCATGTGATCTCAGATCAGTCCTTTACATATCTGGATGCCACTTCTTTGGGTACAAAATGAGAGTGCTGACAAGAAGATTTTAAATTCTCTTTCAACTTTGAAATTTAAATATTCCAAACGTTTGTTTCAGAGGCAAGGAATAAACCTCAGTGAACTGCTCAGGTTTCCCCATCACTAGCTTTTATAATGGCATTAAGACAAGAAATGTTTTTCGGAATTTTTTTAGTGCAATGAGAAATTGGTTTTGACCTTGTTGGGTCAAGTTATAACTGTTGAGAGTGTTGTTTGAAATTCAAAATCTCATCATGAATCAGGCATAAAAGATCAGAAACTTGGAACCTAGTATTATTTGGTTTATAAAACATACAGATGTAATATATATATATAACACTAGCACAATGAGTGAATGTGAAGCAGAACCATATTGTCACAGGGTTCCTGTATTTCAAATTTACCATTAATTCAACATTAACTCTAAGTAAATTGTGATAAAGTAGAGATTGTAATCCCTAGGGCAATCACTAAAGAAATAATACCAAGAGATACAACTAAGAATAAATACAGGAATTAAAATGCAATGCTACCAATAATTGATTAACACAAAGAAGGTAAGAACAGAGGAACAGAGGAACAAAAACAGATAAGACAAATAGAAAGCAAATAGCAAAATGGTAGACCAAAATCCAATCAGATAAAAAATAATGTTAAATTGACTAAGCACTCCATTTAAAAAAAAAAGATTTTATTTATTTATCCATTTGACAGAGAGAGACACAGCGAGAGAGGGAACACAATCAGGGGGAGTGGGAGAGGGAGAAGCAGGCTCCCCGTGGCGCAGGGAGCCCGATGCGGGGCTCAATCCCAGGACCCTGGGATCATGACCTGAGCCGAAGGCAGACGCCTAACGACTGAGCCACCCAGGCGCGCCTAAGATTTTATTTATTTATTTGAGAGAGAGAGAGGGAGGGAGAGTACAGAGGGAGAGCGGGGGTTGGGGGGGGGAGGGAAGCAGACTCCCTGCTGAGCAGAGAGTCCTATGCAGGAGTGGATCCCAGGACCCTGAGATCATGACCAGAGCCGAAGGCAGGCCCTTAACCAACTGAGCCCCCCAGATGCCCCTTGACTAAGCACTCCAATCAAAAAGCAGAGATTGTGAGACTGTGTCAGACTGGATAAAAAAGCAAGACCCAAACATTTGCTGTCTACAAGAGCCTCACTTTAACTGCAGAGACATAAATAGAGTTAAAAGTATCAAAAAAGATATAGATGGCAAACCGTAAGCATAAAAAAGCTAGAGTGTCCATATTAATAAAAGATAAATAGATAAAATAAGAAAGTTTAATAAGAGGCAGAGAGGGATATTTTATGAGGATATATTATTAATTGTTACAATACATAACAATTGTATCTATTGTTGTAACACAAAATAAATGTAGAGCTTCAAAACACATGAAACAAAAATTGGTAGAACTAAAGAAAAATAGACAAATGAATAACATAGTTAGAGATTTTAATATGCTTCTCTCAGTAATTAATAGAACAAATAGCCAAAAAATTAGTAAGAATTTAAAAAGATCTGAGCAACATCATCAACTGCTATAACCTAATTGACATTTATAGAACAATACCCTCAACAAATTCAGACTACACATTCTTTTCAAGCACATATGAAATGTTCATCAAAACAGACCATATCCTGGGCCATTAAATAAGTCCCTTTCAAAAGACTGAAATCCTACATAGCGTATTTTCTGACCACAATAGAATTAAATGAGAAATAATAACAATAAAATAAATGAAAGTGCCAAATACTTTGAAATTAAATAGCACATATCTGAATAACCCATGAGTCAAAGAAATTGCAAGGGAAATAAAACATTTTGAAATGAATGATAATGAAAACACAGTATTTCAAAATTTGTTTTGCTGAAGCAGTGCTTAGAGTGAAACTTACAGTTTTAAATGTTTATATTAGAAAAGGAGAAAAGGTCTAATGTCAATGATATAAGCTTTGACCTTAAGAAATTAGAAAAAGAAGAGCCAATTATACTCAAAGTAACCAGCTAGAAAGAAATAGCAAGAGTCAATGAAACAAAAAACAAATAAAAACAAAGAAGATTAATGGAACCAAAAGCTGGTTCTTTGAAAAGATCAATGAAAAAACAGAGAAGGTACAAATTAACAATATCAGGAATAAAAGAACATATAGAGCCTACTGGGATTAAAGGATAATAAGGAGATATTATGAACAACTTATGTAAATAAATTTGACAACTTAGATGAAATAGACAACTTCCTTGGAAGACAGAATTTATCAGATGGGACATAAGAAGAAATAGAAAATTCAAATAATCTCATACCTATTAAAGAAATTGAATTAGTAATTTAAAACCTTGCCCAGATGGCTTCCCTGTAAATTCTATCAGACATTTAAGGAAGAAATAATACATATCCTTCAAAAACCATCTCAGAAAGCACAGAAGAAAGGAATAACTTCCAAATCATTGTATGAGGCCAATATTAACCTGACACCAAAATAGGCATAAATGTTACAAGAGAAGAAAACTATAGACCAATATTCTTCATGAGCATGGATGCGAAAATCTTTAACAGAAGTTTGGCAGATCAAATTCAGCAAGATATAACAAGGATAATACGTCTTGAACAAGATATAAAAATGATAACATTCCAGGAATGCAAAGTTGGTTAGCCCTTGAACATCGATCAATGTAACTCACCACATTGAGAGTGAATTTTGATAAAGTTTCTCAATAAACTTGGTATAGGAAGTAACTTTCTCAACCTGATAAAGAACATCTATGAAACAAAACAAAACCAAAAAATCTTAAGGCTAAGATCATCTTTTGTGTTGAAAGACTGGATGTTTTCTTCTTAGAATTGACAATATGGCAAGCTTGTCCATTCTCACCACTTCTGTTCAACATTGTGCTAGAGATTCTGGCAAGACAATAAAACAAGCAAACAAACAAAAAAACAACAAAAGGAAAGGAAGGGAGAAACAGAAGGCATACAAACTGAAAATGGAGAAGTAAAGTTGGTTTTATTCACAAATGAAGTTATTTTATTCATAGAAAGTTTTGAAGAACCAAGAAAAAAGCTACTAGCCCTCATAAGTGCTCAAGATATAAGGTTAATATATACAAATCGATTGTATTTCTATACAATGGAACAAACAAAAAATAAAGTTAGAAAAAAATTAAATTAAAATTCTGTTTATAACATAAAAATGTAATCTTATGGAAAATTAAATATGTGCAAAGCCTAAACACTGAAAAATACAAAATACTACCAAGAGAATTTAAAGATTCAAATAAATGGTGAAATATGCCATATTCATGGATTAGAAGATTTCATATTATCAATATGAATGACTGTCAATTCTCCCAAAATTGATGTGTAGATTCAATGCAATTCCAATAAAAATTCCAACAGAATTTTTTATAAAAATTGGCAAGCTGATTGTAAAATGACCAAGAATGACCAAAATAATTTTGAAAAAAAAGTTTGGAGAAATTACCCACTTAAAGCCTTATTATAAAGCTACAGTAATCAAGACACTGCGATTTGTCCTAACAATAGATATATAGATCAACAAAGTAGAACAGAGTAAAGAAACAGAGATAGACATTCGTGGTCCCTTGATTTTCAACAATAGTAGGAAGATAATTCAGTGGGAAAGTATAATCTTTTCAACAAACAGTGCTGAAACAACTATAAATCTATACAGAAAAAAACGAACCTCAACTCACCTCACACCATCCACAAAAATAAATCAAAATGGGTCATAGACATAAATACAAAAATTAAAACAATAAAGATTCTGGAAAAAAATAGGAGAAAAATCTCTGTGACGCTGGAGTACGTTAAAAAAGGGTGTTTTTGATAGGATACAAAAAAACCACAACCCATGAAAGAAAGTAATGATGAATTAGAGCTCATTACAATTTTTGAAATGAGCTCTCCTAATGACGTCTTTAATAATAAGAAAATGCAAGTCACCGCTTGGAAAAATATATTTGTAACACACATATCTGACAAAGGACTTGTATTCAGAATACATAAAGAACTTTCATAACTCGGGGTGCCTGGATGGCTCACTTGTTAAGCATCTGCCTTCAGATCAGGTCATGATCTCAGGGTCCTGGCATCGAGTCCCACATCAGGCTTCCTGCTCTGCAGGGAGCCGGTTTCTCCCTCTCCTTCTGCCTCTCTCTCTCTCTGTCTCTGTCTCTCATGAATAAATAAATAAAATCTTTAAAAAAAAAAGAACTTTTATAACTTAATATTAAAAGGACAAACATGGGGCACCTGGGTGGCTCAGTCGTTGGGCGTCTGCCTTTGGCTCAGGTCATGATCCCAGCGTCCTGGGATGGAGCCCCGCATTGGGCTCCCTGCCCTGCGGGAAGCCCGCTTCTCCCTCTCCCACTCCCCCTGCTTGTGTTCCCTCTCTCGCTGTCTTTCTCTCTGTCAAATAAATAAAATAAAATCTTAAAAAACAAATTTTAAAAGGACAAACATAATAGATTAAAAATGGGCAAAAGATTTGAATAGACACCTCACAAAGAAGGTATAAGGAATGGCCAATAATCATATAAAAATTCAACAGGGAAACACAAATTAGTCATCGGGAAAATGTAAATTCAAATCACAATAAATACAACTTCACACGTACTAGAAAGACTAAAATTTAAAAGACTAATGTGAGAGTTAATTTTATATGGCAATTTGACTGGATCAGGGGATTCAACAGGTATTTGGCTAACCATTATTTCTGAGTATGACTGTAAGGATGTTTCCAGATGAGATTAGTATTTGAACTGATGGATTATGTGAAGTACATGGCTCTCCTCAGTGTGGGTGGGCATCGTCTAATCTGTTAAAGGCTTAAGTAGAACAAAAGGTGGGGGAAGGAGGAATTCTCCCTCCCCCTCCCCCGTTTTTCTGCCTCCTTGCTTCAGCGGGGACATCTCATCTCATCTTCTCCAGCCCCCGGACTAGTATTTACGTCATTGGCTCTCTTGATTCTCAGGCCTTCAGACTCAGATTGAATTACACCATCGGCTTTCCTGGGTCTCCCGCTTGCAGATGGCAGATCATGGGACTTCTCAGCTTCCATAATCACATAAGCCAATTCCTCATAATAAATCTCTTTTTATAGCCCATTGGCTCTGTTTCTCTGAAGAACCCTGGCTAATGCAGCTGACAACCCCAAATTTAGGTGGAGATGTGAGGCAAATGTAATTTCTCACAAAATGAAATATATACCTATCCTATGACACATCAAACCTACTCGTAAGTATCTACCCAAGGGGAATGAAAATATATATTCACAAACAGCCATATACAAGGATGTTCATAGCAATTTTATTCATAATAGTCAACACCTGGAAATAACCCAAACATCCATCAGCAGAAGAATGAATAAATACATTGCAATATATCTTTAAAATAAAATACTACTCAACAATAAGAAAGAACACTCTTCCAATACATGCAACAATGTAGATGAATCTCAAAAACAGTATGTTGAGTGAAAGAAGCCAGATTCAAAAAATATTGTATGATTCCATTTTTATGAAATTCTAGGAAAATAATCTATACTGACAGAAAGTGGATCAGTGGTTGCTTGGGGATGGGGGGGGAGGTGGGAATGGGGACAGTTGGGATCTAGCTAGTGTTGTGTCATTAACTAGCTGTGTGAACTTGAGCAGGAGCTCCCTTCTCCTTAGTTTCTTCAAGTATAAAAGATAGTTGGATAGAGCGGGTCATGCATACTGGCTGGTCTTTAGGGTCCCTTCCAGGCCCTACATTCTTGGTCTCTTCTGCATCCAGGCCCATAAAAGAGTAAAGCAAATGAATTTGTTGGTGATGTTTACACTGAATTTCTAAAAACTAGCATTAATTGTCATACATTATTCTTGTCAGAGAAGAAGGGAATAATTATCTAGCATATATTTTTTTTTTTTTTCGGAGAAAATTATGAATTAATTGTAAAATAGGCCAGAAAAATGAAGAAAGACTTTTCATTGCAATAGCAGGAGGCCTGTGATTTTGATAGGAAATGATGAATAAAGGGTGTGGTAAGTAGCAGAAGGAAGTGAAAGTAAAGAAAAAAAGAAAGCACAACATCCAGCAAAATGAGGGCTCTTATCGTCATTCAAATTACTTTCCTGATACAAATTTGTTTGAGCCATTTATTTTCCTAGTAAGGTCTTGTTCATAAGCTATTATGTATTGTTTATAACAGTCAAGTAAATAGACCTCACAGTGCATTTCATAAGGGCACTTCCCTAGGCCCTTCTCTGAAGGAACACATTGCCTGTTTCACAACAATCCCATGAGAGAGGTAGTCTGCTAGTACTCATCCTCCCCATTTTACAGATGGGGAAACTGAGACACATCTCACTATATTACCTTTCCAAAAAACAAGACATTCTGAATTTGGAAGCACAGCTGGCCTCAAGGCTTTGGATAAGGGATCATGGGCCTGTAATACCTAACTTGCTCAAGGGTGGTGAAGATTAACCGTGATAATGTATGTAAATCCCTGGCACATACTCAGTTCTCTATAATGGTAGTTATTACTGGAAGGAACAATTAATGTTAACTGTTAAAATTGGTGAAGTGTCTTGGAAGATGCCAGATTAAGAGGATCCTGGGCCAGGTGGAGAGAGTATTTGAGACAAGGAAACAGCTTAACAAGGTTAATTGTGTGACAGTGGAGGGCATATTCTGGGAATGTGAAATGCGGAGGGAGTAGGCTTCAGGTTTGGGGATTGTAGAGGAGATGAGGCCATGAAGTTTGGGGACTGTAGAGGAGATGAGGCTACATATTGTGGACAGCTGGAATTGTTCATATGTCAGAGCAGGAAGACTAGAAGCTTTGGTGTGTGGAGCAGGTGCTGGGGTCTGATACGATCTTACCAGTGTCTTTAAGGACAGAACTCTAGTGACAGCATAGAGCATGGGCTGAGGTGGCGGGTGGAGATAGAGGGACTAGTCAGGATGTTCTTGCAAGATTTGAGTTGAGACTTAATGAAGGTCAGACATGGGGCTGCAGAAAAAATGGAACCTTAGGAACACATTGGTAGACTCCAGCAGGCTACTGGGTGGGAGACAGTGAGAAGGAGATGCTAGAACTGAAACACTTCTGGGATTTCAGGCGTAAGTGGCATCTAGCCCAGTTCTGATTGTGGTCAATGGCTTCAGTAGCAAGAAGGACTAGGTTTGTATGGAAGGATGGGTTCAATTCAGGACCTGTTGAGTCTGAGGTCTACAGAACATCTGGTTGGAAATATGGGCCTGGGGCTTGGGAGATGAGTTGGCTGGAGGCAGATGGAAAGTCATCCTCTTAAAGACCACAACTGAAACTGCCCAAATAGATGAGATCATTGAGGAAGACTAGGCAGCATGAGACAATACTACCATTATTAGTAACCATTAAAAGCATCTTCTTATGTGCTTGGGAGATCTTGACTGATAGGGCAACGAGCATCCGACAAAATGAAAACATCGGAGTGTAAGTCTTGTGTTGGCTTTTACATGTATCCTCTCATTAATTCTCTCCAGAACAGTGTGGTGTAAAAAAAAGAGAGAGAGAGAGAGAGGAGGAGGGACAAATCCTGGTTACAGTCCCTAATTTCAAGGTTTAGGCGAACGAGGAACTAGAAAAGGGAAGAAAGACCAAGTTTTGTAAAGGTCACGTTAAGCCTCCAACAGCCAACTTCTCGTCATCAGACAGATCCTGCCTTCATTATTCCAGGACCCTAAGTGAAGGTCAGGATGCACATGTCAGGAGCTGTGTGACAACCTAAGGGGACATTTGGGAAGTGCCACGTGCATGGGACAAGAAGCGGTATTTCATTATGGATTGGGCTGGATTGAGCTGGTCCCGGAAGGCTCTGAGAGAAAAGATATGTGTGTTGGGTCCTGAAGGCAGCAGAGCTTGGAGAAGTAGAGAGAAGAGCGAGAGGACCATGTAGGTCGAGAGGGCCACAGCCGGGAAGGTCAAGCATTTTCTCTTCACTCATTTACAACTGAAGTGGACCACAAAGTCCCCTACAAACCCATTCTTCTCACGCCCCTGGCTCTATGTTTAACGGTAAATTTTCCACTTACTCTGAATGCTGCTGGAACATACTTATCTTTTCATCAGGTTTGGCAAAACAGTGACATATGATCTTCCTTAAACATCAGCATATCTCAGCTTTTCTTTCAGTTTCTTATTTATTTTCATTCCAACATTTATTTACATACCTGTGATTTTTCAGTGTGAGCTCTGTTAATGTCAAATAGTGTTACATTCTCAACTATTGACATTATGCCTGGAGATTTTTAAAGAACAATTAATTCTCAATTACTTCCACGTTAATGGTCCCTGCCCCCCCCCCAACTCAGGAGGGGCCCTGTAGCAAGGTCATGTCCCAGATGGAAGTGGACATTTGCTGTTCCTTGGCTTCCCAGCACCCATTCGCCCTCCTGTTCTTAAGAGCACTCTGAATTCCTTGTTGGAGATTACTGGCTCCTTATTATGAGAGTCTCCGTGGGACTGTCAGTCAAGGAACCCTGTCTTCTTGCCAAGAGTAATCACTGACTGAAGTTGGCCAATCAAATTTTATTCTAGGACAGTTCATCTTGAGCAGGGTCACTTAAGGTCTGTTAAAAGAAAAAAATGGAATGGGATTTATTTCAACAAGAGATGCTTTGAAGGGATCATTGATTACTTCCTACCACTTAGATAATCCAGAGCTGCCTGGTTCTGCCCTTTGTGAGCCTCATTCTTCAGGTTCTTTCTTGATTTTCTGAGCAATCTGATAACTTTCTAATAAATTAAATAATATAATAGTAAAGATAATATTTATCACTATATATTATATATCATATAATATATATGAAAAGTAAATAAAAATAAAGGTACATAAAAAATAACTTAGAGTCAATTTCTATTGTTTAAAAAAATAAGAAATAAAAACAAACCAAAAAATGAACTAATTCGCTGACCCTACTAGAAAATCCACTGTTTCCAGTTGTCAGCCAAAGTTACCTCCATTGCTGTGGGAAATCAGGGGTGATAAGAATGGATAGGAAGGTATCCACTCTCCCCTCTCCACTCTCCTCCATCTGCTGTCTCCCCCAGAGGATGGTTTGAACAGACCAATCAAGAGGCTCCAGTGTTCTCTGGCTCCCTATTGAGTTGGGTCTTCTTTCCATCTTGAAAACAAGGTCTGGGTGTGAGTTTTCTCAGCTCCCACATTAAGAGATTGCCTCAGGTTCGCTGTATCCAACAGTATGCTTATAAATGTTTAACAACTGGCTCTCTGAAAAGAAGGAGGAGGAGGGAGAGTTCTTGTTCGTAGTATTTGCGATTTCTGCAGTATAGGATTATCACTACAACCTATATGGCTGCCAGTGTGACATCATTTGATAAAGAGTTGGGAAAAGATGCTAGCAATTAGCTTCTGCATGTCCTAGCATGTGGCTGGCGACATCTCCCTACAGAATAACATGATTCTTTTTCCTTTAGAGTTCCACCAACTTCTCCTCCTGTCATTTTGGGTGGAGAGGTGATCACTTTACTGCCTCTAGCTCTGGGCACTTTCCCTAATCTCTACACACATCTTTGTAAATTGTCCATTTCTAAGAAAACCAACTACACACACACACACACACACACACACACGCACACACTCCTTCTCTAATTTGAAAGTGCCATCTTTTTCATGTGGGCATTGGAGTAACCAGCCTCCAAGGTGGCCCCTAAATTTGAATACTTGATCTTCTTATAAACAGTGTGACTTGGGCACAGTGTCACCATGCAGCAAATATGGATAATGACAGAACCTATCTCAGAGTGTTGGTGTGAGGATTAAATCAGATGGTGTATGCAATGCGCTCAGAACTGTGTCTGATACTTAATAAGTACTTATGCAAATGAGACCTTTGATTATTAAAAATGAATTTTATATCACATTCATATCACAGAGCTATCATTTCAAGACTGTCCTGTTATTGCAGTCTATATTTTCCCAGCCATGCTTTTCCCTCTTCTTCCCCAGAATTATCATTGTGTTGTTGCTGCTCAGCGTAGCTAAATGTACTTGCTTCAATTCCTTCAGGATTTCTCTGATAACTTGAACTGATGCAGCATTTTCTGTTTGCTATAATTTTCTCCACTTACAAGAAAGATTTTTAACATGCATGTACATTCAGGAAAAAAGGAAAATGATACATACTGTTCAGGAGGATTTGGTGTCAAGGAATTAGTAGTAATAAATAAGAGTAGCTGTATCTCAAACAACATAGTAGATATAAATCAAAGTGAAAGGGAAATAGGAAGTCACATGGCTACAGCTTTTGATTATCCTGATCAGGATTATTTATAGCAAATCTTGGCCTGCATTTCTGTTGAAGGTACTAAATGCATAGAAGAAATAACTTAAAACATCGCCATCAAACTGCCAATGGCTAGGATAACATTCTCACTCCTAGAGCCTCAAGGTGAGACTTGGAATGTCAATAATTATGGGAACCACAAGCCTAAAGAGAATATAAACAACCCCAGAAACCAATTTCACAGTTCAGAATCCCTTCCCCGTAGCTTCCCTGTTAAGCTGAGGGGTCAAGGTTTATGCGCCAAGCCGCTCTCATCTCCAACACTAAGCCACGGCTCTCCCCCAGAGTATACCCCTACTTCAGCTGTGAAATGCTAGAAGCACTGCCTTGAATGGAAGGGACTTGCCTTTTTAGCAGCATCTGCCAGCCTTATGACTCTTGCTGCAGAATCCTGACAGCAGGACCTGTCACTCATCAGAAATCTGCTCCCCTTTCCCTCCCTGGCCCTTCGATGCTGAAGAGCTTGGCGGTCTTCGAGATGGCTCATTCTCAATGTTTTTTCGCCATCAGGGAAGCGTACTACAGGTCGGACCAGTGACTAAAGAAATACTCAGAGGCCTCAGAAGTCTGTCTCTTTGTGATAATAAGATGAGGAACAGCTCCATATTCCCTCCCCAGCTGCTCTTGAAACCTCAGCCCTGTGTTTATTCACCACTTAGACATGCTTCCTTGACTATCAAAGACTACCTCTTTCTCTCCCGAAACCTAAAAGCTTATCCCTGCCAAGGCCACAAAACCCTGTCCTTAGAGATTCTGCGGGGACAGGCCAACGATCAGAAACATAAGCAATCTCACGATGCCCCTCCTTATCCCAGGATTACAGGAGTTTCCCTCTATAATTCCCATCACTAAAATATTTTCACTGAAAAAGACAAGTAATCTTGCGTTTGTCTCCATGGGCTCCTGGGATTGATTTGGTTAGATTTCTGGAGTTGGATATTTTTGTCCTCGAAGTCTTCTTTAAACTAGAAATCCAGTGTAAGGTATGGCTCTGAAAGTCGAGAGGCACCTGAGAAGCTGGACCACCAACCATGGATGGCCACTGACCTCTGGGCAGCGCTAAGGATTTCTTTCACGTGGCCAAGGAGAAGGGATTCTTTTGTAGCTTACAGCATTCGGCCAAGACTGCCAGTTGTGCCCATCTCGAGAAGATCGAGAATCAGGGAAGCTACTCTCTTATCTGTGGGTGTGCTCAATTTTCTTATGCATAGATCAGCATCTTTGTCAAAAAGTGTGGTGTTGGTTTTAGGCCTAGCTTAGTTTGATTACTAAAGGTTCCTTTTAATCAATTGCAAGCAGGATCTGGGTAGGAGTCCAAGAACTAGGTAGAATTATGGCTGAAATTAAATTTTGCTGTTGATTCCAGTAAATAAAAAGAGATATTGATTGGGGCTAGGACAACCTTGATGTTTCCAGTCAGGCTGCTAGTCAATACTTACTGTTCATGTTAGGGTTCAGCATATATATCAATCAGGGTCCTGACAAGAGAAAAACAAAACACTCAAATTAGGATAACTTAGGAAAGTTTATAAGGGACTAATTATAAAAGTGCAGGCAGAGTTAAGGGAACGATATGGATCGGATTAATTCAGATATGGCAGAAGCTGGGCAGTTACCATTTTTGGCCCTGAAGGACAAGGCAAGGGAAAGTTATGGAACCTGTAAGGAGAGAGAATCATGCATAGCAGGTGCTTGAGAGGAGCCATGAGCAACCTTTGGATAAGGGTCAGAGCCACCCCAATGAAACCTCTCCCTCTCCCCCCTCCTTTGGATCTCCTGGCAGACTCCCCTTTGACTAAACCCATCCTGAAGCCAAAGACATGGAGCCATACAGGGGCAGTCTCTGGGACTGAAAGCAGAATGGAGAAGGATGGGGAGTGAATCTGGAGGAGCCAATATATATTATCTGGCACTGGATTTCCAAAGCACAATAGGATTTCCTTCTACTTACCCTTCTAATCAACCTAACCATGCCTCATCTTCTCTAGGTTTTTCTTAAACATGATGATCTCCCAAGGCTTCACCTCTAAGGACTCCCTCTGGAGTTCCTGCTGTCCCCATCTTTTATCTACGAATTTAATTCTCACCACTGCACGTGGTTCCTAGGAATGTAGCCCCAGCTTCAAGCTAATTCAACTGCCTGCTGGATAACTTGACCCAGAGGGCCACTGATACCATAAAATCAATAGGCCCCGAACCAAATCCATAACCTTCCACTACACAGCTCCAAACTGGCTCCTCCTCGTAACTTACACTACTTCTGTTAATAGGACCGTCATTCTCCCAATTACCAATTACTCCAAGCTCTGTCATGCTTATCTATGCTATCCTCAGTCATGCTTTTCTGTGCTGTCCTTTTCTCCTCCTCCCCTCTCCCTTCCCCACTCTTTTCCTCATCCTCCCCCTCCCCCCCTCCTCTTTCTCGTCCTCTTTCTCCTCCTCCTCCTTCTTCTCCTCTTCCTCCTCCTCCTTCTTCTTCCCTTCCATTTGTTGCAAAGTCCGTACCTCCTTTCAGTGTGCTTTTCTAGTGTGTGTGCTATCTCATGATTGTCCCAGTTATGGGTCTTTACTTTTTACCTAGGCTGTGTAATAAAGTCCTAAATATAACCCTAGTGCCAATCCATTCTGTACCTATTCCAATGCACAAATATTTAAGTTTCTTGCACCAAGTTGCCTCATTGCTTCAGCCATAATTTTTGCCCTTGTTCTCTCTGAAATAGGACATTTGAAGGGAGGGAAATCTTCCCAAAGCAGTGCCTGTAGCACATCCCCTTCATTTTGCATGTGACAACCTGAGGCACAGAGAAATTGCTAGTCCGTATAACTTGTCCCTCAATCCCAGTGTTCTGATAAGTCTTTGATGACTCTTCTTTACCTTTCCAGTTAGTAGAGCATAAGTTTCGTAGCCTGCTATACCAGGCAATTCCTTCAACATGTTCCCAACTCATCTTTTTAGATGCAGCTATCTGCAACTACCCTACAGATAGCCTATGCTCTACCTAAAGTCAAAATTCTGGAATACGACTTGCGATTGTCCTCATTAGTGTCTTTGCACATCCCTTCTCCTGCTTGAATTGGCTTTCTCTCCCTCGAGTCCCCTTCTACCTGCTGAACATCTCCCCACCTTTCAGAGCATATGCCACGGCATTCTTCCTTTCCATCCTCTTTTACAAAGTTCTTTACAAAGCCATTCTGGATTTTCCCCAGCCAAATGTGATCTTTCTCTTTTGTAAATCTCCAAAAAAAATTTCAGCTCTGTTATCTTACCCAGGTCTTTCAAGTATTTGTATTACCCTGCTCGTGGTATGTGGACACTTCTTTTAGCCCTTTATTATATCATAAGCTTCTTCTAAGCGTGGCCGATGCCACTCTCTTTTACTTTGTATCGCCTATGGTGTTAATGCAGTATATTTCACAGAAATATTTTTAATTCCGTAACTATTTTTAAATTTTGACTGTGATACATTTCTTCTGTAGAAACAACTGACTCTGCCCCTACTCCTCCAACATAACTGTGTCTCACGTGTAATCCTCTTGGAAGGGATGAAATTTTGTTGCTATCATTGGTTTCTTATCTACTAAGATGATGGTATTCACCAGAGCATGTTTCATTCCTCTGCTCCCTTACCACTCTCCTTGTCAAACTGATAGGAGAGAAAGACAAAGGCAGGTTTATTTTGTAAGTGAATTCTGTTTTGCAGTTAAATTGTGTGTGTAATGTATGTTGAAGAAGTGAATGCATAATCGAAAGGATGCTTGCCTGCCATGATGGCTACTAGGCATACTCTGTCTCATTGGATACCTTTTTGTTCAAATCTTACCTTTGCCAATACCTGGCTGAAAGACCTTGGAAAAGTCACGTAAGCTCTTTGAACCTTAGAAAGCATGGAGTAGGCTGAAAGTTTTCAAACTTTTCTTTTAAGCCAAAGAACTCCTATCAAGCAAAATCTTACTCAGACATGCACTATGTAAACCTGATGAAATCAGAGG
Source organism: Halichoerus grypus (assembly GCF_964656455.1). Taxonomy (NCBI): domain Eukaryota; kingdom Metazoa; phylum Chordata; class Mammalia; order Carnivora; family Phocidae; genus Halichoerus; species Halichoerus grypus. Next base: position 60,589,251 of record NC_135715.1, on the reverse strand, counting down.
CAGAAGTAGTTTGGCTGAAAATTGGGGAAGGAGCTTTTGAGGAATGAGGTGTGACAACTAGCAGACAAGTCCATTCCATATCTAACTCCTCCTTTAAGCACTTTATCAAAGAATACAGTCAACGCTAGAAGATTCACACTAGCACTGACTGGTAGGAGCTTCTAAAATTCTAATTAATCGAGGACATTAAAAATGAGAGACAGATACCACTTCACACCCAATACGAGAGCTATCATAAAGGGAAAAAAAGCAGAAAATAACAAATATTGGCATGGATGTAGAGATATTGGAATCCTTATTTATTGCTGATGGGAAGGTAAATGATGCAGCTGCTGTGGAAAACAGTATGGTGTCTTTCAAAAAAAAAAAATCAAACATAGAATTACTATATAATCCAGCAATTCCACTTTTAGATATATACCCCAAAAAATGGAAAGTAGAGACTTGAATAGATGTTCATAGCTGCAAGGTTTCTCTGCAGCCAAAATATGGAAGGAATCCAAGTATCCATCAATGGATGAATGGATGAACAAAATGTATATACATGCAATGGACTATTATTCAGCATTACAAGGGAATGGAATTCTGACACATGCTACAGTGTGGATAAACCTAGAAGACATTATGCTAAGTGAAATAAGCCAGTCACTAAAGGACAAATTTTGTATGACTCTGTGCCTCATACTTATATGTAGTACCTGGAATAGGCAAATTCATAGAGACAGAAAGTAGAAGAGTGGTTACCAAGGGCTGGGAGGAGGGAGTAATGGGGAATTAGTGTCTCCTACATACAGCATTTGAGTTTGGGATGAAGGACAGTGGTGACAGTGGCACAGTGGTGAGAATGTAGTTAATGCCACTGAATTGTACACTTAAAAATGGTCACAATAGTATATTTATGGTATGGATATTTTATCACAGGAAAAAAACTCAAAAAATGAGAGGCAGAATAGAATATATTTATCAGTTTTGGAGTTATTGCAGTATGGAGAAAATCTGCAAAGTGTATATAGAACCCAGAATGAGTTTCAAGATATCTAATGATTTAGGAGTTCTCCATTTTTGGATAGCGAATTTCTTCAATGCTGGTCTCAGGCTAAAGCTCATACTCACTGGACAAAGACCTGCGAAGTTTTCAGTGAGGATCTCAATGGCTTCTAGGGCTAGACAGGCTCTTCCTCGTTCCCTACACTGGTCTCCGAAGTCTAAGTCTCCAGTTCTTATTTTCCACTGGAAGCCAGGAGAGAATTCCAGGAACGAAGCTAATGACTGTGACTACATGCCAACACATAATCAAGTTTGCCTAGGAGAGGGTCAAGGAGTGCGGAAGTGGCTCTCACAGCCCCGAGCAAACCACAGAAGGGAGTTCAGTCCCGGGAGCTCTGACTGCGGCGGCGCTCAGCAGTTGTGGCCGTCAGGTAAGGGAGTCATGTTCAGGCCACAACTTGGAGCCAAGACTGGAACCTCCCAGGGAAAGCACAGATTGGGTGTATAGGTTTAGTATGTCCTTTGTACCTAAGCTGTATCTGAAAAATCTTACTGTTTGATTAACAGACTTTCCTATAATCTGCTATATATTAGTTTGGCTGTCCTAACACCAAACGATATTAAAGTACAAGTTTAGGCAATTCAAGGCCAATATGGTAACTTTACAATGATCAAGACCCAGGCTTTTATCCTTTTTTTTTTTTTTTTTTTTTTAAGATTTTATTTATTTATTTGAGAGAGAGAGAGAGCAAGAGCATAAGCTGGGGGTGGAAGGTGGTAGGCAGAGAGAGATGGAGAAAGCAGATTCCCTGCTAAGCAGGGAGCCTGACGTGGGGTTTGATCCCAGGACCCTGGGATCATGACCTAAGCTGAAGGCAGATGCTTAACCAACTGAGCCACCCAAGAACCCCAGAGACTTTTACTCTTATTGCTCTGCTATCCTAGAGTGTGGTCCTTGTCATCACAATCCAAGATGTCTAATTATATTCAGCAGCAACATAAAAAAAAGGGGGGGAGAAAAACATGTTCTTTCCCTTTACAGGTACAACCCTCGAGTTGCATACATTGCTCTGCCCCCACCCTAAGACCCGGAACACTCAGATGCAAGGGAATCTACATGATGGAATTAATTCTGAGTGTCTGTATAAAGACCTGCTAAAGTTCTGGGGTTTACTTGCTGAAGGAAAATAGTTGGAACTCCCCGTGCTGAGCATTTCTCCTACTTGAAATATTGGTGATTGCTTACACTCTCCAAGGTGGGTGGGTGCCCTAAATCTTGAGTATTCAGCCTCATCGATCAGGTCTTTGCCTTGGGTTGTTGATCTTTTGGTTGTAGGTCTGCCTTACACACTTACCACCTTGTGTGCTCAATCTTAGAACCACAGATCAGTTATGCTCTGAGATTATCAATTACCACCTAACCCTGAAGATCTGTCTTCATTCCTGAGCCTGCCAGGACATAATATAGCTCATTTCCACATAAGCTTCCTGGAGATTAGTGGAATTAAATGCAATTTTCACTCTATGCTATGTATTTCACAATGAGCATATACATTTCCTATACAGCAATTCAGTAAGAAAATTACTATCCTTATTTTACCATGATGTAATAGAGGCTCAGAGATGTTAAGTAACTTCCACTAGGTAACTCAGTGGCAGAAGTGGGATAGCATGCTTCTTTGTAAGGAAATTATTACAAATACAAATTGCTGCAATAAGAAGGGTTTTTGAAAAACTCAAGGAATCTATAGTAAAAAGTTAAATACTCCTGGCTAGAGTGATTACAAATTAGGGAGGAGATGGAATATATAGGACAAGTCCTGATAGGTCTTCATACGGCTAGTGTATTGAGATTTTCCAAAGAACAGAACCAATAGGGTGTGTGTGTGGAGGGAGGGAGGAAGGAAGAGGAAGAGTGAGAGACATCTAGACTGGTACTTATCAAATATCTGGGTACTGTGCTAGCCAAGCTGACATATAAAATTAACCACAGTGGCTAAGAAGAAGAGAGGCAGATTTGGGTAAGCTTTGAGTGCTAGATGAATTGGTTTGGCTTTATTAAATTATCAAATTATGAAACATGTATAATAGTATCTGAGGCACAGCAGGCACTTAAATTATAATTTCCTTTATCTGTAAGAAGATTTTGAAAGTTGTCGAGTAACATGTTGAGTAGCATGATCAAAGCAATACTTATGGAAAACATTTTTGGTAGTAATGATATGAAGTATTAAAAAGGAATCAGACAAGGAGAAGGGATATGAGTTAGAAATCTATTGCCATGGATCAGGCACAAGGGAATAGATTAATCACTTACTATGGGTCAGGCACAAATAAATGCTCTATTTATTTTTTTTCTGCCAAATTTTTATTTAAATTCTAGTCAGTTAACATGTAGTGTAGTATTGGTTTCAGGAGTAGAAGTCAGTGATTTATCACTTACATACATCACCCAGGGCTCATCATAACAAGTGCCTTCCTTAATGCCCATCCCCCACTTAGCCCATCCCCTGCCCACCTCCCTCCATCACCCCTCAGTTTGTTATAGTTAAGAGTCTCTTATGCTTTGCTTCCTTCTCTTTCTTCCCCCCCCATGTGTTCATCTGTTTTGTTTCCCAAGTTCCACAGAGATAATATGGTACAATTACTTGCTTTAGATACATTCTTATTTAATACTCATAACGACCCTATAAAATAGGTATGACTTGACCAATGAATAACTGAGACGTTCTCCCCACCCCACCCCAAATGAACTTGCCCAAATCTTATAACTGGGGAATGGTGGAGATGGAATTCAAACCCAAGTCTTCTGATTCCAACCTCTGCTGTCATTAATGAGGGTGGTAGCAGCAGAAATAAAAAGGAGGGGGACAGAGTCCAATAACACTGTGGAATTGAAAGGATTTAGCAACTAGTCAGACGACGAAGATAATTGCAGAATTCTGAGTCTAGATGGATTTTTAGCAGGAGAAAACTGGACTTTTAGGAAAAACAGGGTAGTCCTTATTAGAAGCTGGTTTTAAAGAGTTGGAGATTTTTGGATTCATTCAAGAAATATTCATTTAATGATGTTTGTGTGCTAGGCATTGTTCTAGACACTGGGAATTTATCCGTGAACAAAACAAAGATCCTTGCCCCCACATTTTCAGTGTGGAGAGACACAAAATAAACAATAAATAAGTAAACTGCAGTTCATGCCAATGATAAGTGTTGCGGAGAACAGTAAAGTGGGGAAGGGCACTCAAGGACTCAGAAAAGTCCTCACTGAGAACTCGTTTAGGTGAAGACCTCCAGGAGAGGAGGTTGTGTCATGCAGGTGTCTGGGGCTGTGCATTCCAGCCAGAGGGAACGACGAGGAGAGTGAACAAGGAAACGCAGAGGAAGAGACAAGGTCAAGGTCTCATCGGGTAGGACCTTACAGAGCATAAGAAATTTATGCCTTTATTCTGCAGGAAATGGGATGCCCCTGGAGGATTCTGTGCAGAGTTGAGTTAGGAGGTGGCTTTCGTTTTAAAACCACCGCTGTGGCTGTTGTGTTCAGAAGGGTGAGGTGGGTCAAGGGTACGGGTGGACACCAGGGAGGGGGCTACAATAATCCGGGAAGAGTTGATGGTGGTGTGGGCCAGGTCGGAGGCAAAGAGAAGGAATCAGACTCTGGATATATTCTGAAAATAGACCAGATTTGTTGATTGGATGTGAGGTGTAAGAAGGAAACGTGTACGTGTTAGGATAGAATTTTTGTACTTAAGTGGTATTTCTAAGAGTTCTTGGAACTATGATGACTGGAGCGTAAGCAAGGGGCCAATGCTGGAGACAAAGTTTTGAGAAACAATCACCACAAAGCCAGTAGTAAGATGACTTTAAGAAAGTGTCCAGAAAGTGTGTGTGCCTGATGCAAGTGTATAGCTAAAGAATGTAATAGAAGATATTGAATCTTGAGTGATGCAAAGGTTTGGGGGGTGAGAGGGGCCAAGAGAGACAGATGGGGGAGTAGGATAGCTGTCATCATATCCAATTCACTAGATTTTGTCCTTTGTGACTCAGTCTTTGAAAGAGAATGAATCAACATAGTACTATCACTGCTATTTTTGGATGTCTACTAATGGTGATATTACTAAAATCTATTTGTGATGAAAGTATTTGATCATTTGAATCATCACATAAAACATCTGACAGTTGACAGAACTTTAAAAAATTGGAAGGGCGACCAGTATTCTTTTTTCTTTTTCGTTCCTTTTGTTTCAGGCTGCTTAATTTGTACTTACGAAAAATGCGTCCCATCCACCTGTGATGAACTATTCTATTCTTCCCACAGGCACTAACCTCATTCTTGTTTGGGTTCAGTTGTTGTTTTTTAAATATATAAAACACTAAGATTAATTCAGTATTCACTTTTGGGCTTTTAAATTCTTAATAGAAGTAAAACTGGTTCTCATTGGCTTTTCCTTTATGGGTTTCAAAAGACTGAATTATAGTTAAAAATGAGTGTTACACAAACAAGGCCTTCTATGTGCAAACAACAAATCCACGATTTCACTGCAGAGCGGGGAGCCTCCTCTCTTACAGAAAGAAGCATTTAACTATTCAGAATGTTCCCAGTCAGCACTGATAGGCTCAAGGCTTACAGACCCCATGGAAGTGCACAGTGTTCCACAAATGTTCTCCAACTTGATTGTCATCTGGACTTGGTTTTTCCTCCCGGTCTTAGGTTAGTAATAATCTCTCCTCGGTTACATCTCATCAGCTGTACTCACCACTGTGCAACCTCACCATTATAATTTGCTGAGATCTCCTGTGCATCCCTCCACCCTATAAAGTGTCCACCTTACACTTTCCTTTTTTGCAGCCCACACAAATTTTCTTTAACCTGGGAATGCTTCCTGCTCCCACTCAACCTTCTCCTCCTGCTTCAGCTGAATACATTTAATGATGGAGAGCATGCTTACATGATGGTTGTCATCATCAAGAAATACCTTTGGACACATAATGGATTCCAGACTGAAGATTTTTAAATTTAGAAGCCTCGGGTTTTAAAAAATATATTTCTACATCCTCTCACCCACTCCAATTAACGTAAAATGAAGGACTTGAGTGACTTTGTAATAGCAGTAGCCAACACTGAGAGCTTACCATATGCCAAGCACTTTATATATTTTAACTTGTTTAATCCTTACAACAAAATTCTGTGAGGCAGTTATACTAGTATGCCCATTTTACAGGTGGGGCAACTGAGTCTTAGACCACTTAATTAACATGGCCTTGGTCATACAGCCAGAAATTGGATTTGAGCTCTAGCTGTGCGGTTCCACAGTCCACTCTGCCTCTGTACTTCTTCACAACAAACGCTTCATTTACTTGTAATGGCTCGGTCCCTTGTGTTTCTCAAGGGTGACAGCGCCACTGGCATTTCATGGTTGTTCAGGGAGTCCCCTACTTAGCGGGATGTTTCATATTCTTAGCTCCTGGCACTGAATGTCGGTAGCTCTCTGCTGGGCATCTGCCTTCTGTCATTGAGAAACCAAAAGTGCGCTCATACATTTCCAAATGCTTCCCAGTTAATGATCTCCAGTTGAGAATTGTCAATTGAATTTAATTATCAAAATAAATAGACACATACTCCTCTCTCTCTCTATATATATATTTAATCACAACTTTTCTAAAAGTTTCATAGGTTTTTATAAGTTTGTAACTTTTACAAACTTTTGTAACTTTAAAAATACACCAACACAACTCATAGGTAAAAGAAAAGGATCAGGTTATGAAAATTAGGTAATTTTTATATGTGTTTGCCATGCTTTCATTATTCGTGAATAAATGATTTTGAGCCTCAATGATCTTGGATACTTTGACATTCATTACTAAGTAAGATAAACTCTACCGTTTACCCATTTGCCTAGCAAACTTTTTTTTTTTTTTATAGTGCAAAGGTAAACTTGAATTCAGCCTGGGCCAAGTCTCAAAGTCATGCATCTGAAAGTCATGATTTTTTTCCCCTTATGTTTATTTTTGGCTATCAAACTTCAGACCATTAGGCAAATGCCCGTTGCCCTTTTACCAATGCCAACACTTGCTCTAGGAGTCCATAACAAGTAAAAATATTTAGTAGAATAAAAAAGAATTCAGGGGTTTTGTATTTTCTAAGCTACGCTAGGTCCACTTTGTGAGACTTTGCACAATTGGAGCTAAGTCTCCAAGGTCATCACACGACTCAACCACATTTCAAGGCTGCAGTGTGGACTTTTAACTCCATTTTAAAATGACTGCTTTCCCAAGGATGTTGTAACAATGCTCTGAGCTATGTATGAGGAGGAATACATTTACTTAAGGAGGAAAAGGGGTCAATGATAAGATGTGTCCTAAAATAGATACATCTAGGAGCTCCCCCACCCTTTCTTGGTTCACTTATTAAAATAGCCCACTAGTTTTAAACAAAATATTTTATAATCTTGTACTCTCAACAACCAGGTAACTGTGTCCAGTTTTGTTCTTGCCCTCTTTGTCTATTACATACCAGTTTTGCAACATGCTGCCAGAGCTTCAACAACATAGTAAATGAGATACTTTGATGTCCCGGAGGACTTAAAATTTAGGCCTTTTATTATTAGAACTTTTTAATGATGATGTAGAGATTTAAAATAAGAATTTCCCTTTGACAACTATGAAATGACAGCCAAACCTATATACTCTGGTATAGCAATGTGTTTGAAATACACATTAAAATTCAGACAAAATGAAAACAACTCACAAAAAAATGTTTTAGGAGTTTCTTGAAATCCAGTTTACTGAAATTGCCTTGAAATATTTTTATACCTGAGAAAAGAAGGCAGGACATACTTTAAAATGTAGCTTATCCATAATATGAGTATACATTTTTTATTTCATTAAAAAAATCTACCATGCCAGACATTTTTATTTAACCTTTGTCCTTTCCTCGAGTGAGGGTTAGGGATGGTTAAGAGGAGTAAGGTGTGCTAGGACTTTCCAGGCCCTTTTTGTGAAGGAATATGGCAATCTTCTGTAACTGGAATTCCTGGTGGCTTGCTGCCGTGGGAGTTTGCTTAGCCTGATCTGCAGAAAGGAGCAAACTATCAGATCTGAGCAGCTAATAGATTTGAGAATTCTTTATGAAAGTGAAAATGGTACTCCTTAAAGCATAAAAGGATCTTGTTGGATGCATTAGTGAGAGAAAAGAAGTGCACGTGAACTTCATTTTTAATCTGTAAAGATCCAATGGATTAAAGAGAGACTTGCATTTGATTTTGGTTCTTTTCAAAAGATATCGAAAATATCTTTTCAATATGGATGCCGTTATACCTCAACAAATCCTCCTTCACAGCTGAGCCTGACTTCCAGCAGTGAGAATATTGCTAATGAAATGATGATGCTGTAGCCAGTGCTATAGGTAAGAGTAGGATATGTGCTAACTTGGACTGGGGGTGAGGGTTCTGGCATGGAGCCCGGAGAGGGGGAATAACGCTAGATGAAATAAAGAAAGAGAAAAACTTGTATACACTACAGGCTTAACTACAGATGATGGGATAGATCCAAGCAAAGGGAAAAATATGCAAGGAAAAGCTCAAACGAAAGAAGCAGGTACATGCTCCCTGGTAGAACTACGGTAATTAAAAACTGCAATTTGCAGATATATGTACATGAACATGTATATATATAAACTTAACTGGATAACTGAGTCAAGTACTTCGGTAATAATATAGAAAAAAACCACAAACCTTGTAACCAAGCAGTTTGGGCTTAAACTTCATAAATTGGCTAAATTTGTTTAATTATTCATTTCTTTATACTACATTTTTGTATTGTCTTGGGTTGTATTTTGAAGAGGAACCCTGAACTGAAATTACATTTCACAGATTTGAGAATTAAAACCACAGTACATCTATTGACATCAAAAGTCACAGAATTGCTACATGAACAACAAAGAGGCTAAATCATATTCACGGGACAATTAGGTGCTTAGGGCACGGAGTAGAGGAATCAAACGCTGTGGAGTCTGACTCACCTTTGAACTGCAGCTCTTGAGTCCCTGTTTGGGACACTTAGAGTCTCTCTCTGATGCCTCCTTTCCACATGATTCCCCTTCCTGGAATATTAACTACTCAAAGTTGTCATAATGATTGTGAAATAGAAGTATTTGTAAAGCCCTAAGCATAATGATCCCTAGATAGACTTTTAAAAAGGATAGATTGCCTTCCTTTTATTATACACCCCCCCCCACACACACACACCCTTCTCATATTTAGTTCATTTTTAAGAAAAGTATTTAGGTAGAGGTTTATGTGAACTACTTTTTTTTTTTTGCCTACTCATTTCAAAACAATTTACATAGTAATAGTAATAGCGTAGTATAACACAATAATGGATTGTGCTTGAGGTTTTTGTTTTATTATGGGATTGACTGGGTGCCTACACGGTATATCATATGTGTGAGGCACATGTTAGTTGTAGGTATTTTTATATCTATGAAATTCTGCTAATATTTTTTATTTTTTATGCTAAAATGGTTAATTTTCTTATAAAATACATACTTGTCTTTTTTTTTTTCTTATTGTTGCTTCACAAAATCAAGTACCTCACATAAAACTTCTGGTATTACCATTCTAATGGCAATGTTTATTGCAAGCTAGAAATTTTGCAACTGAAATCAGAGACCCAGTGATCCCCACAGATACATCTTTTGAAGGTCAAGGTCTTTACTTAACAATATATGAATAATATAAATGGGTATTTGTGGTCAAGTTTTAATGGTTTGACAGAGATTTTCTCAACATGTCACTAATTTGAGCATGTTTCAGTTATGATAAAAACTACTTTTAATGATAATTAAACATAATAATATTTTCTAACTCATAAAACACAAAGATAAATAGTGTCATTTATATTTAAATTTTTTGAGACTATGGTGAACATTAAAAACTATTGACCATTGTCCAAGATGATGATCTGGTTAATCAAATGAGCTTTTAAAAGTTACCAATATTTTATTTATTTATTTATTTATTTACTATACCAATATTTTAGTGTCAAACAGAAGTTTAGTAAAAAACTTGTTTCTCTACTAAAAATTATTTTATTACCGCACTAGATTCTTCGCAAGTCTAAAACACTTCGTAATTACTATGGAGGAAATTTGGAGACGTCACCACTAGTTTCATTTTTTTCTAACAAAATAAGAGCTACCAGTTTTTCAGCATCTACTAGATGCCAGGCACATGCTAAGTACCACACATACCTTCTTCTTAATCTTGGCAACAGTCCTGCAGTGATAGAAACTGCTGGTTGCTCTCCCAACACAGAGTGCATCCTCTATGCAGATAAGAAGGACTAAGTAACACAGTCGGCCAATCAGATCTAAGAGGAAATTATTAGGAGTGGTGCCAGAAAATCTCTTTTTAAAGCAAGTCCAGCTCAGCGGACATGCTTTCTTTTCTTCTTCCCCTTACTTCTGCCAGTGCAAACCTACAATGCTTGAGGTGAAATAGCTAATTACCAGTTGACAAGCACACATTAAGATGGGCTGAATAAGAAAATGGAGAAAGCCTCATGTTCTTAATGACATTACAAAACTTAGAGTGGACAAATGGGGCCTGCCTGGACTGCCTACCACTGGTATATGTGATAAAAATGACCTTTGTTTTTCAGGTTTCTTATTTATGGATGAATGCAACCATTCAACCGATTCATCTGCAAAGAAAATGTTGACTTTTCAGTGTCTGAGAGGAGGTAGCCAGCTGGTGGAAAATAGGATAATAATTGGATGCATAGGTATCAGAATCATTAACGATCTGCTTTAAAAGTGCTTTGAGAGCTTCGGATTAAAAGTGCTGTATATCATGGGGAAGATACAAAGTAAGGGGCTATTTAAACATGTCCCTTAATTTCATTTTAATAATTTTTTTTACCTTGGGCAAGTGTCTTTAACCCTAGTCCTTAGTTTACTTATCTTTAATACAAGAGAATTGCACTAGATTATTTCTAAGATTCCTTATGGACAGAACTATTAAAATGCTGTACGTGTTGGACTATAATAAAACAGCAGCAACAATCTGGCCTCCAAATGCATAATTCCCAGTAATCTTCGGAATAGTAGTAAGCCATAAGCGTTCACAATGCAAAATTGAATACGTAGGAGTCACACTATCCCTATGATTTAGAGGACTAGCCTCATCAGACAGGTAGTATTATACTCTGTACTGAGGTTTCACGTAAAAGTGCTGAATGGAGTCAATGAAAGAACATGGACTCCGGTCTTGAATTTTGCTTTACTGGACAGATTGTGCATTTTTTTTTTTTTAGAAAGAATGAACAAAAGTGCTATACAAGTACAATAGAGAGTATAGTAAAAGCGTCCTCATCCAACACTGGTAGTGTTGGTGAATTGCAAAAGTCACTTAAAGCACAGAAAAGAGAAAACGATGCTACATACCTTAAACTTTTTATTTTAATTTGAACCACATTTCCTTTGTCGATCTTTTGAAGTGCAAAATACTTGTAAATTTTTACTTTTTCTGGGCTTTTGCAAGTTTTCTTGCTTACATCTAATTTGACAGCAATTTTGGCAGTGACTTGTTTACATTCTATTGGTTTACATAATAATTAACATGATTACAATGACAAGTTCAACTGGTGTAGAGGGGCTTGAGGGAAGAAGGCAACTACACAAGCATGGAACTTGCAGGGAGAGCAGAAGTTCACAATTATATTAAAGGGAATTCTACTACTTTTGAGCGTATACCATGCTGTGGGCATGTTTTAAAGAGGGAAAATGAGCATCATTTAATCTGCAAATTAAGTGGATGTCATGAGAGCTCCTATGTGCCCATCATCAATGATAGATATTGCATAATAAGATGTTAAGGTATCTGTTTTAGAATATGGGTCTTCGGAGACCAGTGAACTGAATATTAAAATGACATTCTCACTAATATCCTAGAAGCTCTCACCCCTTTATCCTTTCCATCTTGTTCTTTTTTTTTTTAAAGATTTTATTTCTTTGAAAGAGAGAGAGAGCACGAGTGGTAGGAGGGGCAGAGGGAGAGGGAGAAGCAGATTCCCCGCTGAACAGGGAGCCCAACTCGGGGCTCGATCCCAGGACTCTGGGATCATGACCTGAGCCGAAGGCAGATACTTAACCGACTGAGCCACCCAGGTGCCCCTCCATCTTATTCTTAAGAGCAAATTCCTCCCTCATAAGAGATTTGGTTGATTGTCTCCTTGTCGTTTTCCCGTGCCTGAGTCTCCACCCTGGTTTCCTGCCGGTATCCCAGTTCCTCTGGTCTTCACAGGGATTGGAGCTCTGTCCCTAAGCACCAATTCCCACAGATGCATCAACGATAACTCTTGCCAGACTTGCCCAGAATTATGCCTCTGAATTCAGATCCAGGTTCTAGTTTTCTTCTGCTTTGTGATTTTGAACTTTGTTCATTAATATTTGTTGGTCTCCCAATTCCTTCTCTGAAAAAGTAAGAACACTTAGCTGGCAGGTTTGTTTGGAGATTAAATAATCATGGGAAGCTCTAGCAGAGTGCCTGGTACAAGTAGGCAATGAAATGTTTGTTTTCTTCCCATTTCCTTGATGCCAAGAACATTTGGTCTTTGCCTATTCGCATCACCTTCCTGACTCCGAGCTCTGACCACTTACAGGAATGCTTGCTGAATCTGTAAGAGGTCAATCACCTGCCAGCCAGGATCTTTGCCTGTTAAGAGTCCAGATGACCTGCTTGCTTGTCCATACTGTTCCCTATTAGCACTAAAGGGATTTCCCTGGAGCATTCAGCTTAGCTCTGGGTCTCCCTGGTCAGCTTTGGTGGCCATCCGTTTCCCATAACTCTGAGCATCCATCCTCTTCACCTCTGAATTTCTCTATAATGGATTCTGTCCTTCGACATATACACATTAAACATTTAGTACTATGTACTGGCGTGTTAGTCAGGGTTCTCCAGAGAAACAGGACCAACAGAAACAGAAGAGAGAGAGAGAGAGAGAGATGGAGAGACAGAGAAAGAGAAGGAGAGAGAGAGAAAATAAAAAATTGGTTCACATAATTATGGAGGCTGAGAAGTCCTGAGATCTGCAGCCAAAAAACTGGAGACCCAGGAGAGCTGCTGGTGTAGTTCTAGTCCACAAGATGGCAAGCTCAAGACCCAAGAAGAGCCAATGTTTCAGTGTTGATCTGACTGAAGGCAGGAAAGGACCAATGTCCCAGCTGGACGGTCAGGCAGAGGGAGCTCCCTCTAACTTGTGGGAGGGTAAGTCTCTGTTCTAGTCATGTCTTCCACTGGATGAGGCCCACCTATACTTTAGGGAGGGCCATCTGCTTTACTTGGTCTCCCCATTTGCATGTTAATTTCATCCAAAAACACCCTCACAGACATATTGAGAATAACCTTTGACCAAGTATCTGGGCACCCCATGACCCAGTCAAGTTGACACATAAAATTAACCATCGCACTGGGCACTGTGCTAGGCATTGTTCATATTCTTGTCATTATTTCTGGTCTCAGAGAAGTCAGTGCCCCTTCTTGCACATCCCAATGTCCCAGCTATGCTCCTGACCCTGTCTGTCCTGATCCTGAGACCCACCATATGTCTCTCACACCTTCAGTTTTCCTCTGCTCTTTACCTAAAAACATATTGGGTTTTTCCTTTACCTTAAAATAAAGGTTCTCTTTGGTCCTTTGAGCTACCATCCCATCCTCCTTTTCAGTGCAAAAAGAGAAGTTTATATTTTCTGCCTTCAATTGACTAAAATCCCTGGTGATCTAATTTACCTTATTTCTTCTGTCTCCATATTCCTTTAACAAGAACCTTATAAAAGTCAACAATGGCTTTCTCAAATCTAATGGTTTTTGTTCAGTCTCCACTTTATTTGATGTTTCAGTAACTTTTGAAGAAGCGTATTCTCCTTTCTGAAATTCTCCTTTCTCTTTACTTTGGCCAAGTCGAGTTTCCTGCTAAGTGTTTGTTTCTCTTTCTTGACCTGTCCTCTTAGGTAAATGATCCTCATAGCACTTTTTTTTTTTTTTTAAGATTTTATTTATTTATTTGAGAGAGAGCATGTGAGAGAGAGAAAGCATGAGAGGGGGTAGGGTCAGAGGGAGAAACAGACTCCCTGCTCAGCGGGGAGCTGGATGCAGGACTCCATCTTGGGACTCAATCGACTGAGCCACCCAGGTGCCCCCTCATTGCATTTTGAACTTCTTTTTTTGGGCATTTATCAAATTCCACTCCCTGTTTTAATTATCTCTATAGCACAGGTTTAAAAGGGAAACATCTAGTCTTCCCACTTACTCCTCTTCCCTGCTTTATTTTTCTCCAGAGCATTTATCACTATCTGATATAACCTATAGTTTACATATTTATCATCTCTCTCTCCTTCCCCACCATGAGGGCAGGGGTTTGGGACTATTTGGTCACTAATGTATCTCCCACATCCAGAGCAGTAGGTGGTGTTCAAATAATAGTTGTTGAATTATTACAAAGATTCAGAGACAGGGCTGTTCAATGCATCATTATTGATAAAAGTAAAACATCTGGAAATAAAATATCTACTAATAAGAGGAAAATAAGTCAAGACAACAAGTCCATCCATGGCATGGAATATTGTACATTTGTTAAAAGCCATATTTAAAATTTATTTAATGAAAAATGCTCACATTATATTAAGTAGAAAAAAAGGACAGAAAAGCATATATAAAAAGACCCCGATTTTATTTAAAATATAAAGGAGGAGATATATACTAAAATGTTATTGGTGGCTATGTCTGGGTAGTGAGATTAAAGTGATTTTTATTTTTCTCTGTTATGTTTGTATTTTGTACATTTTGACACATTCTTTTAAATAAAATTTGAAGATAGAAAACAGTAAAGCTTTGAAGAAAAAAATGCTTCCTCAGTCAGTTGCTATATTCTATTCTTCTCTAGTCTGAACTTCTCACTTCAATTAGAGATACAATTTGCACTTATCTTTTGGCACTGATTATATTTTGCCTACTATATCTTTATGTCCTCTACTAGGCCCTACACTTTCTAAAGTCAGAAAGCATGTCTTATTTATAATTTTCAATGCCTACAACACCTTTCTACATTCAGTAACTGAACGAAGAAAATAATTGAAAATGTTTTAATAGCCAGGAATAATATGTAGTGTTAGTAGCTTAGGGAAACCATCAAATTATGTAATTTTTAAAAAACTGTCTGCCTTCAAAACACTCAGGTTTAAAGTTATGTTAGAATGAGGACTATATATAGTACAAGCATTTTTAGGGTTTGGCCTCTCTGTTGCTTTTATTTACATATTTTTTTAAAGTTGTTGGTACATTACATGAAAACTTTTGATTCTGGAGTATATTTGGGCATGATCGTAGATTTCAGGGACCGACACATTAAGTTAGTTAGGCTAGGTTGGTATAACAAAGACAGAATGATACGAATGGATCCAAACACATGGCTCAAACTCAAGTTTATTTCTTGCTCTTAAGGGTGGGCATTCTTGGTTCATAGGCAGGTTTTCTCCACACATTTAGAGTCACAGTGCCTTCCATTTTATGGCTTCCTAGGTTACACATGTCCACTGGATGCTAATTGTATTTACTAATCTCTGCCTCTGGTACTTAGGTTGTAAGTTCAGTGAAGTCACAGAATTGCCAGATTCAGCAAATAAAAATACAGGATACCAGTTAAATTTGAACTTCAGATAGACAACACATAATGTTTTAGTATATGTTCCCTGTAATATTTGTAATTACATGTTCCATGTAATTTGCAATAATATTTATAATATTATTAAACAATTATGCATTATCTGAGATTCTGAATTAATCGTGAGTCCTGTATATTATGTGGCAACTCTATGGGGGTAGGGATTAGGTCTATCTCATTTAACACTGAATCCCCAGAATCTAAAATAGTACCTATTGACTTTAAGATAAGTCTCTCCATAATATTTCATGAATATTGAACCTATATTGGCAAAGAATACTTATTAGAACACTGCTATTAATAAGAATATATATTAAGTATCAGCAAATTATTATAATTATGAATAACAATACTAAGCATCAGCAAAGAATACTTACGAACAGATAAGACTTTAGTATGTGTCAGCATTTCAAACCACAAATGTTTTCCTAAACTTCAGTAAATGGGAAAATCTGTCTTCCCCTAGATTCTGTCTTCAGTTCTGTCTCTCATTCCTTTCAGGTCTCTACTCAAATGTTATTTTCTCAATGAGGTCTTTCCTGTTCTCCATATCTAAAACTGCAACCCTCCTTCCTCTGCAACACTTTGTTCCTTTCTCTGCTTTATTCTTCTTCCTTAGCACTTGCAGTGAACATAGCATATGATTATTTACCTTGTTTATTGTCTACCTCTCCCACTAGAATGTAAACTTCATAAGGACAGGCATTTTCCTCCGCTTTATTCACTGCTAAATTCCCAGCTCCTGCACATACTAGAGATTCAAGAAATATTTGTTGGACAAATGATTGAAAAAACACTATTCGTTCTTATATGGAATCTAGTTACCAGTAGTTTGAGGATATTCAGTTTCCATGACACAAGATGGATTTAATCTCACAAGGGATGCTTCTGCCTATATCTACTCAGTTCACCAAGTTCTGTCAATTCTAGCACCTCAATGTCTTTTTATGATTTAAATTCAATTAATTAACATATAGTGTATTATTAGTTTCAGAGGTAGAGTTCAGTGATTCATCAGGCTTATATAACACCCAGTGATCATTACATCACGAGCCTTCCTTAATGTCCGTCACCCAGTTACCCCATCCTCCCACCTCCCTCCCCTCCAGCAACCCTTAGTTTGTTTCCTATGGTTAAGAGTCTCTTATGGTTTGTCTCCCTGATTTCATCTTGTCTATTTTTCCCTCCCTTCCCCTATGATCCTGTTTTCTTAAATTCCACATATGGGTGAGATCATATGATAATTGTCTTTCTCTGATTATTTCGCTTAGCATAACACCCTCTAGTTCCATCCATGTCATTGCAAATGGCAAGATTTCATTTTTTTTTTTTTGATGGCTGAGTAATATTTCATTGTATGTGTGTGTGTGTGTGTGTGTGTGTGTGTGTGTGTGTGTGTATACACCACATCTTCTTTATCCATTCATCTGTTGGTGGACATCTGGGCTCTTTCCATAGTTTGACTATTGTGGACATTGCTGCTATAAACATTAGGGTGCACGTACCCCTTCGGATCACAACGTTTGTATCTTTCGGATAAATACCTAGTAGTAGCACCTCAGTGTCTTTTGGACCCTCTCCTTACTTTCCTGGTGCCGCTTCCATAGCACTTCCTATTTCTTCCCTCAGTTAATGCAGAAATTGCCTAATTGGTCTCCTTCCCCACTGTCTTCCCATTATAATCATTCTTTCCAATTGTTACTGAAATTATCTAAAATAAGAATCTGATTATATCACTCCCTTACCCCAAAACTGTTTCCCTATCACCCAAAGATAAAATTCAAAATTTCTTAGTTGGACATGTGAAACCCTCTGTGATGTGGCCCAACCTCAGTCCCACCACTCTTCCACACACACGTCCCAGCCCCATATGAGTTCTCTCTGCTCCAATATCACCTACTTTGTGAGATTAGCTGCTCTATCTTCAGTGCTCACAGAGCTCTTTGTATATTCTCATGACACTTATTTTAAGAGCTACCAGCACTAAAGGGTATCTTCCTGATTCTAAAATGTACATTTCTTTCTACTTTAACATCTCTAAAATTGGAATTCAACTTGCAATAATGGCATCTTACAATGCTGTCACCAGAAGGCAGTTGTGATGTAGCTGTACTTGTGCAAACTGCATGGTTATTCCTGGTAGCATGCCTAGGAAATTGCAAACCCTAGACATTTCAGGCAACCAACCATTTAAAGAGAGGATATAAAATCTGGTTGTGGTCTAAAAACTTTTTCCCTGACACCTTCTGGATGGATCAAGAAAGCATGAGCATCGAAACTTGTATATTAGGGTGCCTGCGTGGCTCAGTTGGTTAAATGTTTGGCTCAGGTCATGATCTCAGGGTTGTGAGACTGAGCACTGGCTGGGCGTGGAGCCTGCTTGGGATTCTCTCACTCCCTCACTCTTAGCCCCGCCCCCCTTAAAAAAAAAAACAACACTTGTAGATTAAAAGCCAATGGTTTGGAAGAAAATACTCTAGACAATAGTGGAGTATTCTTTTAAAACATGTTCCATTATTAAACCTCCTGGTTGGTAGAATTCAATACATTGTGGAAAAATTCTAATTGATAAAAAATCATTGTCATAGCTTAATTAGCACTTTTTTCCTTCTAGTGGTACAAAAATAATGGCATTTCTTAGAACTCGTGGTGTCTCAGAATTGATGAAATATGTATATAACCTTGCATTTTCAAACCCATCCTCTAAGACTGGTCTTATCAAGCCTGGTGTTTGTTGACTTATCACAATTATGTAGTCTCATCATGTTTATCTGTCTTCTGTCTTTCCATTGGACTACAAACTCTCTGTGACCTACCATAGTGCCTGTCACGTATTAGGTATGCAATTAACATTTACCGAATTACTGCAATGTTCATGTTCTTTAGCTGGAGAAACTGTTCCACTGTGATTCTAATTCTCAATTTGTATGTGTCCATTTTCAAGACTGATCTTGAATCATCTGAGACTTCAACTATTACTGTGAAATAATGCTTGTTGGAGAGAGGTCTAATATCCTTTTAATAGTACTCCCTTGGTAGCATTTTTTTCTGAGGATTGGTATCATATAATAGGATGACCAAAATTCAATCTCTTTATATATGTTATATCCAAATACATTCTGCTGCATAATTTCATATCTAAATTTTTATGCTTAGTCTTTTTTTTTTTAATGTTCTCAACCTGTCAACATCATTGGCTACTGTGATCTCAGAGTAAAGCAGAGAGCTGAGGAAATAGTAAGACAGCCAAAAAAAACTTTTGTTAGGTTACATATGAGGAACATTGGGTTCATCTGATTACTCTGTTCAGATGGCACATCTAGATACCATAAGCCAAGTCCTTGGCACATAATTATTTTTAAACCGTGTTATCCTGCTTAATTGGTTTAAAATAATTTAAAGGGCTCTGGTTGGCTCCTACAAATGAATCTAATTCATCAGTTCTTAATTGTTAAAATAGTCCCATTTCCACAATTTAGGCTATTGTTTAAGCCAGAGTCACCACTCCTTCAGAGGCTTTCATATAATTTATGCATTCCCTTTTAGATGGGAGCCATAGCATTTAGGCAGAGCTCCTTTAAAAACAGCAACAAAGAGCAAATTTTCTCCCACATACCTCTTCTGACCAATGTCCTCCCAGGGAAATCTTCCCTAATCCCCTAGACTGCAACAGCACAGGGTTTAGCACACACTACTTCAACTCATTTTCCCTCTAGCATTGCAAGAGCTCACTGTTTTTTCAGTTGAGTCTGATGAAATAGTTGGCTTGCATTTAGGGGCCATGTTTCAGAAAAATAAGCCTGCCTATAACCAGAATCTTTCTAGAATCACAGAGATTGAGTGAAGAAGAGATTCATATTTCCCATTTCATGCTTATTTTGAGGCCTAAACTCACTGAAGGGAACAGTGGAAATCTCTGACACTATTTAGTTTTCTCTTTTTAGTTTTCGTCAAAAATGGTTGAATTCAAGCAATTTAAATAAGCATATGATACAAATCCAGTTACCTATACGGTGTCACATTTATAGTTTTTTTCCGCTTTAGTTTGCAGATTTATTTTAGAAGTTCTTTTAAGAAATGTAGTATCTCTAAGGGTATGTGAATTTTTAAAGTTATTACTACTAGATGTAGACATATACATTATTTTTATGCTTGAAGCATATAGTTCTTAATCACTCTTATTTATAAGATTCACCTGAAGAGCTTTTTAAAAAATGAGATGACCAAGGCCCATCCCAATTCTACTGAATCCCTTTCCTCTGGGTATGAGGATTTGGTACACTTATTATTTTTCAACTCTGCGGGCAATGCTGATGTGCATCTCCACTACTGCTTTAAGCCATCATCAACCAAGAGCTTCATTGTCACCCAGAGTCACTAAGAATAAACTTGGCCTATTTCACAATTTTGTCTAGGGACCACTCGTCAATGCTTCCTGGTTTCTGATTGCCTCTTGATTTGCTGCCTTTTTATGTCCTGATTTCTTTCCTGTTCTGCCTCAGGGCCATGCCTTGGAGCACTTCTGGGCTTCTAAACTGGAAACCTGGCCTTCAATCTCAGGTGCCATAATAAGCACAGGTTCTGGTTATATGCTCCAGGTTGGCTCACTGGACTTGGCTCCCCTGATTTTTGCATCTAACCCTGTCTCTACCATGCACCTCCACTTATGACAATCTGCCAACTCCATTGAGTCAGGGAAGAGCCATGATGTCTCTATTGGAAATTTCAAATAACTGTAACAGGGAAGGTCATTATTAATGCATGGTCCTCTACTTTAGTAGTCGAGTTTGATTCCCTTCAAACACTGCTTTGTACTTAGTAATTATATGGGAAAAAAATCCGTAGTCTGGAATAAAGGCCCTCTCCTGTCTAGATCTGACCTACCTTTCTGGATCTTACTCTATTCTTCACATTCCTAGTGCTCCAGCCTAGCTGAACTTCACTGTTCCCCAGGAAGCCATTGGCAATGCTGTGCTAACCTCCTTTCTTCACTATATTTTCAATGTCTTAAAAGGACTTTTTCACCAGCAGCTTCCTCTTCCTTTACTCACATATCCAAATCCTACCAATCCTTTGAAGCAGTGTTTCTCAAACCTGAGTAATGCAAAGGAAATTCTTGTCATTCTAGAGAATACATGTTTGGATAGGCAGGGGTCTGTGGACCAGTTTGAAAAGCACAGATACAGAAAACTGAAGACCAATTCCATGAAAATCTTTCAGTTGCAAATTATAACTTTGGAAGAAAAATTTTGTCTTTATAACTGGTAAAACAATTTGTATATTGTCATTAAGATGATAACACAAATTTTCAAGTATCAAAGAACTCTGATCTAATCTCCAGATCTAGGATCTCAGTTTGAGAAACACAGCTTTAAGGAACATGAATATACTGTCCCTGGAGAATGTTCATCACCCAAGGGTAATACATTTTTCTCTTTTCTGAATTATTTAGTATCTAATCACTCTCTGCCTTGTAGTAGCTGATAATATATATGTAATATTCTTCTAGAAAAACCATAAGCTCTTTGAAGGCAGGGCACACATTTTAATCGTTTTTTAACTCCACCAATCCTCAGCAACATTGGATATAAGACCTGTATTCCATCTTATTTTGTAGTCCAAATCTCTTAAAAATATGTCACTCTTCTATGGTACATACTCACAGAACAGTTTATTACTGAAATAGCCCCACTATAAATTAACAAGAAGTTCAGAGGTTGTCCTAAGTATTAGGAAAAGTCCAAGTTATGCAATGTAAACTCAAGATTTTTAAAAAAGTGCCATAAAACATGTCTCTTTTGTGTTAAGCTTAGTAGGAACAATTTCATTAAATTATCAGGCAGCAAATAATTAAGAATTTCAGTATAAAAAAAATAAATCAAAATGCAATGCTAGCAGGAGAGGCCCTATAGAGATCTCCATAGTCTTTATAAGGGTTCTATGTCTCGAACACAATTTGTAGTTCAGGTACTGTCTTCAGTTTTTCAACTAGTATATTTGAGTGAACAGTTTTCCTCGGACATTTAGGAGAGGATTCATTACTTCGGGCATGGTGACAGGGGTTCTTTTAACCAAGAACGTCCTCCCTCATACTGTATTTGGAACCAGTCTTAGAGACAGCATGTAGTGAAAGGAAAGAGCACTGGCAGGGTTTATGGGGAACCCACTGTGTGTGTCACCTGGGCAAGCTGCAATCAGTTTTTCCATATAAAAACGAGTTAAGTGTTCTCAGTTTTCTAAGGTCACTTTTAGCTCTGAAATTGACATTCTTGGGCCCTAAGAAAAAACATGGCTTGAGAGAGGTATTTCTTTGGATAGGATCGGTTATTTTTCCCTGAGAATAAAAAGGGCAACAAACTGTTTATCGATATTTGAGTCTTCCCTCATGCCCTTTTAGGGCTAAGTTAGGAAAATAGAGGGTTAGTTCTCTTTTTGTTGGGTCCTCCACCAGGAGAACTCCTGGTCTGCTCCGGGTCCAGCCCTCACCCTAGGTCGCTCCCCAAGGCCGAGGGAGACTGCGGGCGAAGCTGAACCCTCGTCCCCACTCCTCACCCGGAGCGGTGGGACTGGCGGAGATTAGTCCCCGGTCACAAACAACCTCTCACTTCCCCTCCCCCCAGCCCCGGGCCCGCCCGCCGTGGGGCAGGCCCTCCCAGGCCCAAGGAACCTCCTCCGGCGACCGCAGCGCCGGAGCTCTCCGCGGGAGGAAGAGCGCGGGGCCTGACCCCTTCTGATCGGGTATCTGATTACTTTACTCATCCCCTCCTCACTTGCCCACCGGGGAGGGGGTTCGATAAAGCGAACTCGCAAGGGGATCTCAGGCCAGGCTCCATTTCCTTTCCCCCCGACCCCTATCACCTCCAAAAGGCAAGGAGAGGCCAGCGGCACTGACGCGCAGACTCACAGTCGCGGCCGCTCTTGCGCGCGCCGCCGCGTCCCCCGCCCCCACCCCGCGGTCTTTCCGCGGTGCGTCCCCGCCCCTTCCCGGAGCCCGCCTCCGCGTCTGCTGGCCCGCCTGCTCGTCCCTGGCGCTCGCTCGCGCGCGCACCCGACTCCCCGCCTCCGCGCGTGCTCAATAACTGTTCCCGGAGCCGGCCTACAAGCTTCCCCCGCCCCTGAGCTGTTTGAATATGCTAATAAGAAGCTTGGGCTTAGCCAATAGAACAGCGGGGCGGTGCGTCACGTGGCTCGAGGACGTGTCAGGGGGCGGAGCCTCTGCAGACCCTGCCCGAGTTAAAACCGGAGTGTGAGAGAGAAAAGCGCTTCAGTAGCGAGAGGGGCTGAGAAAGTGGTGACACCGCCGGGGTGCGGAGGGAGTCCCTGAAACTTCTCCCAACAGCCCCAGGGCCAATCTCCCCTCAGCCCACTCCCCTCTCCGCCAGCTCCCAGGTCCCCACTCCCTGCACCGGGGGTGGGGTGGGGAGCCAGGCCCGTCTCCCGCTGGGACACACACAGGGGCCGGGAGTGGGGACGGGACCCCCGAGGAGGGGGGGACGGACCGACCGACCGACAGACAGACGGCCGGGCGCCCGCCCCAGCGGGCAGGCAGGCAGGAGGAGGCGGAGGCGGGGGTACGACGGGGAGGACTGGGTCTGGGGAGTTTCCTCTCAACTATCGGGGGAGAAACTCCCCGCAGCCGAAGGAAAGACCCAGACGGTGTTTTCCTCCCGGGGGCCGCGCTCCCCCGCCCCGCGTAGCGGCGGTCGCTGCCGCCGCCACCGGCGCCTCCACCTCTACCATCTCCTCTTTCTCCACCACCTCGGGCCCCGGTGTCCCCGGCCAGCACTATGCCCATCTTACTGTTCCTGATAGACACGTCTGCCTCTATGAACCAGCGCAGCCATCTGGGCACCACCTACCTGGACACGGCCAAAGGCGCGGTAGAGACCTTCATGAAGGTACCGACTGACCGAGCCCGGGCGGAGACCGGGGCCCGGCGGCCCGCGGGCGGCAGGGGTGGGGGGGGGGAGGGCGGCCGGGGGCGGCGAGGCGGAGGTGTCGGGGACCTGACTGCGGGAGCTGCCGGGCTCGGGGTCCCCCTCCCCCACCGCGCGGGCGAGCGGGCGGGCGCTGCAAGCCGGGCTCGGCCCGGGCCCGGGCGGTGTGTGGGGGCCGATCTGTGTGTGGGGGGCAGTGTGGAGGGGTGGCCGCTGCGTGTGCGGTACTGTGGGGGGGGGGAACGGCGGGGCCGCTGGGCGCCCCTTCGCCTGGTAACCTCGCCTCTGTGCTTTCCTCTCGTCCGCCCTGTTCCTCCTCCCGTCCCCCACCCGTTCTCCCGCAGCTCCGTGCCCGGGACCCTGCCAGCAGAGGAGACAGGTATATGCTGGTCACTTTCGAAGAGCCGCCCTATGCTATCAAGGTAACAGCTCTCGCCCTCCCCCTTCCCTTCCCTGTTCCTTCCTCGCTCGCCCTCCCCGCCCCCCCATTCACCCTTCATTATGCTCCCCTCCCCCACCCGCTGTGCTCCAGGCGCTGAGGTCTTTTCCCCTGCGGGCTCCCACCCCCTCCCCCGCTCCGGAGCGTCCTGGCGCGGCGCGGAGTCGCTGGGCCACCGCCGTCCCCTCCCCAGCCCGGCCCGGCGGTGGCGGCGGCGGCGGCGGCGGGCGCTGCGATCAACATGGCCGACATTTCCCCTCCGCGGCGTGAGCGGCAGCAATGAACTGTGGGGGATATTTATTCAAGTTAGCCCGAGTGACAGCCGGGCCCGGCCGCGCCGAGCCCGGGTTTGCATTAAAGGGGACTCGGCCCGGGGCTCGCCGCTCTTGCCCGGGGTGGCGAGCGAGCCGGCTGCGGGGGCTGCGGGGCTAGGTGCTCGGATTTTTCCTCCCAGGGCCGCGGGCCAGCGGGCCAGCTCTAGGTTAACTTCAGAAGTCCTGCTCACTTCTGCTTTCCACTAGTACCTTTGCATGCCCAAATTTTGGGTAGTAGGTTAGGAAGTAAATTTCCCAGGGAAGTTAGAAAGTATTAAGGCTGTTAGCCACCAATAGCTGTAAGCAAGCAGGTTTTTTTCTTGGCCACCTTTGAAGAGAGTTTTCCTCGGCAGTGATACTACGGTATTAACACCTTAACCAAACCATACTGTAAAGTGAAGCAGCTCCTTGGTGAACGGCAGATTGTAACGGCTGTCTGTGTGTACATGGCTTTAAAGGATGAAAAAAAAACTCTTACATTTTTCTTTTCAGGCCGGATGGAAAGAAAACCATGCAACGTTTATGAATGAACTGAAAAACCTTCAGGCTGAAGGACTTACGACTCTTGGCCAATCCTTAAGGACAGCTTTTGATTTATTAAATTTAAATAGATTAGTAACTGGCATAGACAACTATGGGCAGGTAGGTTGAATATTAAGGTGGAAAAACAGTTGATTTTTCTTTCTGTGGAAAAAACACAGTCAAGTCCAAAACCTATATAACATGAAATACAAGTATGAAACATTTCAGATTAAAGTACAGTATATGCACATAATACAAAAGTGAAACTGACCTTACGTATATGGTTTTAAAGCCCTCATTTTTTTTCTCCTTAAAATGTATTTGTATTCAGAATTATGGGTCTGAATTTTGTGCTATAGAATTGACATGAATTTGGTGTTAATCCCTTGAAGTTCACTCACGTTCTAAAAGGGGAAAACATCCTGCTTCACCACACTCAGTTTCTGTGATACTCTACCCACAGGCAGTTGTGCAACTACTGCAGTGACTTACAGACACTAGTTGATTAGTGGTCATCATTTCTATATTACTAAAAACGTCAGAAGAAATTTTTCTGTTTGTTTTATCAGGGTTTATTTTAACCATATTTTATAGCTATTCTGAAAGGTAAGATTTTCACTGGAGTGCAAATAACTGAGTACATTAAGATTTCTCAGCAGTTGAAGCATCTACAATAAGCATCTATGCAGAAAGAATTCTGAATTCATTTCTGAATTAAATCGCAGGTCCAGAGGTGGTTATTATTTTTGGACTCCAGACTTTTGGAAAAGAATTCTCTTTATTCTCTCTGTTCCCCCACCGCCCCCACTCCATTATGGTTCACTATGAAATAATGCAAGGTAGTCCATTACAACTTTTGAGATTGCTGGCCAGGAAAATAAAAGATACTGATAAATGTGTAATGTTACACATAACAAAGGAATGTTAAACCCAAGTTCAATGTTTAGGTTGTAGTGAGTGCAGAAACATTATTGCCACAAGGATACATTTAGGAATACATTTTGTGCTTTTCCCAAGCTCCATGAGCCACAATTTTCATGAGTTTGACAAATTTCAGGGAAATTCTTCCTGTGACTACAACTTTTGGTTGTATTATATAGGAAGAAGCAGAATTGTTCACTTGTTTTAGAAATGTTTATGTTTTACTTAGTGCTAACTATTCAGCACCTAAACATTTTTGGAGGTTGAATATAAATCCCATGGCATTTAAAGTACGTGCAGTTCAGATTCACTTTGTTCTATTTCTACTGAATTGTACCTCCATTGCTTAATTCAGTAAATATATATTTTCTTACCACATAAATCTTTGTTTTTCTTCTCTGTTTTATTTTGCAACATTTGTAATTTAGGTAGGTTTGCCATGAACTTTTCAGTTTGTTCCTATAAAATGGATTTATTTTCCTTTTATATTCCTTTGTTATATGTAGTGCTATACAGGCTTATTGGTTAACGTTTTGATCTAAGTATTTTTGAGTTCAAAGACAAATTTGAAACTTTCTATTATTTGGTTATTCTTATTTGGTTGTCAGGTTGTCAGTGTATAGAAGAACTATTAATTTCCTGTTTCCCTGCATCACATTTTATGAGTGGGCAAGGCATTTACCTCTTACCACCTATTAAAAATATTTCTTAGGATGCTTCCTTAGAAAAGCTGATTTTCATGGAGAGGCTGAGGACATTTGTAATTTAAACCTGTATTTTCCTTTTCCCAGTTAAGTTTTTGTCTGTAAAGCTTACAAAATATTTGAGGTTGAAGGTGGTCCTGCTGTGCTGTTATCACTTTGACCAAGAGAAGAGCCTGGGGATTAGGCTGTTTTTGCATGTTAGGTTTTATTAATTCAAGAAGGGGGAGGGATAAATGCTTCTCAGTTTATTTGATGAATAACTAAGGATGCATGGAGTAATACTAGTGCTTATGTCCTGAATTGGCACATAAAAATGACACTAGCATTAAAATAATTGAGGAAGCCACAATTTTCAAATGAAAATGATTGAGTAAGGTGTTTAATTAGAAGAAAACATCTTCCCACAGGTATTTTTCTTAAGACTTTATCTTGCTGACTTAAATATTAAATGTTTCTTACTCAAAAAAGGATAGATTATCAAGAATTTTGGATGTCTGAAATATTTAATACTAAATATAGCTCATGTGTTTTCTTTCTAAGAGTACTTTGTGTTTGCCTCTTTTCTGTGCAATACCTTTATTCTGTAACCTCAGTGTTTTTACATAGTAACTTCCCTTTCACATTCTATGCAAGGATATGTAGAGCCCACAGTACTAAATACTTGTATTATAATCTTATTACTGAAGGAAATGAGATAAGGTGAGCTAGATGAAAGGGACAGAGGGTATTGTTTTTATAGAGCATCTAAAAACATTTATGTAAGTTTCCAAATAATTTTCTTAAATATCTAAATGTGGGTACATATATATTTATTCAGATACCCCCACACCTACTCCCTGAACATACATAAACATATGTGATTTTCCATAACTAATCCCAAGAGTATTTTTAATGTCTATATTGCATGTG
Source organism: Halichoerus grypus (assembly GCF_964656455.1). Lineage (NCBI taxonomy): Eukaryota > Metazoa > Chordata > Mammalia > Carnivora > Phocidae > Halichoerus > Halichoerus grypus. The sequence goes on along the minus strand of NC_135715.1, from coordinate 60,561,803 downwards.
TTAATTTAGTTAGTATAACTAAAAATAAAACCTCTTTGAGGTATTAGTAATTAGGATACTAACAGAATTTGCAGGACGGCCGTAAGGTGAAAGTAGCTGAGAAAAAATGACTCTTGGTGAACGTTTTCTTCAAGCACTTTGGACATCCCAGTAAAAACTTCCTTGCCCTTGTGTATAGAAATCCTTCTAGATATTTAATTTTGATAATCAGTACCATTTGCTGATATTTCTACAATCATGGAACAATTGTGTAGCTTCTAGTCAATCTTTTCCTTAGAAATTATAGCAACACCTCATTAAATTGCGTATCATTGCAGCAGAATGTGACACATGTATTTTTCACATGTGTTCATCAGGGTTTCGAATAATGCTGATCTTTTGAGAGCCACTCCAGGGTATATATTCAAAAGAATTGAAAGGACTTAGAACGGTTCCTAACCTACTACCCTGAGCCCTTGATGAAGACAATCCTTGAGCAGTTCCTAAAAGGAGATACAATATGTGTTTAATTTTTTAAGGATTTTCAATGCCAAGTTTTAACCTCATTAAAAAACAGTGGCTTTTGGGGCGCCTGGGTGGCTCAGTTGGTTAAGCGGCTGCCTTCGGCTCAGGTCATGATCCCAGGGTCCTGGGATCGAGCCCCGCATCGGGCTCCCTGCTCGCCGGGGAGCCTGCTTCTCCCTCTCCCTCTGCCTGCCTCTCTGCCTGCTTGTTCTCTCCCTCTATCTCTCTGTGAAATAAATAAATAAAATCTTTAAAAAAAAACAAAACAAAAAAAAAACAGTGGCTTTTAAGACAAGATCAAGTTGAATGAATCTTAGGGAGAATAATTTTAACCAACTTTATTCTTCAGTATAAAGAAGTGTTTGTGAATTTAGCAAATTCAGGTAGAGCTTTAATAATGCTACTTTGTTCCTTTTATGCAAGCAGTATCTATTTAGTACTCTACAAAATACAGGCTTTATTTTTTTTCTTTTATTTCTTAAAGATTTTATTTATTTGAGAGAGAGAGAATGAGAGAGAGCACATGAAAAGGGGGAGGGTCAGAGGGAGAAGCAGACTCCCCACTGAGCAGGGAGCCCAGGACTCCAGGATCATGACCTGACCCAAAGGCAGTCGCTTAACCAACTGAGCCACCCAGACGCCCCCAGGCTTTCTTTTAATGTTGGTAGGTAAAGTACTGAAAACTTGATTCCTGTTTGGGTTTTTTGTTTCCCTTAGGTTATTAACAAATGTATTAACAGTAGTTTTATATTTATTGAGCTACAGACATGTTGTCAGAAGAAAGTAGATTATAATACTTGGACATACTACTGTGCTGAGTATTAACTGGAAACAATGGTAAATGGTATTTTGTAAATTTTTTAAGGCCCTGAACTTTTTCTAATTTTTAAATGGTGCTAAAGAATACATAATATCAAATTGACCACCTTAACCCTTTGTGTTTTTTTTTTTTTAATTATTTTTTTAAGTAATCTCTACACCCAAGGTGGGGCTCAAACTCACAACCCAGAGAGATTAAGAGTTGCATGATCTTCCAACTGAGCCAGCCAGGTGACCCCCATCTTAGCCATTTTTAAGTGTACAATTTGGTAGTATTAAGTATATTCACATTCACAGTCTCCAGAACTTTTTCATATCTGCAACTTGAACCTGTTAAGCATAACTCCTTTTTTTCCTCTCCCCAGCTCCTGGCAACCACCATTCTATTTTATATCTCTACAAATTTGAGTACTTTAGAGATACCTCACATAAGTAGAATCATACAGTGTTTGTTTTTGTGATTGGCTTATTTCACTTAACATAAATGTCCTCACCATTCATTCCTGTGTTAGCTTATGCCAGGATTTCATTCCTTTTTAAGGCTGAATAATATTCTATTCTATTCTATGTGTATACCACATTTTGCATATCCATTCATCCATAATGGACACTTGGGTTGCTTCCACCTCTTGGTTATTGTGAATGAATAATGCTGCTATGAACATGGTGTGCAAATGTCTCTTTGAGATCCTGCTTTCAATTCTTTTGAATATATACCCTGAAGTGGAATTGCTGGATCCTGTAATTTTATTTTTAAATTTTTGAAAAATTCCTATTTTCCATAGTGGTTGCAGTGTTTTATATTCCCACTAACAGTGAACAAGAATTCCAATTTCTCTAGATCCTTGTCAATGCTGTTTTCTGTTTTTCTGATTTTGGCCATCATAATAGGTGTGAGGTGATAGCTCACTGGTTTATTTGCATTTGCCTAATTATATTGAGCATCCATTCATATGCTGGTTGGCCATTTGTATATTGGCTTTGGAGAAATGTCTGTTTAAGTCTTTTGCTCATTTTTTAATTGAGTTATTTGGTTTTTGTTATTGAATTGTAGGAGTTCTTTTAAGTATTTTGGATATTAACCCCTTACCAGATATGTGATTTGCAAATTTTTCTCCCATTTCATGGGTTTTTTCACTCTTGATTGTGTACTTTGATGACAGGAGTTTTAATTATTGATGTAGTCCAGTTTTATTTTTTTTGTTGCCTGTGCTTTTGGTGTCATATGCAAGAAATTGCCAAACCCAATGTCTCTGAAGCTTTCTTCCCCCTCTATTTTCTTTTAGGAGTTTTAGTTTAGGTCTTGCGTTTAAGTCTTTAATCCATTTTGAATTAATTTTTATATGTGGTGTATGGTAAGGGTCCAACTTCATTCTTTTGTCTATGAACATCTAGTATTCCTAACACCATTTGTTGAAGAGACTGTCCTTTCCCCATTGAAAGGCCTTGGCTAGTCCCTTGAACTTATAAACCTCTTAAAATTATATTCAATAATTTTTATTGGCCAATAATTCTTATTGGCAGATAGAGGACTTTACAGTCAAACTTGCTTAAAAGTTTTTTCTCCATCTGTATTTAACTGTGTAAAAGAAGTGCAATAGCCAGAAATGTGAAAATTGAAATCCCAGTCCTGACCTTGATATTAAGTTACTATGTAACATTGGATAGTCACTTGAGCACCCTGTGCCTCTGCTTCTTCATATTCCAGATTCCTAATAATGAAGCCATTGTCCTCTTATTCTAGAATTGATTGGAGGTTTAAATGGGATGGTATATTAAAATATACTTTCAAAATTGTGACATGCCCAGGAGACACAAAGCATACTTTTTCCCCTCAATAGATTAGTTTATTTACCTCTAGTTCATTATTTTTCAGCTTTAAATGTGAAATTGTAAGAATTTAGAGATTTTTAAAGTGGATTTTTATTACATGCTTTGAAATCTTACAGCATATTAAGTGTATATTTTTTTCCCTTGGGCTTTGTATTGCTTCCTGAGGAAGCAGTGTGAAAAGTAAATGCCGTAACTTGGCTAGAGTTGTCTTAATGGCAATCGGTAAATATGACGAAGTATAGGGATGGTGTTTTTTAAAAATGCATTAAATGAAAACTAGATGTAAGATTCAGATAAGTCAAAGTCATTTTTTTGCAGGAATACAAGTTAGAGAAGGAACCTTCACACAGGACAAAAAGCACATGTTTTAGGATTCTTTCAAATGGGGAGCTCCCCCTAGTGTGTTTAAGATGAGATTTACACAAGTTTGTTTGCAAGAGACCTTTGAGGAGCACATCTGTTGGGTGTATCAAGGGATATTTTAATAAGAAGATTTGAGCTCAAAGTAGCGTAAAAGTGGATATGATTTATTTCCTATTGAGCATTAGTTTTAAAGGTGGTAGTTTAAATGAAAAATTTTAAGACCCAGATTTTATTTTCTTTGACAACACTTGCTATCATTTTTCTTCATAATTTTATAACCTAAGTCTCTGTTTTCTAAAGTATCAAAAAACTACTCTGTCATGATCTTTCAAAAGAAAATGAGAAAATATCCAAGGGACATTATTGCATTCTTAATTACAAATTATTGAAAAGAAGTAATAAGTATGAAAGGCAAAAAATAATAGGTTTTGCTTCTTCAAAGAGAATTTTATTTTCCCTTCATGCAAGAGAATGTTAATAATTATATATTAAATTATGTACAGCTGGAAATTAAAAGGCCAGGAACAAATGTAATATTTGGATGAAAGAATTTCATTTATTCAAGTATTTTAAGTTGATTTAAGGTCATTTGTGGTTAGAATTAGTGAAAGGATTATTTAGCCATGTTCATGTCATGGATTTCTCCAAAGAGATTGTACAATATTTTATAACTTGAAATTTCTTAAATATTTTAAAATTATTTTTAACTAATACAACCCTTTACTCAAGTTTTTAATCTATGTAAAATCATCTTGGTGGCCTTTTTTTTTTGTTTGGTTGATCAGTGCTCACATATACCAAACCTGTTTTCTTTCATTTTAAAAAAGTATTGTCCTTATATATTTTGTTTAGCCTTATTATTACTTTTCTTAATTTAAGCATGGTCCCCAGACCATAAACAAAATACTGAAGTTTTTTTTATTTCTGTTTTAGTTTGTCTTTATTCCCTGATTCTTCTTCCCCCAGCCTTTTTATTGAGGTATAACTTAGATACACAAATCTAAATGTGAAGCTTAGTGAATTTTTATATACACTCTTGAGAACAAAATTGAACTTTTGCATCTACTGACAGAAGTTTTCATTAGACCTTTATATGTATTTTATTGTGACTATTATTTTATGGGACTTTAGAATTGAAAGTCATGCTAGAAGTTTACTCCATCTTCCTCATTTTTTACATAAAGAAAATAAAGGCTCATTTTATTTTTTTATTTTTTTAAAGATTTTATTTATTTATTTGACAGAGAGAAACACAGCGAGAGAGGGAACACAAGCAGGGGGAGTGGGAGAGGGGGAAGCAGGCTTTCCGCCCAGCGGAGAGCCCGACGCGGGGTTTGATCCCAGGACCCTGGGATCATGACCCAAGCCGAAGGCAGACGCTTAACGACTGAGCCACCCAGGCGCCCCAGGCTCATTTTATACATAAAGTAAAGGCCAGAAAGTAAAGGCTTTGTTTCTTCACACTTATGAAGTATTTTAAAAGATTGAAATTGGTTATGGAACAATTATGATGCAGATTTTATTAGTAACTTATATGTTACTTAAGAACAAATTTTTTTTTTTTTTTTTTAAAGATTCCATTTATTGACAGAGACAGTCACAGTGAGAGAGGGAACACAAGCAGAGGGGGTGGGAGAGGGAGAAGCAGACTCTCCACCGAGCAGGGAGCCCGATGCGGGGCTCGATCCCAGGACCCTGGGATCATGACCTGAGCTGAAGGCAGACGCCTAATGACTGAGCCACCCAGGCGCCCCAAGAACAAATTTTATTTGAAAGTATAACCAGTAGATCTGAATCCCTTTTGGGGGTATGTTTGTATTTCTTTAATGGAATATGCTTTCTTTCAATTCCTCTGTGAAAACCAGGAGTTTCATTTTGTCAGTGTGTTATGTTTAGCCTTGTAACACTGTATGGAAATACTGTTACATGCAGTTGGATTTTCTTCCCACTCTCTTCTTTGGAAAAAAGTAAGAATATGAATGTGGGGGATAGTTGACAAGATTTTACACCACTGTTATTTTAAGGCCTAAATACTAATATATGTATATATTTAATGATACTTCTTAATTTTGTATTTCATAGTTTATTAAGTTTCTGATATAGTGGGTTCATACAGAGTTATTAACCTAGTCAGTTGATTAGTTGGCTTTTCCAGTGTAGTATGCCAGCTAGTATGAGCGTTACAATATAATTTTTTATCTAGTTTGTAAGATTTGTAATTAGTTAACCATCATGTTTCCTTTGATGTAAGATAATTTTGAAAACCTCTAAGCCTTGTGTTTCAAGATTCAGAAAATGGTTTGGTTCTATCAGTTCCCACTCTACCCATGAGTTCCATGTAACCTCTCTGCTTCAGTTTTGCCATTAGGAAAATGAGATGAAAGGATCTATGCTGCAGGATTATGGTGAAGATTAAGTGATACACAACATAATTTATTATAACACCTATTACCATTTTTGTGAATTTCAAAAATTGGAATTGTGGGCACATAAGAGTATTTTATCTAGCTATTTTCAGGACAGGCAGTGTGGTGATATGGAAAGAACCACTTCATTAGAACTGGCTGTGCCTGGTCCTGCTACTTACTAGCTTAGGTTGTATTTTTTTTTTTTTTTTAAGATTTTATTTATTTATTTGAGAGAGAATGAGAGAGAGAACATGAGGGGGGGTGGAGGGTCAGAGGGAGAAGCAGACTCCCTGCTGAGCAGGGAGCCTGATGCGGGACTCGATCTAGGACTCCAGGATCATGACCTGAGCCAGAGGCGGTCGCTTAACCAACTGAGCCATTCAGGCGCCCTAGCTTAGGTTGTATTGACAAGTCCGCTTAACTTCCCTGAGCTTCAGATTTCTTACCCACAAAATGGTGATAATAGCAATCTTGAGAATTTTTATAAGAACCAGAAATATTTGTTAATCATCTAGCAAAATGTCTGTTTGGCTCATGGTAGAAACTCAGATGATGATGATTATTGTCATCCCAATGTTATGTTAAACACTTAACTGGATAAAAGCTTTCTAATCTGAAACCTTTGGGAAAAGTTCTGCAACCCAACATATATGCAGTATAAGAAGTTAGAATTAGCTATTGAGTAGTTCTAACGAAAGTAAAATTTTGTGCCTTAAGAAACATAATGGTTTTGACTTTGAATTGAGCTCCATAGATGGCTCCAAAAATATTTTCCCTTGGTTTTAAAAAGCCTTTTCTCCAAAATCTCTTTTTCTTTCTTTCTTTTTAAAGATTTATTTATTTGGAGGGAGCGCATGAGCAGGAGGGGCAGAGAGAGAGAGAGGGAGAGTCTCTCCAGCAGACTCCAAGCTGATGTGGGGCTCAGTATCATGACCCTGAGATCAGGACCTGAGCTGAAACCAAGAGTTGGACGCTTAACCAACTGCACCACCCAGGGCCCCCCCAAATCTCTGTTTCTTGTCCAAAACCAGTTTGGTAACATGAATGATTTAATAAACCAGACAAGTTCTAATTTTCAAAGCAAGAAGGTTTTAATCTTTGAGGAAATTTAGATGAGTGCATTTCTAGGGCTTTGTATATTTTAGAGTTTAAGTTGGTGATGGTTGGGATAGAGGTTGGAGGAGGATGTTCTTGTGCAGAAGAAAGGTCAAATGTGAAATATATGATTCGATTTATTATTTGTAATGTAGGTTTATGTGGGAAAAACAGGAAAAGCCTAGAAAGGATTATTTTTATGTGATAATAGTTCTTTTTTAGAGCATATGCAATTTGAAATTCGATTATTGGTATAGTGAGAGATAGTTGCACATAAAAAAATAGTTTAACTTAAGAATCTTATAATTAAGAGGATTAGTTGTAACCGTAGGACAAATTTATATCAGTCTAGTGATATCTTATCAAGACTTATTCTAGTCCCTACACACTCTTGCTTTATTAATCTGTGCCTTAAAAGGGTATGACATTTTAACATTTTCTACCCATTAGTTTTGCCTAGATAAGCTGAGGGACTCATGGTAAAGGTCCTTGGAAGGATTATATCATGTAAAAAACTACTATAGAAATGAAAACAGTTTTGAGTATGTGAGAAGAAGAAATTGTAGTGTTAGCTATTAGTAATGCACTTTGTAACTAGTAAATGGCAGCGTTGTTGCTGGCATGTTAAAGGAAAACTTTCCCTTTGTCTTAAAGCTAGTGAACCTAGTTAGATATTAGGAAACATCAACAAAGTCTTCTGGTTATTTTGGAGTTTGAACGCCAGAAGTATCCCAGCAATTACTCTGAAATAAATTATTATATTATTATAAAAAACCAATAGATTATTTTTAATCACAGGAATTGAAGATGTTTGAGTATGCAGTGTTCTGTGAGAGGTTAGGCTGCAAACCCCAGTGAGTGTTGTTACAAAGGCTCCATCTGCAAGCCGACGATAGGCTATACGGTACTTTTGGATTATCCAAAACGATGTCTTTGTGGCCTCTGATAATGCCTGAGTTGTGATAGTTCCTGGCCATACATATACTTCGGCAGGTAACAACTAATGTAAAATTTTGAATTTTTGTTGTACAGTTTTAGTTGTCAATCCGTTTCTCAAAGCAGTAAGTTAGAAAGAAAAATCAAGAGATTGCATCCAGAAAATTGGGCCTAAATCAGGTAATAGAAAGAGTAAAAGGTCTTTGTATATAAATTTTATTGTTAATCCAGTATGGACAATGTCTAATCCCAAATAACATTATACTCAATGTAAATCTTTAATGTAATAAAAAAAGAGTTATTCTTAGAGCTTCCATTTTAGTGAGCTTATAGCAGTTATCAAAAATATGTAACAACTGTCCAGTCATCCATATATGACATCTGCTTTTTTATGAGATTCATTATTCAGATAAAACCTTGGTGGATTTGTATGTATAGTTAGAAGGGCTTATAAAAAACTTTTTGGCAGGAAGCCCAAATATTATGGGGTTAGTTTTTTGTTTCCTAAAAATGTCATTTATTTTGAAAATTTAAAACCTGTTGTAAACACTTGGGAAGGGACTTAGCACAAGCATCAATAAATGTTTGTCACAGTCTAGGAAGAATGGATTTCTAGAAACTGTTTTACTCAAGTACAAATACCTGTGTAATGGATTTGGAGAAATTTTAATGTTTCCTTCTAAAAAAACTTCTGAAATTGGGTTACCTTTCCTAGCAAATGAAAAATCATGTATTTTACAAAGCAGGACCCCTTAAAACTAATCTTGAATTATGATTTATCCAATTAAATTATTTTCAAGTTGGCCTTCAGCTATAGCACATGGGAAAAAATAGACTGTCAGTTTTTCCAAGTGCTTATCACGAATTTTTTTCCTTTATTAAATTTAATGCTTTATTGCTAACTTTGCTGACATGAAACATTTATTAGGCTGTTCCTCTTCATTTTCAGTTGTAGTTGTGAAGGTACTTATGTAGAACACTATGGTTGAAGTCCATCTGGTTTGTAGGAGGGCTATTGTGTGTGTGAATGATTCTTTTGAGACCATATATGTAGATGTTTAGAAGGAAGTAGCCCTAATGGTTAAAGATATGATTTAACCAGACCAAATCTGTAGGTTTGGTGGTAATCAACACCCCAAGGAGATGATTAGTCTAAATGGTATAGGTAGATCTGTGTGTTTAATGAGGTCAAATTAATTTTCAGTATTATTGTTATATAACTTCATCTGTCTTTGAAAATATGTTTTCATCCTGGCTTTCATTTTTTACTTTTTCTGCCTTGTTTGCAACATGTTTACTATTACATGCTTTGCTGGAATAATTTTTCCCCAAATTGTCATTACCCAGTCCATTTCCTCTGGGTATGTTGGGTTCTTTATTCTGAATGTTAGTATTTCTTAAGATTATATTTCTGATATATCCTCATTACTCTGTTTATGCCAGTATAAACACTACTGCTATTACTTTTTAAAATATTGCCAAAACCAATTATTTATTTGTTAGGATACTCTTATTCAAACTTTAGACTCCTGTTCAAATGTAAAACTCAAATTCTGTGAAATTATTAAATAATATTTCAAATATACTGAATTTATATTATTTTTGATGCAGTAATTCTTAGCCCTTTATGTTACTGAGTTTCCTTAACATTAATTATATTCATAAAGTCACGCTATTCTTCAGTTCTCACAATATTTCTTACATGGTAACTGTTCGGTTTATTATTTAAATCAAATTCCAGGATATTGCTCCTTAGTCATTTTATTAAAATAAATATATGGAATTCCCTTCTACTTTTTTTTTTTTTAAGATTTTATTTATTTGACAGAGAGAGACACAGCGAGAGAGGGAACACAAGCAGGGGGAGTGGGGGAGGGAGAAGCAGACTTTCCCTGGATCAGGGACCCCGATGCAGGGAGCCTGATGCGGGGCTCGATCCAAGGACCCTGGGATCATGACCTGAGCCGATGGCAGACACTTAACGACTGAGCCACCCAGACGCCCCCCCCCCCCCACTTTTGCCTAAGTCTTACTCCATCTGTTTTTAATGCTGTTAATATTTTTAACATAAGGAATTACATGGTTAGATAAAGGAACTGTATCGGTACACAATTGTATAATGGAATTACTTGAAACTAAAAATATATATCTTTTAATGTGGAATTTTAACATGTTTTTCTATAGTTCTAGACCTTAATATATTCTAAAATGGTAGGTTTTTATATAGTAGCAGATTTTTAAGGTTTTATTTTTGGTTACTAAGCACATTTTAATTTTGAAGAAGAGTACTTGTTTTGAATATGTAATAAATGCACATGGTTAAAAAGTTCAAGTATTAAAGAAAGTTATACAGTTGCTTCCGTTCTTCAGAGGTAGCCATGGTTAATCAGTTTGTTATGTATCTTTCAGAGATCTTTCCTATGTATCCAATGATACTATTTTACAAGCACTAATTTCCTAAGATGAATATTTTAGACTTTTTTCATCAAAAGACTCATTTATGCATTTTACGTAATAATCTTAATGAATTCTAAAACAAACATAAAATTATAATTCTGGCCTTGGAATATTGATTTAAATGTAAGCCTGTCAGGCCTTTGTTGACTTAAATAATTATTATATTTTGTTTGGAATGTTTAACCAGCTGTGTATTCATCCCTGTAATGAACCTCCCTACCTTTTAAAAAAAGCTAAATCATATTAATGATAATTATTGAATAGAAGATATAATTAGCACATCAAAACTATGATTTCATAGATCTTATTGCTATAGTTTGAGGCAAAAATAAAAAAATGGAACTGACTTAAGGAAAAATAATAAGTATATAAATATTAGTACAGATAATAAGCAGATACTGAAAAAATTCTGGTTGTGGTATGCAGTTGTCTGAAGTTGAGCAATACTGAACAAAATGTAATTTATACCAGTTCACTTGTATTATGAAGTATGTATTAAAAGCTTCTCAGTTGTATATAGTTGTAATTGTGTTTATTATCAGTATTATGACTAAGAAATCTTTGGGTGTGAATTCCATTCTAAGCTACTTTTCTTTTAGAAGGAAGCTTAAAGTAGGTAAATATTATCCTTAATGTTTCTATATTTTCCATTTTCTCTATAGAATCTGAATTTTGACATATAGGGAGTGTCAAAATTTCTAAATGAAAATGAAGTGGTTTGTCATATTTTAGAGGTTCATGCATTGTTACCTCTTTATTAGATATGGTAATAGAGGAAAATAGGATAGATGATTCCAGCTTCATGTTTTTATTTATGTAGATTTTACAAAGATGTAAATAGGAGACCTAAAGATCTAGTTTAGCAACTTAAGCATCATTACAAAAATTTTTAACAGCAGTCCTAGTTAGTCCTTGTCCAGTGTATGCATGAGAACCTTTACTAATGTAGTACTTATTTCTCCGGGGAACTCTTTCCTTCTTCTAACATATTTGCTTGTTGTTGATGTTACTTAACTTGAAAAGGAAGTTTTATTGTAAAAAAGCACAGGCTATTTCTGGAAGTTTTTTATTTTCTTGCTAGGTGATAACTTTTAGCCTAGTTTAAGATGTTATACATCTTAACATCACTTCTGTTGATTTCTTTTGGCTGTACATTTCCTGGAATATGGCAAAATAACTAGACCAGAGTAGCTGTCGGTTAGCTGAAGATCCCAACACAGGAGAGCTGGAGGGCTGACTGTGGGTGCACATTTTCCCTTCAGCCCATGGGAAAAGTAGCTTTGACAGGCACTTGGCTATCCTTATGAGGGTGTTCTAAGGACTGGTAACATGATGGCACCGAAAGAAAATGAGCCCGTTGGTACTACAGCAGAGGTGGCCACAGAAGGTATTACTGAATGCTCGGGGGTGGCTTGCTTTTGCTTCAGAAGAGAATAGTTAAGACCCGTTTAAGGGTACAGTAAAATTCCTGTGCCCCTCCCCCTACTACATTTTAAATTAATTGGGTAAAAGTAAAAATACTGATTCTGAGAACCAGGTTAGTTTGTATTTGGGGGAAAGTTAGCCTTATTTTTATATTTTCAAAACTTTTCGGAAAATTTAAAAATTTTCAAAAACTATTTTTTTTTTTGCAAAAATGAAATAGATGCTAGCAGATAAGATCTACTTACTTTAATTCTTTAAATTTCCTTACTGAGATTTTTATACCTTAATTGTTTTGTTTAATACCATGATAATATTAAATTATTGAGAGAACTGAACATTTTTGCTTTATTTTATCTTTAGCAAAAATTTTACTTGAGATTTTTGGCCAGCATTAAAATCAATTTTCTTTTCTTTCTTTTTTTATAAATCAGTTTTCTAAATGACAAGATTTCCATTAGTAAATAGCTCTAGAGGTAGAATATTATACCTTGCGCTATATTCTCAAGGGACATGTTTAGATTTCTTTTTGCCAAAGAGCCACAGCTCTGAGAGAACCATCTGATTTTAATTCTGCTAATGACAAAAGTAAACTTTTAGTCCCTCTACTGGTTGGCTTTGTCGTAGCAGAGCTTAATATTATTTTGTGGGGAGATTTTATAACTAAGATAGAGGCTGTTTATAACTTTATGATCAAGGTGAATTTTGAGGGATATTCTAATATGGACAGTCATCTCCAAATCGAGTGACTTTATAAACATACTTGCTAAGAATAAAAATGTACCATATTTATTCTTAAAGATTTGGGAATTATTAAACTATGTTGACTTGGCACCAAATGGCTAATGGCATTATATTGCAATGATTAAATCACAACTTTTAGACCTTTGAAATGTTAAATTATTCTTTATAAAACATGCAAAAAATCTTGTGATACTGGTAGACAGCCAGAAATGTGTTTTAATTTCTTGGGTAAAACTGTTGTGAGAGAAAGATGTCAATTATTTCTTGTGCTTCTGCCAAGAATAAGTGCACTACCAAAGGCAGGGGAGGAGAAAACTTTGTTGGAGCAACATCATCGGATCATTTTCTGCAGGTGATTTAGAAATTTACGCTTAAATTATTAATTCTAACATTTATATATAGAGGTAGGGATAATTTGTTCCTGAAGAAATAAAAAACGCCCTTTTGTATATACACTCATTAAGTCATTATTCTAATTTTTATCATGACTAATCCTATTGCTTTTCTTAGTGTGATTTTTTTTTTTTAGTTAACATACCCCTATTGCTTTCCTTAGTGTGATTCTTGACTAAACTTATGTCAGAGAGGAAGGGATCTTAGGCATGTTAGGGTTAAATAAATAGGTGAAATGAGGATGGTCATATTTTTCTTTACTTTTCTCTACCTTTGATCTCTGTCTGAATTTTCCAAAATTTAAAGCCATTAAAGAACTTAATGTTGTTTTATCTTGCTTTCGTATATATGCTTTTTGAAAGTTGGCTGAAATTATTTAGTTTTCAAAAGTAGATGTTGATATATATTGCATTTTGCTTCAGTGTTTTTGTTGGGGGGAGGTGTACTGATTTATATATAGAAAAATTGGTGGGTAAGACATTACAAAACAACAGGAAACTAAGGAAAGAAATAGTTCTCCTCTAGTTAATTTTGCTGCAGACAGAATATATTAAATAAAGCCAAACTGATTGTAACACCATTCATTGTTGTGTGAATATGGCACAGTCCAGGTTGGTGTAGAACTGTATCCAAGAGAATTTAGTTGCTACCAACAGGACTTTCAGATGATGATATTTAGAGTTGGAATAAGGTTTTGGCTGTGTCAGTTACCAGCTGGCTGACTTTGGATTATATTATTTAATCTCAGTGAATATTTTACCTCACCAAGTTTTTAGGGTTAAATGAGATAATACAACTGTTTTATTGTTATTATCAAGTACCTGATTATTCTAGTAATTTCAGGCCTAGCCTCTGTGGAAAGTATTATATGTATCACTCTAGTAAAGTTTCAACTAAAAGCTTGTTGTCAAGGAAAAAGTAACTTTTATTTTGATGTTCGAATTTAGCTTAATTTTTAATACCTCAAAGACTTGGCTAAATTTTAATTCGTTTTAACTTGATCTTTAGATATTACGGTCCTTAAGAAAGTATTAGTTTTTGGATGGACATCATCATAAAGTTCTTTTTTCTTTTAAAATTAAATTAATTTATTTGACAGAAGGAGAGTGCGTGTGTGTGTAAACAGGGAAAGTGGCAGGTGAGGGGAGAGGGAGAAGCAAACTTCCCGCTGAGCAGGGAACCCTGATGTTGGACGCCATCCCAGGACCCTGGGATCATGACCTGAGCCGAAGGCAGACTCAACCTACTAAGCCACCCATCCATGAAGTTCCTAATATATCATAGATCATTGTTCTTTAATTATAGATGTGACTAACTTTCTGGCCTCTGGAGGATAATTCTCAGTGTGCTTACATAGGAATAAGAATTGATGGATGTCACACTTTCATTCAGGAAATATGGAAGAAAATTTTAGTTAGGTTAAAATGTAGAGGTGATACAGAAACACTGTTGCAAGTATTTGGTCCATGTTGTGGTGGCTTTAAGAGATTTACTGATTTGTTTTTTGAAAGGCAGCAAGTTATACAGAGTAGTTTTAGCTTAAGGGTGGAAGCAAGATACAATAATACTGAAGATATGAGGACATCTTGGTCTTTTTTATCTCCCTTTGCCAATTTTTGATCTGCAGTGGAATTTGTAGAGACCAGAAGAAAGTTTTTGTTAAATGTACATTTATTATTTGTGAGGTTGGAGATTATGTATCATGCACCTAACACAGTGCCTGATATATGGTAGCCACTCAGTAATTATTTGAATGACAAACAGGAATAAATGATTAGCAGATGGCAAAACAGATATAGAAGGCAGGTAGTGTATCCTTGTATCCTAGCAAATTCATAAGTTAGAAAAGGTATTTGTATTGAGGTAAAGGTAACATATCTATATTTCTTTCAAAGCTTGTTGAAGTTTGATTAATTCTAAATGGTTCCATGAACTTCGGTAGTTTTGTATTAAACTACAGTTGGTGAATCAGTGAGTATTTAAGTGCCCAATGCTCAGGTATTTTGTGCTCAGTGCTGAGGAAGAAATATAACATGATCCTTGCCTTCAGTTGATTCAAACACCTGAAACCATAGCAAACAATACAAGATGGTGTATTTTTAAAGAACCGTAGTAAAAACACATAACAGTTTACTATCTTAACCATTTTTGAGTGTATTCAGTAGTGTTGAGTATATTCACATTATTGTGCAAGGTGTTATGTATTAAGTTAAAAATAATTTGGAGAGGATAAATGCTGTAGGGAGTAGTATTCAAAATGTACTCCATGAAACCACTCCAAATCCAACTTTATTTGAAGAAATATTCTACTGTATCTGTATTTTTATTGAGTCTGAAAGTTGCCACTATTAGAATTTGATGAGAAAGAACTAATTTTTTAAGGGCAGGCTAATCAGGGAAGCCTTCGTGGAAAAAGATGAGGACTTTAATTTGGTCTTGAAGAATGATTAGGAATTGGATGGGCTGTGGGCAGCGAAAAGAAAAGACATTTTATTTGAGGGAGCCACTCGAAGCTCAGAGGTTAGAATGAACATTGCGTATCTCTAGGTCCGTGAGAAGACCTGCATAGAATTTATTATTATGTTGGAGATGAATGATGTGACAGTATAATGTTTCACAAAATGTGTTCCATTTACCATGAATGTTGTAGAGAAGGAGGAAGGGTAAATTCATGTTTTTTTTTTCCCCCCTGCAAGTCTTCTGTAACATTTGGATGCTACTATGCATTTGAAATCTAGAGGTTACATCCACCATATTTTAATTTGACCAGAGGACGTTTTCTCCATCTGGGATGGTTAGCTCCTGGACACCAGTTTGAAAAATGTATATGCTACCTACAAGTTGTGTAACTTGATCAAGAAGTTTTCAACTACCAAATCTCCGCTCCCACTTTATGAAAATTAGTTGTAATCACAGTTTGTGTATGTGAAAAGTGTTTGTAAACGCATTTAACAAAGTATGTGCTGTAATATGCTAGTGATTGAGAGTTATATAAATGTAAGGGAAGTTTATTGAACCATAGAGTATTACATGTATATAACCCTTCTACACCTTTGCTATTCCAAATATGGTCTATGGACATTAGCATCTCCTAGACTACAATCTTGTTAGAAATGTGGAACCTTTGTCTTCATCCCAGACTTGCTGAATTAGAACCTGCATTTTAACAAGATTTCCAAGTGATCCATATGCACATTAAAATTTGTCATATGCTGTTCTGTGACATATTCAGCAAAACTTCATTCTGTCCTTTCTTTCTTGAACAGTGTTAGTAGCAGAGAGTTTGATACCTTTGATTTCAAACAAACACAAGGTTTACCCTGTTGAACTTTTATCCTTTGGTCATAATTTTGTCTTAAATGTGCTTAATGAATGCGCTTAATATCTTAAATGAGAGCCATTTATACGTAAAAGATAAGCTTATGTTTATCTCATTCTCTCACAAAATGCATCCCCTAGAATTGACCGTAGTACTCAGAGTAACTTAGCCAGAGATTTGAATGGAAGTTACTGAAGTTATTTCACCCTACATACAGAGCAGTGAGTTTTGTGCCACTGTCTTCCATTGCCTTTGCTACTGTTGTTTTTGTACCTTCTCTTGCCAAGCAGTTTAAGTAACCTTTTTAATTTTTCAAATTGGACTCTCATTAATTTTTGCTAAGCTTAGAGTAGCCCTAGTGTTCCCGTGGAATGGATTTTAGAGCTCTTCCATCCATATATCCAGTCACTTGGTTAGACACTTTGATTACAAGCATAAATTGTATTTCCTTGTAATGTTCACCTATTTTGCCTTTATCTCTAAGAAGTTTCTCAGAAAAATAGTGTCTATTTTAATTTTTAATATCTCAATATGAATTGAACTGTAGGGTCCCTATTAAAAAATTAAGTACTTTTAGTTAGTTACATAAATATAAATGCTCACCATAAAAATTAAAACAATACAAAAATGTAGAAAGAAGTGAAAAATCTTTTCCACTACCTAACCCCATTCCTTTAAGGTTAACTTCTGTTTAGTGTATGTTTCTTTCGGAACCTTTTTTTAATGTACAAAAAGTATATACTATGCATAAAACTTGAGAAGAAAGGTGGATTTATACAGTGTTCTAAGAATTGACTTTTTACTCAGAAAAATTGAGCTGATGTCTAGACCTTAATATGATTGATGTGTTTTTTGACTTTAGGGACGAAACCCTTTTTTCTTGGAGCCAGCAATAATTATTACGATTACTGATGGGAGCAAGCTGACTACTACCAGTGGAGTCCAGGATGAGGTAAGTTATATCCCTGTCAGCATAGATTATGCAGTTGCAGATGAAGAATTGTTCTTTGTGTATGTACTGTAGGATATTGAACACCTTAAATAGATTTGATTATTTGATCCAGTCGAGAGCTTGTCTTCTACGACTTACCTACTTCTCTGTTTGTAGCAGTGATCTCCAGATTTTCTTGAATAGGAATCCCTTTTGTGAAAAACTTTTGAGCCTACCCCCAATTTCCAATTATATGTGTATTTTTGAGTTTATGTCAGGGGGGTAGTATCAGTTCATATAGTACATTATTTAGTGAAAAGGAAATCTTATTTTTAGGTTGAAAAAAATGGGCACAGTGCTCTAATAATTCCCATATTTCAGTGGATTGTCACTCTACTGTGGAGACTCCTAGACTAGACTGGAGCAAAGCCAAGAGAAGGTTAAGACTAGGAAAAGTGAAGGTTTTTAGACAATTTTTTTCAAGTCATTATAGTAAATAATATCTAGCTAACCTCACCCATTCTCTGCTAGTATGCATTATGCAGAGTTGGTTGTGTGTGGTGTGATAGGGTGAATATAATAGATTTATTTTAACTTCAGGCTCTTTTTACTGTAGTATTTGAACTGCTTTTGAGCCTTATACAGTTGACCCTTGAACTCTGTGGGGTTTAGGGGTGCTGTTGCAGTTGAAAATTTGTGTATAGCTTTTGACTGTTGCAAGACTTAACTACAACTAGGCTGCTATTGATGGGAAGCTTTACCAATAGCATAAACAGTCAGTACATATTTTGTATGTTATATGCATTATATACTGTATTCTTACAATAAAGTAAGTTAGAGAAAAGTTGTTAGGAAAATCATAAGGAAAAGAGAATACATTTATAGTACTATACTCTATCAAAAAAAAAATCTGCATATAAGTGGACCTGTGCAGTTCAAACCCAAGTTGTTGAAGGATCAACTGTATTTGTTTTTCAAAATATGTTTATATAGATAGGAGGTGGTTTAGACTATCCTTTTTACTGTTTGCATTTGCTTTAGAATCTTAATTCTTATATTTACAAAGGGTTTGATTAAGTAGGAAAAGTATAGTTTTTAAGTTCAGTGATTTTTAGAAAAGCTTTCATTTGTGTGATGTTGTGGAATGTTACTTGGACATGGAGTCAGGACATGTGCGTTCTGGTCTTTGTTCACCTCCTTTCTAGCAGTGAACTTTGTACCAGTTACCTAACTTATCCAAATCTCTTTCCTTTTCTATGAAATAAAATGGTAATTTTTGCCTTACCTCATAGGGTTGTTGGAAGACTGAAATGAAATAATGTGTGTCAAAGTGCTTGCTAGGCTGTAAAGAAATGAGCATAATATTGTTCTTTCGTGAAGCAATGGGACCAGTAGAGTTGTTAATTACCTGATCTTGATTTGTTGGAAGAGAACCAGAATTGTTTTGTTTGAGCAATTGATATTAAAGGGAATTTAGGGTTTAATTCATGGAGATAGAGCTGAAAAATTTATGTAGATTAAAATTCATAATTAAATAATTAATAGTCTATACATAATTAATAGCATTGGAATGCTACATAGCTGAACCTCAGGGGTTTCTGGGCTTTCTTGAACTAGGTTGACATATGTATAGTCAATTATGTCCTGCCACTGTCAGGAACAGATAGACATTAATTATATATATGAACAAGCAGTAGAAATGTTGTTTAAGTTTAAATTTGAAACTTTAAAGTTGATTTTTCCCACTTTACCTTCCTTTTGAAAAATTTGACAGGAAGATTGAGGTATTGATAAAGTATTATTGCTAGAACACATAATAATTAATTTCTTCAACTTTATTTTGTATAAATGAAGTCTTTTGATGGTTTGTTTTGTTTTTTTATCCTTAATGATTCTAATTTGTAGTTATGACGACTGAAAAAATACTCTGTGTTTTGTTGTAAGATATTCCTACATGTGAGATTATTCATTCAGGGTGCTTTGTCTTGCTGCCTTTGTAGAAATGATCTTTGGGGTACAGTATATTTTCTTCCCATATATCTGGATCTGTTTTGTTTGTAATATTTGTCTTGTAGGAACTCCTTTAACTTAAACATATTTTGAAATGTAAATGGATATTGGAATTGTTCACCTTTCTTCCCGGGTTTTTGGGAGGGATATTGGGGAAGTGGGACTATATGTGCTTACAGTAATCTGTAACTAAGTAAGATTGCAATTAAGTAAGAAAGATTGGGATTTTCTTGGGGAAAGCATCTTAACCTTTTAGTTCTCTTAGTCTTCTATGATAGTTAGCCTAGTACTAAGAACAGAGCTTATATTAAAAAATATTGATTATAGATATTACTGTATTGAGTCTGGTAGATTTCAAGATGAAAATTGATTATTATTATCTGAGGTGGAAGATTCATTTGTTTTAAGGTAAAAGTTTATTATGGTAATGTAGTTGAAAGGTCTGTGAATTGTTTTGGTTTTCAAGGTTAAGAATGTCTTTGATCCTTTGCATATTTGGTTCTTAATATCCCAACGGGACTTCTCTTGTGGGGCAGAGAGAATGTACCCCAGATGTGCATATAATTGAAGCTTACTTTTTGCTAAAATATTGGGTAACTGTTGGTCTGTTCTAGCCCAAATAAATTATGTGATTCATTTTAAGGAGCCTTTCAAATAATAAAAAGCGTAAAAATCCTTTTTGTTTTGCTCTTTTGTATGTATGTATGCGTGCACATGCATGCTACATATGCTCTATGTTGTCATTATTTCTAGGGAATAACAAACAGAATTTTGCATTTCGTCTCTTTCTCTTCAGATCTCTTAACCTTTGCCTTTGGCAAAACTTGATTCTTTTTTAGATTTATTGAATGAGTGAATGTATCAGTGATTTCCACATTAGGTGTGTATGTATATAATTTTTGGTTGGCCCTGGCTGCTATTGATGTGATCTCTTACTAATATTTATGGAATTGTGCATCCTACCTGAATGATACCCTTTGCTTAAGAGTTATACTAACTCACATGGGGTATTATATCTGATGTGTTGGTGCTGTTTTTCAGGAATACATGTTTCTGCTGTTTTAAAATCATCCTTTTGGCACATAAGGCAACATAGAACTCATGTAGTCTTACGTTTTATTTTACAAATGAGGATATTGAAATCCAGGGAGGAAAGTGATTTGCTTAAGGTTATAGCATTTTTTATTGCCAAAATCTTGGTTAGAATTGATGTGAATTCCAAAGAGATCCCAACACCTCCAGACCAGTGCTTTTTTCCCTGTTGTATCTCATGGCCTCTGTATTTGATTCTGTTTTTTTGTTGTCTTAAAATTTATCTTCTATTTACCTGATTTCCTGTTTGTCTACTTCAGCTTTCTATACAGTTGTTATGTAGGTGTTACATTCTTGTTCACTCAGTGTTCACTGAATGACTGTTATGACCAGGGCATTTATTTCTAGTCAATGAGGATAACAAAGATGAACAGGGTAGATTTCTGGTTTTTATTTTATTTATTTATTTATTTATTTATTTATTTTTAAGATTTTATTTATTCATTTGAGACACAGAGATACAGAGAGAGAGAGCATGAGCAGGGAGAGAGGCAGAGGAAGGAGAAGCAGGCTCCCTGCTGAGCCAGGAGCCTGATGTGGGGCTCGATCCCAGGACCCTGGAATCATGACCTGAGCCGAAGGCAGATGCTTAACCATCTGAGCCACCCAGGCGCCCCGATTTCTGGTTTTTAAGTTCACAGTCTTAACAGGGAGATTGCCTATTAAATGGATTTTGTAAATTATAATATAGAGATATATACTAAGTGTATGGGAGCACTGAAGAGGGAGGGGGAGGGTTAATATTATCTGTTTTGTGTATGTGTCAAATCCTGTGTAATGTGAATTTTTATGGTCATTCTAATTTTGATTAAATTCAAGGACTTGTGGATGATTTATTTAGTATTAGGATGTGGCTCTTAGCCTGTATCTGTGAAATTTATAAAGAAGCCTGGTATAAAATTGTTTTGATCCTAGAAAATAGTTCATGGAAAAACTTGGTGCCATATTGTCTCTTGACCTGGCTAAGTCTGTTCAGGACAGAATGACCCAATTTCTTATAACTTATTTGTCAAAATAAGATAGGGATAACATTTCCTCTATGACAGCTCATCACTTAGCAGTGTGTGAGGAGGTAGGAGAATAATAGCTTTGTATTGGAGGCAAAAATCTTGAGCTGTATATCATCTTTTTACCTTATTTCATGACTTTAATTATCTTTTTTGGCTTCATTTAATGAAAGTCCAGGCAATTGTCTGAGTTGTCATGAGTTTATTTCTAGTGTTGTATTTTTGGATAACTGTAGGACTTTTGGTGACTGCTGTGTTGGAAGAGTATGTGTGTATTTTTGCCTCTTTTTTTTCTTTTTAAATGTAGTTATTTGATAAAACTGGTGGTTTGCAATATTTTCACATTTGAGGTGGAGTTAGATGGGACTTTGAATTCTGATACACAAGAAAATTATATTGCTTACCCTCATAGTAGTAGTCCTTGATGTTGATAGTGCACTATGGCCAATTACTCACAGTACCATTCATCATGTCTTACTGATGTATCAGATGTTTTGGTAGAATTACAAAATTGTAATTAGAGTTACTGAAAAAATTTTTTTCTGGTTTTAATTCTCTGCAAAGATCCTCTCTAGCACTGTTTTGCGATGGAAAACTATTCTTACTGTGATTCCAGGAACACATGGCTAACTATATTGCTCAATAAAGTAGCCAGAAGAGATCCTGCCAGTACCTTCTTGGCGATGAATGACATTCCAGGGTAGTGTAGCAGTTATTTTTCTCTTCCTTGAAAGTGCTAGTAGTAGTATTATCTTTCAAATATTGAGATTTCTATATGCTGAAGAATGTTTCTGCATCTCTTTATCAGTGATATGATTGCCCTGGAGGCTAACATTTTGGAGAAGATATTTGCAGTAAAAAATAAAATGTTGGCTTTTGACAATAAAAGTTTTGCCTTCTTATGAGCTTTCCCAGCCTTTTAAGACAACTTAGGACAACTACTTTTATAACTTCTTGGCAAATATTCACACTTGATCTTAGCCAAAAGGCCGAGAGGCGATTCTCTTGGCAAATAATTCAGAAAGGTCATGTGTTTGTAGAAAGAAAGTGTGGGAGTAATCTCAGCTATGTGTTCAAGTGGCTACAGATTAGGGTCTTATCTTTCAACTTTTCAGTTCTCAAAAGTTGATGCAGCAGTCTCTTCAGTCTTTGAGATGTGGATTGGTACTAGTGATTTTTCTGGATCATTCTTTGCAGTGTAAATGGTTTTACCTTTTATAAGGATAATCTGTAGGACCTATAATTATAGTTTATATTTAACTCTTTGTGATCTGTATGATCAAGGCAATCCAAAAATTTTTTGAGTTCTGTTTCTAGTACCTGAAATAATTCAGAACCTCATCTCTCCCTCCATAAAATGTTTTTGTTTTAGTAAAGTCACTAAAAATATGTGTCAAAAGCTGTCAAAACTATTTTAATTGTGTCACTCAAGACTTTTAAATGCACATTTAAAATAGTTGTTTTTTTCCCAGTACACTTAGAATTTTGGAGTAACTTTTTCTTTCTTTTTTCTTTTTTAAAAAGACCTCTAAGGAATCTTGAGGAATGTCATCGTAGTATGATAGAATATCAGACAGATCTGTGTGTAAATGCATTTTTGAGTTGTCATGTTTATCCCGTAGCAGTGGTGCCTTTTCATATTGATATTACCAGGGGCTCAGTAGCAATGTCAAGATTAGCTCCTGTCTTACTAATTTGTGGTTAAAATGTTCTGTACATATGTACCACATTACTGTATATGTTAGTTTCTGTCAATTCAGCTTTCCAAAACATTTAATAAGAAATTTGTTGGTTGCAGATCATTTGCATTTTCTATTTTATACCCATTCATGGGGCACTGTTCTCTCAACACCTGGATTTATAATTCCTGGTGTGCTATAGAAATGTATACATCTGCTATTATTAGTATATTGAAAATATGTAAATTATAATAAAGAAGTTGATGAAATGTTTCAATTTAATAACCTATAGTGAATTTCAGCAACACATTTGCAATACTATTATTGGATATATCTTTTTTCAAGGTCATGTGGAAAGAAAAACTCTTTAAGGATTGCCTCTATCCAAGCACTGCAATAGAATAATTTTTTAAAAATGCTGGCTGACCACTCTTTAATGAAGCTGTATGGCTACAATAACTAATCTATTATCTAGAATTCTGTGGTAAGATATATTGAAGTAGTTTTTATTCAGAGGCTGAAGCAATTTCACCCTTCCTTTATTAGCCTGTCAGAACCAGTAAGCAATCAGAGACCCTATACATAAAAGGAAAATTTTATTTGGAGATGTTTCTATTATTCTTCTGATTGTAGCTCTTCCATGTATAGACTATTATGATGTTTAGAACATTAGTTTTCAGATGGTTGCATCAAAATCATCTTGGGTGTTTTATAAAATATATATGGCTCAGTTCTAATTCTGGAATTCAGTTGATCTGGACAGGGATCTGGGAATCTGTATTTTTGAAAATGTCCCAGTTTATTTTGATACACAGATTTGAAAACCATAGTTTTAGAACACAATGTGACTGTAAATATATATATTTTAAATTATAAAATATACATTTGAAAATGAACAACTGTAGCAAAACAACCATTTTTTACTTTCAATGCCAGCAAAATATTTTGTGTAAGATAAAACAACTTTTGGAATTATTAAACTTGGGAATGGGTTTCCAAGGAATATGCAATAGGTCTTCTGTGAATATTGTGTTTGATATGGCTTAGAATCGATTATTGGATACCCTTGAAATACTAACTTCTTGCCAACTGCAGTTAGTCTGTATTTATTGCTTTTATAGTATGCTGAATTGAGGAGGACTCTTTGGCCCTGAGTATGAGATGAGGCAGAGCAGGAGAGGGTAAGAAAAGGGAAGTAATTAATTCATACTATTTGTCACGTGCTTGCTATCCTTGGCTTAAGAAGTTTTTATCCAAAGGATGGCATAATATTCTGTTATCCTTATTGTGTTTTTTTTTGAAGAGAAAGAGAGGGATTGAAAGAGAGTGAGTGGTGGGGATGGCTGGAGAGAGGGAGAGAAAATCTAAGCAGGCTCCTTGCCCAGCGCGGAGCCCAAGGTGGGGTGAATCTCACAACCCTGAGATCATGACCTGAGCAGAAATCAAAAGTCGGACGCTTAACTGACTGAGCCACCCAGGCGCCCCCTTATTGTGCTTAATTCCTGGTTTGGATGTCCATAACTAGTATTATTTAAAAAAAAATTTTTTTATATGTATTTACACACACACATATATACATACACACAACATACTTGACCCAGATGAGGGCAATTTATAAAGAATTGGTGATCGTTACACTTAATTCTTGTTTTCTAGAGAGTTCCGATGAAATACCCTTCTGTAATGAATTGTTTTGATTTTGAATTCTTAAAGTATATTTTAGATTAATTCATTAATCTTTTTTTTTTTTTTTTGGTGAGGCATAGTAACTTTGGTTTGTGTACAAGAATAATGGCACACAATACATTTATATTTAGTACTACTATGTTCTAGGTACTGGGGACACCAAAGGTGAAATTAAGCAAGGCTCTTGCCCCTAGAAAACGTGTTTGAAGATAGGCAAGTAAATAAGCATTTGTATACACGAGATAAATCTCATGGCAGACATAAATAGAAGCTTTTTTTTTTTTTAAAGATTTTATTTATTTATTTATTTATTTATTTGAGAGAGAGAGAGAGAAACAGCATGAGAGGGGATAGGGTCAGAGGGAGAAGCAGGTTCCCTGCTGAGCTGGGAGCCTGATGTGGGACTCAGCCCCAGGACTCCGGGATCATGACCTGAGCTAAAGGCAGTCCCTTAACCAACTGAGCCACCCAGGCGCCCTAAATAGAAGTTTTTGAGAGAGCATAACCAGGGGAGATAAGTTTTGAGAGATGAATAAGAAATTGAGCCATGACATTTCAGGAGGGAATAGTGTGCAAAAGTATGAAGTCATAAAAGCAGTGTATGGGGAGACTATAAATTATGTGAGTGGAGTATGGAAAGCATAGGCAGGGGGGAGTGATTGCTTGAAATGTAGGTAGCGTCCAGAAGATAACCACCCTAAGGAGAATGGACATCATTTTGTTAACATTTGCAGAGGAGGTATTGAAGGTGCTTGGTAATCAGGTGAGTTACGTGATCAGATTTGCATTAGGAAGCTTACTCTGCAAGCAAGGCGAAAGAAAATAGGTTGAAGGATGGTAAACTGGGAAGAATTCACAAACTACGTGGAATAATCCAGGAAAAACACGGGATGTCTAAAACTAAGCCAGTGCTGGACAGAAAGGCAGAAATGTGAGAGATTTGAAACATATGCTAACTAGGCAGGTCTTTAGAGATGGTAAGGTGGGAGAAAAAAAAAAGCAGTGTTTGACAGGGTTTCTGAACCAGGGTCCAGGCTTGAGCTTCAGAGGGTTCTGTGAATTCCCTGAAAACTTAATCTAGACATTGCCTGTTTGTGC
The DNA here is from genome assembly GCF_964656455.1 of Halichoerus grypus. NCBI lineage: Eukaryota > Metazoa > Chordata > Mammalia > Carnivora > Phocidae > Halichoerus > Halichoerus grypus. The sequence goes on along the minus strand of NC_135715.1, from coordinate 60,536,007 downwards.
AATTATGCACATTCTTCTGGGGGACGGAGGTTTGTAGCTTTAATCATATTCTCAAACAAGTAAAAAAAGAGAAAGACAGTTTAGTAGTATTTCGAAGTTTCCAACCTGAGATCTGTGTAGATGTTGGTAGTTTTAACTGAAATGGGGATATTGGATACATAGTAGAAAGGAATATAAAATAATTCTTTGATAAAGTATCATCTTTAGGGTACCAGTGTTTTAAAGGAATTATGAGCCAACTTTTAAAACAATAGCTCAAAGACTTTTTGTCTTTTAACATTATGTCCTAGGAAAAGTATTTTGTACTTAAAAACAGAAATAAGCAGAATTTTATCTCTGGATGTTGATAGTTTTATTTTGAAGCAGATTAAACAAATAAGCTTTAAGTCATCTTATTACTTATTTATCAGGTTTTTAAGTTTTTAAATTTAAGGTCATAGTGATGTGAACATTTAAAATTATTCAAGTTAGCATGAACATTGAAATTCAGAATGCTGGGACAAGAGCATTGTGTGTGTGGGGACACTTTATACTAGCGTCAAGTCAGTTAAGGAGGATGCAAGCCCAATTTCTTTTCTGTTCATTAGTATGTAATTTAAGAATAGTTGTAGATCAGCTTTAACTGCATTAGCAGTTTTCTGCCAGTTAAACTCAGTTAAAGTCAGCCTGTTAGATATATTTTATGCCTCTCTAAGTCAGATTACAATTTGAGAGCATGAAAAATGAGTACTTCGTCTCCTGGTGAGGCACACTTACATAAGCCATAGGCTGCTAGTCTTTTATAAATACCTTCATTATAGTTATTTAGCTGTATTCCATAAATAGTTTTTTTTAATGTAAACTTCCATTTTCAATCGTTCTTTTCAGATGTAATAAAATAGATTTAAAAATTTTTAGATTTGTGTAACAGGAATAAACTTTGTGCAGTGACTGGAACTATGATCTTTACATCAAGGCAAGGCTACATTTTGATCTAGACAAGGCTGTTTTGGTTTATTTTTCCCCACGCTCTGTCTTTTCAGGTTGAATTACTGATTTTTCCCCCTTTGTTTTGTTTGTTGTGGTTTTGATGTTTTTTTTCCTTTCAGCTAAAGGAGCAGCCCAGTGGTTTTCAAGAAGTGCCAAAGTGCACTGACTGTCTCATGATGACTGGTGCCTCAGGGAGGGTCATGATTCCTGGATACAGGATCGACCTGATCCTGGATGTCACTTCAAGCAGTCAGATCGTGGGGAAAAGCCTTGTCTAATGGCTAGCCTTCCTCAAAAGTCTGATGCTAGTCATCTCGGAAGGCCTCAGAAAAAGCCTTAAAGGTGAGCAGAGTAGAGTGTAGTTCTCTCTGGGGGCTGTGACTATTTGTTGGAGAATATAATTCAACATAGAATGATAACCCTAACCTGACAAATCCAGGTTCATTTGGTAAATTAGTTTATAAATTTGTTGATGGTGATGACCAGACCCCAACTTTTGAGTTATTAGAAACTAATAACCTCTTAACATTAAGATCTGTAAGGGGAGGAATTTGGTATTTCCTGGGCCCTTCAGAACCTTAGATTAGGATCGGTTGTCTTAAAGGGAAACAGCTTACTTTCATAGCTAAGGAACATTTTGGTTACAGAATTGCATTATAAGTACAGATGGATTAAAAAAAAATTAACTAGTGAGGTAATCTCTTAGTTTATATATTTGTCATGTATTGTTTATCAGGCAATTGGACTTCAGGATTCTGAAGGACAAATTTGCATTTGATTTGTCTGTTATAATAATTTTTTAAAAAACATAACCACCTTTGAAGCAGTTTATTTATTATTGCATTCAACTTGAAGAATATTAGGACTGTTGCATTATTTGAATAACATTTTTAGCTCAATAAAAAGAGTTTTTAGAGATGTTTTGAGCATTTTGTTTTGGAAAAAGCTTAATTCTAGGCTTCTTTCTCTGTGCTTTGAAGCACTTACAGAACCCAGTTGTTCATGTAATAACTTTGGTTGCCAAATTTTTAAGTAAATTCTAAAATTTGTCCTAAGACTTAATAGTTTTATTTTTGTTTTTGTTGTTGTTGTTGTTGTTGTTGAGCTTCCTGTATTAGAAAAAAAATATAATATGGGCATGCAGTATCTCCAATTTTTGTCCATTTTTATGTTTAGATATTATATATGTATAGTTATATACACACACATACCTGTATATTAATATTAGAAAACATCTACAAAAATAGAAATTTTAAAAGAGATGAAAAAATTAAACAAAGGAAGTTCTGATAACTTTCTTCCCTCACATCCTGATGTATACCAGGAGTCTGCAGACTTAAAGGGCCAGGTAGTAAATATTGTAGGCTTTTCAGCTCACCTGGTCAGTTAGAACTACTCCGTTCCACTGCTGTAGGGCAGAAGCAGCCATGGACAATGTGTTAAATGAATGAGTGTGGCTGTTGTCAATAAAATTTTATTTACCAAAACAAGCCAAGTGCTGGATTTGGCTGCTGGGCCATAGTTTGCTGACCCCTGAAGTATACCCTATTTTGTAGATCAGTGCCCTAGACCTTGAATTGTGTTAGACTACTTTCAGCCCCTTTTCACCATGAGTTTTATTAGAGTGCAGTTGATCTTCCTTAATGAAGTGAACAGAAGAATGGTAGTGGTCAGAATATATTCAGTTTAATTGAACAAATACTTACTAAACACCAGTGATGTTCAGGCAGAAGGTTGGATACTGGGAGCATGAGTTTGCTAAGAGAGAGGTAAACAGTTGTGGCATGGTATAAGAAGTAAACTGATCACAGCAGAAGCTGCTGAGAAAGTGAGGCTGGTGCTAGGAAATGTCTCAAGTTGGACTTCGAAAGATTAATTCAGGTTGGGAAGTAGATGAGTGCAAAGGCATAAAAGTGAAAGAAGAGAGTCGGGGAACCATCTACACCTCAGTACTGCTAGTTGGCGGAATGTTCAGTAAAGAAGGAGGAAATGAGACTGGATGGATGGCATGGCCCCTTGTGTATGCTCTGCCAGGGGATATAGACTGTATTAGAGGTTGATGGTAATAACCACTGAAGAGATTTTAGTATAGGAGAAAGTGATCAGATTTGGATTTTAGAAAGATGGTAGCGACAGTGTGGAATATACAAGGAGTAGGTAATTTTGGCAATTTTTTTTTTTTTAACCTTATAAAAGAGGATAAATGGTTTGTGGGTCGTTTAATACCTGATATAAAATAAAGAAACTTGGAATACTATTTAGCAATAAAAGGAAATGGACTACTGACATGCTTTAATATGAATGAACCTCCAAAACATTATGCTAGATCAAAAGACCATGTATGATATGATTCCATTTTTATGGATCATCCATAAAGTAGATTAGTGGTTGCCTGGGTTGGACTGGGGACTGACTACAAATGGGCACGAGGGATCTTTCTGAGGTTTGGAAATGTTCTAAAACTAAATGGTGGTGATGGTTGTGCAACTCTGTAAATTTACTAAAAATAATTGGGCACTTTTAAAATGGGTGAATTTTATGGTGAATAATTATTTTTCAATACATAGACTTCACCATTGAAATTTATTGGAGTAAAACTTTGTGAAAGAAATTATTTTCATATCGTTGACTGCTAAGTAATTTAGTTGCTCTTTTCTCAACTGATTTTGCTGTTAAACTACTAGAACCAAAAAACCTCGTTTTTAAAATTTAAAGGATATACATATAACTAAGGAACTGTAAGGACTACCAACTAAATAAATCAGATTATTACTAAATTTTATAGAATCTGCTTTGAGTTTAATAATTTCTTAATTTTACTTTCCTTATTCAATATCATGAGGAGAACTGCCTTAAATGCTTGTATTGGATAATATAAAAAAACTAGAAATAGCCTAAGGGACAGGTACTTGATTTTTTTTTTTCAAGGAAGCAATTGCTAAAGAAAGAACTTGAAGTATGATGATTTTAATTTATCAGTTGGTTTTCCATAATCTTAATAGTCATTGAGAATGAATGAAAAGAATACAAAGCAATTGGAAAATGGTTAATTACAATAATTTATTGAGGGCTTACTATACGCTAGCCACTATTTCTTAGAGGCAGATTCTTACTATGTTTCTTTTATTCTTGGTTGCCAAAATAATTTATGAGTTTGAATGTAAGCATTGAGAAGATAAGTAATAAGACTTAATTTTGTTACTTTTTATTGTTTCAGGGTAATTTCACATCTCACTTAATTCCCAATTCTGTGAGAGTGAAGAAATGAATCTAGCTGATTCTCAATTGAGAGGCATGGCCTGACTAGTCTGTTGGTTTTTTATTTTTTATTTATTTATTTATTTTTTAAAGATTTATTTATTTATTTGAGAGAGAGAGAATGAGAGAGAGAGAAAGTGTACATGAGAGGGGGGAGGGTCAGAGGGAGAAGCAGACTCCCCGCCGAGCTCCCCGCCGAGCAGACTCCCCGGGACTCCAGGATCATGACCTGAGCCAAAGGCAGTCGCCTAACCAACTGAGCCACCCAGGCGCCCCTGGTTTTTTATTTTTACTTCAAGTTTATTGCTCCTCACATTCTAGTGTGGGATTTAAAAACAAAACAAAAAACCGTACAGTACTGCATAAGGATAAACATCTAGATCAGTGGATAAATTGAGAGTTCAGAAATAAACCCATACATTTATGGTCATTTGATGTTCAACAAGGGAGCCAAGAATTTAATGGGGGAAAAAATGATGTTTTCTTTTTTTTTTTTTTTTTTTATAAATGAGATCTCTTACATTCTTTTTTTTTTTTTTTAAGATTTTATTTATTTATTTGACAGAGAGAGACACAGCGAGAGAGGGAACACAAGCAGGGGGAGTGGGAGAGGGAGAAGCAGGCTTCCCGCGGAGCAGGGAGCCCGATGCGGGGCTTGATCCCAGGACCCTGGGGTCATGACCTGAGCCGAAGGCAGACGCATAACGACTGAGCCACCCAGGCGCCCCTAAAAAATGATGTTTTCAACAAGTGATAGTGGACAACTAAATATCCTTATGCAGGAGAGTGAAGTTGGACTCTTACCTGATACCATATACAAAAATGAAATAAAAATGGATGGGCAGTGTAATTGTGAGAGTTGAAACTCTTGGAAGAAAGCATACAGACTAAAACCTTATGGCTTTGGATTAGGCAGTGGTTTCTTAGATATGACAGTAGAAATACATCCGAAGAAAAATTAGAAAAATTTGACTTCATCAAAATTAAAAATATTTGTGATTTAAAGGATACTATCAAGAAAAGACTGTAATGGAATAGGAGAAAATATTTGTAAATCATATATCTCATAAGGGCCTAGTATCCAGAATATAAAAAGAACTGTTAAAACACAAAAATAAAAAGACAACCCAATTAAAATATAGGCAATGGATTAGAAATGATATTTCTCTAAAGACGACATGCAAATGACCTTTAAGCACATGAAAAGATGTTTACCATCATGAGTCATTAGGGAAATGCAAATCAAAACCACTTTATAGTGGGATACAACTTTATACCTACTATAATGGTTATAATAAAAAAGATGGATAATAACAAATGTTGGTGAGAATGTAGAGAAACTAGAACCCTCATACATTCTGGTGGGAATGTAAAGTGATGCAGCTACTATGGAAATAGTTTGGTACTTCCTCATGAAGTTGAACATAGAGTTAACGAATGGCACCCAAATTCCACTTCTTGGTATATACCCAACAGAAATGATAATATATCCACATAAAATGTCTTATCAGCATTATTTATAATAACTAAAAAGTAGAAACTGATGAACGAATGAACAAAATGTGGTATATCACACAATGGAATGTTACTTAGCCTTAAAAGGGAATGAAATTCTGACACACACTACAACATGGCCGAAGCTTGAAAAACATGCTAAGTGAAATAAGCCAGATACAAAAGGCCAGTCACTGCATAATTCCATTCATATGAAATCTCCGAATAGGCAAATCCATGGAAACAGAAACTTACAGTGGTTGCTAGGAGTTAAGGGTGAGAATTGATGCCAGTGTGAATGGGGTTTCTCTTTTGGGTGATGGAAATGTTCTGAAATTAGCGGTGATGGTTGTGTAACTCTGCCTCCCTGGTTCAGCCATTCCAAAAAAAAATGAAATGGAAAAGCTCTTATTTTACCCTCACATACCCTTTTTCTATTTCCTTTTCTACTGACTTTCTTAAATTTCTTTATTCCTTTCATAGCAAATTTAAGAAATTATTTTTGATTCTCCTTGACTTCCCTACCTCCTTTTTTATTCCTTAATCTATTACAATCTAGCTTCTGATTGTGCCATTCTTAATAAGGTCAGCAATGACTTCATCGTCTTCCAGATTCAGTCATTGGTTTTTAATTTTTTTCTTTTGTGAGCTTTTGCCAGCATTATTGAACACTCTTTTTTTTTTTTAAGATTTTATTTATTTGACAGAGACACAGCGAGAGACACAGAGAGAGAAGGAACACAAGCAGGGGGAGTGGGAGAAGGAGAAGCAGGCTTCCCGCTGAGTGGGGAGCCCGATGTGGGGCTCGATCCCAGGACCCCGGGACCATGACCTGAGCCGAAGGCAGACGCTTAAGGACTGAGCCACCCAGGAGCCCCTTGAACACTCTTTCTTAAAGGTGGCTTCTGGTTTACACTCTCCTGGCTTTCATTTGGCTTTTGGTTCCATTTAATCCTTGATCTTGCTTTATGACTGTCCCCTTAACCCTGTGACTGGTTTAATCTTAGGGTTTTTTTTGTTTGTTTTTTGTTTTTTGGCTTGTATATTTGCCATGTTCCTTTTTAGGCAATTTCATTTATTCCCACAGCTTCATCCATCAGTATATACAGATTTCCATCCCCGTAAACAGATTTCCAAAATTTGTTTTGTTAGCCATCATCTTTTAACTTTCTTTTAATTTTTGATATGGTAAGCATCAGTAGATAGATATAACCCACATAAACAAAAGCTCTTTAGGGTCCTCAGTAATTGTTAGGCATGCGAATGGTGTTACACTCTTAGAGCACTGCTGCTGGGGGGGGCGTGTATATATTTTATTGAGATAATAATTGACATATATTAGTTTTGGATGTACAACATAATGATTTGATATTTTGTATATAGTATGAAATGATCCCTGCAATAAAGTCTAGTTAACATTGATTACTACACAGAAAATTTTTCTTCCTGCGATGAGACTTTTAAGATCTACTCTCTTAGCAACTTTCAAATATGCAATTCAGTATTAACAGCAGTCACCATGCTGTCCATGACATCCCCATGACTTCTTTATTTTATAACTGGAAGTTTGTACCTGTTGACCCCCTTCACCCATTTTGCCCACTCCCACCTGCCTTTATCTTATTGAGTTTTGATGCTACTTAGGCATTCTCCCTTTTGCTTTTATTTCCTACCTCGGGATATCTATACTCCCCTTTCTGGGCATATAAAAGGCCCTTTATGATAAAACCATGGTTTATTTGGTTTACACTGCAACTGAGTGCTTCACCAACAAGAAAGTGTCCCCGTTGTTCATTGACTCCATCACACTCTTATTTACCGGTGCCTGTTCCATAATTCTGGGATGCTTCCTACCTCTTCCCACCTTTCTCTTCCTAGAACCTACTCAGTATTTGTTAAGACACTGGTCAAGTGCTACCTTCTGTAAAGCTTTTAGGCATTTAGTTGCATTTTCTTCTTTGTATTTCTAGGGCTTAATTCTTACCACTCTTACCCAGTTTATATTCATTCTCTTACTTGTTAACTTCTCTCACTTCCACTAGATGTTGTGGTGGCCTCCTGGCAGGCCCTTCAATTTGGAAACTTCTACCCTTTAAGTTATTTCTTTAACAATTTTTTTCCCCACATCTGTGTCTCTATTCTGACTTCTGAATTGTATCCATTATAATCACCATCATCATCATCATTCTTAATTTTTCTTTTCTGTCCTACTTCCATCTTTGTCTGTGTTGTTCTTTCTTGGAGTTTTCTTTAACTGGATTGGTAAAGGGCTTGGCTTTTGCTAAGGTTTGTATATTGTTTTATTGAGGTGAAATTCACATAACATAAAATTAATCATTTTAAAATGACCAATTTAGTGGCATTTAGTAAACCTTTCCTTTTTAACAAAACTCTCATAGGGGCACCTGGGTGGCTCAGTCATTAGGCGTCTGCCTTCGGCTCAGGTCATGATCCCAGGGTCCTTGGATCGAGCCCCACATTGGGCTCCCTGCACAGCCAGGAGCCTGCTTCTCCCTCTCCCACTCTCCCTGCTTGTGTTCCCTCTCTCGCTATGTCTCTCTCTGTCAAATAAATAAAATCTTCAAAAAAAAAAACCAAACTTCTCCTATTAGGAAGAAATATAAAGATGCTGTAACAGAGTGCATTGGTTCTTTAATCCCAAGCAGCAAATGCTAGGATAGGTAGCTTTCTTTCATATACCAGATACCAGCTTTCTTTCTCAACCAGATAATTTCAGTTTCGGTATTTTGGGATTTTAAACTGCACTTGGAAATAATCAGAAAAATAATTGAGGATTATGATTGTTGAAGGGTAAAACCTTAGGGAGAGAAAGGAAGTTGAAGGACTAAATCTTGAGTCTTAGAACTATTACATTATTGGAGGAAGGAGGAAACCAAAATGAATCTAAGGGCCTGATCCTAGTTATGTAGGTTTGTTGTTGTTGCTGTTTGTTCTGAGGAAGAGTTAAGGCTGTGTTACATTTCAGAAAGGAGATTTAAGAAATAGTCAGTTTCACCAGAAATGTTAACATTTTATTTGAAGCTTTTGCCCATCTACATTATCTAAGCAAATCTGAGTAATTGGGACTAGAGTGGGGACTTGATCCTGGAGGTGCCAACTTTCTATTTCTTAAATTACAAAGGCATTTAGAATTAGTTTGATTTAGAATGTGTGCTTCCCTGCGTTTAATGCATATATAGTGCCTCTTTGAATGCATATTTTCTGCCACAGAGCAAAACAAATTGACGAGCATCTAGTTGAACCTTCAAGAATTCTGAAAATCTTCTGGCAAGTTTATTTTTTAGGATATTGGTTTGGCTGCTGTAATTGGACAAAAGTAATAGTGGCTTAAAAAGATGGAAAGCCTTTTCTCTCACATCAGAGACAGAATTGGTTAGTGGTCTGGGAGGTAGCTTGGTCCTGCTCCAAACTGTTGCCCGGGCCCCAGGTTCCTTCTACTTTGTCGCTTTGACTTTACTTTTATCTGAATGGTTGATACTGGTTTTACAACATACTCTACCTAGTTCAACACTACAACTGAATTTCAGCCTGTGGGAAGGAGTAAAGAATGTAGAGGGCAGGCGGCAGCCACCTATTATGAGCATGACCTAAAACTTGTATATGGCAGCTCCAGTCGGAGTCCATCAACCAGAACTTGTCCACACTTACTGTGAAGCAGAGGGGGAATGTAACCTCTTCTTGGGTGGCCATGTGTCTAGCTAAAATTGGGGGTTTTGATTGGTAAGAAGAGAGATTAGATTTTAAGAAGTAGTGAGCAGTTTCTGAAATAAAATGTAAAGAAATTAATTTTATTTTAAAAGCTTTGGAAACTACTTTCTAATATGCTGCTTGTTCTAAGTTTATTTTGTGCATTTCTGCCCCAGACCTGGAATCATATCATGTTCTGTATATTAGGAAATGGTATATGTATATGGAGATCATAACCTATGGTTTTAGAGGTGGGCTATTGAATTCGTCATTGTTTTGAGGCCTTTTAAAAGTGGACAGAGTTAGGAAATACATTTTTCCCCCCCAAAAGAGAAAATAGGTCATGAATTCACACTTGTATTTCCAATTAAAATTTAAAGTAGGCATTTAAAATGTACTGGTTAAAGAATGTGTTTATGTTATAAAGACCTAAGTTGGATTTGTGGCTTTGCAGCTAATTACAGGTGTAACCTAATTCTCTCTTGTTTGAAGCCTCAACTTTAAAATGGGGATAATAATAACTATATCTCATGGTTGTTTTAATGATTACATGAGATAATAAGTGCTTAAGAAATTTTGCTGTTTTTATTATTCTCTGTCACATTACAGAAAGGAGAAACACTAATTCTTGTAGGGATCGGAGAAGACTTGCTCATGAAGGCAACACTGGTGTTTTCCGGAAAGGCGGGATTTTAATGTGATATAGAAGTTTTTGCAGAAGTATCAGGACAAGAGACTAGCTGGGGAGTGTGATCTCCATTAGTTAAGACTGGAGCATAGGATTTTGTTTTGACCTTTAAAAAAAGAAAGAATAGAAAGAAAGCCCTTTTTCCTTCATAGCATTTAGCATAATGTCTGTTACATAGTAATCTGTGCCTACCTGGTTAATGTCGACCAGCCTTCCTGCCCCACCAGGGGAAGGACTATCCTATGTTCTGCTTACCACTGTAACCCCAGCGCCTGGCAGAGAATAGTCACTCAGTTGATACTCATACCATGAATGAATTTTTACAGCATTTATAAATACCACAAAATTTAGCATTTGATTATGTACATATATTATTTTTCTGCAGTTACGTCATAAGTGTTATGTTATCCCTAGCTCTACTATAGCTTAGGAACTACTAATTGACCTAATTTCATTAAAATTAATAACACTTAATTCTCTGCAGATTTTTGCCACTTATTCATTCACTGACAGCATTAAGTCTTCATAAATTTTTATTGGAAGAGTAAATTAAAGAATGAATTTGCTTGTACTGTAGTTTGCTTGGATCCATTTCTCAGCCATCTTATGAAATGTGTACCCAATATCTTATTGTTAATAAGAGTTTAAAGTACCTCAGGTATTCCTTGTAGTGAAGACACTCTGATGCTTTCATTTTGTTATGTTGTCTTAAGTGGGAGAGAACAGGATACAGGATATCGACCTAAGAGATAAGTCTAGTACTCCTATAGGAGTTGTGTGTGTGTGTACATGCACGCGAATGCATATGTGCACACATCCTTTCTGTTCCATGGAAAAGACGGAGGATGAGTATTCTCACTTGGATATTTAGAGAAGCACTCTTAGAAAGGAGGCAGAATGGTATAGTATAAGGCACCAGACTGCAAACTAAATTGTGTACGTATTCTAGAACCTTTTCTTTCTTTCCCTTTTTTTTTTTTCGCCACTGAATATATGGTATTCAATTTGTATTGGCTTATATTTCCTTTGTTGTTGTTTTTATTGTCCTTTTTGTTTAACCATAATGTATATACAATAAAATATAGTACTTTCAAGTATAAAACTTGATGAGTTTTGACAAAAGTAAATAAACATCATGTCAAAAGCACATTCATGATATAAACTACATTTATCACTCCAAAAAAATTTTCTTGTGCTTTGCCCCTTTGCAGTTAATTTCTGTCATCATCTGGAAACAGCTGGTCTGCTTTCTGTCACTGTGTCTATCTATCTATCTAGTTTTGTCTTTTCTAGAATGTCATATAAATGGAATCATAGAGTGTGTAGTCTGTTGTGTCTGGCTTTTTTCACTTAGCTTAATGCTTTTGAGATTCATCCACACTGTTGCATAGATCAGTGGTTTGTTCTTTTGATTGTTGGGTAATATTCCAGCGTACGGCTATACTACAGTTTGCTTATCCTGTCACCAGATAGAACATTTAGGTTTTTTCCTTTTTTTTAACCATTATGAATAAAGTCACTGTGTACATTGGCAGACAGGACCTTTTGTGGACATAAGTTTTCATTTCTCTTGGGCATATACATAGGAGTGCAGTTGGTGGGTGATATGATAAGTGTATATCTAACTTTATAAGAAACTGCCAAACTGTTTACTAGGGTGGCTGTACTAGTTTTGCATTCCCACCAGGAATATATGAGAGTTCTAGTTGCTCTACATCCTTCCAACACTTGAATTTTTTCAGTCTTTTAAATTTTAGACAACATAGTGGGTGTGTGGTGTTATCTCATTTTGGTTTTAGATTGCATTCCCTAATGACTAATGGTGTTGAACATCTTTTCATGTATTTATATGCCATCTGTATGTCTTCTTTGGTGAACTGAATGTTCTCATCTGTTGCCCATTTTTTATTAGATTGTCTTGTTATTTCTGAGTTTTAAGAATCTTCTACATATTCTGGATACAAGTCCTTTATTGGATATATGTTTTTCAAATATTTTCTCTCAGTCTGTGGTTTGCCTTTTCCTTCTTTACAATATCTTTTGAAGGGCAAATGTTTTAAATTAATTTTTTTCTTTTATGGTTTGTGCTTTCTGTATCTTGTTTCAGAAATTTTTGCCTAACCCAATGTTACTAAGATTTTTCTCCTATATTTTCTAGAAGGAATTTTATAGGGTGAGCTCTTACTTTTAGGGTCATGATTCATTAGAATTTTTATGTCTCATGGGAGGAAAGTATTGAGATTCATTTTTTGATACATCATTAATCGTATCAGCACTATTTGTTAAAAAGATAATCCTTTCCCCATTGCATTGCTGTGGCATCTTTGTTGAAAGTCAGTTGGCCACTTCTGAGTTTTCTGTTCTGTTTTGTTGATTTCTATGTCTGTCTTTTGCCAGTACAGCACTGTCTGTAAGTTTTGTAAGTCTTGAAGTCAGTCAGTTTAAGTCTCCAACTTGTTCTTTTCCAAAATTGTGTTGTCTATGCTAGGTCTTTTGAGTTTGTTTAGCTATAGCAATTTAGAATTAGCTTGATAATTTTTTTTACAAGAGAGGCTGCTGCAATTTTGTTTAAGCAAGCTCCAAGCCCAACAAGGGGCTTGAACTTATGACCCCAAGATCAAGAGTCACATGCTCTACTGACTGAGCTAGCCAGACACCCCACCTACTGCAATTTTGATTGGAATTACACTGAATCTATAAGTTAATTTGGGAAAAGTCAACACCTTACATTATTAGTTATTCTAATCCATGGAGATGGTAATCTCAGATTTTTTAAGTCTAACTTTTCTCAGTGATGTTTGTAGATTTTACTGTATGTTTTGCACATATATTTTGATGCTATTGTAAATTGGTCTTTTTTACTTTCAATTCCTGACTTTTGCTTGCACATAGAAATAGAGTTGATTTCTGTATTTTGACCTCATAATCTCTGATTTTCCTAAATTCACTTATCCTGTAATAGCTTTTTCTAGATTTTTGGGAATCTTTTGCATACAGAATCATGTTTGTAAATATAGAATGTTTTACTTATACGTTTTCAGTATCTGTCTGCTTTTTATTTCCTTTTCTTGCCTTAATGTTGAGAATGGACATCTTTGCCTTGTTCCTAATCTTGGGGGATGGGGTAGGAAGTGATGTAAGTGTGATGTTCACCATGTACGTGTGATGTTAACTGTAGGTTTTTTGTATACTCTTTTTATCGGATTGTGGAAATTTTCTTTTGTTCCCAGTCTGTTGAGGTGTTTTTTTTTTAATTGTGAATGGGTATTGAAATGTCAGATGTTTTTAATGCATATGTTCAGATCATCATATGACTTTTCTTTTTTAATCTTGTTAATATAGTGAAATACATTGATATAAAATTTTTTTACATTGTTACATTGTCATATGTACATATATACATATGTATACACATATACACATATGTATATATACATACACATAAACAATGTATGTTATATTGTTTATGTGTATGTATATATATTTGTGTGTGTATCCTTGTTATATAGTCTGTAAATGAGGAAGCTGATACACAAAAGTTGTGATGTAAGTAAGCAAGCAGTAGGAACCCAGGAAGCAGTAATCTGAACTATTTGTTACAAAGTCAAGCAGAAAAACAGATGTCAGTAAGGTGACTGAATATGGCACAGTGTAAACATTAAATGGGAATCCAGATAAGTAACAGGATGTAGCAAAATGGGAGAACATGGGTTTAAATCTTGGTTTTTCCCAAACCCTCAATAATTTGGACAAATGTATCAATCTCTTTGTGTCAAGGTTTCTTTACCCTCCTCCTACTCCCAAATGATTATTCTGTTTATTTGATTCTAAGAAACATTATCTACCCATTCTCTACCCTCTTCAGCTTTTCTGAAGTCAGGAGAAATGTGTTAGTTCTCAGCAGGGAGGTAACCTGTGATGGACTTGTATCTGGTAATGTCTGTCAGTGCAAATTTTAGACATAGGTGTGGGCCATTTAGCTATCACTCTGGCCAAACTGTTTACTTTGCTAGCACCTCATGTCAGGTGAAATTTTTATATTCTATTTTAAAGAGTTAAAATGTTTTAGTTAAATGTGAACATTTGACTAATAATTACATTTACAGAAGGGCTAGTAATAAAGGCAAGAATTCCTTCCCATTCTCATTTTCTTTTCACAAAGGCTTTTAATTACTTGCATTTTTAATTGTGTTTACTCACATATGTCCAATTTTTAAAAACTCCTATTGTAGAATTTTCAAATATATACAAAAGTAGGGAAAATAAAATAATAAACCTCAAGAACCCTTATCCAGCTTCAGTTGTTACACAGATTTTGTTGGTCTTGTTTTTATCTGTTCTGCCCCTACTACCATTTTTAGGGGGAATATATTATCCTACAGAGAGAGAGAGACCTCACATGTGTGAGCAGGGGAAGGAGCAGATGGGAGGGAGAGGGAGGGGAAAAGAAATCTCAAGTAGACTCCTCATGGAGTGCAGAGTTGCACATGGCACTTGATCTTACAACCCTGAGTTCATGACCTGAGCCGAAACCAAGAGTTGGACACTTAACTGACTGAGCCAGGAATATTTTAGTGCCCCAGGAATATTTTAAAGCAAATTACAAACACTGTATCATTTCACTCACAAATACTTCTGTATGCATCTTTGACATCTAAGGACATCTATATGTATCTGTTTACATCAGCAATGTTCTATAGCCTAATGAAACTTGAATGTATTTTAACATTTTGTTGAATTTAAATTTAATTTTTTTTTAAAGTAAACCCTACGCCCAATGTGGGGCTTGAACTCACAACCCTGACACTGGGTCAGCCAGGTGCCGCTAAATTTAATTTTTAAAAATAGTTAATTTTGGGGGCACCTGGGTGGCTCAGTTGTTAAGCGTCTACTTCAGCTCAGGTCATGATCCCAGGGTCCTGGGATCAAGCCCCGCATGGGGCTCCCTGCTCTGCGGGAAGCCTGCTTTTCCCTCTCCCTCTGCTTCTTCCCTCTGCTTGTGCTCTCTTTCCCTCTCTCTCAAATAAATAAAATTGTTTAAAAAAAATAAAAATAGTTAATTTTTAAATAATTAAGTTAAATTAATTTTATTTTTAATTTATCTCTATAGCTTCACAGAAATTTTAAGGGGTCCAATAAATAATAGTCTGATACCTAATTTGTATTCCAGTTTCCCTAATTGTCTCACAAATGTCGACAGTTATTTGAACCAGAATCCAAACGTGGTTCATACATTACATCTGATTGCTACATATTTTTAACTAGAAGTTTCATAGAAATTTAACAAAAATTTGGATTCCTAGTTCTTGCTTGAAATTTTTTTTTTTTAAAGATTTTGTTTATTTTATTTGAGAGAGAGAGACAGAGCGAGAGAGGGAACACAAGCAGGGGGAGTGGGAGAGGGAGAAGCAGGCTTTCTGCCGAGCAGGGAACCCGATGCGGGGCTCGATCCCAGGACTCTGGGATCATGACCTGAGCCGAAGGCAGACGCATAACGACTGAGCCACCCAGGCGCCCCGCTTGCTTGAAAATTTTTAAAGAATTTATTGCTGTATAGTGAATTAACAATGAAATTTTAAAAATATGATATATACAATAGATTACCTACTGTATAAAGGCAGTGCGAATAAAGGCAGTTGAAATTGCCAAATTTCTGAGAAGTAAAACTTTCCCTGATTATGAAGAATTGTTACTGAGGAATCAAAACACTTGGCCAAAGTCAACCAAAGCATTATGTCATCTAGTAATTTATAACTGAAATAAAAAGAATACAAAAATATTCTGAGGTTAATCAAATGGAAATGCAAGTGAAACACTGCTAGTCTTTAATATACCTTGAAATTATACTTTTCAAACTGAAGGTGCTAGTGAGGTCAAGTTCATAAGCACAAGCTATAAAATATGACTCTCATGTTCTTCTTACAAAAGGGATTCAGAAGAACCTCTAGACCCAGTGTGGAGAAGACTTAAAAGTCTGTGATACTCAAACTCAAACTCTGTGATATGGAAGAAAAAAGGGATATGAAGCTACATGGTTAATTGTGTGCTGTTGGAAAAATTTTTATATACATTTAATGTTAAATTTTGGGGAACCAAAGAAATATGTTAAATTGATAATATGCTTTAGAGTCATAAGTTATAAGTAATAGGTGTATTGGAAGATTAAATGAGATGATTCAAGCAGGATGTTTAATTGAAACCCTAGTTCAGAGTTCAGCAAATGATGAATTGTCAGCTTGTTAACTTGCTGTGTGACTTGAGGCAATATTTGGTATGAACAAGAAGTCTTTAAGCTTTGTCTTTCTCTGCTTCTTGGAATTATCAAGAAAAGTTATTGTTATTTTTAAGGGTACAGTCTGCTTCCAGAAGATAGGGACATATGTAACATGCTGTGGGAAGTTTTTTGATAAGTTTTCATACTTGAAGTGTTAAGTGTTCTCAGTTACCTAGAAAATAATAGCTCTCAAAATGATTCAGAAAGCTCTTACTATTTTATTTTATTTTATTTTTATTTTTTTATTTATTTGTCAGAGAGAGAGCACAAGCAGGGGAAGCTGCAGGCAGAAGGAGAAGCAAGCTCCCTGCTGAGCAAGGAGCCCAATGCGGGACTTGATCCCAGGACCCTGAGATCATGACCTGAGCCAAAGGCAGATGCTTAACTGATTGAGCCACCCAGGCGTCCCACTATTTTTTATTTTTAAAGTTTCTTTATCAGCATGCTTTAAATTAAACATCTGATCTAATACTTTACAATTTATTACAGTTTTAATGTTGGATTCTTTATGCTTTGAGATATTATTAACAATTTATAATTTGGGATATTAACAGTTGTGAGTAGTTATATGTTATTGTACATCTTTTGAGAAAAATACTCTTTTCTGGTGGTGTGTGTGTATTTGAAACTTAGTTTTTACAAAAAATTATGCTTCATATATTAAGTACTTTGTTACCATTTTGAGTATGTTATATCATCACTTTAATAGTAGAGGTAGAGAAAGTGTCAGGGCCTAGGACATAGCATATTCTATATTTTTTTGTCTATAATTGTTTTTGGTATCAGTCCCTTGCTTTTTGCTTTCATTAACCTGTTTCTTCCTCTCATTTCTATTCCTTTTGCCATCAGTCACCCTGGTGCTTTTCTTAAACTATTAGTTCCTTAAGTTGTCTTGGTTTTTTTCAGCCTGTCATACCATGGCAGTAATGATTCTAAAGCACACCACTTGAGCGTGTTATTCTATTGTTAAAAATGTTTCATTGCTTTCTATCGTTCACTAGATTCCTTAGCGCCCTTTACAACTTAGCCAGTCACCTTATTTATCCATACATCATTTATTCATTTAGCCATATTTATTGAGTTTCTTCTGTGAGCCAGACACTGTGCTAGGCTCTAAGGATCAAATGGTGAGTAAAAACAAACAGGAGCTCTGCCGCCATTAGTCTAGTTGAGAAGACAAACGTTAATAAAAATATCACATAGATAAAAATAAATTATATATCCTGCAGAAGGAGGAATTATATATCCTGCAGAAGGAGGAATATCTGCTATAAGAGCTTACAATAAGGGCACACTAGATCTAGTCAAGGAGGTCAGGGAAAGCTAAGATCTGAAGAAATGAGTAAGATTTACTACACAAAAAGTGGGAAGGATGATCATATCAGGCAGAGGGACTGTGCAAAGACTCTATTCCCAAAGGGAGTATTTTTTTTTTTTAAGATTTATTTATTTGACAGAAAGTACAAAAGCAGGGGGAGGGGCAGAGGGAGAGGGAGAAGCGGGCTCCCTGCTGGGGCTCGATCCCAGGACCCCGAGATCATGACCTGGGCAAAAAGCGGACATTTAACTGACTGAGCCACCCAGGTGCCCCCCAAAGGGAGTATGTTTTGAGAACAAGACTAGAAAAAAGCTAATGTGACTTAGTGCATAAAAGAAAAGGGATCATTGTATAAAATGGAAAAGAAGGTTGGCTTGACTACATAAAGGTCTTAAAGCAATGCCAAGTAATGTTGTTATTAATATAAAAGCAATAGGAGGTCATCCAAGGGTTTTATTTGGAGATACAGGGTGGAGGAGGGGAAGACAAATGGATGTTGGAAGACCAGTTAGGCATTGTTGCATTAGTTCTGCCAATAGCTTGGCCAAGGAGCTTGGTGATGGTAGAAGAGATAGAAGTAGTCATTTTAAGAGATATTTGTAAGGTTAAATCAACCAAATTTGCTGACGTACATTATATTACATTTGGGGGTGTGATAAGGAAGAGGGAGAATGACTTCTTGCAATACTGGAGAGATTATGGTACCATTCACTGAGCTAGGAAATGTTGAAAGAGTATCATTTTAGGTGGAGGAAAATCATGACTTCAGTTTTGAATGTTGAGTTTAAGGTACCTTTGAGCCATTCAAGGGAAATGTCAAGTAGGCAGAAGAATATTTGGTGCTCAGAAGAAAGATCTAGGCGGGACATATAAAAATGTTTCATATTATCTGAGTATAGATAGTAAATGAAGCTGTGGGCAGGGGTTGAGGGTTTAAAATATAGATTGGCCAAGGCTTAAAACTAAGCCTTGAGGATCTGTAGCAGTTAATGGTATTGAAGGTTGAGTCTGGGTTGTGAGTGAGGGTAGAAGACTGAACAGCGAGAGAAGAGGAGGAAAACCATGAGAATATTCCAGTGTGAAAGCCAAAGGAGGAGTGTCTTTCTAAAGAATGGTAAATAGTTTTGAATGCTGCTGGGAAGCTAACTGTGAAAAATCTCCACTAGATTTAATGGCACCATTATCTATTTCTGTGTAACACATCATCATAAATCTTAGAGGCTTGAAACCATTTTACTGTTTCTCAAGATTCTGTGGGTTGACTTCATTCAGCTGGGTGCTTAACTGGGTCTGGAACATTGAAGATGGCCTTTTTTATAAGGCTGGGGCTTTGGTGCTCATTGTTGCCTGGGCGCTTTGGTGCTTGTCCCTGTGGCTTCTATCTCCATATGATGTCTCATCAGTCAGTGGTCAAGTTCAAGCTTCTTCATGAGGCGGCTGGCTCCCAAGGGGGTGATAGTGAAGCTGTGAGGCCTATTAAGACTTAGGCCTGGAACACTTCTCTTACTTGTCATTTACCACAGTGACCAAAAAAAGATCATGGTGACTTCATGTGGGAATTGTTTTAATGGACTGAAAAGACTAGGGAATGACTAGTAGATGAAGAAAAAATTCCTTATCATTCTTTTATATTTTCTCTAAACTTGACCCAAAATAGGCTACTAATTTCCTGAACACTTCTGGTTTTTCCCCTCATAATCTCTCTTTTCCTGAATGTTGTTCCTCTATCTCCCCCATATTAAAACCTTACCCATTCTTTTTTTTTTTTTTTTAAGATTTATTTATTTGAGAGAGAGAGAAGGGAGTGCACAAGCAGGGTGGGGGCAGACGGAAAAGGAGAGGGGAGGCAGACTCCCCGCTGAGCAGAGTCCAAAATGGGGCTCAGTTTCTCTCAGGACACTGAGATCATGTCTCTCTCAGTCTCTCTCATGACCCTGAGCCAAAACGAAGAGTCTGATGCTTATAACCGACTGAGCCACCCAGCCGCCCCTAAAACCTTACCTATTCTTAAAGGCTTTCTTAAAATCTTCAGTTTTTCTCCTTCTTTGTACTTTACTCTCCAGCAGCTTTGAATTTTAATTTAGTTTTTCATCCTAGTACTTGTTTTTTTATTTCTTGTCTCCTGTATTTTTGATTATGATCTTCACTCTGCACATGCCACCCCCCAATCTGCAAAAGGTTCTAGATTCTTAGTAAACTTTTCATTTTCCTAACTTACTCAGATGCTGCTTTTCGGTGAGCCTTCCCTGGCTCATCCCCCAGATAATCACTTATTCCTTCTCTAGTCATACATACTGTTACTTTGTACATATCATAAGATATTGCAGTTATTTATTTACATGTTCTTGAAGATAGGACATTACAGTGTTTTATGTGTTGCCTTTCATTAAGTGGTTTCTGAGTTATAGCTTGATTTGTGATTTCCATTCTTATTTTTTTAAAAAGGCCTCACCTGATAACAATTAAAAATTAGAGACTAATAATGACCTAAGTACTTTGATACTGTGCCAAGTTCATTGGTACTAGGCCAGTGTATTAACTATAAAGAAAAGTGATGGTTAGGTGTATGAGATAAAAAATTTTGCAAGAAATAATATATGGTTATGTTCTTTGTATCTCTAAATAACGCAAGAATTTGGGGGTTATATTCTGTGTAGGCCTCAGTGGGAGTATGTCCATATGTAAATTCTTGTTATGAGTATTGTACACTGAGCTAGGCCGAGTACTTGTTATGCCTTCAGCATATGGAATGGTTGTTTCGCCACCCCCTACTCTGGGTGTCAGGTTTGCAGCTCATGTCTTTGTGTCCTCTATGTAGGTGCATACAAGGGTCATAGAGATTAAGTACATACATTGTAAGAGAGTAATCCTCCCAGCTCTTGAAGATAAGACTACCTGGTTTTGTGACCCACCCACAAACATTACCATAGAATCCATGTTTGTGTGTTTGCATCCACATCTGTATGTGTGTTTGCGGGGAGCGCAGGTCTTATTGGCAGGACTGAGAGGTGCTCTGACTGCAGCTCTTATTCTGCCACTCTTACTCTTGTACTTTTCTTCAGCTGTGGGAATGGGAAGGACCTCATTTATTTCATTTGACAAATACTATGGTTGGGGGTGGGGCACAGGAAAGAATGAGATCCTTCTTCCTGCCCTCTCTCAAACTGGTGGGATAGGTAAATAGGTGCCAGGTGTAAATAGGTCATGAAAACAGAAGGTGGGAAGTATGATTATTAAAGGACTTACTATTTGAATTACTTCTGTAATAGAACCAGTTGGCAGAACATCCAAGTGCAAGGGAAACCTCGTAAGTGTTGGTACAGATCAGTCAGTCTTGACTGTCATGGTTGGCTCTGGTGTGGCCATCATTTAGGAAGGAGCCAGTTAGGTTGTGTACCAGGAGAAATCTGCTTAGTTCCTGAATTAAAGATGTTTTAAAAATAAATTTCTTTTGTCTTTTTTTTTTTTTTTTTTTTTTTTTTACTATTTGCTGACTTTTATTTTTTGCATTCTGCAGGTCTAAAAAATAAGTAGTAATGTGTAAGAATTTTGGTCATCTAAGGTTTTATAATAGTTTCTCTTAAAGTGAGCTACGTAGAACATCTCAAATATTATTTGGCTTGGTATAGTCCTTATTAAATCTTGACAGAATGCCAAATCTTGACAGGTGCTCAGTGAATAACAGAATAATTAAAATTTAAGTTGAGCCTTAGTCCATTCTTAGCACAGTCACAACTAATTAGGATTTGAACCATAATCAAAAACAAAGCAGTTGAATGAAGGAGAAATTGCACTTTTATAATATAAAGTTTGAGCAAGCCTAATGATAGACTATCACATACCTAATTTGCCATTTACTTTTTATACATATGGAGAAATAAATTTTATTCTTTTTTTTTTTATAAATTTTTTTTTTTTTAAGATTTTATTTATTTGACAGAGAGAGACACAGCGAGAGAGGGAACACAAGCAGGGGGAGCGGGAGAGGGAGAAGCAGGCTTCCCGCTGAGCAGGGAGCCCGATGCGGGGCTCGATCCCAGGACCCTGGGATCATGACCTGAGCCGAAGGCAGACGCTTAACGACTGAGCCACCCAGGCGCCCCAAATTTTATTCTTTTTTAATAAGAAGTTCAGGAAAGACTCAAAGGTGAAAAGGCAGTAAGAGATCTCCAAAAGAAAGAAGGAAAAATAGGACAGTTTTCCTGAATTTAAGTTGGAGTTACATTTCCTTTTCTGTCAACTACCAAGATAATTACAAAGAATGTCTGGAATGGTGATATCAATGAAATGAATCATTTAAAATAATTTGGAGGGGCACCTGGTGGGTCAGTTGAGGGTCTGACTCTTGGTTTCAACTTAGGTCATGAATCTTGGGGTGGTGGGATCAAGCCCCGAGTTAGACTCTGCGCTCAGTGTGGAGTCTGCTGGAGATTATCTCCCTCACCCTGTCCCTCTGCTCCTCCCCCTGTTCACACTCTTCTCTCTAAAATAAAGAAAATCTTAAAAAAAAATACAATAAAATTAAATAATATAGAAAACTTCAATTGTATACAAGTAAAAAGAAAACTTTGTTAGTATAAACAATAATTTTCTTTGCTTATTAATAAGTCCATTAGACTGAAGTTTTGCCAAGTATCGTCTTATGAAGACCCTAATAAAGACCAATAATGTCATGATTATGGGAAAATTACTGTATTATTGAATTGCATATGATTTAGCCAGTTCTTAAAATTTGCAGTCCTTACATGGTCTAAACTTGATTATGTAGCAGGGATTATTTGAGTATATATCCTCCAAACTTATATCTTCTGACATGGAATCTTATACTAACAACTTACCTCTAAAATGGGAATAATAATAGTACCTATCCTGTTGGTTTATTAAATATATGAAAAGCTCATAGAATTGTGCTTGGCACATAGTAAGTGCTCAATATCCTAGCTATTATTCTTGCTTATTTTTATTGTTGTTATTACTCATGTACTTGGGAATTAGGAGAGAACAGCAGGAGGGAGAATATATATTACTACCTCTTTACATTGGATAAAGAAGTAACTAGGGGGAAAGCATAGGATGTTTTATAAAACAATCTAAATTATTTGTAAAATATACTAATTACTGGCTTAAAAATCACTAGATTTTTAAAGGGATGATTTAAAATTTTTTATAAAAGTCATTATTTTCATAATTAAAGTTTTCTTTTTTCCATTTAATAAATTAGTTTTTTTATATGGTTATCTCAATACTTGATTTTTAAAAATGTAGATGATGGTTTCAGTAATGATTAGGCAGTATAATGAAGTGGTTAAGAGCACAGAATCAAGGGCCAGACCAGCTGGGTTTGAATTCTGTCTCCTTACTATTTACTGTGTACTTTTCAGAAAGTTATTGGAATTCTTTGTGCCTCTGTTTTTATCATTTGTAAATAGGATTGTATGGTGCTTGTCTCATTTGTTTATTTTTGTGGGTTAAATGAATTAATATATAATATATAATATAATGAATTAATATATGTATATATATTATATATATATGAATTATATATATGGTTTAGAACAATGCCGTATAGTAGTAACTACTATGTAAGTGTTGTTAATGACTAATTTTTTTAGCATCATCAGTTTAGATACTTAACTTTTGAATACTCTTGTACTAAAGTTTCTTGCAATTAAGTTTTATAAAACTATTTTCCTGCCAAGTGTTCAGAAATAAGCCAGTAAATATCTTCATAGCCAGTATTGTTGTTTTCTGGTTAGCTTATCCTCCAACACACCTCTAAAAAAAATTCCTTTAGGAACATGATCCCTTTCCTTTGAGCTCTTTGAGTGGTGGGACCACATTTTATTATGCATCTTTAAATACCCAGGACCTAAACATGCCTAATATTTGGTAGGTGAATAAAAAATGATGACTGAAAAAAGGAGCATGCATAATTTTCAGGGAGTATTCTGCCCTCTTCCAGTATATTTTAATAGCTGATCAAGGAGAACTCTTTGTTGGAGTCCTTAAAAATGTGGGACCTTTGGGGTGTGTGATTATAATCTAATCTACTTTATAAAGGTGAGGCATATATGAAGTTTTCTTATCTTTGATTTTGTATAAAACATAATAGTTAACTACTTGAATGAACACTTTATTTGCTTTTGACAGTTATCTTCATATTAACATATTCAGATATTCTGGATAAGAATAAATGATACAAAATTTCTACATATTTGCCGAGTTTTGTTCTTTTTTGTTGTAGATTTTTAAAAATTTAGTAAATGAAACGGAACACTGCAGATCATTAAGCTGTAGTTTCCTTTGTTCCCCTACTCAATGTTAACTTTCTTCCCTCTTCCCCACCCTACCCCATCCTGAATTCGGTCTATAGCTTTTTAGTTCATTTTTCTCACTTTTACTACATGTACATGTTATACATATATATAACTAGATTAAGTAAATGTTTAACAGTGCATACAGCTGCTTTTTTCTATGTATGTCATTTTGCATCTCGGCTTTCTTTTCATCTGATATTGTTTTGATTCACAAATAGACTCACACTTGTAGTGTCCCCCAATATAAGAAAAAAGGTGATATTTTAGAACAGTGGAGAAAGAATTTTTTTTTTCAATAGTATGTCAGTTGGGTATCCATTTGAGAAAAAAATCTACCTCTGCTTCTAGCTCATAGAACAGACTCAATTTCAGGTTTAAATATAAGTGGTAAGATAATAAAACTTTTAGAAGAAATTTTCATGATCTTTGAGGGCACAAAAAGTACTAACCATGGAAGAAAAAATGTATTAAGATAAATTCACTTTATCAAAAGATACCACTAAAATAGTAAAAGAGGTCACAAAGTGGGAAAAGACATTTGCAGTACATATATCTAACAAGGGACTCATCCAGAATATATTATTAATTTTTCAAATCAATAAAAAAAGGTAACTCAATTTTTTAAAAAGTAGGCAGATGACTTAACAGGCACTTCACACAAGAGCACTTTTGCTCCTCAGTGTATACCAACAGAAATGCGTATTTAGGTTTTTCATAAAGACATGCCATAATTTCCTAGTTGTACTAGTCATACTAGAAGGAAACTAGAAACAACCCAAATGCTTATCAACAAAAAAATAAACTGCAGTACATATTCTGTCTCTGTTCCTTTGTCCATCTCTCTCTCCCTCTCTTTCTGTTTTTTACACTCACATGCTATATGGCAATGGAAATGAATGATCTACACTTAAATATGCAACAGTATGAATCTCAACCCTGTAATATTGAATGGAAGAAGCCATAAGCCAAAGAGAACATATTCTGTAATTCCATTTATGTAAAGTTCAAAATCAGGAAAAACTGATCAGTTGGAGAGGGATAATGACTGGAGGGGCATAAATTAGTAAGTTTCTGTTTCTTGATAAAAATGCTAATTACACAAGGACATTCATCTTGTGAAAATTCATCAAGCTGTACATTTATGATTTATGTTCTTTTATGTATGCATGCATGAATTGTATGTTATATTCAAAAAATACTGTTTTGAAATCTATCCATGTTGGATCTTAGAGGTTGAGTTTATTCATTTCAACTCTGATTTATAAAGAGACCACAGTTTATTTATTGATTCCCTTATTGGAGTTCTAGGTTGTTTCCTGTTTTCCTGTTTCAAATAATGCTGTAGACAGTATTCTTTTACATGGTTTCTTGTAAACATATATGAGAGTTTCTTTTAGATATATAACTAGAGATGGCATTACTGGGTCCTAGTGTATGCTAATCTTCAGCTTATCAGATATTATCAAATTGTTTTCTAAAATGATTTTATGTAAGAATGATGGAAAGTTTCCATTGCTATACACACACACACACACACACACACACACACACACGTCACCACTTTTGTCAACCCTTAAAATTTTGCTAGTGTGATGGGTGCAAAATGATATATCCCTAATATTTTAATTTGTATTGTCTGGCCATATGGATTTCCTTAGGTATTTTTTCTTCCATTTTTCTCTTTCGGGAATTACCTATTTGTATTTTTGCACATTTTTCCTGTGGTTAATTTTATATTTATTTCTTGATTTATGTGCAGTTTGTCTTGATTCTCAAAGTCCATATATTCAGAAAAACTTCCATTTGTGACTTTAACATGCTGCTAGAATTTCAGTTGTAGACTTTAGATTTGGAGTAATTGAACCTTCTTAAGAATATTTTTCCTTCAGGCTCTTTATCTTTTTCCTGTCCCTGTTTGCCTACCATTGCTCCTTCCAATATTACTAGCACATTTCAGCTATAGGGGATTTTTTTTTCCTCTTCTGTTGATGAGAGGGGGTAGTAGTGATATGGGGAGGGGGAAATGATAAATAGAAAAATAAATAAAAATTTGACAAGTTTATAAAAATGATAAGACTATGTATAAAATTTGCTTGTGACCATTCTTGGTTGTTTTGTTTATTTTACTTGAAATACTTTCCAGATCTGGCATTCCACAAAGGCCAGCTATTTTGTTGTATATTGTCTCCCTTGTAGATGCTTATCATTATCTGATTTGTGTGTGTGTGTGTGTGTGTCTGTGTCTGTCTGTCTGTAAGTGGAAAAGAGAGAGAGAGAAATTATTATCTGATTAGTTGTGTGTGTATGTGTGTACAGTTTGGGGTCGGTCTTTGTCCTATCCACTGCTTATATATGAGGTCTATGCAGTGCTGTTATCCAGTGGGTTCTGGAGACAGTTCCATGTATTGATTATATCCCAAAGTAACTATTTTAACAGTTCAAAACCCTCTTCCTCCAGTGCTTACTTATGCTTTCATTTTTTTTGTGATCTTAGAACATGACCAAACACTTGGTAGTTGTGCTTCCCAGGTACAGAGGTGGCGGGGCTGGAGTAAAGGAGATGATGGAGACAGTGTTTTCCTCTTTATCTTCTGGCAGGGTGTGGTAATACCAGCAAGGGCTTGGAGTTCCTGAACTGTTTTCCAAGTGTCACGGAGCCTTTGAGGTTAGAGAACCTTCCTCACAGAATATCCTGGCCCAGATTTCTTCAACATTCCATCCTTACTGCCTCTGACTTCTGCCTTAAGCAGGATCAGTGCCAGAGGAAAAGCTCGTGACCCCCGGCCATGGTCACAAAACCTTGGCTGATTTCGATCTTGCAGCATATTCTCTTGGCATGAATCTCTCAGAGAGGTGCCAGTTTAGCAGAGCTTCACTAGGAGTTCTCTTCCGAGAGTAGAATCTGATTTTTTTTTAAATGGTTTAATGTAACTCATAAAGAAACTTGAGTCTTAAGTCAGTGTGGAATGACTAATCCCTAATTTATCAAGTGCAGAAATCTTTGAGGTGAGAAATAGAAAGGTCATAAGCAATACAATTATGTTTGCTGTATGACCAAAGCAGTATAAACTTTGGCAATTAATTTGGAAGTGATGATTTTAAAGTATTTTCTGTACCTTAGAGAAAACTCTAAATAAATCCCTGAATATGGTAATCCTGGGCCTTATTCTTATTTTTAAGAATTGTACAAGTGATGAAGATTCTTGTTTTCCTGGGCACCATGTCATTATCACACTTAAAATATTAATAATTCCAGTAACGTATATTCCATATTTTCTCAATTTTCTCAAAAAATCTTTGCTTTTGATTTCTTTGTCTCTTATTCTGTAATGTTCCGCCAACACTCCCCACTCCCCACTCTTTGCTTTTTCATGCCATTGATTTATTGGAGAAGCCAGGTCATCCGCCCTGTAGGATGTCCCACTTGCTGGATTTGACTTACTGCTTCTTGTGGTGGTATTTAACTTGATCCTGTGTCTAGGCAGCTAGAACAAAAGGCTTGATGAGCTTCAGTTCAACCTTTCCTTCCCTTTCCCCTTTTCTTTCCTTTCAGTGCTATACACCTGCTGTTGCATCACTTCTTCATACACATCTTTCTGGTTGTCCCCATTTAGTTATGCTAAGATTCGTGTGTGGATTCTCTTGGTCCTCTGTTACTTACTTGGTGCAGAGGTGCCCGTTAGAATCACTTCAATGTCTTCTAAGATTCTTAAGAATCCAAGATTCTAATTTAGCAGGTCTGATGGGTTTGGGGAATAACATCTATTAAAAAACACATGGAAAAATAAAAAGCCCTCTACCTTTACTCAGATGTGGTAAGAATCATTATCTTTAATATATTTAATATATAATTAGAGTGACAAAATTTACTTTTATGCAGATGCTTTGGGAATATATGTTTTGTCAAAAAATGAAGCCTAATTAAAATTATTAACTGGAGATGTTTGAGGCTGCTGTGATGTAACAGAAAAAGTACTGACTTGGACCCAGGAGGCCAAATCACTTTTTCTCTCTGAGACATTTTTTTAATGTAGAAAATAGGAATAATAAGATATTTATTATAGGCTTGTTTTAATGATTAAATGAAATGATTTATTTGGAAGCAGTCCAGCACCTGGTGCTTAGTTGAATAGAAACCTAAAAAGCATTACAATAAGTAGATGTTTTTAATCGAGGTCTTTAGAGTAAAAGCTTAAGAAAATTGAAGTAACAACCTCTCAGGTGCTTATTTTAGCCGTATCTTTATAAGCGTTTGTTTTTGAGCTTGTTTTTTGAGTGATAGGAGACTGATGATATATAGTTTTAATATATGTGTAATTAATGTGGCCTTTTGGGAAAAACAGCATGTGGAATCTTATTTTTTCCCCCCTTATTTTCAGCTCCATTTACCTCTTAATTCTCCTTTGCCTGGAAGTGAATTGACCAAGGAACCTTTTCGTTGGGATCAGAGACTCTTTGCACTAGTGTTGCGGTTGCCTGGCACCATGTCAGTAGAATCAGAACAGTTGACAGGTGTGCCTTTAGATGACTCTGCGATCACACCAATGTGTGAAGTGACAGGCGGTAAGTTTCTTTGCTGGCAGTAATTCAGTGACTTAAGGCAGAGT
Source organism: Halichoerus grypus (assembly GCF_964656455.1). Classification (NCBI taxonomy): domain Eukaryota; kingdom Metazoa; phylum Chordata; class Mammalia; order Carnivora; family Phocidae; genus Halichoerus; species Halichoerus grypus. The sequence goes on along the minus strand of NC_135715.1, from coordinate 60,507,374 downwards.
TTATCCGAATGTTCTAAAATGTACATTTCAAACACTTCATGTTTGTTTTTGTTCAACAAGTTAATGTTAGGAATTAGTAGACATATATGGTTTTAAAACTATATCGACGAACATCTATGATCTGATTTGAGTGGATTTAATACTATTGGATCTGAAATGAATGGTATTTCTTTCTACCCATATAGAAAGTGCTGGTATTTGAAATTGTTAAACTTCTGCCTTATCTATAAAGATTACCAATGGTTCATGTATGCAGTAAAATTATTTTCTCTGAAAAATGAACAGAATTTTGAAAATCATCCCATTAACCGTGTAATGATTAATTCCTTGGTTAAGCACAATTTTCCCTAGAGGCAAAGAGGAAGCTAGAATAGTAGGTTAGAGGAACAGGTAGTGAGGTCTTATCCAGCTAGTTCAGGTAGTCACTATGTTAAGTGAACAATAAGGATACTCTTGAAAGAGAATATATAAATAGACTCAGAACTTCTGTAATGTAGAATTGGTCAGCAGATGGGTTAAATTCATACGGATATGTATTGAGTGTCTACTGTGTACCAAGCACTGTTCCATGCTTTAAGACTGCAGTAGTGAATATGACAGGCAATGGTATTCTTGCTTTCATGGAGCATTTTAGTTTTTACCTAAGGAATTTACTTTAGTACTCACCTAAGACTCTACTAAAATGTCCAAATCTGGCATACCACTATTTCACTTGTGTCAGGGGCCCATGGCCTTAGTGTCTAGACACAGTCTCTATTGAGACTCCATGATAGCCAGCCGTGTAACTTAAAGGAAAATCTAAGGTTTAATTAAATTTCGGGTGCCTTTCTTCTAAAATTCTCAGAAAGGGTACCCTACACAGGTATGTGAAGTAACTAAGTTAGGAAGTTATTTTTCACATTATTAAATGTTCCTATTTATAGAAGTACTTTCTGGTGAACTCTTGTAATTCCTTCACAGTTTAATTTATTAAAAAAAGGTATATACATACATTTTTAAGGGGAAAAGCCATCTATCTAAATTTGAAAATTCACTGTTAACAATTCCTTGTGCATGGATGATATTTTTCAATGACAGTCCTCATTGTTTCTGTGGGTAGATTGACATTTGTATTCAGAAAATTTTAGTTTTCAGCCTTGGACTGGCCCACTTGCTTAAATTCTGATTTTTTTTTTTTTTAGCTCTAGGGTTTTTAATTAACAGATTGAAGGCCTTGAAGTTGTAATTTATTTACGCTCTTGCCTTGGAAATTTTTTATTATACACTAATTAGTTTGAACTCAGAATTTTATTATACATTACTTTGAACTCAGAATTGATAAAGTTATGGGACTGTATGTACTATAACTTTTGTCTTCTAGGATCAAGAATATTCAGAGTGTGAAATGAAGTGAGTGGTATAATCAGAGAGGGTTGCAGTGAACCTGAGACGTCATGTAGTGGTTAATATCCTTGCCTTTAGGCAGTAATGTACTAAAGCTATTTTGTTTATTCTTGGAAAGGAACATCTCCAGAGGAGAAGATTCTGAAGTCACCCTTGGTAATATCTTTCAATGACCCAGAAACTTTGGTCAAGAAATTAGGAAGCTCCCTCAGTACACATCCTGAATCTCTCCTGATGTAGTGGCTTATTTGCCTCTTTTCTTGCTCTTGCTATAGGAATAATGAGAAGCTGTTCAAATGCCACTCACCTTTTCATAGATCTGAATAATATGTGTTCTTTTTTATTATTTTAAAAGAATGTTTACTAAAGAAAGTTTTGAGGATAAAACACTAGAAAAACAGAAAAGCTAAGATCCATTGGTATTGCACTATCCAAATATGTAATCACTACTAACAATTCATGTGCATTTTTTAACTTAATGATAAGAGTAGTGTGTGTACATTTATTTTTCCCATTATTGAATAATTCATGTTCACTAAGGAAAAGTTGGAAAAAAATGTGCCTGTGTTGCCAAAATCATTAATATGTTTTCTATATATACTCTAAAAAAGTTGTATAATTGTAATTGTAAGCATTTTTCTTTCATCATCAGGTAATTAATGAGTATCCACTCTATGTAACTGTTTTTGATGCTGGGAATGTAGCAGGAACAATAAACAAAGGTTACTTTTTGGACTTTGTGACAGATAAAATCATAAAATGAATAAATAATAGTATTTTAGAGAGTGCTACTTACTGTGAAGAAGTAGGGTAAGGGTGTAGAGAGTAACCTGAGGCAGAGAATGAATGTTCTTGGAAGGTCTTTCAGGAGGTGACTTTTTTTTTTTAAACCATAAACCTAAAAGATATGCTTATACTAGTTTGATTCAATTTAATATATTCCTTATCTTTGGAGATTATTATATTTGTTTAAATAAATAAAACATTTATTCTCTTATAAATTACACATCTCTAATCTTGAAGTTAAAGCCACTTGTTTTACTAGGGATTAATCATACTTAGTTGTGTCTTAAAAATATTAATCCCTCTAAAATTGTTGTTACATCGTGTTTACTGAGTCTTTATTGTGGTGGAACTGACCTAAAGCATATTACTTGCAGGTGTATAGCATAATGATTTGACATTTGTATATACTGTGAAATGATCACCACAGTAAGTCTACTTAACATACAAGCAGAGATCTGAATAATGGAGTAAACCATACAAAGATCTACGCAAAGAAAATAATAAGGGAAGGAACACACTCTATATTTTTGTGAGCAACAGGAATGCTGATATGGCTGGAGCTTACATAAGGGAGGAGTAGAGGGTAATAGGTGGGTTTAGAGTGGTAGGCAAAGGTCAAATACTGAATAGCCTTTTAGGCTATAGTAAATATTTTTTATTTTCCAAGTGTGATGAGAAGCCATTGGAGGGCTTTTTATAGGAGGTGACATCTGATTTCTTTTTCTGAAAGATCACTTCAGGTGCTAGATGAGAATATACTGTAAAGTAGCAAGAATAGAGGCCAAAAGGCTAGTAAGCAATGATAGCACTTTGGTTTTAAGTGTTGGATTTGGGGGTGGTGAGAGGTGGTCTGATCAAGGGAGAACTAAGGATGAGGGCAGTGAGAGCAGAATGAATCAATGATGATTTTTAGATGACTCACTTGGCCTGAATAACTGAAGGTGAATAGCTGTGACATGGACTGAGATGGGGACACTGGGGAGAAGCACGTTTGGAGGAGGTGCAGGGATAGCAAAGCAAAAAATGCCTAATGGATATGATGGTGGAAGTCTTGAAGATAGAAAGCATTTTATAAGAATTGTAAGACATCTAGAGTAAATAAATTTAACTTTCTTAGCCTCTATAAGGGTTGTTGCCCAACTTATTAGAAATGTTCTTTTTGCCTCTTCGCCGTTTTACTAAAATGTTGGTGTAGTAGACTTCTGTGGGAATTTTTTTTTTTTTCCACTTCTGCCTTTAGACTCACTATATTTAGTTTGATTTTTTTTGTGGACTCTACATAACAGTAAGTGAGCCAGCTTCTTGACTTGAAGGTGTGTGCTTGCAAGCAGTGATTGTAGAAACTGTGCTTCAATACAAAGAGTCAGACATTATAAGGAACGAGTTTTGATCTAGAGGATAAAAGAAATATTACATAGGATATAGGCTCACTTTGTAAAAATGGCAAAATTTGCTATTTCCTCTTTAATTTTCAAAAGAATTAATTTTTATTATTTGCCAAGTGGCTCAAGTTTATTTTTTCTTTAATTTTCATAAAGCATCTTTGTAATTCTTTTTTATACTAAGATTATAACTCCTATGCTCATATTTTCTTTTTTTTTTTTTTTTTTAAAGATTTATTTATTTATTTATTTGAGAGAGAGAGAATGAGAGACAGAGAGCATGAGAGGGAGGAGGGTCAGAGGGAGAAGCAGACTCCCTGCCGAGCAGGGAGCCTGATGCGGGACTCGATCCCGGGACTCCAGGATCATGACCTGAGCCGAAGGCAGTCGCTTAACCAACTGAGCCACCCAGGCGTCCCGCTCATATTTTCTTAATTAATTGATGATAACACAGGTTAGAGGAGCAGAAAGAATTGCTACAATTTTACACTTTTAAATTTTTGTTTTTTAATGACTTCTTAGGAATATGCTTAAATTTCAAGAAATAAGATAATTCAACCTTTATATAATCTTCTAAACTTTGTGTATCGAGATGATTAATCTTTATATGTATTGCTTTATGTATATGTTTTGACTCAGAAAAAAATAATTTACCAATTCTTTCAAATAAGTGGGATTCCATATAGGCATTCTGTTTTAAATTAACAGCAGATTAACATTCTGATTTCAAATTAACATCATGATTTCCAGGGAACAAAGTATACCCAGATTAAAGTTTCTAATACCCAGTAAAGGTTTGAGTCTTGGGTGTACTATTGTATTAACTTGGATAGATTAACCTCTCCATGCTTTAGGTTTCTCATTTATAACATGGAGAAAGTAACCCATACTTGTTGCTAGGATTAAATAAATTAAATAAACTAATATGATAAAGTAATTAGAATAGTGCCAGGCACGTAGACACTTAGTAATTGGTAGGTATTTTTATGATTATGACTACTATTATTGTATACAGGTAAGTTGTTTGTTATTTGATACTTGTTTTTCTAAGTATAGCTGACGCTGATGACTTGAATCACACCACTGCCTAATGGTTTCTTTTCTGAGTAGCCTTTAACAAATCACATGTCAGGTATAAACTGATATGAGTAATTTGATATGTCAAATATAATGATATAGCTGTGTTTGGAAATAACTGGTGGAATTGGAAAAAAAGTGTAGGAATTTTCCATATCGAGCTTATTGCAAGTAACATTGTAAGATGTTTGAGCAGACTGTTTTAGTTGTGAAGGTTCTCAGCATTGGTTTGGACCAGTGCCCATGACAGAAATATGATACAAGTTACATATGTAATTATAAATATCATAGTAATCACATTAAAAAGGTGAAATTAACTTCAATATCTTTTGTTTAAGTCATTAAGTACAAAATATTTCAACATGAAACTGATATATAAAAATTACTGAAATAGTTTACATTTTTTTGTATTAACGTTAGAAAATCAGTTATATATTTTATAGTTACACATCTCAATTTGGATTAGCCATATTTCAAGTTCTCAATAGCCATATGTGGCCAGTGATTACAGTATGGGACAGCGCAGGTCTAGATACATTTATGGAAAATCCCTGTTAAAGAGATCTTTTCACTAGTATGTTTTTTTAACCACTAGCATTTTAATGCTCTGTACTAAAAATCCTATAGGTTAAAATATACAAAAGGATAATTCATTTAAGATAGGTTAATTCCCAGGTATGCAAGCCAAAGGAAATTCAGGAAAGGCACATGCTACCATCTGTGTTAAAGTGCAAATATGTCAAATATGCAGTAATTTCCAGTAGGCCAATTAATTGAGTATCTGCCATGTGCTTTAGCATTACTCTTAGTGATAATACTTTTGTTAAGCAGGAGTAAGATTTTGAAGGTTAGTTATTAGATGTTATGTATGTGTATTAAAGATAAACTATATTGGGTAATAGTTGGAGATAATTTTATATATATATTTTAAGTTATATTTTGCATAATATACATATATAATATACATATATAAATATATATGTAATGTGAGTTTTTTTCATTGTTCAGACCAAATTTCTGTTTTCTGTATATCTACATTTAGAAGAAAAAATGTACATACTGTCATAAAATGGAATTGTTGGTTGATTGAAAATAACTATTTTTGTTTATTTTTCCATAAGATAATGAAATAAGGCCAAACTTTGCCATTGAACTTTTGTTAATAGTGTCAGAAACCCAACTATGGTTCTGTCTTGCTAAAGGTAGAAATTTCTGCAACTAACTTTATTCTTTCTGTCTCAGGCCGCTCATACTCTGTATGTTCTCCAAGAATGCTTAATCAGTGTCTGGAGTCCTTGGTGCAGAAAGTGCAAAGTGGGGTGGTAATAAACTTTGAAAAAGCAGGACCAGATCCTTCACCTGTAGAAGGTATTATTGTACTTTTCTTTTCTTTTTTTTTTTTTTTTTTAAAGATTTTATTTATTTATTTGAGAGAGAGAGAATGAGAGACAGAGAGCAGGAGAGGGAGGAGGGTCAGAGGGAGAAGCAGACTCCCTGCTGAGCAGGGAGCCCGATGTGGGACTCGATCCTGGGACTCCAGGACCATGACCTGAGCCGAAGGCAGTCGCTTAACCAACTGAGCCACCCAGGCGCCCATTGTACTTTTCTTATAGACATTCTAAACTTTAACATTGAACTAGAACTGAAAAATTACTATGATTTGGCTTTAAGATTGACAAGGCCAAATTATTAAGATGACAAAATGGCTATTGATAAAGAGGGAAGATTAAACAGGAAAGTGGAGATAAACTGATAGTGGTTCACTAGCATCACTTTTTTATATTGATTGTCATAGCCTGAAATTTTATAGGAGCCAAAAACCTTATTAGGCATTTACAGATCAGCAGCCTCATATTTCCTTTTTAGTAAGGCCACTTTGCCTCTCTCCAGCATATATGCCTATCATGTGTCCCTTAATTCACAAGAGTGTTCAATCCTAGGTGTTTAATCCCTTAGCTACATTTTTTCTAAGTATCAAACTGGTCAGAAACAAATAAATGGTTTGTGTGGTTACAAAAATGAGGAACCAGCCTTTGCCATTAAGTTGGATTCTGTTAACTCATAGTTAAGTCCCACCTGACTTTATTTTAATATTCTGTGATCCTGAACTATTTATATTAGCTAGAGAGTATAAGGGGTTGCCCTAGAACCACTGGACAGCTTACATTTGAGATCCTCTGCATAGTATGACATAGCTTATAACAATAATTACAAAGTCATTAATGACAGTTGGCCGAGGTGATCCACTAGAGTGGGTAATTGAGAAAAGAGAAAGGTCATAAGGATAAAAAAAACTGGGTACTCTCAGAGGGGGATAATAGGGAAGGAGCAGAAAATGGTAAAGTTACATAAATTGTGTCACTGTGTCTGTTTTAAAAAAATAAGCTTTTTCTTTAATTGAATCTTAGACACGGAATGTATATTTATTCTTAAATTATTTTAATATTTGGCTTAGAGTTAGGTATCAAGTAAATGTTTACTGAACTGTTGAAGACAGTTGCTATTTTGCTAGAATTATTTTAGGTTGAAGGTAGATGCCTCGAATCTGGATTTGCATATTAAAATTATTTTAGTTAATTAGGCTTTAGTTAAAAATGATTTTAAAGAAATCTTCATTTAGCAATACTTACCTAGTATTTACTAAGCCAAGTATGATGATGAAGAGATTGGGTGTTTGCCCTTATCATCTGATAGGGAAAACACATCATTCATTAAACAAGTATCTACCATAAAGTAGGTTTTACCTTTTCTGAATGGGCAAGCAAAGGATACTGTGGGACTTCCTTTCAACTGTTGAATTCATAGTTGGAATTTACAGACTTTACTAGTTCGTGAATTTTAATCTAAATGTTAAGTAGTCATGATAGTAGAACCATTCAAAAGAAATTGGAAAATTCAGAATTGAACAAGTATTCGGACATTTTTATTAGATTAAGTAACAATGGATATAATTTAACTTTTTATGGTTTTTTTCCTTAATGATACTTAACTTTCTTTGTCTTAATTTCTTTGCTACAGATGGGCAGCCAGATATATCAAGACCTTTTGGATCACAGCCTTGGCATAGCTGTCACAAACTCATATATGTCAGACCAAATCCTAAAACTGGGGTTCCTATAGGTCATTGGCCTGTTCCAGAATCTTTTTGGCCAGATCAGAATTCTCCAACACTAGTAAGTACCAAAATGACTGTGACCTTGTAATAGTAACCATTTAACTGCTTTTCATAGTAGTTTTAAGTACTGCTATCAAAGGTGTGGCTAATTTACAGGAATTAGACAGATGTTCAAAGAGCTATGGTAAGTTATTATGTGATTTAGTATTGTTCATTATGAAGTAATAGAAAAAAGGTGTCAGTTTCCTTTAGAATCTAATACTGTGCTTATGTTTTTATTATTGGCATCTGGGTACAGAATCATAATGTAACAAGAGTTTCTCTTCGGTCTCTAAATATTAATGTAACATAAGGATTTGTCTCTAGGACGCAATTTAGAATTTAAATGAAAGTTTAGAAAATAATTCCAATTGTTTGTAATCTTTTAGGACGTAGTCTTAGAAATTCATGTTGACTTTCATGGTTTTATGTTATGTCCAGTGTTTTCATTCTGGAAGTTTTAAGTAGAAATGACTTTCTGGTCTTGTTTATATGAATTATTTTTAGAAATAGTGAGGTTGGGACGCCTGCGTGGCTCAGTCGTTAAGCGTCTGCCTTCGGCTTAGGTCATGATTCCAGGGTGCTGAGATTGAGCCCCGCCATCAGGCTCCCTGCTATAAACATAGGGGTACGTGTATCCCTTAGAATTAGTGTTTTTGTGTTCTTTGGGTAAATACCCACGCAATTACTAGATGGTAGAGGAGTTCTATTTTTAACTTTTTGAGGAACCTCCATACTGTTTTCCACAGTGGCTGCACCAGTTTGCATTCCCACCTGCAGTGCACGACTTGAAACCTTTAAACTTTAAACCTATATCGACTTTTCAGGGCAATATTTACTTTTGCTCTATACAAGGTCTATAAAGCAATATTTCCTCTATTTAGGGATTTAGTGAAGTAGTACATGAAATTAAGGCCTTATAAGAAGTATCTTTTTTATTCCTTTTCTTTTTTTCTGATTGAATCATCATAGTTTTAAAATCCGGCCTTTGTAGAGAAGTGCTTAATTTCTTTAGTCGTTTTACTTTCTCTTCTGAGAAAGTAGAGACTTTCATAGAATAGATATCATATTTGTACGAAATACTGTCTTGTTGGTTATTCATTCTGTTGTATTTAACACCTATAGTAGTATGTATAGTACTTGTTGAGTCCTAATAGAAAGAAATCCAAAACCAGTGTCACAAGCATTATCTGTTAATATTGCTCTAGGGGTCTATTGCAAATTGTTAGATTTTGAAGTGTGGGTAGGATTTCAGTTGTGGGAGGAAACAGTATGAGAAAAAAGTATGGAAGTAAGAAAGAACAAGGTGTATTTAGAGGAATGAGAAACAGCTGAGTATAGGTGGATCATAATATGTGTGTGGGACAATTGCTCATGACTTTAAATGCAAGGTTAAGGAATTTGATCTTTTCTCACTGTGATGGGGTTCACAGAATAAGTGAAGATGTTTTTAACAGAGTGCTGCTTTAGGAAATTTAATCTAGTGGTTTTCATCTGCAGTAAAATTAGGAGATGAGTTGGATGGTAAGCAGGTTATCTAGAGGGCTATTGCTAGGATTCATTTAAGAGATTTTAAGAGAATGAATTAAGATGATGGAAGAGAGAATCATAAAGGAAGAGACAATATTGGAAAACTGGCAAAATTAATTAAAGGATATTAGAGGGGAAATGAATTTTTAATAATAATGGTATTCAAATACAAGGTAGTGATACTGAAATTAAATGTGATTTGTTAGACACTGGTTCTGAATTTCAATCATGGCTCCACCAGTTATTAGCTATGTTTTGGTCAGTTATCTTCTCCAAACCTCAATTTCCCATCAGTTAAATGGAGATAACAGCTATCTCATGGGATTGTTTGGGGGATTAAATGAAGTGATAAATGCAAAATTTTCTTTGCCAAGTTCTAGAAGACATCCTCCCCCACTAGCACGCGTTTTTCCTCTTGGATCTCAATATTTTCATTCAAAAATATAAGTGAGTTTCATGGACTGATTCAATAAGATATGTGTCAGGTACATGTGAGATTCAGGAGCACAAGATGATAAAACATAGTGCTTACTTCTGGAATCTTACCATTCCATAGGAGGGTCAGACTTGTGAGCATAATACAAAACAGTGTGGTAACTGTACTAGCTGCATGGAGCAGAGCCCAGAGGAGGTGGTGCCTAACTGCCTGGTATGTATTTGGGGTACAGGGCAAGAAAGGGTGTCAGGAAGGAAATCTCTTAGATGTCTTACTTGCCAGTTCAGACTTCAAAACTTTGTAATATGCAAGGGAGAAAACAATAGAGCAGCCAGGGATAACACGAAACCAGGGGCATGAAAAGAAGCTGATCTACTTGGGTAACTGCAAGTGGTTTGGCATGGCTGGAGCACAGGGTGTATCATGGTGTGTTAGTTGAAAGGCAGATAGGGACCAGATCATCAAGGATCTTTGTATGTGATATTTAAAGAAAAGAGTCTGGGTCCTATTTTTAGGTGATTGGTTGCTACTTTTACCAAATAATTTTAGAGAGGGAAATTACATGATCATATTTATATCTCATGGCTATGGGATTGATTGGAGGGAGCTAATTAGAGAGGTTAATTAAAAATAAGCAGTTGTACTAGTCTAGTCTGAGAAATGATGAAGGCATCAATTAGAGTACTAAGAAATAGAAGATAGAACTTTTTAGAGAGATGAGAATTTATTATTGACAGAAGGCAGTAAGTAAATACTAAGCACCTGCCAAGTTTATGTGTTCTGCCTAGTGGCTTAAGAATTTGTGAGATTTTATCTAGGTCTTTGTGACAGTTAAATAATGAGGGTAAGGAGGAGATACTAAGGATAACACCTAGGTTGTTTTTGTTTGTTTGTTTGTTTTAAAGAATTTATTTATTTGAGAGAGAGTATGAGAGAGAGAGCACGAGTGGGGTGAGGGGCAGAGGGAGAAGCAGACTCCCCGCTGAGCAGGGACCGCCCCCCCCCCCCCCCCCCCCCCGCAATGCAGGGCTCCATCCCGGGACTCTGGGATCATGACCTGAGCCAAAGGCAGATGCTTAGCAGACTGAGCCACCCAGGCGCCCCAACACCTAGGTTTTTAAAACAGGTTTTGTAGTTGGGGAAGAAATAATGAATTGCATAATAATGTGTTTGAGGGACTTATAGAAGGTTCTGGTTCTGTTTAGTAGACAGCTGGAACATAAGAGAAGTGAGGGAGATTTGGTCCTGACACTGGATTTGGGAGCCACCAGGGTATAGGTAGTAATGGAGTAATAAGAATCTTTTATAGCAGTAAAATTTCAAATTATTTCCTCATAGCTCATATTTCTTTCATCAACCTTCAATCAGTGAGATTTTTTGGAAGGAGATTATTGGGGGGGAGCAGGGAATAGAATAACATGCCTTTTTTTCCCCCTTAAAGTATTGTGTTTTTTCTATCTTTAGATCATTTGTCCAAGGTAGTATGTATATACCACAGAGATAACCAAGGAAAACAGAACTTCTATTTATGTTTATCTTTTTCTATTTTTTTTTTTTTAAGATTTTATTTATTTATTTGACAGAGAGATAGCGAGAGCAGGAACACAAGCAGGGGGAGTGGGGGAGGGAGAAGCAGGCTTTCTGCCGAGCAGGGAGCCTGATGAGGGGCTCGATCCCAGGACCGTGGGATCATGACCTGAGCCGAAGACAGATGCTTAATGACTGAGCCACCCAGGCACCCCTTTTTGTCCTATTTTTAGTATTTTTGTATATATTTTATTATATACCTATAAATTAATTTACAAATAATTTATAAGTAAATGTATATATGTCCTAATATATATTCAAAAACTTTTACTGAACAATGTGTCTAATCAGTTTGGAAGGTATTGCTCCATACAAGAAATTAAATTGCTATAATTGAGAACTTAGAAAGGTTTCTATACTTTTGTTATTTCTTAGATGTAACAATTAATGAGTACTTAATTCCAAAATTTTGCACTTTTCTGATAAATTTGATTTTAAGACCTAAAAATATTTTTATTCTGTATACATTTTAAAATGTTTTGTCTTTTTCTTGTGAATGTAAAATTTAAGCATTACATTTTTAAGTATTTTCTTTCAGCTTTAATAGCACTTTCAGTAGTAAATTAAACTCTACTAGCAAAATTGAGGAACTGAGTAAATTTTGATAGTGAAGTGAGGGATACTGAAAATGAGTTTGTTTCTGGTATTTTGTGTAAGTAGTAATAATAAGACTTTCCCCTCTAGCCACCTCGTACGTCTCATCCTGTAGTGAAGTTTTCCTGTACAGACTGTGAACCGATGGTTATTGACAAATTGCCATTTGACAAATATGAGTTGGAACCTTCACCACTGACTCAGTTTATCCTGGAAAGGAAATCTCCTCAAACATGTTGGCAGGTGAGCTGAAAAACTATAGTGACTTAAAAGTTGGATATTCTTTTAAAAAAGTTAAATCAGTGATTTATAAAACATTTTGTAAAGGTCATTAAATATGAAGTCTTAACCACTCCCTTTTAACAGGTATATGTGAGCAATAGTGCAAAATATAGTGAACTTGGTCATCCCTTTGGTTACTTGAAAGCCAGTACAGCACTGAACTGTGTCAACTTATTTGTGATGCCTTACAATTACCCAGTCCTCCTTCCCCTTTTAGGTAAGTCATTCTTGTTGCATTCTCTGTGGCTCAGCATACGTACAAATTTTCCTAAAAACAAAGTTTGGGAACATCTCTTTGTAAGTTCTCATGTCTTGTGGAAATTAATGGAACTGTTTTTAATACTCTGAAATATTGAGCCTATCTTAGGTGGTTTTGTAGCAACCTGTGTATGTCTGTGGTAAATTAAAAGTCATTGTCAAAACACCTTTGATTGTATAAACTACTGAAGATACAGTGTTTTAAATTTTAAATATTCTAAGTTTTCTACAAGTTAGATTTCTTACATGGTTAGAATTGGTAATATAGGCTTTGTATTTGGTAAACTAGACATTTTGTAGAAGCATATATTTATAAATCTGAGTATATTTTCTAAGCATTTACCTGTACTTTAATTTTCATTTGGCAAATATTTTTCTAAATGAATGAATTTATTCCAAAACAATATAATAAAAGCCTAAAGTTAGTTTCTGGGGACCCTCTGGCTATAATTTTGAGTTATAATTTTAACTATTGGAGAAGACATCTTTCCCTCCAGGGAACCACATCAGATTTAAAAGTTATAGTCAAAGTATTAGGTATATTTTATAGAAAACATTGTGCATACTTTGCTTCTGTCCTCAAATCTGTTTTATGTCTAAGTCTAGATAGTGTATAGATTTTCTAGTGTATTTTCTGATTCTGCCTTTATTGTTACATGAAATATTATTACATGAAATACATGATTGGCATCTTTTTATGTTTAAAATGGTATTACTACTCAAAATTTGGGCAGAACCAAAAATTCTGCCCCTTTTAATTTTGTTTTTTAATGTCTGATGTTACTTTCTTACAAATAAGAAAGCTGACTTTAAAAATGAAATGTATTTGACTTGATTTTCATGTGTGGAAACAATGGATGATGATAGTTTGTTCACATTATACATTTATAGATGACTTGTTTAAAGTACATAAAGCAAAACCAACATTGAAATGGAGACAGTCGTTTGAAAGTTATTTGAAGACAATGCCTCCCTACTATCTTGGGGTAAGAATGTTATTGTTAAAAATAGAACTTGTTCTAAAATTTTACTTTATGCTTATAGTTTACTGTAGGTATTAAAACTTCTATTTGTTGCTATTACAGAATGTACAGAATATACAAATGTCATGAAAATTGAGTGTTCAAATGACCAGTATAGACGTAATGGGAAAGAAAGGTTTCAGTGATTTGTATAGTAATGATGATAACAATGATAATGATCATGATGATGTATATATGATGTATACATTAGGCCTGATATTATGCTAAGCATTTTACATGTATTAGCCTCATTTAATTTATTTTTCTTCTCTTCTTTTTTCTTTTCTTTTTTAATTTAAATTCAGTTAGCCAACATATAGTAGTCATTAGTTTTTGATATAATGTTCTATTAACCTCATTTAATTTATATAGTAACCCTATGAGATAGAAATCATCATTCCTATTTCACAGATGAGGAAACTAAGGCACTAACTGATTAAATAATTTGTCCAAGGCTACATAGCTAAGGTGTGGGAGACTGGAATTTAATCCCAGGCAGCCTGGCTTTTAGAATAGCTCCAGTTGTTGTACTCCCTTGTTAAATTGCAGGGTTTTTTTTTTTTATTAACATACAATGTATTATTTGTTTCAGGGGTACAGGTCTGTGATTCATCAGTCTTACACAGTTCACAGCGCTCCCCATAGCACATACCCTCCCCAGTGTCCATCACCCAGCCACCCCATCTCTCCCACCCCCCTCCACTCCAGCAACCCTTAGTTTGTTTCCTGAGATTAAGAGTCTCTTATGGTTTGTCTTAAATTGCACTTTTATAACTATTTTTCTTTAAGGGTACAGAATGGTTTTTGTTGCATTATTCCCTAGGTCTCCAGAAACATGTTTTTAGGTAGATAAGTATATATTCTCAGAGAATCATATATTTTTAGAACCATGAGTTTGTGATTACAGTTGACCCTTGAACAACACAGGTTTGAAGTGCATGGGTCCACTTATATGTGGATTTTTTCACATAAATACAAAGGAGGATTTTTTTGAGATTTGTGGCAATTTGAAAAACTTGCAGATGAGCCATATAGCCTAGAAATGTTAAAAAAAAAATTAAGAGAAACCTAGGTATTATTGTGAGAATATAGTATATATATAATACATATTACATACAAAAATTGATTATGTTATTAGGCTTCCAGTCAGTAGCAGGCTAGTAGTTAAGTTTTGGGGAGACAAAAGTTACACGTGGATTTTCGATTGTGTGGGGTAGGCACTTCTAACCCTCATGTTGTTCAGAGGTCACCTGCACTTAAAACCTCGTGTATCATAGTAGATAAGACCAATATTATTAAATACATTATTTATTGTATGAAAAGTAATTTCTTAAGGAGACCAATGTTAAAAGCATTTTTAAACATTACTTTTACTTTTAATGCAGGAATATTATAGCATTTGACTGTATCTAATCTTTCTAAATGGTCTCTACTAAGAGCATTAATTTATTGAGCTTTGAAAATCATATTTTTTAGTTGTAAGAGATAAGTTGTGTGTCTAGCACATAGTGCCTGCCATGTAAGAGTGAAAAGGAAGAAACACTGAATATGTACTGTTAAACATGTTGACTCATTTACGTTTCATAGCAACCTGCAGGATTTAGGCAAAGCTATATGGATTTTAAATATCAGAGCTGAGATTTGATTCCAGTTTGACACCAGTGCTTATACACTTTCTGATGTCAGTGAATGTCTGTCATCCTTTTCTGACTGCATCCCACTCACACATACTAGACTATCCTGCTAGTGACATCTTTCATTGCACAAATGGTGGAATCTCCTTACAGTTGAAAATTATTTCACTATACCACATCCACAGTAAATATTAGACTGGTTTTTCCTTCAGAGCTTGTTTCTATTTTTTCAGTTCAGCTAATAATAACAGTAGTAATGATTAACACTTACTGAATGCCTACTGTGTACTCAGTGCTTTTATATGTGCTTTACATGTATTAATTCATTTAATCCCATGACAACCCTTTGAAGCAGATACTATTGTCCTTTTCAAATGAGAAACTTTAGACCTAGAGAGGCTATATAACCTGGTCCAGGGCCACAAAGCTAGTGAATGGTTGAGCCATAACCCACACAGTTACCCAAGGTAGAAATCTTCCATTTTTCTTGCCTCCTTTTCACTTCTTAATTTCTATCAAATCTACCTCTGTGATATGTCTCCTGCCCATTTCTTCCAAACTTAGTATCTCCAGTGGTACTAAGGAGTCTAGGACTTTACCCTTTCTTGTCCCAGGTACTGTTAAAGTATAGCCTCTAATCCTTTTTAAGTATTTCAAGCTACCTTTCGTACCACTGGCAAACATTTTACTGAAATACAAATATGATTATGTTACTCTCTTATTGAAAAAAAGGAGAAATTTTTTTGAAGAAATCTTCAAAACTGACAATACATGTAGTCTTACATTTTTGACAAGCTTAGGATTGAGTGATGTTTTCTCTTTTCCTATAGCCTTTGAAGAAAGCTGTTAGAATGATGGGAGCACCTAACCTAATAGCAGACAGTATGGAATATGGACTTAGTTACAGTGTCATTTCATACCTCAAAAAATTGAGTCAACAGGTAATGTTAAGAAATAGAGCCATTAAGTATTTTGAATGGTTTTGGCTAAGATGCTTAACAGGCCAGATGTTAGTTCTGATGGTCCTAATGGAATTACATTGTATTTTAATACATTACGTTTTAAAGCCACATATATATTAGCATAATTCAGTCTCAAGTACATGGTATGCTGTGTTTCGGAATGTTAATTTGAAATAATAATTCCTAGTTTATGGAAATGGCTTCATTATTGTGGTCCTAGACTTTCTACCTGTGAACATTCATGTTTTCTTTTGAGAAATTTATGTTAGAAAGTTGTTTTTCTTAGACAAAAATCAGTTTCTTTTGCTTTATGTTTTAAAACCTGTAGTTTTTCTCTTTCAAAAATGGGAGTTTCTTTTGAAATATTTGTAAAAAACACTGAATTTTGTCATTTTGAGCATAAATCACATTAATAGATACTCTGGTGGTCAAGCAGTATACAGTTAGACTGCCAAGATATTAATACCATATAAAATACATTATTTTTCCAGTACTTCTGCCATCTGTACTTTAACTGCTCATTGAGATGTAGGTTGGATAGAGTCAAAATATTGCTACTTGTTTTCCAGTGAAAAAATACATCATTATTTGTTATACCTATGAACATTTAGTTATGTGGTAATAATAGTGTCTTTAGATAAATACTGATGAGATTTTTTTTTTTCTAATTTTATATGACCTCTGAATTGGAAATCCATATTTTTATTTAGGATGCATTTATATTTCATGGTTTAAGTGTAGTGGGTATTAGTACATAAAAATAAATTGAAATTGTTTTTGTTTGCCCTGCTCCAAAAGGTTATAATTGTAATGATTTAAAACTGTAAGACATTTTTATTTAAACTATCTTCAGTTTACCAAGAACTTGACATAACCTATATGCTACTTGAGTTTATAATTGCACACATACTTAATTTATAGAAGACCAAAACTATTAGTATTTAATTTACTAATTTAGATTATGTCAAGACTAAATCTTATTTATTTTTACTTTAGGCTAAAATAGAATCTGATCGAGTCATCGGATCTGTAGGCAAAAAAGTAGTACAGGAAACTGGAATTAAAGTCCGAAGCCGATCACATGGTTTATCAATGGCTTATAGGAAAGATTTTCAACACTTGCTCCAGGGAATTTCAGAGGATGTTCCTCACAGACTGCTAGACCTTAATATGAAAGAATACACTGGGTTCCAAGTTGCTTTGCTCAATAAGGTAATAGTTATGTGAATTTAGTACTGTTCTAGTTATATTCTATTGTATTGTTAAATAAATCAGATTTTCCATTAACTGTTACTTAGTTTGCCCAAACTTCAGAAGTACTTGAATGCCTCTGAAGAATAATGATTCTTGAATCATTGAATTTTAGAATTAAAACAAACATTGTGCATGCTGAATGGATGAATACGTGGACTGATGAGTAAACCAACCCATTCATTTTATAGATGAGAAAACAGATGGGGTGCCTGGCTCACTCAGTTGGTAGAGCATGTGACTCTGGATCTTGGGGTCATGAGTTTGAGCCCCATTTTGGGTGTAGAGATTACTTTAAAAAAAAAAAAAAGGCAAGAAAGAAAACAGAGGCTTAAAGATTGCCTGAAGTTACATAGCTAGTCTTAGAGTTCACTGCAGTTTGGTATTTATACTGATGACCTTGGGTACATAGCATGATCCTAAAATGCTTTATGAATATTCATTATTAAAAAGATCTTCATCCTAGTAGCCTTTTTTGTAGAGACAAGGTGATCTAAAATTTATATGGAAATTTCAATGTCCTAGAATAGATAAAACAATTTTACAAAATAATAAAGTTAGAATACTTGTACTATCTAATTTTGAAAGTTACTGTAAAGTTGTAGTGATCATCAGCATGTTGTGTTGTTGGCGTATGGGTAAGCATATAGATCAGTAGAACAGAAGAGAGTATAGAAGTAGGCCCTCACACATGCAGTCAATTTTTTTTATTATGTTGTGTTAATCACCATACATTACATCATTAGTTTTTGATGTAGTGTTCCATGATTCATTGTTTGCTTATAACACCCAGTGCTCCATTCAGTATGTGCCCTCTTTAATACCCTTCACTAACCCATCCCCTACCCCCTTGCCTCTAGAACCCTCTGTTTCTCAGAGTCCATAGTCTCTCATGGTTCGTCTCCCCCTCCGATTCCCCCCCCTCATTTTTCCCTTTCTACTATCTTCTTTTTTTTTTTTTTTAACATACAATGTATTATTAGTTTCAGAGGTACAGGTCTGTGATTCATCAGTCTTACACAATTCACAGCGCTCACCATAGCACATACCCTCCCCAGTGTCCATTACCCAGCCACCCCATCCCTCCCACCCCCCACCACTCCAGCAACCCTCAGTTTGTTTCCTGAGATTAAGAATTCCTCATATCAGTGAGATCATGATATATGTCTTCTCTGATTGACTAATTTTTAACAGAGGTGCCAAAATAATTCAGTGGGTAAGAAGACATGTCTTTAGAAATAGTGATGGAACAGTTGGACACCCATATTCAAAGTAATAAACTTGACCATTATCTCACATTACTTGAAGCACTCATGGTCTTAAATGTAAAACCTAAAACTATAAACTACTAGAAGAAAACAGGAGAAAGTCTTTATGACATTGGGTCAGGGGTCATCGGAGATTTTTCAAATATAACACAAAAAGCACACACACAAAACTTGATAAATTAAAGTTCATTAAAATTTAAATTTTTGTCTACAAAAGAAACTTTGTAAAATGAACAGGCAAGCTACAGCCTGGGAGAAGAGTGTATATAGAACAAAGCATTTGTATCAAAATTTATAAAGAACTACAGCTCAGTGATAAAAAAAATAAACATCTAATAAAAAATGGGCAAAATCTTTGAACAGATACTTCACCAAATAAGATACACAAATTCGAACACATGTAAAAAGATGCTGTACCTTAATGGCCGTTAGGGAAATGCAAATTAAAACTATAATGTGATCCCACTTCCCACCCACTAGAATGGCTCTACTTACTATATAACCATGAATTTATTATCTACATGAGAGAAATGAGGATATATGTCCATATAATGGATTTGTATGCAAATGTTCATAGCAGCATTATTCATAATCGCCAAAAGCTGAAAACTATTGTTCATCAACTGGAAAATGGATAAAAATAGGCTATATCCATAGAAGGAATACTACTCTGCAGTAAAAAAAGAACAGACTGCTGATAACATTAAAAACATGGATGAATCTCAAAACATCATCCTTAGTGAAAAAAGTCAGATAGAAAAGATTTGATATAGCAAAATTCCATTTATAAAATGGAATGTAGGGCGACAGGAAGCAGATCAGTGGATGCCTGGGGATAGGAAAATGGATTGACTACAAATGGGCACAAAGAACTTTTCTGGGATGATCGAAGTGTTTTTAAACTGGATTGTGGTGATGGTTTCACAACTGTAAATTTACTGACACTCCATCAAACTGTATACCTTAAATGGGTTAATTTATTGTATGTGAATTATACATCAAAGCTATGTTTCTTTAAACCTTCAGAGTCTTTAAAATTTGGAAATTCGTTTTATAAGATACTTACTTCCCTTGGCCAGAATATATAATAACATCTTGAAAGATGTGAATTTATTTGGTTGAACTCAATTTTAATCTTCGGGTTCCCAAAACAGTACATTAAGACTGCATCATAATTCTTTATTCTATTTTTAAAGCTAATGAGACTTGTATATCTTATTTCCAAACCTGTACTTCAGGCTAGAGATTTTAGTCTCTTTTAATTCTATATTTAAAAATAAATTTTGGGGGCGCCTGGGTGGCTCAGTCAGTTGAGTGTCTGCCTTTGGCTCAGGTCATGGTCCCAGGGTCCTGGGATCGAGCCCCGCATCGGGCTCCCTGCTCAGCGGGAAGCCTGCTTCTCCCTCTCCCACTCCCCCTGCTTGCGTTACCCCGCTTGCTGTGTCTCTTTCTGTCAAATAAATTAATTTAAAAAAAAAAGTTTAAATAAAAAAAAATTAAAAAAAATAAAAATAAATTTTGTCTTTGAATGTTTTTCAACAGGATTTGAAGCCACAGACATTTAGAAATGCGTATGACATACCAAGGCGGAATCTTTTGGATCACTTAACACGAATGAGATCTAATCTTTTGAAGAGCACCCGCAGATTTCTTAAAGGACAGGATGAAGGTTAGATCATGGTTTTAAATAATGGTATTTCTTTGGTGAATTTCTTTCTTTATATTAAAAAAGCATGGTATGATAATGTAGCATTTAAAGAATTACTATAGTAGTATTATATTTTCTTTGTAAATTCAAACAAATGAAGTAAGAAGTGAGTCATCCCCCATTCTCGACACTTTTTCTATCATCACTGTTGTCCCAAATTCTATTCCCCAGAGGTGACAATCTTTGTTAGCAGCTTAGTTTCTTTTTTAAAGGCTTTGGTCATGCATTCACACACACACAAAATCATTTTCTTGTGATAACCTGGTATCTGGTGTTTTAACTTGGTTGGTCAGTACATGTCCTGTTCCTTCAGCTGTATCCGTGGCATATACTACATATCAAGTCAGATGAGAATTTAACTCTTGGCCATCTCTGATGTAAGCATTCCAACCATAGCTTTATATAAAGAGGATTATCTGTGTGATATATCTTTTCTGTAAATTTTGCTATAATTAAATTCTGCTTAATTGGAATAGAGTAGAAGAGACATTCCTTTTCATGGTAATGTTAACACATATTGCTTATTTTGCACACTCAAATAAACTGCAATATTTTTGCTTTGTTTAGAAGATAAAATCAATTCTTTCAAATTTTTACTTTTTTTTTTTTTTTTTAAAGATTTTTTATTTATTTATTCATGAGAGACAGAGAGAGAGAGGCAGAGGGAGAAGCAGGCTCCCAAGGAGCAGGGAGCCCGATGTGGGACTCGATCCTAGGACCCTGGGATCATGACCTTAGCCGAAGGCAGACGCTTAACCATCTGAGCCACCCAGGCACCCTTAAATTTTATTTTAAAAATCTCAAAAAGACTTCATTTTTGTCACAATATTTATAGTGACAACACACTAATTTAGCACATATCATAAGGGAAGACTTCCTAGAATAACACCAGGTAGCGTTCATATGTAAGAAGACATTACTTGATAATTAAACAGTGTTGTTTTAGTGAGGCTAACTTTTGTTGTTACTCTCTTCTATTTGAAAAGATCAAGTGCACAGTGTTCCTATAGCACAAATGGGGAATTACCAGGAATACCTCAAGCAAGTACCTTCTCCACTAAGAGAACTTGATCCTGATCAGCCTCGGAGGTTGCATACGTTTGGCAACCCTTTTAAGCTAGATAAAAAGGTAAACTTGAAATGTTCCATTGTATAATTCATTTGTGGATTTAACAGTTCTTAATTTAACTAAAGTAAGCTACTTTTCTTGGTAGACTAATAAATGTCAACATACTTATAAAATAGTTGCTCTAATGGGGATTGGAATTAGTTGTGCCGTTTAAAGACTGTATGTAAATCCAGGGAAATTATATTCTTTTTTGTTATAGGGTATGATGATAGATGAAGCAGATGAATTTGTGGCTGGACCTCAAAATAAACATAAACGACCTGGAGAACCAAAT
Source organism: Halichoerus grypus (assembly GCF_964656455.1). Lineage (NCBI taxonomy): Eukaryota > Metazoa > Chordata > Mammalia > Carnivora > Phocidae > Halichoerus > Halichoerus grypus. The sequence goes on along the minus strand of NC_135715.1, from coordinate 60,485,657 downwards.
ATGCAAGGGATCCCTAAAAGACGTCGCTGTATGTCTCCACTACTAAGAGGCAGACAACAGAATCCAGTTGTGAACAATCATATTGGAGGAAAAGGACCACCTGTACCTATGACTCAAGCACAGCCAGATCTTATTAAACCCCTTCCTCTTCATAAAAGTAAGAGTTTAAAAAAAAAAAAACATTATTTGCTGCTTTTGTTTCTTTGTGGGGGAAGAGATTTTTTAATAGACTATAGAAAATACTGATTGATAAAGCCCAAGAGTGTTTAGAGAAGATACTTGTTTCTGCTAATTAGCATGTAATCATTTTATATGTCTTTTTAATGAACATTTGTTGGACATTTCATATATTTATTATGCTTTATTATAGCTAGCATGATCTAAATATCATTTACAAGTCTTAAGTTTTTCAAAATAAGTTATTAGAGGGGCATTATCAGTATCCACAGAATGATGTTTTTCAATTTCAGGTTAATTCAACAACTAATTGTTAAATACGTATGCTATTGTAAACAGTGCTAGGCATTGAAGTATAGCAGTGAATGAGACAATAGTGATCTCTGCCTTCATTTATAATGAGTAAGGAAAGATAGTCATTGAATGTTTCATTAGAAGTGTGATGAATGTTATAAAGGGGAAGTCAAGTATGTTTTGGAAGCATGTGGTAAGAGGATTTAACTTATTTAGTTTGTGGGGTCAAGACCCTTTACTGAGGAAGTTATGTTTAAGCCAACATTTGAAGGGTGAATGGGAGTTGTTTCACTAAAGCTGTGCATTTAGTAGTAGTGCTAAGCAGTTTGCTGCATGCTACTATATGCTACAGTGGTGGTAAAGAAGAATATGTGCAAACATATACACTAAAGAGAAGGGATTAAGGGAACTGAAAGAAGCCTAGTATAGCAAAGGTGTTGGGAATGAGATAAGGTAAGAAATGAAAGATAGGCTGAGGCCAGATCATGGAGGGCCCTGGAGGCCATTGTAAAGATTCTAGACTTTAAGGACAATGAGAATCTTTGAAAGGTTTTGAAGAGCGAGTGACCTGATCTGATTAGCATTTTATAAAGACCAGGCCAACTGTATTGTGTGGAATATTGTTAGGGAAGAACAAGAATGGATTTAGGGGAACCCTTAGTGAATTAATGATTGCATTAATTATAGGTAGTGATTATTTGTAGTCTATAACATCTTAACTGGAGAGAAACCAAATATTCTATACTTCCTGATAGAATTATATAGTGTCTTGCCAAAAAAAAAAGAAAGAAAGAAAGAAATTGAACCTTAATCTGATCAAGCCTCTAGATCTAACTACCAATTTATAGGAAATGCAAAGGATAGAGAAACATATTAAATGACAAAACAGGCTACAATTGGCATAATCTGGATTGTGGGGAACTGTAGGACAAAGAAAATGGGGTCTATATGTTTCCAGAAAAAAATGCATAGAAAAAAAGAGAGGTTATAGAAGGATTTTATAGGTTAAAAAGGTAGTTAAAAGACATATAAACCAATTACATTGTACAGGGCCTGATTTGGACCCTGAAACAAATAAAATCGAACTTTCCCTACAAATAGAAAATGTATAAGACATTGTGGACATTGATAGGATATTTGATGTTGTTAAGTAATTATTATGGATGCACAGAAACTAGTTAGGAAACCCAGGGAAGAGCTAATGACCTGGCAGTGGAGTTTGGAGAACGTGTATTTGAGAAATACTTGGAAATACCAGTAAAGACATGGTGATGACGGACTGGATATTGGAGCCAGGGCAAGAGAGGAGTTGAGAGATGCTGGGTAGACAAGGGTGACAGGGTGGAGTGGAAGAAGAGAGGATGAGTGAGTTTAGAAGCGCCCATTAAATAGCCACGTGGAGATCCTGGGGTAGAAGATGGGTATTTTAGTTTAGACCGCCGAAGAAGAGACGGGGGAAAAAGAGGGAGATGCAGGAGGCAGTCTTAACCTCCATTGGAGTGAATTAAATCACACCAAGGGAAACAATGAGAAGCAGCAGCCTAGAACAGAACTTTGAAAGTGCCAAAGTTAAGGAGAGAAACAAGGTTCAAAAAAGGAGACTTGAGAAAGAAGAATCCAAGAAATAGGAGATGAGAAGAATTTGGTGTCATGAGAGCTAAAGGGAAAGAGAATTGAGTGGTTGGTAGTCTCAGATACTTAAACAGATCGGTCAAGAGGATTGGAAAGTTCTATTGGTCTTTGGCTACCTTAGCAAGAGCCAATTCTGGTGGAGTAAAGGGGACAGAACACTATAAAGAAGTGGGTTGAGGAGTGAAAGATGAGAAAATGGAGACAATGAATGTAAATAACCAGTTTAAGAAGTTCAGCTGTGGGGAAAATTGGACAGCTATATACAGAAGAATGAAACTCAACCATTCTCTTACACCATACACAAAGATAAACTCTAAATGGATGAAAGACCTCAATGTGAGACAGGACATGACATGTCTCCAAAGGCAAGGGAAACAAAAGCGAAAATGAGCTTTTGGGACTTCAAGATAAAAAGCTTCTGCACGGCAAAGGAAACAGTCAACAAAACTAAGAGGCAACCCACAGAATGGGAGAAGATATTTGCAAATGACATTACAGATAAAGGGCTGGTATCCAAGATCTATAAAGAACTCCTCAAACTCAACACCCAGAACACAAATAACCCAGTCAAAAAATGGGCAGAAGACATGAACAGACACTTCTCCAAAGACATACAAATAGCTAACAGACACATGAAAAAATGTTCAACATCATTAACTATTAGGGAAATTCAAATCAAAACCACATTGAGATACCACCTTACACCAGTTAGAATGGCAAAAATTAACAAGGCAGGAAACAACAAATGTGGGAGAGGATGTGGAGAAAGGGGAACCCTCTTACATTGTTGGTGGGAATGCAAGTTGGTACAGCCACTTTGGAAAACAGTATGGAGGTTCCTCAAAAAGTTAAAAATAGAGCTACCCTATGACCCAGCAATTGCACTACTGGGTATTTACCCCAAAGATACAGATGTAGTAAAAAGAAGGGCCATATGCACCCCAATGTTTATAGCAGCAATGTCCGCAATAGCCAAACTGTGGAAGGAGCCGAGATGCCCTTCAACAGATGAATGGATAAAGAAGATGTGGTCCGTATATATAATGGAATATTACTCAGCCATCAGAAAGGATGAATACCCATCATTTGCATTGACATGGATGGAACTGGAGGGGATTATGCTAAGTGAAATAAGTCAAGCAGAGAAAGACAGTTATCGTATGGTTTCACTTATATGTGAAACATAAGGAATAGCACGGAGGACATTAGGGGAAGGAAGGGTAAAACTGAAGGTGGGGGGAATCAGCGAGGGAGATGAACCATGAGAGACTATGGATTCCGGGAAACAATCTGAGGGTTTCAGAGGGGAGGGGGTGGGGGGATGGGTTAGCCTGGGGATGGATATTAAGGAGGGCACGAGTTGTAATGAGCACTGGGTGTCATACGCAAATAGTGAATCATGGAACACTGCATCAAAAACTAATGATGTATGGTGACTAACATAACATAATAAGATAAATAAAATAAAATTTTTGTGTATGTATATATAATTGTAAAAAACAAAGAAGTTTAGCTGCCTTGGGGAGATGGGAAAAGAGAATGATAGCTGGAAGAAGTCATGGGGTTAAAGATGGTGACTTTGCTTTGTCTTTAAGATGACAGAGTTGAGCATGTTTAAATGCTGGTGTGATGGAACCAATAGATAGAGGTTGAAAATGAAGACGAGAGAAAGCATAATCAGCACAAAATCACTGGGAAGGCAGAAGGGAATGGTCCAGAGCCCAGATGAAAGAGTGCGGCTTCCACTGAAGCAGAATGGATGTGGGCACAAGTTTAACAGTGGGAAGTAGAGAAGTTCCTGTTTCACGGCTCTGCTTTTCTTTCCCCTGTGAAGTAGGCGACATACACTACCGAGAGGGAAGGAGAGATTTGGGAAAGTCAGAGATGTTAAGAGAGTGGAGAAGGTTAGAATGGTCTTTAGTGGGAGAGGGAGAGAAGGTTGTAATAAGATTGCTAGGTAGTGCTAAGATCCAGGAATACTTGGCTGGTGATGGTGATAACTCTGCAGAGCTGGATCATATTTCTCCAGTAGTGCTCATCATTCCAAATGCAGGTGTCTAGAGCAAGCAGATAGAGAGTCGTCACATTTGGAGTTTTGCCTGGCAGGTATCATGGGAGGACAATATAAAGAGAATTTAGGACACTGTTAAAAAGTAATACATTATGGGATGTAAGTTGGATAGATAAAAAAGAGGCATCTAGGAGGTAGGATCTGATGAATAGGAGGGAGAAAATGGAGGAGTTGCTGGAATAAGAGTCTGGCTGAGTTAAGAAAAACAGCGGGGGTCCTGCAAAGATAAGGCTTATACTCCTCTATCCATGGGTTTGTGTTTGATTTGCGAGGCAAACAAGATGAGAAATTAAAGAATTGAGAGGCCATGTATTTGGCAGGTGATCTGCATAGACATTGAAGTGTCACATACTACAGTACTTCTCAAACTTTAGTGTGTAATTGAATCACCAGAGGATCTAGTTAAACTGCAGATTCTAATTCATTGTTTGGAGGAGGGCTCAAGATCATCATTTCTAGCAAACTCTCTGATGGTGGTGCTAATACTGCTTGTATTTGAGTAGTAATGACTAGGACAATGCCCAAGGGACATGGGGGTATAAGGAAATCTGTGAACCAGGTGTGACCACAGAGGTGTACCTTAGAGATCAATAAAGCTAGTGATAAGGAGAGAGAGAATGAGCAGAGTGGCATAGTTGAGCCTCGGAAGAGCAAGAGTGTTACAGGAGTGCATGGAGAAAGTATCTTAAAGTGGCACTAGAAGGTGAAGGAGTCAGTGACTCCACATCCTTATTTTAAGTCTGTGGAGAGTGTTTGAGAGAAAGTAATTTCACTTCAAGTCTGAAAAGAGGAGCAGTTTCTTGGCCAGAGAGCTGGGTTTCAGTTAAAGCAGGAGTTGTTGTAGAGAATATTCAGGAAAATTTGCAAATCATGGAAGGGGATTTAGGGAGGGAGTCAGAAGTCTAAGGGATTTTTGTGGGAATGTGTTTACCTTTTGGACAGTAAATGAGGGAAGTAGAGATGACTTTAGCTGGTGTCCTGGAGGTTTGGTGAGCAGTCTGGGAACTTCTAATTTAGCTGCTTTCTGTGGGGGGCCAGAGTTTGCAAGCTTTTTTTTTTAAGTCTAGTAATCTGATGAGCTGCTGTGGGCACCAGGCTGTTCTGTGTTGCTCAAGTAACAAAGACTGGCTGGGTGGTTATAAGAAAAGAGTGTGCTATCAAGTGACCAGTTTGACGGTGTGTTCCCTGCAGAGTATTGAGCAGTTTGGACTTCCTGTGTTTACTTTTGCCTCTAAATGATAGTACGTGTATAAGGCAGAGGTTGGTTGGAATGAGCTAAGGCTCTCTATATGTTTCCCTAAAGTATTAGAAATCTACTTGTTCAGTAAAATCGCCATAAAATAAAGCAGAGAACTAAAAGTTGCTTGCAAGTATCTTTTATTTTTTTCTCAAGGGCAAAAGTTGTACAGATTTTGTAAATACTATAAATGTTTCACATTGAAATCCACCATCTCTTTGGCAGAGCTTAAGATCATATCATATTATTTGTTAATTTGCATCTGTCAAGGAGATTAGTTGTGATTTGCTGTAATATTATTTGTAGCTTTTTTTTTTTACTGTGTTCTTTGAAACTGGCTCACGTCATTTTTTTTTCTTATCTTTGTTTTTAGTTTCAGAAGCCACTAATGATTCGACAATAGATGATGTGGTTGAAAATCACGTTGCAGACCAACTTTCATCAGATATTACACCAAATGCTATGGATGCTGAATTTTCACCTTCTTCCCCAGCCAATTTACTGGAACGACCAACCAATCATACAGAGGCTCTTGGTCATGACCATTTAGGAACTAATGACCTCACTGTTGGTGGATTTTTAGAAAATCATGAGGAACCAAGAGATAAAGAACAGTGTCCTGAAGAGAATATACCAGCATCTTCACTCAACAAAGGAAAGAAATTGATGCATTGCAGAAGCCATGAAGAGGTCAACACTGAACTAAAAGCACAAATAATGAAAGAGATCCGAAAGCCAGGAAGAAGTAAGTATAATTAGAGGCACACCTCGTATTTGACTTCTGTGTGTGCTCAAAGAAGTCAAATTAACTAAAAACATAGATCTGATTCTAGATCATCTGATCTATTATATATTCCTTATATATACAGCTATATAAGATTTGGTTCTTTATTCAACCTACAAACACTAAATATCTACTACATCCAAAGTATTATAGTGTAGTTATGGTAAGCAGGAGGGACTGAGAGCAGAGCTTAAAGAACACATAGATAAATTGCACATAGTTCCTACCATGACAGGAACCTGGAGTCCTGAGTATTTTTCTACATAGCAACTGCAATTGAATGTAGCAGCAAACCCAAAAAGATGGAGTGAGTATTAGATGACTTCATATCTGTGAAGTTCCTGGCATAGTGTCTACCACTGCCTTTAAGGTTTAAACTATGATAGTGACCAGGGATGTGTTTAGGCCAAAAAACAGAAGTTATAAAATCTGTCTGTTACGTGAATACTAAAGAACTTTGTGGGATAAAATTTCAATATTATTGGCATTCATTCAAAAGATGTTGACAAATCACCTGCTGTGATGATACAGTGACCCACGGGTGGTTCAGAAGTGGGTAAGACAGCCCTTGCCATTTAGGGGCTTATAGTCCTTGGCAGGGTTTTAGGTGAAAACTTGAAACTGAAATAGCACTCGTACCCATCTACCCCCTCCCCCATCTGCCCCTCCCTACCATGGGAACTGTAGTTTAGAATTTGAATTACAAGGATGGAGGCGCCTTGCTTCTTTTTCAGTGGCACTATCAGAAAGCTCTTCACTTATTTTTCTAAGCTTTATGTTTGATATCTTCATGGGAACTTTTACCAAGAATGCAGTTTTACATGTTATTTTATCTTTGCTGATATATGATGAAATATATGTATTATAAAATTCTTAGTGGTGAAAATTTTACAAAGAATGTCTTGGTTTCTGTAGTATATCTTGATATAGTAAACTGCGGTAGAAAAATATTGAATAAGAGTGTGTAGAAAAGCCACTTAATTTTTTCTTTTTGCTTCTCTTGTTTTAAGAATATGAAAGAATCTTCACGTTACTGAAGCATGTGCAAGGCAGTTTACAAACAAGACTAATATTTTTACAAAATGTCATTAAAGAAGCATCAAGGTAAATAATCTATTGCACATTTTGAAATGATTATGAAATGAGTCCCCAGATTACAGTCAGTATTTTAATAATCTCTATTTTGTACTTATGGTATCATGCATATATATGACACACCCATGTGTATATAAGTTCTTCTTCTTTTTTTTTAGTTTATTGAAAGAATTCACGCAAAAAACAGCCATACAGATTCTTCACCAATTATGGACCTTTTCTCCCTACAGATTACAGATACTTGCATAATTCTCATTTATCCTACTCTGTGGCTTTTTGGGGGTCTTTATATTTAATAGCCTTTAATTTTTCTCCTTTGTATATTTGGACTATAGTTAATATTAATCATTGATTAGAAATAACCTTGAAAGACAATATTTGGATGCAGTTCATTTGTACGTAGGAAAACATGTAATTAAGGGGAGCAGAGTTGGACAAATGGGCCTTATTCTGATTGCTTCAGTAGCCCAGGATTATGTACTTTAATACAAAGAATGTGGATCAAGATTATGAAGGGTAACTATGAAGTGCAATTAACTGGAAAGCATAGTTGTATGAGTTTAGGGAGTACAGAAACATTTATTTTTCCTTTAAGACTTCTTTAGTATTCTAAGAAAACTTAGTGTTATCTGACCTTCTAAATATACCGACCCTCCAATAGTCCCCCAGTTTCTTCCATGCTACGCATAAAGGTATTTTTAGATAGAGCAGTTAATTTTTTTCCTTTTTTTTGGAGTGGCTAGAGCATAGGCCACTTTGAAGGTTCAAGATAAGACCATAACTTTTCATGTTATTTATTTTGAGTATTTAACCTATTCTTTTCTTTATGTAACATTCTATCAACTCAAACTTCATCATGGATTTAGCTATATTCCTGGTGCCTGCCCTCTACTTCTGCCACCTTTTAGAGAGATGTGTAATATTGTGGTGGTTATTCCTATGAATTTACAAGTAGAGAGGAAGTGGGTATAGATTGGACAGCATTTTTGGATATTCTAAAAAGCATCAGCAGTATGAGTATTTATGTAGATGGATGCAATTTTATTCTACGTATTAGTGAAAAAAATTTCAAGTCACCACTTGAACTTTAAATGTTTGCTATAACCTATATCACAGATATCTAATTATCCTTGATTTGCTAGCTTTCAAATTATAATAGTAGAACTCAAGGGTTTTTTAATGCTACCATCCAACTATTCATTTCTTCTTCTGTTTTGTGGGGATTATATTCATACTTTTTTCACATTCCTTTCAACATTCAACTTTTAAAAAGCATCAGAAGCTATTGGAGTCATTGCTTTGGGAGTCCAAATTTTGTTGGAATATTTGTAACCATTGTAAATGTTAGGGGTTTTTTGTTTTTCTTTTTGGATGTAGAACAGATAACTTGCTTCTGTTGTACCTGGGCCTGGATTATTTGTTTTAGGAACAAACTGTAATTCTGCACTGATAAAATAATTTGCTTATTTTCCAGTGAATTTTATATATCATAAAGTTGTTTTTTCATTTTCATTTTCCTTTGAAAAATCTTCCCAAGGCAGTTTCTGTCTTTGAAAAACAAAACGAAACAAAATTATACTGATCTATATCCATTAAAAAGAAATTGAGAGCGCTATTACTTATTTTTTTTTATACAGGTTTAAAAAACGAATGCTAATAGAACAACTGGAGAACTTCTTGGATGAAATTCATCGAAGAGCCAATCAGATCAACCATATTAATAGCAATTAAAAGAAAACAGAATGTGGCCACTTATTTCACTATCTTCTCCAAATACAAAGTAAATACAAGACTGTTGTGATCTTGCATTCATTTTTTGACATGCATTGTTGGCTATTTGAAATACTAAGAGCAAGTCTACAGATCCTTTTTCCATCATTTTACAGTGACCTTTTCTTCATTTTGGTTTATTTTTGTAATGTGAAAAATATCACTCTAAAACACATTTTTATTTAACAAACTAAAAATATTCCTCCAGATCTCTTGCTTGTCATTGACTCTTGCGTGTCAATTTCCCTCAGGTTCTATTTTCTTAAACCAACCTTTAAAATTGTCACCTCTGTTAAGGTTGAACTTTGCCAAAAAAAAATAAAAAAGAAGTTACTTTGTAATTTTTGGGGAAAAAAGCACATACATTAAAACTAGGTAATGTTTTGTATATACAGTTATTTTGGATATATTATTGTAAGTTGTACAAATGTATTTTGAAGAATATTTAAGAAAAGCACTTTTGTTATTCCATCAATAAATGCTCTATTTTACTCTTGTGTGGTTTAGGAAATAATCACATTTAAAATCATTTAAAACCATCTTAAGGGTAATGGAATTTTAAAGGCCTTGCTTTTTGAGCATTGGAAAAATACACCACTTGAAGTTCATATTTGTTAAAGCTAACTGTAATTACCTGTTACATAACCTGCATTGTCTTCTTACTCTATGTTCTTAGATTTTGTTGGCCACACCAACATATTCCCATTTCTGCCTAGATAATAGAAATGACGGTATCTGGGGCAAATAGGCAGACACTTTAAAAGCTGTTTAAAAGCAAAAATCTTTAATACTGGTTTCTTTAATCCCAACACTTTTTTCTTTTCTCACTAGGATTTTGGATGGCACTAAGTTGAAGCTGTTAGTTAGGGAGTTGTAAGTTTGGGGGGCATCACATACTCTGAAATGTCTAGTCTTTAGCAGCTTGACGCCATGCTTACAAAAGTCCCACAACAAATTGGGGGTTCAAAGGGGATCTCTTTGTTCTCCTCTGCTATTCTTATACATATAAACTCCATTTTGTTTAGAGGCTAAATGGAAAGCAAACATTTAAGATGACTTCGCTCATTGTGCATTTCCCCTGACTTATCCAGGATAAGGAACAACCAACACTGTTCACTGTCCACTCTCAGTCCAACATGACCTCACGTGTCTTCACTGAGGACATGACCCTATGACCAGACTCACTCACTCACCTTTCATAGATCACTGCTGTGCCTTGTAGTGCTTTTGGGTAGAAATGAAGGTTAAAATACATTTAGATTAAGAGAGGGCAAAATAAATTTATAAAATTATAGTAAAATTGATGGACTTTTAGTTTCATAATATTTGAAAATCACATACCCTTATCTTTTTACACTTTAGCAGAGGCTTTTTAAAATTTCAAGGGTATAGCAGAATGCAATTGTAACTTTTTATGAAGAAAAGCATAGATGAAAGTGGAGAACATGCTTGAGATCTCTTAATTTAGTCTAGGGGATTTGAAACTCTCCCAATGCTGAAGACAAATCCTGTTGAGAAAAAGAGGCATTTAATGTAATGTTACATAGTATTTTCATATGCAATTCTTTAAACCTTTTTTACCTCCACAAATACCTTTAAAGCAGGATATCATTTAATAGATGGAATTGTTAAGGTAATTACCTGCAGTCACTGCTAAATTCAAGAGCTACACAAAATCCAGAATATACTGTCTGGTCTTAAATTGTCTTTATGTATATTTTGATTCTGTGATTAATAGAAGGGATTACAAGTCTATTCAGATAAAAGTTCATACTTAACAAGAATATTTAGGAAAGGGATTCAGTCTTTTCCAATGTTTAGCAGCTTTCCTTATCAGGAAGTTCTTATTTCCCTTTTACAGATTGCTGATGAGGTAATGATCCTTTAAACCCTTCACCTTTATTACATTTTTTGGGATGAACCCTAGAAGGAGTTGGGAAGAGAAACAGTTTGTTCAGTCTCCTCTTTCTGTCCTTAATCTCTCTGCCATCATACTCTATGGCCTGCCTCATCCAAAACCTAGTCACAAGGTTTGAAACCAATCGAAACTCAAGCTTAATATCCCATCTTGCAGGTTTTTTACATTTTAAGAAACTGGGCATATTAGTAAATTAGTAAAATACTATAGAATTCTTGTAAGCAAAGGGGAGGGAGGGAGTATATTTCAGGGGAATATCATGCCTCTTAGGTCCTTTAGATCACTGGGTGGCTTTAGGCTGGACAAGTGATATTCTCCAACAGTGTAATCTTGAGATTAAGATCGTTTTTCTTAATGTTCCCAAATGTGTCCCATTTGTCAATGGATTCATTATTTGCCCTAAACAGTAAGATTTGTCAATTTGGTGTAATGAAGGCTGAGACTGATTTCTATCTCTTTGATACCACTCTCTCACCAGAAGAGTAGCCACCTTGAATCATGTGGGCAAATACCTCCCAGAAAGAGTAAACTCACAAGGACTATATTTAGATGTGTGGCGGATTATGGAACTGGTTTTGGATTAGCCTTTTATTTTCATTGTTTATTGAGGCAGTTGTGAAAACTCCGATCATTGAAATAGTGGTGTGTCCTTTACTAGTTCAAAGGTTTTACGTCATTTTTATGCAGTTGAATTCCAAAAGAGAAATCGTTCTCTTTTAACTGTCATCATCTTTTATTGGCTATCAGCTTTTGACAATGACCTTTCTGTTCACGTTTATAGTCCTGTCTCTGTTTCTTGAGGAAGTAGAACCTGTCGTTTTTTTCATCTTTCATTTTTTTGACATGTATCCTTTCCAAGAGAGGGCTCTCTGTTGCCTGTTCTGAGTGATAAGTGACAATTTCATCTAATAAACATGGGGTTGGAATGATCATGGTGAAATCCTAGGAGAATATATTCTGTTGATGGACTTTTTCTCCCCAAATAATCCCAAAATAGATTATTTCCTAGTGAATGATTATCTTCATCCTTTTTGTCACAAAAGTGTTCCTTTGATTTCTAGCACAAGTTACAGCAGTATGCAAATGATTCTCAGATAAAATGATGTTGACAGTATTTCCTTAACAATTTGTGTAAAACCTATGCGTAATTCTCATTATTCTAACTTTTGACTTTTTTTCTCTCCATAAATAAAAATAATGCCTGATGTTTAGTTAAAGTAGATCCACTTTTGCTTGATTTTGTTAGTCTTGTTCCATCCTATTTCTTTTTAACACATTGTTTCAACTTGCCAACAACTCTTTACTGAGAATCTCTTTTCCTTCCCAGGCTGATAAATAATTGTCGGGGGGAGGGGGAACATTGAGAGGAATAATTTGAGTACTTTGTTCATTGTTGAAGCTGAAAGGACCTCTGCTTGTCCTTCTGATGTGTTCAGGCTTTGCCTGTACCATACCATCTTTGGATTCTGATGAGATTGTATAGTGGGTCTTAGAAGTACTAGGGCAAACACTTGATTTTTGTGGCATTTCAGCAAGTGTGAGAAAGATCAAGAGAAAAACTAGAAATCCAGGTGCATTCACTAGAATACGGGGGTTGCTGAGTCAGAAGACTACTTGGATATGCTGGTGCCCTGAAGGAACTATCTTTTGTCCTACAGTGATGAGAAAGCAAGGCAACAACTGGGGGAAAATCAAGATGTATCATTTATTTTACTTTCATGATCTTTCTAAGTCTCCCCAGAAGTAGAAGCCTGAATTTTTAAAAATCCACATCAACTAAAAATGAGCTGAAGGAGAAGTCAAAAACTACATGGAGGATATTAGTTTCCTTGGTAGTTATGGAATACTCCCCTTTCTCAGGATACGCGACAAGAAACTGGGAAGCTTCTGAAGCCATAGAAACTAGCTAGAAGGAATGCTTGTTCTAGGCCACAGTGGACACACGTTGCTAGAGAGATGCTGATACATATTTATCTGAATTCTATCAAAAAAATACTGTCCTACCTGTGTCGGGTTCTCTCAGCAAAAAGAAGAATGGTCGATCTGCTTTAAAAAAAGGAATCCGAGACCTTTTCAGTAACAACAGAGCTGCAGGAGAGAGAATAGAAGAATCCCATTGCATTTTCTATTCATTTGAGGAAAGTCACTATTAAAATTGGATATGAAGTCAGCTATATCCCTTGATTTTTGAAGAAATAAAAGCATCCTAATGATATTTCATTGTTTAGTGTTATGATGGGGGTACAAATGGGAAAATTAAGAAGATGTCATTTAGCCAACCTTGTGTCCCATTTTCAAAATACTTCATGGAATAAATTCCTTACTAAAGGTAATTTTCAGAAGGATTCCATTCCTTGTTTATGGGGATGATGGGACAAATCCTTTTCAAAATGGATTTCTCTTCTCCCATCAGTTTTCAAACTTTGCTCTGTGTTAACATTTCTTTTTTAAAAAATGCTATACCACATCTGGACTTGGGGTTTTTTACTGGGAAGGTTTAGAAATGTGAAGATTGAACTGGATAAATCTGACAAAGGCAGATAAGGGCAAGCAGTGTGACTGAGTGCTGCTGACCCCTTTATGAACATACCTGCGGCTGCAGATGCCTTGGTGCCTTCCTCTGAAACCTCAATCTTGGCTTTGTGGATTGCTTCAGAAACATAAAAGCCATCTTGGCCTAATCCCAGGAAATAAAAATGTGAATTGCTTATTTCCATTTTTAATGCATTTAGCTTAAGGATTTGAGTGTATTTTTAAAGAATGCACTTAACTTAATTACAGTCTCATGCTGCTTACAATAGCTAGGGAGAGATTTGGAAAATTCTTAAGCTGCAATATTTTATGTAACTTTTAAAACCTCAGATTTGGTGAATTTAATAAATAATCCCCCCCCAAATTAATAGAGCTGTGCCCTGTTTTTTCAGTAGTTTTCAAAAATAATTTCTAGTTAATATCAAAATCTTTCCTTAAGCCAGTCTTTTTTAAACTTTGGTGGTGTAAGAATTGTCAGTGTACATGTCAAAATGGATTCTGGAGTCCAAGAATCTGCATTTTTCAGCCAGCTTCTGGGATGATGTCCCTTGAATTCTTTCTTGGACTGCATTTTAAGAGCCACTTTTAAATGACAGTTACAGGTTTGTACTGTGGACCTTAAAAGGCATAACTCAATGTACTAAAAATGTGTCTAATACTACATGACTGCATTCAGTCATGCAATTAATTTGCCCCCTGGGGGCAAGTCTGCAAAGATGGTAAGAGGTTAGAACTGTAATAGTTGTGTGCTAACAGTTTCAAAGAAGCTTAGCAAACGGGAATATGAATGATTAAGTTAGAGGAATTGATAGCTCTTTGTAATTTAACCATTAATCATTTTTGAACTACTCTCCACGGTGATGTGGTACGTGACCTAATAACAAAGGAAAATAAGAGTCTTTAGAACTAGCAGAAAGTTTAGCTAGTTATACCTACCCTTTCATTTGAGAATGAGCTGTTAAGTGATCTGAGGTCACACACTTGATAAGAAATAGAAATTGGGCATTTGCAGGTTTTCTGACAGTGCAGCACCCATTTCCACCCCACCCCGCCACAAAAAAACACCACCTTGTATTTTAGTCAACTCTAGCATGCCACTGGAAAGGGATCTGTGACATGAGTCTTAAAATAATCATTTCAATATACATGTATTTTGAGAGGGCTTCTTTGTTTCATCTTAGACTGATTGTTTTGCATTTTTCATGCACATACAAGGAGATGCAAATGAATGTCGTGAGAGAATAAAACCAGCCAAGTATAGGATATGCAGCAATAAGGTACACAGGAAATTGTGAGTTGGCTATATTTGTTGTAAGAAACAGTTATTTTCCAGCATCATTGAAGGGGACCAGACAAGGGCCATAGGAAGGGAAAAATCAATGGAAACTTTCATCTGGTATCATTTATCCTAAAACCAGTGAAGGATCTGATTTTAGTAGTTGGTCTTTTTCTGTAGGATCTTTTAGAAAAGAAACTTCTCTCTAATTCATAGTTTCACTAGCTCATTGAGCAAACTGAATGAGATGCAGTGCTCAAATTAGAATTTTGTGGATAAATAATGGTTCTCTGATGGCCATGAGGTTTTACTTATCTGTGACCTCATTACTGTGGTGTGGTATCTGAACATTTCAAATCAGTGTCCGTGAAGTCAGCAGAGGTTCACTATGAAACTCTCTACCAGCTAAGATACAGGAAATGTGGTTGTGTTAGAGTCTAGGCACTTTGACACAATGTGAAAAATAAGACCAAATGGTACGAATGAGTCTTCAGTTAGATAGGCTTGGCTATTACAATTTCTTGAGGAGTTTCATTTAAACAGCTTTTCTCCATCACACTACAGGAGTGGTCCAATAATTGATAGTTACATGCAGGGCCATTGAGCCAAGACCCACGGCCTGTCTTGCCCCAGCATCCACACCTCTCTTAAATTTTATCTCTGGGGAGAGTTAAACATTTCAGAAGACCAACATTTGTGATCAAAATAAGAATTCAGGAGTCATTGTAGGTTTGTGTTTCTCTTCTTGCTTGATCTTGTATTACAGATCTATTTGCTTACTTTTGTCAACTGGCTATTGAAATGTTATGCAACTAATGAAAGCGAGGTAGAAGAATCCAAGCACAAAGGGATTCTCCTGCTTTGGGTTCATTTTCTGCTGTGCTGGCAGCTACTTAGTGCCATTGAGAGTCATACAACAACAATCCCAAGATTGTTTATAGGTGCTATGCTATAAAAAGGGATCCATGATTAATTAAAACGGGAAATGCAGGTTGAATAGTTTTGTGTTTTTGTTTTTAGTAGTGGACTTCTTAGAGCTGCTTATATGCTAATGTTTGTAGTGAATCTCTACAGTAGGACTATAATATGTAATGTTTAACCATGGAACGACCTGCAACATCTCCTGTCTCTAGATTTACCAGATTAGCATTCTGGAAAACTGTAGCCCATCATAAATCCATTTGCTCCTATCTTACATTTCAATATCCAAAGCAAAGTGTTAAGATTCTTCTTACCCTCCTTCCTGGCATACTCTCCACTCTTCCGTAATATCTACAAGTATTCGTGTCAACCTTTCTTTTTAGATTGTTAGCTCCTAGAAGGCAGAAGCTGTTTTATTAATTTCAAATATTTTTTACTTTGCCTAACTAGCATAATAATGCTTGGTACATAATTGCGTTCAGTAAATGTTGGATGAATGAATAATAGACACTCCTCACATTGTACCTTTGTTTCATTTCCCCTTAAAAAGAGCTGCCTTAATGTTCTTTAATCTGATTTCACTTGTAAGGAAATGTTGGTTGGTATCTCTAGAATCATAGGGGTACAACAGAGAATGGGTCTTTGGCAAGTTTTATCCAAATGATTGTTTCAGTGCCTCTTTCCCCTTTGTTAGTGGAGACCATCATTTTTTGTGTGTGGTAGATCATACTCTCAAAAGGTTTAAGAGTCTTCATAATGACAATGTGTAAACACAAGATTTGCAAAATGTAAATCAATGTCCCAACATCTAATCCTCAGCTTCTCAAAATGCAGGATAAACATTATTTGCTGTGTCATTTGTCTTTCCAATTATTATTACTTACTATTGGCAAATTTAGTGGCTTTAAAACAGTTATTGCCAGAATCTGCTTCTAGTTTATCTTTCTCATCTTCTTATCACTTAGTTGTAACAGATGGAGTGTGTCACATAGCACCCAGCCCCGGATATATAGAGAGAGTGCTAAAAAGAATTTGAAATGGCCTCTGAAGCCAGGCTGTGGTCAGTTGCTTTCTCTATTCTTCTCCTCAAGCCCACTTCTCCCTGCCACCCCAGCTTTTTGAGATATAATTGATATAACATTGTGTAAGTTTAAGGTGTATAATGTGATGATTTGATATATGTATATATTGCAAAATGATCACCACAATAAGATTAGTTAACACCTCCATCACCTCACATAGTTACAATTTTTGTGTGTATTGTAAGATCTATTGTCTTCGCAACTTTCATATATATAATACAGCATTGTTAATTATAGTCTCCATGCTGTACATTACATCCCTAGAACTTATAACTGGAAGTTTGTACCTTTGACCACCTTCACCCAACCCCCCAACTCCGCCCCCTCCCTGCTCCTGGCAACTATCAGTCTACTCTGTGTTTCTGTGAGTTTGATTTTTTTAGATTCCACATGAAGTGAGATCATACAGTGTCTTTCTCTCTGATTTATTTCACTTAGCATAATGCCCTCAAGGTTTTTCTATGTTGTTGCAAATAGCAGGATTTCCTTCTTTTTTATAGCTAAATATTCCATCAAAATATACATACCACAGCTTCTCTATCTATTCATCTGCTGATAGACACTTAGTTTTTTTTCATATCTTAGGCTATTGTACATAATGCTGCTATCAACATGGGGGTCCAGTTATTTCTTTGATAGTGATTTAATTTCCTTTGGGTACATACTCAGAAGTAGAATTGTTGGATAATGTGGTAGTTCTACTTTTATTTTTTAAGAAACCTCCATAGGGCTTTCCATAATGGTTGGACTGATTTAAATTCCCGTGAACAGTGTACAAAGTTCCTTTTCTCCACATCCTTGCCAACATTTGTTATCTCTTGTCTTTTTGATAATAGCCATTCTAACAGGTATGACGTGATATCTCGCTGTGCTTTTGATTTGCTTTTCTCTGATGATTAGTGATGATCAGCACCTTTTCATGTACCTGTTGGTTATTTGCATATCTTATTTGGAAAAACGTTTATTCAGATCCTCTGTCCATTTAAAAATCAGATTGTTATTATTATCTGCAATTAGGTTGTATGAGTTCCTTATATATTTTGGATATTAATCCCTTAGATATGTGGTTTACAAATATTTTCTCCCATTCTGTAGGTTTCCTTTTCATTTTGTTATTTCTTTTGCTATGAAGACACTTTTAGTTTGATGTAGTCCCACTTGTTTATTTTTGCTTTTGTTGCTAATACTTTTGGTGTCAGATCCAAAAAATGATTGCCAAGACCAATTTCAAGGAACTTTTCTCCAAAGTTTCTTCTAAGAGTTTTATGGCTTCAGACATTTTAAGTCTTTAATCCATTTTGAGTTAATTTTTGTGAGTGTTGTAAGATATGGGTCCAGTTTCATTCTTTTGCATGTGACCATCCAGTTTCCCCAACACCATTCATTGAAAAGACTATCTTTTCCCCATGGAGTATTATTGGCTTCTTTGTCAAATATTAGTTGACTGTATATGCATGGATTTAGTTCTGGGGTCTTGATTCTATCCCATTTGCCTACATGTCTGTTTTTATGCCAGTACCATACTGTTTTGATTACTATAGCTTTGTAATAGAGTTTGAACTCAGGAAGTGTGATGCCTCCAGCTTTGTTCTTTCTCAGGATTGTTTTGGCTATTTGGGGTCTTTTGTGGTTCCATACAAATTTTAGAGTTGTTTTTTTCTATTTCTGTGGAGAATGCCATTGGAATTTTGATAGGGAGTGCATTGAATCTGAGGATTGATTTCAGTAGTATAGACCCTTTACCAATATTAATTCTTCCAATCCATAAACAGAGGATGTTTTCCCATCTATGTGTGTCTTTTTCGATTTCTTTCATCAGTGTGTTGTAGTTTTCAATGTAGAGATATTTCACCTCACTTGGTTAAATTTATTCCTAAGTATTTTATTGTTTCTGATACAGTTGTAAGTGGAGTTGTTTTCTTTATTTCTTTTTCAGATAGTTTGTTGTTAGTGTAAAGAAACACAACTCATATTTGTATGTTCATTTTTTATCCTACAACTTTACTGAATTTGTTGATTAGTTGTAATTATGTACCACTATTACAATATTAGAGAATCTGATTTTGACTATATATTTACCATTACTAGAGATTTTTACATATTCATACATTTTTTCAGTGTTAATTAGCATCCTTATTTCAGCTTGAAGAATGTCCTTTAGCATATCTTGTAAGGCAGGTCTAGTGGTAATAAATTCCCTTAGCTTTTGTTGGTTTGGAAAAGTTTTATCTCTGCTTCACTTGTGAAGGACAACTTTGCCAGGTATAGTATTCTTGATTGGCAGTTTTTTTCTTTCAAAATTTTGTATATGTCGTTCCACTCTGTCCTGGCCTGTAGTTTCTGTTGAGAAATCCATTGCTCATCTTATGTGGGTTCCCTTGTAGGTTGCTTGTTTCTTCTCTTGCTGCTTTTAAAATTCTTTCTTTAACTTTTGACAATTTAATTATAATGTGTCTTGGTGTAGCCCTTTTTGGGTTCAACCTATTGGGATTCCTTGGGCCTCATGAATCTGGGAGCCCATTTCTCTCCCCATTTTTGGAATGTTTTTGGCCATTATTGCTTTAAGTAGACTTTCCCTTTTTTTTCTTTAATCTTTTGGGATTCCCATAATGAGTATATTTTTTGTTTTGTGGGTCCCCAATTCCCACAGGCTTTCTTCACTTTTTCATTCTTTTTTTTTTCTTTTTGTTCCTCTGACTAGATAATTTGAAATGATTTATCTTCTAGTTGATTGTTTCCTCTGTTTGGCTGAGTCTTGTTAAAGCTCTCTATTGAATTCTTCAGTGCAGTCATTTTATTCTTTAGCTTTAGGATCTCTGTTTGTTTGGGTTTCTTGGTTTTGTTTTGTTTTGATGGTTTCTATTTCTTTCTTGAACTTTTTATTTTGTTCATGCATTGTTTTTCTAATATTGTTTAGTTGTCTCTATGCTCTTGTAGTCTGCTGAACTTCTTTAAGAGGATTGTTCTGAATTCTTTGTCAGGCAGCTCATACATCTCCATATTTTTAGGGTAGCTATTGGAGCTTTATTCATTTCTTTGGATGGTATATTTTTCTAATTTTTCATGGTCCTTGCTTCTTTGTATTGGTATCTGTGCATTTCAGTAAGCAGTCTCCTTTTCCAGGCTTTACAGTTTTGCTTTGGTAAGGAAACATCTTTACCAGTCAGCTGGTAGAATTTGTGGGCAGGTTGGGCTTACTATCATCATCTCTGTGTGGGCCAGCCTCTCTATTTTCTCTGAGTTTGCAGTGGGGTGCTGCTGCCTGGGTTCTATGGCTGGATGGGACTGCTGGTTGGGTTCCGTATTCAAGCAGGGCTGCTCGGGTGGGCTCACTGTTCAGGTGGACCTTCTGGCTATGTCAGAGCTAGTGACTCAGCCTTTTCACTGTCAGGTTGAGCCCCTAAGTCTGCAATCAACTCTTGGTTGATGAGGTTGTAGGCTGTGTCCCCTGACAGGGTGGTGCCACTGGTTGGACACCATGATTGGGTAACTATGAGAGGGACTCTACAATCTCTCCTGGTCAGGCAGTCTTATGCTGTGCTTCCCAACTGGATGGTGCTGCTGATTGGGCTCCATGTTCAGGTGGGGCTGCCAGCTGTGCCCTGAAGTTGGGTGGGGCTACAGGCTGGGCTCTGTGACTTGGCAGCACTGTGGGCTGGGCTACAAGGCTGCCCAAGGTCATTCTTCAGACTCATTGGTTATGTGGAGGTAGGGTATATGCTCAACAGTTGGGCAGGGCAGCTGGCCAGGCTCTCTGCCCAAGCAGAGCTGTAGGATGGGCTTCTCAGCTAGCTGGGTTCTCTTGTCAGGCTTCCTCAATGGATGGGACTTGAGACTATGCCTAGCAGTTGGGTAGGGCGGTGAATTTGCTTTCCTGAAAGGTAGAGGGGTAGTATGGTCCACTGACTATGGACCCAAATTGGGCAGAACTGCCAACCAAGCTCTCTGGCTAGATGGGGCCACCAGCCTTGCCTTGCAGAGGGGCATTCCTCCTGGCTGGAGTCTTTGCTTGGGTACTGCTACAGGCAGGAACTGGGTCTGCCAAGGTTTGAGTGCTGGTTAATGTAAGCCTTGCCTCCCACTTCTCCATCTCTATCTGATTCCTAAGTTGTCCCCAGGAGGCAAGACCTGAATGGGTCTTCCAGAAAGTGTCCTGCGACCCTGGAAGAGTTGGACGTCCACCTTGATTTTCTTTTCTCACTGAAGAAATTATAGTAGGCCTGAGAGGATACTCTTGGTGCAGTGCTGTGTCAGCCTGGAGGAGGGGTGATGCAGTCCAAGTGTAGCTGCTCCTCTTACCATTCTAATATGGTCCTTCTCAGTCTCTGTGGTTCAGAGGGGTGCTTCAGCTTCACATCTGGGTGCTGGGATTTCCACAGTGGTGACTTGTCTATGGACAGTGGCTAGTTGGTCTTCTTAGGAGGGGGACTGAAGTTGGGGATGACTTATCTCACCATCTTGATGATCTATTGCAGGTCTGATCAGTCATCTGGTGTGGCATAAATTAACTTCAGTATGTAACCAAACAACTATGTGTGGTTTGCTCATTTAAGTTGTAGTAACTCGGAGCTTGTAGTTCTCACTGAGCAGAGATTGGAAACTAATTATTCATTTATAAAAGTCCAGAATAAGATAGTTTCTTTGAAGTTTTAACTTTATGCAAAAGAAGTATTTCTTGGATTAGGAAGCATGAGTTTGTATCAAAGCCTGCTGATCCTTCTGGTTGCTCAAGAAGTATATCTCCAGCTGGTAACTTTTGTGTAAGTGAAACTGGAATTACTCTTAAAAGCTTTATAACATGTAGTGTCAAGGGATGTCTGGGGAGAAAAACTATAACCTGGGCTCAATTGGGCCTTGAGATGATACTGAACAAGTTTTTTCAGGCAGCAGGAAAGGATTTGATGCCATGAAGGAAGAGACGAGTCACTTTTAAATGGGGAAGAACTTGAGTAAAATAATTCTGGGCATTGGAACCAAATGGAAAGAAAAGGCCAAATGTTCCCTGTGGTTTGAGCTTCTATCAATAGTACAAAACTGCTTGGTAACCTCTTATTAATTGTAAGAAGGGAGACAGCATTTTCTGATGACTTATTTTCTGGCAAGCTCTCTGTTGATGCTTTGCTATATGTTAAAAGAATTTTATTTCCATAAGTAAGATGTGAGGTGGGTGGTAGCTACCTCATTTTAGGAATGATGAAACTATTTGTTAGATTCAGTCACCATGCCTCCATAATTAAGTCAACAGCCCACTTAGGCACAGAAGGACTAGTCTCTTGATGATGTTTAAAGAAGGGCATTGGAAAGCAATACTGTAGTTGGCAAACTTTATCGGTAAAGGGCAAGATATTAAATATTTTAGAACTGCAGGCCATATGGTGTCTGTTGCAACTGCCTAATTCTGCCATTGTAGCAAGAAAGCAGCCATAGATGATCTGTAAATAAATGGGAGTGGCTGTTTCATTAAAATTTTATTTACAAAAACAAGGATTGGGTCATTGCATGGTGAGCCCTGTGTAGAGGAACAGAACTTTATGGGAGATAAGGCTGATGTGTTTTATCAGTAAGAGACATGAATTCAAGCTTCACACTTGGCACATGCTAACTGCTCGATAATTATTTAACAAGTTAGATCCATGAGCCTGTATTTCTGCTGGTTTGAACAAATCTACATAGACTTTAACTGCATTATAAAAAAGTATGAACAAGTGTTCTTTCTAAACTAGATTGCTTGTTATAGCTTGTCAAGAGAGCTTATGGGTCTTGGAAGTCTTCATCAGTGGGGGAGCTGCATGCTGTGGGTGGGTCAAGCTCAGTCCTATTTGAGGACATAGGATTAATGGCATTTTGAGATGTACTTCCAGGACACAAAGGCAGAGAGATTAAGAACTATAAAGGAACAATCAGTGAGTCACAGTGATTAACTGAATGTAGTGGTGTGGAAGAAAAGGTCAAGAATGGCCCCAAAGTTTTGAACTAGAATGATCAAAGGATGAATAGTATCATCATCAACAACAGAAATTCTCTAGCCTAGCTCTGGAGTCACAAGAAAGACACTGTGATTGAATTTTGCACATTATTAAAGATAGAGCTCACTCAAGTTCTTTATCCCTTCCTCTTTCCTTGACCTCTGATCCTTTCACTCTAGTCTTCCTCTTTTCCCTACAGTGTCAGATTATGCCTGTGTCACCAGGGAAAATTTCTGGTTGAGTCATTCAACCAAGTCAACAATATTTATTGGCTATCCATTGTGCACCAAGCATTGTTGGGGGCGCTGTACCCAAACGTGACTATTGCTTTGCTTATCTCTTTGCATGTTTAGGTAATGAGTACAGCGCTGGTGGGTTTTAAACACTCTAGAATAGATCCTTTCTCTTGTGCTTTATTTGATAAGTAACTGCCATTTAGTTTGTCTGGTTACATCTAAAGCACAAGCCAAGACTGATTTTATGGACCAAATTCCTCTGTGTGTGTGTGTGTGTGTGTGTGTGTGTGTGTATGTGATTGCTTAATAAGATTTTGAGCAAAGCTTTAGAAAACTCTGTGTGATGAGGTTCTAGCATTTAAAATGGAGATTCTGATGCTCATCAGGCAAAGAAAGCCTCAAGGCCAATTGAAATACCTGCTACAGTATCATCTTCATACAGATAATGTATTACTATCCAGAGCAGAAACAAACCTGAGCCTTTGGAGTTAGCAATAGTTTAACTAATGGCTTCTGAGAAGATTCTGGAACATAAGGTTTTGGCATTCCATTCTTTTTTAATATTTGATGTAAGTTCCCTCTCAGATCATAAGCAAATACAGCTCCTATTGATTAGTGTCTAGTAGGGGCAAAGAAATTTAATACGGACTTGGGAAAGGAGAACACTTTAGGGCAAGATTACAGGTACATGAGTAATTTGAAGAAAGGAAGTTGGATGGGTGAGGGAAAGTTTCAAGGTTAGTTTATGAGAAGAGGACAGAAATGGTACAAGGAGGGAGGGAGAGGGAAGAGGTAGAAACAAAGCGTGACTGTGAGGCTGGCATGACAGTGGGAGGTCAGAATGAAGAGCTCTATTATTGCACCACTCTCTCTGGCATGCTCCCAGTCATGATAGGCAGAGGGAGAGTGAGTTATATTGTGTTCTATGGCCATTGACCTCACCCTGAAGGTGGTCCCCAAAAACAGTGCTTAGAGGTCTCAAGAAACACTCCTCCCCCATAAAGTCCAACCCAAATTTGGCTGTTTTCTGAAGCAACATATTCTTATATAAAGCAAAGTTTTCTTTATTCTTTTAAATAATGTTAACTCTGACCGTACCATTGAAGCCTCTGTAGATGAAAATCCCTTAATCAAAGTATGACAAAGCTGCCCCCAAGCACAATGCCAAAAAGCTTGAAAAAAGAAGTGTTACCTGAAATTCCTTTCAAGTTAGCTTTGAATGGATCAAAAAGATCAGTGACTCCCCAAGACTTTAAAATGCTTTTTAAATTGAAATGATTTTGGATCCTGAATCTAAAAAACAAAAACAAACCATCAACTTTCATTTAAAAATCTCATTTAAAATATTTTCATATACAACACATGACTGCCAAACTCCCTAACTTGGAAGTCAGGGATCTCCAGCCTCATTTCCAGCTTTATTTTTCATTGCTCCTTCTCATAAACCCTACCCCCTGACTAGTCTGACCACACAGGGCTCGCTCCCACCTCTAAACCTTTGCTTTTGCTGTTCTTTCCACGCCATCTCCTTTGATTGCCTTTGAGTTACTACCATGACTACCATTTCCTCTAAGCTCAATTCAATTGTTATCCTCTCCTTTCCTCTCCAGCTGTTTTGTGTCCTTTGGTTGCTAAGGCCCCATTAACACTTTGTTTGTCCTGCTCTTTTGGTGTATGGAATAGTCTGCTTCCTATTACTGTTATTTATGACATTATAAACTACTTGAGAAGAGAGGCTATCCCAGTCAATGTTTTATTTCCTAATAGTGCTAGACACTATGACAAGTGTTTTATGTGGATTATCTAATTTCATCTTCACATAACTATGTTATTATTATCCTCATTTTACAGATGAGAAAACTGAAGCCTAAAGAGATTAAGACACTTGCCCAAGATGACGTAATGAATACGTGGTGGAACTCAACACAAAGCAAGGCTGTCTGAGTGCAGAGCATGTGCGGCTGGCGTCTACTCTTTGCTACCTCCCATCTCGTGAGGCATCTCACATAGTAGGTGCAGAAAAGAAGCTGTTGATTAATTGACAATTAATAGACGGTCTCATTTAATATGTTCATATTTTATAAGACATATTTTTGTGTTTGCTGTGTGCAGTGTGTGTCTTTGATGCACAGGAGGGAAGGAATGCAAGTTAAAGCTTTGGTTTTCCTAATAAGTCCTGTGAGCAGGAAGAATCAACACACCAACTTTGTAATATTTCTTCAAGGGCAAGGCATTTAAAATTTTACTGTTGAAGGATCCTTTTAAAGGATTGCTCACACTATTTTTCTTTGAAAATAAAAAAGTTTGAAATGGAATTTAGATGATCTTTTTCTATCAACTATGCAGAACTTGTAGGAAAGTAAAAATACCAGACAAGACCATTTAATATCAAAGATCTTCATTGCCATACAAGACAATGTGACTAATATTTTAAACAGAAGTATCATGTTTTCTCATAAATATATGTTTTAGAATAGTTTCCCAAAAAGGTTTTACGCCTTCTCCAACTATGCTGACATTCTCAAAAAAATATTTTGCACCACCTCTTCTGAAATTTTCTTAAATTCTTAAAACACATCCACCTTGAAAACTCTTACTGCTGAAACATATTGGTTAAGAGCATGGACTTGGGAGTGCAGTGCCAGGATTTGGATCCTGGCGTGGCCTCTTACTAACTGAGGGAAGTGGGGCAAGTTACTTGACCTCTCTTTGCCTCTATTTCCTTATTTGTGATATGAGCATAATAGTAGTGCTTAGTTATAGCTTTGTGAAGATTAAGTGAAATAATTCTTGTAAAGTGCTCAACAATGCCCAGCACACCTCATGCACTTATTGTTCCCGCTGTGGTGTTTTTGTTTCTCGGGGATATTGAGAAAAAGCTCAGGGATGTTTGAAGCCAAATATGGTGATTATGGTAGGTGATAAAACTGGGTAATATCATTTTTAGTAACTAAAGATAATAGTAAAAGTGAGGTATGACCATAAAAGGTGAGAGTGATTTTTTTTTCTTGTATGGCTATGAAGGCCAGCCCAGAAGAAATGCTACAAAAATATCTCGAGTAAAAAAATTGCCCTTTACCAAAACCAGACAATGATATCATGAGTAAAGAAAACTACAGACTAATATCCCTTATGAATATAGATGCAAAATCCTCAACAAAATACTAGAAAATTGAATGCAGCAACATATAAATCCCACCATGACCAAGTGGGATTTATCCCAGGAATGCAAGGTGGGTTCAACATATGAAAATCAATCAGTGTAAAACACCAGGTTAACAGAATAAAGGACAAAGGCCACATGATTATCTCAATCAATGCAGAAAAGCATATGAAAAAAATCCAACACCCTTTCATGAAAACAAAAATCACTTAATAAACTTGGGATAGAAGGGAAATTTTTCAGTCTGAAAAAGAGCCTCTACAGAAAACTCCCAGCTAGCATCATACTTAATGGTGAAGACTGAATGCTTTCCTCCTAAGATCAGAAATAAGAGAAGGATGTCCACCATTTCTATTTAACATTGTCCTGAAGGGTGTGGAGGGCAATTATGCAAGAAAAAGAAAATGCATCTGGATTAGAAAGGAAGAAATAAACCTATCTCTATTCACAGATGACTTGGTCTTGTATACAGAAAATCTTAAGGAATACACACACAGAATGAAAAAATTCTTAGAATTAATAAATGAGTTCATCAGGGTGGGAGGATATGAGATCAAGGTACAAAAGTCAACTGTGTTTTTTTATATTAGCAATGAATAATCTGCAAATAAAATTTATAATAGCATCAAAAGGAATAAAATACTTAGAAATAATTTTAACAAAAGAAATGCAAAACTTGTACACTGAAAACTAAAAAATATAATCAAAAGAAACTAAGGAAGACATAAATAAAATGAAAAAAGTCCAGTGTTTACAGATTGGAACAGTTAATATTGTTAGCAATATTCTCAAACTGATGTACAGATTAAACACAATCATCATCAAAATCTCAGCTGCCTTTTTTGCAGAAACTGATAAGCTGATCCTAAAATTCATACGAAAATGTATGGGACTCAGAATAGCCAAAACAATCTTGAAAAAAGAACAAAGTTGAAGGGCTAACACTTCCTGATTTCTAAACATTATAGTAATCACGACATTGTGTCATAGTGGTTAAAGTATAGACATTTGTGCCTATAGAATAGAATTGAAAGTAAACCCATTGAAATAAACCCATTCATTTATAGTCAATTAATTTCAACCAAGGTACCGAGAAAATTCAATGGGAGAAAGAATAGTCTTTTCAATTAATGGTGCTGGGACAACTAGATAACCACGTGCAAAGAATGAAATTGGACTTCTACCTCATAATACATACAAAAATTAACTCAAAATATAAGAGCTAAAACTATAAAATTCCTAGAAAAAGCACAAACATAGATCTTTGTGACCTTGGTTAGGTAATGGTTTCTTAGAAATGACATCAAAAGAAGCATAAGAAATAAAAGAAAAAATACATTAACTGAACTTCGTTAAAATTAAAAACTTTTGTGCTTCAAAGGACACCATCAAGAAAGTGAAAAGATAACCCACAAAATGGGAGAAAATATTTGCAAATTATAAATCTGGTAAGGGACCAGTATCTGGAATATATAAAGCACTGTTACAACTCAGCAATAAAAAGACAACCAATTTAAAAGTGGAGAAAAGATTCAAATAAGTATTTCTTCAGAAAAGATATGTAAATGGCCAGAAAGCACATGAAAATATGCTTGACGTCATCGGTTATTAGGGAAATGCAAATGAAAGTCACCATGAGAAACCACCTCACACCAACTAGGATGGTTACAATAAAAAGATGGGGGTTTTCTTCTCCTATAGCTGTTGTTACACACTGTTGTGAGGTCAGACAGGTTTCAGCCATCTTGCCTCCAGCCTGAGGGAGAAGCCAAAACACAGAGGAGGGCATTGCTGGAGGGCAGAGGAGGTGAATGCATCCTAACTAACGTAACTAAGAATAACTATATAGTTCCCGAATGTAAATTCTATAACATCCCTACTTTTTAACCCTTCCCTCCATTCAGAGGGACTTTAAAAAGAACTGTGGTAAAATATACACCACATAAAATTTTACCATTTTAAGGGCATTATTCAGTAACGTTAAGTATATTCACATTGCTGTCCAACCACCACTATCCACTCTGGAAATTCTCATCATACCAAACTGAAACTCTGCACTGCCACACGTCCCACATGAAGAGGGACTTACCAAAAAAGATGGACAATAACAAGTGTTGACAAGGGTGTGGAGAAACTGGAACCTCAAAATTGCTGGTGGGAATGTAAAATGGTATAGCCCCTTGGAAAACTGTCTGGTAGGTCCTCAAGATGTAAAAAGTAGAGTTAACACATGACTCAGTATTTCCATTCCTGGGTATATAACCAAGATACCTGAAAACCTATACCCACACAAAAATGTACACATGAATGTGTTTCAGAAGCCAAAAAGTGAAAACAAGCCAGAAAGTTTCCAGGCACTTAAATGTCTATAGACCAATGAATGGATAAAGCAAAATGTAGTATATCCATACAATGGAAAATTATTCCGCCATAAAAAAGAATGAAATACTGATGCATACTATGACAAGGATGAACCTTAAAAACATGCTAAGTGAGAGCCGCCAGACTCAGAAGGCTACATGTTGTACGATTTCATTTATATGAAATATACAGTATAGATAAGTCAATTGAGAGCAAAAGTAGATTAGTGGTTGCCTAGGACACTAGTGAGGAGAAGGAATGTGGAGGGACTGCTAATGGGCATGGAGTTTCCTTTTGAGGTAAAGAAAATGTTCTGGAATTAAATAGTGGTGATGGTTGCACAACTTTGCCAATATATTAAAAACCTCTGAATTGTACATTTTAAAAGAATGAATTTTATGGTTATGTGAATTATATCTCAGTTTTTTAAAAAAGAAAGAAAATGCCCATAGAAAAACACAATCCACACAGATGATGATTAGTAGCTTTTTGAAAGGAAGGCCAAAACTTCTGAAGATATGAGATCTGATGGATTTTTAAAATATTTATAACAAACAAACAAAGAGAAAAAGAGACACATACAAAAAACAGGCTCTTAAACACAGAGAACAAACTAGTGGTTGCCAGAGGGGAGGTGGGTGGAGGATGGGTGAATGGGTGAAATATGTGATGGGGATTAAAAGTACATTTATCATGATGAGCACTAAGAATTGCTGATTCATTATACTGTACACCTGATACTCTATAACACTGTACGTTAATTATACTTCAATAAAAAAATCCTATGTCACTTCTATTATCAGAAAAAAATGCTCATGCTTAGCTTCCTACTATGTCGATCTAATAACCAAGTGTCTTATTCATTAAACAAATATATATTTGACATTATTAGTCTTTCTTGTGGGGCATTACATTATTATGGATATAAATTGGCTTTCTTGATTATTCTTTTGGTATGCTAATATCATACCAAGACTAATTGTCCCTATATATTTTATTTCATTTCTTCATAAATAAAATATTACTTTGGAAGCTAGACATCATCATTCTATCCAGAATCTACTAATACACTCTTTGGTGATGCTTAACCCAAAGGCACACCTCACTGCCACATGATTTTTGCACTGCTACTCACAGTGTGCAAAAGTTTTTGCCCTTGCTAAATGAAAAACGCAGGCTGGCGGTAAAGCAGATCATATTAAATGATGAATGAATGATTTGCAGAACTAGGGGTAAGTTCTTGCCCAAAACTTGACTTGTGTCTACCATGGTCCAAAGTTTTGTACCCAAATTTAGACCTAAAACCTAGTTTTAATTCTTTCTCTATTTATTCCTTCAAGGGTTTGAAGCTGTTTCTTTACTTGGTGAGTTTTGCTTGTGAAACAGCCTCATTTTGCTAAAACCTTCTATCCTTCTTGGACGGCAGGCTCGATAGTCTTAGGGAGGTAAAAAAGAAATCTATTAGGATAAGGTCAAGTGCTGACTAAGACTGTGTTGTTATGATCTCTGCCATCCCATCCTGTCCCTGTCTTCGGGGTTTTTCGGATCATTCCTCTGAAGGTGGACTCAGAGACAGTGGAGGGCTCTCAGAGGAGCTGGGCATCTTGCTGGGGCCTCTTCCTCACAGCAGCCACTCCAGGATGAGGCCAGCCATCTGTCTCCTCATTCTGAAAAGATTGCAAATTCCTGCACTGGGTTGCACTTTCTCTCTACTTTTCACATTGAAAGCTCCTCTTCCTTCCCCGAGCTTCTCTCAAACATAACAGAAAGATTAGTGCTGCTTCTGTTCCATGCTAGAGAAGATCTGTTGAAATATCCCGTCTTTGTGCTTTCATTTGGGGTCCAGATATTTGGTTTGGAGAGACACAGTCTTTATCTTAGAGTTACCTTCTGCCCTGGTTATGCCAGATCCCACTTTAGACCTTGGCCCTTAACTCACTGGGGTCTCTCTTTGTGTGTTTTTATTTCAGTGTCTGCGCTTATTTTTAATTCCTCGAAGGAGCACTGCCAAGACCACTGGCTCCTTGCTGCTGAGGGCCTGGTCAGCAGAGGAGGCCAAAGTGGCCAGCAGGAAGAAGCGCGAAGAATCCACATCCCGAGCCCTCGGACAACATTCCTTGTTTAATGCTGGTCTACAAATTAATTACAAGTTTACTCTGATTTCAAATGTACCAGAGAAGCTTATCATTTAAAGAAGTTCAATAAGGAATTCTTTGTCAAGTAATGAGCTTTGCAAATAAGTTTTGCTTTGGAAAAGCAAAATCTAGAACCATCACTTAACTTTTTGACAATTTGTATTTGTACCTATTGGGTTTTCTTAAAGAAAAGCTAAACTCTATTGAGAAAGAATGAGAACCTTCAGCACAGAGACTAAAAGTCTTGAATTTTTTATACCTTAATTTGCCTTCTGATCAGAATTACTTTGGTATTTGCTCAATTACATAAACTATCTTGCCTTTTTTGTTTTGGAAAAATGTTGTATACTGTTAGGATGTGATCAGATTTGGGGCACATTCCTCCCAGGTAACTGCACTGTTCTTTCACTGCTCAGAGAACTGGTTGTAGCATAAAGCCTGGGGGTTCCAGTCTGGTCCAGTTAAGGCAGAGTATCTTCTCTTGAGAAGTCCCCAGGAAATTAATTCTGTTCCGTCTGCATCATGAGCTAGTCAGTAGAGACTCTAACCTGGACCCCAACTCTAGGGTCACTCCTCCTTGGCCTAACCTCTAGGGGTCCATTAGACAAGTGGGCCCAGTGGTTAAGGACAGACTCCAGAGTGAGACCACCTGGGTTCTCTAATCCAGGCCTGGCCAACTGGATTAGGCTGCTGAGCACCCCATAAGGACGATGCAGCCACTCACCTGGGCAGGAACACGTCCATTCTGGCTCTCCTGAGGCTGGAGGTCCAGATGCGGAGAATGCTGGCTGTGAGGTGTGGCTCAATGAGGCTCAGTGGGGTGTCTTTGTCACGTGGCAGAACCAGGAGCAGACTCACTGAACTTCCCAGGTAAGGCAACTCTAGCACCCTCACCTGATGGCCTGCATGGTCCTGGAACTGGCCTGGGGGTTTAGGAGAGGAGGGTGGGGTATTAGTTCTGTCCCAGGAGCCGGGGAAGGGCCATCTCACAGAACTGGAAACAATACATTTTATTAACAGGTGTCTACCTCACCCTCAGGAAGCAGTTGAGGCCAAAGACTTCACCTTTTCTGATCTTAAGACCTAGAATTTCTAAGATACCCTTATAGGTCTTGAGTCACAGGGCCTGCAGTGGCCAGGCACGGTGGGGATGATGGCACATGGGAGAGCCATCTATCGTCTTTATTGTTTGTTTGTTTTTAAATTCATTTTTTTTAAAAAAGATTTTATTTAAGAGAAAGAACAAGCAAGAGAGAGCATGAGCGGGGGAAAGGGAGAGAGAGAAACAGACTCCCTGGCTGAGGGAGCCCGACTTGGGGCTCGATCCCAGGACCCTGAGATCATTACCTGAGCTGAAGGCAGACGCTTAACCAACTGAGCCACCCAGGCAGCCCATCTTAGAGGGGAAGCCATTCCAATCCTGGCCTTTTGTGGCCATGTGGGGACCCAGGCTCTTTGTGCCAGATCTTTCTTTCAACAAAAGCTTTAAGCCCAGATTTCACATAAAATTGGGAAATGTTATGCAGCTGACAGATCAACCAGCATGGGTCACAGCAGCAACGGGGAAAACATTGGGAACAAGAACTATAATAGTCATAAATACATATTTACTTATCCAATCGACGTTCTTCCACTCTCATCTTACTTGACCTCAGCTAATAATTACTGGTTGAATAAACAAATGATTAAATTGTGATGAGCACTCACAATGCGTCCTGCATGGAATCAAAGCAGGATCATAGCACGTTTTCTAAATGCCGGAGTTCCTAAAACACTGTCTCACTGGAATTAGTCCCCCAGCTGGAAGGGCTGAGCCTGCAAATGAGGGCTTCGAGAGAGGTGTGTGGGGACAGGTGGCTGGGTCCCTTCTCCTCTTCTCCTCTTCTCCTCTTGCCTTGCTGGGGCTCAATGGAGGCGTCCACGCTGCGGGCCAGCCTGCAGGGTGGGGGCTCCTGGCACTGGCTCGGCACTCCGCGCACCTGCACCCCAGTGGGCTGGGAAGAGTGACCACCCAGGCAGGGCGGGCAGGTGCAATGACGGATGTCAGGTCCACGGGGGTGCGCTCTCAAAAGCTTTCTAGACTGGACTCAATCTTCCGCCCTTTCTCAGCGCCAAACCGTGAAGTGGCTGTTCATTTTATGGGGGTGCCTGTGGGGGTGGGGGTGGTCTGGTCCAAACATTTTTGGTTTTACACTAACGCCTCTTACTTACTAGGTGCAGAGGGAAATGTCAAGCGTGAGATTTGATTTCTCTCCCCTACCCCTGCTTCCTCATTGTCCTCTGGGTCTTCCTGCCCCCTGGGCTCTCCTTGCCCCGCACCCACCTCACAGCAGAGGAAAGGCAGAGAAACAGTGCGAGTCCTTCTAGAGCAGACATGGCCCACATTGCTCCCGTGTTCCTCTCACTTAAGACGGCCCCGCGAGTGGGGAAGGAGCTCACCGTAGTTGACCTCGGCCATTTGGTACATCATGGGGACCTGGAGGACGAGGCCCTGGGCGCCGGTGAAAGGCAGGAGCTGAGTGTCCGTGGAGGAGAACCTCTGTCGCCAAGTGCTTTGGAAGGACATGGTGCTCACTAGTGCCAACTGAGCAAATGCCCCGCCACCGCCGCCGCGCTCCCACGTAGGGCCACCTGCGTCGTCACCTGCAAGCCGGAGAGCGACTGTGTTGCTGAGACTGGCGCACCTGTCCCAGCGGGTTCCCGGGCATCCCTGAGGTTGGGCTTGTAGCCTGCTTGTTGGTGTCATCAGTTGGGGAACTGTGGTGTTTGTAACTAGCTATTGCTGAAGACCATGCTTTTATCCTTTGCAAAGTGGATTGGGAGGCTCTGGTAGGTCCCAGTGGGGCATTTCCCGAGGGGCCTTCGGCGCGCACACCTCCGGCCCGGGAGGCACTGAGTGTTGTGGTCGGGCTGCTGCATGGTCTCCCCACTGCCCTTCCCGCCCACCCCACCACCCCAGCCGCTGGGCCTCATCTCTGGCAGAGTCTTTGCTCAGCCAGTCACATCCAGGGCACGGTCTTTAAATTCCATGCATTACCAGAGAGAAGACAACAGGCTCGGGGATGGTTGTTGCCCCAGCCCTTTATTAATAAAAACACATGGTGTGCTCTGTTCGAAATCCTTTAACTAACCCTCCCTGACTCCTCCCACCAGTTCAATTGTTATTCCCAGTTTTTCAGAGGGGGCACCAAAGCTTGGAGAAGCTGTCCCAGGTCGCATACTTGTGAGTGGCAAAGCCACCACCACCTAGCTGCTCAAGACAGAGACCTTGGATCTGAACCCAAGCAGCCCGGCCCCAGACTCCAGGCTCTTCCCTGGCTGCCCCTCTTCCACGGAGGACAATCACCGGGGGGGTTGACCGCAGCTGTGTGGCCTGGCCCCATCCCCGCCCCACAGCACAATGAATTAAACACTTTTAAGTACACTGAAAAGACATTGTGAAACACTGGAGAAAACTGACAGAGAGGGAGTTATTGATAAATTGATATATCGTGAACATTCTCCCTATTTCTGTGTAACTTTTGTAATTATACGGAATGCTAGAGGCAGACTGCCTGGGTTGGGATCCTGGCTCTGTGCCTCAGTTCCTCTCTCTGTAAACTGGGGACAATAGCAGCACCTATCTCCTGGGATTGCTGTGAAGGTGAACAGACATAATGAATATGGAGTACTTAGAAAAGTGCTAAATCAGTAAATGGAACCTCAGTAAATGTAATAAATTTTCACCATCTTTAGTAATTCCACTTGCATGATACACAGGTCCTATAACTCAAGGAATCATCCCTAACTGCTGGGCAGTTAGGTTATTTCTAAGTCTTTCTCTTCAATAACACTGGGTTAAGTGCCTTATTACGTATAACTTTTTCTTCTCTTGAATTATTTCCTTAAGCTAAATTCCAAGAATTTCTTTGGCTCCTACTATATTTTGCTGTCACAGGATGGTAATTGTAGATGACAGCAGAGCTGCGGGGGGGAGGTGTCAGAGATTCACCTTAAGGGAACAGGTGCTTAGAACAAAGCCTGCAGGGCTCCCCTGGAGGTAGGAGGCTCTGAAGAGCCCCCTTCTGTGCGTGCGTGTAGGGGGATGGGCAGAAGGAGGCTTTCTAGAGCACATCATTTAAGGGTAGCGTCTCCCAAGAGGACAAACTTCTGCTGCAACTGAGGGTGACCTGAGTATCCATCCACGTGGCTTCTGACCAGCAAGGCCTGGTACCTATGTCTATAGCCCTCTGACATTAGCCTCTCCAAGGTGAATGGTTTCTTTTACCTTTGATCTTCCCGGAGGCCCATTCATTGGCCTGGCTGCTGGTGCCGTTCAGTTCACTGAGGTGGGCTGGCTCTATGCTGCTGTTGGCCCACTGGGAGATGTGCTCCACAAAGCAGGGGGAGAGTGGCGTTCCTGCTTGCACAAAAAGGGTGCAGGCCAGCTCCATCTTGGTGCCTTGACCGGAGTTGAGTAGTGTGGCGTACACAGTGCGTAAGAACTCTTTCACCCTTTGGTCTGTGAAAAAGGTGTTGGGATAAATTGACAGTGGTGAGTGTAGGTAAGGAGTTAGCGCCATCTCTCTTTGCGCAGTGCACTGAAATGGGGCCTCAGCCACACCACTCTTTTGTCTCAGAGGTTCATCGACCAATTACAGCCGATTTGGGGAAGTCATAACTAAATTGCTCAGGAATTGGCCTGGATCCACAGATTAAAAGCTGGGGGGAAAGCCATGCAAGATCTGAGAGAAATCAAGCTGTGATTAAGACAAATAGAAAATCACTACCAACATCCCAGAGGCTATTCCTCCTTAACTTCTTGAGTCAGACATGTGGAGCAGACATGTTGAGAGTACAGAGGGCTGGGAAAACTGCAGGTCAGGTGTGCAGGGCGATGGGGCTGCAAATATTTAAGAAGTAAGTGGATTTATGGAAAGCACCATAAATAACAAGGACAGACGGTGGTCACGGTGTTAAATTGTCAATATATCTTGTACAGGGCCTTAGATCCGTTCCCACAACTGCAGGTCGCAAGCCCAAGGGACATTTAGATGGGGCCTCTTTCAGCACTCTGCTTTCGATTTGAGAAACACAGAGGAAAGGTAAGAACGCCTCCCATCCCCCATCTCCCTAAGACCCAGTGGACAGCTGATGCTATTAATGTCAGCAAAAACCTGCAAGAATGTTGAGGAAATAATAAGCATTTGAGAGAGTCCATAGTTTCCACCTTCTTGGATGGCGGCTGGACTTCTATTTATTTACTACTTACACGGGAGATTGCTTCCTTCTTTCCATAATCCATAGTGGATTTCTTTTTCATGATATTATTTACAAGCTGTGGCCTTTAGTCTCCCCTAGGAGTATCCCAGGCCGCCCCTGAGACATGGAAGCTGGGCTTTTCCAGCAGTCAGCTCCCCTTCCTGTGCAGGCTTCCTCTGGAACAAGGCCCTTCGCTTGTCCTCCTTGCCTCCCTTCCTCCTAGGCACAGCCCTGTGGCTAGCCACAAATCGGCCCTGGGAGACACATGTTTTGCCCCTTCCTCCTACACTGCCCTTCTCTGGCCCTCCCAGGGCACCTGTTGGAAGGAGTCTCTGACGCGGTGTGGGGTCCCTCCACTCCAACACCCGTCATGTGTCAGAGGCCAGGCCGGGGGATGGCAGCAGACCCCCAAGTTGCTTGGCCAAAGTTCTCCGGAGGGGCACAGGCCCCCAGAATACACCCTGGCCAGGGCCCCCGCCACCGGGCTACAGATCGCAGCTGTAGACAGATTTCACTTGCCCAGAAAACTCTCATGACCAAAGCTACTTCTTAGAATCCACAACTGCAAAAAACAGACTCGGGTTGTATACCTCGTGAATTGCAGCCTAACTCCAGTGCTTTTCTTTTAAGGAGAAAAGAAATGAATGAAAAAAAATACTTATTGCCAGATTTTCCTCACTGAGGAAGGTCATATGTATTTATAAAATCATGTCCCTGTAAAATGTTGACCATCTGCTGGGACAAAGTGAGACATTTCGCTGGTCCATAGTGTAGGGTGACCTCCTCTCTGTCCTCTCACCCAATCTGGGCCAGGGGACCAGCTGTTCTTTTAGCTAGAAATGTTAAAGTAGCAGAGTTAATTGGCTGGAGAAAGCTTTTCTCCACCTGAGCCTAGTGTGTCCCTGCCCATTTGCACAGGAGAAGAGCTTTCCTAGATGCTGTGGAATATACGTGTCAGTATAGGAAATACGGTGTTCACAGACTCTGGGCTACATTCACGGTCACATTCAATCCTCTCAACGAGCCTGTGAATTCACTGCTATTGTGACTCCCATTTCTAGGTGAAGGAGCTGGGCTCGGACAAATTAATAAGCTTGCTCGGTGTCACTGGGTGGTTGGACGTGGCCCTTCACCGCCCTCCTGCCCGTCGGGGAAGGGACGGGACACCCTGCTTTGGTCTGGAGAGCCGCTTCCTCTTGTGAGGCTCTGGAGCACAAAGCCGCCCATTCTGCTGTATGACTGTGAGTGTCCCAGGCCCGTGGCCGTGATGGGGCAAGAAGGACTGGTGATGTGAGCCATGACAACGGCACCTCCCTTACAGTTCTTTGAAAGAGAATCGCGTCACTGCTGGCTTAACTCCTCTCCCTCCCCCTCCGGAGAGCATCTTTCTCGCTGGAGGGCAGGCTAGGTAGATCTCACAGAACGATGAGAGAGGGAAGAAGGCGGAAGGAAGGAAAGTTTTGGGCACTGCCCTAGATCAGGAATGTGGTGAGCGCGGTGTGATTGAAGAGAGGGCCTCTCGGATGGCCACAGAGAGGGAGGAAAGTGCTAGAAGAAGAAATGGCATTTTCTCATGAATTTCCCTTGCTACAGATGAGGCTTTTAACTCATTTGTGAGACCCGTGTGGAGACGGCCTTCCTTTTGAGTCAATTTGCTGACCTGAACTTCCCGAATGTGACACGGAATCTGGTGGGACCTGACTTCGTAAGGTTAAGGAATATAAAATTCTCAAACTACAAACTTAGTGATGCTAATGTTTTACTTGCCAGAAAATTACAAGAGGGCTAAGTTGAGGATGATGTCAAAAGGTTTGGTTGGGCCAAGGGAATAATGGGGATGGCTCTGATTAAAAATTAAAAAAGGCAAGGTACTTGATATCTTTATGCATCTGCTCAGGGGCTTAGAGTGGGGTGGAGGAATTGTGGAAAGAACATAGGATTTGGGGTCAAAGACTCTGGGACTTGAATTCTGGCTCTGCCACCTGCCGAGTCTTGCCAAATCGTTAATATCTGGTTTCATTTATAAAATGGGGATTATTAATGTATGTGGTTTCTATGAGGATCAAATGATATAATGACTGGAAAAGTGAAATCCATACCATCATCAAACAGAGTTTTTTCCCAAGAGCCAGGCCACCTTCATTTCTGAGGCTTCTGTTCCTGGCATTATTCTTGTGCTTAATAGAAAGCTATGAAGTGTTCTTTATCAATTTATCTAGAAAAGCACCAGAACTCCCTCGAACTCGGAACATCAGGAAATTGGGTGTTTTGTGTGGTGAAAACAAAGGTGCTTTTTAGGGATACCGCTGGGGTCCGTTCTGAGTCTCATGCTGTGCTTATATGACCAGCAGGTAGGAATCCTAGCAAAGCTCCTGGTTGTCACGTATTGGCTGGAAACGCAGTGAGAACAAGACAATGCTGATGTGCCCCACTGCAAACATGAATAGGTCTTTCTGTTGATTAAACCGGAACAATGCCCCAAGACCCTGGAATGTGCTTGAGGCTGCTTTTTATACATTTTATTGGTCTGCATTGACTTTTAAAAGGAAGCCTGGGTTCGGGCAGGTAGTGGGCGTTGACGGGTTATTTTAAACAGTGCACATGGTTCTCTGAGCTAGGTTGGGGCAAACCAAAGTACAGGGGTACTCTATTAACTGGAACTCTAGAAGTGGCACATCCCTGTTC
Source organism: Halichoerus grypus (assembly GCF_964656455.1). NCBI lineage: Eukaryota > Metazoa > Chordata > Mammalia > Carnivora > Phocidae > Halichoerus > Halichoerus grypus. Next base: position 60,447,081 of record NC_135715.1, on the reverse strand, counting down.
ATAAAAATTAACCATGGCTCTGTAAGATAATAAAGCAGCCTGTGAGTAAGAAAAAGGGTGGGATTATGTTCCACGGGGTTTGACTATTAAGCATTCTTGACATTTGATAATTCTCGAATGGGGTCTATGGCACCCTGTTAATCACCCTATTGGGTTAGCCAGGTACCATGACCATACCTGACAACGGAGAAAGGACTATAATCAGTTCCCTTTCGCAGCGGTATAGCTACACTTGCATTTCTCTCTGTCCCTTAATCCTGACTTTTGTGAGACTCTGTTTTAGGACTGAAATGCCTGTCTCTCTTTCACACGCCTATTTATTCTTCATAACTCAGCTCAGATCCCATGTCTTCTGGGGAGCCTTCCTGAGCTGCCAGTGGGATAAATCCTTCCCTCCCCGTGCTTATTCCAAATAAATACACTTACTGCACCGCATTAGGGCGGTATTTCTATGTGCATCGTTCCTATGAGACTGAGCTGCTGTGTTCAGAGCTTTCCTTGTCACTCTGGATGCTGAGCTCCTGGCACAGCACCAGCTCGTGCAACAGGAGCTCAGGAGTGCTTGATGGATCGCACTGTACTGAATCTAATGTGGCTGAAGAATGCGTCCGTGGATGTGTGCGTTTCTGTGATATTCTTGCTGAGGAAAATGAAGCTGGCCGGCAGGATCATGAGAGCTGTTTTGGCAGGGGACAGGGCATGGGTGGTGGGGGATGGGATGTACAGCTGTGTCTAGTGGCCCCACATCTTACTTGCCACCTCAAGATTCTAGCTCAAAGGAAGCTCTCACCGAGGCTGTGTGGGTATCAGTTCTTATACTTTCTAGAACATACTAACTTATACAGTTGCAACTCCCATCCTTTTTTATTGATATCTTATTCTAAGATTGAGAAGCCAAAGCTATGTGCAGGAGTGTCTGGGGTAGCATGGAGCTGGTAGGTGGGCCCTGGGGCCAGGCATGGAGCCAGAGGCCCCGAGTGTAGGCTAGGTATGGCTGACCCGGAGTTCACAAGACTCGGGCCGCTGCTGACAGAGCTGCTCGAAACTACACAATCACGGAGTTATGTTGGTAGCGATCGCACTGGCTAGAAAACACAGATTTATGAAAGCAGGTGGCTCAAGGCCATGGGCTCTGGAACTAGACAACCTGGGCTTGAGTCTCAAGTCTGCTACTTACTAGCTATGTGACGCTGGGCAAGTTGCTCAAACTCTCGGTGTCTATTTGCTCATCTCTAAAATAGGGATGAGGTATAATTTCATCATCTATCTAGCTATTGTGTCTGGTTTCTCCGAGCATCAGAAGACAGAACGGCAATTATGTTGTTGTGACAATTAATTAAATTACTTTAAATTACAAGGTGCTTTGGACACTTCCTGGCACCTGGTAGGCTCTGCAGAAGGGCTAGTGAAATGAAACTGAGGTTGGAAGGGAAACCGAACGATCATCCAGGGGACCACGATCCGAAGTTCGCAGGCTGCCTGTGGTCACCCTTCTCTCCTGGCGGTCGGCCAGTGCCAGCCGCTGCATTCGGAGATCCCCCACCCCCCGAGGAAGCCTGAGCGGGAGCGGGAGCAGCAGAGGGAACAGGAGCGCGAGCAGCCCTCTTACCGTGGATAGCGTAACCCAGCGCTCGTGCCAGCTGCTGGCCGGTGTTCCCTTGGGCTCCGAACTGCAGGATCTCCAGAGGGAGCGACACGCCGGCAGGAGAGATGACGACGTTGGTTCCATCTCTAGGGGCTGTCGCGTCCTGGTAGAGGCGAAGCGCGAGCTCGGTGTTCAGCAAGGTCAGGTCCTCGCGGAGGTCGCCCTGTCCTCCATGGAGGCAGGAGTGAAGCAGGAAGAGCGTGAACAGGCCCAGCCGCATGGAGGCAGGGAGGCTTCCTGCAGCTCAGAGGGAGGAGATGCAGGGTGAGGCAGACAGTCCCCTTCTGCAGAGAACTGGTCTGGGTTCGGGGCTCACAATGGCCGAGGGAGGCGTGCCGGGGCAGTGCTGCTCACCTGCCCCCAGCCTCATCCCTCACCCGCTGCTTCGCTGCATCTGTTGTGTCTGCGTTAGAAACACGCGCCGTGAAGCCACACTGTGAGCCGGAAGGATTTTAGGCGCTTTGTCACTGGCTAAACGTATGACTTTGGCCAAGGCTCTCATCTGGTCAGAAGTAAACCATTGGGTTGGGAAAGAAATGTAAGAAGTATATCCTACTCCTATTTCTTGGTATTTAGCCAGCTTAGAGCTGTGCCGTGTCTATCATGAATAATAATAATTAATAATAATAAAAAATTATATAGTATTTTACAAAAGACTTTGTATTTTCTCAGTTAATCATTGCAATAGTCTTACAAGGTAGCTGTATTTCCAATACAGGGGGGGATGAGATTTAAAGCACTTGGTGAATCATTTAAGAAAATACATGGTCTAGGGAGGCCTGGGTGGCTCAGTGGGTTAAGCGTCTGCCTTAGACTCAGGTCATGATCCCAGGGTCCTGGGATTGAGCCCCACAGTCGACCTCCCTGCTCAGTGGGAAGCCTGCTTCTCCCTCTCCCTCGGCCGCTCCCCCAGCTTGTGCTCACTCTCTCTCTCTCGAATAAATAAATAAAAAATCTTAAAAAAAAAAAGAAAATACATGGGTCAGTGTCCATCAACAGATGAATGGATAAAGAAGAGGTGGTGTATATATACAGTGGAATATTATGCAGTAATAAAAAGAATGAGATTTTTGCCATTTGCAACAACATGGATGGAGCTAGAGAGTATAATGCTAAGCGAAATAAGTCAGTCAGAGAAAGACAAATACTGTATGATTTCACTCATATGTGGAATTTAAGAAACAAAACAAAACAAAAAGAAAAAAAGGGAGAGAAAAAGACAAACCAAGAAACAGACTCTTAATTATAGAGAACTGATGGTTCCCAGAGGGGAGGGCGCCGGGGGGAGGGGGGAACTAGGTGATGGGGATCAAGGAGGGCACTTGTGATGAGCACCAGGTGATGAGTGGAAGTGTTGAATCACTATGTACATATATAGAAGAAAGAAAACACATGACTCAAGCCCTGGTCTCCCATGAGTGATACATAAAACACTAAGGATATAAATGCACATGAAAATAGTGATACATGAGCTAATTGTGCCTAGAATAGCAGAATTCTTGTGATGTGAACTATTGTCATAAAAAAAGCGCTTTCACAGACAGGAGAATTATAGCAGTATCGCTCCTACCGAAGAATGGTACTCCCCCAAGGAAGAGAGGGCACTAGCTGGAAATTAATGCAAAGAAGAGAAAGGCCAAGGGGTTTTCAATGACTATGGCACACATACAGCCCTCAGCAATTTCTGCTAAGTTATCTAACTCTGGTGTCAGACAGGATTGGCGTGAGAGCAGCCCAGTCCAAAGTCCCTTCCTATGAGGAGTTGGCAAATAAGGCCACTGGGCTCAACGATGTGTACTTTGGATAAAAGTGCAAGATGGAAAAGCATCTTCCCTGCAGCCAGGCACAAATGCAGGGTTTGGATGCCTTGGTACAGTAGGGGTAGACTGTGTGTGTTTGTGTGGGGGGGGTGTCTTTCCGTGTGTTTGGAGGAGGCAGGTCCTAGCCCAGGTCATTTGTGAAATGACCAAGTCCCAGTGATCATGCAGCTCCTCTGACCTCCCACAAGGACACTCAGCAATCAGGCTCCTGTGCCCCTGGGCTCCCCACGACCACATCCCCGCCATGGTCCGCCACGGACGAGCTGCTTACTCACGGACTCTTGCCTCAGACTGTTGGGTCTCCTTGCTTGCTTCTCTTCATGTGGGTCTCCAGCATTAACGGGCTGCCCTTTTTAAAAAGTGGAGCAGAGTCCGCTTTGAATCACAAGACAGCGCAGGGAGGAAGCTGGAAGTGGCCGTCTCTGCCGGCGATGTCTCTACCACTCGGTCCAAATTCCTGGAGCCTGAGGTCCTGCAGAGAGCCAGGGGAAGGAGCACGGCCCGGGGGCAGCAAAGCCCAGATCGGAAACAGAGCAGGCCCTGGGGAGGGAGCCAGCCACACCCGTCAAGCCTTCTTAGGCTTGTGACCTGGTTGTACCAGCAAGGGACCCCTCATCCAGCCCTCTGTCACTTTGAGGAATTCCGCTGATAACTCTGCCGGCCCGGCTTTTGCTGGGTACCAGGTACCTAACGCTTCTCCCCTCCTCCTGGGAAGAGAACAATACATCAGTCATTGGGCACTTGAAACTTGTAGCAAAGGACATTCTGCAAAAGAGAAAAAGGAAACAATCCAAGATATGGCATAATAAGATTGAAACAGGGTGACGTGCCTTATTTATTACTAATACAAGTGAAGGCACCTGTTTATCCGTAATATAGGCACGATTAACTGTCTTTTTCTTCTTTGATACAATAGTTAATAAATCCGATGACTTAATTTGAGAAAGAAACTATGTTGTCCATGAGTAAATGCTCATTGGGGGAAAGCATAAGCAGATTCTGTCGAAAGTCTGTCCTTGTGACCAATTCAGAATTCCATACATTTCTATTAGGGTCTTAGGCATTGTATTAAGTTCAAAATAGATGATAGGCTATAAATTGTTACAAGTTAAAGAAAAGAAAAAGACATTTGGAAATGAATGAAATTCTTAGTAATTATCTCTCAGGCATGTATTAATTGTTACTATTTGAAAATGCATGTGAGGCTGTTTATCATCTGACCACTACTCATACCATCATAATCAGTGGCCAGTTTATTTATTTATTTTTATCTATTTTAGTGGGCAATTCACTTTAATTTTTTTAAGCGATTTTTTTTCTTTTCCTTCCTACTTTTTCTACTTTTTTTTTTTTTTTAGGGGTGGTAGGGGCAGAGGAAGAGGAAGAGAGAGAATTCCAAGCAGGCTCCACGCCCAGTGTGGAGGCCCATGTGGGGCTCGATCTCACAACTCTGAGATCAAGACCTAGAGTCAGATGCTTAACCGACTCAATCACCCCGGTGCCCCTAGTGGGCAATTCACTTTAAAGCAGAGTTTTATTGCTGACACTCAAGCCTGGGATAGTTTTTAGGTCTTAGGATAGTTATAGTTCTATAACTGTTTTACTTGAAATCTCCCCAAATGTTTAATTTAGATGAAGTGTATCGTGCATGTTTTGGACTCTAAACCATAGCACGGTAGTCCTTCCCTCGTTCCTTCCTTCCTTCCTTCCTTCCTTCCTTCCTTCCTTCCTTCCTTCCTTCCTTCTACATCCCACAAATATCTCTTGCTTGCCTGCTAGGTTCTAAGGCACTGTGTTAGGTCCTATGGACGAAGCAGTGAACCAGCTTTCATGGGACGTAGAGGCTTGTCCCTAGGTTAAGTTAAGAAGAAGTTAAGAGTTAAGAAGAGTTAAGAAGAAAGGGCTGATCATAAGGAGGATGGGGGTCACTTGCAGGGACTGTCTCCCAATGTCGTGAGTTCCCCATAGCTGAGTTACCTGAGCGTAAGCTGATTCAGTATTCACCAGTGGTGGGCTTAGGGGGGTGCTTATATGATTTCCCCCATTGGAAAAAGGTCAGTCTGCGTGACTTCCATGAACATTCCACTCCTAACTCTAAGACTGTATCATTCTAAATTGCTTTTAAAAAATATTCTCAAGGAAAAATGCTAGGGAAACTTAGCATACAAGAAATACTTCCTATATGGGTTGAACATTTCAAAGTGTGAATGAATGAAAGATGAACTGCAACGGATTTTTCTTTTGTGTTCTCAGCTGTGAACCTGGGTAAGCCACTGCGTTTCCCGCCCACTTTAGCAGAGGTAATCATGCTCATTTCTACCTTGTAGGATGTTGGTGACACTGCTAAGGGAGCCTCCATCCTTGGAGATATTTATTCATTATAACAACAAAAATAGTGAACATTGCTGAGCATTGGCTGCGCTCCAGATATTCTGTTATATACTTCGCATTTACAGTTGCAGTGAGTCCTTATAACAATCCTATGAGGAGTGTATTATTATACCCATTTTGCAGATAACAAAAGTAAGGCTTAAAGAGCTTAAGACGCTTGCCCAAATTCCCACAGTTAGAGGTCAAGCTGGATTTGAACCAGGGATCTTGACTCCAAGGTTCACGCTCTTTGCCACACTCTTGTTGGTGTCTGTCAGGGCTCTTGAAATCCCTCTTGGCGAGGGGGTTGCAGGCCGTTGGGTGGCCAGCCCAGACTCTGTTGGCTCCTAACCTTATGCACTCTGCCCACATTCCCCAGGAAGGCTATGGTGAATCGCCTGTAGCGCGACTGCATGAGGTGTAGCGTCTTTAATTATAATCTTTAATTTTTCCCAACCTGATTTCTTACAGGCATAAACAAATTGCTTTCAAACCCAGAGGTCTACCAAAGTAACGTGATGGAGAGAAGCATTTTGCATTTTAATCCTGTGAGAACATAATTAATACAAGGACATCTCCTCTTTGTGGTGTGGGCTGCTTGTGTGGGGTTGTACAGAGACAGTCCCCATTTGTCTCTGTCCTCAGGGAGTTTGCCATGGCGAGAGAGCACTCTGACCAAATCGAGACGCGGGGGCACAATAAAGAAACCCCGGGCACTGCTAGAGTCAGCCGGGGCAATGCGAGGGAACCCCGCACCCGCTGCTGCAGACTTGGACGAAACACGCAAGCCCTTCCGGGGAACCCGGGCCGGTGGCCCCACCTGTCCCTCCAGGAAGGAGACGGTGCAGGCGGCTGCCTGGGCTCCCCCAGGTCACAGGTGACAGCTGACACCCAGCCCTCAAGTTCTTCACAGGTACCCAGTGCATGGACTCAAAATGAGCCCCTGGACCTTCCCGCCGTCCAGTGCCTTTCAGGATGGTGCGGCGTGGACAGCACAAAGGCCTGGCTGCAGGTAATTGCTTCTTGGGACGCCTGGCTGGCTCAGCCGGCAGAGCCTGCGGCTCTTGATTTCGGGGGCGTGAGTTCAAGCCCCACGCTGGGTGTAGAGCCTACTTAAAAAAAAAAAAGAATTGCTTCTTACTAACTATAGACCTTCAGCATGTTACTGAACTGCCCTGAACTTTAGTTACTGATTCTGCCAAATGGCATTATAATACCTACCTCTCACTGTGAGCATTAAATGAGACAGTGTCTAAAGCACCCAGCATGGTCCCTCATAAGCAGAAAAAATCAGGTTCTTTGGATTATGTGCCCAACCCCCATCTCATCTAAAGAAAGACCGTTGACGTGACATTCTTGCTCGCACAGGAAGGGGCTTTGAGAATCACCATGTAATTGGCTAGGATGTGAATCTATGCTGTTTTATCCCAAAATATCTTTTTTGATGTCTTGTAAGAAAAAGGTTGGAGATTTTAACAGGGGACAATGGACTTAAATTCCAAGCTCATTTTTATCTAACTTGTAAAAAGTAAGTCATTCAGTATCGTGACCTCAGAAGCAGAGGGTTGAGCTAGTCCTTCTCCTTATTTCCTGCCACACCATCACACTGGTCCACGCAAGGTCTCCCCCCCTTTTTTTTGCTTCCTTTTAGGAATGTGCTCTCAAGAAATATGTATTGTTGTTTTGTGTACATACGTTTTAGATTTATGCACATGGTTATATGTTCCATATTTCATGTTCCCTTATGTATTTCAACAGACACTATGTTTTTAAGATCTGTCCACGTGGTTCTATGCATATATCTGATCCTTGCTTCCAACTGCTGATAATAGCCCATGTGTAACTACCGCATTTGCTTTATCCATCTCTTGGAGGTGAGCATCCCGGGTGTCTCCAGTCCTCGCCAGCACGGACAGCCCCTGGACGGCCTGTACCTGTGCTCTTGTTGTGGGCTGCGTGGGAAGTTCCTGGGGAAGCATGCCCAGGAAGGGAATTTCCGTGTCTTAGAATATGCATGTCTCTCATTTGGCCTCATAGTTCCAGGCCAAGCGCTGGAAGGTAACACCGCTCCGTACCCCTCCACCCTCCATATCCCTGCCAATACTTGATACTTCCCAGCTCTCCTTGTTTCCCAGTGTAACAGGTGCAAAATTGTATCTCATTTTGTTAATTTGCATTAGGGCGATCACCAGTGATCTGAGTACCTCGTTGTATGCTTATTGCTTTCATCTGTTTTCTCTTCTGAAATTATCTACTCATAACTTTATCCATTTTTCTATATTGTGGTTGGTTTTTTTCTTGTTGATTTGCGTTTACATATATAGTATAAATCCCTTGTCAATGTTAGTATTGTAAATACCTTCTCCCTTTCTGCCCAGCATCTATTAACTATCTCCAGGACGTCTTTCGTCGAAACAAAATCCTTAATTTTGATGTGTTCAAATCATTTTCCCCCATTGGTTTGTTGTGCCCCTTTTCTCATATATTAGATCCCCAGATACACGTGGGTGTATCTCTGAGCTCCCTACTCCATTCTGTTTGGTCTATTTGTCTTTATCAAATTGTTTTCAATGCTATGGCTTTAAAATACATCTTATTATGTGATAGGGAAAGGTCCTTCTTTTCACTATTCTTTTTAAAGGTTGGTTCAGCTTTCCATAGACTTATTCCTCCAAATCAGTATTTTTTTTTTAAAGATTTTATTTATTTATTTGAGAGAGAGAATGAGATAGAGCATGAGAGGGGGGAGGGTCAGAGGGAGAAGCAGACTCCCCGCTGAGCAGGGAGCCTGATGCGGGACTCGATCCCAAGACTCCAGGATCATGACCTGAGCCGAAGGCAGTTGCTTAACCAACTGAGCCACCCAGGCGCCCCTCCTCCAAATCAATATTAAAGTAAGTTTATTAAGTACCTCAAAAAAAATCCAACTAAAATTTAATCATGATGACACTGAATCTATAGATTAATCTGGAAAGAATTAATGTCTTACTAATGTTAAATCATCCCATCCAAGACTATGGAGTGTTTTTCCATTTATTAAAATTCTCTTTTATAATAGACTATTTTAATAAAACTTTAAAGTTTTAAAAATAGAGATCTTGTATGTATTCTTGATTAAATGCCCAGGTTTTATACTTTGCCACTTAAAAAAAAATTAATAGGCTATTTTTAAAAGCAGGTTTAGGTTTCCAGAAAAATTGAGTGGAAAGTAAAAAGAGTTCCCATAAAGCTCTTCATCCAACAGCTCCCCTTCTCCACACCGTCCCCTCAAAACACACCACTCCTCCCTTCTCCCCTCCCCCCCACCACTGACTTCCTGCCCCCTGCCCTAGCTTCTCTACTTACTAACACGTTGCATAGGTGTGATCTATTTGTGATCATTGATGTATTATTATTAACTAAAGTTCATGGTTTACTTCAAGATTTGCTCTTTGTGTTGTATAGTTCTAGGACTTTTGTCAAATGTATAATGTTGTGTGTCCACTATTGTAGTAATATGCAGAATAGTTTTTCTTTTTTTTTTAAACTAAGCTCTACGCCCAACGTGGGGCTCCAGTTCACGACCCGGAGGCCAAGAGTTGCATGCTGTACTGACTGAGCCAGGCACCCGCCCCCAGAATAGTTTCATTGCCCTACAAATCCCCTGTGCTCTGCCTATGTGTCCCCCCTCCACATCTTCCACCTCCAACCCCTGACAGCCACTGGTCTTTTCACCGTCTCTATTGTTTTGCCTTTTCCAGAAGGACACGGACATGGAATCAGACAGTGGAATCAGGACCTTTTCAGACTGACTTCTTTCACTTAGCAAAATGCGTTGAAGCTTCCTCCATGTCTTTTTGAGGCTTCATGACTTTTTTCTTTTTATCGATGAATAATCTCCTACCATATGAATGTACCACAGTTTATGTATCCATTCACTTATGTCCTGATTGCTCCCAATTTTGGCAGTTGTGTAAATGTTGCTATAAACATTCGTGTGCAGTTATTGGTGTGGACATAGGTTTTCAACTCAGCTGAGTAAATGCTTGAGAGCATGAACGTGGATTGTATGGTAAGAGTCTGTTTAGTTTTGTAAGAAACCACCAAGCTGTCTTCCAAAGTGGCTGCACCGTTATGGACTCCCAACAGCAATGCATGAGAGTTCCAGTTGCTTCACATCCTTGCCAGCATTTGGTGTTGTCAGTGTGTCTGTTCGTTTTCTTATCGTTGAGGGTTACGCTTTCTTTGTATCTCTTAGGTACAAGTCCTTTACTTGGATATGGTCTTCAAATATTTTCTCCCAGTGTGTGGCTTGGTTTTCAACTTTTTCTCTTTGAAAAATCTATAGAATGCAAAATGGTAAATGTGTTCGAGGGTCAAAAATAAGCAGATGATGTGATCAATGTGTGGTTGGCATGGTCTCGCAGGATGTAACGGAGGATGGATGTCACTGAATTAGAGGTAGTACGGGGCATGTGTTAGAGGGCTTCATGGTGAGTTTTTTCTTACCATACTTTGGTTCTGATTGGAAAGAATGACATTTGTGGTTATAAGAAGTTCAAAGTGTAGATATGGTACAAGAAGCCACATGCTGTGTACTAGAAGTAAGAGACTAAGTGATAAGACAAAGGGATGGCGAGGGTTTGGGGACATGAGCAATGCTGGGGCTATATGTGTAGGTCTGTTCATACTGATGAGCTCGAATGCCCAGCCCAGCTGCTATGTAGTGCAGTTTGATAGCAGAACCAGAGTGAATATCAATTCTGCTTCAAAAACTGGTTCCAAATAAGGTTTTGGGATAAGCTAAAAGCAATTATTACTTAGCTTGGAGAAAAATCCTAAAAACAGAGCAAATTAAGCAGAGAGTAACTAAGGTTGAAAATAGAAAAAAAAAACACATCAAACTGTGTTTGGATGTTCTGGTTCTTTATATCTTGCTTTTAATGTTACTTTCTCATACATTTCAGTATAATTAGAATTTTGGCAATTTTTGTATAGTTGGATTTAGGAAATAGGGGAAAGAATAGGGGAAAGAAGGGAGAGCTGGGATCAGTCCGTGTCTTCCTCTCTAGCACTCAGGCTAGGATCACTGGACAGGTGAGGCTGTTTCTCACAGAGCCAGCATGACTGACTGTTTGGGAATTGGTAGGTTGTAGTCAGTGGGAAAAATCAACCCAAAGGCTGCAAGCCATGGCAGATGCCTCTCCTCCTTCACCCAGGGAGCCACGGGCATCACTGACTTATTACAACAGCCTTCCATGCACTTGGCCTTGACCTACAAGTCTCAGAGAAGGACTCGATGGAGTCACTTCTAATTTATCATAGTTGGTCCGTGTCTTAGCGTGGGCTGCTATGACAGAATACCACACACTGAGTGGCTCCAACAACAGACATTTCTTTCTCATAGTTCTGGAGGCTGCAGAGTTCAAGAGCAAGGTACCAGCAGATCTGGTGTCTGGTGAGAGGTTATATTCTAGTTTGCCTTCTCCTCGTACCCTCACACGGTGGAGAGAGATTATCTAGGTAGTGTCTCTTCGCGCAGCCCATTCATGAAGGCACCGCCCTCGTGGCCTAATTACCTCCCCAAAGCCCCACCTCCAGATACCGTCAGAGTGGGAATGGAGGCTGCAGTGTATGCATTTGAGCGGGATAAACATTCAGTCCATGGTAGAGAAAAAGTATTTGTCACCTCTGGAGTGTCTCAAAAGGACCCTCTGGCTCGGTTCTGAAAACTCTCATGACCTCCCATCGATCTACCCACCAAGCTCGGGACTCCGCTGGCCACTGGATGGCCCGGCCGGACAGGCGAGTGGGCAAGCTGCCTACGCACAATGACTATACACCCACGACACTCTGGCAGGTTGCAGGCACACTTAGGTGGCCCTGAAACCTGAGCCTGGAGAGGGAGCTCCTGGGTGACGACACCGGGCCCTGGCCGGCCGCTGCTGTGGAGGCTGCACAGCTGTGATCTCTTCATTCCCAGCACATCGTCCAGCACGTCCAGAAATGTCCACTGCTGCTCACACGGAAGCTGCCATCTGAGAAAAAAAATCAGGAGCTACCCAGAAGCTGTGCAAGGGTATGTGAGCGGGATCGAGAACGGTGGGCTGGGGGAGTTTGGTAAGTCTTTAAAGTTGTGGCATCAGACAAATTCTGCCTGAAAGGGGGTGGGGGGCATTGGGGTTGGAGCAGAGGGCTGTGAGGTCCCTAGGCAGACCCCGAGGACTCCAGGGAGGAGCCCGGGAGGAGGATGCCGCAGGGATCCATCAACACAATCAATTATCATTTTATGTTCAAATTGCACATTAAAGCAAATTATCACCTTTTTTGGGGAGGGATGGGGAGAGAAGGAAGAAGAGGTAGGGGTGAGGGGTGGAGAGAGCAACAATGAAAGTTTTCAAGCATTTTGTGAAAGCTCTACCATCAGAAGCAGCCCTTGGCATGGCGGGGTGTGGGTTGTGCGTCCTACACTTGGGGGCTCAGCTCTCAGAGCAGCCCCCACTGTGGGGACTCGGGAGGCCACCCTCCTTCTTCCAGCCTGCTGCGGAGATGCTGCGGGGGCCCTGAAGTGACAATGCCAGGAGCGGATTTTAAAAGCAGAGGCAGAATTCCCAGCACACACATTCAGTTAATGCACCCCTTCAGGAGATCAGGAGGTGAGAGGAGGTGGGGTGTGGGAGTGAGGTTTGAAAGCATTATTTCTATTTCCAACACAACAGTGATAACGGTGGTAGAGGGACATGGTTTGGTTGGCAGCAGAGCAGAGGATCGGAGAGCCTGTGAGTGCTGGGGAGGGGGGCAGAGCAAAGAAACTTCAAATGCTGGCACAGTTCTGGAATGTTTCTGGACACACAAGCCAGAGACATAATGTTCGTATGAATAGCAATGACAAAAAAAGCACAGATTCAGCCCCCAGCTCTGATCCCAGCAAGCCACTGGCAGGAATGCCTTATGGTCAGCATGTGGGGCTGGGGGTGCTGGGCTGCGGACACAAGGTGGACCCTTTGTGGGAGGCTGGTGGCTTAGTCTTTAGGATGATGAGGGCCTATCAGTCCTGCTGGCCCCTTAGCTGAGGGAGTGAGGGGTCGGGGTGTCGGTAGACAAGTCAGGTCTATCACAAGGTCACACACCTTGGGAACAATATAGCTCCTTAAAGGCCCCGTGCATCGTCCCTGGGAATATCCTCTCTCCAACAGCGTTCCAACCTGGTTGTTGATGAAGAAGTGGGGGGATTTCACACACGGTGGGTTCCCTACAACCTCTTTTTTGGGTTTGACAATACATATAATAATGTGGCTGGTGATTTATTCCGAGGAATTACACCTCAAGTCAAAACAAGAACCTAGGTTCAGGATGTCAAGGAGTAGGGCCATCCTAAACATACACCACTTCAATAGGGTTCGTGCATTTATTTTCTTCCCTAAGCTCAGGGGCCGCTGCAGTCCAGTAAGAGAGGTGGGGGTGGAGGGCATGTTCTGGATTGGCCCATCTTACTCTCTGCTTTGGCCACCACTCAATCTCAGCCAGCACATCCAGTGGTCTCCATCAGAGGTTTTGGTCTCTATCTTCCCCTGAGGCACGAGTCTCTTATGGTCCCATGAGTCCCATATGGTCCCCTCCGGTCCACCATCTCAGATCATGCCAAGGAGATGCAGGGACTTGTCAGCACTCACATGGTTTGGCGGCCGGAACTGTAAGCCAGCTGGGGAGACTGGGGACACTGGGCTCGCTTTGCGGTCTGTTGGTTTGCAGTTATATCAGCTGCATTGGTCGTACCCCAAATTACATAAGCCATGGTATCATTGGCTGTATACATTCTTTGCAAGCTGATTCAACTTCCTAGTATAGTCCATAATTTTTCTGTACTATCTGACACATGTTTATGACTTCGGGGTACAACAGATGTTTATCTCCCTTGAAGGAGGTAGTCATATATTTGTAATGGAGGAAGGATGTTTACAACTCTAACTACTTTTGAGAAAAACGTGTTTACAAGCAAAGGAATAATGTTTTGGTGGAAAAGCTTGTTTATCAGTTTTAAGCACAGCAAACAGGTTTCTGTCTATGCCTGCTAAAGTATAGGATGGGACATCCTTTACCAAAATTCATTTCACATATCCCAGACTGGACAGTGGATTACCCTCACCACCTATTATTTGCCTTAATACACATTCATTTGCATTTTCCAGTACACCCAGCTTCTCATCCTAGAAGCAGCATGGTGCCACTTTCATTGGGGAACATGTCAGTGAAAAAAATGGTCCCCAAAATACTTAGGAGAATAACGGTGATCTGATTGTTTTAGGTACTAGTGGTTTGGGTTTGGGTTTTCTGGACACTGTACTCTGTGGGGATGGGGGAAGTTCTTTTTTATTCATGACTATATTCCTGATTTGGAGAATAGCCTCCGGCATGTGGAAGGTGCTCAATACATATTTGTTGAATGAATGAATGAGAGAATGACTCTTTTAACAGACACCTTGCCCACCCCCCACCATTCAGTAGTTCCAAATACTACATAAATCTTACCTTTTACTCAAAAACTTCTTTCTTATGAGCTAGGAAGAACAGGTGTTTTAGCCATTATACAAATGAGAAAAAAGAAATACTTCAAAAACTTTGCCCTTGGTTTCCCAGGTGGATCCATGGTCATGTGGGATCTCCTGGCTCCTCATCCCGGGCTCCAGGGGCCAGCACACAAGGCCAGGGAGGGAAGCTATGAGCTTCAGCCTGCCTGCCAGGGGCAGACTCTTGTCGCAGGCCAGCCCTAGGGCTCTGCGTTCTGCCAGTCACGTTGGGGAAACCGGGTTCCCTCCTGTTCCTGTCAGGCCTGTGGCTTATCTTGATTCCGCTGGGCGGGGGAGGGGGGGGCTTGCTGGGGTCAGGGGCTGATGTCTGGTTTATAGACTCGGGAATGAGCAGGGAGCCCAGCGTCAGGAATAAGGGCCGGGCAATGTTGGACTTCTTTCTCTGAGAGACACAGGGAGCTATCTGTGAGCCAAAGGGATGGGAGCCACGACCCCGTGAGCAGGAGTTTTGCTCTATGGCCCGCCATACCGAGTCCATGAGCCGGATAATTACCATGGTCCCACAGCTTAATGCTGGCTCTGCCATGCTGCTACTCAGCAGATCTCTCGGGGCCAGTCTTTCTAATGTGGTTGAGCCTCAGTTGCCCAATCTGTAAGGCAGGAGTAATAAATCTACCTCAAGTGAGGTCTGAGTGTCTAAATGAAATGAAGTATATGAAAGGAATCTGTAAATCATGAAGTCCTATACAAATACACTATTGCTTTGAGTTAGACTTTTTTATGAGAGCCAACTTTTATTGACAGGTGCTGTGCTGAGCCTTTTACAAGCATTATCCCATTTAATCCTTATAACCATCTTGTCAGCCACTTGGTCATGGTGGAAATATTTTAATAAAATAGAAAAATGTAAAGAAGGGAACTAAAAATACCTGCGATTCCCCTGGTCCAGTGATGTTAGTTGGTTATTTCGATTTTCCTTCCTTCCTCTGGAATGCTGATGCTGGTGAGGTCGGGAAGAAGGGCCCGGGGAAGACGTGTGTGCAAGGGGCGTGCCCAGGTCCGCACGCTGGCCCCTGCATGCTGGCCCCTGACTCAGTGGCAGTTGAGGTGGGGTGGCAGGGGCTAGGAGCTCTCATGCCCTCTACTCCGTGGTTTGCCAGGCTCCGGCAATCAAAACAGGAAGAAGGTCAAGACAGACTTGGCATCCTCCAAGCCCAGGAGAGTGGGAGTATTAAAACAAAGAAAAGTGGTTTCCGTTTATTTAGCTCCTACCATGTTCCAGGCCCTGGGTAAGAGCCTTGCCTGTATCTCATGAATCCTCACGATACCTAGAAGGCAGATGTCAGCTCTGGTTCCCATTTTGCAGACCAGAGATGGAGGCATAGAGAGGTTATTTGCCCTCAGAGACTTCTAGGAAGTATCAGGACCCAGGTTTAAACCTGACTGGAATAGCTTCCTGGCTCTGAAAGCCCTTCTGTCTCCCAAGAAGAGTGGGGCCCATTAAAATCTGCTTTTGCCACCAGTCTGCTGGGATTTCTTCTCTTCAAGAGGGGTCTCTGTCTGGAGGGGATTGTCTGCAGGCAAAAGGAAAGAGCTAACACCACCGGTAGATCGCTGTTTCCTGGGCAGCCAGGGAGAGGCTCCTGAACACACAAATGGTAAATAATGTACCTTTGCTCACTTTCCAGCAATGCCATTCGTTGGGATGTGTGGTTTCAGGTACTTTTGTCCACAGAGGGTGAATTTTAGAAGTCGGCTTCTTTGAGCGCTGACTGGATGGACCTCCAGGGCAAGCTCAGGACCGTGGGCGATGTGGCCGGTGGCGGCCCGCGACCTCTCTGGCTTTCTTCTATTTCATGCCAGCCAAAACATACAGACAGTCCCACAGGATGCCTTCCAGGGCTGGCTGCTGGGGAAGGCTGTCAACCACTGCATGGATATTTTGGAAAACTGGGAGGAGGGGGTGTGGGATATAGGTGCTGGAGTCACCTGATCTCCCGTCTTGGGCAGATTACTCACCTTGCTAAGCCTTAGTTTCCTCAATGTGTAAGATGGAGATAATAATGGTGTCTACCTCCCAGACGGGTAGGAAGAATAAATGAAGGATTATATGAGGTCATGTACGTCTAGTGCTTAGTACACAGAATGTGCTCAATAAGGGCTAGTTATAATAATAATTACTATTATTTTGAGATGTGGACAAATCATTAACCCACCCTCCCTCCATGTACACGCTCAAAAAATTACCACCCACACTGTATTCATTTCCTAGGGCTGGTGTAACAAAATGCCACACATTCAGTGGCTTAGAATATCAGAAATTTATTGTCTCACAGTTTTGGAGGCTGGAAGTTGGAAAGCAAGCAGTTGGCAGGTTTGGTTCCTTGTAAACGCTCTGAGGGAGAATCTGCTCCATACCCTCTCTCCTCGATTCTGGTGGTCGGCAGGCTTCCTTGGCATTCCTTTGCTTATAGACACATCACTCTGATTTCTGCCTCGTCATCACATGGTCTTCTTATAAAGACACCAGTCATATTAGATTTAGGGCCCACCCTGATCAAATATAATCTCGTTCTAACTTGATTCCATCTGCAAAGACCCTACTTCCAAGTGAAGTCTCACTCACAGGTACTGGGGACTGGAGCTTCAACATATCTTTTTGGGATCTGCAGTCTAACCCACAATACCCATGTACCCCCCACTTATGCTAGAGCCTCTGCAGTTTTCAGTTTATTCTTTATTGCCATTATTTTCTAAGAGTTATGGAATCCCCCAAAAGCTCAGGTGAGTTAATTTCTTTGGCTGAACTGCTGTATCTTCAGTCAAGATAGAAATGTTCCAGGTAGAAGGGGTACACTGTCTTATCCGTGGTTCTCACTTCAGTGTTCAAGAGTTCAGTCGTTGATTCGACAAGTGAATTCTGAGGTCCTACTCTGTGCGACACACTGTGGTAGGTCCTGGGTTACAGAGTTAAATAAGGTACCATCCCTGCCCTTGCGCAGCTGGGCCTGGGGGCAGAGAGCCAGTGAAGAACTTGACTTTATTTATTTTTAAAAAGATTTTATTTATTTGACAGAGAGAGAGCGAGCACAGAGGGAGAGGTAGAGGGAGACGCAGACTCCCCACTGAGCAGGGAGCCCGATGTGGGACTTGATCCCAGGATGCTGAGATCATGACCTGAGCTGAAGGCAGATGCTTAACCGACTGAGCCACCCAGGCGCCCCTGAAGAACCAGATTTTAAATACTGTGATACCACATGGCCTGTGCAGGGAGCTGGGAGACCAGAGAGGCCAAAGGTCCCCACGGGAGGAACATACCCTGCTGGCGGAGTGAAGGGTGGCCTGAAAAAGGCCATTCCTGCAGGGCTCAGAGGAAGAGAAAAGGGCATTCCTGGCAGGGTGCCCAGCATGGCAGAGGATGGTAAGAGGTGCACATCTAGAGTGAGAAGAGGCAGGAGGAAATCTGCAAAAGTAGAGAGTACGAGGCTGTTTGCAGAGAGCAGGTGTGAGAGAGGAGGGGAGAAGCATGGGGATGTGGACACTGGGACTCAGGAGGGTGCAAGCAGCCTCCAAGAGGGGAGGCTCTCCGGCAGAAAGGCAGGAGGGAGGGCTTAAGTCGGTTGTCCACAATCTCCACTATGTTGTCCCAGGCAGGTGCACGAGCCAGGGTTCCCAGAGAAACAGAACCAATAGGATGTGTGTGTTTATATATAAAATCATTATAAGAAATTGGCTCACACACTTACGGAGGCTGACAAGTCCCCAGATCTGCAGTTGGCAAGCAGGAGACCCAGGAGAGCCAATGTGTGGTTCCAGTCTGAGTCCAAAGGCCTGAGAACAAGGAGAGCTGATAGTGTAGATTCCAGGCTGAAGGCTGGCAGGCCCGAGACTCCCAAACTGCTGATGTTTCAGTTTTTGTCTGAAGGCTAGGAAGGACCACCTCAAGCAGCCAGGCAGGAGGAGGTCCCTCTTCCTCAGCTTTTTTCTTCTACTCAGGCCTTCAACTGATTGGATGAGGCCCACCCATGTTGGGGAGGGCAAATGGCCTTACTCAGTCTACCCATTCACATGCTAATCTCACCCAAAACAGACACATCTGGGAAGTCTGACCAAATATCTGGGTACCCCATGGCCCAGTCAAGTTGATACACAAAATTAACATGCTTGCAGGAAATGCAACAGGCAACAAATCTCAATTTCTGAAATGTCCAAATCTTTCCCCATGTCTGTGAGGGGACCAATTGACCCTCTGTTAGTTACTGTAAAAGCTGGGAAACTAAACTAGTTTGGACAAGGGCAAAACCTGCCATCGATAGGGAAGTCAATCTATCCAGTACAGGTAGTCCCTCCACTCATTAGGGACAGTTGTATCCACAGCTCTTGGGCTGAGCGGGCTGAGCTCCAGCGGCGGCGGCCAGGACACTATCTCCTGAAATGCCTGTGGGAGAGTAAGGCCAGCCAAACTCCCTGAATAGGAGAGCTTGGACCCTGCAATGCACTTGAAGGAGAGGACCAGCTCAGTCTGGGATGCAAATTTATGCAAACTAGCAGGCGGGCCCTCGAGTCCTGGCCTTTTCTTCCTACCATGAGAGCAACAGTGTCCTGGTTCCTCACTGGCCTCTCTGGTTCTGTTTCTCCCCATGTGCTCCCCTCTGTGGGCCTGACAAGAGCATTCATTCAGTCTTGTTAAGGGAGGCAGCTGGGGCTGCCCAGAAGTGGCTGCAGAACTGGGTGATGATGGGGGTGGACACGTGGGCTGCCATCTCTGCCAGGGTCCCCTTCTGGTAAGTACGCAACGGCCCCTGCCTGCCTGCGAGGGGCGGGATGCACGCGGGCAGGTGTGAAACGCCAGCAGGCCTGGTGCGGGGATCACACGAACAGCCCGTGCCCCGGAGAAGCACATGGTTTAAGGAGAGACAGACTTTTTTTTTTTTTTTAAGATTTTTTATTTATTTTTTAACAGAGAGAGAGACATCGAGAGAGGGAACACAAGCAGGGGGAGTGGGAGAGGGAGAAGCAGGCTTCCCGCCGAGCAGGGAGCCCGATGTGGGGCTCGATCCCAGGACCCTGAGATCAGGACCTGAGCTGAAGGCAGACGCTTAATGACTGAGCCACCCAGGTGCCCTAAGGGGAGACAGACTTGCAAATAAATACCCATGTTAAGTTCTATAATAGGACTGTGTACAAAAACCACTGGAAGACACATGAGAGAACAAAGAGTTACTAATCCTCACAACAATCTTGGGAGATAGGAATTATTGGCCCATTTTTATAGATAAGGAGACTGAGGTTAGAGAAATTTCCTTCCTTTCCACCTTCCTCCCTTCTAACCTGCTTTCTCTCTCTGTCCGACCGCCCCTCCCCCGCACCTTTCTTTCCTTCCTTCCTCTTTTTACTTCTTACAGTAAACAAATATTTACTGAGCACCTCCCATAGGCCAGGCGCTGTGCTGGGTGCTGGGAGTTAGCAATGAAATACACAGCCCTTGTCTGCAGAGGGATTTACAGCCCAGTTGGGGTGGGGGTGGGGGGGATAGTCAGAACACAAAGAACATCAAAAGCAATATAATTACTATTATGGTAGGAAAAGTAAAGGATACAATGAGAGCATTAACTGGGGGCTCTCGCCCAGTATGGGGTGTTGACCAAGGTCACCCAGCTGGTGAGGATCAAGGCCCCTTTTGCCAGACTCTCCAGTCTTGGGTCTTGCCAGCTAGGCAGGGAGAAAGGGGACATTGAAACACCCCCCTAGGTGAGTTGTGACCAGGTATTTGCAGAGGCCACCGTTTCCTGGAGCCAGGACTGTGACTGCAGGAAAATCCCCAGCTGAACAGCAGTAGAATTTTAACACTAGAGTGTAGGTCGCTTCTAGCTGGCCTTAGCCGAGGGGCTCCAAAGACGCATCCTCAAGGACGCAGGCCCGTCTGCACCAGGTCAGAGTGTGTCGTTTCTTCCAGTGTGTCCCCAGAGCTCCAGGGCTCCACACCACACTCCTCGGCGCCCATCCGCTGAAAATGAGCTGACCAGGACACCCTCTCCTATCTCAAAAACCTAGCATTTTGTGGAAGAGAAAGACCTGAAATTTGTTAACTGTAACAAAAATCCACTCCTTTACCAATTAATTACTCCCCAAATCTTATCTTTTGAGCATCAATTTGAGGCTAAGGCACCAGGTTAGGTGCTGGAGAGGAACGGGGAAATCCAGATGTGGTACGCGTCCGATGGAGTCCGAGGGTGAGGGACTCAGTGCTCGCGGCCCGTTTCCGACCTGCGGCCGGTGCACGGCCAGAGCGAGGCCTGGGCCGCAGCGCAGCGCCGGGTTGCAGAGCATCGGGCAGAACCGGGTCTGGGAGGGGAAGTGGTGTTAGACAAGGCGCGGCGCGGTTTGGGCAGAGGTCCTGTTTCCTTCCGGCAAAAGCACGGTCCATCCCCCGAGCCTCTGCACGGCGGGGTAGCTTGGTCAGACCTGCGTGCGAGCTGGGTGCTGTGGAAGCTGGGTGGAGGATGGCCTGGAGGGGCCAAGACAGTCGGCAGGTGACTCCCTAGGAGGCTTGTTTGGGGGGTAATTGGGGCAGGAGCGAGGCCCCGGGGGGAGCCAGCGGGAGGAGCGCTTGGCTCTGCCTGGGAGGCATGGGCCCAGCCTTCCGGCGGGAGCTGCTGAGAAGGCCGGGATTCGGGGGAGTGGGCCCGCACACACCAGGCAGGGGGAGAGGTCACCTATGACCCCCCCGCCCCCCGCGTGAACACCTATGGTGCACTCTGCTTTGACTTCCCGCAGCCCTGCCCGCCAGCAGACAGCTCCTGGGGTAGTCGCCGAGCCCCCTCCGCAGCCTCGTAGCTCCCTGGAGACAGGACTCTGGGAGCCAGGTTTGGATCACGTGACAGCCAAGGGCGCACACCTGACCCACACTGACCTGTTTGTCTGTGATTAGGACCGAGAGACTCAAAGGCCCGGGGTGGGAGCTGAGCGCCATATGGGGCAGAACATCAAAGTGAAGGTTGTGAATCTCCTGCTATGGGCCCGGAGCTGTCATGGTTCTCTTTTCTGAACCCCAGTTATTCAACTCTCCTTAGAATTCTCTGAGATTATTCTTCCAAAAAATTCCTTTTTTCCCCTAAAGTGGGTTTTTGTTATTTATAACAAAATAAACAAAATAAATAACATTAACTAGTCAGTACTCACTGGCCAAGGTGAATTTGCAAAGCAAAAATAACATACTTTTCGAAGTCAATTTCAGATACCTTTGTCTAAAAGTTGGGTTAGCCAAATTCTGTCTAGATTCCTGGTCTTATAAAATCTGCAGTTCTTCCAAGATCATCTGCTAACCTCAGCTTGGACATGCGCGAGCTTTCGGAATGGACTGGGCCAGGCCGGCAGGTGCCGCAGAGACATGATGGAACGGGAGCAAAGAAGCCTCTGCCCACCCCCTGCCTGGCCGGGAGCCGGGCGTCCTAGCGTCAGCCTCAATGGCGCCTGGTTACTGGCAGGCTCTAGTATGAGCCTGCACAGCTAGTGGCTGGGTGGAGAGCATGCCGGAGAAAGAAGCAGTCAGGGTAAGCCTGCTCCTCATCAGGGTGACCATCTCTCAGTGAGTGTGACCTAGACCCTGCCAGGATCAAATGCATTTGAAGGTCTTGTATATACTCAGGCCCAGTAACAAAGATCCAGTTGCATGCTTGTCTTTCTTGCCTTGCTTCTAAAACGCATTTGCAGAATGCATTTTAGAAATTCTTATTGGTCAGAAGGCAATATAAGTCTCTACCATAGAACTCAGCAGGAAGCTGGAACATTGTGCATTCTGGGCGCATTATACATTTAATTAATTTGCCCGAGAATATTTCATTGCCTTCTCCCTCATATGAATGAAAGCCACATGATTTCCAATCTGTTTCTATGGTTTCCTTACTCTATTCAGATACATTAATTAGCTTGTCAGTTCATTATGGATGTTGGTGCCTTCCCCCCTTCAAATTTGAGTCCATATTAATTTAGCTTTGATTTCACCAGTGTTTAAAAATAGAACAAAATTATTTTGACTAGCATACAATCAGGCCTGTAGGTGTTTCAGGAGCTTGTCACAGTAATCTAGATTTCATTGCTTTTCTCTGTCCTGGAAATGTGGCTGTGATCTCCCGTTTTACCTTGCAGCAAAGTGAGTCAGCCTTAATTTTCTCTATCATATTCAGGTTCACTGAAAACCCCTGGCTCTTTGGCCAGCCAGGCAATCTTCTTGCTCTAAAAATCATCATCATTTTTGTATCCTTTGGGTAAATACCGAGTAGTGGATTCTCCTTAGGGTAGGCTGAGGCAAATATGTCCTCACGAAGAGAAAGATTATGTTATGTCTTTTTTATTTGGTTGTTGAAAAGCATGCTGATATTTTCAATCCCGTGTTCTTCTCGGGCAAATCAGCCACTCCCCAGCATGACAGCTGTGGGCACGGTGCTCCCACCAGCGAGACGGCTGCGCGGCTCACCCAGGTGCAGGAGGGCCCTCGTGTCTCGGGCTCCTTGCCTGGTTTTACCCCAGGACAGAAGTGCTCTAACCTGGCCATGCTTTTGGATCACCTGGAAATACTTGTAGAAAATAGATGCCTGGGCTCCATGCCAGCCCACGTGAATCAGAATCTCTGGGGGTGGGGCCCAGATGTGGGTTTTTTTAAAAGATTTTATTTATTTATTTTAGAGCGAGAGAGAGGAGGAGCGAGTGGGGGGAGGCAGAGGGAGAGGGATAGAGAATCAAGGAGACTCCCCGCTGAGCAGGGAGCCCCACACGGGGACTTGATCCCAGGACCCTGAGATCATGACCTGAGCTGAAACCGAGAGTCGGACGCTCAACCGACTGAGCCACCCAGGCGCCTCCAGATGTTGGTATTTAAAAAAATTTTTTAAAATTTAAATTCAATTTCAATTAGCCAAGGTATGTAGTTGGTATTTTTAAATACCTAATGGGCAGCTGAGTCCAAGAAGCATCGGCTTCTCAAAATTCTGGTAAAAAGTGGTGTCAGAGGTTGAACCGTGTCCCTCTCAAAAAGGTATGTTGAAGTCCTAACCCCTAGTGTCTCAGAATGTGAACTCGTTTGGAGATAAGGTCTTGGCAGAAGTCATGAAGAAAAATGAGGTTGTTATGGTGCTCCCTAATCTAATCTGACTGGTATCCTTATAAAAGGGGGCGGAATTTAGGGACAGCACGCACAGGGAGAATGCCACGTGAAGATAAAGGCAGAGATCGGGCTGAGGCTTCTACAAGCCACAGAATGCCAAGGATTGCCCGCAAACCATCAGAAGCTGGGAGAGAGGCGTGGAGCAGATTCTCCCTCTCAGCTCTCCGAAGGAACCCACCCTGCCTATAGCTTGATCTCAGACTCCTGGCCTCCATAACCGTGAGACAATGCATTTCTGTTGTTCTGATCCACTCAGTTGTGGTACTTTGTTATTGTGGTCCCAGGAATCTAAGACACAGGAGCATCACCCTATGCTTGGAGGTACCCAGTGCTGGAGGGCTTTGGAATCACATTCGGATGTGCCTGAACCAGGTGGCATCCCTCACAGACACCATCCCCGAAAAAACGGGATCATTTGTAATCTGTTTGCCAGAACATCCAGGGAGACAGTAGCAAACTTGGCTTGCCATCCTAATGTTTATTTTATATATTTGGGGTAGAAGAAATGTAGGCCCTGAATTTTTCATTTCTTATCTGATTTTGCTGTTAGTGCTTCACCCCTGCCTCCCCCAACCCTCATCAGCTGGAGTAACTAAGGTGAGGCGCCGGTGAACGTGGTCCCACCTGGTCCTTAAGCCGCTGTTGGCTGAGCCAATAAATAGGATGAATCTCTCTCTCTCTCCTCCCCCACTTTTCCAAGTGGGTGTGGCCTGGAGTTCATCTTGCTCCTGGGAGCTTGACGGTGTTGCGGGTATGACCCCTCATTTCCTGAAAGCCCGGGGGCTTTACCTCTAGGAAGTGGGCTGTGGATTTACAGACCGGTACCCCTGGAGTCAGACCTGGGCTGGGTTGCTGGTTTCTGCCTCCTGACTGAGATCTCGGGCTGCTTCTTAACCTCTGCAAGCCTCCAGGGCCTCATCTACAAAACAAATGTTAAGGAAGGACTACCCCTCGAGGTTGCTGTGAGGCTCACATGAGATGCTTGGCAGAAAGCACTTGGCACAGAGTAAGTCCTGGACTAACGGTGGCCACTGTTACTGTTAGCAGCTGCCCTCTTCCTGTGATGTGCCCCCTGTGCTTACGACTTCTGGTCCAGGACCCCTGAAACGAGAGCCATGTCTGGGTCCTCTGCCTGGCCTGAGCGATGAGCCTTCACCCCGTCTCTGCCTGGGGCCCTCCCTGAACTCAGGCTGATCACAGAGAGCTATGGTGTCACCCCCCTGTGACTTTAGGTATTTCGTCTGTCCAGATTGGACTGCTCAGAAGCAGGACAGTGGTGATGGGACCCAACTCTCTCCCTGCTTTGCTGAGTGCGGCAGACGTCCGCTTGGACTCCAGCTGGGTCTGGTTCAAACCTACCGTCCTCATCCCCCGGCTCAGCTGCTGGGGCCGTGACAGACCGTGTGACCCCTTACTGCTTCGGGACATTGGTATATTAAAGCTCAGGACTTCAGCAAACAACAGACTACCCCTCTGTGACTGTTTTCCTGTGTTGAATCCTCCTAGACCTCCGTGTTTTCATTTTTGGGAGAGGAGGAAATAGAAAGCAAAAACCCATCTCATTACAGAAACTGAAAAATGGATCTAAATCTACGTGGGTCTCTTGGTGCCATGACAGGCAAAGTGTGGAATTTCAAAACGAAGCGAGGACTTCAAAAAAAACTGTGCGTGTGTGTGTGTGTTGAAAGGACACATGGCCTGATGGATCTCTTCAGCGCATGGTCTGACGAGTCAGCCTCACAGAAGCTCAGGTGAGCGCACCCTCCCGCACCCTATCCCACACGTGTCTGCTTATAGCTTGTTCAGCCGGCTGGGGACATCCTGTGACTGGTCTTGTAGCGGGGTTTCTGGCATGTAGTAGGTGCTCAGTAAATACTGGGCAAATGTAAGAAAATAGTCTTCTCATGTTAGCTTCCACGAGCATCCCCTTACTCGCTGTCATAGCAAGTGTGGCCAATACTTGTTGATTTCCTCTATTTAAAGGAGCACCTGCTGGGCGCTGGTGCTGGTTGGACGCTTTCCACATACACTGTTTGGTGTCCTCCTCCAAGAAGCCTGTGAGGAAGGGGCTCTTCCTCCCATTTGGCAAAGAAGGCTCCGGAGACTCTGGTTGAAGAATTTGTCTCAGTCCTGCATCTAACTGGGGACAGACTCAGGAATCTGTTCTGGTCTCTGCTTCCTCGGTTCTTTCTTTTTTACTTAACTTTTGAAGTTCTTAAGCCACATCAATCCCAACGATACAGTCTCTGTTTTGAGGGCAGGAACCAAGTGTAATATTTCTTTGAAATTCCCACAGTGCCAGGAGTCACTGATAAATAACCGTTGATTGATCCCCATAAAAGGCCTTGATATCAGACAGCTGACCGGTCTTATGACAAGCCTTTCTCTTTGAGAAACTTCATATCCACGAGTTGGCTCCAGGACACAGAGATGAAAGCAAGTATTATGTTTGAGGACAGGATTGGGCATCAAGTCTGTAGCCCTGGAAACCTGCTTTTCCAGTAACAGTGAGCATGAGTCAAGTTCATGGTTAAGGTTCTTAATACTTTTTAACCTTCCATGCCCTGTACACACAGACAGCCAGTCAGCATGGATTAAAGGAGCCCAATTAACCCCTCACTCTTCCTACTTGGTCATTGCACAGAAGTGGGCTGCCAGGTACTGAAGATTAACTCGTCTGGATTATCTGCCCGGGCAGATTAGCTGGCCCAAGTTGGAGCAGCTGAGGGTCCCTCAGCTGGGTGGAGCTAACTGTAGGTCAGGGCAATGGAAAGTCCTGTGCGAGGTAGAGGGCTGGAGAGGATTCTGTTCTGTGTTGCGTTACATGAGTGTGTTCGTCTGTTCCGACTGCCATAACCAAAGTACTACATAAACCACAGACATTTATTTTTCCCACGGTTGTGGAGGCCGGAAGTCTGAGATCAAGATGGTGGTTGATTTCTCCTGAGGCCTTTCTCTTTGGCTTGCAGATGGCGGTCTTCCTGTGTCTTCAAATGGTCTCTCCTCTGTATGTGTCTGTGAGTGTGTCCTATCTCCTCTTCTAGTAAAGGCACCAGTCAGGTTGGATTAGGGTCTACCCTAATGACCTCATTTTAACTTCATTACCTCCAACTACAGTCACGTTCTAGGGTCCTGGGGTTAGGGTTTTGGCATATGCATTTTGGAGGGACATAATTCAGCCCACAATAGTGAAATCATTGGAATGGTTACCAAAAAGGGCTTATCATAGATGTCGCCCTGACATTTGCTTGTAAAAGGAGCTTGTTTCCATGAGTGGGATCTAAAATAGAGGCCTCTCAATAAACTTTGACTTGGGGGCCTAGAATCAAAGTTATGCCCTAGGACTCAATAAGTAAGAGGATTCTTATCTTCCAAATCAGACAGCTTTTGAGACTGAAAGAGAGAGCTTAATAATTTTATGGTATCAACAGACATAAACCAGTATTGTCTGGCAAACTTATTAAAAAATCCTGTTACCATACTTTTCTGCCCTCCAAAATCCTGCATTGAATTATGTCCGTGTATCACTTGCATTTACCACACAAGAACTTCTGATTTGTTACTGACCTCAAGATACGCTTAGCCACATTGGAGTCCTTTGTTGCAAGCAACGGAAACCAATCCTGGCTGCTTTGAGTAGAACTAGAATTTATATAAAGGATCTTGGTAGCTCGCAAAATCTCTGGGAGGGCCAGAGAACCAGGCTGTGGTACGGAGCCAGGAGTAAGGCCCCCAAATCTCTGCAAGGAGGCGTCCCATGAGGCCTCACTGGGTGCACACAGCAGCAGGCTGCTGATACCACGCATGCGGGCCTCTGCCCACTAGCCCTGGACTGGACAGTTGCGCAAGTCCTCTGCTTTCTCCCTTGCTCTTTGCATTCCATTCTTGGCATAGCAGTCAGGGTGATGGTTAAAAGGCACAAATCCTATGCCCTCCATTCTCCTGTGGCTTCCTACTACATACAGGTGGCTGATCGGGCCCCTACCTTCTCCTTGCCCTCGCCCTCTTCGTGCTCCATGGATACAAGCTATTTCCACCTGGGTGTCTTCCCACGGCTTGCTAGTCCCCCTGCCTGGGACTCTCGGCTCCAGGGTAGCCAGTGTCTTATGATTCAGGTTTCTCTTCAAATGTCATGTTGTCAGAAAAAAGGCCTTTACTGGCCACCCAACTCACAGAAACCCTCCCCTTCAAATGACGTGGGGGAGTCACTGTGGTACTTCTCTGAAATGTGTTTATTTGTTTATATGTTTGCGTCTGTTTCTCAGCTCTAGAATAAGTTTTCTATGAGCACACCCACCTGTTCTCCGCTGTCTCAGCCCCAGAACACTGCCTGACCCAGATAGGGGCTCAGTAAATGTTAGAGTTCTTCTTCTTCCACAAATGTTTGCTGGATAAATATATGAAGGGGCAGCATTTGCCAGAGAGGAGGGGAGGGGGCTTTGTCCCAAGGCAAGGGTGGGGATCGAACACTCCTGTCTTTCTCCACTCTGCAGCAGTAGGAATGAGTAAGTTGATTTTAAGAGCCAAGATGTACACTTTCTCCTGGAGGGAAGGATGACTGCCTGCCTCCTGGGACAATAGAAAGGGCTGGCCCTCCTGTGCCCCCTCTCCCAAGGAGTGAGGCACCAGCCTGGGAACATTCTTCAGGCTCAGAATACCACTGTGTGGTCCCACCCTGACAGCTTTGGGTTAAGCAGTCTCAGGTGAGGCCTGGGCTTCCCTAGTGGTGAAAACCATTCCTCCGGGGATTGTCAGATGAGGCTAGGCTTGAGAAGCAGTGGGAGAGATCAGGCTCCTCAAATTTCAACAGCTTGCGAATCCCCTGGGGTGCTTCTTGGCCACCAGATTCCCACTCAGCCGCATTGTACCGAGTCCCCAGGGACTATGGCCATTTCTCCGACCTCCGAGTGTCCAGGATCTAGAGCTGCCCAAAGGTATAACTTGACAGGGGAACAGGAGGCTTCAATCTGGCCTTAAGTACCTCAACCAGCTGCTTCTGGAGGGCCCTGCATGTCAAAGGTATGGGGGCTTGCCCACACACTGGTGACATTTTTGTTCCAATTTTGCTAGCATGATGTTTGTGCGTGTATGCCCATTTTCTCTAATGGGCGGAATCCCCTAGTCAAGGTGGGATCCCAGGGCATAGCTGATTCTCCACCAAGATGCAATCCAATGGTAATATAGTAATATATCAAAACTTCTAACCCTTGAGACGCAGTATCGCAGACTTCCAAGCCCGGTCACTCAGGCACAATCAAGTGTTTTTCCTTTCCGAGGTTTGCATTCAGGCGTCCGGTGCATCTGTTCCTATATTCAGCATCTCCACTTTGCTGGGATCATAGTGGATACCCCAAGCCCTGGAGACCACCAGGGAGGTGTTCTCCATTCTTACTGCTTCTCTGGACCAAATGGGCTCTTGTTCTCTTTTGTCTCTCTGTTCTTCTGATGTTCACAGTCCCCAGCCTCTGTCTTGTGGACCCTTCCCTGGAAAGTTTTCAGCAACTTAGCCTGAAACTGTAAGTTCCATTCATCATTGTGTTCCCAGCACCTAATCCATTACCTGGCATAGTCATCCCCTGGTAAAGAACTGAAGGAATGAATGATCTTCTACCCTCTGGTCTCCAGTCTGACTTCAAGCACAGTTTCCCTTACTGTTTTTGGAGTAAGAGTTAGGCTTCTGTTTTACCCATGGTAATGCTGACTGGTACTGGGCTTTAGTCCAGTGAGGGGGCACAATTCAGTTCTTGGGAAAACCTCAGTGATTATTAGACATCTGTAAGTTGTAATTTTTGGTTGAATTTGCCAGCCATGATCTCAATCAGTGGTTCTCAGTCTTGGCTATACTTAAAAACCACCTGAAGAAGATGTGTAACTCTAGGTGTTAGGTTCCCACACAAGTCAATGGACACTTACTCTCTGAGGTTTGAGCTTGGGGATCCCCACAGGTAATTCGGCCACCCAGTAAAGGTCGAGAACCACTGATCTAATAGGAGTGAGATTGACAAGAGCTGGTGTGGTGGTTACTCCAGAAGCACCTTTTAGAAGAGCATGGGAGTTGTCGGGCTGCTTCTAGCAGGCTGTGTATATGGAAACTGCCCAATGTCTTAGAACAGGGGTTCCTAAAATGTGGTCCCAGGACCAGGAGCCTCAACATCACCTGGAAACCTGTTGGAAATGGAAATTTCCAATCCAGACCTACTGAAGCAGAAACTCCGGGGCTGGCACCCAGCAATCTGCATTTTAACAAGCTCTCCAGGTGATTCTACTGCAGGCTTGAGGACAAGAGGTACATCCATGGCACCTGGAGTAAGTCTGCACGGCAGGTGTCTGCTCCTGTCCTCCACCGACACCGTGTCTTGCTGGGTTTATGATGAGACCCAGATCCATCCATGCAACCAAAATTAATTGAGCCCCTACTATGGCTAGGTATGATTCTAGGCTCCAGAGATGCAAAGGTGAGCAAATTGGACAAGATCCCTTTCCTTATGGAACTCAGTCTATTGGCGGGGACATATATGATTTCAAAATAATAGCCCAATACAGAATAAACAGTGAAACCTGCTGTGCAAGGGGAGAATAGCTTATGATGGGGGACTTGACCTAATTTGAGAGGTCAGCCTTCTCCAAGGCCGTGATATTTGAGCTGGGGCCCTAAGATTAGCAGGAGTTAGGGATGTTTGTGGAAGAGCGATTAAGAAGTGGGAAGGGCATGTACTAAGGTTGTGCAATAGGTGACACATGACACACCCAGGGTGCTGAAAGAGGCCAGTGTGGTGGGAGTAGGGGGCTGAGCACCGGACAGGGGGCGGGAGAGCAGGGAGTCACTACAGTGGCCGTGGTTTGTGTGTCTACACACATATATCTACACACCGTATGTAGAGTGTATGTATATCGTAGTATATATAGCAGCCATTGTGTGTGTGTGTGTGTGTGTGTGTATGTATGTATATATATATAATGATACATTCAGTAGTCTATACAGTGGCTGTATTAGTATGGCCGCCGGGTCCCTGTGGTTGCCCTCTTCTTGGATCACAACCCCTCATTATGCCCTAGATGAGATTTTTGCATCACTGCTAACTCCACAGCCTTGGAGCCGCCTTGGAGCCTTTCATCCACCAAGTTCACCTCATTTTGCAGTAATGACAGACCCTGGGAAAAGCGCAGTTTGGATTAGCGCACGGTACTGTTATTTCAGCACCCTGGGGATTCACAGCTGTGGTTCACAGCTGTGACAAGCTGGTTCAGCCCCATTCACTTTCTTTAAATCAGCAATGACCTAAACAAACTAACCTCGACGCCCAGGGAATTTAGCTGGAGTCGGTGCTCTGAAAACTGACAGGGATCGGACAAAATTGAAAAGTTGATGGTTCCCCAAAGCTAAAGCTGGAAGCCAGAATCTGTTGATTTTGTTTGTCTAGCCCTCCAGAGCTCAAATTTCTCAGAAATTGCTATTCAAAATTGTTTAAACCCGAATGCTATCGTGTTCTGGTCTCACTAGAGAATTCCACCTTTATCAAGAGACTAACTTTGCAGATCTATTCTTCCTGTAATATTTTTTAAAAGAGTTTATTTTTAAGTAATCTCAACACCCACTGTGGGGCTTCAACTCATGACCCCGAGATCAAGAGTCGCACACTCCACCAACTGAGCCAGCCAGGTGTCCCTCTTCCTGGAATATTTCAAATCAAACGTCAGTGCTATACACTTTTTTGTGCTCCTAAGAGGAATGAGATGCAATGTGGAATTCCTAAGGAAGTCCGAGTAGCAAGGGAGAAGTTGCATTGTTCCCAGTGGCCATGAAAGGCACTCCCAGGAGCAGCTGAATAAAGTAGGACGTAAGTGTGTGGGAGGGAGCGATTAACTCTGATATGTCTGTGGGGGCAATAGATGAAGCATCATTCCCTTCTGGGGAGGATGGGGACCTGGGTCTTCTCAGACTTTTTCTTCCATTGCTTTGAGTTGCCCTTTGGATGGAGAGATTATGGAGGACAGGAGAGGTGAGTATGGCAGAAGGAAACCCATTGTCTCTGAACTTGAGGGAAATGGTAATGCAGACCAGAGGGAGCTGTTAAAGGAGCTAAGGCACGGATCACCTGTGGTAGGTTAGTTTGAGAGGGTTTCTCTGCAGAGAATCATGATGTGGTGTGAGACCTACATGTGGAAACAGTGGCTGAAACTTGTTTAGAACAAGGCATTGGCCGCAATGGTGAATTAGTAAGAATAAATATTGCCCTTTTTTCTTCTCCTCCCTAGACACTGATAATTTTATTTCACCAGAGGGGCAGTATTTTATGTGTTACTAAGCATTCCACTCATAGAATGTTGAAGATTTTTCAATAGTTTTAGATTTTGTTTTTATTTTATTTCCAGTGTTATTGCTTTCAGGCAATTGTGACTCTTAATTGCTAGTCAGTGTTTTCATGAATTCTTACCATTTTGTATTTTTGCTGTTAATGAATTCTCAATCTAAAAAAAAAAAAAAAAGTTAAAAACTGCTTCTGATCCCCTGTTCAGGTTTTTGTACCATCTATAAAACTCTTGAATGGGTGTAAAAGCAATTTTTCCCCATTTTCTAAATTGATATTATTTTAAATGGTTAATGAATTTTCAATAGGGTGATCGCTGTCCCAGGTTGTGTGGGAGTGAGAATTTTCCTGGGCATGAGACTCTTCATGCTAAAACTGGGAGAGTCCCAGACAAACAGATGGTAGTCACTCTAGCTAGCAATGCTTGCTGGGGCAGAGAGGGCCAGCTTGCTCCCACACGTTCACAGTTTCCTTCCATTGTGTCCCATTTTTGTCCAGCCAGGAAGACATCCGCAGCCTCCCTTGCATTCAAGGCCAGCCACAGGACTGCTGCTCGTCAATGGCTGTAATGTGAGCAGGAGTGAGGTAGAAGCAAGTGCTTCTCTACTTTGTCCTCTTATATTACCTGGATGATGACACCCAAGGCAACCTTGGAAATGCCATGTATTCAAGATGGCAGAGCCACTGTTGACCTGGGTTAGTGATTGACTGCATGTGGCTAACACCCCTCCCACCCACCTTGCCACCCCTGCCGTGGGACTTTATATAAGCAGATCACAAGCTTCTATTGGGTTAAGCCAATGAGGTTTCATGGTTCCAGCATTGGTGCTATCATAATTTATATAGTTATCCAACATTTTAAGGTATATATATATATTTTACCATTTTACTTATTTATTCTTTTTAGAAAGGACTTAAAATAATCCCCTCCCCCAATAAAAAAAAAAAAGGTTTACCTATTCTCCCATCCCCACCCCCTGCCTCTGGCAATCTCCAATCTGTTATCTCAATCAGTGAGCTTGGCTATTTATTTATTTCAATTCCATATATTAGATCATACAGTTTTTGTCTTTCCCTGTTTGACTTCAATTAGCATAATGCCCTTGAGGTCAATACATGTTGTCACAAATAGCAAGATTTCATTCTTTCATGGCTGAGCAATATTCCATTGTATGTGTATATGCCACAGTTTATCCATTCATTCATTGATGAACACTTCGGTTGTTTCTGTATCTTGGCTACTATAAATAATACTTCAGTAAACATGGGGTTCCATATATCTTTTTGAGTTTCATGGTCTTTTTTTTTTTTTTTTGATAAGTAGAATTGCTGGATCATATGGTAGTTCTATTTTTTTATTTTTTATTATGTTAATCACCATACATTACATCATTAGTTTTTGATATAGTGTTCCATGATTCATTGTTTGCGTATAACACCCAGTGCTCCATTCAGTACGTGCCCTCTTTAATACCCATCACCAGGCCAACCCATCCCCCCCACCACCTCCCCTCTAGAACCCTCAGTTTCTCAGAGTCCATAGTCTCTCATGGTTCGTCTCCCCCTCTGATTCCCCCCCTTCATTTTTCCCCTCCTGCTATCTTCTTCTTTTTTTTTTTTTAAACATATAATGTATTACTTGTTTCAGAGGTACAGGTCTGTGATTCAACAGTCTTACACAATTCACAGCGCTCACCATAGCACATACCCTCTGCGATGTCTATCACCTAGCCACCCCATCCCTCCCACCCCCCACCACTCCAGCAACCCTCAGTTTGTTTCCTGAGATTAAGAATTCCTCATATCAGTGAGGTCATATGATATGTCTTTCTCTGACTGACTTATTTCGCTCAGCATAATACCCTCCAGTTCCATCCACGTCATTGCAAATGGCAAGATTTCATTCCTTTTGATGGCTGCATAATATTCCACCACATCTTCTTTATCCATTCATCTGTTGATGGACATCTTGGCTCTTTCCACAGTTTGGCTATTGTGGACATTGCTGCTATAAACATCGGGGCACACGTACCCCTTCGGATCCCTACATTTGTATCTTTGGGGTAAATACCCAGTAGTGCAATTGCTGGGTCATAGGGTAGCTCTATTCTCAACTTTCTGAGGAACATACTGTTTTCCAGAGTGGCTGCACCAGCTTGCATTCCCACCAACAGTGTAGGAGGGGTCCCCTTTCTCCGCATCCTTGCCAACATCTGTCGTTTCCTGACTTGTTCATTTTAGCCATTCTGACTGGTGTGAGGTGGTATCTCATTGAGGTTTTGATTTGGATTTCCCTGATGCCGAGCGATGTTGAACACTTTTTCATGTGTCTGTTGGCCATTTGGATGTCTTCTTTGGAAAAATGTCCGTTCATGTCTTCTGCCCATTTCTTGATTGGATCATTTGTTCCTTGGGTGTTGAGTTCAAGAAGTTCTTTACAGATATTGGATACTAGCCCTTTATCTGATATGTCATTTGCAAATATCTTCTCCCATTCTGTTGGTTGTCTTTTGGTTTTGTTGACTATTTCTTTTGCTGTGCAAAAGCTTTTTATCTTGATGAAGTCCCAATAGTTCATTTTTGCCCTTGCTTCCCTTGTCTTTGGCCATGTTTCTAGGAAGAAGTTGCTGTGGCTGAGGTCGAAGAGGTTGCTGCCTGTGTTCTCCTTTAGGATGTTGATGGACTCCTATCTCACATTGAGGTCTTTCAACCATTTGGAGTCTATTTTTGTGTGTGGTGTAAGGAAATGGTCCAGTTTCATTCTTCTGCATGTGGCTGTCCAATTTTCCCAACACCATTTGTTGAAGAGATTGTCTTTTTTCCATTGGACATTCTTTCCTGCTTTGTCGAAGATTAGTTGACCATAGAGTTGAGGGTCCATTTCTGGGCTCTCTATTCTGTTCCATTGATCTATGTTTTTGTGCCAGTGCCATACTGTCTTGATGATTACAGCTTTGTAGTAGAGCTTTAAGTCGGAATTGTGATGCCACCAGCTTTGCTTTTCTTCTTCAACATTCCTCTGGCTATTCAGGTCTTTTCTGGTTCCATACAAATTTTAGGATTATTTGTTCCATTTCTTTGAAAAAAGTTGATGGTATTTTGATAGGGATTGCATTGAATGTGTAGATTGCTCTAGGTAGCATTGACATCTTCACAATATTTTTTCTTCCAATCCATGAGCATGGAATGTTTTTCCATTTCTTTGTGTCTTCCTCAATTTCTTTCATGAGTATTTTATAGTTTTCTGACTACAGATTCTTTGCCTCTTTGGTTAGATTTATTCCTAGGTATCTTATGGTTTTGGGTGCAATTGTAAATGGGATCGACTCCTTAATTTCTCTTTCTTCTGTCTTGTTGGTGTATAGGAATGCCACTGATTTCTGTGCATTGATTTTATATCCTGCCACTTTACTGAATTCCTCTATGACTTCTAGGAGTTTTGGGGTGGAGTCTTTTGAGTTTTCCACATAAAGTATCATATCATCTGCAAAGAGTGAGAGTTTGATTTCTTCTTTGCCGATTTGGATGCCTTTGATTTCTTCTTCTTGTCTGATTGCTGTGGCTAGGACTTCTAGTACTATGTTGAATAGCATTGGTGATAGTGGACATCCCTGCTGCATTCCTGACCTTAGGGGGAAAGCTCTCAGTTTTTCCCCATTGAGAATGATATTCGCTGTGGGTTTTTCATAGATGGCTTTTATGATATTGAGGTATGTACCCTCTATCCCTATACTCTGAGGAGTTTTGATCAAGAAAGGATGCTGTACTTTGTCAAATGCTTTTTCTGCATCTATTGAGAGGATCATATGGTTCTTGTTCTTTCTTTTATTAATGTCTTGTATCACATTGATTTGCAGACGTTGAAACAAACTTGCAGCCCAGGGATAAATCCCACTTGGTCGTGGTGAATAATCTTTTTAATGTACTGTTGTATCCTCTTGGCTAGTATTTTGGTAAGAATTTTTGCATCCATGTTCATCAAGGATATTGGTCTGTAATTCTCCTTTTTGATGGGGTCTTTGTCTGGTTTGGGGATCAAGGTAATGGTGGTCTCATAAAACGAGTTTGGAAGTTTTCCTTCCAGTTCTATTTTTTGGAACAATTTCAGAAAAATAGGTATTAATTCTTCTTTAAATGTTTGGTTGAATTCCCGTGGGAAGCCATCTGGCCTTGGGCTCTTGTTTGTTGGGAGATTTTTGATTACTGCTTCAATTTCCTTAGTGGTTATAGGCCTGTTCAGGTTTTCTATTTCTTCCTGGTTCAGTTTTGGTAGTTGATACATCTCTAGGAATACATCCATTTCTTCCAGATAATCTAATTTGCTGGCATATAGTTGCTCATAATATGTTCTTAGAATTGTTTGTATTTCTTTGGTGTTGGTTGTGACCTCTCCTCCTTCATTCATGATTTTATTTATTTGGGTCCTTTCTCTTTTCTTTTTGATAAGTCTGGCCAGGGGTTTATCAATCTTGTTAATTCTTTCAAAGAACCAGCTCCTAGTTTTGTTGATCTGTTCTGTTCTTTTGGTTTCTATTTCATTGATTTCTGCTCTGATCTTTATTATTTCTCTTCTCCTGCTGGGTTTAGGCTTTATTTGCTGTTCTTTCTCCAGCTCCTTTAGGTGTAGGGTTAGGTTGTGTATTTGAGACCTTTCTTGTTTCTTGAGAAAGGCTTGTATTGCTATATACTTTCCTGTTAGGACTGCCTTTTCTGCATCCCAAAGATTTTGAACAGTTGTGTTTTCATTTTCATTGGTTTCCATGAATTTTTTAAATTCTTCTTTAATTTCCTGGTTGGCCCACTCATTCTTTAGTAGGATGCTCTTTAGCCTCCATGTATTTGAGTTCTTTCCGACTTTCCTCTTGTGATTGAGTTCTAGTTTCAAAGCATTGTGGTCTGAAAATATGCAGGGAATGATCCCAATCTTTTGGTACCAGTTGAGACCTGATTTGTGACCTAGGATGTGATCTATTCTGGAGAATGTTTCATGGGCACTGGAGAAGAATGTGTGTTCTGTTGCTTTGGGATGGAATGTTCTGAATATGTCTGTGAAGTCCATTTGGTCCAGTGTGTCATTTAAAGTCTTTATTTCCTTGTTGATCTTTTGCTTAGATGATCTGCCCATTTCAGCGAGGGGGGTGTTAAAGTCCCCCCCCCCCCCCCCACTATTATTGTATTGTTGTCAATGTGTTTCTTTGCTTTTGTTATTAATTGGCTTATATAATTGGCTGCTCCCATGTTAGGGGCATAGATATTTACAGTTGTTAGATCTTCTTGTTGGATAGACCCTTTAAGTAGGATATAGTGTCCTTCCTCATCTCTTATTACAGTCTTTGGTTTAAAGTCTAATTTGTCTGATAGAAGGATTGCCACCCCAGCTTTCTTTTGGTGTCCATTAGCATGATAAATGGTTTTCCACCCCCTCACTTTCAATCTGGGGGTGTCTTTGGGTCTAAAATGAGTCTCTTGCAGACAGCATATCGATGGGTCTTGTTTTTTAATCCAATCTGATAGCCTGTGTCTTTTGATTGGGGAATTTAGCCCATTTACATTCAGGGTAACTATTGAAAGACATGAATTTAGTGCCATTGTATTGCCTGTAAGGTGACTGTTACTGTATATTGTCTGTGTTCCTTTCTGGTCTATGTTACTTTTAGGCTCTCTCTTTGCTTAGAGGACCCCTTTCAAGATTTCTTGTAGGGCTGGTTTTGTGTTTGCAAATTCCTTTAGTTTTTGTTTGTCCTGGAAGCTTTTTATCTCTCCTTCTATTTTCAGTGACAGCCTAGCTGGATATAGTATTCTTGGCTGCACATTTTTCTTATTTAGTGCTCTGATTATATCATGCCAGTCCTTTTTGGCCTGCCAGGTCTCTGGATAAGTCTGTTGCCAATCTAATGTTTCTACCATTGTAGGTTACAGATCTCTTCTCCTGAGCTGCTTTCAGGATTTTCTCTTTGTCTCTGAGACTCATAAGTTTTACTATTAGATGTTGGGGTGTTGATCTATTTTTATTGATTTTCTGGGGGGGTTCTCTGTGCCTCCTGGATTTTGATGCCTGTTTCCTTCCCCAAATTAGGGAAGTTCTCTGCTATAATTTGCTCCAATATACCTTCTGCCCTCTCTCTCTTTCTTCTTCTTCTGGGATCCCAATTATTCTAATGTTGTTTCATCTAATGGTATCACTTATCTCTCGAATTCTGCCCTTGTGATCCAGTAGTTGTTTATCTCTCTTTTTCTCAGCTTCTTTATTTTCCATCATTTGGTCTTTATATCACTAATTCACTCTTCTGCCTCATTTATTCTAGCAGTTAGAGCCTCCATTTTGGATTGCACCTCATTAATAGCCTTTTTGATTTCAACTTGGTTAGATATTAGTTCTTTTATTTCTCCAGAAAGGGTTTCTCTAATATCTTCCATGGTTTTTTTCAAGCCCAGCTACTATCTTTAAAATCGTCATTCTGAACTCTAGTTCCGACATCTTACTAATGTCCGTATTGATTAGGTCCCTGGCAGTCGGTACTGCCTCTTGTTCTTTTTGTTGAGGTGATTTTTTCTGTCTTGTCATTTTGTCCAGAGGAGAATAGATGAATGAGAGAACAAAATGCTAACAGGGTAACAATGACCCCAGAAAATATACACTAAACAAATCAGAAAAGACCTGAAACTGGGGGGAAAGAAAGGAAAAGAAAAAAAAAAAGAAAAAAAAAAAAAGATAAAAACAAACAAAAACAAAACAAACAAAAAAACCAGAATATGATAAAATATGATCAGGCTGGTGCATAGATCAGTGCCACACACTAGATTTTGGGCGTATTTTGGTCTGTTAGAAGAAAGTGCCTCCCAAATTTTTAAAGAAGGAAAAACTTATATATGTACAAAAATAAGGGTAAATACGATGAAGGGACGGAATATGACTGTAAAGATGAAAATTATAAAAGATTTTATAAAAGGAATTGATAAGATAAGTTGGTTGAAAAAAGAAGAGGATTTTAAAAAGGCGGGGGGAAGAGAATGTGATCAGGCAGGAGTTAGAACAAAGCCACACACTAGAGATTTAGGGTATATTTTGGTCTGTTAGAAGAAACTGTATCCCAAAATTTTAAAGAGAGAACAACACACATATATATATAGATATATATACCAAAATAAGGTTAACTACTATGAAGGGATAGAATATGACTCTAAAAATGAAAAATAAAGATTTTTTAAAAAAGGGATTGATAAGATGTTTGAAAAAGGGTAAAAGAAAAAAAAAAAAAAAAAAACTTTGAAAGACTAAAGCATCATGGGGAAAAAAGCCATGAATTCTATGTGCTGTATTCCCCTAGCACTGGAGTTCTGCCGTTCTCATTGATCAGTAAACTTGGTCTTGGCTGGCTGTTCTTGCTGATCTTCTGGGGGAGGGGCCTGTTGCTGTGGTTCCCAAATGTCTTTGCCGGAGGCGGAATTGCCCCGCCCTTGCTGGGTCTGGGCTCAGTAATCTGCTCTGGTTTGCTCTTGAGAGCTTTTGTTCCATGCAAGCTTTTTGTACAGCTTTGGAGGATGAGGGTGAAAATGGCGGCTGATACCTGGGAGCTCTGCCACACTCAGGCACCCCGGTCTTTCTGTGACCCCAACGGTCCTGAGACCACACTGTCCCAGTGAGGGTTCCACCCCCCGCTTAGCCCCTGGAGCGACGTCCCTCAGCGGAGCAGACTTCTAAACGTTCCGATTTTGTGCTCTGCTGCTCTATCACTTGCCAGAAGTGGCCGACAGAGGCCTCCTCCCCCGCCGTCTATCCTCCCGAATATCACCTCGGATTCACTTCTCCGCATGTCCTACCTTCCAGAAAGTGGTCGCTTTTCTGTTCAGCGAGTTGTTTCTATTCTTTTCTTCAATCTCCTATTGAGTTCGTAGGTGTTCAGAATGGTTTGATCCCTATCCAGCTGAATTCCTGGGACCAGATGAAATCCAGGTCTCCTACTCCTCTGCCACCTTTCTCCTCCCCCCTATTTAATTTTTTGAGGAAACTCTATACTGTTTTCCATAGTGGCTGCATCGATTTGCATTCTGCCAACGGTGCATGAGAGTTCCCTTTTTTCCACATCCTCATCAACACTTATTTCTAGTCTTTTTGATAATAGCCATTCTGACAGGTGTGAGGTGGTATCTCATGATGGTTTTGATTTGCATTTCCCTGATGATTAAAGTTGAGCATCTTTTCATGTGCCTGTTGGTCATCTGGATGTCTTCTTTGGAAAAATGTCTCCTCAGATCTTCTGTCCATTTTTAGTCAGATTTTTTTTCTATTGAGTTTTATGAGTTCTTTATATATTTTGATATTAGACCCTTATCAGATAGATGATTTGCTAATCTTTTCTCCCATTCACTAAGTTGCCTTTTCATTTTGTTGATGGTTTCCTTAATTGTGCAGAAGCTTTTTAGTTTGTAGTCCCACTTACTTATTTTTGCTTTTATTGCTTTTGGTGTCAGATTCAAAAAATCATTGCCTAGACCTATGTCAAGAAGCTTACTGTCTGTGCTTTCTTCTAGGAGTTTTATGGTTTCAGGTCTTATGTTCATGTCTTTAGTCCATTTTGAGTTTATCTTTGTGTATGGTGAAAGATAGGGGTCCAGTTTCATTCTTTTGCATGTGGCTGTCCAATTCTCCGAACACAATTTATTATTCTTACGTTTATTTAAATTCCAGTTATTTAAATTTTATTTAAATTCCCTAGTGTTATATTAGTTTCAGGTGTACAATATGATTCAACAATTCTATACATTTCTCTGGGTGCATCATGACAAGTGTTCTCTTAATCCCTTTCATCTATTTAACCCATCCCCTCCAACCACCTCCCCTCTGGTAACCATCAGTTCTCTGTGTTAAGAGTTTTGTGTCTCTCCCAATACAATTTATTAAAGAGACTGTGTTTTCCCTATTGTATATTCTTGGCTCCACTGTTGATAATTAATTGACCATATATGCATGGGTTTATTTCTGGGCTCTCTCTTCTGTGCCATTGATGTGTTTGTTTTTATGTCAGTACCATACTGTTTTAATTTCTATAGCTTTGTAATATAGTTTGAAACCAGGGAGCATGTCATCATCAGCTTTGTTCTTCTTTCAAGACTGCTTTGGCTATTCAGGGTCTTTTATGGTTCCATACAAATTTTAAGATTGTGAGTTATATTTCTGTTAAAAATGTCATTGGGATTTTGATAGATTATATTGAATCTGTAGATTGCTTTGAGTGATATGGACATTTTAACCATTCCTCTAATCCATGAGCAGAGTATCTTCCATTTATTTGTGTCTTCTTCAATTTCTTTCATTAATGTTTTATAGATTTCAATATACAAGTCTTTCACCTCCTTGGTTAAATTTATTCCTAGGGTATTCTTTTTGATGCAATCATAAAGTGGACTATTTTCTTAATTTCTCTTTCTGATAGTTCATTATTGGTGTATAGAAATGCAACAGTTTTTTTTGCATATTTTGATTCCTGCAACTTTATTGAATTTATTAGTCCTAATAAGATTTTCTGTATGTAATATATTATCTGTAAACAGTGACAATTTTACTTCTTCCTTTCCAATTTTGTAACTTTTTTCTTTTTCTTGCTTAATTGCTCTGGCTAGGACTTCCAATACTGTGTTGAATTAAAGTGGCAATAGTGGGAATCTTGGGTCGCCTGGGCAGCTCAGTCATTTGAGCATCTGACTCTTGATTTCCACTCAGGTCATGATCTTGGGGTTGTGAGATCCAGCCCCACATTGGGCTCCACCCTGGTCATGGAGCCTGCTTAAGATTGTCTCTCTGTTCCTCCCACCCCTCTCTCCCTCTATTAAAAAAATTAAAAAAAAAAAAAGTGGCTATAGTGGGAATCCTTGTCTTGTTTTGGATCTTAGAGGAAAAGCTTTCAGCTTTTCACCCCTGAATGTGATGTCAACTGTGGGCTTGTTATATATGGTCTATATTATGCCGAGGTACGTTCCTTCCAATTGATTTTGTTAAGAGTTTTTGACTTTTTCTGTATATTCTTTTTAAATGGAAAGTCTAGGGAGTTTTAGCAATTTAAAAAAATCATTCATGATATTCCGTAGTTACCATTTGGTAGGACTTTTGCTGTCTGATTTGAGGATTGAAACTCCCTCATGTAGATTCAGATTCAGTCTGAGCTTTGGCAGAGAATCTTAGAATAAGAGTGGTGGGCATATCGATGAGGGAAAGGCCAACTGGCAGATCTGATAGGGGCAGAGATGATAGAAACATGCGAGACTGCTGCAGGTAATAGTGATCATTCCATTCAACCTATGACATAAGGCATTTATTACCCCTTACCCTAGGCTAATGAAAACTGTATGTGACCTATATACATCCTCCAAATCTAGAATTCTTCTAGAAACCTAAGCAGAGCTGACACTAAATACTGAGGGTTTCAGCAGGCAATTTACTAACCAGAATCTCACTTAGTTTTTTTTAAGACCTGAGAATAACGATACCTTTATAAATAAATGAGACAATGTATTTTAAAATGCCTCGTAATATCTGATATTTAGTTGATGCCCCATAAATATTATTTTCCTTCTTTCTTTGCAAAAGCAAAATGGCATTAATTTCTTTCCCTCTTACTCACCTGATGTAAGTGTTCTAGGGTAGTGTATCAGTCCTTGAGAAGCAGATGCTAAGATGAGATTGGATTTGCAGGAAACTCATTGAGGGCAGTAGCTATGAAGGATAAAGGAGAGAGCGAGTGGAGGTTGGGGAGCTCTCCTGGGACTGGGATTCTGGTCTGACACCTGGGAGAAGAAGGAGAGGAGAAGAGAGCTTGAGGGTTTGCTGCAGCTCTGAGAAAGGCTTGGCCCGGCAACAGGGAGCCCCAGAGCAATGACTGCCCAGTAGAGGATCCTGCGATGGGGAGGGGGACCCCTGAGAGCAGGGCTTTGTCTAGCTTCCTGTGAACTGCTTTGCATCCTGAAGGTGCAGCAGCTGACAGCCAAGTACGTTGCCTGCAACAACAGCTTTCTGGAAGGGAAAATTGAATGGTGCATTCCCATAACTGTCAGCCGTATAGAGAAATTTTCCCCCCCAAATGCACAGGGGAAAAAAAAAACTCCAAAAATTGGTCGAGGGCTTCTCACAGATTTCAGGTTATAGCTAAACCCAAACCTTCAGTAGCTGAATAGAACAAACTGGTGGAAAGTCCTGCTAGGAAAGATTCGATTTTGCATAATAGCCAGTAGGTAGGAAAAGCCTCTCATAGAAAATTAAAGCAGCACGGCAGCCTGGGAATTGAAGGCTGCCTCGCAGAAGCAGAGACTGCAAAGTGTGTCACTCTGTGGAAGTTCTATCACTGGGAGAATTAAGCCTTATAATTAATTCTCCGCTTTTAAGATCTGCAGTGAGAAGTGCAGCGAGGCCTTGAGCATGTTGGGAGAGTGATAGCACTTGAGGATTAGCAGAGTGAGGCGGATGCAGATTTTGGGGGGGAAACATATTTTGTTTCCTATACCCCAAAGAGACCAAGGCGGAGAAGGGAGTTCATGGGGGATTTAAAGATCTGGGCTTTGTTTCCAGCATTTTTGCAGATTCAGGTTGCTTGGCTGATCTGGATGTGAGAGTCTTTGGGATAAAAACGGGAGCTGTCCCGTAATTCTAACCATCCTGTGGCAGATGGGCAAATTAAAATTTTAGATTGACTGTGAATACCAGGTGTGAGTCCACGTTTTCTGGGGCCCAAAGCTTACATAATTTGTAGGAACCCCTTTTAGAAAAAGGATAGAAAATATTGAAAACAAATGAGATGAGCAAATTAATACTTAGAATAAAGAAAGAAATTACAACAAATTGCAAAATGGAAATATCGGACAAATCACACAAATCACAAAATCCAGAAAAATAACCTAATGTTTTAATGAGCTAAGTACCTGACACACCCTCTATAATACTTTATCCTACATTTTTTCTGTAATACTTTATCCCATGTTTTTTGGTTGCATACTTTTGTCTACCTCCTGTAACAGTGATTTTGTAAGATCTACTAAATCATATTATCTTTTATACATAAGAAAGATAATCTAGACTTTAGCATGCTTGATCAGTTTTTTTTCTAGTTTTATTGATGTTGACCTATCAAATAAAATTTTAATTGATGGTTGGGATGTATAAAACATGTGACCTCCTATGCTGAAGTACAAAGTATTTGTGTTATTGCTATAAGTGTGTGTGTTATGGACACAGGCATTCTAATGAATTCTATTTCATATAAATCCCATAGGAAAGAAAAGTGTGGTATATTTATAATTATATATATTATATTATTGAGTATATTCCTTATGAGAGAACTTCTCTTTTGACGAAGCATCTGTGAACGGAATTCTCTG
Organism: Halichoerus grypus; assembly: GCF_964656455.1. Taxonomy (NCBI): domain Eukaryota; kingdom Metazoa; phylum Chordata; class Mammalia; order Carnivora; family Phocidae; genus Halichoerus; species Halichoerus grypus. Next base: position 60,402,901 of record NC_135715.1, on the reverse strand, counting down.
CTTCCAGAGAATTTACATGTCTGGGGATTGGAAGGATTTTCCCCCAGACAAGCTTCTGGCTGGGAACCCTTTCAAACCTTGTTTCCTCCCTACCTCACAAGTGTTTGTGGTGTTGGGTGTCAAAGAAAACCTGTTCCAATGCCAGTAAGACTCCTGGCTCTGTGGGCTGATGGGGCCTTCCTGGAAGCCATTGTCACCACTGTTAATAGCAACCAGGACTTAACTAGACATGGAACGAACTGCAGAACAACACAAGTCCATCCCACGAGACCCAAACAAAATGTCTCCTCAGTTTAACTCCCCAGTAACGTTATCCCCAGAATGCTTGGAGCCTCTTTTTTTTTTTTTTTTTTTTTTTTTTTAAGATTTTATTTATTTATTTGACAGAGAGAGACACAGTGAGAGAGGGAACACAAGCAGGGGGAGTGGGAGAGGGAGAAGCAGGCTTCCCGCGGAGCAGGGAGCCCGATGCGGGGCTCGATCCCAGGACCCTGGGATCATGACCTGAGCCGAAGGCAGATGTTTAATGACTGAGCCACCCAGACGCCCCTCGGAGCCTCTTCAGTTGCCCAGTGAGGGGAATGAATGAGGGGAAATTGCTGTTGAAAGAGACACCCATGTTAATTAACAACTTGTGGTTAAGATCTCTTTTGCAAATGTATCCAAGTATCTGACCAGGGCACAGGTTGCTGGCAAAGGGCCGGTACAAATGAGGAGTGCTTCTCAGGCAACCCACTTGTGGGGAGGGCTGAAGGGAAATTTCTCTGTAAAAAGGGAGATGCCTGTTTTTTTGAAATGAGACTAAAATCTGAGACACTAACGTGCGGGCTGTTCCCCATTCATACAAGGTGTTCCTTTGTTAATCTTGCTAACATATTGAATGTGAGAAAATTAACAGTAGTCATAGGAGATATAAAGGCAGAGCAGGTGATTTTAGACTCCAAAATAATAAAATCTCAAGTGATATGTTCTCTTTTTAGGCACAGTGTTTAATTTTATATTGTATTTTTAGAAAAGGTATTATAAGGTTGCAAAATCGGCACAGAAGTGAATACATGCAAAATACAGTCCCATTCCTGTGTCCCCAACACCCAGATCTGCTTTCCTGAGACAACCAGAGGTGCGATTTTTCCTGAGGCAAGATAGTACTGGTCTCTAGTGTTTCGGTTCTAGTTAGCCAACAATTACATGTATAAGAAATCATACTCGTATTTTTAAATTTTTTACTATACATGTGTGTATGTTATAGTCTTCCACCCTTTTATTTTTTAAGACTTTATTTATTTGAGAGACAGAGTGCGAGCATGAGTGGGACGAGGGGCAGAGGGAGAAGCAGGCTCCCCACTGAGCAAGGAGGCTACAGGGAGACCCAATCCCAGGACGCTGAAATCATGGCCTGAGCCGAGGTCAGATGCTTAACCAAATGAGCCACCCAGGCGCCCCTTCCCCCTTTAAAAAAAAGTGAATACAAGCCTACGATAGGCATTATTCTGCTCCATGCTTTTTCATTTAAGACTGTATCTCACGAATTGTTCCATATCAGTAAAATCTTCCTTATTCCTTCTTACAGCTGCAGAATATTACGCTGTGGAATTCATTCACACAGAATTCATTTAACTCCTACCCTATTAATGGACACTTGATTCATTTGTGATTTTTTTCTGTTATAAACAATGTTTTAGTGCATACATTATTTTCATGCATAGGCAAGAATGCCTATAGGATAACATCTTTGCATCAGAATTGCTATTTAATAGCATTAAATACAGGTGGCCTTTATGAAATGTCATCCACAGGCTGTCATTCCCAGAAGTTGTGCTCGTACCCCCTTGCTTGCTGGATGTGATTGATGCCTCTTTGCTCCCTTCCTTGCCAACAAAGTCTGTCTTAACTTTTTGATCTTTACAAATCTGATTTAAAAAAAAATAGTTTTGGAGTGTGGTTTTCCCTGTGCATTCCTTTTACTATGAATGTAGCTCTTTTATTACAAATGTATCCTTTTGACCCTGTTTCTATTGTCACTTTCTCTTCTGCCTCCTCCTTCCACCTTTAAAGATCCTTGTGATTAGTTGGGCCCACCCGAATTTTAAGGTCCACTGATAAGCAACATTGATTCCATTGTGACTTGGACTCCTCCTGATATGTTTCATTGTATTCTTTTGCTCTGGTGATTTTTTGTTGTTGACATGTAGGAGTTCTTTTTTATTAGGAAAATTAGTCCTTTGAGGTACGAATTGCTGATGGTTCTTGCCCTTCCCATAGCTTGTCATTTGACTTCACTTATGAGGATTCTTGTCTTGAAAATTCTTAAATTTTATATAATAGAATTTATCTGCTTTTTCTTTTTGGCTCTGGGTTTGTTGTTTTTGGCCATAGTTGGGCCTTCCTTGTTCTGAGGTTACAAAAGAGTTCTCCTGTGATTTCTTCTGCTTTTATGATATTTTATTTTTTTTACATTTAAGTACTTTAACTACCTAGAATTTGTTTTGGTGTAAAATAAAATAAATGGCTCCAACTTTTTTCCCCAGATGACCACCCAGTTAATTTACCATCATCTTTTCCACATTGATTTGAGATTCACTTTTGTTATATAATAATTCTATGTATTTGGGTTAATTTCATGTTAGTGTCCTGATCTGTTGGTTATTTATGCACTAATATCACATTATTTAGTAGCCTTATGTTCAAATATCTGATAGGGATGACCTCCCCTCATTATTTTCCTGGTCATTCTTGTTGGTATGCTTTACCATATAAATTTTAGAATTAGCTGTTCACTTAAAAAGTATTATTGCTATTTAATTGGAATCATGTTAAATTTATGGACTAACACCAGGACAACTTATGGTACCTTTATGATCTAGAGATTTCCTGTCCAAGAACATATTAGGCTTTTCCATCTGTTCAAGTCTTTTCTATGATTTAAAGTTTTCTTTATATCTTACAATTCTTTCAGTTAAACTTTTTGTCTAGGAATTTTTTATTGTTGCTGTTGGAAATAGGATTTTTCTTCCATTTTACCTTCTAATTATTGGTTGTATGCATGAAGGCTATCTATAAATATTGCTCATTACTATATCTACATTATGTATAGAAATTCCTATATATAAATATTATAGCCAGTCACATTACTGAATTCTTTTTTTCTGGTTTTATTGAGCTATAATTGTCATAAAACATTGTATAAAGGTATACAGCATAATGATTTGACATATGTATATATTGTGAAGTGATCACCAGAATAAGATTAGTTAATACATCTATCACCTAACATAATTAAAATTTTCTCATGTATTAACTTTTAAGATCTACTCTTCTTAGCAATTTTCAATATACACTATAGTAAAGTATTATTACCATGCTTTACATTATATCCCCAGAAATTTTTTAATCTTAGAAATTTGTACCTTTATTATTTTTTTTAAAAGATTTTTTTTTTTTTTTAGTATCTATTCATTTGAGAGAGCACAAGTTGTGGGGGGGAGAAGCAGACTACCTGCTGAGTGGGGAGCCCAACATGAGGCTTGATCCCAGGACTCCGGGATTATGACCTGAGCTGAAAGCAGATGCTTAACCGACTGAGCCACCCAGGAGCCCCAAATTTGTACCTTTTGACCACCTTCACCTATTCCTCTACCCATCGCCCCCCAACCCTCTGCCTGCCCTTCCACTTTGGCAGCCGCTAATCTGTTCTTTGTTTCTGTGAGTTTGGTTTATATGCGTTTGAAAGCTGAGGATTTTTTTAGTGTCTTGGCTGTTTTAAATAATGCTATACTAAACTTGGGGGTATAGATACCTCTTTGAGATAGTAATTTATATACTATATTTTATATATATATATATATATATATCTAGAAATGGTACTGCTGGCTCATATGGTAGTTCAATTTTTAATTCTTTTTATTGAAGTATAGTTGACACACAATGTTACATTAGTTTCAGGTGTACAACATAGTGATTCGACATCTCTATACATTATGCTCACCACAGGTGTAGCTTCCATCTGTCACCATACACCACCATTACAGTACCATTGACTATGTTCCCTATTCTCTACCTTTTATCCCCGTGACTTACTCATTCAATAACCAGAAGCCTGTATCTCCCACTCCCCTTCACCTCTTTTGCCCATCCCCCCCCCCCCCCCCGCAACCACGTTTGTTCTCTGTAGTTATGGGTCTGTTTCTGCTTTTTTTTTTTTTTGGCCCGTGTGTTCATTTGTTTTGTAGATTCCACATATAAATGAAATTATATAATATTTGTCTCTTTCTGTCTTATTTCACTTAGCATAATACCTTCTTATGCTAGGTTCATCCATGTTGTAAATGACAAGATCTCCATTTTTATGGCTGAGTAATATTCCTGTGTGTATGTGTGTGTGAGAGAGAGAGCGCGCACGCGCACACGGGGGGGAGAGAGAATGGAGAATGAGCATGAGAGACCTTCTTTATCCATTTATCTATTGATGAACATTCAGGTTGCTTTCATATCTTGGCTATCGTAAATAATGCTACAATAAGCATAGAGGTGCATGTATCTTTTGAATTAGTGTTTTTTTATTCGGATAAATACCCAGTAGTACAATTACTAGATCATGTGGTATTTCTATCTTTAATTTTTTGAGGCCCTTCAATACAGTGGCTACACAAGTTTACATTCTTATCAACAGTGCACAAGGGTTCATTTTTCTCTACATTCTTGTTAACACTTATTATTTCTTATCTTTCTGATAGTAGCCATTCTGTCAGGTTAAGTGGATATCTCCTGTGGCTTTGCTTTGCATTTCCTCGATGACTAGTGATGCTGAACATTTTTTCGTGAGTCTGTTGGCCATTTGTATGTCTCCTTTGGTAAAATGTCTATTCAGGTCCTCTGCCCATATTTTAAACAGATTATTATTTTTGTGTGTGTGTGTGTTCAGTTTTTATATATTGTGGTTATTAACCCCTTATTGGATATGTCATTTGCCGATATCTTCTCCCATTCAGTGTGTTGCCTTTTCATTTTGTTGATGATTTCCTTTGTGCAAAAGTTTTTTATTTTGGTGTAGTCCCAATAGTTTGTTTTTTTTTGTTTTTGTTTTTGCTTTGTTTTCCTTGCCTGAGAAGACATATCTAGAAAAATGTTGCTGAGGCCAATGTCCAAGAGATTACTGCCTATATTGTCTTCTGGGAGTTTTATGGTTTCAGGTCTCACCTTTAGGTTCTTAACCCATTTCAAGTTTATTTTTGTGTATGATGTAAGAAGTGGTCCTGGTTCATTCTTTTGCATGTAGCTGTCCAAGCATCATTTGTTAAAAAGATGGTCTTTCCCCCATTATATAGTCTTGTTTCCTTTGTGATAGATTAATTGACCATATAAGCATGGGCTTATTTCTGGGCTGTCTATTTGGTTCCATTGACCTATGTGTCTATGTTTTTGTGCCAGAACCATACTGTTTTGATTACCACAGCTTTGTCATATATCTTGAAATCTGGAATTGTGTTAGCTCCAGCTTTGTTGCTCTTTTTCAAGATTGCTTTGACTATTCAGGGTCTTTTGTGGTTCCATACAAATTTTAGTATTATAGTTCTGTGAAAAATGCTATTGTTATTTTGATAGGGATTGCATTGAATCTGTAGATTGCAGTGGGTATTATGGACATTTTATTTTATTTTTTTTTAAAGATTTTAATTATTTGACAGAGCATGAGAGAACACAAGCAGGGGGAGCAACTGAGGGAGAGGGAGAAGCAGGCCCCCTGCTGAGCAGGGAACCCGATGAGGGGCTCGAACCCAGGACCCTGGGATCATGACCTGAGCTGAAGGCAGACACTTAACCCACTGAGCCACCCAGGTGTCCCAGTATGGACGTTTTAGAAATTTTAATTCTTCTATTCCATGAGCATGGAATAGCTTCCCATTTGTTTTGTGTCCTCTTCAATTTCTTTCATCAGTGTTTTATAGTTTTCAAAGTAAAAGTCTTTTACCTCCTTGGTTGAGTTTATTCCTAGGTATTTTATTCCTTTTGGTGCAGTTTTTATCATAATTTCTCTTCTATTTTGTTATTAGTGTATAGAAACACAACCAACTTCTGTATATTAATTTTGTATTCTGCAACTTTACTGAATTCATTTCTTTTTTTAAAAATTATTTGAGAGAGCTAGAGTGAGAGAGTCTGCACGAGTGGGGGCAGGGGCAGAGGGGGAGGAGGAAGCAGACTTCCTACTGACGGTGGAGCCTATACAGGCTCAATCCCAGGACCCGGAGATCATGACCTGAGCCAAAGTCAGACACTTAGCCGACTGAGCCACCAAGGTGCCCCCATTTGTTATTTCTAATTTTTTTTGGTGAAATCTTTAGGGTTTTCTATGTATAGCATCAGGTCATCTATAAATAGTGACAGTTTTACTTCTTTCTTACCAATGTGGATACATTTTTTTTTTCTTATCTGATTGCTATGGCTAGGACTTCCAGTAGTATGTTGAATAAAAGTGGTGAGAGTGGACTGCATTGTCTTGTTCCTGATCTCCAAGGTAAAACTCAGTTTTTCACCATTGAGTATGATGTTACCTGTGGGTTTGTCATTTATGGCCTTTATTATGTTGAGGTATATTCTCTCTAACCCCACTGTGTTGAGAGTTTTTGTCATGAATGGATATTGTACTTTGTCAAATGCTTTTTCTGCATCTATTGAGATGATCATGATTTTTATCCTTAGTTTTGTTAATGTGGTAAATCATGTCAATTGATGTTGTGGATATTGAACCATCCTTGCATCCCTGGGATAAATCCCACTTGATCATGGTGAATAATCCTTTTAATATATTGTTGAATGCATTTTGCTAATACTTTCTTGAGGATTTTTGTATTACATTCACCAGGGATACTGGCCTTTTATTTTCTGTAGTTTTTGTCTGGTGTTGGTATCAGGGTAATGCTGCCTTATAGAATATATTTGGAAGTTTTCCTTCCTCTTCTGTTTTTTTGGAATAGTTTGAGAAGATGGGTATTAACCCTTCCTTTAAAGTTTGGTAGACTCCGTCCTGGAATTTTGCTTGTTGTGAGTTTTGATTACAAATTCAATTTTGTTACTAATTGGTCTGTTCAGGTTTTCTATTTCTTCCTGCTTCAGTTTTGGAAGGTATATGTTTCTAGGAATTTATCCATTTCTTCTAGGTTGTCCAACTTGTTGGCATATCATTTTTTTTTCCATATGCTTTGTATTTCTGTGCTATTTGTTGCTTTTCCTCTTTCATTTCTGATATTGAGTCCTTTCTCTGTTTTTCTTGATGAGTCTGGTAAAAGTTTAACAATTTTTTTTATCTTTTCAAAGAACCAGCTCTTGCATTTATTGATCTTTTCTTTTTTTTTTTTTTTAAAGTCTCTATTTTATTTCTGCTCTGATCTTATTTCTTTCTAACTTTAGGCTTTGTTTGTTCTTCTTTTTCTAGTTCATTTAGGTATAAAATTAGATTGAGTTTGTTTCTTGAAATAGGCCTGTATTGCTATAAGCTTCCCTCTTAGAACTGCTTTTGCTATGTCCCAATTATTTTGTACTATTGTGTTTTCATTTTTATTTGTCTCCATGTATTTTTTAAAAAATTCCCTTTGATTTCTTTGTTGACCCTATTAGTTGTTTAGTAGCATGCTGTTTAGCTCCACCAGTTTGTGTGTTTTCCAGTTTTTTTTTTTTTTAAGATTTTATTTATTTATTTGACAGAGAGAGAGATAGTGAGAGCAGGAACACAAGCAGGGGGAGTGGGAGAGGGAGAAGCAGGCTTCCTGCCGAGCAGGGAGTCTGATGTGGGGCTCAATCCCAGGACCCTGGGATCATGACCTGAGCTGAAGGCAGACGCTTAACAACTGAGCCACCCAGGCGCCCCAGTTTGTTTCTTTTCTTGTAATTGATTTCTAGTTTCATACTGTTGTATTTGAAAAATATGCTTGATATAATTTCAGTCTTAAATTGATTGAGACTTGTTTCATAGCCTAACATGTGATAGATCCTGGAGAATGTTCCCTGTGTACTTGAGAAGAATGTATATTTTGTTGTTTTGGGATGGAATGTTCTGTGTGTATCTGTTAAGTCCATCTGGTCTAAAGTGTCATTTAAACACCGTTTTGTTACTGATTTTTTGCCTGGATAATCTATTCATTGATGTAAGTGGGGTGTTAAAGTCCCTTACTATTAATCTGTTACTATCAATTTCTCCCTTTATGTCTGTTAATATTTGCATTATATATTTAGGTGCTCCCATGTTGGGTGCATAGATATTTATAATTGTTATATCCTCTTGTTGGATTGATTCCTTTATCATTATGTAATGTCTTTTTTATAGTCTTTGTTTTAAACTCTTTTTTTTGTCTGATACAAGTATTGGCTTTTCTTTTTTCCACTTCCAAATGCATGGAATATTTTTTTCCATCTTCTCACTTTCAGTCTATGTATGTCTTTAAGTCTGAAGTGAGTCTGCTGTAGTTCTATATATATATATATATATATAATTTTTTTTTAAATCCATTCTGTCACCTTGTGTTTTTTTATTGGAGCGTTTAGACCACTTACATTTGAAGTGATTATTGAAGGTATGTACTTATTGCTAATTTGCTAATTGTTTATATTGTTATTCTGTTTTTTTTTTTTTTTTTTTTTTTTTTAGTTCTTAGTCTCTTTCCTTGTGATTGACTTTCCATAGTGTTATGCTTGGCTTTCTCTTTATTTTTGTGTATCTATTATACATTTTTTTGGGTAGTATGTGTGTGGTTATGAGATTCATGTATAACATCCTAAGTATATAGCAGTCTATATTAAGTTGATGGTCACTTATTATTCTGAAACCACTTCATTTTACTTCCCACTCCACATTTTGTGTATATGCCATCATATTTTACATCTTTTCTTTTATGAGTCGCTTAACTCCTTTAAAAAACATTTTTTTTTAAAGGATTTTTATTTATTTGACAGAGAGAGAGCACAAACAGGGTGAGCAGGAGAGGAAGAAGCAGTCTTCCCACTGAGCAGGGAGCCTGATGTGGGGCTTGATCCCAGGACCCTGGGGTCAGGACCTGAGTCAAAGGCAGATGCTTAATCAACTCAGCCACCCAGGCACCCCACTTAACTCATTTTTTAATATATAATTGATTTTACTACTTTGGTCTTTAACTTTCACACTAGCTTAATAAGTGATTTCTCTACTACCTTTATATTGCTTTTACTCATGTAATTTTTTCTTAATTTTCTTCTAAGTATAGCCCTTTCTTTTCCACTTAAGAGTCCTTTTAACATTTCTCATGAGGCCTGTTTAGTGGTGATGAACTCCTTTAACTTTTGTTTGGGAAGTTCTTTATCTTCAATTCTGAATGATGCTCTTGCTGGGTAGAGTGTTCTTGGTTGTAGGTTTTTTCCTTTCAGCATTTTGAGTATATCATGTCAATGTCTTCTGGCTCACACATTTTTTGCTAAAAGCAGCTGATAGACATGGGTTTTCCCTTATATGTAACTAGTTGCTTCTCTCTTGTTGCTTTTAAAATTCTCTATCTTTAATTTTTGATATTTTAATTATTGTATGTTGTAGTGTGGACCTCCTTGGGTTTATCTTGTTTGGAACTCTATTTTTTGAACTTAGATGTCTGATTCCTTTCTCAGGTTAGTGATGTTTTCAGCTATTATTTCTTCACATAAGCTTTCTGCCCCCTTCTTTCTCTCTTTTCCTTTTGGGACCCCCTATAATGTGAGTGTTTGTCCATTTGATGTTGTTCAAGATATCCCTTATCTTTATTCCTAATTTTTTAAAGTCTTTTATTTTTGCTGTTCAGATTGGGTGCTTTTCATTTTCCTATCTTATAAACTGCTAATCTGTTCTGTGGCTTCTAATCTATGATTCCTTCTAGTGTATTTTTCATTTCAGTTATTATATTCTTCAACTTTGGTTCCTTTTTATATATTCTACCTCATTGTTAAAATTCTCATGGAGTTCATCTACTTCTCTACAGTCTGGTAGGCATCTTTATGACCATTATATTGAATTCTTTATCAGACATATTGCTTATCTCTGTTTCATTTAGTTCTTTTTGTGAGGTTCTTTTCTTATTCTTTCATTTGGAGTATATTCCTCTGTCTCATTTTGCTTGACTTTGTGTTTGTTCCTATGAATTAGGCAGAACAACTACTTCTCCTAAACTGGAAGGAATGGTCTTGTGTATAATCATCCCCTGTGTAAACTGTGTGTATCTGGTTGCTTTGAGTGGGGAGCTGGAGCTGTGGCTGGTGTGGGCTGGGGGCCTTGGGGAATTGTGTGCTGGGGCTACCCTGGTGGGATGGCTGGAGCTGAAGTGGGTATGGGCTGGGGTGGTCCCAGAGCTGTCTGCACAGAGGGCACCCAGGCAGGACAACTGACGCTGAAGTAGGTGCAAGGCAGGGAATTCTTGGGCTCTCTATGCAGAGGGTGGCCTAGGAGGACTGCTAAAGCTGAAGTGGGTATGGACTGAGGAGGTCCTGGGGCTCTCCATACAGAGGACACCCTGGCTGGACAGCTGAAGCTGGAGTGGGTGCAGGCAAGGAGGTCCTAGGGCACCCCACGCAGGGGGCACCTTGGTGAGGTAACTGGAGCCAAGATGGCTGCTGGCCAGGAGGTCTTGGGGCAGTCTGCACTGGGGGTGCCCTGACAAGTCGTCTGGAGCTGAAGTGGTATGGGCCTGGAGTGTTGCAAGCTGCTTTGCACCTGTCATGTTGGCAAGATGGCTGGAGCTGTACTTAGTGCTGATCAGGGGTGTCCTGGTGTGCCCTACACTGGGGCCACCTCAGTGGGATGGCTGGGATTGGTGTGGGCTATGGGCCTGGGGCTCACTGAGGTGGTAGGCCCACTAGGACACCCAGACCCTGCTTCTGTGCATGTTATCAAGGTGGAGGGAAAACATAAATTATGGCACTTACCAGCCCCTCACATCTGGAGAGAGTACAAGCAGCTCTCCCACCATTTGACTGGGTTCTTGGGCTGGTCTAATTGCATATATATAAATATGCAATATTATATATATATAATATAAATAAATTATTAGAAAGAGAGCATGAGAGCAGGGAGGGGCAGAGGGGGAGAGAGAATCTCAAGCAGATTCCCTGCTGAGTGCGGGGCCCAACCTAGGGCTTGATCTCATGACCCTGAGATCATGACCTGAGCCAAAATCAAGAGTTGGACGCTTAACTGACTGAGCCACCCAGGCGCCCTATATTTGCTCTTTTATACTGTGGCTTTTTTTCTGTGCCCCATGGCAGACTAATCTGTTCATGGTCCCTCAGTACACAGCCTTGGGGTGGAGGTTCCTTTCATTACTGTGTCTCTGACTCTCTTACTGCTCTCTATGTAGTCTGTCTTTTGGTGTGTAGGAGCTGTTCAGTTCGTCTTTAGTTCTTCAGGAGGAATTACTTTATAAATAGGTATAGATTTGGTGTGTCTGTGAGGGTAGGGCATTTAGGATCTTCCTACCTCACCATCTTAACCCAGAACCTATTTTTAATTTTTTCAGCAACTGTTTTCATAGTAGCTGCATCAATTTATATTACCACCAATAGTGCACAAGGGTTCCCATTTCTCCATATCCTTGCTAGTGCTTTTTATCTATTGTCTTTTTGATAATAGTTATTCTAACAGGTATAAGGTGATATCTCAGGGGCTCCTGGGTGGCTCAGTCGGTTAAGTGTCTGCCTTCGGCTCAGGTCATGATCCCAGGGAATCTGGGATCCAGGCCCGCATAGGGCTTCTTGCTCGGCGGGAAACCTGCTTCTCCCTCTCACACTCTCCCTGCTTGTGTTCCCTCTCTAACTTGTGTTTCCTCTCTTGCTGTGTCTCTCTCTGTCAAATAAATAAAATCTTTTTAAAAAAAATGTGATCTCACTGTGGTTCCCCCCAGTTTTAATGAGATATAATTGACATATAGCAGAAGTTTAAGGTATACAGCATAATGATTTGATTTACATATATTATGAAATGATTATCACGTTAAGTTTAGTTAACCTCTATCTTATACAGATATGAATTAAAAAGAAAAAAATTATCTCGTGATGAGAACTCTTAGGATCTACTCACTTAACTTTCATATATACCATAAGCAGCATTAACTATAGCCATCACGTTGTATATTACGTCCCTAGTACTTAAAACTGGAAGTTTGTAAATTTTGACCACCTTCACCCAATTTCCCCTCCCTACACCCTCTGCCTCCAGTAACCTAATATCTGATATCTATGAATTTTGTTTTGTTATATTTTTAATTCAGATTCCATGTATAAGTGAGAACATACAGTTTTTGTCTTCTCTGATGGATCTTGAGGGTATTACGCTTAATTAAATAAGCCATCTATGTTGTTGCAAAGGCAGAATTTCCTTTTTTTGAAATGGTGGAATAATATTACATTGTGTGTATATATTAATATATACCACAACTTCTTGATCCATTCATTCATTGATGAGCACTTAGTTTGCTTCCATGCCTTGGCTATTGTAAAGAATGCTGTCATGAACATGGAGGTGCAGATATCTCTGATATAATGTTTTCATCTCCTTTGAATATATTCTTATAAGTGGGATTGCTGGATCATATGGTAGTTTTCTTTAATTTTTTGAGCAACCTCAATATGGTTTTCCATAGTGTCTATACAAATTTAAAATCCGACCAATGGTGTACAAGGGTTCCCTTTCCTCCACATCCACACCAGGATTTGTTATCTCTTGTTTTTTCGATGATGGCCGTACTAACAGGTGTGAGATGGTGTCTTATGGTGGTTTTGATTTGCATTTGTGTGGTGATTGGTGATCTTGAGCATCTTTTCATGTACCTGTTGGCTATTCATATATCCTCTTTGGACAGATTTCTATTTAGGCCCTTTGCCCATTTTTAAATTGCATTATTTGGGGGTTTTTTGGTCTTTTTTTTTTTTTTTTTTTTTGCCATTTAGTTGTAGGAGTTTTCTGTATACTTTGGATATTAACCCCTTATCAGATAAATGGCTTGCAAATATTTTTTTTCCATTCTATAGGTTGTCTTTTCATTTTTGTTGATCATTTCTTTTACCATGCAGAAGCTTTTTAGTGTGATGTGGCCCCACTTGTTTATTTTTCTTTTTAAAGATTTTATTTATTTGACGGGGAGAGGTAGAGGGAGAAACAGACGCCCTGCTGAACAGGGAGCCCGATGTCGGACTCAATCCAGGAACACTGGGATCATGACCTGAGCTGAAGGAAGACATTTAACCAACTGAGCCACCCAGGTGCCCCCCACTGGTTTATTTTTGCTTCTGTTGCTTGTAGTTTAATTTTCAGATCCCCCCAAAATCAGTGCCAATAGCCATGTCAAGTGGCTTTTTTTCCTTATGTTTTCTTCTGGTAGTTTTATGATTTTAGGTCTTACCACTTAAGTTATTTAATTTAATCGAATTTGAGTCTTTTTTTTTTTTTTGAATGGTGTAAGATAGGAATCTAGTATCATTCTTTTATATGTGGATATCCAAATTTTCCTGGCATCATTTATTGAAGAGACTGTCCTTTCTTCATGAAGTATTCTTGGCTTCCTTGGCAAATATTAGTTGACTGTATATGCTTGGGTTAATTTCTGGGCTCTCTGTTCTATTGGGGTGTGTGTGTGTGTGTGTGTGTGTGTGTGTCTTTTATGCCAATAACATACTGTTTTGATTACTGTAGCTTTATAGTTTAGCTTGAAATGAGGAAGTGTGATGCCTCCAGGTTTGTCCTTGTTTCTCAGGATTGTTTTGGCTGTTTGGGTTATTTTGTGGTTCCATGCAAATTTTATGATATTTTTTCTACCTCTGTAAAAAAAAATGCATTTGGAAACCTAATAGATATTGCATCAAATCTATACATGACTTTTGGTAGTATTGACATTTTAACAAAATTCTTCCAGTCCATGATATGGGATACCTTTCCATTTATTTGTGTCTTGTTAAATTTCTTTCATCATTGTTTTATAGTTTTAAATATAGTTATCTTTCCCCTCCTTGGCTAAATTTATTCCTAAATATTTTATTCTTTTTGATGTTACTATAAATGGGATCATTTTCTTTTTCAGATACTTTGTGGTTAGTATATAGAAATGCCACTGGTTTTTGTATGTTAGTTTTGTATCCTGCAACTTTACTGAATTCATTGATTAGCTCTAATAGTTTTTTGGTAGAGTCTTTAAGATTTTCTATATATAAAATCATGTCGTCTGCAAATAGTGACAATTTTACTTCTTTCCTTCCAATTCTGATGCCTTTTTGTCCTTTTCCTTCCCGATTGCTCCAGCTAAGACTTTCAGTATTATGTTAAATAAAAGTAGTAAGAGTAGGCATCCTTGTCTTATTCCTGATCTTAGAGGACATGTTTTTAGCTTTTTCCTGTTATTAGCTGTGGGCTTGCCATTTATGGACTTTATTATGTTGAGGTGAATTCCTTTATACTTAGTTTCAGAGTTTTCATCATGAATGTGTTGAATTTTATCTAATGCCTTTTCAACATCTAATGAGATGAAAGAAAATCATATGGTTCTAGTAATAGGATGTATCACATTGATTTTTTTTAAAAGATTTTATTTATTTGAGAGAGAGAGAGAATGAGAGAGAGCACATGAGAGGGGGGAGGGTCAGAGGGAGAAGCAGACTCCCTGCAGAGCAGGGAACCCGATGCGGGACTCGATCCAAGGACTCCAGGATCACGACCTGAGCCGAAGGCAGTCGCTTAACCAACTGAGCCACCCAGGCGCCCTATCACATTGATTTTTGTGGATGTTGAACCATACTTGCATTCCTGGAATAAATCCCACTTGATAATGATGTATGATCCTCTTAATGTATTTTTTATTTGGTTTGCTAATATTTTGTTGAAGATGTTTGCATGAGTGTTCATCAGAAATATTAATCTGTAATTTTCCTTTTTTGTAGTGTCCTTTTCTGGTTTTGGAATCAGGGTAATGCTGGCCTCTTAAAATGAGTTTGGGAGTATTTCCTCCTCTTCTATTTTTTAGAAGAGTTTGGGAAAAGATTGGTATAAAATTTTGCTTTAAATGTTTGGTAGAATTCATGAGTAAAACTATCTGGTCCTGGACTTTTATTTTTTGGGAGGTTTTTGATTACTGATTCAATCACTTTACTAGTAATCGGTCTATTTACATTTTCTGTTTCTTTCTGGTACAGTCTTGGTAAACTTTACATTTCTAGGAATTTATCCATTTCTTCTAGGTTGTCCTAATTGTTGGCATATAATTTTTCCATGTCTCTTATGTATCTTTTTATCCTTTGTACATGTGTATCAGTTGTAATGTTTCCTCTTTAATTTCTGAGTTTGAGTCTTCTCTCTCTTTTTAAATTTAGTTAAATATTTGTCTCATTTTTTTATCTTTTAAAAAACAAACTCTTAGTTCAGTGATTTTTTTTTTTTCTTTTGTCTTTTAGTCTGTATCTCATTTATTTGTGCTCTGATCTTTGTCATTTTCTTCCTTCTAACTTTGGTGTTAGTTTGTCCTTTAAAGGTGTAACTAGGTGTAAAGTTAGGTTTTTTTATTTGAGCTTTTTCTTATTTTTTTCTTTAAGATTTTATTTATTTGCCAGAGAGAGAGTGTGTGTGTGTGTGTGTGTGCAGAAACAGGGGGAGCAGAAGGCAGAGGGAGAAGCAGCTTCCCTGCTGAGCAGGGACCCCAATGCAGGGCTCGATCCCAGGACCCTGGGATCATGACCTGAGCCAAAGGCAGATGCTTAACTGACTGAGCCACCCAGGTGTCCTGAGCTTTTTCTTTTTAACTTAGGGTAGGTATTTATTGCTATGAACTTTCCTCTTAGAACTGCTTTTGCAGTCTTTCATAATTTTGGTATGTTGTATTTCCATTCTCATTTGTCTCAAGGTATTTTTTTAAATTATCTGTTCAAATATTTCTTTGATTTATTGGTTGTTCAGTAGCATGCTATTTAATCTCCACAAATCTATGAATTTTTCAATCTTCTTGTAATTGATTTCTAGTTTCATACCATTGTGGTTGGGGATAAATGTTTGATATGATTTCAGTCTTCCTAAATTTATTGAGACTTGTTTTGTGGCCTAACGTATGATCTATCCTGGAGAATATTTCATGTGTGCTTGAGAAGAATGAATATTCTGCTGCTGTTGGATGGAATGTTTCATAAACATCTGTTAGGTCCATCTGGTCTAAAGTATAGTTTAAATCCAGTGTTTTCTTATTAATTTCTTTGGATGATTTATCTGTTGTTGAAAATGGGGTATTGAAGTCCTCTGTTATTACATGCTGTTTATTTCTCCCTTCTGGTCTGTTACTATTGGCTTTATATATTTAGGTGCTCTTCTTTTGAGTGTTAAATATTTACTTATGTTATCCTCATGTTGCTTTGACCCCTTTATCATTATATAATGACCTTTGTCTCTTATTACACTCTGTCTTAAAGTCTATTTTGTCTGCTATAAGTATTTCCAACCCTTTCTTTTGGTTTCTATATGCATGGAATATCTTTTTCCATCCCTTCACTTTCAGTCTATATGTGGTCTTAAATCTGAAGTGAGTCTCTTGTAGGCAGCATATGGTTAGGTGGTGGTTTTGTTTTGTTTTGTTTTGTTTTGTTTTAATCCAGTCAGCCACTCTGTATATTTTGGTTGGAAAATTTAGTCTATTTTACAATTAAAGTAATAGATAGGTATGGACTTACTTTTGCCATTTTGTTAATTGCTTTCTGGCCATTTTATAATTTCTTCATTTTTCCTCTGTTCTTTTGTATCTGCTTTTGTGATTTTATTTTCTGTAGTGGTGTGCTTAACTACTTTACTCTTTCTCTTTTGTGTATCATAGGACTTTGCTTTGTGGTTGTCATAAAGCTTACATTTAACATATTTATAATAGTACATATTAAGGTGATAACTTAAGTTCAAATACATACTAAAGCCTATATATTTACTTCACCCCTCATACCTTGTGTTATTGATGTCACAATTTACATTGTTTTACCTTGTGTATTCTCTAATTGTTGTAATTATACTTATTTTAACTACTCTCGTCTTTTATCCTTCATACTAGATTTATAAGTGATTTACCCACCACCATTACAACCTTAGGGTATTCTGAATTTAACATATATTTACTTTTGCCAGTGAGATTTATACTTTCATATATTTTTTTGTTACTAATCAGCATTCTTTTGTATTAGCTTGAAGTCCCTTTAACATTTCTAGTCAGGCGGTATAGTGCTGACAGACTCCTTCAACTTTTGCTTGTCTTGAAAACTCTCCTTCAATTCTGATGGACAGTTTTGCTGGGTGGAGTATTACTGATTGGCAGGGTTTTTCTTTCAACATTTTGACTACATCATGCCACTCTCTTCTGGCATGCAAAATTTCTGCTGAAAGATCTGCTGCTGATAATTTTATGGGGGCTCTGTTGCATGTAACAAATTTTTTTCTCTTGCACCTTTTAAGATTCTTTCTTTGTCTTTAACTTTTGACAGTTGAATTATAATGTTTCTTGTGTGGATCTTTTAGTTTCATCTTATTTAGAGTTTCTGGTATCTGGATGTCTCTTTCCCCGGCTCAGGAATGATTTAGCCATTATTTCTTCAAGTACCCTTTTTGTTCTTTCCTCTCCCTCCTTTTGGGATCCCTCTAATGAGAATATTGGTCCTCTTGATGGTGTCCCTAATCCCTTAACATATCTTCATTCTTTTTCATTCTTTTTTCTTTTTGCTCCTCTGATTGGATGGATTCCACTGTCCTATCTTTGAGTTCACTGATTCTTTTTTTCTACTTGATCTAGTGTGCTGTTGAACCTCTCCATTGAATTTTTCACTTCAGTTATTGTATTCTTCAGCTCTTTATTTTCTGTTGATATTGCTTACTTTTTCTAACTCTTTCTTGAAATTTTCACTTTGTTCATTCATTGTTCTCTTGACTTCATTCTCTTATGACCATTATTTTGAACTCTTTATCAGGTAAATCACTTGTCTCCATTTCATTTAAGGTTTGTTTCTTGAGTTTTATTTTTTCTTCTGTTTGTAACTTATTCTTCTGTTTCTTCATTTTTCTTAACCCTCGCTATAGGTTTCTGTGCATTACATAAAACAACCACATTTCTCAGTCTTGATGGAGTGGTCTTGTGTAGGAGATGAACTGGCTTTATCTCTCCTTCCCCCCCACCCCTCAAAACTTTGTGATTGTCCAAGCTGCATCTTTGTTAATAGTGGCTCCCAATAGTTGAGGGTATTCCAAGGTTTGTCAGTATTCCAAGAGGAGGATCTCAGTTAACACTTAGATGCAGTCTGATTGGAAGCCAGACCTTCAAGCAGCAACTTTTAAAGTATGCAAACAGATCTCTTTTAGGGAAAGGCATGTTGGGTATATCTGTCTTTTTCCTCTGCACTGAGCACTGTGTAACTGGTTAAAAAGTATTTGTTTATTTGCTACTATTTTGTTGGATCTGGAACTCCGGTCCCACTGGTCACCACAGCCAGGCTATAAAAGGGTGCACCTTCTGGGCAGCAGCCACAAAAGGGCAGCAGGTGTGTTTACAAGTTCCCTTCACGCTAACACCAGCAGTCCAGAACTGGGGAGAGAGTGTATGAAGATGGTTTCTGCCAGCCTCCTCAATTTCCAGGGAGTATTGCAGACTGTCCCTGGATATATGCCTGACCCTCAAGCAGCAGCTTTTAAAGTAAACAAGTAGTGTTATTTCCAGGAAAGACTGAGAGATGGGCATTTCTGTCTATTGTCACTGTCCTGAGCCCTGGGGTGTGAGATAAGCATGGCGAGTTCTTTCAAACATATTAACTGTTTGTTTGTTGCAGTCCTATGGGTCCTGTGGATGCAAATTGTGTTGGCTTTTAGAGTTAGGTGTTTTGGGGGCCCATCCCTCAGGTGAAAGTCTTAAAAGCTAAAGGACTAAATGTGAGTCCAAACCCTTCACTCAGGAAAAAGCTGGGAGTTGTGTGTTCCCTCCTAATTATAGGTTGCTGTGCCATGAGTGGGGTTTATGGTGAGGGTGTGTCTCAGTGTTCCCTACTCATGTCAGTTTGGGTTTTTCTCATTTGTTGAATGTGTAGGAGTCACTGAGCTAGTTTCTGGATTTTTTACAGATGGAATTGTTCAATGTGTAGCTGTAGATTTGATGTGTCCATGGGAGGAGGTGAGTTCAGGAGCTTTCTCTGTTGCCATCTTGGACTGGAACCTCTGAATTTTTGTTTATAACAGTTTTGGTTCTTTTGTTTTTTCATGTGAACAGTCTTATAATCTGCAATAGTTATCTTCTCCATTCTAATTTTTATACCTCCAATTTTTCTTCTACTAGTTGATTGTATTAGCTAGTACCCTAGCACAATGCTAAATAAATAATTAAGGTTATAGTGGATGATCTTGTTGTCTTGTTCCTGACCTTATGAGCATTCTTCTTGTATTTCCTAATTAAGCTGGCTTTTAGACTGAGGGAGTGAGGGAGGGAGAAAGAGGAAGGAGAAGGAGGGGTTCTTTTATTATCTTAAAGAAGTGTACATCTATTTCTTTAAGTAATGAAGGTTTTATATCAATAAGCACTGATGAAATATACAGCCTGGCTGTGTATTAGAGTGAGTAAGCATTTGATTGAGACTTCTGATTTGAATTGAATCTTCATTCACCAGTTTTGGCATGGCAAACCTTCCAGGTATATTAAACTTATGATGCCTCTACTTTATATCACTAGAGAACCAAGAGAATCTCTTTATGTATTACTCACTGTGACCCACTTGCCTCTCCCAACCAGTTGGTGAGAAGCATGCACATTGCTCAGAAGGATTATTATCAAAGGGAAAGAAATGGTTGCAAAGGAGCAAAGGAATGACTGAATGATGGTGTATTAATGTCCTGTCGCTGCTGTAGCACCCCAGACTTAGCAGCTTGAAACAACAAACTTATTTTCTTATAGTTCTGTAATTCAGAAGTCTGAAATGGGTCTCACTGGGCTAAAGTCAAGGTGTTGTCGGGACTGTATTCCTCTCTGGAGGCTCTAAGAGAGAATGTTTTCTTTCCAGCTGTCCCTTTGTCCCTTTTTTGACTCATGGGTCCCCTTCCTTCATCTTCAAAGCCAGTAACATAGCACATCTCTGACCCTGCTTCTGCCATCAACTTTTCCTTTGATTCTCTTCTGCCTCCTTCTTCCACTTTTAAGGCCCGTTATGACTACATTGGGCCCACCCCAGTATTAAGTTCATTTGGTTTCCAACCTTAACTCCAGCTGCTATCTTAATTCCCTTTTGCATGTAACCCAACGTATTCAGTGGGTCCAGAGTTTAGGACATCTTTGGGGATCATTTTTCAGCCTACCATCAGTGGTGGCATACTTTTAGGGGTCTGTGAAGACTAAATGGAGGGAACCAAAACTGAGGGAACCATGTGAAGAGGAGAGGAGGTGGCTAGCATTGGGGGATGACCCAGGACTGGTACACTGTGCACACTGGGAAGCCATATGAGCCAAGCTGATGCCTATAGACCCTCCCCGTGACTTTTTAAAAAAATCAACAAATTTTATTTCCTTGGAGCATCTTAGATTTATAGCAAAACTGGGCAGAAAGTACAGAGAATTCACTTTTATCCCCATACATGTACAGTCTCCGCTGACCTTTGAGGGAGCCTTACATGTCTCCTGTGCTGAGGGAGAGGTAATGATTGTCCCTCCCATTAGTATTTGGGATGAGGTGCATGTGATGTCTGCTCTGGCCCTGAGATCCATATTCTATTTTGACTTCCATATGTGGCCACCCCTTTTCTAATGACCCAGGATACTGTCAGGACCCCTAAACGAAAGCTAGGTTCCTTAATGACTGGTGGGCGGGGGGAGCAGAGGCAGTGGTGTTGAAGGAAAAGTCCCCAACATCAATATTGGTGAAGATCATTCCTATGGCACCAATATCAACATTTAAATTCTTACTTTCCAGTAACTTATATAAGATAAAGGCAGAATGCAATAACATGTCCAATAATTATACACTCTGTTGAGCCAAGGTGATGTTTGGCTGGATTGAACTGCTTAGTACTGCTGGTACAAGCTCCGAGTGTGACTCAAAGGCTGAATCAGGCCGGGAAGTGGATTTAGGAATCTCAGGTTATAGTGTGAAAGAGTTTGAGTTGGATAAGATTCAAACATATAGAAGTTGAGGGCCCAGCAGGGTCTCAGTGATCCCAGAAGGAAGGCTGAGGAGCCAGACCCTTTGTTTGGTGATTTGGCCCCATGTGGTCAGGCAGTGTGAAGGGGCAAGCTGGCTTCAGTGAGCCTCCCAAGGGAGCTGCCTTTGTGGAGCCCTTACATATAGAGCCTGCCACAGTGAAGTGTGATAGAGTTCAGGGTCAAGGGCTATCATAGCAAACTCCAAGGGATGGTTTGTACTCTTGGTTGCACCTGAACCAGATTTCATGTCAAGCAATATTAAATGCATGGACTGCTGTCTGGTGTTGATCTTTTTGACTACTTGGAAATTTTCATTGTAATTATTTTTGTGGGAAAGACTGTTTACAAGGATACTCTGAACCTTTTTTCATCTCAATATCTGTCACTTCTGAGACAGTCTGGTGACAGTGTGCTTTAAGTGCTTCATTATGTGTCTCCTAGACTTTTTTCCTTCTCTTACATTTCACAGCTTTGGTAGCAGGGTAGGGAGCTCCTGGACTTAGAAACAATAAGTCAGTTTAATCAAACATGATTATCTTGGATTATTTAATTTGCTGTTGATCTCCAGGAGTCTATAAGATGCTAAATGCTTTATTGATTGTTCACTTAAATTTGGGGGTAAATGTAACACCTCATTAAACAGAGAAGTAAAGAAAGCCTTACTATCCTTTCCTCGTGCCCGTCAGAGCACAAAAAGGAACAAATCCTAGCTTCTTAGGCTATATTTAAGAGCCTTATTTATCAAAGTAGTAAAAGATCCTGGTTTTCATCAGGATCTCAGAGTCCTTGGTGTGTGGGCGTTGGCTTCCATTAGTACATCTCACTGTCCCTTTCTTGCATGGTGCCTCTGATGGGCAGGTCTTGGTGCAGAGGCCCGATGTAGGATATACTGCCTTTCTTGATTAAAAAAAAAATCAAATAGGATACTACCAGTTTGTTACATGTGTGTTGGGCTTTAGCATTTACAAAGCACCATTACATATAATATCTCCAAGAGACCCTTCAAGCAGAGGAAACTACTCAGTGCTCCTGGGGACTATTAATGCACATTAATATGTATGTGGTATGTGTGCATACGTCTCTATAGCATTTGAATGATTTATAATTTACAAAACACTCTTACAAATATATCTCTCAAGGAGAGACAACTACTTAGTGCTCCTGCTCCCTTGGGGTATAAATAAATATTAAATTGGGTTTAATAGCACCAGGATTGCTTCCTCTGTTAAATTGGATCCTTTACTTAAAATCTGGACACCAGCAGACTTTTAACTTCACCGAGGACCACTGATTTGTGCTGGGAAGCACAGCATTATTTTGCTAATATAAGACAACTCATGGGCTCTTTGAAAGTTTTCCCTTGATATGCTCATGATTTCTTGCAACTAGAAGAATAGAGCTTAAAGTGATAGCTCTTTCACAAGCTGTCTCTGCCTTTGGGATTTCCTGCCTAAATTTCTTATTCTTTTTTCGTTTTTAAGCCTCAGGTAAATGGCCTTTCACTTCAGATACAAGTGAGTGCATGATGAGTCAGATGCCTGGTGAGGGATGTGCCTGCCATAGGATATTTCACTTCCACAGGCACCATTTCTGAATTCTGTTGTATTTGGGGAACTCTGTTTTCCTTAGTGTTAAGTTACATCTTTTTCTGGCATTTTTTTTTTTTTTTTAATGTCGTCATGGTTTAGTAGAGATTGAAAGCACCATCAGATGCTGGGTCTGCTCACATTTCTTGTCTCTTATTTTGGGTGCTGACCCTGAACCACACTTTTTTTTTCTATTCGTGACACCTGCTTTACATGCAGAGGTCAAGTCAATCTATGTTGTTGAATTAGTGATAATAGTAATTATTCAACGAGGTGAGAATTACTTCAAATAAGTACTTAAAGCCTTACATTGTCTGTTCTTCTTAAAAGATTGATTAACTTTAAGGAAATCTGATGCCCAGTCTCAAGAAACACCTTAAACTATACTTGTGGATACTCTTAAAATAAAATGTCTTTTGATATCAATTTTGCTGCCTTCTCTTAGTAATTGAGCTGGGTGAATTTTGGCTCCAGTCCTACACTAGATGGCCTCCAGCTCTAAACTGTAATGGTCGCTACTGGGTATTTACCCCAAAGACACAGATGTAGTGAAAAGAAGGGCCATATGCACCCCAATGTTCATAGCAGCAATGTCCACAATAGCCAAACTGTGGAAGGAGCCGAGATGCTCTTCAGCAGATGAATGGATAAAGAAGATGTGGTCCATATATACAATGGAATATTACTCAGCCATCAGAAAGGATGAATACCCAACTTTTACATCAACATGGATGGGACTGGAGGAGATTATGCTAAGTGAAATAAGTTAAGCAGAGACAGACAATTATCATATGGTCTCACTTATTTGTGGAACATAAGGAATAACATGGAGGACATTAGGAGAAGAAAGGGAAACATTGGGGGGGGGAATTGGAGGGAGAGATGAACCATGAGAGACTATGGACTGTGAGAAACAAACAGGGTTTTAGAGAGGAGTGGGGTGGGGGGATGGGTGAGCCTGGTGATGGGTATTAAGGAGGGCACGTACTGCATGGAGCACTGGGTGTTATACGAAAACAATGGATCGTGGATCACCACATCAAAAACTAATAATGTATGGTGACTAACATAACATAATAAAATTAAAAAAAAAAAATTGTAATGGTCAGCCTCTTTTGCAGCTACGCATGGCCATGCGACTGAGTTTGGGTCAATAGGATATGAGTGGGAATAATGTATGCAGTTTCTGGGTTTCTACTTAAAAATGTCTGCTCTGGCTTCTCTTTCCTCTTCCTACCACCTGGGAAAAGGCAAAGATAGGAGTAACCCGGTAAGCCATATGCCAAGGGCTGTGAAGCTACCCCACCCCTATGCCCCATTCCATTTCCCCCAGACCATTCCCCAGTGGACTGTAGTGTTTGTTTGGTATAGCAGCGTGGGCTGTTCTTTAATAAAAATGTTAAAAATGAGCACCCTTATGACAGAATACGCTAAGTTTCCATGAAAGCTCTCTATGTGAAGGTAGAAATTATAGTGACAAGTGATTGTAACTTGTCCCTTGCCTTCATTCTCTCCTTTTACCAATCCATTCTGCAAAAGGCTGTCAACAAAAGGCCACTCTGCTGTTTAAAATCTTAAAATCCTCTGCCGGCTCCCAGATACCTAAAATCCCAAACCCTTAGCATAGGGTAGAAGCTATATCAGTATTTGTTTGGCTGAAAATAGAATTCCTGACTAAAAATAATTTAAAAGAATTTTTAAAAATAAAAAATAAATGGGGCTTTGGTCTTCTCTCATAACAGGAAATCTGGAGGAAGGTGTTTCTGGGTTAGTTTAGCAGTTCAGTGATGGCTGTAATGAGAGAGTCTTCATATCCTCTCACCTATCCAAATGTAAGAAGGGAAAGGGTTTTGTGTTTTTTTTTTTTAAAAAAAACCAAGAAGGAAAATCTTTCCTAGAACCCCCTGGCAGATTTTCCTCAGGTCTCTTTGGCCAGACTAAATTACATGCCTATACCTTAGCTGAAAGTTTCCTGGGAACATGAGACTCTGTTGTGGAAGAGAAACTCTATTTATGATACATAAGGGGGAACAGGCATGACTGGAGGGCAGGCGGTTGAATGTTTGCTCCAAGAGCCTCATGTACTCTCCTGAAGCAAAAATATGACTGTAAGTTGAAATATAAAAAATTTATTTCCTGTGGCATAAGGCTGGTTACAAACATTTCTTCTGAATTGTTAAGATTTACTGGCCAGAACACAACTCACCAAAACAACATATAGTACAAATTTTGATAAATAATGTGATAAAACAAATAGATTTGATTTTATTGGCAATGTATTTCTTAATGCTATTAAAACACACACACAGCAGAAGAGTATCCTTTATTTCTGGAATGGGCTAGAGTTTAGATTCAACTGCATTCTAATTTTCGTGTTTGTGGATTTAGGTGTTGAGTAACCTTGCTGATTAAATAAGTTGATGGAAATGGAAAGCATTTTATAACTGCAAGTTCAAGTGGTTCTTTGGACCCTTCTGAGTTCTGTGCTAAAATCCACCTGGTGATCTATAATAAAACTTAAATACAAGGTTCCAGATGGGTGCGAGCCTTGCAGGAGAAAGACAGGGGGAAAGGGGACCCTCCTAACACCTCCACCAAAGGGAGATCAGTTATCAGCAGATCAGTTATTGGAAGAGGGCAGAGAAAGTTGAGAGCTAAAAATTGATTCTCTTAAAACCATCTGTGCTCAGTGTTCCTCTTGGAAAGTCTTTGGAGACCCCCCAGTGATACATGTACTCTGGTTTAAAGACCACTGATTGTGAAGATCAAGTGAGATAATGCACATGGAAGCCTTTTGTGTGCTATAAAGAGTGTTACAAGTGACATTAATAATAATATATTCCCTGTTGCATGCTTTGTTATTCCAAAATTGTGGCTACAGCCCACAAAGGGAAAAAAGCTCTAAGTACTTCATGTTCTAAGTATTGAAAGCCGCCCACCATCAGGCAAGCCAGCTTCCCCACTGGGATTGCTAAGAACCACCCCCAACAACCCCCAGGATAGAAGAAGGTTGGAAGAAGAGAGTGAGAGATCACCTTTTCTGGGGGTGCTGAGTGTGGTTGGAGCAGGTGGGGGAGGGTGGGGAAGGTGCATGGGAGGAAGGTGTCCCTTTGTTCTCTGGCTGGATATCTCCTCTTCCATGCTGTCTGCTGACTAGGTCTGGTCTACGTGACAGAGGGAGGAGGCTTGGAGGGAGCCACTGGTACCCTCTTGATGTCCCCATTCTAGGGCATATGGAAGATAGAACCTGCCCAGGTGCTCTGACCCAGGAAGCCAGACAAAATTGGGATCTGTAGGTTTGCCAAGCTGCAGAGTGGGATAAAGGGGCTCACCTGATCATGTGAAGTCACAAACTAGGAGCAACCAGGCCACTGGGTCCCGTCACCACTGGGAATAGTTGTGGGGAGCTGCCTGGGGATATGTCCTCTGCCTCTAAGACTTGGAGACCACAAATTAGATGGGTGATGATGACCAATAAAAAGTGGAGAGTGACCTCAGTCCTACCACCAGCAATTGCTAAGGTTAGAAATGTCCTTTGGCCCTCTTACCCTCCTTCCTACTCCAACACCAAGAAAGCAGGCCCAGCAAAGGGGATGGGAATGCAGGCCACACAAATCCCTCTGTTAAGTCCACTCAGGGCTGCTCAGCTTGTAATGACTCCATGTTCAGTGACCTCACCTTGGTAGCCTCAAATCTACCTGGTGGGACTATTTATGCCACCAGAACAGCCAAAGCTGTAAGTCACTACTTCTCCCCTTTCTTCCAAGTTGAGATGGGTGTTAGGGTGTCAAACATCTAGCAGCACATCACAGACTCCAAGTCTCTGGGACCAGGAACCTTGCATGGGGTGGCAGGGAAGAATGTAAGTCAAAAATGAAGTTCTGATTTAAAAATGGACAAGGCTAAGGCTGACTGACCCAAATGACACTATGTTAATAATAGAAAGTGATTGAGAAGCTGTGAATGGGACTAAAAGGTCCCCAGAGAGACTACTACCCAGCAGAAGAGTAGATTTTGGCAAAGAATAATGGTATATTAGAAAAATAATCTGTCATGTCTATATTTCATAAATTGAAGCACCACAATCAAGTTGTAGATCTCAACACAATGATAGGTACTAAAAAGGACCCATTTAAATCAAGAGCTGCTGAACATGTTAAAGTGTTAAGGTCTTAAAGAATTGCTCTCCAACATAATCTAGTTGGCCTCAAGTCTTTTTCTCCCCTTAGATTTAGCTGCTGTGGCCTCTTGACCATGAAGCAGCCCTAATGGGGCTAGAGCCTTGGCTGGACCCTGGCCCGAGGCCGACTCCTGCTTGGCTAAGCTGGTTCTGGCTCCCGAAGCAGATTCTACAGCAGTGTCGGGATCTCCCTCCCTCCAGTACTTAGGCTAGGCCATTTCTAAGGATGAGCAGCTGTGCAGAGAATTAGTTCTTTTGCAGAACAGAATCCTTTAACGAGACTAATTGTTTTTATAATAGGACTTTCACAGGAGAAGAAGAAACCTCTCTCATAAAAGCAAATGGATTCTCTGCTCAGAATGCACATCTCCTGCCCAGCGGGGACTGAATTGCAGATGGTGTTTTTACATTCCCAACTGGGTATTTAATGAAGAAGGAGAAGGGTCTAGTTTTCTGCCCCTCTCCCTGCCACCAACACGGGCAATGCACTTCCTCCGTTCTTGGAGATTCACTGAAAGGAGAAAAATCTATTTTAAACAAAGGTAAAAGATTCAAGAGTTAGATAGAATTTAAATCAAGGAGGGGTGGGGGGAAGGAAACTGCATAGTTGTTCCCAGGCTGACAATATTTTAAGAATCAAGCCTGTTGTCCATAAGCTGCCAGTTCCAGGTGATTTCAGGAACATTGGGAAGACTTCTGTACTAGTTAGGACTGAGCTTGGCTGACACAGTAGCATAACCAAATGGGATCTATTTTTCTCATGTAGCGAAACCGTATGGTATAGACATTCCAGGGCTGATGTAGCTACTCAACAAAGCTACTGTGGACCCAGGTCCTGTCTAGCTTCCTGCTCCTTCTTTAGCATGGACTGCCTCTACTTGGAGTGTGTGTAGTAAATGATTGCCCTTCCTCTGGTCGTTGCCCTCGAGTTGCAGACAGGAAGAAGGGCAACAGGCAAAGTCCAAAAGTGATGGGTCATGATCCAGGTTTTCTGTTTCTTGCTATTTGCTCAAATTAGTTAAAAATTTATATTCACCCAGATTTTTATGGCAGCTTTATTCATAGTTGCTATTGGAAGCAACCAAGATTCCCTTCAGCAGGTGAATGGGTAAACAGACTAGTACATCCAGATGATATGATGGAATATTAGTCAGTGCTAAAAAGAAATGAGCTATCAAGCCAGGAGAAGACATGGAGGAATTTTAAATGCATATTGTCAAGTGAAAGATGCCAATCTGAGAAGGCTACACATACTGTATGATTCCACTATATGATATTTTGGAAGAAACAAAACTATGGAGAGAGTAAAAAGGTCAGTGGTTGCCAGGGGATAAAGGGCGAGAAGGATGAATAGGCAGAGTATAGGATTTTTAGGGCAGTGAAACTATGCTGTGTGATACGGTAACGGTGAATACATGTCATTATACATTTGCCAAAATCCATAGGGTATACATCACTAAGAATGAACCCTAACGTAAACTGTAGACTTCAGATGATAACAACATATCCATGTACCTTCGTCAGTTGTAACAAATGTACCACTCTGGAGCATGTGTTCACGAGTGAGGGCAGGGGGTATATGGCAACTCTGTACTTTCTGCTCAATTTGCTGTGAACCTAAAATTGCTCCCTCTAAAAATAAAATCTACTTAAGGGGCGCCTGGGTGGCTCAGATGGTTAAGCGTCTGCCTTCGGCTCGGGTCATGATCCTGGGGTCCTGGGATCAAGCCCCCACATCAGGCTCCTGGGTCGGTGGGGAGCCTGCTTCTCCCTCTCCCCTGCCCCTCCCCCTTCTTGTGTGCACGCACTCTCTCTCTCTCTCTCTCTGTATCTCTGTGTCTCAAATGAATAAATAAAATCTTAAAAAAAAAAAATAATGGGCCAGTTGAGTCTGTCCCTTTTCATCAACAAAGTAATAACTTCTCTAGTAAACCCCACCTAGTAGACTTCTGTTTGTATCTCATTGGCCCAAATTGGGTGACATGACTATCCCAGGTTGAAAGGGAGTGACTATTTTAGAATTAATTAATTGATTAATGTACCTTTTTTCCCCTTCCAGTTTTATTGAGATACAATTGACATACAATTCTGTGTAAGTTTAAGGTGTACTGCATAATGACAATATAAATATGTTATAAATGATTACCACATTATGTTCAGTTAATACCCATCTCCTCATGTGGTTACAAAATTTTTTTTTTCCTAGTGATGAGAACCTTTGATATTTACACTCTTAGCAACTTTCACATATGCCATACAGCAGTGTTAATTATAGTCATCATGTTGTATATTATATTCCCAGCATGTATTTACTGGGAGTTTGTACCTTTGGACGACCTTCATCCAACTCCCCCACCCCTCACCCTCCTGCCTCTGGTAACCACAAATCTGACCTCTTTTTCTGAGTTTATTTTGTTTTAGTTTTTAAGATTTCACTTAATCTCAGGAAACAAACTGAGGGTTGCTGGAAGAGAGGGGGGTGGGGGGATGGGAAGACGGGGGGATGGATATTGGGGAGGGTATGTGTTGTGGTGAGCACTGTGTTATGTAAGACTGATGAATCACAGACCTGTATCCCTGAAGCAAATAATACATTATATGTTAATAATAAAATAAAAAAATTAAAGAATTTAAAAATTAAATATTTCAAAAATAAAAATTAAAAAAAGATTTCACATATAAGTGAGATCCTATAGTATTTCTCTCTCACTTATTTCACTTAGCATAATACCCTTGAGGTCCATCAATGTTGTGGTTGATGGCAGAATTTCCTTCCTTTTTTATGGCTGACTAGTATTCCGTGTGTGTGTGTGTGTGTGTGTGTGTGTGTGTGTGTGTGTGTAATTTTATCCATTCATCAGTTGATGGACACTTTGGTTGTTTCCATCTCTTGGCTATATAAACCTGGGGATTCAGATATCTCTTTGGCATAGTGATTTTATTTCCTTTGAATATATGCCCAGAAGTGGAATTGCTAGATCTTTTGGTAGTTTCATTTTTAATTTCTGAGGAACCTCCATACTGTTTTCCATAGTGGTTGGACTGATTTACATTCCCATCAATAGGGTACAAGAGTTCCTTTTCTCTACATCCTTATGAGTATTTGTTATTTCTTATCATTTTGATAATAGTCACTCTAACAGGTATGAGGTGATCTCACTGTGATTGTTGATTTGCATTTCCATGATTAGCAATGTTGAGCACTTTTTCATGTACCTGTTGGACATTTGAATGTCTTCTTTGGAAAAACGTCTTTTCAGATCTTTTGCCCATTTTTTTTTTTTTTTTTTTTAAAGATTTTATTTATTTGAGAGCGAGAAGGAGAGAGAGAGAGCATGAGACGGGGGAAGGCAGAGGGAGAAGCAGGCTCCCCACTGAACAAGGAGCCCGATGCGGGACTCGATCCCGGGACTCCAGGATCATGACCTGAGCCGAAGGCAGTCGCTTAACCAACTGAGCCACCCAGGCGCCCCGATCTTTTGCCCATTTTTAAATTGAGTTATTTCATTTTTTATTTGTTAAGTTGTAGAGGTTCTTTATTTTATTTTTTTATTTATTTATTTTTAAAGATTTTATTTATTTATTTAATTGACAGAGACAGCGAGAGAGGGAACACAGGCAGGGGGAATGGGAGAGGGAGAAGCAGGCTTCCCGCCCAGCAGGGAGCCCGATGCGGGGCTCGATCCCAGGACCCCGGGATCATGACCTGAGCCGAAGGCAGTCGCTTAACCAACTGAGCCACCCAGGCGCCCCTATGTATTTTAGATATTAACCTCTTACCGGATATATGATTTGCAAATATTTTCTTTCATTCAAGATTGTCTTTTCATTTTGTTGTTTCTTTTGCTGTGCAGAAGCTTTTTAGTTTAATGTGGTCCCGCTTGCTTATTTTTGATTTTGTTGCTCATGATTTAGGTGTCATAGCCAAAAAGATCATTGCCAAAATTCATGTCAAGAAGCTTTTCCCTATGTTTTCTTCTAGGAGTTTTATGGTTTCAGGTCTTATATTTGTCTTTAATCCATTTCAAGTTAATTTTTGTGAGTGGTTTAAAATAGGGGTATGGGTCTAGCTTTATTCTTTTACATTTGCATAACCAATTTTTCCCAGCACCATTTATTGAAGAGACCATCTTTTCTCCGTTGTGTATGCATGACTCCCTTGTCAAATATTAGTTGACCATATATGCATGGATTTATTTCTAAGCTCTGGAGTCTGTTCAATTGGTATGTTTATTTTTATGCCTTTAACATACTGTTTTGATTACTATGGATTTATCATTTGAAATCAGATGTGTGATGCCTCCACTTCTTTTTCAGGATTTCTTTGGCTATTCAAGGTCTTTTGTGGTTCCTTTTTTTTTTGGATTGTTTATTCTACTTCTGTAAAAATGCTATTGGAATCTTGCTAGGGATTGCACTGAATCTATAGATGGCTTTGGGAAATATGGACATTTTAACAATATTCTTTCTTTCAATTCATGAACATGGGATATCTTTCCATTTATTTGTGTCTTCAATTTTTTTTCATCAATATCTAATAGTTTTCAGTATAGAAATCTTTTAACTCCTTGGTCAAATTTGTCCATAAGTATTTTATTATTTTTGATCCTATTGTAAATGGGATTGTTTTATTGATTTCCTTTTTAGATAATTTGTTGTTGGTGGTGACTAGTTTTAAAGAACACCTTCTCCCACCAAAACTGCAATACTGTTCATAAGAAAAAATGAGAGAGAGGCATTGGATTGCCTATCCAATATCCAATCGTGTAGTGCAAGTGTTTGCCACAGCTTCCCCTCTTGCCAACTAGAAAACATTTGCACCACTGGCTGCCTGCTACCAAAAATTGGCCAATTAGTATATTGTCCTTTTTAACTTAAAGTATTATTTTTCTATTATAAAAGCAGAATCCTTGGGAAGGTAGCATATAAGCATTCTTGGACGTTTATATTTCAGGGTGAGTAAATGTATTACAGATTTTTAGTTTTCCTCAAGGTCTGGTTGTCCAGAAGTACCCCATTTGGGGCCCAAGACCCTTGAACTCTCTCTGTGGCTGTAGGACATACTGCCTCCTGGTCAGGAGATGGCAAAGCCAAGTCCAGTGTTGCTGTGCCCTCAGTTGACACAAGGCCAACTCACACTGTGCCTTTTTCATGGACATTTGTTATGAATGTGGCCTCCCATATCCTTGAAGAATATTCTTTCCCAAGGGAGAAGGCTGAACTCATTTCCCCAGCCTGGAAATGAGGACATAGGCATGTGAAAAAGGCACCAACAGAGAGATGTTCCTATATCAGAGTACGTGAGGAAGATGGCACTTGTGGGATCCATTTCCTGGAAAGAAAAGTGGTCTGGCCGTGGAGGCAGCACTATAAACGTTGAGGGGGCTGTGAGGTTGTCTCTCAGCAACAGCAACAGAGGGTCTTTGCTGAAATTGTCTCAGGTTGGAGTCTGGGCTTGGCTCCTGGCTGCATAACCCAAACCTGACCCTTTCATGCTCCCAAAGATTTGGTGAGCAAATTAATTTCTTTCACAGATCCTGGCTATTTAAACAAGCCAGAGTGGGCACTATTGTTTGTCATTCATAACGCTGCCTGGTGCAATCTTACAACCTGCCATCCTTAAGCGACTGTCCAAGATGCAGGACCCTTTGGACCTCTGTCCTCTTCCATGTTTGCGTGATCACAGTGTCCTGTGTTTTCTGTCCCCGTTGGTGGCCTCCTTCTCCCCTCACTACCCTGCTCAGTGATCCCTAAAGAAACACTACTCCATGATAAATAAGTTCCTGCACTCTTGGATCCACCACTGTCTAAACTGAAGTGAGATCTTAGATCCCCTGCCCTTACAGGGGGTGTGGTTATTCTTCCCTGCCCCACGCACGCTGAGGCTAGCGTAGAGAAGGAGCCAATGTCTTTACCTATTCCTCCTCTTTGTGGATGACTTCTGTGCCTTTCAAATTAAAATCCTCTGGAGCTATCTTTTCATCCATTACATCTTGATGCCCCAGCTTGCAGAAATTGCACACAACTCTCTGCCCATTTGGCTTTTCCATGGGTGGCTGCCTTGGGTGGTCGGCCATTCATGTTAACCTATCAGATTCCATTCCTCCAAAGACCAGATTTTGGACCATATTTCTTCATCCTTGAAAGCCTTGAGTCTAGTGTCCTATTCTGCACATAGTAGGCCCTCAGTAACTGCTTATTTAATGCTATATTTAGTGGGCCTAAATCTTTTTTTTTTTTACCCTCTCCTTATTTTCATAGTTTCCACATTGTGAGTCTCACCTTCCCAAGAAAAACACCCCCAGACTACATCTCCCAAACTCCCTTTTCCCACCTAGGTGTGGCCATGTGATTCAAAATCCCCTTGTTAGAAGCGCTCACAGAAGACCCGAATGGAAAGTGAGTAATGGCAGGCAATACAGGGAGACTGATCTCCTGGCAAGCTTGGCGGCAGAGGCCTCTGGCTTTTCTGGGGCAGTTTTAGCTGAGAATCTGATGTCCAGTCCCAGGCATGATCTGTGCCAGTCATGGGTCAGAACAGCAGTGGCATTTCTGCTGGAAGAATTCCACAGAGCAGTGTGGCATCATTCCTGGCTGCATTATTCCTGGCTGTGTGGCAGTCAAGCCTGGGGCTCTGCCCCTTCCAAAAACTCTCAGATCTGCTGGCATCTTTTAAGAAATTTCTTTCCAGATTCAACTAGGAGACTGGATTCTGTTGTTTACAGCTAAGAATTACTTCTAACCAAGTGGTGGGGAGGCAGTCCAGTGTAGTGATGAAGAGCCTGGTCTTTGGGATCAGACAGACCTGGGTCTGAAATTTGACCCAGCTGTTAACTAGCTGTATGCCATTGGACAGCTTACTAAATCCCACTGAATCTCTGTCCTCTCACAGATAAAATAAAACTACCACACTGGGTTGTTCTGAGGATTAAAAACAGAATGCTTATAAAGCTTTTAGCCCAGTGCCTGGCATGTAGTTGATGCTCAGTGAATGAAAGGGTAGCTCTTTCAGTGAGCTATGCATATATTTTCTCTTTTAGCCTATTAGATTATTTTAGAATTTTTTTCAGTCATAACAATGAAAAGCAAAAGGTTGGAAATGGCTGTAAGTAAAAGCTCCTCCTTTTGTCCCTTGTGGAGGCAATTTCCCTACCTGTTGTGTTCCATGGGACATTTGGAGCCTCTGGAGGCCAGCAATGGGATCAGGCATTATCTCTGTAGAATGTGGTCTGGTCTTTCTACACTAGACATCGGTTTTGTCACTGGCTCTAATTAGGCTAATGCTACAGTGACCTTGAGGATAGTAATTTGGATGAGTCAGAGGGGGGAGAACAAACAAATTAGTATCAGTCATGACTTCATCAAGCTTTTTGCAAACATCATTTTATTCATGTACTATAAAAGCAGCTTCTGCTTAATTCCTATCTCTTTGTTCCTTCATCATGCATTTTTCCTTAGTGTTTAAATCTTTCATCCTGGCCTCCCTCTCCATTTGGTCCAAACATCCTCTTCGGTTATTTCTGGTTCAGCTGTTTAGAACATGCTGATTTATGGTGCCTTGCTAAAGATATGTGGTAGGGGAGGAAGCTGCCAAATGCAATGGAAGACATTTGCAATTCAGCAGAATGGTCTTAACTACGGTGCCATCTTTCTGCTGCAGGAATTTTAGACAGTGTAATTAAATGAACAGACAAAAATCCAGACAGGCAGGATGGTTGCTTTGAAGACCCTATATTTGTTATATGAAAATCAAATACATTCCTGAATTGATTGTACTTAGCTGGGGAAAAGCTGGATGAACTTTGATGATTTGAGGGAACTCTGTGACAGGCTTTGATGGCACAAATGGCCCTCATTCAAGTATGAAATCTGTGTGTGGGACCATGGGACTTGTTTGCCTGTATGTTCCAGACGCCTCATCCTTGTTGCTTCATTTGTTCTGATGACCTCTGGGCTCAACTACATCCTCTCAGCCCTCTCTAATTCCACTCCTAATTCCAGAGGTAACATTACAACTTCCCAAATAGAGCAAATTAATATGAATTTTGTTTTGAAAATTTTGTGACCTCTATTGACCTAATTGAAAATGTCACAGATTTGACTTTTATGTGATCTTGCATACATTATTGTGCTTTTCTGTGCCCGATTGTCCTTATTTGTGATGAGTTTTAAAACACCTGTTCTCCATGGCCACCGCAGGTGCTGTAGAGATGCACATTCTCCCTCCTCCCCTTTGAAGGGAAGAGGGTGCAGAGTGCTTTAATGATGCTGATGTACAGGGTGGAGTCAGGGCCTCCTAGGAACACCCAGGTACCCTGTAAGGCCTCCCCACCTCCCTTGACCCTCAAGACCACAGCAGTGAGGAGCTCTGTGGGAGCTTTCATTTCTTCCATCCTTCTTGCTCTTCTTACCCTCTAGTTACTTCCCTTTCTTCTCTTCTACTCCAAGCATCAAAGTGGTGGGAAGAATTGGGCTTTGCTTGCGGGGAGGTGGAGGGAAGGCAGAGACTCATCCCCCTTCCCAGGCACCCCTGGTTACAGAGGAAAAAGCTGGTCTTCCTGTCAAATCACAAATGTGGCAGACAGCTCAAAAGTGACTATGTGGTCCTCAGTGCACTGACTGACTAGGGATGGGCCTGAAATTTTGTATATTTGACTTTCATTGAACCAGATCTTTCATGTATTCTACCTGGATATTCCTGAGGACCTTCCAAAGGCAGGGTCAGACTCTAAACCAGGCACACTCTACTTCTACCCGATACAAGCAGGGCCTTCCCATTTAAAAGGAGATGGTTTTCTCTATAGTTAGTCTGTTAATGACCATAATTAAGTCCTAGGGATAGAATTTTAATAGAATCTGCTTAGAACTTTTGAGACCTGAATTTAGCCTCGGACAACCACGTGCTACTCCTACCAGGTTTTCACCATCAGGTGTCATGTCTGAGAAGAACCATACTGTGAATTCTGCTTACAATTAAATACGCGAATAAGCAAATGAAGTGCATGGATATTTTGTTAACAAAATAATGATAACATATGCTATACTGGATATTGCTGGTTTAATTATTCCTGTTTTGGGGAATCTCCACTTAAATGTTGCTGCTTCAAAGGACTTTCTCACATTTTATTCTTAAAATTTTACCCTTCTTCAAAACCCAGCAGAGTTGTTACTTGCTTTCACAGGAGGGATTCGTCACTTCTTTACGAGAACAGAACGCTCCTGTCTCTTGCCAGGCACCTCACTCTTCCTTCTAGGCTGTCTGCGTTGTCTTCCTTCACCTGCTATATGGTAAACTTCCCAGGGGAGAGATCATGTTACAGACAGCTTTACATGTGCTGATGCAACTTAACAACACTCAGAATATCTATTTAACCAAATGAATGAATGAGGGAATGATGAAAATGTATTATTTGCTAGTTGTGTGATCAAGGGCAATTTCCCGTCATCTCTGCGCTTGTTTCCTCATGAGTAAAATGGTGAAAACTGCAACCTCATCCATCTCAGAGTAAATGAGATCATGCGTATAAAGTCCTTAGCACAAGGCATGGCACACTGAATTCTCAATATATGCCAGCTGCTTGTTTTATCATTAACAAGGAATGTATTTTTCAGTGGGTACCTTGAGATGAGGTGGTTTCTTTGCTGACCAAGGGCATAGTGGTAAATGAAGGATAGATATGATCAACAGTATCTCATAAAAGCAAAGTAACAGTAATAAAGCTATAGTAATTTCATCCGGTAAGATGATGCTCTAAGTTCTCTATACAATAATGGGCAGGTTTCCAGAAGGGCCCAATGTACTCTCAAGCATACATTCAGCACATAAAAATACAACTCACACTCAACATAAATTTGATCTACAGCCAAGATAGTCATGTCCATGATCAGGTGAGCGCAGATTATGCTGGTCTCCCTGTAATACAGTGTGCCTTTGGTGGTATTTTGAGTAGTCTGCTCTTTTAACAGGACTCTCCAAGGAAGGTTAAATTAACGCCTTATTTCTCTCTGCATTCATTTTCCCAGAGCAAGCAGAGACCTTTGCAGTCTGTGACCATCAGATCAACAGCCAAGGTAGGTTTGGCCAGTATCCCTGGACAATGAGGTTGAGGCAGTTCCTTTCACAAGGTTCTTTTTTTCAAGGAGCTAGATCCAGCATTTCTTCCCTTCATGTTCTCCAACTTCCCCAATTACACCAAAGCTACTCTGCACCCCTATTCTCTGGCAACATGGGCTTTCACTCATCTTCCCAGACCAAACACAAACACCTGTTCCAGGAAGCTTTCCTTGTTCCCCAGGAAGGGTTATCTGTCCTCCCTCTGGGAAACACAATGGTTCTTACTTGTGTCATTGCCATTATCTTATGGTAGGGCAAGTGTATGCTTAAAGGTTTGTTTCTACTGGTAGACTATGAACCCCTAAAAAGTACGGATTTGTTTCTGTCTCTACATTGTAACAGGAGGATTTAGGGACAGTGAGATGGACAGTTATGAGGTCTTCTTTGAGCCTGCCTGGGGCAAAGTGCCTGTCATACTTGGGATCGGAGTGCTACTCCAGTGGTCATGATGGCCACTGCCATGGACCAGCCCCAGCCCCTCTCCTGATTTCCCAGCACCAGATAAGCCCATACTATTATGTCTTTCCTGGACAGGGGTGGGAGCCCCAGTGAAGGCAAGGATCAAATTTCCTATGGTGACGTGGGGACAGCAGGTCAGTGCTTCAGGAGATAACATTTGATCTATAGAAAGAGAGGGATCTGATAGATCATGTACTCTAGGCTTGTGGACTAAAATCATGCAAATACCTGGCAAGTGCTCATCATTCATGCAGGCATTCATTCATTTATCCTTTCAACAACATTTATTGAGCACCTGCCAAATGTCAGTCCTCAAAGAATATTGGTATGTAAGTTGAGGTGGCCTTTGCCATCACAGGGAGTATTCTGGTCAGGGTACCAAATGAAAAATAATGCAGTATATAGAAAAAGACACTTAAACACCATGATCCCTATCAGAAAAAAAGGCCAGAGGCTGATTGGAGAATAAAAGGAATGGAGGGAAGGGAATGCATGTCTGTGTAGATAATGAGGTGACAGGTAGACAGAGACAATGGTCAAGGAAGGCCTTTTAGAAGAGATGGCATTTAAACTGAGGTCAAAAGAATAAGGCAATCTAGGAGCAACGTGGAGGGAGAGGAGCATCCTGGGCAGAGGAGACTGCACGTGCAGATTGTTTGGAGTGCTGGGTGAACCACAAGAAGTGTGTCGGGTCGGCAGAGAGTAAGCCAGGCAGGGAGGGGAATGGGAGGGAAGATTGAGAGAGATGAGGGGCCAGATCATGCAGGCCTTTGTGGCCCCGGGGACAGACACGTGGATTTTTAGTCCAAAGGCAATGAGAAGCCACTGAAGGGCTTGAAATAGGACAGTGATGTGGTCCAACACACAGATTCCATCACTTTCTCCTCTCTGTTCTCCGGGGCTGCGATTATACCACCAGCTCCTGCCGTGTCTTTTGCAGGGAGGTTCTTGACTGCAGGCTCGCAGGCAGCCTTTTGCCTCTTCTCCCAGGATCGACTGGGACATGCCGGCCCTTCTGAGGTCTGACCAATCTCTAAGGAAGGTGGCCTCAAAGCTGCTTGCGCACTCCGTGGAAGACCAGAATTCTGAGCAACACCCCTTGAAAGAGATTGGTGGCTCCCTTCTTCATGATCATTGTTTGTCTCCCCCTGCTGGGTTATTGCACCACATTTCCCAGTAACCTCATGTTGAAGAGTCTGCTAGTTGTCCGTTGGAGTTTAGAAATAAGTGAATAATTGCACGGTAAGTATATGGCATGGTGACAATGCGGAGCAAATGGGACCCGCACCTCCAGGGAGTGCGGTGGCTCTGAATGAGATTCTCGATGCACAGCTCCATCCAACGGCACCCCATGGGCTCTTTTATGTTATACATGTGGCTTTGAAGGTACAAAGCCTCCAAGGGCCCGGTCTACCCTGAGGGAAATCTTGGAAGGTGACAATGGAAATGATCTTTAGTCTGAGGCAAAGAAACAGGTCAAATACCTAAACCCCCGGCCTTCCCCTGAAAGGCTCTAATTCTAACCTGACAAACATTAAAGAGAGCAAGTAAGTGCGTTCATGCCATTTCAGTGTTCTTCTTCAAACATGTGGGCTTAAGCCAGTTGGGTTTGAAATCCATTCAGTTCGTGTTTTTGCCAACAGTTTTGTGGGTGTAAAGTTTAAAAATAACTATGTACACATAGGATGTCTGTAGGGAAATGTGGGTAAATTCTAGGTTGGAAAAAGGTTCTCTGAGCAAGTGCCCTCAGTGTTTAGCCCTCAATGTTTGTAAAGACAAGAAACATTTTAGAGGTCAGACTAACAGCTCTTACTCTTGGTCCAAACCGGGGTGTGTCTGGATCCGAATGTGGGTGTGGATAGAGTGACTCAGAAATACGTAATGGGGAGAACAAAGGGCCCAGAAAAAAAATAATTAAAATTGAAAAAGAGGTGAGGGGGGGAAACAGAGAATTCCATAAAACAGATAGAAAAGTCAGGAGTTTTTAGTCTGGAGGCATAAAGGCAGATGGGATTGAAAACAAAAACCAAAGTAAATGGCTGAGGTTCGGGTAGATCTGGCTTTGTTCAGCGTGGCCTCCTGAGTTTTCCTCGCTGCAGACAATTTCTCCTTCTCGACCCTCCAGGACATTAGGGTTGAATAGTCATGATCAGGGTCAGGAGCCTTGACTTGGGAATGCGAGCATGGGGATTTATCATGAAAGGAGCACCTGCTGGGCCCGCTGCAGAGCTGTGCCAAACGTGAATACGTCACTCATGTGCTCACTGATTTGAACCTTATTTACTGAGGTACTGCTTTGAACCAAAGACTAGTATATAATTTGCCTGGGTAATCAGCTTTGTGCCTAAACAACTGCAAGACTGAGTACCCTGTGATTTGTCCGGAGTTAGGGACAACTGAGTACTTGTACAACATGGCACCAGGCAGTGTGTTCTGACAGTGAGATCCAGACAGGCTTCCTGAAGGAGGCGCCGTTTGCACTGGGCTTTGGTGGATGGTAGCATTTGGATGGATGGAGTTGGAGGAATAACCTATTTTGGCATGTGGGTAGGAAAGCACAGGATATATTTAGTGGAGAGTTAAGAGCCTGTTTGGTTGGAGCATAGAATAGTAAGCACTAGTATGGAAAAGGTGATGGGAGCTGAGTGGTGAAAGTTTGAGGGTGTATCTGGGGAGTGGGTACTTTTGCTTGGTTGGCAAGAAGGTGCCATGGCAGGGTTTTGAGCAGGAGAATGTGCAAAGCACTTAAAAAAAAAAAATTGGCAAGAGTGGGCAGATGTTGGAACCACAGAAACCAGTTGGGAGGCTATGGCCATAGCCTAGGATGGTGATAACACAGTTTATAAAGACACTGGATAGTGGGCATGGCTCTCAGGCAACAAAATCGGGGATGCAGAAATATTACTTCTTTTTCTTTAAATCAAACTAATTTGGACTTAAAGCCATCATCCTGTATGTGCTAGGGAAATTCCATTATAGTTATAATTGAGGGCTGCCCTCCCCCAAATGGGGACCTATCAGAGTCCAGGAGGATTATATGGTAGGTGAAATGGGGAAGGGCCTCTAGTCTCTTGTGGTCCTCATGCCAACATTGCCATTGTTGCTGACCCCCCGGGTGGAGAGGGGTCCATGAAGCTG
Source organism: Halichoerus grypus (assembly GCF_964656455.1). Classification (NCBI taxonomy): domain Eukaryota; kingdom Metazoa; phylum Chordata; class Mammalia; order Carnivora; family Phocidae; genus Halichoerus; species Halichoerus grypus. The sequence goes on along the minus strand of NC_135715.1, from coordinate 60,362,266 downwards.
ATTTCTGTATCATACAAATTTCCTGAGAGGTGAAGTATTTGAATGCCCTCACTTTACAGATGAGGCAGCGGAGTCACAGAAGATCATAGAACTTGTCCAAGGTTTCACAGCTAGTAAGGAAGGAGCCAGGATTGGAAGACCCTTGCTCTAATCATGAGTCTACCACCACCTGTGTAGCTGGGGCTGGAGGGAAAGGAACAGAAGTCCATCAAACCTGGAGAGGATGAAGAAGCAGGAATGGGGACAGATTTGATGTGAACATTGAGAACATTCAAAGGTGGCTGGGTTCTTCTGGTTTTATTACCCTTATTTTAAAATTATATAATTAATAAATGCTTATTATAGAAAATATATCAAGTGCAAAAAGGAAAATGAAACAGAAAAAAATACCACCCGTGATTATACTACCTGGAAGCAAAAGCTGTTATATTTTGACCTACTCCCTCATAGTCTGTTTTTCTCTGCACTGTTTTATGTGGTCAAGGGCAATATATACATGTATTCAGGTTGTTTCCTAGTGGTTTACTATTCTAAATTGTACTGCGACAAACAGACACATGAGGCTTTACCTCTGTTTCGGATAATTTTCTCATCTATCCAGGGATGGAGTCCTGGAAGTTGAATTACGAGGTGTAAGTATTTGATCTATCGCCACACTTCTCTCTAAAAAGTGGTGCCAGTGACTGCTGAGAGGCATGTGGGACTTACACGGAGTGTTATCTTAAGGACCTTTGCTAACTTGAAAGGTGGAAATGACCTCTCGCTGTGCCAGACTTTGCCACGTGATGCCATTTGTTCCTTAGAATGGCCCTAGGAAGAAGGCCTCCTTTCTTAAAATATTATTAACCTTGCTGCCTATTTCGGTATCCTCTTCACTTTTGCCCCTGAGGCCACCGCCCTGCACCCAGCTCTGATTTACTCCACTTTGCCAATGAAGAAACCAAGGGTGGGAAATGAGGTATTTTGATGAGGGTCACACAGCCAGGAAGTCTCAGGGATGACATTCAGATCTGGGTTTTTGAGTGTGAGTGATGAGGAGAGAGAAGCAGCCATTAACAGCACTGAGGAACCCCAGGGCGGAAGGAGCTGCCCTTGCCCGGTGTGTCAGAGTGGTGCTCCTTTGGTGTGGGTCACACTGATTTGGGAACCGGCCGCATGCATGTGGGGTATGCAGCAGGCAGCCGAAGGTTCAGGAAAGCGGGTGATGGAATGAGTGAGAGAGCAAGTTTTGGCAGAGCAGGACTGTGGCCGGGCAGGGATCCTGGCGCTGATCACATGTGGTTGGGTCACACTGCCAGGTGCCCCGGGTGCCCGCCTCCGTAGCCGCGGCTGGTTCGCTGCATCCAGCAAAGGCACAAACGCACAGCTGGACAGGGAATCCCTCCTGGGCCGTCCGGGGCAGGGCTGTGCGCTCGGACACTGACCAGAGGAGCACAGGGGTCCCTGCACAGCCAGCTCAGGTGATAACACTAGGGCCCAGACTGCCGCTGAGCTTTATGGCCAAGGAGAATTCCAGAGCCGCCGGTGTGGGGTGATTTACTTGTATTGGGCACAGGAGGCTCATTTTGCAGGAAGTGGAACATAACTCTTGCAGTGGAAATAGGATGAGGACTCTCCCTGCTGTACAGATCACCTTCCTCTGTCGAGCCGGGTTGCGTTTCCAGTCCGCAGACAACGTCCAAGGGCAGAGGACCTGGCAGTCGATCCATTCTACCTGTTAGTGTCGTCTTGTGTCTTCCCTCCTTGGAGTCGGACACATCTTATGTGATAGGGAGGGAGGCTGAGGGGGTGGCGGGCAGTTCTGGTCCTGGCTGGAGGGCGGGGGGCAGACCCAGGCAGGGGAGGGGCATTTGGGCAGTCAGAGCAGGTGTGGACTGTTGGGGCCTGTAAGTTGCATGGAGGTTGGCCAAGCAGTGAGGAAGGTGGAGTGGACGGGGTGAGCCACCACAGAGTGGTCCGGCAGCAAGGGGCTGGGAGGCAGCAACTGCGGGGTGGCTAGGACTGCGGTGAGGGGCGGGGAGTGTGTAGACGCTACACAGTGGTCTGCTGTGGGCCAGCCAGTCTGGAACCCCAAAGAGAGAGGAGGCGGGAAGGCAGAACAGGTTTCACAGGCTTGAGGGGTGGGGTGCGTGTTAGGGAAGGGAGTGGTAAGGGCACAAGGTCTGGCTTTGTGGCAGTGGCTTGAAATGGAGGAAAGAGAAGAGCTAGGAGGCTGAGCATGGGATGATGGAAAGACGCCTTCCTGTTGGGTGGAATTCTGTCCAGAGAGACGGTGTCCAGAGACACAAGTAGAACCTGTGTTGTAAGAAGCATTTGGAAGCCAGCCCTTGTCTGTGCTCCCTGCACCAAGGAGCGTGGGGAGCCTGGAACCTGGCAGGCAGAGCAGGTGCCACTCTGCAGCCCGAGGGAAGGAAGAGAACCTCAGCCTTCGTTCCATACTAGCTGTGTTGTAGGCAGCACAGGGGCTTTCGTGCAAAGGATGCAATTTATGTCTCCTCATTATTCTCCAAGGTAGGTATTCTTGTCCATCTCTTATAGATGGTCAAATGGGGGCTCAGGAAAGTGAAAACAACTTGCCGTCAGCTCACATAGCGAGTGAACCCGTTCAGTCCTAGGTCCCCAGCACGAGCCTGACACACAGTGGGACTCAGGAAATGCTTGCTGAATGATAAGCAAATCCACGCAGAGCAATGAAGAAGGAGGTGCGGGGAACCTGAATCCCTATGGATTCTCAGGAAGCTCAGGGAGGGGTGCTAAGGGGATTTATAACTTAGCTGGAAGGGCTTCTCAGTGTCAGAAGCCTCTTTCAACAGGGAGAGGTTAGAGAATGGAGATGACTTTGGAACCACAGGGCGAGGGTGAGGTTGCAGAGAGGGGGCTCAGTAGATGGGGAGACTCTCTGCATGCAGGCTGAAACTGTGGGTAGGAGCCTCTGGTTTCTCAGGAGGATGTCGGCCTCACCCCCTGCCCTCCACTTGCCAAACGACAGATTGGGTCTCAAGAGCCTGGAGGAAGCCAGCCTTTAGACTTTCTGCTGAGGGCCAAGTTTCCCTCTCCCCACAGTGTGGCCGGAGAGGTCTAGGGAGGCTCAGCTAAAGCCTGTGGCCATGTCTGCCCCTCTAGGTCTTGTAAATTCCATCCCTCAATCAAGAAAGCTACCAACTTGGACCAAACCTAGTAACTTTTGAGACAAAATCCCTCACGGAAATCCCCTTCAGAGAAAGTGATTTTAGAAATCTGTGCGAAGAAAAACTTGTTTTTTGTTGAGGAATAACCTTGAGACAACGTAAGTTACAATGAGGTTAAGACAATGTCACTAGATTTTCAAATTCCACATGAGAACTAAGCTATTCATGTTTCCCTTTTTGCTTTGGCTCCTGGGAAATTCATCCACAGCAGTTATGTTTTTCTTTATGGTTGGCACATTTATGGCCTCTTTTACCTTAGCCCTGATTTTCTACTTCTGCCTGCACTGTCTTAAGTCTTGGTGATTTCAGTTGTCCCAATACCTCGTAGAAATAAAATAATGAAATGCAGAGTAATAAATGGAAGAGAAATGCTTCCTTCTTGTTCATCTGGGTGGAGCAAAGGGTGGCTGCTTGACCCTCCTGGGTACGGCGGCCACCAGGTGGCACCAAAGCTTTCCCACAGCCAGCTAGCGAGGTGACTTGGCCTGAAAGTATTGCTGTTCATTAGGCCCTTTTTTGGACTGTGCCACAAACATGTGAAGTTGCTCCTGTCCAAAAGGCTCTGGGTTTTGTTCTAGAGATTGGGCAGGGCTGACCTAAGGGAGCCTGGCTGGCTTCTTTCAGATGTGCAACTTACAAGACAAATGTGTCACATGGGGTGGTTGCAAATTCTCAACCGGACCAGGCCGGTGGGGGACTGTGCCCCATTGGTGGAAACACTTTTTCTATACCATCGTAGGCAACTGGAGGTGGGACCCTCATGACAAATAGAGAGTTTAGGGAACATGTCATAGGGGCACAGAGAAGGAGCCTTTTCAGCTTCACCAAATACTCTGGTGACTTTTGTCTTAAATAGATTCATTGATCCTAATTTTGGGCACATAATTGGATAATAGTTATCACATCTCTAAAATAGAAGTTGTTAAAAAGACCCAAGTGTGCCGACATTACCATTAATGTTTGCTTCCGTTATTCAAATTTTGTGTTTAGACTTCTGTTCCCAAAGATTAGAGAAAAGCCTTCAGGAAAAGTTGGAAGAGTGTGATTTTATAAAAAACTTTAAATTCAGGTTCTTTACCCCTCATGAATCCATTTTTATAATGTAAATTTCTCATGTTATTTTCTCAAACCTCTGCTGTATCTGATCAATTTTATTTCCAGAGAATTAAAGAGCAACAGATTCCTATAAATCCTAAGAGACATTTATTTCAGACCAGGAACATGAAGCAATGTGGTGGTGGGGAAGAGGACTATTCGGCTCTTCCCACTGTTCTCCTGAAATGCAGACATGAGATCATTGACCATAACTGCTCATTGATACCATTCTGAGGGTTTGGGAGGGAGAAGCTCTCCAGTTTTATCTGCCCTTAAAAATCTCTTCCAGGAATTTTGAGTCTACTTAGGTGTTTCTTACCTGATGAATAGGAGAATTCATTCATCTACAGAAAGCCCAGGAGGAGGATAGATTTCTCCTGATTTACACGGGGCTGAAGAGATCAGCTATGGATTCAAAGATCTTCCCAGTGAAAGTAGACATTTGGTCTCACCTGGAACAATGAGACCGTGCAGTCCAACGGACTTCCATGTGCTTATTCCCCTGTCCTCGGGTCACACGGCTCAAGGAACACCCAGTACTATAACCCATTTTGTACAACTACATGTCAGCTCTCCCATCACAAAAGTATCTTTGGTAGCTCACCACTCCAGCCCCGCGGGTGACCCAAGATGATTTCTGCAGGGCTTGGCAGTTCAGTTAGGAACTAAGAAACATTTGGTCTTAATAGTGGATCCTAGGTGGTGTTTAGGTGCCATGGTGGGACTGTGAGCAGTAATTTGGGGAGTCTTTTTAGAAAAGGGACAAGCGAGGGATGGGTTGGTGAAATAGACTAGGACACTTAGTAGCACCCCCACCCCCATCCTGGGCAATGCTGGGGGGAGGTCTAAGGTCAAGAAAACAAGAGACTGGGTTCCATTAAATGACAAAAAAAAAAAAAAAAAAGGGCCAAAATCTAGATTTCCTATACCTCAGAACCTAATCCAGGAGAGAAATAATTTGAGATAGCCTCATGTTTTTTTAATTGAACAAATTTATTGAGCATTTACAGTATGCCAGCCTCTATTTTAACAGCAGTAATCCAAGAGTCAGGATCCCCCAGGGGGTGTCAGGAGCCTTCCTGGATGAGGAAAATGCTAGTGCGTGGCTGGAGGCGGGAGCTAGGCTTTTGTCAGTATGTGTCTGTGGCATTCTTCTGCGCAGACGGTACGGCCACTGCCGACCACAGCCTGGGAGGGAAGTGGGGTGGGGGGAAATGCCTGAATGTGGTCTGTGGTGAGCTTCTCTCCATTCTCCCCTCGTGTTATGGGGGCATCTTGCATTTCCTGCTTTTGAATGGTGTCGCTGACATCCTTTGGGGTCCCTCAGTTTGGTAGACTGGACTGTGCTGGGGGGGGGTTATTAAGAAAGGGTGGGACCGGAGAACATCAGCGTTGGGCTCCAAAGCAATCCTAGGGGTACATGCAAGTATATTAAACTAAACTAAGGGCATGGATGGGGTGAAGCCAGGAGGAGCCATCACCTGACAGATGGTCCACTTGTTTATGCCTCACTGACCTTTGCTACTCATGAGCTTGCGTCAACACCTCTGAGTTATTTTACTCCTTCCTAACATTAACCTGTTGTTGTTCATCCTCCGCGGCCATGAGTCATATTTCTGGATAGGAGGTGGACGGCTAGTGGCTTTCTAGGAACCATCTCTGCAGAAAGAGGTCCCTCAGGGCTCAGAGGGCTGCAGACTTTGATTCTTTATTGCTGACTGTGCCCGAGGTCTTAAATCAACCTCCATTTAGCACAAGGGTTAGGCCTGTTCTTGTAAATAAAGTTTTATTGGAACTTGGCCTCTCCCGTTCACGTACACATCTTCCCTGGTTGTTTCCACGCTCTGATGAGAGTGGAGTAGTCCCAACAGAAACCAGATGGCTGGCAAAACCTACCGTATTTATTATCTAGCGTTTTCTAGAAAACGTTTTCTCCCTCCTGGCCTAGAACTGTAAGAGACCATGTCTTTATCAACATGGAGAATATTATCATTTGGATGTTTGGGACAGGATCTAAGGTTCTCATTACAGGGACGGCAAACGCTCCACGGCTGCTTGGGAAAGGACCCTGAGGCTGTGTCCAGACCGGTGTGGGCGCTTTCAGAGACGGGAAAGCTGGGCCAGGAGTCCTGGAGGCAAGGAGCACCAGACTAGGAAATGAGCAAGGCCAGTAAGTCCATGCTCCTCTTTCCCAAAGGTAGGTGGGTAGCCAGGCACGGCTCGGCATCGCCCCCCACGCCGGCACTTGGCACTGCTGAGGTTGGAATTGTAAACATACCCTCACTGAGTGGGAGAGAGGTGCTATTTAAATCTCATTCATGCTTCCAAAGAAGCAGACACCGGGCAGAAAAGGTTAAGGTTGGGCTAGAGCTCCAGCTTTAATTAAGGCTTCTAGGCACTCGTGGAAGCCTGGCGATGAAACAGTGTTTGTCCAGGACAGCGTTTCATATAAAGCTTCCCATTTGGAGAAGATAGGGGCATTTATTACTCTGTGCCATCGAAGTGCCACTTACAAAGCTTACAAATTATTTAAAAATGGGAACATCAGGGTGTGTGACAATGCATGTTTACTGGAGAAAGTAGTATAAAGTGTGGCTCCTGTCATTTATATAGATACATATATACATAGCCCTTAGACGGTGGTTTTTATAAAATGGAAGAATCTTAAGACTAGCTACCTCTATGACCAATATCCTATTATTCTGTAACTCCAATGAGCGGTTCTTCAGTGATCCAAATAAATCCCGGGAGTGGAGTGGTCTTCTGTAGACTCCACTTGTTACAGTGAGGTGTTGTTGAAAAGTGGATGCAAATCTGGTTTTTGGAACTCAAATCATATTTTGATTCCACCAAGAGTCTGTTATTCAGGATAAGTCCTTATAAAGTATATTAGCTACCTTTGCATAAATCCAGATTTTCAGATGTGCACGGCATCACAGCGAGGCATTACTGTAGTCTGATATATGTTTACTGTTTTATCAAGTGGACTTTTTTCACTCTAAGCACTACCTGGAAATTCTTAGGGCCGCTGTTGCCTGGTAATGCAAATATGTATGCAGAATCCAGTAAGCCATGTACATTACATTATTGTGCACTAATCTCTCATACAGGTCACTTAGTATCTTTCCCACATTCAACATTTTGGCTTTAATTGTTTTTCCTTCACAGCATGAAAAATTGCCAAATCAGCTCCAGCTGACTAGGTTGTCTTTTCATTTCAAATAATTATATGAGGCATTTAAATCGTATTAAGTGCACTAAACCATATCTCAAAAGGAATTGGGTATTCAAAAAAAATTTTACAACTTAAGCTCGAGAATTTATTTGCATAAAAATGCAAGTATTTTTCCAGCAAGTCTCTAAAATATGCCACCTCTCAGGTAAGAACGGGTGGTGTGGCAAATGTGCTAACAAACCCATGAGACAGACAGATTCTCGACAGACCTGGGGGAGCGGGCTGAGAGCACGCACGGGTGGTGTTCAGACCCCAGAGGGGCAGTAGGACCTGAGCCTGTGTGTCTGGAATGCCAGAGTAGAGGGTATTCAGATGTAGAATTCCTCCATGTCATTGTCCACAGGTCCGGCCAGCACTGGGGGTGGCGGGGCGTCTCTGCCCGCGGTCTGCTCAGTGCTGGGAGCATCCCAGGGAGGCTCTGGGGAGGACCCTGTGAGTGAGGAGGTGCCAGGAGCGGGGGGAGCAGCAGCAGCTGTGGCTGAGGAGCTGGAAGGCCCTTTGGTGAAGAAAGGGAGGGAAGCCCAGGCGGTCTCTGTGGTCACCCCACTCCCAGTGGGCAGCAGTCCTTCTCTGAAACCCTTGGGCTTTGACCAGTGGCTGCTGCATCTTTCAGGGGGGAGGGTTGTCTCCACGGTGCTGCAGAACCTACTGGGCGCCGAATAGGCAGAGACCACAGAGAGGTCCGAGGAGGACAGCCGGAGGCCCGTGTCCACGTCGGTCTCCTGGGCCCCCTCCAAGTCATCGATGGAGAGGAGGTGGCTGTGCCTCCCCTCTGACCCCCTGTGCCTTGGGGCATCTGTGCTTGAAAACCACTGTGGTAGAGCTGAGGATCCCGGGGAGGGGTCTCCCGTGGGCAAACAAAACAAGGACTTGCTTCTCTGGAAGGACCAGGGGAGGCTGGGAGGGCTGCTGGCTCGTCTGGCAGATTCCTGCTGGTGCCCAGTCGGCTGGCCTGTCTGGCCGGGCCCCGGATGTGCGCTGTCCAGTAGGGGCTGCTGGCTGCCGCCAAGCATCCAGCTTGGTGCGGTGGTGCTCGGGGAAGGCATGGAAGGAGGTTTGTGCTCTGACGAGTGGTGGCTTCTGCCGGCCTTCGGGAACCTCTTGTGCACTCTTTGCGCCTGTAGGGAGGAGGGCACATCACGTTAGTGTAGGGCTGGGGTCATCTGGGGAGGAGGATGTTAAGTACATCCAGAAACACACTGACCAATAACTCGAAACTTCCAGCAGGGTTGTGGCCATAAAACATTACCAGACATCTCATTCTCCAAACTCAAAAGCAAAGACAGAGGTAGCAGAGCTTGGGGGAGTGTGGATCAGACTTCTCAGCCTGAGGAGACCTCTCTGAACCTAGAAGGAGATGCAGCCCCTGGTCGCCATAGAGACTACTACTATTTCTAGGACACAGGGAGGGGTGCTTGCTCCATGGATTCGCCACAAGAATGAGGGCCTGGCTGAGCATGACAAGGGAGATAAAGATTACCAGTAAACACAAAAAGAACACTTGAACAGTGTGTTTCTTTCCAACCAAAGCACCACTGTTTGAATGTAACTGATGGGAAGATGGTGGTGATCAGGGTGGGGTATCATAGTCTCAGATCAGATCAAAATGGGACTTGATTCCAGTATGTGTGTGATTGCCAGGATATATCCTAGGGGTGCGGTGGCCCATGGCTCAGGGCAGTAAATCTTTGATGAGTGAGGGGCTATCAGGAAATGAGCATTTACTTACTTGCTATCTGGAACCAGACTCCTCCATACATGCTGCCCTGCAGGGACTGGACAGGAAGGGGGGCTGCTGCCTACTGCCGGACCCCACGGATACCCCATAGGGCTCAGATAAGCAGTCTTTCCCTCTAACACCTCACCCTGTTCCGCTATTCCCCCCCCGCCCCTGTGGTGCATCAGGAACCTGCTTCTGTTATATGGAACTGGGGACCCCTATACGATGCACCGTCCCACCTGGGGCTGCTCTGAGTCTCCCTCTGGTCTAGCTCAGTGCCCAGGCCTTGAGGCCAACCTTACTATGCAAAGGTTCCATTAAATAATGGATTTGGGGACCGTGGATCTGGCTCTATTTAGTATAGGATCATCCAATTTATGAATCCTTGAAATAAGGGTTCTGAGTGTGGTTTACTATCAGGGATCTTTCCTGGCACCCAGCAGGCCCTTCCCTATACAACAGACACCCTTGCTTCCCTATTAAACGGGAACCCGGTTTTCCCACAGCCACTTGGGAGATCTAGATGAATGTAAGATACATTTATTGTGTATCTATTACAGGTGAAGGAGGGGAAACTACAATGAGACTCAGTCTTTGACCGCATGAAGCTTACATTTCATTGAAAGGATAGGGGATAGAAAGAAATTGCTCAGACAAGAGCCTGATGACAGGCACAGCAACAGGGCTGTGAAGGAGAGACCATGCATGCCTGCCCCGTGGGAGCAGAGGCGTCTCCAGTGGAGGTGGCCCTATAGGCGAGCCTTTGAGATGGGAAGCTGTCCTCCCGCTGGATGACATGGGTGGAGAGGAGGCTGTGCTGGAGAGAGGCCAACCCAAACAGAGGCTGACTGCTGGCAGGTAGGCAAAGAACATGCGGGAGGTGGGGGTGGGGGTAGTGAGCAGTTGGCTTGATTAGAGTCGAGGTGCGTGCATGAAGAAAAGCACTGATGAAGTTCCCATTGGGAATGGAGTCTAGTGCTGTTCTGGCCAAGGAGACCCTGACTAGGTAAGAAATCTACACACTCACCCTTATGTTGGAGTCTTAATTCTGTTTTTTATGTATGACCATTCCTTTCATTGATTTCTAAGGTTTTTGCCTAATTGCAGATCTCTCCTAATCTTATAAACAGTCTGACTGATTCATCCTTTCAACCAACACTAACTGAGGGTCTTTTTGGCAGAACTTCTCCATGGGTGTGTTTAAATTTTGAATGGGTTATTAAAGATAGTGATCTCTTTTACCAGCAGCCTCTTGCACCACAAAAATACTCTCTCATTTTCTAAGTGCTCTTTGATGTGAAAAAGGTCTGGAAGGCCAGGCACAGATAATTTTGAATAAGACATAATCTTAGCCCCTAACAATGAACAATACAGTGTTCAAGTGTAATAAAGTGAGCCGTGATGAGAAAGTGAGTGGCAATATATGGGCCATGTTAGGGCACAAAGGAGGGAGAGGTTGATTTTGCAGAGAGGTGAGGCAGCATGGGGAGAGGGTAGGGGAGAGCCTGCCTTGGGCAGTCATACTTGGACAAAATCTGGGAGGTGCAAGAGGTGTTTGCCAACTGGAGGGCAACAGATTGGCATGGCAGCACGCTTAAGCACAGAAGCAGCCTGATCAGAGGCTGGAGGCATGAACCAAAGCAGGAGGGGAGCCCTGAGAGGTGAGAGGAGTCTCGTCAGGGCAGGGCCCAAATGACGTGTCCATATAAGGGGACATCTTTGGAGCCTTATTCGAGGAGCATGCTCTTGGTGAGCATTTTTGCATTCTCAATCTGCCTGAAAAAGGAAGCCTCTGTGAGTATTGCTTCATGAGAAGCAAAAGGCCAAGGTTGCCATGAAAGAAATCGCTAGGGGTCATCTAAATCTTCCCACTCTCAGGGGCAGAGTGGTGTTAAATTTGACTTAAAACCAGGAACGACTGGCAGAGGATGAACACTTGGTGGTTTTACAGAGATTTTCATCACTGTGCTTGTTTAATGGAAACCTGTGCTCTCTTATTTTGACTCCATCATGAAGGCAGGAGTTCAGATAAACCCTAAATTATGCTGCTTTGAAGAGAGGGGGCACTCGGGGTTGGTCACCAGAGGAGGGCCAGGTGCACCATGGAAGTGCCAGGTGGGCAGGTGGGGATCCAGCTGGACCAGCGCTGGCTGGTGGTAATGGCAGGGTCTGGGGGCAGGGAGTTGCAGGAGGGTGGCCACGAGTCTCCACCGCCCCCCCCCCCCCCAGCTCCCACGTTGAGTGCATGGGGGATGTGTTTGCAGCAGATCTGGTAGTATTCTCCAGCTCTGCACAGAGAAGTCAGCTTCAAAAAGCAGGGTCTGGTCTGTCTTAAAGACAACTCGCATAGACAATGGATGGAGCTTCTTTCTGTACCCTTCTGCTGGTGGTGGCTCTGTTTCAGGCCTCTCTTGTCGGTTTGTCTAACTTGACCAGGAACATTGCAGGCTGAGAATGAATCATTGTAGATGTTTCAGGAAACTCTTACCCAGGTGACCTTTTACCAGAGTAAAACATCACCCTGTGGGCCCTCCTTCCATGGAAGCCTTTCTCCTTCTGTGACAGCAGGCCATGTACCTTGGGGTCACCTTCCTTTCTCTTTGGAGCAGTGCAGGCTTGCTGACTCACTGGAAGCCAGTGGTTCCCCCCCTTGCTATTTATGGAACAGAACAGCATTAGATAAATGAATCTGCTTAAGGCAACTAGCCAGGAAGATCTGGTTATGGCTCTGAAATCACCAAAACAGTGAAATGCGGTGATCATTCCCAGAAGCTTCTCCTGCAACTTTGAGCATAGGCAGTTTGCAGTTAGGGAAGTAAAGTCTGAGCTGGAGCATCTTGTTCAATGATCTTGGTGTCAGTAGGCTCATTTGCTGGCACATGGGTAGAATCCCCAGTGAAGGAGACTCTGCCCTGACCCAGTAACCCTGGGCAATGTCATACTGGAATTCTCTCTCATCCTCACAGCCCCCCTTTCTGAGAAGGGTCATTTCCTGTTGTGTCCTTGGCACAAACACCACCAGTGTGGCACTGTCTACTGCGTAAAGAGACAGCAATAGAACTTTTAATCCAGGGACTAATAAAAAAATTAGGGGCAACTCAAGGAAATTGGGCAATGGGCTCACATGAGAAATCAGATTTTTGTTCTAAAGAAAAACACATCTTGCTTCTCCTTTCACTGTCCTCTGGGAAGGTTTCATGTAGCCTATGTCGTCTTTGAAATTATTTTTAAAATTTAAAATTGTTTAAAAACTATTACTTTTTTAAATTTTATTTTATTATGTTAGTCACCATACATCATTAGTTTTTGATGTAGTGATCCACAATTCATTGTTTTCGTATAACATCCAGTGCTCCATGCAGAACGTGCCCTCCTTAATACCCATCACCAAGCTAACACATCCCCCCACCCCCTCCCCTCTAAAACCTTCACTTTGTTTCTCAGAGTCCATAGTCTCTCATGGTTCATCTCTCCCTCCGATTTCCCCCCCTTCATTTTTCCCTTCCTTCTCCTGATGTCCTCCATACTATTCCTTATGTTCCACAAATAAGTGAAACCATATGATAATTGACTTTCTCTGCTTGACTTATTTCACTTAGCATTATCTCCTCCAGTCCCATCCATGTTGATGTAAAAGTTGGGTATTCATCCTTTCTGATGGCTGAGTAATATTCCATTGTATATATGGACCACATCTTCTTTATCCATTCATCTGTTGAAGGGCATCTTGGCTCTTTCCACAGTGTGGCTATTGTGGACATTGCTGCTATGAACATTGGGGTGCATACGGCCCTTCTTTTCACTACATCTGTGTCTTTGGGGTAAATACCCAGGAGTGCAATTGCTGGGTCATAGGGTAGCTCTATTTTTAATTTTTTGAAGCATGCCCAGACTGTTTTCCAAAGTGGCTGTACCAACTTGCATTCCCACCAACAATGTAAGAGGGTTCCCCTTTCTCCACAACTCTCCAACGTTTGTTGTTTCTTGCCTTGTCAATTTTTGCCATTCTAACTGGTGTAAGGTGGTATCTCAGTGTGGTTTTGATTTGAATTTCCCTGATGGCTAATGATGATGAACATTCTTTCATGTGTCTGTTAGCCATTTGTATGTCTGCTTTGGAGAAGTGTCTGTTCATGTCTTCTGCCCATTTTTTGACTTGATTATTTGTTTTTTGGGTATTGAGTTTGAGAAGTTCTTTATAGATTTTGGATACCAGCCCTTTATCTGTAGTGTCATTTGCAAATATCTTCTCCCATGCTGTGGGTTACCTCTTTGTTTTGTTGACTGTTTACTTTGCTGTGCAGATTTTATCTTGATGAAGTCCCAAAAGTTCATTTTTGCTTTTGTTTCACTAGCCTTTGGAGATGTATCTTGAAAGAAGTTGCTGTGGCTGATGTCAAAGAGGTTACTGCCTATGTTCTCCTCTAGGATTTTGATGGATTCCTGTCTCACATTGAGGTCTCTCATCCATTTTGAGTTTATCTTTGTGTATGGTGTTAGAGAATGGTCAAGTTTCATTCTTCTGCATGTGGCTGTCCAATTTTCCCAGCACCATTTATTGAAGAGACTGTCTTTTTTCCATTGCATATTTTTTCCTGCTTGGTCGAAGATTATTTGACCATAGAGTTGAGGGTCCATATCTGGGCTCTCTATTCTGTTCCATTGGTCTATATGTCTGTTTTTGTGCCAGTACCATGCTGTCTTGGTGATCACAGCTTTGTAATACAGCTTGAAATTGGGCAACGTGATGCCCCCAGCTTTGTTTTTCTTTTTCAACATTTCCTTGGCGATTTGGGGTCTTTTCTGATTCCATACAAATTTTAGGATTGTTTGTTCCAGCACTTTGAAAAATGTCATTGGAATTTTGATCGGGATGGCATTGAAGGTATAAATTGCTCTGGGTAGCATAAACATTTTAACAATGTTTATTCTTCCGATCCGTGAGCATGGAATGTTTTTCCATCTTTTTGTGTCTTCTTCAATTTCTTTCATGAGTGTTCTGGAGTTCATAGAGTATAGATCCTTTACCTCTTTGGTTAGGTTTATTCCGAGGTATCTTAGATGGTTTTTGGTGCTATTGTAAATGGAATCGTTTCTCTAATTTCTCTTTCTACAGTTGCATTGTTAGTATATAAGAAAGCAACTGATTTCTGTGCATTGATTTTGTATCCTGCCACATTACTGAATTGCTGTATGAGTTCTAGTAATTTGGGGGTGGAGTCTTTTGGGTTTTCCACTTAAAGTATCATGTCCTCTGCAAAACGAGAGAGTTTGACTTCTTCTTTGCCAATTTGAATATGTTTTATTTCTTTTTGTTGTCTGATTGCTGTTGCTAGGACTTCTAGTACTACGTTGAACAATAGTGGCGAGAGTGGACATCCTTGACGTGTTCCTGATCTTAAGGGAAAGGCTCTCAGCTTTTCCCCATTGAGGATGATATTCACTGTGGGTTTTTCATAGATGGATTTTATGAACTTGAGGAATATTCCCTCTATCCCTATACTCTGAAGAGTTTTAATCAGGAAAGGATGCTGTATTTTGTCAAATGATTTTTCTGCATCAATTGAGAGGACCATACAGTTCTTCTCTCTCCTCTTATTAACGTGTTCTATCACAGTGATTGATTTGCGAATGTTGAACCTCCCTTGCAGCCCAGGGATAAATCCCACTTGGTCGTGGTGGATGATCCTTTTAATGTCTTGTTGGATCCTATTAGCTAGGATTTTGTTGAGGATTTTGGAAGCCATATTCATCAGGGATAGTGGTCTGAAATTCTCCTTTTTGATGGGGTCTTTGC
This sequence comes from Halichoerus grypus, assembly GCF_964656455.1. Lineage (NCBI taxonomy): Eukaryota > Metazoa > Chordata > Mammalia > Carnivora > Phocidae > Halichoerus > Halichoerus grypus. The sequence goes on along the minus strand of NC_135715.1, from coordinate 60,347,231 downwards.
CTGGTTTGGGGATTAAGGTAATGCTGGCCTCATAGAATGAGTCTGGAAGCTTTCCTTCTCTTTCTATTTTTTGAAACAGCTTCAGGAGAATAGGTATTATTTCTTCTTTGAATGTTTGGTAGAATTCCCCAGGGAATCCATCAGGTCCTGGACTCTTGTTTTTTGGGAGGTTTTTGATCACTGCTTCAATCTCGTTACTGGTTATTGGCCTGTTCAGGTTGTCAATTTCTTCCTGTTTCAGTCTTGGGAGTTTATAGGTTTCCAGGAAGGCATCCATTTCATCCAGGTTGCTCAGCTTATTGGTATATAGTTGTTGATAATAATTTCTAATAATTGTTTCTATTTCCTTGGTGTTAGTCGTGATCTCTCCCCTTTCATTCATAATTTTATTAATTTGGGTCCTTTCTCTTTTCTTTTGGATAAGTCTGGCCAGTGGTTTATCGATCTTATTAATTCTTTCAAAGAACCAGCTTCTAGTTTCATTGATCTGATCTACTGTGTTTCTGGTTTCTAATTCATTGATCTCTGCTCTAATCTTAATTATTTCTCTTCTAATGAGTGGCTTAGGCATCATTTGTTGCCTTTTCTCTAGTTCCTTAAGGTGTAGAGTTAGTTGGTGAATTCGGGATTTTTCTATTTTTTTTTTTTTTTTTTTGAGTGAGGCTTAGAGGGCTATGTATTTCCCCCTTAGGACCACCTTTGCAGTATCCCATAGGTTTTGGACTGATGTGTTTTTGTTCTCATTGGTTTCCATGAATTGTTTAAGTTCTTCTTTGATTTCCTGGTTGACCCAAACATTCTTGAGCAGAGTGGTCTTTAGCTTCCAAGTGTTTGAATTTCTGCCAAATTTTTTCTTGTGATTGAGTTCCAGTTTTAAAGCATTATGGTCTGAGAATATGCAGGGAACAATCTCAATCTTTTGGTATTGGTTGAGACCTGATTTGTGACCCAGTATGTGGTCTAGTCTGGAGAAAGTTCCATGTGCTCTTGAGAAGAATGAGTATTCTGTTGTTTTAGGGTAGAATGTTCTGTATATATCTATGAGGTCCATATGGTCCAGTGTGGCATTCAAAGCTCTTGTTTCTTTGTTGATTTTCTACTTAGATGATCTGTCCATTGCTGAGAGTGGAGTATTGAGGTCTCCTACAATTAACGTATTGTTATCAATATGACTATATTTTGGTTAACAGTTGGCTTATGTAGATGGCTGCTCCCATGTTGGGGGCATAGATATTTACAGTTGTTAGATCTTCTTGTTGGATAGACCCTTTAAGAATGATAAAATGTCCTTCTGTGTCTCTAACTACAGTCTTTAGTTTAAAATCTAATTTGTCTGATATTAGAATTGCTACCCCAGCTTTCTTTTGATGTCCGTTGGCATGGAATATGGATCTCCATCCCTTCATTTTCAGTCTGGATGTGTCTTTAGGTTCAAAATGAGTCTCTTGTTGATGGCATATGGATGGGTTCTGTCTTTTTTATCCAATCTGCAACCCTGTGCCATTTTATGGGAGCATTTAGGCCGTTCACGTTGAGAGTGATTATTGAAAGGTATGAATGAATTGTCATCATGTTGCCTGTGAAGATGTTGTTTTTATAGGTTGTCCCTGTAAATTTCTTTTCTATATCACTCTTGGGATCTTTCTCCTTTTATAGAACCCCCTCCCCCCCTTAATATTTCTTGCAGGGCCGGCTTAGTGGTCACATATTCTTTCAGTTTCTGCCTGTCTTGGAAGCTCTGCATCTCTCCAGCCATTCTAAATGACAGCCTTGCTGGATAAAGTATTCTTGGCTGCATGTTCCTCTCATTTAGTACCCTGAATATGTCTTGCCAGGCCTTTCTGGCTTGCCAGGTCTCTGTGGATAGGTCTGACGTTATTCTGATGTTCCTCCCTCTGTACGTAAGGAATCTCTTCCCCGCTAACTGCCCTTAAGATGGTTTCCTTGGTTCTAAGATTTGCGAGTTTTACTATTACATGCCGGGGTGTTGGCCTGTTTTCCTTGATCTTGGGAGGGGTCCTCTCTGCCTCCAGGACACGAAAGTTTGTTTCATTCCCCAGATTAGGGAAGTTCTCAGCTACGATTTGCTCAAATACATTTTCTAGTCCTCCCTCTCTCTCCATCCCCTTAGGGATTCCAATAATTCTGACATTGGAATGTTCCATGGTGTCACTTATTTCTCTGATTCTATTTTCATGGCTTCTGAGTTGTTTTTCTCTGGCCTCCTCTTTTCCCTTTTTATCTATTAACTGGTTTTGTAGGGTCACTAATTCGTTCTTCTTCCTCGCTTACCCTAGCTGTTAGATTATCTAGATTAGATTGGATTTCATTGATAGCATTTTTAAGGTCTGCCAATTCAGCTTTCGTTTCTGCCCTTAGAGACTCTATGTTGCCATTAATCGATTTCTCCATTCTAGCTATTGTCTTCACAATTGCTAGCCTGAATTCCATCTCTGACATCTTGGTTATATCTGAATCCATTTGTAAATCTGTGGCATAAGTCATAGTCTCTGAGTCCTTCCTATTTTGGGGGTTCCTCCTCCTAGTCATTCTGTTGAGGGGTGGTTGAGGGAATGTATAGAGTCCAAATTATTGGCCACAACGCAAGCAAGATGCACCTGTTTTCCAGGGACCTTAGTGTTGCTGGCCTCTTGTTTTCCCAGCCTGTCTTCTGGGGGAGGGGCCTGCCACGCTGTTACTCAGGCAACCCTGTTTGGGCGGAGTTGCCCTGCGCCCCTGTGGCGGGGGATGGGCTCAGTGAAAACTGGTTTTTGGAGGCTTTTGTTCTCTGGCGGCTTTCTGCGTCTCTTCCGAGAGTCAGAGCAGAAGAGACAATTTCCAACCCTCTGTCTCAGAGCAGAGAGATTGAAGTCTGTTCTCCAGTGAGCTCTCCAGACCACACATCTCTGTTTCTGTCTGTGCTGCTATAAACTGCAGCATCCTGGGTTGTTCGCCCCTCCTCAGCACTCCCAGTCCTTGCCTCCAGGTTGGGGCACGTCTCTGGCCTTTGTGCTTCTAAAACCACCAGCCCCTCCAGTTCGCAGGCATGGCCCCACTGCCCCGGTTTCCATCTGGGGGGCTCCCCTAAAGCCCTTTGCCCGTCGCTACCAGTCTTCCGAGTCTGTGTCCTGTCCCCAGTGCGGGAGGCTATTGCTCACCGGTGGTGTAAGATCCCTACAGCCAGGCTCCCTCCCACTTCCATTTATCCTCAGATATCTGCCCACAGAATCACGGCTCCCTGCTTCATACCTCGAAACCAACCGCCTGTAATAGTCTGTTTGTAGAGATCCAGATCTATCTTCTTACATCTCAGGCTGATTTCGTGGGTGTTCAGAGTAGTCTGGTAGATATCCAGCTCAATTCTGGGGACCGGTTGGAATAGGTCCCCTACTCCTCCACCATCTTTTCCCCCCAGGAGACCAAAAATTATTTTTAAAGATTTTATTAGCATGGCGGGGGGGGGTGGGGCAGGAAAAGGGAGAAGCAGGCTCCCTGCTGAGCAGGGAGCCCAACTCAGGGCTCAATCCCAGGATGCTGAGATCATGACCTGAGCCAAAGGCAGACAGTTAACTGACTGAGCTACCCAGGCACCCCTAAAAATTATTTTAAATAAAAATGTTAAAATAATTCTTATTGAAATATAGTTGATATATAAAAAAATAGAATAATTATGTTGTACTAATATTATATATTGTGAAATGATCACCATAATAAACCTAGTTAATCACCACACATCCCCCATGTGCTCAATGTGGAAGCTGGGGGGTGGAGGCTCGTGGCCACCCTCCTGCAACCCCCTGCCCCCAGACCCTGTCATTACCATCAGCCAGTGCTGGTCCAGCTGGAACCCCACCTGCCCACCTGGCACTTCCACGGTGCACCTGGCTCCACCTCTGGTGACCAACCCCAGGTGCCCCCTCTCTTCAAAGCAGCATAATTTAGGGTTTATCTGAACTCCTGCCTTCATCATGGAGTCAAAATAAGAGAGCACAGGTAGGTTTCCATTAAACAAGCACAGTGATGAAAATCTCTGTAAAACCACCAAGTGTTCATCCTCTGCCAGTCATTCCTGGTTTTAAGCTAAAATTTTTTTTTTCTTGTAATGCGAACTCTTAATCTGCTCTCTTAGCAGCTTTCAATATACAACCTGGTATTGCTAATCAGTCATTAAGCTGTGTCAGAGCCCCAGGGCTTATTTATTTTATAATTGAAAGTACACCTTTTGAACAGCTTCACTCCCTATCCCTCAATTCTGGCAACCACCAATCTGTTCTCTGTATCTGTGAGTTTGTTTTAATTCCACATCTAAGTAAGATCATATGGTACCTTTCTCTGACTTGTTTTCTTAGCATACTGCCTTTGAAGTCTATCTATGTTGTTGCAAATGGTGGGATTTCCTTTTTTATGGCTGAAAAAAAAATTTTTCTTTATACATTCATCCACTGATGGGCACACAGGTGGCTTCCATATCTTGGCTATTGTAAATAATGCTGCAATATACATGGGTGGTGCACATATCTTTTTGGGTTAGTGTTTTCATTTTCTTTGGATGAATACTCAGAAGTGGACTTGCTGGATCGTATGGGAATTCTATTTTTAGTTTTTGAGGAACCTTCATAGTGTTTTCCACAGTGGCTACAGCAATTTCCATACCCACTACCAGCCTTTACTCCACATCCTTGACAACATGGTATTTCTTGTCTGTTTGATACTAGCTGCTCTGAAGGGTGTGAGGTGGTATAACATCTGTAGTTTAGACTTGCATTTCCCTGATGATTAGTGATGTTGGGCACCCTTTTATGTACCTGCTGGACATGTGAATGTCTTCTATAGAAAAATCTCTCCGGATTTTCTGCCCATTTTTTAATCACATTTTTTGTCTGTTATTGAGTTATGTGAATTCTTTATATATTTGGATATTAACCCCTTATCAGATAAATATTTGCAAATATTTTCTCCCACTCAGGTTGCCTTTTCATTTTGTTGATGGTTTCTTTTGCTGTGCAGAAGCCTTCTAGTTTGATGCAGACCCACTATTTATCTTTGCTTCTGTTGCTTTTCCTTTTGCTGTCAAATTGAAAAAAATCATCACCAAGGCCGATGTCATGCAGCTTACCTGTTTTCTTCTAGGGATTTCAACATTTCAGTTCTTATGTTCAAGTGTTTAATCCACTTTAAGTTCGTTTTTGTGTATGGTATAAAACAGTGGTCCAGTTTTATTCTTTTGTATGTGGCTATCCAGTTTTCCCAATACCATTTACTGAAGAAACTGTCCTTTCCACATTGTATATTCTTGGCTCCACTGTTGTAAATTAACCAACCATATATGTGTGAGTTTATTTATGGACTCTCTACTCTGTTCATGGGTCTATGTATCTGTTTTTATGCCAAAATCATTTTTATGGCTAGAGCTTAGTAATGTAGTTTGAAATCAAGAAGTGTGATGCCTCCAGCTTTGTTGTTCTTTCTTAATTAAGATTGCTTTGGCTATTCAGAATCTTTTGTGGTTGCATACCAATTTTAGGATTATTTGTTCTAGGTCTATAAAAAAAATACCATTGAGATGATAAGGATTCCATTGAATATGTAGATTGTTTTAGACTGTATGGACATTTTTATAGTATTGATCCTTCCAATCCATCAGCACGGAATACCTTTCCATTATTTGTATCTTCTTGAGTTTCCTTCATCAGTGTCTTACAGTTTTCAATGTACAGGCCTTTCACCTTGGTTAAATTCATTCTTAGGTATTTTATTCTTTTGAGAAAATTATAAATGGGATTGTTTTCTTAATTTCTCTTATGGTTATTAGTGTATAGAAATGCAACTAATTTTTATATATTGATATTACATCCTGCAACATTACTGAATTCATTTATTAGTTTTGACAGTTTTTTGTTTGTTTTAGTATAGGCTTAAGGGTTTTCTATATATAGTATCATGTCATCTGCCAATAGTGACAGTTTTACTTCTTCCTTTCCAATTTGGGTACCTTTTATTTCTCTTTCTCGTCTAATTGCTTTAAGACTTGCAATATTATGTTGAATAAAAGTGGTAAGGGTGGGAATCTTTGTCTTGTTTCTGGTCTTAGAGTAAAAGTTTTCTGCTTTTTCACAATTGGGTATGATGTTAGCTGTGGACCTGTTATATATGCTTTTATTATGTTGAGGTATGTTCCTTCTATACCCAAACTATCCAGAGTTTTAATTGTAAATGTTGAATTTTGTCAAATGATTTTTCTGCATCTATTTAGATGATCATACAATTTTTATCCTTCCTTTGATAATGTGTGTAACACTAATATATGGATGTTGAATCATCCTTGCATCCTGGAATAAATCCCACTTGATCATGGTATCATCCTTTTGAAATTCTCGGGACTTCTTGGATCTGCATGTCTGTTTCCTTCCCCAGGTTAGGAGTGTTTTCATCCATTATTTTGTCAAATAAGTTTTCTACTCCTTTCTCTCTTTCTCCTCCTGGGGACCCTTATAATGTGAATGTTAGTCTGCTTGGTGTTGTCCCATAGGTTCCTGAAGCTATATTCACTCTTGTTCTTTTTTCTTTTTGCTGGTCTAATTGGAGGAGTTCTGATGCCTTGTCTTGGAGTTTACTGATCCTTTCATCCAGTCTGTTGTTGAACCCCTCCAGTGCATTTTTTCAGCTCAATTACTGTTTCTTCAGCTCTATGACTTTTTATGTGGTACTTATATTTTTTTTTGTTGAAGTTCTCACTTTGTTCATCCATTTTCTCCTGAGTTTAGTGAGCATCTTTATCAGGCAAATCACTTACCTCTGTTTCATTAAGGTCTTTTTCCGAGATTTTATCTTGTTCTTTCATTTGGAACATGTTCCTTTGTTTCTGCATTTTCTTTCATTCTCTGTGTTGGTTGCTATGCACAAGAGAAAACAGCCACATCTCCCAGCCTGAAGGAGTGGGATCATGTGGGAGATGAAACTATTATTCAATCTTGCTCTAGCTCTTCATTGTATCTCAGAACTTTGTGTTTGTCCAAACAGTCTATTTTATTCCAAGTGGCTCCAGACCTGTGAGTGTCCCAAAGGGAGGATCTCAGTCAGCACCTAGATTCAGGCTGATTGAAAGCAAGAACCTCAGGCAGCAGAGTTTAAAATATGCAAATAGCCCTCTTTCAGGGGAAGACTGGGAGACAGGTGTTGTCTGCTCCCTCTGCACTGAGCCCTGGGATGATAGCCAATTAAAACCATTTCTTTGTTTGCTACCATCCCATTGAATTTGTGAACACAGGCCCTGCTGGACACCTGGGCCACACTATCAAGGAATGTTTTCTCCGGTGGCAGTCACAAAAGGTGGGACACCAAAAAAGCATATAAGCAGCTCCTTTCTTGCAATCTGGGGCTAGGAAAAGGAAAAGCGTGAAGATAGAGAGCATAAGGATGGTGCCCACCAGCCTTCCCAGTCTCTGGAGAGGATTATAGTCAGCCCCGACACAAGTGTTCAACTAAAAGCATGCCCCATAGGCCACAGCTATAAAGATACGTTAATAAGCGCTTTTATAGAGAGAGTGGGTATTTCAGTCTGCTGCCTCTTTGCTGGGCCCTGTGGTATAGCTGGTTAAAAATTCTTTTTCAATTTGTGATAGTCCTGTGGAGTCTGCAAAACTTAAGGCCTGCTGGCCACCAGAGCCAAACAGCCTCCCCTGGATGGCAGCTGCAAAAATAAGGCACAAGACAGATGCACAAACCTTTCTGGTAGATACTGGTGACCTGGAATGAGGCAGAGGGAAGAGCACAAAAATAGCACCCACCTGCATCTGTTCTGTAAAGTATTTCAGTAGGTCCCTGGATGTGTGTGAATTAGATGCCTGCCCCTCAGGTGAAGTTTTAAGATAGGCAAACAGCTCCCCCCCCCGCCCCGCCCCGAAAAACTTGGTGCTTTTTAGTTCGCTGTCTCTATGCTGGGCCCTGAGGGTGGGTAATTCTGGATAGCCCTTTAAGAACTATTTCTCAGGTCTTGATAGCCTTGTGGGGCTCTTGGACATGAGCCCCATGGGTTTTCAAAGCTAGATGTCTTGGGGACTTATCTGTCAGGTACAGGCCTTAAACAGTTGCAGTACTACAAGAGGAGTTCAAACCCTTTACTCCCCAGGGAGAGATCCAAGTTGTGAGATCCCTCTTGATGGTGGGTTACTTTGCCAGGGCTGAGATTCATTGTGAGAATGTGTGTCTGCCTCTCCTACCGATTTTTTTAATTAGAGTTGACACACAATGTTACATTAGTTACAGGTGTACAACATAGTGATTCAACAAGTCTAAATGTTATGCTATGCTCACCACAAATGGAGCTACCATCTGTCACCATACAACACTATCACAACCACACTGACTTTATTCCCTATGCTGTACCTTTCATACGCATGACTTATTCATTCCATAACAGGAAGCCTGTATCTCCCACTCCCTTTCCCTCTGGCAACCATCAATTTGTTCTATTAATGTGTCTGTTTCTGGTTTTTCTTCCTTTTATTTCACTTAGCGTAATACCCTCTAGATCTATCTATGTTGCAAATGAAAATATCCTTTCTTATGGCTAATATTCCATTGTGTGTTATGTATGTATGTATGTGTGTACACACACCTTTATCCATTCATCTCTCAATGGACACTTGGGTGGCTTCCATATCTTGGCTAATGCTACACTAAACATAGGGGTATTTTTGAATTTGTGTTTTTGTTTTCCTTGGCTAAATACCTAGTAGTGGAATTACTGGATCATATGGTATTTTTTTAAAATTTTGAGGCACTCCCATACTGTTTTCCACAGTGTCTGTACCAGTTTACATTCCCAACAACAGTACACAAGGGGTTCATTTCTCTCTGTATTCTTGCCAACACTTATTTATCTTTTTGATACTAGCCATTTTGATAGGTGTTAATAACTCCTTGTACTTTTGATTTACATTTTCCTGATGATGAGTGATGTTGAACATCTTTTCATGTGTCTATTGGCCATCTTTATGTTTTCTTTGGAGAAATGTCTATTCAGATCCTCTGCCCATTTTAAAATTACAGTATTTGTTTTTTCGGTGTTGTGTAAGTTCTTTATGTATTTTGGGTATTAATTCCTTATCAGATATATCGTTTGCAAATATCTTCTCTCCTTCAGTACGTTGCCTTTTCGTTTTGTTGATCGTTTCATTTGCTGTACAAAACTCTTTATTTTTTGGTGTAGTCCCAATAGTTTATTTTTGCTTTTGTTGCCCTTGCCTTAGGAGACATATCTAATGTTGCTAAGGCCCATGTTCAAGAGATTACTATGTTTTCTTCCAGAAGTTTTATGGTTTCAGGTCTCACACAGGCTCCTTTTTAAAAAAAATATTTTTTAGAGTTGGGAGGAGAGAGAGAACACGAATGAGCCAGGGGAGGGGCAGAGGGAGAGGGAGAGAATCTCAAGCAGACTCCCTGCTGAGCATGGAGCTCAATATGGGGCTAATCCCATTACCCTGAGATCATGACCTGAGCCAAAATCAAGAGTCAGATGCTCAACCAACTGAACCACCCAGATGCCTCCTTACATTTAGCGTCATAATCCATTTTATTTTTGTGTATGGTCTAAAAAAGTGGTCCGGTTTCATTCTTTTACATGTAGCTGTCCAGTCTCCCTAGCACCATTTGTTGAAGAGACTGTCTTTCCCCTGTTGTATATTCTTGCCTTTCTTGTTGAGATTAATTGACCATATATGCATTGGCTTATTTCTGGGCTCTCTATTCTGTTCCATTGATCTGTGTGTCTATTTTTTGTTGCCAGTACCATCCTGTTTTGATCACTATAGCTTTGTAGTATATCTTGAAATCAAGGATTGTGAAAGTTTCAGCTTTGTTCTTTATCAAGATTGCTTTGGCTATTGAGGGTCTTTTGTGATTGCATATAAATTTTAGGATCATTTCTTCTGGTTCTGTGAAAAATGCTATTGGTATTTGGGTAGGGATTGCACTGAATCTGTAGATATGTAGACATTTTAACAATATTGTTCCAATCCAGCAGCATGGAATGTCTTTCCATTTGTTCATGTCATCTTCAACTTCTTTCATCAATGTTTTATAGTTTTTAAAGTATAGGACTTTCACCTCCTTGGGTAAGTTTATTCCTAGGTATTTATTCTTTTTTTGGTGAAGTTATAAATAAAATTGTTTTTTTATTTTCAGTTAGCCACTGTATAGTACATCATTAGTTTTTGATGTAGTGTTCAAGGATTCATTAGTTATGTATAACACCCAGTGCTCATCACAACACGTGCCCTCCTCAATACCCATCACCCTGTTACCCCCTCCCCCCACCCCTTTTCTCTCTGAAACCCTGTTTTTTTTCCCGTGGTCCATAGTCTCTCATGGTTCATCTCCCTCTCTGATTTCTCCCCCTTCAGATTTCCCTCCCTTCCCCTATGGTTCTCTGTGCTATTGCCTATGTTCCACATAGGAGGGAAACCATATGATAATTGTCTTTCTCTGCTTGACTTACTTCACTTAGCATAATCCTCTCCAGTTCCATCCATGGCTATGCAAATAGTGGATATTCATCCTTTCTGATGGCTGAATAATATTCCCTTTATATATGTACCACATCTTCTTTATCCATTCATCTGTTAAAGGGCATCTCGGCTCCTTCCACAGTTTGGCTATTGTGGACATTGCTGCTATGAACATTGGGGTCCATGTGCCCCTTATTTTCACTACATCTGTATCTTTGGGGTAAATACCAAGTAGTGCAATTGCTGGGTCATAGGGTAGTTCTATTTTTAACATCTTGAGGAACCTCCATACTGTTTTCCAGAGTGGCTGTACCAGTCTGCATTCCCACCAACAGTGTAAGAGGGTTCCCCTTTCTCCACATCCTCGCCAACATCTGTTGTTTCCTGTTTTGTTAATTTTTGCCATTCTAACTGGTGTAAGGTGGTATCTCATTGTGGTTTTGATTTGTATTTCCCTGATGGCTAGTGATGTTGAACACTTTTTTCATGTGTCTGTTAGCCATTTGTATGTCTTCCTTGGAGAAGTGTCTGTTCATGTCTTCTGCCCATTTTTTGACTGGGTTATTTGGAGAACATAGGCAGTAACCTCTTTGACATCGGCCACAGTAACTTCTTTCAAGACATGTCTCCAGAGGCAAGTGAAACAAAAGCAAAGATGAACTTTTGGGACTTCATCAAGATAAAAAGCTTCTGCACAGCAAAGGAAACAGTCAACAAAACTAAGAGGCAGCCAACAGAATGGGAGAAGATATTTGCAAATGACATTACAGATAAAGGGCTGAAATCCAAGATATATAAAGAACTTCTCAAACTCAGCACTAAAATTGTTTTCCTAATTTCTCTTTCTGCTACTTTGTTATTAGTGTATAGAAACACAACCAGTTTCTGTGTATTTTATATTTCACAACTTCACTGAATTTATTACTTCTAATAGTTTTTTTGGTGGAGTCTTTAGGGTTTTCTATGTATAGTATCATGTCATCTGCAATAGTGACAGTTTAACTTACCAGTTTGGATGCCCTTTATTTCTTATTGCTGTGGCTAGCACTTCTAGTACTATGATGAGTAAGAGTGGCAAAAGTGGACATCCTTGTCTCCCCCACCACCAATCTCAGAGGAGAAGCTCTCAGGTTTTCACCATTGAGTATGATGTTAGCTGTGGGTTTGTCATATATGGCCAGTATTATACTGAGGTATGTTCACTCTAAACCCACTTTGTTGAGTTTTTATCATGAATGAATGTTGACTTTTGCCAAAGGCCTTTTCTGCATCTATTGAGATGATCATATGATTTTTATCCTTAGTTTTGTTAATGTGGTGTACCACGTTGTTTGATATGTGAATATCAAACCACCCATGCATCCTGGAATGAATCCTACTTGATTGAGGTGAATGATCCCTTTTAATGTACTACTGAATGCAGTGTGCTGGTATTTTGTTGAGGATTTTTACATCTGTGCTTATCAGAGATATTGGCCTGTAGTTTTTTGTTTTTGTTTTTGCAGTGTCTTTGTCTGGTTTTGGTACTGGCCTTGTAGAACCTATTTGGAAATTTTCTTTCCTCTTCAATTTTTTGGAATAGCTTGAGAATAGGTATTAATGCTTCTTTAAGTGTTTGGTAGATTCACCTGTGAATCCATTTGGTACTAGACTTTTTGTTTGTTGGGAGTTTTTTCATCAACAATTCAATTTTGTTACTATTAATTGGTTTATTCAGATTTTCTGATTTTCCTAATTCAGTTTTGGAAGATAGAATTTATCCATTTCTCCTGGGTTGTCCAATTTGTTGGCATATAATTTTTTTGTGGTAGCCTCGTAATAACCTTTTGTATTTCTGTGGTGTTGATTTTTACTTCTCTTTTGTTTCTGATTTTATTTGGGACCCCTCACTTTTTTTGAGTCAGGGTAAAGGCTTATCAATTTTATTCATATTTTATTTCTGCTCTGCTCTTTATTATTTCCTTCTTTCTACTAACCTTGGGGTTTGTTCTTTTTCTTGTTCCCTTAGTTGTAAGGTTAGATAGTTTGAGATTTTTATTTCTTTTTTTCTATTATGTTCAATTAGCCAACATATAGTACATCATTAGTTTTTGATGAGATTTTTCTTATTTCTTGAGGTAGGCCTGTATCACTATAAATTCCTCCCTTAGAAGTGCCATCACTGTGTCCCAAAGATTTTGTACTATTGTGTTTTCATTTATTTCTGTGTATTTTTTGACTTCCTCTTTGATTTCTTCATTGACCCATTCATTGGTTGTTTAGTAGCATGTTGTTTAGCTTCTGCACATTTGTGTTTTTTCCGGTTTTTTTTTTTTTTTTTTGAGATTTTATTTGAGAGAGAGATTGCCACGACTCGAGTGGTGGGGGGAGGCAGAGGGAGAGGGAGAAGCAGACTCCCTGCTGAGCAGGGAGCCTGATGTGGGGCTCAATCCCAGGACCTTGAGATCATGACCTGAACTGAAGGCAGACACTTTACCAACTGAGCCACCCCTGTGCCCCTCCAATTTTTTTTTCTTGTAATTGATTTCTACTTTCATACTATTATAGCTGAAAAAGATGCTGCATTGATTTATTGAAACTTGTTTTGTGGCTTATAATATCCTGGAGAATGTTCCATGTGCACTTGAAAAGAATGTTACTCTATTGTTTTTAGATGTAGTGTTTTGTATATATCTGTTAAATCCATTTGGTCTATTGTGTCATTCAAAGACACTCTTTCCCTATTTTCTGCCTGCATGATCAATCCATTGATGTATGTGGAGTGGTAAAGTCCCCTACTATTATTGTATTTCTGTCAGTTCTTCTCTTTATGTCTGTTAATAGATGCTTTATGTATTTAGGTGCTCCAGTGTTGGGTACATAGATATTTACAATTGTTATATCCTCTTGTTGGATTGGTCCCTTTATAATTATGTAATGTTCTTCATCTTTTGTTACAGTGTTTGTTTTAAAGTCTATTTTGTCTGATATAAGCATTACTACCCTGGTTTCTTTGCTGTTATCTGAATGGAGTATCTTTTGCCATCCTTTCACTTTTAGTCTTTAGGTGGCTGTAGATCTGAAGTGAGTCTCTTGTAGGTAGCATATAGACGGATCTTTTTTTTAATCTATTCTTTCACCCTATGTTTTTTGATTGGAGCATTTAGACTATTTACATTTAAAGTAATTATTGATATGTATGTTGTTAACATTTTGTTAATTGTTTTCCGGTTGTTTTTGTAGTCTTTCTCTGTTCCTTTCTTCTCTTGGTTTCTTTCCTTGTGATTGATGACTTTCTTCAGTGTTATGATTGGCTTTCTCTTTGTTGTTTTGTGTGTATTATAGGTTTTTTGTTTATGGTTACTGTGAGCTTCATATATATCATCCTCAGTATACAGGTCTATATCAAGTGGATGGTCCCTTAAGTTTGAACACATTTTAAAAGAACTTTTTTACTCCCCCCTCCACATTTTATACTTTGCTTCTAATTATGGCCTTTTCTTTTCCACTTAAAGAAGTCCCTTTAATGATTTAAAGCTCCTTTAGTGGTGATAAACTCCTTTAACTTTTGTTAAACTCATACTCTCCCCTTCAATTCGGAATGATAACTATGCCAGGTAGAATATTTTTGGTTGTAAGTTTTTTCCTTTCAGCACTTTGCAAGCCAGAAGGGAATAACATGATACATTCAGTTTCTGCTGAAAAATCAGCTAATGGCATCTCCCTTTTATGTAACTCTTTGCTTCTTTCTTGCTACTTTTAAAATTCTCTATCTTTAACCTTTGGCATTTTAATTATTGTGTGTCATGGTGTGGAACGCTTTGGGTTCATCTTGTTCATCTCTATTATTTCAATTTCTTCAGGTAAGTTTTCTACACCTTTCTCAATCTTCTGGGACCCCCTATAAATTGAATGTTTGTTTGCTTGATGTCCAAGAAATCCCTTAACCTATCTTCACTTTTAAAATTTTTTCTTTTTGCTGTTCAGCTTGGGTGCTTTCCATTACCCTTCCAGATCACTGATCCATTTCCATTCTTCTGCATCTGCTAATCTACTATTGATTCCCTCCAGTGTATTTTTCACTTCAGTTATTGTATTCTTCAACTCTGACTAGTTTTTTTAATATTTGCTATCTGTTTGCTGAAGTTCTCATTGAGAGAACTTTTCTCTCCAGTCCAGTGAGCATCTTCATGTAACACTACTTTAAACTCTTTATGAGGCATATTGCTTACCTCCATTTCATTTGGTTCTTTTTCTGAGATTGTCTTTTTTTTTTATTTGAAGCCTATTCTTCTATCTCCTCATATTGCTTGACTTCCTGCATTTGTTTCCATGAATTAGGTAGGACAGCTACTTCAAATGAAGGAATGGTCTTGTATACAATCCCCTGTGTAGACTGTGTGGGCCTGGTAACTTTTGCTGGCTGGAGGTGTGGCTGGTGTGGGCTGGGTTCCCAGGGTAGTCTGTGATGGTGCTGCCCTGGTGGAATGGTTGAAGGTGAAGTGGGTGCAAACCTGGGTGTCCTGAGGCTCTCCACATGGAGGGCACCTGCTCTGGATTTGAGGCATGGTACAGGCTGGGGGATCCTGGGGTGCTCTGGCAGTGTGGCTAGGACTGAGGCAATCATGAGATGTTCCAGAGCACTCTGTGCTGGGGGTACCTTAGCAAGCCATCTGAAGTGGTATGAGTCTCTGGGGGTATTCCAGGTTGCTTGTGTCACCTTCATGCAATGACTGGGGATGTAGTGAGGGCTGAACTGGGGTGTCCTGGTGTGAGCAGTCCTGTGATGACACCACCTTGGGACAGCTGGGTGCAGTGTGGGATAGGGGCCTGGAGGTCACTGAGGAGGTAGGCTGGCTAGGGCACCTGAACCCTGTTTCCATCCACATGGTCAAGCTTGGAGGTGGGGAACTGAAAACATGGTGCTTGCCTCTCCTTGGACCCAGGGAGAGTTCCAGCAGCTCCCCTGCCTTCTGGCTGGGTTCTAGGACTAGTCCCTTTATATTCTAGTTGCTCTGTTAATCTGTAGTATTTTTTCTTCCTGTGCCCTAGAACAGGAGAATCTGCTCATAACCTCTTTGTGAACTCAAGTAGGAGAGGTAGTACAGTGTCAAGGGTGGGGACTCCCTTCATGCCTCCATCTCTCTTGATGTTCTCTGTCTTTTGTACAGAAGCTGTTCATTCAGTCCTCAGTTGTTCAGAAGGAACTGCTCTATAAATAGGTGCAGATTTGGTGTGCCCATGGAGGATGGTGATTTCAGGGTCTTCCTACATTGCCATCTTGGATCAGACCCCCCTCTCCCACTTTGATGTGGATATTTTTCTCATTTGCCTGATTTGTGGGACTTGCTTAACTAGTTTTTGGGTTTCCTTCAGAAGAAATTGTTCTTTTGTATGTAGCTGTAGATTCAGTGTGTCCATGGAAGGAAGTGAATTTTAATCCTTCTATGTCACCATCTCAAACTGAAACTCTGTGGTATTTTCTTTTTTTTGAATGGTCATTAGAAATGAGGACAATTTAGAGGGAAAAAATGCAAGTTTTGTTGTAAAGGTAAATAAAACCTGTGTACATTTGGTGAAATCAAGGACATTTCTAGATAGGACATTTGAAAATTGTCAGAATGGTTTAAGCAAATCTTTGCTAGATGTGGTATGAACCTGGGGTATTCCAGGTTTGCAAAGATTTGCTTAACCATTCATTTGTTCATTTCTTACAGAATGACACACAGGATAATGCAGAATATAAGAAAAAAACTTATTCTCCAGAATTGGCAAAATGGCAGCAAAGTGATAACCATCCATCTGACCTCCTGCTAACAGTTACATAGCCTCCCTAACTTCACTCTAACACACTGATCTGAGTGATCTTGATAAGTACAAATCTGACCATGTCCCTGGGCAGAACAGACTCAGCAGCAAGCTCTACAACACTCTACTCATTCAGCCTTGTATCTTTCTGGAATTGTAATCTATGTGGTGCAGCTGTTTGGAACTAACATTGTTCCCCAACACAGCAGGTTGGCTTACATCTCCGTGACTTCATGTTCTTCTAAATGCTTGTCTGCCTGTCAAGGTGATGCTGTGAAGCCTCATCTGGCCACCTCCCCTCTTTTGTGAACAATGTGCACTCACTTCTCTTGGGCATATATCTAAGAGTGGAATTGCTGGGGCACAAGGTGAGTTGTTTTTTTTTTTTTTAAGCTTTAGAAGGTTCTGGAAGTCAAATGTCCAAATTGATTGTATCAATGTATAATTCTACCAGGAATTTGTGTTTTTGTTGCTTCACATCCTCACCACTTTAAAATTTTTGCGATTCTGGTGGGTAATGATAATTCATCCTGGTATGAATTGGCATTTCCCAGATGATATCGAGTATCTTCTTATATTTTTAATGGCCATTTGTGAAGTGCCTGTTCTTTATATATATATATACACACATATATATATATACATATATATATATATATTCTGGATTCAATTCTCTTCAGATGTATACATTAACGCTGGTACTTTGCTGTGTTTTAAGAAATTGTTGCTACCCATCTAGCAGCTATTCTAAATCACAGGGTGGGGGACCAAACAGAAAAAAAGCTTGGAACCCTGAGGGCTGTGGGCTGCCATATATAAGAGAGAGAACTAAGCATGTACCTAATAAAGCCACTATTTGTCTTTTCATGAACCTGACCTTACAGATCACCAAAACAGACATTTTGCAGAAATGTACATTAAATAGAGGAATTGGGTTAACTGTAAAATCCTTACTTGCTGCTGTAGGGCTTTTAGCACCCTGGTTGAATGATTCTAATACCTGCACAAATGTTCATATTGGCACATACAGGCACTCAATAAATTCCTACTGAATGAAGGTATACAAAAATACCTGTGAGGTAAAAATACATCTCTTCTAAAAGTGCTTATTATCAAGGGAATTTTAAGTAGAGCACAAATGGCTTTTATAGGAAAAAAATCACGAGGACACTGGTATTATGAGAAAGTGGCAGCAACATCTATGTTAAAAAGAAAATTTTCAAGTTAAGAAATGCCTTAGGGACCAACTTTGTTTAATATCATCAGTAGCAGCTCTTGGGAAAGTGACAAGTATCACAGAAGATGCTACATAGAAAGGGACTATGAACACCTGGAACTGTTAGTTCTGATTGATCTGGTGTATATTTAAGAAGCTATCCATTTGATGAACAACAATCAAGGTCATAGATCTGAGGATGGAGAGCTAAGGCTGATAACTTTAATGACAGAATCTGTAAATCTAAACAATTCATGAAAGGACCATATCATGCTCAAATGTAAATTTTTCTCTGATTATTTTTCAGTATGACTTATGTATTACTGTCCCCTTGGCTATAAAAGGGTAGACTGATTTTTGCATTATAAAAGGATTGTTACAACTTGATTAAGTATCTTCACAGAAATATTCTGTCATAGTTCAATGAACAGACCTTAGAAGTAGCTGGCTAAAATGATTAGTAACAACTTAAGCAAAAATCCCATTTTTGAAATTAGAATGAAAAAAAGTGAAGAAATCCTACTTGAACTATGGAGCATGATAAAAAATCTTTCTGGGACTTCCAAAATAAGGATAAGAGAGGGAACAGAAAACTTAACTCCATATGGTCATCCAGGCACAGGAAGCTCAAAGATCAGTCTTCACCAAGACACATTATAATCAACCTCTGAAAAATCAAAGACAAACTTGAAACCAGCAAGAGGAAAAAGAATCATTACATAGAAATCCCAATAAGGCTTTTAGCAGAAACCTTACAGGTGAGGAGAGAGGGGGGTGATATATACAAAGTGCTCAAAGGAAAAAAACTCATCAAAGAATACCCAGCAAAGCTGTCTATCACCCCCAGACCTGCCCTACAAGTAATGCTAAATGAGTCTTCAAACTGGAACAAAAGGATGCTAGTTAGTAACATGAAAATAAAGTACTGGTAAAGGTGAATATATATTAAAATTCAAAATACTCTAATACAATGGTGGTATGAAAATCCCTTTGAAATTTAGCATATAGGTTAGAGACAGAAGTGTTAAAAATAACCATAGCCACATTATTGTGTTAATGGACACAATATAAAAAGGTAAATTGGAACATCAACATAAATTGGGGGGGGGGCAAGTAAATGGGTAGAACTTTCTCATGCAATTGAAGTTATCAGCTTAAAATAGATGGTTATAACATATTATGAATGTTTATGGTAACTGTAGAGCAAAAGCCTATTAATAGATATAAAGATTAAAGCAAAGCACCACAAAAAAATGACAGCAAGAAAGGAACTAAAAGACACATCAATAATTAAGTGACACAGACTGGCTGAATGGGGAAGAAAAAGACCCATCTGTATGCTGTCAAGCAGTAAGGACACTCACAGGCTGAATGTAAAGGGATGGAAAAAGATATTTCAAGCAAATGGAAACCAAAAGAGAGCAGAAGCAGTTATATGAGATAAACATTAAGTCAAAAATTGTAACAAGACACAAAGAATGTCATTATATAATGATAAAGGGGTCAATTCATCAGGAAGATATAACAATTCTAAATGTACATGCACCCAATACAGGAGGACCTAAAAAAACAATGTTAACAGATCTGAAGGGAGAAATATACAGCAATGCAATAATAGTAGAGGACTTCATTATACCACTTTCAACAATGGACAGATCATCCAGACAAAAAATAAGGAAGTGGATTTGATAACACTTTAGACCAAACAGACATAATAGACATATACAGAACATTCCACCCAACAGCAGTGGAATACACATTCTTAAGGATAGGTCACAAAAAATGTCTTAAGAGTGAATGATACCAAGTATCTTTTCTGACCATAATGGTATAAAACTAGAAAACAGTAATAGGAGGGAAGATGGAAAATTCACAATTGTGGAGATTAACATACTCCTGAAAAACCAATTGTTTAAAGAAGACAACTGAAAACGGAACTACAACATATCAAAACTTAGAGGATGCAGCAAAAGCAATACTAAAAGTTCAGAGCAATAAATGCCTACATCAAGAAACAAAAAAAGATCTCAACCAATCTCCCTTTAACCTCAAGAACTGGAAAAACAAGGTAACAAAGTTAGCAGAAGGAAAGATCAATGAAACCAAGAGTAAAGATAAACAAAATTGACAAAACTTTGGCTAGACTCACCCCAGAAAGGACTCAGAAATGAAAGATGTTAAAATGGATACCGCAGAAATACAGAGTAACGTAAGGGACTACTATGAACAATTATATGCCAACAAACTTGGACAACCTAGAAAAAAATGGATACATTCCTAAAAATATCCAATCTACCAAGATTGAATCACAAAGAAATAAAAAAAAATCTGAAAAGACTGATTACTGGCAAGGAGATTGGAGATTTTTGATTACTGATTAAAGTCCAGGACCAGATGGCTTCACTAGTAAATTCTACAGAACATTTAAGGAAGATTTAATAACACTTTCAAACTCATTTTATGAGGCCAGCATTATCCTGATACCAAACCAGGTAAGGGCACTTGAAGAATCCCTAATGAACATGGATGGAATATTCCTCAAAACTGAATTCAGCAATACATTGAAAGATTCATACACCACGATCAAATGGGATTTATTACAGAATTGCAAGGATGGGTCAACATTCACCAGTCAATGACACACCACATTAACAAAATGAGAATAAAATTATATAATCATCTTATTAGGTCCAAAAAATTTAACAAAATACGACATCTATTTGTGATAATAACTCTCAGTAAGGGTGGGTATAGAGGGAACATACCTTGAAATAATAAAGGCCATATATAAAAAGACCACAGCTAACATTATACTCCATGGTTAAAAGCTGAATATATTTCCTCTAAGATGGGGGACAAGACAAAAATCTACTCTCCCCACTTCTGTTCAACATAGTATTGAAAGTCCTAGCCAGAGCAATTAGGCAAGAAAAAGAAATAAAGGGCATCCAAATCAGAAAAAAGAAGCCAAACTGTCACACTATGCAGATATAATGAAAACCCTAAAGATTCTACCAAAAAACTATTAAATTTAGTAAAGTTGCAAGATATAAAAATTGTTTCATTTGAATAACAATCTATTAGAAAAATTAAGGAAACAATCCCATTTGTAAGTGCATCAAAAAGATAAAATACCTACGAATAAATTCAGCCAAGGAGGTGAAAGATCTGTACAATGAAAACTATAAGACATTGATGAAAGGGATTGATAAAGACACACATAATAAAAAGATATTCTGTGCTCATGGATTGGAAGAATATTGTTCAAATGTTCATACTATGCAAAGCAATCTACAGATCCAATGCAATCCCCATCAAACCTCCAATGGCATTTTTCACCAAAATGAACTAATTCTAAAATTAGTATGGAATCATAGAAGACCCTGAATACTTGAGGAAGAACAAAGCTGGAAGGATATGCTTCCTGATTTCCAACTACATTACAAAGCTACAGTAACCACAACAGTATGAGATGGCATAAAGACATGCAGATCAATGGAAAGGAATAGTCCAGAAATAGACCCATGCATATAAGGTCAATTTATGACAAAGCAGCCAAGAATATACAATGGGGAAAGGACAGTCTCTTCAATAAATAGTGCTGGGAAACTGGATAGCCACATGCAAAGAATTAAACTGGACCACTATCTTACATCATCCATGCACAAAAATAAGCTCAAATGCGTTAAAGACTTGTAGAGAAAACACAGGAGGTAAGCTCCTTAATATCGGTCTTGGAGATAATCTTTTGAATTTGACATCAAAAAAACAAACAACACATCAAACCAAAAGGCTTCTACACAGCAAAATATATTTAAAAAAATAAAAGGTGACCTATGAAATGAGAGAAAATATTCATAAATATTTGTAAATCATATATCTGAGAAAGGGTGTTAGAAACCCGGTAGCCCATATTCCTGAAGCCAGGCAGGGAGAGTGCTGGGCTGGTGGTATTGGCTGTTAAGGATACAGAATTGCATTTCTTTTTTCTGGGTTTGGTGTAGCACTCCTACCCTCAACTATGTTTGGTATTCTCACATCGAGGTTTGCTGGTCCAACTTTCCAGAGAATAAACTTCAACATTCTGATGGAATGAGGAAGAGGCGGCTGATTTGGGGTTCAAATGCTGTATGTGTGTGTGTTGAAATAAAACTTTATTTACAAAGATAGGCAGCAGGCCAGATTTGGCCTATGGTGCTGCTTTGTTGAATCCTGTCAACAAAGCATTTCATACAAACTTTTAAACCAATTATCCAATTTTACGAGCCCTTCACCAAGGCCAGAAACACTGCATGCACTCTGGTTCATCTCCCTTGGTCATCATCCTGCCTCCTTCCTCAGGGTCCTGGCAACCCTGGGCCTGAAACATCAAGTCTTGGCCATTCAGTGGCTCAGAATGATAGACAGGAGACCATGAATAGTCCACTAGGCAGGTAGGGAGTATGGTTTGGGGACCTTTGATCTTGTAGGGAACAGAGGGGATGTGTTGTCCCCTATTGACCTGACATGCCCCCAGTGCTCCTATATGGCAATGGGGGTGGAAGGAATTCCAGTTCTGCTGAACTGGGCCACCCAGCATACCTTGAAGAGGGAAATGGCTGGTCTCACAGTTGGAGTTTCTCTGAACTTAAAGTGTGGGGTACTTACCACCTTCTTTGTTTTTGGCCTGGACTCCAATCACTAATTCATTGATAACTGTGTGCTCCTCACCACTTTCTAACAAATCGATAAGAATGAATTATCAAAACTCAAAGGCCGTGGTATTTCAAGTCTGAGTTAGCTGCCCATATCTGACAAGGAACCACACCTAAAATAAGGCAACATGGAGTCATGTCTACAAACCACCTTCAAAACCTTCCAGTGGATTTGGCCAATATACATTTTTGCCAGACTACTGCTGGTCATGATGGTCCCCTCCTGGCCATTCTCAACGTTGCACCTCCCCACCCCCAACCACCACCATCAGGATCACTGAATACATGCGTTTTCCAGTACAGATTTTTTTTTTTTTTTGAATACACTTATTTGCCAGAATAGTTAGCCAGAACAGAGTCCTCAAAACCCAGGCTGTCTTGAAATCATGCTGAGAGCAGCAGAAATGTATTACATAGGCCAGTTTATAATCCTGGCTGCACATAAGAATTACCTGGGAAGCTTTAAAAAAAAATTCCCACTCCAAGAGCAGCTGAAAGAATCTCTGGGGTGGGTATCAGTTGAAAAACTTCCTAGGTGATTTTGGTGTGAACTCAGAACAGGGAATACTGTTTTAGGCAAACTTCCAACTTTACTCTTGAGCCTAGTGTTATGTTTCTTATGCTTTGGACCCATACGTATTTTTATGGCTACTGAAAGTATATATTTTCAGGATTCTGTACTTTTCAAAACTTTAAAAACATTTTTTCTATTGCTGGACAGTTGGCAGAGTAGGAGGACCCTAAGCTCACCTTGTCCACGTACACAGTTAGATAACACATCAGTGTAAGTAATCCAGAAAATGACCTGAAGACTGGCAGAACAAACTCCACAACTAAATGTAGAGAAGAGGTCACATTGAAGAGGGTAGGAGACACACTGGGGAGCTAAATGAACTATACGGTCTATGAGAGGGAGGGACCCATGGCCTCAAACTGGAGAGAGAAACTGACTATCACACCAGTGAGCCTGTGCCGGGAGGATGAAGACCCATAACATTTGGCTTTGAAAACCAGAAAGGCTGAATTTCATGAGTTCTTACAATCAGCAAGACTTAAAAACTAGAATTTTCAAAATCCGCAGGCTTAGTTCTGGGAGAGCTGGTAAGGCAAGAGGAAACAGAGCACAAAAAATAGGCTGTGGAGATACGGCTTAGAAGCAGCAGTTTGAAAAACACCCGGGGCATACGAGAGGGAGAGTAGTTTACTAATTTCAGGCCCTGTCCTGGGGGGCCAGAGATCATTGGGAGACTCTCCCAGGAACAAAGGAGCTGGAAGGTGCCATTTTCCTCCTCAGCCCCCCAGCATAAACAAATGGCCACCTGCAGGAACCAACGTGACACTGACACTTGCTACCTAACTTGCTAATACCACACATCCTGCTTTACTCCCTTCACTTCAGCGGATCTGCCCTCTCTAGCCAGGCCTGCTTCAGTCCTAGTGCTTCAGGTTTCCCTCCCCCAGAAGACCAGTGTAAACCTTGCTAGCTCTGTGTATCCTGCCCTCATGCATGTTGAAGATCTGTCCTCTTCCATAGATTCCTGGTCGGAGCCCATCAAAAGCAATGCCACAAGCTTAGCAGTGTGCAAGCAGCCCCGATAGAGGCTAGCACCACTCCCAAGTGACTCCTACCCCAGGGAGAGGGAAAGATTATCACACACACCAGTCAGACTGTGGCCCCAGCAGTGAGTGGAGGGCAGACAGCTGGTCTGACTGTAGGCCCCACTCACCAACAAAAGCTTCTTAAGGGACAACACAAGGAAAGTGCCCTGCAGTTTTGTGCTACTGCATCTCTGGCAAATGCCTGGCCTGACTCAACTCAAGCCAAAGGTGGCCCCAGACTGGCCCACTAACAACACAGAGACCAAACCCTACCCCCAATAAGCAAAGAGCCATTACAGATGATTGGACACAAGGCTAAAGTGTCTCAGCCACAACAGCAGGGCACATGCAACACACAGAAGGGACACCCCTGAAGCACCAGGTTCAGGGGAACAGAGGACACTGCACCGCAGGGCACTGCAGGACCTCTTCTTCATAAGGCCACTACTTTCAAGAGTAGGAGATGTAGCTGACTTTACTAACACACAGAAACAGACACAGAGGGTTAGACAAAATGAGGAGACAGAGGATTGTCCCCCAAATGAAAGAATAGGACAAAACCACAGCAAGAGACCTAAATAAAATGAAGATAAGTAATATTCCTGACAGAGAATTTAAAGTAATGATCATAAAGATATTCACTGGACTTGAGAAAAGTGGAGATCAGTGAGACCCTTGACAAAGACATAAAAAACACACTAGATGGGATAAACAGATAAAAGGAAGCAGGAGAATGAATCAGTGACCTGGAGGACAGAGTATCTGAAAGTCACCAAGCTGAGCAGATGAGGAAAAAAAAAATTATGCAAAATGAGAATGGATTTTAGGAACTCAAACCATCAAGTGTAATAACATTCACATTATAGGGATTTCAGAAAGAGAAGAGAGAAAAGGGGGCAGAAAATTTACTTGAAGAAATCATAGCTGAACACTTCCTGAATCTGGGGAAGGAAAGAGAAATCCAGATCCAGGAGGCACAGAGCTCCTCCAACAAAATCAATCCATGGAGGTCTATGCCAAGACACAAACTAATTAAAATGGCAAAAATTTGTGATAAAGAAGGAATTTTTAAAGCAGCAAAAGAAGACAGTTACACACAAGGGAAACCCCATAAGGCTATCATTGGAGTTTTCAGCAGAAACTCTGCAGGCCAGAAGGGAGTGGCATGATATAATCAAAGTGCTAGAAGGAAAAAATCTGTAGCCAAGAATACTCCATTCAGCAAGGCTATAATTCAGAAGAGAAGGAGAAAGAGTTTCCCAAACAAAAGTTAAAGGAATTCATGACCACCAAACCAGTCCTACAAAAAATGTTAAAGGGGACTCTTTGAGTGGAAAGGAAAAACCATAAATAAGAGTAAGAAAAGTAGGAAGCACACAAGCAGTAAAAATAAGTATATCTGTAAAAATAAGTCAAGGGACTCACAAAATAAAAAGATGTAGTATGATACCATATACCTAAAAGGGGGGGTGGGGGAGAGAGATAAAGAATGGGTTGAAATTTAAATAACCATCAACTTCTGCTGTATGCAGATGTTATACACAAACCTAATGGTAACCACAAATCAAAAACCAGTAATAGATATGAAAAAAATAAAGAAAAAGGAATCCAAATATGTCACTAAAAAGCCAACTAATCAAGAGAGAGGAGAGAAAGGGAAGAAAGGAACAAAGAACTACAAAATCAACCATAAAACAAGTAACAAAATGGTAATAAATACATACCTATCAATAATTACTTTGAATGTAAATGGACTAAACACTCTAATCAAAAGACACAGAGTGACAAAATGGATTAAAAAAAACCAAGACTCATCTGTATGCTGCCTGCAAGAGACTCATTTCAGACCTAAGTACACCTGCAGGTTGAAAGGGAGGGGATGGAGAAGCATTTATCTTGCAAATGGATGTGAAAAGAAAGCCAGGGTATCAATACTTACATTGAACAAAATAGACTGCAAAACAAAGACTGTAACAAGAGGCAAAGAAGGATATTATATTATCATAAAGGGAACAATCCAACAAGAAGATATAACAATTGTAAAAATTTATGCACCAACATGAGAGCACCCAAAAACATAAAGCAGTTAATAACAAACATAAAGGAAGTAATCCATGGTAATACAATAATAGTAGTGGACTTTAACACCCCCCCCTTGCATCAATGGACAGATCATCCAAATAGAAAATCAACAAGGAAACAGGGGCACTGAATGACACGTTGGACCAAATGGATCTAAGAGATATACTCAGAACATTCCATCCTAAAACAGCAAAACACATTCTTTTCAAGTACATATGGAACATTCTCCAGAACAGATCACATATTAGGCCACAAAGCAAGTCTCAACAAATTAAAAAAGACTGAAGTCATACCATGTATCTTCTCTGACCACAATGCTATGAAACCAGAAATCAACCACAAGAAAAAATCTGGAAGGAGCACAAATACATGGAAGTTAAATAACATGCTGTTAAACAATGAATGGATCAACCAAGTACTCAAAGAAGAAATAAAAAAATACATGGAAACAAACGAAAATGAAGACACAGTGGTCCTAAATCTTTGGGATGCAGCAAAAGCTATTCTAAGAGGGAAGTTTATAGCAATACAGGCCTACTTCAAGAAGAAAAATCTCAAATAACCTAAACTTACACGTAAAGGAGCTAGAAAAAGAACAAATAAAACTGCAAACCAGTAGAAAGAAGGAAATAAAAATAATTAGATATTGGCTGAGACCTGATCTGTGACCCCGTGTGTGATCTATTTTGTAGAATATTCCATGTGCACTAGAGAAGAATGTGCATTCTGTTGCTTTAAAATGAAATGCTCTGAATATATCTGTGAAGTCCATCTGGTCCAGTGTGTCATTCAAAGCCCCTGTTTCCTTGTTGATCTTCTGCTTAGATGATCTATCCATTACTGTGAGTGGGGTGTTAAAATCCCCTACTATTATTATATTATTATCAGTGTGTTTCTTTAATTTTGTTATTAATTGGTTTATATAATTGGCTGCTCCCAAGTTAGGGGAATAAATACTTACAATTGTTGTTAGATCTTCTTGTTGGATACACCCTTTAATTATGATATAGTGTCCCTCTTCATCTCTTATTACAGGTCTTTGGTTTAAAATCTAATTTGTCTAATATAAGGATTGCTACCTCAGCTTTCTTTTGATGTCCATTAGCATGATAAATGGTTTTCGACACCCTCACTTTCAATCTGGAGGTGTCTTTGGGTCTAAAATGAGTCTCTTGTAGACAGCATATTGATGGGTCTTGTTTTATTATCCAATCTGATACCCTGTGTCTTTTGATTGGAGCATTTAGTCCATTTACATTCAGAGTAATTACTGAAATATATGAATTTAGGAACATGGCAGGGATGTCCACTCTCACCAGTATTGTTCAACAAAGTACTAGAAGTCCTAGCCTCAGCAATCTCAGCAACAAAAAGAAATGAAAGGCATCTGAATTGGCAAAAAAGAAGTCAAACTCTTACCTCTCACTCTTTGGAGATGACATGTTACTCTATGTGGAAAACCCCAAAAGATTCCACCCCAAAATTGCTAGAACTCATAATAGGATTTCAGCAAAGTGGCAGGATATAAAATCAATGCACAGAAATCAGTTGCATTTTTATACACTAACAATGAGACAGAAGAAAGAGAAATTAAGGAATTGATCCCATTTACAATTGCACCCAAAACCATAAGATACCTAGGAATAAACCTAACCAAAGAGATAAAGGATCGGTACTCTGAAAACTATAGAACACTCATGAAAGAAACTGAGGAAGACACAAGGAAAGGGAAAAACAGTCCATGCTCATGGATTGGAAGAACAAATATTGTTAAAATGTCTATGCTACCCAAAGCAATCTACACATTCAATGCAATCCCTATCAGAATACCATTGACATTTTTCACAGAGCTGGAACAAATAATCCTAAAATATGTATGAAACCAGAAAAGACCCCGAATAGCCAGAGGAATGTTGAAAAAGAAAACCAAAGCTGGTAGCATCACAATTGCGGATTCAAGCTCTATTACAAAGCTGTAATCATCAAGACAGTATGGTACTGGTGCAAAAACAGACACATAGATCAATGGAACAGAATAGAGAGCATAGAGAGCCCAGCAATGGACCCTCAACTCTATGGTCAACTAATCAGGACTAATCCTAACAAAGCAGGAAAGAATATCCAATGGAAAAAAGACAGTCTCTTCAACAAATGGTGTTGGGAAATTTGGACAGCATGTAGAAGAATGAAACTGGACCATTTTCTTACACCATACACACCAAAAAAACCCTCAAAATGGATGAAAGACCTAAATGTGAGACATAAATCCATCAAAATCCTAGAGGAGAACACAGGCAACAACCTCTTTGACCTTGGCCACAGCAACTTCTTGCTAGATACGTCTCCAAAGGCAAGGGAAACAAAAGCAAAAATGAACTATTGGGACTTCATCAAGATAAAAAGCTTTTGCACAGCAAAGGAAACAACTGACAAAACCAAAAGACTACCTATAGAATGGGGAAGATATTTGCAAATGACATTATCAGATAAAGGGCTAGTATCCAAGATCTATAAAGAACTTATCAAACTCAACACCCAAAAACCAAATAATCCAGTCAAGAAATGGGCAGAAGACATGAACAGACATTTCTCCAAAGACATAAAAATGGCTAACAGACACATGAAAAAATGCTCAACATCACTTGGCAAAACTGATGAATGAAGTCAGTAAGGTCACAGGATAAAAATCAATGTACAGAAATCTGTTGCATTTCTATACACTAATAATGAAGCAGCAGGAAGAGAAATCAAGAAAACAATCCTATTTACAATTGCACCAAACAAAACAAAACAAAAAAACCCTAGGAGTAAACTTAACCAAGGAGGCGAAACACCTGTACTCTGAAAACTATAAAATACCGATGAAAGAAATTGAAGATGACACAAATGGAAAGATATTCCATGCTCATGGATTAAAAGAATATTGTTAAAATGTCCATACTACCCAAATCAATCTACAGATTTAATGCAATCCCTATCAAAATACCAACAGCATTTTTCACAGAACTAGAATAAGCAATCCTAAAATTTGTATGTAACCACAAAAGATCCCGAAGAGCCAAAGCAGTCTTGAAAAAGAAAAACAAAGCTGGAGGTATCACAATTCTCAATTTTAAGATACTACAAAGCTGTAGTAATCAAAACAGTATGGTACTGGCACAAAAATAGATAGATAGATACTAGAACAGAATAGAAAGCCCAGAGCTAAACCCATGATTATATGGTCAATTAATCTTTGACAATGGAGGTAAGAATGTGCAATGGGAAAAAGTCTCTTCAACAAATGATGTTGGGAAAACTGGACAGCTACATGCAAAAGAATGAAACTGGACCACTTTCTTATACTATGCACAAAAAAGAAACTCAAAATGGACTTAGGACCTAAATGTGACACCTGAAACCATAAAAATCCTAGAAGAGAACACAGGCAGTAACTTCTTTGACATCAGCCGAAGCAACTACTTTCTAGATCTGTCTCCTAAGGCAAGAAAACAAAAACAAAAATAAACTATTGGGATTACATCAAATAAAAAGCTTCTGTACAGTGAAAGAAACTATCAACAAAACTAAAAGACAACCTGCTAAATGGGAGAAGATATCTGCAAATTACATATCTGATAAAGGGTTAGTATTCAAAATATATAAAGAACTTATACAACTCAACACCAAAAACCCAAATAATCCAATTTAAAAAGGAGCAGAAGAAATGAACAGACATTTCTCCAAAGAAGACATATAGATGGCCAACAGACACATGAAAAGATGCTCAACATCACTCATCATCAGGGAAATGCAAATCAGAATCACAATGAGATATCACCTTACACCTGTCAGAATGGCTAAAATCAACAACACAAGAAACAGCAAGTGTTGGGAGAATGTAGGGATAAAGGAACCCTCTTGCACTGTTGGTGGGAATGCAAACTGGTGCACCACTGTGGAAAATAATATGGAGTTTTCTCAAAAAGTTAAAAACAGTACAACTATATGATTCAGTAATCACACTTCTGGGTACTTACCTAAAGAATATGAAAACACTAATTCAAAAGGGTATATGTACCCTATGTTTATTACAGCATTATTTTCAATAGCCATATTATGGAAGCAGCCCAAATGTCCATCAGAAGATAAATGGACTAAGAGGTGGCATATACATACAATGGAAGATTATTCAGCCATAACAAAGAATGAAATCTTGCCATTTGTAACAACAGTGATGGATCTAGAGGTTATAATGCTAGGAGAAATAACTCAATCAGAGTAAACAAATACCATATGATTTCACTCACATGGGGAATTTAAGAAACATAGCAAAGGAAACAAACAAAGGAAAACAGACGATCCCCAAAACAGACTCTTAACTATAGAGAACAAACTGATGGTTACCAGAGGGGAGGTGCATAAAATAGGTGAAAGGGATTAAGGGTACACTCATTGTGATGAGCACTGAGGAATGTGTAGAACTGCTGAATCACTATATTGTAAACCTGAAACTAACATCACACTGAATGTTAACTATACTGGAATTTTAAAAAACCCCAAAACTCTCCTTTGTACTCTTACAAACTTCCAGCCCCCCAAATCTATGATTCTAAAAAACCATGGAAACCAAGACCCAGAAAATTGGGCCTCATAGAATTTGCACTGAGAAAGCTAGTGGGAGAGGCAGAGTTAGCAAAAAGGAATAGTCTTTTCTCTTTGTTTTATCCCCCCCATATTAATAATCAGAATAGCATTCACTTTTTCCTCATTTTATACAATTATTTTGGCTAAAGTATACTGAATGTGTCCTCTCAATTAACCTTTGTCTGGAAAATGATATGAATAATGGAAATCCTGAGGAATAACTTTCCACTGCCATGTTCCCCTCTCAATAATTTTTTACTTTGTTATCTTAAAATCTGTTTTAATAACAAAATGTGCTTTGAATCCTCATAAGTTCCAATCATTGCTGTGACTCACATAAGTTTCTTCTTTCAGTATTATCTGTTAACTCACTTAAAACAGAACTATTGAATGCATCTGTAATGCTTACGCCAGAAACACAAGGCTGCCTACATCAGAAGAGATCAACTAACTGCCTCACAGAACAAAGACTGAGGCTGAACAAAAGATCCATCAAGCTTCCCCAGAACACACAGACGTCATTGTCATTGTACATTCTAAAGCACAAAGATGGATCTAATCTTTTCCATAAATCTGCCTTACTGGGGACTGGGGAAAAATGTTGATTTTGAGTACTCTTGTAATTACAATGCTCCCACTTAGCAAACAGAATTTAGGACAGTACCTAAAAGTTTCGTGCATTAGTAATATGTCAAGAACTCACTATTATTTGAAAAGCAACAGTACTCATTATGTCCTTAGGTACTCTCCTGGCTAGAATGGTGTGTGGGCTTTCCTGGGCGATGAAAAGCAAGTAAAAATATTAACTTAAAAAAAAATCCTGTCTTTGAAGAGCTTACTATTCAAGACACAGACGCAGAAACAGAAGGACCTAAAGATGGAACAACTTGATAGATATGTAACAAATACATCAATTAAATAACCATTTTTACTGAAGATAAGATGGGATACAAGTATCTTTGTATGTTGTAAATGATGAGTCATTTCAGGCTTATTTTCAGATATGGCAACAACCTGACATGTATTCAGTTGGCTATTTGCCTGAAGAAGTACCAGCCATTTTAACCTGCTGAAATATCACGGCTAGAGGACAAATATGGGTCTGGGGTCATTGCTCCAGGTTGGGCCCACCCTGGAGCTGAAGAGGATCATCAAGGGCATGGGCCAGATCCCAATTTCCATGGGATCTTGGAGAACCCTAAGTAAACAGAACCTCTCCCAGAATGCCATGAGTGGGAGTGGGTCCCCAGAACTGTCTCATTGATCCTAAACTCACCCCGTTCAGTAGCTGGGTCCTTGGACCTTCTACAGTCTTGGGGACCAACCCCAGCTGTACATGGACTAGTTCTTGCTGGGATTAAACTAATTTTCCAGTAGTTATTCACTTAAAATTCTGAAATGTCAACAAAGGTTTTCTTATCTGCTTTTGTGTACCGAAAAATAACCAAAAACTACTTTTGAATAATATCCAATTAAAATTACTCATTTCAAGCCCATTTTTTTCTTAAACTTATTGAGTTCAACTCCCAATACATTATTCTAGTCTATCAAATGTTAACAATTAACACTTATTTTTAAAAGGGCTCTTGCAGCTTAATTTCCTTTAACATCTTAAACTGCATTTATACCTTTAACATAATGATTTTCTAAATAGTTCAGTGACTGCTGACTCGATTAACAAAACCTTTAAAATACTTTAAAAGTTCTTATAAATCTGATCAATTAAAAACATAGTGAATATTAAATTCTCTTAGGTTTCAATTTTACAGATTCACTAAAACTTCACCCAATATCCCTCAAAACTTAAAACTGCAAATATAAATCAGTTCTAAACTACATTTTATTTTATTTTTTAAAGATTGATTTATTTTAGAGAAAGTGTGCATGGGCGTGTGCACATGGTGGGGGAGTGGTAGAGGGGGAAGGCGAAAGAATCCCAAGCAGACTCCCCGCTGAGCATGGAGCCAGACTCTGGGCTTGATCTCAAGACCCTGAGATCATGACCTGAGCCGAAATCAAGACTCGGATGCTTAACCAAGTGAGCAACTCAGGCGCCCCTCTAAACTACATTTTAAATTGGAATCACAAAGTTGATCTACTCTAATAGACCAAATTCTCTAAAACACAATTAATTCTTAAAATGTCAAACATAAACAAATTATTTCTGAACCTAAAACAGAAATTTTAATATTATAGGTTTTATTATTTCTGTACATAAATCTAATTTTTTTCTGGGATTAAAACATAAGTATCCTCTAAAGGGATAACTATGTTATTCCAAATGATTTGGGGTAGCTTTTCTAGCTGACTGAGGTTACACATGGATAGCTACTTGGCCAGGAGGTGTCCCAACAAGAAGGGACAAGTAGGACCCTCTTTTATGGTTGCAATAACAGGGATTCCAGGACTTAAAGGGCCCATCTCCCAGGCTAAGTCAAATCATTATGTAAATCCTCTCCACTAACAGACTTCTGCAACCTTCTCTCAGATTGTGGCTAACTTCTATCACTACTTCATTAGGTCTGCATGTCTTTGTTTCTCTGAGGATATTTACATGTTATCCCATTGGAGTCTATATTTCTCAAGGCTTTGCTGCCTCTACAATCCTCTGATAACCAAATGTTCTTGGGTTCATGGAGTAGAAGAGCCAGTTGAGCCTGGAAGGCCCAGTTATTTGAAATGTCCCATGTGAATCTGGTATTAAAGGGATGACCCCAAAGCAGCTGGGAACTGAAGAGAGAGGTAGGATCAGAAAAGAAAGGTGCTAAGCTGCTCATAACTATCAACATCATAAAAACTTAAGGGGATCATGGAAAGCAATGTGACGCACTGGCTTCCAGGGCCCTAAAACATGGCATCCTCTTGCGGCCATTTGTGGGCCCATAGGCTTCTAGAGTCTGCCTCCTCCCGAGGTCCCACTAGGGCATGTTCGGACCACATGATCCTGCTCCCACTACCTTGGTGGCAGAGCCAAGAGTGAACACCTGACCTAAGGGAAAGGAAAACACTGGGCTGAGCAACTGGATTCACTCCTGAACAAAGACACACAGACTAGGATGGTCACATCAGTGGCATAGCAGGAGTCTGAAGGAGAAAAAGTATTAGTTTTGACCTCACCCCATTTATTCTGGTGAAAAGGAGATTAAAGACCTGCTTATTATAACACTGGAGAAGGTTATAAAATTGTTTCTTTACTTAACAATGACCAAGCTCTGAAAGCTTCCTCCACGATCCTGTTTACTATTTTTTTATAACAGTTTTCATTGATCCTTTCTACAGCCCTTTCAAAAGAGGGTCATCAAAATTGAATTTTGTCCTCTAAGACTGAATGTATTACTTTTTCAGTTGTCAAGGACAGAAACTCATCTCACAGTTTTTAATAAAGAAAAATTTAAGAATACTGGAGACGCTCCAAGCGCAGAAGTGCAGTGGGTCACAGGAATAAGTGGAGTCACACACAGTAAGGACCATTCTCTTCTCTTCTCTGGCCTTTTCCTGTAGGTCAGTACCATTCTTTTCTCTATGGCAGTGTGGCTTTCTCTTTGTGGTGGAAAACAGGCTGCTAACTGCTCCCAAGCTTTACATGTTAGAGCTTCAGACACCTGGAGGGAGACTAACTTTTCTTTCCCGACCAATACTAGTTCCCCGATGCCAAAATGAGATCAGTGCACAGATAGTCTAAATACACCGACTACAGCTGGGAGGCAGGATTTGGTTATCCTAACATGGTGCTTCGGATCTACCTGTGTGAAGGGGGGGGGAGGCTCTCAACAATGGAGTACTAGGAAGGGAATACCTTACTTGGCCACAATATGGAGATGACTACTGCCAAACACTACTAGAAGGACATCTTAATCCCTTATACTTCATATCATTATTTAGATGGTTCAACATTAGGCTTTCTCTGAAATAAATTACATTTCTCATTTACATTGTTTGAATTTCTTTTGAATCAGAAAGGGAGAACATTAAAAAAAATCTTATTTATATTAAACTTAGGTGACAAACTGCAAAACCTAATTTCCTGGAAATTTCTAGTGAGTGAACAGGTAGTCAATAACCTAATGATTTAGCTGCGATTTCCGCCTTGCAGTATTAGGTACTTTTTTTTACTTCTCTTTTTTAGGAAGATATCCTTCTCTTTTGAGGTCCAAGGGAGAAAAATCTATTTATAGTTTCTGACAACAAATATTATAGATAAGCAGTACATTGGGATCAGATTAAAATGATATATATTTTGGAATTTTCAAAGTTATATACATATATTGTCAAGTACACCGGGAAGATTCTACGGGATAGGTCATATGTTAAGCCACACGTCTTAATAAATTTAAAAAGTTTGAAATCAAACTTCTTACTCTCTCTTTTCACAGATGACATGATACTTTATATGGAAAACCCAAAAGACTCCACCCCCAAATTACTAGAACTCATACAGCAATTCAGTAATGTGGCAGGATACAAAATCAATGCACAGAAATCAGTTGCTTTCTTATACACTAACAATGCAACTGTAGAAAGAGAAATTAGAGAAATGATTCCATTTACAATAGCACCAAAAACCATCTAAGATACCTCGGAATAAACCTAACCAAAGAGGTAAAGGATCTATACTCTATGAACTCCAGAACACTCATGAAAGAAATTGAAGAAGACACAAAAAGATGGAAAAACATTCCATGCTCACGGATCAGAAGAATAAACATTGTTAAAATGTCTATGCTACCCAGAGCAATCTATACCTTCAATGCCATCCCGATCAAAATTCCAATGACATTTTTCAAAGTGCTGGAACAAACAATCCTAAAATTTGTATGGAATCAGAAAAGACCCTGAATCGCCAAGGAAATGTTAAAAAAGAAAAACAAAGCTGGGGGCATCACGTTGCCCGATTTCAAGCTATATTACAAAGCAGTGATCACCAAGACAGCATTGTACTGGCACAAAAACAGACATATAGACCAATGGAACAGAACAGAGAGCCCAGATATGGACCCTCAACTCTATGGTCAAATAATCTTCGACCAAGCAGGAAAAAATATGCAATGGAAAAAAGACAGTCTCTTCAATAAATGGTGCTGGGAAAATTGGACAGCCACATGCAGAAGAATGAAACTTGACCTTTCTCTAACACCATACACAAAGATAAACTCAAAATGGATGAGAGACCTCAATGTGAGACAGGAATCCATCAAAATCCTAGAGGAGAACATAGGCAGTAACCTCTTTGACATCGGCCACAGCAACTTCTTTCAAGATACATCTCCAAAGGCTAGTGAAACAAAAGCAAAAATGAACTTTTGGGACTTCATCAAGATAAAAAGCTTCTGCACAGCAAAGGAAACAGTCAACAAAACAAAGAGGCAACCCACAGCATGGGAGAAGATATTTGCAAATGACACTACAGATAAAGGGCT
This sequence comes from Halichoerus grypus, assembly GCF_964656455.1. Lineage (NCBI taxonomy): Eukaryota > Metazoa > Chordata > Mammalia > Carnivora > Phocidae > Halichoerus > Halichoerus grypus. Next base: position 60,311,302 of record NC_135715.1, on the reverse strand, counting down.
GGTATTCAAGATCCATAAAGAACTTCTCAAACTCAACACCCAAAAAACAAATAATCAAGTCAAAAAATGGGCAGAAGACATGAACAGACACTTCTCCAAAGCAGACATACAAATGGCTAACAGACACATGAAAGAATGTTCATCATCATTAGCCATCAGGGAAATTCAAATCAAAACCACACTGAGATACCACCTTACACCAGTTAGAATGGCAAAAATTGACAAGGCAAGAAACAACAGATGTTGGAGAGTTGTGGAGAAAGGGGAACCCTCTTACACTGTTGGTGGGAATGCAAGCTGGTACAGCCACTTCGGAAAACAGTGTGGAGGTTCCTCAAAAAATTAAAAATAGAGCTACCCTATGACCCAGCAATTGCACTCCTGGGTATTTACCCCAAAGACACAGATGTAGTGAAAAGAAGGGCCATATGCACCCCAATGTTCATAGCAGCAATGTCCGCAATAGCCAAACTGTGGAAGGAGCCGAGATGCCCTTCAACAGATGAATGGATAAAGAAGATGTGGTCCATATATACAATGGAATATTACTCAGCCATCAGAAAGGATGAATACCCAACTTTTACATCAACATGGATGGGACTGGAGGAGATTATGCTAAGTGAAATAAGTCAATCAGAGAAAGTCAATTATCATACGATTTCACTTATTTGTGGAACATAAGGAATAACCTGGAAGACATTAGGAGAAGGAAGGGAAAAATGAAGGGGGGGAAATCGGAGGGAGAGATGAACCATGAGAGACTATGGACTCTGAGAAACCAACAGGGTTTTAGAGGGGAGGGGGGAGGGGGGATTGGTTAGCCCGGTGATGGGTATTAAGGAGGGCATGTACTGCATGGAGCACTCACTGGGTGTTATATGAAAACAATGAATCGTGGATCACCACATCAAAAACTAATGATGTATTGTACGGTGACTAACATAACATAATAAAATAAAATTAAAAAGGAAAAAGAAGTTTGAAATCATATCAACCATCTTTCTGGCCACAATGATATGAAACTAAAAATCAATTACAAGAAAAAAATTGGCAAATTCACACATACGTGGAGATTAAACAACATGGTATTGAACAACCAAAGGGTCAAGTAAGAAATCAAAAGAGAATTGAAAAATTACCTTGAGAAAATTGAAAATGTAAATACAACATACCAAACTTATGGGATGTAGCAGAAGCCATTCGAAGAGAGAACTTTATAACAATAAATGCCTGTATCAAGAAACAAGAAAGATCTCAAATAAATAGCCTCACTTTACACCTCAATGAAGTAGGAAAACAACAAACAAAACCCAAAGTTAGCAGAGGAAGAAAATAACAAAGATCAGAGCAGAAATACATGAAATAGAGACTAAAAAGGTAATAAAGAAGATCTATGAAACTAAGATGTGTTATTTTTTTAAATTTTAATTCCGGTGTAGTTAATATACAATGTTATATTCATTTCAGGTGTACAATATAGCAATTTAACAATTAAGAGGTGGTTTTTTGAAAGAGAAACAAAATTGACAACCTTAGAGAGACCCACCAATAAAAAAAGAGAGGACTCAAAATCAGAAATGAAAGCAATGTTACAACTGATAGCACAGAAATACAAAGGATCATAGATACTAGGATGAAAAATGATATGGCAATAAATACAACAGCCTAGAAGAAATGGATAAATTCCTAGAAACATACAACCTACCAAGACTAAATCATGAGGAAACAGAAAATCTGAACAGATCAATGACTAGGAAGGAGATTGAATCAGTAATCAAAACCTCCCAATCAACAAAAAGTCCAGGACCAGATGGCTTCACTGGTGAAATCTACAAAACATTTAAAGAATTTATGCCAATTCCTTCTCACACTCTTCTAAAAAATAGAAGAGGAGGGAACACTTCCAAACATTTTATGAGTTCAGCATTGCCCTGATACCAGAACCAGACTAGGGTGCCACAAGAAAAAGAAATTACAGGCTAATATCCCTGGTGAACACAGATACAAAAATGCTCAACAATATATTAGCAAACTGAATTCACAAGATATTAAAAAGATCATACTTGGGCGCCTGGGTGGCTCAGTTGGTTAAGCGACTGCCTTCGGCTCAGGTCATGATCCTGGAGTCCCGGGATCGAGTCCCACATTGGGCTCCCTGCTCAGCAGGGAGTCTACTTCTCCCTCTGACCCTCCTCCCTCTAATGCTCTCTGTCTCTCATTCTCTCTCTCGCAAATAAATAAAATCTTTAAAAAATAAAAAATAAAAAAAATAAAAAATAAAAAGATCATATACCATGTTCAAGTGGGATTTATTCCAGGATTACAATGGTTAAACATTAATCAATGCAATATACCACGTCAACAAAATGAGGATAAAAACTCTCAACATACTAGGTATTGAGGGAATGTACCTCAATATAATAAAGGCCATATGTGACAAGCCAACAGCTAAATCTTACCCAATGGTGAAAAACTGAAAGCTTTTCCTCTAAGATCAGGAACAAGACAAGAATGGCCTCTCTCACTACTTTAATTCAACATCATATTGGAAGTCTTAGAGTCATTAGACAAGAAAAAGAGATAAAAAGCATCCAAATGAAAAGGAAGAAGTGAAACTGTGCCCTATTTGCAGATGACATATTATATATAAAAAAGCCTGAAGAGTTCACCAAAAAAAAATTAGAACTAATAACTAAGTTCAGTAAAGCTGCAAGATACAAAATCAATATATAAAAATCTGTTGCATTTATATACACAAATAGCTATCAGAGAAATTAAGAAAATCCCATTTACAATTGCATCAAAAAAACAGGATTAAATTTAAGCAAGGAGATGACAAACTTGTACACTGAAAATTATGAGACACTGATGAAAGAAATTGAAGATGACATAAATAAATGGAAAAATATTCCATGCTAATGGATTGGAAGAATTAATATTGTTAAAATGTCCATACTATCCAAGGCAATCTACAGATTCAATACACTCCCTATCAAAACTCCAAAGGTATTTTTCATAGAAATAGAACAAATGGTCCTAAAATTTGTATGGAATCACAAAAGACCCCAAATAGCTAAAGCAATCTGGAGAAAGAAGAATAAAGCTAGAGGCACCACACTTCCTGATTTCAAACTATATTTACAAAGCTACAGTAATCAAAACAGTGGTATTGGCATAAAAACAGACATATGGATCAACTGAAACAGAATAGAGGGCCCAGAAATAAAGACACACATACATGGTCAATTTATGACAAAGGAGCAAGAAAACCCCCAAAACAATGGGTGATAATCTCTTTAATAAATGATGTTGAAAAACAGGACAGCTACATGCAAAAGAATGAAACTGGACTGCTATCTTATACCACTCACAAAAATTAACATGAAACAGAGTAAAGATTTAAATGTAAGATTTGAAGCCATAAAACTCCCAGAAGAAAACATAGGGAGAAAGATCTTTGACATTGTCTTAGCGATAATTTCTTGGATAGTCACCAAAAAACTACAGGCAACAAAAGTTAAAATAAACAAATGGACATAAATAAGAATTAACTCAAAATGGATTAAAGACTTGAATGTAAGACCTGAAACTTAAAACTCCTAGAAGAAAACATGGGTGGTAAGCTCTTGACATCAGTCTTGGTGATGACTTTTTGGATTTGACACTAAATACAAAAGTGACAAAGGCAAAAATAAACAAGTAGGACTAAATCAAACAAAAAAGCTTCTGCACAGCAAAGGAAACCATCAACATAATAAAAAGGCAACCTACTGCATGGGAGAAAATATTTGTAAATCATTTATCTGATAAAATATCCAAAATATATAAAGAACTTTACAACTCAATAGCAAAAAAACCAACCTGATCTAAAAGTGAGCAGAGACCTAAATAGACATTTTTTCCAAAGACATATAGGTGTGCCAACAGACATAAGATGCTCAACATCACTCATTGTCAGGGAAAATGCAAATCAAAGCCACATGAAATATCACCTTATACCAGTCAGAATGGCTATTTTCAAAAAGACAAGAAATAACAAGTATTGGTGAGAAAGGACATGGAGAAGAGGAAACTCTTTTGCACTGTTGGTGGTAATGTAGACTGGTGCAGCCACTATGGAAAACAGTATAAAGGTTCCTCAAAAAGTTAAAAACAGAATTACCCTACCATCCAGAAATTCCTTCTGGGTATTTATCTGAAGGAAACAAAAATACTAACTCAAAAAAATACCTGCACTCCCATGTTCTTTGCAGCATTATTTATAATAGCCAAGAAATGCACACAACCTAAGTGCCCAGTGATGGATGAACGGATAAAGAAAAGTCACACATACACAGGAATATTACTCAGCCATAAAAAAGAAGAAAATAATTTGCAACAACATGGATGGGCCTTGAGGGCATTATGCTAAGTGAAATTAAGTCAGACAGGGAAAGACAAATGCTGTATGATCTCTCTTCTATGTGGAATCTAATAGATACAGAGATCACATTGGTAATTGCCAGTGGTGGGAAGCTGTATGTGTGGGGGTGAAATGGGTGAAACTGGTCAAAAGGTATAAACTTCCAGGCAGAAAATAAGTAAGTCATGGGGATATAATGTACAGCATGGTGACTACAGCTACATAAGCCTCTACTGCATATTTGGGGGGGCGCCTGGGTGGCTCAGTCAGTTAAGTGTCTAACTTTGGCTCAGGTCATGATCTTGGGGGTCCTGAGATCGAGCCCTGTGTTGGGCTCCCCATTCAGCAGGGAGTCTGCTTGTCCTTCTCTTTCTGCCCCTCCTCCCACTCATGCTCTCTCTCTCTCTCAAATAAATAAATGTTAAAAAAAAACTCTATTGCATATTTGAAAGTTTCTGAGAGTAGATCTTAAAAGTTCCGGTGATGGATGTTAAGTAGACATAATTGTGATCATTTTTCAATGTATCAAATCATTATGTTGTACATCTGAAACTAATATAATTTTGTTAATTATATCTCAATTAAAAAATACCAAGGAAACAAATCAACATCAAAGTTCCTGAAGTAGGGGCGCCTGGGTGGCTCAGTCAGTTAAGTGTCTGCCTTCAGCATAGGTCATGATCCCAGAGTCCTGGGATCGAGCCCGATGTCAGACTCTGCTCCGCTGGGAGTCTGCTTGTCCCTCTCCCTCTGCCCTGTTCATGCATTCTGTCCATCTCTCTCTCTCAAATAATAAATAAAAAATAAATAAAAAAATATGAATCAGTAGTCTGGGGGGATATGCATTTTTAATCAAACACTCTAGGTGACTTTGGTGCAGGTTGTTTAGAAAAATAACTTCTATATATATATATTATGCAAAAGCAGAAAAGGGCATTTGAAAGCTAATATGGTCATTTCTTCAAAGGAGGTTTATCTATGTGTTTCTAGAAGTTTTGGGTCTGTATTACAATGAAACGTAGCATGTGTGAGGACAAGTACTGCTTGACTAAAGTAATTAAAAATTCTTAGGCTTAGGTGTAATAAACAGTATTTTGATAAACAGAATCAGCCTTGTGTTACAGGTTTTACAAAGCATAAATCCATTTCTCCCCTCAAAGTACCTCCTAACATACTACATAACTTTTGTTACATTTATTTTTATTTTTTAAAGATTTATTTATTTGAGAGAGAGAGAAAGAGCACAAGCGGGGGGAAAGGGCAGAGGGAAAGGGACAAGCAGACTCCCTGTTCAGTGGGGAGTGAGATGCAGGGCTTGATCCCAGGGCCCCAAGATCACAACCTGAGCCAAAGTCATATGCTTAACCAACTGAGCCACCCAGATGCCCCTAATTTTTGTTACATTTATTATCTGTGTCTTCCTGCTAGTATATCAATTTCACAAGGGCAGGGATCTCTGCATTGTTTACTGCTGTATTCTGAGCTCACGGTGCCTGGCACAGAGTAGGTACTCTGTAAATTAAATACACTGAATGAGCAACTGGTTAAATTTAGGCATGATGTAAGTTCCCTGTGACCTCAAGATTACAGGTCTGTGTTGATGCCAAAGACTGCCATAAGGGTTAATTATGGTGGCAGATGCTGTTGCAGGACTGTTTCTTATTCCCAAGTGCCAGTATGAGAGCAGCAGGGCCCAGTAGAAGCCAGAGGGCCATGCGTGAGCAGAGATCAAGAACAGGGCCACACAGGCAGCAGGCCATACTCTTCCTAGGTAGGTGGCCTTGTCTCTTAGTGTGATGATGCTCAAGCTGCTGCCCTTGCTAGTTCCATTCCTTATGGACATTTTTACAACGGCTATAACTGTACAATTGTAAATCATTAATCTATGTCACCCGTAATAGGCTTCATCACCCTCTTTCTAGTTAAGTTGCCGGTTTCTGCCATAAGCAAACTGTAGGTGCTTACTAAGCGTTACTGAGCCCCACGAGCTCCACTGGCTTTGGGGTCAGACAAGAGGATGGTGCTAATGCACATTAAAATGCTGCTTTAGCTATCCAATTCAAGAGGAAAGAAGCACTGTATTTGTATTTTTTTTATTTTACCTAGTACATCATGGCTTTTATATATTCTAAATACAAATCTTACAATGTCTATGCAGTGGGCTCTAATGAAAGGCCCCCCCAAACTATCCCCTAAAAATGGCTGAAAATATGAGTATTTTTCTCCAATGTTTATTACTTTTCAAATATACAAAAAATGTTGAAGGAATAGTACAAGGGACACCCTACCTACAACAGTTATTTTGTCTTATTTTCTTTACCTACATGTGTACGGATATATTTTATACATCTATCTTTTATCCTTCAATTTGTCTATATGTATATACATATTTATGAGAATATGTAGATGTGGTAGAATCTATATATAGCTTTTTGCTGAGCCTCCTGAAAGCAATTTGTGGCTCTCACAACATTTTACTCCTACATATTTCAGCCTGCATCTCCTAAGAATAATTTAGGCATACCCCATTTACGTGGCTGAGATGAGCGCATGTTCATATGTATCAGTCAAGCATCGTGAATTCTTGTCTCAGGCGGAAGGGTGCTTTGTTATAGTCTGGAGAGAGGCCCCCGAAGTTGGGAGGTCCTGGCAGGCACCAATTCAGCTACTGGCAGAGCCCCCTCTGTGCATGTGAACCCTGAGTGAGTGAGCTGCTTGTTAGCTCTGTGGCCCGGGGCAAGTGGCTTACCAGCTCGGATGATGATAGCGCTGGTGGCGATAATGATAATAGTAGCCCAGCAAACACTTACTAGACCTTACCATGTGCCAGGACTTATTATTCTAGAGCTTCTTCCTAGGAGGGACGTCACCAAGACGGTGACACCGGTTGTTCCTGCCTTTGTTCCCCTTCGCAACAACAACTAACAGCTATTCTCGAACAAGACATTACTGAGAAAATACTAGACCTGGGGGGTAAGGCTGAAGCACCCTCTGGACCACAGAAACCAAGACAGATTCATTAGAAGGGTAAGAGAAGCAACTACACCTTCACCGCTTTGCCCCTCCCCCAGGAGAGCGTAGCGCCATACAGAGAGGTCTCCCCTGGGCCTCCAGTGGGAAAAGAGAGCCTCGGATGGACATCCAGCTCCCACAGCACTGTGGGTTGCTTGTTGGGAGCCCCCACTCCTGTCTCACCTCATGACGATCGTGAAGGACTCTGTAAAGCTTGACTGGAAATATGATTGTGATGGAGAAGTTGGGAGGGGCTTGCAACAACCAGCACATGGATCTTGGCACACTGAGTTTCTACTTGCAGCACCCAAGCAGTAGTCCCAACCAACTCTGCTTATCTGCAGAGCCAAAATGGTGGCACAGTCTGACCAGGGAACTAGAACACAGGTCTGCCTGCTTCAGGACTTCAAATGAAACAAGGCTTCACAGCTCTGGAGCCTGGTCTATCCCCTCACCCAGGCAGGGAGCTGAGTCATAGTCCTGCCCACTACCAAGTATAGCTCCTGGCCCTGCCTAACCAGGAAGCCAGGCTGGAACACCTGAAAGCTGCATAGCCCAGCAACCCTTAACTGGAGTTCAAAAGGCAGAACCAGGCCAGTGGCACCATTTAGCCAGGGTACTTGAGGTGTGGGTTGACTTGAGTCAAGACCACAAAGAGCCTTGCCAGGCTTGGAGCCAGTTCTCTGTTCCACCCAGGCAACGGAGTTAATTCATAGTTCCATCCACTGGTGAGTAGAGCTCCCAGCCCCACCCAGCCAGAGAGCCTTCCAGAACACCTGGGAAGTTAGATGAAGTTATCTCTCCTGCTCTGTCTGGAAGGGGAGCTAATTCATAGCTTCACTCACTGCTGAGGGTAGCTTTAGGCCCTGCCTGACAGGGAAGCCTGGCCTGAGCACCTGGGTAATAGTTTGGCCCAGTAGCACTAGAGCAGAAATCCCAGCCAGTAGCTCTGCCTATCTTCAGAGGCAAGCTGGTGACCCAGTCTAGAAAGAGGTGGGTGCACAAATCTGCCTGATTAGCTCTCCAAACAAGAGTCTTGTCAGCCTTGGAGTGTGCTCTGTGTGCAACCTACCCCCTTACCCCTCTGGGACAGGGAAGCTTACCTGCAGCCCTGCCCAGTGCTGAATACGGCCTCCAACCATGCTAACCAGGAAACCTAACCAGAGCTCCTGGGAATCTCAGCAGCTCACCCCACAGCCCTGATTACTGTGATATTTGAACAGAAAATCCAACTAGTGGCTTTGCACCCACAGAGTCAAGATGGTGACCCCATCTGTCCAGGGAGCTTAGCGTGTAGGTCTGTGTGATTTGATTCCCAAAGAGCCTTGCCAGACTTGGGGACTGTTCTCCAGCCCCAACCATGCAGGGAAGGTAATTTATTGCCACACCCAAAGCAGGAAAGAATCTCCAACCTCACCTGATCTGGAAACCTAACCAGAGCTCCCAGGAATCTGTATGGCCTATTTTGCAATTCCTATTATAGAAGTACTGAGTGGAGAACCCAGCCAGTAGCCCACCCATCTAAAGAGCTAGGATAGTGCTAGGGAACTTGTCAGGCCAGGGAACGTGGTGCAAGCTTATTCTAATTTGATCCCCAAACAATAGCCTTGCCAGCTTTGGGGTCTGTATGGGGCCATGCCTGGGTAGAGAAACTAATTTGTAGCCCCATCCACTGCTGAATACAGTTTTCAGCCCACCCGACTAGGGGACCTAATGGGAGCACATGAGAAGCTGTATAGTCCACCCTACAGCCCTGCTTACAGTGGCACATGAATGGAGAGCACAGCACAGGGCTTCCCCCATCTGCAGAGCAAAACTGGTAGCCCTCTCTGCCCAGGATATTCAGTGCAAAGTCTATCCTGATTCAGTCCTCAAATAATGAGCAGTGCAGGCCTTGAAGCCTATTCTGCTACCCACTAGGACAGGGAAGCTAATTAATAGCCCTGCCTATTGCAGAGTATAGTATCCAGTCGCAACTATCTGGGAAGCCTGACCAGAGAACTCAGGCATTCATGGAGCCCATCCTACAACCTTGCTTGAACAGGGAACCAAGAACAGTCCTATCCAGCATTATCAGCCAGTAGCAGCCCTCCCCAACCCCCATCATGACCTCAGAGCCTGGTCAGTGGCCTCATCCAAAAATGGACCCTGGTAGCAAGCTCCACCTGCTCAAGTATGTTATCAGCTGACATGTCCTGAACCCCAAGCTGAGCAGACTGGTGAAGGACTGCCTGCCAAAGTGAACCTACAAAGTCTGGAAAAGGAAATAGCTTACTCAAATGCACAGATACTGATATAAGGAACCAAGGATCATGAAAAATCTGGTAAACATGACAGCACCAAAGGAAATTAATAAAGCTCCAATAACTGACTTAAAGAAATGGAGATCTATGAAATCTATGAACCATCAGAAAAAGCATTAATATTCCTCTTAAAGATGCTTAATGAACTATAGTGCACAGACAACTAAATGAAATTAGGAAAACAATTCATGAACAAAATGAGTTCAATAAAGAAATGGAAGCCATAAAAAAAAAATCAACAAAATGAACAGAAATCCTAAAGCTAAAAAAAATACAATGAATGAAATAGAGAGCTTCAAAAGCAAACTCGACCATGCTGAAAAAAGAATCAATGACCTAGCAGATAGAACACTGGAAATTATCCAGTCAGAGGAGCAAAAAGAAAAAGGAATGAAAAATAGTGAAGAAAGCCTACAGGATGTAAGTGACACAATCAAAAGAAACAATATCCACATTATGGGAATTCCAGAAGATAAAGAGAAAAGGACAGAAAGTAGATTTAGAGCAATAATAGCTGAAAACTTCCCAAACCTGTGGAGAGAAACGGACATCCAGAAACATGAAGCCTAAAGGACCTCAGATAGGTTGAACCTAAATAGGACTCTACCACCATGCATTATAATTAAAATTTCAAAAGTTGAAGACAAAGAATTCTGAAAGCAGCAAGAGAGAAGAGACATGTTCTATGCAAAGTCACTCCCATCACACTATTGGCAGGTTTCTCAACAGAAACTTTTCAGCCAGGAGTGAATGGGACTATATATACAAAATATTAAGAGAAAAACTCTCAACCAAGAATTGTATACCCAGCAAAGTTGCCCTTCAGAAATGGAGAGACAGATTTTCAAAAACAAACAAAAGCTGAGGGAGTTCATCACCACTAGACCTGTTTTACAAGAAGCTAAAGGGAGTTATTTGAGTGGAGTTAAAGGACACAATTTAACATCATAAAAACATAAGATATATGAAATTCACTGATAATGGTAAATATATGGTCAAAGTTAGAGTCTGTAATATGTTCATGATGGTGTGTAATTCACTTACAACTTTAGTTTAAAAGTTAAAAAAACAAGCATAGTAAAAATAACCACAGATGCAATAATCTGTTATGGGATAAAAGTATAAAAATATATAAAGTGTAACATCAAAAATATAAATGTGAGTGGGAAGAGAAGTAAAAGTGTAAAGTTTAGGAATGCTATGGAAGTTGTTATCAGTTTAAAATAGGGCATTACAGGGGTGTCTGGCTGGCTCAGTTGGTGGAGCATGTAACCTTGATCTCAGGGTCATGGGCTTGAGCCCCTTCATGGGGGTAGAGATTACTTAAAAAAATAAATAAAATAGGGTGTTATAATTGTAAGATATTTTATGTATGCTTCATGGTTATTGTAAGGGAAAAACCTACAGTAATTAAACAAAAGAACATGATACAGAAGTCAAGGCATATTGATCCTGAAAGATATCAATATATTTAAATACATATGTACATATACATATAAAAATATATAAAATATGTACATAAAATATATATAAAATATATACATAAAATATACATAAAAGCATAAGAAGCAAGGAACAATAAGTCTACAAAACAGCCAGAAAACAATGAACAAAATGGAAATATTAAGTACATCAGTAATTATTGTAAATGTAAATGGATTAATTTCTCTAATCAAAAGATAGAGAATGGCTGAATGTATTAAGAAAAACACCAAACTCTAATGATATGTTGCCTACAAGAGACTGACTTTAGCCTTAAAGATACATGTAGACTGAGAGTAAAAGAATGGAAGAAGAGGGCGCCTGGGTGGCTCAGTTGGTTAAGCGACTGCCTTCGGCTCAGGTCATGATCCTGGAGTCCCTGGATCGAGTCCCGCATCGGGCTCCCTGCTCGGCAGGGAGTCTGCTTCTCCCTCTGACCCTCCCCCATCTCATGTGCTTGCTCTCTCTCATTCTCTCTCTCTCAAATAAATAAATAAAAAATCTTTAAAAAAAAAAAAAAAGAATGGAAGAAGATATTCAAGCACATGTTAATCAAAAAAAAAAAAAAAAAGCAAGGACACCTATATTTATATCAAACAAGACAGACTTTAAACAAATAATGGAAAGACGATACAAAAATGGCCATTATATAATGATAAAGGGGTCAATCTTTCAAGAAAATACAGCAATTTTGAATATTTATACCCCAACATTGGTCCACTTAAATATATAAAGCAAAACCTAACAGAAATAAACACCAATAAATAATAGTCGGGGTCTTTGTAAAACACTCTTAACAGTGGATTAGTCATCTACACAGAGAATCAATAAGGAAATGGCAGTTTTGAGCAATATTATAGACCAAATGAACCTAACAGACATGTACAGAACAACCTATCCAACAAAGCAGAATACATACTCTTCTCAAGCACACATGAAAAATTTTCTAGGATAGACCATAATCTAGGTCACTAAACAAGTGTTAGCAAATTCCAGAAGACTGAAATCCTACCAATATCTTCTCTGAACACAGTGGTATGAAACTAAAAAATCAATAATGAGGAAAACTATTAAACTCACTAATACATGGAAATCACACAATGCTCTCTTGAACAACCAATGGATCAAAGAATAAATTAAAGGAGAAATTTATAAGTATCTTTAGACAAATGAAAATGAAGACATACCAAAACTTATGGGATGAAAATGAAAAAGTACCAAAACTTATGGGATGCAACCAAAGCAGTTGTAAGAGTGAAGTTCATAGCAATAAATACCTACATAAGCAACAAGAAAGATATCAAGTAAACTTAACTTTGCCTCAAAGAAGAGCAAACTAAGCCCTTTAGCTGAAGGAAGGCAATATTAAAGACTAGAACAGAAATATATGAAATAGAAGGAAAGCAATAGGAAAGATTTTAAAAATTAGTGTTGGTTCTTTAAAAACACAAAACAGACAAAAATTTAGCTAGACACACCAAGAAAAAAAGAGCAAGGACCCAAATAAACAAAATTATAAATGAAAGAGGAGACATTACAACTGATATTATAGAAATTTAAAGATAAGAAGCTACTATGAACACTACAAACTGGACAATCTAGAATAAACAAAAAAAAAACTTAGAAACATCCAACCTACTGAATCATTAAGAAATAGAAAATCTAAAAAGACCAATTACTAGTAAGGATACCGAATCAGTAACCAAAAATCTCCCAACAAAGAAAACCCCAGGACCATATGGCTTCACAGGTGAATCTTACCAAATATTTACAGAAGAATTAACATGAATCCTTAATGCTTCCAAAACATCGAAGAGAAAGGAATACTCCCAAACTCATTTTACAAGGACAGTATTACCCAGATACAAAGCCAGAAAAGGACACTACAAGAAAACTACAGGCCCATCCGTGATAAATATAGATGCAAAAATTCTCAATAAAGTAGTAGCAAACCAAATTCAGTGGCACATTAAAAGGATCATTTGCCATGATCAAGTGAGATTTAGCCTTGGGATGCAAGATGTTTCAACATATGCAAATCAATAAATGTGATAATAGAATGAAAGAAAAATCATATGATCATCTCAATAGATGCAGAAGCATATGACAAAACTCAACGTCCTTTCATGATAAAAATTCTTAACAAATGAGGTACAGAGGGACCATATCTCAACATGATAAAGGCCTTCTATGACAAGCCCACAGTGAACATCACACTCAATGGTGAAAAATTGAAAGCTTTCCCTCTAAAATCAGGAACAAGACCATGGTGCCCACTCTCATTACTCCTATTCAACATTGTACTGGAAGTCTGAGCCAGAATAATCAGGCAAAAAATAAATAAATAAAATAAATAATTTTTAAAAAAATTTAAAAAAGATAGGGAGGAGCAAGATGGCGGAGGAGTAGGAGACCTAAATTTCGTCTGGTCCCAGGAATTCAGCTAGATAGGGATCAAACCACACTGAACACCTATGAACTCAACAAGAGATCGAAGAAAAGAATAGCAGCAACTCTCTGAACAGAAAAGCAACCACTTTCTGGAAGGTAGGATGTGCAGAGAAGTGAATCCGAGTTGATATTTGGGAGGATAGACGGCGGGGGAGGGGGCCTCCGTTGGCTGCTTCTGGCAAGTGATAGAGCAGCGGGGCACAAAATCAGAACTTTTAGAAGTCGGCTACGCCGAGGGACATCGCTCCAGTGGCTAAGCGGGGGGTGGAACCCTCATGGGAAAGTGTAGTCTCAGGACCGTCGGGGTCACAGAAAGACCAGGGGTGCCCGAGTGCAGCAGAGCTCCCAGGTGTCAGAGCGGGGAAGCCGGCTGCAGAGACGGAGCTGAGGAGTGGGCTCTCAGCTCGGGATTGCCATAAACCGTGATCTGCGGCACAGTCGGGCCACTGCTCTTCCAGCAGGGACCCAACAGGCGGTAGATCCAGGGAGACTCCACACAGGGTCGGGTGCCAGAGACAGAAACGCTCGGTCACAGGCCGGGTGAGCACGGAGTGTGGCCAGAGACCAGGGAGATGGGAGTGATTGACTGCTTTTCTCTGGGGGCTCACTGAGGAGTGGGGGCCCGAGCTCTCAGCTCCTCCAGGGCGGAGATTCGGAGGCCGCCATTTTCACTCTCGGCCTCCAAAGCTGTACGGAAAGTTTGCAGGGAACAAAAGCTCCTGAGAGCAAACCCAAGCAGATTACTTAGCCTGGACCAGGCAGGGGCAGGGCAATTCCTCCACCGGCAAAGACATTTGGGAACCACGGCAACAGGCCCCTCCCCCAGAAGATCAGCAAGAACAGCCAGCCAAGACCAAGTTTACCGATCAATGAGAATGGCAGAACTCCAGCACTAGGGGAATACAGCACATAGAATTCATGGCTTTTTCCCCATGATTCTTTAATCTTACAAAGTTAATTTTTTAACTTTTTTTTTGAATTTTTCTTTTTCCCTTTCTCAACCAACATCTTATCAATCCCTTTTTTAAAAATCGTTTTTACTTTTCATTTTGAGTCATATTCTATCCCTTCATAGTAGTTACCCTTATTTTTGGTATATATATATATATATATATATATATATATAAGTTGTTCTCTCTTTAAAATTTTGGGATACAGTTTCTTCTAACAGACCAAAATATACCCTAAATCTCTAGTGTATGGCTTTGTTCTAGTCTCCTGCCTGATCACATTCTCTCCCATTTTTTTTTAAATCCTTTCTTTTTTCAACCAAATTCTTATCTTATCAATTCCTTTTATAAAATCTTTTATAATTTTCATCTTTACAGTCATATTCCATCCCTTCATTGTATTTACCCTTATTTTTGTACATATATAAGTTTTTCTTTCTTTAAAATTTTGGGAAGCACTTTCTTCTAACAGACCAAAATATGCCCAAAATCTAGTGTGTGGCACTGATCTATGCACTAGCCTGATCATATTTGATCATATTCTGTTTTTTGTTTGTTTGTTTTATCTTTTTCTTTTTCTTTTTTCTTTCTTTCCCTTTCTTTTCCCCCGGTTTCAGGTCTCCTCTGATTTGTTTAGTGTATATTTTTCTGGGGTCGTTGTTACCCTGTTAGCATTTTGTTCTCTCATTCATCTATTCCCCTCTGGACAAAATGACAAGACGGAAAAAATCACCTCAAGAAAAAGCACAAGAGACAGTACCGACTGCCAGGGACCTAATCAATATGGACATTAGTAAGATGTCAGAACTAGAGTTCAGAATGACGATTTTAAAGAGAGTAGCTGGGCTTGAAAAATGCATGGAAGATATTAGAGAAACCCTCTCTGGAGAAATAAAAGAACTAAAATCTAACCAAGTCGAAATCAAAAAGGCTATTAATGAGGTGCAATCCAAAATGGAGGCTCTAACTGCTGGGATAAATGAGGCAGAAGAGAGAATCAGTGATATAGAAGGCCAAATGATGGAAAATAAAGAAGCTGAGAAAAAGAGAGATAAACAACTACTGGATCACAAGGGCAGAATTCGAGAGATAAGTGATACCATTAGATGAAACAACATTAGAATAATTGGGATCCCAGAAGAAGAAGAAAGAGAGAGAGGGCAGAAGGTATATTGGAGCAAATTATAGCAGAGAACTTCCCTAATTTGGGGAAGGAAACAGGCATCAAAATCCAGGAGGCACAGAGAACCCCCCCTCAAAATCAATAAAAATAGGTCAACACCCCGATGTCTAATAGTAAAACTTACGAGTCTCAGAGACAAAGAGAAAATCCTGAAAGCAGCTCAGGATAAGAGATCTTTAACCTACAATGGTAAACACATTAGACTGGCAACAGACCTAGACCTGGCAGGCCGGAAAGGACTGGCAATGATATATTCAGAGCACTAAATGAGAAAAATGTGCAGCCAAGAATACTATATCCAGCTAGGCTGTCATTGAAAATAGAAGGAGAGATAAAAAGCTTCCAGGACAAACAAAAACTAAAGGAATTTGCAAACACAAAACCAGCCCTACAAGAAATATTGAAAGGGGTCCTCTAAGCAAAGAGAGAGCCTAAAAGTAACATAGACCAGAAAGGAACACAGACAATATACAGTAACAGTCACCTTACAGGCAATACAATGGCACTAAATTCATGTCTTTCAATAGTTACCCTGAATGTAAATGAGCTAAATGCCCCAATCAAAAGGCACAGGCTATCAGATTGGATAAAAAAACAAGACCCATCGATATGCTGTCTGCAAGAGACTCATTTTAGATCCAAAGACACCCCCAGATTGAAAGTGAGGGGGTGGAAAACAATTTACCATGCTAATGGACACCAAAAGAAAGCTGGGGTGGCAATTCTTATATCAGACAAATTAGATTTTAAACCAAAGACTATAATAAGAGATGAGGAAGGACACTATATCCTACTTAAAGGGTCTATCCAACAAGAAGATCTAACAACTGTAAATATCTATGCCCCTAACATGGGAGCAGCCAATTATATAAGCCAAATAATAACAAAAGCAAAAAAACACATTGACAACAATACAATAATAGTGGGGGACTTTAACACCCCCCTTGCTGAAATGGACAGATCATCTAAGCAAAAGATCAACAAGGAAATAAAGACTTTAAATGACACACTGGACCAAATGGACTTCACAGATATATTCAGAACATTCCATCCCAAAGCAACAGAATACACATTCTTCTCTAGTGCCCATGGAACATTCTCCAGAATAGATCACATCCTAGGTCACAAATCAGGTCTCAACCGGTACCAAAAGATTGGGATCATTCCCTGCATATTTTCAGACCACAATGCTTTGAGACTAGAACTCAATCACAAGAGGAAGGTCGGAAAGAACTCAAATACATGGAGGCTAAAGAGCATCCTACTAAAGAATGAATGGGTCAACCCGGAAATTAAAGAAGAATTGAAAAAATTCATGGAAACAAATGAAAATGAAAACACAACTGTTCAAAATCTTTGGGATGCAGCAAAGGCAGATCTAAGAGGAAAGTATATAGCAATACAAACCTTTCTCAAGAAACAAGAAAGGTCTCAAATACACAACCTAATCCTACACCTAAAGGAGCTGGAGAAAGAACAGCAAATAAAGCCTAAACCCAGCAGGAGAAGAGAAATAATAAAGATCAGAGCAGAAATCAATGAAATAGAAACCAAAAGAACAGAACAGATAAACGAAACTAGGAGCTGGTTCTTTGAAAAATTAATAAGATTGATAAACCCCTGGCCAGACTTATCAAAAAGAAAAGAGAAAGGACCCAAATAAATGAAATCATGAATGAAAGAGGAGAGATCACAACCAACACCAAAGAAATAGGAACAATTCTAAGAACATATTATGAGCAACTATAAGCCAGCAAATTAGATAATCTGGAAGAAATGGATACATTCCTAGAGATGTATCAACCAGCAAAACTGAACCAGGAAGAAATAGAAAACCTGAACAGATCTATAACCACTAAGGACACTGAAGCAGTAATCAAAAATCTCCTAACAAAAGCCCAGGGCCAGATGGCTTCCCAGGGGAATTCTACCAAACATTTAAAGAAGAATTAATACCTATTCTTCTGAAACTGTTCCAAAAAATAGAAATGGAAGGAAAACTTCCAAACTTGTTTTATGAGGGCACCATTACGTTGATCCCCAAACCAGACAAAGACTCCATCAAAAAGGAGAATTACAGACCAATATCCTTGATGAAAATGGATGAAAAATTCTCACCAAAATACTAGCCAATAGGATCCAACAGTACATTAAAAGGATTATTCACCATGACCAAGTGGGATTTATCCCTGGGCTGCAAGGTTGGTTCAATATCTGCAAATCAATCAATGTGAAACAATACATTAATAAAAGAAAGAACAAGAACCATATGATCCTCTCAACAGATGCAGAAGAAGCATCTGACAAAGTACAGCATCCTTTCTTGATCAAAACTCTTCAGAGTATAGGGATAGAGGGTACATACCTCAATATCATAAAAGCCATCTATGAAAAACCCACAGCGAATATCATTCTCAATGGGGAAAAACTGAGAGCTTTCCCCCTAAGGTCAGGAACATGGCAGGGATGTCCACTATCACCACTGCTATTCAACATAGTACTAGAAGTCCTAGCCACAGCAATCAGACAACAAAAAGAAATCAAAGGCAACCAAATCAGCAAAGAAGAAATCAAACTCTCACTCTTTGCAGATGATATGATACTTTATGTGGAAAACTCAAAAGACTCCACCCCAAAACTCCTAGAACTCATAGAGGAATTCAGTAAAGTGGCAGGATATAAAATCAATGCACAGAAATCAGTGGCATTCCTATACACCAACAACAAGACAAAAGAAAGAGAAATTAAGGAGTTGATCCCATTTACAATTGCACCCAAAACCATAAGATGCCTAGGAATAAATCTAACCAAAGAGGCAAAGAATCTGTACTCAGAAAACTATAAAATACTCATGAGAGAAATTGAGGAAGACACGACACAAAGAAATGGAAAAACGTTCCATGCTCATGGATTGGAAGAACAAATATTGTGAAGATGTCAATACTACCTAGAGCAATCTACACATTCAATGCAATCCCTATCAAAATACCATCAACTTTTTTCAAAGCAATGGAACACACAATCCTAAAATTTGTATGGAATCAGAAAAGACCCCGAATAGCCAGAGGAATGTTGAAAAAGAAAACCAAAGCTGGTGGCATCACAATTCCAACTTAAAGCTCTATTACAAAGCTGTAATCATCAAGACAGTATGGTTCTGGCACAAAAACAGACACATAGATCAATGGAACAGAATAGAGAGCCCAGAAATGGACCCTCAACTCCATGGTCAACTAATCTTCGACAAAGCAGGAAAGTTTGTCCAATGGAAAACAGACAGTCTCTTCAACCAATGGTGCTGGGAAAATTGGACAGCCACATGCAGAAGAATGAAACTGGACCATTTCCTTACACCACACACAAAAATAGACTCAAAATGGTTGAGAGACCTAAATGTGAGATAGGAGTCCATCAAAATCCTAATGGAGAACACAGGGCAGCAACCTCTTCGACCTCAGCCACAGCAACTTCTTCCTAGAAACATCACCAAAGGCAAGGGAAGCAAGGGCAAAAATGAACTATTGGGACTTCATCAAGATAAAAAGCTTTTGCACAGCAAAAGAAATAGTCAACAAAACCAAAAGACAACCGACAGAATGGGAGAAGATATTTGCAAATGACATATCAGATAAAGGGCTAGTCTCCAAAATCTATTAAGAACTTCTTAAACTCAACATCCAAAGAACAAATGATCTAATCAAGAAATGGGCAGAAGACATGAACAGACGTTTTTCCAAAGAAGACATCCAAATGGCCACCAGACACACTAAAAAGTGGTCAACATCACTCGGCATCAGGGAAATCCAAATCAAAACCTCAATGAGATACCACCTCACACCAGTCAGAATGGCTAAAATTAACAAGTCAGGAAATGACAGATGTTGGCGGGGATGCCCAAAAAGGGCAACCCTCCTACACTGTTGGTGGGAATGCAAGCTGGTGCAGCCACTCTGGAAAACAGTATGGAGTTTCCTCAGAAAGTTGAAAATAGAGCTACTCTACAACCCAGCAATTGCACTACTGGGTATTTACCCCAAAGATACAAATGTAGGGATCCGAAGGGGTACGTGTGCCCCGATGTTTATAGCAGCAATGTCCACAATAGCAAAACTATGGAAAGATCCAAGATGTCCATCGACAGATGAATGGATAAAGAAGAGGTGGTATATATATACAATGGAATATTATGCAGCCATCAAAAGGAATGAAATCTTGCCATTTGCAACAACTTGGATGGGACTGGAGGGTATTATGCTGAGCGAAATAAGTCAATCAGAGAAAGACATGTATCATAAGATCTCACTGATACGAGGAATTCTTAATTTCAGGAAACAAACTGAGGGTTGCTGAAGTGGTGGGGGATGGGAGGGATGGGGTGGCTGGGTGATAGACATTGGGGAGGGTATGTGCTATGGTGAGCGCTGTGTATTGTGTAAGACTGTTGAATCACAGACCTGTACCTCTGAAACAAATAATACATTATATGTTAAAAAAAAAAAAAAAAGAAGATAGCAGGAAGGGAAAAATGAAGGGGGGAAATCAGAGGGGGAGACGAACCATGAGAGACTATGGACTCTGAGAAACAAACTGAGGGTTCTAGTGGGGAGGGGGGTGGGGGGATGGGTTAGTCTGGTGATGGGTATTAAGGAGGGCACATATTGAATGGAGCAATGGGTGTTATACGCACACAATGAATCATGGAACACTACATCAAAAACTAATGATGTCATGTATGGTGATCAAGATAACACAATAAAGAAATTTTTTTAAAGATTTTTTTTTTTTTAATTTATTTGAGACAGAGAGAATGAGAGAGAGCACATGAGAGGGGGGAGGGTCAGAGGGAGAAGCAGGCTCCCCGCCGAGCAGGGAGCCCGATGCGGGACTCGATCCAGGGACTCCAGGATCATGACCTGAGCCGAAGGCAGTTGCTTAACCAACTGAGCCACCCAGGCGCCCAATAAAGAAATTTTTTAAAGATAAAAAGCATCAGCACTGTAAAGGAAGAAGTAAAATGGCCTCTATTCTCAGATGACATGATTTTATATATAAAAATCCTCAAAACACCACCAAAAACTGTTAGATCTAATCAATGAATTCAGTAAAGTTGCAGGATACAAAATTAATACACCAAAATCAGTATCATTTCTGTAATAGCAAATTACCTGAAAAAGACATAAAGAAAACAATGCCATTTTACAATAGCATCAAAACCAGTGAAATAATTAGGAATTTAACCAAAGAAGTTAAAGTTCTCTACACTGAAAAGTATAAGACAATGATGAAAGAATCTGAAGACACAAATAGAGAGGAGTTCACTGTGCATGGATGACAAAAACTAATATTAAAATGTCCACACCACCCAAAGACTTGTGCAGATTTAATGCAATCCCTATGAAGATTCTGATGGCATTTATTACAGAAGTAGGAAAAACAATCCTAAAGTTTACATGGAACCACGAAAGACCCCAAATATCCAAAGCAATCTTGAAAAAGAGGAACAAAGTTACAGGCATCACACTTCTAGATATGAAGCTATTTTATAAAGCTGTGATAATCAAAACAGTATGATACTGGCATAAAAACAGACACATAGACCAAGAGAACACACTTGAGAGATCAGAAATAAACCCATACATGGTCAATTAGTAGTTTACAAGGGGGCCAAGAATACTCAATGGAGAAAAGACAGTTTCTTCAATTAATGCTGCTTGAGAAATTGGATATTCACATGTTAAAAGAAAGACATTAGACCCTTATCTTACCACTCACAAAAGTAACTCAAAATGGATCAAAGACTTAAATGTAAAATTAGAAACCACAAAACTCCTAGATGAAAACATAGGAAAAAAAACTCCTTGACATGGGTTTTGGCCCTGAACTTTTGGATATGATCCCTAAAGCCAAGCAACAAAATAAAAAATAAGCAAATGGGATATCAAACTAAAAAGCTTTGCAAAAAGAAAACCAACAAAATGAAAAGAACACCTATGGAGTGGAAAAAAAATTGAAAACCATGTATCTGACTACTTATATATTATGTATACTATGTTTATGTTTATTTTTATTTTTTTAAAATATTTTATTTATTTATTTGACAGAGAGACAGAGCACAAGCAAGGGGAGCGGCAGGCAGAGGGAGAGGGAGAGGGAGAAGCAGGCTCACCGCTGAGCAGGAAGCCTGATGTGGGGCTCGATCTCAGGAGCCTGGAATCACAAAGGCAGAAGCTTAACCGACTGAGCCCCCAGGCACCCCTATGTATACTGTTTTTATATAAAATATAAAATATTTATACATTATATAAAATATTACATAGATATATAAAGAACTCATTACTAAATAGCAAAAAAACAAATAATCCAATTTAAAAATGGGTAAAGGGGGCGCCTGGGTGGCTCAAACAGTTAAGCATCTGACTCTTGATTTCAGCTTAGCTCATGACCTCAGGGTTGTGCGATCGAGCCCCCTGTGGGGTTCTATGCTCAGTGAGGAGTCTGTTTGTCCTCCCTCTACTCCTCCTCCTGCTTATGCTCCCCCTCTCTCAAATAAATAAATAAAATCTTTAAAAAATCTTTTAAAAAATGCATAAAGGATCTGAATAGTAATTTTTCCAAGAAGGTATACAAATGGCTAATAGGTACATGAAAAGGTACTCAATATCACTAATCAATGGGGAAATGCAAATCAAAACCACAATGCGGTATTGTCTTATACCTGTGAGAATGCCCGTCATCAAAAAGACAAGAGATAACAAATGCTGGCAAGGATGTGGAGAAAAGGAAACCTTATGCACTGTTGGCAGGATTGTGAATTGGTGCAGCCACTATGGAAAATAGTCTGGCGGTTCCCCAAAAAATTAAGAATAGAATTACCATATGATCCAACAACTCCACTTCTGGATATATATCCAAAGGAAACAAAAAAATTTCTATGTCAAAGAGGTATGTGAACCCCCATGTTCATAGCTGTATTATTTACAACAGCTGAGACATGGAAACAACCTAAGTGTCCACCAGTGTTTGAGTAAAGAACCTGTGGTATACGTACACAGTGGAATATTACTGAGCCATTAACAAGAAGGAAATCCTGCCATTTGCAATGACATTGATTAATCTTGAGGGCACTATGCTATGTGAAGTGAATCAGACAGAGAAAGACAAATACCATGTGATCTCACCTATATGTGGAATCTATGAAAAAGCAAGCTCATAGAGAACAAGATCAGATTTGTGGTTAACAGAGGTTGGGTGGGAGGTGTGGGAATTCAATGAAACTGGTCAAAAAGTACTAACTTGCAGTTATAAGATAAATAAGTACTAAGGATATGACATACAACATGATGACTATAGTTAACATTGCTATATGGTATGTTTGAAAGTCGCTAAGTGTAAATCCAAAGAATTCTCATCATAAGGAAAAACCTTTTTTTAATTTTTGGTAACTACATGAAATGACTGGTGGTCACTAAACTTCCTGTGGCAATCATTTCACAATACATGTAGGTCGGATATTTATGCGACTATGCATACACCTTAACTTTAAGGTGTAATTAAAGTTATGCAGTGCTATCTGTCAATTATATCAATAAAACTAGAAAAAAAAATAAAAACAAATCCTTTCCCCATATTTTATTGACATCATCCCATAACCAACCATCAGGGCTTTGCATTGTGTCAACTTAGCTACACTGAAACTACGTTTCCCAGAATTCCCTTCTTGGTATGACTCTGTTTAAGGTTGGTCACAAGAGAAATGTGCTTGGGATGTGAAGTGGAAAGGAAGGAGCGGCCATTTCTCATGCTCTCCAGCTTGGAGCAGGGTGCCAGGTGCTGTGGCAGTGTGCACGTGCAGCGACCAGCTGCTGGCTCACCTGGTGGGCACGCTGCTGCCCCCAGGCCCGCAGCCTCCGGCTCCCACTGGTTCTCCATTTTCAGCTGCTGCTGGCCCTGGTCAGGTGCATCTTAGGTCCATCCTGTCACACTCTTGATCTCCTTGACTTCCCATCAGCTTCTCCTCCTAACTGCTGATCAGATCTGGGATCTCAGGTCCCACACCGGGGGCACAGCCTTCTCTGCCAGCTCCCATGATGATGTACAGTCCTTACTCTAGATCACGCATAAGCCCCCGTGAGCCCTGGCTGATACAGCAGTCCTATGAAGTACTTATTTTTATTACCCTCCTTTGACAGATAGAGAAACTGAGGCACAGAGAGGGGACATAACTTGCCCAGGGTCATAGAGCTAAGTATCTGGAAGAGCTGGAATACAAATGCAAACCCTGGCTCAGAGGCCAAACTTGTGATCATCATTTTTGTAATATGCAAAATGGTAAAAAATTATTCTCAGCTTTTGGGGATTAAAGGTGATATATATAAAATGTCTGGACCATGAGACACACAGATACATGCTTAAGAAGTGGAAGTGATCGATATGGAAGATGACATGGTATATGTAATTCTAAAGCTCTATTCAGTTGCAGTTGAGAGACATCTCAAAGCATGAGCCACCAAGCCCAGTGACACAGGGGTACTGATATACAGGAGCCGGGGGTGCTGGGTAGGAGTGAAGATTGAGTCTCTAAGGATGCAGCAGCAGGAGTTGGCTTGGCTCTTGAGGGACCCTATGAGAACAGGAGCAAGGCCAATTGGCAGGGAGAGAAGGTGCTTCATGGGTCCCCCAAGTGGTTGCTCCCCTCCTGCCACTATAAGGTTTTATTTGTGCCATTTCTAATTTATTTCCTCTTCCTAAGTCTTTGACAAATAACAATCACAAGCATTAGAATATTGTTCCAGAGCAAACAGGACAGCATCTCTCGCCTAAATACATTAGTGGTTATAGCTATTAAAGTCAACAGTCACCCATGACTTTATCCATGGCTGCACAAAAAACATTTCTGCATCTTCCAAAAGTCATAGTTGAAGGCCATCCACTGTTACCTGGAGTGATTCTTATAAAAGGAACCTACTGAGATTTAGCACCCAGAAACATTTGTGGTTTTGGATCTGGATTATTTTTTTAATATAACAATGAAAATTGTGTTTCTCTTCCTGCTTTGGCTTCAAGGAAGCTCAACACTCAACACTTAATTCCCAACTCCTTGTCGGTCCTTCTCTATCTCTATCTCTATCCTTTCTGTCTCTACTCAAGACAACTATTCTGCGATTTTATACACACACATATACATATACATACATTTACACATATAAAATATATATATATATACACACATACATATATTTTACTTAAACTATTTCTAGAAGGCAGTACATAATTTATAAATGCCAAATATGGACATTAAGCACTATTGAAGAAATAAAAAATAAAACTAAACAGCATTATACAACATTCTTAATAAGCAGAAGTGAAATGAGGGATACTGTTGACTTGCCTCCTTCCCAAAGAGGATTGGAGAGATTTGTGTGCCCTGGCTTTAACCAGGTTCCCCCCAACCTACAAGGACTTACAAGTCACTGAGCCTGAAGCCCATTTAGAAAAGGCTCACTTGGCTGAGCAAGAGCCTTACCATGAGACCCTGTGGAGATGTGGCTCTATCACTTGTTAGTCACAGTGATTCTGCAGCCAGGGGATGCGTGATGCTCTCATATTTGGCAGGGCAAGGGCTCGATGAAGAGGCCTCTTCAGGGATACACCGAGATCCAGAGGGCAGGGAGGTGGGCAAAGAGGCCGGGAAACATTCGGATCCCGTTTGGGCAGAGCAGGACTGTCCAACGCAGGCATTCCCTTCCTGCACTGCAGAGAAAGCACTCTACCCCATCTGGAGTCACATTCGGTCTCCTGGGAGCAGGGCTGGCATTGTGGCACACAGGCTAGAAGCTTTCAGCAGCAGATGGACAGAGAGCCTCGCAGCCAGGACTGGAGGTTGTCCAGGTTCTGGACCTCCCACTGCTGCTGCCCCTCCCCATGACCGAAACCCTCTGCTCCTTCCTGCCTCCCTTCACGGCCTACTGTTTACCCTGCCCCACCCCCCCTACCTTGGTCCACACAGTAGAGGTAGAGGTCACTCACTGGGAAAGGTGAGGGCTCCCGCCTGAGGGCCTACAGACTTTCAGGCTCCCACTGACAATAGCAGGGGCTCCGGTGGGTCTGGGAGCCCTCTCTACTTTCCCGTGGCCTGGGCGGGTGATTCTAGACTTCAGAGGCCAGCTGGTGCTGGTGATGTGGGACTATTTTTTAAAAGCAGGTGTTGACTGAGAGCCTGCTGTAAGTGGTGCTGTGACAGCTGAACTGGTCCCTCCCAGAATCCCCTTCCAGACCACCCCGGGAAGGAAGGGACGCCTCTGAGGTGACAAATAGCCACACTAGTGGAACCAAGACATCTTGGGTGGCAGAGCTGCATGTGAGTACAAAGACGGGGACAGAAATTCCCCATGCATAAAGCTTCAGAGGGCCCAGGGGTTCATTCTCTTGGCTGAGGCCAAGAATCAGGGAGAAAGTTCCTTAACGTAATGTTTGAAATTTCCATTTTGTTGGATAAAAGGTTGGAGGTGAGAAAGAGAAAACTAACCAAAAGGTCTGAAGCCTTTTAGCAAAAGGTTCCTTTCTGACATTTTTTGGGGGATAGGTGAGAAAGAAAAAGTAAACAGAACATGTTTTTAAAGAAAACTGACATATACCGCTTACATGACCAAAGAACAAAACAAAACAAAAACCAAAAACTGAAAGAAAATGTACTAAAATGCTCTGTTATGGTAGCATTAACAGGGTCGTTAAAAAAAATTCTCATTTCTGTATCCAAAATCTATAAAGAACTTATCAAACTCAACACCCAAAAAACCCCAAATAATCCAGTTAAGAAATGGGCAGAAGACATGAATAGACACTTTTCCAAAGACATCCAGATGGCTGACAGACACATGAAAAGATGCTCAACATCACCCATCCTCAGGGAAATGCAAATCAAAACCACAGTGAGATATCACCTCACACCTGTGAGAGTGGTTAACATTAACAGCAAAGAAATAACAGGTGTTGGTGAGGATGCAGAGAAAGGGGAACCCTCTTAGACTGCTGGTGGGAATGCAAGCTGGTGCAGCCACTCTGGAAAACAGTATGGAGATTCCTCAAAAAGTTAAAAATAGAACTACCCTATGGTCCAGCAACTGCGCTAGTAGGTATTTACCCAAAGAATACAAATGTATAGATTTGAAGGGGTACATGCACCCTGATGTTTATGGCAGCATTATCAACAATAGCCAAACTATGGAGAAGCCAAATGTTCATCAACAGATGAATGGATAAAGATGTGGTATATATACACAATGGATTATTACTCAGCCATCAAAAAGAATGAAATCTTGCCATTTGCAATGATGTGGATGGAACTAGAGTGTATTATGCTAAGTGAACTAAGTCAGTCAGAGAAAGACAAATACCATATGATCTCACTCATATGTGGAATTTAAGAAACAAAACAGATGAACATATGGGAAGGGGAAAAGAAAAAAAGAGAGGGATACAAGCCATAAGAGACTCTTAACAACAGAGAACAAACTGAGGGTTGATGGAGGGAGGTGGGTGGGGGAGGCGCTAGATGGGGGATGGACATTAAGGAGGGCATTTGTTGTGATGAGCACTGGGTGTTGTATGTAAGTGATGAATTACTGAATTGTACTCCAAAAACCAATATTGCACCGCATGTTCACTAACTAAAATTTAAATTAAAAATTCTAATTTCCAAAACAAAATTTGGGTAATTTGGTTTCATTGCTTTCCAATAAAAATTAGAAAATATGAAAACATCAAAGAATGGCTCATTGGAAGGTAACAAAAAGTATATTAACACAGGAGGAAAATTCAGTGGAGACTAAAGTAGGTGTTTTAAGGTTAGGCCAACCCAACAGAGCTGTCAGATCACCAGGCAAACAGGATTTGCTCTAGATCTGTGAGATCTACAGCTCAGACGCCTAGCTGCTGGCTCCCAGAAGGCATTGGCTAGGGTCCTGTTGTGCCTGGCCCCGGAGGGAGGTGCTGCTCTGGAGCACACCCACCACACCCCACTTGGCTGCACCATGCTTGCACACATCATACTCCATGGAATGGTCTGGACCAGCTGTGAACTTGGGGCACAGGGACTCTCCTGGTCATCTTGCCCATCTCCAGTACCGTATGTAGTTGAGAGGAACATTCAAAGCGTTTGCTAACTCAAACAGCTCCCGAGAGTGAGGGACTGTGCACTTCTCTTGCAGTTTACTTCCAGACACAATGTGGTTGACCTGCAGGGGACCAGCCCTGCCTACCGGGAGCTGTTTGTCACATGTGGAAACAGCAGCACTTTCTTGCAGATCTACCACCAAACCTGACTCCTTTGGTAGCAGAGCCCTGGGCAGACCGTTACATAAATTAAGTGAGACAGGGAGGCCAAGGCGAAAGCTGCTCTGAGATTAAGAGCAGAAAACATGCTTAAGATTCCTCATTTTCCTTCCTCTGCCTCCGAGATCTGATTCCAAGTCTTGCCAAGGCCTATAATCACAGTTTGCTTTTTTCTCCCCCCTAAAAAAAAAAAAAAAAAATTACTCTTCCTTCCAGGCCTGAAAGAGCTATGATGTCACTTACACATTCTGCAGGAATGCCAAACCCAGACGATGCTCTGGGAAAGGATTTTCTGGGGAGACTTTCAACCACTCTGGGTAGTCTGTACAGATAAGATAACCCAGTATAGGCACTGTGGTTGATGGAAAACAGCAATTTTCTTCAGAGCCTGGACTAGGAGCCACAAACCTTGCGAGTATAGCAAATTGGCATGCCCGATGGCCTCCTGTTTACATGGTGTCTTCCCACTTCCATGAGTGGATGCCTTGCCCCCTGGGTCACTGCTCCTCTACCCTGAAAATATTAGAGACCAAGGGGGAGGAGGGACAAACTAATGTCTACTGAGTAGCTGCTGTGCAATGGACATCAGGCTTAGCGCTCGGAACAGGATAAAAAGTTTTAGGTTTTGCACAGTGGAGGAAACCCATCCACAAAACGAAAAGGCAACCTACTAAATGGGAGATGATCTTTCAAATCATATGTCTGACAAAGGATTAATACCCCAAATATATAAATAACTCATACAACTCAGCATCAAAACAACAAACAATCCAATTTAAAAAATGGGCAAAGGACCCGAATAAACACTTCTCCAAAGGCGGCATCCAGATGGCCAAAAGACACATGAAAAGATGCTCGACATCACTCATCATCAGGGAAATGCAAATCAAAACCACAATTAGAGATCACCTCATACCTGTCAGAATGGCTATTTTCAAAAAGACAAGAAATAACAAGTGTTAATGAGGATGTGGAGAAAGGGAAACACTCGTGCACTCTTGGTGGGAATGCAAACTGGTGCAGCCACCGCAGAAAACAGGATGAAGATTCCTCAAATAATTAAAAATAGAACTACCCTATGATCTAGCAATTCCACTTCTGGGTGTTCATCTGAAGAAAGCAAAAACACTAATTCCAAAAGATATATTCACGCCTATATTTATAGCAACAGTTTTTACAGTAGCCAAGATATGGAAGCAGCCCACGTGTGCATCAATAGATGAATGGATATAGATGTGATGTGTACGTACACACACACACACACACATTGAAATATTACCCAGCCATAGATAAATAATGCAGTCTTGCCATTTGCAACAACACGGATGGACATAGAGGGTATTATGGTAAATAAATCAGACAAAGACAAGTACTGTATGATTTCACTTAGATGCGGAATCTAATAAACAAAACAAAACAGAAATGGACTCATAGATACAGAAAACAATCTGGTGGTTGCCAGAGGGAAGGGAAGTAGGGAATGGATGAAATCGCAGAAGAGGATTCAAAGGCACAAGCTTCCAATTATAAAATAAATAAAACATGGACATGCACAGGCAATATAGTTAATAATATTATAACAACTCTGTATGGTGATAGATTGTAGCTAGATATATCATGGGGATCACTTCATAATACATATAAATGTTGAATCATTATGTTGTACACCTGAAACTAATATGTCAACTGTATTTCAATAAAATAAAATAAAAAAGGAAATACCTTCAACAAACAAATGGACTCCAGTGGGTTTCTGGTCACTGGTGGGGAGTAAAAACATCACTTTTCTTTAAAGAGGCAAAAAGTGAGGGGGAGGAGCAAGATGGTGGAGGAGCAGGAGACCTAAATTTCGTCTGGTCCCAGGAATTCAGCTGGATAGGGATCAAACCATTCTGAACACCTACGCACTCAACAGGAAATCGAAGAAAAGAATAGCAGCAACTCTCTGAACAGAAAAGTGACCACTTTCTGGAAGGTAGGACATGCGGAGAAGGGAATCTGAGGCAATATTCGGGAAGATAGACGGCGGGGAGGGGGCCTCCGTCGGCTGCTACTGGCAAGTGATAGAGCTGCGGAGCACAAAATCGGAACTTTTAGAAGTCGGCTCCGCCAAGGGACGTCGCTCCAGTGGCTAAGCTGGGGGGTGGAACCCTTGCTGGGACAGTGTGGTCTCAGGACCCTCGGGGTCACAGAAAGACCGGGGGTGCCTGAGTGCGGCAGAGCTCCCAGGTATCGGAGTGGGGAAGCCGGCTGCAGAGACGGAGCCGAGGAGCGGGCTCTCAGCTCGGGGTTGCCATGAACTGTGATCCAGGATCCAGGATCCTCCAGCAGGGACCCAACAAGCAGCAGATCCGGGGAGACTCCCCTTCCTCCCCCCGGGGGGAGCGGCGCGGGAGTGCACCGCTGGGATCTGTTGGGTTTGGAGATTCCACACAGGGTCGGGTACCAGAGATAGAAATGCTCGGTCACAGGCCGGGTGAGCACGGAGTGCGGCCGGAGACCAGGGAGACGGGAGTGATTGACTGCTTTTCTCTGGGGGCGCACTGAGGAGTGGGGCCCTGCGTTCTCCACTTCTCCGGGATGGAGATAGGGAGGCCGCCATTTTCACTCTCGGCCTCCAAAGCTGTAGGGAAAGCTTGCAGGGAACAAAAGCTCCCGAGAGCAAACCCGAGCAGATTACTTAGCCCGGAGGGCAAGGGCGGGGCAATTCCGCCTCCGGCAAAGACATTTGGGGGCGCCTGGGTGGCTCAGTTGGTTAAGCGACTGCCTTCGGCTCAGGTCATGATCCTGGAGTCCCAGGATCGAGTCCCAAATCAGGCTCCCTGCTCGACGGGGAGTCTGCTTCTCCCTCTGACCCTCCCCCTCTCGCACTCTCTCATTCTCTCTCTTTTCTTTTTTTTTTTTTTTTAAAGATTTTATTTATTTATTTGAGAGAGAGAGAATGAGAGAGAGCACATGAGAGGGGGGAGGGTCAGAGGGAGAAGCAGACTCCCTGCCGAGCAGGGAGCCCGATGCGGGACTCGATCCAGGGACTCCAGGATCATGACCTGAGCCGAAGGCAGTCGCTTAACCAACTGAGCCACCCAGGCGCCCCTCATTCTCTCTCTTAAATAAATAAAATCTTTAAAAAAAAAAAAAGACATTTGGGAACCACGGCAACAGGCCCCTCCCCCAGAAGATCAGCAAGAACAGCCAGCCAAGACCAAGTTTCCCGATCAGTGAGAACGGCAGAACTCCAGCACTAGGGGAATACTGCACATAGAATCCATGGCTTTTTTACCATGATTCTTTAGTCTTTCAAAGTTAATTTTTTTAATTTTCCTTTTTTTGAATTTTTCTTTTTCCCTTTTTCAACCATCTTATCAATCCCCTTTTTAAAAAATCTTTTTTATTTTTCATTTTTATTTTTTTTTTTTTAAAGATTTTTTATTTATTTATTTATTTGAGACAGAGAGAGAGAGAGAAACAGCATGACAGGGGAGAGGGTCAGAGGGAGAAGCAGGCTCCCCGCTGAGCCGGGAGCCCGATGTGGGACTCGATCCCAGGACTCCGGGACCATGACCTGAGCTGAAGGCAGTCGCTTAACCAACTGAGCCACCCAGGCGCCCTTATTTTTCATTTTTAGAATCATATTCTATCCTTTCATAGTAGTTAACCTCATTTATGGTATATACATATAAGTTGTTCTCTCTAAAATTTTGGTTTACATTTTCTTCTAATAGACCAAAATATACCCTAAATCTCTAGTGTATGGCTTTGTTCTAGTCTCCTGCCTGATCACATTCTCTCTCTTTTTTTTAAAATCCTCTTCTTTCTTTTTTCAACCAACTTATCAATTCCTTTTATAAAATCTTTTATAATTTTCATCTTTACAGTCATATTCCATCCCTTCATCATATTTACCCTTATTTTTGTACATATATAAGTTTTTCTTTCTTTAAAATTTTGGGAAGCACTTTCTTCTAACAGACCAAAATATGCCCAAACCTAGTGTGTGGCACTGATCTATGCACCAGCCTGATCATATTTGATCATATTCTGTTTTTTGTTTGTTTTGGGGTTTTTTTATCTTTTTTTTTTTTATCTTTTTTCTTTCTTTCCCTTTCTTTTCCCCCGGTTTCAGGTCTCCTCTGATTTGTTTAGTGTATATTTTTCTGGGGTCGTTGTTACCCTGTTAGCATTTTGTTCTCTCATTCATCTATTCCCCTCTGGACAAAATGACAAGACGGAAAAAATCACCTCAAAAAAAAAGCACAAGAGACAGTACCGACTGCCAGGGACCTAGTCAATATGGACATTAGTAAGATGTCAGAACTAGAGTTCAGAATGACGATTTTAAAGAGAGTAGCTGGGCTTGAAAAATGCATGGAAGATATTAGAGAAACCCTCTCTGGAGAAATAAAAGAACTAAAATCTAACCAAGTCGAAATCAAAAAGGCTATTAATAAGGTGCAATCAAAAACGGAGGCTCTAACTGCTAGGATAAATGAGGCAGAAGAGAGAATCAGTGATATAGAAGACCAAATGATGGAAAATAAAGAAGCTGAGAAAAAGAGAGATAAACAACTACTGGATCACGAGGGCAGAATTCGAGAGATAAGTGATACCATTAGATGAAACAGCATTAGAATAATTGGGATCCCAGAAGAAGAAGAAGAAAGAGAGAGAGGGGCAGAAGGTATATTGGAGCAAATTATAGCAGAGAACTTCCCTAATTTGGGGAAGGAAACAGGCATCAAAATCCAGGAGGCACAGAGAACCCCCCCCCCAGAAAATCAATAAAAATAGATCAACACCCCAACATCTAATAGTAAAACTTATGAGTCTCAGAGACAAAGAGAAAATCCTGAAAGCAGCTCAGAAGAGATCTGTAACCTACAATGGTAGAAACATTAGATTGGCAACAGACCTATCCACAGAGACCTGGCAGGCCGGAAAGGACTGGCATGATATATTCAGAGCACTAAGTGAGAAAAATATGCAGCCAAGAATACTATATCCAGCTAGGCTGTCATTGAAAATAGAAGGAGCGATAAAAAGCTTCCAGGACAAACAAAAACTAAAGGAATCTGTAAACACGAAACCAGCCCTACAAGAAATATTGAAAGGGGTCTGCTAAGCAAAGACAGAGCCTAAAAGTAACATAGACCAGAAAGGAACACAGACAATATACGGTAACAGTCACCTTACAGGCAATACAATGGCACTAAATTCATGTCTTTCAATAGTTACCTTCAATGTAAATGGGCTAAATGCCCCAATCAAAAGGCACAGGCTATCAGAATGGATAAAAAAACAAGACCCATCAATATGCTGTCTGCAAGAGACTCATTTTAGATCCAAAGAGACCCCCAGATTGAAAGTGAAGGGGTGGAAAACCATTTACATGCTAATGGACACCAAAAGAAAGCTGGGGTGGCAATTCTTATATCAGACAAATTAGATTTTAAACCAAAGACTATAATAAGAGATGAGGAAGGACACTATATCCTACTTAAAGGGTCTATCCAACAAGAAGATCTAACAACTGTAAATATCTATGCCCCTAACATGGGAGCAGCCAATTATATAAGCCAATTAATAACAAAAGCAAAGAAACACATTGACAACAATACAATAATAGTGGGGGACTTTAACACCCCCCTTGCTGAAATGGACAGATCATCTAAGCAAAAGATCAACAAGGAAATAAAGACTTTAAATGACACACTGGACCAAATGGACTTCACAGATATATTCAGAACATTCCATCCCAAAGCAACAGAATACACATTCTTCTCTAGTGCCCATGGAACATTCTCCAGAATAGATCACATCCTAGGTCACAAATCAGGTCTCAACTGGTACCAAAAGATTGGGATCATTCCCTACATATTTTCAGACCACAATGCTTTGAGACTAGAACTCAATCACAAGAGGAAGGTCGGAAAGAACTTAAATACATGGAGGCTAAAGAGCATCCTACTAAAGAATGAATGGGTCAACCCAGAAATTAAAGAAGAATTGAAAAAATTCATGGAAACAAATGAAAATGAAAACACAACTGTTCAAAATCTTTGGGATGCAGCAAAGGCAGTTCTAAGAGGACAGTATATAGCAATACAAGCCTTTCTCAAGAAACAAGGAAGGTTCTCAAATATACAACCTAACCCTACACCTAAAGGAGCTGGAGAAAGAACAGCAAATAAAGCCTAAACCCAGCAGGAGAAGAGAAATAATAAAGATCAGAGCAGAAATCAATGAAATAGAAACCAAAAGAACAGTAGAACAGATCAACGAAACTAGGAGCTGGTTCTTTGAAAGAATTAACAAGATTGATAAACCCCTGGCCAGACTTATCAAAAAGAAAAGAGAAAGGACCCAAATAAATAAAATCATGAATGAAAAAGGAGAGATCACAACCAACACCAAAGAAATAGAAACAATTCTAAGAACATATTATGAGCAACTCTATGCCAGCAAATTAGATAATCTGGAAGAATTGGATGCATTCCTAGAGATGTATAAACTACCAAAACTGAACCAGGAAGAAACAGAAAAGCTGAACAGACCTATAACCACTAAGGAAATTGAAGCAGTAATCAAAAGTCTCCCAAGAAACAAGAGCCCAGGGCCAGATGGCTTCCCAGGGGAATTCAACCAAACATTTAAAGAAGAATTAATACCTATTCTTCTGAAACTGTTCCAAAAAACAGAAACGGAATGAAAACTTCCAAACTCGTTTTATGAGGCCACCATTACCTTGATCAAAACCAGAAAAAGACCCCATCAAAAAGGAGAATTACAGACCAATATCCTTAATGAACATGGATGCAAAAATTCTCACTAAAATACTAGCCAAGAGGATACAACAGTACATTGAAAAGATTATTCACCACAACCAAGTGGCATTTATCCCTGGGCTGCAAGTTTGTTTCAACATCTGCAAATCAATGTGATACAATACATTAATAAAAGAAAGAACAAGAACCATATGATCCTCTCAATAGATGCAGAAAAAGCATTTGACAAAGTATAGCATCCTTTCTTGATCAAAACTCCTCAGAGTATAGGGATAGAGGGTACATACCTCAATATCATAAAAGCCATCTATGAAAAACCCACAGCGAATATCATTCTCAATGGGGAAAAACTAAGAGCTTTCCCCCTAAGGTCAGGAACACGGCAGGGATGTCCACTATCACCACTGCTATTCAACATAGTACTAGAAGTCCTAGCCACAGCAATCAGACAACAAAAAGAAATCAAAGGCATCTGAATCGGCAAAGAAGAAGTCAAACTCTCACTCTTTGCAGATGATATGATATTTTATGTGGAAAACTCAAAAGACTCTACCCCCAAACTCCTAGAACTCATAGAGGAATTCAGTAAAGTGGCAGGATATAAAATCAATGCACAGAAATCAGTGGCATTCCTATACACCAACAAGACAGAAGAAAGAGAAATTAAGGAGTTGATCCCATTTACAATTGCACCCAAAACCATAAGATATCCAGGAATAAATCTAACCAAAGAGGCAAAGAATCTGTACTCAGAAAACTGTAAAATACTCATGAAAGAAATTGAGGAAGACACAATAAAATAGAAATGGAAAATGGAAATGGAAAAACGTTCCATGCTCATGGATTGGAAGAAAAATACTGTGAAGATGTCAATGTTACCTAGAGAATCTACACATTCAATGTAATCCCTATCAAAATACCATCAACTTTTTTCAAAGCAATGGAACAAATAATCCTAAAATTTGTATGGAATCAGAAAAGACCCCGAATAGCCAGAGGAATGTTGAAAAAGAAAACCAAAGCTGGCGGCATCACAATTCCCGACTTCAAGCTCTATTACAAAGCTGTAATCATCAAGATAGTATGATACTGGCGCAAAAACAGACACATAGATCAATGGAACAGAATAGAGTGCCCAGAAATGGACCCTCAACTCTATGGTCAACAAATCTTTGACAAAACAGGAAAGAATGTCCAGTGGAAAAAAGACAATCTGTTCAACAAATGGTGTTGGGAAAATTGGACAGCCACATGCAGAAGAATGAAACTGGACCATTTCCTTACACCACACACAAAAACAAACTCAAAATGGTTGAAAGACCTAAATGTGAGATAGGAGTCCATCAAAATCCTAATGGAGAACACAGGCAGCAACCTCTTCGACCTCAGCCGCAGCAACTTCTTCCTAGAAACATCGCCAAAGGCAAGGGAAGCAAAGGCAAAAATGAACTATTGGGTCTTCATCAAGATAAAAAGCTTTTGCACATCAAAAGAAATAGTCAACAAAACCAAAAGACAACCGACAGAATGGGAGAAGATATTTGCAGATGACATATCAGATAAAGGGCTAGTATCCAAAATCTATTAAGAACTTATTAAACTCAACACTCAAGGAACAAATGATCCAATCAAGAAATGGGCAGAAGACATGAACAGACGTTTTTTCAAAGACGACATCCAAATGGCCAACAGACACACTAAAAAGTGCTCAACATCCCTCGGCATCAGGGAAATCCAAATCAAAACCTCAATGAGATACCACCTCACACCAGTCAGAATGGCTAAAATTAACAAGTCAGGAAATGACAGATGTTGGCGGGGATGAGGAAAAAGGGCAACCCTCCTACACTGTTGGTGGGAATGCAAGCTGGTGCAGCCACTCTGGAAAACAGTATGGAGGTTCCTCAAAAAGTTGAAAATAGAGCTACCCTACGACCCAGCAATTACACTACTGGGTATTTACCCCAAAGATACAAATGTAGGGATCCGAAGGGGTACGTGTGCCCCGATGTTTATAGCAGCAATGTCCACAACAGCAAAACTATGGAAAGATCCAAGATGTCCATCGACAGATGAATGGATAAAGAAGAGGTGGTATATATATACAATGGAATATTATGCAGCCATCAAAAGGAATGAAATCTTGCCATTTGCAACAACTTGGATGGAACTGGAGGGTATTATGCTGAGCCAAATAAGTCAATCAGAGAAAGACATGTATCATATGATCTCACTGATATGAGGAATTCTTAATTTCAGGAAACAAACTGGGGGTTGCTGGAGTGGTGGGGGATGGGAGGGATGGGGTGGCTGGGTGATAGACATTGGGGAGGGTATGTGCTATGGTGAGCGCTGTGTATTGTGTAAGACTGTTGAATCACAGACCTGTACCTCTGAAACAAATAATACATTATATGTTAAAAAAAAAAAAAAAAAAGAAGAAGAAGAAGATAGCAGGAAGGGAAAAATGAAGGGGGGAAATTGGATGGGGAGACGAACCATGAGAGACTATGGACTCTGAGAAACAAACTGAGGGTTCTAGTGGGGAGGGGGGGAGGATGGGTTAGCCTGGTGATGGGTATTAAAGAGGGCAAGTACTAAATGGCGCACTGGGTGTTATACGCAAACAATGAATCATGGAACACCACATCAAAAACTAATCATGTAGGGCACCTGAGTGGCTCAGTCGTTAAGCTTCTGCCTTCGGCTCAGGTCATGATCCCAAGGTCCTGGGATCGAGCCCCGCATCTGGCTCCCTACTCAGCGGGAAGCCTGCTTCTCCCTCCCCCACTCCCCCTGCTTGTGTTCCTTCTCTCACTTTGTCTCTCTCTGTCAAATAAATAAATAAAATCTTAAAAAAAAAAAAAAAACTAATCATGCAATGTATGGTGATTAACATAATAAAATTAAAAAAAAATACAGAGGCAAAAAGTACAATAGCAATTCCATTCAGATGAATACAAAACAAAACAAAAACAGTTTTAGGAAGCTCTGTTCACCTTATAGACACTTCCTGTGACTTGACTTTTTCCCCCTTTTTTAAAAAAATTGATATATAGCTGACATGTAACGTTATATTAATTTCAGTTGTACGACATAATGAATGCTTCAATACGTGTATACTGGGAAATGATCACCACCAACTTGTAACTTGTGCTCTTGATGTTCTATCCCAAGCCTGCTCTTAACTATAATTATAATAGACTTTAAAAGGTGAATGTGCCCCGGGCAGCGGTAATCAAACGTGAAGCAACAACTGGGTAGTCCCGCCTGAGAATATACTGTGCCTGGTGAAGGTGCAGAGTGACTGACTGGCAGCAGCACCGGGAGCTGGCCGGAAATGCAGGATCTCAGGCCCCGCCCTGCACCTCCTCGACCAGCATCTCTGCAGGCGGGCCCCAGGAATCTGCGATTTTCATGCCTGCTGAAGTTTGAGAAGCACTGGCAGAGAGAATGTCTAGGCCCCTACTGGGTCCCTCAGAAAAGGACAGGGGACAGCACAACCAACATGCACTCATGAGTGAGATGTGTCTAGGATCATTGCCAGCCCCTGACCCAACTCCCACCCCCCCATCTGTTGCTGGTAATAACTGGGAGTGGCAGTTACCAGATCTAAATCTCAGGGTGTGCATCTGCAGTGTCGGGGTACATATGGTCCCCTTTGTAGAAATGCCAAGAGGGTAAAGTAAGGTACTGGAGTGCAGTTAGCCCCAGTGGCACCTTCTAAGCGAGCAATTAATATTCATGATCACATCATGATTACCTCTTGGCTAAATTCTTCCCTGTCAGCTCATACCCAGGCAAAAAGCTGACCAACTGGAGATGGTCTGCCCCTGTTTCTGGGAGCTAGGAGCAGAGGCGCCATACCACTGCTGTGTGTGTCTTTTGGCTTTCCCAGAGATGTTGGCTGGGCCCTCCCTTCCTCTTCCAGGCTCCCCTCGGAGAAGGCCGCTCCCATGGCCTGATGGAGGGGCAGCGGGGCTCCTGTCAGCATGACCACTGTTCTCTGTATGGAAGAGAAGCGGGCCCGGGCATGAGGGGCAGGGAGAGGCCAGGGGAGGCCATCCGCACTTCCTCTTTGCCCTCTGCCCAGTGTTCCGTGGCTCAAGTCCCACTGGAGTCGGCCAGCATATACCACGGCCCAGCGAGTGCTCCCCTCTGCGCCTCCCGGCCCGATCTCCTCCTCTGGGTCCTGGTCACTCTGTGTCCCTCCTCGTCCTCCGTCTCCTCCTAGCAGCCGTGCCCAGGCTTTCTGCTGCTCAGTCTGCCTCCACCGGGCAGGCCCGAAACCATCCCAAGTCTCCCCCTTCTCCCCCCTTCCGTCTTTCCTTCTTTTATGCATTCAAACACCAAGTGCTGGATCTGTGCCAGACACTATTCGGGGCACGAGGGATACACCAGTGGGCAAATCAGATAGAGTTGCTGCCCTCAAGGTGCTTACATTGAGTCAACATAGAGCATGCTAAAAGGAGGAAGAGCAAGCAGGGCCGGGAGCAGGGCTGCTGGTGCGTCTGCGCGTGAGAGCACAGGGGACAGGGCGGCCGGGCAGGCTTGCTCGTGAGGGCACACGGAGTGCAGACCCGAGGGGCCTGCGGGAGCAGCCACGTAGCCACTGGGGTCGGGGTGGGGGAAGGCGGTGGTGGCCCAGGCAGAGGGGACAGAGAGGCCCAGGGCATTCTGAAGGGTGGACAGCGAGGCAGGGGGCTGGGCAGAGTGAGGCGGGAGAGGCGAGAACAGCGCAGCACCTTGCCTGCCGGCCACCCCGGGAAGCAGCTCATATTGCACGTGGGACGGGACGGGCAGCCCCCTGGGCTCTGGGCCGAGGAGGTGCAGGTCTCGCTTATGCTTTGAAGGGCCCTCCAGCTGTGCAGTGGAGAATGGGCTGCAGAAATAAAGAGCCGCTCAGGGGCTCCTGGGGCAACGCCAGTGGCCAGTGGCGGAGGCGGCGGTGGCGAGAAGCGTGCAGATTCTGTGCGCATTCTGCAAGTGGAATAAACACGGGAAAACCTCAAAATGACTCTGGCGTTTTTGTCCTAAGCATCCGAAAAATGGTTTGTCTTTTTTTTTTTTTTTTTATGATTTTATCTATTTATTTGAGAGAGAGCAAGAGTGAGAGAGAGAGACAGCACAAGTGTGGTGAAGGGGAGAGGGAGAAGCAGGCTTCCCGCTGAATAGGGAGCCCGATGCGGGGCTCGATCCCAGGACCCTGGGATCATGACCTGAGCCGAAGGCAGACGCTTAACCAACTGAGCTACCCAGGCACCCCTAGTTTGCCTTTTCTTGTGTTGGTTTCTCCCCAGATGCCCCCCTGCCCTCTGATGGCAGCCCAGAACCCTGACCGCTGTCCCGGGGTCCAGCAGCTCTGCCTGGGCCTTTGTGCCTGTTGCTGTCCTGGGGCTCCCCTGGATATCCCGGACCCATGGCCACCCTCAGCTCAGCTCAGCTCAGCTCAGGCATCGGTTCTGCTAAGACGCCTCTCGTGACCCTGTGGCCCCTGGCCAGCATCAACCAACCCACCCTTTGTGTAACGACAGCTACCGTTCCCTGGTTCATGGGTGCTGGGTGGCACCTCAAAGGCATTCTTTCTATGTGTCTGAGTAACTCTGCAAGGCAAGAATTAGCATCCTAACTGTTCAGATTAGAAAACAGTCTCAGCAATGTAATGTCACATGCCTGGTGACACTCAGCTAGTAAGTAAGAGAGTTAGGGTCCAACCCCAATACATCTGACTGCAAAGCCTGTGCCACGCAGTGCCCTGTAGGAGTACTTTAAATCACAGCACCTGGAACATTCTGCTGGATTTTTTGGTTTGCATGACTGCTGCCTCCACTGGATGGTGAGCTGCTGAAGGGAGTAGGGAGGGACAGTGTTGGTACAGAGGGGTTGTCCAGTAAATGTTGGCCAAAGTTTCTTCCTTCAACATGGGATCACAACCCAGACATAAGAGGCTATAGGGTGGTTATGCACCCATTTGAGATTCATGGCTCTAGGCCCTCTTCCCTAACCTCAAATTCATTCATTCATTCATTTGACAATCTAGTAGTAGAGACAGATAATATACAAGAAAACAGATACATGTACAAAATAATTTTGGATAGTAGTAAGTGAAAAAAAAAAAAAGATAATATAATAGAGAGTGCCAGGTCAGAGAAAGGGAGCTACTTTAAGTGGGGCAGACAGAGAAGGCGCCTCTGAAACCTGAATGATGAGAAGGAACTTGCCATGTGATGATCTTGGAGGAGATCATTCCAGGTGGACAGAACAGTAGGTGCAAAGGTCCTGAGGCAGGAGTGAGCTTGCTACATCTGAGGAACAGAAAGTAGGCCAATGTGGAAGGCATAAGGGAGCAAGAGGGGAGGGAAGTGGGAGATAAAACTTGAGAGGTTAAGTAGTGGCCAGCTAATATAAAGCCTTAGGCCTTGGTGAAGATCTGGAAGGAACTGCAAGGGCCACGAGAAGCCTCTGGAGAGTCTTAATCTTGAAAGAGATCTGATGCACCTTTTCCAGTGATGCACATAAACACATGCACACAAACTGTGCTTGGGGTCCAAGGATGGCAGGTTCAAAATTTCTGCTATAGAGTCTAGTTCTGGAGTGCATGGGGTGAATCATAATAAAACAAGCCTCACTTCAATGTTTGCTCTGTTCTTTCCAACCTCATAGAGTAGAAGAATGATGTGCTGTGGCCTCACAAAGAGCCAGCCTTTCTCTGCTTTCTTAAAAAATGAGTCTCACCCTGTGCATTGTTGGCGGAAGTAGAAAATGGTACAGTCGCTATGGAAAACAGTATGGTAGTTCCTCCCCACAAAAAATCAAACACAAAATTACCATCGGACCTGGCAATTGCACTTCTGGGTACATGCCTGAAAGAAATAAAAGAACTCCAACAGATATTTGTACACCCATGTTCATAGCAGTATTATTCACAATAGCCCAAAGGGGGACGCAACTCCAGTGTCCATCAACAGATGAGTGGATAAACAAAATGCGGTATATTCTTAAATGGAATATTAGACTTAGGGAGGAAGGAAATCCTGACCTGTGCTAACACATGGATGAACCTTGAGGACATTATGCTGAGTGAAATAAGACAGTTATGGAAAGACAAATACTGTATGATTCCACTTATGTGAGCTACCTAGAGAGGTCAAATTCATTTGAGACAAAAAGCAGAGTGCTGGTTGCCAGGGGCTGGGGGTGGGGGAAGTGGGGGTTGTTTAACGGGTAGAGTTTCAGTTCTGCAAGATGGAAAGAGTGCTGGAGCTTGGAGATGGTGGTGGTGATGTTTGCACAAGAGTGTGAATGTACTTAACTGAACTGCACACTTAAAGATGGTTAGGATAGTTAAGTTTTATTGTTATGTGTATTTTACCCCAGTGGAACATTTTTACGAAGTCTCTGGAGCCCACTCAGTCCTTCAATTGCATCCCCATCAGCATCTGTCTCCCTGCCCTCAACAGCGCTGGTGTTCCAGGTATCCCGAGATGGATTGTCTAGTCAAGCCCCTCGCGCTATGTGAAGAAGACAAACTAGTTGGCGTGGATGAGACCTTAAAATCTCTCCAGCGAAGAAAGTCCCAGATGTTGAGCCTGGCAACTCTTAACAATTCTGTGTGTCAGATTTCTTGCCTTTTAAATCTTACTTAAATCCTTTTGTTTTAAACTAATTTCCTCTTTTGCCTTATGCAGACACAAAGAACAGCTGGTGACCATCCTCTATGGAAAGAGACTTCCAAAGACTTAGACACCATTGTTAAATTACCTTATTTCTCTGACGATGCAGAGCCACCTGCTTTCAACATCTCCCAGCCTACAGCTGCAGTCACATTCTCGTTGTGGGACTGAGCTTTGGGCCCTCAGCTGTGCTTTTGTCTGTGTGTTTGGGGGGACCCCGAATCATTTCTTAAGGAAAGCTTTGGCCCGGCCCATGGCATTCCCATGGCAGGCCTCCAAAGGAGGCAGGTAGCCTTCCACTGAGGCCTGTGCCCTTATCAGGTTCCTGGGAGCTCTCTAAGATGATGTCAGCACACGACTCAGATTGGCTGAGGTGCAGGACCTGTGACTCTGCTTGACCAGCTACATGGTACAGGTGTATTACAGGCACTTGGCAGGGAACAAGAAAGCCAAGCTCACCGTTACTCACTAGGTACCAAAAGCCTGCCTAAGAGAAAACAGATCTGGGGAGATTCTCTGAGGATGTATCCCTCCCTCTGGGATTAAGCCCAGTCCTCAGGAGTGGTGGGGACCGCTTTGTTTTGCCCACCCTTCCTCTGTGCAGTGGTTTTGCTGCACCACGCTTGGCCAGGCAGCCTGGCCCACTCTGCAGGCACCATATAAGAAAGAGGCTTGTGAGGCCTTGGTGCAGTTATTCTAGAGGTACTGTTGAAGGTGGGCTGTTGACTCCACTGTGGACATGGGAAAGTGGGGGCACTGCTCCCAGGACTCAGAACCAGGAGTACTTGTGCATCTTAAACATGGTGTATTTTTACCTCATGGACCCTAAATCCTATCACTGATGATTTTACACTTTGTTTCTGCTGCTAGAGAACTTCAAGTCAAATATGGGGACTATTGCTGGAAGAATGTTGTCCAACAGAACTTTCTGTTATGGAAATTTTCTGTATCTGTGCTACCCATTATGGTAGCCACTAGCCACATGTGGTTTAGTAGGACAGAGAAAATGTCTTTTGTATTTAGTAAGACAGAGAAATGGATTTAGTAAGACAGAGAAACTGAATTTTGCATTTTAATTAATTCAAATTTTAAATTTAAATGGCCACACGTGGCTAGTGGCTACCAATTAGCTCTAGACACCATATGGGAAATGCATGTGTTTTCGATGTCACTTTTGGTTTATCCGACTTTCCTATCAATATATTCCATCTACTTCAAGTCCCTTTGCTGTCTAATTATTTTTATTAAACTTTTTGTCAGCTATCTTAAATCTTTTTAAAATGTGAGATCTACTTATAAGTACAAAAAAAAGATAACATACACACATTCCCAATTTCTTTGACTAGGTACTTCTTCCCCCTTTTGTGCAAAATAGAGTAATTAATATGTTCATTTAAGGGAAGGGCGTCATTTACAGGAAGGGCATCCCCAAAAGGAGTTGGGGAGAGGCCTTCTCTTCTGTTTCTTTGTTCCGTTTCTTCAGCTGGGTGCTGCTTACACAAATGTTCAATTTGTATAAATTCATTGAGCTGTGTATTTATGATATATGCACTTTTCCATATATTATTTATACTATTCTTCAATAAAAAGTAAAGGGAAACATATAAAGAGAACCTGTTGGGTCCAAGGCACAATGTTAGTTTAGCTCTATGGGATATGGA
This sequence comes from Halichoerus grypus, assembly GCF_964656455.1. Lineage (NCBI taxonomy): Eukaryota > Metazoa > Chordata > Mammalia > Carnivora > Phocidae > Halichoerus > Halichoerus grypus. The sequence continues at coordinate 60,267,073 of NC_135715.1, read as the reverse complement.
AAGATTCACAGAACATGGACCATGACTCCAAAAAGCTGCACTTTAGCATCATCGAGCATTAATGCAAATTTCTGGGATGCATTTTTCCAGAGGGATCTTGGGCAACTTCTGATGCTAGCAACTCCCCACCCTCCTCTTCCTTGCTTTCCTCCCCGGATCAGACAGTGCCAAGGAAGAGTTTTAGGAGGAGGAAGTCTTTCTTTCCATCTTAACAGATCTTAGTCAAAAACATTCCAAATTCTTATAAAAGGCTGAGTAGCCCCCAGAAAAAACCTTTAATCTTTTGTCTTCCAGAGGAATTAAATCAGAGGAGGAGGTGTCTGGAATATGGAATGTTCATGGGGCAGGATGAGGAAATAAAATTCAATCTATATTTTAAGCAAGCAACTAAAAACTACCAACCAAGATGTGTTCCAGCATATAACTCCGCTCAACTGAACAAAAACATTTATATTTAAAATTATAATTGAAAATATAACTCGGGAAACATATACTGCTAAGGACGATGTGGTTAAAAGGCATTCTCTCAACGGGGTCCCTCTCCATGACTTAAATATCTTAATTTTGCTAAAGACTGAGACATAAATTTTTATACTTAAAAGTAAGTTAAAGAGCCAGGCAGGTGTATATTTCATGCTAGAGCAGAAGGTGCTCTCTGCAGTGATTCAGTCCCAGTAACCTGTATAAATGGCCATCATCAAGAATTATGGGGGGGCTATTAGTCATTTCTGTCCACATTAATTTACCTCCTCGACATGTTACTATATTGAACAAAGGCCTGCATTCTTGAGACCCAAGATACAAATCTTTTTTCTTACTCTTTTCACACTTTAATGCTCGAACTTCAAAAGCCTCCACCTCTACAGATTTTATAACCATTTAAATGTGTGAATCTTCTTTGAAATATTCTTTCACTGGTTCCTTTGAGCACAGCCCAGGCCAAGCTTTTATACTTTGTTCTTTTACTTACGTTACTACAGGCATCGAGCGAAAAAGTATTCTAATTACTGCCAAAAAAGAAGAAGTGCCTTCAAAACAATCACATTCATTTTGGTCTTTTAGTATAAACAAAATCCTTCCATTTACTTTTACTTATTCAACTGCATTATCTTTTGCGTACGGCATTGGGAGTCTTCAAACACAGAAGAATTTTGTTCTCACATTTCAAAACAGACTATAGAGCAAATGCAAGCTAGCATTCAGTTCACTGAATAAAGTGATATTTAGTTTCTTATCCTTATAGCTCAAAGGAAAATCAGAAAATTATCTGTGTCCTATGAACAGTAAATGTCTCAGAGGTGATCTTTCTGACTTGAGCAAAGTGGCCTGGCTGTAGTTTTAACCAGTTTTTTGACATGTGCCAAGTTCTCACTTCATTTTGTGATATGTGGATTACAGTTCTGATGTTTGATGTCAAAATCAAGAAAAATTACGAAGCTGTGGTTTGAGTGATTTGAGTAACTACCTGTGATTTCAGTAACTACGATCAGCACCTTTCAAGATAATGGCCCTTAATGCACTATCAACCTTCTCCTTCCAGGTAGCCAAATGGGAAAACGGAGATGCCTGAGCCAGATGTTTAAAAAAAACAAAAACAAAAACAAAAAAACCGAAGTCCTATATGCTTGGAACTGTTTTACATGCTAATTCCAGAAAGCCTGGGTTTAGAAAGCATTTATTAGGTCGGGCCAGGTGTGGGACATTCTTAAGTCTATGTGCTGAATTTTGAATTCTTGAATACAGTAATTAATGATCCTGAAAGAGTGTGAGGCAACCACTGGAAGGATGGGAGGAGAAAGGGGTCCAGGAACTGAGTGAAGGATTAACCACAGAGGAACAGGGCAGTCTACTCCATCTACTCCCTTAAAATGTACTCATTCACCTCTTCCCAAGCTTACTGAAACCAAAAACTCCAAAGGCATCGCTTACTTCTTAGAATATTTATGAGAAAGTAATTTTTTAAGTGATCACTGGATTTTAACAACCTACGTACTGCCTAGCAGTAGAAGGGTGGACGGGTGGATGGTGGGGAGGCACGAGAGGGAAGAAGGAGACATCTATCTTCTCTCAATATATTCTAGAGTTTTCTAAGAGCTGGGTTTTCCTGAAGGTCCTTTGTGGAAGTGAAGAATACACTGGTAAAAACTCCCTAAGTGTGAGGGAGTAGATTCAGGAATCTTAAATAACAAGGTCCCTGGGTTACAAGCTCATCTGCAGTCCCCGGGAGCCACGAGCATTCATGGTGGCTCAAACAGCAGGTGAAGAGGCGCGCAGAGGACCTGGCAGTCGCTTGCTGAGGCATACAGCCAAGGCAGCCAAGTGAAAACAACCAACGCAAAGAGCCCCTGATGCCTCTTCTGTTTAGGCAGCGTCGGGACACCTTGACTTTGTCTAAGAGCCAGACAGGGGGCCACGGATCCCTCCTTTTTCTTAACTCATTGCTCTTTACCAGGTACTGGGGTAACTGGAGTTTCTGGCAGAGCCAACCCGCTTCTCTGTTCCCCAACCCCCAAGAGACAGGGAGGTAGACACAGACAGACAAACAGACTTCCCCCAGGTACCTGCAGGAGGATCTTGTTCCCATCGAGGTCCTCCGTCTGCCAGCGGCCCTCACTGATGGGGCTGCAGGGGTTGGGCAAGAGAGGCACGAGCTCACCAATGTCCTTGACCCGGAACTCCAGCACCGAGGAATCAGTGGGGACGGGGGTCTGGTCACAGGGCAGCCTTTTCAGGGAGAACTGGATGTCCACATCCAGATTGGAGAAGATGGGGAAGATGCAGAAGTCCGTCTTCCTCTGGCTGGGGCTGCGCCGGAGGATCAGCTCGTAGAACTTGAGGATGTCGGCGTAGTTGTCGTGGCGACAGTAGATGGTGAAGCGCACGATTTCCTTGCCGTAGTGCACGGGCCGGATGGCCCACAGCGGGGTCCCGGGGGCCAGCGTGAAGAAGTCCTGGCTGCAGGGCAGGTAGGGCAGGAACCTGCCAGGCACGCGCTCCGTGTGGTGGTGGCGCCAGGGCGGCCGCTGCAGCGTGCGGTGCAGCTGCAGGATCTGCTCCTCACCGTACTCCTCCTGAAGGAAAAGAACCACGGCCAGCGCCGGCTGCGCCACCTTCCAGGGCTTCCGCCGCCGCCGGGATGCCCGCCTTTCCGAGACCCGGAACAGCTGCAGGTCTGGGTGGATCCAAGCCAAGACCTTGTCGATGGCCTCCTGCAGGGGTTGGGATTCCCCCGGGTCTGCAATGATGTGGATGCTAACCAGGAAAGGGTCCTGCGCCTCCTCCACCGAAAGCTCACCTGGGGGCACAACAAGAAAAACAAACAAACGGTGACTATGTCATTAAAAGTGTCCTGTGATGACAAGCAAGGCGGTGACAGGAAGAGAAGCTAAGGGCTAACTGAACTGACTCCGCGATCATTAGGATTTTCGGATCCCAAGTTTGCCCACAAAAACGCTGGCAGCCCAAACACGAGAGAAGTATTATTGCTAGGAACAGCCCCCAAACTGGGCAGGGCTAGGAGAACCCCCCGTACTGCACCAGGTTGAGTGTACTTCCTGTTATGCAGCAGAAAGTCAAATCTCCACTGATCTGGAAGGGATAACACGGCCATTAGAAAAGATGCTGTCGCATTCAGGGTATACCATTTAATATTTCCCAAAGCAACTGCCGTGCCTTACCCCCCAAATGGTCCCTCTACCACTGCACTCCTCAGATTTGCTTATTGCATTGGTTTTTCTTGTTCATTCACTTCACAAACATTTATGGAATCCTTTCTTCATGCCTCATGCTAGGTGCCGTGCTGACAGATAAAGCCCTGGCTGGGGAGGCGTACGGCCAACAGGGGACTGATGCTGGGGTGATCTGGTCGTGACCATCTTGCTGCTGGAAAGAACAACACGGAGGAACATGCGGCTGAGGTGGGGCGGGAGGCCCAGTGTTCTTGCTGAGGCCACTTACTGGGGCTGTGGTTAGGGCTGGGGGAGCATGGTGGGACCACTGCTGCCTGTGGAATGCTGTCTTTGGGCTTCTCCTCAGGCCACGTCCACTCAGAAGCCCACACATCTTGAATGGGTTGTTTACCCTCCCAATGTCTCTGGCAGAAAGAACATCTGGAAGCACTGAATTCCAAGGGTGAAGTTGACCATTTAACTTGGCAACACTATCTCACAGGGTGAATGGTTTGCTGGCCACACTGGCGTATTTCTAATTCAGAAATATTCAGCATATTTTCTCAGATAACATGATCAGAGACTTGTTCTTTTAAAAGATGGCTCTATTTGCATCTTTACAGGCTTTACGACTCATCCAAGGGAAATCAAGAAATCTTTAAGTCTATTGTGACTTGGGGGGCTAGATTCACCTAGAATGTAGATCTGTCATCACACACATGCCTCACAATGTCCACTAGGGTATTAGGTAGAAGTCAATCATGCAGTCAATAATGTTTGAGAAGTGTGATGTGCTTTTAGGAACAATAACCTCAATCAATTTACAGGATAAATAATTTCTTTTTCTAGCTTTGCAAGACGTGCCAAATGGGCTTGCAGGTATATTTCATCATATTCATCTGTGATAACATAGTTTCAATTTTGTTGGATCAAAACCTGTCTGAATTTTCATCTCAACTCTGTTAAATTATTTCACTTGGGAATAGTTAATTCAGTTTGTTGTTGCCTTTCTTATGTACTCATTTATTTACACATTTGTTGAGCAATCAATATCTATCAGGCACTGGAGAGACAAGGCAGCTCGTATCATCGAGTCTTCTGGGAGTCTGTTTACATAGACTCTGGTGTGAATAGTGCTGCTCCCTTAGAGTTGTGCAGTGTACAACCTGAACACCCACAGCAGTAGCCCTCTGAAGAACCATAAGCCACAAATAACTTCATAAACACAGTCATAAAAAATTAAAATTCAATCTGATATGTGCCTATAGGAAATACAGTAGAGTAGCACTTTAGGCAGGGGTTAGACTCTAAAGTCACCCTGAAATAAAAATTACCTAGAGACAATATTACCCCTGAAAGTCCCTTGAATTTCCAATATAGTATTGAAGGTCCTACTTGCAGCAAGACAATGCAGCCAGATAGGTGTTCCTCTGGCTGAACACCAGATGAAACAGCAGGCTTGCTGCATGGCTTGTGTTATAAAAGAACAGTCTTGCATCAGTAAGCACTAGACCCCCCCTCAGCAGGCTGTGCCTTTCACCCTACAAGAGGCTTCCGAAACATAAGGATGACCAAGGTAACAGCAAAGTCAAATCTCAGTACTTCCATGATCATGGACTAGAACGGTAGGTGGCATTGTTCAACCCCCGCCCCCTCTGGCTGAGCATGTAGTCTTGAATTTGTACGAGTTAAATATGAGCATGATGTAATTCCAATTTACTACCATGGGACAAAGGAAGGAGCAATGTTTCCTCCAGAGTGCTTCTGGGGAGGTTTTCTGGAGGCGGCACCACGTGAACTGGGCCTTGAAGGGTAAACAACATCTCACTCATAACAACCTTCAAACGTGGGGGAGATCACTGCAGGAAGAGGGAAGATGGTTTACGAAGGCACAGAACTGTGCAAAAAAACAAGCACATTTGGAAGGGGGTGGTGAGTAATTCTGAAACATGGCAACAGATGCAGTGGGAAAAATGGACTAGCACCAAGTTATACAGGGCTTCAGCTCAATTTGGTAGTGATAAGGGGCAGTGGAAAGTTTCAATAAAGGGACGTGGGGCGCTAGTCGGGGGAGCAAAGGAAGAAGTCAGAAGATGAGTAAACAGTCTAGACAAGAGATCATCAGGACTTGGCAGTGGAGGAGATTGCACTGTTGGCCCTCATTCTTTATCTTGCTCTGTCTCCTTGCTCTCTGCCATGGGACTTTATAGTTCCTCCCATTACTGGGTGAAGTGCATTTCCCCACCCTTTGACTTCGGACACCGTCGACCATATGCCTAACTGTGGCCAACAGAAAGACCCAGTGGTGACATGTGTTTGGGCCTGCCTTCTTGTGCTTTTGACATGTCCATGAGGAGCTAGCCCATTGGTGCCAGAAAGCAGGAGGAGATATACATGGATCACAGCCCCCCGAGCTGAGCCCAGCCTGGATCAGCCAATCTCAGACACCCACAGAAACATGGTAAGAGCCACCTAGCTGTGCCTGGTCTAGAGCAGCTGACCCAAGACATGTGAGGAATAAGAAATGACTGCTGTTTAAGCCACTGTTTAGGGGTGGTTGTTATACAGCAATACTTACAGGTACAGGAGGAGTCAGTGGGTGTCCAGAAAAGGCACAGATTCACAGGCTAATTAGGTGGCACAGGTGACTTGGCTTGGAGCCCACAGGCCTGGGGTGGGGACCAGGAAAAGCAGGAGAGGAGTGTACCTTGATGTTTCTGGTTGGATCCTGACGCGTAAGTAAGAGATATGGAATAGAGGAAGCAGGGCAGATTTGTGGGTAAAGATAAGGAGTTTCACTTTGGCCATGTTGGCGTGAGATGCCGGAACGATTTCCAGGAGGGATGTCCTGTTAGCAGTGGGACCTGTGCACTGCTGAGCTCGTGGGCTGAATTTTAAGGATGGATCAGTTACTTTAGACTGTATTCTTACTTTTATGTGGTTATCTAATACATGTGTGCCCCCATATAAATCTGAATCAATGAAAATTCATCGTGATGGTTTAAAAAACAATCAGAATTCCTGGACTCTTGTGGTCCTTCTCTTTGTTTGCTCTTCTGCTCGCCTGACTCCTTCCTGTTTCATTGAACATTAGCACCATTATCAGCAGGAGGTGCGGTTGAAACAAAAATAGTGACAAGGCAAACCAATGCGATTTTCCACCAGTCAGTAACTCCAGGAAAGGTAAGAAAAAGTACCACAATCAAATGAAATGCATATTTTGCTTTTTCATGGTGGCCTGATCTCCCAACAGTGGGGACATGTGATTTTGCTAAACATTAATGAAAGCTCAGTTCAAATGGAAAGAGGTAGAAAGGCTTTGAAGGATTTGGGGGATGAAGAAATTTATTTGAGAAAATTGGAGATGATTTCTGTGAGAGGAAAAAAGGACATACGGAGTCGAAAGAATGTTTGGGAAAAGACATTGTCAGAGCAGTGAGGCAGCCCCGTTAAGACCTTGCACCCGTTCTCAGGGTGTGCGCGTGGCCACGTACACAGAGAGACGTTAGCTTAACATGTGCATGATGTTCACTGTGGTCCAGCACTTTCTCCATGTTCTACATATATGAACTCATTGAATCCTTAGAACAACCCTAGAAGGGGGGGGGGGTGCTATTATTGTTCCCATTTTAGAGAGCAGAAAATCGAGGCACAGAGAGGCGAAGTAATCTGCCAAGGTCACACGGCATCTGAGGTCTGCGTGCACAATCACAACGGTTCTGTAGAGAAGTGTATTTACCCTCTCATCTGTATTTATTTCATAGCAGAATGAGCAGCCGCCCCTCCCCATCGTTTCTGGCCACGTTGCTACGGCCTCACCCCTCTCTACTGCGCTCCTGCCTCCTCCTGGCTGGCTGGCTTCTCTTTTGTCTGGCCCTGGGTGTCTGAGGAAGCATAACCCGGAAACTGCCTCCCCAGTGGCACACACCCAGGTCTTTCTATGAGCACTGCCCTCTCAGGCTCGCAGACAAGCGTGAGAAGCCTGCGTGTGGAGAGGCCCCGGGTGAGGTAGCTTCTGAGTCTCCAAGACAGAGTTGTCGGGGTGCTCGGTGTCAGGACACCTCTATCAGCCACACAAAGGTTTCCCAGAGAGCAGTAACAAAGGCCATGCTGAAGCCTGTGCGGATCACTGAATGTTGACAGCTTTGCAGAAAGGCAAGCCTCGGGGCAGGGTGGGGACACGGAGAAAGGCGTCTGACTAAGCACCAGCTCGCCTGGGCAGCTTGGGATGCATCCAAGAACAAGCAAGGAAGGAAGGGAGATGAAGACCTGACCCCTGAGCTCCGTTTGCACTGCATGAACCAGGGCGATCAAAGTGGCTAAAATCCTACCCCAAGAAGAATAACGGGAATGAGTGGTGGCATTAATATACTCCAGCCATCACCAGCATGTGCCCACTGCACGAGGCCCTAAAATAAACAGGCTCAAAGAGCCCCATCGTGCAGCTCCAAACCGTCACTGGGTGCTAGGGTTATATATACCCCAAAGAAAATGTGCCTCCTGGAGCTAGATAGGAAAGCAAGTATTTGAGGGGAAGGAGAGAAAATGTGAATAATTAATTGTCATGGAAAGCCTCTCTGCCTCCCTGGAGAAGCAGAGACACCGTGACAGTGGGATATGCTCTGCCTTTATCATATCTATTACACGTCTTCTCGAAGGACCTCAGAGAGCACCTGTTCACTTAGGGCAAGACACAGACCAAAAACGAACCAGGCAACAGACTTCCCCAGGGCTGGTTAGAAGAGGGGAGCTGTTCACAAATTTGCAAGTATTAACAAAGCTTTCGAGATTACTTTGTGCTTCCTAAGCAGAGAAGGAAGATTCTTTCCCATGGGATTAGAGACAATTAGATTTTTCCTTTGATAATGTGAAACAAAAACCAACTTAAAGTAAAGCAACTGCATGAGCCAGGCCTTCAATGAGACAGGTATACTGTGAACCTGAATATTTGTTACATTTCTCCCCAATGTGTCACATCTCCTATATATCCCTTTTGTGGTCTCTTATGTTTAAAAGAAAACAATTTAAACAATAATAATCATGTGTTAAATTCTTATTATTTGCCAGACGCTGTCCTAAAGGCTTGACAGATATTACCTCATTTAATTTAAAGCAACACTGTGTTTTCGCCCCATGTTGCAGGGGAAATACTAACAGATCCGACAAGGGCCATCCAGCTAGAGGAGAGTGGGGTCTCCGCAGTCCGCCTGTGTGCCTTCTCTGCTCTCTGGCCCGCCATCCTTGGTTTGTGTGGCTGGGCTCTGAAACTGTGGCTTAGCTCCTTCAGGCCATGTGGGCAGGAGAGTCTACGGTGAGTGGATGACCATTATGCGGGGGCAGTTTCTGGCAACCCCTGAGCTGCAGGGACATCCTAAGCTCCCGTCTGGTAAAGGTGTGGGTGGGGACTGAGGTGCTTCCGCCTGTGGACAGACATTCCGATGCCAGACCTCCCACTCGACTGCCTGAGCCGGGACTCCTCACCGCCATTCTCCGCACCCCCGGGCTTCACACCAGCCTTCCCATGCGGTCTCCCACTGCCTGGTGCCTGCCAGGTTGGCCCTCCTCCCGGAACTGGCAAACTAGCGTGTGTCCCCAAAGCACTTGCTTCTGAGCAGCAGGTATGTCTGCTTGAAAGTCCAGATCTCTCATTCCAAATGGAATGCCTGGCGAACTCTTAGGATACAAGTTCAGAGACCTCTTTCTAGAAGTTCTGGGCAATGGTTGATGTCTCTGCCATCTTATCACGATGTATCATGGATAATTTGCAATTCAACTGCAATCATTTTTTTGATCAAGCAGTGTTTATTGAACACCTACTATGTGCTGGGCCCTGTAGGATACAGTGGGGAATAAAAGAATCTCTGCCTTCCTAGAACTTATAATCTAGTTGGGATGGGGGGGGAGTCAGAGGATAAGCAAATACATAAGACGAAGTCAGGTAGCTCAGTGCAAGGTACTTCATTGAACAAACCCGTAATGAATAGGGTATATTGTAAGAGATTTCCAAGGTGGCAGCCATAACCATTCACCATCAGCTGAATAAACTGCCAGCACCAGTGCCCCATAAGCCCCCAGGAGGCTAAGGGAGTCAGACCAAGGGCACCTCCAGCTGCTGTAGGTGCTTGGTTTAGGGAATTTGGCCCTGGAGCTTGGCTCGAGATTCTCTAACCGCACATGCATGAGGCTGAATAAACTCCTTATTTGCATTTCTAAAGCCCTGCTCGATGGCACTGAACAATTCAGGGGCTTGGATACTTGGTCTGGTTGAGCAGACCTTCACGACCAAGGGCAGAACACCCAGGTGAGGTAGTGGAACGGGTATGCCACAAAGACATGCCAGGCAGGGGCTGCCGCTGTGAAGAAAAATTAGGTCAGCAAGCAGGAGGCAGAGAGGTTCCAGAGTGGTGAATACAAACCCCACTGCATTGTGAGGTGCCACAAAAGGGCCAACCTCCCCCCATTAAGCTGCCTGGTCTTCCCGGAATGCCTGAACTAAATGCTCTCAGAGAGGGGCTTCCAAATTCCTTCTCCAGAGAGTCTATTCATCCAGAATGTAATGAATAACCTGCCTTCATCTTTCTTTTTTTTTTTTTATACAGTCTTTTTTTTTTAAAGCTAGTTTTTCGAACCTCTGAACTAATGAAAAAATTGAAGCAATTCCCTTTGCCCCTGCCCACACCTAAGATAAGATCTCAGACTTTCTCAATTCCTAGTAATTTTATGATTTTGACAAGGCTTTCGGTTGACCCACAACTCTGGGCCGTGGAAGTGGCAAGGCTGGCCCCAGCACCAGCCCCAGCTCAAGTCAAAAGTAGATGCAGGGTGAGCATAGTGAGACCCTGATGGTAACATGGTGACAGGCAGAGTTTTTAATGCAGGGGATCCAAACTGCACTCATGATATGGATAAAAAGCTTCTCTTCTCTTTGGCCTGCATCCACAGCACTGTCTTGTAATTGAAGAATTATAAGGCTGACGCGGTTAAGCCAAAACCTCTATTTTCACTTGTCAGAGGAAAACAGTGTGGAATCTTTCTGATCCTTAGGCCTTTTACAGCTCTAACTATAGTTATCGGACTGCTCGCTCCATTCTCACCATCTGTTGCAGAAACAATGTCAGGGATCTGGATGTGTGATACACACTCTTGAGCTCATTCGAAACCAGGACACTATTGAGAAAGAAATAATAGAGAAAGGAAGGCAGATTCTTGAGATACCCTGCATTTTTTTCCCCCACTTGAAAATGGGACATCCATTTTATTTTGTGTGACTTTCTAAATTTTGTTCTGAAACAAACCTCCAGGTGGGAAGAGGAGTGGGGAAGCCAAGGCCAGCCACTAGCCAGAGAGTCATGACAAAGACATTTCGAACTCCAACACAGCTTGACATAAATTCTGGAAGGGGACCAGAAGGTTGATATGTAATTAGAAGGTAGAAAAGCAGCTAGCAACACTTAACATATCTAGCAGTTATCTAAGTCCTTAGGACTGTAATGATTTTGAAAGTTTATGAGAAGGTAACATAGGTCTGATGAACACCAAAGTCCAATGCTTAATACTGTAAGAATAATAACTTTTATAAAGGTAAAGGGCTCAAAATGACAGAAGAGATGCTAACATTTCACACAGAATCCTTTGTTCTACTCAGTAATTTCCATGTGTTCTCAACCACTTCATATATATCTTGTCATTTCCACCAGTAGCAAAGCCATGCCAGGACTTCAATAAAATTCTACAGATTTGGAGATGAGGCAGCAGGGCTTGCAAACAACAGGATTAGAATATTCCTCTTGTTTTGAGATGTAAAATATATCGATCAAAACAAAACAGACAAAAGAGGAGGATGGTAACCAAAAGCTATCCCAAGGATTTGTTCATCAACGGACCCCAGACCTCTAACACCACTAGGGCTGGGGGAAGGAATCCTCTCAATTATAGTAATTAAGATTTGTTTTACAAAGGGATTTATTCTGGCAGGATGCTGAGAAATCAAACAATAATTAGCTATTACAACTGTTCCAGGAAAAAGCACTACATATGTGCTTATAAAATATATCCTGACTGCCACAGTAGAAAAACCAATGCTGAGATCTAGTGCTGGCTTTGCTCATGATCAAACTAGCAATGTAGGAAATGGAGCCTAGGGACTCTTTTTTTGGCTTAAAATTCAATAAAATATTCAAATGCTTGACCAATCTGAATAGGACACTGACATGTTCCTGGTCCTTGTTTCTGTTTCCTTAGAATTATGTACTTTACAGCCCTTTGAAGAGCAAGCTTACTGGACATGACTAGAAAATTAGAGATGGCTGAGGCATTTAGTCCAGCCTCCTCATGTCACAGAAGAGGTCTGGCAACTTGACCTAGTTGACTTGCAATTCAGTGGCAGATCTTGGAAGAGAACAAACATCTCCCAAATTCCCCATTTGGGGCTTTCCCTTACCTCTGAAGTGCCTCCTCTTGCTAATAGCCCCAAGGACTGCAAAGCAGGAGACATGGTCCCTTCTAGAGCTCACAACCTAACTGAGGGAGCAAGGTGTTCACACATGAGAAACATAAGAAAAACATGAAGTGGGAGATATGTTCTAAATGACATACCAGATGAATTTCAGAGAGGATAGCCAAAGTTCCCCTTTCCCACAATTTTCTTACTGGCTTGTGGCCCTTCACCTGCAGAGTCTGGGCTGTTCATTGCTTCTGGGAGGGTGTGGGCAGATAGATCGATTAATCAAGTTTCTGAATTCATATATATTTTTCAGATCACAGCAGAGAAAAGAGTCTTGAAGGGCAAGGCTCTCTATTGCAAGGGCTGGGGTTTTGGAAACAGAAAAGGCTTTCTGAGCTAAGAAAAGCTAAAAACTTAAAGCAGAGGGCTTGCCCCATGAATCAGCACAGAAGAACGTGTAATGCTACGGTGGCCTTTCCAGCTCAGATGACGCCAAGCTGGGGCTTCTGGTGGAAGGAAGAAGACTGGAAGGGACCTGACCAAAGTCTGAATTCCAGACGGTTTCCAAGAAAGGATCATGTTCCAACACTTCTGGGCTCAGCACCGCAGGGACGGGGGTCCCAGAGCAGAACACACCTGTGCCTTCACTTGCTAGGTGTGAGGGCGGCTCAGGAGTGACGTTCAACTTGATTATAAATACAGCAATTCTACTGTTACGCTTGAGCATGTGACTGTGAAAATTCCTTCCCTAATTGGAGGTTCATACAGAGTTCTCCGTAGATAGTAGAAAGTGTTAGAATGTGACTCCGTAAGCACGCCAATTCATAGAAAGATGCGTCCAGCTTCTGAGTCCAGGTTGTCTGTGACACACACACATTTTAGCCTCACTGTGCTCCAGCCTGAGGCCATGAAACAGTAAAAATGAGTCACAGAGTAAGCCCAGCTCTCCCTGTAATGGACACAGGGAAGACTTCTCACAAGGATAGAAGAGTCTTCTGCACAACTCAGTGGCACTACCCTTTTGTACTAACAACAATGTCAGAAGATGCCAGGTGACATAAAAACGCAAGGGGGAACCAGAGCAGATGGAATATTCCTTCCCTTCCATAACCAGTATGTTGTACAAAAGAGAAGTCTGATCAACATGGAGGAAGGACAGAAGGTTTACAAAGAAGGGAAGAAGGAAGGAAGACTGGTGGGATCCTCTTTGCTTTCCTAATCAATTCTGAATATTGTAAACTTTAGTGGGTACGACCTGGCTTTTGCACAATATTCCCCAAATACGTCCAACTTGTAACGTCATCAGAAGTTAATGCCAAAAGTACTGATGTTGAATAAAGATAGAGATTGTCCACCGGAGTGGGAAATACGTTCCATAAAGCCTATGCAGAGGACTGATGGTACCACCGCCTAATGTCACAGTAAATGATACCGTTCTTTTCATGAGAAATACAGACAAGACTTCAAGTTGCAGGTCTCTAAAACCCAAGAGTCTCCCTGTCTATCACCTACTCTTCAGAGCACTTTTGCCCATTGTTACTGCGTGTGTGTGTGTGTGTGTGTGTGTGTATCCATCCGTATTGTTTTTCATTAACAAAAATCACCATTTTTATGAGACCCTGGTGCTCTCATCCATGCCACTGGGAGAGTGAAATGGTACCTCTAGAGAATGACCTGGCAGGAAGCATCAAAAGCTTGAAAAAGTAAACAACCCGTTTTACCTCAGCAATTCCACTTGAAGGAATTTATCCTAAGGAAATAATGAAGGATATACACACAAGGACTTGTATAAAAATAATCCTGGCAATGCTGTTTATAATAATAAAAAAGTAAATATAACCTATAGTACCAACAACAGGGCACTGGTGAATACACAGAAATATAATGGAATACCATATATTCAAACTATTGTAGAAGTTTACTGATATCAAAGAAGTTCACATATGCTTAATTAGAAAATGAGACTATAAAACTATACAATACTATTTTTGCTAATAATATATATCTATAGTAATACAGGTGCTCAGAAAAAAATCGATAAAAGCAGACACCAAATTATGACTATTGATTGTTTCTAGACGGCAGGAATCTGAGTTTTTCTCTTTTTGCTAATTTGTATTTTCTGATTTTTTGACAATGACTATATATTATTTGAGTAATAATATTTTAAAATTGGGGAAAAGCACCAAGCATCTTAGGAATGTGGGATGGAAGCTATTCACTTGTGTTCTCTCCCTTGGTGGTTGGGGCGGGGGGGGGGAGTGTCCCAATGACCCTGGTAGACCAGCTGTCCCTGAAGTGTCACACATCAGCTTCTCAGGGAAAATGTGGTTGTGAGAAGCCTTCCTTCATTTTTCTTTCATATCCTGGACAGAAATTGACAATCTCTATGTAGTTGAAATCACACAATTAAAACTTATCTTTGGAGCCAGTAGGACTACACCGTATTTTTTGGGGAATGGATGCCAGTGTAACAGCATCAAAGCAGTTGTCTGTATGGTATATTGTCTTCACCCTTTGATTTCCTGTGTGTATCTTTGGTTATTGCTTTTTTCTTATCAACTGCCAAATACCAATATTGCTTAGCCTTTCAGGTTCCTGTGCAGAGGATTTTGGCCATACAGAACCCACACTGTCAAATAACTGTCTAAATCCACTAGCTTTCAGCTCATTCATCTCAGGCTTCATTTACTACTCTGTGATCTTACAGATAAGGCTGCTGCCTGCTTCTCAAAAAAAAAAAAAAAAAAAAGAAATCCCAAACCCACACCTCTAGCTTGCCTGATAAAGGACAAATTCTATGTTTTCAAATAAACCACTCAGTAGAGGAACACAATTTTCTTCTTTTAAATGATCAATAATTCATAATTTAAATATTTGTCAAGTGAAATTTTTTCTCACCTAGACATTATGCAAATCTTAGGGCCTACAGATTATGCCCTTAAAAATTAGAATCTAAAAGAAATTTGGATAGACCATATCTATCAGGGATTTAAGAGCAATCTTGCTGATTGGGGAGATGAGCTAGATTAGTGCTCCTCAAAATTTCAGTACAAACAACTCACATGACTCAGGAGGTTGGGGGTGGGGCCTGGAATTCCACATTTCTAATAAGCTCCAGCCAGGGTGATGCTGATACAGGGGTCCGTGGACCATACTCTGAGCAGCAAGTTTTCCAGTATGGTGACTTATATGCTCTGCCAGGCCCAGAATACTTTCCCTGGGCAGCTGACAAAATGCAGAGTAAGTGGACCCCAAGCTGCACCAGCTAGCATTCTGTGACTCTCAGGCTGTGGTTAAGCCTCTACCCGAGTGGCTTCAAGACCAAGACTTGCCAAAAAATGACACACCCACAACTGTGGCCTTTTTATTAGAGTTACCTACAAGCTACATGCTAAGTGGCTCCAGCTCTAAGAAGAAAGTCCAGGAACATAATGAGTGTCTCAAACCTGAAGCCATGCTTGCCACAGAAAGCCTCAATGCTTGGGGGCATGGGAAGAGCCTCCACCACCAAGGCCCTCTCTGCAACGATCAGGGCAAGCTGGAGTGAGACCAATGCATTCCTAGGAGGAGGGAAGAAGCCTTGGGGGTTCTTTCCCGCATAGTGATCGGAGCAGCGGCTGTACCAGTGAGTAGGTATACCAGATGCCTATTGCCAGGGAATATGATAGGGACTTCTGAGTGAAAGCTTTAATCCTACAGCGTCTGTGGAAGGCAGAGCCATAGGACACAATGGACAAGGAAATCAGACTGATCTTTCCACATGCAAAACATCTTAATGATTTCTGGTTGGTCTCTGCAGCCATGGCCACATACGGAGGAGGGCTGTGTTATCAGGGACACCATGGTCCAACACAAGGCCACTCATGAAGAGCCTGCCTAGGGCTGCAGATTCATTCTGTGCAGTAGGTTACCCTGAATCTCCTTTGAGAGCAGTTCTGCACAGGAACATGACCGTTGTGCCAGAACATGCTCTTAAACGTACTAAAAAGGGCAATCGTTCTTATTTGGGGTTCACTTGCTGGATGCTGCAAAATTAAGTGTTCCTGGCTCAATGAAGTGACCAAGTAGAGATTCAAAACCGTGATTTTCCTCCACTCTGAAATTAGTGCTTCCCCTATGCTTTGATTTGTTTTATGTCAACTGTTGGGTTTATGAAAGTATATCAAACATCCTTAGTATCACTAATGAGCCCTCTGGAAACCGAGGAAGTAGGAAATGGGTGTCAGTAGTGACAGGCCTAAAATGAGTTACTTAAGATTTGTCCGATCCACCTCACAGACCATATTACCATCCATAACTAACTTTGCCTAAAAGGCTATATTCTAAGTTAGAGAAAACTGGTGACTTTTCTTGTGATGTTTTAACTGCAACAGGAGTGTGAGGCTGGGGATGGATGGGTGGGTGTTTTGGTTTTTTTGCAAACCTGTGTCCATTGCCAACTACATACTGGTCACAGAATTATACACATGCAATGGCTAAAATTGTTCTTCAAAAGGGTTAATGAATAGATCTTGGTTTTGCCTAGATCTTATGAAATAAGACCCTAAAAGAACATTTACTGAAAATCATAATGGGGAAAGTATTGTACACAGAAGAAAAAAAAATGAAAACTATGAAATTTACAAACGGACCAAAGTTCAGTTGGCTACTACCACCTCTTCCAAGATGTTGACCTTCCTTATTTGGACAACTGGCCTTAAAACGTCAGTCTGTCAATAAGTTATCTCCTCTCAAGAAAACAGAAAAAAAATAATGAATATTTCCTTATCCTGTCTGAATTTAGCTCTTGGATACAGAGACACGGGTCATTTTTACTTAAACATTCCCCATCAGCGATGAGTTGCACAGAATGCAGTCATGTCTTTTCAACAGGTTGCTTCCAGAGCTCCTTGCCTTTGTTTATTAATTAAATCACAAGGAGCTTATCTTTCCCTCCACACTGAGGGGAGGCACAGATGTGGCCAAAGACAAAATTAAAAACATACGATGCTTCGATATCCTAAAACTTCAAGGAAATGATGAGACTGTGGAGAAATGAAGGGGAGGCAATGGTATTTATGTGGAAAGATGCACCCATGAGACAAGGCAGCCTTGGGGAGGGATGAGAGGTCCTCCCACACAGCGGTGAGGCAGGACCCACAAGCCCCTGTGGTGGCTCAAGACCAGCCACAAGGCCTTGCAATTAACTAAGACACTTGACTTTCCTATTTGAAAAACAGCTGCAATCCACTGGACCCTTCTTCCTCAAGAAGAGAGCGTGTCCAGGGGCCCAAAGCATCAGCTGGGCCTGTTCGGGGCTGCCCTCAAGGGCAGGTCACAGACATGGTGGCCCCAGGACAGCTGAGGGGACAGAACTCCACTGGCCCTACAGCCTGGGGGAGCTCGTGGCCAGCAAGGAGAATGCAGGCAGGACACGGGGAAGCTACCTGAGTCCCTGGAAGGACAGAGCAGGAAGCTAGGAAAAGCAAGCCAGGGAAACAAGAGGAGGGCAGGAATCTGAGGCCTGGGTGGGTGGCAGAACAGATCCCATGACTTCCGCCCACCTATGAGGTGTCCCTGTTTTGCACAGCTTGGTACGTGGTCCTGGGCTTGAATCAGCAGAACACACCGTTCATGGCCATTTATCCGTAATTTCAGATATGGGGAATTCCTCAGGGCATTGCCAAGGGCCCCTGTATCACTTTGACTCATCTTTTAACATTTGTGTTTTTGAAAAGTATGAAGGGGCACAAAATTGTGAAGCATTCCCACTGTCATGGGCCATCTGTAAGGGCCAGGTAAAGAGTTAATGACTATACCTGAGTTTCGAGAAGGCGCAGTTTTAAGGCACAAATTAGGAGGGCTAATAGAGGAATAGTATCCAATAAAGAGAACTAGTGAACTCTTTGACCCCTTCCTACTGGCATTATCCTGGGGCTAGAGATTCTCAAGAAATGTGACACTGTCCTAAAAATATCATTTTTCAGCTCCCAGCATCTTCTAAGAGAAATTCTCCAAGTATGATTATAATCTTTATTTGAATGAAAATATTCAATCATACATGATGGGAATTTCATTATCATTACGTGGCACAGTTGATTTTCTTCCCCCTGGTATAATTATTGTTTTTCTTTTATCCTATTTATAAAATTTCCCTTTTTTATTTAAATCACTTAAGAATGCAAATTGTACATAGCGCTTTGACGATCTTCTACCCAGGTTTCTGGAAAAACCACCTAAGATTCCGAGAGTATAAATTAAATTCATCTTTCTTAGGAAGTATTATGATTTATTGAGATCTGAGGCTTAACAGTGTATTTAGCTTTGCAGAAAACATAAGGGAAAAGCTTGTCAGCCCTGTCAGTCTCAAAAAGGCAAATGGACCCACGGTAAGTAGAAAAAAAAATTTACCCAATTTATAGAACACAACCGTCCATTAAAGAAGCCCCCTCAGCCACTTCCACCAGAGTTGAAAGTGACATCAGTCACAATCGATGGGAATGTGATTCTGGGACCCAGGAGGTCAAGGAAAAACAGAAGGCCCAATGGCCCCCATGCCCGCCCGGACTCCATACCAGGACTAGGACCTAGGAGACCTCACTCTCACACCACTGCTCTTGTACTTTCTCTTGGTGAGGACCTTCCTTCTTCTTCCGTCAGGGGCAGGCAGCCTGAGGAAACAGCCCCTGTGTTCTGAGGGAAAAGACACCTGAATAGCCACTCTTGCTTGGGGAGAAAGCTTTCCTGTCAGCTCTAGCAGTGATGAACTCCGGCTCTGGAGAGACTCCAACCCTAGCTCAACTCAAGGAAGTGCTCACGCCCCCATGAACTCAGGCACAAACAGGTAAAAGAGCATCATGGGAACGCTGAACAGGAATCACCAGTAGACAGAAAAACCCATCTCCTAACAGCGAGTGGTTAGAACCAGTGCTCAAATTCCCACCAGGAAGTGCTCAGAAACAAGCCATTCAGAGAGGCTGCCCAAGGGTGGGGGGGTGGGGGGGGAACGACAATGAGATGCAGGAGCCACTCTCAGGACCCACAAGGGGAAGACTGACAAGTCAGCTCTGTGGGTTCTGCTGGTCACATAGAGGGTGCTGGCAAGGAGAGTGACCCTGGAACTACATCATTCAGGATGGAGAGTAAGCTTATCAACCTTCTCTCTACTCAGTCCTCTGAGTGTGATTGTCTAGTTTGTGGGGAAAAGCTGTTTTTAAAATCTACTTGGAAAATAGTTTCTATGATTGTAGCGCTGTCAAACCTATGTTTTAAAGGATAGATTTAAGACTTCAGACTTAATTTTTTTTTCTTTTTCAGAAAGGGTCCACTCTGTTACCTTTACTGACTGCTAAAGGGGCCTTCTCCTGCATCTGGGTGTGGTCAGGGTTTATGCTCCTGGTTGGGAGGAGAGGCAGGCCAGGCAAACATTAGACAAAGACAGCCAGGGGCCCAGCAGTACCCACTCACCCCTTCTTCCTGCCCAGAACAAGGATGTGATGCCTGTGGTCGAGGCAGCCATTTTGTAACTCTGAGGCAACTCTAAGGACAGAAGCCAAAATCCAAGCAGAACGATGAAAGGAGCTTCCACATCAGACCTGCATGGCCTTCTCTGAGCTTTTTTTTTTTTTTTATGTTAGAGGAAAACAAACGCCGACTTATGTCATTATTTTCTCCTCTATTATTTATAGCCAAATACATTTCCTAACTCGAATATGAAACACATATACATCTTCACCAAGAGGTCCCAACACTGAAGACTGATGCAGGAATCACCAGATATTTAAAGAGAAAAGGAAGAGCAATAAAAGGCTATTGATCCCAGTTGCACTAAGAGAAATTCCAACTCTGAGATCGCAATTAAAATAATAGAGAGGAAAGCCTCCCAAACAAAATTACCAGTTTCGCTGACAAGAGAGGTGCTTTGTTGTGACCCAGAGGACTGATTTGAGAGCTACAAATTGAGCAAAGGCTTTGGGCAAGTATTTCATAAAAATCATTCTTAAAGATATGTAGCTTCTGGGCAAAACTGAGTGGAATGAAAATGGCAGCATAGAGAGAGAGAGTTCAAGAGAGCTTTCCCTGATTTTTAGGAATGCAGAAGCTTCAGGGAGGGAATGCAAATCACTGGAGCATTATTCTCATTATTACTAATGATTCTTAATAACTAAGGGGCAATGTTGGGTCTCCAGTTGGTTGAAATGATCAGAGATTACTCGATGCAGTTATACTAATAACTAAATATAATTTTACACTAAATTACAATTCCAGAAATACAGCTTTCTGCACAGTCTCTTATTGCAAAGGAAAACTAAACCAGAACATCAATAAATAGAATAATCCAATTAAGTGTCTTTCCATTTGGGTACTATTTAGAATTGAGGGTTTAACAGGGAAGATAGAAAAAAAAAACAATTCAGTATTTACTGATTCAAATAGTCAGGGCTTTCATTGTAAGAAATTTTTTATTTTAAAATAGGTGTTTAATTAATCTGAATGGCTCTGGTCATTTACGTAGTGATCTTAATCACTGCAAATTGTTCCTAGATATAAGGCCTAATTTCCCATGAATAGATTTACCTGTCAATTAGTATTTAATACAGACATCTTTTTCTATGCTTATGTTTATAAACATATTCCCAATCACCTTTTTTAAACCATATCTGATAATCACCTATGATATCTGCCTGCAGATGCAGAAATACAAGGCAGGACATTGGCCCAACAGATGAACTGGGGCCACCCAGGGGTCTAATGCATGTGCTCTGGGCTGTTAGCCTGTGGGCAGCAGGTATTTGATAAATGTTTGGTGAATGAATGAGTTACTTCTGATTATTCGATTATTTGGAGAAGCTGTTTTACAAGCATCTATCCTAACAAAGCCCGGGCTGGTTGCTCTAGGCTCAATTTCCATAGGGAAAGTAGCTGCATAGCTAGTTCTGAAATCAAGGAGCAGTTAAATTCTCCAGGAAGAGCCCCAACTTTTAGAGTCAGAGGATTCTGTATCACACACTTTGGCAAGTATCCCTTGGGTGATTCTTCCGTGAAAGCATGGGTTACACAGACAGGATTGAGAAGCCAGTGCTGAAGGACATTTAAACCATACTTACTGCTGGTGGAGGACATGTGGCTGTAGTCAGACCTGAAACACAAAACCTTAGTATTAGTAGGATTAGACACTATTTTTCTGTACCCAAATGAGTTCCTCAAGCTAGAATTTTAAAAACAGTCAGTGGTAAGTAGCATTTACATGGTAAGGATATGCTGCAAATTAAAAACCGTATTGCTGAGGGCTTTCGTGCAAAAAAAAAAGTTATGTCTGACTTTGAAGGCAACACGTTCAAAGCACTTTAGAAATCAGGGGTCCTTCAGATGGACTCTGTGAATCTCCAAGAAGGGAAACCAGCTGAGTCCCGAACTATCTAAATCCATTGGCAAATTCTCAAATGGAAGCTTATTCTTCTGGGGAGAAGGCTCGAAGTTTTCAACCGATTCTCAAAGGGGCTCATGACGCCCCAAAGGTAAAATCACTGCAAATGAGCACCCTTCGAGTTAGCACGGCATCGTGGGGAGATGTTTCTTTGCTGACATAAGCAGAGCGGTGATGGACCTTGGTGGCAGTGTGAGGGGACCCTGGCTTGTGAGGGCTTGCTTCCACATGCAGGGTCTGGCTGGCCATCAGGAAACACAAAGGCACAATGATGTTTGACTGATTTCAGTTCCAGCTCAGAAGAAATCCTGCTGCACATGACAGTAACAGGATGTGGGCTGTGATAGGGAAAAGGAAAAGGCAGGGTTAGGGCCAGGGTGAAATTACCCATCAGTTTCTAGGCTGAAAAACCAGCCCCTGGCACTCAGCCTCTGTGAGAATGGGCATCTGGCCAAGGATCTGCCTGCCTAATCTCTTCTAAGTTTCTGCTCTACTTGTGTGGCTGGGAAGCCTTCCCTCTCTGGCAACATATTTGGTATAGAAGCTCTTGGTTTTCTCCCCCCAGTGTCCCAAAGTCATTCTCAGTAGGGAATTAATCTCTCAGGCACATAGGGATTTATTCTTCAAGGTGGTAGTCAGGGGACATGGTTATGCATATAAAGTAGTTAATTATGTTTAATTTTCCACAGATACACCCCTTTTATTTACTTAGCCTCATGTCCTTTTTTTTGATACTAGAAGTTTTTCCTATTTTTATTTATTTATTTATTTAACATATATTATTTGTTTCAGGGGTACAGGTCATGTGCCTTTCTTAAGTCATCCAATATTTCCTCCACTGACTTTGTTACCACACCAAAAAAGTACATACAAAACTTCAAGAAAAAATCATAAAAAGCATTCCTCTCACTAGTTAAAATAACCTACATTGCTCACGTAAAATGATGCACTTATTGGTAGGGGAACAAAATGGAAGAAAAATGACATGTAGTTTTCTCTTTTCAAATGAAATGCTTTAGTAGTTACAGAATCACTGAATCTTAAGGCTGAAAAGAATAGCAACTATTAACATTTGCATATCCCTTTATGTATTACAGACTGCATCTGCCTATATCTCATCCACTACTTTATGTTATTGGTTAGGAAACTAAAGTGACACTATTGGCGAGGAGCCCAGGAGGCGAACAGTGGACCTGAAGTAGGAGTGCAGGGTGATGGCAAGGCAGGAACTGGAAGGTAGAAGGACTGGCTAGAGCATGGCGACACGCTGGCTGACGGAGATGCGAGAGAGGATGGTCAGGATCAGTCACCCCCAGCGTTGGTGCATTCAGTTCTTTCTGGAACCAGGCAGGACATAAATTAACTTTAGGACAAAACTTAGAAATGTAACTGTGTGTGAATGCAACAAATGCTCAACAAGCATCTACTGTGGTACAAACAACAACAAAACAATCCCATTCCAATATGATCATCTTAAGATGGCCAGGCTTTAAAGAAATTTCATGACAATTCAAATAAAACGTTCAATGGGAATGTGTGATTGGACTATTCATTTTTTAAAAAGATTTTATTTATTTATTTGACGAGAGAGAGAGAGAGAGAGAGAGAGAGAGAGGAAGAGCACCAGCAGGGGGAGCGGCAGGCAGAGGGAGATGCAGGTTCCCCGCTGAGCAGAGAGCCCAATGTGGGACTCGATCCCAGGACCTTGAGATCATGACCTGAGCTGTAGGCAGACGCTCAACCGACTGAGCCACCCAGGCACCCCTATTCATTTTATTATTAGAAATTTGTCAGTATTTTCAGCTAGGATTTTCCAAATATTCCTGAGGCAGATGGGTTTCACAAACGCGTATATATTTTTTTTTTTTTTAAGATTTTATTTATTTATTTGTCAGAAAGAGAGAGATAGAACGTGCATAAGCAGGGGGAGAGGCAGAGAGGGAGAGAGGGAGAGAGGGAGAGGGAGAAGCAGGCTTCCCGCTGAGCAGGGAGCCCGATGCGGGGCTCGATCCCAGGACCCTGGGATCATGACCTGAGCCGAAGGCAGACGCTTACCGACTGAGCCACCCAGGCGCCCCCACAAACGCGTATATTTTAAAGATCCGCATACAGATGGAGATGAATGTAGAATGAAATTTACATGTGAAACCTATTTTGAGAATCTTAAGGTATAATGGTAGTATTTTAGGACAGGTGCTAGCAAAGCAAATGTCCCTGCCATGCTTCTCTCCGCATATATTTCTTGTGACTAAAGGCACTGCCTGGGTCAGGCCTGCCAGCTGGTCAGTCTCCTGTCACTCTTGCTCCACTCCAGTTCCTTCCCCGAACAGCAGCCAATCTTTGCAAAGCACAAATCAGGTCATGTCACTCTCTGGATGAAGTTCAAGCATGACACAAACCCCTCTTTTCATGAATGATGGTCTCTGCCCAGCTCTGCAATCTCATCCATCACCCCAATTTCCACCCCTGTCTACCATCAAAATGGAAATCAAACAGGAAGAAAAGTCCCCTAAAACCTCACGTTGCTTTTCAGCCTCTGATCCTGTTTATGTAATTTGTACACAGTTGCCATAATGATGGGAGATACAATTTTAAACTGCTCTTTTTACTACACACCACCACAACATGCTGCTACATAGTTCCTGTAATTATAATTTTAGATAAAGTGATGTACCATAATTTATTCAACCATTTGCCTTTTGTTTGCTATATGATTGTTTTTGATTGTTCACTTTTGCAAAGCACATGATGATGAGATACTTATATATATATATATAGTTTGATATTTACTTTCTTTTCCTTAGAAAAATGATCATGAGGGGAAACAGGAACTGAGTCAAGGTACAAACACTTTTATAGCCCATAAAGTACATTCCAAATAACTCCAAAAGATTATTTACTGGAAATATTACTGGTGAAAGACAAACTGTAAAGCTTAAAACAATTTTGTGCTTAAACAGGTTCAAATGATTTCAGATACTGACTCTAGTTCTCTGGAGGGGTACGTTATCCCCAGCTTTTTTAGGATAGGAGGGAACAGCAATAAGGTACCTGCCTTGTGAATCCTGTTTACTGGTCTTACATCCTGAGAATTTACCCACCTAGCTCTGAACAAAACATTCAACTCTGAGGGAATGAAGCATGAGAGGTGAATCCATGAATTTTAGGAAGAAAAATGTATGGGCACATGATACAGATAAGCAGAATGATGCAAGGATTATATATTTTCACACACCTGATACATATATAGATACATTTACAAATATTACATTTATTTGGTATCTCTACCAATAATGACCAGAAAGTTAGACAGTCTCTTGACTGTATTTTAATTACAATTATACATATAAGGGTTAAGTATAAAGGGGTCTGCAATTAGGACAGTTTATCACTGTCAGCAGCCTACTTGCCTATATATATAGGTATATATATATATCGTGTATATATATATATATATATATATATATATATATATATATATATACACAATACCTTCTTAAATTCTCTTTTCCAGGAAAATCTTGGCATAAGAATTGATCTTGGCATTTCAGTAATATTGATCTTGACGTTTCTGTAAAACATCAGCTCAATGCATCACGGACCTCATCTGTTAACTCTCAGTCCATTGAATTAGATGCCATGGTAATTTAGAGCTAACTAGCTCCACCTTGAACACAAAGATAATAGAGTACCTAATAGATCATCCTGTCTTCCCTGCCAAGATTTCCCCTTTTACTGTTCTCTAAACCTGTCCCATCTTCAAATTTATTCCCCCGATTCTTTCCCATTCACCTGCTTATACACTCTAGACCTGTGAACTGTTTGCTATCTCTAAATCACAGTGAAGTATCAATTGGAGGTCCCAAAGGGTAGGGTATGACTAGGTTTTCAGAAGCTCAGTGACAGGTGACAGGGAGGTGGAGGTTCATTAGTGCCAGACAAACTTCTGAATTAAAATAATGCATTAGATATGGTCATATTTGAAAGAGTGGCTCAGACACCATATCTGGGAGACATCACTAATGAAACACCCATTAAAAAGCATTCGTCTTACTTTTTGTCTTTTATTTCAGTTTTCAAAAACACTGCCTGTCCCTCTGTTAAGGGATTCTGTTTCTTAAGATAGTTTACCATGGTCAATAGCTGGCTTGCCAGTTTTTTCTAATGAAAAATCCACAGAAGCACAAAGCTTGTCTTCAAGTGCATTTGGAAAAGGGTAGCTTCAAAATGACATCAATTGCCACAGAACTATGCTAGTTTGCTTTTAGCTTGGCCTGTACTAGGTGGGCCAGACAGCAAAGATAGCATTTCAAGCAAAAGAAGATGTCTGAGCAGGAATCAGGAATTAATTGCCAATCAATGGCTTTTTGAGAGGCAACTTCGCTAGGTGGGAAGCATGCCGGAAACTCAGGCTTCAATTTAGGCCACGAACTAGTCATGCACCCTCTGAACCTCCATTTCCTCATCTGTAAAATAATAATATTGGGACATGTCCTATTGTCTCGCAGATGTTCTGAACGGGATGATCAAATTGCTTAGGGCATTTAAAAACATCGGAGCACCTACTGTGATGAGTAGAAAGAACACAGGATCTTGAGTGCACCTGGAAATATACATTTTTATTATATAAAACTCTAAGTTCATCATTTGGAATGTTCTTCATAACAATATTAATAGTATGATGAGAAATAATTTTCTGAGGGTTCACTTATGCCAGGCACTGTTCTAGAGGCTTTAATATATAGACTAATTTAGTTCTCACAACCACCCTGTGAGAGACTGTCACCCCATTTTACAGAATAAAAAACTCAGGGCACGGAGTTGAACCCCAGCAGCCTGACTCTCTTGACTGTCACTTTCAAAGCAATCAGTACTATCTGCCCATTGGCAGTGGGACCCAAAAGGTTCTTGGAACCTTCTCTTTGATCACCTCGCCAAGAAGGATCCACAGTCAGTTCCACCCATACTCCCAAATCCCTTGCTCCTGTGTTTTGTTCACACCTGCCTGGCAACAGTCCCTCTCTCCCAAACCTTGATGATCTCAACCAGTCACCGTCTGTCTCCCTCTGCCTGCCCCTAAGGTGGTTGAGCACTGCTGCAGGAAAAGAGATAGCAAGCTAGACTGGACCTTCTTATATTTATAATCATTAATCTCAGTTGGGTTCTCACTCAACATGGTCAAAGCAACTATTTCAAATCTCCATTTTCCTGGGGGAGGGGGCTGCATTTGCCCAGAACGGAAACCCATCTTCCTTGCTAAGTTATAAGAAGAGAGATGTCCCTCCTTCTATCCAAAGCCCATCTAACTGAGAGGTCTGAAGTCCATCTGCCTCCACCTTTTCAGAAAGTGGACATTACAGACCATCAGTTTTTCTCCTATATCTTTATCCTTTCCCTTTTTTTATAGAGTCTTTTCTATTAGCACCTCTTTACAGGAGCCTAACTATTGCCTATGCTTCAGAAATCCTTCCTGCACCCCACTCTCCCCTCCAGCTACTGCCTCTCCTCACCCCTCCCTTTCTCAGACAAAGTGCTCTAGCTACCTCCTCTTCCACACCGTCCACTCTCTCCTAGAGCTATGCGGAGCTGGCTTCTGGCTCCACCCTGCCACTGTCCACGGATCCACCTTTTCCTTCATTATTTCCATTTGCAAAAAAAGGCACTTCACATTCCTTCATCTTAGTGAGTTTCTCAGTGGCACAGCTGATGCCTTTCCCTTCCTCCCCTTGGCTTCTAGGACACCACATTCTTCCTCTTGGTATCCGTGTCTCCTTTTTCTCAGGCCCCTTTATCAGCTCCTCCGCCTTCACTTGGCCTTGAAGTGCTGTCATTTCTCAAGGCTGGTCTTAAACAGTACCTGCTTCACAGTTGTTGAAATATCAAATGAGTTAACGAAATATGTAAAGGCTCGGGATAGTCCCTGGCACAGAGTAAAATGCTAGGTGTTTGCTATTTACTGTCTTTAATTGATTTAATCTACTCCTAGGGCTGCATTTTTAGCCTGACCATTCCCAAATGCAGTGTCATCATGCCGACCTCCTCTCTGACCTTCTCTCTAGATAGACTCAACAGCTGGCTCATCATCCTTCATTGGCTGTCTCCCAATACGTCGGACACAACATGTTGAAAATGAAACTTCTCCTACCCTGCCCAAACTTGGTTGGGAGGGAAATCACAGGCTACTTCAAGAATCTGATGAAAAATAAGTCTCTTCTCGCAAAAATTCACAAAGAACATCATCTTGCATATGACTGGAAGCCATTCATGGACCTCAAATCGAGGATCCCTGCCTTAGCAGATGTGTCACCTGAGCCGAGTCTTGAAAGAAGATAGTTTCACCCGGTGGACAGGCATGCCAGGTGGAGAAGGGCAGAGCTGGCGAAAGGGGCAGCTTGACAAAGGCAAAGAATCAGAAACACCTTGCTGATGTGGCTTGATGCAGGGTACAAAGGCGGACGTGCCGAGAAACAAAGCCAGAGAGACAAAGTGGACCCTATCACAATGGGACCTGTAGGCCACTCTAAGCTCTTTGTATGTTAGAGAGGACAGAGCCACTAAACGTTTGGGAGAGAGACCTGATCAGATTTGTATTTTAAAAATAATAATGATAGTACACATGTGTTAAGTCTGCCCACGTAGCTATATGAAAGCTGGGGGCGAGTTCTGGAAAAGCAAGGAAACAATGAACAGCTTTTTGATAACCAAACCAAACTTCAGGAGATATAGGAATATGTGGCAAATACAAGATTAGTAACTATACATTGAAACTCTTTAAGTGCATGCCATTTTTACCTTCATGTTTAGCTTAAGGATGCTACTGAGGCAGGCAATAAGAATTCTTTAAACAATTCTATTCTGTCACAACTATACACTTTAGTACAGGGGCAGTGAAGAGCAGTTCTGGTGTCAGTATGTTCAGCAAGCCCCTCCCAGCAACCCTGGCAGCTGTCATGCTTTTCACTGGGATCCCAGGGTATAATCGCTCCTCGGTCAGGGCTTCCCCTCCACTTCTCCGAGAGAGAACCCTTGGAAAAAAAACCTGTTTTAGGTGAGCTCTGTAAATTGAAAATGAATGGACCAGTTGGTGCCTTATTTAACTCAGCTGAAAAGGAGCTGGTTAATTTCGCTTTGTTTCTTCTATTCATGGCCTAGCTAACTAGAGGCAGGGGAAAAAAAGTCAAGGATCTTCAGCTGATAAATGCCACATACACAAAGTGTGGGGGAAAAAAACAAGTGAGTTCCCTATTTGGAATCAAGTTACCCCTCCAGAATGTAATTGGGTTCTACAGTGA
This sequence comes from Halichoerus grypus, assembly GCF_964656455.1. NCBI lineage: Eukaryota > Metazoa > Chordata > Mammalia > Carnivora > Phocidae > Halichoerus > Halichoerus grypus. Next base: position 60,238,261 of record NC_135715.1, on the reverse strand, counting down.
ACCATAAATGATCACAAGTTTGGATAACAGGGAGAACGCATTGCAGAGTACATGCTGTAGGGTGTAAAGTCCCAGATTTGGGCTAGGAATGGGTGGAGGCTGCAAGGAAGAGTGGGGCTGGGCAGGCAGGAGTGACTGTGTAGGGAGCCTTTCTCAGGGGTAGCCCCTCGTGCCCATTCTGGCCTTGGACTCCTTTCCTGTCCTCACAAGGCTGCCAGGCCCTGAGATTAGTCTAAATCTCCCCAACTTTCCAAGGATGAGGCTTTCTGTAGTCTGGGCAGCTCCAGCCCAACACCAGGGTTCTCTCCAGAGAGGAAAGGACACCCTTTCCTCCTGGATCAGTACCCGCATCCTGGACGTTTGCTGACTCTGCACAGGAAAATCCTCTAGAGATAGGAGCTGGGTGGATCTCCTAAAAGATACTCCATCTTTTGTCCCACTCAGGAAAATGGTGTCGTTGGGAGAAGGGTAATTAGTCTCCAGAGGTAAAGGTTTGGGCCAATTGTTTGAGTCCGTTGAAGCGATGAGGACATTTCTTTAAGCAGGGCTAGATCATAGCACCAACTTCATCCCACCTGTACCCAAGGCTGGGACAGGTGCGCAGAGAAGTTCGGCGGGGAAAATAGGCGTTGAGGAGGGGGTCTCAGCAAGCACAATAAAGCCATGAAACGAAAAATGTCATCCTCTTCTAGGATTTCTGAAAGACTTTTAGGTGCCAGGTGTCCTATCCTCTTCTCATCCCCAACCCCTCATCCCGCACTCCAGGGAGCGGCGGGGTTAGAAGAATAAAGTCCTCGCGGAAGGTTGAAATAAGTGCAAGAGCATCTCTTGTCTCTCTAGGGATGATCTCAGGGGGACACTGCATTCGCCTGGCACTCCACATCATCTCAGTGATAACGGGGGGCAAGAAGGGGTGGTGTGTGGGGGGTTTACTCTGAACCTTGAGTCCTTCCACTTCCCCCCCCCTCGCCGGGGATGGGGCCCGCGCCACCCGGGGCAGCTACGGACCACGCTGCTCTGCCCCTCCAGCCCGCCACAGCCCCTCCGCCGGCAGGAGGGAGAGCCCCCGCGGCCCCAACCGGCCACAGCTGCTCCGGCTCCGCCGCGGGGTCCAGGAAGGTCCCGGACGGGGCGCAGCCGCAGCGCACCTCGGAGAACGCCCCCCGCCCACCGCCCGGCCCGGCGCGGCTCACCCTCCGGTCTCGGCGCCCGAGTCCACGCAGTCATCCTCCTCCGCACCGCCTGTTTTGGGGTCCATGGCGCGCTCCCCGCCGCGCTCGGCTCGCGGGCGCCGCCGTGACCCGGGGGCGTGCTCCCTCCGGGCCGCCCCGCCCAGCCCAGCCCAGCCCGAGCTGGCTGGGCTCCCTCGGAGCGTCTCGCGGCCGGGGCTCCGGGAAACAACTCCCGCGCCGGCCGCGCTCCCCCGCGCCGCGCCGCGCCCTCTCCTGGCCGCGCCCGGCCGGGCACTGGCTGCCGCTCCCGCCCCGCCCCTCGCCGCTCGGCGGGGTGAGCGTGTGCGTGTGCGCGCGGGGTGCGCCCGTGAGCTAGGGCACGTGCGCGCGCGTGTGTGCCGGTGAGCGAGGCCGTGGGCGCGCGCAAGAGGGTGTGTGCACTGGGCGTGAGCGGGGACGCGCGGGTGTGTGCCGGTGAGCCAGGGCTTGGGCGCGCGCAAGAGGGTGTGTGCACGGGGTGTGAGCCTGTGCGCGAGCATGTGCTAGCTCGTGTGTTGCGCGCCAGTGTGTGGCGTGAGTGCGTGAGCGGGCGAGGTGTGTGAGGTCGCGTGCGCCTGTGTTGTGGTGTTGATGTAGGTGGATGGGTGATTTAGATGTTTGTAGGTGCGCGCTTCTGGGCGGGTGCTGAGCGTGTGTGCCCGGCTGTGCTTTGTGACCACGTGTGGTGTGTGAGTGAATGTGTGTGTGTGCATAGGAGCCGCCCCGCTCGCCTGGGCCCACAGCCCCGGAATTCTGCGTCCCAGGGATTGCCCCGAGGTTCCTGAGCCCCAGGGCTGGGAGCAGCACCGAGAAATACCCGACTGCACTGTGAAAGCAAGGAAGGATCTGGTTCATTACTGGGACCAATTGGAACCTCTAGGTGTTTTCTTATAGTTCCCTCAGAATTGGCAACACTGAATTCATGATCACCTTTTTTAGCGCAGGTCTGAGTGGCTTCCCACCACCCAGCTTGCTAGTTTACAATCAGTGTCATGCATTCTTTTGCTATTTTTTTTTTTTTAAAGCCTTTAAAGATAAAGAGCATTGGATGTACCTGCATTCAGGGGTTGTTGCAGTTAAGGGGATGTCTGTAAAGGACCCCCATCAGCGCCTTGGGGTGAGGTTATGATCACTGTTGGAGGGGCGCACCTCTCCTTAGTAGGGTGAGGAATGGAAGCTTGAGGGGAGGCAGGATCACAACAACTCACATTTAATTCTGACAGCCCTGTCCAAGCCATTGGAAGGCACTCATTTCTACTTTCTTCTGTTTTCAGGACAAGTTATTTAACTTCTATGAGTTATTAACTTCCTTAATTTACTTATCTGTAAGATGGGGCTATTGATACCTACTCTATAACCTGTTGCGAATTTAATGAGAACATGCATGTAAAAATACTTAGCATTGGTCCTGATAATGTCAAGCACTAGTCATAGCTGTCATAACATTTAAAGCATGAGCTAGCTATGTTTCCAATTTCAACTTGCAAAGTAGTGACAAGATGTATCTTAAAGAGGAAATATTTTCTTTTCTCTCTCCTCCCCCCTTCTGTTCTTCCTTCTTTACCTACCTAATTATCTATCACTCCTTTTTTATTCATATCTTAATTACACAGAAAGAAAAATCTAATAAAAGAAGAATACAAGCACAATCTCGTCATTAAGAAAAAAAACACAGGTGAATGTGCCAACCCCAAATCTTAACTGAATTATCCTTACTGAGCATAAAATCCTTGCATGCAAACCAGAAATGGATGTATTATACTCAATTTCTGCTCATTAGCTGAAAGAAAGAAGTGTGACAATTCTTTAGGGGAGACTCCCCTCCTCCCACCTTATGTACTAATTTCTAAAAGGAAATTCTCACATGAGGCAAAATCACTGCACATTGCCATTAATGACCATTTAAAATTGATTGATTCATTCAATAACTATTTAAATACCAGACAGGAGGGTGAATGCTGGATACACAAATAAGGGACAATGGGAACAGATATGAAGCCTGCCTTCATGGAGCTTATAATCCAGAGGGGGAGATTAATTAAATTACATATGTTAATATATAAAACATAAATGGAGATTAAACACTCCAAAAAGAATGGCGTGCCCTGAGAAAGAGAACATAATTTAAATAGGGGTGTCAAGGAATGCTCTCTCGGGAAGGGATATTTTAGTCCTGCTCTGCCTCAGGGACTTTGCACTTGCTGTTCCTTCTTCCTAGAATACTTTCTTCCAGACTTTCTGTGAGATTCCTGCCACATGTCCTTCAGGACTATGTTCAAACAGTCCTTTCCTCAGAGAACGCTTCCCCACTAAACCTAAATCCCAGTATCCCCTTATCCTGCTCTACTCTTTGTTATAACTCTACCAGCCCCTGGCATATGAGAGATTTATTTAGTAGTTACCTGCTTTTCCCTCCCCATGCCTACCTGTAGAATGCCAACTCCATGACAGCAGGGACTGTTTGGTTCACTGCTACATCCCCAACACCTGGCGCAATAAATATGTGTTCGTGAACGAAAAGGAAGCAGCCCCAGGGTGGAGGCAGGAGTGAAGAGAGGTTTCCAAATGCAGAGACCAGGAACATGAGGCAGGATAGGGCACTAAGCATTCCGTTAGAGTGGAAGCAGGCTGGGTGACGAGAAGAAAACAAAATGGCAAAGATAGTGAGGGATTTCTACATAAATGTGACATCTCCGGGAAATGAATAGACCCCCTAGAGCCTATCTGGAGAGAAGGACAAATAATGTGGGTGCATCCAGATGGAAGAAATTGATAAAGTGTAACAAACATTCTACCATGTCAGTGTCCTTATCGCCATGAGGAAACCTACTTTCTCAGTCCTGGGTAGGGACGATTCATATTTGTCACCTCATTGAATACTCAGGAAAGGTCGGTGAAGTAGGTTTATCTTTTCATTTTACAGTTGAGGAAACTAAACCTCAGTGAGTCCAAGTGCCTTGTCCCAGGCCACCCAATGCACAAGCCAAGGAGCCCAGTGGCCCATTTAACATGCATGGAATCTCTCTCACCTACCTATAAGGCTAACGTGTGGGCCAGTCACATCCTCAGGAGGATGGCACAAGAAAAAGGGCGGAGAAAAAATGGTAAACTAAGTACAGCCCTTGGAGGGAGGGCCAGGGAAAATGGATGCTACTTAAATTATTTCAGTTTTTTCTCAAAAATCCAGAAAAAGTTCAGGCCAGACAAAAAAAAACCCTGGACTGCACCTCAAAATGATGCATTGATTCCAGCCCCCTCAACCACAGGGGGCACGAGTATTATATTTCTCATCGGTGCAATGTCTGACGGTAACTCAGTGATGCATGTGTTCGGGGAAGAGAAGTTTGGACGGTAATCATGGTCCCTCCGAGCAACGGATCTCGGTTATCTGAGGGCTCCTGCTTCAGTCATTGGGGCTTAGGAGCCTCACTTTATTTGTGATTTATTTGGTGAAAGAACTGCCAGCAGGTAATCAGCATGAGGACCTTGCAGCAATCACCAGAAGGTATATTGTCCATAACGTTTGCATGGTTCCCAGGCTTGACTTCCAGCCATTTAGCGCTGATCACCATAATCACAGGGTGCAATGCCCCCCTCCCTTTCCCCTGCAAGATGGGGGCAGAGGAGTATCAGTGGTCTTCTTAAGGTGCCGTGCCTGTTGCCTTCACGATGTTCCTATCAGTCTGAGGACAGTGTGGGAAGAACACTGAGGATGCTGTCATAAGCCAGGAAACGCAAACCCTGGGTTCTGGACCTGAATCTGTCATGTCACTAGCGAAGAAGGGTGCCTCTTAACTGTTTCTAAAGCTCTTACTGCATTTCGGGCATTGTGGGAGCAGCTTCACATACATGATCTCTTGAATCCTCACAGAAACCTGGTGAGGCTTCCTTCGTCCTTCAAATACACTTGTTGATACAAATCTCGCAGGAGACTTGAAACCCTCCAGAAGCTAGGAAGCATACCAATACAAGATATCACTGATTTTTTAATCACTTTTTCTCAGACGCACTGAATAACATTCTCATGTTCTGTCTCACCTAGCATGCCCGTTTCAGTCTCTGTTGATGTTGTTGCATGTGTTGGTGTATTAGAAAATAAGGCCATTCATCCATTTATTTATTGAGTGCTCGCTATGCGCCAGGCAGTGGCTGGGTGCCAGGGCCACAATGGGGAACGAGCCAGAGGCAGTGGCTGGCCTAATGGAGATGTCGAGGTCAGGAGAGGACAGTTTATCATGTTCCAGGCCCCAAGGGCAGGGCTGGCTTTCCCACCAAGCCTTGCCTTCCTTAGATGGCTCCTCAAAGCTCCTGACAGGTGCTCGGTGCACAGTGGTCCATTAGAGTAGGACTGGAGTATCAGAGTCCTTTACTAAAGGAAAGAAAAAAAAGAAAAACCTCAACATAATGTGATGGTAAGTAAAGAGCATCAATTTTACTGAGAAAGCGATAGATTAGTAATTAAGAAGGTCATAAGTAATTGGGAGGGGCTGAGGAGTTTGAACAACCAGAAGATAAAAAAGAACTTGAAGCACTGAAGATTGAGAAAGATAGAAGTTAAAGTCTCCCGGGCACGGGATTGGCCCTGGTTTGAGATTCAGTTTGGAGGGAAGCTGGGCCACACCTTGAGTGAGTGCAAACCTTCTGGACAATTTGCTGTGAGGCCCAGCCCGATCTAAGATAGTTCTTTAAATGAAATACTAGTTTAGGGTTTGCAGAAGCAAATGGGATGGGAAGATATGTTGGTTTGGGAAGTTTTGCTCATTCCCTTTTATTTAATACTTTATTTTAAAAACCACATGTCCCAGAAACAAAAATTTCAGGTTAAAAATAGATATGGGGGAGGGGGGGAATCTCTTTCTTCCAAGTCTCCAGAAGAGTTTGTCTGATGTGAAAAATAAATATTATGATCATGACAAGAAAAATTATAAACTATTAACAAATCTACTTAGACAAAGAAAGCCACTAGCCTTACACGCAAGCATAAGGGGACCAGATGGCAAAGGGATAAATGAAACTAAAGATAAATGGTTGAGTTGGAAAATAATCTCATTAAAGTATAAATGACTCGGCTTGGATAAGGGGGAGCAGGGATAGTGGTCCTGGCTGGGAGGCTTCCCAAGACTCTGAGCCTACGGTTCCCGGCGTGAGATCTGGAGTCCAAGACCAGACAGCCCACAGTATGCCCACGGTTACCCCTCCAACCGCCAGGGGTGGGTGAAAAGCAAGAGGGGAACAGGAAAGACCTCTGGAAAAGTGCTGTGGAAATTGAAGAATACGATGAAACTTTAGACTCAGGACACTGAGGATAGCTGAGCCTTCCGGGAACTGTGTCTGGGTCACCCACTTGTCATCACACTGATGGTCTAGACTTGGACAGGTGAACTCTCTGTCCTCTTTACATTCTGACACTTTCCTTCAGTGACCCCATCTTCCACAGCTCTGACTGCCTGCATTAATCTGCTAGGTGTGTTATAACAAAGTCCCACAGACTGAGTGGCTTAAAGAATGGGAATTTATTTTCTCACAGTTCTGGAGGCGGGCAGTTCCACAGTGTGGTGGTGGCAGGTTTGGTCTCTCCTGAGGTCTCTCCCCTTGGCTTGCAGATGGCCGGCTTGTCTCTGTGTTCTCACGTGGTCACTCTGCTCGGCGTGCACATCCCTGGTGTCTCTTTGTGTGTCCGAATTTCCTCTTTTTATAAGGACACCTGACAGATTGGATTAGGATCTCCCCTAATGGCCTCATTTTAACTTCATTATTTCCCTAAAGATCTTACCTCCAAATAGAGTCACATTCTGGGGTACTGGGGTTTGGGCTTCAGCCTATGGATTTGGAGGCACACAATTCAGCCCATCACACTGCCTTTGAAGGCGTCTCATGTAGGAGGCAGGGTAGTATGTAATGGGTAAGACTGACTTTTAATGCTGGCCAGACTGCCCATGTTTAAACTGTCCCTCTCTCACTTTCTAGGTTTGTGATCTGGGGCAAGTAAGCTCTCCGAGGGCTGGATCCCTTGTTTGTATGTTGGGCATACTAAGGGCTTTGGGAGGACTGAGAAGTTACTACCCAGAGTGCTGACAGAGCGCCCGGCATGTGGGAAGTGTTGGGTGTTATCATTCTGCTCCGCAGTCAGCTTCCAAGGGCTTTGGGAGGACTGAGAAGTTACTACCCAGAGTGCTGACAGCGCCCGGCATGTGGGAAGTGTTGGGTGTTATCGTTCTGCTCTGCTCAGCTTCCAAATCTCTCTCTGTGAGCTCTCTCGGGTTCTGTGTCTGACTGTCCAAATGCTTTTGACCTTCTCCACACGAATGCCATGCACTCACGGACTCCTCAAAATGACACTGACCTGGGGATCCTGCTGGATCTGGTCCACATAAGAGAGAGACCCTGCCTTTGAATCCTGAGTCATTAGTGGGAGATCCAGGCAAGTAAACCCTAAACCTCAACACGATGTGAAGAATGTTATGACAGATGTGTGTGGGGTTCAGTTTAGAAATGTACAAATGCTGTTAGAGCCTGTGGAAGTGAGGAAACCAAACATCCTGAGCAACATGGGAGGCGAGGGGGGAGGAGGATGAAGTGATAGGGAAAGGTTTCACTGAATAGAAGACGTGGTTGGTAAAATAGGTGATGGGGATTAAGGCACGCACTTGTGATGAGCACCGGCTGCTGGACGAAGTGTTGAATCACTATATTGTACACCTGACACTAATATAAGCCAAGTCAGGCTGAGGGGGTTCTCCTTACCTCTGTCAACTCCTGGATCTTTTAGGTAACACCTGTTGGTGTACTCACCTTGTTCGCTTACATTTTTTTTTTGCCAGAACTATGTCTGGGCCCCTGGAGACTTCTTTCTGTGAGGTAGGTTTACAAGTATCATGAGCCACGGAATGAGAAATTTGCCCTATTGGGCAGGCTGGCTGGGGCTGTTGAGCAAAGCCTCAGGCTCAGACGACCACTCTGCTGGGTGGACCAGTAGGTGGCACTCTGACTAGATCGGCTGTCTTCAGGATGGCTTCGAGAAGAACCACCGACAGTATCTCTGGCATTCTTAGATGCTGGGAATGATGCTACTTGCTCTGGTAATGTGGTTGCTGGTTTTTCATAGTCTAAGAACCTGACCTTGTCAACACCCACAATGACTACCTTCAAGATAAAACCTCTCCACTTAAGGCTCCTCTCCCCTCCAGCCTCCTCAGAAGTTTTCCCCTATGGCTTGCCCCTTCTATCTGCTGTATGTTCAACCTCTCACAGGTCTCTCCATTGACACTGAAATACACTCATCTCTCTCATGTTGAAAAAGAAAAACACCAACCTTGTTAACCCTATGTTCTCTAACAGCAGCTGCCACTCCTTCACACAGCACATTTTCTGAAAGCATGGCTTACGTTTGTAATCCCTGTCTCCTTTCCATTCCAGGTAGGTTTCTGTTGCCTTCCACACTGGTAACTTCTCCCTTCTTCTCAGGACAGGCTCTTCCCTTGGCTTTCATGGTATCACACGTCCTGGTTTTCTTCCTGCCCCTCTGGTCACATCTGCTTTGTCTCCCATGTAGCTTCCCCGACTGTCTTTATGCACAGGAGTCCTCAAGGCTGTCCATAGGCCTCCTCCTCCTCTTTCTTTGCATTCTCTCCCTTGGCCTATGATTTTGGCTGCTACACACAGGACTCCCAACATGACACCTCCATGACCTCTCTAGCTCTGACACCTCCTCTGTGCCTTGGGTGGGCCTGTCTACCTTATTATCTCTTTGACATCTTTCTTTGAATGTTTCAAAGGCACTTCCAATTAAAGTTCTACAAAACTGAGCTCATGATCACCACCCCACCCTTCCCACCCTCCGACCCTCACCCCTGCCATTTTTCTCTTCTCCATCCCTCATCTGAGTGAATGGTACCATCATGTGTCCTAGTTGCAAGCCAGAGATCTAGGTGTCATCCTTGAAAACTCTCTCTCCCTTAACCACTTATCAATGCGTTACCAAGTCCTGTCATTTCTGCTTGCTAGATGTGCCCTGAAATCTTTGTCTTGTCTCCAACTCCTCTGCCATAATGTTAGTCCATTCTTCCCTCCTCTCTAGGCTAGCCTGTTATGCTAGTCTTCAAATGGCTCTGCACATCCATTCCCACCTCTCTCATCTAGACACCATACTCTTCCTGAAAGACAAGTCTGGTTGTGTCATCTCCACAGACTAAAGGATTGTCATAGCTTTCAATTGCTCTTAGGACAGAGACCAGAATTGTACCAAACCTCCAGCCATGTGTCACCACAGCCCCTCCAACACTCCATTCTCTCTGCATTCTCTGTGCTCTAACTATACTGGCCTTCTTTAGCTCCTCAGATGACCAACTGTGCTTTGTCTCCAAGCATAGAGCATTTGCTTATGCTGGTTTCTCTATCTGGAATACTCTTTCTGGCCCACCTTCATCTACTTGGTCCTCAGATCACCTCTCAATAATTATTTCCTTCCTGACTAGATGGATCTCCCTATTTACATATTCAGGGGTTCTTAACAAAGAGGTCATCTTATATTTATTTGTATGGTTCCTTGATTATTCCCTTTTTCCACCTGTAAATTATAAGCTCCGTGAAGACCAGACTGTTCTGCTCACCATTGTACATTCAGTGTCTAACATAAGGGTTTACACATAGTGAGTGTTATTACAACAGACACTTCCATGCCTACATTTAATCCTGAGTCTGGCACATAGTAGGCATTCTGCGAATGTTGCTGAAAGGGTAACTGAACACATGGACTACAAATGTTCTAAGCTCTTGGAGGTAACCAGAAAATTCTCAAAGAGATATTCTTTTTATAAAAAAGAATTCTTCTTTTTTATAGAAAAGACTTACAGTCTTATTAAAGCATTCATCATGGGCAAGGCAGAATATGTACCAGAGCAAACATGGTTCAAATAATTAAGTTTTGTCCCACTGGAAGATTTACTTACTGAAAGAAGAAGGGGAAAAGGGTACAATGAGTGACAGTGGTTAATTCTCACAACCTCTCAAGAGTTGACCCAAGTGACCTCTGGACTCTTCCAGGCGTGAGTAATATAATGTGGAAAACATTACATTATGAACTGGCTGTGCTTTGATGCTTTCACTTTTCCATAATATTTTCCAGAATTCAAAGTATTATATCGAGTCATCACAAGGTAAATTAGGTCATTTTCTTCCCATTCTGTCTTTGACTAGCAATCTTCTACTGTGACGGTCGTTTTGACATGTCACCCAGGATTCTCACAGGGTAGAGGTTACTAAGCACTGAGAACTGTTTGCTGGAGGTTGTAGAATCTTCTCTTCTGGAAGGGAAAGGAGCTCTTTTAAATACGAGGATTCCTTAGTTTCTTGGGGTTAGCTTAAATGTTCTCCAGCTGAAGGGGAGTGGATTGATCCCATGAGTTCCCCAGGTCTCCCTCTGCATTATGATTCCATGATCCTATTAATGTTTGACAGAAGGGCAAGTCTAAATGTGCAATTCCGTATAACCCTTGAGTTTTCTCCAGGGGATGAAATTGAATAGAAAATGGAATATATCATAGTGATGGGAATCTAGCTGTGTGCTTTGGAATAGTAACTAGCTGCACAGCTTCATCACCTTGGAAACACGCAAGGCCTGAGATGGTGACTTAGAGGGCTTATGCTACTGACTCCAAATTTATCTGGATTTGGCTTCATGGTGGGAGGAAACACATGTGATATTTTATCTGTGAGTCTGGGAACACTGACAAATGGTGTTCTAAGTGATTTAAGAAACCAAGAGTACAGAAACCAAAAGGATCAAGGTGCAACCCCTGGTTTTATGCTAAAAAGAAGGGAATGTGGGGCGCCTGGGTGGCTCAGATGGTTAAGCATCTGCCTTCAGCTCAGGTCATGATCTCCAGGTCCTGGGATCGAGCCCCATGTTGGCTCCCAGATCAGCGGGGAGTCTGCTTCTCCCTCTCCCTCTGCCTCTCCCCCTGCTTGTGCTCTCTCTCTCTCAAATGAATAAAAAATCTTTAAAAAAAAAAAAAAGGGAATGTGGGTCAGTGTGCTGTGGAAAGTTTTAGGTTGTTTTACACATGATGCTAAATATCAAGATGATTCATGAGAAAAAAAAAGACTGTCAAACATCTGCCCATTTGGTTTGTATAATGCCAAACATGGAGATATTTGGAAACATTGAAATGTCTGACATTGCAATGATAAACTTTCTGGATGAACAATTATGTGGGTTTTCTTTTTAATTCCTTATTTTGTTGCTGCATACATCCTTTTTGAAAAGTTGCTTTATTATGTGTAACTAGGATGTACATTGCATTTCAAAACATAATGTATGGCTATCCAGAGAGGTTTTTTTTTTTTTTTTTTTAAATAAGTGTTTTCCAGTTCTATGATAGAATTTTTCCCAACAGAAAGATTGTAGAAACTTCCATTTGGCCTCTGAGCAGCAGCCCACACAGGCAGCCACACCCTCCTCCCTAGAGCACTCCCTATACTTGATTATCAGCCCTGTTAGTTCTCTTCCCACATCTCTGGACATTGCTTCACAGATTCCTTTGCCATATCCTACAGATCAATCTGACGTCTTGTATTGGAAGCATACAATTAGAAGAGTACAATTGTCTTCTAATGTCTCTCTCTCTCTCTCTTCTCATTCTCCACTCATTTCCTTGGTGATCCTATGCATGCTCACCAATACAAGCACTGTCAATATGATGATGACTTCTAAACTTGCATCTTTGACCCATTTCTCCCAGCTGAGCTCCAACCTTAAGTTCAATTCCCTACATGGTATTCTCTTTTGGATGTCTCAGAGATGTGTCAAATGCAACATGTCCAAAACAGAAATTATGATCTTCCTCTCCAAACCTGCTGCTTTTCCTCCATATTTCTTAGTATATGATCTCACCGTCTACCAGAAACCAGGGAGTCATCTTTGGTACCTCCATCTGTCACACCTTTCCCATCTGATCATCGTGAATACTCCTTGTAAGTGTCTCTTGAATTGTCCCCTTCTCTTCATCTCCAATGGGAAAAACTCAGTCCAGACCAACATGGTTGCTAATGTAGATGACAGCAAAAGCCCCCTAACTGGCACTCCTGTACCCACTCCTGTCCTCTAACAATATATTCTCTACATTGGGTAGAGAACTTTTATAGAAATGCAAACCGAATCATGTCACCTCTCTGCTTAAAGCCCTTCCATGATCTCCCAACACCCTTAGGGGCAGTAAGAAGAATGGGCTTGCAGGGCAAGACTATACATTATGTCTTAGAAATGTTAACCTTGAAATGCCTGTGGGATTCAGTTAGGGTCCACTGGGCAGATACAGATAGAGGTCATAGTAGGAGATGTAGCTATGGTAGTTGCTGCAGGAACAAAGAACTGAATGGAGAGGTTATAAAGGTAAACTAGAAGGATCCGCATTAGGGCTTACAAAATGGCAATCAAAATTGAGTGTGGCCACAGCATTCTAGAGGCTTCAGAGGATGAAGGGGCCCCCAGAACTAACCAGTGTTTTAGGGGCTGTTTTGTATACATCTAACTCACAGGGATTGATGTACAACCAACATGTCAGTTCATTAATTTAGAGTGAGAAATTAAACTACTAAGTTCTTCCAAAGACTTAAGTTCACTGCTAAATACATTCTCTGCCTGAAGACAAATTACTGTAAGCCAAATTATAATCAGAAGGCTGCTTGGTGAGCATAAAATCCAAGTTAGGGAAGTGAGATGAATGACTCTTATGGAATTGCTGGTCCAGAATATTCATGTACATGTTTCTAGGCATGTTGAGTCTGTGTCTTAAAGTTTTGTTTGTGCTTAGCTAAATTTGAGGTTGAGACTAAAAAATGAAACAGTTTCTATCCATATAGGAGAATTATTTTCTACAAATGGTTTTTGCTCCCTTATAAAAACAAAATAGCAAACAACCAAAGGAAGACACTAGACTGTGGAAATGTTCAGCATATAATAGAAATATTTAGTTCAAAATATATCATAATTCGAAAGGTAACTTCATGCTCTCCACAGGAACCAGCTAGAAGAATGTTCTAATGTATTAAACTTTTTACCCTGAGGAAGATAAAGCAGTTGAATGAATAGTCATTTGATTCCTCTCTTCTGCTCAGGTCTTAGGAAAAAATAACCAGACAGAGAGAAGCACCATGCTTCTGGTGTAATTGCTTGGGGGAAAAGAATCCGTGAGAAGCAAGCTCTGCTCTAATGAGCAGAAATTAGGAGAGGCACAATGAACGTTCTGAACACAGGACTGCTGAGATTTGTGGTATTTCTCCTGCTCCTCCCTGCCCATTAGGAGGATATTGAGAATTTAACTCTGAGCCAGGCACTGTTCTATACCCTTCAAATATATTAACTCATTGAATGCTTAAAACCCTGTGAATTAGATGCTCTATTTATCCCCAATTTACAGACCAGAAAAATGAGGTGCAATGAGGCAGGTAACTTGCTGAAGGCACATAACCAGTAAGTGGCTGAGCTGTGATTTGAGCCTAGGAGGTTTGATTCCTGAGTTAACAATCTCGAGATCCCAACCTCTTCCTTTTGCTCTCCCTGGAAATGAGGGTCTCAAGTTGATGATCTTTGGTCCTGGAAGAGCCAATACTATCTGTTTGCAGTAAGCCATAATCAGCTTGAGGAGACCTATGCCTGCACCCATGGAGGGGTTCCACCAGAGGTTCAGGAGAAGGGAAGGGGCTGAAATAGGGACATGGACATTGATGCCTTTTCTTTTTCTTTCTTACCCACATACAAAAAGATGAGATTCTTAAGTACCCTGGCTATGGACTGCTTACTTCAGGCAGACTTGGGGGTAGGTGGATGGGAAAACAGTGTATAAACCATGGCAGTGAGCTCTCGGGTCAGGCAACAAGGGCTCCATCTTCTATGGGCTGTGTGTGGGACACATAGACAGATTTGCGTTGTCTTGTTGCTTTTTCTCTAGGCCACCTGCTGTCCACATCCTTCTATTCAAGTCTTCCTTCAGGAAGAGCAAAATACGAGGCCAGTTTACTGGGCTTGAACAGACACAAATAGCTTCAATTTTGTGTTTCTGCACAATCTCTCTGTTTTCTTCTATATATGGTTAATATTATTAACTTTGTTATTAGTTTTTCTGTTTAACGTTGAGCAGGTAACATTACTCATGAGTTACAATGGCAATGGTGGTGAGGATGGGGTAGAAATTGTCTCATTTCTCCCAATGGATTAATATAGGGAGAATGTTATGAGCATTTAACTGAGAGTCAATGCCAGGAAGAGAGAGAAAAGAGTCAAACAGACCCTGTTTAGGGGAACATCACTGTTTAGAGGAACATCACTGTTTAGGGGAAGAGCACAAGGAAGAGGAGGCTGGGAAAGAGCCTAGATTAGTGGAAAACTATGTTATGGAAGCCAAAGTAGAGTTTGGGGAAGGGACTTTGTCATCAAGAATGTCAGATAATTTACAACAGCCAAGAAGATATGCAAGCAGCCCAAGTGTCCATAGATAGATGACTGAATAAAGAAGATGTGATATATACATTACATGAATATATTACTCAACCATACAAAGAATGAGATGTTACTCCTCCATACAAAGAATGAGATCTCGCCATTTGCGACAGCATGGATGGATCTAGAACATAATATATTAAGTGAAACAAGTCAGACAAAGACAAATACCATATGATTTCACTTATATATGGAATCTAGAAAACAAAACAAACACACACAAAACTAGAAGCTGACTCATAAATACAGAGAACAAACTGGTGGTTGCCAGAAGGGAAGGGGGTGGGGGGAATGGGCAAAATAGGTGGAGGAGAATAAGAGGTACAAACTTCCAGGTATAAAATAAATAAGTTATGGAGATGAAAAGCCCAGCATAGGGAATATAGTGAATAATACTGTAATAATTTTGTATGGTACAGATGGTGACTACACTTATTATGGTGAGCACCGAGTAACGTATAGAATTGTCGAATCGCTATGTTGTATGCCTGAAACTAACACTGCATATTAACTATATTTTTAAAAAAAAAGTGTCAGATATTATGAGGAGGTCAAGTAGAACAAGATCCTGAAGTAGTTGCTGAGAATCAGAAAGTTCTGACAGAAAAGTGAAACAAGGTTTCATCACAGTGATGGAGAAGCTACAGCTCATAGTCAGACATGCTGGGAATCAGGTGATGGAGAGGTTTATTGATTTCAGTCCAGGGCATTGCAGACCCAAATCAGATTGAGAATTTAGGCAATGTGAAGCTGAATCTAGGTAAGAGCTAAGAGATTACTCCATTAGACAAGTGTGGACTGGGTATCCTTATTGGGAGAATGTCCATTAAAGGGTGCTTGAATCTTATGGCTCAGGGTCATTTGCAAAACTGCCCTGTATATCTTCAACATGTTAATAAGCAGCTTTAGCTCTCAGGAATCATGCAGGATTTCTCAAAAGAATCACCCCAATTCTCTTGGGCTAGTAATCTCAGTTCCAATTCCCTTAGAACAATAATCTCCATTTGCTTAAAATAACAAAATTATTTATTTGGTTAGTGTCTTTAACCCTGGGAATCAAAGAAATGATGAAAGAGATAAAATCTATTGTATTCATATTCCTGTGTTAAGTTCTGAAGTGATCTCATATACCTGAATGTAAAATTAAAAGAAATTCAGCATATTATTTGATATGCTCTCCTACCTCAGGGCCTTTGCACTTGCTACTCTTCTCCTTGGAAATTCCCAATAGTCTTGTGCCTTGCTTGTCTAAATCCTTTGTCTTTACTCAAATAATGACTTACTGATAAAACTTTCCCGAATCACCTTTAAAAAAATTGTACCTCATCCCTCCCCACCTCTGCTCAATTTTTTTCACAGCACTAGCCACCATCTGACATACTATATTTTTTCATTGTTTATTTGCCTTCACTGTGCACAAGGTACTGTTCCAGGTGCTGCGAGATATAATGATAAACAAATAAAACAGACTTACCTTTTTTGAAAGAATATTTCAGTGAGCTGCTTGGGGTCAGAGTGAATCTATAAGGGCATGGTTGATTAGCAGAAGATGATAACTACAAGATCTTCTCAGGCACAATTAAAAATGAAGAGGACAGAATTGTCCAGAAGGATTTCAAGCACCTTAACCCAAATTAAGTTATTTTAGTAAGTTACATTAACTTATTATTGAGTCAGTATGTGATTTCTTAAGCTTTAAAATATATGCATATGGTAAAATAAATTCAAATAGAACAAAACTATATAATTGAAAAGTCAGACTCTTTTCCATCCTAAACTTCTTTTTTTTTTTTTAAAGATTTTATTTATTTATTTATTTGAGAGAAGGAGAGAAAGAGAGCATGAGCAGGGTGAGGGGCAGAGGGAGAAGCAGGCTCTCTGCCGAGTGGGGAGCCCAAAGTGGGGCTCAATCCCAGGACTATAGGATCATGACCTGAGCCAAAGGCAGATGCTTAACTGACTGAGCCACCCAGGCGCCCCACCACCCCAAATTTCTTATCCTTTTAACCTAACTCCCTCCAACAGTTTTTCTTGCTTCCTTCAGACATTTTTCATGCACATACCCACATATATGAATATGTTTTTTAGCCAATTTGCAATATGATATACAGACTGCATTGCCTTGATTTTTGTCACCAAAGGTATTTTAGAGATGTACCTATACGAGTACATACAGGCCTGCCTGCTTCCAAAAAAGTTTTTAATATTTCATTACACGGGTTGCTACCTTTTTTTTGTGCGCAAGCAGCGGGGGAGGGGCAGAGGGAAAGGGAGAGACAGAGTCTTAAGCAGGCTCCCCACCCAATGTGGAGCCCAATGCATGGCTTCATCTCAAGACCCTGAGGTCATACCTGAGCCAAAGTCAAGAGTCAGACGCTTAACCAACTGAGCCACCCAGGTTTCCTATGGGTTGCTACATTTTAAACTAGTAACCTACTGATGAACCGAAACAATATCTCAATGAACATCCTCATAGCACCTCTTTGTTCATTTGTCCACATATAACTATATCTGCAGGTTCAACTGTTAGAAGCAGAATTGCTGATATGAGTATATAGGGCATACGACACAAGAGTTGAGAGTATTTCCTTCTCAAACCCTAGTTTGAATGAATGTAAAACTTGGTTTTACTTCTAGCATTCCCACTGTGTTAGTCGAACGTAGGGCTTGATACTCCATCCCTTGCTGCCCAATTTCCTATCCTAATAATGCAGATATTTAACAGCTATGCAAATAATACATCAGAGATGTAATTTATTAAAGTGGCACCAGAAAGTACCACTTACGCACTGGGAGATTTGACTTAATAATGCAATTCTACAAGACTTTATTAAAAGCTCAATTCATGGGCCTGATTCATCCTTTTGTGCTTGTCTCAGTCACGTGTGTGTGGTCCTTAGCCACCACAGAGGAGGGTGTGGAGGACCCCTGCCGTGACTTACCATCTGAAATGGCAGCAGTGCTGAGCTTTCTGGCTGGGCTTTGAGTGGCTCAGCTGTGGCTAGCAGGAGAGCTTTCTATGAACCCATTAAGTGGAGGGAGGAAAACCCCTCTCTTCTAGGGAATCATGGGGCATTCAGCCCCTACCAGAACACCTGGGCTTGCTCTGCTGCTGTCTGTTAACTTTGTGTCAGGGACACTGCAGGGACGATGGGACAGCCCATGTGGAAATCCCTGCAGAGAACATTTGACTGGGGGAGGTGACCTGTAAGTTTCAGGCTCACGAGCAGCTCTTGGAACATCATAGATAGCTTTTTTTTTTTTTTTTAAGATATTTATTTATTTGAGAGAGAGAGCTAGCTCACGAGGTGGGAGGGAAGGGCAGAGGGAGAGGGAGAAGCAGACTCCCTGCTGAGCAGGGAGCCTGACCAAGAGGATGCAAGGATTTGGGACTCAATCCCTGAGATCATGACCTGATCCGAAGGCAGATGCTTAACCGACTGAGCCACAGACAGGCTTAAGAGCAGCCTTGGAGGAAAAACTGCCAATAAAGTCAAACTTAATTTTTTTGGGTTTTTTTGCAATCAGGCAGAAATATTATTAAAAAAAATGAAGCAACACCGTTCTAGTGGTATGTTGGTAAGCCAATTCCTTGGAGGGGCGGATAAAAAGCCCTAATTTGTAGTGTTTGCCAGTTTCTGTGGTGTAAATATTTCCACTCTGGCCAGTTGGGAAGATACGTACAGATTGGCTGTGTGTACCTCATAAGCCAGTATGGGCCTAGCTCACCACGCACATTACCTTTATGCAGAAATGAAAGAGCTCTTCATGTCTCCAAACAGAATCCTTGTTTGCAAAGTTCCACAATTGTGTCAATACTGTCACTTGTCCAATTGATAGAGGTTGGTGATCATTTTCTAACTAACAACAAAGAAAATTGTTGTTCCAGCTACTATTGCTCCTAACAAAACCCTAAAACATAATGGCCTCAAAAACCTGTTTTATTATGCTCACAGATTTTTGTGGGTCAGGAATTTGGACAGGGGAGATCAGTGGATGGCTTATCGCTGCTATATGATGGGAACCTCAATTAGGAAGACTCAAAGGCCAGGGTTGGTAACTGGAGGACTGGAATCATCTAGAAGGCTTTCTCAAATGTCTGGTGGCTGATACTGGCTTTTTTCTGTTACTGCAGCTGAGGCTATATTGGCCAGAACATCTATGTGTGGCCTCTCCATGTGTCTGCTTGGGCATTCTCATAAAATGATAGCTAGGTTCCTAGAGCAAGCATTCCAGCAGAACCAGATGAAAGCTGTTATTGCCTTTTATGAGGGAGCCTTGTTTCTTATTTGTTTCTTTCTTCAAGGGAATTTGTGAGACACAATGTTATTGCTAAAATTATAAGCCCATCCAGCTTCAAGGGGAGGGAATATAGATCCTACCTCTCAATAGGAGGATTATCAAAGACACATTTCAAGAAGAGTATGTGGGATAGGAGGTATTTTTATGGCTATTTTTGGAAAATATATTGTGTCAGAATTGGCATTTAGGGAACTCTTCAGAGAAGTAGATGGGAATGACTCCCATCCAGTTCTTTCCCCAACCTCCCTTGAAACTTTCATCCTTCAGGGAGACATCTAAGAGCTCTGTTAACTACCCGTTTTCTTGACATGTTCCAGACTCTCTGTTCTAGACTCGATCACCAAAAAACAGTGTGAGGGGACTTTCTTAGCTTAAGAAACCAAAAGAACCATATTCATCTCTCCAACAAAAATTTATCAGCACCTGCTATGTGCCTGGCACCGAGCTGGATACTTGGGAGAATAGGCAGATATGGTCCTGCTCTCTAGGTGCTTGCCTCCTAAGGGAGGAGACAAACAACAAAGTAACAAATAAATAAGCAAAATATTGATATCTTGTACCAAGTACTAAAAAGACAATAAATAGGGTCCGTGATTGAGAATGACTGGCAAGGTGCTTATGTTAGAGAAAGCAAGTCTAAAGTCCCCAAGGTAGGAAGGATGAAGTGTATTCTAGAGGCATAGTGAGAAAGGGGGAGTCAGCTATGACCAAGGGGCTGAGTAGAGATAACATTGTGGGGCCATAAGCCCAAAGTTGGCATTTAACACTGTGGGGGAGTAAAAGATGACCCATGAGAGAGGCCGGGGACAGGGTTGGGAAGACCGGGTGCACAGAGGAACACCCCATTTGGAAGTCTGGTGGGGCAAAACAGAAGAGGAGGTAGAGAGGGAGGGCAACGATGGAACAGGGCAACTAGAAAGCACAAGAGACAAATGCTATAGCAGGGAAAGCTTGAAGAATGCAGAAGCAGCCGCCTGCCGAACTCGGTTGATAGGCTGAGGAAGAAGGGACCAAACAAGAGTCCCCAGGGTGGAGAACAGGAGGGTTATTGCTGTTGATCAGAGTTGTCTCACTGGAGTGGAGAAACCAAAAGCTCCATTGGAGGGAGAGATGAAGAGGTGGAGGCAACATTTGTGGTTAAATCTCTTGAACATTTTGCTAGAAGGAAAAAAAGAGAAATGGAGCATTAACATTTTCTAAAGTAAGTTCTTCCGAACACTAGTTATATTCTGTCCTAGTTCATTCGGGCTGTTGTAACAACATACCATAGAAGGTGGGCTGGGTGGCTTGTGACCAACACAGGTTTATTTCTCACAGTCCTGGGGGCTGAAAGTCCAAGATCAAGGTTTTGGCATGGTCGGATTCCTGTGAGAGCCCTCTTCTAGGTTGCAGACTGCCACCTTCTCATGCTTTTCTCATGTGGTGGAAAAAGTGAGAGAGAGCTCTCTGGGGTCCCTTCTATGATGGTACTAATCCCACCTACGAGGGCTCCACCTTAGGACCTTAACACCCCCCAAAGACTCCACCTCCCAATACCATCACAGTGGGGGTTAGGATTTCAACATAGGAATTTTGGGGGACACAGACATTCAGTCCACTGCATATGAAGTATTAACTGGTTTAATGCAAATGAAAAGTTTTGGAAAACTTAGCTTTAAACAAGTCTTTACTGCCTATCCTTACAGAACTTTGGTAAGCTAATGTGCATTATGAATTTTCCTCCTCGTTTCATTATGGAAAGCTTTTTAATCTTTAAAGATTTTTAATGTTTTCTTTTTAAATTTTTTAATTATATTTTTTATTTCAAAATTTCAAATTTTTTTCAATTTAAAAATGTAATTTTAATTATATCTTGCAGGACTGATAGGACGCACTATAGGAAATATTGAGTTTACCTTTCTTTTTTTCCTTAGGTTTTATAGAAGGAGGATATAAGAAAAGCTTACTAAATGTGCATTTCTGTATCCTTTGCAGAATAATAGTAAACAAATTATCAGTTGAGTTAGTCAATGTGCCTTATATAAAGAACTTTGTGACAAATTCCCCCTATGAATCAATACCAGGAAAAATAAATTGCTTCTCTGAATGAACTGGGGCGGTTGAAAATACCAATCAGTGAATCAGGGATGAATCACAGCATTCTAGAACTAAAAATGACCTTAAGCTAACCTAGTGAATCCCACTACTTTTACAGAGGAGAACACAGACCCAGAGATGTTGAAGAAGATGCCCTGGACCCCTCAGCAGTAATCTCTCTGCCCAGCCCAAGTCCTCTTGTGCAAATGCTAGGAGATATTCCTTCACCACACTGAGCTCCCAGGAGTCTTGGCGGTAAATCTTGTCCTCAACCACAGTAACCAATTTACCCCAACTACCTGATAACATCAACTATCCTCTCTTAAATTGTGATTGTTTTTTTCTTACTATTTTTAAAGAGTATGCTTTATCTGGCTTCTAGTTAACAGTTCCAGATAGTCTTAGAATGCATAATCCTAAATTTTGTTAATTTTTTTAAAAAATGAGTACACAGAGAAATTTATAGATTTCATGTGTTTGGAACCTGGAAAGTATTTTCCTGTGTAAGCCACGTTAAACATGGTGGTTAGTTTCTACCACCAAAATCCTTAAACTGTAATGGAGCTGAAGTTTATTCATCTGTTCCCCCTTGGGTTGGTCCATTATTGCTCTATGTGGGCTTGTCTGATAAACCTTTATTCTTGCCTATTAGGGCTGAACCTTCTGATGGAAGCAGAAGTAAGCACAAAGGACCCCGCTATGGGTCACACTCCAGCAGGGCAAGCTAAGGTTTGTACATTCTTGCTGACCCTCCTTCACTTATATAGTGTTAAGGCATATTAATTTGTATAAAATAACCTGTTCTGCCATAAACCACCATTAACAACCACAGTGTTTTGATTTGATGTTTAAATGATATTTTTGGAGTGAAATTGTCTTTATGATTCAGTATGCTATACCACGGGCTGGTTATGTTAACAAAATACAGTCAGTACCTGAAAAAAAAGTATAGAATGTAACAGAAGAAGAAGTATGTAGTAAGAAAATCTCAACATACATTAAATTGGAGTTCAAAAAAGAGTAGAGAGAAAGAAGAAGCAGTATTTGAGGAGACAATGACTATTTTCCAGAGCTATGGAAGGACACCAATCACATATTTAAGAAGTTGTATGATTTCCAAGAAGAAAAGTGAAAATGATGCACCATGGTGAAAATTCAGGAAACTAAAGACAAAGGGGATACCTTAAAAGCAATCAAAGAAAAAAGACCTATTACTTTTAAAGAACTGGACAGCAATATTTTTGATGAGCAATAAAAGAAGTCATAAAGCTGTGAACTTACTTTCTCAATGAATTAAAAAAAAAAAGCCTAGATGTCCATATCTAGCTAAAATATCCATAAAGAAGGAGGCTCAATAAAAATAAGCTCAAACACACAAAAAAGTTTACTAGCAGCCTTACAGATAACATAAATAGTCAATACATATTTTGTATGTTATATGTATTATATACTGTATTCTTACAATAGGGTAAGCTAGAGAAAAGAAAATGTTACTAAGAAAACCACAAGGAAGAGAAAATACATTTATAGCACTGTACTGTATTGAAAAAAATCTGTGTGTGGGGCGCCTGGGTGGCTCAGTCGTTAAGTGTCTGCCTTCGGCTCAGGCCATGATCCCAGGGTCCTGGGATTGAGTCCTACATCGGGCTCCCTGCTCGGTGGGAAGCCTGCTTCTCCCTCTCCCACTCCTTCTGCTTGTGTTCCCTCTCTCGCTGTATCTCTCTCTGTCAAATAAATAAAATCTTAAAAAAAAAATCTGTGTGTAAGTGGACTCACACAATTCAAATCCATGTTGTTCAAGGGTCAACTGTATTATATTCTTTTTTTTTGAAGATTTATTTATTTACTTGAGAGAGAGAGAGAGAGTGCATGCACACACACATGGTGGGGGGCAGAGGGAGTGGACGAGAGAATCTCAAGCAGACTCTGCACTGAGCGTGGTGTCTGAGGCAGGGCTTGATCTCAGGACCCTGAGATCATGACCTAAGCCGAAACCAAGAGTTGGATGCTCAACTGACTGCACCACCCAGGCATCCCTATTTCTTTTCTCTTAGTCATTATACTAGAAACTACAGCATGCATTGTTACTTTACCAAAGTCTAATAAATACTTTTCATCTCCTCTTGGCTAATATAAGGACATTGGAATACTTTAAATACATTCACACCCTATCTGACTTACATGCTAGTATTGTTGAGTGAGGAGGGTGGAGCCTTCTTTGGGAAGGTCTGGACTTTGGAGAATGGTAATATTGTGCCATATGTGATGAGACCTTTCTGTGTGATTCCACAAAATCTTTAGCAACAACCTCAGAAACCATGACATTCGTAAGTAATTTGATTTCCTATGAAAACTACAGTAAGGCTGAGTTCATGTTCTGGTTGATTTCACCTGAATCAAGGTCAACAGCATGGATGAGGGAGTACAAGTCTGACCAATAAGCAAATTTTGATCAGACAGTGGGAATTTGGCCGTCAGGTTGTCAGAAATGGACAATTCCTGATGATGGCCTATTCCAAGTTCAAATCATGGGAGAGGTTATTGAAAGGGTGTGGCAGCAATTTCTGGACGTGAGGAAGTGAAGACACAGGGGCAGACTTCATTCATAACAACACTCATGTTCTGATTATCATTGCTTACTCTTTATGGCTGTCATTATAACAAGCCAATCACTTTTTTGTATGTATTTTCAATCTACAGCATCTATATGACATCAAAATATCCAGATGAAAAGTGAAAAATTGAGGCTCATCAGACAGTGGTTTGAGTAACACCAAGCATCTGGCAGTGGGAAGATAAAATGTCACAGTGATTGATGAATCACCTTTATCCAGACATTTTGAAGTCAAATTGGAACGGCCAGAAAATGGATATTGACAGACGATTTCCTAGAAATGAAATTTAGAACTTGGAATAGGTCATTGCATCTAGCCTGAGAGCCTACAGAAAATGGGGTCTCCATATTTGTTAAAATTAAAGCTGGCCAGAAAGATGAAAGGCAAGAGCCTGGGAAGTCTGTCAAAGGAAAGATTTTGAAAATTTAGTAGCAGAAGATGAAAGACAATGTCATGGCTAAGATAAAATAGCCTCGGAAGTAAAACCTACAAGGGAAGCAAAGGTCAAGAAACACAAGAAGATAAAGCTCAGGACGCTTTAGTGGTATAGGCCGACAGGGAATATACTTCTGAAAATAAATGGAATGAGACATTAAAGAGGACCTTTACAAAGCTTAAAGCCTTTTCTTACCTGTGGTCTCGGATAGGATTTAAATTTTGTTGGAGCAAGGTCCAGATGAAGAATAAATCAAATTTAAGTGTACTACATAATGTTGTTAATTAAGTAGAAGTCAGAATTTTTGATAATAGGAATGGAGAAGAGAGGGAACAGTTCTGTTGACCACGTTCTGTAGATGCTTCTTAGACGCTAATGTGCACAGAACCACGTGGGGATCTTTGTTGTAGATTTTGATTCAATGTGTTTGCCATGGAGTCCGAGGTTTCGCATTTCTAGAAGCTCTCAGGTGACGCCAGTAGAGCAGGTCCTCGGACCACACTGTGAGTGACAGGCTATAGAGCAGAGGTTCCCCACCTGGATTCCCAAGCAATCTCCCCAGGTAATACTGATAGGCAGCAGGCGCTTGGAACCAAAGCTATTGAAAAACTTGAAGATCAATTAATACAAGAACTGAAGGAATCAGGACAGTCATAAAGCTTCTTCAAAGAAAACTTAATTTTTTTCCCAGCAGCATGTGAAAAAAAAAATATTGTAGATGTTTGTATGAACTATCTAAAACAGCCATCGGAAATGTGGAGAGGGGCTGGTGTATGTTTTTAATAAACCATACAGTGCTTGCTTTGAAGATGGTAAAGGCCTGGAGTGGATAAAAGAGGAGAGATGAAATAAGTAAGTCTGTAGCCACATTTACACTTTTGTAACTTCTTTATACTTTTTAACTGTTTGGATAATAAATGTGGCCAGTGGCTTCTTGTGTTTAAAGAGCCAGGAATGGAGACAGGGAAAGAGAGAGAGAGAGACAGGATCTGAGCGCATGTGTGTATGAATGTGCCTGTGTGTGAATGTTGTGTGTAAATGATGTGTGTGTGTGTTTGCATTTAGTCAGAGAAGCCCTAAGTTTACTGGGAACCCAGAGCCGAGAAATGCTGACACCCCGCAAGGGTGTCATACCTCGTATTACATTCAGGTGGTGAAAATATAATGCTCTTCACACACCTACCCTCTTCCAAATTCACCAGACTCTTCTAATTTTTGTAGCCTCCCTTACCTCTTCAGGACTCGACAAGATTCAGTCTCTGCTACATCCAATTTTGTCCCTTTTAGTGGAACATAATTAGATGCAAATATAAATCACAACTATTGTCAGAATTCAAATGGGTTCTGATGAGAATTAATATTTTCCATTCATAGAAGTACTAATTCAGAACACACAATAAGGCAGAAATTCAGAATTAGGCAGAAACCACTCATTTCTCAAGCAGAAATAGCTATATTATAGTCATCTTATAGAGATTAGAATTTTGCAATCGAGATATCAGAGCTTTATGCTATAAATGATTTCTTATCCTCCTTCTCAAATCTTACCCTTCATGACAATTGAATAAATGAATATGTGACAGAATTAATTGAATGCTATTATCTCCACTTTAGAGTTTTAATTTCAGATCTTGTCTCATTAACACAATTATCCAGGAAAGCATTATGTCAAACAAACACACAACTGTGATGTACTGTATATATTAATCAGAATTCTTGGTTTGCAAGCGACAAACTCAACTCACACTGATTGAAATCAAAGGAAAAATGAACGTATTGATTCATGTAACTGCAAAATTGAAGTGCACATTAGGTACATTTGGACCCAAAGAGTTGATTTTTCAATCTTTTTCTCTGTCTTCTTCTTCTGTTTCCTTTAAGTGTTGGCTGTATTCTTCCCATAGCAGGTAGCTTTTCCAATCAAGGAAGGTGTCTCAAAGCAGCTTGAATTTTTTTTTCTTTCAACTAACATCTTTTTTATTTTGTTTTGTTTTTTATTTAAATTCAATTAGCCAACATCATTAGTTTTTGATGTAGTGTTCAATGATTCATTAGTTGCGTATAACACCTACTGTTCATCACAACCTCCTTAATGCCCATCACCCAGTTACCCCAACCCCCCACCCACCTCCCCTCCAGCAACCCTTAGTTTGTTTCCCAGAGTCAAGAGTCTCTCGTGGTTTGTCTCCCTCTCTGATTTCTTCCCATTCAGTTTTCCCTCTCTTCCCCTGTGATCCTCTGCACTCTTCCTTACGTTCCACATATGATAATTTTCTTTCTCTGCTTGACTTATTTCACTTATTGTCACTTAGCATAATCCCCTCCAGTTCCATCCATGTTGATGCAAATGGTGGGTATTCATCCTTTCTGATGGCTGAGTAATATTCCATTGTATATATGAACCATATCTTCTTTATCCATCTGTTGAAGGGCATCTCGGCTCCTTCCACAGTTTGGCTATTGTGGACATTGAAAACAGCTTGAACTTATAGACTTTAGCACTCAAGTTCCCAGAAGAAGAGAAAGAAACTTTTTCCATATCCATGGCACAAAAATCCTTGGGAAGATTGTGATTCTGCCTGATATGTAAGCTCTGAAACCATCATTACGGCCATAGGGCTGGAGCCTTCTAATTGTCCTCACTTGGGTCACATGCCCATCCCTGGCACTAATGTGTGGTCAGCACTGTCCCCACCTTGACAACCTTGATTGTAAGAATGTTTCCTCTGAAGGGAGGAGTGATAGGCAGGTTGATAATGTATTTCCACTCCGTTATGAGCCTAGCTTGAATGGTAGGTAAGTTGAGACTCATGCAGCTGCTGCCAAAGACAGGAAGAGAATTACCTGGAAGGGGCCCAGGGAAGGTTAAAGGACAAGACATATCAAGGACAGAAGAGTCTCAAATTAGCTATTAATCATAGTAAGATTTCTATCTAACGGTAGTAGACTTCAGAAAAGCTATCAAGGCTATAGTGACTATTTTGAAAAATAAAATTGTTTGGCCACAGTAGGCCTTCTTAGAAGGTTTAACAAGCCTCACAGCACGTATTAATGGGGTGCATGGGTGGCTCAGTCAGTTAAGTGACCGACTCTTGATTTCGGCTCAGGTCATGATCTCAGGGTCATGAGATTGAGCCCCACGTCATGTTCCCGTGGAGTTTGCTTGAGATTCACTTTCTCCCTCTCCCTCTGCCCCCCCTCCACTTGCTCTCTCACTCTCATTCTCTAAATAAATAAATAAAATCTTTAAAAAGAAAGCATGTATTATTAAATGCAGGAATAGTTCATAATGATGTGTGATATTAGATCTAAAATTGACCTCACATATCTTTAAAGCACGATTATCATGACTGTGTGTTCTGTCAGGAGCTCAGCTGAGCTTGAGAGAGCTGAGCTGTCAGGTGTCAAGCAGCCGACTAAAGCCACAGGCTAAAATGACAGTAATAGGGAAGGCTTTAATCACTCACTGTGATGGTATAAGCAAGAGGCCCAACTTGGACAAAGCACCGACTCCCCTTGTTCCCTTTTTCCCATGGAATGGTGCTCCTGACAAGGTTCAGGTGGATCGATGCAGACATGGGGGGTCGTCTCACTGATGAGGGAGGCCTGAACACAAGGCTCTTGCAGTTTAATGACTCCTGTAGGTTTTATGGATCATCTGTAAACGTGATCTGTCTCATGTTTCATCTAGGGGCCGGAAGGAGGGGAAGATGGAGGGCTAGAAGTGGAAAAGTACCCGAAACTGAGGCAGCGCGGGGACAAAGGTCTTCAAGGTTTCCAATAAGGTGACCTCCAAATCGAGGTGCCTGGGCTAGGAATGCAGATATGTAGAAGAGTGTGGTTAACCCCGGGGAGCTTGAATCCTTCCCTGCAACTTCCTGCAGAGCCGGTGGAGGCCTGGCTGAACCCCAGGGCTGTGTGGGTGGGGCCGCTTCCTCCAGGAGGCCTGCCAGGTAAAGCCTCTGTAATTGCTTCTGACTAGGCCTCAACAATGCACAGAGGTTTTTAGCCAGGAGCCCAACTCCTCAAATTCGCTTCTATTAAGTAGTATCAAAGGTAGAGTCTTGGTAGCATTTTAACATAAGATGACAAAACAAAAACAATGTAGTTTTTCTTCTGGCTCATTCTTAATCGTGGTAGGGCAATGAAGTGAGAATTGACCATAAACGAGGCATTGTTACTTCCATGGCTCCTGGTCCCGGGGCGGTGGGGGGGGGGGGGGGGGGGCGGGGTTTGTGTGCTCTGCAGAATAACAAGAATTCAAAATCCTGCGGGGTTAAATGGACCTATAGATCTCATTTTACACAAACGTTTTTTTAAGATTTTATTTATTTATTTGAGAGAGAGCACAAGCAGGGGCGAGAGGCAGAGGGAGAAGCAGACTCCTCGTTGAGCAGGGAGCCTGAGGATGACGCGGGGCTCATTCCGGGACCCTTGGGAGCATGACCTGAGCTGAAGGCAGACGCTTAACCAACTGAACCACCCAGGCGCCCCTACACAAACTTTTAATATGAATACATCATCCATCCCCAAGTGGTCATCCCACTTGTGACTAAAACCCAGTGCCAAGAATCTTGTACTTTTTTAAAGTAAATCATCACATTTTCTCAGACGTGGATGGTCAGAAAATTCTTTTGAGACAGAAATGTGTCTCCCTGTCTCTTTACCCACTGATCTTGGGATCTTGTTGAACAACTCTGTTCCCTTTTTCAACAGGCTATTCTGCAGATGTTTGAAGATAATGGTCACATGTCTTTCAGACTAGTCTTTCCAGAGCAAACAGTGTTCGTTTGCTTCATCCCTCATATAATATGGTTTTGAGAAGCTCCACTCTGCCCATCCTGTCTGAGCAAGCTTGCCTGCCGATGTCCCTGTGCTTACCACCATTCAAAGTGTGGAGAACATAACTTCTCCTGTTTTAGATTTTGTATTTTTATTAATGTAGCCAAAGACGAAGTTCACTCTTAGGAATGGTTTTATCACAGTTAGCACACACTGAACTCCCAAGTTCTTTTCTTTTTTTTTGAAAACTCCCAAGTTCTTTTCATGCCAAGTTTACACCTCCTTTATTTCTACTTGTTCAGTTGGTTTTGGACTCAAAGTTGTAGTGTAAAAGTGCAACCTAATATATTTCCCAATTTGACATTTATCATATGGTCCCCATGCCTGTCTTAATAGCACAATAGGCAAGCAGTAAAGAATAGTGGCTAATGCGTAGACTTAAAAAAAACCTATATATTTTTAAATAAACCTGATGCAAAAGAAGCTGCAAAACAAATGTTTGCTTAATAAGTTATAAGGGAAACAATCAGGTCCAGAAATAGAACTTTGTCAGTCACTCCAGAAGCCCCTCCAATGCGGCCAATCCAAGTCTCAACACCTGTCTCCCCTGATCAGATATGACTATGTAAATATGAACTAATCCAGTAATCAATGATTTGAGTCATTTAAATATTTTCATTGTACAGATACATCAGTAGACATTATAGTTTTGTCTTACCCATTTAAAAAATTATGACTAAGTCTTTCTTAATCTCTAACTTTCCCCCCCATCTCTTTATTTCTCTTAAAAGTTGTCTGTTGCACTTGACCTGAAGAGTTACCTACAGTGTGGAATTTTTCATTACATAATCATTGTGCAATTCAACATGTCCCTCTGTCCTTTGTATTTCTTGCCAGTTTGTGTTTCGATCTAAAGTCTTGACCAGACTCATGTTTCATCCTTATGGCAAGACGACAGGTGGTGCTGTGTTCTTTTTTTTTTCTTCCAGCTTTATTGAGATATAATTAATACATAACATTGTATAACTTTGAGGTGTACATGTTTTTTCCCATAAATTAAATTTTTTATTTTAGTATAATTGACACAAGATGTTATATTAGTTCCAGGTGTACAACATAGTGATTCAAGTTCTCTATATGTTATGCTAGGCCCACCACAAGTGTAGTCACCATCTATCATAAGGTGTCCAACATGTTGACTGGATATACTTACATACTGCAAAATGATTACCACTATAGCTTCAGCTAACACCCAATTCATGCAACATAATTACTATTTTTTTGTGTGTGGTGAGAACACTTGAGATCTACTTTGGTAGCAACTTTCAAGTATATCATACATATTATTAACTATAATCGCTATGCTCTACATTAGATCCCCAGAACTTTTTCATCCTATAACTGGTACTCTTTGGATGGTACTGTGCTCTAGCACGAAGAGGCACATCATATCTGGTCATTTTTTTGTGTGATGTTAGCAGCTGATGCTTAATGCCTAGATCCATTAATTCACTGGGATTTGGAGATAGTGGTATTTCTATCACTTCTTGCAAATTATTTATAGTAGAACTCTGGAGACACTTCGCTCATTTACAATTTGCTTATTGAGTGATATAATTCATATAGAAAGACAGGATGAATATTTTATCTTTCCTTCTGGTTACTAGCTTTGAAGGTGATAAATTGGTTTCCTATCATTCTTTGAAGGTAAACAATTCAATTTTTACAATATCATTGTGAACCTGTTGGTTTAATGGACTTAATCATTTCAATGATCCCTTTAAAACTCACATTGGTTCTCTTTGGCTGGCAAGAGCCTCTTCAGGTTGGTTTCTGAGTATTTTTGACATAGCCCTCATGGTCTTTGATAGCTTCCTTGCTATCTGGTATTCTAGGTTCATCTTGTTCCTACCCTAGACCTAGAACCAGTCATTTTCCCCAATAAATTCTAGGCTTTTTTGGTGGAAAGGGTATTTCAAGACCATAATCTAGGTACTGTAGGATAAACAATGATGTGCGAGAAAACTCACAAGTCAAAATGAAGATGGATCATCCAAAAGAACTCCTTTATATTGAAGTTTATATGAATTCCTAACCTCTGTGTGGGATTTACTGAATATATATAAAGAATGAATTGGAGATACTGATTATGAGATGAAGATTATTTCCACGTCACCAAGAAGTTACCCATTTAAAAAGCAATCAAAGTTAAAGTACTTACACATTTTAGAAATGTTTGTCATTTGTTCATTCATTAATTCAATAGGCATTTATTAGCCACCTATCGTGTGCCAAAAGGTCAGAAGAGAGCACTAAACCTGAAGATATATCTATGAAGTCTCCGGCATGTAGAGAGTAACTGAAGATATAATACTGTTCAGAGAGAGTTTATAGAGCGAGAAGGGAAGGGATGCAAGCTTCAGTGAACATCAACACTTGACAGAATGAGCAGTTAGGAGGAGCCAGCAAAGAAGACTGAAAGTCTTGGCCAGAGAGAAGGGAGCAGGGGAGCATAGTACCATAGAAGCCTGGTGGAGAGAGCTTTTCTGGTAAGTGTCAAATTCTGTTAAGGATTCAGTCAAGATGAGTATTAAAAAGTGTCCACTAGATTTAGCATTAAGGACATCACTGGTGACTTTGGTTGAAGCATCCTTGAATGAACCTCTCTTGTGGGGAGACTCTGGCATCTACATTTTGACACATTTCACAGATGGTATGAGAGCTACTGGTCTAGCCTTTTCACATGATTCCTCCTCTGGAGTCTGCCCAGCCATTTGATTTACTATTTCCTGGACCACCCCTTGCTATTCCCACCACAACTGAGGCCCCCTATCTGGGGCCAGTTTGGGTTTCCTGGATGTTCTATCTAAGTCAGCATTCCGAGGTCCCACCTGGCAGGGAGTAGAAACCAGATACAAGAAGAAGTTAAAGGATCCAGCTAGGCTGACTGAGTAGCTGGTGATGCCCTTTATGAAGATTCAAAAATAGATTTAAATAAAAAAGAGTGGCCTGACAAGAACAAGGAGAAGGGCTGGTGGTGCTCAGAGTTTAGAAGCAAGTGAATTGGAGAGTAAGTATTTTCTAATATGTTTCCAGGGTAGAGGATGTCATGATGAGTAAATGAATCTATTCTGTGAAGGCAGGATCATCCCTGTAATGAGAAGGATAATGTGTTGGTGACCGACAATTTGCAACTATTGCAAACGTTCATGTACTACCTACTTGTGCTCTTACTCTGTATTTACCAAGTAATGTTCTGATGGCTTAATTTACTTTTTTATAATTAAAGCAACATTTACTCATATTAAAGAACTTGAAAAATAGGAAAAAGTATAGGGAAAAAACAACAAAACCACGTGTAACCACACAACCCAATTAAAGGGAGGTATTTTACTTTGAGTCTTTTGATAATATATTTATGATATTTGGATATACATGTATAATTATCCTTCAGACAATATATTTTAGTGGCTATAAAATACTGTATTTTGGATATTTAGACAATTTCAATGTTCTGTTATTGTAAATGACATTGATATGAACATTTGTGTAACAAATATTTGTCTGCTTTTGCAGTTGTTTAGATTCTTAAAAGCTTAACTACTTGGGCATTAACATTTTTTAACCCTTTATTGCATATTGCCAAATTGCCTTCCAGAAATATTGTTACCAATTTAATTCTCAATAACAGTTCTTGAAAATGCCAGTTCTCCAGCATCCTTGCTAGGAAAAGACATTACCTGGTTCTAAAATATTGGCAATTTGGGGAAAAAAGATATTATACTATTATTTTAATTTGCATTTTTTTTGGCTCACTAGATAGCTTGAAAATTACTCATGTAATTAGTCATTTTTATTTTGTTTACCACAAATTATATGTTTATGCCTTATGTCCATTTTTCTATATAGGTTTTCATATCATCCATACTGATTGATTTCATAACATTTATATATTAAAAATATTAACCCTTTGCCTGCCATAGTAACTGTCAATATTTTTCTTACTTGTTGTTTATTGTTTAATTTGTCATTCTTTTACATCGGGTTTTGAAATTTTTATACAGATGAGTCTGTCATGTTTTTCTTTGTATTGCAGGGTTTTAAGCTTAGAAAAACAATTTCCTCTTTACAAATAAGGTACATAATTACCTACTATTTCTTCTCATTATGTTTACATTTTAACATTTATCCTGTTTCATCTACGACTTATTTCAGCGTGTCTTCAAAGTGATGACTGCTATTTTTTTTCAATCACCTATTTTTGTAGGTCATTTACTAAATATATCCTTTCTGCACTGTGTGGCTGTGGAATAGAAGGGAATGACACAAAATGCCATTTAGGAGAGCAAAACCAAATGAACACACAACATCTACGGGGAAAGCCAGGTGAGAAAGTATTCACATGAATGCCCAAATACGAGTGGGTTGGCATGAATATGTAGAGCCACCAAATCTTCTTGGTATCAGCAACTACATAGGTGGAAATGGAGGGAAAGCAAAGGGGTTTCTGGCAGATCTTGATCTTAGCCAAAAGGCCAAGAAGCGATTGGTTTCTGGCAGATCTGAGAGCTAAACCCTTCAAAATTGCTAACACATTTTCAAAGGAAAGTGCAATTGACTGGTCTAAGAACAGAAAAACTTGGACAGCATTTTGTAACCTTCAATTTACAGGTGAGTGCTAGAGTGGATTGGACCCTGGGAACCCTTGCAGGACAATCTATGGACTGAGGAGAAACTGTTAAGAATAAAATCCAAACTGAGCAGGATGGGCACAAACAGTGCAAAAGAAAGAGCTTATTCTAGATTTGGTTCCCTCTGAAAACAAAGCCCAGAACAAAGACCTGTGAGCAGATGGTTTATTTGGGATGGGATCCAGGGAGTAGGAGAGTGGCCCCCACGATGTGAATGAGGAAAATCCAATCAATATAAGGATGCCTTGTCTAGTTGCTCACCCCCTGGGACACTGGAACTCAATTCTGCCAGAATTTACTGAGGAATTTCTTGTGATGTGCTACGTGGCCTATGATACATAATCAGTTTGCAAAAATGTTTCATGTGTACTCTACAGATACTTGGAGTGATAATTTGTTTCTCAAAATTCTTCTGTTAATTTGTTGTAAGCATCTTTAGCAACTGCCATTACAGGATTATTTGATCAGATTTATTTTTTCCATGAAGTTTAACTGAGAATACTAGAAATAAGTTCCAGAGTAGATTTGTTTTGGCTGGTGGGAGTGGGGTGGGGATGGCTAGGGATGGGAAGCCAGAGTTTCAGAGATTGCTAGATACCACATTCGCTCTCTGATAATTAAAGCCAGCAAATAAGACAATTTAAGAGGATGGAGCTATATATGATCTAGATAAATTCAGTGTATTATGTATTAAATTAAAAATTAATAACAAATGTTCCCAGTATTGGCTTTTTGGAGAGTGAAACAGATACTACCTATGAAATCACAACTGCCTAATAAATTATTGATTATTAATTAGGTTGCCAGGGCTGGGTGTCAGTGCTAAGAAAAATTTGCCTCGGCCTCACTATTGCACATGACAGCCAGATGTAGATACAGATATATATTATTATGTATATGTATATATGATTATTATATGTAAGTTACATGATATGTATTATAAGTATATACGTGCATTACATAATATGGATTATTGTGTATACGTATAAATGGTTATCATATTATTCTGGTTTACAGATTCATCATGCCCAAATATGGATATTGTGAACTATTTATCATAGTCACATTCTCATAATCGCCCTGAGGCATTAATCCTTGAACTCTGGATACCTTTTGGAAGGCTCCCCTCCTTTACCATTACCATATAGATGGCCAGGGAGCCATCCTCTTGTTTGTTTTTGTTTTTATCTCTTTCTTATATGAGTACTCTGCTATGGAAACCCCAACACTGAAGGTTCTTGAGACATGATTACAGATATCATTTAAAATTGTATTGACAAAGAACAAACTGATGGTTTCCAGAGGGGAGGTGGGTGGGGAATGAGTGAAATAGGCGATGCAGAGTGTTGAACCACTATATTGTGCACCAGAGACTAACGCAACACTGTATGTTAGCTATGCTGAATTTAAAACAAAATAAAATTTAAAAAACCAAATAAAATAAAATTGTATTGATAAGTGGAAAAATATAGCACAGTCATAAAATCCTGTTTCAGTACAAGGTGCATGCTTTCTAAGTAATTTAATTTTCAGTCCTTTCAGTGCAGTTTCTTGTTATTTCTACTCATTTCAGCGGGACACAGGGTTGGCTTCGGTCATGAGTGGATATGGAAATGTAAGTGAGTGTAGTTCTTTCCCAATCTCGTATTCATAAAAGATGCCTTTTATTTTATTTTTTATTTATTTATTTTTTTTAGAGAGAGAGGTGGGGGGGAGCAGAAAGACAGAAAGAGAGAGACTCTTAAACAGGCTCCACTCTGAGCATAGAGCCCAATTCAGGGCTCAATCTCATGACCCTGGGATCATAACCTGAGCCAAAATAAAAAACTGACTGAACCACCCAGGCATCCCAAAAGATGCATTTTAGCATCTCCCATATTTCAACTGAAGCAAAGCCAGTTGATTGGATGTGTTTTTACGGGTGACTCTTCCCCTCCTCATTGTGCTTAGGTCTTGAGCATTCAAACTCAGTCAAACTCTGCGCTTTTAGTAAGGATGGCAGGGGAGTGGATTGAGGAGTCAACTGCCTTTGGGCAAGAAGATGAACAGTTCAGGAACAAGGACTCAGACAGATGGGTTTGGCACAATCTTCTGTTGGAAGGTGATTTAGTTTTATACAACAATATGAACATGACTTGGGTTTAAAATGAAGATCATAAATGGACATTTAGAGAGGCTTTAAAAGAAGCCGGCACTGTGTGACAGAGACCTCACTGCCTGAGTAACAATAATAGTCTTTACTGGTTCCCTTAAAAGCAGATAGCATTGAGTTATACTGGGCTTTCAGCCCTATAAGCCTCCATAACCTCAGGCTCATCATTCCCCTGGGCCACTCTCTCACCTGTGAAGAGGAAATCTCCATCATGGTTCACACATTTTTGGTTACTCTGAAGATTGGGGGTAGTAACCAAAACATTTTTCAGAGAGGCCACAAAGGTCCTTGATGAATTAAAAAAATCAGGAGGTGAGAACCCTTTCTTGTCCTCACACCCAGAATTCAGCTGCAGGGTGGGCCAAAAGAAAACACGGGTCCCAAGGATGGAGTTGTCTCCTGAACTGAATCAGTAGATAATTCTGCTGAGAGAATAGGCATTCTGAGCCAGTGTTTGGGAAGATGTCCAATAATAATAATGGCAACATCAAGGATACTAACAGTTACCATTTATTTTTTTTTTAATTTTTTAATTGTTATGTTAATTCCCATACATTACATCATTAGTTTTAGATATAGTGTTCCATGATTCATTGTTTGTACATAACACCCAGTGCTCCATGCAGAACGTGCCCTCCTCAATACCCATCACCAGGCTAACCCATCCTCCCACCCCCCTCCCCTCTAGAACCCTCAGTTTGTTTTTCAGAGTCCATCGTCTCTCATGGTTCTTCTCCCCCTCCGATTCCCCCCCTTCATTCTTCCCCTCCTGCTACATTCTTCTTCTTCTTTTTTTTCTTTCTTAACATATATTGCATTATTTGTTTCAGAGGTACAGATCTGAGATTCAACAGTCTTGCACAATTCACAGCGCTTACCAGAACATATACCCTCCCCAGTGTCCATCACCCAGTCACCCCATCCCTCCCACCCCACCCCCCACTCCAGCAACCCTCAGTTTGTTTCCTGAGATTAAGAATTCCTCATATCAGTGAGGTCATATGATACATGTCTTTCTCTGTTTGACTTATTTCGCTCAGCATAATACCCTCCAGTTCCATCCACGTCGTTGCAAATGGCAAGATCTCATTCCTTTTGATGGCTGCATAATATTCCATTGTATATATATACCACATCTTCTTTATCCATTCATCTAACAGTTACCATTTATTAAGCACATTCCAGGTACTAAAGTGCTTTACAGAAATCACCTCTAATCCTCTCAACAAGAAGTACGTTAGTTTTCACTAATACTTTCTAGACACAGAAACAAACTCAGGGGGTTAAACAAATTTTCCAGAATCGTACTACTGGTGTGAATGCTAAGCTAAGTCTTCCTGGCACAAAAGCTCAGGTTCTTAACCACTTCTGTATTCTGTCAGGATAAAGAATACTAGCCTCTACTTACTGAATTAATATCAAGCAGTACATATATGGGCATTGCTGCTGGTTTGGCAGAGTAGTAATAACTCTGTCCCCATTTTATAGAAGGTGTAACAAAGGCTCAGAAAGGATTAATAATTTGCCAAAAGTCACACAGCTAGTAGGCTGGAGGATTTGAATTCAACTCAATTCAATTCAAATCTGGAGGATTTGAATTCAGGTCTGTAGGCTTTCAGACTCATACTTTTCCCACCAAGCCACACTGACTTCTGGGGCCAAGAACTTTCCTCGGTATGAAGAGAAGAAGTGCGCTCAGTGAGGGCAGAGTTTCCCTGATCTTCCAGATGGAGCTGGAATTAAATGTCAACTTTATTTATCTAGGAAAATTTATACAAAAAAAAGAAAGAAAAAAATGTAGCATATGTCCTTGGAAATAGAATGCCTTGGGCTTAATGTATCCCTCATGAATGCAGTATTTATCAGCCAAGACAGATGGCTGGTCTTGTGGAGTCAGAGAGTACAGGGAATTTTGAAAGTCCAGCATCATTCAAGGCATGGGAAGTCAATTCTAGGGGCAAAATTTCACAGCTTGTGAAGGGAACATTTGGAGGAGTGATGGAGAAGGCAACTTGCCTTCAGAAACGACAGGTAGCTGTGTGATTTCAGGATGTTGGTATGTGTCCTATATTCCTGATATGAGTCTACTGCATTTTAATGAAACTGTAGGGTGGTCCTTGGGTTGGATTGATGGTCTCTTTGCTGCTTGATTTGGTGTGGACACTCAGTGAATCAAGGGCTGCATCAGAAGCCTGACCTCTCCCCGAAAGGCACACATTTCTATCTAGGAATAGCTTGTGGCATTCTGATTACACCACAGAGAAGTGGTCAGGATAAGGGGAGGGCGAGTAAAATAGACCCCTTAGAGTGGAAGCAACTTTGTGAAAGGAAGACATTTTCCTGAATGTATTGCCTCTTTTTCAACAAGCACTGAAAGAACTCCGATGCCCATGACTACCCTTTCATTACTTGCTATTCAGGAAGAGAGCAAGCAGTGGACTGGAAGAAATCACTGTTACTTAGCTTCTCACCTGGAAGTTAACTAATAAGGCAAGTGAGTGCCATTTTGTGGGAGTTCTAGAATTTTGAGGGTGCCACAGGATAGATAGAACCTGGTCAAAGTTCCGGATGAGAGCAGAAGAGAGATATGGGCTAATGAGTGATGGGTATAATTTAAAAATAGGATTGCTTGTTTTCTTGCTATTGAGTTGATGAGTTCTTTACATAATTTGGATATTAATCCCTTATCAGATGTATGGTTTGCAAATATTTTCTCCCATTCGGTGGGTTATCTTTTCACTTTGCTGATTGTTTTCTTTGCTGTGTAGAAGCTTTCTAGTTTGATGTGGTCCCATTTGTTTATTTTTGTTTTTGTTGCCTCTCCTTTTTGGTGTCATATTCATGAAATCATTGCCAAAACCGATGTTATCAAGCTTTCCCCCATGTTTTCTTTTCAGAGTTTTACAGTTTTGGATCTCAGGTTGAAGTCTTTACTCCATTTTGAGTTGACTTTTGGGTATGGTATAAAATACAGATCCAATTTCATTCTGGTACATGTGGATATACAGTTTTTCCAGCATCATTTGTTGAAGAGACTATTCTTCCCCATAATGTATTTTTGGCACTGTTGTTGAAAATTAGTTGACCATATATGTGAGGGTTTATTTCTGGGCTTTCTATTCTGTTGCATAGTAATAAAGTTAACTAACGAGGTGAGATACACTAAAAACTACAAAACACTGATGAAAGAAATTAAATGAGACAGAAACAAATGGAAAACCCATCTTGTGTTCATGGACTGGAAGGCTTAGTATTGTTAAGATGTCCATACTACACAAAGCTATCCACAGATTCAAAGCAATTCCTATCAAAATTCCAAAGACATTTTGCAAGGATAGGAAAAACAATTCTATAATTTATATGGAACCACAAAAGACCACAAATAGCCAAATCAATCCTAAGAAAGAAGAACAAAGCTGGAGGCATCACACTCCTGATCCAAAATATATTATGAAGCTACAGTAGTCAGAGTCGTATGGTGCTGTCATAAATACAGGCATATAGACCCATGGAAAGCCCTTTTAGTTTAATGGAGCAACGTAGAAGAAGCTCACACCATTTCCACTTACCTCCCCGTCATCAGAACTCTGTTACATGACTATACCATGTTGCCAGGAAGGCTGGAAAATGTGACCTTGATTTTGGGAAACCATTTGTTCAGCTAAAATTGAGAGAGAAGAGAGAATGGTTACTGGGGGAAAACTAGCAATCTCTGGCATATACAACTATCAGAGAATGTGAAACTATTCATCTGATTTAAGTAACTGATAATCTAAACAAATATTACCCTTCTTACTAATTGAACCTCCCAAAAGAAACTCTGTTTCTGGTCCATGAAACAGAGTTAACAAATGATGATTAATATGTACAAGATGTCAGTCAGAGCATCTGGTATACGGTAGTGGTCAACAATGAAGGGTCCCTTTCTTCTCCCGGTTCTAGGAAGTACATAACTCTGAAAATTCTTTTAGGACAGCTGCGTTGTACAGCTAGCTGAAGGCCTAGAACCCAGATTTGTTCATGGGTATGTCCTCTTCTGGCTGGACATACATGCTGAGAGACAGCAGCTGGAAAGCTTAAGATAAATGATTTTGAAAGCTTCTCTCTGAGCATACAGAGCTCACAGAGATTAAAAATAAAAGCCAGAAGGCAGCAGGATGTACAGTATATCCAAAGCCTGGTAATCAAGTTAGAAAAGTGTGTTTCTTCTAACATATTGTGTGGAATCAAGAACCTCTAGTGTTGATTAGTGGAGGCCCAATCAAGCAACAATGCCTTAGATAACAGAGATAGCCACCCAGAAGATTAAAAATAAAGGGAGCATTGAGACTTTCTAAATCATGAAAATGGAATTTAAAGACCATTTGTCACGTGCCTGCTATTTTGCCTCACAAACAGACTTGCAGTCCCAACGAGCAAGCCTGTGCCTCTACCCTGTGCAGCAAATGGACGCCCCTCTTGCCCTGGTCATCAGTGGCTAACTCCTTAGGCTTTGTTTCAAGGAGGGATTGGGGAAATTACCTAGAGTCATGGGTTTTATAACTATTGCCTCTAGACACATATCGAAACAGGGCTTTTCAGCTTTAGAGGGTGCTTTTGTATACTTTCTTCTAGAAATCTACTCTTTCCTCTGACTTGCCCAAAGACGCACAATGCCCAGGTCACCCTCCCCTTCCTTCCCAGAGAAGTGTATGTGAAAGCATGTGTGTGTGTGTGTGTGTGTGTGTGTGTGTGTGTGTGTGCGCGCACGCGCGCGCGCACGTGTGTGTTTGCAATGCCTCTGAGGTTCAAACGCAACCAGCTCCTGGTTTGGCTTTATCATACAGATAATTTCAAGTCCTCCTTGATTTTTTTGAACAACCTTTTTAAATGTTTGCTATTTCAAAGTCAAAAAATGCTGGAAAGAACAGTGTTTTATCTACATTCCAGCTCCTCTACTTTCTAGCTTTCTTTTTTTTTAAAGATTTTTATTTATTTATTTGAGTGAGAGAGAGAGTGAGAGAGAGAGCATGAGATGAGAGAGGGTCAGAAGGAGAAGCAGACTCCCCACTGAGCAGGGAGCCCGATGCGGGACTCGATCCCAGGACTCTGGGATCATGACCTGAGCCGAAGGCAGTCGCCTAACCAACTGAGCCACCCCGGCGCCCATCTACTTTCTAGCTTTCTGAACTTGGACAAACAATGTAGCTTCTCTGTGTCACAGTCTTGCATTTGAACCCTGCCACCAGAGTGTAAGTTCCAATTAAAGCAGACATATTTTCCTCTTTGGATTACTGACATATCCCTTATAGTTCTAGTTAAATGGAAATAATAATTCTGTCTCATGGGATTATTATGAAGATTAAAAACATATGTATGCAAAGCACCTGGTCCTGAGTATGGCTCTTAGTCCTTGTCTAATGATGACTGTCATTATTATTTGGGAGTATAATGCTGTGCTGATTAAAAGATGGCTTAAATACCATTTTATATCTAATTTTTCAGAAACTACGATTACTTATTGCCATCGGGAAGATAGTAGTGGAATCTGTCCTCATTTTCTATCTGTGACCACCATACGTGAACACATTCCATCAGCATTCCATTGAAGTTGCTCCTACCAAGGCAACGACTTCCATGTGCCAAACCAATGGCACATCCTCAGTCAGTTCTCACTTCACATAACTTATCCACACCACTGAGGTAGCTGGTCACTCTTCCTAAAATGCTTTCTTCTCTTGGTGTCCAGGATACCCACACTTTCTTGGGTTTTCTCCTACCTCCCTGGTTGCTCCTTCTTGGTGTTCTTTGCTTGTTCATGTTCTTCCCAAGCTATTGAGTTGACTGTCTCAGGTGCCCGTCCTTGGGATCCAGTTCTCTCTGTCTGTATTCTCTCCCTGCGTTGGTCAGGGCCTTGACAGGAAAATCTAGGTCATTTCAGATCTTAATGATGGGACTTTTTAGGAAGATGTGAACACAGTTTAGGAACATCAACAATCAATAATCACTATTTTGGAGTTAGAAACAGTGGGGAACCTGAGGGGCTAGAAGCAGGAGTAGTTACCAGGACACAGGAAGGACAGCTGAGTGAGTGGGCTGACTGATGGGAACTAGGGCCTTGGATACATGTGAAAGGATGGGTTGGGGGACAGGTGGGAGAACAGGTGGAAGGATTGTTCCAGATGAAAAGAGACTAAGACAGTATAACAACTGAATGCGTGAGCATTAATGGGATTCTGGATTTTTAAAAGTCAGCTCTAAAGAATTTTTATTAAGATAATTAGTGAAACTTGAATATAGATTGCTTAATAGCTGATATTATTGAAGCAAGATTAAATTTTAGGGGTATGATTTCTTAAAAAAAAACATTTTGTCTGCTAAACACAGGCCAAACTTGGCTCTTGTGTGGTCTGAGTTCTTTCTGCCCCCCTTGGTCTTTGATGATAGAAGAGCCGGTACACATTTTGATAAATAATATAATGCAGCAAACCACGAGGATCAGAACCCTAATGTTTATGAGGTTCCAAGCCTTTGCTGACCATCTAGTCTTCCTGTTCCCAGCCATCTCAATTACATTTTTAAAGGGGCTCTGGCTGGTAAGCTCAAGAAGGCAAGGCTCTTTGCCTGTTTTATTCATTGCTATACAATAAACACCTAGAATAGTGGCACATAGTAAGTGCTAAATAAATATTTGTTGGCGAAATGAATTAGATATGGGAAGCCCATTGATATTGGCATATTGTTTTTGATATTGAATAGCAGGGTGGGACCACTTATTAATTTATTTATAAATTATCCAATGAGTTTTCTTTGTGGGCAATCAGAAAGGACGTTTTGGTTTTTTGTTCCCAATCCTTGCAGATTTTATTTATTTTTCTTACTATGCTGGCAGGATCTCCAATACCATGTTGACTAGAACTGCTGGACACAGGCTTCCTTGCCCTGTTCCTTACTACAGAGAGAATGCCTCTAGTTAAGAAGAGCACTCTGTGGGATTTTAGTAGATACTTTAAAAAAAATCAAGTTAAGGAATTTCCTTTTAGTTTGTTCAAAGTTATTATTATTATTATCATCATTATTATCATTTATGGATGTTCTCACTCATTTTACGTCTGCCATTTTGAGGGATATTCTTCCAATGCCATTAAGAGATCGTTTGCTTTCCAGTGCCTCGGAGTCAAATTCACAATTTCTCATTAGTTTTCAATGAGGGAGACTCATTTCCTGCTTTATCTTTTGTGCACCATAAAGCCTGTCAATATGGAGGAGCAAATCAAAGTTTTAAATTTTGGCATTGTGTCAACCCAGTCTTAATGTCACACTGTATTACATATGAGTTGCCAGGAATGAGACATTCCATGCTGAATAAAATGCATAAAAATGTGAAATATACATTGCATATTCCAAGTCAGCTGGTTTATGGAGCTTTATGGTGAGTGAGACCCCATGTCCTTAGGATCTTTTCTCTTTCATTGCATGTGCCAGTGTGTTGCAT
This sequence comes from Halichoerus grypus, assembly GCF_964656455.1. Taxonomy (NCBI): domain Eukaryota; kingdom Metazoa; phylum Chordata; class Mammalia; order Carnivora; family Phocidae; genus Halichoerus; species Halichoerus grypus. Next base: position 60,195,027 of record NC_135715.1, on the reverse strand, counting down.
TGCTAATTACCGTAGCCTTGAGATCTCAGCACAACAACGGGATAACAATGACAGCCGCAAAAATTCAGGAAGAGAGAGAGAGAGAGATTGATTTTTTTGGAAAGTCAATAAAAATTCAACTATAATCTATTTCCTGAAGTGGGGGGGGGGGGTGGTCAGCAAGCCAGTCTCTCCCTGGGGCTAGAGGAAGCTTAAGAGCTGAAAAGAAGGGTTTCAGAATTCTCTGGACTCAGCTTTCTTTCATTCCTTGTCCTTCTACACCCCCCCACCCCTGCCGTCCCTGTCCTTCCAGTACTTGTCTTGACATCTGTTTTTTTCATCACTGTCAGTGAAAACAAGTGTGGTACTGTCTGAAATCCATGAAAAGCAACCTCCTGGGAAGAAAATATAAATCAGAGGTGTGTGAATCATCGCCTCCAAGAGTTGGCATACTGTTGACTTGCATGAGAGGCTGCATTTTCATTTAATGCTGAAAATCAGCTTTTATGTGTATGATTGGTGGTGGGGAGGGTAGATATGTATGACACAATGGTTTCAGTGACTCAGAACTGGCCAAAGTGTGTGTGCGGGGAGAGAGAGATCGGTGGATTCATTCTGGCATCCGATCGGTCCCTGAGAACAGTAAGCAAATGAAAAGGGAGCCAGCTTATCAGCATACGGACATGCCATGAAAGCCCCCTTAAATATTTCCCAGTTCCCTACGCCGAGGGGACTGAGGAGGAAAGCCGGTGTCATAGGAAAAAATTATTTGCCTGAATATTCTGTTTAATGAGCAGATTTGTTCATTTTCTGAGGAACGCTATTATTTTGTCTCTATCACAAGAAAAGAACTGGCTGGTGCAATCAATTCCAGAGAACACCCATCAATTCAGTTAAACAACCAGTGGGGAGGAAAACAACCCAGAAATCAATAACAGTTGTTTCATTGAATTGATGGGTTACTTCGAGTCGTTCTGATCCATCTGTCAGTGTGTGTGTTCAGCTGCTGCCATGTCTGCGAAGCGCCGTGCGGGAACTTCGGGCCGGGGCCGACCCTGCTGGAAGGCCTAGAAGGTGCGAGGTGACAGAGAAGCAGGCTCGCCATGGCCAGTGGGTGTGTCTTTGGCCAGGAACGACCTTGCTGTTCGGGGTCACCCCGTCCTCATTGTGGGCAGTTTGCCCCTAGTGAGCACTGCGGCGAAGGATCTCAACAGCGACCACTTGTTGAGTGCCTCCTGTAAAAGCGGCGCATTACCAACACCCTTATTTACCTCTGACAAAGCAGCAGGGTGGGAATTGTCCTCTCGCCCTGCTCTTTTCTTGCTTGAAGATTTTAGAGCAGTCATTTACGTGGTTAGCCAGCAGTGAGAGGCGGAGGCAGGACTGGAATCTACCCGTGGCCATTGCCAAAGCCAAAGTTCTTTTCAGGATACCATCTGCCTCTATGCACAGCATAGTGACCAAGAACATAGGTTCTGAAACCTGTTGGAGATGGGTTCAAATCCTGGCACTTCTTGCTGTGGGACCTTGGGCAATTTACTTGGCTTTTCTGAAGCTCAGTTTTCCCATCTGCAAAATGGGGCTAATACCTATTCATTGAAAGAATGGATCTAAAGTCCATTGCATGAGGACTGGGTCATAATAAATGTGGAAAAGGTTTTTTTTTTTTTTTTCTTAGTCATTATTCTCAGTAATATTAGTAAAGGTAGTGACATGAGATTGTCTTGAGCTCCCGTTATGGCTAAAGCCTTCCTCTTTCCTCGTCCTTGCCACCTGCAAATCCTTGGCAAGGTCTTTGTGAGAGGCATAACATAGGTGTCAATATTTAATTGCCTACTTCTGAATTTTAGTGAACATTTATTAGCCCATCACTCACTGAAGCTTCTACTAAGCCTGCTTTATTCCTTCAACAGTTTAAAAATGCCAGTTAGTTGCTCACTCACCTGCCTGGAGGCAGGCAAGAAGTGCCCACGAAAATACTGGCAGTAAAAATCCCCAAATCTCATTTCTCTGAAGTTCAAGAACAGACAAAAGTAACCTAAGGCAATAGAGGTCAGACTTGTGGCTACCTCTGGCAGGGGTGGGGATGGGGTGGGGAATTGATGGAGAAGAGGCAGGGGGAGCCTTTGGGAGTGCTGGAAATGTTCTATAGCCGGATCTAGACATATGCACACATCACATTTCAGTTTTCATTTACGATCGTGCCCTTTACTGTTTGCGTGCTCTTCCTCAATTAAGGAGAATTTACAACCTAACTGTGCAAAATGCACCACCCGAAGTGTCAGTAAGCAGAATGTGATGATCAAACTACTCACCCACCTATGGCACTGGTAGCAGTTGGATTGAGTACTCCCTTACGATGGAGGGGACCAGCCTAATTAAGAGTTGGCCTCGGCAGGTAATTACACTGTGGAAAATGTGAACACACCGAACACTCACGGTGCAGGGGAGCCGACTGCCATTCAGATTCACTGGTGCTCTCTAACAACAATAATAACTACCTTTGGTCATACCTATTTTGAGCTAAGGGTAGGTACTTTCATTTTTTCTCTAGTCTTTACAATCACCTTTTAAGGTAAGGTGTCTTTTGTTCCATTTTACGACTGAATTTATAATTTAAAGAGAACTTATAACAAGTAAGTAGTGAAGCCAGATTTTAACCCGGGTCTGTCTGGCCCTTTGGTTAGGAGCATAGGCTCTGGAGCAGAGGGCCTGGATTTGGAGTCCCAGCTCTGCATTTCCTAGCCCTGTAACCTTGGGCAAGTTCCTTGAGCCAAGAGCTGTAAATGGACCAGCAGTTATTCGGTTGCATGATGCAATGTCCCAAAAGTGGAAGGGCCAAATCCAGTGATTTTTCTGAGATATAAAGTAAAATGATCAGGCTACCTAAACCATGTTCGCCCTCTGTCTCCCCTCCCACAGGTTAAATAGCAAAAAGTCCTAAGTATCTGGTAGGCTCATCTGCTTACCTCTTTCTTCAGGTGAACTCCTGCGTCACGCAGGCCAGCTGGTGGGGTTGAGGCCCCTTGTCACTTCAGCTTTCTGAGTACGCCGTGATTATCCTCAAGGTGACCTACAAGGAAATGTTCTAGACTTGCGGGTGATCCCTCCGTTCACGTTGGACACCAAGGAGTCAGGAAGATGATGCAATAAGGGTTTTTCCAGTTTGTCCATCAGGTTGTCCGCCTGGATCTCCAACCCCATTCCCACCCTGATTCCGGGAATTGTCCCCTCCCAGATCCACGTGGTGACTGGGAAGGTCACCTGTTACTGGCCTAATTAGAGCCACTTCCCCAGAAGTCGGGATTTAGAAATAAGAAATGTCAACCTAGCTGGTCCTTTTAATGGAAGAGATTGAAGTTGAAAAGTGTGGGCAGCCCCTTTCCACCTTGTCTTCGAGAACATATACTGAGAAAGGAAGTGTGCAGCGAGAGGGAGAGGTGATGCAGACGCTCAGATGAGAGCAGAGACCGAGAAAGGCTTGTCACTCCGGGACCTGAGACCCTCCAGGAGACCACGCGCATGCTCATCTGTAAATTACCCCTCCCGCTCCAGCTGCCCCCGCTGGATTTCCACCACCTGTAGCTAAAGAGTCCAAACAAACACACCTGGGCGGAATAATTAAGAGGAATGAAATTTACTCCGTTGAGTTTTTCTAAGAAGCCTTTCCTGACTCCCCTGAACTGAGTTCGTGCCTGCCTCATACCTGACATTTCCCTGGCACCATGGATTTAGTTTGTCTTAGCCCCAGCCACAGTCTTTTTAAGTTTAAATGGCCTGCATTAGAAATGCATTTGTCTGTAAAATCCTTATGGAGTTTCCAAAACGCAGTCCTTTGATTTGCAATCTCTAGATTTTTGTCTTATCCATGTAGTTTTTGCATTATTTGTTTATATTTTTAATATTTAATGTAGATTTAGTTTATATTTATTTATATGTACATGAATTCCTTTTTTAACTGAGCCTCATCCTAAGAAATATTTAAGAATCAAAGGTTTGATGTATTAGATATATGTTTTTAAACATACATTAAAGTGAATACGCACTTACTTAAAAAATATTTATGTGCCACCTGAAATCATCTCATGCACCACTTTGGAAACTCCCCAACTAGTCCATAAGCCCATTGAAGGCAGGGACCATGACCCATGCACGGCCAACTCCCCACCCCTGGGCCTGGGGCTCCACATTTCTCTTTTACAGAACTTGGCATAATAAACAGTCAAATGTGCGATTAGTTACTGTCTGCCTTGCCTGTCAGACCCTTGTCTGCTTCATTTACTGCTCTGTCCCCAACTAGGTCTGGCTCCTGGCTGATGTTTAACGTAGATGTATTCAATGAACGCAAACAGTGATAAATGACAACCAGTTCCAGAATGTTCTGCAGCCACCAGTGTTAATACCTACTGCTGCCGACTGGTGGTGACATTTGGGGCAAACACTCTCATTCAGTGCCTTGCTCCATGGGGATGGTCACACTAGCAGGTCCTGAATTTACAGTCTTCAGTCTTCAGTTTTGATGGCTGATTGGGAGCAGTTCCCTGATGCTGATGATTCACATCCTGGCTGGTTGTGCACAGAGCGGCTACAGCCCAGTTCAAAATGAAAATGTTTGTTCAAAAAGCAGGAAACTGTATAATGCAGCAATTCCACTTCTGGGCACATATCCAAAGGGATTGAAAGCAGGCTCTCAGAAGAGATATTTGCACACCCATGTTCAAAGAAGTATTATTCATAATAGCCAAGAGGTGGAAACAACCCAAGTGTTCATCAGTGGATGAACGGATAAATAAAATGTGGCATATCCTTACAGAGGAAGGAAATCCTGACACACGCTACAACGTGGGTTAATCTTGAGGACGTTATGCTAAGTAAAATAAGCCAATCACTAAAGGACAAACCCAGTATGACTCCACGTATATGTGGGACCTAAAGTAGTCAAATTCAGAGAGACAGGAAGTAGAACATGGTTGTCAGGGGCTAGGGGAGAGGGAGTAAGGGACATGCCTTTTAATGGGGAGAGTGTCAGTTCTGCAAGATGAAAGAGTTCTGGAGATGGGTGATGGATGTTTACTAATAACGTGAATGCACTTAACACTGTTGAACTAGACACTTAACAGGGGTAAAGTGACAAATTTTTTGTTATGTGTATTTTACCACAATAAAAAAAAAAAAAGGCAGGAGAAAAGCTTTCTCCTTTCCCTTGTGGTCTCTCTCTCAGCCTGTCATGATTTTCTCTTTGGTATTTAGGGTGGCGCTCCCTTGGCCACAGAGATGCACGGGAGGAGTGCAGACCTTGATAGGTGCCCAGGATCCCATCCTGCGACTCAGTGTACAGGAAACGTGTGTCTGACCCTGACCCTCCCTGAGCCCGTGCCCAGAACCCCATGGAGAGGCAGAAGGTGGCAGTGGCCACTGGGCAGGGCCAGGGGTGGGGTGTAGGAGAACAGGTGCTGGGGAGGCGGTAGGAGGGGGACGGTGTGAGCCCAGATACCAAGTCCACAGCACCTGTTCAATGATCCCACCAGTCTTCACTTACAGAACACCCACTCAAAGATGAGATCATTAAGGATTTTAAGAGTGCAACCGCAGAATATCAAACCTCAGTCCCTTCTGAGTGTGGGCCCCCATCGGGTGCATGCAATCAATCCTCATTGCGCTGCAGAAACATCACAAAACCTCCCAGATACCGGAAACCCGATATCGGCATCACATCCGCATGTGGCAAGCATGGAAAGGATCCAGTGGTTACAAACAGAGGGGACCCCACCCTGGTAACCATTCCTCAAACTAGGAATGACCCACAGGATACATGGCATATGGAGCAGAGTTAACAGCGTCTCTTGCTCTTACTTAAAGCAACCAGACAAAACTTGCAGGCACACTCAGGGGAGAGGCTACGCTAACATAGTGAGCACTGGCAAATCCACGGGGAGTGGACCCTTGATTTAGCCTTCAACCCTCCCTCCTGTAGCAGAAGTATCTCCAGGGGCTCCCCAGGGGACGTGATGCAGCCCGAGCGTGTGTCATCCACAGCCAGGAAGGGACGTGGCTCAAGCACGTAAGCCTCGGAGCTTGGGCAGCCCGTCTGTGGATTTCTGAGGATGTAAGTCCTGAACATCAGTGCTCAGGTTTGCCAGAGTCACCCTGACCTGTTTTTGCTAATGGCAGGAGAAATAAATGGAAGCTCAGTGATTTGAAGATATAGCTATTAAAGTAAATTAGTACAGGTTTGAGGTCACCGAGTGAGAGAAAAATTTGCTCCGTTAGACTCCGAGAACTGAAGTCACATTTTCTAAGAAACAAATGGGTGACATTTGTAACCAAGGTTTTCTGAAACGAAGCCTGTCTAATATGCACGCAGGAGGTGTATAATCTGATCGTGTGTGTGGTGTCTGTGTAAATGCTGAGAACGACTGTGTACCATTCTGAGCACTGCTACATGCAATCCCTCCCATCGGGTCTAGATATGTGAGCAATTTCTGGAACCCTGTCTCTGTTCTCTCCACACTGTGTGGTGAGCATGACAACACTGTTATGGAGAGCAGTGATTCTCAAACTGCAATGCACATATGAATCATCTGAGCAATCTTATTAGAATAAAGATTCTGACTCAGTAAGGCTGGGCTGGGCCTGAGATTCTGCATTTCTAACAAGCTCCCAGGGGGTGGTGATGCTCCTGGTCCCTAGACTACACTTTGAGGATCAAGGGTCTGGACAATAAAATGTTTCCCAGTTCAACACTCACGTCCCTGAAGGCAGGTAACTGAAAGGCTCTGGACCATATGAACTCAGAGCTGTATAGACTTATCCTTTCAGCTTTGGGCTCAGCTGAAATATCTCCCCTCCTCCAGGAAGCCTTCCTTGAGTCGTCCAAGCAGAGGAGAGCACTTTCAGTTCCGTGCTCCCTCAGGGCTTGGTGCAGGAGTTTGGTGCATAGCATGTTGCATTAACGACACGTATGCATTTTTCTGTCTCTCCTGCACAATGTGTCCCTGGAATACTGGGACATCTTTGCAGCCCTGTTAGCTGGCTCAGTGTCTGGCTCACAGAAATGTTAGTTTTTTATTGCTGCTGCAACAAATGCCCACAAATTTGATGGCTTAAAACAACACAAATTTATTCCTTAGAGTTCTGTAGGTTGGAAGTCTAGTATGGGTCTGAGAATCTGTTTCCTTTTCCAGCTTCTAGAGGCTGCCCGCATTCCTTGGCTTGTGGCCCCTTTCTCCATCTTCAATGCTGTGCTGAGACCTTCTCACGATCACATCACTCTGACCTCCTCTCCTGACCCCTCTTCCACTTTTAAGGACCCCTGTTATTACAGTGTCCCTCTAGATAATCCAAGATAATCTCCCCACTCATACTGATAAGCAATCTTAAATCCATCCGTCTCTAGGTCTCAGAGATTAGGATGTGGATGCTTTTTTGGTGGGGGGACGGGAGCTGTCACTATCCTGTCTACCACAATGCATGGCTCTTTGGGAATAGCTCAGAGCAGAGGGGCTCCTAAAAGCTGAGGAAGTGGGTAGCTCGGACTTCCTGTGGTCCCTTTTGTGGCATTTTTGGTATTTTTCATTCAGCCAGAATTCTGTCTGACTCCTGACATCTCAGAAGACATTAGTAGCCCTTGACTCTAGGCATATACATAAAGACAAGGTCAACAAAGAATTCAGTTCCCTTCAGCAAGCATTGAGCTTTGGTTTCCGTTCTGGGCCAAAAACTGGGGATGGAAAGATGATTATTGTCGCAGGGCTCACTGTGACTACCTTTCTGGTGTCACAAGGAGCCATCTCTAGGCAATCAATGGGCTCATCTGGGTCAGTCTGTTTCATTTATTAGGGTGGCCAGAGTAGCTTTCTGGAGAACCAGAGTTTCCATGAGATAGACAGTCTTAGAAGATGTTTATAGTACTGCTGAGAGTGGATGCAAATTACACCGAATTTATGCCAAAGTTGAGCTCGTATATGTTTTAGCTGGTGACCAGGACAGAGAAGTGTGTTAAGGGAAGTACTTAAAAAAAATTTTTTTTAATTTAAAAGTTTTTATTTGTGGTAAAATACATATAACATCAAATTTACCATCTTAGCCATTTTAAAATACAAAGTTCAGTAGTGTTAAGTACATTCACATTGTTGTTCAACCAACCTCCAGAACTCTCAGGGAAGCACATTTCTTAAAGGCTACCTTCCCGAATGAAGTTCTAACTTTACTTTCTAAGGGACCATCCTGAGCTTGTTCCCAGCATGTTATGAAAACAAAGCCCAGGGGCGCCTGACTGGCTCAGCTGATAAAGCATGTGACCCTTGATCTGGGAGTTGTAAGTTCAAGCCCCACTTTGGGTGTAGAGATTACTTAAAAATAAAATCTTAAACAAAACAAAACAAAACCAAGCCCAATAGCTATGTCCCTCACCTTTCCCGCTGGGTGACGCCAGTGGCTATAAATTTGAATGAAAATTATCAAGTACAGTGACCAAGTACCCAAAGATGTTTGTCTGCACTATGACCAACCTCCCAAAGACCACCTGTCAAAAACATCCCCGATCCTGGGGACATGTGGGGTGTCTTGCAAACAGGTTTCCAGTAAGTAAAAATGTGAACAGTAAAAGTTTATCGTGTGTTTTGTCTCACGAGCCTCTTCAAAGCATGCTGATGATAGCTCTTGTAGAGTCCCATGAACGGATTTCAGAAAGGGGAGGCTCCTTTAAACCTGGTTTTGTATCTATGAGAACTTCCCCGCTTCCAAGTTTGAGTTTACTTGTCGAGGATTCTGTTTATACACTCAAAGTTTACACATGCGAAGATGTAAAAATGTGTATCGTGTACTGTTTTCTGGACAGTTCTGTTTCTTGGGCTGAATGTAGACTCCGAAGGCAGAGTCGGTGTCTTTCTGTTCTTGTTATACCAGCACGATCTCAACTCTGCCCCCAAATGTCAGAGAAGGCGTCATCGCTCCCCTTCCCGCCTCAGTCCTCCAGGTTCGTGTGTCTGGGGCCTGGGGCCGATCAACTGGAAGGAACCAGGCTGCCATCAATCAAGCAAAATGATGACTATGACCAGGCTGAGCGATTTTTTCGGCCTGATTGTCCAGAGTTAATGCCTCTGGCCTGTCTCAAGAGGCAGAGCCAGTTGGAGATTTTTCCAAATGGCTCTTTATATAAGGAATTGTTTTCTAGCTGACTACATTCGTATCCACAGTTCAGATCGGCTAGGTTTCTTTTGCAAATACCTCCACCCCTGTCGCATTTGCTAATTAAGGAAGATACAGATGAAGCCAGATTTCCAGGGCTTCTCCAATTTCAGCCTATGGCCACTTCCTGTAGAAGAAGATCTCTGTCTGCTTTACGAAACATTGCTGAGCAGCTTTCAGAGCCAAATGAAAGGATTGGAACTGTGAGCTGCACAGATCGAGGGCCCCATCTAGTGGGAAAATATGAAACTACCACTGCAGTCACGGGGTGAAATGAGCAGGACCCGTGAAATGCCTGCCCAGCTCTTCTAGTGGAGCCCAAGACGGCCCCTGCAGAAGCCTCACTTCCAAAATCTCAAAGATACCACGCTTTCTCTATAAGCGAGTGGGCCAGCTTTGGGTGGTCCAGGAAATGCTCTGTCAAGGGAAGGAAAAGAGGCTTCCTTTATGTGGCAAGAAGATGTTCCTGTGCCTCTCTCCAGAGTAAAGGGAAGCCTGATCTGGAGTCAAGAGCACTCAGCCTGCAGAGAAGCCTGGGCCCTTGGAAGATTCTGGAATGCCCCCGGAGTCTCAGCGATGGGCAGCTACAGCATGGCGGCACCAACTAGGAACAGTCAGGGCTGGTCTGGCTAGAACCGGGGGGTGGGAAGGAGCACACTTGCCCAGTCCTGGTGCCCGAGGCCCAAGGGGAATTTGTACCCTCTGCAGGTGGGGAGGGGTTTTACTCTTCTCTTTCCTCAGGCAGGTCCTGCCAGGGGAGTGGATGCCTGTCAATAAGCCAGAAGCCCCTCCCTGGGTGGAGGGAAGTCCTTTCCTTCCTTCTCCTATACCACAGACCTAACCCCTAGGTGGCCATCTCACACCCTAGTGGGGCCCCTGTGAACCTGGGCAGGCTGCTGTCCATTTGTGAGTTTCCTGGCTCCTCACAGGGCCGCCTCCCTTTCAGTTTCTAGCTCTCCACTTAAATGTCACCTCCCCTGTGGGGACTTCCACTGTGAATCCAGAAGCTTTTCCCTCCTGCTGTCACCATTGTTCTCTGCATGGCACCCTCTGGGTTTCCTTGGCCGTGCTCATCACAACTTGCCATAACTGAGTAGGTTTCCATGTGTGTTGTCACCTCCCCAGGGGCAGGGGCTGCGTCTGCTACCGTGTCTGCCGTCAAGGAGGTGCTCCAGTGTTCCTGTGAAGGGCTGGGAGGCAGGGTGGCGGAAGAGGCCCGCCAAGAGCCCACCCAGCCCGCCCCTGGTGTTCCCCACCTCTGGACTAGAAGTCATAATAGCGGTGCAATTTGCCATGGGTTGTTAAGGAAATCACATGGATCCAAAGTGCTCTGCAAATGCAAAGTGTTATCAAGTGCTGTGCTGTTTCATTTCCATTTGCTTGGTTCCATTTACTGTAAATGCATCTGCTTTCCCGGATCCCTTTATTAGGGGAGAAGAGGCGTTAGGTGGGGGAGGGCCCACTGTCTCCCAGAGCTGGGGGGGCCCTTGGAGATCCACTCCCCCCCAATCCAGGGCTCCTCAAGCCCGTCTGCATGAGCAATTTGCAGCCAGAGGCCAGGGTCCCAGCCCAGAGCTCCGGCCTGAATTGCTCTGTGAACAATTCTCTGAGTTGCTCTGAGCAACTACCGGCACAGGCGTGAAACAGCTCTCCAGGTGATTCTAATGTGCCCCCAAGGTGCAAGAGCCTGGTAGGAGCCGCCCTGCGCTTCCCCATGAGTAAGCAGCGACCAGGAGGGTAACTAGAAACGTTCCCCAGGGTGCCTGCTCCCAGCCCGTCCCTCTGCCCCCGTGCACAGGAAGGGAGCCCGACCCACAGGCTCCCAGTGGGATCTGTCCCACAGCGGGACGCCGTCTGAGCGGCCGGTCCCTTGCATTTAGGATGAGGAAGGGCGTCCCCACCATGTCCAGCCCAAGGTCGGAGAGCGGCTTGTAGAGTCCGTGCAGAGCGCAGGAGAGGAACCCAGGCAGCTCACACATGCGGGCAGAGCACCCGGGCTGGGGCAGGTGGCCGGAGCTGGGACTTACTTGGGACGGAGCCCCCGTCCCGGGTCCTGGGGCTGCTGCGCAAGCTCCCGAAGCTGCCGACTTTGGATTTCATCCGCCTGTGGCCGCGGCCGCTGTTTCCGGCTTGCAGGCCGGGCCTTCGGAGACTGATGGGAGCCCGGGAAATGCTGTGAGCTTTCACAGGGGGCACACTGTCGAAGTGGGCCACTGCAGGCTGAGAAATCTGGCCAGGTGATGGGTACAGGCCAGTCACACACTGAGATTAAGGAGAAACCAGGGCCCTCGGCAAGGAGCAATTTAGTTTACATTGAGGGGTGCGGGAGACTAGTGTTGTTCCACATGGAACAGAGCTCCTGGGTAGAGAAAGGGCGAGAAGTCCTCTGATGCTCAAGTCCCTGTCCCGTGTTATCTCAGACTGCGGCAGGGTTCTCCACGGTCTTGATTCTCTAGACACTTGCTAGAGGCTCTGGGGTGTCAAAGGAGGAACAGGCCACTTCTATTTTTTGAAACACCTACTATATAAACAGTTTAAGAGTTCCAAAACAGATGAACATATCAGGGTGCATCTTATATGTTTATATTTAAAAAAACAAGTGCTTTTATTTTTTATTTTTATTTTTTAAAGATTTATTTATTTATTTATTTATTTTAGAGGGCTGGCGCACGAGTGAACGTGAGTGGGGGGAGGGGCAGAGGGAGAAGGAGAGAAAGAATCCACAAGCAGACTCCCCGGCTGAGCACAGAGCCCGATGCAGGGCTGGATCCCAGGACCCCAAGATTATAACCTGAGATGAAATCCAGGGTTGGCAGCTTAACTGACTGAGCCACCCAGGTGCCCCCAAACAAGTGCTTTTAACACAAACCCAAATGTGCAATGCAAAGTAATTGTACTGTTTACAAGATAATAGGATTTAGAGAAGTATGGAATCATAATACACTGTAGGGGTGTGGTCTGAAAATAGGTCACAAGTGTAAAGTCCAATAGTGAGCATTTTTCAACATTGTGAGTGCAGCTGTATGACTGGGCGTCTTAGCATGGGTTGCTATAACAAAATAGCACAGATAATTATTTCTCACAGTCCTGGAGGCTGGAAGTCCTAGATTTAGGTGCTGACTTATTTGGTTCCGGGTGAAAACCATCCTCCTGTCTCGCAGATGGGAGCCATTTTGTTTTGTGTTCACGTGGGAGAGACAGAGATCTGGTCTCTTCCTATATGGACACTATTCCTGTCATGAGGGTCCAGTCTCATGACCTAATCACCTCTCAAAGGCCCCATTTTCAAGTGTTATCACACTGGGGGGTAGGGCTTCAGCATGAGTTTTTGGGGGAACACAATTCAATCCATAGCATAAGCAATTGGGAATCCCATCAATTATTTTTATTTTGAGACCCTTTGTGAATGTGAAGCTGAGTCAAAGGGCCCCCTGCCCCTCCTCACCAGGGCTTGCCCCCAGCTTACTTATATCCACAAGAATAGAGGACAGAAAGTAGGGAAGGAGAGAGGGAGCTGGGGGTGTCTGGGGGTCAGGACATGGGTGATCACCAGATGTTGATTCTTCCGTGCCATAGAATACTATGTAACCAGTAGAAGTGAAGTTGAAGAGAAATATTCAGTAACCTGAGGAAAGGTACAGTCCAGGGACTAGTGTTAAGTAAAAAAGCAGGCTTCTAAACCGTACACCCAGTGTGGGCTGTGGAAGGCGTGCACGCACCAGACCTCAGAAATGGAGCCATCTCAGGATTATGTGGGACTGTTACTTTCTTTGTTGTGCCTTTCCAAAATTTCTAGTTTCCATATGTTACTTTTGTAATCAGACAAAACATATATATGTTGTTAAGTACTAATATGAAAGAAAGGAGGGAAGGAGGTAAGGAAGGAAGGAAGGAAGGAGGGAAGGAGGGAGGGAAGGAAGGAGGGAAGGAGGGAAGGAAGGAAGGAGGGAAGGAGGGAAGGAAGGAAGGAAGGAAGGAGGGAAGGAGGGAGGGAAGGAAGGAGGGAAGGAGGGAAGGAAGGAAGGAAGGAAGGAGGGAAGGAAGGAAGGAGGGAAGGAGGGGGGGAAGGAAGGAGGGAAGGAGGGGGGGAAGGAAGGAAGGAGAGAAGATGACCACCCCTCCTTTGGTGCTTGGTTGGTTGGCTGTCCCTCTGTCCAAGAAACAGGAGACAGAAAAGGACAGAGAGGCCAGCCTGGGGGACAGAAGGGCCATACGGTCCTCAGGACAGTCCTGTGCCCCTCCTCCTCCTCCTAGTGAGGGAAGGCACCGGCCACAGCCTGTTGGGGCTGGGCAGGACCCTGCAGCCTGCCGGGGACCTGCTGCACACAGGGCTCCACGTCCCAGAGGGCGGTTCAGGCTTTGATTCTGCTGCCGAGTGTCTAAAACCTCAGTCATTAGTTATGGAGCATTGTTTAGAAGTTTAGCACAGGGCATCATTTGGGTTAATTAGTCTGTATAAGCACGTACACTGTGTATCAACATAAATAATTTGCATAATGGGTTTGTTTAATTTCCACATGCACTCTCTTTAGTTTTCAGGATAACCAAGAGCTGCACACGTGTATGGCCATACGACACACAGACACACAGACAGACAGACAGACACATACACAGCTCTCCTCTCTTATGGGGCCAAGTGTCCGACTTATGCCACGCTTATCCTGCTCCCCTCCCCTCCCTTCCCTCCCCTCCCCTCCCGGGGGGGGGGGGAGCAGAGAGGAAGTGACGTGGAGTCTCACCCGGGCTAGGCCCACAGGGTCTCCCTCAGCACTGTCTTCCCAGCACCCAGCACACCGGGTGCCTGGTGCCTGTTTTCTGGGTGAATGCACGACTACATGAATGCCCTCTCTGCACTTCCGGCTTGCTCCCGGCCCCACAGCTCTCCTGGTGTCATCGTCCGTCCCCCAGGGTGGGTGAAGAGGTCTGTCTCAGTGTGCCCTTGTCCCTTGGGTGGCGCTCTTCCTCAGTGGGTTCCAACTCTGCGATGCCTGGTGGTCATTTGGGGCGCTTTACCGCACACTGAGGCTCAGGCCCGGGGGCCCAGCCTCCTCCGATCAGGTGCTTGGGCGGCACGGGGCCCTCCTGGGACATGGCATTTGATGGTTTCACTTTTGACAGCTGTCAAAACGGACCAGAGGCCTCACTGCCAGGGCGAAATGACTCAGGATCTGATTTCGCAACTGTTGATTGAGACCTGGATCCCGGCCCGGGGAATACAAAGTGAGTGGGGGAGGAGCAGCAGGGCTTCTCTGTGGGACACACCCGGCGTGGGTGTTAGGTCCGAGCTGATCTGGGTTTCACCTTGCCTCTTATGTGGGGGGGGGGGGGGGAGGTGGAGCACCCTCTGTGTCTTCCCATCAAGTGAAGTAAGTCATGCCTCCCACGGTGGTTTTGAGGACCACACGAGACAGTGGGGGAAAAAGTGCCCAGCACAGAAGAGAACAATGGGAGCCCCCTGGCGGGGGGGGGGGGGGTACCCCGCAGGCAGGGCTGGGCCCAGGGGAGCTGTGCGACTGCAGAGGCCCAGCTGAGGGGAAGCGGGACACTGGCCGGTGGAGGCAAGTCCTCCAGCTCCTGGCCCTGGGACTCTGGCCCAGCTTCTCTAAGGCCCGTCCTCTCATCCCCCAGCCTACGAGGGCGGGTTGCCCCTGCTCATCTCTGGTTTACCCTAGTCATGAGCTTGCCTTCTCGACTCCTCCAACACCTGGTGACCAAGCCCCTGTATTAAAGTCCCTCTGCTTTAGACACACCAGTAGCTCCCGCGTGGTTGTTGCATCCTGACCAGCACAGAGGGCAAGGACTATGGCCTGAGAGGGCGAGCGAGTGGGACTGACCAGGATCGGAGGGAGGCGCAGGCAGACCCCCCAGAGCCCCGCTGAGCAGAGGGGTGGGCAGGAGTCCCGGAAGGAGGAGGCCTTGGGGGTTTGCACATGAGGCAGAGGCTGAGGCTGCTGAGAGAGGACGAGATGGGCCTGGGGGCCTCCTCTCCTGGCCCCTGCCTACGCTCCCCCACTTTGGTGGTTGTTGGGCCCACGCTGTCCCCAAGAGGAGCAGTCTCTCCCAGGGTGGCATCTCTCCCCCACCTCTTCCGGCCCAGACACTGTGCCCCACGCAGCATGGAGGGCTAACCTCACATTCACTCTTCCTCCCTCGGGGGCCCCAGGGGACCAGCTCTATTTGTGTTCTGCTGTGGGACGGTGGCCAGCATGAGACACAGAGCCAACGTCTGCTTCCCTCCCACCGGCTCCCCATCTCTGCCTTCGTTCCCACTGCCCTGGGGGCCGGGCCAAGAGGGAAGGACCCGTGGCTTCCTGCGGGAGACTGGAAAAGCAGGTGGGTACCAATCGAGGAGGCCTCGAAATGGCAACATAAGGAGCTCTACCTCATTGCTATTGTCAGGACCGAATGAGTCAATAAATTGCCTAGACTGATGCCTGGAATGTGGTAGAATTTGTAACTGCTGGTTGATATTCCTCCAAGGTGCATCTACAATTTCCCTGCAACCCCCATCCTCTCCCCCCCATCTTTTACAATTCCTCACACACCTGCCACTTGACCCCTACTGACTCCCTCATTTGTCACAGCAGTCAGGTCTGGTCTTGGTCTTTGTCTGTCAAAAAAAAAAAAAAAAGAAAAAAGAAAAAGAAAAGAAAAAGAAAAAAAAACTAGCAATGACCAAGCCCCATCTTGGGCCAGAACCTCCTTGGCAATCCACTCCTGTCCTCTCTGGCCCTCCATCTGCTGGGAGGCCAGTTCCCAGGCTAGGAAAATGAAGTCAACACTCTCACACATCTTTATTTTGGACCTTGTGAAGGGTTCCCTTTTTTTGCACAACACCTCCCATTGGCAAATACATTACTGTTTACAAATAAAGCATCTCAGAACCCTGGGTGCATGTGGGCAATGTAACAAATGGATCAGAAGCTAAAGCTTTTTAAAATTTGCAGTGCACTTCGAGAATGTCTTAACTCCAAGGAAATTATTTGAATATTCTCTTCTGCATCCCTCTCTCATCACCAGATCATTAAAATAGAGTTTGCCTGGATGCAGTTCCTCTATTTATTCTTTTTATGTTATTATTAACAAAAAGATGCTTTATCAGCCAATTAAATGGGGTCAACAAAATTAAAGCGAAATGCTTATTTTATTTAAGCATTAAGATGAATGCGTTTCATTGGCACTGGTCTTCAGGTAAAAGTACTAATTACAAATAATCCCTTATTAAAGAACAATTAAAGCAAGAAGTGCCATTTCTGATATGTGGTAGGTGCTCAGTGACCATGCCTTTGCTGCGACTTCTAAGATGTGAATATACACTTTTAGCTCCATCCATTCATACACATACACACATAGGCACACACATGAAATCTGGACACACTCACTACTTTGAACAGGTTTCCTCTCATTCCAGTTTACGTTCACCTTTATTCCAGAGGCATGGATTGTTCTCGCTCTGCTCCCCAAGCTGACCAGAGCTGGGCTATTTGTGTGAAGGTGCTGCCCTCTGGTGGAAGTCCTAAGACTTGCATGTTTAGCCAAATGAGAAAAATTGCAGTCCCCACCATAAGGGCTCAGTAAATATTAGCTATTCCTGTTGTAGTCGCATTTATTTAATGACTGACAGAGGAAGAGGAAACCATGAAGGAGACAGGGAAGGGGAAGCCACAGGAAAACCCCCATAGAACCTAGGACAGTGATGAGCACAGAGTAACCTCTAGTAAGTATTTGTTGCTTGATTGAAAAGATAAGCCTGGGGGCTGTAGATGCAGACTCATAGACGGGGGTGGGGTTGGATACCAGCAACCCAGGTGACCTAATTCCGCACGAGCGCCGAGCACCGAGAATTCTGCTGCATTTTGAAATGTGTCAATATTCACTTCCAGTAGTTGCTGAATCCACTGTTAGAGAGGGGTGAGGCTTCTCTCCATCAGCTCTTTGAGCTACGGCATTGAAATAGCCAGCCATTTCCCACTCAAAAGGAGTTAAAGGGTGTAGAGATAAAATATGCATTCTTGAACAGTGCAATCTATGCCCCGGAAACCGCAATTCAACCAGGCATCAATATTCGAGGCACAGTAGCAGTTTCACTCAGATTCCAAGAAGAGGGAAATAACACGCTTTGCCGGAAGGGGCGAGCCAGGGAGCTGAGAATTTAGTCAGAAGATAATGCAATTATAGGTCAGGATGGACAGGTCTCTGGCGCGTTTGCCAATCTTCTTGCAAACCTTGAAAGATTGACTGCTTCCAGCTACACCTGCTCCTAATTTACTTGTCACAAACGAGAGTGGTACCTCCACCCAGGAGAAAGGCTGTCTCTGAATGGAGAGACGAGGCAGGCTGCTAGCAGGTCCTCTGTGTCTGAGACAATTCTTCAGGCCCCCCTTTCAGCTCAGACCGGAGGAGGCAAAGAATAGCAAATCCTACATAGACGGTTTTCCTACAGAGTCACAGTAACATGTTTCTTTGAAGTATGACCAAAAAACACTTCTCATTTAACTCTTGGGGGCAATAAAGGAAGACCCTGTATCAAAGCCACTCTCCATGTTATGGGAACAGAAGTTTAATAAGGAATTAGGGTGTACCTGAGCTGAGATGAGCTGGGGGCGTGAGAGCAGCCGGGAGGTCCCAGAAACCGCTGGAAGGGCAGCCTGAAACACCAGGGTGGGTGTTTCTCTAAAGTTTGGTGAGAAACTGCTATACTTCTCAAGAATCCCCAGGAAATTTCCCACCAAATCTGGTGCTTGCCAAGAAGCCTGGAAACCGTTGTGAACCTTGTGTCCGGTCCGACCTCTGTGACCTCCTGACAATAATCAACTCTCCTCACTTGCGCCTTCCAGAGCCCAGGCAAGTTGCTCTCATTGGAAAACTAAGCCTCAATGATACAAGGAAGGGATTCTGGGAAAGGAAGTTCTGCTAAGAAGTGGACGGTAGTACTGCAAAGTTGACAACTGGCAACATTCTCAGATTTACTTCCTCATTATGTGAGACAAGTTATTAATTAATTAATTCAATAAATATCAAGTGTCTTCTATGTACCAGGTACTGGTAATGGAGGCAGATAAACTACGGAGAATTGATTCCTGCCCTGCACCAGCTCACGTCGTACTGAAAGGGAAGACTGAAGGTACAAACAAAGCATGAGAATGCACAGAAGTTATTAAGATATTCACGAACAGTCCAGCTCTCCTCCAGGCCCATGCTAGGACTGCCCCTCCCTGCCTACAGAGAGGGTGTGACTTGCTTTGGTCAATGACGTGTGAACAGAAGTGAAGTGTGTAACTTGCACGGGAAGGCTTGGGAATGACACACCTGTCACCATGCCATCTTCCACCTGCCATGGTAAACTCCTTTGGATGGAGCTCCTGTCAAACTGAGTCCCTGAGAAGCTAAGAGCAGAGCCGCCAGCCAACCTGCAAAGGACCTGGAATGTGACTGAGGGTCAAAGCGTCACAAGCCAACGAGAGCTTGGGGGTTATTTATTACCACAGCCAACTCGCCCGTGCTACCAACACATAACACACGAGTGAGCACTGTCGGCAGTGGGAGGGTGGCTGGGGGAGAGGAAGGGATGTTTGCTTTTGGATCAATACACTGAGTCATCATTTGCCAAATGTGGCTTAACTTGGCTTACTCTCTGGAGAAGACCAAAAAGAACAGATTAGCGAAGGAGATAGAGCAGTGAACAAAACAGGCTCAGAACAACCCTCCTTTCTCCCGTGTATTCAGCAGCATGGCCCCCTCCCCCTGGCTTGGCTTTAGAAGACGGTGAATTGATCCATACAAGATTGGTGAGGATCAAAGAAGAAAGCGTTCTTTAAAAAATCATTTAAAAATCATGACTGGGAACAAAAGCAGAACTGAAAAAAAGAAGTGATCAGAATAGAGACCCACAGGGGTCCCAAGGATGTATGTGCAATTTTGAGACCGGTCAGGAAGTAAGATGCGGCATAGATTATTCTGGGGAGTTGATAAGCCTCCAGTGAAACCTATTTATCGTGGGCATGAATAAAAGCACAAAACTGCAGAACTAGCACTTTATAACAAGATGATAACAGTCAAAAAAATTTTAAGTTTATAAATGCTTTCATTTTCTGATCATATATTCTAGCTATATATATATTTCTGAGATATATATTCTTTATATAAATATATGAATACATATATAAAAATGAGACCTATTCCCATAGTGACTTATGGGACACTTGATTTTGGGTAATGTAATCTATTTTGCCATTAATCTTAGCTGAAGGTGCTTAGAAAGATAAGGTGATCGGGGTTGGCTGGTGGCTCTGCTCTTAGCTTCTCAGGGACTCAGTTTGACAGGAGCTCCATCCAAAGGAGTTTACCATGGCAGGTGGAAGATGGCATGGTGACAGGTGTGTCATTCCCAAGTCAAACATAAATAATTCGGAGATTAACCTTAAAAAGAACAATATCCACTGCCCTCCAATGAGGTCATCCCCCTCCCCTGGCTGGCCACCACAGCTCCCTAACAGACAGTGACAGATGACGACACTGGTGACCTCAGCAAGCCATGTCTTCTAGTACGCACATCCTTGGGTAGTCCCCTCCCCTTAATCTGAGCTGTTCTGTGATTTGACTTAGTCAGTAGAATGCGGCAGAAGAACAGGGAGTACATTTCCAGCTCAGGCCTTAAGGCTTGACAGTTTCCACCTTTGCACTGTTGGAAGCCCTGAGCAACCAGGTGAGAATTCTGGAGACCCTGCTGGAGGGCCCATGTGAAGAGGGGGAGACCTTGCTGTCCCAGGTCCCTAGCTGAGCCCAGCTTCAGCCTACCCACCAGTTGAATGCAGGCACAGGGGGGCCGCTGACAGCCCACCAAAGCCCCGCTAAATTACAGAACTGTGAGCAAATAAAATGATTGTTGTTTTCAGCCACTGAGTTTTTAGATGGTTTGTACATAGTAATAGATAAATGAAGCACTAATTTTTCTTAAATCTTACAGATATCCTACTTAAGGTTTCTACATGGAATTTTCTCACAATCCCATTTATTACACCATCTTCTGCTCTAAAATCTTAACCAGTCAGGGTTGTCATATACAGTTATATGGGTTGTGCACTGTACCAGGGCACCCCGGCAAGGGTGGAGGTGCTTGCCTGGCCTTCACCTAAGGAAGGCACGTTTTCTAAATTGCACAAATATGTGTTATAGACTCCCAGAGCTCTGACAAAGGGTATTCAGATGAATCAAATTCAAAGGTGTTGACCTGGCCTCCAAGCCTCCTTTATTTATTCATTTATTTTTTTAATTTAAATTCAATTAGCCAACATACAGTTGGCTAATTATCATTAGTTTCAGATGTCGAGTTCAGTGATTCATCAGTTGCATACAACACTCAGTGCTCATCACATCCCATGCCCTCCTTAATGTCCATCACCCAGTTACCCCATCCCCCCCACCCATCTCCCCTCCAGCAACCCTCAGTTTGTTTCCTATAGTTCAGAGTCTCTCATGGTTTGTCTCCCTCTCTATTACTTCCCATTCAGTTTTCCTTCCCTTCCCCTATGATCCTCTGGCTGTTTCTTATATTCCACATACGAGTGAAACCATATGATAATTGTCTTTCTCTGATTGACTTATTTTGCTTCCAATCCATGAGCATGGAATGTTTTTCCATCTCTTTGTGTCTTCCTCAATTTCTTTCATTAAGTGTCCTTTCGTACAAGCGTTCTGTAGTTTTTAGAGTACAGATCCTTTACCTCTTTGGTGAAGTTTATTCCTAGGTATCTTAAGGTTTTTGGTGCAATTGTAAATGGGATCAATTCCTTAATTTCTCTTTCTTCTGTCTCATTGTTAGTATATAAGAATGCAACTGATATCTGTACATTGATTTTATATCCTGCCACATTGCTGAGTTCCTGTATGAGTTCTAGCAATTTTGGGGTGGAGTCTTTTGGGTTTTCCACATAAAGTATCATGTCATCTGTGAAGAGTGAGAGTTTGACTTCTTCTTTGCCGATTCAGATGCCTTTGATTTCTTTTTGTTGTCTGATTGCTGAGGCTAGGGCTTCTAGTACTATGTTGAATAGCAGTGGTGATAGTGGACATCCCTGCCGTGTTCCTGACCTCAGGGGGAAAGCTCTCAGTTTTTCCCCATTGAGAATGATATTCGCTGTAGGTTTTTCATGCTGGGCTTTTATGATTGAGGTATGTTCTCTCTATCCCTACACTGTGGAGAGTTTTAATCAAGAAAGGATGCGGTATGTTGTCAAATGCTTTTTCTGCATCAGTTGAAAGGATCATATGGTTCTTGTCCTTTCTTTTATTAATGTGATGTATCATGTTGATTGATTTGCGAATATTGACCCACCTTGCAGCCCAGGAATAAATCCCACTTGGTCATGGTGAATAATTCTTTTAATGTACTGTTGGATCCTATTGGCTAGTATCTTGGTGAGAATTTTTGCATCCATGTTCATCGGGGATATTGGTCTGTAATTCTTCTTTTTGGTGGGGTCTTTGTCTGGTTTTGGGATCAAGGTAATGCTGGCCTCATAGAACGAGTTTGGAAGTTTTCCTTCCATTTCTATTTTTTGAAACAACTTCAGAAGAATAGGTATTAATTTTTCTTTAAATGTTTGGTAGAATTCCCCTGGGAAGCTATCTGGCCCTGGGCTCTTTTTTGTTGGGATATTTTTGATTATTACTTCAACTTCCTTGCTGGTTATGGGTCTGTTCAGGTTTTCTATTTCTTCCTGTTTCAGTTTTGGTAGTTTATTTGTTTCTAGGAATGCATCCATTTCTTCCAGATTGCCTAATTTTTTGGCATATAGTTGTTCATAAGATGTTCTTAAAATTATTTGTATTTCTTTGGTGTTGGTTGTGATTTCTCTTTCATTCATGATTTTATTTATTTGGGTCATTTCTCTTTTCTTTTTGATAAGTCTGGCCATCAATCTTATTAATTCTTTCAAAGAACCAGTCCAAGCCTCCTTTAACTGCCTGGTGCCACCCCCCCCCCCAACTCTCTCCAGCCCAGTCTCTTACTACGCGTCTCTGATCTTGGCCCCACTGAATTAGCCTACCTCCTATCCTGCCTTCCAATTGGCAGCAGTTCCCAAACTGCGGTTGTGCCTTCCGGGGGCGTCTACAAGTGCAGTCACCAACCCTCTGTGTATTCAGGTGCCAGGACATTTTTTAGTCTTGTGAACCTCAGAGGATCTGATGTTTGCTTCCTGGCACATTTTTAAGGGATTTCCAAGCATGTTAAAGCACGAAGGCACGGCAAAGCCATCTGTCACTCCATTTTCAGTCTCCATGTGCAGAGGACCAAGCACAGGGGAGCAGGAGTTACTGTGCTTCCAGATGGACTGTGCTGTACCAGACAGAGGTCCAAAGGCACAGGCACTGCGTCTGAGCCACAGGAGCTTGTCTCCAGGGGAAATGCTTTTCCTCTCCATTCATAGCATAACCAGAAAGCAAAATGTTCCAATGCGCTGTGCAAATGGACCAACGTGACATGGGATCCGCGTTGTCAAACGTTGTAATCTTACCCTTCATTAAATATTCAGCATGGACGATTTGATCTCTTCCTTTTCTCAGCTTCCCCCTCTTCCTCTGCATGCCCTCCTTCATTCCTCCTCTCTATTTACCTGCCTTCTGGGAAGTGCTGACTCAGGGTCTCTTGCATGTTGGGGACACAGCCAACTGGATGCTAGACACAGGACGAGTGTACAGATCATCGGCTTTGACTCAAGACTCTATGGGAAGCGCAGTTGCAGCCTGGCGGGAGTGGAGAAGTAGCAACCTCGAGATGCGTGTTCCCTGAGACCATCCAGGTTACAGCACAGTAATAGTCAACACGCCCAGCCATAGGCGAGGGAAGTGGTTAGGTGCTCACCTGGCTTCGTGCTGGAAGGGACGGAATGCCTGGCCATGTGCTTGCAAGGCAGTGGGCTGCTCCGGAGAGCTAGCATCCTAGGGAAACACAGCATTGTCCAGGGCAGCGGGCTGAACTAGTGATTTCTGTGCTGACTGTTATTGGGGCTGCTGGCCTCAGCCTGTGATATATACACACATGGAAGGATGAGAGGCCTGGATGCAGACTATTTGCCTGGAACAATAGTTCGGCAACTGTATGGCTGGGAGCCACAAAATAGTTGTAGTAGTAATAATACTTTTATATTAATTATTAATTATATAATTTTACATTAACTGACACTTTTGACGGAGCAAATATGACGTATTAAGTGCTTCCTCTCTATTGCTGCATTTAATCATTATAACAGCGCTATGAAATAGGTAATATCTACTTTTGCAGATGAGAACACCAAAGCTCAGAGTTTAAATGGCTTTGCTAAGCTGGTAGGGGGCAGAGCTGTGAGCCACCCCCACTTCGTGTGAGGCGCACCCTGGCGGGCCGTGAGCAGGGCGGCAGTTCCAGCACACTAGGCTGGTGTAGGAGCAGACAGGAGCTCCGACACCCTCCTCCACGCCTCCTGCCCGTAGCTACCACTGCCTGGCATTGGCACTGCTGTGGAACAAGCCCTCTGGACCCTCTGCTGCCACCCTGGGATTCTGCTCTTGGAGCTTGAGAAGTTCTAGAATAAAGCAAGGTTTGATCCACTAAGTCCCTTATGCCAATTCTCTGGGGCTCTGGTTAAGCCTCGAGGCTCTTGATATCTACACAAAGAGCGGGTCTGGCCTGTGCTGAGTGGGGAACTCCGCTCCAGGACCAGCTGGCTCCTTCCCGTCCACAGCGGGGCTGGTGTGGAGGGGCTGGGCTGGGGGCTAGGACGCAGGCCCATCTCCCTTCCCCACCTAGGTGTTTGCCCGGCATTCTCCACCATGCAAGGGAAGAGTCAAACCTGGGGTGCCTGATTTGGGATTTGATGGGCCTTTATATATCCTTTTTAAGACCACAGGGTGATTTCATACCCATTTCTTCTGGTGAGGCCATGAGAAAATCTAAATGAGGTATAAAGGCTGTTGTTATTTGAGATGAACTTTCCCAAACACAGATGACAAGTATTTTTGTAGGGAGAAAGTATTCTCTCCCTTCGACTCCCTCAGCAGGAGCTCTGGACAGAGGGGCGGCTTCAAGACTGCTCTGATACAGCACGTGAGAGTCACCTAGCTGGGCCATGCCTACTGCCAATGTCCTGTCCCTTAGTATTCACGAAATGCTCTGCTAGTGATGTCACTGGAATTTTCTATCAATTTTCTTCATAAGTCTGGCCCTCAGAAGAATCCAGCAGGGAAGCAGGAGTAGAGAGGAGAAAAATACAGAGGAAGATATTTTTCATTCTCTTTGTGATCAACAGGTTAAAAAATACAGAGGAAGATATTTTTCATTCTCTTTGTGATCAACAGGTTAGGTTCTTGGGACATTCTGGATATGATATAGATTAACTTCATTTTTTAGCTAACCTTTTTCTAAATCCGTGTAGAATTATATCATCATAAGTCCACTGAGGAAGGTCACAGTCCCTGGATTCCTCTAGGAAGAAATTCTGTGAGCACTCATCTATCCTGAGTGCTTCGATATTGTGCCCGTGTGAAGCCAGAGTAATGGGCAGGATATTGAAACCCTCCCCCCCCCCAAAACCAGAGACCTCAGAGTGTGTGACGTCATGGGTCCATGGCATTGAGGGGAGCAGCGGGGCCAGCATACCAGGCTTGAAGCTGGACGGTTGGGTCTGAGGACAAGGTTCTCACTCACTGATTTAGACCTCAGTAAGTCTCCTAACTGCTCCAGGCTCACCTTCTTCATCTGTGATTTGAGGACCAATAATGATAATGGAAAGGATGCTTCTGCCCCAAGGAAGCCACGATGGTTCAGTAAATTAATGTGTGTGGAAGCCCTTCATCAACCCTGAAGCACTCAGCTAAGCGAGTGTTGAACGCTGCTGCATATTCAAGGCCCTCTCAATGAGGGCTCTGGGATGCCACACGCAGAGCATGTGCTCAATGCAAATGTACTTATAATGCCCTTCGGTAGCTACATTTCAGAGGGCAAAGTTCTTGTTCTGAAGCAGGATATAAATATTAAAAAAAAATTTTTTTTTTTGGTATAAGAACTCTTTGAAGATCTCACAAAACCACTAACACTTTCTCTCTTTCAAAAAACAAAAACAAACAAAACAGAAACCCAGCAAAAATAAACCATGCCAGTACCCACAGCCAGTAACACCCCACATACAGTTTCTGGGGTCTCACGGACTTCCTCTAACACCTATCCCAGCTTAAGCAAATGCCTGTACTAGAGATTTATAGGCTGCAGCTCTCTGAGTGAAGTGTGGGAGAGAAATAGGCTGTGTAGAGAAATGAAGGCAATAACCATGTGTCCTATTAGCCTGAGAAAAATCCTAGAGGGGACATCCCTGAGATCCTAATGTACTCAAAGGATGCTCTTGGAAAAATAGTTAGTGTCTGATTATGACTAGTCTATTCAAATGAAAAATGTGCTCCAGCTAAAGAATGCGTCTGCCCTATCTCTGTGGCCACCCTCCGCTCGCTAAGGGTTTTGTGCAGAAAGCTTGGTCCGGATACCTGAATCCTCCTGTCTCCACAGCGGGCTGCTATCCGGTAACCGTGGCGAGGTCGCCTTACGGCGGGGCGAGGCACCTGCAGGACACTGGCATGCCTGCTCAGCGCCCAGCTTATCGAAGATCTGAGAGCCTCCTGCCAACAGCCCTGGCTGTGTCCACCCTGGCCTCTCGCAGGGGACTGGATTTTACCTCAAGCAACACATGAGTTTTGGCTTCGCGGTGTTTTCACCAAGTAGGATTTCATTTTGGATGCAAGGCGTTCCAGACCAGAGGCAGCTCGGCCCAGGTGGAAACGTAAAAATCCACACCAAGATCAAATCAAACTGAGTGAGACCACATCCAGAAATGGAAAATGAACAGGAGAGAAAATAGCCGGGCATGAAAAGCACTGTCATGCTTTCCACATCCAGCTGGGGCCTTCGATGGAAGAGCACCGAAGGTATTGGAATCCAACGGTGCTTAGAGGCAGCCAGGCCTCTTGCGAGTAAGCCCACAGTGCACCACCTTATATGTGCAGGTGGTTGATGGCATCGTGGTTATTGGCGGTAAATGGCCCCCCCAGGGGAGCTGCCCGGCCTGCCCGCCTGAGCGGGCCCACCGGCTCGGGGATTCCAGAGACCCGAGGCCTCCTGGGAGGCGGATGGCGGGAGGCCTGCGTGCTGGCTCCTTTCCCCGCAGCTAGATCAAGTGGCACAGCGCAGGCAGCTGGCAGGCACCCCCACGGAGGAATCGAGCACTATGTTCAGAAGGCTGCATTCGATCTTCAACTCCGGCCCGCAGAGGAAGGCGGACGTGGCCGAGAGCCCCTACTCGGACGGAGCCAGCCCCACCGTGAGGCTGATCCGCAGCAGCTCCATGTACGTGGTCGGGGACCACGGAGAGAAATTCAGCGAGTCCTTGAAGAAATACAAAAGCCCCAGCAGCACGGACACCAGCCTGTCCTACCTGCAGCAGGAGGGGGACCGGGCGTGGATGTACTCGCGCACCCAGGACTGCCTGCAGTACTTGCAGGAGCTGTTGGCCTTGCGGAAGAAATACCTCAGCAGCCTCGACGGCCTGAAGCCCCGCCGCGCCCACGGCCTCTCCTCTACCTCCTCTAAGTCCTCCAAGAGAGGGGAAGCGGCCCCTGGCCAGTCCACGTCCAAAGACAGAAAGGTAAGAGCTGTTGAGACATCCAGTGTGGAGGAGAATTCTTGCGAGAGCTCAGGGGCCGGGTGGGAACAGGGCTCGCCCCCTCTTCCCGCGCACGCGCAGCTTAACTTGTCTGCGCTTTCCGAGCCACAGCGCCGTCCTCCTTCGAGACTCCCACCGCCCTCTCCTCGGCCGGGGGAAGGGTGGCAGTCCCCTGTTGCCCATCTTCCTGGAGGAGGCCCTGGGGAGGAGCGGTGGGTGGTGTGCACCGAGCAGCCCGGGCGGAGGGCTGGGGCTTTGGTGGCAGGCCGCACTGCGTTCGCGCTATTTGTCACTTACCGCCGGCTTGGTGGGTGAGATGACGCTTGTGTGGCTTCTAAAAATCCCAGGGGCAAGTGCAATCTTCCTGGGAACTAGATGCTGTCCAATATCTAGGTGCTTAGCTCCACGGGAGCCGAACAACTGGAGGATGTGCTCCCCATGTAGGTTGGGCCCAGGCCTCCCAGGGACTCGGGCGCAGCCTCGGGAGAGCCTGTGACTTCGAGGAGATTGCCTGCCAGCTTTGCTGGGCACGGGAGGCTTCAAGCCCAGGCAGCCCGAGCAGGAAATTAGTGCGAGAAGTCACGGGCAGTTATCTCGGGGTTTCTGCTTATCCCGGTGTTTGTACACGTTATCTTTCGCTGAGCATTGGATTAATGCTGCGGGGGGAGCTGGGAGAGACCCCCGGAGCGCGGAAGAGCAAGCTGAGGCGCAGGAACCTGCTCTGACAGGACCTCCAATTCCTTCGGGCACTCCTTCCTTCACTCCTCAAATTTTTTTTTTTTTTCTCAAATGCCTGAGGTTTGAGGCTGTTTTAACCATTTCCCTGATGCCTGGACAGTGGCCCCGTCTCTCCCACTCCTGTTCCCGCAGAGTGTGCTGTGCGCTGTGGAGGCCCCATTACCGTTGAACTGGCCGGCTATCAGATCTCTAGGGCTTGGCCTCCCCCGACTGGTTTCAACTGTCTGCATTTTATCCCAGGTGGGATTGGTTTAAATAACCACTTTAACTCCAAAAGTATGTCAGTGTCCCAGTACCGACTCTTGGGTTCCAGAACTGACCCTGTGACCAGCCAGCTGTGGATTGGTGAGCCAGGACCCTTCCTTCGGGGTCACCTCCCATGACAGAAGGGGCTGCAGTAGGTTCTGGACTCCCTCCTCGCTTGAATATCCTGGGGTTCTCTGCTCAGGTTAGCTTCCCTTCAGGCACTGCATTTTCCTGAAAAAAACAAAAAAACAAAAAAACGCAGTTCTCTCTTTATAAAGCCTAGCTCCCTCCCTCCCTGCGCTCCCTAGTTCGGCTGTCTGAAGATTCCAGGGAGGGCTTAGGCACACAACGCCCAACTCTGGCCCTGTGGAATGACACAACGTGCGCATTTCCTCTGGAGATGCCTCTCACCATGATGTAACCGGGAAAAAATTTTTAAAATGGCTTTGAAGTCAGTCAGGCCAAGACCCGAATTTTAGTTCTGTCTTTACCAGCTGTGTACCTTTGTCAGCTTGAGTTGACTTCTCTGGGCCTCGATTTCTGTAGCATAGAAATGGAAATAAGAATACACCTTGTGAAGGAAAAGCAAGGTCCTGCCTGTGATAGGAGCTGGCACATAGTAGGTCTTCCAGTGCTTACTAACTCTGAAATGGAAGGTGCGGGAGGCTTCTTAGCCACCGGCAGACAAGCTCTCTCCTTCGTGGCTCCTAAAGAAAGAGTCGGATGCTGGGTGTGCCTGAGACACAGCGGGTGCCGTCTCCGTGGCTGGCCAGGTGGCCTGTGGTGGCCTGCTCCGTGCGTGGGAGGGGCAGGGGACCAGAAAGCGCCTTTCTTCTGGAATGTCATCCCTTTCCTGCGTTGGTAGAAAACACCTGCTGATCTTCAGGTTTTGGCAAACACCATTCGTTCCACTGACCCCTTGTTGTGTGCTGAATTGTGTCTCCCCCAAATCATATGTTTAAGTCCTAACCCCCAGTACCTCCAAAGGTGACCTTATCTGGAACTAGGCTGATTAGAGGTGAAATGAGATAGGTTGATTGCGAGCATTAGGGTGGGCCCCTAATCTGACAACACCGTGTCCGATAAGAAGGGGAAACTGGGACGGACACACACACACACACACACACACACTCCCGGGGAACACTAGGCGAGGTCTGGAGTTGGCTGCCACAAGCTGGGGACGCCCCAGAAACTGGGTGGGACCTGGAACACATCCACCCCTAATGTTTTCAAAGAGAACATGGCCCTGACACGATCTTGGCCTCAGACTTCTGGCCTCCAGACTGAGACAGTAAGCTTCTGTTGCTCTAAGCAGCCCAGGGGGTGGGACTTTGTGATGGCAGCCCTAGGAAATGAGCACAGCCCTCCACAGAATTAGCCTTTTTTCCTCTCTCCCATTAGTCTAAACACACCCCTGTTGTAGCATTTATCCCATCCTCCCGTGGCACGTTGCCTGTGGGTCTCCTCTCGTGCACAGCAGGGACTCTGGTACACGTGATCACGCTCAAACAGCATCTTTGTCATTCTTCTATCCCCAGAGCACAACCGTGACTACTTCTTGGTCACTTACGAAAGCTTTATAAACTTTAAAGTCTGGTCTTCTGTGCACAGATCACGGAAGAGCTGGCCTCCGTGTAGGGATTGAGCAGTGTTCTCTGGGCACCATAGCACCATGCAGACCTTCTCTCCGCACCCCCCCCACGAAAACCAGCCCCTGGCCTGGCCACAGAACCTGCGCTCCCCTGGCTCTCTCTCTTTTCTGGAAAGAGAATGGCTTTCAGGCTGTTCTGTTTAAAACTCTCCGTAAGAAATACATGTTATACGCAACTGATGAATTATTGAACACTACATCTGAAACTAATGATGTACTGTAGCTAATTGAATTTAAATTAAAAAAAAGAAATATATTTTAGATACTGACCTAGTTTATTCAATACAACCAAAACAAAAATTTCATGAGATACACTTATTCCTATTCTCTATCTGGTACTCATATTTTTTCAAAACACTCGATACTGTTCTTCTGTTGTTGTTTTGCATGTTGGTCATGACACACTAAATTTATTTCACAAGCCACTCCAGGGTCCAGACTGACACTTTCTCACACCCTGGTAAGGCATTCCAGTAGGGCCTGCTGACATGTTAACAGTGGCTAAGGCATGATACACCAGGGTGCCAAATGGTTTGGTGTCCCAGCCCCCTGGAGATAAGACAGCTGGGACAAGTACCCGTGTGGATCGGTGGGAGGAGGGAGTAAGGACAGGCCAGAAGGAAGGCGAGCCTGGGGTGGATGCGGGAAACCCCTCCTGGCCCCTGCACCAAGGAGGTCCTGGCCAGGCTCTGTGACAATCTGTTCCTCCCTCCAAATAGGAGGTCATTACAAAAATGAATGAAACACACGGTTTGCAACGTTTTGATATCAAAACAAAAAACCCACCTCTGAGGACTTTTGTGTCAGCATCGGGTATGAGCTATAGTTTGGGACTCATTGTTTAGATGCTCCAGTGTTAGAATTTCCAACACACTGCAAAATTCAAGTGGCAGGAGGAGGCCATATTTGAAGTGGGTCCTGTACTGGAACATAGAGTTTCTGAACCAATAGGGGCAAAGCCACCCAACCCCCTGCCCTGGGCACTTCGGGTGTTCCTGCCAGCGAAGAGGCGCATTGCCAGTCTCCTCCACACACCTCACCCCTGCCCCCCTGCCACGGTCCAGGTACAGTCAGGCACCACTGGCAGTTAGTCCTGACTTCTGATCATCCTAGAAACATGCTGAATCGCAGCCCCAGTCTACAGAGGAGAAAACTGGGTCTCTGAGACAGGAAGTGATTTATGTAAGGCTGTGCACCCGATGAGGAGAGAGCCGGGATTTAAACTGGGTCCGCGTTGTGCCAGAGCTCAGACTCTTGTCAATGGAGCCACAGTGCCTTTCAATCAGAAAACGTATCATATCTGTCAGATGGGGGAGTGCGCCCCGCAGGATGAGGGGAGCAGGCTGCTTTATCGTGCACCCCCGGGCCAGGGAGAGTCATCAGGGAGGTACCCGCTTCCTACCCCGCATGGAGTCGGTGCGAGGGCGAAGCTGTCTCATGGGGGGGGTGCATGGCCGGGCTCCCTTGTGCAGGAGAAACCTGGACCTAACGCATGCCCTGAAGGCGTGCATCAAGTTCTCTCCTCTCCACAATCCATGAGTCAAATTTCCCTCCATCTCAACACCTTCCCTGCACACGGCTACCTCTGACTCTACTTTTACTCTTGGTCCCTGTAGCCCTGAAGCCCTGAGTGTGGATTGTCTACTTTTGCACTAGGAGGAAAGCTGGGTAAACAGTGTGGGCTCAGCTACAATGCGAACTTCACAATGGGGCAGATTGTATCTTCAAACCATTTCAACAGAAATACGTTTTCATTCTTCCTCACTCATTCTACAAAGTATCTGAGATGAGCCACCTACCAGCAGAATAAAGTAGCAGCAGATATTGGACAATCGGGAGAGAATAAAACATCAACAGAAAATCAAGGCTATGCAGATCATAGAGCTGATTCAGCAGCTACAGAGGAGCATCAGGTTTGGCTCTGTACCTCTTAGAAGCTACCATAAAAAGAGAGCTGGATCTATATTAAAATTCTGTCTAAGAGGAAGAACCATACCCTTTGGTCAGTGAAAGTGAGATTTTTTCCCAGCTTTAAGTTCCAGAATTTCTCACATGGGACCTGATGCAGAAACCACGTGTGATGTGGCTAGTAATGCCCTCAACAATATTTAAGTAACAACTCATCAATAGATATGTCTGTCCATCCTCCCTCCCTCCATTCCTCCCTCCCTGCCTCCCTTCCTCAACACATATTGTTGTTGTCAGGAACAGGGTGTGTGTCAGGGGCTGTTCTAAATACTGGTAATTGAGTCAAAGTCCCTATCCTCATGGGTGGTCACGCTTGTGGGAAAGCAAGGCAATAAACCAGTACACACGTTTCTGGTGGTGACTTCTCAGAGCCCCTGCTGCGACGAGCCTGACCTGCATCTTCCTGAGGGTCCAGGCCACGGCACCTGGGCACATAACTTCTGTCCATCCCTTCCAGACCCAGCAGAGAATTCAGATGCCAGAGGCATGATGGACCACACACCCTCCCGCCGATCTTTGTCAAAAGCCTCCGAAGATGTGGTGCACCCTATGAGAGAAAAATGTCTGTGAAAAGTAAAAAACTATCCTGTTGTGTTTCTTGCTATTTGACCCCCTCACCTCAGCACCTTGGAAAGCGAATTCTCCCTCTGAGATCTGTTTTGGGGTCTTGTCTGGGACATGACTGACCTCAGTCTGTGTTTCCCCCCCTCACCTAGTTCTTTAGGTAATTTCTTCCAGCTGCTGGGAGGGGCTCTGGGATATTTGACTTTTATCTTTCTACTCCTCATAAAGACTGCTTCTCTCAGCTTGGATTTTTTTTTTTTTTAAATAATAGCTTTAATTTACATACCACGAAACTCATCCTTTGAAGTGTATTACTGAGTGGTTAGTATCTTCAGAGTTGTGTAACCTATCACCACTGTCTAATTCTAGAACATTTCATCACCCATCTCAGCTTTTTTTTTTTGGTGGTAAAATAAACATAATATTTACTATTTTCAACATGGCACTTCTTAGCATGTTCAGTGAGTGCTTTTTAAGTGTCCCCAGCTTATGGGTAATGAAGTGTATCACAGTTAATAAATTCTTAAGAAATTAAATGTTTCTCTTTGGATGATTTTATATAAATTTCTTTTAGAGGAAAATGTGTAACACTGGACACCTTTCAAATTGTTAATTGTCAGACAATAACCAGAGTTCTTCCCACTAGTCTTCCATGAATTTTTCCAAGCGATCGTTTATATAAGCCCATAGTACTGCAT
This sequence comes from Halichoerus grypus, assembly GCF_964656455.1. Lineage (NCBI taxonomy): Eukaryota > Metazoa > Chordata > Mammalia > Carnivora > Phocidae > Halichoerus > Halichoerus grypus. The sequence continues at coordinate 60,162,307 of NC_135715.1, read as the reverse complement.
CCAAAAGACTATTAAGCCTTAGTTAATATATTTTTAGAACACTTTATGAAATGTATTAGTAGTACACTAGAAAAGGAATCCATTAAGAGGTCAGGGAGGCTCTAAAATACTTCATTTAGGAATCAGGAGAATGTTTTTTATAAAAGGTCTGATTATTTCTTAAAATATAAAAGTCTTTTTAAGTAAGATACACTTTAAAAAATTTACCACTTTAACCATTTTTAAGTGTACAACTCACTGGCATGAAGCATATTCACAATGGTGTGTAGCCCACTACTCTCCTTTCCAGAACTTTCTCATCACCCCAAACAGAAAGTCTCTAACCAGGAAACAGTAACGCCCCATTTTCCTGCTACCCCAACTCCTGGGAACCTCATTATGCTTTCTGTCTCTATGAATTTGCCTACTCTAGGAACCTCAGATAGATGAATCATATACAATTTGTCCTTCTGTGACTGGTTTCTGTCACTCAGCATGTTTCCCAGGCTCATCCATGTTAATGGGTTGCATGTGTCAGAACTTTCTTCCTTCTGTACGGCTGAACAGCTTGGGTTTTGATGGTTGGTGAAGAGGAAGTGTTTGCGATAAGGCTCACTCTGACCAGAGTGCTTGTTAGCATAGGTTGGTTGCAGTGCCCCAATGGAACACTGCTCAGATGGTTTGAGCTGGACATTTTCTGAAGCTAGGGATCCTGGTCACCCACCGCAGACAGAAGAAAACATTATTAATTCTCTTATGGGTCATCTAATTCTGAGCAGTTTGGATTCCTGATATGTCTGCTTGGATGAACTAGCTGCAAAATGCACCCCATCCTTGCACCCCGCCCTACTCCACCCCAGCTAAAGAAATTCGCCTGCTATAATGGTTTAAAAAGAACCAATGGGATTCTGGAGAATGTTTGCCAAAAGTGATTGATTTTTATTTAAAGTAGTTTTATTCTGGCAATAGTTTGTTTTCAGAATCAATTTTCTATTAAGGCCATCCAATCCTGGTTCATCAGATAGGACCATGTCAATAGCAAGTAGAAGAATTCTTTCTCCTCTATGGCAGGAGGATCTGAATCCAATTCATTTAAAAAGATTCCAAATCATCCATGTATGATATGCATATATAATTTCATATGGGATAGAAGGCAGATTCTAGATCTCTTTTTACATCTCTGGGAATTATTTTTCAGATCTGCTGGGGAGACTTTGTGCAAACACAGTGATATTAAAATGCAGGTTTTCTGGAGCATCAGTTACTGGGAGAGTCTCTATCACTTGGCCTATATCTGGTTTGCAGAGCTGAAAGGTGGTACTGATTCAATATGAGCTGCAAAGAACATTCTATTTTGCTTGGCACAGCTCTCCACAAGATGACAAACTGTATAATGATGATTGATAACAAAGTATATAATTCCTGCAGCCCCTCTCAGTCAGACCACAAGATGGGTAATTACATTCCCCAATCTATCTTCCAGGCACATGCTGTTTGCTCAGCCTAGAAATAATACTTTGTCCCCCCTTTTCCTCTCTACCACACCCCATTCACCTGGCTAACTTCTTGTCTTTTAACAGCAGAGAAAGCATTTCCCTAGGAAGGCACTTCTCACATTCACAATCTAAGACAGTGGATTTCTTCCCCTCCTTGTGTCTGACCCCCATCTAGCACTTAGCACCCAGCGCTGTAATTGTCTGTTCATTTGTTAGTTCTGCTACTGGCCACGAGCTCTTTGAGTGGGGGCACTGTGTCTTATTTATCTTCTATCTCCAACCTCTTGCGTGGCTCCAGGCACATAGCAGACTTTCAATAAACCAATAACCTGAGAAACTCCAACTGTAATTTAAGAAGGTTTATTTTATTTTTTTATTATTTTTTTATTATGTTAGTCAGCATACATTACATCATCAGTTTTTGATGTAGTGTTCCATGGTTCATTGTTTGCGTATAACACCCAGTGCTCCGTGCTATATGTGCCCTCCTTAATACCCATCATCATGCTCTCCTTAACACCCACCACCAGGCTAACCCATCCCCCCACCCCCCTCCCCTCTAACACCTCAGTTTGTTTCTCGGAGTCCATAGTCTCTTATGGTTCGTCTCCCCCTCTGATTTCCCCCCTTTCATTTTTCTCTTCCTTCTCCTAATGTCCTCCATGCTATTCCTTATGTCCCACAAATAAGTGAAACCATATGATAATTGACTTTCTCTGCTTGACTTATTTCACTTAGCATAATCTCCTCCAGTCCCATCCACATTGATGCAAAAGTTGGGTATTCATCCTTTCTGATGGCTGAGTAATATTCCATTGTATATATGGACCACATCTTCTTTATCCATTCGTCTGTTGAAGGGCATCTTGGCTCTTTCCACAGTTTGGCTATTGTGGACATTGCTGCTATGAACATTGGGGTGCATATGGCCCTTCTTTTCACTACATCTGTGTTTTTGGGGTAAATACCCAGTAGTGCAATTGCTGGGTCATAGGGAGCTCTATTTTTAATTTTTTGAGGAACCTCCACACTGTTTTCCAAAGTGGCTGTACCAACTTGCATTCCCACCAACAGTGTAAGAGGGTTCCCCTTTCTCCACAACCTCTCCAACATTTGTTGTTTCCTGCCTTGTCAATTTTTGCCATTCTAACTGGTGTAAGGTGGTATCTCAATGTGGTTTTGATTTGAATTTTCCTGATGGCTAATGATGTTGAACATTTTTTCATGTGTCTGTTAGCCATTTGTATGTCTTTGGAGAAGTGTCTGTTCATGTCTTCTGCCCATTTTTGACTTGATTATTTGTTTTTTGGGTGTTGAGTTTGAGAAGTTTTTTATAGATCTTGGATATCAGCCCTTTGTCTGTAGTGTCATTTGCAAAAATCTTCTCGCATTCCGTGGGTTGCCTCTTTGTTTTGTTGACTGTTTCCTTTGCTATGCAGAAGCTTTTTATCTTGATGAAGTCCCAAAGTTCATTTTTTTAAAAAGAGTTTATTTATTTATTTTTACGAGAGAGAGGGAGAGAGGGAGCACAAGTGGGGGGTGGGGAGGGAGGAGCAGAGGGAGAGGGAGAAGCAGGCTCCCCACTCAGCAGGGAGCCCGATCTGGGGACTCCACCCCAGGACCCTGGGATCAGGACCCGAGCCAAAGGCAGACGCTTAACTGACTGAGCCACCCAGGTGCCGTTAAGAAGGTTTAAGAAGAAAACTTACAAAGTTTGGTGGAAGATCTAGAAGAGCAGTAGATCTGTTGTTTTCACTGAGTGGAAAGTTATCTTTTATTTTTAGTGGAGTGGAATATAGTTTGAGTATATTCATATAGAATCATATCCTAATAATTAAAATATCCAATGTGTAATGTATCAGAGTTCACCATCAAAAGGACATTTTGGGTAAACTTAAAAAAAATTTTGGATGATAAAATTATATTATATTAGATAAATTTATAAAACACAGAGAAGTATAAGAAATAAAATAAAAATAACTTAGAATCCTACCATTTAGAGATAATCACTTTAAAATATTTAGGTATATTCTCTTTCAATCATTTATTTCCTGAATATTTGCATATATGTATATTAGGGTTGTCAGCTAAAACAAAGGATGCATTTAAATTTGAATTTAAGATAAGTGATGGTTTTTTTCTTTAGTATAATTATGTCCATGCAATATCTGGTATATATTTATACTAAAAAGTTATTCATTGTTTATGTGAAATTGAAACTTAACTGTTGTCCTATACTTTTATTTGCTAATTTTGACAACCCTAATGTATGTGTATGTATGAATTTACTAAATTTGGTTTATACCATATACTTTTTTATAATCTCTTTTCAGTTAATATAATATTTTGTGGATTTTTTCCCACCTCATTAACTAGTCTTTGAAAACTAAAGTTTTAATGGCAAAAATGTAACAACTCACATTCTTTAAGTAATTGTGAAGAATTACAAATAAATACATACTACTCTATAAGGCATGTTTTAGTGATTCCTATAAGTGTGACTAATGGGGCAAAGTTTAAAGATCATTCATTTTTAAAGATTCTTCTACATATTGCTTTCCAGAAACATTTTATAATTTACACTTTCATCAACAGTGAGTTAGAAAGCACTTCATATTGCATTTTATTAGCACCTAGTATTGCATTAATTTAGAAAGCTCACTGATGTAATAAATTGCATTATTTTATGTACTTTTCTTTGATTATTGCTTGAGCAAAGAATGACCCCTTTAACTTATCAAACCAATGTGCACTTCTTGTTTAATTGATTGCCCATTCATGTCTTCTACATTTTTCTTCTGGCTCTATTAAAGATTTGTTATTTCCATGGACTCATATTAAGAATATGAGCATACTGTCTGCCACATGTGCTAAGATATTTTCTCCAAGTTATGATGTGTGTTTTAATTTTATTTGACATTTTCTGGTGTATAAATACTATTGATTTTTATGTAGTCAAAGATATCCATTTTTGTCTTTGATATTTCTTCCATTGTTTTCCTGCTTAGAAAGCCTTCTATGTCTCAAGGTCAGCTGTGTATTTGCCATTTTTTCCCCTTTTTTGATAGTTCCATTTTTAAAAACCCATCTTTTATCTATCAGCAATGTATTTTGACAGGAAATGGGAAGTGAGAATCCAACTTGAATTTTCCCCAAGTAGCAAAGTTTCCCACCATTTATTGACAAATTCATCCCTTCTCTCTCTGGATTGTGATGTTTCACTTACTGCATGTGTGGGTTTTATCCTATTCTTCAAGGATATGAATTCAACTGAATTTAATCAGGCTTCTAACTTTTTGATAAATGTGAGCAAATTTTTTCCACTCGGTGTTTTGTTAAAGTGGAATGATCATTTAGATGACGTATAAGGTGAGGAACTACCAGGTGTGGGCAAAAGAAATAGTGGCCTTAAGGTTAAAAAGCAGAGAGGACAAAGACTAAGTCTATCAACCTGTGAATCTATAATATCTACGATCAAAGAGAGAAGATGTGTGGCTACGCTTCCAAAATGATTGTAATGTTTAGTTATGATAGGTAATGCCAAAGTCGAGTTATACTAGAGTTTGTGACAAACTTCTTTTTTTTTTTTTTTTTAAAGATTTTATTTATTTAACAGAGAGAGAGACACAGTGAGAGAGGGAACACAAGCAGGGGGAGTGGGAGAGAGATAAGCAGGCTTCCCGCTGAGCAGGGAGCCCGATGCGGGGCTCGATCCCAGGACCCTGGGATCATGACCTGAGCCGGAGGCAGACGCCTAACGACTGAGCCACCCAGGCGCCCCTTCTTCCTTCTTTTTATCTCTTTGGACTGATTTTCTCAGCTCTCTTATCTACTTCACTGATTTTTTTCTTCAGTTCAGGCAAGTGTACCATTTAGCTTAAATTTTGTTGAAATTTTGTATGTGGGTATATGTATGTATGTAATTAAATTCTAATGACTATATCTTTTTTCAAATTGCTTGTTTCTCATAGCTTCAGTTCTTGTTTCATAAAGTCCCATTTTTTCTTCACAAACTCCCACTCAGTTATGGGTACACACTTTCTTAGGTGTTGTAATATAAAAGGGATAAGGTAAATATCACTTGGGACTTGGTCTTAAATATCCATTCCAAGGATGGCAGAAGGCAAAGAAGATGTGTTAGAGCTTTTAGGGTTTGTCCTCAAAAGCTCTTTTTTTTTTTTTTTTGGTGATATTAAATTGCTTGTGGATAAATTTGAGCTGTTTTGCATTTAATTTCACACAGCTGAGTGATCCAAGGGAAAATGGTCTCTCTAATCCCAACTAGTTCCACATCTGATCCTGGAAATTTCATCACAATATATGGACATTCATATTTCCAGGTATTATTTGCTCAACAGAGTGTTATCAGTACTCCATAAAAGTAGGAGTACAGAGTTCTTAACATTTGCCAAGTTAAATCCAAAAGGATACATTAGCAACATGCAAGCTGACTGGAGAAAACAAACATTAGGTAATAGCTGTATATAGCATATATTCATTCATCAATGAATAATTACCACTCCATGCCAGACATTGAAATAGGTACTCAGCATTCATAGGTGGAATGGTAGTCTGTTTGCCCTGACACAGCCCATTGTCTCAAGCTGCAATCCTCAGCATCACTGGTGTGTTGACGTTCCTTGGCAGAGAAACAGATAGAATTTCAATCAGAATGTTGGGAGTTGTGTATATCCCACAACCTGTCTCATATAGGCAGGGACTGGCGGCGAGCATATATCATAAGAGTCTTAACTGTGAGTGTTAGTTGCCAAAGCGTTGCCAAAGAATTACAGTTGCGTTCATTTGGGGAAAATGCAAAGGGAAAGGTAATTGGAGACCCAGGCCTGGTGTGAGGGGGATGGGACAATGAGGCTTGGAAAATGATAACCAAGGCCACCGAAGGTTACATGTGAAAGGCACATTGGAATGGAGTAGGCAATGCAATACGGATGCTTTCAGCCCATGTGCCTTCTCCCCAGGGCTGCTATGGGGTCGACAGCGAAGGAACACGAGCCCTGTGGAACTGGGGCCCGAGCAGGTGCAATGGGAAGGCTGCCCAAAGCAGTAGTTAAAAAATTTCGGGCTAGAAGAAAAAGTCAAGATTGGGAGTGACACAAGAGGATGTGGCAGTGGAGGCGGAAAAGGCCCACAGAAACTATGGGAAGGCAAGACAAACGAACAAACAAACAAACAAACAAAAAACAGCAAGCTAGAATCAGCCTGGGTTTAAACCAGGACTTGAAAAGACCCAAACATGTAGCTTAGCCTTGGAACTCAGAAAAGTCACCACAGCATTCATTTGGAGACATATAAACGTGTATTTTATAAAGTGCAACAGAAACTCTGTTAACCAAATCCTGTGTGACTGACTTGCCAGGCGGCTTGATGCTTCCCATTGTCTCCGTCAAGCAGATACATAGAGAGCGGAGTACTTACAGTTAGAAGCCTACCCCAAGCTAGGGTATTACTGGCAAAATGCAAAATGACATATGTGTTAAGCACTAGCTTTCATAGCAAAAAATTACAAAGCCAAAGATCTGACAATAGGGGACTCCGGTTCGTTCTGCCAGTGGGTCTGCACAATGGAGAGCCAGGCAGGGTTACCAGGGCTGAGGAGGTCTTTGTCTACTGCTGGGAGTAGTCCTCAGGATACACTGAGTGAAGAAAGCAAGGTTTACAGCTGTATCTTGTAGGCTACATTTTGTTTTTTAAGAAAGTGGGTAAACACAAACATAAATTCACGTTTGCTTATATTTTCAAAAGGAAACAATGGAGAGATAAACAAGAACCTTGGCGCCTACCCACCACGAAGCTTAGCAGAGGTGAATGCCAAACACTAAACCCAGGAAGCAAACAAAGATGCAAGCTGAGGGAATGCGTTCCCAGGAGGGGGTCCAGGTCAAGTCTGGGGACTGGGAGGGAAAGGTAGATGTTGGGTGCACCCCTGTGGGGGATGCTCTACACCCCCTGTTGGTACAGGAAGCAGAGCATGGGCAGATGGAGTCCCTTTGCTTGGCCCTCTGCGTGCCGAGGAACAGGAGGTACACAAGGACACAGTGAGTCTGGGCACTGAAATCCCGGGGCTTTGTCCTCTTTCTTCAATGACCTGTGTTCTGTCCCCTGGGGTCCTGTCCCTTGTGTCCTTGTCTTGATAGAGACATTCTTGTCTGCACTTGCAAAGCCAGGGAATAAGACTGGCATTTGAGATTTCTGTCCTAAATCAGACCCTGAGGTGGGGATTTGTGGGTGCGCTGGCTCCCTCTCCCATGCGGGGGCCCCCAAAGAGCAGTGGTTCTCCCCTGCTGTGTATTAGAATCACTTGATTGTCTGAACCAATGGTCTGGGAAAGAGCCAGGTATAGATAGACATTCTTTAGGAGCATCTCAGGAGATGCCAATGTCCAGCTGGAATTGGGCTCCCCTGTTATGGAACCACCCTGACAGGGACGAGGGAGAGGTATACCGTCACTGGCCCCCCCGGGCCAGGCTCTCAGACTCATTCAAGGGATGCTGCTTTCATTTGCAGGGAAGGAAGGCAGGGGTGAGGAAGGAAGGAAAGCAATTGTTTATTCATTTGCATTTATTTGTGCCCCTACTTCATTCCATGAAGGGTTTGGGGGGAACTGACAAAGGCAGTTGGGGCAAGTGGAGGAAGCTGTCCTTTGGGATGAGACTTGGTCACACAGATATGTGTGGGTCAGCCACAGATAATGTCACCAATGTCTCATTCTCCAGACACACCAGGATCTACAAGCTCTTTTAGCAGAAGCAAGTTTTAGAATGGTAATGTATTGGATGGGCCAGCAGAGACCCCAGAAGCAGGACCTGGAAGAGCAGTGCTGGCTGAGGAGCTTCTATGTCAGGGTGCCCCCGAAGGCAATCACTTCTCAGCCTCATAGAAAGGACAAGGTATGGGAGGGAGACCTGAGTCTCAAATCCTAAAGCTTGAGGCTTTGGAAACAAAAAATATATTTGAATATTTGGAATAACCAACAAGTGTGCAGCTGAAAGGGTCTTTGTCTACCAGTTTTGATGGACAGAAAGTATAGGGGCTAAAGTGGTAATACATATGCTGAAGATTTATTTTTTAACTTGTAAATGTGATCCTCGAAGGACAATACTTGAGGAGTTTCTGGATTTATGAGATTTAGGAGAAGCCACCATCAAGGGTTCCTGTTAACATGACTAATGGTTGTGGTCTCGTTGGTTTCTAAGCCTTTGGTAGTTAACACACCAAAGCCGACTCTTTTCTAAATTCTTTAATAAATGAAAGCAACAGATTCAGGCTGCTCTGAGCTGCTGGCCAAAGTCAACTTCCTGGAGACACTGAGGGATGAGCAGCTTACATCATTTTGTAGGGTGACCCCATGAAAAAGAATGTGATGCCCACATGTGAGACTGAGACCCTTGCCTTAAACCAAACACTGATGGAAGTTGCTGAGTCAGAGACTCAGAGGCACCCTTTCCATGAGTTCTGAGATACAAAGACCTACAGACCTTGCATCCCTATTAAATAATATTTATCCCTCCTTTGGGGTTCAGTCCAGATTGTGTGGCTTTCTCCATTCTATGTTTCTCTTTCACTTCACAAAAATAATTTCTAAAATGATATGTGTCATAGGAGAATTAGGTTAGGGACTGAAGCCCATGGAGCCTAGGGGAGAGAACAGTCTAGGAGAGGGGTGGTCTACTGGAGAATGAGCTGACCCAGCCCATCTTGATGGATGAGTAGGAATCAGCCAGATGAGACATTCAAGGCAGAGGGACCACTAAGAAAAACCGCAGGAGGGACAAGAATTGTGACCTGCCCCAGAGGTGGGCCCTCCTATCGTCTGCCTGCAGGAAGGATGCCTGGTGGCCTGGCCTGCTCTGCTCCTACAGACTGCCAACCAATCCTTCCCGTTGCAGTCCTGCTCCCCACTCCCAACCCTTGGTGTACCCGGTGTTGCCAAGTCTGGTGCATTTCGGGTTCTCGAGGGTCAAATTTTACCCCTTTTAGTTGCCTCCCTAACCCATGATGTTCTAGAAGGCTGGTCCCTCTGCTCTTTCACATCTCCCCCACTTCATTTGCTTTTCAACTGCCAGAAGCTTCTGGAAATATCTCTTTTACTGATGGCCTCTCTCTTCCTCTCTTTGTCCTTAGGTTTTCTTCTCTCTGCCCTCCTGGTTTCATTTTAGTGGGCTCTTTGAAGGGGGAGGGATAAGTACACGTGGATAGTATTCCACTTTTAACACAAAAGATTCAGGCTTATGTTGTGGTTCTTAAAATTTTTCTGTAAGAAAGTGCCTTACAAATATAAAAGGAAAAAAAACCCTCTCCGTTTCAAAATGTCTTCTAGTAGTATGAAATGCATACATTTCACCAAGATCTTGTATGTACATCCAGATGTCATCATTTTATTTCCCAACATCCCAGCCTGTACTTTAATATTCACTTTTAATACCATCTCCCTTCAAAAATGCCCACATATGGCACAAAAACAGACTCACAGGTCAGTGGAACAGAATAGAGGCCCCAGAAATAAACCCATGGTTGTAAGGTCAATTAGTCTAAGACAAAGGAGGCAAGAATACACAATGGGGAAGAGACAGCCTCTTGGATAAATGGCGCTGGGAAAACTGGATGCACACACGCAAAAGAATGAAACCGGACCACTTTTTAACACTACACACAAAAATGAACTCAAAATGGATTTAAGACCTAAATGTGAGATCTGAAACCATAAAAATCCTAGAAGAAAGCACAGGCAGTAATTTCTTTGACATCAGCTGTAGCAGCATTTTTCTAGATATGTCTCCTGAGGCAGAGGAAATAAAAGTAAAAATAAACTAGTGGGACGCCATCAAAATAAAAAGCTTTTGCACAGCAAAGGAAACCATCAACAAAATGAAAAGGCAACCTACTGAATGGGAGAAGATATTTGCAAATGATATATCTGATAAAGGGTTAATATCCAAAATGTCTAAAGAACTTATACAACTCAAATACCAAAAAACCCAATCAATCCAAAGAAGATATACTGATGGCCAACAGACACATGAAAAGATGCTCAACATCACTCATCATTAGGGAAATGCAAATCAAAACCACAATGAGATATCACCTCACACCTGTCAGAATGGCTAGAATCAAAAAGACAAGAAACAGCAAGTGTTGGCCATGATGTAAAGAAAAAGAAACTCTTGTGCATTGTTGGTGGGAATGCAAATTAATGCAGCCACTGTGGAAAACAGTATGGAGGTTCCTCAAAAAATTAAAAATAGAGGTACTATATGACCCAATAATTCCACAACTGGGTATTTACCCGATGAACACAAAACACTAATTTGGAAAGATATATGCACCCTGATGTTTATTGCAGCATTATTGACAATAACCAAATTATGGAAGCAATCCAAGTATCCAACAATAGACAAATGGATAAGGAAGATGTGCATGCACATGCACGCGCACATACCACAGACACGCACACACACACGAATATTACACAGCCATAAAAAAGACTAGATTGTATCATTTGATACAACATGATGGACTTAGAAGATATTATGCTAAGTGGAATAAGTCCGACTGAGAAAGACAAATACCGTATGATTCCACTCCTAAGTGGAATCTAAAAAAGAAACAAAAACAAATGAATAAACAGAAAGCAGAAACAGACCTATAAATGTGGAGAACAAACTAGAGGTTGCTAGAGGGGAGGAATGGGGAGATGGACAAAATGAGTGAAGGAGAGTGGGAGATACAGGCTTCCAATTATGGAATGAATAAGTCATGGGAATAAAAACACAGCATAAGGAATACAGTCAATGATACAGTAATAGCGATGTAATGGGACAGCTGGAAGGTACACTGGGGTGAATGCAGCATAATGTATAAACTTGTCAAATCACTACATTGTACACCTGAAACTAATGTAATATGGTGTGTCAACTATACTCAAATAAAACAAAAATAAAATAAAAATGCTCACATAAAATAAAATAACTCTACACAGGGTCAGAAGAGCCCAAGTTAACGCATATTGTCACTTCTTTTCCTCCCTGAGTTCTCTTATTTACTAAATTCCTCAGACAGCTTTTTTTGGGTTCACACATTGATTCTTTTTTTTCTTTTTATTAACATATAACGTATTATTTGTTTCAGGGGTACAGGTCTGTGATTCATCAGTCTTACACAATTCACAGTGCTCACCATAGCACATACCCTCCCCAATGTCCATCGCCCAGCCACCCCATCCCTCCCACCCCCCTCCACTCCAGCAACCCTCGGTTTGTTTCCTGAGATTAAAAGTTTCTTATGGTTTGTCTCCCTCTCTGGTTTTGTCTTGTTTCATTTTTCCCTCCCTTCCCCTATGATCCTCTGCCTTGTTTCTCAAATTCCACATATCAGTGAGATCATATGATAATTGCCTTTTTCTGATTGACTTATTTCACTTAGCATAATCCCCTCTAGTTCCATCCACATTGTTGCAAATGGCAAGATTTCATTTTTTTGATGGCTGCATAATATTTCATTGTATATATATACCACATCTTCTTTATCCGTTCATCTGTTGATGGACATCTTGGCTCTTTCCATAGTTTGGCTATTGTGGACATTGCTGCTATAAACATTGGGGTGCAGGTGCCCCTTCGGATGACTACATTTGTATCTTCGGGGTAAATACCCAGTAGTGCAATTGCTGGGTCATAGGGTAGCTCTATTTTCAACTTTTTGAGGAACCTCCATACTGTTTTCCAGAGTGGCTGCACCAGCTTGCATTCCCACCAACAGTGTAGGAGGGCTCCCCTTTCTCTGCATCCCCGCCAACATATGTCATTTCCTGACTTGGTAATTTTAGCCATTCTGGCTGGTGTGAGGTGGTATCTCATTGAGGTTTTGATTTGTATTTCCCTGATGCCGAGGGATGTTGAGCACTTTTTCATGTGTCTGTTGGCCATTTGGATGTCTTCTTTGAAGAAATGTCTGTTCGTGTCTTCTGCCCATTTCTTGATTGGATTATTTGTTCTTTGGGTGTTGAGTTTAATAAGTTCTTTACAGATTTTGGATACTCGCCCTTTATCTGATATGTCATTTGCAAATATCTTCTCCCATTCTGTCGGTTGTCTTTTGGTTTTGTTGACTATTTCTTTTGCTGTGCAAAAGCTTTTTATCTTGATGAAGTCCCAATGGTTCATTTTTGCCCTTGCTTCCCTTGTCTTTGGCAATGTTTCTAGGAAGAAGTTGCTGCGGCTGAGGTCGAAGAGGTTGCTGCCTGTGTTCTCCTCAAGGATTTTGATGGATTCCTGTCGCACATTTAGGTCTTTCATCCATTTTGAGTCTACTTTTTGCATGTGGCATAAGAAAATGGTCCAGTATCATTCTTCTGCATGTGGCTGTCCAATTTTCTCAACACCTTTTGTTGAAGAGATTGTCCTTTTTTCATTGGACATTCTTTCCTGCTTTGTTGAAGATTAGTTGACCATAGAGTTGAGGGTCCATTTCTGGGCTCTCTATTCTGTTCCATTGATCTATGTGTCTGTTTTTGTGCCAGTACCATACTGTCTTGATGATTACAGCTTCGTAATAGAGCTTGAAGTCCGGAATTGTGATGCCGCCAGCTTTGCTTTTCTTTTTCAACATTCCTCTGGCTATTTGGTGTCTTTTCTGGTTCCATACAAATTTTAGGATTATTTGTTCCATTTCTTTGAAAAAAGTTGATGGTATTTTGATAGGGATTGCATTAAATGTGTAGATTGCTCTAGGTAGCATAGACATTATCACAATATTTTTTCTTCCAATCCATGGGCATGGAATGCTTTTCCATTTCTTTGTGTCTTCTTCAACACACGTTGATTCTGTGCCTTTCACTGTGAGTTCTCCATGGAGGTCCACCACGGTGCTTGAACTTCCCCTTCAGCCCCCCGAGACTACTGGTGGGAGGTTGTGAAGATGGTGGTGAGGAATGAGATCATGAAGAAGAATAGATCAGGACAGAGCCTGGAACCTGGCTGGGCACTCAGAAGACTTTTTTTTTTTTTAACTCCATATTTTATTATGCCTTATACTTTTCAATCATACTAATTTTTCTTCAATTTATTCCATGACTTGAGCTCAAGTTTGGCCACTTTAGGTCCTGACAGCTCTTTCAGAGCATTTCTAGTCTATCTTGTCCTTTCTTTCCTGCTGTGAGCCCCTCATTGCCTATCAACGGAGCTGCAGGATCACCTAATTGGGTGTTTACCAGCAGGGAAAAAGGCCAAAGGAAGACTAAGTATTTTGCCTAAAGGTCAAAACAGTCTCTTGAGTAAGAACGTAGATCTTATTATTTATTTGTCTCTCCTTGAGACAATTAGAAACCCATTGACCTACAGCAATTGTGGGTCCGGAGCATCCACCCTCCTTCCCCACTTATTTAAATTTACTTTTTTAACTCTGCAAATTCATAACTTCACATGCATTTAGTTTCAGCAGTGCTGCATTCTTTTTGGTGGTGGTGGCTTGCTTGTGTGTGGGTGCTCCGAGGCTGGCTCAGGCAACTCTCTCTCCTGCCCTTCACCTCTAGCAGAAAGCAACCCCAAAGAAATGCTCCCAGTTCAGCGCAGATGTGGCCGAGGCCATGGCCTTCTTTGATTCCATCATTGCGGAGCTGGATACAGAGAAGCGGCCCCAGGCTGCTGAGGCAGAGCCTCCAAATGAGGACGTGGACTTTGATGGTGAGTGCTCCCCCCGCCAGGGGGCAGGGGGTGGGTGGGTGGCGGTCTCTGGAGTGGGCTGTCTGATGAGTTATCAGGAACCCCACCTCGGAGTAAAGGGAAACTCGCATCCACACTCGGGAGCCCCGCCTAGGGCTTGCTCTTCTCCTTGGGGGCCCTTGGCTTTAGGTGTCCCTGCATCCACCACCCGACAACATTCACGGCCATATCTGGACAAAAACTCCTTCCTGTGGTCCACTGGCCAAAGCTGAGGCAAAGCACTAAAGAAAGGGACTGGGGGGGGGCTGGTGCTATATGGCTGTGAAGACAGAGTTTCAGTCTTTCAAGATGAAGTCCTGGAGAGCCGTCACTCACCAGTGGGGACATATTCTGTACTCCTTAACTGTGCACTAAAAGATGACTCAGATGGTAAATTTTATGTTATGTGTATTTTACCACATTTTTTTTTTTTAAAGAAGAAAAAGGAGCAGAAACTGTATTTAAAAATCTGGCTTCTGACGCTCCCTGAGCTAGTTTGGCACTCTCTGCTGGACCTGAGTGACCCTTCATCTGCTTTGTCCCCCCTCTGCCCACAGGGCCCTCTGAGGCCCTCATGATCAGTGCTCTGAGGATGATGCACAGGGCAGGAGAGGAGCAGGGGGCCTGCCTAGGCCAGCCTGGGTCCCTGGAGAGAGAGCGAGCTGAGGGCTGGGCTGATGCTTTTCTCCGCCAATCTGTGTCACTGGCTTTCTCCTGGTGGAAAGTAAGCAATTTGACCACTTCATGAATTCAGCCCACTTTTAAATTCCATTACTTGACTATCAGTTTCTTTCATCTTTGACTTGTCCTTCTTGGCTTCATTGATGATGATTTTATTCAGGGATTACTGGCCCTTGTTACTGAGGGATCAGCTTTTGGTACCAATACTAAATAATTCTTGAGTGTTTTACTTAATGCTCAAAAGGTTGAAGATTACATCCTTGTGGTTTGTAGCTGGTCTGGCCCCTCAAAACACCTGTATCTGTGAAATTTAGGTTCTCATCGGGTTTGGTGGAATTTGACAGAAGGATACTCCCACCCCCCAAGCTCACTGTTTCCTGGAGGGGCATCTGCTCACCCTCCTCCCTGACTGCAGCCCCTCGGTCCCTAACAGAGGCCAGCCCTCTTCTCGACAGTCGGGCCTGAGGGACCCAGGACATGGGCAAAAGAACAGCAAAATCCACCGAGGATGAGAAAAATAGGATCTCTTTGCTATTTTGTCATCTGCTCTTTTCGCTTCACAGTATGCAGTACACCATGGGTGTCTTTGCAAGTCAGTACACATAGATCTGTGTCCTTATTTTTAATGAACACATCAATATTCTGCTGTGTCCCTAACCATAACTGCAGGGTCAGATCAGATCGTGCCCCCTGCTTGCCTTTCCCATCCTTTCTAAGAACCCGCTGTGGTATCTATGCATTTGTTGTGGTTCTCAGCCCGAGTCACCACATCACCTCTCCCGCTCCTCCCTGACGCTGAGTCCTCCTTTCCTGGGACTCCTGCTTCTCTCTTCCAGTGGCCACCAGCTCCCGGGAGCACAGCTTGCACTCCAACTGGATCCTGCGGGCGCCACGCCGGCACTCGGAGGACATCGCTGCGCGTGCTGTGCACGGGACACATGGCCAGTCTCGAAGGACCATGGAGTGCAGGACCATTGGCACTCAGAGGAGACTCGAGAGGCACCCCATTTACTTGCCCAAGGCTGTGGAAGGGGCATTCAGCACCTTGAAATTTAAGCCCAAAGCCTGCAAAAAAGAGTAAGTGCTTGGACCAAGTCGTACAACCAAGATGTTTTTGTGTCCTCCAGACTCCTGGGGTGGTTCTTAAGGTGCCTTGAGTCCCCATCCTATATACCAAAAATTATTTTTATGTATTTTGGGGGGAGGGAGATCTTTGTTAAAAATGTTTTTTCTTTTGGAAAAAAAAGTATAAGTGGAGTATAAGTCTATGCTTATACTCCAGCCTGGTTCACCCCTGTCACCACTCCTCACTGTCACTTCGGCTCTGGATCTGCCCTGCCCTTCCTTCTGGCCTTTGTAGCCCGCGTGCTTTATGCCCCCCTCCTCCATTGCTTCCCCACCCCCCCTCACCTTGCCACTGACAACCTGTGTGCTAGGAATTTTTAATGAGCGTTTGGGTTGAGGAGGGCATAGCACCAAGAGGGAACCAACACCAAACTAAGCAGCTGCCCCCGCCTTGGAAAGGCATTGGCCTGACTTAGATGGAGAACTTCTTGTTGGCTGGGCCCCTCCTGGCCACCTTACTACCATTTTTCGGCCTTTCTCCCTCCCGCTCCAACTCTGCCAAGACAAGTTACCATTGTTAGCCCCCAAATTCCTGTGGCCTACTCATTCAGGGCAGTAAGTACTCTCTTGCTCTGGGCAACCCAGGTCATGCTGTAGGGACCTCCCCTTTCACAACAGAAGGGTGTATCTGGGCTCAGCCACTTGTTTTTCTTTGTACAAGAGCCATTCAACTCTGATGGGTTTGGAGCTTTTCTAAATAGCATTTTTCCTCCCATAATAATGGACTACATACTGGACACACTGAAACCAGGCTCCAGCCCTCATCGTCCATCCTTCCCGCTCAAGGCCAGCCCAGGGGCCAGCCCCCATGATGACACTGCTTTGGCCTCTGCAAGGCCCAGCATCGGGGAGCATCTGAGGGTCTCCACGGGAAGAGTGAATCAGAGCATCCCTTCTCTGTGCAGCCAGCCAAGCCACACTTAAACCCTCTGCCTCATTCCTCCCTTCCAGCCTGGGGAGCCCCAGACAGATCCTCTTCAACTTCTCAGGAGAAGACATGGAATGGGACGCAGAGCTCTTTGCGCTGGACCCCCTGGCGTCTCCGGGGGAGGACTTCCATGAGACCGAGAACCCCAAAGGGCAGTGGCTGCTTCGAGAGAAACTCGGGAGTGAACAGTGCCTTGACTCCCTCCGGGCCAGTCAGCCTGACTCAGCCTGGGTCCCTGAGAACGTGGCGGCTTTCAGCGCAGCACACGGTGTTTGGAAGGGTTAAAAATGGAAATTGGAACCAAGTCAAGCCCATGAACCCATCAGCGCTGCCCGCTGGTGCCCAGTTAGTGCCAAACACACCTGCGGCCTCCCAGAGCACCTGCCTGAGGAGACTCTGGAGCCTGGCTCGCCTGGCACAGCAGGTTAGCAGGTAGGTACGGCCTGGCTGGTCTTCCAGCAGAAGGAATGGAAGGCCTTGAGTGGGAGTGTCCGGGCTCACTAACCCGGCCTCCCCTGGGGCCTGTTTCAGTTCTCTGTGCATCTGTCCAAGTGGCTGCTAACATTGTGCTCAGCACAGGAAATGAGCCCCCCCACCCCCCCCACTTGGATCTCTGGGCCAAAGTTGTCAGAAAGGCAGTTGTCTCAATGGGGCTCAGAAACACTCTGGTTACAAACAGAGGTTGCCTTCCTTTGTGCAGAATGCAGTTCAGGAAGCAGCTCCTTCTGCACTAGCACTCTCACGCTGTTCTAGAAACCTCTGCTGGATGACGCTGGAGATGGGGCCAATGCCCTGGCATTGGGAAGGAGTGTGTCAGGGCTCTGCCTTGGGACCTCACTATCTCTCCCAGCCCCCAAACCCAGCTTCACCTCCCACAGGTGGTGGGCTGGGGATGGCGGGAGATGAGCGGTGCTTTTCTTCAAATTATTGTCCAGAAAGTCCTTACAGACACCCCTGCAACCAGTTTATGGCAGGCTGTGCCTCTCCCCTCCCCCAAATAAAAAGAAAATCAGCATCCTTATGTTCTTTTGGACTAGAAAGGATTTGTGAGTTTAGTAACTATCTGAATCAGAATTACCTTTTAAATTGCATTTCTCACATACTTTTTGCATTTCTGCCTGCTCGAGTTTGAGAGCCACTGGTTCGGAGAATACATTGCATTTTGTTCATTCTTACTATTTCTTCTGGTATTTTCTTATAAAGAAAGAAGTCATCCATTGGTGCATGCTCATGAATGCAAGCGTGCTCTTGGGGATAAGGGAGGGAGACAGACGAGGACAAACCAATAATCCAAATTAAGCCCAGAATGCTCCAGGCTAAGGCTAGTCTGAGAACAGAACAGAGCTCTCCTTCCAGGCTCACGTAATGATATTCTTATTGTTGAGTTTTTTAATAAAGAACTTTTTATCTATGTGAACCCAACTATCTGATTCTAAGTATTTATAACTCCTACGAGAAGAAAAAAAAATACGCTAATAATTATGTGGCATTCTTAGAAATCTTGTATCAACACATTTCAGATGAAAATTTACTGGAAATGTTTTAATACTTGTCTTTATTATTATTTTCTTTTTGAGTGCCAATGTCAATGTTTGGGAGATTTCTTTCATTTTGTTGCTTATCCTAAACCCACTCTAGCCAGAAGCTTGACTGAAAAATAAATGTTTGGGAGATTTGTTTTATAAACTGCATTAAAGCACACCAAGTTAACATTGCCACAGACCTTTCTTTTCCCCAAATGTGGGCCTTGTTTTGAAGCCCCACAAATGAAAATTCACTACTGAGGATCATTTTAGGATGAAGGTCTTTTTACCCTGCCTCTTATCAAACTACAGTTTATCATAGATTCGACCCTGACATTATGTGGTGAAGACTCTGTGTACATTTTGCTTTACAGATAAGAAAAAAATAAACAGGACAGAGAGGATGTTTGGAGTCTTGATTTTTTTTTTTTTTTTTTAGCATTTATTGCTTATGGGACATGAAGCTGTACTTTTCTCTTTTGCTTCACGTTTTGTATATTTTTGTCTTTAATGAGACTATACACAAACTGCCTAAGAAATTCCGCGATTCAGAAACAGAAGGCTGGCTTGTCTTTGGGATGATTTTAGGTATTTGAAATTGGTGATAAACCCCGGGATCTGGGCTTTGTCTAGGGAATCCTGAGATGGGGTCTTGAGATAAATAAAATTTGAGACAATAAAAGTCAGTTCAGTAAAATCAGCTCATTTGATTGATTCTTTTCACCTGTGAATTGACCAGTTATTCAATCAGCTGCTCCTTGAGGCACTGTGGTAGCTTCCCCGGATTGTCTTGGTTTTGATTTATGGAAATATACCTATCTTTAGACAGAATGTCCAAAAAGAGGATGTGAGTTCCTGGCATCGGGCTTGTTCTTTAGACCTTGCTTTCTAGCTCCCACCACAATGTGTCTTCTTCACAAAGGAAGATCAATGGGGAGTTTAGTTGGAGCGGCATATCTCCAGCCCTTTGGTGGTAGCCCTGCAACTGAGAACATGGCTTCCAGGACAGAACTTTCTGGGCCCACTCTCAGACAGAGCCCAGAGGAGACTACATTCCCCTCATCACTGATGGTCTTTTCATGGTGAATTGGTTTCTTCCTGGGGCTGTAACAATTCCCACAACTTTAGGGGCTTAAAACAACATAAATTTATTCTCTTATAGGCTAGAGGTCAGAACTAAAATCAGTCTGACTGGGATAAGTCAAGGTGTGGGCAGGATTGATTTCTTCTGGAGGCTTTGAGGGGAGCATCCATCCCCTGGCCTTTTCCAGCTTCCAGAGGCTGGCTGCATACCTGGCTTGTGGGCCCCACCTTACGTCACCCCAGCCTTTTGCTTCTGTCCTCCTGTCTCCACCTACTCACTCTGATCTCCTGCCTGCCCCTTATATGGATGGACCTTTGTGATTATGTCAGTCCCACCTGGATGACCCAGGATCGTCTCCCCATCTCAGAAACCTCAACTGAATCAAATCTGCAAAATCCCTTTTGTCACATAAGGTAACATTCACAGGTTCTGGGGATTGGGATGCAGACATCGTGGGGAGACCGTAATTCAGCCCGCCACACACGGTATCACAAGGTGTTCTCGTCCTTCTTAGTAACCCAGCCTAATTTCCTTTTAAGCTAGATTCTAACTGCCCAATATCCATTGTGAACTCTGCCTTAGGTGTCATTTCCCAATTTCTTTATTACAGTTGCCACCCTCTAGTTTTGTGAAAGAGATTCTGTCTTGTCGGACAGCTTCTTATTTTGGAAAGACTTTCTGATTATACAAAATTACCAGGTGGAAAAACACAGCACTTCAACCCTGTAAGGATGAAGAATGGATAGCAAGTCTACATAAACATTGCTGATGGTCAAGAGTGATGTTTTCCTTCAATCAGTCTATCAAGTCCTTAGTAAGCAACTGCTGTATACCAAGCAAAATAATATAAGACACACTTTCTGCCCTTAGGTAATTGGCAACCTAATGGGGGGAAGATAGAACAAACATGGATCGGACATTGCTGGGCATTTACTGCTTCATTAAGCATTTCAGTCCACACACAAGAGGAGCTCCACACAAGCTGAGAGTGCACTCAGATCAAGGTGTTACAGAGAACTTCATGGCAGAGGTTCTCTTGAAAGACACCTTTAGACCCTGGCAGAGGATTGCTAAAGGCTGTCATTTAATGCACAAGCGTAGTTATCAGGAAAGTCACAGAAAGGGTACTGGCCAGCAAGGGGATGCCCTTGACTGAAGGGCAGGGTTTCTACTGAGCTGCTGTGGAAAGCCAGATTGACAGAAATCAAGGAGACTTGATCAGACAGGGCTCAAGAATTAAGCGTTATCCCACCTTGAACTGAAGAGTGGAGAGCAGAAGCCTCAGAAGATGCAATATAGCTGCGTGTGGGGGGGTGAGCCTGGAAGTGGCCCTGAAATGCTGTGGGGTTAAACCAATCCGAGCTCCCCACAGCCTCAGGAAGAGAGGCCCTCAGGCCCCCAATCTGACTTCTGTGGTGGATCGTGCCCACGGTGCCCTGTGGTTCACATGCATTCTCTGGTGATATCTGCTCCCACCTCCCTCCAATCAAACATGGCTGCCTTGGACCCCCCCAGTTCCTCATCAACAGCATGGGTCAGGGCAGTTCCTGAAAGGGGCAGGAGGAGTGTGGTGCTGGTGATGGGAGAGGGTGGGCAGACACACTTTGTAAATAAAGTGATGTAGCCATTTTGGTTGACCTCCCAGGCCACAGAGCGTATCAGAGCCTGCTGGTCATTCCCTTGGGGAAACTGCCCATGTTTGTTTATCCATTTGTTTGTCATTTGACAAAGAATATTGAGCATTTACTATGTCCCAGCCTGTGTCTGGGGATAGAATATAAACAGAGTCTCTCACGGAGTTTTTGGCTGGGGGGAGACACAGACCTTCCTCAAAGGGTTACACCGGCACACAGGAATCAGAATTGTGGTAAGTTCTGGAAGGGAGGCCTGTGGTGTCACGGAGAACTTGTAAGGGGGGCATCTGAGCTGGCTGGGGCAGGGTGGCTTGGGAAGGGCTTTCTTGATCCCACATAGCTTCATTTGTCATACTCAGATACTCAAATGTCACCTCCTCAGAGAGGTCTTCTTGACCACCCCATCTCAACCATCACTGCTCTTAATCTCTACCACGCATTAGCTGGCTGCACTGTGTCTACGGTGATCTAACACATGATTGTACACACATGCACACATATACACACTTGCACACACTCACTCATACACATTCACTTGTGCACGCTTGCCCCCATTAGATTGTGAGCTCCAAGAGGGCAGTAGCTTATTCTGTTCATGCTCTATGCCCTGTGTTCAGAACAGTGCCCACACCAACAACTGTTTATTGACTGAATGATTTACAGACTGCATAAATGAATGAAGCGGCAGTGAGCTGAGATCTTTAGGGGAATATGAGGCATCAAAATGTAAAGGGCTGGGGGCTACAGAGAGAGATTCCGGCTGAGGGAATGTCACGGGCAAAGGATCTGTGCTGGAGGGGGTATGGCATTGGAAGGAGTTTGAAGACATCACTGATTTATTCCAAAGGTATTACTGAGCACCTGTATGTGCTCAGAAATCTTCCAGGCCCTGAGAGTAGAACAGTAAGACCAGATCCCTGCCTTCAGAGCTTATATAAATTTGGTGGGAAGGGGTGTGCAGGCAGTAAGCAATCATATACTACTTGCATATATATTCAAATGTAATAACGTGTCAGGGAATGATAAATCCTGTGAAGTAAAATCGAGAATGGGAAGGAGGTGAGATTTTTAGTCAGAGAAAGCCCTGCAGAGGTGGTGATACTTGAATAGAGCCCTGCATGAGGCAGGGATTAATGAGACCAGGGGGAGGACTGGTCAGGCCAAGGGAAGAGCCCCCGTAAAGGCCCCAGGCAGGAAGGCATCAGGGGACCTTGGGGATGCAGGAAGGAATGTACTGGGTGGTCCTTGGAGGGTTCTGAACAGAGGAGTAGTACAATCTGATTTAATTTTTGAAAGATGACTGTGGCTGTTGGGTGGGGGTTTTACTGAAGGGCTCAAAGGGACAACTTGGGACACCAGCTGGGTCACTCTACTGTGGGCCAGACAAGAGGCATTGCTGGCTGCCTGGATGGGAGGACTGGGCTGCCACAAGAGGACTGGGTTGGGAGAGACTCTGAAGCAGGACTTACAGGCATTTAGGCTTGCTGGGAACTAGATACAGAGACACGGGGGTCTAGCTCGAGGCGCTAGTGACCACAGGTACCCTTTATTAAGCTGATTAACAGAGGGGCTGCTCAGCAGAGTTTTTCTGCAGGGGAATTGGGGAGAGAAATTAAAAGTTCTATTTTGTAGATGTTAACTCAGAGCTTTCTGTGGACTTCCAGGTGGGAGATTAGACACCTCTGTGTAGAGCTCAGGGGGGTGGCTGGATCTAGAGGTACGAAACCTGCCACCACAGAGACAGAATCTGAAGTCATGAGGAGATTCAGTCACTAAGATATCAAGTGGAAATCTAAAGGGCAGTGAGGTGGAGGAGCAGGCCAGAGTACCCCAACATTTAAAGGCTTGGGAGAGAAGGAGCATGTGTGGTGCAAGGAAAAGCATTTAATGAGGTAAAGAAAATGCTCCAAGTTTGGGGGAACAGAGCACAGATAATGGAGGGGGAGGGTGTGGGGCCAGCAGGGCATGCACCAAAGCCAAGTAAGAAAAACAGTCTTGATTTTGATTCAAAATGATATTGTCTACGTCCAGAGAGCTCACCGACCCTACTCACAAAACCCAGCTCCAGATTCCTTCTGGTTGTTTCTAAAGCTCCGGAGAGGCAGTGGAGTGTTATGGACCAGGGACCAGGGCGGCAAGCATCCAGCAGGCAGCCTCAGTGGCTAGGGGCCCCTTTCCCAGGGTGGGGGTGGGGCTAGGTGGGGTCAGGCCCTCACGCTGCCTCAGCCAATGAGCAACCACCTGCTCTCACCGGGTGGCCTTCTGTGGACCCGGCAGCCCTGGGGTGTAAATGTGGCCCGGTGACTTAGGCTCTCTGGGCCTCATTTTTCTCAAATGAGAATAGGGCACGATAATACCAATTCTCAACCTGCAGTGTTACGGTGAGGGAAAAATGAAGGCTTTCCGGTAAAGTGCCTGGTAGATAGTAATTGTTAACTGTGGCCATATGAAAGGACAATGATTTGCCACCATCACTTAGAAGAGTCAAAAATTCTGCCACAGACTCTAAAATAGCTGTAAAAGAGAAATCCTGAAATGTGTAAGACATGATTAGAGGCAGTACAGCCTCCTGAAATAACTGTTTGGAAGAAGATAGGACTGAACCAACGTAAGGTTAAGAATGTGCTCTTGAGGGACGCCTGGTGGCTCAGTTGTTAAGCGTCTGCCTTCAGCTCAGGTCATGATCCCAGGGTCCTGGGATCGAGCCCCGCATCGGGCTCCCTGCTCAGCGGGGAGCCCATTTCTCCCTCTCCCGCTCCCCCTGCTTGTGTTCCCTCTCTTGCTCTCTCTCTCTGTCAAATAAATAAATAAATCTTAAAAAAAAAAAAAAAAGAAAAAAGAATGTGCTCTTGAATCAGAGGTCTGGCTTGAGTCTCCACTGTTCCACTCAGTGGCTGGCTGGCCGTGGGCGTGATACTCAACTGCTCTCAGCCTCAGTTTCCTGATTGTAAAATGGCTACCTGATCATAAAATGACTGCCTCATGGGGTATAGGAGCCCCTAATGCAACAATGCACACAGAGTACTCCGCATAGGGTCTGGCACACAGAAAGCACACAATAAATATTGCAGCCAGTACTATTATGGGCTCATGAAAAATATCAATATATCAGTTATGATCAGTTGATTACAATGTGACAATCCTTTATCGTCATGCTTCCTCTACATATGGCCCCCAGATCATCTGATTCATTTGCAGCTTTTCCCAAAATTAAATGGAAGTATGGATTAGGGTAGATTTGAAGTTTGCTGAATTTGGTCTTAAATGAGTTTTAACAGGAGTGTCAGAGCTATTGTTTGATATGACCCCTCATCTCCACTCTTGCCTGGCTTCTATATGTAATTTGGAAAGGCAAATGTGTCTTCACTTTGCAGTCCCTGGACTCCCACCCCCGAAAATCATAGCCCCGTATGACACTGAGGGGAACTGCCACCGGGGAAGATGAATGACATTTTCATGATTAATCCAGACCTAGGGAACCAGTCCCAGAGGGAGGACTCACACCTGGGTCCAGTGTGCTGAGCTGTGTTCTTCCACATGTCTGCGTTTGTGGACATTCAAAGCCATATCCCATGGCCTCCCTTACAGTGGAGCACGTACGCAGCGGGCTGCTGGTATGTGGTCATTTGGCCACATGGTGGCACTTCACGCCTAATAATTCTGTTGGTCCTCTTTCTATATCCCCGAAGGGCTTGAAATTCAAACAGAAAGAGAAAGAAACATGCCCTCTTAGAATGACATAGATACCATTGCCAGAAAGCATGGGACTGCTAGGGAGGGTGGAAGTGAACTGGGTTCAACAAGGAAAAGCTTCAGCTCTTGCTGTTTTCCTCAGTTCTAAGGGGGAAGGCTCTGGTTCGAAATAGAAAGACCCAGAGTTCTACATTCAGAACCTATTTTCCAGGGTTTTTTCACAACACTGCACCAACTCCAGGTCCAAAGTAGAATGTCATCCACCAGTGGGGCAGATGAAAGAAAGCGGGCCTCCATGGACCACAGTTTGACTTTCTTGGAAAAAGAGATTTTTCTGAAGATAACACCTGATTTTGAGACAGGCCTCAGCTTCTTGTAGAAAAAAAGAAAGGGGTTATAACCCATCATTTTTATTCTTTTCTTGGAGGCTATAGAGACTTGGGACTGAGTTTGAATACCAGCTCCTACACTAGCTTTGGAGCCTCAAGGAAGCTACTTAACTTCTCTGTAACTCAGTGTTGTCATCTTTAAATGGAGTTAATGGTAATAGGACCTACTTTATAGGATTGTGGTAAGGATGAAATAATATTCACTGGAACCAAATGAAATTGCTGGTGTTCAAATCTTTGGCTCACAAGAACAGCAATTTCATGTAGTTCATCCTATAGTGTTTTGTGCCAGGCACATAGTGAGGCTTGGTAGAACTGAGTTATTATTATTACAGCTAGCATGACAAGGGTACAACAGGCACTTATTATGAAGATTTAGAAAATAAACCAAGACAAATGAAAATGGAAACATAGCATGCGAGTACTTGTGGGATGCAGCAAAAGCAGTACTAAGAAGCAAGTTCATAGCAATAAACAGCTACATTAAGAAGCAAGAAAGATCTCAAGTAAGCAACATAACTCTATGCCTTAGGGAACTAGAAAAAGAAGAACAAATTGAACCTTAAGTTAGCAGATAAAAGGAAATAATACAGATGAGGGTAGAAGTAAATGAAATAGAGAATGGGGAAAAAAATAGAAAAGACTAACCAAATTATAAGTTGGTTTTTTGAGAAGATAAACAAAATTGACAAAGCCCTAGCTAGACTAACCAGGGGAAAAAAGAAAGGGCTCAAATCAGCAATATTATAAATGAAAAAGGAGACATTACATCTGATACCAAAGAAAGCCAAAGGATCATAAGAGGCTACATGAACAACTATATGCTAACAAACTGGACAACCTAGAAGAAATGGAAAAATTCTTAGAAATATACAACTTACTAAGACTGAAGAAAGAAAGGACTAGAATAGAAAGAAAGGAAGAAATAGAAAATCTGAATAGACCAATTACTAGTAAGGAGATTAAATCAGTAATAAAAATTCTCCTAATGGAGGAAAGCCCAGGACCAGATGGCTTCACTGGTTAATTCTACCAAACATTTACAGAATAATTAATGGCAATCATTTTCAAACTCTTCTAAAATATTGAAGAGGAGGGAACACAAACTCATTTTATGAGGCCAGCATCATCCTGATACCAAAACCAGAAAAGGACACTACTAGAAAAGAAAACCACAGGCAACATGCCTAATAAATATAGAGGCAAAAAATCCTCAATAAAATACTGGCAAACTGAATTAAGCAGCACATTAAAAGGATCATTCACCATGATCAAGTGGGATTGATTCCTGGATCGTGAGGATGGTTCAACATACACAAATCAATCAATGTGGTATATCACATTAACAGAATGAAAGAAAAGAATTATATAATCATCTCAATAGACATAAAAAAGCATTTGACAAAATTCAACATCTGTTCACGATAAATGCTCTTAAAAAATTAGGTACAGAAGGAAAATATCTCAACCTAATAAAGGCCATATAGGAAAGCCCACAGCTAATGTCATGCTCAATAGTAAAAAGCTGAACTTTTCCTTTAAGATCAGGAACAAGACAAGGATGCCCACTCCCACCACTCTTATTCAACATAATACTGGAAGTTCGTAGCTAGAGCCATCAGGCCAGAAAAAGAAATGACAGGTACAAGTAAGTAAATAATAATAATAGTAATAATAATAATAGTAAGTGTTGGAAAAGCACAAAAAGGAAAAAGAAATAAAAGCTATTAGAATGGGAAAAGAAGAAGTAAAACTGTATCTATTGCAGATGATATTTTATACATAGAAATTCTAAAGACTCAACCAAAAAACTATTAGATTGAATCAATGAAATTCAGTAAAGTTGTAGGATATAAAACTAACATTAAAAATTCAGTAGCATTTCTATACACTAACAATGAATTTTCTGAAAAGAAATAAATTGATTCCATTTACAATAGCACCAAAAAGTAATAACATACATAGGAATAAATTTAAGGAAATGAAAGATCTCTACTCTGAAAACTATAAGACATCGATGAAAGAAATCTAAGAAGACAAAAATAGAAAGGTTTCCTCTGTTCAGGAACTGGAAGAATTAATGTTGTTAAAATGTCAATACTACCAAAAGCCATCTATAGATTCAATGAAATCCTTATCAAGATTCCAAAGGCATTTTTTAAAAAAGATTTTATTTATTTATTTATTTATTTATTTGTCAGCAGGGCGGGGGGAACAGAGCACAAGCAGGGGGAGCAACAGAGGGAGAGGGAGAAGCAGGCTCCCCGCTGATCACAGGACCCTGGGATCGTGACCTGAGCTGAAGGTAGACGCTTAAATGACTTGAGCCACCCAGATGTCCTCTAATGGCATTTTTTACAGAAGAGAAAAAGCATTCCTAAAATTTATATGGAACCACCAAAGATGACAAATAGATAAAGAAATCCTAAGAAGAACAAAACAGGAGGCATCACATTTCCTGATATCAAGCTATACTATAAAGCTATAGTCATCAAAATAGCATGGTATTGGCATCAAAACAGACAAACAGACCAATGAAACAGAATCGAGAGCCCGGAAAGAAATCCCAGCATATATAGTCAATTAATATTTGACAAGAGAGCCAAGACTACTTAATGGAGCAAAGACAGTCTCTTCAATAAATGGTGCTGGGATAATTGGATATTCACATGCAAAGGAATGAAATTGGATCCACATCTTACATCACCCACAAAAATTTACTCAAATGGATTGAAGACTTAAATGTAAGACCTGAAAACATGAACCTCCTAGAAGAAAACACAGGAATAAAGCTCCTTGACATGGGTGTTGGTAATGATTTTTTTTTAGATATGACACCTAAAGCACAAGCAACGAAATAAAAAATGAACACGCAGAACTACATCAAACTAAAAAGCTTCTACATAGCAAAAGAAGCCATGAATCAAATGAAAAGACAATCTGTAGAATGGGAAAAATATCTGCAAATTATACATCTGATAAAGGGTTAATATCCAAAATATATAAGGAACTCATACAACTCAGTAACAAAAAACCCCAAAAAACAATCCAATTAAAAAATCGGCAAAGGATCTGAATAGACATTTTGCCAAAGAAAATAGATAAAAGGCCAACAGTTACACGAAAAGATGCTGAGCATCACTAAGGAACAGGGAAATGCAAATGAAAACCACAATGAAATATCACCTCACATCTGTTAGAATGGCCATCACCAAAAAGACAAGCAGTAATAAATGCTGGCATGGATATGGAGAGAGGGAACCCTTACGCTCTGTTGGTGGGATTGTAAATTGGTACAGCTGCTATGGAAAACAGTATGGAGTATGGAGGAGCCTCAGAAAAGTGAAAATAGAACTACCAAATCATCCAGCAGTTCCGCTTTTGGGAATATATCCACTAACTTGAAAACATAGCTGCATCCCCATGTTCATAGCAGCACTATTTACAATAGCCAAGCCATGGAAGCAACCTAAGTGTCCATCAGTGGATGAAGGGATAAAAGAAGCTGTGGTATGGACACACACACACACACACACACACACAGTGGAATAGTATTCAGACATTAAAAACAAGGAAATCCTACCATCTGCAAAAACATGGATGGCCCCAGTAGGCATTATGCCATGTGAAATAAGTCAGACAGAGAAAGAAAAATACTGTATTATCTCACATATATGTAAAACCTTTAAAAAAAAAAAAGAACTCATGGTAAAAGAGATCAAACTTGTGATAACCAGAGGTGGGGGGGGGGGGAGGTGAAATTGGAGGAAGGTGGTCAAAAGGTACAAATTCCGGTTATGAGATAAATAAGCACCAGTGATGTAATGTACAAAGTGATGATTAGCTGACACTGCTGTATGGTATATAGGGAAGTTGTTAAAGAAGTATATTCTGTGAGTTCTCATCACAAGAAGAAAACTGTTTTCCTTTTTTCTTTCTTTTTCTTGTATCTCTATGAGAAGTGGATGTTGGCGGAACCAATTGTGGTAATCATTTTTCAGATGATATGTAAATCATGCCATCATGCTGTATACCTTAAACCAAGATGCCAATTATTTCTCAATAAAACTGGAAGAAAAAAAGGAACCACCCTGTCTTCTGGAAAGTTTTTCCTGAAGATTAAACCTTGCTAAGTGCCCTGTTGTTTCTGCATGCAGAAGTTCCAAATATGAACACATGCCTGAAATAAATCTGGCTCCATTTCGCAGCTATATCCTCAGCCGAATAATCTCTACCTGAAGCCATCTTTCAATGAGATATTAGTCCCTCCGTGGAGGAAATCAAGACCAACCCCGCAGCACGCTTGGTGCGAGCAAAGTTACACAGAACTCACCTCTCTGAGAGCACCCTATGCCTTGGGCTGATACTGAGACTCCTCTCTCAGTCTCTCTGATGCACTCCCATCAGTTTATCTCTTCTATGTCCCAGTCCCTCTTAGCGAGCCAGGTGAATACTAGCTAATCTCAGTTTCCTCCTCTTGGGCTCACCAAGAGTAAGGCAGCTTAGAAAGGCAAAGACCAACAAACAAAAACCAGATAATGGTTATATTTTATCAGAGAAAATCTTCTTCCCACGTACTCTTTCCTTGCCCTCTTGCTCTCATTTCTTTCCTCAAACTATACGGATCGACTCTAGTAACCTCCCTATGGTTTCTCACCTCCCCCGCCCACTTGTCATGTACAAAAGGAAAAGTTTAGGTTTCTCATTACACATGAGACCTAGTCCGTAGACCACAGGAGATGAGAGGTGTCTTATAGGGTCTCATTACATATCATAGAATATGGATAAATGAGTGTGTTTCCAGACATATGTCCAATTTGGGAAATGAGTTTCTTCAATGCACCAAACACGGGTTAAAAGTGAGGCCAGATACAGAAGAGAACATGCTGTTTGATTTAATTTATATGAAGTTCTGAAGTTTAAGAGCCAGCAAAACTAATCTATCGAGATTATCAGAAGAGTCATTGGGGGCGAGGGGCCGACTGAGAAGGCACGAGGGAGCTTTCTGCGATGATGGAGATGGTTTATCTTTTTACTGGGGTGTGAGCTGGTGAGCTCCCCAGGTGGAGACATTTGTCAAGACTCACCCAACTGCACCCTGAAGACCAAAAGAAGTAGCAGTGAAAAGTGGCCCTCAGAACAACAGTTACAGTCTGGGCAGGGGGCCCCTTTTGTCGTAGAAGAGAGAAGGGAATTTCCATATATGGGAAGTTCCTCACTAGGCTGTCTATGCCATTGAGAAACATAAAACGTCAGCCAATTTTCCAGACAGTTTCCAAGTCCAGGGACGTTTTTCTCCATGCACACACTGCCTATGTCTTTTCAAATGTTTACAGGGTATCTAAAATAGTAGTCCTTTGGGTGGCAGTTGTAATTAGGAAAATGGGCAGTGAAAATTAACACATACCGTAAAAGAGAGATGATTGCTCCACCGCCATATACAGTATTCTTACCACATGGTATTCACCGAGGAATCCAACTGGTCCATGCAAGCTCAGTCTCGTTCTAGGGAAGATCCCCCCTTCCTCGTTACCCTGAGGATGAGGCTGCCGCCGCCGCCCACGAATGAGATGCCATATGGTACTTAACATCAGAATCAGAATGAGCTTGTGCTTTTTGTGTGAGATACTGAAATTTATTAGAAAATCAGAAAGCCTAATTTTCACCAAGTTCCTGAGACCTGCCATCTGCTGCATGAGAAAGAAAATGGAGTTGTTTTTTTTTTTGTTTTGTTTTTTTTTAACCATTTACTTATTGTGAAATGTAAGAGTGCTGGCGTGTTTGAAAAAGCTGGGTTGAGGGCTGGGGGCGGGGGTGGTGCGGGGTGCAAAAGAGAGAGCCGGAGCAGGCCCACTTGGCAGGGGAGAAAAGACTGTCAGCTGAATGGTGGTGGGGGCCTGGGAAGCATAATTATGGAAATCACCTAGTCCAGAGCCTTTTCTTCTCCTCCTGAACACATGTTCCTTCGGCGCAGGAATAGCACAGAGAGAGGCCAGCTTTTGAGAATAAGCAGTCTCTGTTTCAGAAAGGAGGAAGAAGGGTCTTAAATAAGTACCAGTGTGTCAGAGTATTAGGTCTTTCTGTGGAGGGGGTGGTGTGAGGAAGACAGGAGGAGGGGTGACAGACAAGGGAGCTTACTGGGTGGGGAGGCAAGGGGAGCTTTCTAAGGCGGATGCAGAAAGAGGGGGGGCAGGCCGGGAGAGGGATCTGAGTGGGGGTGGGGAAGGAGAGCCTACTGAGAGGGGAGAAATCTTTCAACATCGTTTGGAATTTGACTGCATGTGTTGGGTGTTGGGGGTACAAAGCTAAAGATGCTTTGTCCTTTAAGGAGGGCATGCCAGATGCCCGGGCATTCATTTCAAGGGCATGCCCCTGTCCCTGGCTTCGTAGGTTCACGAGATGCTGCCATGGCCATGTGTCACATCCATGGGGCTGTCCTACCCCTCTGCAGAGCCGTGCAACCTCGAGGGCTTACCCAACCCCTTGAGCTTTATTGTATTTACTTTTACTCTTGTTTTTACACCAAAGCCGGCATGTCTGTTAGAGGTGCTGTAGGCACCATTCACTGGACATGGTTGGGGACCGGGTTTCTTACCTCTGATCACAATACTGAGGAAATAGACCCCGAGGAGATAGGTTACCAGAGCCTGAATGGAGTGCGGATGGGGAGGAAGGTAAGGCTTTAAGGCACCAGGGAGTCTCACATTCTAACATCATAGAGTCAAGTTCTGGTCAAGGCAGGCCATCTTTGGACCACGTCCAAGGAGGTTTAATTAAAGAAGAACTAAAAAGACCTTTCAAAAGGCAATTTCATCTGCAAGGCAGTCTTCCAACAGGATCCCAGGGGCATCCTGAAAGTCAAGTTCAGGGTTCTAAGAGTGCTCTGGGGGCAGAGGGCTCTGTGGCTGGCCACCTGGGAGCATAGCCCACACCTCTGCCTCTGTACTCTGGAGGTGCTCACCATGGTGACATCACACAGGAAGGTGACTGACTGTGATCTGTCAAATGAAAGGATGAACGACTTTGCAAAAGCCTCCTGGGCTTCAGGAATCCTGGCCTCCCCCTTCAGCCAAGCTAGGAAAGAATGCGTCATAGAGAATGAGATGCCAACCTCTCTGCGGGGGGATTGAGTGGGAGAGGGAGCAAAGTGAGTTTCTGAATTTGCAGCAAGATTAGGCGGGAAGCAAAAGGAAGCCCCAGAGTCCAGCAGGATCAGGATGTGCTCGCCCTCCGAGCCTTCCCCTACAGGTAGGGAGTGCTCTGCGGGTTTCTGCGGGCTCCAGGCCCTGGAGGCTCCAAGCTGCAGGTACGGTGCTGTTGTGTTGGCACCTCTGGGACAGGTTCAAGTTTCAGGCTGAACCCCCAAGGAATTAGCACCAGGGAGGTGCACCCCGAGGGGAACCTGGCAGCGGGCCCCACGCATTAGCTGGTGGGGCAGCCTGACTTTTGACTCCCTCGCTGACTAAGGACTCAACGGTTAGCTCCTTGCTGCAAGGCCAGTGCTCAGCTCCTGATCTCCCTGTGGACGCCCAGATGCTACAAGACAGGCTTCGGGAGATGCCGGCCGTTCTTCTGAATGCCTGGGGGACGTGTCGGTCAGGAGCTTGGTGCTCCCCCAAGACGGCTTCTGCCTGAAGGCAGCCGCTGCAGCAACATGGTAAGGGCCTCCCAGCGTCCTCTGTCCTCCCTTCCCCTCGGCATCCACGCGTGGGGCACCTCTTGCTCAAAATGCACATTCTCGAAGAAAAATGGCTATCGTTTCCCCGAGCATTTGCTATGTGCTCAGTGCTTCATACCTACGATCTCATTTAATCCTCACCTCAAACCAATGAAGAAGGGACCATTCTCATCCCCATTTTCCAGATGAAACAACTGAGGATGAATGAGATCTGGGGAAGGTGCGGGGTCAAACAGCTGGTAAAATGTGGGGCTGGCCAGCAGCCGGCAGCATTCCTCTACAACCCCAGCAGTAGTACTGTAAGAGTAAGCACTATTAGTTCAGTTTGGCTCTTAAGCCGCCTGGGCTCAGAGAGGGTAGGTGATTTCCCCAAAGCCACGAAGCTCTAAGGCACAGAGACAGAAAGCTATCTGGCTCCGAGCGCAAGCTGTTTCCTCTAAGCCCCACCCCCTCTCTGGGCTCACTGAGGCTGGATTATGTTCTGGGGCCCCAGCCCCCCAGCCAACAGATGGCAGGCCCCGGGAGCAGGATTAGATATGGAACGTGCAAAGTGATCTTTGCAGGAGAAATACTTAGCTAAACTTAACATTTTCTGACTTTTTCTAAAAAGGGAACAATTGCTTCTTTTGAACACTGATGTTTCTTAAAGGTACCACAGCTACTCTCCAGTGGTCCTCAAAAGATCTGGGTGCCACTAGCCAGTGAGGGTCCCTACCTGCCTGGTAATGTAACTAGTTTAAAGGTGTTGGTTCCCGAGTGTTAGAGAATTTGGGAGCTGTTTGTCATTCTTGCCCATTCCAGTCAGGCCCTCAAACGTATAAGGAGTGTGTCTTGGTGAGAATCCCCGTGAACTGGTGTGTGAGCAGCAAGTACAAAAGATCTCTCCCATATGCAGGACCAGCCTGTCAGCTGCCTCTTTTTTTGCTCTCTCCAGGGGTGGAGAAAGTCCCGTGATTTTAATATTCAGGAGAAAGCGTATTTATAACCAGCAGAGGGTGAGGGGGTTGCCCTCCGACCTATATGTTCAGAGCCCCCAAATGGCTACCTACGCCACTGACTTCAGAGACCACTGAATGCCAAAGACCTGATGCTGGTCCTAGAGTGCATGTCCCACTGACCCTAAACTCATTAAATTTTGAGATACGTGATCCCATGTGGTTATAACTCACCAGCTGATACGCCTGCGCCTTGCTTTCCTTTGTCACACACTAGGAGGCTTAGGCAGCGGGCATGGTATTTACGTTGGCCTCGGCACTCTCTTGCAAACATTGCTAGGATAAACAGTTGCTATCTTTGTTAACATTGAATTGATTTTAAATGCCTGGAGATATTTAAACATTTTCATGCTTTCAAACTCAAGGCTTCAATTCAGTACTTATTTGTTCAATAAGTATTTATTAAATACCTACTACGTGCCAGATACCATCTGGCCAGTTTAGCTGCAATACAGATAAATTATACATACTTCCTGACCCCAAGGAACTTACAATTTAGCAGAGGAGAGGGGAAAAAACGATATGCAAAAATGATGTGAGTGTGTGTGTGTGTGTGTGTGTGTGTGTATGGGTAGGTGTGTCGATAGATGGCTATGTAGATAGATAAATAGGAAATATGTGCGTGCACATGTGATGTGGTAACATAACAATCCTGTGGTAATAGGGACACAGAAGGTGAGAGTCTGGGACATAGGGAATGCCGGCCAGTATCCGGTGAAGGAAGCGGGAGCGGTTCTAGAGACAAGGCAACAATGGAGCCAAGACTTGCCACGGAGTGACTGAGCAATGAGGAAGGAAACACCATCAGAGAAGGGCCATCTGTATTTGGGGAGAGGGGGAAGGCATCTGGGTAAGCCAAAGGCAGCCGCGGCAGGGACAATGGAAACATAGATTTTGATGGTTCGAGAGAGCGTTTTGAATGCCAGGCTACCGTGTGGCCTTTTAAATGAGTCACACGTGGGGGGGCAGGTGGAGCCAGGACGAGATGGAGTGAAGGGAAAAGACTTCATTTTGGTGTGGAACTGGAAACACAGCCAAGCGGGGTGGACAGTGTGTTCCCAGAAAGAGCTGTTAGGGCTCAGACCCCTCTTCTTCCTGCTGGCATCGGCCTCTCTCCCTTTAAGAAATCCCCATACATAAACATCCAAACTTGTAAGTTTTGAGCCTGATATTTGTGAGACAGAAGGATTCTTTACTTGATGAAGATTTTTTTTTTAAAACTGAGTTCCCTTGGTGCTTTCAAATCTAATCCAATCATCACACTCCTAGGTTAGGTATCGCCGTGCTGTGGAGATGGGTGGCCTGCATGGGTTGTACTATCCTTCACCAAGCAGAGGCATTTATAAGCTTCTTATTTAAAAAAAATTTTTTTTTATCTGAAGGAGGAAAGAAGGAAGATTGCAGATTAATGAGCAAACCAGGAAGAAAACTCTGCTAATCCCATTGCTCTTTCTTTATTGTTAGTTTTTTTCTCCCTTTATTTTCCTCCACTTTTGATGTCTTCCTCTGCAAACACACCATTCCTGACTCATTTTTATAAAGAAAAGAGAATTGTCCTTTCCCTGCCTTTTTGACATGGCATGAGGCGAGTGCCCTTCCTGGTCCCGGTCTCGAACCCCATGCCCCTGTTGTGTTTTTGAACTCTTTGTTCTAACCAAACGATTCCCCATTTTGGAGATGATTACAATGAACCTCTTCTAATTCTAGTCTGATTTCAAATTTAGCTCCTAGGTTTTCTCTATGGAAATGACTTCTCTAAGTTGAGAAGAAGCACAACTATCAAACCAATAAACTCACAAGAAACAGGGAAAAAGTATAATTCATTTCGTCAAGAAGATGCCTTTGTACTTTTCCTAAAAGAAACTGTTCAGATGTCTATGACTGGGGATTTCATGCTTCATTACTCATATTTTCCCTCTTGTTTTGTGTTCTAGTACGGATTTATCATCACCTGTCTGCAATCCCTTGTGATAGAGAAATTTGGTGAAGAGACCTGGGAAAAATTGAAGTAAGTATATTTAAGGAAAGATGGCGAATCCCCCCCGGTGGTAAGACTCCAGCGTTTTGAAGGTCATGGGTTTTTACTAACCTTTTGATAAGGCAGTTGGTTGTTAGTAGGGATATCAGTTCAAGTACCTTAGACATACCAACTAGATACAGAATAAATCTGCTATACCGTGTCTGTGTTTAAGGAAGGTATTAGCCTCAATTCCTAAACGCAGCCCGTGTGAATAAGTATTCTACCTTTAATGTCATGAGTGAATTCTTATTCGCTCCTCTTGATCACAGAAGAAAAAGCAACTGCCTTATTTCCAATGTACATAAATGGAGCTGCCAAAACCTCACAGAAGAGGGGTATCCCTTTTGAGTTTAGCCAGAATCCCTGTTTAGGAATTCTTTTTTTTTTTTTTTTTTTTTTTTTTTGAGAGGGAGAGAGAAAGAATCTTAAGCAGGCTCCACACCCAACATGGAGCCCCACGCAGGGCTTGATCTCATGACCTGAGATCATGACTTGAGCCGAAATTAAGAGTCAGCCATCCAGGCGCCCCCCTCTTTAGGTATTCTTTAGTTACCTGTTACAGTTTTTCCTCTCTGCTTCCACCCAGAAAATGCTGAACAAGGTTACTTACATCTTCACGGGGTATCCTGTCTGACTCTCTGTAAGTTTGTTCTCTGTCTGCCTTCTTGAAGGCTCCCAGCCTTAAAATGTTAGAGGACTGGACTGACGGGTCTCCGAGATCTCCTAGTCCTGTGAAGAGGGAAGAGTAAAAAAATAGGGGAAAATGATTGGCTTCCTCAGTTAATTGAAACAATTGGCACTGCCTTGCCTATTAAATCTATAAAATGTTGAAATGATAATAAGCAATTCTGGTGAAGATGCAGCAAATGAGTAAGTGCTGATGGCATCTTAAGTCAGTGTAGCCCTTTTGGAAAGCAATTTGACAACATGTACCAAAAGCTGCAAAAATGATGAAATCCTTTAAAGCAGTAATTTCATTCTAGAGAATTTATTCTTGAGAATCTAGTCCCTTAGAAACAAACATATCTATCTATACACACACACACACACACACACACACACACACACAGATGAAACATAGCCTATATTTATAAATAATAAAAGAAACAATTATCTTTAGTGTTCAAAAATAACCCAAAAGTCAAATGGAATGACAAGAAATATGCATCATTACATGGGATGCTTGCAAAGATTGTGAAGCAACCTGCAAAATTTTATGACAATATTAAGTCCAAAAGACCAGAAACAAAACAATAACAACAAAAAAAGACACAAACTTACGTAGTTACTGGGTAGATCACACAAATGAAGGGAAAGACCAAACTAGTAATGACTAGTAACTGAACTAGAAAGATGAAGTGCTGGATGACTTTTTTTCCTAATATCTATTCCCAAATTTTCTATATTTTTTCATGGCTTTTGTAATGTCAAAACAGTTTAAAACGCTTAGTGCAAACTTTCCCTCACTCCTTCCTATTCCCATTTTACGAATAAGATAATTAGAGCCGAGAGTGCAGGGGACTTGCAGTCCGTGGGGCTAAATCAGGAGGAGGCAGACAGGCCCCTGCTGCCCGGGCCCCGGCTCCACGCCCTACACAACGGCCAACTGCTCATGCGTCATATGTCCGACCCTCTTCTGGAAAGGCAGCCCCGGGCCATTTCCACAGCATCTCCAGGGTAATTTTCTTAAAAGCACCAGAGGTTGGGGTGGGAACAAGTAGCTCTGGCCTCACAGAGGCAAAGAATACTCATTTCTAAATATTTCAAGGAGGAAGGCTTAATAATTATGATCAGAGAAAACTTGGACTAGTCCGTGGTTGAGAGATCATCTGGCCCAGATCTCCTCATTTTACAGATGAGAAAACTGCAGCCCAGAAAGGTTAAGTGACCTGCTAAAGAGTGCACAGCAAGTAGGCAACAGGGCCAGGGTGTGGTATCTGTTTCTTGAAGTGCTCCTTTTCCACCCCCTAGGCTGCCCCGAGGAGAGAAGCATTTGAAGACTCTGAGACTGTCTTTTTATTTTTATTTTTTATTTTTTATTTTTTATTTTTTTAAGATTTTATTTATTTGCGAGAGAGAGAATGAGAGACAGAGAGCATGAGAGGGAGGAGGGTCAGAGGGAGAAGCAGACTCCCTGCCGAGCAGGGAGCCCGATGTGGGACTCGATCCCGGGACTCCAGGATCATGACCTGAGCCGAAGGCAGTCGCTTAACCAACTGAGCCACCCAGGCGCCCCTGAGACTGTCTTTTTAAATTGCTATTATATTGTAAAGGGTAAACTCAGCAAGAAGAGGAAGGAAAAGCATAGTCTTATCTTAGGCACTTAACTTTGGGCCAGGCTCCTTCCATAATGATCTTATTAAAGCCCCAGAAGAACACTGGCAAGGCAGGTTACTGTCTCTGCGAAAAACCCTGGGGGATTAAGTAATTGAAGAAGCCATTTTGCCTGGGTGATGTAATAATCTACAGAAACACTACAATTATACCTGGAACTTGGGAACTAGGTGCCAAAGGCCCACATCAGATGGGAAACTGGGATCCTTTGCTCTGCCACAAACTAGAGAGGAGAAGGTCAGCCTGCCAGAGGGCCAGCAGCCCCTACCAGGGGACCGTCAGTCTCAGAGGAAGGGGAGGAAGGTAGGTGTGGGTGGACACTGCTGGGTGGGCTGGGAACCAGCTTGAGAAAGAGGGTACACATACTGAGAGAAGTCACCAGGTATGGCTGCGAGTCCCTGGGGAGTCATAGTTGGTTTCAGCAGGAGGTGCCTCCCCTACAGTCCTTGGGACCTGGGCAAGTTCCTTAACCACTCTGTGACCCAGGTGTTTTCAGCATAAAATAATGACCCTAGAAGTAGCTAAGCACATCGGGGCTGTTGCAAGCATTCAACGAGATAGGACAAATGAGATGCTTAGAAAAAATGCCTGACCTGTGGTAAGCGCTCACCAAATGTGAGGCGTGTGATTGAAGGTGATGACTACTGTTGGCTTGTTTTCAAGACGGCGGTCCCCAGCTGGGTTGGGGAGAGGAGGAGGAGCCCTACGGTGTGCACCCACACGCCTGGACTGGAGTCCTGGCTCTGGGTTTGGAACTGTGTGTCCTGGAACAGGTTGCTTCACCTCTCTAAAGCTGCTTCCTCATTGATAGAAGGGGATGATGCACCCCTCTTCCAGGGTTGCAGAGAGAACTGAGTGGAAAAATCGATCCCCAGGTACACAGTAGATACTCAGTAAGTGTGGTTTCCCCTCGAATACGCAGGTGCGACGCTAGGATTACACTACATTCGACATTAATAGGCATTACTTTGTGGCTGGTCAGGTGACTGTGACTTCCATCTTGAAGAGATGATGTTCCTCTAAGATGCTCTCTTTGCCCAGAGAAGGACACCTGGCTTCCTAATATTAGCATCATTGGGTGGATGACATTGCCTCTGTTCCTTTTTCGGACTGGTCTCCCCAACCACCAGTGTGGGGCATTGTCCAGCCCTGTCTTGAGGACCCCCATAAATACTAGTGACCAGCTTATAAGAGGGAGGGGGGACTGACTTTTGGTGATTGATTTTTGATCCACGATGCTTGTATCATCTGAATTCCTGGTTAGAACTTTGAGCCTCAGCTTCTCAGGTGGCCCAAAAGAGTCTGTTTTGCCCAGGAGAAAGGCCAGGGCTCTAGAAATAACTGGAAATTACCAGATACAGCTGGAGCACTTAGACATGAGTAGAGGTAAAACAATAAACGTGTTCAGTCCGCGGCTTGCGGGCGGCTGAGAGGCGCTGTTTACAGAAGGCCGCTTGCATGCCCCCACATTACAGAGCAGATGCAACGGGACCAGCCATGGGAACCCTGATCGGTTAAGATGTTCAACGTATCTTTGTGAATCCAGGGAAAAAAAAAAAAAAAGCTTTCCATGTGTAAGTAGATGGAAGTGGTTTCTTCCTTTTCGGATCCTTGGTATGCCCTCCCTGAGAGGAATGGTCCATTTTCTCTTCCTGCCCCCGAGGAGCATTTCTCATGGCATTCCCAATCAGGAAGCCCAGGAAGCCCGACCACAGGAATTCCAAGATGTTAGGACACTGGAAGGAGGGGTGCAAAAGGGTGCAAGAGAATCCGAAAGAGATGTCCAGGAACCAAGACCTCAGGGAGGCCATGTCCGGAGTCTGTGTGGCTAGGCTTTACATCTGATAATCTTGAAGTACCAACCCTGTGCTTAACTGAGTCTCCAAGGATACGCTTGTATATACAGCACTAGACATGCATGTGATCGCGTTGGAAACGCGTCCTTAAACCAAAAGCAAAGCCTACCTAACCAGCTCAACCAGCAATGAAAATTGCATCATATTAGAACTCATTGAAAAAAAAAGAAACTGTAGTGCAGAAAACTCAGCTTATAAAATGCAAATTAAGGCAAGATCATTTGCTGTGCAAAAGGATTTGCTTCAGGCTACGTTTAAATAACAAGTTCCCTGGTGCTTATAAAATAGAATTTTAGCTGAAAAAGAAAAACCCATCAATTCCTACACAACTTTTAAAAAGGAATGATTAGGTAAAATGAAATATGTCTCCAGACTTTATGACATAAATTTTATTTTATATGATATAATCAGAAACAGATGTTTCTCATCCTTTGCCTGCATTGTTTATTTCTCTCCCATATAACCTAGATTTATAGATTTCTAATTATGAACCACTCTTTTATAACCTTCTGGCTAAAATCTTTATCAGGACTTAACAATGAGAAGCAGCTAATAGGTTGGGAAGAGTAAAGCCTCTGGAGTCAGATCAACCTTTACATTTTGCCGGTATCATTTACTAGCTGTTTGACATGGGCAAGTTTACTTATTCAACAAGTATTTATTTAGCTCCTAGTGTGTGCCAAACAGAATTCCTGGCACTGGGAACAGTGGTGAAGGGAACAGATGAGGACTCTGTTCTCTTGGAATGTGTATTCCAGTGTGGGGCTGGGGGCAGACAATAAGCAAGTATCGTGCTAAGTGCTGTAAAAATATAGGGTACTTGATAGTGACCAGGGATGGAAGATGTCAGTTTCTCTGAAATGGTCAGAAAAGGCCTCTCTACAAAGGTGATATTTGAGCTGAAAGGCAGGAAGAAGCCATATTTGAGTTAGGGAATCATATGTGTTCTAGGCAGAGAGAACAGCCAGTGCAAAGGTCCTGAGGTGGGACTGGGTTTGGTAAATTCGAGACCCAGAAGAAAACTCAGTGTGACTGGAGCATCATGATTGAGAGTCTGATAGGAGATGGGAGTGGAGACATGGTTAAGGATCAGAATATATAGGTGGCTAAAGATGGAAAGGAGTGGGAATTTTATTCTGATTGCAATGGGTAACCGAGGTCTCTGAGCCTTGGTATCCTCACTTCTAAATGGAGGTAATAATGGTAGGCTCCTCACCCATTTGTGAAGACACAGGTGAAGTGTCTGGAACTTAGTGCAGGATGTTGCTTGCAAGGATCAGCAATTCACTCTGTGAGCTAAAGTTTAAGGAAGTTAGTAGGAGTCAGAGATGGGCGTTAGTAGGATTCACAGAGCTCAACTGCAGAAAGTACAGAGAGACCACACAGGACATGGAAGGTCGGTGGGCCTCTCTCCATCTCTGTGCCTCTTTTCATGTTCACTCTATTTTCCTGGCTCTCTCTGCAAGTCTCTTAATTTCTATTTCTCCCCAAATTTTCTATATGCCCTTTCAATTTAAGAGATCACAATCATTTGATAGAGAGACCCAGTTTCTCAGTGTCTCCATTCCAGACACCTGAGACAGAGGGTTTGCTGGGCTGACTTTGGTCAGGTGCCCATACCTGGACCCACCAGGTGGACTTTGGAGGGTAGGGTCCCTGAGAAGAGGTTCTGGGTAGAGCTGCTGTGAATGGTGTATTCTCTCCACTATATAATCAAGTATGGGGGGAAGGGATGGAGGTCTGCCTGATTTACGTATGCATGAATGGAAGAGGAATAAATGAATAGTAGATGGAGAGGCTCTGAGAACCTTTGAGATCATCTTTGAAAATATGTACACGTGTCTGCATGTATTTTCTGGGGAGAGGGTACATGCTATTCATCAGAATTCCTAAGAACTCTATGACCTAAAAAGTTCAAGGGCCCCTGCCTCTACATTTTCAGGATTTTGTTCTTACTAAATAAGAAATGCTCCTGACATTCTGATATCTGAAAAAACATCATTTCAAATACACTGACAAACCGAGCCAGAAACAATCAGGAGGGCTGTCGCTCATCCTCCTTCTGCTATGCCTCCTCCATCCCAGCCACTCGCTAAGCCTCGCCCACTCCCTCCATCTTCTCTGCTTTTCCCATAAATAAGGTCTAGTTAAAAAGTAGCTGAAAACAGACAGCTTCTATTTTTTAACTTTTATCAAGGAATGCTGCCTGTCTCCCCACTCCCACTCCATTCCTGGCCATGAGTGTGCTTGCTGATTTATCTGGCTGCCTAAAATCATCAGAACCTCAAGGGTTTTGAGAAATCAAGTTGGTTAGTATGTCTCAATGGGGCATTGAGTATATCAGAATATTCAAGGGCTTAGAACATTTTTAAAAAATACTTAATATTATGATATTATTATACATATAAAAGAGAAAACTGTTTTTCTAATAAAGACCATTGAAAGTAAAGCTTGAGAAATAGTTTTGTTTGGTGGGAATACATGGAAGGTAAATTTAGCAGGAATAGAAATGGGTATTATAAGGCCTGAAACTTAAGTAATTTGGAGGGCCTCCTTTAAAAAATAATATAAAATTACAAATAAAAATTTATCTACAAAAGTGAGTACTTATTTAGAATGAGGAAAAAAAAATTAAAAGCTGACAGATAACATTAACATCAAAGGTCCAAAAGGTAGAACATATTTATTATTATTATCATTAATTATTGACCTACTTTTATATTTTTCCCTGCATCTTTGGCTACTTGTGGCTTTCCTGTTCATATGACAATGATTTAATGAGA
Source organism: Halichoerus grypus (assembly GCF_964656455.1). Taxonomy (NCBI): domain Eukaryota; kingdom Metazoa; phylum Chordata; class Mammalia; order Carnivora; family Phocidae; genus Halichoerus; species Halichoerus grypus. The sequence continues at coordinate 60,119,393 of NC_135715.1, read as the reverse complement.
TCATTTTCCATCAAGAGAATGGAATGAATGTTCCTCTAACATGGCTGGCTGAAAATTATTTTTATTGTGTTTTATTTTTATTTTATTTTATTTCTTTAATTTCATCTATTTATTTGACAGAGAGAGACACAGCGAGAGAGGGAACACAAGCAGGGGCAGAGGGAGAGGGAGAAGCAGGCTCTCTGCTCAGCAGAGAGCCCAATGCAGGGCTTGATCCCAGGACCCGGGGATCATGACCTGAGCCGAAGGCAGACGCTTAACAACTGAGCCACCCAGGTGCCCCTATTGTGTTTTATTTTTATTGGTAGCTTAGACAAATGTCTTTCTGTACGTCTATAACTTTCCAGGCAGTTTCTTACAAGGTGTGCCTCTTTGCTGGTGGCAAGTTCTAGGAGAATGCCGGCCCTTTATCTACTTGTACATGTCTCGCCCCTCTGCCCCCAGCTGCCCACTGCTGTTACAGGGCAGTTCTCCGCGAGAAGGTGGCCCCCACTCAGGGAGTTGCAGCCTCTCCTTCAGATGCCTATTGTGGGGGTCACATGAAGGTCTGGATGCTTTTGAGGCTACCAGGGGGAGGTGGCTCTGGGGGCTGGGTGGCCTGCAGTCCCTCCCAGAGGCACCCAGGACCATCATCAGGGCATATAGGGTGGACCTTCCACCACCCTCCCAGCCTGGGGTGGCTCCAAATGAGGGAGGCTGGGCAGGGCTGCTGCTTTCCCAGAAGCCTCAGCTTCCTTAGCTCCCAAAGCAAATCTGATTCACCATGGGCTTAAGTGAGAAGTTCTCAAACAGTTTGGCCTTAGGAAGCCTTTTTTAATCTTAAAAACGATTGAAGACCCAGAGAGCTTTTATCTATTGGCATTTACTATATTGGAAATTAAACCGGAGAAATTTTAATAGATGGTTATTTCTTGATTCGCCTAAAATGGCAATATAAGTCTATTACATGTGAGCATAAATAGCTCATTTTTATGAAAAATAACTATTAGCCAAATAAAACAATTAGTGAGAAGAGAGACATTGCTTTATATTTTTTTTGCAAATCGCTTCAATGTTTGACTTAGGAGAAGAATGCTGGATTCTATTTTCTGCACTCTATCTATTGTGATCTTTGGTTTTCGTTGAAATTTATGAAGAAAATATAGAAGGAGGAAGCATTTTCAGGCTCTTTTCAGATCACTGTGGAGGTTCTTTTAAACCTCACAAAAGCTCCACTAGGTGGTAGTTTTTCCAAGGTCAGTTACAATGTTGAGGGCAAATCCTTTGGCTTCTGTTGCACTTTGAAATATCTTTTGCCATCATTTTGAACTATCGTGCATTAGTCATTTGGAAAATATTAGCTGGCTGAGTTATGCAGATCTTATGAATATTGCCATAATGCATCATACAATATCAAAATCACATTTGTCAATATCACCACACTCTCATCAAAGCCTCTAAGAATTGGGAAGCTAATGAGCTCACAGTAGCAGATGCAAGTTTTCCAAAATTCCAATTCTCACTTAAGAGCTTGAGTTTTATCATTGGCAACAAATTCTGTCAGTTATTTTCCTTGAAGTGACAAGTTAACTTTGGTCTTTTTTTTTTTTTTTAAGAAAATGTCTGCCAAATATCCAATTCTGAATAACTGTTGTCCGTCTGTCAGTGGTTCTTTAAAGTAGAAATGATGTTCCATGAGAAAAGTGTCTAATTCGACTCACAAAGGCAATCATAAAAGTGCTTTTCCTTGAGCTGACCTAGGCCTCCTTGTGTAGACAGTGGACATGCTTTCTGCACTTCCTGCTTCGTCATGCAGAATGTTCAAAAGATTTAATAAAATTGATCAGTGTTATTGCTTCATTAAGGACGATTTGACATGGAACTGGCTTTTTCTTTACCACGAGTGCATGGCAGCAAATATGATTACTTAGTTCGGTTTAGTACCACTGACTTGATTCATGCTAAGGTCCTAACGGGTTTACCTACCAATGCTTTTGAACCATTAGAAGACATTTTAACCAGTAAAAAGGGCAAATAATGTCTTAATTTTATTATGAAAATAGTTTTGACTTCTTGGACTCTAGAAAGCTTCCTAGGGTCCCCCCCACCCAGGGGTTCCATGGAACACACCTTGGGAACTGCTGGTTTAGGTGCCAGAGTCATTCTCAGTGAATCTACATTGCGTGTTGGCTGGGAGGGTTGTACATCAAAATCTCCACGGAAACACTGACCTAACCTAATACTGTCACTGTAAAAATCAGAAATGGAGGAACAGCGAGATTTGTTTCAAGTCACGCAGCTCGACTGTGGTAGGGTCAGGATTCGTTCCTGGCTCTACTGACTCACATACAGTGGACACGTAAGCCTCTATCAAGTTAGGTCTCTCACGCTTCGTAAACCTCTTATAACTCCCTGACAGACTGCTATTGTGTGCCAGGTACAATGCTAGGTATTGAAGACAGGAAATCAAATGATATTTGCCTGCTGTTTGGGGCCCATTGTCTAGGAAGCCTGGGGACAGGTACATCAAAGGTTACAGGTGCAGCCAGTCGTAAGGCAGGTAAATAGCAGGGACTCGGGAGCTCAGAGGAGGGGTGCTGGGATCTGACGGCAGCTCATAATGACCAGAGCTGGTGATTCTCAGGCTAAGTGGGGAAGGAAGAACAAAAGTTGGCCAGACTCTCCTTCCTGTCGGGGAAGAATCCGTGGGAAGGAAATGGCATGGCTGGTCATAGGGACTTGGGGCATCTTGAGGAATGAGGAGGGGAGGTGGCTGGAGGTGAGGGGTAGGGTGCAGGGGCCAGGTTGTATGTGTCAACCCAACAAGTCTGGAGTTTGTCACGCAAGCCTTCGGGAGCTGGAGCAGTGGGCTAGAGCGTTGGCCAGAATGACAAGCTGGGACTTCTTCTAAATACCAGGTGGTCATGACACCAGGACACCAGGTCATGGCACCATGTAACTCTCAGGGCCTCTTCTTCCCCAACTACACCTTGAGTCACATGGTTACACACAAGTTTGTAACAGGAATTCCCTACCTACCAGAAAGGAGCTCTTGAAGGAACGATTTCCCATGGCTTAGGATGGATCCCATTTTCTTGGCCTGAAACTTGCTACAACGTGCTATTTATTTTTCCTGTGGGCTTTATGGCTCACTCTGGACTCTTAGAAACCATTACCTCAGTTTTGTAACACTGAACAATGTTAAGATCTGTAATTTGTAATGTGTGGCCTTGCCAGACTGAATCCTAGAAAGTGTTTCTGAGCAGTGGTTTCCAAACCTGGAGAGTCATCTGAGGCAAGTGGTTAAATAAATATGGATTTCCAGGTACCACCTCCAGGGCCCAGGAATCTGCATGTTTATTTTGATCCCCAAGTTATTCTGGAATAGGCAGTCTGGCCCTGGTTTCCTGCCCAGTTATTTTGGGTATCTATTCCTATTTTGGTCCTAACTAAACTAACTAAAAAGGAACACACATTTAATGGCTGAGTACTCCAGTTAAAAACTAATTTGTCAGATCTCCTGAATATGTGTATATATGGTCACCTCTGTGGTTGGCATTTTTCACATTACATGAAATATGCTCCTCTTTGTGTGATTGGAAATATCAACTTACTTCATTTCCCACAATGCTTCTCCAATCCCCAATCTCTTCAAAATGTTTTTTCTTTTTTTTTCTTTTCTTTTTCCTTTCCTTTCCTTATTTATTTTTTTTTAGAGAGAGAGAGAGTGCAAGCAGGGTTGCGGGGGGGAGAGGGGTAAAGGGAGAGGGAGAGAGAAAGAATCCCAGACTCCCCATCGAGCGCATGAGCCCGATGACTTGGGGCTCAATCTCACAACCCTGAGATAATGACCTGAGCCAAAATCTAGAGTGGATGCTTAACCCACTGAGCCACCCAGATGCCCCTTCAAAATGTTTTGTGATGGCCATTTTTCTCTCTTTCCCTTCTTATCAGAGGTATTGCCATCTCATAGGGAGTCATCAATTGGTGTATTTATTTATTTATTTTTATTCTTGGTGAGCATATTGTTTCACTATAGCAGTTTGAATGACTGTATATTGCAAGTGTACACGGACTCTGTGGGAAGTGTTACATGCAAGATCACCGAGATCGATAAACAAGGCTGACAATTCCCGTGCAATCATAACAGTCTGGGCATGTCTGGCATTCCAGAAATGTGCAACATATATACAAACCAAATAAATATTTGACACTAAAGTGTTATCAGCTCAGCCTACAGGAAAGAAGAGGCTGCCAGACCCAGACAGGGAGGAATGGGTGGTCCCACCAGAAGCCTGAGAGGTGGCACAGAGCTTGTTACATTTTCAAGGGTCTTGGAGATGACATAATCCCTTTGGGGGCCTTCTGAATAAATTATGATAACACGTTAAGCTTCAATATGGATCTTGCTCATCATGTTTCTATTTTACTCATAGGCATAGAAGCAGGGTCCAAGTTTTCACAAAGGCCCACAGGCCTGGGGGGAGTGGATGGAGGGTGATGACAACATGGCAGAGATCATCCCGCTTAAGGGAGGGATGGTGGTTAACAGCATCCTTTGTCTGCCCCGGGCCCAACATCCAGCTTCTCTGAACAGCTGTGTCTGATGATACTTAGAGACCACTGTACGGACAGGGACCAAAATAGGAAGCTTGCAGGTGGAGAGAAACCCAGAGAGCTTCTAGCTCAGTGATGGTCATGTGCAGGGGCAAGTCCCCTGTAGGCTGTTTGAGAAGCTCTAGCAAATGCATGTGGGGTGGGGAGGGGAGCATGGATTTAAAAAAAAAAAAAAAAAGGTTAAGGAACACTGATCTTACCAACTACCTCCCTTACTTTACTGATAAGGAAGTCGAGGCCCAAAGAGAGAAAGTAATTTTCCCTCAGAGCTCGTTAATAGCAGGGATAGATTTGGAACCAGAGTGTCCTGGCTGCCGGCTGGGTCACCCCTGGCACAGCATGGCACCTCTGTGCTCTTGCTATTATATCAGCTTCCCCCTGCATCTGTGTGGAGTTTCTTATTCTCTCCTTTCACTCCTGTTACTCTCTCTTATCCTCATCAATACTCCTGTCGGAAATGTGGGACAAGTGTCATTCTCCCATTTAACAGTGAGGAAGATAAAGGCATGGATAGCTCAGGAAAAAAAAAAAAAGATTTAGGAATGAATAAGGATCTTCAAGTATTAGAGGGCTGGTATCTGGAGGTAGGAGCATCCCTGTCTGCATGTGCCCCGGGGGCAGATCCAGGACCCGGGAGAGGGATGGCAGGTGGCAAGTGCTAGAGCTGTGTGGGCTTCAGAGCTCAGAACCCAGGACCCTCACGTGTCAGCTGGGGGATCCTGGCAAGACAACCTCTCTGAGCTTCCATTTCCTCCACAGTAAGTAAGATGATCACAAAGAATCTGTCATTGCCATGGCCAAAAGCAGATGCCCAATAAATAGAAGGTATTATCAGGGTCTAGAAGTAGGTTTTAGTTCATCATAAGAAAAAACCTTTCTATCAAAGAGAGCAGTCCGTAAATGAAATGTGCTGCCTTGCAGAGCAGTGAGCTTCCTGCCACTGGAAGCATTTAAGAAGAAACTAGAAGACTAGCAGTCAGAGGTAGTATAGAATGGAGAATTGGACAATTGGGAAATTTCACACTTCTCCCAATTCCGAAATTCTGTGCAGTGATCTGGGATAAACTCAAATGTTTTGTATTTTTTTCGGTTCTTCAAACATTCTCTCTGCTGCCTTGGAGCCTCTTCACTCTGCCCAGAATGCTTGGCTTTGCCTATCCATCCTTCAGTCTCAGAGGAACCTCCCTTTCTCGGGGAAGCACTCCCTGCCCAGCCTCCTGTCCCGACTTGACGGAATTGCTAACTGCAGTTGAATGGTTCACATAAGGAGCGAGCCAAGAGGGTAACTCCCGGGTGAAGCCACTTTTCACCGGGTTTGGCTAACTGTTACAAGACTAAAGTCCACCCATAACTCCTAAAACATAGCTAACCATGTTTCAAAACAGTGAGATTCGCAAGCAGCTGTTCTCCTTGCTTCAGAGCATGAGGCTCTGGGACCTCTGAGTTCCATGTTCACTAGTGTGTGTTGGGTTCTTAACATGCGCCAAGCACAGTACCTCCTGCTGGGGCTTCAAAGATCAAAATAAGTCACAAGCCCATGCTCAAGGAGCACAGTCTAGGGGGGAAGACTAATAATCTTGATACCAACTAGGGAAACACATAGCCTACTGTGGATCCTTGAGAAGGGAGCTCTTGGCCCAAACTGGGGTCCAGGGAAGACTTCTTGGAGGAGTTGACACCTAAACACTCCATGGCCTCCCATTCCTGATGATCAAGAGTGTGATCTTATATCTTACTCGGTCAGTGGGTATATCCTGGAGGCAGAGCTCCGGTTAGTTGCTGGGTTTTCATTGCCCCTTGATTTCTCTTTCAGAGCCTCTGCAGAAGTGCAAGATGCCTTCATGACCTACACAGTGTATGATGACATCATCACCATTAAGCTCATCCAAGAGGCCTGCAAAGTTCTGGGTAAGGAGGAAGAGGGCTTGTTTTGGTGTCTTAGGGCTGTCGTACTGAAGTACAACCAGTTTCCATCATCCACAGTCGTTCTGTTAAGTCCCTGCGAACACTGAGTTAGCAATCCTGAGCCATTGCTCTGAGAAGGACAGGCTAGGTTCTGGAGAGACTTTGGTCACATTTTCATCAACCGATAACTATATACCCTTGTTTTGGGTGTTTCTGTTTCGAGATCCCTTATTTCATATATATTGTTATTAACATCAGATGTGTGGGCAGGAGCACTATAACTCATACCTGAAGGAAGCTTCTCTAACACACATCTTTTGTCTGAAAGGCACATCACACCCTTCTTGTACTTAGGAGCACTAGGCAGCACTTCAACATTGTTCTTGGGGCATTTTCAGCAGCACAATCACCCACAAAAAAGCACAAAAATGTAAAAACATAGCGCGAAGTGGATTGCAAAAAGGCCACTTAATTTAGAGTATGAGAGATGAGACAAGAATGCAGAGCACTGCCTCATTTGACCTTTGCTAGAAACGTGTGTGTTGGGGGAGCTCCAAGTTTTTGCCACTGCACCTGCTCTTGAATGACTGCAAATGCTCTGTGGGACTGATTTTGGGCTTGCAGATTCATTTTAATGAGTGGGTCAGTTTGCAGATATGGGATCTGCACATGATGAGGCTCGATGGTACCACAAACTGGGTACTTTAAAACAAGGGAAATCTATTCCCTCATAGGGAATAGGTCAGGGGGCTGGAAACCTGAAATCAAGGTGTCAGCAAGGCCATGCTCCCTGGAAGGCTCTAGGGAAGAGTCCTTCCTCTTGCAGGTTCTGGTGGTCCAGGTGCTCCCTGGGGCAGCATAACTCCACTCTCTGCTTCCATCTTCTCCCCGTGTGTCTATGTCTCTATGTCCAAATCTCCTTCTTCTTATATATAAGGACCCTGGTCGTATTGGATTTAGGGCCGACCCTAATCCAGTTACCCACCCTTTCCATTTGAGTAGCCTAAAGCTTCTCACAGCCAAAAATCATGAATGTCACTCTGAGTTTCATCATCTGTACCACCACTCTCATGGGTGGCCTTGATGATGGCCTTGACAGAGGTTGTAAGACCTTTGAAATGGATCATCATGATTACCTCTGGGTGTTGTGGGGAACAGCTTTGGGAATCCTCTGAGGCCAACCACACTCGTGTTTATCTGGAAATAGAGGTGGTGTGTTTTGTGGAGGTGTTGAGGGCCCTTCTTCCCCATCTGCTCTGCCATGGGATGTCTTCCCATCTATCCAGAAATGAAAATGCCATTGACAGGGTCATAATGGGGGGCCCAATGTGGATGGTCCCACTTACAATGCACCTCTACTTCCAGGATGATTCCTCGCACAGATGTATCAGCAAGGGATGGTTTATTATATTAACTTGCTCACTCCCCAGGCCTGGATGGGAAGAGGTTCAGGACAAAGTGAGAATACAGTTCTGCCTCTTTCTAGTTTAATGACTGAGGACAAGTTACTTACTCGGTTATAGTTTTCTCATTGGTCTACGAGAATAATATCTACCCGTCAGAGTTATTTTGAGGATTAAATGAGATGATATATGTGAAAATGTCAAATGGGCTATCTGGCATAATAACGGCTTTCAAAATATATTTCTTTCTTTCTTTCTTTCTTTCCTTCCTTCCTTCTCTCTATATTCATTTCCTATTTCTCAATAAGGTTCCACTTGGAGGTTCCAAGTGGACATGGATTTTGGTGGAACACTTCAAACCAGTCACCCTCCTTTCCTTTACCCTTCCTTCTCACCAGCACGGAGCACATAGTAAGCTGGGGCCTGGGGAGGAAGGAGTTTCTACTGTCCCAGGCTCCAGGGGGCTTGTGCAGGAAGGTGAGAGAGTCCCCTGGTGCTTCCAGGTTCTTTGATGACATCCCTCTTTAGGTCCCAGTTGGACTTCCTTTGCCTATTCTTATAGGCACTGTGGCTTTGGGTCATGTTGAGATGGCATCTGGGGATTACTGCAGGCAGACTCCGTGTCAGCATCCTCTGCCTGGCCCCCAAGACCCTGGGACAGAATTGTTGCAGGTGTGGGTGAGGCTCGGGAGCTCAGGGCCTTCAGGCTGGATCCGGTACAGCCCCCAGGGGCTCAGGCAGCTGGGGCTGTGGTTTCCAGCTGTTTTTCCTGGAGTCTCTGAGGGCCCAGCAAGTGGCCTTCTGTCCTCAGGACCTCCTCCAGGGGTGGTCACAGGTAAAAGCCCGCCCTAGGCACGTAATAGTGCTGGAGAACGTACCAGGGCAGTTAGGTAACGCTAAGCCTGCAGACAGGTGGCTTCTCCAGAATGCAGATGTGTCAAGTGCTGATGTTGGACGAGGCCCTGAGTTTGTTTCTCTTTCCTCTGAATATCAGAGAAATTCTCTGATTAAAAAAAAAAATAAATCGTGCCAGCTTTAACCCCATGCCCATGATTTTCCCCTTGGTTCCACATGGCAGTTTGACACCCACGTCTCTTCTCACGGTTTCCTGGTCATTTCCTGGATGCAGAAAACCTTTCAGGTGTCTGCATCGGGGAGAAGCCCCAAATCTCTGCAAAGCTGGGAGGGGGAAGCTTTTGAGGCTCAGGGAGCTGAGCTCCTGGTCACTTGCCAGCCACACCTCCTAACAGAACTAGACAAGGTTGTGTCTGAGACTGGACATCAGGTACAGGAATGAAACGTTCATTGGCTCCTTCAGCTCCTGGAGCTCAGGCTCCAAGGGCAGCAACATGTCCTGGATGCCTTCTAAAGCCGCTGCACAGCCTCGTTCTGCAGTGGTCCTCGGGAGGCAGGCAGAGGAGGAGGGCCGACAGGGCTCACGGGGTGTCCCAGAATCACAGCTGAGCACCCACCACCGCTCCCCCCTTCCAAAGAGCTTCACAGAGTTTCTAGGAAAAAGAGGGGCCAGGGTCTGGGTAGCATCAGCGGCACCTGCGAACGCGCCACCTCTACCCTGTCTGACCTCTTTAGGGGCTCCTAGACCCCTTTGCCTCCCCGGCAGCGGATGCCAGGGGAAATTTATGCAGCGTTTGGGCTATCCCAAAGCGGGTAGAGTCAGGACTTCAGGAGGAGTCTGACCCCAGCTGTGTACTGTTTAGAGTGCTGTGCTGCCCGCCCTGGCCTGGGAGCCTGGAGACCCACCTTCTAGACCCAGCTCCCCGCGTAGGCAGCAGGCTTCTTGTCCTTCACGCAGCAGCTCGCCCGCTCCAGAGTGAGCCTCTCGGCCTTCTTGTTTAACACACCTGCCGAAGAGATTATCTTCTTAGACATTGCTTTTTAATATTTTAAAACATGTGATTATGGCATTATACATGCTTTTCAAAGCATGAGGGCAGACGCCTTCCTTATTCTGATTTGCTCATAGGCGAGGCCTGGCCCTTACCCAGTGCGGCAGGCTGGCCCTGACTCTGAGTGGGGGCTGCTGGGCGCCGGGCAGATCTGCATGTAGAGGGGCCACCTTTCTCCCAGCTAAGTCGGGGGAGCGTCCGGTTCCTTTTCTCCCACAGAAAGAATAAAAATCACGAGGTGGGAGGTGACTCTAGACTTGACCCAAAAAGCTGGAGTTTTGACAGAGCTTAGGACATAAAAGAGCAACAGAGCTTGAACCGGATGGTGGGATAAAGCTCTCCTTCATTCTTTCCTTGATTTTCTTTCAAGGGATCCCAGAAGCAGGAGGCTGTAGTGGCGACATCATGCGGGCTCCGTTTGGTTCCGAGCCCTCTGCCAAAGGGCGTCTTGTCCACGTTCTAGAAGGAGCGCCAGGGGTTGGATTCTGCTCTGGCATGCAGATGTGTGACCTTGGGCCGGGGATAGAAATTCATGGAGAGTTGATCTCCTCCTCAAAAAGAAATCATACTGACTTCAAATGGTCATGGGAAGGAAGGAATGAAACAGACAACAAACATGAGGCACTCAGCAACATGTGGGGACCAAAGTAGGTGCTCAGCAAATGTCAACTGAGTCTGACAGGGGTGGCAGAGGCATTTCTATGTTTGGTGTCTCTGGCTTTTGTCCCTTAGAAGTAGGGCTAAGCTTGGCTGTTCGCCTTAAATGGCTGTAGTATAATGTTCTGGGCCCTCTGAGCAGTGACTGGTAAACCACACACAGCCCATGGGCCAAATCTGGCTCCCTGCCTGTTTTTGTAAGTAAAATTTTATCGGAACTCAGCCGTGCCCACGTGTTTACATACTGTCCAGGGCTGCTCTTGCACAGAGCTGAGGCACTGCAGCAGAGCCCTGGAAAACTGAAAATATTTACTATTTACCCTTTGCAATTGTCACCGAATGCTCTGCAGAACGGATCTTCTTCAAGATTTTTTTAAATCCCTTTTTACTTGAGAACCGCTATGGACCAAATTATATTCAACCCCCACCACATTCCTATGTTGAAGCCCTAACCCCTGATGTGATGGTATTTGGAGATGGGGCCTTTGGGAGATAACTGGGTTCCCATGAGGTCATGAAGGTGGAATCTTACGATGGGAGTAGTGCCCTTATAGGAAGAGGTCTCAGACCATTGGCGCTCTCTCTCAGGAAGCATGGGCATGTAGTCTTTCTCTCTCTCTCTCTCTCTCACACACACACACACACACAAATCCCCAGCCCCACATCGTGTGAGGACATGGTGAGAAGCCAGGAAGAGAACTCCCTCTAGAACCTGACCACATCGACACTTTAATCTTGCACTTCCGGCTTCCAGAATTCTGAATAAATAAATTTCTGTGTTAAGCCCCCAGCTCATAGTATGTTGTTACAGCAGCCCGAGCGGACTGGTGCAGGAACTTGAGAAAGTTTTTACAACTCCAGAAAGAACAATTTCCTGTGTCTAATATCACACCCAGGCCATTTTGTAACTGTGTGTGATCATGAACACCGTTTGGGGTGGCCAGTACCATTAGCAGAGAGATGCCTTCCCATACCCACCCCTCATGCTTTCATAATTCCAGACCAACCAATACATTTGGAAGCAGCAATGATTTTATAGACTTTTGTAGATTTTATAGTGTGTGGGGCTTTCTACCAAAAGCCAAAGTCTATCACTGTGATTTCTAACTTCTTGTTGCTTATCCCAGTAATATCTCTTGGCCTATACCTGAAGGGGTATATAAGTACGGTGAGTGCATTTTCAAATAAAAAGTTGGGATGTGGGATGCCTGGGTGGCTCAGTCAGTTAGCACCTGCCTTTGGCTCAGGTCATGATCTCGGGGTCCTGGGATCAAGTCCCGCATCAGGCTCCTTGCTCAGTGGGAGCCTGCTTCTCCTGCTTGCTGCTCCCCCCACTTGCACACGCTCTTTCTCTCTCTCTCTCTAACAAATAAATAAAATCTTTAAAAGAAAAAGGTGGGATGCAAAATTGAGTAAATACATGCATGCGTCTTGGAGTCAGGATGGCTCTGGGAAACATGGGCTGTAGGTTTCTCTCTCTCTCAATATATACATGCACATAAATATATACACACACACATACACACTGATATATATATTCCATGAGTCAGAGAGAGCATGGCCCTGCCAGAAGGCAGTCCACAGGAAGGACATTTAACTGTTTAACAAAATACACTGGTCAGTTGAGACAAACTCTTCTCTCAGACAAAGAAAAAAGCTCGCTCAGTTACCACTCGTCAATGCTTTGCTTTCCAAGTGAGCTCCAGAATGTAATTTCCCTACCTTTAAGCAAATTGTTGGGACTTTTCCAGACCACTCTGCCACTGCATAGCTCTGTGCTTTCAATGAGCATAATTCAGGATGGGACCAGATGGCAGGTTAAGCATTGCATAAGGAATTGTCTGTGTATGAATAAGTGCCTGCTTAGTGTGTAAGTGGGTTATTAGTGATCTGAAGTGACAAAATGCAAACCACTACACAACAGCCATGTGGCACAGCTGTGTCAGTCTAGACTGCTTGCTAAGAAACCAATAGTCAAACACGTTTCAACAGTTAGCTACCGGCGAATGCCAACGAGCCTTCTCGGCACTTGCCTCTTTTATAATAAGAGTAACAATGTAAAATTGACAGGGTCCCGAAATCAGGCATTATGACGTTTGATCTTTACCATGACCCTCTGAGGTGGGACCAGTAACCCTGGAAAGGTGACCACCTGAGGTTGAAGACTTGAACTCTGGCATGTGGACTCTGAGCCCCGTGCCCAAGCGCACAGACCGGAGGAGAAGCTGACCGGGGGGCACGGGCTCTCTAGCAAGGACTTTGGGATCAGAGAGACGGGGGTGAACCCCTGGCTGTACCGTCCCGTAATAACTAACACAACCTGGGGCAAACTCCCCATCGGTAAACAACCATGAAACCTATGGCCCTTACCTCAGAGGGCCCGTCCGAAAGATGAAGTACAGTAACATGAGCCAAGTACCTAACACAGAGCAGATACTCCACAAAGCTGACCCTCGCCCTGTCCCCCTCCCCCGGCCTTACCCAGGAGGCCACTGGTTGGGTCAAACGCTCTGTTCCAAGGTTTGCTGGGAAGCAGGCACCTTGTTACCTGCTTCATCGCTGCAGAGGGCCTCCCACCTGAGCTGGTGTGATCTATGGCCCAGCTTCTTTTTTCTCTATGCCCTGGTAAACGTACTGCTGCATCTGGACCCCGACCCTCCCAATTTAAAGTCTGTTTCTTCCTTGCAACCTATTGTACTCACATGGGTAGCTGTTTCCTGCTTTTTTTTTTTTTAAAGATTTGTTTTTTGAGAGAAAGAGAGGGGTGGAGGAGCGTGCACAGCATGAACATGAGCACCAGTGGGGTGAGTGGGGGAGGGGCAGAGGGAGAGGGAGGAGCCGATCCCCGCTGAGCAAAGAGCCCGATATGGATGTGGGGCTGGATCCCAGGACCCTGGGATCATGACCTGAGCCAAAGGCAGATGCTTAACCACTTAACCGACTGAACCACCCAGGCGCCCCCTCCTGCTTTTAAGCTCCTTCCTCCTACTTACAAAAGATTTCTCCTACCTATTATCTCATACCTGGCTTAGGTGATATTATTTGAGAAGGAGAATATTCTAGATGAATGGCTTTTTCAGATATCTGAAGCTTATTCCTTTGGATACATAAGCCTTGGGGAAAAATTACCCATTTTTGATGGAAAATTTTCTAAAATGTACTGCATACACATCCCTGTCTTGTGGGAGAACACATGCTTCTCTGGGCCCCTCAGGTGGGTCACTATGAGGAATAGCTCTTGTTCCCCGTATCTGGGTGATGGGAGGTGGGCCGGGGTCTTGGAGGGGCAAACCTGAGTGGGCCCTGTGCCCATAAGGCCCAACATAGGCAGCTGTGGCTCTGTGACATTCTTCTGCCTGTCAGCCCTCACTCAGGGGTTAGCAGGTATCCTGTCCCCCAGCCCTGGACAGCCCACCTCGGCTCTTTCCAGTCCCTTGAGCCATCACCCAGGAAGAAGTCAACATTTCCTGGTGATGCTGAAGAGCCAGGCTTGTTGAGACAGAAAATTTGAGTTTAGACATCATTCCAATCGAAAAGCTACTTAAAAGGCTCCATACCGCTTCTGGGAAGCCAAGCACCTCGAAAATGGACACCTCCTGAGAGTGATTTTCCCGCCAACAAAGAAGCCTTCCATTAAAAAACAAAACAAAAAACCAAACAACCCTTTTAATAGAATGTCTGTCTGTCTGTCTCTCTCTCTCTCTCTCTCTCTCACACACACACACATACACACGTAGAGAGAATTGTATATTCAAGCACTTGTGTCCCTCACCCAGCTTCAATAATTATTAATATTTCACCAATCTTGTTCCATCTCTCTGGTCTCTCCATCCTTTTTCTGGTTTTGTTTTTCCTGGAATATCTTAAAACAAATCTCAGGTTTCCCATAATTCTACCCATAAATATTTCAGTATGAGTCTCTAACAAGATAAAGACATTTTAAAACATAATCATAATGCCTTGATTATACCTAACAAAATTCATAATATTACAGAGGCCCAGAATCCAGCTGTCTCTCAGCTGGCCATGGAGAAATGTGGTCTTTGTGGTCTTTTTATATTAGATTTACTAAGGTCTTTTCAGGACAATCAGCAAAAACTTCTATTTTGACGTAATTTCAAACTCACAGGAGGTTTGCAAGAATAACACAGAGATTTCCCATATACTTTTCATCCATATTCCCCAAATGTTAGCATTTTACTATATTGGCTCTATCCTTCTCTCTGTATCTATAATTTTTTTTCCTGAATCATTAGTATGTTGCAGATATGATGTCTCGTTAGCCCCAAAAATTCTCTTACATAACTACATTATAACTATCAAACTCAGGAAATGAACGTGTATGTAGGGCTATTATGTAATCTACAGACGTTATTGAGATTTTTCCAGTTGTCCCCGTGACATCCCTTAGAACAAAAGAAAACCTTGGATCGTGGCAGTTGTCACATCTCTTCCATCTTCTGACATCTGGAACAGTCCCTGGGTCTTTCTTTGGGTTTTATAACATTGCAATCTTTGGCAAGTTCTGGTCAGCTATTTTATAGAATGCCTCTCAACTCAGGATTATCTGATATTTCCTCTTGATTCAATTCACGTTGTGCTTTCTTGGCAGGAAGACCACAGAAGTGATGTTTTGTCCTTCCCAGTTCATCATAGCAGGGGGCATATGATGTCCACCTGTCCCATTGTCCCGTTATTGGTGTTAACTTTGATTGCTTGGTTAAGGTGGGACCTGTCAGGTTTCTCTACCACATCATTCCTGTCATTCCCTTTGTAATTAGTAGTTTGTGAGAAGATACTTTTAGACTATGCAAATATCTAGTTGCTTCTCAAACTCCTCCCTCCCCAGTTTTAGTACTCATTGGTGATTCTTGCCTGAAGCCATAATCACGGTGGTGGCCAAATGGTATATTGTTTCTTTTACATTTATTAGTTGGATTTCTACTGGAAAAGAAAGGATTTTCCCCTCTTTCCCATTTATTTATATCAATATGAACTCTTGATTATGATTTTTTAAATAGGTTGTGATCCTTTGATTTCATTATTTCTTTTGATGCTCAAATTCTCCAAGATTTAGCCAGTGGGAGCCCCTTTAAGCTGGTCCCATTGTCCTTTTGACACATCGTCATTCTTTGATTATTTCTTTACTTTCTGGTGTGACTAGATGTTGTAGGCTTGTCTTATCCTTTCTCTGCCCCAGCCCTGAAATCTACCATTTCTCCAAGTAGCCCTGAACACACACACATCCACCCATCCATCTAAAACCATGATGGGTCTTTTTGTCTATTATGGTAGATTTGCTAATCTACCCCACAGACTTCATTCTGTTCTTTCCCTCTCCTTAACTGTAACTTCCTTCTCACGCAGTGAGGAACTTGTTCCCCATTTTTCACAATATATTTACTTATATGCTTAATCCTCAAATGTTCAGAAAGTCATTTCAAAATTGCTTACCAACACCATTGTGGGAAGGAAACCTACTAACTACAGTCAAATATTTATTTAAAGTTTGTTTGTTTGTTTCTGGGTTTAGCCTGAAGACAGAGCAGTGTAAATACTATGTTCAAATGTTACTGGGTTAATTTTTTTTCCTGGGTAATTAGATTATTCAGAACTGTTCTGTTCAAATACTATTCTGTTAATCTGTTTCTGTTTGTATTCTATCTCAGGGCTTTCCCTATCCTCATTGACTGGATTTGTTTTCTTTATTTTCAGTATATGAGTCATTAACATGATTCCCCAAACCAGAACTGTCCAAAAAATTATGCTCAGAGAAATGTCAGTCCCCCACCCTCCACAATTTTTCTAACCTTTCTGCCTCATTCCCACCAATGCCCTGTAGGTAAGCAATCTCAATAGTCCCTGATTTATCCTTCCGGTGTTTCATTTTGCACAAATAAGCAGATAAATGCATATTTCCTTATATCCCATGATTTGTTACACAAAAGATAGAATACTAAGCCTACTACAGATTCTCCTTTGCCCTATCCAAACATATGTTAAGGCACCTATGGCTCTTTTAGTTTTTACATCTTCTTGCCATTTCCTATATATCCCTGACTCCCTGTGACTTAGAGAATTCACAGAATCCTAAATTCACTGAGCTGAAACTGTGTAACAACACAACACAGGCATTGGTCTTTAAAAGTTACCTTTGTCCTCTGCTAGACAAGCATTCTCAACCAAGAATCCGAGAAGAAGCCCCAAACCCAGCACGGATGGAAGACGCCGCACCCAAACCCGAGATCCATGTTCAAGCAACCATTAGTCTCTGAACCAGCTGGCCTTTCCTATTAACAGAGCTGCGTGCCCAGGAACAAAATAACCAGGGTCCGGAAAAAGCATCTTCATGGATTTTTGTAGGTTTACAGATTTAAGAGAAAAGTCAAGCAGGTAGTCTTTCTACACAAGGCTGCCACTGTCACTTTGCTATACCTTGCTTGGCTTGCAGACAGCCCCGTCCTCCTGAGCGTGGTCCCCGGGAGAAGGAGGCCTCTGGGATCTGTGCTTTCCTGGCTGGTAACAGGATGCACCTGCTCAGCACTCTAGCCCGGGGGACACACAGCACAGCTGTTTTTTCTCAGTTTGAATAAGCTAGATTTAGCAGGAAAGGAGGGGGAAGGGGGAAAGAGAAAAGAATGATTCCACACCTGTCCATGTACTTTTCAGGAGTTCTCCCAGGGACTCATAAGCAATGGAAAGGACTTGAGTGGAATTTATTTCAGTTCTTTGGGGCTTAGCATGTGGCTCGTGATTGCTATTATACACAAGTCTGCCTTCGTCCAGGTCGGGATGGACCCACAAGCAGAGAACGCAACAGAGGCAATTAACACAGGCCAGTCCCACCTTCCACTCTGCCGTCCCAAGCTTTGTCTAGATTCAGAAGACCTGGCTAGTGTATTTTTGGAATGTATGTATAACTCATCCCTGATAAGACCAGACCAACTCAGAACAGGAGTCTGTCCTGCTCAGATTGCAAAACAATTATCTGCCCAAGAGTCTGGGTGTGAACAATGAGTCGTAGGGAATCTGCTTCTCTGACCATCTCAGGAAGCAAGTAGAGGCTGGGAAGTGCCCAGACCTCCTCTGATCCCCTGCGCCCCCCGCCCCGCAGGAATTGTTCTTAGATAGCGCAAGAGACCTGGAAACCCCTTGCTGTGAATTCCAGATCCAGCCAGAGCATCACAGGGCCCTTCAAGGATCCAGCCAGGGATTGTGGTGATGGTGAATTCCGCAGGTCTCCCGTGAGCCTGGGCATTCCAGACCTTGTCCCAGCCCCCGAGACCTACCAGAGTCACCACACCACAGTACATAAGAGAATGTTCTCTCACAGATGCGCCAGGCCACAGCATCCAGGAATGCCCTGTCTCCCGTGTCCGTGATGACAACCCATAAGCAGTCTCACCCTGGAGGAGACCTCTTGTTTCTTTGCTGCTCCAGAGACTGTGGGATGTGGTATAGAAATCCCTGAATTTAGGGCACCTGGGTGGCTCAGTCGTTAAGCGTCTGCCTTCAGTTCAGTTCATGATCCCAGGGTCCTGGGATCCAGCCCTGCGTTGGGCTCCCTGCTCTGCAGGAAGCCTGCTTCTCCCTCTCCCTCTGCCTGCCGCTCGCCCTGCTTGTGCGCTCCCTCTCTCTATCAAATAAATAAATAAAACCTTAAAAAAAAAAAAGAAATCGCCAAATTTAGAGTTAGAGCCTCTGCCTCTGGTTTGGGTCAGTTCACAAAGATGACTCAATTTCAAAAAGGGGACACCTCACCTGTAATAAAGGGGATGTGATAATAAGATTAGCTAGCTTACAAGGTTTTGGCAAGTGCCGAGCAAAATATTTGGTGATTTTGATTAATGAGTACTTAATGATTAATGAGTGTTTCAGGAACCATAAAATATTCTTTAACAAAGACTCCTGCCTCAATAAAGCGAACCATCACGTTCTGTCTATTGCAACAGTGCAGAGAGCGGTGGCAGCCCAAGCGAAGGACAAATCTACCCCCAGGTATTTATCAAGCACCTACTTCATGTCTGGCACAGGAAATGTGTAGAATGAGGTCATTGCCCCTCAGAATTATCACATGGTTGGGAAGAAAATAAAATGCAACACTTAGGAAGAGTCCTCAGGGTGACGTGGGATATTCAGAGAGATCTTTATGGAGGATGCGATGTGCAAAGTGCACCCCACAGGGAAACGGGGACGGGGAGAGGATGAGCGAGAAAGGGGAAGTCATTGCAAGCATTTGGCATCATCAAGGTAAGTTTGTCAGTACTGCTTCTTAGTTGCGGTAGTAGTTCTTTCTCGGAGATTGCTTTTTATTTCACTTCAAGGCCATTGGATTAAAGATGTCTAGCGCTGGTAGAGGAGACTGCAGAGGGCCAGACACCGCCCTGCCCAGAGCGAAGCTCGTTCTGGGCTCCAGAGTCAGCCAGCGTAGGGATCCGACAGCTTCCCGTCCCCTTCTGGACCGTAGAGGAATTGCCGCCGTGGGGGCCACAGAAAAGCCTGGGGTACGGTTAGGAGAAACTCGCGCTCGGTGCCAGGGCTCTACTCTTCCTCACGGTGGCGCCGCGCCAGAGACGTTATGGGCATCTTACTGCCCAGGAAAGTGAAACCTGTGGGAGCCGCTCGGTAACGTCTCACACAGGCAGGATTTGAACCCTTTGGAGATGAAGGAAGACCACCGGAATGAGAAGGAACACTTTGCCGGTGCTTTTATTTTGGGCCTATGCTTTGGGTTCCACAGGTGGGTCCATGGAAGCCATTCTGAAGCTCTTTGGAGAATACTTCTTTAAATTCTGTAAGAAGTCTGGCTACGACAGGATGTTACGGACACTGGGAGGAAACCTCACGGAGTTTATTGAAAACCTGGATGCCCTCCACAGTTACCTCGCACTATCTTATCAGGTAAGGCTCTCTGAGGCCGGTCTTGGTGGCTCTAAGGGGAAGCAAACGCCTGAGGCAGTTCTGGGTCATTGCCCCCCACCCCCACCCCAGGAGGAGTGCAGGTGCAGGGGGCGGGCAGAAGCCTTGGTGCGCGGTGTCAGGAGTTCTCTGAGGGAAGGACTGGACAACGAACGCCTGTTGGCCACTTTTATAAGCTGGCCGGCAGCTGTCAAAGAAGGACAAGCTGAAGAGGGCGGCTTTGTGACAGAGGGCAGCCTATTCCGATAGTCGCTGGTGTGGCTCTGGAATGAAATCTGGAAGATTGGGGCGCCTGGGTGGCTCAGTCATTAAGCGTCTGCCTTCGGCTCAGGTCATGATCCCAGGGTCCTGGGATCGAGCCCCGCATCGGGCTCCCTGCTCGGCCAGGAGCCTGCTTCTCCCTCTCCCACTCCCCCTGCTTGTGTTCCCTCTCTAGCTGTCTCTCTCTCTCTGTCAAATAAATAAAATAAAATCTTTAGAAAAAAAAAATCTAGAAGATTGATCACAGCGGGAACAAAGGCAGGGAAACAATCAGGTTTCAGTGGATTTGCAAAATCGCTCCTCAGGTTTCCTGGCCTGGATGGAGCTGATAAATAGCTTCTGCAGCCAGATTCATTTTTTTCCTGTATCAGAAGGAAGGATGGGACAGGGCCAAGAGCCAGAGTTGGAAACCATCCCGTGCTGAGTAACCCATGGGGTGACTGCCCGAGGGGTTAAGAAACTAATTTCCCTATTGGGATATATCCTCCTCGAGTTCTTTCCTTGGTTTTCTTGCTTGTAGGCATCATTGGAAATTCAAATGCCTAGACTTCCTTTTCTTTTTTAGAAAAGAAAATGCTTCATTAAAAAGGCAAAATGGCATTCACACATTTTTTGATAATAGCTTATTTTATATAAAATTGTTTATATTTATTTTTAGGACTCTTTGTAGTTTACCAAGCTCTTTCTTCCCTATTTTTATATTGAATGTTCATAACCACCCTTGAGGGGTTGTCATGAGGATAGAATGGGAATATATAAATGCTAAAGTGCCTCCTCAACCATAATGCACCCTTATGCGTGTTCAATGGGAAAATTAGTATTTTCTCAGTTTTTCACATAAGGAATAAGAAGCTTGGAAACCTTAACTGACTTCAAGTAGGATGAGTAGGTGGGTCTATCCTGTCGTTATCATGTGAACTACTCAAGGGCAGAGGGAATAGAAGGAGCTCCAGCTATGGGGTCAGATGGGCCTACCGACCAGCTTACTAGCTGTGTGGTGCTCTCTCTGGACCTCGAGTTTTTCACTTATTCATTTAATAAATATGTATTAAGCATCTACTCGGTGCCAAGCCCTTTTTGTAGGCATTGGGCAAACACAGAGACAAAAAGGAATAAATAGGAAAAAAAATCCTATCTCATATTATTGTGTGAATTATAAGAGATCACATGTGGAAGTCCCTAGCATCGTGGTCAGTCTAGAAAAGGCATTTCATAAATAATAAAAACTTCCTTCTTTTCCCTTTTCTCTCTGTTCAATATGGCCAGTTTAAAAATGACAATAATTTATATGGCAACTTCCTTTAAAATTTCTTAGCTAAAGCACGGCAATTAGGATACAAAGAAATACAGTTGGGCCCCTTCAATAATCTCCCATAAGATTTTTTATTTTATTTTATTTTTTTAAGTTTTTTATATTTTCTTTTTTTTTTTTTTAAGATTTTATTTATTTATTTGACAGAGAGAGACACAGTGAGACAGGAAACACAAATGGGGGAGTGGGAGAAGGAGAAGCAGTCTTCCCGCCGAGCAGGAGCCCGATGCGGGGCTCGATCCCAGGACCCTGGGATCATGACCTGAGCCGAAGGCAGATGCTTAACGACTGAGCCACCCAGGCGTCCCTCCCATGAGATTTTTTAATATAGCATCTTTCAGCTGAAAATTTGGCTAATACTTCAAGTCACAGTTCTGGAGGATGTTAATGTTCTCCCATTCATTCATTAAACCAAAAAAATATTATGCTCCAGATACTGTACTCACCATATTACTTCCTCTCTAATTACTGAATAAGGGTGGATAGGATTGAGGGTCTGAAGTCCCAGCCCATTGTTTGTACACCCAACTCCTACTATCTTTCCCCTGGGGGTAGTCATCTGTCATTCCTTCACGTGCCAAAACCAATGCTAAAGGATAGAACTTCTCAGGGGCACCTGGGTGGCTCAGTCGGTTAAGTGTCTGATTCTTTATTTTGGCTCAGGTCATGATCTCAGGGTCGTGAGATCGAGCCCTGCGTCAGGGTCTGTGCTCAGAGGGGCGTCTGCTTGAGATTCTCTCTTTCCCTCTGCCTGTGGCCCTTCCCCACTCGTGCGTGCTCTCTCTCTCTCTCAAAATAAATAAATAAAATCTTAAAAAAAAAAAGAATAGAACTTCTCAGGGTGTAAGTGAGGATATTTTGCACATGATGAGGTGAATAAAATATATAAATGTTGTAATATGCAAGTTGTAATAAAATACATGCAGTGATACCTGATAGCTAGCTATAGAGCTTTATACTGGGCAGAACATTATAGATTGTCTCTCTAGGCAAAAGTCAAATAAGATAATGCTGACTTTTCTTTATGTCTGCGTCCAGTGATCTGTCAGTGCCTTAAGGCATACATTTCTGATTATAGCTGTGCCGTTAATCTTGTTTTTTTAGCTAACTTTCATTGGGTGCTAATTATGAGGCAGATGTTGGGCTGAGTAATTTATAAACATTGAATTGTCCTCCTTACACCCCTAAGATGAGGTATTCTTATTTTTTCTCATGATGTAGATGAGAAAACAGGTCCAGAGAGGTCAAATAATCACCCCAAGTTGCCAGGTCGTGGTGGCCGAGCCAGGATGCAACCCCACAGAAGCCTGGCTCCCAAAGACCATGCTCTGGTCTTCTTCCCATTGTTTTCCCTTTGCCCTGATTCTCTACTTTCATAAAACCCTATTTTAATCAAGAAATAAAAGTATAATCTTACTATTCAGAGAGTTGGATAGACTGACTAGAAGAATTAAAAACACAGACTTTGAGAAGTGTCTCTGGGAAGTGGCTTAGGCTGGGGGTGAGGGGTGAGGGTGGAGGTGGTAGCAAGAGGGTGTGAATTTTTCATTTTACCCTTCTGGACTCTGTTATTTATTTATTTATTTTTCACTATGTAGGGCTTGGGTATAATTTTTTTAAATAACTTTTTAAAATATTTTTTTTCCTGTCTTATTATATGCTTTTTATATGTGCTGCCTCAAATCCTCTTAAGATTTAATCAAGATGTAAACATGCATATATACAAACGTATTTTCTCTATGTATATGCTTTTAGATTTTACATATATATATATATATATACATATTTGTTTTTAAAGGAACTCATTTTATTTTATTTTTTATTTTTTTTAAAGATTTTATTTATTTATTCATGAGAGACAGAGAGAGAGAGAGAGAGAGGCAGAGGGAGAAGCAGGCTCCCAAGGAGCAGAGAGCCCGATGCGGGACTCGATCCCAGGACCCTGGGATCATGACCTGAGCCGAAGGCAGACGCTTAACCATCTGAGCCACCCAGGCGCCCTAAAGGAACTCATTTTAACTGGAAACCCTCCCACCATAGAAGAAAGCGAAGATCTTGGTAGGAACCCACCTCACTAAATCTCTTCCCTCACTCAGACCACAGGCTGTAAGCCTGGGTGCTGAGCTGCCTACTAATCAATGTGGAGGGGGGAGGTTGTTTCTCTCAGGGGTTCCCCCAGGCAAAGTCTTCATCCTTATTTCTTGACATACATTTACCATGAGATGGCACATACTTGAATGTCCACATTTGTTCCCAGAGAAAGATGATCTCTTCTGATGTATCTTGATTTTCCAAATGTGCAACGTTACATTGCAGACGGCATTTTACTTCCATGATGAGAAATGAACTCTTCTCCAAATTGCTCTGAGCTCCTGATCTTTCTGAGGGTGAGGATGCCCATGGCCACTTGATCACAGGCCAAGCAGCTGGCCCCGTCTTGGAGTGTGGTTAGAAGCAGCACACATGGTAGGAAGGCTCACTGGGGTCCAAACATTGCTTTACCCTTACTTTACCTTTGACTCCACTGAGCCTGTTTCTTCCTCTTTAAAAGGAATATATATATATTCCTTTTAAATCCACCATGGTGGATTTTATGTGATTGGAAAGGGGTTGGAGATACAGTTTTCTAGGCTGTAATGGGTAAGTACTGTTGCACAAAAGCCTCAAAGGCATAATTTAAACAACTTGTGTTCACTGGGAGAAACATGTCATGTCTTCTGATTAGGAGATGAACGCACCATCGTTCCGCATGGAGAAAGGAGCAGATGGGAAAATGCTTCTCCACTACTACTCTGATAGGAGTGGTCTGCACCACATCATACCAGGTATGAGAATATCTTAACCGGTACCACAGTTATGAGGTCTCTGGAGTAAGGATGGTCTCCCCGCAAATTCTCCAGGATGGTTAATAGCCAGCCCAGCTCTTCCATAATCTGATTCTTTGCCATCTTGATCATTACTCCCAAAGTCTTTGGGCCATTAAAATAAGTTCCCAAAGTGCTAAAAGAAGGAATAATTTCCATTTTTATTTTAACATTTTAAACTACATGAGTATTTACATAGTTATGATAATTCTGCATATATTATTTTGTATCAACCTTTCTTTGTGTATTCAGCATTATGGAGAAAGCATCCTTCCATGCTTTCACATCGTCTTTGAAACCCATTTTCAATGGCTGAGTGATACTCTATATTGTAATTAACTAGTCCCCTATTGTTGAATTTTTAGTCGATATTACTCTTTTGCTATTCCTGTGGTGAACATCTTCATGCATGATTTTCCCATGCTTATATTATAACCCTAGGATAGATTTCCAGAGCACCTCTTTTTAAAACCCGATCCTTAATGCTTTTACAACTAAATTTTGTTTACAGTATTTCTAGAGTTTGTTTAGTGAGTTAATTGCCTTCCTGAAATAAACAAACAAATGAATAGATGCTGAACTAGAAATTAGAGTGGCAGGGCTATATTTGGTATCCAGACATATATAACTTAAACCTCTTCCCAGAAGTCATTTTATTTTTAATTTTATTAATCTATCATCTGCTGCCTGTCTTGATGCAGGGCCTGGGCTTAGTGAACTCTGGGATATTCATCTGAAGTCATATAACTTGATTACAAGTTTTGCTGACAAAACTGCCTCTTGCCATCCCCTACCATAAGGTGTCCTGTTGTAGGTGTCATTGAGGCTGTGGCCAAAGACTTCTTTGACATTGATGTGACCATGGATATCCTCGACATGAGTAAGGAAGAGGAGAGGACAGGAAAGAAGGAGGAGCATGTCGTGTTTCTGGTTGTGCAGAAGTCTCAGAGACAGATGAGAAGGGCAAAACCAAACAGGTTACAAGACAATCAGGACATCCAGAGAGACCAAGGGGTACTGGGTTTGCTATGTCTCCAGAAACACAGATCCTCCTAGTGGAGGTACCCAGTCTCAAAACAATCTATGCAAAGAACAGAACCAAATGGACCTTCTAATAGTGGATTTAAGGCAGAGTTTCTCAGTCTCAACACTATTGACATTTTGGGCCAGATAATTCCTTGTTCTGATGGGCTATGTTGTGCATGTTTCGCAGCATTCCTAGTTTACCCACTAGTTGCAGGTAGCACCCTGCTCCCCGACTCCTTAGTTGTGGGAATTAAAAATGTCTCCAGGGATCATCAAGGGTCTCCAGGGTAGGGACAAAATCATTCCTGGTTGAGAACTGCTGGGTTAAGAAAACTTGGATAAACATTGGGAATTTTTCAGGGATGAACTTTAGCCTGGAACATTTTCACCTCTGAAAACACCGATATGAAGCCCAGACATTTGGATTTGGTGGCTTATTTTGCAATCCTTCTAAAATAAATTGACCTTTCATGTCCTTAGCGCCCACTTCTATAGCTGGGGCCAATTACGAGTCTGGAGTCAATTCCTGATCCTGTGATTGGCTGCCTCAATTGCAACTTGTGCAGTGAACATTATCTTCTTAGGTCCTTCATATATTAGGTACACAGCTCTCTGTGTCCACATAGCTTATATAAATATCCAGATAATTCTGTGATTCCTGGAACACACAGTGTTTATATCTTAGAGCATTCAAAGCCCCCCTCAGAGTCCGTTCACTACGGAATCTTCAACCACAAGAAGAGAAGATGTTCACGTGTAAATTTTCTGCCAGTCCTATCTTGAGATTTGTAAAAAGTCCTTGTGGCCTTTGGCAGAGAAACGACATGAGGATTAACTAGATAAAAATCTTGGGGAATAACGAAGTCTTGCTAAAATTGACCTTGTAAGGCCTTGCTATTCCTCTGGTCCCAATTACAGCAAATGGGGCTTGTGCCTCTCTGGTCACATGACCAGACACACATGCTTCTCTCCCTGCCATCTGCAGGCCCCAGAGGCGGCTTTCCTTAGGATGAAGGAGAAATATTTGAGTGTCTCCGTTTGTCCTGTGAAGAAATCGCACTGGGAAATTGTGAGAAATATAGTCATGTTTGGAAAAGGTGAGTGGGCTGTTCTCCCGACCTTGGCTCTCAGAGCAGAATAGTTGCTTGGTGTACACAAATGGGGGCAAAGTCTTCTATGATTATGATGTCACTGATCTCTGCAGAGCTTGGCTTTGGCAGGCATGATTTTTAACTTTAAAACATCAGACTCTAACTTGCCTTCCTTCGCCCCTTTTATTTGTGCTGGGTGACACAGAGACACAATGTCCCCAGTAATCGGGGAAAGCCACTGGAGAGAGGATGGGCCTCAGTTCCAGTTGGTGACTGTGTTGAAAGGAAGGAGGACGAGCACCGACATATTCTCAAGAACAATGAATTTTCTATAGCTTCTCGGGCCTTCTGGACTGGGATGCATTTCTGGCCTAGAAGTCTGCAGTTAATAACCATGGTGTCCAGTAGTGCAAAGGACACTGGATCAGGAGCCAAGAAAGCAGATTTCTGGCTCTGTCCCTGAGGAGCTGTATGGCCCTGAACAAGGTCCTCCATCTTCTGCGTGAAAAATGAAGGCATCAGGCTCTGAAGGTGCCCTTGTTGACACCGAGCCTGTCTCATGGTCAGCACTAATGACTGAGCCAGAAGGAGAGCCCCGCCCCACTGGGAGCCCGGAGCTAGAGCCCTCCCCATCATGCCCCATGGGTCATGGTGACATGCATCTGGGAGGAGGTCTGCAGGGCTCAAAAGCCTGCATTTTGAGTCCCTCAAGCCATGGCAAGCGAGTCAAACACACAATTGACATCCTTTGTCTGGTAGATTTTCATATCAAAAAGGCTCCATTTCGAATCTCTACCCCCTGCCAAATAGGGCTGTTGGTTAAATTTTCATGTGCCACCCAAAACTGTCAGTCTAAAAAGCTCCATGGCAAATGTCCCTGACGCTGGGCCGGGCACACACGCTCTGCTTTGCTAGCTCATTGTCTGGCTGTCACCGTTTCAATGCCGGCTCTGTTTTCATGGCGAGACATACTCAATTGGCCCAGAAACTCTTCAGCAGCGGGCAGAAACTTGGCAGGGGGTGTGTGTGGGGGGGTGCTTCTCAACCCAGGAGCAAGTTTTCTGTTTGTTTTAATTTGGAAGAATTGCTGTGGCCATCTGGAGACGCTGAGGGAGCCTGTGATGGAGAGTGGGGACTGCTCTTGGCCCATGAAACATTTAAGACACTATCCTGAGCTCTGTTCTGTGCCAGGTTGGTGGTGTGAGCTGCTTGTGAACAGGACTCTCTTTTCCTACAACCAGGGCATCTCGTGAACACCTTTGTGCCAGTTTATCCCGAGCGGCTCTCGATTGAACAGAAGACGTTCTGCAATGCTTTTCCTTTCCACATTGTGTTTGATGAATCAGTAAGAGGCCCTTTCCCTCTGTAGCTTGGATTAGGGTTAAGCTGGGAAGGGAATATGTCATATAGTCTTTCATGGCTGGTGGGGACTTTCAAGTCCCTGAGAAGTCCCTAGGGTTTGGGAGACTAGGATTTAGCCTGGCATGACCATTGACTTTTCATTTTGGCATCCTCCAGAAACCAGAATGCAGGCTCTTCTCCATACGTAGGGGTCAGGAGCAGCACCAAGGGGTCTAGACTAGTGAGTGCACGGGAAGGTTTGTCATTAGAGAAAAAGGAAGTGACACCAAAGTTCATGCCACCAAGAGACGAAAGAACACAGTCAATAATGACAGGGTGAAATTTTAGATGTGACTCCTTGCCGTCCTTGTGGCCACTGTGGATGTCTCAATCCCACCAAGCTTCTCTTTCTGCATCTTTAAAGCAGGGGAGAGGTCTGTGCCAACTCATGCCACTGTTTTGTGGGAGTTGTGAGGATGACCATTAATGGAAAACGTTTGGTTGTTATCAATTTCCTTGGATAAAATTATGTCAATCGAATTGATTATGAGCTCACTTAAAGGGCAATTAGGCAAAATAAATTTGGTCAAAAATATCAGTTAAAATGGCTTCAGGTAATTGCGATTTTCTGTGATATTTATTTGAATGCAGAGACATGTTTGAATCATCACCTGCCAGTTGACTGCTGGATAAGGGTTCTATGAAATTTACTCATTTGAGGGTCAGCTCTGCTTGCGAAGAATTGATCTAACTGAGGAAATCAAACACTCCTGTAAGAAACAACTAGGGAATTATAAAGCAATGTGCTCTGGTGTTTCCCTAGTGTCATGAGGATATTATTATCGCTACCATTAATGTTTTAAATTCTGATGTATTTTAAAACTCCTTTTTCTTTTTAAGTTTTGGGTGTAGAATAACAGAACAGAAATTTAATGGTAGTTATTCTATAATGTTAAGTTGACTTCTGTAACCTAACAGACAGCCCATGGTTAGTGACGTTGTTTTCTGAGGCAGCTTGTGTAGACATTGGACATTTTATGTACAGGATACTCATTTTGCTTCTTCCTTCTGAGTGTTCCCTGGAGATAGCAGGGAAAGATGTCTCCTCATGTCTGTGATGGACTCCTTCACCCAGGCCTGGGTGTCAGATCTAAGCTACAGAATTTGCTAGTTTCTTTATTAATGAATTCTAAAGGGAGGGAAGGGGCAGAGAGTCAAAGAGAGAGAGAGACAGAAAGAGACAGAGACAGAGAAATCCCACAGAGTTAGGGAAGAACCGTTAGCCCAATTGAGACTTTTAAACTCTGTTTCTTGTTAGTCAGAGATATGCTTTTGAGCACCCCATACTATCCTTTTCTCTTTCAGAGATTAGCTGCCGATTTGATTTTTAAAATAATATTTATTATTTCTATGGTGTCTTTTCCATCACCGATCCTTTCTCCCCCTTAGTGAGTCACAGAGCATGCAGAATGGTATTTCCAAGGGAAAGGGTATGGTGCAGGTTGCTCTCTGTTTCCCTGTCTTACATCTGTCCTCTGTGGAGAGCTGAGGCTCAAGCAAGCTGGAGTGAATATTCAGAAGTATGTCCTGCGACTCCAAACCCAGAAGATTCAATTAGATGAGTATTTCTCCATCATTCATCCCCAAGTTACCTTCAACATTTTCAGCATCTGCAAGTTTATCAACAGCCAATTTGTCCTGAAGGCACAAAGAGAAAGGATGCCTGAGGCATGGAAAAGTCCGCCTGCACTCAAACTCCGAGGGAAGGAGCTCACCCCTTCCCCATCGCTCTCTGCCATTTGGGCCATTGCTCAGAAAGGGACCAGGCAGAGTTTTCCAGTTTTCTCAAAAAAATTGGATAGAAAACGGGAGGCTGCCACTGGAGAGTTGGTGAGAAGCTTTAAAGCCCCGAGTGCACCCAAGTGGTGGTGCTGGGATGGTCACTGAGGAACAGATTCAGGAGACAATTAAGGCAGAAGTTGGCGACTGAATGGATTGAATGTCGGGGTTGCAAAAGAGAAAGAATACTGAGGCGAATGATTAGGTTTCTTGCTTGGGTAACTGGGTGATAAGGGTGTAATTAGCTGAGAAAAATACAAGCTGTGAACTCCTTGGGGGCAGGGACTTGACCGGTTTGAGTTACTGCTGTCTCCTCAGTGCCTAGAATAGTGTACCCCGCTCAAAACCTGGGCTAGGTACACGTGTGAGGAAATAAACAGATCAGCAGAGGGGACTGAAGGTGAGATTAGTTGCAGACAACCATGTGTAAATATTGATGAGTAATTAAAAACATCACTGTTGATGGGAGTATAAATTGTTGCAATCATTTTAGAGGGCATTTTAGCAATATGCATCCAAAATGTTAAAAATGAGCACATTCTTTGTCTCAGTAATTCCCTAAGATTATATCCTTAACAAAATAGCCATGATCATACACAATGACTTACCTTAAACTTGGCCATTGCCATGTTGTTTATAGACTGATAAAAGGGACATAATATAAGCAATGCTAGCTAGTTGCTTAAATAAAATAGGGTATAATCAATGTAGGCAGCAAAAAGTTATGATCATATCCATATTTATGCTATTTAAATGAAAAATTTTAAATGAAAAATTCAGATTACAAAAAGAAGATGGCAGATAACCCCAGTTTTTAGTAATCACCTGAGTGGTGTGATTATGGGTGACTTTCATTATTTTCTTCAACTTTTTTCGTTCTCTGCCATGCATGCGTACTGCTTTTATAATAAAATAATAAACATATCTATTTTTAAGGAACTATGCACCTTGAGTCCAGGAAGCAGGGTTTCTCTGGAAATTCAGATTCACTGTCAGCATGATGTAGGCTGCTGCTGTGGGATACTAAGAGAGAACACCTAGACAGAACCCTGGGGAACACCAGCACTGAAGGAATGAGCAAAAAAAAACCCTAAAGGAAAAATGGAAAGAAGTCGAGGGAATCTCAGAGAGAAAGCAGAGTCAGGGAAGTCTCTGGAAGCGTGGTTTCAGGGAGGCGGTTTCTGCATTACACCACCCAACAGCAGGAGGGCTCAGGAAGGGGGAGAGACAGACTCGTGTTGGAGTAGGTGTCTTGGAAGTAGGGACGGGGCCACCTCCAAGTAAAAAAAGGCACTGTGAGACAGGGAAGATGAGTAAATGGAGACAGGAAGTCTAGATTGAGCTCTCAAGAAATGTGGCTGAAAGGGAAGGAGTGAGACCGTGCAGGGGATTCAAGGGCATATGGTGTGGGTGACGATCTGGTGACGTCACTCACCTGTTGGTGACGTGCTATGTTGTCGCATTCCTCTCCGTGATGGGAAGGCCAGATGATCTGGATGGAGTCTGTGCGCTGCCTGATGTACCTGTGCTCCCCGAAGCCCCGCAGTCTGCAGGAGCTGGAGGAGCGCAAAATGCACCTCCCTGACGTCGCCCCCCATGACACCACCAGGGATCTCATCCTCCTGAACCAGCAGCGGCTGGCTGAGATTGAGCTGTCCAACCAGCTGGAGAGGAAGAGGGAGGAGCTGCGGGTCCTCTCCAAGCACTTGGCCATAGAAAAGAAGAACACAGAGACCCTGCTTTATGCCATGCTGCCCGAACATGTGGCCAACGAGCTGAAGGAGGGCAAAAAGGTTGCCGCAGGTAGAGCGTTCCCTTCTCTTCGTGGGGACCTCTGAGCAAGAAGAGGCAGTGCTCCTCAGCGGTTAGGGCACAGGCTCTGAAACAGGACAGATCTAGCTTTGAATTCTGGCTCCGTCACTTGTCAGCGACATGACCTTGGGCTGGTTACGTAAGCTGCGTGTCCTCAGTTTTCTTCTCCCAATATTAATAAAAATAGAAAGAATACAATTGTGAAATATGGATTAAATAAAAATGCCTGTCAGCTACACCCACCTATATCATGTTCTCTAAGACCTGGAAGAGTGGCCTGAGACTGGCCTCTGTCGGGGACCACAAATAGAGTTCTTTCCTCAAACCGGAAATAACATGCCCGCACTTGACCTAAATCATGGGGTGCCTCTAAGGACCATTCTGGGAGGAAGGATGCTGTGTTTACTCTGAACTCACTTTCCATTTGTCACGGGTGTGTGTTCACCCCCAGACACACGTGGCAAAGCCAGTCAATGCCAGGGTGCTGTCAGGTCTTGAGGACCCAAAGGAGTTCATAGTCTTGTGGGTTTGACAGATATATACAGGATATATTCATGGGGGACGGGGTAGCCAAAGGAAGGGAGACTCGTGTGCATTAAGGAGCCATGATTGTGCCAGGATCTGGATTAGACATTTTCATATAGGCCATTTCATTTAATTTTCTGAACATTTCTATGAGGGAGGTGTTAGTATCCCACACAGCTGAGTGAATTTACATTCACCCCAGTTTATGAGTAAACGAATTGAAAATCAATCAGAAGTCCCTCTAACTCCAGAATTCATACTTTGTCCATAACAAAGGTGTGGAAACACAGATGCTAGGGAAGTTAATAAGTAGAAGTCAGAAAGAAAGATACAGGGTCAGGGGCTATGAGGCTTTACATAAAGTGTATGGCACTTGAGTTAAACCTTGAGACTGTATTTCAGCAAAAAACCAAACAAACAAACAAACAAAAAAAAACAAGAAGAAGGGAGAGGCATTGCAGGAGAATGGGATGATAGGAGCGAAGGTGAGGCAGAGTAAGAAGGTGGTTAATCACAGATGGTATGAATTATAATTAAGGTCATCTGGGGGCATGAGGTAAAGAAGGGAAGAGGGTTAGATATTGAAGCTTAGGGAACACCTATTATTTAAGAAGGAATAAAAGCCGGTGGAATATATAAAACAAGATCAGAAAGGTAGGGAGAATATGAAGAGAGAATGGTAGGCCAGAAGCCAAAGGGAAGAGAAAGTTACATGAATGGGAGATTATTACCAGAGGTGTAAGTAACACAGAAAGTACCCAGCTCTGTTCAAGGAGTCATACATTCAGTCATCCACAAATATTTACTGAGCATCTACTATGTGCCAGGCCGTGCTCTAGGCGCTGGGGATATAGCAGAGACCAAAAAAGTCTCTCATCTCATGGAGCTTATAGTCCAGTGGGGAAGACAGGCAATAAGCAAATAAACAATCCCATATAAAATAGGCCATGTAAGGCATATGGGCTTGGGGGCAGCAATGAGGCTAAAAGGGTAGAGTCGAGGGACTGTTATTTTAGATAGAGTGGTAAAGGAAGTCCTCACTGAGGTGGTTACATGTGAGATGTGAGACAGAGCTCCTTGGATATTTGAGAAATGAGGGGTCAGGCAGAGGAAGCAGTGGGTGCAAAGGTCCTACACAGGAGGCACTTGAGAAACCCAAGGAGGTCAGTGTGGCTGGAGTGGAGTAAGTCAGAGAGAGCGTGGAGACGTGAGGTCAGAGAGGTGGCGGGGACAGAGGGTCCCCTTATTGGCCACGGTAAGCATTTTCTGTTTTGGTTTCAGTGTGATGGAAGTCGATGGATGTGAGGCAGAGGAGTTGGGGGTCTGACTTAAACAGATCATCTAACTGCTATATGGAAATTCTCAGGACCGGAAGCAGCCTGATGCATTAGGAGGATGTGCTGAGGATATGGTGGCTTTCTCACCACACTTGGATAGCGGAACTCACCACGTCATGGTGACCAGTCTCTATCAGCCCTGCCCCCGGGTCTCTGCCTCAGCCTACCTGCCAATGGCTTCTCTGTCAGCCAGTGCCCACCCAGCCCGTTTCTGTCCTGCCATGCCTCTCATCACACCTTACCGGGTGTTCAATTATGCTTACGTCTCCTCCACTGGACTGGGAGCTCAAGGGCTGAGGTCCTGTCCGCTTCACGTTAGGTGATTCTCCCCGCATGATGACTGGCTCATAGCAGGCCCTCAGGGAAGGTCTGCTGGCTGAATGGCATCCGGCTCCTTCACCCCAAGGCACAGTCAGATTTGGTTCCCAAGGGGCACCTGAATCTAGAATTCATAGGATTATTATTCCATATCCTGCCTATCACTGACAGCTGGTTTATGTTGCAGGAGAATTTAAAACCTACACGATTCTTTTCAGTGATGTGGTGACATTTACTAACATCTGTGCTGCCTGCCAACCTATCCAAATAGTGAAGATGCTGAATTCAATGTACTCCAAGTTTGACAGATTAACCAGCGTCCGCGAGGTCTACAACGTAAGTGTTTGCGAACCCTGGGATGTGTGCCACGGTGCGCTCAGGCAAGAGCTCCGTGCTCAGCCTTCCTGATCTTCATTGGTCTGCGGTTTGGTGTGGATGGGAGTGGGGTGAGCGGGGAGAGCTAAAAGGGAATTGGAACTATTTTAGGAATTTTAGTTTTTTTAGAAATCCTTTTATAATACTCAGTGCTAAAATGCCTTTGAAGGGCACCCCGTTTTCCCAGGGAATAATTCTACCCCTTGAATTCAGCAAGAAGTCTAATCTAAATAATGTATGTCTACTACATAGCATCATACACTAACCCAGGGGCTTTGTCTTCTCTGGAACTTGTTTCTGCCAGAAGCAGAAAGGCCTTTGGGCTCTCTCATGGTTGTTTGTGGAATCATTTTTCTTCTTCCCCCTTCCCTCATGCTCCTCATCCTCCTGGCAAATAACCACCAGCTTTAATATGGTCCTTCTGTCAATACATGGAAAATGACAAAAGTATTTAGTCATATGTTTAATGCATTCAGGAGACCCTCTGAATGTCCCTTTGCCCCTTACAGGTGGAAACAATAGGAGATGCTTATATGGTGGTGGGGGGCGTCCCAGTGCCTATTGGAAGCCATGCTCAAAGAGTGGCTAACTTTGCCTTGGGGATGAGAATTTCTGCAAAAGAAGTCATGAATCCTATTACTGGAGAACCCATCCAGGTAGAGAGAAACTGAGTACTTTGCTGAATACCAACCATCTCACGCACGCAAAAGTAGAATTCTGCTTATTAGTCTGTTCAGATGGTTACTGGGTATGTTACAGTGATTAAAATGGGTGGTTTCTCCCAACTCTTGTCTTCTCTTGCACATGTTTTAAGTAATCAAGATAATAGTAAGGATATCATCATCCCAACTTTTCTTAAATTTCAGAGGAGGCTTTGGAGCTTGGGATTTTCATGGGATTCCCTGCAAGCCTTTTTGCCCATAGTGCTGAGCACATCTCTCCATTTACTCTGCAGGGCTCAACCCATTTTGATAGCTGGCTTTTTTATAATTCCGGCTTTTTAATTTGAGCATTCAATCCAACAAGTGGTTCAGGTTTACTGAATAGCCAACCCCTTCCCACCCCAAGGGAAACTGTGTATTCGACATGCCTTCTCAAAGGTTCAGGAGTCAGGCTTAGGGGGGAAACTGCCCTCAGCAGTAGGCTAGACACCAGGGTGCTATGAGATATTTAGAATAGCTTTCCTCCCACCATGTGGCCCTGAGTGAGACATCTGCTCACCTCTCTCACAGGAACCTACTCTTCCAAGCATGAAAGTTCGTTCACACTATAAAAGATGGATAATTTTGGAGATGAAAAGTAGGTGTCCTCTTCTGACTGCTCAGCAGATCCTAGCTGCCCTGAGATGTCTTAGAGCAGTGTTTCTGTGGTTTAAAATGTAATCCCTTCTCTGTTTCTGGCAGGCAGCTCTTCAAGATAAACTACCCAGCCAATTCAAAATAAATAAAGACAACCTTAAGATGGAATACGAGTTTTCTAAATTACAGCCCCTACATAGGAGATTCTGAAGATGCAGTCCACTCCCCCTCATGATGAGTCTGACACTGAGAAATGCTGCAGGTTCTGGTTATCGTGCCCACTGTAGCCTTCTGAGCAAAAGCTGCTTTTAGGTAGTTCCAGGAAGAACACATCCACAATACTCAGCCCATCAAAAACACACAGATACAACTGTTGAAAAAAAGCCCCAGTGAAAAATCAAGATGGGAGAGAAGGAGGGAATGAGAGAAGAAGGTCAGATAAGAGATATGTGTTTCGGTTAAAGGGCTGTAATATAAGCCACTGAGAAAAAAATAATTGAAAATATACTGTTGTGTAAATAGAGTGTGTGTATAGGGTTGTGTGTGTGTGTGTGTGTGTGTGTGTGTGTGTGTAAGAGGTGTGGCTGCAGAGATGACGGTAATGCTACACCAATAAGAACGAAATTAAACAGTGAATTCCGGGACACTCTCAGGGTAGATTTACCAAGAAGAAAACAGGACAAGATGTTATCAAGTTTAAGATAAGAATAGGGACATGGTTAGGAGCATCATTAACTATCCACCAGAAACAACATACCCTGTGGGTTTATTTAAGGAAGTAGGGAAAAGGACCTGAAACATTTCTCTCTCAAGAGAATTGAGATAAGATAGTACTCTTGGAGATCTTCTATTATTTCATTCACACAGCCTTCAGTCTACAGGTACTGAGGTCCTACTATGCACGAGGCAGTGTTACTCGGTATTTGACAGGCTCCTTTTCCTATAGGAACAGGCAAATTCATCTTTGGTAAAAGAAAGAAGAAAGTGGTTACCCCTGCAGAGAGGGATGGAACTTCACTGGACAGGGGCACAAGATAATTCTGCGAGGTCATGAAAGTAGGCTGTATTTTATTTTGGATGGCAGCTACAGGGCTATATGCTCTTGTCAAAACTCATGGAGCTAACTACTTAAGATCTGTCTTCTTATTTTATGTAAATGATACCTCGATTTAAAAAGAAAAGCAAGAGTATTCGATGGTCCCATTTCAGTGAGGTTCTCTCTGTGCAGATCAGAGTTGGCATCCATACGGGACCAGTCCTAGCAGGTGTGGTGGGAGACAAGATGCCCTGGTACTGCTTGTTTGGTGACACTGTGAACACAGCTTCTAGGATGGAAAGTCACGGGCTTCCTGACAAAGTGCACCTCAGTCCCACGGCCTACAGGTAGCCAACCATGTATTCATGCCTTCCTTTGACTTCCCCTACTTCCAGAATGCACAGAGTGCCCAGCCGCCATGGGATGGGGGTTGTGAAGGAGACCTATGGTTCTTCTTCCATGCCACCCAGGCTTACAGAAGACATTGTGTCGGATAGTAAATATTATTGAACCTCTACTATAAGACAGCTTTGCTCCCAAGGAACTTATGATCTAAAGCAGAGACTGGCAAAGTACAGTCATAGGCCAAATCCAGCCTGCTGCTTGTTTTGTAAATAAAGTTTTATTGGAACACAGCCATGCTTTTTAATTTCCTCGTTATCTATGGCTGCTTTCATGTGACAACCCCAGAGTTGAGTAGCTGTGGTGGAGGCTGTCTGGCCTGCAAAGCTGAAATTATTTACTATCTGGTCTTTTACAAAAAAAAAAGTGTGCTGACCCTTGGTCCAGTAGAAAAAGAAAGAAATATTTGACAAAGAATTATTTTGAAAGCATGATAAGTACAATGATAAAGATAAGCATAAAATATTATTTAAGAACTTACCGGAGGCCAGCCGAATTCTGTTCTAAGTTCTTTTACGTATGTAAGTTCATTTACTCTTGCAACAGCTCTATGAAAATGTACTATTATTATTCTTATCTACAGATGAGAAAAAAAGTCAGGCACAAAAGGTTAATAACGTGTCCCAGGTCCCAAGTCCCAAGTAGGCTAGGAAGGAAAAGTGTCTTGGGAGCCTAGGTGAGGGTGCCGAACCCAGTAAAGAAATCCTTTGTGGGGGAGGAGATTCCTGAGCTGAATCTTCAACAAGGAGTTCAGAGTAGGATTTAGCCAAAGCTGAGGTTTGGGGAGTGAAAAACCAGCAGTACAAGCACAGACAGAGAGTAGGAACAGAGAACTACAAACAATTTAGCTTGCTGGAGTGGAAGACATGAAGCAGAAAGTAGTGGGAGCCGGGTGTTCCCCGTCGAAGAGCAAGGGTGCTCGCTGTAGGTGAAGAAGAGCCCCTGGGGAATGTGAGACTGGAGACAATGGTGGGGTCAGGGTCCTATTTGACGCTGACTCTCAAGACCATGCAAGGGCAGATTCAAGCATCAGGAAACGGGAAAGAGAAGGCCCGTGAGGTGTTGGGTTTGAATCAGAGCACTGGTGGTGGGAGTTCAGGAGAAAGTAAAATCAGCTGAGCTTGGTAATTGCTAGAAATGGAGAATGAGAAAGAGGGAAGAGCCTTGAATGTTTCCCAGACCGCCATGCTGGGTGACAGGGACCTGAATCTCACCACCGGAGATAGGACAGGTAAGAGGGCTTCTAGTTCACAGAGGCAGATGATGAATTCAGGCTTGGAAGTGCTGAGCTCAGAGGAACTGTGGAGCATCTGAGGTAGAGGTGCCATTACATGGCTGGGTGAAATTTGGAGTCGAGGTGTTGGCTGGGGATCCTGACTTGGAGAAGGCAACATATAGGTGGCAATTCAGCCATGAGACTGAGGACATCACCTGGGGAAGGATGCAGTGGGAGAAGAACAGTGCAAAGAGCAAACATTTAAGTGGTAGGTGGATGAAGACAAGCCCATGTTAAGAGGCAGAAGAAAAAAGAAGGAACAGGCAGAGTTCAAGCACCCTTTTGGGTATTTTTAGGGAGGAGGAATTGAACAAAAATGTCAAAATAGTAACAAGGACAGAAACATATGCACCAGAAGTTTTAGGGACATTATCAGACGTGGTTGTGGTGGAATGGTGGGGATAGACAATGGGCTATGAGTTGAAGGATTAAAGGGAGAGAATGTATGGGATTAAAGCAGGAGATAATAAAGTGGGAAGGTTTTTGCTTCTGTTTAGGATGGAAGAGACCTTAGCAGGCTAGTGGGCTGAGGGGAGGATGCAAATGGTGGGAACTGAAGAGAAGGGGAGAGGTGGCTGATGGGGCCAGCCCTTGAGGAGGTAGGAAGGGAGCATAGATCAGGTGCCCTTGCACAAGACACCTCATCCTCAGGAGACTGGGGAAAAAGGGAAGTGTGGTCATGGGGGTGAGAAGCTGTGGGGTCTTGCCTAAAAATGATTACAATTTTATAGAAGAATCACAAAGGTCACAAAGTAGGAGACACAGCCAGCAACTTGAGAGTGAGGAGAGCAGGTGCCAAGTGGGGGAACTAGAGGAGCCCAGTGAAGGTCTGAAATCTCCACGGAACTGGCCAAGGACCAGGGAAGGTCGGTGAATGCCGAGAACTGGCTGAGGCACCTGACCATGAACTGGAAACATGGCTGGTCTGCACTGTTCTGTGGTTTCTCTCCAACACCTGGCAGCCGCCAGTAAAGAAATGAACAAGCAAACATTTCACAGTTATCCCATAGCTCTGTCTCTTTTCATGGTCCCCTCCCCATACTCTTCTCTTTGGTTCCTTGGCAGCCAGGGGCCATGGAGAAAGCTTGGGGAGTGAGAATGAGCATGACCACATGGGGTAATGGGGTGCTCGGGGAGGATGGAAAGGAGTGCTGATTTCCAAGGAGCCTCCTGTTTCAGAACCACGTGGGGCTGGTGCACACACAGGCAGAGAGGACATGGTTGCTGCAGCGTGCGGGCTGTGGGTATGAGCAGTGAGTTGGAGGGAGGAAAGGAGGGGTAGGGTCACAGGATTTTGGTGGGTCCCCTGTGCTCTCACTCTGCCTCTGGCACCCTGTTCAGCATGTCTGAGCTTCATACTCCCTCCTTGCCCCACTTAGCAGGACTGGCTAATGTCCTGGGGTCACCCTCCCCCCAACAATCCATCGTGTGCCCTGGGACCCAGACTCCTCCTGAATCACCTTCTCCATTGTAGCCAACTCTCAAGTTGCAGACCTGTGATCTTTGATATCTGGTGCATTTTTTTCCACCCTCTGTGCAGCGCTCTGGAAAATCAAGGCTTTGAAATAATTGAGAGGGGTGAAATCGAAGTGAAAGGTAAAGGGAAAATGACCACGTACTTTCTGATCCGGAACCTGAATGCCTCAGAGGACGAGATCATGGGCAGACCTCAAAGCCTGCTTGATCGCAAGGGTGAGCATAAAGGAAAAGCCACATCTCAGCGCTGGGATATTTTTTCCACTAACAACCTCGGATGTGTTTCATGTGGCCCTTAGTTATGCAGGGTCAGCAAGGGTATCATCCGGTCGCACCCTCTTCCATTTGGTCGAAGCTCCCGAGAATCAGAGCAACCAGGATGAACACTTGCATCCTGGATAGTCTGATGTTCCTTGAGCTGGGCTGGTGGGCCCAGCCTAAAGAGGCCCTCATGCGTTCATTTTCAAGGTTCTTTCCTGCCCCAGAAAAGGCTTTTTCCCATCAGTCTCTCCTGTAGCTGGCGGACGATTTTAGAATCTCTCCCTGCTCCTCAGCCTCAGAACGGGCTTTCTTTGCAACCTTCCTCATTTTCTTCCGGCTTCGGAAACTGGGAAGAAGGACAAGATCTGTGACTCACCCAGCTCCAGGAATGACAGGAGAGTGGGTTTCAGTTAAAACAACCCAGCGCTAAGCCAGCCCAGGGATCACCATTTGGCTCATGTGCTCACACACAGCGGCAGCTGGAATCCAACAAGGAGGTCTCCATCAGCCGCCCTCCGCCCCACGCGGCCAGGACCCTTAACATCTGCCTTGGTTAACTCTGGGCACTGCTGACCCAGAGGGGAGACCCAGTAGCAGGAGGCAAACCTTCCTGAACCTCCAAAGCAAACTGGAGGAGGAAATGGATTCATTTTGACAGGAGCTAATCTTTAGCTGCTCCGGACGCCTGCCAAGGAATATCTCGAAATCCAGAGATTTCTCATTGCTAATATGTGCAGGATGTCTCTCTGGGACACATGAATTACGGTTAGTTTTAAAAAGTGAGGCTATACCAGTAAAGAGATAGGTATTGGAAGAACTTTTAGAATTGTTTTCGTAGTGTTTTCGGCACATGTTAGTATCCCTGTGAGCTTCGATGGGTTTTGGCCACATTTTAGTGCGAAAGATACTGAGATAGAAAGATATAAATTAAAAATTAGAAATAACTTTGGCTAATAAACACCGAAGCCACCCTTAACAGAGTTTTTGGCCTCTGAATTTCTAGGCTCAGGGTGCCTTGCCCACGACATCACCTTCTCCCTCCCCACAGGGAGAATTGCTAGAAAGGGATAAGCAATTTCTTTGTTGTCAGAACTAGACAAAGTAAACCGGGAGAGGTGTTTTGCAACCTGATTGTGGGAGAGCGGAGACAGCCCGAGGCTTT
Organism: Halichoerus grypus; assembly: GCF_964656455.1. NCBI lineage: Eukaryota > Metazoa > Chordata > Mammalia > Carnivora > Phocidae > Halichoerus > Halichoerus grypus. The sequence goes on along the minus strand of NC_135715.1, from coordinate 60,078,994 downwards.
AACACCAGGACAGGGCAGAATCCTGCTCAGAAGGTGCAACTAGCTCAAACTGGATTTCACTTTCTCCCGTTCCCCCTGCAGGGGTTCTCAAATGGGAAAGTCTGACAAACAGGTTTCTAGAACATGGTGTGGGTCGGTAGACTCTAACCCACTTTTCTGAGCTGGAAAAACAAAACAAAACAAAAATAACTGAGAGTAGAGTATGAGTAAGCTTGTCTCAGTTAAAGATCTCAATATGGACCCTGAGAAAGAGGAGAAAGGGTATGAAAGAGGGGGAGGGGTAGCCCTTTCTGGACCCTAACCAGCTTTTCTGTGCAAGCTGGGAAAAGGCCTACTTTTCCCAGCCCTCCAGGTATGGCTTACGGTAAAGGAAAGTCACCCGCTCCTCTGGGCTGATGTCAGCCCCCCAGCCTGAACTTCTTGGCCAGGAATCTCTGTGCAGAGAAAGGGCACAACCCTGTGTGCAGAACCCACAAAGATCTCTCGGCCTCTTTTCTTTCCATGCTTCCCTCTCCCCTTTCCCCATCAGCCGAGGATCTCCTGCCATAAGCCTCAGCTGTCTGGCCCTGGGGAAGGGAGTGCCTGTCCCTCCCAGCCCCACTGCGGTGCAGTGCTGGAGATGGCCCCAAGAACATGACCCCATGAACTTCCAGGGACTAAGGGACTTTGCCCCACACAGCAAGACGGAGTCTCTCAAAGCCAGTGATGGAGGAGGGGGATACAGAAACATTAATATGCACGCTAATGTTCTTCCCAAATTGGCCTCTTTCCTCAGATGATCTTCCATAGGAGACACACGCTGGCTTTTTTGGGTGATTTGGGGGAGGTGTGGGAGGAAGACCAAGAAAATGAATGTGAGCAGATTGGAACTGCAGCCAACACTAAACCATGAGTAGATGGCAGTGGGGCCGGGTGCGGGGGCCTCAGCAGTGACCCTCCTGTGCCCTCCTCAGGCCGAGCTCCTCCCCTACCTGGCATGAGAGGACACCCAGGGGGTGACAGGAGCAAGAAGGGACAGCAGCCCGGAGAGCTCTTCCTCAAACCATTCTCCTTTCTCCCCTTTGTTCTCAAAAGCAGGTGCATTTGCTCCTTCATCTTCTAGCTGGTGAAGGCGTTAGACATGTTAAATGTCCTGTGGTCTCCCCAGCACTGTCCAGTTGGTCCTTCACACGGTGGGCACCTGAGGAGATACCCAAGGGGCGGCTGATGTTCAGAGGCATCAAAGAAAGGCCCCCCACCTCTGCAGCTCATGAAGCTGGCTGGACATTCTCACTCTTCTTTCCCCACATGCTTGTTCGCAGAGGCAAATGCTCAAGGAAGTCAAGACAGCAGGACTGTTGCCATCATGCGGTACGAGCACAGTGAGCCGCTGTCCCCGAGGAGTGACAAGGCAGACGGTGAGTACACCGACCGTTACACACCCCCCCAGCGCTGTGGTGCGTGGAGGGAGAATCGCTGGGTTCAGACGTGTGGCTCATGGTGAGTGGCAAAGAGCCAGATGGGGACAAGTGGCGTTCGGGGTCCTGGGGCAGGATGCTTCTGATGGTTGCTCACTGCATTTTGAATACAACCCACCCACCTCCCCACCCCAAGTGTGCTGGGGGGCCCTCATTCTGGAAGGGTTCTCCATGCGCCCCCTCCAAAAGAATGTTTAATACTCAGAAAAACATATTGGTTTCCAGGTACCAGGGTACCCACGGTACCCATGAAACAAAGTTTGTCTGGACATCATGCCCCCATAGCACGCCACCTATGAATAAGGAGTACCAGAGATTTCTGCACTGTTCCCATCACAGGGTGCTTCAGAGAGACCTCGGAGCAGTGACAATAAAGTACAGGCCCAGTGACTCCCTTCCCTGTTTGTCCCCGAAGGCGGTAGGAATGGGAGGTTTCCCTCAATCCATGGCTACTCTTTACTGCCCTGGTGAGCCATTCGGCTTCCTCGAGAGCCATTCGCAGCACTGACACCCCCGGGTTTTGAGGATGGGGACACAGAGTGGTGATGAAGGACCAGGGATGAGCCTGCAGAAGGAAGTGCTGTCGTGGCAGGCCCCCGCCCCAACTTGTCCTCTCTGGCTTTGGGCAGCCACTGCCACCCTCTTGTTTTCTGGAAGCCTCGTGCGAGCGGGTCCGGGGGGCATTAAGCTCTCGAGGCAAGGCAGCAGTGTCTGTCTGTTAAAGAGTTTAGCTCTAGTGATTTTTATTAGACAGTATCTTTTGAGTGTTGCCTGAGCCCTTGGCGTTGGGTGCTGTCCCGATGCCTGAAGACTTCCCTCTGGCTCAATCCCAGAATCTGAGGTCGAGGGAATGATCAGCACCCTTCTATTCAATTCCGAGGGGAGACAGGGTAAAACACCCCTTACTTGGATTGGGGCTCCGGGGGAATCTTGGACTCTGGGGCATGACTTTCCGCCATTACTCAGAGGCATTGCCCTCCCCGCCCCACGGCCTTCCTTCCTATAACTGCGTGTTTCTGAGTGACGTTCGATCTTTGATGTTATCACGGTATGGGATTGTAATGTTCATCTTACATATGGGATTGTAATGTTCATAGGTTCATTCAACAGCATCTCTTGGAAAACTGTTGATGCTCCAGGGAAACAGAGAGTGGAGGCCAGGCCCTAGGTTGGGATCTGTCAGTGCGCACTGAACTACAGCCATGAGTCCCTGCCTCATACGGCCTGCATTTTAGTAGTGGAAGACAGACAACATGCAGCAAAAGAAATAAGATCACTTTAGGTAGTGACAAACGTTGGGAAGAAAATAAAGAACTGAGTGATAGAGAAGAGGGCCAGTGAAGGCTTCTTTGGGGCTGCAGCATTTGAGCTGAAGTGAGCAGGAAGGACCAGAGCTGGCCATGAGGCTACCACGGGCACTTCCAGACAGCGCCATGGCTGAAGGCAAACATGAGCTTGGCAAGTTCAAAGAAGACTAAGAAGGCCATTGTGTCTAAAGAGGGGTGGAAGAGGAAGGGAGCAGTAGGGGAGGAAGTCAGAGTGGTCTTGAGCTTTCCTAGCCCCATACAGAAAGTCTGAGCGTAAGTAAGGGGCAAGGCAGGGCACTGCTGGGCTCCATGGGAATGTTCCCCAGGAGAAGATCTCTGGCACTTGCGTTCTGAAATGACTGCTCCATAAACAGCTCAGGATGGGAGGTCTAAGAACTCTTTGTGCTCCAAGAAGGTGAACAAACTCATTTTTCAAACTTGTGCTACATGGGGATCCCTCCACAGAAGAAACCGACAGGTCTGGGCTGGGCTGGCCTTACTGCTTAAAAAGGAGACAGAAGTTTCTTAGGTAGGCCCCTGATTCCATATCTCCCCCAGCTGCTGCTTTCTTGGACATAAACCAGTATCAACAACTATAGGCGGAGAAACTGAGGCCACTTCAGTTTGGGGGTGAAAACGGGATGGGTAGAGAACAGGCATTTGTTGGGCAACTAGCTAGTGCTGGGCATTTTACCCACTTTATCTCATCTGATACAACAGTCCCTTGACTATTCCCATAACAGGGCTAAGAAACTTGAAGTTCACAAAGGTGATATAATTTAGACGAAGTCCCACAAGTAGTAAGTGGAAGAAGTAGGACTGGATCTTTATGCTTGTTTGTCTCGGGCAGCCCGTGTCCATGTGAGCAATGGACCAAAAGGACTTCAGTTTCCCCAGGTGGTAGACTGCAGTGTGTGGACCTCCAGGCTTCCAGTGGCTCCGCCATGTTTCTCTCAGATCTTCTGGGCCCCAACTGAGCAGCTTTCTGGTTGTTGGGTGTGATGGGCCGGTGAATTCGTGAGGACCAGCTCATACCCTGAGGGGATATGATAAATTGTGGTGTGAGCCAGAGGTCTGGAAATGAGGACAAAGCCAGCCAGGCCACTGGACCTCACTCTGGCTACCCAAACTAACACCTACCAAATCAGAAATTGCTTTTCACAGCTTCCCCAGAGAATTTGAGTTTGGATTTACCACGACACAGGCTTCTTCCTTATCTGTGATGATTGGCACCAGACCTAGAATTTCACCTTGAAGGATTCGGGACACCTGCTCTCAGGGCCTGCCTTGTCCTTGTGATGTAGGTGTCAGTTCTCGTAGGTTTGGGGCTACATCTGATAATGTTGTGCTTAGCTCTGAGGTAGGTGAGGGCTGCCAGAGGGTCACTGCAGGAGCCCCTACTCTTACCTCCAGCCTTGGGGCCATCCCACCTGGCCCCTATGTGGGCCCCGTTATGGGAGAGTGCTTCCATTAGTAGCCAAAACCTGCCAGGACTCCGAAGATTAGGCTGCTGGCTCTTCCTACCTCCAAGATCTGCCTGTTTCCCAACCTCTAGGCAGTCGGGAGGACATTCAAGGCTCACCTCATCGATCACATCTGCCATCAACCTCACCAGGTTGTCAACTGGTTGCCAAACTTAGGATCACTTTCCAGGGGCATGCATTTCCATCTGACTTGGCTCCCAGATGTGGGAAGCAGGTGCTCCCCTACGTCCCCCTCCCCTGTGAGGACCACCACTCCTGAAAAATACCTTACGGCCTCAGCAGCACACGAAGCTGCAGAGGCAAGGCATGAACCACAAAGACCCCTCTCTGAGGGCCAGCTGAGATGTGATGCTCACCCCTTCCCTCGGCCCTTTTTCAAAGCGGGGACCTCACTGAATCTCTGCAGGGCCCAGCCAAAGTGTCTGCCCTGGCAATAGGAAACACTCCAGCAGGACCCAGGCCTGCAGGCTGCACCCAGGACCTCATTTGCACTTCAATAACACGCTTTTCTTTTACTCCACTATGGATTTGGGTGTTAGATGTGTCAGTGGAGAGACTCCCCGGTGCAATTAAACGGGAGTATTGAGCCGGAGAGAAATCAGTGTGTGTTGACTCAGATATTTGAGCAACCACCTTTCAGTATTGACTAAAAAATTGGCCTTCCAGCTGTCCCTGCTGGCAGGCTCTTCTGGCATCTCGTCAGACCCCTGTTAATGTGTTTTTCAAATTTCAGCTTGCTTCAACTTGTCTCCTAACTGATTCTCCCAACAATTAGAATAATGGGTTCCAGGCTGACCTGCATGCAGCACTTAGGCACACAGCCCAGGCTCCTCTCTGGAGGTGACCCCTTCTTATAAATCAGTCTAAGGGGGTCCACTTGCCGGGTTCATGGCAGGTTAAGTCGGTTTGGAGGACTTTGTACACCCACTCCTAATTGTTCCTCTGCGGCGTGTTAGTGGTGGGGGTCTCTCTCTGAGTTCAGTGGTCTACCTGCTGGGGGCTTTGCCGATTCCCTCAAATCTGACTCACCCTTCCCGACAGGAGGAACCTCCCCACCCTGAGCAATTCCCCTGGGGAGTGAGTCTTGCATAAGTTTGCGGTCACTTAATTGGCAGGTCCTTGCCCCTCACTTTGCAGAGTCTTGACAATACAAGTGCCTTTCCCAGACGTGTCCAGTGAGCTGGGGCCCAGCTGGTTCGGAGCCAGGCTAAGGAGCCTGGGCATGTATTCCTGCCCCCCAGGCCTTTCAGCAGCAGCCTTTCTGAGGCCTTCGTAAGCATGGCTGTCAAATCTTCCTGACCTTTTCTACTCGGGACTGACGAATGGCATAGTTGTTCTGTTTGTTTTTGCTAGAGGACTGGTCTTCATATTTATTTATTCAGATGCAAGTATAGTTGCATATATTCACGTCAGTTTCAGGTGTACTACACAGTGATTGGACAAGTGTCTACGGTATGCTGTGCTCACCACGTAGCCGCCATCTATGACCAGGCAGTGTTCTTACGGTACCATTGACTATATTCCCTATGCTCTGCCTTTTATCCCCGAGGCATAGCTGTTTTTAACCTCAGGCTTTCTAGAAGTTGAGCTGTTAACCCAACAATGTTCTGTAGAAGGAAGATCCTGGGAAGTATGAACGAACTCTTGACAAATGAGGGGTTTACTAATGGAAGAACATCATCAGTGTTAGGGCTGGCCTCTCAAGTCCTTTGTTGTCAGCCTTGTTATCATCGACTGGGATGTGGCATCAGGAGCCAGTCGGCATGGGAAGGCAGTGGGTGGCAAGGCATCAGACTCAGATGGCTGGGCCTCACCCCAGAAGTGACTCAGTAGGCTCGGGGCAGGGGGTGCCTTTCAACTTTGATTTATTAGTTAACCATCTCCAAAGGGTTTTCTGATGAGCTGCCAGGCTAGGGGACCACCATCATGGTGGAATGAGAATTAGCTTAAAATCGGAATTCCTGGGCCTGTGTCCACGGCCTGGCGCCCAGTAACCAGCTGTGTCACTTTGGGCAAGTCCTCTTTGCTTCATTTTCTCAACCTGAAAGCAGATTGCCTGCTTTACCCAGTCACTTTGAGGAATATATGAGATGGTATGTATTATCTGGAAACTGTAAAGTGCAGAAGACCTGCCCATATGCCAACCACTTTGTCAATTAGGGACCCTATGGTGGGGAATTCACTCACTTAACAAATATGTGATGGCAGGAACAGATGGATCAAGGATTTGGCCTCTGCTCTGGTCTCTGGAGAATGCAGGGGCTTCTGGAAGCTGGAGATCTGGTTCTTTCAGGTCATGGCCTCTTTTGCCCATGGATAGAAATAGGAGACAAGGGGGAGGGTGATTCTAGAATGGCAGCCACCCTCACCAAACCTGGAGACCCCATTGCACCATTTGTATAACTAGGATAAAATTCTCTCACTGGTGGAGTTTCCCCCAAAAAACATCACTTCTAGAATTCGTGGCCCCTTTCTCTGTTCACACCTACAAACAGTATGGTGTGGCCAGCCTGACCTTCCCCCCAGAGCAGGTGGATTCATTGGAAAATAAATCCAGATGGAACCAAGTGGGAGGAGATAAAGTGTTTCTGCATACATGGAGACCATTCAGAGTAAAGGCCAGGGAGGGTGCAGGGTGAGAGGTACAGGTGGCGGGGGGGGGACCCCCAATGGCAGGCCCCATGTGGAAGGCACCCAAATGGGGTGAAGTCTTGAGGACGACTGAGAAGACCCAACAGAGAGTCAGACTTCAGGTTCAAGCCAAAAGCCCCACCCCCATCATGGAAAATCAGTACTGAAATCAAGACTCGGTTTCCCACATCTTATTCTATCTAGGAGGTTAGTTACAGATGAGGAAGGCAGACAAGGAATTATTGCCATCGCAAATGTAAGAATTCCTTCTGATAACCCCATGTCATACCCTTTATGACTCATAGAGTCCAGTCTGTAATGACCAGCCAGTGACCCAAAGTACGCGTATATTTCCCAAAGCAGCAACATTTCCCCAAACTCCTCTTTGTCCTCACTGCTGCGCTATGGCATCCCCCAGTTCGGCATTTGACAACACTGTACAAGCAATAGTTGTTCTCCAAATGGGAAGATGTCTCCTACAACCACTTAATTCATTTTTAATAGCTATCGAAGCGGGTTTCTGTGCAGCTTTTAATTCTTTCCTGGGCTGTGTTGGTTTGCTCAACTGAAAATTATTTGTTTGTTCATTTATAATATAGAAGGAATATTGAATTATTATTACTATCTTAAAACCAGAAAGTGCAGATAAGTTAAGATGAAGAAAGCAAAAGCACCCGCAATTCCATCACCTGGAGAGACTACTACCAAATTTGGGGGGCCTAGCTGCCAAAGTTATGTACGTGAGGGTCCCATGATGCATGTGTATACATGTATTCTTCTTACAAAATTGGGATTGGCACACATACACTGCTTTGTAGCTTGGGAGGTCATGAATTTCTTTCGTTTGAACATTTAAGCACATTTCAAAACAGAAGAGGGAAATTTTAAGAAGACATAATGTGCCCGACATGGTATAGTTGTTTCCCACATGACTTAATGCTGTTTGCTGCATACCGAAAGTCACATTTTGCATCGCATCAAGTGGAAACTCCAATTATTTTGTGCTTCTGCAAATTTGTAATACATCTGTGATGTCTCTGATGTTCCGTGAGTCCTAAAGTTGCCTCTGAATTTTCCAAGAAAGACTAACCAAGTTCAACCTGAGTTTTGGTGTTTAGATGATTTCATATATCTAGATATCAGTAGTCCATGAACGATGTACGTTGGAATTCTCAATCAAAAAGCTTAATTAGCCATGATACTACATTTTCCAACTATGCACAATAATGAGCATTAACTGTAGCAATATGATGTACTAATAGGCAGTCCTTGGCGGTTGTGAGCAATGGTCTTATAAGAGCAAAAGATGATGAGTGAGAATTCATCTCCAGCAAACAAGGAAATTCTTCCACCATCTGGAGTGTGGAATTGGATTGGGGTAAAATGTCAAATATATATGTGTAGAAATTCCAGGAGAGTCTTGCAATTCCATACTGATCAAGTCTTGTTTGAATCGTCAGGCAGCATTGGCTCAAATTGACGAGGTCTTGTTTGGCCCGTTAGCTTTCAATAATTCTGTCTCAATTCTCCCAACACAATGCTAGCTGGCCATTTTTTTCTCCTTGTCCATCAGGGAGTTTTTCCTCATGGACAGAAAAGGGAAAGAGGACGATGAGTTTAATAAAAGTGCAAGGGAAACGTGGGCAGAAATGGAGGAGAAAGAGGACCACAGTTAAGACACAAGCAAGAAAAAAACAAAAAACAACAACAAAAAACAAAAAAACCAGCCCAGTTAGAAGAGAGAAAAACATGCCATGGGAGCAAGAGACACAAAGTGGGTCAGGGAGGGAGGGAGTATGTTGAAAACTTTTTGAGAAGAGAAATTAGAAGGAAGGAAAACACGAGAAAGTGTTGAATAACAGGGAGGCTAAAGGGTCTGTGAGATATTCTTTCCTAGTGTTGAGTTTACTTCCAAAATTCTTTCTGAGAGGTAAAGCCAGAAAATAGATGAGTTGTCTTCGCTACAAAGAAATTATGGTGCTTTCTGGAAGTAGGGGCACATCAGACACAGAGCCTGCCTGTGGATAGCTAAAGAAAAAGGTTTCCTTTGCTGGAATCCCTTATTTTAGCAACTCCAACCCCTTCTTGTTCGGTTTGTATTTTTGTTAGGGCGACCCCCACTTCTGGTACAATTCCAAAGGCACAAACCACATTTTGGCACTCACAATACTATCTTGCGGAGATTTTCTCTTATAGGTTCTCATAACATCTCTATGAGTTGAGTGGGAGGCAGATGTATTGCGTAGTTATCTTTTTACGTCTGGAGAAACTGAGGCACGGGACGTTAGATGGGGAGAGTTCAGTTTCCCCTTTTAGTGCTGATGGGCAGGGGTGAGCCATGTCTTCTCAATAGAAATAATTACATTTCTATCTGTAATCCACTCCTTCCCCCTCTGTTTGCCGCGATACCACAACAAAACTGATCCTCAAACTTTTCAAACACACTGTCCTTATCACTAATCTTGCACATTTCCATTTTGGAAAAATTTTGTTCCTTTAAAAATGGTAATAGTGCTTACAGTTCAAAGAAAAGCTATACCACAATAAACTCTGTGATTCAAAGTGAAAGGGATAAAGGGTATTGGGAATAATAAAACTCATAGAGAATTGGCAAACAAAAACACCTCTATAATTAACAGTTTCCAAAGAACATAAAATATTGCTAAGCATGATTCAGGGGGAGGAGGGAAGGATGTACTATGGAGCTCAAATGAATGCGTAGCTGGTGACATGTCCACCTAAGTAAATCCCCTTTGGCCTTACCTTATAAAAATGCCCCATTTGAGGGTCTTACAAACTGATTCCTTGTCAGATTAGCCCTAACTTATGCATAAGCTGAATACTCCATATGAAACATCACCCAGAGTTGCCCCAGTGAGCTGGTTCTAGGTGCCCCACGATCTCCCTCCTTGTATGCTCCAGGCTCCTCTCCCAAATTCTCACCTCATCCTGGGCCAGAGACAGGGGAGAGAGACTGGGGACAGGCCCAGTAGCCCCAATTTTTTCACATGCATATCACCCCTTATGTTCCTTCATGACTAGTACCTTAGCAAATTATTTGTGCTGAGAACTACCCATTGCTTTTAGGATCTGAAAACAAGGTTAATCACTGATCCAGGTTCAGGAAGACGTCTGAAGTGCTAACAGTCCCTTCTGGTGAAAGAAGTCATTCATTAATTTGGGAACAGAAGGCTGAAGCCAGGTGCTCCTCCTGCATTTCCTGATTTCTAGAGCACTAGAGCCGCAAATCTATTACGTGACCCTCTCTGAACTCAAATGTCTCTGGAACAATGATTAGAGAAAAAAGAAAGAAAGAAAGAAAGGAAGGAAGGAAGGAAGGAAGGAAGGAAGAAAAAGAAAGAAGAAAGAAAGAAAGAAAGAAAGAAAGAAAGAAAGAAAGAAAGAAAGAAAGAAAGAAAGAAAAGAAAAGAAAGAAAGCAACGAAACAGGAATGACATATGACTTGAAAATCTTAGATGCTAACCTTTCCAAATGAAACCGCAGGGAGAGCAGGATGAGGTGGAGATGGTCTTCCATCAGCCTTCTTTTTTCCATTCCTTCTCTGAGTCCTGCTCCCTCCCTCCTTCCTTGTGTGGCTCATTCCTAGAGGTAGTTCTTTTCCAGTGCCTTCTCTCTGGGCTCCCTTCCATACTTAGAAATAAGAACCGGCATCTTTGAGTTCGTACTCTGTGTTGTTATCATTGTGTTAATCACTTTCTGTAAATCATCTGATTTACTTATTACCACAACCCTGGGAGGTAGGTGTAATCATCATCTCCCCACTTTTCAGATGAGGACAAACGAGGCCCAGAGGGGTTAACAAGGAACTGTGGCCATGCCGGGTGTGAACCTTGGCCTGTATGATTCTGATGCTTGGACCTCACAGACAGTCACAGGGCCAGCAAAGTCTGGAGGCTTGGGGCTGTTGTGTGAGTTATGCACAAGTAAAGAGCTGGTATGTGACCAACAAGATGACACAGGTGGGACAAAAGAAATACAATAGCAACAAGGCCAAGGTCTGTATGGGCTTTTTCAGCCTCGGTTCCGAAGACGTTCTCCTGCCCAGGAGGTAGGAGAGTAGGAGGTAGGAGAGGAAGCCCAGAGAGGTCACACTGTGTTTGCTGGGGCCTGGCTCAGACAGAAACCCCCTGACCACAGAGAGACCAGTCTGAAGCTTGACTGATGTGCTCACCTCATTGTCTTGTTTCAGCTTCTGAGGAATCGACACCTGAAGGGGGTTCAGTGGCAGGACAGGACTCTGTGGAGGCAGCTGACAGACAATGGTCTTCAGATTGGACAGGGACACCTCACTTTCCTAATGACGCTCTGCCGTCTGCTTTCTGTGCTCTGTTGTAACACAGGGAAAATGAACCCCCTGGCTTCATTTGTCCCCTCAGTTTTATGGAAACAAAGAAAAGTAACTTTTCATCTCTCAGCTCAAAACTTCTTAAGCTGCGTCTCTTCCTCGTGGTTCCTTTGAGAGTAAAAGTCTAGAAATGAAACAATCCTGACAAGTTTGGAAAACGTGCTTTTACAATTCTCAGTTCAAAGCCAACCCCCTCCCCTTTGAGACTGAGTCCTGTTTGTTCCCACAGATGATAAGTTCGGCTGTGGGGCCTCTTTCTGTTTTCTTCTAACAGGGGTGAGTGGCTTTCAGGCTCTCATCGCTATGCTTCCACGGAATCTTCGCCTCTAAGCAAAAGCCCCAGTGGCCAACTTCAGAGGACACCCTGACCTCTGAGCACGTTGTGTGCAATGTCTTGTTTTAAATGATGGTGGGAGGGAAGCGGGGGAGGAGGTGGAGGAAAGAGCCCCAGACCCCGCAGTTTATAAATCACCCCATAACACAGCCGGGATGTGAAAGGCACCCGGCCAGGGGTTGTGAAAGGAAATAATTTTCATTCCCAGCCCTGGGAATTATGTGAAGCAATAGAACAAAAGCTGCATTCCCCAGGGATTTTCTGAGAGTAAGATGGAGGGGAAAATGTGAAAATCACAGGAAGGGCAGAGTTAGGCAAGATAGGGAAGCAGAGCAGAATGCAGCCAGACACCCAGCTTCCTTGGCCAGCCACCTTCAGGACCCAGAAAACTCCTCTACTGTGTCTCACTGTGGGGATGGAAAGACCTTCTGCCTCGGAGAGTGCTGGAGATGTTCTTTCTCAGAGGCTGGCGGGGTGGTGGGGTTGGGAGGAGCAGACGGGAAGCGGACCTGTGGGTACGGGCTATGCACCTGCATTTGGGGATGGCCGGAAAATTATTTCTATCTTACCTAGATAATAAGGAAAACCTGAAGGCACACATAATGCTGTGATTCACCCTTGCAAGGGCCCAGGAGGCATTAACTGCTTTCAACAATTCCCAGGAGGGCATGGGCAGAACCTGATTCTGCCCCCAGCGAATCCCAGGGGCAGAAGGGGAAGGGAAGGCAACAAGAGTTGAATTCCTTGCTCCATCCTTCTGGGAGGCAACTGTGTTTGTGTCTGGAAACAGGCAGGTGTGGCCCATAGTTCAGCAAGGCTACAGCGAGCCAGGATTAGACTGAGCACAAGGTGCAGAGTCAAGAGATGTGGGTTCTTGTTCTGGCTCTACTGCTCGATATCTTGGTATCTCAATCTCACCCGCTACGAAATAGGGTCAGTGATGGCAGCCCCACCTACCTCAAAGGTTTTCTTGGTGAGGATTCAGTAAAATATAAGAGCACAAATATGACCATGAGACTCAATAATAGTAGCTACTAACATTTATTAACCATCAGACACATGCTAGGCGTCACATATGTTACATGTTACTACTGTTCCTGGCTCTTCCAGGGCCTACTCAACAGATGAGGAAACAAACTCAGGAAACAAACAAAGCACCTGAGCAAGACACATCCTGCTCAATGTTCTGACATCAAAACACGCAGGACAGGCTGGAGGTATGGAGCCTGGAGCCAGGTGGAGCCAGTTTTCAATCCTGGCTCTACCGCTTACCAGCTGTGTGAGTTTGGGAAAGTTGCTTAACATCTCTGTGCCTCAGTGTCCCTTTTGTAAAACGGGGATAATTAGAGGACCTGCCTCATAGGGATGTCAGATATATACACAAAGCATTTAGAAGAGTTACCCACACTTCGCAAGCCCTTTTCAAGTGCTAGGATTTTCTTTTTTTTTTAAATGCTCTTATGAAGTGGTTTCCCTGCTAAAGTGGGGACAAGGAAAAATGATCCAGCTCACGATCTTGTTACTTTCCCTGTATACTTTCCTTCAAAGCCCTTTAGCTCAGTTGTAAGCAAGAACCCAACCCAAGACTATGAATGCTGTTAGGTGGTAGCACTGTTGGAGAGATGAGAGCAGAACAGTTGTTTGGTAGAGTGGCAGCTTTTTGTTTTGTTTTTGGAAGGAGAAGAGCAGGAGCCCGCAGCCTGGGCTCCCGGCCGGCAGCTTGCCTTGCTTCCTTGGCCCCAATAGAATACGCCACTTCAATGCCTAGTTATACCCAGGCCTGCCAGAAATTATGAAGCAGGTGCCCTTGCCCTGGTTGGAAATGGAGAGGATTTGGTTCAGTGTTTATTATGATTGGAATCATTATTTCCAGCTGTAAATGACTACATCCTGCATTTGGTATCCCTCTGGAGCCTACTATTTACTCTGGAGTCAACACTGGTGGAGACAAACTTCAGGTGCCCAGGGAAACCCAGCCAGGCTGCCGACGTGCTCTGCGAGCCCCTGGCACTCTCAAGAGAGCATTCTTTCTTGGATGCGCTTCTCTGGGTCGGGACCTCGGGAGCCCCCATGCCAAGCTGGGGCGTGTGAACATCCACGAAGAGGGCAGCTCAGCTTGGGGGGTGCCTGCCCCTCCACACGCTGCTGCAAGTGCTCCGCTCTAACAACATCTGGTGGTCGGCCTGATGTCCATCAGCCGAACATCTGGCTGTCACTCCAGAAAGACTGTTTATGAGCCGCAAATGCTTTACTCAGCAGGAAAGGCACAATGAGGCCACGCTGAGCCCCCTCCAGGCCTTAGGACCTTGGAGAAGAGGCACACTCCTGCACCTACAGCCTGTTAGGTTCATTTCACCCGGCAGCCCCATCTGGCTCCAGCCCCTCAGCAACCTGCACTCCAGGCCACAGTCCTGGGCACGGCAGACTCAGATCCAAGCAGATGGTGGGTCCGGCTTCGGACCCGGTCTAGCTAGCCAGGGACTGTTACAGACTCACTGGCCTCCAGCCCACCAAGAGAGGTGGACATGTTCATTAGTAAGAACTTGAAAACACTATCCGTCATCCTTCCTCAAGGGAGCCCAGAGCTTAATCCTGTGGCTGCCCCAGCCAGCCCTGCCCAACTTCCCAACCCTTCTATACCAAGCCTCTGGAGGTGGAGTTCATGGACGTGGGTGGAAGGGATAACGACACGCCAGGATGCCCCTTCTGCTGCCCCTGTCACTGTCCACCTGGTCTCTAGGGCCATCTGAGCCTGGTTTTCAAATGCTGGAGACTGGCAGGGGCTGGGGTCTCACCCCTCCTGTACGTACCGCTGCTAATTCTTTACAACAACCCCGATTCCCCACCCCTTCTTTCTCACCCTGTCTTCTTTTCCAACTTTCCTTCAGCTAGAGTTGTGTGTGAGAGAAAGAAGGCGAATCATGTGCCTGGCTGAGGAATGAGATCATTTCTCTCCCCTCTTAGCAGGCTTGCTGTCTGCTAGTCGGGGTTACTGGAAGAAAGCGGGAAAGCTCGATTTCCACAGAGAGCCATCTGGCTCCACCAGACTCACGCTGATGCTAATCTGTTGGTTTCTTTTTCTTTATTCTTTTATTTTTTTATTTTTTTATTTTTTGTTCCTGAGGAATACTTCATCCGCAGCTGTAAACTCAGACCTGGTCCATCTGAAGGCAAGCGTGCATTTGGTGCACATATTTATTACAGCATTATGCACCCCCCATCCCCTTGTAGGTGTCAGGACATCATTGTTACCACGGGTGGGTCTATGTAGTTGTAATGTCAGGGCTGCACTTTCAAATGGAAATCAGGCAATTATGCTCCACATGGAGAAATCTGACAGATGCAGAAGTTTTATACCACTGGCTGTGTGACGGGGACAAAGGCGACCGGCACTCCCAGGAGATGGTTAAATAAATAGAATATGTTTCAAGGGTGCAGAAAAATCTAGGAATAATTAACTGCGGGATGAGAGTTCGTAGATCCTGTGGCTGTTTAACTTCACAACGTGATAACGAGAGGTCACTGAACTGCTGAACTCATCCGTGTGAGGGCAGCATTAGCGGACCGAGTACAATGCGCGTTCGGACACAGGCCGACTCTGCTCTGTGCATCTGGTTCTCGGTCTCCAAATGCACAGCTTCAGAGTGTTTTCGCTGGTTTTGCTTCCCTCGCACAGGGGGCTCCGGTTAGCCTGAAGAGAAGCGGAGCTGGCTGCAGCCTGAGGTCTGTGTGATGGAGCGGCTTCCTGTCAACGGTCAGTGTTACAGACACGGGTGCTCGTGCTGGAAAATGTGGCTGCAACCCTATCGTGGCTGCTCCTGGCCGCATACTTGTTACGTGCCAAGCCCCGGCCAAGTGCTCTGGTCCTGTGAGCATGAGGTAGGGACTATTATTATCCGATTTTACGGATGGAGAAAGAGGCACAGGAGAGCCTGGGTGGCTCAGTCGGTTAAGCGTCTGCCTTCGGCTCAGGTCATGACTCCGGGGTCCTGGCATCGAGCCCCGCATCGGGCTCCCTGCTCCGTGGGGAGTCTGCTTCTCCCTTTACCTCTCTCTCTCTCTCATGAATAAATAAATAAATAAGTAAATCTTTAAAAAATAAAAGAAAGAGGCACAGAGCTAAGTGCAAGAACTGGGCTTTAGTTCTAGACCCCCGGCCCCACCACCACCTCTGGTCTTGGCTCCGGCAGCTTGGCTGCAGACTTGCTAATGTTTCAACAGATAGTAGGGGGAAGATGCACACTCGCTCATGCACCCTTGATGAAGCCCGATGTCAGACACATACAGTTGGAGCGAACTAAATACGAGAGACCTAAATAAAAGTTAAAAGCTAATTTTTCCCATTAAGATATCCAGCAGTGGAAACGAATGGTTAGTTTGGAGCCTGAATCATGCAGTAAGATTCATCACTCAATGTGTCTAAAACCGAGTTTAACTTCACTTCTATTACCAAGCAGTGAAGTGTCCCCAAATCCTGGTCATTGCTTTCTTCTGTTGGGGAAGAAACAACTCAGAGCAGGCTTTGGCTCGTGGCTTTGGACTTTAGCAGTCCCTGAATTTCCCCACTACGTGGCTGCCTTGGACTAACATGAAAGCTGATGACAAATACAATTGAGAGAAAAGGGAAGGCATTTTATTTTTCTGAAAACTTATTTGTAAACTAAGCATATGACAAAATAAAATAAAACAGCTGTATGTAGGAATCTCCGCTACTTTTCCAGATCAACAAGTACCATTTTGAAAGTCTGTGAAGCGCCACTGCAGGGAGATAACATTAATGAAACAAGACCAGAGGCTTCAGGAGACAAAACATTTACTAATTTGCTAGGGACTAGTAAACACCAGTCACACACAGCACCCTCTGATTGTGACTTGTTTTACCTTATCTATCCAAGGGTGGAAAAACTAAGGGATTCAAAACTTTTTAGACTATTAGCTTTGTCTTACTTTAGGAAAGAAATTAAATTTCTGCTATGGAAAATTTTACTTTGTCCATCTCTATTGAATACATTTGTTTGAAAATATGAGAATAATAAGCTTGCATTGCAGAAATGAAAAATATCATGAAAGTATTCCCATACATAAAGACCTTAATAGAAAAGGGTTGAAAACACTAGTGACAAGCATGAGACCGAAGCCACAAATCACTCAAGAAGGGGTCACTTAGGAGCCTAACAAAGCAGCAGGGGCCTCACCCGTGGATGGGATGAGCCATCCTGAGTAACCCACCACGCCAGCAAGGTCTTGCGCCATTGAGACCAAGCACTAAGGACCAAAAGGAGGAAAACTAGGAACAAAGAAAATGGGAAAACCAATTAAAAATCGGGAATTAAAAATCTTAAAAATCAAAAAGAGCTAAAACAGAGGTTAATTAGCCTCAAAATATATGTCATAACTAATGTCAGTCAATTGGCTAGTGTCCACGATCAGTTATTAGCATATAATACCCTTCCATAAAGAACTTTAACGTCTTCTATAAGTTCTTTACATATCTAAAAGTATTTTTAATTAAACATTTGACCAAAAAATAAATCAGTTCACAAAGAAATCTCTAAAAATTCTTCAGATTCAACCATTTATTTGCCATTGAAAGTTTTTCAAAAACATCTCTGATTGAAGAGGAAGTTTGTTTTGCTTTTTTCTTTAACACATTTATTTGAAAATATAATGGTAATCTTGTGACTGTGACTTTTTCAAAGTGAGTATGTTTGGCAAAATCAAAACTGATTTTGACCCAACTCTTCCAAAAACTAATGGGTGTGTGTGTGTGTGTGTTTGAGTATGAACCTGGCTCTCAGATAACATGTATTATAAATGTATTGTAACTCTGTATGTGACTATGTGTGTATATCACCACAAGACTTAGCATCTTAAGAAAAGTAAAGCAGGTTGCTGTCCAATGAGGGTACAGTAGGAATGCGACAGTGCAGGAAAGCTTTCCATCAATCGTTCTAGCAAAAACATGTCAAATTTCTTTATACCTGATTATGGACAATGTGCACTTTGAAAAACCAAGCCATTTATTAGAAGAAGAAATAAAATGGGACAGTGAGCAGACCATATAAAAAACATGTGGGATTTTTCAGATTACACCTTTCACACCTTTGAGAAAAATCTTTTCAGAGGGAGCCCCAGTTACTCACAGTTATTCATGAGTCACAGCCCTCAGATGGACTGAGTTGAAAGAACGATTGAAAGCCACTGGTTTAGATAAAAATGTTAACAGTGGTCATCTTTGGAAGTTAGAATTATGGGTGACTTTATTTTCCTTCATCATGAGTTTCTGAGTTTTCCAAGTAATAATGTGAAGCGTTCACAGCCTGATGCTTAAATGAGTGGGCACTGGAGCCAAGCCACCAGATTTGGAATCTGGCTCTGGGGCTCATTGGCTTATGCAAATCATTTTCCACCTTTGGGCTCTCAGTTTCATCTCTGTAGAATGGAAACCATCATAGTGCCTATTTCAAAAAGTTGTTAGGATGACTAGTGAGATGATGCTTGCAAAGCACCTAGTGTCTTGCACATGTAACCATGCAATACATGTTAACTACTTAAGAAAAATCCTTTCCCGGTCCATGTCTGTACAGTTTCTTACAGAGACAGAGAAAGTGGAAACCCTAAGTCTCACTGATGAAGTCAGTATAATTTCCATATACCACCTTGCCCAATCCCTGGTGTAAGTGAGCACCCCTTCTGTTCCTTCTCTTCCACTCTTCCCTGTGTTTTTCATTCGTACACCCATTGCAACCCGATGCTAATTTATTTGTTTATGTGTACCGGAAGTAGTCACCATAGTCAATTTCAAGCTACCAGTGGTTTAACAAATGGCTTGGAAAACTCCTGAATATTTAACAGTTAGCACACCACTGGCTAATCTTCTATTTTGACAATTTTGACATATTGAAAATTACATTTGAAATGGCACTTTGGATTTGACAGTGAAGAAAAATAACCCCCTCTCCATACCCTCAGACCAGCACAAATATGGCAATTAATTTGTAGGCAATATTACTAGTGGGGGCCATTGGCTATAACTAAACATATGACCAAATGGACTATTTTCTGGGTTGATTTTTATTATTGTGATGGTGAAATGAAGATTTTTTGGAAACCGATGGGACTGTCAAAATAGAGCCCATCACATGGGTCCCCAAATAGCTCCAGCACCCTAAGGAAATGAGCAAGGTAGAGCATCTTTGCATTCCTTAAGATTTCCAAGTATTTTGTTTTCCAATTCGATTTCAAAAGTCAAAATAACATAAAAAGGCCTATATTAAGATGTCTTTCTCCTATCTCTGAACCTATCCACACACTGCTCTCATTATAGATAAGCATTTTTAATCGGCTTCTTGTTAATATTTTCTTTATGAAAATAGAAGCAAACACACATAGGTGTTTTTATTCCCCACGCCTACTGACTTTACACAAAAGATGCTATTTACATTGTTCTACGCTTGGTTTTTTCACTTAACAACAGAACCTGACATTTTTCCACGTCAGTACCTACAGAACATCCTCATTCATTTTTACAACTGCGTGTTTTCATTATGTGACACATTAAAGAGAGCCCCATTTTCTTTGTTCCTTTTCCCCATTGAGAGGCAGGTTCTATTTCCCTCCCCTTGAATATGTCGGCCTTAATGATTTGTTCGATTAGTAGAATACAGTGCAAGTGAGGCTGTGTATGCAGGTTAGGCATGAAGAGGCCGGCTGCCTCCACCTTCTGCCAAGTGGGACGCTCCCCCGGGGGAGAAATCGGACTACCCTGAGACCATCATGCTGTGTGGAAGCCAAGCCAGCCACGTGGAGAGACCGCGTGCGAGGAGGTGTTCGGCCAGTCCCCAGCTCCTTTAGCCATGCTAGCCGGCGTGCCAGGGTGGCAGTGAAGACCGTGGAGGCCTCCGATGATCTCAGCCCTGCCACCATCTGACTGTAACCCCATGAGAATGCCGAAGTCAGACCCGCCCAGCTGAGTCCAGTCAACCATGGAACACTGAGCGATAACACATTTCTGTTCTAATCACTGTATTTTGAGGTCGTTTGCTACATAGCAATTGGTAACCTGAACACATTATGCAGATGCACATAATTCAATTAATTAGCCCCTTCTAGATAAACATCCGGGTTGTTTCCAGTCTTTTGTTATGTCAATGATCTCATGAATAATCTTACCTATATATTGTTTCGCACAGGTGCAGGTTTATAAATTCCCAGAACTGAAATTAGTGAGTCAAAGGACAGATGCATTTGCAATTTGGTGCATTTTCGTTCATTTAAAGTGCCAATTCCTTGCCCATTTTTCTATTGGTTTGTTCTTTTATATCTCCGTTTTTAGAAAATTGGTTCTTTGTGCTATGAGGTACAAATAGCTTTTCCCAGTTATTGTGTCTTTTGACTTTGCTTATATTGATTTTTGCCGGGAAGAATTTTATTTTTAAGTCTCCCATATTTCTTCCATTTCTTTTATCTCTTACCATTTAATCTTTGATCCATTTAGAATTCATCCCGATGCATCTAACTTTGTTTTCTAAACTGCTACTTGTCTTAAAATCACATATTAAATAGGCCCATATTTTTTGCTACATTATTCTTGGTTATTTTAGCTTTTTTGTTGTTATTCTAAGTGTAAAAAGGTCTTCCATTACATCTCCTAACCAGTTGTTTAAATGTATGAAAGCTTTTGAAAACTATATATTGATTTTATATTAAGCCACCTTACTAAATTCTTATTTTCATAGTCTTTTTCAGATGATCGATCCTCTTGGGTCATCCAAGCATACAAATATATAATTTGCAAATAATGATAATTTTGTATCTTTTCAATTCTTATAGGCCTAATTTCTCTTTTCTGTTTATAACATTTTTAGCTCATTCTTGACTTTAGTAGGAATGCTGTTGGTATTTCTCCTTTAAACATAACATTGACTTTCAGCTTGGTTTATGTTAGCAAGTACACATCTATTCCTATGTCACTGAACTATTTTAGATCAATAATGGAAGTTGAATTTTGCTACACATCTTCAAAGCATCTAAAGAGATAAATACATGGTTTTTTTCTTTGATCATTTATATGGGAATTCATATAAGTAGACTTCCTAAAATTGAACCATCTTTGCCTGGAATAAATCCCACTTTGTCATATTATACTATTCTTTTAATGAGTCGCTTGAGTCTATTTGGTAAAATTTTGCTTTGTATTTTTAAATAACTTTGGTTTTTAAAAATTGTACAATTATTACCAGGTTCTTGGATCAATCGTATGCTCACTTTTTGTGTCCTGTTTAATAAATCTTTCCCACACCCATATCCATTTCATTTTGTTTGGTTTTCTCATTTTGATCCTCTGAGCTCCTGTGTTTTATTATTATCTATTTTATCTCCCAATTCACCTTCGTTTCTTTGACAGTTTATTTTTTCTCCCATTTGTACCCTGAATCTCTCCAGTTCACTCTTGGCCTCTTGTCTTGCTGTCACTGCCAACAGATAGTCACACCTCTGCTTTACGCCCTGGCTTTGTAGAGGTGACAGCAATTAAATATTTCACATTTGTAGTAAAATGCCTTTTCCTATTTTCATCCGCTCTTTGGTAACACTTTATCTGCCATTTGTTTTTCCTGATCTTTTTCTTTTTTTTATTTCTTGAATCTCTAAAATAAATTGGGTGGGTTATCTTCAATGTCTCCCCTTTGCGACCAGGGAGTTTTTCTCGGACCAAATATTTGCAGGATCACATTCTATCCTAGTAAGGATTTTCTTTATGAATCAAGGTTTTGTGCATGAGTTTTAGATCTATTCTCCCCAGCCAATAAAGATAGGCAGCTATGGGGGTTTTCAAAAAGCACCTCTCTTCTTTCTTGCTGCTTGCAGATAGGGCTTTCCCTGCAAGTAAGTGTGTGTGTGTGTGTGTGTGTGTGCGTGCGTGCGTGCGCACACGTTTTAATCCCATCATTTCTACTTTTCACAACTGGGTCCAGAAAGTTCTTGCTGCCCTCATTTGTGCATTGTTTCCTCTATAGTAAAACATGAAACTCAGATTTTGTTCCTCACTTCATCTCTCCCTTTTTATGAATGTATTTTACTGACTCATCTTGATTTCTGAAGCCATATACTCTTCTCTCCTTTTTTCCACTCCCCAGCCTGCTCCCCCGCTGTATGCAGGCCTTCCATCTATTTTGCTGTTCTTAGTTTTAACTCCCTCCTAGTTTTGCTGATAACGGATATTTTATTTTCATTTCTTATTTTACTTTTGCCTTCCACAACTTCAAAGAAGGGGAGAGACAGCTCTCCCATCTTTATACTCAAACCGGAAAAGTCCATGGACATTCATATTTCAAATTCAATGTGAACAGTCTAAAGGATCGAAGCAGTGAATTTTGAAGATATTTTAAAGGAAAACCATATGGGGGGGGGCCTGGGTGGCTCAGTCATTAAGTTTCTGCCTTCGGCTCAGGTCATGATACCCAGGGTCCTGGGATCGAGCCCCGCATTGGGCTCCCTGCTCCGTGGGAGGCCTGCTTCTCCCTCTCCCACTCCCCCTGCTTGTGTTCCCCCTCTCCCTGTCTCTCTCTCTGTCAAATGAATAAATAAAATCTTAAAAAAAAAAAAAAAGTAAAACCATACGAGATTCACTTTCCAGAGCATGTAGATGTTTTGAAGCCTCAAGATGGATTTAAAGTATTCAGGATATTTTCTTAGCTTATCATTGGGGCAAGTCATCTCTCTGGACCTCATTTTTCCAGTGAAGGGAAAGGATTTCTAAAGCCTTACGACAGAGTGGACAACCCAAGGTTTAACTCCAAGAAATGAATCACCGGTGGTGGAAATCAGGCTCAAGAATACTTGGATGGGGTAGAAGACCTTCCTGGTCTAGGAGCCCAGTGCTCTTCCCAGAATAATTCTCTTTCGTGTGCTGGCCTGTCCTGCTGGAAATGCATGGACTATGGTAACATTTCCAGTCCCCAGGCCCTTCTGCTCCCCTGCCTTCCTTCCTATCTCCGCGGTAAAAACCAGACATTTTAATACACATCGTATTGATATAATCATGAATGCAGCCAAGATAATTGGATCCACTCTGCTCTTAATCCCCCAATGACCAAATCAGGCTGTGTTAAGGTAACTACATTCTGTCCAGGCTAGTGCTCTGCAAACTATACTCTAAACAACATGGTATTCATTTACTCAAACTTTAATAAAATAATTGTAGGCAAATTAGCCATTTTTAAAATGGACAAAATAACGTCTTTTACCGAGCTTATCTTTTAAAACAGGACCAAACAAAAAAACCCATTGGTATTTTTGTTCCCATTTAAAAAACATAACCCTGCATTTCAACCATTTTTCATTGTTCACTAACGAAATCAATGCAAATAACCTTTATATTTGTTAAGAGAAAAAAAAAGGCGAAAAATTCATTTCCTAAAAATATATTTGCTTAGAAATTCTTTTTACCTTATGAACTTCCTTTGTCTTATAAACCTGTCAGCAGAGCAAACTGGGAGCCAGTTTCCTGCAGCCATAAACCCCACCACCCTTTTTACAAGTCTTTATTCTTTGGAAATGTAAACACTAGTGTTGAAAAGCATTCACTGGGAAGATAAATGAGTAGTAAAATGATTAGTGCCCATTCAGTGATTACTTACCTCTGGGCTGGTTGACAACGGAGGGCTGGCTTGAGGGGCTCTGAAAGCTGACGCCTTCTCCACACCTGGGTAGATGGGGTCTCCTGGGGCCCTGCCTGGGCCTGCCGACCCCATGGCCCCTGCACAGCTGCTCCTCACAGGCCTCTTAGCCAGCCTTTGTGGTGTCTCCTTGGAGCGCACGTTCTAACCACAACTCATCTTGAAACTGCAACTGCCATCTTTCACACGGCACCAGGCCGAGAGAGGTGAAATGCTATCCCGAAGAGATTCTCCAAACCCCTTAGGAGCTCTGACTGTGTCCTCCTGAGTTCTCATCTGCTTCTCCTTCTGAGGAAGAGTCAGGGCCCTTCAGCCCCTGGCGCCTTGCCTCAGGCCACGCCCGCCTAGATCCCCATCATTCCAGTTTAGGCACACCTGCCGGTCTACACCGCCTAAATCCTAATCATTCCAATGTAGGCGCACCTGCCGGTCTACACCACCTAAATCCTAATCATTCCAGTTTAGGCGCACCTGCCGGTCTACACCGACGCCGCAATCCCCATCTCTCTCTTTTTGTGGCTTTTCTCTTCTGTTGGTGAAGCTACATTTCCATCCACTTCCGAGACAAAGTCCTCTGCCTGATTTTCACGCCCTGGACAAGCTTACCTCACCGAATTGACCTCGCACTGCTCGCGGATTCCCTGAGCAGCCATGCTGGGGGCTACATAGTTAAGATCGCTCACAGCTCTGCCCATGACCCGCTGATGGGCCTCTGTGTCTGCAGTCTTCCCTGGAGAGAAGTATGAAGATGGCAAATGGATGGGTTTACATTTCAAGGCGGAGAGCGCTTCCCCAAGGCAGTAGGTACCATATGAATGCTCATTACTGAGAATGAGCTCTTGCCAAATATTCAAAATCAATATTAAAATTAATTGGCCTCAGCTTATACGTCAAGCCAAGCGCGTATAACAGGGCGTGGTGCCGAGTGGTGGTGTAGACTGCGGTCATGGTTGAACACATCATTCTCTCGAATGACGTTGTTCAGCACTACCGGGATATTCTTAGGAGCGACCCACTCTGAAATCACCCTGATTTTTATGGTTTTGAGTTCTTCCGCTTGTCCTAACTGCTCCCTTCTTCTCATGCTATTGAGATAAAAAGGTGGTGTTTTTTCTTCTCAGTGTGCCTGCCCATTGGCTGTGAGCTAGGAAGCCAGAAAACAGAAGTTTTAGGAAGTCTTTGAAAAATAAGAATAAATTGGCCTTGAGTGGAAGCCTGGACCTTGTGAAATAGGATTATCAAAGGCAGGCCCTGGCGGGGGTGGGGGATAGGGGAGGAAGGGCAGGGCAGTGGGGGAAATCCCAGTGCCCAGACCACACCGCTGACTAATTCTATCAGAATTTGTAGGGGAGAGGCCCCAGCGTCAGTGTTTTTTAAAACCTCCAGATGACTCCCAACGTGCAGCCAATGTTGAGAAGCACTCTCTGCTGCCCATACTGTGTGTCACTTTATGTGATGGAATTGGCCAATGTGTGGTGGGACAGCAGGGAGACGGGAAAACCAGGGAGCTTGCATCCGGGCCATTGCTCCCCGTGCCTCCCCTCACTTCAGATACAGAAAATTCATCTTCTTGAGAAAAAATTCTGACTAGCTTTGACTGTATTAAATTTCCTGAATCATTTTTTATTCTGCTTGTTGGGGAAGAATGTATGTTCTTTATTTGGGTCATGGGGATGTAGTTAATAAACTGTAATGTTTCTTAGTTCTTTTGAGAGTTTTCACAGGATAGATTTAACTCCAGCCCTCTGAAGTTGTTTTCACTTTCTAAAAAATAGGTAATAAACCACTTCATAAATGTCAAGTACCGCGTGAGTTTCTGAGGACACAATGGTGTGTTGAGGGGTCCTCAAGGCCACTCCCATGTTTGAATATCTGCTATCAGGACTCACAGGAGTTGTCAAATAGTTGTATTGATGGCTAAGATTTATTACAGTGGCGTACTAGGGATACACAGAGCCTAAGGGACAAAGACACAGGTGGAGTCGGGAGAAATCATGTGCAGTCTTCCTTAAGCTCTCTCTTCCTCTCTCTCCCTCCCCTGAGGGGTCACAGAGTGTAGCTGAATCTTTGCACACATTCATGGTTGTTTCCTATATTTCTAACAGTGGGTATAGCTGAAGCAAAGGGAATTCAACATTTTAAGGCTTTTGATACGTTTTTTCCAACTTGGCCTCCAGAAGTTGTCCTTTTTTTTTATAGTCTTCCTAGCAGCGCTCATTTCCCACATCCTCTCTGGCTCTAAGCAGGGCTGTTTTCTAAACGTCCTTGATAATCTTACAAGAGAGGAGTATCTCATTTTATTTGTGCAACAGTGACCCACGTGATGAGGGTGGAATACAGGAGGCCTGTCCAGCTCTGTGGGAACTAGAGACATGGGCCATATGGTCTCTGCCCTCAAGACTGCTGACAGGCCAGCTGGGAAACAGCCTTACGCTTGGTGGCAGCGGCCGTGCTGAGGAATGGGCTCTTTTGAAAGGACCAGGGTTTTATTGCTATTGATCTGCTTTTAGTTTTCCTGTGAAGTATTTCTGAAGGAGAAATCAATAGGATAATATAATATCATATAATATATATAACATAAAAATATATACCAATTTAATAAAATAATATAGGTAAAGCAATGAAGTAGATTGTATGGAAAGTGAGTGTGGGGCTGCCAGCTAGAAAAAGGATAGAAACTGGATATTGGAAATTGGACGACTAAGAAAAGAAGCAGATTCAGGGCTGAGGAAACACCTAGAGGAGCCTGGGCAAAGGTGGGGGTAGGGGTCATTTTTGCCTACGCTTGTCTTTTTAACTTTTTTAGGCATATATCATGAATTACTGTGTAAAGATTAAAATAATGAATTTTTCTAATTTAAGTGTGTTGAGTTTAAAGTGTTAGTAGTTCTTCAAAGTTCAGAGGCCAATGGGGTATGAGGTTGGGGCACAGGTAAGAGAATGGGGCTTCCAGTGACAACTTACGTGTCACCAGTATTCAGTGACTGGTCACCAAGGAGTGGGTTAATATTTGAGGCAATAAGTGAGGGTGTGTGTGTGTGTGTAGAGGTGGGGGGGGAGAAAGAGAAAGAAAGGAAGAGGAGAAGAGAAAGAAGCAGGGGGCCAAGGACACAATGGATAAGTGGAGTCAGGGGAAGACACAGAGCTGTTCCAACAAGACTTTCTGAAGTTGGGGCAGCCTTATACACGTGGGAGCATGGTGCCCACGTGGAGGTTTCCCAGAAGTGTCTTTCGGGTGGAGAAAGAGATAAGGGACGGCCATCACATTAGCTGGTTCTCCTGCCCTGAAATGAGGTCCTGAGAGGCAAACTGATTTGCTCAAGGAGGCACAACACACTTGGCAGTAAAACTCCAGTGTTGGCAGGTGATTTCTGCCGAGCACTCCCTCTTGGAAGCCTGTCATACACCCGATTTCCACAGTGGACTCTCTAGAGTTGTGTTTCTGAAGAGGAGGGTTCACGTATCAACTACAGAGCATCAACTACAGGAATATTAAAAGTCCTTCAAAGTTAATGCAAATTTCTATATGTGAAAGGAGGTGTGGCAAAAATGACAGAGCACTTTCTAGAACCAGGTTCTACTTACCTGCTGGAATCAGAGAATCAGAAACAAAGTTGTTTCTTGAAGAAGAGGTTTGGGGTCCTGTGTGAATGCAGGAAGATGACTGAGTGGCTTCTACCCTATTCCTCTTGTGTGTCATGTGGACGAGCCAGCTCAAATCTCTGGGTATTTTTGCACAAATCCCTCCACTACCCCCCTAAAACGTATTCACTGTGCATCAGAATTCCCCACTAAATTACTTTTTGGCCTCTACTTTCAACTTTCCCCCCATGTCTTATGCCCTCACTCTAAAAAATAATAATAATACACATATTAGACTTCTTTTAAAAATGAATCAGTGTTTATAACTCCAGCAGATTGTAAAATGCACATGTTCAGTTATCATTTTAACTTAGTAGCTGCCAAACTGATAAGGAGTACAGAAAAGTCAGGCTTTTTCTTTTTTCTTTGAAGTCAGGGTAGGAAGTTGGCTCGTCAAAGCTTTTAGTGTGGAATCAAGTACTGGTAGTCAGCACACACGTACATACACCACGCTAGCTAGCCCCAGGAGAGGACACAGGCCAACGAGTGCAGGTTTTAGAAAGGACCCCAATTTTACCATGCACCTTCTCCTCCCACTGTTTTGAAATCAGAATCACTACACTGTACAATGGGAGAAAGGCCGGGGGCCGAGGGGTGATGTGGCTTGAGTTCTCAGACTGTGGACCCTCTGGGGGTGCATTCAAGTTCCACGACGGAGTCGCCTCCAGCGCAAAAGGCCATTACCCAAATGCACTAGTGGTGTTAAAGAAATAGATCGTTAGTGGTTAGTTCTTTAAAGTATACTTTTCGGCATTTGCAGAATTTCTAGACGGTGCAGAAGAAAAAGTCTTAGCCCCTTGAGAGTGTCTTAAGTTATAGAAGAAGCAGCCAAGCTTTGTGTTGGACCTGCTGTCACTTGCCCCTTTTCTGTCTTTGTGCTGCCACCTAGAGAGAAAAGGAAAACATATGTTGTATTCTGGTGAGCGGAAGCAGTCACCTCAAACCCCAAGCACTATCTGCACCTTCTAGAACAAAAAAGCAAGGTGGGCTGTTTTAGTTCTGAGAAACGGCAGCCTTATACTTTTGCTTCTGAGGGAAGACCTCAGATAAGGGGCGGGGTTCCTGCTGTGGCCAGCCTCCCTCCCTGAGCTCATCCTGGGGCTAATATTGGTCTCCTGGAGGAGCGTGGGTGCGTAGGAAGCATATTTTCTTTCCACTGTTCAGAGGGAGTGAAATACAAAATCTTAAGGTCACCCAAATTTATGGAATGCACACCATCATTTTAGAAGAACACCAAAAATATAAAAACACATGAAAACAAGGTTCTAACACAAAAATTCTTAAACCCTCTTTCTACTCGTTTCCTTTTCCTTTTCTTTTGAAAGGCAGATCTATTTTTTTCTTTTTCAAAAAGTAGGAGGCCAACGTATAAAAAATAGATAAACGTAGACCAGCTGGAGGCAGTAGTGGCCCCTAATATCTCTCTGAAGAATGCCTCTGAACACGTTTAATGGCAACATGCTGGTTTCTGACCACATACAAGGTCAAACATAATTTATTCTGCAGCTATTATGTCTTCAAAAAAAATTTTTTTTAAGTTGATGGCAATCAGATTTCTATGCCATAATGTGGACAAGTTGAGGTTAGACCTTCCCTAACCACCTGCCTCCGAAGGACTCTGTCACCCTCTGCTCAGCCTCTTCCATAGCCCTGGACCATGTGTGACATGCCCCCTCCCGCCTGCTCCTAGAGCAGAAACTTCTTGAAGGCAGGTGTTTTGTGGGCCATGTTGACAGCTGCATTTCTAGTGCCTAGAACATTTGGCATGTAGCAGGTGCTCAGTATAAGTTCTTAAGAGGAATACATGAATCTGAGCTTGTCCCTTGGCTTTTTTTCTTTTGAAAGAATGAAACAGGGTGCCTGGGTGGCTCAGTCGTTAAGCATCTCCCTTCAGCTAAGGTCATGATCCCAGGGTCCTGGGATCGAGCCCCGCATCGGGCTCCCTGCTCAGCAGGAAGCCTGCTTCTCCCTCTCCCACTCCCCCTGCTTGTGTTCCCTCTCTCTCTGTCAAATAAATAAATAAAATCTTTTTTTTAAAGAATCACATGACTAACTTTAATTATATACATATTCTGATTAAAACACATGTGTAAGGTAACAATTCTTTGAACATCTATGAAGTCAATTCCTCTATAAATCATATCTGGTGATCCCTCCCTCTCAAATAGGCTTGATTCATGTGAGACCATCAAAGTAACATTTATTAACAAAAGTACAGTAAATGCTAAAAAGCTGGCAGCTGAATTAAAAGTCTGGCATGGAAATACACCAGCTGAGTAGAAGCTTTAGTCAAATTCTGGCCCACCACTGCCGAGGATAAACTGACCAGCAGAATTCATTTGGAATAGAGCAAGACGATGAAGCACAGTAAATCTGATTTTTCCTTCCTTAAAATAAAATTCACAATTAAACCAGACTCATGATGGGAAAACGGTCATAAAGCTACACACACAATGGTATGAATAAGAAGCTGAGGTCAGTCAGCAGAAAGGAAAGAGGCCCAGGCTTGAGGATAGAAGGGCAGCAGTGGACGCCGCTCTTTTCGGTCTGCGGCACCTACTTTTCACCAGAGTGGACCAGGGGCACACCCCCTTTCCGGTCTACCTCAGGGGGTAGTTGTGAAGATCAGTGTAGCTACCGATAAGTGGTTGCTGCGGAGCCTGTAAAGGACTATTAAACATAAGGTAGGAAACCTCTTTGTCAGTCTAATGACCCTGAGGAGTGTATAAATCCCAGCCTATGAAAGGTGTATAGATCCTGTCATGTCTTCCCATTATTCAGACGAGTCAAACCCTGTGGACATCTTCCAAAGACACTAAGAAAATACCAGTGCCCTTCCCATCCTGGCCTGGGAGCTCTCTGTCTTCCACGAAGAGGTCCGACTGCTCAGTGCAGCTAACTCTGGAGCTCTCCAAAGCTTGGGTTAGTCTGGAGAGAGGGCTATTTGGGAGGACATATGTGATACAAGGTGTCTAGTCAAGTTACATCACCTTTAATAGCAGAGAAAGTCAGTCCTAACCATGTGTGGAGACTATCCTTCAAATCTAGTGTTGGCACGACTTCCCAGGGTGTAACGGAAGTCAGTTCCTCTGGGGAGAGGGAGTTTGGTGTAGAAAGTCTGGGAGTCTGAGGTCCTGAGTTGACCTTCTGGCTCAGCTCTTTATTCGCTGTGTGACCTTGGGCTTTTTCAACTGTAAAATGGGGAAATAACACCAATGGTGCCATACTGTTTCTAGAAGGATTAATCACATAAATTCATGTGAAAAGTGCTTAAAACCTGCAAAGCACTTGGTCAGCTTTTGTTATTACTTCCCAATAATTGTGCTCTTCACATTTCTTTTTACTGCAAGGTAATGTAATCTATGGAAAATGAAGAAAAGAGACAAATATATGCCAGGAACACCTCAAGAGCCAGAATGAGCATGTTGGCAGATTTCCTTCCACACTTTCTTCTAGGGAAAGAGATAAGATAAGCCAACTAAAGAATTGAGAGGAGTGCCTGATGCATGGTAAGCACTGGATGGATACTAACTCTACAGCATTTCCTCATGGGTATAAAGGAGATAAGGCTCCCCATGCAGCAGCAAATGCAGGGAAGGACATAAAAGGACTCAATGATCTAGTCTCATTTCACAGGAAAGACAGGACTGTGGGCCAGCAAAGCTAGTGATTTGTTCCTGGGCCCACAGAGTTAAGGCAGGACCGGGACTACAACCAGGGACAGTAATAATCCAGCTACTTTAAATTAATTGGTCTTTTTAGTCCAATTACTTTTACTTTTTAAAAGTAACCTTCTTAGTTTAGTTTGAAACATGGTTGGTCATTTATCTGTTCACTGATATTGTCATAAATTTGCATGTAACAAAAGCAACACTGTACATTTGGTTAAGTAAATGGACACTTTTTAGTTTCTCACTTCCAAATTGCCTTTGTGTCTTGCTAAGTCTCCTAGTAAGAGAAATATGATCCTGGGAATGGGCTGTAGCACACTACAAACACACCCAAACTAACAAAACACAATTCCACTTGACATCCACATTAAACCTGATGGAGGAGAATCTCTTTGGGAGTGCAGAACCAGAGAAGTACAAACCTTGAAAGATGAGAGAGCCTGAGAGCCAGAGTACAGGGAAAATTTAAATTGAAGATAAACCAGACATAAAAAAGAAAAGAATGTTGGCAATCCGAGATCCGTTTCAGAAATATGTATGGTTTGACAAAAACGATGGAGGCTCTTGTGTGTGTACATAAGTGTTTTTATAGTTTGCAGAAATTTTTTGAAGCTTACCCCAAATCAGCACATTCATCAAAAAGATAATAATGTAAGTAAAGAGAAGTGAAGGGCCGAGGGATTTAAGCAAGCCCTTTGGGTTGGCTGTCCCTATCCTGACTGCTAGGGCACCCAGCCCCACAACTCTGGCTGTTGTGGGGAATAAAGGACTTATACGTAGAGCAAAGTGCTCCGAACAGTACTATGTAAATGTTATACAGTGTGTGTTGTTATCAGAATCACTATTAGTATTATGAAATGATCACATGAGAAACAGGATATTAGCATAGTTTCAAAAACTGAGGGGCATTTTTACAAAATAACTGACCAGTATTCTCAAAAGTTTGAAAGACAAAGGAAGACTGAGAGGCTCAAACATTAGAAAAAACAGAAGAGATATGACAACTAAATACAATGTGTAATGATGGACTGGATTCTGGAATAGAAAAACAACATTAATGTAAAAACAGGTGAAACTCAAATAAGATGGTAGATTGGTTAATAGTGTTGCATTGTTGTAAATTTCCTGGGCTTGGTAATTATACTTTGGTTACGTCAGGTGTTAACATTAGAGAAAGCTGGGTGAAAAGTATAAGTAAACTCTACTGTTTTTGCAACTTTTCTGTATGTCTAAAATTATTTCAAGATAAAAAATAAAGAAAAAAAAAAGAAAGAGAAAGAGACCCAGAAGTGACAGAGATGATGCAACCAGTAGACAGGGACAGTAATGAAGTATTTAAAGAAAACACAATGAGAGAAATGGAAAGACAAAAAAAAAAAGAACCAAATAGAGCATCTAGAACTGAAAATTCCCATATTTGAAATAAAAATTCACTAGCTGAGCTTAATGGAAGATGAAACACTACAAGACAAAGTAAACTTGAAAATAAGAAAACTGTCTAACATGAACATAAAACAAAACCAAACCTAGAAACTCAGTGAAAGGACGGGTGGGCTATTATCAAGTGGTCTAACATACATGTAAATGAAGGCCTAGAAGCTGAGGGGGTGAGCAGAAAAAAGCAGAAAAATATTTAAAGAAACACTGGCCAGAAATTTTCCAAATTTGATGAAAATTACAAACTCAAAGATTCAAGAAGCTCAATAGACCCACAAACAAGTTAACACAAAGAAAACCACATCAACACATCATAATCAACTTGCTGAAAACTAATAATAAAGAAAAAAATCTTAAAAGAAGCCAGGGAGGAAAGGGGACACCGTTTAATATAAAGTAGAAGAAATAAAAAAATTATCACAGATGTCTCATCAGAAATAACACAAGCCACAAGACAATGATTCTCTGACAGGATCAAAGAAGTTAAAAAATTTTTAGCTGGATTAACCAAGAAAACAAAAAAGATACACATGATCAATCAGGTATGAAAAAAGAAAATGACTACAGATCCAGATATAAAAAAGATAATAAAAATATGAGAAACAAGTTATGCCAATAAATTTGACAACACATGAAACAAACACATTTCTTAAAAGACATAAATTACTAAAACTGGCACACACACATGCAAAAGAAAATTAGAATAGCTCTATATCTATTATAGAAATTGAATCAGTAATTAAAAACTTTCCTAGAAAGAAAATTCCAGGCCCAAATGGCTTCATTTGTTGAATTCTGTCCAATATAAAAGGAAGAAACAATTACTAATCTCATATAAACTCTTCCAGAAAATAGGTGATGAGAAGATATTTCTCAATTCATTTTCTGAGGTCAGTTTTGCTCTGATACCAAAACAGACAGAATTATTACAAGTAAGGAAAACCACAGACCAACATCCTTCATGAACAGAGATAACAAAAATCCTTAACAAAATATTAAGAAGTAAGACACAATACCGTATATGAAAAGAATAATACACTATAGACCAAGTAGGGTTTATCCCAGGAATGTAATGTTATTTTAACTTTCAAAAATCAACCATTATACTTCAGATATTAAAAGATAATCCATTATTAAAGGAAAATGACATGATCATCTCAATAAATGAGGAAAAAATATGTGACAAAATTCATATCCATTTCTGACAAAACTCGGTGAACTGGGATTAGGAGAGAAATCTACAAAAACCACACACATTGATCGATAGAAGCAATGAGCACATCTTGTGCCTAGATTTTGGTTTCTAAATATCACTCTCCGTGAACAGGAACTCTGGCTTTTTAGGAGAAAGGCTGATTCACAGCCTGGGCAGAAAGAGTACAAGAGCCTGGAATACCCTGTCACAGAAGAAGAAACCCACTGGACAAAATACAAAATACAAAATCTACAAGTCCATACTGATATAAGTTCATAAATGAATAAATAAGTAGAGACAGGAAAGCTATTCCTCCTAAAAAAAAAAATGCCAGCTAAATATAAAAGAAATAAATATAGAAGAAATGAAGGAGTTAGAAAAATCACCAGTCGATTCTAAACCCTGTGGGTGAATTTTTGATGAGGAATAGTATAGCTAAAAGTCCCAGAGTATTTCCCACAAATTGCCTATTCATTACAAAGAAAAAAGTAGTAACTCTGCAGTGGATAAACCTGTGTCAAAGGTTACCACCACCTTAATCAAAGTGAACATCACTGGTAGTGGGTCACACTATTACTCTTGAGATGGTGCACTGAGAAAGACACATTGTTACCTCTGTGGGTGCCCATAGGTATTGCTCGAATCTAATCAAGAGGAAACATTAGGCAAACTCAAAGTGCGGAACATTTACCGAGTAACTGGCCTGTGGTCTTAAGTAATGTCAAGGTCAAGTAAGACAAAGACCAGGTGAGAAATTCTTCCAGATTGAAGACTGTAACAATAATGAAAAAGAAGTCTCAGTGCTAGACAGTTTTTACCGTTTTCTTTAATATGGTCCAATAATAGAATATTCCAATGCAAAATTATTCCTTCCAGAACATTGGTCAAGATGGGAAGGTAGCATAATTCTAACACTGAAACCTAATAGCAATATTGCTTTTGAATACAGATGCGAAAATTCTAAGTAAAAGCCCAGAAAAACTAATTAACAACTAGATTTCACATGGCTAACCCAGAAGCATACACTGTGGTATCCTTTATATAATGTCAGGTAAGGGTTATTGTAGGAACTCAAATACGGTTCAACAGTGATAAAGACTCCCTCGTCATCTCAAGAAGTGTCAGAAACATGTTTGATACCAACCAACACCAATTACTAATTAAAACTTTAAGGAAACTAAGTATGAAAGGAAATATCAAAAATAGATATTCTTTATCATATTAACAACAGCTAGTGTCAGAATTAATGGTAACATACATTAATCAAATCACAAATCAGACCGATTGACTACTATTAATACTCTTCAACACTGTTCCAGGTATTCTCACCCATGTTATAAAAGATATATCTCACCCAGGATATAAAAGATACAAAAGCGGTATAACTATTAGAATTGAACACATTTTTTTGAAGATTATTATAATTTATGCATCAAACCCCAATGTGAATATAATAAAAAATTAAATTAATAGTTCAGTAAATTGGTTATTTAAAAGGTAAATATATAAAAATGTAAAATTTTACCACAAAATAGCCAGTTAGAAGATCTAAAAAATAGATTTCATTAATAGCAACAAAAATACCTAGAAATATGCCTAAAAAGAAGTACCTATATGAAGATGAAGAAGCAAATGTTAGTGAAAGGTATGGTTAGGATTTTAGCAAATATAGAGAAATACTATATTCCTGAATAACAAAAAGGAATTTTATAAACATGTCTGTTTTTCCCCCAAATAATTTATGTGTCTAACAAAATCTCAATAAAAAATCCCCTTGGAACTTACTCTTAGAACCTGACAAAATAATTGTACAGATCTAATGGAAAAATCAACAGGTGAGAAAACAATCAAATTAGAGCTTTATCTCACAGCATATTTAAATACAAATTCTGCAGATGATTTAAGTAATTAAATATAAAACAAAAAATTAATTATTAAAAAATGAGAAGAAAAGAAGTGACTGGTTAACTTTCCTGCAAAGAGAAGCATCTTTCTAAGTATAACATCAATGTAAAGGAAAAGTTTATATATAGATATATATGTCTCTCTCTATATAGTGGTATGTTACCATTTATATATATATATATATATATATATATGTCTACATATATATATGTGTCTACATATATATGTCTACATAAAAACCAAAAACATCTGCATGACAAAAAAATCATATACAAAATTAAAGACAATTTACAGACCAAGAAAAAGTTTACAATGGACAAAAATTAATGTCTTTAAGTCACAGAGTATCTTTAGAGTCCATAAGAAAAATACTGACACTCCCACAATTTAACAGAGGACATGCACAGATAATGCTCTATAAGATGATGAATGGTTAAATAAATGTGAAAAAATGTTCAATATTATTAATCAGGGAAATGTGAATTAAAACCACAATAAAATGCTTTTTTCCCCCACTTATTTGCAAAGCTAACATTCAAAGCTCACAAGGTGGCAGTGAATAAGAGAAGAACTGAGACCACTCTGTGTTCCAGTGCAAGATTCTGTATACTTTCTGTGAAAGATCTTCCCACAAATATGTATTTGGAAAATTCAGTTATAAACTGGGAAGCCCACATCTAAAATCCATTCTAAGGGAGCAATAAAAGATATGAGCAAATATTTACTTGTAATCTGATTCTTCAAACAGTGAACATTTGTAAGCCATCTAAATGTCCACAATAGGGTCATGGTCATTAAATAATCACATATCCAAAGAATTAAAAATGACCATCATTAAAAAAGCATATTTATGAAGCCTACTTTAGTAGCCTGGGAAAATACTCACAAAATGATGTTGCCAAGAAAGAAGATGATACAATTACTATTATAATTCCTTAAAAAAATTATTATTATAAGAACATGTGCCATAGGATCTCCGGGTAATGTCAAGTTGGAGATTACAATTTTAATTTAATACCTTTCTCTATTTTCTACAACAAACACAGATTCATAGAACAGAAAATATTCAACAAAAGATTTACCAAAAGCTCAAGGCTTTTAAAAAGTAGTGGTTTCTCTGATCGCTGTAATCGGATTTCTGTCCGTACGCTGGAAACCATGTTGCTATTGCTACCATGTGGCAGAATGGCATAGAAGAATAGGCATACACTCAAATACTGTCACATGTCAGTTTATTGAGGAAACTGGGATGCTAGCTAGAGGTTAACTCTATTCACTTGATTACTTTTCATGATGTCAAACAAGAGTCTGAAGGCCACAGGCCATGAAAGTTACACAATGACTTTCCCACATTTTGTTCAGAAACACAAAAATCAAATACCAAGAAGTGTTCGACTCTGCAAATTGCCCTCATTTTTTTTTTTTTTTTTTTTTTTTTTTGGTAATTAAGGGTCAGGAAGCACAGTGGTGTGGGGGAAGGACAAAAATGGAACATGTAACAGGCAAATATTTTTGCTAGATTTCATTTTCAAAGTTTCAGATCTTTCCAATTTTTTTTTTATTTTTTGTAGCAAAAAAGGAATCAATACTTTTCATTCCACTCTTGTCAACTTTAGCCAAAGCCTTCTGAGCTGCAGTCATTTTGCTATTTTTCTGTTAAGGAAAATAAGAGAAAAACTGTTACAAATGTAACCTTTATAAATCGTACATGCAAATCAAACAAGACCATGCTTGTCTCAAAGTTCATGAAGAGAAGTATTTGCTGCTAACATGCTTCATAAGGGATTGATTATTATTATTATTATTTTTTAAATTCTGATTTCCATTCAGAATTCGGATCTAAGACACAAAATCTGGTAAAAGAGGCAGGAGAAAAAATCGCTGCCTTCTAAGGAGTGGAATGTTACAACCAACGGTTTACTTTGGGGGAGTAATTCTGGAGGGTGTATTAAGTACAATAACACCAATAAAGGAGCTGACTCAGGCAGTGATTGTCAGAGGAGGAATTCCAGGCTAGTATTACTGCGTGATGAATAATTCACCACGATGGACTGTTGCATTTTATTCACAGGCTCTACGGGAAACCAAGGACAACACCATTATGTTAAAAAAATAACCTGTACTGTAGAGCATCGGGGCCAGCAGGATAACTGCCCCAGTTTTCCTCCAACAAAGAAATACTTTTCAAAAAGCTGACTTCAAGTAACTCTGCCTTTGAAATTCCTCTCTCTTCCTGGTCACTGTTTTTTCTGTTTGTTTGTTTTGCTTTGGTTTGGTTTTGTGCCATGTCCTGGAACTATCACTACTAGAAGGTAAATAGCAGCTGATTCTACTTCAGCGCATCTCAACTTCTCCAGCAAAGGAAAAAAAATGACGTCTCCCTGAGAACCATGAGACAGTCACTGCCAAAGAACCTTTTAAGGGCACAGTGTATGATCCCTGAAATCTTGCTTCTCACATTCTGTCACTTACATTTTAGGAGGCTTGTTTTTTGACTGGATGGTGAAAAGTGACAGTCTCTTTGAAACAAGTTATCCCCTGTATTTAACTGACATCCTGGTCCAACCCCTTATTTCCCTGGGGCTGTGCCCAAATAGATACAACAAAAAGCAGCAGTTACAAGGGTGGGGCAGAATTAGTTCTCCCAGAGAAACTCAAAAACATCCCTGCTTACAGAAGCCATAGAGATAACTAGCTATCTTGCCAAATCTCAACTGGGATTTATCCCCTGACATCACATGCCCAGATAAATTACATATAGATCAAAGAATAAAATTTATAAAAAACATTAAATGCTAGGGGGTAAATGTTAAAATTTAAGAGGAAGTGAGTTTATCTTGGGATGGGCAAGCATAAAAATAATGAGAAAGTCACAAGGAAAAACAATTCCTACATTTAATCCTCAGAAAAACTTAAAACTGTTTAAAAAATCGAATGAAAAGGCTAAACACAAATTAGAAAATTATTTGTACCCTATATGTCGTGAAGTGTTAATAATTCCTAATCTAGAATAAGCTCTTAAAAATCAACAAGAGAAACACTACTATCCCAATACAAAAAACAGGCAAGGGGCATGAACTGACAATTTCCAAAAATGCAAATGGGCAATAAGCATTTGGAAAAATAACTAACCTTTCTCACCAAAGAAATGTACCGTAATTAGACAGTCAAAAATTTTCAAGAATAAAAATAATATTCAGTGTTGTCAAGAAAGCAAGATGAGCAATCTTGCAGCAATAATGGTTGGGAATTCAAATTTCTACATTTTTGGAAAGCATTTTATATATATATGTGTGTGTATATATACACACACACATAATCAATCATATATATGATTATATATGATGTATATCATATATATGATAAAATCATATATTATTAAGTATGATAAATATATATGATAAAATCACAATCATACACACACACACACATATATATATTCTCTCAATAATCATGGAAAGAGCTCATGTTTTCTAAGCCCTTACTCTTAGTTCTAAATTGTGTCTAATGAAATAATCAGAGATACAGACTATAAATGTTTATCACTTCATTAAAACAAAGAATGAAAAAAGCAGAAGTAACCTATGTGTCCAAAAATAGGGGAATGACTAAATAGATTATATTCCATATGGTGAAATAAAATAATACAAATGATTGAATATCATGAAACCATTAATAATTTGTCAAAGGATGCCTAATGACATGAGAACATTTTCACAATATAGTACTAAATGAAGAGGATAGAACCCCAAACTGTAAATATATTAAAATGCCAATTTTAAAAGCTATGTATGTATTTATAATATATGTATTATATAAAACTTTGTAAGAAAGGTTATGAAAATATTTGTCGGGGTGATTGCTGAATGGTAGGGTTATTAATAATTATTGTCATCATCATAAATTCTGGGAAGCTTCCAGGCAGTAGAGTTGACAAAAAATGACCTGTGGAGGCTCCCTCCCTCTGTGCCCCCACCCCCACTCTAAATATAGATGGCAAAGTGTAGGCATGCTCTGGCTAAGTATATTGCCTTGCCTTGGTTCATACAAAGTCTTCCTGGCTTGACACATTCATTGTCATTCACAATTTTGAATTACTGAGTCACAGAAATGCAAGTTAATAATCCTTCATGGTTAAAAATCACCATCAAGCATGAAATCATTCCTGGATGTCCTCATGCAGGATCACCTATTGAATCCGGGAATGTACTACTAGAGCTGGACACACATACCTTTTCAGTCTTCCAATCTTTCCTGTTAAACTTAGTGTAATCTTCTTTTGCTTCTACAGGCTCATCAGATAATTTTACTTTCTGCAATGTTAGAGCAGTGAAGTGATGTCAAATGTCACCTCGACACATCAATCCATTTTTAAAAAAACAATGGGGTCAATTTGGACCCGCATCAAGGCCAAATGGAACAGCAGACCCTGCAAAGGGGGCTTACTCTGCATTTTGCCAATTATCTGGGAGAATGAAGCCACATATACCTTCTGGGAAGCAGCCTCGGTGATGGGGGTATATGATAGGGTGAGTCCATGACCCAGCCTGGTGGGCAGTCTAGTGGTTCTGATCACATACTTTGTATGTACCAGGACTGGGAGGCATCTAGACGACTGCTGACTTCCAGGACAGTCTAAGGGGGTGAAGGCAGGCACAGAAGTCAAAGACAAGAATTTCCTTTAAGGGGCCAGGTATCCAGCTAGAACCCCCACTTCATTCACCTTCTGGGCTGGGGGTGTAATGTCCATTTAGGAATAAGGCACAACATTATTCTGTTATTACCATTTTTGTATCGCTTCATGTTCTTACCTCCTTTCAACTATCTCATTTTGTCCACACAAGGACAACCTTGCAAGGCAAGCAGCCAGAAGGAGAAGGAAGCACAGAGAGATTAAACAAATGACTTAAGCCCACTTAGCAGAGGACAAGGCGTGAGAGCTCCATTTCTGTACAAGTGCTCTTTCCATGAGGCCCAATATAACTAAGTCCACCTTTACTTCATGTTTTTACCTTTCACATGAGCAGTCTGCACCAATGAACGTGGGAACCTTGTCAAGAGCTAGACTGTGGCTTTAATGTTCACATTATGGAAGGAACTGTGACACATTTACTATGTAAAAGGCACATAACAGGGCAGGTAAGTCTTGATATTTAACATAGAGAATTGACTGCACGTGACCACAACTTGGATTTTTGCAGATCTTCCAGTTCTTTGTGGAGACACCAGGGTTGAAAGACCCAGTGTGGATCTTCCCCAGGAAATGCAGATTTATTCCCAGCTTCCCTCTTCCTACCCCAGCGTTTGCTAAGCAAAGAGCTGTACAGTTAGTGTTAAAAGATGCCACGGCACATGTATAAAACCCAACGAGGTAAAACAACGTGTCTTGAAATTCTTCGCTGTAAAAAAACAGGGGGCATCCTGGAAATACATAACATCATGTGGCAACACCTTCTCTTGGTCACCCAGCAATCTCTAGCAAATGAATCTTCAAAAGAAAAAGACTAGCTTATCACGAACGAACTACTACCAGCAAAGTATGTATATAAGCAATTTCCTTAAGAATATGTTTCTACTTAAAAATTAAGATCAGTAAAGGGCATTTAGGTGATGCATATTTTTACTAGAAAAGTATCTTCAACCAGGAGAGTGGAACTCACAGGTAATAACGATTAATGCTGTAATTGTCTCAAATTGCAAAAAGCTTAAAGTTATAAGATGGTTTGCTCTCCTCTGTGGTAAAATGTCCTACTTTAGGTGTCATTATAAACACTTGGGCATATTCACTTTTTGCTGGTAAGTCAAATGAAAAAATGTTCAAGGCAAGAGCTTAAGATGAAAAGTGCTTCTTCATAAATATACAGTGTTTAATAAGATGATGGACTTGCTCAGGTGTTTTAATGGCTCCTATCAAACAGGACACCAGTAATTAGTGCTCGTAAAAAATAAAATTATTGTGGTGGGCCTCTGCACTGAACTTTTTCTAACATTACTCACAGCACATGCTGAATATGTTTGAAAG
This sequence comes from Halichoerus grypus, assembly GCF_964656455.1. NCBI lineage: Eukaryota > Metazoa > Chordata > Mammalia > Carnivora > Phocidae > Halichoerus > Halichoerus grypus. The sequence goes on along the minus strand of NC_135715.1, from coordinate 60,037,865 downwards.
AATCACAACTGTTACACTTATTTGAATTGTTGTTATTTAAAAGACCAAACAGGGGCGCCTGGGTGGCTCAGTCGGTTAAGGGTCCGACTCTTGATCTCAGCTCAGGTCTCTATCTCAGGGTTGTGTGTTTAAGGCCCGCTTTGGGCTCTGCCTACTTAAAAAAAAAAAAAAAGACCAAATCGCTACAGATGTCAGGGGATGTTTCAGAACAAACAGAAAAAGGGCTCAGAAAGACAGTAACAAAGGCTATGACTGAATGGGTACAGTTCTGGAAAGAGAAGAACAAACAGCAGAGTACCACAGGAATTAATGCTAGGACGGGTCTTATTCTTACAGATGATCTGCAAGAAGGAACTCAAGAGTATCTCCAATCCACTGACTGCACTCAGTTCTGCCAGCTGACAGCAATAAATTACAACGATGGAAGGGGGCAAGGGTTGGAAGCTGAGCTTCGACACAGGCAAATGTGATAGTAAGGAAATAATGCAAAACACATTAAGGATGACAGGTTTTATACTATCATTACAAACAGATACAAAGATACCTAATAACCACTGGAATGGATTTCCTGAAAACCATCAACCATATTACTGTAAAAATCAATCAAATCTGGGACACAGACAAGAAGGCTAGCAGAAGATGTTATCCTAAACTTGTTTAAAGTGTACATCATCCAGTGCAGTTTGCACTCCATACACTAGAGCCCCAGCAAGATATAATAGACCAGGAGACCTCGAACAGCAACTAAACAGTCCAGGAGATGAGGCTGAGATTTAGGAGAAACAGGATTGTGAGATCCAAATCAGGGCTTGGCAAACTGCCCATGGGCCCAGCCCCGCCGGCCGCCTGTTTTTATAAATGAAGTTTTGCTGGAACACAGCCGCCCGCATCCGTTTATGAATCGTCTGTGGCGGTCTCTGAGCTACCACAGCAGAGCTGAGGAGTTGTGACAGAGACCATCTGCCTTGTGAGGACTCAAACAGTCACGAGCTGGCCTTTACAGGATAAGCCTGCCGACCCCTGATCTAAATCATACACGATGACATCACAAACGATTTAAAGTTTGGAAATTAGCATAGGCAAACAGAAAACCGGGTTAAAAGTTAACGTAGGAAATGCATTACCCCGGATGGTATCAAAGGCCAAAACCTTCATTCATGAATGATCTCTAAGTTCCTAAGGAAGACAGATATTTGGAAGAAAGAAAGATGCTTCGTTTTTGGAAGCAGAAAAGTAAGAGAGGAACACATATGCCCATCGTCTTAGTTCCAGCAAGGCAATCATGCCTCTATCCCCTAGAGCTACTGTCAGAGATGAACTACTAGACTGGAAGAAGTATGGGTCTGACCTAGAATGACCTTGGGTCTTATAGCAACTGACCTCTGCCCAGCGCTATTCCTCCTAAGGAAAAAGGATGGCCCTCCTTTGACAGCCTGCTGAAAATGGCCCACAGCTAAGGTTGATGCACTTGAAATTTTCTGTCCTTCTCGTAAGTCAAAGTAATGAGTGCTTCTGGAACCACCACCACCTCCAAACAGGACATGATACATGAACACCTTGAAGGCAGGGAAAGAGGAAAGTTCTTTAACATCCACTTTCCATTCCCAAGGCATCCATTATTCTGTTGGCAAGAGAATGACCTCACTGACGAGCTGGTTTATTTCCCTGCCTCTGAGCAGCGCTCACTTGTCTGAGATCAGGCCTGGACTGAGGGATGCTGCGATTTGCCATCAGGTGTGGTTTATGGCTGGCTTCTCTACTCTCCGTATCTGGGAGACAAAAACAAGCTGCAGCCCACGAAGCCGAGGAGCTGTGGGTGGCAGTGTGAGAACATCTGGAAGAGGAAGGGGTTTTTGCAATACACAAGTTGCGTTGATCATTCCAAGCACAGAAAAAAAAAAGTTTGGCTATCCTTGCTCAAAGGGATTCTTTGTGTTGCAAAAATCATGCTCTGTTCACCTCTGCGCCGGTAACAATTAGATCTGGCCAAATGAGTTTTAGTTATACGTTGAGTATTCCTGATGATTAATAAAGTTAATTGCAGGACCTGGCTAACTTAAGAAGGCTGAATTTTAATTATATATCTATGAGACTTTTAGGTAGGTGTCTGGCTACAACCAACTCTTATCTGGTTTTCACAGCGCAGTTTTTATCATTCAGGTAAAATCTACAAAAATAAAAATTACCGATGGAGAGCTCATTACAATCTTTAATCCACATAACATCACTCCACCCAAGGAGGATTTAGTATGCTTTAAAATGGACTAGTACACACTAAACCTATGTGGTAAAAATGTACTATTTTTCCAAGCCCCCCAAAGATATCTTAGTAACAGCTCCTTACCTTTGATGGAGGGTTTGGCAATGACGCTGAAGGTTTCGGAAGCCTATGGAATAAAAAATAAGAATCATAGTTATGGTTTTTCATAGACAAGCAAACAGAGAGACTGGGCCAACTGAGAACTTAGCAAGTGCTACTTTCATGGACTAGCTTCTCCTCCATGTGTCCTCCTGGACTATCACCTCAGTATAAAGAATGACATTTCTCTAAATGAAGAAATCTACATTTTCTTCACATTGGAATTGTCTGAACTAAAAAGTAAATTAGAACTTATTTGTTGTTATGGAACTGCTTTTCTTTAGCCTCTATAAATTTACATTTTGGCATTGTAGTATTTTTTCCTTCGTAAATGACGAATCCAGCATATATTTTTTTTAATTTAAATACAATTTAGTTAACATAGAGTGGAATCCAGCATATATTTAAAAGTGCAAATTATTTTAACTGTTGACAAAAAGTCAGACAAACTTGACTTTTCTTCAATTAAAGAGAAGTTTAAATGACATATCTTCCTCCGGGAACCTTTAACCAAAAGCTAATCACTTCTGAGGAAAAAAGATTCTAAAAAATAACGGGAGTACAAAGACATAGGTCTCGAATGAGACAAACAGGCACTGAGAAACCCAGGGAAATATTAAACAGAAAGATAGGGTTATCAATTTCCACCAGTTTCCACTAATTGTTTTTTAAAGTAAGACCTATGCAATTTGCTAAAAACAGCAACTATATATCTCTTAAGAAGTCACTTTATCTTCATGTATCAGAGGAGAAAGCTATTATAAGAATCTGGAAAAGCTATTATCACACCCATAAAATCTTAAGAATAGTTGCTAAAATCTAGAAAAGAAACACATTCTTTTCAGCCTAAGGTAAAGTCTTTATATTATATTAAATATCTTTATGAAGGATATAATAACACAGAGCAAATCATTCTTAAACCCATTTTCTACCCTCAGACACAGATTGTGTTTCATCCTTTGAGTTCCAAGTGCTGGGCATAATAAAGGTACTTGGCAAACATCTAATGACAGTGAAAATGGTACAAAACCTTTAAATGTAACTTTCAAAAATATTCTAGGGGTGCCTGGGTGGCTCAGTCATTTAAGTGTCTGCCTTTGGCTCTGGTCATGATCCCAGGGTCCTGGGATCGAGTCCCTCATTGGGATCCTTGCTCAGCGGGGAGTCTGCTTCTCCCTCTCCTTCTATCCCTTCCCTCCACCTCCCCCATCCCCCACTCTTGCTCTCTCTCTCTCTCTCAAATTAAAAAAAAAAAAATCTTTAAAAAAATATTCTACATTCCGTCTCTTGTTTCTTCTAATCTTTATTTCTCTTAAAATGATCTTCACATTAGTGAAGTCTAACTGGAGATAAAATAGTATAATGTTAACACTCTAAAATCATACCAACCCATAATTCCAGTCCTAATACTCATCAGTTTCTGCAATCAGTATCCACCAAATCAATTTGTTCCAATAAATCAGTGTCTATTAAAAATCACCTTCAAACCACAGTCTAGGAGGTAACTCAAGAATAATTTATCAGAAACAGTGATGTGATAAAGTCATTAAGGAACCTATTGCTGGGAAACCAAGAAGCACCAAGGTACTTTCTAATTGTGACTAAAGATGAATGATACTTACTTTAAATATTTTGATAGGTCATCACTTAATTCTTTAGGGATATAATCAGATATCAGACCATGTGCATAACGGATATAATCCTCTGAAAGAAATAGAATGGAGAGTATAAGGAAAAAAAATTAGTAACAGCTATGGTAGTTTTACAGTCAAACTGACCAGAGTTAAAATTCCGGCCTTATCCGGCCTTAGAGACTCACTTAAGCTCTTAGCCTCCATTTCCTCATTTGTAAAATGGGGATGCTAATATCTCTGGTTAGAGCAGTGAGCGATTTCATGGATGAGATATAACAGAGGGTGATATCAAAGATATGAGATGACAGAATACAGCAGATGCCCACCAAATGATAGTTAAAACAAAAATTCAGGGTCTTTTTCTTAGTTGAGGCCTTTGAATACAAATAAAGCTCAAAATTAGCTGTAACAACATGACATATTCATGCCTTTTAAAGACTAATCTTTTCTAGGTGTTTCCATATAGAATAAATATAATTAATGAATAGTAATGAATATATTCATTTAAGAGGCATAATATATGATATGTCTCTGTCAAGTACTTGCTTTATAAGAGTCCTGAACATTATATATATTCTCAAACTAATAAAAATGCCTTCAAAAATGTAAAAAACTAAGCTTGGTAGAAGGTATAATCATTAATTCTAAAGCATGTGGACACTCAGTACTAAAATGAAGCCGCAGTATCAATGAGATGCAGTTATATAAGTCAAAATCTGTTTTAAAGCCCTGTTTTTTAATTCAGTATTTTATGTAGAATACTAGAGGATAATCAAACTTAACATATGGGATAATCATACGGGGATATAAACTACCAAAAGCACGATCTCAGGTTTGTTGCTGGGATATTCATTTGCTTCTTTTTTTCTTTCCCTTCTGCCTCCAAACTAAGATAATAATTTGCCTAAGCATTAAAGTGACTGCTTCCTGGAGCACATAATCTCAAAGTCTTCAGTGAGAGATTTACACTACCAACATAGAACTGAAAGTTATCACCGGGCCCTTCTTAAAATGTGTTCTTGGTTCTAGGTTAGTAATTATCCGATAAGTCATGAATAGACAAAGGGAACTAAGAAAGCCAACACATTATTCGTTTGCCTCTTCTGGTAGCTTCCTGAACTAAAGATCTAAAAAAAAGGAAAGCTTACTTTATCGCTAGGCCCTACATGGCAATATAGCTGTGTCCAGACCCTTATATTTAGAGACTGGTACAAACACTGGATTCAGAGCGGAAGACGTGGCCTAGCTAGGATGGGTGACCTTGGATAACTCATCTACTCTCTGAGACCACAGTTCTTCACTTTTAAAATGAGATCTGTCTAAATAATCTCTAACATCCTTTCACCTTCTTTAAAAAAAAAAAAAAAAATCTATGGTCCATCCATCCACTCCTTCTCTTTTGTTAAAGCCAGTCAAAAACCATGAGAGCTGGTAAACTCAGTGTGGCCAAAGCTGTCCACTATTTCCAGAATGGCAGGAGTCCTCTACCATCTACATGTGCAAGGTGTTTTAAGGTAGATTTCTGCAAATCAAAGACTGCCTGAATTACCTTCAATCACAAACAGACTCCTGGTCCTAGTTTTATTTGTTTTAATGACGAAACTCAGATGCTTTGGAGTTGTATGCCCACAACAGGGGAACACTGAATTGGAGCTTAAAGTCAGAAAAGTTTCTGTCCCACCATTTGGGAATGTTAATTGCATTATATAGCTGTTTTTATTCAACTATACATACAAAAATAAGAGGACACTACACTGGAAAAAAACAAAAGAATGTACCATAATAACCTAAAAGAAAAAAAATTGCCAAGGGAATCAATTTTCATCTAAAATCAAAATATTAAGACCGATAGTAGGACATACACTTCTTGAGAATAAGATGCAGACAGGTGCAGCCCATTGGAAACCCAGGGCCACACAAACAGTAGGACAAAAAAAGTAAGAGTGTGGGCTTCAGAGTCAGGCAAGCTGCATCAGTTAGTAGCTCAGCTTCACCATTCACTCACTGTGGAACTTTGGGCGCAGCCTCCAGACTCTCACTGTCAAATAAGAGTTATAGGGAGGGTCAGCGGAGATACTGTGTGTCCACAGGCAACTCAAGCAAAGGGCTCGACAGACAACACACCCTCCATAAATGATAGCCAGAGTTGTTAGGCTGGTTATGACCATTAGTGCAAAATAAATATGTGTCAAAGGCATGATCTAAGTATCAATTAGTGACAGAAATGATCTATGGTAGAAATCTTACTGGGTTCTGAAATAAAATGCACATGTGCCACAAGATCCAAGAGAACACATGGGCAAGAATGAGAAGCTTCTGAGACACTAAGACTGTAAAATCGGGGACGCCTGGGTGGCTCATTGGGTTAAGTGTCTGCCTGCAGCTCAGGTCTTGACCTCAGGGTCCTGGGATTGAGCCCCATGTGGGCTCCCCGCTCAGCAGGGAGTCTGCTTGTCCCTCTCTCTCTCCCCCTCCCCCCCACCCCCATACTCGTGCACTCGCTCTCTCTCCTCTCTCTCAAGTAATAAATAAAACCTTAAAAAAAAAAAAAGATTTTAAAATGGTAAGACAGGCATTTATACATCAGCAACTTACTCCAGGCAAAAATGATTTCTGACAAAATGATTTACTCACCTTCCTTGTCACTGGAAACCTGGTCACCAGAGAAAAATGCAGTTGCCTGTACCCGGGCACCGACATTTACGTTATTGGTTTTTAAGGCTGATACAGTCTGATGAACCTGTGAAGTAACCAAAAAGGGAACATCAAGGTATTTCCAACTAATGTTAGAAATCCACCACCTTCCAGATGCTTCTCAAACCATTTAAGATGCAGGAAGAAGCATCTGAGGATCTAGAAATGTCTTCACCAGGTATCAGATGATGAGAGATGGCCACAGCATTTTGGGATGATGTCATGACATGGACTTCTTAAGGTCTACACAATATGAGAGCACTGGCTCTGGAGTTGGGCTGCTTGGGTATGCTCTGTGACCATGGACTACTTACTTAACCTCTCTGTGCCTCTATCTAATGGGGACATGAGTAGTACCTAATGCATAGTACAGCTGTGAGGATTAAATGAGTTCATGTAAAGCCCTTAGAACAGAACCTGGCACAAAGTTTATATGCAATCATTTTTCTAAACAGAATAAATCAGAAATTTCCTACTTCCTAGATGCTGGAGGAGCAAGATGGTGGAGGAGTAGGAGACCTGGATTTCGTCTGGTCCCAGGAATTCAGCTGGATAAGGATCAAACCATTCTGAACACCTACGAACTCAACAGGTGATTGAAGAAAAGAATAGCAGCAACTCTCTGAACAGAAAAGCAACCACTTTCTGGAAGGTAGGACGTGTGGAGAAGTGAATCCGAGGTGATATTCGGGAGGATAGACAGCGGGGGAGGGGGCCTCCGACGCTGCTTCTGGCAAGTGATAGAGCAGCGGAGCACAAAATCAGAACTTTTAGAAGTCGGCTCCACTGAGGGACGTCGCACCAGTGGCTAAGCGGCGGGTGGAACCCTCACTGGGACAGTGTGGTCTCAGGACCCTCGGGGTCACAGAAAGACCGGGGGTGCCTGAGTGCAGTAGAGCTCCCAGATATCGGAGCAGGGAAGCCGGTTGCAGAGACGGGGCCAAGGCCCGGGCTCTCAGCTCGGGGTTGCCATAAACCGTGATCCGTGGCACAGTTGGGCCACTGCTCCTCCAGCAGGGACCCAACAAGCGGCAGATCCGGGAAGACTCCCCTTCCTCCCCCAGGAGGAGTGGCACGGGAGCGCACCGCAGGGATCTGCTGGGTTTGGAGACTCCACACGGGGTCGGGTGCCAGAGATAGAAACGCTCGGTCACAGGCCGGGTGAGCAGGGAGTGCCGCCGGAGACCGGGGAGAAGGGAGTGACTGACTGCTTTTCTCTGGGGGCGCACTGAGGAGTGGGGCCCCGAGTACTCGTCTCCTCCGGGGCAGAGATTGGGAGGCCGCCATTTTCACTCTCGTCCTCCAAAGCTGAACGGAAAGCTTGCAGGGAACAAAAGCTCCCGAGAGCAAACCCGAGCAGATTACTTAGCCCGGATGGGGCAAGGGCGGGGCAATTCCGCCTCCGGCAAAGACATTTGGGAACCATGGCAACAGGACCCTCCCCCAGAAGATCAGCAAGAACAGCCAGCCAAGACCAAGTTTACTGATCAATGAGAACGGCAGAACTCCAGCACTAGGGGAATACAGCACATAGAATTCATGGCTTTTTTCCCAAGATGCTTTAGTCTTTCAATTTTTTAAATTTTCTTTATTTTTTTCTTTTTCTATTTTTTTGAATTTTTCTTTTTCCCTTTTTCAACCAACATCGTATCAATCCCTTTTTTATTTTTATTTTTATTTTTATTTTTTTTAAAGATTTTATTTATTTGACAGAGAGAGATACAGCGAGAGAGGGAACACAAGCAGGGGGAGTGGGAGAGGGAGAAGCAGGCTTCCCGCGGAGCAGGGAGCCCGATGTGGGGCTCGATCCCAGGACCCTGGGATCATGACCTGAGCTGAAGGCAGATGCTTAACAACTGAGCCACCCAGGCGCCCAATCCCTTTTTTAAAAATCTTTTTTATTTCTCATTTTTAGAGTCATATTCTATCCCTTCATTGTAGTTAACCTTATTTTTTGTATATATATAAGTTGTTCTCTCTTTAAAATTTTGGGATACAGTTTCTTCTAACAGACCAAAATATACCCCAAATCTAGTGTATGGCTTTGTTCTAGTCTCCTGCCTGATCACATTCTCTCCTTTTTAAATTTTTCTTCTTTCTTTTTTCAAACAATTTCTTATCAATTCCTTTTATAAAATATTTTATAATTTTCATCTTCACAGTCATATTCCATCCCTTCATCATATTTATCCTTATTTTTGTATATATGTAAGTTTTTCTTTCTTTAAGATTTTGGGAGGCAGTTTCTTCTAACAGACCAAAATACACCCAAAATCTAGTGTGTGGCTCTATCCACCAGCCTGATCATATTATTTTTTTCTTCCTTTCTTTTCCCCCCGGTTGCAGGTCTCTTCTGATTTGTTTAGTGTATATTTTTCTGGGGTCGTTGTTACTCTTTGAGCATTTTGTTCTCTCATTCATCTATTCTTCTCTGGACAAAATGACAAAATGGAAAAACTCACCTCAAAGAAAAAGAACAAGAGGCAGTACCAACTGCCAGGGACCTAGTCAGTATGGACATTAGTAAGATGTCAGAACTAGAATTCAGAATAATGGTTATAAAGATACTAGCTGGGCTTGAAAAAAGATACTAGAAGATACTAGAGAATCCCTTTCTGGAGAAATAAAAGAACTAAAATCTAACCAAGTTGAAATCAAAAAGGCTATTAATGAGGTGCAATCAAAAATGGAGGCTCTGATAGGATAAATGAGGCAGAAGAGAGAATCAGTGAGATAGAAGACCAAATGATGGACAATAAAGAAGTTGAGAAAAAGAGAGATAAACAACTATTGGATCACGAGGGCAGAATTCGAGAGATAAGTGATACCATAAGATGAAACAATATTAGAATAATTGGGATCCCAGAAGAAGAAGAAAGAGAGAGAGGGGCAGAAGGTATATTGGAGCAAATTATAGTGGAGAACTTCCCTCATTTGGGGAAGGAAACAGGCATCAAAATCCAGGAGGCACAGAGAACCCCCCTCAAAATCAATAAAAATAGGTCAACACCCTGACATCTAATAGTAAAACTCACAACTCTCAGAGATAAAGAGAAAATCCTGAAAGCAGCTCAGGACAAGAGGTCTGTAACCTACAATGGTAGAAACATTAGATTGGCAACAGACCTATCCACAGAGACCTGGCCGGTCAGAAAGGATTGGCATGATATATTCAGGACACTAAATGAGAAAAATAGGCAGCCAAGAATACTATATCCAGCTAGGCTGTCACTGAAAATAGGAGAGATAAAAAGCTTCCAGGACAAACAAAAGTAAAAGAATTTGCGAACACCAAACCAGCCCTACAAGAAATATTGAAAGGGGTCCTCTAAGCAAAGAGAGAGCCTAAAAGGAACATAGACCAGAAAGGAACACAGACAATATACAGTAACAGTCACTTTACAGGCAATACAATGGCACTAAATTCATATCTTTCAATAGTTACCCTGAATGTAAATGGGCTAAATGCCCCAATCAAAAGACACAGGGTATCAGTTTGGATAAAAAAAACAAGACCCATTGATATGCCGTCTTCAAGAGACTCATTTTAGACCCAAAGACACCTCCAGATTGAAAGTGAGGGGGTGGAAAATCATTTACCATGCTAATGGACACCAAAAGAAAGCTGGAGTGGCAATCCTTATATCAGACAAATTAGATTTTAAACCAAAGACTATAATAAGAGATGAGAAAGGACACTACATCATACTTAAATTGGTCTATCCAACAAGAAGATCTAACAGTTGTAAATATCTATGCCCCTAACATGGGAGCAGCCAATTATATAAGCCAATCAATAACAAAAGCAAAGAAACACATTGACAACAGTACAATAATAGTGGGGGACTTTAACACCCCCCTCACTGAAATGGACAGATCATCCAAGCAAAAGATCAACAAGGAAATAAAGGCTTTAAAAGACACACTAGACCAGATGGACTTCACAGATATATTCAGAACATTCCAACGCAAAGCAACAGAATACACATTCCTCTCTAGTGCCCATGGAACATTCTCCAGAATAGATCACATCCTGGGTCACAAATCAGTTCTCAACTGGTACCAAAAGACTGGGATCATTCCCTGCGTATTTTCAGACCACAATGCTTTGAAACTAGAACTCAGTCACAAGAGGAAAGTTGGAAAGAACTCAAACACATGGAGGTTAAAGAGCATCCTACTAAAGAATGAATGGGTGAACCAGGAAATTGAAGAATTAAAAAAATTCATGGAAACAAATGAAAATGAAAACACAATTGTTCAAAATCTTTGGGATGCAGCAAAGACAGTTCTAAGAGGAAAGTATATAGCAATACAAGCCTTTCTCAAGAAACAAGAAAGCTCTCAAATACACAACCTAACCCTACACCTAAAGGAGCTGGAGAAAGAACAGCAAAGAAAGCCTAAACCCAGTAGGAGAAGAGAAATAATAAAGATAAAAACTTTTGCACAGCAAAGGAAAACAGTCAACAAAACCAAAAGACAACCGACTTAATGGGAGAAGAGATTTGCAAATGACATATCAGATAAAGGGCTAGTATCCAAAATCTATAAAGAACTTACCAAACTCAACACCCAAAGAACAAATAATCCAATCAAGAAATGGGCAGAAGACATGAACAGACATTTCTGCAAAGAAGACATCCAAATGGCCAACAGACACATGAAAAGTGCTCAACATCACTAAAACCTCAATGAGATACCACCTCCTACCAGTCAGAATGGCTAAAATTAACAAGTCAGGAAATGACAGATGTTGGCGAGGATGCGGAGAAAGGGGAACCCTCCTACACTGTTGGTGGGAATGCAAGCTGGTGCAGCCACTCTGGAAAACAGTATGGAGGTTCCTCAAAAAGTTGAAAATAGAGCTACCCTATGACCCAGCAATTGCACTACTGGGTATTTACCCCAAAGATACAAATGTAGTCATCCGAAGGGGCACATGCACCCTAATGTTTACAACAGCAATGTCCACAGTAGCCAAACTATGGAAAGAGCCTAGATGTCCATCAATAGATGAATGGATAAAGATGTGGTCTATATATATACAATGAAATATTATGCAGCCATCAAAAAAATGAAATCTTGCCATTTGCAATGACGTGGATAGAACTAGAGGGTATTATGCTAAGCAAAATAAGTCAGTCAGAGAAAGACAATTATCATATGATCTCACTGATATAAGGAATTTGAGAAACAAGGCAGAAGATCATAGAGAAGGGAGGGAAAAATGAAACAAGATGAAACCAGAGAGGGAGACAAACCATAAGAGACTTAATCTCAGGAAACAAACTGAGGGTTGCTGGAGTGGATGGGGGGTGGGAGGGATAGGGTGGCTGGGTGATGGACATTAGGGAGGGTATACTATGGTGAGCGCTGTAAATTGTGTATGACTGATGAATCACAGACCTGTACCACTGAAACAAATAATACATTATATGTTAATAAAAAAATTTCCCACTTCCTAGGAATTTAAGAAAAGAGACACAATCAATAAATATAAACGTCACTTTGCTATTCGTGACATTACCATTTGCTAAGGACAAAAACTAAATGGGGGCGCCCGGGTGGCTCAGTTGGTTAAGCGACTGCCTTCGGCTCCGGTCATGATCCTGGAGTCCCTGGATCGAGTCCCGCATCGGGCTCCCTGCTCGGCAGGGAGCCTGCTTCTCCCTCTGACCCTCCCCCATCTCATGTGCTCTCTCATTCTCTCTGTCTCAAATAAATAAATAAAATCTTAAAAAAAAAAACAAAAAAACTAAATGCCAAGATCCTTCTCAGCACTTACCCTGATTCTTCACCTACTACTAAGGCAAATGAAGGGTGAACCACAGGGACACTTTTAAAATCCTTCCACTATTTTGTATAGTAGGGGCCTAACTCTGCAAGGTTCCTTTCCATGTTTCTAGGTTCCCTGTGTGCCCCGTAACATGATATGACAAGCATGTTTTTACATACAAGATAGAGGAGAATCTTAGGAAACAGTACTATACTGGTATCCACTGACCTTGAAAAACTTTGTTATCAATAGACCCAGTCTGGTGAGATTCTTAATCAGTGTGTAAGTACACAATCTTAGACCAGTGGCTTTCAAAGTGGTTTGTTTGTTTGTTTCTACTATACCCACAGTAAGAAATATATAGCAACCCAATACTTAAACACATATATAAATATATGTTTCAAAGAATCATACTTAATACTTGTCCTTACTCTCTGCTATATTTTAATATATCCCATCCCATCCCATCCCATCCCAATCCCATTCCATTCCATTCCATTCCAAGAGAAATACTGGTTTTGACCCACTAAATCAATTTGGAAAACACTGCTCTAGACCTTATATTATTCTAGGATTTTAGGATCACTAAGATCCCTCAGGCAACCAGAAGCTGAGAGTGAGACACACTTCCTCTCAGCCTGAATCCTGTCTGCCTCAGCCCCCTGCCTTGCTGTGTGACCAACGTCAACCTCTGAGACAACAGCAGGACTGACAGCAGCCAATGTGCATCCCACCTCATATTACCTGGCGTGGAAGACTCAAATCTACATCACCAAGTAGTGAGAACTTCTTTTGTCCAGTGGTGAGGATCACGGGCAATGGGGATGCAGGTCAAAGGAAAATATCAGGCTAACTCCAGAGATACATGAGTTAGGGAGGATGAAAAGTAAGAGATTTCTTTCCATATTTGGATATCTTTACACAGTTTTTCTCCTTTAGCTGGATATACAAGATGGCCTTTGGATTCAGACTTAGCACCTTCTCTAAACAATTTTTAAAAGGAGCATTAAAACTTTTTCTGCCGTAAGGTATTGGAGATGTACTATACCTTTTTTTCCAGCCACTTTATTGTCTTCTCCTTGCTGTACTTGTAATATTTCTTTTTGTCTATTTCTGGATTAAAGAGAAAAAAACAGAAGAGTGTATTAAACAAAAAATAAATTCATAAGATATGTATATATACATATAAAATATCAACAACAATTAATGTTTCATAACAGTTTGTATTCTTGAAAATCTCAACTTATAAGCCTGAGAGCATACTTGAGAGGTTAAAAAAAAAAATCCCCAAACAGAACTTGGGTGCCTCAGGTTTCATCCAAAAATTAAATGAATGGGAATTTAAGGAAATCATCAAATTTTACTAAGTTATCATCCCAAGGAGAAATTTTTTTTCTTTTCCTTTTATTACATCTATATGAGATGACAGATGTTAACTAAACTTATTGTGGTGATCATTTCATAATACCTGTGAGTCAAACCATCATGCCATACACCTTAAACTTAGACAATGATGTGTATTAATTACTTCTTAATAAAACTGGAAGAAAGTACACAAACAAATCTGTAGAAAATCTGTAATTTTTAAAACTCAGCAAATTAACATGCCAAGCAACCTTTATTTTTTTGAAATAATCTGAAGCTTAGCTCAGTGTTTTCAATGAGAGACTTCTTTTCTAAAATAAGAATGGAAATCCCAAGAAAGGAAACTGAAACTAAACAGATGCGTATGAAGTGCACTGCAGGCATTGAGGGAAAAAACCTTGTTAACTACTTGGTACTGTCCTGGTGGGATTAGCGAGAAAGAAGAAAAGATATGCCTATCTTTGAACGCATTACCAGTATAACCGTAACTATATTTCAGGGGAATTTGGATTTACGACAGGCTTGACCTGGCCCTTAATGGGGATAAAACTTTCACCTCTTCTAAGTTATACTTCCTCCCCTCACAGTCCACCTAGCTTTACATACTGTGACACGAGGCGTTATTTCCTTGGTAACACTTCATTCATGGAGTTTTTTGCTTTCTATGCAATCGGCAGAGGCAGAGGCTTGCGGCTCCCAGCCTCCTGCCTCATGCAGGAGTGATCTTTGAGATCCCTGGAAATCTTAGGGCCAGATGCAAACTCCCCCCATGTGACTTTGCTACCCGGGTAGAATGACATTTTCTCTTTCCTCCATAATCGTTGCGGGAAATGGAAATGCTTATTCAGGGATCGTTTTCTGCAGTCTGTTACATCGCTTGCGTTCCACGAAATGGTTTATATGGGAGAAGGGCTGGCCTTAGCGCCTGCATGTGTCGTCCCCGTTCCGGACTGCAGTTGTCAAAACTGTGGGCAATAGGAGGCATGATGGAGTGCGGACTGGGCTTCTGCACCCATCTCCTCAGGATGTGTCACTGGAATAATGAAGGAGAGACTGTTGCAAATGGCATTGTCAGAGTTTGAGAACTCCAAGGGGCGACCGACGTCTGCTATGCGGGAGCCAGGGGCAAACCTGGGCAAACCTGGGCAAACAGCCTGCTGTGGAACCAAGGCAGGTGAGACTAGACTCAACTTCCCTGGAGACAGTGTCCCACCCATGTACAAAAATAAGGGGAATTCTAAGAGCACACAGCAATCACTCAATAAATGTACTCCGCTGTGTGGGTTAAAACTTCTAAAGAAGCTCCATTCATTGCCTGAGATAAATCTTCAAAGAAGCTCAGCGTAGAGGTCTCTCCTAAGAAATCCAACCTAGACTCTTTTTTTTTTTTTTTAATTTTTTTTATTGTTATGTTAATCCCCATACATTACCAACCTAGACTCTTACTCACTTCTCTCTTGCCTCTTATGTCCACACTTCTTGAAAGAACGTTCTACAACCTGCCACAGTTTCCTTCCTCTCTCACACTCCCTGAGCCCCTTGCAGACCCTTCCTTAATCCTCTTGCAAATGCTGTCAGAAGACGTGGAGACCACAGGCTCTGAGCCATGCATACTGCCGGGGCTCCGACACACCCAGTGCACGGTGTCACCTGTTACACGCGATCATCCACACAAAGCCGAAAGCACAGCACCTGACACATAACAAATACTTAATATTACTTAAAAAAAAGATTAAATGACAACTTGCTAATGATAATAGCATCAGAAACTAATGTATCTTCAAGCCTGGGTACGTTCTTTATATACATCTCTCACTGATGTTCAGAATGAATCTCAGGTGAAAACCACTGTTTGTCCCCACCTTAAACGACTGGGTTAGAGTGAAGTGAACTACATTGTCCAAAGTCACTGAGCCATTAAGCAGGGTACCAGACTCCTACTAGGCTAACTTCAGAGCTGCGGATCTGATGTTCATTTTATCAAGATCAATTAGGTCTTCACCCTTCTCAGTACTTTTGACCCTGTTCTTTGTGGGAAAAACTTCTCCTCCATGATTCTACAAAAACTTTTCCTCTTGGTTCTTTTAGGTCTCTAGTGACTTTTCCTCTGATTCTTTTTGGGCTCTGCTTCATCCTGCTCTGAGGCCAGGTGTACCTTTCTCTGGGGGTGAGTTCATTTTGTTTCAAGAAGACCAAATAACCCCAACCAGGAAGCCCAAAGCCCTGAGCTGAGGCTCTGCGCCTAAAGACAGACTGTTCATCTTCCTCCCAAACCATCCTCCCGGTCAACCAGGCTCCGATCTCAAAGCCATCACTTCCTCCTGCCTTGCTTCGCACATTCTATCACTGGATTCCAGCGTTACCTGGTGGGGGCCGTGGGGGAGGAAAAAACAAAACAAAATGAACAAACAAACAAATGCCATGTCAGAAATGAGGAGGCTTAGCTTCTCATGGATCAGTAACTACTTCCATTTTTTTTTTTTAAATCACCTTTATTTAGGAATAATGTTCATATGGTTAATATACCCATTTTAAGTGTACAATTTGAGGAGTTTGAACAAATGTATACATACGGTCATGTAACTATCACCCTAAACAAAAAGGCTGCTCTGAACATTCTTGCACAAGTCTTTGCATGGAGATGTGTTTTCATAAGTCTTGGGTAAATCCCTAGGAGTAGAATTACCGAGTCATAAGAAACTGTCAAGTGGTTATACTATTTTATGCTTCCACCAGCCAGGTAGGTGAGTTCCGGTAATTCCTCAACTTATTGTTTTTCCTTTTTATTTCAAGCCACTCTAGTGAATACTAATGATATTTCCTTGTGGTTTTAATTTACATTTCCCTGGTGACTAATGATATTGAACCTGTTTTCATGTGCCTATGGGCTATTTATAAATCTTCTTTTGCTAAGTGTCTGTTCAAACTTTGTGCCGATTTTTTTTTTACTGGGTTGTATGTATATCATCTTATTACTGTGTTAAGAAAACTCTTTATATATTTGAGATACATATCTTTTATCAGATAGACCATGTAAACATTTTCTTCCAACCGTGGTTTATCTTTTCTTTTTTCTTAATGGTGTCTTTCAAAAAACAGAAGATACTAATTTTGATGAAATGTAATTTATGGTTACATTTATAATTTTTTTTTATGGCTAGTGGATTTTATGTCCTAAGAAATCCTTGCCTATCCCCAAGGTCACAAAAGTTTTCTCTTATGTTTTCTTTTAGAAGTTTAGTAGTTTCCATTTCTGCATGTAAATTAGTGATCCATTTTGAGTTAATTTTTTTTCTGTATGACTGTGAGGTGAGGGTTAACATTGTTTTTCATATGAATATCCAATTTTTCCAGATCATTTGTTGAAAAGACTATCTTTTCTCCCACTGAATTATCTTGACACTATGGAAAAAATTCAATTGACTATATAAGTGTGGGTCCACTTCTGGATTCTCTATTCTGTTCCCTTATCTATATATTTATCCTCATACCAATGCCACACTTTCTTGATTACTATAGCTCTAGAGTAAGTCTTGAAAGCGGATTGCTTAAGTTCTCCAACTTTGTTCTTCTTTTCCAAAATTGTTCTGGTTATTGCAGGTCTTTCGCAAATTCATATTAATTCTAGAATCAGCTCATCATTTTCTTCCCCCCACTCCCTCCAAAAAAGTCTGACAGACATTACATTAAATCTATAGATCAGTTTGGAGAGAATGGACATCTTAACAATATTGAATCTTCAAATTCATGAACATGGTACATCTATTTATTTAATTCTTTAATTTCTCAGCAATGTTTTGTAAAATCCAGTGTACTGGTCTTGCACATACTGTGTTATATTTATTTCTAGGACTTCATGATCTTTGATGATATTCTGAATATGTTTTTATTCCATTGTCCGATTGTTCACTGCTAGTATACAGAAATATAATTCATTTTTTATAAATTGACTTTTTATCCTGTTTATTAGTTATAGTAATTATTTTTTTGTAGACTCATTTGGGCTTTCTACATACATGTCCATATTGTTTATGAATAGAGATAGTTTCACTATTTACTTTCCAATCTGTATACCATTTATCTTTTTCTTGTTTTATTGAAACTGTTAGGACTCCCACTACAATGGTGAATAGAAGTGGTCAAAGCAGACATGCTTACCTTATACCCAATCATAGGGGAAAACTGTTCAGTCTTTTACAGTGAAGTATGATGTTAGCTTAGGTTTGTCATAGACACCCTTTTCCAGACTAAGGAAGCTCCCTTCTATTCTAATTTGCTGAGAATTTATGTTATGACTGAATTTTGTCAAATGATTTTTCTGCATCTATTGGGATCGTCATACAGTTTTTCTTTCGTCATGTGTAAATATGGTGAATTATGCAGATTGATTTTCTAATGTTCAACCAACTTTGCATTCCTGAGATAAATCCCACTTGGTTATAATATGTTATCCTTTTTATATATTTGATTTGCTAATATTTTATTAGGAATTTTTTAGTCTATGATCATAAGGGATATTGGCCTGGTTTTCTTTTTAAAATAATTTTGACTTTGGTATTGGGATAATCCTGGCTTCATAAAATTAGTTGGGAAATATTCCTTCCTCATCTAATTTCTGAAAGGATTTGAGTAAGTATCATTATTTGAGTATTATTTCTTTCTTAAAGTATGGCAGAATTCATCAGTGATGCTAATTGGGCCTGGAGGTTTTTTCCTAGGAAATTTTTAACTATCAATTTATTTCTAATTGAACAGTCCCTGGACAAGATGATCACTAAGAAATATCAAACTCGGATATCCCAGAATGCTACAAAAGGACCGAGTGCATGAGCTACTGCTTAATTTTGAAATTTACAAATTTTGATAAGTAAGGGGGTTCAAAATATTCATGAAGGCCACAGATTACCCAAAATTATGAAAAATACCATAACATGTTTGTTCGTGTCTTAAATTTAATATTTGCAAGAATTGGTGAGTTAGATAATATGTACATATGCTGGAAAGGTTTCTTTCCTTAATGTGTCTGGTGCCTATAAAACTGGTCTCAAACATCTGGAAAGATTGGGTTTACAAAATAAAGATGGAATAAAAGTGAGTCCACAATTAAATAACATGTTCAGCAATTGGGAAATCGGCTCACAATCCTGAATTTCCCTGATGTATTATTGAACAAACTGCCTAGAGCACATTTTCACATCTACTTTCTCAATGTTTTCCATAACAGAAACTCATATGGTCTCTTTTTTTTCCTGCCTCCTGGGGATAGAAACTTGGCAACTGTACTTGGGGTATTTTAATCAGGTAAGTTTCCCTGGCTCTTCCTGTTAATCACATCGGACAGCCTAGTGCAGCTTTGGCTTGCAGTATGAAACAGTGTTACACTCAAGACGAAGTTCATAACCCTTTATTAGGCCTTTCCCCTGTCATCCCTCCACTGAACGTGAGCTTCTTTGGCAAGAAACGTACTGAGCCCCAGAGCTAGCAAACACAGACACATCATTTCCTTCACTAATAAAGCAGGCAGTGCTAACTAAGGTCACGGTCATCGTCATTGGGATACAAACAATCGTGGCTGGGTTTACTCAGCAGGGATGAGGTGGGTAGGGGGAGGTTCTCATAAACCTAGCAGGCTTAACCAGATCTTTAATGCCACAGACTTTTGAGACAGCATCTGGAGTTTAATATCAAACCAGCTGGCTGGGGAATCTGAGTATTTCAGGGTTTGCTCTATCTGCAGAGTGCCTATGGAGAGAATGGACGTTAAAGACAATCAGCTCTCTCCTTTATCTTTGCTCCCTCTCATGGATACCACCTGACCACTCCTTAGCAGTCCTCTTTGTTTAATTTGAAAATCCTAGCAATAAAATACGGAGCGGAACCAAACAGTAACTCATAAATGGACAGTAAGCTAAATTTGAATAGGCAGCTGGGACCCAAGGCAATCGCTAAAAGAGGGGAATGGGTTCCTGAGAACAGAAAGCTCACTGCTGGGATGAGAAACTTGTCTTTTCCTTACGTTATCGTAGTTCTCTGTCTTCTTTCCTGACTCTCTCTTTTTGCCTCACAAAGGGAAATTATGAAGATGGGATATACAAGATTTTTTTTAAAAATAAGTTTCTATCTTTGCATGAGATACCACCTAACAATTCTACCCAAGTCTTCTGGAAGTGTTACACAGTTGCAAGAAGGAGAGGAAAGAGTGGTTGTCAGACAAGGGTTCCAGTTCTGGTTCCCCACTTCTACTTCTGTGATGCTAGTCCAGTAACTTCACCTCTTTGAGCCTAGGTCTCCTCATTCGTAAAAATGCAGGTTGTAACAATAACGAGAGGGAATTACTGTAAGGATACAATAACGTATGTAAAATACAGGTGATACATAATTTCTCATTAGATAGTAGATATTTTTATTATTACCTGATTATCCCCATTCTACTTAAACCACTTCAATATATATTTAGCAATGGACCATCAAACAGATGCGTACGGGTGTGCCCAGTACTTACACATCAACAAAGAATTAATAATTTCTAATTCAGAAGCCTTAATAGTACTAACATTTACTGAGCATTTACTATATATCCAGTACTCTTTGGGCATTGATTTACTTGTATTACATCATTTAATTCCAGAAGCATCTCTTTATGGTAGATACCAGAGACTATTAGCTGCAATATTTAAATAATGTTCACATCCCGGTCATTCAATAATCTCAACACTATAAAGGTGAGAAAATAAAAGCTTTATTTTATGATCTAGAACAATTTTGCAAAGTACTAATTATAATGTATGGGGGATACTCTCAACCCTTCAAACTCTTCATCTTACAGACCAAGGATGCTGAAAATCTGATTTCTTCAAAACTATACGGCAAATATACTTTTAATTTTCCTTGCATGCCATCAGATCCTGAGATCAGATTACCAGACTGTTCTTAAAGAAGTTCTTTCCCAAAAAAGATATGAAGCAAATATAATGAAATATAAACCTTTGTTGATTATTGGGTCGAGTACAAATAATATTTGCAGTTTTTTATCTGAATTTTTTGTATCTTTAATTTTCTTAACTAAAATAATTGTTTTACTGGCCCATGTACTTTCATTTTCAAAGCAGATATGTTATCAGCCTATATACATTCCAGGTTTCTAAACACTCTTAGCCTTAAATTTTTCTTTCTTTCTTTTTTAATGATAGTAAGGCAAAACATAAAGTGATAATTCAGATTAAATTTCATATAGTAAAAGATGTATGCAATTTTCTCTAAAAGTCTTGACAGTTTCTTCATAATTAAATTCTTCCCCTAATAAATGACACTCTGTAAATCTTACAATAATGGAAGGTTTAAAAACAAAACCAAAAATTTTAAAAACAAGAAAAAAAAAGAAATTGTAGGATCTCTTCTATCTCTTAAGTGTGCTTCACCCTCAAAAAGACCTCTTTATTAAAATGCACATAAACAATCTCACATTACTTGCCTTATCCCTTAACCCAGAGCACAAATATGTGAAATATTTTCTTTATGTCAGTTCTGTATACAAGGACAGCATACTGAGATAGACATCTTTTCCCATGAAGATCCAAAGGGAAATTCATAGTATTTTGAAGTTTATTTAGAGCTGGTCAAACAAGATAAGCGCAGGCCATGCACTTTCTATTTCAGCAGAACTTCCAACTGTTAAGCCATGTTGAGGAGTGACAGAGATTAGGACAGGAGTTCAGATAATGATTTAATCAATGGTCAGGGGTTCCGTGTGAAAGAAGGAAGGAATGAGAGGGAGGGAAGTTCTTGCTTTGAACCGCAGGCTGGTTTGTTAGGTTTGTTAGGCTAAGCTAACAAATGCCGGTGCATTAACACCATTTCTCAATCTGGGTTTCTGGGTTTGGGTTTAAGACAACTGTTCTTTGTACAGCTCATGTAAGCATTTGGGATAATGAATTCATTGCATTTTCAATTTACATTAGCTTGGCAAAATTAAAATGACTTGTACTTATTCCTCATTATTTAAGCTTTCAAAAATGGCTATGAGCTACTTCATTTGTTCACCCACAAAAAGACTGTTATCTCCTCCAAGCTCAGCATCAGGGAATGTCTTTAATGGGACTGTTTTGATAAAACCTTGGTGCCACATTCCATATCCAAAATGAAGCTCTAAGCCTGGCCAAGGGTGAATTTAGTTGAACCTAAAATGTAAAATGCAGTCAGTGAGGTTCTCCCCTTTCCCACTGTAAGCTTACACTTCTTGGAACCACCACTTTCTTGGGCTCAGAACTGTCACGGTTGCCAAACTGACCATGAACAACCACAGCTCATCAGCCCGTTGTTTTGGTTCCCATACTCCATGTCCATATTAACCCTGAAACTACCTGGATGACTTTTTGGAGACACAGATGCTAAGTTTGTATAGTGTTTCTAACTTAACAAGACATACTTACATACACTGCCTCACTTCCTTCTCTCAGAAGTCAAATGAATAGTATCTACTACTCCTCTCTTCAGTACCCCCAGCCTGCTCTTCCCACCTGTGTCTCCAGGAGGCCACCGCCACTGCGGGTCAGGGCACAACTCAACAGTCATCCTTGACTCCTCCTCCTTCTTGACTACCACCCAACCCCGAATGAGGCTGGTTCTACCTCTCGGGGCTACTTTCTGCTAGTTCCAGGTGCTAAGCTCAGGCTACCGTCATTCCTGCCTAGACCACTGCAGCAGCCTCCGTGGACCCGGCCTTAGATTCTCCAATAGGTTTTTCACATTATAGCTCTTCCCTGCTCAAACTCTGCTGACACTCCACTACCATTAGACAAAGTCAGACACACATCAGGCCCTTCATCATCTGAACCCTTGCCCTGCATTCCCACCCCTTTCCTTCCTTACCAACCTAAATGCATCCCTGGCATCCTATACTCTGGCTAACCTGAACTCCTTAGAGCTTCCTATATATGATGAACTTTCCCATATATCCTTGCCTCTGTTATGCTGCTACTCTGACTTATCCTTCAGGGCTCCACTTAGAGGTCATTTCACCCGGGAGAGCAACACCATAGCCAACTACCTGCACTCCCTACCTGCGAGGTTATAAACCTGTCCTGTGCATCCCCAGAGAACCAGGAGTTCACTTCCGTTACTTTCCGCTGTCATTGCCCTATTTGCATTTGTCCCCTATAGACTCAAAGCTTACTGAGGGAAAGGATAATGTCTTATTTATAATTAGTTTAACTCTAGTGCTCAACATATGCTTCTTAGTAGACACTCAATAAACACTTCTTGATTCAATGAAGGTATAGGCTTTATGTAATTTTACAATGAGAAATCTGAGGTAGAAAGCAGTCGAGGAACTTAACTGAAGTCACATACTTAGTTCAAAGAAGAGCTGAGACCAAAGCCCAAGCCTCATGATCCCTGGCCTTGTGGGAGATAGGCCACTGTATTCCACTGGTTAGAATTTCTAAGACTGAATAGTCCAATGCAATAGAGGACTAGCACTGATGAGTGGAAGCAAGTCTGAATGACAGCTTCCCTTCCGACTGGCATAGAACAAGCCTTCCATTCAGTGGGGCAGGTGCCCAGCCTTTCCAGCAGCCATAAGCCTGATTTAAAAGGCCACATACTCTACCTTTTTCCTCTGTCACATGTCGAAGTAACTTCTCAAGATCAGGAAGTTTCAGCAACAAGATGCAATTTGGAAACATGTCATCCACCACAACTTGCTCTAGGGGCTGGAACTTTCCCTGAAAGAAGACTTCAGTCAGAATGCAAGCACTCCAGTCAGCAAACTCATACATTATAAAAAAGAAAAAGATACATCATCTCATAGCTGGATCTTTAAACTAAGTTCAAAGCCACTTGTCTCACCTAAGGAACCCCTCAACTGGGATAGGCTCCAGAACTGACTCTCAGCTCCCTCTAGGAAGCTCTTGAAAGCACTGGGGTTCCAAACAGTGTACCACCCATATCAAAAGTACAGTCACGGGTGCGGGGGGAGTTCTGGAAGAGCGCTAGAAGCCATAGAAGCTTGTGGAGATGGTAGAGATTGCATTGGGCTGGTCCAACCCAGTCAGTGTGTGGGAAAGGATATAAAGCTGAGGTCACAGAGCGGGAGTCCTGACCATCACTCAGGAATAAGCCCAGATCACACACAGAGCAAACAGCTTCCCTCCCTATCCTTACCCCAGGGCTGAAGGAAGCAATACTACAGCAAGGAGAAAATTACCAAAATGAATCTGCTCCTGCCAGAGCTGTCTGATAATGCTTCCAAATGTAGACCATGATAAAATAAAAGATAGCCAGAGGGATAAGTACAAGGAAGCTGCACACATATTAAATCAGGCTCATCTACAGAGGTGTGTAAGGCCTGGAAACCAATGGGCCAGAATTCAGAACATAGGAATTCAGAACATTCTTCTTCTCAATCAGGTTATTTTTACTTAATTGTGCAGGAGCATGGAGGGGTGAAGTCTGTCTAAATGATTAGTTCCCTGACTTGGGGATACGGACTTTATAAAATGTGTGGTTCTGCCCATGTCCCACTTCTAGCTCACTCTGCTTTTCTGTTTTAGCGACAACTCCATGAAGACAAAGAAACCATCTGATCAGTTTTCTTTCTGCAAATGCAGTTTTATTTGGTTTGAAGGGTGAAATCTCATTCATTCAGTAGCATGTGTGAAAGCTCGTCATACTTTGTTAAGTCAACAAATGGTAAGAAATGCCTCAATTTCAATGCTGTCTTTTTCCTTCAGATAGTAAGAATAATCCACAGATTTTCCAAATCTTCTTGTCTTTAGATATCTACCTTAATCTATATTCTATCATGGTCAACAAATATTTTAAATATTTAGCAATTTAAAACAATAATTATATACAATGGACTGCCACACAGTTATAATATAATAATTTCATAATTAACTAATATTTCATTCTCACTTTCTTTACCATATATACCCAAAAAGGAAATGCAATAAGCAACTTGCTTTGAATATAAAGTTAGTAACAGTTGGGATAGCTAGAAAGAATTTTTCTGAGATTAAAAAAGACTAGGTCAACCTTTCAAAAGTGCATACCAATATTCTTTAACTCAGTAGGAAAAGATCATGTGTAAAATGCAGGGAAGGAAATACCTAAATGTCATGAGTTATTTTATAGGGTACTTCAAGTATTTGAGAAGAAAAAGTAAGATGGTTTACAATGAAAGCCAACCACCACTTCGAGCAGGATTTCTGCTTCATTCTCTGTCTGTCGACCTGAACCAGCCCTCAGGACTCCCAGAGGGCCAGGGTGAGGGTTAATTCGCCACAGTCATGGTCTCAGTGGGACACAGGGAAACAACTCCACAACATGGGGGGAGGGGCTTTAAATGTGCATCATTATGGGAGCTAAGGCCGGTTGGTGACTTTCTCTCTGTTAATGTATCCTAGAAAACTAATGGGAGCCAACTGAAGTATTCAACTGAATACTACCAGATCCTTGCTTCTGGTGGTGACCAGCCCATCTCCGTTCATTAGAGACGAAGACTTACTGGCCTCGCCGCTCATACACCTTAAATACGCTGGCTCCATGGTAGCTTCCAGATAATGAGCACCATGAATGAAGTAAGGAGTAAAACTTCACCGATCTACACTAACAGACAGAGGATATAGGAAAGGAGGGAAATAAAAGAAGCTAAGCTGCATCCGGAGAGAGCATGACTTAAAGTTTGAAGTCTGTTTTATTGCTTTCCGTTTTTACAGCAAATTAAACTGAGGTACCCACCATATGGAAGTTTTGGAAATCTGGTCTAAGGACTAAATAAGATGAGCCCATAAACATTTAAACTATAAGCAAATAGCGTACGAAAACCCAGATTCTTCTAAGCAGTTTAAATAACACTGATTCCTTAAAATTGTTAATTTGCAGATTTTCAAACGGCGGTTGGTAGATGCCTGGGAGTCTCTAACACCCTTTCAGGGGGTCCAGAGCTCAAAACTATTTTCACAACAATGCTAAGATGCGATCTGCATTTTCACTGTGCTGACATTTGCATGGCCAAGGTGGGTGGAACTGCAGGCTCCTTCGCACCAGTCATGGCCACGGCACCGACCTGTCCTACAGCTCCTGTGCTCTTCACTGCCCAGCGGGGCAGTTAAAAAAACAAAACAAAAGCCATGTCACTTAAGGATATCCTTCATCAAGAAGTAAAAGCAATTACTGTTAGTTAAACCTTGACCCTGAGTGCAAATCTTTTAAATATTCCGTGTGTTAAAAGGGATGCTAAAGCCCTTCTGCCGCTACCCAGGTGCAGTGATTACCACAAGGAAAAGTGCCTGCGTCACTGAGTCAAGAGCAGAAATAACTACTTTTTTGTGGGATACCATTTTTAACCGAAAAAACCATTACAGACTAGGGCTGTTCAGACTTGGGTATTTGGCAGAATATAAAAGAAGTGAACCTGTGACTTCAAGGAAAA
Organism: Halichoerus grypus; assembly: GCF_964656455.1. Taxonomy (NCBI): domain Eukaryota; kingdom Metazoa; phylum Chordata; class Mammalia; order Carnivora; family Phocidae; genus Halichoerus; species Halichoerus grypus. The sequence continues at coordinate 60,011,601 of NC_135715.1, read as the reverse complement.
GACTGAAAGTACTTGCAGCCAATGATACAATTTTAACTTCCAAGCAAAAATTAGAATTGTAGAAAAGTTGTATCGGCTGCTATGAGAGCTTCCCAAAATACAGTTTTCTGATGAGGTCAGTGGTGATATTAACAAAGGAGAGGGAGAGAGAGAGAGAGAGAGAGAGAGAGAGAGAGAGAGAGAGAGAGAAATGAGGTGTGTCAACATTTGGAAGATCTGCAGAAATCAGTGAAACAATATTTTCCAAATGACCAATGCATGATATTACAAAGTCATACACGGGTAAAAAAATCCATTCTCAATGCAAGACAGACCAATGGATTTTCATGTAAACAGAGCATGGGAAATTCATTGACAGGGTTTCAGATTCCACATTGCAATGAACTTTTAAGAAATCACTACCCCTTGTTGATTTTTAGAGTAGTATCAAAGAAGAATATCCGCAATTGTCTGAAAGAGTTATTATACTATTCCTCCCTTTTCTGACTACATATCTGTGTGAGGCTGCATATTCTTCATCTACTTCCACGGAAACAATACATGGAAACAGACTGAATGCAGAACCAGATATGAGAATCTAGATGTCTTCGATTCAGCCAGACATTAAGAAGATTTGCAAAAATGGAAAACAGTGCCATGCTCTTCACTGAATTTTGTTGTGTGTTTCATTGAAAACATGTTATTTATGTTAACATGTAATGGGCTCATTATTTTTATTTCAAAATAAATTAACAAAACTATTTTTAAGTTTCTCGGTTTTAATTTCTAATGTAGTAAATATTGATAGATAAAACCCACAGGAACAAAAACATTTTGGGGATCCTTAAACATTTTCAGGATTGTAAAGGTATCTTGAAACCAAAATGTTTTAGAACCTCTGGCTGAAACGATTACTGTTAATGAACTCTGTCTTTATATTGGAAGGGTAAATTTCATCTAACTGGGATTCCTTAAGTCTCAAGTACAGCTTCCCCATGAATGAGCTTTTACTAGGCACACCCCAGTTTACCTATTTAATAGTCTCACAGAAAGAAGAAAATAAGTCTTTCCTTTCTTAAGGCCCGAGGTCAGTTTCAGTTTCTTAACATTTGTATTGTATTTTCAAAATGAATGAGTACTTAGTGATAAAATTTTCATAATTAGGCTTTTTCTCAAACAAGTAAGGCATGTGGCATGGAGGCCTAGGCCATTCTCAGAAGTCACAGGTAAACTAGTCAGAGATGAGTGCTGGTTCTCAGGTCTGTGTCGGTCCTCTAATCCATCCCAGCACATGTTCTAGACCAAATCTACCAACCTGAATCAAATTAAATTACATCTGAATTGTGGGGAATCTACATTTGGGTCATTAAAAGGAGAGAGAGAAGATCAAGCAAAAAGCGATCTATTCTGTTCCCTCACTGTTAAAGTCCCAAACAGGGAAACTCACCTCTTTATCAGCCTTTCTGAGGTAGTGGAGAAGCAGAAATAGAGGGTCCATGGGTGTGGCAAAGTGGAGAAGACCTCCTACAGATTAAAAAGAGAACAAAAGGAATTAAATGTCTTGGAAAGACAACTTATTTCATCTTAATCCCAATGTGGAAACCATTCCTTGAAAAATATATGTGAAATTCCAAATTCAGAAGCTCTTCTTACATAGGCACAAGATTTACATGACGCTTTCGAAAGGCAGAATGTGCTATAGTAAGTGTAGTCACCATCTGTCACCAAACAACATTATTACAATCTTATTGACTGTATTCTCTATGCTGTACTTTTCATTTCTGTGACTTATTTATTTTACAACTGGAAGTCTGTACCTTTTAATCTCCTTTATCTATTTCAGCCACTCCCCAACCCACCTTCCCTCTGGCAATCACCAGTTTGCCCTCTGTATTTAAGAGTCCTTTTTTGGGGGGGGGGGGGGCACCTGCGTGGCTCAGTCGGTTAGGCATCTGCCTTTGGCTCAGGTCATGATCAGGGGGGCCTGGGATTGAGCTCTATGTTGGGCTCCCTGCTCAGTGGGGAGTCTCTGTGTCCCTATCCCCAACTCGTGCTCTCTCTCAAATAAATAAAAAAAAAATCTTAAAAAAAAATTGAGTGTTTTTTTGTTTGTTTCTTTTGTGTTGTTTGGTTTCTTAAATTCCATTTATGAGTGAAATCATATGGTATTTGTTTTTCTGTCTGACTTATTTCATTTAGCATTATACCCTCTAGGTCCATTCACGTTGTCACAAATGGCCAGATCCCATTCTTTTTTTTATGGCTGAATAGTATTCCATTGTGTGTGTATATATATATATATATATATATATATATATACACACACACATGCAAGGGAAACAAAAGCAAGGGAAACAAAAGCAAAAGCAAAAATGAATTATTGGAACTACACCAAAAAAAAAAGATTTGTACAGTGAAGGAAACCATCAACCAAATGAAAAAGCAACTATTGAATGGAAAAAGGTATTTGCAAATGATATAGCCAATAAAGGGTTAATACCCAAAATACATAAAGAACTTACACAACTCAACACCAGAAAAACAAATAATTTGATTAAAAAATGGGCAGAAGACCTGAATAGACATTTTTCCAGAGAAGACATACAGATGGCCGACAGACCCGTGAAAAGATGTTCAACGTCACTCATCATCAGGGAAATGCAAATCAAAACCACAATGAGATATCACCTCACACCTGTCAGAATGGCTAAAATCCAAAATACAAGAAATAACAAGTGTTGACAAGGATGTAGAGAAAAAGGAACACTTGTGCACTATTGGCAGGAATACAAATTGGTTCAGCCACTGTGGAAAACAGTATGGAGGTTCCTCAAGAAAGTAAAAATAGAAATACCATATGATCCATTAATTCCACTACTGGGTATTTATCCAAAGAAAATGAAAACACCAATTCAAAAGAATATATGCACCCTGATGTTTATTGCAGCATTATTTACAATAGCCAAGGGATGGAAACAATCTGTTTACTGAAGGATGAATGAATAAAGAAGATATGAAATATTTAGAAATCATTTTTTTTATTATGTTATGTTAGTCACGGTACAGTACTTCATTAGTTTTTGATGTAGTGTTCCATGATTCATTATTTGCGTGTAACACCCAGTGCTCATTGTAATACGTGCCCTCCTTAATAGCCATCACCGGGCTAACCCATCTCGCCATCCCCTCCCCTCTAAAACCCTCAGTTTGTTTCCCGGAGTCCATAGAAATCATTTTTAACAGAGGTCCTCCCACCACCCCCAAAAAAGGCAAGAGTTGGGGGAAATATTGACAGAACGTGAACCAGACAAACATCAGGAGAACTGTATGTATAAGTTTATCTATAAAGCTGCAGTAAAATGTAATTTCCTATGCATTTGAGGATGAAGCTATGGGCAAGCAATATTATTCTCTCCAAACATAACTCTTTCTATAGTCTGTGGGTTCACAGCTTAGAATTGCCAATGATTCAAAACTCAGAAGGTGGTTCCCCACCTGAGACCCTACCTTATCCAGACCTTACCTTATCCTCCTACTCCCTAAGGAAAAGGCAAGAGGAAAGAAGTCTAACAAGACTGAGCATAAGGAACAGGAAACTCTGTAGTAAGATTAATGGTACATCCAGGCTAAAAGGAAAAAAGGCAAATCAAACAAACTAGCCTATTTATTCCCCACTATTCTTTCCTCTATCACAGCCCCTCCAATCATCCCCGACTCCGTCTTCCATGGAGGTGAACCAGAAGAGATATTTCATCAAATGGAACAATAAACAATTTCTTTATCTTCATACTTATTTTGGTTTCAGGAAACATATGTACTTACTTTTATTCCCTAAAAGAGCAACCTACCTATACAGCCAAGAAATTCTAACCTTAAATTATATATATGATTCCATTTTATAGTAAGTAAAAAAAAAATTAAGAAAGTAATTTTGTAGTTGATTATTTTTTTAAAAGTAGAAGAGAAACTTATGAGAACAACCTATCAGAATCTCTAAGCTCATTTTATAGGAGGCATCCATGATAGAAATTAGGAACAGGTTTCTAGGTCTGAAAACAATATCCTGGTGGCTATTCTTAAAAGCAGCTCTTTCTTCAAGGCTAAGTTTAAAAAGAAGACAATGATGAAAAAAGCAGGCACCTTTGCTATGAACGTAAAACCACTTGAATAAATAAGGTCTATTAAAAAGAAAAAAAAAAGCAGGTACCAACTCAGACAGTCCAGGAGAGGTGATCAATCACTGCCTCCCAATATTTCCCAGTTTCATCTGGATATTACTGTGTCTATCTAGCTAAACCAGTTGCAAGTGTATTACGTTAGAAGTTAGAACTCTCATATATTGCCAAATGAATAAGCATAGCAGCGACAATAAAAGGGAATACACATACTTTCCACCTGCCAGACTATATACACAGTCTGCCATTGCATTTTGGCAACTGAAAGCCATTTCAAGTATTCTCATGCACATAGGTATATGAAATTTATCACCAGCAATAAACTCTTGTTCTGGAATGTCTTAGAAGAAACACAAAGTGGCCTTTCTACATTGGCACTAAGTGGAGACATACACAGTCAACAGAAAGCAGAGGGCTTACAAAGAAATAGAAAATACTCTCTGGAAACAATGAGAAAATAGGCAGAGGGAATGCAGAATGCCTCAACTATCCCTGACTCCCCCTCACCTCCCCGACTCCTTGAACCATCAGAACATGCAGTATCCTTTTTCCTTCTGAGTCAACACTGCCCCCAAATTAGAGGAACATTAAAAGAACCAGAACTCTGGTGTTGGGTGTGTGTGCTGGGGGGGGTATAGAGGTGGGGGCAGTAGTAATTTATATGACAACACATTAAAAAATCTTTGTTATATTCTATTTTATTTTAGAAGCATATCCATTTGCCAAGAAATAAGATGTTAAACCTTGAAGATCCTCAAAAGTGTCTAACAGAAGAACAAAGAGTCCCCAGTCCACACAATGTATGTTCCCATGTTAGAAAGATCACCTAATTTCTGACTAAGGGCGCATCTGTGTTTTAGGAGACCAAGTGGAGTTACTAGCTTAAATTTTCCTACTATCTAAGATACGTAGATAATTAATTTAAACTTGCTCAAACTATCCTTCCTTTCCCCTTGATTAAACCCTACTCTGATGCCAAGGAAGGCTAAGACACGGACCAGACTCCAAACTGGGCAGACAGGCCTGCACCCCTATGCATGAAGGATGGAAAAGCTAGAGTATGTGTTTAGTTAACGGAAATATATACACTAGTCACTTACCTGATTGGACTGATTGATTTATAAACCAAGAATGGTGTTTTTCCTTGAAAATTTTTATTTCAAACAGCTGCTGTAGACACATATTGAACAAGTAAATGGTTCCTTCCCCTGTTAAGACAAATCTGTTTTTTATTTTTAAGTTTTCACACACACACACACACACACACACACAAAATCAAAAGACTGTCCAATAGTTCTGAGGAATGTTCCTAATATGGACATAAACATACATAGATATATTCTATACAAACTGACTCTCAGGAAAGTTCACAGCTATTACATACAGATGCTTGTTTTCCAGCTCTATAATCCTCACTGAACTTAAACCAATAAATAAAAAAAAGTGCAAATCATTCATCTTAACTGCTACAAAGCCTCTCATTGAATCCTCCATTAGATCTCAAGGGGAAACCCATTCTTAAACTACCCAAACCTAATGCTTCAATCAGATGAACTGAGCTGGCATGTGGCTCCCTGTCACCAGAGGGCCCAAGAGAGGGACAGGGCCTGAGGGCCAGCTCTAAGTGAGAAAGGCAAGGGCCCTTCGAGGCATGAAATTTTTTTCTAACCACAGCACTATCAAGGACCCTGAGTTTGAATCTATGTGTACCACATGCTGTGCATGTGCCCTCAGGGAAGTTATGTAAACCTTTCTGTGCCTCTGTTTCCATATCTGTAAAATGGGAGCAATAGGGAACCTACCTCACAGGTTTTTGTAAGGATCAGAAAGGCAGAACACATGTAAAGTTCCTAAAACAGTACTCGGCTCATAGTAAATGCTCAGCAAATGTTAGCCTTTATTTTTCCACAGTCAATGTGGTAAATGCAAACATTTGTTCCTCTGTTGTTTATGGACATTTAGATAAAACAGAAATTGTACAAGAAGCCTGACTTTTTTGTGTACCTTTACTTTCATTAAATGCTTTACAACCTTTACTGCTACCTAAAACTTCTCTTGAAAAAATTTGCTTGCCTCAATTTAGTCTTAACGTAAAATTAGAAGTTCCAGATAATATGAATTTTCAATTTAAATTCAATTCCATTTTGAGGAAAAGGAAACTGGAAGAAGCCAGGAATTTTTGCCTTTCTTGTGGCTTCTATTTATGTCTGTCCATCAACAACGATAACAAGGCACTACCCATGGACTTTCCCTTGTTTTTACTCTTCAATATTGTACCCACCAGCACAATGCTCTAATTTGCTAAGTATCAAATGTCTACTCAAAATCTTATAAAATTAATAACAACCCTCTAACAGAAATCTTGTGAAATAAATTAACAAAAAAATAATCTCACATAGAGATAAATATCAATATTACTATGTATTTATGGTATATTTTAATATTTTTGCCTAAAAATTAGAAAACAAAATGCACTGAATATAAAGTTATGATGAAATTAGTTGTAATAAAATATGTATCTCTGTATAAAATGCTTTTAATATAAAAAAAAATCACCTCTTGACTAGGAACAAATATACTGCCTTTTCAGAACAAAATAAGGAAAGTACCACTAAAAATGAAAACACTCAAAATCTTGGCATGTCAAGTAAAAACTTTGTTTTTTCTTTTTTACTCTGGCTGTTTATTTTACTTTACAACATAAAATGAATATAAGTGGACGCTAATGTTGGATAACTACTCTAAGAAGAGTTGGCTTAAGAAAGCTAAAGAAAATCAGTCTGTTTTCAGAGAGAGCCAAACACACCACTTTCTGTCTTGCATGCATTTCTGATGAGTGAACAGTTTTACGGATTTAAATTAGAAGAAGAAATAAACAATGTTTAGGTCAAGGTTGCTTTTGTCACCCAGTAATGCCATCTTACCTTTAAAACCTATTAAGGAAGAACAAACGTACAAAGGTAAGTAAGTATATACACTTTTTGGCAGCAATGTTTAAAAAACATTAAAGTTACTGTTATCGGAAGAGAAGGGGGGAGGAAAGCTTACCTGAACATGGGTTAACCAATTTTACAAACATAAGCCCACTTTTCATCTTCTTTGAAGCATCTTTTAAATATTCTGAAAAGAAACGATAAGTTTGTAAAATTAAAAGACATTTGCTTTGTTGCTCACCTTATTTACTTTATTCTGTTCTTTTTTTCCTTCTGTTTCTATGATTTTTCTTTGTAAACTCTCTGACTCCAATTTGGTTGTACCCTCTGCATCATACTTAAAAAGGCCTTCTCTTCCTCAAGCCTATATGAATCACCTATATTTTCTCCAAATAACATTGTATCTTTATTCTATCTAAAATATAGTTGGATGTAAGATATGGAGAGGAGATCCAACTTTTTTTTTCAATGAATTGTCCAGTTGTACCAACGCTATCTTCTGAATAACCCATGATTGAAATAATTCCTTTATGCTAAATGTTTAAACTACATTTATAAGTCTGCCTATGGAAATTCTAATTTGGTCTACTAATCTGTGTCTACATTAGCATACTACTTCAATATTTTGATTATTATAGCTTTAAAATACATTTCAATATCTATTGAAGTAAGTTCTCTCATTATGTTTCCTCTACAGTATTTTACTGTCAAAGTTTTAATGGTGTAGATCAAAACTCAAAGACCATGACCATTTTATTTATAACATCTTCCATACATTTTGAATGCACATTCATAGAACTCATTTAGAGACTCTCTCTCCAAAAGGAACAAAGGGGCTCTCCTAATCTAGCAGAGCAACTACCAAAGAGCAAATCAGAGAGCTTTGGGTTAAGGAGTGGCACTTTATTGTTTTTATTTTCTGGGTCCCCCTCTCCCTTCACCCCACTTCAGATCTTCATAAACTTAAATACAGCAAGCATGATTAGAAATCGCCTTACTCATAAATGGTTAAAATACAACTTTCTTCTTAAAATAAGAGGAATATTAAATATATAAAAGAAAAAATAAACCCTAATTTTGAGATTTCTACTTGTAACTAAATGGAGTAACAAGAACTTTATTTATCCTCCCACCTAAAACCACCAAACCAACAACTACAAAACATATGAAACAATCATGTTCAAGACACTGGGCGCTGAGCCATGCGGGACAGTGATCCCTGCAAGATGGGCAACAGTTGAGGTGAACCCTATGAATCCTCTGCTTACTGCCAGGAGAGAGTTTCCATCTGCAGTGCAGGATGGAAAGCCCCAGGGGAAGGCTGGCCGACTCCCTGCGTTGAAGACGTGGAGCTGAGGGTTCTAGAGGCAGCCTGGCTATGGTTCACTGGGTGGTGTACAGGAAAGGAGAGAACTACAAAGAAAGGAAACTTTCTTTGTTGTGCAAAGGATACTGCTTGAGTATCCAACCGAGTACTGATCAGTGCATGCAGATGATGAAACTACCTGAGGGCCAGGAGGATAGAGGGGAGAGTACCTCACGTTCACGCAGGGCTCGGAACTCCAGACAGACTGGAAAGCCTCTCAATTCAGAGGACTCAAAAGGGGGCCTTGCCTCAGCAGCAGGGAACAAAGAGCCCTAGCCTGAATGCTGCTGTGGTACCAACAAACTAATTTTAAAAAGCAAGACCTAAAAGGATGAAACTGTTTCAGAGTACCCTCACTGTGCCCCAGAATGAAGCTCAAGATTATTTATAGGAATACAAAAATATTCATCGGCCAAAAAAGGTAAAATTCACAATGCCTGGCATCTAATCGAATATTACTGGGCATTCAAAGAAGCAGAAAAATTGGCCCATAATGAGAAAAATGAAGAACCCAATTATTGAGGGAGGGGTCCTGATATGAGACACAGATGTCAGAATGAACAGGCAGGGGCATAAGAACGGTATTCCTCATGCACAAAAAATTAAGTAGAGACATAGAAGTTTTCTTAAAAGACCCAAATTGAAATGAAAAATACACTGGATGGGATTAATGGCGGAAGAAAAGATTAATGAACTGAAGACATAGCAATAGAAACTATATGAAATGAAAACACAGAGAAAAAAGAATGAAAAGTAAATAGACATTAGTGAACTATGGGATAACTTCAAGCATCCTAGTAATACATGTGTCACTGGAGTTCTGAGAGGATGTGGGAATAGAAAAAATATTTGAAGAAATTATGGCTAAATATTTTCAAATCTGATGAAAACAATAAACCTACACATCCAAGAAGTTCAATTAAGCCAAAATACAGGAAATAGGAATAAACTATACATCATAATCAATAGTTCAAAGCCAATAATAAAGAGCAGATCTTAAAAGCAGACAAAGTTAAAGAAGACACATTATGTACAGAGGAACAAAACTAAAAATGACAGCAAATTTCTTCATTGGAAACAATGCAAGCCAGAACACATCTGTAAAGTACTGAAAGAAAACACGATGATCCCAAAGAAATTACCCTTGAAAAAATGAAAGTGATAAATACACTTTTTCAGACATGCAGGAGCTGAGAGCAATAACCACCAGCAGACCCACACTACCAGGAATGCTAAAGGAAGTCCTGGCAGAAGGAATAGGATACCAGATGAAAATATCAATCTAAACAAAGAAATGAGGAGCACTGGTAATGGTGACTACAGGGGTAAATCAATAAGAATTTTTTTCTATTACTTAAATCTCTTTAAAGATCACTGACTAAACAAAAATAACAAGTTAGTGTGGGGTTTACAACATACATATAAATAAAATATATGACAACGACAGCATGAAGTCTAGGACGGGGGAAAGGAAAGCATACTACTGTATGTTTCATCCTACTGTGAGTTTCTTCTGCCGTATGTGGAATGCCTGAAGTAGATGGGATCAATATACGTGTGCAATAAACCCCGAAGTGACCACTAAAATTAACAAAAAATGCTGTCACTAATAAGACAACATAGGAGATGAAATAGAACCATAAAAAAATACTCAATCCAAAAAAAAAAAAAAGGCAGAAGGGGAATAAAAGAAGTTCTAAAGGACAGATGAGACAAATAGAAAACAAACAGCAAGATGACAGACTCAAACCTAACCCTATCAATAATCACATGCAATGTAAATGTGTACCCTAATTCAGAGGCAGAAATTTTCAGATTGGTTAAAAAAGTAAAGTAATACTATATGCTGCCTACAGAAACACACTTGAAAGATGCAAGTAGATTAAAAGGAAGGAAGATGATATATCACCCTTTTCATGCTAACACTAATTAAAAGAAAGATGGAATGGCTCTGTTAATAAGACATAGAACATTGCCAGTAATAAAGAAGGTCATCTCACTGACCGACTTATTGCACTTAGCATTATACCCTCTAGCTCCACCCATGTTGCTGCAAATGGTGATTTCATTCTTCTTTATGGCTGAGTAATATTCCATTGTATATTCATATACCACCTCTTCTTTATCCATTCAGCTTCCTACATCTTGGCTATTGTAAATGATGCTGCAATAAACACAGGGGTGCATATATCTTTTCAAATTAGTGTTTTCCTTTCTTTGAGTAAATACCCTGTAGTGGAGTTACTGGATCATATGGTAATTCCAGTTTTAATTTTTTTGAGGAGCCTCCATACTGTTTTCCATATGATTTCACTCACATTTGGAATTTAAGAAACAAAACAAATGAATAAAGAAAAAAGAAACAAACAATAAAACAGACTCTTAACTATAGAGAACTGGTGGTTGCCCCAGGGGAAGGTGGGTAGGGGGATGGGTGAAACAGGTGAAGGGGATTAAGAGTACACTCATTGTGAATGGATAAAGAAGATGTGGTATATATATACAACGGAATATTATGCAGCCATCAAAAGGAATGAAGTCTTGCCATTTGCAACGATGTGGATGGAACTGGAGGGTATTATGCTGAGCGAAATAAGTCAATCAGAGAAAGACATGTATCATATGACCTCACTGATATGAGGAATTCTTAATCTCAGGAAACAAACTGAGGGTTGCTGGAGTGGGGGTGGGGTGGGAGGGATGGGGTGGCAGGGTGATAGACACTGGGAGGGTATGTGCTATGGTGAGCGCTGTGAATTGTGCAAGACTGTTGAATCAAAGATCTGTACCTCTGAAACAAATAATGCAATATATGTTAAGAAAAAAAAAAAAAAGATAGCAGGAGGGGAAGAATGAAGGGGGGAAATCGGAGGGGGAGACGAACCATGAGAGACGATGGACTCTGAGAAACAAACTGAGGGTTCTAGAGGGGAAGGGGGTGGGTGGATGGGTTAACCTGGTGATGGGTATTAAAGAGGGCACGTTCTGCATGGAGCACTGGGTGTTATGCACAAACAATGAATCATGGAACACTACATCAAAGACTAATGATGTAATGTATGGTGATTAACATAACAATAAAAAATTTAAAAAAAGAAGAGTACACTCATCGTGATGAGTACTGAGTAATGTGTGGGATTGTGGAATCATTGTATTGTACACCTGAAACTAATATATGTATGTTAATTATACTGGAATTAAAAAAATAAGTAAAAAAATTTTTTTTAAAAAGGCCATGTGATTTCATAATGATAAAAGGATCAAGAGGAAATAATCCTAAATGTTTATGCTCACAAATACAGAGCTTCAGAATGCACTAGGTAAAAGCTCATAGAACACTCTGCCCCATTTCCAACCCCTGGAAACCGCTAATCTGTTCTCCATCTCTATAGTTTTGTGATTTTGAGAATGTTATATAAATGGAACCATACAGATTTAATTTTAAGAATCTTTTAAGACTTTCCTTTCTGCAACTTATAAAAATGTGAAGGATAAAGTTTAGCACTGTTAAAAACTTTTCCACAAAACTAAAACAAGCTGTGGTTTTTCCCTCCTTCACCCTGCCGTTTCTCACTATTCCAGCATCACTGTCTCCATTATGTCAAGGAACAGAAAAGGGGACCTCTGTCTTTAGCAATACACCCATGATTTTACTTCAGTACTGTAGTAAACCTTTCAACTTTAACTTGGTGAATCATTATTGATTTTTTGTTTCCTTTTTTTCAATAGAAAGTTCTGGTTCTAGTGATTCTTGCCAGCTCTCCTTCAGCCTTCCCATTCTCCTAGCGCTTAAAATAATTAAAATTTATAAACACCAAAAGTCTAATATATATATTTTTAACAACTATACAAGGGAAGCAGTGTTTCCATTTTTCTCAGGAAGAGCACTAAATCCAGAGGATTAGCTATAACCTAAAATGTCAAACTGTAAGAACTTTGGAATTACTAAGTACAAATAAATACTGAAATTAATGTATTCTGCTGCAAATGCCAGGGTTCTCTGAAATATACTTTGAGATGTATTAGTGTAGATAATGCTGAAATGTCTATGTAGTAGGTGAAAAAAGTCCTCTTTTCTCAGTTGTGTCAATAAAATAACCTGCTGTTGGACTGAATCTTTCAACACAGAATTCCAAGTGAGATGCTATCCTCAGGTTGTTTTACCTCATTAACGATAGAATGGATTTTAAAATTAATCTCTCCTGCCTACTTCACTCATTCATTTATTAACTATTGATTAGCAAAGCAGACCCAACCGGCTCCCATGAGGAGCTTTTGGATGTGCCCTGGAAGAGACAGATAATGAGTCAAACAATCATACAAATGTAGACTCCAAATGTAACAGCTACTAAGAAGAAGAAATACATGGAATTTGAGACCTTAAGATAGAGGATACTACATAGATGAGTAGGTCTGAGAAGGCTTCTTGCACCTCCCATTAAGTTCTTTGCTTTGATGCCTAAGAAGTCAAAGGAATTATACATTCACTTCACCAGTGAAATCTTCAGTAGGCTCCTGGGCCAAACTTAAGCCACAGAAGGGTTTTGTTTGATGTGCACATTTGAAAAAATTTGCATTTAGGTGCCAATATTTGGAAATCGGGTGATTTTACATAAAGTGAAGACTTCAAATATGTTTTCCCTAGATACGAAAAAAAATTACTAGGCAAAGATTTTTGCCTTGCACAATCAAACCTGGCAACAACAAACGAACTTTGTCAAACTCCAACTACCACTTTCTAGTCCCCCTTAGTCCTCTGTACCATCTTGTATACCCACCTCATGGCCAGATGATTATCAGATGCCACGTACGTCTTCACTAAACCGCATTCTTGTCTGCTAGAATCTATGTACCCACAGCACCAAGTAGCAGGTGCTGAATAAGCATTACCATTTAGTAATAAACACCACCCTCTTATGGAATCATTTTTTTAATTACCAATCTTTATTCTGTTACCAATTTTCTGTTCCCAGCTCACGTACTATCCTAGGCACTAAGGATCCAGCTGTGAATAAAACAAAGGCCCCTGCTCTCAGAGCAAGACTGCATTCATAACGTCTCTTTATCTGTCCCACCCCCACCCTCCACCCTCCACCCCCCACCCCCCACCCCCATCTACTTCTCCAGCCCACTTCATCAATGCCCATGCTCCACCGTCCCCTCTCAATCAACCAGTCTTACAGGGCAGGGAATAGGGCCCAGATCTACCAGATCCCGGAGGCCCTGGGTCCAGAACAGAAAATGCATTCCACAAAGGTGAGCCACTTACAAAATTTAAAATTTGCTAGGAGCCACATTAAAAATAGGTAAAGTAAGTGTTGATAATATATTTTACTTAACCCAATATATCTAAAGTATTTTCATTTCAACATGTAAAGAAAATTTCATATGAACTGTGTTAGCATAATGTTACCTGGGGATTTTTTATAGATGCCCTCTATCAGATTGAGAAAGTTCCTTATTCCTAATTTTTGGACTGTTTTTTAGGATGATATAGTGCCATATTTTCTCAAATGCTGTTTCTGTGGCTATTAAAATGGTTATGTGGTTTGGTGCTTTTATTTTATTAAAATGGTATATTATATTGATTGATTTTGGTATGTTGAACCAATATTGCATTCCTAGGATAAATCCCACTTGGTCACGGTATGTAATACATACTCTTTACATACTTCTGGATTTGGTTTGCTAGTTGTTGAGGACTTTTGCATCTATGTTCGTAAGGGATATTGATCTGTACTTTTCCAATGCCTTTGCTTGGTCGTATGAAAGTAATACTGGCCTCATAGAATGAGTTGGGAAATGTTCTCTCTCTTTCCTTTTTTGGGGAAAATTTTGTAAAGGATTCATATTCATATGTTCAATGTTTAGTGGAATTTACCAGTGAAGCTATGTAGGATTGGGCTTTTTTTCTGTGGGAAACTTTTAACTTAATTTCTTTACGTGCTATAGGTCCATTCAGATTGTCTATTTCTTCCTGAGTTGGTTTTGGTGATTTGTGCCATTCTAGGGCTTTGTCCATTTCATCTATGTTATCTATTTCCTTGGCATACAGTTGTTCATAGTGTCCCCCACGATCCTTTTTAATTTCTGTAAGGTCAGTAGTAATGTCCCCTCTTTCATTCCTGATTTTAGTAATTTGAAACTTTTTTTTTCCTGGTCATTTTAACTAAAGATTTGGTAATTTTGTCGATCTTTTCAAAAGGACCAACTGTGGGTTCAAAGATTTTTCTCTCTGTTGTTTTTCTATTCTCTACTTTATTTCTGCTCTAATCTTCATTCCCTTCCTTTCTATTTGCTTTGGGTTTGGTTTGTTCTCCTTTTTCTAGTTTCTTAAACTGGAAGTTCAGATTATTTGAGACCTTTCTCCTTTTTAGGCATATACAACTACATATTTTGCTCTGAACACTGGTTTACCTGCATCCTTTATGTTTTTTATATATTTTGTATCATTTTCATTCATTGCATTCATTTGATCCATTGGTTATTTTAAGAGTGTGTCATTTAATTTCCATATATTTGTGAATTTCCCAAATCTCCTTCTGTTACTGCTTTCTATTTTCATTTCAGTGTTTTTGGAGAGCATATATTGTATAATTTCAATCCTTTTAAACATAATGAGTTTTGTTTTATGGCCTGTGATATGGTCTTTTCTAGAGAATGTTTCATGTTCACTTAGGGAGAACGTGCATTCCATTGTTGAGTTTTCATTTCAGTTATTGTATTTTTCAACTCAAGAATTTATATATTCTTTTATAATTTCTATTTCTCTTTATCGATATACTCTATTTTGTGAGACTTCATTGTCATACTTTCCTTTAATTTTTAAGACATATTTTGCTTTAGTTCTTTAAATATATTTATAATAGCTGATTAAAATCTTAGCAGAATAAGTCCAACAACTGGGCCCCCCTCAGGGACAGATTTTTTCTCCTGTGTATAAACCTACCTTCCTTTTTCTTCAGGTGTCCCGCACCTTTGTTTTTTTTTTTAAACTAGACATTTTAGGTAATAATTAATGTGACAATTCTGGAAATCAGACTCCCCTGACCCAACTCCCCAAGATTTATTGTTGTTGCTGCTTTTTGTCATCATTGCAGTTGTTGCTGTTTGTTTAGCGACCTTCCTGGACTAATCCTATAAAGTGTGTATTTCCTGTAACCACTGATGCCTCAGTTGGTTTAATGGATAGCTAATGATTAGTCTGAGATTTCCTTAAATGTTTTGAACAAGTAAGTCTCCCAACATTTGCTGAGGAGCTCTGCATGTGTTCTGGGACATGCCTGCAACACTCAAGTAATTTAAACTTCTGCCTTAGCTTTTATTAACTGCTTGCCTAAGACCTCAAAATCAGTCAGAAGTGAGAGATTAGGGCCTTGTCAGGTCTCTCCTGGGCATGCACACAGTCCTGTATACGTGCTCAGCCTTTTAATTTCCTAGGACTATGTCAGAGCTTTTCAAAGTCCCTTATGGGGATATCTTATCCCCCATCTCTCTTTTAAGTTTTTGGCCAGGTCCTTATTTGCCCAACTGCTATTGCCCCCTCAGCAGCTGATATGTTAAACGATTGCCACTGATTATTTTTGACAAAGGCCCTGGGGACAGGATATTTCCTGGAGAGCAAGTTCTAAGCTCCAATCAAGCTTTTCCAGGGAACTACAAGACAGGTAAAATAGGGACAATGCTCTGGGAATGGGACTTTTTAAGACGCTCCAAACGAGGCCTGTCCAGTCCAGTGGTTGCAATGCTGCTGGTTTTTACACGTACCATGTTTGCAAGACTGCTGGTTTTCAAGGTTACTGTAGACCTGAAGAGAGGGATATGTGAGCAGTTCAAGTTACAATGCCACAAACCCTGCTTAATGAGATTCAGCAGTTTTTCTTGAATAAACACTTCTCAGATTGTTGGAAGACTTTGGCTAATTTCAAGAGTTTTGAAAAAGTTGATTTTGGCCATCTTTGCCAATGTTTTCATTGCTTTTATGGAGGAGTGGATTTACCCCCACTGGATTTTGAAGGCTTAGGATAAGTAAAGAACTCATATTGCTATAAGACTCAGATAAATTCTTTAGTCTACACCTGGCCTTAGGCACACAAAATTACTTGTGACTATAAATTAAAGGCGCTATGGAAGTTAAGAGGTTTTTTTTAATTTTCACTAAAATGTGGAAAATCCTGGGTCATCCCATGGACCAATTCCTCACCCACAGGCTTAGAAGCTCCATCTTTTTTCTAACTTTTACCTACATCTAGCATAGCTGAAGGATAGCTAAATTAACTAAGGAAGAATAAAATCTGCTTTTAGAATAATGAGAGGGGCACCTGGGTGGCTTAGTCGTTAAGCATCTGCCTTCGGCTCAGGTCATGATCCCAGAGTCCTGGGATCGAGCCCCATATCGGGCTCCTTGCTCAGCGGGAGCAAGTCTGCTTCTCCATCTCCTACTCCCCCTGCTTGTGTTCCCTCTCCCGCTGTCTCTCTCTCTGTCAAATAAATAAATAAAATATTTAAAAAATAGAATAATGGGAAAGAATCAGAAAAGTAAGAGAGTGGGGGGTGTGGTGAAGGTTTCTCCTCTATTAACCTATTTTTAGTTGAGGCCTATTTCTTTGATAATGTCAGCATAGAAAGAGCACAAGATATGGAGACAGAGAGGTCCATAATCCACTTGCAGCTCCTATTCTTGCTTAGCAGTATGAACTTGGGCACGATACTCAGACTCTGGTTGCCTCAGTTGTTTCATTTATAAAATGGGCATAATAATAATTATTATTTTATAGGTTTTTCTTCAGCTTAAAGTGCCTAGAATTTGTAATAAGTGCTCAATTGAAAACCAGTTTCCTATCTCTCAATGATATGGAAACATCAAGAATATGTAGAGAATAGGGCGCCTGGGTGGCTCAGTTGGTTAAGCGACTGCCTTCGGCTCAGGTCATGATCCTGGAGTCCCAGGATCGAGTCCCGCATCGGGCTCCCTGCTCAGCAGGGAGTCTGCTTCTCCCTCTGACCCTCCCCCCTCTCATGCTCTCTCTCTATCTCATTCTCTCTCTCAAATAAATAAATAAAATCTTTAAAAAAAAAAAAAAAGAATATGTAGAGAATAATAAGATCAAAATATAAAAGTCAAAGAAATTCTAAGCACAGAATTATCTCAGGGGCTAACAATTAGCTTTCCAAGAAGAGATTAAATTAGACCTTTAAAAAGGATATCTTTTTTAAAAAGCCAAAATATAATGCATTTTATGTGTGAAAATTAAGATCATATATAGTAAAGTACCCAGTTTTTGGCACATGTGATATGCTCAATAAATGTTACATGAATGTGTTGTTTGATTTTGGAAAAATCTCAGTAAGAAATGGTAAAACAAGTTTTTTTTTTTTTTTTTTAAGATTTTATTTATTTATTTTGACAGAGAGAGACACAGCGAGAGAGGGAACACAAGCAGGGGGAGTGGGAGAGGGAGAAGCAGGCTTCCCGCGGAGCAGGGAGCCCGATGCGGGGCTCGATCCCAGGACCCTGGGATCATGACCTGAGCCGAAGGCAGACGCTTAACGACTGAGCCACCCAGGCGCCCCGGTAAAACAAGTTTTGATACTTAACAAGTTAAACTTCATTTATCTAGAAAATT
The DNA here is from genome assembly GCF_964656455.1 of Halichoerus grypus. Classification (NCBI taxonomy): domain Eukaryota; kingdom Metazoa; phylum Chordata; class Mammalia; order Carnivora; family Phocidae; genus Halichoerus; species Halichoerus grypus. Next base: position 59,993,522 of record NC_135715.1, on the reverse strand, counting down.
GACTCATATGAAACACCTTCTTCTAAAACTATTCTGAATAAAGTAAGACTTCAAATCATATCTTTTTTAAAGATTAGGCTTTACACTTTATTTATTTATTTTTTTGGCTGTTTTCTCTTACATAAGAGATGACATAAGCCATGCTGGCCAAAAGAGTGTTTTCACAAAAATAAAAAAAATTCAGACAAATCAGAAGCAGGTACTCAGTCTTTCTGGTCATTTCGGACTCAGTAATATCTTAAACTTCCCAATTGTCTCCAGCCCTGCCACTCTAGCTTCTTACACCTAACCAATTCCAAAGCAGTTTTCTCATGGTCTTTGTGTTTTCTATAAAGATGCAATTTTATGTCCCACTGGTCACCATTAATCCTAGCAGCAAATCTTCCATCTGTTTACCATCCTAATCTAAATACCTCAACAGAAAGGAAAGTCTGATTGCTTCTTTCCTGACATTTGAACTTTAAAGAAAACATACCAGTGATAAAGAGACAACTGTGTCCAATGAATGTTAACGAATAATAGCTAATATGTATTGGGCATTTCCTACACACCAGGCAATGTCCCCGATATGTTACATAATGTTATCCTTGTAACATCTCTATGAAGTAAGTACTATTTTGATTTCCATTTTTTTGCGTGAGAAACTTGCCCCAAGTTAGGAAACCTGCTGAAGGTCACAGAGCTATTTCACTGTACATAGAGCCAAGAATAAACTCAGGCAACCAACAGTTTACACTATGATACTTTAGAGAAACTCTTAATCCTCAATCTCATCCGTCTTAACTCAGAAAACACAAGCTGCAGCTCTGAAGCACAATAACTATCTGGTACAGCTGTTCTCTTATGACACAGACGTCTCAAACTCATCTGTCTCCTCTTGTGTCCTGCCCAACCTTGAGGACCAGAGAGTCATCTAATCAGCCACCCCCACTCCAGTGCAGCCAGTGTCCCACACTGCCAGGGGTGTGTGCAGCAGAAGTAAAAGGGGGGGGTGTGTGTGGCTGGGGAAAGTGAGAAAGAGAAAAGGGTTGGATCAAAAAAGACATAAATAAAGGATGAGAGAAATCTGTTGCAGGATACAAGAAACATCAAGTGATAAACTACAGATAAAGTCAAGCTTGACCAAATGCGAGAAAAGAAAACTGATCTTCCTATTAGAGAATACAATATCCTATACATAACCACATACACCCCCAAGGCTTCTGTGATAACTTGAGTACACAGCATGGATCAATGCATGGACTTAACCATTCTGTAACATTGAAAAGTTAGTCAGGAATCTTGTAGAAGTCAAAATGGAACATTATTTTTCATCTTCAGACTACATGGGTAGGTGATACAGTTGATATGAAGTTATTTATCAACCAGTTTTTAAACTTGGCAGCTCTTTCTTATCCCTCTCTTGGTTAAGACAAGTGTCTTCACATCATTTAGAGTTCAAAGACATGAGACAGGAGAGAGAGCCACCTTTTTGCCAAGTGTTCTTATGACTTGGAAGCAATGGACATTTGTTCATGGTCCTGTCTGATTTTTGGCACACAGCAGATAAGCTCTGAGAAACACACATCCACCGTTACATGGAAAAGAAAGAACAGACATCAAAGCACCACTTACTTTATTTTTAGATACCATATCAAGCCTATTCAGCTTTCTTAAGAAGATCTAATAGGAAAGAAAAAAAAAAAAAAAAGATGAGCGCATCACTCTCATGCTCATGCAATACAGTGACCTAAATAGGTTCCAGTTTATTTTCTGTAGTCATCAGCCATTAGAACATATTCAACCCCCTTGTTCCCCGTCTCTTTGATCGCCAGGGATAGCTCCTTGGAGACTTGGTTAGGACACAAATACAATGCATGCAAGACAAATCAGCATAATCTTCAAGTTACTTGCCACTTCCAGGAATGCTAATTTTAGCAATAACTATATGTCTTCCCTTCCCAAGATGTTACCACTGCCATCAAAGAGATCTGAGTCATGTTCCTGGCTTTGAAGCTCTCAGCTTCCTTAAACACTACAGGAGACAAACCAAGAAAGCTAGAGAGAGCCATGCACCAGACGAATAATTTTCAAGTTATGGGTTCCTCTAAGAATATCTTTTTAATTTTGAAACTTGGAGGAAAAAAGAAAAAAGAAAAAAGAAGAACTGGCCTTCGCCAAGACCATAGAAGATAAAATCTCCATTTTCTCAGGGCTGTCTCTATCAATAGCCATGTTTCTAGGATTGGCCTCTGTGCTGAAGAAGAAACTGATGAAAAACTTCAGGTGTGCAGCCAATTCAGAGCCACAGAGACCGACAGTACATTGAGATGGAGCTCAGCTCTTGAAATATCTGGGAAGCAGGAAAATTCTGGAGAGGTTGAAAGGACAGACTTGACTGGGATGTCCAATCATAACCAGGGCTAACTCCAGAATAGGAGATGTGCCTGGTCCCTGGTCATCAACCTGACATGCGAGGGAACCCCAGCCTTTCTGATCCTCCCACCTCTCCCACCCTGGTGAGGTACCACCATTCGGTCAGCAGAGTGCCACATAGCAGGGGTCCTAGAGGACTGAGGAGAGCCTTGAATCTCTGCCATTTAGTTCCTGTTGAGTGTCGGACAGATGATCTGACTTCTCGTAATCTTGTAAAATGGTGATTATAAAGCTTGCCTTGACTAACTTCCCAAGGCCATGGAGAGGGTCAACTACAATAACATACATCAAAGTGTAGTGCGAAGGTGTAGGAGCTAGAAGATACAGGCCCTAGAAGATGGGTTTCCTAAAAATTATATAAACCCTGAGTAAATGAACAGCCCAAATCTACTTCTTCATACAATAAACCTCTGCCCCACCTATATGCCATCCAGTCAAAGAGACCACCAATAACTGAGAAACTGAGAATGCTCGGCTGAGACGAGCCTGGTCCCATGCAGCTCGGGCACACGGGTGAGTGAGGGCAGTGGCTAGCTCTTGTGGTGCCTAGCCTCACCTTCCCTTCTCCTGGAAAAGTGCTCCTTACCCTCAAGCACCCCTCCGTCCTCCCCGTCTCCCACCTGCTGCTGTAGTGGAGCTTGCCCCTCATGGCTACAGCTAATAGGGGGTGCTGGGGTTGCATGTGATCGCAGTGGGGCCAGTCAGAAGGCTGTCTTGAAACAAGAAATAAGAGAAGAGGGGCAGCTTCTCCCAGCACACACCAGGAGATCTGAGGCTTGGGTGCAGTGTGCAGCCTGTTTTCCATGAAGTGGAGGACGCTGGTTTGAGAAGAGGAAGTGAACTCTCAGACAGGCAGACGCTCTGGACCTCTCGGTGCTGCAAGGCATAGTTCCGATGTTCTGAGACTCTTCACCCTGCCCCTGTCCCCGACACCCAGCTGGCCCTTCCTAGGAATAGATGACCTGGCTAGGAAACTCCTAAAGAAGTATGGGCCAGGTTTTGTAACACAAGTAGGACGGGCTGACTCTACATTAAACAAACAGTAATTTCCATACTAAGGCAGACTGACTCATGGTCCATTCAAACTGTCATCCTATTTATGGCAAGCACCCCAAGGGATGTTTGCAGGAGGCCATGGTTGTCCTGAAAACTTCTACCTCGAATGGCCTTTGAAGAATCCCAGCTGGCCATTGTGCCCACTACAGTTCTGTGAATTTATGCTCACCTCTCTGGCATCCATTTGTATTTTCAGTCTTTACCCACTCTTAAAGATAACCGATCCAAAATATGTACACTGTGAAGCAGTACTTATGTGGTATATTTGTTACAATAGAAATAAACTCGTAAGTAGAAAGAGTAAACAGTGAAATATGGGTAAAAATAGAAAAATGAGAAAGAAATTAAGAACACTGACTTTATACTAGAATACATACAATATATAAAGACTAGAAAGAAATATTTCCAAAATTGTTATTTCTCAGTGGCAAGATGAGAGATGATTTTCTTCTTTATATTTTTCTGTCTTACTAAAGGGTATATAATACTATTCTAATAAAAGAAGTTACTAAAAGAAAACTGGGAGAAAAATGTCTAAATGAAGATTTAACTGGTCAAAACTGAGCAACTGATACCACAGAGCCTCACCGAATGTCTTAGGCTCCTGCAGGAAATCAGCTCTGGCTAGAGACCTTGGCCAACTCGGATCCTAGCTGTTTCAGAGGCAGGTAATAAAACAGGCATGAGAACACACAGATCCGACCCTTTCAGCACTCAGCCCATTCCACTCAGCGACAATCATACCTGGAAAGGAAAGCTACCTTTTAAAGATATTTAAAAAGCACATACAAAGGACTTCTGGACAAAAAGGCTGAAAATCTAAGTGGCATGCTCCTTTCAGAGACACTGGGCAAGGGTGGGCTCTGAAGCTCAATATTGGATATATTATTTGCAAATATAATGAGCAGCCGATGGCGGTGACACAGGAAGTACACACCTGGATTCTCTCCAGCCACTGGCATGTACTGGGGCTTCAATACATCTTTATATAAAAATGATGGCTAACTGGGGCGCCTGGGTGGCTCAGTTGGTTAAGCATCTGACTCTTGATTTCAGCTCAGGTCATGATCTCAGGGTCGTGAGTTCAAGCCCTGTGTTGGGCTCCATACTAGGTGCAGAGCCTACTCAAAAAAAAAAAAAAAAAAAATGATAGTGAACCAAATAATCATGATGAAATGTGTAGGTAGGTTCAAGAAGTACCACTAGCTTGCTCACTAACATCAGAGAGTCTCAGAGGGAAGATGTCTTGGAGGAGCTGTGGGCTGAGTTTAAAGGATTAGTAGGCATTTGCCAGGCAGAGAATGTGAAGAGCAGACAGAGGTCCAGGCAGACCCAAAGTCATGGGCATTAAAAGAAAGAGACATTGTATAACCCCAATATCCCTCAGTATTTTAGTGAATGTTACAGTGAATAAGTAGTATGAGTACATAGTGAAATAAAGGCAGAAACTGAAAAATGAGAAAACTTTAAGAATACTGGAATTCATTTTGTGATCCATACAATGGCTTAGCTTTGTGGAAACTAAAGTTGAACTGAGCCTTGAAAAAGGATAGAGTTTGGGTAGAAGTGGAAAAGGAGGACAAAGGGCAGTGTAACAAAGACTGCAGGAAAAAAATGGAATGTGAGACATTTTTCCTTTCAGTGATGCTTACTCTGTCCCAAGTCTGGGGCTAAGAGCTTGGGGTGCAAGAAGAGCTTAGGAGGCTGGGACTGTTCTCCCCACTGCAAAGATAAAGAAACTGAGGCTTTACAAAGAGGATGCAATTTGTTGAAGGACATAGAGCCAATAAATAGCATAAGCCTAGTTTTAGGTGTGTTTTATTATAACACTTTAGAAAATATTGATGAGTTGTTTGTTTCTTAACATCATGGTGAAAGCTTAGAGGATATGGGGGAAATCCATGCAGCTCCTTTTCTGCTATTCAAATTAAAAATTATGTCTTCTTTAGGTAAATACCCAGTAGTGGAATTACTAGATCTTATGGTAGTTCTACTTTTAATTTTTTGAGGAACCTCCATACAGTTTTCCACAGTGGCTGCACCACTTTGCATTCCCACCAACAGTGCACGTGGGTTCCTTTTTCTCCACATCCTCACCAACACTTATTATTTCTTCTTTTTGATTCTAGCCATTCTGACAGGTGTAAGGTGATATCTCATGGTGGTTTTGATTTGCATTTTCCTGATGATGACTGATGTTGAGCATCTTTTCCTCTGTCTGTTGGCCATCTGTATGTCTTCTCTGGAAAAATGTCTATTCAGGTTTTCTGCCCATCTTTAAATCAAATTATTTGGGTTTTTTTTTTTTTTTTGATGTTGAGTTACAGCAGTTCTTTATATATTTTGGAAATTAACCCCTTATTGGATATATTATTTGCAAATATAGTCTCCTCTTTTGTAGGTTGCCTTTTTGTTTGGTTGATGGTTTCCTTCACTGTGCAGAAGCTTTTTATTTTGATGCAGTCAAATTTTTTTAAAAGCTTTTTATGTTGATGTGCTTTTGTTTCCCTTGCCTTAGGAGACATATCTAGAAAAATGCTATTATAGCCATCCCTATGTTTATTGCAGCATTATTTACAAGAGCCAAGATATGGAATCCAAGTGTCCATCAACAGATGAATGGGTAAAGAAGATGTGAGATATATATATAAAATAGAATATTACTCAGCCGTGAAAAAGATAAGATCTTGCTATCTGCAACAAATGGATGGATCTAGAGTGTTTTATACTAAGTAAAATAAGTTAGAGAAAAATACCATGATTTCACTTACATGTGGAATATAAAAACAAAACAAAACAAACAAAAAGCAGAAACAGACCTATAAATACAGAGAACAAACTGATGGTTGCCACAGGGGAGGCGGGTGGGGGGTAGACAAAATGGGTGAAGGGGAGTGGGAGATACAGGCTTCCAGCTATGGAATGAACACGTCATGGGGATAAAAGGTACAGCATACAAAGTATAGAGCCAATGGTATTATAATAGCATTGCATGGTGACAGATGGTAGCCACATTTGCGGCGAGCACAGCATAAGGTATATATAGAGTTGTTGAATTATTATGTTGTGCACCTGAAACTAAGGTAACATCGTGCATCAACTATACTCAAATGAAAAAAGTTATAAACATTTCTTACTCTCCTTCTATGAAAAATTTTTTCTGCCCTGGAGGATAAATATGTAAGAGTTATAAGTTCTTATAAATGTCCTAAATCTTTCAGAACAATTACTAGCAGGACAACATCAGGCTCAGTTTGATTACACCAACTGACAACTGATTAAGTCCACCCCCTTCAGAACGTGCTCCACCAGCAAAGGGAGCAGATCTAATGGCCATCTGAGAAAGGTCAGTGGGGGTCCCACCAAAAACAACTTTGTAAAGACAAAACCAGCCTCGGGATTTGTGTGGGAAATATCAAACATGCTCCATGCTGGAGAATTCAGAGACTCCCACACTGCTGAAGGCCTGCAGAAGACTATTCAGTAAAAGACAAATCTTCCAAGAAGCTGAACTTAATTAGTCAGAGGTTGTCTAAAATCAGCACTTGAATTATTCCCCATCCCTCACCAAGCTAAGCACAGGTTCCTCCCCTGTGAATAAGCTCTTCTGAAAGTAAGGAGGCTTTCAGCCCACAAGCTATATTTCCAAACACAAACATGCACACATGCAAACAGTGTTGCCAAAGAACAAAAAACCGGCTTAGATTTTTCTTCTGAGATTAACCCTGTGCCCTTACCTAAGTAAAGGAGGAAAAAAGTTCTATGTGTTTTTTTTAGGGTCACTGAGAAGTCATTTAGGTCTAAGCAATTCTTCCTTTACCATATACTTTCTTTTTTTTTTTTTTTTAAAGATTTTATTTATTTGAGAGAGAGAGAGAGAATGAGAGAGAGAGAGAGAGCATGAGGGGGGGAGGGTCAGAGGGAGAAGCAGACTCCCCGCCGAGCAGGGAGCCTGATGTGGGACTCGATCCCGGGACTCCAGGATCATGACCTGAGCCGAAGGCAGTCGCTTAACCAACTGAGCCACCCAGGCGCCCTACCATATACTTTCAACTGTTACTTTTTTTTTTCCCCCCAAATAAGAGGTGTTTCTTGTGGGCTTACTAAAAAGCTATAGGACTCTAATTAGGAATAACGTTAATATAAATTGTCTCTACCATTAAATAGGAAAATCAGTTTTGCGTTTTAAATTTGATTTCTTTTTTAATCATTTAATTAGAACATAGTTCTAAAGCCCGCATTCATCTAATGCTTTCAAATCTATTTTTGTATTCTATTTGGAGAGACAAATCTGATATTATTATTTGTGATTATCATGCTGACTCTAATAAAAGGCTCATTAATATATTTGGAATGACTAAGGCAGGCAGGCCACCTGTGATTCTTATTTCCCAAAAAGCAACCCATCCTCTAACCCCGCAAGAGCTGACATTACTCATGCTGTGGGGAAATAAGTAACAAATATGACTCTCCCTAAAATACTTTCTAATGTGTGTTTTCTTGAGATAAAGGGGAATAACGTCACTGCAAAAACTTGTCTACAGCTGAAGATGGGATGTGGTCTACTTTGATCTGGGGGCTGTTTAATCAGGGGGCCGGCTGAGAGATGCTTTTAAACTAAGCTAGCCCGAATGAATTTAGTGGTCCTGAGATCATTTCTGTCCTTCCTTTTGTCCCTCACACAACATTAGGGTTTCCCAATGTTCTGACATCTACTTGGAGCTGGTGCAGTGACAGGGTTCAGCCATGCCAGCAATCCACACAATCTCGTATCCTACACTCAGTGAACCTGTTCCCAGCCCACCTTTCACGTTGGGGCCCATTCCAACTTAGCAGAACTGACCAGTGTACAAAACTTGCACTAGAGAAAAATATTAAAAATATGACTTAAACATTTACTTTTGGGGCAGCAAAGGGATAGAAACTGATACCAAATTTTTAAAAATAGCGATGTTAATGGTCTAGAGATGTTACAGTAACTAAAACTGCAAATAGGCTAGTACCCCCAGGCCATTTTGGAGAAACCTTTAAGACTATTCCAAACTACAAGAAATGCTTACCTTGCTGAAATGGGAAGCAGTTCTGTCCCCACTGACCTATGAAAGTCAAGGGCCTAAGTCGGACTACTTCACAGGTATCCCTTCCAAGTTCCAGCTTTTGTTTTTCTGGGACATTGGACTTCTCCAAAGAAATTGAAAACAAGAGGCCTAAATAGTGCTTTTTAATATATCCTTCAACATATAACACAGTGTAATTGTAGGCAGCTTGATAAACAACACGAATTAAATGGCAGGAAAAAAGTATCATTCCAAGGTCCACTGGCTTTGCATTTGTCTCACGGATCAATCTCTAAAGTTCTGTTTGCCTCTTGGTTAACGTGCTCATGTTCCAGTATACAGAGTAAGCTCTTCGGATCCCAGAAAGTTTCTAAAACTGAGTAAAACTGCTTCCACCAAATGCTTTTGAAAAATTCTTAATTTTTGTTTTCTTTCTTAAGAGCCCAACTTCACTGTAGCTATGGTGCTCACTCCAACCAGGATATAGTCTCCTTCTCTCAAATGTACAACTTACTGGGGCTGACTTCCCATCTGCTAGGAAAAAGAGAAAACACCAACAAATACGTATCTGTGAAGACAGGCCTCCTGGCCTGTGCTTCCACGTGCACCCCTGATATTAATTCTGGCCCCCACAAAGACAGCTCCACCTGAGGCTGGCCAATCCTGCCTCGTAGCCCACTCCCAAGGGCTGTCTCAGTGCAGGAACAGTGGTGTCCGCACACCAGCAGCATTGGCTTCACCTGGGAACTTGTTTGAAATGCACATTCTCGTGCCCCATCCCAGAACCAGGGAATCAAAAACTCTGGGGGTGGGGCCCAGTTGCCCAGGTGACCAATGCCCTCAAGTCTGACCAATGTTCGTCCACTCAGAACCTGCAGGTGGCAGTAAAGGCCGGCTAGAAGGACAGGAGCAGGAAGCTCAAGTTGTGTTACAGAAACTGCCTGCCTGACAACAGGGTCCTGAACAGCCCGCTCAGCCTCCTCCAGTAAGTCCAAAGGTCATAGGACATCTCAGCTTTGAACAGGAATTGGACTGAAATTCTCACAGCCCAGCAGTAAACGCATTAAACTTACAATTTTCAGGGATGCAATCGATATTCAATTATTTTGAAGGTTTTTGTGTTTAATACAGTGAGGATACAAACACACCTCAAGAATGAAAATGTCGGGGCACCTGGGTGGCTCAGTCGTTAAGTGTCTACCTTCAGCTCAGGTCGTGATCCCAGAGTCCTGGGATCGAGCCCCGCATCGGGCTCCCTGCTCAGCGGGAAGTCTGCTTCTCCCTCTCCCGCTCCCCCTGCTTGTGTTCCCTCTCTCACTGTCTCTCTCTCTCTGTCAAATAATAAATAAAAATCTTTAAAAAAAATAAAAAAAGAATGAAAATGTCAATACCGGTTAAACAGAACAAAATAAGAAACTCAAATTATCATCAGCCCTTGTGTGTTCCTGAATCATAACAAGGCCCTTCATTCTGAAAGAATGATTAGAGTTCCTACCCTCAAAATCTCATCGAATTGATATGATAAAGGCAAGAAGAGGATTTTTCTAACGTAAAGCATGTATCCACATAGGCCTTTGCTAGATTCTGCCAAAACCCTGAATTTTGCTTTAATGGTTTTAGTATACAAACATCTGTCGTGAGGATGTGGACCAATGGGAACTCTCATACACTGCAGGTGGGAGTATAAATCGGTATAACCACTTCGGAAAACCGGTTAGCAGCATCTACTAAAGCTGAACATACAGGTACCCAGAACCAGCAATTCCACTCCTGGGTATACACCTCAGGGAAATGAGTGCCTCTGTCTACCAAAAGCCTCATAAAAGAATGTTCTTAGAAGTGTAACTCACAATAGTTACAAACTGGAAACAATCCAAATGCCCACCCACAGTGGAGGAAATAAACATGGATGTTCATACAATAAAGTATACACAGCAATGAAAACACTAACCAACCAATAAACCAAACCACTGCTACACACAATATGGATGAATTTCACAGATGTAATGCTGAGTGAAAGAAGCCAGACCGAAAGGAGTACACACTTATCCACACAGGCAGAACAAATTTCTAGAGACAGAGGTTATCATAAAGGTTACTAAAGCTATCTAGCAACAGACATGAGCTTGCTGAAAAAGTTCTACACCTTGACTTGGGGGATCATTACAGGGGTGTATACATATGTATACATAATGAAAATACAGGGGTGTATTCATTGAATTGCACTTAAATTTGTATACTGTATGTTATACCTCTTTATAAAGGAAGAACAAGTTAAACATACACACAAAAATTATTCTTGACGGACTGTCACACAATAATTTTCAATATTCATTATAAAAGTCGAGGTTGCTGGGTAACTATAACATCATCAGAGTATTATTTGCTGTAAAAATAATGCATTTGCTGAGCTAAATCTAAAAATTAAATACAGTGAGCAAAGGATTTTCCTTATTTCCAATGTTTTGCCATCACATCAATGTATCATCCTTTAAGAGGGCCAAACTTTTCTGACTTGCACTCCCTAGTCCCAAACTCCTTTTATTCTGACACTTACTGGAGCCCATCGTGTGGAAACTGACTATCCATTATTCCAAGCTCCTGCAGACCCTGGATGGCTCCTCATCACCCAGCGGGAGGCTGAAAAGGCTTGGCGCCAGCATTCCTGTCATGATCTACCCACCTGAATTTCTTTGAACCACCTTTGTCCTAACCCCTATCACCATCTGGCTTCCCTCCTGCATACCCACCCAAGGCCTGGCCCAGGGCTGGGGCCCTGTTAAAAAAGTGCAGTGTCCGAGCTTTTTCCGGGTCCACTGGATCCGATCCAGTGGGAAGCCAGAGGCGGCCAGCTGCCGAGCGCGGAGAGCGGGGGACAGCAAACTGCACCCTAAAGCAGACACTCCAGGGCCCCACAGCGTGCCGCGAGACCCTGAGCCCATGTCGTTCCCCGCAGGCCCGGGCCACTCCTGCGGCCCACCCCAGCATAGGCAATACGCTCGGTCCGTTTCTGCGCTTTCGGATTTGGGTTGTGAAAACGGCAGCTAGCTGTAACCAGCGACCAAGATGAGGAGAAACGCTCTGGGAAGGGAATCCCGTCCCGCACCCGCGTCCGAGGGGCGCGCAGCACCACTGCCCACGGCGCGTGGCTCCGCGCGGGTAGCGCGACCCGCTGGGGTGCGCGCGTCGGGCCGCGGGCGCCGAGGGCCGACGAGGGGCGCGCCCCGCCGCTCCAGGTGGAAGTCCGGCCGCGCGCCGTCCTCGTCGGCCGCTCCGCGCGCTCTCGGGCCGGGCGGGGCGGGCGGGAGGCCGGGCGAGGCGCGCCGCCGCCCGGGGCGGGCGTGTTTACCTGGAAGCAGGAATACATGTTGCCGGGCGCGAGCCCCGTTCCCGCAGTCCATGCCGCCCGCGTTCTCCGCGGGGCGCGAGCCCGACGCCTGCAGGCCCGGCGGCGGTAGGCCTCAGCCGCGGGGCGCGGGGCCTGCTAGGAGCCGGGGGAAAATGGCGGGAGAAGGGTCTATTCCGGGTAGGGCCGCGCGCCGAGGCGCCGGCAGAGCCCGGGAGGCGGCCCGCGGGAACGAATTTACTTTCGTTTCCGGAGCCAGCCAGCTGCGCCTGTTAAGTTTTTAAATTTAGCGCCAGGCCGAGGCGGCACGAGTGGTGGCGCGTCGCCCGCCGGCAGGGGAAGGGTCGCGGCCTCTCCCCTCCGCGGCGCGGCCAGTGGTAGGTGCTCACCGAGGGCGCCGAGTGACGCGGCGCGCGGGGCGGCCACCCTGGGACGCGGAGGCGGGAGGGGTCGCCTCGGCCCGCGGAGGGGTGGCGCGGCCGGCCGGGAGGTTCCCGGGGGCGAGAGCCGGGGAGGCCGGGTCCCCGGGGAGCGGAGCCCCAGAACCGAGGAACCGCCACCCCCGGAGGGCTGGAGGATTCGCGCACACCCAGCAGGGAGGAAGAGCCTGCGGCAGGTCCATGTTTAGGGCAACAGCTCTCCTATGCTAAGCCTGATGTCACTCTTCTCAGTGTATCTTGCTCATCAGTTGCGTTCTGCTTTGGAATTAATGTCGTAACGCATTGTAAGCAGTCCTCAAATTGGGTTTAGCCTTCACCACTAAACAGAAGTGTACAATTTGAGGCTCAAAATACGAATTTGTTATTTTGGAAGACTCTTAGTAATGAGTTAAAAATTACATTTGAAAAGCGTTGTTTAGAAAGAGCCATGAAATTTGGGGATTTAAACTTTGAAAAATAAAATTTTGTTTGAAAAAGTGGTGCCTGATACATGGTTTTTAAAAGGAAGATAATAAATGCATCTCTCATACTTTAAAGAAAAATAGGTCTCCCTCCTCGCCCAGATCCCCAATCCCCCTCCCCAGATCCCTAGTCCCCCTCCCCAGGGGCAATTACTGTTAACAGTTTCTCGTCTGTTCTTCCAAAATTTTTCCATGCACATACAAGTCCATGTCTTACTTTTTTGCACAAGTGGAAGAATAATATTACATAACTTTTAGTGCACTTCACTTTTCTTGAAGACAGTGAAATCTCGCAGTACTAGATCTCGGCCTTCTGAAAAGGGTTTTAATTTCAATTCCATTCCCCATGGGGGGTGGCAAATGCAGTTGAAGTCAACTGCAGAACACACCTCTCTGGCTGAGGAGGGACATCCAGGTGCCAACCCTGGAACAGGCAACAGATTAGTATTTCTCTGATCTCTTTCCTCCCCCAAGATTATACCATGGGAAAAGTTATGGTGTGTAAGCTAAATCCCCAGGCACACCATAATCATTACTAACAGCTACAAGAGAAACGTTACCCACAGTTCCCTCGCTCTGACATGCAGAGTTGTTTTCATTCTTCTCTGATCCTTTCCAGCCGTTGGCTGTATGAATATGTATTTGTTATGTGGTTGTTTTCACGGAGTAAAGACAATTTTGTCTGCTTTTCTCCCTTAACATTGTATAAACATATTTTCCATGGCATCCAGAATATTGTTAATGGAGACATTATTTCACACTGCTAATGTACCAAGGTTACTTAACCATTCCCTAGTGCGCAATATTTAGGTTATTTCAGCCTGTTATTATAAATAATGCTTCAATGCATACTGTCCATGGACTTGGCTGAAGTTCAAAGAAAGGAACTAGATGTACACGTAGCAACATGGATGCTTCACATCAAGAGAAAAAAAAAGTTAGATGCAGGACTAGATTTACAGCAGAATACCAAGTAGATAAATTAAAAACACACATAAAACAACACTATATCTTTTTTTTTTTAAGGTTTTATTTATTTATCTGACAGAGCAAGAGAGCATAAGCAGGGGGAACCGTACAGGGAGAGGGAGAAGCAGGGCTCCTGCCGAGCAGGGAGCCTGTTGTGGGGCTCGATCCCAGGACCCTGGGATCATGACCTGAGCCGAAGGCAGACACTTAACCATCTGAGCCACCCAGGTGCCCCATCACTGTATCTTTTATAAGGATACATGCACCTTTAAGACCATGTATCAAACACATAAGGAATGGTCTTCAAAATGGAGGAGAATGGGATAAAGGACAGATAAGGAATGAGGGGGCAAGAAAAATCATGAGGGACCAGGGCGCACATGGGCAACTGTCAACTATGTCTTATGAATGAGAGTATAATTAATTCTCTGACATTTAGGTCCAGGGACAAAAACTTTTTTTTTTAATGTGTTGCAACAAACATTTCTAAAAAATTTCCTTTATCCACTTAAAAAATTTATTTTAGTACCTTCTTGGAAGGCATACCAGTGGTGATATAGAAAAACAACTTGTCCTCGGGGTAAATAAAGTCCAAGGTATTAAGCTTGGAACACAGGGACCTTGAGATCTGGTCCTCACTTGCCCCTCCAGCCACACTTCCCACTGCTTCCCACCCTGTCCACAGTCTGGCCACGAGGACCTGCCCTTGTCACATCTAGCGCTTGACACGTTTCCTAATTCCGGGGCTCCCCTGCCCCCCCCCCCCCACTAGCCTCATTCCTTCACCTTCTCTCTCACCCTCCACCACTGGTTGGCCAACTCTTACTCATCCACCAGGGGCGCCTGGGTGGCTCAGTCGTTAAGCGTCTGCCTTCGGCTCAGGTCATGATCCCAGGGTCCTGGGATCGAGCCCCTCATCGAAACCCCGCATCAAAACCCCGCATCGAAACCCCGCATCGAAGCCCCGCATCGAGCCCCGCATCAGGCTCCCTGCTCAGTGGGAAGCCTGCTTCTCCCTCTCTCACTCCCCCTGCTTGTGTTCCCTCTCTCGCTGTCTCTCTCTCTCTCTGTCAAAATAAATAAATAAAACCTTAAAAAACAAAAAAAGAACTTACTCACCCACCAGGTCTTAGACAATTCCTTCTCTACAGCACTTCTCCTGCTGCCCCCCAACACTTCCCCAAGAATGAGTGAGATGCCTCCAGTCTTCCCAGTTATATCACTAGGTAATGGAGCCTAATCCTCCTTCAGTTCCTTGAGGAAGGACAGCATCTTGTAACTCACCACTTTATCCTCAAAAAATAACAATGGCTCTCTCTCAGTACTAACTGTGACAGCCCTGTGCTAAACACTTAACTCAGATGATCTCTTTCCATCCTCCACAGCCTTAAGGGGAAGTATTAGTGTGATCCCCACATTTTACAGAGGAAGAATGTAAAGTTTAGAGAGATCAACTAATTGCCCAAAATGCCCAATCAACAAGTGGCCGAGCCGGAATACCAACCCAGAAACAGCTCTTCATCTTCCCTCCCTCCTTCCCTGGTGTCCAAGCCTAGGGCAAAGCTTACCAGCACAGCATGAGCTTAGCATGGATCTTTTGAATAAACATGTATACGGATAGATAGGCAGTTATGGCACAGTATGGCTTGTGGTATTCTTGAGTTTGATAAATAAGAACAAGTTGATTACACCCAGTATACCATAAAATATTCCACAAATTAATTTTTATACTAGTCACACTAACATGCAAAGAGACAAGCAGGTCATTCTCCAAAGAACAAGAAACAACAAGTAGAGAATTGAGTGAAGAATCATAGAAGCTCTTCTAAATGCCAGAAGCAAGAGATGTTCGTTTTCTAGTTTAAAAAAAAAAAAAAAGAAAGGAACTGGGGGAAAAAAAATAAGTTCAGAGTCAAAGGACCTTTAGCAATGCTTAGTGGTGGCCAGAGCAGAAAAAGTTCTAAGGGTAGAGAAAGGATTTTTCTCTCTCAGAGATTATTAAAAACTTATGAGAATGCTTTTTTCAAAACAAAATGCAAATGAAAAATTGCATTTATCATCACTTTTATCATAAGAAAAGATCGTTGCCTTGTTTTTGTCTTGTTGCCAAATGTTCATCTTAGTGACAACAGAGAAGGCAACATCAAGCATAAGCTGGGGAGGGGAAAGGGATCAGCTCTCACAAGAGCCAATTGTTTAGAAAGGGGACGAAAGAGTACTAGTGAACCATCCTTTCTGGGGAGAATATTTCCTCTGTGTTCACTCTCTTAACCCACCCAACCTAAAAGTGGATTGTGCTTGTTGCAAAGGGGCAGTGGGCACACATAAACCAGTGAGATCTGCCAGTTCTGGAATAAGAATGTGCAAAACCAAGGCAGAAGAAAAATTATTAAATTTCCTAGAGCCCACTGACAAGTCCTTGAAACAGGAAGAGTGACACTCCCCTAGGGACTCAACTGCCTCCCTGTTGATACTTTGCTAAGGTCAAAAGGCAATTCTAGTCTCCCCCACCGCCCCCCCACCTCCTCCCCCAGGATCCTGTAAGTCTACTTTAACATATAAAATTTCCTTTAGAAATTTCCTTTATCTGTACACCCCAAGATATGTGTTGGCAATCACCCTCCAAGTATGTGGCCCACTGATATACATCTGAAGGGTCTCATGACTAAGGTTTTATTAGACGGTAAAAATGGCCTTTTCCCAACAATAGCTAGTCCCCTCAAGGTCCTGGAAACCTTGCTTCCAAAATTCCTTAGAAACTTATGCTATCCCTAACCCTCTCCCAACTTGAAAGTAGACAATCGGCCATCCTCATGACCCCATTGCAGCTCTTTTTGCCCACGGGTCCTGTCCCCATGCACCTTTTTGCACCAAAGACGTCTCAAGAATTCTTTCTTGGCCATTGGCTTCGAATCCTAACGTCTTTCCTACATCAAGAATAACTGAAGCTATTACGAAAGGAAGAAGAGCAACCCCTGACATGGAGAAGCTGCCCTGGGGCTCACAGCTGGACCATGTGACTCTCCCAGGAGACATAAACAATTTCCCAGAATACCAGCCTCACACAAGGCTGCCCTGAGACCAGAATAAAATGACACAATGCCAGGCCACTTCATGATTTTGGCAAAGCGCAGACAAAAATGGGTCACTGTGGCATCCACAAAATGCCACACACCTCCCCTCTCAGCCAAAATGAGTGACTGCTACTTCTTTACTATTTCTGGCTTTCTCCTCATTCCAGCTTCCCCTTTCTGTAGATAAGATTCAGTGAGATACCCAATCCCAGAACTGCCCCACGTTCCAACAGCACCCAGTCTGGAGACAATTCCTGTTTCCTTAGACTCTCCCCCAAGTCACCCAACCAAAGCCCAAACTCCAAAGCTTCCTTCTAACACCCTCTTACTAAGACCCGTGAGTGTCCATAGCATGTTTTCACCCTCCCTGCAACAAGTAACAAACCGAACTTGTTCAGCTATCAGTGTGTTCCTGGTAGTCTTTTGCTGAAGCCTATTGACACCATGTTTACACATTTCAGTCTGTGTGTGTGCATACAGTTATAAACATTACATATATTTACATAAAATCAAGGTAGCAAGAAAATTCAGGCAACTCAAGCTCCAAAATCTACTTTTGTGCCTGAAGTATCTGCAGAGATAGGCTACCATGATCAAATGAGTTAGATAATCATATGATTACATATTTTGTTGCATGAAAGCCTGAGCAATCACCATACACTTCAGAAAATTTTAATAACTTGATGTCCTAGTTATTCACTTAATTTGGTTTTATATATGCTATTAATATTTTCTATAGTGCAGTGCTTTTGAAATGTGTTTTTTTAAGCGATGAATTACCTAGCAAGTCAATTAATTGAGAAATACTAAAATGTTGGCTATTTTTCATTACTACATTTATTTTCAAGAGCAAGATACACACTCTTATAGAAAGTATGACCATGACTAAGAAGAATAAAAAAAAGACTGGTGACTAAAATCTAACCATAGTTGTTCTTTAATTATTTCAGTTAATATTTCAATTTGATAATAGAACTATTATTAATTTCTAGTTTCATTTTACTCTGTGCTTCCTTCTATCTGTTTAAACAGTAATATTCTGGTTCCTTTTTGGTCCTGCTTCCTTTTACCAATGGTCTCACAATTAAGAAGCTTACGGATATATATTCACAGATAACATCAAAGCAGAACATTTCTGCTGCTCTCTGCCTACAAGTAAAATACTCTTCAGATAGTAATGAGATATTTTATGAACTTACCCTGTCAAACGATCTGAAAGTAGGAACTGCAACTGCTAAATATGGCTAATGCATTGCAAAAGATTAACAATTTCTCTTGGTAATGTGACTTCCACCCAACGTTTTGCTCAACAGCAAATATTAGTAATATCGATTATTTAAAGAGGAACTTCTGCATCTTCTACAGAATATTTAATTTCACATAAACTGTTCTAATTATGTTGACTATGTAACATTTCTGAGATCTTAGAATCTTCTTCACAGTCCATGAAATATTCTTAATTCTTTAAGAACCTAATAAAAGGACTGTCCTTTAAAAGTGCTTATCATTTCTCTATTTTTAGCATAAACATGAAGCACATTATTTAAAAAAAATTCATCAAAGTCTCTAGACAGAACAAATGAATGTTGCTAGTTCATGAATACCCCTAATTCTTTAAGAACTTAACGAAATTAATAAAACAATTGTCTTTTAAAAGTGCTTATAATTTTTTTATTTTTTAGCATAAATATTAAATGCACTTAAAAAAAAAAAAACCTATCAAAACTTCTAGACAGAACAAATGAATCCCATGTATTTCTTATCAAGATCATGCCAGAGGTAAAGAAGGTGTAATCAAATAAGTACCCCTTGTTCTGCAGTTGGGAAAAAAACAAAGAGATTTAAAAAAAAATTAACATTGACTTAAACTGTGAAAGAACTGCCCTAAACTTAAAGACTGCAGTTTTTTTTTTTTTTTTAAGATTTTATTTATTTATTTGACAGAGAGAGACACAGCAAGAGAGGGAACACAAGCAGGGGGAGTAGGAGAGGGAGAAGCAGGCTTCCCGCTGAGCAGGGAGCCCGATGCGGGGCTCGATGCGGGGCTCGATGCGGGGCTCCATCTCAGGACGCTGGGATCATGACCTGAGCTGAAGGCAGACGCTTAACGACTGAGCCACCCAGGTGCCCCAAGACTGCAGTTTTTATTCCACAGCTTTGGCAATATTGACTAAACTGTGACTAAATTGACTAAAATGTGACAAGCCTATAATGAAACAGATTCTGTCATCTTTCTTGTAGGTGGGATCCATCGAGACATGTTTCCATTTATTTAAAATGTAGCTTAAAATAAAAACAATATTAAGAAGTATGAACAAGGGGGCGCCTGGGTGGCTCAGTCAGTTAAGCCTCTGCTTTAGGCTCAGGGTCCTGGGATCAAGCCCCAGCCTGCATTGGGCTCTCTGCTCAGTGGGGAGTCAGCTTCTCCTTCTCCCTCTCCCTCTGCCTCTGCCCACTCGTGCTCCCATGCACTCTCTCTCAAATAAATAAATAAAATCTTAAAAAGAAAAAGAAGTATGAACAAGGTATGGTGCAGTGCTTCTGGCTTCCGAGATAAACACTGAGACAGAAGAGAGCTTTACAGCTGAATTTGTGTTCAAATTGCTCAAATATCAGTACAGATTGGAATGAAGGAGGTATCACTTTGGGGACAAAAGAAAAGTGATAATGCTTTCAGCTTCTCACATAATTGTAGCAGTATGCTAAATAAAGAAGCACAGATTAAGATAATGATTAAAAGAAGTGGCCAAATTTTTAGTCCTCCCTTTTGTGAAGCTTTTTGTTATATTTGTTTTGGGGTTTTGTGCTAATTTCTATGATGTCAGTCTATTTGCAGTCCCTTCCTTTTGTGATTTCTAACATCAAATATATCTTCTGTGAGTCATCTTATAAATGGCATCCCTAGTGCAATCATGTACAACCCAAAAGTGATATTTCTATGGTTTCTTCCTGGAATTATTTATTTCACAATCTTCTAGCTTTTAAAAAACTTGAACTACTTCATATATGATCCTCGTAACACAAACTAGATCCAGGTACCTTTTTTGGAATAAGTACAGAAAGGCATTGTTGATTTCCTTAGGTGCCAGGAGTAGTAGTCCCTGCTTCTATGTTGGAAAGTTTGAAGTGAGAAATAAATGAAATGTACCAAATACATAACCCTCCTGCCTGGGTGGCAGGGCCAACTCCACCAGGGACTTTTCTTCCCTAAACTGGGTGGCTCCAGAAATAAAATTTCAGGGCCCATCACATTGATCCTGTTACTTTTCTCCCGAAGTTTTATGTTGTAAACCAAGTGATCCTGTAATTTATTTTCTGACCTCCTTTACGATTTCATTTTCCATGTTGGATAAATAAGTGAGCTAAGCAGAGGTGCATGTTTTGATGATTTTACCTAGATTAGTTCTATTAAGTCTATAAATTGTAACCAGAGGCTCATTTCTTAACTTGTGCTACACTCCTCTGGGATGGATTCCTAGAAGTTAGTTGGAGGCTCTTGGTCTAATGGCCTATAGAGTCAGAGGACGACCAGGCCTTGTAAGGAGAAAGCGTAAGTTAGAATGCCTGCTTTCTAGAAAGAGAAGGTTCTGATAAAAGGCAGGAAATAACATAACATAATAAAATTAAAAAAAAAAAAAAGGCAGGAAATAGCCTACGAATGCAGTAACAATCTCCTGGTAATTTTGAATCTGAGGGCTTGGTCTCTCTCCCTCTTGATGTGGGCCCAATTTAAACTAATCTACAGTATTTATTGACATCTACTCTGTGCCAGACACTGTCCTGGTTGTTTGGGCTCTATCCGTAAACAAAACCGCAAAAATACCTGCCTTCCTGGAGCTTACATCGAGTAGAGGGAGACAGACAAGTAATACACATAACAAATAAATTCTATAGTACAACCGAGGAGGGCTAGCACTATGGAGGAAAGAAATATAGCAGGGAAAGGGGGGTTGTGAGGATGAGGGCTGCAATTGTCAATCAAGAAGTCAGAGTGGGCCTCCTGAAGAAGGTAACATTTGAGTGAAGACTTGAAGGAAGAAAGGCAATTAGGCAGGTACATATCCAAGGGAAGGGTGTTCCAGGCACAGGGAACAGCTAATGGGAAGGCCCATGCTGTCCCTCTCATGGCACATTCAAGGACAGCAGAAAAGACTGTGTGTGGTAAGTGGAGTAAGCAGGGGGGAGGTAGTAAGAGGTGAGGTTAGAGAAGTGAGGATCTTGCCCACCACTGAAGGGGGACAAATAGGATCCCTCAGAGGGCTGACCAACGAGTGCTAAGAGAGTGCAAAAATGCATCAGAAAAGGACTTTGATCAACAGGTGGCCAAGGGAAAATGGTAGGACAACCAAGAGTCCTTGCAGCTACAAATCTGAAAGAAGCCCAGTGTTGCTCAGAATATTTTCACTGTAATCCACAGGAAGAAATACATTTTACAGCATGACCCAGCATTCATACAAAAGGCACACACAGCTAAAGGTTTTCACAAACCAAGACTTCCATGCAATACTACTTATCTGCAGTTGAAAGAGCATTGCTATCAGTAATGTGATCCTTTTGACTCCTCCCTAACACATGGACAATGTAATCAAGGTCATTAACTCTGCGCCTGCTTTAGCCAAACACCACCTAGGGCCTAATGACTTTAAACAGGGAACCACCATTAGCTCATTAATCAAAATCCAACGTATTTATAAGATTTTCTGCTTTCATGTCAGCGGTCATTATATAAAAATACTGTGTAGGTTGGATTGCTATTAGGAAATGTAAAACATGTGAGATTTGGGTACATCATCTCTGACAGGCAGCCAATATTTATAGTAGTTGGCTAAAGAGATTTTTCTTCAAATAAACACATGTTTAATGTTTCCAAAAAAGCATAGACGTAACCCTAATTAGTAAATTTACTAATAGATATTTGTTCATTATCTCCAGACCAATCTTTATGTATATATATATATATTAGATAATACAAATTTTAGAACTGCCTCTCAAAATGTTTTGACAGTTTCTCAAAATGTTTAAGAGCAGCTTGTTTTATGAACATATAAGCACTGGTACTTTTCTGGCCTGTTAAATTGCTCTTTTAAAACTCAAAATTTGCTTTCAATGAGATTATAGTTTTAAATATTTTTTCCCCTGCAAAAAGTTCTTAGATTTGCCACTGGATACGTTCAAGTCTATTTGTTTGTGACTTATTTATTTTATAAGTGGAAGTTTGTAACTTTTTTTTTTTTTTAAGATTTTATTTGACAGAGAGAGAGAGAGAGGGAACACAAGCAGGGGGAGTGGGAGAGGGAGAAGCAGGTTTCCCGCTGAGCAGGGAGCCCGATGCCGGTGTGGGGGGGGGGGCTCCATCCCAGGGCCTAAGGCAGAAGCTTAACGACTGAGCCACCGAGGCGCCCAGAAGTCTGTACTTCTTAATCCCCTTCACCTATTTCATACATCCTCCCATCGACTTCCTCTCTGGCAACCACCAGTTTCTCCTGTGTATTCAAGAGTCTGTTTCTTTTTTGTTTGTCTTTTCATTTATTTTGTTTATTAGATTCTACATATAAGTGAAATCATATGATATTTGTCTTCCTCTGTCTGACTTATTTCACTAAGCAAAATGCCGTCTAGGGCCATTCATGTTGTCACAAATGGCAGGATTTCATTTTCTTATGGCTGAGTAATATTCCATTGTGTATATATATACACACAAACCACCTCTTCTTTATCCATTCATCTATCAATGGACACTTGGGTGCTACCATATCTTAGTTATTGTAAATGATGCTGTAATAAACATAGGGGTGCATATATCCTTGCAAATTAGTGTTGTTGTTTTCTTTTGGGTAAATATCCAGTAGTGGAATTACTGGATCATATAGTATTTTCATTTTTAATTTTTTGAGGAACCATACTATTTTCCATAGTAGTTACACCAATTTACATTCCCACCAACAGTGCACAAGGGTTCCCTTTTCTCCACATCCTCGCTAATACTTGTTATTTCTTGTCTTTTTGATACTAGCTATCCTGACTGATGTGAGGTGATATCTCATTATTGTTTTGTTTTGCATTTTCCTGATGATTAGTGATGTTGAGCATCTTTTCTTTGGTCTGTGGCCACCTGTATGTGTTCTTTGGAAAAATGTCTATTCAGGTTCTCTGCCCAGTTTTAATTGGATTATTATTTTTTGGGGGGGGTGTTGAATTGTATAGGTTCTTTATATATTTTGGATATTAACCCCTTATTGGATACTTACAATTGGATATTTGCAAATATCTTCTCTCATTCAGTAAGTTGCCTTTTTGTTTTGTTGCTTTCTTTTTCTATACCAAAAAAAAAAAAAAAAAAAAAAAGCCTTTTATTTTGGTGTAGTCCTAACAGTTTATTTTTGCTTTTGTTTCCCTTGCCCAAGGAGATGTACACATAAATATGTTGCTGAGGCCAATGTCCAAGAGATTACTGCCTATGTTTTCTTTTAGTTTTATGGCATCACATCTCACATTTAGGTCTTTAGGTTCAAGTTTTACAGTACACTGGAATCATCCCCTCTGAACCACTTACCACACAGCAGTGTCCAATTTTTTCAACAGTGTTATCCAATGAATCATTCTGCAATGATGGAAATGTTCTATATCTGTGTTTTCTGTTAAGATAACCACTAACTGCTTGTGACTTTTGAGCACTTGCAATGTGGACTGTATGAGAAGATGAAGTTTTAATTTTGTTTATTCCTAATTCATCTAAATCTAAATAGCCATGTGAGACTAATGGCTGCCATATTGGATAGAACAGTTTTACAAGGAAAAGCTGAGCAAGTCACTTCCCCACTTAAACTCCACCAAGTTTCCAATGACCTTTCAAATAAAAATTTAAAGCCCTCAGTTTGATATTTAAAGCCAAGACGAGCTGACCCCTACCCATTACTTCCTCCATGTAACCCTAGCCTCCTCGGTCTTCTTTATATTCCTGCGACATGCCACACTCCTTCCACCCTCAAAGAGCTGATGCAGGTTGCTCTCTCTGTCAGGAAAGTTCCTTCCATCCCCACCCAATACTCCTCCCACATCCTCCATTTCTCTGGCCAAAGCCTACTCATTTCTTAGGTCTCTTTCTCTTATTGATTCACTACTCATTCATTCAGCAAATATTTGTTGAATTCCCACTATGAGCCAGGCATCGTGCTAGTGAGTGACAGTAAGGCAACAGAACAAGATAAAATGGGCCCTCTGTCCTCATGGAGTTTATAGTCTAGTTAGGGTGACAGACTTTTTAAAATAAATAATCAAAATAATAGTAAGTTGTGATAAGCTTCTCAAATCTGGGCTCTGAACCAAACCAGAGAATAACAGCAGGTGGGGAAAGGAATGTCAATGGATATGACATTTTCAATGAAACCCTGAAGGGAAAGGAGCCACATTATGTGAGAAAAGGAAAAAGGGCACTGGAGAGCACTTATCACAGGTGTAGTTAAAGCTTCCCCCTGTGATTACATATTTATTTAATGTCTGTAAGCTCCATGAGGACAAGGACTCTATCTATCTTGTCCTATTTACTCATAACAAGAGGCTGGCATATAATTGATGCTCAGTAAATGCTTGTTAATAGATAAATAAGTAAGTTTTTTGAAGTCTAAAACACAGAACAATTGCTTTAGGATAATTATAAAAGGAAAAATCATTAATGATTATTAATTATGATTCACTTTGGCTTATAAAGATAACTTTATCCAAAGATTTTGAACCTTTAAAGTACAAAGTACAACACAATTTCTCACAAATCAAGAATTTGTTGATATTCCACAAATTCTCAGAACGTTTTAATGAAGCCACTTTTCCTTGAGTCTCATCTTCATGCCCAAGTTCCTACTAGTTATTAAGTTAATTTTTAAATTAAGCCTAAGTGAGGCCATTCTTTCCATTTGTGCTTCAGATCCCCCCCTGGCTATTCAGGTCAGAAACATGTCAGCTCAAGATTGCAGTTAGTTCATACCTCAAGTCCCCACCTACACTAGTCCAAACAACACTGTAGATATGATATAAGAATCGAAAAGCCATAGCTCATGTTGTAAAGCCAGATAGGCATCCCTATGGACTACCTTTAGAGAGGAAGCTCAGAACAGTAAGTTGGGACTAGTTTTGCAGGTCTGCAGGCTCAGAGCCCAGAGGCAGGCAGAGGCAGCTGGGAGTTCCACTGTGTTGGGTACAAGGACTAAAGGTGGCCTAAGTGAGACAGAGTCAGTGCGGTCTCATTATTTCAAATCAGGAAGTGACGTAGGGATAGAAAGAGAGATAATGGGATGAGGGAAGACACAGACATAACCCATAGCCAGGACCTTTGCAAGGCCCTCTGTGACTAGGTGACTGGATCTGAGAGCTCTCCAACATGACCAAGGGTGGGAGCCCTGAGCTACAGATAATTAGACTGCTCTGAGTTGGGAGCTGGGTGGAGGCAATCACAAAATTGCTAGATAAAAGGGCACGAGTAGAGCTGGAGGTAGGGATGAGCAGGACAAACAAAAAACAACCCTTCAAGATGAGCCTGCAATCTAGAATTCCAAAGCACAAGAGGAAGAGGACAGTTATTGTGCAAAGCATGGGGCACGGAACCTACAAGAGGAACATGAATTTTCTCAAGATGATATGAAAATAACAGAGCGATCTGAAACTGGTATTGAAATAAATGTTTCAGAGTCCCAAAAAGATAAAGGAACATCCTCATAAAAAAAGACAAGAAATCATAAAATAAAAACTGATGGAAATTGAGAACAAGTGTGTGTGTGTGTGTGTGTATATATGTATATATATATAGATAGATTTATATCTATATATAAATATAGATTTTATATATAGATTTAGATTCCTCAAAATAAAAAAAAAACAGGCATTGAAATAAATGCACGAAGTAGAACGAATTCGAGGCTGGACACAGTCAAGTAGAGAAGCGGTGGATTTGAAGGCAGTAATGAGGAACAAGAAAGCACACATACAAGTTGGTGGAAATAGGAAAGGGCAGCTGGTAAACATGGTGGCTAGATTGAGAGGTTCCTGCAAGAGTTCTGGAAAAGATTGCAGGGAATGGGAGAGAAGCAAGATTTGGAGACATAATGGCTGAGTATATTCAAGAATCATTGAGGTATATGAGTCCTGATAGGAAAGTGCATACAGAGTTTGTCTCCATCTCCTGCCTCTCCCTAACTCCTGAACCTTCCAGTATGCCCACTGGAACTCACCGTGGTCACCCCCTGAATCCTTTATGTCACAATCTCTTCTCTGAACATTTGCTTCTCCTTCTTGCTCTAAAGCAAACTTGGTTCACCCAAGGAAAGCGCTTTCCTGGAAGCCCTCCAGAGTTTTCTCTCTCATACCACCTGATTTTGAGGTGGGATAAGTGTTCTTGTTCTTCATTGTTAGGAAGAAACTTTTATGAACATAAGATGAAATGTAAAAATTGAAAGCTTCTAAAAAAAAAAAGATTGATGAATTTGACTACATTAAACAGTTTTTAAAAACCTGTAAAATATGACACTTAAACTTAAAAGACAATCCACAGACTGGGAAAAGATATTTGTCATGTCTGTAACTGACAAAAGATTAGAAAAACAGAATGTATATATTTTTAAAGCCTGCATATCAATAAGAATGACAAAACAGACAGATGGGTAAATGCCACAAACAAATAATTAACAGAAGAGGGAACCCGAATGATCAACAGACAAGAAAATACACTTACCCTCATAAACAACCAGAGAAAAGACAAATAAGACACCAAGTTTACATGTTATTGGAAAAATTTTAAAACACAAACAGTATTAAGTGGTGAAAACCTCAAAAGCTTCTACTGGAAGTGTGACTTTCTATAGGCAATTTGGAGAGCAAATTTTATTATCTGGTAAAATTCAAGATGTACATATTCTATAAAGAACATTTCCACTTGTATTATATCTTAGAGAAACTCTCAAATATGTGCACATTCTGATCCATACATATATGTTAAATATATCGTTGTAATAGAGGAAAATTGGACACGTTTTAAATGTCCATCAATAGAAGAATGAGTAAATAAATTATATCATTGTCATACAAGGAAAAACCATATTGCCAACTTGGAGAAATCTTAAAAACACATTCTTACATGTAAGTAAATTTCAGAGTGATACATACACTGTGACTTAAAGAATATGAACACCCAAACATGGTACCTATTGTATCCCATAATACATATATGTATATGACATGTGTATATGATATATGTATATGGGATATACATATATATGTGTGACCTAAAAACTGAACAGGAAGAATATGCACTTAGCTTCAGGATAGTCCTTACCCTTCTGGAGAGAGAACAGGCAGTAGTAAAAGGGGCATCAATTATATCCTTAATATCTTATTTTTTAAAATAAAATATTTAAAGCAAATGTGACAAAATCTCTCTGTACTTTCTGAATGCTTGAAAATTTAAAGGACTTGCCTTATTATAGTCAATAGTATAGATGGCTATTTACTTTAAAACAGAGACCAGATATAAAACACAATACCACATCCTCAGTTTGTAAAGAAGACAGGCTGGTAAATAACATTTTTAAAAATCAGTTATGTGGTGTGGACATGATTTTCAGCAAAGAAAGCCCTGGTCCCTTTTTCCACTTAGGGTTGTGATAAAGGGAACGGACTTGAGTTCAGCCAAAGAGATTTAGATTAAACACTAGAAATAACTGTGTATCTCTGTAAGACATTCAAGATTGCCTAGGGATTTGGAGAACAAGAGCTTTGCTGAAACAGCTGAGATCCTAGCCTACTTGGAGCTAGAAAGGATTATCAGTGTCATAGATATCCTTTGAAATTTGAGATTTGATCTGTGAACTCTACAGAGAAGAAGATCTTAACGGATCTCAGAATCTACTGCAAGGCAGGAAGGACACTGAGGAAGAGAAGAAGAAAGCTTGGTCCTCAGTCCTCATAAGAACCTATGCTAATGAGAAGCTGTCATACCCCGAAGAACCAGTGGCGAGCAGGGCTCTGGGAATGAGTGATGCCGGGTAAGGTGCAGCTTCATGTGTCCGCCAGGTTATTTCTAACCACCTGTCAACAAGCATTTGTAGAGGAGCATTCGAAATCCATACTGTGCAAGGGGCTCCGCAGAATGAATATAGGAAAGAATGACATCACTGCTTATTATTAAAAAAGTATGCAGTCAAATTAGAAAAGACCCCCGCGTTTGAAATAATTAGAAAAACATAACAACAGTTGATAATCAAGGGTGAGCGCTACTGAAGGCAAGGAAAAATTATGGGCTGGGCTGCCTGTCCTTAAGGAGGGATTTATGATGAGCCCCTATGTGATATATGGGGCTTGAACAGTCACAGAAGAGTTGAGGGCATTTCAGATGTCAGCTAAATGTAGGCTGAGACCTGAGGGAGAAATATTCATGAATATCAGAGACCGCTGTTCATGGAGGGTTATGGCTATAGTGCAGATGTTTCAGAGAACACGGGAAGTGATGAGGTAAAATAGTTGATTAGCAGTGTGTGGTCACAGAATGCTTTGGAAGTCAGCCAGAGAATTCTAGCATTAAGGATGGATGGGGGAACGAAGCCAGTGCGTGTTCTTGAGTCGGGCAGGGATGTACTGAGAACCATGTTTCCAGGGTTTATTTGGCAGCAATTTTCACAACGTAATATTTCATGTGGATTAGGTATAAAATAAAAGGTCTGCATATTTTTCTGCTTCTTTTTTATATTAAAATTTAGGATTCTTGCTCTTGTGAAATGACTACTCTTAATTGTTTTAGAACACACTGAAGAAAAGAATAGCCCTCTCACCAGTCAGACAATTTAGGCTGAGCTTTAACCTGGAGCTTAAAACCTTTTCCTGATGGTTAGTTTTTCTTTAGATTTTCATTGCACCTAAGCGTGATTTCTCAGAAAATAGCAGTAGCGGTTTTAACGTGGCAGAAATGAAAAATTCAGCCTTCCTAAATATAGAATCTCAGCAGTTTTATGTCAGATCCCCAACATAATGCTTACATACTGCTCATCTGCCACTGGGAAAGGGCATTGGGGTTACGCTTAAGACTCAATATTGTAGAGTAGTGAGCTGAGCACCGAGTGCAGAGCAGGAAATGTGGGCTCTGTCCTGTCTCTGTGTCTCCTCAGCGCTTCCTGAGTCAAGTCAGGTCAAGTCACTTCCCCAGTCTAGGTTTTATCTAAAACTGAGGGGAATTAAGTTTAATAAAATAAAACAAAAACAAAAACAAAAATTTTCAGCTCAAACTTTACATAAAAATACATTTATTTATGTATCTGGGGTGCTCACTTGAACCCAAACAAGCATATTTGCGGGCATCCCTGGACATATTTGGTGGGTGAGTAGAAGTCTAGTCCCAGTTGCAGGAGGAAGAAGTCTCTTGGGAAAATAACTCAGTCTTAGAGAGTCAAGCACACACACGGTTCAAAAACAGTTCTCCAGCACTGGAGAATGGAGACCACAGGTAGCACGTTGTCTACTATTTAGAGTCTCTGCGGCCCAGCCCTCGTGGACCGGTGGGGGAATTCTAGGAAGACTTCGGAGATATTGGTGTACAAATTGCTCAGAAGACCACTTAAATAGGCTGAGTATTTTCAACTCCAAGGAATTAAAATCCCTGACTCAAGCAGGCATAAACAATCAGAATATTTATTTATATAACTGGATTCCAAAGGTAGAGAAGCATTAGTTTCCTAAGACTTGTTCTGTTTGTGCTCACAATACAAATCCTTTTTATGTTGCCTTTATCATGTCAGATGCTGTGCCTGGCCTCATCACAGTGGCTGGGGGACCACCATTGACTTGAACTTGAACTAATCAGGTTCATTGTTGGTGATCCAGGTGGTGGTCAAAGCCCCCTGAGATGTGTGGAAGAGGGGTAGGGTTCTGAAAAGCACTTAGGTTCTATAAGGTCCTAATGAATATTCTGCAAGCAATGAACATCTCTCAAGACTCTTATCTAGCGTCTGGATAGCATCTGGAGAGGTGGGGAGAAGACAGCATCTCCTAATGGCTGAAAACGCTTACCCTGAGGACACCAGAACACAAGGGTTATTGCCACAGAGGGTGTCTGTGATTGTCTTCTAAGAGCTGAAAGGACACGGTTTCCTCAAACTAATAGGTCATCCAAAACATAGTTTTGGTAATTCTGACAGTTCATGTTCTTCAATATGAAGTTTCTCATTCATGGCTACTGACTTGGGCAGAAATCACATGTTCCATGCAGTTGGAAGGAAGCTGCCCATGAGCAGTTACCCACTGTGTGTGAGGAATGGAGGCTATTAAATGTATACATGGGGAACCTGCTGGCTGGGATTTGGGATAAATGAAAATTCAAGAAATGCATTTGGACAGACCCCTGGGGATTTGGCTAAAGCAGAGAAGGGAAGATATTTTTTTAAAATGGTTTTTCCTTGATTAATGGTATAATTATGCTTTAAATCATGAATTGAGCCCATTTCTTCGTAGGTGGGGTTGATGAACTGCAGAAATTCTAGTTCAGCTTTACCTCGGCTCATGGCACCATTTTAACGTTAATGCTGATTGATACGTGCCTCTTTTCTTTAGCAATAAAACCTCCTGAGCTTATTAGAAAAGCCATGTTTCCTACCTCATTCAGTGCCTCTACTTTGCATATAAACAGGGAGCTTGGTTGCGGCCTAACTGAATTTCTATGCACAGAAGTGTGGTTTCCTGATAAAGAAAATGAAATCCTGTCTCCATGTCATTATGAGTCTAACATGCATGCTAAATTTTTTTTTTTTTAACTGTGTATCTGACTCACACCGAAAAATCCTATTTCTACTCCAAAGGGGAAAAAAAAAAAAGTTAAATTTATGTTACATGCCTGTAAGGCATTTTAAAGTTAATCGGGCCCTTTGGGTCTAATTTAATTTGTGTAAGATTGCTGTTGATGATTAGAATAGCTATTTAAGATTTTTGTTAACAGTCTGTTATGTGGACTTAATGGAAACACTCCAAAAGCAGTCTGTTCACTTTCCCCTGTCAAATTCAGGTTACAGAGCCTTCACAGATGTTGTAAGTAGACATCAATATGAAAAGGGAATAGAACACAAATTAAAATCATAAGTGTACTCAAACTGCCAACGTTGAGCTTTGGTTAAAAACATCTGTCACATAAAAGCAAACATTCAGAGCTATTGCGTCTTGTAACAATTGTCTTTATTTTTCATATCTTTGGCATTTTCATCATTTTACGTTACTGCTCCCTTTGGAATTTTTCTTACGAATGATTGCTTTCTTAACACCGCTGATTTCTCTATACAAATAGCATTTGTAAGGCTTTGGTACCAACACTTGAAGTGAAAGAACCCCAAGAATAACTGGAATTGTAATGGTCTCATTGAATCAGAAAACTGACTAATGCAGAGCCGTCAGAGAAAGTGAATGTATTTAACTCGTACAGGCTCATATCAACTCAAATGAGCCCTCTGATTCCTTCTACAAGGTTATGTTTCCTCATTCACAAGTTCACAGTTACGCTCCTTACAGACATAAAATGACCATGAGAAACACGTTGGTCCAGTTCCTCCTTCTCTGTAATCGAGGAGATTTCGGGATGTTCTAGACTCAGTCTCCTGTTATTTGTTATAATCAGAGGTCTTTTTTCAGATTTAAAACTTTATTTTTCTCATTACGTTGTTCCAAAGCTTTTGATTTTTTATTTCTTTATTCTGTTTTAATTTTCTGTTATCCAGCCTCTGCCTTTCAACACCACGGACCCTCTAGTTCATCTTCCCCTTCTTGCTTTTCTCTTTCATCTCCTCGATTTCCTTTCCCCTCTTTGACTCACGGTTCTTTAATATAGGGAGAGATTTCTCAGAACAAATGAGTGTCTTGTGAGCTGCAGCTGAGCGTCCACACAGCAGAGCAAGAGCGAGGAGGCAATGAGCACCATCCCTGCGCCATGTTGCGCTACCCAGGGACACCCTTTGCTTCCTGGGTGGCGGTGAGGGTGGGACTACGCCTGAGATTGTAGCAAATATTTTGAAAATAATCAAGTTACTCTTTGAGTGGGAAGTGGTTGGACCAAAATGCTGGCCTTTATTCTTGATTTGCCCTTAATGGTGACAGGTTATGATACTATAATTTATACATTATAATCAGTCAGATGACTGAAGACTTAAACTTAGGTGGAAAGCATTATCTTGATAGGCATTTGGCTGGAGGTTTGCCATAAAGTATTCTTTTCCTCAAATGTCTTTAAAAAATATTAATTTTGGGTGCATGGGTGGCTCAGTTGGTTAAGCGTCTCTCTTCAGCTCAGGTCATGATCCCAGGGTCCTGGGATGGAGACCCACCGCAGGCTCTCTTCTCAGCGCCGGGGCGGGGGGGGGGGGGGGGGGGGGGGAGGGGGGTTGGACGGGGGTGTGGTCTCTTTCTTCCTCTCCCTTTGCCCCTCCCCCACACTCGTGCTCTCTGTCTCAAATAAATAAATAAAATCTTTGAAAAAAAAGTATTAATTCATAGAAGGGGAACATAAGATTTAGATTAACCCTATTCTTTAATTTGGGAAAAAAATCTCTATTTTATCTTGCTTTATGTAATGGATAATTGGCATTAGGAGACTAAAAAACTAATACAAAAGGTTATGGATCATGCTGTCCCAACCTACTCTCTTCCTGATCAGCCCAGGCTGGTCACCACGCTCTCCTTCCTTAGGCTGCCATTTGTACCATCCAGGAGATTATATCCTCTCTCACTTTCTTTTCATTCAAACAAAATCTCTTTTATACTAACATATTTAATGTCGTGAATAATAAGACTCAAATACAAAGGCCCAGCAATCACATTTTCCCCCATAACTGATTAGGTAATTGTACAGTTTGGTCAAACCTTTGTATTTTCCCTTCAAATATATTTTCAAAGATTTTTTTTTAAAACATAAACTTTTGCTTCTACACCTCTGACAGTAATGATAAAAACACCTTACCTGTCCTTTCTTACATGTCTATCATAGTTGTAATACTCTTGAAAACAGGGAAACAGGATGAAAACAGCGCATCACTGGAATTATAGTAGAAAAATTTGGCAGCCTTTCCATGAGTGCTTGGACTATGGAGATCTAATTTGAATGTGGGCATTCTTTAAAGGTTCAGGCCACCCTCCTGCATGGAGCTTTACCAGCTGTGAGTCCATCTTAGGAGTTATGTTTTCTTCCCTGTTGCAGACCTTCCTTATATTTGCCTCAGTGTGTGGTATGCTGGTAAAGGTTAACAGTTGGCTGGGGCGGAAGGTGCGGGTACAATTTGTAGCATTTGCCAATTTCTGTGGTATAAATACTCCCAGCTCTGCCATTTTCAAGCTATCACCTTGGTATCACTAAATCTAAAATTGGGAAGTGATATGCATAATGGGCTCTTGGGAGCAGGTACATGCCACCTCAGAGATTATTAAACTACTGTTAAAAACAAGACAACAGATCCAAAATAGAGTCCCTTATGCTAAGCCCCACATCACCAAACTGAGATTTGCTTACAGTTCTGGCTTTCCCAGAAACTGTCAATTAGGAATCGCCTGATCAGTACTAGTTAGGTAGACTATCTGATAGACCCCTGTCCTCCCCTAAAGGAAAATAATCTTGCAATAACCAACGTCCTTTTTGCCTAGTATCACTTCCTTTATCCTGCTCCCTTCTGGCTATAAAAGTCTTTCATTTTGTATGGCTTCTCAGTTCTTTTCTATCTGCTACACTGGATACTAACTGATTCGAATCAATTTTTTGCTCAAACCCTTAAAAATTGTAATATACCTCGGTTTATCTTTTAACACTACTCACCAAACATTTACCTACTGTAAGTCCACTGCTTTTGTTATGTACCATGGGAGGAGAGGGTGTATAAAATAATGTCCCTGACAAAGGAGAAGGATACCCAAAGCAATGGCCAGAGAAAGACAGTATGCCATAGTGATCCACAAACTCCACTGAAGCGACTCAGAAAAGCTCAAAAGAAGGGCACCTTCATGGGGAAAGTGTGCCTGAAAGATGCTGAGGATTTCACTATGTGGAGGAAAGAGGAGAAGCCATTCCAGGCGAGGGAAGCCTTGAAGGCTGAAATAGTCATGGTATATT
Organism: Halichoerus grypus; assembly: GCF_964656455.1. NCBI lineage: Eukaryota > Metazoa > Chordata > Mammalia > Carnivora > Phocidae > Halichoerus > Halichoerus grypus. Next base: position 59,959,594 of record NC_135715.1, on the reverse strand, counting down.
CTTAGAAAAGATAAAAGAGATCTCAAGTCACCAACACTGCCCCAATGACCACAAATGGAAAACTTTTTGTACTATTACAGAATATTTGTTTCCTATTTACGAAGGATTTTTCACACAGTGTTTCTTTGGATCCTCACTAAAACCTTGGGAGACAGGTAGAATAGAATAGGTATTATTATTATTATTATTATTATTATTATTATTATCTTCATTTTATAAATAAGGAAACTTAGAGTAGGGGAAGTTGAGAGCCTTCCTGTTCTCCTATAGTCCCAGGTCCAGAATGCTCTATCCCACACCTCACTGTCTGCCAGTTTGAGGGTCCTGCTCTGAGGTCCCTTGCTAAGAAGCACATCCATACAGTGGCCCCTCAAATGGCAGAGCGCCTTAGGCATGAGCATCATCTGTTTTTCTTTATAAAGAAACTGAAGGACTGCCTCAATGGCTTTATAAAGAAGAGCAAAATCTTCTAATAGTGTCATTCTTTACAACATGTATTCAAGATACTGTGAAATTACTTTGAAAATAGACCAGTTATCTGACATAAATAAATGAACAAATACATTTTTTAAATAAATGCTTTTATTTTATTCATTATTCCTCCTCTGATAATTCCACAAAATTCTTGAGACACCTCACAATGAAGTGGTCTACATTAGGCAGGGTTCTTTTGGTTGCAAGTGACAGAAATCCAATCAGAAACTAGCAGAAGCTATGAGGAACATTTCTTGATTGACTCAGTTAACCTAACTGGAGGATGAACAAGGTCGTTTGTAATTTTAGTATGTATTTAAGATAAATAACATACATTTTTTTGTATGTTTATAAACTACATCAATATTGTAAATGTATTTAATATTCAGTTTATTCTTTGTAGTGGACACAGTGATGGGATCACCCAGACCTTCAGGACAAGGTACACTCCCCCCATTTGGGAGTGTTGGCCATGGTTGATTCCCTCTCCGAGAATTTCCACTGGCCAAAGGGAAATACCTTGCCCAAAGTCACACCCCCTCCCTGAGAGCATCTGGATGGGGAAGGAGAGCCAATCGAAAGACCTGGCCTCTTGCCTCAGTGTGGGGCAACTCTGAGGGGGGATCCAGCTCCAGAGCTCCCCATGGAATTAACTCAGACTCTTTTGCAGCTGACACGTGGTTCAACTTGTCCCTCTGCCAGCTCAGCTCCCCTCATTCCCTTACAGGTGTTGATCCTGAGGGCACTCCCCAGTAAACTTCCTGTGGTAGTACTAAATTGTTTCCAAAGTGATTGTAGCAATTTACTCTATAACCAAAGATTTTTATGAGTTTTTCTTCTCCCCACCAACATTCTGTGTTGTCGGGTTAAAATATTTTCTTTGTAAAGCCAGTGAGTGTCATGGACCATTTCAATGTTGTTTTAGTTTTAATTTCTCTGAGTACTGGTGAGATTAACCATCTTTTCACCTGCTTATTGGTTATTCACATTTTATCTTCTGTGAACTGCCTATTCACATTCTCTGCCCATTTTTTCTATCGGGTTATCACTTTTTCTTATTGATTTGTCGGAATTCTTCACATACTAATAATTGCTCTGTGCTATGCAAATATCCCAGTGTGTCGCTTGCTTTTTTACTTTTGCTTGTTTGTTTTGGGTTTTTTAAATCTTGTTTTTGTTTTATTTGCTTTTTTACTTTTATACGGTATTATGTGGAGGATTTTTTTTAAGTTTAAGATATTCAAGTGTACTATATTTTTTATGGTTTATGTTCTTGAATTTTATATAATAATTACTTCTCTATTCCAATGCCATAAAGAAATTATTTTCTATTTTCTTCCAAACTTTTATAATATTGCTTTTCTTACATTTAGGTTTTTCATCTGTCTTAATAGCCAATTTCCTCAAGACTCCTAACTTGTAATGTTGTTTCAAATATCTATATGTAAGTTCTTAAGTTTCTAGACTTCTTTTTCTTTGGTGTTCTGAAGTTTCACTGTGATATGTCTAGCTATGGTCTTATTATTTTCATCCAAGAGTGAAGGCAAAATAGACTTTCAAAGAAACAAAGCCTAATACATTTACTAGGTCCTTGCTAAAAGAACTACTGAAAGATATACCTCAGGAAGAAGAAAATTAAAACCAGATGAGAGAATTAGGATGCAAGAAGCAGTGCATCTTTGCTTTATTTGGCAAAGATACAACTGAAACAAAACAAGAGGTTGAAAATAGAGCTACCCTATGACCCAGTAATTGCACTACTGGGTATTTACCCCAAAGATACAAATGTAGTGATCCGAAGGGGCACCTGCACCCCAATGTTTATAACAGCAACGTCCACAATAGCCAAGCTATGTAAAGAGCCAGATATCCACTGAGAGTTGAATGGATAAAGAAGATGTGGTGTGTGTGTATGTGTGTGTGTGTGTGTGTGTGTGTGTGTGTGTGTATATATATATATATATATATATATATAATGGAATATTATGCAGCCCTCAAAAAGATGAAATCTTGCCATTTGCAACGACGTGGATGGAACTAGAGTGTATTATGCTAAGCGAAAAAAGGCACTCAGAGAAAGACAATTATCATATGATCTCACTCATATGTGGAATTTAAGAAACGAAACAGAGGATCATAGGGGAAGAGAGGAAAAAATAAAACAAGATGAAACCAGAGAGGGAGACAAACCATAAGAGACATAGGAAACAAACTGAGGGTTGCTGGAGGGGATGGGGGTGGGGGGATGGGGTAACTGGGTGATGGACATTAAGGAGGGCACGTGACTTAACGAGCACGGGGTGTTATATAAGACTGATGAATCACTGAACTCCACCTCTGAAACCAATAATACATTATATGTTAATTAATTGAATTTAAATGAAAAAATTTTTTATAAGTGGAACAAAACAAGCACTGGCTATCAAAAAATAATCATAATGCATGTTGGCTCTTCTCAGCATTATTTAATAGCCAATCTCCTCTTAACTATATCATAAAAGGTAAGACAGAGAAAAGTGGAGAAAATAACAGAAAGCCTAAATAGAAGGTGGAAGATACTGAGAAATCTGTGCTCCTTGAGATCATATTTGGTGCCTTTCTCTTTTTTACCATTATGTGAGTCAGTTAAAAAATGACAAATTTATGCTTTTCCTAAAAAAATGGATAATTTGCAGGTGTTTTTAATTTGGAATAGTATAAGCATCTTTAAAATGTTATTTTAAGTTTTAAAAAGTAAGTAAATAGCCAAAAGGTGGAAGCGACACAAGTACCCATCAATGAATAAACAGGAAACAAGATATGTTATATAGGTAGAATGGAATATTATTCAGCTTTCAAAGGAAATTCTGACATACGCTGCAACATGGATAAAACTTGAGGTTCGCGTATGCTATGTGAAATAAGTCAGTCATCAAAAGACAAATACTGCATGATTCCATCTATAGGAGGTACCTAAAGTAATCAAATTCATGGCAATAGAATGCAGGTGGTGGTGGTCAGGGATACAGGGAGAAGACAATGGGGAGTTATTGTTTGATGAAGACAGAGTTTCAGTTTTGCAAAAGATGAGAGAAGTTCTGGACATGGATGGTGATGATGGTGGCATAATAATACCACTGAACTGTACACTTAAAACAGGTAAGATGGTAAATCTTATGTTATGTGTATTTTAAGACAATTTTTAAAATAATTTAAAGAAATGAGCCAAATTATGTTTGGATCTGTTTTATAATGTGTTCAGGGATGAAAGCCCCTCTGAGAGAGAAGTCCATTGCTCTGTCAAGGTTCTAAGACACCAAGTTCAGTCTGGTGGTGCCATACCCTACCCACCTCCCACAGTGCCCTTCCAACCAGTCCCTACTCCCTAGGGTCAGTTTTTCTAATAACTCTAGAACCTACTCCTTCTCTCTATTAGCACTCCAAGGCTTGGGTCAGGGCCTCTCGTTTCTTACTTTGAATTACACAACACAGTACTCCCTGAAGTATTTTCCATACTTCAAGCTAAGTGGTCTTCCAAAAGCAAGAATCTGTTTAAAAAAGAGTGGGGGAGGAAGTGGTTAATCATGTGAAATGATGCAGAACAGTCAAGGAGAAAATGCAGCCTGAGAAACAGTTAACGGATTGCTGTCCTTCAGGACAGAATAGTTCAAGTTGTGGAGACAGAAGCCAGATGACAAGGAGTTAAGAAAAAGTGAAGAAAGTGAAATGAAATTGCCTGTTTGTCTAAAATTGTCTATTCCATTTGTCTGCCTGGCAAACACTTAGTCTTTAAAGACCAGATAAATGACAACTTTTTTACAGTCTTCCTTAATATTTTCAGGAAAAGTTGAGAGCTTCCATTTCCCCATATCAGAGTACCTTGTTCACTCTTTTACTATGGAACTTATTAAATCCCTCTAATTGTTAGTTTTTCATCATTTTCTGTCACTAGACTCTGTGCCCTTGGGAGCAGATATTATTTTCTGTTTATCTTTGAATCCCCAGATCCCAGCATGATGTGAACAATATCAGTGCTGGTTGAACGAAGGAATGCTGTTGAAAACATCTATAATTTAAAATAACTTTGAAGCAATCTTAATCTAATTAATTATTCCCCACCCACAGGGAAGCTACTACAGCAGAGTCTACTGAGAATCTATCTCCCTGACTACCCTCCGGCACAGCATCATTATATACTTATATGATAACCCTCATAAATCCCATCATATAGGTCTGGAAATATCTGCATGATAGAGTCATATTTTATGCATAACACACCCGCCAGCCACTGATTTCTGCCTATAACCAGCCATGGATCAACACATTTTGTGCATGACCTGGAATTTCTTCTGGAGGGTCTAACTTTAACTCCAATGCTGTCAACTCTTCCGTTCAAGGGTTGGCACACAGGCCAAATCCAGCCCACTGCCTGTTTTTGTAAATAACGTTTTATTAGAACACAGCCATGGTCGTTTATTTACCTATTGTCTATGGCTGCTTTCATGCTATAACATGAAATAGCAGAGTTGAATAGTCGTGGCAGAGATGGTAAAGTATACAAAGCCTAAACTATTCACAACCTGGAACTTCAGAGAAAGTTTGCTGAACCTGCTGTTAGTCGATAAACTAAAACTGTGTGAGTAAACATGATTTCATGTCTTATGGTATGTTTGGTAAATAGTACAATTGTTTGGCTTAAGCTATTAAGAGTATACCCAAAACATGAAATGCATTTTTCTGCTTTTCATGGTCTCAGAAGTCTAAGTAAAAGAAATGAATGCAATAACATAATTCAGGATGTTACTATTTCTAGGTTAGCTCTTTGCTCACTGTTCTTCTCTGCCATAGACGTGATACTCTTAAAATTGTAGATGAAGATTCATTTTAACTTATATTCATAACTTCTGTTAAATTATCCTGGATTGCTTATTAAGTGAGCATTATTACCCACATTAAATCTGTCACCAATGAAAAAATTACACACAGAGAAGAGTGTAATCCCCTCATTAGCCTGCGACCCCAGGGCATGCCTGAATATGCACAGAGGCCCTGAATACTCAGCTTTCCATGTGGAGCTCTGACTTTGCTGAAAGATGTCTAGAAACTGATGGAATCAGGCGGCTCCCTGCTGGCTACAGATCTGTACAGAACTCAGAAGCATTGTTTATTTCAGCAGAGATCTGGAATAAATTATCCTTAATAATTTGGCTCCTGAAATAGCTGTTTCAAATGTTAGACCATGGTGAACTTGCACATTGTGGGAGTTCTCCCATCTAAATCATGATCCTTTTATTTTTCTAGAAGTCCACTATAACGTAAGCTCCATGGGACTTTTATCCTGTACCTCCAGGCCCTGGGACAGTCCCCAGCACATAGTAGGCACACAATAAACACTTATATCATATGAAGTCCATCCCAAATATGGGAGATTCTAGAGGGCATTTTTGAAGACTAAGGAAAGTTTAAGCTCCTTCACATTTAGTATGGATGTTGAACTTTGAGGTTTCAGAGCATTATTTAGACACATTTAAAAAGAGTGTGTGTGTGTGTTTTGGGTAACCTTGTGACAGGTACACAACTTATACCCTGAGGACAATGCACATCTAATGAGAGGATAAGAGTTAATTTCCGTATAAGACACCGCAAGTTACAAGTCTGTCTTCTTATCCTGAAAAGAAGAATAGCCAGAAACGCTACAAAATCATAGTTGGATTTGTTGCCGTTTTTGTTTACTTGTTTTATACCCATCAGAGAATTCATGAGGCAAAAACGACTAAATTGACTAAATTTTAGAAAGAGTCAAGTACTTCCTGGAAGAGGAGTCCCACGCTGCTTTCATCTCTAGGACAGTTTGGAAGGGTCATAGAAAAGGAAGGAAGAGACCAGTCTACTTTTAAACGCACCTTCAATGATTATATGTGGGCGGGCATAATGTATTAGAATCACGAGGTTCTCACGAACAGTCTGCACCCACTCAGCCTGCCCTGAGTACATGGGGGTAGTACACTGAGAGTTGGTGCCAGGGCAGAAGGGCTGAAAAATATCCTCCAGAGGTACATCAAGTCTTCCCCAATACAAGAAAAAACACATCCAGGCACATCATAGTCAAACTGTTGAAAACCAAAAATAAAAAGAAAATCCTAAAAATATCCCAAGAGAAAAATACATGTTACATTCAGAATATCAATAAGAATGATGACTGCTTTTCTTTAGAAAGAAAAATGGAGGCCAGAAGATAGTAGAATAACATTTTTAAAAAGTGGAAAGAAAAGAAAAAACATCAACATAAAATTTGCTATATATTTCAACAGTGTCTAGTAGTTTTAACAATGTGTGTATGTGTATGTGTACCCACTGCTGATATATACATATAAATTTATCTATATATTATCTACACATTAGATAGCTATATATTTATCATATATATCATATTTATGTTTATCTATAAATTATATAAAAATTTATATATTTTTCTATGTAGATATTTATTATATATCATATATATAAGCAGCATTTGATAGTTTTAACAAAGTTTAAGACAGATAGATACTGAGACCATGTTCATAGATGAAAGATTTAATACTAAAATACCATTATCTCCAAATTGATCTATAGATTCATCACAGTACCAATTGAAATCCCAAAAGGCTCTTTTGTAGGAAATCACAAGCTAATTCTAAAGTGCATATAGGAAAAAAAATAATAAAGTGCATATAGGAATGCAAAGAGGCTAAAATAGCCAAAATAACTTTGAAAAAGAAGAACAAAGTTGGAGAATTAGCACTACTTTAGTCCAAAGCTGAGTATGAAGCTGCATTAATCAAGACAGTAGTTCTGGCATAGAGATAGACCAAGAGATAATGACATAGATCATTTTATTATGTATTATACATATATACATGTTATGTATTATACATATACGTATATGTATAATGTATGTGTATACATGTATGTAGATATGATGTATAGATATATAGGTCTATAAATTTATCTATAGATCTGTCTATTGAGCTATCTAGCTATCTAGCTATTCAATTGTTTCCTTTTACTCTGGAGAACTCAGACTAATACATACTCCTGGGTGTGTACCCAGGAAAAATAAAAATATGTCTACACAAATATTATACAAAAATGATAATAGCAGAGCTTTTCACATTAGTCAAAAACTAGAAATGACCCTAATACTTCAGCAGGTGAATACATAAATAGAACATAGTGTATCTATGTGATTAGATACTGCTCAGCAATAAAAAAAGCACTGCTTATATCACAACTACACAGGTGAATCTCGAAACCATAATGATGAGTAAAATAAACTAAATGCAAAGGACTATATACTGTATAATTTCATTTATATAAAGTTCTAGAAAAAGAGAATCTATGGTAACAAAAAAATGATTAGTGGAGGGACCATTGTGTCGCAAAGGGACATGAACAAACCTTTGGGGGTGATGGGAATGTTTTATGTTTCGATTACGGCGCCAGTTTAATAGGGATGCACATCTGTCAAATTCATTAAACTGTACAGTTTAAATAGATGCAGTTTATTGTAGGTAACTTATACCTCAACAAAGTCATTTTTAAAATACGGATAGACACCTTCATGCATATGCAAGTACACAGAAAATGGTTTGGATAGTCACCTCCGTATAGGGACATAGGGTGGAAAATTTAACTTTTTACTCTACACAGTTCCAGATTTTTAAAATGTACTGTAAAATGTATAGCTTCATAACAAAGATTGGTGACGTATAGAAACTTATCAGAAAAATTACAGATTACTCATAATCTCATGACTCAGAAAAAACCTTCTTAACATTTTGGTTCAATTTAAAATAGTATCATGTGTGTATATTCCTTGGGAGCATGATTGCACAGATGCACATAAAACTGAGATCATTCTGTATGTAATTTTTGCATCCTGCTTTTTCATTGAATATTATATCATAAGCATTTCCAAATGTTTTTAGCTGTTGTTTGAAAACATGATTTTTATGGAAGTGTAGTATTCCTCTATAGGGAAGCAGCATAATTTATCTAACTAATTCCTTACTGTTGGATTATTGTGGATTATTTCCCATTTTTTATTATAAATAATGCCCCAATAAATATACTTAGAGTTAATCTTTCCATGCATCCCTATTTAATATCTAAAAATAGATTCTTGGGAGTTGGGATTTTTGTATCTAAAGCAATACAGACACTCTTTATATGGTTCTCGTATGATTGAGTTTCAGTTAAGCATGACAGCATGAAAAAGAGAGGGCCACCCGCATTTTATGGCTAGATAGATATGCCACATTGCCCTTCAAAAACTGTACCACTTTATATTTCCACTAGCAACCTACGGTGCATCCTAGCCAAATTCCAATAATATCACTTAAAAATGTGACAATTTGAGAGGAAAAGACATGGTTTCTAATTTACAGTTTATTTTTCTTTTGTTATTAGAATACCTTAACTTCTGTCATATGTTTATTAGTCAGTTGTATTTCTCCTTTTGGAACCTGCTTTAAATTTTGAAGCAAAATGCTCTGTAAGGGCAAAAGGGAATTTTTAAGTAAACGTTATATCTCTATAATAATCCCTCTAGTCTCTATCAAACTTTCAAATCTTTACAATCACCACGATATAATATTAAAAACCTCTTGGATGGTATCAGCAAGGGTGGGAGCAGTAAGTCAATCATCCACAGCAGACGACTTGCCAGCGTAAAAATAGGCGAAAAAGGAATATAAATCTCATTATCTTTCTTCACTTTAATCGCAAAGCTTTCAAACCCATATGGTTATATTAGACTCAGAATTCTAAATCAAATCATTTCTCAGATACACAATTTCTATTTCCTATGGAAATAAGCTACATCTTGTTTCATACTGTAGTTTCTGGGAAATACAAATGCTTCAGGTTAATAGTATATTTATAATATGTAACTTTCCACTATGGATGTAATAAAGATCCGTTTGAAAGTATAAAATTTGTCATTAAGGAAGGGAATATGTCTGGTTTGAAGCACATTTATCAGGTAACAGGACAGAGAATATCAAAACAAAATGGTTTTCCAGTGTGAAGGCTCAGCATAGGGCTGGACAAATAGTAGACACTCAATTAACTACATTGAGAGTAAATGCTAACTAAATAAATACTCTCCCTGCCTCCTTAGGATTTTTTTTTTTCATTTTTAATGAGATACAATTGCCATATATAAATAATGCACAGAATTTAAGTACTCAGTCTAATAATTTTGGTGGTGGTGTTAATTTGAGTATAGTTAACACACAACGTTACATTAGTTTCAAGTGTACAATTTAGTGATTTGACAAGTGTATATATTATGCTATTAGTCTAATAATTGTTAATTACTTACTCCTGTGTCATCATTACCCAAAACAAAGTGTAGAATACTTCCATCACCCAGAAGTTTCTTTCTGATCCTTTCCCATTCATTACCCATCTCCCAAACCCAGAGGCAACCATTCTCTGATTTTTATCACCATAGCTAGTTTTTACTGCTCGTGGACTTCACAAAAATTGAATCAACAGTATTCATTCTTTTGTGCAGAAATTATTTTGCTCAATATACTATTTTAAAGATTCATCCATGTTGACGTATCATTGTTTTTTGCGGCTGAGTAGACATTGTATTCATGGTACAGATATACTACAAATTGTTTTTCCATTCTCCCGCTGGTGGACATTAGGTTATTTTTTCAATTTGGGGCTATTATGAATAAGATTGTTTTGAACACTGTTGCACAAGTCTTTGTGTGGACATAGCTTTCAATTTTCTTAGATAAATTCCTATGAGTGGAATTGCTGGGTTATGGGGAGAATGTATCTTTAACTTTATGAGAAGTTGCCAAACATTCTCCAAATTGGTTGTACCATTTTTACTCTCGCCAGCAATGCTCCACATTCTTGCCAACACTTATTGTCAGTGTTTTGTTTGTTTGGTTTTGGTTTTTGTGTGTGTGTGTGTGTTGGTTTTTTTTTTTGAACCATTCTAGTGGGCATTGTGTTTCTTTGTTGTTGATGGAGATATAAAGTTAATGAGTTTTGATAATTTTATAACCATACAATTACCATGTAAAACAACATACAGAACATTTCTATTACCCCAGAAATTTTCCTTGTGCCCCTTTGAGTTATTCCTCTCTTTTTACAGGCAACTATTTTGTGACTTTTATTATTGTAGATTAGTTTTGCTGTTCTAGTATTTAAAATAAATGAAATCATACAGTGTATTAGTTATACCTATTTCTGCATAAAACTTTGCCACAAATGTAACAGCTCAAAACAGCAGACATTTATCATCTCACAGTTTCTGTAGGTAAGAAATCTGTTCGCGCATGGCTCGGTTCTCTGCTCAAGGCCAAAATCAAGGTGTTGGCTGAGGGGGTTCTCATCTGGGTCTCAGGGTCCTCTTCCAAGCACTGGTTCTTGGCAGAATCCATTTCTTTCTCACACTTTCCACGTGGGCTCCTCCACCTTCAAACCACTCTGAGTTCCTCTCAAGCTTCAAATCTCTCTGACTTCCCCCTTCAGCCTCTGTTTTTAAGGGCTCATGTGATTAACTGAGCCTCCTAGGATAATCCCGAATCATCTCCTTATTTTAAAGTCAACTGATGAGTGACCTCAATCGCACCTGCTAAATCCCTTTGCCAAGTAATGTAACATATTCACAAGCATAACAATATGACCAAGGTCATGGAGCCAAAATTTTCTCACCTACAGTAAGGTTCTTTTTTTTTGTTGTTCATTTGCTGCAATCAGATTAATATCTGTAAGATTTAGGCATATTTTGCAATTATCAATAGTTTCAAACTTTTTTTTTTCTTGAGAAGTATTCCATTCCATGAATATACCATAGTTTATTTATCCACTCTCCTAGTTGATTGACATGTGTGTGTTTTCAGTTTTTGGCTATTGTGAATAAGAATGCTGTGAATATTCTTTTACAAGTCCTTTAGTTAACATGTGTTTGCATTTCTCTTGGTAAGTACTTAGGAATGTAACTGCTGAGTCATAGGGGACATGTATGTTTAATTTTATAAGAAGCTGCCAAATAGTTCTCCAAGTTGCTTGTACAATTTTTTACACTTCCACCAGCAATGTATGAGAGTTTCAACTGCTCCATATGCTTCCTACATTTGTTATTGCCAGTCTTCTTTTTTTTTTTTAAGCCATTCTAGTGAGTGTGAAATTGTAGCACGTTGTGGTTTTAATTTGCCTTTTCCAGATGACTAACGATGTTCAGCTACTTTTCTTGTGCTTGTCGGCTCTTAATGTCCTCTTTTGTGAAATGTCTGTTCAAATTTTGTGTCTATTTTAAAAATAAGATTTTCTCAATTGTTAATATGTGTATATCAGGATACAAGTCTTTTGTCAGATATTAATTGTAAATATTTTCTCCAGTCATTGACTTGCCTATTCATTTTCTCAATAATAGCTCTTGAATACCAGAAAATTTAATTTTCATGAAGTCCAACTTATCAATATTTTTGCTATTATTGTTAGTGTTTTTGGAGCCCTCTCTAAGAATATCTATTTTTTTCTAGAAGCTGTATAATTACATATTGTTTATATTTAAGGTTATGATTATCTTAAATTAATTTTCTTCTACTGAATGACATGGGGGTTGAAGTTTATTTTTAAAATATAGATATTAGTTTTTTCCTAGCACTTCCCTTTATTAGAAAGACTTTCCTGGGGTGCCTGGGTGGCTCAGTTGGTTGAGTGTCTGACTCTTGGTTTTTGTTCAGGTCATGATCTCAGGGTCATGGGATTGAGCCCTGCTTCAGGCTCTGTGCTCAGCTGGGAGTCTGCTTGGGATTCTCTCTCCCTCTCCTGCTACCTCTGCCCCTCCCCCTCCTCACACGTGCATGAGCATTTTCTCTCTCTCTCAAATAAATAAATAAATCTTTTTCTTTAAAAAAAAAAAGACTTTCCTTTCCCCATTGATAGATTTTTGTCAAAAAATCACCTGGAAAAAAAAATATATATATAATACATATAGTAAAAGTTCTCTAGTTTCATTCTTCTTTTTCAGAATTAATTCTCACTATTTTAAATCATTTGCAAGTATTCCAGCACCATTTGTTAAAATGATTTTCTTTCCCCACTTAATTACTTCAGCAATTTTGTCAAAAATCAATTGATTATATGTATGAGTCTATTTCTGGACTCTACTGTTTCATTGATCTATTTGCCTAGCTTATTTCAGCATCACACCATCTTGACTACTGTGACTTACAAAAAGTCTTGAAATCAACTTTATTCTTCTTCAAAGTTGTTTTGACTATTTTAGGCCTTTGCATTTCCATATAAATTTCAGTGTCAGTGTATTAATTCTTAAAAAAAAGCCTGCTTAAATTCTGAATGAGATCGTGTTGAATCTCTATATCCATTTAGGATGAGTTGATATCTTAATAATATTTAATGCTTTCAATCAATGAACATGGTATGTCTCTCCATTTATTTGGATCTTCTTTAATTTCCTTGACCATTGTTTTATCATTTTCAGCATACAAGTAATGCACATATTTTGTTAATGTGCATTTTGTTAATTATCCCTAATTATTTCTTACTTTTTGTTGTATTATAGATGATACTTCTTTTAAAGTTTCAATTTCTAATTATTTGTTGTGAATGTATAGAAATACAATCGATTTTTGAATATTGACCTCTCTCCTATAAACATGCTATATTCATGTTCTAGTGATTTTTTTTTTTATAGGTTCCCATTGGATTTTCTACATAGATGATCATGTTGAATGCAAAAAGAAAGATAGTTTTACTTTTTCCTTTCCAATCTAGATGCATAATTTTTCTTGTCTTGTTAACACTGACCAAAATCTCTTAGAACAATATAGAATAGAAGTGGTAATAGTGAATATCCTTTCCTTATCTCAAATCTTAGTGAGAAAACATTCAGTCTTTTACCATTAGTATGGTGTAACTGTAATTTTTTCAAAGATGTACATTTTCAGATTGAAGAAGTTCTTTTCCACTCTTAGTTTGCTGCAAGTTTTATCAAGAATGGATGTTGGATACTGTCAAATGCCTTTTTTTGTATCTATTGATATAATCATATAGTTTTCCTTTTTAGACTGGTAACATGGTGTGTTTCACTAAATGATTATTAAATAGTCAATCAACCTTGCATTCCTGAATAAACATCAATTGGCTATGATGTGTTACAATTTTTATATATTATATTGCTAAAATTTTTATTAGAATTATGAGGTTTATTTATGAAAGACATGGTCTGCAGTTTTCCTATAATATCTTTGCCAGGTTTTGTTATCAGGATAATAATTGCCTCATAGAATGTATTAGAAAGTATTCTGTACTTTTTGATTTTCTGGAAGAATTTGTATAGAACTGATACTATATCTTCCTTAATTGCTTGGTGGACTATACCACCTGAACAAGGAGTTTTGTTTATGGATAAGTTTCTAATTATAGATTAATTTTCTGTAGTAAATATATATTAATTTTTTGAATACTTTTCTCTAATCAGGTTATCTGTTTCTTCTTATGCACTTCGGTAGTTTGTGTCTTTCAAGGAATTTATCCATTTTATCTAAGTTGTTAAAATTGTTGGCATAAAGTTGTTCATAATAATTTCTTGATATACTTTTTTAAAATATAGTTTTAATATTTGTAGAATCTGCAGTGGTATAATGGTGTAGTGGTTTTATTTAGGGCTGCCATTTTGATATTTGTTCTTTTGCCTCATCTATGTTTGTTTCTCTATTCTTTCTTCATTTTTATTTTAAAATCAGATATTTTGTAGTATTCCACTTTTATTCTTTGTTTTCTAGCTATAACCCTTTGCTTCATTTTTATTTTTTACTTACGTATTACAATATTTAACATAATCCTGGCTACTTAGAGTTAATGTTGACTGGCTTCAGGTACAATATAGGAATCTTACAACAGTATATTTCCACTTACCATCCCTCCATTTTTTAAAAAGATTTTATTTATTTATTCGACAGAGAGAGAGAGAGAGTGAGGGAGAACACAAGCAGGGAGGGTGGGAGAGGGAGAAGCAGGCTCCCCACTGAGCAAGGAGCACGACGCAGGGCTCAATCCCAGGATCTTGGGATCATGACCTGAGCCAAACGAAGGCAGATACTTAACCAACTGAGCAACCCAGGCACCCCAACCATCCCTCCTTTGAGCTATTTAGTCACATACATGACAGCTATATGTTTTAACCCATCTACATATTATAATTAATTCTTTAAATAACTTTAGCTCTTTTAATGACATTTTTTTAAACTTATAGTAATTTTTATTTACCCACATATTTTTGTTGCTGGTGTTCTTCATTTTCTTCTATATATTTTAATTGTTATCTGGTGTCATCACCCTTCTGCCTAAAGTTGTTTCTTGTTTTTTTGATTTCTTTTTTCATTTACTATAGTGCAGTACAGCACTACAACAACAAACTCTTTTATTTTACTTATTTAAAAGTGTCTTTGTTTTGCATTATTTTTTGAAGGATAATGTCAGTGGATATAGAATTCTTTTTTAAAAAAATATTTATTTATTTGAGAGAGAGAGCAGGAGTGGGGGGGGGTGGCAGAGGGAGAGAGAGAACCCACAAGCAGACTCCTCACTAAGCATGGAGCCCAATGTGGGACTTGATCTCAGGTTCCTGAGATCAGGACCTGAGCTGAAACCAAGAGTCGGCCACCTAACCGGCTGAGCCACCCAGGTGCCTGGATATAGAATTCTTAAGCTGACATTTTTTTACCCCTCAACATTTCAAAGCCCTTTGGCTTCCATATTTTGGTTGTTAGATAATCTTTTAATGTAATTTTATCTTTCAGGAGTAGATGTCCTTCTGCATGCTTGTTTATTAGATCCCTAAAGTCTCCTCCAATATATGTAGATTTTAGCCATTATGGATTTAGGAAGAGTTTATATTCACAATTTGTATTTCACTTTTTCTCTTGTTCTCTTACTGCTAAGATTTCCCCTTTAAATTTCCAGCTGCTTTTCCATCCCTCAATCTTATCTCTGGCATATTTACCTATAAAGATGTGGGTTTTTTTCCCATAATTTTCTGCAGCCACAGACACTGGGATTGGGCAGTGCCCTTGGACCAGAAAAACACAACCTCATAATTCTTACCCTTCCTAACTGAAATTTTAAACTTGAACTTGCCTGCAACTTCAGTCCACTTTTGGATGTCCCATTGTCTTAATTTTTTTATTTTATCCAATTCATGTAATTTTTATTTGAAGAGAGGATTCATGTAACCAGTTTACTCTTTTGCCATTAGCAGAAGTAGCAATTGATATATATCTTCTTGTAGAATTTAAAAATTATAATTGGGATCATTGTATATAAGTTCTGTGAGTTTTTATCAAATAAAATATGCCTTGGTTATTTTTCCATGTCAACACTATATCATTCTTTTTAATAGTTTCTGTGTATTTCTTAGTATAATATGCTATAATTTATTTACCTATTTATCTAAATAGAGATATTTAGTGGATCTCCAAATGTGTCTTTTTAACAATAAACACTGATATTGTAAGTGAAACATATTACAAGTGATACATTTTTGTGAATATGTGTGATTATTTCCATAAGAAATATCTTACAGAGGGAATTGCTGGATCAAAATACATGTGCATTTAAAATTTTGGTAGATAACCTCCAAACCATCCTCAAAAATGGCTGACCTAATTTACATCCTACCTATAGGCTGACACTGTTCATTCCTCTTTCCATACCCTCACTAATCCAGGATTCATTTTAGACACAGAAAAATCAAGAAATGTAAGTCACAGTCAACTAAGGCATCATAAAATTTGCATACTGACCAGTTATAATTTATATTTTGTTAATGATAAAGAAGCAGATTCAGAGAATGTAAGTTCCAAGAAGTATGGATTTTGTTTTTGTTCACTGCTATATCCAGAACAGTGCCTTATACATAGTAGACATTCAGTAATAGTTGTTGAGTAAATGAATAAAAGAATAAATAAATGAAAAAAAACTGTGAGTCAGAACTAGCAGGGATATTGGAAATTACAAATGTAACTGCTGCAAATAGGGAAAATGAAGACCAAAGAGCTAATTAGCTGTTTGAGATCTCACATGTGATGGGTTGCAGGGACATAACTGGACCACAGGCCTTGTGAGAACTAGGGCACTGGAAAGTCAGAGGTGATGTTGACTTTTTGACTATTACTTTTCTCTGATTGATACCTCTTCAAGCCACATAATGCCCAATACCCTATCTTAGGCAAAATATTTAGCCATGTCTTTGAAACCACAACATAGACTAAAATTTTAGGTTGGAGCTAAAATTTCATAACTGAAAGCACTTCACATACCTACAGGACCAAAATGCAACACCAACATCCCTGAGATTGAAATCTGCACTCTATTCCTGTGAAGCTTTCAAAGTGACTGGGAGTGTTAAAGTCCCCACAGTTGTTATTTTCACTGGTACATAAAATGCATAGTGAGCGTCCTTCTTCCTTGTCCCCACTGACCAGGAGCATTTTCATTGGACTGTCATTCAATCAAGAAATAAACTGCTATTTTGTTAAACTACTGAATATTTAAAATTTACTTGTTTCAATGTTTAACATAATGGTATGATAGGGGTTTTTGAGAGCATGTAGAAGATACAATTAGCCATCCTTAGAAGGTGATAGAAGGTGTCCTGGAAGTAATAATACTTAAGATAAGCATTGATGAAAAAGAAGTTAGACTAGGGAGAATGGCTCCCTGTAGCTGACAAAGAGAACAGCATGGGATGGGGGCGGGGGGGGCGGCGGCGGGGGGGAAGAATAACATGGAAAGAGCTCCAGTGGCAAGAAAAAGTATACTGCATCTGAGGAACTGAGTGTGGATGTGACACTAAGTGGCCACAGTGTAATAGGTAAGAGAGGCAGAAAGATAAAATGCTGGAAATTAAATAGGGACAAGTTCATGAAGATCTTACAAGCTGTTTTACTGTGTTCATACTTTATCTTCAGGGTAATGAGAAGCTAGTGAACATTTTTTTTTTTTAAATAGGAAAGTGTCTTTATTGGATTTGTATTTTAGAATGACTATTCTGGGTGCCTATGGAAAATGACTTAGCTGGTAGTAACAACAGAAGCTGAAAAAACAGGAGAAAGTAGTCACCCAGATGTCAGTTAATGATGATGGTTTAGAGTAGGGTGTAGGCAGTGGGTGAAGAGAAGTAGGTTGGTTACAGGGATATTTCAGAGGCAGATGAACCAATCATAATGCCTGATATCATGGAGAAGGTGAAGGACAGAGAGGAGTCAAGGATGACACCTAGCTTTTTGTCTGGGACACTGGAAGAGGAACTGGGAACATAGGAGAAAGAATAGTTGTAAAGAGTGAAGAAAATTAGGTTAGTCCTGAATAGGTTGAGTTTGAAGTGATTATGATATATCCAAGGGATACTCCCACATCTCCTAGCAAATTGTCATGTGTCCACAGAGCTCTAGAGAGAGTTAAGTCCGTCTTATTTGGTGATGTCATTATCATGAAGGTGGTATGTAATGCTTGAAATAAAGAAATGGTTCAGGAAGAATGTGCAGAGTCCACTCATTCAACAAATTGGTCATTCACTGTCAGCACTGGGGAAAAAGCACTGAAAATGCAGATTTGTTGATCACTGAAGTTATAATCCAGAGGGGGATCCTCTGGGGATAGACAATAAACATGTAAACACATCAATAAATAAGATTTTCAGATAGTCCTAGTGCTAAAAAGAAACAGTATGCAATGACAGAGAATGACTCTGTGTTTTAGACCAGGTGTTCAGGGAAGGAACTCTCTGAGGAGATGTACTATTGGAGCCAAGAGACAAGGGGGCCAAGGACTGAAGCCAGAGAAAGACTGACATTTAAGGGCCAAAGAGACAAAAGATCCCACAAGGAAGACAGGGAAGGCCCAGCCTGAGATTTGGGAGAGCATCCATAGACAAGGTAGCAGAAGCCATGAGAAGAGAGCTTTCCAAGAATGGAAAGGTTAAGAGACTGACAAGTTGCCACTGAATTGACAACAGGAAGATGACAGAACCTTGGGAAGGGTCCATTTCTGGAGTGGAGGAAGGCTGGCAGGCAGATCCCTGCAGCGTGGGGATGGAGTTAGAAGTGAGGAGGCAAGCACAGGGAGAATAGGCAGGTCTTTCAAGAAGTGAAGGAAGGTAGGAAGCTGGACTGAGAAAGATAGAAATTTTAAGCTGTGAAAAATAATAAGCATATCTGATAGAAAGAAGCCACTATAAAGAGTGCAGTTAGAAACTTATGAGGGAAAAAAAAGACAACAAAATAAAAAAGAATTCAGAGATTGCTTTGTGTACCATTTTACGTATTTTTTTCTCATTTAATTCATACAATACTAATATTACTCCCTGTTCGCAGATGAGGAACTTATATCACAGAGAATAAATAAATTCTTCAATTTACACAGCTAGTAATAGATATTTTGAGCCTAAATCCATATCTGTCTGACTTCAGACTTTATGTTTTTTAAAAATTGTTTTGACAGTATGGAGTTCCCCCCAAAATTTTAAAATAAAAACACTAAGGTATCCAAATTGGTAAGGAAGAAGTAAAACTTTCACAATTTGCAGATGACATGATATCATATATAGAAAACCCTACGACTCCACCAAAAAACTACTAGAACTGATTAATCAATTCAGTAAAGTCGCAGGATACAAAATCAACATGCAGCAATCTGTTGCATTTTATACACTAATAATGAAGCAGCAGAAGGAGAAATTAAGAAAACAATCCCATTTACAATTGCACCAAAAATAATAAGATGCCTAAGAATAAATCTAACCAAAGAGGAGAAACATCTGTACTCTGAAAACTATAACTACTGATGAAAGAAACTGAAGATGACACAAACAAATGGAAAGCCATTCCATGCTCATGGATTGGAAGAACAAATATTGTTAAAATGTTCATACCACCCAAAGCAATCTTAATGCAATCCCTATCAAAATACCAACAGCATTTTTCAACAGAAATAGAACAAAGAATCCTAAAATTTATATGGAACCACAAAAGACCTGAATAGCCAAAGCAATTTTGGGGAAAAGAAAAGCAAAGCTGGAGGCATTACAATTCCAGATTTCAGGTTATATTACAAAGCTGTAGTAATCGAAGCAGTATGGTACCGGCACAAAAATAGACACATAGATCAATAGGACAGAATAGAAAACCCAGAAATAAACCCACAGTTATATGGTCAATTTATCTTTGACAAAGCAGGAAAGAATATGCAATGGGAAAAAGGCAGTCTCTTCAACAAATGTTCCTGAGAAAAATGAGCAACCACATTCAAAAGAATGAAACTGGACCACTTTCTTACACCATACATAAAAAAGAAACTCAAAATGGATTAAGAACCTAAATGTGAGACCTGAAACCCTAAAAATTCCAGCAATAATTTCTCTGACATTGGCTGTAGTAACATTATTCTAGATAGGTCTCCCGGGGCAAGGGAATTATAAAAGCAAAAACAGACTATTGGGACTACATCAAAATAAAAAACTTTTGTGAGGCAAAGGAAACAATCAACAAAACTAAAAGGCAACCTACAGAATGAGAGAAGATATTTGTAAGTGACATATCCAATAAAGGTTTAGTATCCAAAATATATGAAGAACTTATACAACTCAAAACCAGAAAAAACAAAAAAATCCAATTTAAAAATGGGCAGAAGAAATGAACAGACATTTCTCCAAAGAAGACATACAGATGGCCAACAGACACATGAAAAGATGCTCAACATCACTCATCATCAGGGAAATGAAAGTCGAAACTACAAAGGGATATCACCTCACAGCCGTCAGAATGGCTAAAATCAAAAACACAAGAAAGAATGAGTGTTGGTGAGGATGTGGAGAAAAAGGAACCCTCTTGCACTATTGGGAATGCAAACTGGTGCAGCCACTGTGGAAAACAGTATGGGGGTTCCTCAAAAAATTGAAAATAAATTACGCTATGATCCGGTAATCATGCTACTGGGATTTACCAAAAAAATTCAAAAAAAAAAAAAACAAACCCCACTAATTCAAAGGGATACATGCATCCCTATGTTTACAGCAGCATTATTTACAATAGGAGCTTCCATAATTTGGTTATTGTAAATAATATATGTGTATATAATGATATATATAATATGAATACATATAATATATAATATAAATATATATATATAATGGAATATAATTCAGTCAGAGAGAGAATGAAATCTTGCCATTTGCAACAACATGGATGGAGCTAGAGAGTATAATGCTAAGTGAAATAAGTTGGTCAGAGAAAGACAAATACCATATGATTTCACTCATATTCATTCCCATGCGAATGACTTTTGAGCTCAGGTTAAGGAATTCAAGGCCCATGTTGGGTGTAGAGCTTACTAAAAAAGGAAAAATAGTCCCCCACCTGGAACGCTGACCTATTGCACGACCAGTAGCCTTTTTGTAACCAAGAGGACAAAAACCACATACTGAGATTGTTAGAGCAGAAAGCTGAAAGGAGCTTCATTCTTTGGTAAGCTACCCCCCAGATTCCCTCTCTCTCACCTGAATTTCTGTTATACATGATAAATAAATCCTTATTTACTTAAGCCTCGGCTAATTGGGTTTTCTCCTACAGCTGAATGCAGTAAAAAATGACACACTATGCTTTATTTTTCTTCACAACACTTATTGAGCATTATCAGTTACATTTACTTGTTGATTTGTCTATCGTCAAACTGACATTAGAATATAAGCTGCTCAAGGGAGGAATTTTATCTGTTTTACTTATGTCTATATCCCAAAATCTACAACAGTGCCTGACCAGTTGAGATAGTCAATCAGTATTAATATTTGTCAGGTGAATGCTTTGTGGCTTGCTCCTTTCCGTGTTAATGACTATGGCTCTACCTATTTTTTGGTATCAGCTTTCTTTGTAACAGGGATATATATTGTCTTTGTGTCCCATGATTTCATGTATCCATTCCCCTATAGATAGACATTTCAGTTATTTGTGTTTTTCCTGTATGTACAACTGTGCTCACATGTGACTATTTCTATAGGATAAAAGTTATCCTCCAAAAGGATTGACTTCATATACTCCTACTAATGGCGTATGAAACTAGCCATTATCCAATATTGTTGGCCACGTGTGTATTAATCAGCTTTTATTTCTGCCAGTCTGGGGGTTGAGGAGTGGGAAGCCATATCTCAGTGTTGATTTTACCTGCATTTTCCTGAGAACTTGTGAAGTTGACTATCTCTTCATATGTTTATTAGACCACTGATTTTCTCTATATCTTTTGCCTATATTTGATCAAAATCTGTATCATTAAAAATTGTATAGTTGTTTTCTGTATGTTCATATATTGATCCTTTGTATTTTTTTATGCTGCGAATGTATTTTTTCAGACTGCACTAGTTTTTAAATGTTATTTATGGTCTTTCATCAAATAAAAGTTTTATAATTTTATATAATAGAATCTATCCAGGTTTTCCTTTGTGATGTATACATCCTGTACCTTGTATATATTTATGAGCACTCAGCACTTGGGGTGGGGAACTTGGAGCCCACACAGGGCCCACCTGACTGCAGAACAGAGCTCCTGGAAGCCCGTGCCAAAACCTTTCTCTGGAAGTCCTTCCTCTCTCACATAAATCAGTTTCCTGCTCCTGCTGAAGGCCCTTTCCACGTGTGCAGCCCTGGTTCTGACTCTTGAACTCTTTGTCCATTTTAGTACCATTATCACACTTTTTAAAAAAAAACATTTTATTTAAATTCATTTAATTAACATATAATATATTCAGAGGTAGAGGCCTGTGATTCATCAGTCTTATATAACACCCCATGCTCATTACATCGCATGCCCTCCTTAATGTCCATCACCCAGTTACCTCATCTGCCCACCTCCCTCCCCTCCAGCAACCCTCAGTTTGTTTCTTATGATCAAGAGTCTCTTATGGTTTGCCTCCCTCTCTGATTTCGTCTTGTTTTATTTTTTCCTCTTCCCCTATGATCCTCTGTTTTGTTTCTTTCATTATCACACTTTTAAAATTAGCATAGCTTATAGCACGTTTTGATACACAGTAGAGGAAATCTTTCCTAATTGTTCTTTTTTTTAAAGATTTTATTTATTTATTTGAGAGAGAGAGAGCACCCCCAGGTGTGTGCATGCCGCACATGACTGGGCGAGGGGTAGAGGAAGAGGGAGACACAGACTCCCCGTTGAGCAGGGAGCCCAGTGCAGGGTTCTAACCCAGGACCCTGAAATCATGACCTGAGCTAAAGGCAGATGCTTAACCGACTGAGGTGCCCCCTAATTATTCTTATTTCAAAATTTTCTTAGCTATTTTGATGCTTTCTCTTCCAGATGAACTTGAGAATGAGCTTGTTAATTTCATAAAAATCCTATTGAGGTTTTACTGGGATTGTATTGAATTATTTAATTTAGAGAAAATGTATAGCTTTATAAACTTGAACTGTTCAGTCAGAAAGGGAGTATTTTTCTCCATTTATTTAGATCTTCTTTTACAGTTTTTAAAAAAGATTTATTTATTTTATTTTAGAGAGAATGGGAGGGGAGGGGCAGAGGGAGAGGGAGACTTCTCAAGCAGACTCCCCTCTGAGCACGGAGCCGGATATGGAGCTTGACACTGTGACCCTGAGATCATGACCTGAGCCCAAATCAAGAGTAGGACACTTAACCGACTGAGCCACCCAGGCGCCCCTTCTTTCACAGTTTTTAATAATTTTGTTCTATATACAGTTTTTATCATAAGTCTTGAAAATGTTCATGTTCACTGCATTTCCAGCTATTTTGTAGGTTTGTAGTTATTATGAATTGGACCATCTTCCACCTGACATTTCTAATCAGTTATTGTGGGATACAGGAAAGCTAATCAGTTTTTGTATGTTGACTACATACACCTGAAGTAAACTTTCATTTGTTCTTACAGTTTTTAAGTTGATTTCTTGAATTCCCCAGGCAGATGTTTCTATCATCCATAAGAGCCCAATCTGTTAGCTTCCATGCTACATTGCTTCCCTGTGAATGTTAAATTTGGGAATTTAAATATTAGCATGGAAATTTAAGAAAGCTAACAAAAGTTTTATTTTGAAGCATAGTGTAAATTGTGATAAATAAAATAAGATATTTTAAGGTATATTTTTCGCCCACCACATGCATTTTAAGTAAGCTTTATGCCCATGGGCCTTGAACTCATGACCCTGAGATCAAGAGTCACATGCTCTCCCGACTGAGCCAGCCAGGCAGCCCATCATATGCATTTTATATTTTATGCTGACTTTAAAACTAAGTCTTTGTAAAATAGAATCTTGTATTAAAATTAACATTTACATGGAAAGCATTAGATTTTATTCTTAGCTGAAATGAATAGGATGTTAAGAAATCCTTCACTGCTTTAACAGATTATCTACCATTATCTATGAATGATCCATCAAAGACTACAATTTAAGCCAGTGTAAGCTTAGATATTTGAACAGAGGCATTAAAGATCCTATTGAAAGTGGTTTCAGTTTTCAAATGGGAAGTAGAGACCAAATAAAATTTACATATGTTTTTTGAACAAATGCTTGAAATTTGATCACTTCTATGGACCGTTTGCATTTTATGGTCAGATTCACATCTATAAGACTCCACTTGCTAATGAACAGTGAGCAGTCAAAAAAAAAAAAAAAACAGATGATGAGAATTAAAATACAGACATTCTTTATGCTAAAATATGCAATGTCATATTTTTATGTAAACATAAGTTTTAAAATAGTTTATATCTTTTTCCTCCACTGGGAAAAAATGGATCACTTCAATCATGTTCAACAAATCTTTATTTTTAAAATGTCTTTTACCTTATTTCAACCCTTCTGACTATTCTCAATAATATTTTGAAACAAAAGGATTGAAATGACCAAACAAATAAAACAAGCAGATCTGTCAGCCTCTCTTGTTTTCCTAACGCAGAGAGCCAATGTGGGAAGGCACTAATCCAGTTCCCAAAACTGCATGACCTCCCCCTTGCCGCACTCAGGGTTTAAGAGTTGGAAACTGGACCAAAACTCCCAGTAAGAAGTTTTTACTTCATGGAAACATAAGCATAGTGATCTTGCTACACAGAAGAACCATGTGCCTCCAAAATCCCTCGTCCCTGCCCCCTTTTCTCATTTTTCTTAGGAAAGAAAACTCTGGAAAAATAGAAGGGAGAGAGGAGGAAATGAGAGGATGGATAAAACCTGAATGTCTATTTCACCATAAAGCCTGACAGAAGAGAAATTGGGGAACAAGAGCAGAAAATTTCTTTTTTTTTCTTAAAGATTTTATTTATTTATTTGCCAGAGAGAGAGAGTGAGAGGGAATACAAGCAGGGGGAGCGGGAGAGGGAGAAGCAGGCTCCCTGCTGAGCAAGGAGCCCGATGCGGGACTCGACCCCAGGACTCTGGCATCATGACCTGAGCCGAAGGCAGACGTTTAACTGACTGAGCCACCCAGGCATCCCGAGAGCAGAAAATTTCTTAGAGGAAAAAAGTACAAAAGGGAATGAGGATAAATATAAGGAAAGGAATCGGGGAGGTTTTTTTTTGTTTTTTGGTTTTTTTTTAAGTTTTAAGTATATTAACCCAAGTCAAGCATTTCTTTCAATCATATTAAGAGAGTACCTACTAGAACTTGAAAATACGAGGTGATCATGGGAAGTTATGAGGGTGGTCACATTTTTTTTTCCCCTGCTAAGATTAAAGAACCTGCAAATAGTTCAGGAAATTAAGCAGCTTTTAAATTCTTCCCTCCCAGGGAAAGGATAGTCTTCAGGGGTTATTTGTAATCAGAAATTGAGAGCAAAACCCAGCAAAGTTGTCTTGTTGAAATTACGTGTAGGCAGCAGGAAAATCCCTGGCCACCCCATCACTCTTCAACATAAAATCATCCACCAAAGCTACAAGAATTAGGAAAAATCATATCTGTTCTTTTAAAATCCCTTTCTTGATTTTTTTCTGCCATTTCCTCCTGAAAATAAACTTATTGGTAAGACAGAACCAAGTAAAATGATTTATACGTCTGGAAAGAATTGCATTTTGTGTTAAGGAGGTGAATCGCACATCAGATTATGTTGGCACACGCAAGTGAGCTTCAACATTTTAAACTTCTCTTTTCCCTCCCTTCGCTACACTTGCCTATTTTTCTACATTTAGTTGTACTAAACCTCACTTAGCTTCACCAGTTTAATAGGGTCTGGGCAGGCAGCGCATATATGATGTCCTGAAAACACAGTGCCCTATGTAAACAATTGTTTTTGGCAATTCAGAGGTTTCGTGGCAGGATTGCAATTTTTTTTTTTTCTGAAAATCAAATGTTTAGGCCAAAGCTGGAATTGCATGTGCATTTTTATGACCTGGCATATTCAAACATTACCATTGTATGTTTAAAAAGGCAATTTGATCTTTTTTGCTCTTTCTTCTTTGGGCTTCCATCTTTTCTGGTGCCATTGTTTTCTTTTTTACAGTACATTTTCAGATCTTGGTATATCTCTTCAGCATCTGTTTCTCCTCAACTATAATTTTCATTCAAAAATAATAACTCTTTGGTCTCTTTGGACATGTTTTGTTTTGCTCCCGCCTGTGAACTTTGCCAGGGTGTGCTGAAGGTTAACAGTTCCATTTCTGGAATTCTCTTGGATCCCATTTGGAGAAAAGTGCCAAAGTATATAAGGAGGGTTCAAATGTACCTGGGCCCTGCCGAGTCCTTTGAGGAAGGCTTCACATGGCTGCACCCTCCTCCATCTCCCTTCTGTTCTCACTGGGCCAGCCTTCTTCAGGATTCCGTGTGCAAGTTCCCATCTTGCTACACTTGTGATGAGCCTGAAACTGATGTAATGTTGTGTGTCAACTACACTCAAATAAAAGAAATAATAAAAGGAGAAAAAAGAAAGAATCCTGTGGAAAAGAACCTTTAGAGTCACAAAAGGGCCAGAATACTTGTTTCTCTAACCACACTCTGTCATGTTTATTAACAGGTAAAACACTGCTTCTCACTTCATTGAGTTTTCATCTCACATTACCCAGGGTCATGAGTATTTCCATTGCTCATTTATTAATGCTCCCATCAGTTGTCGGCAATGACCAGAGTTGCTCAAAGAGGTTTTCCCACAATTGCTGAAATAATGGAAAGTTTAGGTGAATGACAGAAGTGTTGCTGGAAATGGCCATGAGGGACCTTTTAGGCATGTTTTGCCTGAGGGGCTCTGGGTCACAGATTGCTCCGTTAACATCATATCTGCGCTACAGTACGCGTCAAGCAATTTGCTTTAGTTGTGACTTTCTGTTGCAAGAGGCCATACACTCAACCTAAAGCAGCTCAAGCCAAAAGAGATTTTTGTGGCCTGTATCACTGAAAAGCTCGAAGGTGGGGCTGTCTCCTCGTGCTGCTAAACGTTAAGCCTCAGATGCTGTTGTAAGACCGCCGGCTTCTCTCTATAGATCCCTTGCGTTCTCTCGTTAGTGTTGGCTCATTCCTAGGCAGGCTCTCCCCTCGGACTCACGAGAGGCCTGCAGAAGCTCCATAACTTACATCTTCTTAGTTTCACATCCAGAAGGGGTCATTGCGGTCAGCCACTTGATAGTGGAAGGGTGAGCTGCATGAAACTGGATTTCCAGAGTATCTGGAAAGAGGAGCATGCCTGGAGATCTGACACTCCTCAAGATTAACCAGCCCTGGAGCCATCCTACCTTAAGACTTGTGATGGGAGACAATAATTTATTCTTTTGATTAAATGACTTTATATTAAGTTTTCTTGTTACAAAGGAATTCTTTTTTTTTTTTTTTTTTTTTTGCTGTTTCATCTTTTGGCCTACACTTTCATCTAGTTCCATTATTTTGTTTTATACAGTACATTCAGCTGAAAGCATCTTAAATATTATTGTCATATTGGCTCCAGGTGGGTCACATGCCCCTTCCTGACCATTCACCATGAGAGTATGATGTGTAATTGGCCCCAGCCTAAGATGCCCCAGCCCACTCTGCAGTGGGACAGCCTCCTCCTTCCTGACTGTATGGACTGAACATGGAGGAGGAGAGATACCTCCTGGCAAATGAAGGTATGTTTCCATAAAATAGTGAAATAGATACTAGGAATCCAAGATATCAGGTGTCCAGGACTGCATCCCTTTCAGTGTGCCTTCTATTACACTGTGGCTTTGACCTGTCAGTATGGTGAGTAAGGAGTGTGTAATTCAGCACTTGGTCTGGTAGCCCAGTGTATATAACTTCGGAGGTGTTCAGATCAAAGGCAGATCTGCTGTGCCACTGACCCATCTCACTAGCCCACGAATACTTTTCCTCACTCAGAGCCTCATATCTCCAGCTTTGGAACAGCAGCCATTCTAAGGTCAGGGCAAAGAAAAATGTGGTCCGTGGCCAAGACAGACAACCCTTGAGATGCTAGATAGTCCAGGCCTCTCTAAAAGATATGAGGAAACGCAGACAGTGATTGAAGCTGCACGTACCATCCCATAGGTCCCATGGTTCTCTGGCCCCTTCTCTCATATTCCCTGAAGTTCAGCTGGTCTCATGGGTCTCAGAGTCAGCCTGGGATGTAGAACAGTGGGGCCTCAGGTCAGGCAGCGTCTAGTGATTTCAATTCTGCTGTTGGCTGGAATTCCATCTGTCAAGAAGGTTTTGCAGTCAGCCATTTGATAGTGGAAGAGTTAGTCCATGAAACTGGATTTCCTGCCTATCTGGAAAGAGGAGCACCCCTGGAGATCTGACATGCTCTGTGAAAATTAGGGGTTAGTTTTTGCTATTCCTGGTTAGTCTCTGCTAACCCTAATGCATTTCAATATTTGAGGATTCACACACACACACACACACTCAAAGCAGAATTTTTCTATTTTTTTATCATGACCTTAAGTAACTTCATCAAGAGAATCTAATCAACATCAAACTATTTACTTCCCTCCAAAGTAATTTCCTGTCAATGCACAGACATGCATTTTTACTTAGTTATAATTAGTGTGAACATACTCGTTTTTGTTTAAGAAAGGTTTTCTTTACCTTGGCATTCAGATTTGTTTTCATAGGCGAAGAAAACACTGAGAACTAGAAGGAACCTTCACTGGAGAGTTGGGAGGATTATACAGGGTCATGTTATCCTACAGTTGATGAAACCTTGAAGGACCCCGAATTCCACCCCATATCTCTGATGACCGCCCTTTAGACTAATAGACTCACTGGAGCAGCTTTCCCACACAAAGGCCTCTCCAGTTCTTACTCCACCACACCAAGGGGGGACTCTCCCTTCTAAAGGAAGAAGGAAATCCCACTGTCCAGGTCAGGAGGGTCCAGTATCTGTCACGTGCCTGCACCTCTGGTACCCGCTTCACTGTGTTGTGAAGTTATGTTCAGTGGTTTCCCATGCAGGAAGAAAGCCAAAACCATGCTACTCGGTAACACTTTTCCACACCATTCTCCTCAAATGTCTGCTGCTTTTTTTTTTTTTTTAATAAAATGTAATCACAATAGGTTCCAATCTATCAAAGCGTAAATTTCCCAGTCTTTTCTCCTAAGTCAAGGAAGCAGCAAAGTTAGGTTTAATTAAAAGCAGCAACTATTTGTACAGCTGTCCCTGGGTTCATGGCTCCTAAAAGGATTTAGCTTCAAACCCCGCTGCCCACGTCCTTGGGCTCCTGGTCTGGGCAGTGCCAAACCCGCACTTCCCGAGTCACTTGGGGGAGCGGGCCTCCCCAGCTGTGCCCTGATGCTTCTTTAGCCGCCAGATTCCCTGAGCGCGTGTGGCATGAGCAAAGCAGAGAAGAGCAGAACTTCCACATACACAAGTCCCCTTCTTTTGTTTGGGGGACACGAGGCCTTGAAGGTTACTCCAAGAAGTTGCTGAAAATTCTCCTAGGGTTAGGAAAGGGAGGGAGGAGGATCGGGCTCGGTCTTCCTTTTGTGAGCTTTCTCTGGCTTTTGGCACTTTTGCTCAGGGTAGGTCTTTAACCTGCCACCCCCAGCACCCAAGGCATGAATGATCACTGACAGGCATCCTTCAAAGGAGATGGGGGCGGGGTATCCCTGCGGATAGATGCTTCTGCACCAAGCGGCAGGGTTTCCCAGCAAAGCCCTGGAGAAGAGGAAGAACCCGCGCTCAGCATTGGCTGATTTTCGAGCGCACCGGGAGCAGTGCCTCCTGCAGCCTTGGGTCCGGACACGCCCATTCGGATAGGAATTCGGGGGCCAGCGCTGGCCACCTCCTGCGGGGCAGGCTCCACCCTCGAGAGGCAACAAGGCCAACAAGCGGGTTGGGAAATGTGACCCTGGCGACCCCAAACGCCCCCGCCTCTCTCGCTCACTGCTACACCTGCCCGCGGAGCGCGCGGAGCCGCCGGCAGAGGCGATGGCTAGCCCTGCGCCCTTAGTGGCCTCCATCAGCCACCAAATGGTGGCTCTGCAGACTCTGCAGCTGCTGCAGCAGGAGTGGGGCTGGGGGGACGGTCCGGGCGACCCGGGGATCCCGCGCGATCCAGACCACGTGTCCGCTGCCCCAGCGCGTCGCACAGGCCCGCGGAGGGCCCGGCCGGGGCCGGGGCGCGAAGAGGGGGGAGGGCGGCGGGGGGCCAGGAGTGGCGGGTCTGGGGCGCGGGCAAGCTCCCCAGAAGTAGAAGTGGTGCGAGGCGCCGAAGGGGGCGCGGAGCTGCTGCCCTTCCCCAGGGGTCGGGGGCCCTGCACCCTGGCCCAGATGGCGATGCGCAGCGCGCTGGCCCGCGTGGTGGACTCGACCTCGGAGCTGGTCAGCGTGGAGCAGACGCTGCTGGGCCCCCTCCAGCAGGAGCGGTCCTTCCCCATCCATCTGAAGGTGAGTCTGGCCTCGAGCACCCGGCTGGGGCGCAGGATCCCGCGGCAGGGCGGGGCTGCGGGGCCGGGATAAAGCCCGGAGGGGCCACCCATTGAAAAGCTGAGCGGTCCAGGGGATTCAGCGTCTGTGAGACGGAAGGCGGGAGGTGACAGCCCTGGGACTTGAGTCCAGGAACTCGGGGTCCACCTGGGGCCCAGCTGATTGCGGAACTGAGACACGGGGAGGCCTTGCCAAAACCTTCCTCTGGAACTCCTTTCGCCCTCTCCCATCAATCAGCTTCCTGCTCTAGCCGAAGGCCCTTTCCACATGCGCAGCTCCTGGGATGGAGGACAGCTGTCCCTGCTCCCCCCTTCCAAATTAATAACCCTTACTCCAGAGCCTTCAATACCCCTATTAAGTCCCCCCTGCCTTTTGCATGACAAAATCACCTAGATTTATTTAAAGTTCCTTCACACTTAAGAATCCAAATTATTTTTGCATAAACCCAATTCCCCACAGAGTTCAGAGGCCTTACAGAGTCAACCTAAATTCTCATAAAGTGGGGTGAGAGCGGGGTGGGTCCCGGGTGTCAAAGCGTGAATACTAATGCTAAACTCCTGCTAAGTCACGCAGCTCCTATTTGTAGGGCCCGTTTCCTCTCATGCTACCAAACTGTGCTGGTCCGTGTAGCCTGGGAGCACAGTAGCTGCCTCTCAGGCTGAGTGGGGCTGTGGAAATCTGGAGGTCTTGGGATCCAGTCTCCACCTTGTCATTAACTAGCCTAATTGGTTTAAGGTCACAGATCTCTTTGAGGTCTTCTGGCTTTCCAATTTTGCTTCCTTCCTTCCCCTTGGGAGGCTAGCAGAAGGAAATGAAGGGGGAATGATGAAGAAAGCTTAGAGCAGTTCCCAAGAGTTGTTATTCTTGCTCTACAAGCCAAGGTTTGGAAAAAATTGCTATGTTTTAAAGACTGACTTGAAATTAAATATAATAAAGCCTCTGATACACCCAAAAAAGTATTGTTACTCTAACACGATGGTTTCTCAATCTCCTGCTGTTGACATTTTGGGCTGGATAATTGTGGGGTTGTCCTGTGCATTATAGGTTGTTTAGCACCATCCTTGGCCTCAACCCAGGAGATGCCAGCAGCCTTACCCACCCCCCCAACAAACTGATACAACCAAATATTCCCAAATGTGTGTTGGGGGGAGGGAAAATAAGATCGCCTCCAAAGGTGGAGCACGGCCCCACTCACGTTAGGAAGTTAAAAAATGAAGCTGCATTTCACTAATGATCTCGTGTAGAATGCACCTTTCTTTGATACCACAAAGAAATAAAAAATCCTGCCAATTAAACTATGACGCACCATCTATTGTAAGATCACGTCAGAGATTTTTGAAACGTGAAAAAGGGTGCATCTTAGAATTGCTGAAACAGGAAGGGCTGTGTGATGTTAGGGGCATATACGGGGCACATGTACGTTGGCAAAAGGAGAGACTGAGTGATCGGCTTTACCTTAGGTGATCTCGGAAAGCTTCTTGGAGGAAGTAATCTTTAAAAAAAAAAAATGAATGTTTGTCCCACAGACATGAAAGGGAAAAAACATTTCAGGGGAGCTGTGTGATCCAAGGCCCAGAAGCAATGAAAAGGTGAACGAACTAAAATTAGTTCACTATGGCAGAAGGTAAAACAGGATGCTGGACAGGTAAGTGGGGTCAGATGGCAAGAAAGGCCTGCATGTCATGCAGAGGGCCTTGAATTGTCTTGCAGGCAAAGGTAACCGTTGAAATGACTGAGGCGAGGACCTGACCCTAGATAAGTCACAGCAGGTGAGGTTGCAGTTTGGGGATCAGGTTGGAGACCACTGTCCAAGGGCCTGGCCCAGCTCAGATGCACTGGAGCTCTCTGCTGTGGCCTACAAATCGTGCCACTCGAACATCATGTAGCCATCACTTCTACTTGGTAATCCTTCTAACACTTTCTACTTGACTTTTTGTCTTCAACATTTTCCACCCTTCTCAAGCTTTGTTTATCCAAACCTCAACCGGCTCACTCCTCTTCTGAGAAAATTGAGGCCATCGGACACAAATATCTTCCTCTCTACCTAAAAAATCTCACTTCTACTCATCTTCCTTCTTGTCTCTTATAAAGAAATGTTGTTTGGTCCCCCCAACCCCCAACACAAAGTACTCTTTCCACTGGAGTCTGCTGTTCACCTGCAGGGGAATAATGAGTTTTGAGTGAATAGGGAGTGCTTTCAGAAGGGAGAGAAACAGGGAGAGGTTTCTCTGGATGATTTGCCTCCTGGCCAACATCTTGGAATTTTGCTTGGTTTTCTGTTTGGAGAAAAGGTAATATCTCTATTTGTAGAGTAGTGATTACAAAGAACTTAGACTTGAGGGCACAGTAGTCTGTCTTTCCAGGGGGCTGGTTATCCTGACTTGGCTTCATTATTACTAGTGTTAATTTGACATCTGCATACACTACAAAGTGATCACCCCCATAAGTCTAGTTACCATCCATCAGCATACAGTTGACTGCCTTCACCCATTTCACCCGCCCTCAACCCCCTTCCCTTCTGGGAACCACTAGTCTGTTCTCTGCATCGATGACTTTGCCTTTATTTTGTTTGTTCATTTGTTTCATCTTTTAGATTTCACGTATGAGTGAAATCATATAGTATTTGCCTTTCTCTGTCTGACTTATGTCACTTAGCATAATACTCTTAAGGTCCATCCATGCTGTTGCAAATGGCAAGATTTTATTCTTTTTTATGGCTAAGTAGGGGCGCCTGGGTGGCTCAGTCATTAAGTGTCTGCCTTCAGCTCAGGTCATGATCCCAGAGTCCTGGGATCGAGCCCGGTATTGGGCTCCCTGCTCAGCGGGGAGCCTGCTTCTCCCTCTCTCACTTCCCCTGCTTGTGTTCCTGCTCTCGCAATCTCTGTCAAATAAATAAGTAAAATCTTTTTTTATGGCTAAGTAATATTCCACTGTGTGTGTGGGTTTGTGGGTGTGTGTATATATATATATATATATATATATATATACACACTACCTCTTTATCCATTTATCTATCACTGGACATTTCGGTTGCTTCCATATCTTGGCTATTGTAAATAATGCTGCAATAAACATGGGGTGCAGATATCTTTTAAAATTAGTGTTTTCATATTTTTGGGATAAATGCCCAGAAGTGGAATAGCTGGGTTATGTGGTAGTTCTGTTCTTAATTTTTTGAGGAATCTCCGTACTGTTTTCCATAGTGGCTGCACTGATTTACAGTCCCACCAACAGTGCACAAGGGTTCCCTTTTCTCCACACCCTCACCAACACTTGTTCTTTCTTGTCTTTTTGAAAGTAGCCATTATAACAGGTGTTGGGAGGTATCTCACTGTGGTTTTGATTTGCATTTCTCTAATAATTAGTGATGTTGAGCATCTTTTCATGTACCTGTTTGGCCATCTGTATGTTTTCTTTGAAGAAATGTCTATTCACATGCTTTGCACATTTTTTAACCGGTAATTTATTTATTTTTTTGTTGTTGAGTTGTAGGAGTTCTTTATATATATTTGGATATTAACCCCTTGTCAGATATTTGGTTTGCAAATATCTTCTCCCATTCGATATGTTGTTTGTTCATTTTGGTAATGGTTTCCTGTGCTGTGCAGAATCTAATGAGATTCTGTTTGATGTAGTCACATTTGTTTATTTTTTAATTTTTTTTTAAAGATTTTATTTTATTTATTTATTTGAGAGAGAGAGAGTGTGACAGAGAGCACAAGAGGGGGTAGGGTCAGAGGGAGAAGCAGACTCCCTGCTGAGAAGGAAGCCCGATGCTGGACTTGAACCCAGGGCTCTGGGATCATGACCTGAGCCAAAGGCAGTCGCTTAACCAACTAAGCCACCCAGGCGCCCATATTTGTTTATTTTTGCTTTTCTTTCCATTGCCTTTAGAGTCAGATCCACAAAGACGTTCCTAGGACTGATGTCAAGGAATTTACTGCCTATGTTGTTTTCCCCCTAGGAATTTTATGGTTTCACGTCTTACATTCAAGTCTTTAATACATTTTGCATTAATTTTTGTGTATAGTGTAAAATGGTGGTCTGGTTTCATTCTTTTGCCTGTGGCTGTTGAGTGTTCTTATTACTATTTATTGAAGAGACTGTCCTTTCTCCATTATATGTTCTTGGCTCCTTTGTTGTAGGTTAATTGTCCATATCTATGTGGATTTACTTCTGGGCTCTTAATTCTGTTCCAATGATTCATGTGTCTGTTTTTGTACCAATATCATCCTGTTTTGGTTACTGTAGCTTTGTAGTATATCTTGAAACCAGGGAGCATGGTACCTCCAGCTCTGTTCTTTTTCAATATTGCTTTGGCTATTTGGGGTCTTTTGTGGTTCCACACACATTTTAGAATTACTTGTTCTAGTTCTGTGAAGTAGGCCATTGGAATTTTGATTAGGTATTTCACTGAACCTGTAGATTGCTTTGAGTAGTATGGACATTTCAACAATATTAAATATATATATATATTAATTCTTTCAATCCAAAAATATGGAATATCTTTCCATTTATGTGTGTCTTCTCCAATTCCTTTCATGTTTTCTATATTTTTAAATTAAGAACATGTGGATTGATTTTAGACACGGAATGATTTCAGGAGGATTTGTGCTAATGGAAATAATACCTGTGTATCACTTGGAAGTGTGTGGAAACTATCCCTCTAACATCAATTCTCTCCCACAGTGTTACCCTTGCCACAGAGAGGAGGAGGACTCACTTGAATGAAAGCCCACGGCCCAGATGAAAAGCCTTAGGGACCCAAAGTAGAGACAGCACAGCACAGCCCAGTGATCTGGTCCTGCAGAGCCTTTCAAACCTACCATTCTACTTCCTGCTGTAGGCCCTTGGGCAAAATATTTAGCTTTCTTGTGCCTCAGTCTCCTTGCCTTAAAGTGGGGATAGAGGTATCTAACCTTACAGGGTTATTAGGATAATGCACATGAAGTCTTAGCTAGTGGCTGCCCATACAAACTCTCAATACCTTTAAACTTTTATTATTATTATTATTATTATTATTATTATTATTAACAGGTTGATGCCTCACATTCTCATTGACTATTATTGTTGTGAGTTTCAGTCCTGATATTGATGGATCTGACCCATGGTCTCTATTGATTTTTCTGAGACTGTTGACAAAAGCAAAGTTAGGATGACCCATGGAGAGTTCCAAGAAGCCTCCACTATCCAGAGGTCGGCTTTAGCACATGCCTGATGACTGACTTAGAGATGTTGTCCCCAAATGACTTGCTGATCAAACCACTGAGGCTTAAGGAAGTGAAATTTTCAGGCATGAAGGCAGAGAAACTCCAGCACAATACTAATGGACCTTTTTTATAGCAGTTTACTCTTTTCTTAAAGATACCGACACTTAATATTCTTCCTGAATATTTAGAGATTATCACACATGTGCAAAAACTACATGAAGTGAGTTTCTTTAGAGTGGATAAAAAATGCTTCACAGTACTGAGTCTTGTTAAATTTGTTGGAGAGGCTAGAGTTAACCAGCTAGAAAACATTTATTACAGGAGAAAACTGAGACTCAGAGGAATTTAGGATTTTGCTAAAGATCTCACAGCTGGAAAGTGATGGCCCATGGTTCAAACATGGTTTTATCTGGCTTTTTCTACCAAATCACAGTGCTGGACTAAAGAGGTGTGATGAATGTCATGCAGAAATAAATTCCATGAGTGTGTATGGTTGGTAGACAGGGCAGCGTTGGACGGGCTGTGCACTGCACACTGCTTGGGCTGCAACAGTCACCTTGTAGACTGGGTATCTTGGTCAGCTTGGGCTGTCATGACAAAATGCCATAGATGGGGTGGCTTAAACCACAGACATTTATCTTCTCATTGTTCTGAAGGCTGGAAAGCTGAAGATCAAAAATTTGGTTTCTAGTAAGGTCTTTCTTCCTAGTTCATAGACTGCCACCTTCCTGCTCTGTCTTGAATAGTTTGTCCTCTGTGCATGCAGAGAGGGAGAGAGAGAGATCTTGGATGTCTCTTCCTCTTCTTACAAGGACACTGACCCTATTGGGTTAGGGCCCCACCCTTATGACCTCATATAACCTTAATTACCTCCCTAAAGGTCCTATTTCCAGTACAGTCAAACTGGAGGTTATGTTTCAACACATGGACTTTTTTTTTGTGGGGAGACGCCATTTAACCCATTATACTGGGTGATTTGTGTGTCTCTTTATATGATGGCCACATTACATAGTGACCCAAAGCACCAGGTGAATGTAGGAAATCATTATCAAACTAGTAATAACTATCATGAATGTCTTAGGCACTCACCACTCAGAGCATAGAAATGTGCACAGGACCAGATGGAAGCCAGTCTAGGATTTTAAGAACTGCTAAAAATGACCAACTCACATAGACACCATTAACCAAGCCAATTATGAAGTCACTCTGATTGAGTTTTTCTGTCTTCCTTTGAGAGTCAAAAACACTTATAGTTTCCAAGAGTTCTGCTCTGATGCAAGTTTCATGGAAACTATGGCTGATGCCAACTTTCAGAAGCAGGAGAACTTTCCTGCTATTACAGATTAAACTTGCCTGTGAGTTCACCCATTCCAATTAGCTGATTCTGGTACCAGTTGTTCCATCAAGCTCAGTAATCGTTGCTGGTTTTCTCATTCTACATACCAAGCATGGCAGTTATAAAACCACTGGCTTTGGCTTCACGGTCACTGCTAATGCTCTTTGCAAACTGCAGGTGTGAACATTGGGTCACTCAGAGGAAGACATTGGTGATGAGTGCTTTTTTTCCTCATTAACATGAGTGTGAAGACTTTCTGCAAATTTGGGAATCGTGTCTTTAAAAATTACTAGCAAACTATTGAAGAAATAAATGCTCAGGATTATATGATTAATAGCATAGCCAGCGAATTGCTCTTCATTTGGGATAAAATCGTGGTTTTCTGTGACAAAAAGGCCCAGTGACTACAAGTAGCTTAATTATAGCTTTGTCCTTGCTCATAATGTGAATGATAGGGAAATCAGGACATTTACAATTGCCAAAATGAAAATTTTGGGAAAGATGTTGCAGGAAGGCCCTAAAACAAAACTACTTATGTTTAACATCTTAGTGGAAATGCTGCCGTGCTTTGTTTTATAATTTTGGGATTTGCCTTGTGAGCATACCTGAATTAAGTGCTTATATCCATCACAAAGTGTTTTTAACTGGACTTTTCTAATGAAAATGGTACCATACCCAAAGCAAATGCATAAAAAACCTTAGTTACTTGTGAGCATTTACACTGGGTACACCACAAGTAAAAATGTTTAATTTCCTGTGGACGATAGACTTTTTACGGTGACTGGCAGATACTTTAGTTCTTCATTGAGTGTTTTATTAACACACAGTTACATATCTATTTGAGATTGACCTTGGGTTCAGGCAACTGGTGGCTCCTCTGGGCCCTGTGAATTTGTAGTTCAAAGCCAGATGTTGATGAACCAAGGGAGCAATTTGTAGTATACTGTTTCTGATAGCATGGTTTTCACAACATCCCTCTAAATAAAGAAATGGCATTCCCATTTTAGGTACACATCCAGTATGGAGGATCGTGATGGGTCTGGGGAAGGGATTTGTGCTCCTTTGGGGGGCCCAGCCCTGGGCACCTGTAGTGGAGAGTGGTCTGCTGAAGTTCATTAAGGTCAGGAGGCCCCATCACAGAAAGCTGGGAAGAGCTCTTTCTTCAGTGCTCTCCATAGGGAGCATTAGGCATTCAGGGGGAGCGAGAAAGGAAAATGTGAGAAGAAACAAATTTGTGAAGGCCATTGTAAGAGAGTATAGCTCAAGATGTGACTGTCTTGAAAAGAACCAACTTATTTTAAAGCCAGTGGTGAAGGGGATATGAGCTGACTTAGAGTTTATGTAGATCGAGCAGTGATTTTGAAGGTGATGAGGTAGGAAAAAACCCAAAAATCTTCCTTGTGGATTGTTTAAAAGTGATCTGCATTGTAGAGCCTATAAAGTCATATTGTATTTTTTACTCGATTACCCATTGGTGTTGGTTTCAGAAAATAAGCTTTGAAGCTGACTGTTGATGCCAGATTCTTCTTGCCTTCAAGACTACGGTTTTGATGGGAGTGTTTATTTTCAGTACAAAGCTAAAAAAGTTCCAGCTTTTCTTCCCTTTTGGACTTTGCAGGTGCATTTGCAGTTGCTCAAGGATTCCAGATGTGTGCATTCCTAATAAACACAATGCATAATGCAGAAAAGTGCAAGTGTGGCAGTTTTTCTAAGAGACCTCCCTTATACTGGGCAGGAGAGAACAGAATGGAGGAAGAGAGAGCTCCAGCTAGGGAGGGTCTCTGATTAGCTACGAGTTGGCTTGACATGGGGTGTAGAAGGTTCCACGCCTTGAATATCTTCCAGACAGCCAAACCCTCTCAATTATGTTGCAGGGAAGAGGGATGGACCAACAGACCAATCTTCAGTTTGGATGTGACCAATGCCAATTGGAGCTTCGTTAACACTCAGTTAACCTCAAGAAAAATAGTGTGAATATGGCCAAAAAAGAAACATTCACTTGTAGACATTTTTGTTCCATCTCAAAGCTAGGTTGGTGCTTCCCCTGCTTGCTTTCATGGTATCCCTGCTCATCCCACTGGGGCATCTGAGGCCCTGTAGTTCAAGTTCCCCAGTCTGTCTCCCACCGTGGGTAGTGAGCTGTGCTCTCGGAGTCATCACTGTACCCAGCCCAGTTTCTAAATTTGGGGCGGGTCTTGGATGAACATTTGAGCTTGGGAAGAGAGGATAATTCAAGCTCTGCCCCTCATTTGCTGTGCGACTTGGGTATGTTGCTTTATCTCTCTAAGCCACGTTTCTTCATCGGTCATTCACGGACCATTGTGAGGCTTGAGTGAGACAAGGTAGATCAGAAGCCTAGCTTTGGATCCTGCACCTAGCAGGTTAAGCCAGACCAGTGTTTTTTGTTTTTTTTTTTAAAGATTTTATTTATTTATTTATTTGAGAGAGAGAGAGTGAGAGAGAGAAAGAGCACAAGAGGGGGGAGCGGGAGAGGGAGAAGCAGACTCCCTGCTGAGCAGGGAGCCCGATGCGGGACTCGATCCCGGAACTCCAGGATCATGACCTGAGCCGAAGGCAGTCGCTTAACCAACTGAGCCACCCAGGCGTCCCAGACCAGTGTTTTTAAAATGCTGGCTTGCCATGTCATCTCCATGCTTGGAAGTGATCAGAGACTTTACTGTGGCAGTCAAGGCTCCCACACTAGTTTGTGTCCTCGTTCCCAGCACAAAGCTCTGCTCTTTTCAGACTGGCCTCCTCTCAGTCCCAGTCCCTACTTGACTTCAGGCCTTTGCTTGTGTTGCTCATTCTAACTGGGAGGGCCATCTCTTCCCTGAGAGGCAAAGACTGCATTCCCTGCACCAGCTGTCTTGTGACATCTGTACGGCCTACCCTCATGCCTCATCCTCACCTTCAGTCCCTTCTGCGAAGGCTGGAGCACTCTAATGGTCTTGACCACTTTTTTTTTTTAAATTTTATTGTGGTTAAAAAAAAGAGTGTAACATAAAATTGACCATTTTTAGTGTATAGTTCAGCAGTATCAAGAGCATTCACATTATTGTGCAACCAATCTCCAAAATTTTTTTCATCTTGTAAATCTGAAACTCTGTACACAATAAACAACAAATGCCCATTTCCCCCTCCCCTTGCCTCTGGCATCCACCATTCTTCTCTGTTTCTGTGAGTTTGACGACTCTAAGTACCGCGTGTAAGCGGAATCATAGGGCATTTATCTTTTCGTGTCTGGTTTATTTCAGTGAGCATAACGTCTTCAAGGTCCATTCATGTTGGAGCACATTCCAGAATTTCCTTCCTTTTTAAGGCTAAGTAGTATTTCATTCTATGTATACACCATAGTTTGTTCATCCATTCATTTGTCAATGGACCCTTGAGCTGCTTTCACCTCTTGGCTATTGTGAATAGTGATGCTATGAACATGGGTGTGCAGGTATCTCTTTAAGACCCTGATTTCAATCCTTTTGAATACATATTCCGGAAGTGGAATTGCTGGATCATATGGTAATTCCGTTTTTAGTTTTTTTGAGGAGCCTCCATGCTGTTTTCCGTAGTGGCTGTGTGATTTTACGTTCCTGCCGGCAGTGCACGAGGGCTGCAGTTTCTCCACATCCTCGCCAACACTGGCTATTTTCAGGGGTTTTTTCGATAGTAGTCATCCTAATTGATATGAGGTGAGCTTGGCCACTCTTTTGGAGCCTTAATCTTATTCTGTGTGACATCTCTACTGAACAGCTTGAATAGTTTCATCTCCACCAGTTAGATTCCCACCTTCTATAGAGCATATTGTTCTTTTCTTTTCTGTCCTTCCTTCCCCCTCTCCTTCTTGCTGACCTCCCATCTAGCGGAGTACTTTATGCACAACTTTAGATGGATGGAGTGCCTTATAAATTCAAAGTTTGCATGACCATGAGCTTATTGGACCTTCACAGTCTCTCCATGTGGTAGCTATTTGTTTCCATTTTACACATTAGAAAACTGATTATTCCATAGATAAAATGTCTTGTCCATGGATGGCCTGTCAAAGGGACAGAACCAGGCCTCCGACGGCAAGTCCAGTGCTTGTGAAGGAATAATCCCAGCATCCCAGGGGTCTTTTCAGGTGCCTGGAGGGCTACGATCCTTACTAACATCTGGAAAGTCCTTTTTGCCGCATAGGGTAAAATGCTCACAGGTTTTGGGGATTAGGACATGGACATCTTTGGGAGGCCATTATTCTGTCTACTACAGGGCAGATTTCAGCTAAGAATTAAGGAAAAAATGTTCTGGAAACTAGAGCCAAGAGTTGCCTCCTAAGCACATGGGTTTCTCCTGTGTGGCAAACAGTGTGACACCAGGTATGCTCTAGAAAGGATTCACACATCAGGAAGAGCTTTGTATGAACTCTCTAAAGTGCTTGGATTATGAGTCTATAAATGTCTGTTCTTCTGTAAGGTTGGGTTTTTGTGTTTTTACCAGAACCCCCATTCCATTTCACTGGACATTGGGATATATGTTCTATGTGCCTCAATCCTACTAGGTTATAAGCTTTTTAGAGACTAGGTACTCATGTCTTACTGCTTTTTACCCAGTGTGGTCAATCATGTAGTGGAGACTTCACATGTTTCAAAGAAATGTAACTGTTGCATTAACTGAGTCTGAGGCCATTGCCGCAGTAGATTGGTTGAGTCACTATAAAATGTAAATGCCCCCTATCAGTTTGAACCACTGTAACAACCAATACATTTCATATCCAGAGTCTGAAATTACACAAGGCTTTAGAAGTTCCAAAACCTGTCTTTAGATTGCTAAGTCATAATTTTCTAATTCTGGCAGCATGCTCAAACCCTACGTAGGCTATTTCATCATTTCTGGAAGCATCTGGGACTTGCTAAATAAAAGCTGCTGGGAGGATGTGTTCTGTCATTGAATGGAAAGCACCATATACAAAATCATTATGAATATTGATCATGTGATTTTCTACTGAAAGCCCATGAGCCATTCAATATGACACTGCCTCAATGCTGTGAATTTTTGGCCCCCGCCTATGCAACAGAATCAGTAGAGGTTTGGTTGGAGGCCATGATCATTGGATCCACAGTTGGCCTTCAGACCCTTCAGAAAGGAAGAGAAGCAACCACCTGTTCTATTTTTCCATCCCCAGGCTTAAGAGTCCCATGGAAAGCCTATGCCTATTAATTTGTTTTCTTTGACTGTTAATATATTTGAGAAAGGATTAAGAAGAAATACTGTACTAAAGGAGTAAAATAAAGAGACTTTGCAAAGCTTGCCAGAGATTTGAAGTTTACCCACGGCCTCAGGGACCAGTACAGGCCAGGAGTGGAATTTTATTATATGTATACTTTCCCCAAACGATGCCTTCTTTGATTCTTTACAGTAAACGTGAAATTGACTTCAGATTTTAGGCCCACAAACATATTTTTAAAGGCATTTTAATCTTATTTGGGTGATGAATGCCTTTGCAGACTGGCTAATAGGCACACGTCAGCACACATTTCAGTGGTTCCTTCAATTTTGAATTTCCCTTTGCATGTTGTCTTTGATCCTTCCACTTTGTACTTAGAGTTGGATTACTTCTATAAAGCAAGCAGACAATTTCCCTTGATGTGGATCTAGGGGAAGTAGTCCAGAGGCATATTTTTCCCCTCCACTTTCCCGTTCCCAAGCAATATGCTCCAGGAATATAGGTTACTCCAAAAACTATGGGAGAGATTATCTAAGTAGCCCCTTGATACCTTCTAAGCAGAAATGAGCAACACGCAAAGGCAGGGAAGCTAGAATGCTTTAAAGAGGAAGAAAAAACAAGAAGCATGGTAGCCTGTGAATACTTGAGTAAAGAACTATGGCCTGTTGTGTTGATCTTTCTATCCCAGCACTTTACTCACACTGGGGTCCTGCTGCCATTGTTGGCCAAACTCAATAGATGAAAGTTTGTTTTGTTTCCCAGAAGATGTTCTCTAATAAACACTTTGCCAGAGACCCAGGTCCTTCTAACCCAAGTGACAGAGTTTTTGTTAGGGAGAAGAATAGCTTCTCTTTCTACACAGAATTAGGAAGAAAACTCTAGTTTCAAACTTCAGTTCAGTATTCTATGGTGACTAACATAACAATAAAATTTAAAAAATTAAAAAAAAATTAAAAAAATTAAAAGAACAAAAAAACTTCAGTTCAGCTTTTAGCTCTTTCTTTCATTTTCTTTTGGATTATGTTTTTTCTTTTCCTAAGTTCTTGAGTTGAATTCTTAGCTCATGCTTTTTCAGTGGTTATTCTTTACTTAAATAGCATTAAGTGTATGAATTTCTCAATGCAGGTGTGTCCCACAAGTTTGTGATATATTATGTCCATAATTGTTCAGTATAAAGTATTTTAAAATTTCAATTATTTTTTCACTGATCCATGAATTATTTGGAAGTAGATTTTTAAGTCATGTATGTATTGGGAAGGTTATGTTATTGATTTCTCATTTATTTGCATTGTGATTTGTATGATATAGACTTCTAGATATTCATTAAGAATTTACTTTTGGCATATTATAATACAGTCAGCTTTCATAAATATTCCATATATCTTTGGGAAAATTTGTATTTGCTTATCTTTATTGGGCCAAGCTTGTGATTAGTGTTTCAGTCTTTTCTCTCCAGGCTGATCATTTTGTTGTTTGATTTATGTGTCTTAGAAAGCTGGGTAGAAATCAGTTTTTTTATGTTTATGGATTGAATGTAAATTAAGATAATCATATTAGGCACACACAAAGTACAAAATTGTTATACCTTCTTGGGGAATAGTTCCTTTTATTAACTGTAGCTTATTTTATCCTTAATAATGATTTTCCTGGCTTTGTTTTGGCTTCTCTTTGCTTTGTATATGTTTTAGCATTCATTTACTTTAAGTCTTTAGGTATTTTTAGTTTTGAATGTGTTTCTTGTAAAGAACTTATCAACAGATCTTTTAAAATCCAATCTGGTAACCACTGTATTTCAAAAGTTGTCTGATTTGGTGTTTTCTGTTCCCCTTGATTTATGTTTATATATTTCTTCATTTTTACCTTCTAAAAATAGAATCAATTAAGTTTTAATATTCCTTTTGTCTGCTGATTTTGAAGTTTTACATATTATTTCTGTCCTTTAATGATAACCCTTACATTTCTCACACGCATACTAAAATAAGTCTGAAATTTATCAACTTTGCCACCTTTCTAAATAGTACAATGCCTTAGAATGCCACTCCATCCCACATGTTACTACTATTCAGCATTTTCGAACCATCTTGCTTTTGTAAGTCCCAAGTTAATTGTTATAATTTTGGTTTTGAACAATCAATTCTTTAGATTTACATTGTATTTTTAAGTTTCTTTGTTCATTGTTGCTTCTTGTGTCTCATTCTTTCCTTTTGAATTGAATGTCCCCTTTCTGAATTATATCTCTAGGAAAATATGACAGTGAGGGTGGTAACGCCTGTTGTCCTTTTAAATGAAGGCATATTTATTTTGCCCTGATGTTTAATTAATAGTTTTGTTGGATTAAAAAAAATT
The DNA here is from genome assembly GCF_964656455.1 of Halichoerus grypus. Classification (NCBI taxonomy): domain Eukaryota; kingdom Metazoa; phylum Chordata; class Mammalia; order Carnivora; family Phocidae; genus Halichoerus; species Halichoerus grypus. The sequence goes on along the minus strand of NC_135715.1, from coordinate 59,915,123 downwards.
CTATGTTGACACTTATTTGAAAACGTATCCCATTCTTTTCTGACTTCAATCATTGTAGCTTAGTAGGTGGCAGTCTGTCTTGTCATCCCTTGAAAGCCATCAGGCTTCCCCCCCACCCCCCGGTTGCTTTTAAGAGTAGTTTTGCCTTAATAAGTTTAGATTTGAATCTCATTTTACTTCCTGAATCTATGTTCATGAACCTGGATTCATGTTTTGGATCAATTTTGAATAATTCTTATTCATTATTCTCTTTAAATATTGTCTCCCCTCTTCTCCCCCAACCTCTCTCTTTCTCCTGGAAGCGTATCTGTTGGGCTTCATCATTTATCATCCATGTTGTTTAACTTCCCATTCATAATGCCTATGTCTGGCTTTTTATCTTACATTCTGAGTAATTTTCTCATATTCATCATCCAGTTTACTATTCCTCAGTTCGAATGTATTCAGGTGTTTAAATTGTCTATTGAGTTTTTAATTTGTCAAAATAGTTGTTATTTCTGGAAATGTATTTGGTTCTTTTCCAAGCCTGTTTTTACTTAAAAAGTGTTTTATTCCTTCTTTTATATTTTTAATCACTTTAAACATATTTTATAGTTTCTAGCTGAAATACTTGGAAATTCTGCCCTGTATTAGTATCTGCTGTATCATGGTGGATATGTTAAATTTCATATTCTGAGTTTGTCTTTGACAGAGTATTATGGGAATACTTCTGTGGGGCATGGGTTATGGATGTGTCCCCATGGAACAGGCTTTTATTTCCTTTTGCCATGTATCCATGGATATTTCAGCCCAGTTCCAATTTTTAAATTAATTTCTTAGCATGAGTGTTCCCAGAACATGTATATGGTATAGAGGGCAGCTCCCAACTTCAGCTGTTGTGTAGTACAGGTCAACAGTTATGCATTGTTGGGGCAAGTTTATCCTCTACCCCAAACCCAGCTCCAGATTAACTTTGTTTTTTTGATGAATATTGGTGGGCAGCTAAAATAATCTACTTTTCCTTTATCTCTGGCCCTTAGGGATTTCCACTGTTTTCTTGCAATATCAGAAAGGATGTTTGCTCTGTTTTATTTAGAATTCAGTTTCCCCAAAGGGTTTTGGGGAAACTAAGTGTGCCATGTTACCAGAACTGGAAGTCTGTGGAGAGTCATTTACATGTATTTAAAATAAATTATATATTCAACACTATCTCTGATATGGAATAATTTTATTTGTTTGTTTGTTTATTGGAATAATTTTAGCATACCATTTCTATACAATGGATTTTAGAATGTGAAACATTTAGGAATTAAAAATATATTTAGTTATTTTGTTCTTTTAAACTACCTGGGAACTATTCTTTCTAAATTTGCATTGGAAAGTTCTTGACTCTGTGTTCATTAAATACCAAATCCTGTGTTGGAATTTTGAAGACTATGAGTATGGAATAATAGGAACAGAGGCTGTTTGTGTATTCTTTAAAGCTCTGTTAGGAACAAATAACAGAAACTCAACTCTAAATGGCTTAAGTAAAAAAGGCATATTTATTGACTCAGATAACCAAAAAATCCTGGGGTTTATTTTTCAAGTATAGCTGGATCAATATGCTCAGAGAATGTAATTAGAATCAATCTCTTTTAATCGCTTGGTTCTTTTTTTTTTTTTTTTTTCAGTGCTGGCTTCATTCTCATTTGGATTCTCCCCTTATGGTGGCAGGATGCCTTCCAAAAGCCCCAGTTAAAGAGAGCTTCTCTTTCCCAGTCTAACAGACATTCTAGAACTGTGGCTTATTGGTCTGTGTTAGGTCACCTGTCCATTCCTGACCAATCCAAAGTGATTGAGGGGTCTCTGATTGGCCTGGTCCCTGGAGTTGTAGAGTGGGTGGGTCAGCTTTGGTCAAATCACATAGGCTGAGAATGGAGGACAGTAGTTCTCTCAGAAAATAATTGAGGTCCTGTGATGGGAAGAAATGGGAATGGAAGCTGGGTACACAAAACACAACAAATGTCCCCATAACCCATCTAACTGCTTGTGTTTGCTGTTCATTTCAGGATAGTGTTGAGTTTAGAAACATCTGCAGTCATCTGGCTCTACAGATTCAAGGACAACAGTTTGACAGAGATTTGAATGCTGCCCACCAGTGTTTGAAGACAATAGTCAAGAAGCTGATTCAGTCACTTGCTAATCTTCCTTCAGATGCCCACGTGGTAGCCTGTGCTTCTTTGAGACAGATCTTACAGAATCTCCCAGACATATGATGTTCAAGACACCAGAATTAAAACCATAGCTGGTACGGCCAAGAGAACTGGGTATCTTACGTTCCTAACTGAATCAGCAGACAATGGATGCTTTTATCCCCAGTAAGGAGAGACTTGATGACATATACAGCAGTCTGACCAATGGCATCTGTACCCTTTAGATTATAGCATGTTGGTGAAAATTTTTTAAAGCAGTAGTTCACATTTTTAAGTATGTTGAGATATTTGCTTACTTTTTGATTGAAATCTATTCTACTTTGTGGAACTGATTGGATTATATATGTATATATTTACTAATTCATATTAAGTATTAGTTTTGATCAAATGATACATTTATCTATACTTATATTAATGTAGGCCTATGTGGTTTAATATGGTTATTTAATATGGTTATTTATATATGGTTATATGATTAAAGCTTCATGGTTCTTAAAATTATCTTGAATAAATAGGATATTTGATAATTGATATGTTCTACTTACTGAGGATTTCATTTTACGTTATGAAAATCATCTTTAGATGTTGTAGGACCACATGTGTCAGTAATTATGAGTTCCAATGCTGGCATTAATAACTTACTGTTGGACAGGAAAAGAATTGCTTCTAAGCCTTGTGCTTTCATATACTGATTTGTAAATTTACAATGATAATGAGCTATGAAGTACCAAGGATATATGATATGTAAATACAAAGTACAGTATTATTAAAGTCTCATGTGGAAACATGTAGCTCTTCTTACTGTTTCTAAATATTCCAATTGAAATAGGAAATTCTTGTGAAAAACAGGAGGGAGTGGATACCCTGGCAGGTTTCCCTAAATATTTAGAGCTAGGAAAAGAGAGGCTAACTTTTTTTTTGCACCAATGATCTGAACATGCTTAGGAAAAACTAAATTTCCTGTTGTTTAATGATGACTGTATTGAGAACCAAAGTAAATTGCAATGCTGCCTTTCCCTTAAAAGTTTAATAGAAATGGCATCAGATTTAGAAAAAAGAGTACACTGTCTACGTGCAGCTTATTTTCTGAAGGAATTAAAAACTAGGTCTGTATGGTGAGAGTAGATCTGCTTTTAAAAAATAAAGTGTTAGTAGTAATCAAAGCCTTTTAAATTCCACATATTCTAATCCTAGTTGGTTCCAAAATTTTATCCCAGGATATAATGATGAAAGGTAAATATATTCCTTCTCTTTAGATGTAACTGACCATTCCATAGAAGAGAATTACATTTATGGGACTGAATTCTAAATGAAAGATGAAAGGTATGTGTCTGTGCGCGTGTGTGTGTGTGTGTGTGTGTGAGTGTGTGTGTGTGTGTGTGTGTGTGTATAAGGGTGAGGTGGGCCAGAAAAGAAGGGCATTTATTTCTTGGAAAGAGTCTTTGGTACTTAGTTCTCTCATTCCTAGGAAACATTGTATTCTGGGACTGTCACCATATTTTACAGTGAAGTCTTTCTTTCCCTGGGGAAATTATCCCAGGACTGTTCTCTAAAGACCTATCATTATTTATAGGCTGCCTTCCCCATTGTAGTCAATAGCTCTCTCTAAATAAATATTAACATTAAGGCTTTTTTTTTTTTTTTTTACTCTCATCCCCAAGAAATATTGAACATTTTTGCTTCTTTCTATCTGTTCTTGTGTTTTTTCCCCCTCATTTTGCAATGTGTTTCCCATAGACGAATTAAAACCCTATTTCATACTTTAAGTCCTGATTTACCTACCACCTCCTCATTGCACTCTCCTGGATCATCCTAGTAGGACATGGGTTCTTCTTCCTCTGAACTCATACTGGTATTATTACATACCATGTTATACCAAGGCTACTGGTATACTTGCAACCAAGATCAGCTTGCTGAGGGCAGGGATTATTTTAGACATATTTGTATATTGCATAACAACTACAATTCTAAAAGTTCTTTGACTCTACTAGAACTTCTGTTGTCTTTACCACCTTTTCACACTGCCCCCACCTCTTACTTCTGTGGCTTATGTGCTATGCTCAATTTGTATGATCATTTGGTTGTGCATGCCACCAACTCCCTTCTTCTCTTTTCCTTTGGTTGAATGCTGCAGACAAAACTCCATTCCTGGTCAAGACAACTCTCTGCTTATTCCACATCTCTATATGAGTTCTGAATGTAGCTTGAGTACAACACACAGCCATGCAAATTTCACTTCAATTCATGGCTCCCAATCTCAAGGGGCCCTCATGTTATCCATTAGTACTACTTCATTTCCTAGACCTGCAATATCCAGTATGGTAGCCATTGGCTACGTATGGCTATTGAGCACTTGAATATGGCTCGTCTGAACTGAGATATGCTTGAAAATGTAAAATGCACACTGGCTTTTAAGAAGTTAATGCTAAAAAAAAAGAATGTAAAAGATCTCATTTTTTAATACTGATACATGCTGAAATGATAATACTTTGAATATATTTGGTTAAATAAAATATATTATTAAAAATAATTTTACCAGTTTTATTTTACCCTTTTAAGGTGGCTGCTAGAAAGTTTGAAATTCCGTACACAGCTTGCATTCTATTTCTATGGATAGTGATGTCCTAGAAAATTCACTAGATAATTCAATGCTGTGCTTGACAATTTACTTTCTCAGGAAGGTTGTTCCACACCTTCTCACACTTGTTCCTTCTCCATTCTCCTCATTCTCAGCTGATGACCTTGTCTTTCATTGCATAGGGAAAATAAAAGCCCTCAGAAAAACATGTTCATCTTCACACTAACAGATCAACCATATACTGAGTTCCCCTTTGTTATAAGAAAGACATGTCCTACTCCTGCCCAAAGCTGACTGACCACTCAGGCACTGGACCCTGTTTCCTCTCACTTACTTGAGCACTTCCCTTTTGTACTCATTCTTTTGCCTGCAGTATCAATTCTTGCCTCTCAATAGGAGCATTTCTATCAGCGTGCTATTATCTTATAGTAATTCCTCCAATCTTTGAAAAACAATTCCCCCAGCTACTACTTTATTTCTCTCCTCCCCTTAAGAGGAAAACTCATGGCAGTTGTCCAAATTAGTTGTCTACAATTCTTTTTTTCCCAATTCCCTTCTGAGCTCACTCTAGATGAATTTTGTGCCCACACTCCACCAAAAATGTTCTTGTCACGATTCCCATTGACTGTCCACTGATAAATTCAATGGTAAATTCTCAATCCTCATCTTACTTGATCTATCAGCAGCTTTTGACATGGTTGACTACTCCCTCCTTGAGTCATCTTATTTTGGTTTTCAGGTCAGCAGACTTTCTTGATTTTACTTCACTAACTCACTCCCAGAACTGTTTCTTATTTCCTCCACATTGCCCTGACTTCTTAATTTTAGAGTTCCTCAGTCTTGGTCTTGGTCCTTTTTCTATTTTACACTTACTCCACAGTGATTTAAAATACCAGCTATTCACCAATGATGCCAAGACATATGTCTTTCACCCTGAACTCCAGATTCCTGTAGCCAAATCACTATAGAGTATCTCTACTTGAATGTTTAAAGGGCTTTTCAATTCCAAAACAGAATTCTTGATCCCCAAATCTGCTTTTCTCCCCACCACATCTTCTAACTCTTACTTGGTGGTGACTTATATCCTTCCAGCCACATACACAAAAAGAACATTAAAATCATCCTTGACTCTTCTATTACTCTCACATATAGCCACTCAGTCAGCAAATCCTAATGGCTCAACCTTCAAAATATATCCCAAATCATATCACTTCTCACCATCTCCATAGCCACTACGCTAGTCCTACTCCTGCCTGCAGTATCACAGTACTTTCTTCAATGGTCACACTAGTTCAGTGCCCTCTCCCTGTTATTTATTCTCTATCAGTCACAGTAGTATAAATCAGACTGATTACTCCTCTACTGTCAAGCCAATGGCTTCCCTTTTTACTCAGAATAAAATTCAAATTCTGCCTCTGACCCATCTCCTACTACATTTCTACTCTAACAACATCGGTTCTCACCTCTTCAAACACAACTAGTTTTAGGGCCTTTGTGTTACTCATTCCTCTGCCTGAAAGACTTCTCTCCCAACTACTTCAAGTAGGTCTCTACTCCAATGCCCCTCATTAAAGAGGCCCTCCCTTATCAAAGATAGCATCCCCTGTCACTCTCTTATCCCTTCTCCCTGCTCTGTTTTCTTCATAAGGCCATCCTGTAATGGCCTAAATTTATGTGCTTATTGACCATTGTAGTGGATTGAATGGTGGCCCCCAAAGGGTATGTCCATGTCCTAATCAGTAGAATGCGTGACGATTACCATATATCCCCCCCAAAATAAATATGACCTTAGATAGTAACAGAGGTGATTACATTACAGATAATGAAATTAGATTTTCTGAGATTATCTGAGTGGACCCTAAATGCCATCAGAAGTGGTGTTTTATTGGGGGATTTGATCCCTCCAGTATTCTCCTAGTCTTACATCTTTCAGTAACTATCTAAACACAAAGAAAAAAGTTAAAAGGACAATTTTAAGGATTAAATTATTTAGAACATTTTGGTTAAGTGTTGGGTTAAAAACAGTCATGTAGCTACTATTCAATAAATGGTTAATGATCATGATGCTCATTATAACAATGACAGGGCCAGACAAAGTCACTCTGAAGAGTAGTCCTTTTTTCCTCAGCTTTTCCTTGTAGTCTTCTTCCTCTTTCCCTTTACCTCGAATGTTACATAAGTGTCTGTCTAAAAAGACACATTTTAAACTTTATTATTGTGGGCTATTTTCTTCCATAGCCATATCATCATCATCATCAACAACAACAATAACAACAATCTTAATAAAAATTCCCACATTTTTGTGACTCCAGCAATGTCTGGAGAGATTTGGCATCTTGGAGTCAGGCTGTAGTTTTTTTGTTTGTTTGTTTAAGACCATGTAGTGCCTTAAGCAGTATGTGATATTTGCATAAGGACAGATTCTGGATGTCTCTTCATAATGCTGAGAAAAATTTGAGTCATCTGATATTTTCTCTGTTGGATTTCTTTGGATACTTCATGCTTCTATTCCTCTAGACTCTTATGTTTCAAAGCTCCATAACAGATTTCTGGATGGTGGAAACACATTTGCTTATGGAATAAAAATAGGGGCCATACTGGGAACTTCCTAAGTAGGGATGGACAAACAATGACAAGATGGTATCTACACACCTTCTCTCTTCCTTAGATGGTCTCCTCACTGCTTTCTCTACTTCTTTGGAAGTTCCATGAGCTTCCAGATCAAACTCCTCTACATCTTTTGATGGCATGCCTTATGCTGACATAGAAACTATCTTCAGGTTCCTTTGGCTGTGTTCCATTTTCTTTTGCCTCTTCTGAATCTGTTCTCTTCCCCCATATAAGTGCTCTCTCACTCTTCTAACTGGCATAGTTTCTCTCCAAAGTAGGTTAGTGTTCTTGGTTTAAATGAAGGCCTTTGGTGAGTAGAAAACTGTAAGATACTTGTTTCATACAGAGCATAGGACTGTGAGAATCAAGTCATTCACATCTAAAAATTCCCTCCAACAGTCAGCACCATTTTTCATTGTTCTTCATGCTCCAGTGCCAGATACTTATGTAGTAAATCTATCTGAGAGGAATATAAATTCTTTGGACCCATGAGTTTCAAGACACATTTAATTTAGCAGAACTTCAAATAAGAAGTGTTCTATATAATCTGGGTATCCTAACTAGGGATCCCAGTATTCTATTCTACAGCCAAAAAATTTACCACAGTCCTGGTTGCACTTAAATACACATAAGAACCAAAGGTCTGGGCTATGATAGCCCTGGCATGTGTTACCAGAGAGTTTACCTTTGTCTGATGTGACTTGTTTACTACTATACTCAAGAGAAGTGATATTTAAAGCTGAGCCATAGTTTATAAGTTTCTCTTCTTATAGATAAGCTCATATCTGATCTTAGTCATAAGTCAGGAGATACTTTCAAGATTGGCAGAAATTTTTCCAGCACAGAAGTAACACTAATTGTTCCCCTTGCCTTGGTGAAGACTTTGATAATCATTATGGATTCATTGTCTTTTTCCTTAAAAAAGCATTAAGAAAAGTCTATGGAGCTTAAAGAGTATCTGGTACAGAAGTAAATTCACAGTGATCCTAGATACAAGTCACAGAAAACCACTGACTTAAGTTTGATCCAAAGAGAAGAAAGGAGGTTCTACAAAATCCCCTTCTCTTTCCTGCATGTGTCACTGCAGCTCTGAATGTAGCGTAAGAGTACAGGATACACTTGGAACAATCTGGTGTGTGTGTGTGTGTGTGTGTGTGTGTGTGTGTGTGTGTGTGTGTGTCTGGGCTAGTGGGAAGGCAAGGAAGTACATCTGAGGTGAGGTGCTATAATCCCAAACATGAAGAAAGCAATAGAATAATTTGGAAAGTTAACGTCCTTCGAGATATCCACTGACTCACCTTGAAGAGTTCATCAAATGAGTTTGGTTCATTTGTTGATTTGCTCAAATGAAAAATACAGTGATTCTCACACATGAAACTGTTCATGTCACCTTTATAATTTGGGTAGTGCTGATGTGACAGGTATTTTATACACAATCTCATTCAATCCTCTGTCTTCAGCATCTTGTCCTCTCAGTCTCAATCTTCTCCATGTCTTGGACCATATTCCATAGAATTTGAGGGCAAAGGCATTCATAAGGCTATTAACTGCATTATGGTTTTTGTATCTAAACACTATTTTATACATAAATAAATGGATGTTGGTTTCTGGTTCTTTTTCTCAATTTTTCATATTTTCTTTTGCCTTTCATATAGTCTCAGACTATATGACATTTGTTAGTCACCTATTTCCTGTGTAACTCAGAATTGGACTATATGTGTACATAGCAGGGATACTGTTTACACGCACATTGAATGAATAGTTATACCTAGAAGAATATGAATAAAGCTCTTCTATCCATTTTCCTGCCTTGAGGCAATGTTGTTTGAAAGACCAAAAAAGGGAGAAAATGAGATAAACCTTGTAGAGCTTTTAAAACTCTTGGAATTTTCTAAGTGTTGAGAACTGTAAAAGTGTATTATGTTATGTTAATGAGGTGCTTTTGGAAAGCACCACAGGATGGGGGCTAATTGCCAGTGGAATCAATCTTGTGTTTAGAGAGTTGGAACTTTCAGTCCCACCCAACCTTCTGGGAGGAGACAGGGGCTGGAGGTTGAACGGAGAGCCAGTGGCCAATGATATACCCAATCATGCCTATGTAATGAAGCCTCCATAAGAACACAAAATGTGACAGAGTTCACATTTTGAACGTGTCTCAGAATTGAACTATATGTGTACGGAATACAGGAATTCCTGCTACATACACATATATATAGTTCAATTCTGAGACAACGTTCTGAGCTTCCAGGTTGGCAAACTAGAATGCTTCCATGTGCCAGGCTCCAAACTTCATGAGGGCAGAGCTCCTTTCCTTGGGACCTTGCCCTGTGTATCTCTTCATTGGGCTATTAATTCATATCCCTTAACATCCTTTGTAATAAACCAATAATCTAGTGAGTGTTAGTTTCCTGGGTTCTGGGAGCAAATTAATAGAACCCAAGGAGGAGCTGATGGGAACATCTGGTTTTCAGCCAGTCAGTCAGAAGCACAGGTATCACCTGGGGCTTGGGACTGGCATCTGAATTAGGGAAGGCATTTTGTGGGACTGAGCTCTTAACCTGTGGGTTAACTTGATGCTTCCTCTGGCTGGAAGTAGCAGAATTCAGTTGAACTGTAGAACACCCAGCTGGTGTCAAAGAATTGCATAGTGGTGTGGAGGAACCCCTCCACCCCCAAACACACATACACATTGGAACTGGTTCTCAGAATTGATGTAATTTCCCTCATATTTTTGCTTAATTATATGTAAATGGTTGCTATGTTACCTACACCACTCTATATTACGAAATTCTGCATTTTTTTGTAGCCACTTTAACAATTCTTTCTGTTCTCAAAACCAAACTTTTGAATTTTCTTATAAAAAGGTGGGTATTTTTGCTATTTAGTAGTATCAGGAGCTATAAAGTTAATGGGCCTGGAATTACTGTTATGAAGTTGCATTGACTACTGTTTTGCTCCTATTCTCAGGGCTTGCTTCGACATTAAGTCACAAAACAGTCACAAACTCACATGCAGCCTAAGTGGGCCTGTGGGACAGTTTACTTCAAATTTATTCATTAACTTTGGTCTAACTCTATGCAAAACAGCATCTATTCTAAATGCAATCTGTAGTTGTTCATTGTTTCCAGGTGTTTTGATGACTGAACCTGCTCAATAGTTGATCTGGTCAGTATGGAAATAACTGAAAAATAATTGACAACAAATCCAATCATGTTCAGTAGGAGTGTGTATGTATGTGTATATGTGTAATCTTCTATATCAATATATACATAATTTTAGGTGTCCCTTCTCATTTTCTTTTATTCATTTCAGTAGGCTCAAAAGGACTGTGAGTGGAAAGATTTCTCTATTAGCAATGGGTACCGGTAAAAATAAGAAATTCCAGAGTGACATCTAGTTCTAAGCAATAATTACTTATCTAACACATTCCCAAGCGGGTTTTTTGAGCACTGACTAATTATTACATCACAATTTCCCAGAGTGCTTTAGCTACAGGTTTTAAAACTGTTTACTACAAATGAAGTGAGTTCCTGGGAAAATGAAAGGCACTTAGCAAAATCAATATCACTAGCAAAGAAAAGAATTTGCCAAATAAATAACTCAGGTGCTTTTATATGTATCCAGGTTACTCTTTGTCATGCATCTATTTACTTGTTAATCTTTTACTTTGAAATAATTCTAGATCTATAGATTATATTCATAGATTATCCAGAGACTATAGATTCATAGGAAGTTGCAAAATACAGCACATGGGTTTTGTGAACTCTTCACCCAACTTTCCCCCATGATGCCATCTTATATGATGGTGGTACAACAGCAAAACTAGGAAACTGCCATTGGTATAATAGTGCTAACCAGATTACAGACCTTACTCAGTTTTCATCAGTTTTTACATGTCCTTGTGTGTGTGTGTGTAGTTCTATGCAATTTGATTCCATTAAAAATTTCTGTCACCACCACCACAATCAAGATACAGAGCTGTTCCATCACTCCAAGGACCTCTCTTGTGCTGCCCTTCTACAGTTGAACCCACCTTCTCCACTCACTATATCTCTGTCCTCTGACAATCACTAATCTGTTCTCCAGCTCTATAATTTTGCCTTTCAAGAACCTTATATAAATGGAATCATACAGTATGTCACCTTTTGAGATTGGATTTTTATACTAAACATAATGTCCTTGAGACCCATCCAAACTGTTGCATGTATCAATAGTTTTTTCCTTTAAATTGCTGAGCAGAATTCTATTTCTATTTATTTTTAAAATTGATTCTTGCCACAGCACATTCCAAAAATGGGATTTAAGGGGCTAACTAAAATAGATGCAGTATAGCAAAATAAAAATATGTAAGGAGAAAATCAGAATCAGGAATAAAAAAATAATATGCTCATGGATTGGAAAAATTATTATTATCAAAATGTCCATATTGCCCAAAACGATCTACAGATTCAATGTAATCCCTAGAACAAGTAATCCTAAAATCTGTATGGAACCATAAAAAAAACCCAAATAGCCAAAGCAGTCTTGAGAAAGAAGCACAAAGCTGAAGGTATCATAATCCCAGATTGTGACACAAAGCTATAGAAATCAAAACAGTAAGGTACAAGCACAAAAATAGATACATAGATCAATAGAACACCCTAGAAATAAACCCATGCCTATATGGCCAATTAATTGATGACAAAGGAGGCAAGACTATACAATGGGGAAAAGACAGCCTTTTCAATAAATATTGTTGGGAAAACTGGACCGCTACATGCAAAAGAATGAAACTGGACCACTTTCTTATACCATACACAAAAATAAACTCAAAATGGATTAAAAACCTATATGTGAGACATGAAACCACAAGACTCCTAAAAGAAAACATAGGCAGTAATCTTTGACATCAGCCTTAGCAACATATTTAGAAATATGTCTCCTCAGGCAAGGGAAAAAAAAAGCAAAAATAAACCATTTGGACTATACCAAAATAAAAAGTTTTTGCACCAAAAAAGGAAACCATAAACAAAGCAGAAAGGCAACCTACTGAACTGGAGAAGATATCTGCAAATGATATATGTGTTAAGGAGTTAATATCCAAAATATATAAAGAACATATACAACTCAAAAAAATATCTGATGAAAAAGTGGGAAGAGAACCTGAGTAGACATATTTCCAGAGAAGACATACAGATGGCCAACAGACACATGAAAAGATGCTCAACATCACTAATTATCAAGGAAATGGAAATCGAAACCATGAGATATCATCTCACACCTATCAGAATGTCTAGTACTAAAAAGATAAGAAATAACAAGTGTTGGCGAGAATATGGAGAAAAGGGAACTCTCACGCACTATTGATGGGAATACAAATTGTTGCGACCACTGTGGAAAACAATATGGAGATTCCTCCAAGAATTAAAAATAGAAATACCATATGACATAGTAATTCCATTACTGGGTATTTACTCAAATAAATGAAAAAATTACCTCAAAAAGACATATGCATCCCTGGTTTATTGAGCATTATTTACAATAGCCAAGATATGGAAGTAACCCAAGTGTCTATCCATGGATGAATGGATAAAGAAAATGTGGTATATATATATATATATATATATATGTATATATATGCAATGGGATATTACTTGGCCACAAAAAAGAAGAAATCTTGCCATTTGTGACAACATTGATGGGCCTAGAGTGTATTATGCTAAGTGAAATAAGTTGGTCAGAGAAAGACAAATACCATATTATTTTACTTATATGTAAAATATAAAAAGCAAAACAAATGAACACACTTACAAACAAACAGACTCTTAAATACAAAGAACAAAGTGGTGGTTGCCAGATGGAGGCAGGTGGGGGGATGGGTGAAATAGATAAAGGGCATTAAGAGGTACAAACTTCCAGTTATAAAATAAGTTATGAGAAACAAACTGAGGGTTCTAGAGGGGAGGGGGGAGGGGTTAGCCTGGTGATGGGTATTAAAGAAGGCACGTACTGAATGGAGCACTGGGTGGTATAAACAAACAATGAATCATGGAACACTACATCAAAAACTAATGATGTAATGTATGGTGATTAACATAACATAATAAAAAAAGAATAAAAAAATAAGTTATGAGGATGAGAAGTACAGCATAGGAAATATAGTCAACAATATTGTAATAATTTTGAATGGTGACCAATGGTGATTATATTTATCCTAGTATCACAATGAATTGTTAAATCAATATGCTGTACACCTGAAACTAACATAACACTGTACATCAATTACACTTCAATAATAAATTTATGATTTTTCAAAAAAATTAATATGAAGGCAGGACTAAGATAAGCACACAAAATACATATAAAAAGTTGCTAGAAAATTTGGCTGTCAGCTTTTTGGCAGTCACTACAAGAGAAAAACAGCCGGTTATACAACTCATAGTCTAAAGATGTAGGCAAACAAGTTTCTCGGGGTCAACTTAGCCACTTCCAGGACTCCAGCTGGAAGGAAGATTCTTTCCCAGGGGGTCCATCAGGAGACTGTGGCCAGCAGACACTTAACTTAGAAATAAGTTAAGACTCCATCAAAGGATGCGTGTTAAGAGCACAAAGAATTTTCTTGCACAGTTCAATATTCTGATCACCCAACTTTGTCACCCTGCTACCTTAGGGCAGTAAGAATGTAGATACTCTGTTCTATGTTTGGAAAGTCATTCATGTGATTGGATGTGAACAGAAAGGCAGACGGATATGAACTGAAAAGCTATTATGCTTTCCTTTGAAATCCAGTGAGTTCTTTCCCTTACCTGGAGGTGCAGAATAGAGTCCCAAATAATGGTCTGTGTGCCCAACTGGGATGTGGATGTGCTCTCCCCAACCCACCCCCCTCCTAGTCTCCTGGAGTTCAGGGTTGCTCCCTCCTTCCAAGAGGATGCATGCTTTCCATTTTCCCACGGTCAAACCTCAGCCTGCTTCTTTCATTTAATTTATGAGGCTGGCTCCAGAGCTTGTGACCTCTGGTCTAGACAGTGTTGAGGGCTCACCTTATGTTTCTGGGACCATGTTATGGGCACCATATGCTATGGGTCCTTAATTGGGTTGGCAGACTGGCTATTTATTGCTCAGCCTTACTGTGTGTCACCCAAGGGATCTAGTGACCACAAGGCTGGGATTCTCATAGGACAATCAATAGAGACCAGTAAACTGGGCTACTTTACATCAATGTTTATTGTCTAGCTTGTTCAATCTTCCCCTTTATTAATAGAAAATATCTCCCACTTATTCACTTGTTATTCACCACATGTCAGAAACTACATGTATGTATTTTTTAAATTTTATTTATTATTTTAGAGGAGAGAGAGAGAGAGAGACAAAGAGAGCATGAGTGAAGTGGGAGGAGAGGGGCAGAGGAAGAGGGAGAAGCAGATTCTCTGCTGAGCGGGGAGCCAGATGCGGGGCTCAATCCCAGGACTCAGAGATCATGACCTGAGCTGAAGGCAGATGCTTAACTGACTGAACCACCCAGGTGCCCTGAGACTATGTGTATGCTATAAGCACCTCATTTGATTATTACTTAAAAGCCTGCAAAAAATAGTATTACTATCCTCATTTTAAAGATGGGGAAACTGAGGCTCAGAGAGGTGTAGAGACTTGCCCAAACTCTTGCTGAAAGCAGTGTTGATACCAAGATATAAACCTTTTTCTGCCTGATTCCAATGCTTATGGTCTTCATACCATGTCACATTGTTTTACTCATTACTGATTCCAGTGCTTATGGTCTTCATACCATGTCACATTGTTTTACTCATTACTCATATTGTGACTCATAGCTAGTTTTTTCCCCCTCCTCACAAGAGGGCATGGGAGAGATCATATGGCTTCTTTTGCCTCCTTGAAGTAAAGATAGAACCAGGGAATCAAAGTAAGAAGTAGACAGCATCAGGTGTCCGAAAACATGAGTTCTAGCTCTGGTTCTAGGGCTAACTTATAGAGTGAACGCAGATATGTCCCTTACCTTTTGGCTTTTCAATCTTATCTGCACAAGGGGAGGATAATCACTCCATTTTATTTTTTTTTTAAAGATTTTTTATTTATTTGACAGAGAGAGACACAGCGAGAGAGGGAACACAAGCAGGGGGAGTGGGAGAGGGAGAAGCAGGCTTCCCGCCGAGCAGGGAGCCCGATGCGGGGCTCGATCCCAGGACCCTAGGATCATGACCTGAGCCGAAGGCAGACGCTTAACGACTGAGCCACCCAGGCGCCCCGATAATCACTCCATTTTAGATCCCACTGACACCAAGCTTGGATTAGCTGACATGAGTAGGACAAAGGACTTTGAAAAGTTGTGATTTATTTATAAATGTTAAGTATAATTGTTCATTATTATTAGTTTGTTGTAGAGACAACATAATTTATAAGAATAAACAACATATCAATAAATATTCATTTACTGAATATTAATGAATAAACCACATAATTTATATGAATAAATTAAAACTCAATTCAGTCACCATAATTGTTCTCTCAAAAATATTGTGGATGATTGGATGGGTGTATGGATGGATGGTTGGATGGAGAGTCAGATAGATAGATGGGTGGATGGATGGATGGTTGGATGGATAGTCAGATAGATGGGATGGACAGATGGATGGACAGTCTGGGTTGCTCAGTGCTCCATCGATGTCAGGCCTGGCTTTTTCTAGACTGAGACTAAATAGGATTGTAGAGGAGAGCTAAGGACTCATGGAGTCAACTTGTATTTGTTTCACTTTTTTGTTTTCAAAATTCATTTCTTAAATGAAAGAACTTTGTAAAATCCATACAATGTTCATATCTGGAAATTCTGCTAAGCTGGTAAATTGTAGGTGACAAAAACGACTGTCATCATAATCCTCATCAAAATCGTTAGAGTGAAAGCATTTTCTTTTCTTGGGCTGGTAGAATGAATTTCCACATGTGGACTACTCTCCCAAAACCCATATGACACATATCATGAACTAAATATTTCCAAGTGTGGCTCTGTCCTTTTAAGTGATTTCCCACATTTTTAGTTCACAAGAGACCTCTTAAAATATTATAGTGGTGACAATGACCTCGCTCAAATAGATGCAGAGCCAGCCTTTTACATTTCTAATGCATTTTTCTGGAATTTAAATTCGATTGTAAAATATTGCCTGTTTGATCTTACCAGGTGTGGCTGGTAATACTTTGCTAATTTAAAAACTTGCCATGTTGAAGCTCCATTCCATTTAAATACATATTGCTTAAGATGCCATTTTTGTGTTTTTGTTTTTCTAGCCATGAGATATAAAAGCTCAGTCTCTTTAATATAAATTGGTATTTCAAAGATCAAAATATGGCATTTGCTATTTCACTGTAAAATAGATAAGAATGCCTTTATAGACAGAAATCTCTCTTAGAAAATGTATTTCAACCTAATCAGAGGGCAATTTTGTATAATTTATATAAAGTAAGTATATCATGGAAAATAAATAGAACTTATATAAAATAATGCATATTGTCTCCTAAGATGGCTGAGCCATAAAACATAGCACTTGTTTATTTTACCATATAATTCCAGAATCATCACTTTAATATTTAAACCAAAGATCTCTATTGTTTACCTTAAAGGGTTTATATATTGGATATAAAAAATTGCAAAGAAATTATGGAGATGTTTTAGTTATTCAAGAAAGAATATTTAAACTCTTAGTTATCCTTCTTCCCAAGGTTAACAACATTTTTGGTAAAACTCAGATGCATAAATTTAAGTGTGTATTTCACCTGACACAGCTATCATATCACCACATTGAAGAGTTCTGATATCTGTAGATTACTCAGGGAGAAGAATAATTTTTTTCATTTTTATCTTTTCAGAGAATTTGCTTTTCATAGGCAACAACTCATACTTTGAACAGAAGTTTTAATTTTAAGACATTATTTTTACATTCATTCTATAGATTTTACTACATTCGTATCAAGATTTTCTTCAGTACTTTAAATTTCTGTATTTATCTATAAAGTAGATTTATGCACATAAAACTATGTATAACTATTCACATATATCAACAAGTTACACTCTGAATCCTAACTGTAGTTGGTTGAAAGGCATTTGTTTTTATTCAGTAGGCTAAAGTTTATGCCTTTCTGCTGATGTGACTTATGGTATTGGGTCTGTGTTAGACCTCAGGACCTTCATAACTGTTTTTCTTGTGCTTATTTAGGAGTAAGCTGTTTATCTTGCCATGGCCTTTCTTGCCACCTACCCTATATCTCTATGTACAGACTAAAACTCATCTTTGAAATGTTAACCATACACACCCAAATAGATTTTCTAGGACTGGAGCATAGCATTAGCTGCTGTGGGGGCTGGAAGGATGTCAGATCGCATCTACCCCACAATTTCAACAAGAGCTTCTCAGTACAGATAAGATGGGCTAAGCTCACAGGGGTGCGTCAATGTGGCTTCCAGAACCCATCCCCATGCCATTCTCCACATTATCAGGTTGGCTTCATGGTTATTTATTTATATATTTTGCAAAGAGCATTTCTAGTGAAAACAGGATTCTGCTATTAAAAAACTACCAAACAAATACTGTACTTAAATTAATAAAAACAAAACCCAAACCACTGACAAACACCAGCTTTCTTTGTCATATAGATTTTTAAATACAAGCCTAGAGAATTTAGGTGACTTTTTCAAGATTATAGAGACTAACCCAGTTTTTCTGAGTCCTGATCCAGTCTTCCCTCTGGTAGACCCTAAAACTCAAAACACATCAGGCTGTCGAGGTAGCCAGTCTTTCCTTACTCTGCTCAGCATTCCCAGGCCCCATGGCTGGTGGTGGAAAAGCTGGTGAGAGGCAGAAGGGAGCATTAATGCTAAACCCGTCAGAAGGGTCCATTTTCTCCCTGGGCCTAACCATAAGTCTTTGCCGGGAAATTTTTGTAGCTGAGCAGATTTCCTTCTCAGAAATGCCAATCATTACAATCTTTTCTAGGACAGAAGGTTCCAACCAATTATAAGCATTTCTGTTGAACCGGAGTACTACGTAAAAAATAGAACTTATGAGGATCCGCTCAGTATAGCCATGCATCCATGGAGGCCTGAGGTGAGGACTCAACGTAAGAAGTTTGATGTAGGTGCTACTTTCCGTTGGTGTTCTTCCTCCATGCACATCTCTGGTTACTGCCCCTTCTAACTGCTTTCTCTGGGTCCTTAACATTCAGTTTCTGCCTATACTCCTCCAATCTGCCTTTTCTTTTTCTGTTTAGATGCCCCCTAGAAAGGACCAAAAGCATGAAGTTAGTCTATTAGGGTCATGGCAACAAGTTTCTGGGGCCCTGACAAACAAAAGCAGGGCGCTCCCTGGCAGGTGCTTCCAGCTGCCACACACATGTGCACATGTACACGCACATGGGCACACACACATGCACACGGACACATGCACACACACATGTGCACATGTACACACACAGGCGCACACATATGCACAGGGCACATGCACACACACGCACATGTACACGCACATGGGCGCACACACATGCACACGGGCACATGCACACACACATGTGCACGCACACGCACATGGGCACACACACCCTTCCCTGCATGAAAGCACCAGGAAGTCTATGCGCTCTCACTGGTACCACAAGTTGTCCTAAAAATATCCAGAACCCTTTTTACAGTAATACTACTTTTAAAATTCATTTTCTAGGGTCCAGTCATTAAAAAGAAAACATCTTTATTTAAGCTATTGGAAATTCCACTGGGCTTTAAAGATTTAAAACTTTTGGTGTATTTAATATATAAATTTTGCCATACCTTTAAATAAACTAAAAAATTCACAACAGTTGAATCCCCCAGGGCCCCTTTAAACACTTAGAGATTGCTGAGATATGGGGTAATGATGGATGACCATGAAAGGGCCAGGCATGGGCAGCATGCAACCAAACACCTCCTCTCTCTACAGCACTTGGCACTAGAAGTTCTCTGTGGCCTTTCTCTCATGTAGTGAATTCCAAATACTCGTCATGGCCTGGGGCCAGCTGTTGACATGGTCTTCAACTTCCTAGTGAAATGAGAAGAATCAGGAAAATAGATTCAGTTGTCTCCTATAGTTAAATGTATTCGGCAAAAGGCTCCATCTTTTATTTTGAGATTTTTATGCTTGCTTTTCTTGCCTTTCTCTTTTGGTATTAAGACATTCATTTCTTCTAAAAAGTGAGAGTTATAGATGATAGAAATATTCTGTTTTGTTTAAATGACCTTTCTTTATAAAATTAAAAGATGGAAACTCTGTATTTGTTTTAAAACCAATTTTAACTCTGCATGAAATGTAGTCTGGAAAACATTGCTCTAAGTCTGAGTCAAATCCCAAGACCAGGAGTGAATGCCTACAACCACTGAAGTTCTTAAGAGAATTATCTTTTTTTTTTTAAGGAGAATTTCTATTCCAGAAAGCATAGAGAATGAGGATAGTGAAGGATCCATAACCCTACCCTACTTTCTTTTCCCAACATCCAAAGAAGTATAGGTCTTCTTGAAATGTGAAACAGAAAATGGGTAAAGTAAAAAAAAAAAAAAATGCTGCTCCAAAACATTATGAGAAAGTTGTCTCCACTGTTGATCTGTTTCTTGTGTTGGCTGGCTCAAAGGATCACAAAGTGTGACACTGTCACCAACAGTCCCCAATGTGTTTATTTTTTCCTGACAAATACTATAAATTTTCTTCTTGTAGTGAACATTGTTTATGCAGCTGTGATTTCTTAAGTGAAAACGGACTTTCTACCCCAATGTATCTTTGTTTCAAAGACACTTAAAGAGAGCTCTCTCCTGGCATTTGGGGAGGACTTTTCAAGTAAGACTGCCTAATTAGGAACAATCACTGTGCATTAGATAAGAAAGAAAGAAAGAAAGAAAGAAAGAAAGAAAGAAAGAAAGAAAGAAAGAAAGAAAGAAAGGAAGGAAGGAAGGAAGGAAGGAAGGAAGGAAGGAAGGAAGGAAGGAAGGAAGGAAGGAAGGAAGGAAGGAAGGAAGGAAGGAAGGAAGGAAGGAAGGAAGAAGGAAAGAAAGAAAGAAAGAAAGAAAACTTGGCCTCGTTAAGTGTTTCCATCTTGGGTTACAGACCTCATCTAAAGCGGCTTCTCCCTGGGCCTGCATAGTCTTTGCTGTGGAGACTGAAGGTAAGAGCCAACGCTGGCTGGACGACAGAGATCTAGAACAAACCCACAGGAAATCTCAGCCCCACTCCTCTGAGACCAGCTGAGATTATTTTACTTCATTTAACTAACCAGATGATAGGTTGACTGATGGGGTCATTATGTCCAGTGCAAGTAATTTTAGAACGAAAATTATGCAACAGGATAGACCACAGCTCAATTTTTATCACCCCAAATGCATGCAATGTCCGTAATGTGATTGCCTTTGGGCCAAGACTGAAAGAAATGTTCAGTCTCAAGGTGCCTATATTTTCTGAAATAGGTTGAGTGAAACCTCTCTCTCTTTTTTTTTCAACCTAAACACATGCAAGTGAATTTCTTAGGTTTTACTTTTAAAATATCAGATACAAGATAAAAACTGCAGTGATTAATATCTCCTATGGGACCAGCGGCTGGCGAGGAAAAGTCACCAAGCTTTATCCATCCATCAAGTTGTTACTATCATTTTCATCCTTGGGTCAGTCAAATATGTAGGTAAGCTTCTTGACATGCGGAATTGCCTGGGAAACTGGAAATTGATCTTAGTTTTTAAAAATGTCCTCACAGAAAGGACATTTTGCTTAAGTGCCTTCTAATTTAAAATGCACCTCCAGATATCATAGTTGTTTCTCTCTGTGGCTTTTTTATTTCCCTTGTTATTCCTTTTGACCTTTCTTTCTTTTCTTTCCTTCCTTCCTTCCTTTCTCCCTTCCTTCCTTCTTTCTTTCTTTCCTTCTTTCTTTCTTTCTTTCTTTTTGTTTTGAAATGAAGAAAGAATTTTAATTTCATGATTTGATAGAAAAGCTCAGTTTGCAAAGAATATCAGCAATTTCTCATTTGAATACCTTATGCTATTCCCAGTTGCTAGGGCTTAACTTTTGACTCCTAAACCTGATTTGCAAATCAGTCCTCCTCTTCATTCCTACCTACCCCAAAATGACTCCTCTTCCTGGAGTTCTTATCTCCTCTTTTGGCATCACTACCTACCCATTAGTAAGACCCTGTAGCCGGAGGCTTGCCTTTCCACCCCTTCGCTCTGCACATGGATATTGGGTGCCTACTACGTGCAGACACTGCTCTGGGTACTGGAGACACAGTTGTATACAAGACAGATGTGGACCTCTGTTCTCATAGCAATTACATTCAGGTTACATTTCCTCCAGAAATAGTCTCACCTTTCGTGGACCTCCCCCCCCCACAACCTCATATAAACGTATATATTTAAATATAAAATGGTTATATCATAAAAAGTACTTTAAAATTAAAGAGAAAAAAAATCTACATATATCTAGGACAAAGACATTTAGGACGCTGGAATCTCTCTCCAATGACCAAAAACCAACCAACCAACCAAAGAAGCAAACAAAAACAATTTCTTGGAATATCATCCAAGGACTTCTAATTTTAAGATACAGAGTGAAGCGAGCATTTTCTCATTCATGTCTCAGAAAAACCACCCAAAAGCAGAAAGGAAAATAGGAAAAACAGTATTGCAAAGCCTATCCTTTATAGATCTAGGAAACAACAGAGACCTCCAAACAAAAAATAAAATAAAAGACTTGCAAAATCAGTGAAGGTCAAGCTGAAACCCAGCAAGCTCCAGAGTGAGGCTGTCCGTGGACGCGGAGTACAGAAAGAGTTGTAAGAGTCGTAGGTGACACACACTGAAATGTAAACCCAGCTTTTTACAACAGGGGCCAGCACAATTTTTCTTAAACAGCCCAATAGTAAATATTTTAGGCTTCGTAGACATATGGTCTCTGTCTCAACTACTCGCCTCTGCCCCTGTCGAGCTCGAGCAGCCATAGACAGCACGGGAACATACGGGCGTGGCTGTGTTTCAACAAAACTTTATAAAAACAGGGAGCTGGCCGGTGGGCTGTCGTCTCCTGACCCTTGTTTTATAGTAGTAAGAGTACAGCAGCCTGAGCGAGAGTTCCTCTGGTCTGGATCTCAAGCTGGTGAGGTTTCTAGAAAAAAAGGAGAAGAGACGAAACTGAATGAAAAGTTGTACCAAAAAACCATGCTTGCTGAAAGCCGTCGATTTGTGTGCCAGTGAGGAGGAATGTGACTTTGCTTTATGAATGGCCCAAATCTGCTGCTATCAATTGGGTGGACAAAGTTAAAGGCTAAAATAACCCACTTTCTCATAAGAAAAACTCTTGCTAGTTGGAACATGGTCCACATGTCTCTCTCTCACAGAAGCCTTTTGAAAATAGCGGATTTGGAAAAATTTGCCTTATTCTAATGCAATTAATCAAAAAGAAGTCAACTCAGGGTCTATAAAAAGATAATAAGAGAAGAAAAAAGGCAGGAAAAAAAGGAAAACTAAATGATGACCAAGAAATATTTGCCAGAAAAATGTCTAATGAGAGAGATGAAAATGGTGGCCAAATATATTCCTGAATTTTTAAAACCAAGTGAGTAATCACTTATATTCAACTTCACAGGAAACAATGACAAAGCAACAGAAGTAGATTATACATATACTGGCAGGATTAAAGGAAGATATGAAAAAAAAAAATCACAGAATGATGGTCAAGTGCAGCTTGGAAGCTGCACAAAGGGTGGGCACTGATGAAAGACGGCTAGAGATGTGGAAGACAGGATCAGAAAAAAAGAGTATAAAGAATCAACACACAAGAAGTTAAAGGGATGATGTGATAGATAGGGAATACATACAAAATAAATTAAACATATACATAATTGATGTCCCTAAAGAAGAAAACCGAAATAATAGACACCATTTTAAGGAATATTACACAAAAATAATCAATACAAAACATTACTAAACAAGACCCGGTAGCACATTAGAAAACTAACACACCATGACCAAGTGTGACTTATTCCAGGGATGCAAGGATGGTTCAATAGTAGGAAAGCTATTGGGGCGCCTGGGTGGCTCAGTCGTTAAGCGTCTGCCTTCAGCTCAGGTCATGATCCCAGGGTGCTGGGATTGAGCCCCACATCCGGCTCCCCGCTCCGTGGGAAGCCTGCTTCTCTCCCTCCCACTCCCCCTGCTTATATTCCCTCTCTCTCTGTCAAATAAATAAATAAAATCTTAAAAAAAAACAGTAAGAAAGCTATTAATTTATTTTCACTTTACTAAAAGATTAAAAGTCATTTTCCTAGATGCTGGGAGGCATTTGATAAAATCAACATCTATTCGTTTTTTAAAAAAAAAAAAAACCTATCAACAAAATGGCAGTTGATACTTCCTTAACATAATTCAATACATTTATCTTAATCCCAAACCTAGCATCATGTTAAGTGGGGAACCTCAGAACTATTCATATTAAAATCAGGAACAGGTTAAGGATGTCTATTATCACTACTACTAGTAAACACTGACCTGGAGATCCTGGCCAATTCAGTTATATAAAAGAAAGAAACAAAATGTATATAATTTAGAAAAGAAAAAGACAATCATACTTGTTTGTAGATTAGAAGATTTAATATTGAATTACAGTTGAAATCCAACTGAAAAAATATTACAAAAAATAGTGGAATGTAGTTAGGCCCTTGATTATAAAATTAATATATAAAATCATCTTTCATATATTAAAATAAGTATTAATAGAAGAAAAACCTTCATTTTTAATAACAATATGACTAGAAAATGGAAATAAATTTATCAGATGTGGAAGATCTATATGAAGAATTTTTTTTTTAAAGACTTTATTTATTTGAAAGAGAGTGAGAGAGCAAGAAGCAGAGGGAGAAGCAGGCTCCCCACTGAGCAGGGAGGCCGACCTGGGGCTTGATCTCAGGACTCCGGGATCATGACCTGAGCTGAAAGCAGCCGCTTAACCGACCGAGCCACCCAGGCACCCTATATGAAAGAAATTTTTACAATGCTACTCATGGACACAAAAAAGCACCAGCATAAATGTAAAGATATATGATATTCTTGGCAAGGGAAACTCAATAGCATATAGCTTTCATTTCTCTCCAAATCAATGTAAACATTTAATACAGTTAGTATAACAATGGAATTTGAAATCTATATATGGTACTAAAGTTCATGTAGAAAAAAAAACAAGCAAGAATACCCAGGAAAATTCAGAAAAAAAATATGTAGTACTAGCCCTACCAGATGTTAATATATATAGGATGTAATAAGGGTGACATTTTATTTATTCTGACTCAGTTATTCTGTTGGGTTGCCTTCTGGACAAAAGTAATACTGGATTCTAACCTCACACCTTGCATCAAAATAATTTTCTGATGAATCAAAGATTTCTATATAAATAATAAAAATATAAAAATACTAGGACACTCCATGGGCAACTTACAAAAGGACTATAGTGGAGAAGATCTTTCAAAGTATATCACAAACTCAGAAGCCATACAAAAAAGACTAATAAATCTGACAACATAAAAATATAACTTGGCAAAACTTCACAACTCATAGCTAGCACTGTCCAATCAAGATATAATGCAAGATACTTCTGTGATTCTAAATTTTCTGGTAGCTATTTCAAAAAAGTAAAAAGAAATCTATCTACCACAAATGGATATTTTTTTAAATTTCTGGTTAAAATTCACCTCAACATAGGAGTTTTAAGGCAACATCCTGTTCCAAATGCAGGTCTTAAGCCGAATAACACAGGTTTACTCTCGGAGAGTTACATTTTTTGGCTCCGGTTTTTTCAACAGTCAGGAACAGCTGTTTTATTGTTTACTTAGATCTTTCAAATGTTCAGTGGGACCAAATGGCAGTTATTTCCAAGTCAGAATCTCCTCCACCAATTGCTCCTTTCATCTTATTGTAAGCTCCTGAGTGGGGAGGCCACAGCTAGGCTTCCACTATAATCAGCAAGCACCCAAATTTCTGAAGGGCCGTTCTGGATTTGAAGGGCATACAGTAAATATTTCTTGACATATTTCCAGGGAAGACAATAAGCTTGCACTTTTTTCAGGGGGCAGAGGCCCCCTTACTGACTTTGACCTTCCATGTCTCCAGAAAACCCTGGCTGGTTCCAAACCCTGGCTCGTTCCCATGAGGAGAATCACAACCCATCCATGGTGGCACTGATCCAAGAGAACCTTCCTTGCCTACCTCCTAGACAACAAAGGCATCTGCAACATTGCATCTAGCACAGCTTGTGTTTGCAGGTGAGGTTATTACACCAAGTGAAATGGGGTTACAATTGCCAATTTGAGTTTAAGGTATTTAAAAGAAAAAAAATACATCAATTGGCAATTGAGTAGACACTGATAACCACCGTGGAAACAGATTGGCCTAGATTTCTCAGATCACTGTGAAGTCAACCTTGAGCAACCAAACCTGGTGTAGGCAAAATGGTGGCACATCCTGTTTTGGTTTTGGCAGCGTGGGGGGCCCTAAGCACTCCAAGGTTTGTGGTCCCATAGCTCAACGTCGTCGGACCAGAGTTTTTCAGAATCTACATATATATCCCGGGGAGGTAGATTTATAATCATTTTAATTTTCAATCGACGGTGAAACTCTAGCTTCTCCCCGCACTGTGCTGGTGGGCTCCCTGCTCATCCAGCGAAAGAAAACGTGCAAAGTTTGGAGAGAAAGGGATTAAGGATTTCTATGCCAGCCAGTGGAGGTCAGTGTTGAGTCACTGATCTCTTGTGTTAAATGGATGCAGAAGTTACTAAGGTAGACAGGTTCTTGCACATGAAACAGAGAGAAAGGCCACTCAAAGATGAAAAATGTGGGGCTGTGACACTCTGCAAAGGGCACACAGCAGCTCCATGCTGCTGCGGAGTGACCGCCGGGAGCAGCTGAGGACGTTTGGGGCAACCTCATGGAGGGTGCTGCATTGTGAAAAGGTAGATGGAGGACCGACCCTGTTTACATGCAGCTCTAGCTACTGAGAGTGGGCCCTGTCTGTTTGACTATTTCCCCACATTCCTCTCTGCTGGGATCCAAAGGGAGCATGCTGGTGTCCTTATTATCTACGTGAGTTTTTAAAAGTGAGGAGAGGCTGAACATGACTTCCAAGAATAAAGGTAACTTCTTGCCGGCAATATATTTCTCAGGGTCACAATCCTTCTTTCCATGAAGTTTAAAAGCCTCCTCAAACGATCATTCCAAATGGAGAGCCCAACCCCATCGCTGGCTTGCTAGTGGCCACTCTCTGGGTGGGCCTGCCTTATTTATTTCTGGATACCGCACCCGTGGGAAAATTTAAAGGATGAGGGAGGAGCCTGGGACCTTATGCTACCAAACTACCGCACTGACATCAGGAGGACGTGGTGAGGAGACAGAAAACTCCAAGGGGCTGTTGACAGCTCTCACCTCTTCTCCTTAAGACCACATTTTTCTCTCCATAATTTGGGGGTCTGATGTATAAAGAACTCGTGGAGCATTTGCCCAAATCAAATACTCAAGCTCTCTCGGAGTTTCACTGGGCACTGTTCTTTTGGTCTTCATTATTGAAGTGATTTGGCTGAAGTGGGGGGCTGGGCAGGGTACAGGAAAGCCCCACGTTATATGGTTTTAACATCCTGGTTGATAGCGGTTATATTTTCAGATGCTGATGTTCTTCATCAAAGGGCAGCTAAGGAGGATGGAGGGCAGCTCTCTGTGTGTGTTCATGCCTCGGGGTGTAGGTAGCAATTAGTCACTTAACAGAGTACTTAACAAAATGCTCTTTATTCCTCAGAGCCTGTGATTCCCATTCAAAACTCTGATAAGCAAAAGGCATTGCTTGAAATAGAAGGTAAAAGAGTGCTTTCTTCATTTCTGAGCCTGGTGTTCTTTTTCTACATTTTGGTGTTTACTTTTGGAAGATTTTCAGTTTCTGTTCTACATACAGTCGGTCAGGGCTGAGCCCGAGATACTTCTCTTCTGACACAAGTACTCCGCGCTTTTGTTACCAGAAAGTGCCTCTGTTCTCTCCATACCACAGCCTCTCCTGCTTGGATGCCTTAGCTCACACTCCTTCCCGTGTGTCACCTCCTATCCTGAGTTCTCCACGATTTGCTGCCTCCAAGACAAGTACCTTCCCTGAATGGTGCCATTCTGTCCATTCTTCAAACCTAGCTCCAACGTCACCTCTGGCATAAAGCCTCCAGCGCCCCCAGCCGATCCTCTCTTCCGCAGGCGGAATGAATCATTCCCTTCTCCATCCCCCGAGAGGGTAACACACATTTTGGTGGTGTTTACGCACATAGGTGTAGACTTCAAAAAGTTAAATAACAACACTTCAGCAATGCAGGAGAGAGCTCAGCAGCCCCCACCCCCCACCCCCACCCCCACCCCATTGCTGCCCTTGGGAATGGAAGACAGTGTAATGCTAGCAGTCATCAAAGAGTAAATGACTCCAAATGAGTGGAGGAAAGAGGAGACCTTTCTAAGTCGTTTTTCTTTTTTTAAAGATTTTACTTATTCATTTGAGATACAGAGATACAGAGAGAGAGAGACCATGAGCAGGTGGAGAGACAGAGGGAGAGGGAGAAGCAGGCTCCCCACTGAGCAGGGAGCCCGATGTGGGGCTCCATCCCAGGACCCCATGATCATGACCTGAGCCGAAGGCAGAGGCTTAACCATCTGAGCCACCCAGGCACCCTCTAAGTCGTTTCTAAACAGAAAAATTTTCAGCTGCTGTCCCCAAGTCAGAGGGGCCGAGGATGCCACTTTCCCTGTAACAGTGCAGAGAGATAAGACACTGTAGCAATCATTTCATAGAATCTGTTTTAGAGGCGACTCTAGCCTCCTCCAGTTTCTGCATTCGCCCACACCTGTGCAGGATAAACTAGGAATGGATTAGCTAAGTGCTATAGAAATGTGGTGGTTAAAGAATCTGTTTCAGGCCTGTACTGGAATGTCAGAACTTTGTACTATGGCAGGGAGGCAGAATTTTCTGTAGTTAAAACCACTCTGCCAGGTTAAGCTGGGGCATGGACCAAAGCAGAACAGAGAACAGCATCAGCAAATAAGGCAAAACAGGAAAACCAAATACAAGAATGCAGGCTGGGACAGGGCAAAGGTGTCATTTGTGATGCAGATTTTATCAATGCATTAGTGATGAGGGGCATTCAGTGAATCCACATGGCAGTTGTCTCTGTGCTGTTTGGAGGCTGCAGTATGTGTATGTGGGCACCAGCTCAGAGTAGAATTATATTGTTACAGCTTGGCCTCTTTGCTGCCCTACCCCCAATCACACAAAGCTCACTGTTGCTTGTGAGTTACTGACTTGGGGAAAGGAAGTGTTAACCAAAAGCAGAGAAAGGAGAGCCTCTTCTGGACTTTGAGTTTCCAAAACCAAAGCCCAGAAAAAAAGCTGGGAAGATTAAAAGCAAAAAGCAAAGGTTCCAACTTCTAGAAGAAAGATAAAACTTTCCCAGCTTGGGTGATGGAGACGAGTGGGAGGAGAAGCAAGGAGTGCTTAGAGAGGAGGCATCTTTTCAGCAAATGGGGGTGAGACCCAAGAGCAAGTGGGGACCCAGGATCCCAGTATGCAGGAAGACTCCAGAAAAGCAAAGGCCAGATGGCACCAGTGCTTTGACAGTCCCATGGAGTTCCCAGCACTCCAATGCAGATAGTGAGCAGTAGAATTATCCGGCTTATAAGTTCTGCCATGGCCTGGAAGCAGAGATGGGACCCGGACAGCCTCCAAGAGATTTTCATGCCTTGGTGCAGTTTGGTAGTAGCCAAATATTTCTCGAGAGCTCAGAATGGCCCACATATAGCATATAGAGACCCTAGGCTGGATGAGACCTTGTACATGTAATTGACGGATGGTGACTATCTCAGTAGAATCCAGCCCTGTATGGGGTGATGAAGAACCAATGCTTTGTGGGACCCCTAGCATTGCACTGGACCCCCTTCCCCTTCTCCCATGCTGCCCTGAACTTATATGACATCACAATTTGCCAAGGTTTCAGTTTATGTCCCACGAGCCGAAAGGGGACTTAAAGTATGAATTAAAGTGAGTAATGAAAAATATAAAGTTTTATTTTTTGCACAGTTGAGTTTGGGGTGAGGTTTGTGAATTTTTTTGTTTTGTACAATTGCCTAATTCTTCATCTACCCACCTGATAGACTGAGAACTTCTTAGTCATCTGTGTTTCCCTAAGCCCAGACAATGTGTCCCCAAAGAGGGGCTTCATTCATCCGCTGAATGAATTAAAGAATCTTCCTAAAGATAGGGGGCAGTGTTTCATCCTTACAACTCTTTTGCACTCCCTCAGATTATGGCAGATTTGGGGACAGAGAATTAGGGCTCAATATTTGTTGAGTGAATGAACAACTAATTAAAAAAAAAGAGAGAGATAAAATATGTGTCACTTAAGGGCTGTTCAGTGTCTTCAACACTTTTCAAAAGAGACCAATTCTTTATCTCTGTCCGTTTTCCTTGGGTATATGTCTAAAGATCTTTTCTTATCTTTTCCTGCCCTGAGTAAACAATTGCTATTGAACTCAAGACCTAACAAAACAAGAAAATAACACCTGATCTTTTTCCATCTCCCATTCCTATTTCAAAATCTTTGTGATTCTTTTTATTAAAATATAAAAACTTGCAAAGAAAAAAAATGCCTATTTAAGAATTGCTCTGTGATTCAAGCCTTAAAAGCATGATACAAGGCCCCTGTGTCTGGAACCCTTATTATATTAGCATGTTTCAGAAAAGGATTAGATTTCTCTCAAGATTGACTTTGGCTGAGTTTCCTCCCTCATGTCCTACTTCCCCAGTGACCCAGCTTCCTGCCCTGGACTCCAGGCTGGGATTCTGACTACAAAGCCCCAGTTTCCGGGAGGATGAATCCTAGCATGCTTTTTAATGCCAACTGCTTCGCTTGGTTTGAATCCAGATCCTAGGCCTACCGTCTGGGTCCAGCTTGGGTCCTGCATGCTTGTCCCAGAGCGACCGACTCCGTCTAATATGCTGTATGTTCAGGTCTTACATCCTCTCAAACCTGATCATGCACTACGTCTGTTTCAAAGCCTCTAATGGATCCCATTTTCAATTGCAGAATTTTCCTTCTACATGTCTGTAGCACATTTTGTTCAATGTATGAGCCAAGATGGGCTAACTGCGTTAACAACACATCCCAAATTTGTAGTGGCTGAACACAAAACATTTTACTTCTTGCTTACAACACAGTTCAATGCAGATCAGAAGGGGAGTTGGGACTCTGCTCCAATTGGTCTCCTAAGGACCCATTTCCCTTCCATCTGGTGGCTCTCCTGTGCTCTAGGTCTTCACAGACTTCACTGTTCAACCAGAGGATGGTGGAAGAACAAGGACCAGACATAGGAGGTTTGTATGAGCAGGACTTATAGTGGCCCTCCTCACTTCTACTCATGTTCCATTGACCAGAACTTGGTTACATACCCACTCCCAAATGGAATAAGTATTAA
Source organism: Halichoerus grypus (assembly GCF_964656455.1). NCBI lineage: Eukaryota > Metazoa > Chordata > Mammalia > Carnivora > Phocidae > Halichoerus > Halichoerus grypus. Next base: position 59,884,240 of record NC_135715.1, on the reverse strand, counting down.
TCTGATCATATATTGAGAAAGGAGAGGAGAGCCCGTGTTGGTGAGTCCTAGTAAATTCAGTCACAATTGTATAGCTTCCACTACTAAAGATACATAGGTCCAAAACTTTTTAGGCCAAAAGTGTCTACTGATGCACAAGGCAAATTATACCCTAACTAGATATGGTCCAGTGTTCTAATCTAACTCTTATTTGCAGCCCCATTTTTTAAACTGCAAGAATAGAGAAATGAGTGAGCACAGATCAATGACAATAATCATACCTTCAATGTCCAGTTTATGTATTTGATCTCACTTCTGTAACTTGCTTTAAAATAATTTCAATATGAGTTAACATTTTAGATTGCTGATAAAAGCATATTAGGTAGCATTTGCTATTTATTAATGAATTTAATAGAAACCCAAATATGTGTAACATTCTTATAGTATTGAATGGTTCAAAATGGAGAATGTCAATATGTTAACTATAATTTGAATTAAGAAATACTGAACAAAACCAGGATAAATGTTATGCTCCTTTCTAATCTTGCTTCATCCCACATTTCCGCTCTTCCTTTACTGTCAAGCTGCATTTGTTGACTAGGGGATGAGGCATATTACTGGACACCAGTGGGGGGCCCATGAGGCATAGGCATGAGTTTGAGGTGAATTTGCTTCTTTCAGCTCACTGCAGTCCCTACTTTCATAGTCAAGGATTCTTGGGAGAAGGCCACTGATGCCCAGGAGGATCTTGTTCAAAAAATATATAACCCATTGACCAGAAGCTGGTTTTCTGATATAAGCCCCCTTCTCTAGGAAAGCGCATATAGATTTCCTACGGGTGATATGAGCTATATCTGTAACTTCTGGTTAATTATGGTAATTCACAAAGCAAGCCAAGCACACCACAGGTTGGGACCACTCTGTATTTTTCTGGAGCCAGATCCATAGGTGATAAAATACTTAATTCTTAATTTGATGGTGATCATATGTCAGCCTAGCTTTCATCAAATAATCTTATTGTATTTGATAACCATATACTTAATTCCCAACTCAGCCAGTCAGCTTGCAAATGTAGGCTTTTAATCTCAAAGGGGTTTATGTGTGAGAGTCATTGGTGGCGGTGGGGGGTGGGTAAATCTGAGTTTGAATTCTATCTTTGACTTTTATTGTGCCCTGTAGCAAATTCATCAGTTTGAGTCTCAAGGAGACGAAACTACTAAATAATTTCCACACCACAGGTCATTGTGAGTTTGAATGAGAACATGTAAGGGACACCTGTTTTTTCTTTTTGAGCACAATCCACCACTATTATCAATTCCTCCTGCAACTCCAAGGACAATTCCAACTGGTAGCAAGTCAACACCATGATCCTCAGGTAAAAAGAGTTAAACATCTTTACCACATGCCAATGGCAGTTGGACAGCCTGATGGTAGATAAAACACAGGAATAGGGGTCACAAGCCTGGGGTTCTACACCCAACTTGGGTTCCACTGAGTTGTATGCATATGGACAAGTCAACCCTTTAGCTCCTCATTTGTAAAATGAAGACCATCATCCCTGCTCCAGTCACCTCCCAGTCACTTCCCAGGGCTTATATAAGACAGTGCTCGCAATTCCATCATCATCACTGATGACTTCATGTTAAACCGGGTCCTTTGATGCAGCTTTAAAAAACACCCAAATGCTCATGACAAGGGCCTAGGGGATGTGATATGTTCATTCAACAAATATTTACAGGGGTGCCTGGATGGCTTAGTCAGTTAAGCATCTGCCTTCGGCTCAGGTCATGATCCCAGGCTCCTGGGATCCAGTCCCACATTGGTCAGTCTCCTTGCTCAGCAGAGAGTCTGCTTCTCCCTCTGCCCCTCCCTGCCCCGCTCGTGTGCGCTCTCTCTCTCTCTCTCTCCTGCAAAAATAAATAAATAAAATCTTAAAAAAATGTTTACTGGTCTCTGTTATGCTGGGCACCATTGAGGAGCTGGGACACAGTGGTGAATATGCAAGGTGGGTAGAAGTGTATAAACAATAATCAAGTAAACAAATAAATAAGCTAGATGATTTCAAATATTTCTAAGTTCAAAACCTAAGCAATGTGAAGAGTGATAAAGGAGAAGAGGCCTGGCTTAAACTGGTCGGTGAAGGAAGACCTTTCTAAAGAGGTGACATTTGAGCTGAGGTACAAAGGACATGGTTGGTTATTAGACTCTTATGAACCATAGAATGATGAAAAATGATTGTGCAAGCACCATTCACAAATTTTAATTAAATTCTCTTCCTGGAAGTGGGTGGAGAAGCAGGGTGGGAAAGAGAAAGGAAGAAATGGAGCAAGGAAAAGGCGATAGAAGGGCACCAATGAGAGATTTTTCTCATCTCACAATTTGGCGATTTACTACCTGCCTCTCTGTGACTGAGTTGTGGTCTTTCTTTCTCTCTCTCTGTATCCAAATCTCCTGCTCCTTTTACTTATCCTTTGTCAATTTTTATTTATTATAGCAAGATTATAATGACATTAAAAGAGTTTTTAAAAATCACCCATAATGCTCTCTCTCCAACACAGATGTTTTCATTTTCCTTACACTCCCTTCTAGTCTTTGACCTGCCTCTGTGTGCGCTGCATGATTAGATGCAATCATGTAACCAAGGCTTTGAGGGGGATGATTATTACGCGGACTCTGATGAATCAGCCACCCCTCAGGGCAAGGAAAAACTACTGCTCTGCAGCTCAGCAATCCCACTGAGCCCTCATGCTCAGGTGACGGCATCTCTAAGGGAGGCACCATCTTCCTCATAGTGCCAACGCAAGGCAGGGCAGGGCAAGCGCTCAGTGTGGTCTCCCCTCCTCCCCCACGGGAGACTGGACACCCCCAGTGGGGAAGCTGTGGGGCAAGGTCTGTAACTAAAATCCCTGCCTCTTCCCGTAACATGGAGGCTACCTGGAGAGGTGAGATAATCTTCCCTCCAGAGAGCCACGGGCCATGTTTGGGATTTTAGAAGACGGCTAGTGTTGACCTGAAATTCTGCCTGTTGAAAAACTGATCTTCCATAGCTAGCGCCTGAATTCAACTTCTGCCCAAACAGGCTCTACCAGTGCCGGCGACTGAGGAGCAATGGGAGCTCTGTGTCGGGAAGGCTTCCTCCACCCCTCCCTTCCTTCCTCGGGCTTGTCTGTATTGTTGAGGTGATGCTTGGCCCAGCAGCGCCTGCTGCATCGGCTACAGGCTCTTTCTGTGCTAGCCAGGGGCACATTTGCTGTGAAGCTGGAGAGATGGCAGCCCGGGGCCCTCACATCTAAAGGGCACTTCCAAGGCCCTGGGAGGCAGAAATGTGTTCCTGTGCTCATATGTTTTAGTACAATTTGCGAAGGACAGATATTTAAAATGCGATCTGTTAAGACTGCTGTCTATTTCCAATCTGTCTTTCCCTCCGCACTTCTGTGTTGAGTGCTGTTGGAGTGGCTGTGGACATTAGCTGGAAGCAGCTAAAGGGAAGTTGCACTGGGGATTCATTTAGTTTGGGTTTGGCGAGGTATATTTACGTGACACACATTCACTTCCCTGTGTAGTTATTGAGCTAATACATTTCCTGTGTAGAAATATCCTCCAGGATGGAATTTCAAACAGAAGTAGTGGGCAGATACTTGGATTATTCGATAATGCAGTTAATGAAGAAGAATAAATCATTCATATGATTTCTCAAACACACTGAAAAGGTTTTCATTTCTTGCCTATTTGACATAAAATATGGACACTGATGAAAAAAACAGGAAACACATTCACCACCACGACAGGATGTATGATACGCTGGTTAATGAATGTTATATTTAAAGAATATTTAGGATTAGCCACTGCACAAGAAAACTTGAAATGACCTTAAATCCTGCAGCTCACATATGAAAGAAACTTCATGGAGGTTTCCCCACTTTTGGCAATTCTAAAAAAAAAATGTACAACATGGCCAATAAGTTGTGAAGTTGAAGTTTTCAGCTAGACAGGAAAGGTGACAACTGAATCATCTTTCCATTCTCTGTGTAGAAAATGTTATTACAATATCATTGTCATAGGAAAAGGGGATCGAAGAGCAGCCAAGAAAATGTGGGAAACACATTAAGGTGTCAGGCTGTTAACTAATAAAAATATGTTCCTAGTTTTGTGACGTTTCTGGTATTGTCAGATATTTAAAGTTGTCATTTGTTGTAGTTTTCTCATTCTAAATAAATCTTTATTTCCAAACAAATTGCTACTCATAATTTTGTAATCTTTTTCTTAATGAGAGCCCCCAGTTGTATAGTTTTTAGGTTCCACAAAGCTTGAATCCAGCACTGTAGCTGGCCCCCTGGGGAGTTCAGGGGAGATTGGGCTGTGCCTGGAGAAGCCAAGCAGGTACATACGCTCACCAGCACACACATGTGCACCTCGCTCTAGCCGGTCCAACCACTCCCCAGGTGGCCCTGGGGTTCCTTCTTCTGGAGGTATGAGTCTCTCTGTCCATGTTTCCTGAACCCCACAAGGTCACCTCCTGTGGGAGGTGGGGTAGGGTGGGGAGCACAGGACAGGCGCTGGGTGTGTGAGTGGGAAAGAGTGTAGGTGCTCTTGGGTGTGTGTGCACAGCCCTGCCTATCTCTGAAGATGGCTCAGGGAAGAGCCTGGCTAAGCCCAGGATGCATCTGTGCAGCAGAAATTCTCCTGAATCCTAATGGGACTTGATAAAGAGAGTGACTCAAGGGGGCGCCTGGTGGCTCAGTTGGTTAATCGCCTGACTCTTGATTTCGGCTCAGGTCATGATTTCAGGTGAGATGGAGCCCCAAGATGGGTTCCACGCTGAAGGTGGAGCCTGCTTAAGATTCTCTCTCTCTTTCCCTCTGCCCATCCTCCCTCCCCCCAACTCTTGTGTGTGCATTCTCTCTCTCTCAAAAAATAAAAATAAAAAAGAAAAAGAAAGAAAGAAAAGAAGAGAGAGAGAGAGAAAGAGACTCAAGGAACTAGAGATTGGGTACATTTATGGTGAATTTTACTACTTTACCCCTTGACTCTTCCTTTGTGTCCTTACTCCCCTCCCCTACTCCTTTCCCACTCACAGGCCACTATCCAGAGCCACTAATTCAGATGGAGGACAGGGTAGCCCCCTCCACCATCTCTCATGCTTTTGCACAGTTCAGGTAAGTTTATTTAGGTTGGCCAGTAATAGGCTAAATGATTTTTTTTTTTTAACTTGAGAAGGGAACACTTTGTTTGGAATAAAGCACAAAGGCTCAGTCCTGGCTAATCCTTCCAGAATGCAGCAAAACCTATGGATAGCATCCATAACAAATCTCTATAGGTAGCCTCTCTGGCTGCTATCGTCTCATCCGTAACATGGGGTTAGTGGTAGTGTCCGCTTCGGTGGCCAAACAACTGGGGACAGAGTCCTCGTCCTCCCCGAACCAGCACGTCTGCGTCCCCCATGCCAGCCACCCCAGCCTGACCACGGCCCAGCCACCCCAATTTTCCACACTCCCTGCCATTCCCAATTTTCCCTGCATGTGTTTCCTTTCCACTAGTGTTTGCGAGGCCAAAAATTTCTCAGAGCTGACTCTGAACAAGAATGACATCAGACTTCATGGCGAATACCTCAGAGATAACAAGAAAAAGCAGCAGGGCTCTCCTTAAACAAGGAGCATTATTTGGGTTCACACGCGATCCCTGTGGGCTGACAAGGGAATCTCAGTGTCCACACTGTGCCATGGAAGCAATAAAAAAGGATCTGAGAGAAGAAAAACAAACTTCTCTCCCCACAACTCCAAATCCTTCCCCCTTCAGATCTTGTCTCTTTTTTTCAGCAAAAGAAAGAGATATTAATGGTAGTGGACACACAATAGTCATGGGAATAGATAATTTTGGGAAACAGAGACTTGCTCTTCCATTCTGAGACGTTTCAATGTACGCGATCAGCAGTTTAACTAACATGTTGAAGAATTTTATACAGGCAACGTATTTTGAAATACGAGAAATGGCCAGTGACTCAGCTCACCAGGTTTTCCTTTTTCTCGGCTGCAACATGAACAGTTAGAACAAAATGATTTTCAAGGTCCCTTCTAGGGCTAACATTCTATGATCTCATACCAATAATGTTAACATTATCTTGATATCGAGCTAACATTTCTTTTGTTTTCTGTATTTTAAGTGCCTTCTAATCAAGTCACCAAGCACTGATGAAGCACCAACAGGGCATATAACTCAGAACTTTTCTGTAGGAAACAATTGTGTCCTTGAAAATGTGAATGAAATGTGTATTTTAAAAACGGATCAACATCTATTTTAGATACACCGTGGGGTTTTCTGCTTTCGAGAAGCGCAGGATGAAGCTTTGTGCAGAACAACCATGTGTCTAGTATGTCACATTCAATTTTCTTAAAGAAGGAGGTGCTTTAATCCTGGGTGCTTGCACTGTACCGATTCTCATTTCCCAGGGAATGAAACTGAGGCACAGGGAGGTTAAGTGGGGTTGCTGAGAAGTAAGGGCAGCTCTAGGACCAGGACCAGGACTCCAGAAACTCTAGACCCACGCTCTCACCCCAACATCCCACGAGTCCTTCCCATGTTAATTCTTCCCGAAAATTAACATGTGAACGTGCCCACGTGCTGGGCAGCCACCGAGCGCTTGGAGCTCCGAGACACCAAGCACCCTCTAGGCAACATTTCACGGAAAACAGACAACCTTCTGGATGCCGTTGTCATATTGTGACAAGACTCTGTCTGTTTGGCAATACAACGACACTCCAGATGTATGTTTCCCCAAATAAAAACCATTTATTTACAGACATACGAAGGGAAAATAAACCTCACTCTGCTGCAGACTTCTTAGTAGCTACTCTCCCCCTTGATGTAAGCCAGGCTCCCCCTCTCTGTCTATAGCTGACGGTGAGGCACAGTTGGTGGTGGAGGAGACTTAGGTGGAGGGTGTCCCCCCAGCCCACGGGACACATTTGCTTCCTCATGTTTTCCCCTGTGCTGTGGCCCTCAGCGAGGACTCTGACAGACAGACGGGAGACTGCCCTTCCTCGCATCACCTGCACCAGGAGCAGGTCTTCGGTCTCACGAGAAGTCTGGACCCACCATTTTTTATCATCCCCGGAGGAGGTACTTTCTCACGTGTTCGGTTTCCACATCTGAAAACCCCAGGCTAAGGCCCTTGGTATTTTCCTCTCAGGAAATATTTCTTCCCTCGTAATATTTTCACTTCTTGACCCCTTGAAAAGTGAAATAGTTCCGCTCTGCTTTTCACTCCAGGAAACAGAGAACAGTGCGGTGGTCCTGTGTTCTAAGTGAGGTGTTGGAGCTGAAGAGGCAGAAAGCATGTGGGTGGTAGAGTCCCAATATTTGAAGAGTTTACTTGCAATGAGATTGTTTCTATTAAATGCTGGGGAGTGCTTTTCTCGCCCTTTCTTCTCACTACTTTGGTATTATTTTTCAGTATTTTCACAAACACACAGAGACATGGAGGGACTGGGGGTGAGGCATACGTAGGTGATGTCACGGGTCAGCCTGGAATTGGGGCACACATTTCCACCCATATTCCAAGGGGAGGCTGAGCCATGTGGTCTAGGTACACACCCCGAGAGATGAGAAAGCAAGTTTACTAAGCATCCAGCCAGGCTGTACCCCAGGAAAATTGCTGGAGCAAGGCTAGACCCCTCAGTAAGTGAATATTTACTGCTGGGGACTGGGCACACTGGGCCACAGGCAGGAAACACGAGGCGAAGTGAACCCGTGCAGGGGCAGAGCGAGCCCTCAGTTCCTCTAATGGCATGCTCGGAACACAACATAATGGCGGCGGGAACAGAGTCAGGAGACGGGAGAGGAGGGGACTACTGCCGGTGCCCTGGGCTTAGGGAAGGTTTCAGGGCAGAAGCTTTCAAGTGAGTCTGTGCAGGGTGAGTATGACTGTGAGGAGGAGGAAGGGGTGGCTGGCAGTCTGCTGTGAATGGGGAGTGAGGCCACAGAGCAAGCTGGGGGAGAGGGAGGGTGGAAATGGTCTGCTGAGGAGAGATGGTGGGGAATTACCCAGGGAACAGGCAGATGCCGAAGGTTGGGGGCAGGGGAATGGCACGATTGGATCCACGTTAGAGGCAGAGTTTCTGGTGGTGTGTGGAGGATGAAGGGCAGGTCAGAGAATCAGCAGGAGGAGAAGAGCCAGCTGAGAAACTGCCCTGAACACTCTGGGCAAGAGCCGTCAGAGTGGATGGTGAGGAGGTGGTTCAACAGTTTTGCAGGGATTTGGTGGCTGATTGGACGTGGAGGGCAAGGGCCTTCTCTCTCTGTTTGCCCCCTTCCTGCTCACCCTCCACACCCCCTGATGCTCTGTTTTACTCCCACCCCAAAATGCTAATTTTAATATTGGTAATTCCAACAGATCATGTTATTCATTTCTCCTCTGATTTAATAGTGGAAGTCTCTCCTGAGTGAAGTGAAGGCAATGTAGCTAGTAATAACATTTCTGAGTTTGGCTCTAAATCCCCTCCGGAACATTGTTAAGTGGACCTGACTTAACAGGCCAAATTCATAGTCCGAATAACTTTAACAGCATTTACTAAGTAAATGCCAGACACTGTTTTAAGGACTGCGCGTATATTAACTCATTTAATCCCCATAACCTTCTAATCCTAATAACCCAATCAGGGAGGTGCTGTCAGAAAAATTATCCAAAAGTTAGAATGAAGGCAAAAAGGTGGACGACACATCCTTTCTGTAAGAGGGAAAAGGCTGCCCAAGGATTTTTCCAGGAACGTCCTTGGTTCGCCTCATTGCTTAATCTTGATTAAAGTTCCCAGATGTAGGAAAGTCATTTGTTCATTTGAAGACTTCGATCCAGGAGATTTACAAATAATTTATCATGAGTGAAACACATAAGCCCAATGATTTATGATATGTTGGGCATTACTCAAGTCATATCTAATCCAATGGCCTTATCCCAATATTTCTGTATTAAATTCTCCATAACTATCCTAGCTTCTCAGATACTCCTTGAACTATCATAACATCTAATTATTATTTCATTATTAATGAATGTGAAAATGAATGATTTTATATTTTTTTGAAAATTATGTTTTGAAAATTATTGTTCCCATTTTACAGATGATTAAACCAAGGCACAGAGAGGTTATGGAATTTGCCCAAGGTCAATAAGATACAAGTACTAGAACTGAGATTTAAATTCAGATAGCCTAGTTACAGAAGAGTCTTCTTATTCACTCCCCATGTATTTATTGAACACTTTCTCCATTCTTGACTTTTCCCAGATTTCCTCTCCTACTGAATCCAAGAGTTCTTTATTTCATTTAGCAAATATTTACGGAGCTGCTACTATGTGGCAGGTTCTGAATTAATCTACTTCATGGTATATTGTATTAATGTTGTATAGCACAAGCTTAAAAATAAGCTCCTGTCCATGTGTCCAGGCTCTTAAACAAGCCAGGAATTTATATAATTTGCCTTGTCCTTTCTGTTGGCATCTTATGGCTATCTATGCATTTAGGCAGTATATTTGCCATTGGTAGAGGAAGGAGCCAGAAGAGGTAAAAAGCAGGCTCCTTGATGATGGGATGAGGGTCTATGAAAATTCTAAGAACTAGGTGTTTTTCCAGAATCCTGGGCCCATGGAATTCATATTTGTAAAGCTGGACATGCAAAATGATGTTATATAAAGATTCCCTTTTGCCAACTCCAGCATCCATGCTCTCCTTCAAAATCACCTAGTAGCTGCCTTCAGTGGCCTCACCTAATTCTTATATTAATGGTGGCCCTTATGCTAGAATCTTTCCAAGCAATTATAATTGGTGGTTTCCTTCTGTTTCAGCTGTCAGTAAGTTCTATTGTTGTTTTAACTGACTGCCTTTAGGTTATGAAAACATGGGGTAAAGGGACTTGGGATAGCTGTGGCCATGCCTAAACTACCAGCAGACTGTCCCCTGAAAACTTCCAACAAGTACTGGTGATAAATGTTCTGCTCTTGGAGAAAACAGGTTCTTCCCATTACACTTTGAGATGCTTATCTCCATTTCAACGATGACAACTTAAACTCCCAAAGTCAGGAAACTCACCTGTAGCCCAGACAGGAAAAAAGTGGTGCTTCAGGGGTGTTTCCCACTCAGCCTGCCTGACAATGATAAGATGCCTAATTTGTTATTTAGCTTTGCAGCCTCTTGGTCAAGTTGCCATAGGTGATCCTTTTATGGCTGGAGATGGAGCTGTGATGACTATGGAGCACTCCAATTTCCAGATTCCAATTTCCAGTCTCCAGTGGGTTATATTGACTCCAGCATTTACTACCATATTTGCCTTCTAACACAGCAAAACTCCAGGAGAACTCCTCCACCAACAAATAATCAATAAAATGTAAGGAAACAATACCATTAGAATAGCTGCTATTATTAACTGTCACATCTTCTGACTTGAGCTAAATTCCTCAAGATGTTAAATAACTGAAATGCTCATGAGTGTTCACCTCATTCCTGATTCCTGGTGCCTCTGCCTCTGTGTCTCCCTTGTTCCAACCAAAGTGCCCAGTGTATTTGAATTTCCTCCAAATGATTCGATATCATGTCTGGATGAGTCACTCTTCCACTTGGGTCAGTGGGAGGAATGGTAGATTCCTAGGCTACCTGGTAGATTACCCCCTAGTAAACTGGCTGTAGTGAACCAGATGGTGTGCTAGTGACATAAGAGTCATGCACTTCTGTTGCATATGATGTTAACCGAGGGATCGTTCCTTCTTCTCCTATAACTGGCCCAAGTAGAAGCACATGATACTAAACATGGAGAAGACCAAAGAATCCCAGACTGTCCTCCACTAAGGAAGTGCTAATCTGCACATCTGAAGACTGCCAGTTTCAGGTTGGTGACTGACAGCTCTAGGGAGAAATGGTTTACCCAGAGCTACAGGATAGGTAGGAATATGAATCCCTTTCTTTTATAAAGCACTTAACTGTTGACACAGATACAGGGAAGGGATTATATGGCAGGGATCCAGGGAGGGACGTTGAACAGTTAGATTGATCCCGTATTACAGATCAGAGAAAGGAGTCTCAGACAGTTCAAGTGGTTTATCTGAGGTCACCTCTAGGGAGAAGGGGCAGATCAAGGATGGAGGTGCAGGCTCTCAAATGCAATGGTGATCTAATCTATCTGTGAGGGTCTCCAGGACTGGCTGCCATTTATACCCATAGGAAAATGTCCTTGAACACTTCTCTGTAGTGTGACATGCTGTGTGGAAGGAAGTGTCCATTACTTAGTTGGGGCACACACGTCTTTCTTGAAGAAAATGTGCTTGAAACTTCCCATTGCTCCTCCTTTGAGAGGGAAAAAAGCTAAGGGAGACTAGCAAAGGTATGAAGTAAGCACCTCAAGAGAATCAATAACCAGGCTAAATTAAGGCAGATATGCAAATGGAATTCTAGTATGTCCGATTTCCATGTGAGATGCCCAGCTGCATTTTTCCATCACTCTTTATAGGCCTCCAAGGAACTGTGAAAAGCACCTGGTCTCTAGGGAACAGTATTCTAAAGTAAGCAGCTAGGAAAAATCCTTCTTTAATATGTCTTGAACTCATGATTAGACCAGAAATATATCTTCGTTCAACATGAGCACATCAATAAACCAGAAAGCAGAGGTGCTTCCAAAGCACTTCAGGTGGGTGTTTGATTAATAGCTCAGAGCCCATGGCAGCTCTAGAGCATGTTTGGAGATTCTGTGTGTCCAATTTGGGCAGAAATCCATGTGCTGGACAACATGGGAGTGGGTCTCTGAACGGAAGCTGAAGCTATATGGCTTTGCAAGGAGACTACAGCAGGGGATGGCAATTTCTGAAAAACAAGGAGTGGTAGGTTTGGGATCCTTATTCTGGCAAGAAAAGTTATGGCAGAAGCCTGGGGGCCTGGCAATGCCTCCACACATGTTCACTTGGGCAAGCTGTGGGCCAGCATTGGGAGGGGCCCATTGGGATGGGTCTGTGTCTGTGGGCACCTAAAAAGTGTCTGTCCCTGTGGTAAATGTCAGTGATTTGCCTCAGCTCACCAGTACATATCCATCATCTTGTGTTGAACTTGGTGACCACGTATTTTCTTTCTTTTTTACTTTCCTGCTACCTGTTTGGGGCAGACACTACCAGCAACCCATCAGTGATAACCTCCATTTTCTTTTGCTTTTAGAACTACAAGGTATTCACCCTCCTCTGAGAGGCCTCCTTTATGAGAGGCTAGGCCCTTCCCCACACTAGGGAGGGAAGCTCTATTGGTCTAAAGGAACCATAGTGATCTCAGTCCATTACTAATGAATGAAAGTGTAGAATGAATACAACTTGGAGTGAGACAGTTTGGGGACCCCTTGGGCCAGAGGATGGAGTATATGTAAAGAGGAGATGACATAGCCTGATCAGGTAGGTTAGATTCAAGTTATGGGATATTATAAATGACAGTCAAGAAGTTTAGATTTTGTTCAGTGTTATTGTTTGGTTTCAGATAGTTTATTTGGGAGGCGATAATAGTGGGCGTAGAGAAAGAAGTTGGGGAGTGAGACAGGGAAGGGAGAGGAGCCAATGAAATGCTTGTTAGTGACTGATTTACTGCTGAGGCAACTGGAGCTCAGTCCTGCTAGAGAAACTGAGGAGTATGCTTTAGAGCTGACTCACTGAGGGACGGGAAGAATAAGACATTTAGCCAGTGACCTCCCAAACCATATTGGTTAACGGTTGCCCTCAGGGGTGTCAACTTTTCCCAAATTTGGGGTTATACCTTCAGTGGCACAAATACCCTTGATGCTGAAGAAAACTTTCAGGAAAATAAGAGATGAAGCCTTTAAGGTGGAGGATTGTCCTGGGAAATGGACCCCATGGCTCCAGGAGACCTCGGAGTTGAGGGGATGTGGGCCCAGGAAATCAACAGTATCCCCTACATTTGGTAATTAATGGAATACACAGAAGAATTTTAAATTGGTAAAAGATGTTAATTAGAAGTTCTTTGGAAAGATTTTTTTTTTTTCATGGAGGCAGTGTATATGATAGGTGGGATTTCACATTTCATTCAAAAGACATTTCTTGACTTGGTGCAAATGTCAAAGAGTATGTTAAAGAATAAATCTTTTGCCCTCAAGAAGCTCACTGTTGGGGTGCCTGAGTGGCTCAGTTGGTTAAGCAGCTGCCTTTGGCTCAGGTCATGATCTCAGGGTCCTGGGATCGAACCCCACATCCGGCTCTCTGCTCAGTGGGGGAGTCAGCTTGTCCTTCTCACCCTCCCCCTCCCCCCACTTGTGCTCTCTCACTCTCTTTCAAATAAGTAAATAAAATCTTAAAAAAAAAAAAAAGAAGCTCACTGTCTGGGAACTGGGGCTATTGCTGTCAGAAGATGAGGACGCTATGCTCTTGGTCAAGTGAGATAATGAGGAAGTAAATTAAGCCGGTTCAGAGGAGATAATGGATGTGAGAGACATGACAGAGGTAAACTGAAGGTCATTTGCAGATACTGTAGAGTAATGTTTTTCAAAGTGTCCAGGGATCCTGGGTATCCTCAAGACCTTCCTGGAGGTCTGTGAGGACAAGACTATACTCACAGTAATATTAAGATGGTATTTTCCTTTTCACTCTTATTTTGTCCCTGCTGTACATTGGAGTTTTCCAGAAACTAAATGATATGTCATGACATAATTTCTCAGGGGCAGGCAAAATGTGCTTTTTAATTCTTGGGTTTTAAAACATTTCTTTTGGGGCACCTGTGTGGTTCAGTCAGTTAAGCATCTGCCTTTGGCTCAGGTCATGATCTTGGGGGTCCTGGGATGGAGCCCTGTGTTGGGTTCCCTGCTCAGCAGGGAGTCTGCTTCTCCTTTTCTCTCTCCCTTCCCCCTCCCCCAATCAAGTTCTCTCTCTCAAATAAATGAATAAAATCTTTAAAAAAAACATTTCTTTCTTCTAATTTCTAAAGTGGTATATATACTATATGGTAAATATTTATTGGTATAACCCACATAAACAAAAGATTTGGGGTATTCTCAATAATTATTAGGAGTATACAGAGGTCCTGGGACCAAAAAGTATGAGGATCACTGCTCTGTAGATATTTTTTGATTTGATTTGGAAAATATAGGCAAGGAATTTACATTAAGGAATGTAGGCAGAAATGTCCCAATTATTTGGAGAAGAAAACTAATGCAGAAATCAGAGAATGATTAATTGAGTAACAGACACAAGGATAGATGGAAAAATGGATGGCCTGGGAAATCATTTGAAGAAATCCAGTTTTGGGTTCTGTATTAGTCAGGGCTCTCCAGAGAAACAAAACTGACCAAATGAAAGAGAGAGAGAGAGTTCTCCCTCAGGCTTTTTATTCTATTTAGGCCTTCAGTGGATAAGGCCCACCCACACTGGGGAGAACAATCTGGTTTACTCGGTCTACTGATTCAAATGTTAACCTCATCCAAAAACACCCTCACAGACACACCCAGAGTAATGTTTGACCAAATGTCCAGGCACCCTAGTACCTGACCCAGTCAGGTACTAACTTTGGGTGGGGAAATAGAGACCCATCAGTAAGAAAATGGGAAGACTGGAGTTGAGAGGAAGACAAGGCACTGCTTTCACTGACTTGCTCACTATTTTCTGCCTGGCCACAGATTTTCATTGCTCCGTCTTCATGCTCACAGATTCCATTTTCGTGAGATCACCCAAATGCCTTCTCATCCTCCCTGTCTTGTGTCTTATCTCCTTTCTGCAAGAATCCTTTTGGGCAAGGATCAAGGCTAATTCTACTTTTTGGACGGAGTTTACTTCATCTCAGCAAACATGAAGCATCAAGATGGTGTTCTCCCCCCACCCCAAACCCATATAAAGCTTATAACCTCATCCTTACAGGGGCAAAGAACACATTTATTTCTCCAAAAATGCAGTAAATGCTAAAGCTTGTTTTATGAGGGACTCCTTAGCTGTAATCAGATTCCTATATGATAATGTATTGCAAATTACTAGTAAATGCTCTTTTCAGTCATCTGAACACTAATGCTGGCTTTCAACAAGTGAGTCATTAGTAGAAAAGAGACCGACCCTTCACATCTGGGAGTGCCATTTAAATAAAAAAAGTCCTTGATGAAATACATTTGGTGGGCTTAATTCACTAATCCTCACAGAGCAATAATCTGCAGGGTGCAGAAACTGCTACCTGGGAATGATGCAGATGCAATCATCCTTTACTCCTGGGAAGCATGACTAGGCCATACTGTCCTGGGTGACCCAGAGTTACTCAGAGTCCCCACCGTGGCTATACGCCCAAGACCCTTACCGCCTCTTGAAGACCCTTACTGCCTAGTCCTGCTAGCTGTCTGTCAAAATTTACCAAGGCCTCAGGCCTTTGCAGGGAGGGGCTTGTTGCCATTAACAGACAAACTCATAGTTCGCATAATTGTGTTCCACAGAACATGCTAACTCTGGAAGGTTAGAAAGAAGTGTTTCATGGTAACGTAACTTTATAAAAATAAAACCCTCTTTGGAGAGTTTGAATAATACTAGCATTTTAAAAGCTCTGAAAAGACTTTAGTAAAGATGGCTATTTAGTTGAAACTGATTTGATCAGGTGGGAGATACTGTGGGATGGCTCACTCACCTCTCACTCCACCACCCCTTACAGTGTGTGTGCCTCCGATTCCTGAAAATTACATTTCCCAGGACTCCCTTGCAGGTCGGATGAAGGCACATAACCTAGGTGGGACAAATGAGATGTGTGCCCAGGGGATACCTGCTAGAGGAAATCAGCACAGTAGAAGAAAATTGCATCTCTTGATGAGCACAGAGCTGCAAGTGTCTGGTTTTCCTGAGGGGGGTGGTGCTAAAGTGTCCGGGGTCCACTCTCGAGTGCACTAGTTGCTAAGCTGCAGGAGAGAGCACTAGCAGTGGTGTTTATGCTAGAAAACTGCCACAGTGTGGTTGGGCATTGTCCTCCGCCTGTCGTTGGCCCTAGCTGCGTGGTTTCTGGCTGAGTAACATACCAGTCTGGCTTCCCAGGGTATAATCATAACAATAGTAATCATAATAATTATTTTGCTACTTAAGTTGGCTAGAGTGAATCCAGGTTGCAAGTAAATCCTGACTGTTCCAACCACAGAAACTACTGAATACTTAAAAATATCCCATAAAACTACTGGTTCAAGGAATACATGTTTGGAAATGCTATTTTTCAAAGAGAACTTGGGGAGACTCCAACAGGAATCCAGGGGAATATAAACCCCAAGGGTGGGAATTTCAGGTAGTGTGCCAGGAACTGTCTGTCATGAGGATAGGGGCGCTGTATATGTGCTGTGTTATTTGCCATCTCTGGACCAGAAGCCCTTGAGGTACTTCCTACATGAAATCTACAAGTTCATGAAAACATTGGCTGGACTAAGCATCTGTTCTTTATCTCACATCCTGCTGGGTCCTCATGAGGAAAAGCAAATAAGTGAATGGCTTGATTTCCCATTGGTACGACCAAGTTGCTGAAGATTTATGTCTGAAACCATTAGGGAATGTAATGTGAAGTGCAGCACTTTGAGGTTTAATACATCTAACTTATTAAACACATAAATTATAAAGCGATTCTTCCATTATCTAGGATTTCCTTCTCTAACTTAGTGGCTCATAAGCCAAACTGGGTCCATAGAAATGTTTTACTTTGCCCCCGCAGGGTTTTGTTTAAGTGAATTAGTTGACAACATTTACAAAACTGGGAGATTTTTACCTCAAAAGTTAAAAAAGCTGGCAACGAAGGGCGGAGATAATTATGTTCTTTTCGGGTATGAACACTGGTTTTTGTCCGTCTGTTTGTTTAATCTCTAGAATTATTCTTTACAAGGGACACTGGCAATCTGGTTAGTTTTTCTGGCTTTTTTAAATTCCCTAAATGCAACTGTGCCCTTGAAAGAAGCTCATTGGATTGATGGAAGATGACCCACCGGGTTTCCCATACCTGTAGGATGGAAGGAAGAAAGAGGCAGCACATAGATGATGAAGTCAGAGGTGGACCCTGAGAGATTGGGCTTGTCACTTGGTCTCTCTGGGAACAATGTCCCTAACTGGTAAAAAAAAAAAAAAAAAAAAAAACAGGTCTGGCAGTAGAACACAGATGTTCTGACCGCCAGGGTGGTATTCTATATACTTCATTGTGACCCTTCTAATGAAAGCAAATACAATATTGCCTAATACATAAGAGGGAAAAGGTCAGAAATGTGAAGGCAGGTCCATGGAATGATGGAGGTTGCAAAGACTAAAACTCCCTCCTTGCCCAAAACTTTTTGACACTTCACTGTTCTTGGGGAATCTTCAATCAGACTTCTAGTTCTGTTAGGTAACAAGAAGAGAGTACTTTCAAGAATGGATTATGGATTTGACTAAAAAAAAGGTTCTTAAAAGAAGAAAGTATTTCCTTGGTCACCACAGGTAAAAATCTGATGGAGTGCTTTTAGTCCTGTGACTGTAAACTTTAGTCCTTTCAGAAGCCAGAAATGCAAAACAGGGTAGTTGTTTGTGCGTCAGGTGCTGTGGTGACCGTGGCAATCCCGAGAGCATCTATCCTACCTCAGAGGGGAAGCCACTACTTACTTCAGCTTGCCATTGTCCACTGAGGTTGTGGCCCAATATGGACCAAGATTCCACATTTTCAAGAGAAGATGGAAATCTGGCATTTTGTGTGAAATGTCCAGATCAGAAAGAAATAAAATAAAATTTGTAAGTCACCAATTTACAACCTTTGTTTAAAATCCTCACTTGACTAGGCTACTTATGAGCAAACATAAAAATAACAGAAACTTTCCTCTAACAAAACATCTAATAATTGTAGATAAAATGTTAAAAAATAATGTTTAGATGTATAGTTAAGCTCTTTAAGGAATAAGATAAATCAATAGAGCAGTGAGCATTTGAGCTGACAGTGTGGCTCCCCTGGATTTGGGAGTAGTTTTAGTCTTAGAAACGAAGAGGTTTGATTTTTAAAAAATTTTTGTTATTGTGGCAAAATATAAATAACATGAAATTTACCATCTTCACCATTTTAAGTGTACGATTCAGTAGTGTTAAGTACATGCGACCATCACCATTGTCCATCTCTAGAACTTTTCCGTCATCCCAAACTGAACCTTTGTACCCATTAAACAATGACCCCTCCTCCCCTTGCCCAGACCCTGGCAATCACCATTCTACTTTCCATCTCTATGAGTTTGACTGCTCTAGGTACTTCACATAAGTAGAATCATGCAGTATTTTTCCTGTTGTGACTGACTGGCTTTTTTCACTTAGCATAATGTCTTCAAGGTTCATCTATGTTGCCAGAATTTCATTTCCTTTTAAAGGCTGAATAATAATATATAGATACAGATATAGATATAGACCTAGATGTGTAGATATAGATCACATTTTCTTTATATATATTCATCCACCAATGGACATTTGGATCATTTCTACCTTGTGGGTCTTATGAATACTGCTGCTGTAAATGAATATAGGTGTACAAATAACACTTCAACTCTCTGTTTTCAATTATTTTGGGTATATATCCAGACATGGAATTGCTGGATTAAATGGTAATTCTATTTTTAATTTTTTGAGGAACTACCATACTGTTTTCCACAGTGGCTGCGTTATTTTACATTCTCACCAGCAATGCATGTGGGTCCCAGTTTCTGCATATCCATGTCAACACTTATTATTTTCTCTTTTGTTTATAACAGCCACCTTAATGGATGTGAGGTGAAGAGGCTCGGGTTTTCATGACCACTTAGGAACAGGAATTGAGATCTTGGACCCACAAGAGGCTCAAGACCTTCTTCAGAACCAGCATTCTTAAATGGCTAATCCCTTATGAAAAAGGAGAACTGTAAATTAATCTACCTATCAGCATAAGGGTATGTCAAGGAAAATTGTCAATTTTTCTCTGGTTGGAAAAAAGTTTGCTGAGGTACAAGAACCCTGAAGCTAAGAAATTAGTTTAAAAGTGTACCCAGGCCAGCAATAGCCCTGGGATATCTGGCAATTCAATGAAAAACCTCTTTGCATGGATATACCCTTCACCAAGGATTGTTTCCACAGATAAAACTCAGCTGAACATAAACTCAAAAACCAAATTTGAGTCAAAAACTTAAATACATAATGTTGTAATTCACCATGAATAGAAGTCAACTGACCAAATAAGTAACTTGATTTGATTCCCCCATGATAATACATAAGAGTATGTATGGAGATAATACAACTCCCAAATAGAGGTTATAAAATAAGTATGGTTGAAATGACGAGGAACTTAAAAAGGAATTAAAAACATAAGAAAGAACAAGGCCTTTGGGGAAAAAAAGGGCTGATGTAAAAAAGAAAGAATTTTTATAAATGAAAAACACAGTCATCAGAATTAAAAATTCAATTGACAGATTAAATAGTCACTGAAACAAAGCCAGAGAGAAATTTAATGCATGGAAAGATATATGTGATGAAATTATCCAGACCATAACACAGAGAGAAAACAGATGAAATATATAAAAGAGAGAGTAATGGCAGAGTGGAACATTTAGACACCCTCCTGCCAATAACAATTACACACTCTGGGGAAAAAAGCAAACAAACGACTGGGAGAAGAACAAAAGCTGGCAGGAACTGGTGAGAATTTGATCCTTACAGAGTGAGCAGCACATTTATATGGTTTTTCCTTTAAGGATACTCCCTGGCCCATCAGATTGTGGCAGCTAGAGAGGAAGCAGAGAGCGGCAGTCCTATAGGACTACAGAATCAGATGATGGAGTTTGGGACTGCCGGAGAAGCCTACAATTGAGGGTGAGGGTAGAATTCCAGAAAGGAGGAAGCCACATAGGATAGGCCCAAAAATCCATGTAGAAACTCCATTCAAATCATTGGGTGATTCCTGGACTACATATGCAGGGGATGAGACTCCGAGGTGCCCAGGGAGACACAACAGCGAGAAAGCTGAGAGCCGAGTAGAGATTTCGGAGTCGCCTGTTACAGATACTCTTTGGAATTCAAATTAAACTGATGTGGAAACCGCCTCTAGCTTTTAAGACTAAAAACCCAGCAGCTATGCCTTAGGCCTTAAGCCTAAAGATTCATCCTAGGCTAGTTGCAAAACTGAAATAGAACCACCCTAACAAAACCTAAAACCAAGCCTTCATAAGTCAAGGTCACTGCCAGTAATTTAACTGCTTTCTAAGACAAAAGTCAACACTTTTCAGAGGAAAATGAATCCAGAGTCTTTACAAAGTATCATCTACTTCACTTAATATAAAATAAAAATTTACTAGTCATGCAAAGATACAGGGAAATGTGACACATAGTCAAGAGAAAAGTCCATCTTAAAAAGAGACCCATAGAATAACTAAATGTTGAAATTAACAGATAAGAATTTTAACATAATTATGGTAAATATGTTAATGAATTTCAAGAACGCATGGTTATAAAGGGTGAAGAGATGGGAACTTGTCAGCAGTGATATGTAAATTGAAAAAGGAATCAAAATTAAATCCTAAAACGGAAAACCACAGTATCTGAAAAAAAATTCATTTCCTAGGATTGACAGTATATTAAACACAACAAAAGAAAGGAGTAGTGACCATGAAGACCAGTCTGTAGAGATCATCTAAGCTGAAGGACAGAGAGAAAGAGACTTTTTTAAATGAGCAGATCTTCATTGAGCTGTGGGACTGTCTCAATTAATCTAACACGTATGTGGGGTGCCTGGGTGGCTCAGTCGTTGGGCGTCTGCCTTCGGCTCAGGTCATGATTCCAGGTCCTGGGATCGAGCCCCACATCGGGCTCCCTGCTCTGCGGGAAGCCTGCTTCTCCCTCTCCCACTCCCCCTGCTTGTGTTCCCTCTCTCGCTGTGTCTCTCTCTCTGTCAAATAAATAAATAAAATCTTTAAAAAAAAAAAAATCTAACACATATGTAAGAAGGAGAGGAGAGAGAGAATGGGCAGGAAAAAAATTGCAACTATACTGATTGAAAATTTTAAAAATTTGATTCAAAACAGCAACCCAGACATCCATGGATCCCAGCAAACCCCAAACAGGTAAGTGCAAATAAAACCATGCCTAACCACATCATAGCCAAATGGCAGAACACCAAAGAGCAAATCTTAAAAGCATCCAAATAAAGAAGATACATTATATGAGAGAATAATTATATTTATGATGCCTCACTTCCTATAAGAAAAAGTGGGACTAGAAGAAATAGAACTATATCTTTTTAAAACAATGAGAGAAAAACATTGCCAACTTGACATTCTATACATAGTAAAAATATTTCTCTTAAATGCAAGTGAAATAAAGACATTTTTAGATAAACAAAAGCTGAAAGAATTTGTTGCCAGCAGACCCCACACTATAAGAAATTCTCAAAGATGTTCTTCAGGCTAAAAAAAAATAATACCAGATGGAAATTCAGAGCTACAAGAAGAAATGGAGAACATTAAAAATGATAAATACTTGAGTAAATATGAAGGACATATAGGATTTTGTCACAATTAACCTTTGTCCTTCAAAACACACCACTGGGAAAATTGAAGCAGGTCACAGAATGGCAGAAAGTATTTGCCCCTTTAGAACCTGCTGCTACCGATCTCACTGTCACCACTCTGGAGGGATGGCTTAGGGCTGGGTGCTAGAAGGGCAAGAAAAAAAACCATGGGAGATTTTTCTCTCAGGAACTACTTTTCCCGCTCTTCAAGCCAGGGCCAAGGGTGTCTTTGGAGCTCTCTGGGAATCCTGGTTCCTGCTTCTAGGTTTCAGGCTATCTTGCATCCAGGTTGGGAGACACAGAAGGACAAATGGGAAATTCACCACCAGTTCAGTAGTATGCTGAATTCTGATCTCCTTTCCCAGTCCACCTGCTGCTTTCCAGAGTCCTCAAATAGCTGGTCCAGGGTTTGGAGCTGCATTCAGTGAGAAAGACAGGGTAGATGGAGTGTGCTGACCCATTCCTGGAGGGGGTCATGAAGAGGATGTGACTGTTCGTTGACTTTAAGTGACACTGGGAGCCACTTCAAGGATGCAGCCTTGAGAGAACAAGGTGTGTTGAGACCATCTGGACAGTATATAGACTGAGCCCCATCAAGGCCTCTATATAAACTTTTAAGATTCTGGCTGGTAGGTGCAGAGTTCTACGGGTCTTGCAGCTGCCCAACATAAGCCTCGAATGTGTGTAAGGGGAACAGTTTCAAAGTTCACCAAGAAACACCCGAGGTTGCAAACCAACATGCATCTTACCCAGAATCAAAACCCATGAATGAAGTTTTGAGCATGTTACACCTGGGGTACTAGTGAGACAACTGGGTGAAAATATGTCTGAAGCTTTGAAGTGAGGTCTGGGCTAGAAATAAATGTTCCAGTCTTCAATCTATAGAAGCTTGCAGGCACAGGACTGGAAGAGAGCAATCCAGGAAAAACAGAATAAGCCAAATGGAACCAAGAATAGAGCCCTGGGACCATCAACATCAGAGAGGTGGGTACAGGAAGAGGAGCCACCACAGAGGGATCCAGTGGGCTGGAGTCAAGCCGAGTTGCTTGTGTCAAGTCTCCATCCTGCTCTCTTACTTTTACAAGACTCAGTCGACATAGGTTAATGGGTCCATTTTATGCCAAATCCGGTAGTCATGTTTTCTTCTGTGCTGCTCTGGCCAAACAACATCTGTTTGGATAGGGGAAATGAAACGTGCTGAGATGCAAAGTCACACACCTCTCTTTCTCCCCCAGCCTCTCTACTGAACAGGACATTTAAGGAATCTTGTGAAAAAGACAAAAAGTTAATGTCAATAGAAACCCCATTCAATGAAAGGCAATTCACCACCAAGAGCATTTGACCTCTTTCTGTGCCTCCTAATACTCAATGCAATGCCAAGTTTTCTTGAACTTCACTTGAGTTGTTCCCAGCCTTGATTCTTTCCTGCAAGTGCCTCACAGCTGTGACCATGCATCCCCAGCTCCGTATTCCCAGCTCCCAGCACAGTGCCTGACACACACTGGGGGTTCAATTCGTCTGTTAGACTTCCAAAGCTTCGCTTATGAGTCCAGCATTCAGGTGCCATGCATTCTTCCTAATGTCTTCTACATTTCTTTTTTCCTCCTTCCAGATTTTTCTTCTTTTCTATCTCGTTCTTCCCTTTTCTTCTTCTTTCCCCTCCTTTGTCTTCCTCTTCTCTCCTCCAGTGCCCCATCATTGCCAGAGGAGGACCAAATTGGGAGCTGGCATGTGAAGAAGGTGAATTCCTCCAGCCCTGCTCCTTGTCTCCCGGCTCTCCTTTCTTTTTCCTTCCCTTCTCTGCACCCAGTCCTCCATGCTGAAACATGAACGTGAAGAAGGCAGTGCTATTCAAAGAAGAGGAATAAAAGCTAATTCTCATTTCCTATTAATCCCCTATCTTTAGCGATTCTTAGTTTTGAGTGAAAAACTCCTGACCAGTACAAAACACACTTCATTCTAGAATCCTGCAGCATGATCCATTTAATAATCCAAATAATCTTTCAGTATGCTTAGGGATGGCACTAAGAATTATATCCCCATCCACATTTGGTGGACTGTCTGATGTCCTGAGGACTCAGGACATCTGACCAAAATCCTCCTCCCCGTAGGCTAAATTTGCCAGACAATGAACAAATGCTTATGGATAAGCACTGGGCCAGAGACTACTGAGATTATGGGTTTATGTACATGTATATGAAGTTACACTTAAAGATGCTTGACTTGCTTGAGCCTATTATTCTTTTGACTCACTGTGTTCTCACCAGCATTTCACATGTTTCTGAATAATCTGGACCGTTGGGCCATCTGGAGATTCTGCTGGTTGATAGCTAACCACTCCTGGCAATAGCAGGGAGAGGATTAAAATTCAGGCCAGCATATTTTCCTTTTTGAAAGCAGCTCTCAGAAAAGCTGAGGTTCTGCTTGGAACTATATTTATTACTTTTCATGAAGAAAGAGATTAGAAGTGGAAGAAGGAAACCAACATTGTTGAACCCCTTCTATATACTATCCAACGTCTAAGTGTTAACTCATTTAATTCTTAAAAAAAAAAAAAAAAAGCTCAAAACACTGAAAGGAAGGGAGGACTTATTATCTTTATATCACAGATAAAGGAATGAGAGCTCAGAGATGTTAGGTCACTTGCGCAAGGCCACAGAACTACAGAGCGCTTAAGCTAGGATTCAAACCCAAGTCTGGCCAAGTCCAAAGCCCATATGCTTTCCAGCACACTCTACTCTGTGGTGCTTTAATCTCACTGCAGGACTATGAGCATGCCTGTACATCTTTCTTCTGCAATAACTGTGCATAGTGACCAGTTCCAGAAATTTCTCCACCCACCCTTCTGCCTCTCCTCCTGCATCCCTCCCTAATATCCTTCCTTCTTTCATCAATAACAATATCTCACATTTGTATGGTGCTTTACAGATATTTATCAGGTGTTTTCACAGCAATCCTGAGAAGCAGTATCATTATGGTTTGCAGTTTATAGATGTGGAACCTGGGATCTGGAGGGATGATGGAATTGGCTCTTTGTGAGAGCAAGTTGGTGTCTGAGCTGATTCTGGAAGGAAGATGGGCTATGGGCCAGGTCACTGGGGAGCGCTCAGGGCAGATCAGGGAGCTAGGATTGATGAAAGGCAGGTCAAAGGGAATGGGGCAGGCAGGGCAATATGGGCAGATGAGCATTTCACTACCGAGGCTGAATTCTATTTGCTGGGAATTACAGAATTTTCTGATAGTTCTATTTCCCATGTTGCTATTTAGAGCACTTGCATAATCCCCTAACTCTTGACTCTGAAAGTTCCTGCTTCACCCAAAGAATTGCTTTTCTCTTGATATTCATCTTCTACAAGTATTAGTCATTTTCCTCTTCCACCTGTATATGCATAATTTCTGATGCAGGCCCTCACCCCATCTCCATGGACAACTGCAGCAGCTTTCTGATTTGTTTCCCTGTCCTTGGCCAGCTCCCCCTACCCAGCAGTAAACACTATACTGATTTCCTTTAAATGAAAATTTAATCATGTTATTTCTCTATCTAATATCTGTTAGTGCCTCCCAATCACCTTTGGGACTAAATCCAGACTCCTTATTACAACACATGATATCCTTCATAACTTGACCTCTACCCATCCCTCCAAGATCATTTCACAGCAGTGTTGAACTGTTTCCTGTTCTCACGCACTTCTGTGTCTTTCCACATCACTGTCCTGCCTGCAATTGGCTCTCTTTTCCACTCTACCCAGTTAATTGCCAAGAAGATGCCCCCTTACTTCTCCTCACCTAGCACTATCTCCTTTCTTATGGGCCTGGGAAGCCTTAGGGTTCCCTTGCCCATCCTCCCATCACATATGTAATAGCTGGTCTGTACATCTGTCTGCCCTTACCAGTCTGAGACACATTTGTGGGAAGGACTTTACGTTTTCACCTTTGACCTATTGCTATCCCTAATCCATTGTCCTTTCTTGGATGTGGATCTTTCCAAGAGTAGGGGTCTTTTTGTAATGGTGGGGAAGCAACTGATGCTTTTTTTTTTTTTTAAGCATAATAAGGGATGGGGGGGGTGGTTAAGCTCTACAGTGTGAAAGTGTGTTTTTTGTGTTTGTTTGTTTTGTGGGTGGTGGGTGGAGGAGTTTCATTCTTAAACCACCTTGGTAGAATCTTCCCTCTTTATCCTCCACCTTGAAGATCCATACACCTTCTTTCTCTCACATTTAATATTTTAATATTTATAAATGCTTGTGAAAAGGATGTAGATTTCCATCAGGTTCCAAAAGTTCAAATTCAAATTAGATGAAAAAGACATTGTCTTAAGAGTTGAAGAAATGCTAAGTCCAAATAAGTGATGTAACAGCCAGGAGAGGTTATGACCCAGGTTCTGCCCTGTTCCAGGAGCACCACAGGGATATGCACTATGTAGGCTTTGAGGGTGACAAACCTGCTATTAAATTATAATGCTTCAGCTACAAGCATGAATTCATACAGTTAGCTCCCTGGCTAAAATTTCCACTTATGATACAGTCTCAGAAAGTAACCCTTCAAATTCCTGGTACTAGGTGGTCAGAAACCCTGGGAAGACACAGAACGAAATATAGAAATATTTTAAAGAATAAAATTTTATCATTTATATTTTCACATTAAGAAATCTCTGCCTATTTGGTATTTACTTCTGGGTAGAAGTTGTCAAATTAGGCATGTCTTCTCCCTCTTCCTTTCATTGTGGAGGTGACCTTGGAAGCACATGACCTGGCTGGTACCAGATGGAGGAGGACTATATGAATTACACTAGTCCCACTTGAAGGAGAAATAAACCTATATTGTGTTGTGAGAGACCAGGAAAGAGAATTGTCCACTGTGACTCTCACATATCCTTGTATCCAATAGCTATGCCCCTAACCCTTTCTTGCTCATAACCTTAGCCCTTAACTATTCCTCTCCATCCCTTTTAATAAAATTCAAATTGCCCAAACCATGGCTGCTAATTCTTCTCTCTTCTGAAAACTCTCCTTGATTTAATGATTCCTGAAACTGACTGAATTTCAGCAGATCTCCTCCTGTTAAAGCCCTATAAAACATTCTGCCCTCTTCTAAGTTAGAAATCCCATTTGGAAACTTCTTATGTCTGGAATTTTTGAATCAAGACTTCTGCTAGTAGTGTCTGGTTGACAGTTTTTCATAGTTTCAAGCCATCAAGATTGCAGGTTTCATTTGTTATCACATCATAGCCTAGCCTATACTGACAAACCTGTTTACTAAATTTACAAACAAGGAAATACTTAAATGCATGGGAAATTTTGTCATTACACAACTCAAGTACCTAAAAGTATGTACATTCATAAATGAATTAAAAATAGTCAAAGGTGTTTAATTTAATTTGGTTTATAAAATGAGACCAAACAGTATTCAAGGGGCCCTTAACTATGATTGCTAAAATTTGCTAGACTTATAAATAAAATAATGATTTATAAGATGCACTCAGAAGCTTTAGGATGAATTGATTTTTTAATATGACTTTAATGAATCTAATAGTGCCTTTTATAAACTGCCCAAACCCTGAAAGGTCTTTTCTGTCCATAAAATCTATATTCAAAGATATTTAAATCCTTTCATATTTAGCAGTTTGCTGTGGGACTAAGTGTAGCTGACACTGACTAATGACCCACACTGGAGTCACTACCCAAGGGATAGTGAGATCTCACAGAGAAAGAGTCCAAAGGACAGAAAGCAGAGTAAAGAGATGTAGAGCGAAAAGAGAATCTACAGGAGAAGTCCAGGACAAAAGGTCTTGGTGTGGAGGGGGCTGTCAGAGAAACATAAATAGAGGTCAGGGACAAAACGGATAAGTCAGAGAACCCTCCTGGGTGCCCAGCAAGTACACTGTGATTTTGATTTGTTGAAGTAAAGGAAGATACCTTGAACTTTAGTGTGAGGGAAGGAGGCAAGTCAGTTTTTCCCTGTTACTCCCTTACTAATGCTGATGCTTCTTCATTGTGAAAGAAATGGATCTAGAAGGGACACCTGAAACTGACTGGCTGAATAGTAAGACTGTTTTCATTACTGTCTACACTGACCCCTTCATGATAAAGGCTAAACAACAATAAGCCCTTACATGTGTATGACACTTTATAGTGTACAAAGTACTTTATAAAAATCCCCAAACCTCATCCATTTAACCTTCACTGTAGACCTGTGAAATCCTTATTTTGGTCATGTATTTTATTTCATTTCAAGTTTGCACACATAATCTCATTCTAAAGCTTTAAGACACCAGAGAGATCAGTGGGTTCAAACCATTCTGTCAGCCAATAAAGGGACTGAGACCTGTAACAGTTAAAGGATTTTACTAAAGCCATTTAGCTAGCTGGGATAAAACTGGTCAGGTTTTCTGTTCGGTTGATTGGTTGTTTTTTACTTCCTAACAATGCTAACCCCAGTTAAAAGACTGGGTTTTAAATAGAAGTATGTAAGTGGGGGAAAGTGAGGAAGGAAGAAAGAGAGAATGGGAAATAAATGGACCCTTGTCTAAAAGCATGTTTGCAAGTTGGTTGAGCAACTCTGATATAATAAATTTCCATAGGAACTCAGATTTGCTTGTGGCATCTAATTACTGCATAAGTTTCAGTGCCCTAGTATAAGACATTCTCCATCATAGATTTCACATTATAATATCAGAAATAAGAGCTCTGGTAAGAAGCCTCTAAGATGGTCTCCAATTATCCCTGCCTCCTTGTGCAATCTTCTCCCCATGAGCATGGATTGGACTTAGTGACTCACTTCCAATGAATAGAAAACAACAAAAGTAATGGAGTGTTACTTCTGAGATTAAGTTATATAAAAAAAGAAGAAGAAGAAGAAGAAGAAGAAAGAAGAAGAAAGAAGAAGAAGAAGAAGAAGAAAAGAAGAAGAAAGAAGAAGAAAGAAGAAGAAAGAAGAAAGAAGAAAGAAGAAAGAAGAAAGAAGAAAGAAGAAGAAGAAGAAGAAGAAGAAGAAGAAGAAGAAGAAGATAGCAGGAGGGAAAGAATGAAGCGGGGGAAATCGGAGGGGGAGATGAACCATGAGAGATGACTCTGAGAAACAAACTGAGGGTTCTAGAGGGGAGGGGGGTAGGGGGATGGGTTAGCCCGGTGATGGGTATTAAAGAGGGCACGTTCTGCATGGAGCACTGGGTGTTATACGCAAACAATGAATCATGGAACACTACATCAAAAACAAATGATGTAATGTATGGTGATTAACATAATAAAAAAAAAGACAATGGTTTCTGTCTTGAGTATTCTCTCTGTTTGTCTCTCTGTCTCTGTCCCTTTCTGTCACCACTCACTCTGGAGGAAGCTAGCTGCCATGTTTTTAGTTAGCCCTGTGGAGGAGTTCGTGTGGCAGGGAATTGAGGGAGGCCTTCAGCTAATAGCCAGTAGGAAACAGAGGCCATTAGCCAATTGACCACGAGGAATTGAGACCTGATAACAACCAGGAGAATGGGCTTGGAACTGGACCCTCCCCACTGGAGTCTGCAGATGAGACTACAGTCCCATTGAGAGCTTGACTATAGCCTCATAAAAGCCTGTGAGCCAAAGGCTCCAAGACAGTGACATCAAGATTCTTGAATCATAGAAACTGTGACACAATCATTGTTGTTTTAAACTGCTGGGTTTTGGGCAATTTGTTTTCATCAGTAGGTAACTACCACAAGGGTGAACTAAGGACAAAAGAAATCTTAGTTAATTGATTATTTTCTCCCTTTAATCAGTGTGCATCACAGTCTTGTAAACAAACTTTGGATTGTTTTTAAATTTCCTTCAATGCTGTTAACAATAAGCTTGCAAATCACAAAATTAAAAAGCTTATCTATTTATCCCCTTAATTGCATTACCCCAAACTGTGGTTAAAAATATATCTTGGTTGGACAACATAGAAGAAATGGATAAATTCCTAGAAATATAATTGTCTAAAACTGAATCAGGAAGAAATAGAAAATTTGAGCAGATGGATTACCAGCAAGAAATTGAATCAGTAATCAAAAAACCCACAACAAACAAAATTCCAGGACCAGATGGCTTTGCAGGTGAATTCTATCAAACATTTAAAGAAGATTTAATACCTAGTCTTCTCAAACTATTATACAAAATAGAAGAGAAAGGAAAGCTTCCAAATTCATTCTACAAGGCCAGCCAACATTATTCTGATACTAAGACTTGATGAAGATGAGAGATAGATAGATAGATAGATAGATAGATAGATAGATAGATAGATGACAGATAGATAGATAGATGATAGATAGAGAAAGGAAGGAAGGAAGGAAGGAAGGGAGGAAGAAAGGAGGAAAGGAAGGAAGGAAACTGTAGGCCAATATCTCTGATGAACATAGATGCAAAAACCTTCAACAAAATATTAGCAAACTATCCAACAATACATTGAAGAAAACATTCACCATGATCAAGTGGGATTTATTCCAGGGATGCAAGGGTGATACAATATTCACAAATCAATCAATATGACACATCACATTAACAAGAGAAAGAATAAAAACCATACGATCATCTCAACAGATGCAGAAAAAGCATTTGACGAAGTATTCATCCATTCATGATAAAGATTCTCAACAAAGTAGGTTTAGAAAGAACATACCTCAACATAATAAAGACCACATATGACAAACCCATAGCTAACATCATACTCAATGGTTCCTCTTAGATCAAGAATAAGACAAGGTTGTCCACTCTCACCACTTTTATTCAACATAGTACTAGAAGTCCTAGCCATAGCAATTAGACAACAAAAAGAAAAAAAAAACCCAACCAAATTGGTAAGGAAAACGTAAAACTTTTACTATTTGCAGAAGGCATGATACTATATTAGAAAACCCAAAAGACTCCACCAAAAAACTACTAGAATGATAAATGAATTCAATAAATTCACAGGATACAAAATTAATATACAGAAATCTGTGGCATTTCTATACAATAATAATGAAGTAGCAGAAAGAGAAATTAAGAAAACAACCCCATTTACAATTGCACCAAAAAGAATAAAATACCTAGCAATAAACTTATCCAAGGAGGTGAAAGACCTATACTCTGAAAACTATAAAACACTGATGGAAGAAATTGAAGAAGACACAAATAATGGAAAGATACTCTATGCTCGTGGATTGGAAGAACCAATATTGTTCAAATGTCCATACTGCCCAAAGCAATCTACAGGTTTAATGCAATCCCTATCAAAATATCAACAAAATTTTTCACAGAAGTAGAAATGATACTAAAATTTGTATGGAACCACAAAAGATCCTAAATAGCCAAAGCAATTGAGAAATAATGCTTCTCAGCCTTTTGGCTAAGATCAAGTGGAGAAAGACCACAATCCCAGATTTCAAGATATACTACAAAGCTATAGTAATCCAAACACTATGGTACTGGCACAAAAACAGACACATAAATCAGTGGAACAGGATAGAGAGGTCAGAAATAAACCCACACTTATATGGTCAATTAGTCTATAACGAAGGAGGCAAGAATATACAATGGGGAAAAGACAGTCTCTTTAACAAATGGTACTGGGAAAACTGGACAGCTACATGTGAATGAATGAAACTGAACTACCTTCTTACACCATACACAAAAATGAATTCAAAATAAATTTAAAACCCAAATGTGAAGGGCACCTGGGTGGCTCAGTTGTTAAGCATCTGCCTTTGGCTCAGGTCATGGTCCCAGGGTCCTGGGATCGAGCCACACATCAGGCTCCCTGCTCAGCGGGAAGCCTGCTTCTCCCTCTCCCACTCCCCCTGCTTGTGTTCCCTCTCTCACTGTGTCTCTCTGTCAAATAAATAAATAAAATCTTTAAAATAAATAAAATCCAAATGTGAGATCTAAAACCATAAGCCTCCTAGAAGAAAATATAGACACGAATTTCTTGGACATCAGCCATAGAAACAGTTTTCTATATACGTCTCCTCAAGCAAGGGAAACAAAAGCAAAATTAAACTGTTGGGACTACATTAAAATAAAAAGCTTTGCATAGTGAAGGAAACCATCAACAAAACAAAAAAGCAACTTCCTGAATAGGAGAAGATATTTGCAAATGATATATCTGATAAAGGGTTAATATCCAAAAAATAGAAAAAACTTTTACAAATCAACACCAAAAAAAAAAAAAAAAAATCCTATTTAAAAATGGGCAGAGGACCTGAATAGATATTTTTCCAGAGAAGCCATACAAATGGCCAACAGACACATGAAAATATGCTCAATGTCACTCATCATCAGGTAAATGCAAATCAAAACCACAATGAGATATCATTTTACACCTGTTAGAATGGCTAAAATCAAAAACACAAGCACTGGGTGTTATAGGCAAACAATGAATCATGGAACACTACATCAAAAACTAATGATGTAATGTATGGTGATATAACATAATAAAATTAAAAAAATGAAAAAAAAACACAAGAAAGAACGAGTGTTAGTGAAGATGTAGAAAAAAGGAACCCTCATGCACTGTTGGTAGGAATGTAAATTGGTGCAGTCACTGTGAAAAACAATATGGAAGTTCCTCAAAAAATTAAAAATAGAATTACCATATGATCCAGTAATTCCCCTACTGGGAATTTACCCCCCAAAAATGAAAACACTAGTTTGAAAGGATATATGCACCCCTGTGTTTATTGCAGCATTATTGATAATAGCTAAGATATGGACACAACTTAAGTGTCTTTCCATAGATGAATGGCTAAAGAAGATGTGTGTGTGCGTGTGTGTGTGTGGGTGGGTGGGTGGTGTGATGGAATATTACTCAGCCATAAAAAAAGAATGAGATTATGCCATTTGCAACAACATGGATGGATCTAGAGGATATGATGCTAAGTGAAATAAGTCAGTCAGAGAAAGACAAATACTTCATGATTTCACTCATATGTGGGATTTAAGAAACAAATGAACAAACAAAGGAAAAAGACAAACAAAAGAAGACTCTTAAATACAGAGAACAAACTAAAGGTTGCCAGAGGGCAGGTGGGTGAAATAGATAAAGGGAATTAAAAGTACAGTTATCTTAACAGGCACTGAGTAATGTATTGTAGTATCACTATATTGAACACCTGAAATTAATATAACACTGTATGTTAATTATACTTCAACAGCAAAAAGAAAAAATGTACTTCTTGGTAATGAGGAAAAATACTCAGGGACCAAGTCAGCAAAAATTATTTTAGTGACTTATCATATTTTGGGTGCCAGGTCTAGAAGTGTTTTTAAAGACATGGATGAGTTGGTATTTTTAGGTGTGAATCATTGTCTGGGCCAGAGTGCTTCTCTTTTTTCCTGGGTGCCCCTTCCCAACAACTGGTCAGTTCTGGAAGTTGCTCAAGGAGCTCCTGCACTTTTGCTGACATTGCACTTCTTATTTTCAGAGCTGAAGATATGCCTGCAAGAGGCATAAAAATTCCTAGTTTATAATCACATCTACAAATAGAAATATATCCATTCTCCACCTCTCACCTACCCAGCCTGAAAGACGGAGGTTGAGAGGAAAATAGAAGTTGCTTGCAGTAACAAGAATGTCAAATCGCATGCCAGAAGAAAGACCCCTGGCCTAAAGGCGTGATCTCTTAAGTTTAGAATGTAAAATTCTGTGGAAGCTTGGCAGGTGGGGAAATTCCAAAATGTCATGTAGCCGAAATGAAAGGGAACTGTGATCATTTTGGATGTCTATCAATAAGCCCAGAATGGCGGATTAGGGGAGAAGTCGAGAAGAGTTGTGACCAATGAAGACTAATTGAATTTGAGGTTCCTATGAGGAAAGAAGAGCTCGTTTGTATCTGAGTGCTGGGCTAGAAGCCCAACTAGCTCCCCCGCCCCCACTTTTTTGTTGCTAATTCCTTTTAAGAAAAGCATTTAAATGAAGCAGCCCAAAGAAATGAGACTTTACAGCCTCATGAGGCATATACAATCAGCATCTCTCAGTACCTCCTTCCCCCTTATTCTTCCTTTTCTTCTCTCTTCTCCTTCTCTTCTTTCTGCTGCTTCTCCTTCTTCCTTTCTCTCTCTCTCTCTCTCTCTCTCTCTCTCTCTCTCTCCTCCATTTTCCCTTCAAAACCTTTTGCTAAGCCTCTTGCACCAGCCCCTTGGGCTTTGTAACAGGGAAGCAAACCACCTCTCCAAAAAGTGGGGATGGAGACCTGAGGAAGGACCATCACAGGAGGACATTCTGCATCTCTTGTGAGTCTTTCTGTTTTTAGCTGCACTAAAACCATATTTCTACTATTTTTTTTAATTTAGAGCCTCATTATTTCTAGACATGGACGTTTCAAAACTTATTTTCCTCCAGTAGAGTCAAACCAATAGATTCATGGCATCCATCATCAAGGAAGAGAACATTTACATTTTCCGTAAGTGTAATACTAATGACCCAGGGCGGCTCTTAAACACGGAAGTGCTACTGGGGCCCTGCTGTGTGAGAGGAGCAGCCAGAACACCTGCCCTGCCAGCTGTGAAACCTGTGATTGGTTTCTAAAAAACTTATACCCCCCAAAAAAAAGAAAAGAAAAAAGTTAAAGGACACCATGTAAGAAGGAAAAGAAATAAATTAACCACACATGTGTAATCATTATTCATATGCGCATTCTATTACTTCATAACACAGCTGTATACACACACAAAAGTCCCTTTGCTTCTTCCTATTGGAGTCTTATTAATTTCTGTTTAATGAAACACAAATGTGTGTGCGCTTCATTTTGAGGAGCACGGGCTAGTTGGGTGTTTGTTAAGCACTGGCCAGAGTGGCTGTGCCCATCTATTACAAAGCCCCTTGACAGGGCATCTTTTGAGCATGCCAGTTGCCATGGTCACCAGTGTGCTGATTTGCAAGGAAAATTGGAAGCCATGCTCATTACGTCAAAAACTACATTGGGGGATAAAGAGAACATGTTTGTTTCGAGAGTTGGCAATTGGGGTTTGTTAGCCTCCCCACCCACACACTTCCATCAAACAATGTCTCATTCAACTGCATAAGTCAAAGTTTACAACTCCCATCTTTCCAGCTGGAATAGGCCTGGGGAATGTGAATGGAATAGCATCACTTACAGAATCACAGGCTCACAAGCAGACCTGTTCTGGTGACTTGCAAGCACGGCAGAGAGGGGATGGACGGGTGGCGGGGTGTTCTGAGACCAATTCGATGTTTGACCTGGGCTTGTGACATGTTGGGTTTTCTTCATCCATAAAATGAAGTGGGTGGAAGATAGCGTCTGTAGGGTCCCTCTCATCTCCCAAATTGTGTGATTCTAAAACACACTGTCGATGCTGATACATTCATGTCGTATGCTCGGGTAGCTTTACTTGTTTGTTTTCCTAATGCTTAATGTTTTGAGAGTATTATTGGGATGCCTCATATTTTTGTATGCGGTTTGTTTTCAAAATCAACCCCCTCCCCCAATACAGTTGTCCAACCTGCAAACAGCCTAGCCACAGTAGCTTAAGAACTAACCTCAGAAAGCATCAATTTAATCACTTATGATTACTTTCCTTAGCAATGATTATAATCCTCCCTGAAATAATCAAAATGCTACCTGTAATGCATTCCCATTCTTATTATCATTTCCTTTTGGTTATGTTACATGAAAATTAATGTCTGGGGTAATTCTAAAGTTTATAATCTACAAGTAGATGCTTATATAAATTATAATTATATAAATTTTATGTATATATCAGGAGGGACAAGGCTAGGTAATTCTCCCAGTCTCACAGCTAAGTGGCAAAGCTTAGGTTTGAGTATAGATCCTTTTGATGTCAAAACTCATTCTTTTCCTATCTACTAGACTGCCTCTTTTCTCCTTCCTGCCAATTTTTACTTAAAAGGCTCTGGAAATCAGGGTGAGAACAGAGAGGTTTACTATAAAGGAATGAATCCAGTGAAAATTTGGTAGGGCCTAATAAAATTTTTCCAGAAAAGGTAAACTTACCCTGATTAAAGAGGTAAATGTATGTATGTGTATATATTGACATGTGACTAATATCTAGAGAGGGAAAGACATGCCAAAAGGTTAATAATTTTTGTTTGCATTTTATTGATTAAGCTAATTATTCTAATAAAACTATTAAATTTTGAAAGCTTGCATACTGTATCAGGAAGCTAAATTTATTCATTGATACCTGTGATGAAGGAATAAAAACACATTATAGCTGGTTTGGAGTAAAAAAAATTAAGGTTCAGTGAGGCCAACAAAGTTACACTGCTTCAATGAATTGCATGACTTATTTTTAACTTGGGGATTTAATTTTCTTTCACTGTAGGATTACTTAAGAATCAAATGAGTTAGTGGATATGAAATAGGGTTGTAAAATGAAATACTTAACCAATGTTAATTGCTATTAAACAAATATTTATTTCCTTGTTTTAATAAATGTTTCTATGGTCGTGTGTGCCAGGTACTATTCTAAAGCTTGATTCTCCTAAGGACACTAAGATGTATTTACTGCTATTATCTACATCTAAATAAAGAAACTGAAGCCCACAGATGAGCAATAACTTGATAGAGCATAATGCTCTATGACCTTGGTATAGAAAACCGTTATTAAGTGTTACAGATCCTTAATGTACAGTACAGTTGAACTTATCATCGGTTCCAAAATCCTTAATAAATTGCTTCATTTTGTTCCCTCTGCACAATTTACCTTGTTGTAACTACAATTAAAGTTTTGATTTCCTTTCTCTTCTAATTCCTTTCAATTCCATATACTCTGTTTCCTATGAATTTGAAGAAAACAGGAAATCTATTGCTGTTGAAAGAGCAACAACCAGATGTTGATAAATATCCACCCCTGACAACCACTATTCTACTTTCTGTCTCTACAAATTTGAATACTATAGATACCTCATCTAAATTAAATCATATACTATTTGTCTTTTTGGCTTATTTCACTTAGCATAATGTCCTCAAGTTTCATCCCTGTTATAGTATGTGTCAGAAGTTCCTTCTTTTTATGGCTGAATAATATTCCATTGTATGTAGAGACCATATTTTATTTATCCATTCATCTGTCAATGGACACGAATTATTTCCACTTTTCGGCTATTATGAATAGTGTTACAATAAATATGAGTGTACAAATATTTTTTGAGTCCCTGCCTTCAATTCTTTGGGGTGTATACCCATAAGTGGAATTGCTGGATCATTTGATAATTCTATTTTTACCTTTTTGAAAAACCTCCATACTGTTTTCCATAGCAGCTGTGCTACTTTACATTCTCACTAGCAGTGCATAAGAATTCCAATTTCTCCACACCCTCACCAACACTTGTTATTTTCTCCTTTTGGATAAGTAGCCATCCAATTAGATGTGAAGAAGTTATCACATGGCTTTGATTTGCATTTTCCTAATGATTAGTGATGTTGAGCATCTCTTCATGTGCTTATTAGCCATTTTTATAGCTTCTCTGGAGAAATGTCTATTCAAATCCTTTGTCCATTTCCTAATCAGTTTGTTTGTTTGCTGTTGTTCTTGATTGAGTTGTAGGAGTTCTTTATATATTCTGGATATTAATCCCTTATCAGCAATAGGATTTTCACATATTTTCTCCCATTCCATTGATTGCCTTTTTACTCTGTTTGTATTTCTTTAAACTGGATTTTTATTTTTAAGTGTTGTATTTAAAACAGTTTTCTTCCTTGTTTGAGGCTTTTCACCCAGAAGCATGTTTACTGAGCCTATTCCCTGGATGTAATGCACAATTTGTGAAATTGTTAATAGACCTTTGTGAGCTAGACTTTAATCACCATATGCAGTAGGGGTCCAGTCAAGAGACAGAAACCATACCAGTGATTATAACAGAGTAAATCTAATATAAAGAATCATTACACGGGTGTTCAAAAACTGACAAGCAAAAGGAGGGAAACTGAGAAAACACTGAAATAGTAACTGCAGGAAGAAGCTACCATCCTTAGAGCAGGTGGTAGGAGAGGCTTGTGAGGTTGACTCAGACCTCTGCTGGTATCTTGGAGGGCAGTGATGAAGTTGGATCTAGGAGTGTGGGGACATTGCAAATGAATTCATGCTGCTTGGGTGAAGAAGGCTTGTGGTGGTGATGCTTGACACAAAGCAAGTAGGAAAAAAAAGCATATAAGCCTTCTCCTTCCTGTAGCCTTCCAATCTCCCTCTAGCACACCCATGGCAGAGCCTAATAGGAAGCTACCAGCAAAGGAGAAAAGTGGTTTTCTTAGTGCCTCTCCCAGGATCCCTAGCAGAGTACAGAAGGGTGGATTTACAGCTCAAAGGAAATAGCTTAATAACATGTTACAGCTACCAAAACCTTTTCAACTTTCTATCGTTAGAAGTGAGAAATCTTTATTCATCTTTATAACTCCAGAAACTAGCACAGTGTCAGGAATATAAGCATTGAAAAGCATTTGCCAAATGAAAAATGTATGAATCTAGAAAACAGATCTCTAGAAAGGAAATACAATGCTTGAGTTTACTAGGACTTTAATCATATTTTAATTTTTAGTTGCTCTCAGTGAAAATTTCCTGCTTACAACCTCATTTATTACAGTGGTTTCCATTTGCTGGGCAATTTTGTTGTGTTAATGGTCCAACATACTTTTTATTCCTTTCAGACATCCTACAAGTTAAGGTATCCTTATTCCCATTTTACAGATGAGAAAACTGAGTCTTGGAGGTTAAACAATATGCTCAAGATCAGCCAGCTAGTAAATAATAGAACCAGGATGTAAAACTTAGGTCTGTTCATTTCCAGAGACTACATTCTTAGCGACTAACCTCATATGCTCAGTCTCACATAGTACTGACCATCATTTTTAAAGATACTCACTGAACAACACTTTAGCCTTCTTTTCTATCCTAGCTGTCCTATCAGCAAACTTGACACTATGAAAAATGACTGAACCAGTCACTCTGCAGTCCTGTATGTAGGAATTTTCTGCCACCTTTTACAGAATGACTCTACTAGAGAGGGGTACATCCTGGACTGCCCTGAACCTCCAACACAGGTTTACCAGTGCTGGAGTTCTTTCTCACCCCACTAGAAGGTTTCATAGTGGAGCTGATGGTTGGCCAACTTCACTCTGAATTGCTTGTAAGTAATATTTTGTAAGTAACATTTTATTGGGACACAGCTTGATTCACTCTTTTATGTATTGTCTATGGCTGCTTCCACACAACAGCAGGGTTGACTAGTTGCACAGAGACTATGACCCACAAAGCCCAATATAATTCCCATCTGGTCCTTTACAGAGAATTTACTGGCCCCTGGTCTATACAGACCAATGACCCAGTTGATCTCCCATCCACCTCATCAGTGTTTGCAACTGCTTCACCTCAGTGCCTTGGGGTTGGGAGTTTCTCTTCAGTCATCACCCACATAAGGAAAACAGGGCTGCAAACCACACTAAATACAAACCCTAGACTTTGAATCTTGAATGTGGCTTCCTGTGTTAGCCTTAAAATAGTGTTCCCCTCTCCAAGAAATACGTACTCCTAGGGCAAGTGGAAAGTGTTGCCTGATCATTAAAGCATCTGGGGTAATTATTTAAGTCATTTTAGGCTTTCTTTAAAATTTAAAAAAGAAAAAAATAAAAGAAGCAAGGGCCAAAGTCTTCAGTTTCAAAGAGGATCATTCACACAGGAGAACAATAAACTTTCCACCAAACGCTTTTACACACACAAAAAAGGCAAATCATTTTGAAATTCTTGCTCTTTTTTGAGTTCATTGATTGCATTTCCTTTTTTTTAGATGATCTTAAAAACACAAATATATCTGCATTCCTGTCTTAAAACCTTAAAAATCCCTAAACCTTAACTTCCTTGTCAATCCAGCAAAGGGACAAGCATTATTTTACACATTTTACCAATGTAGAAAAAATGGAACCTCTAAGAAAATAAATAATTTTTAGGCATATTAAGTACATTTTTTTAAACTTAGGGCAAAGTAAAGACCACTTAAATTTACTTAACTAAGTGGATGTACTCATTAAATTATGTGGAAAGTAAACATCTATATGTGAGATCATGATTTCCAATTTTGGAGAGAATAATTTTGGCTCCAGTATATAATGAAATCACAGTAATGCACCAAAGAACATACTATGTTTGATAATTTACATGTACTGTATTTGGCTCACCCATGAAAATACATGAAGAAAAGTTCATGAAATGGACAAAGGACAATGAATTACTGTGTTTTTAGATGCTTGCTTGCTTCACACATAATTTGAATATCTGATTAATGCCCATTTCATTGAATTCTCATGGTCTCTAGTGAGATAATGCTATTTCTTTTATGATATTAATTGGGAAAGCAATGCCCAAAGTATAAAATCATTAAAAATATGAGTTAAGAGCAGCTTTGGGGAATTCTTAAAAGTGTGGGATATGGTCTTTGCTCTCAGGCAATTTATAATCTTGCTGAGAAATAGCGGTAAAACAGGAAAAGTGTAAATGTTGATGTAGCCAGATTTGCTGAGTCTTTGCCCTTCAACAGATGAATGGATAAAGAAGATGTGGTCCATATATACAATGGAATATTACTCAGCCATCAGAAAGGATGAATACCCAACTTTTACATCAACATGCATGGGACTGGAGGAGATTATGCTAAGTGAAATAAGTCAAGCAGAGAAAGTCAATTATCATATGGTTTCACTTATTTGTGGAACATAAGGAATAGCATGGAGGACATTAAGAAAAGGAAGGGAAAAATGAAGCAGGGGAAATTGGAGAGAGAGATGAACCATGAGAGACTATGGGCTCTGAGAAACAGGGTTTTAGAGGGGAGTGGGGTGGGGGGGATGGGTTAGCCCAGTGATGGGTATTAAGGAGGGCACGTACTGCGTGGAGCACTGAGTGTTATATGAAAACAATGAATCGCGGATCACTACATCAAAAACTAATGATGTATTGTATGGTGACTAACATGATAAAATAAAATTTTAAAAAATGAAATAGTTGTCCTCAAATTCATTTGTGGACAGGAATTCCTCTGGTGGGATAGGGGAACTTGATGATCTGAACATTTCTGGGATCCACCCCCAAAGATTCTGATTTTTAGTTCAGGGGTAGAGCTCAATTGTCTACATATTTACTAAACACCTATGGCTTTCTTATGTGGGTGGTTCATAAGCCGTATCTTCAGAAAAGATACTCGAGGTATTTTCAAGAACAATTGTAGATGGAAGGAAAGCTGGTACTTAAGGAGGAGGATTAGGCATCCTCTTTAGGAGATAATTTACAGGGACTAAGAAGGCCCTTCCCCTTGCTGCTCCTCCTAAATAACTTTCTAATGCGTCCCTTTGGCTTGGAATATTGTTCTTAATAAAGTACAAGCATATTAAAAGGAGAAGATCATTTGGACCTTAGCCATTACCTATACCTCAGTTTGACTCATTTTATTAGCTCTTCCCTGAGACAGATTTTGAATGGGAGAGCAGGTAGTGCTAGAAACACCACTGCTCAGAGTGCAGAGAGGGGAGGGGCCTAAAGTGGACAAGGCTATTCTAAATGTTTCTATCATTTCAGGAAGAATTGAGGAAATGGGGAGAAAATGGAAAGGAAAAAATGTGGTATATGTAAGTCTCTCCCTTTATAAGCAGGTTAGGCCCAAAGAGGTTGGGAATGTCCATTTACTCACAAGATCAAAGTAATGCTATAGGGTTCTCAATAGAATTGATGCATTTTGCTCTGGTTCATTTGTTTGTATATATGAAAGTTCTTAAGTTGAAAGTAGGAAATTTTTTTGCTTCTGTATTTGGGACTATTACTTTGTGTAGGCATACTTTAAATCATAGATTTCAGGCATTAAGTCTAAGAAGGTTTCTAATTGCATGATGGTTCATAGATTTCACCTTATATATAATCTCTAACTGATTGGTAGTGACTGCCTGGTATACTATGTTGCAAAGGATTCTGTGAGTGATTTGCAATGTCTGTTCTGTCACGGGAGTAGGCAAAACTCCATTAGTCTAAAATCCTAATTTGACCCACACTGGGAAATTGAAATTCAGATTTAGTCACAGAGAAACTTCAGAAAAGATTGAGAGAAGTCTATGGCTTATAAATCTTTGTATGGATACGGGTCTAAAATGACTTATTGGTTTCCTTTATTACTAAAGTTGTACATAGAATTTCAGATGTTGAAAGAAAGGTTTACTGTTACATTATTATGGTCTGGGATTGTTGTGCATACTATTTGGTTTCCATCCTTTTCTTATTTGTGCATCATTACACAGGGATCAAGGTGTCAATAAATGGAAACCTAAATACTACAGGAAAAAATAATATGTGACACCTTTTTTTTTTACTTTTTTATTGTTATGTTAATCACCATACATTACATCATTAGTCTTTGATGTAGTGTTCCATGATTCATTGTCTGTGCATAACACCCAGTGCTCCATGCAGAACGTGCCCTCTTTAATACCCATCACCAGGCTAACCCATCCTCCCACCCCCCTCCCCTCTAGAACCCTCAGTTTGTTTTTCAGAGTCCATCGTCTCTCATGGTTCGTCTCCCCCTCCGATTTCCCCCCCTCATTTTTCCCCTCCTACTATCTTCTTCTTTTTTTCTTAACATATATTGCATTATTTATTTCAGAGGTACAGATCTGTGATTCAACAGTCTTGCACAATTCACAGCGCTCACCATAGCACATACCCTCCCCAGTGTCTATCACCCAGCCACCCCATCCCTCCCACCCCACCCCCCACTCCAGCAACCCTCAGTTTGTTTCCTGAGATTAAGAATTCTTCATATCAGTGAGGTCATGTGATACATGTCTTTTTCTGATTGACTTATTTCGCTCAGCATAACACCCTCCAGTTCCATCCACGTCATTGTAAATGGCAAGATCTCATTCCTTTTGATGGATGCATAATATTCCATTGTATATATATATACCACATCTTCTTTATCCATTCATCTGTCGATGGACGTCTTGGCTCTTTCCACAGTTTGGCTATTGTGGACATTGCTGCTATAAACATCGGGGTGCACGTACCCCTTCGGATCCCTACATTTGTATCTTTGGGGTAAATACCCAGTAGTGTAATTGCTGGATCATATGGTAGCTCTATTTTCAACTTTTTGAGGAACATCCATACTGTTTTCCAGAGTGGTTGCACCAGCTTGCATTCCCACCAACAGTGTAGGAGGGTTCCCCTTTCTCCGCATCCCTGCCAACATCTGTTGTTTCCTGACTTGTTAATTTTAGCCATTCTGACTTGTGACACCTTTTTTGAAATAAAACTCTTCATACATTTTCAAGCTCTTTTAGGAACATTTAAATTGCTGAGTGTACCTCCATGTTCCTGTCAGGACTAGGAGCAGAAATCAATAATAAATTAAGATGGTCTCTCTCTACACCTTAACCATTAGCCAGTTGCTGACTTAATACAAACCTTTAGACATCTAGAAGCATTTCATTGAGAAGCTTCATATGCCCTAAAAAGGGAGTCTAGTTCTACCACTTGTCTAAGCATTTGGCCAAAAGAAACTAGGCAGGATTGGACTATGCTAATAAAAAACTGACAATTCCCAGGAATCTGACCAGATTCAAGTTTGGGTCTCTTTGGGGTTGTGAGATAGAGTAAAAAAGAAACATT
The DNA here is from genome assembly GCF_964656455.1 of Halichoerus grypus. Taxonomy (NCBI): domain Eukaryota; kingdom Metazoa; phylum Chordata; class Mammalia; order Carnivora; family Phocidae; genus Halichoerus; species Halichoerus grypus. The sequence continues at coordinate 59,841,156 of NC_135715.1, read as the reverse complement.
CCCCAGAAACTCTAAAGACAGGGCTGATGAGAATTTTTTCAGACTCTCCTGAGTTCCTCTAATCTATCTGTTTCTTATAAAATATAATTCATTATCGCTCCCCAGCTAGGACAAGCACAGGAGGCTCTTGCGAGTTGATTTTTTTATTTAAATTCAAACTCAGAAACTACCTTACACTCACATCCTTACATCTCTTCTCATTCCTCCTTCTGGAATTTGGCTCAATGTTTTGCCTCTCTCTGGACCTTCCATCTCCATTCTATAATTGCATGTTAAGGTCCTGCTCTTCATTCATTCATGGATTCATTTACTGGGTTATTCAATTCTAATCACTCAACAAATATTTATTGAAACAAGTTAAATATGGTTCCAGATCACACCAATCTTAACATCTATAAAACATCCAAATTTACACAAGAAATTACTTAATTCCAACCGTCCAGTGCCTCAGGAGAAGGGGAGAAAATCTGGCCTGAGAGTCAGGGAAGGCTTCATTGAGGAAGCAGCCTTTTATCTGAGCCTTATAGATTCAGCTAGGTGACATGGGAGGTGGGACAAAGGGAGGAAATAAGGGAGGAACATTTCTGGAAGGAAGCACTGCCTGGACAAGGCCACCAGGCAGGAAGGAACATGATGAAGAGGACAGAAAGCAGTGTGTGTGTGTGTGTGTGTGTGTGTGTTAATTTTGGAGGATTGCCCTCTGGGCGATGCCCAAAATGAGAATAGAGAAATAAGAAAGGGGCCAGATAATGTAGGACCTTATAGGCCATGTTAAGGATTTTGGACTTGAGCTTATGAACTATAGGAAGCCACTCAGGTAAAGATTTAAGTAGGGAAGAAAGTATACCTCAGAGACCTGTCCTTCTAAGAGGCTTTCCCATTTTCTTCCAACATGTTATTTGAAAATCTGTAATACTCAATTGTATTAGAAACATATAAGTTTGGGGGCACCTGTGTGGCTCAGTCGAGTTGGTTAAGGGTCTGCCTTTGGCTCAGGTCATGATCTCAGGGTCCTGGGATCAAGCCCCACGTCAGGCTCCCTGCTCAGCGGGGAGTCTGCTTCTCCCTCTCCTTCTTCTCCTCCCCCACTGCTTGTGCTCTCTTTCTCTCAAATAAATAAATAAATAAATCTTAAAGAAACATGTAAGTATGGATCTGTCTCCATGGTACTATGATCTCCTTAAAGGCAAGAATTTTATGTCTTTTTCATCTTTGCATAATTTGCTGCATAGCTAGCAGGATAATGTGGAAAGAGGTAATTGGCATGGAAGGAGCTTTGGAATCAGGCGGATCTGGCTTTGATTCCTGTCACTATGCTATTCCAACTCTATGACACTAACCATGTACCCAGGGCAGTCTAGCAGGAGGGCCCACCCTGGGTGCAGGCAATAAGGGTATGCATTGCTGTTAAGAATTTAAAAACAATAATAAACCTGACTGAAAGTCAATCTGCTTTTTATTATCACCATGTGCTGGCAATTTCAAACAATGTCAGTGATAAAATACTCCTCCCTAAAAGAATCTTTTGTGGGTCCAGGTTCTAAACAATTAGAGTGGTTACCATTGAGGCTTTTCCCAACATTTTATTATGAAAAATGTCAGACATATAGAAAAGTTGAAACAATTTTCCAGTGAAAACTCACTATCTAGATTCCAAAATTAACATTTTTTTGGTTTCATCTAAATCTATACTATCCATCTATCAGTCTTTTGATTCATCTATCAATCAGTTTGTTGGATACATTTCAAAGTAAGTTGCATTGATGAATAAATTGCCCCCTAAATATTTCATTATACTTACCATTAACTGGACTTATTATTTATTTATAGGAGTTCCATATTTGTTTAAGGCTATTTTTTTCTACTCAGGTAAACTTTGCATAGCATGAAATACATAAATCTTAATGGCACCATTTGAGTTTTTTCTTTTTTTTAGCTAATGTTCTTCCACTAAATGGATCCTTTTTAAAAAATTAAATAATTGACATACCATATTAATTTCATGTGTACAACATTTATAAACATTGTGAACTGATCACCACAAGTCTAGTTTCCATCTGTCACCATACAAACTTGGTGCAAGATTCCACATGTTGTACATTACATCCCATGACTTATTTATTTTATAACTGGATATTTGTACCTCTTGATCCCCTTCATCCATTTTGCCCCTTGCCAACACTCTCCTCTGTGGCAAACACCACTCTGTTCTATCTATGAGTCTGGGTTTTGTTTCATTTTGTTTGTTTGTTTTGTTTTTTAGATTACACATATAAGTGAAATCATATGGTATTTGTCTTTATCTGTGTGATTTATTTCACTCAGTATAATACCTTCAATGTCCATCCATGTTGCTGCAAATGGCAAGATATCATCCTCTTTCATGGCTGAGTTATATTTCATTGTATATTTATACCACATCTTCTTTAGCCATCCATCTATTAATGGACACTTGTAAATTGCTTCTGTATCTTGGCTATAGTAAAGAATGCTGTAATAAAATAGGGGTGCATATATCTTTTCAAATTAGTGTTTTTGTTTTCTTTGCGTAAATACCTAGTAGTGGAATTACTGGACCATACAATAATTCTATTTTTAATTTTTTGAGGAGCCTCCATATTGTTTTCCACAGTGACTGCACCAATTTACATTTCCAACAGTGCATGAGAGTTCCTTTTTCTCCACATCCTTGTCAACACTGGTTATTTTGTCTTTTTGATTTTAGCCATTCTGACAAGTGTGATGTGATAACTCATTGTAGTTTTGATTAGCATTTCCCTGATGATTAGTGATGTTGAGCATCTTTTCGTGTGCCTGTTGGACATCTGTATGCTTCCTTTGGAAAAATGTCTATTCAGATCCTCTTCCCATTTTAAATCAGATTTTGTTGTTGTTATTGAGTCATAGGAGTTCTTTATATGTTTTGGATATTAACCCCTAATTAGATATATGATATGCAAATATCTTCTTCCATCCTCTAGGTTGCCTTTTTCTTTTGCTGATGGTTTCCTTCACTGTGCAGAAGCTTTTTTAGTTTGTAGTCCTACTTGTTTATTTTTGCTTTTGTGCCCTTGCCTCTAGAGTAAGATCCAAAAAACATCACTAAGACTGGTATCAAGAAGCTTACCACTTATGTTTTCTTCTAGGAGTTTTATTGTTTCAGGTCTTACATTCAAGTCTTTAATCCATTTTGAATTCATTTTTGTATATAGTGCAAAACAGTGATCCAGTTTCATTCTTTTACATGTAGCTGTCCAGTTATTCCAACACCACTTATTGAAAAGACTGTCCTTTCCCCATTGTATGTTCTTGCCTCTCTTGTCATAAATTAATTGACCATATATGCATGGGTTTATTTCTGGGCTGACTATTCTGTTCTATTGGCCTATCTCTCTCTCTCTCTCTCTTTTTTTTTTTTTTGCAAATACCATACTGTATTGATTATTATAAATTTGTAGTATAGTTTGAAATTAGGGAGTATGCTACCTCTGACTTTGTTCTTCTTTCTCAAGGTTGCTTTGATTATTTTGGGATATTTTGTAGCTTCATACAAATTTTAGAATTATTTGTTGTAGTTCTGTGAAAAATGCCATTGGAATTTTGATAGGAATTGTGCTGAATCTGTAGATTGCTTTGGGTAGTATGGACATTTGAACAATATTAAGTCTTCCAATCCATAAGCATGGAATATCTTTCCATTATTTTTGTCTTCTTCAATTTTTCTCATCAGTATTTTATAGTTTCCAGAGTATAGGTCTTCCACCCCCTTTGTGAAATTTATTTTGAGGTATTTTATTCTTTTTGATGCAATTGTAAATGGGGTTTTCTTGATTTCTCTTTCTTATAGTTTACTATTAATGTATGGAAATACAATAGATTTTTGTCCCTTATTTTTGTATCCTTCAACTTTACTGAATTCATTTATTAGCATTAGAAGGTTTTGTGTGTGTGTGTGTGTGTGTGTGTGTGTGTGTGTGTGTGTGTGTGTGGAGTCTTTTGGGTTTGTTACGTGTAGTATCATGTCATCTGTAAATAGTAATAGTTTTACTTCTTTCTTTCTAGTTTATATGCCTTTTCTTTACTTTTCTTGCCTAATTGCTGTGGCTAGGATTTTCAATACTATATTGAATGAAAGTGTGGATAGTGGGCATCCTTATCTTGTTCCTGATCTTAGAGAAAACATTTTCAGCTTTTCACCATTGAGTATGGTATTAGCTGTGAGTTTGTCGTATATGGCCTTTATTATGTTGAGGTACATTCTCTCTATACCCATTTTATTGAGAATTTTTATCTTTAATGGATGTTGAATTTTGTCAAATGCTTTTTCTGCATCTACTGAGATGATCATATGGTTGTTATCTTTCATTTTGCTAATGTTGACTGATTTGCAGATATTGAACTATCCTTGCATCTCTGGAATAAATCTCTTCATCATGGTGTATGATCCTTTTAATGTACTGTTGAATTCAGTTTGCTAATATTTTGTTTAGGATTTTTGCATCATTGTTCATCAGGGATATTGGCTGTAAGTTTTTGTTTGTTTGTTTTAGGTTTGTCTTCTGTTGTGTTGTTTTGTTTTGTTTTGCAGTGTCTGTCAGGGTTTAGTAGCAGTGTAATGCTCTCCTTGAAAAATGAATTTGGATGCATTCCCTCTTCTTCAATTTTTTTTTAAAGAGTTTGAGAGGGATAAATATTAAATCTTTGAATGTTTGGTAGAATTCATCAGTGAAGCTATCTGGTCCCAGACTTTTGTTTGTTTTTGATCACTGATTCAATGTCCTTACCAGTAATTGGTCAATTTAGATTTTCTATTTCTTCATGATTCAGTCTTGGAGATTATATATTTCTAGGAATTTATCCATTTCTTCTAGGTTGTCCAGTTTGCTGGCATGTACCTGTTCATAGTCTCTTATGACACTTTGTATTTCTGTGATATCAGTTGAAACTTCTCTTTCATTTCTGATTTCTGATTTTATTTATTTGTGCCCCCTCTTTTTTCTTGGTGAGTCTAGCTGAAGCTTTGTCTATTTTCTTTATCTTTTCCAGGAGCCTGCTCTTAGTTTCATTGATCTTTTCTATTGTCCTTTGCATCTCTATTTCATTTATTTCTGTTCTGATATTTATTATTTCCTTCCTTCTACTAACATTGGGTTTCATTTGTTCTTTTCCTAGTTCTTTTAGGTGTAAAGCTAGATGTTTATTTGAGATTTTTCTTGTTTCTTGTGGGGTCTCTATTGTTATGAACTTCCCTCTTGTTGCTGTGTTTGCTGCATCCTACAGATTCTGGTGCGCTTTATTTCTGTTTTCATTTGTCTCCAAGTATTTTTTTTTTTTTTTAATTTGTCTTCTGATTTCTTTGATGACCCATTGGTTGTTTGGTAGTATATTGTTTAATCCCCACATTTTTGTGGTTTTTCCAGTTTTCTTTTTCTAATTGATTTTCTAGTTTCTTATCATTGTGGTCAGAAAAGATGTTTGCTATGACTTCAATCTTCTTGAATTTATTGAGACTTGTTTTGTGGCCTAATGTAATCCATCTTGGAGAATGTTCCATGTACCCTTGAGAAGAATATATTCTGTTGCTTTTGAATGGAATGTTTGTTAATGTCCTTTAAGTCTCATCTGGTATAACAAAACATTTAAGGTTGATGTTTCCTTATTGATTTTCTGTCTGGATGATCTATCCATTGATGTAAGTGGGGTGTTAAAGTCCCCTGCTCTATCTGGGTGAATTCCATTGCTTTTTCTTCTAGCTCACTGATCTGTTCTGCTTCATTTGGTCTGCTGTTGCACCCCCTAGTATATTTTTCAATTCAGCTATTGTATTCTTTAACTCTTTTTGATACTTTTTGAATTCTTTCTGATACTTTTTTATATTTTCTATCTCTTCATTGACCTTTTTTTTTTTTTTTGCTATTTTTATTCTTTTTTTAAAAATTTTATTATGTTATGTTAGTCACCATACAATACATCATTAGTTTTTGATGTGGTGATCCACGATCCATTGTTTTCATATAACACCCAGTGCTCCATGCAGTACGTGCCCTCCTTAATACCCATCACCGGGCTAACCAATCCCCCCTCCCCCCACCTCTAAAACCCTGTTTGTTTCTCAGAGTCCATAGTCTCTCATGGTTCATCTCTCCCTCCAATTCCCCCCCCCCATTTTTCCCTTCCTTCTCCTAGTGTCCTCCATGCTATTCCTTACGTTCCACAAATAAGTGAAACCATATGATAATTGACTTTCTCTGCTTGACTTATTTCACTTAGCATAATCTCCTCCAGTCCCATCCATGTTGATGTAAAAGTTGGGTATTCATCTTTTCTGATGGCTGAGTAATATTCCATTGTATATATGGACCACATCTTCTTTATCCATTCATCTGTTGAAGGGCATCTCGGCTCTTTCCACAGTTTGGCTGTTGTGGACATTGCTGCTATGAACATTGGGGTGCATATGGCCCTTCTTTTCACTACATCTGTGTCTTTGGGGTAAATACCCAGGAGTGCAATTGCTGGGTCACAGGGTAGCTCTATTTTTAAATTTTTGAGGAACCTCCACACTGTTTTCCAAAGTGGCTGTACCAACTTGCATTCCCACCAACAGTGTAAGAGCAACATAAAGTCTCTAAGGGCAGAAATGAAAGCTGAATTGGCAGAACTTAAAAATGCTATCAATGAGATCCAATCCAATATAGATAATCTAACAGCTAGGGTAACTGAGGCAGAAGAACGAATAAGCGACCTGGAAGATAATATAATAGATAAAAAGGGAAAAGAGGAGGCCAGGGAAAAACAACTCAGAATCTTCATTGAACTTCTTATTGTGTTCATCCATTCTTCTCCCAAGTTGGATAAGTATCTTTATGACCGTTACTTTAAACTCTTTATCAGGAGATTATTCTCAATATATCAGTAAGGTCTTTTCCTGAGGTATTGTCTTGTTTTTTTCATTTGGAACATGTTTCTCTCTTTCCCCATTTTGCTGATATTCTGTATTTGTTTCTAAGTATTGGGTAAAATAGCTACCTGTCCCAGTCTTGAAGGAGTGGCCTTGTGTAAAAGATGACCTGTGGGGCCCAGAAGTAAAATCCTCCTGGCCAGGTGCTCAAGGAGCATCTCTTGTGTGGGTTGCACATGCCTGCAGGGCCATGGATGTGGTGTGGATGGGAGGGGGGTGTGCTCACCCACCTGGATGTTGCATAGAAAGGCAGGGGATACTTACCTACACTAGCAGGTTAGAGGGAGATTGCCAAAATAGTGTTTGCCAATGCCAACATTAGCAGGGTAGAATGAGATTGCAAAAATGGTACCTGCCAGCCCGTCATCCCAACAGGTTCCTGCCTTTCAGCAACTGCTTTAAGATTAGTAAGTAGGTCTCCTACACAGAGGATCTAGGTGCTTCAAACTGCTATTTTTGTGCTTAGTCCTGGGGGTGATGAGTCTGTGTGTGAGGCCATTAAGAGTGAGTTCTTTGTTCCCTATAGTTCTATGATTCTTCTGGACATAATTCCTGTTAGTTTTATGTTTGGGGGGCTGTCTCTCTGATGCAGAACCCAAGGGTTGCACTGCCCATTATGGAGCAAAAACCCCTCACTCTTCAGGGAAATCCCATATTTTTGAGATCTTCCCAGTTGTGGGTCCCTGTGCCTGGGGTGGGATTTTTGGCAAGAGCCTATCTCTGCCTCTTCTACCATTCTCAATGTGACCCTTTTGTTATTTGTTGTAGAGGCACTATTCATCTAGTTTTCAAGACTTTTTCAGATGAAATTATTCCTTATGTAGCTGTAGTGTTGTTATGTTCTGAAGGTGTATTCAGCATCTTCCTACACTACTATCTTGAACCTCTTAGATTCCATTTGATGAGCTTTAACCATTGCATACACCTGTGTAAATCAAAACACCACTAAGATACAGAAAATTATCATTATGCCAGTAAGTGCCCTTATGCCCCTTCCCAGGCAATCTCCCTCCCCATCTCCCCCAAGGAAACCTCTGTTCTGATTTTCCTCACAACAGATTAGTTTTGCCTATTCTAGAACTTCACATAAATGAAACTGTACAATATGTACTCATGTATAAGGCTTTCTCTCAACATAATGTGTTTCAGATTCAACCACATTGCTGCATTTATCTGTACTTTTTTCATGTTTAGTTGCTCAGTAGAATTCCTTTGTATGAATATACCAGTTTATCCATCATGCTGTTGAGGAACACCTAGGTTGTTTTCTGGGTTATATCTGTGATGAATAAAGTTGAGATTAACTTTTGTGTACAAGGTGTTTTGTAAATTTATGTTTTCATTTTTCTTGGGAAAATGCCAACAAGTAGAATTACTGGTTGCAGTGTAGGAATATGTTTTGGTTTATCAGAAACTGCAAGACCTTTTTTCAAAGTGGTTATACCTCTCTGCATTTTTTTATAATCTCATTGACAATGTATGAGAAATCAGTCATTTATGCTTTTGCTTATATTTGCTGTTTCCAGGGTGTGTGTGTGTGTGTGTGTGTGTGTGTGTGTGTTTTAATTTTAGTCATTCTAATTGAGTTTGTAGTGGTTGTGGTTTTAATTTGAATTTCCCTAATAACTAATGATGTTGAACACTTTTTCACATTCTTATTGATCCTTCATATATCTTCTTTTTTTGTGGTGTCTGTGCAAATCTGTTACACATTTTTATTAAGTTGTTTGTCTGCTTTATTACTATGTTGTAGGAGATAGATGTATTTCCTGTATATCAATTCTTTGTCAGATATACATTTGAAAGTATTTTCTGCCAGTCTGTGGCTTGCCTATTCATTTTTAAATGGTTTCTTTCAATGAAACATAAGTTTTAATTTTGATGAAGTCTAATCAATCAATTTTTTTCTCTCTAATGACTACTGCTTTGCTTGTCTTAGAAATCTTTGCCTACCCTCAAGTCATGAAGTTATTCTATGTTTGTTTCAAAAAGTTTTTGGGTTTCAGTTTTGTTTATGATTATTTCTAATTTTTGTGCATAATGTGAGGTAGAGGTGGAGGTTCTTTCCCCTCCTCCTCCCTTATGAATATCCAGTTTTTCCAGCACCATTTGTGAGAGACTTCCATTTCCCCACTGATTGCTTTGGAATGTTTATTGAAAAGTAAATGGCCACATAGCTCTCAATTTTGTTACGTGTATCTGTTTGTCAATCCTTATGCCAGTCCCATAGTAGCTTTTTGGTAATCTTGAAGTCAATTAGTTTAAATCCTCTAATTTTGTCCTTCTTTTAAAAGATTACTTGGGATATTCTAGGTACTTTGTATTTCCATGTAAGTTTTAGAATAAGTTTGTTATTTTCTACAACAAACCTTGCTGGAATTATGAATGGGGTTGCATTCAATCTATAGATCCATTGGGGGAAAATTAACAATTTAATATTGAATTTCCCAATACTTGAATATGGTATATTTCTCCATTTATTCAGTCCCTATTTATCTTAGAAATATATATGGTTCTAAACTATGGTCTTAAAGCATTTTTGTCAAATTTATTCCCAAGTACCTTTTAATGTTATTGCAAATAGAATGGTTTTTCCAAAGGTTTGCTGCTAGTTTAAAAAAATACAATTGACTTTTGTATATTTGTGTACATTTAGCCTTTTTTCCTGAAAACTTGTTAAATTATTGGTTCTAGTAGTCATTTTTTAGATTCTTTAGGATTTTCTACATAAACAACCATGTCACCTGCAAATAGACACAGTTTTACTGCTGCTTTTCCAATTTTTATACCTTATTTTCTTTCTCTTATTTCACCAACTAGGACCTCTAGTACAATGTTGAATGGAAGTTGTGAGAAGTGAGCACTGTTTCCTTATTGTGTGTGTGATTTTTTTTTTCCAGGCAAGATTTTACTGGGGCTTATGCTTAAGTGCAAGGGAGACAGCACAAAGGAGTGTCCTCAGGCTGACTCTATTTCCTTATTCTTGATACGACAAAGGAAAAAAAATGATTTTACCATTATGATGTTAGCTACAGGTTTTTTAAGAGATAACCTTTATCAGATTGAGGAAGTTCCTATCTATTCCTAGTTTGGTGAGAATTTTTATCATGAATGAGTGTTGAATTTTATGAAATGTTTTTCTGCTTCTATTGAATTGGTCATATGGGTTTTCTCCTTTATTCTGAAATTATAGTGAATTGCACTGATTAAATTTTGAATGTTAAAGTAACCATGAATTACTAGGACAAACCCCATTTGGTCACAATGTATTATCTTTTTGATTTTCACAATTTCAATTTGTTAATGTTTTGTTAAGTATTTTTGCTTTATGCACTTAAGGAATATTGGTTTAACAGTTGTTTTTAAAATGTTTTTGAAGGATTTTTTGTATTAACTTTTCTGGCTTCATAAAATGAATTGAAAAGTGATCTCTCCTCCCCTATTTTCTCAGATTGTATGTAAAGTTGAAGATTTCTCCTCCATCCCTTAAATGTTCAATAGAATTATCCAGCCAAATTATCTGGCCCTGAAGTTTTCTTTGTGAGAGTATTTTTAATAACAACTTTGAATTTTAAACTGGATATTAGGCTATTTGAAATTCCGTTCAAATGTGTCATATTTGGTAAGTTGTATTTTTCAAGAAATATGTCCATCTTATCTAAGTTGTTAAATTTGGTGTATAAATTTGTTCTTATTATCCATTTAATAGCTGTAGGATCTGTAGTGATAATCCCTCCTTCATTCCTGATATTAATAATCTGTGTTCTCTATTTCTCTCTCTTCCCCCTCCTCCTCAGTTTTATTAGTCATTTATCAATCTTTTCCAATTTTTGGTTTTGTTAAATTTCTCTATTGTCTCTTTACTGATTTCTGATCTTTATTATTTCCTTTCTTCTACTTATTTTGAGTTTATTCTCTCTCCTTTTCTGTCTTCTTGAAGAAGAATCTTAAGTCATCAATTTTAGACCAGTCTTCTTTGGTAATATAAACATTCAAAGCTATAAATTTTCCTCTAAGAACTGTGTTAGATGCATTTCATAAATTTTGATATATCTTTATTTTCATTCAGTTTTAGATATTTTTAATTTTTCTTATAATTTCTTTTCTGATCCCTAAATTACTTAGAAGTGTCTTATTTAATTTCCAATTAAATTTTAGATTTTCTAGATATCTTATTGTTACTAATTTCTAATTTAATTTCATAGTAATTAAAGAATATACTCTGCATGATTTTTATACTGTTTAATTTGTTGAGACTTATTTTATGACCAACCAGATCATCTTTCTTGGTGAACATGTTCTCTTAAAAGGAATGACTATTCTATTCTATTTTAAAGGAAGTGTTTTTTTTTTAAAGATTTTATTTATTTATTTGACAGAGAGAGCAAGAGAGGGAACATAAGCGGGGGGTGGGGTGGGAAAGGGAGAAGCAGTCTCCCCACTGAGCAGGGAGCCTGATGTGGGGCTCAATCCCAGGACCCTGAGATCGTGACCTAAGCCGAAGGCAGATGCCCAATGACTGAGCCACCCAGGCGCCCCGTGCTTTATAAATATCAATTAAGTCTAGATAGTTAATAATATTATTCATATTTTTTATGTCTTTACTAAACTATTTTGTCTAATTGGTCTATCAATGTCTGAGAAAGGGGTGTTAAACTCTCCAACTGTGCTTGTGGGATTTTTTTTTTCCTTATAGTTGTCAATATTGTTCCATGTATTTTGAAGCTCTGTTATTTAGACACATACGTATTCATAACTAAAAATCTTACTGATGAATCAGATATTTTATCATTATGAAATGTCCCTCTTTGCTTTGGCAACCGTCTTTGTCTCGAAGTCTAATTCATCTGATATTAGTATAGCTACTCCAGCTTGCTTTCTTAGTTTTGCTGTTTGCATGGTATATATTTTCCTATCCACTTACTTTCAATTTACAATCTTTAGATATAAAGTTTATCTCTTGTAGATAGGAGTGTGGTATTCTTTTATCTTGTGTGAAGTTTATTGAACTTATTTAAATTGTAAGTGTGCATGTTTTACCAAATTTTAGACATTTTTGTACATTATTTCTTCAAGTAATTCTTCTACTCCATTCTCTTCACTCCTGGACCTTTTCATTTGGACCACAGGTCCCTGAGACATTGTTGCTGTTTTTCTGTTGTTGTTCTTCATCTTTTTCTTCCTTTTCTTTTGTCTTTTTCTTTCTATTCTTCAGATTGGGTAATTTTGATCTATCTTCAAGTTCACAAATTTGTTTTAAATTTGAATTCTTTTTCTTAAATGATAATTTGAGTTTTGATTACCAACGCAACTGGGATGACTGGCCTTTATTTTTAATAGGAATTGGGGAGAAGGACTGGCTCCCTAATTTGTGGGGCCCAGTGCAAAATGAAAATGTGGGGCTCCTTTTTAAAAAATTATTAACAATTTCAGGACAGTGACAGGGAGCACTAAACCAGGCATAAGGGGCCATGTGTAACTGTACGAGTTGCATGCCAATGAAACTAGAGTGTATGGCAATAGTAGAGTTCAGAGCTTCTAGTCACATATATCAGAACTTGAATCCAAGATCTACCACTTGCTACCTGGGTAAGCTTGGGCAGGTTACTTTTTCTCTCTAAGCTTTATGTCCTTATCTGCAAAATGAGTCTTCCCTAGGTTCATCATGAGGCATACATGATAGCTATGTGAAGTGAGAAGTACAATGTATGATACAGGGGCGCCTGCGTGGCTCAGTCATTAAGCGTTTGCCTTCGGCTCAGGTCATGATCCCAGGGTCCTGGGATCGAGTCCCACATCGGGCTCCCTGCTCGGCAGGAAGCCTGCTTCTCGATCTCCCACTCCCCCTGCTTGTGTTCCTGTTCTCGCTATCTCTCTGTCAAATAAATAAATAAAATCTTTAAAAAAAAAAAAACAATGTAGATACAAAATATGGTTTAAAAAAGGAAGTTATTATTTTGTTATGTGAACTTTATTGGAAGAAAAATGTGGAAAGAAAGTTGTTACATCAGAAAGAGAATATCTCTACTGTTACCAACTAAAGACTGGAAGATACGAGTTAAGAAATATCTGTGTGAATGTAGGCAGGTGGGGACGGAGTTGAGGAGTTGGGGGTGTACCCCCTAGTGAGTGGGGAGGAGGCTGATAGGAAAATAAATTCCCTGCATCAATCTCTGGGTGGTGCTATTAGTCCAGGAGAACTTGGTTGCATTCTAAGTGTACAGGTGAGGTGGGTGTTTTAAAGGATGGGGCAAAGAAAGAATGGAAGCATAAACAGGAAAAACAAGGTGCCAACCAGGCATTCATATAAAGAGAACTTTTGAAAATCTGCAGAAAACTGGAAGAGCATAGTGAGAACTTCTCACCTTCTACTTAGAGATATTAGGACATTTGTTTTATCCAGGTCAAGATATGAGGACATTTGGTTTATGTCTAATAATCTAAAACTTTGGTTCTCAATCTGGCTATAAATTAGAATCACCTGTGGAACTTTAAAAACTTTTGATACTCTGACTCCACCCCAGAGATTCTGCTTTAGTCGTTCTGGGTGAGGCCTGGGTATCATCAGTGTCTTTAAAAAGCTTCTTAGATGATTCTAATGTGCAGAGCTGAGAACCACTAATCTAAAACAATGACATGCTGTTGTTAAGATCTTGTCTTTGTATTTCCCTCTGGGAAAATGAGAGGATGGCCTTTTTCTGTGTATGTGTGCATGTGTTTGGTAACCAGGTGATTAAGCAGCAGTAATGCACACACAAGTGGAAACCATTCAGTAGTCTCAGTAGACCGCAGGGTGCTGCTTCTGCCTGGTCCACAGCTGTATCTGTTCAGGAATCCTCAACTGCCATCCTCTGAGACCCTTACTGTACACAACATGTTTAAGCAGTGCGTGGCACATGATAACGGCTCAGGAAGTGTTATTGTTATTACTAAAACCATTTTGTTAGGTCATCTAATATAAGTTTAAATTAATAAAAAGGAGTCAAAGAAATTTAACAAAGTGTAATCGTCTTTCCTTTGGGTGGTTCAACCTCCTCCTTTCCAGTCTTGTATGTCATTGTAAATAAGCTTTTTAAAAAGTCAATACAGTAAGTGGTCATATCATTTCTAAACCATAAATAATGACTTGCAAAAAGAAAACCTGTCCTAACATTGTGGAAATGGGTACTTGTGGTCTGGAATAAAATTTTCTGTGATAGCATTACATCTGGACTTAAAAATAACTGTGTTGTCAAAGTTTGGGTGGCAGAGCAGACAGTGTGCTTGGGAAAATTGTTAAAAAATCAAAAGAATTTCTAATGTTGGCAAAGTTACTGACAGCAAAAGCACATATGATTCATTTAAATCAGATTGCTTCATGAAATGTCAGAGTAGAATAAAACAATGTTTCCAAATTAATGAGTGTATATAATTTTATTTTCAGTTTTATGCAATTATTCTATGTATATGTAAATTAATAAATACTGTAAATAGATTTTTAATTATTTCACTTAGATGCCTAAAAGTTCACATGTTCAAGTCGGCAAAATAATTTTTTTCTTAATTTTACATTTTGGGAAATGGATATTGACTTTGTAATTGGGAGTGCCTTGTGTTCCTGTTGTGGAGATAATTAGGGAAAGGGTATTATGTGAGGAAATGCAGGAAGAAAAGATAAGCACAAATAGCCTCCCTTTCTTCTATTTATGATTCTTAGCAATCATCATTGCAATATTTTAGAATAAGAAAGCGCCCATAAGCCACTGAATTGTGGACTTGCCTGAGCTTGTTCTTGGGCCAGCGAAGTTTTTAGAGGAAAGCTCACTTACTGCGGTTGCCATGGCAACCTCCACAATACAGGCCCTCCCCTGCCAGCTCTGATATGTCCAACACAATCCCAGGGGGTGTAAAAAATATGCTATCACAGTGGAGGGATGACTTTCCACTTCTACTATTTTTAAGTACAATATTTATTGTTTTATCCAATTCATAAATCCACCCATCTCCAATCCCAGCTACCTACCACCTCAGACACACACATGCGCATGCACACACACACGCGCGCATGCACACACAAACACACCCCACTTCATTTGCTCCATATCTTCTATCTAATTTCTCCCAAGGATTATAACAGAATTTTGGTTGAGACTGTAGCTATTAAGTGAACTGGATGCTCCCTCTGCACACTGTTGTGGCTGTGACTGTATGAATCGCCTCTCCCTGCCTGCTTGCAACAGAACCACAGAAATTCCACTTGCATGCCTCACTCTAAAAAAAAAAGAGGAGACTCCCCAGAGGGTATCTCGACTTTTCCATGTTACTAACTGCTCAGCAGGATGTAGACCCCTCAGCAAAATCTGGAGGAGGCATTGCTCTCTGGGTCTACTTATTCTATGTTTTCCTGATATCTGCTCAAACTCTCGAATCTCAAAGAGAAATTCTGAAGCTTACTCAAACATGTTTAAGTTCAAGACTTCTAGACTTTTTAAACTGTTGGTGATATACAATGAGAGAAATGTATTCCTTTCAGCGTCTTAAACATTCTTCCTCTTACCTTTCTTCTGCTCCCATCCTCAACCCTTCTAACTATATATAGTAAGGAGAGGGAATAGTGGGGAAGGAACATCTTTCAGTCTTTATATAACATGGAGATGAACAGATGTCATGATTTTTACATTCTGGTCTTAACACTTAAATGTGTGACATTTGTTTAAAAAATTAAATAATAGCCAAATGCTTATGGACCCATGGACAGCCTAAGAAATGACAAAGTTATCAGCAAATGAGCCTGAGAAAACAAACACTTTTCCATCTTGTAATCTGTAGGGCAGGAGAAGGAAGAAGGAAGAAGGTTGATGAAGTTGGTGCTAGCACGTGCTCATGGCACCCCTTCCCAAAGGGCAATCCATGGAGCTTTGGTGTTACTAGCCTCCCTGAAAAAAATTAGGGATTTCCTTGGAAAATACTTTGGGGAAATAGTGCATGTTTTATGTCCTTTTTGGAGATCCACAA
Organism: Halichoerus grypus; assembly: GCF_964656455.1. Taxonomy (NCBI): domain Eukaryota; kingdom Metazoa; phylum Chordata; class Mammalia; order Carnivora; family Phocidae; genus Halichoerus; species Halichoerus grypus. The sequence goes on along the minus strand of NC_135715.1, from coordinate 59,825,201 downwards.
TGCACATTAACTTATAAAAGCCTCTGAAAAGTAAAGAAACCTATTGAACTTTGTTTAACCTGGTGGGTGTTTAGATACTAGATTCTAGAACTCATGTAAGCATAGAAACCTCTTTTGTTCACAATTCCTGTTCACATCCCACAGGACCAGTAGTTCTTAGAATATACCTAGGGAACTGCAATTTTAGTCTATTACATTTCTTTTTTTCTCTTTAAAATAACTAGTTTCTTATCTGTAATTAGAAAAAGCTGTATTTTCCTATTTTGTTTCTTTTTTCTTCTAAAGCCCAGCCTAATGTGAATCCTCTTCAGCCCAAGGACTAGAATCTTCCCATCTCCTGAGAGGTGTGCCTGTCACCAGAGTTGCCTGGAGGCCAATGGGACAGCCTTGCCAGGTACCAACAGCTGCAGCCCCAGGTGTACTTGGAAGGTTTGCTCTCAAAGTGTGGTCCCAGGCCAGACGGCAAATGTCTCACCTGGGAGCTTGCTCAAAATGTAGGATCTCAGGCTCTATGACAGACCTACATGAGCTTGGTGGAAAGCACAGGGCAGTAAGCCAGAGCCCAGGAGGCTTAAGGCAGGGAGAAGACCTCTGGTCCTAGAAGAAAGACCCCTGGTCCCAGAATAAAGTAGGGTGTGGGGAAGTCATCCAGCCAGCTTGACTGGCTTTGACACTGAGAGAGTTCCCTAACTAGAGCCCAGGGTAGAGCATGGCTCTGAGTATTTTGGTGGGAGTGGGGGTGGGGGATAGGAGGTGGTCATGGTAGGGGTGGAGCTGGAGAAAAGCCAGGAAGATAACTTCAAATGTCTTCAGATGAATAAAAGAGGACTGGCCCAGGGAAGTGAGACCAAGAGACAACGGGACACCTGGGGGGTACCAGGAGCCCAGACCTCAGCGGTAGCTTCTTATGGGTCCAGCCAGAACATTTAAACAGCTCTTCACCAGTGTGGAACCCAAGAACAGCTGGGTGTCAATGACCCCAGTCTCCCAGATGAACAACTCAGCAGAAAAGAAAATACTGTGACTCCACACAGATGTGGAATCGGGCCTCATTCTGAATTACTTTCAAGCTGACTTAGTATTTAGTTGGTTTTGTTAGTTCTTCAGTTCTCATATGCATGTACATACATACATACTTAAAAAAAGAGAGGAAAACAATACTTAGACCTCATGATTGTGAGTATCACAGAATTATTTCTTAATCTCTCCATCTTCATAAATACACAAACCCTGGTGCTCGCACTTACACACATGCACACGCATGCATACACACATGTACACTAAACTTATTCTCCTTCAGATAACACTTAGCACGTGTTAACATATTAAGGGCAACAACAAAAAAATCACAGAATTTATAGGGTTATGGTCTTCAGCACAGTGATAATTCCAATCCCTGCCCTCAGGGCACAGCCCTTCATGCTATGGCTCAGAGGTGGAAGGTCTTCATCCTATTGCCTCCCATAAATTTTGCCCCCCATTGCTGGGCATCTATGGCAGACGTTTAGAATGCAGAATGCAGGGCTGAAAACACTGCCTTGCAAAACATAGTTCAGTATTTGAATTTGCCTATAAAATTAAGGATATGGATAATTTCAGCTCCTGCACCTGTCTTCCTTACTGATAAGGAAGAATAATTGGGAGGTCCATGTATTATCCAAGAATCTTGGTGTGCCATGGGACATGAATTTTCCAGGCTCAGTTGTGGGTTAATCTGGTGCCATCCTCATTTCCTGAGACCCAGGGAGTTAGGGAATATATTCAAGGTCACAACCCTAATTAGGAACTGCCGCCCAGACTCAGGTTCTCAGCGCACCCCCATGATGCTCTACCCTTGCCTGGAGAAATAAAAGGCACAGCCAGCAGCAGGCTCTTGGAACGATGACATCCACACATGAAAGGGCCTCACAATGTGATCTACAAATCTAACCACAGATGGGAAAACCTGACTCTTTAAGAAAGCCTCGACCTATTTTTTCAAACATTTTGGATTTTGGCAAAAACGTTTGATTTGAAAATGCAATTTTTACCCTTAATTTAAACCCTTGTGTATTTTCAAGGGAAATTTAAGTAAAAAAACATGTCTTTCTAGTTAAATGGAAGCCTTTGCTATATACAAACAGGGAAGGGGAAAGTACTGAGGTTGCTACTGGCTGGTTCCCAGCTAGATTCTGGAAAAGCTGTTGGAGAGGTGGATTGTCTACAGAGGAGGAGGTGGGTGGGGTGTTAGAAGAGTAGGAAAAAGGTTGGGAATGTTGCCCAGGGGGATGCTAAAAGGAGGCAAATAAAAAGAGTGCTGAGCAGTGGGGAGGGTGGGCTGAGCTAGGGACCTCACAGGTTTAATAGCACCCCCAAGGTTGGCAGGGCCCAGTCACCTCATTGCAGGTCACAGGACAGGAATGGGGAGAGGACTGGCTGTGGGGCTGCTTGTTGACTACTCTTTTCAGTTCCTCCTCCTGGATGACAACGGCCCCTTGAAGTCAGGAATCACACTGTATTGATCTTTGTGTCCCTGGGCCCTAACATAATACATAATGCTTAGCACACACTTGATGCTAGAAAAATGCTTAGAAAATATATGATAAATAAATGAGAAGAAGAATGCATTTCCAACCCAAAACACCCCGAAGGAACACACATAGACAAAGACCTTAATGATTATGGTTACTTGTTAATATTTGTAGGCTACATCCCAAACTGGTAAAATAATTGTTTGACCTGGTAAATTAAAATAAAATCTACTGGTTGCTGTAGTACAGAAAAAAATATAAAAATAAATACAAAAAATTAGTCAGATTCTGTTCAATTCAGTCTAGTCAGACTAGTTCCAGCAGCTGAACGAGTAGTTTTGAGTAGACTAAGCATAGGACCCTCTTTCCCCCCTCCCTCCCCCCTCCTTCTGACCACTGCTGGATTCCCTTCCTTCTCTTTGTTGCTTTTTAAATGTCCAGAAACACTAAATTATGCTACATGGGCTGACTTTTTACTCTGAATCTCAAGGAGGGCTAATTCCTTTGCACTTAACAGCCCTGGGGGTGGACCAGCCACTGCCTGGGCTAGGGGCTTGAGGCCCAGCCTCAGGGCAGCAGCTCCCCACCTCCAGGGCTCATCTTGGCTAAAGGAGGGAAAACCAAACCTTGGATCTGAAGTAGTACCCAGCTTCTCCCCCTCCCTTGAATCTGGCAAACTGATCCACAAGTGCATATCCCTGTGGATCAAAGCAGGGTAGAGCAAGAAGAGATGTGAGGCATTTCCTCATTTTACAAGTGAGCTCATCACAGCCTCTGGGTGACTTGCTCAAGGCCCTGCAGCTGGCTAGCTAAGGTTGGGGCCCAGATTCTCTCCTCCCTAGTTCAGAGCGCTTCCCTTTGCATATACTTCACACTTACAGGCATTGGAGGCAGGGTAGCTCAATGCTGGCACCAGGCAGTGACTCAAGGGTATTGTAAATAAGGCAGTTGGGAATTGCCTTAGACAGATTTAGACTTACATACATCCAATAAGCTCAGACCATCCCTGTTGCAGATATTAGTGCTGTTTGGAAAATATTTTCAGGTCTTCTCCTTTTTTAGGTCTGTGGTAGGATGACTTTCTGCATCCCCCTGTTGTTGAGTGGGGTGAATATAGTCAATTGGTTATAAGTAGAAATGATGCATGTCACTTCTATACCACAGCATTTAATTGCTGGCATGGGACCCCCTAGAGTTTTTCTCTGTTTCCTTCTGGAATGGCAACCAGCAATGTTTGAGATGATACTTGCTCCCACAGTTTGGGTTCTTGAGTGATTATGTGAATACAGCATACAGCAGGAGTGAGTATGGAATAAGCTGCTAAGATTTGTTATTGCAGCAAAACCTAACATATCCTGATTGATCGAACCTCCAATACACTTGCCAAGGCAATCAACTCTTTCTCTGCATCTCTCTTCCCTTGCTCTATACCACTTTCCCTTCTATGTACTTTCACTCCATTAGGGTAGTCCTTTAAGTTTTTGTTGTTTTGTTTTTTCAGGAAGAGGAGCTGTGATACTGTGTCCTCCCACTGTCCCATCAATGGCTTCTTCTCAACAATCCTGAGAGTACTGGAAAAATCCTATTCTGATTTCACCTTCGAGCCCTACAGATAAAATATGAGTATGGCATGCATTCAAAAAAGAGAAAAGATAATTACAATATGGATTAATAAATAAGACACTGGTGGAAAAGAATTAAAGCTTTGATAATTATTTAAAAAAAACATGAAGAATTATAGAGACTATCATCCTGTACGGTAGAATTCATTAGTTTTTTTATTAGTTTGTTTGAAAGACTGTATGATTCAAAGCTATTTCTCCAATTAGTGATAGACTATCTGCCACCCCAACTTTTGATTAAACCTATCGATTGGCCATCTTTACCTCATAACTTAAAATATTCCTTTCTATATGAAAGAAATGTAAATGGGCCTTCACAGCAAAACTCCAAGGGGTTGTTTTTACTTCCTAGTTTTAGTTCTTCCCTTCATATTTTTTTTTCTTTTTTTTCCCCAAGATTTTATTTATTTATTTGCCAGAGAGAGAGAGAGTGTGCGTGAGAGTACAAGCAGGGGAAGCTGCAGGCAGAGGGAGAATCAAGCTCCCTGCTGAGCAAGGAGCCCCATGTGGGACTCTATCCCAGGACCCTGGGATCATGACCTGAACCAACTAAGCCATCCAGGCGTCCCATATTTTTCTTGAACCCACTGCCATCAGGCTTCTTTCCCCATCACTGCACTGAACCCACTCTTTCAAAGACCTCCACAATGGCCAATCCAGTGATCAAATCCTGGTCCTTGTCTTACCTGAGCTACTAGCAGCTCCTGACATAGATGTTCACTCCACTTGTCTCAGAACACTCGTCATCTTGCCTTTGGAACACCACCCTCTCTTGATTTCGCTTCCCTGGCTGGCTCTGCCTTCACTCTTGATTCTACTGGTGGTCCTTTCTAGTCTCCTCAGGTACATCCTCTTCATATTCCTAACTTGTGGGAACTTTAAGTGTTTGAGTGCCCGAGTTCAGACCTCAATTTGCCCTCACTGCTGAGTAAGCTCATCCAGTATCACGGCTCAAAATAAGCATCTTCTGCTGCTGATAAGCAAATTGTTTTGTCTAATCCTGACCTATCTTCTGAATCCCAGACTTCCTACCCAGCATCTTTTCTTAGGTGTCTAATAAGGATCTCAAACTCAGTAAGTCCAAAAACAAACTCTTGATTCTATATCTCCAACCCCATCCCAATCACAGTCATAACCATGGCCACAACAACATAGTCTTCCCTCCATAGTCTTCCTATATGAATATGTAGCAACGCCATTCTTCCAGTGGCTCAGGCCCAAAATCTTGTGATGATCCTTGACTCCAATCTTTCTCTTCTAGACCATATCCAATCTATTATCAGGTCCTATTGGCTCAACCTTTAAAATATATCTGGAATCTGAACACTTCTTACTTCCTTCACCACCTCCTTCACTTTATACCCCTTACCATGGTCTTTTGCCTGGATTATTTCAAGTCTCCAGACTGTCTCCCTTCTCTTGTCCTTGCTCCCCCAAATCTATGTCCCATAACAGAAGTCAGTGATCCCTGAACACAAGTCAGATTCCATCATTTCCCTCCTCAAAACACTCTGCGTGTTTCTGGTCTCCCACAAAATAAAAGTCAAAATCCTTAGCATGGTCTGTAAGGTTGCACATGACCTAACCCCTTGGCTGCCTCTCTAATCTCATCTCCTACCACTCTTACCCACATCTCGTGGCTCCAATGACCTGGGCCCACTTCCTGTTCTTGGACAGGCCAACACTCTTCTTGCTCCAAGTTTTTGCACCTGCTATTCCTTCTGCCTGGAGTGCTCTTCTCCCATAGAGTTGTGGAGTAAACTCCCTACTTTCTCAGCTCTCTTCTGTTTGAAGGAAGAGGACTTCTATGACCACAGCACAGAAAATAGGACTCCCCCTCTCTTTCCTTAACTAGCATCTACAGTTATCTGACATATGATATATTTGTTTTCTGTCTCCTCCCACTCAGATGAAAGTTCTATCTTCTTCTCATTTTCTCTTTAATTAAAGCCTGCTCTTAAATAAGCTCATTAACACTGTATTCAAAATGCCCAATCATGGCATCATACACTACTATTATTTGAGTTTTCATGTGCCAGGTCAGTCCCATCTGGCTCACCCCCCATTTGGTGTCAGGGCTTGGGGAATAGTCTACACTGTCACACAGTAAGGGATGAGTGATATACTTCATTGCTGAAAGGGGAATCTCACCAAAACCAACAGTGAAAGAGAAAGGAAGGCCTAGATCCTGCTGGTATTTCCCCTCACCCCACCAAGAGGCATGGCCACTCACTGATTACCTTACAGTGTGGATCTACTTTGCTGCAGTGGGATGCTATTTTATTTGTTACTTTATCTGGAAGACCCAGAAGACTATCAGGGGTAGAGTTTAGATCCTGGCATATATTTGGTGAATGAATGAACAAATGCTGAATGTTATATTTTAAACCTTTGCTTTCTGATGTTGATCCTTTTTTTTTTAATTTGTATTTCTTTCCTAGCAGTTTTGAAGCATTGATCATATTATTGGATATTACATTTTTCTTGAAGTACCACGCCAGTCGAGATGGTACTTCTCATTCCCAAGAACTTTCTCATATTGCCTTATAGGGACTAGCTCACTTCTCACTGGCATTTCCTTTGCAGATATTAGATGCTCAGATTTTTCAGCTCTGCTGATTTTCCATCTGCTCTTCCTCTTTCAAAAGTTTGCTGTTATCCCTTGTCTGCTCTTATCTCTTCTGTTCTCTTGGTAATTTTATATTATTTTTATTCCTTTAACCTCATTTTAATGACACTTTGGTAGTAAATGACAAAATAAATATAGCAAATAAGTGACATGATTTTTTATCTGTCATGAGTTACAAATATTATTTTCCAGCATATAATTTACATTTTGCTTTCTTTCTGGTGGTCTTTAATATACAGATATGTAAAATTTATAAACAACCCATCTATGAATCTTTTCTTTTAGGGTTCCTGCCTTTGGCATTATGTCACTCAGAAATTGCTTCCCTATCCTGATTCATGCAACTGATTGCTCATTTTTTTTTCTAAACTTTTTTAAGAGTTACTTGTTTTTAATACTTTATTTTTTTGGCAGAGAGAGAGAGAGAGAGAGCACGAGCAGGGGAAGCAGCAGACATAGGGAGAGGGAGAAACAGGCTCCCCGCTGAACAGGGAGCCTGATATGGGACTCAATCCCAGGATCCTGCGATCGTGACCTGAGCTGAAGTCAGATGCTTAACCGACTGAGCCACCCAGGCACCCCAGGAAGTTACTTTTTTTCATCTTAAAAAATTCCTTGTGTCAAATTAGGTAGGTTTCATTATATAGAAAGCACAGTGACCAGCTCTTCTCTATTAAAAAATGAATGAGGGAATGGTCTAACATATTTAGAAGATGAATTTAGGGTGGATATAGGAGTAGAATTTAAGAATTTGCTAAGCTACTAAAGAAATTAAGTAACTCCTTTCTATGAGACTGAAAAAAAATAACCAAACTTTCTAATAATCTGGGATGGTCTAGTGCCATACTCATAAAAATAACAATGTGTATCTTTACACAAGCTTGCCTGTTACATTTTAGTGGTGTTCTCACACACATCATCACATTTGATTCCCATGAGTCCTGAGATGTCAGGCAGCCGGAGACAAAGCACTAGACCTGACTCACTCAAAGGATCTTTCCAGCCCAATTTTTCCCTGATTTAGTCATTAGGTTTGCAAAAGTCCCAATTTTAATCATCTTACCAAATTTGGCTGACTTATAAAGAAGAAAAGGAAGAAAACAGAAAACACACAGAAAGATATTTGAGGCTAACACTTTGAATTGTGCCTACTGCATAAAGTGAGAACGAGAAGAATTTAATTTTCTGGTCTGCTTGTTCTAGCATGCTTCTCTAGGTTTGTCATCAGCTCTGAGGGAACACAGAGTATATAAAAGATATTTTAATTCAAGTGACTGTATTCAATCCATTTCATTCTCCTTATAAAACTGTCTGCTGTAAAGTCGTGTCTAATGGGAAACAGTTCTAAATTGCTAACCAAACCGCATATTAATTCCTATTAACATGGAACCACGGTAGCATATTCCCCCAGTCACTGTAACACATGGAAACCCATAAGTATGACTCAAATGTGAGGTGACTGCACCCTAGACCTGCACATATAATGCACATTTAAAGAGTTGTTCTCTGTTCAAGCTGGGACCCAAATAATCATCCACATATAACAGCCGCTACATTGTTCTCCAAATTTACCTATGCAGAACTCTCTTTTATTTAGTTTACATACCTAAAATAGTTACCCCATTAAGAGTTTCTTAATTTTTGTTAATTGAAAACCTCATTAAATACCTGCATAGTTAAATGCTAGAGAAGACTTTCCACCCCTGCCAATTGAAAATCACTCAAGAGATTAAGACTTCAGTTCCATGGAAGTAAATTTCCACTATCAGAAATGTCATCTGTTGTAACAAATTCCTCCCATCACCAAAAATGTAACATAAAGCTGGCTACTGTCTGGAGAGTCTGGTTGATTACATAGGGACTTTTCAAGAGAAAATATTCATTGTAACGGATTATAACTTGGTCCCCTACAATTAGAATGATAAGGGTCTTTCACATTGGAAGTGATATTTCAGAATTTTTTTTCCATTAATGTATTGTTACCAAGAGTCAAAATAGTCACCTGCTGATTGCTGGTTATCTACCATTTGTGTGATTTGTTTTCATGTGGTCCGGGTCTGAGCATTTCCATGTATATATGTTTATTCCTGTTTCCTTTCACTGAGTCCTGTAACTGGAAGTTCTCATGGCAGAGATAGTAAAGCTTCTTAACTTTGTCTTTATTGTTGTCTTCAGTTCTCCTTCCCCTATAGCCCTGGGAACTTTCACTCAGGCCAGCCCTGGATTCTTCTTCACTTTCACACTTATGGTAAGTCCTTGAATTATTTCCTATTCAAAGTTATGGGAAACTTCATATACTAATTAAATTATAAGATTTGTTTTTGTCTGGAATCATAGCAACCCTCGTGTTAACACACATTATCTCTCACTGGTCAATAGCCCTTTTGTGAATAAAAATGGAAAAGTATTCTTAATTAACAGATGGAAAGGTGAAATCTTTTAAATCAAGGGTCCATGGTGGGAAAAACAGTAAAAGCAATCCTTGGTGTCAAACAGAATCACTGGTTCAAAGAAAAGACAATCCCATAAAGGAAAGGTCCTAGGTTTTAAGTGTTCCAGGTTGTAAATGGAGGCTTCATTCATTAGCACCTTACTAGTTAGTAGATTCCCATCTTCAACTAATAGTCTCCTCACTCATCTGGTCACCAGAATGGGGGAGACTTCAGGCTTCCTTAGACTCTACATTTAATCAGTTGCCAAAACTTAGAACCTACATCTTTGAGCTTATTCCTTTCCCATCTATTTCCTTCCTTCAGTTCCACAGCCCCCAAATGACTTCACTATCCCAAAGCCTGGAAAAGTGCCTCCAAGTTATATTTTTAGCTAAATTTTTTTTTACTAATTATTTATCCTCAAGGAACAATCCAAAGTTGACCATTTCTCCTACTAGGATAAAATGAATGCTGCCTTTTAATTAGTATATTTTTACCTAAAGCACATTGATACCCTTAAATTAGTGCTCCTCAAATTTTGATGTTCATAAAATTCAAAAGGGATCTTATGAAACTAGAGGCTCTGATTTGGTAGATCTTGGGGGAGGGCCTGAGATTCTGCCCTGGAAACGATCTCCCATGTGATGCTGGTGATGCGTTTTGGGAACCACACCTGGAGCAGCAATATTCTAAACTGTCCCATGGTCATCTCAGCAATACCAATAATATCTAACATTGGTGATGATTCCTGCATGGGAAAGTTCTTCCCAGTTTTCTTTTGTTTTCATTTTGCCTGCTTTCTAAGTGTTTTTCTGGATGCTTGCTCTATAACAGAATAGCAGAATTGATAAAACTACATTAAAACAAAAAGGGAGACATAGTGTCTGGCTGCTTTGGGCATTCCTGTTAGCAGGAACTACAGTCTTTCAGGGGTCTTAATTTTTAATAGCTATGCTATCAGATTCTCAGTCTTGGCATTAGGGCTAGGTGTTATAGCTTCCCATAAAGCATTCTGATTTATAGACTCACTGCTCCTTACCATAAAATGAGGAGAAATCATAAATTAGAAAAAAAAAAAAGTTCCACAGTCTAATGAGATTTCAAGCTATTTGTTATTTAATGAGCATTTAATACCATGAAAATCAGAATAACTGCAATTGCAAAATGCACTTAACATTTTGGGAACATCAGCAACTGAAAAAGCAGGTTACATGATATAATGGGTGTAGCTGCCTTTCTCCAGACCTGTTTGTTTCCTTGTCCTCTCTGGCTTGTTTCTGGCTCCACTCACCTTCTCCACTAGCTTACCAGATGATTCATCAACTTGCTGGCATTCCCAGTAACCATCTGTGTCCAACATCCCAGTAAAATCCAATAAACTTTCTAATACCCACATCCCATCAGCTATATCTTTGTATATGTCTGATTCACTGGGAGTTGATAGTCATAATGACGACCTCAAGAGAAAGGACACTGCCACTTTGTGAACACCCACTATATGCCCAGTTCTGCTCTAGTTGCATCAACTAAATCATCTTTAATCCTGAAGCATTAAAGATCCTAAAAAGTCCTTTTTCAGAAAGATTATATTATATTCAACTTATTATCATTAAGAATAAACAGATATTCTTTCTTCAATTTCTCAAATTATTGTTAAATTGTGTTTGAATACATAATGTATACATATGATATTAATTCAAAAGATATAAAAAGAAAGAGTGATAAATTAGTCTCCCCATCACTCTCATCAAGTCTCTACTTGAAGGCAATTATCGGTTTCTTACAGGTCCTTTCAGAATCAGTCCATTAAGCATGGACTATTAAGCAATGGGCTAGTAATAATCCAGTAAGCAATCTTAGATTTTTTTTAAAATTTATAACCTATCTTTGGAACATATAGAAATGCTCGATTGCTAATAATACCTTATTATATATACAGGTTACAATTTAGAAATATATTTTCATGGCCCTTGTGACATTTGATTTTCCTGACAACACTATGAGATGGACAAGACAGACATTCCTGTTAACCATTTTACACATGAAGAAACTGAGGCTCACAGAAGTGCAATGATCTCTCCATACATATATAGTTAGAGAAGATCCAGGTCTAGAACAATTAGTCTAATGCTTTTTCTGTGAGATCATGAAGAGGGTAATTCAAGGATCATAGGTCAAAAAATGGTAGCCCTTCTTGACCAGTCAAAATACTCTTTATAATGTCAGTTCTCAGATAATTTACTGTTTAATATGGCAGCAACATGGCATCATTTCACATAAATAATATATCTTTAAAAATTCAATATTCTGGCTTTGCAGTTACAATCATTAAGCTGTAACCAAACATTTTAACTCAACAAGTGTCTAAGTTCCTGTTAATGGAGATGCATGGCCCTTCCCCTGAGATAGCTGGTGATCAGAATTTAGAGGTTTCTAGGGAAGGGCTGGGTAATTTATGAGGTCTGGTCTATTAAACAAACAAAGCAAGCCGAAAGCAACATTATTCTTTATTACAACTGACTGATGAACTTGTTTTCCCATTCGGGGATCCTAGGCAGATCCGTAACTTTTATGCCACTCACAGGTATTAACAAATACTCTGTGTGTGAGGTCTTGAAAGTCCAGTTCAATCTAATATAGAAACTTCAATGCTCACTCAATTCAAAACCTTCTCCCTCCCCCAGCTCAGACCTGCCTCAGATGCAGACCTGCAGGGAGGAAACAGAGCATGGGTAGGCTCATCTCTCCCCACCTTGCTTTCTTACTACTCTTCTTTGATTCTCTTGCTGCTTTTGCATCCAGCAGCATTGGAACAGCAGCAGGGAGGAAAGGCAAGGTTGTAATCTGAGTTTTCTGGGTGTGGAGTTACCTGAAGGCTGATGCTTTCTTTCAGAGTTTCTCAGAAACACCTCCACTGGGCACTGGGGAATTCCCACTGTGGTTTCCCAACCCAGGATTCTCTTCTAGCTGGCTACAATCACTCCCACTGAGCCCCTGGCTTCTAGTGGTTCTAGTTTTGTTCTGCCAGGCTTACCTGTGGCTCCTGGTGATCCTCTTGGATGGAGCCCCATTCAAGGAGTGAGGGAGTAAGCTGTATCATCAGTGGAAGTACAAGCTGCTCCAGCCCTTTTTTCACGGCTGCCGCAGGCTGCTCTGTCTGGCTTCTCACCTGATAACTTTCCAGGTACCAGTCTCTGTGGGCTAGGCTGAATAACAGCCTCCCCAAAGATGTCCACACTCTAGTCCCCAGGACCTGTGAATAGTTCATATTATGTGGCAAAGGGATTTTGCAGATGCGATTAACGTTATAGATTTTGAGACGAGGAGATTATTCTGGATTATCAGGGTGAGCTCAATATAATGACATGAGCCTTTAAAAACAGAGAAAATCTCCTGGCTGAATCATAAAGATATGGCAGCATGAGAAGGATTCCACATGCTCTGGTTGGCTCTGAGATGCAAGGGCCCGTGGGCAAGAACCAGAGAGAGGACACTAGGAGCCAAGGCAGTCTCCATCTGAAAACCAGCAAGGAAACAGGGACCACAGTCCAACAGCCGAAGGGAATTGAATTCTGCCAACAAGCTGAATGAGCCTGAAAACAGATTCTCCCCTAGAGCCTCCTGAAGGAAGGGAATGCAGCCCAGCCAACACCTTGATTTCAACCTTGTGAGGCGCGAACAGAGAAACCAGCTACACCAACTAACCTTCTGACCTACGAAACTTTGAGATAATGAATTTGTTGTTTGAAGTCATTAAACTTGTGATAATTTGCTATGGCAGCAATAGGAAACTGATATACTCTTACACAGGTCAGCTTTTCAAGTGGGTCTCTGAAGCCTCCTCTCACTTGCTTAGGATGAGGGAAAAACACTGGGGGAAGGGGAGAAGAAACATTTCAACAGCCTAAAAGTGGTCTCTGATGAAATCCTTACTTTCATCTTCAATTCACGGGTCGCCCCTTATCTATCTCAGATTGGGGGAAAGACAAGTGCTCCTGGACCATTTTTTGGTCACCCCTTAACAAGTTACATCTCTTTAGAATAGATAGGCATTTAACCACATTTGTTCTCAGCTCTAGGGCCTAAGGCAACACTGAGACAACAGGAAAGGCTTATTTTTGTATCCTGTAACATGTACATGTCAACAGAGTTGCTTTCTCTTTCAGATTTAACGTTCTTAAGATATGTTGGATAGACTGGGGTTGCTCTGATAAAGAAGGGTCACAGGAGAGGGAAATGAGATCCCAGAGATAGAATGCACTGCCAGGAGGGGAAGAGAAACAAGTCAGAAAAACAAACAAACAAACCCAAAGTTGCCCAAGACATGAGTTAGTGTAGATGAAACAATGCTTTTAGTCCTGGACTTTGGGCATGGTGAGACTAAGGTAGAGACATCAGCACAAGAAGGAGTTAGTGTGTGACAGTCCTGAGTGAGGAATGGCTCATAGGTAAGTGTAATTCTTATGTCTTTCTATAAGAGTCTCTGCCGGAAGGGAAAAACTGGAACTATGTAGCTTGAATAAGTACAATAATTGACCCTTTCCTCTCTGGGTTTTATGATTTCAAATTTCCTGTATTTCCAACAGAGCATGGGGATGAGGGAAGCAAGGGATGAAGAGGCAGTTCTGTGATAAGATTCACAGTCTGTGAAGGGCAGGGAGCAGGACCAGCAAGACCTTACTGCCCAGTACAAAGACCACAGGCTGGCCAGAGTCAGGGTTGTTTTCACACCTGCAGATTGATGTGGATCTGAGGAGGGAGGCAGGTGGGAGGTAATGTCCTTAGAGTTTCCATCCCATGTTTCTGCCCTTAAAGAACATTTTAGAGCCATGATTTCACAGCCTCTAAGAAGCTAGCTCCCTCTGTTTGGCCAGTCAATACCTACTCACTGAATGCCTACCATGTGCAGGGCTATGACCTCCACTTTGGAGGCTGATCTGTTTACAATGCTGTTGCTGTTTAGGAATTTTGAGATCATGAATAGAATCCTCTTCCTGCCAAGGACTCACTATTCCACAGAGTGAAGTTGAGCTATGTGGTAATTTCTAGAATTCCGTTTCCTTTCCATACTCATTTCAGGAAGAAAGAGAGGAATATGAAGGATAAAGATTAATAGAAAAGTCTTCCTTGTGGATTGCTTGAGCTGAAACATCTCAAAGTAGAACCATTCTATGCATTTTATATTTCACATTTCATTATATACAATAGACAGCCAAGAGATGCTTATGATCCATATCCCCAGCACCTAATGCCATTCCTGACACACAATGTAGTGCCTAATAAATATTTGTTGAATCAATTAATCTGGAAAAATGAAACCAAGCATTTGAAATATTATGCTACATTTCTTTCAGCTCTGACTCCACACTAATGAGTGAGGGAGGTCACTGGAAGAGTGTGAGGGCCATCGTGGGTTTCCTATTTCAACGACCAGTGCCAAATCCTTAATGCCAGATGGGACAAGATGGGATGTTAAACCGCTTCTTATTACCACGTTGTTGGCCTCAATTGCCTCAGCATTATTCTGCAATTGCTTCGTCTCTATGGATCTCTGACTCCTTATTACCTCCAACTGGAACACCCCACAAATCATCCTGCTTTCTTTATCCTCTCTCACCTCAAAGTAATCCTGCCATCTTGCTCCGGTTAGAGCCATTTCCATTAAGAAGATCGTAGCAAATTCTCTCTCTACCCTGTTTGTTCTTCAGAAAAATTATCCTCAGGATAAGTGGATGTTACAGACACTTTTCAGAATGTATTTAGTCTGAATTTCTCTGGCCTTCCAACATTCTCCTAAGCCAGTTACCTTTGCATTTGAACAGAATTAAATTTAAGGAGATAGAGGATCTGAATTTCTTCCTTTGAGCAGATGGAAATCGTTACATTAGAATGCTGATGACTGCAAAATCTTGGACATATTGTTTTCACAATTAGGAAATGGCAAACACAAAGTTCTTCAGTGCAAAGCCAGCATGCAAGTTCAGCTTCCATTTGCTGCTATAAATTTTGTTCTTGTTGCTGCCAGTAAACACCAACTGTTCAAGTAAAATAGTAAATCCAAATGTGCCTGTTGGATGAGAGTAAAAAATATTATATGCTGCATAAATGCTGATGCGAATGGATTTTTCAACGCACTAAACCAGGGAAGGGAAAGTAACAGAGAGAGAAGTTGAACTGAATACGACTCTCACTAAGAAATTTTAGCTGAAAGCACTAAAAGAGCTCCTGAGGAAATGTTGATTCAACATACTGCTTAAACATCAAGGGGAAAATAAATACAGAAATAGGATATCATCAGCCTTAGGGTGGGCACACTTGGAGCACTCGTACAGGTTCCCAGAGAAAGCATACACAGGTTGTGTAAATCAGGGCAAAGAAAATCCCAAACTTTACTCAAAACCAATGGGGGCACATGGCCCAGAAATTATTTGCTAGTGATCAATCGAACAGTTGGAAGTCAAAGCCAGTTACAAGGATTCGGTTACTTTCTATGCCACAGGTTTACTTTTAGGCTAGTCAGCAGATTTTTGTATTCAGATCTCTCTGAAGTTTAATTTAATGTGCAACTAGAATTATGATTCAAGGGAATAGTTTTATAAATGATTTCTTGAAGTTTAACTTTGAATTACCTAGTTTTACAATGGATTTCTTTTTCCTTTCTCCCATCACTTTTCTTTGATGCTGAAGAAAATCTGTGAATATTGAAGTTAGCTGACCTGAAGTCTATAAGTCTAATCCTTATATCCCTGAGTCTACCTTCTCATGTGAGCAATAGGCTCACCCCACTGAATTGTAGTGAGGATTAAATGAGATAATACATGCTAAATCTCTGGCACAAGCCTTGAACATAAAAGGTCCTTAATAATAATATTAGTTCCACTCCCAGATTAGCCTTTGCAAACAAACAATTTGAAACACAGAACATTCAAATCAATTCTTTAGTGTGATGAGGCTCCAGGCCAAGAACCAAGCAGTAAAGATATTCCAAACCAGAATATTTCAGCATCTGAGAATGGCTAGGGCTTATCTTCATGGCTAAAATAAGCAGTTTAATGTAAAGTAGTCTTTCCTTTTCCCCACCTTTTTTTTTCCTTCATTTTCTTATGGAAGGGAAAGCATTTTCAGAATAATGGTTAAAATCTGTCCTTTGTAGATCTGAAAACATGGACAAGTTTCATACTGAAGTGAAGATCTACTGAAAGTGATGGATATATGAGGACCAGACTCTGCTCTCAAAAATAAAACAGACATTGGTGTCTTGAATGCATGTGAAGCCAAACATGAAGATGTGAGGCCAAAGCTAAATGTTTTTTTGTGGTCATTGAATAAATTGTTGTATCTTATTTAACTGGTCAAATTATTTTTATTTAAATGTTCACATGTTTCAGTGTTGTATTAATATAGGCTATGTTTTCAAGAGCAGAGAAAGTACCAGCGGTGGCAAATATATGTGTTCAGAGCAAAAGAAACTATTTATTTCCAGACCCCAGATTTATAGCAATTTTTATATATACAGGAAAGTGTTGGTTTCTCCTTATGGTTACTCTGAACATGTGTAAATTATCAGAGTCTGTATTCATTTATTTCCGCAAAAAATAACACCAGCAGAGACTCAACTAAACCAAGTTGAACCTTACTGGTTGGGTTTGGGGGAAACTTAGGCCAACTCAGGGCAAGGCAAACCCATGAGATAGGAAGTATAAAATAGTAATAAATAGCCTTAGAAACATTTGCCTTTGGAAAAGACATCCCAATAATATCCTATATTAGTAGACAAGAAGAGACACACATGTGCTCTATGTATGACACAGTAAACCAAGGGGTTCGCTTGGAATGGCTAATTCAGCTTCAACTGAAACCTTGGTGAAAGAAACAGTGGTTTTCAGACAAGCTCAAGATTGGAAAGGAAAAGTAAAATCTAATGTCCCATGCATTCGATCCCTAGATTTCCTTTATACTGTTCTGGCAGAGAGATCATCCAATTGACAATTGAAATGAGCAACTCATCCCTTTAAGTCAGGCTATTCTATCTTTGAACAATATTATTAAAAATGCTTTCTTGTTTTGGATCAAGCCCTGTTATTCTGTAATTTCCACTTATTGGTCCTTTTTCTATTATTCAGGGTCACACCCAGACAGAACCCCACCTTCAGTGGCAATCAGACTTATAAACATTAAGGCAAGGGTCACAGGGGTGCCTGGCTGGCTCAGTTGGTAGAGCATATGACTCTTGATCTTGGGATTATAGAATTTACTTTAAAAACTAATAATAACAAAAGAGGCAAGGGTCACAAATTAGCCCATGTAGTAATTTTAAATAATTATAAATTAGTTACTGACATTTTAAAATGGGAAATTAACTATAAAAAAACTCATATTTTCAGCTCTCTTCAGACTTTGGAAACCCTGGAAGCCAGGAGCCTACATTCCTGAATGGTAATAATTGGCTAAGTTGAGTAGCAGATGTTGTTTTAAGACAAGGAATGTGCTTGCCTTTTCACCATAGTCCTCACTACTCCCTATTGCATTGGATTTGGGATCCCACATAACATACTTGGACCAGTGGACTTTGTTCCCAGGAAAGGAGATATAACAATTGGCATATGGCCATGGTAACCACTGTTCCTATTATATATTATATCACTGCAAAGCTGCCAGTCTGATAGAAAACTGGAATGGCTTTTGAAAGATACAACTAAGGTGCCAGCCTGAAGATGACATCTGCAGGGTTTGAGTGCTGTCATTCAAAATGTAATACATAGTCTGAACTGATAGCCATTGAAATTACAATGCCCTCAATAGAAAGAATTCACGGAGTCAGGAAGCAAGGGGTGGATGCAAAAGTGGCTCCCAATACTGTCATTTCCAATGATCTGCTTGGGGAGATTTGTTTTTTGTCCCACAATGTTAGGGTCTCCTGGACTAGAGGTTCTGGTTTCCAGTTGGGAGATGGAGAGATCTTCTACCAAGGGCCACAATACTTTGGGGGGGCATTACATTAGTCCTAAAGTGATGGCTGCTATCTGGTCATTTTGGGTTCTTCATGCCAGTAAAGTAGCAGGCAAAGAAAGAAGTTACTTTATTATCATGAAGAGGTAGGCTCCTTACTATATTATGGAGGCATGAGGGAGCCTTCTTGGACCTTAGGGGGATTTACTGGGATGTCTCCAGGTGTTTCCATGTGTAGTAATAACTGAATGAACATTTGTAGAAACCATGTGGTGTTTGTTCTGGAATGAGATTCAACTTGTCTATATGGGTCCTTGAGGTAAAGTTACTTGGGAGTCTCAGATCCCTCAGACATGCATGTCTGGCAACATCAATATCAATTATGACCTAGGGACCAGCTTCTGTGTAGGGACCATAGCCTAGGTCACTAAATCTTCTGTTGTAAATTTCTTCCTTTTTAAAATGTAAACAACCACCCCCTTAAGAATCAGTGGCAACACACAAAAATAGACTCAAAATGGATGAAAGACCTAAATGTAAGACAGGAATCCATCAAAATCCTTGAGGAGAACACGGGCAGCAACCTCTTTGACCTCAGCCACACCAACTTCTTCCTAGACACATCGCCAAAGGCAAGGGAAGCAAGGGCAAAAATGAACTATTGGGACTTCATCAAGATAAAAAGCTTTTGCACAGCAAAGGAAACAGTCAACAAAACCAAAAGACAACCAACAGAATGGGAGAAGATATTTGCAAATGACATATCAGATAAAGGGCTAGTATCCAAAATCTATAAAGAACTTACCAAACTCAACACCCAAGAACAAATAATCCAATCAAGAAATGGGCAGAAGATATGAACAGACATTTCTGCAAAGAAGACATCCAAATGGCCAACAGACACATGAAAGTGCTCAACATCACTCGGTATCAGGGAAATACAAATCAAAATCTCAATGAGATACCACCTCACACCAGTCAGAATGCCTAAAATTAACCAGTCAGGAAATGACAGATGTTGGCGAGGATGTGGAGAAAGGGAACCCTCCTACACTGTTGGTGGGAATGGAAGCTGGTGCAGCCACTCTGGAAAACGTATGGAGGTTCCTCAAAAAGTTGAAAATAGAGCTACCCTATGACCCAGCAATTGCACTACTGGGTATGTACCCCAAAGATACAAATGTAGTGATCCAAAGGGGCACCTGCACCCCAATGTTTATAGCAGCAATGTTCACAATAGCCAAACTATGGAAAGAGCCAAGATGCCCATCAACAGATGAATGGATAAAGAAGATGTGGTACACACACACACACACACACACACACACACACACACGGGAATATTATGCAGCCATCAAAAAAATGAAATCTTGCCATTTGCAATGACGTGGATGGAACTAGAGGGTGTTATGCTAAGCAAAATAAGTCAATCAGAGAAAGACAATTATCATATGACCTCAATGATATGAGGAATTTGAGAAACAAGACAGGATCAGAGGGGAAGGGAGGGAAAAATGAAACAAGACGAAACCGGAGAGGGAGACAAACCATAAGAGACTCTTAATCTCAGGAAACAAACTGAGGGTTGCTGGAGTAGAGGGGGGTGGGAGGGATGGGGTGGCTGGGTGATGGACATTGGGGAGGGTAGGTACTATGGTGAGTGCTGTGAATTGTGTAAGACTGATGATGAATCACAGACCTGTACCCCTGAAACAAATAGTACATTACATATTAATAAAAAAAAAATTTTTTTTAAATCAGTGGCAAAACAGATTCAACCTAAATGGGATGTGAGTGGATACGAGCCAGGGTGAACCAATACAGATGCTATCAATGCCTCATTCATCTCCCCTCAGCCCTTGCTAGTTCAACTTCCAACACCTTCCAGAATTTACCACACTCCAGTCCTAAGGCACTGCCAGAGAGAAACCATAAACAGATCCTGTTTTTCCCTTTTGCTCAACCTGAGCACTGGGCTGCTATAGTTTTTAGCCTATGTAGAGGTCAAAAATGCAAGTGCTTACCACTGAGATCAAGCCAACAATCTGAATGAAACCCATGGGGTTAGATGTAAATCCAAAGGAACAGTAAGGATCAGTCTCCGAAGGCCCCAGCCCATTGGTCTCCCAGACAGCACAGCTTAAACAATGACCCAATCTTCTGATTTTCCAGAGACAACCTGAAATGAGCCCCGGGGCCCCTTGGAAAGGACAACAGGAAATTGATTAAAGGAAAATACCTGAGGTAACAAGGCTCTGGCCCCAGGGGCATGTCTGGGAGAGCGAACTGAGACAGGGTAGACTCCTGAAAGTTTGAGGGCAGCTGGGCAAAAGCTGTGCACCGTGCCTAGGGGCCCCAACAAACAGACGCTGAATCTCATTCTATAACAGCCATTGCATTTACTTCAGAAAAAAAAAAAAGATCATTCTCAGTGAAATTTGCAGATATTTTGAAAAATTATAGCACCAACCTTACGTAGAATAGAAGGGAAGCTGTTTACGGTAGGGGCGTTTCCTCCAATATGACGCCCATCTTCTACAACATTATCTGATGCCACTTTGACCTAATGGAACAGGGACACGGAGAAAGTGTCTGCAGGAGTTAGGGGCAGTGTGGTATGAGAACAGCTGAAAACTGTAATGCTGGAGCTCAGGCCAATGGAGAGTGTCACAGAGAATTTCTATTGATTGCTTACTATGTGCCAGGATTTACTCTAAGCATGTAACATTTAGTAACTAATTAAATACCAATAACAATCTTATGATCCCAAATGTACAAATGAGGAAACTGAGGCACAGAGAGCTTTAGATTACTTGGCATTCCAATAGTCTCACTCCAGATCCTGTGCTGCTAAGACTTCCTTTTTTTGTACTATTTACTTCTATCAGCAATACCAGCAGAAGGATTGTTTTGGATTGCTTAATATTGGCTGTGTTGTATTTTTCTCTCTGGGGTGTGTGTGTGTGTGTGTGTGTGTGTGTGTGTGTGTGTGTGTGTTGTATCTGTGTGTTTCTTAGGCAAATTCTTATGCAAAAGACTCAGCTTGACCTGGAGCTAGCTGGGGGGAAATGGGGCACATAACTGTGTATCAGGAGGCTTAATTAGCGGCACCACTTGTGACTGAAGTGGCTGTACAGCCTTGAGAAAAGCCAGCTCTTAAGGGCTCATTTACTCATCTATGGAAAGAGGTGTTTGGACCAATCACCTTCTCATTTTCTTTTTTCCCTGGACAGTATATCGTTCTATCCCAAGCCTCTAAAATTTCTTCAGAAAACAAAACTTACAAACCTTGACTTTCCTTTAGAGTGAGGGCGTATTCATTCTGGGTAGAATCACAGCTTCCAATGGAACAAAAAGTTTAGGAAATGAGGCAACCCCCTACTTACACACCTAGTACTACTGCCAATTATCTGCTATAAAGCCAAGATTCAACTAAAGGTAAATTCTTGGTAGTTATGATGGCATGAGAGTCAGATAGACTAGACACCCTGAACTCTCTCCATGCAAATCTGGGAGGGGTCATGGTTTCTTCCAGGCTCTTCTTGTATGGTGGAGTAGCAACCATACCGGGTAGCTTCTATTCAATGAAAAGGATGTGTGTTAGTAATTTCAAAAAGTTACCTACTCTCTTCTCTTTAGTAGGTGACTTTATTTGACCAAAAGTTCCCAAAAGGCAGTGCTCTAAGCTGCTGTCAGCCTTCTGTGGATAAAGCCTGAACTATAGATGGTGGACACAGACTAAGGTGGTTTATCCAGTCTGGTGTGGAACATCTTATAAGCATCTCAGTAATCAATTGCTCTATCAACACAAAGATTCCAACTCCAGGTGGGGTGTGAAATGCTCAGCTGGGCCAACCAACTGCTTCATGCAAATACACTTTCTAATGGGAGACAGAGCAAAAGGTAAGATACATGACACAGAAGTTCAAAGAGGGAGCACTTGTTAAAGTTATTGATGTAAAGAGCTGCACCAGAGACATCATCGCGCTTACCATCCATGGATAAGACAAAATCTTCCCTGTCTCTAGAAGACTTCAGAGTGCCTTAAGTGTTCTCATGGGCCTGTCAACTACATTTTCTACATAACTTCTGCCATTATCTCCCTCTTCCTCTCTAGCAGTCCCTTGCTCAAGTCCCTGGCTTGTATAGCCTTGAACGCAATGAAACTGTTGGCTTTGCTGATGGGACCATCAAGAAAATACTAATGTTCACACCAGGCTGCTGTCTCTCAAAAGGCCCAAAGCCATTGGTCCCCAAGAAGCCAGAGGAGTGCTGATTCCCTAAAGAGTGGGGAAAGTGCCTCTGTCCAGCTTTGCTCTTTGTCACATGGATCCCACAGTAGTGCTACCTTTTGTGCACAAAAGACAGGTGATCTCAAAGTCTCTCATGAGGCAAACTCAGTCATTTTCTGGCCTTAACCTTTCTCTCAATAGAGTCAATAACTTATTGTAATGAATCCCAGGAGAAATAAACAACTTCCTCTTTCCATTCTCTCAATTTCTCCTTCTATCATAGAAAATAAAACACAAGAATAATCCCCCTCCTCCCTCAGTCAACATAAAAGCTTCGATACTCATTAACCCATGTAAATGGACAAGATTCCCTCCTATAAGCAATAGTGAAATTCACCCTGGTCTGGGTTCAGTCACTTATCCCTAAAAATCCCAGAAAACTGGAAGGTTCTTAGAGACTTCCTGGTTCAACTCTTTCATCTTTCAGATAAAAGCCAGAGAAGTGAGAATCTTGCCTATGGTAACACAGGTCTTTCCTGGGTCTCTTGACTCTTGTTTAATGCTCACTAACATAACACTTCTATAACAGTTCAGTATTAAGTTTTAAAAAGCTAGTTTATCAGCTGCCT
Organism: Halichoerus grypus; assembly: GCF_964656455.1. NCBI lineage: Eukaryota > Metazoa > Chordata > Mammalia > Carnivora > Phocidae > Halichoerus > Halichoerus grypus. The sequence goes on along the minus strand of NC_135715.1, from coordinate 59,802,198 downwards.
ACCACAATGGAAGTCTTTTTGGTTCATGAGTTCATCTCTTGGCACATGGTTTTCTCAGTAGGGCTTCACATTCTCTGCGGACAGAAGCAGGTATATGGTAGGGCTCAAAGATTCTTTTTTTTTTTTTTTTTTTTTTTTTATTTATTCATGAGAGACAGAGAGAGAGAGAGACAGAGGCAGAGGGAGAAGCAGGCTCCCCGCGGAGCAGGGAGCCCGATGTGGGACTCGATCCCAGGACCCTGGGATCATGACCTGAGCCGAAGGCAGACGCTTAACCGACTGAGCCACCCAGGCGTCCCAGGGCTCAAAGATTCTTAAAGGGGTCAAATGCCTCTGGCCTCTTAGAAGCTCAGCTGGCCATTAGGATTCAGGTTTTTTGTTTGGTTTGGTTTTGGTTTTGTAATAAATATTTAGCCTATTTTCTTTGTTTTTTCAGTTTTATTGAGATATAATTGATGTACAGCACTGTATAAGTTTAGGTGTGCCACAGAATTACTTGACTCACATGTATTGTGAAATGGTTACCACAATAAGGGGTTTAGCTTTTTAACTGGACCCAATGAAGGCTATACAGATTTTAGGATATCTGTGAAGACCAAGTATGATGAGATTGATTCTTGGCTTAAAAGTATCTATGAATGCCTTTAAAAAATAACTTGTGAGGTTATTTTGTTCCTTAGTATCAAAGAAATACATATTCATCACAGGAGATTTAGAAAATCTAGGGAAACAATTGTCTACAATCTCACTACCACTAAATAATAATGATCATTAGCATCTTGGCATATTGACTCTTCTAGTCTTTGTATCTCTCTCTGATCACACATTTCCAGAAAAGGATCATACCATAAACACTCTTATTATCTGACCTTCTTACTAGATGATGATCACATTGCCATATCATCAAATATTCTTTTACAGCAAGATAGTGTTCCATTGCTTGGATGCACCAAAACTTATTTAATATTTCCACCTTCAGTCCATCTATTACCAGCAGTATGGTGAGCATTAAGGTTTTTTCCAATTTTTTAGAATTTTAAACTTTGTGGCCAATAATTCCTTTCTAGGAAAATCAGTTAAGATTCTTTCCTTAGGATAAATTTCTAGAAATGGAAGCTGGGTCAAGGAGGACTAAAAATTTTAAGGCCTGTGGTTCAAGATGTGTCCTCTGACAATAGTTGTTGACTGAAAAGGCCATGGGAGGATGAGCAGATACTGGCTTCTCTTGGTGGCTGGATTTGAGGCTTTAGCTATATACCTATTCATGTACAATGGCTCCACCTTTTGTTTCCCTAACTCCCCCTTCTTTAAGTCAGGTTTTTTGAGGTATAATTTACATAAGTAAAATTCACCCCTTTCTGGTGTACAGCTTTATGAATTCAGAAGAACACATACAGTTGTGTAAGTACCACTACAGTTGAGCTATAGAACATATCCAGCCCCAGAAAGTTCTCTCATCCTACCCCAGCTCCTGGAAGCCACTCCTCTATTCCTAGTTTTTCCTTTTTCAGCATGATATTTAAGTGGAATTATAGAGCAGGTAGCTTTTTAAGTCTGACTTTTTTCACTTCACATAATGCATTTGAGTTCATCCATGTTGTTACCTTAATCACTAGTTCACTCCTTTTTATTTCTGAGTCATATTCTATTGTATCAATGTACCAGAGTTTGTTTATCCATTTACCAGGTGGTGGTTATTTGGGTTGTTTCTAGTTTGGGGAGATTATGAATAAAGCTGTTACATATAGTTTTTTGTGTGGGCATAGTTTCACTTCTCTTGGGTAAATACTCAAATGCTCAGCCATGCAGGTAACATTTAACTCTATAAGGAAGCGTTAAATATTTTCCAAAGTGGCTGGACCATTTTGCATTACTACAAGGCATACCTGAGAGTTACGATTGCTCTACCTTCTTATAAGTCTTGATCTTGCAATGTTTAAATTTTAGTCAGCAAATAGATGTGTATTAGTATTTTATTGTGATTTTAATTTGCATTTTCCTAATGGCTAATATGTTAAGTATCTTTTCCTTTGTTCATTAGCCATTCATATATCTTCTTCAGTGAAGTGTCTAATTCTTTTGCCCATTTTTACTGGGTTATTTTTATTATTATTTGTCAGACTTCCTTATATATTCTGGATACAAGTATTTTATAGTAGATGTGTTTTACAAATATTTTCCCCCAGTCTGTGGCTTGCCTGGTCATTTTCCTTTCTTAACCATGCCTTTCAAAGAGCAGAACTTTTTAATTTTGATGAAGTCCTGCTTATCATTTTTTTTCTTTTATAATTCATCATTTTTGTCCCAGGTAAGAAATGTTTGCCTTATTCATGGTTGCAAAGACATTTTCCCTATATTTTCCTCTAGAATTTCATAATGTTAGGTCTTACATGTGGGTCTAGGTTTCATTTTTGAACTGGTTTTTTTATATATTGCAAGGTATGGGTTAAGGCCTATGATTTCACATATGGGTATCCAGATTCCAATACAATCTGTTAAAAAAAAGTATTCTTTCCACATTGTTGGTGGGAATGCAAGCTGGGTGCAGCCACTCTGGAAAACGTATGGAGGTTCCTCAAAAAGTTGAAAATAGAGCTACCCTATGACCCAGCAATTGCACTACTGGGTATTTACCCCAAAGATACAAATGTAGTGATCCAAAGGGGCACCTGCATCCCAATGTTTATAGCAGCAATGTCCACAATAGCCAAACTATGGAAAGAGCCAAGATGTCCATCAACAGATGAATGGATAAAGAAGATGTGGTATATATATATATACAATGGAATATTATGCAGCCATCAAAAAATGAAATCTTGCCATTTGCAATGATATGGATGCAACTAGAGGGTATTATGCTAAGCAAAATAAGTCAATCAGAGAAAGACAAGTATCATATGATCTCACTGATATGAGGAATTTGAGAAACAAGACAGAGGATCATAGGGGAAGAGAGGGAAAAATGAAACAAGATGAACCAGAGAGGGAGACAAATCATAAGAGACTCTTAATCTCAGGAAACAAACTGAGGGTTGCTGGAGTGGAGGGGGGTGGGAGGGATGGGGTGGCTGGGTGATGGACATTGGGGAGGGTATGTGCTATGGTGAGCGATGTGAATTGTGTAAGAATGATGAATCACAGACCTGTACCCCTGAAACAAATAATACATAATATGTTAATTAAAAAAGGAATAAAGTGATCCCTGATAACAGGAAAAAAAAAAAAAAAAAGTATCCTTTCCCTGTTGAATTTCCTCGGTTTCTTCGTGTTTGGAGATTGTGAATAAAGTTGCACATTTGCATGACTCCTTTGGATTCTATTCTCTCCCATTAGTTTGTATTTTATCCTTTCATAAATATACACTCCTGATTAATGTAGCTTTATAGCAAATCCTGAAATCAACTTTGTCCTTTTTCAAAAATGTTTTCAATGCTGTTTCCTTTGCTTTCCCATAAAAGTTTTAGGATCAGTTTGGTGATTTCTAAAAAACAGCTTGCTGAGATTTTGATTGGGATTACTTTGAATCTACAGATTGATTTGGGAAGGACTGACATCTTAATAATATTGAGTCTTTCTGGCCACCTTTTGATGCCAAATCATTTCTTCTACCTTGGATTATGAAACCAGTCACCCAAGTGCCTGCTTTTCTTGACAACTTGGCCTCATGATTGGATCTGCACTGGATCTTAGCTATTGGCAAATAATGTATACGGACTCTGACCCTACAGGGCATAGAATCACCTGCTATGGTACATTGAAATCATGGGCCTATGTTTTCACTTCTCCCTTTAACCATATCTATACCATGTAACTTTGAAGTGCCCTCCTACTGTGGTTAAGGTAACCTGCACTACTTCTTGAGACTGGGCTCAACTGTGTGAATACCTTTGTCCCATGGAATTTAGCAGATGTGACACAAAGACTTGAAATGATCTTGTACACTGATCATTGAGCAAAAGTACACTGTACCTTTGTCCCATGGAATTTAGCAGATGTGACGCAAAGACTTGAAATGATCTTGTACACTGCGGCTTGTTTTCTGGTACCTTTGCCATTGCCTTGAGAATATGTCTGCTAGAGAACAAGAGGCATGTGAAGCAAAACCAAATTGCCCCAGTCATCCCAGCCAAGGACAGCCTAGATCAGCTGACAGCCAACTGATCCCCAGATATGTGAACATGCTCAGTCAAGATCAACATAACTGTCTAGCCAGTCACTCCAAATGCACTTCCAATAGCAGAATCAAGTAAAACTATAAAACTATGGAGAACTCCATTTTACTTCATTTCTATTTTTAATCACAAAGAGGTTATATTATCTTAACCCTTTTGGTAAATGATTGAGCATCCTGACTGTGTTATGAGGATGGGTCTAGAGGAAAAGGTCAAAAGAAAGACAAGCAACCAAAAATGATTAATCAACTTTTTTTAAATCAAAGTTCTTAGAACTATTTGCTGAATTGTGCTTTTTCTTTAATAGCTATCCTTTGAGGTAGGAATGCCATAGCATAAAGATAAGAATCATAACATTTAAGACATGTTTATGAAGTTTCAACCACTAACTTGGCTGCAGTTGAAATGCATTCAGCTCTTCCCTGCTGTGCTCAGAGCCGTCCCAAAGGCTGGGCTGGCAAAGGTTCCTGCTACTGCTGCCTCTTCCCCAGCTGGCACCGCAGGCTATGAGACAAATGTAGGCATTTAACCCACATTAAAGTGCATTTGGGAGTATTAGAATTTGTGTTTTTCAGGGCTTTGACAGGGGACACATTTCTAATCAGTGGGGTGTGTTTAGATCAGAGGCCCTTAACAACAGGATGATTTTTACACAACTTAAATTCCAGAGTCTCCTAATGGAGTCAGAGAGAAGACAGATGCCCCACAACCATGCTGCTGTCAAGGGCAATACCCTCCCCTCATAAAAGGGGCCTCCAGGGCTCAGGACAGAACCCCACCACAGCCTGTCCAGCTTTAAGAAAGCTCAAGGTGGCCTGGAGTACTTGAGACTCTGGCTCTTGGCAGTGGACTCTGTTGGTTTGTTTTGTTCACTCACTCCTACCCAGTCTCCTGATGATTTTGTCATTTACCTATAAATTACATTGCCTCCTTGATGAATGAAAATAGACTTTGGGAAAACCAAATTTGGTTTAGATTAAATTCTTAGGGGAAAAATAGAAAACACTAGTCTCTGAGGCCAGTCTGAGGCTATGCACATAATTTAAAAGGGGTGGTCAAAAAAGTCAAGCCTTATGAAATATTCTGAAAAGCAAGGCAGGCTTAAGTTGATAGTGTCTACAAGTGTGTTTACATGAAAAGAATAAATCAAAGCACATTCAATAAAAGCGATAGGAGATGGATGATGTGATGGAGTCACATATACTTGGGTTCAAATCTCTTCTTTACCCCTTACCAGCTGTGGGATGGAGTCTCAGTTTCTTCTATTCTAAAATGGGGACAATAAAAGAACTTACTTCAAAGCACTGTCATAAACTTTAAAAGAAATAGTATATAGAGAGTGACTGATACTGTCTGCAACTGGATATGTACTCAATAAAAAGTAGTTGGTATTGTTAGTATCATTACCATTATTTCTAGCGAAAATGCTTTGATGTGATGTTATGTCAAAAACAACCAGGATACAAAGTTTTATCTGCAGTATATTTATAACTGTGCTAAAAACAATAATAGGGAAATGTTGGAAATACATTGAAAGTTCTTGTGTGAGTTAAGACAATGGGATTATGGGTGGCTTCCTTCTTTTCTACTATACAAATTTTCTGCTTTGGTATTATACTATATTTATGATTAAAATACTTAAAAATTATTTCATTTATGAACAATATCACTTATGTAGTATCCTTACATGGTATTCTTACTAAATAGCTTAACCTGAATCCAGTCATGAAGAAACAATCATATAAGGCAAGACAATGGGATATCCTGGAAGACAATTTCCTCGACCTCTTCAGAAAGATAAGTGTCACAAAAAAAAAAAAAAAAAAAAGCAAAGGCAAGAGGACTAAGAACTGTACTATAGTATAAGAGACCCAAAAGATATAGCAATCAAATATAGTGTGTGAATCTTGATTGGATCTCGGATCAGAGGAAATAAATATAAGTCAATTTTGGGAAAATTGGGAAATTTAAATAGCCTCTGTATATTATAAGATATATGGTAATGTTTCTTGGCTATGATGAAGAAAGTGTCATTATGTCGAAGAACACCCTTATTCCTAGGAAATGTATGCTGAAATATTTATGAGCGACATGTCATGATAATGGCTATGTATCTATACCTATATATCTGTATATCTATCTATCTTATCTCTTGAGAGAAATAAAGCAAATACAAATAAATATTTCAAAGCTGCAAGGAAACTTAGAGGTTTAATTAAAATGATATGCAGAGGAATCAAGTGAGTTAGAGGTCAAGTGGACAAGATTAAACCAACAGATAAACAAAACAGCCTTAGTATGGTTAGTCAAGTTACATTTTTTCAGAATATTAGGTCTTCTGAAGAGAGAGAAAATTCTACTACTATAGTCCCCAGAATTTCCAGTGCCTGAAATCTCCTGTCTCTGAGAGAAACAGGATAAGGTTTTAAAAGTCATATTAGTTATTATATTAATAACATATTATCTATGGTTTAAAAATTTTTAAGTTTTTAAAGTGATTTCACATCTGTTAAGTGCTTTGGGTCTCACAAGAAGCCAATTGGAAATGGTTGTATAATCTTACGACATACTTTCACTGTGATTTATTTTACACAGATTTCTTACTTCTACACACAATTCCCAGCAGACTGAAACCATGTCATTCAAACATACATATGTATGTATGTACTTAGATATTTTATTCCCTGATTCCCTGAAGTGCTCAGCACCCAGCTTGATTTTAGTCATTCTCATTACTGCTTATTTGATTCAATGGATAATAGGAGGATGCTAAAATACAGCCCCTGCCCTGAGGCATGTATGGTCTCTTGGGAGACCAAACTGTAAGTGAGCAGTAGAGTAATAGGTTATGATAGAGATCGCTACAGAGTGTTATAGGAGAAGAGAGAAGAGGTGTCTCATTCCAGGTTAGGGACAAGGGAGGCCCTAAGGGCAACAGACTGAGGAGGTGACCTCTTTCCCAGAGTTCCTAGAAAATGGCTGCCACTCCTGAGTCAGGGGACATGGGTTGGAGAAGTGTCTTTTCCTCATTACCCTGGGGTCCCAGTGAGGAGCTAATGTGCAGAAGGGCAACCACCAGACTCTGAGTCCCTTTGATTTTTCTTCTTGGCCCCCAGGGTCATTTGTGCAGATTAGAAAGGAGCGCCAATATACATGTCCCTGGGTAGTAATTAATGTTGTAGAAGAGCCAATAAGACAGAAAATTTCTTGGGCTACAAGAAGAAGAAGGATTGGGGAACCTTCCCTCCTACCTGCCTACCTACTCCCAGCTGCTGGCATGGGGTGAAAAATGAGAATGAAACTGCTCAAATATCCCTCCAGTTATCCCTAACCTCAGCATGCCACACCAGGGGAATGTCTGAAGAATTTCAGAGGATTGGTGTGGGCATTCCAAACAATTCAGTGATTTTATCATTTCAAAATAAAGTGTCGATTTTGAATATGCTTGTTATGAATTGTATATAGACCTTTTCCAGCAACTGTCCTTCAGTGGGCTCTCAGCTCTATGGCCTGAGAACATCATAAACACTCCAGCATGTCCTTAACATTTGTATCTGTACACTCCAGACTCCAATGAAATGAATTATTGCTGACCCAGGGCTGCTTTGTTCAGTTCCTTTACCAGAATTGGAATCATTATAAGCTCACCCAAACCGAAAGAGCCACTTGGCAAAATTCTGATGTTTGAACCTTGTGAGCAAAAATAGTGATATACAGGGACAAATATCATTTTGTCATAGGAATTCACAATGAGAATGAAAGCCAAAATGATTGCTTGCAATTTACATTTGTTCACATATTTTACAATTGTCTAAAACTGATCTCTGTGCAGACACTGAAGTTCCGTTTCCAGGGTCAGATGAAAGCAAACACAAAAGAGCCTGTCTTTTGTGTGTGTTGAGGGAATGAGAACATACCATCTGCTTTGCCAGCAAGAAAGAGTCTACCCTCCCAACTCTGGTCTGCACATTGATAGTGTCTTCCATCTGAGGAAGGACACGGTGGAGGATGGACTTAGAAAGGACTGGGACAAAGCAAAATTTATTAAATATTTGCCCTTGTCCTCTGGAACTGCAAAATGCAAAGACATGAAATCTGTGACAAGCCTCTCAAATAGAGGGCAAAATCTTGAGTCACTCTTTAAAATATCATTTTGGTAAATAACAAACTAGTGTGGGAGTGGGCCAATTAGGGAAATAATTAAAAATCATTTTGGAGACAGGGTTGGTGAATAAAATTATTAACATTAACACTAGCAGAAAGCATATTCTAGGCTGGAAATAATGAGATGAGGTGTGTGTGTGAGACAGAGAGAAAGAGAGGGAGTGCGAAAGCATGATGAGATGGAGGGGGAGTAAGCTTACTATACAATCCTATGACCCTAACATATTGGCTCCTAATTCAATAAAAGAGGAGTGGAAAAAATTTGATTAATTATGATATCATTGACACAGATCTTAATTCTCCAAAGAAACTATTTGAAGAGGGTAGCACTAGTTAGATGTGTAGGTTCTGGGTTGTTTATCTACATATGTCTTCATATGTCTACTATAGATCTGTAGAAATAAACAAAGATGACCCAAATGGGAACACACAAGCTATTTGTTCAGCTTGTAGCACAGGAGTCATCATTTGTGTTTGGCAGAAGTACATAGGCAGGCAGAGGAGTAAGAATGCTTCAGAGTGAAAAAAGAGAAGGCTTCATGTATGCTCCGGAGGTTGTTGGGGAACCTGGAAGTGGTGCATCCTTTGTGATTTGGGGAGCATTTTGGTCCTGAGTTGGAAACAGAGGATAAAAAATAGGGCAGTTTGACAGCATTGATGAGTTTCTGACCATCCTGGAGCAATAGCTGCAGAGCTCATGGGTCAGAGCTCTGTCTACATGTATGGACTGGCCATTGTCCATCTACATATTCCCCTGGGCTGGGAAGGTCCCCAGAATTGGTACTGGGTGCCTGGAGATGTCCATTTCCTTTAGTTCCTTTCATCATGTGCTTGAGGCAATGGGTACCATGTTAAAAGCCCTTGGAAGACACACCATGGTCCAGGAAGTTTCTCCAAGTCTCAGCCTGACCCTCCATTCTGACTGTACTTTACACTTTGACTTCATGGCTCCCCATTTGGGGCTGCCCTATTGAGGTTGGAAACCTCACCTCCTAATTTGGGACTTTGATTCTGATAATGGAACCTCGAGGAAATATCTGGTAGACCCTTTAACTATGCTAGCCCTACAGGACCTCACCAACTGGACTTTCCAATCCATCCATCCAGGAGGAATATCAGATAGGGCTATTTTATAAGGCTAAATGGAAGCCCTGCCATCTAACTATGCTAGCCCTCCAGGACCTCACCAAATGGACTTTCCAATCCATCCATCCCGGCGGAGTATTAGATAGGGCTATTTTATAAGGCTAAATGGAAGCCCTGCCATCTGAACTATTACTTAAGATATGATGCATGCTTTAAAATCAACTTTTAAAGTATGGAGTCCATGGAGATAAAAACTGGGAACTAACTCTCAGAGAGCAAACAAAGAAAATGAGCTAGGGACTGGGGGGGATCTATTGGGACCACAACAGAACGACCCTGTGGTTATGACATTATTAGAAACACCTAATCCACTCTTGGTCCATTCTCTCTAACAGTGGAAAACTCAAATCCATAAAGTAATTGTGTTCTTCTTTATTTTAAGTTCTATGCAAACTTCCTAATCAAAAGCCAGGCTGCCAAACTCAGGAGGAGGGATTCCCAAACCTGGCCTGAGGAAGAAGGAATGCGGTTAGTGAGGCCCCCTCTCTGCTGTGCTTTTGGCTGTTATATTGCTTTCCTGTGACGTTTCATATTGGTTTTTTAAATGGCACTGGGTGTTATACGCAAACAATGAGTCATGGAACACTACATCAAAAACTAATGATGTACTGTATGGTGACTAACATAATAAAAAAAAATATTAAAAAAATAAATAAATGGTATCACTTATAAGCAAGTCCCCATGAAGCCTAATGCCCAGCTACTCCCAAGACTTGTTGACATCTTATTCCCCATGATAAACTCTCCACCAAGGACAGAAGAGTATTTTTGCTTTGCCTTAAAAAAAAATAAACAGACAAAGGAGAAGAAGAAGAGAAAGACTGGCTTAGAGGGCCCTCCTTGCGGATTGCTTAATCATCAGGATGCTTAAGGCCAGATGACTCCATTACAGGCCCAAATTCCTCATTTCCTTGGGGGTCATTTTATAACTGAATTCTGTCTTCTTCCCCTTTGCAGAAACCTAGGCACTAGATGGTTTCACAACTGGAAGTGATGTTAAGCCATGCCCCAGGCTCACCCTGTGCCAGGTTATAAGAGAGGAGGGGTAGGCAGGCTGGGCCAGGCTTACAAAGCTCTCTCCTCAGCAGTGCTCAGACTATGGATCCACCCTACGATAAAAGTGACAAGGAACAGTGGGGATGAGAAGAAACCCTTGCTTTTTTTTTTTTCTTTTAACATAAATAGAATTTGAATTGAGTTGTCTATGAATGAAAGGAGAAGTAGAAGTAAAAAATAGGTTGCATGGGGAAAATAGAGCTCTGTACAAAGCTGTTTTCAGTAGTTAGTATGACTCACTTATAAGGTCTTTTGGTAAGGTTAAAGATGGCAGGCTGCCAGCCACACCAGCAGAACACTCTGGGCCCTGAGCCATGTCACAGGTCCTGTGCTGAAGAAGCCACAGGGCCTTGGTTGACAGCTCCAGGGGGAGTGGAGCTGCTGATGCAGGAACACACACCTCCTTGTGTGCCTCTCCTCTTCTGACGCTCCTGACTCAGCAAATGAAGGCAGTGGGGTAATTGGTTTTATTTCTACCCACATGACTAGCAAGAAATCTGTGGGTTGATATATTAGTCTCACTCAGCCATCCACTTCCCCATCCATCTCTCATTCCATAGTTTTAGTATCCATTGACGATCCAGGCCGGAATCAATTATTCACTAGGGACTACAGAATGGTGATTCTTTAACCCTATCATTCCTTCAACGTTTATTAAATGGTATTCTCCTGTAAAAATTTTTTTCCTTTTTAAAATTTTTTTTAATATGTGTTCTCTTTGTGACTAGCAAGTAATCTGTGGGCTGACTTTTGACATTTGCCACAAGTCAGTAGAATAAAATTTTTAAACATGCTATATATTCAAGTCAGCCTCTCCTCCTATCTCTTTGTCCCCCCCCCGCCCCGCCCTTTTTTTAAACCAAAGGCACAGCGCTAGGTGCTTTAATGGTGTTATAATATTCATTCCTCTAACAGATATTTAATGTGTACTATATGCTAGATCCTGTTCCAAGGGCTTAGAATACAGCAATGAACAGATAAAAATCCCTACCTCATAAGCTTCATTCAGGAGGAGAAAGGCAGATAAACATAAATGAATAAAATATATATGGTAGGTGGTGATAGGTGCAATGAAGAATAAAGGAGGAAAGGGGTTGAGGCAGGGAAGGAGGAGAGTTTTCAATTTTGAATAGGATCAGTAGGATCCCTAAAAGGGTGACACTGGAATAAAGACCCTAAGATCTAGGCCATGCCAACATCTAGGGAAAGAGCACTGCAGGCAGAAGGAACAGCATGTACAAAGGCCCTGAGGCAGACATGAGCCTGGCCTGTTTAAGAAATAACAAGGAGACCAGCATAGCTACAGGGGTACTTAATAGGGCAAGAGGTCAGAGAGGATGGGGCAACAGATCCTGCAGGGTCTTTCTTGTGGGCCCCTGTCAAGATTGTAGCTTTTACTCAAAGTGACATGGGTAGCCTTTGGAGGATTTTGAGTATAAGCGACTTATGTGACTTACATTTCAACAGGGTCTTTTTAGCTGCCACTTATCCCCTATACTCAAAGAGAAGCCTGTTACCATCCCCTTTTTACACCAGAAGGAATCAAGACTCACAGAGGTTAATAAGTGATGTGCTCCAGGTCACCACCTATTAAGGAGGAAAACCATGATTCAATCCAGGCTGTTATCTATCAGTTTATAAAATAAAACAGACTAGCAGACTTTGTTATTAAGGATGAAGTGGGGTTGGGGGTTATCTGTGCTGAGGGAAGGCACAGCTCCCCAGCCCAGGGGCCTCTGAAAACTTGTTCTCCATTCTCCTCTCTGTTGGGCAACAAATGTTAAGATGCTTAGCACAGGGCAAAGATATGCTATTAATCTCCTCTTTTCTCATTGAGGCTTCTTATCTTTCCAAAAGATGACATTTCCAAAATCGTGAGTGCAATAAACTTAAGGCCATAGAGCATGACTCTTTAGAAGACAGTTTCATGAGCTGTAAAAAGTAATCATGGTTTGTCAAGTCAGCAAACCTCTCCCCTTCGGCCTTCCAACCATCACTAATTGCCTGTTTTGGAAAGAGCACACTTTTGTTTTTTTACTTCTCAAAGCTGCTGAAGGGGGAGAACGGTTTCTTTACCAGAGGACACTGCATGTCAGCTCTGACCACTTGGGGCTGATAAGAAAATTTTACTCAACTGTTTCCTCTTGGCCTCTCTGCTGGGGAGACAGGCTGCTGACCAAAGAATTGTAATAGCAGTTGGAAGATGGTAAGTTCCATAGAGTAATCCAAGGAAAGTTCAGTTTGTCCAAGAAGCAAATGACAACTTTGGTAAAAATATTTCTGTAATCTTTTTTTGCATTGCACTGGTCAATTTGAGAAAAATCAGCTTGCTGGTATAATTAATACAAAAATAAGCGTGTTGTCTTTTTTTAAAAATGAATGACATATAAGCAGTGCCATATTTGACAATGTACTAGAAATATAACCATACTTTCAATACTCAAGTTACATAAATTTGAATGTGAATGGTATCTATTATTGAGTCTTTGATGCTTAGTGCTTTGGCTGGAGCAAGAATCCTTTATGAATAAGGGGAAGGGCCATGTTCTGTCATTCAGGTGTAGTGAGACAGTGTGGATCTCAGTCGCCTGTATTGCCAAAATACCTATTTGGATGAGGACTATGGCCATGTGGTTCATGCCAGAGTGACTTTCTCTGTAGTCAGAACAAAGATTATGAAGTGTGCTCACACACAAGACCTCATTTGAGGCTCATAATGAGCCCGTGGAGTGGCTATCACCTCCCCTGTCTTACAGGCAGGGCAACAGACTTAGAGAAGTAAGCAACTTATCTGACGATGCTCAGCAAATAAGAGTTCAGATTCCAAACCAGGCCTTCTGAGTCTAAGTCCCAATAATCTTGGGTACCCTGCATGGTCGGTGTGGCATTGCTGCAGCTCTGATTTCACAAAGCAAACTTCCCATCATCCCCTATGATCCTTCTCAGGTATTTTTTTGGTTGTTGAGGATGACCAAGCATCAGCTGTGCATTCAGTGGCCTGCTCAACTATTTCATACGCCTGGGATGTTGTCTAGGGTAAAGAGTCTAGGGAATTGAAAGTATCAGTTGGACCCTATCTAAGGAATGTAATAGGTCCCTGTCTCAATGAGTTAGTCCATCATCCATCTGTAAAGGTTTTTCTACCAAAGTTCCTTTTCAACAGAGCTTTAATCATTTTCTGAAAGCTTTCTATGGGGGAAAGTGTTCAGTGATCAAGAGAGCTTATTGCACACAGCCTACTATGATCTTAGAAATTCACAATGTACTTGGCAACGGAAAAACTCTGGAAATCCCACATCAATAAACAAACAAAATTTTAATTTTGTTTAGCACACAATTTCCTAAATTTATTTGAGCATAGTCTTTGTTTGCCAGTGTAATCTCTATTAACATCTCGGAAACTCCATGGAATATGCTTTGGAAACTCTACCAGAGACTCCCCTCTAGAATAGAGGCTCCTTTAGAAGAGAGTTTTTTGTTTCTCTTGTTTATTGCTGAGTACTCACCTTCTAGATTAGTGCCTGCCATATAGAAGGTGGTTATTAAATATCATTTGAATAAACATATGCAGCATTCTCCTTCATTTTATTCCTCGTGTTCTAATGTTCTAGATAAACTCCCCAAATGAAAAAAATCCCCTAATTACTTATTTGAACAAATACCACACTGTGATGAACACATTTATGCCAAAACCTCCAAATGAAATGACTAAAATATTTTTTCTATGTTGTATATAATATTGAAAAAAGTAAAGGCCTTAGTACACTAGCTAAAGATCAAACTCAAATATTAAACTAAGTATTTTTTCACATTGTAAGTCTACAAGACACCCAAATTTTTGGAAGAAAAGTAAAAACTTTGATCATTCTGATACTCTGCACACAGATGCCAAGAATCTTTATATTGAAAACAGCTGCTTGACTGGCCATTTTTCACACATCTTCCAAATGTTGGGTGCAGGGAGGACTCCATGGCTGCAAACCTTTCATGGAAAGGAAAATGGCAATAAGTTTCCCCTTCTTTGAATGGGTATTGTGAGAATTCAGAATGTTTTCAAAGAAAACAGCATAGACTACACAATACCAAAATTGGGTTTATTCAAGTTCATTAGCAGGGGCTATTTTTAAAAATCAGTAACATTTTAGAATTTTAGAGCAACGCAGGCCTTGGAGATCATTCAGCTCAATGCCTTCATTTGATGAATGAGTAGAGACACAAAGTAATTGAGTGACTTCTCCCGAGGTATGTAGCTTGAACTGATAGTACTGGGACAATGTTTGAGTTCTGTAGTTTCCAATATGTTTTCTCCACAACACTGCTGCTTTTCTCACCATACGGCCTTCTTGAGAGTTGTCATGCATGTGTGGCTCCCAAGTATCAGGGGAGTGGTTGGGATGAGAATCTCAGAAATAGGAGAATCCAAGAGACTATGTAATCCCATCGTATTTTCTGGGTAAGAAAATGTTGAGAACAAGTGTGGACAGCTGGGACCATTACCCAGTGAATTTAGGATTCTTTAGAGCAGGACTTTCTAAAAGAACTTTCTGCAGTGACAGAAATGTCTAATACAGTACCTATTAAGCACTGGAAATGTGGCTAGTGCAACTGAAGAACTGAGTTTTTAATTTAAATTTAAATTTAAATAAGCCCAGATGGCTAGTGGCTACCATATTGAACAGCACAGCTCTAGAGGGCTAGTCTAGATATATTCCATTTACTGGGCTTGTTGTACCATCCTCCACCAGGATTTGGTCATGCCCAAACTCCTAAAATATGCCACTTATTATAGCGTTGCATTATATATGTTTTATAAACATGAGAAAATATGAGGAAATGAGGAGAAAAAACATCCACATTTGTGATTACACAAGTAACACCAGATCCAACATAAAAGTCATCACAGATAGTCATTTTGCTTCCAATAAATCCATCTTCTCTGTAATCTTGGGAAGGAAATAAAACCATGAGAATGTATAGAAGCTATATATAACCCTCCTGCATCCTTTTGTTTTTAAGTGTTCAGATGATCTCTAAAATGAATACCGATTATTTATTTCCAAGTATAACCTCTAAATAGTTTGTAAAGTCCAATCTCTTTTAGCCCCTTTCCAGCTAAATAACTTCTTGCAGAGACACACACTAATCACATCATTAAAAAAAAAATCAGGCAGGGAGTTTACTTTCTTCTGCCATGTATTGCCTCAGAAGCTAACTGAAACATCTCGACTTGCCCACCAGCTAGCTGTGTCCTGTATCCAATTAGTTTCAGTAAATTATTAGAAAAAGAACAGCATTGCTGAACCAAGAGTTGCATGCAATATTTAGATTTACAAACTAATACAGTATAAAGGCTTCCTAAGAAGCTTTCATGCTTCCTTCTGAAAGACTGGCTCCTTCAAATGATACCATTGATCCCAATTTCAGACAGTTGGCCGCAGAGAAGTCAGGCAGTGGACACTCAGAGAACAAATTCAAAGGCGGGGGGGAGGTGCTAGTTCCATGGCATGTTAATGCTTCAGGACTCAAAAGGCCAAAGTTCTTGTATCTTCACATACTTTAACAGACAATTCAGCTTTCTTGTCCTGATAAAGTCTGGCCTTGAAGACTTGTTTTTCAATGTCCTTCTTCCAAGAGAAAACAAAAAGTTTTAACCAGATGAAATTTGCCTATATGAATATTTTCTCCCTTTTTGGTGGCCAAATCTCCTCTTCTTAAAATGTCTTTAACGTCTGCAGAAGTCAAGAATGGTCTACTGCTGGGATACTCCATGTGCCACATTTGTAGCAAGAGAAAGTCAGTACAGACTGAAATTAGAATTTCAAGATTTTTCCTATTATCTAATTTTGTCTAAGACTGCTTGATAATGGGGAAGGTCAAAGGCGGGGAATCAGAAGGGAAGCTGTAGACTTTGTCTCTAGAGAATTTGTGGTGAACACTGTCTCAGAAAGTACTCTGACCACTGAGAAGATGAGGAGACCAAATGAATCCCATGGGCCCATGAGCCCAGAAAACTGTTTATGAACATTTTTTTGGACATACATGAAAGAGGCCAAAGCAAGTTTTAACAAAGCAAGTTGAGACACTCTTTGATGTGACTCATTAATTCGAGAAGAGGAGAAAATAATACAGAAATTATAAAGAAAAAATCTTTGTCACATTATGAACATCTTTTGATCCAAATCAAGACTCCTAATAGTAAACTAAATATGTTTGTGTATGTAAGCTATATTTGAAATCAGTAGATAAGTACAAATATCTGAAAACTGGCACATCAAATTGTTCAGTTCAAACCTTCAGGTATTCCAGCAGGGAGTATTATTTTCCCCAATCAAGCAGCAGGGAAAATAGATATTTGAATTTTTTACTGACTTGTGAATGTAGATTATTACTTCTAACAATCAGGCGGAAAATAGCATCTTGGTTCAATGTAATGCCACATGGCATATAATAACAAGCTGCTTTGAAAATGTAATTACTTTTATAGAAATATAATTCTTTCACATTTTGTTTTGTTGACAAATAGACCAGGCAGCCGCCAGAGAAGTGTCGATGGGACACTTTTCTCAGAAGCATACACCTCACTTTAGCCAAGAAAAGAGAAAAAACTTAATCAGTGTGTATGTGTGTATCATGAAACACTTAATCAGAAAGATATACAGATCTTTCTTTTCCATAATCATGAGACCTGAGATTTTCTCGAGGGAAATGTTCCAACATGAGAAAGAAAATACATAGTTCAAAAAGCCCGTGTTTTCAATTTGCCACCACATGGTTTAAATTATCTATGTATTTATTAAGGGCGCTAAATAGGCAGCTTAATTTAGGGAGAGGGGTCATTCAAGTAGAGAAAAATCATGTTTAATCCCTTAGCTCACTACAGGTTGATTGTGCTTTTTAAATGCATACAGCCTCAGCTAACAAAATTCCCCTTGATAAGAAGGTCCCCTGTCTGCTTCTAAATTTGTCCGCTGCCAATAACAATGGGAACTTGTTAAGCTCCTGGCTCCAGGCCCAGCCTCTCTGGGCATCTTCCAGAATTAGGGATTTGTCAGTTATTTTCTCTTTATGTTGCCAATGTGCTTGCCTCCAATTTGGGGGTCTCCCTCTCTGTTCCTGGTATACCACGGGTTTGTTAAATTACGATAGGGTGGAAACAAAAGGACAAGGGCATCACAGCTTCTTTCCCTGCATGATAAGTCTGCCTTGGTTTTTTCTCCTGATCAGGATAGAGTAGGTCCTAGGGGAACTATGAGGAAGACATGATTACATGTCAGGTGTTGGAAATTTGAACACCTACTGGACATTTGGTGACATTACAGAATTCTAAATTTTTTAGACGTCATAATGGAATAGTTATGTTTTTATAAAGAGTATTTATGTTTTAGAAATATAACATAAAATCTTATAGATGAAATTATATGTAATTTGTTTCCAAATAACATGGAGTGGGAAAATAGAGGAGATACAGATGAAACAAAATTGGCCATGAGTTGATAATTGTTAAAGGCTACATATGGCTTCATTAGATGTTTATTTTTGGACACCACAGTTGACATTCTCTATAACATAAACTAAAACCAACCAAACAAACAAAAACTGAAGGAAAAAAAAAGTGCCAGAGAAGAATACAAGTTCCCCAAGTAGTCCTCTTTGGACAAATTTTAGGGAAAGAGGGTGATAGTCTAAGAAGCCTTTAGAACCTGGCTTTCAACCTCTGTTCAGCATTTATGAAACAGTCTTTGAGTGCTCTGTGCTTTGTCTTGTTATATCAGACTCCAGTGTTTTGTATGGCATGGTTCTCTGTTCTATCAAACATTGCTGGGTAGGACCCCCAGGCTGAGAAATTCTTCTGTAAACAGTGGGAGCATGGTTAGGATCTATTAGCCTCTCTCCTTGGGTCTCTGACCTCCACATCCTATAGTCACAGGTCTGAAATGCCCTGGGTCATTTCTCCACATTCCCAAACACAGCAGAAACAGATTCTCTTTGTGGATCTGGGTCCAGATACAGTCTTCAAGTTCCACCTATTTTTATTTTTAACCCACCCATGTGGCCAGACAATGGCAGGAAGCGTTTCTCCCAGTGACCCCACAGCAGCCTTCCTTCCTCCTAGGCTTGTTACTGTGGCTTCAGTTGTCTCGGTCCCCTCCATGTGCTAAAAGCAGCCCTTTCAGAACTTCCCAAGACTCTGGCCCATGTCCCTCCCCACCCTGAGTAGTTATTTTGACGACCAGAATATAGACTCCATTCTTAAGCTGGGAGCAGTATCAGGTGAACACCTGAGTGGCAGCCCCAGGCATAGGCCTCTTGGTCTTATACCTAATTCTGAGGGCATGAGCCATTCTGCCTTCCTTATGGCAGTTCCTGCAAGCCTCATTTTAGAGAGGTTGCCATCAACTTAGACAGCAGATATTGTGGGCTTCAGATTTTGACATAAAAATCTCCTATGAAGTGCTCTGGGCCCCAGTGCAATATCTTCCTCCTTGGTTTGGCCTGAGGCACCCCTACCTGACCACTCCAAGCAGAGGTTCTGGAGGAAATATGAAGTGAGAAGTATGTTATAAAAAGAAATTGGCATTAAGGACCACAAGACTGAAACAGCAGAACAAGCCCGCATAGAGAAAACCATTCATCTCCTGCACCCAAATCTCTAGTTCTCAAGAACTTCTTACATTTGATATCACATTTTACCCTTATTCTTAAGGGTAGGGAAAGGTTGAATATGAAAAAGATTGGTCTGGGAGTATGAAACTTGCCCTGGCCCTACCCAGCTATTAACCAGTTCCTGACCAACCATCAGACTATGGGTGTACTTATTTTATTCATTTATCCAATATCAAGTAACTACTATGAGCCATCCATAGTACTAGGCTATATGGAAGGGACAACATAGATAAGAAATGGGCTCTGCTTTTAAGAAGCCCAAGGGAAAGCAGACCCATAAATTATAAGCCACCAAATATTGTAGTATAGAGTGCTAGCATGTAGGGTCCAGGGTTCACCAAGAGGGGAATGGTTTATCTGGTTTATGAAGTGGGGGATGATCAGCTAGACCTTGCTGCACCTCAGTCTTCCTGTGATTATCACAAGGAAGTCAGACTAGAGAATCTATAAAATCATTCTTCTAGAAGTATAAGAATCTCTGAATTTATGTAATTGGGAAAGGCATAGAAATGTTGGTAATTTGCCCATAGCCCTACAGTGGTGAGGTCAAGGCTAGAGCAGGGGTTTTGTGATTCCTGGTTCAGTGTTCCTTTTATCAGGTACTAACTCAGTTTCAGTGCTAAGAGTCACCTTACAATATTAATTAATTCAAATATGTCCGCTTATTTCATCCAAAACAGGACTTAAAAAATCACCAGTTGTTCTCAGCTTGTACCTAATTTTGAATGAAGGGAAAGAACTGGTCTGCAAACTCTCTCCATTTTCCTCACAGCACATGATGAGCACTGGGGCTCTTTGCAGAAGTCCCTCATGGTAAAAACAAAACAAAACATAGTGCTCATTCCAATAAACTTGCAGTCAACCCTAGCCCAGAAGCAAAATCCCATGCAGAGAATATAACCCCTTGTTCCTCACAAATCTAAAAGAGAAAGAGATTTATGAGTAGAGCTTTCAGCTGTGCGAATAGACCATTGTTCATTAGGTGTCTTGTTGAAAATTCTACTTTAAAACTTGTTTTTTCACTGAAACCCAGAAATTCTTTCTTATGGACCTATCAATAGCAAAAAAAAAAAAAAAAAGAAGAAGAAGAAAAAAGAAAGGCAAAGTTCTAAAAAACAGAAAGGAAATGCAGAGAATGAGAGGGAGAGAGAGAGAAGAAGAGGGACAGGGAAAGGGATGGAGGGAGCGGGGAGAGGAGGGAAGAAAAACACGCTATGGAGCTCAAATGAACCTGTAGCTAATGATGTCTGCACTAGGCCAACTCCAGTTTAGCCATACTCTATAAAAATGCCACATTTAGGAGTTTAATGAACCTTGATTCCTTGTCAGATTAGCAAAGGTTTCACTACCTGACTCTAACTTACGCTTACATCTCAAAGGCTCAAAGTTGAGCAAGCTGGGGATCATAGAATAAAGGAGCAATTACAACATGCCCTATTGGATTGCCCACCGTCTGGATTCTTGGTTGGAGACTGGGGCAGATTGCTAATTTTGTCCCTACCTCTCTTCTCCTAGTTTTAGCTGAGCACCTGGCTGTCCAGATAACTACTTCATTTCCTATTCTTTCTTGTGGGTAGGTGAAACCAGTGACTAGGTCCCAACCAATGGAATGTGACCGGAAATGATGTATGCCACTTTTAGATCTTGTCTTTAAAACAATGGGTGTACCCTCCCAGGTTATTTTCTCCCTCTCACTGTCTGTAAAGCAATAAGAACAGAGTAGTCACTTTGAACCCAGAAATGGAAGCCACATGTTAAGAATGTCAGTCTCCCCACTAGTCCTAAACCATTCCTATTTGAGCAGTAAAGGAGAGAAATAAATGTCCATCTGATTTAAACTACAGTATTGTGGGATTTCTTTGTTACAGAAGCTTACCCCTATCCTAACTAACAACCCCATGGTTTGGGATCAGAGTCCAACCTAAAGACCCATCCATATATGCTGACACAGTGACATAAACTCACTCGTCTTTGAGAGTGGACAAAGCAGAACTGAGCCAACTTTCAGAGAAGTTACCACAGGAAGTATTCACTTCTAGATGTCTGTCTTAAGGAAATGCTGAAACAAACAAAAATTCAACATGGCATTCTTTATGAAACTAAGAATTAAACTCACTCAACTAGAACAACAATAGTGGGATGATTAATTAATATATGGGTTATCTACATTTTATGTTACTCCAAAAGGATATAAAGTGTGATGAGTGCGGGGTGGGGGGCACATGTCTCTGTAGAATATGTGTGTGTGTGTGTATATGTGTATGTGTGTATGTGTGTGTGTGTGTGTGTTTAGGGAGAGACTATACATTTTTATCAATTTCCCCATGATGCTGATGTACATGCAGGTTTGAAAAACACTACCTTAGACCCTCATTTCCATTCCAAAGATAAGGGAAATGAGGGTATGGAATCCATACTGGTCTTCTCAGCCCAACCTAGGTATCAGAGGTATTCAGTAAAGGCTCACTGAATGAATGGATGAACACCAATTCTCAGGACTTGTAAACCTTCCCTAGCCACTGATGACCATGCAGAACTACACAAGTGCTGCTTAAGTTACTGAACTCTAGGCCCATGGTTATCAATTTTAATATGCCCAAGAATTGCCTACAGGGCTTATTTTTTGAATGCATATCCCTAGGTCCACCTCCAGAGGGTCTTAATGAGTAGGTTTAGAGTAGGAAACAGGAATCCGCATTTTGATAAGCACTTTGGAGGATTTTCTTCCAGGAACATCTTTTGAGAAACACTGTACCCAAATCATGGGTACAAAATACTGTGGCATAGTTTGAAAGGAACTATACTTTCAATCAAAATGGATCATTTTCATTAATAGATACAGCCACAGTAATTAAAATTTTGTCAAAAGTTTTGCCAAAAGTAAAGAATCTGGGCAGCTGGCTCAACTGATGTTATGACTGATCCTTTGGAGGGTCCAATGGATGCTTTTGCTTCTATCACTTACTATCTAGACCCTGTCATTGCGACTGTCATTAGGTGAGATGACATGAAAAGAATATGTCAACTCGGGTAGCTCTAGCCAGACATTTAGTGTAAAGGAAGAATTAAAAAATAATTTTTCTTTTTGTAAAGTATATGTAGTCCCATATCTGTCCTTCAAAGCAGGATGAAGATAGGAAAACATCAATACAATGGTAGGATGAGATTATTCAGAGTCGAATATGACTAATGCTGGATCCAAAGTCAAAACAGGAAGAAAATAGGAATAAAAAAAAGAACACACTCCAAAATAAAACAAATTAATAACAGGAATTCATGTCCCACATTATAAAGAGATCAAATGTTTAGATTGAACATTGTTACTCCATTCTAGTTTTCTTTTGTATCTCTGCTTGAATATTTTTATTAAGTTTCTCAGGCTGAAGGATGGTCCATTTAGTTTCCTGCTGTCTGCTGGCATGAACAATGTAGCTTTTTTCATATAATAGGAAATAGACTTCTGAATCTGATTTCAGGTCTTGTCTGATAATTAGTTGTCACAAACAACACACAAGGGCTGGTGGTGTTGGCACTTCTTAGACAGCCTCTCATCATGTCCCTGAGCATCTGACAAGAAGCTGGACAGCTATCTGAATACCGTATCAGGACTGAGGACTCCAAGCAGAGGACAGCCACAGCAAAATGTGTATTGTATGCCTCAAGTTTACAAGAGATCCCTTTTACAGTGTTAGGAAGCTTCTCAACAAGACTTGGAGCCACTAATGATGTTCCTAAGAGACGTTCACAGTTTTCAGTTTTTGCCGGATCTACCTTGTATCTCACAAGGTGCTAGACAACTCTTGCCTCAAAGCTGAGATGATGTCATGGAAAATACTCCTCCTCACCAAAGTTGCTGAGACTGGCACGATGGTTTGTAATCCAGAAGGAGAAAACCACGATTTGTCTTCATTATCTCCTCTGTTTGGTAGCCAGCTTGCCTATCACTGCACTCCCCACCCCACCACCATCACATCCCACCCCTGCACTTGCTCACCTGGGTAGGCTGAAAGTGGGGGGATACGCTGCCATTTCCTCTACTTTCCTCTTTTAACACTAAGCCCCATCCTCCAAACACACACCACAAAACCAAAGGAATGGGATGAAAGTAGATGACATGCAGATGTGTGAGGAACTCAGATGTTGGAGTCAGACAGCCCTGGATTCTAGTCCCAACTGGTCACCTACCACTGTATGACCTTGAGGAGCTTATGTCAACACCCCAGGCCTCAGTTTCCTCTTCAACTTTGAGACTTAATCAAGGGGAATACATTAAAGGCTGTTAGTATGGTTCTAGAATGCTCTCGATACTAAGCTTTCAACAAAATGGAAATAATGATAATCAGGAGTAGTAGTAAAGATGGATCCTAATAAACTGTTTTATCATGTGGTCTCCCAGGCTTTCCATAAAGAACACAGAAAATTCTTATTACCTGGAGACATGCATCAAACCAATACTTAGTACGCAGGATTCAAGGTATTTATAGACCCAACAAGCCTACAGAACAAATTCCTGACTTACTTGTAGCACCTTGCTCTTTCAAACTTTTCCTTTTCAGAGATGTCTCTCTGAAGAATGAATCATCAATTGGTCTTTAACATTGTCTACATAGCCACTCATCAAAAGGCGCAAAGACTGGCCAATAATCCTAGACTCTCTCGCAGAGCCCCATGAGTCTCATCTGTCCTCTGGCTGTCTGCGGAGTTACCAGTGACATCAGCCAGATGGCTGCCACCACTCACAACCCCCAGGCTGCTGAAATTAAAAGGGTCCCTGCTTTCTCTTCTTTGGCTGCAGATGGAAAATGTGGCATCTCTGGGGGTGGGGAGTGTGGGGGGAGGACCCAGCTGAGAAAGTCAGCAGAGAGAGGAGGCAGCAGTGCCAACTATTCATATTTCTGAGACTTGCCATGGACAGTGTGGGCATTGTTTAAAATCACACAGAAATTGTCCTATATGGCCCTCAATCTTATTAGCTGCCCAGCCACTTTTCCACATTAATCATTCAACCTGATGTGAGTAAATAATACCACATGTGGTGGTGATGACAGTTGTCTCCATAATGTATTCGTCTCAAGGTACTCATGGTTTTGCTTAAAAAAAAAAAAAAAAAGTGTCAGTGAATGACTTTAGAAACCTCCACAGTCAGGATAGCTGGCTATCTTCATGAGGAACCAGTATAAAAATTCAAAAACTTGTGTTAGGAGAGGCTGAGGGCAGGAAAGAGTGGTGAGCTGTGCTCTCAGCACGATGCCTTATGACTTTGATGAGACATAGAAAAAATTAGTAACACTTAGAGTCCCCACTCCCTGCACATTTCACACACACATATATAGTCCTACTCCAAACTGTATCTGTTGCTTACATTTTTGCATAAGACTCAAGCAATCTTTGTTGAAACTAGACATAAACTTTGGGAAAAACATAGCCTTCCTTCCCATCTTCCTTCTTTCCTTCCTTCCTTCCTTCCTTCCTTCCTTCCTTCCTTCCTTCCACAAATACTGAGTACATGGTTTGTGCCTCATTTTGTACTAATGCAAGAAATTCCAAGATGAAGATACAGCCGTGGACTTTGAGGAAGTAGAGATGATAGAGTCGGAGGGGAGGAGACTCAGACAAACCATGACCACACAGTGAAGTATGTACATCAGGTTAAAATCCCAGGAAAACATTGTATATAAATAATTGAAAAACTGTAACCATCCTAATTGGGGTCATAATACCTATTGGAATGAGTAGTCTAAAAAGATACAGCCTGGTTGGGGAACTAGGGGGAGGAGTGTGGTTGGGATGGAAGAGTGTTGGCCATCAGACACCACAACAAAGGTAAGATGTCAGTGGGTCTAGGATTCATTGGAACACAAGACAGAGACTGCTCTCTGGGGAAAGTTAAATACATGGATCAGAATAAGAGCATCATACAGGAATTTATAAGCTTGATAGATTAAGGTCAAAATAATCCTTTCCAGTTGATTCTTGACGATTGGTTGAGACAAACCTTAGGAAAGTGTTCCTAAATCTGACTAAGCATCAGAATCACCTGGAGATAGTTTCATACCCTACCCCTGAACTGCTGACTCAGTATCACATCAGAGGCCTTGGGAATCTATTTTTTAAGAGCTAGCAAATTTGTCTTAAAGCTGGCCTGCAGAGTAACCACACTGGCTTTACTGGACTGCTAGCTAATCTGTAAGAGTTGACTGATTTGAAGCCCAGCCACGTCATGGCCACCGTCAGAAGTGAAAACCTTTGGAGGCATTAATACTGCAGTGAGAATTATTGGTGTTTCCTCCTTCAAGAGTAATTTGAGAGAAAGAGTGTACTGGTGAACATACAGGTACAGAGTCATATGGGGGAAGGGGACATTATGGGTTTACTCCCACAGTTGGGAGAGGCCATCTAGTTTACGCTTCCACCCACTGAGAAGCCTACCAACAACATCCCTGCTAGATGACCAGTCTTTGCCTGCATACATCCAGAGACAGGGAGCTTACTATCTACAGCAGAAGACTGTTCCATTGTGTTAGAGCTCTTGCTCATTAAAAACAAAAACAAAAATAAAAAAACAGGAAAAATTCATATAACTTTTTGAAACTTCTCCTTTGCTCTTCCTCCTGATATTTGAAGAACTTTCCTTCAAATATTTGAAATCCCCTATCAGATGCCCTAAAACTTTTCAGTCAAGTTAAACTTCTAGAACTTTCTACTACCCCTTTTGTGACAGGTTTTGAGATCCTTCTCAAGTTTCCTAGATATTAGAGTATTTTTTTTTTAAATCACAAAATGTAGGTCCCCACTCTCCCCATTTCTTGCCAACCAACACACATTGGGTTTCTCTTGGCTATAACAGGTTCACAGTTGCAAAGACAAGAACTCTCCCAGGGCAGCCTGGGCAGTGGCCTTTGAGGTGGTGGAGAAATTGGGGTTCCATTTTCCATCCACAGCATTGTTGGAACACTGTGGGGAAAGAGCTTGGGGTTCTCTGAGCTTCCTATTGTCATAATTATTGCAGACATATAGCATAGACCTCTCTTTCTCTGCAGAAGGCCTGTGGCCTTTCTTACCACAGCGCTGAAGAGATCAGACCCATTGCTCAGTCCTGGACTCTGGCCATTCAGAAAATGAAGAGGAGCTGAATAAATAGGTGTAATGACCCCTTTCCCACCCCAGGCTCTGCAGAGAGCATTAGTCTTTGGGCCCCTCCTGTAGTAACTTTCTTCATCAGCACATAGCCCATTCCCTGTGGACCCTCAGGATTGCAAGCAGCACACAGCTGCAGGGCAAAGGGCTGGGACAGGATGGTGACTGAGGGGTGAGGTAGGGGTGAAGAGTTACACCATAAGTGAGCAACAGCCCAGGCTCCTAGCACTGGCTTTCTGAGAAAAAGGAATGGGACAGACCTCTCTCCCTTGCTTTCCTCACCCTCTGCCACTATGCAGTGTTGGTCATGATATAGGGAAGCTCATACAGAATGGCACCTGTTTTCTACTTAGCTCATTGCAGAGGGATCTGCATTACTTCAGGGGTAGTGACCCCACGCACACAGATTACCGTGCTCTTCTGCAACAAGGTTTAGAATAAAGGGACCACACTCTTCAAGGAGGGTTGGCTATCAGAATCACCCAGAAAGATGTTTAAAAATATTCTTGGCTTGGGGGAAAGGTAGAGGGCTTGCATTGGAGATTCCACGTGCCCTCTCTGTGCAATTGCAGTGGAGGCAAGTGGAGAGGTGCACACAGTTAAGACTCTTCCTTGTTGAGAACCACTGATTTAGATGGGACAGTGAGCCAGGTTTAAACTCACATGTCTCTCATTTATGTCAAGACATGCAATAAAGGTAACACCATCACCACAGCCAGAAAACCTTGTAGTAAGGCCCCCCATAATACCTGGAACCAAAGGTTTTAAGGCTACTGGGACTTCCTCCCTCATTGCAGGCATTTTTTTTTCTTTCTGTACATTTCCATTATCTTCTCTGGTCAACTTCATCTCCAAGCTGGGAACATGGCTGCTGAAGTGTTTTAAGTGTTCCTCTCCATAGCTCTTCTCTCAGATTAGGACTGAAGTTTTTTTTCTCCAGCAACAGTCTGATCTAAGGCTTCCCCCACATTCTTCTGCTTTGCCTTGAAGTCTCATCAGCCCCTTTCCAAGCTTGCCAAGCAGAAAAGCATGAACTGGTGTTGAAGGGTGACCAAGACTTAAGCTCCATGGCAGATGATGTGAGCTGCCTGCCCTGCATCCTCACTTACCAATTGTCCCTTTCTTTCTTTCTTACTAACAAAGCTCTAGTTTTTGTTTGATGTTTCAGCTAGGGAGGACCATGTAACAATATTCTGGTTAATGATACATAAGGTTAGGGTTTCTGGGAGAGATTTTTCTTTCCTAATGCTGCCATTTCCTATTTTCCACTCCATTTTCTTTCTGCTTTGGAAATATAATGTGTTGCCTGGTGGTACAGCAACCATTTTGCAACCCATGAAGCAAAAAGTTTACAGATGAAGACTTACGGGTTAAGGATGGTGAAAATAAAAAATTGGAGAGATGAACCATGAGAGACTATGGACTCTGAGAAACAAACTGAGGGTTTTAGAGGGGAGGGGCTGGGGGGAATGGGTTAGCCCAGTGATGGGTATTAAAGAGGGCATGTTCTGCATGGAGCACTGGGTGTTATATGAAAACAATGAATCGTGGAACACTATATCAAAAACTAATGATATATTGTATGGTGACTAACATAACATAATAAAATAAAATTAAAAAAAAAATGGAAGGAACCTGGGTTACTGATGGCATTGTTATAGAACCCTAGTCTGCCTAACTGAAGCATCTAATTGTGTAAGATTTCTACTCTCTGTTTAAACTACTGTGCTCTGGGTTTTTTGTGGGGTTTTTTTGTTTGGTTTTTTTTTTGAGGACAGTTCATTCATCTATTCAATTATTTACTGAATTCTTACTTCGTGCCAGACACAGCTCTAGACAAAATGTAACCTCCCTACCCTCATGAAGCACACATTCTAGTAGGGAAGGAAAATAAAACAATAAATATGTAATACACTAATCATAAATGCTAATAGAAAAATAAAGCAAAAATGAGTTATAGAAAGTTTGGAGTGGGCCTAGAAAGGAAGTTGCCATTTTAGACAGGATGGCCAGGAAAGGTTTCATTGAGAAAGTGACATTTAAATATAGACTAAAAGGAGATGAGGGAGCCACCCTTGCAGGTGTCTGAGGGAAGAACATCTCAAGAATTATAACAGCAAGTGCAAAGGACCTGAGGCAAGAGAATACCTGGCATATTTAAGGAACAATGATAAGACCAGCAAAGAATAAAAGAATATTGTGATGCGACAGAGAAAATGAGGAGTCACAATATTTAGGAGCTTGTAGATCATCATAAGGACTCTCTATTCTATTCTGGGTAAAGTGGAAAGCCAATGGGGAGTCTGAACAGAGGAGGAACATGGCCTGACTTACTTTAAACGGCTCCCTCTGGCTGCCATGTTGAGATGGGTACAGAAGCAAGAAGGCTTCTGAAATAATCTGTGGGGACATGAGGGCGGCTTGGACTGGAGTGGGAGCAGTGACATGATGAAGAGCAGAGGGATTCTCGGATAACATGACAGTAAAGCCCATGGGATTTGCTGATGGAGTAGATGTGGAAGGTATAAAGGATATGGAAGGTGGAAGGAGAGGAGTCAAGAAACACCCCAGAGGCTTGGACCTGAGCAAATGGAAGAATGAGTTGCCATCCTTGAGTGTGGGAGGACTGGCATTCAGCACAGTCCTAGCAGGCTTGGGCTCTGTTACAGACATGCTGGTGAACTAGAGGATGTGCCCCGAACTGCCTGGGCCTCAGTTTCTTTTATGCTTCCTTCCCAGTGAGATCCCCATTCCACATTCACATTTCTAGCGCCGGTTGGTGACGCTGGGACTTCTGAAGGTGCTGAAAGCTAGACTTTGTTCTTCCTTTATGTGCTACTTAATAAGGCAAGAAAATGGGCCAAGTGAACATTTTAGCAATGTTTTCAATTAAAAGAGTGGAAAAGCTTCTGTTTGTTCAAGATTTCACAATGAGATCATTTTTATAAAATTTTAAAAATCAATGCAAGGACTCCCTGTTTTTTTCCTTGGAGAAAACAGACCTCTGAGGAGTAGCATCGATAATGACCCATGTCCCTGGAATTGTCTTTTACAGTTATTAAACAACCTCACAGTACTTTCATCTAACATTATTTGATCCCCAACTAACTTCCACAAATTCTAATTTATGGTTGAGGAAACTGAGGCTCAGAGAGCTTAGACCCCTTGAAGAAGGTCATCCAGTTAGAAATCAATGGGGAGGGGTGGGTACCTGTTTGGCTCATTCAGTTAAGTATCCACCTTCGGCTCAGGTCATGATCCAAGGGTCCTGGGATTGAGGCCCCCATCACATCATCAGGCCTCCTGCTCAGTGGGGAACCCGCTTCTCCCTCTCCCTCTGCCCCTCCACCCTGCTTGTGTGCTCTCTCATTCATGCTCTGTCTCTCTCTCTCTCTCTCTCTCTCAAATAAATAAAAAATCAACAGAGGTAGAGTTTTAATTCTAATATTTGAACTCTCAATTTGATTGAGGCACTATATGTGCCCTATATCTTCATGTGTCCTGAGTTAGGTTGAATTTGTGAAGTAGCAATAAAACTTTTTAAGAAGGAACTTTATACAACTCCTTGTATATGGGGTTTTTTGCTTATGTCAGCTGTACCCCAAGCCTAGGTTTCCTTGTGACTTCAGCCAGCAGCTGTGACTCACTGGTTTCAAAGGAATGGGGATTCCTTTGAGTAAATAGATTAAAAACATGGCCAGAAAGATCTTCATGTTATATCTTTGAGTCACCAAATTCTTGGTGAAGAATCATGATGTGAAGCCCTCCTCCCATCTGCTAATTCTCTTTTTCCCTCTCTACATGGCCAAAGCAAAATGAACCCTCCCAACCCTCCTAAGCATCCCTTTCGGTCTTCCTGGCAGCAGTGGGATGTGGGAGAACTTGTTTCAGATCATCTTTTGAAGGATTTTAGATTTACTTTTCTGTTTCTGCCCTATCCCAAAATATAGCTGTTTTTTTGTCTCTTCTTATAGTCCCCCTATGAAAAATGAAAGGCAGAGAGAGAATCACAAAGTTGGCCATGTGTGGAAAGGGAAGAGGCTTTCACCTTTGTCCCCACCTAACCCTGTAAGATCCCCTTACCACAAACTGCATGGTTCACGCTTTCTTTATCATCATTCCCAGAGGTCTTGAAGTTCCACCTTTTTGGCAGACCCACATGTAACCTAAGAAACCATCCTGACTCTTGGGTGCTTATAAACCGATGGGTATATTGGTGACAAGGGGAGAGGGATGGTTTGAACCTTCTGCGAATGGCATGACTGTGCCTAGGCTCTGCCAGGCAGTTTTCATAAAGGCAGTTTAACTCAAAATGCACTATGAGTGTTTCAAAAACAATGAGAATTAGAAATAACAAAAGGCAGATGTTGGCTTCTTTTGTGAGAAATGGAATTAGAAAATGAGATGATCAGGGACCCTACAAATGTAATTTGAGACAGAAGTACTAAATATTGGCTTCCAGTCTTCTTGGTGCCTAGGACCCTCCCTGGAAATGGGTTAGGAGCCATTCACCATCAAATCCATTATAGGTCACTGGACGGAGTAAATTAATATTTCTCCAAATGTATTCCTAAATAGTCACAACTACATGAATCCCAGGAAACATCATTTTGAAGATGGTGTCAACTTGACAGTTGTTTTTAATGTTTTCTTATGGATAGAGTACTCCTGTGGGGAAAATTCCAGGCTTTCCTTTTACCCAACCTCTTTTACATTCCCCTCTGGGCAGGGTAATGTAGTGGAAGATACACTCAACATGGAGTCAAACCCCTCTGCTCTTCCTTTGCCAGCTGTTGACTCTGGAGAGCCATCGTGGGTAAGTCCTTTGGGCCGCTTGTGTCTTTCTTTGTAGAGTGAGAGAGCTGGGAAAATGACCACTAAAAACTCATCTCCAGCAACTCCATGGTTCTCTCTTCTTCATCAGCTATTTTATATACTGTATTTGTTATGCTAAAGTTTCTCTCCTCTCTATGAGAAGGATAGACAAAAGACAATGGAAGTAAAACCCTATTAACTGTTCAGTTTTGAATTGAATGTCCTACATCAAACTTGTGTATTTTTGTGAATAACAAGAAAACTTCCTGTAGGATTTATCATTTTATTTTCTACTCAGTGGGATAATTTTTAAAATATAGTTTATTGGTCTGTTATCTTAAATATTTACAGATACCTATAGTTCAGCTAGGACTACAATTGGAAAATTATATGAATTGGTATCAAATTATGTCTTCTCTTTGTTATCTGGGACTTGTAGTTAATCACAGTAAAGGAATATCCTCATTTGTCTCAATATTCTGGACTCTCTTGCATCCTATTCAGTTCTTCTAGCAACTGACATTCCTAGGCTTAACCTGCCCTTGCCACTGAGTGTATAGTCTAGGGAAAGGGCTCCTTTCCTGCATTAAAACTGGAAACTGCAATTGGCAAGAATACTGGGGCAGGTGGGCACTAGTTCTCTTTACTTCATTTTTACCCCAAGGGAAAATGGGAAAATTCACGAGACAAGTTATGTTATTTATTTGCTTAAGAACTTCCCTTCTGCCATTCCCTCCATATGGTTTATGTTTTCCTTCTGAATTGGTGCTTTCACAGTACAAAACTGCCTTTGTTGAGAGGCAGTAACAGGTGTGTTGTGAGAGGGAGCGCATGTGAGAGAATGGGAGAAAATGTGCATCTGTGTGAGTGCGGGGAGGGCAGAGTGTGAGTGTGTGTGTGCAGGTGTCCATGTCATCTAAGGCACGAGACCCAGTGTGCTCAGTGGATTCCTCAGGAGAGTATATTCATGTAACATTTAAGAGCTCTTGGCTGAGAAATCTATACACCATCTGTAAACACATCCCTTCCAGGGAGAAGTTGCAAAACCACCTTTGATTCCTAACATAGACACAGCAAATGCATTTTAGTTCTGAGGAAGTTCTAGGTCCATGGATGCAATGAACTCAGCAATACTCACCTTGTCTTGCTTCTCTCTAGTGTATTAGACAAGGCATGGACTTCAGGACAGATAGACTGGATTCAAATTTCAGCCTGGTATTTCTTAGTGTGCAGATGTTTGGTAATTTACTAAATTTCCCCACATCCCAATCTCCTTACCCATAAATGCTGGATAACAATGCCCAACTCACAATGTGTCTGAGAGAATTCATTTGTAGAGCTGCCTCACTCAGTGCCCAGTACATAGTAGGTACTCAGCAAATGTAGGTTCCTGTCCCATAAATGACTTCTCAGACCAGATTAAGCAGAGATGGGAAAAATTCTTACCATATGTTCAGGTAAGTAATTGACAAATTTCAAATTGCTTTCTAATTTGCCAACAGAGGTTTTGACCTCTTTTCCTTTGGCATGATGAAGTTGCTTAAGACCGTACAGCTGCATGTGTTGGCTTTAAGCTCATCTCCTCCATAGAACACTGAAACAACTGTGCATTGCTTTTAAGACACACACAAAAAAACCCCTCTGCCCTGCTTTCAGCAGGCTCCAACCCCTTAGCTGTTCTCATGGGGATGGTGTTGGAGTATGTCCAGCCTCCCAAGACAATGTGGACTGATTCCCATCATGGCCAATGGCACCTAGGATGGACAACTGTCCAGGATGCACTCCACAACAGTGAGGCCACACACGACAGAAATATTTTGGGGGGAAATATAAAACCAGGACCGTTTGTTTCATCTCATGGATAAAAGAGCTCAATTAGACTCCGGTAGAAAAGGAAGACTTGCTCTCTACTTTTGGATAGACATCATAGTATTATGGAAAGATAATGTACTTAGGAGTCAGAGGAAAGTTCAAATCCCATGGCTGACACTCTAATACAAACACAGAACCAAACAAAACACCAATTTTACTCTTGAATTTCTGTTTCCAGTTTTCTAGATAGTAATATCCAAAACACCAAGTTGCTGTTCTTGAATCCATCAAGAGATCACCTCACACCACGTCTGGCACAAAGTAAATCATCAATGAACATCAGTGTCCTTCATAAAGTCCTCAAGTGCACATGACAGAGATCCATTCTAGGCACATATTTAAACAATTTGCTACTTGGCCTGTTGGCAGTTATTAGCCAAGTCCAAAAGAGAAACCTTTCTGTGCTAACAATTAAGGGAACAAAGACTTTGAGGTAGAAGCAAGCATTCTCTCTGTTCCAAGAAATACTAATTATCAGCCGCCATTTCCTAATTTTGAAGGCAGATCAGCATGCTGGATGGGCTTCTTCAATGTATCTTTATAGGTTGGATGGTGGGTACTGTGGATACATTCCCTTTGCAGACAATTTTTCCCTCTTCATGCATACTTTTCTCTAATTCAGTTTGCAAGACTAACCACTACATTTCCCAGATCTCTTGCAGTTAGCATTTTATATGTGATGTAGACTGCAATCATCAGATGGAAAACATGAGACTTAAAGTCAAGTTATATGGCATCTTACATTGGGTTCCCTGAAAACAGATTCTTTTTTTTTTTTTTAAGATTTTATTTATTTATTTGACAGAGACACAGCAAGAGAGGGAACACAAGCAGGGGGAGTGTGAGAGGGAGAAGCAGGCTTCCTGTGGAGCAGGGAGCCTGATGCGGGTTTCGATCCCAGGACCTGGGATCACGACCTGAGCCGAAGGCAGACACCTAACGACTGAGCCACCCAGGCACCCCTGAAAACAGATTCTTAGGCAAAGATTTGTATAATAAAAATTTATTAGGCACTGTCTCAAGAACAACACCTGGAAGGAAATGAAGGAAGCAGGACAAGAGAGTTTGGGAAAGTTGAACTGCAATGTAGTTGCAAAAGAGATTTTGACCAACCCCCACAGGGTGCTCTGTGCTGGGAAGGCTATTCAGATGTGTCCCCAGCAGAGTCAGATGGGACCCGTATATTGTATCCTGCATCTATGAGTTACTGGACGTGGGCTACCCCCAGAGACAAGCCAGATCTTGGGCAAAGATAGACTCACCAGCAGTCAACTTTCCTGGCAGCTGCGAGAAGGAGTGGCTGGTTCTTGAAGGGGAAATGTGGATAGCCTGCCACAGATCCTCAAAGCCTACTGTGGAGTACCCATTCTGCTGCTCAGACCCACTTGCTTATACTGTATTTACCCCCATCAGCTTATCAGGGATTCTACTTGGCCTCATTTCCTGAGCAAATTTATGAAAGAGGTTGATCATAGGAACTACGGTCCCCCTCGATACAGCTCATTTAAGGCCACAACAGATGCAGAGTCCCTTTTCTACTGCTCATTCTAGATTCCTTTCACTTACTTAGCTACTACCCCTTCTAGTCTAGGTGGTTCACCAAACCTTCATCCCTGAAGGTCTGAATCCTTGGTCAGCATGCTCTTTTCAGACTATAGCTTATCCATTTATCATCAAAATTGTACAGGGTCAAACCAAAAGATGCCAACTCTAGTCAATCATCGAAATGCCACAATTATAGTAGCTCCCTACCTCTACCTGGTGATCAAGGCCAATTATTCCCTATATGGTAATGCATTTCCTTGAATGCTGATCTTTGGACATGATGAGCCATACAGCCTACAGGTGCAGGGATAGAATACACAAATTCCCCCAAGTGGGTCACTGGGAGTGTGGTAATCTGGGCCACTCTTACTTCAACCCCTTAGGTCCTGGGCAATGTATTCTACCTGTTGGGGTCATAGCACCATATAACATTTGTTGAGTTTGAGTGTATTGCGTCCTAGATAGAGGACAGCATCTTATCTGTGAATGAGACTTAGCCTTCTTCCTCTATCAGCTGGCAGTAAAAGACTCACCATGTGACCACGTGTGTGCACTGAGAGACACCAGTGCAAGAGTGGTGAATGACATGGGGATTGGGGTCACCTGCTTATGCAGCTAATTTGTGCCAATCCCAGATGTACCACTTCCATCTTACAATAGATTGCTGCTAGGCCACCAACCATATGACTTGGTGGATCTGGTAGATGGGCAGCTCTGACCAGGTGGCCACTTAATGCCCCATGGTCAGGGTCCAGTGGCATACTAGGAACTGTGTTTCAAATGGAATATAGTTTTCTGATGCAGATATCAATTGCCTTGCTAGGTGCTATGTTATAATTCCCCTATAGCGATAAAATTGCCCTAAACTCCTTTTTAGGCATCTGTTTCCTCCACAGCTATCTCTATCCTAGTACCCTCATATTGCCCAAGTAACCAGGCTGCTATAGAAGCCTTCTGCATAGCCTCTTACTGCTCTACCCTTCCCACTCCACCTCTACCTACCCCAGCAGGCAGGCTTCATTGTCATCTAATAAATGGATTCGAGAAATATTCCTAAGTGTGGAATTTGCTGCACCCCAAATCCAAAGAGGTCTATCAGGCATCATGCTTCCTTCTTAGCAGTGGGAAGTACAAGATGCACTAATTTGTCCTTTACTTTGGAGTAGATGCCCTGGCATGCCCCAGACCTTAAAAACTGTACTGATGTGAGAGTCTCTGAACTTCATGGGTTATTTCCTATCCTCTGGAACTAGACTCACTAAAACCTCCAAAGTATTTGTCTTGGCATTTATCTCTGTTGCTGGCCCTAGGGTGTTATATTTTTTGTTTACAGTCTTGGCAGGAAGAGGGAAGCAGTTTCAGAGGCTTCCATTTGCCATTCCCGTCTGCGATAGATCTAACCTCACAGGCCAAGAAACCAGTGTGGAAGGCTTGTCAATTACTAGGTATGTCTATTCAAAATATCAACTTAGGGACCATTGAAGTAACCAGTAGGTGGGCCTGTGGACTCAGTGATCCACTGTGAGTCAGATCTGGGCCAGAACTCCATTTATTCCCTAGCTCTCATATCTAACAGAGGGGTCATATTGCTTCAGGTCCCCAGCTACCAAAGTCAGCTTGAAGTTCAGTCCACTAGTCCTCAAAATGTCTGAGTATTTTCCTTTCCCCAGGACATAGTTACCCAAGTAAGTAGCTGTAGGTCCTTTTGGGGAGGGATAGAGAGGGGAGGGTGGAATCATTACCATATTATACTTATCATGGTACTGTGGAATCCTCCTTCCTGGTGACCCAGCTTCTCCTCCAACCAATGGGTTCCAGATCTGAGAATCATCTCAAGTCTAGGAACTGAGCATGGGGTCATATTTATGTATGGGGTTACTGCCCTCAGTCTCCTAACCATCCACTCTTGATTTCTTTTGATTGTATAGATTGAGCAATACCCTTTTTGGCTGCCCTTCTCTCTTGCCCCTATGAATGCTATATTCTATTCATCATCTTCATAGCTCTCTGTGAGTCAGGTGCCGTGGCTGCCACTCTGACCTTATTGCTCATTAAAATAATTGCACCCACTTGTGTCTGATGGGAAAAAGAAGTTAAACTGGGGCTTTAGTTGAGTCTGTGAGATGCTCTGTAGCTAGGATGACGCTCCAGAGTTGTCCCTTATAGAGGCAAGCAGGTTGGGTTTTGTACCCCTGCAGCAACAAGTCAATGGTGTGAAATGTATACTTTGGGCTAGGCAGCTTCCTGTGGCCAAGGGAAATTCCTACTAGTGAGTCATAGCCACCACTCCTGCCATCGGGGGGACCATGCTTCAGGATCATGCCTCAGACCTAAAAGGAGTTTGAGTGACACACTACCGTATTCACTACAGGTAGGGAGAGAGGTAAGTCTCAAAGCATCTATTTTGCCTGTGTGGACCATGGTGAGGGCATTATGTTCTGGAGCCAGGAGCTATAGCAGCTGTTTCCTGACTCTTCAGCTTTGATCATGTTGGAAGTGGCAGCTCCCTTAACTATCTAGCTCTGCAGCATTGTTTTGAGACATATCCTGAAAACTCAGAGTCTATTTTTTTAGCCCTCACAATAACTAAGTGAACTTTCAACACCTTTAAATAAATCCCTTCCACTTAAACTAGTTAGAGTACGTTCTGTCGTCTCAACTAAGAATACTGAACAAAGCTGGCATTTGATAGCCAGCATCTGTTCTGGTTAGATGAGCCATGATGTCCTGGTCATTATATCAGTTGAAAATTGCATAAATTTTCACCTATACAGTCAGGCTTCTGGATTAAAGGCAAAGTCGCTAATTCATGCTATACGCTGAACTTCCCAGGACCCACAGCTCTCTCATGATTGTTGACGGACGTGGGGTCAGTGCCCAGTTTTGGAGACTGTGTGCTTAGATTACATATGTCCTTGGGGAAAAGCCTCTATTTCAAGATTTCACAAAATCGTGGTGTAATAAGCAAGATACCTCTGTGGCCACAGTCACTCAGGAGGCCTCAGTGCTTTAGGAAACAAGGACAATTGGCCAGTGTCCTTCAATATGCAGTCTAATCTTGAAAATACCACCTTATCTTGGTACCTTAGCATTTACTTTTGTCCAAAAGGGGTTTTCATTGGATTGGTATACCTCTATCCAAGAGGAACTGTTATTATTGGACAAAATTTCTAACCAAGACCTTGCAAAGGCAGCTGGGTTTCATGTGTTAGCTCTTGCTTTCCCCATTGACCCCTGTTTCAGCCAGTTAGAGCCAGGGAACAAGAGTCATCCTAAGACTCAGAGAAAACAGAAGAGTATTTTGCTTTAAAATGTAGCAACTGTTGTTGGGCAGGTAAGTGGGTTTTGTTCAGACCTAATGCTGAGCCATTTCCAGTGCTGAATCCTCCCAGAAAATGGTTTATGAGGTTTGGAGCCCCTGTCATATCAAGGTGAGCTGCAGCGTCCCATCCCTTTCCCAAAGCTCCTTCTATAAATCCACCTCTTTTCTCCAATGGCCTCGGATAAACTTAGTGTAGCATGCTTTGTAGAGAAGCCGATTTCTGGAGATGCACTCATTTGAAGGTAGAGTCTGTGGAATCTTGTGTACATACTGGAGCACAAGAGGATGGATTGCATTCATTTTCTCAAAAAGGTAGTATTGTAAAGCACATTAAATCTTTTTAACAGTGTTTTCCAAATGCACCAGAGGAAAAGTTTGAAAAGTTACCTGGTCTTGTTAGATCTCTAAAAGCCGAGGCCCATTAAATCAGAATCTCTAGAAGCAAGGCCTGGGAAGCTGTGCATTTAACCAGGGCCCAAGAGGAATCTTATCAGAAAAGTTTAGGAAACCAAGCCCTTTGCTATCGCTCTCTCTGGCTGGTCTCATAAATGGTCTGCAGGTATCCTACACACTTCAGTGTCACAGATGGGCCCCCTGTATGGGTGAGTCAATTGAATGTGCAGAAAGTAGTTGTTAAACAAAACCTGATATTTAAACTATCCAAGGGAACTAATATCAGTGTGTTCTTTTTTTGCTTTGTTTTTAATCAACGTGATGAGATAAACCTTGGTAGACAGACTGAAAGCAAATGTGCTAAAATATGACCACTTTATAACCAGTTCATGAATAATATATTAGCAGTACCTAATCTAATATTTTATCCTTTTTTTTTTAAAGAATTTATTTATTTATTTGACAGAGAGAGACACAGCGAGAGAGGGAACACAAGAAGGGGGAACAGGAGAGGGAGAAGCAGGCTTCCCGCTGAGTAGGGAGCCCGATGCGGGGTTTGATCCCAGGACCTGGGATCACGACCCGAGCCGAAGGCAGACGCTTAATGACTGAGCCACCCAGGCGCCCCTAATATTTTATCCTTTCATCCAGTATTCTTAGAAATCTCTCTGGCTTTTTTTCCCCAATGAGAAATGATTCTGTAGAACATGCACCAAATGCTAGACTGTGTTCTTTGTTGTAAAGGCAGAGAGAAGTGTAGCTTGACAGTAATGAATGACCATATTACACAATTACTTAAATATGAGTCTTCAGCAAAAATGAAATGACTTGAGGCTTTCAACAAATATTTAAGCTCAGTAAATAATGGCTTGTGTCAAGTTTGTTTATTAGCATGGGTAATTTGTTCTTAACTAGACATATTTTACACTTGAAGTAATGTTTTACTAGAACTACATAAAGCAATTGTGCAATTGATAATAAATATGTCACTACTGGTAAGTAATTAATTCAGTGAAGTTAGTTGAAACCATGCTAGCTTAGCCTAGAGTATAGAATAAGAATCCACAAGTAACTAAAGTAGTTACCATCAAATTACGGTTACACCATCAAATAACGGTGTAAAAAAAGTCAACAGTAAAAGAAATAACATGGACAAAATGTGTGTGTGTGTCCAATTTATCAAGCTCCTATAACACACCTGACATGCCATACCCTTTCCCTGGAATTTTCCAGGGAGATATTGAACTGTTATTATAGACAAGGAAATGGAGGATCTGAAAGCTTAAGTAGTTTGTCCTATGACATACCATTAACTAGTGATAGAACTGAGGTCTGAGCCCAGGCAGAGCTGACCCTAGAGCTAGGCTTTTCTTACCAGTGTTTAAAATAGTGTTGTACAAGCATGGATTTTAGGGTCAGATATACTTTGATTTGTGTCCTGGCTCAGCCACTTACCAGATATATGATCTTGGTAAGATTGCTTAGCCTTAATAATAACAGCATCTACCACATAGAATTATTGTGAGGATTAAATGGGAAAACACATGGAGAAAGATAGCATAAAGCCTGACACATAGCAAGCATGAAGTAAAGTTAGCTAATGTTATGATATCTCCAAGAAAGTCAGCACAGAATAATCAAATAGACTAAGAATTGAACACCATTTTCATACACAGTGGAGAAATATATTATTTTTCTCTGTAATAGTTCAGGTAGATATGGACTGAATTTAACCAAGACTAGTTAAATACAGACTACAGATTTCTGATGCAGTCTTACTTACATGAAATTTTATTATATTTGAAAAACAGGTTTCATTTAATATAACTCAATAGTCCTGATTTAAACACCGGTGTTAGTAGTTCCTTCAAGGAGCTCACAGCCTTAATGACTGGGTATCAGGTGGTGGTAGGACAGAAGAGGGAGAAATGGGAGGCATCTAGAAGGGAAATAAATAGGGCTTCGGACTGATGGAATAGCTCGGAGGACCTAGTCTTACCTTTAAAGCAGCAAACAGCTCCCAGTAAGCTGGGAACCCTGCCTCACAAACTGATGCAAAGTTAAGGGTAGTAAATGAAGAGGTAACACTTAAAAAGAGATATAAAGGATGGATAAAGGTGTGGGCCAGGCAGAGAAGTGTGGCAGATGCAAAGGGTTGAAGATAAAAGAGAGCACAATAGCCTGGCACATCAGAGACCATAAGTAGCTCCATCGGGCTGGAAGGCATAGGGGTGGGGGGCCACTGGGTGCAGAAAGGGCTATGGTAAAATGTTGGGCTACACAGGTTTGAAGGAATCCATGCATGAAGACTCTTGCATGCCCTTTATGCTCTATGTATGTGGTTTGTTACTGCAGCTGCCCATTAGAATCACCTGGGAAGTTTTCTAGGTCTACTGATGGAGTACTATACCTAAAAACATCTGGACTATTTGGGGCCCACCCTTTTACTGAAAAAACAGAAAATTAGACAAAATATTTTTAAAATCTGTTTGAACATCTGAGAGCTACTGAGAGTGTCAGCATTTGGAGCGCCAAGATCAAGAAAAGGGGGGAAGCCAAGAGTCATGATCTGACATTTGGGGCAATTGTTTCCCTCGGAGAACTGACTACCAGTTTCAATATCAGTGCCTGAGATATTGAGAAGTAGAATAGTTTTCAGTAGTTTCATAGGACTGGGGACAGAGGGTAGTGAAAATTGGAGTTCAAAGCCCACCAAGGTGGAGTGGACTTGGTATACACCCCTGGATTTCATTTGGGACCCCCCAAATTTACACATTAGGAATAAGTATGGCTTGGAAATGAACCAGACCTCATAAAAACTGAAGCCTAGATTTGATTATCTCATTCCCTGGTTGGATTAAGGTGGTCTTATTCAAGTCTAGTTGCCTTTCAAAAGCAAAAATAAATTCTCTCTGGTGAAAGATGTTATATTATTAAGAGACTTAAATTATCTCCACAGTGTCCTATACACAAGATTCAACACTCAACCAAAACCAACAAACCATACAAAAAATACAAATCTTGACTGAAGACAAAGAAAAAAATATCTGACTAGATAAATAGATCCATACAATAGCTATTATAAAGTCCATGTCTGGAATTACCAGCTTTTTAATAACCATGGTTAATATATTTGAGAAATTAAATAACAAGAGTGGGAATTTCAGAAGGAATGGTGATTATAACAAATGTGAAACTGGAGATAATGAAAAATAACTGCAATTAAGACACCATAGATAGGTTTAACAGTAAGGTCAAAATAGTAAAAAATACAATAAAATATCTAAATGGAGGGGTAGAGAGACAGAAGTAGGTAAAATAGATCAAGGAACCTAATACAAGGTTAACATTTCTAAAATTCAGGTAATTAGAATCTGAGGTAAAAAAGAAAGTGGTATTTGAAGAGATAACAGCTGTGAATTTTTTTTTTTTTTTTTGATGCGAGAAGTTCAACAAACCCCAAATGGGATAAATACACACACACACACACACACAAAATCACACAAAAGCACATCATAGTAAAATTTCTGAAAACCAAAGGCAAAAACAAACTCTTAAATAGATACAGAAAAAATGACATATTACCCTCAAAGGAACAATAATAAGACTATTGACTTGTCAGGAGAAAAACTGAAAGCAAAAACCCACAGAATAACATCTTCAAAGTTCTTAATGAAAATAAACAGCCAACTTATTAATTATGCTTTTTGTGAAAATACTCTTCAAAAACTAAGGCAAAGAATTTCACTTTGAAGAACGATGTAATAGGTTATGGCAGACCGACAATCCCATGGCAAAAATGAAATGCCACTACCTCCCTGTTAGAATGTCTAACACTTAAAAACTGACCAAAGTGAATGTTAACAATGATGCAGAGCAACTAGAAACCTTATACATTACCTGTCAGAATGCAAAATGGTACAGCCCCTTTGGAAAAGTTTGACAGTTTTTTATAAAGTAAAACATACATTTATCATATGACCCACTAGTCTCATGCCTACATATTTACCCAAGACAAATGAAAACTAATATTCACATAAAAATCTGTATGTTAATATTTACAATGGCTTTATTCATAATCACCAAAAACTGGAAACAACCAAACATCAATCAACAGGTGAATGGCTAAACAAACTCTGGTATATCCATCCATACAATAGAATATTACTCAGCAATAAAAAGAAAAACTATGGATTTTCACAACATAGATGAATCCCAAATGCATTACGTTAAAAGAAGCTAAACTCAAAAGGCTACATTTCGTATTTCTTTGATAAAGAAAAAGGCGATCCTATAGGAGCAGGAAACAGATCCATCATTGCCAGGGGCTGAGGGCTGGAGAAAGGACTGACTATAGAGGAGTATAAATAATAGTACCCTGGAAAATATTTAACAACAAACTTTCCAAATAAAAACTTTCTGATATGTAGCACTTGCCAATTACCCTAGTATAAATATTCCTACCATGGCCAGTTTTAAGCTACTGATGCGGGAATACTGAACATAATGTTGGGAAGAAAATACAGTATTCCTATCACATAGATACAACAGAAACAACTTCACAACCATAGATAATAGAGCAGTCTAAAGTAATTGGGGGGAAGCAGTGCGTTAGCACTTATTACCTTTTTAAAAATATAATGTGTTGAATTCTAGGCTTATGTAATTTAACTTTAGGTAATGACTGCTTTTAACAACTAACTTAGAAAATCCTTTAAAGTTTAACAATCAGCTTTCACAAGCTGCTACAAGCTGGCCCCAACACATAACCAGGCACAATGGAAGTCTCTTAATTTTACTATGTGTGAATTCTAGCTCAAAATAACCTAACCACAAAATATGCATATATCCTTTGACCCTTTGAAATCAATTCTAGGAATCTATCCCCAGTTATATTCAAACCTGTTC
The DNA here is from genome assembly GCF_964656455.1 of Halichoerus grypus. Classification (NCBI taxonomy): domain Eukaryota; kingdom Metazoa; phylum Chordata; class Mammalia; order Carnivora; family Phocidae; genus Halichoerus; species Halichoerus grypus. The sequence continues at coordinate 59,759,004 of NC_135715.1, read as the reverse complement.
ACCATTAACTTTAATAATAAAATTGAAATTAACCTGAGATCTGTAAGTTGGATAATAAATTGTTGTATATCCATACAAGAAAATATCTTAGCAGCTAGAAAAACTGAGGCATGAAAAAGTGGTTGTTTCTGGAAAGGTGGCTGAGGGTTAAAAGTTAAGAAAGACTTACCTCATCAGTACATTTTAAAATTTTACATGTGCATATATTACTTTTTCAAAAGATACAGGAGACTTAAATTGATTTTAATCAAAACAAAATAAAGACATTTTCTAATAAACATTCCTGAGATAATATTTGACCAGCACACCTTCACTTACACTGTCTGTAAGCACAGACAGTGTACAATGCCCTCAGGTACTGTCTCATGCATCACTCCCACTCTAGGAATGAGGAGATGGAGGCTCAGAGACTGAAAAACTTTCCCAGAGGCACACAGCAAGGACGTGTGGCTCTGGGACTTGAAAATGCACACTCTTACTAGCTTTACTACCTTGCGTTGCAGGAGAGTGCTGGGAAGGTCTAGGAAGCTTTAGCAGAGCAGTGGCAACTAAAGCTAAGGGGAACCAGAAAGACCGGGAGAGGGAGTTTGAAAAGAGAAAGACAAAGAATCAAAAATCAGACCTTGGAGACACCAACGCTTAGGAGGTGGAGGAGGCTGAGAAGAAACAGGAAAGGGGTGGTCAGAAGGAAACTATATGACTTAATGTGACTTATTGCAAAAATGTTGAGAGAAAATACATTTGTGGGGAAAATTACTTTTTTCTCTGTTACTTGAACTGAGTTATTCAGACCTTGTCCTGATTTTCTGAAACATTGTTGCCACACCTGTGGACACATCCATGTTGGAGCACATTGAGCCCAAAACCACGCCTGAGATTCTGGCTTTTCTAGGTCCTGCTCTTCAACAATTATAAAAGTACTGCCCTCCACTAGCATTTCAGCCGGCAACCGGACATGAGAAGTTGAACAACTCCCTATCCCGTGGTCACCTAATCTTGGACAATTTAGGATAAGCTGTGAAGACTTAATCCATGGCTTCTTGTCTTTCTACCTTCAGTGTGAGAAAGGATAAAGAATGATAGTAACTCGTTGTCCCACAAAGACAACGGAACAGGTAAGATGCTGTGTGGAAATAACCCAGTGTGAGGAAATCAGGAACAGCCAGGCTCAGCACAGGGCACTTATCTACGTCCTTTTTGAAAGGCAAATCAGAACATCCCAAGAGGAGAGCAGCCAGGATACACAAACTTCCAGAACTCCCAACTCACCAGCCGGAGACGCGGCTTGTGCTGGGAAAACTTGAGTCACCGGAGAGTATTTAGTTCTCCAAGTGAGTAGCAAAATTGTGCTAATGAGGTCTTTAACACCTGTACTCCAACCAGCAGCTGAGTCTGAGCAGAACCAGGTGGGGCAGCCAACAACTTAGAGGTGGCCGAAGGGGGCTCAGAAACAGAAGTAGAAATCGCCATTCCTATCACCATTCCTGCTTGGTAGGATGCAGATATTTGTTTCCCGTTTTATGCTTTTCTCTGTTTTCCACATATGAATGTACATTTACACGTCAAATCAGAAGTGTTAATTTGAAAAACAGAATACTACATTCAGTTTTTCTTCCCCAGGTATTCATTCCCTGGTCACTTTTGTCTCTGAGTGCCTAACGGTTCAGGCACCAGATGCAGCTCTGATTCAGCCAACTGTCACCTCCAGAAAGTTCTCATTCCCACAGCAGCAGGTGGCTACAGCAGGAGAGACGGGATGCAGGAAGAGAAGATATCCTTCCAGGACATCCCTCGGCATGCTTTGGTCTTGTTTCTGCATATTTCTTTACTCTGAGAACTAACGAAGACTCCTTCCAAGTACTACTATGTCCCTTCTCCCCAAAATACTCCCTATTTCTTGCCTCTTCCCCACTCAGGTTCTGACAGAGCCAATAGTGCTAATCAGACAAATGAAACAACTTATTAATCTAGGTTAAGTAGCTGAAAACTAGAAAAGGCAAGCTTTCAGGTAAACTGGATAGGAAAAGCTGACTTAGAACCAAAGGTAAGTGTGAGGCTTCCTACCTTGAATCTGAGTCTTGGATTCTGTGTGTTGAGGCGTCCCACAGAGAGAGGGAGAAAGGAACGCCACCAGCTCCTGCAGGGCAGACTCTGAGGCTAATGACCCACTGGGGCACAGGTGGAAGCAGGAGAGAGGCCCATTTGCAGCCCTGCCCCCCGGCGAATGTGGTCTGATAAATTTCAAACTCAGGCCAATCAAATTAATGACTCCTTCTGTAATGAGAACATTGAGGAGGTCCCCAGGTGGGCAGAGTACCCCTCCTCATATTCGATGAGTTGGGGCAGGAAGAGGGGACTGAAGGAATGTCCTTTTTCTGTATCTCCTCTTCCCAACAGAGACTGAAAACCATTGTAGAGACCCCTATGACTGGATTCTTCAGCCCAAGTGGTTGAAAATTTTTCCTGAACCAAATCCTCCTTTCAATAAAAATATAAATGTCATAAAACTGTATCTTTATAACAAACTCGTAACTGAAACTTCCGATTCCTTTCAGCTTCAAATCTGGCTTCTATAGAAACCTGTTAAAAACTGTATTCTACCAACCAGTTTTCAAAAATAGGAAAGGTATTTCATGCTATGATTGCATGTCATAAGGGCTGTGCATCAGGAGCAAGACAAAAGCTTAAAATGAAAATGGTCACTATTTACTTTTTCTAAATTGAGTGTAATAGGTTACAATTCTTTGGATTACTGGATTTTTAAACAGGACTCAGAAGTTATGGTAAATTAGTAGCTTACAGTCAAGTGTCTATTGGCAATTAATGTCAGCTTTCAAATCAGTGTTACTTACATTTCATATTACATTTACATGTATTAAATAATCAAATATTTATGTTTACTGCTCAATGCTCTTATAAATGCTCACAAGCATCCTGATTAATTACACAGCACTGCTCTGGCAAACATTTCTTGTTGTGAAGATATATAGGTATGTGTTTTCACAGTATAAGTGTGCAATGCCTGTCTTGTCTAATGTTTACACACTGTGCTAGAAAAGCTGGTGCAAATAGACAGAGTGTCCCACATACTCTAATTAAACAGAGGTGGTTTTGGCCTTCAATTGAATTGGATTGAACTCACAGGAAACACTGATTAGTTGGAATGGGCAAAATTTTTTCTAGTTATTCTTGGGATTTGGTTAATGAAAATAGCTTTTGGAATTGACGGGGAAACAAATTTATGCAAAAATAAATGTCTTTTCTTTAACTTCAAGAACTGGACTTCTTAATGCCTAATATTTAAAAAGCATAAGCAAACAAAAGGATGTTCTATTTCATCCATACCGAACTAATTAATTTCAGCTGTGTTTTGAGACCTCCTCAAGCCACTTATGATATTGGGATAATTTAAACAGCAAAACTTCTATTGAGGTGGAAGTGAACTTGGGGTGTTAAGAGGTTCTCTATGATGTATGTACTGCTTTAGACTCTTAAAAATCTCCTATCATGCCCTGAATACATTATCTTTTCCCCATTTTAATTCTGAGGAAAGTGATTCACAGCAGTAGAATGTCCCACAGCAAGTGAATGACAACTCAGTCTAGTACAGGGTTCTTCATTCTCAGACTATGGCTTTCTTGCACTAGGCCAGTGGTTGACAGATTCTTTGATGTCATGGAAATCTTTCTTCAATGAAATCTCATCAAGAAGCCTAATATTTAAAGCGGAGTAAGTCTGCTTGATAATTCCAAGCCAATTTCAGTGCTTCTGTCAATTTTCAAAATGCTTACCATTTATTATAAAAGCCAGGTCTCCTCAGTTAGTAGACTATATGCACTTTGAGGCATTCAGACCATGATAGATTTTGCTTTGAACAATGTCTAATACACAGAAGAGAGCTCCCTAGTTTAATTCCCTCTTTTCACAATGGTAATACTGCATGCCATTATAATCTGCATTTATGATTACATGCTATCCTATTTATCTACTCGAAAGACACTGATGGGTATCACTAACAAAAATACCTCTCCATCTATTACAGGATGGTCTGTACCGATAAGACACACAGATCTGTTAGCATGAGTTTTGTTTGATTAGGAGAAGCAATTACTCAAATCAAGGACACAGATGCCATTCATGGACAGGGAGATTCTTTGGCAGGAGAGGATGACACGTTTCTAAATACATTCATTGAATTCTCTGTTCTTGAGATTTCATGGCTATGGATGATCCTTTGTATCAGGTCATCCAAAAAAACATACCAGAGCTGTAATTTCTGAATGCACTCATGATGAATTTCCTCTTTCTGAGTAGCTCTTTCTGGAAGAGTTCCTGGAGGTATATATCATTTGATTTCACAATAGTAAGTGCACTTGCCCATACCAAAAAAAGAAGAGGAAGAGGAAGACAAAGAAAAAGAAGGAGAAGATAGAATTATTGTTTTTCATTATGTGTAATCTTTTTTTTTAATCCAGTTTTTTCTCTGTTCTTTCCTCTGTGATAACAGTAATATTAGGAGACAGGACATTTTGGCAATTTCTTAGAATATAATCCTTTTTCCCCAAAATATTAAATTGTACTTGGCATTAAAACGACAGCAGAACACTGATATCAAATAATAAGCTTGGGGAATATCTATACAGACACACGCATAGTTTGAATAAAAGGACATAACTTCTTGTTTCCCGAAAGTGGAGATTGTCTAGTTGGAGGAAGGAACCTGAATTTGCCCCACTCAGCCTTCTCTCCTGTCTTAGCTCAGGCTACGTCCACAAACTACCAAAGGTGGTTTAAACAACAAACACTCATTCCTCACTGTTCTGGAGGCAAGGAAGCCCAAGATCAGGGTGCAAGCAGATTCATTGCCTAGTGAGAACCCACCTTCCTGGTTTTAACACATCTGCCTTCCTGCTGTATCTGGTGGAGAGAAAGAAAGGGCTCTGGTCTCTTCTTCTTTCAAGGACACTAATCCCATCATGGGGGTGGGCTCCAGCCTCATGACTGAATCAAATCCTAATTAACTCCCAAAGGCTCCACCTCCAAATACCATCACATTGGCGGTTAGTGCTTCAACTTATGAATTGGGAGGGGGAGGGGGGAAATAAACATTCAGTCCATAGTACCTCCCCTCCTGTTCCCTGCTTTTCACTGCCCTGCCAAGGGACTCTACAGAGCCAGATTGGGAAACCCCTATTCTCCCCATTGACTCTTCCTTCAGAAGAACATTCCCTGGATAACAAAGTGTTCTCCTTTTCCTTTGTTTTAGCAGACACATAGCCTTGCAGAACCAAAGCACCCAATCTAACGCCCTACCCAAGTTCCAGAATAGTTTCCCTTCAAAAAACTGGAATTCTGAAGGTGGCCTCAGGGGAAAGGGGGATGGGAGGGAAGAAAGTTGGAATAACAGCAATTTTTTTTCATTTTTTAAGGCCCCTTTTTGTTGCTATAATATTTTCTTTTTCCCATAAGGAAAAACAGAATAGTTTGGTGCATATTTTTAGTAAATTTAAAAATAATTCTCAATATTACAAAAGAATTTGTGCTCATTTAACTTGGTACAAATAAATTAAGGCTGTGTCTCTGAACCAAACTTTGGGTTTTAAAAAACTTGAAAAAGCCTAGCTATTTTGGGATACACACAACAAGCTGCAACTCCTCATGGCCAGGGATTGCTAATTAGAAGGTTCTGTGATGTTTCAAAAGTATGAAAAGCCCTGTGCTTTGGAAACTATTGGCAAAAAAAAAAGTTAAAAAAACAAAACAAAACAAAAACAATTGGCAGGGTCAGAGTGATGGGCATCTGCCTGCGTGAGGGAGCCTAAAGCAAAGGATCTGGCTCAAAGGCATGAGAGGGGTGTTTTCAGATCCTGCTTGAGCCTTCCCCTCACGCTTCCTTGTATAGCTCCAGCCCTTAGGAAGTTTGTCAGGACTGGAATGTCCAGAAGGAAGGCTGCCCCTGTCTACTTGAACTCTGCATGCTCCTTAGGCTTGCAGTGAAGTTGCACCAGCAGATCTCGGGGTGGGGGCAGGGGGTGGTTATAAGAAGCAAACTGTTAATAAAAGGAGTGAGAGGATACTAAAATTTTTAGATAATAAACTTAAAAACAGGAAGAGTCCATTCCAAGTTATCCCTATAATAATACCTCTTTCGTTCACATGTGTCCTGGGGCACTTCCCCGAGGAGGGGATAAGGTGGTGGGGTTTCAGCCAGCACCTGCAGAACTGCACCTCACTCACGGTCTATTTTATGGATGCAGCAGCCTGCAGTCTATGCCCATGGGACTAAGTCATTCAGTGGATATTGTCCACCACGTACGACCGCAGAAATAAAGATTTAGAACTGCCAAGTGATGAGACGCCTAGATGTCTGCCTTCTCTCCACACCGTGAGTTTGCAATCTCTGAGGATTTTGCTCTGAGGACTCTACTTCCAGAGGCCACAAACACATGAGTCATAAGAAATAGCTAAAACCTGAGGAAATTTTACCTGCTAATCCCCACCATTTAATTCCCCTAGAGAATTCTAGTGGAACCTGAATAAAATTAAGCTGAGGTTCCCAAGGGAATTACAGGGGGCCACGTTCTCAAATGGGAATTTATACACCTGTTTCGGGCAGCCTTTTGACTCTGTCCCTAATCTATTTTTCTACTAACTCTTCTTGTTATAAGAATAGCTTACCTTATTTGAATAAAAACTGATAGTGTATTATCGCCCTAAGAGAGGATAGCTATTTAAAATTTATTATGACCACTCTTCTTGTAAAGCAAGTAATTGCATACTGCCTTAACTTTTCTATTTGTTTATAAATGTGGAATTTCATGCATTTTGTTGGCTTAAATAAAAGCATCTCTATATTGTAAACAAGCCCATGAAATCTATGGTTTATTGAACACTTGATTAAAAATGAAAATTTTCATGCCCTTTGTTCAGTGAGATGAAAGTGTCTGTGCCTTAAATAAATAAACATAGATTCTAAGGAAAGCATGAGACTGAACAGTGGAGACCTGGACTCCTTTGTTTTGTGGCACAGGAGTGGCTTGTGTGGGGGAGGGGGGAGTTCTCACCAGGGCAAGTTTAGAGAGTTTTGCCACCTTCAGAGAGTTTTGCCACTTTAGAGAGTTTTGCTTGAAGCTCATGTGCAAATCCATCTGTAGAACAGAATCTTGCTTTCATTCCAGAAAGATAGCCCTCTCTGCACCAGAGCAGCTGTTTCCCTGTGGTGGTCATGAATGCCTCCACAAACACACATGGAGGTCAGTGGCCAGACTTTTGTCCTGCAGGGCAAAGCTAGCCCTCTCATAGCTGCTGAGCCCTGGGACCTATTCCTCAGGCAGGAAGATCGGTCACGAGGTAGTTTATTTAGTCAGGGGATCACGGGTGAGTCAGGAGACAAGGAAATTCAGAAACCAAAGTCAAAAGTGATTGTGTATAGAAGAGGAAACCAGCTGCACCTGGCAGTCTGCTCCCAAATCAGAAAGGGCTGTAATGGAAAACGGATGCGTTTCTAGAAAATCCACCTCCCGTCCCCCACGGCCAAATCTGCTGCCCTCTTCACAGGGCGTCAATGTATTAAGTTTGGCAGTTCTCGTAGAGCTTGCCATGCCAGGGAGGTTATTAAAACTGAACTGAAATGGTTTCATAACTCAAACTGGAAACAAGAGTGAGGAAAATGCTAACACCAAAGTGACAGACCAGAACGAAAGAGAGCTACATTCGTAGGTTCTCTGGCTCATGTTTCAGGAGGTTCCACGTGTTAAAATAGGCTGCAAAGTTAGCTAAATAAAACAGAGTGCCAAGTGAGACATTTAACACCCTTGAAAGGGGGCTTACCAATGAGAGGGTTCCATGATTCATACTATTGACTAAGCTTCACTTTTAGGAGTCTGAAGACAAGATTAATTATAACTACATCCCCTAAAATATCTGCTGCATAGAAGGGGATTTTAACGCCCCCACCTCCTCCAACATCCTAATGATTTTCATTGATCTGAAGGATCTCAAAGGTATTTTCTGCTTTTCAAGGATGAAATGTCCCCCTCCTCACCAGCCCCAGTAGGGAGTACCAGAGATTGGAAAAGCAGATGAGTGATGTGTTCACTGTCACATATTATAGCCTTTAAGAGTATGTATTGTAATGAGCACTGGGTATTATATAAGACTGATGAATCCCAGACCTACACCCCTGAAACAAATAATACATCATATGTTAATCAATTGAATTTAAATTTTAAAAAAAGGCCAAATCCTTTTTGGAAAGACATACTAATTTCAGAGTAATACAATTAAAAACACTTGCTAAAATTTTTGAGGGGCTGATGCTAGCAGCAGAGTAGTTCAGGAGAGCTACCAATAGGCTATACTTATTCTTCCTGGTGGTTTTGTGTGTATCCAGATAAAGCTATTACGGCAAAAACATCAGCTATCATCTCTGGGATGCTCTCAGTTGGAAAGCAGCAAATGACTTTCATCTTTGAAGCCAAAATAGAAGTTTTCAGGCCCACTGAAAAGGGGAGTCATAGGCTTCATCCATGGTAATACCAAGTCATGACAGTGCAGCTCAGTGGAGAGAAAGGGCTGAATGTGCGATGCCAGTGGCCATGGCCAAAAATGGTGGTAAGAATTATCATTATAAAGAAAATGGCAGGGGGGAGTGCCTGGGTGGCTCAGTAAGTTGCGTGTCCAACACTTGATCTCAGCTCAGGTCTTGATCTCAGGGTCGTGAGTTCAGGCCCCACATTGGGCTCCACACTGGGCATGTTAAAAACGAAAATAACAACAAAAACAAAGAAGACAGGGAATGTCACAGCTAATGGTCAAAAGCTAATGTTCTTTGTGGCTTCTTGGGACAATTCAGTGACTATTTTATTCATTTCAATAATAGACGTTTTCTATATTCACTTGTTTTCCCATAAACTTTCATCTCCCATTCAGCAGTAAATCTTGGCAGCTCTGCCTTCAAAATGTATTCAGATTCCAATATTTATCACCATTACAACACTATGGTGATCAAGCATGATTATATCTCACCTGGATTATTGGAGTACCCTCCCATCAGTTTTCCCTGAACCTATCCAGCCTCCCTGGGGCTAGTTCTCAGTGCAGCATCCAGAGTGATCCACAGACATAGAGGAGCTCTGTTGAGAAGCTCACCAATGGGAAAGGATTTGGGGGAAATGGTGCAGTAGGAAGCACTAGGAATCTGTCTCCTCATCTAGACAACAATTACACTAGCAGAAACCTGCCTGAAGTAACTATTTTGGAACTCTGGAAGATATGGAGAAAGTCAAGAAAATGATGTGTGAACAAAATGGAAATATCAATAAAGAGACAGAAAACCAAAAGAAAAGAAAATCCAAAAAGAAATTCTGGAGCTCAACAGTACACTAAGGGATATGAAAAGGGATTCAAAGGCAGATTCAAGTAGGCAGAAGAAATTATGGGCATAAGATAGGACAATGGAAATTGTTGAGTCTGAGGAACGGAAAGAAAACAGATTGAAGAAAAGTGAACAGAGCCTAGAGGCCTGTGGGACACCATCACATGGACCAATATATATGCATTGTGGGAGTCCCAGAAGGAGAAGATAGAGGCAGAAAAAGTATTTGAATATACAAAGGCTGAACACTTTCCAAATTTGACACAAGACATGAATATAAACAATCAAAAAGCTTAATGAACTCCAAGTAAAATGAACTCAAAGAAATCCACACTGAGACATATTATAATCAAACTTTCAATAGACAAAGACAAAAAAAGAATCTTTTTTTTTTTTAAGATTTTATTTATTTGACAGAGAGAGACACAGCGAGAGAAGGAACACAAGCAGAGGGAGTGGGAGAGGGAGAAGCAGGCCTCCCACCGAGCAGGGAGCCCGATGTGGGGGACCCTGGGATCATGACCTGAGCCGAAGGCAGACGCTTAACGACTGAGCCACCCAGGCGCCCCGACAAAAAAAGAATCTTAAAAGCAGCAAGAGAGAAACAATTTGTCACATACAAGTGACAATTCCTCATGAAGGAATAAAATAATTACCAAATTTCTCACCAGAAATTTTGGAGGCTATAACCAAAAATCCTTTATCTAGCAAAATTGTCCTTCAGGAGTGAGGGAGAAATTAAGATAATTCCAGATAAATAAAAGCTGAGGGAGTCATGACCACTAGACCTGCCCTGCAAGAAATGCTCAAGGGAATCCTGCATGGTGATGAAAAGACACTACAAGTAACTAGAAGAAATATGAAGAAATAAAGATCTCAATAATGTCAAATACATGGGCAGTTATAAAAACTAGTATTATTGTAGCAATGGTTTATAACTCCATTGTTTTTGTTTTCAGGATTTAAGAGACTAAAATATGTTTTAAAAATTATTAGTCTAAAAGCAAGTATCATTGTAGCTTTGGTTTGTTGCTCCCTACATAATTTTAAAGACTAATGAATATAAAAGAATTATTAAATTATGTTTTTGAGCACACAATGTATAAAGATGTAATTTTGTGACATTAACAACTGAAAGGGGTGGGAACAGAGCTGTAAAGAAGCAGGTTTTGTATGTTAAAAAATATTATACTATTACTTAAAAACTATTCTTGAAATTAAGCTGGTATAAATTCAAATTCGAGTGTAATAACTTTAGGATATTAAATGTAATCCCTATGATAGCCAAAAAGAAAATAGCTATGAATATGCACAAGAAGAAATGAGAAAAGAATTTAAATGTTTTACAATAAAAAAACAATCAGCTAAATGCCAAAGAAGACAATAATGCAGGAAATGAGGAACAAAAAAGCTATAACGCATATAGAAACCAAAGAACAAAATGACAGAAGTAGGGCCCTCTTTATCAGTAATTACTTTAAATGTAAATAGATTAAACTCTCCAATCAGAAAAGAGATTGGCATAATGAATAAAAACATATGATCCAACTACATGTTGTCTACAAGGAGCTCACTTTGTATCCAAAGCCACAACTAGATTGAAAGTGAGGGGATGGAAAAAGATATTCCACGCAAATAGTAAACAAAAGACAGTAGGGGTGATTATATTAATGTCACACAAAATAGTCTTTAAATCAAAAAAGATTTCAAGAGGGAAAGAATGACATTATATATTAATAAAAGATTCAATATAGCAAGATATAATAATTATAAACATTTACGCACCTAATAAAAGATTAGCAAAATACATGAAGTAAAACCTGAAAGAACTGAAGGGAGAAATAACATAATAATACTTGGAGACTTAAATATCCTATTCACAATAATGGACAGAACAATCAGATAGAAGATAAATAAGGAAATAGAGGACTTAACACAATAAACCAAGTAGATCTATCAGGCATACATAGAATGCTATAAACATGCTTCTCAACGTCACATGGAACATTTTCCAGGATAGGCCATATATTAAGCCACACATTAAGTCTCAATAGCTTTAAAAAGATACTATACAACATATCTTCTCTAACCACATTGAGATGAAGTTTGAAGTGAAACAGAAGTAAACTGGAAGATTCACAAATTTGTGGAAATTAAAAACATTCTAAAAACCAAATGCATCAAAGAGGAAATTACAAAGAAAATGCAAATACAACATACCAAAATGTATGGGGCACAGCAAAAGCAGTGTTAAAGGGGAAATTTATAGCTTTATTTAAAAATCTTACAGTAAAAAAACAAGAAAGATCTCAATCAATAATCTAACTTTATAGCTTAAGGAACCAGAAAAAGAAGAACAAACAAAACCCAAAGCTAGCACAAGGAAGACAATAATAAAGACTAGTGCAGAGATATAAGAAATAGAGAATAGAGAAACAATAGGGAATATCATTGCAACCAAAAGTTGGTTCTTGGAAAATATCAATAAAATTGACAAACCTTTAGTTAGATGGATAGATGGACTAAGAAAACAAGAGAAAAGATTCAAATTACTACAATCAAAAATGAAAATAGGACATCATTACCAATGCTACAAAAATAAAAAGGAGAATCACTAAATTCTATTCCATCCCTGAAACTAATAATACAGTACATGTTAACTAAATTGAATTTAAAAAATATATAAAACAAAAATAGTTTAGGCACAGTGGGATAAAAAGAGAACTACAAATAATTGTATACCAAAAAATTGGATGACATAGATGAAATGGACAAATTCCTAGAAACACGAAATCTAACAAAACCAAATCACAAAGAAATAGAAAAAGAATAAACCTATAATTAGTAAGGGGATTGAATCAGTCATCAAAAATCTCCCTACAAATAAAAGCCCCAGACCTGATAGCTTCACTGGTGAATCCTACTGAACATTTAAGGAAGAACTATACCAATTCCTGTCAAACTTTACCAAAAATAATTGAAGAGGAGGGTGCACTTCCAAATTTATTCTATGAGGCCACCATTATTCTGATTCCAAAGCCAGACAAAGATACCACAAGAAAAAACTACAGACTAATATCCCAATGTACATTGACAGAAAAATCTTCAAAAAAATACTAGCAAACTGGATTCAGCAGCAAATTAAAAGGATTATACACCATAACCAAGTGGGACTTATTCCTGGAATGCAGGATGGTTCAACATACAAAAATCAATCAATGTAATACATGACATTAACAGAAAGAAAGGAAGGAAGAAAGAGAGGGAGTGGGGGAGGGAGGAAGAAAGACGATAATCTCGATTGATGCAGAAAAACATTTCACAAAATAATAAAAAATACTCAACAAACTAGGAACAGAAGAAAACTACCTCAACATAATAAAAGCTCTATATAAAAAAAATTACAGAAAACGTCATACTCAATGGTGAAAGACAGTTTTTTCTCTATGATAAGGAACAAAACAAGACTGTTTGTTTTTGCCATTCTGTTCAACATAGTACTAGAAGTTCTAGCCAGAGAAAGGCAAAAAAGAAAAGGAAAAGGCATCCAAATCATAAAGGAAGAAGTAAAATTATCTCTGTCCACAGATGATATAATCTTATATGGAAAAAAACCTAAAGATTACACACACACACACACACACCACAACACATAAACTGATAGAACTAATAAATTCAGCAAAGTAGCAGGATATGTCAACATACAAAAATTAGTTACATTTCTATACACTAACAATGAACAATCTGGAAAGGAAATTACCAAAATAATTCCATTTACAATAGCATTAAAAAGAATAAAATAATTAGGAGTTAACTAAGGAGATGAAAGACTTGTATAAGGGCACTACAATGCATTGCTAAAAGGAATTACAGAAGATAAATAAATGGAAACTGATCCCATGTTCATGGATTGGAAGACTTAATATTATTAAGGTGTCAATACTACCCAAAATAATCTATAGATTCAAAAGAATCTCTATCAAAATCCCAGTGACTTTTTTTGCAGAAATAGAAAAACTCATCCTGAAATTCATATGGAATCTCAAGAGACCCTGAATAGCCAAAACAATTTTGAAAAAGAAGAAAAAAGCTGAAGGACTCATGCTTAACTGTTTTCAAAACTTACTACAAAGCTACAGTAATCAAAACAACGTAGTATTTGCATAAAGACAGATATATGGACCAATGGAATAGAATAGAGAGCCCAGAAAGAAACCCTCATGTGTATGGCCAAATGATTCCTGATAAGAGTGCGAAGACCAGGGGCACCTGGGTGGCTCAGTCATTGAGCGTCTGCCTTCGGCTCAGGTCATGATCTCAGTGTCCTGGGATCGAGCCTGGTGTCAGGCTCCCTGCTCAGCAGGAAGTCTTCTTTTTTCTCTCCAGCTCCCTCCTGCTTGTGTTCCCTCTCTCACTGTCTCTCTCTGTCAAAGAAATAAATTAAATCTTAAAAAAAAAAAGAGTGCAAAGATCATTTAATGAAGAAAAGACAAGCTTTTCAATAAATGATGCTGGGAAAACTGCATATCCACATACAAAAAAAAAAAAAAAAAATGAAGTTAGACCTTTATCTAACACCATATACTAAAAGTAACCCAAAATTGACCAAAGACTTAAATGGAAGACCTAAAACTATAAAATTCTTAGAAGAAAAAATACATCAAAACTTCATGACATTGAGTTTGGTTATGATTTCTTAGATATGACACCAAAGGCACAGGCAATGAAAGAAAAACCTAGACAAATTAGACTTCATGAAAACTTAAAAATGTAGTACGTCAAAAGACACTATCATCAGAGTAGAAAGACAACCCACAGAATGGGAGAAAATATTTGCAAGTTATATATGTAATAAGGGATTGACAACCAGAATATATAGAGAACCCTAAAACTCAACAACAAAAAGCAAACAACCCTATTAAAAAGTGGGCAAAGTACTTGAATAGATATTTTTCCAAAGAAGATATGCAAATGACCAATAAGCATTTGAAAAGATGCTCAGCATCACTAGTCATTAAGGAAATGCAAATCAAAACCATAATGACTCATTAGAATACTCATTAGAATTGTAACTATAAAAAAAACCCAGAAAATAACAAATGTTGGTGAAAATGTGGAGAACTGTGTGCCATTGGTGGAAGCTAAAATGGTTCGGGTCGCTATGGAAAACAATATGGCAATTCCTCAAAAATTAGAAATAGAATCACGATATGATCCAGTAATTCTACTTCTAATTATATGCCCCAAATCATTGAAAGCAGAGTCTGTAGATCCACATGTACCCATATTCACAGCAGCATTATTCACAATCACTAAAACATGGAGGCAACCCAAGTATCCATGGACAGATGAATGGATAAGTGAATTGAGGTCTACACATACAGTGGAATATTATTGGCCCTTACAAAGGAACGAAATTCTGACATGTGCTACATGACTGAACTTTGAGGACATTATGCTAAGTGAAATAAGCCAGTCACAAAAAGACAAATACTATATGATTCCACTTATATGAGATACGTAGTCAGACTCATAGAAACAGAAAGGACAATGATGGTTGCCAGGGGCTTGAGAGGGGGAAAAGAATGAGGGGTTATTTTTTAATCGATACAGAATTTCAGTTTTTCAATAATGAAAAGAGTTATAGAGTTGGATGGTGGTGATGGCTTCATAATACTGTGAATATATTTAATACCACTGAACTGTATACTTAAAAATGGTTAACATGGTAAATTTTATATTATATTTTACCACAATAAAAAAAATTTTTAAAACCTCACTGATGGCCTTCCACCTCACTCAGAGTAAAAGCCAACAAGGCCCCACATCAGTGATTCTCAGCTCCCACTGGGCATCCAAATCATCTAGGGAAATTTAAATAATACATATGCTTGTGCTACCCCAACCAGTTAGGTTTGAATTGGTCTGGGGTGTGGCCCAGGCAGAACCTGGTTCCTAGCCAACATTTCCTACTACCCTTCCTCCCCCCCTGCAGGTGCTCTGGCCTCCAAGCACACTTCCTCCTCAGGCCTCAGGTGCTCACTCTTGACTCTCGCGAACCTTGCCTCCCTTCTCTCCTCCTTAAGCTGACACTCAATAAATATCTGTTAAATAAATGAACTATTCTAGTTAATACAATATGGGGAAAAAAGAGGTATGATTGATTTTGGAGGTCTAACCCACTAAAATATACTCATTTACTTGGGCATTTTAAATTTCTCACTACTTTTCAGAAACTTAGCCACTGCCTAAATTCCAAGTCAAGTGCACTTGGAATGAATACTGTCCTGTCCTCACCATTTTTAGAGCTGGAGGGGACCTGATAGGATGTTCCTGCCCTAGGCTTTGATTTGTAAACAATGATGAGAGGAAAGTACAAGCTCCACAACAGCCCATACAGCTAGTGATTTTTTTGAGGTCCCATGTCTTGATCTTACTCATATAGATTCTTCATTTAATCTGTAAAATGTCCCTAAATGTTTAAATAGAGAAAAGTTTTAAATCATATATTGTAGAAACATGCTCCCTATTTCACACAGCCTGGAAAAGCCTCAGCTGCTTCCTACTCCAAGGACAAGGATTCACTGGATTGAGAATCTTTATCTTACCCAACTTCCTAATTAAGTGTGAACGAACTTAAGGCTCATTAAAGGGCAAGTGACAACCAAGATCACACAGTTAATTAGATAGGAAACTGGAATTCAGCCCCCAGTCACTGAGAACACGGCTTTTCCAGTGTGCCTATTTTCTGCTCACAAACACATGCAAAGTCTTTTATCTCATCAAACACACCACACCACCTCCCATTTTCTAAGCACTTTATTTCATGAGATCAATGGCAAGGGAAGAGGGGTGGTATTAGGAAAATCACATTAAAGCTTTTCAAGCAAATCTCCATTTTCTGATAAAGAGTTGAAGTTTCTGCCGAAGTAGCAGGAAATCAAGTTATCCAAAATGCTTGGTAGGACAATAGTCGTGGAATGGTGCTTGTCAACCAACAGTGATCACATAGAAGGCACTATGTGATCCTTGTGGGACTGCCACAACAAAGTGCCACAAATTAAGATGACTTAAACAACAAAAGTTCGTTCTCTTACAGTGCTAGAGACCACAAGTCCAAAATCAGGGTGCCAGCAGGGCCATGTTCTCTCTGAAGGATCTAAGGAAGAATCTCTCCTTGCTTTTTCCTAGACTCTGGTGGTGACTGTCCATCTTTGGTGTCCCTTGGCTTGTCGACATACCACTCTAATCTCTGCCTCTGTTGTCACCTGGTGTTCTCCCCTCATCTGTCTCTCTCTCTTCTTCTTATAAGGACACCACTCATACCAGATTAAAGACCCATACTACTCCAGTATGATTTTATCTTAACTATTTACACCTGCAACAACCCCATTACTAAATAAGGTCTGATATATTTCTTAGAGGACACACTTCAACCCATAACAAAGTTTCAAAGGACTAATAGGAGAGGGAAGAATGTGAGATGAAGATCAAGTAGAGGCAAACAAAGATTTTGGCTGCTAAGAAGAGCATAGCAATGGGGCAGTTGTGGGTGGGGGGATGCATAATGTCTAAGAGAGTTTTATTTTCTGTTTTTAAGATGAAAGATATTATACCAGAATTTGGATATTGATGGGAATAATTCAGTATAAAGGAAGAAATAATGATGCAAAGAAAAGGGAAGAATTGTAAGAGCAAAAGTCTTGTATGAGACCTTGGCAGTGGGACCCAGGGCACATGGGAGTGATCTTGAGATGGGAGTGGGTCAGTTCATCAACTGGTAGCAGGAAGAAAGGCCGAGTACAGAGGCACATGAGTTGGGTGAAGTACTAGAAGGAGATGAGATCATTTTCTTCTGTTCTGTTTTGTTTTTCAGTAAAGTGTGAAAATGAGGAGTGGTGAGGGCATGTTGTAGGTTGAGCAGACAGGAGAGGTGTGAGAAAGTCATTTCAGAGAGTAGGAGAGGAGACTGACCCAAACTTGAAAAGCATGGTTGTTTCCTAAGTTCTCTTTGGGAATGTCCAGGAGGGAAAAAAGATTGAGGGTGGAAATAAGGGAGACACCAGAGACCAAAGAGACAGAGATAGACTGTCCTGAAGAGAGGGAGATTGAGAGTACAGCAAAGTCATCAAATGCGGCCCACATGGGAAACTGAGACATAGGGAAAGACAAGCGTTCTCATCTTCTTGTCTGGAGCCCTCTCTCCATTTCCTCCAGAGCACTGGATTCATCAGTGTGCCACTAGCACTCCCACCCAAGGTTGTAGGGACTGGAGAAGGCTCAAAGCCCAGAATGGAAGGCAGCTGTGTCTATGCAACTTGGACAAGCAGGAAGCCTTGTCCTGAAGGGTTGGGCTGTAGACTTACCAGGCTGGTCCAGTTCTCACCAGAGGGCTCTCTGCAACCCTCTTCCTGAAGATCTTCGAGGGGAAATACAAAAAAAGGCAGGTTTTCAGTAAGTTATATCTCATTTGGGGTGTGTGGGTATGCCTACCATATTCCTCGCTTAACAAAAGTATGTTACACAATGGAGAAGCTACAGACAACAAGACAGATGCGGTATCTGCCTTCATGGAAAAGCAGTAGGGTGGGAGACAGTAACTAAGTAACCACGACATTAAACCCTAGTAAGGTCTGTGATGAGAAAATACAGGTGGTTGTTCCTGGGTTTATAGAACTCACCTCTAATGACATCTCTGACACCTTTCTTTGGGATCTGCATGGAGGCCCAAACTACCCACTGCCAGCCAATTCTAATCTCTGCTTCCCCTCACTTTGTCTCAGTTTCCAGGGTGGAATCAGCTACCCAGAACCACTTTTCCTGGGATCCATATTTCTGTAATTGTGGCAGCCCAACCTGTGGGGCTGTCTCCCCACCAATGCTGTCCTTTCACGGAACATTGTCTCAACACTACTTTTCAGAGTAGAATTCAAGGATGTGGAAAGCTTCATCTGCAATTCACCAACTCAGAACCTTTCCTTTCCTACCTGAGAAAGCTCAACTGACAAAGTAAGTTGAGCTCCTTAGAGAAAGGGGAGTCTTGGATCCCAGGTGATTGTTTTATGGAACGCAAAATGACGCTACCCTTCTCATCCACCCCACAGATCCTCCTCCAAACATGCGTATCAACCATACCCAGCCCAGGCGTTCTCTCTCTCTCTCATACTCTGGACCTTTGGACCTTTTAAAATATCTTTCCAGATCTTCTGACAAAGGATTACTAATAATCATTCAAAAACAACTTCTTGGTTTTGATTTTAGTTTCTGTTATCTTGCAGAAACAGGAGGTGATAGAAAGTGTAGTGAGTGGGGAAATCAAGAGATCTTGGTTAAGTGTGGGTTCTGGAATTGACAAACTATGTGACCTTGAACAATTTACTAAACTACTTTGAGCTTCATGTTTCTTGTCTGAAAGTAATTGGTCTAGAATCAATAATCCTCAAACTGTTTTTTATACTGAAACTATATTTTTAAAATGAAAATATTAAGTATTTAGAGGAAAGAATCCCCAAATATCACACAACTGCATCAACAGGGTTCTGCAGTGTAAGTTTATGGTTTGGGTAATCCACCTTTGCAGAATTATCTTTTTTTTTTTAAGATTTTATTTATTTATTTGACAGAGAGAGACACAGCGAAGAGAGGGAACACAAGCAGGGGGAGTGGGAGAGGGAGAAGCAGGCTTCCCGCTGAGCAGGGAGCCCGATGCGGGGCTCGATCCCAGGACCCTGGGATCATGACCTGAGCTGAAGGCAGATGCTTAACCAGCTGAGCTACCCAGGCGCCCCTGCAGAATTATCTTTTTAAGAACATAAATTTGATAATAACTTTCTCCCACTTAAAACCTTGATGATTTTCCATTGCCTAAAGCAGCAATTTCCCAAATTTCAGTACTAATACATCCCTTTCAAAAGTATTTCTGATAGGGATGCCTGGGTGGCTCAGTCGGTTAAGCGGCTGCCTTCGGCTCAGGTCATGATCCCAGAGCCCTGGGATCGAGTCCCGCATCGGGCTCCTTGCTCAGCAGGGAGCCTGCCTCTCCCTCTGCCTGCAACTCCCCCTTTCTTGTATTCTCACTCACTCTCTCGCCCATGCTCTCTCTCTCTAGCAAATAAAGTCTTAAAAAAAAAAAAAAAAGTATTTCTGATAGACCTGCATTCCCCAGTATATGTGTATTTATTTATTAATAAGTTACATACATATTAATTTATTTATTAATAAGTTACATTAATAATCATGTATTATGTGCATTATGAAATATGGACACAATTTTGAATTTTAAACAATGACATGAGGAAAAAGAAGCACTATGTTAAAAATATGAACAAGGTTGGGGGCGCCTGGGTGGCTCAGTCGGTTAAGTGTCCAACTCTTGATTTTGTCTCAGATCATGATCTCAGAGTCGTGAGATGGAACCCTGTGACTGGCTCTGCACTCAGCAGGAAGTCTCCTTGAGATTCTCTCTCTCTCCCTCTTCCTCTGCCCCTCCCCCTGCTCGTGCTCTCTCTCTCTCAAATAAATAAATCTAAAAAAAAAAAAATATGAGCAAGGTTAAAATCACAGGGTGTAAGACCCTCTACCTGGACTCATTTCCTCAAGCCTCCATTTATTGGCTGTAGAGATCATTAGTGCTACTCAGTACTTCTGGCTCTCTGAGACATGGTAGAACTGCACTTCTTGCTTTTCTCTGTAGTTAGACCATATGACCTGCTTTGGCCAATGTAATATGAGCAGGCAGAAGTGTTGTGCATCACTTCTGAGTAGGCGCTTTAAGAAATATATGCAGTTTTCCATGTTGTTTCATTTTTTCCCGCTTTACCAATTGTAGAAGCACAGGGTGAGATGGGGCTTCCAGCAGCCTGGATTGCTGAGTAGCTGCAATGAGTCCATACCATGACTGTCCCTACAATAAGTAGAGCTGCCCCAATGACTCCTGGGGAACATGTAGTGTGAGCAAGAAAGAAACTTCATTGTGTTGAGTCACCAAGACATGGGGCTTATTGGTTACCAGAGCACTACCTACCCTATCCTGGTTGATACAGTCAGCCAGGCAAGTTGTCTATCAATTCTCTTTGTATTTCAATTTCTTCATCATCAAAATCGGAAGACAATAGTAACTAGCTCATAGGTTTGTTGTGGAACTTAAATAAGTTAATATATGTAAAACATTTAGAACAATGCCTGGAACATGGTATGCACTCTGTAAGGGTTAGCTTTATTTATTTCTATTACAGAAGCCCTTTTGTTTTTACAAAAATATAATTAATTAGAACGCTTTTTAAAGCAAGAATAATGTGTGCAAACTCAAGCTAACTGGCACTCTATTTTCAATTTGTTCCAAAAATATTTTAGACAGCAATGTGATAAAACAGTCCTGATAGCCCACTGCAGCTGTCTCCTAATAAAAGGATCTCAAGCATTGTGTCCTCTAGGATTGAAAAGCACACATAAAAACATGATGCAGCTTCCCGATGAGCCAACTTTTATGATGGTAAATTATTTTAAAAATAATTTCATGCAACATAGATATTCTTTGGAGCAGAATACTATATTTTTTGTTTAAAGCATCAGGCTTTAATGCTATCTAATACATATAATAGGCTCTAACCACTGTGTACATTCATTTACACTTGTCCCCATTAGTGATCTGTCTTTTGACCCCTGCTCCTTCATCCTTCAAGGAATCTGGCATGTCTTGTGATAGAAAACAAACCTCTCTTGTGTAAAATAATTGGGACCAATCACAGCAACTGTGTCCACAAAGAGAAATAATCAACTGGATTTTTGTACCCATCTATCTTTTACATGTGTTCTCAGGATGGAACGAATATACTAGCAGGCAATCCTCCTTTCAGGTGTACTCAAACTTTGGATTACCAAGAAGTAACTTAGTATTTCTAGAGGTAAATATTTTACCCTTTCTTAAGGAAAATTTTTTAAAAATTAAGTAATCCCTAAAACTAGAAAATGAAGCCAGTGAGCCTAAATCTAAATGTGTATCCAGTTGGTGGCTAGACCACAAAGAAAAGAACTATTCCAAGTAACTCAAAAATCAGTATTTGGGATATACCCTACAGCCAAAAAGAACTGCAAGAAAAATTCTTAAATTGTTTTCAGTTACATTATGGTGTTAGCAGTAGTTTTCATATTGTTGTCCTAAAGCTGTTGTGGGTATATGGTAGGATAGAGCAAATGGGTAAGTATGTGATATTTTAATTTTATAAATCCCACTGTCATGCAGAACCTGGATTCTTAGCATGGAGGAAGGAGACCCAGATGTAAGATCAAAAAGATTAAGACTCTGCAGAGCTAAATTTGATTTGGAAATATCAGTATGAACCCTTGATATATTTTATGTTTTTTTTAAAAAAAAGTCAAAGAAACAATGAACAACTTAGTAACAATCAGCCCCCCTAGTTACAAGATTGTGGTCTCCAAATGCTACTTTTCAGTAAAAGAAACCAAAATTCTCTACAGAAATAATGATTCTAGGTCCAAAATATACAAGATGAACCAAACAACTCAAAAGCTGACTCAAATAGACTCCTACATTCAAAAGAAGTGAAAAAGTATACATCCAAAATAATAAAGAATGCAATTAGTTAAAAGATACCAAATATATTTAAATATATAATATCGTACAGTTTTTTCTTTTTTTTTTTTTTTTTAAGATTTATTTATTTGAGAGAAGGGCGGGGAGGAGCAGAGGGAGAGGGAGAGAGAATCCTCAAGCAGACTCTGCTGAGTGCAGAGCCCGACACAGGGCTCGATCCCATGACCCAGAGATCATGACCTAAGCCAAAATCAAGAGTCAGCTGCTTAACCAACTGAGCCATCCAGGTGCCCCATACTGTTTTTGTTTTTGTTTTTTTTTAATTCAGTAGTTATCTTTGGAGATTTCTCATTTCTGAAAACTGACAAATTAAGGAAGAGAACCTAGCACCTATTCTGTCTTTTCTATAAGAAATATAGCTCTCGCCAATGAAATAGTAAGGGGAAATTTCTCTTCATAAAGTATTCTGGCTAGTAAAATAAAAAGTATGACATAGACCATCAGCATTTTAAAAATACTAGTAAGTTAGTAGAGAAACATGTTATTGATGCTACAAGGTCACAAGCAGCAAAATCTAAACCATGGAAAACTTTACAAGACCAACAACCTGTTTTATTTGATAGATAAACTGAAAGGGATACATAACAAGAGATGGAAGTAGAATTTATATGTTAAAAAAGACTTAAGAAATATATCCACTAATCACACTATGTAGACCTTATTTGAATCCTGGTTCAAGCAAATCAAACTTATGATACCACTGGAAATTTGAAGTCTGAGTTCTCTAAATTCAACTAATCAGCAGAAATGGGTGCCAAAGATTCTTCTGAGAATATAAGCCCATAAGGAATTTGCAGAAATCCTGGGAGGACATTGGACTTTCCAAGATTCATGGGAGGGTACTGTAGTTCAAAGCTTATGTCAAGGCCCTTCCACCCCATGGACCCCAAAATATGCCTCAATCATCCTTCCTCAACCTAAGTGACTATATAACCAATTTGACAAGGCAGGGGCTCTGCCCCCAGGAGGCCAGAGCGGTACTTTGAACCCTGTCATTACCTACCATGTGACTTATGACCAGACATTCATTTATTTGGACTTCAGTTCTCACATTTGTAAAATGGGAATAACTTCCAGTTCTGAAAATGACTATGATTCTATACTGTCTCTGGTATTGTGAATTGGGGTTGGGTGACCAGCTGTGAGCAGGATGAAACTCAAAGATAACTCTGCAGGTGTTGTGTACTCTCTAGTCTTGGCATCCTCAGAGAGGCATGCTTTGGCCAGAGCAGAGATAGACACTCAGCAGGGATAGTGGTCCAAGGGGATATCCCACTTCCTATTGTTCTTCATTTCTACGGGAGTGAAGTCTCTTCCTGGATGAGGACCCTCAGTGAGAGAGCAGTCCTGCTCTGGGGCAATAAATATTTTGGGCTCAGCTACCAACTTGTCCAAGCTTAAGCTCCAGCTGTTTAGGGGATTATTAGGAAATGCCAGAGGCCTAGAACCTGGAGGCCTTGGGAGTCCTAAACTTGTGGGAAGCTGAGTTAGGAAATAACCTTTCCCTCTGGGACAAGAGATGTCCCTGGTCTTAAGGGAATTTAGGACCTGGAAGAGGTGGAAATCTCCATCTCCACTACCTTGTTGCTAGTCAATGCAGAGAGAGCTCACAGGCCAGGTCCATTTACCTGCCCATTCTGCTTATCTCCACAATTAGGTATCTATTTAGGTGATTTATTTAAAGTTTGCCATTTATTCATAACACAGTTTTTTTTTTTAAGTTTCTAACATGGGAAAGGAGCTAGAGATATAGCATGATTCATAGAGTTTTCTTTCTAGAAAGCAGAGGATCTATAATTTTCTGTTCATTTCCCGATGTTTTCTCAAATGCCTTGTTCTAATGGTATAAAAGAGTATGGATTCTTCACCTCATTTTCTCTCATCTCTCTATCTCTATAATGTTTCTTTGTAAAGTGAATAGATTGAAACTGCTAGATTCTAAAGAGCTTTTCAGGGCAAGCTTCTAGTTTCTGTTGGGCTGAAAGTCTTACTGCATGAACATTATGATGATTGTACTGTATTATTTTCCAAGTAGCAATAATTGCGCCTCACATAAACCTCATTGGCTACGGTACGGCCACTGAGCAAACTACTAGCCCATTCTATGGTGAAGGTTCTGAATGAAATGACACCTGGAGAAGAGTCTTTTGGGTAAAAACTAAACTCAGAAGGACAGCTCTAGGGAGAGGACATAAGGGAACTAGAATTTCTTTGCCCTGATTTTAGAAACTTCCAGATGTTTCTGAGATAAGTCCTGAAGAGTCAGTATCAACCTGATGCTCTCTACCCACAGACATGCCAAGAAGTAGGAAGTGGAATCACAGGTAAGGTGCTGCAAAATCATAGCAATTTGGGTTAGGATACAGGTGTTTCAAGGCAATGTGACTTCAAAAAGATGATGAGGCCTTAAGCCCTGGGAACAGCTGGTCTGATCAGATCAGAAGGTATTTCTGAGAAATTGGACCCTATCTTATATCTGTGCCTATTTTCCCATTGGTTTTTTCCTTAGCAACCAATTAAATCCTGGGAGGCTCACAGCTTATTGTACTAAAGGGAGCCAATGAAATTGCTTCTAGTCATATTAACTGTGATATATAATTTTATAGTTTGGGGTAGAAACAATGCTCCCCACCCCCATAGCATCCCTAAATGCAATGCCCGCCTCTACATTCCTGTTAGTGGGGAGTTTCTTCTCAACCCACAAGACTCTCTTTCTCTCCTGAACGTACAAAGATCTCTGATGTGGCAACTCTGCTCTATCTAGAGAGGTTTCGCAAACTTCGGTCTTAGAGGAGGGCTTGGGTTCTAGAATCTTTTCCCTCCCAAGACTTCAGAACTCTTTCTGCAAACTGCTCCACTCCTTCCCAGAGCTGTGCATTACTAATGACGGACTAAGGTGATAGAAAAGGTTTGATTATTTTTTCCCTAGGGCAAGGGGTGGCTGCTCACTTTATACTTGTTTAACTAAGAGGTTCTTGCCCCGGGATCCCACAAAGAGCAAAAGAGCTCTAACTCAAAGCCACTTTTTGACTTTTCCTAGCAAGCAGCTGTTGGCAGCTTCAGTGGTTAAGGCATGGATTTAGGCACAGCATCACCCAGTGCCCCAACACCCCTGTAGGGCCAGACCAGTGCACTTAGGAAGGTTGCATGCAGGTAGCAAGGGAAATCCAGAAAGAGCACAGCAGGAGTCCGAGTGGGCTGCTGGGTCCCTCTCTTTCCCAGGCTGCAAAACTGCAAGACTTCCTTGTGGTCTTAAGTCTTTGAGAATCAGAGTTTTAGTTTATTAAGAAGTTGTTTTACGGTCCACACATTTTCTTCAGAAATGAGAGAAGAGCGTTCAATTGGTCTCGTTACTTTTTTTGAGTCATCTCTAAGTACATTTTTATAATTAGTGAACTGTGAAATAATCACATAGACCCAACAGGGAGTTGAAGATGTAAAGTAATTCTTTAGAAAATAACTTTTTTTGCAATATAAATAATTTTTTTTTCCAAATTCTTCCAGGTCCCTATTCTTCCAACATATCTATAGTTGGACTATTTTAATTAGGCAATGGGGACATGTTGTAGGTGCTTGATCTAGGAAGTGGACTGGAGGATGTGTCTTCTTTTAAGTAGCACATTTATTATGTTACATGTCCTAGGTTAAAGGCCCAGAAGAGTAACCTTTCAATAGAGAGAACTCTGAGCTGGAAATATGGCTCTCAACCCAGTCCTGTGCCCTTGGAAAAAGTATTTTAAACTCTTCCTCCACTTGTCCAACTATAAATTGGGATAATAATGCCTGTTCTACTTACTCTACAGAGATGTGTGTATTTTTTTACCATAAATCAAGATGGATGCTCCCATATGAGAAAGAGAAAAGAAAGTATAAAGAGCAACTTGAGAAAATGAGCGAGAGTAAGTGTGTTAAGTGTTGAAGGGAAGTAATGAGGACACTACAAGTGCTTCTGTTGTGGTGGAAAAGCAGGACCAGTTATATGCAGGGCAACAAGAGATTTTTTTTTTTTAAGATTTATTTATTTGAAAGAGAGCACGGGGAGGGGGGCACGGGAGGATGGGGGAAGAGGACCAAAGAGAGAAGGAGAGAATCTCAAGCAGATTCCATGCTAAATGTGGAGCCCAATGCAGGGCTCAATCCCAGGACCCTGAAATCATGACCTGACCTGAAATCAAGAGTCAGAGGCTCAACCCACTGAGCCACCCGGGTGCCCCATCAAGAGATTTTTTTAAAGAAGGTAGAATCTGCCTCAAGCTGCCTGGTGGGGGGAGTGCAACTTCATTCAGAACAAAAATAAAAAGTGTCCCTTTGTAAACTTTGTCTCATGTGATCCCACATCTCTCCCCAGAGGTAAGTACTGATATTTGTTTGGGATTATCCTTCTAGAACATTCCTATGCAGTTACACAAGTATATGTACATGCATAACTAAATTAAAAATTTAAAACTTTATTGCAGGAAAAGAAACTTCTAAAACAAGTGTTTTAATAACTCAAAACTGCACAAAGGCTTTTGGGACCCTGTATCTTTTACATCATTTTAACTCTGAATTTTGGTTAATTCCATCATTTTCATTAGTATTTGAATTTTAATTACAATTTAACTCACATTGATTAAATTTCCAAAGTGAATTCTATTACCCATACTTTAATATATGATAAATTTTCTATACAATGCAGTTATACTTTCATATGTTACATTTGTGTTAGAAAAGTCATTCGAATCAGGATTATTTTCCATTTGCCTTGTCACCTTCTCAAGGTTTTGTTCATTGATTGCTTTTGTTTATCATATTTCATAGAGTTTTGACAATGTGAAATTTGTTCTGTATCTTCTATTTTACTTTTATAAAATCCAATTTTCTTGTGTTAAAATTTGCAGATCCAAAACTTGCCAAGATTTTAGTTTTCCTGTCCATATTTGGCAATAGTAAGTCTCACATTGTGCAGTTTTAGCCTTTGTCGATTTTATTCTCTGTTGGTTCTTTCGATCAGCAGTGTTTGTTATGAGTTGAATAATCACTGACTGTTTGCATTTGATTCTCAGATAATCCATGAGAGAAGTGCAAGCAATTCCTCCCCACTTGTGTTTCAGAATTGCTCTACTGCTTGAATTATTCTGTTACACAACTCATCCTATTCATCTCTTTGAATACCATTGTGGAACACACATCAAGCAGTAGAGTTAAAAAGACATTTGAAATGCCTTGAGCTGCTACAAGAAATAAGAAACAACACTGACCTGTTTACATGTATAGAGAAAAGAAATAATGTGGCATCTCTACATGCCAGCTGGTTGGTAAATGATGTTACAGTGAATTCAGAACTATGCCATCTACTGCCATTTCCAATGGAGGCATTAATGTGGCAGGGAGGCTCGGGGTGGCATCCGGGACCAACTTATACATGAGGCACGGCCAGCCCATGGCTAGGACTCCAATACTTTAGGGGCCCACAAAAATGTTTTAAGTTCTTTTAAATTCAGAAGGCAAAAGAATCAACTTTTGGGTTGAAAAAAGTTTTATATATAATACTAATATATTCATCTTTATACTAATGCAGTTATAAAATATAATTTTTAAAAATAAAAATTTAAAATATAACTTTTAATTTGTTTTGTTTTTTGTTTGTTTGTTTGTTTTTGTTTTTTGGGTTTTTTTTGAAGGGAAGAGGCCTACAAAGGTAGAAGTGCTCAGGGCCCGTAAAAATCAAAATGCTAGCCTCTTGGCATGAGGGCATCAAATTGGTCCAGAAGCACATACCACACACCTAAAGAGTGAAAGAGAGTTCTTAGGGACAAGCATTTCAGAACATGACAAAAATAAAGCTTGCTTATTGAAAAATATTCAACATTCACATGACCAGTATTTTCTTATTTTTCTTCCAGGGAATAAAAGCTCAAATACCATACTGATTCAAAGCCAGATCCCTGGCTATCCTGGCCCCTGGTGGGCCCCAGCACATCAGATCTTTAGCCCATGTGTCTGGGCTTGGCCTTGAACAGACAAAGCCCTGGCAGACCCACCTACGGCCAACTGGGTCATGCTCAGAGAAATCATATTTTACACGGTTCTGTCACTGGGTACCTGACACAGGGGCCCTCAATCAATATTGAGTGAATTGCCTTCCCTACTCTGGTAAGAGTGGAAGCTGATAAGGAATACATATTATTAATAGTTGTATATATGATGTCAGAAAAAAAATTTCTCTCTGATAAAATTTCTGTGAGAACTGAAAATAAAACAATTTCTTCAGAGGAACTATGAAGTACTTTCCTCCCATTATTTTCTGTTGTTGGTTCACTACCTTTTCTTCCCTCCCACTTTCCTCTTTGGCACTTCTTCCCTTGTATGAAGTCAGGCATCTGGAAAGAATTTTAGGGGCATCAGAGCCAGTGGGAACATGCTCTTTGCCTTCTGGGTTAGGTCACTCCCGTTTCTTATAATTTCTCCCCTAAACCAAACTATCAGAGTTTGACAATTCCTGCTCCTATCTTCCAGAAACAACAGATCCATTCTTCTACCTCTCTTTCTTTTTTCTTTTCTCTTAAAGGGCACCAGCTCTGAGTTCCCACCAATTTCAGGCCTGTTTGGACCCTCTGAGGTAGCCAAAAGCAGTCCCCATCCAGTTAATTTTGCCAACATGCTCACATTCCTTCCATTTCAGTGTCATTACAAGCATTCTAACTGCTTAAGACTCCACTGTTCTTTCAAATAGTTCTATACCATAGATGTGACCTCAGAGTTATTTACCATTCACTCTTTGATTACATCACAGCTTGGCAATTTGACCTTTTCTCCCACTAGTTGGAAGCAGGAGTTTTGTTCAGTAAATAAATAAGTAGCTTTCCTTATAAGCAAGCAATAGGGAGACAGGGTGAGAGGAGGTTATGCTATGATTAATGAATTGTTTGCTTTTGAATCAAGATAAACTGGCTAATCTGGATGGGCTATGGATCTGCAACCTGATGTTCAGCAACCCATAGAAGCCCTTTGGAGTTCATACAACTGCTCTTCTCACCAGATGATACCGCTGATATTCTTGGCGCCAAACATCACTTCAAAAGTAAGACAAGGCATATTTTAAAACAAGCATTGGTGAGGATGTGGAGGAATTAAACCCCTTGCGCCCTGTTGGTAGTAATGAAAAATGGTGCAACCCCTATGTAAAACAATATGGAGGTTTCTCAAAAAAGTAAAAATAGAACTACCATCAATCCCACATATGGGTATTTACCAAAAGAACTGAAACCAGTACCTCAGAGAGATATTAGCACTCCTATGTTCACTGCAGCATTATTCACAATAGCCAAGAAGTAGAAACAGGGTAAATGTCAATCAGCAGAGGAATGGATAAAGAAAATGTGGTATATATACAGAGTAGACTATTATTCAGCCTTAAAAAAGAAAGAAATCCTGGGACACTTGGGTGGCTCAGAGGGTTAAGTGTCTGCCTTCGTCTCAGGTCATGATCCGAGGGTTCTGGGATCAAGCCCCACATAGGGCTCCTTGCTCAGCAGGGAGTCTGCTTCTCCCTCCGCCCCTCCCCCTCCACTCTCGTGCTCTGTCTCTTGCTCTCTCTCTCTCTCTCTCAAATAAATAAATAAAATCTTTAAAGAAAAAAAAAGGAAGGGAATCTTGTAACATGTGACAACATGGATGAACCTTGAGGATATTATGCTAAATGAAATAAGCCAGTCATGGAAAGATAAATACTGCGTGATTCCACTTATATGAGGTAACTAAATTGTCAAATTCATTAAATCAAAGAATGGAGTGGTGATTGCTAAGGGGATGGGGAGAGAGGAAATGAGGAGTTATTAGTCAAGGGGCACAGAGCCTCAGTTAATCAAAGTGATTAAACTCTATGGATCTGCTCTAAAACATTGTACCTACAGTCAACAATGGTGGCACACTTAAAAATTTGTTATGAGGGTAGATTTCAGGGCACCTGGATGGCTCAGTTAAGGGTCTGACTTGATTTTGGCTCAGGTCATGATCTTAGGGTCGTGAGGTCAAGCCCCGCAGCAAGCTCCTCCCTCAGTGGGGAGTCTGCTCAAGATTCTCTCTCCCTCTTCCTCTGCCCCTACTCCTCCTAAAATAAATAAACAAATTTTTTCTAAAGAAAAAAAAGAGGGTAGATTTCATGTTAAGTTTCTTACTATAATAAAATAAAACTCAAAAAAAAATCAGACAAGGTATATTTTGAATTGAGTCTCCACCCACCACCAAACATTTCAGTAGAGTAAGAAAGGCAAATAAGTACAAGTGGCAATTTATATAAACACCTCCTCACACCACTGAGTTACAGGAAGGTGATACACCACTTGACAAAGTTCTTTTTCCACCAGATGATCTCACAGGAAAGACCCTGCTTTTGTTACTTAACAGTGTATCTTAAAGATGTTACTACACAAATAACTTCCTCACACTTTTTAAAAAATAGACTTTATATTTTAGAGCAGTTTTAGATTCAAGCAAAATTCAGCTGAAACTATAGAGATTTCCCATATACCCCTAGTCTCCACACCTACACAGCCTCCCCCACCATCAGCATCCCCCACCAGAGTAGCACATTTGTTACAACTGAACTACCTACATTGACACACCATTATCACCCAAAATCCACAGCTTAAGTTAGGGTTCATCCTTGGTGTTGTATGTTCTATGGTGTATGTTCTATGGGTTCGGACAAATGTATAATGACATGTATCCACCATTACAGTATCACACAGAATGGTTTCACCGCTTTAAAAAATTTTTGTGTTCTGCCTTTTCACCCTCTCTTCATCCCTAATCCCGGGCAACCACTGATCTTTTTACTGTCTCTATAGTTTTGGTTTTTCCATAATGTCATATAGTTGGAATCATACAGTATGAGCTTCCTCAGATTGACTTCTTTCACTTAGTAATATGCATTTAAGGTTCCTACATGTCTTGAAATCTCTTTTTTTAGTGCTGAATACCGACCATTCTGTTGTGTGGACATACCCTAGTTATGCATTTGCCTACTGAAGAACATCTTAGTTGCTTCAGTTTTAGCAGTTATATATAAAGCTGCTATAAACATCCATGTACAGGTTTATGTGTAGACAACCTCATACATTTTTACAGCTATATAGTTTTGCCTTATGAGCATATGCCATTATTTTTTGTACCATTCCTCTACTGATGAACATTGAAATTATTTCCAGTCTTTTACTGCTACAAACAGTATTGCAGTGAAAAACTTTGTACATGTATCATGTCACATGTGTGCAAGTGTATCCTTAAGATAAATTCCTTCAAGTGGAATTTCTGGGTCAAGGGATATAAGCATGTTGTAATTTTGATGTATATTGCCAAACTGACCTCCACAGAGGTTGTAAAAATGTACCCTCCTACCAGCAATGTGTGGGAGTGCCTGTTCCCCTGGGGCTTCTGTTGTTCTTTCCCAAGTGAAATCTTTCTTCATCCTTTCCTTCCCATGGCCTTTGCAGGAATTGGAGACCCGTCGCCCATTGACCCTGCACAGTACCAGCCATGTTTATTTCTTTTCTGTGTGTTGTTGGTCGTGGTCATGGATTCAAAGACCTTGGAAGACAGAAGTATCCCTGTCAAAATACCTTCCGTTGAGAGTCTTATAATGAATATAGCTACTACTGTAGAGATATTTCAAGAAGACTATAAAATTTAAAAGACAAAATAATTTTCATGTATTTGCTAAGAAGCTCTCAGTGAATGCATAGACATCTCACCACAGTATGATGTAAGTTCTACTATTTTCTGTGATAGCTGTTTCCTGTGAAAAGTCCATAATGTAAAAACTTGGACGGTCTCTAACTACACCCCCTACATTGCCTTTTGGAGTAGAGCTGCTGTCTGAACAAAAATGCATTAAAACTTATTGATGCTAGTGAGTTTAAGGAGGCCTGAGACTCTATGAATGTGGGCCTAAGTACAGCCCCCTTTTCAACCTCCCAGTCTCATTATCTCCGTTCGAGTGAATAATGCCATATATATAATGAATATAGCAATGTGGTGTTAGAACTACTTTTACATCCATTGTAAGTTCTTTTTGAATTCTGATATCTTCACACTAGAACTCCCCATGTAGACAGAAAATCTCCCAAGCAACCAACCGAATTGAGGCTTTACACCCAGCCATTTCTTTGCCCAGGACTATGTCAGATGTATCATTGTGTGAGAGGCAGTCTCCATGGTGGTCCTCAATGACCCCTACCTCCCTTGCACTCATGCCTTTATTCAATTCCCTTTGAGGAGGGTTGGATTTTATGACTCACTTCTAACAAAAAGAATAGGACATTTAAAACATTAGGTTATAAATGACCACAGTTTTCTCTCTTGGGTCATTTCATCTCTTATTCCCTCTTAGATCCCTCATTTTGGGGAAAACCAGCTTCCATGATGAGTGCTGCCCTACAGACAGGTTCATGTGCAGAGGAAATGAGGAAGGCCTGTGGCAGCCAGTGTGGAACTGAGGCCCTCAGTCCAATAGCACATGAGGAACTGAGTGGGCTTGAAGGCAGATCCTTCCATCTCATGTGAGCCTTGATGTGACTTAGGCCCTGACCAACAACTTCACAGCAACCTCCTAAGAGAAACTGAGCCAGAAGCACCCAGCTGAACTCTCCTTGGATCCCTGGCTCTCGAGACTCTGAGTTAACAGATGCAGTTGTTTTAAACTGCTAAATGTGGGGGTGGTTTCTTATGCAGCAATAGATCACTAATACACCTCATTACCAGAAACTGTCCTACCTTCTAGAAAGAACAATACAGAAATGATCAGGAGATCCAGATGGTCACCTGTTTGTGATAATTTTTAACAAATCATGTAGTTCCTTTTCTCCTCTCAATTAAAAAAGCAACAATAATTACCTGTTTCAGGAAATTAGGAAATCTTGGGAGGAGGAGAAGAGGTTCTTTCTTATTCTCTCTATCCTAAGAGAATTCCTAACTTAAAGAAAAAAGAAATGAAAAACCTCTTGCCACTGAATTTCTTAGTACTGTCACAAATAAGCAGTGACTCCTTAATAAGCATTTAATAATTTTCACTAATGATTCATAAGCCTCTTGAGGATTCCTGAATATAGTGAAAATATTTTAGTGCCACTGGCTCAACCAAAAATCCACAGTGGTAACAGGTTAATGAATCAATCAATATTAATCAATCAAGGGGAGCCTGGGTGGCTCAGTCGGTTAAGCATCTGCCTTCAGCTCAGGTCATGATCTCAGGGTCCTGGGATCAAGCCTCATGGTGAGCTTCTTGCTTAGCAGGGAGCCTGCTTCTCCCTACTCTTTGACCCCCCCCCCCACTTGTGCTCTCTCTCTCTCTCAAATAAATAAATATAATCTTTAAAAAAATAATAATCAATAAGAAATTTTAAATGTATTAGTCTTCTACTTAGTATGCATCAGGCACTGTGGTAAGAAGTTTATATACTTTATTTCATTAAATCCTAAAAATCCCATGATATAGGTATTATGGACTGTATGTTTGTGTTCCCACCTCAAAATTCATATGTTAAAACCCTAACCCTCAGTGGCGTGGTATTAGGAGGTAGGGCCTTTGGGAGGTAATTAGATCCTAAGGATGGAGCCCTTATGATGGAATTAGTGCCCTTATAAAAAGAAACACAAGAGAGCTTAAGAAGGCAGTCTAAAAACCAGGAAGAGGGCTCTCACCATGCTGGTACCCTGATCTCTGACTTCCAGCCTCCAGAACTATGAGAAATAAATTTCTGTTGTTTAAGTCACCCTGTCTGTGGTATTCATGGGATGGCAGCCCAAGCTGACTAAGACAGTAGGTATCATGGTAGTTACCACTTTCTTTATAGACGCAGGGAAGATGCATGCTAGATTACTTAAGTGATACAGATTTAATGCAAATATATATAAAACATGAGGTAGTGTGGAAGCTAACCCCATCAACCACGCTATCATCTCAGTACCCTCAAATCCCCACCATGCAGTATGCAGTGGGAATTATGGTTACCAACAAGTTGCTCATCATTCTTTGCAATGGCTACCTTAGCTCAAAGGAACTGCCTTCTCATTGTTCTTCTAGCATCTATTAATCATAAATGGGAGGATGTGGTTGGGGCAGTTTGTACCAATCTAGTATTGGTTGAATATTAACCTCACTGGTCAAATATCTTGCTCAGCCATCTTAGAGACAGTCAGTTTAGCTCATGTTCAATTCATAAGTAGTAGCCTGTGTCCAATAAATTGCCGTTTTGTCTAATTAACTGTAACAAGAGCAAGAGGTGTAGTCTCACTTAAAAAGAAAATGGCATAAGTCATAGTGGCTTTTGCTGGAAAAAAACAGTTGGATCCACTCTCCTTCAAAAGTAGCTATGTTAGAGAAAGCATTCCAGGTTTTATGGACTTCTGCTGCAGTCCATTCAAGTACAATTACTATCCCCATGTAGCAAGATAGTGTTTTAATATGTCAATAGCCAGGGTCCTTTTCAAGTATTCCCTGTTACCCATGACCCTTCCCTATTTAGCCAGCTAGATATGGAGGATCCATTGCCTGTAGAGAAGTCAGAGCCTACTGTAGAGAACAAAAATAAAATGTTAATTCTTTTTTATGAGCTTCAAAATCTGAGGTCCTGATGTGAGACAAAAGAGTTGGAAGATTTCATGAGAAGAATACATTTTCTGTCCACTGGATATTACATAAAAATTCCTTGGGTTAGCAGGGAAGCAAGGATACAAATAAAAAATAAAAAGCACTACTAAGGGAGTCTGATAAGGGATACTGCACTCTCTCTCCTCTTATTAACGTGTTCTATCACAGTGATTAATTTGCGAATGTTGAACCTCCCTTGCAGCCCAGGGATAAATCCCACTTGGTTGTGGTGGATGATCCTTTTAATGTCTTGTTGGATCCTATTAGCTAGGATTTTGTTGAGGATTTTGGAAGCCATATTCATCAGGGATAGTGGTCTGAAATTCTCCTTTTTGATGGGGTCTTTGCCTGGTTTGGGGATTAAGGTAATGCTGGCCTCATAGAATGAGTCTGGAAGCTTTCCTTCTCTTTCTATTTTTTGAAACAGCTTCAGGAGAATAGGTATTATTTCTTCTTTGAATGTTTGGTAGAATTCCCCAGGGAGTCCATCAGGCCCTGGACTCTCATTTTTTGGGAGGTTTTTGATCCCTGCTTCAATCTCATTACTGGTTATTGGCCTATTCAGGTTGTCAATTTCTTCCTGTTTCAGTCTTGGGAGTTTATAGGTTTCCAGGAAGGCATCCATATCATCCAGGTTGCTAAGTTTATTGGCATATATTGTTGATAATAATTTCTAATAATTGTTTCTATTTCCTTGGTGTTAGTCGTGATCTCTCCCCTTTCATTCATAATTTTATTAATTTGGGTCCTTTCTCTTTTCTTTTGGATAAGTATGGCCGGTGGTTTATTGATCTTATTAATTCTTTCAAAGAACCAGCTTCTAGTTTCGTTGATCTGATCTACTGTGTTTCTGGTTTCTAATTCATTGGTCTCTGCTCTAATCTTAATTATTTCTCTTCTAATGCGTGGCTTAAGCATCGTTTTTGCCTTTTCTTAGTTCTTTATGGTGTAGAGTTAGTTGGTGAATTCGGGATTTTTCTATTTTTTTGAGTGAGGCTTGGATGGCTATGTGTTTCCCCCTTAGGACCGCCTTTGCAGTATCCCATAGGTTTTGGACCGATGTGTTTTCATTCTCATTGGTTTCCATGAATTGTTTAAGTTCTTCTTTGATTTCCTGGTTGACCCAAACATTCTTGAGCAGAGTGATCTTTAGCTTCCAAGTGTTTGAATTTCTGCCAAATTTTTTCTTATGATTGAGTTCCAGTTTTAAAGCATTATGGTCTGAGAATATGCAGAGAATAATCTCAATCTTTTGGCATTGGTTGAGACCTGATTTGTGACCCAGTATGTGGTCTATTCTGGAGAAAGTTCCATGTGCGCTTGAGAAGAATGTTGTTTTAGGGTGGACTATTCTGTATATATCTATGAGGTCCATATGGTCCAGTGTGTCATTCAAAACTCTTGTTTCTTTGTTGATTTTCTACTTAAATGATCTGTCTGTTGCTGAGAGTGGAGTATTGAGGTCTCCTACAATTAACATATTGTTATCAATATGACTTTTTATTTTGGTTAACAATTGGCTTATGTAGATGGCTGCTCCATGTTGGGGGCATAGATATTCACAATTGTTAGATTTTCTTACTGGATAGACCCTTTAAGAATGATATAGTGTCCTTCTGTGTCTTTAGTTTAAAATCTAATTTGTCTGATATAAGAATTGCTACCCCAGCTTTCTTTTGAGGTCCATTGGCATGGACGATGGATCTCCATCCCTTCACTTTCAGTCTGGATGTATCTTTAGGTTCAAAATGAGTCTTTTGTAGATGGCATATGGATGGGTCCTGTCTTTTTATCCAATCTGCAACCTTGTGCCATTTTATGGGAGCATTTAGGCCATTCACGTTGAGAGTGATTATTGAAAGATGTGAATTAATTGTCATCATGTTGCCTGTGAAGACGTTGTTTTTATAGATTGTTCCTGTAAATTTCTTTTCTATATCACTCTTGGGGTCTTTCTCCTTTTATAGAACTCCCCTTAATATTTCTTGCAGGGCCGGCTTAGTGGTCACATATTCTTTCAGTTTCTGCCTGTCTTGGAAGTTCTGCATCTCTCCATCCATTCTAAATGACAGCCTTGCCAGATAAAGTATTCTTGGCTGCATGTTCTTCTCATTTAGTACCCAAGACCTTTCTGGCTTGCCAGGTCTCTGTGGATAGGTCTGACATTATTCTGATGTTCCTCCCTCTGTACGTAAGGAATCTCTTCCCCCTAACTGCCCTTAGGATGGTTTCCTTGGTTCTAAGATTTGCGAGTTTTACTATTACATGCTGTGCTGTTGGCCTGTTTTCCTTGATCTTGGGAGGGGTCCTCTCTGCTTCTAGGACACAAATGTTTGTTTCATTCCCCAGATTAGGGAAGTTCTCAGCTACAATTTGCTGAAATATATCTTCTAGTCCTCTCTCTCTATCCACCCCTCCAGGATTCCAATAATTCTGACATTGGACCATTTCATGGTGTCACTTATTTCTCTGATTCTATTTTCATGGATTCTGAGTTGTTTTTCCCTGGCCTCCTCTTTTCCTTTTTTCTCTATTATTTGGTCTTCTAGGTCACTAATTCATTCTTCTGCCTCGCTTACCCTAGCTGTTAGATTATCTAGATTGGATTGGATCTCATTGATAGCATTTTTAAGTTCTGCCAGTTCAGCTTTCATTTCTGCCCTTAGAGACTCTATGTTGCCATTAATCGATTTCTCCATTCTAGCTATTGTCTTCACAATTGCTACCCTGAATGCCATCTCCGACATCTTGGTTATATCTGTATCCATTTGTAAATCTGTGGCAGAAGTCACAGTCTCTGAGTCTTTTCCTATTTGGGGGGTTCCTCCTCCTAGTCATTCTGTTGAGGGGTGGTTGAGGGAATGTACAGAGTCCAAATTATTGACCACAACCCAAGCAAGATGCACCTGTTTTCTTAGGACCTTAGGGTTGCTGGCCTCTTGTTTTCCCAGCCTGCCTTCTGGGGGAGGGGCCTGCCATGCTGTTACTCAGGCAACCCTGTTTGGGCAGAGTTGCCCTGCCCCCTGTGGCAGGGGATGGGCTCAGCAAAAACTGGTTTTTGGGGGCTTTTGTTCTCCGGTGGCTTTCCCCGGTGGCTTTCCATGTCTTTTCCAAGAGTCAGAGCAGAAGAGACCATTTCCAACCCTCTGCCTCAGAGCGGAGAGATCGCAGTCTGTTCTTCAGTGAGCTCTCCAGGCCACACTATCTCTGTTTCTGTCTGTGCTGCTATAACCTGCAGCGTCCTGAGTTGTGCGCCCCTCAGCAGTGCTCCCAGTCCTCACCTCCAGGTCAGGGCATGTCTTTGCCCTTTGTGCCTCTAAAACCGCCAGCTGCCCCCAGTTCCCACTCATGGCCCCGCCACTCTGGGTTTCCGACCGGCGGGCTGCCCTAAAGTCCTTTCTAAAGTCTGTGCCCCATCCCCAGCGTGGGAGGCTATCGCTCACCAGAGGTGTTGGATCCTGACTACTCAGCCACCTCCCTCTTCCATTTATCCTTGGATATCTGCCCGCAGAATCACGGCTCCCCCCTTTGTACCTCGAAACCAACCACCTGCGATATTCTGTTTGTAGAGATCCAGATCTATCTTCTTACATCTCAGGCTGATTTCGTGGGTGTTCAGAGTGGTCTGATAGATATCTAGCTCAATTCCAGGGACCAGTTGGAATAGGGTTCCCTACTCCTCCGCCATCTTTCCCCCCATAAGGATACTTTTAAAACAAATAAAACTACCATTACCATACTAAAATTGTTTTAAAATAATTCTTTCACATCATCAACTAATCAACCAGTGTTTAGATTTATAATTATCTCAAAATTTCTAATTTTTTGTAGTTTGTTAGTTTGAATCATTTTCCAAAACACACTGCAATTGGTTGATATATCTAAATCTCTTTTAATCTGTACATTCTGCTTTCATCTTTTTTCCATGCAATTACTGGCTGAAGAAAACTGGTCGCTTGTCTTGTAGAATTTCCCACAGTCTGTATTTTGCTGATTGCATTCCTGGGTGTTGTTTAACATGGCCCCAGGTCCTCTGGGTTTTCTGTAATTAGATCTAGAAGAATTCTTCATAGGTGGTGTCAGTTCTTCCAATAGGTAGCACATAATATTTGGTTGTCTCTTTTCTGGTGAAATTAGCAGCTGTTTATGCACAATGTCTGGATTCATGAGGGGTTGCAAAATGGTAATATTCTAATTTTTATCTTCCTTCTTCATATATTAGCTGGAATACTTCAATAGGAGGACTTCACCTCATCTACAACCTGGATACTGAAGAGTACTGTTTATTTAAGAAAGGCTAGATAAAGGCATGATTTCCAAAATAATGAGTTGGTTCCTTCCAATAGTGATCAATTGGTTGGGTTTTTGTATCAATATGAACTCACAGATTTCTATTTATTTGATGTATTTCAATATACTATAGTTATTATCTTTGTTTATACTCAAATTATCCTTCTTTGTCCAATGGGAACCTGTTGAAGTTGGCTCCTCTGTACTTTTGACATGACTTCATTATTATTTGACATGACCACTATCCCATTTTGCCTGGAAACAAGGAGGTTCCTGTGACACAAGGCTTTGAATTTTAAAGTGGGGAAAGTCCTGGACAAATTGGGATAAGTTGTTCACCCTGAAACCTTACTAGTCTTCATTAGCTCCACTGCTATCTGGTAAGACAAGGCATTCTAGGCTGATCATGTATATTTCCTGTTCCAGACCTGGAATTAGCCATTTCTCCAAGAATACCTGGTTCCTTTTAGTGAGAAATGGGATTTCAAGAGCCCATTCTTCTAACTGTACTTAAGCATCAATTTCTGCTTCTATGAAATGATGATAATAATAATCCTTGAGTTGCTGTGAGGATTATATGCAATAATGCTTGCAAAGCACTTAGTCCAGAGCCTGGAACATAGAAACTGCTTGTTAAAGTTTAGCTGCCATCACAGCATTCATACACATAATATAGGCAGTGCCAAGGTTTATTCACTCAGCAAAACTCTACGTCATCTCAGGGAAATATCCATGTATTTTAGGAGTGAGCCATGTTAAAGAAACACAAATGGGAGCAGGGATAGAGATTCACTGTACAATGGCTATGTATTGCAATGTGTTTTGTGTGATTTATATTTTTCAAATTCAAACCATCAGAGCTGTCCAACATTTCAACAAAACAAGGCTATGCAGCTGAACATGAGACTGTTTTTAGAACAGTTTGTTTGGAAATGTTTGGGTTTGACACCTGAGAAGCACTTGCTTATTGTAAGTTTCCTGTCCTATTGCATATTTGTGTGGAAAGGGAAAGAAATCTCATACAATAGCTGAAAAGTTAGCAAAATCACATGCTTTAAAGGGGATTCCCAAAATATAATATTGGAAGTAGATGCAGAGAAGAACCTTAGTAGGTCCCTGAGAAAATGATGTGTCTCTTCTAGAATTCATTAAAGAACAAGCTACAGATGATAGCCACATTAGTCTTCTCAAAGTAGGTATTCATCTGCATCAGCTGAGGTTGACAGCTGTAGTGAGCCCCTATGTTTGTGATGTACATAAAGGAGAAACAGATCAAAGAAGTCTTGTTCTGTGAATCACTGCAAACAACTACAAAGGAATTGATGAGTTCAGTCCTGTCAGTGCCTCCTTTTGGAAAGCATAAATTAATGCTTGACATATGTGAATCAATTTGCACCGATGTTGCTCCGACCCACTAAGAAAAATTCAAGATCCATTGCCTTTGTAAAGAAAGAGACCCTCTTATCATTATCACACATAATATTGCATCAGGATGCTTTTGCTGCAAAGAATGTCTCCCAAATATCAAAGGCTGGTTTGAACATTGTGGTGAATATAGGACATCTTATCAGAGGTTGTACTCCAATCCCTCCCCAACTCCAGGTTTTGACAAAGGAATGGAAGCAAGCACTCTATATTGAAATGAGGTGGATTTTCAATGGCCATCTGCTTACTTGTTTTTTTCTCAAACATTATTTTCTGACCAATTATCTACATATAAACAAAGATGAAAGGGAAGTAATACAAAAACTTAGTAGTGTGTGCATAAACCAGGCTGTACGAGGAGAGGATAATTATTAAATATTAGACAAAGGTCCCTGGAGAAGATGATCTGAACAATGTCTCTGACTCAGTCAGGCTTTAGCTCTGCCAACAATACCCAAGAGCCCCATCCTGGGAATTGTGTGGGCAAGGCTCTGAGTGAGTCAGGAAAGCACAGACTCAGGACAATTCAGTTATCTGGCAGGCTTAGTGTGGGCCAGGTGTTAGACATCCAGCAGAAAAATGGGAGTGGGCTATTCTGTAGTTTCTATGCTCTAAGGCTTCCAGATCTTGGAGTGGGCAAAGCAGAATACATTCTAGATATGAAAAGAATGTCTGTATAGTTGTAGGATGTGGAGGGGAGAGCAGAATTTCATCAGCACATGGCCAAGCAGGCCAAGTAGACAACAAAGTGGGCAGGCTCACTCAGAAGTGCCATTCTTGGATTCCACCGTCAGTACAATGGCAGTGCCATCTTGGTAATGACAGCTTCACCTTATCTGCTTGAGTCACACTCCTCCAATGGGCTACTCATAGTGGTAATATACAAGGAAATAAGCCAGTTTGTTTGAAACCAAGGCAGAAATTTAAAAAAAAAACAAACTTCAGTTTAATATCTTACATGGCAAATGCAATTAAATCCTAAATAAATTTATCACATTTATACAAGGAATTAGAATGAACATAGTAGAATAGTTGTACGTGTTTATTAGGAAATTTCTAGTTTAGAAAAAACATGTTGAAGAAATTAATTCCATTCTTCCCCCTTTTTTGGTGGTGGGGCAGGGAGGGGCCAGGCCACGAAGCTTAGTAAATGAAACAGTAAGCCTGGAAAGTGATAGGACAACTCACTGGCATGAGATGAGTAATGACTTCATCCAGGCTTTTTGCATGGCAGATTCTGCTCTTTATGTTTGGCTTCTTAATTTCTGGATAGTAGAGTTTTTTGTTGTCTATTTTTGTCATTAATTTATAAGGTGTGTTTGTTTCTTTGTTTTTAAGCTATGAGGATGTATTCTGATCAGCACCTTTTCACCTTACGGGATTTATTAAAGACTTTACTGCAGTTTTTTAAACTGTTGAATAGTTAAAAAGAAGGTATATTTTTCATTTTGGTGATATAGTTAGAAATGTGTGTGTGTGTGTGTGTGTGTGTGTGTGTGTGTGTGTGTGTGTGAACTGCTTAAATCTATCTTATTAACTATGTTATTTAGGCCTGGCTTATTCTTACTTTTTTTCCGTTCACTACCGTGGTATGAGAGAAGTGAATCAAAGTCTCCTCTATCAGCAAGCTCCTTCTCAGGTCTCTTTATAATTCTGGTTGATTTTGCTTCATGCATTTTGATGCTTTGATATTTGATATATAAAGATTTAAAAAAATTAGAGCCTCATTATGGAGTATATCCTTTTCATTATGAGATGTCCTTTACTTTTTTTTTTTAATTCAACTATAATTCACAAAGTGTTATGGGTTAGTTTCAGGTTACAATACAGTGATTCATCAGTTCTATTCATTTCTCAGGGCTCAGCAAGATGTCCTTCCTTAATAATAATAATATTATTCTTGAACTAATAATAATATCAGGAGCCCTACTTCCCTTCCAGCATTTACAGAGCATGCTTTTAGCTGTGTCTGAGTATAGCACATATTTGGATTGTGCTTTGTGATCTAAGCTTAGATATTTTTTTTTGTTCAATAGATTTTACATTTCTTGATATGAGGGAAATATCTGGCCACAGTTTGATCATCCTTAGTTGCATTTTTCCTTTGTAATGTTATACAAACACAAATTAAAGACACATGCACATAGACACACACATACACATATTTATTTTCCTATATGGTCTTTGGTTTATTGTATGTGTGTCTTCATTCTGATCATTCTAAAGGTTTATAGCCTATTCTAGAATCTGTTAGAAGTTACCTTTATAATTTCGTGTAGTGTTATCACAATTTAAAATTCTTTTATGGTATTTTGTGACTCAT
Source organism: Halichoerus grypus (assembly GCF_964656455.1). Classification (NCBI taxonomy): domain Eukaryota; kingdom Metazoa; phylum Chordata; class Mammalia; order Carnivora; family Phocidae; genus Halichoerus; species Halichoerus grypus. The sequence goes on along the minus strand of NC_135715.1, from coordinate 59,716,346 downwards.
CACTACAAAAGATGAGAAAACTACTACACATACTTATTCCATCTTGTTATCCTACACTGCCCAATTTTGGCTTAATATATTATCATTAATGCTTCCGGTTGTTACCTTTGTACTTGATATACTGACCCCTCGATCATTTGGTTTATCATTTTAAAAAGACAGGAAACCGTGCAACCAATGATGAAGAACCCATACTTATACTGCTTCTTTCCTTCCCACTCATTTTGGCTTGTTGTACTAGTATCACTATTTATATAATATATTGTATTCTGTAATCATAATTCCTACAGTTGCTTAGCTTTATTCCTTTATTCCATAAAGTCAGTGCTTCCTCTCCTCACCACCATGGCTACTCCCTTCATTTCTTCATTGGCACCTTCAGTAATTATTTTCTTAAGAAAGAAAACAGAAGTTCTTTTTTCCTGGAGTTCTTCATGCTTGCAATATCAAACAACCACTTGACTAAGTAAAAAATTTGGGGGTCACACATTTTCTGAGGACATGGTAAAACCTTTTTCATCATCTCCTGGAAGTTAATATTGTTAAGAAAAAGTCTGAAGCTAAGATTAATTTTTCCTCTTATGTTTGATTTTATTTATTTATTTATTTATTTATTTATTTATTTAATAGGCTTGGATTCTTTCTCTGCCTTTGAAGTCCAGTAACTTTAAAGTCATAAGCCATGTCTCAGGCTGATTTTGCTGATTCTTTTTCTTTCTTCTTCTTTTTTTTTTTCCTCCTGGAACAGTTGGGCCCATTTCAAACCATGGATTTAGGTCTTATTTATTTGAGAAAATATCTATTCTATTATGCCTGAATATTTGTTCTGTTTCCTTTATTAGAGACACCATCCATGGGGAAGTTGAAATTTATTTTCCTCCTTTCCATATTGATTATTTTCTCACTAATCATTTTAAGTATTTGGTACATTCCTGTTTCTTTTATTTTTTTCCAGATCTTTTCTCTTTATCCTTGTCCTATAATCAAGCAGCATCTCTGTCTCTACTGCTAATGTTAGTTTTCACTTCTGTAAGTACTCCTTATTTATTTTATCTCTTTCCAGAGCCTTACAGATTCTTTTTATATTTTAATTACTTTACATTGTTTAATATGTCTTACTCGAGGCAATATGGCTCTTCTTTGAATTACTGTCTCAGAAAAGCCATTCTAAAAAGTTTTTAATGAAAAAGCATTTCTACAGTTTTTATCTACAGTATGGCATAATTTTCTGGAACGTTAGTCTGCCTTTTGTCACGTCCCTCTCATTTATTTTTCTTGCAGTATAATTTGCGTTATGTTCCACACAAACTCCTTTATTAGTCATATTTTTATGAGATTACTCACTGATTTATGTGGACTGTTCTTTATAGGTGAACTATTTTCTAACAGATGATTGGCAGAGAGTACAGAGAAATGAGCTGGGTCAACCATCAACTTGGATTTCTCTCTGCCCTGTGGTTTTGTCTCCCATTTCAGCAGGAAGTAGACTTGGCCAGCTGTGATGGTCAACAGGGAGGCATTCAGCATTTACCTCCCTTCAGCTGCAAGGCCACTGCCCACTGTTTTACTCTGCCTTTTAGCAAAAATGGCATGTCTCTTCCTTTCTTCTTTAAGTTCTGTGTCTTCCCACAAGGCTCAGGGATGCTCCCAATTTGCCTTTCTACCCAGACCTTGCTGTTCACTGAAGCCAGTGGTTTCTCTCTTCAGCATGCTCAGCCCATTTCAGGAAGGCTCTGTGTTACCTGAGCCCCAAGAGTCATGCCTTTGCTTTCAGCCTCCTCTCTTAATCAAGCCCAACCTGACTGTGTTAATCAGGAGTTGGGCTGTTTTCAAGTTTTATGTATATTTTCTTTTATAATTTCCAAAAACTACTTGAGTTGTTTTCAGTAGATTTCAAAAAGAAGAGTGAGGCCAGATGCCTTGACTCTGCCATCCCACTGAAGACCTTGATGTGGCCAAGGAATGATACTGGATCTATTTCTTCTAAAATTGGATTTCATAAATAATATGATCTGATGAAAGATGATCTCATGGAAACATGGGTCATGGCTGAATGCAAATGGAGTTTCAGACAATAAAGTTTGAGAATATCCAGTGTGTTCAAACCAGTGCCATTTCCACATCTGGCTTAAAGTGGTCCCTTAGGAAGATCAGCCTGGCAGGGCTCTTCAGGCCAGTCAGGCTGGGCTGGGTGAGGTGGGGAGTGTTCTAAGAAAGATCAGCCTGGCAGCTGTTACAGGGATCTGGGCATGGTCATGACTAAACCCCAAGAAATGTTCATGCTATAAAGGAATTGGTTAACAGAAGTAGCATTAGAATATTCAGGATGTGACTCTTTCAGATCCTTATGAAACTCATTACTGTTGAATTTCAAGAGAACTTGAACTATGAGGAACACAGTTTTTCAGATTACCCAGTGTTCCCTTTGTCAGGATCCACTGGAAAATATCTCTCAGATCATGCTTCTCCAAGCAATTTTATTGTGTGTTAGCATCTTAGAGTCCCACAAGTGCACATGAGCCCTTTTTCTGGAGCCTACTAGAAAGTGCAGATATAGGAAACACAGGGAGTAATCTTGGTGACATCAGCTATAGTGACAGTTTTCTGGATCTATCTTCTTGGGCAAGGAAAGTTAGGCTATAGCTCTTAGGAAAAAGACATATGCAACATCACAGCTGGTATTCTGTGTCCTCACCCAAGTTTGGCTCCATCTGTCTTTCTTATTTGTATTCATCCTTTGCCAGATTTTCTCATTTACATTGGAATTAATTTGTTTCACCATCCCATCGTATCTTTGAAAGATCCTTTAGATAATTTTTTATAGGGAAGGAGAGAACAAGAAAAATGGAATTTAAAAGGAAAGAACATAATTCAAGCAAGCCAAGTCTAAGATATTTTGGAGCCAATTGGAGAAACTGGAAAAATGGGTGTTAGATTATACTAGGGGAGTATTATTAATTTTGTAGGTAAAATAATGGTATTGTGGTTATTTTTTAAGTCCTTAGTTAGCAATACATGATAACTATAACTGAAATGTATACGTGTCTGTTATTTGCTTCAAATTACTGTAGAAAAAAATAGCAGATGGGAATTAGGAGAGAAAATTATAAAAGCAATTTTTTAATGTGGGAAACTGAAAATAACACTTCTAACAGTAATAATGTATTTGAAAAGAATGAAGCTAGACCACTTTCTTAAATCATACACAGAAATAAACTCAATGGATCAAAGACCTATATGTGAGACCTGAAACCATAAAATACCCAGAAGAAAACACAGGCAGTAATCTTTTTGACATCAGCTATAGCGACAGTTTTCTGGATCTATATTCTTGGGCAAGGAAAACAAAAGCAAAAATAAACTATTGGGACCACACCAAAGCTAAAAGCTTTCACACAGAAAAAAAAAAAAAATCAACAAAATGAAAAGGCAACCTAGTGAAGGGGAGAAGATATCTGCAAATGATATATCTGATAAGGAGTTAATATCCAAAACATACAAAGAACTTATACAACTCAACACCAAAACCACAAATAATCTGATCTAAAAAAATGGGCAGAGGACCTGAACAGATATTTCTCTAAAGAAGACATACAGATGCCAAATAGAGAACATGAAAAGATGCTCAATGTCATTAATTATCAGGGAAATGCAAACTAAACCCACGATGAGAGATTCCCTCACACCTGTCAGAATGGCTAAAATCAAAAAGACAAGAAATAACAAGTGTTGGCAAGGATGTGGAGGAAAAGGAATCTTTGTGTGCTGTTGTTGGGAACGTAAAGTGGTGCAGCCGCTGTCAAAAACAGTATGGAGGTTCCTCAAAAAATGAAAAATGGAAATACCATATGATCCAGTAATCCACTACTGGGTATTTACCCAAAGAAAACTAAAACAGTAATTCAAAAAGATACATGCACCTCTTGTTTATTATGGCATTATTTACAATTACAGTAGCCAAGATAAAGAAGCAACCCAAGTATCCATCAGTAGATGAATGGATAAAGAAGATATAGTATATATGTGATAGAATATTACTCAGCCATAAAAAAGGATCAGAGTGTGCCTCTTGGGACAACATGGATGGACCTAGAGGGTATTATGCTCAGTGAAATAAATCAGACAGAGAAAGAAAGACAAATACTATATGATTTTACTTATATGTGGAATCTAAAAAACAAAACAACAAACAAAAAGCAGAAAGAGACCCATAAATATAGAAAATAAATTGTTGGTTGTCAAAGGGGGGGGGATGGGCAGAACGGATGAAAAGGAGTAGGAGATACAGGCATCCAGTTATGGAATCTATAAGTCACTGGATAAAAGATACAACATAGAGAACATAGTCAGTAGTATTGTAATATTATTGTATGGTGCCAGATGGTAGCTACACTTGTGAGCACAGCATAACGTATAGACTAGTTGAATCATTATGTTGGACATCTGAAACTAATGTAACATTGTGTGTCAAGTATACTTTAATAAATAAATAAATAATGTATTTGAGAAAAGGCATAGAAAGTCTTAGAAAGTCAGACTACACAGCTCTTTACCTGATTTGGGCGGGATTCAATTAAACTCTTAGTATAAGCATGAATAGTCTGTTTGCATTTGAGAAGAAATGCATTTGAGTCATGTAATGCTTACTAAAGTTAACAGAGAGCCCTAAATTTTAGATTTCGGTGAGGAAAACTGAAAGGAAAGAAACAGATATTTATTAAGTACTTTATTCTAGGTGCTCTGCTCAGGGCGTTCACATGTATTATCTAAGTTTTTCCATTATCTCAGTATTCAACCTGGTTGGAGGAATATTCCCTCCCTCCTTTCCATTTTTTCTCCTCTCTTCTTCCTGAATGATGGGTGGTAACAGTGTGTTACACTGAATTGGGAGGTTTATTTATAATCCTGTCTCCCTGGGACATGTGAGGAAATGCCCGGTTCCTGTTCTGACCTGTTGGAAGCCATCATGGCATCAATACTATGTATCTGTTAAAATGAATTTTAATAATGTATTTTTATTTAATCCAATATATCCAAAATATTGTCACTTTGACATACAGAGAACATAAGAATATTACTGAATGGAGCACTGGGTGTTACACGCAAACAATGAATCATTGAACACTACATCAAAAACTAATGATGTAATATATGGTGATTAACATAACATAATAAAAAAAAAAAGAATATTAATGAGCCATGCCCAGGTGGCTCAGTTGGTTAAGTGTCTGACTCTTGGTTTTGGCTCAGGTCATGATCTCAGGGTCATGAGATCGAGCCCTGCATCAGGCTCCATGCTCAGCAGGGAGTCTGCTTCTCTTCCTCTCCCTCTCTCTCTGCCCCTCCCCCTGCTCACTCACTCACGTACTCTCTCTCTAAAATAAATAAATAAATCCTTAAAAGAAAAGAATATTAATGAGCCATATTACATTCATTTTATATACTAAGTCCCCAAACTTAGTGTATTTTATACTTGCAGCAAGCTTTTAGAAGGAGGAACACTGAGTCAGGAAGGTAACCCTCAGCTAGCTGGGAAGCCTGGGTCCCCAGTGCTGACTCTACTCCAACCTTCTAGGTTAGGAGAGTATCCCAAGGACCTGGCACACAGCCTTGTGCAGAGTGAGTTTGGGTAAGTCAAACCATGTCTTTGAACCTTACATTCTTCCAAAAAGCCAAAGAGGGGGAATAAAAAGGCCCACATGCAGACTTTAAACAAATTATCCCAGTTTTTCAAATTTTTTTGAGGGCCCAAATGTGGTAACAGGCCCTTAAACCAATGAAAATCCTGTCCCAATCAAATGCTGAGGTTGCTGGGTTCTGTTTGGAGCAGGCAGGAAACCTCCGTGATCTGCATTCATTTATTCTTTCCACAAGCATCTGATGGGTACCTGCTCTGTGTCAGGCACTATTCTAGGTTCTGGGGAAACAGACAGGAATAAAATCCTGTCCTCAATGAGGCACATGTGGGGGGTTCCATAATCAAGGTCTAGACCCCCCACCACTGGGTAGGAACAGAAGGGAGAAATAGAAGCTGCACTGGAGGGTCAGTCAGTGCAGGAAGAATTCCCTTCATGGCTCACCTTTCAGCTTGGCTTTTAAGGAAGAGTGAGAAGTGAAAAGTCATTCAAAAGAATAGCTAGGAGCAGGGGAAAACATTCCAGGCAGAAAAAAATGAAGGGTGCCCTAGGCATTATTAATACATAACCACAGAGATCTAATGGTCCTTTCTCTGGCTTGGGATGCATGGGGTAGGGTGGTGGAAAGTCCTGTTTCTCATTATGGTGGCAGATATTAGCATGTGTTTGCATACTGGTCAGGCATAGGTGGGACTGGAAGGACCAGAGTCAGTGCCCTACACATGCCCCTTCCTGACTCTTATCCATTCCCTCAAGATCAAGTTCATGGGTCAGCTCCTGAGTGAGGCTTTCCCTGGACACTTCAGGCAGCCATGGTCACTTCCACCCTTGATGATAAGGGTCGCATAGCCTTGACCGTCCTGCATGCTGTCCCCCAATGAGACAGGCAGTTTATTGATAGTGGTGTGTTCTTAAGCATCTGGCAGTGTCTTTCACAAAGGGGATGCCCAGTGAATCTTTTTAAATCAATTTCAGAAATTCAAAAACATGTATTAAATACTGAATTCACAGTAATAGTCAATATGTATTCCTGACATATTTATGTTTGTACTTAAATCATCCGTGTAGCACAAAGTAAAGGTTTGGTGACTTGTCTGCTACACAGAGCATCTTAACTTACAAGTATAGTTTCCAACTCTGAGCTGTTTTATGATAGTTGTGCCAACTTTCAGCCTACTGGGTGACTTGGCAGTATTTACCAAAGAATCTAGCATTTGTGGATACTGTCCCATTTATGCTTATCCTGCTCCATGTTTGTCAGGCAGGCATACTGTCGTCTGCCTGGCATACTGCATAGGCTTGTTCTGACCATGAAGTGGGATACTGTGTTTGAAAGTGCTTTGCAAAAGAGAATGTGCACTATGAAGGCAAGATGTTTTTATTGCTGGTATCCCAGAATCCAGGGCATCTGGGGTCTTGGACTCCCACTTGATATGGGTTTTCTTAGAAACTTATTTTTAGTGATTATCTCAGAGGTGCCACCTTCTCCCTCTAGCATGCATCCTACAGTTACATGACTAAGGTTTGGAATGATGTTCAATGGTTGGAATAGGAAATTGGGGATTCTGCTTTCCCTCAAACCCAAGAGGAAGATAACCCTGTACCTTTTGGACACAAAGAACAAGCCCACTGTGTGCCTGACACTGAGGCAGGTGCTTTACATTCATTATCTTTAATGCCCACAACAAGCTAAGAGGGAGGAAGCAATGTTTCTCTTTTACTTATAAAGAAGTGAACCCTGTGAATGGTACATGACTTGCCCAAGGCACCACAGCTAGTTAACAGTGGAGCCACTTTATGAATGAAAGTCTGAATTACTCCAAATTACTTTCTTTTTGTGAGACAAAAGTCTCTGGACTGTTAACTTTTAGAATCTATAAAATGGGTTTAATAATACCTTCCTTGCCTACCTAATAGGAATGCAAGCTTTATCTTGGGCATCAAGATAAAGAAAGTAGCTTTTCTTAGCACTAAAATGACATGCATCATGGTAAGAGTACTAATAGCAATAATAATGGTTATCTAATGCTTCACCCTTTCCAAAGCACTTCTGTGTATATCCCACATAAGACAAGATGATGTTCTCTGGTCCACAAAAAATATTCTTATGGTTACAGCCATTGGAATCCCTATATGCATTTACACGAGAGAAAGAAAATCCCCTCCTGCACCTTGAAGGGAAGCAATATAAACACGAAGGTCAAGGACACACACTCTGGAGTCAGACTCTGCCCTTACTGGCTCAGTGACTTCCGGCACCAGTTACTTAACTTATCCATGGTAGATAAATATAGAGCTTCCCTTGCAGGCTGATTGGACATTAAATGAGACCTTGCATGCGGAGCCCCATAGTAAGTGCTCAGTAGATGTTAGCAATAATTACAGGGATGCTAAACAGCACTGCTGGGCTTTTTCTGTGGGTGAGACATCTCCAGTTGTCTCAGTTTCCTCCTCCTCTCTGCTCCTCCCAAACTCCAGCTATGGCTCACAGAGCTTGTATTCGTTCCTTTTCAGTTTGGTGGTAATAGCAAGCCAATAGATCATTTTCAAAAGCAATAACTTCTTGATTACATGTAAGGGTTTGCTGCTTTCATATGTTAATCAGATTGAATCGTTCACCTCCCCTATGTCCATTAAAAAGTGATATATTTTTATGTATTATTTTGCTGGACAGCAAAAATGCACATTTTCCTGTACAACTCCATCAATCACTTTGTTGTTGAACTGATGAGATCCCCGCTGGGGAGCTGAGCAGTGATTTACTCTGCATCACTGTATCCAGCTCAGTCTCCAATGTATCTTCTGAGGATACTTATGTTTACTAAACTAGAAAGGGATTTTGGCTCAATATTTAAGGAATTATTATCTATGAGGGACCAGACTAATGGAAAAACAAATTGTGGGGGACAGAGACAAAAATTCTAAAAAGCAAAACAAAATTTGTGCAACAAATACTTAGTAAGTCTTCAGTTTTGACTCTTATGAAAGGTCTCCTTATTAAGTGAGAACGAAGCTCTGTCCTGGTAATCAACACTCACCCCTTTCTCCAGAGAGTCTGGGGACAAGGATGAACATTTTCTAGACATTGTTGTACAAGAAAGGTCAAAGCTTCAGTGAAATACTTGAATGAGCTGAGACATCCATCTGGTCCAGCAGTACTGGGGAGAAATGGAGAGAAGCCAAAGGCCTTGCATGGGAAAATGGGGGAAGTTGGTGGGCAGCGGTAGGGGGAGTGTTCCCGAGAGGGAGAGAAAGCATGAGAGAGCAAAGAGAAAGACGGAACAGAAAAAGTAGCCAGGGGACTGTTAACACCAGGAATGCCAATCTCTCTTGCAATATAAACCCCCTCAAGTTCCCCAAACCTTCAGGAAAGTCTTACATAAATAAGTCCTATTGTGGGTTTTTGTCTTTGAAGAAAACCATGGAAAAGGATACATTCTATGCTGGAGCCAATGTCAAAGGCAGAAGCTAATCAACAGCCATAAACAGAACAGGACAACAAGATGCAGTGAAGACTGGAAGTTGGAGTCAAATGTGATCAAGAGATGTACATGCCTCAGACATTTGTAGAAATCTCAGTGTGGGTGTTGGACTTTTCATAAGTCTTGGGATGGGGATGGTCTCCTCTTAAGGACAGGGTGTCACCAGCAAATGTCTAAGCAGCAACCCCTTGGTAGAAACAACCTGCCCATTGAGAATTGAGAATTTCACAGAAGCTTTGACATTTCTTGTACAACAATTTCTAGATAATGTTCATCCTTGTCCACTCTCCCTCATGGTTACCTAGATCAGCCTATGCTTTTCCAAATATGGAAGAAAACCTAAGGAGGGTGCCTATCCAGGAGCAGCCGGAATGCCGACCATGATCAGAGAGAGTGTTTGTGTAAATTATCAAACAATTCCAGCACTGTTGATTCTGCCATAAGGCTTCTTAATCATAAATAGGAAAGCCAAGATGCAAAGAAGAAAGTAACATGTCATTAATTTTGCTCTGAAGAAAAGCAAAGACACTCATATAAAAAGGAGAAATGGGATTTCTAAAGTAACCTCAGACACTGTCAGAGCTGCCATCAAAAATCCTTGATGAATTATTCCAGTTGGATGTGAGTTCTGTGTGGGGAAAGGTCAAAAGGATAGTTTTTGTTAAAGCCTGACCCAGACTGATGTTGACAGCTGCTAGCAAAGCTCTGCTGTCGGCTGGGAGCTAACTTGCCAGAACCCACCTGCTGCTGTGGTCCAGTTAGTAATGGACAATAATGCAGGCTGGGATGGAACCTCTAACATCAAAAGTGTAAAAAGACTCAGTCCCTTACCTGGACACTCTGGGGCTAAGCATGTGATATGGAGATAACAGATAATATAACTTTGCACTGCCATAAGTAATAAATACTAAATTTAAGCCCTTGAAAATGGAAAAATCTATATAATTTCCAAGTGTTCTTTTAATTGATTATTATAACTTGTTAAAGTTATTTTCCATATGGTAATCTTATTAGTAAAAAAAATCTGGAAAAGTTGTCTTGGGTTTCCTTACAAATTACACGGCTTATATTTTATGGCTGTGAGGTCATAGCTGTGAAATATCCCCCTTTGACAACTTGACTATGATGTATGCTGTTATATTTCAGTAGCTTCGGGTGATTTTTCAGCTGGATGAAAAGTTCATTCCATTCCATCACTGCTGATATCATCTTCATTTCCATTTCACCCATGAAACACAAAATGCCAGAGATTTGGTGACACCATTTGGAAATAGTTGCAAAATGGTAGAGACTGATAAGATGGTAAGAGAAATAAAGAACATAAGCATTTTTATATGTCCCAATACTAATAATTAAAATGCCTTGCATTAGTTATGGGTGGCGTGGCTCTTTGAAAGGGTAAGAGTCTCACATATAGGGAGAATGTGAAGTAGCTGCTACTGCTATTTGAAATACAAATGTTTGTTCCCATTCCTCCTTCTTCCTCCTCCACTTGCTCCAGTGCCCCCAGCACCACCACAGTTGGCCTCTAGTCCTAATTTACCGAGATATCCAGAGAGGATTATGATGGACCATCCTGGCAGCAGTGGATATTTTAGGAATATATAAAAGAAGAGAGCAGTTGGCAAATAGCCCTGGAAAATCTGTTCCTCTCCATTTGCCTAGTAAAACTGACTGTTTGAGGTAATCTCAAACTATTCTTTTGAACCAGAAACAAAGAAATACACATAAAGATAGTCATTGTGGCTTTATTTTATAATAGTGGTGAGAAAAGAAGACAATCCAATGCAGCTGGATTAAATAAACGATTAAATACATTATGTTGTAGTTACAGGCGTCCTTTGCTTTTCAAAAGTTTGCATTACGCCGCTTTGCTTTTACAAAAGACAGACATGTGAGAAGATGTTCAACATCACTCAGCATCAGGGAAATACAAATCGAAACTTCAATGAGATACCACCTCACACCTGTCAAAATGGCTAAAATTAACAACACAGAAAACAACAGATGCTGGTGAGGATGCAGAGAAAGGGGAACCCTCTTACACCGTTGGTGGGAATGCAAGCTGGTGCAGCCACTCTGGAAAACAGTATGGAGGTTCCTCAAAAAGTTAAAATAGAGCTACCCTATGATCTAGCAATTGCACTACTAGGTATTTATCAAAAGGATACAAAAATACTGATTCGAAGGGGCACATGCACCCCGATGTTTATAGCAGCAATGTCCACAATAGCCAAACTATGGAAAGAGCCCAAATGCCCATCAACTGACTGATGAATGGATAAAGAAGATGTGGTATATATATATACAATGGAATATTACTCAGCCATCAAAAAGAATGAAATCTTGCCATTTGCAATGACACGGATGGAGCTAGAGTGTAAGTGAAATAAGTCAGTCAGAGACAGACAAATACCATATGATCTCACTCATATGTGGAATTTAAGAAATAAAACAGATGAACATGGGGGAAGGGGAAAAAAAGAGGGAACAAACTATAAGAGACTAAATGATAGAGAATAAACTGAGTGGTAATAGAGGGAAGAGGGTGGAGGATGGGCTAAATGGGGGATGGGCATTAAGGAGGGCACTTGTTATGATGAGCACTGGGTGTTATATATAAGTGATGAATCACTGAATTCTACTCCTGAAACCAATATTACACCAAAGGTTAACTAACTAGAGTTTAAATAAAAACTTAAAAAAATAAAATAGAAGATGTACTTTGAACTTGTTTTCGCTAAGGGTAAGAAAACTGAAGAGAATTTTCACTTTTACAGAAAAGGCAAAAAGCGAAAATAGGGTTCCACGTTTTGTTGTGCAGGCAGCCCTTACAGAAGCAGTGCACACTCCAAGCTGCCAGAGTGGCGCCACCAAGCCCCTGCCCCAGGAACTACACGCGGCATCTCAGCAGCAAGCCACGGAGCTTTCAACCGTGTCTGTGAGCACCCGTGCTTTAACTCAATTTATGTTGTGCTTCTGTAAGCAAAGTATGTCCCAAGGTATCAAAAAAGTCTAAGAGGGTTGTTTTTTGGGGTCTAGATACACTTAAAAAAAAAAAAATGTCCATATACAGCAATGGCAATTGCTTCTTTGCTTTACACCATTTCAGCTTATGAGAGGTTTCATAGGAACATTATTTTCACGGACAGCAGGGGAAACCTGTATATAATAAAATATCGCACAGCCATAAAATGCATGCCTTAGAATAATATCTACTGAAAGAGGGAAATTCTCATTATATTATTTTTTTAAAACTTAGATACAGAGCTGCATATAAATTCCAAAATATGATACACACATATGATTATAACTATACTAAAATTTTTTTGTAATTATTCAAAATTTCTACAATGAACACCTAAGAAAATGTTAAAGGCTATGTGCATAATTTTACCCCATGGTTTGATAAATTCTAAAATGTACATCAAGTTTGAACTTTCAAGTTTCAGAAAACTGACCACACCAGCTGGATTTTTTCTTTCATCAAGATTGTCAGAAAATCACCATGAGAGGAGAAATACTAACAAATGACCATAATATCTGCCACTATAATGAACGGACGCGCTCACCATTAACCTCATTCCTCGTCACATCAAATTGTACTTGGACCTCCTTTTTTAAATGGCAGAGGTTTTTGTTTGTTTTTTAATCTTTCCTCCTCTTAGGACACAGGGAATTAAACTTTTTAAGAAAGGCATACATTTTAGAAAACTTTGTAAAAATATAAACATCCCCAGCCTAAACCATTAATTGATAATCATGTGTTTCTTGGGAGGTTCTGATTCTCTGGGTGAAAACTTTCTTAACTTCAGAATGTGAGATTCCAGCTAAGACAGTCAATTCTTAATTACTTGGAGGCTAATTATCCAACTTCTCTATTACCTCAAGTCTGGCTGCCCCTTCTTCCTCCCTTTCAAGCTACTGGGAAATTTGGCTCCGCACAGAATGGGAAGCCAACTAAGCCCAGTGACTATGTTACACAGCAAGTGCAAAGGGCCTGAATCAGTCTACATGCGATGGTGAGGATAGACTCCCCTTATGGGATATATTAGAAAAGGACAAAGTTAGAAAGTGCTGGACTGAAGAACAAAGGGCTCTTCCAAAAAGTGGTATCAAGGTTGTCCTAAGAGAGAGGAGAGGAATCTCACCAATGTTCACAATGTTCCCTTAACTTCTGGGGTGTATGCAACGAGGGTTTGATCCATGTGCTCCTATATTCAGCCCTGGGTATAATGGCTGTGGAAAGATCTAACAGATTTAATATTTTCTAATGGAGAGGGTTGCTTTGAGCAAAAGGAATGGACATTTGATGAGTGCATACTATGTGCTTAGGTGGTAAGAAAAGGACAAGAATCCATTTACATCAGGTGGATGGAACTGGAGGGTATTATGCTGAGCGAAATAAGTCAATCAGAGAAAGACAATTATCTAGTTTCATTCATATGTGGAATATAAGAAACAGCCAGAGGATCATAGGGGAAGGGAAGGAAAACTGAATGGGAAGTAATAGAAAAGGAGACAAACCATGAGAGACTCTTAACTATGGGAAACAAACAGGGTTGCTGGAGGGAAGGTGGGGGGGATGGGGTAACTGGGTGATGGACATTAAGGAGGGTATGTGATGTGATGAGCACTGGGTGTTATATGCAACTGATGAATCACTGAACTCAACATCTGAAACTAATGATGTACTATATGTTGGCTAATTGAATTTAAATATTAAAAAAAAAGAAAAAGAAAAGGACGAGTATGACAGCCTCCCTGTCCTCATGGTGAGAAGTACAACATAAACACGGTGTGACCTGAATTTCTGTGTGGGGCCCTCCCATCTCTTCTGGACTGCCGGCTCCCAGGGCTGCCCCCTTCAATTTTCTCCCTGAATCTGCACCCAGTGGAGAGTGGCCACACTCCAGAGCTCTCCTTTTAATCTTTCCCATTAAAACCTCCAACCCTGCCTCTTTCTGTAGCAGTCATGCTAGAGGAAAAATCTGGCGAACTAATTCCTCCTTCAAGGATGATGACCGAGAACTATTCATGAGACTTACTGATGACAAAACAGAGGCCCAAAAAGTTTGAACTACTTGCTCAATGGCACATACTAGCTTGGGTAAAACCCATGACTCCTTGTTACTTACTTGTCCAGTAATTCTGCTATATGGCCTTAATACAAAGATCTCCAATGAAACCCAGAGTTTTAGCCCAAAGGAACAAGTTGTTTCTGAAGGTAAATTTTCAGGCATTCAGGTTTACACATGAAAAGGACATTTTTGGATCAGCAGATTTTCTGGGCTTTGTTAAACCACCTAATCCTACCTTATCTATGTTTAAGACTAAACTTGGCACCTAAGAATTTAGAATTTGCTTTTAGGCACAAAACCCACATAGAGTAAATCGAATGATGTAAAAGAGAGGGAGCACACAGTGATGGAAAGGGGTGGGACTATGAGTTGGGAAACTGCTTTCAAGCCTTGACCATATTATCTCCCAACTGTGTGACTCTGGGCAAGAAACCCAGGTCAAATCACTCTGAGGTGGAAGACGGAGAGCTCATGCAAATTGCAACTTGCACAGAACATAGATTTTATTCAGTTCCACCATATTACATACACTCAGATGTGAGCACCATTGATGCACTGGCAGCATCAGTCCTGCACCCGAGGAGGTAGAGGGGAGTCTTAGCACCTTCATTTTCACATGGAGGCATCTCATAATGCCATTCTTACCCTTAGGGGTTCTATCCTCCATGGTCTTTCATACTTCAGGTCTTGAAGTCTCCGTCTTTGCAGTATATGCAAATGGTTCAAACTCCTGTTTGAAACCCTCTACTACTGGGCCTGGACACCTTCAGACAGGTACCCTAAAACATCCTGTGTCTGTTCCCTTGAGAGATGTTGGCTTTACTGATTCTCAGGCAGCCTCCACAGCCTCCTTTGGTTGTCTTCCACCATTTTAAATTGTTAATATTTGTGTACAATTTTATTCTTTTATAAAATACATTTTTCTAAGTTGCTAATGTTTATTTTTCTGCTTAAAAAAAGTAATACACATTTACTGTAGAAAATTTGGAAAACACTGGGCATGTAGGTGGCTCAGTCGGTTAAGCATATGATCTTGGTTTCTGCTCAGGTCATGACCTCAGATCAAGCCCCGAGTCAGGCTCTGCACTCAGCAGGGAATCTGCTTGAGATTCTCTCCCTCTGCCTTTGCCCTTCTCCCTGCTCTCTCCCTCTCTAAAATAAAATAAATAAAATCTTAAAAAAAAAGAAAATGTGGAAAACAGAGAATAAAGAAAAATACTAGTTTCCCATAATCCCACCTCCCAGAGAAGTGTATTTCCTTTCAGCCTTTTTTCTCTGGATATAATATATGTTTAACTTAGTTAGAATACACTTTTATATGCGACTTATTTTTTTTTCACTTATGTTACAGCACAGTGATTTAGGAACATTCATCAATACAATGTTCTTGATTGCTCCAGACCAATATTTAAAACTATTGCAGCAATTTTATTAATATATACAGAAGGGTATACAAGTAAGACTTTAGAAACAGTATAACCTCCCTGGCTCTCAGGTTCTTCAACAATAAAAGGGAAGTGAACAACACTGAACATTGCCAGAGGTGGAAGGTGTGGGGGGTGGGCAAAATGGGGGAAGGGGCCCAATATGGTTCTTTAAAAATAGAATATGAATTTGGAGACACATCTTCCCTCCCTGGACTCTGCCACAAGGACCTTACCCATAAGTACCAAGGACTTGCTGAAAAAATTCTACAAAGATTTGGGCTCTACTGTAGATCTGAACCCAGATGACATAAGAAACCAAGACTAGCACAATTTTGTTCTCAGTGAGTAAAGAATGAGGACACCCAGACACGTGAATTCTTGTTAGTAGGGATACAAATTCCTGCCATTTCAGATGCCATTTAGTGCATCTTTCTGGCATCTTTCACTTTTTCATGTAAGAAGAGTGTAGCATAGCCTGGGTTTCCTTTGAAACAGGAGTTTTCTTCTAGAAGGATTTGCTTCCATATTGCTCAATTGTTCTTTTGTTTTTGTTTTGTTTTGTTTTGTTTCCCCTACTTCAGTAAGTCCTTCTGATTGTTTTGACTATTCTTGCTCCGATTCAGTTCATGACTTTCTACTTTGCTTACTTAGCATTATACTCTCTTTATTTAAAATATCTCCCACCCCAACCTTGTTTTGTCTCTTTGTCTTATTTTGAAAAGGCTTCAGAATACCAATAATTAATACAGTTGCCCCTCACTATGCCTTTTGTTCTGTGCAAAGCTGGAACACAACTTCTGAGCAACCATCTTTTCCCCATCAGTACCAACAATAGACCTTTTCTGATTTCATGCAGAACTTTGGGAAATGTTTGAGCCCAGAAATGCTCCAATGTGAATGGAGGAAGTGACCTTGGGCCTTAATTCTTTTTCCCAAGATTTAAAACCTTCCAATTGTACCTACAAACCTGTAGGAAATTATTTTACATGCAAGCAGACCATCTCTCCATTTCACCACCACATAAATATGCTGTCGCTTTTATGAAGATGCTCCAGTACAAATTTTGGGGCATTTCAGTCTAGCTTTTGTGTTCTTTCCTGGCAGGTTAGGGAAAGATTATTTGAAAGAAAATGATAGATAACATAAAAATATCTCTAGTTTCCAAGGCTGGCAATGAAAGTTGGTAGATCAGATGGGACCCAAATCTTTACACCATAAGAAACACTCTTTGGAATTACAAAACTGTCTCACTGGAAGGCCTCATTTAAAAGCATACATGTTTCATGAACCAGTAACAGGCAAGCACCTTGGACAGGTTTGGGAGCAAATGGGGGTGAAAGTGAGAGGAGAGGAGAAGTAGATAAGGTCAGATTATAGGACCCTGCCTTAGGAGCATGGGTCCAGAGCAGTCACCCAGGGGTGTGCATGGCCCAGGGGAGAAAACAAGAAGTAAATTCCAAGAGTGGAATCAGTAGGCCATGAGGATGCATGAGAAGGGGAGAAGAGGCAGGAAAAAAAAAAAAAAAAAACACTTCAGAAAGCATCCCTCAAAATTTTTCTAAACAGACCTTATTCTTTGAAATGACCTCTCCCCTTTAGACCTGGTCTCTGTTATCAAAAGACTAGAAACACTGGGCTCTTTCAAGAAAAATGACTACATTTACATTTTCTCGGAAAAGTGTGTTTGGATTCTTTCTCTTCAGAGCCAGAATATTGTTTAAACAACAGGATGGGATGTACTTTCACCCCTTTCCCTATTCCATACATTTCTACCTCTTGGGAGCCAGATGCTAAATTGTTTCCAGCCAGTTAATAATGGTTGTGGTAGTGAAGCTCCCAGGAGACCCAAAGAAGGAAACCTGCCTGCATTTCCAGGGCTCTGTTACGTGCGTTCCTGCTGGGTGGATTCAGATTGGTCAAATAAAGGGAGGAAATAAAGTACAGAAGTGAATTTGTTCACTGTATAACCCAACCAGACAAACTCCTGAGGTTACAACCTGCTCATCGGTGAGCTTGGTATTTCCACCAGCATGCCTGCAAATGCCTGAGCTTGCCATCACTTTAGTTTTACTGTGTAGGTCAGGCTGAGTCTAATGACAGGATGATTGCCTCAAGAAGGCATTCCACATGCTGCCATTGATTATTCTTCTGTTTATCTGGTCATCAATGCTATCAACAAGCACTCTTTGAAGACCTAGTTGATGGGAAGTGACATGCTGGGCACTGCAGAAGGTACAAAGATGAGCTAGCCAAGAGCTCTGCCTAGAAAGAACTCCCCAAATAAGGCTTAAAGTAAGACCTGATTATGTATAAATATAATAACCTAAGATATTTTATTTTTCAGTTAGTTAGGATGATAATAATGGCCATCATTGACTGATACTGCACCCCGTGCCGTGCAATACAGTTCAAGAGCATTGTTGCTGACCTTCACAGTCACCTTGTTGAGCAGGTCACACACATTTCATAGATAGGGAAGCTCCAGCTCAGAGAGGTTACACACTTAGTAAGTGACAGAGCCAGGTTTCAAACTCCAGAGCTTGTGCTCTTAACACACCAATACAGTGACTGCTCCCTCTGTCCTCCATGAGATGGTCAGATCAGGTGCAAGTGTCACAGAGCTCAGAGGAAGGAGGACAGCCTCAAGCTGGAAGAACCAAGAAAGGCTTGTGTCTCTAAGCTGTACCTCAAAAGATTAATAGGTTTTAGACCTGAGCGGATGGGAAAGGGAGGGAAGGGTCAGGATGGGGAAGATCTACTAGGGAGAAAAGACATCCTTGGAGAAAGCCTAGGACCTGGGGAGGGAGGAGTCATCTCGGGTCCTGGAGGTGAATGATGAGGAGGCTGCAGAGGTACAAGGGCTAAGTGGTGGAAGCCTTGAATAGCAAACCAGGATCTGAGAATACTGAAAAAAAGCAAGAAGTCACTGAAGATTTTGGCAAAGGGGAGCAGCCCAGTCTCAGCCCAGATTCAGAATGGTGGGGACAGATAGAAGAGGAGATGGGGAGAGCAGGATGAAGCTTCTGTACTTCCTCAGATGAAGCAGGCCGGTGGCTGTGGGGGTGTAGAGAAGGGCACAGCTGCACAGGTACTGAGGGAGGTATAATCCTTGGGGCTGAATCACCAACATGAGTGGCAAAAGCAGGGGATAGAAATCAAACAATTCTCTTGTCTGATTCTCTCTCCTGACTAACTGGGAAGATAACAAATACTAAGTCTCTAAACAGAATCATCATCACTTTCTAAAGTGTTGGTTCTCAGACTGTTTTGACCTGTGGACAATTTAAATGGGCCCAAGTATAGTATCTCTACATTCCTGCTTACTACAAAAGAAAAAAGGATGAGGCTACTTTTATGAGACCTAATGATAAGATATAAAACTCTAAAGTTAACTCATGCCAAAAGCAAAAGATTAGATGCTGTGAAACCATTAAAAAATATACAAAATGCCAAATTGGGACCACCTGGAGGTCCCAGGATCACCGGCGTACCCACACCCCCACTGGAGAACCCTCCTGGGGGCACTGGTTGGTTGTAGTTAACTCAAATTCATCTAATGACTCTGATTGGTGGCCACATGTGCCACTTTGTTTGCTAGATGCAAAAGGAAGCCTTTCCTGACCAATTTCCCCTTCCCCTACATCAGCTCCCCAACCTCTTTGCTGAGGACTCCTTACCCCACCTAATCCCAGCACATCTTTCAGATAGGACAAAGTGCTGTTTCCCACTTTATTCAAGCCAAGGGAGATGTCATCTCTACCATACTCAGACCCTCACCACTCGATGGCTTCTCAAATATTAGCTCTTGGCCGCCTTCCTCTGTATGTTTGAGAAGGGTGATGTTGAGCATAGGAGCCCCCTTGCCCCATCTTAGGATAGCCCAGCCCTTCCACTACCTGCACCAGTCCACAGTGGAGCTAAGCAGGGCTATAGGTCTGGCAGACTTCTCACAGGAGTTCAGTTTTTGCAGCCTTGTCCTGATTTAATCTGCAATCCGATTTGCTACTGAGTCTCCCCAAGCTCTTATCAACATTTTAGATTTCAATGTGCCTTTTCTAGGCTGAATATCTGTGTTTTCAATTATGTCACCCTGGGTGAATTACCCTTCCATTGTTCAAGGTCAAACCTCGTGTTGTTATTTCCTGCCCATACAGCTAGTCTCTTTCCCCTCCATCCCTTTGGGGCAGTTTCTCAATTGTCACTGGTGTTCCCAGATCCTATCTCTATCAGGTTTCATCTGTAAATTTAATCATGAAGCTATGCCCCATTTGGCTTCATTTTATTCCATGGCAGAAATGTTCATTCTGTATCCATTCTCTACAGGCACCCTGGGCTCCAAAGATATAGTAGACATGCCATTCTGCAGCTATATAAAAATGAAAAGCTGGGAGTCCCTAAGAGGGACTAAATGGGCCCGATTTTGTTCCCATTGTTGAGTCCCCTCACCTCATCAGTAGACCCTCTGGTCCTGCAGTCAGATGTTTCTGTGGCCACAGAGGACTATTTCTAGCACAGGTATTTAAGAAATGACTGTTAAAGCAGATAGGGGACGGCAGAAGCAGAAGAAGCTACGTCAGAAGAACTCTAAAAAACAGTCACTAACTCAAGTCTTCTCAAAGGGCCCTGCCCCTTCCTACCCCAGGCTCAGCCAGGGTCCAAACACACTTTTATCTTTGCAGGTGTAGGTACTAAGCAAGGCTCTGCCACGGCCCTAGCTATTGCTCCCCCTGCTCACACTTGGCATACACTGTCTGAGTTCAGCCTTTTCTTCCTCTCTCCTGCTTGCTGCCTGCCCTATTGCTTCTAAATAGAGGAGTATCCCCAAATACATTTTTTAGGGTGCAAGGCACCCCTTGATACCCCTGAACATAGAGAGGCAGCACGCGTGGATCAGCCACATAGCCTACCTGTCACTTCTCCTAACTATGAACTTTTTAGAATGTTCCATCTGGACCTTTCCATTCTACTCCAGCCAAGTTGACGGCCCCGGCAGCCCTTTGCTCATGGTGCTATCACTCCAGTCATGTGCACTGGCTGACTGCCCAGCTCTGCCTGCCTTGTGAGCTGAAACTGGGAGCAGGAACCATAAGTGTGTCAGTTATCTTTGTGCCCCCCTTACCTGGCACATAGCAGATGCTCAGTAAATGTTCATTGAATCACTCCTCAAACAAATAAATATTAGAGAATATAAATTATCTTTTTAGACATGGTTTTTGTCTCACCAACCAATTGCCTTTGGTTGAGTCATTGGTTTTCAATGTGTTTTTAGTGTACAGAACCCTTACTTCAAACAAAGTCTTATTTGGAAGACCCCAGCCTCCCCCCATATATAAAATGATAATAGTGCAGCTCTTCTGGTTCACATAAAGTGGAGAGCCCTCAGAAAGCCCTAATACCACCTACTTGCCCCCACCACCACTCCCCCAAGCTAAAATATGCATTCCACTTTCCTCCACATTTTAAGTTTTTCACTTCTTTCAAGGCCCAGGCCAAATCTTTCCTCATGAAGACTTCTCTCTGATCATCCCACCCATGGGGGTCTTGCCCTTTTCTGGAAGCTCTATTGTCTACTCTACTCTTTAGGCATAGACAGAGTATATACCAACAAATGTTCTTTGAGGCTTCCTAAAGGCTGAGTCTAGTGATATGCATTTTATTTTATTTTATTTTATTATGTTATGTTAGTCACCATACAATACATCATTAGTTTTTGATGTAGTGATCCATGATTCATTGTTTTCGTATAACACCCAGTGCTCCATGCAGTACGTGCCCTCCTTAATACCCATCACTGGGCTAACCCATCCCCATACCCCCTCCCCTGCAAAACCCTCAGTTTGCTTCTCAGAGTCCATAGTCTCTCATGGTTCATCTCTTCCTCTGATTTCCACCCCCCTTCATTTTATTTACAATAGCACCAAAAACCATAAGATACCTCGAAATAAACCTAACCAAAGAGGTACAGGATCTATACTCTAGGAACTACAGAACACTCATGAAAGAAATTGAAGAAGACACAAAAAGATGGAAAAACATATCATGCTCATGGATTGGAAGAATAAACACCGTTAAAATGTCTATGCTACCCAGAGCAATCTATACCTTCAGTACCATCCTGATCAAAATTCCAATGACATTTTTCAAGTGCTGGAACAAACAATCCTAAAATTTGTATGGAATCCGAAAAGACCCCGAATCGCCAAGGAAATGTTGAAAAAGAAAAACAAAGCTGGGGGCATCACGTTGCCCGATTTCAAGCTACATTACAAAGCAGTGATCACCAAGACAGCATGGTACTGGCACAAAAACAGACATATAGACCAATGGAACAGACTAGAGAGCCCAGATATGGACCCTCTATGGTCAAATAATCTTCAGCAAAGCAGGAAAAAATATGCAATGGAAAAAAGACAGTCTCTTCAATAAATGGTGCTGGGAAAATTGGACAGCCACATGCAGAAGAATGAAATTCGACCATTCTCTAACACCATACACAAAGATAAACTCAAAATGGATGAAAGACCTCCATGTGAGACAGGAATCCATCAAAATCCTAGAGAAGAACATAGGCAGTAACCTCTTTGACATCGGCCACAGCAACTTTTTTCAAGATACATCTCCAAAGGCTAGTGAAACAAAGCAAAAATGAACTTTTGGGACTTCATCAAGATAAAAAGCTTCTGCACAGCAAAGGAAACAGTCAACAAAACAAAGAGGCAACCCACAGAATGGGAGAAGATATTTGCAAATGACACTACAGATAAAGGGCTGGTATCCAAGATCTATAAAGAACTTCTCAAACTCAACACCCAAAAAACAAATAATCAAGTCAAAAAGTGGGCAGAAGACATGAACAGACACTTCTCCAAGGAAGACATACAAATGGCTAGCAGACACATGAAAAGATGTTCATCATCATTAGCCATCAGGGAAATTCAAATCAAAACCACGTTGAGATACCACCTTACACCAGTTAGAATGGCAAAAATTGACAAGGCAAGAAACAACAAATGTTGGAGAGGTTGTGGAGAAAGGGGAACCTTCTGACACTGTTGGTGGGAATGCAAGTTGGTACAGCCACTTGGGAAAACAGTGTGGAGGTGCCTCAAAAAATTAAAAATAGAGTTACCTTATGACCCAGCAATTGCACTCCTGGGTATTTACCCCAAAGACACAGATGTAGTGAAAAGAAGGGCCATATGCACCCCAATGTTCATAGCAGCAACGTCCACAATAGCCAAACCGTGGAAAGAGCCGAGATGCCCTTCAACAGATGAATGGATAAAGAAGATGTGGTCCATATATACAATGGAATATTACTCAGCCATCAGAAAGGATGAATACCCAACTTTTACATCAACATGGATGGGACTGGAGGAGATTATGCTAAGTGAAATAAGTCAAGCAGAGAAAGTCAATTATCATATGGTTTCACTTATTTGTGGGACATAAGGAATAGCATGGAGGACATTAAGAGAAGGAAGGGAATAGTGATATGCATTTTATTTTATTTTATTTTTTCTCCCACTTCAAGTTTAATAAAACAACAAAAGACAAAAAGTGATGCCCTCCTACTGTACATAACAGTTGGCCTGCCCCATAACAGCTCAGGCCCTTCTCTCCAGAGGAAGAAAGGCTGGCCTCCCCAACCCCTGCAGGAAAGGCCTGTCCTGTCCCCATACCACATCTGCACAGAGTCTAAAGTTTTATGTTCTAAGCATGACAATAATACAAAAGAGATTTTGTTTTCATGGCCACCCACTGCAGCCCAGCCCTAAAATGACGTGGCGCTAACTTCTGCTTAGAGAAATATTCTTTGCTCTTCTGGACATCA
This sequence comes from Halichoerus grypus, assembly GCF_964656455.1. Taxonomy (NCBI): domain Eukaryota; kingdom Metazoa; phylum Chordata; class Mammalia; order Carnivora; family Phocidae; genus Halichoerus; species Halichoerus grypus. The sequence goes on along the minus strand of NC_135715.1, from coordinate 59,692,886 downwards.
GGCTTGATATTATCACTGCCAGGCTTCCAGCCAGCTGGGCACACTTCCCCATGCTTGTCAGTAAACTGGAAGGCCTGAACCAGTTGCAGGGTCTCATCCACAGAGCGGCCGAGAGGAAGGTCATTTACCGTGATCTGCCTAAGGATACCTTTATCATCAGTGATAAAGAGGCCCCTGAACGAGATGCCTTCATCAGCCTTTAAGACTCCATAGTCCTGAGCAATGGTACGCTTGGGGTCTGATACCAAGGGAATGTTCATGGGTCCCAGTCCTCCTTGTTTCTTGGGTGTGTTGATCCATGCCAGGTGACAGAAATGAGAATCCACAGAAGCACCAATCACTTGACAGTTGAGTTTCTTAAATTCTTCTGCCCTGTCACCGAAAGCAGTGATCTCCGTGGGGCACACAAAGGTGAAGTCAAGAGGGTAAAAGAAGAACACGATGTATTTTCCTTTGTAGTCAGATAGGCTGAGGTCTTTGAACTGGCCATCTGGCATAACAGCCGTGGCTTTGAAGTTGGGGGCAGGATGCCCAATTTTGGCATTTCCTGAAGACATCTTGCTATCAGCGGCTCTGAGAACAAAAACGCCGAAGACAAGGCAGGAAGAAGACGCCAGTGATATGCATTTTAAATGCATTTTCCCATCTAATCCTCAGAGCAGTCCTGTGAAGGAGATGCTATCATTTTCCTCATTTTACTGATGAGGAAATAGAAGCTCAGAGAGGGGCACGCCTGTGTGGTTCAGTCAGTTAATCATCTGCTTTCAACTCAGGTCATGATCCTGGAGTCCTGGGATCGAGCCCTAAGTCAGGCTCTCTGCACAGCGGAGAGCCTGCTTCTCCCTCTCCCTCTGCCTGTCGCTCCCCTGTTTGTGCTCTCTCTCTCCCTCTCTCTCTTTCTCTCTCTCTCTCTGTCAAATAAATAAATACAATCTTAAAATAAAAGAAGCTCAGAGAGGTTAAGCAGTTTGCCAAGGTCACACAGCTATTAACTGGCACTGCTAGGATTTAAACATGAGCTACTTAATTCATTGTTCCCTGTTCTAATGTGCCATTCTTTTATCTTTCCAACTAGATTGTAAGCTAAAGTGTAGGAACTGTGTCTAATTCTTTCCCTCTTTGTTCTATTCTTAATACAGTGTTTAGCCCTTAAGAAGGGTATAATTAATTATTTTCAGAGATTAATTGGTCCTCTGAAGTATATTGCATAGTTCCTCACCTCTTCCTCTTCTAACATCTATCCAGGTAGAAGCTGTCAGCTTCTGAATAGGTTCTGGTCTCACTCTCCTTCTTCCTAAAGAAAGTTGTATTTCTGAAGCTTGCAAGGACAGGTTTTTGCTGCTGAAAATATTAAGCACTTCCTGCAAAGGCTGGAAGCTAAGCAGGAGTTTCACAGGAGGGAAAAAACAACAGTGACCTCCTCAAATAGAGTGGGGAGGCTCAAGGCAGGAAATCGAAGGTACTGTCAGAACCGCTCTGGGGAGAAAGAAGGGAGACTGGAGAGGAAAGAGAGACTATTTAGATTTTTACCACTTGGGACCCTATCCCCAATTTAACTTCTGGACTAAATTTTAAAAACAGCCGAGTGGTAAAAGCCCTGCTCTCTGTGAACTCTGGCCCCTCTGCCTATTTGGGATGTCACAGAGAAAGGCTACACATTGTGTGTAGCAGCCCCAAGGGGACGCCCAGCAGCCCAGGTGGGGTGATTGACTGCGGGAAGCCCCAGGGGCCAGCCTGCCCACCACCCTCCCTGCACCTGCGCTGTGAATAAACAGAGGCCTGCCTTCTGCAGCGGCCCCTTCCTGACCTCCTCCAGCCCTTCTCCCCAGGCCTCGCCCCATGGGCCCTCATACTTGAAAATTAACCACAGGCTTAAAGTGAAAGAGAAGATGGCTATGTGAGCCCCAAGCAGGCAAGTGGAACTACATGATGAAGAGACAATAGAGTCCTAATCAAATAGGCACCTCTGTATGCTAATTTTAGCATTTACTCCCTCTTAAATAGCAATTTTATGTCCTTACTGCAGTCCATGTAACAATATTACTAAAATGTCAGGTGGTCAACCACACTTTCATTTTTTATGTTCTGATTTGAATAGTTGAAAGTGAGTTCAGTGATTTCAATAGAAGGCTCGTTGCTTGTGAAATATTTACTTCAAATACCTGTCTTTTCTTTGGAAATACGATAAATGGTCTTTGATGACTTATATATTTGTAATATACATGGGTAACCAATATAGTTAGCTCTTTAATGACTTTCACAGAAGGCAAATGAGGACAAGAGCCATTTTTGTAAAACAAAAACACAGGCACACATGCACATACATAAGCAAAATGTGCTTTGAGAAAGGAAAGCAGGGTCCAGATGATAGTCATAGGGTATCGTCACACACTTGTGCTTTTTGACTGAGAAAAACAAATATCTGTGTTCAAAACTAAAGTCATTCTATTCATTATATACTGTTGGAAGTTGCTATTGTTATAATATACAAAAATTCAAAACAAAACCGCTTGTTTAAGCGCTGAATTGAAAATGTTCAGTGTTGGGGCGCCTGGGTGGCTCAGTCGTTAAGCGTCTGCCTTCGGCTCAGGTCATGATCCCAGGGTCCTGGGATCGAGTCCCACATCGGGCTCCCTGCTCTGCGGGAAGCCTGCTTCTCCCTCTCCCACTCCCCCTGCTTGTGTTCCTGCCCTCGCTATGTCTCTCTCTGTCAAATAAATAAATAAAATCTTTAAAAAAAAAAAAAAAAAAAAAAAGAAAATGTTCAGTGTTTTCTATCAATTTCCTGATTCTTCTGAGTCATCAGGACAGCTCTTCAGCCTATGTCCTTTTCTCTTTTTCCTTTTTATATATATAAAAAAAAAATTGGAATAGGTTATGCAAGACACAAAATAAAAACACATAGGCTGAAGGAAAATTGTGGGGGGGGGAGAGAATAAATAAATGAATGAATACACAAATAAACAAACCTAATAGAAGAAGCCATTACAAGTAAAGTCAAAAGACAAAAAGCAAAAGACAAAAAAACTGCAAATTACATCAGAAAGGGCTTGGTTTTTTAAAATATATAAAGAGCTCCAACAAATCACTAAGAAAAGCTCCAACAATCCAATGTAAAAATTGAGCAAAACAGATGAACAATTCACAGAAAGGGAACTAAATATGGTCTTTCAAAGTATGAAAAGATGCTTACTCTCATTCAAATAAAAAAAAATTAAAAAGAATAATTCTTTTTGGGGGGAAGTGAAGGGGGAAATAGGTTGATGGGGTAAAAAGATATACAAACTTTATGGAGGACAATTTAGCCCCAATTCATCAAAACTGCAAATGCATTTGCCCTTTGACCCAGCAATCACAATTCTAAGAATTTATCTTATGTATGTTATTTTACACATGTGAGATGACGTATGTACAAAGTTATGTACTACAACACTATAATAGAAAAAGTATTTTTAAAATTCAAATGGTTGTCAACAGGGGACTAGTTAAATTATGATATAGCTATACAATTCTTTATCTGAAATCCTGGGGCTTGATATAGTTTGCATGTCAGAACCTTCTGAACTTTAGAAAGCTAATACAGTGAATAAACCATATATTATGTAACACCTCGGAGGGTTCTGGGGCAATACTCACTAATCAAATAGATTAATATTTCTGCAAAAAAATTATGAATAGTCATACTAAGTGGGAGAAATACAACTCACATCAGTCCAAGTCATATTTTGCCACCAAATGAGTTTGCCATAAGCTTAGGAAAATTTCTGGTCTTCAGAGATTTTTTAAAGTTAGGAGTTACAGATAGGAGGTTGTAGGCATGTCTGTCCATACAACAGAATACCATAGAGCTATAAATAAATTAAAATACACTGTTTCTGCACTAAACAATCTCCAATATATGCTAAGTTTTAAAAAAGACATAACCATTTGTGTACAGAAGGGGAAAAAGATTAAGGAACATATGTATTCGCTCATGTAGGCCAAAGATGGGTCTGTAAAGAGTACATTTATTTCTGGAGAGAGGAACTAGGAGGAGTTCAGGAACTATGGGTGGGAGGCAGACTTTTCACTGTATATGCCTGTTCTCTGTAAATATATTAACTATTTAGAGTAAAAAAAAAAAAAAAACCATTTAGAGTAAATAATACACGTTTACATGTTTAACTGCTAAACAAAATGTGTGAATGAGGCTTCATCCTCATATGCTAGTTCTGAGAGTCCTCAGAGCACCATGTAGTAAATATCAACTATGGGCCCAGCACTAAGCTAGGTACCCTGCTCGGATTATAATTGGTCATGTGAGACAGGCATTAGTATCTCCATTTTAGAGATGAAACCAAGGTTCAAATAAAACCACACAATAGTAAGTGGTAGAGCTGGGATTCATACCCAAGATTGTATGACCTTGAGTTCTACAGCACAAAAGAACATTGGAAAATGAGAATTAGGTGGTTATTGACTAAGAACATGTGTGGAAGTTATGACCAGATGATGATTCTTTTCTTGAGCACAATTCCTGGAACATTTAAGATTCTTCTCTGCTCTGACTCCTCTGAGCATTGCTTGTGATACAAAAACAGCAAAGCCTGTGAGCAAGGGTCTGTGCCCCATTAAGGGCTGGGGAGGTGAATTCTTCCATCACAAAGAGCTGAAGCCCTGTGGGGCCCAGTGTGGACATATCTATTCCCACAGTGGATAAGCAGTCTGGTCAAAGAATGCACTGTCCTGTTCCCCAGATTGCTCATGAGCACTGGCTGGGAAAGAAGGGGCAGGAAGTTGCTATAGACGGAATGGTTCTGTCTCCTCAAAATTCATATGTTGACCTGAATCCCCAGTGCATGGTATATGGTGATGGAGTCTTTGAAAGGTAATTAGGTTTAGATTAGGTCATGAGGGTGAACCCTTCATGATGAGATTAATGCCTTTTTAAGAAGAGACATGAGAAAGCTTGGTTCTTCTCTCTGCTTTCCATTATGTGAGGCTGCAAGTAGATGGAAAACCAGGAAGCAGGTCTTACCAGATACCAGCCCTGCTGGCACCTTGACTTTGGACTTTCCAGCCTCCAGAACTGGGAGAAATAAATGTTCGTTAAGCCACTCAGTCTGTAGTAATTTGTTATGACAGCTCGAGCTGACTTCAGCTCTGGAAAGACTCACCTTCTGGTCTCAAGTACTGTATATTTGCAAGTACAGTTTGAAATTCATCAAAACCGACAAATACTAATTAGACTTGTCTTTTCAGTCATTATTTCCTTTGTTCCATGGTTGAGAAAAGCAAAGTAGGACAGTGCAGACTATTCTCAGGAGCAAGTACATGGTATAGTCTGGACCCATTGATGTGGGACAGACTGATGGATTCGGGTTGGCTCCCAAACACACAGGGTCTCTCCCTTTCTAGAACCGCAGTAGGCCACACATCTCCTAGTCTTATGTCCACACCCACCAGGAACAGGAACCAGAGAGGTGTCTTTCAATTAAGCTGACCTTTAGCCCATGACTCCAGCAGAATTAAGGAAGAAGTGTCTAACAACTGACACAGACTTTGAAGCTGAACTTCTAGTGTGACCAACTACAAATATTTGCCCTGGGACTGTCCTGTTTTCCCACTGGAAGTTCTACAACCCAGGAAACCCATCAGGATTGGACAAATCAGGATGATTGGTCACCCTGCCTAGGTTTCAATCCCAGGTCCACCACTTCTTAGCTACATGACCTTGAACAAATATCTGAACTACTCTGTGTCAGTTTCTCCATGTGTAAGATGGGTAGAATAAGAGTACCTGCTCCACAGGGTTGTCATGAAAATTAATATTTCAAAGTACTTAGAACAGTGCTTGGAAAGAGCTGCATAAGTGTTTGTTAATTATATATATATTTACACATAGAGGCCAGCATTTCCTTTGTCCCAGCTCAGCCCACCCTTCTGACCCTTGCTGGTTCAAACCTCTTGCCCTAACTGCTTGGCACACAATAGGCTCACAATAAATATTTATTAAAGAATGTATAACATTTTCTCACACAGGCCTATCCAGGGCTGCTGGAAGGAGGTTTTTGTTTGTTTGTTTGTTTTTTGTTTTGTTTTGCTTTGCTTTCTCTTGTTTATTTGCCAAGGAGTAGAGTTAATGCTAAGATTTCAGGCATCCTGCTTACCTATGATGAGCTTTCCTGATATTGTAAAATGAAGCAACTGCAGAGAAGAGAGCAGGGTCCTCTCCTTTGGCAGTTATTTATGGTTCTGATCTGTGGGTAGCCTGAACACAGAAATGCACGCATCAGTCATAAATCGGTCAGCGCTCTGGACACCTGAAGCCTTGGGAGCCTGCAGCGTGAGCTTGGCAGGCTGCTTATGCAGAGAAGTTTGCAGTCATTCACATGCACACACTCAGTCACTTCCCTGCCCTGCCTGGGCAAACCTGCCTGCATTCTGGAGACCTGCCAGGACACATGGGTCTGCCTGCCTGCTGGGTTCCACCCCAGCTGAGTCCTGAGTCAATGGTGGGGCCAGTGGCCGAACCACAGACCTCAAGATGTGCAGGCAAGCCTTGCAAAAGTCTCCACTCCTGCACTGCTTAACCAGCAGCATATGTTTTTTTGGCTAAAAGGTGTTTAAATGAAATCATTTTTTCCATATTACTTTGAAAAGTTTATTTCATCAGCATGAAAATGTTTAATAATATTATTTGGGGGTTTAAAAAAAATAAATCATCATTTTGAAGATGTTTCTTTTTTATTCACTCAGGGAAAAGAACACAGTGATATTTAATCCTTTCCTTAAATGATGCAAGTGACTTCGACTTTAGATGAACAGGGCTTTGGGAATCAAACAGCACGAATGTCTGTGCCAAAATAGAGAAAGGAAGACTTGTTCCCTACAGACCCGTACTGGCGTAAGGTGACTGGTTGGGTTTGGTTTGAGTGATGATTGTAATAAAATAGAGCAGGCCCCCTACCCAGTCAGCTTTGCAAGGTCACTGATGAGCCACTAGGAGAGGATGTACCAATGCCAGCATCCCAAGGCTGGCAGCTTCCGGAACTATTACAGCTCTTTCTCCAGGGAGCCACAGTCCACTGAGGGGGCAAACACTTCGATGGAGAAGCCTTCTCAGGACCCGGGGGGGCTGGGCCAGGAGATTCAGTCTCCGGCCTCCCCTTTCATTCAGCAGAAAGCACCCCTCTCTGATCATTTTCACCCTGAGCAACAATATCAGAATGCTCCGAGCTGCTGTCGCAAGCAGGCCTACTCCTGGCATGTGTTCTACCAGGCCGAAGACAAAGAATATAAAAGGAGGCCTGCCTAGTATAGGTCTAGGCACTTAAGTTATGCAGCACGCTAACGAACTATTAAATGGGTCTACTCCACTGTCTTAATAGATAAACCTGGAAGGCCTATTATACATTCAGAATTTATAGACTACTCAGAGTTCAGCACTGGAACATGGAGGCTTGGGGAAAGCTGGACCCTGTCACCCAGTTCCTGGCCTGTGACCCATCCTGCTGCCATTTCCTCCCCTGGTTCTGTCTAACATCACAGAGGGCTGACATCCCATCCCTCACCTCTAAGCTCTGCCCGCACTGCCCACACATTCCCCATTGGCCACACTCCTCAATGCCAGACACCAGTTTGCATACAGACCCTGGAAGGGGGGTTGGGCTGTTTGAGCAGCCATCCAGGGTCCTGGGTCCCAACTATCTAGGAACAATCTAGAAGAGGGGGTGTAGGTTCTGAGTAGTCACATGGACCCTGTACTCTGGGGGTAGTAACAGGCAGAGGGGAGCCAAGAAGAGGTCTCTAAAGAGCAGGACCCATGTCTGGACTCGTGCAGGTCATCAGCACTGAAGAAAAAATAGACAGAAAACAACCAGCAAAGGGCATGACTAGTCAGGACTGCTGAGCACGTTGATTCAGGGGCAACTTTTGTTTCCATGAACTGAAGGGAGAGGTAGGGAGAGGAGAGGAAGGGGCACCGAAAGGTCTGAGTGATGCTCTGCTCAAGGGGTGTGAATGAAAGAAGACAAGCATTTAACTTTAACAGGATGAGTCAGGGTCAACTATTTGGGACTTGGCATGAGCTGAAAATGGTGGATCAAATTTTTATCTCTGGAGATATGCCCTGTCTCTCACAAACGCGATGTCAAAGAAAGGTCAGACATTAAAGTAACCGCAAGAAACCCAAAAATATGTTCTTCCTGGCTGTAGAACTTTGAAGAGCTTTTCTTTTTAAATGAAGGGGAGGGGGGCGGGGTCTTAATCAAGTCATCTTTCGAAGTCCTAATGGTTTTCAGGTTTTCTCAAGAACTTTCTATAAAACCAAAAGACACAGATGAATTAAAAAAAAAAAAATTTAAGCACATATGGAGAAAAATAGTATCCAAAGCCTGAGGTTTGGTGAAAGAAAGAAATCAAGAACAGAGTAGCAGAACAGAAGTCTGTGTGTTAATGAGAGCAAATGAGGCACCGATTGAACATGAGGCAGAGAGGTGATCTCATGCACAGCCTCTGGAGACCGTACGTTATGAAGCAAGCACTGTATTTAGTCAACACTTTGTTCCAAGAGCTTCAATCTTACTCTACTTACATTAAATCCTGTCCATATTCTATAAAGCAACTTGTATTTCTTCACACCCCTTCCCCTTTTGGGAGAATCACAAAAGACCTAGCTTCTCTTCTCTGTGCCCTTCATCCTGTCCCCACATCCCAAACGGTTGTAAGACACGTGGGGACAGATTGCTATGAGAATGAGGTACCTCCAGACTTGGATGTAGAGGTGAACAGAGTACAAAAAGAAACTCCATAGCCAAGAGTTGAGAGAAGAGGCCAAAGTTACTTTTGCCACCAGTGAGAAATTTTAGATTTTAAGAGGTTTAATAACTTACCATAAAAGCAAGAGTGGAAGCCAGAAAGAGACTGCAGAGCCCCGAGGACTGAACCCTTCTCTAGGCACTGGGGTCCAAACACAGCCCCATTACCACTATCCCTGTCCAGGGTAGAGCCCCAAAGTACAAGAAGATGACAATACACCAAGGAAACTTGAAGAGCGGCATGAAAATGATTATGGGTTGGAAGGATTTACTCCAAAGGCTTAGATGTATATAACCTGGCCAAGTGATCACATTGCATAGAGGAAATACGATAATGGTGGATAAGAAACAAGCATCCAAAGGGCATAAACAAAGGCTTAGACTGCTCCAAGGGGAACATAAATTCAGTGATGTGATGGAAAATATAGGCTCACTATGAGGGGAATTACTATATTGGGAAGATCTATTAATCTGTTGACAGTTTCTCAAAGAAAGTGATGGCTGCCTGCTAATTTGCTTCATTTGAAATCAGTCTGTATGAGGAACTGGAAAATCTATCTCAGGGACCAGGACTGAGCAGTAGGCAAGGGATGAGTTGCCCTCATAAATCTTGTTCATTTTTCATCTTGATGATTTTTCTCTCTTGTTTCCTCTCATTCTCTTTTCCATTCTCTTGCCAAGCCGCCCTCAGATCTGCAAAAGCCCCTCCTACGGAAAACTTTCTAGGCTAAGGGAAGGGGGGTGCTAACCAATGGCTTGGGATTATGACTGGGGTCAACAGTTGGTCGGCATCACCCAGACCCTTCAAAGCTAACAAAAGCGGTTTTCATCTCAGGTTGTTCTCTGCAGACCTGGTTTCCTGCACCTTTGCTATTTGGTACCCCAGGAATATACCCTAAAGATGCCAACTTTTAAAATCAGGAGTTCAGACCCCAGTTCAAAGGGCTGACCTGGTCTGGGAGAGCTATGGGACTTTTTCAGCTCTGGTAAGAAGACTGAGCAACAGTCTCACACCTTTACAGCAGGAGCATGGCAATTTCCCCAATGCTTTTTCAAGGGCTTTCATTTTTATCCAAATAGCTTCCAGTATTGCCAAGTAAAAGGAAAGGTGTTGCTATCGTCCAAACTATAAGTGAGCAGTATAGTCTTATGTGAATCCAATTGAAAGAGAATTTTGCTGGAAGATCCAAATAGCAAACCACTTTTTTCCAGATGTCAGAAAGCTTGAGGTCTGTGTGAAGAAAAGTGCAGCATTGTGGACTTTATCTGGTATATCTATGGAAGGACATGGATGAAAGACCTTGTAAAGAAAATGTTTGCTTCAACTGGTGATGCTTTGTGCTGTGAGGGTACCCCCAACAGGCCCTAATTTAGTATTTCAGAAATACACTCTTGTGAGAGGGAAAACTATCCCGGGAAGAACAGGACTTGGACCTTAGTTTTTATTTACTGAAATAAAGATTGCAGAAATAGATAGGGATGGAGAAAATGGTCTTGAAATATGTTGCTTGTTATAACCCTGTTGCCAGCACTTAAATAAAAGCGGGATTTAAAGAAGAAAAAAAAAAATCCCTGCTCAGAGTCCCAGGGGAGCAATACGGTCTTTGGGATCTCTGCTGACACAGCTGATGCGTACTCAAGACGTCTGAGGGGATGAAGTACTCTAGCTAAAAGGAGAACCAAATCCTTAAACTAAGAAAGAGTCACACTGTGAGGAAGCAAAACCACATGAGGCTCGGTTGATGTTTACTCATGAAGAACCTAGCCTATTTTCCTATGCTTAGGAAGCACCTAACAAAAATAATAAAACCCAAAGAATGCATTAGATACAACCTGACAGAAGATTTGTTCTCTGGAGCACATAAAGGGCTCAGCTTGCCTTCCCACCTCCTTCACCTGCATCCCGTCCTTGCTGCTTCTTGCTGAGACAGGGCCCTCTGCTTGTCTCCTGTAATTCCTCCCCAAACCCAGTATATCAGACCAAATGTGTGTCCTACACCAGAAAGAAGGTTTTGCTCTGTTCCTTCCAAGTAGGTACATACGCCTGCCATCCTCCTGGGGTTCTAAGTCTTCCAACACCTTAGGGGCACACACTGTTCTTTAATAAGTATACTGGCTGATGGGAGACCCAGCATACTCTGTGATATTTCTGGAGTTTCATGGGGAGCTTGGGTTCTGAATGCCACTTCTGGCTCTAATTTCTGCTCCTGAATTCCCATTCTCTCTCTCTCTCTCTCTCTCTCACCTGTTTCTCACTTCTGGAGTGGCTGCCCCTTTTCGGCACTATATGACCCTGTGCTGGGCATCCTCCCTATGCCACCTATCTCTAAAGCTGCGGACTTTTACTGAAGGTTGGGGTTTATGAAGTCAGGCGAGCAATTGCAAAGGCAGAACAGCACAGAAAACAATTTAAAATTAGACATCTTATGCCTAAAATTCCTGTGGCCGTTCTCACCACCAAAATGATTATCACCCATTCCTATACTGTGTTCTGTCCCCTTACTTGTTCCTCTGCCTTCCACCTGCTTTCTTCTCCTCTACCAATTCTCAAACTCCTGACCCCCTTGCTCAGTCCAACCAAGGAAATTCTGAAATATTTTAAGAGGTAGGGCAAGACAGTATTTTAGGCTCTAGAGCCAGACCGCCTAGGTTGAAATTCCAGCACTGTTTAAGTGCTATCTAACCTCGGGCACATCTCTTAACCTCTCTGTGTCTCCATCTCTCATCCAGAAACTGGTAATAAGAATAGTACCTATTTCAGAGGTCTGTGGTGAGGATAGAGTAAATAGGTGTAAAGCACTAGAATAGTGTCTGGCACATAGTAAACGTTCTGTAAGTGTTACTGTCATTTTGTTTATTTCATCTGGTACCTTTCTGACCACACTCTTACTACTTTTTAACTATTCAATGGTCTAAACAAAAATAAGTTTATCCTCTACAGAGAATTTGTCCACTAATCTTCCTAGATGGTTAGCCACAAACTTTTGGGAAGTAACTAGAAGAAGTAGACACTATTGGTAGACCTTCCTCATCCTGGACTACAAGCCCTTCTGATATTACCACTCACTCATTCAATATCCCCCAGTCAATAGCATTTTTTGTGTACCATATTAGTTTTCTAGGGCTGCTGTAACAAAGTACCACAAACTAGGTGGTTTAGAACAATGTAAGTTTAACATTTCACAGTTCTAGAGACCAAAGTCTGAAATCAAGATATTGGCAAGGCTATGGTCCCTGCTGAAGTTGTTAGGGAAGGATCTGATCCAGGCCTTTCTCCCAGATCTAGTAGCCACAAGCACTCACTCCTCAGCTTGCGGATAGCTGCCTTTTCACATCATCTTCCCTCTGTGCATGTCTCTTTGTGTCCAAATTTCCTCTTTTTATAAAGGCACAGTCGTTTTGGATTAGGGCCCACCCTAGTGACCTCACCTTAACTTGATCATCTGAAAAGACCCTATCTCTGGATTAGGCCATGTTCATAGGTACTGGAGGTAAGGACTTCAACATCTATACAGGGGACACATTTCAAGCCATAACATGCATCTAGTATATTCCAGAACTTCTAGGTACTGCAAATATAGCAATGAAAAAAACAGTCTCTGCTATCATGGAGTTTACATTCTGGTTGGAGAAGACAATAAATACAAAAAGTGTCAGGTAATGAATAATGCCATGAAGATGAATAAACAATGCTAAGGGGGTTGAGCATCATGGAGGGCACGGTGTTGCTGTTTTATATCAGGTGATCAGGAAAGACCACTCTGATAAGTTGACCTCCAACAAGAGACCTTGCGAGGGATGAGGTATAAGGACACATCAGAAAGAGAGCTCCGGGCAGAAGGACAACAGGTTCAAGGCCCTGAAGACACAATGCCTGGCTTCTCTAGATATAGCCTAGTGGTAGCAGAGAAGGCAGTGAGGAGAGCGGCCAGAGGAGATGGGGTCAGAATAGGATGGGGGCTGAGGGTGTGGCACAGAGGTTCCAATAAAGAGCCAGGGTGAGTTTCCTTCGGCTTTTACACTGAGCTCTATGGGGTCGTAGTCCATTCAGGCTGCTATGACCAAATACCACTGACCAGGTGGCTTATAAACCACAGAAATTTATTTCTCACAGTTCTGGAAGCATAATTTCTGAGATCAGGGTGCCAGCATGGTTGGGTGAGGGCCCTCTCCCGGGTCACAGACTACTCATTGTGTTCTCATATGGTGGAAGAGGAGAGGAGCGCTCCATAGCTTCTTTTATAAGGCAATTAATCCCATACAGGAGAGCTCCACCCTCATGACCTCATCACTTCCCAAAGGCTCCACCTCCTAACACTATCACTTTGGGGATTAGGATTTCAACATATGAATTGGCAGGGGAGGAGAAGGAAACAAACGTGCAGACCAGAACAAATGGGAAGTCTCTGGAGTGCTTAGAGCAGAGGAAGCAAATCTGACCTTTGTTTTAGAAGCCTCACTCCAGGTTCTCAGTGAAAAGAGGCTGGTAGCTGGTCAGGGGTAGGGACAAGGGTAGCAGCCATGACCCTACCCTTACATGGAGAACTGGGTGTTCTTCAACCCCTTAGGCACATGCAGGGAGGCAAGAACAGTTAAGCACCCTTTGCCCCTTCTTCTAGAAATAAAATACCTATTTCTTGTGGGGGCACCTACTTCATGTAGGTCAGATGTTCCTGACCCTCCCAACCCCAGCCACATGGGTAGATATGTTTCTAGGCCCAGCCAATTAGAGAACTGCCTGGCTCTGGTTCCTTTGTTCACATATGAGGCTGGACCAAGTGGAAGCTGGACCAAGCCCTTCCTAGTATGATTGCATCTTATGCGTGGGCTCGCTGAGCCATAGGCAAGAGAGCCCGGGGCTGCTGGTATTATCATGCTCACCACCTAGATAGAGCTTGTCTAAGAGATAAGGAAGCAAACCAGCCCTTCCCTTAAGCCCTTACTCTGTGAGGACCATTCTAAGAGCTACATGTTGAATAACTCAATCCTCACAACCACCGTATGAAGTGTGTGATATTATTACACCATTTTACAGTTGAGAAATGAGGCATGAACAAGTTATTTAAAACAAAATCAAAAACAAAACAAAACAAAAACCTCCCCAAGATTGTAATGCTAGGAAATAGGATAGCCTAGATTCAAACCAATAACCTTTGGTTCTAAGGGCCCGCATTCTTAATCCTCACTCTAGATTAAGGAAGATCTCAGGACTGTAAGGGGAGCAGGGGCCTTAAAGATTATTTAGTCCAGTGGTCCTCAATTCTAGCAGACTTAATGTTCTTTTTTATAACAAGTATTTTCTAACATCTCATTTAGTATTCTAAAATGAATTCCATAGACAATATAGTTTACTGGCACACATAATTTTTAAATAGCTAACACCCTTCTCTAATTATAATATAGAGTAAAAATTAAAAGAATTTATCATTTAAAAAGACATCCATTTCACTATATAAATGTTCAAGCATGACTACTCTAGAAGACATAAAGTCAGATGACTATCAGGAAAAACTGAGGTTTTTGAAATGGGCAAAAAAAAGTGTAGGTTATTGAGGGTGCTGTTTAGCATACTTCTCTGGATTATCTCTACTTCTCATTTGTTGCCTTTGAGCTAACAACTCTATACATTGTAAAAAGAAAAATAGCAGCACTGCATGTGGTTCTCTTTCATAGAAGGCAAAAATGTGTCTAGTAGAGTATCATTTCCCTGTGGATGCTGATCAGTTTTGCATCTATTTCTCCACTTAAATAAGATTCTTTCACACAGGCTGTATTAGTCAGGGTTCCCCAGAGAAACAGTATATATATATATATATATATATATATATATATATATATATATATTTTAGAGATTTAATATAGGAATTGGCTCACATGTTTATGGAAGCCAAGAAGTCCACAGTCTGCCATCCACAAACTGGAGAATCAGAAAAGCTGGTGGTGTACTACAAGCCCTGTCTTCTACTCTCCGCCCTATTCCAGCAATGTTGGCTACTCCTCTGCCTCTCTGCCCTCATGACAAGGTCTTGCTCCTTTCCACTTTTAAATCACTGCTTTGAGAATAGCTCAGCTAATGCTATTCATACAGATGGTTCTCAAAACTGACCATGCAGTAGAATCACCTGAGGAGTTTTTAACATCTTGTTAGTGAAGGGGTGCCTGGGTGGTTCAGTTGGTAGAGCACCTGACTCTTGGTTTTGGCTCAGGTCATGATCTCAGGGTGTTGAGATGGAGCCCCATGTGAGACCCTGTGCTCAGTGGGAAGTCTGCTGGAGATTCTCTCTCCCTCTCCCTCTCCCTCTTCCCCTTCCCCCACTTGCACTCTCTCTCTAAAATAAATAAATATTTTTAAAAAATAATAACAATAAAACAAAATCTTATTAGTAGTAGCCACCCAGGACCCATTAAACCAGAATCTCTCTGGGGTTGGAACCTAGGCACAAATATTTTAAAACTCTTAGAGATTCCCAGTGTTCAGCCAAGTTTGAGAACCACTGCCCAAATGCCATACACTACACCTGTATTTTATTAAGCTTGAACTCTATCTGTTGCCCCTCTAAATGGTTTTCTGGTATCTACTTATTCTCTCCCTCCTCGGAAAGACAGGAAGCTCTCAAGACCTCTCAACCTTAAATCACCTGGGGATCTTGTTCAAATGTGAATTCTGATTCAGGAGGTCTGGCGTGGGGGCCTAGGATTCTGCATTCCCAATAAGCTCTGAAGTGTCCCAAAAGAGGCTTACAAAATATAACCACATGTAATACTCCTATCTATGTTATGTAACATATGAATTACCCTCAAGACCTTAACTGGTTCTCTAAGAAGATGATTTGAACTCCTCCTAGGGGCAAATATTTTTTACTGCACCTATATCTAAATAAGTAATTTGATTAAAAATTATTACAGGGTGCTTGGGTGGCTCAGTCAATTAAGTGTCTGCCTTCAGCTCAGGTCATGATCCTAGAGTCCTGGGATCGAGTCCCACATTGGGCTCCCTGCTTGGCAGGGAGTCTGCTTCTTCCTTTGCCCCTCCCTGCTGCTTGTGCTCTCTCTCTCTCTCTCTCTCTCTCTCACGCTCTGTCTCATGCTCTTTTTTTCTCAAATAATTTAAATAAAATCTTTTAAAAAATTAAAAAATAAAACTATTACAGTAAATAGAAACCACAATGCGATACCACTTCACACCCATTAGGATGGCTACAATCAAAATTAATGTAAAATAACAAGTGTTGGTGAGGATGTAAAAAAAAAATTGGAACCCTCATACACTGCTGGTATGAATAGGAAATGATGCAGCTTTTTTTGGAAAACTCTCCTCAAATAATTCAACATAGAGTTATTACCATATGACTCAGCAATTCCACTCCTAGGTATATGCCCCAAAGAATTAAAAACCAGTATTCAAACAAAACCTTGTGCACAAATGTTCATAGCAGCACTATTCACAGTCACCAAAAGGTGGAAATGACTCAAATGTCAACTGATGAATTCATCTACTGATGAATGGATAACCCAGATGTGGTATATCCATACCACACGGTATTATCGAGCTACGTAAAGGAATGAAGTGCTGATCCATGCTACAACATGGATGAACCTCAAAAACATGCTAAGTGAAAGAAGCCAAACACAAAAGACCATATATTGTATGATTCCATTTATACATAATATTGAGAATAAGACATCCATATAGATAGAAAGATTAATGGTTGCCAGGAACTGGAAAAAAGGGAAACGAGAGTGACTGCTTAGTGGGCACAGGGTTTCCTTTCAGTGTGATAAAAATATTTTGGAACTAGATAGAGGTGGAGGTTGTACAACATTGTGAAAGTACTAAATATCACTGAATAGTACAGTTTATTTTTTTGAGTAGAGTTGACACACAATGTTATATATTTTAGGTGCACATAGTAACTCAACAACACTATCTGTGATGCCATGTTCATCACAAGGGTAGCTACCATCTGTCAACATACAATGTTATTACACTGTCCCTGACTGTGTTCCCTGTGGTGCAACTTTTATCCCTGTGACTTATTCATTCCATAACTGGAAGCCTGTAACTCCCACTCCCCTTCACCCATTTTACCCATCGCCCCACCCCTGCACTATATACTTTAAAAGGATTAATTTTATGTTACACAAATTTAACTTCAATAAAAAAATTACAAAACCATAGGTTGCATGTGAGATATAGTGACTTATCAATAAAGATTTGGAGTACCAGTAGAGAAGAGTTACTTACCTACTCTTGTCCAATTGTCCAATCAGCACACGTGCTATATGCACACCACCTCTTCCCATTCAAGTCCAGGAACTCTCTCTTTAGGCTCTTTATTGTCTATCATGCCCTGGCTAATTCCATATCTTCCACCATGAGGCAAAAAGTAGCCATGTTGTTATTACTGGCAGTACCATGGCTCTTCAGAGCCCACGTGTATTTAAACATTTTAGATCTTGCCCCTTCATTTATTTGATGATGATTACATCATAATCATGTGAATATTGGCTTCTAATGACTCACTCCAAGGTTGTTACTGCACCTGATTCATGGATGATGACCACAAATACAAGTCTTATCCAGAGTATGTTGGCAATAATTTGTTTTCTGATCATATTAAATTTACTGTTCAGGTTTTTATAGAATAAACATAGAAAAACACATCTTCCAACCATGTCTTCTCTTGCACCTTTTACACTGTAATGTCTGCATTCCTGCACTGTGACTTTTTCGGTGTTGGCCCCACCCCTGCTTTTCACTGACTGCCACCAATAAAAAGGATAAGAAGGGCCTGTGGGCAGACTGATAAAAAGTGGTCTCATTCACACAAGAAATGTTATTCCCTCACCCTGAGCAACTTAAGACTGACTTAGATGAGTATGATGTCACCACAGCAAGTGGACCCCACAAGAGAGGACACTTATTGGCAGGGCCACTTGTCATTGAGGAGTGATGATATTGAAAATCCTTGTAGGATAAAGGCACTGGTGCTTGCTTGGGTCTGAAAGTGGTAGTAGTTTGGGGGCAAGTATGGTCCTCTCTGCTCTCTGCAAAGCTGACTTGTCTGTTTGGTGTATGGAAGAAGGGATCTGTACACATCCACCTCTCTAGACTTAACAGCTTTCTTTCTCTTTAAATTGTAAGTTTACCAAGCAAGATCAAGTCATGAGTCTTTAGAAACACAACCTTGGGGCTCAACCAAATTTGAGTTTTGATTTTCAAATGAATGCAAATTGTTGCAAATAACAAACTGAATATTTCCAAAATACTCATGATCTTGATGGCTAAAGATCTGTCTCCCCTTCACCAATATAACATTCATATTGCTATTATCTTTCAAATTTAAAAAGAAACAATAATCTTCTGGACACCCCAGTGGGATGAGTCCTAAGGATAAAATGAAATTTAAAACATTCTAAAACTATCTGTTGTTATCATACTATTAGTAGTAGAGTTGATACTATTATTTAGAAACTGTTGTATGCAAATGAATAATTTTTTAAAAATCTAACAGAAAATATAGGCTAAGAAAAAAATAGGTTGGATATTGGAAAAATGTGTTTAAATGGTGAAATGTCTAGAATTATCCAAATTCTGAGATGTGTTTAAATTGTGTAAGTAGTATAAAGCAGTATTATTGAGACATACTGGTGCAGACTATAAAAGGCAAATGTAAACAAGCTGTATGTATTTTTGTGACCCAAATATTTTTCTTTCTTTGAATTTTTTGTCAGTGTAAAGTAAGAGTGAGAACAGAGTGGGAGAGAGAGTGAAAGGCCCTGATGACACAGTAAAATCACCAAGCCTAGGTGCAGGTGACCTCATCTCCTTGCCACATTAAGTAGGAACTTAATCATCCATTCTCCTGACTATCATGAACTCACACAATGTAAGGCTTCTAAAGATCAGACTAGGTGATCTATTCATTTCACCCATTTTCCCAGGTCAGTAAACTAAGGCTTAACCAGATTATACACAAACTCAGAGAACAAGGAAGCCTGAGATGAAGTAGTATCACAACCAAAACCAGGATGTGGGACTAGTCCCTGTGCCAATCTACTGTACCAAACCTCACTTCATTACACCAACCACAAGGCATTTCAGTGCTGTGTGGAGGGGACCTGTACACTTTCACAACTATAGAGTGAAAGAACAACTTCCTGTCTGGAACTCTGACATTTCAAAGTCAACCAGATAGAAACTGAAGTGAAAAATATTGACTTGTATTTACAGTAATATTCTGCTGTCATCTCTGGTGTGGAAAAACACTTCACTGGAGTCTACATGGAACGAACATTGCCCTCCACAGCAGCACAGTGTGAGGGGATGCAAGGCAAATGCTACCAATAGGCCACTTGGTACAGTCCTAAGCATTTTCCTCTTGCCTACGTTGGTTCCATGGAGTAGAAATGCTTTTGAGAAAATACAGAACTAGACTCAGACCAGATATGGAAGGTCCAAGTTTGTACCCTCACCTGATTTTAACAACTTGCCTTCAAAACCTTGTTTTCGATGTCCTGAAAGAGAGCAGGGAGGGAAATAACATTTTTCTCCTCTTTATCAATTTTATGACTTTCTTCTTAGTTGACTTATGGCTCTTTGACATTTATTCTGGAAATTTTCCTTAAATCAGCAGGAAAAAAAAGTCTGAAGGATTCCAAGAAAACTTTTCACTTGTGTAGATCTGGTACCCACATTAAGAACCAATATCCTTGCTTACAGGAAGCCAGGGCCATGGAAATGGCCTAACCCTTGAAATGCAGCAAAGACTTTTTAGCTGTGGCCCATAAAAGAGGCTCAATGACCATCATTCTTTGGTTTCCAGACTCTGAAAAACCTACCCAATAGTTTTTCATATATCTTGATTATGTGGAAATGCTGAGGCTTGTTGACAAGTAAGAGAAGAGGAATCTAATTTTGATATAGTAATTCGCCTCCAAATATATAAACCCAGTAAAACTGAGTTGCTCTGTGCTGTAAAAACAGCTGTAAATAGGCACTATCCTCTAGAAACTGAGAATTCATTTCAGAAAAGTGTATCCTGAGTTTCAGCAGCTCATCTAGAGAAGTTTCTAGCCTTTGAGAGATACTGAGTTGATCAGATCAATATCTCTCTGAATGCTTCAAACAACCTTAACATGTTAAGAATGGGGTTCTAACAACAAATTTAGTAGCAGTTGTGAAGGAGCTACTCATTCATTCACCCATTCTACATATATTATTAAATTCCTATGATGTGCCCAAGAGGAGCTGTAAATACATAGGTAAAGACAACAGATACCACCCCTGCCTTCAGGGTCTCGAGAGAGATATTAAACAAATATATGAGTGACTATAGAATTATAATTATGATTAATATTGCAAAGAAAAATCCAGGGAGCTATGAAATTTTGTAAGAGCAGGGACTAATATCTTAGTCAGGTCAAGGAAGGCCTCCTGACAAGGAAAGTTGTTATTTATAGCTATTTAAACTGAACCCTTGATAGATGAGAAGGGGGTAGCTGCTGTCCCCTTAAATATGTTTTTATCTTCCTAAAAGTTTTCAGCATTTATTTTGATGCTATTTTCCCTTATCCCCATCAAATATTCATTCAAAAAAAAAAAAAGGCCTAAGTTGGCACATAGATGAAGAAGGGAACACAACTCTTATTTAGGGCTATGTTGTCATCATTCTAAATTGTCCAGATCCTAATTTAACTTCCTAAATCTAAGCTAGTCTCCCTTCCTTGCTCATTAGCATTAAGGAAAAGAAATTGAACTCGGAGCTCCCTCCTCTACCGTTGACTCTCCAGTGCTCATTAATCACATGAAGTCACTGAACTGTTTAGACCCCTTTCCAGGCAACTTAGAGCACCACATCCCTTATGTCTGTCAGTAATTTGTTAGCTCCACAGTAATTGCAGTGTTCTCCATGAGACACAGTGTGAGAAATAATTGACTTGAGTGTGATTATTTTATTTGGATAGGGATCAACAGGGAATAGAAAAGGAAACTATTTTAAAAGTCAATGATGCAGGTCTCAAGCTCCAGAGATGCCTCTCCTTTGGGAAATTTTTAGCAGAAATGGGTGCCGATCAATGGTCTTATCTTCTTTGTGTCTTGCTCTTCTTTCATCTTCTTTGAAGATGCAGTGGCACTTTATTATGCCACCAACCATCTTGAGTCTCATTCAATCAGACAAAGAAAAACTGATTTTATACACTCAAGAACATTCAATATATCGAAGACATTTTTCTAGGTTAGTTTTGGGATCTCCTGCGAGTTTTCATAAATGCATAGATTAGATCTTTATATGGACTAATGAAAAAATACTATGACATAGTCCCCAGTGTTCACACTCCAACTTTAAAGTGAGTAATTCACAGCAGAGCAACCGAGCTTCCCCAGCTTCTTCCACATAATGAGCTGTCTTGGCCCATTGGGAACACTCTCCCTGTCCATGTGTCTCCAGCATCACTGTAGCAGCATTCACAATCACACGCCAGCTCCCACTTTCCTGCACTTATCTCAGGCTCATGGTCATGGCAATTAAGCCTTTCTGAGACCCAAGTCAGAACCAGGGAATGGACCGCACAGTATAAGCTCCCAAAGCCTCTGTCCCAGTCCTGGAGGTGATAAAAGGAAACAACGTGGCTAATGGCCCAGCGTTAAGGGCCTCTGAGAATAGAAAAGAAAAAGAGTTTCCTTCATCTGTGCCCACGGTTGTGCATCCCTATCATTCTCCCAGGTATGAGGTTGTGAAGCAGCCTCTTCCATTTTGGCTACATTTAGTTTATTTTGTCCAGCATTTCAGAGGCGTCTCCTGCCTCTGTCCTCAGCCTGGAGAAGAGAAACTCAGCAGAAATAACAGGATTTGTTTGTCCTCAATTGACCTCCAAGGAAACTAGGACAGTGAGAGCCTAAGAAGGCAAGGTCTCTCAATAGCGCACCAGTGGTCGAAGCTGGCTTTCAGTGGCACCTCTCCAAACAGCCAAAATCAGTGTCAAACCACCAGCCCATGCAGCCTTTCCAAGATGCTCTGAGTGTTTATTCAGCCACTAAGTGTTCTACCCAAAGTGGGCTCCACCCAATGGTGAGCTAAGGCAAATCAAACATTCATTCACACAGTTGGGAGTGACATGCGCACCCAGCCCAGCTTCTGATGCCTGCAGTCTAGCTGCAGCTGGCTCCAAGCTCACAGGTGCCAGGAATCTGGCCACACATGGCAGTGATCTCTGGGGCTGGGCAGAAGGAGATGTCTGCATGGGGAACCATTCTCCCCTCCCACCAGTGTTGTAGAGATATGTAGATATGTAGGTATGTAGAGAGAAGGTATGTTCAAGCCCCACTGACCAAGATTTGGATCCCAGCTCAGTCTCTTTCTACCTGTACATTCTTGAGCAAGTTCCTTAATGGAACTGGAACTCAATTTGCCCATCTGTAAAGTGAACACAACGACAATATACTACCTCATGGTGTTGTTGTGAGGATCACAGAAGAACCTGGAACAGAGTCTGGTCATAGTAGCGGGTCAAATAAATGATAGCTATGAGCAAAAGGGCTTACCCAAAGGAGTGACCAGGTGCTGTTTGTACTATACCTGATTGGTGGGGGAATCCCCTTTGTCCCAAGTCTGCTATTGAGACCTAGTGAGCTGTGCATACAGCCAGATGTATGGTATGGTGGAAAGACTCTCCTAGGAGACAGAGGCCTGGCCTATCTCTGCTTTAAACCTGTTCTGTGGCCTTGAATGATTTACCTCACTTCTCTGGGTCTCATTTTATTCATTTATAAGATGGAATTGTTTTAAGTTGTTAATCTTTAAGGCTTTGGGTTTTAATCATTCCCTTGTCACTTAACTAATAATGTAGCTTTTCCAAATAACTTCTCTGAGAGTCTCTCTCTTCTCAAAATGTTGAGAGTCCGCAGCACAGGCATATACAGCTCCCAGAATCTTAAGTATTAGCTCTCAAAAAGGTAGCATACAAGGTTTTATAAGGAATTTAGTCCAAAATTCAACATCTACGGATTATCCTGTGCTATATATTTAGGCCACAGTTATAATCTCCATCATACAAGTGCAGGGAATTTACAATGTCCAGTGGTGCAAGATTTTCAACCTTGAGCAAAGATTTCATTACAGTTTCTAAATAGTATCTACTAATAAAGATAAGCAGACTTCTCAGAAATTTTTTCAACTACAAGCATGGGAACGACTAAGAGTTTTCTTATTAACAGAATTAATCAGAAAATCAAATGTCAGAACTTCTTTCCCCCAACCATCCCAGTTGTCCAGAGCCTCAATTGTGCAGGCATAAAGGGCTACCTAACCCCTGTGCTCCCAGGAACTTTTCCAACAGCCCAAATGGGTAGCACAATGCATTTTATAACTTCCACATTCACAACTCTCATGAAATATACCAACGGGGTTCACTTATGGAACCAATGCGGAGGCAAAGAAATCTCTTCCAAAAAACAAGCATTCCTGCTTCTGAAACTGCTGCTCCAATCTTGGTTTCAAGAATATGGGAAATACTGAATGACGTTAAATTTCCTACAGCACTATGGCTTCTTCCTATCCATTTTCTACCACAGAATTCAGCTAAAAACAATACACGATGTCATCTCAATAATTTGCTGATTAAAATGTCCCTAAAAAAAGACACCCTTCATACCCAGGGGGCCACCTACTCAGCTGGTTTCCAAAACGGTGTTTATATTTCTATCTTTAGGCATGAAGAGAGGCTGAGAATTTTCTATACAATGTTGGCATAACCTTTCCTGTATCTCTGGGTTAGGCATTTCAGCCTGAAGAAGAAAGGCTAATAAAATACATAAGCATGTTCCTGTGTGCTATTTATGCATATGTCATGAAACATCTGTTCCTGGCTTCCTCTGAGACATTCTTCTCGGGTGTTACAATTTGTAGTTATTTTGATAGAGAACCATTGGCATACATACCTCCCTACACATCTTACAATAAAGTTTTCCACAGAACACCAGGATTAAGTGTCTATCTTTTGCAAGAGAAAGGAACATCATTTGTTTACTTTTTCTCAACATATTTCTTTGATGGATTTTTCAACCAGTATCTCTAAAAACTCTCTGAAAGCTTACTCAGACCATAGAAAGTGTTCAAAAAGCTTTATCTGTTGTTCCACTAGTGCTTAGAACTGGTAGGCACTCAATAAACATTTTCTGGATAAATGAGAATGCCTTACAATTATTTATTATAAAACAGAGACAAAAGCACAGCTGGGGAGCCATTAAGTCATAGACAGGGAAGAAATTGTGGAATTTGCTTTTTCTTTGAGTTGTAAGAAAAGAAGAAAGAAGAGTAAGTGGTAATAAATGGGAATGAGGAAGATCTGCCAAGGAACAAAATTAAATATCTCTTAATTGTTCCTGGAATACTCTCTCTCTCTCTCCATTTCACACAAACACACACACACACACACACACACACACACACACACACACACACAGGTCAGGCTGGTGAAAAGCCAAATTCACAGTCAGGGTTTCCCAGTGACACTCACTCCTTCCAATATTTCTTCCTAACAGTGTGAGACCCACTGAATTACATAAATCTTTCCATGTCTGTGTCATTTGCTTGGGGCACAGTGAGGACAGGGGGATTATGGGAGCTTATATTTACATTGTGGTAAAACTTAACTGAACTCAAAATGTTCCCTCCCCCATTTTCTTCTCAACTATCCTGTCAAAAGTTTCTTTGATTCTTTCCTCTAATACTCTTGACAAATTTTTACTTCCAATGCAGAGCATTATAGGAAGTATGAGAATTCAGAAACAAAAAGCCATGAGATGTGTTACTTTCTACCTCCCCTTCCCCACCCCCACACTTCCATAACTTTGTGGTTTTAATATGACCTGAAATAAAACTGCACAATACACTGGTAGGGGAATTATATTGTCAGGTGTTATGGAGAAACCACTAAATGCTCAGAATTTCAGCTGATCCGATTGAATTGTATGTCCCAAATCATGGGCATGCAACAACTTCTTGAACTTGTAGTGCTCATGGTCAAACAGGGTTCTTCATTCAGTGTTCAGGTAATCAGATCCCAAGAACAGCCTCTCATGGGCATTATACATGATGCGGATTTAAAACTTTTTATCTATTTTAGGTGTAATGTACAATATACATAAGTTGTGTATGCAGAACTTCAGATAACATTTTAATGATTCAAGTTATATTACATTTTGGTTTTGGTTTTAGAAACCAGGGCATGTCAGAAGCCCATTTACCCTGATCCCCTCCCTAGCATGCTCAGAAACTGAGCAAAACTGCAGGAGCAGCATTCATTCAACACATATTTATTGAGGGCTGTTCTGTGCCAGGCACAGTGATAAGTAGTAGAAAAACCATGGTAAACAAAATAGTCAAGGACCCTGCTCCATCAGAGGGGCATATATAATAAATAAACAAACACATGAAAAATACATAATGTGCCACATGGCAGTAATGCCACAACAAATAGTAAGGTACAATAAAGGGATAAAGTGAATGGTCCTTTTGGGGAGGAAGGTCAGGAAGAATCTCTACTATGAGGTGACCTTTAACCACAGGCTTCAGTGAATTATGAGATTGGAGCCAACAGGTACACAGAGGAAGAAATTTCCAGACTAGAGGAGGAGGCCAGGAAGATGGCAGAGTAAAAGGACCCTAAGCTCAACTTGTCCCACAAATACATGCAGATAACACTCACATCAGCAAAAATAACCCAGAAAACAACCTTAAGACTAGCAGAACAAACTCCACAACTAAAGGTAGAGAAGAGGCCACCTCCAAGAGAGTAGAAAGGGTGAAGATGCTGTGGGAGTGAAAGGGATGGCAATTGGGGAGAGGGGAAGGGCAGGGGAGCTGCAGACATGAAGAATGGCAAGAAGCAGACTATCACACTGGGAAGCCCACATAGGGAAGAGGAATCCCCAGAACATTTGGCTTTGAAAAAGAGGGGCTGAATTTCTCACAACCAGAGGGACTTAAAGCCTAGAATTTTAAAAATCAGAGGCTATGTTCTGGGAGAGCCTAAGGGCAATAGGAAGCTGAGTTCCTGCCCTTCAAGAGACAGCATGACAAACAGCTCAGGGAGATACACTGTAGAAGCAGCAGCTTGAAAAACTCCTGGAAGGGAGAGCTATTTTCTCAACTCAGAGCATGTCTAGGAGGGGCAGGGATTGCAGGAAGACCCCTCCAGGAACAAAGGAACTGGTAGGTGTCATTTCCTTCTCCCACCCCTCAGCATAAACATATGGCCACCTGCAGGAACCAGCTTAGCACAAACATTCACTACCTAACTTGCTTAGCCAAGCACACTCCCCTCCTCCCACCCCTGCTTTTGCAAATACACCCCTTCCAGTCAAACTTGCCTAAGTCCCAGTTCTGTGGGTCCCCTCCCGACCAACACAAACCTTGCCAACACTGCGTCTCCTGACCAGAGCCCTTTGTGGGGCCTTGGTCAGGGCAGTGGTGATAAAGGCAGTGGCAGCAGGCCTATGGAAGCCCGGGGCACACCTTGTTCAAATTGTGTGTCCCACCCACACAACCCCAGTCCCTACACATGCAGCTACAGTCTCATTTCCCAAGAAGGCTGGCACACACCTTCTTGAAACTGTGCACCCCATCCCACCAAACACTGCCCACAGGGAAAGGGAGCCTCTGCAGATGATTGGACTGAAGGAAAAAGTGGCTTAGCTATAACAGTAGGGCACACACAACACACACAGGAGACACCCCCTGAGACACCAGGGTCTGGGGAACAGAGGACACTGCACTGCAGGAAACCACAGAATCTCTTCTTCATAAGGCCATTCCTTTCAAGAGCAGGAGATGTAGCTGAGTTTCGTAACACAGAGAGTCTGACACAGAGGGTCTGACAAAATGAGGAGACAGAAGAATACATTCCAAATGAAAGAGCAGGACAAAATCACAGCAACAGACCAAAGTAACATGGATATAAATAATATACCTATTAGAGGTTTTAAAGTAGTGGTCATAAATATACTCACTGGACTTGAGAAAATAGTGGAGGACATCAGTGAGATTCTTTTAATTTTTTTTTGAGATTTATTTATTTATTTTAGAGAGAGAGAGAGAGAGCATGCACACGAACAGGAGGGGCAGAGGGAAAGGGAGAAAAAATCTCAACCAGACTCCACACAAGTGCAGAGCCCACCATAGGGCTTGATTCCACAACCCTGAGACATGACCTGAGCCAAAGCCAAGAGTCCCATGCTTAACTGACAGCACCACCCTGGTTCCCCAATGAGACTCTTAACAAAGAGATAAAAGAACCAATCAGAGATGAAGAACACAACAAATGAAATTTAAAAATACATTAGATGGAATAAACAGCAGACTTGAGGAAGCAGAGGAGCAAATTAGGAACCTGAAAGACAGGATAATGGAATGTAATCCAGCTGAGCAGGTGAGAGAAAAAAATTATGCAAGATGATAGTAACATAGGGAACTCAGCGACTCCATCAAACGTAATATCATTTGCATTATAGGGATCCCAGAAGAAGAAGAAGAAAAGGGACAGATGATTTATCTGAAGAAATAATAGCTGAAAACTTCCCAAATCTGGAGAAGGAAACTAATATCCAGATCCAGGAAGCACAGAGAGCCCTCCCAAAAAATAACAACTCAAGGAGGCCACATCAAAATGCCAAGTAATTAAAATGGCAAAAAATAGTGATAAAGAAAGAATTTTAAATGTAGCAAGAGAAAAGAATACAGTTACATAAAAGAGAAACCCCATAAACCTATCAGCAGAGTTTTCAGAAGAATCTTTGCAGGCCAGAAGAGAGTGGCATGATATATTCAAAGTGCTGAAAGCGAAAAATCTGCAGCCAAGAATACTCTATCCAGCAAGGCTATCACTTGGAATAGAAGGAGAGATAAAGAGTTTCTCAAACAAAACTAAAGGACTTTATGACCACTGAATCAACCCTACAAGAAATATTAAAGGGGACTCTTTGAGTGGAAAGGAAGACCATAAGTGAGAATATGAAAAGTAGGAAACACAAAAGCAGTAAAAAAAAGTATACCGGTAAAAATCAGTCAAAGAACTCACAAAATTAAAGGACGTAAAATATAACAACATATACCTAAAACATGGGAGAGAGAGGAGTAAGAATGGGCTCAAACTTAAGCAACCAGCAACTTCATATAGACTGCTATATGCAGAAGATGCTATACACAAACCTAATGGTAATCAAAAATAAAAAACCACTAACAGATATGCAGCGAATAAAGAGAAAGGAATCCAAATATATCACTAAAGAAAGCCAGCAGACCATGAAAGAGAGCAGGAGAAGAAACGATCATAAGTAAACTACAAAAGCAACCAAAAACAACTAACAAAACGGTAATAAATACATACCTATTAATAATTACAAAGACTGTAACAAGACACAAAGAAGGACACTAATCATAAAGGGAACCATCTAACAAGAAATGTAACGAATGTAAATATTTATGAACCTGATATAGGAGCACACAAATACATAGAAGAGTTAATAACAAACATAAAGGAACTAATTGATAATAATACAATAAGAGTAGGGGACTTTAACACCCCATATACATCAATAGACACATCATCCAAACAGAAAATCAACAAGGAAACAGTGGCTTTGAATGACACAGTGGACCAGATGGATTTAACAAATATATTCAGGAAATTCCATCCTAAAACAGCAGAATACAATTCTTTTCAAATGCACATGGAACATTCTCTAGAACAGATCACATATTAGTCCACAAATAAGCCTCAAAAATTTCAAAAATATCAAAGTAATACCATACATCTTTCCTGACCACCACACTATGAAACTAGAAATCAACCACAAAAAAAAAATCTGGAAAGAGCACAAACACTTGGAGGTTAATAAGATGCTACTAAACAATGAATGTGTCAGTCAAGAAATCAAAGAAGAAATAAAAATTACATGGAAAATCATACATGACAGTCACCTGGATATGAGTTGACTCTGCCTGCCTTAAGTAGGCCGAGTGATTTCAGGGAAATTTGGACTTTTGTATAAAATCTAATGTTTTCATATTGGCTCAAATTTTTAAAATATTCTGTGAGCCAAAACAAATATATATGTAAGCCAAATCTGGCCTATAGCCACCAATTTGTGTACTCTTCTCTAGATAAATAGAATTACTTGATGTTTTAAAATATCAGGTCTTTACATCCTTCCTTTGGCCATCAAATTAAAAAAAAAAAAAAAGTACATTGGTGTCCAGTCCAAGCTAGAGCACTCTAATCTTTTTATCACTACAGTTAGCTCTTATCACATTCTGTTAGAGTTGTGTGAGTTTCCATTTTCCTGATTTGAATATGAAATTGCCTGAAGACTATATTGTTTGACTTCGTATTCTCAGTACCCAGTACCCCTCAGTACTCTGTGCCATAAGTGCTATATAAGTGTTTCCATAACAAAGTTACTCAGATAATTAATCTAAATGAATCTTCTGAATGATATTTGACTGAAATAATTGACATGCTTATTGAAATTAATCACAAATATAAAAATAAAACCAGAAAAGGAAAAATATTTAAAATGCTTCAAAAATCAGCATAAGACATTGTATTATATTTGTAACAATCACAATTAAAATATCCAGAAGATGCACTATTATTTGAAAGAGTGTCAGAATCATGTGTCAGCATTTGAGAATCTAAAACATCACTCTATGGAAGCAAGAGTGAAAATACAGAAAATGAACATGTTGTAGCCAGGATAATTCTATCCTCTGCAGTATAAAAATAGGGCATGTCTCAACCTACCCAAATTAGACATCAGATAAAAAGAATTTCTTTAAGGAAAGGAGCTCTCTTTCATATAGAAAGAGATCCTAGATGGGCTGGTGGAGCTTTGCCTAAAGCACAGATGTATACACAAAGCTAACACAGCCACCAATTTGCATTGCTTTTGGCAGTTTCCAAAGCATCTTGTTTATATATTATCTCTTGTGATTCTCTCAACTACTCTTTAAGGTCAGGCAAATATTAGTATTCCTGTAAATATATGAGAGAACAATCTCAGAGAAACCAAGTATCCAACCAAATATTTCACAGCTATCTCATGCTAGAGCCTGTGCTAGAGCTAGAAACTTCCAAACCCAAAGCCAGTGATCTTTCTACTATATCATATTCCTCTTTTTACATATATAAAGATGAAGAAATAAACATCTCTTCTAATAAAATAAAAATATAGAGTGTGAGACAACTCCATATTATTAGAGATTTTATAGCTTTGTGACACTTAAAATACCAATTTTATGAGCCAGATCAAATGAAATATATTCCGTTATTTCTGAGAAGAAAGAGTCCCACAACATCAGGACTTGTATGATAAAAAAGGAACTATTTCCAAGATTTTTTTTTTTTTTTTGAGTTTAGCTAGGACCCATTAGATAGAAAACTAAATAGGGTCATGGTGTTAGGTTAAAACATGAGTATCAAACTATGAATCTTTGTTTGTAATGAATGATTTGTACCTTTATGCCAAGTGCAAAACACAGTTTCTTACGCTACTGGAAGTTCTAACAACTGTATATGGCAATGTATCTAACTTCAGGAAATGAAATTAAGGCCTAAAGAATAGAGTTAAAGCATCTATTCCTTAATGAAAATTTCCTTATCACTGTAACATCAAAGTAATAAAAACAAAGCATGTACCTTGCTTGAAAGTTTCAACTAAAAAAAATTCTTGTCCCTACTACACAGTGGACATCTAGGGAGTCATAATTTTAAAGAATGAATACTGTTGCCAAACTGTGAGATTACAGAGAGCACTATTTTAGTAAATATGAATGCAACCTTTATAAATTGGTTAAAAAGATAATAAAATTTTAAATCATTAGCTTAGGAAATAGAGAATAACATAAAATAAAATCTATAAATAATGCAAGAGCATTTTCAAATACGGTATTGAAATAATACCAAATGTGGTATTATTTACTGTCATCAACCTAACCAGAATTATGAAGTTAAGACTATATGTAATTTACCCCTAAGAAAAAGTAATCATAAGTGAAAATGATAGGGTTTTTTGGTACCAATTCAAAATAGGGTAATTGGCACCTAAATTATATGGCAATTTTTTTAAATGATTTCTCATTTACCTATACTTATTGGAGTATAGGTAAGACATATGGTGTTTAGTTGAATTTGCAGTTGGAAAGGATGCTATCCTGGCTAGCCCAAGAAAACTAAGTGCACAACAACAGACAAGTTATTCCATTTTTATAAGCCTGTTTCCAATTCTGCAACATAAAAACAAAGATAG
This sequence comes from Halichoerus grypus, assembly GCF_964656455.1. Lineage (NCBI taxonomy): Eukaryota > Metazoa > Chordata > Mammalia > Carnivora > Phocidae > Halichoerus > Halichoerus grypus. Next base: position 59,661,779 of record NC_135715.1, on the reverse strand, counting down.
AAATCTTATCTATTTCAAATGGACAGTACAAGAAACAAATGAGTTTCAATTGAGTTAATAGGCAAATATAAGATTGTTAGTTTTGGAGAGAAGGAGCAAGATGGCGGAGGAGTAGGAGACCTAAATTTCGTCTGGTCCCAGGAATTCAGCTAGATAGCTATCAAACCATTCTGAACACCTACAAACTCAAAAGGAGATGGAAGAAAACAATAGCAGCAACTCTATGAACAGAAAAGCGACCACATTCTGGAAGGTAGGGCATGGGGAGAAGTGAATCCAAGGCAATATTTGGGAAGATAGACCACGGGGGGGGGGGGGGCGGGGAGAGAAGCCTCCGTCAGATGGTACTGGCAACTGATAGAGCCCCGGAGCACAAAATTGGAACTTTTAGAAGTCAGCTCCACTGAGGGACGTCGCTCCAGTGGCTAAGCGGGGGATGGAACCCTCGCTGGGACAGTGTGGTCTCAGGACCCTTGGGGTCACAGAAAGACCGGGGGTGCCTGAGTGCGGCAGAGCTCCCAGGTAGCAGAGCGGGGAAGTCGGCTGCAAAGACAGAGCTGAGGAGTGGGCTCTCAACTCGGGGTTGCCATAAACCATGATCCGCGGCACAGTCGGGCCACTGCTCTTCCACCAGGGATCCAACAAGTGGCAGATCTGGGGAGACTCCCCTTCCTCCCCCAAGAGGACCGGCGTGGGAGTACACCACAGGGATCTGCTGGGTTTGGAGACTCCAAACAGGATCAGGTGCCAGAGATAGAAATGCTCAGTCACAGGCTGGGTGAGCACGGAGTGCGGCCGGAGACCGGGGAGACAGGAGTGATTGACTGCTTTTCTCTGGGGGCTCACTGAGAAGTGGGGCCCCGAATTCTCGGCTCCTCCGGGTGGAGATTGGGAGGCCACCATTTTCACTCTCGTCCTCCAAAGCCGTACGGAAAGCTTTCAGGGAACAAAAGCTACCGAGAGCAAACCCAAGCCTATTACCTAGCCTGGCCCCTGGCAAGGGAGGGGCAATTCCACCTCAGGCAAAGACATTTGAGAACCACTGCAACAGGCACCTCCCTTAGAAGATCAGCAAGAACAGCCAGCCAAGACCAAGTTTACCAATCAATGAGAACTCCAGAACTCCAGCACTAGGGGAATACAGCACATAGAATTCATGGCTTTTGCCCCCATGATTCTTTAGTCTTTAAAACTTAATTTTTTAAATATTCTTTATTTTTTCTTTTTCTATTTTTTTTGAATTTTCTTTTTCCCTTTTTAACCAACATCTTATCTTACCAATTCCTTTTTTAAAAATCTTTAATTTTCATTTTTAGAGTCATATTCTATCCCTTCATTGTAGTTAACCTTATTTTTTGTATATATATAAGTTTTTCTCTCTTTAAAATTTTGGGATAGTTTCTTCTAACAGGACAAAATATACCCTAAATCTCTAGTATATGGCTTTGTTCTAGTCTCCTGCCTGATCACATTCTCTCCCTTTTTTTAAAAATTTTTCTTCTTTCTTTTTTCAACCAACTTCTTATCTTATCAATTCCTTTTATAAAATCTTTTATAATTTTCATCTTAACAGTCATATTCCATCCCTTCATTGTATTTACCCTTATTTTTGTACATATATAAGTTTTTCTTTCTTTAAAATTTTAGGAGGCAGTTTCTTCTAACAGACCAAAATATGCCCAAAATCTAGTGTGTGGCTCTGATCTATTCACCAGCCTGATTATATTCTTTTATTATTTTTTTTCTTTCCTTTTCTTTGCCCCCCAGTTTCGGGTCTCTTCTGATTTATTTAGTGTATATTTTATGGGGTTGTTGTTACCCTTTTAGCATTTTGTTCTCTCATTCATCTATTCTCCTCTGGACAAAATGACAAGATGGAAAAACTCACCTCAAAAAAAAGAACAAGAGCCAGTACCAACTGCCAGGGACCTAATCAATAGGGACATTAGTAAGATGTCTGAACTAGAGATCAGAATGACAATTATAAAGACACTATCTGGGCTTGAAAAAGCATGGAAGATACTAGAGAATCCCTTTCTGGAGAAATAAAAGAACTAAAATTTAACCGAGTCAAAATCAAAAAGGCTATTAATGAGGTGCAATCAAAAATGGAGGCTCTACGAAATAAGTCAAACAGAGAAAGACATGTATCATATGACCTCAGTGATATGAGGAATTCTTAATCTCAAGAAACAAACTGAGGGTTGCTGGAGTGGGGGGTGGGGTGGGAGGGATGGGGTGACTGGGTGATGGACACCGGGGAGGGTATGTGCTCTGGTAAGCGCTGTGAATTGTGCAAGACTGTTGAATCTCAGATCTGTACCTCTGAAACAAATAATGCAATATATGTTAAGAAAGAAAAAAGAAGAAGAAGAATGTAGCAGGAGGGGAAGAATGAAGAGGGGGAAATCAGAGGGGTAGACGAACCATGAGAGACGATGGACTCTGAAAAACAAACTGAGGGTTCTAGAGGGGAGGGGGTTGGGAGGATGGGTTAGCCTGGTGATGGGTATTGAGGAGGGCACGTTCTGCATGGAGCACTGGGTGTTATGCACAAACAATGAATCATGGAACACTATATCCAAAACTAATGATGTAATGTATGGGGATTAACATAACAATAAAAAAATTTAAAAAAAAAATGGAGGCTCTAACTGCTAGGATAAATGAGGCAGAAGAGAGAATTAGTGATATAGAAGACCAGATGAGGGAGAATAAAGAAGCTGAGAAAAAGAAAGATAAACAACTACTGGATCACAAGGGCAGAGTTTGAGAGATAAGTGATACCATAAGACAAAACAATATTAGAATACTTGGGATCCCAAAAGAAGAAGAAAGAGAGAGAGGCGCAGAAGGTATATTGAAGCAAATTGTAGCAGAGAAATTCCCTAATTTGGGGAAGGAAACAGGCATCAAAATCCAGGAGGCACAGAGAAACCCCGCTCAAAATCAATTAAAATAGGTCAACACCCCAACATCTAATAGTAAAACTCACAAGTCTCAGAGACAAAGAGAAAATCCTGAAAGGAGCTTGGGACAAGAGGTCTGTAACCTACAATAGTAGAAACATTAGATTGGCAACAGACCTATCCACAGAGACATGGCAGGCCAGAAAGGACTGGCATGATATATTCGGAGCACTAAATGAGAAAAATATGTAGCCAAGAATACTATATCCAGCTAGGCTGTCATTGAAAATAGAAGGAGAGATAAAAAGCTTCCAGGACAAACAAAAACTAAAAGAATTTGCAAACACCAAAACAGCCCTACAACAAATATTGAAAGGGGTCCTCTAAGCAAAGAGAGAGCTTAAAAGTAACATAGACCAGAAAGGAACACAGACAATATACAGTAACAGTCACCTTACAGGCAATACAATGGCATTAAATTCATATCTTTCAATAGTTACCCTGAATGTAAATGGGTTAATGCCCCAATAAAAAGACACAGGGTACAGATTGGATAAAAAACCAAGACCCATTGATATGCTGTTTGCAAGAGACTCATTTTAGACCCAAAGACACCTCCAGATTGGAAGTGGGGGGTGGGGGTGGAAAACCATTTACCATGCTAATGGACATCAAAATAAAGCTGGGGTGGCAATCCTTATATCAGACAAATTAGATTTTAAACCAAAGACTATAATAAGAGATGAAGAAAGACACTATATCCTACTTAAAGGGTCTATCCAACAAGGAGATCTAACAATTGTGAATATCTATGCCCCTAACATGGGAGCAGCCAATTATATAAGCCACTTAATAACAAAATCAAAAAACTACATCAACAACAATATAATAATAGTAGGGGATTTTAACACCTTCCCTCACTGAAATGGACAGATCATTTAAGCAAAAGATCAACTAGGAAATAAAGGCTTTAAATGACACACTGGACCAAATGGACTTCCCAGATATATTCAGAACATTCCATCTCAAAGCAACAGAATACACATTCTTCTCTAGTGCCCATGGAACATTCTCCAGAACAGATCACATCCTGGGTCACAAATCAGGTCTCAACTGGTACCAAAAGATTGGGATCATTCCCTGCATATTTTCAGACCACAATGCTTTGAAACTAGAACTCAATCACAAGAGGAAAGTCGGAAAGAACTTAAACACATGGAGGCTAAAGAGCATCCTACTAAAGAATGAATGGGTCAACCAGGAAATTAAAGAATTAAAAAAAATTCATGGAAACCAATGAAAATGAAAACACAACTGTTCAAGATCTTTGGGATGCAGCAAAGGCAGTCCTAAGAGGAATGTATATAGCAATACAAGCCTTTCTCAAGAAACAGGAAAGGTCTCAAATACACAGCCTAACCCTACACCTAAAGGAGCTGGAGAAAGAACAGCAAATAAAGCCTAAAACCATCAGGAGAAGAGAAATAATAAAGATCAGAGCAGAAATCAATGAAATAGGAACCAAAAGAGCAGTAGAACAGATCAACGAAACTAGGAGCTGGTTCTTTGAAAGAATTAATAAGATTGATAAACCCCTAGCCAGACTTATCAAAAAGAAAAGAGAAATGACCCAAATTAATAAGACTGATAAATCCCTAGCCAGATTTATCAAAAAGAAAAGAGAAATGACCCAAATAAATAAAATCATGAATGAAAGAGGAGAGATCACAACAAACACCAAAGAAATACAAACAATTATAAGAACATATTATGAGCAAATATATGCCAGCAAATTAGATAATCTGAAAGAAATGGATGCATTCCTAGAGACGTATAAACTACCAAAATTGAACCAGGACAAAATAGAAAACATGAACAGACCTATAACTACTAAGGAAATTGAAGCAGTCATCAAAAATCTCCCAACAAACAAAAGCCCAGGGCCAGATGCTTCCCAGGGGAATTCTACCAAACATTTAAAGAAGAATTAATACCTATTCTTCTAACTGTTCCGAAAAATAGAAATGGAAGGAAAACTCCCAAACTCATTTTATGAGGCCAGCATTACCTTGATCCCAAACCCAGACAAAAAGACCCCATCAAAAAGGAGAATTACAGACCAATATCCTTGATGAACATGGATGCAGAAATTCTCACCAAAATACTAGCCAATAGGATCCGACAGTACATTAAAAGGATTATTCACCACGACCAAGTGGGATTTATCCCTGGGCTGCAAGGTTGGTTCAACATCCGCAAATCAATCAATGTGATACAATACATTAATAAAAGAAAGAACAAGAACCATATGATCCTCTCAATAGATGCAGAAAAAGCATTTGACAAAGTACAGCATCCTTTCTTGATTAAAACTCTTCAGAGTGTAGGGAAAGAGGATACATACCTCAATATCATAAAATATTGATATTCTATGAAAAACCCACAGTGAATATCATTCTCAATGGGGAAAAACTGAGAGCTTTTCCCCTAAGATCAGGAACATGGCAGGGATGTCCACTCTCACCACTGCTATTCAACATAGTACTAGAAGTCCTAGCCTCAGCAATCAGACAACAAAAAGAAATAAAAGTCATCTGAATCGGCAAAGAAGAAGTCAAACTCTCACTCTTTGAAGATGATATGATATTTTATGTGGAAAACCCAAAAGACTCCACCCCAAAACTGCTAGAACTCACACAGGAATACAGTAAAGTGGCAGGATATAAAATCAATGCACAGAAATCAGTGGCATTTCTATACACCAACAACAAGACAGAAGAAAGAGAAATTAAGGCATCAATCCCATTTTTAATTGCACCCAAAACCATAAGATACCTAGGAATAAATCTAACCAAAGAGGCAAAGAACCTGTACTCAGAAAACTATAGAATACTCATGAAAGAAATTGAGGAAGACACAAAGAAATGGAAAAATGTTCCATGCTCATGGATTGGAAGAACAAATATTGTGAAGATGTCAATGCTACCTAGAGCAATCTACACATTCAATGCAATCCCCATCAAAATACCATCCACTTTTTTCAAAGAAATGGAACAAATAAATCCTAAAATTTGTATGGAACTAGGAACTGGTTCTTTGAAAGAACCGGAAAAGACCCTGAATAGCCAGAGGAATGTTGAAAAAGAAAAGCAAAGCTGGTGGCATCACAATTCCAGACTTCCAGCTTTACTACAAAGCTGTCATCATCAAGACAGTATGGTACTGGCACAAAAACAGACACATAGATCAATGGAACAGAATAGAGAGCCCAGAAATGGACCCTCAACTCTATGGTCAACTAATCTTTGACAAAGCAGGAAAGAATGTCCAATGGAAAAAAGACAGTCTCTTCAACAAATGGTGTTGGGAAAATTGGACAGCCCCATGCAAAAGAATGAAACTGGACCATTTCCTTACACCACACACAAAAATAGACTCCAAATGGTTGAAAGACCTAAATGTGAGACAGGAGTCCATCAAAATCCTAAAGGAGAACACAGGCAGCAACCTCTTCGACCTCAGCTGCAGCAACTTCTTCCTAGAAACATTGCCAAAGGCAAGGGAAGCAAGGGCAAAAATGAGCTATTGGGATGTCATCAAGATAAAAAGCTTTTGCACAGCAAAAGAAACAGTCAACAAAACCAAAAGACAACCAACACAATGGGAGAAGATATTTGCAAATGACATATCAGATAAAGGGCTAGTATCCAAAATCTATAAAGAACTTATCAAACTCAACACCCAAAGAATAAATAATCCAATCAAGAAATGGGCAGAAGATATGAACACACATTTTTCCAAAGAAGACATCCAAATGGCCAACAGACACATGAAAAAGTGCTCAACATCGCTCGGCATCAGGCAAATCCAAATCAAAACCTCAATGAGATACCACCTCACACCAGTCAGAATGGCTAAAATTAACAAGTCAGGAAACGACAGATGTTGGCTGGGATGCAGAGAAAGGGGAACCCTCTTATACTGTTGGTGGGAACGCAAGCTGGTGCAGCCACTCTGGAAAACAGTATGGAGGTTCTTCAAAAAGTTGAAAATAGAGTGACCATATGATCCAGCAATTGCACTACTGAGTATTTACCCCAAAGATACAAATGTAGGGATCCGAAGGGGTACCAGCACCCCGATGTTTATAGCAGCAATGTCCACAATAGCCAAACTGTGGAAAGAGCCAAGATGTCCATTGACAGATGAATGGATAAAGAAGATGTGGTATATATATACAATGGAATATTATGCAGCCATCAAAAGGAATGAGATCTTGCCATTTGCAATGACATGGATGGAACTGGAGGGTGTTATGCTGAGCCTAATAAGTCAATCAGAGAAAGACATGTATCATATGACCTCACTGATACGAGGAATTCTTAATCTCAGGAAACAAACTGAGGGTTGCTGGAGTGGGGGGTGGGGTGGGAGGGATGGGGTGGCTGGGTGATAGACATTGGGGAGGGTATGTGCTATGGTGAGCGCTGTGAATTGTGCAAGACTGTTGAATCACAGATCTGTACCTCTGAAACAAATAATGCAATATATGTTAAGAAAAAAAAAAAAAGAAGAAGATAGGAGGGGAAGAATGAATGGGGGGGAATCGGAGGGGGAGATGAACCATGAGAGATGATGGACTCTGAGAAACAAACTGAGGGTTCTAGAGGGGAGGGGGTGGGAGGATGGGTTAGCCTGGTGATGGGTATTAAAGAGGGCACGTTCTGCATGGAGCACTGGGTGTTATGCACAAACAATGAATCATGGAACACTACATCAAAAACTAATGATGTAATGTATGGTGATTAACATAACAATAAAAAATTTTAAAAAAAATTACCAGAGCCTTAGTGTCCTCTGGGGTAATAAAAAGAAGCTTAATATCTATGTCATTGCAGTCTCAGAAAAAAGGAGAGTAATAATGGCTGATTTTTTTCCAAATTTGACCAAAACCCTAAACCAACTGGCTGAAGAAATGCAATAAATCCCAAGCATAATAAATACACACACACACACACACACACACACACATACACACATACACACAACACACACAAAGGCACATAATAATAAAATTGTTAAAAATCAGTGATAAAGAGAGCATCTTACATGCAGCCAAAGAAACAAAACCTTATGCACAGAGGAATAAATAAACAAATTCTCATAAGGAACTATGCAAGCCAGAAGACAGTGGAATTATATTTTTAAAAGGACAAAAAAATCCATAATCCTTATAATTCAATGTGCAATAAAAACTGCCTTCAAAATGAAAGTGAAATGAGAAGTTTTTGAGACAAAAAAAGTTCAGAAAATTCATCAACAGTAGACCTACATTACCAAAAATGTAAAAGGAAATTCTTCAGGCAAAAGTCAAATAATAACAAATGACAAAAGGGTCAATTCACCATGAAGACATTGCAATCCTAAATGTATGTGCACCCAATAAAAGAACTTCAATATATATATGAGGCAAAAACTAACAGAACTGATAGGAAAAATTGGCAAAACCACAATTATAGAGATTTCAACACTGCTCTCTTAGTAATTGATAGAAAAAGAAGACTGAAAATCAGTAAGGATATGGAAGATTTGAGTAACACTAATATTTTGACCTAATTGATATTTTTGGAAGACTTCTCCCAATTATAACAAAATACACATTTGTTTCTTAAAGACACATGCAATATTCACTAAGATAAACTATATGCTGGGCCACAAAATAAGTTTTTAAAAAATTTTAAAGACTGAAGTAATACAGAATATGTTCTTTGAACACAAAGGCATTTAAAAGCTATTGAGAACAAAAGATATCTGGAAAGTCTCCACATTTAACAAATTGAACAATGCACTTTTAAACAGCACAGGATTCAAAAAAATCAAAATCAAAATAGAAATTAGAATTTTTTTGAATTGGATATAATGAAAACAACATATCAAAATTTGTGGAATGCAGTTAACAGTAACTTAGAATGAAATCTATAATTTTAAGTGCTTATATTAGGGAAAAAAATTTAAAAATCAGGTATCCTACTCCCACATTAGGAAGCTAGAGAAAGGAGAGAAAAATAAATGCAAAATAAGAGGAAGACATAAAAAATAAATACAAGAACTAAAACCACCAAAGTATAAAACCAACACAAAATAAAGAAAATAAACAAAGTCAAAAGTTGCTTCCTTGAATTTTTGGATTTGACACCAAAAGCAAAGCAAAAATAAACAAACGGGACTACATCAAATCAAAAAGATTCTGTACAGCAAAGGTAACCCATCAACAAAATGAAAAGGCAGCCTACAGAATGGGAGAAAATATTGGCAAATTATATATCAAATAAAGGATTAATAACCAAAATATATAAAGAACACACAACTCAATAGCAAAAAATAAACAAGCAATCCAATTAAAAATGGGCAGAGGATCTGAATAGACATTTTTCCAAAGAAGACATATAGATAGCCAATAGGTACATGAAAAGGTGCTCGATATCATTAATCAATAGGAAAATGCAAATCAAAACCACAATGACACATAACTTTATACCTGTTAGAATGGCTATTATCAAAAGTTACATGAAATAATGAGAAAATGGAACACTTGTGCACTGTTGGTGAGAATGTAAATTGGAGCAGCCACCATGAAAAACAGTATGAAGTTTCTTCAAAAAAGTTAAAAAGAGAACTACCATACTTCTATGTATTTATCCAATGAAAATGAAAACACTAGCTTGAAAAGATATATGTACCCCATATTCACTGCAGAATTATTTACAATAGCCAAGACATGGAAACAACCTAATTGTTCATCACTGGATGAATGGATAAAGAAAATTTATATTATAATATATGAGAGATACATATGTGAGATATATAAAATGTGAGATACATATTATGTATGTAATATTTCTGAATTTTATTCTGAATATATATCTGAAATATATCTGAATATTTCTGAATATTATTCAGCCATAAAAAAAGAAGGAAATCTTGCCATTATCAGCAACATGGATGGACTTTGAGGACATTATGTGAAGTAGAATAAGTCAGACAGAGAAAGACAAATACCATATGATCTCACTTATATGTGAAATCTGAAAAACAAAACAAAATCAAACTCACAGATACAGAGGACAGACTGGTGGTTGCCAGAAGCAGGAGCTGGGAAGTGGGTAAAATGGTTGAAGGTGGACAAAACATACAAAATAAATAAGTCATGGAAATGTACAGCATGGTGACTATGCTTAATAATTCTGAATTGTATATCTGAAAGTTGCTAAGAGTAAATCTTAAAGGTTCTCATTGAAAGAAAAAAATTATAACTGTGTATAGTAATGAATTGTTAGCTATCTTACTATGGCGATCATTTACCAATATATACAAATATTGAACAATGTTGTACACCCAAAACTAATGGTAATATGTCAATTAAATCTCAATTTTTAAAAAAATTTGGTTCCTTGAAAACACCAAACAAATTTGGTAAGACTCTAGTTAAAGGAACCATCCATAACAACAAAAAAGATGGAAGTTACAAATACCAATGTCCCCCACAAATGAAACTAAAGGCACTACTACAGACCATACATGCATTAAGAGCAAAGTAAGCAAATATTATGAACAACATTAGAACAATAAATTGGACAATTTTAATGAACAAATTCCTTGCACGTTCCAAATTGCCAAAATTGCCTTATGAATAAATATAAAATCATAATGAGATACCCACTACATACCCACTAGACTACTTAGATTTAAAAAGACTGACAATACCCAAATGTTGGAAGAACTTGGAACAACTGGAATTCTTATAAACTGCTGGTATGAAAATTGTACAGTCACTTTAGAAAACAAGTTGGCAGTTTCTTATAAAGTTGTACAGATATAATTTCATCCAGCAACTCTACTTCTAAAGTATTTTATTTATAGAAATTAAAACATAGGTCCACACAAAGACTTGCACACAAATATTCATAGCATCTAAATTCATAATAGTCCAAAACTGGAACTAATATAAATGTCCATCATCAGGTGAGTGGACAAATTGTGGTATATAAAAACAAAAGAACACCACTTAGAAATAAAAGAAATGAACTATGATATGCTTGACAATATGGATGAATGATTATTATTGACTGAAAAAAATCCAGACACAAAAAAATACATACTGTATGATTCCATTTAAATGAAATTCTCTAGAAGGCAACTATAATCTATAGTGACAAAAAGCAAATTAGTGGTTGCCTGGGTCAGCAATGGAGGGACTGACTGGAAAGCGGCACAAAGGAAATTTAGGGGATGATACAAATGTTGTCTGTGTCAGTTATGGTGTGGTTTCATGGGCATACAAGTTTGTCAAAACTCATCAAAATGAACATTCAAAATGGGTACATTTTATTACATACAATTATACCTTAGTAGAGTTGATTTTTGTAAAGGATTTTAAGATTCCCTAACTAGACTCCATTTCCCCTTTTAGCTCCTGTTCTTTTAGCTAAACTCTTTGAAAGAAATATTTATACTGGTTTTCTAATTTCCCTCCTATTCTCTCTTAAGCCTGTTCCAGGCTTTCACTTTCACCTATACCACTCTAGTAAAATTGGTCAAAGTCACTAGTGACTTCCTTTTTGCCAAATCCTTTTGCAAAACCCATTCTATATGATCCATCTGCTGCATTTGACATTGTTAATTATTCCTTCTCTTTGAGACACTTTTCTTCATCTTCCAGTTTCTTACATTCCATGGCTTTCCTCTTATTACAGGAATTGCTTCTCATCAGCCACTGGTTCATCATCCTGCTCCAAGCTTTGAATGCTGTAGTACACCAGGGCTCAGTCCTTGGGACTACCTATACTCATTCATTTCATGCAACCATATATTGCCATGGTTTACCACATGTTAACAACATCCATATTGATATCTTTAGGGTGGAACTTTCCCCTGAACTCCAGATCCAAATCAAATTGCCTACTCAATATCTCTATTTGGATGCCTATTAAATATCTCAAGATTAGTATCCCTCACATTCCCCCATAAAATTTTCCTCCCTCAATGCCATACTCATAATTGCAATTCTACTTGCTTAGTTTTTCAAAACAAAAACCATGAAGTCATTTATTCTTTTCTTTATCTTATGCCACACACACAATTTGACCCTATCTTCAACACATATTCAGAATCTGTTCACTTCCCACTACCTCTCTCTATCATCCTGGTCCATGTCATCATCATGTCTTGTTGGTGTAACTGCAATAGTCTCCTAACTAATCTGCCTGATTCCTTCCTTCTTTGCAATTGATTCTCAACACAGCAGCCAGAGTGATCCTGTTAAAATATAACAGATCATGCTACTTCTCTGCTCAAAGCTTTTTGCATGACTCCTCATTTCACTTAGAAGAAAAGCCAATGGCCTGGAAGATCTTACACAATCTAGACCCTTATTTTCTCTCTTACATCATCTCCTATCATTCTCCCTTTCACAACAGTAACGTTTAGTCCTCTGCCTGTTCCTCTAACATATCAGGCATGTTTCCACCTTAAGGCCTTTGCACTTGCTGTTCCCTCTGTCTCTGACACTTACTCCCTGGTTATTCACTCGCACTCAGTGTCACCTTAGCCTTTCCTAATCACTCACTACAGTTTCAACCTACCTCAGCACTTCTTATTTCCATTCTCTGCTCTTCCATCTCCGTAGCACTTACTACCTCCTAATGTACTATATGTCTTTCTTAGTAATGTTTATGTCTGTCTCTCCCAACTGAAATGAAAGCTCCATACAGGCAAGAATTTTTGTTTATTTTTTTCATCTTGATAATCTCAGCCCCTGTAGCTATACATGAAAACAGGAGTTCAATAATAGGAGTTAAATTAATAGTAATGGGGAAACGTTAACATTAAAATCAGTTTTAAAAAAAGATGTTCCTCCATGACAATTATTTATCATTGTTCTAAAAGTTCTGGCCAATACAACTAGATATTAAACAAACAAAAGTTTTGATTAGTTAAAGAGAAAAACTTTTCCACTTTTACAGATGGTATGACTTTATACCCAGAAAACCCAAAAGGAAAATAATCATATCATTTTAGAATTAGTAAGAAGGTTCAGTAAAGTAGCTGAATACTTCCTAAATATATACAAATAGTCTTCCTATTTACAAGTGCTACAGACTGAATCGTATCCTCCCAAATTCATTTGTTGAGTCCTATCCCCCAATTCTTCAGAATGTGACAATATTTGGAAATAGGGCCTTTCAAGAAGTGATTCAATCAAAATGAGGCCACTTGGGTATATCCTAATCCAATCTTATTGGTATCCTTACTGAAAAGGAAATTTGGACACAGGAGAGACATGAATGTGCACAGAGGAAAGACCATGTGAAGAAAGAGCAAGAAGACCTCTGCAAGCCAAGGAGAGAGGCATCAAAAAACCAAACTGCTGACACCTTGATCTTGAACTTTTAGCCTCCAGAATTATGAGAAAATAAATCTGTTGTTTAAGCCATCCAGCCTGTGGCATTTTGTGATGGTAGCCCTTGCAAACTATTACAACTTGTAAAAACCTGTGAAAATATAAAATGGTGGAAATAATTTCATTCACCTAAGCTACACAACAATAAAATACCTAGGAATGACCTTAACCAGGAAAAATCAATGTTTTGTTTAACTATTATTAGCATCTTCCATCCCCATAAAACCGTTTCCTAGGGCAGGGACTAAGTTTGTCTTACCCACTTTTGTATCCCAAGTGCCCAGCACATATGGTAGTAGGATTATCTGCTCATGGCTACTAGAGAGGTCTTTGTCCAATACCACTTATTATAGGTGTTAAGGGTGTTAAGAGATTAGATTGTGGTCTCGGTTTTGATTCTTTCCCACCTCTCCTGATCAAGTGGATATGCTTTCCCTCATAAGAATGTATGAAGAGCAAAAGTAATAATTTAAAGATTTAAAGCAATGATGCTTGTTATAATGGAAATACCATGCCCAATTACAGTGCATACTGGCCTCTGAAGGCCATGGTAACCTGTCAGAGACCCTCCAATCCCCATCTTTCTGCTACTGTGGCTGATTCACAAGAACACAAAATGTAAGTTCAGGGACAATTTGAAGTCATTCCTGACTGGGGAGCTGAGATACTTCCTCTTCCAGGAGTCTTCTCCTTCCAGATTGCTTATTCTTTCTCCTCATCATTGGAGCTTCAGCTCAATGTGACCTCCTTGGAGACTCATCCAGATTCAAGCTCCCCCAGCCCCCCATTCTGTCCCATCATCCTGTTTTACTTTTCATGGCTTCTCACCATCTAACACTTCTCTTTGTTTTGTTTGTGGTCTGCATTTCCTCCTGCAGACAGCAAATGCCAAGAAAGCAGGGACTTTCAGTTTTGTCTTCAGTCTTCAGGGCTGATCCCCCAGTGCCTAGAGCTATGCCTGGTACAGGGTGGGCACAGAAAGACTTGCTGAGAAAACAAGTAATGAGACCAATAAAGAGAAGTCAAGCCTCTTTCTCAAGCTGAGATTAAACAGAGCTACAGTTCTTGCCCCTATCCTTGATTTTTGAGAGGGAATACCTCTTTTCCCTCCTGGTTTTCACAAGGGAAGATTTTTTTTTCACAAACACCCCCTTTCTCATCCCAGCAGAGGGGAAGAGAGTTACTTGGGTTGAGGGTGAAAGTTATTCTCTCACTTTTCTAGGTTGAGATAATCTATCAGAAGCCTCAGAAAAAAAGACCTTCTTTCTATAGCTGAACCAATGGGAAGCTGTGGCTGAGGGGCTCATTTGGGCTCTCATACTGAGTTCTACCTTCAAGCTAGCCTCTATCAGTAATAAAGTGCTCCACCTGCTGACTCATGTTTTATCGGTTGGTTCGTAAATCAGGCAGAGGGTGGTACTTACCAGGCATCCTCAAAGATCCTAGCAATGAATACTTATTATTATCTCAGTCCATTATATTGTTTCTACCAAATTAAAAGGTTGCCACTCATAAAATGGGCACCTGACCATTTATTCCTTAGTTGAAAGGGTGTTGAAGTCATCTATTAGCAAAGTTTGGGATTCACTGTTGCCATTGCAAATGGTCAAGGATGATATTACAATATCATCTACAACAGATACTAGAGGAATATTCTCTGTAATTAGAGGGGAGGCCAAGTCTTAAAAAGAGCAGCAGTTTTGGGCTCCTGGGTGGCTCACTCAGTTAAGTGTCCCACTCTTGATATCAGCTCATGTCATGATCTCAGGGTCATGAGATCGAGCCCTGCTTTGGGCTCCATTCCGGGTGTGAAGCCTGCTTGGGATTCTCTCTCTCCCTCTCCCTCTGCCCCTCTCACCCCCCGCCCCTGGCACCCTCTCTCTCTCTCTAAAAAAAAAAAAAAAAAAAAAGGAGCAACAGCTTATTTCAGATGCTAAGTTTCCTCTGTGTGCATGTTTGTATGAGCACTCCCATGCTTGTGCTTACACATGCACAAAAGTGAAATAGCTTTGTAGGCTCTTATAGTGGACAATTGTAAAATACTTGTGGACCAACTAATCTGAAAATGTGCATGACCCATACAAAGAAAATGGTGATAATATGTATACATAAGAAAAGATCATGTCTTTATGAGAGAGATTGAATATTTTTAAATTATTTCTTTTTTTTCTAGTAGAAATTTCCTTAAAAAGAAAATGACCTAAAGTTTATTTGGATATATAAACAAGAAAAAAGCAGGTAAGAAGATTTTGAAAAGGTAAAATAATTCAGGAGACTTACATGACCTAGTATTAAAATATAGTCCAACTTTAGTTAAACAATGTGGTATTGTCAAGAATCATGAGGCTAAAAACAAACTACATTACATAAGAACTTAATAGCTGGTAAAGAAACATACATTAATAGAGAAATAATAAAGTATTCAACAAATAGTATTGAGAAAATTGACTGACTCATCAGATAAAAAAAACCTACCTAGAACTTCACTTCATGTAAAAAAAAAAAAAAAAAAAAAGAATAGCTTCTAAATGGATTACAAACATGTAAAAATGAGGTCATGAAGTTTGCATACAAGTGTGTCTGTTGGGATGAGAAAAACTTTCTAAGCAAAAGCAATTGTATGGATCAAAAGTAAAAATGGATTCACTTCACTACATAAAGATTAAAATGCCTATATGTCAAAAATATCATTAATAAATAAATGGCAGAAAAGCCTGAAAAAAATATTTGTACTCTCTCTGAAAGACAATATATTAGTATTCTTAACATACAAAAAATTTTCCCAAATCAACTAGAAATACTCCCAAACCTACAAACACACACACACACACACACACACACACACACACACACCCCCTTTAACATAGGCAATTGTGAAGAGAAGGAAACTGAAGCCCAGAAAAGCTAATTAACTTGCACAGGTTAGACAGTTAGTAAGTGGCAAATTCCAGGCAGATTCAGAGGCAGACTGGTTCCAGAATCCATGCCATGCTATGCCATATTCATAGACAAAAATAGGCAGGGCAACAGCAAAATGCCAATGGTGTTTCTCTCTGACTTGCAGACCTGTGGGTATTAACTTCCTTGGACAAGTTAGAGGTGGGTCTCTGCCCACAAGAGATCGTGTGCTGGCATCTACGCTCTTACAGACAAGGACATTCTGTGGTAAATCCAAGACCAAGCTAAGGATCCCAGGCCCAGGTCAATATAGCCCTAGTTTGGACAACTGCCCAAATACAGGGACCCTATGGACACCACAGAGGCCCCACTGAAGCCCCATCTCCTTTTGAACTTATGCTCTGAATCTCTGTCTTTCCTAGAGCAATTCATTCATATGAGATATTCCTCTAAGAAACAGATCTCTTAACCCATTATTTCTGCAAGGGTGGAGAGACTCCAAATGTCATATTTTTCTTGGGAGGTGAGACTGTTTTGGAACTGTTATGTTGGTATATTTAACTTCATTTTCTTTCCTTCTCCCCCACCTCCCCTACACCCCCAACTACTATGTAGATCTGGAGAGTCCCTCTTCCCTAAGCAAGCTATATCCTAGCATATGAAGTAAAGCAGATGTTCACCTTTTACCATCTCTTTCTCCACCATTTCCCCAGGAATTAAAGAAAATGCTAATTTTTGTTTCATTTACGACAAGCTTCCATGAAATTAGTATCCCAGCCCCTGTATAGATGCTCTGTTTTATTCTATACTTGGGCTCCTCATTCCACATATGAATTACCCAAATTCATCTCATAATAGGCTGCAAATGTCAGGTTTTTTTCCTTCTGACTTTGTTCCCTGTTGAATCTGCAACATCCCACACCAAGAAAAGCAAATATCAGGAGTATTTTGGGGAGCTATGGCCAGATGACTTCATGATTACTCAGACTACTCCAAGCTGTCCCAAAGTCATGACTTGCTTGAATATGTTTGTTCCATATTCTGAACTTGACCTCTCTCAATGTCTTTCTGCACTTCTGTTGCACAAAACACCATCTCCTTCCCAGAAGAAGCATTCTCTAACTATGACCAAGTCTCTCCAGCATGGGTTGTTTTCACAAAATAGGCCTTCAACACCTACCTGTTGATTCCCCTGGGGGCCAGGCCACCATCCGTGTTACTGGGTGGTCTTAAAAGTTCTCAAAACCCCACCCCACTGCTTCTCCAATTTTTGCTCCCAGATCCTGGGAAAGCCCACATAGCCTTATGAGTGGATGGGATTTTAAAGCAGCCACATGGCAACACCAAAGTTACTAATTGGAACTTTGTGGATAAGAGCCACCTCCCTTCAGTAGGCATTCAACACTTCCCCATTCCCCCTCCCCATCTTCTTTTGTTTACTGTTTCATTACATGTGCAGATGTTTGGTGTTGCCCTCACCCTGAGAATGGAAGTCCTGTAAGAGCAAAAATGGTTTGATTAATTTTTAATCTCCCCTATGCTGTTTTCACCAGTATCTGTCACAAGATCCTATTCAGAGCAAGCATTCTGCACACATTTTATTGACCTTGTTTGTTTGCTTTAAAGAGTACCTAGATATTTCAAGACACAAGAGAGTGGTCATGACATCTTAAAGTTTCTTCCATATTTTGATACTAAAGACAACTGACTTGGAGGATGTGGTGGTAGAGAGGGAGGTAGCACCTGGCAAGCCCAGGAGTTTGTCCTTTGATCCTTTGTAATTACTTTACCCCAGGAATATGACACTTTTTCCCCCAATGCTGTACTAGGCCCCCATTTTGACCACTGCTTTAGCATACGGCATTCTTCCCTTTACCTGGGAAATCATCTCTGCCCTCCCCAACTTTGTCCTCTTGACAATCTGACACTTCTTCCTCAGTGTTCATTCAAGGATTTCCTTCTCTGGAGAGACTTTTCTGTCTCTGTGCCTACAATAAGGTCCCTCTGCTCTGGACTCCCATATTGCTTTATAGAAATCCCCCAATATATCCTGTATCTGTTAGCTTTTTACTTGGCTGCATAAATAGAAAACTCTATAATAACAGTGGCTTAAACAAGATAGAAACTTATTTCTCATGTTAAAAATAAAACAAAACAAATGAGGAGTAAGCAGTCCAGGGTTGGATAAAGCTGCTTCGTGGTATCATCAGAGACCCAGACTATCTCTCTACCACTCTAGTACTTGACTTCCGTGTTCAAATTCACTTTGTGTTTCAAGATAGCTGCTGGAGTTTCAGGCCGGAAAAAGGAGTAAAGGCAACTATGAAAAAAAAGCAGTCCTTCCTGCTAAGTTGGCTTCCTTTAAGCAATCCTCTTGGAAACTCCATGTGTCTCCATTTACATCTCCCCAGACCATACCCAGCAGCAGAGCAAGTTGGGAAATAGACCTGGTTGTTCTTGGTGATCATGTGCTCAGATATAAACTGGGATTAATTTCTAAGGAAAAACAGGAAAGCAGATGTTGAGTAGGTAACTGTAGCCTCTGATACTCACCCCATATTATGAACTATAATTACTCGTTTCTGTATCTGTCCTCCCTCTGCATTATAAGCTTCTTGAGGTCCCGGATTTATTTTATTATCTCTAAGTCCACAGTACCTCATACAGTGGCCAGCATAAAAATTGGAACTTGCCTGTTTCATTCATCACGTCATCAGAACAGATATACAGGAATGAAAATATACACAATGAAAGAGGTACATCATTCTGATGTAAAAGTATGGCCTAATTATACAAAACCAATTCAATTCCACAAGCATTTATTAAGTACTGTCTATTTTTGAGACTGGAAGAAAATAAGATCTGGCTTTAAGCAAAAGGCTCTGCACATACCTTATAAAGATTTCATAGAAGTAGCAGAAATTTAATCAAGCCAAGGTGCTGTTAGAGAATCCAAACCAACATGAAAACTCTAGGAAGAACTTTACCTTGCCAGTATCTGAGAACCAATGACAAGTTGCCTCTTTTCTCTCCATTCTCTGAAAGAGGAGGGAAAAGCTAAATGATTTACATGCCACTGACATATTTAGAAAAAAAAACCAAAATCTTCTAGCTTTAAGTCCATAAATTAGTCACCATCAAATTGCCAACCACATTGTCAGTTCATAGCAAGTTTCAATCAATAGGTTCTTATTGATCAGTGAATGTCTTTCATTGGACATCTCCTGGTTTTTGGTTTCCACTTAAACTTCACCACTGGTGAGTCAGAAACCCAACTCAGTCTGGTGACTGGATTTATAACTGTCAGCCAGAAAACATCTCTACTGGTTAAATAGGAGCTTTCTAAGAAAATGCAAGGGCAGCACAAATTGATTAATAAGCACCAATCAACCCAGTTTGGTGGGAACCTCCTACAAACATAACCAAATCTAAATTCTACAAATTATCTTGATGACTCATTTTACAGGAAAATGTGTTGTAGTCCCAGAGCTCTCTGAGAACCTAAATACTCTCAGAATTCTCCTGAAACAATTTCCTTTTTGTAAAGACTGACTCAGTTAAAAGTAACTGCAAAAATATTATTAAATTGTTTGACAAGTTATTCTACGTTGACACTATGAAAATTCTACTTTGTAAGATGTTTTCACTATTTGAATAATTTTTTAAGATTGTTAATGGTTTTGAAAATGTACCATGCAAAAAAATAAGGACAGGCTTTTTCAAAATTTTTGTTACCAAATGTGAGACCCCGTGAAATGGAACCTAATATGACTCTTGTTTAAAATGTCCATATTTATTATATATTTTATCCTGGAAACAAGACCTAATCCAGAGACATTTTGAGCTCATCAGATATGTAAATTGTTTTTCAAACAGTTTGGGGTTACCACAAAACCAATAAATTGCTTTTAGCGAACCAAGCACTTTCTTCCTTCGGTTTCAAAAGCCAGTTGTTTTTTTGTTTGTTTGTTTGTTTGTTTGTTTGTTTTTTTAAAGATTTTATTTATTTATTTGACAGAGAGAGACACAGCGAGAGCAGGAACACAAGCAGGGGGAGTGGGAGAGGGAGAAGCAGGCTTCCCACCGAGCAGGGAGCCCGATGCGGGGCTCGATCCCAGGACCCTGGGATCATGACCTGAGCCGAAGGCAGACGCTTAACGACTGAGCCACTCAGGCGCCCCTGTTTGTTTGTTTTTAAGAAAATCTAATTCAGATGTTACTGATTCACTTGCACTTAGATAATTAAAATGCTATTTTGTAAAAACTGATGGGTGTTCAAGAAAGCTCTTGGGTGTCTTATCTAAGCCTCCTTAAGTCTGTTTTCTGAAAAATAGGAAGTCTTGCTTTGCCAAGAGTAAAACAACTGTAATGGCACATTTGGGTTGAAAGTCTGATTTCAGTGCAAATCCAAAGCTATCTTTTGAAGAGGAGTGAATCATGCTGTGGCATCTCCTCTGTCCTTTCCATCTCCAAAGGCTTTGCTATAAACCTGCTTCTAAGTCCAGGTAAATTCCCAACTCAAGATGCTGAGAGGAGAGAGGCAAAGACCCACAGGGCTTTATTATGAACACATATGGAAGCTTCTGAGGCTTGTAATATTTCTCTCTAAAGACAATCTTGTGGGGTACCTGGCTGGCTCAGTCAGTGGAGCATGCAACTCTTGATTTTGGGGTCATGAATTCTAGCCCCATGTTGGGTATAAAGATTGCCTAAAAATAAAATCTTAAAAACAATCTTGCTCTAGTTGATTTCTAAGCATCAGTAAGATCATTTTTCAAGCCTCGATCTACTAAATTATGGAAATGCACATGCATATTCCCAGGAATCTACAGTTCTATCAGGATTTACTTTTTGGGGGGTGTGGGGGGGGGGAAGGGATTACTTCCATCAAAATCTCCTGTAAAGTAATATAAGAATATTCTGGATCATCTGGAAGACAATATTGGAGCAAATAACTGTTGTACACACTTTTGTTTGAGATCTCTTTCTGATTACACCAATTAACTCTATTTCAACCACCGCTTATTAATGACTAAAGCACTGACCACCTCTTTTGCCCTCCACCTTCTAATCCCACACTCTCATTGTGAGGATTCACTGGAATAAACATGTAATGAGAACCTAATCCACTAGAAGCACTCCATAAAAAGTAGGTAATATTACTTTGCAGACTTTCGTACGGCACATGAATGCTCAACAGAGTATAGTTGTTACCACTTTTTAATGTGAACCCATTAAAAATAGTCTGTATCAAGTTATTGCAGTAAAGTGCAACATAATAAGCCCAGATCAATATCTGTTTCCTGTGCTGCATTAGCAGGTAGTAAGAATGCCTCCCCTTGATCTTTTGACTATGGAATTCAGAAGGTATCCTGTGGCCCTTAGCAAATTCTCACCTCCATCCAGACATACAGCTGGTTTAAGGGAAATCCAAACCTCCAGCTGCTGGAAAAGAACATTCTTGATGTTCATGTGGAAGGGGTGTCACAACACATGTGCCATAATCCAGATACTTCATGTTAATGAAAGCTTTTCTTAAATTTCAGAAGTTGATAATGTGAGTTTTCCGGTCTTCAAGGAAAAAAATAATCCTCCATCCCTGTGAAAAAGCCCCTTTCTGGCTTTAGCTGAACACCTCAGCTTCAAAAAAGTCTGGGGATTTTGTCATTAGTATACTATGAGAGCACCATTGACAGAGGGCAACTGGACACAGACAAGAAAAAGCCATTAATTAGGATTCCACTAGTTAATGTAATTGCACAAATATGTAATTTGCACCTACTGTGTCAGTCACTGTGCTCAGTGCCATGAGAGACAGAAAACAGTAAGACCCAATTCGGTACCTGTCTTCAAGTTTAATGGGCTTGGGAAAAAAAGCAGATTACATAGGAATACAAATACTTAATAATGCAAAGAAGAATATGAAAAAGATTATGAGTGATACATGAAACAGTTCAAGGTAGCATAAAAAATGGAGGCATATGGGAGAGATGACATTTAAAATGTGTTTAGAAATAGTAATATTTAACAGGTAACTATGAAGGATAACACCATAAGTGACAAATCTGTTTACACCAGTTTCCTCATCAAGGATTCAGGAAGAATCTTTGTCTCCCTATATCTCAGTGCCTGGAGCATAATAAACACTGATTAAGTTGAAGTAAGTAATGGAGTAATTAATAGAGTGTTTAAACTTAATTGATACTTGGAAGATGACAATAAAAGTTGAGTTGTTGAATGAGTCAATGAGTATAACACTCCAAATTAAGTAATTTTGGAGTAAGATCATACCATCTACCCTCTTCATTCACCAGATAGGAAAACTGAAGTCCAGAGAGCTGATTGATGGGACTGACCTAGCTCACAGGGCTAGGCAGTAGCAGAGTCCAGACTGGAACCCATGTGTCTTGAATGTCAGTGATTTTTCTACTCTTTCCAGCAAGCATGGTTATTTATTATTTGAATTCAAATGCATTTCTGCTACATAATCTCTAAGCAGATTTTTATGATTCTCTCTAGCAAAATGGAACTTACCTGTGTCAATCCCTTTATGCCCACAGTTTAAGCCAAGTTGCTTTCTTCCCATTACCATGGCATCAACAACTACTCCTTACAGAAAGCCAGATCCAGTCAAGAAGACTTCATAACCGGTTGTGGGTCCTGCCGGGTAAGGCCTGACTGAGGGAAGCTGGCACTCAGTTCCAGGGCATTGCCCCACCCCCAACAGAACCACAGCAGCAAGAGCACAGAGATGGAGTAATGGAGGAGCAGAGACCAAGCTCGGGGGTCACTGAAAGGACTGTTTTGTTTTATTGTGTTTTGTTTCATTTTTTACAAGTGATAACCACATTTCAAAACAAGAATAGGACTTCTGGTAGATTTCCTCAAAGGCAACTACTGAGAGATATGCCAAAGCCATTGCCCCAGGGGTTGGTTTAGATAAACAAGGGCACAGGGAAGCTGTGTACTCTAAACTTTTCCGTCTGGCCTATGCAAGTGTTTTAGCTGCCAATTAAGTAGACATGTCTTCTGCTTCCAAAAATATAAAGTGATTATACTCTTGCTACCCAAATCTTGCTACCCCTGACCGCTCCACAGACCATCACAAAGAGATGATGAAGGACGCACTTTGTGGTGTTGTTTTTGGAAAACTCTTGTTCAAAAAACTCTTGAGGGTATGCTGTCATGAAGGGGCTGGCTGCTGTGGCCTGGCTGTGGCCACCTAATGGAAGTGGCTCTCCCACCAGGGACACATGGCTTCCATTAGTCAGGAGCCCACTGGTTTTGTGACCTGGAGTTCTCTCTCATTGTTGTATGTATCTGATGCTTCTCTAGGCTGGACATGAAGGTAAGAAAGAAAAATTGGAAAATTGGGTAACTATTAAAGAGAAAGAACATCCTAAGTTACTATCATAAAGGACTTAGAAATGTCATCTTTCTTCTGAAAGCATAGTAAATATAGGGAGATCTGCAATCCCATTTCATACCATTCTTCTTCAAGACTCACGGAAGTCCACAGCCTCCCTTCTACTCAGGGTGACCAGGTCATCCCAGTTTACCTGGGACTTCCCTGGTTTTAGTACTGGAAGTCCCTCACAGGCCCACATACTAGTAATGTCCATGTGCTGGTGATAAACACAGAAAGAATAGAATGGAAAAAAGAGGAATATTAGGTCACCCTCTACTCCTGCAGGCCTCATTCAAAATTCTTCAAGGTGGGGGTATAGCTCAGTGGTAGAGCATTTGACTGCAAAATTCTTCAAGGAATGAAGAATATCTTCTTCAAGATTGTGCAGGTTAGAGAATGAGTATATCAGGGGTCCTAGTTAATAATCTATTTTGAAAGATTTTGAGAATCTTGCACTTGACATGACTTGTGCAATACATTCTTAAATATTCGATTCTTCACGTTTCATCACTACTTTCACATTTCCAAATTAATTTTCTTCTGAACTAGTGATACCAGTGAAATGCTACCTAGTCCAACATCCATTATCTGGTAAAAAATTTATTTTGTACTTGGCATGAACAGATTATGTTCTGTGCAGAAGCTTGTCTGTGGGCTCACAACTCTATGTCCCATATGGCTCAGTGCGAGAAATAGAAAACATTCAATAAATGTCTATTGAAAGAATGAATGAGTGAATAAATTAATGTACCAACAAAATGCTTTTGATGTCCTTAAGGAACACATATTTGTGAGAAGTCTTGAGGAAACAGTGGCATATGCAATATGGAGTCTATTTTTTTAAACAAAGCACATTTTTAAAGGATATGTTATAAGTGCTAGAAGCCCACACAAAGCAATTTACACATGTAATACAATCCCTATCATAATACCACCAGCGTTTTTTATGGAACTGGACCAAACAATCCTAAAATTTGTATGGAACCAGAAAAGACCCCAAATAGCCAAAGTAATATTGAAAAAAAAAAAAAAAGCAGGAGGCATCACAATTCTGGACTTCAAGCTGAATTACAAAGCCATAGTCATCATGACAGTATGTACTGGCACAAAAACAGACACATGGATCAATGGAACAGAATAGAGAACCCAGAAATGGACTCTCAACTCTGTGGTCAACTAATCTTTGACAAAGCAAGAAAGAAGATCCAATGGAAAAAAGACAGTCTCTTCAACAAATGGTGTTGGGAAAATTGGACAGCCACATGCAGAAGAATGAAACTGAAACATTTTCTTACACCATACACAAAAATAAATTCAAAATGGATGAAAGACAGCATGTGAGACAGGAATATGGGGCAAGAATCTATCAAAATGTGAGACACATTGGTCACAATTTATACCCAACTAATGAGAACTAGGGCCTTATGAGCCTCCATACTGGTCATCTGCCAGGTGAGATCTGGGTACTCTCACAGATCCTATTTGCTAGATTGCTGGCATGAATCTACCTGGAAAAGAAGCAACTGCTTTAGATTCTATTCATCTTTGTTGGTAGGTATTTATTTAGCTATCACCTAATTATATTTCTGGGCACTGGTACAGTTAAAGTAAATCGAACAAGCCAGGTTCTTCTCTTTTCTATTCAATGCAACTGCTTTCTAGGGATCTAAAATGTTGCCATCAAGAATGATTCTGTTAATCATGAATCAAAAATATATTTTGCAGATGTTCATTGCAACATTATTTAACACCAGTCAGGAAGAATAGAATGGAAACAACCTAACTATTCAACAATATAAAATTGGTTAGACCTCATCATGGAGTCATTAAAGAAAATACCGTTGTAGAAGAATATTCAGTGCCTAAGAGTTGTTCAAGATATATCAAGTGAAAAGAAGCAAATTTTACAAAACTGCATTTTTTAATATTACCAATTTGAGGCAGAACATATAGAGTAAAAAATATATAGCAAAAAAGCATTATTTAGAAAATATAAAGTAAAAAAGCATTAGAAATAATATTAACACCAAAAGGTTAACAGCAAATATCTTCTAGAATTATTAGTGATTTTAAAAACTTTTCTTACTTTTGCTTCCCTTTCTTTTCTAAAATGAGTATGTATTACTTTTGTTATAAGAAAAAAACTTTGGGGTGCCAGGTGGCTCAGTGGGTTAAGTGTCTGACTCTTGATCTCAGCTCAGGTCTTGATCTCAGGGTCGTGAGCTCAAGCCCCACGTTGGGCTCCACACTGGGCATGGAGCCTACTTAAAAACAAACAAACAAACAAACAAATAAACCCTTTTAATAAGAAAACAATTCAAGAAAGAAAAACTAAATTCAGCATGGTTTACCAAGAGGCAGAATACAATCCCATTCTTCAAAGGAATCAGATACCCACTGAGAGTCATGATTCTTCCAAAACAGATTGGTGAGAGGATCACTGAAGTGGAAGAGATGGGTATATTAACAGATTGGCAAGCATATGATATGATTCTGACACCAAGTATTCATGATTTTCCAATGAGGAAACAGAAGTTGAGAGAGATTAAGAGACTTGCCCAAAGTCACAGGAAGGAGCCTAGGGTCAAACCCAAATCTACCTGACTCCAAGTTTGCTCTCTTTCCACTTGCAAACACAATGGTTTGAAAAAAGGGTATCTGGGGTCAGCCTGCCTGGATTCAAAACTCCACACTGCCATTTATGAGCCGCTTGACTTTAGGTACATTTTTAACCCCCACGCCTCAGGATTTCACACAAAGTTATCGTGAGGTTTAAAGGAATTAACATGTGCGGAGTACTTAGAGCAATGCCTAACACAAAGCAAATACTGCATAAATGTTAGCTAATTTTACTACTATATAGGTAACCTGTGCCCTAGTCAGTGCTAACTGGTCTAGAAGGGGACATTTGACTCTAGGTAGTTCAGTGACTACATTTCCTATATTCAGGAATCAGGAAGGTTGGGTTGATTGGGAGCTTCTCACAGATTCTATCTTCCTTAGATCCTAGGCACACATCTTAAAAGTTTCCATAGTCCATGATCAGACCATTGCCTGGCAAACCCACTGGGTCTGTGGGTTTAAGTCCCCTTGCCACTGCTGATCTATGAAATATGAGTCAGATCTATCCATGTGAATTCCAAACACATTTTCCAAGAAGCCAAGAGGGAAACTGCCATAGATACATAGAGCCTGTTGTATCAGTTGATTTTATTCTACCTCTCATCTAATCCAGGACAAGTCTGCAGAGCCCACTCCTGGCTGATGGAAGCTGGCTTTCCCTTCACAGCTGGAGCCAAATGGACATTTGCTTCAGGGCACAGGAGAAGGATATTGGTATCTCAAAGACCCCAGGTATATCCCAGAGCAGGTTTTCCCCAAGCCAGTTCCCTGGAACAACATTTCTGAGACATGTCATATCTGTTGTATGAAAAAAAAATGCTCTGTGGCCAAATAAATTTGGAAAACATTGCACTAAACAAGATTAAAGAGTTTCTGAGGATCATTAACATGCTAATACAGAGTGTGAATCTCTAAGGGGGATATGATATGCAATGTTTCATCACTATATACCCTTTGCTCACATATTCAAGGACCTATATGTCATGGAACATTTTGGGAAATGCTACTCTGGCTCTGTAACCACAGGTCCTCATTGAAGGGCAAAATTGACAAATTTCTTGGCTATGCAAGAATCTTGGTTTGGAGGATGGTTAATTAAAGGAAGAGAAGGCAAATCCTTGACCAAAAGGATGGACAACAGAACAAAGAAATTTGAGCAGAGGCAAAAATGAAGATGGAAGCAAAGTCAGACATTCTGAACAGAAGGTGAAAAGAGGATGGGAAGGTATAATAATTTTCTATGGCTGCTGTAGCAAATTATCACAAACTTAGTGGCTTAAAACAACACAAATATATTCTCTTACAACTCTGGAGGTCAGAAGTCTGTCCAAAAAGAGTTTTAAGGGGCTAAAGTCAAAGTTTCACTAGGGCTGTTTCCTTCTGGAGACTCTAGGGAGAATTTATTCATTGCCTCTTCCACTTTCTAGAAATGGCCATGGTTTATGGCCCCATCACTCCAATCTCTGCTTCTACAGCTACATTGCCTTCTTTTGTCTCTTACCTTCCTGCCTTCCTTTTAGAAGGACCCGTGATTATGATGGACCACCTGGATAATCTAGCAAAATATTCCCCTTTACAATATGTACCTGTTTTGAGACATTCAAGTCAATTCAGATGGCAAAGTAGAATTCAATCACTAATGAAATGTTTAAAAAATATATATTAAACAAAAAAAATGTTTTTACAAGATAAAAAATAATCTTCTGCAATGCAATAAATTGCAGAGCACCAAAATTTTAACTCTTTAGATGACTCCAGTTTTTGGTTTCAAACTCTAGAGACAATCAAAAAGAAAAATCGTTGGCAGAATTTCTAACTGTCTTTATGTTTTTCTTTCTTGCTTCAATTACTTGTTAAACTGTTTAAAGAACATGATGAAGGTGCTCTTGCATGACCTGTGGCCTTCAGATGGTCAAAAAGTTTATTCCAGGATGGAAATTCACTATGGCAGGTTGCACAGCTGATAAGAACATCACTCACTGTCTGTGGTTCAGCAGGTATTTTGACAGATTTTTTTCATATCTTTGGCTTTCTTTCCTTTGGGTTTAGGAGCATTCTTAGCTTCACTTTTTGGATCATCACAGAGTTTGACAGTCTCAGTGACACTGACACTTTCTTGGGGACTCCCATCCAATTCTTTGGCCCGGTCTTGATTTAAGTTGTTATCTTCTGATTCAACCTTTACTTCTTCTCCAGTTTCATTTTCATCCTCCATCCTCAGAGGCGGCCATTTCTACCAGGTCCCTGTGCCACTTCCGGACCGGGGTCGTCGCTTCTTGGCCATGAAGTGGATGATTAACGAGCGCCAGGAGAAGCACCGGCAGATGCTGATGCTGGAGAAGTTGTCACATGAGCTGCTGGAGGCTTTTCACAACCAGGGCCCTGTGATCAAGAAGAAGCATGACATGCACAAGATGGCCAAGGCCAACCATGCCCTGGCTCACTACCGCTGGTGGTAGAGGGAGGCTGAAAGCTCTCTGCTGCAAGATAGTGGGAGCCACTACCACAGCGAAACACCCTTGTGGGTTAAGTAGTTCCTTTCTAAGGGAGGGAGCAATGTATTTATTGCTTGTTAGTTCTTTCTTTGGGGGCTAGAACTTGCTTTTCCTGTCCCATCTCCTTATAAAGAGGGAACGTATCAATTTGGATTTCCCCCAGGAACTTAAGATCCATCCAGCCTCTCTTCCTCAATTCGGGGTAGAACTGTGGTGGAGGATATGAAAGGAAGCAGTTTTAACATTAGAAAAGGTTTATTAGAAAATTCTCACCCTGAACTGGTGTCGCATGTGAGGTGGTACTGCCATTTACTAAAATCGATTGGAAATAAAAAAACAAAAAACAAAAAAGCTGCAAAGCAGTTTCTGCCAAGTAAAGTAACAGATTCAGAGGTTCATAGGTTCTGGGGACTATTCTGGATATATTTGGGAGGCCACTATTCAGCCTACTACAAAAAGGGAGAGGCTAGAAGTGGGAAGGGAGGTAGGGAAAGGATCGATCGGTACATCATGGTAAGTTGAGATGGCTTAGTCTCCTCACCAGCAACAGCCAAGATTTCTCCCTGCCGCTTTTACTAGCTAGCCACTCCCCCATTATAACAGGATGGGTTAATGCTCCCCACAGGTACATTTCAGTACAGAATGCAAATCAATCCCTCCGTGTGTTACTGGAGGGTCCAAAAGCTTCATCAAAACTGCAGAAGACAACTAAATTTTCTTTCTAATCTGAGTATTAGAAAGAAAACTACAATATAGACATGTGTAGGAAAGAGGAGAGTTAAGTCAGGGGTTTAAAATCTGAGTTGCTGTTTCTCTTATTCACCAGTTTGTTATACCTATATTTATGCATAGAACTTTATAAAGACTTTATTTATTTATTTATTTATTTATTTATTTATTTATATTTCAGAGAGAGAGAGAGAGCGCACAATCAGGGGGAGCGGCAGGCAGAGGGAGAAGCAGGCTCTCCGCTGAACAAGGAGCCCAATGCGGCACTCGATCCCAGGACCCTGGGATCATGACCTGAGCTGAAGGCAGATGCTTAACCGACTGAGCCACCCAGGCATCCCTATGCCTAGAATTTTAAAGCAAATATTTCATTCTGTTAAGTATAAACCCCGCAGAAGAAGACAACATACCTGTACACACAAATTATATAGTGGGATTGAACCACTGGTGTGTTGAATGATATGGACAAAATTATCCAGAGTTATTTTATATCTTAGACAAATCTTTGAAGGCACAGGGCACCCAAAGTCTGCTGGTGTAAGAGCTTTGTCCATGTCCTGCCAGAAAACTCAAGGATGAACTGAATCGGCCAGCCAGTTGGCAGTAGGCGGAGGGTAACCAGCAGTTACCCTCTACTATCTCCGATTACCTAAGCAAGAATGGACAACATCTTGATTGGACGAACACTATCCTCATTCTCACAAAGTTACATCCTTGCCCAGAAAGGAAGGGATGCTCCAGGTCTTGTTTATAAAGATCTCCACACAGAACATAAGGTATGGAGATAAACATAAGGCACACATACATGTGACAGCATTGTTTTCCCTCAAATTATGTTTACGATCTCTTAAAAATCCAATCCCTGCAGTTAATATTAAGTGTCAATGTGAGAAGAGCTAAGCTGTCAATTTTCACTTTGCCAATTTCCCAAGGAGAAACAAAGAATTTT
The DNA here is from genome assembly GCF_964656455.1 of Halichoerus grypus. Classification (NCBI taxonomy): domain Eukaryota; kingdom Metazoa; phylum Chordata; class Mammalia; order Carnivora; family Phocidae; genus Halichoerus; species Halichoerus grypus. Next base: position 59,631,310 of record NC_135715.1, on the reverse strand, counting down.
TTTCATGTGTGCAAGAATTCCCAACTTTAGTCAAGACTGGAATTTCACTGTTTTTATTTTTATAGCAGCAGTGTTTTGCCCATGGTGGGGGGGTGAAATAAAGAAACTGGGAAAAGAGACAGTTTGCCATTGACTAAGAGACAGGACTGGGAGTGAGGGGTAGAAATTACAACAAATTTTCAATTTTTATCCTGAGGGATTTGGTCAGTTATTGGGTCAAACCCATATAAAGATGTCAAATAATGCTGATATAGGGACCTTGAAAAATCACCTTTTGTTTTTGTGGGAAAAAAGGAGAGAGGAAATTGAGGTGAAACTGCAAAAGTTTCATTTTTTTCATGAAACCAGCAAAAGAGAAGGTCCTCTTCAGCCGCCAGTGCAAATGTTTTTGCAAAGTCCAACTGCCAAGTGTCCTTTGATGCCTGCCAGTTTTCATAATTGAAAGATACCTTTTTAAATGAACTTGCTGGTTTTCTATTGGATGAGAGGAGCCTTCCCACATGGGGATGGTTCTCTTCCTTCAAGGACTTCACTGAGGCTCTGTGATGCTGGAAGGCACATCACCACAAGAACATAATACTCAGTGGCACTATTTTGGACCAAATGGATGGGTTAAGACTTTATTCTACAAATGATATGATGAAATGCAAATCAGTAATCTCTGAGCAGTGCCAGACAATCAGTTTCCACAGGAGAATCTTATTGGTCTGCTACTAATAAAAACAAATCTCATCTTCTTATTGAAAAACTTTGCAGAAAACCTGAACTGGGAGAATAACCAAATAAATAGAGTGAAGGCGAACACTAATGTCTATAAGAAAACTACTATTTTTGTAGAGGGAAAGTCTGCATAAAGACACCGAAAGCGTGTTTTCATTGCACTCCATCAAGACATTTAATAAAACTGCCATTCCTAACGCACTACTAGCTACTTTAGAATTGTTTTCACAGTTACTCAGCAGGAAACTAACATTTGAACACACCAATCTTTTGAGTTGCAAATTCAATTTTAAACTTTTTATTTAAAAGACCTCAAGAATATCTATCACTCCAGGCAGAGGGATGATAATAACATTAAGCTTTATGAATTATTACTTTCCGATCAAGGGTGACAGACTTGCTTATATGAACAGGGTGAGACTTTTCATAAGCAGCAGAGTTCCATCCAAGTTCTCCCTGATTCTATTTGCCAAAGAAAGGAAAAGGATATTACATTTTAAAATAAAACTCCTCCAAATAAAATCCTACCAAAGCTTAATGTCTGAGCAATCTTGTGGTGCCTTTATGTTGTAAATGCCGAGGTTTTATATTACTTATATAAGCTTTAGTCTCCAATAGAGCTGGCAAACAAACCCCCAGAACGCTGAAACAGCTGTAGTACTGTATCTTGAGTCATTTGGGCCAAAACAGGCACGGTGACCTGAAACAGAAGTGTTCTCTCAGCTCACTGCAACTCTGTGCTTTTCATTTCCACGTCCAGACAAAGAACTAGTAATGGCTTCTAATCTCATGAAAACTCAGTGAGGCATACATGTTGGATATTAAGGCTGATACTTGCTAATATTTTTAAAGGGTCACTTTGAAGGAAAACTTCATGTTCTTGGAACTAAATCCAATTCCTTAGAGCCTTTGACCATATTATCATTACAAAGAATGAATCTCCCAGATACCCAAACAGTCATTCCCAGCCAACAAGACATGTATTTTAAATAAGAAAACCAAACAAGGATGTCTACAAATCCTCTACATTAAACTGCATTAGTCCACGCTCCCATTAATTTGGTCAGTTACAGGATGGGCCTGAAGTTTGCTAAGTAAATCAAGGATGTAAAGAAGTATAATTTAAATAGCTTAAGACAACTTGTTTCTTAAAGTCCTTTTAAAATAATCTAGAAGTATTTCTTCAACTATAAATAACTGACATGCTAATTATAAATAATGCTTTAAGAGTGACATGATAATTATAAATAATGCTCATCTATAGGTCTTCCAAGACCCCCTAGGAGGCAAGTGTTCTCTTTCCTTACATAGTTTAAGTTACTCAGTGTCTGAGAAGGTGGTAAACCCTTTAGCTTTAAATACAGTTTGTTAAATCATATGTCTCACAAATTCAGGTTGCTTTGCCCCCATGTCTGAATGTACATTTTTACTTCAATTCCTTAGTGCACCTTTGTTCCTAGACCATGAGCTCACTGAAGGATGTTAGGCAAGTTACTTAACCTCTCTGAGCCTCAGTTTATTCCTCCAGAGAAATAATAGTACCTATTTGATCAATGGGGGTCTATAAAATGTTTAGAGAGTACATGGAACAAAGTAGGCACTCAGTAAATAACAGCTATTATTTATATCAGTTGTAGTCATAGAGATAGACTATGGAAGGTTCAGTTGCCATTTTAAGATACCAATTTAAAATTTCTCGGATTTGGGGGCCAAAAACCTGTAAGAATTAAAGTGACTTTGACAAAAGCCCAAGAGGGAATCCATAAACCACTCCAAGGGAGGAAGAGAAGCTCAGGACACATTCAATAAGCAACATCACTATAACTAGTAAAGCAGATCCTTTAAGACCAAGGAAACTGGGTAAACACAGGCTGAGTATCAGCAAGAGAAGCCACTTGAATGAGGACATCCACACACATAGACTCAGACTAATTACTGAGATTACATTACATTCTACCACATCCCAGTCCACCTTCTTCTTCTCTATAAGCTAAGTGTTCTATAAATGAAGGTCAGCATATTAACTTTAATGTGATTGCTTTGAGAGGCTTGTACCCCCCTCACCTCAATTTTCTGGAAACCTCCATTTTCTTAACTCTCCAAGGCAGCTTTGCAGCCAAAAAATCTGAGAGCTTGCTGAGGACTTAATCTACAAGAATGTCAGGTTCCAGTGGCAAAGAAGGAGCTTGTAGTTGTTCTTATATGCAAAGCCATTTTTCATATGGAAACTGAAGGCTTTGGTGGTGGCACTATGAATGCGTGGCTCTGACTCAAAGGATCAGCGAGTGCACTTGACCCTTTGTATACCCATAAACATTCCCTTTCATTCCCATTCAACTCAACAAATCTTTACTGAGCTTTTTCTACCTACAAGGTACTGTGCTACATTCTGTGGAGGAAAGAGGAATAAGATATGGCTTTTGTCCTCCATTTACAGGTACCATTTGTAGGCCCTGTTGCTATTTGCGGCTCCAAGTCTTAGACCTGTGGTTGTACCTCTAACTTTTACCTAGAAAGAGAAACCCCGACACAACACAGATCTCTGCTTTATGCCTTTCCTTGCTTAGAAGGAGCTGTATTATGTGAATTTCTTTTTGTAATAAAGATATTTACCTGTCCCTTGAAGGTTTTATATCTTATAAGTGAATTCATTCAAGCCTCATTCAAACCAGAGTATTTGGTCAAAGAGGAAGTTAACTTTCACTCCATCACAACGAATGGAGGTCATCTTTGAAATATGACATAATATAATTTTCCTTTTGTAGAAGTTCCTTTCTTTCTTGGCTCTGCCACTTGCTGGGAGAGATCTTGAATGAGCTGCCTAACCCCCTGCACCTAGCTCCCTCATCTGTAGCATGGGATAGTCATAGCCCCTACCTCATAGAACTGTTGTGAGGCTTAAATGACAAAAGATAGAATCCTCATGGAACAATTCCTGGTACATAGTAAGCAACTAATAAAGGTTGGACATCATTATCATTTTTAAATTACAATAGTACTAACTGTAGTATTATCCTGTTAGTATGTCAGTAGACTCCTTAAAGGAGTATCCCAGAAGAGTGAAATAGTTCAGTATATATCACAGTATCTTCTTAGTTGCCAGAATGCCATTAAACCATCAACCATACTATGTGCCTAAGAGAGTAAAAGAACTGAACCAGAGTATGGAAACTTCAATTTTAGCCCCAATTCTTCCATGAATTTGCTGGGTGGCTTTGGACAAGTTAATTTGTAGGACTGCCAGGTAAAATGCAGTAAAATACAGGATGCCCAATTAAATGTGAATTTCAGATAAACAACAAATTTGTAGTATAAGTATTTCTCATGCAAGTGCTAAATAGTTACTCATTATTTTTATGAAATTCAAATTGAACTGAGTATCCTGCATTTAAATTGGATTTAACCTCTCTGAGCCTCAGTTTCTACATAAATCAAATTTCTGCATTTGATTAGGCCACTGTTTCCCTAACCCTGTAGAACACTATTTCTAGGGCATGCTTTTTAATAAAAAAAAGAGGCCATTCTCCAATTAACTTGCGAAATATAGAAGGCTGTATCTTCTTTTCAAAACTTGCAAAATAGTATATTGAAGTATATGAAAACTCTAGCAGTAAATAAACCTATTTAACTTTGTTTAACCATCATTTCCCTAAGGTAATTATTTACAGAATTGTTCTTTAGCACCACTTAATACCTCTAGCACACCTTTTGGGATATGACAGTCCAGGTGATACCTAAGGGTCCTTCTATCTCTAAAAGTTTATGCCAGGATCCAAGATTGAAGGCCCAGAGATTATATAGTCTAAAGTGCCCCTCCCCAAAGCAAATGTAAGCATTAACAATCTACTGAGTATAAAATGTCACCCATTCAGCCCAAGTTTCTAAGTAGAACTCAATATCTGGTCATGGTCAGAGCAGGTGGCACCACGAGCAACTCAGAGTAAAGATTTCTTTTTTAAAAAAGAAGGACTTTAAAAAATTTCCTAAAAGTTTTTCCATAAAATCAATATCGCATGACCTACTGCCTCATATACCTTCAGTAGTTCTACTGAACTGCTGACAATTTTTTTAGTGTACAGTTAAATAGTGTTAAGTATATTTATATTGTTGTATGACAGATCTCTAGAACTTCTTATCTTACAAAATTGAAACTCAATACCCACTAAACACTAATTCTCCTTCTCCCTCTCCCCCACCCTTCATGACCACCTTTCTACTTTTTCATTTAAATGATTTTGACTATTTTAAATATTTCATATTACTAAAATAATACAGTATTTATCCTTTTGTGATTGGCTTATTTCACTCAGTATAATGTCCTCAGGTTTATAAATCTTGTAGCATGACAGAATTTCCTTCTTTTTTAGGGCTGCATAATGTTCCATTGCATGTATATACAACATTTTCCTTACCCATCCACCATTCAGTGGACATTTGAATTGCTTCTAGCTCTTGGCTATAGTGAAAAATGCTGCCATGAACACGGATGTGCAAATATCTCTTCAAGATCCTGCTTTGAATTCTTTTGTATATATACCCAGAAGTGGGATTGTTGAATCATATGGTAATTCTATTTTTAATTTTTTTGAGGAACCTCCATACTATTTTACAAAGTGGCTACACAATTTTGTATTCCCACCAAGGGTGCAGAAATGTCCCAATTTTTCCATATCCTTGTCAACACTTGTTATTTTCTGTTCTGGCCATCCTACCAGGTATGAAGTAATATCTCATTGTGGTGTTGATTTGTATTTCTTTTACGGTTAGTGATGTTGAGTATCTTTTCGTATACTTTTTGGCTAAGAGTCAAAATCTTTTCTACTCCATCGATTCAGCTCCAGAACCACCAGGCACTCAAGGATGCCATTACCGGTCCCCTAGAGCCATGTTGAAGTGAAGTGATGTAAAATGTATCAAATACAGACACCTACATATTACTGAGCACTTTTGACTGCACTGTCTAAGTGACAGTTAGTACTGTTTAGGGAATGACTAAGGCCTCAGATGACTCTGCTTTTCACCACTATTGCCAAGAGAGTTAAACCAAACTCTGTCCTTGTTAAAACAACAGAAGTTTAGGGACACCTGGGTGGCTCAGTCAGTTAAGCGTCTGCCTTCGGCTCAGGTCATGATCCCAGGGTCCTGGGATCAAGTCCTGCATCAGGCCCCTTGCTCAGAGCTCCTTCTGCTGCTGCTCTCCCTGCTTGTGCTCTCTCTCTCCCTCCTCCCTCTCTGACAAATAAATAAACAAAATCTTAATGACAACAACAAAAAAAGACAACAGAAGTTAAATTATGGCCCATTTAGGCATAGTTAAGAGAAAATTTGAGAATTCTCAAAAAATATTTATTTCATTAAACATCTAGAATGTAAGGTGTCATCAACAAAAAATGGGAGAATAAAGACCTCCAAAAATCCTCTCCTACATAAAAGCAAAGAGAAATCTGGCTAAATTGTCAGAATTAACTTTTTTAGGACTCTGGAAATGAACCAAAAGCTTACAATGATCTGAGGAATGTTTGTCCATAAAATGGTTGAATCTCAGTAAGTATAGAGAGCTTTGTGACATTTTTAACTCATCCTCTTCCCATTATTCTCCCAGACAATTTTCCTCAGATACACAGTAACCTTGAAAACTAACAGCCCACAGTCATGTTGAAACAGCAGCATTGTAGCCACTGGAAGGGGCAGAAAGAGGTTAGAGTTTCTTCACATATCCATTTCCAGAGAATTGTAATTATTTGTCTAGGGATACCCTGGAAAACCCCACTTTCAAGACTGCCTTTATTTGATCTGACTCACAGGTCACCTAAACAAACAGCCTTTTTCTTAGGGCTATTTGTTAAAAACCACCAGAGGTAAATAATGAATATTGCAGCTGCCTAAGTAGGAAAACAGTTGTTACAAACCACAGACTAAACAAAAGACTTTAAAGGAAAAGTTGAGATGTCCATAGATAACTTGAAAACCTCCAACCTATTCCTGGAAATCTAGAAAGCCAAATGCGTATGTGGAGTCCTTCACAAGCCCATGACTATGCACATGCTCAGAGAATATCAGAGAAGTTCCTAACTTCTCACCTCTGACTAATTTGTGGCTTTGTATAAGCAGGAAATGATGGCTAAGGCAGAGTTCTCAAGCTCCTGGCTGAGTGTTGAAGATGTAATCCAACATGTACACAGAATCCCTCAACAAAGATTGGGAGACTTACTGGTTACAGACATCTAAAAAAATCTCTTTCTGATCGTTAACTGACCAGAGAAAAGACTTCAGTGGCTACACACAACAAAAACTACAGACTTTGCAAAATTTGTTCAGAAAAGTCACTAAACCAAACCCTATGAGGGAGGAGAATCTGATTTCAGGTGAACACAGTATATGTTATGAAATAATCCGATTTTCAACACAAAATTACAAGACATGCAAAGATTTTTTTTTTTTAAGTATAGCCCACACACAAGAGGAAAATGTAGCAAAGAGAAACTGTCCCTGAGGAGAACCAGACATTGGACACAGTAGACATAAACTTTAAATCAGCTACTTTAAATATGGGCAAATAACGAAGGAAATCATGTCTACAGAATTAAAGGTAAGTATAAGAATGGTATCACAACATATAGAGAATATCAATGAAGAGATAACAACTATAAAAATGAACTAAATAGAAATTCTGGAATTGAAAAATATAATATTAAAATGAAGAATTCACCAAGGGTTAGCTCAATAACAAATCTGAGCAAGCATAAGAAAGAATCAATGAACTCTAAGATAGGTCAATTGAGATTATCCAGTCTCCCTAATAGAAATAAAAAAGAATTAAGAAAAAAACCAGGTTCAGAGATCATCAAGCAAACCAAAATATGCATAAATGGAGTCCCAGAAGCAGAGAAAGAAGAAGGGAGGGGGTAAAAAGAATATCTGAGACATAATGACTGAAAACTTCCCAAATTTGAATTTTAAAAAATTCTGCAGAATCAAGAAGCTCACAAACTCCAAGTAGGATAAAGAAAAAAAAAAAACACCTAGTAACATCATAATAAAACTGGTGAGCCATAAACAGAGAATTTTGAAAGCAACAAGAGAGAAGCATCTCATCACATACAATGGATCCTCTATTGGAGGATGTTCTAATCTTATCAGATTAGTAGCTGATTTCTCATCAGAAACCATGAAAGCCAGAAGCAGTGGAACTATATATTCAAAGTGTTGTGGGGGAAAGATTATTATCCAAGAATTCTATATCCAACAAAATTATCCTTCAAAATATGAAGGAAAAAAATAGGATATTTCTAATAAACAACTGAGATCATTTTTTACTAGCAGAGCCCTCCTAGAAGAAATACTAAAGAGAGTCTTTCAGGCTAAAATAAAAGGCTAGATAATAACTTAAATTCACATGAAGAAAATAAAGAGCACCAGTAAAGGTAATTAAATACATAAGATAATATAAATGCATTTTTTGTTTGTAACTCTCTTTTTTCTCCTAAATTATTTTTAAAAGTTCATTAATAATTATAAATCCATGTTGACAAGCATACATATATAAATATGTAATTTGTTGACAATAGAGACACAAAAGAAGGCAAGAAGAAATAGAGCTATATAGGGGGGCAAAGTTTTGATATACTATTAAAATTAAGTTGGTATTATTCTGAACAAGATTGTTACAAATTAAGATGTTAATTGTAATCCCCTAGGTAACTGCTATAAAAATAACTTAAAATATTGTAAAAGTAATGATCAGTACACTAGAAAATATTTATTCAACACACCAAAAATGGCAGTAATGGAAGAATAGAGGAACAACAAAAAAAGACATAAAACGTAAAATGCAAACATCAAATGACAGATGTAAATCATACCTTATCAGTAATTACATTAAATAAAAATGAGTAAACATTCAAATTAAAAGGTGATACTGGCAAAATGGACAAAAAATATAACCTAATTATATGCTGTCTACACAAGGCACACTTTAGATTCAAAGACACAAAAGACTGAAAGTAAAAGGATGGAAAAAGATATACCACACAAACGGTAAACAAAAGAGGGCAGGACTGTTTATACTAACAGCAGACTAAATAGATCCTAAGACAAAATTGTTACTAGAGATAAAAACCAATCCATAAAGTAAATACAGCACTTATAAACATGTATGCATCCAAAAACAGAGCCCCAAAATACATGAAGCAAAAATAAAATTGAAGGAATAAATGGATAATTCAACAATAATAGTTGGAGGTTTCAATACTTACTTTTAATAATGTATAGAAGAACTAGACATAAAATAAAGCAGGAAATAGAAACTTGAACACTATAAACCAACTAAAACTAACAGATGTCTATTGAACACTCCACACAACAGTAAGATACACATTCTTCTGAAGTACAAATAGAAAGATTTTTCAGGATATACCACATGTTAGGCCATAAAACAAGTCTCACTAAATTTACAAGGATTGAAATCATACCAAGTATGTTTTTCAATCATAATGGAGTAAAATTTGACATCAATTACTGTAAGATATTGGGAAATTCACAAATATATGGAAATTAGGCAACATGTTCTTAAGTAATAAATGAGTCAAAGAAGAAATCACAGGAGAAGTTAGAAAATACTTTGACATGAATTAAAACAAAAAGATAATATATCAAAACTTATGTGATGCAGTTAAAGCAACACCAAGAGGCAAACTTATAAATATCTATTATGAAAAAGAAGAAAGATCTCAAATCAATAAACTAATCTTATACTTTAAGAAACTAGAAAAATAAGAAAAAAATAACACCCCCAAAAAAGGAAGGAAAGAAATAATATATATTTGAGTGGAAATGAAATATAAAAGAGAAAAATAGAGAAAAATCAATGAAACTAAAAGTTGGTTCTTTGAAAAGATCAACAAAATTGACAAACCTTAAGCTTAGACTTACCACAGAAAAAGAGAGGACTTCAATTTCAAAATCAGGAATGAAAAAGAAACCTTGCAGAAATAAAATAAATGATTTTTGATTTATACAAAAAATAAAAAGGGTTAAAATGAACTATATTAATAACTGTATGCCAACAAATTATACACAAATTATTGTGTCCCAGGAAGACACAAACTACTGAAACTAACTCAGAAAGAAAGAGAAAACATAAATAACCTAAAGAAGTAAAGAAATTGAGTTAGTTATGAAAGCACTTTCCACGAAAGTAAAGCCCAGGACAAGAGAGCTTCAGTGGTAAATTCCACCAAATGTTTAAAGAAAAATTAACACCAACCCTTCACAGACTCTTCCAAAAAATAGAAGAGAAGGTAATATTTCCTAACTCATTCCATGAAATCAGTGTTACCCTGATACCAAATCCAGACATCACAAGAAAACTATAGACCAATATCTCTAATGAATATATATGTAAAAATTCTCAACAAAGTACTGACAGTCAATTCAGCAATATAAAAAGAAAAGCGGGGGGAGTGATTACACAAAATAATTAACTGGAATTTATCCCTGAAGTGCAAGGTTGGTTCAACATACCAAAATTAATCAATGTCATGCTCCACTTTAATAGAAAAATAAAACAAAAATCACATGATCAATAGACATAGAAAAAGCATTTGAGCAAATCCATTATTAAAAAAATCATGTAGAAATCATGTTAAAACACTCAACAAACGGATAGAAAGGGGCTTCCTCAACCTGATAAACAGCATCTAAGAAGCCCACAGTGAACATCATACTTAATGCTGAAAGCCTGAAAGCTTTCCTACTAAGACCAGGAAAAAATATGTTCTTTCTAGACACTTCTAGAAAACTTTCTAGACACTTCAACATTATACTGGGTGTTCTCACCAGGGCAATTAGTGAAGAAAAAGAATTAAAAGCATCCAGAGGGGGAAGGAAGAAGTAAATCTATCTCCATTTGCTGATGACATGATCATATAAACAAAATTCTAAGGAATCCACAAACATTTATTAGAGCTAATAAACCAGTTCGGCAAGTTTGCAGGATATAAGATTGATTTAGAAAAATTGATTGTATTTCTATCCTCTAGCAATGAACAATCTGGAAATGGAATTAAGAAAATTTCATTGACAACAGCATTAAAAAGAATAAAATGCTTAGGAATAAATTTAACAAAATAAGTGTAAGACTTGTACACTGACAAATACAAAACACCATTGGAAGAAATTAAAGAAGACCTTAATAACTAGAAAGACATCTAGTGTTCATGCACTGGAAAACTTAAAAGTATTAAGATAGCAATACTCTCTGAATTAATCTACAGATTTCAAAGTCCCTATCACTATCAAATCCCAACAGCTTTTATTTGCAAAAATTGACAAACTAATCCTAAAGTTCATATGGAAATTCAAGGGACTCAGAATAACCAAAATAACCAGAAAAAAGAAGAACAAAGTTGGAAGACTCACACTTCCCAATTTTGAAAACCTTGTGCTCTCACCAGCAAGCACATGAAAAGATACTCAACATCATTAGTCATTAGAGAAATGCAGATCTAAACCATAACATAACACTTCATAGCCACTAGGATAGCTTTAATCAGAAAGACAGTATATATGTATTGGTGAGGATAAGGACAGTTTGGAACCCTCATACAATGCTAGTGGAAATATAAAATGATAATCACTTCTAAAAAGAGTTGGCAGTTCCTCAAAAAGTTAAGCATAGGGGTGCCTGGGTGGCTCAGTCAGTTAAGCGTCTGACTCTTGATTTCAGCTCAGGTCATGATCTCAGGGTCATGAGATTGAGCCCTGTTGGGCTCCGCACTGAGCATGAAGCCTGCTTAAGATTCTCTCTCTCCCTCTCCCTCTGCCCCCCCCACATCCCCCACCCCTGCACTGCTCATGCACGTGTGCATGCTCTCTCTCTCTCTCTCTCAAAAAAAAAAGTATAGTTATAATATGACTCAGCAATTCCACATCCAGGTATATACCCAAGAGAACTAAAAATATATTCCACAAAAATTGATAGGTGAATATTCATAGCAGGATTAATTATGATAGCCCAAAAGTGGAAACAACCCAAATGTCTGTTACTGATGAGTGGATAAATGAAATGTGGAATATTCAAACAATGGAATATTATTCAGTCATAAAAGGAATGAAGTTCTGATACATGCTACAACATGGATTGTAACCTTGCAAAAGACCACATATGGTATGATTCCACTTAAATGAAATATCCAAATAGGCAAATCCATAGACACAGAAAGTAGCTTAGTGCTTACCAGGCACTGGACAAGGGGGTGATGGGAAGTCATTGCTAACTGTTATGAGGTTTCCTTTGGAATGATGGAAATGTTATGGAATTAGATATTAAACAGTTGCACAATTTTGCGAATATACTAAAAAAAACACATTGAATTTTACAATTTAAATCGATGACTAATGTATGTGAATTACATTGCAATTTTTACAAAAAGACTAGAACTTGATATATCATTCCAAATATTCAAATTAGAAGAGTTTGCTCCTAAGACAAGTAACAGGTAGAGAGTGGATCAAGATCAAGAATGGAACTTTGTGGAAAATGAGGAAATTTAAAAATAAGCAGTGGGAGGCCAACCCTCCATAATTTTTCAGGTGAGCAGTAGGGGGAGCCCTTGATAACAAAGAAAATTACAAAAATAATATTTATGTTTCTGATCATAAAATTAATGCATTCTTCCTGCAGAAAATCTGGAGAAATACCAAATAAAGATAATTTTTAAAATCACTGTCAATTCCACTATCCTGAGAACCACTATTAACACTTTATTTGTGCAAATCCTTCCAGTCTTTTTTCTGTTTGTACATATGTATATATATACATATATAACCAAACCCACCTTTTTTTACAAAAGGTAAAACATGCTGTATGTGCAGCTTTGAATCCTATTTATTTCACTTTACATTAATTTTTTACATTTTTCCAGTCTTAAGTATTTTTGAGAACATAATTCTTATTTCCTACAGATGTACTGTAATTAAATAAGCCTACTTGTGAATTTTTTTCTGTTATAACACTGCAATAAACATACTTGTACCTAGATCTTTATATTCCTTGAACATATTTTCTAAGGATAGATTCCTAGAAGAGGAATCATCAGGTAAAATATTACCCATGGCTTTAAGTCTTTGGATACATATTGCCATATTTCCAACCAGAAAAATTCAAATATCTTCACATTTCCTCCAAACAGTGTATAATACCTTTTTTTCCTAAACTTTCTTCCGAATATGTAATCATCTGTTTCATTGTTTAAAACATTTGCCAATTTAATAGACAGAAGTTGGTGCCTTCCTTTAATTATTTTTAAATAGTTATCATTTACATATGGTAGAATTCCTCCTTTTTAGGACACAGTTCTATGAATTTTGACAAACCTACATAATCAAATAACCACCACCTCAATCAAGACAGAGATTTCTAACGCCGAGAAATTCTGTGTCTCTTGGAATCAATCTCCTTCTTACCCTCAACCCCTGGGCACCTCTGATCTGTTTTCTGTCCCTGTATATTCTCCATAACATTTTTATTTCCAATTGGAACCAAAGCCAGCCATTCGCAACTAGCACAATGTCTTCTGTTGCTCATTTAAAAGCCATGTTTTCTTTGCTGACAACCAAGAGATCAGTCTCCATGTCAGCAAACCTGAACTCCAGCTCCAGACACAGGCAAATTCCTCCCGTGAAACTTGGCCTGACTTCAGTTGGGCCGACATGCCCAGACAAGCCTGACAAGGCAGAGGAGCCAGCAGGAAGAGCAGCCCTCATGGCATGGAGTACCAACGGCACACGTGTGTGTGTGTGTGTGCGTGCGTGCGTGCACACGCGCATTGCAGAGTCCCAATATATTTTTACAGGTTTTATACATCTCCAATGTCAGTAACATACTGGAGAGGAGATGAGCCAGCAAGTTCTGAGAAATAATCCTCTTTGAGCCTTTCCTCTCCTTCATCTGATTGCTGAATGGTGTGAGTGTGTGGTCTGTGGGTGAGGACTGGAAGGTCTGGGGAGGGATGGCCCCTACTGAGTCAAATCGCAACATCAACACCTTGGGGTGATCCAAGGCCTGAGAACCAATTTCTGAAGCATATAAGGCGCCAAAGAAACGCGCCTTTAAGAGTAAGATTCTCATTTTTGTCATTTCTTTTAACGTCCATGTTCTCCCGTGATCCTTCTTTCCCTGGTTCCACACATACACGGCTTGGGCCGCGTTCCTAGTTCACTTAAGTACTGTTGTAAAGAAACCTATCTGTGGTTTTATGTTACCCCATTGGAGTGTTGTCTGTGAATACAGAGCATAAAAGGGGATAAACTGCCTAACTCAATCTACCCTTGAGGCCTGCCACATTAAAAAGACATACCACGGAACTTTGGTCTGCCCCAGAACAGCCGGAAAACTAAGAGATTGCAGCGTTTAAGGAAAACTCTGAGTCTCGCTTGATGTAAATAACTCTCTGATCTACTGCTGTGCCTATATACAACATTTTACATTTGTCAAGGCCCCTCAGCAGTCATGGTTAATGACTAGTCTTAGACGAATATTTGTAGCTCATATCAATTCTTATCCTGGAGACAAGTGAGGAGAAGAAAGATGGGAGAACAGGCCATGTGGTCAGCTTAAATTCAAACCCACAGACACACAGACTTCATAATCTACCTCGGTCTGGAGTTGACCACCTAGGGCTATTTTACCTCAAGCACAAAATACCTGAATTGTATGTCACACAAAAAGTTGCCTTATTTATATCGTGAGTTGTTTTTTTTTTTTTCTCTTACTATGCCCTGGTTACTTGTTTATCTATTAGGCATTCGTTTAGCAGTCCATACAGAGAGGGGCACGATGTGTTTTTTTTTTTTTTAAAGTTGTGTAAGGAAAAGTTAAAATGGAGAACCTTCTCTTCACTAACTTGGTCCTTTATTGAGAAAGGCTCCTGCCACTTCACTTAGTCCAGCTCACCCAAGGTGGGTGCCATGAGGACTCCCGGTTTGAGGATCGCTGATTTAAATGGTGTTTCACTGTAACCACACCCAGGTCTGCCTCTCTGCTCTGCAGGTCTGTGGATGGCAACATGGACTCACATGAATCTGTGGCTCAACCCACGGGAGCGAACTGCAGCCTTAGAAGGCAACGTTGAACATTTTCATCACCAGCCTTCTTGCAGGTACTTCACTAAGCCCCGGGCTGCAAATGTTCACCAGTAGGAGAGAAAGGCTCTGGTTCATGATGCTACGGGATTCCAATGATGCCTTGGGCATCGCCTGCCAGTCCCTGACCATCTCCCGTGTGCAAAGTGCCAAGCTGGTGATGCCGAGTTTACACTGTGGTGAATAACCAAGTTCCCTCCCACGAGAGTTCTGGAGCCATCAGTACTCTACCTTCTCCTGGGCTCTAGCTTAGGATGGCCTATGTGAGGGAGTTAGGGCGAGTGGACCAGGGGCTGCTGCTGGCTGATAATGGTAATGCGTCCATCGTGGCCTTTGTTTCATAGTGGCTCCCCTCTACACATCCTCCAAATCATCAGATCTCCCCATATACATAAGCGGATGCGCGCTAAGCTCGGCAGCTTTCTGGAGAAAACGAGGGGATGATAACAAATACAAAACTCTCTTTAAAGTAACATCTGTCCCTGCATCAGGCACCGTGCTAGGTACTTTACTCTCATTATTTCATGCGATCCTCACAAGAAACCCTATACAGACTGATGTCGCTGCTGCCCCCATTTTGTAGGTGGGAAAACCGAGGCACAGAGGTTAAAAAAACATATCCAGAGAAGCACATACTCAGTAAGTGACTGCATCAGAGTTGACACGCAGTGTTGACCCCCAAGCCCGTGCTCTGAACCAGAGTCCTTCTGCACACTTTCCCAGTCTGGGAGCACCATAAAGCGTTCTGAGCACCAAAATAGTCACACACGAGGGCGAGTCGAGTTTTGACAAGGAGAAGACTCAAAGTGAGAGCCCAGCTCAGCAGGGACAGAGAACGTGGGTGTATCCCCCGTGGCCTGCTGGGACCTCGTCTAGGTCCATTTGTTTTTATAACCCCAGGTACTGCACAGTCATTTAAAAACATGTGCTGGCCAGGGCGGAGCGTCTGATGGGATGGCGCACCGGCCGGGGGCTGGCCAGCCACAGCGGGAACGGGCCGGGTGAATGTGGGTCAGCCCCTCCAGTGCAGAAGGGAAGGGAACATTAATTTTTAGTGGGAACGATGAGGAAAGCAGTTCTGAAGTGTTTTTTACAGAAATAGAAACCAGTGAAATAGAAGCCGGCACTCTACTTCAGAAAAAGGAAGAGCCGAGCAACAGGCAGGCAAGCCATTGGCCGCTACCGCCAAGCTCAGAAACTTGTCAGATTTAGTTTGTTCCCCTCCAGAGGTGCAGACGCAAACCACCAAAGGGAGGTAAGTGATAACACACAGATCTGCAGGTCGGGGCCCCAGTCACAGTAGCGAACGCCGCTGTATCTCACAACTGCCCCACGACTCCTAGGGCACGGCTCACGGTGCACACAGACACAGTTCTTCCTCCACCTTGGTCCCTGCCGACAAAGACCAGCCCAGTTGCAGGCAGTCACCAGGCAAGCGGCTTCTAACCTGGCCTCCAGAACCCAGTAAGTAGAGAGAATGCTTGATTTTACTGGAAAGCCCTCCTCATTCTCCAGGGATCTGTCCCAGCGGGAGGACAAGGCTTTATGAGAAGCAGAGCCTGTCTCTATGGCCCCAGCGTGTGTGCCCAGAGCTGGGAGCCAGGCGTATATCCAGAGTAATTGCTGCATCTAATGGTGTAGTGCTCAGACTTCCTTACCGGCTGTAACTTTCTGTTTGCCTGACCCTGTTATTACTGGCTCCTACTTGATTTTAGGGACATTAACCTGCCCATACGTGTCTGCTTGGGCCTTGCTGGTCAGCTCGAGCTTAAAGCCTTCTTAAGAAAAGTGCTTTGTGAGTTTGCCTTTCACATGTCTTCTCTTTTGCCTTTTTCTTTCCAGGTTCCTCTCTTTTCTACCCCTCACTCCTTCCCTCCACCTGGTTGGAGCAGAGGATTTTAGCTTTTCTTAGGATCACTTACCCAGCTGGCCAGTCATGACCTGAGAATATGTGGTAAGAGCCTGCTTCCAGGTCACAGATTCAGATCTGGGGAAACTGCCCAGACTGTTCTGACATTCGGAGCTGGGGCTCCAGTGTCCAGCCTCTAGCTAAGGTAGGTCCTTGCGGACTGCAAATGGCACCGAATAAGTCGGCCATCCACCTAACCCTCTGCGTGCCAACATCCCACACCCAAGGGCGTGGAAGAGGAAGGGGAGTATGTGAGACCTGCCCCCACTCAGTATCAACAGGTCTTATTCATTTCTTTTCTTTAAGAAGAAGCAATACTTCTCTACAATCATGAGGGTGGAAACCAAAGCCCAACTTACTTTAAGCACACTTCTCTGTATGGTTGGTTGTCCTTGCTGCCTGGCCTGTGGGCTCCACCTCCAACCTGTGCTCTTAAACATAACTAGTTCTGATAACCTCATCTACTGCTAGAAGATGGCTACCATGACAAGTGGAATCAAGCACAAAATATAGTGTGAACACGTGCGTGGTCTTCAGCCAGTTCCCGTGGCCAGCCTCACCCCAGCACAGCGACCTGGAGTAAGGAACAAGGATAGGGTTTTATGAAAAGGGTCACCATCTACCATGGAAACTGCCGCATGATGGGGAAACTTGCTCTTAGGGGTTATTTCTACTGCAGAAAGAATTAGGGATATGGTTTAAAGACGTTTTGGCTTAGAATCAAAAAGCCAGGTTTTATGTCCTTTTAGCTTCAAGCTTCCTAAAGATCTTTCGTGCACAATCACACCTTGTAGAACTTCGGTGAGGCTCATATCACATGAGGAAATGTGTGAGAGATTGCTTTGTAAACTGGAAAACACCACAAATAAAGGAGGCCATTGTTGTCAGGCCTTTGTTCTGAGGCAGGAGAACCAAGGCCTAGAGAAGAAAAGTAAGAGTTAGAAATCACCCAGTCTCAGCTGCTGGGAGAATAACTCAGGCCCCTATGGATCCTCCCCTGGTGTTTGTCCTGGAACGTGCTACTGTAAGGGGTGGGAACTCAGGCCGTGCTGCTCTCATTAGTGATGAAATGGCCAATTCCACAATCAGCTGTGATAGAACTCAGCCCAAATTATTTGTCTGAAGCCTGAATCTCATTGCTAGCCCTCCACTCATTGGAGACAGAGAGTAGTGTTAAGACCACGGACCATGGGACCAGGCTGCTGCTTGGGTGTGGGTCTATCTCTGCATCCCCCTAACTTGGCAACTTTAAGCAATTGACATGACCTATCTGTGCTTCAGTTTACTCAAATGTAAAATGGCAATAAAAGTATTATCCACTTCACACAGTTGTGAGAATAAAATGAATAATAAATGTAAAGTACTTTGGATATTTTCTGATGTGTAGTAAGCTCAGTGTAGCTATTAGTCTTTTTGGATAAAATAATCTACTCTAAAAATTGAGACGTGTTGGGGTGTCTGGGTGGCTTAGTCGGTTAAGCATCCAACTCTTGATTTTGGCTCAGGTCATGATGTCAGGATCATGAGATTAAGCCCTGCATCGGGCTTCGTGCTCAGCATGGAATCTGCTTGAGATTCTCTCCCTCTGCCCTTCCCCTGCTCACACGTGCTTTCTCTCTCCAAATAAATACATAAAATCTTTAAAGAAAAGTGTGTTCTAAATTGTGGGAAGAGATGGAAAGAGATGGATTTTTTTTTAGGCATCATGGAGAATGGAGTTTGATGTGGCTTCAAGAAATCCAGTCTCGGGCGCCTGGGTGGCTCAGTCGTTAAGCGTCTGCCTTAGGCTCAGGTCATGATCCCAGGGTCCTGGGATCGAGTCTCGAATCAGGCTCCCTGCTCAGCAGGAGGCCTGCTTCTCCCTCTCCCACTCCCCCTGCTTGTGTTCCCTCTCTCGCTGTCTCTCTGTCAAATAAATAAATAAAATCTTTAAAAAAAAAAAAAAGAAATCCAGTCTCTCTCCCCGCCAACTCTAGTGTGTAGTGTTGGACATGCCAAGATGGGTTAGATGATGGGCTCCAGTGGAACTAAAATGGAAAGCATGTGCACATGGATGCCTGGGAATGCAGTGATGACTTCTTCCACTCCCCACCTCCCCCCTCTTCCCCCCCTGCCTTGGGAGAGCTCAAGACTAGATGAAGACAGCTGTGGCTAAATCCAGCCACCTCCATCAACTTCTGGATGACTGTGGACCCCTGGCTTATCTCCCTGGGCCTCACTTCCTAAACTTTGCAGTGGGAGAACAGTAATACTGGCTCATGAGATTGTTGCTCAGAGCAGTGCACATAGCTGATTCACAATAGATTTCGGCTGTTCTCGTTATTATACTACCATGCACCACTCCCCAACTTTGTGATTCAGAGTTTTGAGAAATTACATAAATTACTCTTTGGCGGTCAAAGTAGAGGAGCAAAAGAGCCAGATAACTGTAACCTGACATCATATTTTCTATTGAAGACAAAGGACAGGAAATGCCACATCCACATAATCAGGCTGTTTGTTCGTACAGTGTAACAATATCTGTAATCGTTGATTCATGTCAAACTTTTTATGACTTACAGTGAGTTGTTCAAATTTCAAAACATCCCCATACATGAAAGGCCAATCGCCTTTAGACATTCCTTAAGTCTGCTTAACAAACCGATCCAGTACACATGGGGAAGTCTCATCTTTGTTTTTAACATCAGGTCTGGAGAATATGAGGTACCAAACCAATGTCTACTAATTCCAGTCTCTCTGAAGTGCCACTTTCAGTTTTGCTGTGGTTTGGCGCACCTTCATCTTTGGAGGCAATATATTTTTGAGAATTGCTCATCAGAATATTTGAGCAAACTCACAAATGGCAAGAACTGAAAATGCCAAGTGATTTCAATTTTTTAAAATAGCTCCATGGGGCTGGTGACCTTAGGCTGGCCATCAGGTTTTGGATCTGGCAAGAAAAGTCATAAAGTGAGTCAACGGACAGTGTGGAAAGGATGAGACAGCATGATTTTTTCTTTTTTTCCCTTCTAGCTTCTCTAGCATCAAGGCTGCCCCTGCAGACAAGGTGCTTGGTTTCTGGCACGCTGCGAGGGTCCCAGGAGAATGCTGAAAAGCAGAATGGGCTGCCAGAGTCAAAAGGCTGGTATCAGTAAAGTTTGCACAAGATTTAATAGCACTGGAACATACCCGCCCATTCCATTTCTGCAGCCTGATAATCCAGGACAATTAAGGGAAAGAGCAGAGATTTTGGTGGCTTTTAGCATTTTTAAAGTTTCATCTGGGCAAACACAGAAATGTCTATCAATGAATGTTATCCAGACCTTACCACTGTTTATTTTTGAGACTCCAAGATTAAACTCAAGACTGGCCTAGCACAGCAGATATTTTTGCCTTTGCCTGAGAGAAGACAAAAACGTGAGAAGAAAGAGGCTCTTGGGAGAGACTGGATTTCCTTGAGTATCCACTGAAGGTTGTCAAGCACCAGACAACAGGACCTGATCCCTGACACTCTCAACTGAGCTATCTCCTTCACAATGACATGCTAATGTAAAGAGGGCAAATTCGCAAATGTTTTATGCCTGATTAAGAGAATTATTTGAGCCCAGGAAATATGAGGGTTAAATGACTTACATTCGTAAACATACTGCAGTGAGAAAGATTTTAGATATTACGCAGAAAAATGTTATAAAAAGTGCTGAGTTAGCCCATTCCATTCCATTGAATTGTTTGGCAATTATGGTCATCCCCAGTGCCCCAGAAAATTAAAGTACATGATGAAACTCCAATCTAAGTATATCAACTGTTATGTTACTAAATAAATGACACATCCCATTTTAAAACCATCTAAAAGTGTATCAAAAAGGTTGTGCTGAGCAGGGACTATAATTTTAACATCATTTGCTGTACACTTTAACTTGAAGCTAAATGTTGCAAAGTTAAATCAATTTTATTTGATCTCACGGGGGGATTTACACTCTTTCATTTGGGATGGATGGAACCCTTGGCACAGTCTAGAATTTATTAAGACTCCTGTGCCACAGGAACAGTTAACTCTTTGATCCTAGCACACTCCCTCCTCATAGAAGAGTTATTTAAAAGTTACACGTCCCCTTTAAAAAAAAAAAAAACAACCAAAGCCCAGCAGGGACAGACACACAATTCCCCTTTCTCTCTTTTTCCGTCTCTCCTTCCCTGAAGTTTCTAAAGCAGTTCGTTCCTTCAGCTCTAGTTTTCTTTTTCTAAATTTAAAAACGTGGCTTCTGGCTATAAAAGTCTCCCCCACCTTTAGCAGTCCCCGGTCCCCTGGGGCTGTTATTGGCATGATGTATAAATTAACTGGAGTCACTTAGAGCCCTCAGTTAGCTTTTAGTCAAACATTAGCAGCAATGTTTACTCTTGTGTAATCTTCAGTTGTTACTTAATTTAATACCCGTCAGCATTTTTTTTTAAAACATGTTCAGCAAATCCTTGGCACAGGCTGTTGGGCTTCTTTCCTCTTCCCCTCCCCCACCTTGACCCAAAAATCAAGCTCAACTGAATCTGAGTAAAGGCTTTCTAATATTTTTAATTTGCTAATGCTGCTTGCTCTCTTCTCAAGGAAATAAGAGTTTGCTTCCTGTGGCAATCCTACTTCATTCTACTCAGAAGCCCTTGCTTTGCATCCCCCATCCCACCTTACATCAAAGAGAGGGAACTGTAAATTGTATAGTTTTTGTTTCTTGTTCCTCTGGCAGTTACTTGTGAGTGATGTAAGATGGGAAGCATCCTCAAGCTCACATTTGGAAAAGGATGGTGTGGCCCCATGAGAGAAGCCCATTGAAAACTAACTTTGAAGGTCTGCCCAGTGGTGAGCTAAAAGCTGAACATATCACATCATAATTCATACATAACTTTGTATCTTTTGAACCTTCTTCCTCAGCTGCCACCACCTCTAAAGTAAATAAATAGAGCCCTGGCCATTCTATGGTGTTCTGGAGGGCTCTTTTCCTAATGTGAAATCCATCTCTGTCCAGCAGGAGAACTTCTCTAAGGCTATCATAAAGGCAGAAGGAAATACTGACTTCAAGTGGAACAGGGAGGCTTCAGCTTCAAGAGCGAAGCCCATTATTAAGGGAAAAAGAATGTAGGGAAAAAATTATGAGACTACCTTTAAAAGATGCAAAGAGCAGCTCCCTCCTATGTTGCTCCTCTCCGTTTCCGTACACTTAGTACAAGAGAAGGCCTTCTTCGGTCCAGGGGCTCCGGTTCGTAGCATCATGCTCTGTATTCTGGATGTCAGTGCCAAGAAGATAAATGTCACCTGGAAAGCCTCCTGCTTGTTTGGGAGATGCGATCAAAAGAATGCATACACCTAAAAAGGAAAAAAGACCCTGAGTCAGCCAGTTCCCAACTCAATATCTCATCCTTTTCCCCAAAACCTTGACTTTCAAGTTTCGTTGTGTCTCAGCTCTACCTCTGTTACTCGGTGACTAGAAATCAGGATTCTCTTCCATACCCCACAAGGGAAAGTCCTACTGCTAAGAATCCTAAATGTGGGGGGAGATCCCTACTATGTCTCACAAACAGCCCTCTAAGAAGAACCTTGAGAATATGTGGGACAGGAAGAAAAAGAAAAATGGAGACACCGGTGACTGAGGCTTTAGCCAATGGCTGCACATGAATAAATGCCAAACGATGCACTTCTGCTCTCTCAGATCAGAAGGGAATTCCTGGACTGAATCCATGTGGAGTTCATTGCTGGATTTCTAGGAAAGCCTCACAGAGGGGCTGAATTATGTGCTATTAACTCAAGCCGCAGCTGTCCTGGGGGTCATCATGTATGTCTGAACTCATGTTACAAGTGCACACTGGTGGCCCATGGTTGGGGGCTCGTGTCACCGTGGGTGATCTGCAAAGCCGCCTGGGAGACACATGCATCCGCGTCACCGACCATCAGCTCTCCGCTCTCCCTCGGGCCACTTCTGGGACATCACCACCCAGGCTCCCAAATGCAGCTATGGTGCTACGCAAATGATGAAACTTCTATAATTCTCTTGAATCACCTGGAATGGGCCCAAAGCACAGGGCTACACACCGACAAGGGCTCTTAAGGCTTAAGAACTCACTCCCAGATAACAGCTCCTCTGGGCAAGGAAACTCGCCCCGATCCCTCAGGTGTCCCAACAGGGAGCCCTGTTATAGACTCAGCTCTTACCTTTGCTCTGCCTACTGCTAAGGGACCCCGCCGTTGGCACACAAGGTCTGTTCTTTCAGCTTTTTTTTTTTAATTTTATTTTATTATGTTACGTTAGTCACCATACAGTACATCATTAGTTTTTGATGTAGTGTTCCATGATTCATTGTTTGCGTATAACACCCAGTGTTCCACGCAGAATGTGCGCTCCTTAATACCCATCACCGGGCTAACCCATCCCCCCACCCCGTCCTCTCTAGAACCCTCATTTTGTTTCTCAGAGTCCATAGTCTCTCATGGTTCGTCTCCCCCTCCGATTTCCACCCCCTTCATTTTTCCCTTCCTTCCATTTGCTTTTAAAGCACTTTTTTCAACCTCCTCTTCATTTTCTCTTTCTTGTGCATCCTCACCCCAACTTGTTCATTTAATAATGAATCGCTCAGTTCTCGTGGAGTGGCATGTGCCTTTAAAGCTCCTCGGGGGAGATCACTTGACAAATATAAAATGGAAATTTTTTAGACAAATGTTCCATTTAATTTGAGGTGTCAACCATAATGATCAACAACAATAAATCCATTTCTTCTCTGTAAATCCATTTCTTCTCTGTTAACTAATCGTGTGTGTGTGTGTGTGTGTGTGTGTGTGGACAGGCACTGTGCTGTGTGACCCTCTCTTCCTCTCTTTCTGCAGCACGGACATGTGCACGTTTGTTCACTGCACAACGCCCAGCTTTCTAGGCTCCCCCAGGTCTGCTGCTCTAGTCAGTGAGAAATCAGACAAATTGGCTAAGTTAAGCCATTTCCACCAGTTCATAAAGGGAAAGCTTTGGGCGCATTCCCAAAGGGCCAGGCATGTGAGTCAAGGCAGCAAAAGGAGGCTGATTGCAAACCTCCCCCCACACTCAGGGTTTACTCTGTTTATTCTGTCAACCCTGTTTATTCTGTCAACGCTGGTTTCTCAGCAGAACAACTCATCACACTATACCCAGATTGTGGGGACCCAGAGAAAACATCCAGAAAGAACCATAGAGAGCACAATCCTGCTGATTCATTCACTAAGCCATTTGTTAGCAAGCTGGGTTGGGGTTTCTCTTTTCCACAACCTTTCAACACGTAAGGAATTAAAACTGCCGGCTGTTCCCATCTTTAAACAAAATATCCTGGATAGTTGGGAATTTAAAATAAGTTTCACTATTAAAGTCTCTTTCAGAAACATGTCTGACCAAAGTCATCAGCTAATGAAATAACGTGGAAATCCAGACCATGCAAAAGAGACACGTGAAATGTGAAGCACTTGGGAAACATTTGCCGATGCAGACCTGGTTTTCTAAGGTTTAAAATGTGTAACCCAATGACACATAAGTTCTGAAATATCATGGCACTGACTGAGAATTTACAAACGTCTATCAAAAAAACAAATGATGTCGTATAGCTGCGGAATCAGACAGAACTGGACTAAATTCGTTTCTGTGCTTGCTATGCAACCTGGAAAAAATGGCATGTTCTCACTAAGCCTCAGTGTTCCCATCTCTAAAGTGGGGATCATAAGAGTCATCTCCCAACTCAGTTGGTTGGTGTGGGGTTTAAAATTAGGAAAGGCATGTAGAACACTTGACTCACCACAGTTTCTAGCTCATAGGAAGCACTTTAGAAATGAAAACACTAAGCTCTCCTGTCTTACAGATAATGTCTTTAAAAATCGGGAATTTAATTTTAAAACTTAGGAAACAATGAAGACATCTTTGGGGAAATATCTGACTTCCAAACCAGGGAATGGAACATCTTGGAAATCCAGACCACTTGGAACAGACTTGTTAAAGTGCCAGGGACAGGGCTCCTACCCAGCTGATGCTCAATAAACATTTATTGATACTGATCATGGTTTCTTCAGGTTTAAAATAAAGCATCTGGAAGGATTACAGAATCACTTGTGCTTATTCCTGAAATATTATGATATGAAACTAAGAATTCAAAACACCACCACCGGGGCGCCTGGGTGGCTTAGTCGGTTAAGTGGCTGACTGCCTTCAGCTCAGGTCATGATCCCAGGGTCCTGGGATCGAGTCCTGCTTCAGGCTCCTTGCTCAACACGGGGACTGCCTCTGCCTCTGCCTCTGCCTCTGTACCCTGCCCAGCTCATGTTCTCTCTCTCTTTCTTTCTCAAATAAATCTTTTTTTTCTTTTTTTATGTTATGTTAATCACCATACATTACATTGTTAGTTTTTGATGTAGTGTTCCATGATTCATTATTTGCATATAACACCCAGTGCTCCATGCAGAATGTGCCCTCTTTAATACCCATCACCAGACTAACCCATCCTCCCACCCCCCTCCCCTCTAGAACCCTCAGTTTGTTTCTCACAGTCCATAGTCTCTCATGGTTCATCTCCCCCTCCGATTTCCCCCCCTTCATTCTTCCCCTCCTGCTATCTTCTTCTTCTTCTTTCTTCTTCTTTCTTCTTTCTTCTTCTCCTTCTCCTTCTTCCTCTTCCTCTTCTTCCTCTTCCTCTTCTTCTTCCTCTTCTTCTTCTTCCTCTTCTTCTTCTTCTTCTTCTTCTTCTTCTTTCTTCTTCTTCTTCTTTTTTAACATATAATGTATTATTTGTTTCAGAGGTACAGATCTGTGATTCATCAGTCTTACACAATTCACAGTGCTCACCATAGCACATACCCTCCCCAGTGTCTATCACCCAGCCACCCCATCCCTCCCACCCCCCACCAATCCAGCAATGCTCAGTTTGTTTCCTGAGATTAAGAATTCCTCATATCAGTGAGGTCATATGATACATGTCTTTCTCTGATTGACTTATTTCACTCAGCATAACACTCTCCAGTTCCATGAGGTCGTTGCAAATGGCAAGATTTTATTCCTTTTGATGGCTGCATAATGTTCCATTGTATAATATACCACATCGTCTTTATCCATTCATCTGTCGATGGATATGTTGGCTCTTTCCACAGTTGGCTATTGTGGACATTGCTGCTATAAACATCGGGGTGCACGTACCCCTTCGGATCCCTACATTTGTATCTTTGGGATAAATACCCAGGGTGCAATTGCTGGATCTTATGGTAGCTATTTTCAACTTTTTGAAGAACCTCCACACCGTTTTCCAGAGTGGCTGTACCAGCTTGCTTTCCCCACCAACAGTGTAGGAGGTTTCCTCTTTCTCCGCATCCCCACCAACATCTGTCGTTTCCTGACTTGTTAATTTTAGCCATTCTGATTGGTGTGAGGTGATACCTCATTGACTTTTTGATTTGGATTTCCCTGATGCCGAGCGATATTGAACACTTTTTCATGTGTCTGTTGGCCATTTGGATGTCTTCTTTGGAAAAATGTCTGTTCATGTCTTCTGCCCATTTCTTGATTGGATCATTTGTTCTTTGGGTGTTGAGTTTAAGAAGTTCTTTATAGATTTTGGATACTAGCCCTTTATCTGATATGTCATTTGCAAATATCTTCTCCCATTGTGTCGGTTGTCTTTTGGTTTTGTTGACTGTTTCTTTTGCTGTGCAAAAGCTTTTTATCTTGATGAAGTCCCAATAGCTCATTTTTGCCCTTGCTTCCCTTGCCTTTGGCAATGTTTCTAGGAAGAAGTTGCTGCGGCTGAGGTCGAAGAGGTTGCTGCCTGTGTTCTCCTTTAGGATTTTGATGGACTCCTGTCTCACATTTAGGTCTTTCAACCATTTGGAGTCTATTTTTGTGTGTGGTGTAAGGAAATGGTCCAATTTCATTCTTCTGCATGGGGCTGTCCAATTTTCCCAACACCATTTATTGAAGAGACTGTCTTTTTTCCATTGGACATTCTTTCCTGCTTTGTCAAAGATTAGTTGACCAGAGAGTTGAGGGTCCATTTCTGGGCTCTCTATTCTGTTCCATTGATCTATGTGTCTGTTTTTGTGCCAGTACCATACTGTCTTGATGATGACAACTTTGTAGTAGAGCTGGAAGTCCGGAATTGTGATGCCACCAGCTTTGCTTTTCTTTTTCAACATTCCTCTGGCTATTCGGGGTCTTTTCTGGTTCCATACAAATTTTAGGATTCTTTGTTCCATTTCTTTGAAAAAAGTGGATGGTATTTTGATGGGGATTGCATTGAATGTGTAGATTGCTCTAGGTAGCATTGACATCTTCACAATATTTGTTCTTCCAATCCATGAGCATGGAAGATTTTTCCATTTCTTTGTGTCTTCCTCAATTTCTTTCATGAGTATTTTATAGTTTTCTGAGTACAGATCCTTCGCCTCTTTGGTTAGATTTATTCCTACGTATCTTATGGTTTTGGGTGCAATTGTAAATGGGATTGACTCCTTAATTTCTCTTTCTTCTGTCTTGTTGTTGGTGTATAGGAATGCCACTGATTTTTGTGCATTGATTTTATATCCTGCCACTTTACTGAATTCCTGTGTGAGTTCTAGCAGTTTTGGGGTGGAGTCTTTGGGGTTTTCCACATAAAGTATCATATCATCTGCAAAGAGTGAGAGTTTGACTTCTTTTTTGCCGATTTGGATGCCTTTTATTTCTTTTTGTTGTCTGATTGCTGTGGCTAGGACTTCTAATACTATGTTGAATAGCAGTGGTGAGAGTGGACATCCCTGCTGCGTTCCTGACCTTATGGGGAAAGCTCTCAGTTTTTCCCCATTGAGAATGATATTCGCTGTGGGTTTTTCATAGAAGGCTTTTATGATATTGAGGTATGTGTCCTCTTTCCCTACACTCTAAGAGTTTTGATCAAGAAAGGATGCTGTACTTTGTCAAATGCTTTTTCTGCATCTATTGAGAGGATCATATGGTTCTTGTTCCTTTTTTTATTAATGTATTGTATCACATTGATTGATTTGCAGATGTTGAACCAACCTTGCAGCTCAGGGATAAATCCCACTTGGTCATGGTGAATAATCCTTTTAATGTACTGTTGGATCCTATTGGCTAGTATTTTGGTGAGAATTTTTGCATCCATGTTCATCGAGGATATTGGTCTGTAATTCTCCTTTTTGATGGGGTCTTTGTCTGGTTTTGGGATCAAGGTAATGGTGGCCTCATAAAACGAGTTTGGAAGTTTTCCTTCCATTTCTATTTTTTGGAACAGTTTCAGAAGAATAGTTATTAATTCTTCTTGAAATGTTTGGTAGAATTCCCCTGGGAAGCATCTGGCCCTGGGCTTTTGTTTGTTGGGAGATTTTTGATGACTGCTTCAATTTCCTTAGTGGTTACAGGTCTGTTCAGGTTTTCTAATTCTTCCTGGTTCAGTTTTGGTAGTTGATACATCTCTAGGAATGCATCCATTTCTTCAAGATTATCTAATTTGCTGGCATAGAGTTGCTCATAATATGTTCTTATAATTGTTTGTATTTCTTTGGTGTTGGTTGTGATCTCTCCTCTTTCATTCATGATTTTGTTGATTTGGGTCATTTCTCTTTTCTTTTTGATAAGTCTAGCCAGGGGTTTATCAATCTTATTAATTCTTACAAAGAACCAGCTCCTAGTTTCATTGATCTGGTCTATTATTCTTTTGGTTTCTATTTCATTGATTTCTGCTCTGATCTTCATTATTTCTCTTCTCCTGCTGGGTTTAGGCTTTATTTGCTGTTCTTTCTCCAGTTCCTTTAGGTGTAAGGTTAGGTTGTGTATTTGAGACCTTTCTTGTTTCTTGAGAAAGGCTTGTATTCCTATATACTTTCCTCTTAGGACTGCCTTTGCTGCATCCCAAAGATTTTGAACAGTTGTGTTTTCATTTTCATTGGTTTCCATGAATTTTTTTAATTCTTCTTTAATTTCCTGGTTGACCCATTCATTCTTTAGTAGGATGCTCTTTAGCCTCCATATATTTGAGTTCTTTCCGACTTTCCTCTTGTGACTGAGTTCTAGTTTCAAAGCATTGTGGTCTGAAAATATGCAGGGAATGATCCCAATCTTTTGGTACCAGTTGAGACCTGATTTGTGACCTAGGATGTGATCGATTCTGGAGAATGTTCCATGGGCACTAGACAAGAATGTGTATTCTGTTGCTTTGGGATGGAATGTTCTGAATATATCTGTGAAGTCCATTTGGTCCAGTGTGTCATTTAAGGTCTTTATTTCCTGGTTGATCTTTTGCTTAGATGATCTGTCCATTTCAGTGAGGGGGGTGTTAAAGTCCCCCACTATTATTGTATTGTTGTCGATGTGTTTCTTTGCTTTTGTTATTAACTGCCTTATATAATTGGCTGCTCCCATGTTAGGGGCATAGATATTTACAATTGTTAGATCTTCTTGTTGGATAGACCCTTTAAGTAGGATATAGTGTCCTTCCTCATCTCTTATTACAGTCTTTGGTTTAAAATCTAATTTGTCTGATATAAGGATTGCCACCTCAGCTTTCTTTTGGTGTCCATTAGCATGGTAAATGGTTTTCCACCCACTCACTTTCAATCTGGGGGTGTCTTTGGGTCTAAAATGAGTCTCTTGCAGACAGCATATCAATGGGTCTTGTTTTTTTATCCAATCTGATAGCCTGTGTCTTTTGATTAGGGCACTTAGCCCATTTACATTCAGGGTAACTATTGAAAGATATGAATTTAATGCCATTGTATTGCCTGTAAGGTGACTGTTACTGTATATTGTCTGTGTTCCTTTCTGGTCTATGTTGCTTTTAGGCTCTCTCTTTGCTTAGAGGACCCCTTTCAATATTTCTTGTAGGGCTAGTTTCGTGTTTGCAAATTCCTTTAGTTTTTGTTTGTCCTGGAAGCTTTTTATCTCTCCTTCTATTTTCAATGACAGCCTAGCTGGATATAGTATTCTCTATAGAAAAATTCATATTTTTCTCATTTAGTGCTCTGAATATATCATGCCAGTCCTTTCTGGCCTGCCAGGTCTCTGTGGATAGGTCTGCTACCAATCTAATGTTTCTACCATTGTAGGTTACATATCTCTTCTCCCGAGCTGCTTTCAGGATTTTCTCTTTGTCTCTGAGACTCGTAAGTTTTACTATTAGATGTCGGGGTGTTGACTTATTTTTATTGATTTTGAGGGGGGTTCTCTGTGC
The DNA here is from genome assembly GCF_964656455.1 of Halichoerus grypus. Classification (NCBI taxonomy): domain Eukaryota; kingdom Metazoa; phylum Chordata; class Mammalia; order Carnivora; family Phocidae; genus Halichoerus; species Halichoerus grypus. The sequence continues at coordinate 59,601,357 of NC_135715.1, read as the reverse complement.
CTCCTGGATTTTGATGCCTGTTTCCTTCCCCAAATTAGGGAAGTTCTCTGCTATGATTTGCTCCAATATACCTTCTGTCCCTCTCTCTCTTTCTTCTTCTGGGATCCCAATTATTCTAATGTTGTTTCGTCTTATGGTATCGCTTATCACTCAAATTCTGCCCTCGTGATCCAGTAGTTGTTTATCTCTCTTTTTCTCAGCTTCTTTATTTTCCATCATTTGGTCTTCTATATCATTAATTTTCTCTTCTGCCTCATTTATCCTAGCAGTTAGAGCCTCCATTTTGGATTGCACCTCATTAATAGCCTTTTTGATTTCGACTTGGTTAGATTTTAGTTCTTTTATTTCTCCAGAAAGGGATTCACTAATAACTTGCATGTTTTTTTTCAAGCCCAGCTAGTATCTTTAAAATCATTATTCTGAACTCTAGTTCCAACATCATACTAATGTCCGTATTGATTAGGTCCCTGGCAGTCAGCACTGCCTCTTGTTCTTTTTGTTGAGGTGATTTTTTCCATCTTGTCATTTTGTCCAGAGGAGAATAGATGAATGAGAGAACAAACTGATAACAGGGTAACAATGTCCCCAGAAAATATACACTAAACAAATCAGAAAAGACCTGAAACTGGGGGAAAAGAAAGGGAAAGAAAGAAAAAAGAAAAACAAAAACAAAAAGATAAAAACAAACAAAAACAAAACAAAACAAAAAAACCCAGAATATGATTAAATATGATCAGGCTGGTGCATAGATCAGTGCCACACACTAGATTTTGGGCGTATTTTGGTCTGTTAGAAGAAAGTGCCTCCCAAAATTTTAAAGAAAGAAAAACTTATACATGTACAAAAATAAGGGTTAATACAATGAAGGGATGGAATATGACTGTAAAGATGAAAATTATAAAAGATTTTATAAAAGGAATTGATAAGAAGTTGGTTGAAAAAAGAAAGAAGAGGATTTAAAAAAAAGAGAGAATGTGATCAGGCAGGAGACTAGAACAAAGCCATACACTAGAGATTTAGGGTATATTTTGGTCTGTTAGAAGAAACTGTATCTCAAAATTTTAAAGAGAGAACAACTTATATGTATATATCAAAAATAAGGGTAACTACTACGAAGGGATAGAATATGGCTCTAAAAATGAAAAATAAAAAATATTTTTTAAAAAAGCGATTGATAACATGTTGGTTGATAAAGGGAAAAAGAAAAATTCAAAAAAGAAAAGAATAGACAGTTTAAAAAAATTGACTTTGAAAGACTAAAGAATCATGGTAAAAAAGCCATGGATTCTATGTGCAGTATTCCCCTAGCGCTGGAGTTCTGCCGTTCTCATTGATGGTAAACTTGGTCTTGGCTGGCTGTTCTCGCTGATCTTCTGGGGGAGGGGCCTGTTGCCGTGGTTCCCAAATGTCTTTGCCGGAGGTGGAATTGCCCCGCCCTTGCCCGGTCCAGGCTAAGTAATCTGCTCAGGTTTGCTCTCGGGAGCTTTTGTTCCCTGCAAGCTTTCCGTACAGCTTTGGAGGCCGAGAGTGAAAATGGCGGCCTCCCAATCTACGCCCCGGAGGAGCCGAGAACTCAGGCCCGCTCTTCAGTGCGCCCCCAGAGAAAAGCCGTCAGTCACTCCTGTCTCCCCGGTCTCCGGCCGCACTCCGTGCTCACCCGGCCTGTGACCACGCGTTTCTATCTCTGGCACTTGACCCCGTGTGGAGTCTCCAAACCCAGCAGATCCCTGCGGTGCGTTCCCGCGCCGTTCCTCCCAGGGGAGGAAGGGGAGTCTCCCCGGATCTGCAGCTTGTTGGGTCCCTGCTGGAGGAGCAGTGGCCCGACTGTGCCGCGGATCACGGTTTATGACAACCCCAAGCTGAGAGCCCACGCCTTGGCTCCGTCTCTGCAGCCGGCTTCCCCGCTCTGATACCTGGGAGCTCTGCCGCACTCAGGGACCCCCGGTCTTTCTGTGACCCCGAGGGTCCTGAGACCACACTGTCTCGCGAGGGTTCCACCCCCGCTTAGCCACTGGAGCAACGTCCCTCAGCGGAGCCGACTTCTAGAAGTTCCGATTTTGTGCCCCGCTGCTCTATCACTTGCCAGAAGCGGCCGGCGGAGGCCCCCTCCCCTGCCGTCTATCCTCCCGAATATCGCCTCGGATTCACTTCTCCGCATGTCCTACCTTCCAGAAAGTGGTCGCTTTTCTGTTCAGAGAGTTGCTGCTATTCTTTTCTTTGATCTCCTGTTGGGTTTGTAGGTGTTCAGAGTGGTTTGATCCCTATCCAGCTGAATTCTTGGGACCAGATGAAATCCAGGTCTCCTACTCCTCTGCCATCTTGCTCCGCCCCCTCAAATAAATAAAATCTTAAAAAAAAAAAAAAAAAAACACCACCACCACCACAAAAAAACAGCAACAGTAACCACAACAAATCTGGGTACTAATTTTGTTTAAAGAGTGAAATGGTCCTAAACACAAGTATTGCATGTAAAGCAGAGGTTCATAAAATTCTAAAACCAGGATAAAGATTTCCTGGAAATAGGCGTTAGCCTCATCAACTTCAGCAGAGAAATTTCTTCATCTGTCATCCCATTGACTAAACAGGGAAAAGTCACAATGCCAGAGAGGTATCTTTGTAGTCCCAGGGTGAGACCACCAACCTTTCTATTTAGCCAAATTTAGTTCCATTTAGAAAGGAACACTGCTGACTGAAGAATTTAGAGTCAAATTCAAACAGATCATCTCACAGGGGGGAGCTCCCACACATAGAGAAAACTGAGGAAGGCAGTAGTTTAAAATGTTTCTTTTTATCAAAGAAGAGTTTGCAACGTGACAGTGATTAACCTGTATGGGAGACTTTTAACAGAGTTTACTGTAGCCTTGAAATACTCACTGAAAATACATAATTTGTTTTTCTCATCTTCCTTCGATTTTAGTCTAGAAATTACCATTTATCTCAGTATTCTCTCTCACATGGGGCAAAAGAAGAAGGAAAATTTACAGAATTCAATAAATCCCTGAATAATTCATGCTGCTCTCTCTCCTAGGTATCAGATATTAAAAAGGAAGGCAACTAAGGTATCACTTCCATCCTTGAGAGTAAGTCCCTGATCTTTGGGGATACACTCTTAAAATGAGCCACTTGCTTTTCACTAAATGTCAAATAAATTGATCTCTAGAATGCTTAAAATTCCATGCTCTGTGGCTGTGCAGTACAATAAGACACACACACACACACACACACACACCCTAGGGAGAAAAGAAAAGGGATCGATTGTGTCTCTGGCTTGCTTTCTACAGTCACTTGCACTTTGCCAATGCAAAGCAGAGCCATATAGTAGACCCTTTGCAAGAAAGGGGGCACATCTCCAAATTAGGAAGGCTTGGCTGCAGGTGGCTATGGAAATGCAGAGTTTATGGAAACTTAGTTTTTTATTTATTTTATTATCTTTGCTGAGACCTGTGAGCTTAGCCAGCCTTCCCACTCCGACTTTTAGGAAACACACCTTGAGGCCTCCCCAGCCACCTGGCTCATGCTGCAGCGTTAAGTTGTGATGGACAGAAGCCTAGTAGTTCTAAGTTCAGTCTAAGTGTCAACATGTAGATGTACCTTGCCCTCGATTTAGATTAAAATGCTTGGACACACTTACAGGCTCAATGTGTTATTTGCATTGTTGACCAGTTTTCAAAAAAAAACAAAAACAAAAACAAAAAACAGAAGGAGAAGAGAGAGAGAGTACACAAGCCCAGGGAGAGGCAGAGGGAGAAGCAGACTCCCCACCAAGTAGGCAGCCTGATGTGGGGCTCCATCCCAGGACCCTGGGATCATGACCTGAGCCGAAGGCAGACGCTTAACCAACTAAGCCACCCAGGCGCCCCTAGCAATCTTATTTGGATATGTGTTCTCTAGTTCCGTTATATATTCAGTCCCTCAAATGCTCTTTGCACTGTTCACCATTCTGCTTGCTCTCACATTAATGAATTAAATAAATCCTTGCCACAGGCTCATGTTATGTTTATATGTGAGCCATATTTATAACTTAAAAAAATTACATTTTGAGGGGCGCCTGGGTGGCTCAGTCGTTAAGCGTCTGCCTTCGGCTCAGGTCATGATCCCAGGGTCCTGGGATCAAGCCCCGAGTGGGGCTCCCTGCTCAGTGGGGAGCCTGCTTCTCCCTCTGCCTGCCGCTCCCCCTGCTTGTGTTCTCTCTTTCGCTGTGTCTCTGTCAAATACATAAATAAAATCTTTAAAAAAAAAAAATTACACTTTGAATTTCTTTCCTGCCAGAACAGCTAGTGTAAATTACCCCATTCCTTCATTTCAGTGAAGTTTTTGTTGCCAAGCTATAGAGAAGCCTGATTGTGTCAGAAGAGTAGGCATGAGCCCTATACCAGGATAAGATAGAAAATGGCTTTTCTCTTCTTTTCTTGCATTGCATCACTACTGAACAAAATTCTACCAATAAACATGTCACTTCATAAGGGTCTGAGCTTTAATCTATAGTAAATAGTTTGTCAAATAAGGTGCATTCCCTCAGAGAATCAGTTAATCCTTGGCCTATTAGAAAATGTACCAGGAAGACAGTGAAAGAACGTACAGCCATCCTCTTGCCTTATTTCAAGTTGATACTTTCTTAACATCAGTCAAGTGCTTTTTGGGGAAAAGATGTCTCATATAGTAAGACAACTAAGGCCTTGGGAAAGATTGTTGTAGGAATATTAATAGAACAGCATTGCCAATCAAACTGTTGAATCCTAAGAAATACAGAGTTGGAGGTGAAAGCAACACAAGTGTCCACTGAGGTAGGAATGGAATAAAATATGGCATATACACACAATGTAATATTATTCAGCCTTTAAAAGGAAGGAAATTCTGACACATGCTACCACATGGATGAACCTCAAGGACATTATGCTCATTGAAATAAGTCAGTCACAAAAGAGAAATACTTTATGATTCCACTTGTATGTGTTATCTAGAAGAGTCAGAGTCATAGAAATAGAAAGAATGGTAGTTATGAGGGACTCAAAGACGGGGGGATGGGCTGTTGTCATGTAACGGGTATAGAGTTTTAGTTTTGTGAAATGGAAAAGTTCCAGAGATTGATTATGCAACACTGTGAATGTACTTAACATAACTGAACTATATACTTAGAAATGGTTGAGATGATAAATTTTATGTTACATGGTTTTTTTACCACAATAAAAAATAATTTAAAAAAATTCCAGAGTTGGTATCATCGAAAACAATACATGTTACAAGGCCAGGGAATGACTCTCGTCAGAGTGAGACCAAAATGTGGAGCCTAGGGGACCATCTGAAGTGCTAGATTGTCACTTAACCTACAACATGACACAAACGAAATAATTGCAAAGAAACCAACCTAGCTATGCTGGACTTCTGCCCACATTATGGAAACAAGTGATGGAGCAGAGTTGGCTGCCTAAGCAGCCCATCCTGTCATGCCTGGGAAATCCAGCAGGAGCTTGGGATCAGTTGTGCTGGCCCTAGCCTAATGTAAAGAAACCGCAGAGCTACAAAAGACTATCCATCATTTTTTTCTTTTTTTTTTTAAGGATTTGTCCTTTATTTAAAATCTCCCTTTTTTTCCCTCCACCTTTTATAAAAATGTATTCAAAATGGATCATAGACCTTAATGTAAAATGCAAAACTATGAAACGTTTAGAAGACAACATATAAGAAAATCTATGCAATTTTCAGTTTGGCAATGAGTTTTTTCTTTTTGTTTTTTGTTTGTATGTTTTCATATTCCCTTCTTTTCAGCTTTAATGCTGAAATAATATAAAATAATGCTGAAATAATATAAAAATAAAATCTGTATATATCTGAGGTGTACAACTTGATGTTTTGCTGTACATAAGACATTATGAAATGATCACCATAATCCAACTGGTTCCCCTCCCATCACCTCACATTGTGACCATTTTCTGTGTGTGTGTGTGTGTGTGTGTGTGTGTGTGTGGTGAGCACACCTGAGATGTGCCCTCTTAGCAAATTTCCAATTTCCAATTTCAAGTAGCACAGTATTATTAAGCAGTATAGGCCCCATGCTGCACATCAGCTCTCCCTAACTTACTGAGCCTGCATAACTGAAACTTTTGAATAAATACTAAGAGGGCTCCCTCCCACCACCAGTATTACTTTTAACTTTCCTTACCCCCCATTTAAGAGTTAAATGAGAAAAAGTTCAACCTAATGCTCACTAGACATTGGGTACTAGCTTTCTGATGATTACATCTGCATCTCTTCTCAACTGTCCACACACTTTTGGGTCAGGCCCTAGTAAAACTAGGCCTCTTGCAAAAAGTATGAAACAAATTCTTTTTCTTGTGACTTCCTATAGCTGGTCTACACACTCCAGCAGAACGTGAGAGCCCTCGTGGAAGAAGCTTTGCCACATACATACTACATATTTTTATTCCCTCATAAACTTGATTTATCTTCTCAGTAGAGCAATTATGCCTCTTTTTTCCTGACCAATAGACACTTTCTCTAATTTTTATGGTAGATTAACATGATGCCACGGAATGATGACTAAGATAGAATACGAAACCCAACTGCATTTGAAAATCTAAGTTCTTCATCAAGACAGAGGACAACTGTGCCTGCCTCCAAAGGGCAGCATCCTTTAATTCCTTCTATAATGCCCAGAGTCAGAGTATTTTACCACCTGCTCACTGAGTTTTCAGCATTATAAAAATTGAGAAAATTCATTCACTCGAAAAAACATTTAACTAGTCCTAACACTCAGCCCTATACTAAAAACAAAACCCAACAGCATCTAGAAACACTTTTTCTTCCATTATACTTTCCACTGTTTAAATGAGCATTTCCTTGGAACAAACTGCTGTCAAAACCAAATGCTCCTTAGAGTAAAAAAAAAAAAAATCATTCTCTTTGACTTTAGGGGCCCAGTCTTGGTATGATTTATTTCACCATTAACTAATTCAGTGAGGATTATGGAGGTTGTACATCGAGGTATCCCTTCCAAAACCCAAACAAACCTCACACAAACACACACACACACACACACACACACACACACACACAAATGACAACAGGTAGAGAAAGAGGCATGCACCTTACTAAGGCTGGCTGTTTAGTCTTTTATTTTCTTTGTTTTTGTTACTGTTTTCATAAAGCCTGGTTTTTTTTTAACAGCAGTTAAAACCCAACTCAACCCTCCCCAAAATTCTCATCTTTCCAGTTCAGACTATCATCTACCATGGAATGGCTCCAGATGGTCAGTCAAGAATAATTATGGCAAGCTCAGAGAGTTCTATAAAATGTGTAAATAGTTCACTAACAAGTTAACTATTGGAGGAAGCAGGTAGAATTAAATGCAAAAAATTAATTTTGAGAGAGAGAGAAAAAAAACATGGCAGAAAGAAAGCAAGCCACAAGAAAGGGAAGGGAGAGGAGAAGGGAGCCAGGAGACAGAAAGGCAGTTATCCTTTAAAAGAGTTACAGTCTAAAACTGGGTGCTGTAAAGTATTTACTTGTCCTGAGTGCTTTCTCCTCTCCTGCCAGATTGTGCCAACTCACAGCATCTTATAAACTCTTCCAATTTTTATGGTCCTTTAGGTGTAGATGCTCATCAGCTCAAAGGTAAATGGCAACTATTTCACAGAAAATAAATTCAGGGTATTTTTATGTGATCATTGCTCCAAGACAGCAAGGGAAGAAAAAAAAAAAAAATTCAGCACACTTACCATTTTTAAGTTTTGATCCCAGCCAAACCTCAAACCAAATCTGAGTCTGAGACTGGTCACCTCAGACCCCTTTTGATTTCCTCCACACCAGAACATAATCATTTGACACCTCTAAGAGTCAGAAGTCTAGAAGTCAGTGTTCGCACAGCTTGGCTGGCTGTCTAGCAGTCTTGACATTGCCCAGGGTCCCATCCAGGGAGCACAGGGGTCAGTATAAGGATTTTATTTAAGCATTATTTTTGACCATCTCTGTGTTGCAACTATGCAGCAAAGTTTCAAAACCACACAATACATTGGAGCATAAAATCCCTTATGCGATACCTGAAAATAACTTTTGGAATAATGCAAATGTTTAAAGTAGCCCGAAGTGAAACTTCAATGTTTAATCAGCGCAGCTGCCTGTGAAGCTGGGGCTGGGGCTGGGGGAGGAAGTAGTGGTTTCTCTTTGAAGCCTGGCTGCTACCAGGCCAGGAGCAACCAAGTTGGGCCGGGGTGGGGGTGGGTGGGCAGTGGAATATGCCTCCCCAGCCCACGTGGTCTTCTCTAGTGTGGTGGAGACAAGTGAGTTGTCCTCTTGCTTCTTTCCTGAAGGCAGAAAAGAAGTAGGAAAACATGAAACACAAAAGGATGAGTTGGAAAATGTAGGGCTCTAAACTGAAGCATTTTTGTGGCAATTAAATTGTAAAGAAACCAAGCCGCCTGCAGCAGAAGGAAGTATGTTGAATACTGAACGAACAGAGGTGGTTGAAAGTGGTGGGTCTTTTATTTTCTGCTTTGATAGTCCAAGAAATAAAAGAAAAGATGACCAAGTGGGACAAGTTCTCTAATGGTTTATTGCATTTTACGTCTTTGGTAATGAACTACCAGTGATCCCAGAAAGTGCCCTATAATGTCCCTTCTCTTCTAAGCAGTCTATAGCCATGCAGTTTTTGTCAAACTCTGTGGTCTATAGTGTGATTACAAAAGAGAACCTCCTCCCCCAAGCTGTTTCTCAGCTGAAGATTGGCTTCCTAAGTCACTAAGAATGCAGAAGAGGAACTTCCATAAATACCCACCTCTCTGCTTCCAGACCATCACTTCCCTCTGGTTACTCTGTATGAATATTCCACTCCCCCATGCTGTGGATTCCTCCTAACCCCACTTCACCACCAGCTACTACCCCATTTATCTGTTCTCCCTTACAATAAAACTACTTGAAAACATTATCTATACCAGTGTTGTTCAGTAGAAATACAGTGTAATACAATGTATTACAATGTAATTTTGATTTTTCTAAAAGCTACATTAAAATCTCTTACTAAAAAGAAACAAGTGAAATGAATTTTAATAATATATTTTACTTAACCCAACATAGCCATATCTTTTCAACATGTGATTGTTATAAAATTATTGAGATACTTTACATTCTTTTTGTAATTCTAATCTGATGCGTATGTTACCCTTACAGCACATTTCAATTCCAAGTAGCCACATTTCAAGTGCTCGAGAGCACCCAGTGTGTAGTGGCCCATACTGGACAGTGCAGTCGTGCGCTGTCCCGATTTCTCCTCCCATCCTCTCTTGAACCCACTCCATTCAGGCTTTTGTCTTCACCACTCTGCTGAAATTGCTTTTGTCAAAGTCCCCAGTAATCTCCATTATGCTCTATCTAGAGATCAGTTCTCAGCCCATATCTTAGCTGACCTGCCAGCAACATTCGACCCAGTCAATCATTCCTTCCTGCCTGATAAACTTCCTTCACTTTGCTTCCAGGACACCACACTGTCCTGGTTTTCCTCTTGTCTCACTGGTTGCTGCCCTCAGTCTCCTTGGTTAGTTTATTCTCATCGCTCTGTCCTCTAAATAACGTCCCATTGGAAGGTCCCAGGGCTTAGTCCTTCATCTTGTTCACTTTTCTAGGTACCCTGACCCCTTGGTGATCCCATACACCTATTTGTTAACAAGTCTCTAGCCTGTATTTCTTCTGAGCTGCAGCCTGCTCCATAATCTTCATTTGGACTTGTCCATCTCCATTTGGATGTCTCACAGCGTATCAAACTTAACTGCCCAAACCCGATCTCTTGATGTCCACCTCCTGAACCTTCTTTTTCTGCTGTCTCTCCTATCTCAGTATGTGGCAATTCCTTACTCCTGTCTCATGGCAAAAGCCCTGGGCCATCTTTGCTTCTCTCTTGCTCATGCCCTTCATCCAGTCCTTCAACAAATCCTTTCACCTATACCTTTAAAACATATCTTGAATCTGACTATTTCTTTCCACCTTGTCTGTTTTGTCCCTCATAGTAAATAGCTGGCACCTACTAAGGTAGTCAGTAATAAGTGAGTGCCCACTTCTGGAACCTATGAGGAACAAAAAGAAGCTGGTATTCGTAGTGGCTTATTCCCAGCTGCAGCTGCTGTTACAGAGACTATAGCAATACCACACAGCTGAGGGCAAGAATAAGACAGGCTCAGAGTCGTCCCTGGGTAAGAAAGGAGAGACAGAATAGAATGGCTGAATAGTCATCATTTGCAGCATAACCAGGTGTCACTGCACTTTGCCACTCCTTATCCACCCAGAGCCACTGACCTCAGCGTGCTAATCATTACCCTGAGACCTTCTAAGAATCAACATCACTCTCTCTTGCTTGGGTTGCTCTGATTGTAAAGGCCCTCATGCCAGTTCCACATGCCATCTTCCCTTCTCCCTCAACATGGTACAAGAGAGGGAGAACCTTGGCAGTCTGTTTTAATGTTTATAAATCAGCTTTGTGCTCTAATAGTTTTTCTACGTCATTGAATCTAAAATTTTTAAATCAGGGAGTAGAAATCACAAAGTAGGAGACCTGCAGATTTTACATATTAAAATGAAAATTTTCTGTATACATTAAAAAAAGACCTAATCAATATTTAAACCTGGAGTAGGGCACCTGGGCAAAGACAGTTGAGCATCCTGCTTTTGGTTTCAGCTCAGGTCGTGGTCTCAGGGTGGTGAGGTCAAGCCCTGCATCCGGCTCCACACTCAGCTCGGAGTCTGCTTGAAGCTCTCTCTCCCTCTCCCTCTGCCTCTCCCCCATGCACTCATTCTCTCCCTCTCTCTCTCTCCCTCTTTAAAATAAACAAATAAATTAATTAAATCTTTAAAAAATATAGTAAAAATTACCCCACAAACTGTGAAAAAATGTCATAGACACTAAGTTAAATGATTAATATTTAAACAATGCAGTAGAATAGTAAACAGAAGTAAATATGTAAATAATACAGTCCTTGAGAGCCAATACAAGTTATTAGCAAACATGCTGAAAAATGTATTTGGGCATCCCTAAGGAAACAATTCAAAAAATGATAAATAAAACTTGTATTCAAAAGGTTTAATAGCAAACATTATTTTTCCAATAATGATAGAAAAACTGTGATATGTACACTTGGTATTATAGAGTCATTTAAAATGATGTATTGCAAGAATTTATAATGATATGAAAAATTTGAACTTACATGAAAAGAGTGGGCTATTAAATTATATATATATATACACAATTTTACAAATTGTAAAGTAAGTAATAATTATACATTGAAAAGAGTAGAAGAAAAGTTGCCAAAATATTAGTATTTTTGAATAGTGACACTTTAGACATTATTGATATTTCCCACAATGAACATATAACTGCCTTATTTTTGTAAATAAATGAAATGGTAAAAATAAACTTCTTATCCTATTGACCCACTTCTCACCTGAGCCCCATTGTTCACTATTAAGTTTGTATGGATGGTAAACACAAATCCTTTTTATTTATTTAATAACATCATTTTACTGTCTTAGTAGAATCTAAGTTATTTGCAAATATATTTCTAAAAAATGTGACACAATGCTGGTGAACAAATAAGCAATCATAGTTTCTTATTGTCTTCCTGAAATAAGAAAGAATTTAAAAGAAAATGCCCTCTATCCCTCTCTGTTCCCCAAGGGACAAAACAAAACAAGTCTTTGGATACCTGAGGTCTTTCCTCTTCTGAAAGGGGTAGTTGAAACACAGAATCTCCTTGAAATTCCAGAAGGAATTTCAGCAATCAAATTTTCGAGAAGATATGGGTCAGAGACTTAAAAAGTAGAGAGGTTGATGTGACCTTGATCCAAAAAGCCAACATAAAACAAAACAAAACTAATGCTAATTTTTTAATCGTTGAATGCCCAGTCCATATTACAAATGTCCAAGTTATTTCCAAAACATCTTTTACTTTTTTGTTTGTTCCAGTCAGATCTAAACAATATCTACTTATTGGATCCAGTTTTATTCTCTTAAACTAAAAGCAAAATATTCAAAAATGACATAAATTTCCAATTACAGAAGAATGCTTAAATACAACATGTCATGGCTATGAAAAGAAGTAATATACAATCAGTAAAAAAAAAAACATTGTTTCAAAGAGTATTTACTGGTATGGGAAAATGTTCCTGAGATGAAATTAAGTGATAGAAAAAAGCCAACATCTTTTTTCCAATTCTTAGATACGGGATTTCTGTGTCAAAGTGATATATTTAATCCCAGCAACAGTGTATAAGAGAACTCATTTCCCCTCATTCTCACCAGCACCGGAGATTACAGGTTTTTAAACAACTTGATGGGCAATAAATTATATCAGCCCATTTAAACTTCAATTTTAACACTAAATTCTACTCCTGAAACTAATACTGCACTATATATTAACTAAATTAATTTAAATAAAAACTTGGGAAAAAAATAAAAGTAAAAAAAATTGGATTTTAAGTTGAGGTGAGGATAAAAATTCTACATATATTTATTGGTCATTTTAATTTCTTCTTTGATGAAATACCTGTTTCTAGACTTTATCTACTCTGCCTTCTTTTTCTATATAAAAAAATGGTTTTATGAATATACAGAAGCTTTTTGCGTGTTAGGATATTAATTTCTTTTTTTAAAAATTTTATTTATTTGACACAGAGAGAGAGAGAAAGCACAAGTAGTCAGAGCAGCAGGCAGAGGGAGAGGGAGAAGTAGGCTCTCTGCTGAGCAGGGAGCCAGATGCGGGGCTTGATCCCAGGACCCTGAGATCATGACCTGAGCCGAAGGCAGCCACTTAACCGACCGAGCCACCCAGGTGCCCCAAGGATATTAATTTCTTATGTTACCAATATTTTCCTTCACTCTGTTGTTTATATTTTAATGACAAAAATTTTAAAGTTAATGTAATATCTTTTGAAAAATCAAAGTTTTGAATCTTTATATAATCAAATACATCTTTCTTTTGCTTCAGGTCTTTCCTCACTCTGAGTTTTCTCTTAAAAAGTGTTTTTAAATTTCTTCCAATATTTTTATAAGTTTAAATCTTATATACAGGTCTTTAGTTTATTTACAATGTGGTTTTGTATTTGTTAGGAGAGGAAATCTAACAATATTGTCTTATAAAATATCAATATCTTAGCATATATTTCTTAATAATACATTAGTATCCCACTGATTTGAAATGCCATCAGTATCAAGTCTTAAACTTACATATATACTTAGTCTGTTCTTACACTCTTCTCTGTTCCACTGATTTACTTGTCTTTTCCTCTGTAAGTATCATATGATTCTTATTATAGTAGCTTTAGAGTCTGCTGAAATATCTAGACAAATGTCTTTTTGCTATTCTTTTTCAAAAATTTATTGGCAAATCTTATACATTTTCTCTTCCATAACATTTTATAATAAATCTATAGAGTTCCTTAAAAATCCTCATTTATGTTCAATTAAAAAGTATTATACTTATGTGTACATTTGAGGACTGACAAAATCACATGAAAAGGATGCTCTCTGCAACAAAGTTTACAATAGTAACAAATTTAAGTAATCCAAAGTTATTATAATCAATAGAGGAATGGTTAAATAAGTTATGGTATATCCACATATGGTAACTATTCTGCAAAGAAGACCCTCCAATGAATCATAGCTTCTAGGATTCATGTTCTTGTCCAGGCCCTTCCCACATTGAATGAAGGCTGGCATGTGTGTCCAATAAAGTGTGGCAAAAGTGATGCAAAATTGTTCTTAAGAAGCTTGGAGGATTCCATCTTGGTCACTGGGAACACATGCTCTGCGGGAAGCCAGCTGCCATGTAAGAAGTTGAGATACCATGAGACCTTTCTGCTATGGACATCCTAAGGTACCTACATGAAGAGGCCACATGGAGGCAATAAATTGCCCAGCTAGTCTCAGCTCTTCCAATTACCCTAGCTGAGGCACCAAAACCATGTAAATGAAGAAGTAGCAAAGATATTCAGCTCAGTCGAGCCTTGGATTCCAGTCCCAGCCACCATCTAACTATAACCTCGTGAGTAACTTCAAACGAGAGCCACACAGCCTAGCTTAGTCAACCTATGAAACAGTGAGGCACAAAATAATTGTTTTAAGTCACTAAGTTTTGGAGTGGATGGTTTTGCGGCCACAGATAGCCACAACAGGAGTTGGTACCTGGAACTGGAGTGCTACCATAACAAAATCCAAAACAGGTGACTTTGACTTTGAATCAGGCAATGGGAGGAGGCCAGAAGGTCTTGAGAGTGAGGATAATGTTATTGGAGGATGAAAGAAAGGACTAGTGTTATGTAGTGGTGAAAAGTTTGGTGATATATCACCCACAATAATGTGGAAAATAAAAAGTATTCCTAATGAATTGGTGAATTTGGCTATAGAAATCTAGGCAGAACATTGAAGTTGCCAAATAGTTTCTTTTAGCTACATATGATAAGGTACAGATGAAAAGAGATGAGTTAGGAACAGAACTGCTCAGTTTTTAATGGCATTTAAAGAAAATTAAATATATCTAAGATTATCTTTCCAGCAAAAGGGTCTCAAAGTAAGAAATGGCCTCAGGAAAAAAATTAAAGATGTAGCTGTAAGACATTTTGTGAAATGCAACACACATATATATTTTATGGATGCATATTTAATAAACATACATAAAACATGCATATGTGTTACATTTATATACATACATGATAGGTTTAAATTTTATTTAATTTTTAAGAGATTTATGAATGTTGCTTTTATCTAATTAAATGAGCCCCACTAAGATTCATAGGTATGAATACCTTACAGAGGTAATGTGTATTGTTAAGAGAATAGTATTCAGAGAAACATCACCAGCTTTGACCAAAAGGAACAAAGATAGTTCAAAACGAAAAGAAATCTCAAGTCCCCAACATTCTACAGAATGAGATAGCCACTCAGTTGCAAATAAGGACTGTTTTTTGGGTAAGAAACAGAAAACAGAGATAAGAGCCATGGAGAAACATTTCCAGGTAGTAGGACTGGCCCTAATATAGCAACTGGCATTATGTGCCTAGTTGAGATTCAGAATTGCTATGGAATAGTAACTATCCTATGGTTCCAGTTCTCATCTTCTTCATATTATCCTATGTCTGTTTTATAATTGTATCTTAAGTGTGGGGTCCATTTAACTTGTCTCACACAATGGAATACTATGACAAATTCAAAAGAATGTGATAGATCTGGAATAAAGCCTGTATGTAATATGACTTTAAGTGAGAAAAATAAGTATTTAATATACTTGTTATTTAAGTATTTAATATAGCATGATTCCATTTTGATTAAAAGAAATAGATGATAGATAGCTGATAGATAGATAGATAGATAGATAGATAGATAGATAGATAGATTTCCTATGTTTATCAACAGAGAAATACATACATAGATTGGTATAGGGTAGATATATATATAAATATATCTCTATAAGCATAGGAAAAATTACTCAAGACTATATACTCCAAACTGCTAATAATGGTTATTTCTAAGGATTGAAACGGATGGAAGTGAGTTTTTTTATATGTAAATTCAAAAATGTGCTGGAATTGTAGGTATTTTTGCTTTTGGATATTTTAGAGATAATTTTAAATAAGATTAAAGTTTAAAACCAACTACCAACTACATATATTTATTATACACACATATATATATGTATGTGTTTAAATTTAAATTTTAAAACCTACTACATTTACATATAAACATGTATGTCTATATATAATACTTATATGTGTATGTATATATGTATATACATACACATAGATATACATACACATAGATATGTGTGTTAAATTCAAAAGATTACTGTTACATGGAAGGCGGTATGTTCCTTGTTACTTTAGTTACAACAATACCAACCATACTTTAAAAGAAAAAAATGACATTTTATAAAAAAAATGACATTTTTATGATCAAAGGAAAACTATGTATTCAATTAAAAAGACTGGAAGATACCCAGGCAATTGGTTATAAATCCATATAGTCATTCTTGAAAATCCTTGAGTTCTGAAAAATCAAGCACTGGCAATAATAAGGCTTATCAGTAAAAATATAGTCCAGACAGTCCTCTCAAAATCTATAGAATTTTCTAACAAAAATAATCAAAACAATAGCACACTTGAGTCTTCTCAGGCATTTGACCCAGCATCACAAATAGATGATCTTTTTCAGCTTTAAATACTGGGACTCATGATTCCTACCTCAAGAGTTAAGTCCTTCAGGGTATTTGCTTATAATAGATACCAGTCTCATCAAAACTTAAAAATACATTTAAAATATTGAAATTCATTAAAGAATGTATGAGCATTGTGAATAATTTTTATTATACTTCAGTTTTTTTTTTTTCTTGAAGTATATTGATAAGGCTTTTCTTATTATTTTAAAATAGCTCACTCTTAATCTCTTCAACATGTTAAGGTGGTGGGAAAAAAAAAATCTCATATAAGGCTATAAGACTTCTACCCTATATGGACACATTTCCCTATTTATCAATCACATATGAGTTAATTGGCATTAAAGTAACTCATGTTATAGCAGAACACACTGTGCAACAAAATGTTAATATCAGTTATTCCTAGAATATGAAACTATAAGTAATTACAATTTCTTTTTATGATTTAATCCCTATTTTTAAATTTTTATAGAACATGTATCATTCTCCTAATTAGAAATAGAGGTTGGTTTTTTAAAAAGAATTGAAACTGTTTCCTTCCTTTGTAGTTCCTTATACTCATGGAATAAAGACCTAGCCATATGGCCAGTTTCTCTCAAACAGTACGTTCCAATGGTTGGCCAGTTTGGCCTCATCCAACTTCTTGGTTTTCTTGTAGAATTTAGAACTTAGTTGAATTTAGGAAATAGTTGAAAAATACTCATCTACATTAGATATGAGATACAGAATGAAGAACCAAGGGGCAGTCCCAGGTCTTCTGAAATTAATTTTACTACAGAAAACCACTTTTGGTGGTTCATGGCAATTTCAGGACTCATATTTATAAGGGTGCCTAGGTCCTCCAGGAGCATCAAACTGTGTTGGCCACTTTACTCTTCTGAAGTTTGCTTCATTGATCTCAATTTGGAAACTAAGGCCCTCTGGAAATGAAATCCTTCAATGAGCAAATGTACTCTGCTTTTTTTCCAGCTCTAACTTGGCCATGTATGAGCACTATAAGCAAAGCATAGAATTCTTTACTTTCAGTGTCACAAGTTGGGAGCAGACAAGGAAGGAACAGACTTGGGTAGGAGGGGAAATGGTTTCTAGTAAATGTAAGAAAGTTGTTAAATTGCAAGAATTTTATAAGCCTTCCAAGAAGTGGTTGTTTTTAACCTGCATCCTAGGATATTAACTCTTCTGAAGATGACTTCTCGATCTCAGCTCCACTTTTGTGAAATAACAAACCCACCCTCTATCATAAGTATTTTCCTGACCTGAGGACATGGAATATCCATTTTTTGAAGTTTATGTTGACACTTCTGGAAAAATCACCCCATGCTGAACATGGTTCAGGGATTTTAGCCTATAAAATGTCAGGCTGTACACTGGAAGCCCTGGAATGATGTCCACTGCTGGTTCTAGTACCACAGGAGTACAGGTAAATGAGATTATAACTGTTGAAAGAGATGATCCCATGGACATAGTCCCACCATCATCAAAACCACAAAGAATAAGCCTACCTTGCATCAATTCCATATCAGAACACCATCCCAATGATCCTTCCTTGTCTGTTCCAACCCTAATACTTCATTTCCCAGAACCTTTAACCAGGACCTCTGGAACTGTTTTTTCATCATATTTCCATATGCCGTTGATCTACTTTCTACTGGTATCTTTCTCTTGAAGTTACTGTTTCTCCTGCAGCCCTCTTAAATTGCAGCTGTTATCTTCTTATACTGCATGTATTTGTAGGATCAGCATCTTCTTCACTCCCATTGCTGTTTCCAGTCTATTAGCTTCTTATAAAAAATGTTAATTGTATGAATTAATAATTAATTTTTGAGACTCGATCATTTGTTTATACCATTCTCTCCACCATCTTGATGCTACCCTCTACTGATCTAATATTCCTTTTAGTCTTCAAAGATTTTGTGACCTTGATCACAGTTTTCTCTGCCAGGAAACACAAGTTCTCTGGATTAGAGAACATCATGTTTATTACTCACAAAGCATCTTAGCGCCAGCTCCCTGAGCCCCAATCCCCATAAGGTGACATAATGAGAGCCAAAAAGGAGTACCCCATGCATACAGCAAGGTTGTATACAGGCGAAGCTCCCTAAAATGATAAGCTTACATAGGGTGGCTGACACATCTACCCCTCCTCCCTTCTGGAAAGAAAAAGAGAGAGAGAAAGAGATTTTTACTCTGGAATGTGAACAAATCCTCTCTGGGAATTTGCAGAAAGTCCTTGAGTTTTTACTACCCAGACATGTAAGCATGTGACTCCATGGAAAGTAAGTCTCTAAGTCTCTCTGAAATAATACACTATCTCTAGCTTCTAAGGTATATTTGTTATTCAATCATCATTTAACCAAGTTTACTAGTGTTCTTTGCTTGGAAAGCCCAGAAGAAACAGAAACATAAAAATATGCATATCCCAGAATTACCCTAATACTGCTCATCACCCAAAACCCCTCTACGATCAAAATCATTAAATCATGTTCCTACTAACTCCTTTCCAACCAGCTTGCAGCTTTGGCTCCTTGGATTACAAATATTCTTTAATCTCTTTAGGATCTCCTTTCTACTGACCCTTCTACTTCCAATCTATCAGCTTTCTTTTTCAAATCCTTCTTTTCCAACCTGAATTTCATGTTACAATTTCAAGAACATATTTCAATAACATATTTGCCAGTGTCTTAAACTCCTTCCTTTTTATTTACATTTATATCAGCAGCTGCTAACAAAATGCCAATCTTACCTGAACCCAACTTTTTCCCTCCATGCCTGAGCCCAAACAGACAAGTATTGATGTAAAAAGTGACATATGGAGCATATGGACATCGTGGTGAAGTTATGAACACCAAAATGAATGTGTCCTCAACACATCTTAGCAAGATTCCTACATGCATCTAAATCAGTTCTCTTTCCCACTTTCGAGTAAGTATTTCAAATTTTCTCCACCCCCCCTTGGATCTCTAATTTGCCTTTATATCCCCACCTTCCCTCTCACTCTTAACAAATGGCCTCACTTCCTACTTCACAAAAAAAAGCCGTAAGACAGAAGATCCCATGGTGAACTCCTTACATCTACCCATCCTCTCTTTCTCCTCTTCAGTTAGAGTAGAATTAGTCCTTCTCCTTTCTAAGACAAATTATTCCAATTACTACATTGGCCTTTTCAGGTACCTTTCACTATCTTTTCTCTCTCCTGAGAGAGAGAAAAGATATATTCTGCATTTCCTCTCACTTGAAACTTTCCCATTGACATTTATACTTATTCAAGTTTCTCCCTTCTATAAAGGAAAAGAGAAACCATCCTCATACCTCCTATCTAGTCTTCCCACATTTACTTTTGCTGTCCTCCCAATCTATTCTCCACCCTGCAGCCTTTGTGATCTTTTCAAATCAGACCATGGTCACCCCCTCCCAACCCTATCTCACTTAAAACTCTTCAGTGGTTTCCCTAGCCCTTTGAATGACAACCTGCAAATGCCTTATAAAGCCCTGCTGGCCTGACCTCTGCCCCCCTTTCCAGATTTATTTTGCACCACCCTCCTCCCTCGCTCTACATTTTCACTGCTCTTCTTTCTGTTCATCAAATTTGTCATTCCCTTTATCCCCAGGACACTTGTGCATGCTGCTCCAATTACCTGTTGTGTGCTTCTTTCTATATTCTTTACCCCATCCCTGACCAGCTCACCTAGTTCAGAAACTATCTCCTTTGGGGAAGACTTCCCAGAACCCCCAAATCAGATAATTCTCCTTCAGAGTAATTATCTCTGAAATACATTTATCTTTGTGATTATTTGATTAGTAGCTTTGTCCCTCCAGCAGACTATAAACTTCATTAGAGAAGTAGAAAAATCCAGCATTATTCCTTGAAGTTCAGCTAATCATAAACAAAGTATTGGATACATTTCAGATGAAGGAATAAATGAATGAATGAAGACTGGCACAGAAGTACCCCTCATCCACCCAGCTCCTGTAATCCTATAGTCTCTATTTGTGAAGAAGACAAATCTTGGTTTTCTAAGGAAGAAGTTGTCATGGCCACATCACTGGTGTTTAGTTCCTAAAACAAACTATATTATATGCTAAAGGAAGAAGCAGGGCTAAGAAAGCTAGTGCTGCCTTCTGCTCATCCTCTAACCATCTTGCTAATCCCCCGAAGGAGGGCATTCACCACAAGGCAAAGTAGTCATCTCTGTTTCTATTATTCTTAGTATGTTTGTTGAGTGACATGTCAATTACAGCCCTCTTGCCCCTGATTGCAGGGGTCATTTGAGCCTAAGAGAACTCACTCTTAATCCTGTCCAGAAAACACAATATCATATTCCAGTTTGGTGGCTGAATGTACCAGATGGGTACACATGGCCAAGACATGGCAGGGTTATGAACTCTGTGGAGTCTATATACTCACAGGATAAAATTCTGAGATTTAAGCTCTTGGAAGAGATGACCACAGGAGCTGAATTTTTAAATATACTTTTATGGGATCTTATTTTCAAGCTGCTTCTTCACCATTAGCACAGAATCAGCCACTTGGAGAAGAACTTCTACAGGAAAAACAGATGCTTCTCATTTCCAAGTAGACTCCTTAGAATACCCTGGAGTGAGCTCATCATTAGTTAGCTAAAGAATTTTAAAACATTTAATTTAGTGGCTGCAAATGACAATGACAGCAAATAATAGATACTCACTATGGATCTTCTTCTAGAAGCCTGGTGCTTCACATAATGTTCACAGCAATACTGTGAAATAGGAAACACCTTTACCATTTTATATATGAGGAAATTGACCCTTAGGAGGAAGGTAATTTCCAGGTTGTAGGTGAGAAAGCCAGATTCGTCTGAAGCAAAAAAAAATCTTGATTTTTCTTGATGACACCATGAAGGTACCTGAAGTAATGCAGAGACTGTGACTTCCAGAAGGTGCTGTATTTTTCCATAGTTTCTTCATCTACCTCCTGCATCCTTACTTCAGTTTCACATGTCTTTCCCTCTCTTATCGCAAACCCACTGTCACCTACCTGAAGGAACACAAGGTAAGATGTCCTAGAAAATGGTGATTTGCCTGGATTTCCCCCAGGAAGAATTCCCTGAACTTCACCATAAGCTAAAAAGGCCTCAGTTGTATTTCAAACCATCTAGAGCCTACTCCTACCATGATACAGACTAAGTTATAATGTTTACCAGTTTGTAGTTCCTACTACAGAGCTTCTGAATAGGATGAGCCAAGTCTTAGTCACATTTGCATCTCAAGCATTTAGCACTCTATCTGGCATATAGTTGGCATATTTTTGGATTAAACTGCATCAAGACACCTCCTTACTTTCCCCTGGATCCTTAAGAATAGATACCATACTTTTTAAAGTAAAAAAGTTAAAAATAAAAAAAGATATGTAGAAAAAGGTCTTCAGGGACACAGTGCCTGCCGAAAACAAGTTTAATGAGAACAGAGAATGTACTCCTGACTCCACATCACCAGGCTAACAAGCATCAAATAACAAGCAGTGTGCAGAAGAATCATGTAAATATGGAAAGAGACTCCCTCTGAAGCATAGTGCAAAGGAAAAACTTAAAGTTGAGAATGGAAATTGAGAAAAAAACCTATGGTAAACCAACCTCCACCCTAAACACAAAGTATCACTAGAGAAATTTGAAATCTATGATGCACTGTAAGTAACTATGGCAACAACAATCCCCAATACCAGCTCAATTCCGGACTAGATTGACCAATAATCCACATTAAGGCCTAGCAGAAAGAAATGTATTTATTTCCAGGCATAAAAACCACACTTTAGGATCTACTGTCCTACAGAAGATGTCCAGCTTTCAACAAAAAATTACAAACATACAAAAAGAAAGCAAGAAGAAACAACACACTGTTTAGAGTAAATAAATACAACCAGACTCAGATATGACACAAAGGTTGAAACCGTAAAATAGGAAATTTAAAATAACTATAATTAATATGTTAAAGGCTCTAATGTGTAAGGGAGACAATATGCAGCAGCAGACAAGTAATTTCAGCAGACAGATGAAAACAATAAAGGAGGTTCAAATACAGATGCTAGAAATAAAAAACACAGTTACAGAAATGAAGGATGGCATGGAGTGGTTCATCAGTAGCTTTGACACAGTCAAGGAAAGAATCAGTAAACCTGAATATAGTTCAATATAAATTATCCAAATTGAAACACAAAAAGAAAACAAGAGTGAAAAAAGCAGAATGAAACATCCAAAGGATGTAGGACAATGATATATATCTAAGATATATTTAACTGAAATCTTATAAGAGAGAAGGAATAAAGCAGATATAACATTTGAAGGTATAAAAACTAAGAATTTTCCAAAATTAATGATGGATACCAAACTACAGATCCAAGAAACACAGAGAACATCAAAAAGGATACACATGATACAATGCAAAACAAACAAACCCTGGACATACCTTATTCAAACTGCCAAAAAACAAAAAACAAACAAAAACTGTTAAAACACAAAGAAAGGAGAAGAAAATGTTGAAGGCAGACAAAAATAAATGATACATTAACACTGATATAAATAAATAGCTGAATAAACAAAAACTGGAGAAGAAAAGACAAATCTCCCTTGCAAAAGAATTCCAAATAACTTATGCAGATACTCCCCCTTAACGGAGGGAGAGCATAACTCCCCACTCCTTAAGTATGGGCTTTGCATACTCATATCCTTCCAAAAAGTTCAAAAAGAAGGGAATAACTTTACAGCAGAAAAACCTAACAAACACTACCTCAGCCAGATGATCAAGCCAACATCAACAGTGATTCATCATGTTGAAAACACGTACCCTTGATATAATGGGACAAAAATGTCACTTTACCTTTGCAGTCTTCCTCACAAAACTCCATAAACCCAGCCTAACCATGAGAAAAACACCCTACGAATCCAAATCAGGAGAAATTCTAAAAAATACTTGACCAATACTCTTTAAAACTATCAAGATCATCTATAACAAGAAAATTCTGAAAACTGTCACAAACGAGAGGAGACTAAGGAAACATGATGACTAAATATAACATGGTATTTTAGATGGGATCCTGAAACACAAAAAGGACAAAACGTAAAAACTAAGAAAATCTGAATAAGTATGGACTTTAGTTAATACTAATCTATAAATATTGTTTCATTAATTGTATCAGATCTATCATACTAATATGAGATGTTAATAATAAAGGAAATTGGGTATGGTGTATATTGAAACTGTTCCACAAGTCACAATTTTTCTGTAAATCTAAAACTGCTCTAAAAATAAATTTTATTAGAAACAAGATAAAGCAAAAGACATATTACCTACAGAGGAACACAGATAAGAACAAACTTCTCATCCAAAACTATGAAAGCCAGAATAAAATAGAATGACATCTTTAAAGTGAAGATATTTTTTAAAAGTCAACCCAGAATTCTGTACCCAGAAAACATTTTTTTAAATGAAGGAAAAATAAAGATTTTTTTTTTTTTAACTGAGAGAATTCATTGCCAGTAGACCTGCACTATAAGAAATATTCAAGGAAATTCTTTCAGGCAGAAGGACTATGGTATCAGTCAGAAAGTTGGATCTACACAAACAAATGAAGAGGGTGGTAAAGAGAATGAATAAAGGTTTTCATGCTAGTAAGTGTTCTAAAAGATGACTATGTGAAGCAAAAAATACTATCAATGTACTGTATGCTTATAGCATAGCAAAACTAAAATGCAGAGCATAAGGTATGGGATGGAGAAATTGGGAATATACTGTTACAAGGTCCTTATGCTACATGTGAAGAAATATATTATTATTTGAAGGTAAACTCAGATTAATCAAAGACTCATGTTGTAACTAGGACAAGCACAAAAAGTAAAAATAAGAAAGAGGTATAAATAATAAGCCAATATTGAAGATAAAATGAAATAATAAATTAAATTATCCCCCAAAAAGGCTGAAAAGGGCAAAATAAACAAAGAACAGATAGAACAAATAGAAAACAGTGAGTGGGCAGATGTTAATCCAATCATATTAATAATAATATTGAATATAAACAATCTCAACAAAATAATGAAAAGACAAAGATTATCAGGTCGGATGAAAAAGCAAGACCTAATTTATATGCTGTCTACCAGAAATTCAATTTAAATATAAAGATTAATTTAAAGTAATATCTAAGTATTTTGGTATTACTTCTTATTTTTTTTATTTTTCCTTTTATTTAAAGTAAAAGAATAGAAAAATGTATATTATAACAACAATAATTAAAAGAAAAGCTGGCATACTCAATTAATATAAAATGAAGTATTCTACAAAAGGAATATTACCAAGGAAAAAGAGAAAATAACCTCTGAACAAAGGGATAAATTCTCCAAGAAGATATAATAATCCTAAGTGTGTATTCATTTAACAACAGAGCTTCAAAATTCTTGAAGCAAAAATTTACAGAACATAAATGAGAAATCCACAATAGTAGTGGAAATTTCAACATTCCTCTTTCTGTAATTGATAGAACAAGTAGACTAAAATCCTGATCATTACTATCAACCAACTTGACCTAAGTGATATTTGTAGCATATTACCCCCAACAATAACATTATACATATTCCCTTCAAGTGCGCTTATAATATTCAATTAGATAATATTCTACTCCATTGACAAAGTTTGCCAAATTTAAAAGAAAAGACATCATACCAAGAATGTTCTTTTACCATACTGAAGTTAAATTTAAAAATTAGTAACAAAATGGTATCTGTAAATCCACTTCTAAATAATGCATAGGTCAAAGAGAAGGTCTCAAGGTCAATTTTAAAATATTTTGTACTGAATAAAAATTAAAAAGCAGCATATAAAAATTTGTGGAATGCATCTAAAGCAGTGCTTAGAGAAAAATGTTAGCATTAAATCCTTATATAAACATAGTCACAAAAATCCTGTATAAGTATTAGCAAATTTAAGGGGACAATCTATAAAAATATATTTTAAAAGATAGTACATCATGACCAAGTAGGATTTGTCCCCAAAATGTAAGGCTGGTTCAACATTCAAATATCAATCAATATAATTCACCATATTACAAAGTAGAGAAGAAAATAATATGATCATCTTAATAGATGAAAAGATTGGGAACAAGGCAAGGATGTCCTCTCTCACTACTCTCAACCAACATCACATCGCAAATTCTAGCAAATGCAATAAGGAAAGAAAAAAATAAAAGAAGGGCATTCATATTAGAAAGGAAGAAATGAAACTCTCTATTTGCAGCTCAAATGTTTGTCTAAGGAGAAACACAGAATCTACAAAAAAAAAAAAAAATGTTTCCGAAACTAATAGTTTAGTAAGGTTGTAGGATAAAAATCAACATACAAAAATCCACTGTATATTTCTTTTTTTTATTAACATATAATGTATTACTTGTTTCAAGGGTACAGGTCTGTGATTCATCAGTCTTACACAATTCACAGCGCTCACCATAGCACATACCCTCCGCAATGTCCATCTGTATATTTCTGTATACAAGCAATGAATAAATGAAATTCAAAATATATAAAATAATACCATTTACAACACCCCCCCCAAAATACTTAGGTATAAAGCTAACAAAATACATGCAGAATAGGTATGCTAAAAATTACAAAACACTGATGAAAAAAAGCAAAGTCCTAGGTAAATGGAGAGATACACCATGTTCATAAACTGGAGGATTCAATATTGTTAAGATGTCAATTCTCCCCAAATTTATCTATAGATACCATGCAAACTCTATCAATATCTCAAAAAGATTTTTTTATAAACACCAAATAGCCAAAACAATTCTGAAAAAGAGACAACAGGGTTGAAGAACTCACGCTATATGTTCTCAAAACTTATTATAAAACCTCAGTTTAAAAAAAAAAACCTTTGCATTTATAAAAGTATAGATATACAGATCAGTGAGACAGAATAGAGTCCAGAAAAAAAATATGCACATGCAAATATAGTCAACTAATTCCTCATAAAGGTGCAAAGGCAAGTCCATGGATAAAAAATAGTATTTTCAACAAATCACATTAGAGCAATGTGTGTATATATACATATATACGACTGCATATATATGCAAAAAAAGAACCTTAACACGTACCTTGCACTCTACACAAAAATAACTTGAAACTGATCTAATGTAAAAGATAAAACTAGAAAATTCCTAGAAGAAAACATAGGAGAAATCTATGTAACCTTGTATTAACCAATGAATTCTTAGATATACCACAAAAAGGACAATCTGTAAGAGAATAGATTTACATATTGTACTATATAAATTAAGAACTTTTGCTCTTTAAAAGATACTGTAAGGGAATTAAAAGACAAGTCAAATACTGAGAGAAAATATTTACAAATAATATATCTGACAAAGGACTTATTTTTTTTTTAAAGATTTTATTGATTTATTAGAGAGAGAGAGAGAAAGCACAAGCAGCGGGAGTGGCAGGCAGAGGGAGAAGCAGGCTCCTCACTAAGCAAGGAGCCCGATGTGGGACTCGATCCCAGGACCCTGGGATCATGACCTGAGCCGAAGGCAGACGCTTAACCAACTGAGCCACCCAGGCGTCCTCTGACAAAGGACTTATATCAAGAATATATATAAAGAACTCTCAAAACAACTCAGTTTAAATATTGATGAAAGATTTGAACAAATGCTTCCCAAAAAAGATACACAGATGGCAAATTAGCACATGAAAAGATGTTCACATCATTAGTCATTAGAAAGATCCAAATTAAAACCACAATGAGATACCACTACTTACCTACAAAATTGATTGATTGAGAGAGAGAGAGAGTGTGTGGAACGGCAAAGGGAGAGGGAGAGATAGAATCTTAAGCCAGCTCCATGCCCAGTGTGAGATCCTGAGATCATGACCCTGAGATCATGACCTGAGCCAAAATCAAGAGTCGGACACTTAACCGACTGAGCCACCCCATTATTTAAATTAAATTACTTAATTTAAATTATTTAAATTTAAAAAACCAAACTGACAGTACCAGGAGTTGGTGAGGATGCAGAACTGGAACTCTCATATTTTGCTGGTGTGGAAGCAAAATGTTATAGCCTCTTTGGAAAACAATTTAGCCATTTTTTACAAAGTTAGACCTATACTGACTACATGACCCAGCAAGCTCACTCTCAGGATTCTACCCAAGAGATGTAAAAACCTATGTTCACACAAAAACCTGTACACAAATGTTTATAGCACTGAGTTACAATCACTCAAAACTGGAAACAGCACAAATGTCTCATGAGTGAAAGGATAAACAAACTGGTACATTCACATAAAGGTACGCCACTCAGCAATAAAAAGGAATAATCCACCGATATATGGAACAACATGGATGAAACTCAAATGGATTTTGCTAAGAGAAAAGAGTCATACCCAAAAGATGACATACTATAGATTCCCTTCACATGCTATTCAGGAAAAGGCAAAACTATAGGATGGAGAACAGCTCAGTGGCTGCCAGCCTTTGGAAGTAAGATGGAAAACTGACACAAACAAGCAGCACGAAGACATTTTTTTTTTGAAGTGATGGAACTCTGTATATGGATCGTGGTGGTCAATACATGACTATGCATCTGTCGAATCTGTACACTACAGAGTGAATTTTACAGCTTGCAAATTTAAAAAGTGAAACAAAAATAAAAGATCTTTCATTCAAAGAAGAAGATAGAATTGAAGAAAAACAGTCCATTCTCTGTAAATCTGGTCACCATACAGAAGGGGTCCTGCCCCCAAGAAAAATCACAGCCCTATCACCAAGGCCTGGGGCAAGCCATTTAGCTCTGCATGTCACAAAAGCACTTCTTGGCGGGGTGGGGAGTGGACTTGAAGATAGAATAATCAAATCAGATATATCCTAACACTCCCTCTCCATGTACAAAAGGTTCTGATAACAGACCAGCACTGCAGAATGTTTGGGCAAACGTAACTCTTTTCCTCTTCAACAAACCCAGGACTGGAAAGCCTATAAATGTGCTATTTCAGCTGTTTTAAGCAGCTTATCGTGATTTTCTGAGAGTCTGGCCTCAAGACTCTGGATCCCTTCTTAATAACATTTAATGCTACCATTATGTAATTGAATCCATTTTGTCAGTGTAGTGGGAATATCATTAAACTGTAATTCATTTCACTGTCTTCTAGCTTTCAGACCCTCAAATCCCAGAGTCCAGAACACCAGGAACTTGAAGCAGGGAGTGATCCTAATCCTTTCTCCTCCCACCATCCTCCTGGGCCAGGCTGAGTGTTTCCACACTGCAGTGTAATCCATTTCATTATCGACAACACTCTGGGATGCTTCAGGTTCTCAGAGCCATGTGCATGGCTCCTCCTCATCTCTTAGTGCCTTAAACTCCCTGATACTGAGTGACATCCCCAATTTGTGGAGTCTCAGTCTGGGCCCAGAGCATTTTTGGAAATACAATCATATCATGAGATGGTACTTTTTACATTGGTTGCCCCCTCGACATTAAGTACCTGGCACCTTGCCACCTAACGTGCAAGTAGCCACATGATTATTGAAACCACATGTTCATTAGCAAGGTTGGCACCAACTCAGCCTCCACTGTCCGAAGTTAATGTTATATTCCATTATAGTCCAGACAAGGGGACAGTGTAGGATACGGTTCGGGCATAAGAACAAACAGTCTTCTTTGACGAAATCTGAGTCTTCAACTGTTAGAAATATGATCCGGTTTCTATCTTGACATATGTCTGCACTGATGTTTCAGAGAGGGACATGTTTTGAAAGAAAATACCATTCTTTCACTGTTATCTTTGCAAAATTGTATTGATTCTTTCCACCACTTGCAGGGACAACCAGAGTCTGCCGGCTTCTTGCTGTGTTAATCACTTCATCCCTGGAGATTCATGCAAGAGTGTTTCACTTAATATAAAGGAGTGACTCAGAATCATTGCTTTCAATTAAGAAAGCCTGAGAGAGTTCTGAGAACAGTGTTCTCTTCTTTTGGAAGTAGAGGGGAGGAGGGGTACTTGGACAGGGAAGGAGGGAATGAAAGAAGAGAAGAGAAAAAAATATAAGCAGAAAAATGACTTGTGCACTCAAAATGAAATCATCAATTCCATGCACTATTTTCATCAAATTTAATTCAGATTGCCCAAGTTCTCAGCCTTTCAGACATGATTTACGTACAATGCATATTTGCTTTTTTGTTCCATCCTGATACAAAGACATGCTGGGGTTTTTAACCTTTTTATTAATATTTATTCTCATGCATGCATCTCACATATAGGTCAGAGGGCTTTGATTTTCCTGTATCCCTTTACAGGAGAAGCAAACCCCTTTTAGCGTATGTGCTCAATAAAGCTGCCAAAACATTTGTTTAACCCTGCTAGTTGCATTTTTTTTTTTTTTTACAAAAAGGTTTTCTACAGCAAACATATATTCAAGCCCCTTCTTATTTATGCATAGCAATCATAAAGCAGAATTTTACAAATTTAGAAACCTACATTGTGAGAAATGGATTAAAGTGTCTTTATGTTTGCTTCTGGAAATAATGGCATTGAAGGCCAGGATTTTTCCCCCGCCCCGCAGATGATCCATGAGGTCTTATAGTCCTCCCATGTATGGCTAGGTCTATTATAATAAAATATTTTCCAGAAATCTGAGGGTGATCTAACCTCACCAGTTTCTCCCCAAAGCAGCTGTATTCCAACCAAAACTAAACAGTACTCTAGATCAGTGTAAACGTATCAGTCAATAAACTACATCGGTGAGCAGACTATCCTACTAGTTTTCCTGACAAGTAATTACATGGGCTTCCTGAGAAGATGGATCAGAGCTGGTGCTATGATGTCCCAAGGCAATGCAAGTATTTAGGTCCCAATAAAGCAAGAACACTAAATTATGAGAAACAAAAAATTTTGAAAGAATTTGGTATTCAATTTTTTACAAAAACTCTTAAAATAATCAAATGTAAAATCAGATAAAAGTCAGAATATCTCCTACTATCTTCTACTTATTTACAGAGTACTGCTATTTTTCTTTCGGCTTGTGTTAAAGGGGCACAATCTTTATAGAGCTAGAGGCCTTTAAAGGTTTTCCTGCAGCTCTGGTCTGCTTATTGTCCTGACACTGAGAGGAAAGACCCTAACAATTTAGTGAGTGTCTTCCCTCTCCCTGGACTCAGGCACCATCTCCATATTGGGTCTCTCCAGAGCTCCCAGCACTAACAGATCAAGTGAAAATTTCAATGATTCACTTCTGTTTTCTACTTCACACAAATTGAATTTAAAATCCCCTGAAGATAAGAAAACAATCTTCTTCTTTCTGTGTAAGCAAAGGGTTAACACTGACAAACAATGGCCTAAATGTGTTCATTTATTCATGTGTTTGCATGTCTAGTTGGAAACACTCTGCACATGCTCATTTCCATATGACCTTTTACAAGTAGCTGAGAAAGACGTCTATTGTTTCCTTGCATTTGGTGGGTTTAAAATCAAAGTCCCCACAACTGAAAAGACACGTCAGAGAAGGAATGCCTAAAGCAAAGATAAAGCATTCTCCCCCAAGACAAGTCATGGATCAAGTCGGTCACAAGAGAGTGGTTAGAAATTGTTCCCATCTCTGTGGGTTACGTAGTAGTTTGACTAGTTCTAAAATATAGCCTGTGTGCTCTCTTAAACCCTCATCCAGGTCCTTACACACACTTTCTATACGTGTAATTTTTACTTGCAAGCAAAAATGAGGCTATATGTCATTCATATGGGCTTACCTGGCTCAGCTAGCACGAAAGCATATTTGATGTCTTACATATATGTAATGTATT
Source organism: Halichoerus grypus (assembly GCF_964656455.1). Classification (NCBI taxonomy): domain Eukaryota; kingdom Metazoa; phylum Chordata; class Mammalia; order Carnivora; family Phocidae; genus Halichoerus; species Halichoerus grypus. The sequence continues at coordinate 59,570,364 of NC_135715.1, read as the reverse complement.
GTATTTATATATACATGTATTAGAGAGAGAGAGCTATGATCTATATATAATCCAAGCTGATAGGAGGTAGGCTCTGATAAGTAGGCACATTTTGACTTTCACATAAACTATTGTGGCAGCTCATTTCCAAAGGATGGCCCCAAATAGTTTCCCACAAGCCTACTCTTCCTTCTATGTACATGCTGCTCCTCTCATCAAGACATGGAGTCTATTTCCCTCCCCTTGAATCTTGGCTGGCCCCAAGACTGCTTTGAGCAATAGAAAATAAAGAATACTCTGGGACTTCTGAGCCCAGACATTAAGAAGGACCTGGCAGCTTCTGCTTCCTTCCAGAAGCCTTGAGTTGCCATGCCAGAAGTCCAGGACATGCTACTGGAGAGAGTGGTCATGGGGACAGGCTCTGAAAGCTGAGACACCTTGTGGGAAGGGAAGCTACATGGAGAAGTTCCAAGGCCTGAGACACCCAGGCCAGCCCAGCGGCAGCCCCCAATGCATGAGAAATTACATGAGAAACACCAGGCAAGAGCAGAAGAGAGGAGCCACGAGATACAATAAAATAGTTGTTTTAAGCCACGAAGTTTGGGGGTGGTTTCTTACACAGTAATCAATAAATGAGACCATGTTCATTCAAGGGGCAGTTTTGTCTATTTGGGCAAAATGACAGCTTCAAATTTTAAATAGAACACAACTTAAAAGATAAGCATTTGTTGTTTGTCTTTTGATTTGGGCTTTTTTTGGTGGGGGAGATGAGTGGAAAATGAACATCAAATAGTTCTCATATGATAATATTTGAATGAGCTAAGTAGAAACATCTAAATTAAATTACTTTTAAAATACAAATGATTTGTCAAATAAGAGGGAAAGTATTTGGCATGGTGTGTTTAGGACTTCAGTAATTCCAAAACAAGTTTTGAAGAAGTTGTCATGTGCTTGGTTAACACCTTCTAAACCTAAAGTCTGACCAGTGTTCTAAGAAAAGAGACATTCCCTGATTTTTCTAAAATGATTTATTAAAAACGTTCAAATGTATTCATACCAAACGTAGAAGAAGTATAATAACCTCTCATGCATCCGATACTCAGTTTCTACAACTATCAACTTACCACCATTTTTGTTTCACCTGTACGCCAAGTGGCTCCCCCCACTCCCCTGAGATTATTTGAAGCACATCCAAGACAATGTATCATTTCATCCATAAATATTTCTAAATATTCTTAAATAAAAGAAAAAGATTCTTTTTTAAAACAAAACTGCAGTACCATTATCATACCTTAAAAATGTTTAACAGCAATTTCTTAATAGTATCAAATATCCTATTAGTTTTTCAAGGAGTTTTGTTTTTTTCTAAGTGAGACTCAGATAAGGTCCCTACATTGTTTTTGATTGACATGTTTCTTCAAGCTCTGTCTCTTCTCTCCTTTTCTCCCTTGCTATTTGTTGTTATTGCTTGTTGTTGAGAATATTGGATTGCCTCTCTTACAGTTTTCCTCAATTCAGGTTTTGCTGACTGTATCCCCATGGCCTCACTGAATACATTCTGCTGTTCCTTGTGATCCTGTAAGTCGTAATTATTTGCCTTTTACCCCTCTGTTTTTAGAAGCTCATTTTATGTCAGAATCTTTCGTCCATAACTTTCAAATATTTGTCTTGCTTTTCTTATGGTAGATCTTCTGCCATGCAAAATTTGTTTATATTTATGTTGTTTGTGTATCAATCTTTTCTACTGTTGCTTCTGAGGTTTGAGTCACAGAAAAAGTTTTCTCCACTGTATTTTCCTCTGGTACTTGTAGGGTGTTGTTTCTTACATTTAAATCTCCAATACACTTAAAGTTTATTTTGATGTGCAGTGTGAAGAACAGACCCAATTTTATCTTTTTGCATAAGGCCATCCCACTTTCACAGCAACACTTTTTAAAAGTCCATCTCTTTCTCCACTGATTTGCATATGTAACTGAATCTATTTCTGGATGTTCTATTCCAATGCGTGAGTTTGACGGTTTTTTGATGTACACAAACCACTCTCTTTGTAATGTGTTTTTTTTTTTTTAAAGATTTATTTATTTATTTATTTGAAAGAGAGAGAATGAGAGAGAGAGAGCACATGAGAGGGGAGAGGGTCAGAGGGAGAAGCAGACTCCCCGCTGAGCAGGGAGCCCGATGCGGGGCTCGATCCCGGGACTCCACGATCATGACCTGAGCCAAAGGCAGTTGCTTAACCAACTGAGCCACCCAGGCGCCCCTGTAATGTGTTTTATTATCAGCTTGTGCTAGCTCCATTCTCTATTTTGTTCTTTTCTTGGCTATTCTTATTTGTTACTCCAAATGGACTTTTATTCAACCTGTCTAATTCATTACAAAAAATTTAAAAACCTGATGACATTAAATGTATAAACTAATTTAAAGAGAGTTGACAACTTTATAATGTTGAATCATCCTATCCAAGAACATAGTATGCCTTTCCATTTGTTCAAGTTTACTTTTGTATTTTGAGGGAAATGCTTAAAAATTCTCTTTATATAGTTTTTTTAATATATCTTGTTAAATATACACCTATTTTCTTTTACTTCTTTTCATTTTTTTATTTCATTCCATTCCATTTTATTTTTATTTTACCTTATTATTTTATTATTTTACTTTATTGGCTATTATAAATGGAGTCTTCTTTTCATATATATATATATAGTTGGAAAGGAACTGGAAAGTAATCCAACATATAATTTTTATGCATAAAAACTGTTTCTTTTTGTATGCTGATTTTATAATCTATCACTCTATGAAATTATTTTATTATTTATAGTAGTTTTTCAACTGATACCTTTTTTCCTAGACATTCAGTCCAATATAATCTATAAGGATATTCTTGCCTTTTCAGTTCCTTACTGCTAATTGCCTTCTTTTGTCTAATTCCATTGGCTGACACCCATAACACAATGTAAAATGGTGGTGAAGGTAGGGAGCATCATTGTCTTATTCCCAACTCTGACTTTTAGAAGGAAACACACTATATATCTCCTTCAAGTAAGAGGTTTTAACACTGAGGTAAAGTACCTTGTTTTTAAAATATCCAAGATTCCTGTTTTGTTGAAGGTTTTGTAAAATGAAAGATCATTGAATTTTGTCACACGTGTTTTCTGCAGGTACAGAGATAATTATATTTTCCTTACTTCTCTGCATTTCCCAATATTAAATAAGCTTTGTGTTCTTGGAGTAAACCCTACATGGTAATGATGCATTATTTTTTAATATGCTGTTAATTCTGTTTTCAATTTTATTTGTAATTTTTCTATTCTTTGTAATTGAATGAGGTTTTCTTTGTTGTTTAGAACATAGTAAATTTTTGTAAATGTTTCACATGCATTTATAAACAAAGTGTATTCTCTATTAAATGGATTCAGAATTGAACATTTATCTATAAACTGTATCTTGATGACTAGGTCATTTAGATCTTCTATATCCTTATTAATATTTTTATCCACTTAATCTATCTTTGATTGAGAGAAATGTTACAACCACCTATTATTGTCATATTTTCGTCTATGTTTTCTTCTTGTTCTGTTTTATAAATTTCATTGCTATATTATTGCAAATACAAACATTAATGACTGTTGTATTTTCATTGTGGATTGTAGCCTTTAGTATCATAAAATGTTCTTTCTCTTTCAATGCTTTTATGTCTGAACTCTACCTTGTCAAACATCAAGATAGCAAGCCCTACCTTTTATATCTTTGTTCACCTCCTGAATGTCTTTTTTTTAGGTATATTGCCTGTATACAACATACAGTATTAGATTTTGCTGTTAGACAACCTCAGTTTTTATTTATTTTAAAAAGTGAGTTAAGCCCATTTACATTTACTGATGTATTCAATGTATTTGGCTACAATTTTTATTGGTGTGTATGTATGTACTGTATATTCAGTCTTTCAGTATGTGGTCTCTTGTTGCTCCTGCCTTTTTCTTTTATGTATCTTTCAATATTTCAGAAGCTTTATATTTTTGTTCTAATGATTACTTTAGTGATCCTTAGTTTTCTGTCAACTTTTTTTTTTTTTGCTATTGTCTATTGGTTCCCTATTCTACACATGATTGAAATTAGCTAGTAAATACTTCTCTCATTCTATTTCTTTAGCATATAACTTGAAAACATTTCCTTTTATTCCCAATTTTACCTGTAAGCTCATTAAGTGAACTTATTTTACTTATATTAATAATTTCCTGGTTATCTCCCAAATTTTTTATAATTATACTTATCTACATTGTCAGACTATACAGCCATTATGTATTATAAAATGTCTCCCCTATAAATATTATATAATCTTAATTCATCAGATATTTATTTTTATTAAATGCTCTCAACTCACTCTTTCCAGTCATTTTAGTTGCCTGAAGCTTTTTTTTAGTAGATTCTTCATAAAGTCTCAAAAATACAAATTCTAAGAGTTTTTTCCGTAGTCATAACAGTCTGTCTATGACCTTTATAATTAAATGTCAGTGTGACAAGTTATAATATCTTTGGCTCATATTTCAATTACTGACTCTCTTAAATGGGTTACAATAAAGTTTTTGCTTGGATGACCAAAGGATTATTTCTTTTTCTTTAAAGTCCATATTTTTAGTGAAATACATATTTGAGTTCATTTTCCCGGGTTTGCAGTATTGCCTTTTAATAAGTATTTTCAAGTCAGGAAATTTTTCCCTGATTCATACTTTTGAGTATTTGTTCTATTCCATTGCCCTGGTTCTTTCTCTGGGGACTCCTATTGTGTATGTGTTGGATTTCCTTTGTCTGCTTTTATAGCCATCACCTTCTCTTCAGTCCTTTTAATCCCTTTGTTTGTTTTTATAATTTTTTCTTCTTTTCTTCAACTATCTTAAGATGTTTATTTGCTCTTGAGTTTCTTCTAGTTTAGATTTCATTGCTGAACTTGATTTTTTAATTTTATTACCAACTCTTCCTAAGTTATGTCATCAATATTTCCAAATCTTATTTTTTCCAATAACCTAATCTCTGAGTTTTTCTAATTTATATTTGTCTTGTTTTGTTGTATCTATTAATGACTTCTCCATTTTTTTCAGCTCATTTTGAAATATTTGGTTCAGTTTTTATCAGTCTTGTAGGCCAGTCTTTCTGGAGTGACTTCATTGTCTTTAGATATATTACTCTACTTCATTTCTTTTTTTTTCTTATAATAACTTTATACAGGATGTAACTGTAATCCTTTTCTGTTCCTCATGTTAAAGGAAATGAGTGTGCTTATACTTTTACAGCAGTAATGGGGGCTTAAATTTACGTTCTAGCACAGCCTCTTCTTTTTTTTTCTCCCCATGAATGATCCCAAATTATGGCCTATGAGATTTGCGTCTTCTGCTCCTCCACCTCGCTCTTGGTGGGACCTTCTATTTCCGTGCCCCTATAGTCCCCATCCTGCTCAATTTGAGTCCTGCTCCCAGCATCTCAATGCGGGGCTCTGTTCTGAAAGTGAACTTCACTTGGTTAGTTTCAAGAGTTCATAGAGCCAGAGAGCTACAACATCATCTGATCTTACCATGGCCTCACTGCTCTCACCATGAATTGGGTTCTGCAAAGCCCCCTCCCAGAATCAGTTGTTCTCAGAATAGAACACTGAGCTTCTGTGAGTAGCAGTGGTGATTTGGAGGTTCTCTATTACCCAGGTCCAACATGAGTCTCAATGCCTTCCCTCTGCTTCTTGCATAATTTTGGTGATACCAACCAACTCTTTGCTGTCAGGGTTTTGTCCCCACATGCACATGTATTAGGGCACATGTTTTGCTGTTTTGTTGTAGGTTTGTTTCATCCTTGCAGTCTTGATTTTGCTACTTTACCTGTACTTACTGGAGAATTCAGGGATAGCCATAAAGTATATTGCCACTGCTTCCATCTCCCCAGAATTCTTATTTCTCTAATTTCTTATGTAACAGATCTTGAAAACAAAGTCACTTTTCTTCTATACAGATTATATCTCATCTCTATATCTATGAGACAGCTAAGGAATAATAAAAGCTTAGAAGATAATAAAAATTTAAATAAAACATGCTCTGCACCAGTACCTGAGAGGACTGTGAGTTAAATTTTTCTAGGTATTTTTGAATATTCTAGGTACACAGACATATGTTCTGTGGGGGCTTAATGAATGCTAATGATACTAAATTCTTTACTTCTCTATTTGGCCATTCTTTTTAATTGCTTTAGATTTTCTCCAACTCACACTCTAGCCATTTTGTCATAGGACAGCAACTTTTTCTAGTATACAATGTGAGATAACCTATCCAGTCATTGGTAATAGTTTCCCATAAATATATGGCTTAGATTTGTTGTAGGATTAAATGAGTTAAGGTATATAATGTACTTAGAACATTAACAGAAGTTATACCTGGAACATGGTAAATAATACATAAATTTTAGTTACTATTATTATGATAATTATTATTTGTATTGTTTTTATCAAGAGAACAACATGTTCCAGCCCTTCCCCACTTGGCCTTCTATTATAGTGTTGGAAAAGGGAGTGGACGATGTGTTACATAGAATATTACTTTTGTGTAATATTTAAAAATATTGTGTTCAAAACCAATTCTATTATTGATCAAAAAATTTAGAAAACTCCAGATTAGTTCACTGTAGTTCCTGACAGTGAATCCAAAGTACTTCTCTGTCACTGTGTTTACCCCCCTCCCATTCTTCTCCTTCCCACCGTACTGTCCCAAGAATTATCAACACTTGGAGTTCACTCTCAAAGATACCATACTCAAGCATAGTATTCACCTCAGATGCAAACTTAAGCATAATTATTTTTGCCCCAAAGGAAAGAATGGATAGAAGGAACACAGAAGAAGATTTTGGGGTTATGTTGTTTTTAAAAAAAAAAAAAAAAAAAACAGAATTTTCTTCTACTGATGTCTGTAATTTACTTCAAACATTCCATATAATCAGTGTAATATAATGTTTGACCAGCTAAAGCTTTAATTCTAAAGATGGTTAGCTATTATGATATCCAGAATGCAGAGTTCATGGTAGTCACCTACATTACATCAGAAAAGATCATGCTCCAGAGTATCTATTATAAGTCCTTCAGTTACCAGCATCTCAGTGAACAAGCTACTTTACTAATTAGCATCCATAATGTCAAAAATGGGTTCTATTGGTTAAACTAGTGACTGACTATTGATTATAATGAATATCAGAAACAGGCTCTCATTTGCGACATTAGAAGTACCAAGGTATGTGAATTGGCCACAACAGTTCAAAGACACTTGCATGAATGGAGTTTGAAAATCCAACGAATCCTGCAACCTGGATGATAGGAATTATGCCTAGTTCCAGTCATTGGTTTAAGAGGATTTCTGATTTCATGGTACCTATTGGAGGGCACAAAATCCTGACCCTGGAATATCATGCCTGCTTAGAGTAAATCTTTCATACAAGATGTGGTCAGAGTGCCAAAAGAAGAGTTTAGACTTCATCAAACTTAAAGAACACGTTATAAGAACTCTTTTGTGCCTGCTTGCTTGCTAATGAAAGACAGTGCAATAAATGTAGGGAGGAAGAATCTCTTGTGAGACTTATTTTTATTATAGCCATGTAGGAAGTTTGTGGGGCAGTAGCTAATCCTAGCCACCTCAAATTTCTCTGGTAGCTATTACTACCTACCAAGAAGACAAACAAGACAAAACACCAAGTGTTGTAAATTAATCAAAGTACTACTTTCAGAACTGGTGAGTTGCCTGTCATTCAAGGAATTCAAGAAGATAATCTTAACAAAATTTTGACTACTAGAAGGATATCAGAGAATTGTCAAAATTTTTTTTAAAAAAAGGACTTCTTTAGATAATTTTAGGTTTACAGAATAACTGAAACATAGTATAGAGAATTCCCATATACCCCACATCCAATATCCCCACATTATTAACATCTTACATTAGTATAATACATTTATTACAATTAATGAACCAATAATGATACATTATTAGTAATCAATTATTGATACATTACTGATTTATTACCAATAACTAAAGTACATAGTCCATACTATGGAAGGAAGTCACTGTGCAGATCATACCTAAGGAATGGGAGCTATGCTGTCCCTCCTTGAGATGGAGGGAATATCTACATAAATTATTTGGAATTCTTCTCCATAGGGTCAAAGTGTCTTTCCACTTGAGCTTTTATGATACTGTGAATTAGCTTTAGGAATCCCATCACCTCCACAGATGTTCTTCCTAGTTTTAAATGATTTGAAATATTTTCTAAGTCTTCTAGGTAATTATCAGCAAACATATAGATTTAATACTTCACCAATTACCTTGATTGTCAGACAAAATATTAAAAAGTCAAAGAAATGGCTAATAGTTTAACATAACATAAACACCATCCTTTCTATTACTGATTTCCTGGGTGTGAGAACAGCATCATTACTAAAAGATATACACGGAGTACTCCCCCAAAAGCAATCATATTCTGAGGAACACAATTCTATAACACTCTTGCTTGTTTACTGCAAGGCAATATAAGCCATTCAAAGACATAAAAATAGAAATCAGCAAGTGGTATTTTCTTCTGTTTTTGTTTTAGGAACAAGAACTCAACTATGATAATTCCATAAATTTCCAGCACTTAAGAAAACATACTAAACTACTAATTTGGAGGCAGAAACCCAGTATTTAACCACAGAGACACAAGCTTGTACAATAACTTGATGTTCTATAAATATCTCTCCTTTCTTGCTCCAGGACTGTCAGATGAGGGCCCTCCGTGAGAGCAGTATGGAGGAGATCAAAGACCAAGAGTCCAATCATGAATTCCCAAGGGAGGAGACAAGATCCTGGAAGGTTTGGAGTTTACAGCTGTCTGTTACATGCCACAAAGACACCAAAAGCAAGAGGAGAAAGTCTGAATAAGCAGAAGAATATTATTTTCGGAGAAACGATTATTTTAGACCTGAACTTAAATATTCTCATTGCCCTCTAAAAGAGGCTTAAGTTAAAATAATTCTTTATGGTCTCAAAAGGATATTCATACATAGACCATTCACTGTCAGGCATGGGTGGCTGGACAAAGTTAGGATAAAAAAGATAGTTATTGTGCTTTCCTTCACCTATTTTAAAGTACTTCTTGTCCTTTCCTCTAACATGAGGATAGAAAGAACTTTTTTTAAAGATTGACTATTTTAGCCAAAAATAGAAAAATTATGGTATATTTAGCAATATGTGTGTATATGCATATGTATTGACAATAAGTGGGTCTTTATTGCCTACTTCAAGATAAGTTCAGGTATGGCAGCGATGGTATTATAATGATAACATCTCCATTTATCAGCAGTTTACAATTTAAAAAATACTTTGTCATTTATTATATGTATTTTCAACTTTACAGATCATAAAAAGATGTTACTATTATTCCCATTTTACAGATAAGGGGACAGGCTTGATGAGGTTAAGTGATCGCTCAAGGTTTCAGAATTGGAACCCCAGCTCAACAGGAACCCAGTTCTTGAATTTCTGATCCTAGAATTTTTTTACTGCACCATCCTGCTTTTCCTTGTATGTGTATAAACTGAGATTGTCACAGTCAAAAAGTTTGGTTGTCCTGTTGAGGTCCTGAACCTGGTTCGTTAAAAGATGAGTGGATACATGTATGCATGTGTGTCTATGTACATACATACACACACCCCTCCCTTTAACATATTATGACATCCCTTCCCAAAAAACCACTAAGAATCATTCCATCTTCTCTATATCAGCCAAAACCTTGACAATCTTTACTTTAAGTGGCCCATATTAGGAAACTGGAAGTTTTTATTTATTTTCAAATGTAAATAATATAATACTGAAAATGCTTTTTTAAAGACATACTGTGCCCCAGCCCCCATATACTGTTGTGACTTTGCAGGGACTGCTAAACTTCCCCTTTATGGCTTCTACTAATGAACCTAAGTCTCCTCCTGACTAAGGAAAAATAAAATTGAAAATAGAGACCACTTATCTGAATATGGACCTGGCATTTGTGTTTGGTTTGACACATTAAAAGTGGTGCCAAGAAATACCAAAATACAGCAAACATTCTTTATTAAGTCATGTCAGAAAAGTCTCAATCCATAAACTTGTTTTCCAAAATATCTAAAAATCAGGAATGTTTGTAACATGCAAAATGATGGTGGGAATTAAAGTAATTTTCCAGATAATTTAAATTGAAAAGCTTCCTTCCCCTCATTTTGTTATGGCATTTTGGCCCAAATTAGCCAGGTGGTTGACTCCATTCTTCACCTAACTTTGGAAACCTAAAAGCCCCTATGTTTGTAAGTGATGATGCATGTCAACACTAAGCTCTGAACCACATTTCTGACTAAATCAGCACAAATTTCCCTGGCATAAATGCTCAGCAGAGTTCCCTCCCTGAAAAGAACAATCTGTCAGTCTCGCCAGCTTTCTTACCAAGTCATCAGAGAAATTCTCGGTGAAAAATACCTTATTAGGTCATTTTGTCCATAAACTTACACGCATAAGAACACTTCCTGTGGCTTACTCCCCCCATATGTTTCCTGAGCTTGCATGACTCCAACTATAGAGATTCTACCTGTGCTCAGGGATTCTTTCACAATTTAATATTCCTTACTCTCTGTATTTGCTGAGTGCTATTGACATTTTACTTCATTCCTCATCATGACTCTTTGCCCTACTCTCCTGACACCTTTTCTATGATTTATATTTCTTCATTGTTCTCAGCTAGATAGTAACAGCAGCTAATCATTAATGAGCATCTACTATGGAGTTCACATTTTCAAAGTACTTTAAATATATTAATGCCTTTAATCCTTACAACAACTGTCTTGGGTGGCTGGGTACAATTATGATTCCCATTTTACAAGTAGTGAAGTTGAGACACAGGGGGATTAAGGCTGCATGATTAGTAAAAGGCAGATTCAGGACTTGGAGCTCTGCCGCCCAGCTCCAGAGACCATGCTGTAACCAACCACGCCTCTGTGCTGCATCAATAGACTCCATTGTCTGTTTGGCTCATCTGGATACCACACATGAAATTTTTCCTTATAAATGGATGCCTCTACCATCTTCTGTGGCAGGGAGTAGAAAAATCATCCTTCAGTTCATTCTACTAATGATTAAAAGGCTGGTCTTGTCAACTGAATCCTCTTTATCCATGCCATAAGTGTAAAATCTGGTCTTCTGAGACTAATTTTCAGAAAGACTTCCTTAAAAGAATAATAATAACAAACAAACCATACTTCTTCTTTATCCCAAATCCTCAAGAAAATTTGATAGGCCACGTGGCCACTGGAATTATTTCCCCAAAGTCTGTCAAGGCTTAAAGGAACTTTTATTTTTCCCATTAAGACTATTTCTAAGCCTTTACTCTAAACTATGGTTCTCTCTGTCTCTTAAGCCAAGTGTCCATATTAATAATAATAATAATCAACTCAAACTTAAAATGTTCCAGGCACTCTTCCAGCTGATTTACAGGAATTATAAACTCTACAACCCTATGAGATAGGCATGATGATGATCATGATTATTATTATTATTATATGCATGTTATATATATATGAAAGTGAGGCACAAAGGGTTAAATAACCAGCTAAAGGGCACACAGATAGGTAGACCACTATCTTCTGCTAATACTTTGGGCTCCACCAGCATACTTCTCACTAACAACTTTCTGTGACAGAGAGGATAGTACACCAAATATTCCATATGATCCTCTACACTTCCCAGGTGCCTACAGTTAGGCAGGTCTATGTGACTAGTTATAATCAATAAAGTATAAGAGAAAACAATGTGTAAAACTAAGGGTCATTGTGCATATGCATCCATGTGTTGAGATGGTGGCATCATATGATGAAGGGAACTCAGATCATCCACTTGGAGAAGAAATGCTCTCAAGGATTGCCTGAACTGCACTGGACTTTATGTAACAAAAAATGAGCTGTTCTTCTATTATATCATGGAATTCAGACATCTACCTTATTAGTGCAATATAACATAGTAACATAATGTCACTCTAGTGCATTGATCTTCTTCCTATTTCTCTGAGGCTATAATCTTATATCTGGATTTTTAGTTATCAGAATCTGATTTTATTGGGAAGGAAGAGATTCAAAGAATTTCTAATTCTACCAGCAATCAATAGAACCACTGAGTTAATGAAAATGGAAGAAATATTTTTAAATGGTGGTCTTACATATGGATAGTAAGACTTCTATGAATACCTAATCCCTAACTCCTGTTAATAGTATTTTAACCAATTCATAAAAGCCTCCAATATATTAACTTTTCATGTTCAAAACTCAAATATCCTGATTCAACAAATCATGTTGTAAGTACTGACCATAGGCATTGAGTTCAAAGAAGAAAGAACAATCAAGAAGAGGAAAGCATGGGTTAGAGTTCTGCTTAGGTAAATTATAGAGTATAAAAAGTTCTGCAGAGCCAAAAGGAGAGGTTTTTGCATGCAAGGATAGGTAACTTGGAACATCTCCTATAGGCAGTAAAAACTACTGAAGATTTCTGAGCAGAAGGGCATAAGAGCTGAGCTTCGAAAAGACCTAACCTGAAAGTTAAGCAAAAAATAAATTCCTCAGAGAGACGGGAGGCTGAGAGCCCAGTGGAGACGCTATTGCTGGCCTGAGATCAGGTAGAGGCAGCAGTCAGAGAAAGGAGAGCTTGCAGAGATACAGAAAATCACCAGATTTTTTATGCATTCAGATGTGGCCAAGAGTGAAAGGGAAGGAGCAGAGATCTCTTTGAGATTTAGAACCTGGGAGACAGATGGGATGTTGGTTCCATGAATACACAAAGGAACACAAGAAAAGAAGCAAGTCGGGAGAGAAAAAAGCTATATATTCAGCTTTATCATCCTATCAAGTCATTCGATGTACATTTAAACATACTACATTTCCCTAAAATGTTAGAAAGCTTCCTGTAGAGGTGTCTGTACTGTGTCCTCAGAAAAGTTATTGTATGTTCTTTTTCTCTCTTCCTGGAATTTGCTCTCTTCTGCTCGAATAAGCTTTCTCATCAGGCAAGGCCTAACTCCAGTGGCAATTCCTTCTTAGAGCCCAAATTTACCACCTCACATCTGTTCCATCCAAGCCATTTACTAACAGTATCCTTCCTACTGGCACTTAGCCATACATGCACCACACATCTGGATTACAAGTCTCTAAAAGACAGAAAAATGTATGCTTCTTTTTATGCCTTAACTTCATCATAATTGCGTCATGATTATGGGCATAAAGAGAGAGATAAGCTGCTGCTATGATGGGGGGAGGGGGTCGTTATTATTTACATGTTTGAACCACAGCATCCTTATGCCCAATAAAATACACACCCAATATTTGACAAATATTAAAATTTAAGCACTGTTAAAATATCTCTACCATGTGTAATTTGTTACAATTATTGAAAAATACATTATAAAGTAATAGAAAAGATTGATGCAAAACAGGTGGTCTCTCCCTTGTTGACCAAAATAACACCATTAACCCTACTCATGTATTTTTAACAGTTGAGGATGAGGAATAGCCATCAAAGAATAGGTTTAAGAGATGCTAATAATGACACAGAGAGAACTTTTCTTAAATTCTCAGCATTACCAACAAGAAAGTTTCTGCTTCCCATACCCAGATCCTCAGTCCTTTTTTCTGAACTCTCAAAAATGCTTGCATTACCCAAGAGATCAGATGAAGCACATCTCACACAATTTGAAACTTTGGGTAGATATATTTATCTTCTTTCTCCTTGGGTATAAAAATGAAACGTAGGGGCGCCTGGGTGGCTCAGTCGTTAAGCGTCTGCCTTCGGCTCAGGTCATGATCCCAGGGTCCTGGGATCGAGCCCCGCATCAGGCTCCCTGCTCGGCGGGAAGCCTGCTTCTCCCTCTCCCATTCCCCCTGCTTGTGTTCCCTCTCTCGCTGTGTCTCTCTCTGTCAAATAAATAAATAAAATCTTTAAAAAAAAAAAAAAAAAATGAAACGTAAAAGTGAAATAAGCAATCTGAATGACTATGAAAAGCAAAGTTGCTCCAGAAGCCAATACCAGCTTTCTTCTGAGACAGGACTCAGACCCACCACTTCTTCCCCAAATCAGGCTCAGAGCCCATTTCTAAATTCACTCAGAAGAGCCAAAGGGTTAAGAGATGATCCAGAAAACATAACACAGCATTTCAAATCACTCTATTTCCAACTGAAGCACAATGTTTATTGTTCAGACTTTTTTTTCCCTTCTTGCTCTCCTTCCCTCAACTCAAAAGGCATTCTCTTTTTTTTAATAAAAAGAAATAAATCCCTATCTTAATTTAATCACACAACTAGCATGAAAATGAACTCAATGAATAAAATTGTCAAAAGGGGTAAATGATAGGATTCCCTCTTAGCCAACTTTTCTGCTAAAATTAGACTGCCTTTCAGGATTTACTGCCGTTATTAAGCGAACATCCTTTTGACGATAAAGCAGTGCTTCTTGGATGTAGAGTGCTATGGAACACAGGCTAAAGTGCTCAGTGATGTACGACTTTGATGGACTCCAGGGATCTTAATGTTTCAATGCTATCGTCTGTTCTTTGTTCACCAGACAAAGACACTGCCATGGAATATACAGTTCAAGACCAGCACTTGGAGAAGGATGAGTGTAAGGACGTAGAATACCTTGTTTTTGCCATGCTAACATGATAAATTACAGTGTATTAAGAAAGTGTTGACACATGTGGGAATAAGCTTTTGACAGACTTGCCAGTAATTAAGGCACATTGTATGTAAAGTCACTACAAAACATTGCAGTCTCGTTCTTTGTTCAGGGTCTTCTGCCAAGGGGTGTTATTCATAAGCTTGATGGAAAATACTTGTATCTACAAAATCTCTGTGGTTCACTGGATGATGAGGGCAAGAAGGAATAGAGATTGGGTTTTATGAAAGCTTCCAATGTTCCTGCAGCTAGGTATAGTAATGATTATCCTACTGCTCCAGAGGGCTGCAGATTTGAAAGAAAAGTCACCTAAAATGGACAGGGACATAACAGAATTTAGGAGATGTTTGGGAAAGATAGAAAAGTTCCTCCTCTCCATTCCTTCCCTGACCATTTATTCTTACTGCCCCCACCTTGAAAAGTTCAATGGAAAAACCAAGAACTGCATAATAGTGTTTCATGTCACATTCCTTAAGCCCACCTGGCTCTTCATTCTTGGGGGCTCCCCATTTGTGATAATAACCAAGTGGATCTAGAGCTTACAAGCCCAAAGCCCAGAGCCAAGCTTCAGGCTAGAGCCAGCAACCTTTGTCCAGGCCCCTCACACTTGGCTTCCAACCATCTGCACAATCTCATTCCCCAGCCCAGTACAGACCTCAGCACCCAGCTCCCAGCCAGCAGCCATAAGGAATGGCATATCTTAGTTACCTCTCTTGCTATCCAACAAGATTTAGGACATTTATGATTTGTATGTAGTATGTATGTAGTCTGGAACTTTTAAACCTTATTTTCCTAATAAATTGTTTTATTGTGTGATAAGAAATAGAATTGACATCCAGGCCAGGTGTAATGGAAATTCTTGGAATTGTACATCGCTAGGAACCAAACTAAACCTCTCATTCCCTAAGAAGGGCTGAACTGAATAGTTCATGTAAACAATAGCCTCATACTGAGTAATTTTCACTAGAGAGCTATTATTCCAAATTGCATCTCAGTGAAGGACAGATACTCAAACTGGATACCTGGCACACACAGTGGTGATGTGCAGGCTCTGCCCCTACACTCAAAAGGCCAAAAACCAGACTGGAGTTGGGGACAGGCTTTCACTTGCCTCAGTTTATCCTGCCATAGAGACCCTTGGCTTCTACTTCCGTGGCTGCTGAAATGAGCCAAAATGTCAGAACTCTCTACTACATACGCTGTGAGCCTCTGACCATGATTGGAACCTGGCTGCACATGAAAGTCACCTGGGTATTCTCTGCCTGGGAGATAATTTTTAAAGCCTCCCACGTAATTTTAACGTGGAGTCAAGGCAGAGGGCCACCAGCCTAGGAGATTTGCTAGAGACCCCTTAACAGTGGTGACAACTCTGTAAAGAGACCTCTTCAATACAAGGCTGAACATTTGTCATAGACTTTGCACACTGCGTTCAAAAGATCTGTCACTCACCATATTCACATCTTTCTTTCTTCAAGAAAAGATGATGCATTTATTTTGAATTACAAAATTATAAAGATAAAATTATAAAAATATTCCACGTTCAATATAGAAAATTTGGAAGTAAAGTGTGAAGAAAAATATAAAACCTCAAATCCCACCAACCAGATATAAATGCCTTTAATATTTTGAGGTCTTTGTTTCCAATGCTTTTTTAAAATAAATAACAGCATGCATATGTATTTTGTTTTAAAAATACTGGGATAATACATGGTGAGACAGGAATAGCTTATTTATATCATTGGAATTATTTGTTCCTTGAAAGTTCAGAATAACTTACGCGTAGAATTCCAGGGTTCTAAAGCCTGTTTTTGGATATAAATCTCTGACATTAAAGTTTTTTATTGATATTTGTCTATATAATATTTTGTTCTTTTAGAATCAATCTTGATAATTCATAATTGCCCACGAAAACAGTACACTTATTTGGAAATTTGCATCTTATTGGGATAGAGTTAAATGTAGTATTTCTTTATATTCCTTGCTATGTTGTTCTCAACAGGAGCAGGGAAGGTGGCACTGGGGGGAATAGTGGAACATAATCTCCTGAGGGGCATTTTTAGAGCATGTACCCCAACATTTTGCAAATGTTCCTAGTGTGCCCTACCCCCACACCTCCTTTGCCGCTGACAGTGTTGAGAATCATTGAAGTGAAATGAAAACCTACTGAGAGGTGCACCCTACACGTGCAAATGGCATGAAGTCATAAAAAAAATGCTGAGAACCACCATGGGGCACTCTTACTCCAAACCTCCTTTTAGTGGAAGCTCCTGAAACATCACCAGGACAGTGTTACTGTCATCTGGTTTGCCCAGCATGCTCCAGCAATAAGGAGCATGACTTAAAGTAATATACTTTATTTATGTGGTTACTTGGGGCTAACACTACTTATATTCAGAGTCGAGTAGACCATCCAAACTCATAAATTCTACACATGTTCCTACTATAAACAATTGGGCTTCACAATTAGATCCAATTACTTTTCACTTCCAAGAACTCAATCACCTCTGTCATAAGATGTTCATTACAGCTGAATTTTTATTTTTGCTTTCTTGGCAATTTATAATCCCTCTTAACATTGGCTCTGAAGAAGACATGGAGAGCTTCCAGGCCTGTAAAAAGACTTAGGTGTCTTTCTGGACAGCTCAATGAAGATGTATGCTCAATACGCAGTGGTAATCAAAAAAAAAAAAAAGTCAGAAATAGAATTTGAGAAAATATGGCATATATTATTATTCTATTTCATAAATCATCCATGACTTATCTTTATCACTTAGAGTCATCTTCTCCCAAAAGGGAAAAGAATTCCACAAAAGAGCAATAAAAAGGAAGCAAGGCAGAATGAGGATTTTCACATATAGAGGGATTAGAAAGCCTAGGACTTACTGACAATACTTAAGAGTAATTAGAGAAATGTGAAATAATGTGCAGAGATATAACAAAATGAATTAAAACAAATGAAGGAATGAATGACTACCATGCTATGTAAAAACCAATTCACTTTAATCAAAACCTACATAGGTACAATTAAAACAATAATTCAGAATTTTTAGCCTGATTTTGATTAACTGACTTGGATTATTATAGTATTTATTTAAAATTAATTAAAGGCAATGATTTTTGGTATAAAATCATATAAAACTCCAGTTCCTAAAAGACTAGCAAAAAAAATTGGTTTCTGACTTTTTCTGTACTAGAAAACTATCAACCTCTAATTTAAATGTTATCAGCTATACTTTAATAAATTACAAAAATAGATCAAATTAAGTAGTTTTAAATGAAACATGATCCCACATAAACAAAGGACCTCCATGAAAATGTCATTTTCCTGGAGGACTCAACCCAGTACATAAAATGAAATCTGAAAATCATACAACAAAAAAAGAAGCTTTGTTAAAACAACACTCTCTGGAAAACACTAAATAAAGATGATTAACTCCCTACTTAGAACAACTGAAGGATGAAAGCTTTGGCACATTTACGAGAGCAATGATGAGCAGCCTCACATAAATGAAGTATACATAGCACAGTGTATAATGTACCCTTCCCTATCTTTACATTCCACTTGGTCTATAAATGAGTTGAGAACAAAACTACATGTGTCATAGACACAATGATTAAAAAATTAAAACTAAGTCTTTAATAGAAATGCATCAGCAACAGACAACCATCCCTACTTCAGTGCTTTAAAAGCAAACTGGAAATTTCTTGCGGCGGGGGGCGGGGTGAATATTATGAAGTCCTGGGTTCACCATTTAGCTCTGTAGCACTCTAAAGAACCTGAGGACAAGGGAAAAGCCTGATTTTAGTGAATACTGATTCTAGAAGTGCCATCCATATCCCACAACCCTGTGTCTTCTAACATGCCAGCACTATTCAGATAGAAATTATTTTCCCTATTTCTGTACAATATTCTTTTAATGTCTAGATTGCATGTCTAGTGACTAACAGGTAGTCTAATAAATAAGGGCAGAAGATAGTACAGTGGTTAATACACTGGCTTTAGCATTAAATGAACCAAGTATGATGATATCACATGCCACTTAACAGCATGAAACCCTGCACGGGTTCCCCAGCTTCTCAGAGTTTCGGTGTCCTCATCCATAAAGTGAAGGCAACAACGGGCCTATCTTATGGGCCTTCTGTGGGGGCTCAAATGAAGGCAAGGTGCTTAAAACAGTGCCTCATGAATGACAAGATTTCAATGATGTTGGCTATTTTTATAGAAAAACCATAGCTACAACCTACATTATCTGAGAATATAGGTTCATACAAACTGTATAAATCTTCCTGAAAAGCAATTTGACAATGTGCCTCAAAAGTCTTAAAAGTGTCAGTACAATTTGTAGGAGAAATTTCACTTTTAGGAACACAGCCTAAGGAAACAGACTCACATGCATAGGAATGCTCATTGCATTGATGTTTGCAATTTGAACTTCTAATTTTCAGACAATTGTACATTCACATGCAGAGAGATCCTGTGTACCCTTTATCCAGTTTCCCTGATGTTTACATTTTATAAAATTATAATACAATATCACAACCAGGATATTTACATTGATACAGTCAAGATGCTGATTTTTTTAAATTAGGACATTAACTCCATGCCATCACCAGAAGAATCTCCAAGTTGCCCTTTTATGGCCATATCATTTCCCTCCTACTCTCTCCCATCTCCTCCTTAACCTCTGGCAATCATGCATATGTTCTCCATTTATATAATATTGTTATTTCAAGAATGTTATATAAATGGAATCATAATGTATGAAATCTTTGAAATTGGCTTTTTCCACTCAGCATAATTCCCTGGGGATTCATCCAAGTTGCATGTCTCAGTAGTTCATTCCTTTCTATTCCTGAGTAGTAGCCCCTGGAATAGATGTACCATGATTTGTCTAACCATGCACCCATTGGAAGGTATCTAGGTTGTTTGAGTTTGGGTCTTTAATGAAAAAATTTGCCAAGAACATTTGTGTACAGATTTTTTGTGAACATACATTTTTATTTCTCTGGGAGGAATACCCAAGTGTTCAATTCCTCAGTAGTTGCATAGTTAGTTTATTAAGAAGCTGCCAAAATGTTTTCCAGAGTGCCTGTATCATTTAGCATCCCAGCAGCAATGTATGAGCAATCCATTGCATTATTTTAAACACTGAAAACAGTAAACCACTCCGGGTGGCAGCAACAAATAATGCTACAGCCTCAGCATGGACTAATATTAAGGTATTTAAAAATGTCATTTAAAAATTCAAATAGAAGTAGGAATAAGTACAGTTGACCCTTGAATAATATGGACTTAAACTGCACAGCTCCACTTATATGCATTTTTTTTTTTTTTTGGTAAATATAGCGCAGTACCTTAATAACATTTTCTTTTTCTAACTTACTTTATCGTAAGAATACAGAATATAATACAGATAATGTACAAAATATGTTAACTGTTTATGTTATTCTTAAGGCTGCTAGTTAACAGTAGGCTATTATTAGCTAAGTTTTGGGGTGTCAAAAGTTATATGCAGGTTTTCAATTGCACAGGAGGTCAGTATCCATTTTGGCCAAGGGTCAACTGTATAACCACATAAATATATATTGTGTATGTATGTACACATGTGCACACACACACACATAATTGGAAAACTAATCAAAATATAACTCTGAGAAACATAAATTAAAAGTTTGTATTTTTAATACTTATTTTCTGAATTTTGTATGTTGACTATGAGCTTTTATAATTTAGAAATGTTTCTTTTAATTAGTAATGATCTTCTTACCAAATCAACATCTCTTTAAAATGATATGTATGAATGTATCATTACTTATTCAATGTATGCTCTAATTATACACATTGATGATTTGTCCAGATTTTTGCCCCTTCAAACAATGGTAGAATAAGAATCCTTGAACATATAGCCTTATACTCTGATGACTTTACTTCTACAGGAGAGATGCTTAAAGGCAGAACTGATAGGTCAAACAATATTATTAATTTTTACTTTAATCTGCCAGATGACTTTCCCAAAAGAGAACATTTCACATTCCCAAGACCAATTAATGAGAACTATTTCCCCACATGCTTTTTCCTCGTATTGTTATAAATTTTGGACATTTTTGCCAATATAATGCATGAAAATGACATCTTATTGTTGCTTTGATCTGTATTTCCCTCATATGTGAACTTTGTATCTTTTCATTTGTTTATTGGCCATCTGATTTCCTCTTCTGGCTAACCTGCTGATATGCTTTTCCCAGTGTAAAATGGGTTACTTAAATTTTTCTTATCAGTCTGTAGGGTTTTTTAATAAAATGACATTAACCCCTTGATTGTTACATGTTTTATACATATTTTCTCCCTATATGATTTGTTTTCAACTTTGTCTATTGTCTTTATCCAAGCAAAAATCTTTATTCTATATATAGTCAACTTTGTCAATCTTTTAGACTTCTGGATTTCTTATGTTGCTTAGAAGTCCACCCCAATACACACACACATACCCAACATTATACAAAAGAGTATCCTAAGTTGCCTTCTAATATCTTTAATGTTTTACATTTAATTCCTTAAATTTACTTTTATTTTTATATACTAGTCTATATATACAGTACCCAGTAAGCATCTACATAGATGTGAAGGGAGGAAATCATTTTCTTACCGATTTAAAAGGTCAAATTCCCACATGAATTTAGAATTATTCCTGAACTCTATTATGACTTACGTATCTATTTTTTGCTGATACCACACAATTTTTAGTAGATTCATGACAAATTTTAATATCCAATAAGGCAATTTTTAAAATTGTGTTTGTGTTTCAAGCACACTTATTTATATGACACGTAAAGTCAGTTATATCCATGATATATTAAGTAAAAAATGTCATGCTGCTGAACAGCATATATAGCATGATCTTATGGTCTAATAAACAGAAAACACAGGGGGCAGGGGAAAGTGATTGGAGGAATAGTGTGCATATGTGTGTTTGCTAAGTTTGTACAGATATAAAGAAAGGTCCAGAAAAAGAACACAAACCAAGCTGTCAACATTGGTTACCTCAGAAGGATAGGATTAGGAGGTGTGGAGATTGGCCTTCTCATCCCCACTCCACCCCATTGCTGGATCGCCTTGTGGTTTGGCTTGTTGCAAGAATGCTAGTTTGAAAGAAAAACCCAATTAAATATTTTAAATAAATAAAATATAATTACATTTTAGACCTGGAAGAGACCTTAGAATTTATTTCTTCCAACTCTTACCCAAACAGGAATCTCTTTGGCAATATCTCTGCCAGATGGTCCTCCAGACTGTTTTAAAATGTCCAGAGACAGTGAGTTTTCTTATTTTTGCTCGGCTGCCTGCTCTATCATTGGAGAGTTGTAATTGTTGGAAGGCTCTTTCTTACATTTATTCAAAATGTGTCAGCCTCTAATAACCACTCAGGTCCTGGGGCTGTCTTCTGAAGCAACATAGTATGAAGAGGACTTTTGCCTCATTTAATCGTGCGCCCCATTGTGAACTTGGCCAATCCTTCAACTGTGTTGTTAGTTGGCCAAGTTGTTAGTTGTTATACGTGTTTTTAGAGTATATCATGTACTAAGCATTATGTCATTAAGAGTATATCATTTAGAGTATATCATGTACTAAGCATTATGTCATTAAGCATTTTGCATGGACTTTCTTAATTCTCACAATAACCTAATAATGTGAGCTGGTAAGTGATAGTGCTAAGACTCAAATCTAAGTCTAGGGTTTTGGGGAAGATGGCAGAGTAGGAGGACCCTAAATTCACCTTAACCCATGGTTACAATTAGATTACATTCACATCAGTGCAAATAACCCAGAAAACAACCCGAAGACTGGCAGAACAAACTCTATAACTAAATGTAGAGAAGAGGCACATCAAAGAGGGTAGGAAGGGCAGAGATATAGTGGGGAGGTAAATCCTGCAGGTCTGGTCACTGGAGGGAGGGACGGAAAGAGGGAGGGAGCAAGGAGTGCAGAGAGGGGTGAGAAATAGACTCATACAAGGGAATCTGCACAGGGAAGATGAATCCCCATAGCATTTAGCTTTAAAAATCAGAGGGACCGAACTTCATGAGTACTTACAACCAGCAGGACTTAAAGCCTAGAACTTTAAAAATCAGCAGCTTGGCTCTGGAGAGCCTGGAGAGTGATAGGAAGCTGAGTCCCCCACCCTTAAAGAGACAGTACAACAAACAACCAGGGAGATACAACTTAAAAACAGCAGTTGGAAAAATGTCTGGGGCATTCAGGAGGGAGAGTCAGTTACTAATCTCAGAGTTCACTGAGGGCCTTCTCCAGGAACAAAGGAGCCCCCCAGTATAATCACAAAACCACCTGCTGGAACATGGGTAGCTCAGGCATTCTACCTAACTTACTTATGCCACCCTCCACTCCTCCAGCTTGACCTGCTTGCTTCCCTTCCAGTGCTTCAGGTCTCTTCCCCAAGAAGACCCGTGCAAAGTTTGCCCATACCGTGACTCCTGACACCCGTAAAGGATATGCGCACCTTGTTAAAACTGTACCCCTTGGCCGCCCGTGCTTTGTACAGCAGCCCCAGCTGCCTGTGTCTGCACAGAGCCTGCGTGTTCCCTGTGGACAAGGATAGGCACCACCTTGTTAAAAGCGCACACCTTGCCCACTACTTTCAAAAGCAAGAGACTAACTGAATTTCCTAACACAGAAACAGACACAGAGAGTTAGGCAAAATGAGGAGACAAAGAAATATGTCCTAAATGAAAGAACCAGCCAAAATTGCAACCAGAGACCTGACTAAAATGGAGATAAGCAATATATCTGATAGAGAATTTAAAGTAATGATCATAAATATACCTACTGGACTTGAGAAGAGCTTGGAGAACATCAGTGAGACCCAAGAAGACATAACAATGTAAATATTTATACACCCAACATGGGAGAACCCAAATACATAAATCACTTATTAACAAATATAAAGGAACTAATCGATAGTAATACAATAATAGTAGGGGACCTTAACACCCCATGTACATCAATGGACACATCATCCAAACAGAAAATCAACAAGGAAACAGTGGCTTTGAATGACACACTGGACCAGATGGATTTAACAAATATATTCAGAACATTCCATCCTGAAACAACAGAATACACATTCTTTTCAAGTACACGTGGAACATTCTCCAGAATAGATCACATATTAGGCCACAAAACAAGTCTCAACAAATTCAAAAAGACTGAAGTCATACCACGCATCTTTTCTGACCACAATGCTAGAAAACTAGAAATCAACCGCAAGGAAAAATCTGGAAAGAACACAAACACGTGAAGGTTAAATAACATGCTACTAAACACTGAATGGGTTAACCAGGAAATCAAAGAGGAAATCAAAAGATACATAAAGACAAATGAAAATGAAAACCCATGGCTACCTCAAAAAGCAAGAAAAAGTCTCAAATAAACAACCTAACCTTACTCCTACAGAAAAAGAACAAACAAAACCCAAAATCAACAGAAGAAAGGAAATAATAAAGATTAGAGTAGAAACAAATGAATAAAGAGCAGACAGAACAGATCAATGAAAATGGGAGCTGGTTTATTGAAAAGATCAACAAAATCTATAAACCTCTAGCTAGATATCAAAAAGAGAGAGAGGACTCAAGTAAACAAAATCACAAATATACAGAAATCCATTGCATTTCTATATGCTAATACTGAAAAGGCAGAAATAGAAATTAAGAAAACAATCCTATTTGCAATTGCACCAAAAATAATAAAATACCTGGGAATAAACTTAACCAAAGAGGTGAAAGACCTGCATTCTGAAAACTATAAAACACTGATGAAAGAATTTGAAGACGACATAAACAAATGGAAAGACATTCCATGCTCATGTTAAAATGTCTATACTACCCAAAGCAATCTACAGATTTAATGCAATCCTTATTGAAATACCAACAGCACTTGCAAGAACTAAAACAATCCTAAAATTTGTGTAGAACCATGGAACACCCCCAATAGCCAAAGCAATCTTGAAAAAGGAAAATAATACTGGAAATATCACAATTCCAGACTTCAAGTTATATTACAAAGTTGTAGTAATCAAAACAGTATGTACAGGCATAAAAATAGATGTATGGCATAGATCAATAGAACAGAATTGAAAACTCAGAAATAAAGCCACAACTATATAGTCATTAATCTTCAAGAAAGGGGGAAAGAATATGCAATGAAAAGAACTGTCTTCAACAAATGGTGCTGGGAAAACTGGACAGCTACATGTAAAAGAATTAAAGTGGACCACTTTCTTACATCATACACAAAAATAAATTCAAAATTGATTAAAGACCTAAATATGAGACCTGAAACCATAAAAATCCTACAGGACAGCATAGGCAGTAATTCCTCTGACACTGGCCTTCACATTTTTCTAAATATGTCTCCTGACACAGGGGAAACAAAAGCAAAAATGAACTGTTGGGACTACTTCAAAATAAAAAGCTTCTGCACAGTGAAGGAAACAATCAACAAAACTAAAAGGAAACCTACTGAAAGGGAAAAGATATTTGCAAATGACATATCCAATAAAGGGTTAGTATCCAAAACGTATAAAGAACTTATACAACTCAATACCTAAAAAACAAATCCAATTAAAAATGGTCAGAAGACATGAACAAACATTTCTCCAAAAAAGACGTCCAGAAGACCAACAGACACATGAAAAGATGCTCAACATCATGCATCATCAGGGAAACGCAAATCAAAACTACAATGAAATATCACCTCACACATGTCAAAAATTTTTAAAATCAAAAACACAAGAAAGAGCAAGCATTGGCAAGGATGTGGAGATAAAAGAACCCTAGTGCACTGTTGGTGGGAATACAAACTGGTACAGCCACTGTGGAAGAAAGTATGGAGGTTCCTCAAAAAGTTAAAAACAGCACTACCCTATGATCCAGTAATTATGCTACTGGGTATTTACCCAAAGAACACAACAACACTAATTCAAAGGGATACTGCACCCCTATTATAACAGCATTATTTACAATAGCCAAGATAGGGAAGCAGTTCAGTATCCATCAATTGATAAATGGAAAAAGAAGATGTGGTATATATATGCAATAGAGTATTATTCAGCCATAAAAATGGATGAAATCTTGCCATTTGCAACAACATGGATGGAGCTACAGAGTATTATGCTAATCGAAATAAGTCAGTCAGAGAAAGACAAATGTCCTATGATTTCATTCATATGTGGAATTTAAGAAACAAAAAAAATGAGCAAAGAGAAAAAAAAGAGAGAGTGAGAGAGAGAGAGAGACAAACCAAGAAACAGACTCTTAACTATAGAGAACAAATTGATGGTTACCAAAGGGAAGGTGGGTGGGGGGCTGGGTAAAATAGGTGATGGGGATTAAGAAGTGCACTTGTTGTGATGAGCACAGGGTGATGTATGGAAGCGTTGAATTACTGAAACTAATATAACACTGTATCTTAACTATACTGGAATTAAAATTTAAAAATTAATTTAAAAAATCTAAGTCTGGCTGGCTCCAAAGACTATAATCTAACTACTGTGCTGTACTACACTTCACTGCCCCTCTGTTACGATATTATAGGATTTTTTTTTCTAGCATAGCAATGCTGCAATGAACATCCCTGGCCATGTCTCCTTTGTACATGTCCCTGAAGTGAAAATTCAATTCATAGGGTGTGTACATCCTCAGTGTTATAAGATACTACAAAATTGGCCTTACAAAGTAGCTGGCCAATTTATACTATTAATCTTAACTTTTTATGGATACTTGAATAATGGCCCCAAGGATATCCAGATCCTAATCCCTAGAACCTGTGAATGTTACCTTTATGGCAAAAAGGACTTTACAGAAGTGATTAAAGCACAGAGAGGTAGAGGGAAATTTGACTACAGGAATTGAAAAAAAAAATCAATGTGATGATGGACGCAGGGGGAGAAGAGATGATGCAATGTGAGGAAGGAGTCATAAGCAAGCAAGGAATACAGATTGTTTCCAGAAGCTAGAAAATGCAAGCAAATGGATTCTACTCTAGAGTCTCCAGAAGGAACCATACCTGACAACACCTTGGTGTTAGCCCCTTAAAACTATTTTTGGATTTCTGACCTCCAGAACTGTAAGAGAATAAATCTGTGTTGATTTAGAATACTAAGTTTGTAATGATTTGTTATAGCAGCCATAGGAATGGATATAATTTTTTAATTATATATTTTTTAATTTTTTTAATTTTTTAAAATTTAATTTTATTATGTTATGTTAGTCACCATACAATACATCATTAGTTTTTGATGTACTGATCCATGATTCATTGTTTTCGTAGAACACCCAGTGCTCCATGCAGTACATGCCCTCCTTAATACCCATCACTGGGCTAACCCATCCCCCTACCCCTCTCCCCTCTAAAACCCTCAGTTTGTTTCTCAGTCCATAGCCTCTCATGGTTCATCTCCCCCACCGATTCCCCCCCTTCCTTTTTCCCTTCCTTCTCCTAATGTCCTCCATGCTATTCCTTATGTTTCACAAATAAGTGAAACCATATGATAATTGTCTTTCGCTGCTTGACTTATTTCACTTAGCATAATCTCCTCCAGTCCCATCCATGTTGATGTAAAGGTTGGGTATTCATCCTTTCTGATGGCTGAGTAATATTCCATTGTATATATGGACCACATCTTCTTTATCCATTCATCTGCTGAAGGGCATCTCAGCTCTTTCCACAGTTTGGCTATTGCAGACACTGCTGCTATGAACACTGGGGTGCATATGGCCCTTCTTACTACGTCTGTGTCTTTGGGGTAAATACCCCGTAGTGTAATTGCTGGGTCATAGGATAGCTCTATTTTTAATTTTCTGAGGAACCTCCACACTGTTTTCCAAAGTGGCTGTACCAATTTGCATTCCCACCAACAGTGTAAGCGGGTTCCCCTTTCTCCACAAACAATCCTAAAATTTGTATGGAATCAGAAAAGACCCCGAATCACCAAGGAAATGTTGAAAAAGAAAAACAAAGCTGGGGGCATCATGTTGCCTGATTTCAAGCTATATTACAAAGCTGTGATCACCAAGACAGCATGGTACTGGCACAAAAACAGACATATAGACCAATGGAACAGAATAGAGAGCCCAGATATGGACCCTCAACTCTATGGTCAAATAATCTTCGGCAAAGCAAGAAAAAACATGCAATGGAAAAAAGACAGTCTCTTCAATAAATGGTGCTGGGAAAATTGGACAGCTATATACAGAAGAATGAAACTCGACCATTCTCTAACACCATACACACAGATAAACTGAAAATGGATGAAAGACCTCAATGTGAGACATCAATATCCTAGAGGAGAACATAGGCAGTAACCTCTTCGACAATGGCCACAGCAACTTCTTTCAAGATACATCTCTAAAGGCTAGTGAAGCAAAAGCAAAAATGAACTTTGGGACTTCATCAAGATAAAAAGCTTCTGCACAGCAAAGGAAACAGTCAACAAAACAAAGAGGCAACCCACAGCATGGGAGAAGATATCTGCAAATGATACTAATTTTTTAAATTTTTAAAAAATTTTTTTTAAAAATCATAAATGTGGTGCTGAATTTTATTCATTCATTTTTTCTATGTATATTTTATCTTCCTTACTTTATTAATATTTTTAATTATGTTGATGGCACTGATGGATTTTTAATATCAAATAATCCTTACATTTCTGGAAAAATCAAACTTCATCATGATGTGCTTTTAAAATATGTTTTTGAAGTGCTCAACATCACTCGGCATCAGGGAAATACAAATCAAAACCTCAATGAGATACCACTTCACACCAGTCAGAGTGGCTAAAATTAACAAGTCAGGAAACAACAGATGTTGGTGAGGAGGTGGAGAAAGGGGAACCCTCCTACACTGCTGGTGGGAATGCAAGCTGGTGCAGCCACTCTGGAAAACAGTATGGAGGTTCCTCAAAAAGTTGGATATAGAGCTACCCTACGACCCAGCAATTGCACTACTGGGTATTTACCCCAAAGATACAAACATAGTGATCCTAAGGGGCACATGCACCCCAGTGTTTATAGCAGCAATGTCCACAATAGCCAAACTATGGAAAGAGCCTAGATGTCCATCAACAGATGAATGGATAAAGAAGATGTGGTGTGTGTGTATATATATATATATATATATATATATATATATACACACAATGGGATATTATGCAGCCATCAAAAAAAGAAATCTTGCCATTTGCAATGATGTAGATGGAACTAGAGGTTTTATGCTAAGCAAAATAAGTCAATCAGAGAAAGACAAGTATCATATGATCTCACTCATATGTGGAATTTAAGAAACAAGACAGAGGATCATAGGGGAAGGGAGGGAAAAATGAAACAAGACGAAACCAGAGAGGGAGACAGATCATAAGAGACTCTTAATCTCAGGAAACACACTGAGGGTTGCTGGAGTGGAGGGGGATGGGAGGAATGGGGTGGCTGGGTGGTGGACATTGGGGAGGTTATGTGCTATGGTGAGCACTGTGAATTGTGTAAGACTGATGAATCACAGACCTGTACCCCTGAAACAAATAATATATTATATGTTAATTTAAAAAATATGTTTTTGAATTCCATTTGCTAATGTTTTGCTTATAATTTTTGTACCATGCAAAATGTCCTCTCATTTTCTTCTTTATACTAGCATTGTTTATGCTGAGATTACTGCCCTAGTAAACCCTCCAGCACATCCTCTCACCACATTTTAACACTTTACTCCCAGGGCCTTTTCCTTATAAACTGCTGTCATTTCAGTCTCCCTCATCTTGTATTGTGGATTTTTTTTTTTTTAACGGAAACGTGTCCTTCCTTTCATTGAGTAAAAATTATGGAAGTCCTAGGGTGCCCAGCTGGCTCAGTCAGAAGAACATGTGACTCTTGATCTCTGGGTAGTGAGTTCAAGTCCCATGTTGGATATAGAGATTACTAAAAAATAAAAAGTAAGTAAGTACCTTTTGAGTACTTCATTTAAAAATTAAACACATAATCCACTCCATCAAATAACTTGCGGTTTGATGAAGGGAAAGACACAATGACAGAAGAATGGAATAAACCTATTTCTTTAACAAAATATAGAAGGAACATCAAGAAAAGGAGAACAAATAACCATGCAAGGTACTACCTTCTGCCTGGCCACAATTTCTGGCCCTTCTGTAGTTCCAATTCACACTCCTCTGCAGAAACTGTCTTTGGTCCTCTTTAAAACTGATTCCATCAGCCATATTTCTGCTAGGCAATCTCCCAATTTCAGGCAGTCTTCTCTGTCTTCCTTTGTGACTAGAGCACATGGTCAGTTGTTCAAAAGGGACTTCCCTGCCATCTTCAGCTCTCTTTCCTTTCCAATCCCTAGAACTGGGTGACTTCCCCTCTTCCCTCCCCTCACATGCAGGTGCCTTTTACTCATCAACTTCCCAATAAAAATGTCCTCAACTCACCATCCTCCCAAACAAAACTGTCTCCTACTCATTCCCTCAAATACAGGTTGCAAAACCTAAAAATCAAAGCTGTAAGTTCATAAACAAAGCTTTAAACTTTGTTTTAAGTTTATAGGACAGTAAATATATATAGCAAGGGCTTAGTAGTTGTTAATTGTTCAAGTTATGTGTTTTTTTGTTGTTGTTGCTATTCTTGTTGCTATTGTTGTTACATCTTCCTGATTCACATTCCACCCTCCCCAGAGATGACTCCAAACCTTCACCCTCTCCAGTCCTACTCCCATTCAGGTTACTCTTAGAAAACTAAGATGCAGGGCACCTGAGTGGCTCAGTCGTTAAGTGTCTGCCTTCGGCTCAGGTCATGATCCCAGGGTCCTGGGATCGAGCCCGACGTCGGGCTCCCTGCTCTGCAGGAAGCCTGCTTCTCCCTCTCCTACTCCCCCTGCTTGTGTTCCCTCTCTTGCTTTGTCTCTCTCTGTCAAATTAATAAATAAAATCTTTAAAAATAAAAAAAAAAAAGAAAACCAAGATGCTTGATAGTTTACTCATGTCTCCACACCTTTTCTTTTCCCTATGACTACAGCTTTTACTCTCTTCACCTTGTTGTCCGCAACAAAAGTCCTGGCTCCTCCAGTACTAGTGTTTTCAAAGTCATACTATTACTAACTCTTTTAAGAAACTTAGCCTTTCTGGAGGCAGTTTAGCACTATATACGAACGTTTTAAATATATTTACCCAAACTATTTCGAAGAATTCATCCTAAGAAAATAATTGGAAAGATTAAGACACAAGCGACACTCATGACAACATTATTTGTAAATTAAAAAAATAAAGACAGCCTATATCAATAAATAAATGACTAAATAAATTTCAATATGTATAACAGAATACTATACAGCCATTAAAATTGATGAAACAGATTCGTAGTTGTTGACACGAAGAAATGTCCATGACACATTACCAATTAAAAAGGAAGATTGCAACAAGCATTTTTCACAGAACTAAAACTAACAATCCCAAAATTTTTATAGGACCAGAAAAGACCCCGAATAGCCAAAGTAATGTTGAAAAAGAAAAACAAAGTGGAAGCATCACAATCCCAGACTTCAAGCTATATTACGAAGCTGTAGTCATCAAGACAGTACGGTACTGGCATAAAATTAGACACATAGATCAATGGAACAGAACAGAAAACCCAGAAATGGACCCACAGCTATATGATCAACTAATTTTCAACAAAGCAGGAAAGAATATCCAATGGAAAAAAGACAGTCTCTTTAACAAATGGTGTTGGAAAACTGGACAGCAACATGCAGAAGAACGAAATTGGACTTTTTTACACCAGACACAAAAACAAACTCAAAATGGATGAAAAACCTAAATGTGAGACAGGAAACCATCAAAATCCTAGAGGAGAACGCAGGCAACAACCTCTTTGACCTCAGCTGGAGCAACTTCTTACTAGACATGTCTCCAGAGGCAAGAGAAACAAAAGCAAAAATGAACTACTGGGGCCTCATCAAGATAAAAAGCTTCTGCACAGTGAAGAAACAATCAACAAAACTGAAAGGCAACTGATGGAATGGGAGAAGATATTTGCAAATGACATATCAGATAAAGGGATAGTATCCAAAATCTATAAACAACTCATCAAAATCAACACCCAAAAAACAAATAATCTAATTAGGATATGGGCAGAAGACATGAACAGACATTTCTCCAAAGAAGACATGCAAATGGTTAATAGACACATGAAAAATGCTCAACATCACTAATCATCAGGGAAATACAAATCAAAACCACAGTGAGATACCACCTCACGCCTGTCAGAATGGTGAAAATTAATGACTCAGGAAACAACAGATGTTCGCAAGTGTGAGGAGAAAGGGGAGCCCTCTTACACTGTTGGTGGGAATGCATGCTGGTGCAGCCACTCTGGAAAACAGTGTGGAGATTCCTCAAAAAGTCAAAAATAGAACTAACCTGATGTGGTATATATATACATTGGAATATTACTTGGCCATCAAAAGCATGAAATCTTGCCATTTGCAACAATGTGGATGGAACTAGAGTGTATTATGCTAAGCAAAATAAGTTGGTCAGAGAAGGACAAGTATCGTAAGATTTCACTCAGGGCACCTGGGTGGCTCAGTTGGTTAAGCGACTGCCTTCGACTCAGGTCATGATCCCGGGGTGCTGGGATCGAGTCCCACATCGGGCTCCCCCTGCTCAGCGGGGAGCCTACTTCTCCCTCTGCCTCTGCCTGCCACTCCTCCTGTTTGTGCTCTCTCTGTCAAATAAATAAATAAAATTTTTAAAAAAATAAATTAAAAAAATAAGATTTCACTCATATTTGGAATTTAAGAAACAAAACAGATGAACATAGAGGAAGGGAAGGAAAAATAAAATAAGATAAAAACAGAGAGGAAGACAAACCATATGAGACTCTTAACTATAGAGAGCAAAGTGAGGGTTGCTGGAGGGGAATAGCGTGGGGGGTACACTAAATGGGTGATGGGCATTAAGAAGGACATTTTTTGGGATGAGCACTGGGTGTTATATATAAGTGATGAATCACTAAATTTTACTCCTGAAGCCAATACTACACTATATGTTAACTAACTTAGATTTAAATTAAAAAAAATTAAATTAAAAAAAAGGAAGGTTGCAGAGAAGCATACATAGTATGATTTAATATATGCAGAAATTGTGTGTATGTGGTTATACATACACATACATGCAGAAAAGTAACTTTTAACATACTCGACAGAATCTTTTTTTATTGGAGTATAATTCACATACAATGTTTATTAGTTTTAGGTGTACAACATTCAACAATTCTATACATTACTCAGTACCCACCATGGTAAGTGCAGTCACCACCTGTCACCATACAACGTTATTACAGTATTATTAACTATATTCCCTATTCTGTACTTTTCATCTCCATGACTTATTATTTTTTTATTTGGGCATAGTTGACACGTAATGTTACATTAGTTTTGCTGTACAACATAGTGATTCAACAACTCTATATTATGCTGTGCTCACCAAAAGTGTTGGTACCATCTGTCACCATACAAGGATATTACAATACCATTCACTATATTCCCTGTGCTCTACCTTTTATCCCTGTGCTTTATTCATTCCATAACTGGCAGCCTGTATCTCCCACTCTTCTTCACCCATTTTGCCCATTCCCCTACCCCACTTGCTTCTGGCAACCAATAGTTTGTTCTCTGTATTTATAGGTCTGATCAGAATCTTAATTTAGGTTGCTATCTCTGTGTGGTGAGATGGGGAGTGATTTTTACTTTCTCCATTGTCTTATGTATGTACGTATGTATGTATGTGGGGTTTGTGCATGTGTGTACACAAAGTCTCTTTTGACCCATGGCAGTATTTAGCAAAAATATTTTGGCAATCAAATGCTTATCTAACACCACTGTATTTTTTGCCTGTTTATACTGACTATGTTTACTTTTATTTATTTATTTATTTATTTATTTATTTATTTATTCATTTTTTTTAGAGAGGGAGAGAGAGAGAGAAGTGGGGAAGGGCAGGAGAAGAGGGAGAGAGAGAGAATCTTAAGCAGACTCCAGGCCCAGCACCGAGCCTGAAGTGAGGCTTGATCTCACGACCCTGAGATCATGACCTGAGCCAAAACCAAGTCAGATGCTTTAACTGACTGAGCCACCCCGGTGCCCCCTATGTTTACTTTTATAACCAGAATAAACACTAAAGCTACTTTCGCTTTGGGGAAATCTAAGTTAGTGTACTGGTTATCTACTACTATAGCAATATTGTATGACAACCACAAAACACAATGGCATAAAATAATAACCATTTACTTATCTCACAAATCAGCTAGGCAATTCTCATGTTCTGGGTTGAGCTCAGCTGGTCTTAGCAAGTCTTACTCATGTGTCTGCAGTCAGCTAGTAGCATGGCCAGGAGCTTGCTGGTTCAGGTTGGCCTCAGCTGAGATGACTTGCCTCTGTGCTGGTGATCTCTCATCCTCTGGCAGATTAATTTAGGCTTATTCTCATGGTGGAAACAGGGTTCTAAAAGATAAGGTGGAAGTCCCCAAGGCCTCTTAGGCCTAGGCTTGGAACTGGCCCACTCTCACTTCCATTGCTTTATTGTAGTCACAGCCTGATCCAGGAAGTGGGGAAACAAACTCTTTATTGAAGGGGCAACAAAGTCACAATGCAAAGGGTATGAATACAGGAAGGCCAGTCACTGGGGTCATTGATGCAGTTCATCCACCAGAACCAGATTTACCTACAGCAGAAATGTATGGGAAAGGGAGACAAGGACAAAAATAGAAAGCATGTGGGGCACCTGGGTGGCTCAGTAGGTTAAGCATCTGCCTTCGGCTCAGGTCATGATACCAGGGTCCTGGGATCGAGCCCCACATCGGGCTCCCTGCTCTGCGGGAAGCCTGCTTCTCCCTCTCCCACTCCCCTTGCTTGTGTTCCCTCTCTCACTGTCTCTCTCTCTTTCAAATAAATAAATAAAATCTTTTAAAAAAAATTTTTTTTTAATTAAAAAATTTTAAAAAAGAAAGCATTTGACCCTATACATTACATGGGAGGAAAGAGGAATCCATGGCCTCCTGAGTCAATGTGACATAATGACATCATCCCTCCTCTCCGCGGGGTACATCATCAGCTGTCACTTGGGAAATGGCTGTGCCATACTTTTAATTCTGACATTTCTTATGGTTGTGTGTGTGTGTGTGTGTGTGTGTGTGTGTTGTGCATGTAAACACAACGTCTCAGTTGACCCATGGGCATGGTTTTGTAAAAATATTTTGGCAACCAAAAGCTTTATCTAATACTACCATCTCTAAAGCATAGGACTGGCCATGAGAAATGAAAAGTGGCCTAGTTGTACATGGATAAAACACCTAACACTTCTAGACAAATCCACTGTTGAAAAATTCCTATTTTCTATGTGTTCTTTCTATATAAAATTTGTATGTTTTTCCAAGGTTCAACTGGACGTGACTTTCACATGATCATTCCAGAAATAAACAAAGATTTAGTGATTATGTCAAAGCATGTCATCTGTTAACTTACAAATGTGAACACAGACAGTTGACAGGTAGATCTAGGAACTGTTTATATCAATTGTAGGCATTTCTGAGTGTATATTTACTCAACCTTTTAGAGATTAAACTTAGAATTTCTATAATCTGTAATGTTAAACACACTATTTTGAACTTAACATGGCACATAAACATGTTTATAAGAATTGTATTCATTTCTGAAAGGTTTCTTCTTAACCCAAAGAATTTTTATGTGTTTTGGAGCCTGTATTTATTTAATCAAAGGCTTAAAAGTTTTAAGAAGTATAAAAATCACTGAAGCATGTGAGGGAATCCTGAGAAGCCATGAATAAAATGCTAGGGAGGCCCTGGAGGAAAGATCCAATAAATACCAGGACTAAAACAAAATTTTAGGATGGTAAAGACAGAGAAAAAAAACCTTTAAAGAAAGAGAATAACACTTGGGAAGGAGTAGAGGGGGGGAAAGCATAGAAATAATCTAAGAGACGAACCATATGTAAATAATTAAGTTGGAGAAATACTTCAAAGAAAATGGATGGGCTAAAATAGCATAAGGCAATATAGATACTGTCAACAAGTTAAACACAGAATAAATACAATCCTATTTTGTTAGTAACTGTTAAGAACTGATAGACTAGGTTACATTAAGTCAGGTATGGCTAGTGCACAACAATGTGAGATCATCACATGCTACTCTTTATTAATCTGAGGATTATAAATCACCTCACATATGCTAGTAAATTCTTAGAGCAGCTCAGCTGACGTTGTGGTGTCTTCCATACAGCTAGGAAAATAGGACAAGTCACAGACCCAGTCACACAGCATACTAATAGCAACCCTGGAAGAAGACCAAAATCTTAACCTATGAACTTCATTCCCACTTTTGGATCCACTTCACCAAACCATTCTCTTGAGATGCTAGATTGATTGCCTCTGAATTAAGTTGCCAACTTTTAACTGTTACTTTTATTCATGCAACCCTGCTGTGCTGCAGAAACTCAAGTTTGAATGGTCCCCAGCTTTGCCTGTTAGCCCAGCCACAGGAGAAATTAAGTGCTGGAAACCAACACCTCCACGCATTTCCTCATTTGATTTATTCAGCCTCAGTGGGAACCTCATGTGCCTGTCTCTGTGCTTGAAAGCCAGTTTGATGACCAGAGCTGTGTGAGGCAGGAGGCTTGATTCAGGGAGAGCCTGGCCGTTCCCTCCTCTGATGCCAGCCCACCTCATCAGATCACAAGGAGACTTCTGACCTGATTCTGTCAAAAGAAAATGTTGGTAAGGATGTGGAGAAAGAGGAACCCTCTTACACTGTTGGTGAGAATGCAAGCTGGTACAGTCATTCTGGAAAACAGCATGGAGGTTCCTCAAAAAGTTGAAAATAGATCTACCCTACAACCCAGCAATTGCACTATTAGGTATATATCCAAAGGATACAAACATAGTGATCTGAAGGGGCACCTGCACCCCAGTGTTTATAGCAGCAATGTCCACAATAGCCAAACTATGGAAAAAGCCTAGATGTCCATCAACAGATGAATGATAAAGAAGATGTGGTATATATATATACAATGGAATATTACTCAGCCATCAAAAAAAAGGAAATCTTACCATTTGCAACAACGTGGATGGAACTAGAGGCTATTATGCTAAGCGAAATAAGTTAATCAGAGAAAGATAATAATTATATGACCTCACTGATAATTTGGAATTTAAGAAACAAAACAGAGGATCATCGGGGAAGAGAGGAAAAAAAATAAAACAAGATGAAACCAGAGAGGGAGACAAACCATAAGAGATTCTTAGTCATAGGAAACAAACTGAGGGTTGTAGGAGGGGAGGTCGGTAGGGGGGGATGGGGTAACTGGGTGATGGGCATTAAAGGGGGCACTTGAGTAACGAGCACTGGGTGTTATATGCAACGGGTGAATAACTAAACTCTACCTCTGAAACCAATGATACACTATATGTTAATTAACTGAATTTAAATATAATAATTTTTTTTAAATGCTCCGACAGGAAATTAGTACCTGGAAACAGTCTTCAATTTTTTAACAAAATAAAGTTTATAAGTCATTCAAGAGCTAGCAGGATAACCACAAAGTGTACCAGTCAGCTAAGTTCAATCTTCAGTCCTAGAGGTACTATTCATCTGCTATGTGCACAAGACAGTGGGATGTCACTTTATAATAAGAGTTGAGAAAAGGTTAACGTGTCCATAGACACCGAAGAGAAGGTGTGCGTCCTTGTAGCTTCATCATCTATACATATATATATGGAGAAAGAGAGAAATGCGAGATGTAAAAAGTTATGTCAACAAACTTTAGCAAAGTTGAAAAAGGATTAAGGCAATGAGAAAAGATGATTATGGGGATAGGAACCATAGTAAAAGTTATTATTAATTCAAGGGAAATCATTACAGTTAGCAGGAACTTTATGTGAGAAATATAGGAGAAAGACTGTAAGAATAATAAAGGAGCAAAGGCAGAGAAAACGTGGAATACATAAACCATAAACATGCGTGTGTGAGAGACTCAGAGTCCGAGACCCAGAGAGTGAGATGTCACAAGAGAGCGAGGCTGGCTAGCAGATGCAGCTTTGTTTTTTCTAGAGGTTTACCTGATTGGAGCAATGAAGCTATCTTCCAGTCCCATTCCTGAACGTTAGGAGCTGGAGACGAGAACAGGGCTGGAACCCAGGAGGAGAATGGAGCACAGCACTGAGACTGGAGGTAGCTGCTGAACTAACAAGCTAGAGCCTGGGAAGAGAGTGTTAGAGGACGCTAGGCGCATATGGAGCAGAGGAGACCCCTCAGGTCAAAGCACAGTGGACACTGTGGCGACTGACATTAGATCAGAAGAACACAAATAATGTGGGCTTCCCATTAGGCCATTTTCTCCTCAGATGACCGTGGATCATCTTGGCCTGGCCTGATTGCAGGCTCAGCACGGGCAGGGTCCTGCTCATTTGCAATCCCATGGTAGTTTTAATTTCTGGCTCTGCATGAGGAAATGACTGGAGGACACAGTGGCCCCATTGTGTAGCTGGACCACATGGACCCACCACGTCATGGGTCCAAGCCACTTAAACTCCTCCCTGTCACCCTCTGGGTATTTCTTCCCCACACAATCACACTGCTAAGTTGTTCCTAGAATGGAGTGGGGCCATGACCGTGTCCGGACACCACATAGGACGTCACATGGCCATGGTAGGATCTGGAGAATGAATTCAAGCTACAGTGACATCCAGCCACAAGCATTAAAGCCAAGAGCAGTACTTGATAAGGAGTTCCAGGGCGACCTGAAGACAATAGTTATCCAAGAGAAGGCAAAAGGGAAAAAAGAAAAGGAGGCTTTTCTCAGCAGATTCTTCTGTGTTACCACTTTACTATCTTTTATTTTTCCTCACTGGTTACCAAAAACTTTTAATCCACCCTCGCAGTGGTGTTTCCTTAAAATATTCCTTCTGATACTTGTGAATTTGCTTCCAATTTGAATTTCAAACTGTTCCTCCTGGTTAGCTCATATCCCTGAGTTCTTATTGTCCTTTGCTGAAAGGTTTTCTTACCTGAGTATGTCACTGTCACCAGAGGACTCTGCCACTCTTTCCTCTCATTGGCAACTCATTAAAAGAGTTAGCAACTGGTACTAAGCCCAGGTTCAACTCGGGATAGTAGTATTATTAATACTTTGTTGTTTTTCTTTTGGTCTGGCTCCTGGTCTTGACTTGAACTGTGTGATTTTCAATCCATAGTCCATCACTGTTAGAGTTGAAAATATTTGTACATATGCTAGGTAGATAGATAATATATATATAGATACATATCTATGTATATCTATATAACATATATGTTATTCTAAACAAGGATGTGTTATATATGCCAGTTCTTTTTTTTAACGTCTTTTATCTTTTTTTAAAAAATAAGCCTAACACATATGAAAAGTATTGCTTGCCCCTATGAGGATGTATGAGCGAATTTTGT
This sequence comes from Halichoerus grypus, assembly GCF_964656455.1. Taxonomy (NCBI): domain Eukaryota; kingdom Metazoa; phylum Chordata; class Mammalia; order Carnivora; family Phocidae; genus Halichoerus; species Halichoerus grypus. The sequence continues at coordinate 59,531,103 of NC_135715.1, read as the reverse complement.
ACGATTTTCTCAGCCACTTTGTAAACTCTTTCAGAAGAAGACTCTCAACCAAATTCTCCAATCCCTTCTGAAGATAGGCAACAATTCCAACATCAGGCAACATCCTTTGAAACTCTAATTCCTGCAACAATAATGCCATGCATCTCAAACAGGCCTCCTACTGACGGTGTTTCAGTTTCTGAAGAACGTCCTTTTAAGCCAAAGCAATTTAAGTACAATCTAATTTTTTTGAACAACAGAATAGAGGAGGTTAAATTCCTGATCAGTTAACTAAAGAATTAACCACAATGTCACAGATCATAAACTATGAATTATATTTCAGTGAATTGTATAGTAAAAGACTTTCTTTTGAAACAATAAAGATTTTTTGAAAAAATCAGACATACTTATAGTAGAAAACTGACAACGAAAGAGAAAAAAGAAAATCTTCCATTATTTATAATATAACTGATTTGTTTGTTTCATTAGAAGTGATCACTAACAAATGTTACATGGTTGAACCAGATGACTCACTTAAGCAACTAAAGTAAAGGCTCAGTTGGCCCCATCCGTTGATTTCCCACAGAAAGTCAGAGCCTTCAAATTATTCCTACCTTCCTAATAATAGTACTGATAATAACACTCATAATAATCGTTATTATCAATTCAGTTAACATTTATTGAGTACTTATATTAAGCCCTTAATTTAACACTATACAGACATGACCTGTTTTAATGTTCAGGAATGTTTTATGAGAAAGTTATAATTATTCTCCCCATTTTGCGGATCAGGAAACTGAAGTTTCCCACAGCTGTAAGTGGTGGGGCCATGCTTGGTGATCCCTGACCTTGAAGGCTGTTCTTATTACCGTACCAGTGGAGTGTCAAACTTTAACAGCCATAAAAATCACCTGGAGAATTTATTCAAATGCCAGATTCTCCAGCTTCAGTTCTTGAAACTCTGATTCTGTAGGTCTGGGCTGGGGCTGAGGAATCTGCATTTTTGAAGCAGCCCAGGGGACTCTGATGGACGTGGTACCCCAGCAACACACTGCTGTTCTGTCAGCATAAATGCAGACACCAGAAACTGCCTGCAAGTAGTTCTCTAGACTCGATGTCTTTAACCACAGTGGTTCATAAGGTTTTGAGGGGATCCCAGACCCCTCTGAGAATCCAGTAAAAGCTGTAAGCCTTTTCTCAATCAAAACGCACCCAAACTTTTTTTGCCTTCATTTTCTGGGAGTTAAAAGCCCATGCACTTCAAATTAAGGACTCCTGTTCTCTAGTCTCTCTCTACCTTTCCATTCTAGTGTTTGTTGCCTCATTATTCCTACCTCTGAAATAAGGACATTTACCCTCCTGGCTGCCTGTTTTGCCAGCTTATCATGAGGATCATTTTTTTTTTTTTTAATACAGGGGTTTTAAGATACAGAAATAGAAACACTACACGTAAACTGCATGCTTACAACAAACTGAGAATTAGGGAAGAACTGATTTGAGTAGGAGAGGCTTCTAAAGAGAAACTCAGCACTGGCTAAGGGAAAAACCAGCAAATAACCATGAGCATAATCAGAATGGTCACTTCTCATTGAGTACCTACTATGTACCAGGAGGCACTGTGGTTTCTGCCTTAACAGCATCTTTTCTAGCACTCACAAACTCCTTGAAGGCATCATCACCTTTATGTCACCAGTGAAGAAACCCAGGCCGAGAGAGATTATGCAACTTGCCCAATAGCCAACAGCGAGTCAAGTGACTCAGATGCAGGTCTGCCTGCATGCAAAGCCCATCCACTCTTCATGATATAAAGATACATGCACCAGAGTCCCTTTCCAGCCCAGATGCCATACGTGGACCAGGTGGGGTTTCTGAGGCAAGTACAGGAATGGGAATGGGGAGCCTTAGCCTCCACTTTACCCTCTTCCCAACCATCCCCTTTACCTCCTGGGATAATCGTTTGCAACACTGCAATAGGCTGCGATCACTATTACCACTTAGTTGCCTTGTCCTCCCAGTGGAAGCTAAACAGCAGAAGGCACCAGACTTGCTTAGGTTCCTAGGGGCAGGGCCACCAAAGACAGATCTGCGACATGGTAAAGGCGAATGTCTTTCTGCTTGCTTTGTGGCAAGTCCCTACTATCAAAGCTCTTGGGACCAGCTGCATGAGTCACACTTTTAAGTGCTGTTCCAACTAGTAGGAAACAGCCTTCCCTTTAAATAAATTTCGCTTTCAGAAAAGGCTTTAAAGCCTATTACAGATAGGGTCATGAAACATTTGGCTACATGTAAATCCTTCCACAGCAAAAGGAAACCTCCTCATGGACCAGTAAAGCTAAAACTAAGTCCAGGAAAGTCTTAGCCAGGAGGGCCGAGAGATATCTGGTAGAAAAGAAGGCTTCACTCCCATTCTCTTTCAAAGCCACAGCATTCTTTTGAAGGACTCTTTAATAATAGGAATGAATAGCAAGAACAACAACAAAAAAAGTGTTAACTGAGGTACTAAGCCCAGAGGGTAGTCTGCTCTCCTTCTCCACGGGTCACCCTGTACTCCTCTGCTGCCTCAGCCCATCCTAATGTCTTTTCCTTAAGGCTGCTTCTCACATCCTTGTTTTACGGAATAAAACTGTAACCCAAGCTCGCCTCAGCACTAACAGATGTTGCAAGGAATCACTTCAGCTTGAATTCTCTCTCTCTCTTCACCCCACGAATCCTGTCAATACCACAGGCTTTTGTGCCAAAACTGAGAGCTCTAAAGGCACTATGGGGCGCCTGGGTGGCGCAGTCGTTAAGCGTCTGCCTTCGGCTCAGGTCATGATCCCGGGGTCCTGGGATCAAGCCCAACATCGGGCTCCCTGCTCAGCGGGAAGCCTGCTTCTCCCTCTCCCACTCCCCCTGCTTGTGTTCCCTCTCTCCCTGTGTCTCTCTCTGTCAAATAAATAAATAAAATCTTTAAAAAATATAAAAATAAAAAATAAAGGCACTAGCCACTTTCTGTAGCATCCAATGAACCTTCTTCAGTTAGATTTTTTTTTTTTTAAAGGAGGAACTAGCTCCATTAGATATCTCAGACTATTCTTGACCGGTGATTGGAGGAAACCTGATAGATCAAGCAGTTGCTTTTCTTGGTTTCAAATATAAGCTTTTCTGACCTAGAATTGGCCTGATTCTGTTATTTATTAACTCACCACATGACTTGCAACAACTTATCATACTTCTTGGAATCTTTTCTTTTTCTGCAATAACTTCCCTTAACTCCGACATGAAGGATCATGTTTTCAAAAGCCATAAAAAAGGACACAAACATAATGTTTTATTATAACGGCGATTGGTATTGCTTTTATATTAACATCATCCAGAGGTTTCTGAGACACCCAGGAGCAAAGGCTCATTAACAGACAAGGCAATGCTAAGCTCAGGCCCTAGATGGATGAGTTAGTAGGCTTGACACTTTTCTAAACATATCAGAATTTAATGTGTAACACATTCAATATTTTATTAAACATAATAAAACCTATAACCTTGGATTTCTAATTGCTCACCACTTACTAGAATACAGTGGGCAAATACACAATAGCTTGGAATTCAGGAACCAAAAGTAACACATCAGTGGTTTCACAAATAATTGTCTAAAGCTAAGGCAACAGCAACCAGGGAGGGCAACCTTTGATAATGCCTAACTCCTAAAGCTTGGTTTAGCGCTTCATTCCTGAGTCAGAGTGGTCAGGGTCCCAATGCAGAGAAAAGAATTCAATCTGGCAAGGTTAAGCAGAACCAGGTTTATTACAGTGTACTAAATAGCTTACAGAGCATTGGGAGAGCTAAGGAAACAAATTCGGAGGTTCTTCTAGGGACAGCTCCCAAGCCACACAGCAGAACCAGGCCACCGAGGTTGCTGCCTGCTGATTGGGAAGCTGGTCTACGGACACAGGACTGCTGCCATGAGGAGGAGACCTCCACAAGCCCTACCCTTGCTGCTGGCCCCAGGACTCGGCCAGGCCTGGGACCCTCTGCACTGGCAGTCTGGGGGGCCCTGTGACCCGCCTCTCAACGTGCAGGATGCTGGCAGCCAGGCCGTGGGGCCTTCGCCGATCCCCACCTGCCGCCCAGTCTTCCCAACCTGACTTTTGCTTTCCAAGTAAGAGAGCATCTAAATCCCACCACAACCCTGGCTGCAAGGGCCCTGGGAAATGCAGTCTGTAGCTTTTCAGCCCCTGCAGTCTAGGAAGGCACAGCAGGAGGCTGAAAAGGATGTTGAGAGATAACCCCTCATGCCCACCACAGAAGTCAAAGCAAAAAGACTCATCTTCTCCTCCCCACCCACCCGCCCACCAACACTGCTGGGAGAGATATTGGGAAAAGTGGGTGATAAATGTAGTGAGGACTTGATTATACAAATAGAAGGCTCAGAGGTAGCACAACTGTTTACACTAGGCTGCTTCAGAGGAGAAGTTACAACCAAGCTGAGGGAACTTTCCATCAGCTAGCAAAATTTAAGAAAAAGCGTTTTTGTTCTTCTTGGGACCCTCAGGAAATACAGGATTGCTTTCCCCCTGTCACTCTACTATATGCCCTACCCACAAGCCAGTGAGGGGTAACTTGGTAGGTTTTAAATCTTCTCTTCAGAATGAGGCAATCAGATAACTTATCCTGAGATTCACTTGCTACTATTAGGCAGAAATTCCAGACTCATTAAGGGCTCTACTAATAGAAAAATTATCTATTTCTTAATAAATATGTAGCCAAAATGACCTTTATTTCTGCAAGCAGAGCTGCTGTGGATATTTTACAGTAGAGTCTTTGCCTCGCCCAGGACGATGCTGTGTCTGCTACCTTTCAGCACCTTCTGTCAAGTGACTCCAAATGCCAAGTTCCCATCAGGCATGAACAAAATCCCGTCATGTGCTATTGTATGCCAAGTACAAGAGACACAGAAATAAAGGCAGACGTGGCCCCTGCCCTCGCAGGACATTTAGTCTGGAGACGAGCTCGAAGAAGGCGTTTGGTACAGGAGGGAGTACCATTACAGCCCTGAGATCTGTGTGGAATTCCTGAGAATGACCTGCTCCAGTTCCTCACCTTCAGACTCTGTTCCCACACATGGAGAAGTTTCAGCTACGTGAAAAAATCACCTCAGTGTTTGAATTTGGAGAGTCTTCCAGAAGAACACAGTAGTTAAGGGCACTACACAAACCAAGTGTAGTATTCCAGCCCCAATGCCAATGCTAGACAGGTATGTCTGCCGTGGAAAAGGGGGCCTGGAGCTAACACGACCACAAATGAGGTTCAGGGCTTCTGGTCAAGGTCCTGGTGTAGATTCACCAGTGGAAAAAGCCTCACGAAACTTGACCTCAATGACAAGTAACTGGCTACAGGTCACATTTCAGTTATCTTCCTGGGAAACAGGGATAAGAAGCAAGCCCAACTAACTTAGCCATGGTTTTCTTTACTGTCTGAAGAGCACCTGCTTCCATTTAGCTAGGGGAAAAAAACTTTAATTAAATTTCCCTCAAAATTCACGTGGGTTTAGATTAGGGAAAGGTGTTAAACAAAAAAGGGGGGAAGTTTTGCCAAAAGGATTTAAAAATAGTTCTTTAGAGATTTTACGAAATCCCTCAGGCTGCCATATCCCGCACACCCCCACCGCACCTCACCTCCCCCAGCCAGGTCAATTCCAGTTTGGTTTACATTTAAGCTGAAATTTTGGATGACATTTCATTATATCAAAACAAGACCAACTAATCACGTTGGGCTTACCTGGTTCCACACTGGGAAAGAAAGGGCCTAATTCCTGTGAATGAGACCTCCTTCCCCTCTTTTCAATAATCTTTATTATGCGTCAGGCAGTGCTGGGCACTAGAAGTGCTGAGATGAGTAAGATACGATCCCTGCCTTCCAGGAAAATAGCCTGCACCTCACAAAAAGAGATCAAGGAAAATTCCATCCAAGACAAATGGCCCCACCTGACAATGGTCACACCTGAGCAGCCTCATTTGGTCATCAAGCAAGTGTGGCAATAAAGACCAAGCAAATAAAAAAAAGGCTATTTGTTCCAAGCTTGCTACAGTAACGTTGTCAGCCATCATCATTTGCGTTTTGACAGAGACTCAAAGGGGGACATAGGAGTGGGAGAGCTTTATAGTGGAATAAGGGAAGGCCACAGGTATGACCTGAATGGAGGCTTTTAGCAGGTGGTTCAGGTGCAGGTGGTTCAACAGGAAGAAGGGCATCCTGTGTGATTGGTTAGGGGTGCACATTTGTCTTTCTATAGTTGGTCCTAAGTTGGAAGTAGGGACTGAAAGAAGGAAGGTGTCAGTTATTACCCAAGTCCTGGTTATTTGGGGCTGATGGTTACAGAAACTGTTTAGCTTCCCAGATTATTACAAGAGATGGCCACCTGGCTTCCTGTAAGCCTGACTTAGAGCAGGCTGGCTTCCTGAGATGTTTACTATAGATAAGGGGGTTGCATTCCTGGACTGGGTGCTGAAGGCTGTGGGCCAGAGTCCTATTTTAATGTATGTCCAGCAATTGTCCATCTGTATATTCACCCTGTCACAAGTCTAGGATTCTATTCTGTCCTGGCCCTCGGAATCTACTTGACATTAGCTCCCCCTTGCCATGCAAACGTCCCCAGAGCCACCCCCCTAGACCTCCTTAGTGTCTCCCAACATGCTCAACTTCTGTCCTTCACAACAGTGCCAGGAGAATGCTTCTGCCAGACCTCCTCCAGGCAACTTCTTCCTGCCGCGTTGCCCTAACTCCACTCTGTGTAAGATAAGGAGAACAAGCCCCGCCCACAAAAAACAAGCAAATAATCTTACATAAAGCAGCAAGTCTTTGAATCATACATGACCCTGTTGCAAGGGCCTGTTTATCTTTAATGGTATTAAACATCTATGACCATACGCACCCATTTGCAAGCATAACAGCAAGACTATAGCAAAACAGAAAATATAAACATTACTGAATGAAAAGGCATCTGAAGGACAATAATGCATACCATCCCATTCTAAATAATTTGCGTGTGTATGTGTGCATAGAAAAAATACAAAGGATAGACAAAAACTAAATAAGTTCTCCATTGTAAGATTAAAGGTGATTTTTTTTTAATTTTTGCTTGCTTGATTTCCTAATTTTTTTAGTCAACATGCATTTCTTGTGAAATAATAAATAGTAGAAGTTTTAATTTATTAAAATCTTATAGTATATTTTAAAAATAGAACACTCTCATAGCAACATGTCTGATTTATTAACAACTGCCCTCATGAGCACTTACCACTTCAATGGTTATTACCCTCATAATTACAACAAATCTACAAGGTGAGTGTTTCTATCCTATTTTACAGATGAGGAAACCAAGGTGCAGAGAGTAGAGGTTAACAACTTCCCAGGCCTATCAGACCCCTATGTTGGAGCTCCCAGCCACTATTCTATTCTGCCTCCCTTCTAGGACACATGTCCTTAAATTGTGCCTCATACCAAGTAGATGACCACAGAAACTCACTTCCCATCTCTAAAATGGGGATGATAATTGTACCTACCTCATATGGAGAGTCATAAGGACAAGAAGATAATGCACCTACAGAGCTAATACAGGGCCCAATGCCTAGGAAATGTTTAGTATGTGGTCATCGATGTAAGGGCCATTGTTCTCAGGGTTTTACGAAATACTCCAGGAAGGACTTTTATATTGAAGAGAAACAGCAATGGGTAACAAGAACCATTGTAATATAGACTTATGAAGAGATTAGGCTTTAGAATAAGTTAATATAGTTAAGAATGAGTGTGAAGGATTTTTTTTTAACTCACTCTTGGGATTATCTTCCTCACTGTTTGACATTTATCTATTTCAGTAACGAGTTATGGTTCACTTTGATAGATTAGTAAAACAGAAAAAAGAAAACGCAAAACTTCTTCAGGTAATCTCACCTGTGGCTGAAATCAGGTTGCTCTAGGCCTAGCTGCCAGGTCACCACAAGACACTGGGAGGCCATACACCCTGACTCTGACTTTGGCTGTCCAGTAAAGTCCTCAGGGAGTCTAATAAGACATCCTGATGCCCAAGCTCACCTCAGAGGTTTTGATCAAATTGGTCAGGTTGGGGCCCTGGCAATGGTAGGACTTAAAAGTATCCCAGTTAATTCAATGTGCAGCCATCTGAGAACCACCAGAACCTAAAGCCACAAGGAAATAAACAACTTCTTTGGGACTCAATTTGCAAATCTAAATATAGGTACAATAGTAAAAATCCCCACAGGCAAGTGATCTGTTTAAAAGCAATTAACACTTTCCTTGTGTGTGGTTTTTTGTTTGTTTCTGAGAAAGAGAGAGAGAGAGGGAGAGTGCCTGTGTGTGTGCACATGAGGGGGCAGGGGAGGAGCAGAGGGAGAGGGAGAGAATCTTAAGCAGGCTCCACACTCAGCACAGAGCTCGACGCACAGCTCGATTTCACAACACTGAGCTCATGACCTGAGCAGAAATCAAGAGTCTGACGCTTAACTGACTGAGCTACCCAGGAGCCCCAACACTTTGCCTTTGTTAAACACATTTGCATTAATTTTATTTTTAAACTTCCCACTGATAAAAATAATACCTAATATTTATTGAGCACTTATTATGTGCCAGGCAGGCTCTGTTGGGCCAATCCCTATTTTATGCTTTCAATAGTGCAAACAGTCTTAAACTTTAAAAGTGGTATGGGTGTTTAAAAGTATTAACTTAAGATCTGTTAAGATGAAATAAACTATTTTTTTCCTCTTGACCCAGGCTTTTTACAAATAGGCAGTTTCTGCTTATGGGCAATACTGTTTCATTTGTCTACTTGAGCCAATTGTCACAAAACCTCTGGACAAGCAGATCCATTTAACAATAATGAGAGGGAACAGGTCATTCTAACTCAGAAACTGTCGTGGTTTCCACCCAGAGGTTGATTTATCATAAAGCTGGGTACAGAGCCCCTCATTTACATGGCCCCTTCTAAGGCCTGGGAAGAATCACAGCAACTTTTTACTTGTAAATTTGTTTTATTTTTTCTCAAGGAGGGCTCCCCCATATTGTATAAGTTTTAAGCCCTAGCAAACCTGGATCTGTCCCTTACCTAGAGGTAAGTAGAGATGTGATCTGAGTTCCAGTTCAAGACTCTAACACCCAGACTAGTTCTAGAGCTTTCTAGCTGGATTCCTCACCTGCAGGCTGCTGGCTCTAGTCCTTACAACTCCACATGGAAGTGTCCTGCAAATACCACTGTCACCATAACATTGCCCTACCCAAATTCAGCAGTTCCCATTGCCTACAAAGCCCAGTCACCAAAACTCTTCATAATATGACCTCTACCTATATCTTCCATCTTCTCTATCATTCTTCCGTATTTATACAGTCTACCACCTTTATACCCTCTATGACATTTTATACCCCTTTCTACCCAATGTAACTGGATTTCCTTGTCTTTTTTTTTTTTAAGATTTATTTATTTACTTGAGAAAGTAAGAACGTGCACGAGTGGGAGTGGCAAAGGGAGAGAGAGAATCTTAAGCAGACTCTCTGATAAGCATGGAGCCCAATGCAGGGCTCAATCTCACGAACCTGAGATCATGACCCGAGCCAAAATCTAGAGTCACTTACCTGACTGTGCCACCCAGGTGCCCCTGGATTTCCCTGTCTTTGAGTGTGCCTTATTCTTTCTTACTTCCTTGGTCTTGTTTATGCAATTTGTTGTACTTATATTCATATTCCATTTAAAGTAGTCCTAATACCACTGAAGTACGTTTGCTCATTGATAATTCCTACCAATCTCTTAAGGCAATTTTCTGCATAAGCCTTCCTGGGCCAGAAAGCATCACTTTGTAAACACTAATCGTCTGCATTATTCATAGGATTCTTATTCTATACTGTTTGGAATTATAGTTGCTAGTATATATGTTCATTTCTCCTACTAATTTGTAAAATGTGGAATCACACACGTTGTTGAGTGAAGTGCCGTGCAAACTATAGTTTCTCAACAATTTTTTGAATATCTACAGTATCTTTAAACCAGAAAACATTTTGTAAACCTCTGTTTTTGTATAAATTTCTTGCTTTCAACTTCAAAGGCTATTGGGAAAGGAAACTTGTTCTTTTTTGTGGTTATAATGGACAAGGACTGCCTTTTAACTGGGCAACCTCTAGTCAGATGTCCACTGACAGCGTATGGCAGCCTCTGGGCTCTTTTACCTTCTGTCCAAAGAGAAGAGGGTAGAGAAAGCAGCATGGCTTTTTCCCAGTAAGTATATACAGACAAACTAGTCAAGCAGGTCCACATTCTACCAACATCAGCAGGATAATGAGACCACCTTCAGCTGTGAAGGAGAAAAGTTGCTGATAACCAAAAAAAAAAAAAAAAAAAGTCACATGAAGGGAATTTTAACAGCAAGTTGGCCTAACACTCCCAGCCTTTTGTATCTACCCTACAAGGGATCTGAATTTAAAATGAGCTCTGAGTAATTTAGCAAAGAGACTTATAATCAAAATCTGGAGGCTACAGTTGGGTTAGATTATTCTGGAACTGGTGTAATTAAGCATTAGTCCTAAAGTGAATGCAGTCTAATTGGAGTCTTGTTCTTTCCTCCCCTGAAAAATTAACTCTCACATTATCTACTTTTAAATTTAGCTATTTTGATTCTATATTTTTGAATTTAGAAAACTAATGGATATTCATGGAAGGGAGCTGGTGCCATGTAGAATTTGGAGCAGTATAGTCTAATAGCATGAAAATGACCAAAGAGGAAAATGCTCAGACTCAACTGCAGAATTTGTAAAGCTTGTTGTAAGGTTTTTGGAGACTGAAAATGTCACACTGTCTTAGATACTGAGTTTGTACTAGGAAACCAAAATTTAAAACTGTGTAATTACAGATTATTTGGCACACCCTCTCTACCCCCCCCAAATGAGCCCTTTCATTTGCATAAACTAAATAAAGGAGATAAATGTTTGTATGGAGTTGAGGAAGGGCAGAGTCTTGAATCATCTGGGTAATTGTCTGTTTTACTAAAATAAATCTCACCATAAACTTTGCTTATTTTCTTCACCCAAAATTAAGAGACCTGAATGTAATAATGGAATGAGATGAGAGAGGTTACATTTTCCTTATGTTTATGAGAGAGCTGCATCTTTCACCACAGAGAATGTCACTGTCAGGGCTGAAGAATAATTTTCATCATAAGCTCCCTTTTGTTGATTGCTTATAACTATATATACTTTAAAAAAAAAAAAAACTAGTTTCCTTTTAGTCTTGAATGTCTCAGACTTGTTCTCTACTCCCCAAGGTAAATTACTTTGGAGCAATTGAGCAAAATAGCCTTCAGAAAAAAATGCTATTTTTCACATTTAGTGAAAAGCACCTTTACCTCTAGTGTTCCTCCAAGATGTCTGAGTCTAGGACCTCAGACTTGGCAAACGGATTTAGAAGCACCGATGAAGAGAAACAGAGCCCAACATGACCCACTAGCTGAGTGTTTTATTTAAGATGCAAAGATTTTCATCTACAGATAAACTGAGCTCTGTAATAGGAGTATTTCTGCTCTGTGGTGAAGTCTACTAGAAACAAAATCTCAGAGGAAAAGGCTACCAGGTAAATTGAACTCACTAAAGTTTCCTCCAGACAATAACAACCAGTTAAGTAAGACAATTGGAATAATTCATCCTCTTGGAGCACAAAACACAAAGGGCAATATGAAATGTGTTATTAAGATTTTAAAAAGAAGTACACAAAAGTCAGGAATTTTTTTCCAAAATAAAAGTGTGGGTGGGAATTGATTAAATTTTAGAAGTCACTCTGATATGCTTCAGTCAAAAAAAAGAATTCCTTCCTTCCAGGATTCAGCGTCAGGTAGCAACTTTCAGTTCTAGCCACTTTCAAACAAATATGCAGGTATGGCAGCAGTTAAAAACAGTGGCCGTGAATTACATCCAACTGACTTCATCTTGGACCCTCCTCTTATGCTTTCATTTCTCATCTGGCACACAGACCCTGGTATGAGTCTGTTTCCCATGAGTTGGCAGACAGAACCTGGCACTTCTTTTGTGTCAACACTTGGCTTAGAGTTTGAGAAATAGCTTTTCTTCTCTGGCTCCTCTGGTCTTTATCTGTGGTATTTGACATCTGCCAATAGTTATGCTATACTTCTATACCCATCCCTATAGACACTTAGCTATATTTACTTAGCAAGACAACTTCAAAATACATAAATCATAAATCAAAGAGTAAAGACAATTTGAAAAGTCACTGCAATAGTGAAAGATTTTAACATTCCTAAAAGAGATTGAAAAAAAGTAAGTAAAGATACAGAAGATTCAAACAACAGAATAAACAAGATTGATCTAGTAAGCATGTATCACATACAAAATGACATTCTTTTTGAGTACACATGAAATGATTCCAAAAATATCCTTGAAGTAAATTAAGATGTCTCAACAAACACAAAGACATATCATGTAGACAAGTCTCTAACCATAATGCAATAAAATGAGAAATCAATAAAAAGAATTAATTCATGTATCTTGAATCTAAAAACACACTTCTAAATAATCTAATGGTCAAAGATGGATTGTAATAGACATTATGAAATATTTAGAATTAAACAATGCCTGTGCAGTGTGCAACTAAAGTGGTACCTACAGGCAAATGAATAGACTTAAATTCAGATTCAGAAAAGAAAGTTTGAAAATCAATAATTAATCCATTCAACTCATGACATTATTTAAAAAGCTACCAAGTAAACTGAGAAAAGGAGAAAAAGGAAGAGAATGTAAGAGAAGAAATTAATCAAATAGAAGAAAAAACAGTATCAACAAAATCAAATGCTCTTTCTTTGAATGGACAAATCTTGGGTGAGAGAGTGGAAGAGGAGAGTGTATATGCAGAATAAACAATATTAGAAATGAAAAGAGAGTCAAAATAGAGATATTTTGTAAAGGTTTATAAAATTATAAGAGAATACCATTAGCAAATTAGTCATTGAGTTTTAAAAACTTAAACATGATAGACAGTTTTCCTGGAAAAATACTGCAATTTCCCAAAACTGACTCAAGAAGCAGAAACCTGGAAGAAATGTATATCCATTAAGGAAAGTGAATCAGAGTAGTTAAAAATTTAACTATCTAACTATTTAACAATTTTAAAATGTCCCATATAGAAGTACCAAAGCACCAGAACCAGACACCTTTATAGGCATATTTTACCAGAGCTTTAAATAATCATATAACCTCTTTCTTATTCAAACTATTCCAGGGACTACAAGGCAGGAAAACCTCTCCAATTCCTTTTAGGAAGCCAGCAAAACCTTAACATCAAAACTAAGTGAAAACAGTGTAAGACAGTGAAATTATAGGCTTAATTGCTTTTATGAATATAAATCATAGATGTAAAACTTTGGCATATAATGCTAGCACCAAGCAAGCTTAAACAGGAATGTATGGATGATTTAATTATTATAAAATCTATTAATGTAAACACTTTATTAATAAATTAAAGAAAAAATCTCAATAGATACAGAAAATTACATGATGAAAAAAGTCAACATCCTTTCATAATAAAGAGTTTTAGTAAACTAGGAAGAGAAAAAACTTATTTCACCTAGAAAAAGTACAAAAAATAAGTTTCCTAATTTGTAATCAATGGTAGAGACATCTGCTACAAAGTTGGGAAATAATAAAGATGCCTGTTATTAACAACTCTTCAACTTGTGACCGGAAGTCTTCACCAATGCCATAAAACAGGAAATAGAAATAAGAAAAAGGTGGGGGGGGGTTCAAAATTGTCATTAACTGTAGAACATATTATTGTCTACAGAAAGGCCAAAAGAATTCACAAACCTAGAACTAGGAAGGTTCAGTAGAGTCACTGAATACAAGATCAATTAATTAAAAAAATCAAAGGCATTCCCATGCACAAAAACTACCTATTAAAAAACAAATGACCAATTAAAATATCTATTCCATAATAAATGGAAAAATCTTTTAAAATCTGCCAAATTCCTATGAATAAATCTAACAAAAGCAGTATATTACCTGAAAGGATGAAATTATAGAATTTTAATGAAGGATATAACAGAATACTTAAGTAAATGAAAAGGTATGTCATATTCATTTACCAGAAGGTCTCTCAACATCATAAAGATGTCAGTCCTCCCCAGATTAACCTGAAAATTCAAGGGAATCCCAATGAATATTACACCTTGTCATGAAAACTGACAGGCTTTTCCTGAATTTTATTTAGGTGAGTAAAAGTCAAAAATAGCCAAGACCTCCTTAGAGAAGATTTAAAAAAGGGATTTCCTCCATCAGATACCCAAAGCTACCGTAAGGCTACAATAATTAAAACAATGTGCAAAAAGACTGACAGAGAAATGGAAAAGAATGGAGACATCAGAAATTAAAACTTGTCAAAGAAAATATCTTTATGAACTTGGGTAGGAAATAGTCTCTTAAACAAGACATAATAAGCCCAAACCATAAAGGGAAAAAAATTGATAAATTCAACTACATTAAAAACAAACCTATAGAATTAGAACATTATTTTTCAGAAGCCACAGACTAGAAGATAGTTATGATCACTATAAACAAACAAAATATTAGTAATAAAAATATATAAATAACTTTTACATAAAGAAAAAGACAGGGGCACCTGGGTGGCTCAGATGGTTAAGCATCTGCCTTCGGCTCAGGTCATGATCCTAGGGTCCTGGGATTGAGCCCCACATCGGGCTCCTGGCTCAGCGGGGAGCCTGCTTCTCCTTCTCCCTCTGCCTCTCTCCCTGCTCATGCTCTCTCTTTCTGTATCTCTGTGTCTCAAATGAATAAATAAAATCTTTTTAAAAAAAGAAAAAGACAACCAACCCAATAGAAAGTAGACAAAGACATGAACAGTCAATTCACAATAGAGCCATGTGACTGACAAATATACATATGAAGGATGCCCAACTGCATCAATAATCAAGGACATGTAAATTAAAGCAATAATAAAATAGCATTTTATACTTTGAGATAAGCAAAAATTAAGAAGTCTGACAAAAGCAATGAGGGATGTGTAATAATGAAAACTCTGCTGATGGAAGTTAAAATTTGTGTAAACATTTATTAAGACATTAATTTGGCAATATCTAGTAAAACTGGTGATGAATATACTCTACCAGCCAGGAATTCAAATCCCAGGCATACATCCTAAAGCAACTCTAGCACGTATCTGTAAGGAATCACACATAAGGATGCTCATCCTTGCAGCCTCATTTATAATAGTGAAAACAATGGAAATCCTTTTAATGTCTATTATTATTGGATGGATAAATAAATTGTAATACATTTACTCAATAGTGCATCAATCAGCCGTTAAAATGAATTAACTGGATCTGTAAGTATCAACATGAATAAATGTCAGAAACAAAATAGAAAAAAAAGCAAGTACCATTTATGTCAAGTGGGAAGCATATCACATGACATAAATACGTACATGCATATGTATAGTAAATGTATAATTTAAAGAAAGGAAGAACACATACTAACCTCAAAAAAGTGAACGCCTAGCAAGGAAGGAAGGGAAATGGGATTCAAGGAGGTAAAATCAGATAGATGGCTGCTATGCATTGAAATGTGTCTCCCCAGAATTCATAGGTTGAAGCCCTAATCCGTAGGGTGGCTATATTTGGAGACAGGGCTTCTAAGGAAGTAATCAAGATTTAATGAACCATAAGAGTGGGGCCCTATTCAATAGAATTGTTGTCCATATAAGAAGAGACACGAAAGAGCTCACACTCTCTCCCCATGCACACACATTGAAAAAAGGCCAAGTGAGAAGTCTGTAAACCAGAAAGAGTCCTCACCAGGAACAGAATCAGCGGGCATGTTGATCTGGGACTTCTAGCCTCCAGAACTATGAGAAAATAAATTTCTGTTGTTTAAGTCACATGGTCTATGGTATTCTGTTACTATAGCCTGAGCTGATAACAATGGCAGAACATTAAAATGTGTTAAATCTAAATAATGACTGGATAGGGTTGTGTTATAATATTCTCTATGCTTTTTATTTTATTCTAAATATTCCCCTCACATATACTGTCATTGTTTAATCTGACTGATGCCACAAGGAAAACATTAGTAATTTTAATCACACTAGAAACAAGGATACAAAACTAATTCTCCCCTGGAGGTCATAAAAGTTTTACATTTCACTGAATAAAGGTTTCTTGCAGAGAAGGGGTACTTCTGCAAACTGGTGAGGTCATACTGGATGCCGCTCACAGGCACTCATGCCCCTCCTCCTGCACTGGGTCCCCTTGCTGTCTGGCCAATAAATGCCCAACAGGATTGACACCATCATTCGCTTCTTGTTCCATTCCTTGAATTTTAGGAAACCTGATCTGACAGTGCTAACCCCAAATACTTTCAATCAACCTCTTGACATGAGAGGAAGAAAGATTTACCATGCTATTTTTCAAACAAGAAGAAAAGTGGTATTGCTGTGTCTTACCCAAACACAGTGATACTAACTGTACATCAAAGCATAACAGCACAATGCCTTGCACCTAGTAAGCACTCAATACACATTTATTGAACCAAGAGTTTATGTTTTTAATATTACCATTTGATTTTAGTTCAGCATTTAAACATTTGCTTAAAAGTGTCTACATGAAACAAGATACCAAATAAACCAAGTATGTTTTGGATTGAAAATCATTAACCTAGAATGGTGATATGCTCTGTTCCACTGGTTCTCAAACTTTACAGTGCATAACGATTACCAGGAAGACTCATTGAAACATAGATTTCTGAGCCCCCTTCCCAAAATTTCCAGGGTGGAGATCAAAAAATAGAATTTCTAGCAAGTTCACAGGTGATGTTGATGTCACTGGGCTGGACATTACATTTTAATATCTATTGGTCCAGACCATCACAGGTGCCTGGAGAAAGTAAAGTACAGTTGACCCTTGAAAAATCCAGGAATTAGAGGCACTAACTTCCCCCTCCCACCATGAAGTTGAAAATCTACACTGAACTGTTGACTCCCCAAAAACTGAACTATTAATAGCCTACTATTGGCCAGAAGCCTCACCAATAATATAAACAGTCAATTAACACATATTTGGTATCTATATGTATTATATGCTGTATTCTTACACTAAAGTAAGTGAAAGAAAATGCTACTAAGAAAATTGTAAGGAAGAGAAAATACATTTAGAGTACCATACCGTAGTTACCGAAAAAAATCTGCATATAAGTGAACCCATGCTGTTCAAACCCATGTTGTTCAAGGGTCAACTGTAGTATTTTTAAAATCTGAATCTTATCCATATATATACATACATATACATTCATATATACACTCACATATGTGTATATAATAGAATATGTATACATAATACTTTGTATAACATATAGTAAGATATAAAATAATATTGCTATAATAATCTTATTTATTATACCCTTAAATTACAAATTAGTAAAATGAAAAATAATTGAGTGTTTATTATATGCAGGGCACTATGGTAATTGCATAAGATACATTACTTATTTTAATCTTCACAGCAACTCTACAAGGTAGAGTTATTATCCCTATTTTCACATGAGTAAGTTGAGCCTCAGAGAGGTTAAGTGACCTGGCCAGCTAGAGTGGTGACACTAGAATTTGTGCTTAAGTGGAACTCCAGAGCCCAAGCCCTCACCATTGCTTTCACATCTGAAATAACAAGTAGGCTTCTGGACCTAGCATCAAGCCACAAACCTGACACTGTTTGCACTCCAAAACACCAACAATGGGAGCGTCACATTCATGTCAAGAGCATGATTATGGGAAAAGGCACCACAGCACTTGCTTCCTTCCACCTGAAACTAACCACTTACCCTATGGAGATGAAAGACCAGAAGAAACAAACTGAAGACATTAGTAGAAGATCCAGGTACTATTTTCCTCTTGATCTCCCCAAACCACAAAACAAAGATTCCTATACTATACATTCACTTCCTCCCTCAGTCCCAGTGGCATCATTTGAAAACACAATAAAGAAAAGGACAAAACTGCATTTTGGGGGGAAATTATCTTAGCATCCTTTTGTTCCATTTTTTTCTGGTTCGTGAGCTGGTGTGGGAACTTTTGAAGTCTTTACATTTAAAGGGGACAGAAGTGAACACAATTGTTTCTTAGTAGTCCAGGAAGTGTGCGGATGAAAAAGAAATGAAGTAGTAAGCAGGTACAATATGAGATTGGCCCAGTCAGAAAGCTAATAAAATTTCAAGAACAGGGAGACTGGGAAGATTGAGACAAGCTGTTCTTTAAAAGGGAGGAGCAAAGTGTCATCTTTCTTGTAAAGTTGATGGCATATTCATTTTCAGACTTTTCTAGTTTTACTTAAGTTTTAAAGAAGGAAAAAGTGAAAACATTAAAATATTAAATGGACAGAGCAGAGCTTCCCATTAAAATAAATACACTCTGCTTTACTGTTTGGAAAACTCTAACGAGCTCCAGACTATTAACTGAATTCTGTCATTTTTTTAAAGAAGACATTGCTAGTACATTTCTAGAAGTTAGGTTAAATTGGTATCTAACTTAATTAATCTTGGAATTACAAAATTAAAAGAAAATATGCTAAAATCCTTAGGAAAACAATGCACCTCCGGTGTGGTAATCTACTTCCTTTTTGCCTGAAATAGGAGGCTATTAGCAATGTTAACCAAAACGGGAGTATTGCTTCAGTCTACATGGAGATCATTTTGCCTCTTGGCTGAGGATGTCAGCATAGTTGGTATTGATCTTGTGTGTGTTATTTGAGGTTGAGAAACCTGATATCTAATTGGCACTGACATTCATACATTGTTCAGGATTAAATTTTAACTTCATCCTTGATGCCTTTTTCTCACACTCTACTAGTAACTGGTAAATCCTATCAGCTCTACCTTCAAAATCCAACCCCTTCTCTCCACTCTCGACACATCCACCCACATTCAAGCCATTAGCATCTTTCACTTAGACAGTTGAATGAGCCTTCTTTGTGCTTCTGTGGAATAGTCTACACATGAGTGGTTAAAGTGAGATAGTGTCACCACATAGCTCAAAGCCTCCAATGGCTGCCCATCTCACTTGGAACAAAATCCAAGGTCATCACCGTAGCCTATAAGGCTCTCCTAGATCTGCCCCCAATTATCCCTCCGACCCTAATTCTTACCTCTCTTTAAGTTCTTTGTGTCTATTACACCAAAAGCTACCCAGCAATAACAGCACCATTCCTTGTTCCATTCATTCTCCTTCTTTCCCAGACAATTACATCACAGCTTCTCCTCTCTCCTCAAAACTCCAAGAGTCCTCTCCATTCCCACTCCCAGCTGATGGCCTTGCCCCCTATTGTACTGAGAAAACAGTAGCAAGTAGAGAGAGTTCCACATGCTCCCACCTCTGTATTTACCCACCTACCAGCATGTGTGCGCATTTATTCTGCCCTCCCCATGGATGCACTGGCTAGGCTTCTATTTAAGACCAACCTCTCTACTCATGCACTAGACACCCTCCTTCTTGCCTCCATTAATTCTCTCCTCTCATTTTGTCATCGATTTTCCCCTCTTTCCTAGATCACTCTCATCAGCATGAAAACATGCTATAATTTTTACCTTCTTAAAAAGAAAAACCAAAAAAAAAAACTCTTAACTCTGCTTCCCATATCTACCACACACAGCAGCAAAACTCCTCTAAAGAGATATCTGTATTTCCTCCCCTCCCCTTCACTCTCAACCCCACTACAACTACTCAACACAAATGTAAATCCAATGGTCACTTCTCACATTGTATCTTATATCACCCATTAGCATCTGTTGGCAGAGTTTATCACTCCCTCCTGGATATACTTTCTTCCCTTGGCATCCAGGATACCACACAATTCAGGTTCTGCTCCCGGCCAGTGCCTACTCTCCTCTGCCCCCTGGAGCGTAACTCATCCCTGAGCTAGGATTCTCTGACCTCATCTCTTATCACACTCCCCTCATTCACTTTCACCTGCCACACAAGTTGGCCTCTTTGCCAACTTAAATATATCAGTTTAGAAGTCCTTCTCCTTGCTCTTCTCTCTGCCTGGAATGCTCTTCCCTCAGCTCTTTCAAGTTTGTGTTCAAATATCACATAATCAATGCCACCTTCACTGATCATCCTATTTAAATTTGTAATATCTACCACCCTCAAACTTCCCATTTCCATTTATTTTTCTCCAGGGCCCTTACCAAATTTTAACATGCTACAAAATGTACTTATTCAATTTATTTTAAACCCTCCCTTTAGTCTGAATATGGTCACTTTGTCATTCAAAAGTCATTTGATAGATACCTTTAACTCTAGATACCTGCCCATAGTAAGCATTTAGCAAATCGTTATCATATTAACAAAGCTACAGCTTTGGCTCCTAACACAGAAGTTAAGACAGTTATCACTACCAAAGACCGTATATTAAAAAACTGAGACACACTTAGCACCCCAAATTCATGAGCAAAATATTCAATAATAAAATAAGCATATCAAGTTCCCAACAGATTGCTCAGAGCTGATTTGGTCAACATACAGAACCATTTCCATAGCCATGTTGGGAAACACTATTTTTGGAAAGGGATGCCACTCAAATCATCAAATGAGTTAATACCTAAAATAATTAAACGGGTAGAGAGAGTTACCCACTGAAACATAGGATCATATAGTTACTGGCCCTCAAATGCTTTCATTCCCACAAGTAGTTTATCTTAAATTCTTCAGGTCTTAAAATAGACATGGTCATTTTACAGAAGCCCAACTCAGAAATAATTTTAAGATAACACAAGCAGCAGGACCATTTCATGCCAAACTAATGACTTGAGGACATGCAAGGCATGACTCCTCTGTATAAAACCACTTCAGAGCAGGGGTCAAAATCATTAAACTAACGTTAGACTGGAGTCCCTGGGCCCAGTGTACCCCATGACTCCAGAGGATTGGGATTTGTAAGAAAAATACTAAACACAGAGACATGTATAAACACTTCAAAAGATTCTTTATACAAATGCCTTTTTGTCTGAAATCAAAACTCCAGAAAACAGAACTGTAAGTTCCACTTTTAAATGACAAGTAAATTTAGAAAGACATTCAAGAGTTAATTTTAAAAGAAAAAGAAAAAACCTCTCAAGATGAGGTATGAAGACATCAAGGCCTGACTTTAATGAATGTTAATATTTTAAATGTTCATTATTAAGGTTTGGTCCCATTAAGACACTGTCTTAAAAATTCAAGTTTAGCAACTTCTGAGAGCTTTCGTATTTATGTGATGAGTAATCTACCCCCCAACCCAGCCCAAAGCAATGTCCCTATTGAGGGCTGAGAGGCGAGTGCCTCTATGACCTAGCCATATGATGTCTATATACTGCCCCAGAAGAGGGGGATGAGAGCCACATTCACTGAGCTTTATTTTCAAATTTGAATATATGGAATGCTTAAAGTGTGCAGTAAGGAAGCTTATCCTACACCGAAACTGGCTAGCTCTTTACCATTTTTTTGTTGTTGTTGTTCTCCTTCTGCCCAAAACTATACTGTATGTCCCGCCATGCTTACAGGTAAGTATAACTGAGCCCTAGCCACTGAAATGTGAGCAGAAGTAATGTGGGTCACCTTGGCCTTAGCTTACAAAAATATCTCCCCAAGAAATGCCAGCTTAATGTAGATGGGTATGGCAATCTTAAAAGCTATATGTCAAAGGCAGCAGAGCCACAGATAGAAGGAGCCCAGAAAGGAGCCCTTAATCACTACTCAGAAGTCATTTGAAAGGGAACCAGTTTTAGATACTACGTAGATGATATAAAAAACCTTTTAAAGTTTTTTTTTGTTACAGTAGCTCATATTACCTTAAGAAATATCCTATCTTAGTTCAGAATGATAAGAGCTAATGAATTAATTATTCACTAACTTAATTAGTTACTAATGACTAATCCATTTAAGGTAAACAACTGTACACCAAGCTTTAACATCCATTGCCTCTAGCATTCAAATAAAACAGGTTTGCAAAAGTTGTAAACAGACTGATACCAGGGTCAGCTTTTCAGTATTTAAGGCTTTCAATGGGCTAAACGTGTAAGACTTCCATAAATAAAATAAAAACAAAGATTTTGCTTGTGGTTGCTACTGTTGAATAAAAGGACATACTGTCTTTTTTACTCTAATCTAGCTTCCTCCTGCCTTTGACCCTGGAGAAGTCAAAAGCATCCAAAAAAAGTAGAGAAAGAGAAGTAAAAGAGTTTTGAGGAACAGGAATCGGTCCTCGAGCAATGGGTCAGACCTGAGCAGGGTGAGGGGAGAAGTTTTAAATCCAAAATAAAATTGAAGTTCTAATTTTGCCAAGACAGGACTTTTAGTGTCTGAAATTATCTTAATGATCAAAATGAGAGAAAAGGGAACAAAAAAAGATGGGACAAGCAGAAAACAAGGAGCAACATGATAGATAAAAATCTAACCATATCAATAATCACATTAAAAATGCGATACTTTATGATACAGCATAAGGAATATAGTCAGTGATATTTTAATAGTATTGTATGGTGACAGATGGTAGCTACACTTGTGGTGAGCATTAATGTATAAATTTGTTGAATCACTATGTTGTACACCTGAAACAAGCGTAACATTGTGTGTCAACTATACTCAAATTTAAAAAATTTTAATAAAATTAAATTTAAAAAGTAAATGAATGGAAGAAAGAAATCAAAGAAGACACAAATAAATGGAAAAGTATCTCATCTGCATGGATTGGAAGAATTAATACTGTTAAAATGTCAATACTACCAAAAGCTATCTACAAATGCAATACAACCCATATCAAGATTTCAATGGCATTTTTTACGGAAGTAGAAAAAATACTCCTAAAATTTAAATGGGCCATAAAAGACCCCAAGTAGCCAAAAGAATCCTAAGAAAGAAGAACAAAGCAAGAAGTATCACACTGCCTGATTTCAAGCTTAGTATACAGTATGGCACTGGCATAAAAACAGACAAATAAACAAATGGAACATAAGAATCGAGAGGCCAGAAATAAACCCAAGCATATAAGGTCAACTAATATTTGACAAGGAGTTGAAAACACTCCACTGAGAAAAGACAGTCTCTTCAATAAACAGTACAGGAATAATTGGATATTCACATATAAGAATGAAAATGGACCCATATCTTACACCACTCACAAAAATTAACTCGAAATGGATTGAAGACTTAAATATAAGACCTGAAACCATGAAATACCTAGAAAAAACAGGAACAAAGCTTCTTGGCATGGGTTTTGGTAATGATTTTTTGGATATGGCACCTAGAGCACAAGGAATAAAATATAAAATAAACAAGTAGGACTACATCAAGCTACATCTGCACAGCAAAATAATAAATAAATAAAATGAAAAGACAACCTAAGGAATAGGAAAAAATATTTGTAAGCCATATATCTGATATGGAGTTAATATCCAAAACATAAAAAGAACTCATACAACTCAATAGCAAAACAACAATAAAATAAAACAAATAGCCCAATTAAAAGATGGGCAAAGCACCTGAATAAAGATTGCTGTAAAGAAGGTATATGAAAGACCAACGGGTACATGAAAAGATGCTCAATATCACTAGTCATTAGGGAAATGAAAATTAAAACCACAACAAGATATCACCTCATGCCTATTAGTATGGCCACCATCAGAAAGACAAGAGATAACAAATGCTGGTGTGCATGTGGAAAAAAAGGAACTTTTGTACACTGTTGGTGGGATTGTAAATTGGTACAACCACTATGGAAAACCATTAAAAAATTAAGAACTACCATATGATCCAGCAATTCCACTTCTGGAAATCTCCCTAAAGGAAACAAAAACACTAACACAAAAAGATTTGCACCCCCCATGTTCATATCAGCATTATTTATAATAGCCAAACCATGGAAACAACCTGTGCCCATTAGTGGATGAATGGACGAAGAAGATGTAATAAACACACACACACACACACACACACACACACACACACACAGTGGAATATTATTCAGCCATTAAAAAGAATTAAATCTTGCCACTTATAACAACATGGATGAAACTTGAGGGCATTATGATAAGTGAAACAAGTAAGACAGAGAAAGACAAATACTATCTGGTCTGACTTATATGTGGAATCTAAAAAGCAAAAAGAAAAATAAACAAACAAAAAAGCTCAGAGATACAGAAAACAGATTGGTGGTTGCCAGAGGCCAAGGGTGGGAGAAATAGGTGAAGGGAATCAAAAGTTACAAACTTCCAGTTATAGAACACATAAGGGGATATAATGTACAGCATGGTGATTATAGTTAATAATACTGTATTCCATTTTTGAAAGTTACTAAAAGAGTAAATCTTAAAAGTTCTCATCACAAGAAAAAAAAACATAACTATGTATGGTGATGGATGTTAAACAGACTTATTGTGGTGATCATTTTGCAATATATATAAATATTGAATCATTATGTTGTATATCTGAAACTAATATGTTGTATGTCAACTGTACCTCAATTAAAAAATTAAAATAAAGAAATAAAACAAAAAATATAAAGAATAAATAATAAAAAGGTAATCAAAAATGTTTAAGAACATAAGAAACGAAAAAATACATACTATTAGAAAATCATTGGAGGTAATAAAAAAGAACATTTTATACCAAAACCTATAGGACACAAATAAAAGCTATACTCAATGCAAAATACATACCTTTAAATGCCTTAATTTGTTTAAAAAGGCAGAAAATTAAGAAACTTTGTGTTAATAAATAAGAAAAAAATGACCAAATTAACAAAAATAAACTGGGAAAATAGCATTTATAAAGATAAAAGGTAAAATTCACAATATGAGAAACAACAACAAAAATAGTAGAAAGGATAATTAAATCCAAAAGTTCATTCCTTGCAAAAGCCAATAAAATAAATAAAACTCTTGAAAGCTTGATAAAATAAGAAAGAAAAAGTACAAAGTAAACACGATTTAGGAATGAGAAAGGAAACATAATCATTGATTCAGGAGAGATAAAAGAATAACATAAGAATACTAAATGCAACTCTCTGACAAAAGATTTCAAAGCCCAGAGGAATAAATTATTTCTCAGCGAAACATCTATTACAAAACCAACCCAATAAGAAGTAGACAATTTTGGGGCACTGGAGTGCCTCAGTAGGTTAAGTGTCTGCCTTCAGCTCAGGTTATGATCTCAGGGTCCAGGGATCCAGCCCCACATTGGGCTCCTTGCTCAGCAGGGTCTGCTTTTCCCTCTCCCTCTGCCTGCCTCTCCCCACTCCCCGCTCCCGCTCCTGCACTCAAGCGCGCACACTCTCTCTCTCAAATAAATAAAATCTTAAAAAAAAAAAAGAAATGGATAATTTTAATCAATTGCCAAATAATCCATAAAATGATCAAGATCTACTGTTTAAAAAGATACCAAGACTAAATGGCTCCAAAGCTAACTTTAAGCTGACCTTTAAAGAAAATTTGTGTTGTTTAAAATAAACCACAGAAAAATATATAAAGCTCCCCAATGATGCCAACATAATTTTCCTATTCAAATCTGATAAAAATAGAAGCAAAATAGAAAACTGTAAATCAATTTAACTTATTACTATAAAAGCAAAGACTCTAAATAAGATATTAGCAAAGAGAATCTATCAATCTATCAAAAGACTAAGTGGAATATATTTCAGCAATAATAAAGTACTTCATATCAGGAAATGAATGTATCCACTTGATCCAGTACAACAAAAAACTAAAAGATAAAAATACATGTCTTATCAATAGATACTTTAAAAGCATTTGGTAAAATTCAATAGCTAGTCCTAATTAAAAATAGCACTAGAAAAAAGTATCCAAATTCAATAAAGACAAATTTCTAAAAACTAGCACCAAATTCTAAAATCAGAAGCAGACAAAGATGACCAATTTCACATTATTTTTAACGTTATTATAGGTTTTATAGCAAACACTAAAAGAAAAGAAAATAACTAGCAAAAAGCATTGTTGTTAATTTTTAAAAATATTTATTATTATATAAGAAATTAGAATAAATAATTTTACTAATTTTAGAATTTTTTGTATTGGGATTTCTTGAGTTTTGTATTTATACAACTATACAGTCATATAATAGCAAAAGATAGGTTTTTTTCAATGCTTTTTGCTAGTTATTTCATTTTCTTATAACAAATACAGAAATAAATTCCCAGATGGGTTAAAGTTCTAAATAACAAAATTAAGAAACTGTAAGAAAATCTGAGATCTCACAATCTACAAGTGTCTAGAATTCATGACTCCCTAACATGACTAGAAACCCAGGAATTAAGGCTAAATTCATTTGGCTAAATAAAAACTAAAAACTTTTATATGGCAACAGATCTCATAAATAAAGATAATAGATAAAAAATAGATGTGGGAAAAAAGTATCTGTAACAAATAATAAAAGTTTAAATTAATATGCAAAAGTATCTTACAAATAGACAAGACGAGTAAACTAACCCAATAAAATGATGGACAAAGACAATTCACAGATGAACAAATCTGTGGTAAACAAAAGATGTACAAATTTATAAGTAGTAACGATGAATATGCTAATTACAGTAACAACATGATTATCACTTTACACCCATCGGACTGAAAAAATTTAAAAGAGCCACAACATCTATGGCTGGCTGAAACGTAATGAAAAGGATATTCTCATATATTGCTGGTGGAAATGTGAAGTGTTACAGCCTTTGGGGAAAGCAACCTGGTATCATTTATTATAATTAAAACACATACTCAGACCCACCCAACAATAACATTCCTGGGTATTCCATAAAAATAGAAGTATTTATTTATACAGACAAATGTAAAAAGATACTGGTTGCAGCATTGTCAATAGAGGTAGAAGAAAAAGAAAAACTAGAAACAAAAGCAATGCCTATCAATAGGAGAATGGCTTTTAAAAATTCCAGGCATTAAAAGTAATGAATTGGAGCTCTACCACATGACTTAGAGGATTTTCAAATGAGAAACTGTTGAATGAGAAAAGCAAGATGCAGAAGAACATGTATTATATGATTGTACTTCCATAAAAAACACACAAATCTTACATATGTATATTATGTGAGGGGGCATGTATATTATATGATTATATGAGGACAGATAAAACTATACAGAAAAAGATGCATTCGATGCTATTTTTTTTTTAAGATTTTATTTATTTGAGAGAGAGAGAGCACAAGACGGGGTAGGGTCAGAGGGAGAAGCAGACTCCCTGCCGAACAGGGAGCCTGATGTGGGACTTGATCCCGGGATTCCAGGATCATGACTTGAACTGAAGGCAGTCGCCTAACCAACTAAGCCACCCACGTGCCCCATTCGATGCTGTTTTAAAGCCTACTTGGGAGCCAGGGGGGCTGATGTGACAGGAAGGAAGAGGGTTGAAGCAAATAAAAAAGAAAAGAAAAACTTGCCATAAAAGGAGCACTTCATAATTTTACAAGTATTCATTTGAAAAAATTATGTATATGTGGGTACATATAGTTAAAATATGTATTCTTTAAAAATATATTAGATTTAAAATATTTTAAGGAAAAAATAAATACATCAGTAGAAAAATATTTTGCTCTTCTAGTGATCAAAGAAATTCAAGGTAAAATAATGAGGTATCATTTTTCCATAAAAGATTAGAAAAGATTTTAAAAATTGGTAACACCCACCAGCTGTGCGAACGTGAAGAATTAAATATTTTTGATGCTTTGTGAGTGTAAATTGTTCAAAACTTTCTGAAGGATACTTTGGCGGTATTTAAGAAAAGTCTTTAAATAACCACTGCATAATCATACAGAAATGCACATACAGAGTAAGTATTGTCATTAATGCCAAGAAGTTGTAAGCAAGTTAAATAAATGAAATAGCATATGTAAAGTGGTTTGCATAAGCCTGGAATATCATTAGCACTCAATAAATGTCCAAAAACAGGGGGACTGGATAATCAAGTGGTAGTCCAACTCAGAAGGGAAAAAAATAACAAAGCATTTAATAAGTAGTACTAGCATCCTGAAATGGAAAACAATGCAAGTTTAAAAATGATAATGCTGGGGACGCCTGGCTGGCTCAGTCAGTAAAGCATGAGACTCTTGATCTCAGGGTTGTGAGTTCGTGCCCTACGTCCAGCATAAAGATTACTTAAAAAAAAAAGAGTGAAAAAAATTTTTTAATGAAAATGATAATGCTGATCTACATTCATGACATAGACATTAAAAAACACAAGATATCATTAAAGGGGAAATAAAGTTGTAAGTAGTATCCACCTTTGAAAAAGCATTTATATTTGTGTAGGAAAGTATCTAGAAAGAAGTGAACCAAAATGTTAACAGTGGTTATCCCTGAATGTGGACTTTTCGGTTTTTGAGGCTTATTTTTTGGTAGCCATCCGTGTTTTCTAAATTTTCCACAATAAAAATGTACTTTTGCATAATTTTTAAACTTTTCAAAGCACAGCAGGGTGGATGAGTATTTAGAATATGGAATCAGAATCCCAGCTCCTTAACTTAATAGCAATGTGACATTAGGCATTTTACTTTTAAAAAAACATGCTTTTCATCTGTTGGTTAATTACATAGAGCCAAAATTACATAGAGCCACTGGTCATTCCAAATCAATAGGCATTTGCTGTACTTGAATCCATGGGCGGGGTAGAAAAGGGGGGTTGTGCTGACATTTGCTCACACTAGCAAAATTTTTATGTTGCCCTAGTAGGTATTCAAAAGACAGGATCAGACACAGGAACTTATGTGGTTATTTTCAAACATCTCATGACTTGAAAGAACAGGTGTTGGAGGAAACTGTGTCTATATATTTGCTAGGAAAGCATTCAGGTTTCTTTTCTAATCATGGAAAAGATCATACATTAATGTGACTATTACCCTTACTTTCTGAAAACAGCCAAGCAACCAGATGCATGAAACCCACATTCAGGAGAAATGAAGTCATGAGTAAGAGTCCCAATCATTCTAGCAATGAAGCTATTAGAGTTACATAACCTAAAGTTTCCAACACATTTTCCCAGGTCCACCACATACCTAATAAAACTTTTCCAAGGACTACTGAAAGACAATTCTAAATTCATATATCATGACCTTTGGACCAACTCCAGTGAAATACAGAATGTCCCTGATGGGACTGTTTATGAATGCAATTGGTACATGCTCAAAATTACTTTGGAAGACTAATGGAAATTTTTGATTCACAATTGGATAGAGAAAAGGAGGAGAGGACATTCAGTTCTGGAACCAAAAGATTATCAAAAATGAAGAGCAAGTAGAGAGACTGATACCTCCTCAGGAAGGACAAAGGAGAGAGGACCTGAATACATATGGAAGGCATCTGCCTTCAACCACAAGCATCTGCAGGAGGCATCCGCCTTCAACCACAAGCCCGGCACCATCCTTTGAAGGGAGATGATGGGAATCACTGATCTTTCTGATTTTCTTTAATATTGAGAGCAAATGATTCTGCCTCATGAATGAACAAGAGGGCTAAATACTCAGGACGAGTCCAGTGTGAAGTCAAATTAAAATAATGTAATCCAACCCTACTTAAAGATAAGCAGTCATCTCCCGTCTGGGCCTCCTAACTGGTCTCGTTTCCAATCTCACCTTTCTATGGTCTACCTTCTATATGGCAGCCAGTGTGATCTTTTTAAAACAAAAATCGGATCATGTCTCTCCCTGATGGCTTTTCTTCAAACTTAGAATAAAATCCAAAGTCCTCACCAGGACCTACAGAGTAACCATAGGTTTTAGTTTTCCTGAACGATCCTGGTTTACGGCTAATGAGGTCCTTCCCCCAATATCCCTTTGGCTCATTCCCTCACTTATCCAGGTGTCTGAGGAAACATTATCTCCTCAAAGAGGTCTTCCTTGACCTTCCTACTGAAAACAACTCTCTCCCCTCTCCTGCTTTACTTTGTTCCAAATACTTTGTCACTACTTAACATTATATCATGTTTTAATTTCTTAATTTGTTTGTATGTCTGACTGGAATTGTGCTTCCTGAGGGCAGCACATCATTGTCTTCACTAACACACCCCTAGCACTGGCCCTGGGGAGTGGCTCAGCAAATATCTGATGAACAAATGAATAAGTGAGTAAGTGATTAAAGGAAGGAAGGAAGGCAGGAAGGAAGGCAGGAAGGAAGGGAGGAAGGAAGGAAGGGAGGGAGGGAGGGAGGGAGGAAGGAAGGCAGGAAGGAAGGCAGGAAGGAAGGGAGGAAGGAAGGAAGGAGTCTTTGGCTCTGCTTAGCAAGTATTTACTCACTCCAAGTTTATATTAAACATTGCTTGAGCTAGTGATTTGTAGATGATGATGAATATGGACCATGACAAGTGCTACTGGTACACCATCAAACCAAATGTACATTTTACCTCTGATTGCTTTACTACTTTCTAGGTGTTATGAACATTATCTATGGACAACGTCTCCAGGACAAGCCCTGAGTATGGATTCCCAGCAGTCAAGGTTCTGTAGGGTAGCAGATTCCTTCAGCCCCACAGCACAGGCTCAAGGGTCTTTGCCAATTCTTGAACTTTACCTCTGTGTGTGTAAGCAAAGATGAGCAAGGGACTAAAAGAAAGCTGATTTTTTGCTTTTCATAAAAATGTCCTGAGAAGCACGCACGTGCGTGCGCGCGCACACACACACACACACACAGAAGTCACCAAAATCACAACACATCTAATTTCTGTCAGAGCAAGCCAAGTATTCCCATCGTAAGGGTAAGGTAATTGAGTCTCCATGACTTTAAGGGACATGAACGTGCTCATATAACTAAAAAGTGGCAAGGCTCAAACTTACAGATCCACATATTTGGTATCAAATCTATACTACCATTCAAAAAAAAAAGAGGTCAGTCTTTAAGGGAAATGCACTTTCTTATAAACTTTTAAAGTAGCCCATGCCCCAAAGGGGACCCACAAAGTTGAACAAACAACCTGAAAACATATTCTTGACTGGACAACAAATAGTTGTCAACAATGGCTCCCCAGTGACCCAAACTCCAACTGAGTCTTTCAACCAGCTCAGTTTTCCCAAGCTTTGAAAATAGGCTATAGATGATGGGGTCCAACCACACTGCAGCCCTAGGATTCTCTCTCTGGAAGGAATAAGAGGCAAGGTCTGCCCTTTATACTTCTTTTGCCAACATATAGTTGCTCTTGAATAATTACACTAGAGAGAAAAGTTGGCCTTCAGTGCAGCTCTCAGCGAACTTAGAGTTACCACTTAAATTACTCAAAAACTAGAATTTCTGTCTGCAGGCCTGAGAATCTGAC
The DNA here is from genome assembly GCF_964656455.1 of Halichoerus grypus. Lineage (NCBI taxonomy): Eukaryota > Metazoa > Chordata > Mammalia > Carnivora > Phocidae > Halichoerus > Halichoerus grypus. The sequence goes on along the minus strand of NC_135715.1, from coordinate 59,499,788 downwards.
AGCACCACTTCTACGGGAGAAACTCCATCCCCCGTGGGAGGGTCAGTGAGAGGCTCCCCGAAGTTCCTGTTTCTTCGCTCTATCTCCAAGCAGGCACTTGGGATCCCAGCCAGCAGCACTGCAGCACCCAAAACTGTTTAAGCCCTGGACTGTATCTGGTATTGTCAGACTTTCAGCAGTGGGAGGGGGAGTGCTCCACAGTACCGTCTTTCTCTTGAAAAGTATGAAGCTGGTGATTGTTAACCCTCGCATGAGGATGGCTATGGGGACCTGCTGGCTCAGAGTTCTCCTCGCCCTCACCCTTCTGTCTGTCTTGTGGCTTCATTGTCCCTCCAGTTCTATGCATGGTACATTGCATGGGTCTGAAAACCCACCTCAGGAGATGACTTTCTGGAGGTCCCCCATGATATCCACCAGACCCCAGGGTGGGTGGAGGGGACAGTTCCTGAGAGAAGGAAACATCCCAGGAGCCAATCTCTGCAGCAAGCCCACCCTCTGGGCACGGGTCTCCAAAGCTTTGAACACTGCCCTCAGGGATGACAAAGTGCATGCTAAGATCCAGGGCCGTTTAGAGCAACTATTTCCTAGGGCTGAGGAGGGCCTGCCTGAAATCCTGAACTGAGCAAGCTGGAGAGAGACGGAAGGAAAAGAAGTGCCCCAAGCCCTCACCAAGGGGTGCAGGGCTGAGACCCCACTGCATTTAGATGACAACATGTTTGTATGGAAATTCACACTCTTCAAAACACTGTGATGCATTAATGCATTGACTCATCCAGTGTGACCTAAGAATGATTGGAATCCCCTCTTTACAGTGCCCAGAACGGTGTGCAGCCCAGAGAAAACGCTGAATGAGTATCTGTTGAATAAATTTCAGGATGAGTGAAAAGAAAGGGAGAGTTGGGGACAGGAATCTGAGTGTCTCGCCTCTAGGTATGTGTGTGAAGGGATCTCGGTTCCAACAACTCATCTCTTGACAGCCTCATGCTTTGTCTAAGAAGCTGCAAGGCTATTAAACCCAAACTCTGCAATTACTGAAATAAATTTACAAAATAAAAGGTAGCTGAAACAGCACTGCCCTCATTTTCAGATTCCTCTCTGTTTTATATCTCTAAGTGAAGATACTACACTTGGAAATGGAACTACATTTTGTTTTAATGTGTTTTTCAAGGATAAAGGAATTCTGCTCCATGTATTTTCCCTAATTTTACTCACCTAGGGCCACCCTACTTCAATACATGCTTGAAAAAAATACACCCAGTGAATGGACATTCTATCCCATCTCCAGGCTCACTAAAATGCCTGGTCTCTGAATTACTGTACTTCTTATGAATATCTACTTCCCTTCCCATCCTGGCATTCACTCAAGTCAATTAGTCTTTCCTTCTTCTGTATGTCAGAGATTCTCCATCTCTTGTTCTCAGACTTAGGGAATTAATTGCCAAGCCCAGGTTCAGTAACAACCTTCTCCCAATATTATACAATGACAGCTGAGTGCACAAACTAAGCCAGATTATAACCTCACACCTGATAGTTTGCAAAGTGCTTTCACTTACTGCTATCCCATTTTAATTTTCTCAACATCCCAGTAAGATGGGAGCAGTTGTCCTTATTTAGGGGGAAAGGAAAGGCTCACTTAACACTAGGAAGTAGCAGGGTTGGCTTCAATTCCAAATCTCCTGAATCTCCGTAGGTAGCACCCCTGTGCCCTAGGCTATGTCAGGGTGCAATTAGTCCCCAAGCACATTACATGCTTGGTTCTCAAAGTGTGGTGCGGGGTATCCCCTAGGGTCTTGTTAGAAATGCAGATTTTTCAGGCCCCTCCCCAGAGCTACAAAATCAGAATTGTTTTTAACAAGAGTCCTGGCAATTTGTGTGCCCTTGAAACTTTGACAAGAACTGCCCAAATCACTTAAAATCCGGAGTGTTTACTTACTCTTCCCAGAAGCCTTATCATTTCTTATCTCCAGGAAGACAAGATGGGATGTTCTTTTTGCTTTGTATGCAAATTCAGCAAGATCAAAATAAAAGCAACCTCCTGTGCCCTATCAGTTATCAAAAACAGGTTTTTCACATCAGACACTCCCAGGTTATTTTCAACTTTTATTAGTTCATAAAATTGGGTGTTTGTTCTGTGGTTTCTTCCCTCCTCTTTTTTCTCTGGGGAGCCAGTGAACTTTAATAGTTATTATTCCAGGGCAGAGTTACTAACTCTCTAGCTAGTAAGAAGCCCACAAAACAAAGAGGTTTGTTTGTGCAGGTTCAAATCCTGGCTCTACCACAGTCTGGCTGTGTAAAATTTCTACCTTTCAGAGTTTTGTGAAAATACAAGATAATGTAATAGAGTACCTAGCACAGTGATTAATTTTTTGCAGACAATAAATATTATGTCACTGGCTGAATAAAGAAATGAATGGATAAACAGGAACTATGGGGAGGAAGGGCTTGAGCAGGAAGAGGCCAGAGGTAGGAAAGGGATAGTTACTAGAGTGTGTTTATTAAATGTTCTTTCCTGTACTTAAAGAAGAGGGGAAGGTGATGAAGGAAGTTTATGGTAATCCGGTTTGAAAACCCAACGGGCACTGAAGTAATGAAAGTCCCATGGATGTTGGAATGGGGAAATAACTCAAATTGTGCAAAAGTATCATAGACATTACAAAGTACTTTCCAAACATGAGTATTAGTATTACTGAGAGATGGATGGCAGCATTGTTCTTTAGATTATCTATTCTTTTACTATTCTCTTACTGATTACCTAGAGGTTGCAACATTTGCATTTTTAACAAGCTCTGCAACTAATTCTGATACACATTAATGTTTAAGAACTACTTCTACATTTGAAGGAAGAACCCAAAAATAAGTAAGCTAACAAATGTGGGAAAGAGTCTGCTTTGAGTAAGGTACAGAAAGAACTAAATGAGAAGTTACACGAGCAATGGGAAATTATAAGGCTAGAGAATGGGAAGGGGTCCCCAGTCACAGTATTCTCTTTTGGATTTATTGCATGGTGCTCTGAGTTATAAAGAAGCATATTCTTCTAGAACATATTTGAAGTTCATGATGCAAAACTGGCTAGTCTGAAGCTCTGCCACCTTCTAAACTCTACCCAGAGCTGGGCATCCTTGACTTTTAACCAGTTAGCTATGAGATGCAGTGTTGTCTTAACCATAGAGGAGATAAGAGCTAGTAAAGGTTTCCCCTAATGGAACCATTTGGTTATCCCACAGCATGTATACATACACTGTCTTTTGTATAATTCTCAGTATTTTTAAAGGAAAAAAAAAAAAAAAGGAAGTTTGATTAAAAAAAAAAATCAGCCTCACCTAAACCAGTTTCTAGAGCATTACAATTTTTCCTCAGACCTACTACCAAGGATCTATAAATTAAACTTGGCCCTAGATGATTAGTACCCAGATTCCATGTAGCTGGAGATAGTCAGGAAAAGTCAGACACTGTTTTGGCCCCCAGACCAATAAACTGGTCTCAGGCTACTGCATTCTCTACTGATGGATAAGAAGTCAATGGATATGCAAGTGAATTCCTTTTACATCTGTAATATTTTTAAATATTTCAAGCAAAGAAGAACTGCATGATCATTTTAAATTTTTTTAAAAATCTTTTAAGAATTAAATGGTCTTAAAACGGAAAAGAGAAGCCCAGCATTTTTTACATGTATAATATTTCCCCCAAGGAATCCCTGTAACATTTTATTCTTCTGTAAACTTTAGAAACAAGCCTGATTTATATCTATTTTGCATTAACCTTTAAGACAGAATCCTCTTACATGTTTGCTATCAAATACCTGTTGTTTTTGCTCTGTTTTGTTTTGCTTTGCTTTGTTTAAAGGGCTATTTTTAGTTTTTTCTACAATAATATTGACAACTGGGAATGGAGATAGGTTATGATTCTCAAGAAATCATAGGCAAATGCCTGAGACCTAGGGCATAAGCTAAAAAATAGTGACTTTAACTAGGCATTCAAAAATCTAGATAGCCAACAAGTGTAGATACCTCATCTGGAACGTTTCTCTTCAAAGACATACTTACTATTCTAGAAATCATATCACAGGACCACCCAAACTGTATTTTCTAAAACACTGTTTCCCAAAATGGGCTCTGGCAAACACCAGACCTACGAGATGCTTTGTGAAGAAAAAAGCAGTTTGTGAACAAATCAGTTTGCAAAGCTGTGTTTTCTGACAGTGAAGATAAAAATAGTAATTATAGCATTTAACTGAGACTCAGGGCCCTAGCCACATTATTATTCGCAAGTAAAATAAAAACAGCCACAGCGATCACTTTATTCATTCCAAAGGAAAGACATAGCTGGCATCGACATTTAAGAAGGACGAATCTTTCCATAGTATTTACCATAGAGGAAGTAACTAGAATATTATCTCCATCCTTATTAGCTGCAGAAGGCACAAGCTTCCTCTTGGAGCAATACACAGAGGTCTAGGCTCACACACAAATGCTCCCTAGCACATGTTTTTCCCTCATAGCATTTAGTATATGCAATTATTATCTTTTTTCACTTGTTTCTATCTCTTCAACTTAGAATGTGACCTCCAAGGGAGGAGGACCATGTCATTTGTATTTGCAGCTGACCTAGCCACATGCTTGACACACCACAGGAACAGATATGTGTTAAGAAAGTGAATGGTTGGGGCGCCTGGGTGGCTCAGTCTTTAAGCATCTGCCTTCGGCTCAGGTCATCCCGGGGTCCTGGGATCGCGCCCCGCATCGGGCTCCCTGCTCAGCAGGAAGCCTGCTTCTCCCTCTACCAGTTCCCCTGCTTGTGTTCCCTCTCTCGCTATGTCTCTCTCTGTCAAATAAATTAATAAAATCTTAAAAAAAAAAAAAAGTGAATGGTAAAGTTCCCTAATAAAGACCTGGCTTCTAGGATCTACAGTTTACTAAGAGTCATCAAAAGGATGGATTTTCAAGAGTAGCTAGAAAACTGCTTCATGCAAATGTCTAATATTCTACCTAAAATCATCAGCTTTTCTTACCAACTTCTCTGCAGGCCCACATTGTATCCACATTGGTCTCATGGAGTTTCATGAGTCATACAAAGTTAGGCCACTGATAAGGGGTCACAGGGATGCATCTGACTTCCAATTCTGCCAGCTAAGAATGGGTCTCTTTGTGCTTTATTTTGTTTTTCCAGGTTCATTGAATTATAATTGGAAAGTAAAAATTATATATAGTTAGGGTATACAATATGATGATCTAATATATGTATACATTGTAATGTGATTACCACAATCAAGTTCATAGATATATCCATCACTTCACATGGTTACTTTTGTGTTTGTGTATGTGTGTGTGTGGTGAGAACACTTAAGATCTACTCTCTTAGCGAAGTTCAAGTACACCTACAGTATTATTAACTATAGTCACCCTGGTGTGCTTTAGATTCCCAGAACTTACTCATCTTATAAATGAAAGATTATACCCTTGACCAACATCTTCCCATTACCCCAACCCCCAAGCCGTGACAACCATTGTTATACTCTCTGGTTCCATGAGCTTGACTTTTTTATATTCCTCGTATCTTTGTATTTTAGCTACTGATTGAGATTCAACCACTGGGGCATGAGGAGTAGGTTCTCCACCTAAGCTTTGCCCTTAGTCCTGGGTGCCTGTCCAGATAAGCCTGGGATCAAGACAAAATGCCCCATGGCTCTCAGGCATGGAAGAGTTGAGTTTCATGGAGCCCTGGGGTTGGGATGAAGGGGTAGTATTCCCCACAGACTGGCATATCCACACCGACTTGAACTGATTCCTTGCCTTCTAAAGTGGAAATTTCATTTGCTGCTTAGTCTTACCTTAGTTTAGCACAATTCCCATAAGAGCAAAGGAACTCAATCCAGAGGCCAAAGTGCTGATCCAAAAACGAAAGTAAAAAGAGTAATTATAATAGTCAGCACTTACCTGGTGTTATCCTAGGAGTCTGCACTTTGCTAAGCACTATGCATACATCATTATTGCATTTAATCCCCTCAAACATGCCATGATGCAAATCCTGCTATTGTTCCCATTTTACAGATGAGGAAAGAGAGGCATGATACCTACTAAATCAAACCATGGCAACCCAAGGCAACAATCATAAAGCACTACAGGCCCCTTTCTGCCTTCCATAGATCCAAAATACAACTTAAAGTGACAAAGAAGATGGAAAAACTGGGAACCTAGAAATATTTTTAACTTTTCTGGCCACCCAGTGGCCACCTCCAAAAGACTTTATTGTATTGATTTAGCTCATCTCAGATGCACATACCATAGGTCCAAATAGACTCGTATAACTGCATTAGTCATTCTAGATACTTTAATCCATTACTTAATGCATTACTCAGATCCTGGTACCAGGAGGGAATGGCAGGAAGTCAAGGTTGGTTATACATGGATGAAACAATAATAGTCTTGAAAACCCCTGCACCTGTGAAGAAACAGCCAGAATTTGAAAACATCTGACTGTCAAAGTTTTATAGCTTGTCATTTAAAATGCTTGCCACAGATCTTACTTTCAAGCACATAGTATCTTTGCATCACTGATCAACTTCTAAATATTCGTCCTCTAATTAGAGGAACCCCCAATCAAAAATGAGTCACTGACATTTTCCTCAGCATTTTGTTTCAGTAAGCCAGAATAAACACATGGAATTGTTACTATGGAGACCGAAGGTACTGAAGGGACCCAGCCTCTCATTAAAAAACTGACACACCAGCAGGAAAAAAAAATGATGGATGTTGTGGTTATTTTAGGGAAAATCATGTCCCAAATGTTGAGGTTAAGTCAGCCACCCCTTTTCCTCCAGAAAAAAAAAAAGAAGAAGAAGAAGTTTCCGATGCAAATGGTTTGAATTAATGCCATGGATATTTATAACAACAGTCTGGTTAAGGGAACTTATTTGCTATTCATCAAGCAAATGTCCCCTAGGATTAAAGGAGCCCAAAGAAAATATTTTTAAAATAATAAATAAAATGTCTTTTGGGGTGGGAAGCAGTTATATTTGTATTCAACAGCATGACTGCGGGACTGAGACCTCAAAGCCCAAGGCCACTGGGACTGGACAATTCTGCAGTGCTTTTGGAAGAGATCAGCAAGACACATGTAACCCAGCTGACGTGTCAGCAGTAGAGCGAGTGTTTTCTTAAGTTGACACCCCAAGTAGTAAATAAGAAAAGAGAAACCAAGAGTGGCCCAATACACAGATCTAAAATTGGAGAGGCACTGACTGTCTCTTTTTTAAACAACTTCCTTACTTGAGATTTGGAGAGAAAAGGTGGAAGGGAAGAAGCTTAACTTTTTAGCATATCACTGGAAAATGCCATTCTCACTTTTCAAAAATAGCACTAGATGAAGAAACGCTGTTTGGGTGAAGCACTATTATACAGTCTCCCCTCCTTCACGGTGCCTCTGGGAGGGAGACCCGCGTGCGCAGCAGTACAGAGAGCCAATACAGGGACCAAAATGTTATGAAGGGTCCACGAAGGCCCCGTGAGGGTGAAGACAGCATCGGTGGCCATGAGCAGAGGGCCGGCATCGGGCTCACCCTCCTGTCTGATCTCCATCTGGAGGCCTGACACCAGGTGACCGGGGACCCTCCTGATCCTGTCTTTAACTATGGATATTTTGTCCAAATGTGGATTTCTAAAAATATTTTTACTTTAAATATTTATTATTTACATAATTTTAAATATTGCATTAAAATAGTACTTACCTTAATTATTGAATTTTTGGTGTTCCCTTAAATTTTGTACCTGAGGCAAGTGCCTCACTGCCCTTACCCTACTGCCTCACCTCCTACTGCGGAGGTCCGTCAGGGGCCCTCAAAGGAAGAGCACCTGCTTTCCAGCCCAGGCACTGAGGCACCAAGTGCTGCCTCAAGACAGCATCTTCCACTTAGAGGACATCCCTTCTCTCAACAAATCAGTCCAAGCAGAACCTACAAGACACACGTCTAAACCGCACCTGAAAGGCAAGATTATAGCTGTGGCTTCAGAGCCCTGGACTCAGACCTTTGTCTGTCACTGGATCAGTCAGGTCTCCAAACTTCAGTTTCCTCCTGTGTTGACCTAGCATAATAAAGAAACCTACTTCCAAGCATCAGCGCAGGAACGCACCGGGGCAGCGCCTGCCAATAACCGAGAAGCGTGTGATCAGTGTCGGCATCGCTACTGTTCAGATCTTGGTTCCTCTGCCGCTCACTTCACCCTCAGAGTCTTTGTTTCCTCTTCTGTAACAAGAGGAAATAATAGTGCTATCTCTCAAGGTTGCCATACAGATTAAATGCTACTGTACAGGAAGTGTCTGCACACAGTGGTGACTATTACTGCTCGTAATCATGCTAGCTTATTCTTCCTTCTCTTCCTCCTCTTCCTCCCGCTCCAATTCTTCCTCCCATAAACTCCTGCCTCAGCCGGCGGGCCTCTACTCTAGAGTTTACGTAGTTAATACAGTTGCAGTGAGATCTAGAATCAACTCCCTCCACTGTGTGAAGGATCCTTAGGTTGTATATAAACATAAAAATCAATTTACTAGATGCCATGCTTTTAAAAATGTTTTAAGCTATTCAAACATTATTATTTTCTGCATACAATGCCAAATAACCTGTTGAATTGATTTTCTCTCTCTCTCTTTTTTTTTTCTTTTTTAGCTTAGTTGTTTGGGTATGCTGTAGACAGAACCCCAGACAACAGAAGAGTTAGTGTACTTCGACTGTTTATAAAGGAGCGGCATAAAAATAATCTTTAAAGCTAAGGGAATGTTAATATTTAGATCCATCTAAGGGAAAACAATAACAGTTTGTGATTTCTTCCCTCCTCACTCCCAGGGCAAACATTTTTAAGGGAGGGTTTTATTTTGTAACATAAATTGTTTTCTATATAACCCTAAAGACATGAGTGATTAATAGTGAGCTATAGAAAGAGATGCCCATAATTAGCAGCTTGGGTACAGTCAGATATAAACATATATTTTGTTTATGAAACATGTAGCTTGAAAAAAAATCACATCTTGTTAGATGTCACAATAGGGTCAAGATGCTAAGGAAAAAGCCATTAAGACAAAGATTTTTAAATAAAGTCAAAATCAGATAGACTACATATGTGCATACCTGTGCCACACAAGCCTGAGACAAAAGTTTATCCAAGTTTATTTCTTCATCATCATCAATATCATTATAACTGTTCCTAATTATTACTTGTATCAACTTTGGTATAACATTGTGATTCTGATCTCAATTTTAACTATATAGACCTTTACCAAATACATAATAACTACCTTGAAGGCAGATAAATAAATGCTTTTCATATAATGGGTCAAGATTTCATGACTGCTTAGTTTATATGGTTTATTATCACTATAATGGAACTAATGACATGTGGCCCTTACTGGGCACCAGACACTGGCCTAAATTCCTTAAATGTATTAAATCCTTTAATCCTTATAAGAATCCCTGTGGGACTGAAATTAACATCCCCACTTTACCGATGAAGACACTGAGATTTATAAATCTTTTTTTTTTAAGATTTTTTTTTTTTTAATTGAGAGAGATAATGATAAGAGAGCATGAGAGGAGGGAGAGTCAGAGGGAGAAGCAGACTCCCCGCTGAGCAGGGAGCCCGATGTGGGGCTCGATCCCGGGACTCCAGGATCACGACCTGAGCCGAAGGCAGTCGCTTAAACAACTGAGCCACCCAGGCGCCCAAGACACTGAGATTTCGAGAAATCAAGTAACCTGACCACCAACACATTTTATAAGCAGAGCTGGGATTTGAACACAGTTCTGTTGAACATCAAAGCCTGTCCTCTAAACCACTATACTAACCAGAAAACCACCCAAGTTGACAAGGTAACCTCTTTCTGTTCACCATGAATATTCACATATGCTGAGACCAGCCCTCCTCATCTTACTCCAGGCATTCATATGGCCCCTTGGCACATTAGGAAGATGTTCACTCAAGTCAAACAACAGTTAAGTTCCACCATTTTACTGCATTTGTGAAACAGGAGAGCAGAGATCTTGGCCAGGACTGCTGCATCTGGCCACGGAGAATGTACACTATACAAATCCAAAGGGAGCCATTCACAGAGTAGTATTTGCCAAGTACCCGCTGGAGTTGTTCAATATGGCAGCCCTGCCTTTGCTGCTATAAATGTGGTTTGTGACTCCTCAGCAACAACCAGTCAGTGATTGGACAGGAGAAGACACCTGACCAAAAAGAGCCAATCAGATGCTTGCTATGTGCACACACAACAGAGAGACACAAACGAGCCTCCCCAGTGGGGCAACTGAAGAGGCAGGAGAACTGGGGCGGGGCGGGGAATCAGATCACACACCGCCCAGGCAGAAGAAGCCAGGAATGAAGAGGGAGGGGAAAGGCACACAGGGAGAGATGAAAGAGTTCATGGAGTCCCTTAGAGACAGTGAAAAAAGCCTTATTTTCCCCTTTCCAAGAATCCCTTCAGACCCAGTTATAATTTTCTACCCTGGATTTCTAAGAGACTTTTGTGTATCCTTTCAACAAACCCCTCTTTGTTATTTGCCTGAGTTTAAGGGCATCCTGATCTTTGCAGGAAAGAGAGGTGCCCATTCTTGACCAGACATCATCAAATGGAATTTGTCATTATTATACAAAAAGCAGGCTTGAATCTCAATCCCCAGACTCATGTGTGTAAGAAATGTAACTTTATTTTTCTATAACACAATGGAATTTCTATTTTGAGAGAATATGCTGAAGGGATGGCAGAAGTTAATGCAGGCATTTTAGGAGTCTAGGGAGTTTGAGTAGTACCAAGGAAGCAGGGATGAGTATGGTGGGCATTGAGTTCCCCATCATCCACAGTGGCATCTGCTGAGATGCCCTTCAGCTGCCCAGTCCTGGTCATCATACAACAAATTCACTGCTGTCTGGCCCACCTCCCCATTTGTGCCTTTGCTTTTGGTTCCCCTGTGCTCCTCTCTGGTACCGAGGAATTCACTTACTGCTCCACACCATGCTGGGCTGTGAGAAACTGGGACCATTCAGAAACCCATCCACTTAGCTCAGAGAATGATTCTTCCCACCAGCCAGGCCATGGGAACCTGATGCTGTCCAAAGCCCTTCTTTACACAGTCATTTCTCCTCAGGGAAATACCCAGAAAGTGAGGCGCAGGTCCTGTGTACATCCAGCCCCCACAGATCTATCTGAGGCTCTAAAGTCATACCTCCCCAAGGTTTGACCTGGGTGAGGACTGGGCACCCATCCTCCTCAGGGATTATCCACACAGAAGCTTCTAAATGTGCCCCTACACCCCCTGATGCTTCCTACTCCATGGAATCTAGTCCCCCCTCTGAGGTGGGTAGCTTGTCCTCAGTCTTTGGTACTCTAGGCTCATCTATTTTTAATGTCCCAGGTTCTTTTCTCTCCTGTGGGAGTTAGGACTTTGGAACCCTAAAAGCCAAGATATGACTTTCATTTCCTGGGTTCATCCCACCTTTCCCAAGGCAAAGAACCCAGACTGGCCTAATTAACTGAATGGAAGCCAGAACCAAGTGACCCAAGAAAATACCAAAAAAAAAAAAAAAAATCCTCAGTTGATATTTCAAAATATTGCTCCACCACACTGCATTGGAACCGTTTAGGCTCACAGAGCTTTGTTCTGGCCATAGGCCTTGATTTCACTGTTCTTTTCCTCTAGGTGATGTTGGCCAAGCTGAAGTGGGGCACTTCCAACCTTCCACTAAGCTGATGCCTCTATGCTTCTGCCATTTCAAATGTGATCATGGTGGTGATGTATGCTAAGCCATTTATTTCGTTTTCCTTAAGATTCACCTTTACAGCAAGTGTCACACTGAGAAATCTGGGAGCAAAGTAAATTGTAAATGGAGATTTGTCCTTTTTCCTGGTTTCACCTTTTCTATGAAAGCTGTGATAAGCATTAAGAGAACTTTTCCTTTTCCTGCTAAAATAACTGTCACTCCACACCAAAAGGATCATAATCTATCATGCCTAATGTGCTTCTCCATCTTTGTGACTATATTAAATAATACTTCCCCTTATATATTTTATTATCTCATAAGAGTAAGAAAAACATTTCAAGGTGGACAATTTATTGGTGATATACAGAAAATATATCCACACAAAATACCATACTTTATAATTAAAAAAAAAAAAAATTTGTCATCCTGCTTATTCAGAGTCAGTATCAAAAGTGAGAGTTATATCTACACCTGATTTAGGCATTTGCTTTTTCTTATTTCCTAGCCCCAAAGAAGGCTGTCTTTTCCAAGCTTCCCTAAAAGGCCCATATCTTCATCTGGATTTCTTAACCAAATGGCTATGGGAGGCTCATTCTTCCCTTGACACATTCAACATAGATGCAATTGCATCTTGTTGGGCATGGGACGCAGAACAACTACGGCAGGGAATTCACAGGTGAGTGGAGGAAATGGAAGTTACAGCATGAGGTAAGATCTGTAACAGAGAACTTGCCAGCATTCGGTTCAGTCTTCTGAGATGTCGTAGAGCCAGTCTACCACCCTTCCCGCCTCCACACGGGTACCAGTTCCCTTCCTCCAGTGCATTCCAGATTAAATCCCCCTCCTACTAAAAACCTCAGTGGCTCCCCTAGAGGCATTTCCCAATCTAGGTTAAGGGAATAGTAGTTCCAGGAAATCTGAGAAGGTATTACATGGAAAGGGGGCCTATAGTAGCATAAATTTGGGAAGCAATGAGTAAAACAAAGTTAGAATATTCAGTTGTGTTGCGTTTTCAGGAATTCTCAGAGCTTTTATAATGCTCAAATGCCTAGTGTAGTGATACACTTATGCATATCCAAGAGGAAGAATGCATATTTACAGTATCTCCCAAACTTCTGACTATAGATCCCTTTTTTTTCCAGAGCATATTGCAGGACTAATATTGAAAACAAAACAAAAAACCTCAGAAACAGTAGCCTAAGGAATAAAGTTCAAACTTCTTAGCAAGGTATTTAAGGCTGTTGCCATCTGTCTCTAGTCTATTCTTACAACCCCATTGCTTATTATTCCTTTGTTACTCTACATCACACACCACCCTTGTTGGGCTATTAGTTGCCTAAGCAGATGGTACACTTTAACATGCTTGAGTTTTTACTTATACATTGTTCTGCTTACGATGCCTCAAAACATTCTCCTTTATCTCACTTCTCTCTTCTCCATCTGAACTCCTGTTTATACTGCAAAACCCACTCCATAGGGACTCATCTACCCAGTCTCTAAATCACTGTTCTATAACCATTCTTTGCATATTGTAGCACCAATCACTGTGTATTACACATTTCTCTGCTGCCTTCAATAGTTTATAAGTTCCTGGGACCTCCTCTTTGTATCCCCCAGCATCCGGTGAATTGTCTGCCACATGAATGATTATGTACACACTGAAAATTTCATATCAATTTTTCAAACATTTCACAAAATTCCCTTACTTCCCTTCAAACCAGACAAATGCAGGTGTGAACCTGGTGTGTACCTTTCTCTTAAATTTAGAGTCCGTGTTTGAAGCAGGATTCTTATCAGTAGATAAGCATCCATGACTACTAAAGAAGGGATTCTTAAGTCGCTCATTAAATCTTAGATTTTTCTTTTGCCCAATTATAAAATCACAAGTCACAATCACTTTAAAAATTGTATAAAAAAATTGCACATTATCTCCCTTTAAACAAAAAGGGGGGATTGTACTTTATGCCTTCACACTTTATGCTACAGTGCCTAGCACAAAAAAATATTTGTTGTAAACATTTTAAAAATACTGTGCTTGCTTTAGCAGCACATATACTAAAATTGGAATGATACAGAGATGACCAGCATGGCTCCTGAACAAGGATGACATGTAAAAAGTTATCCTCTCTGGGAGTGATGATAAGCCCCTGCCAAATGCCAGTTCTTTCCCCCAGTCCAAAGAGCTGACCTGCATGCTCCCTGCTATTCCCTGGGCTCATCAGGCTTTCCCTCTGGACCTTCCTTCTTTCGTATTTTCCTCTGCCTCCTAGTGCCCAGGCATCTCCAGCAAAGCAGAGACACCTACAGACTGGTGGTCTGCACTCATGTCCTCCTTCACTTGCCCCATTGCCCCTCTGCCATTTCCTCCTCTCACCAAGACTCAGAGGGAATTTGTTCATTTTGCCAATAACTTTCAAGACACTTTCAGTTCAGCAAAGAGGTTGACTTACTTTATTCCCTCGTGGGAAAAGAAACATGACATTTTTCTCATTATTAAAGCACTACTTTTTCTTGCTACAAAGGGAAAATTCAACATCATACAGCCCCCAAATGTAACTTTTAATTAAATGGCACTTTTCCTCCACATTTTAAAACCTTCTTTGGTGCGTGCGCGCACGCAGGCACACACACACACACACACAGATGGAGGAGGCAGGGAGTTTCTCACAAGGCTCTAAACACCTCAGTTCTGCATCCGGGGTCTTTCAGCCTCGGCCCCTGCCCTACACCTTCCCCTGCTTCCCACTGTTTTCCCATTCTACAGTCCTGACCCTGGCAATTTTGTTTCCTTGGCAATGCTGCAAGCTTATGCCCTCAATGCCTTTGTGCTTGTGATTTCTGCCCTCACCCTTCCAGGCTTCCAAACCCAGCTCAGGTGCTCCCACAGAAACCCTTCACTGACTACAGGCTGCACAGCGATCCCTCTCTAACCCACATGGTATTTTAATGCTATAGTGCCTATGTTTACATTTATTCAAATTTTTTCTAGCCTTATGCTCATTGACCCTCCAACCAGCCAGCCAGTGAGCTAGAGAGAGGGTATGGGCTCTGAAGTCAGCTGTTGGCTCTGGAGCCTAATTTCTGAGCTACGTGAGGCCCAATTTCATTATTTGTAAAATGAAGTAATAAACACCCACCCTTTGCAAAGTTGAGAGTTGCTCTGAGCATTAAATGAGGTCCAGCATGTGAAATTCCTCACCTTCTTGCCTTTCGTCAACTGTCTTCCTGCTCTCCTGAGGGCAGGATCAGATCCTACACTGGTTCCGGGGTTCATAGAATGCCTAGCACAGTAATGCAGGACATGATCAGCAGCAATTGTTAAAGTGCACAGAATTAACAAAGAGCTGGAAACATAATCTCAGTTGGCAAGGAAATGAGACAGATCTTTAACCACTCAAAACCAATGTGCCACTAGAATTGAAATGTAAAATGAGATAGCATAAAAAAGCAGACCAGTCATGACACACAGACCGTTTCTATGCCTAGAAAGATATTTTATTGAACACACAGAGAAAAGCAAATGTCCTGTTTCTAACACCTTTGGCAAAGGCTGCCTTGAGTCTTGCAGGGATATGCAATAAAAAGATGTCTCCTTCAGCCTTTTTTATTGAGCCCTGATTAGCTCAACCTTATATTAAATCACAAGGCAGGGGCTTAAAATACTACCATCAGATAGGAAGCACATTTCTTTAGTTTCTATGCAAGCACAAAAGTGCTGCACAATTCAGCTATGGTCATTTGCCAGTTGTCTCATTCTTAACCTTAGGAGACAAGACAAAGAGGTCCTTAGTTTGAGCCCTATCAGCTACACAGTGGGTGTGAGGAAAGTGAATATCTCCAATTTGCACGATTCCTATAATTTCCTATCATTGACTGGGAAAAAAATGCCATCCGTTCACTTAAGAGGTTCCATTGAAAAACAGAACACTTCTTTCTATTTACTTAAGCACCAAACTAGAATATGAAGAAGCACAATAAATTCTAAACATGGTGCACATCTGGTCTGAAAACCACAATCAATTTATTGCTGCATCTGAAACATTTTCAGCGACTGTCATATAATGTATTTTCACACATTTCTAACAAGACATTTTCTTGGAACCAAAATAGGCAGGTATATCTGTCAGTTCAATTTCTTGCAAACGAAAGAGAAAATTATTTGGCTCAGATGTTTGTACTGTCTTTGGAGCAGTGTAACTATCATATGAGAAGGGTATTAGTCAAAGATGCCAGGAGCTCAGCATTTACTTCCAAAGAGTGAAATTATTGGCTACACAGAAAAAAAAAAAAAAAAAAAAAAAAAGATATTCGCAGGTATGTACGCATCTTCCCTTTTTTCCCATTCCAATAGAACCATCTATTGCATTTACTTGAAAGAGATGTACCACAGTCTTGTTAAGCCCATCTATCTCCCAGTACTATAACATTGGACTCCCTATTAATCTTTTGATCTCTGCTTCTCCTAAAGCAGAAGTTTATTAAGAGTTTTATTAAAAATTAAAATGCAATCGAAATCACGTTAAAATGCTTAAAAGCTCTATATTTTCACCCTAACCCCTCATGGGCATTCGTAAGGAGAGTCACAATGGTATTGAATAGCCAGAGAAACCCACGCCCAATAAAGAGGGCTGCCAAAATATCCCAGTATTGGCCCCAGTGAAACCATTTACTGGCTCACCATTGGCTGCATAATCTGCCTTTAAGCACTTTCTCCTCTGTAAAAACCCCAGAGCTCCTTTAACAGCCTTGTCTCGGCATACAAAACTTTCAAGTGACTAACCCTTCCCTACCCAGCCCTTGAGTCCCTCACACCAGCCATGCAGCTTTGACCTTTCCTGATAACCCACTCAAAACACGTTCTGCTTGTAGGGCAGGCAAAAAATGCATGAAGGCAAGATTATCTGATCTTTGACAAGGTTCATAAATAGACTGGACATTGTCAACCCTCTTTCATACTTCTGAGCCTTTGCCTGTGTTGTTCCCTCCACCATGAATGCGGTGGCTGACTTTGCCTGGTGAATAACTCAGCATGCTTCAGAACTCAGTTCAACTAGGACTTTTTGGTGACACTTTCCCTGACACCCCTCCCTTTGCTGAATTAAGTGGCCCACTCTCTGGTATGAGATGGAGCATCCCATACAACGCTGCTCCAACTCCACCCCACCACACTCCAGTAGAGTGTAGGATGTGTCAGTATGCCTGTCTTCCCACCAGCCTGCAAGCTCTTCTGGACAGAACCTGTGTTATCTTCTCTGTATCGCCAGCACCTAGGATACTGTCTTGCATAAAGAAGGAACTCCTCAAATGTAAAGAAGGGACTCCTCAAATATACTGAATGAAAAACCAACAGCAGCAAGCCAGAAAAATCCTGACGGTGTCAGAATGGTTAAGAGCTTTGCTTGGTTCTCCACGAGCAAAACAGAGAATCTCAGAAAAAGGCAAAGTCAGAGTTTTCAGGTCTTTCAACCACAAGAGCTGTTAGTAAGGAAAATTCAACTGATCATATGGAGCTAAAGGAGGGGAATGTATGCTTTTACAACCTGGGCCTGCAGTCTTGATGTGAGAATTAGAGAAACACAAAAGAGATATGGAAAAGCAGCCCAGAGAAGGGGACTTATGGGATGGTAGTGAATGGCAGACGAAATGATGAGCACTCAACTGCTATGGGGACAGTATCAAGGTAAAGAAGCCAGGAAGGGGGTAAGTCAGATAAGGAAGGGGGGGGAACATACGGTTTACAAGCCATATTATAGCACTTAGAACGGCAAAAGATTTCTTGAATATAGAAAGAAGTACAACCAGGAAAAATGTAGAAAGACTTTCCGGATGTCAGCAAAGAAAAGGAGGAAACCAGGGGGCAGACCGCTTGAGGCCCATGAAATGAAGTGACCCCATCTGTGCGGAGTTGAACAAAGACGACTGCCCCGATGAACAAATATGAGGCTGATTCTGTACTCAGGTTCACAGTCTAGAATTCACACACAACCCCGAAAGCTTCCAGAGAGCTCGGTGAGTTCGAGCAGAAGCGTAGGTGGGATTGCAGGAGCCCAGAGCCCGCAGTGCACGGGAGCACATCGCGTTCTGCCCGCTCGGCAGCAGTGCAGGTGTGTTTGCAGGAGAATGTCTAACGGCAGCTGAAATAACCAAAAACAAAGTGGTGAATGGCTGCCCTGGGCCAATATGGGGACAAATTGGCAGAGCAGAGTATTGCTCTGCAGACCTCTCCAACTGTTTGAGAATTCTACCATCTCTCCTGAGGTGCCCTTAAAAGGCTAAGTGGAAAGGTAGAGCCTTTTAAAATTTTATGTGGTTTCTAAAGCATCTTAATTTTTAATAAAAAGTTCTTAATAACATTCTGGATAAAAGACTATGGTACTTACAGGATCCTTTTTATAATGCCAAAATCTTTGTGCAATATATGTATATATTTTTAAAAAGACCACGGTTTGGCAAATGCTGGTGGCCTTTAACACGATTATTCTCCTTCCGTTTACTCTACTGCTTAATGCGGTGGCCAAGAGCAAATCCATCCAATTCTCTGCCCTGACTTTGCTTCGTTTTGAGGTGAGGAATTTAAAGCAAAATGTAACACAGAGGTAATTTCCAACAGCCTTAGCCGCTGAAAGTGTTCATCCAGCCGATACTGTTTAACCCTGGCTTCTGACACACGTACCGAAGGCCGAAACATGTCTAGAAACAGGTAGCTAAGGCACATTTTTGGGGATGATGGCTATCTGGGTGTCAGCAACTACAACTAAATAAGACACCCACCCCTAAGTGTAGAATAGAATCCTGGCACTCTCTTGTCATTTGAGTAATGCTTTGCAATTTACAAAGTGCCTTCTTTGAGCCTTCGAGAAGTTCTAGGATTCACCCAGAGTCCGTGGCTTGGTGCCAGAGCCAGAAGCTTCACAGACTCTCTTCCTGCAGGTCCAGGCTCTGGGAGCATTCTGACTAGAACACCTGTGGCCCGAATTCATTTAGCAATAAAGTGTAGTGATTAATAGCTCAATTCTGGAGTCATTCAGAGAAGCAGACTATAAGCTAGATGGGAGGAGGACACAGGGAAAACTGCCAAAGCTAAGACATCAGCTGAGGATGGACTGAACACTGTAGTCAAAGGACAGCCCAGAAAACTTCCTCAACCCAGGAGAGAGGGGGTACCAGAGCATCACCAGAAATGAGTAGGGGGAAGCCATTTTGGAGAAGACCAACATTTTAGGAAGAGAAAACTGTATTTCATGCATCCTAAGCATTAGCGAATTGCTGAAAGCTCAGACCTACTAGAGTAGATAAATGTGTCATTCACTTAGAAAATGAATTACTTGGTTTCATCTTGTTAGCTTTTAGCGAGAGAGAAATGTAAGAAGTGCTTGGAGAGAACGACAAAGCTCCCCCCCCAAGACCAAACCCTGTGAAAGCAATGGATTTTTCCAAGTTGTTAGTATCCGATTTGTGCAATTAGATTTTCTTTTAGCTTCTTAAATTCATGTTGTGGGTTTCAAAACTCTCTTCTGAATTCAAATTTTGACTTTACTTCCAGGGATTAAGAAGTTACCAATATCCACACCAAACCTGAGGTATTGAATGTTACATTTATTCACGTTCACATTTATTCACATGTATGGAGCTTGACTTATTTTCTAACTGAAAGACACACTGATCCTACTCTATAACTTAGCCTTTTTGTACCTCAATGTTCTCATCTGTAAAGTAGGAAAATTAGCAGTACCTGCTCATGGGTTGTCATTAGGATTAAATAAGTCAATGTACATAAAATACTTGGCATAGTGGCCAGCATAATAAATGACAAGTAAATGTTAGCCATTATTCATATTCCAATGAGTGCTTTGGTTTCTATAAATCATAAAAAGTGATCCTTGAACACACGCGTGCAAGAAGTTTCCAGTGGTTTGTTAGGTCTATGAAATTTGATCTTCCCTGCCTTTCTTGGCAGGAATCTTAACTAGCTAAAGTTATTGATCCAGGTAGCAAGATCCACACCTCTACATGACTGTTTCCACTCACTGAAAATTTCCAGAAAGTATTCATTTCAGGCTGAAACTGTCCATGCTTGGTCTCAACCCAATGGAAACTCACTTGCATTGGAAGATGGGAACAGAATCCATCCCCTGATTTTCAATGGCTAGAGTTAAGGAACAACTAGACTTTTTTCTATCCCAAAATAATGTCTTATAGCTGAAATTTTAAAAACCACTAAACATAATAAGTTTAAGCTTCCCTTAGCCCTGAATACAATAGGTGACCACCTGCTTTAAAGCTCCTGTTATTTTTAAGATTTTTAAAACCTCCTTTGAGACAAAGCAGTCCCAAGTAGAAAGCTTTTTCTTTTATGTCCAAGTTTTTCAGCTGAAATACTCTACATTTTAATAGTTACTTCTCTGATTTTTCTCTTTTAACTTCATAACATATTTTGCAGCTCTGAGGTGCTGTTAAAATGATTCTGGAAGGTATTTTTTAACATAGATTAAATGCCAAGAGCCCTCCACTCTACCCACCAGACATATGCAGCCACAAGTCCTTCTCTTCATGATGCCAAGACCGTCGGATCCAGTGTTTGGAAACATCAGTTTCTCAACCACAGAGCAGGGCCTGCAGCTTATGTGTATACCCAGCCCCTTACCCAGTGCCCAATACAATGGATGGGTGAGTGGGTGAATGAACAATTGGGCATTGTGTGGACCAAACTAGCAGATGGTCTACTGAATATTTTACTGATCTGGGTATTTCTTGGAAATATTGTAACATTTCTTTCCTTATAAATACTTCATTTCTCTGACATGAAGGTTTCTTCTCTCTTTGTCCTTATTACCACCAGCTACCAGTAGCCAAGTTACAGAAGCAATGGCTACATATCTCCAAACCCATGACCACTCAGAATCAGAGTTGTTCTGGCTGCACAGCAATCATAGTCCAACCTGCCTGGAGAAAAGTGAATCTGAAATGAGACTTCTCTGAAAACCCTCCCCTCTGCCACACTGCCACAAACCAGGAATAAATTGTGATCCAAATCGGGCAATGCTTGGATAGAAGGGAAAGATGGAGGGAAGGGAGGGGAGGGGGATTTGATACAGGAGAGCAACACTTGGTCCTTCATCAAAGCAGCCACCAGGCTCTGTCAACTTTCCAGGGTTAGGGATGCAGAAACGATGGTCCAGGAAAACATGCACTCCATTCACAGGTCCACTTCGACAAATTATGAGCTCTAGTGAGCCTTAGGCTCCTAAAAGGCAAAAACCATGTCGTTTGCTACTTTGTATTCTCAAGGGGCCTACTGCAATACCTGGAATATAGGGAGGGGGAAGCTTAGGAAGTATTTGCGGCAGGAAGAAAAGAAGGACTGAGAGAGATGGGAAGAAAGGAAGGAAGGAAGGAAGGAAGGAAGGAAGGAAGGAAGGAAGGAAGGAAGGAATGGTGGATGGGGGGAGAAAGGAAGGAAGGAAGGAAGGGAGGGAGGGAGGGAGGGAGGGAGGGAGAGAGGAAAGAGTTGAGTCTCCTCTGGGGAGAGCACATCCCTGCCAGGTTATTGTGGCTACCATGACTTCCAGATGTCTTGCATTAACCTCTTTCACTCATTTGTGCCTGGACCATTTTCAGTTGTCTGGACAACATGGGCCAAGAGGAGGATCTGAAACTCATATAAATGATACCATCCTGAATTAGGTTGGTGAGTTATCTTATATCTCTTATGCAGGTGTGGTTTACTTTAAATATAGTGTATAGCTGGAGGGGGGGAGCAGGCATGGAATGCTATAAAACATGGAACTGCATTATTGAAAATCATCAGAGGCCTTCACTTGAGCTTTTGAGGCTTGTAGGCATGGGAAATTAGAGCCCTGGAGCATGGGATGCTATCTTCAAACAAGAACACCAGATTCTCTGATTAGGCTTCAAACTCTTGGAATCTCCTGATTGTTCATCTCATACTAATGATCTGGGAGAACTACCAGAAGGCAAGTTAATGATACTGCTGACTGGATTGGGAGGGAGCCACCTGAAATATTAGTAATCGACCAAAGTGAAGAAATAATTACAGGCTGAGTAGGTTAGAAATTTAATCCCCACAGTACTTACCCATAAGTAAATAAGGTTCAACTTATAAAACATTATGAAGAAAAAGGGCTACCACACACACTCATTATTGTGTACCTTAGAAAACTGGCTCCATCTGGACTCAGCTATGCCCTTCTCAGAGCTACATGCCAGTGGGATGGCCCTCAAAACAGCGTAGTCTCCAAACAGGAGATACTTAAAAATGTAAGCCCTCAGTCCTAACTCACCAGGACTGAACATACCATGCCCACCACCCTTCATGACCCAGTGAACACTGAGCACCCACCATTTGTCAGCCATTTGTGCTGGATGCTAGGATAGAGACAAGGAAGATCCCATCTCTGGAAAGTTTAGTGTATGGTGGCAAATGATCCTTAGAAGAAATAACAGGGAACTATATTCCTAACTTGGAAACTTCTGAACGAACTTTGGATTTCCATGCTAGGAAGTTTTGCCTACGTGCAAGTTCCTCTAGCCAAGCTTGTGGAGAACTACTTCTTTTGAGTCAGAAGACACCAGACAGGGCTAGAGAGGCCGTCAGCCTCTGGCGGGTGGCTGGCTTCCCTCCAAACTGTCAAAGAGGAGAATGTGACCTCTATGCACTGCTCCCTTTCTTGTTTTCCCTCCTGTTTTTGCAATAAGCCATACACCAGAATCACTGAGGGCACTTTCTATTTTTTATTTTATTTTATTTTAAAGATTTTATTTATTTATTTGACAGAGAGAGACACAGCGAGAGAGGGGTCACAAGCAGAGGGAGTGGAAGAGGGAGAAGCAGGTTTCCTGCGGAGCAGGGAGCCCAATGCGAGGCTCCATCCCAGAACCCTGAGATCATGACCTGAGCCGAAGGCAGTTGCCTAACGACTGAGCCACCCAGGTGCCCACACTTTTTAAAAATATAGATTCAGTCTTGCTGAATTAGAATCCCTGGACTGGGTGAAATCTGCTTTTTAGACAACTTTTACAGGAAATTTTTATGTCAAATTAGAGAACCACTGGGTAGTAGAAAGAGCACATATTTCAGAGCCAGATAAAACAAGATTTGAAATCCAGCACTGACAATTAATTGACATAATTAACCCTAGGGGACCTGATTTAATTACTTAACATCTTTGTGACCCAGTTTCCCATGCAGTAGAGTGGAATAATGCCTAGTGTTGTTACAAAATTCTAATAGAGTATGCAAAATACCCAGCACTGAAGCTACTAGCATAATCTCCTCCCACCTCCACTAAATGTCTGCTCCCAGAAAACATCTTATACATCAGTATTTTATGATTCGGTTCAAATTTAAGTCAAACTTCTCCAGGATTATCTTATGGATTTATCTCTAGCTATGAAAAGACGAGTTTTGTTCACTAATTTTAAAACTCTAAGAAGCATATTGTAAATAGGAAAGATTCAGGGGATTTAATTGGTTTTAACCATGGGGATGAGTTATGGGTATCCTTCCCTAGAGAGACAAAGTCAATTAAATTACTGGGAGCAAGAGGTACAAATCTAGGGAGAATTATAGGAAAGGAGGGAGGCCACCATTTTGTCCCCTTACATTTCTGTAATGAGTTATCCTTTATTGCATGATGAAGATGCCATATACAAAGAGCACTGGACTAGGAACCCAAAGACCTGGGTTCAAATCCCAGCCATGTAACTGTGGACAATTCTCCCTGAGTTCTCCCTGAATCTCAGTCACTTTCCCCATAAAATGAAGGATCTAGGCTGCTAAAATCCTACTACATTGACTTAAGGGTTTCATATCTTTTTAAAGTACAGAATATTCAACTAATAGTCACATAAATGAATCAGGAAGGTTCTAGCAGGCACCAGAGTATTGAAGAGCAAGGAAGACCTTCCAGGGAGGTGAGCACCTAAGAAGCACAAATCTTGAATGTCTCAGAGAAGTCTGATCTTAGAGTTTACCCTGAATTTGCCAACCCTTAACCACTCTGACACTCAAGTGAGTTGGCTGCAGCCCCAAGTTCTTGGTAAAAATAGGAGTGGGCTAAGTGTCCACATGCCACCTGTTCCTGGATGCTCCTGGCAGGAGGCAGCCAGAAAATACTTGAACTTAAACTTGGATAGAAATTAGCTCTTTCCATGATAAACAGACAAAAGGTAAAATTGTCCAAAGGGTTTTCTAAGAAAAGTCTGGAGAATATCATCAGGAGGTGAAAACCCACCTAACAGGGCCACCTAGGAGCTGCAACCACAATCTCTACCACCATTGACCTAGCAGAGGCTCAGATATCATGATTTTGGCAGAGTCCAAAGCTAGGTTACGCTTGGGTTGAGATATTCTTGCCTGAGCACCAGATGAGAGGAGCCATTAATAGGATACCTTGAGAAAGAAAGAATTGAGCCAGAAAAACCTAAAGAACATTCTACTTCATTAAGAATATACAGGCCTTGACATAACCTTCCCTAACTTTGCCCTTTCTCTACTCTCTAATGTATCTGAATTTCCTCCCATCTTTCCTTTCTTCTCTCCTTCCTTAAGGATGAAATGTCACCTAACCTAACCGCTTTGTATCATTCCACCCCACTGGCTCCTCTCCCCGCTGGCTCCTCTCTCCTGGATGATCACATCCCACCCTCTTCTTGATGACCACACACCATCCTGTCCTGGATGATGACATCCCACCCTCTTCTAGAAGACCACACACCATCCTGTCCTAGATGATCACAGCAAAACTGACTCTTCTCTTGGGCCTTCCTATTGGCTTATCTTCCTCTACACCTCCCTTAAATGTTGGTTTCTAGTAATCCAGCCTGAGCCCTTTGACTACTTGGTTACACCTTCTCTCCTCAGGCCATTGCATCCATACCTAGCGCCTCAACCACCACCTTCATGCCACAGACTCCCAAATAAATATCAGAGTTCCAAATTCAGTCTTAAGGTTCTGACTCTTAGATCTTAATTGTCCCTTTGGTCTCTACTTTTAGGACTAAAAGAAAATTGGCTTGAGCTACAAGAAGGAGCCTACAGTAGGATGCTCCTCAGAAGGCCATTTCCCTAAGAAGCCAGTCTGAGCCCATTTCCTGTTTTCCTATTCAAACCACTCCCCTGTCCCAATCCCACAGCTAATGAAGCAGTATAGGAAGTGGTGCAAAGGTGTCAGCACCTAAATTTGAATCCTATCTCCACAAATAGGCAACTTACCTAACCTCTCCAAGTTTTGTTGTATCATCTGTGCTGAGGGGTTTGTAATAATATCCACATCATGGAATCATTAAGAACATAAAATGAGATGATACCTGTAAAAGGTTTAGCACAGTGCTCAGCACCTAGAAAGAGCTCAATGTTAGCTATTATTATATATCTGTGGGTATTATACAAAAATGGTGATTCTCATTCAAACTTCTACTATCTCAATAGGAAAAAGAAATCCATTTCAATGCTTTAACACTTTGCCACCTCCATAGCTACATATAATCCAGATAGTGGGTGCCAAGTCCCGAGGCCACTGGTGGAAAAGGCTCACAAGGGAAAAGGGCTTTCTTTCTTTGGAGTTTCTTTGCTAAATACAAGATTCTCCTATCAACCAGGGTGAGCTAATTCAGGCCAAGCATCCTCCAATCAAGGGTGATGTTGAAAGGAAAGACGCATTAGTGAATTCAAACTGCAATAAACAAAGGAAACGGACATCAGGCAGAGTCAGGGAAACAAAGTGCTAAGCACAAGAGGCATGTTTTTTGCATAAGAATTTACTTTTGACAAATGTGTTCTACTCTGGAATTCTATCTTTTGCCCTATAATTGAAATTCCCTTGTTCCCACTCCCAATCAAAATGGGTGTGGAAAAGTAAGCTTGAAATCCCACAGGAGACAAGTGGCAGGAGAGAAAAATTCTTGACCAATTAAAACAACTCTGTCACTTGCATCACTATCCCCTGAAAAAGAAATTATAACAATCTGCCCACAGCTTCATTCTATATGGCTTCTCTGGGTTTGTGTGTTGTGTGCACTCATCATTGTTGGGCATATGCCTTCCTCCCTGCTGAAGTTCCAGCTTTCATTTTTCTTTAGAAAGCAACACTTAGTTCACTGGAGCCTACTGATTATGAGGGTACACAGACCCAAATGAATCACAGAAGCAGCCAGATTGCACAAATACAAATCCTCCGCATTGTGTCTAACGCCCGCACTAACCTTCTCATATAGCCTCTCTTCCCAGCATCCCTTTCCCTGATTACCTCACCCATACCCAAAGTACAATTAGTGCATTCAAACACTAGAGACAGCTAACAAGGCAAGGGAGAGTGCAACAAACAACCTCCTGATTCCTAGAATCTAGACACAACATTTAAGCAAAAGACATTTTAAAAGAAATAGTATCTGTAGCTAGTACTGTGGGGTGCCATCCAGATCTCCCCATCAACTCACTCCTCTAGCTACCAGGAGTGCTGGCTATTGATGGTACAACTGAGTCCCTTTCTAAGGTATGTCTTTAAGCTAAGGAGCCACCTCTCCCAAGTTTACACTCTCTTCCCAAAGACAGACAGCATCCAATACCTGGTCAATGTGGGGGGTTCAAAGATGAATGTCTCTGCCTAAATTCAGAGCAACTCTGAATGGCCATCTCAGGTCCAGCACTCCTGTACAGTTAATGAGTGCCTTTGTTTGGACTGCATTGCACTTCAACCTTCTTCTGGCCAATCCCCTCACGCCCAGTAAAGTCCTGTGTGCAAATCCATCTCACTCTTTGAACATGACCTAAAACAGTAGCCCAGACAGGCTAATATTTCAAGGTTCAGTGAAATTGATACTTCAGAAACTTCCATCAAGTCTTGAAGTACTCCTTAAGATCAATGGAAATGGTCATGGGGTAATCTTTGGTATCATACAGCCAGCCATCACCTTGCTCCACAATGAGAGGAATATTGGGCTGTGGGGAATAAGAAAGCTGGATTAGAGCCAACATGTCTTGGCTTTAGTCCCAGGGCTTCTTCAGTGTGCCTTTAAGCAAGTTTTTTAGAGCAGCACTTCTCAAATGATCAGTGGTGAAGGACCTTTTTCATTTTCAG
Source organism: Halichoerus grypus (assembly GCF_964656455.1). Classification (NCBI taxonomy): domain Eukaryota; kingdom Metazoa; phylum Chordata; class Mammalia; order Carnivora; family Phocidae; genus Halichoerus; species Halichoerus grypus. The sequence goes on along the minus strand of NC_135715.1, from coordinate 59,472,943 downwards.
TCTATCACAAACCAACAATATTTTTATATCAAAAAATATATATGCATATACACTTAATATATATTATAAACCGTATTTTTATAAAGAAAAATAAAATAAATTATACTCCCCACTTAAGTGTAGGCTGCACAGAGTGACTTCCTTCAGAAGAGTACACTATGGAAGGGGGATGTGGGAAGATAACATTGCAGCAGAGAAACATGACAAACACGACCTTATCCAGATGATCAAGGTCAACATCAACAATAATAAGTCCTATTGGCAATATGATGCCTTCATATGATGTGATGAAAGTGGCCCTTTTCCTCTCTGGTCTTTCTGCCAAAAACCCATAAGCCCAATTTAATCATGAGAAAACATCAGACAAATCCCAACTGAAAGATACCCCATAAAACTCCTGACCAGTAAGTACACTTCAGAACTGTCAAAGTCATCAAACCAACAAGTCTGAGAAAATTGTCACAACCAAGAGGAGCCTAAAGACACATGACTAAAGATAATGTGGTATTTGGATGAGAACCTGGAATAGAAAAAGGATGTTAGGTTAAAAAATAAGGAAATATCAGTAAAATATGAACTTAGTTAATAATGTATCAATATGAGTTCATTAATTGTAACAAATGTACCATACTAATGTGATATATTAATAATAGGGGAAACTTGGTGCAGAGGATATGAGAACTCTGTATTATCTTCTTGTTCTAAAAAATAAAGCTTGTTATAAAAAATAAATTAGGGGTGCCTGGGTGGCTCAGACTGTTAAATGTCTGTCTTCAGCTCAGGTCCTGATCTCAGGGTCCTGGGATCGAGCCCCGAGTAGAGCTTCCTGCACAATGGGGAGTCTGCTTCTCCCTCTGCCCCTCCCCCCCACTCATGCTCTTTCTCTCTCTCTCAAATAAATAAAATCTTTTAAAAATAAATATATACAATAGAATATTACTCAGTCATCAGAAAAGATGAATACCTATCATTTACATCAACATGGATGGAACTGGAGGGTATTATGCTAAGTGAAATAAGTCAATCAGAGAAAGATAATTATCATATGGTTTCACTTATATGTGGAATATAAGAAATAGTACAGAGGACAATAGGGGAAGGGAGGGAAAACTGAATGGGAAGAAATCAGAGAGCGAGACAAACCATGAGAGACTCTTGACTCCAGGAAAAAAATTGAGGATTGCAGGTAGGGAGGAGAGTGGGGGGATGGGATAACTGGGTGATGGGCATTAAGGAGGGCACATGATGTGGTGAGCACTCAGTGTTATACAAAACTAATGAATCATTGAACATTATATCAAAAATTAATGATGTAAAAAAAATTAAATATAAATGAATTTTTTAAAACTATACATAAGCCCTATTTTTTTAATTAGTGTCAATCAACAAAATATCTGTCAAATTTCTCTAAAATTTTTTAAAAGATTTTATTTGTTTATTTGAGGGAGAGAGAGAGAGCAAGCATGAGTGGGGGCAGAGGGAGAGGGAGAAGCAGACTCCCCACTGAGCAGGGAGCCCAATGTGGGGCTCGATCCCAGGATCCCGAGATCATGACCTGAGCTGAAGGCAGACAGTTAACCAACTAAGCCACCCAGGCACCCCACTATAAAAGTTTCTAAATGCTTACACATTCTGTACCTATATTGCCACCAACCAGTAATAAGTGGTTCCCAGACAGACACCAGTCTGAGGACCACACTCTGAGGAGCTGTCCATCTGATGGACTCATTTTCCTCATGAGTAAAATGAAAACATGGGACCAGAGGATCAGATCTTTCAGGTTTCCTCACAGATAGCCCCTGGAATGCTTTAAGTGATCACCTTTTGCAAAATAATAGGTACTCAGAACCTGATGCCTAGAACAAGCCCCTTCTCCATGACAATGGCATAAGGTAAGCACTCTCCAGCTCTATAAACAGCTATTTTCTCCCAAAATTTCTTTAACTCAAACAGCACAAATCTCTGGGCTTTTTTTTTTTTTTTTTTTTCCAATCCAGAACTAGAAAAGGAAGAAATGAAACATAAAAGTAATACTACATGTTCAGATTGTCACAGATGGTCCTCAAGCCAGGGTAGTAAGTGTTCCTTTTCTCTCTCTCCTTCTCTCTCTCTCAGAAGCCCTAGAAAACCAAGAGAAGCCTCTTGTGCCAGGAGATTGTTGGAGTCATAACTCAGCAGTAATTGGCCAGGAACCAAAGGTCTGTCAGCAAACCATGAATTGTCAGAGTTGAGACAGGGTATACTATGAGAGAAGACACGCCACAGACTGGGAAGTTGGTAAAATAAGTGGAAAGCTAACCTTCCAATGAGCAAGAAGGAGGGGAAAAAATGGTAGTTGAAAAACAGATGGTATCAACCTGTCCCATCAAATTGGTTTTTGAGATATCAATGGGTGGTTTCAAAACAACCCAGAGAAACAATTATACATCTGAGAGGGCCAGAGATGATTCAATTTCTTGTGCGTCTTGGAAAGCCTAAAGTTCATGCCCACAACTGAAGCCCCAAGAAACAGGAAGCAGACATAGCAAAAGCCAGCAGGGAATTTGAACCATGAACATATGCCAGTACTCAACCACGATGAGTGAGAATGAATGATATTTAAATATTGGAATTTGGGGAAGAATTTAAATACTGAAACACTTAGGTTCCATTGACTATTCATATATTATCTCCTATTAATTAGATTTTATTTATTTACTTATTTATTTATCTATCTATCTATCTATCTATCTATTTATTTGAGAGAGAGTGAGAGACCATGGCGGGTGAGGGACAAAGGGACCCTGTGCTGAGCATGGAGCCCATCGTGGGGGTCAGTCTCATGACCCTGAGATCATGACCTGAGCCAAAAATCAAGAGTCTGACATTTAACTGACTGAGCCACCTAGGCACCCCTAGATACTATTTCTTAATTAAACTTCTATTCTAATTCCTCTGTGCTCCATCTCCTAGCAATAGAGTTGGTCTAGATATTTGACCTATAGTTCAGAATTTCTAGAGATGGGCTATGTTGCAAAGATAATATTCCACAAGAATAATTCATTAGTCAGAGTATGCTAATTGCTATAATAAATAAGCTCAAATCTCAAAATTCTAGTAGCTTTACACATCAAAGGTGGTTCAACACAGTCAGCAATAAGAGCTCTGCTCCAGGTGGTCATTCAGGAACCAGTTCCTCCCAATGTCGCGGCTCCTCCATCTTAAACACAAACCAGTGGAGGTGGATATGGGAGTGGAGAATGGCAAAAGCCCATCCATTCCTACCTGCCTTTGTCTCGAAAGGACATAATCACCTTTGTTTACGTTCCATTGGCAAGAACTAGCCACATGACCTCACTAGATACAGGAGTGCTGGGAAATAGTTTGACTATGTGCCCAGGAAGAAGAAACCAGTTTGGTGAGCCCTGAGGCAGATGCCAGGAGTAATTATAAGAGGAACTCCCAGAAAGCCGCCCAAACTTGTTGGTCTTCAATATTTTCACATATCTCAGATAATAACATCCTAGAAAACATGGGCACTGTCTGGACAATTTTCTTACCAGCACTTGAGTCAGTGCCTCATCTGTTAACACTTAGTCATAGGATTAAAAGTGTGTGGAGTTTGACTGCCTTTATTTAAATCCAGATTCTGCTACTTGCATCCTATGCAACCAACCTGGGATAGGTTATAAATCCTCTTGGCACTTCAGTTGTCCCATTTATAAAATAAGGATATTGGTACTTATTTCATAAGATTGTGAAGTTTAAATAAGATAATTCTTATAACATACTCAGCATAGTGCCCAGCACATGACTTTTTAACATTTGTTAAATATTTTCTATATGCCCAGGAATACCATAAGGGCTTTGCATCAGTAAACAACACTCAACAATAACCAAATGAGGTAGGAACAGTTTTCTCCATTTTACATATAGAAAAACAGGTCTAGAGGAATTAACCCACCCCAAGTCATACAACTAGTAAGTGGAAAAGCTGGATTTAGAGTTCAATCTATCATCTCCAGCCTCTCAAATAATATTCCCAGTGGTCATTGCTATTTTAGCATCTTTATTGAAGTATAATTGACATACAATAAACTGCATATATTTAAGATGTACAGTCTAAGTTTTGGCATATTATACACCTGTGAAACTGTCACCACAATCAAGTCATGAACATATCTATCGCCCCCCAAGAATTTCTTTAAGCACTGATTGTTGAAAAGGCCACCCTTTCTCCAATGAATTGCCTTTGCATCTTTATCAAATATCAATTGGCCCTAGATATGTGGATTAATTTTTCCACTATATCCATTGACATTTGTCCATCTTGACATGAGTCCTCCAACTTTGTTCTTTTTCAAAGTTGTTTGGCTATTCTAAAGTCTTTGCACTTCTATATAAATTTTAGATCAGCCTCTTAATTTCTAAAAATAAATAAATAAAAATTAAAATAAAGCCTGTTTTGAATCTGTAGATCAATTTGGGGAAAATTAACCACTTAACAATATTGAGTGTCCCAACCCAAGAATTCAGTATATCTATTTATTTAGCTATTCCTTAATTTCTCTCAGCAAAGTTTGGTTGTTCAGAGTACACAGATATTGCTATTATTTTAATAACTCCTCTCATGTCCATATTATTTCTCTACCTGACTGTATCAAAGAGATTTTATCAAAGAGACATTATCATTCATTCATTAACATTCTTCTTGTGTCCTCACTGAGCTTCCATTTTCTCATCTGTAAAGAGAGAACAGAAACACCTACCTCACAGAGTTGGACACAAAATTGCACATGTAAATCAACTAACATCTGTGCCTGTTGCACAATGCAACTGGTCTGTTTATAGGGTTAATAAATTTTATTTAATAAAAAGACAAAGAGGAAAATAGAGGAGTTATAAGGACGAGTCAACAAAGTGCGGGTTCAAAGCAAAAGACATCTGAACTGATAAGATAGAGACTAATGAAGGAACCAATGACCACAGCAGCAGAAACTGCTCATAAATTAACCCCACGACTCAGATAACCAAATGAGGGGCCGCTGTGGCAAAAGCATCAATTCTCATGGCTAGACAGAGAACACATAGTAGGAAACTGCTGCATGTACTTACATTAAGAGATTAGCTGGTGATGTTCTAATTTTAGGAATGAGATTTATAAAGGATTACAAAGCAAACCAGAGACGGAGCCCAAATATGTAGCAATGTACATCCTCTGTATATCTGGGCAGCCAATAACTTTCTCCATGCCCTGGTAAGAACTGAATAAAGCTGACATGGCATGCTTTAAAATATCTTAACTTCTTTTTATCTGGGCATGTAAGAAAGGTCACAGCCACCAGGAAAGAGGGTTCCACCTACCCAGAGTAGGCACTCCATAGCAAAACACCAAGCATAATGCTAAGCACATAGAACCTACACCAAAGTTTTAATTGACTAATCTTTTTCCAAGTGTAAATACATTTATAATTAGAGTCCTAAAATGTTTTTTATTGATTGGTGGGTGTGGAGAGAATAGATTTATTAACCAAGGTAACTAGCACTTGCTACCACAACAAATAAATAAGAAATCTTAGAGGCTTAGCAGAATAAAAGTTGATAGGTGTTGGGTAGCTTCATATTATAGCTACATTATCTCTAACATGTGGCTTCCAAGGTTGTCATACCAGGGCAAGAGTGCCATAGAATGCCATAGGGGAGGTGCACTGGCTCTTAACTGCATCAACTCAGAAGACCCACTCACAGTCCATTGACGAGAACTAACTGCAAAGGAGACTGGGAAATAATAGAGGAGCAAGCACATGGTGAGCATTAACTATATTCCTGCAGGTAAACCTAGTTCTTTCCCCCACTCTACTTCCTTTTCCCCTCCAGAAGTGGTAGAGGATTAAGGAGATACTTCTTAAGCAAAGGGTCCGCTTTGAGGTGTGTTACATGGACAAGGGTAATAAAAAGATGGAAATCAGGTCATAGTGATGAGAGAGACTGCTCATATTTGTGGAAGGAATTTTGGAAGGGTGTTCTCGATGACAGTATTCCTGTACCCAAACATTTCACAACCAAAGTGCTCTAGTGTTTCAGTGCACTAACAGGAGAGACCCCACTTGCCACTACCTCAAATGACCCACTGGGTCCTTCCCGTCCCCACAATTCTGGGCTCTGCAGAGATGGAGGCCTTGACCCTAAAAGGGTTACATTCTTGACAGAGGACACAGCAAGAGTCCCATTAAACTCTAAGTTCTGACTGTTGAGGGCATGTTGGTCTCCTAGTGTCCTGGAATCACGGGCAAAAAGAATAGTCAGCATATTGTCTTATATCTCTGTGGGGTCTGTAGTTATATCCTCTTATTCACTCCTGATATTAGTAATTTGTGTTCAATGTTTTTTTCTTGATCAGTCTAGCTATAGGTCTGTCAATTTTCTTGATCTTTTCAAGAATCAACTTACTTCTGTGTCTGTATATTTAAAGTGCACTCCTGGGCGCCTGGGTGGCTCAGTTGGTTAAGCGACTGCCTTCGGCTCAGGTCATGATCCTGGAGTCCCGGGATCGAGTCCCACATCAGGCTCCCTGCTCAGCGGGGAGTCTGCTTCTCCCTCTGACCCTCCTCCCTCTCATGCTCTCTGTCTCTCATTGTCTCTCTCGCAAATAAATAAAATCTTAAAAAAATAAATAAATAAATAAAGTGCACTCCTATAAATAACGTAGTTTCTCTAATGTTTGTTTTCTTTTTTTATTTCTGTTTTTATCTTAATTAGTTCCATCCTTTTACTGAATTGCGATTTAATTTGCTCTAATATTTCTAGATTTCTAAGGGAATACCTTAGATTATCAATTTGGAATTTTCTTCTTTTCTAACATAAGCCCTTAAAGATTTAATTTGCCTCTAATTATTGTTATGATAGTTGGTTTAAAATCCACATCTGCCAATTCCAATATCTGAGTCACTTCAGGATTGATCTATATGAATTATATTTTCTTTTGAAAAATATCAAGGGGCGCCTGGATGGCCCAGTCAGTTAAGCCTCCAACTCTTGGTTTCAGCTCAGGTCGTGATCTCAGAGTCGTGAGATCAAACCCCACATCAGGCTCCATACTCAGGACACAGTCTGCTTAAGACTCCCACCCTCTTCCTTTGCCCCTCCCCCCAGCTCATGGTCTCTCTCTCTCAAATAAATAAACAAATCTTTAAAAAAATATATCAAGAACCCCATTCTTGCTCTTCATATGTCAAATAACTCTGGATGGTATCCTGGACATTGTGAATGTTTTCTTGAGAGGACTCTGTGTTCTATTATACTTCTCCCAAAAGAGTATGATATTTTTGTTTTGGCAAACCAAAAAAAATTTTTAAGTACTTTGTATTTTGGGTAACAGTTCATATTTCAGTTCAGTTTACTTACCTTTTACTGAGTTGCTTGTAGTGTGCCACATACATTCGTGGTTCAGGGGCTAGCCAGAAATTTGGGAAGTTGACAGAATTTGGGGCTCCCCTCTCTGGCTGTCTCCTTATAGAGATTTCCTCCTCACTTTTCAATGGCTGTGGTCGCTTTCAACTCTTTCCTCTAATTTTTTTTTTTTTTTTGGATTATTTATTTATTTATTTATGAGAGAGAGAGCAGGTGGGGGAGGGGCAGATGGACAAGCAGACTCCCCACTGAACCAGGAGCCTGACACAGGGCTCGATCCCAGGACCCTGAGATCATGACCTTAGACGAAGTCAAATGCTTAACTGACTGAACCACCCAGGCACCCCAAAATGATTTTTTTTAAGATTTATTTATTTGAGAGAGAGAGTGGCGGGGAAGGGCATAGGGAGAGGGAGAGGGAGAGACAGTCCCAAGTAGACTCTGCACTAAGCATGGAGCCAGACTTGGGACTTGGGACTCGATCCCACAACCCTGAGATGACAACCCACACCAAAACCAAGAGTCAGACAAGAGGGTGCCACCCAGGCACCCCTATCTCTTTCCTCTAATTCTTTTGGCCAGAAAGACTATGGACATTGCCTATGGACTATACTTCAGTTAAAAACCATAAATAAGGAATGAATTCCTTGTCTTGTCCTCTCATCCGAGTGCCAGCTACCCTCCATAATCTATTTGCATTTATTCACTTTCCAGTGCCTTCAGGTAGCTGTTCTTTGTATTCTTCACCTGCAGTCAGTCTGGTAGCAAACTTAGGATTTCAGGAGTAAAAATCAGTATGCATTTTTTAAATAACATTTAGGCGTAAGACATTTAAGTGTGCAAATTAACGTCTTAAATTAATTTTTTTCATAACAAGAAGACTTACAGGAGCAAAAGAGCACAAGACAGCTTAGAGGTGAAGAGTGAATGTCTCTAGAAATGGAGAAAATACAGAAGGGGAGGAAGAGCCACCAAAGACAACATAATGTTGAATTAGGGTTGACTAGGCCAAATCTGAACAAAGTGATAAAGATTATTGGTTAACATATTTGGAAGGCCACATGGCTGTGCTCAATACCTTCTACTTGCCCAGAGCTACTTTCCACTCCTCCACCTGCTCTCTGCCGCAGGAACCAACCTGTGTGAGCTGCAGGCTGCATCAAGAGCTCCCTTCCCGTGTGGCTTCCATTGGAATCCAGCCAGTGGTAGTGTCTGCAGGAGATCAAGGGAGGGAAGAACGTGAGGTCAGAAGAAACTTTTTTCCCCAGGATCTCCCAAGTAGGTTTCTGTGGGTAGATTGCATCCCTCCACCAAAGGCCACAGTTCTCGTCAGGAGGCCCTCTCCAAACACTCTGGGTTCTGGTAAACACTCCCTCCCATTGTGCCTCCAGACCTAGCATTGGTAATGTCTTCCCACTGGGGTACTGCAACATCCCTTGTTGCTTTTCCTAAATCCATCACACATCTTAGTAAATAGTTCCTTTATTAAACTCTTCCCAGTGTGAGTGCACCATCTGTTTCCAGCCAGATCCCATCAGATAGAGTACTCTCAGAAAAAAAGTGACTCTAACAGGTTCTTAGAAGCAGAAGATGGTAAGGTACCAGCCCACATGTTGTCAAGCAGTGGAAGAGAACTTGAATGCCTCCAAAAACAATAACTCGTAAATTTCATTTACAAGTATTGTCTAATTTAATGCTAACGCTCCAGTTGAATAGGTATTGATAGCATTTCTATTAAAGGTAAGAAAACTGAGATTTTAAGGCAGAGTAGAGTCCCTGGGATTCCTGACCTCCTTTGGTCTACAAATCCTATCAACTTCCCACTATACCCGGACCCTTTCCATTCAGACAACACATGCCACCAATGATGAAATTCAGAGCTCTCCAACCACGGGAGCAGGACATTAGAGTCTTTGAAGCCCAGGGAAGTGAGTGACCATCCCAGCTTTGCTGTTTATTAAAACCCAAATGCTGGGGAAATAGCACATGGCATATTCAGCCATTTTGGAGATTTGGGTTTATTGGTCAGAGACCCCTCTTATATTCATTTTTTAAAAACTTTAAAAGAAACTACAATACAATATGGGGGTTGTTGCATGTACAGCTCATCTAATGATGTCTCCTTAAACACATAGGTTGCTATGGCTCCCCAAGAGTTCCCAAGCTTATGATATTTAATTAAAGTCAGCAGAATAGATTAAGATCTCAGGCTCTGGAGACAGGCAGATCTGAGTTCCTAATACAAAACCTGCTAGTAGCTAGTAGCTTGCTAGCAAGCAGTGTAACTTTTCTTATCCTGTTTTCTCTCGTCTGTAAAATGGGGTTAATAAAAATACCTGCATCATAATGTTAAGTAAGTTAAATGAAATAATACATTTTAGTGCTTAATGCAGGACCAGGCTCACTGGAACCACTCAATAAAATGGGGCTAATAATTATACCCAGATTCTAATTTACAGCAAAGTTTCATTTTGCCATAAGATTACCTCTAAACATTAAAAGAAAAAAATCCTTTAGACACATATTAAAGACACAATTTGAAATTTACAAAGAAATAAAAAACTAATCTTTAAGTGTATCCAACACTGCTCCCACTTGCATTTCAATAAAAAAGAGAGAGATTCCAGAAGTTGCTGGCCCTCCAAATAAGCCTATCATTTCCTAAAGTAAAAGCTATGTACCGCTGGGTATAAAATGTAACAGAAATTTGTGTGCTAAATTTATTTTATAGTTTCTTACTTATTGTTTTCCTTTTCCTGTTTTAAAGCTGTAAACTTCCCTTAAGCTGCAGCTAAAAATGTTATTGTCATTGAATTACCTAATTTCTTAGGATAGAGTCTGGATTGGAGGACATCCCCCAACCCACACCCCCACCAACAGGCTGTAAACTGGCATGTTGCTGTTTGGGCTATGCAGTTGGCCCTTGTACATGGTTATAATCTTGCCATTTGATGTAGGTGAGTTTTTTCTGCAGATGAAGTTGCTCTCATGAACAATTCTGGATCAAGATTTTTACCTCAGAAGGCATTCTATAAGTATTTGGGAATTGATTTATTTACCAGAAATGGGAATATTTTAATAGTATTTGTTCATCTTCCACAGGGAGACCAGAGGATCCCCCCCCTTTTAAAGGCTTTTTGACCTTTGAAATATTTTATCCCAGAATTGCACAAAGTGTGGGGGGAGGCTCCAGTCTATCCTCTTCCTCTTGGTAAGTGCAGGAACAAGGCCATAATCACTGAGTCTGCCCTCAAAGGCCTGCCTGTATAAAGCTTCTGGGTAGCTTACTCCCCAAGTGTTGGCTCTCAAGGCAGAAGTAGGGCCTTCTTGGGGACATCATCCCACAGAACTGGGTTCAAGGCCAAAGTGTTGCCTGTTGCAGAATCAGAACCTAATTAACGTCTCTCACACACTCACAGATAGAAATGGTCACCAAAATTAATGTTATGATCCAATATTTGGTTGGGGTTTTTTGTTGTTGTTTGTTTGCCTCCTTTATAATCAATTTCTGTTCTGAAAAACTAGAAGCAGGTTGCAGCAGTTGAGATTTGTTCCTTGAAGTATATAGCGTGTATGTGGTTTGAACCTTGCACTTCACCCATCCAAATCTGAACCCCCACCTTCCGCCTCTTGAACACTCCAGACAAACACAAGTTTCTGTTGTGTGCAGATGGTCTATCAGATGGACTGCAAGACCCCACAACTCAAGAATTTTTACACTTGTGACAATTTGTGTCAATCATAAACAGATACCATGGATCAAATAAGTTTAGATATCTCTCTGGATTTTAACTTACAATGTTCTAAGAACTTCAGTGACTTTGAAGACTTCATAGTGAATCCTTCTTTTATAGTACAATTGGCTGATAAGACAGATAGGACTCCTAGTATTACTGATATAAAAGTTACTAAACTGTTTGATAAACAGTCTTCAGCAAAAAACAAATTTCCGTTTCCAGTAACCCAAAATAGCACATCACTGTGGCCATGATTATCTTAGGTATTTCAACCAGTGATTAGGGGATCATTAAAAAATGGAAGCCCCTGAGCTCAGTGGTGCTGCCTCAGGCTCTGGGAACCGCCAAGCCTTACTGCCAGGAAGTCTGGATATCATGCAAAGTAGCTGGAAAGTGGGCTACCTGTTGCAGAGTGGTGAATTAATGGTATCATCAGGCATTCTGCCCTACCCACCACAATCTACATATCAGCCGATATAATAAACATGGCGCCAGCTTCCATTGCTGAAGTGGCTCCAATTGTCTCCATCATTAGACACACCCCCCAGCCCTGGCCTCTGGGAGGTGGCCAGGAAAGACCAGGTGGGGCTGCTTCCATCCTGGGGAGAGCACCTCCTGCTCTCTAAATATAGGAGGCTCTTTCAGCTTCTGCTCTAAAATGCCTTAAAAACCAGCACACACTAGAGATGGGAAAAAATCAAAACCTCACAGCAATGATAAGAGCACTGAGAAGCAGAAGACTTCCTGAGTCTTGAAAAGAAAGGTCATTGGAAGATATTTTTCTCACTGCCACCTGTGTTTTCTTAGGCACCGCTAAATTCAAGGCCCGCCTCTCTCAGTCTTACCTACTCAGGCTCGGAGGGCAGACAGCTGCCGAAAAAGTATGGCTTTGAGTCTAAGGAAAGGATACGAAACCCTCAGAAGGAAGGTGTGTAATATTTTTGTTGAATCAAATCATGATTTTGTGAGGGGGAAAAAAAGGCACATATAAAAGTCCATTTAATGTTTGGCAAAAAGGGAGAAAAAAAGAGCTTTCTGTGTTCAGTGCAAACTCACTTCAAGGGAGCTGTAGGTCAAATTACCAGCCCATGACATGTGGAGATTGGCTGAGTGGGCTAATGGTAACTCAAATTGCAATGCTCCTGGCCTGTTTCTGAGCCCATAAACTACACAGAAAATGATCCTATTTGCTGAATTATTTTCAATTGCAACAGTTGTTCTAACAACTCAGAAAAATTTAATATGTATATACAGGCCTAGTGAATAACCACTTCAATATATAAATTTGGGAGGTATGCAATTATATATACATATATATAATATTGATATATAATATATATGAAAATACTGAATATAAATGTATTCAGTATTAGCCCATAAAAACTTTCTCCCTACAAAACCTTCTTTAACCAAACCTACCCATAACAAATGATGATACAGAGCTTCACAAATTCTTCCACTTATACTCCTGGGAATCTTAAAAGATATCTCAAAAACAGTCTTCAATAAGCATGAAATTCCTTTGGAATCACTATTTTCCAAGCTAGTCTACAATATACCCATGTTTAGTTTAGTTTAGTTTTCTTATTTTGTATTTAGGTATAACTGACATATAACATTATATTAGTTTCAGATGTATAACATAATGATTCAATATTTGTATATATTGCAAAATGATCACCACAGTAAGTCCAGTTAACTTGCATAGTTAAAAATTTTTTTCTTGTGATCTGAACTGTTAAGTTCTACTCTCTTAGACTCATGTTTATGTTAATATAAAAGTAGCTTCCCTCATATCTTAAAGTGAAATACACACTTAAGGAAATTGCATTGTGTTCTGCCTGCGGCTTTGTGTTCCCTTTGACAAACCACATGTACATCTGGGGCAACCTTCCAGCCAGGTCACCATCTCTGCAACAGGATGGTTTCACTTATTTGTGGAACATAAGGAATAGCATGGAGGACAATAGGAGAAGGAAGGGAAAAATGAAGGGGGGGAAATCAGAGGGGGAGATGAACCATGGGAGACTATGGACTCTGAGAAACTGAGGGTTCTAGAGGGGAGGGGGATGGGAGATGGGTTGGCCCAGTGATGGGTATTAAGGCGGGCACGTATTGCATGGATCACTGGGTGTTACATGCAAACAATGAATCATGGAACACTACATCAAAAACTAATGATGTACTGTATGGTGACTAACATAATAAAATAAAATTATTTAAAAAAAAAAAAAAGGAGTGTGGGAGGGAAATCTGCAGCTGTCCTCCCCCGAGGAGCCACTCCCACACCCAGGTGCCTGGAAATCGTTCCTGCAGTTTCCCTGCTGTTGCACTTCATATTTGTTACTGTTGTTGTTTTTATGAGTATTCCAATGGGAAGATGGAATTCCTAAAATGAAACTTCTCCATTTGGGGCTATCGGGTAATTTAGGAGAGAGATGTTAACCTGTGGTTTCCCTAGTTATATGTGAGTGTTTAGGAAACACAACAGTGAAGGGTGGGTGATCTGATAAGGAGGCCAGAGAAGGCACATGACCTTCAACCTTCATCTGATTATCTTAGTTAATATATATGTGCTGTTCCTTTCCCCTCAACCACCATCTAGGCCCAAAGCCATTACCTGAAAACAGACCCTGAGGAAAATGTAAAATAAGATAATGACAACTGAAAGTGTTAAATTAAAAATGCAGGAAACCAGAAAATAATATAAATAAAAATAATACTCAAATTATGAACAGAATTTAAGAGGCAGATAATAAAGGCAGAATTAGTTGCTGTTGTTTGTGTTTGGTTTTGTTTGTACTTTCTCACCTTTATCGCAAAAATTTTCAAATCAACAGAAAGGCTGAGGAATAGTAAAGTCAATACCTATGTATCTTTTGTTTAGATTCAAGAATCATTGGCATTTTGTGAAATTTGCTTTATCCATCTTTCTCATGCATGGCCTAAGGGTAAGGTTATTCTCCTCCAGGATATTCTCTGCCACAATCATCATACCATTATAACAGCTAAGAAAATGAACAATTATTTCAGTCCATATTCAAATTTCCACAACTGTCTAAGAATGTATTTGCTGCTTTGTTTTGTTTTAGAACCAGCATCTAATCAAAGCTCATAAGTGACATATGGTTAATTCTCTTTGATCCCTTTTATTTAATCTGAGACAGTCACACTCCCATCTTTTTCCCCTCCATAATAATGGCTCTTTCCTGCATTTGTCTGAATATATCCTCTTGCTATTGTTTAATTTTGTCTTGATCTCTTGTATGAAAGGAAGAATTTTTAAAAGATAGATTAAAATATACAAATAATATTAAACCTAAGGCAGCCAAAAGGAAAATAGTTATTAAATATAATTAAGCAAGTAAAATACAAAAATTAGAGAAAAGTGGAAAATACTCAGTTGAGCTTAAGATAGAAAAAAATTTTAGCAATAAAAGTTTAGGAATGATAAATTTGAGAGGCACCTGGGTGGCACAGTTGGTTGAGTGTCTGACTCTTGGTTTCAGCTCAGGTTGTGATCTCCGTGTCATGAGATCGAGCCCCACTTAGGGCTCTGCGCTCAGTGCAGTCTGCCTGAGATTCTCTCTCTCTCTGCCCCTCCTCCTCGTGCTCCCTCTTTCTCTCTCTCTAAAATACACAAGTAAATCTTTTTAAAAAAAGAATGATAAATTTGAAACTTAAGGTGCAAAACTGGATAAAAGTCAGAATTAAAATCTATTTTAATCAAAAGAAAATGTTTGAGTACACTTATATTTATAAATGAAGAGTAACAACAGGCCTCCATGTGTTATATACACAAGTACTCAGAACAGTGCTTAGTACATAGTCATTGCTATATAGTGTTTTCTATCATTATCATCATTACTACAAAAAAAAGATATTGAAAAATAAATGTTATAACAGGAAACCCTAAGTATAAGTGAGAAATTAAAGAGAAGATAACACTATTCTGGGCAAGAATTCTAAAGGAAAAAATGAAGAGGAACTTAAATCATTATAACAAAATAATCTTAATGCAAAAACACAGACTACAAATGTTTTAATTATATAAAAAGTTAGATATCATAGGGATATCATAGGGAAAAAGCTACAGAGAATAGAGGTACATTCTAAAGAGGATCATCTGGGCAGAGAACCTGGAAGAGCTCTTCCCTGGGGAGAATGACATCTTTAATGATGCCAAACAAAGATGTCCCCAAGGCAGGAGCACAAAGCTGAAGGCTCTTAAGCAAATCTTTTAAGAGTCAGAGGTCCTAGACTCAAGGCCAATTTCTTAGACTATCTAGCAATGTTCCCTAACCTAGAAAACAGGTATTTGTGATGAGATAGCTTCAATCTGTTTTTTCATCTGTAAGACAGTGAGTAAGATAAAACTATTTCTAAGATATTTTTCAATTCCAGAAGTCACTAAATATTCTGAGATTCAGATTTGTATTATTTATTCATTTATCCATTTCTCTAATCAAGTCTCCTGGTGTTCTATTGGTTGTGTCTCAGTCAGACTTGGCTTAAGAGTTGACATTTTAGGAATTTGTGTGCCCTGTTTAAGTTCCAAAGACTGCTTTCCTCTGTTTTTTCCTCACCCACATATGTTTATTAACACCAAACAAAAGAAAAGACCTCCACAGTCCCCATTTCCAAATAGAGACTAACTAAGTAAAAACCCCCTAAGTCAGTAAAACAGCTCAGTTGGACCCCACACAATTCACAAGTCTGTCACCCAAAATGAGACGAGGCAAGTGCCCTGGAAAAGCTCCCCAAGAATGTCACCTATACTTCAGGAAGAGGTGGACAGGTCTAGCTAGGACTTTGCACCTGTACAGATATACCATAGCTGACAAATGACAGCAGCTGTTTTAGAACAAAGGACACAGTCCATATGAACATTTTAGAAATGACAGTGATTGGGTCATTCATGAAGGTTTCCCACACTGGCACAAAACCTGAACCACTCACCCACAATTGCAGACATGCCCATGCTCAGGGCAAGTTCCAGCTCCGAGGGAAGAAAGATACTCATCCACATTTCTGCACACCCAGAGGCTGCTCACCATACCCAAACAGGCATTCTCTTGGAGAAAATGAAACTTGGAGGTCTAAGGCATTCAACTTTTTCAGGTTTTTCCCAGGTATGTTCATGCACAGCGAAAGAAAAATCTCTACACAGAGATTTTGAAATTGCTTTCAAATATAAAACTGTGGCAACCATTCTCTTCTCTCCTACACACAGTCATCTTTCTCCAACAATACCCACCCACCCCACAACACACACACACACACACACACACACAGACCCCTCAAACTCTCAACACCCCTGTCCTGTTGCTCTTCCCTCCTACAGTGTGGCCTTTGTCTCTCCATTGTTAACCTGTCAAGAAAGAGCCGTCACAGAGCACAAGCTTTGGAGACCCATCCATACACTTGCAAGGCTGACCACTTGTTTAAAAACAATAACAATCTTGAGGGGCGCCTGGGTGGCTCAGTCGTTAAGCGTCTGCCTTTGGCTCAGGTCATGATCCCAGAGTCCTGGGATCGAGCCCTGCATCTGGCTCCCTGCTCGGTGGGAGGCTGCTTCTCCCTCTCCCACTCCCCCTGCTGGTATTCCCTCTCTTGCTGTGTCTCTATCTGTTAAATAAATAAATAAAATCTTTAAAAAAATAAAATAAAAATTAAAACAATAACAATCTTGAGTGAATTTGTCCTGGCTTCAAATTTTCCCAAATGCTTTTGTCCAGATATGATGGTTACCTGACCACAAAGCTTCCTGGAGGAACAAAGTATTACAATGGGCACGAAGAGAGCTGCATGACTGTCGCCAGCAACAATGAGCAACATGCACTGAAATGAAAGAGGCCTTCCCGAAAGTTCCCCAGTGCAAGAGCACCGCTTGGAGAAGCAAAGGTCAGCTCTGCCAGTTTGCAATGCTCTGCCATCCTCTGCCCATCAGAGCTCTAGAAGGGCCCCATCTCTATGTCAGATCACAACAGAATTCTCTGTTGTACTTTCCTGATTCTCTATTTTTTCTACCTGGGACAGAAAAGCTCTGAGTGTCCTTCTGGCTCTAAAACACTAAATTCTAAATAGAGCCTGATCTCTGTGCTCTTGTTTGTTCATTTAAACTAAATTAAACTCCACAAACTAAACTAAACTACACTATGTAGAGAAGTTTACCATCCATACTAGTTCTCTTGAACTTAAAATATAAGCAGTCACACTAGGAACCACTGACTAGAAATATTTAACAGAATGTCCCAGTTGGACAGGGATTTTATAACTCATTTCTGTGCAACATTAATAATCTCTGATTTGTACCATTCTATTATTGCCATGAAATCCATAAATGACGTGTTACTCTTCTTACTTAGTTGAAAAATAAGAAACACATGATTTGATAACTAAAGTAAAAGGGCTGGATTCTTTGAAAATGTTTCTAAAGGAAAAGTGACTTACTTTGTGAGGTAATAACAAGAAAGGTCACCAATGGTTATAAAAGTAATATAATCATAAGAGTAGCACATGCAATGGGGAAAAAATCCTTATTTTAAACAAAAAACAATTGCAGCTACAATTTTTAAAATATTTGCCCACATATTTACCCTTTTGTTTGTTGTTTATTTGTTCACTCAACTTTTCTCATGCATCTCAGATGTTCCTTCTGGGACCATTTCTCTTCTTCCTGAAATATATCCTCTGAAAGCTCCTCTAGTAAGGGACTTTTGATAGTGGACATCTTTCAGCTTTTGTTCGAAACATCTTTATTTTACCTTCATTTGTGCAAATAGTTTCACTAGGTATAGAAATCTATGGTTGATGCTTACTCTCATTCAGAATTTGCCTTCTAAAGGAGTGGCCTGGGTTAGGAACAGATGGTTCCTTTAATTGAGGAAAATACCTTATGGGTTTTGATGGGCCTTTAAGACAAGAAAAGGGAAGCCTCCTGGTCTCAATCTGGTTGTACCAGGGCAAGTCCAAGAAAGATGAATTGCTCTGCATAGTCAAGTGAGAATTTTGCATTTCTAAGAGCAGCCTGACAAAGAAAGCAAAGCATATGCATCCAGAAAGTAGGTAAAAGGGAGAGATTAAGAGAGTCTAAAGAAAGAAACTCAAAGAAACATAATAGAAAAGGGGTATGACCCAGTCAGTGAGATTAAGAATGACCAATTAATGTTTAGAAATTTCCCATTAGTTAAGAATTAACCTTACCCAAAAAGAGGTCTGTCTTTTGCCCCTTGGCTACTTGGAGGTGATCTATAGGCCCTTGGATTGTCTTACATGACAGAATATCTTTGTTTGTTTGCCTGAGGCCTTTGGCCACTGACTGGTCTAACAATGTGACTTACAATGGAGGCTTTGGGCCATGCTGTGTAAATTCCCATGTCCAGAGAAACTGGAGATTAAAGGTGTTAGCCTGAACCTCCAAGAGGATCTGGACACTAAAGGTCTGTCACACAGGCATTGTGTGATCAAGCACCTAAAAAAATTCTGGACACCAAAGACTGGTGAGGTTTCCTGGTCAGCAATATTCTGAACACTGTCACACATTATGATCAGGAGGAGGTAATGCCATCCAGACCCCAAGAGGGAAGGACAATTGGAAGCTCCACATCTGGACCTCTTCTTGACTGGGCCCTACACAACTCTTTCTTTGGTTAATGTTAACTTGTATCCTCTCCCTGTAATAAACCATGAGTATAGTTTTCAGTGAGTTCTGTGATTCCTTCTAGCAAATTATCCAACCCGAGGGTAGTTTGGGGAAGCCCCTGAACTTACGGTTGGTGTTAGAAGTGAGGGCAGTCTTGTAAGGATGGTTCCTTCAGACCTTGCAATTCTGCAAGGTAATTACCCTGCATTACCCCAAAACCCTCAGGAAAATCTACTTCATGCAACAGTCTTAGTTTAGTTGTGCTCTGGGGGAATCAAGAAGGGGTGAGACCCAGCATGGGAGACAGCAGTGGAAAAATAAGAACTCTGCCCCAGGAAGTAAGAGAGACCACGGCAGCTAAGTGACAACAGAGTCATAGGACATAGCACAAATCCCCATACCCAACCCCACAGGAAAACCTTCTTGGGAATATTGGGTAAGGCTCCAATCTTTCTGTCATGCCTCATCTCTTTTTATTCAGTTAGAGAGCAATCCCCCAACCCTCCCATGCCATGCATAAAACCAGAGGTCCTGAAGGCTTCCAGGAGGCAGATTATTAAGTTGTAAAGAAACCATAATAACCAGATTATTAAGTTGTAAATATTTAAAACCCTTGTTTTTGATGGACCTTAAATTCCTAAATAAAATACATACAAATATTTTTTTAAAACATGCAAAACATGTGGCATAATACTCAATAGATGTCTTTTGAACAAGGGAAGACCAAGTGAATAGGTAAATATATGAAAAATACAATTTATTCTCAATGGCATGGACTAATTTGATTAGGGAGAACATAAATAACTAAAACAGGTGATTCACAGAAGCCCAACTACACATTTAATGGGTAACCTCAAACTTCTCAGACTTTTCCGAAGTTCTTACAAGAGAGGCAAACAGGCAGTAAAAATAACTATTTTTTCAGCCTGCCTTTGCTTGCTGCACTGGAAAGGCCAAGTAACAGCAAAATTCTCCAAATGCCCTTTTGACCACCAAGGGTAAAAGAAAGATTCTTACAGCCCATAAATAGGATTCTCAGGCCCTGCTCCCCTGATGATGAACAGTAAGATGAACAGTTAAACAATAAAAAACAGTGCTGATGTTTTTATTCCTCTCTAAGCTATTACCATCTAATGCAACATTTGTCACAACCATCTTCAATTGTTGACTAGGGCCACAGGTGGTTGGCCCTAGCTAGTATATCAGGAATATAATTGGAGTTGTCACTGTCTTTTAAACACATTTCAGCAATGAGAGATCATATGAATCATAAGCAACCATGTCATACCAAGCTACAAGCTGCAGGCAATTCTTTGGGTTCATGTTCTTAATTTACTTGCCACTAATGGGCTCCTTGAACCTTGTGGGTCTTTCATTTCCCAATGGAAGCAAATCTTGAAAGTCTTGAGTTTAAATTGCTACTGCTACTGCTTCCCAAGGTTGTATGGGGTGCAAAAAAACTGGGTACTCTTTTCTCCTGTACTGCTCAGTAACCAATTCAATAGAGGGAGATCCGGTGGTAGAAAAAGAAAGAGAAGATTTGGGTAGTATTCTAAGACAAAGTGGCCAGAGCCAGCGCTGAAAAGTTCAGGACAAGCAATTTGCTTCCAAAAGCAGTAAAAAGCTTGGAAAGAGAAGCCACAGAAAATAAAGCTTGCCGATCAGAGACTGCTCAATTGTTGTGTAAATCAGTACAGACTCTCTGGAGGGCCATTTATCCATTAAGAATAAAAATCCTTAAAACTGTGTATACATTTTGATCCAATAAGTCCACTTCTAGAACTTTATCCTGAGAGATAGATGTGTACAAACATTTAGCTACAAAGTTATTTATCACAGAAGTGTTCATATTAGCAAAAAAATAAACAACCAAAATGTCCAACATTGGGGATTAAATAAACTTTGTACACACTACAAAATAAGGCTTAACCATTAAATATGTTGTGATAAAAAGGAAAAGATATTTACAACAGTTAAGTAAAAGAACACAAAATAGCATATATAGTGTGCTCCCATTTTGTAATTAGAGAAAGAAAAAGTGCTACACGGATGTATATCAAAATTTAACAGTAATTATCCAAGGGGGGAGAATTGTAGGTAATTTTTGTTGTCTGCCCTGAACTTAATTGGGCTTTTAATTTTTCTATGCATCAATTTTGCAGGAAGAAAAAAAGTTCTTTCTAATAGGAAAAAACAGTCTTTAGAACAAACCAGAAGTGTTCATTGGACTTTTTAAAGTTGCAAGGTGCAGAGTTGTCAGGTTACCCCAAATTATGATGGAATTAATTATAAGAATGCATCAGACAAGGAGGAAGTTTATAACAATGAGTCACTGGGTATAAGAACAGGAATATTGTGAAGAACCCAGGAAGTTGCACGTCCCAACTGGCAAAAGCAACCTGAAGTTCTCAGAGTTGATCTAGGGATGGGGTTATATCTGCCCCTCCAGAACAAGTAATCAAAATCCATCTCCTCTTTGGTGACTCACATGTTCTGTCTCTGCTTCCACAGCTCTTGACATAGCTCATCAGCCACCTCACCCTCCACTCTGCTTGTCTTTCTTGCCTTGTTCTCAAAATTTCTGCCTACTCATGACCATGATTTACTCGGGGACCCTCAAGGACCCGACTGCTTCACGGCAGCCTCTTTATGTGTCAGCTAATTGACCCTTTCCACACATCTCAGTACTGTTCAGTCCATGGGCTTGGCCACCTTGGGACTCAGGTGCCCACTTCTGCTCCAAACAGTCATGAGAAAGGCAAAGGTTAAATTATTGCTGCCTGTAATTAATGGCTTCTTAACTGAGCAGTTTTCCTTATAAGAAAACTGGGTGTCAAGGCATCACAAATGACCTACTACCAGTATAGGCTAGAGCCAATACTTCAAAGACTGTATTGCCTGCAACTTTGGTGTTCCATGAGATATTAAGTTTGTTGACAAAAGGAAAGTTTTCATGTTCAAACAGTCATAGGAGATCCTACAAACTCAGCCCCCTCTTGGAGATTCATAACACAAATCAGTATATTAAAAGCTATTGAGAGTTTCTACAATAAAGATACCTGCTTGATTTTGTTCAAAGAAAGGTTTCCCAAAGTTATTTGAACATAGAATCCTTTTTCTTTTTTCTGAAACACCTACTAATACCAATTAACCATGGGACACAGTTTAAGAATTACTGCTATAGAGCATGCAATCTTTCAGAAGGAAAGAACAATTAACAGTGATATTTGTTCCATTTTTCTATGCCTTTATTATCATCATAACTTATTTGGTTAATCAAGATCTTCCATCTTCATCACAAGAGTTACCATGAAAATATCTGACAAGCCTAGATTCACTCTTACTAAAAAAATCAGGAGTTATTAAACATATTATTAAACAAATAAATAATTAGCCTTGGAAATGAACTTGTAAACAGAATGCAGTTTATGAGTTTGTTGGGTTTTCTGCCCCTGTGGATGGTCCATCACATTATTTAAGATCTAGAATAATCTGAGAGAATGAATGGAAGGTCTGCAGGCAGAGAGGAATACAGAGAAATGGGGTCCAGGAAATGGACTTACGAGCCACAGGTTATTTAGGTATAATTCTGAGGTGGTTAGCAGCTAGCTGCTTTGTGTTTTGGGTGTTTTCTTACTTTTTTTTTCATGCCAGTTCACTATGACTTTGGCCTGGACTCCATGCCGATCCAACTCAGATCCCTCGGACTCAACCCAGACTGCCAGGTCTAGAATTCCTGGTCACCAGAATCATTGTGGTTAGAACACTTATGTCTTGCTGAGAAAGAAGGGCATGGAAATATAAGACAAGTAAAATGTTTGCTGCCTGTTTTGCTATTTTTGTTTTGGTTTTGGTTTTTATCTTTTTAAAGCAAAGCCCTTCTAACATACACAAGTAGATGAAGCTGAAAGAGCCTATTCAGTAACCAAACCAGGTCAAATATGACCACTCACATCATTTTTTTATATGCAAGGATTTTAAGGTGGAAGCCCTCAGGGAGAGAGGGTAGGAGGAAGGAGGGAAAGAAAAGAAATGGAAGAGAAATGGAGCCAAAATATATATCAACCCAAAGAATTCCAATAGTGATAATTTTTAAGTATCTGATTATTTTTTATCTACAAAAACAAAAATTTCATATGGCTTAGCCTAATAATAATAGGTGCTGTTATTGTATGCTTATTATATACCAGCACTATACACAGTTTATCCATTGTAGCATTTTATTCTTATTATACCTCTTTGAGACAGATACAGATACACAATTCTTCATTTGTAATTCCTAAATCCCAAAGTTCTGAAAACCCAAAGTTTTTAGTAAGTCTAGAGCAAACTCATTTGGTAACAAAACCTGACTTTATCTAATATAAGGCTACTTATGGTCTTTAACCCATTTAGTGTACATTTCACTACAGAAATATTAATATGTTTCATTAGAGAATAATGCCCCAAACCCCTCTTAGGGTTCTATACAATAAATGACATGTGCACTTTCTTACTTTTCTAAAATATTAAAAATCCTGAATTGTGAAACTCACCCGGTTCCAAGAGTTTCAGATAAAGGATTGTTTCTCCCTATTTTACAGATAAGGAAACAGGTTTATTTGTCTTCACTATTATCCTGGTATTTTAGTTTGGGTCTTTAAGACTTTACTTTTTGGTTAATGGTTTAAATTTCTTTTCTCCATGCTATTTCAGTTCACATATACACTGAAGAGATTTTAGCAAATTCTTCTACAGAAAAGTTTTAAAAGACATCTTTTTTCCCCAAAATGGAAAACGCTGACATCCTCAGAAAATTTCCTTGAACCCAAATGAACTCATCTTTAATTCCCCACCCTTCATTTTCAGATTACTCAGTGTATTTAATGCTACCCTTCCTCAATTCCACCCAAAGCTCACATGGTGATGTTAAGGGCATTGGTTAAGAACCCGTCAAGGAGTCTGCGTGGGCCTGAGGCACTGCTAAGCATTCTGACATCTGTGGTTAGAGTGTCTACGTGAAGATTACCCATGCTGGGCTCCAGTGTTTCAATCACAACCCCAGAATGAACGCCTGGTCACTCTGTGGTCTAAACTCTGAGAGAAGAGAGCATTTCATACTACACTGCATTTCGTAAACAATGATTTGATACATTGAAGAAACCATAAATATTATTTATCTTACCATAGGCCTCAGAATGTCCAAACACCACAGCTAATTAGGTTCAATAATAGATTCAATAAGCTGAAGCCTGTTTTTCTGGTTTATCATAACAAGTAAAGCAATGGTCATTACTTTCTAATTTGTAAGTGTTCTGTTCAATGGCTCTGAGTAGGAAGAGTGTAGCGTTGCTTGTCCTACAGGAGGACTTGCCACCTTCTAAAGTCAGCACTAAGCTACGTCTGTTGCCATTTATGGTACTTTTTCCATTTGTTGAAGCACATTATTTCTTAAAACCAAAAGACCATGTTCGAATACAGATGGAGCATTTGCTAAAATATAGAAAGTAATTTTTTTTCTAACCAGCAAAAAGAATTTGGTAAAAGGAAGCTGATGAGAATTTCTTGTTTGATTAGTCTTTCCCCAGCAGCTGGCATTTAGGAAGATCTTAGCTCCCATCCTACGGATGAAAATAAAGTTGATGCTCTGAAGCACTGGTAATATACACTAGTACATTTCACCATTTCAGAATAATCCTGTTGAAACCTTTCAATCAAGGCCGCCTAAACCAAGGTTTCTCAACTTCAGCACTATTGACTTTTGGGGGTAGAATTGTGTTGCAGCGGTTGTCCTTATGCCTTATAGGATATCAGCAGAGTCCCTGGCCTCTACCCACTAGACGCCAGTAGCATCCTCCTCACCAGTCATGACAACCAAAAATATCTCCAGAGAAGAGAGACTTCTGGGGAAGATGGCAGAGTAGGAGGGCTCTAGGCTCACCCTGTCCCACAAATACAACTAGATAGCACTCAGATCAGTGTAAATAACCCACAGAATGACCCAAAGACTGGCACAACAAATTCTGCAACTAAATGAAGAGAAGAGGCCAAATCAAGAAGGGTAGGAAGGGCAGAGATGCGGTAGGGAGCTAACCCCCACAGGTTTGCTCCCTCTGTGGGGAGGGAATCATGGGTAGAGAGGGGATTGAAACAATCATACCACAGAGGCTGCACAGGGAAGATGAATGCCCATAGCATTTGGCTTTGAAAAACCAAGGGGCCGAATTTTGTGAACTTGTACAATCAGACGGACTTAAGGCCTGGAACTTCAAAAATCAGTTGGCCTGGCTCTGGGAGAGCCAAGGGGGCAATAGGAAGCGGAGTCCCTGCCTTTAAAAAGACAGGACAACAAACAGCCACAGAGATACAGCATAGAAACAGCAGTTGGAAAAATGCCTGGGACATATGGGAGGGAGAATTATTTACTAATCTCAGAGTTCACTGAGAGACATCTCCAGGAACAAAGGAGCTGGCAGTCACTATTTCCCTCCCCTCTCCCCCAGAATAAACACATGGCCACCTGCGGGAACCAGCACAGCACCTGGCATTCACTGCCTAACTTGCTTATACCACATCCTGCCACCTCCAGCCACCTGCTTCAGGTCCCCTCCCCCAGAGGACCTGCAAATGCTTTGCTGGCACTGTATCTTCTGACCTCCCACTTTGGGGACTGCAACTGTAGCAGTGGTGGCTGGTTGCCTCCCAAGAAGGATGTGTGCCCCTTGTTGGAATTATGTCCCCAACCTGTACATGCTTTGCGAAGTGGCCCCAGCCACCCTGGTCTCAGCACCAGCTAGGTGTCCCCTGTGGAAAAGGACCAATGCCACCTTGTTAAAAGTGCATGCCCTGAACATTACTTTCAAGAGCAAGAGACCAGCTGACTTTACTAACACACAGAAACAGACACAAAGAAGCAAAATGAAGAGACAGAGGAACATGTCCCAGATGAAAGAACAGGACAAAGTCATGGCAAGAGACCTGAGCAAAATGGAGATAAGTAATATGCCTTATAGAGAATTTAAAGTAATGATCATAAAGATACTCACTAAACTTGAGAGGAGAGTGTAGGACATCAGTGACATCCTTTACAAAAAAATAAAAAAGAAACAAGCAGAGATGAAGAAAACAATAACTGAAATTAGCAGAAGAAGGAGTCAGTGATCTGGAGGACAAAGTAATGGAAAGTAATCAAGCTGAGCAGGTGAGAGAAAAAAATGCAAAATGAGAATAGACTTAGGGAACTCGGTGACTCCATCCAGCATAATAACATTCACATTATAGGAATCCCAAAAGAAGAGGAGAGAGAAGGGGGGTAACAAATTTATTTAAAGAAATAATAGCTGAAAACTTCCTGAATTTGAGGAAAGAAACAGAAGTCCAGATCCAGGAGGCACAGAGATCCCCCAACAAAATCAACAAAAGCAGATCCACACCAAGACATATTGTAATTAAGATGGCAAAAAGCAGTGATAAAAAAATAATTTTATAAGCAGCAAGAGGAAAGAAAATAGTTACAGTCAAAGGAAACCCCATAACGCTATTAGCAGAATTTCAGCAGAAACTTTGCAGGCCAGAAGGGAATGTCATGATATGTTCAAAATGCTGAAAGGAAAAAATCTGCAGCCAAGAATACCCTATCCAGCAAGGCTCTCATTCAGAGCAGAAGAGACAAAGAGTTTCTCAGACAAACAAAAGTAAAAAGGAGTTCATGACCTTTAAACCAGCCCTATAAGAAATGTTAAAGGGGACTCTTTGAGTGGAAAGCAAAGACCATATATGAGTAAGAAAAGTAAGAAGCACAAAAGCAGTAAAAATAAGTATACCTATAAAAATTAGTCAGGGGGCTCACAAAATAATAGAAAGTAAAGTATGACACCATATACCTAAAACGTGGAGAAGAGAGGAGTAAAGAATGGATTCAAAAGTAAGGAACCATCAACTTAAGATAGACTGCTATGTGCTGAAGATGTTATATAAAAACCTAAGGGTAACCACAAATCAAAAACCAGGAAAAGATATGCAAAAGTAGAGAGAAAGAAATCCAAGTATATCACTAAAAGAAAGCCAACTTATGGTGAGAGAAGAGAGCAAGGCAAGAAAGGAACAGAGAAGATCCACAAAAACAAACACAAACCATAACAAAATGGCAATAAATACATAACTATCAATAATTACTTTGAAGGGCACCTGGGTGGCTCAGTCGGTAAAGCGTCTACCTTTAGCTCAGGTCATGATTTCAGGGTCCTAGGATTGAGCCTTACATTGGGTTCCCTGCTCAGCAGGGAGTCTGCTTCTCCCTCTCTCTCTGCCCCTCCCCACTGCTTGTGCTCTCTCTCGCTCAAATAAGAAAATAAAAATCTTTAAAATATAAGAAAATAAAAATAAAAAAAATAATTATTTTGAACGTAAAATGACTAAATGCTCCAATCAAAAGACATAGGATGGGGTGTCTGCCTGGCTCAGTTGGTAGAGTGTGGAACTCTTGATCTCCAGGTCATGAGTTTGAGCCCCACATTGGGTGTAGAGCTTACATAAAAAAATAAAAATAAAATGTACACTACAAAAGTAAAAAAAAAAAAAGACATAGGGTGATGGAATGGATAAAAAAAACAAGATCCATCTATATGCTTCTTACAAGAGACTTACTTCAGACCTACATACACATGCAGATTGAAAGTGAGGGGATGGAGAAACATTTATCATGCAAATGGATATCAAAAGAAAGCCAGAGTAGCAATTCTTATATCAGACAAAATTGACTTGAAAACAAAGACTAACAAGAGACAAAGAACACTATATAATAATAAGGGGGAAAATTCAACAAGATATAACAATTGTAAATATTTATACACCCAACCTGGGAGCACCCAAATACATAAAACACTTATAAAACAAATATAAAGGAACTTTCAGGGGGCATGTATCAATAACAATACAGCAATTGTAAGGGACTTTAAAACCCCACTTACATCAATGAACAGATAATCTAAACAGAAAATCAACACGGAAACAACGGCTTTAAAAGACACACTGGATCAGATCGATTAAATAGATATATTCAGAACATTCCATCCTACAACAGAATACACAATCTTTTCAAGTGCACACAGCACATTCTCCAGAATAGATCACTCATTTGGTCACAAAACAAGACTCAATAATTTCAAAAAGACTGAAGTTATACCATGCAGCTTTTCTGACCACAATACTATGAAACTAGAAATCAACCACAAGAAAAAATCTGGAAAGAGTACAAATACACGAAGGTTAAATAACATGCTACTAAACACTGAATGGGTCAACCAAGAAATCAAAGAGGAAATCAAAAAATACATGAAGACAAATGAAAATGACTACCTCAAAAAGCAAGAAAAATCTTAAATAAACAACTTAATCTTACACCTAAAGGAGCTAGAAAAAGAACAAACAAAACCCAAAACCAACAGAAGGAAGGAAATAATAAAGATTAGAGTAGAAATAAAAGATATAGAAACTAAAAAGACCAATAGAACAGATCAATGAAACCAGGAGCTGGTTTATTGAAAAGATCAACAAAATTGATAAACCTCTAGCCAGATTCATAGAGAGAGAGAGAGAGAAGGAGAGAGAGAGAGACAGATGGATCAAATAAGCAAAATCAGAAATGAAAGAGAAGAAATAAAAACCAACACCAGCAAAATAAAAAGGATTGTAAGAGAATATTATGAAAAATTACATGCCAACGAACTGGACAACCTAAAAGAAACACATACATTCCTAGAAACATATAACCTACCAAAACTGAAACAGGAAGAAATAGAAAATTTGAACAGACCAATTACTAACATCAATGAAATTGAGCCAGTAATCAAAAAACTCCCAACAAACAAAAGTCCAGGACCAGACACCTTCACAGGGTGACTTCTACAAAACACTTAAAGAAGAGTTAATACCTATTCTTCTCAAACTAATCCAAAAAATAGAAGAGGAAGGAAAACTTCCAATTTCATTCTATGAGGCCAGCATTTACCCTGATTCCAATACCAGATAAAGACACACAAAAAAAGAGAACTACAGGCCAATATCCCTGCTGTACGTGGATGCAAAACCCTCAACAAAATATTAGTAAACCAAATCCAACAATACATTAAAAAAAATCATTCACTATGATCAAGTGTAATTTAGTCCCAGGATACAAGCATGGTTTTGGGAAAAATGGACAGCTACATGCAAGAATGAAACCGGACCACTTTTTTTTTTTAAGATTTATGTATTTATTTTAGAGACAGAGAGAGTATGAACAGGAGGGGCAGAGGGAGAGGAAGAATCTCAAGCAGACTCCATGCTGAGCGTGGAGCCCGATGCAGGACTCAACCCCATGACCCTGAGATCATGACCTGAACCAAAATCAAGAGTCGGACATTTAACCGATTGCACCACCCAGGCACCCCTGGACCACTTTCTTATACCATATACAAAAATAAACTCAGAATGGGTGAAGGACCTAAATGTGAAACCTGAAACCATAAAAATCCTAGAAGAGCACAAGCAATAATTTTTCTGACATCAGCTGTAACACATTTCTAGATATGTCTCCTGAGCCAAGGGAAACAAAAGCAAAAATAAACTATTGAGACTATATCAAAGTAAAAAGCTTCTGCACAGCAAACCAATAAAACTAAAAAACAATCTTGAGTGGGAGAATATATTTGCAAATGACATATCTGATAAAGGGTTGGTATCTAAAATATAGAAAGAACTTATACAACTCAACACCGAAAAAAAAAAAAAAACCCACAAATAATCCAATAAAAAAAACAGAAGACACAAAAAGACATTTCTCCAAAGAGAATATATAAATGGCTAACAGACACATGAAAAGATGCTCAACATCACTTTATTATCAGGGAATGCAAATCAAAACCACAGTGAGATATCACCTCACACCTGTCAGAATGGCTAAAATAAAAAACACAAGAAACAGTAAGTGTTGACAAGGATGTGGAGAAATAGGAATCCTCATGCACTGTTAGTGGGAATGCAAACTGGTGCAGCCACTGTGGAAAACAGCATGGGGTTCCTCAAAAAGTTAAAAATAGAACTACCCTATGATCCAGTAATAACATTACTGGGTATTTACCCAAAGAAACACAAAAACACTAATTCAAAGGGATACATGCACCCCTATGTTTATTGCAGCATTATTTACAATAGCCAAATTGTGAAAGTAACTTAAGTGTCCATTGATTGATGAACTGATAAAGATGTGGTTTATATATACACTGGAATATTATTCAGCCATAAAAGGACTGAAGTCTTACCCTTTGCAACAACATGCTTGGAACAAGGTTGTGATGATAGCATACAATTATCTTAAAATTAAAATTTTAATTTTGGCATGCCTGAGTGGCTCATTCCATTAAGCATCCGACTCCTGATTTCCACTCAGGTCATGATCTCAGGGTCATAAGAACAAGCCACATGTTGGACTCTGTGCTTAGCATGGAGTCTGCTTGTCCTTCTCCTTCCCCCTCCAGCCCTTCCCACACTCGCGCACACACTCATGCTCTCTCTCTCAAATAAATAAAATCTTTTAAAAAATTAAAAGTTTAATTTTAAAAATTCCTGTGACTTTAAACACATAAATATCTTATACTATCATATAAGAACAAAATAAAAATGCTTTGTCTAGGTCATATGTTGCAAAAATGTTTGCCAGTTTGTCTTTTGATTTTGTTTATGGTGTTTTAATACCAAAAAATATTTTTATTCTGTTCATTTCATTAACCTTTCCTTTAACAGCTTCAGAGGTTTGTTCCAGGCTTAGAAACACCTTCCTATGGTAAATTATTTTAAAATTCTACCATGTTTTCCTATAGTACTTTTGTGACATTGACTGTCTTATATTTAAATCTTGGATGCATTTGATACACAAAGTAGCGTTGTTAATCTACATTGTGTGTGTGTGTGTTTACAAATGGCTACCCAATTATCTCATTTCCTTTTATAGAATAAGCAACATTTCCCATCGGATATAATATGCATATCATAACTTTATCATATACCACATTCCTATCATAGAAGTATCATACATTTCCACACATACACTCTATTCTGTATCATTAATTTCTTTATTCATAGAACCAGCATTCCAACATCTAAATTATTATAACTTCATGTAATGTTTTAATGTCTGGTAGGTGTAGTCCATTCTTATTGCTCTTCTTTTTTAGAACATTTTAGAATGAATTTTAAAAATCTAGTTCCTGGGGCTCCTGGGTGGCTCAGATGGTTAAGTGTCTGCCTTCGGCTCAGGTCATGATCCCAGGGTCCTGGGATCAAGCCCCACGTCAAGCTCACTGCTCAGTGCAAAGCCTGCTTCTCCCTCGCCTCTGCCATTCCCTCCGCTTGTGCTCTCTGGCTCTATCTCTCTGTCAAATAAATAAATAAAATCTCTTTTAAAAAAATCTAGTTCCTAGCCCCCAAATTTATTTCTCAGGGAAGGGAAGGCAAGGAGTATCAGCAGCATAAATTTATAGCTTATTAATAATTAATAATACTAGAATTTGTTGGGATCATGACAAATTTAGAGAATACTGGCTCTACCACGTACCAGCTTAGGCAAGTGACTTGCTCTCCTAAAAAGCCTGTATCTTAATCTGTAGAATTGTTGGAATAATACATACAAAACACTTAGCACTGTGTCTGGCACAAAAGTGTTCCATGGGTGTTCATGGTTATTATTCCTCCTCATTCTGAGGTTTGTAAATTACTTAAACTAAAAACCTTCTGTACAAATTATTTGTTGGCTTTCTTGTTTGTCTGTACATGAACCCCTGAGGACAGGAACCATGTTTTATTCCTCTTTTATACTCAGTACCTAGTATGTGGTACCTGCTTTGCCTTTGGTGGCTCTTCAGCTCTCCATCATGGCTCACGTCAATCTGTGCTTCTCCCCAGTTGCCTCACACCATCCTAACATTCATTGCTATCCTCTTACTGTTCAGAAACCCCCCTCCTGCCTGCATCTGGCCTGTTTAAATTGCTCTTTGTAGTTTACAGCTTCAAAAGCCCTACCCTCCCATTACCCTCCTACTCCTGCCTTTCTGCCCAGTGGTCTATTCCCTGAGAGTTGCTGATCCCAGTTGATTTACCTGACTATATTGTAAGTCATAATAAAATGTGATGGCTCTTAGGTTTAACACTAGAATCCAGAAGCACATTAACTTAAATGTATTTCTGACTGATATAATGTATCCAATGGTGTTTGTGAAATCACCTTAGCTAAAACTCCTGAGCTCCGACTGGCTTGCCACCCCATCCACCTACTACTTCCTTTTACCCCTCATCCTCTTTAAGTAGTCTTCAGAAAATTGAAATGCATTCAGCCATATATCTTCCTTTCCTCTTTACAAAGATATCTGTACAAACATTGCCACTTGCCTGAAGAGTTTTTGATTAGTGCTCAAATTAAAACTTTGAGACTGCAGAAAGGAAACCCTACAACTCTTAGAGCCTCCTGAATTCTGCATAAATTTTGCCTAGGTGGAGAGCTAGAGAGCTATGTGCCCAAAGTCCAGTTTTAACAAGAAGAGTAGTTTGGGCTTTGATGGAAGAGCAGGTAAGGTAACTTCCCATGGTTCTGGATCCCCAGATATAGCCCTAAATTGAGACTTCCCAGGATAGCATTTCCAGGACTTGGGGGCTTCAAAAAATTTATAATGTTCTTCCAGATCTAAACCAAGGCTGAGTTTGAGATGCCCACCTCTATGCCCTCAAATACTGCAAACCCTAGAGTAATTCCTGCTGACAAGGCTACTCCTGTGGGGGACCCAGCTCTATTCTGCAAGCCATCTCCACAAATATTATTTTCCAACTCCCTTTGTTGGGTCATAAAAGAAGAATTTCAGGGAAGGGAATGGGAGCATTGTCAGCAGCTTAAGTTCACACTTTTTATGCTTTTATTATACTTCCTAGTCATATCTAAACAATTCATGGTAAGAAAGAAATGCTTTGGCCTTTGGCAGTATGGGATGGCGTTACTTAGTCTCTGCCCTCAGTTCTCCCTTTTTCTCCAATATCCTGTCCTCCACTCTCCACCTCACACCTCAGTTCCTATTACAGCCTCACCAGTTTTCCTCCCTCCTTCCTCCTGTTCCCCTCCATCCCACACACAGCTGTCAGAATAATCTTCCAAGAATCCCACTTACATCATGAAACAAACAATTACTCCTGGTCCTCTCTCCCTTCCTACCCTCCAGGCTCAGTCTGAGCTCCATCTCTTCCCTGAAATGTCTTGCAGTGGCCCCAGTCCAAGGCCCTTTGCTCCTCAAATTTCCCATAATCAAAACTGATATTCTTGGTCATGATGTACAGACTATTCACTCCCAGAGTATGTTCTGATTGAGCTGCATCCATTCTAATCCCTAATGCCTGTGCAATGCCAGTTGTTAAATATTTTGACTGTCATTCTCATCTATAGCAACCACCATGCTACTTTCTATCTCTATGGATTTGACTACACTATACATCTCACACGAGTGGAATCATACAGTATTTGTCTTTTTGTGAGTGACTTATTTCAGTTAGCATAATGTCCTCAAGATTCATCCATGTGTCAGAATTTCCTTCCTTTTAAAGCTGAATAATATTCCACTATATGTACTACATTTTGTTTAACCATTCATCTCTTGATGGACTCTTGGGTTGCTTCCATCTTTTAGCTATTGTGAACAATGCTGCTATGAATATGGGTATACACATATCTCTTCAAGACTCTGCTTTCAAGTATACATCCAGAAGTAGAATTTCTGGATCATATGGTAACTGTATTTTTAACTTTTTGAGGAATTGCCATACTGTTTTTCATATTGGCTGCACTATTTTAAAGTCCTACCAGTACTGCACAAGAGTTCCAATCTCTCCACATCCTCACCAACACTTGTTATTTTCCATAAAGGCAGAAATTGTGGTCTGCTGTACTCACTGGTATATGCCAAGCACTTAGAACAGAGCTTGACACAAAGTCAGCACTTTATTGTATTTACTTACTGAATTCAACTGTAGAATTGGTGTTAACCAGGTAGCCCAGCATGACCTGAATTTGAATCTTGGTTCACACATGCAGACATTACACCATCGACACGTTATTTGACACCCCTGAAATTCTGGTTAACACTCATCTGTAATAGCACCCATCTCAAAGGTGTTATAAAAATTCAATAAGATGATGTAGGTAAACCTGCCAGCCCAGTTTGTCTCATATGTTCCCTTCCTTTCACCCTGATTCTAACAGCACATTAAGCCAACAGTAATATCAGTGAGACAATAAGTAATCAAGGTTGATTAGACAAAAATCTCTGCTTTTTTTGGCAAATTTCATTTGACTACCTATCAACCTGTGAATCTAAGAGAATCTCCATCAACTACCTACATCTGTTTAAAAAAAAAAAAGGTGAGTATAAGAAAGGAAATAAGGTGAGTATAAGAAAGGAAATAATAAAGATCAGTGCAGAAATAAATGACATAGAAACTTAAAAAAATAGAAAATATCAATGAAATGAAGAACTAGTTCTTTTTTTTTTTTTTAAAGATTTATTTATTTATTTGAGAGAGAGAGTACATGAGAGGGGGGAGGGTTAGAGGGAGAAGCAGGCTCCTCGCTGAGCAGGGAGCCCGATGTGGGACTCGATCCAGGGACTCCAGGATCATGACCTGAGCCGAAGGCAGTCGCTTAACCAACTGAGCCACCCAGGCGCCCAAGAACTAGTTCTTTGAAAAAATAAACAAATAAATAGTTTACATCTGTTAAAAAATATAATATTTATATAATACAATAAAGACACCACAAAGAAAGAAAACTACAGACCAATATACCTGATGAACACAGATGCAAAAATCCTCAAAGAAATATTAGCAAACTGCATACAATACATTAAAAAGATCATTCACCATGACCAAGTGGAATTTATTCTGAGGATGTAAGGATGGTTCAATATTTGCAAATCAATCAAGGTGAAACACCACATCAACAAAATGAAGAAAGAAATCATATAATCATCTCAGTAGATGCAGAAAAAGCATTTCACAAAATTCAGCATCCATTCATGATAAAAATTCTCAACAAGTAGAGTTAGAGAAAACATACTTCAACATAATAAAGACCATATATGACAAACCCACAGCTAACATCATATTCAATGGAGAAAAACTGAAAGCTTTTCCTCTAAGATCAGGAATAAGACAAGGATGTCCATTCTTGCCACTTTTATTCAACATAGTACTGGAAGTCCTAGCCACAGCAATTAGACAAGAAAAAAGAAACAAGAGGCATCCATATTGGTAAAGAAGAAGTTAAACTGTCACTATTTGCAGATGGCAAGATATTACACATAGAAAATCCTAAAGACTCAACCAAGAAACTACTAGAAGTAATAAGTGAATTCAGTAAAGTTGCAGTATCCAAAATTAAGACCCAGAAATTGGTAGTATTTCTGTACACCAATAATGAAGTAGCAGAAAAAGAATTAAGAAAAAACACCATTTACAACTGCACCAAAAAGAATAAAATATCGAGGAATAAACTTCACCAAGGAGGTGAAAGACCTGTATTCAAAACTATAAAATGTTGATAAAGGAAATTGAAGATGACATAAACAAATGGAAAGATATTCCATGTTCATGGATTGGAAGAACTAATATTGCTAAAATTCCCATATTACACAAAGCAATCTACAGGATTCAATGAAATCCCTATCAAAATACCAACAGCATTCTTCACAGAACTAGAACAAATAATACTAAAATCTGTATGGAAGCATAAAAGACCCCAAATAGCCAAAGCAATCTTGAGAAAGAACAAAGCTGGAGGTATTATAATCCTAGATTTCAAGATATACTGCAAAGCTTTAGTAATCAAAACGGGATGGTACTGGCACAAAAACAGACACATAGATCAACAGAACAGAATAGAGAGCCCAATAAAAAACCCACTATTATATGGTCAATTGACAAAGGAGGGAAGATTATAACAATGGGGAATAAGTGGTGCTGGGAAAACAGGACAGCTACATGTGAAAGAATGAAAGTAGACCACCTTTTAATACCATACATGAAAATAAACTCAAAATGGATCAAAGACCTAAATGTGAGACCTGAAACCATAAAAATCCTAGAAAAGAACATAGGCAGTAATTTCTCTAACATCAGTCATAGCAATGTTTTTCTAGATGTGTCTCTTCAGGCAAGGGAAACAAAGCAAAAATAAACTATTAGGACTACACCAAAATCAAAACTTTCACACAGCAAAGGAAGCCATCAACAAAACAAAAAGACAGCTTATTGAATGAGAGAAGATATTTATAAGTTATAAGTCCAATAAGGGGTTAATATTCAAAATATATAAAGAACTTATACAACTCACACCAAAAAAAAAAAAAAAAATCTGATTAAAAAGTGGGCAGAGGACCTGAATAGACATTTTTCCAAAGGAAACACATGGCCAAGAAACACATGAAAAGATGCTCAACATCACTAATTATCAGGGAAATGCAAATCAAAACCACAATGAGATATCTCATATACCTTATACATGTTAAAATAGCTGAAGTCAAAAAGACAAGAAATAATAAGTATTGGCAAGGATGTGGAGAAAAAAGAAAACTCATGCACTGTTGATGGGAATGTAAATTGGTACTGCCACTGTGGAACACAGTATGAAGGTTCCTGAAAAAATAAAAAATAGGAATACCACATGACTCAATAATTC
This sequence comes from Halichoerus grypus, assembly GCF_964656455.1. Lineage (NCBI taxonomy): Eukaryota > Metazoa > Chordata > Mammalia > Carnivora > Phocidae > Halichoerus > Halichoerus grypus. The sequence continues at coordinate 59,436,447 of NC_135715.1, read as the reverse complement.
CACTATGAGGTAGTACCCAAGGAAAATAAAAATACTAATTCAAAAAGATATATGCACCCCTATGTTTACTGCAGCATTATTTACAATAGCAAAGATAGGGAAGCACTCTAAGTGTCCATCAATAGATAAATGAACAAGGAAGATGTGATATAGAGATAGATAGATGATAGATAGATGATACATAGATAGATAGATGGTAGATATAGATACATATATGTGTATATACATACACACACACACACACATACACACTCGAATACTACACAGCCATAAAAAAAGGATGAGATCATGCCATTTGAGACAACATGGATGGACCTAGAGGGTATTATGCTAAATGAAATAAGTCAAACTGAGAAGGACAAATACCATATGATTTCACTCATAAGTGGAATCTTAAAAATAAATAAATAAATAAACAAAAAAGCAGTATCAGACCTAAAATGCAGAGAACAAAATGATGGTTGCCAGAGGAGGTGGGAGGGATGGGCAAAATGGGTGAAGGGGAGTGGGAGATACAGGCTTCCAGTTATGGAATGAATGAATCACAAGAATAAAAGACACAGCACAAAGAATATAGTCAATACTATTGTAATAGGGATGTACCATGTATCAGGACAAATGGTAGCTATACTTGTGGTAAACATAGAATAATGTATAAACTTGTTGAATCACTATGTTGTACACCTGAAACTAATGTAACATGTATGTCAACTACACTCCAAAAAAAATCTATTTGGAGCCCATGGTCAAGGGAGTCTTTCAAATAGGAAAGTGTTTCTTAAAAAGTTTTGAAGATTAACTAGTTTTCCCAGTAGAAAAAGAAGTAAAGGCATTTTATGTTTGGGGGATAGTAAATTAAAGTCACAGGGGCAGGACATATAAGGATGCATTGTGTAAACAAGTAATTTTGTGTAGCTAGAAGTAAAATTAAAGAGAGAGTGTGGCAGGAATGGATCATGGAAGCTTGTTATAACATCATGTTATGATTTGATCTATAGGCAGTCAGAGCCACCAAAAGGTTGTACACAGTAAATGACATGGTGAGATATTCATTTTAGAGAGCTGATATGGCCCTCAAATGGTGAGTAGCCAGTGGGGAACATCAGAGCTTTGTGCAGCACCCCTCCATAGGCATGGAACCAAGCATTCTGCTTTCACATTATGAGGGCTGGAATGGGCTGCTAGACTGTCACTGAATTCACATTTGCAAATCCAGAGAAGTGGCATCTCTGTTCTAGCACTTTAAAAGAAAGTTTTCTCAGGGTTCTAGTCATTCCAGTTTTAGAACAGCCACTAGGGTTAGGATAGTTATATCAAATGTGGAATAATTAGCCACTGGACCCTTGGCTTTAACATTCCACATTTCAAATTCCTTTTTATCTGTGTAATTAAGCTAGCCTATACTTTTGTTCGCTCACTAGTAATAAAGAGGATGTCTATTAAGCTAGTTTATATCATTTGAATCTGTATTGGGGAGGATAAAGATCTGCCCATTTCAGCCATTTTACAGATAGCCTTCTCTTGGGTGCAGACTTCACAAGGGGAAAAAAGTCAGTTCAAACATCTTTGAGGACTTTCAACAGGACACTTTGAAACTGGCTTAAAATTTACCTCCTCTAGTAACTTTTATCTCCACTGGTCCTCCTTCCATTCCACATTTCATCCTCACTACACACTGTGTATGCAACATATTCATCCCAGATTCCATGTGTCCTAAAGACAAGAGACATTCTTGACTGTATTAGTTTCTAGGGCTGTCAGAACAAAGTACCACAAACTTTGGTGGTATAAAACAACAGAAATTTATTGTCTCCCAGTTCAGGATGCTAGAAGTCCAAAATCAAGGTGTCAGCAGGACCACATTCTCATTAAAACCTGTAGGTGAGAGTCCTTCCTTGTTTCTCTCCTAGCTTCCAGTGGTTTGCTGGCAAGCTTTGGCAATCCTTGGCTTGCAACTGCCTAACTCCAATCTATGTCTTCATTCTTACATGGCATTCTCTTTGTGTCTCTATCTTCACATGGCCGTCTTCTTATAAAGATACCCGTCATGGGTGCCTGGGTGGCTCAGTCGGTTAAGCGACTGCCTTCAGCTCAAGTCATGATCCCAGGGTCCTGGGATTGAGCCCTACATTGGGCTCCCTGCTCAGTGGGGAGTCTGCTTCTCCCTTTGCCCCTTCCCCCTGCTGGTGCCCCCCAAATAAATAAATAAAATCTTAAAAAAAAAAAAGACACCAGTCATATTGGATTAGGAGCCCGCTCTACTGCAGTATGACTTCATCTTAACTAATTACAATTACCCTATTTCTAAATAAGATCACATTCTGAGGTACTGGGGGTTAGGATTTCAAAATACCTTTTTTGAGGGGACACAATTCAACTCATAACACTCTGTTCTCTTGACCACTCACCTGCAGTATTTAGTCCAATGCTGAGAATGTGACAGTGAATGTTATTTACTGATGTGATTTAAGTTACTAGCTCATTCATCTGCCTGTCTACAAAAGAGCACAATAGCACCATTACTCCTTTGTGCCAACACACCAAATAGCTTCATTTTTAACATGACTGGAGAAAACAGTGAGTGGGATTTGGTCAAAATTGTGGTCATCCTGGCTGAAAGCTGGAATGAGAATTTGTCAGTGTCACTTATGATATGATGGAAATGTTGAACTTTAATAGAATATAGACTTACAAGGCATACTCAGGTACTTCTGTGCTCTCATATCTGTTTAAGTCTTTCAAAGGACAGAGTATTACTTTCAATCACAACGTCGCTATAATTAGTAATGGCAACATTTTCTTCAATTTGCCCTCAAGGGCCATAGAATCTCAGGCTGCCACCCGTGCAATTAGACTAACAGCAGGCAAAGAGCCAAAGATGGGGGGAGAGTTATGCTACCAAATCAAATGTGGGTTTGTTTTTAATTAACTATTCAAACTCGTGGTAGGGAAATCTGCTCTGATTGCACCCTGTCATTTATACATGTAAAATATGTTAAAAGAAAAATATATATTATATCCCTTTTTAGCAATTGACAGTTTTCAGAGTTCTTTCTCATTAGGCTCTTTCCAGTGGGACCCACAGGACTTAAGTTAATGATTGAGGGAGCTGCCCCTATGCCAAGAAGTGTCCCTGAGAGCAACCAGGAAGACGGTTTGTGTGCCCCTCATTTACTTTATTCTGTCCAAGCAAACAGTTGGCAAGAGGAGGCATTTCCTATTGCCTGGGCGATGTTTTAATCACTGTTTAAATATTTGCCATCCTGTCTTTGTTTTGGTTAAAATTGCAGAGTTAATACGATACAGATTTGTACCTTCTGCTGAGTGAAATACAGGTTCCATCTTATGAACTAGAGCTATGTTCACCACAAATAGCTTCCCCACTCCCCACCTCCACTATTGTCTTTCATTTTATGCATTGTATTAATTTTTTTATATCTTTTCAGTGCCTACAGGGTACCAACAAATTGCCCCCAGGCAGTTCTAACACATTAAGTTTCAGCAAACCTGGCCCTATGTGTGACTCACTGCAAAATTTAAGGACTCTTAAGTCAATTTCTCTGAATACCAGCCCAGAAAAATATCAGTCCTGGGCAAGAATCTCACCATCTGATGGATATTCTGGGGTCAAGGTAAAATGAATTTCTGGCCGCAGGCTAGCTTCTAATGGACAATGGGTCTGTGCCAAGGACTCCTTCTATTCCTTCTAATGAAGCTCTGTAAAGTTTCAGCTGCACTCAGGCTAACTTGGCTTCTTGTAACCTGATTTCTCCAAGCCTCACCAGCTGGGGTGTGCTTAAAGAGTCATATTAACAGTAATAACTCAAATTTCACTAGTTCCTGCTCCTACCTGCTGGATGAAGGGCCATTGCCTCCTTTTTTTTTTTTTTTTTCAGTACTTTCAATAAAAGTGCCCTTTCTGTTTTAACATACAGTCAACTCTCTCTATATACAACTCTTCATAAATCCAGTGGGAGCTGGACAGAAAAGAAACATGAATGACAGACATCATTCTCAGTCCTCCTTGCTGATAACCAAGGTTTAGTTGAGTCAAGCTCATCCTGTCTGGCTTTCTCTGCCCCCGAGGATGAGCACCCTCTCAAGTATCTCCTCAGTCCTCATCAGAAAAGAGGCTTCCAGTAGTCTTTTCCACCAGAACTGCCAGACATGTCAGACAACCAGTACTGAATCCCACTTAGACTCTACCTGAGGATCCGAACAGTCCTGAAATAACTGCTTACTCCTCTGAAAAATACTTGGTTGAAATTAAACGGTTTGGGGCTCTTATTCTAACAACTGCAGACAATAATTACTGTCAAGCCTTTGCAAAAGAATACTAGAAAAACTGGATGAAATATTTTTAAAAATGTTTGATGGCATAAGAAAGTTAACATGATAATGAATAATTATGAGAACAGAACCTAAGAGAAGACATAGGATAGAAAAAGAATGAGGAGACCCCTATAATAGTCCCAGCTCACTGCCATGAAATAGTTTCCAGACCATGGCACAGGAAGGGAAAACTCAGATGCAGTCCACAGACTCCCTATGATGAAGAGATGCACTTAAAAGTTTGGAAAGACCAATGTGGCTAAAGTTATCAGGATACAGGGAAAAGAAAGAGCTGCAGGGAAAAAGAAGTGGACTTCTGTAGAGGGTCCTCCTCATATTCAAAGTGCTGATTAGTGCATACATGTGAGGAAACTAGCAGAAGCCCAGGGAAGAACTCTATGAAAGAATTATAAAGAACAGTACGTGGGTCCAGTGTCTTGCTCCTCCAGGATAGGTCCCTTTGAGTGAGGATGAAAGGGGTGTAGAGAAATTATATTCATTCATCTTTAACATTCCGTAACATTCATCAGCTGACCCTGCCCTGAGGATACCATGGTGGATGAGACAGCCCCAGTCTCCATGCTATGGAGCTCACAGTTCTGTGGGGGACTTAGATGCATCACCATCACCAGGAAAAGGAAGGGCCTACCTACAGGTTCATGCCAGGTGCTGGAATCCCATGAGCTATCATTGAGGGAGAAAACACAGGTGTGAGAACATGGGAATGTCCCAACAGACCAGAAGCAGACAGAGAGAGATTATTCAAAAGTGGAATATGGGGTATTCAGTGTTGAAGGTCTTCAGTACTAATAGGAAAAGATCATCAAGACCTTGTGGTAAGCAGAAAAAAGTGTGATATCAATGTGTATGGACATATATGCATATGAAGATGCATAAAGAGGTAACTAGAAAGAGTTACAACAAAATATTGACAGCAATTACTTTTGAGAGGAGAAAATGATACCATGACCAGCCATAAATTGAGCTGCTCTTCTCCTCCATACTCTTTTTATTACTTGATTCTTTATGAGAATGTATTTGTGTGAATGTTGTATAAATAAAAAATCCCAAGTAAATAAACCAACAGGTTTAAAGATTTAAAAAAAGGGGGGGGGGGTTCTGGGTGGCTCAGTCCTTAAGTGTCTGCCTTCGGCTCAGGTTATGATCTCAGGGTCCTGGGATTGAGCCCTACATCGGGCTCCCTGCTCGGCAGGAAGCCTGCTTCTCCCTCTCCACTCCCCCTGCTTGTGTTCCCTCTCTTGCTGTCTCTCTAAAAAGGATGGAAGGAAGGGAGGGAGGGACGGAGGGAGGGAGGGAGGAAGGACGAAAGAAAGAAAGAAAAAAGAAAAAGAAAGAAAGAAAGAAAGAAAGAAAGAAAGAAAGAAAGAAAAAGAAAAGCCCCTGGAGCTCTCACATGAGGACAGGAAAACTGATTGTCCCCACCAGCCAGATTGGAAAACTTCATAATTTAAAGAAATTAAATAGGGTATTCAAAAAGTTCTTACCTCAGTAGCGGGAAATAATTAGTCCTAGATTAAACAGTGTTCTAGTCCCACCTAACAAATATTAAAAGTAAGATTTTAAAAGGATCAGTTTCTAAGAAACTTAAACTGCATTCCATCACAGAAAAAGCTCAAGAAATTTATAAGAATAAAAACACAGGGGCGCCTGGGTGGCTCAGTCAGTTGGGCATCTGCCTTTGGCTCGGGTCATGATCCCAGCGTCCTGGGATCGAGCCCCACATCAGGCTCCCTGCTCAGTGGGGAGTCTGCTTCTCCCTCTCACTCTCCCTCTGTGCTCTTTCTCTCAAATAAATAAAATCTAAAAAAAAAAAAAAACACAGTCAGAACCCAGCAGTGGAAAATTTATGTCTTATATTCTATCAAAAAATATTGGGCATGCTCTTTCATCTGGGCTGCCAACATGCCACCCAGACTGAAGAAGACCTGAAAACTTCAAGGCCACATGAGCCAAGGCCAAGGCCACATCAGCAAGCACTGGAAGCACCCAGAAGGCCTGGGTGATGCCAACAGCATGCATCATCACAAGATCAACTTTCACAAATATCACCCAGATTATTCTGGAAAAGTGGGTATGAGGCATCACCACTTAAAGAGAACCAAAGCTTCTGCCCAAATGTTAACCTGGATAAACTATGGACCTTGGTCAGTAAGCAGACACAGGTAAATGCTGCCAAAAACAAGACTGGAGCTGTTCCTATCATTGATGTGGCACAATCAGGCTATTTCAAAGTTTTGGGGAAGGGACAACTCCCAAAACAGCTTGTCATCATGAAGGCCAAACTCTTCAGTGGAAGAGCTAAAGAGAAGATTAAGGGTATGGGGCCGGCGGGCGGGGGGGGGGACCCTGTGTCCTGGTAGCTTGAAGCCACGCAGTGGGAGGTTCATTAAATGCTAACAAGCCCTTTTTTAAAAAAAAAAGGCATGCAAAGAAACAGGAAAGTATTGAGGAAAAAAATCAACCAACCCCAAACTGACACAGATGTTAAAATTAACAGACAATAGCTTTTAAAAGAATAAGTATATTCCATAAATTCAAAAAGTTAAATAGAAACAAAATATATTTTAAAAAGTCAAACTTCTAGAGATGAAAACTACACTGGAAGAAATTCAGCAGATAAAACACTGAGAAGAAAATATCACTGAAATAAAACACTTAGAAAAAAGAGTTTAAAAATAATTAAGAGTAAACTACAGTACAACTTCAAACTGTCTAATATACAGGTAACTGGAGTCCCCAATGAAAGACATAGAAAGGAAGCAGGAAAAATAATGCCAAAATAACGTCAAAGAAATAATGGTTCAAATGTTTTCCAGACTTGATGAAAATCAAATCCACATATCCAAGAAGCTCAATAAACCTCAAGGACAAGAAATATAAGGAAAACTACACCAAAACCCATCATAATCAAATTGCTCGAAACCCCTGGTAGATAAAAAACAAATTTGAAAGCAGCCATAGAAAAAGCCATAAGGAGGGGGGAAAGATGGCGGAGGAGTAGGGGACCCTATTTCAACTGATCCCCGGAATTGAGCTGGATATCTACCAGACCACTCTGAGCACCCAAGAAACCAGCCTGAGATGTAAGAAGATCTGGATCTCTACAAACAGAATATCGCAGGCGGTTGGTTTTGAGGTACGAAGCGGAGAGCCGTGATTCTGCGTGCAGATATCGGAGGATAAACGGCAGCGGGAGGGAGCCTGGACATGGGGATCCTACACCGCCGGTGAGTGACAGCCTCCTGCCCTGCGGAGGGGGCACAGACTCGCAGACCAGTAGCATCGGGAAAGGACTTTAGGGCAGCCCCCAGGGTGGAGGACCAGACCGGCGGGGTTGCACGCACGCGAACCGCAGCCCTCTGGACAGAAACCCGGAGCGATGGTCACACGCACGGGAACTGCAGCCTCCGAGATGGAAACCTGGTGCGCTGGGTCCGGCCGGTGAACTGCAACCCCCAGGGGTGGAAACCCCAAGCGGAAGAGTCGTGTGGGTGCAAATTGGGAGCGGCTGTTAGTTTTAGCAGCACAAAGGGCAGAGACGGGCCTGACCTGGAGGCAGGACTGGGAGCGCTGCGGAGGGGCGCACAACCCAGGACGCTGCAGTTTATAGCAGCACGGTCAAAAACGGAGACAGTGTGGCCTGGAGAGCTCACTGAAGAACAGACTGAGGTCTCTCTGCTCTGAGGCAGAGGGTTGGAAACGGTCTCTTCTGCTCTGACTCGCAGAAGAGACGCGGAAAGCAGCCAGGGAAAGGCGCCAGAGAACAAAAGCCCCAAAGACTGATTCCCACTGAGCCCATCCCCCGCCACAGGGGCGCAGGGCAACTCCGCCCGAACAGGGTTGCCTGAGTAACAGTGCGGCAGGCCCCTCCCGCAAAAGACAGGCTGGGAAAACAAGAGGCCAGCAACCCTAAGGTCCCTAGAAAACAGGTGCATCTTGCTTGGGTTCTGGTCAATAATTTGGACTCTATACATTCCCTCAAACACCCATCAACAGAATGACTAGGAGGAGGAGCCCCCAAAACAGAAAAGACTCAGAGATTATGACTTATGCTGCAGATTTACAAATGGATGCAGATATAACCAAGATGTCGGAGATGGAATTCAGGCTAGCAATTGTGAAGACAATGGCTAGAATGGAGAAATCAATTAATGGCAACATAGAGTCTCTAAGGGCAGAAATAAAAGGGGAATTGGCAGAACTTAAAAATGCTATCAATGAGATCCAATCCAATCTAGATAATCTAACAGCTAGGGTAACTGAGACAGAAGAGAGAATAAGCGATCTGGAAGACACTATAATAGATAAAAAGGGAAAAGAGGAGGCCAGGGAAAAACAACTCAGAATCCATGAAAATAGAATCAGAGAAATAAGTGACACCATGAGGCATTCCAATGTCAGAATCATTGGAATCCCGGAGGGAGTGGAGAGAGAGAGAGGGCTAGAAGATGTATTTGAGCAAATCGTAGCTGAGAACTTCCCTAATCTGGGGAATGAAACAAACATTCGAGTCCTAGAGGCAGAGAGGACCCCTCCTAAGATCAAGGAAAACAGGTCAACACCCCGGCATGTAATAGTAAAACTTGCAAATCTTAGAACCAAGGAAACCATCTTAAGGGCAGTTAGGGGGAAGAGATTCCTTACGTACAGAGGAAGGAACATCAGAATAACGTCAGACCTATCCACAGAGACCTGGCAAGCCAGAAAGGCCTGGCAAGATGTATTCAGGGTACTAAATGAGAAGAACATGCAGCCAAGAATACTTTATCCGGCAAGGCTTTCATTTAGAATGGATGGAGAGATGCAGAGCTTCCACGACCGGCAGAAGTTGAAAGAATATGTGACCACTAAGCCGGCCCTGCAAGAAATATTAAGGGGGGTTCTATAAAAGGAGAGAGACCCCAAGAGTGATCTACAACAGCAATTTACAGGGACAATCTATAAAAACAACGTCTTCACAGGCAACATGATGACAATTAATTCATATCTTTCAATAATCACTCTCAACGTGAATGGCCTAAACGCTCCCATAAAATGGCACAGGGTTGCAGATTGTATAAAAAGACAGGACCCATCCATATGCTGTCTACAAGAGACTCATTTTGAACCTAAAGATACATCCAGACTGAAAGTGAAGGGATGGAGATCTATCTTCCATGACAGCGGACCTCAAAAGAAAGCTGGGGTAGCAATTCTTATATCAGACAAACTAGATTTTAAACTAAAGTCTGTAATAAGAGACACAAAAGGACACTATATCATTCTTAAAGGGTCTATCCAACAAGAAGATCTAACAATTGTAAATATCTATGCCCCCAACATGGGAGCAGCCATCTACATAAGCCAACTGTTAACCAAAATAAAGAGTCATATTGATAACAATATGTTAATTGTAGGAGACCTCAATACTCCACTCTCAGCAATGGACAGATCATCTAAGCAGAAAATCAACAAGGAAACAAGAGCTTTGAATGATACATTGGACCAGATGGACCTCATAGATATTTACAGAACATTCCACCCTAAAACAACAGAATACTCATTCTTCTCGAGCGCACATGGAACTCTCTCCAGAATAGACCATATACTGGGTCACAAATCAGGTCTCAACCGATACCAAAAGACTGAGATTATTCCCTGCATATTCTCAGACCACAATGCTCTAAAACTGGAACTCAATCACAAGAAAAAATCTGGCAGAAATTCAAACACTTGGAAGCTAAAGACCACTCTGCTCAAGAATGTTTGGGTCAACCAAGAAATCAAAGAACTTAAACAATTCATGGAAATCAATGAGAACGAAAACACATCGGTCCAAAACCTATGGGATACTGCAAAGGCGGTCCTAAGGGGGAAATACATAGCCATCCAAGCCTCACTCAAAAAAATAGAAAAATCCCGAATTCACCAACTAACTCTATACCTTAAAGAACTAGAGAAAAAGCAACAAACGACACCTAAGCCACGGATTAGAAGAGAAATAATTAAAATTAGAGCAGAAATCAATGAATTAGAAACCAGAAACACAGTAGATCAGATCAATGAAACTAGAAGTTGGTTCTTTGAAAGAATTAATAAGATTGATAAACCACTGGCCAGACTTATCCAAAAGAAGAGAGAAAGGACCCAAATTAATAAAATTATGAATGAAAGGGGAGAGATCACGACCTACACCAAGGAAATAGAAACAATTATTAGAAATTATTATCAACAACTATATGCCAATAAACTGAGCAACCTGGATGAAATGGAGGCCTTCCTGGAAACCTATAAGCTGCCAAGACTGAAACAGGAAGAAATTGACAACCTGAATAGGCCAATAACCAGTACCGAGATTGAAGCAGTGATCAAAAACCTCCCAAAAAACAAAAGTCCAGGGCCTGATGGATTCCCTGGGGAATTCTACCAAATATTCAAAGAAGAAATAATACCTATTCTGCTGAAGCTGTTTCAAAAAATAGAAAGAGAAGGAAAGCTTCCAGACTCATTCTATGAGGCCAGCATTACCTTAATCCCCAAACCAGGCAAAGACCCCATCAAAAAGGAGAATTTCAGACCGATATCCCTGATGAATATGGCTTCCAAAATCCTCAACAAAATCCTAGCTAATAGGATCCAACAATACATTAAAAGGATCATCCACCACGACCAAGTGGGTTTTATCCCCGGGATGCAAGGGTGGTTCAACATTCACAAATCAATCAATGTGATAGAACACATTAATAAGAGGAGGGAGAAGAATCATATGGTCCTCTCAATTGATGCAGAAAAAGCATTTGACAAAATACAACATCCTTTCCTGATTAAAACTCTCCAGAGTATAGGGATAGAGGGAACATTCCTCAAGCTCATAAAATCCATCTATGAAAACCCACAGCGAATATCATCCTCAATGGGGAAAAGCTGAGAGCCTTTCCCTTAAGATCAGGAACACGTCAAGGGTGCCCACTCTTACCACTGTTGTTCAACATAGTACTAGAAGTCCTAGCAACAGCAATCAGACAACAAAAAGAAATAAAAGGTATTCAAATTGGCAAAGAAGAAGTCAAACTCTCTCTTTTCGCAGACGACATGATACTTTATGTGGAAAACCCAAAAGACTCCACCCCCAAATTACTAGAACTCATCCAGCAATTCAGTAATGTGGCAGGATACAAAATCAATGCACAGAAATCAGCTGCTTTCTTATACACTAACAACGCAACTGTAGAAAGAGAAATTAAAGAAACGATTCCATTTACAATAGCACCAAAAACCATAAGATACCTCGGAATAAACCTAACCAAAGAGGTAAAGGATCTATACTCTAGGAACTACAAAACACTCATGAAAGAAATTGAAGAAGACACAAAAAGATGGAAAAATATTCCATGCTCATGGATCAGAAGAATAAACATTGTTAAAATGTCTATGCTACCCAGAGCAATCTATACCTTCAGTGCCATCCCGATCAAAATTCCAATGACATTTTTCAAAGTGCTGGAACAAACAATCCTAAAATTTGTATGGAATCAGAAAAGACCCCGAATCACCAAGGAAATGTTGAAAAAGAAAAACAAAGCGGGGGCATCACATTGCCCGATTTCAAGCTATATTACAAAGCAGTGATCACCAAGACAGCATGGTACTGGCACAAAAACAGACATACAGACCAATGGAACAGAATAGAGAACCCAGATATGGACCCTCAACTCTATGGTCAAATAATCTTTGACAAAGCAGGAAAAAACATGCAATGGAAAAAAGACAGTCTCTTCAATAAATGGTGCTGGGAAAATTGGACAGCCACATGCAGAAGAATGAAACTCGACCATTCTCTAACACCATTCACAAAGATAAACTCAAAGTGGATGAAAGACCTCAATGTAAGACAGGAATCCATCAAAATCCTAGAGGAGAACATAGGCAGTAACTTCTTTGACATCGGCCACGGCAACTTCTTTCAAGATACATCTCCAAAAGCTAGTGAAACAAAAGCAAAAATGAACTTTTGGGACTTCATCAAGATAAAAAGCTTCTGCACAGCAAAGGAAACAGTCAACAAAACAAAGAGGCAACCCACAGAATGGGAGAAGATATTTGCAAATGACACTACAGATAAAAGGCTGGTATCCAAGATCTATAAAGAACTTCTCAAACTCAACACCCAAAAAACAAATAATCAAGTCAAAAAGTGGGCAGGAGAGATGAACAGACACTTCTCTGAAGAAGACATACAAATGGCTAACAGACACATGAAAAAATGTTCATCATCATTAGCCATCAGGGAAATCCAAATCAAAACCACACTGAGATACCACCTTACACCAGTTAGAATGGCAAAAATGGACAGGGAAAGAAACAACAAATGTTGGAGAGGTTGTGGAGAAAGGGGAACCCTCTTACACTGTTGGTGGGAATGCAAGTTGGTGCAGCCACTTTGGAAAACAGTGTGGAGGTTCCTCAAAAATTTAAAAATAGAGCTACCCTATGACCCAGCAATGGCACTCCTGGGTATTTACCCCAAAGACACAGATGTAGTGAAAAGAAGGGCCATATGCACCCCAATGTTCATAGCAGCAATGTCCGCAATAGCCAAACTGTGGAAAGAGCCGAGATGCCCTTCAACAGATGAATGGATAAAGAAGATGTGGTCCATATATACAATGGAATATTACTCAGCCATCAGAAAAGATGAATCCCCAACTTTTACATCAACATGGATGGGACTGGAGGAGATTATGCTAAGTGAAATAAGTCAAGCAGAGAAAGTCAATTATCATATGGTTTCACTTATTTGTGGAACATAAGGAATAACATGGAGGACATTAAGAGAAGGAAGGGAAAAATGGGCGGGGGGAATTGGAGGGAGAGATGAACCATGAGAGACTATGGACCTGAGAAACAAACAGGGTTTTAGAGGGGAGGGGGGAGGGGAGATTGGTTAGCCTGGTGATGGGTATTAAGGAGGGCACGTACTGCATGGAGCACTGGGTGTTATACGAAAACAATGGATTGTGGATCACTACATCACAAACTAATGATGTATTGTATGGTGACTAACATAACATAATAAAATTAAAAAAAAAAAAAAGAAAAAGCCATAGGAACAAAGACAAGACTGACAGAAAATTTTTTGTTAGAAATAATGCAAACAAGAACATAGTAGATCAACATCTTTAAAATTAAAAAAATAATAATAATAAGGCAAGGACAATCTCTTCAATAAATGATGTTGAGAAAACTGGTTTTCCACATGCAGAAGAATGAAATTAGGCCCTTATCTCACTCCATATACAAAATTCAACTCAAAATAGATTAAAGACTTAAATATAGGACCTAAAGCCATAAAACTATTAGAAGAAAACACAAGGAAAAAAGCTACCTGACAATGATGTAGACAATTACTTTTTTGGATATGACCCCAAAAGCATTAGCAACAAAAGCAAAAATAGACAAATGGAATTGCATCAAACTAAAAGGTTTCAGCACAGCAAAGGAAACAATCAGCAAGGTGAAGAAGCAACCCATGAAATAAGAGAAAATATTTGCAAACCATACATCTGATAAGGGGTTAATATCCAAAATATATAAGGAACTCAACTCAATAACAAGAAAACAAAAAACCAGATTAAAGAATGGGTAAAGGACATGAATTGACATTTCTCAAAAGAAGACTTACAAATGGCCAACAGATATATGAAAAGATACTGAATATCACTAATTACCAGGGAAATGCAAATCAAAAACACAATAAAGTATCACCTCACACCTATTAAAATGATTATAATCAAAAAGACAAAAGATAACAAGTGTTGATGTGGCTATGCAGAAAAGAGTCTGTGCACTGTTGATGGGAATGTAAATGGTTACAGCCATTATGGAAAACAGTATAGAGATTCCTTAAAAAATTTAAAATAGAACTACCATATGATCCAGCAATCCCACTTCTGGGCATATATTTAAAGGAAATGAAATCAATATTTCAAAGAGATATCTGCACTCATGTTCATTAAAGCATTATTCACAATAGCCAAAATATAGAAACAACCCAAGTGTCCATTGACAGATGAACGGATAAAAGAAAGGTGAAATATGTATATATGTATATAATATGATATATATTCATGTATATGCATACCTCTGTTAGTAAAACATTAGAGCTTGTTTTTGTTACTTTGATTCTGTCTATATCATTCTCTGCACCATCATTTCTCTTGGAAGTTATTCTTTCAGTCCTACTCTTCTTGTTTTATAAAATTATGGGATCCTTGAAGTCAAGGGCCCTTTATATAACTAGTGCCAAACAGAGGATTAAACATGTAGCAGGGCATCAGTAAAGGTACAATAAGTGAACCTGATAATCTTAGAATGGAAGGGAGATGTGAAAAACCTGAGTGACCTGAACAGTCACTGTGGACTATGAAAAAGTTGTTAAGTAGGACTAAGTCAAATGGTATCTGAGTGATATTGAAATTCAGCTGAGATTGGGAACCTTCACTATGGGTCTAATCAGCAAGTGCTTCCTGGAGGTAAGGATGGCAAAACAACAAGGAAGAAACAAGAATTTAAATTTTGATAACAATGATTATCCAAGGGGGCCCAGAGAGTAGTCAGATAAATGACTCAAGATTGACTAATTGATCAAAGTGAGCCTGAGAGAAACTATGAGTATTCTCCACTTGCATGAGTTTCTGGAGAAGCAACACCATCATGGGAAATCCAGTCTTCATGTAAGGTGAGGAATAAAGTTAACGTGCTAAGAAAAGATTCATATGATTTCCAAATTCCTTAGTGAACAAATGAGGGTGTTAATAAAATTGGTGGCAGAAAAGTCAGAGAAAAGCATGCTTTGGGTTTGGATTTTGATAACTGGACTGAGAAAATTAACAGGTGAATAGGAGACAAAGGAATATTATTTAGTCATGAGAAAGAAGGAATTTCTGCCATTTGCACCAACATGGATCAACCTGGAGGACATTATGTGAAGTGAAATAAGCCAGACAGAGAAAGACAAATACTACATGATCTCATTTATATATGGATTCTTAAAAAAAAAAAGTCAAACTTACAGAAGCACAGAATAGAATGGTTATGACCAGGAGCTGAGGAGTGTGGGGAAAACGGGGAGGTGTTAGTCAAATGGTATAAAGTTGCAGGAAAAAATAAAAGAAAGCTGAATTAAATTAGAATTCCATGCCCAATGGAAATATTTTTCAAAAACAAAGGTAGGATGGGGTGCCTAGGTGGCACAATCAGTTAAGCATCTGACTCAGTTTTGGCTCAGGTTGTGATCTCAGCATTGTGAGACTGAGCCCTGCATCAGGCTCCACGCTCAGTGCAAAGTCTGCTTGAGATTCTCTCTCCCTCTCCCTCTGCCCCTCCTGCTCATGCTCTCTCTCTCTCTCTCTCTAAAATAAATAAATATTGGGGCGCCTGGGCGACTCAGTCATTAAGCGTCTGCCTTCGGCTTAGGTCATGATCCCAGGATCCTGGGATCAAGCCCCGCATCAGGCTCCCTGCTTGGCGGGGAGTCTGCTTCTCCTTCTCCCACTCCCTCTGCTTCTGTTCCCTTTCTCCTGCTGTGTCTCTCTCTGTCAAATAAATAAATAAAATCTTTAAAGTAAGTAAGTAAGTAAGTAAATAAATAAATAAATAAATAAATCTTTAAAAAGAGAAAAAAAAGCCCAAAGGTGGAATAAAGACATTTTCAGACACATAAAGCTGAACAAATTCATCACCAATAGACTCACACTACAAAAATGTTAAGGAAGTCCTTGAGGCAGAAGGAAATATGGATCTACACAAAGGAATGAAGAGTACCTAGGGTTAGGGTTAGGGTTAGAGTTAGGGTTAACAGTAACTACATGGATCAATGTGTAAGATGTTTCCAATAGTGTTTAAATCCTGTAAAACATAATTCATGCTTTAAACAAAAATAATAAGATATGGTAGGCTTATATATGATTAAGCAAAATGTGTGATAACAATACCATGAAGGCCAAGAGGGGAGAAATGGAAGAATGCTACACATGAAGTGGTATAATATCATTCAAAAATAGACAGTGTTAAGAATGCATACCAAAGTCTTAAAGAAACTATGAAAATAACGAAAAAGAATTATTGTATCTAATACACCAAAAAGGAGATAAATGGAGTCATAAAAAATACTCAAATCTGGAGCGCCTGGGTGGCTCAGTCAGTTAAGCATCCAACTCTTGATTTCAGCTCAGGTCCTGATCTTAGGGTCATGAGATTGTGCCCCGTGTTTTTCTCTCTCTCTCCCTCTCCCTTTGCTCCTCCCCCAAAACAACAACAAATAATAACAATGAAAGAAGAGAAGGGGAACATAGAAGAAATGGGACAGATAGAAGACAAAGAGCAAAGTGGTAGATTTCAACCTAACTATATCAATAGTTATATATATGGTCTAAATATTCCTATTAACAGGCACAGATTTCCAGATTTGATTTCAAAAAGCAAGATCCAGCTATATGCTGCCAAAAAGAACCACACTTTATACACAAAGTCACAAATAGATTACAAGTTAAAAGGCTAGAAGAAGATATATCAAGCTAACACAAATTTTTCAAAAACTGGAGTGGCTATGTTAATATCTGACAAAGTAAATTTTAGAGAAAGAAATATCTGGAGGGGGATAAAGCTGACAAATCAATTAATCAGTAGGACATAGGAATCTTAAATTTTTTTTTTTTTTTAAAGATTTTATTTATTTATTTGAGAGAGAGAGAGAGCATGACGGGGGGAGGGTCAGAGGGAGAAGCAGACTCCTCGCAGAGCAAGGAGCCCGATGCGGGACTCGATCCCAGGACTCCAGGATCATGACCTGAGCCGAAGGCAGTCGCTTAACCAACTGAGCCACCCAGGCGCCCAGGAATCTTAAATTTTTATACTCAGTGACAGAACTTAAAATGCATAAAGAAAAAAAAGAGGGAAAGACCAATCCACAATGATGGTCAGACATTTCAATACACTCTCTCAATAATTGACTAAATAGAGGGAAAGTCAGTAAGGATATACATTTGAAAAACACAATCAACCAACTTGATATAATTGATATTTCTGGAACAATCCACCAAACAGCAAATACACATTTTTTTTTCAAGTTCATACAGACCATTCCTGAAATAGATCATATTCTTGGCTATAAAAAATCTCAAATTTGAAAAGACATGAGGCATACAAAATATGTTCTCTGACCACCAGAATTAAATTAGAAATCAATAACAGAATTATCTCTGGAAAATAACAGAATTATCTCCCAGATATTAAGAAACTAAATAAAATATGTGTAAGTAACCCATAGATCAAAAACAAAAATCAAAAGGGACATTAGAAAGTATCTGAACTGAATGAAAATTAATATGTAATATATCAAAATGCATGAGATGCTGTTACAGGCATAATTTAAAGGGAAATCTATAGCCCTAATCCCTACATTAGAAAAAAAATCAAATGAATAGCATAAAGCTCCAACTTAAAGTAAGCAAGTAAAAAATATCAGAAGAGAAATCAATAAAATAGTAAAAAGGAAAACAATAGAGAAAATTAATGAAACCAAAAGCTCGCTCTTTGGAAAGTTCAATAAAATGGACAAAGCTCTACCCAGACTAAGAAGGGGAAAAAAGAAGACACAAATTATGAATATCAGCAAGGAGAGAAGTAACATCATTACAGATACAACAGATATTAAAAGGAAAAGAAGGAAGTGTAAAAACTTTATGCCAATCTGACAATTTAAGTGAAACGAATGAACTCCTTGAAAAACACAAATCATCAAAACTCGAACAAAAATAAATAAGTTACTGAAAAGTTGCCATAGTTTCTTAAAAAGTTAAATTTGTGGTTAAAACTCTTCTATAAAGATAAGCCCTGGCCCAAATAGCTTTACTGGTAAATTCAACTGAACATTTAAGGAAGAAACAATACTATTTCTACACAGACTCTTCCAGAAAGTTAAAGAAGAGGGGATGTTTCCCAATTTATTCTTTGAAGTCATCATTACAGTGATAGCAAAACCAAAGACATTACGAGAAAACTACAGTCAATATCCTAATATAGATACAAAAATTCTAAACACAGTTTTGGCGAATCAGATTCAACAATAGGTAAAAAGGATAAAACATCATAACCAAGTAGGGTTTGTGCCAGGAATACAAGGCTGATTTAACATTCAAAAATCAATCAATGTAATTCACCATATCAACAAATAAAAAAAAGAAAAACCATGTATCATTTCAATACATCTATAAAAAGTATATGACAAAGTCCAACCTTGATTCTTATAAAAACTCCCAGGAAAACTAGGAATAGAAAGGAACTTCCTCAAATGGACACAGGATATCTACAAAAATCCTAGAGTCAACATTCCACTTAGTAGTGTGGATTCCTTTCCTCTAAGATCAGGAATATCTACTTTCACTTCTTTTATTCAACACTATACTGAAGGTTATAACCAGTGCAATAAGATAAGAAAGAGAAATTAAAGGCATAAAGATTGGAAAGAGAGAAGTAAAAAGAAGATGACATGATCATCTGGGTGGAGATCTGATAGAATGTACAAAGAAGGTACTAGAAGTAATAATGAGCTAACTAATACAGCAATGTTGCAGTATTATAATATCAATATATAAGAATTAATCATGTTTCTACATACAAGCAATGAATAATCAGAACATGAAATTTTAAAAATATGCACAGTAACTTAAAAAAATATGAAAACCTTAGAAAAATAACAAAACATTGCTGAGAGAATTTAAGAAGGTCAAAATGAATGGAGAACTATATCTTGTTCATGAATTGAAGTACTCAGTATTTTTAAGATGTCACATTTTGCTAAGCTGATCTATAGATGCAACACACAATCCCAATCAAAATCTCAGTGGGCACTTTTGTAGAAAGTAACAACTGCTTCTAAAATTCATATGGAAATGCAAAGGACCTGGGTAGCTAGAAAAATTTCAAAAAATAAGAACAAAGTTGGAGGATTTACACTACTTGATTTTAAGACTTATAAAATTATAGTAAACAACATAGTGTGGTATAGGCATAAAGATGACAGATAGATCACTGGAATAGAAGAGAAGGTCCAGAAATAGATGCAAACATATACTGACAACTGATTTTCAACAAAGGTACAAAGTCAATTCAATGGAAAAACAATAGCCTTTTAACAAACGGTGAAAAGGAACAATTGGATGTCTAGATGCAAAAATTAACTTCATTACGTAACTTACACCATATAAAAAAATAACTCAGAAAACCCAAATATTGTTGAGAAAAATAAAGGTCTAAAAAAAAACAGAGAACTTGTTCTCAGATTTGAAGACTTGATAGTAAAGAGATGAGTTCTCTCTAAATTGATCTATAGATTCTATGAAATCCCCATCAATATCTCAACTTTGAAGATGAAGAGGAAAGATTTGATAAGCTGATTCCAATACTTAACATACAAATGCAAAAGCCTGTAATAGTTAAGATACTGTTTTTAAGAAATAATTTTGGAAGACTCCATCTACTCGACATCAAGACTAACTAAAAAGCACAGTAAATAAAGCACTGTAAAATTAGCCTAAAAATAGACAAATAGACTAATGAAATAGAATAGTCCAGAAAGATTTATGACAAAAATGGTGCAATAGAATATCAATATGGAAAAAAAGTTAAAATTCAACCCCCTTTCTCACTCTATACACAAAAATCAATTCCAGGTGGACTATAGATCGAACAAAAAAGATAAAACAATAACCTTTTAGAATATAATATTGATAAATATATTCATAATCTCTGGGTAGAGAAAGATATCTTAAAGAGAACACAAAAGGCATTAACTGTAAAGAAAAACAGATCAAATTGACTCCATTAAAATTAAGAATTTCTACTCATTGAAAGATACCATTAAGAAATCACATAGTACAAGAAGATATTTGCATATATACCCAACAAATGGCTCATATCTAGGATACTTAAACAACTCCTACAAATCAATAAGAAAAAGACAAACAGGGGCGCCTGGGTGGTGCAGCCAGTTAAGCGACCAACTCCTGATTTTGGCACAGGTGTGACCTCAGGGTCATGAGATTGAGCATTGCGTCGGGCTCGTGCCCGGTGCAGAGTCTGCTTGAGATTCTCTCTCTCCCTCTGCCCCTCCCCTGATTTGTCCTCACTTACTCGCCCTCTCTCTCAGATAAATAAATAAATAAAATCTTTTTAAAAAAAGAAAAAGGACAAACAACCCAGTACGAAAAAAAATGAGGAAGAAACTTGAAAAGGCACCTCTAAAATTTAATATCCAAATGTTAACTTACATAAGAAAAGATACTCCACTGCATAGGTAACAGGTAATCAGAGAATGGAAAATAAAACCACAATGAAGGGCGCCTGGGTGGCTCAGTTGGTTAAGCGACTGCCTTCGGCTCAGGTCATGATCCTGGAGTCCCGGGATTGAGTCCCACATCGGGCTCCCAGCTCAGCGGCGAGCCTGCTTCTCCCTCTGACCTTCTCCCCTCTCATGCTGTTTCTCTCTCTCTCGCTCTCTAATACATAAATAAATAAAATCTTTAAAAAAAAAAAAAAAAACCCACAATGAAAACCGGAATGGCTAAACTTAAAAAAGACTGACTACATCAATACCGGCAAAGGTGCAGGCCAATGGGAACTCTCTATATGTCTGATGGGGAAAAAACTGAGTACAACCATTTTGGAAAACAGGTTGGCATTATCTAGTAACACTGAAGATACTCATGTCCTATGGCTCCTCAATTCCACCAAAATATACATACATATATAGAAATATTATTTGTCCTAGGCAAACATCAAAAAAGTCCAACAGTAGAGTAGATAAATAAATTATGGTATATTTATATTATAATGGAATACAACACAGTAATAAAAAATAAACTACATCTACTCACAACAACATGGATGACTCCCAAAAAGTAACAGTGTACCAAAGAAGGCAGACAAAATAAAAACACACACTATGTGGCTTTACTTATATAGTGTCCAAAAAAAATAAACCAAACGAAATCTTAGCATCTGGGAACGCTAACATTTTCAAGTGGTAAAACAAAGAAAAATAAGGATATTTTAAAATAAAAGTTGGGGTAGTAGTTACCTTTGTGGGGAGAAAGGAATTGGTGATTGGGGAAGGACATGAAGGGGGCTTCCTGGAAGCTGGTGATGCTCTATTTCCTGGGTAGTAGTTCTACAATTATTTGATTTATGATGTATTATTAAGCTATACATACTTGTCATATGCAGTTTTTATGTATGCAATATTCCACAATTTTTACAATGCTAAATTAACAACAACAACAACAAAACCAGACTTCTCTGGGCAGTCTTCTATGGCTTATGTATGAGTAATGCCTACAATGAGAAGCTGTTGGCCAAACACCAGTCACCCACTGCCAAAACTAGATCCACCAGAGAACTGACTTTAAATTGTTTTTTCACATGTGCTGAGAGTTGTCAGGATCTAGTGCGATAAACCAAGCCAGGGCAGGAACCACTGTAGTTTCCCTAGTCATCACTCATTCCTACTAATTCATTCATTGAGCACAATAATGTTAAGCATCATCTATTACCCAGGTGTTGGGCAAGGTGCTGAGGTTGAAGCTCAGTGGTGAACAAGTCAGCCAGGATCACTGTCCTCATGGAGCAATCCCAATGCAGTGCAGGGTGGCAGGGGTGGGGATGAGGGAGCCAGGGGCTTGGGGGAGAGAATAAACAACATTAATAATTGTGTGGCGTAAATGAACACGTGCTACTGCTTTTTTGTTAAAAAGCAAGGTGAGGATATTACAGGAAAAAGATCACCTGAGAAGCCATCTCTATGAAAGGTATCTCCTTGAATTCCTTAACTAAAGGTTAAACAGACCAGCAAGATACTATGTTAAGATTCCCTCATTTTGGAGAAAAGTTGTGGATCCCTACTCTCAGATTTAGCCCTTTTTGGAAGCCCTCTCCATGACCACACTATTGAAACATCCAATGGAAGAAAATAGGTGGACTTGGGTATGAATATCAAGATGGGTCCTTTCAAAAAACTATATGCTTTGCATCCCTGAGATCGCTGAAACTTAATGATTTATCTATAGCCTCTGTTTTCATGTTTGGGGTTTATTTTGGATAGCAAATTTTTAGTTGATTTCCAACAATTCAACCCATAAGCAGTTCCCTGTGTATGCCAGGCTCTGCTCTAGGCACAGGATACAAAGGTGAAGGTGCCATACTGAGACCTAAGTGCCCCCGGGAGCCTACAGGCTTTGGTGACCACCGGGGCTAACATGAGGTCCTCTTGAGGTGGCTGGTCCTAGGTGGGAATGTCACATCAGATAATGTGTCTAACTCAGACCAGATCACGTACTCAAAGGAACTCGGTGCGATGGGGCAGATGAGGCAATGCCTGTACATTCATTATCCAGAGCCCCTCATCTGGCCGTCTAGATAGGGAAGATTCCTCAAAACACTTTTTCATCAAATTAGTTCTTTTATTAATTAAACCAATACTTGGTGAGTGCAGCTATATCAGTGTTTATCATCCCATTGGCTGCAGGTGTTCATGGCTCCAGCAAGAACTTTTTCCCTTCAGAGCCAGAATTCCAGGACAAATGATAAAACATCTTGTGTGGAGCTGTGGTTCTTGCTCTGGATAACACAGGCAGTAGATGGCAGAGCCTCAGTGAAGGGTTGGCTGACACACACGCTTCCAACACATCCTTTGGTGGATGTACACGTGCACCTCAGCTTTGTGGGGCAGGCTTCCTCTCCTCTATACCTCCAGCCACCAGCATCTTCCCGAGTCTACATCTTAGTGTGATGGCGCTGCTAGCCCTGAGCATGGCATGAGCTTGGCATGAGCCTAATTTACGCAGAAGACTCCAAGAGGGAGGTAGGGAGGGGGAGGATTTTCCCACCGGGGGGTGCGGGGAGTTGGTGAGACCATGGACAGCCTGGGTGGTTTAGCAGTCGCACCCTGAGGAAAAGTACTCAGCAAACTGATAGCAAGGCATGCTCATCAAAGGCTAGTTTGCAAAAAGCAGGAATAAATGCAAACAACGTAATGATACAATGCACAGACTACCGACCTTTGCTACAGACACTGTCATCCCTTCTTCTCCAACTGTAAAGGCAAACATCTCTCTGTCTCCTCAGAAACAGAAGGAAAGCACGCCCTCTCCAGGGACCACCCCAACAGTGTGTGGGGGAAAGATACAGGGCACATGAACTGCTGGCTTCTTATTACAACCACCCTTCTCCCCACCCAAATAGGCAGATGTCCACCACTCCTTTTTATCCCCAAGTGAGACTATGGCCCTACTGTCCACGTGAGGCATTTTACTGCTAGAAAAGGGGAGTTCCTTCAGTCTTCTCAGCCAAATAAGAAGGTTCCACCTTCTTATTCTCAAGGAGCTTTCAGGGAGCAGGGAAATGGGAAATTCCAATTCCTCAGGAGGCCTTCTTTATTTGGGGGAAGGGCATAAATATGGGCGTGTATAAAGCATGTGCATTATAAAGTGTGTGTTTGTGTGTGTAAATAGTTATGCTGTCAGAAGAGAATAAGTAAAAATAGGGGAACAAGAGAAGATTTTTTTTTATTTTTCACTTACTTTAATTAGGTTGTGAGAGGCTCTTTTCTTTATTCTCTCTTCTACTTTTTTCTCTGTATGCACTGAGGAAGAGAATGGCCTTGACAAAGTGTTTGTAAAGAGGCTTCTTTAATATTTCTAGTTCTTTGGAGATGCAGCAAAAGGAGAAAGAAAGTTAGTTTCCTTTATATTAGGCCTTTAAAAAATCTGATATCTTCATATATCCTGAGCAGATGTGAATGGTAATAGTGCCAGCATCTTGGACTAAGATTCCACCAGTTTCCTCTGTTGCAGCCAATCTCCCACCCCCACCCCCATCCTCAACTAAAACAGATCTGAAACTCAGAAAGCCTAACCATCCCTGCATTTAAAAATATATTTGCAAGTCATCCAGTGGCTTTATTTCCTTCCTCAAAAAATCCTCTACATTTATTTTGTGAAGAGGAAGGGGTAAAAAGAGTCTATTTTCAGTACTCCTGTAGTCTGTAGGCTGACCCCAAAACTGAATATACATGGTCATGACTATTTAAAAACTGCACTGCTACTCTTGTAAGGGTGAATAGCTCTATTCTTTGCTTTCTTTCCCTTCAATATGAAATACGATAAACAGTGAGAGTGGCATTGTATTGGTTTGCTTAAACACCAGTCTCTCCTCTTAAAAATACTGTGTTAGTATGAAACTTCCCTGACATGATTTTAAACCCCAGTGTGTACCCTGCTGGTTCTGTCCACCAGAAGCTATGGTTGAATGCCAAGAGCCATTAATCAGAAGAAGAAATGGATGTACAGGATCCTGGAAATGGTATAAGGACTCTGCTTCTCTGCAGAGGAGCTCCTGTCCTCTGCTCCATCTTGGCTCAGGTCCCAGCCGAAGACATAGGACCCCAAATACAACACATTCCCTCCCCTCAGGGGTGGGAGCTATGGGAGAACAACAGGGCTCAGGGAGGTACTGTGACATTCTGAATCCCTGGTGACATAACTGGGTGTCACCGCTGCCTGTGCATAATAGGAAAAGGGCAGTAAGGTGTATAAAATGTGCTTACATCTATGAGACTAGACAAGCTCCAAGGACCCTTCCAGTCCATGTCCCACAATACCAAGAGGCATCCACACCCCTGTCAGCTTTGGGCAAGGGCACACCACCACCATCTTGGTCAAAGCCAACTCTGGGCACTCACCCTATAAGCCTGAGCTGCATTCCTACCCACCCTTTATGTTTTTATGACATTTGAAAGGCAAAGTATAGGAAATGGTTTTAGAAGGTAAGTGGGTTACTTTCATTCACAGAACTGGTATTTCAGAACAAGGCTAACCTAAGTTATTTCAAAGTCTTAGATTTAATTCATACCATCAGTAACCAAACATTTTTGAGAGTTAGTGGGTATAATGGACCGCAAACTATGAGAAAGATACTATCAATACTCAGGCCACATAAAGAGAGCAGAGAGAGAGAATAATTAGAATATCAACCCAAAATATAGTGGAGACATCCTTCTAATCTTTTCATTTATACCTGGGGTAGGATGCAGGAGAGTTGGTGTTAGCTTTTGGGTTTTTGCTTGCAACAAACGCATTTCATTTTTGAGCTGAGCTGTGCCAGTTAGTGACATAATGTCCACACAGTAATATGATATGGTAAGCACAAATGCAGTGTACAGACAAGACTGTGGCCTGGAAAAGACAAGCTCTGTCTATATATCAACGGGAATGGCCTGGAATTCAGGGAGTGAGTATTTTGAAGCAATCGCACATGAATTCACCTTCGGGAGATTAGAAGCTGATGTCACCAGGACAGTGAAGTCATCAGAAATGACCTAAACTGATGGGATGTTGCCAGAACAAAGCCGCACTGTGCAGACACACAGTTTAACTCCTTCTGGGCTTGAGATTTCTACAAGGCCTTTTTTGGTGAATACGAGGAGCCTTCAGTAGAGACAACAAAGCCAACATGACTCCCATTCTCCTTGGCATCAGCTGGTGTTACTTGATGGAAGAGGCTTGAAAATAGATTCCACTAATTAAATGCTCAAGAGGTAAACCCCCATCTTTTCATCCAAGCATTCTACCCTGTCTCTAATGCTTCCCCAGGGGAAAAGTACTAGTAGGCTTGTAATAAATTGCAATTGATTTGGAGTGAATGGAATTGTTAGCAATTCCAGAATGAAATACTTGGGCCCCTGGAATGGTGGTGGAATAACACTACCAAAAACAGTCCCTTTGAAAAGTAACAGGCTGCCTGAGTCTGTCTGTGATCCTCAGTGGAATATTCTATGAACCGGTAAGCAATAAGATACTGGGCCATCCCTGCCTCCATGTAACTGCCTACCATCCAGGAGCCATCTTCTTCAACTTGTTACCTTTATTCTTGAGAGCCAGTGCCACCTGCTTGTTTCACTCCTTTCTAACATCAACCCTTCACTACTGGAGATGTCATATGGCCAGTAATACCTTACTTAGGCCAAGTAATAGCAACATACCTTCAAAAGTTAAGTGCACCCCCTTCAAGGCAGTAGCCATATGAACCCTGAATCATCAAAACAGGGAAGAGAATATCCTGCTGGAGGCCTCCTTAGAGGCAGAGAGTTGAACCTGGCCTCTTTACTGGGATGAACCTAGCATCTAGAATCTAGAATCCACAATCAAGTGGGAGACCATGGACAAAAGCACCTTACAAGCTCAAAACTAATTTTCACTCAAGAATATTTTGACTTGAAGATGGTCCTCTACAAGCAAGTATAAAAGAACAACATCAAAAGGTATAACCTTAATGAGTAGGCTAAGTGGGAGGCCAGCTGCCTATACAGAGTGGTGGAAGTTATTCACAGAAGTTCTCCTGCCCCTATACCCCTCACTCCTAATGCCTATCACATGCCTAAAATCCACTCTCAAACCATATGCCTTAAGTTAGCGCTTTTTCACATTTTCCTCATAATTATAACCCATGCAAAGAATGTATTTTACAGCAATTTTCAGTACTGTCTCATACACACACAACTGAAAGAAAAGTTTTGCCATGGAACAATTCCTTTCTGGGGCCTAAGATGTGCTCTGATAATTTCTACTCTGTTTCATTCTATTTTATTTTTCAGTGTTGCTCCCACCCACTAATTTAATTTAACAACCACTAATGGGTCAAGATTCACAATTTGAAAAACACTGATATTTAAGGCCATTTAGGAACAGAACAAATAAAATACAAATTAGGGTATTCAAAGTAGGGAAATAAGATTAGAGGGGAAATCCCACAATGCTTTAAGGTAAAGTCACAGGAGACCTTTCAGTCTTCTGACTACATAACTCCTCCTCTATTCACACACTCTCAAACTCATCTACAATCACAGAGAGATAATATACCCTCCTGGAAAGAATCTAACAGAAATCATCATGCTTGTTGGGGTTTTGCTTTTGTTTTTGCTTTTTTTTTTTTTTTGTCATGCATTATTCAACTGAAGCCAGTTCAAACCACTGCACCAAAGATGAAAGGGACAATGTCCAACAAATGGACTGACACCATTAGGAAGCTGAGACTGAAGTGGGCCAGTTTTCTGGATATGAGTCAAACTGCACTGATTTGAGTACATTCTTGCATCTACTTTCACTGTAAATGAAAAAGTTAGCTCCACTTTCTCACACTAAAGTATCTGACAAATCATCAGAACCAGTGGCTTTGGAAGCTAGGGTTGGCCTTCAGTGCCATTGAAACATCAAGAGATTCAGCCTGACTCTATCTTGGGACTATTAGATGAGCTACCATGACCAAACATTAAGTCAATTTTTAAAATACAGTAAATACTTCCAGAGCCCTTACTAGGCTGGGCACTATAAAAAATTTGTGGAGCCTTTTATTTGGTTGAACAGCCCAGGTCTTTAATTGAACTAATATAGTTCAGAGTTGTGGTTATGCTTATTATAATAATCCTGAGCCCCAACAGCCCTCAAGATCCTGACATAATTTGCTGGTTTTTAAAATACTGTTCAACATTTATTGTACTGAAACAAAATGTTACTGTTGATCCTTCAACATTATTGAAAATATCAATAACTTTCAAACATTCAAATTAACATCGGAATAAATGCATCCTCTGCTGAGAGAGGCAATTCACATATCTTAAAAGGGGGAACCAAAGTGGTCAGTTTCACTCTCTGTTTCCATTGAGACTAATTTCCTGTACACTTGCCTTTAGATTTAAAATGAGTGAGAAATAATCTACTTTTTTAAATTAAAACTCATGTTCATTATCTTTTTTGAAGTATTGCACCAGCCAGTAGGAGAGGCCCATCCCTAATATTTGTAATATCCAGGCAAAAACACATATGGAGACCAGGCTCAGGTGGCCCTTTCTTTGCTCACCTGAGGAGCACTGATTAAATGCATGTGGACACTCCAGCCAGCATGTGCAGGCTCTGCACACCCTCCTTCCACCTCCAAATATAGCCACCCCTCAGACCTAAATGGGTGCACACCAGGGTAGACACAGGATCAGGGATGCCTAGGTGCTGGTCTCAGAGCATAGTCTAGAAGTGGGCTTTCAGGGGAGGTATGGGAGATTGGTCAGAACTGGGTCAGAGCAGGCATCGGGTCCAAGGAAGGAGCCCCAGCTGCCCAAAACTTGAGTGGCGGGGGGAGAGGAGGAGGCACGAGTCTGGTGCTAGTATCAATATATTCAGATTAATGCATTCAATATGACACATGTGACATCCACAGCCCACTAATTAAACCTCATCATTACATCCTCAGAACAAACATAAATGCATGCCCAGCCCTAATTTAGAACCCAAGTTCTAGTACATTCATTCTTACAAATAAATAAAACCAGATTTCATTATTTTTACTCAAGTAGCATTTTTATTTGCTTTTTTAAAAAGCCAATTTCTGATACGCTCATTTAAAAAAAAAAAATGGCCTTTCAATTTGGAACCCATTTTAAAGAGGGCCTGCTTTGAGCACGTTCATAAAGTTCTTAAACCTGATGTTCTCTTTTGCTGTCGATGTATACTGCCCATTTGCAGAGATCATGGAAAGGAGAATGACTGGGAAATGCACAGAAAGGAGATCCTTTTTTAGCAAGTCTATACATCGGAGGGAGGAGAAAGTAGAGACTATTAAACCCAGGTCTCCTGACATCAGCCAGTATATCATAATAGCTTGTCTGTTAGAGTGTCAAGTAACCTGTAGGAAAGAAAACATTTCTCAAACACCTGTAAGTCCATTCCAGGGGGCAGATATGGCATCCTCTCCCACCTGGGACCACTGCAAAGCTAAAATCAACAATTAAGAACAGCTGCAGCCTTGCAACCAGCTGCCCTTGCTAACCTCCTTGGAGGGAGGGCAGGCAGAGTTCTAGGAAGGGTAATCAGCAGAGAAGACTGAAACTCCTCTTTCTCTGCATTACTTTTTTTCCTCTTGTGAAATGTGTTGGAACTTCCCCTGCATGCCAAAGATGTTCCCAAGACTGTTTTTTGTTTTGTTTTGTTTTTTTGTTTACCAAACATCCTGCAATATTTTCAAGCCTTGCAGACCATGGGGATGTCTAATCTTCCATTTCACATAGCTAGGGCTCACAGCTTCAAATTGCTGCAGGAAGTGATTCCAACAGGCAAGGAAATTTTGTTACTTTTGAATAAATTTCTTTGGGAAGAGATCACTAATATGTGTCACTTAGTCACAGGCCGTGGGACCTCTCAAGAGCTAAGTGAAAAAAGAAGAGACCAACAGCCATTGGTAAAAATCATATGTGTGACAAATCCTCTCAAAGGATTTGACGTGCCCACACATCAGAATGGCAAGAAGAGCCACAGCCAGATAAAGGGAAGGCTAAAATGATGAATAATGGTTGGTAGGTATCTCAGGAGAGTGAATGCAAGGAGGAAAAGAATTTCAGGTTTGTTCTAGGAAGATTAATGCAATAAAAGAATTATCTGCAAAAATGAAATTCATCTGAGAAAATTTGATACTGTTGACTTTTTTTTTTTTGAGGACAATCTCCCTGAGGGAAACAGCAGAAAAGCCATGAGCTAAATCATTTATAATAAAGAAGAAAAAAGAATCAGAAAATAGATTACTTAGAATATTCTCCTTCTCTCCCAGCCTTTCAAGCAGTAAAATGGTGAGTTAAGTGAGATTATCTCATGAGCTTTCTCATCTCTAAATCTTGTTTCTGGCTGCATTTCTCCCATCCCCCCTTGCCTATGACCCTGCTGCTAATGGAGGTGTTCAACACATAAACCTGGCGTTTACTCAATTTTCGTTCAGCTTCTCCATTTCACTTTTAAATAAATTAGGTCATCCTATCAGCACAAATTGTGATTTAGAGAGAAGACAGAAGAATAAATCAGGTTTGAAGGCCCTTTTGCTGCGGATGTTTCATGCCTGTTTCGGTGACGTTTTAGTGACATTAGTTTTAGTGCTTTCTTGTGCTTGCTCATTCTAGGACTTGATAGTGTGAAAAATAAAAAAAAAAGTACTAGCAAAAAGTCAATTCTCAGATATCTGATATGTTGCTTATATGTCTAGGTTGCCTGTTTTTAAAACAAGAACATGATCATCTGTGAATCTGTCAAGAAGTCATAGGTCAGAGATCCTGCCCTATATTTGTTTTGCTATGTCACTACATACCAAATGTCTAATGCAGATGTTTTTGGACCTAAGAAGGCAACTTACTTGAAAAGTTTTTGTTTAAATTTTTAAGAAAGTTATTAATGACACCTAATCAAGAAGATGCAACAGAACTTAAGAAGAAAATAATTCATAAACCACTCAGTTCTAATGTTATATACTTCTAGGAACATTCAATATATGTTATCCATTCTCTTTTGGTTTACCATTATTTCATTCCCTTCTTAAAGTTATCCATGCCAACAGAGGTCAACTTGGATTTCTATATTTTGCAAAAGGAGCATCTAGTACTCTCTTTAATTTCTAGCAAAAGCTAATTAAGGTTTTGAGGTTGCCATGAGACTATGCCTTTCAGATTTCTAACTATGGAGAATATAATTGACCAAGGTCTCTAGTTACTGCACTCTAATATCCACTGCCACATCTGTACCAAGATCATACTTGCCACAGGCTACTCCCAGCCAATGACTAGGTGTAGCAGGCAGTCTTGTTTCCAGGAAACAGAGGATTCCCCAGACAGCCAACATTGGGTCAAGGATGCCCCAGTGGCCTTCCTGAACATTTCTTAGGCCACACAATGGTCAAGGACACTTCTACTCAACAGAGTTTCCTTCTCTCTTTCACTTGTAAGACTTGCATCATAGTCTAATGACTCTGCCTAACTCCCTCTCCATTTTTTCTCACATGGGCATTCCCCCTAATAAAATCCTTGCACATTTAATCCCATCTTAGTGTCTACTTCCCAGAGAAACCAGACTAACACAGCTTGCTTTTTCATTCTTGGTCCTTTTCAATAAAGATGGGAAGGCTGCATCTTGGTATACAAATATGGGCTCCTTACTCTCTGTTGATTGAGTTACAGTCTAGAGGGAATAGATAAAACCAGCAAAGTAGAGAACAGATGACCTCACATTTTCTTTCTTTCAGGGCACAGATTACCCTGCATACTAATCCTTGCTCCTAAGTTCACTAATTTCAAACAACCTTAAAAGGTGGGGTGGGAAGGGTGAATTAGGGTTGATAAGGAATACTAAAAATCATCCTACTAAAAATATAAGCAAGATAGTCCAATATCTCAAAGGTTTGGTTTTATGAAGTTGTATCTGACAATGTGGATAAAGGTTGATTTCTTCAAGTATTTTTATAATCTTTTGTTCCAACACTAATAATTTTCCTTTATCAGTGGATGAATTGGGCTGGAATGCCATGGAACCTTTTCTGGGTCCGTCCCAGCTCCATCAAACCAAAAGTGACAGCATGGCAGGAAATCTTCTTGGCCTATTAACTATCAATGGAAACCACCATGGGCAACTCTATCGTCTTACCAGAGGGAGTTTCTGGGACCTTCATTCTTGTTCAGCCCAATCCTAGCAGACAAGAGAATAATAGGAATCATCAATTCTGCTGCACTGCACCAATGTGATTCCAGCTGTGATAGCAAAAGCCCTGGAATTCTGCTCATTTCATAAACAGGGAGGGTATCACTTCATCTCTTCTTCCCTTATCCCCATTAGTTTTGGAAGAATTAGCAACTTAGAACTTGCTAGTTGCCTACACAATGTCCATTCTCCTTTTTTCATCCTAAGAAAATCTCAATTTTGTTCAGAGTGTGATATGTCCAGCTTAAAATACTACACTTTTCAGTCACTCTTGTAGCTAGGATTGGTCATGTAACATAGTTCTAGCCAATGAGATGTAATAAGTCATTGGTTGGAACTTCCAGGAAACCTCTTTAAAAGAGAGTCATCTAAAGGATTTTGCAGGTGGAAAATGATAAACTGATTCTGAAACATATATGGATTATACAATTCCACAGCTAACATCATACTCAATAGTGAAAGGTTGAAAGCTTTTCCTCTAAGATCAGGAACAAGACAATGGTGCCTCCTCTCACCATTTTTATTCAACATAGTACTGGAAATCCTAGCCAGAGCAATTAGGCAAGACAAAGAAATAAAAGGCATCCAAATCAGAAAGGAAGAAATAAAATTATCATTATTTGCAGATGATATGATCTAGTATAGAGAAAGTCCTAAGATTCAACCAAAACATTGTTGGAACTAATCAACATATTCAGGGAAGTTGCAGGACATAAAATTAACACACAGAAATCAGTTGCATTCCTATACACTAACAATGAAACATCTGAAAAAAAATAAAGAAAACTATTCCATTCACAATCGCATCAAAAACAATAGAACATTTAGAAATAAATTTAACCAAAGAATTGAAAGATTGTACAATGAAAGCTACAAAACTTGGATGAAAGAAATTGAAGAAGACACTAACAAATGGAAAGATATTCCATGTTCATGGATATAAAGAATTAGTTGTTAATAAGTCCATTATACCCAAAGCCATCTATAGATTCAATGCATTCCCTATCAAAATTTTAATAGTGCTTTTCACAGGAAGAAAAAAGAAAACAATCCTAGCCAAAGCAATCCTGAGAAAGAAGAATAAACCAGAAGTAACACATTTCCTAATTTCAAACTATACTACAAAGCTATGGTAATCAAAACAGTATAATTAAAACTAGCATAAAAACAGACACATAGACCTATAGAATAGAATAAAGAGCTCAGAAATAAACTCCCATGTATACAGTCAACTAACATTTGATAAGGAAGCCAAGAACAGTCAATGGGAAAAAAGACAGTCTCAACAAGTGGTGCTGGGAAAGCTGATAACCACATGCAGAAAAATGGTATTGGACCCCTATCACAAACCCTCACAAAAATTAACTCAAAATAAATTAAAGACTTAAACAAAAGACCTGATACCATAAAACTCCTAGAAAAAAACATAAGGAAGAAGCTCCTTGACATAGTTTTAGCAATGATTTTTTGGATATGACATGCGACAAAAGAAAATAAGCAAGTGGGACCACATCAAACTAAAAAGCTCTGCACAGCAAAAGAAACAATCAATAAAATGAAAAGGCAACCTACCGAATGGGAGAAAATATTTGCAAACCATATATTAGATAAAGGATTAGTCACATAACTCATTAACAAAAGAACAATTGATTAAAAAATAGGCAGAGTCAAAGAGGGCCAGGGCAGGATGAAGGCTAGGAGGCCAGGGCAGCAGGCATGCAGCTTGGTGGGAGGCAAGCACCCAGGGACATGGATGGGCCCTGGTGGCAAGGGCACCAACCCAAGGCAGGGATGCCCAGCTCCTACCCCTGGCTGCCCATGCTCCCCATGAAAAACCAGCTCTGAGGCTCCCCAGTGCTAGTGCACATGTCAGCCTCTGGGGCATTGGCTGCTGGGGACACAGGGGTAGCATCAGAGCCCAGTGTGATTAAAAAAAAAAAAAAAAAAAGGCAGACTAACTAAACACATTTTTCCAAAGAAGACATATAAATGGCCAATAGGCACATGAAAAGATACTCAACATCACTAAGCACCAAAGAAATGCAAATCAAAACCACAATGAGCTATCATCTCATTAGAATGGCTACCATCAAAAAGACAAGAGATAATAAGTATTGTTGAGGATGTGGAGAAATGGGACCCCTGGCACACAGTTGGTGGTAATGTAAATTCATTCAGCCACTATGGAAAACAGTATGGCGGTTCCTCAAGAAATTAAAAGTAGAACTGCCATATGACCCAGCAATCCCACCTCTGGGTATATATCCAAAGGAAATGAAACCAAAAAAAGACATCTGCACTCCCATGTTTATTGCAGCATAATTCACAATAGCCAAGATACAGATTCAACCTAAATGTCCATGGATGAATGGATAAAAAAGATTCCAATTTTTCAATGATATATTATACAGCCATGAGAAAGAAGAATATCCTGCCATTTATGCCAGCATGGATGAATCTTGAGGGCATTATGCTAAGTGAGATATCAGACAGAGAAAGACAAATACTGTATGACACCACTTGTATGCCGAATCTAAAAAAGTCAAACTCATAAAAACAGACAGTAGAATGGTGGTTACTGTGGCAAGTGGGGGGGGGGGTGGTAGGAAGGGGGTGGACTGGGAAGATGTTGTTTAAAGATACAAACTTACAATTAGTGGATAAATAAGTCCTGACAACCTAATATACAGCATAATGATTATAGTCAATAATACAGTATTATAAACTTCTAAGTTGCTAAGAGACTAGATCTTAATTAGTCTCACCATAAAGAAAATTAGTAATAATTATGTGACATGATAAAGGTGTTAGCTAACACTATGGTAGTAATCATATTGCAATATATAAATGTATTAAATCATCATGTTGTGCACCTTAAACTCATACATTGTTATATGTCAATTATATCTCAATAAGAATAAAATTAAAAATAAAATAAATAAAATGTATATGGCAATGCAAAGGATTAAGTATAACAAGGCAATCTTGGAAAGGAGCAAAACCTGCAAGGCGTAAACCACTAGCTCTCAAGACCCATTTTATTAAATAAGACAGTGTAGTATTGACTAAAGGATACACAAATAGACCAATGAAAATGAATAGAACACAAAAATAGATCCACACAAATATAGATGCCTGATTTACAACACTGATAACACTGCCATATTACAGGGAAAGGATGTTTTTTTCAATAAACAATGTTGGGTCCACACAGAAAATATAAATCATAACCACTACTTCACACCATAAATAAAAGTTAATTACAGATATATAAAAGGTAAAACAAAAGGGGGAGATGAACCATGAAAGACTATGGACTCTGAAAAACAAACTTAGGGTTTTAGAGGGGACGGGGGTGGGGGGATGGGTTAGCCCGGTGATGGGTATTAAGGAGGGCACCTATTGCATGGAGCACTGGGTGTTACACGCAAACAATGAATCATGGAACACTACATCAAAAACTAATGATGTACTGTATGGTGACTAACATAACATAATAAATTAAATTAATTTTTTAAAAAAGCTTTTAGAAAAGAATATAAGAGAAGAAACTTTGAAATGGGTAAAGAGTCTTTTAAATAGGCTCCCAAAGTGCTAACTATAAGGAAAAAAATTGATAAACAACATTAAAATTAGGAACTTCAGTTCATCAAAAGACACCATTACGATATGACAAATACCATGATTTCACTCATATGTGGAATTTAAGAAACAAAACAAAGAAAAAGAGACAAACAAACAAACAAACAAAAAAAACCAGCCTGTTAAATATAAAGAATGAACTAGTGGTTGCCAGAAGGAAGGTGGGTGGGAGAATGGGAGAAATAGGTGAAGGGGATTAAGCGTACCCTTATCGTGATGAGCACTGAGTAAGGTATAGAATTGTTGAATCATTGTATGTATACCTACATTAGTTACATTGGAATTTAAAAAATATTTTTTTAAAAAAACACCATAAAGAGAATAAACAGGTAACTAACAAAGTGGGAAAAATGTTTACAATACATATATCCAACAAAAGACTTGTTATGGATGGAATCATGTCCCCACAAAATTCAAATGTTGAAGCTCTAATCCCTAATACCTCAGAATGTGAATGTATCTGGAAATAGGGCCTCTAAAGAGGTAATTAAATTAAAATGAGGTCATTAGGATGGGCCCTAATCCAATCTAACTGGTATCTATGTCAGAAGAGATTGGGACACAGAGAGAGGCTGCAGGGGCACCCATGAATAGAGGAACAACCATGTAAAGAGGCAGAAGAAGGCAGCCGTAGTCAAGCCAAGGACAGGGGCCTCAGGAGAAACTAATCCTGCTGACACCTTGATCTTGGACTCTAGCCTCCAGAACTATGAGAAAATAAGTTTCTCATAGTTGTTTAAGCCACCTAACCTGTGGCATTTTGTAGTAGTAGCCCCAGGAAACTAATATAAGATTCATATTCAGGAGATATAGAAAGCTCTAACAAAACTATGAAAATAACAGAGAACATAATAAGAATAGAACAAAAATTATGAACTTCACAAAAATAGGATATCCAAATAGCCTATAAACATACACATATGAAAAGTTGTTCAACTTTGGTTGATAGACTAGTTATCAGGAAAACAAAAATTAAAAATACAATATAACACCCACCAGAATGGCTACAATGAAAGAATCAGATAATATCAAGTGTTGACAAGGATGTGGAGCAACCAAAACCTTTATACACTGCTGATGGAATAGTAAATCAGTACAAATACTCTGGGAAATTGTTTGGCAATATCATAGCTAAATATAAGCATAATCTGTAATTCAGAGATTCTTCATCTAGGGATATATCCACAGAAATGTGAACATATGTTCACCAGAAGACTTGTACTAGAATAGCCATTGAAGTACTATTTATATAATAGCTAAAACCTGCAAGCTATCTGAATGCCCACCAATACTGGAATGGATTTTAAAAAATGTATATTCACACATTGGAATAATACAGCCATGAGAATAAATATTCTAAAATTACATGCAATAATATGGGCAAATCCCACAAACATTATATTAAGCAAAGGAAACCAGACACAAAAGAGTACATGCTGTACATTTCCATAAAGTTCAAAATCAGGCAAAATCAATCTATTCTGTTCCTTTGGGTATATAAGAGGGACCTCTGGGGCAATAAGGAAGATTCCAAGGCACTGGGAATGTTCCGATTCTTGTTCTAGGTGCCAGTCACATTAGTGTGTTCACTTTGTAAAAATTCATCAAGCCGTACACTCATGATTTGTGAACTTTTCTGTATATATGTTATATATCACTATAAAATTTTTATGAAAATGAGGAAGCCAACTCATTTGGCTTGCACTTTTTCCTTCACCTTTCCCCCTCTTCCTGCCTGGAACACAGATGTGATGCCTGAAGTGGAACCATAAGGTGACAAGCATGAGAACAAAAACCACATGCTAAAAACTGCTGGGCAGAAAACAAAGGTAGCCCAGGGGGTCCTTGAGTGCACTGTAGAGCTCTGTGCTGCCTACTTCCAGCCTTCTCGTGTCACAGGAAAAGTTAAAATCCTAACTTGTTTAAGTCACTGTCTAGTCAGGTTTTCTGTTATTCACAACAAAATGCAATACTAATCGATAAGCCAATTCCTCAGCAGCTTCTAAAAACTGAGGTAGATGAAGAAGAAAATATGTATTGCACATGGTGACTAAAGATAAAGATGGTGGACAGGGTTGATCTGGACCAAGATTGAGCCTGTCCCATCCCTCCGAGTTGGTACTTTTGTACATAAATATCCCTCTGAGTTAGGCCTTAGGCAAAGGAATTTTATTTCTTTTGGGTTGATGATCTCTTTGGAAGCTTTTAACACAGGACTGCAATAAGCAAAGAATTCAGACATTAATACAATGCTGGAAAAGTGTATGAATTCTGCAGAGAAAATAAGAAATTTTATGTTAGTCTTTTCACCAGAAATGGGGTATATAACTCAAATGCTGTAATAAAAATCCAAATTAACAAAGGCTTATAAATGGTAGCCCCTCAGCATTAGGGACCCAAACTCCGATTATATTGCTTCTCCGCCATCCCCAGGATGTTGCCCTCCTCTGCATGGTCCAACATGGCTCCCATTGCTATTCTGCATTCCTGGCAGCAGGGTGGAGGGAGGAGGGAAAGAAAGAAACTTCTCTGTCTTTAAAGGCACAACCAGGGGTTGTCCATGTCACTTCTGAGCACATCCACCTGGCCAGAACTTGGTCAAGAACATTAGCAAGGAACATTAGGAAATGTAGTAATTAGGAAATGCAGCCATGATCTCACTTAAAAATTCAATTACTATGGAAGATGAGGAAAAATGGATACAGGAGAGGCAGGGCTTAGCAATCCTGCTGCTACAAGGGATAAGTACATGTCTACATCCATTACATCTACTGAGAATCTGCATTCTACTAAGAATATGAAGCAAATTTCTTATTTCATCAAAACAATTTCCTTAAAAATAACTATGATTTGAAGAACTTAAGGTTTTTTTATTTAAACTAATTCTGCCTCATTGTATTCTTCTATTCTCTAAGAATTCTGCTCAAAGTTCACCTTTCCTGTTGAGCTCCCAGATGAACTACACCTGGCTCCAAACGCTTCCCCAATTTCACCCATGACACGTATCTGTCTGTGTGTAGCACTAAGTGATTATGCATATGTGTATTCATTCTTTACTAAGCTGAAATGTATTTTTCTATGATGAAGTGGAAATAATATGGCTTTTGAAGTCTGGCAGACATTGATTCAAATCCCAACTCTGTGAATAAGGGGCTACATGACCTTGCTACACACTTCCCCCACACTCTGATACTTTTGGTTTCAAAAGAGGGGTCTGCTCTGGTTCAACCTATTTCTTGACCCCATTCCTCTCACTTTACTCTAACAGTTTACCTCCCTTGTGCCTTCAATCTCTTTCTCCATTAGTTTCTTTCTCTCATCATATCAATAAGCTCATACTTAATTTTTTCAAAACTCTCTTTCATCCTTATGTCCCATGCTAGATAGCTTTTCTCCATCACTTGATGATAACTTCTTAAAAGTGTGTGCCCCCTTCCTAGACTGCCAATCACCCTTTCCTGTCTGGTTTCATTCCAATTACAAAATGAATCTGTTCTTACAAAAAAGTCCTAACCACTTCTAAAAGCCAATCCAATAGTAAATTTTCTGCAGTTTCC
Organism: Halichoerus grypus; assembly: GCF_964656455.1. Taxonomy (NCBI): domain Eukaryota; kingdom Metazoa; phylum Chordata; class Mammalia; order Carnivora; family Phocidae; genus Halichoerus; species Halichoerus grypus. Next base: position 59,397,305 of record NC_135715.1, on the reverse strand, counting down.
AATAGTTGACCACTGGTTGACTTTCTCAGAACCACATATAACATGCATGTTATATATCACCATATATATAATCATCTTTGATATAAATTCATCTTTCACTGCCTTTTCTTCTCACTCTCCACATTCCCTATGGATGCTCATCCATGCATTTGGCTTCCATAAATTCCAGATCAGTCTCCTAGCCCAGAATCTACTGAGTTTTGAACCCCCAGTTTTCTTGGGGCTGAAAGATTTCTTGAGACTCGGACTTTCAGTTTTAAGACTGGGAAAGTCTCAGGCCAACCAGAATGAGTTGGTCACCCTAAAAAATCTAAAGTTTAAGCAAACAAACTCTAAGTACCTACTAGACATTTCTATTTGAATATCCTATAGGCACCACAGATTTAACATGTCCATCCCTGAAATCATTGTCACATCCCACCCTAAACCTGCTCACCTTCTTTTATACGCTATCTCAGTGAATAATGCCTGAACACTGTCAGCCACCATGTCCACTAGTCACTAAAATCTGAATAGACTCAAAATTTATTTTTGGTGCCTCTGCCTTGTCTATTGAACTATCATTATCATATCCTAACCTCCCTATCCCCAACCTTGTCTCTCCAATGTACATAGCCATCTGAGTGGTTTTTCTAGAACCAAAATCTAAAGTTCAAACTCCTTTCACTGGACTCATAAGTACCACAAGATCTAACCCCTGTCTGTTCTCCAAAAATCCTTTTTCTGATCCCTGCTACCACTCCTTAACACCAGATACTGAACTCTGCACATTCTTGAGAAAGAGAATACTATTTCAATATCCATTACTCTGCTCATACTATCCTTTCTAATTGAAACATTCCCTCTTGCTACCTGACCAGCTCTAATTAACCCTTCAAGGCTTGGTTTAAGTTTCTTCTTCCCTGAGAAGGCTTCACTGTATCTAGAATATGCACCTCTATCATACCTCTTAACATATGGAAATGTAATTATGGATATATTCACATCTGTCTTCCTTTCCAGACTGGGTATAAAATCCTTGAGAGCAGTAACATTCTATATTCATTTTGTATTCAAAGACAATGTTTGGAACACTCAGAACTAAAATATATTTTTAGTTGACTGGCAACCTCTCTAGGTCCAGTTCCCCATCTGTAAGAACTCAGGTGTTACACCTATCTTAAAGAGTATATTGCGGGGATTAACATATAGGAAAGTACCTGTTACCCTGTCTGGAACTCAGCAGACCCTCATGTTTCTCTTCCCCTTTACTATTAAATTAAGACCTGTAATTTCTGCATGCTTTGTATGTTCCCAGTAGATGCCTAATAAATACTTCTGACTAACTGGCACTATGGTTTGGAGCTGGGGGCCAGGAAAAAGTCTCCATCCCTCCTTGAGTGAAATCAAGATGTCGAATTAGGGATTAATCAATATTTATGTCAGTATTGATTCCCAGAAACAGTCATCTCTACATAGAGTTACCAAGTATCGGTGCTGTTCACATTCATAGAATAATTTTGCTTTAAAATAATTCTCATATGTGCACTACATACATTGCACTATCACCACTGAAATGCTCAATAAAGATAGCTGAGATTAAGTATTTGAAAAGAAAAAATAATACCACTTCACACCCACCAGACTGACAAAAAAAATTTTTTTAAGATTTTATTTATTTATTTTAGAGAGAGAGAGTGAGCATGGAGGGGAGAGGAAGAGGGAGAAGAGACTCAAGCAGACTCCCCACTGAGTGTAGAGCCCGAAGCACAGCTCCATCCCAGGACCCTGAGATCATGAACTGAGCTGAAACCAAGAGTCAGACGCTCAACCAACTGAGCCACCCAGGAGCCCCGACTGACAAAAATTTTTAAATGGCGTTGCAAAGATGTGGCACAATAGGGTTTCCATACACTGCTGGTGGGAACACAACCTGGATTAGCACAGCTTTAGAAAACCATTGAGCATTACCTCGTAAAATGAAACCTGCACATAGCCTATGCCCAAGTAATTCCACTCGTATGTAGATACTCTACAGAAACTCTTGTGTGTACCAGGAAATATATACAGGAAGTTCATAACATCACAGCTTATGGGGGAAGGGGAAAAAGAAAAGAGAAAAGAAAGGAAAGGGAAGGGAAGGAAAGGAAAGGAAAGGAAAGGAAAGGAAAGGAAAGGAAAGGAAAGGAAAGGAAAGGAAGGAAATAAGGGAAGAAACCCATGCCCATAAATGGAAATGGAATACTTTATGATAATGAATATAAATCAACTATAGCTACACAATTCAACATAAATGAATCTCAAAACTTAAAGCTTACAAGAAAAAAAATCCGTGGAATTTCACTTAAATAAATTTCAAAAATCACACCAAAACTAAATAACATATTGTTTAGAGATCTACAAGTATGGTAAAACTACAAAGAAAAGCAAAGGAACAATTTTCACACGTTTTCAGTCCAAGACAGAGGAAGGAAGGTGCAACTAGGAGGGGGACTGAAGAGTCTCAAAGGTTTGAGTAATGTTTAGTTTCTTAGTTTCTGTGATCAGTAAATATTCTAAATGGTCTTTTCTTTTAATTTTTTTATTATGTTATGTTAGTCACCATACTGAATGTTCTATTTTTGTGTCATTAACATATTATTTTTCTTTAAACTGGACATGTAAGTTTATACTCTTTTGTACGTAAGATGTACTTTAAATTTTAAGAACTCTTCTTTTAAACAGAGGTTAAGTAACTTTTTCAATGTCATACTAAAAATGTACAGCCACAGACATACCCAACTCCATCTGACCATAAAGTTCATGGTGTTTTTACCACCTCACATACACACCAGCTCCCCAAATACTGCATTCACATAAAAGTTGCATGTTCTTAGCCCAAGTGTCCACTAATGGATGACTGGATAAACAAAATATGGCATAAACACACAATGGAATATTATTCAGCCTAAAAAAGAAGGAAATTCTGTCACATGCTATAATGTAAGTCATAAAAGGACAAATACTATATGATCCCATTTAGATGAGGTACTCAGAGTACTCAAGCCCATAAAGACAGAAAGTAGAATGGTGGTTTGCAGGGGTCAAAGGAAGGGGAAATAAGCATTTTTAAATATCAATATTCTTTAATACTACAGAGTTTCAGTTTTGCACGATGAAAAAAGTTTTGAAATGGATGGTGGTGATGAGAGCACAACTGGGAATATACTTAATGTCACCAAACCATATACTTAAAAACGACTAAAATGGTACATTTTGTGTTATACTTATTTTACCACTATTTTTTAAAAAGTTGCACATCCCTATCTGAAAAACAAGCAAGGTGAGTGGAATTTAGTGGCAGGGCATGGAAAAAAGCTACTTTCTAGATTTCCAGGCACGGCCCACTAATTCACAGCCAATCTGCTCTCCTAGCTGCACATCATCCCCCAAGTTTCTGGGCCACGGCCACAGCCTCCTGGAAGTTGGTCTGTCAACCAAGGCCATTTCTGGTTTGCCCCTGGCCTTATCCCCGTGGTGATGGAATGGAATGTAGGGGGGCTGCCAGATGGCAGATGAGTAAAAGGGCAAGATCTGAGGTTGAGAGAAACAAGAAATAAAGGGGTAGCAGGTGCTGCTGAAGCAGGGCTGATGCTCAGGGGTCTGTGGGCCTAATCACTTCAGCCCATCAGTTTCCAGCCACATGGTGAGAGGCACAGAACAGAAAGGGATGAGGCATCAGAAGAGGAAATGAGAAACAGAAATCAGCTCCTGGAACGCCAGAGCAAAGAAGCCAGAATTTGCCACAAAACTGAGCTTTAAGCCTGAACACATCTCGAAAAACATGATTTAACTCATGTATAATTTAGCAACTCATACTTGCCAGAAACACAGAATGACACACACACATACCTACACAGACACATCTCTAAACACGATGTTGAAAAAGACAATTTAATCATATGGATAATTTGCCTATACAATAGCAAGGAGCCAGGGTTTAGATGATTAACTTAATTCTCTGTGTCTTTCTGGCATCACGCTGACCCAGCTTCAGTATACTGCTGGTCCAAAAGAGGACCCACAGCAGGCTGACACTCTTTCCCTCATTGCATTAAACCTACCATACAGTTATCTTAAGAATGATCAAGGCATATACACAGGATTAACGTTTAGAGATAAATGCCACTGAGACAGCAGTGTTCTTAAGCATTCGTGAAGCATCTCATGTGTAAAAATGCTTAGGGTTCAATTTTCAGTTAATCCTCCCAGCAGTCCTTGGAGGAAAGAAGCTGTCTGTGAGAAGAAACTGAGGCACGGAAAAGTGATGGGACAGGTCAGGATCATATGCAAAGGTTAACTGCAGAGCTACGATTAAACCACCCCATGCCCCAACTCAGGGCTGGCTTTTGTTGCTTGAGTCAAGGTGCCTCTCTGAGTACGTCACAGAAGGCTAGCATGGTTCCAGCTCCTCATTTTGCCCAGGTGGAATCAGACCCAGCTCATGTTTCAGAGGGGTCTTTGGAGGCCTCTCTTATTCATGGCTCACCTCTAGTCTAAAGTCCCCCCAAGTGACCAGCCCCTGTAAACCTCATTCAAAGGAGGACATTAATCTACTTTGATGTGTCTAGACTATGCCTGATGCCTATTTCTACTTCAGCACAGACCAAAACACCAGATTTCGCCTCAGGGGGAAAAAAAAAAATCAGCCTTACCAGAGTCCCATGACACACTTTCAAGCCTTTTATCTAACTCCCATCTCACCTTATTCCTGCCCTCGACACACATACCATATACTTCAGAATCCAGGGCTGGTGCAGGATAGTGTACACCTAGACAGGCTGTATTCTCAGGTGACATGCCAAGGGCTGTGCTGAACCAGAATTGGCCCGTGTGTGTGTGTGTGTGCGCGCGCGCGTGTGTGTGAACAGTACTCATTAGTTCTGCTATTTCTTTCTTTTCATCACATTAGCCTCTGTGGGGTTGTTCTCATTTGGGGGAGTGCTTGGAAAAGGCCCCAAGTCAAATCTTCTTCCCCACGAGTCATACCAGGATACATCTTCCTGCCTAGACCATCTCTTCACTGACTCTCTCTGTTTTGCAGAAAACTGAATCTCAACATGGTTGTGAAAAACTGCAGAGGACGCTAAGCTTCTCTAAAATGTTAGCCAGACCCATGTAAATCACCGTTAATCATTTCTTCAAACTCATAACAAGGAATAATAGGCATTCTCAATATCCAATTTGCAACTCCTCTCCTGGAAAGGCCTTTAAAAAGTTTTTTTAACTGCTTTAAAGTATGAAATAGCAAGAAAAGAAGGAATGGAATCCCATGTGGCTCTCCAGGTGCTCTCTGCCAACAGCCCCACTGTGTATCTGGGATGCTGATTTCTCATGACTATGTTTTTCATCACGCTTCTCAGACAGCCCTGTGTATCCCTAGTTAACTGCTTACCATTGTGGCTACTCTCTGCTGTATAAGGCTGTGTGCACCAGAGCTGGACACCATCTCTGGAAAGCTGAGGATCACCTTCTTCCCATTACCACACATCAGCTACAGAGATGTAGCTCACAGATGACACTATTTATCTGGGTGATTCTCCTGGCCAGGATGGCACTGGACACCTTCTTAATAATAACATCTGCCCAAAGCCTGCTTCACTAAAAGCATTTTTTCTTAATCAAGGACCACAAATCTCAGGTTTGCAAAAATACCATTTTGTTTTTCTATCTCAAACTGTAGTTCACCAATGGAATCTAATCAATTCTAGAGAAACTCAATACTTTGGGGTTTTCTCAATCATTGCTACTTTTGTTAAGTCAGTTCCCGATTTTCTCCTGCCCATCCTTCTCTCCTCCTCCCCTGGGCTGACCTGAGTCCCAGAGGGTTTATAGAATGTCTTAGTGTCTGCACTGGCAATAGGTATGTTTTGGGTCTGGGACTGTCCTCTCTCCTCCCCAGGATATCTGAGGTGCCTAGCCCCCGCCTGATTTCCACATGTGGCCATTTTTTAGGCTAGCACTACTGAGGAGTTTGTATACTCACTTTGTCTTTGACTATGAAGCCACTACCACCTTCTGTGGCAAAGAGCCCTTGGTAGAACCCTCATGCCTGTACAGGTTCACTGGCTCTCCTATTTACTGGTGCTAATTAGTCTTACCCTTTTTTCCCTCAGCCAACTTCCACACCTTCCATGGGACATAGGAAAACTCAGCTGTGATGGGGGCAAGAGAGGACCAGATGGGCTGTCTTGGGCCTCTTCTCTGCCTGGCACCCAATGAAGCCATCTTAACTCCTAGCTTCCAGTCCTGGCAACATGGGGAAGCTGTAGGAAGCAGACTCCTTCCAGGGCTTGAGGAGAATGAGGTACACATCCTCTCTATTCTTGAACACAAACTTTTCTGTATGTTCTGTTACCATGTTCCTTTGCAGTCAACTTTGCCGAGTGAGAGGGAGGGGCAAGATACACAGTCCCTCTTCCGAGATCCCAATTCTCCAACTCTCCATCACAGAGGGCTTTGTCACTTCTCTGCTGAGGGAAGTTTGTTCTGCAGGTTTGCTTTCAAATATTTCTTATACCTGGATAGTACCTGTCAGGGTGCTTGGTGTGAACAACTCCAGCCAACTTAAGCAGAAAAGGAATTTATTGAACGAATACTGGGCAGTTCACAGAATCTCTGGGAAAGCTAGAAAATCAGCTGAAAATCAAGAGGCTGGACAGCAGAAACTAAACACTGAATAGTTCGGGTCTTGCCATCAATGAGCCTGCCTTTGTTGCCCCTGTGACTGTGAAGTGTCCCTACAGCACTGGGTCACCACCTTCACACACTGTCTTTGGCAGGAGCCATGCCCAGGTCACATGTCCGCCAGCTGGCTGCCAGGTCGGAGAAAGATGGAACATACAGCCCCCACGTTTTTCCACAGGGGCAGGCAGGAGCCCACCTTCCACCAAGGCTCATGTGACAGAGGGATCCCCCAAACAGGAAGGGCCTCAGAACTCTTGACAGATGAAAAGAGGTAAATATCCACTGCAAGGTCTTAAAATAAGGGTTAAGAACTTTATTTCTTTGATTTCTGGCTCAGTTTTCAGATTCCCTCTTATATAGCTGCCTAAACAAAAGAGGGTCACAAGGTGAAAGGGAGTGTGAAGGAAAATAGCATATAAATTAACACTTCATGATATACTATCTCACAAATGGTGTCTCCCTAATTTCCTGAAATTCCATAGACTGAGACATTTTTATTCCCATTTTGTATGTGAGAATGTCTAGATTTAAAAGGGCTCCATGATCTTGGGCAATGTATTTATCTACTATATGCCTCAGTTTTCTCATCTATGAATTAGGATAAACCTACCTAATAGGGCTGTTATAATAAGGTTCTAGTTTATAGCTACAAGCAACCACAGAGTTCCAGCGATGACAGTGTAGTGGAAAGAGTACCACTTAACAGGACATCAGGCAGACTGGCCACTAATTCTCCATGAACCATGGACATATCACTTTACCTCTCTGGGCTTCCATTCTGACATCTGTAAAATAAGTATGTTGGACTAGATGATCGCCAAACTCCCTTCTAGCCCACAAATTCACTGTCCATGAATTCACCTTACAAATCAGTTGCTAAGTCTGCCAGATTCCATGTGATGGGGCAGTGACCAATATGCTTATGTCCTAATTCCCAAATGAGGCCTAGTCTCTCCACTTAGCTCTAGGGTTAACAGTTTGATGTGACACGTTAACCGACAAAGCATAGTGTAGTGATGTGTGCTACATGCATAGCACCCCTGGGATCATTTTCACCAGGAAAAAGGACAGCATGTTCAGACAGCATGAGTCACACAATGAAAGCTGCAGGGAAGAAATGCACAGGCATCAGGGCAGGGGGATCATCTCCAACGAGGTTTTTAAAGGGAGCAGACCCTGGAGACTCATCATGAGTGTGCATCGTTTAATTTTTTTTTTTTTTTTAGTTTGCCAGGTGTGTTTTTTTTTTGCCAACAGCACCATGTCATGTTGAAGGAGATAAAGACATTAAAGTCATGAGTTCACCCTAAGATCTGGAAAGAGGAAACAGAAGAAATGAAGTTCTCTGTGGAGCTTTCCAATGGGGGAATAGACAATAGATGAATTTGGAAGAAGACAGGATTGGTGGCTAGCAGGGACAGATGAGAAAACCCCGCTGAGTCTGGCTGGGGGCTTGGGAATGCTCGGTAGGTAACCCCCAGGGCTACAGGCTGCTCCCAGCTCTCTAACTGACCTGGGGGGGTTTCCGAAAACGGAGTGTCAGCGAGGCCCTCCCTCTTGCTCCCACAGTACTTACTGCGTGTATCTGTAACCTCTCTGCCCAGCAGGTCCTCGGTAATGTTTATTTTACCAATGAAGGCACCAATTAATTCCAGCAGAGGGGCAGGGAACCTGGGTTAAGTTCCACGGAGGTTTCAGCCTAAGAGCAGGAATTTTTTTTCCAGATGGGAAAGCAAGAGGCAACGTACTACAAACAGAAAAACCAAAGAGAGAGACAAGCCTGGTATGAAAAAAGACAGATAATCTCAGAAGGGCATGGGGGCACTTAGCAACCTAGACAGAGAACACAGTTCGGATGAGGGAAGTTTGAGGGGCTCATAGAGACCCAAGAGAAGATGCTCCAGAGGGAGGGGCTCAGGGCAGGAATCTGGATGACCCTCAGAAAACATTCAGGGGAGGAAGGGATGAGGGCCAAGTCTGTGGCCCTGAGGACAGTAACATTTCAGAAGCAGGGAAGATAAAGCATCAGAGACGAAGAACACAGAGAGAGGTAACACAGACGGGGCTGTTCTGGGAACACCAGGAAGGAAGAGTTTCCACATGTCAACGAGCACCGAGCACCGAGCACCGGCTGCTAAGCCATCCTTTCAGATTGAGCCCAAACAGCATGGGGAGTGGCTGTCATTTCACATCACACAGCCAGCTCTGCTACAGTGGCTCTGCCCTGGGGCATCAGGGTCCTACCTAGCCCCTGGCAGCTTTCATAGAAACTGTGCAAATCCACTTTGGTACCAATGAATGGGCTTGTGTTCCGGGCTTATGGCAAAAGATGTGAGGTTCTCAGAACTGGTGTCTTTTGGAGAAAAAAAGAAAAAGTGGGAGCTTTTCTAACGCGTGATAAAGGAAATGCACAAGAATGTTCCCAGTGTTGGCCTGAGGTGATGGGTAGTTATTTTCCCATCAGTAAGGCCTGTGAAACAATCTGGGACTGTCCCTCCTTGAGGAGCAGAGCCTGCTGGCAGTGGTTGCCATCTGGGAGCAGGTGTGGCTGAAAAGCGATACTGACAGGCCTTGCCACGCACGCACGTGCAGAACTGGGTGTTTATTTAAACGCTGCAGGGCTGCTTCCAGATCCTGGAGCTGCTTGTGCCTAGCTATTAGAATCCTGGGATTTTTTTTTTTTTTAATGCCTTAGCTCCACAAGACCCATCCCAATTCTGCTTGCTACATAATGTGTATTTGTGTTTCACCGAAGTGCTTGAATTTTGCAAATATTTGGCATGGCTGCAGAGATTGTGTGGGTCTGCCTCAATCATGTCTCAGAAACTTACCCAGAGGTCTCACCTAAAGTTATAATTTCAAATAGCTTCGTAGATCCATCCTGAATTCAGACTGAAGAGTTGACATATTGCCCTGTCTGCCACCTGGTACCTGAAATGCCTAAACACAAATCCTTCGAATTGGAGCCCTGTCCTCTGGGACAAAGAAATGACTTGGGCTTCTGCCTAAGAAACAAGAGAACAATCTAAAAACCTTACCACCAAAATCACCTACATGAACAAAGAAAATATGAAAGAAGAAAAACTGCCCATACAGTAACATAAAACTTTAGAAATTACAGCATTCTAGATTCCAATACAAAATTAAATAATCCTCCTTCAGCCACAGCAGGAGGCCAACATCTATGCTCATTCCCCTCCAGCGCTTCAGGCCGTGGTGGGGTGGGGGAGACTTACACCCTGCACTACCCTGAGGCCATTTTGTTGTCTGTAGTGCTTGCAGGAAACTACATTTATATTGACTTCTTTCCACCTATACCTTTGCCTCTGCCTGCTCCCAGCCGGTCCAGTTTGCCTATGGGTCCAGAAAACTGTTATTTGTTGCCTGAAGGAATAACAGTGAGCCTTTCCTCACAGGAGCCACTGAATCTGTGCCAGTGGGACTCGGGATCAGTTTCCATGAAGTGAAGTCCCACTGTGGCAGCCACTTCTTCCAACACCACCACCACTCACTGCCAACTCAGCACCTACCAAGTGTCCTTTTTAGTCTTTTAACCAAGCCCCAAAGAGGGCCCTTTGTATCATTCCTTATCTCACCACTAGGCAATTCCCAGGTCTTGTCTGTTCTTGAAAATTGGGCTTTCACACAGATCTCTCTTCAGATGGATAAGTAAAGAGACATAAACCTGGGCATATGAAAATATTCTAAAGCACAAACAGAGTTGAGAAGAAAGGCCAGACACTCTGTGAGACTCACTGCCCTCTAAAGCAGATATCATAAAAAAAAGAAATATCACAACATGCTCATGTTACCAAAAAAATACAAGAGTGCATGATTTCTGTGACTAGAAAGATAAACCACAGTAAAAAAGAGAACTCTTTGAAAAAAAATTCATATTTCATGCAAAGTAAAGCCTAAATAAGAGCTACTTTTGAGACAAAAAGTTAATAAATAAAAAAGTAGTAGTAAATAAAAACCAATGAAGGGCAAACTTGAACAACACTCCCTGCATACAAAGGAAGAGAAGATAAGATAGAGTAAGGATTTAACCAAAAAATAATAAGCATTTCTGAAACAGACAATAAAACAATATTTACTAGAAGAAACTATCCCATGTTGTTTTTTTTAAAAAACCCAAGCCTAAACGTACAGAGTCCTTGCAATAATCCAAGCAATCGTTTTGGAAAGAAGTTCATACCTAGCATGTTTTAGTGAATTTTTTAAATTCTAAAAACAAAGAGAGAATTCTAGACACATTCAAGCAAAAACTGCAAGTCACCTATAGTTTTAGCTTGGGTTTGCCTAAAGGCAAAGCCTGAGCCAAAAGTTTACATGCTACTATTTTGGTGAGTAGGGAGCATAATCCCAGGGAAGCATAAGTTGGGGGAAAAGGGGAGATCAAAAAGAACAAATATACAAGGTCCCCTTGGTATTGAGTCAGCACAACTAATTTCTCAAAACCTCACAGGACTGGGGTGCTGGGTGGCTCTGTCAGTTGAGCATCCAACTGGTGATTTCAGCTCAGGTCATGATCTCATGGGTAGTGAGATTGAGCCCCCTGTCGGGCTCTGTACCCAACGGGAGTCTCTCTCCCCCTCTCCCTCTGCCCCTCCCCACATTCTCTCTCCCTCTCTCTCTCTAAAATAAATAAATAAAATCTAAAAAAAAAAAGCCCTCACAGGACCATCTTCCAAGAGGTCCTTTGAGCTCCTTCAACTCAGAACAGTCTGTCCACAAGACAAGGGGAAAAGATTTTATCCATTGCTTTTCAACTCCCATTGGCCAAAGATTTGCACACACGCACCCAACCCAGTAGCGTTAACTTCCACACACTTCTGGGTTGCACATACATAATGCCCAGCAAGTCCCAAAAGGTCTGTGCCTCAGCATTATCAGGGAAGCTCCAGGGCAGAAGGTAAGAAACGTGCGGCTTGACCTGAGGCAAGGCGCTGGCGGCTGTGTCCACGTGAATCAGTTGGGCAGACAAAACTGGTCATCAGGGCAGGACCTGGGGCAAAACAAGTGCCAGGGTTCCCGAGACTGGTGAGCCCCAAAAATTCTGAAGCACCAGTTCCACTGACAAAAGATCCGAAGTTAACTTCAGACTTCTCGGCAACACTAATTTTAATTAAGCGTAGCAAACCATGCCAACTTCATATCAGGCACTACACACTAAACGCCACAAGGCAATGAAGCAGCATCTCCAGAGCTTCGAGAGAAGAAGCCTAACCCTAGAACTTATACACAGCTATCATCCTTGTAGAAAGACAACAGAAAGAATCCTCAAAGAGAGGGGAGCTCAAAAAATGTCCTAATCTCTTTCTGAATAAAGTACCTCTGGCAAATCCCCAGAACACAGAAATGAAGGGCAATGAAGAACCCAAGAAGGAAGAAGTTGTAGCCAAAAAAGATTCTTGGAAGCATGAAAACCAATTAAATTGTGGATATAGGTCTAACTAACGACTCAATCTGATTGGAAACCTTAATGGAAAATAAGAAAAATACTTTTTAAGGAGATACACATTGTCTATTTTTTTAATTAAATAGTGAGGTTTATAACCACACATGAAACATTTAAAGTCCCAAATAATTCACTGTTCAAAACAGAGGGTCATAAATGATTATTTTGTTCTTGATTTTGATATTTCAAAAAAGAAGATGGGCTTTATGAGGTTGAGTTTTACATCTTTAAGGTATATATTAGTGGAATAAAAAAACAGAAAGTTGACATTCAAAGAGGAAAATATGAAGCAAATAGTATATATAGCATAAATTAAAATAAAAAGGAAATATAGAAACAAAGTATAAATCAAGATGCACAAAAGAAAAATTAGTTAAAAAGTTATAGGAATAGGGGCACGCTGGGTGGCTCAGTCAGTTAAGTGTCTGCCTTCAGCTCAGGTCATGATCCCAAGGTCCTGAGATGGAGCCCTGTGTTGGGCTCTCTGCTCAGTGGGGAGCCTGCTTCTCCCTCTCCCTCTGCCTGCCTCTCTTTCTCTGTGTGTCAAATAAATAAATAAAATATTTTTTTAAAAACAGTTATGGGAATAGATGGATCAAATGCCTGTACTTAAAAAAAAAAAAAGACTTTCAGACTGGATAAATAATAATAAGCTACCTAGAAGAGATTCTGTATATTATTTTTAAGACTGGCAAAAATATATCCCACAGATGTAACATGCAATTCAAAATAAATTACAATAAATTTTAAAAGAAGCCAAATTTTAAAAATTGATAAATGGTACTATCCATAATAAATATTTTACAACAGAACGCTTTTAGACATCTAAGAACAAAGCACCAACATATAAAGCTGATTCCAAGTTCAGAGATACCAGTACCAGCCAGTACCTGACGCCAGTACACCTCACAATAACCCTGAGATTTTGACATCACTGATGGTCTTATTTTATAGATAAGGAAACTGAGGCTTAGGAAAGTTAAGTGATTGCCCAAGGTCATATAAATAATAAGTGGAAGAGTCCAGAACCTGCTGCCAGGAATCCCACTTAACATACCTCCAAATTCTTGTCATCCACGGAAAGCTTATATTTCTGTTTGTCCAATCAGGTGCAGTGGTCATTAAGACACAGTGGGTCACAAACACAGCAGTTCTTCCCTTGGGGTCACATGGCTGGCTTACACGCCCACCCACTTGAGATTAGGTATGGCTCTGCATCCATAGAGCTTTCATACAGTCTCTACCCACAGCAATGTTCCAGATAATGAGTATGACAGTGGCACAGATCAAGACCCCACCCATCCCCCCATCACCTCAGTGGACTTGTAGGAGATGAAATTAACCTTTATCGTTTAAACTACTAAATTTGAGGAGTGGTTCCTTACTACAGCATGGCCTAAATCTATCCTGACTGATTCAGCATTAATACATTTTTTTCTTTAGGATGGAGTCAGGGACAAACCCTGACAGTATTCCACAGGAAGCAGTTTCATTGGCCGAAAGCCATTAATCAGTGATTTTGAGCTTCAATCATCTAGCCAATTACTAATCTACCTAATTGTACTATCACATGGAACACAAGGCTATGAAGAGAGACTTACTGATATCCAAAGATACCATGTCTATTGCATTTCTTTTATTTATTACATGAGTTAATAATTCCCCAAAGGAGGGATGCCTGGGTGGCTCAGTCATTAAGCGTCTGCCTTCGGCTCAGGTCATGATCCCAGGGTCCTGGGATCGAGTCCCACATTGGGCTCCCAACTCGGCGGGGAGTCTGCTTCTCCCCCTGCCTGCCACTCCCCCTGCTCGATCTCTATCTCTCTCTCTCTCTCAAATAAATAAAAATAAATAAATAAAAATAATTCCCCAAAAGAGATGAGGTTAGTGTGGAATGACTTCTTTATCAACAATCCATGGTGATCACTGCTTCCTTTCCTAAACAGTCACAGGTTTTTTTGTTTGGTTTGGTTTGGTTTTTAAAGAAAATCTGAGAAAGAAGAGGGTAAGGAGAAAGAGGAGAAAGGAGAAGTAGGTAACATTTTATCTGAATCTTAAAAGAGAAATACAATTTTTATAGGCAGAAACTGAGGAAAGGGCATTTCAGGTTGAATGACAGAATGAACAAAACTGAGAAAAAATGAAAGTGCGTGGCTTTGAGTTAACCATCCCTTTGCTTCTATTTTAGACCACGAAACAAAGGTGGAGACAGTGACTCCATAATGTGTAAAGATTGTTAATGTGTGCAAGGAGTTCTAGTACAAAAAGCAAGAGGACTGAGAAAATTTCATTTTTAAGTTGTTAGCAATTTGTAATAACAGATATAAACTTTGTCTTTAAATTCACCTATAGATGAACTTTAAGTACATAACGAACCAGATAATAACCTAAGTCTTCCCTAAGATTGCTTTTAAAGACACTAATAAATTTTCAAGAACAACATTTAATTTAAAACTCCTTCTTAAGATTATAGGCAGATAAATAAAAACCCTTTAAAAAGTTTTCCACTTGAGGAATGAGTTCTCTCGACTAAGCTTTTTTCCTAAAGCGAGTTCATTTCCCATGCACTTGGTGACTACATTCGGAGATTTCACGACAAAAATAATAGAAAACATCTGTGGAGTAACTACGGGCTCTCCTTGGCTGACTAGGAGAAGCCATACCTCGTCTTCATGGTGTCATCCCAGAGGTCAGAGTTCTTCTGTCAAGCAAACGAAGCTGGAAATTTCCAAATAATCTAAGAAAACACTCACCATTTCAGACAGTTTTTTCCATTATTTACGATACAGTCCATGATAAGATGGAAATTTTCTGAGGTTAACATTGTAAGTTTCATGTAAGCAAGGCACAGCTAATGGCTTGAGAAGTGGAATTCTGGTGCTTCCGGAAGAGGTCATTTTAGCACAATCTCTCCCTGACAAAGCTAAGCTACTTAGAGATTCCTTAGATAAGATTACAAAGCAGACAGCAGGATGTAGACCCAATTCTAAGGCCTCAAGACAAAAATGACAGAAAATAGCAAACTAAATACAAAAAAGCAAGGAACTCCTGAAAAGCGAGACAACTCTCCTCTCTTTTTATATCCTTCAGTTTTCCTGCCCCCAGTATAGACTAAAATGACAGTAAGCTCAACTGTTTGAGTCAGTAATTAGCCACAGGGCTGGGCAAGCATTTTCAAAGTGAATGAACCAAACCCCAAATTTTACTAAATTGCCAATGAATTTGAACCACAGTTTTTGAGTTTCTAATAGCTGCATTTAGTTTACTACATGGCTGTCATTTCTGAGCATGTCTTCATTTTGGTTTTTCATCACAAGACAACAGGATATAATGATGATCCCAGCTAAGACACACAGGATAGACAGGAGGGTTATAGGCAAGTTTTGTGCTTCTGCTATCAACTCCCCTTGAACAAACTGTGTCACCTCTAGACATCAGAAACCTCCTCTGATAAGCTTGCCCAGCAGTATGTGGGCAAGCTTATATTTCTTAGAGTCCTCTCTAGCACAAATTTTATAAAAAGAGGAAGTAAAAATCCTAGAAAAGTACAAGTTCCTATTTTCACAAGCTTCTCAAGCTACTTTGCAGTTTCAAAACACCAAGCTGACACCTAAAACTATGAGAACAGAGAATTTTTAAAGCTGTAAGAGACTAAAAATTATCTAGTCTAGAAAGTTCTTAGTAGAAGCCGTCAGAGGAGAAGTGACTAGTAAAGATCAATGAGCTGGTGGGGACCCCTGGTTCCCAATCTGGGGCTTTTTTCTTCTATGCTGTGCTGCCTAAGAAGTCCATATTTAAAGTCGATAAAAGGCTAAAGGTGAAGTGGACAAACTCTCCTAACTAAATATTTCTTGAATCTGTTTCTTTCTAGCCCATATCATACTACTTCCCACATTTCTTAAATATTGCTGGGAAAAGTAACATTTTCTTTCCTAACGGATTGCCCCAATTCAAATCTCATCAACTCCAGTCCTCCTCTCTACTATTTAGAATAAATTAGAATAATTTATCTAAATTTCCCAAGGTGATGATTTCAAATATTCTATAATATAAGTTTAAATTTCTCTGCATGGCCTGAAAGGCTGTTTATGATCTGACTATGTGTAACTCTCCACCCTCCCCAGTGTGCACACAGAGCTCCAGCTGAAGGATTTCCTTGTACATCACGGTTTTTGTTTCTCACCTCTCACTTGCTGGTCCCCTTCCCTGGAATATCCTTCTCCCTTTTGTTTGACCGAGTAATACTTCCTCCTCTTTCAAAACCTGGTTTAAAAGAATACTTGCCCCAATGACCAATGTCTATTAGGCAAACATGAAGTACTCACACAACATATCCAGAAATGACAAATTAGGCCCTGCATCAGTTTGCTAACATATCCTATTAGAACCACAATAAAAACTCATCCAGATTTAAACCACATAGACAAAATGTTATCTAACTAATAAAATACAGAAAGACTTTCTGAGCACAAAAGTAATAGAAATTGAAGAGAAAAAAAAATATATACATAAAAATTAGAAACTTCTGTTGTTTGTAAAAAGACTTAGAAGACAAAAGATTGGTATCCTTAAAAATTAAAGTCTTACCAAACAATAAGAAAAGCACTAAAAACTGCAATAAAGAAATGAGCAAAGAATATAAACTGAGATACATGAAAGAAGGCAGATGGCTAGTAAACGCTTAAAAATCTTAATCCCACTAATAAACGTAAATAGCAAATTAAAAGATAATATTTTTTAACTATTTAATTAACAATGACTGTATTCAGTGATGACAAGAGTAACCAGTAAAATAAGCACTCTCATACTTTGCTTATGGGAACTAGATTTATATTTTCTATACAAAAAGCAATTTTGCAGTACATATCATAAGCCTTAAAATTTCATTTCCTTCTCAAAATCTAGCCTAAGAAAATTTGTCATAAATTGTAGAAACTTTTACTTCACAGTATTATTTATGTAGCAAAATAGGATATATCAATACTGTGCAATAAAGGAATAACTACATAAATTATGATACAAATATAGAATATAGTAAATAAACTTTCCATTTAATATTATTTTAACAACATGATAAATGCTTATAATTCAATGAAAAATTTAAAAAGAAAATGATAGTTGCTTTTGCAGTATGATCCAAATTGTGTTTTTAAATATATATATATATTTGATTAGAAAAAGACTGGAAAGATATATATGAAAACATTAACATTGATTATTTCTGGGGAATTTTAATCTTTTTCCTTGTACTTTTCATGATTTTACAAATTCTCTGTGATAATTTCACATTGCCTTTATAATCAGGCAAAGATGCTGGTTAAAGAAACAAAACAAATTTTATACATATATACAAAATTTGTATATATTAATATGTATATACAAAGATGTATATACTTTATTTCATATGTGTATGTGATTAAAAAATGGTGCAATCCATTAAGAAACAATATGATTTATCTTTTTCTTACTAGGATATTCCTTTTAATACCTAATGAAAGTACCTAAGGCTCCTGATGTTCACAAGACATGGGGTATAGCAATGACACCACTGAGGAATCCATCACACAAAAAGAAAGTCTTCTCTAATAGCATCATAAACCTCTTCTTCAGTTACAATTTTATAAGGTTTTATGCAGTTATTTGATTAACATCCTCCACTAAACGAAGAATTCCAGGACAGCAAGGGGTACCTACATGTTTGATAACTAGATTATGATCCAGGGTACAGCACGTCTGAATACATACAAGGTGCTCAATAAACTTTAACTGATTATGAAGAAGAGAGAGGGAAAAAAAACAAGAAAATCTGAGGTCATGGGGGCCTCTAAGAGAATGAGACATTTGCCAGTAATATTCTTACGCATCTCATATCCTACCTCCCTGTCCCCTACAGCCATCCCTAGAAGGAAACCATATGAAAGCTGGAATCCAACTTTTCTCTTTTCAAATTGATTCTCAAAGTCCTTTTCACCAAAACTGATTCCTTCTAGATATTTTACCTAATTAGAGCCACCAAAACTTAGATGTTAATTAATACTTGGCTGGACACAGCCCAGAGGTGTCTGAATCCATAAAAAGTCTCTTGCTCTCCAGAACAAAATTCCAGTTGGCAAAATGACGAGTCAGGTAAGATCTTTGTAGGCCTTCTAACATTCCTTGGGCTGTGTTTCTTGCAGCCAGTAAGACCTGCTCTGATCTTAAATGAGAGACTGTCAGAGACTAAAATAAAGAGACTCTACAGTGCTTACTAGTCAGTCTCCCACCCCCAATCCAGCCTCTTCCCCAGGCTTCCACACGGCTGAGAGAGTAGAGCCAGGGTCCCAGTAAATGCAGTCACTGAGGACTACAAGAGCATTGAGGATTGGACCATGTACTAGGAATAAGAAAGAATGCTTTAGAGGCTTGCCAGGGTTTCTCACTTCAACAATTCATTCAGAGCAAGCAAACAATTAAGCCAAAAGGATATTAAAGAAAAATGATGTTGTTTTACAGTCTGTGAGACTTATGAGAGAAGAATAGATTGGTAAACACTTTTTAAACTAGTAAAACGCTTTTTCTTGTTCCTAAGGATTTCATGACAAGAATAAATTCTACCACAAAGAGAAATGAATAAAGATTTTCCAAGGCATCAGATCATGGCTAATTTCCCTAAGCTTCCAAAGTGTATGATTTATTGATACTGTCTGGAATTTACATTCATGAGAAGTAAATTATCTAAATTTTTATGAATCCTATCTTGTTCTCAATTTGCAAAATACAAAACAACAAACACAAAACACTCACTGTTGCAAAATAGTCTTTGCAACTAGAAGGGGTGCTGACTTAACATTAAACAAATCTGGTTTTCAGTCTGGCTCAGGCACAAGATAGCAATGTGACCTTGGCCAAGTCTCTGTCATCTCTCCAATGGAGAATGATGGCAGCCACCTCAAAGGAGTGTTGTTAGGATTAATCAAGGATGCCTCCTACAGTTCCTGATACAGCAGATGATAAATGGTCCATAACCAGATCTGAGTAAAAATAAAGTCATTTAACCCAACGTTTTTCACTAGATACTCCCCTCAGTGCCTTGAATTTAAATAGCACCCTTTTCTTGAATGTGAATTTCCAGGGGATCTTCTTGCTTCCACCAGCATCTTCTTATTTCATTTCAACCATGCCTGAGAAATAGCAAAGGCACTTAACGATTATCCCCATTTTGAAGTTGAGAAATTAAAGCTCACACAAGTTAAATGAATTGTGCACACCCATTACCATAGCTAGAAATAAACAGAAAGTGAAAATTCCAGAGTTCTGAGTATTCTAAGTACTTCATCCTTTTTAAGTTTTTATTTTAATTCCAGTTAGTTAACATACAGTGTTTATTTCTTTCAGGTATATGATATAGTAATTTAACAATTCCATACATCACCCACTGTTCATCAGGACAAGTACACTCCTTAATCCCCATCACCTATTTAACACATCCCTCCGCCCCCTCCCCTCTGGTAACCATCAATTTGTTCTCTATAGTTAAGAGTCTGTTTGTCTCTCTCCCTCTCTCTCTTTTTTTTTCCTTTGCTTATTTGTTCTGTTTCTCAAGTTCCACATATGAGTAAAATCATATGGGATTTGTCTGTCTCTGACTGATTTATTTTGCTTAGCATTATACTCTTTAGCTCCAACCATGTTGCTGCAAATGGCAAGATTTCATTCTTTTTTATGGCTGAGTAATATTCCATTGTGTATGTGTGTGTGTATAAGCACACATACATGACATATATATACACACATATATATATACACACACATACATATACATACACATACACACACACACACACACACACATATATATACACACACACATGTATAAAGATGTGATATGTCACATCTTTATCCATTCATCAATCAATGGACACGGGCTGCTTCCATATCTTGGCTATTATAAATAATGCTGCTATAAACATAGGGGTGCATGTAGCCCTTTGAATTAGTGTTCTCGTATTCTTTGGATAAATACCCAGTAGTGTGATCGCTGGATCATAAGGTAGTTTTATGTTTAACTTTTTAAGGAACCCCCATACTGTTTTCCACAGTGGCTGAACTAGTTTGCATTCCCACCAACAGTGCAAGAGCGTTCTTTTTCTCCACATCCTCACAACACCTGTTGTTTCTTGTGTTGTTGACTTTAGCCATTCTGACTGGTGTGAGGTGATATCTCATTGTAGGTTTGATTTGCATTTCCCTGATGGTACATGATGATGAGCATGTTTTCATGTGTCTATTGGCCATCTGTATGTCTTCAGAGAAATGTCTGTTCACGTCTTCTGCCCATTTTTAATTGAATTATTTATTTTTGGGTGTTGTGTTTTATAAGTTCTTTATATATTTTGGATACTAACCTTTTATCAGATACGTCATTTGCAAATATCTTCACCCATCCAGTAGGTTGCCTTTAGTTTTGTTGATTGTTTCCTTCATTGTGCAGAAGTTTTTCATTTGATGTAGTCCCAATACTTTATTTTTGCTTTTGTTTGCCCGGCCTCAGAAAATATATCTAGAAAAATGTTGCTATGGCCGATGTTACTGCTTGTGTTCTCTTCTAGGATTTTTATGGCTTCAGGTCTCACATTTAGATCTTTAATCCATTTTGATTTATTTTTGTTTATGGTGTAAACAAAATTTTGCATGTAGCTGACCAGATTTCCCAACACCATTTGTTGAAGAGACTATTCTTTTACCATTGAGTATTCTTTCCTGCTTTGTCAAAGATTAATTGACCATATAGTTGAAGGTTTATTTCTGCATTTTCTATTCTGTTCCATTGATCTGTGTGTCAATTTTTGTGCCAGTACTACACTGTTTTGATTACTACAGCTTTGTAATATAACTCAAAGTCCAGAATTGTGATGTCTCCAGCTTTGCTTTTCCTTTTCAAGATGCTTTGGCTATTCAAGGTCTTTTGTGGTTCCATACAAATTTTAGGATTTTTTGTTCTAGTTCTGTGAAAAATGCTGTTCGTATTTTGATAGGGATTGCATTAAATGTGTAGATTGCTTTGGTTAGAGTAGACATTTTAACAATATTTGTTCTTCCTAACCATGAGCATGGCACATCTTTCCATTTCTTTGTGTCATCTTCAGTTTCTTTCATCAGTGTTTTATAGTTTTCAGACTACAGGTCTTTCACCTCTTTGGTTAGGTTAACTCCTAGGTATCTTATTGTTTTGGGTGCAATTGTAAATGGGACTGTTTTCTTAATATTTTTTTCTGCTGCTTCATTATTGGTTTATAGAAATTTAATAGATTTCTGTATGTTGATTTTTGTATCCTGTGACTTTACTGAATTCGTTTATCAATTCTAGAAGTTTTTTGGTGGTCTTTAGGGTTTTCTACACAGAGTACCATGTCATCTGCAAAGAGTGATAGTTTTACTTCTTCCTTACCAATCTGAATGCTTTTTATATCTTTTTGTTGTCTGATTGATGTGGCTAGGACTTCCAGTACTATGTTGAATAAAAGTGGTGAGAGTGGACATCCTTGTCTTGTTCCTGACCTTAGAGGAAAAGCTCTCAGTTTTTCCCCATTAAGGATGATGTTAGCTATGGGTTTTCCAAGGTGGCCTTTATTATACTGATGTATGCTCCCTCTAAACCTACTTTGTTGAGGGTTTTTTATCATGAATGGATGTTGTACTTTGTCACATGCTTTTTCTGCATCTATTGAAATGATCATATAGTTCTTATCCTTCCTCTTATTGATGTGATGTATCATGTTGATTGATTTGTGAATATCGAACCACCCTTGCAACCCAGGAATAAATCCCACTTGAGTGTGGTTAATGATTTTTAATGTAATATTGCATTTGGTTTGCTAATATTTTGTTGAGGATTTTTGCATCTATGTTCATCAGGGATATTGGCCCATAGTTCTCTTTTTTAGTGGTGTCTTAATCTGGTTTTGTCATAGGGTAATGCTGGCCTGAGAATAAATTTGGAAGTTTTCCTTCTTTTATTTTTTGGAATAGTTTAAGAAGAATAGGTATTAACTCTTTTTTAAATGTTTGGTAGAATTCGCCTGTGAAACTGTCTGGTCCTGGACTTTTGTTTGTTGGGAGTTTTTTTATTACTGATTCAATTTCTTTGCCTGTTATTAGTCTTTTTAAATTTTCTATTTCTTCTTGTTTAAGTTTTGGTAGTGTGTATGTTTCTAGGAATTTATCCATTTCTTCTAGGTTGTCCAATTTGTTGGCATATAGTTTTTCTTAATATTCTCATTATTGTTTGTATTTCTGTGGTGTTGGTTGTTATTTCTCCTCTTTTGTTTCTGCTTTTGTTTATTTGAGCCCTCTCTCTCTCTCTCTCTATTTTTATCAGTCTGGCTAGAGGTTTGCTAATTTTGTTTATTTTTTTCAATAAGCCAGCTTCCAGTTTCACTGATCTGTTCTATTGTTTTTTAATTTCTATATGATTTATTTCTATTCTAATCTTTATTATTTCCTTCCTTTTGCTGGTTTTAGGTTTTGTTTGTTGTTCTTTTTCTAGCTCCTTTAGGTGTAAGGTTAGGTTGTTTATTTGGGATTTTTCTTGCTTCATGAGGCTATAAACTTCCCTCTTAGAACCGTTTTTGTTGCATCCCAGAAGTTTTGGACCATTGTGTTTTCATTTTCATTTGTTTCCATGTACTTTATTTCTTCTTTTATTTCCTGGTTGACCCATTCATTATTTAGTAGCATGTTATTTAACCTCCATGTATTTTTGCTTTTTCCAGATCTTTTCCTGTGATTTCTAGTTTCCTAGCATTGTGGTCAGAAAAGATCCATGGTATGACTTCAATCTTCTTAAATTTGTTGAGATTTATGACCTAATATGTGATCTATTCTGGAAAATGTTCTCTGTGCACTTGAAAGAATGTGTATTCTGCTGTTTTAAGATGGAATGTTCTGAATATATCTGTTAAATCCATCTGTTCCAATGTGTCATTCAAAACCACTGTTTCCTTCCTGATTTTCTGTTTAGATGATCTGTCCATTGATATAGGTGGGGTGTTAAAGTCCCCTACTATTATTGTATTATTATCAACTAACTAGTTCCTTTATTTTTATTAACCTTTGTATTTGGGTGCTCCCATGTTGAGTGCATAAATATTTACAATTATTATGTCTTCTGGGTGATGGACATTGGGGAGGGTATGTATTATGGTGGGCGCTGTGAATTGTGTAAGACTGATGAATCACAGATCTGTACCCCTGAAACAAATAATACATTATATGTTTATTAAAAAAATAAATTAAAATCAAAGAAGTGCTAAAAGAAAAGAAATTGTTATGTCTTCTTGTTGGATTGTCCCCTTTATTACCATATAGTGTCCTTTTTGTGCTTCTTGTTACAGTCGTCATTATAAACTCTATTTTGTTCAATATAAGTATTGCTACTCCAGCTTTCTTTTGACATCCATTTGCATGATAGATATTTCTCTATCCCCTTGCTTTCAATCTGCAAGTGTCTAAGTCTCAAATGAGTCTTTTGCAGCAGATAGATGGGTTTTGCTTTCTTTTATCCATTCTATCACCCTATGTCTTTTAATTGGAACATTTAGTCCAGTTACATTCAAAGAAATTATTGATAAATATGTATTTATTGCCATTTTATTGTTTTGTGGTTGTTTCTGGAGATTTTCTCTGATCCTTTTTTGTCCTCCTTTCTTTCATGGTTTGCTGATTTTCTTTAGCAATATATCTGGATTTCTTTCTCTTCATTCTTTGCAAATGTATTAGTGGTTTTGATTTGTGATTACCATTAGGTTTGTATATAACATCGTCTGCATATAGCAGTCTATATTAAGTTGATGGTCATTTAAGTTTGAGCCCATTCTTTACTCTTCTCCTCCTCACGTTTTAGGTATGTGTTATCATATTTTACATCCTTTTATTTTGTGAATCCTTTGACTGAATTTTACAGAAATATTCATTTCACTGCTTTTGTGTTTATACTGTCACTTTTGGTTTCTCCTTTCTACTCAGAGTCCCCTTTAGTGGTCATGAACTCCATTTAGTTTTTGTTTGTCTAGGAAATTCTCTCTCTCCTTCTATTCTGAATGATAAGCCTTGCTGTATAAAGTATTCTTGGTTGCAGATCTTTTTTCCTTTCAGCACTTTGAAAATATCATGCCACTCTTTTCTGACTTGGAATGTTTCTGCTGAAAAGCCCCCTGCTAGCCTTATGGGGTTTCCCTTGTAAGTTACTGTCTTCTTTTGTCTTGCTGCTTTTAAGATTTTTCTTTATCATTGTATTTTGCAAATTTAATTACAATATGTCTTGTTGTAGATCTGCTTTTATTGATTTTGTTGAGGGTTCTCTGTGCTTCCTGGATCTCGATATCTGTTTCCTCCCCAAATTTGGGAAGTTTTCATATACTATTTCTTCAAGTAAATTTTCTTACCACTTTTCTCTCTATAGGGACTCCTATAATACAAATGTTTTTACGTTTGATGGAGTCACTGAGTTCCCTAAGTCTATTCTTATTTTGCATAATTCTTTTCTCTCTCTCTTTTTTTTTTTTTCCCCCAGCATGATTACTTTCTATACTCTGTCTTCCAGGTCCTTAATTCCTCCTCTGCTTTCTCCAGTCTACTATTCATTCCATCAAGCATGTTTCTCATTTTGTTTCTTGAGCCCTTCATCTCTGCTATGTTATTCCTTATCTCTGTGTTAAGGGTCTCACTCATGTCTTCCACTCTTTTCTCAAGTCCAGTGAGTATCCTTATAACCATTGCTTTAAATACTCTATCAGGTATGTTACTTATATCTGTTTCACTTAGATCTCTGGCCATGGCCTTGTCTTGTTGTTTCATTTGGGATAAATTTCTCTGTCTTACCATTTTGTCTAAGACCCTGTGCCTGTTTCTGTGTGTTAGGGAAGTTAGCTATGTCTCCTGTTCTTGAGGGTAATGGCTTTATGAAGAAGAGGCCCTGTGGCGCCGGGCCATGTAGTGTCCCCTCTTCCCCAGGGTCTGGTGCTTCTGGGAGTGTCTCCAATGTGCTGTGTGTGCTCTGCTATTTTATCCTCCCCACTTTATCCTTCAGGCCAGTCATCTGTAGAGGCCCTCTTTGCCTGTTATGGGAATGTTTGGTCCCTGGCCTGCATGTGGTGCATTTTAACCAGGTGTTCTCTGGTCTGCTTGTGAAATGAGACCTGTCACCACCACTGCCAGAACTGAGGTTCTGCAAAACTCCCCAGTCGGGAGATGTGATGTAAGCATAGGTTTGGGCCCCTCTGCTGGGGTAGGCAGCCTGTTGCACTGGGACTGAGGGAAGAGAGACTGGGAAGGGAAGTTCCACTGAAGCATGGGGGTGTGGGGGGCTTGGTATAAGCAAGGTAAGCAGCCAGTGCTGGTGCTACACTGGTTCCTACAGGTGGCCCTATGACTTATACTGAGGGGTGGGGAAGGGAAATGGTGCCGGCCAGCTCTCTTGTTCCCAGAGGGGTCTCTCTGTGGACACTGTCTTTCTGGGACATGCTCTGAGGTGAGTGAATAACCTCCCCACTTATGTGCCCCAGGTGCTCTTCAGATGCTGTTTCCATACTGTATGTCCATGGGTTGTTTGCCTGCCTTCTCTCCAAGAGCAACACCATGCCCTCAGGGTTCTATCCCAGCCAAGTCTGCTGATCTTTAAAACTCCAGGTTTTAAGTCCCACTAGTTGCCAGAAGTCATATAGTTTGGCCCCTCTCACTTTCCAAGCCAATTGCTATGGGGATTCATTTTCCCCATATGCACCCCTGTGTACTAGCCTGTCTCTCGCCCTTCTCTGTGACCATGGCTCCCTCCCCACCACAGTGGTCATGAGCCATCTCTCCTCTAAACCACATCTCCACATCTCCTACCTTCTTCGATGCGGCTTCTTCTCTATTTTTAGTTGTGGAGTTTGTTCTGCCAATGTTCTGGTCAGTTTCTGGGGTATTTAGGATGATTTGATAGTTATCTAGTTGTACTCATGGGGTTAGGCCAGCCTGGGGTTTTCCCATTCCACTGCCATCAGGCTGACAAAGTCAACCAAACAACTCACTTTTAAAAGGTACTCAAAACAGGTGATAAAGATATAAGGGTCTGTGTTCAATAGGTCATCTAGAAAGAGAAACCCTATAATTTGTAGCAAAGAAAATATATATATTGGAAAGCCAACGAGCTCAGCAAAGCTGATAGTAAGATAACCAGTAAGATCAGAGAGTAGTATATGGAACTTCCAGATAAAGGAATTACTTTATTTATAACCATAAAGGATTTTGTAAGTGTATATGTGCCAAAAAAAGGACAAAGATACTCTAATGCTGTTGAGCTAGGCTATAAAATAACATTTTATGTTGAAATAACATTTTTATGATTAACAACACATTTGATATAACTCTCAGTGAAGATAGATGAGGCCAAGTCCATAATGCCTTATTAGCAATTCTAAAATCCCAAACGTTCTGAAAACCAAAAGTCTTTCCTAAGTTTGGCATCAAAAACTCATTTGGTTACCTAACATCAGGTTATCCCATGTAGTTAAATATTCAGATGTTCCATATCAGAAATAGTATGCTTGATTAGAGGATGCTGCCCCAAACCCTTCCTGGGATACTATGTAATACAGCCACCATATTATTGCTCTAATATCTGCAAAACATTTAATTCTTACATACATATGGCCTTAAAAGTTTCAGATAAGAACTTGCAGACCTGTATTATTATCTCAATTTTAAGACTGGAAAGTGCCTCAGTCTCAAACTAATTTTTATTTTTCTTTCTGTCTAATACTAACTTTTTGGTAAGGATACTCAAACATTAGCAGAGAATTCTGCTAAGCAGAGAATCCATATGACAGTCATTTTTAAAACTCCTTTTGTACCTGGAAAGGAACCCAGTATATGTCTATAAAACTAGGTGAAATTAGTTCAAAGAGGAATTAAATCATGTATAGATTTCCTAAGGTTACATCTTAATGACTGTAACATGACTGCTAAAGAAAATGTTTTTATCAAACTGTGTCATTAAAACCATTGAGTTGTGATGTAAGAAGATTTCAGCCAAGTCATCTGAGTAGTGTTCATAAAGACATCCCAGACTATTTGCCTATATTTTCATCTCTGCCTTGATGTGTGCCCTGGGACTGGCCAAGGACCCCAGACCCTCTCCTCTCCTGGATAACTGCCTAGAGGTCAGGCTTGAGAGAAAAAGAGAAAAGTTACATCCTGGAAACAGCAACATAAAGAGATCAAACAGACCCACAAAATTCCTCTGTTTGAGGAAGATTTTTTTAAAAGAATTATGAGACCTCTGGGTGGGGCTTAGGTGGTTTCAAGGTTTGTGTAGCTCTGAATCATTTTGGATTGTCACATGGAAGTGGGGAAGGGGTAAGCTCCCAGTAGTTTGCTGAAAGTCATCTGCTTCAGATCAAATTATTGGCTTGAAGCTTAGAAGTGAGGAACTAATCCCAAAAAGTACCAAAACTGAAAGAAGAGGTACATATGCATTGGCCAGTGGCGGGGCGGGGTGGGGGGGGTGGAGGGAGAAGGGAGGGAGAGAAGGAGGAAGGGCCAAGGAAAAAATGGAGAAAGCATTACATCCTGAACCAGACTTTCCAGAGTTTCTCTGGTTCTTTTTAAGCTAAAGATGAACACTGCCCGGAATGTTTCTTGTTCCTCTACCTCCCAATAACTGACCTGCCCTGAGACAGCCAACGGCAATGTTTTCTGTGTCTGGAATATCACCCCTCCTCTTCATTGCTTAACTCCACTCACCCTTCATGTCTCAGCCTAACAGTCTCCTCCAGTGGGGAGCCATCTTTGGTATACCCCACCATGCCCCTGCACTATACTCGGTCTTCTATATATACCCACAACTCCTTGCATCCCCCATCAGAGCGCTTACTTTATTTCATTATAATTGTCTTTTTCTCTGCCATCCCTGTTAGATATAATCTCCTTGAGGGTAGGGGCTGTATTCCCAGTACCCACTACAGTGTCCAGTCCATAGTATGTGTTTCATAAATACTTGTTAAATAAATGAATGAACTAATTAATAAATTGGTTCCTACCTGCGGGGGTGCATGGTGCATCTAAGAAAGCCCCAAACAGGCAAAAGTGAACCCAGTTGAGTCTTACAGGAACTGGTGAGACAGATTGGACTGTAGGTATGATAGACCTTAAATGATACTCAGGACTTAAAGAAGCAGAGGGCTTCTCCTGCTATGAATGAGGAAAAAACACAGAGAGGCAGCAGGAATATGCCTGATGTATTTCAGAGCAATGAAGAACCTAGGTTACCTTTAACAGAGGGCTTGTGTGAGGGAGTAAAAGGAGAAAATGCTAATGTGAAAGTAAAGACAGAGCATGGTAGTGACCACGCTAAGGTGTTTGAAGTTTATCCTGTGGTCAGTCCAGAACCAAGACGTATTTTTGGCCTGGGAATAAAATGTACAGATGAGCAGTAGGGGAACTGATGGGAGAAATGAGGACCAGTTAGGAGATGGTTTGATAATAAGGTGATGAAGCCATGAAAGTCTAGACAAAAAAGTGAGAATGAAAATGAAAAGAGAGGAAATATTAAGAACTGTCCAAACTACATGATTAATTGGATAGGTCTAAGAAAAATAGTAAGGTCTTATTAAGAAGTTAGTTTGAAGAAAGATTATAATGAATAACAATTACACCTATCACTTGCTGAATGTGTACCACATGCCAAGGGCCTTATATTTAATTAATTTTCATAACTCTCTTTCTTACTCTCTTAAGTATTATTTCTGTGTTTTACATATGAAAACAATTTTAAAGCATTTTTAAAGGCTGTTGCAATCACATAGGCTAGTGGTTCTCAAACCACAGAATCTTCACCTCATAGAGGCAAGGGGGAGTGCTCCAAGATCTCTTTCCCCACCTTCAAATAGAGCAGCTCCCCTTCCTCTGCCTTATATAATAATTCTCTATGTAAGGTTCATCTTTTAAAAGCATTCTCTTTTTAAAAAATTTGAGAACTACAGAACTAGGCACTAGTAGTTAAAAACAGCACGTACTAAATGGAGCACTGGGTGTTATATGCAAACAATGAATTATGGAACACTACATCAAAAACTAATGATGTAATGTATGGTGATTAACATAACATAATAAAAAAAACATATAAATGGGTGTAATAGGGTGGGACATCTCACATCAACAGAATTTGGTATTAGTGGAAAAAGAAAAAAGGAGTTGAGGATGGTCTTAGGTCTTGGACTTAGACAGGATCCTAATTGGGTAGGGGGGAAATTTACTGAGAGCAGGATACAAGAGGAGGAAAACATTTCGGGAAGAAAATTGCTTTGGTTTGAATTGGGTTGAGTTTAAGACACCTATAGGACAACTCCATGAAGATAAGTAGTTGGAAATACAGGTTTGGACCAGCTTATGAATGTTGGTGAAATCATAGTATTGGATAAGATCACCAAGGAAAAGAGGGCAGGAGAAAAAGAGAAAAAAGATCAATGACAGAACGCTAAGAAAAACTAACATTTCATTCATTCATCCGACAAATATTTATTACCTACAATGACACTGTAAATAGAAAGAAAAGACAATGAAGGAAGAGAGAAGAGTAATACAATTTTAAAGTGAGTTCAGTCACAAAGAGGAAAAGAAGGAATTTCAAGGATGGGGTAGTTAGTAGTGTCAAAGATGGCAGAGTTCAAAGAGGATAAGACCAGAGAAAGGGAGGTATGAAATGTGACAATTTGAAGGTCACAGGTGACCTCTGAGGTAGAAACTGCAGCTTCGCCAACCAACAAATATTTTCTGAGCATTTCTAAAGTATCAGACACTGGGCCAGCCTCTGCATTGAATGGTAAGTGCAAGATTGGCATCTGCCTTATGGAGTTTGTAGCTTGGTGAGGGAGACAGACACTAATCAAATAAACATACAAACTAAATATAAAATAGCAATTATGGTAAGGGGCTAAGAAAAAGACACATGCCAGTCCATGGGAGTCAAAGGAGAAGAATTAGGCCTTGTCAGGTCCTTCCCTACAGAAATGATACTTGAACTAAAATGGCCAAGATGAGTGGAACTTAAGCCAAGAAGAAAGAGCTCATGCAAGGCTTTGTGGTAGAAGAAAGCCCAGGATGTGTTTGAGGGATTAAAAATCCAGCATGTGTACAGCAAAGAGAGGAGGAATGAATAAAAGGTAAGAATGGAGAGGCAGGCAGAAGCCAGACTGTGCAGGGCTTTGGAGGTCACACTGAAGAGTTCTTCCTTAGGATATCATAAGAGTAATAAGTGGCCCTTCAAGTGTTAAGTGTTTGGAGATGGGGAGGCAGGCAGGGAGATACCATCAGATTTGCATTCTGGAAAGATGGATCCAGTTGGATTGATTGAAGGTCTAAGAGAAGCAAGATATCTGAACAAAGTTCCTAGTGACATGGGAAGATCAGCAGGAATAAGGACAGGGGCTGAGGCTAAATTAAAAAAGATGCCTATTCCTAAAAGATTGGAAGGATAGAGGTAAAAATGTGAGGATATGGGCATATTTGAAAGTAACAAGGACGCTTAGTGGAAAAGTTGAAATTTTTATTCATCTGCTAAGAATGAAGAAAACATGGGTAGAGGTGGGGGTACAGTACTGCTCTAGAGAAGGCTGAAGTCAATATTTATTGGATGTTAATGAATGCAAAACTTTGGAACAGCTGCCATGACAAACTCAAACAGGATCCAGCTCATGATAACTTTAAGAATTGCTTAGCAACCCAAGGCCCCGCTTTGCTAATTTTACGTAGTGTGCACCATCAATGCCTATGAGGAAAAATGTACAGTCTCCAAAATATCATAAACTTGGAAACACTGTGGACACCTGCACCAGGAAAATCTGAATCATGGCATCATGTTGCTTTAAAAATGCTCAAAATTAGAGGGGGAATGTCTTCAACGCACTTGATTACCATTCCACAAGGGTAACACAGGTCATCCTGGGATTAGTCATAGGTGGTTTGAATACTATGGAAGTGATTTTTGCTGCTAGCATTTTCTAAAGAAGTATAAATTATGACTAAATTTCTCCTGTTTATATGCATTGCCATTTCTTCCCACAGTTTTCATCAACAAATAGCAATCAGAGCAATATGGCTAAGAAGTAATAGCTGTGTCTTATTTCTAACACTATGCCAAGCTAAGCTGCCAACTGCTGTCTATTATCTCTTCTCTCCCCCAAGTCACAAAGGGTAAAAGGTAAGACATTGTGGCTACTATCTTGGAGACCAAATGCAGTAATCACAGAACACATTGCAATTCTGATCACTGTAATGAGCAGAATGCAATATGTTTCATTCTTTTGAAGCAATTTAGAGACAGAAAGGCATTGTACCAGCATTCTCCTAGGCAGGGAACATCATTCAGTTGAGCTATTGGGAAGAAAATATTGATGCCTTGAGGTATGGGAAGAACATATCAGAACTGGATTTCCAATGAACTTTCATTTTTTAAAAGACAAAGAATTAAGCTTTATTGGTGTTGCATTTATTATATGAATCAGCACTAACATCTTACTCAGTTTGAACATCAAATTCCATATGTTGTCCCAAGGGAAGAGTGGGAATTCCACGACATAGAGAGATTGGCTGTCATTGTGTCTAATTAAGTAGATTTGTGAGCAACCTCAGAAGATGCAATTTTGGTAAGATGTCAATTCTCTCCTAATTGACCTACAGATTCACTGCAATTCCAATCAAAATTTATTTTTTGTAATAGCTTAACAGCAAACTTCTCTGCAGAAGTTGAGAATCAAATTCTGAAATTTATATGGAACATGAAAAGGATTTAGAATAACTAAAGCAACTTCAAAAAAAAAAAGAACAACGTTGGAGGACTTACATTCCTTGATTTCAAGACTTATTATAAAGACTTATTATACTTATTGGCATAAAGATAGACAGATAAATCACTGGAACAGAGGAGAGAGTCCAGAAACAGATCCACATATGTATGAACAATTGATTTTTGACAAAACTGCAAAAGCAAGTCGGTCAAGTAATGATAGACTTTTCCACAAATGGTGTTGGAAAAATTGGTTATCCACATGCAAAAATATAAACTCTTATCCACATTTTGTATAATATACAAAAATTAACTAAAAATGAAACATAGGCCTACTTAAATGTAAAACCTAAAGCTATAAAATGTCTATTAAAAAACACTGGAGGGGTGCCTGGGTGCCTCAGTCAGTTAAGCGTCTGCCTTTGGCTCAGGTCATGGTCCCAGGCCCCCAAGTCAGGGTCCCTGCTCAGTGGAGAGCCTGCTTCTCCCTCTCCCTCTGCACTTCTCCCCCACTCGTGCTCTCTCGCTCTCTTTCTCTCTCAAATAAATAAATAAAATCTTTAAAAAAAAAAATTGGAGAAAATCTTTGTGACACTGAGTTAGGCAAAATGTCTTAGATATAACATCAAATGCACAATCCACAAAAAATTAATAAATTAGAACTCATCAAAACTAAAAACTTCTGCTCTTCAAAAGCCTTGCTAAGAGAATGAAAAGACCACAAACTTGGAACAAATATTTGTAAATTACACACCTGATAAAGGACACATAAAAAACTCAATAATAAGAAAACAAAAACCACAATTTAAAAATGGGCACAAGATTTGAACAAAAACTTCACCAAAGAAGATATATAGTTGGCAAACAAGCACATCTAAATATTCTCAACATCATTAGGCTTTGGCAAAATGCAAATTAAAATCACAATGAAGTGCCACACCACAACTATTAGAATGACTAAAGTTTAAAAGACTAATAATACCCAGGGTTGGCAAGGAATTGGAGCTACTGGAACTCTCATATACTGTTGGTATAAATGTAAAATGGTACACTCACTTCAGAAAACAGTT
The DNA here is from genome assembly GCF_964656455.1 of Halichoerus grypus. Lineage (NCBI taxonomy): Eukaryota > Metazoa > Chordata > Mammalia > Carnivora > Phocidae > Halichoerus > Halichoerus grypus. Next base: position 59,364,268 of record NC_135715.1, on the reverse strand, counting down.
TGGCAATTTCCAAAAAGTTAAGCATACACCTACCATATAATCCAACAATTCTACTCATAGGTATTTTGCCCAAGAGAAAAAAAAAATATATGCCCACACAAAGACTTGTATACAAATACACAAATGTTCATAGTTGGTTTTTTTGGTAATAGCCCAAAACTGGAAAACAGCCTAAATGTCCATCAACAAGTAAATGGATAAAAAAATTGTAGTATAACCATACAATGGAATATTACTCAGCAAGAAACAGGAATGGACTATTTATACATCAATGACATCAGTGAATCTCAAAACAATTATTCTGAGTGAAAGAAAGCAGATTTTAAAAATAGTACATACTGGAGCACCTGGGTGGCTCAGTCGATTAAGCGTCTGACTCTTGATTTCAGCTCAGGTCATGATCTCAGGGTTGTAAGATCAAGCCCTGCATCTGGCTCTGTACTGGGCATGGAGCCTGCTTAAGATTCTCTCTCTCCCTCTCCCTCTGTCCCTCTCCCCCACTCACATGTGTGCACTCTGTCTCAAATTAAAAAAAAAAAAAAATAGTACATACAGCATGTTTCAGCTTATATAAAATTCTAGAAAGTGCAAATTAATATGTAGTGATATAAAGAAGATCAATGATTACTTGGAGAATGAAGGGGGAATGAACAAGAGACTACAAAAGGGCTCAAGAAACTTTTGAGGGTAGTGGATTTATTATCTTGAATGTGGTGAGAGTTTTAACAGTTATAGACATATATTAAAACTTACCAAATCATATACTACACATACTATGCAGTTTATTGTATGTTAATTACACCTCAATAAAGCTGCTAAAAGAAATTATGTCCTGTTCAGTTCAGCAAAATATCATGAATACTCATGCTCTATAGTACTGAGACAGGTAAAAGGTGTCCTCTATTAATCTTTAAGGATTCCAGGTATATATGCAAAATAAAGATGATAATGCTTACCTCACTGAAGAATGATAAAAATTATTAACTAGTGTTGACTGGACCCACTGAAAGTGTTAATTGTCATGCAAACTTTTATTTTTAGTTATGAAATATGGCAGTTCTTTCAGGTCATTGTATCTAAGCATATCACTGTTGGCTGAATTTATCTCTACATCCTTTCACTTGGGCAAACTACTTGATTTGTAGTATCAGTTAAGTATATGTGTGGTTCAAGGTTTTCGGGATATACTGGTATACTGGCAAAGATAATATTCTGAATGTGAATAATATGCTTATTTAATCTGTAAACTGAAAATTTATAAGTATGGTAAATTTCATAAATACAATGTTATTGGATTCCTTCAATAATCAATTTATCAAATCCACCTGAATGCACTTGAAAAATTTCCTCAAGAGAGAATTTAGTTGCTTGTATATTGGGACGGAAAGCCTTTTCTCCTTAGACCTTGACATTCACCGGTTAAGGGTGCTAAACAAGAGGTACATTAGGGACACCTGGGTGGTTCAGTTGGTTAAGCATCTGACTCTTGATTTCGGCTCAGGTCATGATCTCAGGGTTGTGAGATCAAGCCTCGAGTAGGGCTCTATGCTGAGCATGGAGCCTGATTAACATTCTCTCTCTCCTCTCTACCCCTCCCCCCCCCACCTGTGCACACTTGCTCTCTCTCTCTTTCTTTCTTTCTTTAAAAAAAAAAAAGTGCATCAAAAAAACTTTACTCTGGTGTCACATGAGACTGAGTTCTAATCCCAGTTCTGGCACTGACTTGCAGTGAGATCTTAGGCACATTACTTAACAACTTCGATCTGTTTTTCTCTTTGTAAAAAGGAAGTAAGACGCTTGCCCTGGGCCTCTTAACCATATCATCCTGAAAAATGACACAACTATCTCTTCTTCAATATTTAGCTTTAAACTTTCACTACAGTGTTGTTCAAGCACAACCTTTGGTAAAGGAAGGAAACCAACCATACTATGATCTTGCACTTGACCCTCTTCTGGGGTCCATGTCAAGATAGGTTTATTATTTTAACAATTTATCAAGTTATTCAGACATCATTCCCAACCTTTACAATATGAAAATTTGTTTGGCTGTAGCTTATGAGAATTAATAAAATATGGCAACACATTAAATTAAATTAAATTTAGTCACAATCTCATTCATTCTACAATTATTAGTTAAGTCACAATCTCATTCATTCTACAATCTAGTCACAATCTCATTCATTCTACAATCTAGTCACAATCTCATTCATTCTATAATTATTAGTTAAGTACTTACTGTGTGTCAGGGAGCCTGCAGTAAACAAATCTCAGCTTATCGTTTGTTATGGATGGAACTGTACACCCCAAAATTCATATGCTGAAGCCCAAACCTCCAATGTGACTAGAACTGGAGAATAGCCTTTAAAGAGATAAATAAGGTTCAGTGAGGTCGTAAGGATGGGCCCCTAATGACTTGTGTCCTTATAAGAAGAGGAAGAGACACCAGGACTACACACACTTAGAGAAAAGCCATGTGAGGAACAGCAAGAAGGAAGCCACCTGCAAACCAAGGAGAGAGGTCCCAGGAGAAATCAAACCTGCTAACATCTTGATCTTGGACTTCCAGCCTCCAGAACTGTGAGAAAATATAGTTTGGAGTCAAGAGCTGAAGGTCTGAGCATAGTGGAGGCTTCCCCACCAGAGGTGTGAGCAGATAAGAGTACTCTTGACTCTAAACTGGTGGTTCCCACATTGTCATCTTCAATCCCAATTTCTGAAACAGTGCCAGTAATATCTGTAATTGCTTATGGAACATTTTCATTTAGATGGCCCAAACTCAACTCTCACTAATCTAACTCACCATAACCTCCAGCAATAACATTTTGAGGGTTCCTATGTGTCAGGAATCATCCCATTAAATTTAGTTATCCATTTAATTCCAAGTACAGGATTCTTTAAATTTCCTATCCTTTGGCCTTTCACAATAGAGACCTCATCCAGAAAGCATCTTCCCATTTTATCTATATTATTTTTATTGCTGAAATGTCCTGGCTTTAATAAACAAGTTAAATATTGCTATTTCTGAATAGTTGTTTTATACATAAAAACATGTTTTAGACACTTTGCACATCCCACTCCCATCCTATGAATGTGCTCACAGAAATTTTGGAATGAAGACGTTTCAGAGGTTTACTTTCATTTTAAAAATTAATATTAAATGTGTTAAATTTATTAAAGTTACCAACCAATAAACACATGGACCAATGATGGAAATGTGTCATGAACTAAGGATACGAACTGATCCAGTTCTGAGCACCTGATATCCATTTGATAAAGAATACATGAGCCTCATTATTCCTTAACCTTTTAATTTCAACTTACAAATATTGTATCTGTACCTCTAGCAAATTTTTACTTTTTTTTTCTTTTTTTTAGAGAGAGAGAGCATGGGAGCAGGAGGGGAGGGGCAGAGGGAGAGGGAGAGAGAGAATCTTAAGCAGGCTCCATGCTCAGCATGGAGCCCAACTCAGGGCTCAATCTTGAGACACTGAGATCATGTACCTGAGCCAAAAATCAAGAGTCAGACACTTAACCCACTGAGCCATTCAGGCGGCCCTTAACAATACCTTTTAAGAACCTTTGATTCTACTGTTCAAATATTTAAGACCAAATTTATAAATTTAATATATTCAATTTGTTTTTAAAAGTACTTCAATTGTATTTAATCAATACATTTTCCTATGAACTTTAAGTAATTCTATATATCTGACAAATTTATAAATATGGTGAAACTTAAGTTCTCTTAAATGTTCCAACACTATATATAAACTAATAAAATTTCCAGTAAAAAAAAAAAAAAATCACAGCTCAAAGTCAAATATCAAAAAATGTAAGATCTGTGTCTTGGTCCACTTTTTTTATATATAAACTTTCAATTGCCCCAGCACCATTTGTTGAAAAGATAAAGACTATCCTTTATCCTCTGAATTGCCTTTACTCCTTTATCAAAAGTAGTTGACTATATTTGTGTGGGTCTATGTCTGAGTTGTCTATTCTGCTCCATACCTATCCTCCTATACCGAAGCGTTTGATTCTTGACAAAGTACCATCCCTGAAGATGACCTATAACCAAGGGTTATGACACCCTGGCACTCGAAAAGGCAAACCAACTCTATACTGTACACTTAAGCTCCTCAAAGGCTGAAAATGAAGGAAGAGGAAGAGGAAGGGTTGTAAAGAGACTGGCCCTGTTTCTTAAGTGTGTGCTTTACAATGTATGCAGGAATCCTCTGCTTGTTAGCACTTGAAGCCTGAGGTGTGTCCTTTTAGCAATATCAGAGACTCACTTGGGAGGCTTTAAAATAGAATCTCAGACATTTCAGCAGCTTTAACAGAACATCAACCGGTGCCCGCAAGCGTATCTAACACTCATAGCAGCCAGCGTGAATGATGGGGCAAATTGCCAACAAGCACAAAGCTCAGCCACAGACTCATTCTCCATCTACACAAAAAGGCCAAAAATGGTGTCTTCCCTTTTCAGGCCTTGTATGACTGCATATGTGCCAACCACTTTAACCTTTTGGATGAAAAGTACAGGCTACTTTATCCTGATCCTGAACAATTCTTTTTTTTTAAAGATTTTATTTATTTATTTGAGAGAGAGAATGAGAGAGAGAGCATGAGAGGGGGGAGGGTCAGAGGGAGAAGCAGACACCCTGCCGAGCAGGGAGCCCGATGCGGGACTCGATCCAGGGACTCCAGGATCATGACCTGAGCCGAAGGCAGTTGCTTAACCAACTGAGCCACCCAGGCGCCCAACTGAGCCACCCAGGCGCCCATGATCCTGAACAATTCTTTACAAACCAAGTGGCTCCATTTCCTAGCAGTTATTAAAATGCACAAGGAAGAAAACTAGTATTTGCCAAGTACCTATTATGTGCCAGGTATGGTAGGAATTCTTTCAGATAATAATCCTAACAACCCTGTGAAATAGGTATTATTATCTCCACTTAACCTGGAGTTGAAAATTAAAGCTCAAAAGTTTTAATAATTTATCCAAGACCATGAGGCAGGAAATGGCAGGGCCAAGACTTGAACTTCCTAAGTTCTTGCTCTAAATTCATCACTGTCCAATAGAAATAAAACATAAGTCACAAATGTGAGCCACATACGTAACTTTAAGTTTTCTTGTAGCCACATTTAAAAAGAAGATGAAGCAGGTGAAGTTAATTTAATAACGTATTTTATTTATCCCAATATACCAAGGTATAATTTTAGCATGTAAATCAATGCAAAAATGTATTAATGAGATAGTTTGCATTCCTTTTTTCATACTAAGTCTCCGAAATCCAGTGTGCTCTTTTAGCACATCTCAATTCGGACTGGCCACATGTCAAATGCTTAACAGCCCTACCCTCTGGGTCACCCTGTAGACTATTGTTCATCCCTGGATTAGAACCAGCTGTACCACACCTGTGACAAACCTGAAAAGAAAAATGTTACAGATTAAAAGTCAAGTTGCTAGAAAACCATATATTTTCTGGTCAAAAGACAAATGAAAGGAAGTAATTCATCAGCTGCATTCCTCTGCACAACAGTCATAAATGTACCAACTGCGCTGGGCTACGTACCTCAGGGAGACTAGAAACAAATGATCAAAAACTCATAAATCCACACGTTCGGAAAGTGTAGACTGCCAGGGAAGGTAGTAAACCCAAATGTGTCCTATCTGAATTCTTCTAGGCAGTCCTTTTTTAATTGATTTTAGAGGAATCCCCCACAAATTATACAGTCCTCTATGAATTGTATCCATCCCCCCCCCCACCATCTACTCTAACAAAACTCCCTAAAGGGGTTCAGTTTGGGTTAAGTAATTTCCTTTATTTATGTTCCATTTCCTTCTTGTTGTACGTGTATTTTTATTCATCCTGCTTTCCCCCCTTCCTTTCCTCTTTTCTAGTTGGTTTCCCAGATTCTCAAACCTGCACTAGGCTTCTAGTTTTGTTTTGTGCTTTAATATTAACCATATTACTTTGCTGCTACTTTTCACTGATTGCCTGCCAAGCAGATCATGTTCCCTCCTGCCTGAGGGAAGAAGGAAAACCTTCCAGCACCATCATCATCAGGGTTGCACCAGCAACCCCCCCCCCCCCGCGCCCGCCAGCCTGGGAGGAGCGAGGGCAGAGGGATGATGGAGACCTGTGCCCCACACAACTCCTGGTGGGGGGAGGGGAGCAGGGTGGGATGTATCCAGCTGCCAGAGCACATTCCCAATTAAATGAAAGAAATCTTAATGTCGTAACACTCATTTACTTCGAGTGTTCTGGATTATGTTTCCAAAATGGAAGTAGCTTAATTTTTTTAGACTTCAGAATAATGTTTTTAAGAAATGAAAAGAAAAAAGGAAAACGCACCTGAAATTCCACTAGCAGAAAGAATCACTGTTAGTATTTTCACTTTTAAAGATCTTCTGTTTGTTTCTCACTCACAGAAGGTTAGTGAGTCACCCCCACCCCTGCCCCAGGGTGAGAAGAGGAAGAAAGAAGTAATTATGACTGAGTTCCGAGATAATGTCACTCATATTTAGGCCTGAAATGAGCACAAAAGTTATAAGCTATCCCTCTCTCAAGCTTCTAGCAATCTTTGTTTGAAATTATGTCCTTTTTAATGTAACTGTGGGATAATAGTAATGACAGTAATAATGCCCATCATTTACTCGATACTATCTGCTAAGCATTAAACCAGGTACCTGCCATATGTTTTCCCATTTGAATTTTTTGTCACAATTCCATGAGTTATGGAGTGCTTTTTCCATTATGCACTGGGGAAATTGAGGCTTAGCGAAGTTAAGTCCAGCTACTAAGTGACAGAATTAGGATCTGAACATAGGCCTGTCTGATTCCAAAGGCTGTGTTCTTTTTTGCCATACCATACTGCCAGAGCTAATGTCATCATACAACTGTGTCTTCCAGAGCTACTGTTTATTGTCTCTAAGAAAACAGTAAGGTACTAAATGGACCATTACCAGTTTTAGAACCCAAAAAGCTAGACCTAAGAACTTAAAGTCAAATATGAAGTAATATACTTCTGGCAAGAATTTCCACCCTACAACTTCTCCAGCCTCAAGACAGCAGAAGGGTTTTCTCACCGCAGGAACACCACACTCCAGTAACTCTGGAAAGGAAGTGTATGCCCACCAGTCAGCTGCCATCTCTTTCAGGGCCCTGAGTTCCGGTCACAAGGCAACCACCCCTATTTTCTAAGGAATCCAGAGATTCCTTAGAAACACCAGATAGCGGGAGAAACATTTTGGTTTTGATCAACAACGATCTTTCACCAGTAAGGGCCATGTGGCTTGGGCTGTTTTCCCAGGCGTAAAATTGAGGTTGGAGTGAATTAAGAAATGCACATTTGCTATCCACAATCTCTGCATCCATATGCCCTACACCTGCTTTGATTTATAAGTACTTAAGAGCTTTAGAGCAAAACTGGTTTATAATACAAAGAAGAGACGCAAAGAACTCTTGGCAATGGGTTAAACTGATGAAGGCAAGGTACTACCCAGCTCACTGGAAACTCAGTAACAAGATAGGTAGCCAATGACTATGCAATGTGCTCTTCTTTAGATCACTGCTTCCCAACATTTTCATGTCCTGGCACTCAGAGAAAATGGTAACGCCTATATGGCACAATGGGGTAAACTGGAGAAGGGCTGGGGGAAATCATTACAGTCTCCTTATATTATATATTTATGATTGAATAATCAAGTAAAAGTAGTAGGGAAGATATTAGATGTTGAAATATTTAAAACTTCCAAATAAGATCTTTCCAGATTTTTAATGAGAAATCTGAACTTACTCCTTTGAACATAACTTTTTCTTATAAGGTTTTATGTAAAAATTAGCTACATGTACTTGGTGACACAGCCTTTTTTAAATCATGATCTCTTTATAATTCTTGGTCACCATCAATGAGACACTTGCAGGTAATTTAAAAATTTTAAATATTTTATATAACCATTCAAAAATTCATAGCCACTAAAGCTACATTTAGCAAATCTAACCTCTTCCTCCTATTTTAAATTGGAATGTCTGTTAATAATATAAATATGTTTCAAAACCTACAAAATTTTTCATAATGAGAATTTCAAAATAATGATGAAATTCTAATTTGCAGAATGCACACAAGTTGTTGGTGTAGTTCTGAAGATAACACGGATGCCACCAAAAGGGTCTATCAATAGCGTGTCAACAGACCTATCAATAACTGAAGGCAGAGATTTGAGGTAGCCATCTGGAACTGTGCCTTCCACCAAGGACACTATTCCAGACTATTCCAGATGAATATTTCATACCTTGAATCCATTCACAGCACACTCTCAGAAGTTCTGCTCTAGATAAAGATCACAAACCTGCATGGACCTCTTTCCAAAGTTCAGTCTCTGGTTTTCGTTCACTACGCACATTCTAGTTCCTGCAGTCAAAACAACCTTTCTCTAATTATCTATCTGGTATCATCCCTTAACCTTCCACTATCTGGATGTCTCTGTTTCACTGAGTTCTCTTTACAGAGTGCATACTTAAACTTTTCTTCACACCACACAAAAATCACCAAGGATTTCAAAATGAAACTCCCCAAATGGATTTCAAATTTCTAATTTAAAATATTCTGAATTAAATGCAATTTTTAAGAGCCTTTATACTTTACTTTTAATAAACCTTTATAGTCCTATGGGGAAGTTAATGTACATTACCTTCAGATCCTTAGGATGATCCTTTAAAGAGCCAGTGAACGTTACTCTTCCAATTTTACATGATAAGCCTATACAGAGAGACTTAAGTAACTGGTTCCAAATTTTTCCACTAGTAAACAGTGAGCATACATCTCCTAAGTCATAAGCCAGTGCTCTTCTCTGTCACATCTCTTCCGCACTTGAAGTTATGCCCTATAGGTTCCCAACTAAAAAGCATAAAGTTGTAGTATAAAGAGTGGCTGTTTGTTACCTTTGTGTCTCCGGGGTCTGACTGAAGTCCTTCCATTGTGGCCCAAAGTGGATAGACTTCAAGAGTGCCCAAGACCATCCAAGAGAGATCTGGATCCAGGGCAGGATAGAAAAAAATCACCCCCTTCCTTCTCCTCAGCTCCTTTTCTGCCCCTACTTCCCCACCCTTCAGCCTTATCACCACCCTGCATTTCCCTCATTCAGTGTGAGTGTGAAACCAATTAAAATAAACTTGATTGACGGCAACTGCAGAGAAAGGGAAACCACAAAGGACAAGGAGGGTCTACACTTGAGATAAGCCAGGGCAATCTTTGGCCTTGAGAAGGTAAAAAGAGAGTAGTTTCTATGCAGATCAGCCAGAGCCTTTAAGCACTTGCGGGCAGGGTCATCTCCTTCACCCTAACTTCCTCCAGCATGTGTTACTGATGGATCTCCATCATGGACAGTGCTAGACTCTAGGGATGATTATGCTGCCAATTTTCCCTGTTATGGTCAAAATGGGCCTGCATGCTCAGGAGGTGTTAAATTCTTAGGGGAAGGGGGGAGAGGGGGAACCAGGCATTCTTATACTTTGGATGGATACTATAGCCATGCAACCATATGATTCCAGTATAGCATTTCTTATGCATCACTGAAATATGGCAAGATGTCAGCAAAGAGATTATAGGCCAAAGCTTAGTTCATTCCCAGCTGTTTCTCAGCAGATACATCCTACTTCTTAGAAAGGATAGCATTGTATATTCATCCAGTTAGAGTCCATCTCTCTAAATGATTAACTGTCATTGCCTCAAACTCCTCTATAATTTTAGCTTTAGCAACTTTCTTTGGCAACTTTTTTCCTCACATGGATGTCCTCCTCCTGTGAGAGAAGAGGAGAAAATACACCCTGCCGGCTAGTATTTTGCCTTCCTCAGCTCAAGTTCTTGCCAAGTTCTCTTTATGCCTTGCATGCCCTAAAGTCCTAGTTGAAGCCCTCAAGAACTTATAAATCAAGATTACTGTCAAAGTTGTTTACACTGCATTACTATTTAAATCCTTCTCTATACAAATAAAAATGGAATTATACCATTATTTTAATTTAACATTTCCCAGGAAGGGCTGATGGCTGGTACTTCAGGTGAAAACCCAACACTGTAAACCATGTGTAACCAATTCATGTAACTCAATTGTTGCAATGGTTTTTTGCCATGGTTTTTCTATTTTTTTTTTTTTAATTTTTTTTTTTTAAGATTTTATTTATTTGCGAGAGAGACAATGAGAGACAGAGAGCATGAGAGGGAGGAGGGTGAGAAGGAGAAGCAGACTCCCTGCTGAGCAGGGAGCCTGATGTGGGACTCGATCCCGGGACTCCAGGATCATGACCTGAGCCGAAGGCAGTCGCTTAACCAACTGAGCCACCCAGGCGCCCGGTTTTTCTATTTTAGTGGTGTAAGGATGTTTCACACCTTCATCATATGGGTCAACTACAAATCTCATAAATCATTTAGCTATGAACATCAAAAACTTTGGTAACAAAATGAATAACGATTTACAATTAAAATTTCAGGACCAGTAAAATATTAACTATCATACTTAGACCCAGTGATACATCAAAATGGCCTATAATAAATTAGCCTTTTTATATATTTTTAATTTGAGTGAGGAGCCCATTTACTCAAAAATAAATCAGGCAAAATTTGTTACATGTTGTCAAGTTTTTGCATAGCTCTACTTGTGTTATTTTTTGATTCCAAATTCAAAATCCCATAGTTCTTGAACACTATTATATCCTCAGTTTACTGGGCATTCATAGAATTGGGCCTAAGTGATCCCTCCTGAAGCACTTTTCTCTCTTGGCTTCCCTGATCTCAGCTCCCTGGATTTCCTTCAGCCCCGTTAGCTGCTCCTTCTTGGCCTCCTTCACCGACTCCACCTCCTTTTCCTACCTTAAAATTTTTAGTGTTCCTCAGAGCTCAGTCCCAGACTTTCTCTATTTCTTGTATTCTATGTTGGTAAATTCATCCACTTCTGAGATTTTAAGGACTATTTCCTATCCAAAAACCAATATGGCATCTTTGACTTAGACTTCTTTCTCTTAAGTTCTGCACTTGGATGTGTTATAGAGAGCTTAAATTTAACATGAAAAATATACAGTGCACTAAAATTCAAGTGTTCAAAGAAAAAAGAGTCTAGGGAAGCAACATATTTCTGTTTATCTTTTACAACATGTCTCTCCAATAGTTTTTAAAATTTTCATTGTGGTATAATTGAAATACAATAAATTGCAAATATTTTAAGTGTGTAATTCGATTACTTTTGACAAATGTACATACTTGTGAAACAATCACCACAAAGATAAATATTTCATCACCCCAAAAGTTTTGCCATGTCCTTTTGTAATCCCTCCCTCTACCCCTATTTCCAGGCAACCATCGATCAACTTCCTGTCACTATAGGTTAGTTTGCATTTTCTGGAATTCTATATAAATGGATTCATATAGTGTATATTTTTTGTGCCTGGATTCTTTTACTCACCATGATTTTTTTTAAGATTTTATTTATTTATTTGAGAAAGAGAGCATGACTGGGCGGGGGGCACAGAGTGGCAGAGGAAGAGGGAGAAGCAGGCTCCCCGCTGAGGACCTAGACCCCGAGATCATGACCTGAGCTGAAGGCAGATGCTTAACCAACTAAGCCACCCAGACACCCCTCACTCACCAGGATTTGAGATTCATCCATGTTGTTCCATGTATCCACAATTTATTCCTTGCCTGGGTAAGGATGGGTAGTATTCCATTGTATGGTTTTACAACAATTTGTTTATCTATTCTCCTGTTATGGTCATTTGGGTTGTTTCTAGTTTGAGGCTATTACATATAAAGCTGCTATGATCATTTGTATACATGTCTTTGTATGGACTTATGCTCTTTTATTTCTCTTGGGTAAATACCTAGAAGTGGATGGCTGGATCACAGGGTAGGTGTACTTTAAATCTTTAAGAAACTGCTGATTCTGGTCAAGATGGTAATGTAGGGAGACTCCTGAACTCACCTCCTCCCATGAACACAATGAATATATAGTTCTAACAATTAGCTCTGAAAGAAATCCTGAAACTAGCTGAGTGACTCCTACACACTGGGCGAACAAATAAAAACCCACATCAAAGTGAGTGGGAGAGGCTAAAACTCAATCTAACCATAAATCCCAACCCTGGCTTGGTGACACACAACTGAGAAGAAACACAAAACTCCCAACTTCTCCCTGAGGAGTATGGACCTGAAAGGTTTATACCCCACATCTAGAGCCCCAACATTTAAGATTTCCACCTGAAAGATGGGCCTCCAAAACAACTAGCTTTGAAAGCCAAGAAGTCTTGCATCCACAAGACCCAAAAAGGCTATTGCAAACTCAGAGACAGTTCTTTAAGGGCTCAAGTGGACTCACTATGGCTATCCCCACAGCTTCCAGTATGGAGGCAACAGACTAAAATTTGATGTCTTTTTGTGAAAGGGGCCTATTTGCTTATCTTAAAAGCTGCAGCCTGAAGGGCAGACTTCTAATTTAAAACACATCTAGGGGGGCGCCTGGGTGGCTCAGTCGTTAAGCGTCTGCCTTCGGCTCAGGTCATGATCCCAGGGTCCTGGAATCGAGCCCCGCATCAGGCTCCCTGCTCCGCGGGAAGCCTGCTTCTCCATCTCCCACTCCCCCTGCTTGTGTTCCCTCTCTGGCTGTCTTTCTCTCTGTCAAATAAATAAAACCTTAAAAAAAATAAAAAATAAAACACATCTAGGGGCAAACTGCAATCCTCCTCAGAGACTGGGGAGGCCATTGGGTGCCATCTTTGTGTTTTGCATCTGCCCTACTCCAGGTCACCAGTATCTCTAAAAAAGAAGCCAAGAGAAAGCTGAGGTAGCTATCCTTAGACAAAATACACTTTAAGACAAAGACTGTAATAAGAGACAAAGAAGGTCATTATATAATGACAAGGGGATTAAGCCAATAAGAGGATATAGCATTTGCAAATATTTATGCATCCAACATAGGAGCGCCTAAATACATAAGGCAAATGTTAAAAGACCTACATGGAGAAATAGACAACAAAAGAGTAATGGTAGAGGACTCCAATATCCCACTTTCATCAATGAGTAGATATCCAGACAGAAAATCAATAAGGAAACATTGGACTTAAGTGATGTGTTAGACCAGACAGACTTAACAGACATTTACAGAACATTCCATCCTAAAGCAGCAGAATACACATTCTTCTGAAGTACACATGGAACATTCTCCAGAATAGATATGTTAGGACACAAAAGAAGTCTCAACAAATTCAAGAAAATAGAAATTATATCAAGTACCTTTTCAGACCAACATCTTTTCAGACCAAAATAAAATGAAACTAGAAATCAATTACAGGAAAAAAGCTGGAAAATTCACAAATACATGGAAATTAAACAGCATACTGTTGAGCAGTCAGTGGATCAAAGGACAATACAAAAAGGAAATCAAAAAACCATCTTGAGACAAATGAAAATGAAAACACAACATACCAAAACTAGGAATATAGCAAAAGCAGTTCTAAAAGGGAAGTTTAGGGGTGCCTGGGTGGCTCAGTCAGTTAAGTGTGTGACTCTTGATTTCAGCTCAGGTCATGATGTCAGGGTCCTGGGATTGAGCCCCCTGTCAGGCTTCCCGCTTGTCATTGAGCCTGCTTAAGATTCTCTGCCCCTCTCCCTCTGCCCCTCCCCTATATCACACACACGTGTGCTCTCACTCTTGTGAGCACTTTCTCTCTCTCTAAAAAATAAATTAACAGACAAACAAACGGGAAGTTTATAGTGATAAACACATCAAGAAAAAAATCTCAAAGAAACAGCCTAACTTTACAGCCCAAGGAGCTAAAAAAAGAACTAAGCCCAAAGTTAGCAGAAGAAAGGAAATAATAAAGATTGGAACAAAAATAAATGAAATAGAGCATAGGAAAACAATAAAAAAGACTAACACAACCAAGAGTTGTTTTTTTGAAAAGAAAAAACAAAATTAACAAATGTTTAGCCAGACTCACCAAGAAAAAGAGAGAAGGCTCAAACAAAATCAGAAGTGAAAGAGGGTAAGTTACAACTGATACCACAAAAATACAAGGAATCATAAGAGACAATTATAAACTATACACCAACAAATTGGAGAATATAAAAAGAAGTAAATTCCTAGAAATGTATAACCAACCAAGACTGAATTATGAAGAAACAGAAAATCTAAACAGACCAATTATAAGAGACCAATCTTACTTACAATCCAGTAATAAAAAAACTTCCCAACAAACAAAAGCCCAAGACCAAATGGCTTCACTGGTAAATTCTACCAAATATTTAAAGAATTAATGCCAATCTGTCTCAAGTTCTTCCAAAAAATAAAAAAGAGAATGCTTCAAAAGTCATTTTGTGAGGCCAGCATTACCTTGATACCAAAACCAGGCAAGAAAAGAAAAAATCAGGCCAAAATGCCTGATGAACATAGATGCAAAGATCTTCAACAAAATATCAGCAAACCAAATTCAACAATACATTAAAAGGATCATACAGGGACACCTGGGTGGCTCAGTAGGTTAAGCATCTGCCTTTGGCTCAGGTCATGATCCCAGGGTCCTGGGATCGAGTCCCACATCAGGCTCCCTGCTCAGCAAGGAGTCTGATTCTCCCTCTCCATCCACCTCTCCCCCTGCTCATGCTTTCTCTCTCTCTCTCTCTTTTGCTCTTGCTCAAATAAATAAATAAAAGCTTTTAAAAATTAATTAATTAATTAAAAGGATCATACACCATGAACAAGTGGAATTTATTCCAGGGATGCGAGGATGGTTCACCATCTGCAAAACAATCAATGTTAATATGTTAACAAAATGAAGAATAAAAATCATATGATCATTTCAATAAATGCAGAAAAAACATTTGACAAAATCAATATTCATTCATGATAAAAACTCTCAACAAATTGTGTATAGAGGGAAGGTACCTCAACATAATAAAGGCTGTATATGACAAGACCACAGCTAACATCATACCCAATTAAAAGATTGAAAGCTTTCCCTCTAAATCAGAAACAAGACAGGATACTCACTCTTGCCACTTTCATGCAACATAGTACTAGAAGTCCTTACCAGACCAATTAGGTAAGAAAAAATAAATAAAAGCATCCAAATCAGGGAAGAGAAAATAAAACTGTCTCTATTTGCAGATAACATGATACTATATACAGAAACTTGGAAGACTCTATCAAAAAACTGTTAGAGGGCGCCTGGGTGGCTCAGTCGTTAAGCGTCTGCCTTCGGCTCAGGTCATGATCCCAGGGTCCTGGGATCGAGTCCCACATTGGGCTCCCTGCTCGGCAGGAAGCCTGCTTCTCCCTCTCCCACTCCCCCTGCTTGTGTTCCTGCTCTCACTATTTCTCTCTCTGTCAAATAAATAAATAAAATCTTTACACACAAAAAAAAAAACTGTTAGAACTTGGGGCACCCTGGGTGGCTCAGTCAGTGGAGCATCAAACTCTTGATTTCGGCTCGGGTCATGATCTCAGAGTGGTGAGATCAAGCTCCATCTTGGGCTCCATGCTCAGCATAGAGTATGCTTAAGATTCTCTCCCTCTCCTTCTCCCTCTGCCCCTCTTGCTCATACTCTCTCTCTCTCTCTAAAATAAATAAATAAATCTTAAAAAAAAAAAAGGTGGAAAGCAAATAGAAAAAGATACATCATATAAGCATAAACATCAAGAAGATTGGAGTGGCAATTTTAATGTCAGATGAAATAGACTTCAAGGCAAAGAGTGTTCCTAGAGATAAAGGGGGAATGGCATATCACAATGATGAAAGGATCATTTCATCAGAAAGACTTTTAAATTTTTTGTGTATGTGCAGTTAATAAGAGAGTCTCAAAAATATATGTGGTAAAGATTGACCAAATTATAGGGAGAAATAGAAATTCCACGACTGTGATAAGGATTTTAATATTGTCTCTCAGCATTTGAGAAGACAACTTCACACACACACACAAATCAGTAAAGATAAAATTTTAACAACAGTATCAACCTTATTGATTTAATTGACATTTATGAAACATTACATCAAACAGCTGCAGAATATACATTCCTTTCAAGTGCAGTAGCATTCACTAAGAAGAAGCAACAATGGCCAAAAACCAGGTGATGGGCCATGAAACAGGTCTCAGCAGCTTAAAGGGAGCAAAATCATACAATGTATATTCCCTGACCACAAGAGCATTCAGTTAGAAATCAATAACAAATTATATCAAGTATCTTGAAGAGAACGCTTCTAAATATTTCATAGGTCAAAGACAACATGATGAGAGAAATTAGAAAATATTTTAACTGAATGATGATGCAAATATACAAATTTTGTGACATGGAACTAACACACTACTTAGAGTGAAAAGCATGGCTTTAAATGCTTATGTTAAAAAAGAAGAAAGATTTAAAATCAATGACTAAGATTTCACCTTAGGAAACTAAAAAGAGAGAGAGAGCAAAGCAAACCAAAGTAGAAGGAAGTGAATAACAAAGATAAGAACAGAAAGGAAGGAAGGAAGGAAGGAAGGAAGGAAGGAAGGAAAAGAAAGAAAAAGAAAGAAAGAAAGAAAGAAAGAAAGAAAGAAAGAAAGAAAGAAAGAAAGAAGAAAGAAAAAAGAAGAAAGAAAAAGAAAGAAAGAAAGAAAGAAAGAAGAAAGAAAGAAAGAAAGAAAGAAAGAAAGAAAGAAAGAAAGAAAGAAAGAAAGAAAGAAAGAACAGGAAATAGAGAAAATCAACAAATCCAAAAGCTGTTTTCTTGAAAAGATGAACAAAACTGACACATCTCTAGCTGGAGTGGTCAAGGGAAAAAGAGAGACAAAACAAGTCACCAATATCAGAAATAAAAGAGTTCTAACCACAGATTCTATAGACAATAATAGGATAATTAGAGAATATTATGAACAACTTTATGCCAACAAATTTGACAATTTAAAGGAAATGAACAAATTTCTTGAAAAATGCAACTGTTAAATAAATGGATTTTGGTATAAAAAAATCTTCTCCAAAAGAAATTGTAGAGGTCTTGGACATCTTTTGTAAGATTTATTCCTAGACAATTTTTGGCATGGTATTACTGTGAATAGGGAATGTATGTATGTATTTATCTAAATTTTTAAAAATCTTAAAATTTTTATTTTTTCCAGTTTTATTAAAATATAATTAATATTTAAGATTGTGTAAGTTTAAGGTATACAATGTAATTATTTGAGATATATAGTGAATGATTACCACAACAAGGTTAGTTAACACATCCATCACATTACATAGCTACAGATTTTGTGTGTGGTGACAACTTTATTTTTTTATCTTTATTTATTTTAACTTTAATTTTATTTTATTTTAAATTCCAGTATAGATAACATACTGTGTTATATTAGTTTCAGGTGTGTAATATAGTGATTCAACATTTCCATACATCACCCAGTGCTCATCATGACACATGCCCTCCTTAATCCCCATCACCTAGTTTACCCATCACCCCCTACCCACCTCCCCTCTGGTAACCATCAGTTTGTTCTCTATAGTTAAGAGTCTGTTTCTTGTTATCTCTCTCTCTCTGTCTTTCCCCTTTGCTTGTTTGTTTCGTTTCTTAAATTCCACATATGAGTAAAATCATATGGTATTTGACTCTGACTGACTTATTTCACTTAGCATTATATTCTCTAGCTCCATCCATGTTTTTGCAAATGGCAATATCTCATTCTTTTTTATGGCTGAATAATATTCCATTGTGTATATGTACCACATCACTTCTATCCATTCATCAATCGATGGACACTTGGCACTTTAGCATTTCTTATCTTGGGGATAAATTATTTTAAAATTTCTTTATCAGAAAATGTCTTTATTTTGCTTTCATTTCTGAAAGATATCTTCCCTGGAGCTTGAATTTCCGGGTTAACAATTATTTTCTTTCAGCATTTTATGCTGTCTCACTACCTTCTAGCCTTCCATGGCTTCAGATGAGAAACCTAAAGTTATTTGAATTGGTGTTCCCCTGTACATAATGTACTATTTTTCTCTAGTTTCTGTCAAGATTTTTAAATTTATCACTGGTTTTTAGAAGTTTGATTCTGATGAGTTCTAGGCATATTTTTTTTTTAATTTTTATCGTCTTTGGGGTTCACTGGACTTCTTGAGTCCTTTTCCAAATTTGGGGAGTATTTTGGCCATTATTTCTTTGAATATTTTTTCTGCCTCAGTCTCTTTATCCTTGCCTTCTGGGATTAAGAAACCACATATTGATATTGTCCTACAGGTCCCTGAGGTTATGTTTATTTTTTCAATCTTTTCTCTCTGTTCTTTAGACTAGATAACTTTTATTGATCTATCCTCAAGTTCACAAACTCTTTTCTCTATCATTTCCGTGTTGCTATGGAGCCCATCCAGTTTTCAGATATTGGGGGGTTTTTTAGTTCTAAATTTTCTATATTTTTTTCAGTCCTGAAATAGCCATTTGATTCTCTTTCTAGTTCTCTGCGAAAAGCTTCTATCTTTCCATACATTTCAAGTGTTTCCTTACCTCATGGTGCATAGATAGTTATAATAGCTGTTTTAAAGTCTGTGTCTCATAATCCCAATATCCAGGTCACACTAAGTTTAAAATATATGTTGATTATCTTTTCTGTTGGGGTAAAGATGTGAATACATTTCCCTGGCTTTTTAATATCTCACGTAATGGTTGAAATGTGTCTGGGCATTGTGAATGTTCTATTTTTTTAGATGCTGAGTCCTATTATAATCCTCTAGAGAATGTTGATGTTCTTATTTTAGTGGCAATCAACTGTTTAGGCTCAGATTGCAAGTTCTATCTTACCATCTGTGGGTACTGGTTCAAACTTCAGTTTCATTGTCAAAGCCCGTGCTATGCTAGTTAAGTCTGTCACTCCCATTTGTACTTTAAGAATGAGCCTGAGATTTGTGCAGATGAATACATGGAATGAGGGATCCGTTTTCCAGTTCTCTCCATGCTGGTATTCTCCCCTCACTCTCAGCCCCTAAGGGCTCCTTTTCCTGGTTCTTGTAGCCAGAAGGAATGGGTTTCCATTAAGAATCTATCTGCCTGTACTGCCATCACTCCCTCACTATTCCATAATCTGTACCACCCTTGGGGTATGGCCCTAAGAAAGGAGGGGGAAACATGAGAATCTCACCACTCTGTGGTCACTCGTCCACATTTTCAGAATCCTCAAATACTGTTTTTTTGTTTTGTTTTGTTTGTATTTTATCCAGTGTTTACAGCTGCAGTCAGTGGAAGAGATGGGTTATATTGGGTTTACTGTGCCATGCCAGAACCAAAATCCTCAGTAGATTTATAGGCTGAGGATCGGGGCTATTTCACTCCTATCCTAGTTATTTAAATTGAAAAATTCCAACAGGGGTGTGGACACTGTGTGTGCCTGTAAGTATGAGTGTGTTGTGTGTGTCCATGTGTGTGCTAAACACTTGACCTACATCCCTAGACCATCGCAAATGCTTATCTCAAAGTGTTGGTGCAAGGCTTAAATAAGATAATGGAAATAAAGTGCCCAGTACAGTATCTGGCAATTAGTTTCCGTTTCCACTACTCAGTAGAAAGTGCACTAAACTGCAAATAACTTGTTTTTTAAAACAAAAATAATAACTATGATGGAAAATTGAGATGCTTAGACATGTTCTTGGCATCTAATTATTAAAGACACTGAGTGTTTCTCTTTTTGTTCTTAATCATATACTACTCCTTCCTTCTCTCTTGCTGATTCTTCTCTTTGTTGACAACAATCAATCACGTCACCGAGATGACATTGAAGTCAGGCACATCTGTAGTATTAACTGAAGAAGAATCTGTTTCCACAGTTCTGGCCCATCCTAAAGCCTGAACTCTACTCTCTGCTTGCTTTGCATCATTATCACATACAAAGAAACTGCCTGAAAGGAAACCACAAGAAAACAATAACATTTTAAACTCAAACTCACTTCAAAGTGAAGTTCTCTATATGTGGCTAAGAATACCAAGGTGCAATAGATGAGTGGCACACAATATTCCATGACAACTAATAAAAGATTAGTGTAACACAGTGACCAAAAAAGGGATTTGGGAGAAGTGGGAGAGAGATGGAATGAGGGAAAGTAAGGAGAGACTGGGAGAGAGAAAAAGAGACTAAAGTTTCCCTGTTCCTTAAAAGTGTAGGAAGAATTCTAGTCAAAATATAATCATTCAAATCCTTTTTAGTCTTGCAGCTGTAACAATATGACCCAATCCCACAGAAGTCAAAGCCATTTGCCATAAATAGAGGTGTCCCATCACCCCAGGTCATACATAGAACTGCATTCCTGAGGTCCCTGTTTCTAGCACTCTGCTAGCAAAAAAATAAAGAGCATTCTAACATGGAGAGTTGAAATGCAGTCTGCACAAAATTTAAATCCCTCTGATTAGTTCTCCAAACATAACCATATCTACCAGCTTTTCTGGTGGCCTTTGCTAGGCAAGTATGGACTCCAGAACCTACCCTCCCCAGGCTATTCCATCCATTTATTCAATAAAAGCAAACCTAGAGCATTACCCAGGGAAAATCTGTTTCCATAGCTCTGCCCCATCCTTTAAGCCAGCTCTCTGCCTACTTTGCATCATGGCTACACATAATGCAAGTGCCTGAAAGGAAACTGCAAGAAAGACCATTTTTTAAATCCAAACTCACTTCAAAGTAAGGAAGCTCTCCATATGTAGCCAAGAACCTCAAGGTGTAATATATGAAGGACAACACTATTCAAAGAAAATACAAGATTAGTGCAACATAGCCTCCAAAACATGGGATTGGTGAGGGGAGCAGGAGAGGGGGAAGAGAAGGTGGGCTCACTGTGCTCCAGGCCTCGGCCTCCTGAAAGTGAAAGCAACCTTGCTCTTTGAGGTGTTCTCCAATCTAACAGGGTTTCAAAGAAAAGAACAGAACTGAGGAGTATAAATAACTCCTTTCCATCCCTGCAGCAGTATGTAACTGGACTTGGACCGGAGCACTTGTTACCATGAGGCTGACATCTTACACAGCTCAGCTTTTCAACTGAGCCAAAGGGTTGGAGCTTTCCAGGCATGGGCCCATAGGAGCAGGCTTCTGAAAGAATCAGTTTTGGGTAACAGAATCTATTTGTGGTCTATAACCAATCAGGAAATGGAGGAAAATAGGCCTAAATCACTGCTGATTGCCAAGTGTCATAGAGCAGGTCCAAGCATACATAACTTCAGACAGATAATAATTCTCACTCCAATGTCTTAAGAGGCAAAATGGAAACTAAAGATGGCATAAAAACAGTGCACTCTCCAGGGCACTCTTCATATAGTATGGAGAAGGATGTTCAGAGCACAATTATGGGTACTTTTTAAAAAAGCATTAAGTCATATTATTGAAGTATTTTGTCAACTCCTTTATTTTCTTTTGTTGCAAGTCAGTAAAAGCAAAAAGAGAAATTTTAAGAAAGTTTAAAAACAAAACAAAAACCCACCTTAAAAATTTTGATTGTTCTTGGAGAGTGTTCTAGAAAAATCATGCATGGGGGGAAAGGAAAGGTAACACATTTAGTGACTACTCTGGCCCTGCTCTTGGCCAAGTTCTTTTACAGTGACTGCTTTCAGTCAAACCCTGTGAAGTTTAGAGATGAGAAAACTGAGATTCAGAGATAATAAGCGACTTGCCCAAAGTCACACACCAAATGGGCAGTGGAGCGGGGTTTCTAACTGGATCTCTCTGATTGCAAATGCCTTTCTAATTATGCTATGTAAAATGTGCCTGGAAGCAACTGAGTTTTGGTCCGGGTTATTCATTTACTAACTCGCTGAGTGACCAGTCATCCTATTTCTCTGGGACTTGTTTTCCTCATATGAAAATGGTGTCTCCTAAGGCTCCCTTCAGCTCTACCTTGTATGCCCCACTGCTCAGGGGGTCCTAATCCTTCCAGTACCAAAGACCCTTTTCTTCTTTTTCATATTTTTCCTTTTTTAGATCGACGGTATCTAACCAAATTTGTATCTCAGGCAACAATGGATTTATTTTTTCCATTGTAATTAATTTTAAAAAATTCTATGCATCAGTGAGGGTCCAGTAAGGAAAACAGAAGCCACTCTAGGTATTCCAAACACAGAGGATTTGACATGAGGAGTTTATTGCACAGATGATAGAAGAGCTGAAAGAGCACCCAGGAAACCACAGCAAGAGCAGGAAGCCATTGCCATTCCTTTGGCTAAAGAAAAAATGAGATATGTTGCTGTTTAAAGTCCAAAGCTGGGATCATCCAGCAGGAGCTAGAACCACAGCAGAGGCTGCCTAGTGGGATGGGACCATGGAGGGAAGGGCAGTCCAGTGAAATTTAGAGCCACTGAGGAAACACAACCAAGGAAGGAGGTATGGCCCAAGGCAGAGCAGAAGGGAGAGATTCCTGGTTCCCCCACATACACACCCTCTGGTCTTCCTCTGATGCCTCCCATTAACTGAACTTACTTGGAAGTGAGTTAGCAAGTAAACTGGGGAAATATATTTCCCTTGGATACAGAGCAGAACAAGGGAAGATGGATAACAGATTTGAGAGCAAACAGATAAGTGATCCACAAAACCCATCTAACTGGTAATCAGATCTGCTGATCAGCATATGACAACAAAGTGACCCAACGGACTAGATAGAACTCTGACCAAAAACAAAGCAACTTAACATCTTATTTAGCCCATAAAGCTTTGCCTCAGATTAAATGTATACTTTCCATTAGGCTCCTAGAAATAGTTTTTATACCCTTTGGAACCGTCAGGTAATTAGGGGCACCAGTTTGGGAATCACAATTCATGAATTTTACCAATCTGCTTTACACGTAATTCTAATAAAATGGAGAGATCCAGACTCAAAGAACAAGAAAACTGGATCCTAATTCTAGCCCTGTCTGAAGTGACCCTCAGGAAATGGCTTCCCTTTCTCTGTATCTCAGACCTCCTGTTTGCAAATGAGTAGTCAAAATCACTACTAACCTCTAGAATTACAAATCATTACAGGTTACAAAATCACTACTAATCTCCAGAATTACTAATGAAGTTATTAGCAGAGATCTAAGTTTACTCACCCTACACCCAGAAGACATACCATATTTCATCATGCTTAAAATATATATATATATATTTTTACATTTTAACATATCTAAAATTGAGACATGTCTTAACATGTCATAGTTTAATTGGTAGTTGTGATGGCTAGTTGTATGTGTCAACTAGGCTACAATCCCCAGCTATTCAAACACTAATCTATGTGTCACTATGAAGGTATTTTATAGATGTGATTAAAGCACATAATCAGTTGACTTAAGTAAAGGAGATTATCCTAGATAATCTGGGTAGGCCTGATTCAAATTGCTGAAAGGTCTTCAGAGCAAAGTAAGGCTTCCCTGATGAAGGCAGAATTTTGCCTGTGGACAACAGCCTCATGTCATGCCCAAGAGTTGAAGCCTGCTCTTCCTCACAACCTGCCCTAAGTATTTTGGACTCACCCAGCTAGCCCCCACAATCATGTAAGCCAATGCCTTGCAATAAATCTCTTAATATATATCTCTTAATAGTTCAGTTTCTCTAGTTGAATCCTGACTGATATAGTTTTTTTTCTCAGCAATTCATAAAATACTGGTTCTTTTAATAATCAATGGTATCTTAGCTTTGATAAAATATAGGAATTTCTACTGTCTCTCCATAGCCCATATGATTATCCTCCTAAGCCCCTATCCACTAAAGCAAACCTGGGAAAAAATTAAAATGCCTTTCTAATCCAGCAAACTACAATTACAGCAGTCACTTTAATTAACTGTTTGATTTGGGTAGAATCTCCTCTCCCTACCCATCCTCCAATCCCAGATGGTGGCTGGTTGAAGAGGACAGCAATGATCATACGTAACGGTGTGACAGAGAAGAGGGAGTCCTCAGAGCCACATGGGGTCATCTGGATTCTCACTGAATCTCTACCGCAGAGAGGACAGACTGAGATTCTCCCTGAACTAGTGACCACAGAGGTACAAATGGGTATGCCTTGCCATTTGACGTCACATGCTAACACTCACTGTAGGAACCCATGATCCATGTTATTCATCCTCATCTTTAAGAGCTCACCCAAAATGAACTCTCTCCTAAAATAGGGCCTCTGCTGGTTCACCAGGACCCCCAGCATCTCCATCTCCCCTCCCGAGGAAATTAAGTAACTTAAAAGTCCTGGTACCAAGCACAGGCCCAGGGGGTCCAGAATTGCTGACCTGGACTCCCGACACCACCTGAATTTGCTCACATGCCATGCTGACCATGGTACCATGTCCACAGCTGCGATTTTCCTACAGAGCTTCAGTCTTCACCACACTAGTCCAAAGGAACAAATGTTTCTTTGGCTTTTTCATTCCAAGTTTCATTCATGACACTTTCTAAAGCTACACTCCCTTCCCTATCCCACGTTGGACCCTAAGAGAAGAAGAGAAACAAGGACCTGACATCTCACTTTCTCCTTTGCCCCTTAATCTTCCCATACTGGAAGGGCAAACTTTGCTTACTTCTCTTTACATCATATCTTCCTTCTACCCAAGGGCAGCAACGCCCTTGACTCAACCTACAGAGGCAGAACAGCAATCTTCTGAACACTTCATTAAAAAACTAAATGATCTGAGGCCTCCAGACCAGATTCTTGATAGTCTACAGATATTTAGAAAAGCCACTTCCATTGGTCTATTGAGCCCATCATTTCAGTAAGTGAGAAGCCCCCAAAATATCAAGATTTACAATAGATGGAAATACATCTGAAAAATAATTTTAATATGTCATCTCCATTACAGATATTTTTGTCACCATTAGGGTCAAGAGTCTACCTGACATAAATGAACTCAACACACAGGGTTTTATAACTCTATCAAATGAGGAAGGCTTGGACTGATGGAGTGCATTTTACTTTATCAGTAATGGGTAGCACACAGAATAGCAAATTCAGGTCCTGCCACTTAAACCACCCAAGGCCTACCTCCTCCTCTACAAAATCCTTTACTGAAATGTGAAAATCCCTTATAAATTTCACAGTGCTATGTGCATACAAGATATTATTACTCTTTTTAAAATCATTAAAATTCTTGCTTCACTAATATTTTTTAATTACATTACTCAGACTAACTTCTTAAGTACTGCTGGTCTATGATCAATTTTCTCAGCTAAGAAATCCATGGTCTCAAAAAAAATAAAAAAAGAAAGAAAGAAATCCATGGTCTCATTACTGTCACCAACAACATAATTATTATTATTATTATTGACTGAAAGAAGTATGTTCCTTATTTCAGCAAGGCAGCTTGCCATTTCTTCTTCCTTTTTTTTTTTTTTTTTTTGTTTGCTTCCTAATAATCTAGGAAGGACTAAACAGTTTTAACCAAATTTTATGCAGTGTCATAAGACAATAAATTATATCTAATTTGTTCAGTCTACCATTTGAAACAAAATGTGTGTTGCTACAGTTTTCAAACACTGAAGCGATTCTAAAATTTTCCAGAATTTTAGCAAAATCTGGTAAGTTCAAAGAAACTATAGAAGTTCAGATTGCCTTGAATGATGACTGTAGGTTACAGGATACCTAGTGATTTTTAGTATTAAGAGAAGTCACATGCCTCCTGAACTTGATGATGCTAATTGATGATGGAAGGGCTGGCCAATAAGAGCAAAGGCCACCCTTCGTCGAACAAGTTGTGCTCGGGTCACTGCAGCTCTTGAGAGCAAACAAATCCTAGCTCTAGTTAGGTAGGCCCATACTTGTTTATCTGAGCTCTATGAACAACCATTGCCAGCTATAGTGACAAGCATACTTGGTGTGTGCTTTTTAAAATTTTTGCTTTTTAATGTCACCTCGAACCACAGCCACAAGGGCTGCAAGCTGCCTTTCTGAACCGAAGACGGGGTCCTTAGTTGCCATGGCTAAGGACAGTGATTATGAAATGCACAGGCCTGTGTCACACCTGCTCTCATGTAAGTCTGCAGCCACTGCAGGCACTGTGACTGTTACATGGCTGTGGGCCTGCTCTGCACAGCAGGTTAGTTTAATTACTTCTCTTACCAACTGGGTAGGGAAATACAGTATTTCATCTGGGTTCTCCACAGAGCACTTTATTTGGTAATTGGTCGTAGAGGAGAAAACACATTTTTGTTGGCAGGAGCTGGGGCCTCCAGACAGAATTTCTAGGAGTACTGTTTTTAAATAGAGAGGGTGCAGGTAAGGCCTTGGTGCTTTTTGGCCACCCCAGCAGAAAACCTGTTCTTGGGGCCTGCATGAGGACATTTCTTAATTGCCATGGTTGAGGACATATTTGATTTTTGGAAATAGCTAAAGGTCATACGGCACCCAGTCCACTGTATTAGAAGCTTGGGATCAAAAAGAAAAAATATTTGACATTATATAAAATGATTTTCCTGTGTGTTTCATTCACTGACTTTAAAAAAATTCAAAGGTAGAAGTTTAAAAATGTATTTGAGCTCTAAGCTCATAGTAGGCACTCAAAAAATATTTTATTGTCATAATAACTTTAAAAAAGGCATCATTAGACTAAGCATATAATCTCACAAGGTCACTGATTTAAAGAGCAAAACTGTTTGAAAAGATAAATTCTGGAAATTTTAATTTTTAAATGGCTGGATGACTTGCCTAAAGAAAAGTAAGTAAAATGAAAACTATTAGAAAGTACTTTCTAGATCTTCAGGCACAGGCACTGCCTCATCTTGGTTTGGTCTACACATATTATCAACAGTTGGTCAATGTTTGTTGATTTCAAAGTTTCCTGTGCAGCATTGTGCAGAAGACCTAAGCAACATAACCAGATCACAGAAAGGCTTAGCAATGGTATGAAGGGGACAATGCTAGAGGATTTATTTGATTGCAAGTTCCAAGTTCTATATGTGTCAGCAAAGCATAGTTACCAAGAAATTAACACAACCTCAGTCTTCAGGAACCGAAGTACAGCGTTCAGTTTAATGTTTGCCAGAGTCCTGCTCAAGTTTGTACTGACAGGGGAACCCGGAATAACATGTTCACATCCACACAAACTAAAGCACAGCAGAGTAGAGGGCCTGGCATAGTGAGGGGAACAAAACCCAGGAAGGGTGAAGGACGACTGTCAGACTGGGGAAACTTCACCCAGAGAGGAGAAGTCTTGTGGGACACTTGATGCCTCACCGGTATCTTCAAGATTTAAAGAAGAAGAGAGACTGGCTTTGCTGTATCTTCCTCTTCTTCAAGAGCAAGAATTAGGACCAGCTAATAGAAGTTATAGGAAAGGTAGATTTGAGTTAGTATAAAGAGCTTTCTGAAAATTAAAATGGTCCAAAAATGGAATGAACTGCCTAGGGAGAGAAAGGGAGGCCATTACAGGAGGTGTTTAGATAGAAATTACATGGCTATCTATCAAAAATATTATAAAAAGGATTCTTGCACCACAGATGATTTGCCTGGAAGACATCAAGGGCCTTTCCCAATTCTTATAGCCCTTAATTCTAAGTAGTATCTGTGATCCCTACTGCACATGCTATATGTGCATATGTACTTCACACAGGTAGTAGATTGATCTAAACTCATTAAAAAGGGGCACCTGGGTGGCTCAGTTAGCTAAGCATCTGACTCTTGATTTCGGCTCAGGTCATGATCTCAGGGTCGTGAGATCGAGCCCTGAGTACAGATCTCCTCTGTACCAGGATTGGAGCCTGCTTAAGATTCTCTCTCTCCCTCTCCCTCTGCCCCTCCCCCCCAAAAAATAAAATAAAATGAAATAAACTCATTAAAAATACTGTGACCCTACCACTGACAGAAAAATAATCATCTATACCTCACTTCCTGACATAACTGCTATTTACCACTCATCATTGTGAAACTTTCTTGTGGTTTTTCAGTTCAATCTTACCATTAAGTAGGAAGTAACTGAAATACTAGTTGAGACGAATGCCTAATATTCAGAAGTTGCTGGCAAACACTTACTAAGCACATACTGTGTTTGGCACTGCACTCGATACGTGCAAAAACAAATAAGGCATAGTCTCCTCCCATAAGATGCTTATAGACTAAAAGGTCAAATTACACCTGAACAGAAGTGCTAGTATATTCAGTGGTAAGACAGGAGCCACAGAATCTAGAAAAGTGCTTAGTCTCACCTAGTTTAAGGGAAGACTTTTTGGAGAGAAGGATGGTTTATTCAGCAAGAGTCAGCCAAGAAAAGGAAAACAGGAAGGGTATTCCAAAGAGAAGGATCATTGTGAAATGTAGAGCAGCACAGAGTGTGAAGGGATCACTAGAGTATAAAATGTCAAGTGCAAAGCAGGGAGGGGCAGGAAATGAGGCTGGGAAGACAGAAAGAAGGCAATGCACAAAAAGCTCATTTCTTCATTACTTAGAAGCTTGGGGACCAGCCACAACAGGACCATAATCAGAGAGGTAATAAGGTTAGATCTACATTTTAAGTAGAACAATTCAGCTAATAATGCCAAAGATAGTAAACTTAAAATTAGTAAACAAGAAAACTCATTTAAAGGGTGACGTTTATCCACATGTACTGTTGAAGGTTTAATTTTAAATTCCACACAGATTAAAACCCAGGTAAGCATACTTAACATTAAACACATAAGCACAAACACATGCCATACAAGGATGAGAAGAGCAAATGCTCACGTCGGTCTTCCTAGGATACACATCTCTCTCTACTTCCACTAACTCAACTGCTCCCAGGAATGGAAGGGTCAATCAAATACAGCTCCTTCTCATTCATCTTTTTCAGAAATACATCTGGAAACTGCCATTCATCATCTTTGTCCTAATAAGCAGAAAGACATGGGTAGAAACCTGTTCTTGAAGAAATAAATGTGGGAAGTCTTCTTTCTTTTCTTTCTTTCTTCTTTCTTTCTTTCTTTCTTTCTTTCTTTCTTTCTTTCTTTCTTTCTTTCTTTTCTTTTCCTTTCTTTCTTCTTTTTCATTTTTTTTCCAAAATGTTCATATCACTATGGGCTGGTGGGGAAAGAGAAACCTAAAGTCCAAGTTACTATCAGAGATGATTTTTCTCCCACTGATCATTCTTTTGAGACCAAAGGGATGGTGACATACAACTTAAAGATCATTTCTGTAAGTCTCTGAGATATACCTGACTTTACCCGATGAGGTCACCCATCTAAGACAACATAAATAAAACTCCTGATCTGCTCAATCGTATTTATTCAGAATGAAAATCTCCTGTTCACTCTACACACTATAACTCTTTTATCCTCCTGTTTCCATCCTTGAATATGCAGTGTTGGTGATAGAAACTCCATTTTCCAGCACCTATTATAAAACAGGTGCATCCTCCCATTTAATTTAGTTAACATTCTTAAGAGTTAGGTGTAAACTAGCTCTGGTTCTCCACATTGTTTCTTTTTTTTTTTCTTTTTTAAGTTTTTATTTGAACTCTAGTTAGTTAACATATAGTGTAATGTTCCATACTAAGTTTCTAGAAAGTGTACACATGTGAATAAAACTATTTTCTTTTTGCAAAAGCAAAAACTAACTTCTGCTTCCTTATAATCCTATCACAAAACCATTAAAAAAAAAAAAAAAAAAAAAACTACAGGAAAAAAAATCCAGCAGTTTGGAGGGCCGGAGTTTTGCAACAATTTGCAAATGCTTCATAAGACTCACCAAAGCTTGTCTCAGAATTGAATCTGGTCAAACAAGAAAAAAACTATTATGTTAACATGGCCACCAAATAAAGACAGATGATTCCTCCTCCTTTTTATCTCTAGTCTCCAAACTCTATTATTTTTCCACACAAGGTTTTAACTACGTGGAGCTAAGGGAAAACCTAAAATTTTGCTACTACATTTATCCAACAAAGTCCAAGTATCTGTCTACTGGAATACTTTCGTTAATGTTCATTTTTCATCATAAACAGATCTTTCACTTAAGGTGACAAAATTTCTCATGAGCTCTCTCAGGCACAAAGGGAAACCTGCCATCTAAGGGAAGACGCCCAGGCATGACTTCACGGGAGAGCTGGACCCCAGCCTTGGCCTTGTCAGTAACTTAGCTATGTGACATGGACAGCAAGGGGGTTCATTGAAAGTATGCCTCTGGCTTTCTCTCTCTGTCTCTCTGTGTCTCTGTCTCTCTGTATCCATCTCTCTCTCTCTATCTCCCCTAGGCAAAACAATAACAACTAGAGGAATTTCCCTAAAGAAGTTAAGTCAACTTCTTGGAAAGAAGGAGGGCTGCTTGGGAGATAAAAGCCCAGATTAAAATTCTTCTCATTCTGAAATGTTAAAGCCCCTTTTTGTTTAAAGGCTGACTCTGTATCAGCTCACTCTAAAGTAAAGCCTACCAGTCCACATACTCCACTTTCACATGCAGAGCACAGGCAGCTTTCCCTTTATAGAAGATACCTAGAGGGAAAATCATCTAACATATTTAACAGAATTAACAGGAAAATGGCAATGCCTAGATGTATCGCCATAACAATTACAGACAGGAAATATACAGAATATTTACCTCTTACGCAATTTTTAAGAGAAAGTTACTTGAGGATTTATTCCAGGAAAGTGAAAGCAAAACATAAAAACTGGAAATCAAAAAAATGGCTGGAACTCAACCAAGTAACCAATAAAAAGAAATTATATGGACGACAGTTGTGTGTCTGGCTAAGCAGCTGGCCCAACTGGAACAAGATACCAGTACACTCCACGAAAAATTTATCTTCAAGAAAAATTTTATAGATTCCAAGCAATGGACAGAATCACAAAGATGCATGATATTAGTAACATGGTAACAAAAGGGGAAAAGTTTCCTATCCCAATAATGAATTAACATTTAGAAACTTCAAGAAAAAAAACTATCTTGAAAAAAATCATAGTACAAATACAAAGCAAACTAAAATACCAAACTACCAAATAATTTTGAAGAGTTAACAAATTATAAGAAAAGAAAACCCATTTATCTTTTTGACCTGTGCAGAGAGAATAAATAGTATCTGTTGAAGGGTCAAGAGCTCATAATATTAGACATAAGGAGAAAGAAACATAACCTTAAACTTTGGAAATACAGTCTTAGGAAATACAATTTTTGGCTATGAAATGGCAACACATTATTTCCATGCATAATAATAAAATAGCTTTAAATTTGTATAATCAATCCACTATGTAAGATTTAAATACTGTTACAGAACAAAATGTAAATGCTAACAGCCTTAATAATATAAAAATAAAGGTTCAGTGGTCAGAAGATGGGAGGTGGGATAATATAAAACAGCTAGAAGGAAGGCTAAGAATATGAATATCCCCATCTACCATAATGAGGAGGCAAGAGATCACCTCTAAAGTTGATTGCACAAGGTTTGAGGTTTACAGGTACACAAAAAACACTGAAAATTTTTAAATAGTTATTATCAAAAATTGAAAGAGGGGCTAAATGGATGCTGTGAAGTGGCTTAAGCTTCCACTTATAGAGAGAAGACAAGAGAAAATGTCTTAAATTGATGAATCAAAAAAAAGCATATACAATTATCATACAATCAAGAAAACAGAAACTACTCCAGCTTTGTCAGACAGATGGAGTATAATACAAATAATTAATCACAAGAGTACTGGAAAAGTTCAAAAAAGGGAAAAGTAAAAGTGTTTTAAAAATAAAGGAGTTGGCAAAAGAGTGATCAATAGTATTTGACAGAAGGAGGAATAGAAATGTTGAGGTCAAAAGAAGAAGATAGCAGGAGGGGAAGAATGAACGGGGGGAAATCGGAGGGGGAGACGAACCATGAGAGTCGATGGACTCTGAAAAATAAACTGAGGGTTCTAGAGGGGAGGGGGGTGGGGGGATGGGTTAGCCCGGTGATGGGTATTAAAGAGGGCACGTTCTGCATGGAGCACTGGGTGTTATACGCAAACAATGAATCATGGAACACTACATCAAAAACTAATGATGTGATGTATGGTGATTAACGTAACATAATAATAAAAAAAAAGAAATGTTGAGGTCAGAGGAGGAGCATTGAGGCAAAATCACAAGTTCAGTTTGGGATGTAATTAAATAATCACGTGGGGCCATGAATAATTATCAATTAAGTGGTAAAAAAAAAAAAAAGGCGACCAGGGCTTCCCATGCCCTCAATCCTTCAATATGTACACATACCTGTTTTCTGACATTCTTTTTTTTCCAGTTTTGTTAAGACATAATTGACATACAGCTCTGTACATGTTTAAGGTGTACGATATAATGATTTAACATATATATATTTAGTTAAATGATTATAATACTTTTAGTTAATATCTTTTTCCCCATATAGTTACAAAAAGAAAAAACATGTTTTCCTTGTGATGAGAATTTCTAGAATCTACTGTTAGCAACTTTCAAATATGCCATACATCAGTGTTAACTACAGTCATTTTGTTGTACCCGACGTCTCCAGTGCTTATTTATCTTGTAAGTGGAAGTTTATACCTTTTGGTTATCTTCCTCCCATTCCCCCTTTCCCCACCTCCTCTCTCTAATAACCACAAATCTGATCTCTTTTTCAATAAGTTTGTTTGTTTTTTATTCCACATATAAATGAGATCATACAGTATTTGTCTTTCTCTGTCTGACTAATTTCACTTAGCATAATGCCCTGAAGGTCTATCCCTGTTGTCACAAATGGCAGGATTTCCTTTTTTTTTAAATGATCGAACAGTATCCTATTATATATACATATATATCACATTTTCTTTATCCACTCATCTGTTGATATATACTTAGGTATCCGTGTCCTTGCTATTATAAATAGTGCTGCAATGAATCAGATATCTTTTTGAGATAGTGATTTTGTTTCCTTCAGATAAATCCCCAGAGTAGAATTATTGGATCATAGGGTAGTTTTTTTTTTTAATTTTTTGAGGAACCTCCATACTGTTTTGCATAGCGGCTACACCAATGTACGTTCCCACCAACAGTGCACCGGGTTCCCTTTTCTCCACATCTTTGCCAGCATTTATTGCCTCTTATCTTTTTGGTGATGGCCATTCTAACAGACGTGAGGTGATATCTCATTGTGCTTTTGATTTGCATTTCCCTAACAATTAGTGATGTTGAGCACTTTTTCATTTACCTGTTGGCCATTTGAATATCTTTGTAAAAAATGTCTATTCTGGCATTATCTTCTCAAAAAGAATCTCAAGAAGGGAAAAGAGTGAGGTTCTAAAATAGAGAAGTTAGGGAGGTTAGCTTGAGAGTGTAGGAAAAATCTGTGCACATGGAAACTGTCCCATCAGGTTCCAGCGTTCTAGCATCCCTTTTGACCTTGGGCATGTACAGCTGTAATTGGCAATACCTGCGTTTCTGTGGTTTGCGGTTTTATTTACCTTTCCTTGATTTTGCCCTGTCTTCTTCAGTAATTTGGAGGGGTACATTCTGCAACTTCTACTTCCTCTAAAACTACAAATTACTCCTGGTAAAGTGTTCCACACATATGTGGTACCTAAACAAGACTAACTGAGTTGACAAGAAAGTGAAGTAGAAACCAGTCTGAGACCTCAACCACTAAGTTCAGGATTGATGCCTTCTGGAAGCATGTTTGTTTTCATTAAGAACTACCACCATTGCTCTGTGAACATCTATTAAATAGATTTCATGATTGACTAAAACGATGAACAATGCTTGAATTACAGCTTAAAGCCTTATGAAAACTATAAATTTACATAGTAAATAACTTAGGTCTCAACTCAAAAGTCACCTCCGCAGAGAGGTCTGTTCAGACCATCAAGCCAAAGCTACCTCCAATCACTCTCTACCACATGACCCGATTTAACCTTCTGCTTATCACTTACCTTTATAGAAATTATCTCACTTACTTATGTGTTTACTAGTTTATTACTTATTCATTTATTAGCTTATTGTCTGTCTCCACTCACGAGAATGCAGGCTGTATGAGATCAGGGATGCTGTTATAATCTCTGCTCTATCCCCAGCCTCTAGAACAGAGGTAAGCACATATTAGGTACTGATCAAATCTGTGTTGAATCTCAAATATATGCTGCATCTCTCCTCATCTGATGTATAGATTTGTCCTAGTTGGAATTTTTTAGAATTAGAGAACATATAGACATTAAAATTAACTTAAATCAGGACTGGAGACCACTGGGACCTCTGCATAGTAAAACAAATAGTTCCATCAGATAAATGCTTGGGTGAAATAATTTTTTTAGACAACACTCATTAATAGCTTTAAAAGATAGTTTATGGTAAATATGCAGCTAAAAAATAAGTGTAAAGTCGACTCTTCTAGCAACTGCTGACATATAGAAGAGATTCCCCAGCTATAGGGAACAGGCACATCATGCAACAGAACACTTAACCATTTCTCAAGACGGATTACATAATTTGTGGTGCCCAGTGCAAATTAAAAATGCAGGGTCACTTGTCCAAAAAGAATTAATAATTTAAAGATGGCAACAACAGAGCATTAAAACAAACACAGGGTTCTTCTGAATGCAGCATCCCTGAGCAACTGCACAGGTCACATGCCCTGCTCTTTCTTCATCCACAACAGGAAAATGAGCCAAGGAGGGTGGTGTTGACACTAGTCAGAAAGATAGCTCTCAAAGGCTGTGTGTCACCAGAAGACCAAAGGTTCCCTGGCTTATCACTCTCATGGGTGCATGTGTGTGTGTGTATGTGTGTGCACTGCACTCATGTAAGCAAATACCTCCAATCCATTACCTAGCAGCATACAATGGTCACCAAAGAGAAACAGTTTTGATAGGAAAGGGGGAAGCTCAGAGAAGAAGGTGTGTCCTCGCTAGTGAGTGATAAAGAAAAAGAAGCTGGGAGAAATCAGGAAGACCAAACCAACCTCCAGTAGCAAGTTGTGTCACGGGTCAAGGGCAAGTTGCCCCAAACTGCAATAAAGTAATTTTGGTCTACTTTTTAGTTTGCCCTAAAGCCAATTTTGCTCTAAGATCACAAGACAGAAGTAGATAGCTGAGCTTTTCAAGGGCCTCCACATACCAATTTTAAGGTCCATTTCTGACCAAGCAGCTTTAACCTTGTAGAACCTATACTGGGGGCAGAGAAGGGTCCTAGGTCCCCCTCAGGAGTCTTAGTTGCTCCTATGGGGAAAATTGGCATTTAAATTTGTTTTGGATTTTCAGGTAGTACAAATTAAAAACATCTCAACCTAGTGAGTCCTCCGATATTTTAGGGCCAGACAGGAATTGGAGTATTTGTAAGCATATGTTGAATACTAGTTCATTCAGGAGGACAGATTTATAGCTAGTTATAAACAAGAATAACTGCAGTGCTAATTAATCACTTGTTATCAACCCGGAAGAAAATCTCCAACAGAGTATCACAAGGCTCCATCCTTAAATTTGTTCTAATATTTTCAGTTAATAATTTATGTGAAAATTAGGAAGTACATTTTTCAGATCTACACATGATCTGAAAATAAACATGATAACTAATATGTTAAAATACAGAATTAAATTTAAATGTAAACCTGGGTGGCTCAGTTCGTTAAGCCTCCAACTCTTGATTTCGCCTCAGGTCATGATCTCAGGGTTATGAGATCAAGCCCCACATGGGGCTCCATGCTTGGCATGGAGCCTGCTTAAGATTTTCTCTCTCCCTCTCCCTTTGCCCCTCTCCCTCCTCTCTATCTCTCTCTCTCTCCCTTTCTAAAAAAAAAAAGAAAAAGAAAGAAAAAATGCAAATGTATCACAACTAGTGAAACGCTAAGCTAAAACAAACAAGATTAAGTTTAACTGGGTTATTGTGAAGACTTTTTCAGGTCCTGAAATTATAGAATAGGGACAGCAGTCAGTTCGAATAATACAGAAATTCTAATTTATCAGAAACTTACTAAAATGCAGTAATATGACATGCCTACTCTGAAAAAAGATTGGGGAAGGTGGGTAATCTTAGATTGCATTAATAAATAAATTCACAAAAGTCCCAAACATAAGATACAATAATCCTACTTTGTCTTCATTGATCATACCCCCAAGCAGGTTGTAATACTGATTTGGTCCAATAATATGATCTTGAAGATAGCAACACAACACTTGGAGAGGTTAAAAACAAACAACAACAACAAAAACAAAACAAAACAAAACAAAAAACAAGAAAATAAAACAAAACCTGCCCACTGCTACAAGATTTGCAGTGCAAAGCCAGGGCTAGGACCCAGTTATACCTAGACCGTTAATAACCCACTGTATTATGGCTCCTTCAAGCCATATTGGACATTGCCTTATCTAGGTGTAAAATGTGTTCAGGAACATAATTCATATTCACAAATTTTCTCCAGCAATTTGACCAATATATATAAGAATGGCTTTGGAGAATCCAAATAGGATTTTTAGGATACAATAATTTCTATTATACTCACATACTCGGTTTGAAAAGCATTTATGGAGCTCGTACCATGTGCCTGGCACCACATTGGGCACTGGAACTACTTAGCAATACAGTCCTTGCCCCTCCTATCACCCACAGTCCAAAGGAGGAGACAACAGTGTCAATAAAATTGAATTCTTATTACCCACTGTAATATATAACAGTTATAATTACAAAGTACATGGTATAATATGATTGTTTGTGTCCCCCCACAACTCACATGTTGAAAACCTAATACCAAAGGTAATAGTATTAGGAGGTGGGCCTTGGGGAGATGATTAGGTCATGGGGAACACTCATGACTAGAATTAGTGCCCTTATACAAGAGACCTCAGAAAGCATGCTCACCCCCTTCCATATATGAAGATACAACATGATGTCTGTGACCTGGGCCCTCACCTGACCACCCTGGCACCCTGATCTTGGGCTTCTGACTCCAGAACTATAAGAAATATATTTCCATTGTTTATAAGCCACCCAATCTGGCTATTCTGTTATAGCAGCTCAAACAAACTACAGCAGTACAGAAGTCATAAAATGGAGGAAGCTGTTAGTCAAAGACAGCCAAGAAAAGCTTCCAAGAGGAAAGGATAGTCTACTTATATTTATATAATACCCTGAATGCTTCTTTTATTTTGTCAGCAAACGGATTAGCACTTAACTTTTGGGAAGAGAGCAGGAAAAGGAAGGAAGACCTTGCTGAGGTATGCTTCCAGAGTGGCCCATGTACTAACTAAATGTGATACAAACTAAATGTGATAACTAAATGTGATATGTAAGACTGAGAGAATATTTTAAATAAATAATTTATATACGTTAATTTATATAAATAAATATATTAAATAAATAAATCTCACATAACAAACAGACGAAGTAAAGGCTAAACTTCACATCGACCCTGCAAAATTCTTCAAATACGAAGACTTCGAAAATACACTGACACAGTGCATACCAGGGAAAGACTTAAGTGTCAGAAAAGTAGTGCCCTCCTCTTTCATTTTTGATTTCTCTCCTTTGAAAACCAAATGGGTTCAGGTGGTACAGTCAGTTAAGAGTCTGATTCTTGGTTTCAACTCTGGTCTGATCTCAGGGTTATGGGATTGAACCCCTTGTCAGGCTCAGCACTTAGCATGGAGTCTGCTTGAGTTTCTCTCTCCCTCATTGTCTGCCCCTTTCCCCTACTTGCATGCTCTCTCTCTCTCAAATAAATAAATAAATCTTAAAAAAAAAAAAAAAAGAAAAAGAAAGAAAACCAAATGGATATGGACTCTAGGTACTGTCTCCACCAGAATAAATTCCCACCAAACTGGTAGGCTTTGGTCTTTACTGTTTTATTCTTTTTCAGCTACTGAAAGCAATACTTTTTATCTTTTAAATAGACTGTATCTTGCTAAAATTCTCTCAGTGCTACAAAAGTGATTCCAACTGTATTTCAATAGGACTGCTATGTGAGGTGCCCTGTTTGTTCTGGGGTTCTCTATCCCATATATAAGGAACTGTGAAGTACTCATTTTTATTGCTTGGAAGTGTCACTGGGAGGTTCTTGTGGGAAGGCACTGTTAACTGCTGGTTAGGAAGAGGGCTTTGTATTTTGGAGGCTCTTGTTCTCTTGTGTAGGGTCTGGGATGTGGAGGTTAGCAAGGTGACCAGATAGCTTCCTAATATTCAGTGTCTGACCAGCAAGTTCAACCCAGTTCAGCCTTGTGGTGCCTCTTTTGCGGCCATGAGAGAAATCATTACACTGAGATTCTTTCCCTCACGCCTTTGCCTATTGGATTCTTAGTCATCCTTCCTCTTCTATGGGACTTGCCTCAAACTCCATTTTGAAATTAATTTCCCACCACAACATTCAACTATTATAGTCCCTATTTCATTAAACCTCACGTTACAGTCAAGAGTTTACACATCTGTCTCCCTCACTTCTTGGAAGTAAGAACTAATCTAATTCATCTGTGGTTTTTCCTCTGTTGGCATGGAACAGAGTTCTTTATAGTTAGTAAATCTTTGGTAAGCTGAATTCTATTAACTTCCATCTTTGTATGAAAGAGTCTGATAAATTCATTTTCAGCAACAATTAAACAGACTGCCTAACTTTCCACTAAATTTGGTCCTTAAACTTGCAGTATTATGCAAACAGTTCTTGTATATGTGTTATCAGCCTAACAAGATCACAAGGTCACTAAGAGTATAGCCCACACATCAGTGCAAGCTATCACACTCCTGTCCTAGCTTGTCCTAGGCAGCGTCTATTCTCATTTCTTCCTTGGTGATCCTACATATGTTCACAACTTCCACTACCACTCACAGACTTATGACTCCCAAATTTCACACCTCTGGCCCTCACCTAGCTCCTAAGTTCCAAAACTGTACTTGTAATTATCCACTCACATACTCATCTGAATGCCTCACAGACAATTCAAATACAACATGACAACCATTCTCTCAAAAAAGTCATCCC
Organism: Halichoerus grypus; assembly: GCF_964656455.1. Taxonomy (NCBI): domain Eukaryota; kingdom Metazoa; phylum Chordata; class Mammalia; order Carnivora; family Phocidae; genus Halichoerus; species Halichoerus grypus. The sequence goes on along the minus strand of NC_135715.1, from coordinate 59,325,431 downwards.
AGTTTCTTGGAGCCAGCAGGTGATGATTACTATATGTGGTTTGAAGGATTCTGAAAGCCTCTCCTCTTAGCCTAACTTTTCCACAATAAGAGTTATTCCTTTGGATTAAGGTACAAGATCTTCAACAATCTCTACTGAATACAATATAGTATATAAATTAATGCTAGCAGATTTGTTATGTCTCCCTTTACTAGCAATGTAAGGAAAGAAAAAGATCTCATGACTTTATACCACCTCCTAATGAGAGAAGGTTGATGGCAAGTTATAAAAGAGAAAACAACATCTGTTTAGTCTTATACCTTGTCTAAACCCACAGAGGGCCCATTTTATCTCCCTGCTAAATTTAAGCTAGGAAAGAGTCAACAACTTCTCTAAGAAGTGTAGAACACGGAGCAAATCACTAGATACAAATGCAAACATGAATATGTGTGCCCCTCCAAACACACACACACAAGCAAATACAGGTAAAATCTTACATGAATGAACATTAAGACCAATCTCATTCAATGGGCCAAAATTTTGACCAGGGAAAACAGCAATAAACCACAGGTAGAGACATTCTTCAGGGAAGAACAAGGCTGAGCCACTGTCAAAAATGGCAGTCTAAAGTCCCAGGAGAATGTGTGGAAGAAAATGGTTACCACCAGTCACTTTATCATATGCCTAACACACACACGCACACACACGCACACACACACACACACACACACCCCAACTCTATGGGACAAGTGAGTACCTTTAGCACCAGCAGACGGTACTATCTCCTTCTCCTCCCCACCACCACCCCTGTCCCCACCTCAGACCTGAAATCATAATTTAGCCCAATTACCTGGTCTTAGGGCAGAAGAGAACAGCATCAGACTGTGACCCTTCTTGGTCATCATGTCTTACCCTATTCCAAACCGGTCTGGATAAAAACAATCCATCTCAAATCATTTTTGGAAATAGGTGGTATAGAGGAGAAAGTCATACAAAGATTATATATATATATATATACACATTTTTAGGTATATATATATATATATATATGTGTGTGTGTGTTTGTGTGTGTTCCCTCCAGGGGGCCAAGCCTTCATTTTTCCATCTCTAAGTTTCCTTTCCCTCAAGGCAATTGCACTTCTATGTCCTTAATTGTCCCCTCCCCCTTTTCTTCTATCCTTAGGCATCTTGGTCAACTTTTCTTCTCTACTCTCCTACTAAAACAAAGTAAAACAACATTTTGGCCCTCAAATTATATTTGAGCCAAATATAATTCAAAAAAGCACTTTGTTTCACACACTTGCACTGACTGCTTACAATGTTTTACAATTTATTGAATCACTAGACTCACTAGACTGCCTTCAGCATTGTTTTGAATTTTTGCTCTTCAAAAAAACTCCAATGAAAACACAAATTGTTTTAGTGGTCCTAATCACTTTGATAGCTCAGGCCAACTTGGAATATATCTGGAAGCTTTAGCTTGATGAAAACTGCCTGCATGCTTGCTTTTTATCTTGTTCTTTCCCTAAGTTCTCAGATTTGTAGACACATGATCTGAGAAGACCATTTTGCATTTTGGGTGCAGTCTTATCTCTCAGCCTGTGGTTTCATCATCGATACCCTAGGCATTGGCCCTGGAGGCTTAGGGAAGCCAGGTGTCTGACCAGGACCCAATGAGTGGACAGATTAGAGTGCCCTTGGGCCTGCTTCCAGATGCAGCCTCATGACAGAGCCTTAGAAGGATATTCTAGGGCTGATGAAGGTGTCCTGGCCTTTGCTGACAGAGTCCTTCCAAGCTTGAGTGGGAAGAAGACCTTCCCACAAGGTGGCATTTTTGATCTTCAAGAACTCAGAAGCCAGTTTTTCTTTCCTCATTGTCCCACCCTACTTGAAAGTGAATAAAACGTGTAGAACTATAACCCAAAAAGTTATTGAGGAAAAAGCAAATTTCTATAAATAGAATCATATTTACCCTTGATTTTCTTTAAGTAATACTCCCATAAAATAAACATCTTACACATAAGACATGTAGTTAAAGAATATGACAAGCCATTTGAAATCATATATTTAAAGAAATGATACATTTGTGACAAGGCATTAATAATTATCAAAAAAAAAAAAAAAAAAGCTAACACCATTCAAATTACCTCCTCAAATTTTAAGCATTGAAGTATTCTTAGGTAAAGTCCATAAAGAGAGATGAGTCTGAGATGGCGGAGGAGTAGGAGACCTTAGTTTTGTCTGGTCCCAGGAATTCAGCTAGATAGCTATTAAATCATTCTGAACACCTGCAAATTCAATTGGAGATCTAAGAAAACAATAGCTGCAACTCTACAAATAGAAAAGCGACCACTTTCTGCAGGGTAGGAATGTGGTGAAGTGAATCCGAGGCGATATATGGGAAGATAAACTGTGGGAGGAGGGAACCTCTGTAAACCGGCCACCAGAAAGTGATAGAGCAGAGGAGCACAAAATCAGAACTTTCAGAAGTCTGCTCTGGTGAGGGATGTCCCTGCCTGAAAGGCACTCAGGTGGCAATGTGGGGTGGAATCCTAGGTGGGACGGTGTGGTCTCAGGATCCCCAGTGTCACAGGAAGACCAGGGGTGCCTGAGTGCCGCAAAGTTCCCAGGCATCAGAGCCAGGAAGCCGCTGCAATCAGCAAGCCCAGGAGTGGGCTCTCAGCTTGGTGTTGCCATAAACTTGGAACCGCAGCCTGGTCAGGTGACCACTCTCTGGGCAGGGGCCCAGCAAGTGGCAAAACCTCAGGGAGACCCCCTTCCCCCCCAACCCCCACCCCACAGAAGTAGCTGCATGGGTGCAGGTTTGGAGATTCCAAACGGGGTCACATGCCTGAGATAGAAATGCTCGGTCACGGGCCAGGTGAGCATGGAGGGCAGCCGGAGACCAGGGATATGGGAGTGACTGACTTCTTTTCTCTGGGGGCTCACTGAGGAGTGGGGCCTGAGCTTTTGGCTCTGGGGCTGGAGATTGGGAGACTGCCATTTTCATTCTCATCCTCTAAAGCAGCGTGGAAAGCCTGCAGGGAACAAAAGCCACCTAGAGCAAACTGGAGCCACTTGCACTGAGCCTGGCCTCCTGGTAAGGAAGGTGCAGTTCCGCCAGGGGCAAAGACACATGAGAATCAGCACAACAGGCCCCTCCCCCAGAAGATCAACAAGAACATCCAGATAAGACCAAGTTTATCAATCACACAAAACTGCAAAACGTCAGCACTAGGGGCAAATAGTATATAGAATTTGTGGTTTTTTCCCCACAATACCTTAGTCTTTCCATTTTAATTTTTTTCTCCTTCCTTTTTCAACTAATTTCTTATTTTATCAACTTTTTTTTTAGTCGTTTTTAATTTTCATTTTTACATTTACATTCTATTCTTTCATTGTATTTAATTTTATTTTTGTATATACATAAGTTTTTCTTCTTTACAATTTTGGGGTGTGGTTTCTTCTAACAAACAGACCAAAATACACCCAGAATCTAGTGTATTGCTCTGTTCTCTTCACCTGCCTGATCATATTCTCTCTTTTTTTCTTCTTCTTCTTCTTTTGTTTTGTTAAAGTCTTTTTTAATTTTCATTTTTACAGTTACATTTTATCCTTTCAATGTATTTAGTTTTATTTTTGCATATATATATATATATATATATATAAGTTTTTCTTTACAATTTTGAGAGGTAGTTTCTTCTAACAAACAAACCAAAATACACCCAGGATATAGTGTATTGCTCTGCTCTATTCACCTGTCCGTTTATATTCCTTCTTTCTTTCTTTTTTTGTCTTTTAATTTTCAGTTTTACAGTTACATTCTAACCATTCATTGTATTTAATTTTATTTTTGTACATATGTAAGTTTTTCTTTCTTTACAACTTTGGGATCTAGTTTTCTAACAGACCAAAATACACACGGGATCTAGTGTATTGCTCTGCTCTTCACCTGTCTGATTATATTCTATCTTTCTCTCTCTCTTTTTTTCTTTTTTTCAGTTTCAGGTCTCTTCCTATTTGTTTAATGTATATTTCTCTGGGGTCGTTGTTGCCATTTTAGTATTTTGTTCTCTCATTCATCTATTCTTCTCTGGACAGAATGACAAGACAGAAAAACTCACCTTAAAAAAGAGAACGAGGCACTACTGACTGCCAGGGAACAATCAGTATGGATATAAGTAAGATGTCAGAACTAGAGTTCAGAATAATGATTATAAAGATACTAGCTGGGCTTGAAAAAAGCATAGAAGACACTAGAGAATCGCTTTCTGGAGAAATAAAAGAACAAAAATCTAAAATCTAATCAAGTTGAAATAAAAAAGGTTATTAATTAGATGCAATAAAAAATGAAGGCTCTAACTGCTAGAATAAATGAGGCAGAAGAGAGAATTAGTGATATAGAAGACAGCCAATTATATAAACCAATTAGTAACAAAATTAAAGAAACACATTGATAATAATACAATAATACTAGGGGATTTTAACACCCCACTCACAGAAATGGACAGATCATCTAAGCAGAAGAGCAACAGGGAAACAAGGGATTTGAATGACACACTGGACCAGATGGACTTCACAAATATATTCAAAGCATTCCATCATGAAGCAACAAAATACATATTCTTCTCAAATGCACATGCAACATTCTCCAGAATAGATCACATACTGGGTCACAAATCAGGTCTCAACTGATACCAAAAGATTGGGATTATTCTGTGCATATTTTCAGACCACAATGCTTTGAAGATTGAACTCAATCACAAAAGGAAAGTGGAAAGAACTCAAATACATGGAGGCTAAAAAGCATCCTACTAAAGAATGAATGGGTCAACCAGGAAATTAAAGAATTAAAAAATTCATGGAAACAAATGAAAATCGAAACACAACTGTTCAAAACCTTTGGGATACAGCAAAGGCAGTCCTAAGAGGGACGTATATAGCAATACCAGCCTTTCTCAAGAAGCAAGAAAAGTTTCAAATACACAACCTAACCTTACACCTAAAGGAACTGGAGAAAGAACAGCAAATAAAGCCTAAACCCAGCAGGAGAAGAGAAATAATAAAGATCAGAGCAGAAATCAATGAAATGGAAACTAAAAGAACAGTAGAACAGATCAATGAAACTAAAAGCTGATTCTTTGAAAGAATTTATAAGATTAATAAACCCTTAGCCAGACTTATCAAAAAGAAAAGAGAAAGGACCCAAATTAATAAAATCATGAATGAAAGAGGAGAGATCATGACCAACACCAAAGAAATACAAACAATTATAAAAACATATTATGAGCAACTATATGCCAACAAATTAGGCAATCTGGAAGAAATGGAACCATTCCTAGAGAAGTATAAACTACCAAAACTGAAACAGGAAGAAATAGAAAACTTGAACAGACCCATAACCAGCAAGGAAATTGAAGCAGTAATCAAAAATCTCCCAACAAACAAGAGTCCAGGGCCAGGTGGCTTCCCATAGGAATTCTACCAAACATTTAAAGAATTAATACCTATTCTTCTGAAGCTGTTTCAAAAAATAGAAAACTTCCAAACTCTTTCTATGAGGCCAGCATTACCTTGATCCCAAAACCAAAAACACACCAAAAAGGAGAATTACAGGCCAATATCCCTGATGAACATGGATGCAAAAATTCTCATCCAAGATACTAGCCAATAGGATCCAACAGTACATTAAAAGGACTATTCACCACGACAGAGGAGGATTTATTCCTGGGCTGCAAGAATGGTTCAACATCTGCAAATCAATCAATGTAATACATTAATAAAAGAAAGGACAAGAACCATATGATCTTCTCAATAGATGCAGAAAAAGCATTGTGGGGATAGAGGGAACATACCTCAATATCATAAAAGCCATATATGAAAAACCCAGAGCAAATATCATTCTCAATGGGGAAAAACTAAGAGCTTTTCCCCTAAGGTCAGGAACACGGCAGGGATGTCCACTCTCACCACTGCTGTTCAACAAAGTACTAGAAGTCCTAGCCTCAGCAATCAGACAACAAAAAGAAAAGGCATCCAAATTGGCAAAGAAGAAGTCAAACTCTCACTCTTCACAGATGACATGATACTCTATGTGGAAAACCCAGAAGACTCCACCCCAAAATTGCTAGAACTCATACAAGAATTCAGCAACGTGGCAAGATACAAAATCAATGTACAGAAATCAGTTGCATTTCTATACACTAACAATGAGACAAAGGAAAGAGAAATTAAGGAATCAATCCCATTTACAATTGCATCAAAAACCATAAGATACCTAGGTATAAACCTAACCAAAGAGGTAAAGGATCTGTACTCTAAAAACTACAGAACACTTATAAAAGAAATTGAGGAAGACACAAAGAAATGGAAAAACATTCCATGCTCATGGATTGGAAGAATAAATATTGTTAAAATGTCTATGCTACCCAGAGCAATCTACACATTCAATGCAATTCCCATCAAAATACCATCAACATTTTTCACACAACTGGAACAAATAATCCTAAAATTTGTATGAAACCAGAAAAGACCCCGAATAGCCAGAGGAATGTTGAAAAAGAAAACCAAAGCTGGTGGCATCACAATTCTGGACTTCAAGCTCTATTACAAAGCTGTAATCACCAAGACAGTATGGTACTGGCACAAAAACAGACATATAGATCACTGGAACAGAATAGAGAACCCAGAAATAGACACTCAACTCTATGGTCAAGTAATTTTCAATAAAGCAGGAAAGAATATCCAATGGAAAAAAAAAAAGTCTCTTCAACAAATGGTGTTAGGAAAACTGGACAGCCACATGCAGAAGAATGAAACTGGACCACTTTCTTACACCCTACACAAAAATAAACTCAAAATGGATGAAAGACCTAAATACGAGACAGGAATCCATCAAAATCCTAGAGAACACAGGCAGTAACCTCTTTGACCTCGGCTACATGACTTCTTGCTAGACACATCTCCAAAGGCAAGGGAAACAAAAGCAAATGAACTATTGGGACTTCATCAAGATAAAAAAGCTTTTGCACAGCAAAGGAAACAGTCAACAAAACTAAAAGACAACCGACAGAATGGGAAAAGATATTAGCAAATTACATATCAGATAAAGGGCTAGTATCCAATTTCTATAAACAATTAAGAATGAGAAGGGTGAAGCTTTTCCCAGAATGAGATACTTTTTTAATGCAAGCTCTATCAACCTGTCCTCATTTTGTAGTATCTTTCAGCAGTTGGAATTGTTTTTTTCAGTTTTAAACCATTAGGTGGAAGAACTAATTGTGAAAGTATTTTTCATCTGCAACTACCTGTGCTTAGAATCCCCTTTTGCAACTATTGTTCATGACCAAGCCTCACATCTCAGTGCTGCTCATACCCATCAATAAATAAATGAAAAATTTTTTTAATTTAATAAGGAGGGGTGCCTGCGTGGCTCAGTAGGTTAAGAATCTGCCTTTGGCTCAGGTCATGATCTCAGGGTCCTGGGATCGATTGAGCCCCAGTCTGCTTCTCCCTCTCCTACTGCCCCACCCCCAACACCCCACCACTTGTGCTCTCGCTCTCTCTCTCTCAAATAAAATCTTTTAAAAAAAATTAATTAGGAAAAATTGCAAAAAGAACTGTTAGGAAGCTTTCATTGTTCCCTTCAAACCCTGGTTATAGCTGAAAGATCAACCTAAACTCCCAAGCCATGAGCTGATAGGAAAATAAAAGTGAAGAAAGGCATGTGTTTTATGTCCTGTCATTTTGAATGTTTAAAACCTGAGAGAACTACATAGGGAACTCGGTTCTCATCGGCCAATCAGGACTGGCCAACCAGCCTTGAGGCATCAGTCAGGGAAGGCTGTGGAAGTGAACACTATTTACCTCACTCAGAAAGAAATCCCTTTGAAGGCAATGAAGACATGACAGGCAGAGGGTCTTCACAGAAGTGTGGGCTGCAAAAACATCTGTGAACCAAACAAACGACTGCACCGCTCTCCAGATGTGCAGAATGACCGTTTTCTTTAGAGAAATCCCTAATCTCGTTACTTCTCCACCACTATGCCCCGTCCACCCCAGGATAAAATGCCTACAAAGCTTCCTCAGCTAACAGTGGAGGGCAAAAGCGGGAGTCATTTGGTGCGATACACTATCAGGCTTAGATACAGTTTTCGGAGAAAATCTTCTTACTCCTTTCCTCTAGGGGCAATCCTTATCTAGACTTTTCGGGAATTCATTTTGATTAAAATATGATTGAAGCAAGATAAATCTACGGCAGACTGCATAGTTTTCTATCACCACAAAGTTAATGGTGAAAAAATGTCTGGCCATGTTGTAAATCCATTAGAATAAATTAATGGTTCCACTGACATACTCAAAATAAATATGTGCCTGTCATAAATGTAATTAAATAATTCAGTGGAAAAATTAAATGTTGAAACAATTACCCACATGGTTTGAAGCATTATGAAAATATTATGGAAAAGAAAAATGGGAGCTGTTATTAATAGAACATGGAGATTTTCATGTCTTTGGGGTTTTTTTTTTTCTCATTCCCTCATAGTGAAAGGAAAAAGAAAATAATATTTACAAAGTGCCTTTTATGTGCCACGATAATCCCATTTGATTATCAGAATAAGCTTTCCAATTCATTTTACAGAGAAGGTAAAGATAACTGAAGCTTGGAGATGTCAGATAGCATGCCCAAGGCCACACAGCCAATCAGTGGCTGAGTTAGCATTCCAGGTAAGGTCTGTGTGACTCCAAGATACCATGCTCCTTCATCTCTGTCACACAGCCTGTCACCTCAGCCCTCCATTCCACACTGCCTCTCTACAGAAGCCACACAAGGCTTCACCACTCCAGTACTGCCTTGTCTCCTCCCCATCCCCTAGCAGTCAAGGAACATGGATTCCTCTTCCTGGCCCAATGACTGTATCCTTGACTTCTATTTAATGTTTAATGTACAAGTGTAAAGGACAAGTAATGTAAAAAATAATAACTAAAAAAAAACAAGAGGCAAATAATGCAATTGGGGGTTCTCTGAGCCTACAGAAATCTGCCTATTAATATAAGTCCCTGGTGGTGAGAAGGTACTGGGAGGGCAGCCAACAGTAAGTGGGAGTGGGTGTGGGAAAATGCAAAAGAAAGAAGGAAAGCTGCTAAAGAAGACTGGCCATATGTAGCAAATTATAAATTCTCTGGCTGCAAATATAATTTCTGCAAGTCCGGGGCCTGTTAAGGGAGCATACCTCAGACACACTACAAGAACCACTGGGTGGGACTTAGCGGATGCCCAGAGACGGCCACCAAACCATAGTAAGATGTGAATCTTCTCCAGGATTCGGGTGGCTGTGAACAGTGGATTTAAAGACTGCCCGCCTGGTGTTAACAGAGATAATGATATTATATCAGGGCTATCTCCCAATCCCAGTCCAGCTTCAGCCTGCAAAACAGCTGACACCCTGGCACAATCCAAACCTTGGAGGTTTCTGAAAATGTACAAAAAGATTTTATTAGCCCAAATTATGGTCATCAAAGAACACAGACGGGGAGTAAAGGAAATTCCTGTGTTCTGATTAATAAAGGCCACCTATGCAGGAGCATGTACAGAGAACACGGTTTGCAAACTGGAGACTAAGGAACTACTTGGTGTGGCTTGAAAGTCCCTGACCCACAATGTACTTCTCTCTTATCCTGAAACCTATACCCTCTCTTATCTCCTATCCTGAAACAGCCTGGAATTCCCATATCACTTTCTGTTTTCTAACGAAACCCTCAAAGATCCCTGTTAGGATGTAAACATTATCCCGGAGAATTAAACCAAGGAGCTAATGCCATCTACAAATACTGCAGGTCAAAAATGTTTACTAGAATGGTTTAAGGTTACTAAACAGGGAAGAGATACAGTGATTCCCAGGACTCAGAGCAGAAGATGCCACTGCTACCCTGAGAACAAAGCACGTCTGGTGCAGCCCTATTGTCTTTATACTAGCTTGGCTCCTGCAAGAAGACAGAAAACAGGCAAAGCCTAGTATAACAGAAGATAGCACTTCAATACAACTCTTTACAACCCAACATCACACTGCCCACCTCTTACCAGCCCATGTTGTAGCTTTATCCAGTAAATTCCAGTGATGTGTTCCACCCTTCCTGTCCTTCTCTTCCAGGTTTGCAGTGAGTTTAAATAATAGGGGAGGGAGGTGTGGAGACGGTTCCACTAGTACCAGCCTATAAAAGGGAAGGGGCTTTGCTAATTTCCACCTTACAACCTGCCCCATGCACAACAAGGGCTTCCCTGGCAGAGGCTGCAGCACTCGGCCCTCAGAAATTAAACAGGACTTCTCTCAAGTCTGCAGACCCTGGCTACATTTCCAATACAGAACGGGATTTGTTTTGACTTTCAGACAGCTTTTCAGTAATATTTCTGTTAGGTAAAGCGGGCCTTTACCATATTTGTGTTTCTGCATGCTTTCTACCATTTTTTGACACATAGGTGAAGATACCCCTCCAACTTTTACTTCCCTTGGATGCTAGGATACCCATATGTTCCACATACCCAGGCTCCATCACAGAGGTCAATTCATCCCGGGTCTTACCACCAAGTGGATTCCAACTTCTTTATCTTTTTCTTCTGTATTTTAGGGTATTATAACGTTGTAAACTAATTTGAGATTCTTTTTGAAATTAGGCAGTGTAAAACTCATGAAAGAAATAATAACTGGGAAGTTTATGAGCCGTATTTCTCCACATGCAAACACTACACACTGTGTGGCATGGCGGAAAGCACACTGGGACAGCAGGCGGGGACCAGGTCCTGGTGGCGATCTGCCACGACCAGCAGAGCTCTGAGGCCCACAGGGCCTGTGTCTTGTCTGTGTAGTGAGGCGCACAGAGTGGGGGGCTGAGGACCACGCCAAACGTCTGGGTTTGTATTTGGAAGGGTTTATTAAAGGGCATGTTGTCATCTGTCTACTTCCTCTCTTCAGAAATCTTTTTCATCTACAGTATGTGTCTAATATGAGTAGCAGAGACAAGAGGTGATGACACATCCCACGTCAGGAAATACTATGAAAACAGAGCCGAGCAGACATCGGGAGCAGCATGAGATGTGGAGCCTCTTTCTGGCTTCAAATTCTTCACTCCACATACAGTTCTAATTGACCACAAGAAAAGGTACTCTCTCTTTGAACCTTACAATTATCTCCTTTTCTCCCCCTCTTTGTAATCATCAGCCCAAGTACAAGTTGATCATGGTCATGCTGCTGCATGTCAATGCGGTTGATTGGCCTGGCGGTGAATGAGCTTGGGTAGCTTTGCCCCACCGGGGGAAATATTTAAAAACACTGAACAACTAGGACAGGGTCCCATCCGATCAGAATGAGCACCCAATCAACAGCACAGACATGGGCTCGCCTGCCACACAGCTGCGTCCCAGCTGAGTGTCAACCCCACTTGCTTCCACTCAGACTCCCGATCCGGCTCCTCTCACAGGAAGGAGGACACAGAGATTTGGTTGCTAGTGCTAGGCCTGTAATTCTGGCCCTGGTGACCCCACCACTTCCCAGTGACAGGATATACTTGCAAAGTGCTGTAATTTGCAAGACAGGTGCTTGACTAAGGATGGTCTCCAACTATCATCTAACTATCCAGCCATCCATCCTTTCTCTCTTTCTCTTCTCCCCCACCCCCCCACACACCCTTTCTGTCTTGATTTTAATAATATTGTTAGTGCCCACAAAACAAACAAAAATTAGATTCTTAACAATAGCTTCTCTCTAACTATATGACTCCCCTATCCCATCCCTCTGGCCTCATCCATCTGAAATAACTGTCATTCTAAACCCTATGTTCAACATTCCCTTGGCGTTTTTTTGTGTTTGTTGTTGTTCTTGTTTTTGTTTTTTTGTTTTTGGTGGGGGGTAGTTTTATTGCATTTATACTTGCTCACAAAAATTATATTTTTATTTTGGTTGTTTCTGATACCACAATAATTATAGCATGTTGTTTGCTCTCTTTTGGAATTCCTTTATAGCTAAACATTACATTGCTAAGATTCACCTATATGGTTGCACTGAAGGCTATTTTTAAAGTGACCTCCATTTTCTGATTAAAAAAAAAAAAAAAAACCTAAGCTCATTGTAGAAACTCTAGAAAACCTAAAAAATTTCAAAGAAAGTAAAACTTAACATAATCCTGTATTTCTTTAGGTCTTTGTCTTTCCAATACACACATTATTTTTTCTCCCAAAATTGCGATCATGTTGCGTAAACAATAAACAAGTAAGTAGGTAATTACAAATTTTGACAAGTGCAATAATGGAAAGAAACAGAGTACAGTTTATTTTCTGTGTAATAATGGGTGGAAGTCATTGAACTGTACACATATCTGGGCAAATTTCATGGTATGTAAATTATATCTCAATAAAGCTATTTTTTAAAAAGAATAATAGGGGGGTACCTGGGTGGCTCAGTCGTTAAGCGTCTGCCCTCGGCTCAGGTCATGATCCCAGGGTCCTGGGATGGAGTCCTGCATCAGGCTCCCTGCTCCGCGGGAAGCCTGCTTCTCCCTCTCCCATTCCCCCTGCTTGTGTTCCCTCTCTCGCTGTGTCTCTCTGTCAAATAAGTAAATAAAATATTTAAAAATAAATAAATAAAAAGAATAATAGGGTGGAAGGACAGAGGACCGACTTAAGGTAGACAAGGAAAAGTTCTAGTATACATTATACAGAACGAGAAGCTGGAAGAGAATTTGGCAAGGCAATTAATATTTGAAATATATTTGATTTGTTGCTATGCATGCTCTTGGGAGACCTAATAATTTTCATCAACAATGTGTTTTTTGTTTTGTTTTTCCATTTTTTAATTCTTTTTTAAAATTATTTTTTCTTTATTTTAATAGCAATGTGTTTTATTACATCATTTCCTATTGGCATTATTTTAAAAACAGTTTTCTTTAAATAAGAACTATCATGCCAAAACTCTAGAATACTAGCTATCAAGGTTTCATAAATAAGTCATATTTGTAACCTGAGCACACAAAAGAATAAAACAGATTTTATTCTGAAAAATCTATTTAGATAAGTCATTTTAGAATTAAAGTTTGAGAAAATTCTTACTATATCCTGATCAGTTGAGAGGTCAACAGGCATCTTATAATGAAAGTAAAATCACTTTTGTTACTACAGTTAAGTATATTCAGGACTTGTATAAATGACTTGTGTAAAGTACTTAGCACAGTGTCTCTATTAATTTCATCATCGTTTTACAGGTAAGGACTCTAACCCTGAGAGGTAGACAATTTGCCAAAGTGAATCATGTGCAGCTAGCATATCAGTTCATTATTGCTGGTTCATAGTTATCCACACAGTACAAAGTGGAGATTTAGCAAATATCAAGTTAAATACCTCAATACAGACAGCCCAGTTGAATAATTTGACTTGATTACTGTCTGAAATCTGACCAATGTACACAGATTGGCAGAAAAATTATAGTTGGTGGAGACCAATATAACCATATTAGTCAAGACTCTTTTGATTACAGTTATAAAAATCCAATTAAACCAGCACTTTTAAAAGGAGCACATATTAGAATCCCATAATCAGAAAAGGCAGGGGCATTCCTGGTTTTAAGCATTACTGGGGTACAAATAATATCATCAGGAATCTGCCTCTTGTCCTCCGTCCCTTAGCCTTGCTTCCTCTGCGTTGACTCCTTTCTCAGACTGTCTCTCTCCAAAAGCAGCAAAGAGGGCCAATGGCAGCTTTAGACTTCTACTGTCCTTACAGAGAATGAGCCAGCAAAAATACATCTCATCTAAGACAGTTCCAGCAAGAGCCACAGTGCAGGCTCAGACAGGCAGGCTGAGTCAGGTGTCCACTCCTGAGCCATCACAGCAGTCAGATGGCCGGATGGAGTATTTTAATGGCCCACGCCTGGCTCATGTGCCCACCTCTGGGTACAGAGGTTGCAGTCAGTCCCATTAGAATTCAAGGCCTCAAACCTGGGAAGGAATGGCACACACAGAGATGTCAGGCTGACAAAAAACTTGCCTGCCACAATGACTACATCCCACGGTTTTCTCTTCTGATCATAAAGACTGCAGCCCTTGGCTTGGGAAATGTATCAAGTGTCATGTCTCAACTTCACAGACAGTGCTATTTTAACCTGAGACTGTAAAATTATTAGTCTCGAATCATAGCCAGAGGGAAAGTTTAGGGAAGGCCTACAGGGGCCACCTCAGCTCTGAATTTAGATGAGTAATGTCTGGGATGGGATACCTCTGAGGGCCAGAGTACTGGCTCCTGGTTCCGCATATGTGTCTGCATATGGGTGTCCTGGCATTCAGCACTGGTGGATCAGCACAGCCCCACTACAGCTTCCTGACTTGGGATGCAAAGCTGTGAAATTCAATGAAACAGACTAACATCTTGGAAGCATTCACATTCTTTTGATGTACGTGTGAAAACATTAAGATGAAACATCTCTGAATATCTTTTTGGCAACTTTATGTCATACAAAGGGACCAAGATTTCTGTAGGCTACAAATACTGGAGTCTTAGTAAAATGTTTATATATATATCTCTAGATTTAAATTATTTGTTTTCTTAATACTGTATTATACACCAGCTAACTAAGGCCAAAAAAAAAATGTTCATGTCAACATGTATGTTTTTTTGAAAATACAACTCAGAAAGTAATTGTATTTATAGCAGCAGTATATAACTTAGTATTTAGCATGACACCTCTGTCATAACAAGGTATCCTTTGAAACAAACATTCTAGAAAATCAGAATATCTCCAACCAGCTTCCTACTAGTGAGCCCCAGAATACGCAGTATCTGTAGAGTGCCCCATAACTAGGATTTTAATGCCCACACAAAGGAAAATGTGCTTCTATTAACAAACCAACGGTATAACACCATGACCAATTTGAATAACCCAACTCCGAGTCCTCCAGCAAGAGGGAAGTCTTTAATAAGAGAAAGGGGTTCCGGTTTGAGCCTAAGCCATGCCTATAGCTAAAATTCAGACTTCTAGGGTCATGTCTCAAAAATAAGTGGAGCAACTCAACTATAATGTATTGGCTTGAGAGACTGGAGTGAGAAACCAGTTGAAAATAATTCACCCTGAGGTGCAAACATTTGCATGAGCTTGGCCCAACATCAATGCCCCAGTCTTAGAGGGCACAGCATGGTGTCAGCCTATGAAAAAAAAAGAAAAAAAGAAAGAAAGAAACACAAATAAAATGTCTATAAAAGGATTTTTGTTAAAAATGATGGACTAGACTCACACTTAAGATTCTGCTCCATCCCAAAACCCTAGTAAAATAACAATAAAGAGATTTCCTTAAAGGCATAAGCCCATAAGGATAAATGTGAAGATGGGAGAGTTGATAAGAGCAAAAATATTTTGGAAGCTAGAAAACTGCTGAAAGAAAATGGTAACTGGTATCACAAAACAAAAAAAGCTGAATCCTAATTTGGCATTTGGGGAAAGCCCAGGAGCAACCCCCATTTATTCCTCAGAACTTCCAAAAGGCTTGGGCATCTCTGGAAATAGGGGAAAAGGACAGGCTAAAATAGGTTTCTTTAAAAGTCTTCAGCTCTCCACCCTCCTCTAAGATGACAAAGGCTTATTCTCTAGAAACAGGTCTCTGGGTTGGGAGACAGCAGCACCATTGAGGGTGGGTGTACCACACTGAAAACAGGAAGATGAAGTAAAAACAGGATGATGTTGAGACTCCCAGGTTGTTCTCTCACTCAGCTCCCATAACGCTAGCAGCCAGGCTTATACCCCCTGACAGAGTTTGGAAGAGCCTTCTCCAACCAGCCCAAGAGAAAAAAAACCTAATTATTAACATCAGAAATCCATCTAGAAACAGCCTCAGTATACCACACACACACACACACACACACACACACACACACACACACACACACAAGGGTTTCCAATCTGCTCCTGATACCCCATTTTTGCATCTGAGCAGGCAATTAAGGATACCAGATATTGGAGGAGAACTTCTATCATGAAAGACAAATACAAAATAAACAAAAAAAAGAAAAAAAAACCACCCTAGAAGAAGCAGACTATGCAGGAAAAGCAAACTTCAAGAAAGTCTATCAGTAATGACCTCAAAGAAATAAAGGACAATACTGCACTTATGAATACAAAAAACCCCTGATTTTTAATGTTTTCAAAGAACAACAGAAAGCCTTAGAACATAAAAATGTGATAGTAGAAATGAAAAACTCATTAAAAGGGCTAGAAATTAAAATTCAAGAAGTTTCTCAGGAAGTATAACCAAAAAAAAAAAAACAAAGATAGAAAATAGAATATAAGAAAGTTAATTTATAAGCATAACAACATATATAAATATATATTGAAATACCTTGGCATACAAAATACAAATATATCAACATATATATGAATATACATAAATATATATGAAATGCCTCCCCACTCCATACACCAAAAAATATGTGGGGGGGGTGTGTATATAATATGCTATATAGTTATGTGCTATATATGTTAATCACCTAGATACTGCAAACAACCATAGAAATCTTGTAATTTTCTCTTCTAAACAGCTAAACAGGGTGCTGCATCAAATGGACATGGCAGAGAGGGAGAAGAGGAACTGCCAAGAATGTGAAGGTGGACAAGACTGCCAACCCAAACATAGTCAATGGATCCCTGGAATCTTGATGGTGATGGCAAAGAGTGAACAGGACTGACCAGGGTGTCTTCTATTTGGGAGCCACCCTGGGTCACAGTTTAGGGGTTAATTATGAACTCCAAAATAAAAAAAATGGTGCCTACTTAGATTCTTTAATCAGAGCATTTCAAGAGCTTGCTTCCAGCCCCTATGTCAGAGAAGGTGCATTTGCGCAGGGCCACTCAGAACACATAAACGCACAGTGGGGAGATGGCTCCCCTCCATCCACATATTGGTCAAGTTATCCATACCACATAGCTTGGAGGGTTGGAAAGTGCTTCAGTATTATTCTCATGGCACCAGCACAATTCTGTGGAATTCTACAGTGGGGACAGTCCAGAGCATGGGAGCAAACATGGAGGTATGGCTCCAGGGATCTGTGGTAGCAAACACAGACCTAGAGGATCAAAGTTGAAGGCATGGCCTATGTAAGCCCTCCACCCTACTCACTCCCACAGCACCATGACATGCATTTACCCTGTAAAATGTGGTTAAAATAAATAAGTGCTGATATGACATATATATCTCTAAGATTTATAAGACCACCATCCTCCTGGTTGAATCCCAATTCATGTAACCAAAAATAATTTCAAAATAATGCAAACATCATGAAGGACATAGATCCCACCTACACTTCTTAACACCTTCTTTCTTCTCCCTCTATTTCCTTCACAAACTGTAATTGCTCCCAAACCTCTCTCCGCAAATGCTCTTCCAGCCCTTGCCCCCTGATGCCCCTTGGATAGTTCACCTTCTTTCCACCAGGCCCAGAAAAGCAGGATCCTGCTCAGGAATGGGGACAGGTTTAAAAACTGGAAGTATTCTTACATTAGTAACCTTTATTCTCTCATAGTCTAAGAAAGAAATAGGAAAGACATTAGCCAAAGAGCTCTTCTAAGGTAGTGTGTGTGTGTGTGTGTGTGTGTGTGTGTGTGTGTGTAAGACAGGAGAAATTTAACCATGTCTGAAGACAGGTGAAATTGTTGGGTACACCTACTTCTATAAACTGGATTTAGGAAAAGAAAATCACTATTGGGAAATTGTGGAGAAGGAATAATGTAAACTCATAACCTGGTCAAGTCGATTCACACAGACAGCTTTAACACCAGTGCAAACACAATGAATAAATATATTCAACATCAATAAAGCCAAGCTGAAGTTGAAAAGGAACTTGGAAAATCAAAAATCCTGTTGTTTGGGATAAATTTTCTCCAGCGGATTGAAAGCCAGCTTTGGGGGCAGCCCACAAAGAGAACAGATGGCTAGAGATATGACCACTGGCTCACATTGGCTACTTCAGGCCTGCTAGGAAAAACTTAGAAAAGAAAAACCATAATAAGGCTGGGTTTATTATATTTCACTTGTAATTCTTTTATTTTGGTGAGATATTCTTTCCTTTGACTTGACTACACAAGTAACATGTGGTTTTGTTTATCATGTTGTGAAAGGAAAGAAAACTGGAACAGAGGTGCAAAGCACAGAGGGCAGTGGTGTGAGATGCTTTGTTCTACACTGACATGAAATCAAGTCCCCCAAAATACATGAACACCATAAAAACACAGTCTCCATAAAAGAAACATTTTTCTCCTAATATTAAACGGGTCTTTTCCAAGTTGTCTGCAATAAGCCAGTATGATTTTTATAATCACTTTTATACAAAGAACTTTTAAAAATCTTGAATGGGTCTTCCTTCTTTGCTTCTTTAACTTCTCAACAATGTATGCAGACAACACTGCTGAAAAAGCTCTTGATAGTCAACCATGCAAGTCACTGAATTCCTTGATGACAATATCAGTGCTTGAGAGATTCCCAATGGCTGTGGCACTGTGTAGAAGCATCACTTCGATGTCGTCCCCTAAGTGACACAACAGCAGCAATTTGCAATAGCTCTTCTGGATTCAGCTGACTAAGAGCTTGACTGTCACTGACACAGCAGACTAACACTTCCTGCCTGGAAATGCCTGTAAGGCTTGACATTTGGCCATTCAAAGAGAGACTACAAGAGAAGCAAGTGGTCAAAGTAATAGTGAGAACAAGAATAAGACTCCATCACGTTGGTTGTTGTGGTGCTTTCCTTGAAAGAATAATACTTTGCTCTCGAGAGACTTCCAGCCTAAAAATAAAGAACACAAATAGGAACACACGGTCCAGAATAGATAGAAATATTCAGAGACCAAAAAATAAATATAAGTTAACTTTTACTCAATATATTAGGCATATTATCAATAGGATTCCTCAAGACAAGCCGTCTCTCATTCTCATTAGCTCCCAAAGAGTCAAAAGGAGTTTGCTCCCAAAGAGTCAAAAGGAGTCCCAGCCCCATGCCTTTTCCAAATGCAAATTCATTCCAAACTAGGGAGCGCTAGCTGGGCAGAACTGCCTCCCGTGAACCTGTGTGTAAAATGTAAGATTCTGTCGACTTTTACTCTCCTTTTGAATAGCAGAACGATACCCCCTTAGCTTGAATTTTTTTGTTTCACATTACCATTATATATATTCTTCATTTTTTCAGGTTATCAACTTTTTGTGCATGCAGAGTTATATTAGAAGAGTGAATGTATGTCCACTCTTTTAACATGGCTTGAGTGTACTTAGTGGTGAATTCCTGAGCACACAAGTTTTGTGTGAATGAGAATAATGTTTAGTGTCCCAGCTATGCTGCATAAGGTTAAAACATGTTTGATCTGGCAGACACAAGCATTAAGAAGAAGGCAATAATTAGTGCCAGGCCCTGCTTGGAAATGCTATTACTAGCCTATTTTCCTTCCAGTGAGTTATATTGCAACATGCACTGAATTTTGACAATAGGTTATCTCAAGCCTATATGAAATGCAAAACCATTTTTTTCTATAAGAGATTTTTAAATTGCTTAGGAAATGTCTCTGGAAATGGATTGGAAAGACCCTTTTCTAAACTTGCATAAATCCCAATTCTCGAGGAGCTTTCTAACGAGCATTCTGGAGGGCAGCTATATGTTATAGATTCTGAGAGCAGATCCTTGAATAACACTCCTGAAGAGCAGAGGCAATACACACAGACCTTGAGAACAAGAGCAAAAGAGGGAGCTGCTGCTCCCAGTAAGTGTGTCCTAAAGCCATTGAGTTTCCCAGACTCTCTCCCCAAACTAATGCTCACCTAGGGAACTTTAGTTCTACAGGTGTTTCCACTGAAGAGCCTGAGAAACATCATAAGTTGCAAGTGATCAGAAGATCGATACCCCTTAAAGGGCAATGGATAGACTGGGTGAGAACAGTAGGGTATATTTAAACAAAAGGGTCTGAGGGATATGCTCCTTACATCAGTGGAGGACTTTCCAAAAATTGTGTGTGGTCTGTACCATGTTTTCCCAATTTATTAGTGCTGTTCAAATATAACAGTAGAATCAACTCAGTGTGTGTGCTGGAAACTCCAGCCCCTTTTCCAAAAACACCCTCTTGTTGACACCTCAGACACTGTCATTCTAATCAGTCATATTCCAGACAATAAAATGGCAGAGGAAGAGAAAGAAAAAAAAACCTATTGCTCAGAAACCTAACCACTACTAAGCTCAACACCTCCAAATAGGGTTCTTAGAGTTACCACCTCCATCTGAGCTGAACCACCCCAACCTGGGGCTCATCCTGCATGGCTGAGTGAGGACCTTTTCAAATGTCACATCAGAGGACACATCAGTTGTCTTCATTTCTTCACCTCCCTCTCACTCCTCAACTCATTCCCATCTGGCCTTATTAGTCCACACTCACTACTCCACCAAAACAGCTTTTACTAAGGCCACCAAGACCTGAGGTGACCATGTGTCCAGACCTTGTCTTACTAGATTTCTCAGCAGCAGTTGACCCTGGTGACCACTACTTCTCCCTCAAAGCCCTCTCTTTCTTTAGTTGCACTGGCATCACTCCCCTGGTTTTCCTCCCAGCTCTTTGCTGTTCCTCCTCACTCTCCCTTCATAGCTCTTTCCTCTCAGCCTGGCCTTTGTATGTTGGCTTATTCAATAAAAGCTCACTTTTCTTCTCACTGCATATTCCTTCCCTACGACATCTTTTCCACACCCATAGCCAGCACTCTGCACAATTCCAGGAGATGCTATGCCCACCGCAGTCTATGTAACTGGCTCTCCCTCAAGTTGTAAAATGCATGGCTTTGTTAGGTCATAAGGACAGTTCTATCCACTCCTGTGGCTTTGATATCCATCTCTACATTATGGACTGCAAAATGTCTATCTCAGGCCCAGACAACAATGAAAATCAAATCCACATATACGACTGAATACTTGAGATCCACTTGCTCATCTCAAAGGCACTTCAAATACCATGTCCCAAACTGAACCCGTGCTCTTCCTAGACAAATCTTTTAGCATTCCCTACCTTGGTAATGGTGCCAGCATCCATCAGGTTGCCCAACTTAGTGCTTGGGAGGCATTCTTGTCCCCTCCCCCTCTGGCACCATCAACAAATGATCTGTTTCATATTGGTTATCTGTCTCCTTCCACTACGATGTAAGCCCTTTGAATGTTGGAATCTCTCTCACCATCACATCTCCAAAGGTAGAGGGATGCCTATCATATAACATTTGTTGAATGAAATAATAAAGTCCTATTGATTTTATCTATCTCTTAAGTCATCTGCATCAGCACCCAGCACCCTTGCCTAGGTTGCTTCCTCAGGTTTCCCCTCTTTTCTTAGTTATGTCTGTTCATCTTTCAAATCTCAATTCAATGTCATTCCCTCAGGGAACTTCCTCTGATGTCCCAAACTGGGCCAGGGCCCCTTCAAATGCCACCACAGCTCTTTTTACTTGATACTTCTTTCCCTATCTGTTCTCCACAACATTTTTATCTTTTGTCCAACCTTGATCTAAATCATTCTTCCATTTTCTATTCCCTCAAAATTATTTCCTTTCTTAAAAAATATTTTTATTTATTTATTTGAGAGAGAGAGAAAGAGAGAGAGAGCACAAGCAGGGGGAGTGTCAGGCAGAGGGAGAAGCTGGCTCCCCACTGAGCAGGAAGACCCTGGAATCATGACCTGAGCCGAAGGCAGATGCTTAACCAACTGAGCCACCCAGGGTCCTCCCTCAAAATTATTCCTTAATTCATCCAAAAAAAAGTACCAAATCCCAGGTATTGAACTAGGTGCTAAGAATCCCAAGAGAATAAATGCTAATAAGTAGTTCAGAGAAGGAGACAAAGATATGTAAATATATAATACAGTATGCAATATCTACAAAAATAGATCTATATACAAAGAAATTAGAGAGCACAGCAGAAAAAGTGATTAATCCCATCCAGGTGGGGATGGCCAGAAAAGTCTCACTGAGTGGGATTTGCAAGCAGACCTTTCACTCTTACTTCTTCATAGACTATTCCTATATTCAGAGCATTCATGAAAATTGTTTAAGTTTTCAGTGTTTTCTTTTCACCCAGCAACTCTCAAAGTCAACTCTAGACGGTTTGAGTCTAGAAGACTTTGCTATCCACCTCCAAGGCCTCCCCTTTCTGTGGACTCACAACACCCTGAAATGTCTCCATTTTCCTTCATTTCTGCTCACTCTTCCCACCCCATTCTCTCTTTCCTCTTTCTTTAAAAAGTAATCTATTGCACTCACTCCCACTAATGTGTTATAAGTTATATTTTCTTACAATAGGTAAATTTTACAAGAGGCCCTTGAAAGAAATTGCTGGCCTAAGAAATGAGTCTCCATATTTGGGTGGAAGGTCTGCTCCAAACCCTTTAATTTACAACAACAGGCAAGACCTTGTATTCTGCCTGTAAGTAAGGCCAACACTGCCAAAACAAACATGACTTTCCAAGTTTGCTAATTGTGTGTGCTTCTTGGGTTACTTCTTTTTCCAGCATACCTGAGAGCAACTTGAAATGACCATCACACTTGACTTTTGCAAAAGAACATTACCTATTGTGAAAGATATTATATTTCAAGGAAAATCCAACAACACTCAGCTCATCTGTGACATTTGCCTGGACTGCTCTTCCCTACTCTTCGTGCTTGGCCAACTCCTATACTTCATTTAGCCTCTGCTCAAACATCACTTCTTCAAGGAACCCTTTCTCTTCTTCTGACTCTAGCTCTCATGGTAGCCTGTGCTTCCCCTTCCAGAATACTTATACACATGTAATTACTTATTTAAGCTTCACAAAAGATGGGTCTGTCTTGTTTTCAGCTGTATCTCCTGGGCTTAACATAGTCCCTGGTACACAGAAGGTTCTCAAAGCCAGTATTCACTGAATTGAATTGCTCTATCTGTGCCTTCTACATGCTTCTAGTGCTACGACCATCACATTATACTGTAATTTATTTGTTCCCATGTCTGTCTACTTCCCTTCACATTAAATCCCTTCAAAGAAATCATAAATTATTCATTTTTTAATTCCCAGAGCCTAGGACATTGTGGGGCCCTCAATAAATGTGGAAAAGAAGAAAGGAAAGAGGATCAGAGAAAGGCAGGGAGGGAAGGAGGGAAATCTCACTGGTTGACATTTCTACAATTCCAGTAGGGTCTTAATAATATCAAATTTATATGTCTATAGAGAATCACAAAAAACATTGTAAAAGCAGAGAATCAGGCTCTCAGTTTTTGAAGACTCAAAGATTCAGAAAAATTCCAAATTTTTTCCTTTTTAAGATTTATTTATTTATTTGAGAGAGAGAATGGGAGTAGGGGCAGAGGGAGAGGGAGAAAGAGAATCTCAAGCAGACTCAGCACTGAGTGTGGAGCCCGACACGGGACTCGATCTCATGACGCTGAGATCATGACCTGAGCCGAAACCAAGATACGGACACTTAACCAACTGAGTCACCCAGGTGCCCCACAAAAATCCCAAATTTCTTGAGAGTTTATTGAGTGAGCATGTTTGTCAAGACCTATAGCATTCTGATGCCCTCCTTGTGAAAAAAGAAGGAAAACCTAACATTTCTGAGCACCTGCTATGTCCCAGGTGCTTTACATATAGCATAGTTAGTTCAGCAACAGCCTAACTGAATATTCATTGAGTTACTACTAGGTGCCATGCACTTGACCCTGGGGATCAAAGATTTGTTAGTACCCATTTTTAAAATACGACTCCTAGAACTGAACACAATATTACTGTTGTGTTCTGACCAATACAGGCATTTGGGATGCTCTATCTCTATTACTTCAGCCTAGGATTCAACTAGACCATTTTGCAGCTATAGCCTTTGGGATGCCTAACACTGTGCTTATGGTTAATAAACTCTTCTCTAAGACTTTTTAATTTAAACACCCTCAAGTCAGGTTTTCTCCAGTTTGGACTGAGTCAATTGATTTCAAAATCTAAATTGAATATTTTACACTTTTTACTTTACATTGGTTTCACCATCTCTCAAACCTGGTAAAAAATGTTTAATCAAGAATCAAACATATAAGAGTGGCAGCCTAAGACCACAAAATGACCTTCAGCAAGTCTCTTAACTTCTCTGCCAAGGCTACCACGTTGAACAACTTCAGGGACCATTTACCCCACAGCCAAACAGCACCTATACAAACAGCCCCTCCTGGTGTTGTGCAGTGGCCCAGGCTTGGGATCTGCCATTGCTCATCTATAAAATCAATGGGTTGGAACAAAACCTCATTCTGTAATTTGGGGTCACTTACACTTTTGATAAATATTCCTTCTATGCTCTATCCTATTTACTGATAAAATTACTGAATATAAGCAAAATACAGAGGAATATGTGTATATCCCAGGTCTCACTTTGTGTTCTTGAGAGGCTTCTTTAACTAGGTCAACAGTCATCCTTCACTTCCTTTAGAGCACCATAGGTCTTCCAAAGTGTGGAAGACAGCAATTTGCCACTTCCTTGTCACACTGAGGAAAATCCTCATGAACTACAATATATAACAATGTGAAACATATAGTCTGAAAGTCCCTGAAAGAAAAAATGCTGATTGGCAATTCATCTTATCAACCAAGGAAATAAAATAACTAAAAGTTACCTGGCATTGTGATCTATTATGTGCCTTTCTCTTTCAGTTTTGTCTAGGCTAACATCCATAATAGTGAAACATGACTGGTTCATCCCGACAAGGCAGGGAAATGCCATGCAACATAGTGCTGGTAGATGAAACCAATAGTACTATATTTTCTATATTAGGTTACTAATTATATCTCCTGAAAATGGGTAGTAAATTAGGAAATAACTCAATGAAAGGAAATATTATAAGTGTTCTGTTATCTATAAAAGTCAAAAATTAGCATGTGTAAAAGCCCTTCCTGAAATGGGCAAGAGCTTAGTGGGTTCAAAAAACTGAAAGAAACCAGAGTGGTAAGAGCACAGTAGGCAAGGGGAAGAGTGGTGGAAGATAAGCCAAGAGGGACCAGATCATACAGATTTGTTGGCCATGTCAAGGATCTTGGACTTCATCCCAAGTGTGACTAATACTGTTAACCAAAAGTAGAGGAATGGGTTAGTAAATAAGGTTATAGCATCACCACAGACTACCCATCACTGATTTCCAAAGTGTGTTCTAAACACTTATCTGTGGAACAGATGTTTTGTTGTATATTTTTTTAAGTTTCATATTAAAATTAATTTGAAGAAAATGTGTCACAGTCTCATCTTTTATCTTAAAGCAAGATTTCTCAAGAAGATTTCTTCTTTGAGAAATCCTAGATTAAAGGAATTTGTTCACTTTCACAACTTTCCAAACTGATTTGACCTCAGAGATGTTTTATTTTCCCCAAGTAACATCAGTTAAAATCCCAAGAAACTAGCATTTGTGAAACATCTTTTCGTAAATATTGCTATCTAACCATTTTAAAGGATCATATATGGGAAGTCTGTAGAAAAATGAAAAAAATCCCATGATTGCAACTATATAAAAATATGAATGCACATGAAGGTAATTGGCACCTTCTTAGGGGGCACCTGGCTGGCTCAATCGTTAGAGCTTGTGACTCTTGATCTTGGGGTTGTGAGTTCAAGCCCCATGATGGGTGCAGAAATTACTTAAAAATAAAATCTTGAAAGGGGCACCTGGGTGGCCTAGTCGGTTAAACGTCTGCCTCTTGATTTCGGTTCAGGTCATGATCTCAGGGTCTTGGGACCAAGTCCCATATCGGGCTCTGCACTTATCAGGGAGTCTGCTTGGGATTCTCTCTCTCTCCCTCTCCCTCTACCCCTCCCCCCCATGCTTGCTCACTCTCTCTTTCTCTAAAATAATAAATAAATCTTAAAAAATAATAAAATCTTTAAAAAAATCTGTTACTTAGGATGACAGATTTATCAGTAGTTTTATTTCTCTATTAAGTCTTCCTTAATTATGATATTATAGCATTTTTTCAATTAAAAATTATAAAGTAGTAAAAAGTTATGAAAGTCATATTTTTAAAAATGTATTTGAAGTTTTGCCAATTCAATCAATCCATGGGCTGCTTCACAAATTTCACTTCATTAGTGTTTCTAGAGACTATGAAAGCTACATTTTATGATGGAGGAAAAAAAGAGTCATCTTAATACTCGTTCTAATTCCCTTGCTGGCAGGCTGATCTAATTAACATCTCTTAATTGGATGAATTAATTTAAACTAAAACACAGTTTGATTCATACTATGGTTAACTATAGACACCCTTCATGGGATTCATGGAATCCTCTGAATTTACCTTCCAATCCCATTACTACCCATAAAGCCATTTCAAAGAGTATTTCAAACACATAGATCAAAACCTTTTTAAAACTTTGGTGTTGGGGCCAGAAATTAAATCCTGTATTTTCATTCATTTATTCATTCAACAAACATTTACCAAGAGCACTAGACTATGGCTAAGAATATAAAAACTTTAAAAGACAAAATCCTTACCCACAGTGAATTCTCAGCAGGTAATACAGACATGCAAAAAAAAAAAAAAAAAAAAAAAGGCAATAAAGAATAAATAGTCTGATTTTGTTATATATTGGCATACTGTTAATACAAAAAAGAGAGGTCAGTCCTTCCCAGAATCAGGAGAGTGGGTCAGAAAGGCTTCAAAGAGGATGAGATGTATGAGCCACATCTTCAAAAATGAGCATGAGTTTGCCAGGCAAATGAGGTTGGCAAATCTAGGCAGAGAAGAGCCTGTACAAAGCATAGATGTGTGATCCAGCACAAGTATCAGTTGGGACACAGTAACAGGGCAGAGTGAAACCTTCCATAGATCCATCAAATAAGATAAAAATTAAAGTAACAATAGATTTGGATTTTAGATGGCAGCACCCACTATAAAGCAAGAGCTGACTCAGAGAACTAAAAGGAAGTGTTCAAACTGCAGTCAATTGAAGAGTGAATGAAGGTGTCAGGAATCATACTCAGTAGACCCAGTCATCTATGGGGTAACATTTTGACAAATGATAATCTTAATTCATGTAATAAGTTAGTGTTTATGAGGGGATTCTGTAGTGCATATAATGATAACAAAATATACTTTGTAACTCTGGACTTCTGATGTGTAGCACTGACAGAATATAAAGTATAGATAATTCTTATGATTTCAACCAGTTCATCCTTTCACTTCTTTAAAAACAATAGCACCTGATGAAGCAGTCCAGGATGGCAGCACAGGAAGATCCTAACTCCCTTTTCCCACAAACACATCACATCTACGGCTACATATGGATCATGTCCTTCTGAAAAAGATCTGAAAACTAGATGAACTGCTGTCCACAACAAAGGAAAAAAGGACCACCTCCAGATAGGTAGGAGAGACAGAGACATGGTCTTCCAAAAAAAACCATCCCCAGCCTGGTGACACACAATAGAAAGGGATCTCACCAGACAGGTGCTTCTCCAGGAGACACAAGGGCTGGTACCCCACACTGGCACCCACAACTAGAATATGCACCAAACAGATGAGCCCCCAGAACATCTGGCTAGGCAAACCAACAGGGCTGATGTCTAGGAGTCCCAAACTGCTATAGGAAACTGAGATTCCCCTCTTGAAGGGCTCACCCCAAGACTCAGCAGAAAACAGCAGTTTGAAAAGCACCTAGATTATATTAAAGCAAGTTTGTTTGCTGATCTGGGAGCATTGGCTTGAAGGGTGGGGGACAGTTGAGATGCTCCCCAGAGATGGGGGCACTGAAGGTCACAACTGTTGCATTCTCTGCAAGTAGTCACAGTGCTTGCTGAGGCTGAAGAGCATGGACAGTTGCAGCATTCCCCTACTTCTTGGATGAGGCAGGAG
Source organism: Halichoerus grypus (assembly GCF_964656455.1). Classification (NCBI taxonomy): domain Eukaryota; kingdom Metazoa; phylum Chordata; class Mammalia; order Carnivora; family Phocidae; genus Halichoerus; species Halichoerus grypus. Next base: position 59,297,559 of record NC_135715.1, on the reverse strand, counting down.
AGGACAGTCAGTCACAGTGTTCTCCTGCTCCCTAGCTAAAGTCTCCAAGAATGGGCAGTTGTGACACTCCCTCAACCCCTAGCTGGGCTGATGAGTGTGAACAGTCATGGCATTCTCCCACTCCCAGCCTAAAGCTGCACACATGCACAAACAAAGCACTTTCTCACTGCATTGCTGCTGCCTACATGCATAGTCATTTTCCCACTGCCTTTCTAAAGCCAGTGAACATGTCCCACCCTCTACACTCTCCAGCTGCCTTGCTAAAGTCAGTGGGTGCGTGCAATTCCCACAAAGGTCACTCCTGAATCACCTGGCCCTGGTGGCCAAGAGCACTAGCATTCCAGAGCTCCGTGGGACTGTAACAATTGGAAAGACAGTTCTTGGCAGGCCATCACACCCAAGGCACTGCACAAATAGCAGACTGAAATACAACCCAGTGTTCCTGTGAAAAAGGCCTATTGACTCAGACTATAGCTTCAGCCAGAGGGACAGGCTTCAGGTTTCCCACACATCTAGAGGCTAAGTAGGCACTCCTAGGGAACTTAAGCAGGGAGACAAAATCTTTGCACACCCCTTTGGCCTCACTGCAGCTCAATGAGACTTACCAAAAAAAGGTAAAAAGTTTTAACATTCATAGAGCCCTGATTCTTGCAATTGCCACCCAGGGTACAGATCTCCTGGTCCAGATTTACTGGTCTGAAGGCCGGCAGGAATTGTGATTGCAGCCCCACATGACTATATATATTTGCATACTTTAAAAGTTACTGCCTGAGCGTCTGACTTCCAATCAGCCTGAAAATCAGTGCTAAATGATATTCCTCTCCTTGGATCACTGACAGGTCTTGGCACAACCTCAACAACAGAGGCATATCAAGAATAAATCAGGTTATTAGACAATTACACAATCACAAAGTTCAAGAGACAACCAAGAGCTAGGGAAAGGTTGAATGAGAGGATCATCACCTACATAAGGCCACTCCAAAACTGAGAGAGGTAGCTGTTTAACCTAATACATAGAAACAAACACAGAGAATCAAGCAAAATGAGGAAACAGAGAAATAAGTTCCAAACAAAAGAATTTTAAAAATCTCAGAAAAAGTCCTTAGTGATATAAAGATAAGTAATCTACCTGATAAAGAATTCAAAGTAACAGTCATAAAGATGCTCACTGAATTTGGGAGAATAACGCATAAACACACAGTGAGAACTTCAACAGATAGAAAATATAAGAAAGTATCAAACAGAAGTCACAGAGTTGAAAAACATAATAACTGAACTAAAAAACACACTAGAGGGATCCAATAGCACACTAGGTGAAGTACAAGAATAGTTCAGTGAGCTGGAAGATAAAGTAATGGAACTCACCCAGACATAGTAGCAAAAAGAAAAATGAATTTTAAAAAATGAAGATAACTTAACAAACCTCTAATACAAGATCAAGCAAAATAACATTTGCATTATAGGGGTCACAAAAGGAGAAGAGAGAGAGAAAGTGGCAGAAAACTTATTTGAGAAAATCATGGTTGGAAACTTCCCTAACCTAGAAAGAAAACAGACATCCAGGTTCAGGAAACCCAGAGAGTTCCAAACACAATGAACCCAAAGAGAGCTACAACAAAACACGCTATAAGTAAAATGTCAAAATTTAAAGAATCTTAAAAGCAGCAAGAGAAAAACAAATGGTTACATACAAGGAAAATCCCATAAGGCTATCAGTAGATTTCTCAGCAGAAACTTTGCAAGCCAGAAGGGAGACTTAACATATTCAAAGTCCTGAAAAGATAAAATTTCTAACCAAGAATACTCTACCTGGCAAGATTATTATTCAGATTTGAAAGAGAAAGAAAGAGTTTTTCAGGCAAACAAAAGCTAAAAGGAGTTCATCTCTACTCAACCAGCCATTCAAGAAATATTAAAGGGACTTCTTTAAGCTGAAAAGAAATGGTACTAATTAATAACAAGAAAACATACAAAAGTGAAAATCTCACTAGAAAAGGTAAAAATATAGTGAAAATAGTGGATTAAGCACTTACAAACCTACTAAGAAAGTTAAAAGACAAAAGTAGTAAAATTAACTAAAACTATAATAATTAGATAAAATACATAAAATAAAAAGACGTAAAAAGTGGCATCAAAAACATAAAATGTGGGGAGGGGGAAGTAAAAATGTAGAGTTTTGGAATATATTCAAATTTAAGTTGCTATCAACTTAAACTGTTACGTGCATAGGATGATATATGTGAACTTCACGGTAACCACAAAGCAAGAACTTACAGTAAATGCACAAAATAAAATGAGAAAGGAATCTAAATATAATACATAATAATCATCAAACCAAAGGAAAGAAAGAAAAAGAAAGGAACAAAGGAGAATTACAAAAACACCCAGAAAACAATTAACAAAATGGCAACAAGTACAAACCTATCAATAATTACTTTAAATGTAAATGGACTAAATTCTCCAATCATAAGATACAGAGGGGCTGAATAGATTAAAAAAGCAAGACTCATCTATATGCTGCCTGCAAGAGACTCACTTCAGAAGTAAGGACATATACAGACTGAAAGTGAAAGGATGGAAAAAGATATTCCATGCAAATGGAAACCAAAAGAAAGCTGGTGTAGCTATATTCATATCAGATAAAATAGATTTTAAAACAAAGACTGTAATAAAAGACAAAGAGAGGCACTACATAATGATAAAGAGGTCAATCCAGCAAGAAGATACAAGATTTATAAATATATATGCACCCAACATAGGAACAACAAAATATATAAAGCAAATATTAACAGACCTAAAGGTAGAAATTGACAGTAATGCAATAATAGTTGGGAATTTTAATACCTCACTTACATCAACAAATAGATCATCCAGACAGAAAATCAATACGGGAACATTGGCCCGTTAAATACACACTAGACCAGATGGACTTAACAGATATATACAGAATATTACATCTAAAACCAGTAGTATACATTTTTCTCAAGTGTACATGGAATATTTTCCAGGATCAATTGCCTGTTTGGCCACAAAACAAATCTCAATAAATTCAAGAAGATTCAAATTATATCAAGCATCCTTTCTGACCACAGTGGTATGAAATTAGAAATTAATTACAAGAAGAAAATGGGGAAATTAAAAAAAAACATGGAAATTAAACAATGTGTTACTTAACAACTACTGGGTCATAGAAGAAATCAAAGGAGAAATCAAAAATATCTTAGAGATAAAAGAAAACAAGACAAGGATGCCCACTATCCCCACTTTTATTCAACATACTATTGGAAGTCCTAGCCATAGTGATTAGACAAGAACAAAAAATGAAAATCATACAAGTTGGAAAGGGAGATGTAAAACTGTCACTATTTGCAGATGACATACTATATATAGAAAATGTTAAAATTAATAAAACTAATAAATTCAGTAAAGCTTCAGGATACAACACTAATATACAGGAATCTGTTGTGTTTTTATACACTAATAATAAACTATCAGAAAGAGAAATCAAGAAAACAATCCTAGTTACAATCACATCAGAAAGAATACAATACCTAGGAATAAACTTAACCAAAAAGGTAAAAGACCCACACTCTGAAAATTATAAGATATTGATGAAAGAATTGAAGAAGGCATAAATAAATGAAAAGACATTGTGTTTATGGACTGGATAAATTAATATTGCTAAATGTCCATACTATCCAAAGCAATCTACAGATTCAATGCAATCCTTATGAAAACTCAAATGACATTTTTCACAGACCTAGAACAAATAATCCTAAAATTCGTATGGAACTGAAAAGACCCCAAATAGCCAAAACAATCTTAAGAAAGAACAAAGCCAGAAGTATCACACTTCCTGATTTCAGAGAGCTATAACAATTGATTTCAGAGTTATGGTAATCAAAACAGTATGGTACTGGCACAAAAACAGACACATAGATCAATGGAATAGAATAGAATTGAGAGCTCACAGGGAAATGCACAAAACAGTATGGAGTTTCCTCAAAAAAATTACAAATAGAGCTACCAAATGATCCAGGTATTCCACTACTGGGTATCTACCCAAAGAAACTGAAAACACTAATTTGAAAAAAATGTATGCACTTCTCTGTTCATTGCAGCATTACTTACAATAGCCAAGATAAGGAAACAACCCATGCATCTATCAGTGGATGAATGGATAAAGAAGATGTGGTATATGTATACAATGGAATACTACTCAGTCATAAAAAAGAATGAAATCTTGCCATTTGCAGCAACACGGATGGATCTTAAGGGTATTAGGCTAAGTGAAATAAATCAGATAGAGAAAGATAAATATCAAATGATTTCCCTTATAGGTGAAATCTAAAAAAAAATAAAATAAAATAAAATAAAATAAACCCAGACTCATAGATACACAGAACATATTTATTGGTGGTTGCCAGAGGGGAGGGGAATTGTGGGTGGACAAAATTAGTGAAGGAGATTAAGTACTACTAGCTTCCTGTTATAAAATAAGTAAGTCATGGGGATGTAACGTACAGCATGGAGAACATAATCAGTAATATCAATAATATTGTATTAACTGTGCAAGGTGATAGATGGTAACTAGACTGATTATGGTGACATTTCACAATATATACAAATGTCAAATCACAATGTTGTACACCTAAAATTAATATAATATTGCATGCCAATTATACCTCAATAAATATAAATAAATAAAAATTTAAAAATAGAAAGCCCATAGAGAGGGATTTCAGATTTCATAGAGAGGGATAAATAGGCAGAACACAGAGAATTTCTAGGGAAAAAAAATAGCACTTAATGACAGGTTGTAGATAAATCTTGATATCCTCAAATGAAAAAAGGGGATTTATTAAATCCACTTTGAGTACAAAGACTCCTAAAGTATGTGGCAAGGAAACATTATGTTCTGAGATCTTCCATGAAACAAAGAGAAGAGTGATGTGTGTCCATCATGATGCCATACTGTGAATTGTGCAGCAGTGTTTCTCTAAGGGCTCCAGAACACTTTGCATGTATGTTTACTCTCATATGAAGACAGTGGTCTGTTGCTCACATTCAAACAGAGGTAAAGAGGTGACATTATAAAAGTGCAAGAACTGCAAGAGATCTTAAGCATCATCTATCCAACCTCTTCATTCGGTGGATGATAAAACAGAATCAGAGAGGTTAAGTAAGTTGCCCACAGCTCACATAGTGAGTCAGAGGTGAAAGCAAGACTGCAACCCAAGATCCCCACTTCAGTAGTCTGGTGTGTTTGCTTTCACTGCACCCTCCTGACCTGTCCCAGAGGCCAAAGCAAAATCAGAAATAAAACTAGTAAGTCAGTCAACAGTTGAATCAACAAGACTGTGATCCTTTCACCCCTTAGCATGTCCCTGAGCATGCATTTTATAGTGAGCATGTGGGAGAAGAGGGACACTGTGAATACCTGCTACATGCTTGGCACTTTGCTGGGTGCTATATGCACACTCACAATACATGATGCAAAGTTATTCTCTCATCATTTCATAGTCACTGAGTAAATAAATATTTCCTAGGGAACCATTATGTGCCAAGGACATTTCTAGGCCCTAGAGATCATGCTGAACAAGACAGAGTCTTTTCCTTCATAGAATTACACTGTAGTTGGGAGAGACAAAAAATAAACAAGTCAACTAATGAATACACAAGAGAGTAGTAAATGCTAGACAGAGAAATAAAATGAAGTGATACAATGAAGGGTGACAAGAGGGTAAGTGGGAGAGTGGACACTGCCTCATCTTGTGTGGTCAGGGAAGGCCTTCTCCAGGTCTCCTTCTTACTAACTGCGAAAAAGGACATGCAATTGGGCACCAGGCATGAACCTTCACATGAGAAGGCATGAAGACGGCCTAGAACCTGATGTCTAGGGGTAAAACCAGGTCAGAAGTCAGGCAGGGCATGTGTGAGCATGTGTCTGAAGGCACATGGCTGTCCAAGTATCACCAACGGAAGTAGGAGAAAATGGGCTGAGGGCAGTTCAAAAGAACTTTCTGTAACAGTTTGCTGCTGTTTCCTTTGGTTTTTATTAAGCTGAGCTACTTAATATGCAATGGTTTTCACCCTGTGGCCTTCATTCCTCAAGGCTCTAATAATATTCAATTGACCCCTTCTCTCCACATGACTCCTTTCTTCTTTTAACTGGATGTAACTGTTTCATAACCAATGGGCTGAAGTAAAGGTGATAGGGATGACTACCAAGACCCCCATGCTAATCACAAGAATTTCCTGGACCAAGACAAGTGGGACAGAATGGTAGAAATGCTGCTCCAATGGGCATTCCAATAAGCATAAACAGATTGAACCCAAAGCGAGTGCAATACCATCAGGGCTTCTTAAGGGAAAACAGCAACGAGATGTTGGAATTAATTTGAGGCCTCTGACATTGACAGGGTTGGAAGCAACACAAAGCTCAAAAAGTCAATCTGCTCTGGGAATGTTAAAAGGAAACACTTGTTTGGAACGAATTTTTAAGTGTGAAAAAGAAAGACTATTTTTCGGTGGAATTTGTGAGCAGTGAGTCTGACCACACACTTGGGGCTGAGAGATGTATCACTGAGGCAACCGTGGTCCAGCTCCCAGCAGTTTTCATGCCCAGCACCCAATTGAGAAATTGTGTGCTCTGATTCATGTTTGCAGTGTGCCAAATGACTCCACCGGGAGTGAATCCGACTCTCAAATGCAATCTCGGTCTAATTTCCATTCTTCCTTCTCCTCGCCCCAGCATTCCTTGTTTCTGCATTCCATGGTGATTGTGTACATTTTAAGAACCACACACCTTGAGTTTAACTGTTTCATAAGTCACTTCCTCATTCTCCAGTGGTAAATATAAGTTCACATGGAATGCCACACTTCAGTGACAGGGTTCCAATTGAATCCACTAGACCATACTTCCTGTAACACATCCCCAGACCAGATTAAAGTCAACAGGCTAAAGGACTACATGCCTGAGGCAAGTCTACCCACTGCATGTCTGAGCTAGTTGTGGCATGTTTTATGACATCTCTCCCTATTCTTGGCATCTGGATGGACACTCAGTCTTTTATTTGCCTTGTTGGTGTGGAATTCAGGAACATCTTGAATCACTGGGGAGAAGATTATATGCTATTTTATCTTCCTGGGTAGATTTTCCTACCACTGCACCAAGCACCAACGAGTCCTAAAAAGTGCTCTTCTTGTGTTCATTAAAAACATCCAGTCACCTCCCAAGTTCCATCATCCTACTATACCTGTGACAATCAGGTGACAATAATACAAGCACCTTAAGACACTGAGTTACAAGAGGCAGGCTCCCAAGACTAGGGAAGCAGAAGTACATCTGGGAAACCTCTAGCTGCACAGAGCTAAGGATGCCTTTCCATTCTGAAACCTCCAATTCCTATCCCTTGATTTGCTAATCCAGGAACGTAAAATTCTCCTTTGCTTCTCAGTGAAAGCTCCTAATAATGTATTCTATATGATCATTGCCCTTAGGATGGTTAATTTTCCACTTAAAACCAAGGCAACTTTGCCTTCATAATATTTAAATGTGAAAATTCTTTGCCCTTTGAAGAGATTAGAGACATAAATTTGGAAATGATTTTTCCTAATAATTCTCATTGGGGGGGATGTTTTTTTAATACTTTAGATTGTATTTACAATGTTTAGATTTTAGTATATTCTTTAGATATAAACATGATGTTTCGGGTAATCACTGAAAATTGCCTCAGTTCAACTTTTTTCAAAGTTATAAAGGAAACTTTAAAATTATGAGCTATACAGATGATAAAAATTACATGACATAGCATTATACATACAATATATATAAATATATGAGCAATACCTATAGCCTAAAAGTTTAAAGTTTAAGAGATCATATATTTTAAAATTTTGTGGCTCACCTTGTAATCTAATTTTTTTCTTATTTCAGATTGCCTGGATCAAGGACATGGAATTAAGAACCATGATTTTACATAACTATATATAATATTCTGTAACATATAGGTAGTAAATTGCATGTTTTGTTTTATTAAACATAATGGCATATTGTGCAAGATTAACAGATATATCACCAATCCTCATTATTCACACATTCTGTATTTGCAAATTTCCCTATTTGGTAAAATTTATTTGTAACTCCAAAAGCAATACTCAGAGCCCTTTCATAATCATTTGCAAACATGAGGAGCAGTAAAACTTTTGAAACACCTGATGCACACATTCCCAGCTGGGGTGGAACAAGGCAACACTCTGCCTTCTTGCTTCAGCTCTTATAGTATAAACAAGTGTCCTTTTCACAGTTACTTAGTGTCACGTTTTCCAATTTTTGTGCTTTTTTTTGATAATTTCACTGTTTAAAATGGGCCCAAGCATAGTGTTGAAGTGCTGTCTAGTGTCCCTAAATGCAAGGAGGCTGTGATGTGCCTTACAGAGACATAACTGTATTAGATAAGCTTCACTCAGGCATGAGTTTTGGTGCTATTGGCTGTGAGTTCAATGTTAATGAATCAACTGCATATTAAATAAGGCATCTAAATAGAAACATACAGAAAATAAGGTTATGTATTGATCAGTGACAAAAATGTTGTGACCAGAGGCTGGCAGGAACCAAACCCTATACTTCCCCTAAGAGCAATGGTTCAGTAGCCACTAATCCAGGGTTCACAGTAACACTACAGAACAGAACTCCCATTCCCACTTCAAAAGCACAAGTACCATGACTATGGAGTTCTCGTTCCACAGAGCATAGCTTAGTGCTATTAAAGTGGTTTCTTTAAGACGCTTATCAGATGGTGTTTCCCAAGGGGCAAGGGGCCAGGAGGAAAGAAGTGACCAGCAACCCTGGGGGCCTGAACAGGATTTCTACAGAGGGAAGCCCTCGAAGCCAGAACTGTCATGGGAGGAGGAACCCAGGGCAGCTCCCAAAGGCTGTGTCCCATAAAGAGCCATGTCAGGACTAAGGTGTGCATTCTGTGGCTGGTTATTGCACCTGATTAGGGCAAGATGAGAACGGGGAATCGAAGAGAACCAAGAGGGTCAGAAAGTGAACCAGGCAGAGGCTCAAGGGGAAGACAGGAAGGCAGGGTATGGAGGTACTACTGTATCGGGATTCAGGAGTTTGCTGAGAAGTTAGATATGGGGATTGTGACTTCTGGCCCGGAGGGAGGAAGGTGACAGGGAGTGGACAGTGCTGACAGCTACCTGAGTAACCTCTAAGGGAAGTGGACAAACTTGTCCCCAAGGGTCCTTACAGCACTTTGGGTTTATGAGAGGGTGATTATAAGGAAAAATAGTGCAGTTTGGCAGATCAGCTTTGTTGGTTTTTACTGAAATTCTTGCTTGACATCAGAGTCCTTTAAAGAAAAACAAGTGTCTTTTGGGGACCATAGTTTCACCAGTCTGTAGCAAAATAGTAGTGTTTAGTAATCTAAAATGTCTTTTTACTTTTTCAAGCTGTAACAAAAGGGGATACAAAGTTTAGGGGTTTTTTTAATGTCTGGTTATCTCCAATGATTACAGCCTAGTCTTCTTTTTATTAACTTTCATTATAAAACTTTTCAACCATATACAACAGTAGAGAGAGTCATCTAATAGACTCCCATGTTCCCATCACCCAGCTTCAATAATTCTCAACATTGTAGCCCAGCTTTTTCATCCTTTTATTTGACTAACAGACTTTGCATATACTTTTTCATTCAACAAATAGTTTTGAGCAACTGCCATGTCAAGCACTTTTCAAGTACTAGAGATGCATGAGTGGAAAAAAGAAAATGGGCAAAAAATACTTGCTGTCAAGAAGCTTACATCCGAGTAAGATAAATAATGGCTAATTTTAGGGGCGCCTGGGTGGCTCAGTCGTTAAGCGTCTGCCTTCGGCTCAGGTCATGATCCCAGGGTCCTGGGATCGAGCCCCGCATCGGGCTCCCTGCTCCGTGGGAAGCCTGCTTCTCCCTCCCCCACTCCCCTGCTTGTGTTCCCTCTCTCGCTGTGTCTCTCTCTGTCAAATAAATAAATAAAATCTTTAAAAAAAAAAAAATGGCTAATTTTACTGAAAGCCATGGGACATCACTGTTCTGGACACTTTACTTTAATTATTTCATTTAATCTCACAACAACCCAATGAGGTAGGTACTCTCATTATCCTCTTTTTTACTGATGAGGACAGTGTAATACAGAGAGGTTAGGTAACTTGCCCAAGGTCACACAGCTACCAAATGTAGATGGTGTTCAAACTGATTCCAGAGTCTGTGCTCTTAACCATCACACATTCTGCTTTCCTACATCTCAGTAAATCTTGCCTCCTTCAAAAATCACTTCTCTGCAGAATCCTGGGCTTCTCTAACATAATGAGAATTGTAAGAACAAGGTATATGTTAGCTATATAATCTTTTTTCTCCATTCATATTAACCTCATGGAATCTTTATATTCGAAAAGCTGTGGCAAAAAAATAAATAAATAAAATTTAAAAGCTGTGGCCATTTGTCCTTGGTGGTCCTACTTCTTAAAAGACAAGTCTTTTTGTAGATTCCAAATAAATATTATAGCAAATTAAAATATTTTCCCTTAACTCTCAAAATCCTATATTTTCTCCCTAATATTAAAAATAGCTAACACTTGGACTCTGAAAAACAAACTGAGGGTTCTAGAGGGGAGGGGGGTGGGAGGATGGGTTAGCCTGGTGATGGGTATTGAGGAGGGCACGTTCTGCATGGAGCACTGGGTGTTATGCACAAACAATGAATCATGGAACACTATATCTAAAACTAATGATGTAATGTATGGGGATTAACATAACAATAAAAAAATTTTAAAAATTTAAAAAATAAAATAAAATAAAAATAAAAATAGCTAACACTTGGGGCACCTGCATGGGCCAGTCAGTTAAGCATCCAACTCTTGATTTTGGCTTGGGTCATGATCTTGGGGTCATGAGATCGAGCCCCAGCAGCAGGCTCCTTGGCGAGGAATATGCTGGAGATTCTCTTCCTCTTCCTCTCCCTCTATCTCTCCCCACCCCCAAACCCCCAACCCCGCTCTTGCTCGCTCATGCTCTCTATCCCTCTCTAAAATAAATAAATACATCTTTAAAAAAAATAGCTAACACTTATTGAGCCTTTGCTATCTGCCAGGTTCTGCACTAAGTACTCTAGGTGCCTTCATATAGACTTCATAACAACTCTGTAAGATAAATATTATTATCCCCATGCTATTGATTTAGAAATGAAGGCACAGATTATGTAATCTGTCCCAGTTCACATAGCTACAAAGTGGCAGAACCAGAACTTGACTTTATTCCACATTCTTTCCTACACTAACCCCCACCTCTACCTTAGAGGAATTCTCTACATTATAAAATCCAGAACTCTTTTGATGATTCAGCAGAAATATTTCATATGTATCATATAATAATATTTTTCAAAACAAAGATCTTCAGCTTACCTCTGTCCCACTCTACATGTCAAATTTCATGGAAAAACTTGAGTTAGTTCTCCAAAGAGCCTGGCAATATTCATATTCTGATTAATTATCTCATCCTATTTTATCATTCATGACTGGGGCAAACCAACACATGTGCAGTTTTTATGACTATGTTCTCATATTAAAGGTATCTGAAGAGACAGCAAAGGGACCCAGAACCAGGATAGAAATCACGTACTAAGGAAAACATCCAATAATATAGATCCTATTTCAAGCCATAATGACCAAGTAAGGACTAGTAGAGTGCTTGGCACATAAAAAGTGCCTGCCAATTTTGGTTTAATTAATTAATTTTAAAGTTATATGTGAATAAATCAGACTCTCCTTTTGAAAAGTAGTCTTGAAATCCTATAACAAGCTATTTATGTTCCTGGAAAGGTGGGGTTGTTTAAAATGTTTTAGGGGGTAATAGAAACCTCCCTACCTCCACTCCAGGTAAGGTGCACTACTGGATGTTCTTATACCTCACTGCACATCTTGTAGATCTTAGCATATTGTAAAAATTTGTCTACATGACTTCTGAAGCAAACTATAAGCTCCAAGAAGGTAAAACCTTCTGGATCATGTTCACTGTTGTGCTTGGCATAGTGCCATGGTAATACAAGACAAATCATTTCATTTCACTGAAATGAGTGAATTAATGAATAAAGGAGTGAATAAATGAATGAATGAAATAGGCATCATAGTACTAGACAGGACAATGAGAGCCACCCATCTCATTTTGGCACCATCTTTCCTCAGGCCACAAGGAAGTTCAAGTACTTTCACTCAATCAGGCTTTCCTCAGTCAGGAGGCCCAGCTGTTCTATCATCCTCTCCTTTTTCCTTTTGCTTTCTAGTTTTTGCCTTGAGTTCATCTGTACTGGTCTTAGTGTATCTGTGTTCTCATCTAAACTATGTAAACTTTTCTTTATTAAAAAAAGGCTAAATTAATAAATAAACTCTACATACTCCACATTAACTTATGATGACTACCATGAATCCAAGTTCACCTACTAGAGAATTCTATATGCATAAAGAAATGTTCCAAATCTTTATTTCTGGTCAAAGAACTGCATATTATTTTTACTTTCCCAGAGAATTACCTTTAATGTCATTGAATTTTTCACATATGGTTAGATGATTTTCAGCTGATGATTTGGGAATTACACTGACCCTCAGTTAACCCTTTTCTACCTAAAATTAAATTTTGCAGCTACCCAAAACATTAGGAAATCCAATGTCCCCAAGGGCTTTGCAGTTAAAATCATAACACAAAAGCTTAACATCTATAGAACCCCTCTCTGAATTTCTGGAATTATTTTGTATCATTAATATGAAAAAAAAGAGGGAAGGAAGAGGGAAGGTGATAGAAAGGCATCAGGATCAGGCTTTCCTGACATTTCTCAATATTACTGGCATCTCCTTTTCATTCCTTTCAGTGTAGCCACTGGACCCTGAAGTGCAGGGCAGAGATGGTGTTAGAGAGGACTCCAGGCTGGAGTTGGACCACCCCAGTGAGTGACTCCACTTGGCTTGGGTTCAGGAAGAAACCTCCATCCATGGCCAGGAAATGAAAACTCACCTGACTCAGGTGCTGTAACTCCAGCCATCTCCAGCCGAAACTAGTTTACAGTATTTCTCATCCCTGCTGTTTTACAGAATGCCAGTAACAGGCTCATGAGTAGGGATCCAGGTCCCAACACAAACCTAGGAAGGAGATCATTTGATTCCGGGAATGTCACATAATAGAAAGGGTGATGCGCCCAGAGGCTGAGACACGGGTCCTAATCCCAGTTCTACCACTAACTTGTGTGACAGAAAGTGAGTTCTCTTACCTGTCTGCACTCTGGTTTCTTCACCTATAGAAAAAAGGATACCCAGGGGCGCCTGGGTGGCTCTGTCATTAAGCGTCTGCCTTCGGCTCAGGTCATGATCCCCGGGTCCTGGGATCGAGCCCCACATCAGGCTCCCTACTCCGCGGGAAGCCTGCTTCTCCCTCTCCCACTCCCCCCTGCTTGTGTTCCCTCTCTCGCTGTGACTCTCTCTGTCAAATAAATAAATAAAATCTTTAAAAAAAAAAAAAAGAAAGAAAAAAGGATACCCACCCTGCCAACTTCACCCATATATTGTGAAAACAAATCAACAGATGACTTCATGCTTTGAAAAGTTAAAGCACCTCACAAAAGGTTTCTCTTGTGGGAGCCCCTCCAAGAAGCCCTCTTAGGCAATGAACACCAAGGCTTCCTTCAGCACCACCTCTGTAATCAACCAGGGTGTAGCTGGGAAAGGAAAAAAAAAAAAAACCCACATTAAGTTAATAGCCTCTTCCTCCTCCTCTTCTCCCTAGCAAAAGAAAAATAGTAACAACTACAACTATCACTATTGAGCATTCTATCAAGCATTTGACTTGCTTTGCCTCACTTGATTTCCACAAAACCCCCTTTGGTAAGTATCAATCGCCCCATTTTAAGTATCAGTAAGCATCATTTCATTAATACTGATCATTTTACTGATGACCGATCATTTATCAGTATCAGTAGCCCCATTTTACAAAAGAGACTGAAAAATTATTTTAAACAACTTGCCCTACTAACATATCCTCAGGACTTCCAAACGTCAGGGTTAGGTAGGAAGATATCCCTTCATGTCAGAATTTCAAGCATTGTAGCAAGCTGGTCAGAAAGAGAATTTCTGTTTGAAGATTGGGAGACTCACTTTTCTGAATGATCCTTCAAACTTCCCTTCAGGGAGCACCTAAAGAGTAAGTCAGTTCCAGAGTTCTCACCCAAATCACTCCCAGGTCAGAGAGCCCTGGATTCCAAAATCGAAGTATCCAGCATGATTTAACAAGAAGAGGGGCACATGAGGAAGAGGCATGTGCACAAACAAGCTTTCCTTCCACAACCAGGCATATTTACAAGTGACCACGTAAATTGCGATTTAACGGTCCAGCCTGTGGTATAAAAAGTCAGCAACTTTCACAGTTTTGAAAACTGTGCAAAAAGAGAGACAGGGAGAAGTCTGCTCTTCACACCCACACAGTCTTATACACTTGACTTGAGTGCCCCGAAAATTCCCCTAAGCATTTTTATCGTTACATATCACTTGTATCACTCCACAATTTAGTCAGCCAAACCATATCCTTTTCCAGCTTTAGATAAATTGCCTTTTGACAAACTGCACACAGAGAAAATATCACAACGTCCCCAAGTTGTAATCTCTACACTGTTTTTCTACCGAGATGAGTAAGATTTTCCTATTTAGTTTTTTAAGTACATAAGCAACAGATATATATGTAACATGAGTATCATCAACAGTATATTTACTCACTCTTTCTTACAATGTATTTCAGTTTTATCACTAAAAAAGAGGTGCTCATTTGCCCTTTCTAACTCTCATTATGGTAGATAAAGCGTAAGCTGTATTTTGGGGAAAAAATGAATCCATTCAAAAAGAGCAAGATGCTTTGTCACTATCACCAAATTTATAGTAAACATTTAAACAAATCCTTCAATATACCATAGAAAGGCTAAACTTTATAAACCACTACAAAATGTTTAAGCATAATTCATTTTAGCCAAAGTCAAATAAGAGATCAGCTCACCTTTCTGTGCTATAACAAGGTTTATTTTGAAGAGAATACAGTAACTAATATTTTATTCATCCAGCTATTATTAAACTTAAGTTAATTACTACTCAAGAATACACTTAAGACTAGGATTAGAGGGGCGCCTGGGTGGCTCAGTTGGTTAAACGACTGCCTTCGGCTCAGGTCATGATCCTGGAGTCCCAAGATCGAGTCCCGCGTCGGGCTCCCTGCTCAGTGGGGAGTCTGCTTCTCCCTCTCCCGCTCTCCCCCTCTTGTGCTTTCTCTCTCAAATAAATAAATAAAATCTTTAAAAAAAAAAAAAAAAAAGACTAGGATTAGATGTAGGAAAATACGTACACAGTTCCTGGTGGCCCTATACCATTAGGTTGTTAACACATCAAAAAGGTATTTATCACATAAATAAGTGTATAAAGTACTGTGTCAAGCTAAGGAATGTGTTGTGATATGAAACACACACACACACACACACACAGCTCTGAAAAGATTAGCAGCCACTTGCCAAAGAAATTAGTGGTTACTCTAAGAACAGCAATAGAAACATAACCCTGATACCTGGTACCTAATAGTGCCTGGCACATGGCAGGAACTCAGTATTTGCTCATGGATACTGATGTATTTCAACCCTAATATAAATTTCTTAGGCAGAATTATAAAAATGTTGGGACTTGAGCAAGTCAGAGGCAACAGGATTGAACATTTTTTTTCACATCTCAGTTTTGGTTTTTTTTTTTTTTACAGATTTCCTACTTGAAATTAATATACTACTTCTTGAAATTAGTGTTACACAAGTTGCTGAGTTTATTTTCACATCCTAAAGTACATGAGTTTTACTTTCAGTTTTTAACCTAATGAGACCCATGTTTTGATCAATACACATTAATTCACATAACCCTCTACAAAGCCAAGGGCTTTCAAAATGATTGTACCCTTGTATTTGTAGAGCCCCTTACAGTTATCTCATTTAATGCAAACAACAGCCATGGAAGTGAAAAAGACAGCTTCACTGTCTCCATTTAACACGTGGGAAATGAGCTCAGAGAAGTTGAGGTGTCGGCCAATATCACAGAACGAATGACTGACAAAACCAAACTGGAATCTAGGCCTTCTGGGTTTTCCTCCAACATGCCACCCACACATAGCACAACAAAACTACAACCATAAAATTAACCACAAAGAAACTATTTCTACTATGCCTTTATTCATTCAACAGGTACTTCTTCACTACCTATACATGCCAGGCACTGAGCTAGAAACATGGGAGAAAGCTCAACAATTTTCTGTGTTTTTGCAGCAGTTTCATCTCTTTTTTTCTTCTTCTTCTCCCTGTTTCCAGGACTACCCTAGGCCTTCCACCTTAACGAGTCCAAAACAAACCTGTCAATGGCTTAAAATCATAGCATCCAACTGCTGGTTCTGTGATGAAGGCATCTTGAAGTCCATTTTGGGGGAAAGTTTCTGAAATCTTCCTTGTATCCTCAATCTACTGAATACCATGGGGTAAAGCAGAGACTGTTCTGCTTAGAAAACATGATTCCGTGATATAGAAGGATGATACAGTGAATGCCCCACTGGTTTTTCCCCATGATCTTTTTTTTTTTTTTTTAATGTTTTTAATGTTATGTCAGTCACCATACAGTGATTTGACTCAATCACATAACCTCCTCCCAGTGCCTATCCACCTCTCTGAGTACAGGCGATTCACTGACTCCTCCTCTCACTCACCTCAGTCTGGACATCTAACCAGGACTGTTTATGAAGGTGCTTTCCAGACACCTGAGGATCTCAGAATTTCTCATCCAAAATTTCTCTTTCCTGAAATACTATCATTCAAGTTTTATTCTTTTTTGCTAAATATTGTTCTCTTTGTTCAGTTTGTTTTAAAAATGTAAATGCTCTTAGAAAAACTACTGTGGGAAGTTTCTTTTGCCTTAATGTGAATTTGATTACTATAAGCTATCTAAAAAGGCAGGAAGAACAAGGCACCCACACTGAAACAGGGTCCTGAAAAAGAGAAGCCATGTAGATTTGGAAGCAGAGAGCAGAACAGCAAGGGAAAGACTGCCTCAGATAAATCTACAACTTCACACTTGTGCCAGAAAGAACTCTGAAATAATAGTATATTGTTAAGTAAGGTATATTGTTGGCTCCTGAAGATAGAATATCTATTGGGTAATTTTTCTGCCTTTGGTCTTTTTTTTAATAAAAATTCATTTTTAATGTAAAAATGGAACTCTGGCTTCTATGGAAGAAATGAATTAATTTTTTAGAGTATGAAAATTTCCAGCTACCTCTAAGAAATTTTTATCCAGGTACACTAGCAAATCATCAAATAAATCGTCATCCCCTGAAAGCTTTCCAAACGTCTCCCCATAAATATTCAGTTTTTTCACAAATCCACAATTTAGTCTAAGACCTTGGGACCATCTTTGATCCATTCTGTCTTCTTCCCATACGTAATCTATCACTGAATACTGACATTTCTCCCTTCACACCACACAATTTGTCTTATTCTCTGTGACCCCATTCTTTTCCATTGCACCCCTGGATTATAGCAGTGCCCTCAGGATGAGATTACCTATCTTGAGTCCAGTGGTTCTCCACCTTGGTTAAAAATTTTCTGGGGAAATTTTTTAAATACGTGTACCTGAGGTTTACCCACAGAGATTCCAATTTAATTGGTCTGTGGTACAGCCTAGGCATTAGAGTTTGTTATTGTTTTAATTGTGGTAAAATATATGCAGCATAAAATTTACCATCTTAACTATTTTTATGTATACAGTTCAGTGTTAAGTAAATTTACATTGTATGCAACCAATCTACAAAATTATTTTCATCTTGCAAAACTGAAATTCTCTACCCATTAAACAATCACACCCCATTCTCCCCTCTCCCAGTCCCTGGCAATCATTATTCTACTTTCTGTCTCCATGATTTTGACTATTCTATGTACCTCATATAAGAGGAATCATACAGTATTTGTCTCTTTGTTATTGGCTTATTTCACTCAGCATAATGACCTCAAGGCTCAACTATGCTGTAGGCTGAATAATATTCCATTATATGTGTATACTACATTTTACTTATCCATTCACCCATCTGTGGACACTTGGGTAGTTTCCACCTCTTGGCTATTGTGAATAATGTTGCCATGAACATGGATGTGCAAATATCTCTTTGAGACTCTGCTTTCTATTCTTTGGAGGTATACACCGAGAGGTGGAATTTCTGCCTTTGGCTTTTTAAATGCCCATAAAAGGTGCTGATAATTTACTCTGATGTCAACAAAAAACAAACCATGTATGATTTGGACCCTCCACCCCAATAGATGAGTATCCCCTTCCCAAGGCTTCTGAGTCTGCCATCACCCTTTCTTGAATGTGGACAGTGTGCAGAGCCTCACTCTGCCCTGACTGCCTTGAGGCTGGGCTTGTGCTGAAACACTTATGTATCTTCACCAACATGGAAAACAAGAAGGGGGGAATACACCAGAAGGGGTGGCAGGCATGACCCTGGCACTCTGGGTTTGATGAGTGATTCCCACATCAATGATTTAAGGACTTCAGCATCTGTGAGCCCTGAAGAGATTATTATGGTCACTCTCCAAGTATAATTAAAATTGTGAACAATTTTAGAGTTTAGACTCTAAACAGAGTGTAGTAAGATCCCACCAAGTTCTGGGTTTCTCTATCATATATATCAACCTCAGTGCTTTTTATATACACACATGCACACACATACACTTATATGTGTATCAATTTTTACATGTATAAATCAATTATTAAAACTTTTTCAAAACATTGTTTTCTTATTTGAGGGCCTCCTTCTTGCCAGTTCTTGCAGCCATGTTGACTGTCGTCTGGGTTGCCCAGCACTGTCCATCCCTCTGGTGAGGACTAGAATTGGAATCTACTGGTTCAGGATCCAGACCCAGCACAAGAAAGCCTGAGTAAAATTTCCTGGTCCTCCACATATTTGGCAGGGTCTGAGAGCAGAACGTTATGATATAGTCCTAATGCTTTGTATTGTTTAGGGCACCCTCCCAGACATTACACCACTAGACGCTGAAGTAAGGAGACACTGTGCTTGCACACATTTACAAACAAGCAACCAAAACCCAGCCAGAAGTCACATAGCAGATCAGTGTCTCAGACTGCTGTCCTGCCTCGGACAACTGTCCAGTGCACTCCTGGCATGGATCCTCTCTGCTCCTGCTCTCCCACCTGCTTTTGAAGTAGCGGGGACCAATCTTCCCAAGCCTTTAGCCAACTTCACTCTTAGTAATCTAAGCCCTACAGGAAATAGGAGCTCCAAGCCCTCTTCTCAGGACACTTGTAATCTAGAGGGAAAGAAAGGATGCACATAATGAAAAGAGACAGAAACACAAATTGTTTTGAATATATCGCCACACACAAAACCAGTTGCAGCTGGTACACAAGAGTGGGGGGGGCTGCTGGAGGAGGGGTGGAGTTGGTCAGGAAGAGGTGAGCTTTGAGCAGAAAGGGGTGGAGGAACATGACTCAGAAAGGCATGGTGCACTCTCTTCCAGCAAGAAAAAATGGCTATCATATAGAAAAGTTCCAGAGTTTGAGAAATAAAACATGGAGAAAAGAGGTCTGTAGGTCCAAAGGGGGCAATCTTGCCATGATACATGCCAGTAGCCTAGGCAAGTGCAGGCAATTAGTAAATGTCACTAATCTATGATTGGAGTTTTAAATTTTTTTCTAGAGGTGACCAGAAGCCATGGAGACAGCAGTTCTCTCTTAGGAGGCATACTGGGCCTCATTCTCCTATGAGCCCTAAGAACCAGCCTACCCCTACCTCTGTTTCTCCCAGGGTGGCCTGTGGTAAGGCCATAATTTGAACAGATGCCTCAGTGTAGTAAATAACAGGGTAATAATAGAAAGGACCTGAATAGCACCAGGACAACTGTACATGAAAGAGAATTTTTTAAATCAATCCAAACATCCAAAGAGGATAAGAAAGAAAATCACCTCAAAGGCATCTTTCCCTAGCTTTCAACTCTCCACTAATGTTCTGAAGACTAGGTTAAGTTCTCCAAAAGGACCCTACACTTCCCCCTTCATAAAATTCCTCCCATTTGTGGCTGTTTGTTTTCTGCATGTCTTACACAGGACGTAAGTTTTTCCAGGGTAAGAATCATAACTGTCTTAATCTTGGTCAAATCCCATGTATGTTCCACCAGCCTGGCCCATCTTAAGTGCTCAATTAATATTTATCGATTGATTTCCTGACTTACTATGGAAACTTTAGCAAGTTACATTCCCTCTTTGAGCCTCAGTTTCTTTATTTATCAGTTCACAGTTATGAGCTGTCTCTATAGTCAAAAAGTTTAACCATATTTGTGGTTAGCATTTCCCAAAAGGAAATGGGCTGAGATGAGGCACACCCTAGACAGGGCAGAGCCAGAGGCCCTACCCCAACCCCCACTGTGCTTCATCCCTGGTCCCCAACACCAATCCATGAAGAAATCTGAGGTGGAAACGAAGACAAGCAGAGGACACATGAGAGGTCAGAACCCAACAGGAAAAGGCTCTACTGGGGATTAGGAGACCTGATTCTAGTCCTAGTTTGGCTAGTCCCATCTGTGACCCAGACAAAGTCACTGTGGGCCTCATATTTCCTAATCCATAAAATGACTGGGTGAGCACCAAGGAAAGTTCCCTCCAGATCTAAGATCTTTTTTTTTTTCCTCCCTCTCTCTTCAGAGCCAAAAGTTGCTCAGTCAAAGCTGTGCTTGGCCATAAAAGAGACTAGAGCCCATTATTATTGTTAATATTCCCATGGTCTCCTGAGCTCCAGATATGCACATTTTCTTAGGGGTATTGATGGGAGATTGAATCAAGCAGAAGGCAAGAGACTCAGTTTCCTCTAACCTAAGCCATAGTAAACTACCAGGAAAAAAAAAAAATGTAAGGGCTATGAGTAGGGGAAATTTGGAGCATCAATATAATCCCTCCCCAAGCTGGAATAACTGCACTTTTCAGTTTTTGCATCTGTGTTGTCACTGGGGAATTATCTGGCTGTGTCTGTGTTTTAACATCTGTCAGCTAAATCAGAGACTCAACTGCAAAAATTGTAGGGCTCAGAAGCACCATGTGGTTTTTGACACTCCCGGGATGACACAGGGTCAAGAAAGCAATAAATGAATTGCCATGAGACCCAATATAACATTTTCATCAGTAACACAGCCCTTGTTCCAAAAAGCCTTTGCTCCAAAAAGAAAGAACATGTACCCATTTTCTCCAGAACCATATTTGGAAATTTCAAAGGAGCAGACCATAACAACTAGAAGTATCTGAGATGAACAAACAGCTATTTAAAGAGTATCATGTCTCTAAACATAACAGAATTAACATTGCCCATCAGAATCTACTCCAGGTATGAGTAAGTATCACCTTGAAGCAAGACATATGTGCTTTGATATGTGCTACACAATATTGTAGGTACCCTAGCCAATGGGCATATACTTGTATAGAAATGCTTCCTAGGGTCCTACTGATTTAACCAGAGGTTACTCTTTCAGCTTCCTCTGTTTTGCAGATAAAGAAATTAAGCTAGGAAGTAGTGGAGTGACACATCAGCTCAGACAGCCTGATTGATATTAACACCCACATTAAAAAGCAAAGAATTCTTCGGGCATCTGACTAGCTTAATCAGTAGAGCCTGTGACTCTTGATCTCAAGGTCATGAGTTCAAGCTCCACGTTGGGTATGATGCCTACTTTAAAAAAAATCACAGAATTCTCAAGATTTCATATAAAAATCGAGTCACCAAATCACTCTCATCTGCACAAAGCAAAAGTGTGGTATCAATGTTTCAAAACACCTGGTTGGCCCATTGGCAAATTTACATAGCAAGTCTTCAACTGGGGCAAATGATAGCATTTCTTTCCCTAAAGGGGCCAATTAATACAACCTACTAATTCCAAGCAGGATCTCTTGACTATAAATGTGACAGCAAAAACCTGTAGAAAGAATATAGTCAATTTCTGTAATACATTCCCATTTAGGCTTCCATTTCAAAGGCTAATGTTCACTCAAAAAAAGGTTTCTGGGTCCCTTTGCTTTTCACTAGTTTTGTTTTGTTTTGTTTTGTTTTTTTAATTTTATTATGTTATGTTAGTCACAATACAATACATCATTGGTTTTTGATGTGGTGATCCACGATCCATTGTTTTCATATAACACCCAGTGCTCCACACAGTACGTGCCCTCCTTAATACCCATCACCGGGCTAACCAATCCCCCCTCCCCCCTCCCCTCTAAAACCCTGTTTGTTTCTCAGAGTCCATAGTCTCTCATGGTTCATCTCTCCCTCCAATTCCCCCCCCCCCATTTTCCCCTTCCTTCTCCTAATGTCCTCCTTGCTATTCCTTATGTTCCACAAATAAGTGAAACCATATGATAATTGACTTTCTCTGCTTGACTTATTTCACTTAGCATAATCTCCTCCAGTCCCATCCATGTTGATGTAAAAGTTGGGTATTCATCCTTTCTGATGGCTGAGTAATATTCCATTGTATATATGGACCACATCTTCTTTATCCATTCATCTGTTGCTTTTCACTAGTTTTGAACTCCACACCCAATAGCCACATTTGGCAGAAGGCCTCACTTAAACACTTGCTATGAACTAACCAGAAGCTTGAATGTTTTCTTGCTCTTCCTTGTCCTTGGACAGCAGCTAAAGTTTATTTGATATATAATCGTCACTATTGAGTCCTTATTATAATGCATCCACTTTTGTAAGCTCTTTACACATATTATCTCATTTAATCTTCAAAACAACTTTATGAGTAAGTCCAAGTTAGTCATCCCACTTTACAGATAGGGAAATCAGGGACACAGAGGGATTAGCTTATTCAAGGTTAGGTAACTCAACAAGCCAATAACTGATGGAGTCTGAATTTGAACTCAGATTTTTCTGCACTAGTAAGTAACCTCCATGAGAACAGAGATTTTGGATTTTGTTTTATTCACTGCTATATTCTCAGCCACCTACATGGTACCTGGAATATAGTATGTGCTCAATAAATATCTATTGAATGAATACACTGTACATCCTCCTCAAACTAAGAGAATGACCCAGCATTCCAAGCATCAACTTGAACCAAGAATAAGTTTCTTAGAGGAGCATTCTGGGAGAAACATCTTCATGCAACCCCCGGGCTTTGTGTAAAGAATGCAAAAGCCCATTGTGTCCGCCTGACAAAAGCTGGGAGAAATCCTTTTGACCTATTTCCTCCAAGCTGCGCTCCAAGCCCCCCTTCTCCCAGGCCACCCTGATTAGGTCACTGCTGAAACTGGGTCAGTGTTTAAACACTGCAGTCAGCTTATAATGCTTTAATCATTAAAGTTTACTCTGTCATCTGCACGTTAAAGAATGAAACTACCACTCCAAATCACAACACCCAGAATCTCCTTTAGATCCGTCTTCAGAATCACGATAAGACATAGACTTAGAGTTTGCCTTTAGTTTATCACAAAGTAACTCTTCCAGAACTGAACTGAAGCACATGAGGCCTCACTTCTCCACTCCCACCCTTCATCAGAGGGCCACCTAGCTCCTGTCCTCTGCCATTCTCCCAGGCTCCTTCCTAAATTAAAATTTTGGATTACCCAGACTCCAATGCCTATTCAAAATAAAACCTAAATTACTACCTTATGTTTGGGCAAGTCAACACTCCGTCTGGCATCTCTCATTTCTGTGTGAGATTTGAACAAACCCACCCGACACAAGTGGAAAATTGGTCTTGCATCACATACTCTGTTGGGATCACCACATTTGGAATTCTAGTTTTATTCTCCCACAGAGTCAAATTTAGCCCAACCCTAGAGAACAGTTCGGTGCACTCTGACATTCAAAATAATATTTGCTAAAAAGCGTGGGGGTTTGCAGGCAACTTGAGCTGCAGCAAGAGGCATGTTATTACTGACTCAACTCCTACATGGGTTCCATCTTAGTCATCAGGCACATGGTCACGGGCCTTGGCTTGGTTTCACAACCTCCCCCCTTTTTTTCAATTCAACCTCAGAGAACTCAGGTAGATGTTGTGCAGTTGTTGCTTTGTTTTGTGAAAGCCAAAGAGTAAGCCATCATGGTTATAGTATTTTCTTTTCAGGCAATACCACCAAAGGTGAGACAAAACTGATACACAGGCAAAGTATGCCTTGGATAAATGGAAGTTACGGTACTGCCTCCAAGCTAGAAAGGACTGAACAAGGAAGTAGCAATCCTTAAAATTCTCTCCGACTTAAAACCAAATTTCATAGCTGAACGTCATTCCCATTTGGAATTGTCCCTCCTGCCGCTAGTTTTAACTGTTCACCAACCACACAGGCAGATGTCATGGATAAGGATAATTTCTCTTTTGTAGTGAAGATTTGAACCTCGTTCAGGTTACCTCAAAGAAAAATGAGATTTATTTTAAAGATAAATGGACTAGGCCTGGCTCAGAAACTATCAGGATCCTACATAGTTACTCTCCTCTTTCCCTTTTTAATCACATCTTTCTCTCCACATGAGTTTCATTCTTTTCTCTTTGCCAACCGGCCTCCTTGTCACTTCAGCTTGCACCAGATCAAAATGGCTGCCTCTTAATTCTATTCCATGGCGCTTTTAGCTAGCTGGCCTCGGCTTCAGTCTCCCATTTTCTGATTCTCAAGGGCCCATAACATCTTTGTGGGCCAATGTACACAGGTCCTGGAAATTGGTCAGTCTAGGTTGGAGACTAACTGGTGCTCTAGGCTGGAGACATCCCTGAATGTGAAGTGAAGAGGCCACCAAGGACCAGACAGATGGGGTGAGATCGTGTAGCATAAAACATAATTATTAAGGGTCTGTGGGTGGCCAAGCAACATCTGCTATCTCCAGTACAAATGTTTTTAAATTTTTGTTCTCAGTGAGGGCAAATTTGCTGACAGCCATCATTTAAAATTAAGGTTTCATGTATTTAATACTACTACAATCTGAATTAATCCTCCCTCATTCTTAAAATTAAATTAGACAAATTGGACAAAAACTTTAAAGGGTAAATGTGATCATAATTTGAAAAGCTCCGGGAGTTTTTGATCCCTGCGGAATAATATAGGAACTCCTGACTCTTTCAGAAGGCTCTTTGTCAATGAACATCATTATGTCCCCTTTAGGTTATCCCAACTCCAGCAAGAACCTAAAACATGTAGGATGCACACAGTCTGAAGTAAAATCAATAAACATCGGCTAATGTCTCTCACCACCTCTGTTTTTTATAAGCTGCACCTACCTCCTGCAGCTCATGAATGTTCAGAAAATAATAAGACCGTCCACTGGCAATTCTATCATATTTTTTTGTGTGCCAATTCTTGACACTCCCCCCAATTTTCTTTCTGATATTAAGAATAATGTTTACAATGTGGTTAACAGCATATTCCCAGTGTGAGTGTGGCCAACAGTCGTAAAAGCAAACACCTAGGGCCATCTCTGTCGAATGTGCTTTACAGTACTGGTCCCATGGGATAGAGTAGCCAGTGCTCAGTGAGGGAATTGTAGTATAAGTATCCATTGACCTGCAGCTGAACTTACCACTTGCTGTTTTTCTCTTATAATCTAAATCTGGAAATGTGCTGTCTGGTCAGCAGTGCACTACCAAGTCATTCAGCAAAATGCTCCAGATGCCATAAAAGCGTGCCTGTGTGTTAGAAAATGAACTTGTAAAATATAGTCGAAGGATTGTGTGAAGGCCATATTTCAGACGGCCAAAATGCTTCTGCCGAGACACCTTTGTAATACAGCCAGGCAGCAGCTGTGTGTATTGTAGACGCTGTGGGTGTAAGTCTGTCTACAGAGTCACAGCTGACCCTGCCCTTGGCCTGCCTTGTCACTGAACACCCTCACTGGGACCACGTCCTGAATCCATCTCATTGGGCACTGACAACGGAGCCAGGCCTGCCTCAGAGAGTTCCTTTCAAATCAACACTCTCTTTAGCCTAACTTCATAAGACACATCACTACTCTCCAACCACTGGCATGTGGAAAACAGACACAAATCTTATGTGACAAATCTTATATAATTTGATAAAGAGCAAACCAAATTTTTAGGGGAAAAAATGGTAGCTAGTTCGGAGGAATAATTGTGCTTTAAAAAAAAATACCAGGCATTTTATAATGACATCTAACCTTTTGTTTTTCAGATCAGAGCCTTGGTTTTAATTTATCCCTGGGTTCATTAGTACAGCTGCTGTTTTGCCTTTTGCTTTTTAAGAAGTACTTTGTGTTTTGTTTTGTTTTTAGTAAAGTTACCTGTGTATTTATGTTATCTGTGTCTAGAAATTGTTATCGCTCCGTAAACCTTTTTGTTAATTCCACCTCCTACTTTTCACTCAACTCAGTTGACTTCTCTTCACCACATTCACCCTGTCTAAGCCCCTGTCACCTTCACCTTCAATATTACTCTCCTGACTGGCCTCCCTACTCCACTATTGCTCCCCCAATCCATTCCATACACTGCACTCAGAGTACTGGGTTTTTAATACAAATCTGACCAAAACATCTCAGGCTTAAAAGCTTTCAATGACTTTCTAATGACCCCCCTCCTACTTCTCCAGCATAATCTCACACCAATATTCCCCCTACACCCCCATGCCAGCATCTGCCCACATACCTCAGAGCTACAAGGGTCTTCTTCCAGTTCCTCCCAAATCCTTGCCCCCTTAAGACACTTCACAATACCACTCCCTCTGCCACAAATGCCCATCCCACCTCTTCACCTGAAGTATTCCTACTGGTCCTTCCTCTCAGCTTAAACTGCACTCACTCCTTCTAGAACCTTCTCCAACTGCCAACACAGGTGAGATCCTCTCAAAGCACCCTACTCTTCATCATGCTTATCATCACAATTAGTTCTCGAGTGTGTGGTTTTGTGCTGTGTTCACCTTGGTCTGTCCCAGATGCCTGACATAATAAGCATCTCATCAATACCCACCACAAACGGAGAACATCACCTTTACATGATATGATAGTAGTTCCAAAGAACACCTGAAGTTGTGCACATGGCAGGTTAAGGTGCACCCTGAGAGGGGTGTTTTGCACTGACAGAACATTCTTCCCTGAGTGCTTTCTGTCACCCCAGAGTCCACAGACAGATGATTAACCCTGGTCTGGCTGGGAAACTGAGGTCTGCCTGAGGAGGTGACTGGTGAAACTTATAGCCCAAAACTCAACTGGCCAAACTGTACAGGAAATCATATTTCTAAAGTTAGAAGGAACCTCAAAATTTTAGGAGTTAATGTCTAATAATCCAATAGGCTCTTACTTACAGTTTTCCCTGTTACTTACTTTTTTCTTAATAAACTTCATATTTTAAAACACTTTTAGAATACTGTGAAGATAGTACAGTGAATTCTCAAATACCCCACGAGTGTCCCCAATTATTAATATAATATACTATGTGGTATATTTTTCATAATTAATGAACCAATATTGACACATTATTATTAACTACAAGTCCATACTTTACTCAAATTTCCTCAGATTTTCCCTAATATCCTTTTACTAACCCAGGATCCCATCCAGGATACTAAATTACATTTAGGAGTCAGGTGTCCTTAGACTCTTCTTGGTTGTGACAGTTCGTCAGACTTTGCTTATTTTCGATGACCTTGACAGTTCTGAGGATTACTAAGCAGGTATTTTGTATACTCTCTTAATTGGCACTTTCTTAAATTGAGATATAATTCACATACCATAAAATTCACCCTTTTAATACAATTCAGTAGTTTTTAACACATTCAAAAAGCTATAGAACTGTCACCACTGTCTAGTTCCAGAACATTTTCACCACCATGAAAAGAAATCCATTTAGCAGTCACTTCCTATTTCCCCCTTCGCCCTAGCCCCTGCCGACCACTAATCTACTTTCTGTCTCTAAGGATTTGCCCATTCTGGGCATTTCATATAAATAGGATCATACAACATGTGACCTTTTGTGTCTGACATCTTTCACTTAGTGTAAGTTATTCAAAGTCCATTCATGTAGCATATATCAGCACTTAATTCCTTATTACAGCTGCATAATATTTCATTGTATGCAATGACAGCATTTTGTTTATCTATTCATTAGTTGATGGACATTTGGGCTGTTTCCACTTTTTACCTTGTGAATAATGCTGTTATGAACATTCATGTACAAGTTTTTATGTGGACATGTGATTTCAATTCTCTTGGGCATATATACCTTGGAGTGGAATTGCTAGGTTGTATATAGTAACTCTATGTTTAAATTTTTGAGGAACTACCAAACTGTTTTCCAAAGTGGCTACAACATTTACATTCTCAACTTTTACACATCCTCATCAACACTTGTGGTTGTCTGCCATTTTTATTTTAACCATTCTATTGGGTGTTAGGTGATATCACACTGTAGTTTGCTTGGCATGCTCCTAATGTCAATTAATGTTAAACATCTTTTCATGTGCTTATTGGCCATTTATATACTTCTTTAGAGAGCTGTCTATTCAAATATTTTGCCATTTTTAATTGGGTTATTTGTCTTTTTATTGTTAAAGTGTAATAATTCTTCACATATTCCAGCTACACTTTTATCAGATGTATGATTTGTAAATATTTTTCCCCATTATGTGAGCTTATTTTCACTTTCTTGGTAGTGCCTTTTGAAGTTCAAAATTTTTTATTTTGGTGAAATCCAAATTATCTCTGTTCTTTGTTTGTGCTTGGGTGACATGCCTAAGAAACCATTATCTAATCCAAGGTCACAAAGATTTGCACCTATTTTTTCTAAGAGTTTTATACTCTTAGCTCTCACTTTTTTTTAATATGGTGACTAGCAAGGAAAACTTGCAATAATTAACAAAACTACATTTAATATGAACAACCATTCTGGTGTGAATAGAAAATTCTGTACTATAGGTTCTATTGTATCTCTGAATAATCATGTGAATAATGCGTGAATAAACCTCTCTGAGGTACAAAAACTGTTATAAATTGAGATATTAATCATAATCTTTAGGGAAACCACTAAGAAAATTAAAATATAGTAAAGGACAAGGAATTGAAATGCTACATTAGAAAATATCTACTCAGCACAAAAGAAGGCAGTATGCAAGAACAGAGGAACAAAGAAAATATAACATTTCTATTTGGAAAAAAATAGCTAAATCTTACCTTATGTAAATAAACACTCCAATTAAAAGGCAAAAATTAGGGGGGAGGAGCAAGATGGCGGAGGAGTAGGAGACCTAAATTTCATCTGGTCCCAGGAATTCAACTAGACAGGGATCAAACCATTCTGAACACCTACGAACTCAAGAGGAGATCGAAGAAAAGAAGAGCAGCAACTCCCTGAACAGAAAAGCGACCACTTTCAGGAAGGTAGGACGTGCGGAGAAGGGAATCCGAGGCGATATTCGGGAGGATAGACGGCGGGGGAGGGGGTCTCCGACGCCGCTACCGGCAAGTGACAGAGCAGCAGAGCACAAAATAGGAACTTTTAGAAGTCGGCTCCGCTGAGGGACGTCGCTCCAGTGGCTAAGCGGGGGTGGAACCCTCGTGGGACAGTGTGGTCTCAGGACCCTCAGGGTCACAGAAAGACCGGGGGTGCCCGAGTGCAGCAGAGCTCCCAGGTGTCAGAGCGGGGAAGCCGGCTGCAGAGGCGGAGCCCAGGCGCGGGCTCTCAGCTCAGGGTTGCCATAAACCGTGATCCAGGGCACAGTCAGGCCACTGCTCCTCCAGTAGGGACCCAACAAGCGGCAGATCCGGGGAGACTCACCTTCTTCTCCCGGGAGGAGAGGCGTGGGAGCGCACCGAAGGGATCTGTGGGGTTTGGAGACTCCACACGGGGTCCGGTGCCAGGGATAGAAATGCTTGGTCACAGGCCGGGTGAGCACGGAGTGCGGCCGGAGACCAGGGAGAGGGGAGTGATTGACTGCTTTTCTCTGGGGGCGCACTGAGGAGCGGGGCCCCGAGTTCTCGGCTCCTCTGGGGAGGAGATTGGGAGGCCACCATTTTCACTCTCGTCCTCCAAAGCTGTACAGAAAACTCGCAGGGAACAAAAGCTCACAAGAGCAAACCCGAGCAGATCACCTAGCCCGGACCGGGCAAGGGCGGGGCAATTCCGCCTCCGGCAAAGACATTTGGGAACCACCGCAACAGGCCCCTCCCCCAGAAGATCAGCAAGAACAGCCAGTCGAGACCAAGTTTACCGATCAATGAGAAGGGCAGAACTCCAGAGCTAGGGGAATACTGCACATAGAATCCATGGCTTTTTTTACCATGATTCTTTAGTCTTTCAAAGTTAATTTTTTTTTAATTTTTCTTTTTCCCTTTTTCAACCAACATCTTATCAATCCCTTTTTTAAAAAATCTTTTTTATTTTTCATTTTTAGAGTCATATTCTGTCCCTTCATAGTAGTTAACATTATTTTTGGTATATATATATAAGTTGTTCTCTCTTTAAAATTTTGGGATACAGTTTCTTCTAACAGACCAAAATATACCCTAAATCTCTAGTGTGTGGCTTTGTTCTAGTCTCCTGCCTGATCACATTCTCTCCTTTTTTTTTTAAATCCTCTTCTTTCTTTTTTCAACCAACTTCTTATCAATTCCTTTTATAAAATCCTTTATAATTTTCATCTTTACAGTCATATTCCATCCCTTCATCGTATTAACCCTTATTTTTGTACATCTATAAGTTTTTCTTTCTTTAAAATTTTGGGAGGCACTTTCTTCTAACAGACCAAAACACGTCCAAAATCTAGTGTGTGGCACTGATCTACGCACCAGCCTGATCATATTTGATCATATTCTGTTTTTTTGTTTGTTTCTTTGTTTGTTTTCATCTTTTACTTTTTCTTTTTTTTTTTTCTTTTTTCTTTCTTTCCCTTTCTTTTCCCCAGTTTCAGGTCTCTTCTGATTTGTTTAGTGTATATTTTTCAGGGGACGTTGGGCACCCAAGAATACTACATCCAGCTAGGCTGTCACTGAAAATAGAATGAGAGATAAAAAGCTTCCAGGACAAACAAAAACTAAAAGAATTTGCAAACACGAAACCGGCCCTACAAGAAATATTGAAAGGGGTCCTGTAAGCAAAGAGAGAGCCTAAAAGCAACATAGACCAGAAAGGAACACAGACAATATACAGTAGCAGTCACCTTACAGGCAATACAATGGCACTAAATTCATATCTTTCAATAGTTACCCTGAAGGAAATGGGCTAAATGCCCCAATCAAAAGACACAGGGTATCAGATTGGATAAAAAAAAAAAAACAAGACCCATCGACATGCTGTTTGCAAGAGACTCATTTTAGACCCAAAGACACCCCCAGATTGAAAGTGAGGGGGTAGAAAACCATTTACCATGCTAATGGACACAAAAAGAAAACTAGGGTGGCAATCCTTATATCAGACAAATTAGATTTTAAACCAAAGACTGTAATAAGAGATCAAGAAGGACACTCTAGCATACTTAAAGGGTCTATCCAACAAGAAGATCTAACAATTGTAAATATCTATGCCCCTAACATGGGAGCAGCCAATTATATAAGCCAATTAATAACAAAAGCAAAGAAACACATTGACAACAATACAATAATAGTGGGGGACTTTAACATCCCATCACTGAAATGGACAGATCATCTAAGCAAAAGATCAACCAGAAAATAAAGGCTTTAAATGACACACTGGACCAAATGGACTTCACAGATATATTCAGAACCTTACATCCCAAAGCAACGGAATACACATTCTTCTCTAGGGCCCATGGAACATTCTCCAGAATAGATCACACTCTAGGTCACAAATCAGGTCTCAACTGGTACCAAAAAATTTGGATCATTCCCTGCATATTTTCAGACCACAATGCTTTGAAACCAGAACTCAATCACAAGAGGAAAGTTGGAAAGACCTCAAATACATGAAGGCCAAAGAGCATCCTACTGAAGAATGAATGGGTCAACCAGGAAATTAAAGAAGAATTAAAAAAATTCACGGAAACAAATGAAAATGAAACACAACTGTTCAAAACCTTTGGGATACAGCAAAGGCAGTCCTAAGAGGAAAGTATATAGCAATACAAGCCTTTCTCAAGAAACAAGAAAGGTCTCAAATACACGATCTAACCCTACACCTAAAGAGCTGGAGAAAGAACAGCAAATAAAGCCTAAACCCAGCAGGAGAAGAGAAATAATAAAGATCAGAGCAGAAATCAATGAACTAGAAACCAAAAGAACAGTAGAACAGATCAATGAAACTAGGAGCTGGTTCTTTGAAAGAATTAACAAGATTGATAAACCCCTGGCCAGACTTATCAAAAAGAAAAGAGAAATGACCCAAATAAATAAAATCATGAATGAAAGAGGAGAGATCACAACCAACACCAAAGAAATACAAACAATTTTAAGAACATATTATGAGCAACTCTATGCCAGCAAATTAGATAATCTGGAAGAAATGGATGCATTCCTAGAGATGTATCAACTACCAAAACTGAACCAGGAAGAAATAGAAAACCTGAACAGACTTATAATCACTAAGGAAATTGAAGCAGTAATCAAAAACCTCCCAACAAACAAAAGCCCAGGGCAAGATGGCTTCCCAGGGGAATTCTACCAAACATTTCAAGAAGAATTAATAACTATTCTTCTGAAACTGTTCCAAAAAATAGAAATGGAAGGAAAACTTCCAAACTCGTTTTATGAGGCCACCATTACCTTGATCCCAAAACCAGACAAAGACCCCATCAAAAAGAATTACAGACTAATATCCTTGATGAAAATGGATGCAAAAATTCTCAACAAAATACTAGTGAATAGGATCCAACAGTACATTAAAAGGATTATTCACCACGACCAAGTGGGATTTATCCCTGGGCTGCAAGGTTGGTTCAACATCTGCAAATCAGTCAATGCAATACAATACATTAATAAAAGAAAGAACAAGAACCATATGATCCTCTCAATAGATGCAGAAAAAGCATTTGACAAAGTACAGCATCCTTTCTTGATCAAAACTCTTCAGAGTATAGGCATAGAGGGTACATACCTCAATATCATAAAAGCCATCTATCAAAAACCCACAGTGAATATCATTCTCAATGGGGAAAAACTAAGAGCTTTCCCCCTAAGGTCAGGAACACGGCAGAGATGTCCACTATCACCACTGCTATTCAACATAGTATTAGAAGTCCTAGCCACAGCAATCATACAACAAAAAGAAATCAAAGGCATCCAAATCGGCAAAGAAGAAGTCAAACTGTCACTCTTTGCAGATGATATGATACTTTATGTGGAAAACCCAAAAGACTCCTCCCCAAAACTGCTAGAACTCATACAGGCAGTCAGTAAAGTGGCAGGATAGAAAATCAATGCACAGAGATCAGTGGCATTCCTATACACCAACAAGACAGAAGAAAGAGAAATTAAGGAGTCGATCCCATTTACAATTGCACCCAAAACCGTAAGATACCTAGAATAAATCTAACCAAAGAGGCAAAGAATCTGTACTCAGAAAACTATAAAAAACTCATGAAAGAAATGGAGGAAGACACAAAGAAATGGAAAAATGTTCCACACTCATGGATTGGAAGAACAAATATCGTGAAGATGTCAATGCTACCTAGAGCAATCTACACATTCAATGCAATCCCCATCAAAATACCATCCACTTTTTTCAAAGAAATGGAACAAATAATCCTAAAATTTGTATGGAACCAGAAACGACCCTGAATAGCCAGAGGAATGTTGAAAAAGAAAAGCA
This sequence comes from Halichoerus grypus, assembly GCF_964656455.1. Classification (NCBI taxonomy): domain Eukaryota; kingdom Metazoa; phylum Chordata; class Mammalia; order Carnivora; family Phocidae; genus Halichoerus; species Halichoerus grypus. The sequence goes on along the minus strand of NC_135715.1, from coordinate 59,263,710 downwards.
AAGCTGGCGGCATCACAATTCCGGACTTCAAGCTCTATTACAAAGCTGTCATCATCAAGACAGTATGGTACTGGCCAAAAACAGACACATAGATCAATGGAACAGAATAGAGAGCCCAGAAATGGACCCTCAACTCTATGGTCAACTAATCTTCGACAAAGCAGGAAAGAATATCCAATGGAAAAAAGACAGTCTCTTCAACAAATGGTGTTGGGAAAATTGGACAGCCACATGCAGAAGAATGAAACTGGACCATTTCCTTACAGCACACACAAAAATAGACTCAAAATGGTTGAAAGACCTAAATGTGAGACAGGAGTCCATCAAAATCCTAAAGGAGAACACAGGCAGCAACCTCTTCGACCTCAGCTGCAGCAACTTCTTCCTAGAAACATTGCCAAAGGCAAGGGAAGCAAGGGCAAAAATGAGCTATTGGGATGTCATCAAGATAAAAAGCTTTTGCACAGCAAAAGAAACAGTCAACAAAACCAAAAGACAACCGACAGAATGGGAAAAGATATTTGCAAATGACATATCAGATAAAGGGCTAGTATCCAAAATCTATAGAGAACTTCTTAAACTCAACATCCAAAGAACAAATGATCCAATCAAGAAACGGGCAGAAGAGGGCGCCTGGGTGGCTCAGTTGGTTAAGCGACTGCCTTCGGCTCAGGTCATGATCCTGGAGTCCCGGGATCGAGTCCCACATCAGGCTCCCTGCTCAGCAGGGAGTCTGCTTCTCCCTCTGACCCTCCTCCCTCTCATGCTCTCTGTCTGTCATTGTCTCTCTCGCAAATAAATAAAATCTTAAAAAAAAAAAAAAGAAACGGGCAGAAGACACGAACAGACATTTTTCCAAAGAAGACATCCAAATGGCCAACAGACACATGAAAAAGTGCTCAACATCGCTTGGCATCAGGAAATCCAAATCAAAACCTCAATGAGATACCACCTCACACCAGTCAGAATGGCTAAAATTAACAAGTCAGGAAACAACAGATGTTGGCGGGGATGCGGAGAAAGGGGAACCCTCCTACACTGTTGGTGGGAATGCAAGCTGGTGCAGCCACTCTGGAAAACAGTATGGAGGTTCCTCAAAAAGTTGAAAATAGAGCTACCATACAACCCAGCCATTGCACTACTGGGTATTTAACCCAAAGATACAAATGTAGGGATCCGAAGGGGTACATACATGCACCCTGATGTTTATAGCAGCAATATCCACAATAGCCAAACTATGGAACGAGCCAAGATGTCCATCGACAGATGCATGGATAAAGAAGTTGTGGTAGATATATACAATGGAATATTATGCAGCCATCAAAGGGAATGAAATCTTGCCATTTGCAATGACGTGGATAGAACTGGAGAGTATTATGCTAAGTGAAATAAGTCAGTCAGAGAAAGACATGTATCATATGACCTCACTGATATGAGGAATTCTTAATCTCAGGAAACAAACTGAGGGTTGCTGGATTGGTGGGGGGTGGGAGGGATGGGGTGGCTGGGTGATAGACATTTGGGAGGGTATGTGCTATGGTGAGTGCTGTGAATTGTGCAAGACTGTTGAATCACAGACCTGTACCTCTGAAACAAATAACACATTATATGTTAAAAAAAAAAAAAAAGAAGAAGAAGAAGACAGCAAGAAGGGAAGAATGAAGGGGGGGAATCGGAGGGGTCGACGTACCATGAGAGACTATGGATTCTGAGAAACAAACTGAGGGTTCTAGAGGGGAGGGGGGTGGGGGGATGGGTTAGCCTGGTGATGGGTATTAAAGAGGGCATGTACTGAATGGAGTACTGGGTGTTACATGCAAGCAATGGATCACGGAACACTATATCAAAAACTAATGATGTAATGTATGGTGATTAACATAACATAATAATAAAAATAAATAAATAAAAACAAAAATTTAAAATTTAAAAAAAAGGCAAAATTAACAAATGGATAAAAAACAATAACTTAACTATATGACATCTATAAGACATACTCTAGACTCAAAGATACAAATAGGTTCAAAATAAAAGGATGGAAAGAAATATACCACGCAAACACTCAACAAAAGGGAGCTGGAGTGGCTATGTTAGCATCAAATAAAATAGACTATGAGGCAAAAATTTGTACCAGAGATTTAAAAAAAAGAATAGTTTGTAATGATATAAATGTCAGTACATCAAGAAAAGATAAGAATTATAAACATACATGCACCTAACAACAGTGCCTCAAAATATACGAAGCAAAACCTGAGAGAATTGAAGGGAGAATAGATAATCCAATAATATAGTTAGAGGCTTCAAAACTCTCACTATTGGGAGAAGAACTAGACAGAACACCAGTAAAGAAAAAGAAGACTTGAACAACACTATAAACCAATTAAATCTAACACATCTATAGAATACTCTACCCAGCAACAACAGAATACGCATTCTTCTCAAGTGCACATGGAACATTCTCCAAGACAGACCATATGTTAAGCCATAAGAGAAGTCTCAATAAATTCAAAACAATTGGAATCATACAAAGCATGTTCTCCAACCATAATGGACAGCAGTGTTAAACCAACAAAAAGACACTTGTGAAGCTCACATATATTATGTGGAAATTAAACAACACATTACCATTATGCACTGCATAAAAGCAGAAATCAGAAGGGAAATTAGAAAATACTTTGAAATGAATGAAAATTAGTATACACCATACCAAAACTTATGGGATGCAGCTAAAGCAGTGCTTAGAAGGGAAATTTACAGCTATAAATGCCTATTTTTAAAAAGAAGAAAGATCTTAAAAATAACCTAATTGGAATAGCATAGTTCCTCAAGAAACTAGAAAAAGATGATCAAACCAAACCCAAACAAGCAGAAAGAAGTAAATAAATTTAAATAAATAAAGAAAGAAAGAATAAAGATTAGAGTAGAAATAATGGCGATAAAGACTACAAAGATGATAAAATCAACAAAACGAAAAACTGGTTTTTTGAAATATCAATGAAATTCATGAACTTTTAACACTCGTCTTTGGCTTTTGACAGTTTGATTATGATCTGTCTAGATGTAGATTTTTTTTTTAAGGTATTTACCCCACTTGGAGTTCATTCAGTTTTTTTTATTATTAATATTTGTAGATTATTGTTTTCCCTCAAATGGGAAAGTTTGGAGCCATTATTTCTTATAATATTATTTCTGCCCCTTTCTCTCTCTTCTGTTCTTCTGGGACTTCCATTATGTATATATGTTGGTACATTTGATAGTGTCTCACAGTCTCTGAGGCTCTGTTCATTTTCATCATTTTTTCTCTTTCTTTGGCTCAGACTAGATAATTTCAAATGACACTTTCAAGTTCTCTGATTCTTCCTCTACTCACTCAAATCTACTGCCGAGCCCCTCTAGTGAATTTTTTATTTCACTTATTGTAATTTTCAACTTATTATTCTATACTATTTCAACTTTCAACTTCTATTTGGGTCTTTTTTTTACAGTTTCTATCTCTTTTTAATATTCTCTATTTGGTGAGATACCATTCTCATATGTTCCTTTAGTTCCTTGAACAAACTTAAAATAGCATTTTAAAGCCTTTTTCTAGAAAGTCCAACATCTGGGTTTCCTCAGGGACAGTTTCTATTGACTGCTTTTATTTTCTATGTAATACTTTCTTATTTCTTTACATATCTCATAATTTTCTGTTGAAAACTGGATATTTTAAATAATACAATGTGGCAACTCCAGAATACAATCTTCCTTCTTCCCTAGGGTTTGTCGTTATTGCTGTTTTGGTGGTGGTGATGGTTTAGTGACTTTTCTGAACTACTTCTGTAAGGTATTCTTTGTCACATGTAGCCACTGAAATCTCTGCTCAGTTAGTTATTCAGCTAATAATTAGAGATTTCCTTAAATATCTGCAATCAGTAAGTTTCCCAGTCTTTGCTAAGGGACTCTGTGTGCATTTTTAAGCATGCTTTCAACAGCCAGCCGGGCTGTTTACAACTGAACCTTAGCCTCTATTTTTTGCTCATGCAGAGCCTCAAGATTAGCCAGAGGTGAGAGCTCAGAGGTCTTTCCTGAGTACGTGCACAGTTTGGGCATGCATATAACCCCATACATGTATGTGATCTTTTGGATTCCCAGAAATATGTCATAGCTTTTCAAAGCCCCCTATGGCCATTTAGTTCCCCAGATTTTCCTTTTAAACCTTTTTGGTTAGCCATTGTTTGCCACAACTGTTATTCACTGCTTCACAACTCCCAGGCAGCTGAGATGTCAACATTTATCTCTCACTGTTTTTAACAAACATTCCCAATGAAACAGCTATTCACATTAAGTGAATTCTGACTTAGATCAAATAAAAACAGCCCTGCAAGTGGGGCCTTCCAACGAACCACCAGATAAGTCCATAATGACAGGGCTCTGGGAATGGGGATTTGAAGGAAATTCAACCTCATTCTGCCCTCTCTGGTGTCTACCAGGCTGCTGGTTTTAACTGTGATTTACAAGCTATTGGTTTTCAAGGCTAACGTAGAACTGGGAACAAGTGGAGGGTTTGAATGGGACAAGTTATACACCACAAAGCTCTCTAATCTTACCAAAATTCAGCCATTTTTCTTAAATAAATGTTCCCTGGATTATAGATCCAAGAAGCTCAAGAAACCACAAGTAAAATACACACATACAAACCGGAAGGCATGTCATAATCAAGTTGCAAAAAACCAATGATAAAGAGAAAATCTTTAAAGCATCCAGAGAAAAGAGACATATCTATCACCGATAGAGCAATAATTAAAAATATCACTGACTTCTCATCCCCAGAAACAATGCAAACCAAAAGACAACAGAGTATCATCTTTAAAGTGCTAAGAGAAAAAGCTATAACCTAGAATTCTATATCCAGCAAAAATATCTTCAAAGATGAAGGTAAAATAAAGGCACGTTCAGACAAAATAAAACAGAAAATTCATTGCCAACAGACCTTCAGGTGGAAGATATGATGTGAATAATATGAATGACCTTTTTCTCGTTTATTAATTCATTAAAATATAATTGATTAAAGAAAAAATAATTACAATGTAGTGTACAATTTATAACATCAATCTTCTGGTCTCAGGGCTCTGCTCAGCATGTGGAATTCTTTTAACCCAGCATGGCATGATAAACTGACATACGTTCCCAGGTAGTATCACAGAAGAGAACAGAGACACCAGGCCTGCATCTGAGACTAACCAAACTACGGAAAAACATTTCATGAGAAGCAGATGTACTATCTTACTACCCACATACATCTTGTTCTTCTCAAGCCTTTGCTCCCCTTTCCCTCTCTCCTCTGCTTGAAATAACTTAACTTACCCATCTCTGCCTATCCAAAATCTGACTTCTTTCAGGGTCCCATTCAAATCCTTCCTCCTTCATGAAGCTTCCCTTGACTCACCAAGAAAACCTAGCTAGTTCATGGCAGTGCTAGAATTAGAACTTGGTCCTCCTGACACTTAATTCAGTGTTCTTTATACCATATCAATTGTTCTCAAAGTCCTTCAAGTGGTAGGGTGCATAATAGTAATGGTATTTTTGAAATATTGATATTCACATTTTTTAACTTAATGTGCTATGTTTAATCAGATACTTTTGCACTAGATTCTAGCACAGATCAGGTATCAAAGCTTAAGAAAGTATTACTGGAATTAAAAAAAACATACAATGCTGGGAAAATTCTTTTTCTTAAAATCAAGAAAAGGTATTCATTTTTCTGACATTTTAGTGGCAAAACGGCTTGGTCCTGCCTAAAGAAGATCCATGTTTTGCAGAACAATATGAAAATTGCTGTACCATGTGCCATCCTGAAATTTTACTTTACTCTCCATGAAAGTCTCCAAGTAACACCTTAACTAGGCTAACTCCATCCTGATTTCCAAGATTTGCAGAAAAATTATTTCTCCAGTCTCACATGGCCCTAAATAAAGTAGACTTTGTAATTGGGCAATGTTTCATTTTAGAACAAAGATACCAGGATTTATGGCCTAGGACATAGCTCATTCCATTATTCTAGATATAAACTCTTAGTGACTTCAGCAGACTTTCTAATCTTAGCCTACTTTCTATAATATGTCTCTTAACACATAAACTCATGTTAAACAGAGAAAATCTAGACATGGAAAAGGGAAGCCGTTTCCACAGACATCATCTTCCTATGGCACTAAAAAATCCTGATGCTGAAAGTTTGGCTCTACCTAGAGCACATGTGAATCTCTAGGGGTATGTGAGGTACTACATTACTTCATGGTGCTTGGTACCAAGAGAGGTGCTGAAGTATTTGCAGGTCATTCCTGAAAGAAGTCCACCTTTCTCCCCAGAGGCCCAAGGAATCACATGTCACACCACTGAAAGATGCAGTACGCCTTAAGCTATAACCAGCTGTGAGAAAAAGGGACTCCATGTTCTCCCATAGAGGAGACAAGGACACAGGGGCCAGGCTGGTTCTCCTATGTTAATTAGGCCCTCTAGAAGAGCTACTGCTTCAGCATCCCAGCAGTATTCAGATGTTGGGATAAAGCTGGCCTTAGTCACCACCGAGGGCAGAATCAGAGGAAGTGAGTCTAAATCTCCAAGAGAAATCTAAGTTAGACAAAAGGAATAATCTGTGAAGACTGTTAGCAGGATACGATGTCCATGAGTTTGCCGAGCATTTTAAAATTAGTCATCTGTCTTCACCAGTGGCTATGATTAATTAAAAATCATATCACCATATCCAGAAATGCAAACTGGCTATAGCCACAGCCAACTTCAAGCATATATTACTATGCCTCAGGAACTGATAAAAAAAAAAAAAAAAGTCTTGTTCAGCCCAGAAATGGCTCCTGGGATATTTCTATACAATGTGAGAATTCAGGAATTTACTTTTAAGTGACTACTGAAATAAATTTTGTGAGGCAGGCAAGCTACATGAAGATAAATAAACTATAGGTTTTTTTTTTTAAGTGTGTTTATTCAAAATTAGAGAAAAGCCACTTAATTCACCATATATCAAGACTAAATTTAAAAAGATATTTCACCATCATATAATATTATATGGCAACCAACTTTTGCAAATAGTCCAACTCCCAATCAGTAATAAGGAATTTTTGACTTCAAAAGTGCACATTGTTCTTTGGCTAAAAATAGTAGAAAATCTCAATCCCTTAAATACAGAGTAATCTCTTATGATCTCTTTAATTTATTGCCCTTCCTGTGACCAACAAAAACCTACTGACTACCTATTATATGTCTATTATGTGTAAAGCTTTTTATAAGCAGCGAACTGAACATTTAAATAGAAGGGGAAAAAGTTCAGGAAAAAACCCTCAAAGATTTTTAACTATTTTAAAATGTTTTGAAAATTGCCTTATACATTTTGGACACAATAATGTAATTTAACTAGTTCATATGTATTCTTTCCTTCTCGTACTTAGTAGGCATATTTTCTCAAACTTCTGAGACCTATATAAAATTCCTTTTCAAACAATTTTTTAAGAGCCTAAGACTTTAAGAACACATTTTAGAATTCTTACACTAATTCACACAAATTCAGTGCTGTGTACATGCACATGAATGCATACAACAGCTATGAGACAGGCTCCCCCTTTCTTCCTCCCCGCCCGCCCCCCGTCGCCCCTAGGGATGTCTGATCTCCAGTCTGGGAAAGGAAAGTGCCTCCTCCACATCCTCTCCCAGGGTCTCTCCCCAGGCCTGCGTCTGTGGGGAGAAATGCTGAGTCACAGCTAGTCGGGTTAGCAGCTCGCCATTCCCGGCGCTGCTAAGTGGGACAACAAAGCGGAGCAACCCCGTGGGTGTGGAGAAATTGTCGTTATGCTCTCCAGAGGGCTGTGGGAAGAAACACCCCAAAGCCTAGAGCGTCTGGCCGACTATAGGAGCTACAAGCAAAACCTCAAGCACAAGGGATCAGAATGTTAGCTGCCACAGGGGAATAACAGAGAAGGAAGAGAAAGTAAAGAAAGGAAATTAAAGGTCAAGAGGACAGAGAAGGCAAAGGGAGTAAAAGAGAAAAAAAGAAGTGCCTAAGGTGAAGTGGTCAGTGGCCTGCCCACCCTCTCTTGGAGTTCACTATTGTTCCCCTGCCCCTCCCCCTTTGTGCAGGATGTGTCCCTGTCCCTGGGGGCAGCCAGCCAACAAAGTGTCTCCATGACTAACAAAGAATCTTTGGCCAGACAACCGCAAACTTGTGCTTATTTGATTGCTCACTAGATTCCCTTCCAAAAGCTTTTCACTTTTTCATTCCACAAAGGAGAACATTTAATGGAAGTGACTTCCCCAAGAACATAGTTCAAGCTATCTCTTGTCAACCAGACCCAGGGGTAAGCTACTCTTCTGCCCTCAATAATACCCCATTTTGACAATAATCTATGATTCTAGGTACTTTAGGACCCTAAGGGCCACATTTAATTATCCCCGAAATTTAAATAGTGTTAACAATAAAAGAAAACCTTTTTATTTTCAAAAGCAGTTGTATAATTCTAGCTGTAAGTTCTAGAATAAGCAAAACTAATCAACAATAAGAAAAAATCAGAAGAGCTGTTGCGTGGGAGTGAAGGCATGGGGACTGACTGAGAAGGAGCAAGAAGGGAACTTTCTGGAATGATAGTAATGTTCTATATCTTAATAGTGGGTTTGGGTTACACAGCTGTATGCATTTATCAAAGCTTTTCCAGTGACACATTTAAGATTTATACATTTCACTGTATGTATATTCACCTCAAAGGGAAAAAAAATCATAGAAAATAATTAACTCTAGTTAAAGATAATGCATGCTGAAGTGTCTAGGGATGAAGTCTTTTGATGTCTGCAACTTACTTTGAAATGTATCCAAAAAATAAGATGTGTTAATAAATAGAGGGATAGGTACGTGGAGATCTACATGTGATAAAGCAAGTATAGTAAAGTGTTAGTCATGGAATCTAAATGGTGGGCATATGGTTGTTCACTATCACATTCTTTCAACTTTTGTAGAGGTTTGAAAATTTTATTAAGAATGTTGGCAAAAAAAATAGCATTTGACAATTGTTACTGGATATGAGATATTTCATATTTAGGTATATCCTTATGAGGACAGGTGTTATATCTGACTTTAATATCTTTATGATATATACATATAATACACCTAAGTGTGTATATGCCACAGATACATACACATGCACATAATTTATGCTTTATACTAAAATAATAGAGTGATTAAAAAGACATATGGTTGGGTACCTGGGTGGCTCGGTTAAGCATCTGCCTTCGGCTCAGGTCATGAGCCTAGGGTCCTGGGATTGAGTCCTGCATCAGGCTCTCTGCTCAATGGGGAGTCTGATTCTCCCTGTCACTCTCTGTGTTCTCCCTCTCTCTCTCAAATAAATAAATAAAATCTTTAAAAAATTTTAAGAATTTAAAAATAAAAATAAAAATAAAATGACATATGGTGTGCCTGGGTGGCTAAGTTGGCTAAGTTAACGACAAGCTGGTTAAGCGTCCGACTCTTGATTTTGGCTCAGGTCATGATCTCAAGGTCAGGCAACCAAGTCCTGCACTGGGCTCCTAGCTCAGCGGGGAGTCTGCTTGAGATTCTCCCTCTCCTTCTGCCCCTCCTCCACTCTCTCAAATAAATAAATAAATCTTTAAGAAAATAACAAAATAAATAAAATAAAAAGACATCATATGACTTAACAGCATCAAGTAGATTTTATTTCAAGCACAAGCAGACTTTCATTAACATGAGACAAGAACTTTTATCTGTTGATTCACAGTTTTACATGCAAAAAGCATGCAGAGTAGTATACTGAGCACCAGCCATATAGACAAATTTTCTAGGAAGCTACTATATAATGTTTTATGTGGGGTGAGAGAAAAAAATTCCTCTATGTGTCCCCTTGTTGTCAATCCCTATATGACATTTCCACAGTACTAGCTCCTTTAGATTTGATTACAAGAAGCAGCAATTTTAAAACTAACTTGAAGTAGATAGATGAAAAGGTAGATGAGGGGGGAGGGATTAAGCTCTTGCTAAATATTTAAAACTTGGCCTTTATTGTTGCAGAGTATTTATCCTATGTAGAAAGTCAGCTACAAGGAAAAAATGAATAATGAGCAGAAATAATTACTAAGTTTCTGCTTATAAGTTCTATCATTATAAAAAAATAACTTGGTCTTTATTTATGACTGTCCCCCCTCCTAAAGAATTTGAGGTGTTTCCAATAAAAATATATACAATAATCAAAAAACCAAATAAGAAGAGAGCATCAGGAGTTTCTTGGTGTAAGAAGTTTATAATAAGATTAAATTAGATACATTTCCAAACGGTTCTTTCATGTTTTTTTTCTGCAGCATGTTTCCTTAAACTTAATAGTGTTTTCTAGGGGTTCTAGGTTTTGTTTGGCTTCTTTTGGTTTCTAATGGGCACCAACCATCCTCTTCAAATCAGAAGTCTGGTAAGCAGACCCAAATTTATTCCAATAAAATGCCCTCTTCTTGACAGCAGTCCACATGCTCAGACAAATAGAAACCACTGGGTAAGATGAAAAGCCCTTCCTTCCACCATAGTCTGCTTAATGCCAAAATTTCAAATGTACAATTATGTGTGCAAATGAGCCCAGGAACACTAGGTCAAATGTATGAGAAAGAAGTGGCTGCTTTTGGGGCACCAGGGGGGTGTTAGACTCACTCAGTACAGTCCTGTGATGGGTTGAATGGGGTCCTCCCAAAAATCCATATGATGAAGTCCTAACCCCCAGCACTTTAGAACCTCACAATGTGACTGTATTGGGAAATAGGGTCATTGCGGATGCAATTCGTTAAATTAGATGAGGTTATACTGGAGTAGATGGGCCTCTAATCCAGTGTGACTGGTGTCCATATAAAAAGGGAAACTTGGACCTGGAGACAAATAGGCCTAGAAGGAAGACAAACGTGAAGACACACAGAGAGAAGGCAACCACCAGAAGTTAAGAGAAGCATGGAACAAATTTCTCCCTCACAGCCCTCAGAAGGAACCAACGTTGCTGACGTCTTCACCGCAGACTTCTGGCCTCCAGAACTGTGAGACAACAAATTTCTGTTGCTCTAAACCACCCAGTTTGTGGCACTTCGTTATAGAAGCACTAGAAAACCAATAAACTTATCTACACACCTTTAACACCAGAAAGAAGAAGGGCATAAAACACTAAAAATTAAAAGGGATTCACTTTCCAAATTCCTACTCTTGTTTGGAAATAAAAAATGTTAAACTACTGAAATTAAGTAACAGCATCAGATATTTGATTAGGGCCCAAAACGGAAAAATCCGCATCAGGAAATGAAATAACTTGCCCATAGAGCTACTAGGTGAAAGAGCTGAGGTCTGACCCAGCCTGTCCAAAGACAGTCACTCTGCCCCCTCTGCTATCTTTGGCAGACTTTCACCTCTCTTCTGAACCTTCACCCATCTCCCCCTTTCCTTTCTCTGGCCCTTGGATCCTCGAGGCCCACATGCTAGCCATAGCCCCAACTGCAGCATCCTACCCAAGCCAACCCTCCTATAGAGAACCACACTCCAAAATGCACCTTCCTTCCTCCCCTTGCTCCACAAACAAAACCCCCAGGCCTTTGGAATCAGATCTCTGCTAGGCTTTCAGAAGAAAGAAATCTGAATACCTAAAGCAATTTATACAAACATATATATAAGATAGACAAATGCCTGAGGAGTTTATAAGCCAAAAATCTCTACCTGGCAAAATGTGAGGCAAATAATTTCAATAAGATGCATTTTGGTGTTACTTTAATCCTGTGAAATTTACAGCTCAGGGTGGCTGGCTTCTCAAGAGAGCCACTGAGAGTTATTGAGGGGAGAAGAGGATCAATACTCCAAGTTGGAGGCCGGGGGGGTGGGGGTGGGGTGGGGATAGTGGATTGCAGAGAAGAGTGACAAAAGATAGCCTACCTAAGAGAACTCCAGATCATACTTAGCCTGTCCCACCATTTTGCCTAACACAAAAGTAAGAACTTTAGTAAGAGCTTTGGTTCCTAAGTACTTTTAGATGTCATAATAATAGCAGCTCTATTGAGGATTTTCCACATCTCAGCCACCACCCTCAGCACTTTTTAGGTATTAACTCATTTCATCTTCATAACAACGCTAAAAAGTGGGTGCCATGATCCCTTTGATAAATGGAAAAACAGAGGCACCAAAGGGCTAAGTGATTTGTCTAATAGGGAATAAGACCAGTATCCAAACCCACACAGGCCAACCCCAGAGGCTCCTGCTCTAACCACTGTCCTATGCAGGGAAACCTCATCTGTGACATGGGGTATTATTATTCCAGCAAAAACATATAGTAGTAAATTGAAGCATCTGCCAGCCCATCTGAGATACAGCAAATGTTTCCATTTAGATGCCCAAAGCAGACCTCAGTAGCTGAGACAGGCCAGCCTGCTGGAGCCACCAGCCACACCTGTGGGTCCAGGTAGGTACTCAAGTGTCACTCAAATGATAGCTAGGGGTGACTACTAGAACCCAGCCTCTGGAACCTAGTTTAAATAACTAACCAAATCTAAAAACATGACTGGCCTGAAGAACTCTGGCTACTCCTTGTGGGTAAGATTCCAAATGTGCCTTTTCACCATATTCCACTGGACATGAATGAGCGACGATCCCGACACAGGCAACACCTTAAGCACAGAACCAAGAGGCCTCCTCCCTGCCCCCCTTTGGGGCATTCCACAGTGGCAGTCCAAACAGCTTGTCTGAACTGTCACACCAAGGGAATTTATTTCCAAACAGAACAGAAGAAAAAAAATAATCCCTAAAAGTCTGCTCTCCTTCCAGGATTTAAAAGGCCTGATGTAAAAAAGTAAAAATAACAAAATTAAATGTGTGAAATTCTAGGGAATATAATGCTTCCAATAGTTTGTTTTACCATAAATTCTTAATCTGCCTGTGCCTTTTCACTTCGGTAAGGGAAAAGTGCATCAGTGCCTGACTATAAAAAAGGCTGTGGATGAACCTAAGGCTCTATCAGACCGGCTGCGATTTCAGAATATAAACCTGAACTTGCTATGGTTTTCAGTTTTATTTCTCAGTAAACAGGACAGCTCTAAGAACTTCACACGCACACACATGTGCACATGTATATGTGCACGCATGTACTTCTCTTACAGAATGATCCTACTGATGACAAACAAAACAGTGAGGTGAATGCCTCTGCCAAGACAGGGCCCACTCAGACTTTCAGAGCTACTCTTACCACTCCCCAGAGTGGTGCTCATCCAAGCACACCCAGGCCCCAAGGGAGAAAGGACTGCTGAGTTCTCCACTTCTAGAACCCCGCAAGCCTCCTGCATGTAACAAGGCCTGAGTCCATCCCAACCCCCAGCAACGGCACCACAACAAACCTGATGAAGTGCAAAGACACAAAAAAGGATGAGGGACAGAATCTCCCCCTCCAAAGGATGGGAGCAGCACTGCCTAATGGAAGGTACAGGTCACCAAAACAGGGAGCTTAAAAGAGGGGGCTGGGGAAGGAAGAGAAAGAAGGAGGAGCAAGAAAGGGAAGCAGGGGTGAGGGACACCTGCTCTAGCCAAAAGGAGTAGTGTTTCTGCCAAAGAAAGTATCTGTGGGGAACGAGGTAATGAGTAAGTTGAATATAGTCACAGCCTTTGATCCTTCTTCTATACCAAGCAGGTAGGTCAACTACACAAATTCATAATGGTCCTGGATAGATTTCACCTGGGGAAGACCAGCAAGGAAGGAGGTCTTAGAGAAAGGAGCAATGACCACCATGTCTTCATTCATGAGAGGAGGGGAAGGGAGGAAGAAGAAGAAACACTGAGCAGCAGGATGAGTATGGATTGGCCCTGGGATTCAGCAGTAGAAAAGCCTTTGAGTGACTTGGAGGGAACACATTCCTCTAGGCCCATGCCATGAAAAGGCCATCCCCCTCACTCTCCATTATCTTTTCCAAACCACTGTTGCTGTCTTTCCTAAAGATCCTCTTCTTTGAAGCATGTGCTATTCTGTAATACCATCCTCTTCCATCCTCTCCCCCAGGATGCCTGAAGGCCTTGGCATCTGGCTCTAAGTCTTTCTGTCTCCCAGAGTTTTGCCAGCATCTGGGTAACTTCAGTGTTCGTATCCATGACCTAGCCAATCTGACTTCCTCAGTATTCACAGAATGCCAGGCACCATGGCTGTAACTTTGCATCATTATCTGTAACCCTCACAACAGACCTATCGGTAGGCTATAGCACCCCTATTTAGAGATAGCAGGGACTGGGATTCTAAAACATGCTGGTAAGACTCCCAAGTTCATGTGCTCCTCTCTTTACAACACTGCCTCAGAATGCATCTAAAATGTAAACCTGAAAATCCTGCTCTCTGACCCTACATTCTTACCTTGCTACCTCTCCCATTAAACCTCTTCCTCCACCTCATCAAATGTCCAACCCACCCTTGCCTTTACTCCCAGCTTATCAACTCTTCCTGACACTTCTTCCTTCCATACCTGTGGCCAGAGGAAATACCAGCAAAATCCCTCATGAGACTGTTTCCTTGGCTCAATGCCCACATAATGAACCCTCTCTCTTTGATCACCAGACTACTGATTAAATTAGTAAAATCCTCTAGGCCTAGAATTGTAAGCAATGTTATGATGGTGATGTAAGTGCTGGTTTGAACTTTTAATAAGTGTGTTAGATTGCTTGGAACCAGGTGGAGAGAAAACAGCTGATGGCAGGTGGCAATTGATAAGAACCATGGCTATTCCCAGTTAGCCTCATAAAAATGAGACCCTGTGTTTTCCCTTGAGCCCCTTGGGGCTCTTGATCTAACAGGAGCACACTCTGACCATGATGTCACTGCTGGCATGAACTGAAAGACATGCTGTCTCTTTTCATCCTGAAGACAGTGACTCAGCACTCTAGGGATTCCATAGGTGGCTGAAAAAAATCTTCCCTTTACCATCCATCAACATACACCCACTACCACTGAATGAGAGGGAAAGTAAACTATAACCTTCATTAGGGACCTCCCTTCCCTCTTCTCCAGAACCAAGATCTGCTGGGAGGGCTGGAGAGTGAATGAAGTAGACTGTTGCACTTTGATGTGAAAGCATATGTACACCTATATGTTCTTTGTCACTAGGCATGACAAAAATGTAAGCAAATATGAGACAGATCTATAATGAGTTCTGAGCCCATCAATAACACAGACAATGATTCCTGGTCAATCACTTAAACAACGTTCTCATCAACATCTCCATTCTCTTGCCCTGTTGCCCTGTCCCCTCTCCTGACAATCCCCAGAAACTCTCTGATTTCCCCAATTCTGAAAGTTCTGGTACTATTGGAGAGAATCACAAAACCATGTTGATTATCTAAATTACAAATTTAAGAGCTCCAATCTCTGCTCTTCCCTAAATATTCCTCTGTTGTGTTTCCCTTTAGCAGCACTTCCAAAGCTGTCCCATGTTCTTCAAGTCCCCTACTCCAACCCTAGCCCCTTTATCTTAAGACAACATTGCTGCCTAAATTCCAAACACACACACACACACACACACACACATGGCATCCACAACTTTCATCCCTTCCACCTTTCAGGTTTTATTCCTACCCATCTTCCCCATTTCCTTCTTGTCTAAAAAGTATCCTAGTCCTTTCCAGGACCAGTCACTTCACCTACATTTTGATCTCATCTTTGCCTTCCCTTTCTGAGATGTTTCATTGGTTCTTGAGTCTTCCCCATCCAAACAATCAATAAAGCAAGCCTCCCCTCAATTCCACCTCCTCCTCCAACCACCACCCTGTGACTGCTCTTCATTCACGACCACGTCATAATTTTGCTCCCAATCCTGCTCCCATATCAAAGTTCCCCTGGAAAAAGTCAACATTTTCCAGTGTGTCATACCCAGTCTTCAGTTCTCATCTAACTCTCTCTTCTGAAGTTATGGCATTGCCATAAATTGGTCCCATGTGCGTTAAAAGCAAGAATACTAGAGTCTGTAGCCCGAGTGCAATCTGGTTTCCACCAATTACACACTGTTTGACCTTACATTGAATTACTCAACTACGGCTTCAGTTTCCTCATCCTTAAAATGGAGAATATACTAATAATGGCTCCTTGCATTTAAAGCTTATTAGCTAGCTTCTAAATAAAGAGGTGGAATTTGAGATAGTAAAAAGCTGGATTGGAAGTCAGGAGAATAGGGATTTAATTCCAGCCATAGAATCTTTGTAATAACAAGATCTCTGGGTCTCATTGTTTAAATAGACTGGGTGATCATGAAAGCCCTTTCTGCCCTAAACATTTCTGAGACAAGGAGTTTGACAACAATTTGAGAAAATGTACAAATGAGTACTGTGTGAGCAACACATGTAATAAGGGCTTCAGGGAAAGGGAAGAGCAACATTAGCAGGAAATTTGAAGGAGGTTGAACAGGTAAACTCCAGTGGATTTTAAGACAGGGATGATTTTAACTGAAGTAGAAGAGGAGGAAAAGATTTCTGAGTTTGAGAAGCAAAATAACAAAGGCATGGAGTGATTTAAGGTGCACCAGGAAGACCTCCCCCACAGAAGTATCTTCCCCATCTTGACAACAGGTTCTGAATGTCAGTAAACAGTTTTGAAGTTATTGTTAAACCATAAATATGTTTTTATAACTGACTAAAATGAATATGACCTATGCTCTGCAGCCATTTAAAGTAATTTGTAGAAGAATGGTTAATGAAGGATGCACCCCATGGTATTAATGGTGGTTGTCTCTAGGCAACAGTTTTCAATGACTTTTGATTATCTATATTTTCACATGAACATGAATTATTATTTATAACTAGAAAGAATAAAAGCATATTTAAGGTTTCAAATGCAATTAAGGAGGTGGTGACATCTTAAGCCATTAACAATTAATAGTAAGGAGGACTGGTTGACAGATGGTTGGGACTCAGTTGAAGACACAGAGATGCCAGGGGCACTGAGAGAGCTGTTTCAAGAGATAGCAAAGCATTGGCAATATTCTTTGCCTAGTTCCTAAACTTGTCCCTGCAACAGTATATTTTAACCTCTTAAAGACCAATTTATTCCTTTTTACCTCCAATTTTATTTCTAGTACCCAAAAGAATTCAAGGATTTTATTAATTGCAAAAGATATCTTTTTAAGTACTGATATATCAAGGGTAATGCAACTACACATTTGTTTTCAGTGACAAATGTTTGTTTATTATTCTTCACCTCAGTCCTTACTCTCAGATTTGTGGAGCCTTGGAGTAGTTAATGGAGTTCTGAGAAGTGAAAGGCTGGGCAGGATGACTCATACGAATAAACATGATGGAGATAATTTTTATGCCTACAGTTGTATTTTTAATTCAGTCTCTCCTATTCAGCTTTTATACAGCCTTCCCACCATTATGGCCTCAGAGAAAGGGAAAAACCAACTCTTTCCTCAGGAAAGAGAACCGGATTTAGAAACATTTCCTACCAACCAGAAATGGGAATTAAACTTTACAGTGAATGGTGACCTCAAATAAGAGACATAACCAAGGAGAGAGCATGGCATGGTTTTTTTGCCTTAGGCCTAAACCCCACAGGAGAGGTTATCAGGTAAAGGCTGAGGGAAAAGTCAAAAGTAGAAGGGTTTCTGTCCCCACTTCCTATGGGGACTCCAGGAGGAAATTTCATCCCAGAATGACTTCCACACCAATATGGAGGAGTCTCATGAAAGGAAAAATGATGTGATTAGAAGAAATAAAGTCTGAGGTAACACCCCTTAGTCTTCCTCAGCTCCCATGTGGCAGGGATGGAATCCAGGAGTCAAGTCATCTAGGGAAGACCAACCATAAGGGCCAAGAAGGAGAGAGCCCAAGTTCACAGGAAGCAGATACCAGAGGACTATTAGTGATCTGCCAATAAGTGACACTGTCGTGGAGAACAGAGGGGAGCACAAAGGCCTAAGTGTGTGTGGAAATGAAGCCTCCTCTCTGCTCAGAACTTAAAGTCACTTAAGACCAGAGGTTCTCCAGTAAATGTTTAACAAGAGACTCTTCAGAGAGGAAAAGCCCTACTCCAAAGTCCTACATTCTACTAGCACCTGGAGATTTCTTTGGTGTGAATACTCCCACCAAGGCAGACTTCAAGCTACCAACATTACACCATTGAACTTGGAGTTGGGAAGAGATGAGATACATGGCAGTGTACTATTATATAGTATTTCCATTTACAGATACAGTAAACATAAATAACTTCAGTTGTATAGATAATAGTCAAATGTGGTTCAATAATTAGGAAGTGATGAGTTTTGAGTCTTACTTTCTTTTTAATATTACTTAATTGTAAATTTATATCACTTAGTTGTTAATAAAGACTATATATAAAAACTGACTTGCAAAATTCCCAAAAATGTAACAATCAATTCTGATAAGCCAGTGCAAGCCAGATGAGCATACCATTGCTTAAGAACCCCTACCCATTTCCCCCAAATGTCATCTTAGAGAGGTACAGGGGAAGTGGAAGGAAAATTGAACTGGGTCACTTACCCAAAATAAATTATCACTAATTGATAAATGTTAGTGTCTACTACCACCTACTCTACCATCATTTCCAACCTTGAAAACTCAGGAAGAAGGTAAAATCAGTTACAAAAAATAGAAAGAAATATATTTTCTTTGCACATCTTAGAATTTTTGTGTGTATCAATTAGAAATTCTGGGCCACGTAATGGAATCCTCCAGTGACAGAAGCTTATGTGGGTGGGGGTATATTTTCCTCATATAACAAGCAGTCGGAGGCCTGTACTTCATGGTCACAAAATGGTTGCCCCAGCTCTAGGCAATACATTTGCATTCAAGCCAAGACAAAGGAGCAAAAAGCCCAGCAGTTTCTGTACCCTTTTATCAGGAGCACAAAAACTTTCCCAGGAAGCTGTCTTCTCTTGTCCCTCCCCACTTCCTTCCTTCCTCCCAGGGGACTTCTGTTGCTTAAGTCTTACTGGTCAGAACTAGGTTACTTAGCCACCTCTAGCTACAAGGGACACTGGGAAAAATATTCCAATTGGCCTAGACCAGTCAGGATCCAAGGACTCAGCATGTTGCTGCCAATATATGAAGGAAACCAGAGTTCTGCTAGTAAGGAAGAAGGGAGTGATGGAAAATAGCAAGCTGGAAGCAGAGTCTAGGACAACATAAGTCTAGGAAAACATAAATTTCTAACTCTAATCCACATAGCAAAGTGGAAGAACTGTTTTAAATGGAAGAGTCAAGATTGGCATTTGTTTGCCAGAGCATCCAATGGAAATTCAGGAAGAGCCTGGAAGTATCACTCACATCTAAGGCAGAGGTTATCAGGAATGCAAACTGGAGGTCTTAGCTACTGCCCAACCTCCTGGCCTGAAAGGCACTTCCTTTCAGCCACTTTAAGAGCAGGAAATGGGATAAAGACAATGAAGTCCAATGGTAAAAAGGTTCCCCATCAGGGAATATTAGGGAATAAGAGACTCTCATTGTTTAATATTTTAGGTTGCTCAGAGCTTTTACCAAGTAGTGCTTCCTAGGGACCAGAGTCCCACTTGCTCTTTCCTTAGCACACACTTCAGGTGTCATTTATGAAGCTAGGGAGAGCTGCAGCACTGAGAAGGAAAGTGAAAAGAAGGCCCTTCCTTCCCTGCCCCTGATGAACCTCCAGTTCAAAGGCAAAGGTTAATTACTTCAATGGTTGGGACTTATTCCTTGGGAAAGGAGCTGAATGACTAAATATTGTGAGCGCCCAGTCCCACAGCCCATCGGCAAATGGAGCCCGCCCTGCTATGACTGGGTGTGTGACTCTTATTTGGCCAATAAACTACTTGTAGTAGGAGTCACATGAGATCCAGGAAAAAGGCAAGTCACAGATGTTCCGGAGATGGAGGGTGAGGGGGCTGGGCGTGAAAGATGAACTACTGGACAGGAGTTAAATGTTAAATTAAAAATTCCACATTAGCTTTTCTGAAATAAAATATTGGTCCTTTAATTGAATAACTTTAAGCAGAAAAGATCTGATTCATCTGTCCACACTGCAAAAACCACATATGTGAATTAAGTTTATTCTTTAGTAAAACATATCCAGTACTTTTCCCATCATATAATACTATCTTACTTAAAGAACATTTACACAATAGCATTTTGAGTTTTTTTGTTTTCCATGTTTCTCAACCAAAATTCTCTCCTTGAAGTCTATATTTGTGGTGGTGGGGGCGGGGTGGGGTTGCTGCCTCTCCAGACAAGTGCTCAGACTTGAAAATGTTAACTAATTTCATTTTCTTGATAAAGTTTGTCTGTGATCTGAACTGAGTCATACCAAAAATACCTCTGTAAGATTTGACCTTTTACTTAAATCCCACATTGAGATAATACACTTAAAATGGTTATCAATAAGACCTTTGTTCTTTAAAGCACATTTAAAATAAATCACTTTTTAAAAGAAGAAAACTGTTTTCAATTAAGTTCTTTACCGGCAATCAGCTTAAAAGTTACGTTTGCCTTTTTATTTTCTTTATATATAAATTATGCCCAAGAGTGTCATGATAACAACACTATACAAACTATGCTTTACCTTTGTATTTACTTCTTGTCAAAATAAGCACTACAAATTCATTTGTTTTTAGAGGGCTTTATGACCAATAAGCCCCAGGGTGAAAACAATTAAGGCAATGACCATTTTTTATTGTTAGTGAATAAAACCTCGTCCAATTATATGAGGATAAGTAATTCTTAATTCCTTCTGATGAAAAGTTTACATGTAGTAGAAAAATTTCACTTATTTCTAACAATGTTTTATCATTCAGAAAAGCTTTCAAAACAGAGTTGCTTGAGTCCCATGAGCAAAGTGACCATTCCATGATAACTTAAGAGGGCTAATGACTAGGCTTGGCCTCCTATATGTTTTGTTTTGTTTTGTTTTGGCCAACTTATAGTACATTTTTTAAAAATTTAGCCAACTTATAGTACATTTTTTTGTTTTACTCCTACCTGTTTTAACCATTTAACACTTTTGTTATTAAATTCCTGTGTGCCCCATAAAATGCTGAGAGCTTACTATATAGAGATATAATCTAAAAAGTATTAATACTGAAAGAGATATTTCTCTTATTTCTCAAATTTCTTATTTTTCCCCTTTTGGTTTGGCCCTCCATCCCATCCATTTTAGAGGCTGTTTTATTAGGGGCAGATTTTGCATTTTGCTTAGTGATTTACTATGAAGGTCCTAGAGGGGCAAAATTCTGATTTAGCAAGCAGAAGTCTGGAAGAAAAATAATTTGGGAATGAAGTAATTTTATATATGTTTATTTCTTTGTATATATTTATTTGATGTATAAATTTAATCCATAAAATGAGCTTGCTACTTCTCAAATTACCTATAAGTCCATAGCCGGGACAGGTTAGCACAGGGTGAGGCTCCAGACCCCAGAATAGGATTGGAAGAGATGTCTGTTTCAAAAACCTAGAAATGAGAAGCATTAGAGAAGAGTCAGAGAATCAAAAAAGCTGAAAATCTCATTGATCCAAAAGGGCAAGCACAAGCCTGGAAAGGAAAGACAAAGGTCAAGTCTGAAACACTTTGGGAGTGAAAAACGGTAGATAGGAGAGAACAGTCCAAAATAGGGTCTGACAAGTACAGCACATTTGTACCAGTCCTGAACCACTGAGGAAGGGACAGGATGGAAAAAGGGTCAGGTGACCAAGCAGAGAGTCTGATTTGAAGGTACAAAGAACAGCAAAAAGAATGGCCATAAGATAAAGACCCCACTAAAAAAGATAACTATGGGCAATATCCCTGATGAACAGAAATGTAAAAATCCTCAATAAAATACTAGCAAACCAAATCCAACAGTACATTAAAAAACTCATTCACCACAATTAAGTGGGATTTATTCCTCTGTTGCAAGGTGGTTCAATATTTACAAATCAATGAATGTGATACATTACATCAATAAGAAAAAGGATAAGAACTTATGATCATTTCAATAGACACAGAAAAAGCCTGTGGCAAAGTACAATATCCATTCATGATAAAAACCCTCAACAAAGTAGGTTTAGAGGGAATATACCTCAACATAATAAAGGCCATCTATGAAAAACCCACGGCTAACATCATCCTCAATGGGGAAAAACTGAGAGCTTTTCCCCTAAGGTCAGGAAGAAGACAAGGATGGCCACTCTCACCACTTTTATTCAACATAGTACTGGAAGTCCTAGCCACAGCAGTCAGACAACAAAAAGATATAAAAGACATTCAAATTGGTAAAGAAGAAGTAAAACTATCGCTCTTTGCAGACAACATGATATTCTGTATAGAAAACCCTAAAGACCACCAAAAAAGTGCTAGAACTGATCAATGAATTTATAAAGTCTCAGGATACAAAAATTAACGTGCGGAAATTTGTTGCATTTTATACACTAATAATGAAGCAGCAGAAGGAGAAATTAAGAAAACAATCCCATTTATAACTGTACCAACAATAATAAGATACCTAGGAATAAACTTAACCAAAGAGGTGAAAGACCTGTAGTCTGAAAACTGTAAAATGCTGATGAAAGAAATTGAAGATGACACAAAGAAATGGAAAGATGTTCCATGCTCACGGATTGGAAGAACAAATATTGTTAAAATGCCTATACTAACCAAAGCAATCTACACATTTAATGCAATCCCTATCAAAATAACAACAGCACTTTTCACAGAACTAGAACAAACAATCCTAAAATGTGTATGGATACCCAAAGCCATCTTGAAAAGGAAAAGCAAAGCTGGAAGCATAGCAATTCAGGACTTCAAACTATATTACAAAGCTGTAGTAATCAAAACAGTATGGTACTGGCATAAAAATAGACATGTAGATCAATAGAACAAAATAGAAAATCCAAGGGTGCCTGTGTGGTTCAGTCGGTTAAGCATCCCATTCTTGATTTTGGCTCAGGTCCTGATATCAGGGTTGTGAGATCGAGCCCTACATCGGGCTCCACATCCAGCGGGGGATCTGCTGGAGATTCTCTCTCTCCTTCTCCCTCAGCCCCTCCCCCCCTGCTAGCACGCTCTTTCTCTCTCTCTAAAATAAATAGTCTTTAAAAAAACAGAAAATCCAGAAATAAACCCACAATTATATGGTCAATTAATCTTCAACAAAGCAGGAAAGAATACCCAATGGGAAAAGGACAGTCTCTTCAACAAATGGTGTTGAGAAATGGACAGCAAAATGCAAAAGAATGAAACTGGACTGCTTTCTTACACCATACACAAAAATAAATTCAAAATGTATTAAAGACCTAAATGTGAGACCTGAAACCACAAAAATCCTAGAAGAGAACACAGGCAGTAACTTCTTTGACACTAGCTATAGCAACTTCTTTCTAGATATGTCTCCTGAGGCAGGGGAAGCAAAAGCAAAAATGAACTTTTGGGACTATATCAAAATAAAAAGCTTCTGCACAGTAAAGAAAACAATAAAACTAAAAGGCAACCTACCAAATGGGAAAAGATATTTGCAAATGATATATCCAATAAAGGGTCAGTATCCAAAATATATGAAGAACTTAAACAAATCTAGATCTAAAAAAGGGATAATCCAATTTAAAAATAGGCAGAAGGGGCACCTGGGTGGCTCAGTTGGTTAAGCATCTTACTCTTGATTTTTGGCTCAGGTCAGATCTCAGAGTCTTGGGATTGAGCCCCACATTAGACTCCCCTCTCAGCAGGGAGCCTGCTTGAGGATTTTTTTTCCCCTCTCCCTCTGCCCTTCCCCCCACTTGCATGTGCTCTCTCTCTCAAATAAGTAAATAAATCTTTTTTTTAAATGAACAGACATTTCTCCAAAGAAGACATACAGATGGCCAAGAGACACATGAAAAGATGCTCATCATCACTTACCATCAGGGAAATGCAAATCAAAACTACAATGAGATATCACCTCACACCTGTCAGAATTGCTAAAATCAAAAACACAAGAAACAACAGGTATTGATGAGAATGTGGAGAAAAAGGAACCCTTTGCACTGTTGGTGGGAATCCCAACTGCTGCAGCACTCTGGAAAACTGTGTGGAGGTTCCTCAAAAAGTTAAACATAGAACTATCCTATGATCCAGCAATTGCACTACTGGGTATTTACCCACAGAATACAAGAACATTAATTCAAAGGTATACATGCACCTCTATGTTTATAACAGCATTATTTACAATAGCCAGGATGTGGAAGCAGCCTAGTGTCCATCAATTGATGAATAGATAAAGAGGTGGTATATATATATATACAATGGAATATGATTCAGCCACCAAAAAAAGAATGAAATCTTGCCATTTGCGACAACATGGATGGAGATAGAGAGTATAATGCTAAGTGAAAGAAACCAGTCAGAGACAGACAAATACCGTATGATTTCACTCATATGTGGAATTTAAGAAACAATTCAAATGAGCAAAGGGAGAAAAAGACAGAGAGAGACAAAGCAAGAAATAGACTCTTAATTATAGAGAACAAACTGATGGTTAGGAGAGGGGAGGGGGTTGGGGGGATGGGTGAAATAGGTGATGGGGATTAAGGAGGGCACTTGTTGTGATAAGCACTGGGTATTATATGGAAGTGTTGAATCACTATATTGCACACCTGAAACTAATATAACACTGTATGTTAACTAATTGGAACTAAAATAAAAACTTTTAGGGATGCATGGGTGGCTCAGTCAGTTAAGTGTTTGCCTTTGGCTCAGGTCATGATCCCAGGGTCCTGGGACTGAGCCCCAGATCGGGCTCCCTGCTCAGCAAGGAGCCTGCCTCTCCCTCTCCCTCTGCCTGCCACTCCCCCTTACTTGTGCTCTCTCTCTCTCTGTCAAATAAATAAATAAAATCTTAAAATAAAATAAAATAAAATAAAATAAAAACTTTTTAAAAATGACCCATAGACTTCAAGTAAAGTCAGTATTTCTATTGAGTCTTTCTTTTGGGCCAGAGATCTCTGAGAAGGTTTACCACAGAAGTAATACCATTACAGCAAATTTTTCCTCCCAGTTGATTGTGTTAAGAAAATTAGGAGCTGGGGCACCTGGGTGGTTCAGTCATTTAGCGTCTGCCTTCAGCTCAGGTCATGACTGGAGGGTCCTGGGATCGAGTCCCACATCGGGCTCCCTGCTCCGCAGGAAGCCTGCTTCTCCCTCTCCCACTCCCCCTGCTTGTGTTCCCTCTCTCGCTATGTCTCTCTCTGTCAAATAAATAAATAAAATCTTTTAAAAAAAAAGAAAAGAAAATTAGGAGCTACCTCTCCATGCCTCTTGTATAAACCACCTCTGCAAGAAAGAGCCTCATACCTAGAAGGCCCATCCAACCCCCCCAGATATTTCCCCATGCTATGGCCCAAATAACCACCAATTGGATCAAGCTGTAATCTGCTGACAGACTTCTCTCTTAGTCGAATTCTCAGGTGAAGAAAGCTGGTAATACAAAACCCAACAGGCATCATATTGAGGTGAGTCAGCTCACGCAGCTTCTCTGAGACAACCCATGTTAGTTGAAACTAATGGAAAAAAAGCCACGGAATTTCTTTTCTTTCTTTCTTTTTTTTTTTTTTAATATGGAATACTTCACACACCTGCATGTCACCCTTGCTCAGGCACCATACTAATCTTCTCTGTATCGTTCCAGTGTTAGTACATGTGCTGCCCAAGTGAGCACAACCACAGGATTTCTTTAAAGCTATTCTTCAGGCAGAAATTCTGGCCTAACTGTTCTTTTTATGGTGGGTAGACCATTTAGACTTTATAGTGTGAAGATGAGTACCTTCTTTAGACAAAAAAGAATCATTTTTCATAGAACAGGGAAAGACCTATCACATCATTTTTTTGATGCCAAAGACAGCAAGATAAAGTCTATAAGTTGTTAAATGAAGTAGAGGAAAAAAGATCTACAGATTAATATAACTCCTTGAGAAAAACACAGGAAATAAATAATCTCATTAAAATTTTCTTATGCCTTTCCTTTCACTGAATTCTAAAAGCATGATCACATCCATCAAGTAATAGCCATACATATAAATGGGAATTGAATTGTAAATTATATGTTCCTACATTCTTCATGAATGTTGCGATGGATAAATATATGTGTCAATTTGACTAGGCCAGAGTGCCCAGATAGTTACTCAAACATTATTCTGGGTGTGGGTGTTTCTGGAAGAGATTAACATTTGAATTGGTAGACTCAGTAAAGCAGATAGTCCTCTCTACTGTGGATGGGCCTCGTCCAATCAGTAGAAGGCCAGAACAGAACAAAAGTTCGGAGTAAGAGAGAATTCCTTCTGCCTGACTGCATTCGAGCTGGAATGTCAGTTTTTCTCCTGCCTTCAGACCTGAACTAAAACATCAGCTTTTATGTTTACTGAGTCTTGAGCCTGCTAGCCTTCAGAATGGAACTATACCAATGGCTCTGCTGAGTCTCCAATTTGCCAACTCAACCTTGGAATTTGCCAACTCAACCTTGGAATTTGTCAACTCAACCTTGGAATTTGTCCATCTCCCATCTGCATAAGCCAATTCTTTATAATAAATCCCTTTAGAGAGAGAGAGAGAGAAGGAGAGAAACACATACATTCCATTGATTCTGTTTCTCTGGAGAACCTGACTAATACAGATGCTTGTATAAATTTTATAGCAAAGTTGTGTAAAGAATAAAGATATACCAAGTAGACTTAGTTGTTTTTCTCTCCCCCAGACCGCAGCCATATGTCCTACTCTGGTAGTAACTCAAAGAATCATCTGAGATAAAAGTCACACTCAGACTAAAAAGGAAAGCCAGTCACCACCACTACCGCCATATTCAGGGCTGCCACATTCAGTCAGAGCCATTTACATCTAAATCCACCACCTCTATATGGCCTTCTGGAGAGACCAAGAGGCAAAGTGAGGAGTACTACTTTGGGCCTGCTGTTTGCTATATGCTGTAACTGTAATTGTACACATACCTCCCCTTATAGTGGCCCCACTGATTTAATGAACCCGAGGCAGATTGGTCTGATTGTCAGGGTCTTAGACAACTTGACTGAACATATTATATCAATGTGAGAGCAAGCAGTATGTCTCAAGTCAATATCAAAGAGTAAATAAAAGCAAAACTTTCATACTGATATGAAGATTTTATTCACCAGAATTCTGGGGCAAGAGTAGCTTATGCTTACAAGAAAAACCACCAGCACTAGACAGTACATGTTCCAGAAGACTGCATACACCAAAGAAGGTCTGTGTGTGGTGTGTGAGGGCTCAGAATGGCAGCGCCACCCACGAGTGCACTTGAGGCAGAGCAGTTGCCATGAGTAGGAAGCTGGTGAAAAAAAAAGAAGTGTAAAGGGAATTTTTAGGAAGATTTCTGTATGATTTTTCTATCTGAAATCCCTTAAAAATAAAATTTAAGAGTAAATATTTCCATCCTTCTTCAAGGTTTCTCGAGTTAGACTGTTGTTGAATGTTGCCGTACAAGGAAGCCTGGCTTTGTGTGAGTTTCACTGCATTTAGACAAAGGCCATCTTCAGATTCCAACATCTTTCCCAATTCCCAATCAGGGCAGACCTTTCCTATTACTATAACAACTTACAATCTACAATTAACAGTGTGGGTCATTATCAAGAACAGTAGGATAGAGCTTTGGTGTTTTTGGTGTTTATCTTTCAGAAATCTAAGCTTATTTTTATGACTCTTAGTATCTTGTGGCATACAGCATCCATCAATCAGCTCTAAAAAAGCAAACTGGGATGTGTCCAACATTTTGGCTCCAGGCATGGTTCTAAATTTCCGTACTGTCCCAGATTAACAAAAAGGTTACATAGACCTTATATAGCAAAGGTAGAGAAGACAACAAATACCAACTCAAACTATATCCTCACTACCTAAAAAGACTAGAAAGCACTTTAAATTAAAAAAATGCAGAATGTTACCAGAATGTGAATTATTTATCACAAAAGGCACCATAAAGACAAATCAGACACTACTGTGGTGTATTATTGTAGGTGACAGATTCTGAAGTGAGCACTTAGGGCTAAAATTACATATCACCAAAATTACCCTTGAAAATCCCTAAGGAATGTACCATGTTGGAGACACACAGTCTCTCAGTTCAGTCCAACATATCCAAATTTTCCTGCAAAGGTGGAACAGATAACCCTGGCTTTCGTTGAGACCAAGGACCTAACTTCTATTTAGAGACTATGTGTTAACAACAATCTGTTGTACAATCGATATTAGAATCACACTCGGCACAATGAAAAGTTAACACCATGAGCAGCACATGGGAATTAAGACAATCAAGGGAATAGCAGGTTCTTTTCTATCATCTTCTGTGTGCCCCAAGGCAAACACTTACTGACTGCAGTAGAAAACAAAGTTATCTAAGCATAATTGTATTTGTTTAAGCTAAGTATACATTTGATAGGATTCCACTCTATTTAGAAGAAAAAAAAACACAATGGGAAAGAAGACACATCAAAGTGGTGAACTTCACTCTGTAACTGAAGACTCAGTGTCACTCACTCTAAATCTGCTTGAATGTTTAGCCTGGCCAGCAAATACACTTGGCTGAAAGTCCAAAAGATACCAATTTTTCCTTAGATTCTCAGAATTATCCTAAAGGTGGAGAAAGGAAAAACTGCCTCCAGAGTAGACACTGCCCCAAAGGAGTTTAAGAAAATATCTAAGAAAAACCACAGTCTGTTTTCCACTGACTTAACAGATAGTTGTGGCCATATGAAAGCCAGAAATGACAATGGTAACAGACACAAACCATGTTCTGTAAAGCTAAGAAGTTAGAGGAGGACACTTCCCATTTCCAGAGTCAAGAGCATGCAACTCATCCACAGTATGCTGGAATAAAGATATGTGGTGTGAACACAGCTAATTAAACTCCTTGGTTTATAAAACATTAGAAACCCAACCTGGACCCTGAAAAGTCAATATTCTATGAACTTCTTTTGACCACCTAGGACCATCCCACCAGTCAAGCATCAGGACAGGACAGTAGAGGCAGGTGTCTATGTCTGCCCTTGAGAGAAGCTGGTTCTGAAGCCTCTTCAGTCTATGAACTTTAATTGCCTTCAGCCCAGTCCTGCCTAAGAATGTGATTCCCAGACTAGCCCTTGTCTTTTCTCCTGGTTAGAGAAGAAAGGACAGAGCAGCAATGGGATGGCAAGAGGGCAAGTGAAGAATAAAGAGAGTAGCTAGAGATGAAAGCTGCCACCAGAGAGGCTGAGCTGGAAATAGCATGACTACCACCCTCTGCTGCATTCATCTGTTCATTCAACAAATATTGACTGAGTGCCTAATATATGCACAGCATTCTGTTGAGCATTTCTCGTGTTTGACGGTCTTAAAGGGGGATCGTTTCCAGTGCCATTTTTATCGAGGCTCACTGCTTCCCTGGATGAGTAAACTTCGGCTTTTCCTTACAGCGGGTCACACTTCTTACCCCACCTTCATGCAAGCAGAGGCTCCTAGCCCTGGAGGCTATGAAGAGAAGAAGAGAATCTGGCACAGCTGTAGGCTAGGAGAACCGCCTCAGATATGGTCAGCTTCCAAAATCAAAGCAAGGACCGGGTTCACGCAGTGTTCAAATAACATAAAACAACACCTCGTTTTCACTGCAGGTCCCTGGAGGGACATTTTTAGAACAGAAACTTGAGAACACATGGATTATTCACCAGAGCTTAAAAAAAGGAAGCCAGTAAGGGTAATTTATAGTATTACAAGAGATTTTCAAGTACAGAGATCGAGGACAGAGTCTATAAGATTTCAACGCATGTTAACATAAAGCAAGGGTTGTATGTGGTGAGGCTGACTGAAGATCCATTTCATCTTTTAATGGAAGAAAGATGCCTGTAGTCCAGTTTCCCTTTCTCAAAAAGACCTTATTCTGCCTGTGGTTAGGCAATCGAAGAAAACGTTGTTCCAAAGCCACAGAATTCATCTTTTCCTTGATCTAACAAAAATGTGCCCATCTGTGACAATGCAGATTTGGGCAGTCAGAAAACAAGAGCATAGACAAGGAAATCCCAGCCACTATTTTCCAAAAGCTGTCCTCAAGACTGAGACTAGGGTCTGTGCTCTCCTTAACATTGTCTATTGGTCTATCTTTCTTTTCTGTCAAAAGCTGTATCTATTAAAAGAGAAAAAAAAAAAAAGTAACAGTGAGCACCGACAAGCTAATGTCCTAATGTAGCTGTACCTTCGTGCAACAAAGCTGGGAACAGATCATTTAAAAAGTACCCAGACTGTACTGCAAGCAAGGCAGAACAGAAAGTAGAAGACAACTCCTTTCTCACCTCAGTTAATGCTTTGTTCAAAAAACACCCCTTTCAAGCAGTCCAGTTATTTATCTCATTAAATAAAGCAATAAACCACGCTAACACCATAAAGCACGGCACAAAATAACTGACAATATTATTACTCCATTGTCGTAAGTCTGATTAGGAAGGATAACTTTTAATGGTATGAACACTGAGCAGCACTGCAATAATACTGGAAACTAAAAAGGGAGCGTCCACCTCCTACCCCCACACATGATTCCTTTCCACACACACATATGGAAGTACGCAGAGGAGACCCTGAAGAGCACCACCAGCACACCTGTACATGGACGATGAGGGCCAAAAAGTGGGCCGTCAGATGAAGCCCACCGAGAGGCTTTCCTCACAGGGGGCTGCAATCCCTGGCTGGGCCTTGCATGGTCACATAAGCAGAGGACTTCTTGGCAGAGATGATCCATGTGGAAAAATCCATCTGCCTGGAGATAAAGTGGCCAGTCGTGACAGTCTGAGACCCTGTCTTCTTCAGTCTCTCCACCCTCATTCCCCTCGGTGCTAGATCTCTGATACATCTGATAAATTTACATCAAATGTAGAAGTTCCCTTTTCCTATCATTTGAATCAGAAGGATTTGCGCAGTTCCCCATACCAATTCCTGACAGATCCCTCCTCAGCTCCTACTTCATTATAAGATAGTAAGCACACACACACCTTTGTCTGTAAGAATGAACACATACAGTAAAAGCCCTTCTAGCCAACCTGCACTAAAGACTACATTTCCTGTCCTCAGGAAAACCTACGAGCTGATACACCACGGCACACCCGGTGCCCACAGCCAGCAGTCTCCTCCGCCACATGCCTGCAGTCTTCTACTCCCACCAACCACATGTTAGGCTTTCCAAAGGAGTGAAGTTGTGCCACTTGTATTTACGATTATAATTACATAATTCAATTAAATATTTATATTATCTGATGAAATATGACAACAAAGAGAGTTATGTTTCTTTGAAAAAGCAAACTGAATTCTTTTAAAGAATCAATAAAGATGAGTTACTAAGAAAATCTGCTCTTAAACTGAGTATGAGTGAAACTGTTCATGACAGGGAAGAATAATGAAAATATACAAGGATTCTGCACTCATTACAGCACAAGTGTCTTTAAGATCTTGCTCTTATTTTAAAAACATGAAACTGGAAATCATAGGTGATTCATTATGAGTATGGTTTATGTAAGAGAGATGATACGAATAATCAGTTGGCCCATTTGCAAAGAAAATGCCTCGACCTTCCACTGAAAGACTGGCTGATAAAATGTACATTAAATATGTTTTATTTTTAAAAATGTGTCTGTATGATTTTCTATTTCCCCCCAAATTCTCATGGTTAACCAACCAACTATTGGTTCTGATCACAAGATATCATAAGAAGGACACTGTAAAGACAAATCAACAGAAATATCAAAAAATACTATGGTTCAACTAGAGAGGACAGACCCTGAAAAACAGAAGAAAATGCTTCCCTCTGATTTATTACAAGGGAGAGAAGACATTTTAAAATTTTTTGGAAACTGATTTGTCATATGATTGGCCCCCTAATGACTAATTCAATGAATAACCAATTCGCTGAGCAATCATCTGACAAATACCTTAGATAGGACAATTTGTCAAAGCCACTGCACCAGGTCAATACAGGGGCACAGTTAGGGGCAGAAGCAACAGGGACAGAGGCAATAATAATTTAGACAAAAATCAGTGTTAAAAACTTAATCATTCTATAGAAAGTGTTAAGTGTTCTAGGAATTCTCAGGGTCTACAATGTGAAACACAGGCAAAGCTGATATTAAACAGCATTTGACCAAAATATATCTCAGGAAAAGAGCCTTAGTGACACCAGGGCAAAATAATTTTTTTTAGAAAAACTCTGTATTTCAGGAAGTTCATCTTTTGATCAAACGATTACAAGAGAATTAGCTTTTGGCAAGTTGGTCACCTAATGGTTCTTAGCAATTTCATGTTGGGTGAAGTAGCCAGCTTCCAAGGTGAAAGGGGAGAGCATTCTGGCATGAATGAAGGAATCACTTAGCTCTGAGGTCAGTTCTCTGAGACAAGGGACCAGGTCTATTCAGTTTAATGCTGGATTGGCAGCACCTATCTCAGGACCAACACATACTAGGCATTTAAAAAATATTTGTTTCATGAACAAATGTTGAAGATTAATAATGGGCAATAATATTCTATACATAGGTCAGGACCCACTGGGGAGAGCCATGGATGTTAGGCTATGAATGCTATACTTGATCCTACCTGTAAAAAGGAACTCACTGAAGACTTCTGAGCAGTCAAGTAATATGACTGAAGTAAGGTGTAGAAGATTAATCCTTTGTGATTAGTAGGATATGTTAAAAGAGCAAAAACTACAAATGTCCCTTGATGGATGAATGGATAAACAAACTGTGATATATACACAAAATGGAATATTATGCAGCCTTAAAAAGGATTCTGACACACGCTATGACATAGATGAACATTTAAGATATTATGCTAAGTGAAATAAGCCAGTCACAAAAGGAGAAATATGTAATCCCACGTATGTGAGATAGTCAAATTCACAGAGACATAAAGTAGAATGATGGTAGTGGTTGTCAGGGGTTGGGGGAGGGGGTTATAGAGAGTTATTGTTCAATGAGTATAGAATTTCATTTGGGGAAGATTAGAAAGTTCAGAAGATGGATAGTGTCAATGGTTACACAACAATATGAATGTACTTAATGCTGCTGAACTGTATATTTTTACAAAAATTTACCGAGTTTACCAAAATTGTTAAAATGGCAAATTTTATACATTTGGTATAAAATAATGTATACATTACTATACATGTATACATTATATATATTTTACCACAATAAAAAAATTCTAGAAGTCAGAGAGAGAAGGGCTAGACAGAAAATTGCATTTTTCCCATATAACTAGAGCAAAGCAGTAGAGTAGACAAGATTTGAGTTAGAGTGGTGATCAGGTGGCATACCATGAGGGGCCATGGCAACTCTGATAAAGAGTATGGACTTGGTATTGATGTTTGAATGATTCAAATTAAAATATTCATAGTCATTCATAGAAAAAAAGAGGAGAAACTGATAGCAGGATGATCCAGGAGGCTATTTTATCCATACATTGTCTAACCCAAGGTCTTGGTAATGGAAATGGAAAGGAAGAAAAGAATTAATATCAAAAGCATTACAAAGGAAATATAAGAGATTTGTTGATCTGATGGAGAAAATGATTAAGAAAAATA
This sequence comes from Halichoerus grypus, assembly GCF_964656455.1. NCBI lineage: Eukaryota > Metazoa > Chordata > Mammalia > Carnivora > Phocidae > Halichoerus > Halichoerus grypus. Next base: position 59,230,137 of record NC_135715.1, on the reverse strand, counting down.
AAATATCAAAGTTTTTAGCCCGGTAACTAGAAAAATGATGGTACCATCAAGAAAAAAGTATGCCCAGAAGAAAGAGGTAGTTTACAGGTAAAAAATAATGATTTCCGGGGTGCCTGGGTGGCTCAGTCATTAAGCGTCTGCCTTCAGCTCAGGTCATGATCCCAGGGTCCTGGGATCGAGCCCCGCATCAGGTTCCCTGCTCTGTGGGAAGCCTGCTTCTCCCTCTCCCACTCCCCCTGCTTGTGTTCCCTCTCTCGCTGTGTCTCTCTCTGTCAAATAAATAAAAATCTTTAAAAAAAATGATTTCCTGTTTTGACATGTTAAATTGGAGCTGACAACAGAAAATCAAAATGGGGAAGGCCAGTAAGCAGTTGGAGACATAAGTAAGTGATGAATAAAGGGTAGTTAGTTTAACCCACCAAAGGTAGGCTGAGGATATCAGCCTCACCATGTAGCAGCAAATTAATAATGGCCTTCAAATAAAAAGAATTAGTATGCTTACAGTAAGTAAACTGTCATTGGAAAATATTGACTCATTCTATTTAGGTGAATTATAATGTCCTTCATATAGTATGCTAAAATAATTTTTGAGACAAATCTTCCTTGGATGGACTAATGGAATCAAAAGAGAAAAATTTAGGATTCTATCAACTTTTCAATTCAGTTTTCTGAGTCACTCCATCTGAGATTTCTTAATCTAATACCAACATACATTCTAACAACATAATGTATGCACACTTGCTAATACCCTATCCTTTGGTGATATTATCACTCATTTAGTCATTCAACAAACATGTACTAAGAGCCCACCAAAGATACAGACACAGCTTTAGAGTGTCAGAAATACAAAGACAAATGCCACATATCCCATGCCGTAGAAGAACTCATAGTCTAGAGGGGAAAATAGGATCCTGATCTAGAACACTAATACTCTTCTTATCCAGGGTACTGTATTAAGATCTCCTAGTAAAAATGACCACTGGTAGTACTTACCTCGCTTTTTAGAAAGACTTAATCATATTATCAATTGATTATAGCAAACTGTTATAAACAATTGTTACATCCTAGGTTAACCAATATATATGTAATTATTCTAATTATTACTTAAGATGTATGGAGAAAGATAGGTGATGGCAGTTAGCAAGAAAGGAAAGAATGAGCTAACAAGTTACCAAATAATTTTGAATCTCCTCTCTACTTAAATATATAAACAATATTATTTGATTAATCAGAAGCAACAATACTATACACAGCCCTTCTAGCTGGAACTTTTACTATTTATATTATATATGTACTTCAATCTGGCACATTAAAAAGAAAGACTGATGCATTCCATTAATTATTTCATGAATGTACCCTTTTCTCCGTAGATACCACACCAGCTCCTTAAGGATAAGGGTTATGTCTTTTCTTTTGAGACCCTATGAGCTTGGAGCAGGTCTTAATATTTGCTTAATCTAATTAAAATAAATTAAGTTTGTGCCTTGAAATCCTGTGTCAGTTACATTCTATTATAAAACATTGCCAAACTAGTAATTAAACATGCCATCCTTGGTTAGCACCAAATTTTCTCTCCACTCTTTGTTGTTTTTTAATATCCAAAGTGCTACTTCTCTTTCTCACAGCCAGTTCCTACAACTTTGGAATTTACAGTATTTTCATATTTCCATAATGACACCTGCTGGTAGGAGAAGAATGGATGAACTGCAGGAATTTTATTCAACTAGCTATAGCCAGTCATATTCCAGTCTGAAACAACTAATGTTCCTGAACATACAAAGAGTAAATCTGAATGATTCCAAATACCCACATACTAAAAATTTGACAAAATTAGTACTGTTTCAATGCTATTTTCCAACCAGATTTAAAACTTATCCCCATAATCTTTGTCCAAAGCAAAACTGCTGCAATTAAGAATAGTTGTTATTAAGAGCCTTAAAAATCATCAGTTCACTTATGTTAAATATTTATCCATTTAAGAGTTGGCATTTAAAGTATGGCTTTTTAAGAGGAAGATGGCAGCTGAGTAGGAGGACCCTAGGCTCCTCTAGTCCGACAAACACAACTAGACAACTATCAAATCATCCTAAATACCCTAGAAATCAAACTGAAGACAGATAAAATATGGCTATTTAAGAGATTATCATTCTCTTAAACTTTTTCAGTTTTTTCATATGATCAATAGATCAAAGTTTAAGTGGCCCAGAAGACAATGAATGGGGCATTTGTCTCAGTCGTAACCTGCATGTCTTGCCCTTTGGGAGGGTAAATAAGAAAAGCGGCAAGCCTGGCCACCTCTAGAAACACTTCTGGAAGCTCAGGATAAGCTGTAGGTCTCCTGTAATACCCAAATAAGAGATATGGCTGCTCTGTTCATCTATTCTACACTTCAGGATTGTGCCTGGCTCATATCCTCAGTGCTCAGCACACTCCCTGACACCCAGTAGACATCAATGATTATTTTTAAACAAACGTGTGTGTGTGTGTGTGTGTTTAGCAGCCAAATAGACTAGATCCTGGGTACATTTTACTCAGACACCAAGATGTTAATGAGATTAGGTGGGTTCACTGTGACAACACCTGAGTGAGCTTATTTATTATTTAACTCAGTAGTTTAGAAAGCATGAACATTAACCAAGATGGCCTCAAATAAAATACGGGTAAGGTCAATGCATCCAAGTTTCCTGAACAATTAGTAGGTAAATGTATAACTCATTATAACACACATTACACAGACTCTTTCTTATTTAACCAGCAATTCCTCTTCATTAGAAATCAGTCATGTATGCCAGCTCCAGGGCGAGAGAGCTGGTCTCAGAATGAGTTTTCTTTCTAAACTGCCTGCAGGTTAGAGTCCACACTGGCCTTCACTCAGCTGACAGTCTACTCGTGATTGTTTTGTCTTTACAAGTATGCTAACTTCTCAAACTTCCCTATACTTGCTTAAGTTTGATTCCTTTCACACAGAGAAGGAAAGGCTTATAGGCAAAGTACATGAAGTAGGCCTTCTGATTTCCCTTTTCAAACACATTCCCCTTCTTCCGAAACAGCAGGGCAAGGGACATAATTATCATGCTTATTAATCAAAAGCTATAGTTTTCTTTCTAGAAAGGAAAACTGTTTGGGCACTTTAAAAGTCTTTCTTTGTACCCCAATTATATATAGACTATAAATCAATTCGATAAATACTACAAACACCTACTATGTACTAGCCCTGGTAGGCACTGGAAAAAAAAAAAAAAAGAATTCTTGGATTTTGCCCTCAAAGAAAAGAGTTCATTGTCCAGCATCCTAAGCAGTAGCCTAGTCTGCTCTGAGGACTATCCTATCAGCAAGTCAGTATTCAGCTAACTTTGTGTTTCCAGTTCCCAGCCCCACCTCACAGAGCATATCTCTGTGTGTACATGGCTGAAGAAAACATATCAGAAAGACTGTGGGTGTTCCAGGATACCATGGCTCATTAGGACACCCAGGTTGACAAACCATAGTTCAAGGATTCCTACATGTCATGAGAATCTAGCACCTGGCTTAGGGCTTTGTTCATCAGTTGTTTTTGATGGAGAGATGAAGCTTTGTAGAAAAACTGCAGTGTTTCAGAATAATCGAATCCTTGGGCCATAGCACATAAATGTGAGTGTGTGTGTGTGTGTGTGTGTGTGTGTGTGTGGTGGCAGACACACTGAATTGGGACTTTTGATCCAATACCCTACACAGCTGATGAAAGCACTTCATTCTTTGCTTTTTACCCAGAGAAAATAACATTGTGATTCATTTTGCCTAGGGCTTTTTAAAGATGAGAATCACAGGGGAAACCCCAACTCTCTTTTTCATACCCTTCTAACAATATGCACTTTAAAAAGACAAAATGTTTCCTCACCTGGGTCCGTGACCTGAGATTAACCTGTGAACCACTGGAAAGAGGTTGAGGAAAAAAGGGAAATAATATTTACTGAGTGTTTATCCCTACTAAGCATTTATCATGTGTTCCTTTAGGTCTCACAATAATCCTGTGATTATTACAACTATTATATTTTTATAACTTTACAGCTGAGGAAGCTAAAGTTCAGAGAGGCTGAGAAACTTGCAAAAGCCACCCAGCTGGTAGGTGGCAGAATCAAGGTTACTCCCTCCATTACAACATGCTGCCCCCCTCTACACATGGCTTCAGCTGTTTCTGAGTATGTCCATACGAGACTGAAGGGATGGAACAGTGCAGAGCTGGGTTTTATGGGGCCTAAAGCTAATACAAATTTTGTACCACTCTTTAAGGAAACTATAATACAAAATTAGATACCAAAAAAATGAGTATTTCTTGAGAATGAGGAAAGAAATTGCACATTTTTTAAAGACAACAGGTATCACAAACATTTTCTTTCAATTTACACTCTTGGTTTTCAATAGACATATATCCTTTCTATCACATCTGAATTGGGGTATGAACAATAATTCTGAAAAAAACATACAAAATTAACCTGAAATTAAGGTATACACAAGAACAAGTTGAATGTCCTTACACTGCATTCAGCTACATGATTGGATAATTGGATTCCTCTTATGCTACATACTGTGAATTACTGATGGATTATATGAGAGTTTTGTCACCAGAACACTTATTCTTTGGCGTTTCTCTTGCTTTGGTGGTGACTTTCCTCTGAAACCACCAAGCATTCTGGGGACAAAATGCAACAGATACAATAAGAAGAGATCCAGAATGGGATGAAGAAACATGCACAAACACAAGAATCCTGATAAAATCTATTCCATGCTATTCACATGAAAAAAGAAAAATATACATAGTGAGTCTATAGCTGTATGCTCAGCATTATCAAGCATATTCCAGATAGGAGAGAATATATTTGGCTAGGCATCCAATATAATTCGATAAATACTACAAACACCAACTAGGTACTAGCCCTGGTAGGCACTGGAAAAAAAAAAAAAGAATTCTTGGATTTTGCCCTCAAAGAAAAGAGTTCATTGTCCAGCATCCTAAGCAGTAGCCTGCTTCCACTCACAATTTTACATCTGCCGAAGGTAAGAATTTTCCACAGCTGAGCTACTCAAACTTTGCTTCAAACCTTTTTTTACCTCCACTACCCCTGTACTTCCAGTGACGAGCGCCATAAACTGGTTTATAACCTTAAGACCTCTGGCCCTCATGTTTCCTCACCATCCCTGTTGGGTGAGTCATCCAGTGGGTGGTAGGAGTATTCCTAGAAGTCATTCCTCACCCAGATGGTCACAAAAGGGACTGCAAACTTCATAAAAATACTGCACCAAACTATACGTATCCCCAGTTCAACTTCCTCTTAGCCAGATCCAAAACATGCCCTTCAATCAGATGCCAGCTGACAAACTGTGATCGAGATGTCAGAGTGGAAAGAGATGATCTTGAGTGATTACATTTAAAACATCTTGCTTTTGCAAAATTTAGAAACACACATGATCATGTGAACACACTGGTAGGGCCCCTTGCAGAGCCTTCATTAGATTGCTGGAGACTGGCCACCAGTATGGAATAGATCATACTATAGGAAAATAGAATTGGAAGAGAAGCAATCCAAGGACCAAGAGGATATTTGATGAGTCTTACAAGCTCTCTGGGTGTCCTTGTTTCTTGGACAAGACTTGATTCAAAGCAGATACAAACTAAGGAAAGAAGAGTAAAACAATCATCTATGTTTCGATGATTTTAATAAACCACAGTCTCCCAGTGAGACTGAGAGTGTCCCCCAAAAGTTGCCCCCACAATCCATTCTATTAAAAAAAAAAAAAAAACCTTTGGAGAGCAATACACTACACTTCAATAATTAAGATTAACCTTTTGGCTTTATTTTCCTCCCAGGGTAGTAGTTTCTTATCTTCCTCACATATGTATAATGGGCCACTTTGTAGCAAAACTAGCAGTATTGTTTATTGTCCCATACATTATTTTTAAGAGCCTGATATAGACTGGAAGGTTATTGTTGTTCTTTTTTCCCCTTCTTGTTAGCTAATCAAATTTTACATGTCTAGTTTCAAGAAAGGCAGATTGGTTTTCACCAAGAATTGAAAAAATAAATATGATCTCTCACCAAAAAACAGTGTGAGGTCCTTTTATTCCACTGGATAGTAGCTGCAAAGTTGATCCTTCAAAGGGAAATACCCATTAATTTCACCTCCAAAGGACCCACAAAATTGACCCCTTAGGATCTGAGGCCTTCATTTACATGTCCTATATAAACAACTGCCTCTTTCCCTCCTGTTGCTACCTGAATTGCATGAGACAGACTAGGGAGCTTGAGAATGCCTTGCTTCCTGAACACAGATATTCCACAAACACATCCCATAATCTTGCAGCCCTCTCCTATCCCCTAAGCCCAAATGCATAACACAGGCTTTTCTGACAGTTATAAGGTTGGGGGGGTGGGTGGGGAAGCAATGCTTTGCCATGCTTGCTTAGGGCTCTCTAACAAAATCACATCACAGATTCTTTTGCCATAAAGCTAGTTCACAAAAGAAAGGAAACATGAACTTGAGTCGTTGGCTACTGTGTACCAGGGACATTTCATACATGCTTCATACATACCCTTGTGAGGTAAATACTATTATCCATTTTTTATAGATGAAGAAACAGAGGTTCAGAGAGATTAAGACATTTTCCCCCAAGATTCTGCAGCTGTCAAGGGGGTAGGGGCAGTATTCTGAAATCTTGTGAAGTGGTACCTACAATGTAAAGTGGGGAAACCCTGGGCTTTGGGCTTCATTCCTGGTTCTGCACACAGTAGCAATGTGACCTGAGATGGATGATGATGCCCCTTTCCTTATCATAAAATAGGCGTAAGAACAGCGCCCATCTCAGAGTTGAATGAGTGGTAGATGTAAAAGGCCAGCACTTAAAAGATACACCATAATTTTTGTTACTTTCCCTTCCTCTCAAGTTTCTTGGGGGCAGAGGCCACATCTTTCCTATTATCATTTTTTTTCTTATATCTTATACATACTCAGCCTTTAGCAAATACCTGTGGATATGAGCCCTGCCGTGTCCAGTACTTTCTGGTGATAGCTGACACAGTGTTTTCCATAACAACGCTGGGCATTCTTATGCCCCAAATATTAAAACTTTCATTTCAACAGATTAGATGAAATACCTCACACAACGGTGCAATTAAAGTAAGAAATGGATGGGGAAAGCATTTTTGCAATTTTTTAAAAACCATCAGTTCCAGCATCTCCTTTTTATTAAAAAATATTTTCAGCCAGTGGAATGTAAGGTGAAACAAACAATAATCAAGTTATCAAACAAACATCCTGAGCAGCGTCAAGCCTCTGAAACAGGCATGAATGGCTAGCATACAAGGAGTACATCTGATCCAATACGATGATCTGGGGAAGCCTGGCTTCTAGGGTTCCAAGCCAGCTGCTCAGACACTAAGCACATGAATGCTAGAGGCAGGCCCCAGCCATAAATGAAGGCTACACTAGTATAAGAAACAGGGTTTGGCCTACAAATACACACGTTGGCAAGAATGGGTCCATTTCTCTCCACCTCAAACACCCTAGCTTAAGCCATCATTACCTCCAGCCAAGAATTCTGCAGTAGATATCCTGCTCCCACCCTTGACCTCTTTCATCTATTCTCACACTACAGCCAGAGAAAACTTTTAAAAACACAAATTAGGGCGCCTGGGTGGTGGTTAAGTGTCTGCCTTCAGCTCAGGTCATGATCTCAGGGTCCTGGGATCGAGCCCTACATTGGGCTCTCTGCTCAGTGGGAACCCTGCTTCTCCCTCTCCCTCTGCCTGCCACTCCCCCTGCTTGGGTGCATGCTCTCTCTTCTCTCTCCCTGTCAAATAAATAAATAAAATTTAAAAAAATAAAAATAAAAACAAATCAGACCATGCCAGTCCCCTGGTCTCCCACAGTTCTTAGAATCAAAACTAAACTCATTATGGCCTGGAAGGCCTAATGAGATCTGGCTTCTGCTTACCTCTTTATTCAGTGAATGAATGAATTATAAACAAGTGAATGAAACAGATATAGCAATGCACCATCTATCTAGGATGAAGCCCAGGATGTCTTACATAATGTAAGTGACTGTAATTGTTCTCACTTAACCTTTATGAAATGTCTTGAGCACACTGCAATGTGTACAGAACAACAAAGGTAATCCAACTTCTGCACTTCAAGACCTATATTCCAGGAGTTAGTCTTCCAAACATGGAAGGAAAGTTAGGGTCTCTCTTGGCAATACTTGCTTTATTCTTTTTCCTTCTTCAGACTTAGACAGAGATAAAGATATATGGAGAGCAGTGAGAAAGAAAACTAAAAATGCCAGGAAAAAGTAGATGTGCTATTAGGAGGAAGGGAGAGAAGGAAATCAGTAAAAACATCAGGAATGGGGCAGGGAGGTCAGGGAAGAGAAGAAGCAATGAGGAAGAAATAGGCTCTCTGTCTCTCCCTGCCTCAAACAGACATTTGACTGGGAAGCATCTGAAAAAATAGAAAACAAGGTGAGTCTCTATGACCTCAGACAGATCTGTGACCATGCAGGAATGGACTGCACTGTATGTTAATTATACTTGAATAAAAAATAATAATTAGTAGTAGTAATTTAAAATTTTTTTAAAGAATGAACTGTAGGAGCTAGAAGAATACATGTGTACACTAGGCTCTCTGGGTAGATGGACAGAAGGCAAGAACTACAGTTGGATAATACTCTACCATTACTGCCTTCATCTCTATTTGTGAAAATAATTTCCCATCGGCTTCCAAATTTCCATAGACATCGACTTACAAGAGCATCATTGCATGAGCAAAGAATAAGAGATGAGTAAGCCTTCTTCTGTCCTTGCTATTCCCTTTCTCACAGGGTTTTGGAGTCCTTGACCACTAAAGTGACAGAAGCAAGTTGTAGGTATTTTAGCTCTTTAAATAATCCCACTGTTCCTTCTTTTTTTAAACTACTAAATAAGTATAAGTATATGAATCATATACTGTATTATCTCATTATTTAACTGGTTCAAGAATGCCTTGTCTCACTTTATAAATTATAAGTTCCTTGAGGGTAGGAACCGTGTATTCCCTCTTTCATTTGTGTCCCACACAACACTCAGCACAGTGTCAGAAACATAGCAAGCACTCAAAAGAAACTCATTGCACTAAATATGATTCAATGATTTACTGTCTTAAAATAATCCTCTCTCAAGGGCATGGAAGTTTGCAGTCCGACATTACAGAAGAAACTGAGAAAGAATCACAGCTAAACTATCAACACTAATTTCAATAAATCAATGTACTCAACTTCTTTATGTGCACAACTGGTCTACCAGAGAAAAAAACCATTCTGATACCCCATGATGAGAGCAGTGCTAATAATAGTTCATCCCGTTGCCATGTAAACACTGAGGAGCTAGCCCATCAATAGATGTGTTGGAAATGCTGATCCAATTCTAAAAATATCACTTCCTTTTCTCTTCAAGAAGCAATTTTCCAGGTTAATACAAATATGCAAGGAGAATACTAAGGCACATCAAGGCTTCCCAGAACTCTTGTGGATTCATCAGCTGGATGTCCCAAGCTCTTCTCCCATTTGTGAGGACTGGACTAAGTTGTCACTGCCAATGATGATCTACTAAATCCTCAAAAATACAGCAAAGTCTAAGACTGCAATGACCACTCCTTCCCCTTAGACCCATGGCAGGAATCATTAAATGATGGAATTCATTCCCCTGAGTCTGGACTTGGCCTCAGAACTTCTCTTGACCCAGGACTGCAACCCAAGCAGCTTCAATCAAGCACAGTGAAGAACTGAGATGAAACTTTTTCCCATATATAGGCTAAAGCCTTCGAATCTCCCATGAAGAGCTCCTGTAAAGACCAAACTCCAAATCAGACTATGAAATTGAAATAGGTTACATTTGTCTTCAGGGGCACCTAAAACCTCTTTATAGAGGTTCCATTCTTTCTATCAACCCTATCCCCAACAAAGTCATCATTCTATGATGTTTATGTTAATTCAAACTGCCAAAGTCCCACGCTATTTGCCCACCCCTGGCCTGCCTTCCACAGATGTCATTATATTCTCAGAACACTTCTTCCTCCAACTTTCTTCTCTGATAACACCTGAATGACTATGGTCCTACTTCTCCTGGACTGTTTTTTCTTAGTGCGATAGATAACTGCTTAGTCGGACAAACTCACCTCCAAAGGAGCAGGGCCCTTCAGGAAACAATGGCCTAAGTGACACTAGTGGAGAAAATTTCAGACTTAATGTTAATTGGCTAGAAGGGAGATTTGAGAGCATGAGAAAAAAACTGCTCCCTGTCATACCACCTTGATTTTCTCTCTATCCACTCAACAACTCTTTACAATCAGTCACTGCCCTGGGTCTTTCTAGATCCATTTCAGCAAACCAACTTAACCACCATATGAGAACATAGCCCATAAAACACCCAATAATTCCCAAGAAAAGTTAAGGTAGCTTAACAAAGAAGTACCTGATTTCTGTGGACTCTTGGGCACATGCTAAGTAGAAGAGTTTGCTAGAACATTACTACCCGCCCCCCCACACACTCCAAATTTTAAAATCCTGCCTCTGTAAGCATTAACCTGGTACCTTCCAGAAGCTGAATAAATTAGGTATCCAATACCACTTAGGTTAAGTGGCTTAATGTTTCACCAGACCTGAATAGGCTTAGACAACAAGGAGTAATGGGGATGATCATGTATTTTCATTTCTTTCATGAGTCCTATTCTCTGTGGACTGGTTGTTTCTAAAGCTACACACAAAAAAGCTTTAACTGCATGAGTAATTTTTGTTTTGTGGTACATTATTATTCACTTTCAATCATGCAACTCAAAAATGACTTGCAAGATTACAAGAGTGTAGCATAAAGTTTCTAATACAATTCAGTGGCCCTTAACTAAAAACATGAACACCATCAACTGCAGTTATCCTGTGCAATGGCAGAAAACCGTCAAGCCCAATTATGTGAAAATGCCAGAGAACCGCATAGACAAACTCCTCACCAACACTTTCCATTGCTCATATAATACAGGATGCTTAAGATCAAAATTCTAATGACATTAAATCAGTTTTATGATTATAAAACATGCTTTTCAAGTTAGTTCAACATAGCATTCTCTGTCCTAGTACATAGATTAGAATAAATATAATAGTTATTTCTAGGAGGAATAAGCTACTTGCCAATCAAAATTTTATGTTCCAGGTAAAGCTAGAGAAAATTCTTAAGGCAAATTTACTAATGAAGAATGATTTCAGAATGCAAAATACTTGAGACACATACCCCCATCCCAGTCGTGGATCCTGTTTTATAACATATAATCCACTTCCTTATATACTTGTTCAACTGAGGTTTTTGGAAAACAATTAGATTAACGTTGGGTACATAGTAAGTCACAAAAAAATGTCTGATAAATGAAGGAATGAATTCTTACATATACTAAGGAGCTCCAATAAATGTAGAAAACTTAGAAGCATATCATGTAGAACCATATCTCACTTTCTTCAAAAATGCTATTACTACTCTTCTTGTTAATTACTTAATTACTTAAGGCAATTTCTCTTTTTTGAAATGTTTTAAGGCATTTATTTTCCCAAAAATGAATTAAATGTGGGTTAAGCATCTGTGCATCTACGCCCTTTAGATATCGCATGTATTTTTTCCTATTTTCATAGATTTCATAAAATGCAAAGGTTGCATAATCCTGCCAGCATTATTGTCATTAGCAGACAAAGAGAAACACTCAAGAGCTTTGTGTTTTAGTTTATCTCGTATACTGCTTCATAGCCCAACCAGGTTTCATAATGAAAATTTCCCTCAGCTGGTGCCTCAAATACTTTATTTTTAAAATACAAATGATTTGACCAACATCATTGTGGCTTGGAAATGTTTTCCTCCCTGTTGGTCTCTGCCATGATCTCCTCTGGATATAGTTCAATTAGATGCCTTCTCACTTTTTCACAAGTAGCCTGTTTTTGTAAAAGATTGAAAAACTTTGAAAAAGAACTATAAAACGTTTTCACTGTCAATAGAAAAAAAAAAAAATGGATTGCTTGAGCCAGACACAGCTCCCTGTAGAGCTAACCTTTTGATCCTGGAGTCCTTTCATGCACTTAAGTCTTCTCTAGAGTCAATGGGAGTGTTGTGTGTGCAGGGGCAGCAGGATCAAGTTCAGTCAGTTCAGTCTCTTCTTTAGTACTCTGTAGCCAAGTGGGGTAGCCAGCTGAATCTGGCTTAGTTAAAAAGTTGGGGGGGCAGGAAACCTTTCCCGATGCTTTGAAGTTTTTTGGGCAGTGTAATAATATCAGGATTTGCAGGAGGTTATTTTGCATAATCCTTAATAAGATATTCTTATGCTTTCAAAAAGTTAGTGGGATAAGAAAAGCAAAAACCTCCAGTACTCATCTGAAGTATTTTTTTAAAGTTCTGCATAGAAATGACCCAAAATGCACTTCAGGACGATGTATAGGACTGCCCAACTACATGTCTATGCAGGAATGCACCTAAAACTCTTCCCAAAAGATGGATCTTTTAAAGAAAGATATAAACCCCCATTTTGTAAAGAAAGAGATATAACATCCCTCAAAAAAGTGTTCACAGAAAGTGGAATGGTGATTGCCAGGGGCTGAGGGAGGGGAGAATGGGGAGTTAGTGTTTAATGGGTACAGAGTTTTGCCAGATGAAGAAGGTTCTGGAGGTGGATGGTGGTAATTGTTGCACAACAACATGAATGTACTTAATGCCACTGACCCATACACTTAAAAATAGTTAAAATATGATGTACTGTGTGGTGACTAACATAACATAATAAAAAAAATTTTTTTAAAGGATGAAAAAAATAGTTAAAATGGTAAATTTTATGTTATGTATATTTTAACCACAATGTAAAACTCTATGGAAAATGTAAATCTTTAGAAGTGTCTAAATGCTTATACTATTTATAATCAGGAAAATTAGAACTCTGCTAACTGAACAATTCCTGCATGGTTTGTATTCAGTTGTTCATTTTTTCCTTTAAATGAGTACAAAATACTCTGATGAACACAAAGAAGCTTGCAGATTCTAATATTTGTAAATGGATTAAGAATCCCTGTGACTAATCCAACTACTTGAACTGAAACAGGCACTCTTTCCTTTAGAATCCTTATCACTCGAACCCCATAAGTACTCACTGATGACATTTTTCCAGGCGAGGCCAGAGGGCTGAGCAAGGTGACTCTGCACTGCCAAGTGGAAAAGGGGCTAGAGAACAGGGAAGTACAGAGGCACGTCACAGAAGCCACAAAATCTCCCTGCTGGAAGCCCGTTCACTTTATTATTACCAAGAAACTGAGGTTCATTTTCTGGTATTTTGGCCTGGACATTAAGAATTTGAACTAACACCATTGGACACAACATACTGTTTTAAAAATAAGCATTTTTTTTTATCACTTTGTGGAAGGGTACTAAAACGTCTGTAATTTATTTGTATTGGGGATTCAGAAGGAATTTAGGCAGCAGCAACTTGGGCCTGAAAAATAAAAGTGCCTCACTAAACAAGTGATGGTCCCAACACTAAATATGAGGTTAGGAATGACCTTCTCTCTGGTTAAACACACACATACATATTTCAGAAGCATACTGAAACTAAAACAAACAGAAGAAAGGTGAACATTGTGTTTAGTGGTTGGAAATGAAGTGTGTCATTTCCACATATATAAAAATTAACTTACTTTGTCCCCACTTTTTGGAATCCAGATATTGGTTAACCTAATCTTTGGTCCAAATGACTATTATCTTTTTAACAAATCTTTTTAAAACTTTAGCAGTGGTCCTCGGACAAAAAAAATACTCTACTTAGAGGTAAAATCTCCAAGTTATCTTCTTTGCTATCTCTGACAAATGAGAACCATGGCTCCACATGTTCACTTATCAATATACTCAACTAAAGGAAGTATTTTGTTACCTGTTTGGAGTATATTTTAAAATTATAAAATTAAATTACTTCAGCAGGACAAAATAGGTCTCTGGCGTTTCAAGAGAAAACCACTGGACAAAGAACAGACAACGCATAAAAGAAATATATTATGGCCAATAAATATGCAGAGATATCCAGCTTTGCTTGTAATGTAAGCATTGCAAAAAAAAAAAAAAAAAAAAAACCAGCACGGCAATTTTTCTATCAGAATGGCAAATTTAAAAGAAAACTGACACCAGTGAGAGTGTAGAGGAAAACGTGTAAAACAGATACCTTTGTGTACTATTGACGATAGTGTAAACTGATACTACTTGAGCATGAATATACCAGCCTGGCAACTTTATCTCTCTCAAACAGTTAAATATTTCTACATTTGACCCAGCTATTCCACTTCTCAGAAGTTTCCTTAAACAGATCATTGTACATGTGAACAAAGAAGATGCAAAAGAATATTCATCACAGTGTAATTTACAATGGTGAAAAATTGGAAATAAATCATGTCCATTAACAGAAGATTGGTTAAATAAATTATTGCTCATTGATTCATCAACAATTGGTTGAGGGCCTACTGAGTGCCAGGCAGTATTCTATATACAGTATACATAATGCATCCATTAAAATAATGATGTAGATATATAGTTATTAACAGTTCATACAGTATTATCTCATTTATGTAAAAATGCATGTGTATTTACTTATGTATATTTATATGTGAATATGTATACAATGAGAGACATCTGTAAGGATGATCACCAGTGTGTTATCATATTACCAGTGATTATCTCTGGGGCTTTTTTGTTGTTAATCTCTACACAGAATTCCCCCACTATCTGTAAGTAGAACATTCCCATGAAACTTCTCATAAGCTGAAAGGAAGCAAAGAAGCAATTAACATTAATTCACATGGAAAAATTGTTTAGCATTCCCAGGCCCCAAAAATTGCCTCTCTTAGGCCTTTCTGATACTCAAGGACACATCTTGCTAATGGATGCACAAAACATATCAAAATAAAGCACAGACGCCCACAGACACAGTTCAGAGCTCCAGCAGCTTGATGCTGAGATGCCGAGTGTAGTTCTGGGGCAGGAGCTTGGCGGGGCCCCTCTCGCTGCTTGGGGTACTCACTCCCTCCATATGGGGTACTCACTACCTCTATATAAGCAAAACAAATGCTGAACACTATTTTCACTTTTCGCCTTTTTTCCTAAAAGCGAAAATCTTTTTCAGATTTCTTTCAGTTAGTGAAAACAGGTAGTAATGTAGGTCTTCCGTTAAGAGCAAAGGAGCATAAAGCAAACTTAAAAAGCTGGGGATACCTATACTTTTCTACACTGTTTGACTATTTTTACAAGGTAACTATATCACTTTTATAATCTAAGAATATCTGGGGTATATTCATTTTGAAAGGATAAAAAAGAGAACCATCGGTACAATTGAATCCTATTAATATGCAGAAGAAAATGCCAGACAGCCACAGAATTCCAGAAATCCAGCTGCAGTTCTAAGATGTAAGACACAAAAGCAGATGCTTGCCCACAAGGATGAGGTAAATAAAGATGAAGCACAATGGTTCCATAGAACTCAAGTGCACAATGCAGCTGAATGTACTCTACTAAACTAGAAATCCAGGCCAGCAAAGTCCCCAAAGACTACAAAGCCTAAAAACTAATAACAATAAACATATCATTCACAGGGCTTTTATATAACTTAAATGTTATTTGCATTGAAATATTGGCCTTTTAACAGTTTATAATGTTGCTTTTTAACTCTATATGTCATTCTCTTTTCCTTTAAAAATGATTTCCCGTGAACCTTCCCCATCCCTTTAATCCTACAAGATAGTTTTTAGTCTGAGCAGGTGCCAAATCATAGCTTGGTTAAAAAGCTAAAATATTCTTAGCTTTCCCTAAATTATGACCATCCCAGCCAAAATATCAAGTGTATATCAACAGCACAATCGTAATGCAAAATAATTCCTTTTCCTGCTATGAGTAGAATCAACAGGTGCATCATAAAGACAGATAGAGAAACCATAACACAGAATGATATACCAGAAGTCATGCTAGAAATTCTCTCATGATTCTGTTGAATCTGAATATATGACTAGCTGGTCAACGTGAATAACAGAATGGAAACATGCAACCACATCAGGTCTTTAAACTGTTAGGAAATGCCCTGAACGATTATTTAAAAGTCTGGGTTTCTATTGTGAGAGGTATACTAAGAATTCACCTTTGAATATATTTTAAGTTTTTGTTGTTATGTTGCTGTTTACTCTTACTGGATTACTTTACATTTTTATACCTTCTACTAGGTATGCATCATAAAGCATCAGCTTTCTCTGTATAAAACTTCTGCTCCAGGTCTTTAAGATGGAATGAAATCCCAGCAGTAAGCAAATACTTTGCTTTCACAGTTTTTACGATAAAAATTGAAAACGAAACTTGAAGACATTTGGTTGAGTCAAACAGAACAAACAAAGCAAGTACTGTAGTCTGGTGTCTTTTATTAGTCCAACTTTGAGTTCTGAACAGCAAGCTCCCTTGACCACAAAGAAGTCTTAAGAGAGAGAGAGAGAGTGTGTGTGTGCGCTTGCCTTGAACCCTACCAAGGACCCATAAGATGGATCAAACATTCTAACTTTGCTCCTTTCAAAAATTGTTTCAAGGAATCAGGATAATCTGCCAGTAGATTTTTAAAAGCTGAAAAAATATTCTGTAACATATGACCTTTCTGATTAGAGAGAAGGCATATACAGACTATTGACTAAATCCAAGCTTCAAGCTGCCATTGTTAAGCAAAGCTGAAAGACCTGTTGACTTAACTATTGTGAACCTGGGCAGGAAGCATCAAGCTCTCTCTCGTGTCTTGCCCTTACTCACCCATTTGTTATATTCTTCAGATGAAAATTCCAACTTCAAGCAGTCTGCTAGTGTTCCTAAGAATAAATCAGGTTTTATAGACCTGAATATCTTGTAAGAAAAAGAAAATTTAGGAAGCCCTAAAAATATCAGACTGACACATTAATTTTTTGGACATTCACCAGGTTAATATAAATAGCTCTGGTTATCCCTATTGGGGAAGGGAAAGGTACGAGTTTAGGTTTCTGGGCTTCACATTAATAGTTCAAAGCTAGAGAGTGGGGTGGGAGATTGAGCATAAGTCTCTTCCTTGCCTGCCAAAGCACGTCCTTGCCCCAGTTGCTTCTCTATGAATCTTTGTGAATGGAACATTAAAGGAAATGACTAAAAGAGAAAGAAGACACCATGTTCATTAGTCTGATGCTGCACAGTAAAAAGTTACTTTCATTCTCTTTAATGACATTTTTGTAGACTGATGTCAGAAGTAGTTTAAAACATTTTTAATCTCAAATACTTATTAGAATAGTTGAAAGAGAAAAATCTCTAAAAACTGCAGTAATATAATCTCTCAACTGCTCAGAAACAAAGAGTTTACATTTGGTTTAGTGTGTGTGTGCGTGTGTGTGTGTGTGTGTGTTGTCTGTGTGTGTTTTCATAATCAGCAATTAGTATTAAATCAACCCCTTCTTGTAGTTCTATTGCAATAATCATCTTTGAAGCAACCAAGATATTGTATTAGCCAGTATCCAAAGTTTTAGTACTTAAAACAATACTTAAATATTGTCAAAGCTCTTGGGTGATGTCTAAATGCTGAACTAAATTTTAAAAAAAGTTCAGTTCAGTTGAAAGTATTGTACTAACACCATATTTAACAAAAATAACACACTGAGTTGTTTTTAACAACTTAAATTCTTGTGGTACTATTTACAATTGCATACTTATTATTGTCATGGCAATACAATTTGGGGATTATTAAGAAGGTTAGAAAAACTCTTCCACTAATAGGTCTCTCCAAAATTCCAGTCATGTCCAAAATCTTGTAATTGTAATTAGTTTATTAAATATGCACTAAAGGGGATACTCCTTCAGAGATATACACATCCTTCTATATATCAAAAGCTTAAAGGAAGGAGCAGTTTTCACGAACACATAGAAGCTATACTATTGAGGGAAAAAACTACTTGAGGCTTTAAAAAAAGAAAGAAAGAAATTGAGTTCGGGCGGAGCAAGATGGCGGAGGAGTAGGAGACCTGGATTTCGTCTCCTCTCGGGAATTCAGCTGGATAGGGATCAAACCATTCTGAACACCTACAAACTCAACAGGAGATCGAAGAAAAGAATAGCAACAACTCTCTGAACAGAAAAGCGACCACTTTCTGGAAGGTAGGATGTGCGGAGAAGTGAATCCGAGGCGTTATTCGGAAGGATAGACGGCGGGGGAGGGGCCTCCGTCGGCCGCTTCTGGCAAGTGATAGAGCCACGGAGCACAAAATCGGAACTTTTAGAAGTCTGCTCCGCTGAGGGACGTCACTCTGGTGGCTAAGTGGGGGGTGGAAACCTCGCGGGACAGTGTGGTCTCAGGACCCTCGGGGTCACAGAAAGACCGGGGGTGCCTGAGTGTGGCAGAGCTCTCAGGTATCGGAGCAGGGAAGCCGGCTGCAGAGACGGAGCCCAGGCCCGGGCTCTCAGCTCGGGGTTGCCATAAACCGTGATCCGCGGCACAGTCGGGCCACTGCTCCTCCAGCAGGGACCCAACAAGGGGCAGATCCGGGGAGACTCCCCTGCCTCCCCCGGAAGGAGAGGTACGGGAGCGCACCGCAGGGATCTGCTGGGTTTGGAGACTCCACCCGGGGTCGGGTGCCGGAGATAGAAACGTGCGGTCACAGGCCGGGTGAGCACGGAGTGCGGCCGGAGACCAGGGAGACGGGAGTGACTGACTGCTTTTCTCTGGGGTCTCACTGAGGAGCGGGACCCCGAGTTCTCGGCTCCTCCGGGGCGGAGACTGGGAGGCCGCCATTATCACTCTCCTCCTCCAAAGCTGTACGGAAAGCTTGCAGGGAACAAAAGCTCCAGAGAGCAAACCCGAGCAGATTACTTAGCCCGGACCGGGCAAGGGCGGGGCAATTCTGCCTCCGGCAAAGACATTTGGGAACCACGGCAACAGGCCCCTCCCCCAGAAGATCAGCGAGAAGAACCAGCCAAGACCAAGTTTACCGATCAGTGAGAACGGCAGAACTCCAGCACCAGGGGAATACTGCACATAGAATTCATGGCTTTTTTACCATGATTCTTTAGTCTTTCAAAGTTAGTTTTTTTTTTTTTGAATTTTTCTTTTTCCCTTTTTCAACCAACATCTTATCGATCCCTTTTTTAAAAAAACATTTTTATTTTTCATTTTGAGTCATATTCTATCCCTTCATAGTAGTTACCCGTATTTTTGGCATATATATATAGGTTGTTCTCTCTTTAAAATTTTGAGATAGTTTCTTCTAACAGAACAAAATATACTCTAAATCTCTAGTGTATGGTTTTTTTCTACTCCCCTGCCTGATCACATTCTCTCCCTTTTTTCTTTTTCTTTTTTTTTTTAAATCCTCTTCTTTCTTTTTTCAAAGAACTTATCAATTCCTTTTATAAAATTTTTTATAATTTCCATCTTTACAGTCATATTCCATCCCTTCATCATATCAACCCTTATTTTTGTACTTATATAAGTTTTTCTTTCTTTAAAATTTTGGGAGGCACTTTCTTTTAACAGATCAAAATACACCCAAAATCTAGTGTGTGGCACTGATCTATATACCAGCCTGATCATATTTGATCACATTCTGTTTTTGTTTTGTTTTGTTCTGTTTTTGTTTGTTTTTATCTTTATCTTTATTTTTTTCTTTTTTCTTTTTCTTTTTTCTCTCTTTCCCTTTCTTTTCCCACTGCTTCAGGTCTTTTCTGATTTGTTTAGAGTATATTTTCTGGGGACGTTGTTACCCTGCTAGCATTTTGTTCTCTCATTAATCTATTCTCCTCTGCACAAAATGACAAGACGGAAAAAATCACCTCAACAAAAAGAACAAGAGGTAGTGCCGACTGCTAGGGACCTACTCAATACGGACATTAGTACGATGTCAGATCTAGAGTTCAGAATCATCACTTTAAAGATACTAGCTGGGCTTGAAAAAAGCATGGAAGTTATTAGAGAAACCCTTTCTGGAGAAGTAAAAGAACTAAAATCTAACCAAGTCGAAATCAAAAAGGCTATTAATGAGGTGCAATCAAATATGGGGGCACTAACTGCTA
This sequence comes from Halichoerus grypus, assembly GCF_964656455.1. NCBI lineage: Eukaryota > Metazoa > Chordata > Mammalia > Carnivora > Phocidae > Halichoerus > Halichoerus grypus. The sequence goes on along the minus strand of NC_135715.1, from coordinate 59,210,020 downwards.
GGATAAATGAGGCAGAAGAGAGAATCAGTGAGATAGAAGACCAAATGATGGAATATAAAGAAGCTGAGAAAAAGAGAGATAAACAACTACTGGATCACGAGGGCAGAATTCGAGAGATAAACGATACCATAAGACGAAACAACATTAGAATAATTGGGATCCCAGAAGAAGAAGAAAGAGAGAGAGGGGCAGAAGGTATAATGGAGCAAATTATAGCAGAGAACTTCCCTAATTTGGGGAAGGAAACAGGCATCAAAATCCAGGAAGCACAGAGAACCCCTCTCAAAATCAATAAAAATAGGTCAACACCCCGACATCTAATAGTAAAACTTACGAGTCTCAGAGACAAAGAGAAAATCCTGAAAGCAGCTCGAGAGAAGAGATATGTAACCTACAATGGTAGAAACATTAGATTGGCAACAGACTTATCCACAGAGACCTGGCAGGCCAGAAAGGACTGGCAGGACATATTCAGAGCACTAAATGAGAAAAATATGCAGCCAAGAATACTATATCCAGCTAGGCTGTCATTGAAAATTGAAGGAGAGATAAAAAGCTTCCAGGACAAACAAAAACTAAAGGAATTTGCAAACACGAAACCAGCCCTACAACAAATATTGAAAGGGGTCCTCTAAGCAAAGAGAGAGCCTAAAAGCAACATAGACCAGAAAGGAACACAAACAATATACAGTAACAGTCACTTTACAGGCAATACAATGGCACTAAATTCCTATCTTTCAATAGTTACCCTGAATGTAAATGGGCTAAATGCCCCAATCAAAAGACACAGGCTACCAGATTGGATTAAAAAACAAGACCCATCGATATGCTGTCTGCAAGAGACTCATTTTAGAACCAAAGACACCCCCAGATTTAAAGTGAGGGGGTGGAAAACCATTTACCATGCTAATGGACACCAAAAGAAAGCTGGGGTGGCAATCCTTCTATCAGACAAATTAGATTTTAAACCAAAGACTGTAATAAGAGATGAGGAAGGACACTATATCTTACTTAAAGGGTCTATCCAACAAGAAGATCTAACAATTGTAAATATCTATGCCCCTAACATGGGAGCAGCCAATTATATAAGGCAATTAATAACAAAAGCAAAGAAACACATCGACAACAATACAATAATAGTGGGGGACTTTAACACCCCCCTCACTGAAATGGACAGATCATCTAAGCAAAAGATCAACCAGAAAATAAAGACTTTAAATGACACACTGGACCAAATGGACTTCACAGACATATTCAGAACATTGCATCCCAAAGCAATGGAATACACATTCTTCTCTAGTGCCCATGGAACATTCTCCAGAATAGATCACATCCTAGGTCATAAATCAGGTCTCAACCGGTACCAAAAGATTGGGATCATTCCCTGCATATTTTCAGACCACAATGCTTTGAAACTAGAACTCAATCACAAGAGGAAAGTCGGAAAGAACTCAAATACATGGAGGCTAAACAACATCCTACTGAAGAATAAATGGGTCAACCAGGAAATTAAAGAAGAATTAAAAAAATTCATGGAAACCAATGAAAATGAAAACACAACTATTCAAAATGTTTGGGATACAGCAAAGGCAGTCCTGAGAGGAAAGTATATAGCAATACAAGCCTTTCTCAAGAAACAAGAAAGGTCTCAAGTACACAACCTAACCCTACACCTAAAGAGCTGGAGAAAGAACAGCAAATAAAGCCTAAACCCAGCAGGAGAAGAGAAATAATAAAGATCAGAGCAGAAATCAATGAAATAGAAACCAAAAAAACAGTAGAACAGATCAATGAAACTAGGAGCTGGTTCTTTGAAAGAATTAACAAGATTGATAAACCCCTGGCCAGACTTATCAAAAAGAAAAGAGAAATGACCCAAATCAACAAAATCATGAATGAAAGAGGAGAAATCACAACCAACACCAAAGAAATACAAACAATTATAAGAACATATTATGAGCAACTCTATGCCAGCAAATTAGATAACCTGGAAGAAATGGATGCATTCCTAGAGATGTATCAACTACCAAAACTGAACCAGGAAGAAATAGAAAACCTGAACAGACCTATAAGCACTAAGGAAATTGAAGCAGTCATCAAAAATCTCCCAAAACACAAAAGCCCAGGGCCAGATGGCTTCCCAGGGGAATTCTACCAAACATTTCAAGAAGAATTAATAACTATTCTTCTGAAACTGTTCCAAAAAATAGAAATGGAAGGAAAACTTCCAAACTCATTTTATGAGGCCAGCATTACCTTGATCCCAAAACCAGACAAAGACCCCATCAAAAAGGAGAATTACAGACCAATATCCCTGATGAACATGGATGCAAAAATTCTCACCAAAATACTAGCCAGTAGGATCCAACAGTACATTAAAAGGATTATTCACCACAACCAAGTGGGATTTATCCCTGGGCTGCAAGGTTGGTTCAACATCCGCAAATCAATCAACGTGATACAATACATTAACAAAAGAAAGAACAAGAATCATATGATCCTCTCAATAGATGCAGAAAAAGCATTTGACAAAGTACAGCATCCTTTCTTGATCAAAACTCTTCAGAGTATAGGCATAGAGGGTACATACCTCAATATCATAAAAGCCATCTATGAAAAACCCACAGCGAATATCATTCTCAATGGGGAAAAACTGAGACCTTTCCCCCTAAGGTCAGGAACACGGCAGGGATGTCCACTATCACCACTGCTATTCAACATAGTATTGGAAGTCCTAGCCACAGCAATCAGACAACAAAAAGAAATAAAAGGCATCCAAATCGGCAAAGAAGAAGTCAAACTCTCACTCTTTGCAGATGATATGATACTTTATGTGGAAAACCCCAAAGACTCCACCCCAAAACTGCTAGAACTCATACAGGAATTCAGTAAAGTGGCAGGATATAAAATCAATGCACAGAAGTCAGTGGCATTCCTATACACCAACAACAAGTCAGAAGAAAGAGAAATTAAGGAGTCGATCCCATTTACAATTGCACCCAAAACCATAAGATACCTAGGAATAAATCTAACCAAAGAGGCAAAGGATCTGTACTCAGAAAACTATAAAATACTCATGAAAGAAATTGAGGAAGACACAAAGAAATGGAAAAACGTTCCATGCTCATGGATTGGAAGAACAAATATTGTGAAGATGTCAATGCTACCTAGAGCAATCTACACATTCAATGCAATCCCCATCAAAATATCATCCACTTTTTTCAAAGAAATGGAACAAATATCCTAAAATTTGTATGGAACCAGAAAAGACCCCGCATAGCCAGAGGAATGTTGAAAAAGAAAAGTAAAGCTGGCGGCATCACAATTCCGGACTTCCAGCTCTACTACAAAGCTGTCATCATCAAGACAGTATGGTACTGGCACAAAAACAGGCACATAGATCAATGGAACAGAATAGAGAGCCCAGAAATGGACCCTCAACTATATGGTCAACTAATCTTTGACAAAGCAGGAAAGAATGTCCAATGGAAAAAAGACAGTCTCTTCAACAAATGGTGTTGGGAAAATTGGACAGCCACATGCAGAAGAATGAAACTGGACCATTTCCTTACACCACACACAAAAATAGACTCCAAATGGTTGAAAGACCTCAATGTGAGACAGGAGTCCATCAAAATCCTAAAGGAGAACACAGGCAGCAACCTCTTCGACCTCAGCCACAGCAACTTCTTCCTAGAAACATCGCCAAAGGCAAGGGAAGCAAGGGCAAAAATGAACTATTGGGACTTCATCAAGATAAAAAGCTTTTGCAAAGCAAAGGAAACAGTCAACAAAACCAAAAGACAACTGACAGAATGGGAGAAGATATTTGCAAATGACATATCAGATAAAGGGCTAGTATCTAAAATCTATAAAGAACTCATCAAACTCAACACCAAAAGAACAAAGAATCCAATCAAGAAATGGGCAGAAGACATGAACAGACATTTTTCCAAAGAAGACATCCAAATGGCCAACAGACACATGAAAAAGTGTTCAATATCACTCGGCATCAGGGAAATCCAAATCAAAACCCCAATGAGATACCACCTCACACCAGTAAGAATGGCTAAAATTAACAAGTCAGGAAATGACAGATGTTGGCGGGGATGCGGAGAAAGGGGAATCCTCCTACACTGTTGGTGGGAATGCAAGCTGGTGCAGCCACTCTGGAAAACAGTATGGAGGTTCCTCAAAAAGTTGAAAATAGAGCTACCATATGATCCAGCAATTGCACTACTGGGTATTTACCCCAAAGATACAAAAGTAGGGACCCGAAAGGGTACGTGCACCCCGATGTTTATAGCAGCAATGTCCACAATAGCCAAACTGTGGAAAGAGCCAAGATGTCCATCAACAGATGAATGGATAAAGAAGAGGTGGTACATATATACAATGGAATATTATGCAGCCATCAAAAGGAATGAGATCTTGCCATTTGCAACGACGTGGATGGAACTGGAGGGTATTATGCTGAGCGAAATAAATCAAACAGAGAAAGACATGTATCATATGACCTCACTGATATGAGGAATTCTTAATCTCAGGAAACAAACTGAGAGTTGCTGGAGTGGGGGGTGGGGTGGGAGGGATGGGGTGACTTGGTGATGGACATTGGGGAGGGTATGTGCTCTGGTAAGCGCTGTGAATTGTGCAAGACTGTTGAATCTCAGATCTGTACCTCTGAAACAAATAATGCAATATATGTTAAGAAAGAAAAAAAGAAGAAGAATGTAGCAGGAGGGGAAGAATGAAGGGGGGGAAATTGGAGGGGGAGAAGAACCATGAGAGATGATGGACTCTGAAAAACAAACTGAGGGTTCTAGAGGGGAGGGGGGTGGGAGGATGGGTTAGCCTGGTGATGGGTATTGAGGAGGGCACGTTCTGCATGGAGCACTGGGTGTTATGCACAAACAATGAATCATGGAACACTATATCTAAAACTAATGATGTAATGTATGGGGATTAACATAACAATAAAAAAATTAAAAAAAAAAAAGAAAGAAAAAAAGAAGAAGAATGTAGCAGGAGGGGAAGAATGAAGGGGGGGAAATCGGAGGGGGAGAAGAACCATGAGAGACGATGGACTCTGAAAAACAAACTGAGGGTTCTAGAGGGGAGGGGGGTGGGAGGATGGGTTAGCCTGGTGATGGGTATTGAGGAGGGCACGTTCTGCATGGAGCACTGGGTGTTATGCACAAACAATGAATCATGGAACACTATATCTAAAACTAATGATGTAATGTATGGGGATTAACATAACAATAAAAAAATTTTTAAAAAAAGACATAAACAAAAAAAAAAAAGAAAGAAAGAAATTACAAGGGCCCTTCACACTCCATAGACCTTACTCTTACTCACTCAGAATTCTTTAAAGAGGGCCTAGGCATGTTCTAGCCTGTGACAAGGCCATATTCTTTATCTCCTACCCACCCCTACGCCAATCACTACTTCCCACCATACAATTAAATACCAAAATTGAGCCCATGGCAAAGTGAACAGTGGCTTAGCAGATGCTAAAATTGCTGAAGACATGAACTAACCTGGCACTTCATACCTTGTCAAACTGAGGTCCAGTTGGTTTGGTGTAGACTCAAAGGACCAGCAAAGAGCTTCCACAGGTCATCTGGTTGACCCTCCCATGCATTAGTCAAGGGTCTGTCCACCTATCCAAACCATTCCTCCCACATCAGTTTCTGTCTTATTTCCAAACATCTCCAGAAAAACAGATTCCATAATAATCCATTCCAATGATTAACAAACCTCACTTTTTTTGGAAATTCTTCCCTACATCCAACCTAGCTCCACCTCTGCTGAAGTTAAAGACTATTGCCTTTTGTTCTCTTCTCAGCAGCAAGGAGAACAGCTAGTTACTGGTCTCCATACAATAACCCTTCACACACTTGAAAACTTTTATTAAGCCACCCACCAGTTTCTTTCTTCCAACCAGAATAATCCTAGCTCCTTTAACCTTCATAAATCCTATTTTTCTAACCTTTTGGTCAATTTTTTTCTTTCCTATGTAATAGCCCTGGACCACTAAACATGAAATCCAAGATGTTAAGGCATTAAAGTGGACTGGAGAGACAGTTTTGAGGACTGTTAAAGAGGGATGGTGAGATGGGGTGACAGAACACTGGAAAAAGATATACTGGAATTTAATGCATGAAACCAAGATAATCTTGAAAATTTAAGTCTTAGTTGTTCTAAATATTGCCCCAATTTCTTGCAGAGCCATTGTGTTTTCAAGCCTAGCATTGGATAACATTACATTCAGCTGCAAGTTTTGTGAACATCAATCTTGCCCAACACTTAGAAAACATGCTGTCCAAGGCACCCTTCAGTACAACTTTAGACTGCAATAAAACAGCTAGATAATATCAATATTGGCTGACTCAGAAGAATGCAAATCTCCAGTAACTCATCAGCTAATAAATGCTGAATGCAAATGTTAAAGTCACACACCAAGACACATGGTTTGACTCTATCCCAATCTTTCATCAAGACATAGAGCAAAATCAATGCCTGAGAAAAACATTCCTTGTCCTGAGATGGTCAAATGTGCCTTGTATTTTTTATCTAAACCCCAGGGGATTGAAAGTCCTGCAAATGTCGAAGTGTTTCTTAAAGCACGCTGGGTTCCTGTGCCTCAAAGAATGTGCCACACATAATACACCAAGAGTTTTCTTTACAAGTTTTTTTTTCCAATCTTTATTAAATAAGAATCCAAGAATAAATGCATTCAGATGTATGAAGTTTAACTGTTTACTCTTGATTATGAAGAAAAAAGAAAGAAAGAGAAAAGGGTTTTGAAAGATTGAAGATGAAACCTTCCCTAGTTTGTGGCCTCAGTAAGGTTAAATACTGATTAGATATACTTTGGCAAGATGCCGCTTCCATTATGTCAATTTTCAGGGTGTTTTACAAGTACTTGTTTCTTAAATACCACAATTCAGCCTCAGAACTTTTTTTCTTACAGCATACTTTTCCCCAAATAGATGTGGTTAAGTTTGTATTTGTCAACTGTAGGTCAAATTCTATTCTTAAGGACCAAGGCAGGGTGCCTTAAAAGTTATATGCGTGTTCCTGCATACATTTGTGAACTGTGTGCATGAATGTGTATTCGGAATGTGTCTTTAATTTACCATCCAGTTGTGTGGACAAGTTGGTCTTTCACTGATTGAAAATGTACTGAGCTACTTATCAAAAACAAATTGCTGCCATCTGTGAAATAAACGACTAAAGATATTACTACCATAATGAAATTCAGGAATCAAGATCAATGAGGAGATGGATAGTCTAAATATCCAAATTTTACATTTGTTTGTCCTTTCGAACCTCTGCATACTGAAAGAAGGTTCAGACCCGAACTGCATTGATGGGCCCTTACCTCCTGCCATGAAGCCAAGGGTAAAGTTCTTGACAGGCTTAAGGTATTTGCATTGTAATGCAGAATCCAGGAATGCCACATGGAGGGTGGGCTCCTTTAGTGTGTCTTCCAGCCTGACTCCCCTGACTCCAACCACTGTAAATTTAAGTGGGTAGCACAGAACCTGACATACAATCACGTTCAATAAATATTTGCTGAATATATGAATAGGGAAAAAAAGGTCATAGACTCTAGATCATATCTTAGTGGTATCAACATTTTGCTAGAGCTGGAGAAACTCAGGCAAAGAGGAATACAAAGGCTTGTCTGTATGGCATAAGCTGAACTAAGTGGTCGGGTATTCTTTTCAACCAGGTGTATTTTGACCACCTGACTTTACGAAGATATCATGGAGTATCAGGACCCCAAACTGCAATACTTGGTCACACCACTATTTATTAGATGCCTATATTGTCATGACCTACAATACCTGCCCAGAGTAATCCAGGCTATTAATTAATTCAGGGCCAAGAACTAAACGCACTGGCTTAGGGTTGAACCTGCTCCCCATTACACCACGATCTGAATTCCATTGTGACTAGTTATTGCTGCATTCCATTGTCATAAACTGAACCCCCACAATAGAGTGCTATATTAAAATTGTGTTGGCCGTATTTCAAAACATTGCCTATTTGGGAGCGCTTTCCTCAGAAAAAGGCATAGCAATAACTTCAGTGTATCTCTAGAGTCACAAAATCTAAAGATCAGGAAAACATTCAACTAAAATGTAACACATGACTTTTCTTTAAGGACTGGATGAAACTGCTACTAATGGTTACAATTCACTAAAATCAAAGTGTTAAAGAGTATTATTCAATGCAGCTAAAACATGGTTACCTTTATTGTTATGTGCTTAAGAAAAGGCTTTGAAACTTGGGTCATTTTAAACTCTCTCGTATTTAAATTGCCATCTGTCACACTGAATCTTCATTTGATCCCTTTTCCCCCCTCCAACAGTTCCCCTTCTCCCTAGGATAAGGCGCCCTTACCCTCCAGTCTTGAACTCCCTATACCTCCTCACTTATGAGGATTTTTAGAAGCTCAACCAAACCAGACTTTAGTTACTGGAACATAAATGACAGTATTCTTTAATATGCTATCATTCCTAAAGGGCTTTATATTTTAATAGGAGAGGAAATCTAAGCCAGCCAGTTTGAAAGTTAAAGGAAGAAATATGTAAATTATTAATCTCTGAGTTCATCACACTAAATAAAAATAAAAATCTTGTATAGTAGATCTTAAAATTCCCAAGGGCTCTTTACAAAGTTTCACCAGAGGAATCAAAGATGATTAAGGCACCAGAGAATCTGAATTACAGTTGACCCTTGAACAACACAGGTTTGAACTGCACAGGTCCACTTATACATGGATATTTTCAATAAATCCAGTACAGTCCTATAAATGTATTTTTCCTTATAATTTTCTTAATAACCTCTTCTTCTCTCTAGCTTACTTTATTGTAAGAATATAGTATAATACACATAACATACAAAATATGTCTTAATCAACTATTTATGTTAACAGTAAGGCTTCTGGCCAACAGTAGGCTAGTAGTGATAAATTTGGGGGGGAGTCAAAAGTTACACATGGATTTTTTTCTATGGTGGGGGTCAGGGCCCCTAACCCCGGCATTGTTCAAGGGTCAACTACAGTTTCTTCCCTATGCTTTGAAATGAATGTCCTAGACTAGAATTGAGGTAAAAATTGGTGCAATGACAATGAAAATTTTGCCTTAAATTTTGACTAGTTCAAAGTTGGAAAAGGGCAGGACAGAGCCTCTCTTACAGGGCATGCTGGGATGTAAACCAGGCTCACATTTCTGTAGGAAAACCGGCAATATGTACCAAGAGTCACATGTATATAACATTTGACCCAGTCATTTGACATTTAAAATTTATCCTAGGGAAATAGACAAACATGCACCCAAAGATATGGACAAAATATTTATGCAACACGTTTAAAAGCAAAATAAAATAATTTCAAATCAACCACAATGTCCAGCAGTAGGAGATGATTAAAGAGAAATGGGGGTCCATGGATGGGACCACTGTGTAGCCACTAGACAACTAGACTGTGTGTGCTGGCTAGAAGATACCCACCCAGTGATGCCACCTAAAGAATCTCACAGTTAAAAAAAAAGAGAAGATGGTAGGAAGGGAAAAATGAAGGGGGGGAAATCAGAGTGGGAGACGAACCATGAGTAACTATGAACTCCAAGAAACAAACTGAGGGTTCTAGAGGGGAGGGGGGTGGGGAGATGGGTTAGCCTGGTGATGGGTATTAAAGAGGGCACGTACTGAATGGAGCGCTGGGTGTCATGCACAAACAATGAATCATGGAACACTACATCAAAAACTAATGATGTAATGTATGGTGATTAACATAACATAATAAAATAAAATTTAAAAAAAAAGGAGAAGGAAGGGAAAAATGAAGGGGGGGGAAATTGGAGGGAGAGATGAACCATGAGAGACTATGGACTCTGAGAAACAAACTGAGGGTTTTAGAGGGGGAGGGGCTTGGGGGGATGGTTTAGCCCCATGATGGGTATTAAGGAGGGCACGTACTGCATGGAACACTGGGTGTTATACGAAAACAATGAATTGTGGATCACCACATCAAAAACTAATGATGTATTGTATGGTGACTAACATAACATAAAAAAAAAAGAAAAAGAATCTCACAGTAGAAAGTGGCATGAATGAAATTACCTTATTTAAAGGAAAAACTCTCACATCACAGATACTCATATACATTTACATACTTCCATTTTTTTTTTAATGACTATTAATTAAGTATTCCCTGGAGTCACCTCGAGGGACTGTGACTGACAGAGAGTGAATGATTTAGCAGTGTGTGGAGAGAAAGTTTAATTTTCAGCTTTATAAAACTAATTATTGCTTAAATCTTTATACTCAGCAAGTATCTGCTTTATAGTTCAAAAACAAAAATAAAAAGCTTTTAAAAATCATGTTTCAGAATAAGGACATAGGAAGCAACTCATAGTATTTTCTCAAGTGAAAAAAAACAAGATATAAAATATCTCAAACCAATATGATCCTAACTCTATAAAAAAATAAATCATATATGGCATAGAACATAAGAGAAATATAGAGTCAAAAGGAATGAAAATATATCCACTATTACTGGTTAGTTCTGAATGGTGAGACTAAGATTATTTTTTTCTTTTTTTTCTGAATTTCATTAATTTTCTGCAATGAACACAGATTAATAGTATAAGAGAGAAGAACACTAAATATTATTCTTAATACATTAAACTTTTTAATTGTCAGTTAATAAGCTAATGGTATTTGCTTTTCTAACATTAAGCTTACACTTTCTGCCAACATTGACATTCATTTTAATTTCACAGTATTACTCTGAAGCTTGAGATGTCAAATTTCTACAGATGAGTATCCCTTGAGCTCACTAGGATGTGCATGTTCTAACAGACTTAAAATGTTAGATGAAAGAAGGGACTTTATATAGCAGACTGATGCAGTTGATGAAACTGAGGTCCAAAGAGTTAAAGTGGTTTTCCAAAAGCTCAAATCTTTTCATTTAACGGAAGAGCTGAGACGAGAATTGATTCTCCCAGTCCAGTGTTTTTCCATGACATGATGCTGCTATGTTTTGGAAGAGAATCAGCGAAACCACAACAAAAATAGCACTTTAAGAAATGTACAGCAAAATGGCAAATGGACAAAATTTGTATGTAACTTCATGGAGAATTGTTAAATCCAGCAAAATACCAGATTCCACTCTCAAAAAACCAATTGGCCTTTCAGAGAAGTCTATCTAAAGAAATGACTAGATTGTACCTAGAAGGAATTTTAAAGAAACTTGATTTTTACTTTAATAGTAACACAATTCAAAGCTTAAATGAAAACATCTGGTTTCACTTTCTTTGCTGATTATGATAGCTAGAGATTCCGAGACATCAAGCATGACTCTGTTATTTAATATGCAAATAAAATTTTTGGCTTGAGTGTAAATCTTATACTTTCAGTTGTGCCCCTTGCAGCTAATTATTTTTTTATGTCCCTCCTGGATCCAAGAAAGCTTGAGATAGAGTCATTCATTAAGAAATGCATCCTTCCCACAAAATGCCTACAGGCACAATCCCCCTAAAAAGTAGGAAAAAAGTAGACCTTAATTAAGTAGAACCTAGATCACTGGGATAATTGCCAATTCTGTTGTTTTGTTTTTTTTTTCCACTCTTTCCCAAAGGTTGTGACCCAAACCCAAGGATGCAAGACCAAGTGGGGTTGGGAGGGAGATGACCACGTGGCAAAGGGATCAATTTCCACTGCAGTTATGAAGCAGGGCATTTCTTATGAAACAGGTACTGTGCTAAGTGATTGGCAAAGACTACCAAGGTCAGATGAGAAACTTGAGTTCCTCAAAGTGGGAGTAGACCCCCAGAACTGTCCTCACACTGCCTAGCTCTCTCTCAGCACCCTCTACACATACATACACACATATACACCAAAACAAACAAACAAAAACATCCATAACTCTCAGTTCTCTCATTAATCAGGTAAGTTTAATAGAACAGAGTATTAGGCACTTTCACCCTTGCTAATGGAAACCTTGCTTTGGCTCTGTGTTTCATAATGCCAAACATGTAATTCTGGATCTCAACAATGAACTACTTCTTGTTGCAACACATCCTCAAATTCAAGGGGCTTAGACCTATCTTTTCCTCACAGGGCATCTTCTCTTAGTTGGGAACTATGCAAATACATTCACTGATATTCACAGGGTACCAGAGTATGGTGTGTATTCATTCATGTCAGGCAATGTGACATTTCAGAAAATGGGGGACTGGGAGGCCCTTCTCCGTCAGTGTTTATTTCCCCGGACCTGGATATAAAGTTGATAATTCCATCTGAACCAGAAGGAGACAATGAGGAGAGAATCCAGGTAAAGGGTACAAATATATACCTTTCCACAGTCAAATGTCATAATTTCACTTCACAATATCCCTAAATTTGAAGTGGAGGAGGCAAAATCCAGAATATTCCTTCATTTATTTAAGCAAGCAGAAATTAAAGCAATGGGGAGAAAGAAATGACATACAAATCACAATTAACTACTGTTTAACTTCTTAGAAATAAATAAACGAGTCAGTTCACATAGCTAGAATTTTTTAAAATATGTTATGCAACCTATTTTTATGAGATGAGGGCAAATGAATAACATTCAAAGTGGCAGCAGGATATTCAAACAGGCAACTGCCAAATTACACCACTAAATTTCTATATTTTAAGCCCAATCCCCACAGGTTCATGTCTAATGCTACATAGTAACAATTGCTGTTTACAACACACTGAAGGTCACAGTAGTAACTGGGATATCCTAAAATGCCTACCACATAAATCAACTAGATTAAATTCTATTTAGTATAGTCATACTAACCAATATATCTCATATTTTTCTCATATTTTAATTGATTGTAAACTGACAACCCACATATGATAACACAGTCCAGTTAGTCAAAAAATAGCCCAGTCCTGAACATTTAAAACCACACCTGTTCTACTTACTACAAGTATGACAAGTAAAACAGAAAGAGAGTCAGAGCTACACTGATAACCCAGGAAGCTATAAACACTGCACTGTCTCATCATCTGATATTACATATTGATATATTTAAGCATGTCCAAATTTTTACATCAGTCCAGATCTTACATCCCTAAATAGACATAAACTATGTTCTAAGTTCAGAAATCAACCTGGTTTCTCTCATCCTAGCTTCCTGAATATTCTGACCACTGCCCTACTACCACCTCCCTCCACCGCACATACTTTTTCACCATCTGAGACACTGCAGAGTGAGGGAAAGAAAGGAGAAAGAAAAAGAAGTCTCATGACTTCTGAAATTGGAAAGGGAAACTAAGTTTTGAAAAGAAGAAAGAAAATGACAGTTTTGCTTAATTCTAGTATTGAGTGCTATTGCCTGATGATTCTTTGTAAGATACGCCAGTCCTTTTTAGCCATTTCTTTATTTATTTAATTTATAAGAAGTGAAACTCTAATGTAAAGAAACTTCTTCCACACACAAAAATCACTTTGCCCTTGGCACCTGACAACATTCCGCCCCACCCCAAATCATAGCTTGCATGATAGGGCCTTACCTTGTGTGCTTAAATACTAGGAACCTAACTGCTAAAATGAGGAGCCTAACACAACTGAACTGGGGAAAACACAAAGTAGAAATTTATCCCCCTTAGAAAAATAAGTAAAATATATGTTAAGGAAATGGGTAATTCAGGGAACCAGAGTATTTAAACAAATTCCCAGATGTTTGTGCTGCTGTCTGAACATTTTAAAAAGGAAACAGCTTTTCATTACTTCATGAATCCTCCTTCGTTGTGAAGACAATTTCAAAGCCCCCAGCATTCAGAAGAGAAAGCCTCAAACTTGTCAGGGTCCCACTGTGTCTTGGGCACCATGAATGTTCCAGAAACCCACAGAAAAAGCTCAGGCCTGAAAACACATCTGATTTTGACCTCCCAACCCCCCAAGTCTGTGTTTATATAATTCATGATTAAGATGGATTTATGAAGCTCGGGTAAAATCCCATTTCATATTTCCCCAATCAAAATTTCAAAATAATTAAACCAACAGTCATTTTAACATTAATAGCAGGGATAGGATGACCATAAATCTCCACACCTTCCTCTGGACATCACATGCCTTCACTGGGAAGCTTTAACTACCTCTGGCAGTGCCAATAAATGTGGTTAAAAATCAAGCAGGAAATGTCCGAATGTGCACACTCAGTTACGTGATTTTCACTAAGACTCAAAAGAAATTCTCAAACAATTTTCACCGAATTTGGCTTGCCTTTCTTGCCTGTAAATTGCAATACTGCCAAGTTACAAATTAAAAATTCTGCCAATTTTTCAATTTTGTGAGCAAAGAAAGAAAAAAGCTTACTTTCTCTAAACAGATAAAGTGTGTGTGTGTGTACGTGTGTGTGTGTGTGTGTGTGTATGTTGAGTTAACACTTGGTTGTAACAGTATACTATAACAACATATGGAACTCTTATTTAAATTTTCCAGCACACACACACACACACACACACACACATTGTATACAGATCATGAAAAAAAAAAAAAGTTAAATCCAGATTGAACTGAGAGGGACTAGAAGAGAGAGTTTTTGTATCTCTAAATGCTAATATCCACAACCATTAGTGCTGCAATTTAGGCAGACAATTTACCACCCTTCTAGATCTTTATTCTAAAGTAACTCACATCGCAAACGTGGTCAAGTGACTAGTTTCAGCCTCCACACAAATAAATTTAACTTCTAAAAAAAGTCCCCAAAGCAAATGTACAGCCAAAGAAAGACTCATTCCAGCCAGGCTGGTGGTCACGGTGGCAGAGGTGCTTCTAGGGTAACATCTCCCTGAGGCCTGAGAATGAGGTCTGAAATCAAGAAGGAAATACTCACAATGCCCTGCAGGCATTAAGAGCCACAGCCACGGAGCCAAGCTAATCAGCCCTCCTCAGACTTTGCTGTGTTTTTAAGAAACACAAAATACAGGGGGCGCCTGGGTGGCTCAGTTGGTTAAGCATCTGCCTGTAGCTCAGGTCATCGTGCTCCCTGCTCAGCGGGAAGCCTGCTTCTCCCTCTCCCACTCTCCCTGGTTGTGTTCCCTCTCTGGCTGTGTCTCTCTCTGTCAAATAAATAAATAAAATCTTTAAAAAAAAAAAAAAAGGAACACAAAATATTGAGATAGACTTTTAATGGTAAATGCTGGAAAATATCTACTCCCAAACCTTAAATACCCCCTCCTCCTTCCCAAATCTAGGAGAGTGGTGCGCTCCTTGTCAAATACTGAACATAAATAGCCATAATGTCATTGCAGATGAAAAAGTAAAGCTCTGGTGTGAGAAGCAAGAACTTGCATCCATCCACGGCAGGAGTCTGCCTCACTACAACCATTCTGGAAGGCAGTTTGGCTATATGTGTCAAACTGGATGCTCTGGAGCTGAGTGACATCCACGAATAGTTTTAAATGAACCATGGGTGAAACTATTCACCAAAATGCTCTCCCATTAAAGGTATTATATTTTACGTCACCTATATGTGCCCTGAAGACTTCCCGTCAACCTTTCCCACCCCTTGGCACACACATTCTCTAAGTGGGTTTGGATTTTTAACTTTCACTGGTAGAGTATAACCTCACCCCTGCCCACAGTGTCAGGGGCTAGGGGGCTGTTTTTCTTTAGGCCACTTAACTGTAATTAAGTGGTCTAAATCTTTTTCCCAAATGCTGATCTAGGCAGACTTCATAAGAACTATCGGAAAATTTGTTTCCAATGAAGAGTAATGGGAGCACCTGTCTGGCTCAGTCGATAGAGCATGTGACTCTTGATCTTGGGGTAGTGAGTTCAAGCCCCACATTGTGCATAGAAATTAATTAAAAAGTATTTTTAGTGGGGGAGAGGCAGAGGGAGAGAGAATCTTAAGCAGGCTCTATGCCCAGCATACAGAGCCCAAGAGGGGGCTCAATCTCACAAATCTGACATCATGACCTGAACCGAAATGAAGAGTCAGACCTTTAACCGACGGAGCCACCCAGGCACCCCAATTTAAAAAAAAAAAAAATTTTAATAAAATGGAGAGTAAGGCCCCACCTCCAGAAAATCTGACTATACAAGAGGGAGGTACTATTCTATGTTTTTAACAAGCTGCTCAAGTGTTTCCTAGCTTGAGAAACAATGTTTCAGAAGAAAAAAGTCTAGCCTGAGCAAGGGAGGCTCAGAATGCTGTTGGATTGCAAGAGACCTCAGGCATCTGTTATAGCACATTTTCATAATTTACCTGTTTATATGTCTCTCTCACCCACTAGACTTGAAGCTCCTTTTGGACAAGGAACTTCCCCTAATCTCTGTATCTACAGGTTCAGTACAATTCTACTACATCCAATAAGTGTTTGGCACTGAATTAATTAATAAAACAAAGAACAATAATAATTCATCAAAATCTGATCCTACTGGACTAGAAGTTCTTTTCCATCAATAGATTGTTAAAATAAACCTATCATTAGAGTTCATATGCTTTTTATCCTGTGACATTAAATTAAGCTAAACAATTGCTTTTGGGTTTTAACAGTGCTCCATGAGGTAAACAGGATAAGAATAATTATCTGTTTTAGTTGAGGAAACAGGACAAGGAGGGATAAAATGACTAGCAAGTACTCACAATTTTTAGTATCTGCATGATCAAGGATGCATAGTGGGGAAATGAAAAAGCATAGTCTGTATTGCTGGGTTTGAATTGGAGCTCTGCCATTCACTAGTGTGATCTTGAACAAGTTATTTAAATTTTCTGAGACTTCCTTTTTTGTGTGTATATACTGTATATATAGGGACAGACAGCAGCCTTTTCTGAAAGATTAAATGAGTCTCAGAGAGTGTTTAGCACATAGCAGGAGCTGAGCAAACATTGTTTTCCTTCCTTCCTGATACACTGTCCACAGCAAGGACTCAAGTTTGTCTTGATCAATGTTATATACTCAGTATATAGCACAGTACCTGGCAAGTAGTATGGGTTCAACAGATATTTATTGAATTGATTGATGGACTAATATAATCCTAGGATTAAAGAAAAAAAACAAAAAACAAAACCTTGTCCTTTTACCTATCAAATGTTATCAGTCTATAAAATTGTAATATTACCATAGTCTCCCCCAATCACAAACCTCAGATGATCTACATACTAATGACAAGTCTCCTCAGTCAAAACCCAAGGAAAGTGACCTAGAGACTGCAGGTTAGAAAGTCAAAAAGGGAATTTTCATTTAAATGTAAGACTATACACACATGTTTCTCTGTATAATGAACAAAACTAACATATAAGCATGTCTTTATCCTGAAATTTTTCTAGCAAGCAAAGGATGGTAAAGAGAAATTAATCACATTGTGTGAATTCAACTTGTATAAAAACATTCCTGGTGTTCTAATTATTGTGATCCCCTTAATTTTAATATTGGCAACTCTAAAATATAATTTATAGGGATACTATAACTTCACCCAACTCTATATTTTCCAGAAGGATTTAAAGTCTCAAATGTGAATTCTCTTACTATGATTTTCTTTCTTAGGACCATTACCCTCTGGTTGGGAACAGACTCCATGAGAAGAATGAAGAGAACACAGACTTGGAGTCAGATAGCTCTGCATTTACTTGCCAAGTGACCTTGCATAAACACACTGAGCCTCAGTTTCCTAATCTATAAAATTGAAATAAAAACACCTACTTCACGGCGCTGTTATCAGGATTAGAAAAGCAATATGTATGAAACGTTAATGTCACACAGCAGGTGCTCAATGAATTGTTCCCTCCTGGCCCTACTAACCACACAACAAAGGAATTCAGTAGCTCTAGTTAAAGGTGCCAGTCTAGGTATTTTCATACTTAATAACTGTGACATCCAACTAACACTTTTTTTAAGTCTAATTAGTTGCAAGACCTTTCCATTGTTTCTCTGAAACAGAGTTATTAGCTGATAGCATGCCTAAGACTCACAAATGTTGTGAAGACTCCAACATTTCCAGAGAGAAAAGGGCTGTGTCAACCCACAAAGGCTTTCTCTTTCCTAGGAATGTTCTCTGGGATTTCCCCATGGGACTTCCCTGAGCTACCTTGAACTAAATGCCCCACCCCTATGACCTGGCCTCCTGAGCCTGCCTTGTCTCCTGCCCTTTATATTCCAGGATGTTGAACATCTTGTATTTATTTCTCCATAACTTCCATTGGATTTTAAACTCCATGGGGACAGGACAGTGTCTTTTTCACTGTATAAGATTTAGTCTCGAATACAATTCTCTAATTGCAATATTTTCACAAAATTTTCTGCTAGATGGTTCTCTTAAAATTAGTTTTTAGTTTTCTTCTTTTCAAGGTCTGAAGTGTCAATAATCTAGGTATAACAGGGATAGATGTGTTTTATTTATTTATATGTGCCTCAGCGGGTCCCGGAATGGAAATACCGACTCCCTTAATAAAACGAAAGAGAATCTTTCTTAGCACCAGAAGAAAATCCTAGGAGGCATCTGATCTACTGCAGCACCACAGCCTCCTCAGCTCTATTTTTCTGGGCCACCCAACACCCTGAAGGCCCCATGATGTACTGCTTACCCCTTAAACTCCTCTCTTGGATCCAGGCTAATCACCTAAGGCTGTCTCTCCACTCCCCCACCCAGTCCTCTGACCACTATATTCGAGGGATGTTGTAAATATGCCCAAATAACCATGTTCACTTCACCATGGATGTGTCCATGTATTCCTTTCACAGCATATTTTAATTGCCTGAGTTTTTTTTTTTTCTCCTCTATAAAGAAAATTAGATTGTAAGCTCTGTGAGGACAGGAACTATCTTGCCCAACATACAGTAGGCTCTCAATAAAGATCTGCTAAGTGAATGACTTCCTTTTGCAAGATTTTCAAAAACACTTGACTAAAGAGCAAATGGAAAACAAATGGAAAGAATCTTAAAATACAGTACAAGAAACTCAGCCAGGAACATACAGATTTCTGACACTAGCATAGTCTCTGGAAGCTTCAGCCTTGTCCTATTCACCTTTAGACTGGGCATAACCAACTTGTCCTTTAGGCAGGGCAACTAAACTCCCCAGGCCTCTTTTTCATAGGGAGAAAGCTATCCTAACCATCCCAAGTTCTCCACACACATTCACGTCCTGTCTCCTGGTCATTTTCATGCCCTCCTGCTGTCCCTCCCATGTCTGCTGAATCAACCTCTCATTCCCATGTCAGACTAGTCCTGCAGGGAAGCCCACCTCCTGAGCTCAGTGCAGGACCTCCCCTAGCAAGCCCAGGAGTGTGGAGAACACACAATGTCCCAAGAAAGAGGCACATACATGAACAGGGGATGAACCCTTCCCAGGCCTGTAACCCACGTTTTGTTTGTGTGACCACCTCACTTGAGGAAGAGAAGGTAGTCCCAAAATCCACTTCTACAGGCAAAAATACCTATAAGATCCTAAGAAAACACTCAGTCTTGAGTTCATTGATTGCAGATTTGGGAAACTTGTGTAGTTCTTTTTTGGTGAAAGAAGAAACCTGACTCCGAGCGAACCCCTGCCCAGAGGCCGCTGGGGCCTGGAAATACCCTTGTGAATTCTCAGCGTCTAGGCCAACGCCTGGGAGTTCCCTGCCATCAGGCCATCTGCACAGGCGCACTCTTGAGAGTTTGGCCCGGCCCAACTGTACGACCTGTGGCCAGACTGTGTGTGGCACCCATGAGGCGAAGGCCGCTGCACCACCCTGACCGGGAGAGATTCCTGGTAGCTGCAGCGAGGCCCACCTTTGCTGCTCAGAGCTCCCAGGGCCCTTCGACCCTCACCCCGAGTGCCTCTGCTGACGGCTGAGACCGCAAGATCCCTGAGGAGAACAGAATTCGTTCCCGCCCCTTATCCCTTCCCCGCCACACTTGCCTGCGCCACGAAGCTCGCGAAGTGGTTCCGCCTGCGTGCCCCTCGCTCCAGGCCGAGGCTGGAAGCGCCTCCGCCCTCGCTGCTGCGCCAGACCCGCGTGGGCTGCCCGCGGCCGCCGCCGCTCCCCCGTGCCCCTGGCTCGGTGCGCGACGCCGTCCCCGCTGCCCCGCTGCAGACAAGCCGGTTCGGTGCTGGGCCTGCCCGGACCCCTGGACCTCCAGATCGGAAAGCCCTGGGGTTGCTCCCGGGCCGCGGGGGTAGGGTGGAGGATGGGAGCTCACTTCAAGTCTCAGTTTGCAAAAATAATAACATGCTCTGGTCGCACTGATGCCAGGACCCCCGCGAAAGGCAAGCGATTCTGCGGGCCCTTCAGGTGTAGCGTCCAGTTTGCTCCAAGTATAGTAATCCGCTACTTTTGCGCTGTGAGAAGGATTTTGAGGGGGCTAGGGCTGAGCCCCAGACAGCAGCTCCCGGCTGGACCTGGATTTTTTTCCCCCCACTTCTGACCTAGATCCGCGGCTCTGACCTGAGTGTGACCTCCGCGCCCCGCCTT
This sequence comes from Halichoerus grypus, assembly GCF_964656455.1. Taxonomy (NCBI): domain Eukaryota; kingdom Metazoa; phylum Chordata; class Mammalia; order Carnivora; family Phocidae; genus Halichoerus; species Halichoerus grypus. Next base: position 59,189,561 of record NC_135715.1, on the reverse strand, counting down.
GGGCTCTGCGCGAGCGGGAACCCGGTGCGAGACTCTGGAGGAGTTGCGCTCGCACCCGGGGCTTGCAGACCACTGGAGTGGAGGGCGGGGAGGAATTTATATACGCTCACGTCTGGTGTAGTTTTCCAGAACGAGCTAAATAGATCTCAAAAGTAAAGTCCTGGTCCCAAAGCCACCACTGCGCCCCCTCGTCCTCTCCACAGATTCCCCAAGGGTGCTTGTCCAAAGAGAAGACTATTAGCGCCCCAAGTTTTCCTCACGTACGGCGCTTTGAACCTGGGTATAGCGTTCGAGATGCACGCACTGTGCTCACGCACTCACGTCTGTGGGATACACGTACTAATTAGGTGCCACTGTCGCCAGCTCCCAGGGAGAGGCAGCCCCGCTCCAGGAGGCTGAGACCCGCAGCAGATGCCAAGGTCACCCGCCGTGACCGGCCTCGACATTTAGAAGGAGAAAGGCTGCGTGGAACACTTTTTAAATACTTAATCATTTGAGGCAGGAAAGCCTGTAGGCGGACGCGAACGCGCGGGAGTTCTCTTAAAGAGCAGCGCGAAGTTACCAATGTAACTGTTTCCTCTGGGCGAATGGGCCGCAAAGAAAACACATCTGAACCAGGTACCCGCGTAAGATCCGCAAAGCCGCTCCGTGCGATTCTCTGAGACCTCCAGCGACTGCGCAACCAAGGCAGGAGGAGCGGGCAGGTGGGTTTTCTCCACCCGTGAGTGCTACAACCTCCTTCTCTATTTTCTCATTTTATTTTTTAAAAGAAAAAAAAATGAGCACAAGTCTCAAATGTAGATAACTGAACAGGGTCCAGATAAAATTTGCATTGTGAAAAATATGAAGTCGAGATAGATCAGTTTGTGGGTGAAGGCTGCTCTAGCAGAAACGCGAGAAGTGAGCAGGAGCCCACAATTTTCGTTTTTACTGTAGAAGTCGGTAAACGAAATCAAATGGTAATGGTTACCTATTACAGCCACTGAAAAGTTTGAAATAATTTAGTGCGTTTCGGATTTATATGTATGTAATCACCATACTTTTTATTTTGTCTAGCTATTTCCATTAAGTTTTAATAAGCTATTAAAGCTCCCTGGATAAATTTTGTGAGGCTTTTTTTTTTTTTTAAATGAGTGGAGATTACATGAACCAGAAGCGAAGTTTGAGCATAATTTCCTTAGCTACTGGGAATCTGTACCTCCTGCCAAAATTTCCAGTGATGGGGAGAAGAAAGGGAAAGAAGGAGATTAAATATTCATTGAGTACCCACTATGTGCATGCACCCTGTTGGGGCTAGTTTTACCCATTTTATTTCATATTAATCATTGTTTATAAATAAGAGTTCTTTTTAAAAAGACGGAAACCTCCTTCTGCATCCGGACCTCAAATGGATAGCTTCCATAATTATATTTTATTCGCAAGAATTTCGTTTTTATTACTTCCTTCTTCGAAGTGACATAATTGCCAAGGTTAATGGAGAGATCCATATTTAATGATATTAAAGTCTGTTTTGTTTAACCGATTACATCGTTTAGTGTTAATCCTGACTGGGGGGAAAAGGGGGGCGGGGGAAGGTGAGTCAGCAATCGCTGAATTTCTCCTAACTCTTTAGGTCCCTGTAAGAATAAAGAAAAAGAAATCCTGAACTGTTTGGGAGACGGAACTTGTAACTGGGAGGAGAGCACCATCACTGAACGCGATGAACCAAAAAAAAAAAAAAAGAAAGAAAGAAAGAAGGAAAGAGAAGAAAGGAAAGAAAAGAACATGCAAAACAAAACCTCCGTCGCTGTGGATCAAAGGAACCGAAAACATGACCCATTTTGTGAGGGTTATGCAAACACTGTGGCTTATATTGACCATTGATAAAGGCTGAGTTAGACTAGCGGCTACATATGTTACAATGGATACGGTGTAATTGAGTTTAAAAAAAAAAAAATTGAGAAAGGAGTTAGCAACCCGATGAAGTGGGAAAGGAGAGGAGAAGAATAAACCCAGGAGCTCCAGCAGGCAGGTAAATCGTCAAAAATTCAGTTCCTGGAACTAATGAAAAAACCAATCTCACTATAGTCCGGGGGAAATGGTTCTCTGACGCAAGCCTGATGGTGAGTCTATTTGTCGCGTTTCTTTTCCGGACTATCAAAAAAGTTATTTCGAGATTCAGCCAAATGTTTTGACTGGGAGACAGAAAACGGGACGAAGCGTTTCCTGCTGTAACGCCCGGGCCGCAGAGCGGCCCAGCGCAGAGCGCGCCGGGAGTCGCGCGCTTCCCGCCCGGGGCTGCTCAGTAGGAACGCTCCCCCGCGCGCTGGGAGAAGCGAGCCCTAGGTCAGCTGGCGGGGCTGCTCCGGTCCCACGTGGGGCCTGTTCTTCAGCCTTCCTTTGGAGGAAAACTCTTTTAGTTTTGTTCTGGAAGGGGAAATGGGCGCAGCTCTTCCAGAGCTAGCAAGATTCCCAGTCGCCTGACAAACGTGGAAACTGTGGGAAGTTCTAAACTGAACCTCCCTCATTCCCTGAGTCCCTTTCTGTCTACTTTACCAGGGCTAAAGGGCTGCTTGCCGAGGGGTTGCTCTTTCAGATGAGTGTTTCCACGTAGACTGGCGAAGGGCCGCAGCCCGCTCCGAAGGCTACTTGTCGACCTCAGCGCCCCGGGCTCGGCGCGGCGCACCGCCAGCCTCCCTGCGCCCGCCCTGCCCCGCTCGCGGAGAAAGCCCGAGGGGGAGTATCTTCTCCGCGGGTCAGACCTCCATGCCAGAGAGGTCTCCTGACATAATCCTGTCCAGGGGGGCCAAGACGTGCACTAACCAGTGCTTAGCTCTTCGGCTACCGGTCCCATCCCCATTACCGCCCGCATCTTCCTTGAAACCAACCCCCAACAGCCGAAGCCCTCGCCTCACACCCTCCCTCCTTGGTCCCCGCTTTCCCGGCCCTTTCCGGGATCCCACACCCCCACCCCGCTTCTCCCGCCCGTCGGGGCCGAACACAGGCACCACTCCCCACGCCCACCCCGCCACGCCATTTAACCCCTTACAAGTTTCCGCAGCCGAGGGAGCGCTAAACAGAGAATGCTCAACCTCCACATCTCACCCCAACCCCACCTCCCACCCTACCCCCACTCCCCCTGGGTCCCCTCCTAAAGCAACCTGAAGGGAGGGGATTGTGAAATGAACCAGTGGTGGGCGGAGGTGGAGGACATGCTACTTCTGGATTCTCGAAACTTCGGCAAAGTCTGGGGAACACTTGTGCTCCCCCAGGACGGTTGTCTTCACCTCGAGTGGAGCGCGGGGTGTCCGAGTTCCTTGGCACTAACTGCGAAGAGCCTCTCCCTTTTCCCAGCCCCTTTAAGGACATCTGATCTCAGCCTCAAGATTTCTCCTCTAGTCTAAAAGCTTCGTCAGCCGCCGAGAGCGACCCCAGGCGAAGCCGGGAAGGGAGAGCGCTAGTGTGGGGTTAACCCAAACCAGGGCGCCCAGAGGTTGGCTGAGGCCCTGCGGGTCGAGGCCCCGCGCAGTTTGCTGGAGGGAGCCCCTAGGGATCCGCACGGGGCATGTGGCCACGCCTGAAGCAGGCGTTCCCTTTTCCAGATCATATTCCCCATAAAATCTAAAGCCAGATGCATCGCTTGGGCAAGTTCCCATTTCACCGCGAAAAGCACAGATTTGTTTCCAAACTGGACTCCAAATCGAGGTTTCTGGTGCGGGTTCCAGTGGAGTACGCAAGGTTGGGCTTTCGATGGCTCACGGGACTGCCCGGACTGGTAACGTTTTAGGTGCTGCAGTTTTAACCTAGACCAGGAAATGTATCATTTGCGTGTGCGGAGATAGAAAAAAAAAAAGAAAGAAAAAAAGAAAGGAGGGTGCGTAATAAAGACAACTACGGCTTTCAAAGCCGTGCATGTACTTTTTATTTAAGTGGGGTGGAGAATAGACCAACTTCGTAATTACAGACGCCCAGGTAAGGAAGATAACCTGATGGAACCTCTGTTTCACAACAATAAGTTACAAGAGGAAAAACTTGCAAGAAAGTGAGAACAGTGGCCAGGTATGAAGCCAAAGGGCGAACATAGTGAAAGCAGGCATTTTTTTTTTTTTATCAGTCTGCTGCGTCAAAAACAGCTTCTGATGAGTATTTTTTTAAGAAATAGATGGTTCTTTACAAAAGGGTAGCCTAAGGGTCGATAAACCTAAGGGTCTATTTCACCTGTAGCTCTCTTCTCAACATTGTATAAAGAAATTTGGGTGGAGTAGGCCATCTTTTTTTTACAGTTAGAACTTTCTGGCATTTGCAGTTGTGGTGAAGAAGTAAGGAATAAAAACGAACAACGCTAGTCTGGGATTAACTACTGCCTGTTACCAGCGAAACACTAGCAGGAAACCAAGACTACCTTCCCAAAGCTCGCCTAAGCGAACTCAGTTTTGCATCTTTTAAAATTACAGCTGTTTTAAAGTCACGTTGGTGAAATGAATAACCAGCAATGCGGGATCTAAACGACGCAAACAAGTACACATTCCCAAGTCTCTCTATTTAAAGAGCGAAAGAGCGCGATGCGAAAGAGCCTCTGAACAGCTAGAGATGTAACAGCTGTGGGCTGCACCGTGCAGTAGGTGCCAGGGAGAGAAAGCACAGACCCAACTACTCGTACAGAAAACTGTTTCCACATTCGACTCATTTAGAATCAAATGATTTTTTTTAACACTTGCCAGAACTCACAGATATTGCTACAACAAATGTACCATTAAATAGAATAAAGTTAGTTGTTTATTAGGGTAAGGTGGTGCTTTTCTGGCGTTTGGCATTACGTATATGTACTGGAGCGACAGAGAGAGCCTCTAGCAGGCCAGTCTTCTAGGGTTGGGTCACTGCGGGGGTGGGTGGGGAAGCGAGGACGCAATTTGGGACTGACTGCCATCCCTGAGAGATAATTGTGGGGGATTACCTTCACCTCGTGAAGATATTCTCAAGCCTTCCCTTAACCGAGAAAGTCTGCGGCCGGTAAGGCCGCCCACACGGGCCGCGCCTAATCCAAATCTGCGCAGGCCGCCTTTGTCCCCGCGGTGACTACCGCGAGGGAGGAGGGCGGGAACAGAGGATGTCACCAAAGTTTTCTGAAATCTTTATACCACGTAGAACTCTGGTTTTTGCAGGGATTCTCGATGCTTATTCAACGTCAGTGGATCAGCAATTCTGTGGGCCTCTGCGGCCTCTGTGCGCACTCGCTCGCCCAGGCCTCTCCCCGGGATCCGCCTCCAGGGGCCAACGCTCGCCTCCGCGCCACACTCCCTGGCCTCCGCGTCCCCTCCGCACAGCCCTAATCAGTCTCGAATTTCAACTCCAGACCCAGGCCAAACTTTCCCTTCTGGACTGGCATTCGCTTCTCCCAGGGGGAGGAGGAGCGCTAGGGTTCATGGCAGCCCCCGGACGCCCTCCGCAGACCACCCCCGACCCGGTTTCTGCGCAGCCCTGGCGTCCACTCTCGCCTCCCCACCCCAGACCTTGGCCTCCCGCGGCCCCTCTCAGGGAAACCCAGGGAAGCCGCTGCGACTGATGCGCCCGGGTGCTTTCGTTTTACTTTCGCTCCCTCCTCGCCGCAGCTGAAAAGACCGCGGAAGAACAAAGTGGGGGTAAAAGGCACGTGTCCCGACAAAGTGGCGGGGACACCGCGGTTTGGCCCGAAATGGGAAGGGGGAAGGAAGGCTAAGGCTCAGGCCTGGACACCCCTATCATTTGCAGGGGCGGGAAGGACCAGGAGGCCCTGGCTTATTTTCTTCCTGCAAAGAAACGTGGTTTGTAGGTATGGATGCAACAAAATTGGCGCGGAAACGAATTCGCCTTCTTAGGCAGGCTGTGTCTTTCAAATACAGAAGACAAGGCTGAGTAGAAAGGCGGGAAGAGGGGCGACCTGGACCTTTCACTAAGTTGGAAAAGAGAGGAGGCACGAAAGCCATAAGATTAAGAGTGGCTTCCCCTACCAAACTCTAAGACCCGTCAGGTGTCAGGGGACCAACACGTGGTCCAATTTGAAGCGGGTCCGCTCAGCTCCGCGCTTTGCAAACCCAGCAGCCACTATAAAGGTTTGCTTTATTTCTTCTCACCTCCGTCTTTATGGCGAGCGAAGCACACGTTGCTAAATTGATGAACCCATGGCCTAAGTTCTCCCCCTTCAAACAAACAAACAAGGCCCAAACTTGGAACGGTTAGTCAAACAGTGGCACACTTATTGCTGCCCCATGTGGCCCGTGCGAAAGCTCTCCTAGGTTTGGACAAGCACAGTGCACCACCAGGAAGCGCGGCTCGCGGGCGCGGGCCGGTACAGAGGTCCCGCCCCTGCTCCCCTGGTCTGCACTTGAGCCAGAACAAGGCTGAACGCACGGGTACAGTCTCTCCAAACTCCTCAGAAAATAACATAACCCTTCCAGACTGTTTACCACACTGTCCAGCTGCCCGGAAAGGTCCAACGCATTTCCTGCACTCGTCCTAGCTCAGCCTGGGCTTTCCTCCATCCGTGATCTGATGGGCTAAAATGTTTTACTCCGACTCAGGAAAGTTAAACTGCGATCTAAATAAATTAGCTAGGGAAAAGTCCCATAAGGCGAGAAAGTAAATTACACTCAAACTAGCTACTTGCACATGGTATTGTTATAAGGCCTTCCTCTCGTATTTACCGCCCTCCTTGTTTACATCAAACTCAGAAACGGAGGCTTTAGGCCGATAGGGAGCTCAGTTTCATTTCGGGGGTATAGCGGGGCCTATCATTTCATCAGGTTTTGAAGGAAAGTTCCAATGTTTTTGTCACATATCTAACTTCCAGTAACTACTCAAAAACCATATTCCCCCCACTGTGGCTTAGGTCTGCAAACTCCTCGATTCCTAGCTGTCCGGGAAGCGGTAAGTAAACTCTCTCAATGCCTCGTTGCACCTGCGGAGTAGAGAGTGCGTCTCCGCGCGTCCTGAAACTGCCGCACCGCGCTTCCCGCGCTCAGCGGACCAGCTTGAGAGCCGCTGCGAGCCACCTCCGCAAGCCTCAATCCCCCGCCCTCATCCGATCATGCGGGGGAGGGTGGGGGCGGGCATCCCAACGCCAGGGGAAGCGGCCGGGCGAGGGACAAGTCAGGCCCCTGGCTCCGAGGCGAGGCCCGAACGCGCGCACACTTCGCGACCGGGGCGGTGGCGCTCCCGAAGCGGGTGGGTGGGGGGTTGCTGTGGAGGGCGGAAGCGCCGGACCTTTGTGGGCACACCCTAGAGCCGCGGACTAGGGGTCCCCGCCGGGTGGCTAAGACGTGGGTGCCCACGCTGTGCGCGACGCTCGGGCTACAGCCGGAGCCCACGAGCTGCGCGCACAGCTGAGCGAGGCAGCCGCAGCCGCCACGGAGCCTGGCGGGCGGCGCGGAGCACCGGGGAGCTGGTTTTCCTGGGCGGGCACGTGACGGGGTTGGCAGCGCCCTGGCCCGGGCTAGGAGGAGGGGGAAGCGGCGAGCAGGAGGCCGGGGGCGGGCGGACGGCTGGCTCGCTGTGTACTTAGGTCGTGTGCTGGGGCTTTTCTCTCCCAGGAGCCGGCGGAGGGAGGGGGAGGGGCCACCGCTCCGCCTTCTCCTTTTCGCAATGTTGACGCAATCTATAAATAGTGGAACAAAAGGACCAACTTCCTCGGAGCTTTGCTGAAACTGCACAAAAAATCGAGCTGGGGGGTTCCCTGGTCCCTGGCGACGGGGCGGGGAGCGCGGCGCCAGGGGAGGGGGCGGGCGCGGTAGCGCGGGCCCCGCCGAGGGGGGACACCTGGCTGAGGCACAGCTGCCGCCGCACCGCTCCGCGCGAACCCAGGGCTCCGGTCCCTGCGCGGGCTCGAGAGTTCGCCCCGAACCGGGGTCTTCCTCCTCCGCCGTTGACAGGTCAGTTCGTACCGCCCCTTTCTACACTGGGTTTTCTTTTCCCTCCCCCAAGCCTCTACTTTTAGAAGGGAATTGAGGGAAAAAATAGAACAAGGCGAAGCAGTGACAGCCACCAAATCTGCAACCCCAGCAGTCCACGGCGGGGTGGCCGAGGGGGCTCAAGGAGGCGGTCAGCGCCTGGACCCTCGTCGTACGGCGGGTGCCGGTGTCGCGGCCAGAGACGAAGCCACGCAGGACTAGCGTGCGCCGCCCAAGCGGCAAGGAGAGCGGAGGCGGGAGCGCTGCGGAGGCGCGGGTCGAAGGCTGGCTCCCGGTTGCCGCTCCCGCCTGGGGGCCGACCCCCGGCGGAGACGTGCCAGGTTCAGGAGGCCGCTGAGCGCGCCTCGCCCCCTCCGAGCTCGGACCTGGCGTCTCCGCCTCGTCCTGCGGCTGCTGTGGGAGGGCTGAGCAGAGAAGAGCTGTCGCCACACGCCGCCGCGCACCCTCGCTCCGGTGCCCACGCACCCAGAGCGCCAGGAATTTGGGGGGCAAGGTGGGGTCAGGGGGCAAGTTCTCATTCGGGAGCCCGGGACCTGTGCGCGAGCGCCCGCCGCGCCGCCGTGGCGGTTACTCAGGGTGCGGGGGAGGGGGCGGAGCTGGTGCTGTTGACAGCAGTGCTGGAGCAGGGAGGGCGAAAGTTGGGGAGAAGGGGCGGGGGAGAGGTGGGAGTCGGAACTGGGGGAGGGAGGCGCGCGCGGGATTCGGCGGCGGGGGGGCTGGGTCACGTGACGGGCAGACGCCCCCGCTACAGGCTGACTGTTGGGGTGACGTCACCATCCCCTGACTGCAGGGGGTGGCACTTCCGCTCCCTCCCCCATCTCTTCTGCAGCCTCCTGTAACTGCGGCTGCAGCCATTTCCAAGTGTGGGAGTGGGCGGAGGGTGGACAGGGGTTTTCCTCACTGCCCTAGCCCCTGGCTGCTTCCCCAGCAATCCAGAGTCCCGGGCTTGAACTGGAGTGGGAGTGGTGGCCACCCCCTCCCGACGCGTCCCATTGTGTGAGCGGGAGGCGCTGGGCGGAGGCTGGTGCCGGCCCCCCGCGGCTCCCAGCTCCGTAGGGGGCGGGGCGGCCCCGGAGCAGTCAAGGCCAAGTACCGCTCCGTCCCCAGAGCGCAGTCCGAGCGCGCGAGGTCCAACACTCTCGACTCCCGGTTGGGAATTTGGCGGCTTTGCCCGCGTTCCCCGGGCGCCTAGTGGCTGGGGGGGGGACCCGCTCAGTGGCGTGGGCCTATAGTCCTGCGGGTGTGTGGTAGGAGTCGGTCACCGCTCCAGGGGACGCGATTCCAGCAGTCGTTATAAGCTATTTGGGGAAACTCGGGGTTTTGGTGACTCAGCGTGGTAAGCGCTATTTATAAGTTGATGCGTTACTAGCAGGGCAATACCCTTCACTCAGATCCGTCCGCCGGAGCAGGGCAAAGAGCTCTGTTAAGAGACAACTAAAAAACTTTTTTTTTTTTTTTTTTAAGAAAAAAGGTTTGACTCTTAGAGCCTATGCTGTAAGACACAGCAGGTCTCACGAGTATACTAGTCAGAACACGTTTCCTCTCAAAAAGTTGGAACATCTTCCAGGGTAGATGGAGAAGTTTAGGGACACGTAGTGAGGGTAGACTGTTATGGTGCTGCGTGAACCAGGAGCAATAATACAGATTATATGACCCAGCAGCCCTCCTAGCAGGTTACAAGATATCAGAACTGCATTTTTACAGGATTCCTTAAATAATAGACCTAACACATTGCGGTGGCTAGGCATAAAATAAAGGAAAATTGGATGATGTTGAAAATTCCTATACAATATTCTATAACAGGAAGGTGTGTGTTGTATTTACCATCAAAACTGCTGACAAATATAAATTACACGTTTACCATCCAATTTCTTCCCAGAAAGTACTGTAAAAATGTATATTGCAGCCTGGAGTTTTACAGTGTGTAAGTGCTGCAGAAACAATTATCAGTCCTTGCTTGTTTTACAGGCTTTATGGGTTTTATTTTTTTCTTTTCTCCCATCCCCCCACTCGCCCCCACCCCAGTTCGGAAATCCAGGGGGTAAATGCTAAAAAAGAGCAATTGCTAGTCTGGCTTCACAGAGCCAACAGTTCATACCCAGCTTGCCTAGCCCCCCCCCCCCCCCCCCCAGTTTTTTGTAAGTAGCAAGATCTGAGGTGTTTCGTGAAAGAAAGAAGGTGGTCTCCTGGATGGCCAGTTAGGCCAGCTAGGAAAGGAAGGGGCTTCCTAAGCTGAGAGAATGAAGCAGAATGTATAAAGGCCTGGAACTACAGAGAGAGAAGTACAGGACAAGAAGGGAATAAAGACGGATGAGAAAGGAAGCCAGACAGAAGGCCAGAGGAGTCTGACCTTTATCCTGAGAGCTACAAGTTTTTAACCCTTTTGTAGACACAAAGCTTTTTGAGAACCTATGGGAAGCACTGTGGCCTCTCCAGAAAAATGTACTTATAGACCTATACTACAGTTTTGCATACATTTTCAAGGGGTTTGTGAGTAAAGCACTATTGGGCCTCAGGATTAAACCTATAGGAAAGGGAGAACCAAGAAAGGATTTTTTAATGGAAATGCATGGTCAGGTGTGAAAAGATTAGAGGTCTTTGAAAAGATTACATTGGCTGGGGTCCTGGAGACTTGAAGATGGAATGTAAAACAGCCTGTAATCTAAGTAAGAATGGACTGGGACCACTGCTGTGTGCCTAATGACAGTGGGAATAGAGAGAAGAGGGAATCAAGAGAAGTAATTAAAATGAATTGAAATGGGAAACTGGTTGTATGGGGCAAGGGCAGGAGATCCCTAGGTTTCTGGTCCAGTGTGTGGACTGGGATGGGGAGTGGGCCTTAGGTCCAGGAGGAGGAACCATCTTTTGTCCCTGCGGAATTTGAGCTATCAGGGAACTGGCCCAGGAGGGTTGGAAGTAAAGTCTGGCTCTCTGGAGTCAATAAAATGTAGATGGTAACTGAAGTCATGGGAATGTATAAGATGAACCAGAAAGTGTGCAAAGTGAGAAGAGGTCTGAGAAGAGAACCCTGGGGAAAGCCCACATTTAGGGGAAGGGGAGGAGCCAGAGGAAACTTTCAAGGGCACTGATGAGTGACTAAAGACCGAATGGTGTCCTTAGTGTATAACTTTGGTCAGTAAATCCTGCTTCCTTGATAAAGAATGAAAATATGTTGCAGATTTAGTCCCTTCATAAGATTGAAAAGTCTGTATTCTTTCTGGGAGGGGGGGGGGCACCTTTCCAAAGATTTTAATTCAGAAGAGAGATGAGGGCAGGAGATGATTAAATCTTGCTTTCCCCTCTTTTTTGAAACTAGGGATACCTAGGGGAGAAGAAAAGGAGAAATAGACTCAAGCTTTCTCTTTTCCCTGCTCAGACACTAAGCCTTCAAGGAAAAGGAGTTTAGATAAGTCCCCATTATGGTATTTTTTTGGTTCCTGATGGCACTTTAAAAGCATACTTAATCACCAACAATTAGTACTAGGAGGTGCTAAGGTCTCAGTCTGGCTAAGAAAACAAGAAAAAGTGGAGGGAAAGCGTTTTCTTTTGCTTCCTCCATCTCCTTCCTACTTGTTACAGCTAACCTGAGCTAGAACTAGTCCCTACAAACATGGACTCAAGTACATAACAAACCACCCCAGAACTTATTCATTACTTTACTTGAATATGCAATCTGGGTAGGGCTCTGCAAGGATAGTTTGTTTCTAATCCACTTGGCCTCATCTGGGGCAGCCCATAGGCTGGAGGCTGGCATCATCCAAAGGCTTAGGCTTGTTCACTTACATGTCTAGTGATTAGTACTCACTGATGACTGGGACCTTAGCTGGGACAATCAGGTCAGAATACCTACACAATGACCTCTCTTTATGGTTTGGGCTTTCTCACAATGGGGTTGCTGGGTTCCAAGTGTCCCAAGACTGAGAGACAGGTAAAGCTGTATCATTAGAAGTCATGCAGCATCATATCCATCACATTTGATTCGTTAGAGAAAAATCACTAATGCCATACATATTCTAGAGAGGGGAATTACACTCATTTTTTAATGGAAGGAGCATCAAAGAATTTGCAATGTGTTTAAAATTATCACACGAATTAACTTCAGATAAATAGATTTATAAACAATATATTGTATATTAAATATGTTTAAATATAAGAAACCAAACATCCTCTTTTGATATCAGAATGAGATACAAAAACTCAAACATTCCATTGTTACAGCAAAACTAATTCTAAACCAATCCAAATAGGCAGTTTGTCTCATAATCTTTCCTTCTTCTTCTCTCTCCTGACCATTCTCCCCACTCCAGGTCAGGCCTCCTATACACAGATACCCCTCTCTCCCAAACCAGGTAGGATCCTCACTGTGGCTATACCTCTAAAGCGATAATCAGGTCCTAAAAGTTTTTCCCTGAATTATCCCTGACTTTGTACCTTACCAGATCATTGGGAAGGCCATCAGTGACATGTCTTTACTTCTCAGAGTTAAAAAGCAAAATGCTATAGGGGGATTATTCCAATAAATAATTTTATAACAAATTCATTTTACATAATTAAAACAAAATGACATTTCTTTAAAAGGGCTATATGTTTTTAGATATCAGGATCTTGACTTAGGCTTGTTTATTCTTAAAACTCAGTGATTCTAAAAGGGATGGTTGAGATTTTAGGTATTTTATAAGAATTTGTATGTTGCCTTGAAGGTGATATACCACTTGATTATTATAATACAAAATTTAAATGATCCTTCTTCCATGTTTATAATGCACATTGCATTATTTTTCTTTAAAACCAGTACACATAATTATTTGGTTGGTAAAAAGGCTCAAGAGGTATCTTAGGAACTGAAAATACTACCTTTCTTTGAGTAATCACGATAAAACAATCTTTTCTTATAACCTAGTATCTTTTTAAATTCTCCTAAGCTGATATTATTATAATTTATACATCTTTGATGTTCTCTTAAAAGATTTATGACTTAGAAATAGTGCTTTCTTGGCTTAGAAATAGAGTTTTATTTATTTTTATTTTTTTAAATGACTTTATTTATTCATTTGAGAGAGAGAGAGAGAGAGAGAGCGCCCGCGCGCACGCACGCACAAGCAGGGGGAGGGGCAGGGGAAGAGGCAGAGGGAGAGGAAGAGGGAGAAGCAGACTCCCTGCTGAGCGGGGAGCCCGAGACAGGGGACTCCATCCCAGGACCTGGAGATCATGACCTGAGCCGAAGGCAGACACCTAACCATCTGAGCCACCCAGGTGCCCCAGAAATAGAATTTTAATAATTCATACTCTCCTAAAGGCTGTCTAATACCTCTACACATTTTGGTCATTTTGCGTAATTGTTTATAGTTACACTGAGTCAAAATGATACTGTGAATCCATAGTATGGAATACAAGTTTAAAAATAAGTATATCTAAATAATGAGCAAATATACATTTATGAACCCTTTGTTTTGTGTATTTCTTAATGATTTTAAAGAAGCACATGTGTTTTAAAAAACAAAATGAATTAAGTATATCTTTGTTTTTAAAGGTTCTTATCAGCAATGATTAAAAAAAATTGACACAGTATTCGCATTAAGCTAATAGACTTTGTTATCAGGCCCCAAACTATTCCTAATTCTGTGACTTCATAGCTACCATGGAGGCAGCCCAAAGGAGCTTAAGTAAACACTTTTAAATTATGTAATGAAGTTCTGGGGGAGGAAAAGCCCCAACCAAACTGTATAGTACTATACTATATTACCTTTCTGGGGTCTTAAAAATGTCCAGATCTTTGATACAGTAGTTCTACTTCCAGGAACCAATCCTAAAGAAATAAATAGGAAGTCAAAGATTTATATATATTCACTACAGTATCTATACAGAGGAAACAATCTGAATATTCAACAGTAAAGGAGTGGTTAAATGAGCCATGGTGCATCAGTCATATGGAATAATATGTGATAACTAAAAGTACTAATGCCACAGAAAAATATTAATAATAATTTAATGTACAGTTAAATTTTTTAGGTTATAAGACTATTTCTCATTTATTTGAAAATGCACTTATTTATATGCATAGAAAAAGGATGGGGAAAAATATATCAAAGTGTGTTATATGTGGTTATAGTAATTTTACTTTTTCTTTTTTAAAATGAGCACAAATTGGGCGCCTGGGTGGCTCAGTCGTTAAGCATCTGCCTTCAGCCCAGGTCATGATCCCAGGGTCCTGGGATCAAGCCCCATATCGGGCTCCCCGCTCTGCCGGGAGCCTGCTTCTCCCTCTCCCTCTGCCTGCCGCTCCCCCTGCTTGTGCTTGCTATCTCTCTGTCAAATAAATAAATAAAACCTTTTAAAAAAAATAAAAATTTAAAAAATGAGCACAAATTATTTTAACAGTCAGAAAACAATCAGTAAAATTAAAAGATCTCCTTCCAAATATGTAAATCAAATGACATATGTTTACATTCTTACAACTCTAGGATATTTAATAAAGTAACACATCAAAGTAGTTACTCTTTATAAGTACTTTTTCATTTTGTATACTTATAACAATGTCTACCAATGAGTAATCTCTGCTTTCTAAAATTAAATTAGATAAGATATAGGCAAGTAGAGAGTATTCTGTGAATGGTATAATCTGAGAGGTAACCTTGGTGGAAAAGCTGATTTAAGAAAAATTTAGCATAGTCGAAATCCATCTGTAAAGCTAAATGGCTGGATCTATTTTATAAGTTTTCTAACAGTATGTTTAAAATTTTTTATTTTAAATTGTGGCAAAAAACACATAGCATAAAATTTACCATCTTAACCATTTTTAAATGTACTAAGTATATTCACATTGTGTATAATAGTGTTTTTATAAAAATAATAAATGTTCATAAAAATAATACAGGTTTACTTATAAATAGTTTAAACAATATAGAAAGTTACAGGAATGTTTTAAAATCTCGGATTCCAGATTTTACCATCAATTTTAAATGAACATCATGGTAGGCATTTCTATGCATTTATACAAATAAGATAATCTTATTTAAGATCAGAAAATGTACATTACATTTGAGTTAAAAAGTATTAAGTTTAAAATTATTTTAATTTGGTAGTGGTAGGATAAACTGAAGGAATTGCTAAACTTTCAGAAAAATGTTTCTTTACTACAAAAGATCTTATTTCCTAAAATATCTGAAGTTTAAAAAAGAGTTTGGAGCCTTTTTAAATCTATGTTTCAAATTTAGAAATACTAGCAGACTCTGCTATGAAAAATGTATTTTTACATCATTATTTTTACAAAGTCAAGGTTTTAATGTTTATTTGTTTTATAATCCTAATTTCTTTGATCACTTGGTCTTGATCTGTATCTTAATCCAGTGCTCACAACATAGCTTGATTCTCAATATCCTAGTTATTAATTTTGATTGATCAGTTATCTGTTCTTCACTGTCTTGTTTTTGTTTTTTGTTTTTGTTTTTGTTTTTTCCTCTACATGTATCCATGGATGCTGTGTTTGCCTTTTTCATCAATTCTCAAATGACACTTATTTAGATGTAATAGTTTGGGGTCATGCTGGCTTTGCCTCAAAACTGTACAGACGTTTTTCCTTTGTTTTCTGGCTTTGAATATTGCTTAGAGGAAGTCTACGGCCAGCATGATTTCCTCCCTCTTGATAAGTTATTTAGTTTTCTGCCTGGAGTTCTGAGAAGTTTTTCCTTCATTCTCTATGGTTAGTAGCTTAACCAGGATATGCCTCAATACTGAACATTATGTGTCCATTATTTTTCTGCAGGTTCAGGTCTTTCGTTATTTGGTGGAAATTCTCTTCTGTTACATCTTTCTGTGCTTTTTCTGATTCATTTGTTGTATTATGTACTCAGGGAGACGAATCAGGTTTATTATGTTATCTTTGTCTCACTTACATGATTTTTGTATTGATTCTGCAATTACTTTGGTCTACTTCTCTCCTACATTCACCACAATTTATTAAATTCATTTCTCAGCTGGAATTTATTGAGTGCCAGCACCAGTGGTAAATAAGATCATATTCCTGCCTTGATGAAGCTTTTAGTTAGGGATAGGGGAGGGAGAAATAAATAAACTTGTAACAATGTCAGGTAGGAATAAGAAGAACCCCAGGTAAGAAACTAGAAGGATGGGGGAAGGAATTGTGCATTTTAGATGGAATGTGAGAGCAGGCCTCTCTCTGTAAAATGACACCTGAGAAGAGATCTGAATGAAGTGAGGGGGTAAGCCAGGGAAAGACCTGGGCAATCCAGATGCAGAAAAGAGCAAATACTGTAGTGGGAAAGTGGTGTGTGTTCAAGACAGAATTATTAGAGCCAAATGAGTAACCAGAAAGTGGTGAGAGATGAGACTAGAGAAGTGGACAGGCCAGATCACAAAAGGGGTTGTGAGGAGGCTGAATTTTGTTCTAAATGTGATGAGAAGGAGGGAGATGATGTATGCTTCAGAGGAGTAATTCAGGTTGCTGCTAAGTATTTCAATAGCAATAACTGAGTATAAAGAATCAGTCAGATAGGTGCTGTAGAACTGAAAATGCAAAAAAGGAGCACTAAAATAAGAGAGTAACTTCAGGAAGCAGCCACTACCCCTGATACTAGATAAACACAAGGAAGACCTTAAGTTTTTAGAACCCAGAAGCTAGAAGGGGAGACACTGGAACCCTGGCCTCAGAAGACAGGTTGCTGCCCATTTGCTGCTGATACCTCTGACAGGGTATGTTCAGTATGTTGGGGCTGGTTCTAGGGAATGGAAAATAGTTGAAATTTGGAGCTGAGTGCCACTGTGACAGTGAAGGTCCATAACTGGGGCAACCCTGACGTGTGCAGAAAGCCAACAAGAAGGAGCAGGTTCTTTTCCCCTCTCTTCTTGACTTTCAGTCTTTCTCTAACACGCCTTATTAAGAGAATGCAGCAAGGATTCAGCTGGCAAAATAGAAATGTAGTTTGCAGAGTCCCATCCTAGCATCACAAAATGTATGAGTGTGGAGGGATTTATTATTAAGAGATAACAGCTTAGTAACCAGCACAGAAAGAAATTAAGGATGACTTCTAGATTTCTGTCTTGAGCAATGGGATGAAAGTAATGTCATTTATTGACCTAGGGGAAGACCTGGAGAAAAGTAAATTGAGGGGGAGAAGAAAATTACAAGATTGGTTTTGAATGTGTTAACTTTGAAGTCCTTGCTAGACATCTGAGTGCAGTTCCTAGGTAGGCAGTTGAGCATGAGTTCAGAGTTCAACAGAGATATGAGGGATAGAATACAAATTTTAGGAGTCCCAAGAACATCTGCAACATTAAAAAAGGAAAAAAAAAAACAACTTGATGAGATGACCCAAGGGAAAACAAATGTTGATGGAGAAGGAAAAAAGGGGTGAGGAATATGCCTGGGGTCCCAAACATTTGAGAAGAGGAAAATGATGTGGCAAGAAGTTAATCGGTGATTTCAACAAGCCCAGTTTAGGTGGGACTGGGGAAACAGTAATCCTAACTGGAATAGACTGAAGGGAAAATGTAAGGCGAGGAAGTGGAAACTGCAAGCACAGTCTTTAAAAAGTTTTATTATAAAGGGGAGTAGAGAAATGAGCTCACTCAGTAAGTAGAGGGGGGAAGGGGGTGATGGTATATTTAGAATGGGAAATATTACAGTGTATTTACAGGTTAGAATAATCCAGTAAAGAGAGAGAAAATGAGGATGCAGGAAATGGAGGAAATAATCACAGGAACACAATCCTTGAGTTTACAAGAAAACATAGAATGGGGGCACAGGTAAGGGGCATGCCTTATTTAAAAGAAGGGATAGCTGATCCTTTATAAAGGAAGTATAAGTATAGATGAAAAGAGGGTGATAGATAGGGTGTAAGAAAGATGAGTTTTTCTTGTGACAGCTTCTATTTATCAATAAAACAAGAGTTTGGGGTGAAGAGTGGGGAGATGTGAGAGACTTAGGAGAAGAGACAAGGCGTAATCATCTAGGAGAATAGAAGAATGAATTGACTAGGGGAGTGTGCTAGGATTGCCAGTCTTCCCTTTTGTTGAGAATTTGATTTCCAGCCATTCTTGATATTCCAAAGTATTGGTTTTGAAATAATAGTATTATTTTGGTCTTCACTGATTAGGTTGTAGACATTCTTTGTTTTTAAAGGAATTTTTACTGTTGTTTGTTTTTCCTGTATTGTAAGGTATTTGGAGTGGAAGACTTTGTGGTCTGCCTTTACTCCCCCATCTTTATCTGGAAGTCTAGAATAATGTTTTTAAATAGATTGCAATTCATATTTTTTCAGCTCACCCTATACATGGGAATTTAAGAGTAAGATGTCACAGTACTATTATATATTATTATAATAGCCATCATTTACTGAAGGCCTGTGTGCAATGCATGCTAAGAGACCTTACATACATGATCTCTAACACTTATCACAAGCCTACAAGGTAAGTGCTGTTGACAGTTATTTCCACAAGAAACCTTTTTTACTAGTTATGTCAGATCACAGAATCTTACCTGAAGCTCACAGCTGACCAAAATAAACAAGCACAAATTTTTCTGTCTTGTGTGTTTTTAAAAAATTAGCACATAAGAGACTCTTCTTTTTGAAGTACAAAATAATAGTTTGCAAAAGTGCACCACACAAACTAAGAGCAATTTTAGGGACAGCTTTTTGACACTGTACTATATCATTAAACCCTTGGTGGGAGAGGTGCTACTTAACTGACAGATTCAAGGAACTTGGTAAATTGAGGTGCCCTTACTCTAACCATCTTCATCATCCACGAACATATTGACAGCCTGCTATATTAAAATCATTACTAAATTATATTAAATCTTTATAATTTTACAACTTATAGGAGATGTATCAGCATTTGTTTTGGAAAATCCATAATTTGAATTTAAATAATATCAAACTTTCCTATTGGTCAACAATATTTATATTCATGTGATGACACTGAAAACATATCATTGAGACATAAACATATATCTATGACAAGTAATGGATTTATTTTTCTGATTATAAAATTAGTACATGTAAGTGAAGAAAATTCTGAAGATATGTTTAAATAAAATAAGTAAAGAAAACATCTTTTTTAAAGGACAGCAGGAAAAAAATAACGAATAATTCTTTTATTTACAGGCAATTGACTATTGAGGTTGACGTATTTCCATGTAGTTTTTTAAGCTTATGAAGTTTAAACTACTTGAGTATACTGCCTTTTTTCATAACAATGTATCAGAAATGTTTCCTCAAGTTATTTAAAAGTCCTCAAAAACATTTTCAATGGCTGCATAATGTTCCTTGAGTAGTATTTCCTTAAGTGCTCATTTAAGCTATTTTCCTTAGTTTCTTATAAGTAGTATTGCTATGAACTTTTTTATGCTTAAATCTGTTTTAGCATTTCAGATTATTTCCTAAGTTAGGACAAATTCCTAGAAATGAGCTTAAAAGGCCAATATTTTTAAGGTTCTTCATCTGGTAAAAATTTTGCTGTAAAAAAATCTTTTCATTTTCTACATACTCATACTGAAAATAAAGCTAAGGAGAAAAATTTATGTGGACTACCTTTTAAAATTGAGACTAACATTTAAGTTTAGGTTCAGTGTTTTGGTTTTGGTTTTAATATCTTACCTTTAGGGAGAAATCCACTCTTCAAAATATTTACTTGTTTTTGTCAGGTTCAAAACTTACACTTAATTTGAGGATGTAAGTTTAAATATATACTTATTTCAGCCTAAGGTATCATCATCTCTTTTTTCCTATTTTCAGATATGCTCACCCAACAGTGTTGCCTCCTGACTCATCATCAGTTTAATCTCACACGTACACCACTAATTCATGGTACAGATGTACACATTCATCTGTGGATGGAAACCTAAATAAAATTGCAGGCCAAGGTCATTTCCAAACTAAGCAAACTTGGCACAAGAGTTTTAAGAGTGCCTAAATTAATACTACAAAACAGTTCTATCATTCTAGACTGAAATACAGAGCATATGAACAAAGCAGTTTCACCTAATTCTCAAATTAATTTAGACTGGTGATGGAATTGCAAAACATGAGAAAATATCCAGAAGAAATCTAGTCTAAGTAAATAAAGGATTACTGTTTTTAGTAGCTATCATTTATTCATTCACTCATCAAATACTTATTGATTGGTGTGTCAAACACTTGCTAGGTGCTGGAGTCAACCAAAAAAAGATATAGGCCTGTCCTGCTGGAAGATATATTCTAGTGGAAGAGACAGACAAAAGCAAATGAATAAATGAATAGTCCTAAGCTGTAATCTAGGCACGTCCACTACCAGTATTACTTAAGTGAGACAAAGAAATGATTTGGGTTCTACACCAAGAGTTTTTAAAGTTGTATTACTGAATAAGAAAAAAGTTAAAGATTTAGAATTATTAGGAAATATAGATATGTCCACATATAGATACCTCTACAGATCTTTTATGAATAGTCATTATCATCCCCTTATGCCCTGTACTCCCCACCCCCCTCCCGCCAAAAGAAAGGATAGATTAGGATATCTAGACTTTGGCTTTCCCTTCATTACTCTCTGGACTCTGGCCTGACCCAATCTCTGCTGCGGCATGTTATAGTAGAAAATAAAACATTCCAAATTCGGGGAGTAAGAAAACCTCAGTTTTAGCAAGTGACAGTGCTAAAGGGATTGAAACCTTAGGTGAGACACTTCATTTCCCAGAGTATCAGTTTCCTTTGCAAAATGATGGATTTTGACTAAATGATCTCTAAAAATCACTTTAGGTTCTAAAATTCACTATCTATGCATCTTTCTGTTAAACATCTCTTCCATTATGCTCCTATTTATACTGGGGATGAAGAGGAATAAGATCGATTCCTGTTTAATAGGGATAAAGGATTTATAGTTTTTAATGACCACTCTTTCATGTTATTGAATATTTTTTAAAACATGTTTTTAACATCTGCACAGCATTCCAACATATGGATATACCAAAATGTATCTATCCATGCCCTCATTCTAAAGATTTTTTTCCCAATTTCTGCAGTATTGTAAAGGATATTTTTTAAGATTTTATTTATTTATTTGACAGAGAGAGAACACAAGCAGGGGAGCAGGAAAGGGAGAAGCAGGCCCCCTGCTGAGCAGGGAGCCTGATGCGCGACTCAATCCCAGGACCCTGAGATCATGACCTGAGCCGAAGGCAGACGTTTAACTGACTGAGCCACCCAGGCGCCCCAAGAATATTTTAGAATCTCTATTTGTCTACTTGTACTCAAAATACTACTACAGGCTTTCTTTTTTGTTTTATTCCTTTTGCTTGGAAAAAAAAATCACTATGATTCCTTCTTATCTACTCCAGCCTCTACATGGCTTTCTATTAATATAAAAACTCCACTTTGGACAATGTGATAGACGCTGTCCTTTCTCCTCTCTAAAACAGTATCATCCCAGAGTAAGGTCCATATTTCTGCAGCTTCCTGCTGTAAAAGAATTTGAAGTAAAGCCAATTCCATGCCTGCACCAAATCTGGATAATGTATATTTTAGCTTTAACCAAAGTTGAAATCCATGAGATTAAAACCCCAACAGCAGACAAATAGCTATACCAAAAATGTGATTTAGTGTGTTAATTACAACAAAGATAACTATGACTTTGGTGATTTTGCCATGATCCTGAACTTGCTATAATATTAGCTATTACTACATTGAAACATTAAGAGCATAAATATACAATTAGGAAAAATAAAATTTAAGGTTTTAACTACTAAATTCAGTGAACAACTATATAATCAACTATTTCGTTTTTTACTTTTTTTTGCAATATGCTATATTATTTCAATAGATATCATGTTCTGCATTAGCATTGGTACTTTTCCACCCATGAGTAAAGAAATCAGGTGACACCTACTTTAAAATTACCCTAAAAAATATGAGTTAAACACCTTTTCAACTTAGAAGTTTTTATTTAGGAAAAGAATGGAACCTCTGTTGTGCCTCTTTGATTATGAATTGGTGCAAGTTAAATATCGTTTTTAAAAAAACTTCCAAGATACTATTAAGGACCTCTATAGAATCAGTTTGGAATCCAAAGGAACACTCACATTAACAATTATTTCTACCAATAGCTTCATAACTACTGACATATCAATTATGTCAATTGACATTATATCAATATTATAGTAGAATTTTAGTGAAAGGATCTTTGAGGTCACATAATCCAACTCTCATCTTACAGATAAGGAAAGTAAAAACCAGAAAATTTGTATTACTCATAGCAGTAAGCTTGGAGTGGGCGGAGGCAGATGAGGGATCCTAACACTCTCTTTCAGCCTAATGCATACCAGAGGGTATTAGGTTATAAGTACAGTAGGTAGCTAACAGATGAACAAATCTAAGAAAGATATCTGATTTGTATCCTAAGTATACACATTCCCCTTAAGATTCTTGTTGGATGATCCATTCCACCTCAATCTGTTAGCACAGATACAAAATTATACAAATTGATGCTTGTGTGCAATAAAACCCAGGAGAGTAGTTGGAGTTAGTTTGGCAGAACTACATTGTTGCATAACTCCTGGGATGAAGATTTATGTATATCCATATGTATACATACCTGTAGCTTCTTAATGCTGCTTCAGGAAATGCCATTTACATACATTATAATGTAAATAGTGCCCAATGGAGTTGTGCATCATAGGGACACTGCAAATATAAGTTTTGTATTTTAAATTAATTAGGGTAGGCTAATTGCCATACAGATCAACCCCAAAATGTATAATGGCTCAAATTATATTTGCTATAATCAAGTTTCTTGCTAAAATAAACGAGTAGTTCAGTACTTAGTTTCCAAGGTGTTCTAGTACCTAGGCTTTCAGTACCAAACTTCCAAGGTCTCCTGTGGGGTCTTGTCTATTCCAGCCCATTAGAAGGGGAGTTTTTTTAGGAGACTCAAAAGTAGTGCATATAACTGCCATTCTTATTCCATTGGCTCTAACTCAGTCACATACCCACACCTGCCTGCAAGGGAGACTGGGAATAAGTTTATCTGTGTGGCCAAAAAGAAATGAGAACATGGATTTGGATGTCTAACTAAGAGTCATTGCTCACTTGGGTGCTCTCTCTCTCTCTCTCTGTCTCTACACACACACATACCCACACAAACCCTGAAGTGGACACCAAAAGATAAACTCACATTATTAGGCTTCAAATAGAACAAATAAAGGGGCTTTTATTTAAGAATTGCATTCACCTCTACCCTTTCCCTCCTTCAGGTTGGGACTGTTAATTAATGCATAACAATAACCAATAGGTAACTGACATCTGAAAAGGAGGATAAAAAGCAAATTTTTGTAAGTATTAACCTTGTGTGTGTGTGTGTGTGTGTGTGTGTGGGTGTGTGTGTGTGTGTGTGTGTACGTGCATGCATGTGTTTCAGGGACACAAGACCACCAAGTTCCCCTTTTTAACTACACTATTAGTAAATGATGTTTGAAAAATATTCAGCTTTTTACACAACAAAGATAGCAATTCCACAAATGAAGGCAGCAGTAAAGTTAGTGGTTTTATTTCCTTTGGATAAGTTGTCATTATAATCCTCAAACTGTTCTCAATCACTCAGTTTTTACTAGAAGCACTGCATGGTTGCACTTCTCAAATCATAAACAGGAAGTGTGATATATAAATGTCAGTAAAACTAAAACTCAATTCTATGGCTTGATATTTTCATTTTAATATCTGATTTTGTATGTACTTCAAATGATTACATAAAGGCAAATAGTAATATTACCTGGTAAGTTTTCTTTGGCAACCTAACACTTTGGGTTTTGGGGGAAATATTTAGAGTAACCCATGTGTTGTAGATTTTCACAGAGGAAGAAATGGGAATGATCCAGAAACTGCTATTAGTTTGGCATCCTTAGAAACTGCTTTTTTATATATGTTGCCCAACTTTATTAATGCCAGAAGATAGTGTAGATGGAGAAAGAAGCCAGAGAGTGCATGACTCTTAATCTATTTAAAAATACATTATAGAAAATAGTCTTAGACTTTGTATATTCTTATTCTGACACCTCAGCAATTCCTCGAATGTGTTCTACTACATTAATTCCTTCATGAGACAACTAAGGAGTAGCTTAAGTACTGCAAAAATCAGGATATTATCTCTGTTTCCTCTCTGAAGAAATTAGGGGTCTTTTTAGGATTGGTGATATTTTCTACATAATACTATTTCAGTTTCTTTGCTACATGGACATCTCTATGGAAATTACAAGAAGAGATTCAGTGCTCACTTCAGCAGCACATATACTAAAACTGGAACAACACAGAGAACATTAGCATGGCCCCCACATAAGGATGACACGCAAATTCATGAAGTGTTCCATAACACAAAAAAAGAGAATAAGAAGAGATTCAAATTGACTAGTCTAGAACTTTTATATTACATTAAATATTTCTGGAGAAATGTACGAACATATAGATACTTCTATAACTTTAAAATGTTTTTTTCTTTAGGAAATAGTTTAATTTGTTCTTAAACTGAGCACTGAAGGAACGATTTTACTCAGTTACATAATATAGGAGGGAAATAGCAAAAAATAGAACCTATCTATGTATCTAAACTCCCTTTCAAGGCAGATCACAATGATCCAGAGAATGTCATAAAAGGTAGCCTGCCCATCTATTGAGTACCTAGCTTTCTACAGCACGTGAGGCACTGCTGAGCAACATATACAATATATAAAATTTGAGGGTTTTTAATTTTTAATTTTTTTAAAGATTTATTTATTTTAGAGAGAGAGAGTGCACATGAGCGCAAGCAGGGGGAGGGACAAAGGGAAAGGGGGAGGGAGAGAATCTCAAGCAGACTCCCTGCTGAGCATGGAGCATGATGCTGGGCTCAATCTCGAGACCCTGAAATCATAACCTGAGCCAAAATCAAGAGTCGAATACTCAAGTGACTGAACTACCCAGGTGTCCCAAGAATTTGAGGTATTTTCATTGAAAATACAGCATATGTAAAAAGGATTCGGGAGTGTTTGAA
This sequence comes from Halichoerus grypus, assembly GCF_964656455.1. Classification (NCBI taxonomy): domain Eukaryota; kingdom Metazoa; phylum Chordata; class Mammalia; order Carnivora; family Phocidae; genus Halichoerus; species Halichoerus grypus. Next base: position 59,164,629 of record NC_135715.1, on the reverse strand, counting down.
AAGTAACATAATAAGAATATATTAATCAAATGCAAACTATAAATAACTGCTAAGGGGAAGTGGAAAATGAAGTGATTTAAAACTAGATTGATAATGGATAGAAATTTACTGGAATAGGCAAATTTTATGTCAATTTTTTAAAGTGGTGATGGATTTTGATTGCCAGAGAGAAAAGATAACCATTCATTCACTTATCAAAGATTTATTGAGTGCTCACTATGTGCCATGTGCTAGACACTGTTCAAGGCACTAGAGATATGGTAATACACAAAACCATTGCAGAGCAGGAACAGATATTTCATTGCCCAGGAGGCATGATAATTTGATAGGAACAGAAAACACAAATATGAGAGTAGAGAGAAATGAAATAGAAAGGAAAAGAACTAGTAATGGGCTTATAGTAGAAGGCCTTAAATACTAGGATGTTTCTAAATGGGAGAAAGATGTTTGGTGTGAATTGAACTCCTTTGGTCACTGTAGTCAGAACAGACTGCCTTTTTTTTCCCTTCCATCAGTTCTCCTAGCCTCTTAGATAACTTTATAGTAACCAGAATAAAACAAAATAAATACTGCACATAGAAAGATTCACAGCTGAAGTATGTGGAAAGCAAAAAGGGAAAGAATAGGTAGCAAAAGTTGAATTTTATGTCTCCTTTTATCTTTCCAATGGCTATTATATATTATCAATCCCTTTCTAGCAGCAGTCTCCCATTCAGTATTTGTGATTCAATTCCTGAAGGTTCTGCTCTTCTTCTTTCCTTCTAGGTAGAATCACTGAAAGGAAAGGAGATTCCATTTAAATTCCCTTTTTCGAGTCAATCAGGTGTTCCTTATTCACCTAGCAATACTTCTCTATAGAGTGTGTGATGAAAAGTATTTTGTGTTTTGTGTGGGATGGTGGGGAAAGGGGTAAGACAAGATGGACACTAAGGAGAATACCAAGAGGCTGTAATTCAATATAATATAAGAGCCTAGAATACAAACTTGACAATTAAGAGCTTGGATTAAATGGGCAGTTTTAAAAATGAAAAGAGACATATCTGAAGTATACAATAAAGAACAACTATAAAAAGTAACAAGTTTAACCCCTGTTTACCTATGGGAGGATAAGAAAATAAGGAAATGAATGTAAGTTTTTAAGTTTGAAGGTCTGAAAATTTGTGTTGTCAATAAGAATAGCCAAGAAATTTGAAAGAAATAGCTTGAAGGAAAAAATGAACTTAATGTCAGATCTAAATGAGATGTCTCCAGAAGATAGAGGACTCAGACTTTCTTGATAAGCTACTGGACCTCTTGATGTACACATGTAAGTCGGCACCATATAGAAATTGATTGAAACTCTATGGACTAATGAGGAAATACAATGAAGATCAAATGGCTATGTATGAACTTAGACTGTAAGATTAGGTATCAATTTCAAAGCAATTTCAAAGAAGGTAATCTAGCTTTGGAACTCTTTCCTTCAGGTCAGACAAAGCTGTCCTTTATTAAACATCATCTCTTCATTTTGACTGACCCCTTAGTGAGAATAACAAAACAAATGAATAAAATTGAAAGACTTATTTTTTTCTGGATTATCTCACTGGAAGTTCTGGATTTTTTTTTTAAAAAAAGATTTATTTAGGGCGCCTGGGTGGCTCAGTCATTAAGCATCTGCCTTCGGCTCAGGTCATGATCCCAGGGTCCTGGGATCAAGCCTCGCATCGGGTTCCCTGCTCAGCGGGAAGCCTGCTTCTCCCTCTCCCACTCCCCTTGCTTGTGTTCCCTCTCTCGCTGTCTCTCTCTCTGTGTCAAATAAATAAATAAAATCTTTTTTAAAAATTTAAAAATTCAAAAAGATTTATTTATTTATTTATTCATTTATTTATTCGAGAGAGCACATGTGCAAGCGGGGGCACGGGGGTGGGCAGAGGGAGAGGGAGAGAGAGAATCTCAAGCAGACTCCCTGCTGAGTGGCGAACCTGATGCGGGGCTCCATCTCAGGATCCCAAGATCATGACCTAAGACAAAATCAAGAGTCAGACACTTAACCAACTGATCCATCCAGGCACCCCTGAAAGTTTTGAATTTTTAACTGAATGTCCTCCTAGCCAATTTATACAAATTATGTGTCTTAAGATACAACAAGCAAAATAAATATCTGCAACTTTTCTTTGACTGTATACCTTTATATAAAGGCTATGGCTTAAAAAATACAGAATATAAAATTTACATTAGCATAAGTCATTCAAATTATTTAGCTGTTAAATATGGAGTTTGTTTTATATAACACTGTCAGGGTGAACATGAATTTCCATCCCTAAAGCAAATCTTGGTTGTGGAACCACATAAATAGAAACTCACCTTTAAAGAAGGTTCAATTTTAAAATGCACTAGGCTACATGTTTCTTCAAATAGAAAAGGGTCAATCTTGATACTCCCTGAACTAAGAGTTTTTAGAATCTATTTGATATTTTCTGTACACAGATTATATCATAAAATAATTTTAGCATTTCATCATTATCTAATACGGCTTTGGATTTCTATATTTATGTAGAAGTACCTTCAAAGTAGCTAGCAGTAGAACATTTATTAGAGTACTTTCTGTATGTTGGACACTATGTTAAGTGTTCCAATATTTACTATCTCATTTAGTTAACATTCACAACTCAATGAAGTATTACTAACCCATTTCACAGATGGGAAAACTGAGGCCCAAGTTAAGTTATATCTTCAAGGTAACATAGCTGGTGAGTGGGCAGAGCTAGGATTTGAGTTCAGATCTGTCTGATTCCAATGCCAATTTTCTTAATGTCCTATTGCATCCAAAATTCACCTAAAAACATTTTTATTATAAGAGTTTTATGTCTATTGAATTCTTTCAATATAATGGAATACTTTTTTTTGGCAATTTAGAAATGTTTCTGTGTTCTTGCTTACTCTCATGACTTTAACCAAGAAAATCTTCTTGGGTGCCACTTGGACCACATATCAAACTATATCTCCCAGATTAGTAACCATAATTTAACACACACACACACATACACACACAGAGACACACACTCACAGGAAAGGAATATTTCATGGAAATGTAAAAAAAAAAAATCCTCCAGTTCAATTTTAGGGATATAGGAACACATCTATTTAATTCCACTTATAGAAGTGCATAGATAAATTACCGGCTTTAATATTAGCCTGAAAAAATCCTCCAAAGTCACACATTCAATTTCTTAATTTCAACAGACACAGCTATACTATGAATACTGAAAAGAGAATTGTCAAGACCAAAAAACAAATAATTTTTGAGCTCTTAGTTGCTTACCGGTATAAAACATATTCTAATCTATAGTCAACAAACATGCCAGACAGCACTATTGAATGGTAAAAGGAGTACGGAAGAGAGTGGATCACATAGTTCAGACTTAGTTATCTTAGTTATCAGTAGTGTTATACCATCAGTTCTGCTATTGAACCACAAATCTAAATGGAGGCAATCTAGTATAGAAGAGTATATATTTTGGAGTAGAACAAATTTGAGTTTAAATCTTGACATTACTTATAAATTCTGTGATCCAGAAAAAGTTACTGCCTTTGTGAGTCACAGTTCTTTCATTTTGTAAACTGGAACTAAAACTCTGTAGCCTAATGGATGTCATAAAGATCTATTAAAAGAAGAGACTTCCCAGGTTCAAATCTCAGCTCTCTCATGCAGAAATTGTGACTTAATGCCTCCTTTTCCTCCTTTTCTGTAAAATGAGGGTAATAAGAGTCCCTATACCTCAAAGAGTTGTGAGGATTTAACACCTTAATATATTGAAAGTACATATAACAGAACTTGGCACATAGAAAATGATATATTTACATATACTGTCATTCTTATTTAAAGGACCTACCTAGTACTTGCTGCTTAGTATATTTCTAATAAATGTTAATTCCCTTTTATATTTCAATTGAAATTATTTTCCTTTCTTTTCTTTTTTAAGATTTTATTTTTCAGTAATCTCTATACCCAACCTGGGGCTCAAACTTATAACCCCAAGATCAAGAGTCACATGCTCTACTGACTGAGCCAGCCAGGCACCCCTCCTTTATTTTCTAGACACATTTTTAAATGTATTAAGCTAAGGTATAACTGATATTCAATAAACTGCGTATATAAAAGGTGTACAATTGATAACTTTTAACATGTATAGAATTGATAAGTATACAATTGATAAATGTTAACACTGTGAAACCATCACCAGAATAAGACAGTGAATATATCCATCAACCCTAAGAATTTCCCCTGCCTTTTTGTAATCCTCCTCCTAGCACCTCTCTCCCCAGACAACCATTGGTCTGTCTGCCCTTAGTCCCAATAGATCAGTTTGCATTTTCTAGAATTTTGTATTTTCTGTCTTCACTCGGAATATTGTTTTGAAATTAATCCATGATGATGCACATAACAATATTGTTCACTACCTTTTATTGCTGAGTAGTATTCCATTGTATGAATATATCACAATTTATTTAACCATTTATCTGTTGGTGACATTTGAGTTGTTTCAAATTGGAGACTGTTAAAAATAAAGCTACTATGAATATTCATGTACAGATCTCTGTAGGAACATGTGCTGTCTTTTCTTATGGAAATACCTAGAATGAAATGGATCATATATTGGTGTATGTTTAACTTTTCAAGAAACTGCCAAACTGTTTCCAAACCGATTATATCATTTTACATTCCTATTAGGAATGTATAAAGTTCTAATTTCTCCACGTCCTTAACATTTTTCATTTTAGCTGTTCTAATAGATGTGTATACTTTTTTTTTTTTTTTGTATATGGATATCCAGTTGTTCCATCATGGTTTTACTCTATGTTTCCCCTAAAGACTAATGAGGCTAATAAAGTTGAACTTCTTTTCATATGCTTATTTGCTATGTGGGTTATCTTCTTGGTGAAGCTGAACTATTCAAGTCTTTTGCCTATTTTTTGAGACTTGTTTGCTCATTGTTGAGTTTTGAGAGTTGGTTACATTCTTTTATTTTTTAATCTTTATTTATTTATTTTTTAAGTGATCTCTATACCCAATGTGGGGCTTGAACTCATGACCCCCGAGATCAAGAGTCATATGCTCTATTGACTGAGACAGCCAGGAACCCTGAGAGCATTCTTGATACAAATCCTTTATTACATGCTTTGCAAATATTTCTCTCAGGCTGGAGCTTGTCTCCTTTAGCAGTGTATTTTAAAGAATAGAAGTTTGTAAAAATTTGATTAAGTCCAATTTCTCAATTTGTTCATTTATAGATTGTACTTTTGATGTCACATCTAAGAAATCTTTTTTTTTTTTAAAGATTTTATTTATTTATTTGAGAGAGAGAGAATGAGAGACAGAGCGCATGAGAGGGAAGAGGGTCAGAGGGAGAAGCAGACGCCCCGCTGAGCAGGGAGCCCGATGTGGAACTCGATCCCGGGACTCCAGGATCATGACCTGAGCCGAAGGCAGTTGCTTAACCAACTGAGCCACCCAGGCGCCCCTAAGAAATCTTTGTCTAACTCAGAGTCACAAAAATTTTCTTACATTTTCTCTAGAAGTTTAATAGTAATGTCAGGTTTTACGTTTAGGTCTATGATCAATTTTGAATACTTTTTTTACATGGTGTGAGATATGAATCAAATTCCTATTTTTATATATGGATATCCAGTTCTTCCAAACACACTGTGTTAAAAACAACAACAACAACTATTCTTTCTTCACTTAATTACCTTTGCACTTTGTCAAAAATCTATTATCCTTCTGTATGTGGGCCTATGTCTGGACTCTGTATTCCATTACATCAATCTATTTGCCTATTCTTACACTAAAACCACTCTGTTTTGATTACTGTAGATATTTAATAAGTCTTAAAATCAGGTAGTATCAGCCCTCCAACTTTGTTCTTTTTGTCAAAGTTAATTATTTTGGCTATTCTAGATCTTCGCATTTCTATATGAATTTTAGAATCAGCTTGTCTTTTTTTTTTTTTTAACTTACTGGGATTTTGATTTGGTTTGTGTTGAACCTATAGATAATTTAAGGGGAGTTGACATGTTAACAATATGAACCCACTGAGCCAGGTAAATCCCTCCAATTATTTAAGCTGTCTTTACTTCCTCTCAACAGTATTTGCTGTTTTCAGCGTACAGATCTTTCATGCCTTTTATCAGATTTATTCCTAAATATTCAATATTTTTATGCTATTGTAAATGATACATTTTTTTGCATTTCCATTTTCGGTTGTTTGTTGCTAGAACATAGAAATATAGATGATTATTGTATATTGATCTTGTGTTCTGCAATTTTGCTACATTCACCAATTAGTTCTAGTAGCTTTTTGTAGATTCCACCAAGTGGAACAGATGGATAATTATGTCAGTTTTATTTCTTCCTTTCCAATCTGAATGTATTTTTTTCTTTTCTTGCCTGATTGCACTGGCAGAACCTCCAATGTTGAATAAAGTAAGAGCAGGGGCACCTGGGTGACTCAGTCAGTTGAGGGTCCAAGTCTTGATTTCAGCTCAGGTCATGATCTCAGGGTCATAGGATCCAGCCTCGTATGGAGCTCTGTGCTCAGCATTTAAGTCTGCTTGGGATTTTCTCCCTCTCCCTCTCCCTGTGCCCCTCATCCCACTCACACTCTAAATGAGTGAATGAATGAATGAATGAATGAATAAAATCTTTAAAAAAAAGTGGTAAGAGCAGACATTGTTTTGTTCCTGATTTTAGGGGGCAAGCATGCAGTCTTTTACCAGTAGGTATGGGATTATCTATAGGTTTTCTGTAGATGCACTTTATCTGGTTGAAGAAGTACCCTTACGTTCCTAGTTTGCTAAGTTTTTAAATAGGGAATGAATACTGGATTTTGTCAGATGTTTTTTCTGCATTTATTGAGATGATCAGTTTTTCTTTTTTAGATTAATTTGGTGAGTTACAATGATTAATTTTTGAATGTTAAACCAATCCTGTATTCTTGGGATAAATAGCACCCAATAAATATTATCTTTTTTAAATATTGTTAGATTTGATTTGATAAAATTTTGTCTAGAATTTTTTACATCTGTGTTCATAAGGGAAATTGGCCTGAGTTTTCTTTTCTTGTAATGTCTTTGTGTAGCTTGGGTATCAGGGTAATGCTGGCCACAAAGAACAAGCTTGGAAGTATTCCTTTCTCTTCACTTTTCTGGAAGAGTTTGTGTGTGGTTGGTATTTTTTTCTCTAAATGTTGGAAGGATTCATCAGTAAAATCCTGTGGACCAGGACTTTTCTTTATGGAATGTTTTAAACTAAAAATTCAATTTTTTGGAAATGGATATATGACCATTCAGGCTATCTATTTCTTCTTGAGTCAGCTTTGGTAGTTTATGTCTTTCAAGAAACTTGGTCATTTTTAAGTTGTTAAATTTTTTGCCTAAAGTTGTTCATAATATTCCCTTATTATCCTTGAAATATCTGTAGAATTTGTAAGGATGTCACCTCTCTCATTCCTGATATTGGTCTTCCTGATAAGTGTCTTCCCTTTTTTTTTTTCCTAACCAGTCTGGCTAAAGGTTTATCAATTCTACTGATCTCAAACAACCAGGTTTTGATTACATAGATATTCTCAATTGATCTTTGTTTTCTATTTCATTGATTTCCACTTTGACCTTTATTATTTCATTTCTTTTGCTTCTTTGTGTTTAATTTGCTCTTCTTTTATAATTTCTTAAGGTGGAAGTTGAGGTCATTGCTTTGAGACTCTGTACTTTTTAATGTAGGCATTTCGTTTATATAAATTCTGATATATTGTATTTTTATTTTCCCTCAGGTCAAAATACTTCCTAATTTCACTTTGGATTTCTTCTTTAATCAGTGGGATATGTAGAAGCATATGATTTTGTTCCCAAATATTCAAGGATTTTCCAGTTAGCTTTCTGTTACTGATTTCTAATTTAATTCCACTGTGGTCAGAGGACATACTTTGCATGACTTAAATCCTCTAAAATGTATTGAGACATATTTTATAGTCTAATACAGAGATTGGCAAACTTTTTCTATAAGGGGTCAGACAGTAAATATTTTAAGCTTTGTGGGTGACATACAGTTTCTCCTGTCACATATTTTCTTTTCTTTTTTACTTTTAAGAAATCTCTCAAAATGCAAAAACCATCCTTAGTTCATAGGCCATACAAAACCAGGCTAGATTTGGCCCCACAGTCATAGTTTGCTAACCCCTGGCCAGGAATATGGTCTCTCTGGGTAAAAGTTTCATGTACTCTTTAAAGAGAATGTGTATTCTACTGTTAGTGGAATGTTAGGGAAGTTGGGTAATATTGGTGGATAGTGTTGAGTTTACTATATCCTTGCTATGTTTCAACTTGTCCTAGCAATTACTGAAGGGGACATATTGAAATTTCTGACTATAATTATAGATTTGTCTGTTTCTCCTTGCAGTTCTATCAGATTTTGCTCTACATATTTTGAACCTCTTTTTATTTGGGGCATAAACATTTAGGATTGTTATATCCTCCTGATTAACTGACTCCTTTATTATTATGAAATGACCTTCTTTAACCCTGGTAACATTCTTTGCTCTGAAATCTTTGTTTCTACTATGTTAATACAGCCCCACTAGTTTCTTTTGACTAATGTCAGCATCAGCATGGTATATCTTTTCCCATCCTTTCATTCTTAACATTTTTGTGTCTTTATATGTAAAGTGTGTCAAGTCATGCTTTCTATCCAATCTGACAATCTCTACCCTTTGATTAGGATTTTTAGGTCATTTACATTTAATGTGATTATTGATATAATTAGATTTAAGTCTATCATCTTGCTATTTTCTGTTTGTTCCATTTGTTCTGTGTTCCATCTGTTCATTGTTCCTTTTTTTCTTTTTCTGCCTTCTTTTGGATTGAGTACTTTATTATTCCATTTTTTTCTTTGTTGGCTTATTACCTATAACACTTTTGTTATTATTCTACTGGTTGCTTTAGGGTTTATAGTCTACATATTTATCAGTCTACTTTCAAGTGAATTTATACCATTTAACATATAATAAAAGATCCTTATACTATCTTATTTCTATTTTTCTCCTCCTGGTCTTTATGCTATTGTTGGCATATATTTACTAATGCATGTTGTAAACCCCATAATACAATGCTATTATTTTTGTTTAAACAGTTGATTATCTTAAAAGAGAATTAAATGTAAAAAGAACTTAAACATTTACCCTGTAGTTACCTTTTCCAGTGTCCATCATTCCTTTGTGTAGATCTATATTTCCATCTGGTATCATTTCCCTTCCATCTGAATGACTTCCTTTAACATTTCTTGTAGTGCAGTCTGTTGGCAATGATATTAAATTTTCATTCTGTAAATTTTCAGAGTCTTTGAAACACTCTCAGGTTCAAAGTAAGTAATCATCAATTAATCTACTCCCTACCATACACTACTATAAATAGCCTGGGCTAAAGTATAAAAGAGAAAACTGAAAAGGAGCATATTGTACAACCATGAAATAGCCTAGAACCTTGCCTCTAAAAGTAAGTTGGAGGCAAAGAAAACTTATAGTATGCAGGGTGCTAAAAGCTACTGAATAAACATGAGGCATCTTCTTAGATACCAATTTTACTCAGGGACTTTGAAAAAATAGATAAGCATTATATTTATACTAAACATAAGACTGTTACGATATGTAATCCAACATTTATAGTAAATTTAAGACAAAACAAGAAACTAAAAATTCTGGTTTGGGATCAAGCTTCTAGGGCACTTTTTTTCACTTTTCTCTACTATTAACCACACTTTTATGAAAAAGTTTAAGAAGCTGTGAACTTGATGATTATTCATGATTTATTAAAACCTCCCCTAAAATTGGACGCTGTCAACAAATGTAGGTTATTCATAGAGGTTTTTATTTAATTTGAATATGCATTTATGAATTGACCACTATATCCTGTTATTCAGCTCATGAATCATTTCTTATTGTGCTCATGAAAACTACACTTAATTCCACGTTTTTTAAATACCCATCACTATTCCTGTAAAGGACTTTTACTTACCAATTTTCACTTTTGTGGCCATCATCATGCCTACATCAATCAGTACCTACAACACTGTCCAATTTTCTGATTCCAATCCAGCATAGAATAATAATACACATAAACAAGGCTGTTAGAAATAAGCCTAAAACAAAGAAAAATAGGCTGGCTATGAAGATCCTACTGGAAAATCCACTTGTAAGTCTGCATCCTAAGGAAATAAAGCAAAAATTTAACTATTAGATTGTCCCTTTTACAAAGAGAGAAAAACATAAGTATAATACCCCCCAAATAAGAAATTGCTTAGGGGCGCCTGGGTGGCTCAGTTGGTTAGGCAACTGCCTTCGGCTCAGGTCATGATCTCAGGGTCCTGGGATCAAGCCCTGCATCGGGCTCCCTGCTCGACGGGAAGCCTGCTTCTCCCTCTCCCACTCCCCCTGCTTGTGTTCCCTCTCTCGCTGTCTCTCTTGTCAAATAAATAAATAAAATCTTTAAAAAAAAAAAATAATAATAATAATCTAAAAAAAAAAAAAAGAAATTGCTTAAATTATGGTATATCCTTATTCTATATGGAATACCTACTCAGCCATTAAAGGATATTATAGCTAAATATTTATGACTAGGATGAACAACAAACAGGTATGAAAATGTAATAAAAGGGGTTAACAGTGGTTATTTCTGGGTTTGGATTATTAATTTTTTTCTACATCTTGCTCATCTTGTTGTATATTCTTTAATAGCAACTGCATGTAATAAGAAACACCCAAAGTTTCCAAAAATACTAATTCAACATGAATAAATACTTATTCAAAATGATGAGATCATCATTTGTTTATCCATTAATCAACAAATATTTGCAGTATTAAATAAGACAAGTCCTTGCCCTCATGACTCTTAATTTGTGAGGGCAAAAAGGGCATAATCAACAGTCTTGGAAATTTTTTATTCCTCTTCTTCATTCTCATTACTTGATTGCCCAGTCATTCCCTCCCTTATTTATAGAGGACTTTGGCACCTGACTTCCAGTATCTGCCTCCCCTGCATTTCCTGCCATCATGTGCCACTTCAGTGTCCACATGGACAACCCATCCAACAACCTTGAGCTCTGACTACACCAGCTTACAACCACTTCATTCAGTGATCCATACCCAGACCCATACCATCAACCTTCTGATCACCAGGAAATTGTTCCACAGCCTTAGACTTCAATATTATTGATCTCACACCACAATCACTTATTGTTCTAATTTTTTCACTCCCTTATTCCCTAAACACCTGCTTTCTTATCTTATTTTAACCTCTATTCCTCAACTATTCCCTTTTTTTTTTTTTCAAACCACAATCTCCAGCATGGCTTCATATCTTTTCCTATCTAGCTTAGTTTCCCAGGTACATCAGTCTCTCTCGATAATAACCTTGCCCCCTGGCTAATTCCTTCTTCCATTCCTTAGAGCATATATTTTATGCCACCTTACTACAACCCAAACTTGCTACTTCACCTATGCCCTTATCTTTAATGTCTCCTTTATCAGTAAAAAATCCAAAACTGTAAGCTATGAACCTCCTAACCTTCTTGTTCCACATTTACAAGTTATACATATAACTATCTTCACCTCCTTTCTTCTAATCTTAGAGGAAGGAGTATCCTATCTCTTCTTCCAAGTCAACTCTTTTACTACATCCTTGATCCCACATTCCCTCATCTCCTACAGATCTTTCTTTACCTTTATCCCTCTTTAATCTCTTCTCTTCCTCTTCTGCTGACTCTCCCCACATTTTATAAATATTAAACGCTCTTCACTGGAGAATCCCCTCCTCAATTCTATAAACTACTCCCTATAGTGATCCTTTATTTCTGTTTTGAAGAAGAAATGAAAAGCCTTGAAATAATATAAATCTATTGTAACTTTTCTCAATTTAAAATACTTTTCAGGATGCCTGGGTGGCTCAGTTGGTTAAGCGTCTGCCTTTGGCTCAGGGGGTCCCAGGGTCCTGGGATCGAATCCCACATCCGGTTCCTTGCTCAGCAGGGAGACTGCTTCTCCCTCTACCTGCCCCTCCCCCTGCTTGTGCTCTCTCTCTGGCAAATAAATAAATAAAATCTTTAAAAAATAAAAAAATAAATAAAATATTTTTCAACCCAACACAGAATTCTGCCATCATCAGCACACTGAAAATGTTCTGGCAAACATTACTAATGACAAAATTGCCAAATCCTATTATCTTTTTCAATTTACTTGACCTGTCTTTATCTTCTGATACTCCTGACTCTTTTTTCCTGAATCCTGTCCCCCATTGGCTTCTAGAACTCTGAGCTCTGTTGGTGCTCCCTTCCATCCTTCTGCTATTTATGCTTAATTTTTTTTTTCTGCCTTCTGTTACTTTGCCCATTTACTAATGTTGGTTTTCATTTCCTCTCACTATATTCAGTTTCTATGAGCAATGGCATCCAGTTCCCCCAAAATTTCAACTACTACCTTTTTAGTGACATCCACTCCCAGCTCCAACCTTTCTCCTAAGCCTCAGATACACCTGCTGAGCTCCCTACTGAACTTCTCTATATGGATATCCCAGTGACAATCTTCCATATTCAATATGTCTTCATTGAGTTTCTTTTTTTTTTTTTTTTTTTTAAAGATTTTATTTATTTATTTGAGAGAGAGAGAATGAGAGACAGCATGAGAGGGAGGAGGGTCAGAGGGAGAAGCAGACTCCCTGCCGAGCAGGGAGCCCGATGCGGGACTCGATCCTGGGACTCCAGGATCATGACCTGAGCCGAAGGCAGTCGCTTAACCAACTGAGCCACCCAGGCGCCCGTCTTCATTGAGTTTCTCATCTCCTTCCCCTTTCCCAGTTTTCTATTCCACATCCGTATACACACATACACATAAGCCAAAATCCCTGTTCTTCTCCATTTGCCTCTATCCTGGTTAATTATACCACTATTGTACTCTACAACCAAGCCAGGAACTAGAAAGTCATTCTAGATTCTTCTTCATCTCTGTCCCAACCATTACTACCCTAGTCCAAAATCCTATTATTTGCACCCAAGACTGTAAAACCACATAAAACTACTTCCATTTACTTAAGTAATAATTATTACACGTAATAATATGTGATGATAATAATAGAGCACATTTTACAACATTTCCCTTAGTATTTAAATAATGAAATTACAATCACGTTACCTAATTAGCAAACCATGAAGGCTTATACAGAAGCATAAATAACCTCCACTATTCCTAGAGATCAGAAACCTTGTTTATACCCCCGTACCTAAGTTTTTATCACACAGCAGTTGTTGCTTTACTATCTGTTCACTTTTGAATAAGGTAAACATGGCACACTTAAAGATAACCATAATAATCATTAAAAGGCTGCAAATTAAAAGGTCAATAAATAATAGGATCCATATTTTTATATAACAAAATACAATTTCATACCTTGTTAGTTCACCAGGATTTCTTTAAAACATATATCACACACATACCTATACACATATACCACATTAGGAATTAGATAAACTAACAAACTGAGTTTTCCCTATGAACTGAGCTTCCTTTCATTCCTATTCTACTGTCTTTAACAGCACTCAACCTATCCATGCTTCCAAAATTATGAAAGTGAATACACCCCCACAGCCACCCTTGTAGTAAAGTTAGTGTGGCATAGGTAGATCAGAGGGGTCCCACTGCCTCCCCAAATCTTTTCCGCTTTGCTTTCTGATGCCTGAAAGATGGAACCATCTATTCCACAAGATACAAACTGCAATTTTCCTGAAGAAGAAAAACAAAGTATAGTATTTAATAATACTAAATGAATGAAATTCAATAATACCAAGACACGAAAGACAAATACAGAGTCTTCCTTTGTCAATTGGGAGAGAGAGTAAAGTGGTATATTGTTAAGGGGCCTTCTGAAGCAATGCCTTCCAGATCATTCCTGATTTTTTTCAGTATTCTTTAATACACATGATGTATTTTATAACTGGGGGCCGGGGGATGTTCAAAAGTGAGTCCACAGGTCTAGTGTCCCAAGGGCAAATAAAAGTATTTTTACATCAAGTGATTTACAAGAAGCTTTGAACTTTATCATAATTAACAACTGTATTACTAACATTTTTTACATCTAAAGGATTAAACTTCAGGAACTTTCAATTTTATATTCCTTTCCTTTTAAAGGAAGTATGTGTATAAATAAAGGTAGATGGGAGGATCATTACGTTTGGGCATATGCTATAAGAATTTCTTGTCAGGAAAAGTTTTGTATCCACCATAATATATTAGTAGTTTTGCATTTTATTAAAAATATTGCAGTTAAGTCACATGAGCTTTGGGTTGTTTTGCCAATGGCATAAATATCTAATTGTTAAAGAAAACCCTATGCTTATAAAATACATCCTCCCAAAAGGGGAAAAAATTAGTATGTATGATACTTCAAACCACTTATTTTTAAGAGTTTCCTTAAAATTAGGTATATGCATTGTATATACCATCCTGGGTTCACTGGGTCAAAAGTTAATAGTATAGGGTCATCAAGTAAATTAAATGTTAACAGCAAAAATTAAAGGATTTAATTTAAAAACATAGGGCCTAATCCTATGATGAAGAAAAGTAGGGAAAAAGTTTTCCCACAAGAGCTGTAAACTGTTCACCTATTTAAAATAAATTACTTCTTCAGAGCTGCCTTAAAAAGTTAATTTGTTTTAAACACGTAAGCATTCCTTGCCAAAAAAGAATGTGCTATATTTTATTCTCATTTCCCTATAGATTTGTGCTACATGAAAGAAAGAATTTTTTTACGTATGAAGAATAGAAATGTAGCATGACGCTCAACTGTCATAAAGAACTCACCACACATTTTCAGTCACATCTCCTAGAGACCAGAGGGTCTCAATTTTACTTCTATTTACTAAAAATAAATAAGAAATGAATGATCATAGGTTCCTGGTTCGCTGTCCTTCTCAACTTCCAGGACAAGGCTCACCCCAAGGGGCGCCTGGGTGGCTCAGTCGTTAAGCGTCTGCCTTCGGCTCAGGTCATGATCCCAGGGTCCTGGGATCAAGCCCCGCATCAGGCTCCCTGCTCAGCGGGAAGCCTGCTTCTCCCTCTCCGATTCCCCTTGCTTGTGTTCCCTCTCTCGCTATGTCTCTCTCTGTCAAATAAATAAATAAAATCTTTAAAAAAAAAAGGCTCACCCCAAGTCAACAAAGTCTCTGAGAAGGTCATGAGTTATCATTTTTAAAAGTTTTTACTCAATGTGAAGTTTATTTTATTAAAACCCTTCAATTTTCTTTTGATAAAGGATCAATAGATCCATTTCTATTATTTACCAGTCCTTTTTATTATCTTAAATTTTATTATCTTAAATTTAATTTAAGACATTTTAATGGCTAGGATAAAAAGTTAACTAACACTTGGTATATCTCAGACCATATATGGTATATGATTTACCATTCTGAGTGTGTCACTTTTTGAGAGGGGCCCCGTTAAACTGGAGCATAACCAGAAGGAAGCCAAGATGGTGAAGGGTTTAAAATCATAGAGCCACTAAGGAAACTAAGGATCTTTGGAGGGCAGGGATTCAGTTGTCTTCATGGTTGAACATAATAGTGATCATATTTTTTTTAAGTTTATTTTTTTTTGGTAATCTCTACACCCAACATGTAGAATTCATGACTCTGAGATTAAGAGTCTCTCGCTCTTCCAACTGAGCCAGCCAGGTGCCCCATTAGTGGTCATATTTAAAAGGTTATCAAACATAGATGGGAATTAATTTATTCTCAGTAGCTGCACGGGGCACTTTGACAATGGGTAGTAGTTACAAAGAGACACGTTTTAACTACTAAGATTTTATGACTCCAAACCTATTATTTTAAAAACAACATTCCAAAACATTGTATTTAATATTTCATCTAAAAGCAGCATGTTCACACAAATTTTTTAGAAAGTAGGTAACTGAAATAAGTGGGTTTATCCTTTTCCAGGTATACTTATTGGTAAAGGGAGTGAGGAGAGCTCAGACTTCTTCAGTAAATATTAACCATTATTAATTGTAAATGAATTTTAGATCAGTCTCATAATCTGTGCTCAAGAATATGGAAGTAAAACAATTATTCATATGGAGGGAAAAAACCCTTATACTTCTATAACCTTAAATCAGAGTTGAAGATGCTATGTATGAATCTGTTCTGACTACTTCCATAATACTCACCCATAACACTATTTTTTAATTGAAATAAATTGATATTTGCCTAATTTTCTTAAACATTACAAGAACTTAAAATACATAGATCATTCCTACCTAAGCTTCCTGGGGCTAAAACTATGACTTACTGGTAAAAACTGTCAACTCAAGCAAGTTAGGGTTACCATCCCAGGCACTGAAGTTAATTATCAGAGCCCCCCAAAAGAGGTGCTCTTACAGACATATAAACCAGATTCAAATTACACATAACTTAATTCTTCCATGAACCACTAAGATTGTAGCTAATTTTCATTACTACTTAGTTTATTTTGCCTATCTCTGGATACCTTAAG
The DNA here is from genome assembly GCF_964656455.1 of Halichoerus grypus. Classification (NCBI taxonomy): domain Eukaryota; kingdom Metazoa; phylum Chordata; class Mammalia; order Carnivora; family Phocidae; genus Halichoerus; species Halichoerus grypus. The sequence continues at coordinate 59,148,067 of NC_135715.1, read as the reverse complement.
ATCATCCAGTTGGATTCTCCATATCTCTCAAATTCTGCACTAAAGTCATGCTAACAAGTGGGATCTAAATTTTTATGAACGAGAGAAGCAAGTGCTTTAAAAAATAGATTTTTAAGAATTATGTGATTCATCAATCCATCAGCACCCTCCAGTCTCTTAACAATGTCCTCAATTATTGATTTTAAAAAGTAAATCAATAAAAATGAGATAGATGGTGAAAACTTACAAATTACTTTCACTTTCAGGTTTTGCTTTTTCAAATATTCATTAATTTTTTTGTATTTGTTTTCCTTCTTTTGTTAACTGTGTATTTGTTAACGGTTCTATTTTTCTTATAGACTTATCTCTTTGTACACTGAGGATATTAACCCATTATCTGCTTTATAAGTTAAAGATATTTTTCAGTTTGTCATGTGTCTTTTGTATTAATAGTGAATTTTTCCCTGTGTATTTATTTTTCGTGTAGCTACCAGTGTTCTCTGAGATTCTGCGAACCTTTTTATCACTCTACATATCTCAGTGACCTCATCCAAGCCCATAGTTTAAACTACCATCTATAACTGGTCAACTAGTAAATCTATAGACAACATGCAAACCAGACCTTTCCCCTAAATTCCAGACTTCTAAATCAAAATCCAATCCTAATATCTAGTTATCTGTAGAGTGAGGGTGGGAGGATGTACTTAACCCACCAGGCATCTCAGAATCAATACTTCATATATCAAAATCCATCAAACCTGTTCTAGTTTCCTTATCTCAGGAAATGGCACCCACAGCCACTCATGCCCACACCAGAAACCTAGGAGTCCTATGATGTATCTCCTCCTCTCTTCTCCATAAACAAATTTTGTTTGTTTAAACCTTCTCTGTAGGGGCGCCTGGGTGGCTCAGTCGTTAAGTGTCTGCCTTCAGATCAGGTCATGATCCTGGGGTCCTGGGATGGAGCCCCGCATTGGGCTCTCTGCTCAGCCAGGAGCCTACTTCTCCCTGTCCCACTCCCCCTGCTTGTGTTCCCTCTCTCGCTGTGTCTCTCTCTCTCAAATAAACAAAATCTTTTAATAAATAAATAAATAAACCTTCTCTATAGTCTTACCTTCCAACTTTTTCCATTCTTACTTACTCTGCTCTAGCCATATGGGCATTAAATTTACCAGTCCTTCCTGCTCAGGATGTTAATATACACTCTTCCTTTGCTTAGAATGTTCTTCCTTTCTTTTTGGCCTGGCTAATTCCTAAGTCTCCACTTAACTGTCCTACCTTAGGAAGGTCTTACTTCAACCTCCAGTGTTAGGTCTCCATGGTGTATGCTTTCATTGCATCTGTATTTTTCTGGTACAGTACTTATCACAGTTGTAATTTGTGTCACTATTAACTTAAACATTATTTCTCTCACTAGACTATGAGAAGCCATGACTAATATGCTCAGTACCTTGCACAATACATGACACTTTGCAGGTGCTAGTTACCTGGAAATACCTACATATTAATACTGAATAAATAAATTCAATCCCTTTCATACTTCATTTCACTCCCATTTCTACTTCTTTAGTTCAAGTACTCTTTATTGCTTGCCGGGATACTACAATAGCCTCTGAAGGCCTCAACCACTGCTCTCACATTTTCTAATCTGTTCTCCAGTATCCTTGGATTGTTTTTGTTTTTGTTTTTTTTAAGATTTTATTTATTTGTCACAGAGAAAGAGAGAGAAAGAGCCCAACCAGGGAGAGTGGCAGGCAGAGGGAGAAGCAGGCTCCCCACTGAGCAAGGAGCCCAATGCGGGACTCGATCCCAGGACCCTGGGATCATGACCTGAGCCAAAGGCAGATGTTTAACCAACTGAGCCACCCAGGCATCCCTCCAGTATCCTTGGTAAAGTGAGTTTCTAAAATATATATCTGATCATATTACTCACTGGTTTGAGATTTTTTAAGTGCACTTTATAAAGGTGACATGCAAGACCCTTCATGATTACCTCTATCCACTTGATCAGGCTAAACTTTCTCAACTCCTCCAAAGACATGTAGCAACAAATCATATAAACTACCTGAATTTTCTTGAACATGCAGGTTCTTCCTGACTTCTGTTTTCTTACAATCCAGTGATTATGTTTAAAATGCTTTCTATGGCCTATTTCTACTCTCTCTTTCACACTGGAATAACCCCAGTCCTTTAAGGTTCCATTAAGGTATCCCTCAAGATATAGCTCTACTCCTGAAAAGTTTTCCTGAGCCACTTATTCCTAACCCGGTTTAAATGCTCTTTGTCTATTATTTCTCTAATTGTCATTTTTAGAGAATTTATCTATCTTCCATTAGACTTTCAGTTTCTTCCTAGTAGGGACTACATATTTTTCATCTCTATATATCCAACCCTGGTTTGGGCTTTGGTAATTGTTTGATTAAATGTGTGTGCCAAAATATATCAAACCCATTAAAACATACCTACCTATGGGAACTGGTATTCCCACTTCTGGGAAATCTTCCAATAAATAAGCAAATAAATAAGAAGGTCAATTAGAAAAGGCATATGCATAAAAATGTTCACTTCAGAATTATTTATAATAGCAAAATATTGGAAACAACCTAAATGTCCAACAATAGAAGAATGGTAGAATCTGCTAAATGACATGTAGCAGAGCAATTTAGAATGAAGATTATAAAATGACATAGTAACTCACAGATGCTAATGACATGTTAAGTGGAAAAAGACAAAACTGATTTCACACTATGACCCTTTAAAATTATATGTATAGATATTGACTAAAAGGAAATATGAAAATTGTATAAGTGGTTTGTGTGGATTGTGATCTTGTTGCCTTTATTAAGAACTTTACAAATGTTGCTATGGTATCTTGTCAATTATAATTATAATGAAGATAATTTAAAATTAAGCCCATATCATTAACATATATATATAAGTGTATGCACATTTGTATGTATGTATATTTTTGTTTGTGTATATAAATATTCTGTATGTATGTATATATTTCCTAGTTCAGTCTTATGAAAGATCCAAGAAGCAGAAACACTTCATTAGCAAGAGCATACCTAGCCTTGGTCTCTAATACCATTCTGTACTAACAGGAAACAGGGCTCCTTAGAGAAAAGGCTAATTCCAGGGCTGGGACACAGAAGGATAAGATGAACATGGAACATCTTATTATACCAGAAAGTAAGGAAGTGCTCAAAAAAAAAAAGATGCAGGCATATCACAAAAACATAGTACCCAGACTAAAAGTGCTCCCACTAGCTTAATCTGGGACAATTTAAATACCAAAATAATTAAATATAGACTTAAATATTTAGAGGTGAAAGGTCATGACATAACAACTTACCTTCAAGTGATTCATTTTAAAAAAGTGTACAAAATATACATATCTAAATATAGCTAGAACTCAAGAAAACAAAGCAAATACAGAGTGGAAAAACAGGAATTCATAAGTTAATGCAGATAATAGAGAAGAAAGGGCTCTTTGTTCACAGTAGAATGCTATGGACTGACTTGGTAGATGTGGAGAGAGTACTAGATTTGTTGAATCATTTTGCAACCGTAATGGCAATATTATATCAGCAATAATTGATGCTAAATTTAAATGGGAATTCTGATGATGAGCAGGATATATCTTCAAATGTTTCCCCACAATTTGCTTTTTAATTGCCAGGAAGAAAAAAAAACAGTAACTATACAATGGAAAATTTGGTCCACATATGGACCACGTGATCAAAACTAATGTCACCAAGGAGGGAGAGATGGAGCATGTGCTTCCAGAAGTGATACCCTACAAAGGACACATCTATCACCTGTGTAATAGTCCAGTTGAGAATATATATAACCCCAATTTAATCATGAGGAAACATCAGACAAAAACAAAATAAGGAACGTTTTATTAAAAAGAGTGGTGGAGGGGTGCCCGGGTGGCTCCCACAGTTAATCCAGCTCAGGTCATGGTCTCAGGGTTGTGAGATCATCAGCCTTGGGCTCCGTGCTCAGCGGGGAGTCTGCTTCTCTCCCTCTCCCTCGTGCCGCTCCTCCCACTCAGGTGCTCCCTCTCTCTCTCAAATAAATAAATCTTAAAAAAAAAAATGCAGTGGAGTGAAAAGCTATATTCTTTAAAAATTCTTTAAAAATGTCCAGGTCATAAAAGGTAAAGGCTGGAAATATCCCAAAGTAAAGGAAGCTAAAGAGTCATGACATCTAAATGTATTACCTGACCCCAGACTGGCTCCTATACTGGAGGGGTAAATGCTAATAAGGATCAAGCTACAAAACTGGAATATGGTGGTAGATTGAAGTATTATTTCAATGTAAATTTATGAATTGATAGGAAATACACTCTTAAATATTCATGGGTGAAAGGCCAAAATGTATGTAACTTAACCTCAAATAGTTCAGAAAAAAATGTATTTAAGTATACATGTATGTGGTGAGAGAGAGACCTTGCACAAGAGCAAGCAAATGATAAGGATGTTCTTTGAACTATTTATATTTTTGCAATTTTTTGTAAATTTTAAATTGTTTCCTTTTGTAAAGATTTATTTATTTGAGAGAGAGAGCCTGGGCAAGTGTGGGGGGAGGGGCAAAAGGAGAGCATCTCAAGTAGACTCCCCGCTGGATCCCAGGACCCATGAGATCATGACCTGAGCCAAAATCATGAATGGGACTCTTAACCGACTAAGCCAATTTTAAATTATTTCTAAGTAAAAAGATTTTTTAAGAATTAAGTCCACCTTGGAGAAACAAGACCAACAAGAAAATAAAAGTTACTTTAAAACCCATCTAAGCAAATTGTCTTTAAAACATTCTCCAGTGTATACTAAGTTTTCAAGTTACTGTTCAAAATGTTTTCAAGAGTCTTCATTCTTTTGTAAAAGATGAACAGACCTATAGCTTTCACATTTTATCTAAATAAGTTAATATGTTGAAGCCAACATTCCATCAGTTGTAGCTTACTCGTTAGAAACAGCAGGAGGGAAAGAAAGCATTGAAATTACAAAACCTCTGTTCTCCACACTACCCATATTTACCATTCGTTTACTGGTGATTGCATTCCAGTTTCCAAGTAAAACCTCAGATTTTAAATTATGACTTCAGTTGTACTGTTATGACAAGTAGAGTATGCAGAGACACAAATGGGCTGGGTGGAAAGGAGTGGGGGTAGGGCTGATGAATTCTTCACCATGTTGAAGATGAAAGAAAGCTGAAAACTTCTGCCCTAATTGAGTACCTAAATAATTGATTTCTTTTTTTCATAAAGTACATAACTATGTGGAGTATTAAAGTTTGGAGAAGGTATTACTAGTTTTTACCTGTGAATTTGATAATCTGAAGTAAAAAGCACTTTTTCCCCCTTTAAAATTCAGCTCAATTATTTGCACCCCCTTGTGGTCAAACATAAACTTCTTGGTTTTCAAAACATTTTTTCCAATTGGGCTTTTTGTTCAGGCATGGGAACCATGTTACTCGATTTTGTTTTCTCCCATTTTGGTGAATCGAGAAGATTTATAAAGGGTTTTGGTTTATTGAATAGTATTTTAAATAAAACAGGACTTAACTCTTCTAAAAGTGACCTCCATATAAACTTTAGTCTGTGCAAAATGGAGATTACACCAACCTCAAGAGTTACTATGAGGATTCAAGGGGAAAATGCATATACAGGCCTAACTGACACATAGTAGGAACTCAGTAAATGTTATTTACCAACAACATCATCACTTTAGAATTCTCTTGACAGAATATATCTAAAAGGGGACTAGATCAAAAATTTACCAGTTCATGAAGTTCAAGTACAATTGTGCAAATAAGTTCCCCAAATATACGACTTATTCAGATTACCACTAGCTGGTTCTCACCACAGATACATTTTTAAAGAACAAAGAATATGTATTTATCTCTGGATGATAGAAATTTGGATAGTTTTTACTTTATATTTTACTTTCTATTTTAGACTGGCCTGATTTTCCCCTCCCCCCTTAATTTTAATAATTAGAAAAAGCAATAAAACTATTCCATTTCCATATGCATATTTTTTTGAAATTATAAGACTTAAATTAACATCCTTATTCATCTGGCAGAAACCATTACTCATATTTGGTGAAAATAATTTGTCAGGCTGATTTATCATTTTAAGGGACTTTTGAACCCAAATGCTTAACTGCTAATGGTGTTAACTTAAAACTTTTTAAAACACAAGAAGTTGTTTTAAAAAGATCAGTGTTAATGACTCACAATAGCTAACATTTACTAATATACCAAACACTGTTCAAATGTCTTTACTATATTAGCTCATTTACATCCTTACAACCCAGTGAGATAACAAAAGAGCAAAGTGAGAAAAAGTAACTCACACAGGGTCACAAAGCTAGTTAGTAACAGAGCCGAGATCCAAATGCAGGCAGTTTGGTTCCAGAGTCCACACACTTAACCAGTGCACAAAAGAACCATAGAGATGTAAGACAAACACTACTCTGCAATGTTACTTCTTGATGATCTCAAATTATTAAAATCCATTTCTTTTCTAATTCTACCTCAGTAATGCAAATCATGCTAGCCTTCTCCCATTTCCTTACTTCTTAGTACGTCAGGCACTTTCAATATCCATCGCCTTCTTTAACCCTCACAATGATATGTTTTTGTATACTCCTACAGTTATGTCCATCACAAGCTGTTTTGCAACAAAAACTGGGAAAAAATGTAGCAATACCCCAGATTTTAAATTGTTGGATTCTTTAGAAAATGTATTATAACTTGGGATCAGGAAAAAAGTAACCAAAAATAATCTTAAAATGTAATAATTTAGAATCAATGGCAGCGGTTTTGTTTTCATTTTCATCTTAACTAGACTGGTGGCGGGTAGGATAACTCTCCCAAGCATATGAATGATTAAAAGAGGTTTTTAAGGAAGGTGTTAAAATACTGACAACTTTATCATCATTTATTGTCCTATCTTAGCGTCCAGTTTTTGAAGGTGAGCACAGATTTGCCTAGGTCTTGTGCTTATACTTACTAGTTTTAAGATTTAGGGGCAAATTTCTTAATCTGAGTCTCGGATGTCCTCATGTGTAAAATGACGATAATACCTTCTTAATAGGGCTGTTGTGAGCAGCAAACATCATCAATCCGTAAGGCGTTTATTTAGCACTGTACCCAACGAGACTACAGTCAGTACGTGATATCTAGCTACTATTATTAATGTGTCGCACAATGGAAACCCGTCTTTGGTAGTTTCGGTTCCCTTACCACCCTTAAAAGACACACACACACACACACACACACTAAGTGATGGCCAAAGATTGCCCATTCATCTCTCCAAAACAGAGCAGAACATTTAAGAACAAGTGAGACAGTGAGAGAAACTGGACTGGATGAAAGCGCCTTCGTAACAGGCAGCCTAGAACCGGGAAGAAGAGCTCCAACGCACTTAAGTAATCCTTAACTGCAGACGCGCGCGAACGCATACACCGCACACACCACACACACACACACACACACACACAATTGTTGAGCAGGGGAAACCACGCCTCCTGTGTGTGCTCAGGTTGCATCGCACAGTAAGATAGAGAATGGCCCATGTTCCAGAATCTGACAGATGCGGACTCATCCACGTGCTTGCTACCTGTGTCTCCTAAGGCAAATTACTTAGAAGTCTCTGAACCTTGCTTTCCTGGTCTGCAAACCGATAATAGTAACAGTACCTACCTCATAAAGTTGTTCTGAGGCTTAAGTGCAATAGCTCCTGTAAAGCGTTGACACACAGCAAGTGCTATACACACAGGCGGGGCTGTTTTTAAGCACACGTGTATCCACACACAAGGTCTTAGAGACACATTCCGTTGTTAGGAGTTTAGACACTGGCAATAAAACGCTTTTCTTTTCGTCTAAGCTGCACCTTATTTGTTTTCCTCGAACAGTAGAATAATACCTATCGACTGACATGTCATCTATGGACCCCCGGGCCCGCAGTCGCACGGTTCCTCCACGTCCGCGGCTGAGCAAAGGAGCTGCACGCACGCGCAAGAAAGGAGGTCGGAGGAGGGAGACTGAGGAAACGAAGTGAGAGCGGCGAACAGCGACGGTTCTGCGCATGTTCAAGGCGCGGAGGTTGTGGTAGGAGTTTGCGCATGAGCAGAAGTGTCGGGAAAGCTGGAGAAGGGTTCGGAGGCGGTATTGACAGCTGTGGAGGCAGCCCGCGTTCCCGGCATGCCCCGGGGCGGTGGGGTTGGCTCTAACGAATTTGAATGAGGAGCCTCAGCGCTTTCGGCGCCATTTTCGAGTGATGCCTGATCTCATCAATCTAGTGGGAGAGAGGGGATAACCTGTCCGAGATTATAGCGCTACTAGGACTCCGCTGAAAAATCACTAAAAAAATCGCCAAAAATTACTTCGAGCAAAGGGCAGTCCGTGGGGCTTCGCCAGGGTTGGCGCAGACGGTAAGAACCTGAAGAAGTAATAGCGGGACCTGGGAGGTGGCAGCGGTGGGACCGTCAGGCGATGGGGGTGCAGGGAGTGGGCACTGGGTCCGCCCTCATTTTAATGGCTAAAAATGCGAGGAGATGGGGTTGGGGGTAATTGGGTGTCTGGGAGTGGGCGGCGGCGGGCGGAATGTGGCGGGAGCGCGGAGAGACGGGGGCGTGGGGGGAGGGGAGTTGCAGTTTGAGCGGGACGCGGACGGGCTGCGGCGGAGCAGCCGCCGCCCAGCGGATCTGTCAGCCGGACCCCCCGCCCGGGGCGCGGCGGGGCTCCGCAGGCCGCGGCCCCTTGACAGGAGAAGGGGGACGAGCGTCCCCTCCCCCATTTGCCGAACCGAGCCGTCTTTTATCGCAGTTTTCCCGGCCCGCTGACTGCCGTCTTCTCGTGACATGAAACTTAAGGTCGGCAGAAAATTAACCCGGAGTGGCGGGTGCCTCCAGTCCGTCGTGCGGACTTACCGTCCGCGGGACCCAGCACTGTATATTGTGCTTGATGCTGAAGCGTGAGGTGCCCTAGGAATGTGAGTTTCACAACGTAGCTCTCCGGCTCTGCGCTCCTCGGTCCCGGCAGGGATAACCCTGACGGTGTCTGGCTTTTCCAATTTGGGTGAGATAGGGCAGGGGCAGACTTTTGAGGTTTTAGCGGGCTCCTAGGAAAGATGCTGGACTTTCGCTTTTTAAAGCTCGGGATTTTTGTCATTTGCTCTCACGGTGTTGTTTTTTTCGGGGAGGGGCCGGGGGGAGACAGGGTTTCGAGCTTGCAATTTCCTTCACCCAGTTGCACTTTTCTTAGAAGACTTTTTACTTCTCCAGTCTTTGAAACATGTCGCAAGGATAAAAGCAATCTGTGAAACTATTGATGTTTTCCTCCCGAAAAGTCTTAGCCCGGACAACTTAACGGTAATTTTGCAATCCCCACCTTTTCTCGAGAACTCTCTTGACTCTGAGGCGGAGGGAAGAGGGCTGTTATTTGTCTTTCCCTTTAGTGATTTTTTATCCTCATAGTTTCTACCAATTCTTAGTCGACAACTCTTGAATGATTTGGGCCAGTGACGGCTTTAACTTTAAGTAGTACTTTATAAATAATGGCCTTTGTAAAAATTCCTCATTAGAGATATATTAGGTTTTGTGCCTTTTTCGGCGCTGAAGGCACCACTGATTAACCCTTTACTGGTGTGGTGTTTTGCGTGTGGGGTGCGCGGCTTTGGGTTGCGAATGTGCAGGAGATGGGTTTTGCAGCAGCTTTTCAATTGTTCGCAAAGAGGAATAACGCTTTCTGGGAACCGCAGTCTCACACTCTTTAGGACCACCTGCCTAAAGAGTTTTTCCTCCTGGAATTGATGTAACGATTGATCGATTTCTTATTTCTATAAAGACTAGAGGACCCGCCCTCATTTAGAATCTATCCCCGAGGAGAATAGGGGAGCGCAATGTGATGTTTTTCAAATTTTATCTAACGGAGTTCCCAAAACACCGGACTTGTTACCCCCCCTGATTGGCTGGAAGAGAGCGGGACTGGAGGGGGTTTGAATGTTGAACACTAGATTACAATTCTCGACTTTCCGAAAAATTTTACTTTTAGAGAACCGCGGAAATAGGAAACGTTAAGACGGGGATTGGGAGGGGGGAAGCTGGGATTTAATATTTTTTTCTTCCATAAAGGACTTTTGAATGGTTCTGAAATGTATATTAAAAGTAAAACTGAGGAGGCAGTTTTCTTAAAAAATGTAATTCTGCTGGCTGAAATTGCAAGACTGTTATGTATTTGCTCCTGTTCTCTTTTGGTTAAAAACTGTACGATCTAGCTTTTTTATTTCTTTAACAAAAATTTTTCAGCTTAAGCTACATATTCGATGCAGATTACGGGAGAATTGTTTCTTTTATTTTGATGAAAAGAAACTTTAATTTCCTTAGGAATGAGCTTCTCCACATTGCCCATAAAAATTGGTGTATTTAAATTTTTTTTCACATCTAACTTAAAATACATGGGTTTTGCTAATTCAGCCATTGCTGTGGACTTAAAACTTAATTTACAAGAAATTTACGTTGCTTAATTATACAGTACAACAGGTAAGTATGCACAGGTGCCTATGTATGATTTCATTCCTTTGATAAATTCACTGTGAAGAAATATATTGCATAAAACAGTGTCGGTGTGTTGTGTCTTACTTGGTTGGTTTTCAGTTGATTTTTGTTTAATGTTGCTTGAGACAGCCGTCAATATATTTCTGTTTATTACCAAGCTTGTCATTCCGTTTAATTGCATCTTGATAAAAGGCGGGTGTGGTTTTCAAAGAAAATCGGTAAACTCAGTGATAAATAAGATAGCTGTAGATGCTTTTTTAAAGATTTTTTTTTATTTAATAGAAATTAATGTTCTTTTATGAATAGCGGTTGAAATTTTGAAACTTACAGTTTATATTCTCACATTAGATCAAATATGCATTGTTAGAAAATACTCAAAAGATCCCACGACTTTTATAAATCTCTGTAGGGCTATAAATATAATTTATATTGAGTGGAATAGCTGAATTTATAAATCATACTATTTTGTATTGCCTTTATAACAGGAATTACAATTACAGAATCTTTGTTCATTACCTTTTTTCAAAGCTGTTTATTTTGAATCATCTCATGAAAATTTCATGAAAGGTGCTAATTATCCTCTCTATAAAATTTGACTTAATGAAGTTGTAGGAGACCCCATTTCTATTGTAAATGTAATTTTACCTATGATACCAGATCTAGTGGGTTTTGCTTTTTTACTGTTATTTGGGGTTTTGTGTTTTAATTTTCATTCAAATTATTATGTGACTTGTAGAGTTTTGAGGGTGGGGTGGGGGAAGGCTTTAAATTCCACCAGGCTGGTTAAATTTAACCATACTTTTTTAGTACTTTGGTTTATGGGGTTTTTTGTTTGTTTTGAGGGGTGATGGTGAAGGATTGTTTTGTTTAATAAGCCATTTTTTAAAAAAGTGAAAGATTCCTTTATTTAAAATACTGCACTTAAAGCCTGAGAATGCACTAGCACCTAAATAAAATCCACAGCATTCAAAATATTTTCCCTTTTATGTGATGGTAGATAAGAGGAAGATTTGGGTTTTTAGATTTGTGGCCATGTAGGCGTGAGATCCAACAGATGTATTTTATTATGTGTATTATCCATATTACTCTGTGGAAATTGATAATTATAATTCATTTTCTATTGTGAGGACTATAAAAGTCATATCACTGGAAAACAATGGTGAGGAAAGGTGTTGCTACAGTAGCTCTACTCTTTTTAAAAGCTGTGTTTATATAATGTGAGGGAGAGGGAACTAGAGAAGGTAAGGTGCTAGTCTTCCTGGTAGCATTGATTTTTATTTGCCTTTCATAGTATTTTTAAAACCTCAAATAAAAGTGCAGTTTTAGACTTTGTTTTAGTGCTGTTAACTTCTCTTAGTTGTACATTTACAAAATGTAGCCTCAGGTGTTTGCATGTAAAACCGCATTTTTTGTAATCAGATTAATATCACTTTTAACGTTACCCAGAACTGGAACTAAGGATGAAAATTTCAAAATAGCTTTCGTATTCTGGATCCCCTGTTTCATCATGCTTTGTGTACTACATTTTTGTTTGGTTTTTGTTTTGTGAATATGTGTATAAATACACATTTCTGTTTATTGGTATGCAGTAACTATTCAGAATGTCACAATATACTTCCATCCAGAAATATTGATAGTGTTCAGTTAATTTGGTTTACAAAAAGAAGAAATAAATGCCCAGAGACTGTATTAGATATTTCTTCTACATACATAAGTTTTCTCCAATTAAATCAATAAGACACACAATTTGGAAGTTAATTCTATAAAAATTTATCTCATTTAAAAAAATTAGTGGCCTAAAATTTGCTCTTGTCTTTTTTCCTTTTGTTTAGTGAAGCTTAATAATTCCCACACTGATTTTTTTTTTTAACCCTTGTTTGGAAGAAACATTATTGGTCTTATAACTAGAAAACACTTCTTAGAATTGTCATACTAGAGAATTCATTTACATGTAGTTTTATTTCTTCCTATTATTAATTTTTATTCAACAAACTTAGAAACACTTTGTCCAGGCAACTAATTTTGGCATGTAATTAGGCTCAAACTATGACTTGCTGAAATTTGGTAGCCCCAAATCTCTTTAAGACCAAAGGAAATAGTAATAACCACCACTTTCTTTCAAATAAGTGAAGAAAATTAGATTAAGCCATTTTTGCTTTAAGTTTTTACAAGTGATAGTATTAGAACTTTAAAGTCGTGATTGTCTTAATATTATAAGAGTAACATCAGTTTTAGAATATCACATTACTAATACATGTTTACATACTTGTTTGCATATACAAATAATTGTAAAGCCTTCATATAAATATTGCTTTCTTATAGGGAAATGATTTTCTTTTGCCTTTTTCCCCCTTCTTGTCTGCCTCCTTTTAGGATCTCCTTTTACAAAGACAAGCTTCAAATATTGAAATTGATATTAAATATATATATATGAATTTTATTCTTAACATTTTTTATCAAATTATGAGAAGTTTAATATACTTTGGTTTATTCCTGTCTTGTTTCACTAAGAAATCTTTGCACTGGAAAGACTTTGCACTGGATTCTAAGTATAAATAATAAACTGTATTTTGTAATAGATTTGACATCGAATTATACTATTTTGGGGTTTTTTTACATCTTTATTTCTTACACATTTGGTTTAATATTTGTCTTATATCCGAACCTCTTTTGTTCTTTATTATCTAGTATTTGTTGTTTTCCTACTATTTAAAAACTTAACATTTGGCATGGAGTACATACTGGTTTCTACTGTTACCCTTCTGTGATTTTTAAAGTTACAATACCTTAATTTTCAGAGTGCTCAAATACAGAAAACTTTGTGTCTTTTGAGGAAGACTATGAAGAAATGATTTTAATTTTTCAAAGTGTCATGGTATTTCGATTGGTGTTTGTGAGTTACATATGTGTGGTTTTTGTCATTAAACAATCAAATATTTGGCAGCAGAGGATTAAAGGTTTTTGGTTTTCATTTCTTTTCCTAAGCTATTCTTAAATAAAAGTGGAAAACTGAGCATTATGGTTAACATATAGTATGTTATAAGCCTTTGGTAATTTAACTTTATAATTTTAGATAGTTGATTGCCACTAAATCATTAAGATTCAGGTGAAACAAATGAAGAAGCCACTTGTATACACTTGATTACACCACGTCTGTTTGGAAATAGTAAAAAACCATTGGCCCAATAGTCATCCACTTGTTACTTATAAATATTTTGTTTAAAAGTTAATTGTAAATTTTGTTCTGTTAGAACTGTAATGTCTTAAAATATTTGGAAATATCTGTATAATTTGTTCACTCGGGCAAGGCAAAAGACAAAACTTAAGAATAATGGTAATTTCTGTCATCAAAATGTTTGATGATTTGGGGAGAAAGGTAGTTAAAAATCTATCTCTGTCCTTTGAATAGTCTTTTTAACTGTGGATTTTATGAGTTTTAGAAGCACAAACTATATTTCTGATATACTCCTTATGGAGTCCCCTTTAACAGTCCTCCAACACTTACCTACACACACACAGACACACCACAACTTTGAAAATGAATGCCCTAAAGAGAAATGAAAGCAGAAACATATTAATCTGATTTGTTTGAAGAGGCTTCAGATGATAAAGCATATCACAGGTGTTTCTAATCAAGTTATTTCTACTTAAAAACATTATTTTCAAGTTAGGTTTTCTTTGAACACAGGCAAGATTGGGGTCATTTTGAAGATTTTACCTCAGTGTTCAGGGATCAGCTGTGGAACTACAGGAGGCGGAAATCTGTTGAGTGTCTTCATGCTATAATACATGACATTTTTATTGCAGGTTTTGACCTTTAGGAGAGAGCCAATTCTGGAGAACAACCTAACTTCTTTGATTGAACACTCACATAATGCATTGGAACATGATAGGAGATTAAGGTATACTAATGAATTTTAAAAGCATACTATTTTATATCTTTGCAATATAATTGAACTAGACAGTAAAACTAGAACTTTTAAGTGAGCTAAAATCAATAAAGATTTATTATTAATAGAAATCTGTGAAGTGGCCAAGGTGGACTTCTCTTGCTTATTAAAACTGCAGATTTTTAGATATAATTGATATTCTCATCATGTTTTATTAGGTCCAATTCCAACTGAATTTATTCTAAAAATAAGTATATATAGTGATTTTTCTTAAGGTTATTACACTGTTATATATATAGAAGAATTAAATAGTGGACTTTTCGTCTTAAAATGGAAGATTTAAAATAGAATTTGGTGCTTGGCTCTTTGAGAGGTATAGTGATAGGTAGAGCCTATAAGATAAGATTAATGAGACTATTTTAAGAGAATTTAGAGTATTCCAAATACCATCCTAACCAAAAGTGGCATTTTGGTTGAAACTGAAAAACCCACTTTCTAAAGCAGAAACTAGTATCTTACTCATAGGTACTCTGAGTAAAATATTTAAATTATTCATATCAAAAATTGCAAACTCTAAAAATGTAGAATGCCAAAACTTCCAGTAACTTATTTTTACCTCCAAAATACTTTATCATAAGAGCCACTTTTCTAGTATATTTATTTTCTTTGATTTTTATAGTTTTAGTTGAAAGTTTCAGATACTCACCTAATAAAAATTTTGATTGCTAAATAGCGATCTGGTATAATGTAAATGAATTTATTGAACAATATTACTAAGTATTGATTAATTTTTCCATGGTAAAAATATTAGTCACATGATAAAGTATTAACCATAATGTTTTTTTTAAAAAAACTATTTGCTAAAGTGAGGTCTACTAAAATAAAGCATACTATAATTTTTTCTTTAAATTTTTTTCACCTAAAAATATTTACTTTATATACTTAAGATACAGGAGATAAAGATTTGTTTTCATAAGAAAAATGTAATTTAGTCTTAAGAGTGAAGTGTAATTGTGGTCATAGAACTGCTTGTATCTTTAAACAACGTTCAGTTTTTTTCAAACAAATTCTCCAATGTGTGTTTGAACATTGAGATATATATCAAAATATTAAAAAACTAATATTTGATATTTATTATTAGATATTAGATAATCCAAGAATGTGAATCCATTAACAGTTAATGTTAAATAAAATATTAAAATTTAATAGAAATTCAGTTTAATGTAAGGGTGAAGTTTCAAGTATTGGTGTCATACTGTAAAGTGTCACTATACTGTTTGAGATAAATATAAGTTATAGAACGTCTTCATAACTTAGATTGGAGAATGTTGTGAAAAAGCAGCTTAGTTTGAATAGGATGAAAATGAATACAACTTTCCCCCTCTAATTTAACCATTGATTTTCAGATTAGACAACGTTAAGATGAAAAGTGAAAAATATGGTTTCTGAGTGTCTGGAAAAAAAAAAAACTAGATTCAGTTTATCACTTTCAATCCAGATATCTTTTACACACCAGCCTACTGTTAAATGAAGGAAGAGAGATAGCTTTTGAGTTCATATTTTAAATAAAGACATAAATCCACAGAGTTGTTTCTAATTTAGAGTGTTTATGATTTTTGATCTTTGAAGTTGTCAAAACTTACTGCTTGAACACAAGTATTTAGCATCATAAAATCATGCCTCTATAGCTGTACACTGGCTTATAAACTTCCAGATTTTTAGTTTCCTAAATAATTTAACATCTAAGAGACTTGATGCAGATATTAATAGTTTTCTTGTATTTGGTCAGCTTTTACAGGGTAAGAAACTTTAACCTAATTAGTAGTATGTGTTATTTTAGAAGACAGGTTAATAAAGGCTTTTACTGCTATGTGTGACTGGCTAGCCTTTAACTACCCCTTAAAGGACATTTTCTACTTAAATTTGCAAACCTGATTATATCTAACTAAGCCTTGATAAGTAGTTTATTATGTCAAGATTTGGAGGAAAGGATTTACTGTGTTATTTTTTTTTTCAATGATAGACTTCTTATTTGTGCAATATTTATATTTTTGGTTAAATGGACTTTCCGGGTTAAATAACATTCATTTTCAGGAAAAATTCTTAATTGTTCCTAAAATACAGTTGTACTGTCAGTATTCCTGTTTTGTTGAAATAGATTTTCTTAGGGGGAAAGAATATTTTGGATAAACTAGAATAGAAGTAATTTAACATGCCTACATGTGAAGGGACTTGAAATTATTCATTATTTGTCATTGATGTATAATTCTAGTTTATAAGGACAACATATTTTAAGCAATTTCTTAGCTGTAACAGCTTCCTTTATTGAAATTTTGTAATGTTGCTGAGGATTCATTAAAGAATAGACAATTAACTTTCTTAAAAATTTTTTTAAATGTTCAAAGCAATTTTGTGTGTATTTTGTGTTGTTTCTTGACCAACAAATAAAATATATACTTAATCTGTTTTTTTCTTTTCAGAATTTTATTTTCTAAGCATCTTCAAAAGGCATTAATTAATGAGATAATTTAAATTTTTCAGTAAATATTTTGAAGTAGAAATTCAGTCCTTAGCACCACAAACCACACTTGATATTTCATTAACATATATGATTTGACTTAGTTTTACTTTCTTGTTTCATGATTAGAGTCACTTGGAAGAGAAACTTGTAGCATATTTCAAATGTAGTTCCTAAGACTGATTAATCCACTGGTTAATAGTTTATTAATTTATTACTGTTTTGTAAATGTCTTAATTTTTAAAAATCCTTTTTTGATATTTGCTGTCAGTTTTTTTTCATTCTATGGCTTTCATAATCAAAGTAGTAATTTTGTTATCCTGTGATCCTCAGAATTATTTCTTTTATTAGCATTATTTGTTTTTGGACTGCTTTTAAGGAGAACAATTGTTTTTGCAGTTTTGATAAAAATAAAAGATTGGTTTTTTCCCCCTTTTTTTTCAAAATATTTTGATCTGAATTTTTGATATTACTGTATTTTATACTTTTATTTCAATAAATCCTAAATCTAGCCTTCTTGACTAGATCTTATTTAGACTTATAAGCCAATTCTAGCATTTTAAAAAATAATTTATAGATGTCCTAATTTTTCTGACTTTTTAAATATTTTTCAGAATCAAAAATTGCTTAAGGTATTAAGAGATAAGGATTGCATTTAAAATTGAAGTTATAAGTCCATAAATAGCATTCCATTTAAATTTAATTTGGCAGAATAAATATTTCTATGTTACTCATCATTGATCTTATGTACTTACTAAGTTTTTAGCTTTGTAGTACACATTTAAAGTAGATAAATTACATGTGGGAATTTTTTTAATAGTTGGAGTTTTTGTTAAAAAATTTTTATGGGCTAAATCTTATTTCTTTGTTAATAGGGTCTGATGTCAAACATATGGTGATGATTAGATATGTGGAACTTGGGAGCCTGGAACATTTTATAAGCAAAATATAATTTCATTTCTTGGTTAAAGTTTAGGTACTTATTTTCCAGTAGAATGGATAGGAAAGATAATACGAATTTATGAATTCATGCCAAACCTGGTGAAAACTCTTCTGAGAAGAGTTTTAATTTAAATCTAAATCTAAATTAGGAGCTGAAGATCATTACATGTGTCATTAATTTTTTTCCTTAGATACATTATAGATTCCCTTTCTGATCAAAACGCTAATTTTGTCTTTTCTTCTCTTCCCATCCTACTTTAAAGAAAAAATTTCTCCTTAGAAAATTTTATCATATAGTGATGAAAGCTGACCTGCTAGGTAGGTTGGACTAGAACCATTTTGTCTTCTGTGTCAGTTGCATATGCTTTTCTTAGCTTGCTGCTTTAGCAGCAGTAGCAGCAACAATGAATAAACAAGTATCACCACAGCCCTTGTTCTTGTCCCTTACAGCTGGGTGCAGGGGCTGGGAGATTGCTACTGCTTGTCAGCTGTTGTACAGAATAGCATCAATATGCAATAATGGTAGCCAAAGGAGCCTGCACCCACCAGCTTTTACAGACCAGGTAGGAAGGGCCCAACTGTCATTATAACCCATATATAGTATAATGAATACATTCTTTGACAAAAAGGTACTTTCTTCCCAAAGCTGCATAAAGAAAACAGTAGTTGCTTATAGTTCTTAGACTTTGTATTATTTTCTATTATTTACTCTGTGATTTTAGTTCATTTAATTTTTAATCAGTTAATTCCATCTGTTTGAATGGAAAACCATCTTGCTTCTGGAAGTATGCATGGTATGTTTCATGTTTTTTACTTTTAAGGTGATAGATTGAAAAAAATTATTAGTTACTGAGAACACAAGTTAGGTGTTAGAGTAAGAAAAGAAAAGTTGACTATGGCCACACAGCAGTGTTTCTTTCACTTTGGAGCCATATTCTGAGCCTGTATTATCTTTGTTTTATAGCCCAGTCTAAACAAGTCCAAATTCTTGTTGATTTCACTATAACTAAAAAAGAATACCCCATGCTGCTTAGTGTTGTACTTAAAGACAAAGCAGGCTGCAGCTGGAAACTCATTAAGTCTTTACTTTTTCTGACTATTAAAATAATGTTGTATATCTGAACTTTATATCTGGAAGTTCAGATTATTCTAAATCTTTTGGAAATAGGGCTTTGTAATATCAAATGATACAAAAGGGTTGTGTTTTTTTTATTTTTACAACTTGAATCTGCACGCATTTGCATAACCTAAATATCTGTGCATTTTTCTCATCTTATGTATCTAAATAAAATTACAATAGGTTGTAGTTACAGGGAAGTGAATATTAGATTGCTGTTCTCATAGTTCTGATTTCATTTGTAGCATTCTAGGCAGGAAACTACAAATGACATTTTATTTTAATTTATAAGTCTAATGTCCCATTTTAAAGTCTTGACATTTGCAGTAGCATTCTTTTAAAAAGGTAATCATTGTTTTTCCTTGGTCACCTTCATTAAAATCACAACTAATCATTCCCACTCTTAATGTTTTCCATTACCAATAACAGCAAACTCAGAATATGAATTTCCTCCTAATACTATCAAAACAGGCTTTGTTGTATGTGTTTAGTTATCTGAAATAATAAATGAGCCTAAAACCTGGTCTAATGTGAAGTCAAACATATTCAACCATAAATTGAAATTACTTTTTTTTTTTTTGCTAATACTAGGATGTTTGATGTAATTTATGTTGTCATTTAACAGATAACATTTTAATTAGCTGCCTGCTCTTAATTAAAAAGTGAGTTACAAAATCCTTTATATTTAAAACACCTTGTTTTTACTATGAATTACTACATTAAGTGTCTATGGACCACCTGTACCAGAATAACTTAGAATAAAGCATTTTACCAGACCTGCTGAATCAGATTCTCTGGAGCCCCGGGACTCAGGAATTTGTATTTTTTACAAGCTCCAACTGAGTTTTTTTAGAAGCACCACATGTGAGGAGCACTGCCCAGAATGAAATGGGGGAGGATTCTTCACAGTAATAAACCATTTATATTTTCTGCTCCCCCCATCCCTGCCCTCTTTGGTCATTGTGGATCTAAGCTCAGTAACTAATTCTGAATCTTATCATTTCTACCACAGTAGTTCTAGATTAAGTCTTGGTATTTCCTCAATCATATGAGGAAAATCTGTATCATGAGAGGTTTATTTTTGTGCAAGTACCTTGGGGCAAATTTTAGTCTCTTTTGTTTAGAACATTTAGTATACCTATGTTAGACCTACACTTGATAAAAACAGAAGGATTTGATCACTTAAGAATTTTGAAAATATTCCTTTAGATAGTAGCTATTTTTCTTAAATGTACTTTCAAATATTGGAGAAAATGAACTTTTCATATGCTCCTTGTGGGAGCATCTGACATTATCTGAGTAAAATTGAATATACATAGGCTTGAACCCAACAATTCCATTCCTAGATGTTCTAAAAAAGCTGAGACATGTATGGCAAAGTCTTGTTTACTTTTATTTTTAATAGGAAAAAATCAAAAGCACTGTAAACATTAAGCAACAGGAGAATGCCAAATTGTGGCATAGTCATATGATAAACTTTATTATACTGCTATTAAAGTGAGAGCTCTGTGTATGATCATGAATGAATGTCTTCAGCAAACAAAAACAAGCGCAAAAGGTTATATATTGTATAATAACATTTATATAAAGTGTGTATATGATATAACATTTAAATACAGCTTGAAAACAATGATAAATGTTTTAAATTTACAATAGTAGTGGTGTAAAAGCATGCATAGGAAATAAATACCAAATTCAAGGTTGTGATTTTATGTTAAGAGGAGAATGGGATCAGGGTATGGTACAAAAAGGACTCAACTATATGTATTGTCTTTTTTCTTAAAAAAGACACATAAAATAAGCATGGCAGAATATTAGAATTCAGTCAGAGGGCCAGGGGTAGGATATGGGGATTCATTTTGGTATTGTCTTGATTTTTTTCCATGGATTTGAAATATTTTTTCAAATATATCAAAAAATGTGCTGTCTTTATTTTGGTGAAGATATTCTACAATAAGATGTGTACTTAGAATGTTCCATTAAAAGCATCGATGAGTTTATTCTACTTACTCTATTCTGTATTAAATGCTTAAGCATTAGTTGGTGTAAGAACTACAACTTACAGTCATGGCCTACAGAAAGTAAACATTCTAACCAGTTTAAGTTAGGATATTTTTAAATTTTTTCATTTTTAAAGATAAGCTGTAATGTTTCCTTTCTTTGCATACTAGCTTTTTTTTTTAATATTTATTTATTTGACATAGAGAGAGAGAGAGACAGCGAGAGAGGGAACACAAGCAGGCGGAGTGGGAGAGGGAGAAGCAGGCTTCCCGCTGAGCAGACAGCCCGATGAGGGGCTCGATCCCAGGAGTCGGGGATCATGACCTGAGCCAAAGGCAGACACTTAAAGACTGAGCCACCCAGGTGCCCCTGCATACTGGCTTTTAATACTTCCTACTCTTGTAAATAAAGGACAACCTTGGAAACAATTTTTCTTATCACTACCATTCCATTTTTCACGCAATTTCATAATAGTATTTTCTTTTGTTATGGGTATAGATCATAACATTATTTTCAGACATTTCTTTAAGCATTTGAAACTCTAACTTAAGCTCTGTATTTATACTGTTATTACAGTAGAATTCTTGGGCAATATATGGATTTTTAGACTGCAGTTGTGTACATGTGTGTATTTATGTGCGTGAGAGAGAGACTGGTCAATCTTGAGGTATGATCTTGAATTTATCTTAAAATATCTGCAATTATATGATGTCCTCTAGAAACTCAGTGTGTTCCAAATTAGACACTGAAGTATGAGTTTTAGTTGCACATACATATTTGACTTTTAAATTTTGAGAAGGTAATAGTAATAGAAAAGTGAATTTAAAAAACTAATGATAACACTCCAGACTAAAATATACAAATGCTGCTGGGTGTTTATAATCTGTGATTGTGCTATATCAGAAAACTGTGATTATCAACCCCAGTTGAAATTTTTCTAATTTAAATAATGTGATCAAATTTTTAAAGTCTTCACTCTTATTTTTTTCCTAGGTTTAATAATGATAAAATGAAGACCATAATAAAACAGTCCCCCTACTTAGCCCAGCAATTCTTACCTTGTAAGTATTAACTCTCAGTTAATATTTAGTATTAACCTCGGTCATTGCTATAAAAAGTGTTTGGTTACAGGTTTTGCTTTATTTCTGAAATTTTTCCTACTATCCTAGATTGACAACATTTTTTTTTAGAGCGAGCGGGGGGGTGGGGGGGCAGAGGGAGAGAGAGAATCTTAAGCAGGCTCCCATGCTCAGTCTGATGCAAGACTTGATCTCATGACCTGAGCCGAAATCAAGAGTCGGACGCTTAATCAACTGAGCCAACCAGGCACCCCTAGATTGACAACTTTCTGACCTCCCCTTACCTCCTACACATTGAAGTTTGATATTAATTTAATCCAGTTTAGAGCGAGAATGATGCCATTGCTTTGGGTAAGTTTCAATTTTGAGAAGTATTTTACAGCCAGGCCCTATCATCTCTAAATCTGAGAATCACAATTTTAAACACTTTTCCTTCAAATGAATTTATACATAACTATCTTTTTTATTATCATCATTAATCAGACTTACAGTTATTTTATGGTTTTATAAATTGGAAGTATTTTCTTCACTTGAAAAATAGTTTTTTTATTTATTTTTGCATTTCACTAGATTGCACTGCAGACTTTTTTGTGAGATACTTAAAATTTAACTTTTAAACTTCAGAAGGTAGGAAAAACCAGGAAGGCAATCACTTTTCCTTCCTTTGATATATGCACATGCACACCTTTCTGTGAATAAGAAACATTTTTACCCTGATTGATATAACTTTTGAGAAACTTATAAATTCTATTTTTTAAGACTTTTTATTTATTTATTAGAGAGTGAGAGAGAGCGAGCATGAGCAGAGGGAGAAGCAGACTCCCTGCTGAGCAGGGAGCCCAATGTGGGGCTCGATCCCAGGACCCTGAGGTCACGACCTGAGCAGAAGGCCAGACGCTTAACCACCACTGATCTATCCAGGTGCCCCGAGAAACTTAAAAATTCTAAGGGAAAAACTCTTACAGGTTAGCTGAAATTAATGTCATACCCGTAGAAAAACTCTCAAATCAAAGTCATCATAACTATGCAAGATGATAACTATTTTCCGGATATCAGTTACCAAAAAGATTCATTTCTATCTATTCCTTGAGCTAATTGTATATCTCTAAATAAAAGAAACTCAAGTGCATCTGTTTTCTGTCCTTGATGTTGAAGGATGGCCCCATTTAAGTGAAAACTAGTGCATCAGATTCTCCTCTTACCTCATCTAATACCATTGCATTAGTGACTTGGTAAATAATGTATATGTGTTGAGGACTGACCTTATGATCATAGAAGATCAGCCACTGAACTCAGTAAATAGTTTTTAGGGTAGAAATCAATTAAATATTGAAAACTTTTATTAATGAGCCAGTTTGAAGAGTAGTAGTCAAAAACCACAGGTCACTTCTTTAATTTTTTCCT
The DNA here is from genome assembly GCF_964656455.1 of Halichoerus grypus. Taxonomy (NCBI): domain Eukaryota; kingdom Metazoa; phylum Chordata; class Mammalia; order Carnivora; family Phocidae; genus Halichoerus; species Halichoerus grypus. The sequence continues at coordinate 59,124,566 of NC_135715.1, read as the reverse complement.
TTTTAGTTTTTTGTCTCTGGAAAACTAGAATGGAAACATTTACAAATCCCCAAAGAATCCCATATAGCCCCGGCATAAGTTCCTTAATTGGTCCCTTGGAAGCCAGCTCAGTTTTACTTCAGCTTAACTCTTAGAAAAAGAAATCTTTTTGATTGATATTGCACTCCTACTGTGGACCGGGGAGCAGTCAACTTTTCAAAAAGAAATAGGTATCATTTCACTCCTAACAGATTTATAAGCATAGATAACATCACATTCCTAATCTTATTTCATCTCCTTTATAAACTTCTAAGCAAACAGCCTTTTTTGGATAATGTCCAGCATCTTTTAAAGATAGGTTCATTTGCTATATTTTATAATTGGAATGCTTTCTGTTGTCTGTTCTAGGTAGTATGTCTGGAGTTCTCTTTAATCTGAGTTATTAAAATGGTGATTTTCCAATTAAACAGTACCCAGAAAAATAGGTACATAATGATAGTGATTATGATTATGATCATGTGTGTATATCCCCTCTTCTGTCATTCTCTTATGTTTGTTTAATGCCATTCTTTCTTTAAGAAAGGGATATTTTTTAAGCTGTTCCCCACTTCTGGAATGTGGGTATTCCAGAAGTTGTAGAATATTGGTGTTTCATATATTTGATGCTGTCAGAATTAAATAATAGCAGTGTTTTCGGTTCGTTTTTATATATTGGGTTCATTTTTATATATTTGTTACTTAACATTAAACATTCAGAAATCATCATATTTCCTTTCTTTCCCACTTTTTCTTTGAGCGGTGTTTTTGGTTTTTTTATGTTGCAGTTTTAGGTACTTAAATTATGTATTTCTGTTATATAAACTTAAAATAACTAGATATATCATTTGGTGCTAAATGAAATAACACCTTTAGATGCACTGTCAGCAGTTAAGATCATTGCTTCTTTTTAATCTACAACAACAAAAATTTTAAGACACTGACTTTCTAAATAAGAAACAGAAGATAAAGCAGAAAATTCATTCAGGGCTGTCATTGTTAGTCCTATAAAAAAAGGTCATGGAAATAAGTTACCTTGTAATTCAGGAGACTTATTATTTGCCTACTATCAAGAACTAGCCTAATAAATAGAAATGACAAAAAATTATTTCTCACATTGGACTATCCAGATAAGTTTTTAGAAATGTAATCATACTATATTAGAAAATAGTGTCAGTTCTTGAATTATAAATAATGTAGGAGCACCTGGGTGGCTCAGTCAGTTAAGCATCTGCCTTCAGCTCAGGTCAGGATCCCAGGATCATGATCCCAGAGCCCTGGGATCAAGGGCCCCAGAGTGCCCCCTCCCCCATGTTCTCTCTCTCAAGTAAATAAAATCTTTTAAAAAAAAAAATAATATAAATATGGGGCTGTCTAAAAGTACTACAAAAAAAATCAGAATGTTGTAATGAGTAGGGCAATAAGTAATTAATAATGGCAGATGATATAAAATCTGTTGTTTTCAATGAAAATGTAATGCTTTTGGTATGAGTCACTAAATATAGCTGAATATTCTATTTTTAACATATTTGTGATTGAAAATTACTCTTATGTAAAATGCTGTCTACCTGTGGCACTCATGAGGAAATTTTAATTATCTTGAATAATTTTATAATGTGAATGTTTCTGGGAGAAAGATTTGTGCCAAAGGAGATAAAAAGAACAAATTGCTCTTTTGGCACTTGGATTAGTAGTAAGCAATGTTTACAATCAAAAAAATTTTAAGGGTGCTAGGTACTGTCAGCATTTGGTGGTAAAGAAGGTTTGCAAATTTACGAAATGACCAATTGATATTAATTTAGGTAAATATATCAAATCTAAGCTCTTAAAGGGGTATATTCTATGGTTTATGAACATAGAGAAAATTTACAATGTGCCACAGCCATTTTTTAGTCATTGTTCAAATAACTACTCTTTCTGAGAGTTAGTGTTTAATCAAATGCCAGTTGTTCCTATCCTTAAAGTCTTAATGTTTGACATATATGTGTTTAACAGAATAATTTAAATTATTAAACCTGATCTTCTGTCTGTGCAAGGCTGTGTTTCTGCTCTCAACAAAATTATAGGCATAAAATTTGAATTTTAGTGCCAAAATTATAGAAAGGAGTTGGAGTCATTATTTTCCTACCCTGAACAACTTCTCAGTTCAAGATGGATGATTCAAAGAATAATAATAGGGAATTTCTTATTTATGAAGTTACTTTTGATGTTTTCTTAGGAAAATGAAAACAAGGCAAAATTTAATAGCACAGGCCTTAATTAAAATAGGAAATAAACATACAAATACAATAAATTCTGCTGTAATAGGGATTTCAGGTTCTAAGCATGAATACAATAGGTAACATCCCTAGACTATTCAATGCAGTCTTGTCCTTTGCCACTATCTTTTTGTCTGAAATTGAGTTTTCAAAGTGATTTCCATATAAAACAGGAATAAATTGAATGCAGAATTGAAATAGATATATGTCAAGTTGTCAGCAGTCACACCTGACTTTTTTGTCTAGACTATCAGTTTCATGCTTTCTGTTATATCCAATAGATAAATTTCTTAAAATTTTTTTCAGTTTCATTTTCTTTAAATTGTCTCAAGTTATTTCTTTATGCCCCTTGTATTTAATGCCCTCTTGTCAGAACTTAAATGCAGATTGTCCTCCAAATCCTTAATAAGACAGCTTAGTAAAATAACACTGAAATTTTCTAAAAGTCAGTTCTTTTAAATATTATTTATTTATTTGAGAGAGAGAGCACACAGAGGGGCAGAGGGGAAGGGAGAGCATCTTAAGCAGACTCCCCACTGAGCGCAGAGGCCCATGCGGGGCTCGATCTCACAACCCTGAGATCCTGACCTGAGCCGAAACCAAGAGTCAGCTGCTTACCTGACTGAGCCACCTAGAAGCCCCTAAAAGTCAATTTTTTAATTGATCTATACTGATTTTATTTTAACCCTCAGAGTTTTAGAATTAGAACCGTAATAGATAAGCTTTTTCTTTAATGGTATAAATTATGTCAGTTATAATAATTGATAAAAAATAAAATTCTTATAAGAGAGATTTCAGTTCAGTATATAATTTCATCCTTTGGCCCTAGATAGGTCTTCTAAAAATAGTTTTTCTGTCTTTTCTCTAGACTGAACATACCTAAGTCCTTCACTGGTTCTCATAGTATGAATTCTAGATCAGTAGTATCCTGGATATTCCACTTTTAGATCCACTACATTTTTTCAGTATTCCTTTAAAAATACTCTGTACAGAACTGAGTGTACTCTGTGTGGTTTGAGGTACACAATACAGTCTTTCTCTTATGAATGAGATCTGTTAATGCAGCCTGCTTGATTCCACTAACTTTCTCTTTGTCATCAGCACTGTTGGTTCATGTTGAATCACAGTCTGCTGAAACCCTGTTTGCCCAAAGTATGGTTCAAAACCTATAAAGTTAGATTCAGCAGTCATTTATTAAACACCTATCCACTACTAGATGTGCTCATAAAAGTTTAAATTTGTACAGTCTTAACAGGGCTATGAACTGGGCATTAATAACCCATTTTACAAAAAGGAAACTCGAGGCTCCATGTACTGAAATAACTTACCCAAGATAAGGATTCATAAAGGATAGAGCCAGGATTCCATCTTGGGTCTTCCAGATTCAGATTCACTGTTCTGTATCGTTGTTGCCTCAGTAAATTATTTCTGCTGTTTATTATATTGATATAATTGGAAATGCAGAAATTGACTAGTATATTCTTTTGCACTCAGGATGATTTTAGAGCTTAGGAGACATACCTAGAATTTTCTAATGTTTTTGTTAAATGCAGTAATGCCTTATGTAAACTAGATGAACTGAAATTACAGCAGCATTAAGAAAGTAAATATGCCTGGGCGCCTGGGTGGCTCAGTTGGTTAAGCGACTGCCTTCGGCTCAGGTCATGATCCCGGAGTCCTGGGATCGAGTCCTGCATCAGGCTCCCTGCTCAGCGAGGAGCTTGCTTCTCCCTCTGACCCTCCCCCCTCTCATGTACTCTCTCTCTCTCTCATTCTTGCTCTCTCAAATAAATAAATCTTAAAAAATAAATAAATATGCCTAAACAAAAATGTTAATGGAACCAGAATTAGAGTAACAAATCATTTATGAGGAAATGAGGGGAGAAACCATTAATTTATATAAAATTTGTATCTTTTTTATTGTATTTTAAATTTTTATTAAATCTGTTACCTAATAAGAAAACTAAGGTATTTAAAGATTTCCATTTACTCAGATTCATCTTCAAGTTGACTTCTTAAGCAAAACATTTATTGTCTCACCTTTCAAAATGACTATTTTTTTCTTAGAAGATCATAAAAATAAAAAGTTGATATGTATCAAAAGCTAGTAAAGATAATTAAGAGCCCACAGGCCAGAATATAAACCACCACACTTGGAACTAAGACTTTGATAAAAATAAAGGCAAGAACTGAATGGTACTGTTCTCTAATTTTTTTTTTAATAGCTCTCTTTGTTTGGTTCTGCATCTAGCCAGTAGGGCTCATTCCATATCTAGTTTAGGAATGTGGCTTTTCTTTTAGCCAGCAAACTTGAAAGCACAGTTTAAAGAATGGAGGCACTATAATGTTTGTAGTGGACTAAGATATAAGAGTAGAGAAATGGTGTGAGCCTACCAGGAAGCATTGGTACATAGGTGGTCCGGTTGAATGGATGATAGATATGAAATAATTAAGCCAGTTATTTGCTCAGCACCGTACTCAATACTGAGAATAATTTTCTCTATTCAAAAGTTCTTATAAATGTGCAATTCAGTATCAGCCAGAAAGGCTGAAGTAAGAATGCACTGGAGAGGGTACACTTAAGTTGTCCTCTAAAGTAGGGATAAATGGGAAGGGGATTAGTGAGTATTTTAGCCTCCAGCAGTAGCTTCAGTGAAGATTCAGAGACCAGGTGGGAATATATAACTTAGGAGAAGAAAGAACTGGAAAACAATTTATTAAAAGCATGATAAGTAATTTTATTCCACTTGCTATTTACCTGGTGGCCCCACAGCACATGCCTGATCGGTTTTTGTCCACTCATAATACTTCCTATGCTTCTCTAACTTATAGGGATTCTTTTTTTTTTAAATATATAGCCATTCATACTTATAATAACAAAATGAATAATAATCCCCTACTGTAATAACATTTAGTTTCTCTTAAAATTCCTGATTATTTCAGAAAGATCCACATACTGTATTGGGTTGTCATGTCTCTTAAAAGAGACTTTTTAACTAGAGTGGTAGAGGGTTCTAATTGGAAAGAAGTAGGAAATACTGGATAGGTCCTAATTACACAGACCTTAATATTTTGCGGGGGGGGGGGTGTCTGTCTGTATTAACCGACTGAGCCACCCAGGCTCCCCAAAATTATTATGTTTAATAAAATTATCATGCAGTTTAGTTAAACCCCATAATTTAGGCCTATTCTTAAAGATATTACAGCATGGCTAATTTTAAATTTTCTCCAGGTATAGTATCAATGTTTCATACCATGAGTGTAGTATTCCATTGGCCTTAGCCAGTATAGTCATTTCTGTGACTCAGGGGCTATAGCCAGCTCCTTAAGAGGTTTATGGTGCAGAGTTTGAAGCATACTTGAAGAAAGTAATTATTACAGATAGTTTTGATGCCAGATTAAAAATGAAATTAAGTATTTGAAAAACCCAAAGCAGTGTACAGATAATACACAGTGGGTATGTCTAAACAAAAGAGCAAAAATATTTTCATGGCATGTATTAACATCTGAATATCTCAATCATGTGACAGTGGAAGCCCTCTATAGATTCCAAGAAATTTTTAATTTAAAATAACCCCTTCTTGGGGCACCTGGGTGGCTCAGTCAGTTAAGTGTCTTGCCTTCGGCTCAGGTCATGATCCCAGGGTTCTGGGATCAAGTCCGGCATCTGGCTCCCTGCTCAGTGGGGAGTCGGCTTCTTCCTCTCCCTCTGCTCCTTCCCCCTGCTCATTCCCTCCCTCTCTCTCTGAAATAAATAAAATCTTAAAAAAATAAAATAACTCCTTCTTGAAAGCATAATATAAAACCTACTTTAGCAGCCCCAGAGTAGAAGGTCATTATAAATGGAAAGGAAAAATAAAAACTTACCAGACTGGGAGATTATTGTTGTTTTGTTGTTGTTAAACACAGGTAAAGAGGGATGCCTGGGTGGCTCAGTAGGTTAAACGTCTGCCTTCGGCTCAGGTCATGATCCCAGGGTCCTGGGATCAAGTGCCGCATCAGGCTCCTTGCTCAGCAGAGAGCCTGCTTCTCCCTCTTCCTGGCAGTCCCCCTGCTTGTGCTCACTTGCGCGCTCTCTTTCTCTGACAAATAAATCTTAAAAAAAAAAAAAAAAAAACACAGGTAAAGAGATTTATCTGGCTGCAATTGCTCCACTGGAATTACTCAGCTTATTAATACATTTAAGTCAAGAATTTCCATATTTTTCTGGAGTGTGGAAAGATACTTTTGCTAATAGCTTAAATTTATCAGGCTTTCAAATAGAAAGCAGTTCTTTTTTAGTATCTCAGTTAAAAATAGAAATAAAAATAGGAAAAAATCTTCCTCTGAGGGTGTTTATTAAAACATCAGTGATAAAATTGCAGTAATCTTTAAGAAATGAAATTAAGATGAGAGAAATTATAGTATTTTTGCTGATAAGAATGATCCAGTAGAAAAACTAAAGATGCAGGGGAGAGTGCTAGAGGAATATCCTTAAGTAAGCAAAAGAGGATAAAATCTAGTATATAAGAGGTTTATGTCTTATGAACAGTGATTGCTTATCCATTATATAGAGAAGGAGGAGTTATATGGGCACAGATATATGTAGGTAAATAGATGTAGTAGAAATTCTCTTTTAATAGCTTCTGTTACCTGAGTGAAAATGAGGATGAAAGGAGAGATAATGGGGGGCACCTGGGTGGCTCAGTCGGTTGAGCGTCTGCCTTCGGCTCGGGTCGTGGTCCCAGGGTCCTGGGATCGAGCCCCACGCTGGGCTCCCTGTTCAGTGGGGAGCCTCCTTCTCCCTCTCCCTCTGCCCCCCAGTCATGCTTGTGTACTCTCTCTCTCTCTCTCTCTCTGAAATGAATAAATAAAAATCTTTAAAAAAAAAAAAGAGAAGAAAGGAGAGATAATGGAAATTTGAAGGGAGAGAAGAGACACCTGTCTGATGGTTTTCTAGAAGAATGAGAAAATGAATAGACCAAGGTTGCCAAACAGCTTCTGAACCAGTTTTAGCTAAAAAAGATTTATAAGGTAAAATTATTTCTGGCCACAGATGACATGATCTTACATGTAGAAAATACTTAGTTCAGGGCGCCTGGGTGGCTCAGTCGTTAAGCGTCTGCCTTCGGCTCAGGTCATGATCCCAGGGTACTGGGATCGAGCCCCACATTGGGCTCCCTGCTCAGCGGGGAGCCTGTTTCTCCCTCTCCCACTCCCCCTGCTTGTGTTCCCTCTCTTGCTGTGTCTCTGTCAAATAAATAAAATCTTTAAAAAAAAAAAGAAAAATACTTGTTCACACACACACACAAAGTTATAACTAATAAGCAAATTCAGTGAGGTTGCAGGATACAAAATCAACACTCAAAAATCAGTGGCATTTCTTTGCACTAAAAGTGAATAATCCGGGGGCACCTGGGTGGCTCAGTTAGTTAAGCAACTGCCTTCAGCTCAGGTCATGATCCTGGAGTCCCTGGATTGAGTCCCGCATCCCGCTCCCTGCTCAGCAGGGAGTTTGCTGCTCCCTCTCACCCTCCCCCTCTCATGTGCTCTCTCTCTCTCTCTCTCATTCTTTCTCTCTCAAATAAATAAATAAAATCTTTTAAAGAAAATAAATAAAAATAAAAGTGAACAATCCAAAAAGTAAATTAAGAAAACAAGTACATTTACAATAACATCAAAAATATTAAAATGCTTAGGAATAAAATTAACCAAGATGGTGAAAGGCTTCTACACTGCAAACTACAAAACATTGCTAAAAGGAACTTAAGACACAAATAAATAGAAAGACATCCCATGTTCATGTTTTGGGAGTCTCAGATGATTGTTATCCACAGTGATCTACAGATTCAGTGCAATCCCTGTCAAAATCCCAACGACATTTTTGTAGAAATAGAAAAACTGCTCTAAAATGTATACAGAATCTCTCAAGGGACACCAGATGGCCAAAACAATATTGAAAAACAAATTTGGAGATCTCACACTTCTGATTTCAAAAGTTAATGCAAGGTCATGGTAATCAAACAGTATGGTACTGGCCTAAAGACAGACATATAGACCAATGGAATAGACTGGAGGGCCTAGAAATAAACCCTCACAGATATGATGAAATTATTTTTAATATGTGTGCCAAGACTGTTCAGCTCGCTCAGTTGGTAGAACATGTGACTCTTGATCTCGGGAGTATGAGTTTGTCCCATGTTTGGCACAGAGCTTACTTTTTAAAAAAAAAAAATTCAATGGGAAAAGGACGGTCTTTTCAACAAAGGGAGTTGGGAAAACTGGATATCAACATATAAAATAATACCTCATGCCATATACAAAATTTAAAATGGATCAAAGACCTGAATGTAAGAACTAAAACTGTAAAACTCTTAGAAGAAAACATAGGAAAAACCTGATGACATTGGACTTGATAGCAATTTCTTGGATAGTACACCACAGGCAGCAACAACAAAAAGGTAAATTGGACTCCATCGAAACTTAAAACTTTTTTTTTTTTTTTTTTTTTAAAGATTTTATTTATTTGACAGAGAGAGACACAGCGAGAGAGGGAACACAAGCAGGGGGAGTGGGAGAGGGAGAAACAGGCTCCCCGCTGAGCAGGGAGCCCAATGTGGGGCTCGATCCCAGTACCCTGGGATCATGACCTGAGCCGAAGGCAGACGCTTAACGACTGAGCCACCCAGGCGCCCCAAAACTTAAAACTTTTGTGCATCAAAGGCACTATCAACAGAGTGAGAAGGCAGCCTACAGAATGGGAGATCATATATCTGATATAAGACTTATATCCAGGATACATAAAGAACTTTTATAATTCAACAACAACAAAACCAAACAACTCAGTTAAAAAATGAGCAAAGGACTTGAATAGACATTTTACTAAAGATATACAGATGGCCAATAAACATAAGATGCTCAAAAGACTACTCATTAGGGAAATGAAAAATCAAAACCACACCAAGATACCACTTCACATCCATAAGGATGGCTATTCTTTTTGAAAAGAAAGGAAAAAAATAAATGTTGGCAAGGATGTAGAGAAATTAGAACCCTTTTGCATTTCTGATGGAAGTGTAAAATGATAGAGACGGTATGGCAATTTTTCAAAAAATTAAAAATAGAATTAAATACCATGTGATCCTGGGGATTATACCCAAAGGAATTGAAAGCAGGACTCAAACAGATATTTGTATACCATGTTTATAGCAGCAATTAATCATAATAACCAAAAGATCAAAGCAACTTAAATGTCCATAGATAAATGGACAAAATGTATATATACACATTGAATACTACTCAGCTGTAAAAAGGGAAGTCTGATATATGCAACAGCATGGATGAACCTTGAAAAAGTAATCTTAAGTAAAATAAGCCAGACTCAAAAGAATAAATATTTTATGATTCCATTTATATAAGGTACCTAAAATAGGCAAGTTCATCAAGACAGAGAGTAGAATCGTGGTGTCCAGGGGCTGAGGGGATGAAGGACAGTATTTAATGGGTATAGTTAAAATTGGTGTAGATGAAAAGGTTCTGGAGATGGAATGTGGTGATAGTTATACAATGTAACTGGACTTAATGCCACACAGTTGTATAAAATGGTAAAATTTATGTTATGTGTATTATAACCACAATTTTTTAAAAATGATAAATGAAGACATTCTTACTGTGAAGTCTTGTTTAAAAAAAGGTTTAGGGGCGCCTGGGTGGCTCAGTCGTTAAGCGTCTGCCTTCGGCTCAGGTCGTGATCCCAGGGTCCTGGGATCGAGCCCCACATTGGGCTCCCTGCACCGCGGGGAAGCCTGCTTCTCCCTCTCCTACTCCCCCTGCTTGTGTTCCCTCTCTCGCTATGTCTCTCTCTGTCAAATAAATAAATAAAATCTTTAAAAAAATAAAAAATAAAAATAAAAAGTTTATAAAAGTGACTTTCATTTTGCAATATTCACATTTATTTCTTAGCAAAAAAAAAAAAGAAGATTGGAATTGAAGTGACCAGTGGATTTCTTCTTGATTTTGGAATTATCATGTATTAATTATTATCATGTATATGTATACATGACTTAATGTATATATATACTGTGGGGGACAAGAACAATATATAGTCTTGAATAGTTATTTGTTTAATGATTTCATATAATTTAAATGATGTTAAATTTTTTCTGAGAAGGGACTGTGTCTATATACTAGTGTACTAACTAGTGTAATGACTGGGACAGTGCCTGGCACATAGTAGGTGTTCAGTAAGATATTTATTAAATGAAAAAATGTACATATATAAATTTTGCATATTTGAAAATGTCATGTTTACATTTTTTGTTTGGAAAATGGGTTTATGTGAGAGATAGCCTAAGGAACTGTTCCTTAATTGATAAATACAAATATATATTGTGTATTTCTCCAGTCATTGCACAAAGATTTATTTTGGTTACATACTCAAAAATTGTGCAGAAATTTGAGATAGTAATAGAGCAGAGTAGTATGTGAAACAGGGGTTACTCAGGAGATTAACTACAAATATTTTTTAATGGGGAAGATGCTCACAAAAAATGTAGAATGTAGGACACTTGTGCTTTTGTAAACAATTAGATAGGAGAAGAAGGGCAGATTTCACTGTACATCTCATTTCATACCTATACCATAGCTTTAGCATGGCCATTTTAATGATGAGAAAACCAGAGCAAAGGTTGTCAAGGCATGAACTAGAATGATGATAGTTTTATGGTATCTTTTAGAGAAGTAATTGCATTCCTACATCGGAATAAGTGGAAACTAGGAGTATACTTCCTTGCCTAGTGAAGAGTGGAGGCAGGTAGGATATAGGAAGATTAAGAGCCACAAGATTCGGTTTTACTTCTCATCTCTGAATACAAAGTTAACTCATCTTTCCACGGCTTCATAATCTGGAATTACCTTTGGGATGGGGGAGAGAGAAAGAAAGACTCTTAAGCAGGCTTTTCCTTTAAAAGTGTATTTGGGGGCACCTGGGTGGCTCAGTTGGTTAAGTGTCCGACTCTTGATTTTGGCTAAGGTCATGATCTCAGGGTCGTGAGATGAACCCTGTGGGCTGTATGCTGAGCATGGATCCTGATTAAGATTCTCTGTCTCCCTGTGCCTCTCACCCCACCCCCACCCCACCCCCAACTCATGGGCATGCATGCACTCTAGCTCAGAATGGATGGATGGATGGATGGATAGATAGATATAAATAAATAAAAGTATATTTGCATTTGCCCACTTAAGTTTATTGAAACTGAGCTTTTGTATGTCATTTCTTATTTTTCCCTTGACATGAAGTCTTACCTACTTGATGAAGAGGTCTTTTGAAAGGTGTACTGCAAGGAATGCAATGCTGTCTGTAAATTAACACTTTTACCAAGGTAAAGACCAAATTTTATCAATTCACATTCTGTTTATAAAAGGAAAAAATAACTTCTATATATTATAACATTCAAAAATTTGATCAAATATTTAACTGTATTGGCTTATTAAGTTGACAAAGGGGGGAAAATGCTTTTCATTTCCGCATATTACACATCTTTGTGTTCCTAACCTATAGCAATGTGCTTAGCACATAGTAGGCTTTTCTTAAACATTTGATGTAGAAATAAATTTTATTATGCTACTTTAAAGCTTCTAAGAAATAGCAAATTATGCATATTTTGTCGGTTATAATCTTTAAACATGGGTTTTTTAATGTATTCTCTTCTAAAAGAAAAAAATTTTTTGTATCTTTAGGTGCTAATGTGTGTTTAAAAAAACAAAAACCTTGGAGTAAAGTAGCAGCACATAATGGTTTGTGGATTTTGAAAAGGTGCAGGCCATATTGTGCTGCCTCAAAAATACAAGGATCTGATCTTCTGAAGAAAATATATTTCTTTTTATTCATAGCTCTTATGATAGTGATGTCAGCAGTGCCTTAGCAGCACGTAAATATTGGCGTTAAGATTCTAAAATTATCTCCAGTATTAACTGTGCTGCTGAAGTAAGGTTGGCCATACTCTACAGTCTGATATGTTTTACAGTTTAATATGTATTAATATTACTGATACATCTTCAGTTTTATTGATAATCTATTTTCAGTATTATTGATAATCTTGTTATGTTTAGAATGATTCTATAAAAACAAGTACTAACTTTTCCGATGTATGTGTATTAAAGAAATATATAATTGTGGGGTGCCTGGCTGGCTCAGTCAGAGGAACATGCAACTCTTGATCTCGGAGTCATGAGTTCGAGCCCCATGTTGGGTGTAGAAATTACATATAAACATTTAAAAAAAATAAAATCTTTTTAAAAATAGAGTAAAATAAAATAATATAATTGCAATTTAATAATTGTTGAATGCCATCAAGAGTTTATTGAAAGAGCTTATATAGAGGGGCGCCTGGGTGGCTCGACTAGTCGTTAAACGTCTGCTTTCGGCTCCCGTCATGGTCCCAGGGTCCTGGGATCGAGCCCCGCATCGGGCTCCCTGCTCCACGGGAAACCTGCTTTTCCCTCTCTCACTCCCCCTGCTTGTGTTCCCTCTCTTGCTGTGTCTCTCTTTGTCAAATAAAATCTTTAAAAAAAAAAAAGCTTATATAGAATCAAACTTATTTTATTGCATATTTATATCCAATGTAAATACTGAAATTTTTACTTAAATATTCATTTTCCCTTTGTTTCTCTAGTGAAATGAAATTGAAGATATTTGCTTATCTTACAGATAAGTGTACATTTATAAAATATACATTCTGAACAGAACTTAGAAGACAGTTTTTAGTAATGTTTCTAAATATTTCCTTATAAAGGAAGGGGGAACTATCAAAACATGTAAATTAAATTCCTGAAATCCCAGGACCCTGAGGTCATGACCTGAGCCAAAGGCAGCCAGCCACTTAACCGACTGAGCCACCCAGGAAAATGTTTTCTTTATTTTCTTTTTCTTACTTTGTTATTTTATTAAGTCATTAAACTAAAAATTAATGTTCAGGATAAGACAGGCATGTTTATGTAGTGTACCACACTTCTGGTCTTTTCTATAAGGACTATCTTAACCTTTTCAACTGTAACCAAGCAGAAAATCTACAAAATAAATGCAGTTCTTAACGAATCATTTCCAATTATTATTGTCTCTTTTAGAAACTCTAAAAGTATTTCAGATGTAAATTAAAGAATTGTATTTGAGGATCTTCTGTTTAAATTCTAATTTGAAGGTAAAGAAAATATATAAGATAAAGCTTTCATTTTTAAGAACAGTTTTTCCCCCAAATAAGGAAGCAGCATACCATATATATGGTATTAGTATTAAATGCCAGCATTTACATGGAAATAAGTATTGCCTTGGTGCTTTGAAAAATCATTCATCAAGCTCTTAACCTGTTTTCCTTTATTTCAACTCTTTTGTGAAAGACTGTAACAAATAAATGATGATTTTTAATTCCACTAAAAGTATTCCAGGATTTAACATCTAAATGCTTAGAAATATTTATTGAATAAATTACAAAGTTTGTCCAGTATTTTCCAGAACAACTCAGGAATTAGATTTCCTTTTTCTGTTTTTTGTTTTCCTAAGTATATTTTGACTTAATTTTAGAAAATTATATTTAGTCTAATCTGCTTTCTAAATGACAGAGAGAAAACCTGGATTTTACATTTACTTAGGTGAATCTTTATATCTGGATGTTCCAGATGTGAAGAAGGAATATTTGGGGCTATTACAGCTAAAGGAAAACTTTCTTATTTTAATCCTGAGAATGGATTAAAGAAAAAATGAAATATTGGCGAAGTGAGAAACTATAGAAAAACTGTTATATTGAAATTTATCATAACAGCATACAGCTTCTTTCCAGTCTCTTACTAAAGAAGAGGAAATGGCCTATCACTACCTAATGAAACACACATTTTAGGTAATTCAGTGGAACTGGGAAGTTTTATTTGTATGAGTTAATACACTTCCATCTTTGTGTAATTTTGAACACATAAAGTGCAAATAGTAAAATAAAAGTTATACCCTTTATAACCTAAATTTGGCTATTTTACAAAGAAAAATAAGTATGGGTGTGTATTAAATTTTCATTTTTCCATCTTTGGAAAAAATCTTCATTTTTTTCATTCAGTCTCTTTTTAAGTTGATGCCAAATAATTTCAATATTGAGCATCTTAAATCTTTTACTTGGAATATGGATTGAGTTTGGAGCTAATTCAGAGGACTCAGGCAAGTATCCAGGAGGCAGCAAGAGGAATATTTTAATAGTTGAATAACTCAGTTTATATCCTATATTTAAATGGGAGATCTCGTAAGATCACACATACAGATATGTGATGGTATATATGAAAATTTGGGCTTAGACTAAATTCTATACTCAACCCTAAAGGTTTTCTTCAATTATATATCCTTTTGGTTGTTACAGAATTACATGTTGTTTGTAAGCCACTAAGTATCATTATGGATACATGCCCAGGTTAGCCATAATTGGATAAGCAAGATTATACTTTCATAAACTGTGATCTCTAAGTTAATGATTTATTTATTTAGAAGTTGACATTCTAAATCAATTTTTTTTCCTTTTGCAGGTGGATATTACTATCCCTTATTCATCGAAAAAGTTTTAATTCTAAGTGTTTTTTCTCATTGAGTATTAACAAAAAGGAGAAAAACTAATGTCCCAAACTTTTGAGATAGATTTGGCTCTAGTAAGTATTTAGACATATTATTTGCATATCTAGGAGAAGAAATGAGACCATCATCATTTCCAGCTAAAATTATTTTTTTACCTCTGTCAAAGGATTTCTTGCAATTTCTGTCTTATTACTAATAACTTGAGCCCCTTTAATGCAGAACTAACTCACCAGAAATGTGTGTATGTTCTTGCCTTGTTTGTTTAAAAATATATCTCTCAGATTTCTGATGTCTTTTTTTTTTTTGAGCTATATACAATGAAGAAAATATTGACAAAATAAATAAGTTTATACCTTTTATGTTAAAGTTACTGTGCAAGGTGACAAGTTAGTTGCTTTTTTTTTGCTTTATTATTACTGAAATTAAATTCAACATTTATAATTTCTATTTGGGTCTATTTCTTGATTACTAATACATGGAATTCATGCAAAAACTTTATGAGTAAAATACTTAAATTAGCATATCAATGATTATAGGTCCCCCTTAATTCTGTGGAACTTTGAATAATATATTTATTGTATTCTTGTGACTGAACTTTTGTGTTTTGAAGAAATATAAACTACCTGGAAAATGTTGTTATTGTTTCTATTTATCATATGCTGTAGGATTAGATTTTAAGCAGTTATGCTTTTAAGCTACTTTTACACAAAATATTACTCAATCTGGTTAACTTGTTATTTAAAAGTATTTTGTATATCTTTGTTTTATAATTTAACCACCCACCATGGATTATTCTATTAAAGAATATCTTTAGGAAGTGGTAGAAATTCTGAATCACCCCAGAGTTTGCTTATTTCCACATTTCATTATTTTATAATCTTTGGGAATGCTCATATTATAGCATTTCAGGGGTATAAGTTCTTATAGTACCACTAAAACTTTCTTCTTTTTTGTATTTAATGCATATGATAGTAAATTACAGGAGATTTTTTTGTTTCCCTGTCATCAATTAAAAATGCCATTTTAGCATGAAACAAACAATGAAGAAGGGTATTTGTTGTCCTGTAGTATAAGTCAAGAAAGTTTAAGTACATCATTCCTTAAGAGAATTTTTAAATTGTAAAATAATTAATGCAGATTTTTATATTATTTAGTTTATACTTTCATGAATATCTTGTGGCAGTGTGAAAATGCTAATGTTTGACAGGGAGCATTAAAATTAGATTTGAAACATTATATAGAGAGAGGTACAAATTTATTCTGTTTAAATTCTGAGGATCAACACCGAACAAAAATAAATTTCCACCCTCATAGAGCTTACAGTCTTGGGAGTGAGAGACATAGGTAATAGAATAGACAAAAAAAAACTGATAGGTACTATATGTGGTGTGTCAGATCTAAGTTCTATGTAGAAAAATAATGCAAGGAAGGGGAAAGGATGGAATAAAGGTGTTTAGAAGGCAGGAGAGAGATGTTTTTAAGTATTATAGTCAGAAAATGCTTCACGGAGATGATATTTAGTAAGACAACGATTTTTAAAATGATAAGGAGCAAACCGTTAGGTATCTGGGAAAACAGCCTTTCGGGTAGATGAAATAACAACTACAAAGATTTTGAGGCTGAAGCATTTTTGGTGTGTACAAGGAATGGCAAGGTCTGGGTGGCCATGATTAAATATACAAGAAGGAGACTTGTAGCTCATGGGATCGAAGAGTTTATAGGGGCTAGATTTTATGGCTGTTTAAGCTTTTAGCTTGCTCTACAGATTTAATTTTTCATAGTTCTTTAAGAGAACCTTGACAGTGGTATGTGCTTCAGCCTATTTGACCTTTGTAGGTAGAACAATATTTACGAATCTGACTCAAGGTTTAGAACCTCCATCTGACACCATTTAGAATATAAACAAAATGTTTAAATAGTTGGTGAATAGGTACATGTGTAATGATCCGGTTTTTACAGATTGTGCTTTCATGGCTCTGAAGTTGTTTTCCACTTTATCAGTTTAGCTTGTCAATGCTAAGGGCTCCAGGAGACACTGACCTTACTCATGTTTGTCATTTACCCAAATGAATCACCGCCATCTTTGACTCCTCCCTTCTGGAATTGCTGCCATAATTAAGTATTTCATTATTTCTCACCTATTCTGTAGCATCTTATCTGAGAAGTTCTTTGCCTGTAATTGTTTCATTCGTTATAGTATATATCCCACTAATTTAATCTTCCTAAAACACTACCTTTGCTTATAGGATAAAATTTAAACTCCTTAGCTTGTACCTCATGATCTTGCCCTTACTTTAAGTTTTTCCGTTTTTCTTCAAGGGAACTAGTCTTGATCCATCCAGTTTTTCTCTTTGCCTTTATTTATGCCATTTCACCCACCACAACTCTCCCCCAACTAATTCTTGTACATGCTTAAAAATGGGCCAGACCTCTTGTGTGTGGTAAATGTTTCCTTACTTTAACAATAAGACATTACCCCTCCTTCTTGTGGTATGAACAATTTATATCTGTAGTTCTTAACCTTTTTCTCTAACTTAACACACCTGAGGGACAGAATGCTTCATCATTAATTGTGCCTCATTTATTAATACATATTGACCTTTTAAATATATTAGCCATATGAATAAAAATTTAAAATTTTATAAACAGAATGAAGAAAAGCAAATGGACTAAGATGCCCAGAACTTGAAAACATCAGCCTAAGTATCAGGTTCCAAAGTTTAAATACTAATTTTATGCTGATGAGTGATATAGTTGATTTTTTTCCTGTTATATGAAAAGCTCTTCCCCTCCCTCCCTCCTTTCCCCCGCTTCCCTCTCTCTTTCTCTCTATCTCACCTATAACTGAGTATGGACTAGCCATATACATTTCTAGGATTTTAGCATATTTAAAAGAATAATAAATTCTCTTTTAATTTTTCAATATTGTAAAAGCAATTAATAAATATACTCTTTTAAGAAGTAATCCATGTGTTTATTATAGTATTGTTTATAATATTAAAAATTTGGAAGAGTTTTTAAAGTGTCCAGTAATAAAAGGCTGATTAACATGCTGAGTGGAATATTGTGCAGCTATTTAAAATAATGTAATGAATATTTAATCAGCTAGAAAATTGTTCACGATTAAAGATATGTCAGATATTTTCAGACTCCTTAAACGAATACATTTGCTAAACTGTTACTACTGGTTTATTGCAGGTGTAAGACAAATCTTATTAGGATGAGGGGGGTGGATCTTATTTTCATGATTACAAATAAGCATGTATCATTTTTGTGACTCGGGGAAAGGAAAGTTTGTTTTCTGAAAAGGAGAGAGAGAAATCCTTGAAAAATAAAAATTATTTGAATCAGACTTACAACCACATAATCAACCCCCTTTGGAAATCTGTAAATGGAAATCCTACAGGGTTCAGGATCTTTAGAAGTGATAATGAAGAATTAACTATCAGGGAAGAACTGAACAGGTAATTTCAAAACTCAGATAATTTTAAAATCAAGTGTAGGGGAGCAATCTATGTGTTCTCAAAGGCGTGTTGAAAAGAATTCAAGAATTTGTTGAGTGGTTTTGCTGTCATTTCTCCACTCCAGCCCCCAAAACCTCAAAAGGTAAGTATAAAAAAAAGATAAATCTATTTTAATTTTGAAACCATATTAATGAACTATATAAAGAAAAACAAATCTAGTTTATTTTATAGTTATAAATATTTAGCAGCAATTAAACTGACTTTTAGATCTAAAAATGAAGAATTTTCCTGTTTTGGGTCACCTGGCTGGCTCAGTTGGTAGAGCATGTGACTTGATTGATCTTGGGGTCATGAGTTCAAGCCCCACTTCAGGTGTAGAGCTTACTTTAAAAAAAAAAGTGGGGGGGGGGGATTTTCCTGTTTAAAAAGATTTGTCTTAAAAAAAAAAAAAGATTTGTCTTAATTTCTCCTAGCATAAAAGTAATACATAGGCATAGAAACCTTGGAAAAGGCAAAAAAATTCTATTTAAAAATCACATTTTTACCATCCAGTAGCAACTTACTATTATTAGCCTCATTCCCTTTAGTTGCATAATTTTTATTTCTTAATCCAATTCATAACTATTGCCAGGGATAGAAATCTAGAGTATCTCCCTCTAGAAAAGAAAGATGGGATATGCTTCTGGCTAAGAAATTTCTTTACATTTATCTAAAATACACCTTAAACTACTAATTTTATAATTTGTTCCATAATATTTTACTGTAAAAATGCTTAAATTTTTTTATTAACATTTTTCCTCAATATTAGTAAATTTGTACATATGAGAAGATACATCTTGTTGACCCTGTGGTTCCTCTACCACAGCTTCATGCCAGCCCCAAGGGTACCTTTACGTAGTGTGAGAAGCGTTCTGAGGCAAGGGAGGTCATTGAAGTTTTTTTAGCAGGAGAGTAAGAAAAATAACCACCGAAGTATGTGTAGTGGCTCAAGATTTGCTCAAAGAGAAATCTAAGACTGGTATATTATGAGTTTCTTTCTTTTGTATCTCCACAACCATATCAAATTTATCAAAAAGCTGAGCTATTCTCAAATTGTGGAATTTGTATTTAATATTCAAAAAGCATTTACTATGGACATTTCAGTTCAAAATATGGCTAAATGTAAATATGACACAAATGTATGGATTCATAGTATATGACCTTTCTGTTACAGTGACCCATTTAGAATGTAAGCAAAAATGGTATGTCTCAACTTGTTTTTCTCACATGCAAATATTTTAGAACTTAACTAAAACTCTTAAGAACAGTAGTAATTTAGAAAGGGAGGTTTAGAACCTGAAAACAACTTGGCTAATAGAACAAAGAAAATATTTTGGGGGAAGTCTAAAAATCTTTATCTATGGGAGGGGTATTTGTCACCAAAACAGGCCTATGGTACAGATTTCAAGTCAGATTCTCTGTTGTGCCATTTTTGTCAGCATTTTAGTGGTTTATTGCATCCTTTGAGAAAATAGGAAAAACACCCGAAAGTAAAGCCTTTGGTCCATAATAAATAAGCTATTGTACAATTTTTTCAAATTAGTGATTCTTAGATATGTTTACCTCTAAAACTCAAGGAATTGGGACCTTTAAAATGTGATGACTTATTCAGTGCTACGTAGTTTTGCTCTGCAGGAAACATTTATGGTGGTTTTACTATACTTCCTATATTCGTTATGAAACTAAATCCCCCTCACCGCAAAAAAAAAAAAGAGAATCCCTTTAATGTACTCGTCTTTTTTTTTTTTTTTAATTTATTTGACAGAGCACAAGCAGGGGGAACAGCAGGCAGAGGGAGAAGCAGACTCCCCGCTGAGCAGGGAGCCCCATGTGGGGCTCAATCCCAGGACCCTGGGATCATGACCTGAGCCAAAGGCAGACACTTTAACAACTGAGCCACCCAGGCACCCCCTTTTTTCTTTTTTTTAAAGATTTTATTTATTTATTTGTACTCCTACTTTCTTTTTCTTTTTCTTTTTCTTTTTTTTTTGTACTCTTATTCTCAAAAATACCAGATGTTCCTGGTTCCTGGATAGCCAAGTTGTATAATTTAATTTGGAATTTAGATAAAGTTTGAACAAATTTCAAAACTAGCATGAAAATTCATTTATTTAGGTTAACCTATTATATGCTCATAAACACTTGTTCCCCCAAACCGTTGTTGATTGGAAGTATTGGTGTGTATGGCTCATGTCAGGACACATGTAAAATACGGAAGTGAACCAACTAGAGTGCATTTAGAGAATTGAAAAATATGGGGTGTTCAAATGTCACAAGGAATGGTTGAAGGTATTGAGAAGCTTCCTTGAAAAGGAGAAGACAAGTAATCTTGAGACTTGTGTATTTTGTTTTGCACTGGAGGGCGAAACCAGGGAGATCAGGTTTCAGGGTTGCAAATACAGCTCCTTAATACAAGCAAGGGCTCTCTACCAACTTTGAATGTATGCATTATGGAAGTGGACTGCTTTACCAAGGACCTCAAAAGTGAAATGGGGATGGGGGAGTTTGTATGATTTAAAGATACTATTTGAAATGAAGAAAATGAATACATCATCTTAAATCCTTGCCATTAAAATGTTTAGGCATTTGTGCTAACAGGACAATTTTTGACTAAAGGAAATTACAGGGAAACGTGGATTTTTTGTTTTGCTTTTGGACAGTTTTTACTGATAAACTTTTTTTTAACAGACCTGACACTGTCTAAGGAAGGTGCTCTAAGAAGTTCAAGATCAAGGTTTCCAGAAACATGTCACTTGTCTGAGAACAGGAAATAAATGAAAATGTTAACTTATTAAATACTGGAGTTGGAACATAATATTTAAATACTAAAAGCTTTTATAAGTAGGCATTTGTTTTCAAGGATTACTTTTTGAAGGCTATTGGACAAATTCGACATAGAACTAGATTATTAAGTTTTCATTTTCCTCTTAAGACTTCCAAGGAGAGAAAAGTTAAAAAATTTAGATAAACCAATAGGAAGAAATCAATTCTACAGAAATTCTTAATTGAACAGTTTTGGTTTGAGATGAGTTATAGTGTCCAAGGTGGGGGGGCATTCTTTGATGTTTATATTCTGTGGTATTTGGATGTTAGTAAGACTGAAAGGCCATAGCTTGGACTTAGAATTACACTCTTGAGATTCTTTTTTTGTAGTTACAATATAAGGGAATCCAGCTTCAATTGGAGCTTTTCCTCTTGCCAGGCACATAGTAGGTGCTCAGTTACTAATTAGATGGAGTGTTCCCAGGAGGATCAATATCACTCTAAAATTAGCAATGGGGTCTAGTTGAGTCTGGCATCAAATATGCAGGAAATAATTCTATAGTATCTTTGCCAGTTCTTTTGAGGCCAAATCATTGTGAGACAAACAATGTTATGGCTTGGCTAAGAAGATAATTTTTATGATATCTTTTAATCAGGCTTCTTAGTTCTTACAGTTAAGTACTTTTTCAAACTACTCTGGTTCTCTTCCAAATTAGATAAGAGATTATGGATATGAAATAATTGGAAATACAATAATGAACATCAGGGCGCCTGGGTGGCTCAGTTGGTTAAGCGACTGCCTTCGGTTCAGGTCATGATCCCGGAGTCCTGAGATCAAGTACCACATCGGGCTCCCAGCTCAGCGGGGAGCCTGCTTATCCCTCTGATCCTCTCCCCTCATGCTGTTTCTCTCTCTCTCTCTCAAATAAATAAAATCTTTAAAAAAAAAAAAAATAATGAACATCAGCCATGGCACAGTTTTTAAGGTGTATTTGCCTCTCTAGGAAATAAGCCAGTAATTTTTTTTTTATTGTTTAAATGGTGGTTTTAATGAAAATGGCCCAAATCAATCAAATTAACATATTAAATACCTACTAGGGTTGATTTTTTTTTTAAGTGCATATAGAAACCACTCAAGCTTTAGGTACTATTAGTGGTAGAAATAACTGCTAATACATCGATTGTCCTTTGCCAGAAACTTTTACATTTTATAACCCATTTAAGTTTCATAACCACCCGGTGAGGGAGATACATCATTATCCCTGTGTTATAAGTAAAGAAACAGTTACAGGGAAATAGTATGCCTAAAGCCACATAACTTGTAAAGGGATGGGGTCTGTCAGTTATTCAAGCTCAGGTGGTTTGATTGCAGATATCATGCCCTTAGTAATTATATTTACAGCCTCTGTCCTATAGCTAATAAGACACAGAAGGGACAAAATTAACAAATATTATGCCCTAAAATGCTAAAAATAATACTGATACCTTAAAAATAGGTTTATATGTGGAAATATTCTACCAAACACAAATTATCTCAAATATTCAATGATGGTACTACTGTCCAACTGCAAGGAGACATACTCTTAGAAGTGTATTTTGGTAACATTTGACATGGGGTGTGTTTATGTGTCCATGTCCCTCTGTATGTTTGTATGGTCCATTGATATACATGCAGATATATGAATTCAGTCAGCTTCAGTGTAATAGCATAGTCCTCCCCTGGGAGAAAACTGCTCCCACCTAACTGTCCAGAGTAAAGACTACAGAATCTATATATTATACTTAGTTGTATTGTTTTTAAGGCATTAAAGCATCAAACATCATTGTCATCTCACTTAAACACACTGTGTCTCTGAAAGCTCATCAAAATCTAAGAAAAACACGACCTTTTGTAACTAAAAGGCTGCAAACAAACTATACAGTATAAATTGTGACTTGTTTTGGAGATTATCCCTAAGCTATCAGACACTGTTTTCTTAGTATTTCCTATCAAGTTTTTTTTCCCTATCAATTTAAAGAATTGGACTTCTGGCAGGGCTTAATAATAAACTTCATTCTGTCTCAGAGCAATTCCAGCAAATCCTTACTTAGCATTTAGAAATATTCTCAGGTATTAGAAGGGCAACCTCCTCCCAGCCTGTCCACATACACGCACAGAAAATTAATAACTCCTTTTTCTGTACCATCATCCTTATAATAGTTTCATTAGTGTTTATGTTACATCATACTGATTATTTCCTTATTTCTCTGCTGTTGGGCTGATAGCCTAACACGCTTGAGCCCAGAGACTATATCTTAACTCTGCTCATTTATGACTAATGTAGTAAATAGAATTGATGACCTCACATAGCGCTAAATAATATGTTAGTTCCTTTATTATACAATACATTGATACCAATATTAATATGGCTGCTCAAAGCAACTCACTAGTCAGCTAGACATTAGATCTTGCTTTTCGGTGGAATTCTCCCAAGCTCAACTAGGTCAAATCCATCTATAGGCCACCAGTATCACAATTTCACTAAAGGATCAGAAGGAAAAGATAAATTAGAAACATGAAATAGTGTTTGCCAGGTAATATAGTTTTATATGTGAAGTATGTCTGTGTAAGGGCTCTATTTCTCATTGAGATGAGGTACTAGTTAGGAATAAAGAATTTCACAGCATATTTTATCTCATAGGTAACAGACAAGAAAAACTTTGACAATATATCTGATGTAAGTCTTAAGAAAAATTGTCCCTAGCAGGCTGAAATGGATTCTCAGATGTTCTTGCTCAGATTTTACAAGAAAGCACTATGGAGGTCAGAATTTCAGTTAGCTTTTCTACCACTGCAAGATTCAGAGTTTGAAATATTAAGTACTTTAAAAAGTATTAAAATTATTTAATGGTCATTTTTTTCACTTCATTGATATCTGAATCACCTATAGTTGATTGCTTAAGACAGCTTTAAAATCCAAGTCAACCTTGCTTCAGCCAATGAATTCATACAAGCTTGTATGTAAGAATCCGACCAAAACAGCCAAATCAAGAAACTTTGTCTTTACCACATCAAGAACTAGATGTTTTCACCTGCATCTTTACCTGACATCTGGGTGTGACTCCTTTACCTAGCACTGCATTTGTGTTCTTGCTGATCTCCCAAACCCTGCCTGCCTGAACCCCACAGTACCCAGCCTCTGAATCCTATCTACCTAAATCTATGACTCAGATGCTTTGCTTTGCTCTGCATTGGGAAATCTTCTGGCTTCTGGGCTCTACTTTTGTTTGGGAGACCCAAGTATATTCCCAAACTAACTGAAGCTCATAATACCTTGCTTGCTGTACATAGCCTCTTGAATAGATTTCACATGGTAGTCTC
This sequence comes from Halichoerus grypus, assembly GCF_964656455.1. Lineage (NCBI taxonomy): Eukaryota > Metazoa > Chordata > Mammalia > Carnivora > Phocidae > Halichoerus > Halichoerus grypus. The sequence goes on along the minus strand of NC_135715.1, from coordinate 59,100,083 downwards.
TGTTGCTCTTCATAGTTAAGTCCTCCCAAACAAGACCTACCTTGTCAAATATTTGGGTGTTTTATAGTTAAATGAATTCCTGATAATTCATTTAATTTGATAATTTACCTGACACATTTGCTACTCTAAAATTACTTTTAATAACTTTTCTAAAATTAGCTGCTCACTTCCAGAGAATACTCAATATCCTAATTTTTAGACAAGTAAAAAGCCTGAGATATCATTGTGTTACAATAGGGTTTTGATAGCAAGATTCTAAATACAACACATGGCACAAAGAAAGCATAAGAATGATAAAATTATAACCTTGTCTTCAATCCAGGCCTGTATATAGTAACCCCCCGCCCTTATCCGTGGGGGATATGTTCCAAGACTCCCAGTGGATGTGTGGAAACCACAGATAGTATTGAATCCTATACATACTATGTTTTTCCTATATATACTATGTTTTTCATATATATACACACACATTCACATTCATATATATGTATATATATACACACACCCTCATGGTAGAGTCTAATTTGTAAATTAGGTACAGTAAGAGATTAATAACAATAGCTATAATAAAATGGAACTATTATAACAATATACTGTAATAAGTTATGTGAATGTGGTCTCTCAAAATACCTTGTATTGTACTTTCCTTTGTGATGATGTGAGATGATAAAATCCTTATGTGATGAGATGAAGTGAGGTCAATGATGTAGGCATTGTGACGTAGCATTAAGCTACTGTAGATCTGATGATTCATTAGAAGGGGGATCATCTTCTGGAGTGTGGTAGACAGCAGGTAACTGAAACCATGGAAAGCAAACTCAAGGATAAGGGGGACTACTGTAATTAGTAGCCATGGAGAGGTCTAAAGTGGCTGGAAACTACTTTTTCTGGCTAAGTTTACTTTTCATCTTGTTTCATTTCCTGTCTTAGTATGATAATCTTTATGTGAAATTGTACTGTTTGCATTTTTATAATTTTAATTTATTCATGCATGGACTGTATAGTTTTACAGTTTGTGATAGCTGATGTTATTTCAAGTAACAAAATTTCCTTACACGTATAAGGACAACATTAAAATTAAGCTGAAAACATATCTCACATACTAGATACCCAGTAAGCATTTAATTAATATTGAATAAATAAATCTGATTTATTTCTCATGGGAGTTTTAAAAGGTAAGTCAGAATTTTTAGAATTCTGTTATCAACAAATCATCTTATAATTTTAGAACCTTCTCTGCGCATTCAAAATTTTTACTTTTAGTAGTCAATATTTTTGTATTTAATTTCTTACGGTTGAAAAGATGAATGTTCTAGAAATAGTAAAATGAATTTTTTAGATTAATTCTTTTTAGACTATGCTTTTGGTTCTCTTGCTTCTATAGAAAATAATTTAAGCATCCCTAAAGAAATAGAATTAGTATTCATTTGAGAATTCATTTAAGAATTAGGAATAATCTGGAAAATCAGCTAATATAAATTAGAAATGAAAATATTCATTACATTGATGATTCTAGACATGCAAATCTGTAAGTTATTTTCTATGATTTTGTCTTTATTTTTAAGGTCTCAGACAATAAAACTTCCATCAGTTCATTCTCATTTAGTAATGCGTGTACAGCTATTCATTCATCCAACAAGTCACTTTGTTCAGAGGCACTTGCCTGTGATACCAGTCTCTTCAATGTCATCAAGATGCCATTTTATTCAGATAACAGTTGAGCATGTAAAAAAAACTAAAGATTTCCCACTGGTTTAGAAGACCATGAAATGAAGCAGAGCAAAATGTTATAATGGAATATAATAAATTCATATTTGTGAATATTATGCTAAAGAAGTGTTTAGGTAGCTTGGTCACTTTGCCAGAGGATTGACAATGTAAACAGAAGCTTAAACTCTTCCTATTGCCGGGCCCCAGGCCCGCCCGCTCGCGTCCACATTTTTTAAAAAAATACAATATCTAATGGTTATGAAGACCACATGGCCGAAGACTGCAGGGATGATATCAGGAGAAGGAATTTAATTGTCAACTACCTCCCTCAGAACATGACCCAGGATGAGTTGCGGAGTCTGTTCAGCAGTATCGGTGAAGTCGAATCTGCAAAACTCATTCGGGATAAAGTAGCAGGGCACAGCTTGGGCTACGGCTTTGTGAATTACGTGACTGCCAAGGATGCGGAGAGAGCAATCAACACCCTGAATGGCCTGCGGCTCCAGTCAAAAACCATTAAGGTGTCGTACGCTCGCCCGAGCTCAGAGGTCATCGAAGACGCCAACCTGTACATCAGCGGGTTCCCGCGGACCATGACCCAGAAGGACATGGAGGACATGCTCTCTCGGTTCGGGCGAATCAACTCCCGGGTCCTTGTGGATCAGACCACAGGTGTGTCCGGAGGGGTTGCGTTTATCCGGTTTGACAAACGGTCGGAGGCAGAAGAGGCAATTACTAGTTTCAGTGGTCATAAACCCCCAGGTTCCTCCGAGCCCATTACAGTGACGTTTGCAGCCAGCCCCAACCAGAACAAAAACGTGGCGCTGCTCTCCCAGCTGTACCACTCGCCCGCCAGACGGTTCGGAGGCCGCATTCACCACCAGGCGCAGAGATTCAGGTTCTCACCTATGGGTGTAGATCACATGAGTGGGCTTTCTGTGTCAACGTCCCGGGCAACGCATCTTCGGGCTGGTGCATCTTCATCTACAACCTCGGGCAGGACGCCGATGAGGGGATCCTCTGGCAAATGTTTGGCCCCTTTGGGGCAGTGACCAATGTGAAATGATTCGCGACTTCAACACCAACAAGTGCAAAGGCTTTGGCTTTGTGACTATGACAAATGATGAAGAAGCCGCCATGGCCATAGCGAGTCTGAACGGCTACCGCCTGGGGGACAAAATCTTAGAGGTTTTCTTCAAAACCAATAAGTCCCACAAATAACTCGCTCATGCTTTTTTTTTTCTTTTGTACGGAATAGATAATTAAGAGTGAAGAAGTTGGGGGAAAAAAAAACGTTAAGTGTGGTCATATTCAAATATTTAAAAATTGGCTGTGGTACTACTGGTTAGTTATGTGACCTTAATTAAATAAGTTGCTATCTCTCTCCAGTCCTCCGTTTAAAATTGTAAGAGATTGAATTTGGCTCTGTCTTGTCCCATATTTTTAAAACCCTAAACAAAGTCAGCCTCCAATATATCCATTTTGCAAATAATTCTTTATATTGACATATTACAAAAGCAAAGGAAAAAAGTTAAATCTTGTAGATTTATGTGGAAATTTTAATATCACCTTAGAATTTTGGAAATTATATGTTTAACTTTGCCATTATAGAAAAAAGTGCTAGATTTGTTTCTCCTACCCTTCGTCAAACCAACACCTTGACTCTGTGAGATACAGTCAAAAAAAGAAAAACAATCCCCACTGGAACTTAGAGAAGGAGAAGCACTTGCTGCACTGTAAATGAAAAATAATGATAAAATTTTTAAAGTTATTCAGATAAAGCATTTAATTGAATTAATGGGACAATATGGAGTACTAGATGATTTAGTTAACTGAAGTTTACAATTACCCTAAACTTTTGTTTGAATATTTTCTAAAACATAAAAAATTACAATATTTTAGTATATTGTCTAATCTTAGTATTGTTAAATTTTATGAGTAAGGAGTGATCAAGTCATATATTCTGTAATAATAGGTATAGAAGTTTTAAGAATTATGTTCAATGTGGTTTTTTTGTTTGTTTTTTAAAGATTTTATTTATTTATTTGACAGAGAGAGCGAGAGAGCACAAGCAGGGAGAACAGTAGAGGGAGAGGGAGAAGCAGGCTCCCCGCCAAGCAGGGAGCCCGATGTGGGGCTCGATCCCAGGACCCTGAGATCATGACCTGAGCCGAAGGCAGACGCTTAACCATCTGAGCCACCCAGGCACCCCTATGTTCAATGTGTTTTAAGCCATATAACCCAGAGGGTATTTGATTACAGGTTTTTCGTTTCGTTTTTTTTTTTTTTAAGATTTTATTTATTTATTTGACAGAGAGACAGCGAGAGAGGGAACACAAGCAGGGGGAGTGGGAGAGGGAGAAGCAGGCCTCCCGCGGAGCGGGGAGCCGATACGGGGCTCGATCCCAGGACCCCGGGATCATGACCCAAGCTGAAGACAGATGCTTAACGAATGAGCCACCCAGGCGCCCCTGCAGTTTTTTTCTTGAGGTAGAGTACAAGAGACTAATTCAGATTAACTAAGGATTCGATTTGAAGAATTCCAATTTCCTTTAAGCAAAATTTCACTTTATTTCAAGCTGAACATTATTGTATTCATGATTTGATAACACACTATAAGATGTACATTCTAAAGGATTTTAATTATAAAACTTTCAGTTATAATCTGTTGCTTGTAAGCAAGGTCATATATTTGTATATCTCTCCTACTGTCAGAAATTGGATCAGAAGGGATTGGATTACCAAGAATGGCCGCTGGGTTTTTTTTTTTTGGTTTTTTTTTTAATATTTTTTTTTAAAGATTTTATTTATTTATTTGAGAGAGAGAGAGCACAAGAGGGGGGAGCGGGAGAGGGAGAAGCAGACTCCCTGCTGAGCAGGTAGCCCGCTGCGGGACTCAATCCTGGGACTCCAGGATCATGACCTGAGCAGAAGGCAGTCGCTTAACCAACTGAGCCACCCAGGCGCCCTGGCCGCTGGTTTTGATCATGGTTATGTACATGTGGTAGAGTAGGACAGTTTTATTAATATGCAAATCTATTTTTGAATAGTGTGAAAATCTGAGTTGGTTGTAATTTGAGGCCTCAAATTCTATAAATGAGAGTAAATATAATTTTGAGTCATCAACAATAGTTACTAAACGCTACTTTAAAATTTTTTAAATGTTGGGGTGCCTGGCTGGTTGAGTCAGTACAGCATGCAAATCTTGATCTTGGAGTCATGAGTTCAAGCCCCACATGTGGCATAGAGTTTACTTTAAAAATTTTTTTTAATTTTTAAAAATTTGTTAGCATTTTTCATGTGATTTTTAAGGGCCTATTCAATGCCCACTATAGTCCTAAAAAGATTGTCACTGTCAGCAAAGAACTTTTAGCCTAGATGGAAATATTATACTCACATAAAAGAAACAACTAGAAAATATTGTAGTGTAAATTCTATCAGGCAGACTTGAAGTTCAGTAGAAGCTCAAAGAAAATGTGGACTTAGACTCATCAAAGGAGACTTCTTAGGTGGAAGATGAGCTGGGCTTAAAGAATAGGTAGAATTAATTCAATGAAGTGAAGAAATCCTGAACTTTCAAGTTCAGGAAACATGAGTCAAGGCATCATCAAGTAGGAAGGAATAACACATATACTAGATCAAAAACAGAGACTGGTACTGGGGAATAGGTAGGGAAATGAATGTAACCATGTTTGAGATTCTTTTCTTTTGCCTAAAGTGCCCTAATTTCTAATAGAAAAAAACAAGAGTATTTGGATTGCCTGCGACCCTTTGAGAGCCAAAATGTGATGATTTGAAGGGGAGATAAAAACACAATTGGAAGGAAATCTAGGATTAAATTAGACAAGTTTACCCTAAATATTAGGGGGTCTATGGATTTTAACTCAGCAAATCAAGTGAGAAATCTTGAGGGGAAAGGATTTCATAGCCAATATTTTACTACCAGGGATATTTTTTGTTCCAGGTAAGATTGATCTTAATTCTATGAGAATGATTGTGAATTAATACCAAAGTACTGTTAAGCCAAATAGAAATACTCCTTTTCCAAATGCCTCTCTAATTTGCATCTAAGCCTTAGCTCAAGTTGTTTACTGTTAGAGTGTCCTTTCCCTCATCTTCACGTGTCTAAATCTTCTCAGGCTATTTACTCCTTGCATTAAATTTTCCCAGTTCATCTTTCCTCCTCAGCCAGAAATGCCATTTCTCTCTTTTGTGCTCTGACCTGACTTAGAACAATTAATAGATCCTGCTTTATAGACAGGGATTATCTTAACTCTTTATTGTATACTCCACAAACTTAACATAGTGGGTGCTTGATGAATGGCAATTGATTGCTGAAAATCAGCAATAATATCTTTATGATAAATATATTCTAGAAAGGCTGAATACCAGCTAGATAAATACAGAAATGCCTAGGCTCCTTCCTGGTAATTTAAAAAGTTCTCCACCTTTTACTATGTTTACAGGGCTCCTTTGATTCTTTGCTACCTACTGACAATCATGCCTCAAGTCTTATTTATCTTAAAATGTCCTTTTTAAAAATTTTTTAATCAAAGCTGAAACCTGTGGGTAGGTTTATGAACAGTTAGAAGGCCCATGAAATTTCAGTATCCCTCTGGAGGGCCATTGGTAATCTAATTGATCATCTAAAGCTTGTCAGTGAAGTATAGTTTGTTTTCTGTTGGCCTTTATTTGTGTGTCTCTGAGGAGATGGAGATGATAGAATGAAAACTACTTATATTTAAAAATGCTTTTCAAGAAACACCATTACCATAATCATAAAAAAACAAATGTCTTGAGCATCTCCTGTGATTCTTTGAAGTGTATCTTTAAAGTAAATGGTATGCTTCTGAATCCCTCTGCTTACTGGAACCACCTCATTGAGTGAAATAGGTTTTCTAATTTTCTTGGATGATTGTGTAAAAGGCTATCCACATCACACCAATGAAAGCTTTTTTTTTTTTTGAAGCTCTACACCCATCACGGGGCTTGAACTCAGACCCTGAAATCAAGAGTCTTGTGCTCTACCGACGGAGCCAGCCAGTCGCACCCCAGAGAAAGCTTTTAGAAATCTAAGACAAAACTGTGGCTCAAATATGTAGCATTTGTTTTCTGCTAGGACATTTAAATCATATTTATAACGTGATAAGGATTTATTTTATGTACCCTTAGAGCTTTTATATAAAATATGATATTTATGTCTTTTTCAGAACCTGTATGTAAATTGCATTTTTTGAAAGATCTGTTGTTGCTGTTGAGTTTGATCTGGCTTTGAGGGTGGCTGATTTGTTATATTTAACATTTAACCAAAAGCCAGGATTTCAACCAGCAAATAAATAATGGTTTATATGGCAAAGCAGTTTCCCCTCTATATTGATTTGCTTTATGACCTGTTTTCTAGGCATGTATTTTGACACCACCACCGCCTCCACTCCAAAGGTGAGAACTGACTAGTGCATGTGTACCTAGACCATGTGGAGAAAGGACTGAGACTGGAAACAGAAAACAGACATTGTATAGAGCAGAGTACCTGACAACAGCTCACTCTAGTCAAGGGCAATAAATGCCACACAAGATGATCTCTCATCACAAAACTGTAAGTAAATTTGGGGAAGTACAGGGGAATTGGACCGTTGTTCCTGCTGATTCAATTAAAAAAAAGTCTTCATTTTATAATTTGTGGCCTGTATGCTGTAAATTAAGATGTACTGAACTGTTAAATAGTGGACTTTCCTAGTTTGTTGATAAGAATTTAAGGCAAAAGAAAGTGCAATATTCCCTGAAAAGTAAACTTGGGACCTTTGCCTTGAGACCTGAGGCAAAGGTTACATGAACTTGAATAACTGGGTTAAAACTAAGTAATTGGGCCTTTGCCTGGAAAACAAATTAGAGAACTTTAATCTTGAAATAGCATGGAATAGGGAGACATTAGGGCCTCTTCCAACAAAATAATGGAAGCTGACAAAGTAATGGAATTTTTGGAAATTAAATATAGCAATACTATATACTATATAGAGAAGGATTCTAAGATATAAACTCTGGTGGCAAAGAAACTGGGCATGTGACTGTTACAGTAATCTAGGAGTAAAGAAAACCTGAACAGAATAATAGCATTGAGAATGGAGATGAAATAATAAATTTAAGATATTTCAAAAAAAAATTGTAGAACACCATGATGAGTTGGATAAAAGGATGGTGTCAAAAATTATGTTTTCTATACTGGAAGACAATGGCAGTATCACTGAAAGAGGACAGTTAAGAGAAGTGAATGTGAGAAGGAAAGATGTTGTGTCCCGTTTTGGTAACATTGAATTTGAGATAATATCTAGGCATTCCATTTGAAATCCTTTAATTAAAGATCACTGAGTATACAGAAGGGGAATTCTATGTAAAAGTCAGGCTGGAAAGGTAAATTTGTCAGTTATCCTCATAAAGCTGATAAGAGTAGACAAGTGAACTGAAACTGTTAAGGACAATAGATCCCTTTCTTTTATTTATTTATTTATTTTTTTAAGATTTATTTATTAGAGGCACCTGGGTGGCTCAGTCAGTTAAGCCATCTGCCTTCAGCTCAGGTCATGATCCCACGGTCCTGGGATCGAGCCCCACGTCGGGCTCCCTGATCAACAAGAAGCCTGTTTCTCCCTCTGCCTGCCACTCCCCCTGCTTGTGCTCCCTCTCTATGACAAATAAATAAATAAAATCTTAAAAAAAAAAAAAGATTTATTAGAAAGAGAGCATGCACATGGGTGTGCGAGTATGCAGGCAGGGGGGAGGGACAAAGGGAGAGAATCTCAAGAAGACTTCCCGCTGAGCATGAGCCCCATTGAGGGCTTGATCTCAAAACCCTGAGATCATGACCTGAGTTGAAATCAAGAGTCCAATGCTTTACTGACTGAGCCACCCAGGCACCCCAATCCCTTTCTTTTAAAAAGAAATATGTAACACACAAATTTACATAAATAAATTGTTTGATTAGGTATGTAATCTTAAATAAACATTTCCAAAAATCAACTCTCTTTTTTCCTTAGACTGTGATATCCCAAGCTTATGCCTGTAAGAAAATCCCTACACTTATATTAGTTATGAGCATCAATGACTAATGTGTGTTAATATTCTTGAACTTACCTTCACGTCTATTAATAAAACAGAGATCTTTCCCAGTATTAGATTGAGGGAATGAAATTGAGAACTTAAAGTTCAAATGATTCAGTCAGTTAAAACTTTATAAAATTGACATGGCTTTAATTTCTCAAATGGAAAGGCAGGTAATTGAATTGTGGGAAATGTGCTGGTCTCCAGTTTCAAGAAACAGTACAGCACAAAGACCTGGCATTCTGGCTGAAGAGCTATAATAATAAACAGAAATTTGAAAACCAGGAAGACAAGTTTTCCAAATGTGCAGTTGTGGCATTTCAAAAGAGATAATAACAAGAAATTCTAGAAGATGGCCAAAAATAGGTTTAGATAACTGAGATTCCTTATATGAATACTTGTTTTTGATGGAGAAACACAGTTAAGCAGAAATGAAGGTTCTATCTAAGAGGCCTGTGACTTACTTCTTCTCACTCTAAATCAGGTTTGCTTCTGAAAAAAAGTGTTAGCCAGAACAAATCAAACAGGGATTCAGTAAATTGTAGCCAGGAATTTAAAAGTGGCCAAAGGGGGAAAAATTTAATTGAAAGCAAATATTTTGTTTTTCTAGGAGCTAAACCTTGTGTTGTAGGATTTCTATTTAGAATGTCCAAGTATCTTGCTCTGTTTACCTAGTTACTACTTGCTGTGAAAAATAGCCACCTTCATGAGACAGAAATTCCACATTATTCTACATCTTGAATTGATTTTTTTAATATATATTCCATTTTAATGATATGTAAGGAAACCTAAAATGTTAATCTATGCTTCCAAAATAGCATTTAAAAAACTCAGTAATATGTCTTCTGGATATACCAGCATCTTTTAGACCATTTCACCTCAATCCTTGAATCATTTGATTAATCAAAATTCAGTAAACCTAGGACTTCAAATCAGGTTATCCAGAACTGGGAACATTTTTTTCCCTATTTCTTTCCTAGTTTCATCTGACTTATATGCCTGGTCTGATGACTTCTATCTTTTTAAGACTCCTAAATTGTGGAGGTAAGTCAAGATTTAATATCAATTATGGTCATATAACATTCATTCTGAACTTGTATTCCCTTAACATTTCTTTAATTACTAAGCATTCTTGTAGCATTGCATTTTTATTAACAAATAATGTAAATTCCAATTTTGGCTGGACTGTTTTACTCTGATTAAATGTGTAATTTTGTGTAACTTTCAACTAGTTAGTATTCCTATATACATCTATATTTTCATCTTATTTTGTATGCTCAAGTAATAGCATACAAAATAAGATTTTTTTAAGATTTTATTTATTTATTTGAGAGAGAGCGCACGAGCAAAAGTGGGGTTAGGGGCAGAGGGAGAGGAAGAGGGAGAAGCAGACTCCCCACTGAGCAGGGAACCTGGACACGGGGCTTGATCCCAGGACCCTGAGGTCATGACCTGAATTGAACACAGACGCTTAACCTACTGAGCCACCCACGCGTCCTACCCAAGTAAACTTCTAATAGAAAAATACCATGGGATTTTTTTTCTGTAAGAGTCTTTAGCTTGAATCAGTTCCTTCAGACTCTTTACATAAAGTGTCATCCATCTTTGAATCTACTATAATACTTGTTTTTCCAAGTGCCTATTCACTGAGACTACAGTGTTCCAAATTGTTCAGTTCAGTTCAGTTGAGACCATTAGATGCCCAGCGCTTTGGGGGGAGTATACAGATCAGTATAAAGCACAATCCCAGTCCTCATCTTAAAAGAACTCATAGAAGCTCAGACATTGCAGCCAGACTTTCTTGGGGTGTCTTACTACAAGAAGAGTAAGACAAACTTCTCCTATTTGGCTTCCAACTTGGGAACCCAAAGAAATTCAGATTCTTACTGGAATGTGAAATAAGGGAGAGTGACGTGAAATAGAAACACTTGGTTTGGGGTGTGTTTTACTCAACTGATAAGAGTAAAAAGCCACTTTAAAATAATGATTTCTGGGGGGGGCCTGGGTGGCTCAGTCACTTAAGTGTCTGCCTTCTGCTCAGGTCATGATCTCAGGGTCCTGGGATCTAGCCCTGCTTAGGGCTCCCTCTCCCTCTGCCATTCCCCCTGTTTGTGCTCTCTTTCTCAAATAAATAAATAAAATCTTAAAAAAAAAATAATGATTTCTGGATTTGAGGTATTGGTATGAAATGTGAAGGTGCAGAATGCTGCCTATCTAAAATTTCTGTATAATTAGACAAATCTTAGGCACATTTTAGTTCAGGGAGCAAAGTCCTATTTATTTTGCTGTGTGTTGTTGCCCTTTTATTCTGTGCCATGCTTAATACTTATTTCCCATTTACTATGTAAGGTGTTAGCTTTTTAGCCATTAAAAGATTTTTGTGGTTGGATCTATCTCATAGTTTAGGTAAATATTAAGGCATTTCCTAAGCTTAATATTTATGACATAATGAGTTTTTTGGTGATATTTTTACAGAAATTTTCACCTCTAATAGGTCTGATAGAAGGCCTAATAATTCTTGAAGTGTAGTTCTGTGGCAAAGCTAGTGAGTTAATTATGGCTTTTACTAGGTCATTGGTATTCTAGAAATCTAAGTATTTTTAGTAATACATTTTCATGTCAACTCTATTTCTTGAACTTTGTTTGAAACACTAAGTTTGATGTCACATTATTCTCTTCCATGCGTTCTTTGGTGCCAGGAAAGTAATAAAATTTCCTAAATTTATTTTTAAAAATTCCCTCATAGTGGTTCTTCTGCATTGCTAAACTTGCTGGTAACGAGTCAACTTCCCCAGCACAGAGGAAAAATAACAGTAGAATATGGGAGATTTAGAGTGCTCTAAGCAAGTCTTTTGTTATCCCAGCAAGGTTTCTGGTGATGTGACCATTTCTATTATTTGTGATAGAGAACCAATACAAAAACTTATAAAGCAAAACTGAAGTTTATCAGATGTTAGCAGTATAGAAGATAAATTTGAAATAGCTTATGATTCCCTAAACCATATATTATTTCTCTAGCTGCTTTCCTTTGACCATTTTATGTTATTTTGGGATCCTGATTTCAGATATATTTTGAAAGCAGCCCAAATTAATTCCAACTTTACCATAACCTAAGAACTCTTTGTAATTATGACTTGTATATTAAATTCAAGAGTAAATTTCAACATTAGATCTCCTTTTTAGAAAATCTTTTTAGGGACAACTTCCAGTCACTTATAAGGTAAATTATTGAGGTTCAAAATAAGCTAAGATATTTAGTGCCTTATCCAAATGAAACTGTGGGGGATGGAGAAAAGCTAAAATAAACATAACAGAAGTGGGAGAATAGGGGAGACCCAACTACTAATGGTCCTGTTAAGGACTGACAGACTTTAATGTATCGTTGTGATGATCCATATTTATATATATGAAATGGATTGATAGGTGCATATGATTTGATAGAAGGTTTTCAGAGTGGTTTGCCCAAGACAAGCTTCTGCCATTATTTTCTTATAATTTAAAATAACACTGACAAATCACTTCAGTCAAGAAGTTAAGAGTTAAGTGATACCCGTATGAAAATGTTAAAGTTTTTTTTTTTTTCTAAAGCAGGCAAGAGTTTTTAATTTGCCTGTGGTGCATCTAATATATCCCTGTTTTCTTCAAACTACATTTGCCTGCCCCCCTTTCTAAAACAAGACTTTATTTTTTGCATATCTTGATATCCCAGTGACAATGTCCCACTCTATTTTAGAGTAAACACAAAAGGCTTACTGAGATGATCTTGACAGATGTGTCTCCAGATGCAATAATCTCTAAAATATTTACTAAAATAAGAAACTCAATCTACTCTGAAAGTACACTTTCCCTAATGAATAATATATTTTTTAAATTGGAATATTCTATCTCCTTCTAAAAACCTCTGCATTGTGAACTCATAACTTTTGAGAAACTAATAATAATACTTGTTATTCTGATTAAACCCATTGTCAATGTTATGAATTGTTTTTGTGAAAAAACTCTAGAAAGGAAGGCATTGTTTGTTCCTTGCAGTATATCCGATGTCTAAAATAGTATTTGGCACACAGTAGATGTCAATAAATATTTACTGAGTGAATGAATGAATGTCATATATATTATGTTTCCATAGGTAATATGTTTCTATTAACACATTAAAAAGAATATTTTATTTCTCAAGTCAAAGTAGTTTTGTGCAAGTATGAATGACTGAGAATATATTAACATTAATTTATTTTAAAGATATTATTTATTTGAGAGAGAAAGAGTGAGTGACAGAGAGCACAAGCAGGGGAAGCAGCAGACAGAGGGAGAAGCAGGCTCCCCGCTGAGCAAGGAGCCCAATGCGGGACTCAATCCCAGCACCCTGGGATCATGACCTGAGCCGAAGACAGATGCTTAACCAACTGAGCCACCCAGGCATCCCCTAACAGTAGTTTAAACATTTCCTGTCTTATTATTTGCCAACCTGTTACAATATTTTTTGTTCCAGTATTTTTTAACCAGTTACCAGTTTTTTAATAATCTTATCAGCAAAGCTCTATACAGAATTAAACAGTGTTGCATATGTAACCATGGCAACTATATCCAGCTAGTTAAATCACAAAATGTCAAAAACTTACCAGAATAGAAATATTGTGCCCTAGAATATGGTGCTAGCAAGGGAACCAAACACATCATCCCCAAAATTAATATGACACACTAAAACAACTAAACTGGCTTTTTTGCAGAAAAGAGGGGATAAGTGCCACCAAAAACAAAATACTTATTCATAGGGCTTTTTTGGGGTCATTATTTTCAACTGCTAACCTTGACATTACTAATCTTGAAGTATTTTGCACTTACATTATAGATAACCTGTTGAGATACTGTTAGGAAATTTTAAAAATATTTATTTCTTCTCTACAACCTAGTGCACAAATCTATAATTGGTAGAAATTTATGGAATGCAAATTCTTTACTAAGTGGAGGGCTTTCACAGGAAAAGTAGTAGATTAACATTTGTATCAATATAAGATAATAGTCCATACTATGCCATTATAGTCCTCCTAAAATCCCTTCCCTCTCCTCCCCCACACACACATACACACAGTCTTTCAGGTGTATCTTCTTCCTTTCTTTTTTTTAAATAGATAATATATCTACATGATCTGGTGAAAGTAAATCTTCCTTCCACACCAAACCCCACTCACCCTGTTCCCTTCTACACAGGTGACCCGTATCTTTGCTGAAAATTCTATGTGTGTTTAAGAAAATGAGTATGTTTCCACAACTGGAAACTATACACACATACACACATATATAATGGAAATATATTTTCCCACTTTATACATTGTTCTGCACCTTGCTTTTTTTCCACTTACAAATATTTGACAATCTTTCCTTAGTTTGTAAACTGTTGCCCTATTCTTCTTTAAGGGCTGCATAGTATTTCATTGTGTGAACCATAATTTACCCATTCCCTATTGATGAACTTTGAGTTTATTTCTAATCTTTTGCTGTTAGATGATGTACTTTCTCTCTTGAATATGAGCTCTTTGAGAATAAGAATTTTTGTCTTACTCATCTTTTAATCCTGAAAACCTAGTATGGTGTCTAACAAATGTTTAACATACGTCTTTGAATGAATTAATTGTACTTTTTAAAAAGGTACTCAGCTGCTTCCATGCAGGTTTTTAACCCTGCTGTGTGTTTGGTGCTCTTTGACTTAATGTTTCCTTTTCTAGGTGTTTATTCTGGTGTTCAAAATGACACATATATATGAGGAATTCCTAAAAGAGGAATCACTAAGTCATAGTATATGTATATTTTAAATGTTAGGAGAGGTTATTCAGAAGCTTTTCACCAAATGTAGGTGCTAATTAGTAACAGTTATCCTCTCACCAAATGTTTAGTAGTGCTTTCCACATAGTAGTGTTAAAACCGTTGAGTGGATTGAGCTCACATTCAAGTGAAAAAAGTTTGTTTTTATGATGGCATATAAGTCTATACAGAGGAAAGGGCTGATTAATATGCCTGGGAAAAGAGGAAAACAAGGCCTCACCCTCACAGAAGAGGTACAATTCAAAGCAGGCCACCAATCTTTTTTCTTCAACATCATCATCGCCATCACGAACAGTTATTGGTGTCTACTATGTGCCAGACAGTGTGTTGAGTACTTTACATTATCTCCTTTTATTTTCACATATCCTATAAAGAGATACATTATCCCCATTTGATAGATGAAGAAGTTGAGGCACAGAGAGCTTAAATGACTTGCCCAAGTCATATAAGTAGTAACTGATTAAGTTGGGATACGAAATCAAGGAGTCTGATTCCAGAACCCATTCTTGAGAGCTGTGTAAGTGTTCATGAAGAAAAGAAAGGGAAAGAGGCATTGAAGGTAGAAGGAACATGTGCCAAAGCACCGAGTGCACAGTGTTATTTAGAGAGCAGGAAGCAGTTAGTGTGGCTTAAGCACCGCTGAGGTATGGTTGCCAGAGATGGCATACTAGGAGACAAGGCCAGAAGTTGAAATGAGTACATATATGACTAACATACATGCCATAAATATGGAATTTCCACAAGAAAATTTCTCTTTACTCTAAAAGGGAACAGGAACCTCATTTCTTTTTCTGAGATTGCTCTGACATGATGGTAGTCTCTGGTTTCAGTGTTTTGTTCATGGTGAGAGCTTCAGGCTTTTTTAGCCTTTCAAAGCTATAGCATTCACTTTTGTCTTCAGAGAATAATGTTCTAGCGCTGACTAGGTGGAAGCCTTCCATTAATAAAGTGTCGATTAGTATCCCGAGGACATTAGTTCCGTTGGCCAATTTTCGGTTATCAGGTTTTATAGAAACATACCTAGGACACACAACAGATGTTTGATTATAAAGCATCCCTTTAATAACTAGCAAAACGAAACACATCGATTTGACTTATAACCTCAAATAAAGGCATCATACCATTTTTGATCAGATTTTTTTTGAGACTTCATTTATAAATCCAAATTAGTAATTTCAGAGTATTGAAAATAAAGACCTTCCTGTGATCTCCAAAGTCACTTAAATCCACATTTAGGAATATAACCAACACTGATGAATTTTCATGGAGAAATTATTTTCTGGAGCAAACAATTTGATTAAACAAATTAGCTTAACTTTTTATATAATTTAACAACTTCTAATTTTTGTTTTCAATTTACTAAATATTATTTTAATCAGCTTAATTAAATGAATTGACAATCATTTTAATGAATATTTTATACATTTAGTTTCCCCTCCTAGATCTAATTCTACCCATTATTAGCACTGACATTACAAATTTTTTCTTATTTCTATCAAATACATTTTTTCAGGTACAATTTTGCAGATAAAAAATGTCAAGATTTTATTGTCAATTTTTACTCAATAACTATCCATTGTTAAAGAGTAAAGCACGGGGTCAAAAGGCCTCTGGAGTAAAAATGACAAAACTTTGTATTTCCTAGGAGATTCTATAGAACCAATACACATAGTTCAGGAAGAAAGCCAACCTGAACTTTTCAGATTGGCTGTATGTTAGTTTTAATAATGTCAACATAACATGTCCACATAGATATAGCTATATTACCCCTTTAAATACCATCAAGGATATTTTTATGTCTTTGAGTCCTCTCACCATTTGTTTATGAGATGTGAAGAAAAGACTAACTTACTTCCAGAAAGCAACCTAAATTCTCTGTAGTTTTATGGCATAAAAAAAGCCTTTACGACATCCTTTGCCTCCTTTTAACTATGATTAAAATAGAGTGGTTAATTGGGGCGCCTGTGTAGCTCAGTCGTTAAGCGTCTGCCTTAGGCTCAGGTCATGATCCCAGGGTCCTGGGATCGAGCCCCGCATCGGGCTCCCTGCTCGGTGGGAGGCCTGCTTCTCCCTCTCCCACTCCCCCTGCTTGTGTTCCCTCTCTTGCTGTGTCTCTCTGTCAAATAAATAAATAAAATCTTAAAAAAAAAAATAAGAAAAATAAAATAGAGTGGTTATTTTAGCTCACGTTTAGAAATTAATTCTAGGCAAAGAAAATACTGTAAGATTTATAGAAGTACAAAGTACATGTCAGAAAATGTTTATTATGTTTGATACAGCAAATTTTTCACATTAGGAGATCATTCCATCTAGTCCCAAACCCCAGATCTTGATTGTGTAGCCTAGAGACATTTATTAAAGAGAAGAAAATTATAGCACATCTCACATTAAGACACACTTGCAAGAAATCACTGAGCAATAGTACTTGATTCCTTAGGTGGTCAAATTAAGAAATGAAAGATTTTAAGGCAGAAGGAAAGGGTAGAAGAATGCATTGAGAAATAGAAAATCAAATCTTATTTTAAAAAAAGGCAACTACACTTTTCCATTTGATCCAATTTAAAAAGGAAAGGTCAGATAGAATAAAGGCTACCAAAGAGACTCTAGAATCCTATGACCATAACTTGAGCTTGATAATGTGGTATCATATGAATGACCTTCTGCAAGATGCAAGCCAAGTATTTCTCATACTGTGAACTTGAGAGATAGTAACTGAGCAATCTGCTAGGTTAACAAGATCTTAGAATGGTGAATCATATTAATGGAACATACTGAACAGCTGGATGATACGCCAGACTCTTAGGAGCCATCCAGGCTTACTCCTCCACTTCCCACCTTCAAAAAACATCTGAATGGATGATTCAGAACAGGGAGTGAGCAAGAAATAAAAATGATGGCTAGCCAGGCAGTTATGTACCTAAGGTGGGCCTTTCAGGGCCAGAGTTTTCATACAGTCACCCGAAAACCCAATAATGTCCCCTTACTCAGGTTATCCATCTCTACTTTGAAATTGGCATGATAGAAAAAAATCATAAACACTTATAGGATGGAAAAAAATTCTGAACTTCCAGCAAATGAATACTATTTGGTGATGAAAAAATTTAATTATTAAAATAGCTTCTGGTTTTGGAATTATCTATATTGGAAGTTTATAATGCCATTCTCACATTAAGATGAAAAAAATTTGTACTATTTCTAAAACACAAACACTTAGCAAAGGTAAAAACACTTGGCACTGTACATACAAGAATATTCCAACCTTAGTTTTTAATCTTGTTTCTCAGCATATTTTTTTCAATTACTTTCTCCACATGCATAGATTTTAAAGTGTTTAGTATTTCCAGGATTTTTTTACCTTGCATGTTTCTTCTTAAAATTAATTATACCATTTTTCCTGGGGTTTCTATCTTTTTTTAAAAGGGATCCTCAAAGATCTTTTTTTTTTTTTAAGATTTTATTTATTTATTTGACAGAGAGAGACACAGTGAGAGAGAGAACACAAGCAGGGGGAGTGGGAGAGGGAGAAGCACGCTCCCCACTGAGCAGAGAGCCTGATGCGGGGCTTGATCCCAGGACTCTGGGATCATGACCTGAGCCAAAGGCAGTCGCTTAACAACTGAGCCACCCAGGCACCGCGATCCTCAAAGATCTTAATCATTAAATCAAATTTTTTTAAAAAAACTGAATAGTTTTCCCTTCTGAATTATTCATGTTAGTGCCCCACCAGTGAAAAGAAAGGTGTATACAGAGATATCTTAAAACACTTTGAGATAAAGATAGGGTCTTAAGTTCTCTTCACAATCAGCCTATTAATTTAACTGGCTCCCTTTTCCCCAAGTGACATTTCAACCTTTTTTGGGAGGGCAGGAAATTATTAAGTGTAGAAACTGAAGAACTGTCATACTGCCCAGTGTTCTTCAGTTGGTAAGTAAAACAAAGGGGTGTGTTGTCGGAGAGGCAAACATTGATAGTTCCTGATGGCGACTGCTGAAGTCAAGAAAATATCCCAAACTATGTCTACCTTTTCTCCCCCCCCCCCGCAAAAAAAAAAAAAAAAAAAAACATTTTAAATAGTATCAGTAAAGAACATATGCAGACTACTTTTTTTTCCTCCTGAAAATTAAAGCCGGCTTTCACAGTTAGTAAAATAATGGTGGGACAGCATTAAGACATTTTTAAGGAGAAAAAAAAGTGTCCCTGACAGCAGAGTAGAAATCAGCCTTAGTGTTCAGCCAAGAACAACAGGCGGAGAAAGTGAATAATTGACTCAGGAGCAACTATTCTTAACATACTGACAGCCTATCCCAATATTTTGAGTTGTCTAAGAATGCCAAAGATGTAATAGGATACCAAATTCGCTATGGGATATATCTGCCTTAATGGTGTTTAAAAATAAAGTGAGATGGGGGCGCCTGGGTGGTTCAGTCGTTAAGCGTCTGCCTTCGGCTCAGGTCATGGTTCCGGGATCCTGGGATTGAGCCCCACATCGGGCTCTCTGCTCAGCAGGAAGCCTGCTTCTCCCTCTTCCACTCCCCCTGCTTGTGTTCCCTCTCTCACTGTGTCTCTCTCTGTCAAATAAATAAATAAAAATTAAAAAAAAAATAAAAAATAAAAAAAATAAAGTGAGATGGAGGAAAATCAGTAGTCAAATCATAAGGACTAAAAGAACAAATATATGTAGAGTGTAAGGAAATCAGGAGAAACTACTGAGACTTTACCATATGCCAGCCACTAAAAGAATCTCTTGGGGGAAAGAAAGGTGTTGTCTCAGTCCTAGGCCAAATTCACTAGCAATGGAACATAATCTATAAAATTATCCTCTTACAACTTGAATGACCATAGTTCCAATTTTCCCTGGACAGTCTTGGTTTATTCCTACTGTCCCACATAATAACAATACCCTCTTTCACTCTGAAAAATAGCCCAGTTTGGACGATAATTATCTGATCATTCTACTCAACTCTACTTATTACCCCCAAAACATTTGAGTAATAATTTTTTCCAAGAAAAGTTTCAGCCATGAGAAACTCCCAGTTTTGAGGGGAAACATCAGGAACTGATATAGAAGACAGATGCTTCAAAGTACAAAATACCTGACTCCAATCTGGTTATCAGCGGTGCTGTCAGAGCCACACTGGAAAACCAGGTCATGGTAAGAAGGTCTTTGTGGAGGCAGTGGAAGTAAGGTCATCTGCGGAGGGAAAGAGTTACTACTCCAGGTCAGTGCTGAAGGTTGCTCTATAAACACTGTAATCCTCTCAGTTAGCATCTCAATTGTTTTGCTGCAAGAGCCAAACACCCTGAAAAAAGCTTGAGTGTTTCGGCTTAGGAAATGCACTTCCACAAGAGCGGGTCTTGGCTGTAGCAGGTGTTCTTGGTTTAAGAGATCAACCAGAGGATCCAGTTCATAGAAAAGAGCCTCTCTCTGAAGCCTAAGATGGTCTGAAAAGTCGGTGGGTAATAAAAGCTGGTGAGTTCTCAAAAAATCTAAGATGAAACTAAATAGAACACCATCTCTGTCCACAAAAATCTGGCCACCAATCATCTTGAATTCTTGGTCTCTGCCATCTATCATTCGTGTCAACCGAGAAGCAGGAAACTGCTTTATGGTAGAAAACCTTGTTGTGAATATCTTCCCTCCCACATTCAAAGTGACCAGTTCCTGACTACTCATTCTTTTCTTGCTTCAAACTAGAAGCTACAGACTTAGAAACTTGTAAATCAAACTCTAGCCATAAATGTTGCTAGTTATATATGATTAAGAAATGGAGGGGAGGGGAAAATAACAAAAAACAGAGACCTAGATTCCCTCCTAACTACTGTAAAGCAAATAGTGTATCCATAGCTGTGTTTGCAAATTTGAGTTGCTTGGGAACTTGCAGTATACAAAATGAAAAAGGAACAGATGAGGAACTGGATTATTTAAGAAAAACTGCCAATATTTCTAAGGATAGATGTCAAGTAGATCCCTCTCCTGTATTCCATTAAAATATATATATATATATATATATATATATAATCTCCATGAAAACTTATTGTAAATCTGTATTTTATTTTTATTTTTTTTAAAGATTTTTTTTTTTTATTCATTTGAGACACAGAGATAGAGAGAGAGAGCATGAGCAGGGGGAGAGGCAGAGGGAGAGGGAGAAGCAGGCTCCCCGCCGAGCCAGGAGCCCAATGCGGGGCTTGATCCCAGGACCCCAGGATCATGACCTGAGCTGAAGGCAGACGCTTAACCATCTGAGCCACCCAGGCACCCCATAAATCTCTATTTTAAAAAAAGTACTGGAAGGGGTGCCTGGGTGGCTCAGTCGGTTAAGCGTCTGCCTTCAGCTCAGGTCATGATCCAGGGGTCCTGGGATCAAGCCCCACATTGGGCTGTCTGCTCAGTGGGGAGTCTGCTTCTCCTTCTCTCTCTGCCCCTCCCCCTGCTCATGCTCTTTCTCTCTTGCTCCCTCTTTCTCAAATAAATAATCTTTAAAGAAAGATTTAAAGATTTTAAAAAAGATTTTTAAAATCTTTAAAAAAAAATAGTGGGAGCAGAAAAGCATTCCCCTTTCCCCAGACCTATCTACAATGAGTTGTCATGGCAGAAGTTAAGATTTGCAGAGGAACATTATCATAATTTATGAACCCTTTAGCGATTTAGTGGCTAAATCATGAATTGTCAGTTACGGATGAGGCAGCCATTACCTCAGCTAGCAGCTTAATTTGACTCTTATTCCCATAGCTGGATTCTTCTGTTCTTTAAATTTAGTTGCTTCCTCTCAACCAAATTAGAGGGCAGGGTAAAGACACTCTGGGCTTTCCAAGGAATGTCTTGTTCCATGACAGAAATAAGGGACTAGAGAGCAGTTCTAACATGAGATCACTTCTTGTTTTCATCTGGATTCTAAGCAAGTATTTTTAATCTGTGGGAGGTAGGGGGCACCTGGGTGGCTCAGTCCATTAAGTGTCTGCTTTCAGCTCAGGTCATGATCCCAGGGTTCTGGGATCGAGCCCCACATTGGGCTCCCTGCTCAGTGGGGAGCCTGCTTCTCCCTCTGACTCTCCTCCTTGCTCTTGCTCTACCGCTCTCAAATGAATTTTAAAAAACTACCTAGTTCTTTAAAAAAAAAAAAAATCTGTGGGAGGTAGGTATCTTTATCTCATGTGAGCATTAGTGTTTTATTTTTCCCCCAGTAGTATGTATGTATGTATTGCTGTTTTAAAATTTTTTATTTAAATTCTAGTTAACAAATCATTAGTTTTTAGCTGATTACTTTGCACTTTATAATAGCTGAAAGACTGTTCCATCTATTGTCAAATTAATCTTACTACTCTTTAAAAAGATGTTAAGCAGTAGATGGTTTGGTTGTACAGTTGCCATGATACTTTGGAACAACACAACACTTAGCTGCCAATAAAAAGAAGGCTTTCCCATTTCCTGTTCTTGCCATGTTGTTAGACTTTTTTCTTTTTTTTTTTTTTTACCCATGCCTTTGCTTGCACAGCCACCTAACATTTCCTTTGAATTCCTTTGGTGATAAATTTACAAAACTGAAGGAGAAAAAGGCAAGCTGAAATCTCCACCCTCCTAAAAATGTAAACTTATTGCAAGAAAAATGCCACTTTTTGTTTACCTAAGATTTACATTTTAGCAAAAAAATAAAATTTAGAAATCCAAATCTAGAAAAATTTGAAGTCCAATCCACCCATATCTTCTTTTTTAAAAGAATGTCCAGTCTCCAAAAAAGTTGCTTTACAAGAGTAGTCTTTATTACATGCTTAAATGAACAATCACTGTTACACTACCTCATTTACATAGTATTAGATCATGTGCTCTTCTTTCACCTCTTTTCCATAGCATGAACACAACCAATATTGGGGGTAGGAGGCGTTTTACAAAAGCACTATTTAAAAAGGAAGGAGGGTTCAGGACTTAGTATTAAATCTCACATTTATCTTTATGCTACCTAATTTGAACAACATGTATAGGACATTATTTTTGAAAGGAATACTTTTGTAGGAAGATATCTGACTGAAATCTTGACCAAATCTGAACTACCACTCAGCTCTTTAACAAATTTCTAACAAAAGACAGAGAACTATACACTTGCAACAGATTTTATAATAGTTTATATTTGCACACAAATTCTGCCACATTGTTCAGCACCACCAAAGTAAAATTCTTAAATCTTTCACTGAAAATGAAAAACCCATCCATCACCTGTTCCCAGTAAAACATTGATTGTTCTACAAAATCAGCTGATTTAGTCAGATAGGAACTGAAGTTTGAGAGATGGTCTTTCCAACTTGTGAATTCATCAAATAAAGACCCTTCTAGGAACACAGTGGGACCAAAGAAAATAAGAAAGCTAAGCAGAATGACTACCACAAATAACTGATAAAAGCTCCAGGGAAGCTTGCTAATGAATATGCCAGTGTCTTGAGGCAAAGAAAGTTTATCCACATCTACTAGTTTTATGTCTTCCCACTGACTGGTATCAAAGTTCTTCATTAAAGGGCTTGTGGGCAAATTGGAGGGAGGTAAAGGAGTTTCCTTGATTACTTTTATTTTCTCCCTGAACTCCTGCATCTGTTGCAGAAATATGATGGGTTCTGACACATCTTTGAAAGCCTCAGCAATGTTAAAGGCCATTCGTTGTTCCTGCAAGATGGTGTTGAGTTTGTTGATCTCTGGGTCATAGGCTTGCATAACTGCAAGTTTCATGGTCTCAAAGTCAGACAGGATTTCATTCTTTTTTTGATCTAATGTATGTTGTAACTTCTCAAAAAACTCCTTTACTTTATCTGAATCTTTAGTCAGTAACTGTAGAGATTTCCTTTTGCTAGTTTCCAAGGTATCCAAGCGAGAAAGAGCATCTCCCCGACGCCAGGTCTCAAAGCTCTGGAAGAGGGACTCAAAGGCATCTCTTTCCTGAGCATAGGCATCTTCAATAGAACAGAAGACATGCTTGGTGTGGTCACCACGAGTAGCACAGATCCCACAAATCAGTTGCATATCAGTCAGGCAGAAAATGTTGAGAGGCTGCCCCAAGTGTCCTTTGCACACCGGCATTTTGGGAGAGATTTTGATCTTGTTATACTTTTCTACAATACCCTTCAGGGAGTAATTAACCTGCAGGCTATTGACTCCAGTAGCTGAAGTTTCCTTACGGCATGTAGGGCACTTGAATGGAGAGGATCTCCACAAGGAATTCCGCACAGTCCCCTCTAAGATCCCTTCTAAGCATTTTTTGCAAAAGTTGTGTGAGCAAGGCAAAACTCGCGGATCATCGAACAGACTGCAACAAATTGGGCACGTGAGATCTTCTTCAAGCAGCTCCATCACATCCTACCATAGAGAAAGAAACATTTTACTCCAGTAATCCCCTCCACTCAGACTATGTAATAATCAGAAGAAACTATCTTCAGAGGCATTAAGAATGATCTCTCACTGAAATAGCCAGGCAAACAAAGGAAATGAGTGAGAAATTTGGGAAGGGAATGCACACCAAAGCAGATTTAATCTGCTGGGACTAGAACACACTCCTTATTAGCAGGACTCCCTTACACAAGGCCTTTGTGTGGGCTTTCCAGCAACAGTCTTTGGCTGAGATAGGGTTAGGTCTAGGACAACTGCAAGTTGAGCCAGCAGGACCCAACTGATTGTTTTAAAACAGAAAGCTGACTGCTAGCTGTCAGAAACAAAGCTACTCAGTGTTTGAATAGAATGAGCTCTTTAGTCTGGGCCCACAATTATAAAATGGTATGCTATTTAAAAGAAAGAAGCACAGAAATATAAATTCAAGCATGCATCTTGTGCAGGCTTTTATTAAAAATTGGCAAATTTTTCTATTTCAGAGGCAAGATTACAATTATTGAAATCGTAAGTAAAAACATGAGTTGCAATTCATTCTTCAGAGAATTAAATGAAGTTTTCTTTTAAACCACCACAACTGTCTAGTGTGCATCAATTCTCAAAATGTGGGCTGAAATCTGGTGTTCCTAAGACTCTTTCAAGTCATTTGTGAAGGTCAATACTTTTTTCACAATAATACTAAGATGATATTTACTTTTGGCACCACGTTGACAATTGCACTGTAAAAGCAATGGTGAGTAGACACTGCTGAAGCCTTAGCAGGAATGAAACAAGGCAAAAGGCAGCACCAAACTGTATTACAAGTTACTGTATTCTTCATTACCACATACCCACAGTACGGGTGGGGGTAGCCAGTTTCATTTAAGAATGTTCTTTATGAAGCAGCACAAATTATTCATTTTATTAAATCTTGATCAGTGTGTACATGCCTTTTTAATATTTTGTGTGCTACACCCAACAGATATTGTCTGGAGAAATAGCACTTACATGATTGAGTCACAATCTGAACCAGCTGCTTTTTTTTATGGAACACAATTTTTATTTAAAGAATGAATGACAAACTGGCTATTTAGACTTAGGTAAAGCAGACATCTTCTCAAAAATGAACAAAATAGCTCTTCACTTCAAGGAAAACAAATGGTAAAAGTTTTTGAGTGAAAATTAGAATTTTGGAAAACATTTTTGCCACTTAAGTGCTTGATAACTTCCCATTAATTATTTTCTAATGAAATAAGTGGTAATTTTAACAAATGTGGGCTTTTACTTTTTTAGGGGGGAGATTATTGTATAATAAAATGTTAACATTTGGAGATCTGCATAACACAATGAACTAATTGGTTCAAATCACCAATGCATGTTATAAATCATGCTTGGGCAAAAGATCAAAAGACCAACACATTCAATAATATGATTTCAGATTCCATATTGCAACTTTTAAGAAACTACCACTTGTTGAGTTTTGGTATAGTATCAAAGAAGATCCACAATTATCAGAAAATGCTATTAAGATATTCCTCCCTTCACCAACTATATATCTGTGCAAGGCCAAATATGATCTTTGTATATTTCAACCAAAATTACTTATTTTAACAGGTGTAATGCAGGGACAGATAAAAGACTCGTTATAATCTATTAATAGCAATTCATTAAAGAGACCTATAAATATGTAAAGCAATGCCACTCTTCCCAAAACTGTTTTGAAAATGTTATTTTTCA
Organism: Halichoerus grypus; assembly: GCF_964656455.1. NCBI lineage: Eukaryota > Metazoa > Chordata > Mammalia > Carnivora > Phocidae > Halichoerus > Halichoerus grypus. Next base: position 59,074,375 of record NC_135715.1, on the reverse strand, counting down.
CAAATGTTAACATGTAATAGGTTTATCGTTATTTTAAATGAAGATCTTAAATTTTTTGTTTTAATTTTCAATACAATAAATATCTATATACAATACATATGTAAACAAAAACTTTTGGGATCCTCGGTTTTTAAGAGTGTAAAGTCATCCTGAGACAAAAAAAACTGAGATTCCTGATCTAGAGAATACCATTTCTCAGTTCAAGTTTATTATTTTAAAATGTACATTTTAAAACTTCTATCCCTAAAGTTTTAAATCCAAATATAGTGCTAACTATGTCCTCATTCAGCTTACTGAGGGACAAATTACGTCACATTACCACCAAACTAATAAATAAAATAGGGTCTAATAATCTACAGGCCATTTTATAATCAAAAATAAGTAAATAAATTTTAGCACTAATTTTAAGAGTCACAATTAGAGCTATAATCTAGAAAATAAATAGTATTTAAAAGATTAGCCGAGTTTGCAAGGCTAATTAGTTTATGGCTTTACATTTAGTTGTGAGGGATAAGGTATAATAAATTATAATAAAATTATATGCAGAATTAAAGCAAAGATTATTCTGTCAAATTTAATGTCAAAAGGCAAAAATATGTGATGAGCTGATTTTTCTGAACAATCTTTTGTGATATAAGAAATCATAAAACCTTTTAAAGGCATTGGGAGGAGAATGGCTATAAAGACTGGGGTTAGTGTGCTCCCTGAGAGAAGTTATGAAGCAGCTGTAAAACATTCTGCCTCTAGGGGAACCTAGATGGGTCGGTCAGTTAAGTGTCTGCCTTCAGCTCAGGTCATGATCCCAGGGTTCTGGGATCGAGCCCTGCATCGGGCTCCCTGCTCAGTGGAGAGTCTGCTTCTCCCTCTCCCTCTGCTGCTCCCCCTGCTTGTGCTTGCTCTCTCTCTCTGTCAAATAAATAAATAAAATCTTAAAAAATTCTGACTCTAGAACAGAGAAAAGAAAACTTTTGATGATCCTCCTACCTTAGTCCTGTTTTATATTTTATCATCTCCACTGCTCTTTGTCCTCTTTCACCTAAGAACTCTATACTAAAACTAGATTTTGGAGAAAGTAGTAGAAACAGGAAAGTAATAGAGGACAGCATTCAATAAAGTAAACTAATTTACTCATTCTTGCAAGGTTAATATTTCCAGAGAATCTTATCCAAGCATATTAAATAAATAAGAGGAAAAACAAAGAATACCAAGTGGTTGGAATGCAGAGGAAAAAAAATGGGCACCCAAGGCAAAGGAAAACTGAAAAAGATACTGCAATAGGGGCCAAAAAGAATTTTAAGGCAATCAAGTATTAAAAAAATAAATAGGAATATGACATACATGAGAAAATTTAGTAGTAAACAGTCATCCCAAAACCATGAATCACCTTATAGCTCTGAAAATGAACCAGAGGAAAAAAGGAAAAAACTATTTAGAAAGTCCCTTTATAAAAATTTGCATCAAGGGGCACCTGGGTGGTTCAGTTGGTTAAGCGACTGACTCTTGATTTTGGCTCAGATCATAATCTCAGGGTCCTGGGATCAAGCCCCGTGTGAGGCTCCTTTCTCAGCAGGCAGTCTGCTTGTCTCCCTCTTCCTCTGCTCCTCTGCCCCTCCCCCGGCACTCTTTCTCTCTCTCTCTCAAATCTTTTAAAAAATAAAAATTTGCATCAAAATTATGGTGGATCCAGTTCCATTTTTAGTGATGCGGCTTACAAATTTTTATTTATAATTTAAAGATTCTTATTTCTGTTCACTTTAAAAAGCTAAACATTTTCTTTTCTTCTCTTTATACTCAAAACTTTCTCTATGACCAAATTATGTGACCACTTCCACAGCCGACTTTTAGAGAAAACTGAGACAGCTGAATCCAAAAAACCATACAAAGTTTGTTGCCTCAAAAGTTTTAAAGGAAAATAGATAATTAATAATGTTTTTAGGCTCACTAAGTGAAGAGTATACTTTGCAGTAAAGGAACTTACAGATCCTTTTCTTAAAATGTGGCTAACACGTAAAAATCTGGAGAAGTCAATAAAACATACTCCTTTGTAGGAACTAAAGTACATATCCCCTCTTTTCTACAGCTAATCTTCTTTACCAATATAGAAGTCTAGAAACTTTATGTGAACAAAATTATTGCTCTCCAATAAAATTTCAACTTAAGCACTGTCAAATTCAGTGTACAATAGCAAACACATTTCCAAGATTTGTTTTTTTTCCTTTGAATGTGTTTCTGAAAACCAAGAAAGTCTAAATTTTGAAGGACAGAAATCTCTTTTACCCACTAATTAGAAATTTCCCAAGTTTTATACCAACAAAGTAGCAAATATATATCTAATTATCTACCACCTCTCATTTTCAACCTCATTTTCCTGCCATGTGTGTTTTTAAATATACTTTTAATTTACATACAATAAAATTCATTCTTTTTGGTATACAGTTCTGTGAGTTTTGACAAATGCATAGTTGTATAACACCACCACAGATTTATTTTTAGGCAAATATTCATGATATCTACACTCAAGGTAGACAATGGAAAAGTCAATACTTACAAAGGAAAGTAGTCTTAAAATAAAAAGCAAAACCTACATATGTGTATTAGACTTCTCTCTCCTAGAAGTCCCTTGTTTTTAAATGATCAACTCAAAATGATTATAATGCAAAAGGTGCTCATTTATTTACTCTTAAAAGTTAATTTTATTTAAAAAACTATTCAAAGAAACTTTCCTATTAAGGCTTTGAATTTAATTGGTAGGAATATAAAGTTGTTCAAGATACTACCCATGATTTCCTTCCAAATCCCATTAAAGAACAAAAAGAAAAGTTAATAATACTTTGGATCTTAAGGATTTAAATCAAATTTCCATCCTGCTTTGAGTCATCTTTGGATTCAGGAATTCCAAAGTAGATACCTAATAAGAAACTACATAGCAAATATTGAAATACACCTCACAGACAAAACTAAATTATGCAAGCCTCTACTAAACTGGGAGCCACCAATCTTTCCTGAAACAATGCTTGGAATAAAAGGAATCACTTTTTTTTTTTAAGCACTTCCTCTCAGCATATTAGTTAATCTTATTTTCAAGTAGTATACTGTATTCTGCTAGTATGAGATCCACTAGTAATGCTTTCTTGAAACTTAGGGTCAAGTTACTGAATCTAGGTAGAGGATGTAAGGATATTTATTGTAGTACTTTTCAAATTTTCTGTATATTTGAAAATTTTCACAATAAAAAATTAAGGAAAAAACTAAAAAGGGAGACCAATTATAAGAAATTGAGCTTAAAAAGCAAAACTTCAGAAGCATTAGCTAGGTAAGATAAGCTTTACAAGAGCTTGATCTGCTATAGTATTGTTTTATCTTTTATAAAATAAAAAATGTTATTACTGAGAATCTCTGGATCCAGGCCTGTGAGGAGGCGTTTGGTTTGTTCTTGTTTGGTTCTTAGACAGTAGCCTTTGACAAACCACATGTACATATTGCAGTTTCTCTCCTCGTTATACAACTGTTTTGAAAGTCATAATATATGAAAATTATTTACAAAATATTTGTTTTAAGTGCTCCTTATCAATGTGTTGTTATACTTTATTATGGCTTTTAGAGACTGTTCCATAACTTATATGATCAAAACAGGATAAAATGAGTTTAAGAATCTCAAAAAAGGACTATGGAAGATATATATAGTGTCTAAAATAGCTTGTGTAATTGTTATGTGGCTCCTGCAAACACAATATAAAAGTTACTTATGTAAGACAATAAGAAACTTCCATTTTCTGGCATTATCCTAGAATTAGTAGTTAAAATTTACCCCAGGATATTTCTAGTAGGATTCCTGATTAGTAGGACAAAATAAAGTTAGAACAAAAGTTCCATCAGCTTGGAAGACCCACCTATTCAGCAATTTCACAGAGGTTTTGGACTATGGTAACATTTTCAGAAACGTAAAAGCCAGGTCATTACCCTTACTACTTAGTCCAGACCACTCAAAAAAACAGGTTTTTTCCTTTTCTTCATTCTCTTTTCTGAACCACTATTTTGTCTTGCCTCTTTCCTTTGTTTATTCTCTTAACTCATCATACTCCCCATGTCAAGGTGTACAATCTTTTGATTTCCTCCTATTCTTTCCTTATCCCCTACCTGCCTGTTCACCTTATCTTTCTTTCCCTTTTATCTTTTCCTTGTGTCTCTTGATAATTACCCCAGCTATTACTCTGTAACAGCATTATATCAATAGGGTTTTAGGATACCAGCTCAATCAGATATCCCACTATCCCACTTCTGTACAGCTATCAAGAAATCTGTGGGAGGATGCCTGGCTGGCTCAGTCAGTAGAGCATGCAACTCTTGATCTCAGGGCCATAAGTTCAAGCCTCATGTTGGATGTAGAGATTACTTAAAAAATTTTTTTTTAATTTAGCAACAAAAAAAACCCCACAGAAGTCTGTGTGATTTCCAAACAGTATTGAAGCCTATTCTCTCCCACCCAGATGAAATCTATTTGAATGAGTCTGAATTTGAGGAAAACATACGTATAGACTAAATTATTCTCCTACTCTGGTACCAACCAGATTCAGATATTTATCTTTACCTGTTAAGAGTTCCAATTTAGTTAAGTTGGAACTAATGACTTCTGGAAAGGTCAAACCAGAAATGTCTGGTCTCTTTTCTCCCAAATAAATGTAAGTGGGTTTCATGAAGCTGGAAAATTTTTACCCCTAAAACAATTTGTCTTCTTTTACAACCATAAATTTGGCAATCACTATTGGTTGGTATCTATTAAAAAGTTTCCATCATCATCTAAATCTGTATTTCAGGTTAATGCCAGCTTTCAGAAAGTACTGTCAAAGTCTAGCATTTGGTAGGTAGCTAGCTGGATTTATCTAGATAAGTGAGGTTACTTATGTCACATATAATACTGTAGAAGGGAAAATAGGCATTTTGTAAATAAATGATAAGTACTACATATCAACTAATAACTTACTTCTGAGATGCCTATTGGAAATATAATTAGTATAACAAAGGTCCTTTTGCTCAGTGTAGAATTATGTATACATCTTATTCTAAAGTAAACGTGAGCTACAAGATACATCAAGTAGAAAGCCAATTATGCTAAACTTTAAGCAATTTTTAGGTTGGCTATATTATATATACTATGTGGGCACTCCTCGCTCATTTTCAATACCACAAATATGCAGGGGGGAACAAAAAAGCTCCTCATGGAGTTATAATGGGGAACCTAGCTACTGCCGTAGAATATACTTGTGGCACTAATGCCACACGAAAGACAAGAATTTAAACTGTCAACAAAAATTTTCAGTTCAACTTTTCCTTAGTAATATGTCTCCATATGTAATGGAAATGATTTTTTATTTTATTTTTTTAATAAGATTTTATTTATTTGACAGAGAGAGAGAGATAGCAAGAGCAGGAACACAAGCAGGGGGAGTGGGAGAGGGAGAAGCAGACTCCCCACCAAGCAGGGAGCCTGATGCGGGGCTCGATCCCAGGATCCTGGGATCAAGACCTGAGCCGGAGCCAGACATTTAACGACTGAGCCACCCAGGCACCCCGGAAATGATTTTTTTTTAAAGTTTATAGGAAATTGCTTTATAGAAGGCTTAATGTGAATGAAACTATTCTTTATGTCAGAGGACGCCTGTATTTGGGTTAATTGTTATGAGAAGTGGGCATAGCACTCTATTCATCAGTACCATTCTAGAATCCAGAGTTCAAGGCCAAGGTAATGAAGATGGCAGTGTCTTTAATGAATAATAAGAATGAATAATCCAATGACCTAATGATATTTAAAAAGATGAAATATAAGCCAAAAGTCAATTCCTGCCCTAAATTCAGAAATACAGCACATTTACAAAGATATTGTTCCTCTAAAAGGTATGATAAATGCCTTATAAAAAAAGGACATAGAAAGTTGACACCATACTGAAGTTAGAGAGGTTATCCAAGCAACCAACTATAAAAGTAATTTGTGAGTATAGAAAATTCAGAAAGTACAGGGGAAAAATAACCCATAATCACATCAGCAAGGAATAACCATTATTATTGTTTTGTTTTATTTCTTCCAATCTTGTGTGTGTTGTGTTTGTGCACATACCTATTTTAACAAAACTGGTAGCTTCACACAATTTTGTATCCACCATTTTTCACTTAATCACATGTATTTCCCCTATTATTATATATTCTTCTAAAATGTGATAGTCCATCTTATGGATATGCTCTTATTGGCTATATGTCTTTTTGGATTATAACATTTAAATGAACATCTTGTAGAAAAGTCTTGGTCCACAGCTCTGATTATTTCCTTAGATGATTCCTGTAAGTGTACTGTTAGGTGTGTCAATGAGTAGAAACACTTTTAAAGACCTTGAAAAGATTGTCAGGTTTCCCTCTAGAAGGGGTATACCAATTTATGAACTCTAACCAATGATGTATGAGTGCCCCACTTCTCCATGCAGTTCCTGATCTTACAATAGAACCATACTTTTATAGTTTAGTAAAACACCAAGAATAAGGCATACATTTTTACCATACCTACCCAAATTTAAAATATAAAACAGTTTAAGGCAGTTAATATTAATGTGTGTTTAGGACTACCAATACGTATAAGGGAATATATGGTAATAAAAGTTTTGGAGTAGGAATAAAAAGAAGTACTAGGTCTATGTACCTCTGAAACAAATAATACATTATATGTTTAAAAAAAAAAGAAGACAGTAGGAAGGGAAAAATGAAGGGGGGGGAATCGGAGGGGGAGAAGAACCATGAGAGACTATGGACTCTGAGAAACAGAGGGTTTTGGGGGGTGAGGGGGGGGATGGGTTAGCCCGGTGATGGGTATAAAGGAGGGCATGTATTGAATGGAGCACTGGGTGTTATATGCAAACAAGGAATCATGGAACACTACATCAAAAACTAAAGATGTAATGTATGGTGACATAACATGATAAAATAAAATTTAAAAAATTAAAAAAGAGAAGCACTCAGTCTAAAAGTATCTTAGAGACCATCTAGAAAACACCTAACTTTATAATTGAAAAAACTGAGCCCCCCCCCGCCAACTCCAAAAATGGAGCTTTCCCAATTATACACAGCAAGCTAGGCTTAGGACCTGAGTTCCCCAATTCTTAGACTTTTAGCACTATCCAGAAAGTGGATCAAGAATTCAGTGTTCTCATTCATAAAATGGAAAAGTTTAATCATGGCTCTCTAAATCCCTTCTAAAATTTTATGATTTTTACAAATTAGGCTATAACAGGCTCTCTAGTAGAGGAAACAGAGTACTGAACCTGTCTCTGAATACCTAACTTCAAGCAGGAGTTTTAGCCTTCATAGAATGAGGATTTTTACATTATCTACCTCATCATATTTCTGGGAATATTAAGTAATGAGTGCCAGTTTTGTAAACTGCTAAACTATATAAATGTAAGGTGGATTAATTACAGTTGGGTACAAATACACAAAATGTAAATTCACATTTAAAGTGTTATTTTAGAGCATGAGTATATTAACCAAGAAAGGTCCTGAAAGAGAGCCGGACTCTCTTGAACTACAATTTCATGAAAAGGTAAAGCATTATATAGGATAGCAGGTACAAAGCACTTTCATGGAAACAGGCATATCTGAACAGTAGCTGTGGTACAAGTAAGACCAGGTAACCAGCCAGTCATAAATGTATAGAACGGAAAGAATAACCTGGTGTTATGGAAGGACTTACCAGGGAGGCTTAGCATCTCAGCTAGTGCAAAAAAAGAATGGTATTTTTAAGAAAAGGAGAGCCTGAAGAAATGTACCTTCTCATTGTTGAAGACAGAAGTATAAGCAGTTAATCAACAGCTCCATCAAGTTCTACCAGAAGGAGTGGCTATGTAAATGAAATTCTGCTTTTAAAATACCGATTGTATAAAAGTCTCTAGAGTTAGAAAACTCAGTATTTGTACAAGTCCTAGCAGCACGGTATGGGAGAAGGAAAAAAAAAATCTTAAAAAAAAGAAATGCTACTAAGGCCTCTCTTTTCCTTTTCATTATAAATCTGTGGACTGCAATACATGTCGAATAATTGCTACATAAAGATTTTCCAAATACTGAATCTATTCTTCTGAGTTTTGAAAAAATATGAAAAGAACAGAGACCGCCCATGAGGATGGGAACACATTCTACACCTAGTTCAATTCTGCATGATTCTGGGCCTAGAAAAAAAACTGGGTGCTTTTTTGGTTTCTTAATGTAGGGAGAAGTATTGTAGTTTACCTCTGTCCCCTGCGAGCAGGTGTATTCGTCAGGGTTACTATTTCCCAGGACAAAGCAATCAGGTTTTTGTTTTTTTCTCACGTTGTGATTGACAATCAAACGAGGCTACTGCAAAGAAAGAACAAAGAAGAGAGTATTATGCATTTATTTGCACAGGATCCTTAGTCTTGACCCTTAATTTTTTCAGTCGTCCCCCACAAATAAAGCCAGCGTGCTAGGACCTGGTGAAAAAGCCAGCAGCATGACCGGAGATCTTTGTGCAGTACTAAGGAGCTTCCCGGTTAGGGCGCCCTCCCCCGGCGCCAGGCACCTCCCCAGGTTCAGTGCCAGAAAGTGCTGAGTGCTCCGACTTGTGATTCATGGTCGCCTTTTCTTTCCTAGGCGATACCGAGGCGCTGGCAGTGAAGCCGGGCATAATCCGTAGCGGAGCAGGTTTTCTCGAACACAGACACGCCGCACGAGCCCAGCTGACGCCCCCTGCACGCCGCTCCAACCCACGCCCCGTTCCAGCGCCCAGCTGGTTTCCGCTGTGCAGCTGTGGAGCTCAAACTGAGCTCTCCGCCAAATCCCCCACCCACGCAGGTCGCTGTCCTGCCAGGGCAAGTCCCCACCCTCGCAGCAGGCCCAAGGATCACACCCCCCTACCCTGAGAGGGACCCGCCGGGTACTTATCTCGGACCTCGGGGGGCCGCGGGAGGGGCCCCACCCGGAGCCGCGCGGCCGCCTGTCCTCCAGCCGGAGGACCGCGCGTTACCGGCTGGGCACGGCGGCAAAATGGACTCGCGGCGCCAGCCGTGCCCCGCCCCACCGCCCTCCTCTCCCGGCACCTCGGTCCGCCTCCTCGGCCGGGCTTCGCCTTTGTTCCGTCTCCCGAGTCTCGCCTTTCCCTGGGTGGGGGTGGGGGGCGGCGGGTGAGGTGAGGCGGGAGTCCTTCCGGTGTCAACAACCGCCACCAATAATTGCCACCGCCCGCGGTGCGCCTGGAAGAGGGGAGGGTCGCGGGCTGCTCGCTTCTCTCCCTTCCAGAGGGGCTGCGCGCGGCGCGGAGCGCGGTGCCCGGGGCCGGCGAGCCTGGGCGCTGGCGGGCTGACGGCTCGCTAAGACGCGTGGGCTGGGCCTGACGGAGCGCGGGCGACAGGAGGCGGCGCCGTCCCCGGTGGAGCCACCCGGGAAGAAAGCTGGCGCGCAACAAGATGGTTGGGTTTGGATTGTTGTACTTTTTTTTTTGTTCGTTGCATTTTTAGGAACAAAAAAAAAAGCCCAACCCTTCACACCACTTCATCTGCATCTCTCAAGACCAGAAACCCAGCCACAGTGGCTTGGAGGGACGGAGACAACCGTCTGCCTTGCACCCCACTACTCGGGTTGGGTGGGACGGGCATTCCTGTTGGGACCAGCGCCAGGGCTCCTCCCGAGCCAGAGCACAACCAAGATATGGTTAATTATCGTCCTCCCCAACCTTGCACCTATTTCTTTTTAGGCTTTAGGCTGAACACTAGCGACCCAATTCAATTTAAGATTTTCTTTCAGGAAAAACACCACTGTTCTTTCCTTTGGAGAGAAGGAAGAACTTAAAATTGGCTTTAACTTAAATGCTGCTAATGGTTATTCAGTTGCTAACCTGATTCCCTATTCTGTATAGGGACTTTGTCTAATATCAAACACATTAAACACATATACTAATGATCGGTTTGGTTCCCAGAAGGATACAAAGGTGAAGGAACGGCTTCTCCAAAATTTACAATCTTGGGGGGAAGGGCAACAAGGACAAAAATCACAAAATATGCCCTGGGGTTGAGTTCACCCCCAGTAGGGAAGTCTGGTCTTTGGAAGTAGAATTTCAGGGAGAGGTATTCTAGGCCTACCATACATAGTACTTGGGCTCTGTGACTAATGATGCTTAGTTCAAACTCCATAAAGAGCCCCTCCCTGCTCCCTTCTGAGATGTCTAGTTCCTTGCCATGCCCCTGTCCCTTAAGCCCAATTTTGCCTCTGTAGAACAGCTCCTATATGCCATATAGTCTTCATAAAAAACATTGGGGGATGGAAATTATTATTCTTATCCTGTAGATGAGTAAGTGGATGAAGTGATTTCTCCAAGATAAAAATCAAGAGGCAGAGCCAAGACTCTATAAAGTTAGATTCCAGTATAGTTTCTTTCTATAGCACCATAACTGTCAATGCCATTGAAAACTGCACCCTAGTCTCCTACTAAATTAGTGTTATTTTTTTAAACACACCAAAAAAATCTGATTTATAAAAGCATTTTAAATACCTAATATTAAAATGATACAAGAATGAAAGGTTATTGACTCAAACACAAATTATCCTTAATGTAATTATATAATACATATTTATACAGTTAGATCTGTTTGGTGGCAAATACTTATTAATAAACTTCTGTCCAACTAAATGTAAAACATTGGTTAAATCAGCATAGAAATCTTTAGACTCTTAAATTACTAAGAGAACATTATGCGGTAAACTCTCAAGTATAGAAAAATAGGGAAGAATAGCCTCTCTCCTCCCAGGGTCCTAATAAAACAGCAATGGGAATTGCCACATACAGCATGACTAGAATAAGAGTAACTGCCAGATTAAAACATACATACACAGCTACATCCTTCCTGGAAAATCACAATGTAACTAGATCCCATTAGAGATAATACTGAGGGATTGTCAAAATTCTTGTCACACTGGAATTTCCTTCTATTGACTGTACTTCAAATAAGTAAACTAACAGCTGAAGGTTGGAATTCATATGTCAGAACAACAAGACTATATAGTCTTATTTAAGTTTGTCTTTGTGATTTATTATTACAGGGAGAATTTCTAATACACATATGAAATATATGTATATATATTCTTATTGTGTTGATTTCATTCTGTTGTTTTTGTCTTGAACCTTGACAAAGGTAAAAACTGCCAGCTCTCCTTCCACCTACCAAGACATGTGATCATATGTTCCATAACAAAAGGGACAGTGCCAAATTTGGTGTAAACTGTAATGTAAATTGTCAGAGTGGGGAACACCTAATAAACGAAGACTGGAGTAAGTGTGTGCAGGAGAGGACTGTTGGTGAGCCTCCTCAATACACACTAAAACATTTTATTATTATTCTGTCCTTCCCAATAGCTGCCAAGGTTATCAGTACAAGCCCCAACATTCCCGAAACAGAATTCCTGGCAATACAAGGCGCTGGCATTGCAAGGTGTAGTGAAAAGAGCAGAGGCTTTAGATCAGTTCTACATCCAAACTCTAGCTGTGCCACTTACTAGTTTTTCAAATTACTTAACATCTCTAAGCCTCTGTAAGCCTTTTGTCTTCTGTAAAATGAGAATCATGATTCACCTGATTATGATAATTAGATGATATATAAAGCAACCAATACTGTATCTGACATATAGGAGGTGATTAATAAATGGGTGCTACAGTTATATGGAGGAAGAGAACCATGCTGGTTTGGGATTACAGCTGGCTTGGATTTGTAGATTTGAACCTCAAGCCTAACAGTCTTAAGCAGAGCAAAGCTGCCTACGCAGTAGAGGAAGCTAGGACCATAATTTATGCTTTTCTACACCCAGCCCGGGGTGGCCTTTTAAAAAGCATATATCCTACCACTTCTATACCCCCTTCCCTTTGCTCAGTTAGGAAAAGGAGAGAAAAAAGGAAAAAACATCATACTCAATGGAAGGAAACCTGCAGTTATTTTAAAGCTCTGTAATTTCAGAGAAATTGATTGAACATCCAAAATATTCCATTAAAAGGAAAAAATCTATCTGTAAATATACATTTATCACAAAAGACAGAAACTTACCTAAGACTTGATGAAATTAAAGGTATTAGCCCCTGGTTTGAAGAAAATTCCAGATTCCATGTATTTTAGTTGCACAGTAAAGGTCATGCATTAATAATGGGAGCAAAGAGCAAAGTCAGTTGGCTTCTGGAGAGAATGAGACACTACAGCAACAGTAAACTTGGCCTTTAGTTGTGCTGTTTCTGTAGTTGGAAAGAAAAATTGTAAGAATAAAGTAAAATGTCAGAGGTGATTAAGATGGTATTAGCATGTGTTTATAATTATATACTCAGGATTGTCCTAGGCACCAAAGGCACTAATCAAGGAATTTCCCATTTAGTTGAAGAGACAAGTCTTAAAAACAGAAACTAGTTTGGTAACAGTACATGAGCGTGGCTATTTAAAAGCCAACATGAGTGTTAAAGACCAGATTAGAGGAAGGCATCAGAAACATTAGGGAAATTTACACAGGGGAGGTGGGAGTCAAATGGAACATTTAAAGATCATAGGGTTTGGGGCACCTGGCTGGCTCAGTCAGTAGAGCATGGGACTCTTGATCTCAAGGTTGGGAGTTCAAGCCCCATATTGAGTGTGGAGTCTACTAAATAAATAAATAAATAAATAAATAAATAAATAAATAAAGCCATAGGATTTGAAGATGAGAAAGGGGAGCATTGGAAGTGAGGAACACAGCTCAGGGTTGGAATGAGCTTTGCTGATACTGAGTCAGTGAAGAGTATGGCCTGGTTTGAAAATAAAGTTTGAGGCCAAAGCATGGAATATTTTGAATGTCAGAATAAAGAGTTGAACTTCATTCTGTAGAAAATGGGAGTCACTGAATAATTTATGTGGCACTAATAAGAGGAAATAATTTTAGGAAGATTAATCTGATTACAGGATCCGAGATTTAAGGGAGAAGAAATTTCCTTTATATTTACTTCTGAGGTTTGTTGTTGAAAATTATAGATTTTTAAAAATGCAATAATGTATATAAAAGTACAGCATATATGGGTAAGTCTTACTGAACCATATAATACCAAATAATTATTTATTAAGTTCTTAACTTGTAAATAAAATACAATATAGAAAGAATTAACTATGACACATATTTTCCTAAAATCCAATAAGAGGAAATTATATGTATTTATGTATATAGATTTATATATCAATCACATATATAATTTATTTTTCTATAATGATCTTAACTACATTGTGTGACTAATACATTATTAATACATTGCTTAGCTACATTTTAGAGTGTGTCTCACTAGAGCCTTAAAAATCACTACACATATATACTCTGAAATGTACTGCTCTGTTTTGATATTTTAACAATGTTTAATTACATTCAATATGTTAACTAAATTTTTTCTGAATTTAATTCCCTGTATACGTAGAATTTTATTCTTGATGAAGAGTAACTTTGTGAGGGCCTTGAGAATTTTTAATTCAGGTAAAGCTATATATACTATATATTTACAGTTGTTTAAGAGAATTAAATTTGTAGAAACTTTATTTTAGAATCTTTCTGTTGAGTTCATTAATCATTAATGTGCTCTGTTTTTATCTTGAAAAATGTCAGTTTTGATAATAAAGTTTTATAATTTCAATTTAGAAAATGACTTTCATCCTGTTCTATGGCACATTTTTTAGAATTTATCTTCCACAAATAAAGATACACCAGGGGTAGGGTTCTGCAGTTTTCAGTAGCTGGTAGATTCCTGTACCTTCAACAGTCTATGTTAAATAAAGGCAATAGTACATTTCATAGAGCTTTGGTTCTGAAGACCAAAATTTATTAGATACCTATCTTAACAGCATTGCACAAGAAATACATGCTTCATGGTTTTTGATGTGAGCCCACTTGAGTCTCTCTGATATTAAAGCATGTGTTAATAAATACCTTGTCAAAAATGTGTTTCTCTTATAGTGGTCTTGTTTATTATGCCATGCTGATTGTTGCTGGAATGAAGCCGGGTCTCTAGGAGCTTGTGCTGGATCTAACTCAGCCACACCCCCTCCCAGTCAGGCAAAAGACACAGACAATTCAGAAGATGCATGAGACTTATTATACAATATCAGCACAGTTTAGGCATCTTGTGGAGGTCACTATTTCAGTTCCTCATTTTCCTTGATCTCTTAGCAGCACTCACTGCATCCTCCTTAAAAGGCCGCCTTTTCCTGGCCTTTAGTAAGGTCTTGCTCACTCCTGGCTTTTCTTTTCCGAACTCAGGAACACTTTCTGGGTCATCCTCTTCTCAAATTCTGGAATTCTTTGGACACGCCGCCATTTCAGGACATTTTCAGGACTTCAGTCACTGTTTAGTGATCTCACATTCCCTGTAAAGCAGGGATCACAAACTGATAGCTTGTAGTCATACCATTTATTTTTATCTCTTTTTTAAAGATTTTATTTTTAAGTAATCTCTACACCCAGCGTGGGGCTCAAACTTACAACCCCACGATCAAGAGTCGCACGCTCTACCAACTGAGCCAACCAGGGTCCCCCCACTCCTCCCCCCCTCCCCCAGCCCCGTCATACCATTTTTAGATGATGAAAACTGTTTGAACTTAAATACTTCAGCAGAGGCATGCTTCTTGCTCTCCCATAGCCTTTCTTCTCTGTAGGCAGTTGAGTTAGCCCTTGTGTTGCCCAAGGCTTGAGCTCCTTCTAGCTTCAGGGTTCCTACCCCTGTAGTTCCTTCTCTCCCTAATGCACGCTCGCCCTGCCACCAAACCCCACATTCCCACCCCGATCCCCCAACTGCTGCACAGCTGACACATCCCAGGTTAGCTTTCCAAAATGTTCCAGGCCAGGGACAGATCCCTCTGAATCATCCCATTCTTTTTTTTTTAATGTTTTTTTATGAATGTTTCAGGGAAGAATTCTCTTTCAAAGACTATTGATGCATTTCAACCTTCTAGAAATTAGCTGTTGATACCAGCCAAAAAGGTAATGTACTCTGAATCTTACTGACTTAAAATAGGAACTTTAATACATTTTATTTGATCAAAATAATATCTTTCCCCCCTTCATTTGCAAAGCAGTCTTTCAGACTCCTACAGTTTACAAGATGTGTCAACAGTCTTCACTCTTTCACAGCATAGCTTGTCTCTGAAAATGAGGATAATTTCTTGAACAGTCCAGAGAATTCCCATAAAATTGAGAACCTTCTTTCTACGCATAAAAGTTAAGCAATCTACCGTAAAAAAGACTTAACGATATAACTCAATAAAAATGTAAAACTATTCATGTTTAAAACATAATATAGTCATGATAGCACACAACTATTAAAAAGATAAGCTGGGGGCACCTGGGTGGCTCAGTTGGTTAAGTGTCTGCCTTCGGCTCAGGTCATGATCTCAGGGTCCTGGGACTGTGCCCCCACATCGGGCTCCCTGCTCAGTGGGGAGTCTGCTTCTCCCTCTGCTGCTCTCCCTGTTTGTGCACGGGGAGCAAGTACACGTGCGGGCTCTCTCTCAAATAATAAATAAAATCTTTAAAAAATAAAATAATTTTTAAAAAGAAGATAAAGCTGTATGTTTGACAATGGGATATGTGTAAGATATAGTAAGTGAAAAATCAAGTTAAATACAATAGGTTTACTATGATTCCAACTTTGAAAAGAAATGTAATTGGTAGAATATGGATAGAAAAAACTATTTGGAGGAATATACACCACATTATCAGTTTGAGAGGATAAAATTTGGAGATTTTCAGTGCTTATGTTTTATATTATTACAATTCTTTTATATTTTTACATTGAGCATCTATTACTTTTGTAAAGAAGAGAAAAATTTGTAAAAGAAAAACGCACTCAATTAGAACAAACTCTTCCAACTGAGTAACAAGGAAACACTGAGATAGAAAAACAGGCCAAATACATGAAACGCAGGATATTAAAAAAGGAAATACAAATGATCAATAAGCATGAGAAAAAAAATTTCATTCTCAATGATAATCAAAGAAATACCAAGCAAGCATTGATACAGCCCTTTTTAGTTCATTAAATTAGCAGAGATTTAAAACATAATGACCAGTAGGCCAGCAGTGAGGGAGATACTGGAAACCAGTTTGCTGCTGGAAACCAACATAGATGGATACAACCTTTTAAAGGACAACCTGGTAATCTGTATAAAAAACACTCAAAAATTACATATACTTAATTCAATTTCTAGGAATTTATCCTAGGAAAGTAATCATAAACACTGCAATTTATATGCCAAGAATATTTGTTACAGCAGCTATCAGGGGAAAATTAGAAATATTGCTATTATCCATCAAAAGGATATGAATTAAATGAATCCCAGTACATTCATACAAAATGATAACATGAAGGCATTTTTAAATCATGTTTTAGAATCATGTTTTAAATCATGTTTTTAACAACTTAAAAAATGTATATCTTTTATAAGTGAAGAAAAGCAAATTTCAAAAGGCATATATAGCATAATACAGATTGTGTTTGTGTGTACACATATTAAAAAGTGATCACAATGTTAACAATTGTTATTCATAAGTAGTATAAAGTGGGAATGACTTTTATTTTGTCCTGATTCTTCCCTGGATTTTTCAAAGTTTCTCTAATGGTTATATAATATATTATCTTTATAGTCATTAAAAAAAAGTTCTTTTAAAAGCTGTTGGCCTATGCTTTGGAAAAAAATTTGTCAGTTCCTCTAGAAATTAAACAGAGTTACTGTATGATCCAGCATATCCACTCCTAGATATATTCCTAAGAGAATTGAAAGCATATGTACAAACAATAACATATACATGAATGTTCATAGCAGCATTATGTAGAATAGCACCCCCGTCAAAAATGGAAATAACCCACATGCCTGTGAACTGATGGATGGATAAGCAAAATGTGGTATGGCTATTCAATGGAATATTATTCAGCCTATAAAGGATGATACTGATTCATGCTACAATATGGATGAAACTTGGTTACATTATGCTAAAAGTGAAAGGAGTTTGTCAAAAAGGCCGCCTATTGTAGGCGTCCATTCAGATGAATTGTCCAGAACAAGCAAAATAATATAAATAAGGTTGATTAGTGATTGCCAGGAACTGGGGAGAAGGAAGAATGATGAGTGACTGCTAATGAGCACAGGGTTTCTTTTGGGGATGATGAAATAATTCTGGAATTAGATAGTGGTGACGGTTGCACACAACCTTGTGAATATACTAAAACGCACTGAATCTTAATACTTTAAAAGGGAGAATTATTATGGTATATGAATCATATCTCAATTTTTAAGTGTGGAAAAAATTTGGTGGCCTGTCAAAGTTTCCTGGAAAAGAATAGCATTTTAAGTAAATGTTCCTTTATAAACATAACCTACAAAGTGGTAAGTGCTGTGGAGGAGGGGTGGGAACACAGGGAAAACATACCTGAGGGGTAGAGGAGACCTCCATTAAAACAGAGATTCTCACTTTTTGCAAATAATAAATAAAATTATTAATTCATTTAAAAATAACAATAATGATCCATTGTGTCACTCAGTTCTCTCAGTGATGACATCTTACATAACTGCAAGACATTCTCAAAACCAGGACATTGATATTGGCACAACACTGCTGACTACAGACATTATTCACTTTTACCAGATTTTCCATGCACTCATTTCTAAAAAACAATTTTTAACATTAAAATTTTTATTTTATTTTATTTTAAGATTATATTTATTAATTTGAGAGAGAGAGAGCAAGAGTGAGAGAGAGAGCATGAGCAGTGGGGAGAGGTAGATGGAGAGAGAGAAGCAGGCTCCCCGCTGAGCAGGGAGCTGGATGTGGGGCTCGATCCCAGGATCCCAAGATCGTGACCGGAGCTGACGGCTGACGGCAGACGCCTAACCAACTGAGCCACTCAGGCGCCCCACATTAAAAATTTTAAATAAATGATTAGAACTACCCATATCACTCTAAAAGCAGCCTGATTACCTTATATAGAAATATATGAAATTTTTATTATAAAATAGTTTAAATGTACAAAAAAAGTTATTTAAAAAAATACCTATGTACCCACATTATCTCCATGTATGTTTTTACACCTTTACTACATATGTGAATATCTGTGAAAATAAATAGTATTATTTTGCACATCTAAAAACCCAATGTAAAAATTGTATCACAATACACAAAAGGATGCACTTTTTTAAATATAAATATTCTATCATAGTAACACATACTGTCAAGTGCTAGTTGGGGAGGGAACTTTGTCACCCTCTCTGCCTTGTCTGGACTGGAATCCAGAATCTTCTATTCACCAACAGTATAACATCAGACAAATTACTTAGTCGCTCTGACCCTCAGTTTCCTCATATGTAGAACAGAGGTAACGACAGTTCCTATTTCATAAAGTGACTTGAGAATAAATTAAGGTTATGCATGGGAAGTGCTTGGTATAGTGAAGCACAATACCTAGATGTGCTCAGTAGGTTGTCATCTTTGTTACTGCAGATGTGAACTCAGACATTGACCTAAAGTTCTCCCCACAATGAAACGGAACGGTGCATTTTATAACCAGAGCCAACTCAGAGTGAGGGAGTGTTGCATGTTTTCTGCCCTCTCCTGGTGGTGTGCTGATAAATAGTTAACATTCAGCTTTGAGCAAAGGTGGGGGGTGGGAAGCCACACTTTGTAGTGTTTACTAAGTTCCATGATGTAAATATTCTTGCCAGGGCTAATTTCAACCTGAAGTTTGCTAAACGCGGAATTGGAAAGAGATGATCAGAATCTACTCTCTCAAGCTCCTATGAGCCTGCCCCAGCACAGCCAAGAGAGAATCTCTTTTCTCTTTTGCAGCCCCTTTGTTCACTGCTGAAACCAGATCTCTTCCCTCTCAGGCAGAGGACGTGGCATCTCTCTCTGATATGCTCCTGCAGAGGTAAGAGTCTATGTATGCGTGGAAGATAGAGACAGCCTTCAGGCCTGCAGCCCACAGGGGTGCTCAGGCCCAGCAAATGGCACTTTAATTCTCATCTGCTAGTGTTCCCTACATGCCTACTGCCCTTGGGGTATCTTGGCTGTGGCTGTGGCTTGGGTAAGACTCTGTTACAATCTGTGGATCACATAATGCCGTCATAATGCCTTCTTAAGACCAAAAGCTCCTTACCTATTTTTAACATGTAGCATTTTCTATAGCACTATTTCTACTTAGGATGTTAAAGTAATCATTTCTGCATCTTTCCACAGTCTTCACAAGGATACTTTTTGATAACTATATAATTCCATCAATATACCTACATGTAAGGTGTAAGCAAAAGAAAATGAACCAGGAGACAAACACTGGGAGAAGTGGCATAAATATGAGAAAAGAATAAGAATTTCAAGAACTGAGTATAGTCTTGAATATTGACAAAGAAGTAAAGGGAACCATTGAATCTTTCAATGAGGTCACTAACCATTTTAGGAGGAGAAAGTTAATCTCTGTCCTGGGTGCAGAAGTAGGTAAAGGAAGTGAAGGAATTAAGAGCACGTGTTTGCTACCTGCCAGGGACTATGTTGGATGCTTTTCTGGCATGACCTTATTTACAAGTCACGGTGGGGAAACTGAGGCTTGAAGTCATTCATTAACCTGCCCAGGGTTGCCCAGATCATCAGGAGTGAATGAGAACGAAGGCAGTGGAGACAGGAAGTATGAACAATTCTTTCTGGAATCATGATGGAGAAAGAAGACAAAGAGCGATAGAGAGATAAAGTATAAGGGCAGGGAATCACTGCTTTTATAATAAAAATAAAGCTCAGTTCCTCCAGGGTTGACACCAAAAAGGAGCCCCCAGGTGACTGTAGAGCCAGAAGCAGAGACCACCAAACCCTAAACCCTGTCCCAGACATTCATCTTTCTTCTGGGAATCTTGGCCTCATTATCTTTGCTCCAGCAAAGCCTCCTTGGATCTTTTCTTCCTTTCATTTCTGAGACCCTAGCATGAGATAACAAAAGGCATTTTTTAAAATTGAAGTATAGTTGATACAATGTTACATACAAAAGGCATTTCTTAACATCCCATGGCACAACTAAATCAAAGCTAGAAAGTTTAAACAACTTTTCTCAGGGCAAGGGCAATGTCTTCTAACTTTGCATGGCCAGGATGCTAGCTTATTACTTTTTAAAAAGATTTTATTTATTTATTTGAGAGAGAGAGAGAGCATGAGCAGGGGGAGGGACAGAGGGAGAGGGAGAAGCAGGCTCTCCACCAAGCAGGCAGCCCGACGTGGGGCTCCACCCCAGGACCCCGGGATCATGACCTGAGCCGAAGGCAGATGCTTAATCAACTGAGCCAGCCAGGCGCCCCCAGGATGCAAGTTTAAACAGACAGAATGTCAAGAGATTTGGATACAGAAGGTCTATAGTGGCAGTCTGGAAATGGGTGTTTTAAAGTAATGCCAGTTTATCCTTAAATTCCTGCAAATTTGGGCATTATTGCACTGGCAATTAACAGAGAAATAAACACAGTAGCATAAATGCATGTGGTCTGGCTCCCAAGAGAAGGCCTACTTATAACCGTGCTGGGGTCTTCACCCTAACCCTGTGGGTCTGATGCTGTCTTGGCACATGCTGGCTATTTTAATCTCTAGCCCAGCCTGGGCCCAACAGAGGGAAGTCCTTTGCCAAATCATAAGGTGGCAAGGGAGGAGGGAAAGAGGGTTTCTTCTATTTTTTTAAGACTTTATTTATTTATTTGACAGAGAGAGAGAGAGCACAAGCAGAGGGGGCAGCAGACAGAGGGAGAGGGAGAAACAGACTCCTCACTGAGCAGGGAGCCCGATGCGGGGCTCGATCCCAGGACCCTGGGATCATGACCTGAGCCAAAGGCAGATGTTCAACCTACTGAGCCCCCCAGGCGCCCCAGCTTCTTCTATTCTTTACATTTTCCAAAGACTGGGTCATTGGCTCCTAACTAGCTTACCAATACAGGCAAGGCCCCCCTCTCCCCGTTTTTCTTGTCATCTCTCCAGCAGGAGGTATGACAGCAGCCAGCTCTCTCCTCTGGCTCCTGCCTCACCAGGAGTTAGTCTTTGGGAGGGTGACCATACATCCAGATTTGCTTGGGGTTAGTCCTGACCTACTCCTAAGAGCCCAGAATCCACTCTGGTTTGCTCTACTCTTTCATTCGCAGAAGGGTCCCAGTTTGGATGATAAATTATATAGTCACACTGTCTATGAACAACAGAGCTAGAACAAAAACATGAGTGCGCAAAAGCAAGTAGGAGTCTGCCAGCAATTTACATAATTAACTTCCATTTCTCAAGCAAATCATTCTGTGATACCACACACATCATTTCGATGAACCCTCACAGCAACCTCATGAGGGAGTTTCAGGGACAGGGATTTTACAAATGAAGGAAGTAACAGGGTTAAAGCACCTTGACCAAAGTCATCCAACTATGAGGCACAGAACAGGATTCAAACATCCATCTGCATGACCCCAACTTCTGCCCTGAAAGGGGCCTGGCTGCCTCTTCAGGGCATGTGGCCACCACCCCCAATTTCTGACTGTGGAGAAACAACTTTACCAAGAAAGTTGGTCGCTTTTGGCACTAAAGGAATACTCTCAATATTCCCTTTTTCATCTTACATTTGAAAGGAGAAATCTGTTTCTGCAGCTGTCTGTGTAATTCAGCTCTTGTTTCTGTAACCTAATTTGAAAGAACACTTCCAAAAGAAGCAACCAAGTCTACAAAAGCACAGTTTGACTCGAATGGATCCAACCAATTCTCAAACGGAAAATAACACTGAGGAGTAAGTTTTGCATCACAAGCATCCCTGCTCTGAGTCATTCCCAATGACACCAAAGATTCAAGTAACCCAGAAAATGGATGGTTTAAAATCTTTGCATGGCTTAATCTTCTAAACTCATTGCTCTTCCAGAAAAGGTGACTTAAATTTTAGCCTTTGCCTTCATCACCAGATAGTCTGCAGTTTTCTTTTTTTCCCCTTTTTTAAAAAAGTGGGTATTTTTTTGCATTTTAATTTTTAATTCCAAAAGCATTCCCTTAATGCGTTCACTTTCACACACACACACACATCACAAGTAATGCTTAAGTGATCTTTGATCAATACCCCAATCTCAGACCTGTACAATGTTACTGATTTGTTTTTTGTCCTTCTAGATAGTTTTCTAGCCAGGAAATTATTCTTTTTCATCTACTTTCTGCCTTTTCCAATAAAGCTTCCAATATAACTGTTTTTCCCTTCCTCCCCTCAAACTCCATCATGGGAAAGCAACCAAAATCTCAGACTTTGAAATCTCCCTCAGAGCTACAGCCATTCCCCTCTGTCTAGTTCCTCCTTCACGCCGTTGAGTGCATAAGAGCAAAAGCTCTAGCATCAGACTTCTGGGTGTGAATCTTGGCTCCATCACTTACTAGCTGAGTGACCTTGGGCAAGTTCATTCATTCACTATTCACTCAGCAAACATTTGTTGAGTGCCCATTATTATGTGTTAGAGATAAAATGGTGCATAAGACAATATTCCTACCCTTATGGAGCTTACATTCTAGTGGGAGACATAGAATATAAACCTATGAATGAATATAGCATAATTCCAGGAAGCAATAAATGTCATGTAGAAAAATGAAACAGAGTCAGGGGACAGAGACTTTTTTCAATCTAGGTGATCAGACAAAACCTCCCTGAGGATGTGACATTAGAACAGAGAGCTGAGTAGAGTTAGAGAACAAGCCATGAAAAGATGTGAAGGGAATGACAAGTACAAAGGCCCTGAGGCAGAAACCAGCTTCAAGTGTTGGAGAAACAGAAGTAAGGCAAGTGAGCTGAAATGGAGTGTAGGAGAGAGAATGGTGGCACGTGAAGCATTCCAATTTCTACCCCCCCATCTTCCTAGCTGTATAGTCCCCCAAACCCAAAATTTCTCCAGCTCCATTGGATCCTACAGTAGCCCGCTGTTGCATTACCTTTTTATTGCTCCTCTCCTCCCTCATATCCTCACTTCCATCCTTAATCAGCTTAGATCCAAAGTCCAGTATAATAACTACCCCCTTGCATAAACACTCAACGCCTCAGCTGCATGTCCTCTTTCTTTCCTCAAACCTGTAACACTTCTTCTGCAATCCTCATCTTCACGGACAGACTTCCTATCTCACTGAGAAAACAGAAGCAAGCAATCGAGGACACCCACAGGCTCCCAGCTGCCCTTGCATCCCATCCTCGCCCTCCATCCTGTGGGTGCCAGGGCTGCAGGCCTTCCGGCAGGTATGCGCACTCCATCCCTCCAGCCTTCTCTAGTGAGTGTCCTTCTTTCTCCTTCATGATCCCACCAGCATAAGGAACTGTATTACTTTCCTACACTGTCACGAAGTCATCGCTCTCTCTTTTTTTTTTAAGATTTTATTTATTTATTTGAGAGAGAGCACAGAGGGAGAGGGAGAAGCAGACTTCTCGCTGAGCAGGGAGCCCGATGCAGGGCTCGATCCCGGGACCCTGGGATCATGACCTGAGCCACCCAGGTGCCCCTCACAAAGTCGTCTCTTGATGACCCACCACCTCAGGCTTCTGATGGTCTCTACAGCACAACCACTTTTGCTCACCGTCTTCACCTCCTTTCTCCCCGTTCCCTCTGAACCCTCTCCAGCAGGCTGTGGCCACCTTCCCACGGAAAACGCCTCATTTGCGAAATCTTTTGCCTCGGCACATGCAATGCTTGGTCTTCTATCCTCACTTCCCAGACCCATGGGCATCACTGGAGCCCTCTTCCTGCATTGCCTCCCTTCTGACCTTTGCCTCCATTATTGCTCCTGTTTCTGATTCCAAGCAAGTCTCCCTGCCTTTCTCCACAGTCACGTCGCTGCCCTGTTCATATTCCTCCCCTGCTGCCTGCCCACTCAAAATCCAGGCCCCCAGAGTGGGGGTGCAGTGGGGACCTACAAGTACCTACATGGCCTGATCTCACCCCCAACCCACCCACGGGACCTCTCTGACCTCTGCTTACTCCCCTGCCTTACTCTCTCTGCTCTAGCCACATCTGCCTCATTGCTGTTCCTCAAATATGCCAAGCACACACTTCCTTAGGGCCTTTGCACTTGCTGTTCCCTCTATCTAGAATGCTCTTTCTCCAGAATCCACTTGGCTCACTCCTTCCTCATCTTCAGGTTTCTGCTCTAGTGTCACTTTCTCAGGAAGAATTTCCTGGCTATCCACTTGGCCATCCTGGTGGACCCTCACTGCCACTCAGCACTCCCTATTCTCCTTTTGTTTCTTTTTTTAAGTTTACTATTTTTTTTTAATAATCTCTACATGGTAGGGCTCGAACTCACAACCCCAAGATCAAAAGTCAACATGCTCTACCAACTGAGCCACCCAGCCACCCCCCCATTCTCCTTTTCTACTTCATTTATCTTCATAGAACTTATTACCACCTGATGGCCTACATATTTCTTTAGCTATTGTTTCCTCCCACTAGAATATAAACTCTATACAGGAACAAGATGCCCAGCATCTAGAATAGTGCCTGGCACATAGTAGGCCCACAAAAAATACTTGTTGAGTGAATGAAGAATTTGCACGCAGCAACTGGGAGCAGATCATATAGGGCCTTGTAAGTCCTGGAAAGGACTGTGAGTTTTATTTTAAATGTGAAGGGAAGGGGCACCTGGGTGGCTCAGTCGTTAAGCATCTGCCTTCGGGTCAGGTCATGATCCCAGGGTCTTGGGATTGAGCCCCGCCTCGGGCTCCCTGCTCTGTGGGAAGCCTGCTTCTCCCTCTCCCTCTCCCTCTGCTTGTGTTCCCTCTCTCGCTGTGTCTCTGTCAAATAAATAAATAAAATCTTAAAAAAAAAAAATGTGAAGGGAAGTCACTCGAGAGTACATGGTATGACTTAGAATTTTAAAAAGACCGCTCTGGGGAGATCCAGACTTGCAGTTATGGAATGAATTAGTCACAGGGATGAAAGGTAGGGCACAAGGAAGAGAGTCAGTGATATTGTAATAACACCACACAGGGACAGATGGTCGCTTCACTCGTGGTGAGCACAGCATAAAGTATAGAGAAGTGCAATCAGCTATGCTGTAAACCTAATGCAACACTGTGTCAACGAGGCTCAAATAAAAACATTTAAAAAATAAAAATAAACAGACCACTCTGGCCGCTGTGTGTAGGGAGAAAAGTCCTAGGGTTAAGAGTGGCATCATGGGGGCAGTTGAAGGCTAATGCAGTGTTCGAGCAAGATGGCTAACGAGGGCCTGAGCTAAGTTGAAAAAAGGTCAGAGTTTTGGATCTATTTTGGAGTTATCACGGACAGACAGAACTTGTTATAAGTTGGATGAGGGAATCTGAGAGAAAAAGAGGAATTTGGTTTTGGGACTCAGGGAGACTGTTTCCCCTAACTGTGAAATGGGGACAAGGAGAGCATCTCCCTCATGGGATTTGCAGAAAGGGGTAGAGGACATCGAGTCTCACACAGTGTCGGGCACATGGTAAATGCTCAATAAACGCTGGCACTTATGACTACCCCCAAGATGACTGTGTTTCCCTGCTTCCTGGGTAAAGAGGATTACAAAAATATCCACCCCACAGAGACCGAGGAAACAAAACACTTTATTTGCAGAGCGTACCCTCCCCTCCCAAGGGATAGACTTTGACTTTACTTAACAGAATACTTAACATTAGTGTTGGAACAGTTTCCTTGCACACAGATACATAAAAGGATTGCTCGCATTTCAAAAGAATCCTACGGCTCCTTTAAGTGGTGTTTGTCCATTCAATACTTAGCAGAAGGAGTAACTAAAAGCTAAAATTACAAACCTCTGCTGATTCAAAATCAGTCCAAATGTAAGAAAAGTACATCTGAAATAATAATGATTTTTTAAAACAGGTATTTGCTGCATTTTAATACACCAGAAGCTAAAATACCACACTGTCTGGTTCAATACAGGACACCTGGCAACTCTGTTTGTCCGTGTAACTCAGCTTTCTGCAAAGGCAACACCCAGCCCTTTTTGGCTGCCTTGGCCTGTCCTCATTTCCCCCTGGAAAACTGTTTTAAACTTAGTACAGATAACATTCTGCCTCTATTACAATTAGCAGGTTCTCTCAATGGGTCACCTGGTTTGGCAAGTGCTTCTGTGGGGTAACCCAGTATCTTGTTTCAAAACCTCTCAAATGGCAGCCTCCAGGTAGCATGTGAAAAGCTGCCTGTGGGGAATTTAGGGGCTGCTTTGGGACCTTCAGGTGCTAGCATCTTCTGCCTCACCAGATCTCCCTGATTACTGGTTATCTCCCTGATTATTATTCCCCCAGTCATGGGAAGACCAGCCATTCTTCTTCCTAGCCCCCAGGTACCCTGGGAGGTTGGTGAGGAGTCCCTAAATCTGAGACCCCTTTCCCTCCTTGCCCCATAAAGGAACTCCTCCTTAAATGCTTTTACTACCTGGGAACCTGGAGACGACCTTGAATTTGAACTGGAGCTGAAAGAATTTGCCCAGTAATTGGGTCTCTGCTCCCTGACCTCCAGACTCAAATAGAAGAGACCCTTGCTTCTGAAAGTAGGGTCTTGGGATCAGCAGGCTCACCAAGGAACTTGTTAGAAATGCAGAATCAGAGGTGGTATTCCATACCTTTGAATCAGAATCAGAAGATCCCCAGGTGATTCCCACTCATCTGCAAGTTTGAGAAGCCAGAGAAGCACTCAGGCCCCTCCCTTCCTGCTGGCTGGGAGAATTCCTGTAAGTGTTCTGTTGAAGGGCCCTTAAGCCCCAGCCTACTTCATTGTCCTCACTTTCTTTTCTTCCTTCCTTCCTTCCTTCCTTCCTACCTTCCTTCCTTCTTCTTCTTCTTCTTCTTCTTTCTTTCTTTCTTTCTCTCTTTCTCTCTCTCTTTTCTTCCTTTCTTTCTCTCTCTCTTCCTTCTTTTCTTCCTTCCTTCCTTCCTCTCTCCCTCCTTCCTTCCTTTTCTTTTTTAAGTGAGCTCTACACCCAACATGGGGCTTGAACTCACACCCCATGATCAAGAGTCACATGCTCTACCTACTGAGCCAGCCAGATGGCCTGTCCTCACTTTTCAAAGAATCCTGAGCTCAGGACTTCTGACATCCACTCTGCCCTGCCCCCTCACAGCCAACATCTCTTTTATGGACGCCTTTTCCTTCTACGAGCACCTCTGCCCCACTCCTGGGCTCTGAGGAGGCTCCAGGCTCCACTCCTGGGACATTTCCTGGAGGGTGGCTTTCTTGCTGTGCTTCTCCCCAAGGAGGACCTGTGATACCAAACCAAGTGCTCCCCCTTCTGCACTTTTTTAGAGTTGCCTTAACCTGTCCAGTGACAGCCCCTTAGAGTTGGGCCGGACTGCCCTCGACCCTGGTTTTTGGCAGGGATGTGAGCCGTCCGTCTCATGAAGAGCAAGGGATTCCCTTTGCCATGCTTGCCCTGAAGTTGAGAACTCCCAGTCTTCCCACGCTGCACAGACATACTATCCTGTTTCTTTTTCCTGCCAGGTACTCCCTACAGCCCCAACAGAAAAGCAGAACACAAGTAAGGCTGCCTTCAAATGGACACCTGGGGAAGGAGGGCCATGAGGACTGACCACCAGCCTTGGAGAGAGAGTCATGGTTCGTCAGAAACAAGCCAGCAAGAGGGGCAGGTGCATTTAAAATGCTCTAAGCACTTGATTCTTTGAAGGTTTGAGGATTTCAGTTTGGGTTGTTTTTGAAGCTTTCCAAAAGGAGGGGAAAAAAAGCTATCAGAAAACTTTTATGGACCTTGGAAACCAGAGCCTCTCCTGGAATTGTAATGTAAGGCCTTTTGGTCAGGTTAATTAACCACACATTCTTTCTCACACCTTTATAATTTATCACGCAATTGATTCCTCCCCCCTGCAAAGATTTTTCAAAGCCAATTTCTAATCTTTTAAAAAAGTACCCTTGGAATGTTGCCCTTATGTACTTTTAAAAGAGTGTCTTTCCAAATTTTTATGTATTTTATTTAGCAGAAAATTATTACACTACTTTTTATGTCCCAAGCACTGTTCTAGAAGGTTTACAAAGATTAACTCATTGAATCCTTAAAGTAATCTAATAAAATACGTACTGTTATTAGCTACCTTTATAGATGAGGGAATTAAGTCACAAAGAGGTTAAGTAACCTGCTCAAGGTCACACAGCTAATAAATGACAGAACCAGAATTCAAACCCAGGCAGTCTGGGTGGATCACAGCCATATGCTGAATCACTAGGCTACGCTGCCTCTTTACAGGGCCTGGGTATGTGTGTGTGTGTTTATATATATTTATATTTTAAATTGAATTTCAATGTTATTTATATATAAATATACATTACATATTCTATATTTTTGCATATTATGTATTACACATTTATATGTACATTATGTACATACATAAATGTATATGAGAGAGTGTGAAAGAGAGATAGAAGGATTCTAGATGCAGTTTTTCCAAATGGCCATCTTTCCACATGTTTTCAAAACACGCCTAAAACCCAATGTTGAGAGAAGTATAATTTTTCTGTAGCTCTATCCTCTTCAGGAGCCTAGAGGACAAACCTCAGCTTCCCCGTCTGAGAAATGTGGTAGCTGGATTAAAGGAACTAGTTTGTCAAGTGAGTGTAAGGAGCATTCCAACTTTAAAATTACTGAGATTTCCTGGAACACTGGGTAATTTTTCTTCTTTAGGTTTGATTCTACCAGACATGTCATGGCTTAGTATTCCTCAAGCTAATTCTGGATTGTTCTTGTGCCTTTGGACTGAGTGTAACACAGCCTTCGTCTGTCCGGTTGGTGACGTCCTGATGCGTGCGTGCCAGGGTTAAGTTTACATGTCTGTAGTCTCGGGCCTTGGGTTCACCCAAGAGGTAACGCTCCAGTAAACAAGTGGGGGTGGGTAAGGAACCGCGCTCTCTCTACTGATGCAAGGGCGCCCTCTGCTGGCCCTGTGAAGGTGATGCGGTCTCGTACAGGGTCCTCTTCCCCGCCTGGGTACAGCCGGCTTTTGCCCTTCCCCTCCTGCTGTAGCATTCCAACCAAGCAACATTTATTTAGTACTTATCCTGAGCTAGGCACAAGTGTGCTTAGGGCTGGGGATCAAAGATAAAGAAAAGTGTCGCAGCCTTAAAGGATCTCACAGTCTATTGGGGCACACCCAAATCAGATCATTAAAATGTCACTTGAAAGGTGTGTCACTGGAACTGTGCCTCACATACCCTAAGTTTGCAACCTCAGCGGCATACAAGAGCCCAACTCAAACAGCACAATACAATGAATGCCCTTTGGTTAGGAAAGGAGGACTATGACTCACTCTAGCATTTTCTCTGTGCACAGAAACTGATGACCTGCATAGGAGCAATCTGGCTAGCCGGTGCTCCCTTAGAGACCAAGACTACCTGGGAGTAGTCCTGACAGCTCCCATCCAAGGTAGGTGTGGGAGGGGCTGCGGAGAAAGATCAGGACTCCACAGAGAGGGAATGGAGGTTAAGAACAGAACAAGGGCCAGGAGGATATCTATGCATTTTGATATTAAATTAGTAAGTAATTAGTGCATTTAAAATATACAACCAAGATCTCTGACGCTTTTAGTAACAAGAGCCTGGCTTATCTTCCCAACTCGATTTTGTTGGATTTTATTTTTTTAATGGGCTTTCTCTGGTCATGCGTGTCCTTGAAACTAGGCCAGGAGGCCTCCTCACTTTCTAAAATACAAAAATTACTTCTGCTCCTCTTCTCAAATCTAAATCAGACTCTGGACATACCCAGCAACTCAGTGTGCCTTTTAGTTAACTTTGTCTCCTCTAGCAATGATTTCCTTTTGCTTTTTTTTTTTTTTTTTTAAGATTTTATTTATTTATTTGACAGAGAGAGAGACAGCGAAAGAGGGAACACAAGCAGGGGGAGTGGGAGAGGGAGAAGCAGGCTTCCCATGGAGCAGGGAGCCCGATGCGGAACTTGATCCCAGGACCCCGGGATCATGACCTGAGCGGAAGGCAGACGCTTAACAACTGAGCCACCCAGGTGCCCCTTCCTTTTGCTTTAAAAGAAAATTCTGTTGAGGGCCTGGGTGGCTCAGTTGGTTAAGCGGCTGCCTTCAGCTCGGGTCATGATCCCAGGATCCTGGGATCGAGTCCCTCATTGGGCTCCCTGCTCAGCGGAGAGCCTGCTTCTCCCTCTGCCTGCCTCTCTGCCTACTTGTGCTCTCTCTCTCTATCTCTGTCAAATAAATAGATAAAATCTTTAAAAAAAAAAAAAAAAAAGAAAATTCTGCTGTTAACAAATATGCTGTACAAGCCAGGGGGCAAAAGAAGTTGGAGGAAGAGGAAGAACACAGGTTTTCCTTATTTCCTTCTCAAAATGTGTGAGGGGAGAAAATAAAGGAAGTGGAGAAATATACCACTCCATGCAGAAGTCACTGTGGACGAATTTCTTGAAACCAAGGACTAAAGAAGCGGCCATCACAGCAACAAATCGTGGGTGTAATTACAAATGAGGGCCTTCGATGAATCTCTAAAACAGATCCTACAGAGGTATAGTTCACCAAAACCCATGCAAAAGAAGAAAGAAAGGAAAGGCAGAGCTGGAACCCCATGAGAGTGGAGGAAAAGCAAAAGGTGAGAAAGGAGAAGGCTGGGGAAGCAGAAAGGAATAGGAAGTATGAGAAGCCACGGGGCAAGGGCTGCACCACGATGAACATCTTACGGTAAGAAACGCATGTCTTTGGAAAGAGCAAGCAAAAGCGAGTAGAACTTACAGGTTCTCACAAAAGGGCACATGTGGGAGAATGCAGGCAGCACAGAAGTGCATGGGGTGAAAAGTGAGAGCCCCTTCCCCCCACCCCCACCTTCACAAACAGGCACCACTGATGGAAGTGGGCAGGGTGCAGGGGCGCGTGCAGGTGGGAGGCCCTGGGCACCTAAGGCAAGTGGCCATGCTCTGACCTGCTGAAGCCCAGCCCAGGATACTTGTGGTTTGACCAAATGCTGTCAGCCAATGGTTTAACAGAAAATGCTTTGACAGGCTTCCTGCCCCTGAAAATCCTCACCTAATTCTCAGCAAATGTGAGCCCTATTACCAAACAACAAGAAACCACCACCTCCCAATTTTATTCAATTAGCAAAAATAAAACCGATATTTTTATGTGTGTCAGAAATGTTGAGAATGTACCTGTAGCAATTCTGAACAAAGCACATTAAGCTTTGTGAAATAAACTGAATGAAAGTGTGTAAAACATACAAATGTCACTGTAATGACCAAGGTAGCTGGTACGTAGTAGTGAAAGCTCATCAGAAGGTTTGCCTGGTTATATCATATTTATATTCTTATCTGTCCTAATTCAGGGGAGGTAGGAGGTAGGGAGTGAGGACCAGGATGGAGAGGAGGGGATGGTAGACCAATGTCTTGTGCCTGGTGACAAATTAAAACATGTTGAATTTCCACAGTTAGAGTTTCATGTATCTTGTAGAGAGGTTTAGACAGTATCTTCTCATACAGCTTTAACATAAAATAGTTAATCCTGAAGAATGGTTAACATATAGTACTTTACCTATTATATAAATAATAATAAATACTATTTATGTAATACTTAATAATAAGTATTTATGAGTAAACACAGACCCTCCTTCATACAATTATAAAGAGCTCTAATCATTATTTTTTTCTTTTTTATTTATTTTTTATTTTTATTTTTAAAGATTTTATTTATTTGACAGAGAGAGACACAGCGAGAGAGGGAACACAAGCAGGGGGAGTGGGAGAGGGAAAAGCAGGCTTCCCACTGAGCAGGGAGCCCGATGCGGGGCTCGATCCCAGGACCCTGAGATCATGACCTGAGCCGAAGGCAGACACTTAATGACTGAGCCACCCAGGCACCCCCTTTTTCTTTTTTTTAAAGATTTTATTTATATATTAGAGAGAGAGAGAGAGAGAGGGAGAGTGCAGACGGAGAGTGAGAGGGAGAAGCAATCTCCCCGCTGAGCAGGGAGCCCGATGCAGGACTCAATCCCAGGACCCCGAGATCATGGCCTGAGCTGAAGGTAGACGCTTAACGGACTGAGCCACCCAGGCGTCCCTAATCATTATTTTATTAATAATTCTTTATATCATAATTCTTTATGAAGTACCAAAGTATTGGTTTGACCTTTAACCAGAATATCCCCTAGGTTCTAGTAAGGTTAGGACTAGTACAGTGCTCTTTGTATCTTCCCTATTGTATCTTTGTATGGTTTGTTAGTTGGTTGGTTTATACCCTACTTCGTTCCATAAAAGATTTAAGATTGCTCAGTGCCTTTCACATCAGAGGTGCTAAATTGTATTGAACCATATGCTGCGAGGCTCTGGACGTACTTATTTTAAAAATGTGCCAGTTACATCAGCCATAATGTTAGATGAACATATTTGAATAGCACTGAATACCAAAACTGATGGTAACTGAAACAAGTTACACACACACACACACACACACACACACACACACGTATGTGTTCATTTTCTTCTTTATAGTTTTTTCAAACAGTAACAGAAGAAAAATGCAGAAAAGATAATGCCAAGCTGGGGCAGGTCCTATGCAGTGAGTTCTGGTGTTCCCTATCCGAGGAATGGATCTCCATGTGTTCATAGTTACCCAAATGAATACAACAGACTAGAGATGTGAAGATGACTCAAGATTCAATCATCTCAACATAGTCCTTGCAAACTGCTCTCATCAGCCTCCTTTGAGTTCCAAAGGGAAAGGGATACAAATCACTGTTCTCGGTAGGGAGCTAATCCTCTGTTAAAATAGTCAAACCACATAGCTCTTTATGTTTATTTACAGTGTTGAATTCTATAACAGGGTAGAGATATCCCATGCATTCGATAAATAAAACACACTTTATTTAAAATAGAGAAGGATTTCCTGGGGGAACAATAAAGTCAGGAATGTTACAGTAATTTTGTGAATCATGCAGGCATAATTACCAACCAATAAAAATAAAATATCCACAATGCTCTCAGTCTTCATTAAATACTGGTTTATAAGGCATTGTTCTGTTGTTTACTTTTGTTCAAACAAAGCCTTTAAAACCAATATTCTGTATCTGTCTATATGTACTGGGTGGAAATCTTTATAATTATGGAGTTCTATTTGCAAAAAATTGTCCAGGCCCCAGCTCTGAGTATGCAGTGAGCACAAGCCATAGGAGCATCACTGTGGCCCAAGGGCCCTGGGTTGATTGGGTCTTGCCCAAGGGACCCTGAAATAACACAGCTAAAAGTGGAGAAACAAAAGCTAAAGTCTCAGTTGGTAAAATGGGCCTTGCATGAGATCAGAGGACAAGTAAAGTCAACAAGGGGAGAAGAGTGGTATTTAGAACCCAGAAGATGAGAAAAACGCTTTAGGAGCCTTGAGTCAACTAGAACCATTCAAAGCTAAGGCTATGGCTGATAAAGTGGGCCAAAATATTCCTCATTCCCCCTTCTCAGTTATATTACCAACTTAATTTACACTGAGAAATTAATGGCCATACGAGATGATGAGGAGGAGGAGGAGGTGGATGTTGGCATGACTGGTGTTCTTTTTCTCCCTGAATTCTAGACATGTGATGTAACAACTCTTAATTATAAGTGACTTTACTTGTTTGCTTGAGTAACCACTGTTACAGGGACCAGAAAGACTAAATACTGCATTCTCTCTGCAGACCTACGTGGAAATCAGAAGATAGCCTGGTAAACAAGGAATCAGCCCAAGGGAGTCCAAAGAGCAAAATCACAGTGGTTAAGGCTGTAACAGCTTAGGCATCCTTCTGACTGTTGGAGTTCCTTACTCCCCTACAGCATCCACATTAGGACCAGACTTGCCACTGGGAACAGAAATGCCACTTGGCAGTCCTATTGGATCCAAAGCTATGAGAAAGGGAGAATCAAGATGACTAGAAGTTGTTTCTACAGCCTAGGGAATGTAGAGGATTTTGCAGTTTGTTTTTTGTAAAGTGGAGATTTTTTTTTCAAATATAAAACATTTTTCAAAGACCTCCCCCCCCCCCCCCCCCCCCCGCCAAACCTCATAGGCCCTTGGTGTGGAGGCTATAGTATTCCATAATAAAATGGTCTTGACAGTGTAGCCTTAGCCAGAGATGCAGGAACCAGCATTCCTGACAGAATTAAGGGAGTAGAGGTATTGGTTACTGGGATAAACCATGGTTGGAAGCCCCGTGGGGACAGAGACAATATTCCCCAATACCTACACAGGGCCTGGTTCATAGTAGGCAAAGATAAGTATTTGAAAATGAATGAGCAATTTAACAGGTAAACCAGAAAGTCAAAGTAGAGGAGTAATAAGGTAACTAGTTTTAAGTAGTAAAAACCACAAGAGATCAGAATCCAGGAAATTAGATTAAGTCTAAAACACTATAGCACCTGGTAATCAGAATACAGATCTAATCATAGTGGTGGCCTCTTTTGCATTTCCTGCTGAATGAATTAGGGTGGCATTAAGTTTCTTGATGGTTTTTCAAACATTCTATTATGCAAATTTAGAAAACATACAGCAAAACTGAGAGAATTTTATAGTGAATACTGTACACCTACCCTCCAGATTCTACCATTAACATTTTACCTTTTACATGTCTATTCATTTCTTTATCCAATCATCTAATCATCTTATTTTTCATGCATTCCAAAGTAAATTGCAGACATTGCTATATGTCCCCTTAAATAATTCAACATGCATATCATTAATAGAATTAAAGATTTGTTGACGGTTTTTTAAAATTTTGAAGTGAAATTTATATACAATTAAATGCAAAATCTTATGTGTAAATCCCCAAGTTTTAACAAATGCCTACACCTGTGTATCCCAAATCCCTATCAAGATAATAGAACACTACCATCACCTCAGAAACTACTCATAATTTTTTAAGAGTGGTGATTTTTTTTGGTAGAAGGTGGATAGAAGTGTTGAAACTTCAGTGTGGTCTGATTACAGCTTACAATAGTGGGGAAAAGCTTTCAGGTGGTCCTATACTGGGGAGTAGATAGAATTCCACGAGCCTCATCTTCAGAAATGGTATCAAGAGATCCATAAGAATGACTGATTACTGGCTGTTCTTGAACTTCAGTCTCAAGTTAAAGGAAATACAAGTAGAGACAGCTTGTAGCAAACTTCTTTCTTCTGTAACATACTCTCCACTGACAGACACACAACAGGAAAAGTACTCACTTGTATCCCCGGCCTCTGTCCTGACACTGGGTTGACCTGACTCTCACTGCCAGAGTCCAGACTGTTCTGAGTAGCTTTCTGCACTGTTTCTAGTATGCAGGCAAGTTAAATTCTTAAAACCAATGAGCCAAAGTCTTATTTCCTCTCAGAATTGTGTACTGGAAACCATTCAAAAAGCTTTCTGATTATGTATCTTAGGATATTAAATGAAATAATTTATATTACCAGATTTGATCTCCATTTATCTAGCATTCTGCTGTGCAACATTTTAGATGTGGCTTCTAGCATCAGAATATGGAATTTTAATCACATTTGTGTCATATCTGGACATTATGATGTCACTAAAATACTACATCAAAATACTGTTTAAAAACTTTTATGATGGAAATTTTCAATTACATACAAAAGTAGAGAATATAATAATGAATCTCCGTGGATTTATCATCCAGCCCCAACAATCATGTTCTTCTTACTAAAATGCATTCAAATTCACGAATGTTGTTGCATGAATCAATAGTTTGTTCCTTTTTATTACTGAGTGATGTTCCATTGTATGGATTACCACAGTTTGTTTATTAATTTACACCTTGATTGCTTGTTTTGGGGCAATTGTGAATAAATACTCACCTACACATTTTTATGTAAACGTAAGTTTTAATCGGACAAATACCTAGGAGTGGGATTGCTGCTGGGTCATGTGATAAATGTATATTTAACTTTATAAGAAATGGCTAATATTTTTTCTAAAGTGGCTGTACCATTTTGCATTTCCAGCAGCAATGAATGAGAGTTCTTGTTGCTGCTCATCATGGCCAACATTTTGTATTCAGCTCTTTATTTTAGCCATTCTAATAGGTGTGTAGTAGTGACCCATTGTTTTCATTTATGTATCCTCAGTCACTAAAGATATTGAACATCTTTCCATATATTTATTTGCCATCCATATATCTTCTTGGGGAAGTTTCTTTTCAAATATTTCGCCCATTTTTAGATTGGGTTATTTGTTTTATTATTGTTGAGGTTTAAGAGTTCTTTATATATTCTAAATAGAATTACCCTCTGACCCAGTAATTCCACTACTGAGTATTTACCCAAAGAATACAAAGAATACAAAAAATACCCTAATTTGAAAAAATATACACACCTCTATGTTTATTGCAGCATTATTTTACAATAACCAAAATATGGAAGCAGCCCAAGAGTCCACTGATAGATGAATGGATAAAGAAGATGTGGTTTATATATATAATGGAATATTATTCAGCCATAAAAAAGAACGAAATCTTGTCATTTGCAACAACATGGATGTATCCAGAGGATATACAGCTAAGTGAAATAAGTCACTCAGAG
Organism: Halichoerus grypus; assembly: GCF_964656455.1. Lineage (NCBI taxonomy): Eukaryota > Metazoa > Chordata > Mammalia > Carnivora > Phocidae > Halichoerus > Halichoerus grypus. The sequence goes on along the minus strand of NC_135715.1, from coordinate 59,037,807 downwards.
AAAGACAAATACCATATGGTTTTACTCATATGTGGAATTTAAGAAACAAAACAAATGAAAAAAAAGATAAACCAAAAAACAGACTCTTAAATATAGAGAACAAACTGATTGCCAGAGGGGGAGATGGGTGGGGAGAAACAAATGAAGGAGATTAAGAGAGTACACTTATCATGATGAGCACTGAGTAATGTAGAGAATTGTTGAATCACTACATTGTACATCTGAAACTAATATAACACTGTATGTTAACTATACTGGAATTCAAATTTTAAAAAATTACAGCAGGAGTGCCTGGCTGGCTCAGTGGTAGAACACGCAACTCTTGATCTTAGGGTTGTGAGTTCAAGCCCCATGTTGGGCATAAGCCTACTTAAAAAAAAATTACAGCCAAAAAAAGGGTTCTTTATATACTCTAAATACAAGTTCTTTATATATATATTTAAGATTTATTTATTTTAGAGAGAGAGAGAGCACGCACCTGCATGTGCACAAGGGAGAGGGAGAGAATCTCAAGCAGGCCACTGAGTGTGAAGCCCAACCTGGGGCTTAACCTCACCACCCTGAGATTATGACCCAAGCCGAAACCAAGAGTCGGATGCTCAACCGACTGAGCCATCCAAGCGCCCCTGAATACAAGTTCTTTACTGGGTATGTGATCTGCAAATATTTTGACCCCATTTACAGCTTGTTAATTCATTCTCTTAACAGCTTATCTTGCAGAGCAAAAGTGTTTAATTTTGATAAAATTCAGTTTCACAACTTTTTGTATTATGGGTTGTGCTTTTGGTGGCATATCTAAAAATGGATCACCAAATCCAAGATCTCCAGTGGTTTGTTTTTTTTTTCCTATAAGTCTTATAGTTTTTTTTTTTTTTTTAAAGATTTATTTATTTATTTGAGAGAGCGAGAATGAGAGAGAGAGAGAGAGAGTACATGAGAGGGGGGAGGGTTAGAGGGAGAAGCAGGCTCCTCGCCGAGCAGGGAGCCCGATGCGGGACTCGATCCAGGGACTCCAAGATCATGACCTGAGCCGAAGGCAGTCGCTTAACCACTGAGCCACCCAGGCGCCCTATAAGTCTTATAGTTTTACTTTTATATTTAGGTCTGTTAAGTTAATTTTTGTATGAGGTATGAGTTGTGTGTCTAGGTTTCTTTTCTGCACATGGATGAATGATTATTCTAGCACCATTTATTGAAAACACTATCTTTTCTCTACTGAATTGCCTTTGTAACTTTGTCACATATAAGTTGACTACATTTTTGTAGGTCTATTTTTGGCCTCTATTCTGATCAAATGATAAATTGGTATATACATCTATCCTTTTAACACTACCACACTGTCTTGATTACTATAGCTTTACAATAAGCCTTAAAATTGGGTAGTGTAAATCCTCCAACTTTTTTCTTTTTTGTTGACATTTTTTAAAAACTTGACTCTTTTAGTTTCATAAGCTTTTCCATATAAATGTTGAATCCACTTGTGAATAAAAATATGTTGGCCAAGATTTTTCTTGGGATTGTGCTCAATGTGTAGATCAAATTGGGGAGAATTGGCATCGTAACAATATTGAGTCTTCCAATCCATAAACACAGTATATCTCTCCATTTATTCAGATCTTCTTTGCTTTATTTCATCAATGCTTTGCAGTTCTCCAGTTATAGATTCTGCACATGTATCGTAGATTATAGGCTTTTTTTATTTTAGGAGGTGCCATTTTAAACATCTTTTAAGTTTCAATTTTCAAAAAATATATAATAGAATGGCTAAAAAATTAACAAGTCAGGAAACGACAGATGTTGGCGAGGATGTGGAGAAAAGGGAACCCTCCTGCACTGTTGGTGGGAATGCAAGCTGGTGCAGCCACTCTGGAAAACAGTATGGAGGTTCCTCAAAAAGTTGAAAATAGGACGCCTGGGTGGCTCAGTTGGTTAAGTGACTGCCTTTGGCTCAGGTCATGATCCTGGAGTCCCAGGATCGAGTCCCACATCAGGCTCCCTGCTTAGCAGGGAGTCTGCTTCTCCTTCTGACCCTCCCGCCTCTCATTCTCTCTCTATCTCATTCTCTCTCAAATAAATAAATAAAATCTTTAAAAAAAAAGTTGAAAATAGAGCTACCCTATGACTCAGCAATTGCACTACTGGGTATTTACCCCAAAGGTACAAATGTAGTGATCCAAAGGGGTATGTGCACCCCAATGTTTATAGCAGCAATGTCCACAATAGCCAAACTATGGAAAGAGCCTAGATGCCCACCAACAGATGAATGGATAAAGAAGATGTGGTGTATACACACATACACACACACACACACACACACACACACACACACACACACAATGGAATATTATGCAGCCATCAAAAAAATAAAATCTTGCCATTTGCAATGACGTGGATGGAACTGGAGGGTATTATGCTAAGCGAAATAAGTCAATCAGAGAAAGACAAGTATCATATGGTCTCATTGATATGAGGAATTTGAGAAACAAAACAGAGGATCATAGGGGGAGGGAGGGAAAAATGAAAGAAGATGAAACCAGAGAGGGAGACAAGCCATAAGAGACTCTTAATCTCAGGAAACAAACTGAGGGTTGCTGGAGTGGAGGGGGGTGGGAGAGATGGGGTGGCTGGGTGATGGGCATTGGGGAGGGTATGTGCTGTGGTGAGCGCTGTGAATTGTGTAAGACTGATGAATCACAGACCTGTACCCCTGAAACAAATAATACATTATATGTTAATAAAAAATATACATATATAATAAATAAATAAATAAACAAATTTCAAATTTCAACTTTTCCTAACTGCTATAAACATCTGTGGGCAGATGGAAATGAGTTTTCAATTCATTTGGGTAAACACCAGGGAGTGCAATTGCTAGATCATATGCTAATAATATGTTTAGTTTTGTAAAAAACTGCCAAACTCTGTTCCAAAGTGACTTTACCATTTGTATTCCCACAAGCAATTAATGAGAGTTCCTATTGCTCCACACACTCATTACAATTTGATGTTGTCAGTTTTAGATTTTGACCATTCTAATAGGTATGTAGTGGTATCTCATTATTGTTTTAATATCCATTTCCCTGATGACATATGATGTGAATCATCTTCCCATATGCTTACTTGCCATCTGTCTATTTCTTTGGAGAGATGTCTGTTAAGGTCTTTGGCTCATTTTTAAATCAGGTCGTTTGTTTTCTACTTGTTGAGTTTTAAGTGTTCTCTGTATATTTTAGGGGCACCTGGGTGGCTCAGTTGCTTAAGCGGCTGCTTTCAGCTCAAGTCATGATCTCAGGCTCCAGGGATCGAGCCTGCATTGGGCTCTCTGCTCAATGGGGAGTCTGCTCCTCCCTCTCCCTCTGTGCTCTCTCTCCCTCTCTCTCTCTTTCAAATAAATAAATAAAATCTTTTTTTAAAAAAAGAGTTCTCTGTATATTTTAGATAACAGCTCTTTTTTTAAAAAGTTTATTTATTTAAGTAATCACTACACCCAATGTGGGGCTCAAACTCACAACCCCAAGATCAAGAGTCGCATGCTCTTCTGACTGAGCCAGCCAGGTGCCCCTAGATAATAGTTCTTTATCAGATGTGTCTTTTGCAAATATTTTCTCCCAGTCTGTGGCTTGTGTTCTCATTCTCTTCACGTTGACTTTCACAGAGGAGAAGTTTTTCATTTTAATGAAGTCCAGCTCATCAATTCATTCTTTCATGCAATGCATCATGATTTTGGTGTTGTATCTAAAAAGTCATCACCATATTCAAGTCATCTAGGTTTTCTCCTATGTTATATTTTTAGGAGTTTTACATTTATGGCTATGATCATTTTGAGTTAATTGTTGTGAAAGGTGTAAGGTCTGTGTCTAGAGATTTTTTTTGCATGTGGATGTCTAGTTGTTCCAGCATCATTTGTTGAAGACATTTATGTTTGCTCCATTATATTGCTTTTACTCCTTTGTCAAAGTTCAGTTGACTATATTTATGAGGGTCTATTCCTGGGGTTTTTATTCTGTTCCATCGATCTATTTGTCATTCTTTCACTAATAAGGTACTGTCTTTCTCACTGTGCCTTCATAACAAGTCTTGAAGTTGGGTCGTGTCAGTCCTCTGACTTTGTTCTACTTCAGTATTGAGCTGGCTGTTCTGGGTCTTTTTCCTCTCCATCAGTCTGTTGTTATCCACAAGATGACTTGTCTGGGATAAGGGAGTTTTTCTTTCTGAATTCCAGAACTACATTAATTAGGCATCAGAAACCGCTGTTTTCAAATGCAATTGGAATACATTATTTCCTACATTAAAACAAAGTGATGAATAAAATGGAGCAAGATGACTCCACTTTTTTGTTTTTTTGGTTTTTTTTCTTCAGGGAGTTTCTCCATTTTCTCTTAATAAGGGATCATTAAAATAACCAGAAGACAAATGACACCAAATTAATAAAAGTGTAGATCAAATGTTCCTCTGTTAACTATTTTTACTTGATTGTAGATGAGGAATGTGTTGCTTAAACTGCTAGCTAACAAACAACAACAAAAAATTCATATGCCTCTCCTGAAGTCTAAGTGGTCTTAGTTATACCATATATGGTGATCTAGACTATAACTACTCGGTGACACTGACTATGTGGCTTAACCAAAGTAATGGTGATCCAAACCAAGTTGAACAACAAATCCCAAAGTGGAGTGACCTGTGCTCTTCAGGTTATATTTTTGGATGTGGGAAAGTGTGGGCTACAGAATAACCCTCTGTTGGAAATGGAGTTGCTTTTTGGCCCAACTATTGCACTCTGTAATTATTGGTAATGACACTGTAGATCAGCAGGTCAGTTTAAACTCCCTTGTGTGGATCATAATGGATTATAGCTTTGCCTTGGACCTCATCCTGGCTGTCTGAAATAAGACTTACTGATCCCCTTTGGGACTAACTCATAGCTGGCTGAGTCTGCACCCTTGGCAGAGAGAGGTATGATTGAGGTGAAGACTGCAAGGTGGCCGCATCTTGCTGCTTGGAGTCCTGTTGATAGAAGCTTTGATATGCTGAATGAGACAAATTAAATGAATTTGCTCCCAGCCTCTGTGGTCAGATTAATCAGAGTGGCTGATGGAGTGGCATACTCATGTAAAAACTCAAGTTGGCCAAGAATGTGTTATTGTGGGCTGAGGGGTGGATTGTTGATAGAGGCAATCTGCCATAGGCCCTGAGTGTCCCTGCATGTTCTTACTGGGTATGCCATGAACACAAAGCCTTAACCGTTCTTTACAGCGTCCATTTCTGCAGGTTGTGCAACCTTGGGCTGGGGTAATATCTCCCCCCTCAGAAAAAGAGCAGGCTGGCTTTCACTTACTATACAAACAGTGAATCCCCTAAACTCAGTGTTTCCTCTAATGCAACTCACTGCATGCCCAGGCGTCCATCACGGGCCCTTTGTGTCAGTTCTGTGGGACTTTTGGAGCATGAAGAACCAACACAAAGGAACATGAAGCTCTGAATATACTACTTTTGCTGTGAGCAATAAAGTCCTTTGTCTCTGACTCAGGAATTTTGTGTCTTCTGCCAGCATCCACAAAACAGGAACAGGCTAACTTGTTAGCTTGTACGCAGGGTAAAATCCCACGCCTTGCACAGCTCTTGACAATCCTACATTTGGATTTGGCTGATGGTGTTGCAACAGAGTCATTTAACTTGTCCTCTACGTCCGTATTTCTTATAAACGGGAAGCCAAATCTAGAAGTTTTGTCAGATTCTGCTTCAGCTTTAAAGGCAGAAATACTTTGCATTCATGCTGTGTTCTTCCTATTGCCCCACATGAGGAGACATAATGTCAGGTTTTCCACTTTTAGTGAAACTAAGCTTATTCAGCGGATTTAGGTGGTTTCAGTATGTTCTAAAATTCCCCATCAACATTTCAGCTGATCATTCTAGCATTCATTGATGATCATTGCCTGGATCCCTTGTTTCATTAGTGGATTTTAAAGGGTGACATTTAAATGGTATGATTCTCCCTATATTTATCCACTGTAATTCTTTGGTAAAGGAGAACTTTCTATCATCAACTAATTGTTTGCCCTGAAATCAGTTCAGCCCTTTGACCTAGGTAGCAAGGGCCTCTTCTCTGGGGCCCTTGTTTCAGGGGACCCTACCTTTTAAGTACCTTCCTCAAACTGAAACCATGGATAAGGGGGGACTCCTTTACCAGTATCAGCCTACATTTGTGCTCTCACCTTCATGGTAAATATATATATACATTTATATACATATACATGTAGTAAATATGCACATGTATATATGGTAAATATGTACATATGTACATATATGAAGATTTTTGTTTAGCCCTTATTTCAAAATGTCCAACATAAAAAGGTGGTAATATTCAAGTGTTTTTTTGAAGTTGTGTTTCATAACTTTGCTGACAAATAAAGTACACATTTTGCCAAGTTGCTTTTCTAGTAAAGCAATAAAACCATCAGGTGTACATTTTACAGAGAAATATTGATAAAGTTGGCAAAAAATCGTATTTCTGTTATTTAAGGGAAATGTCAGAAAATCATCATACTATGATTGGAATGTGTTTTTTTTTTAATCTTCTGAAGGATAAAAGTTGGGGTTGCCTGGGTGGCTCAGTCGATTGAGATGGGACTCTTGATTTTGGCTCAGGTCATGATCTCAGGGTTGTGAGATCAAGCCCCGCATCGGGCTCCACACTCAGCGTAGGATCTGCTTGTCCCTCTCCCTCCCCTTCTGCCCCTCCTTCTGTGTGCTCTCTCTGTCTCTCAAATAAATAGATAAATAAAATCTTTAAAAAAAAATAAAGGATTCTAATTGAATTTAAATAAAAAATTTAAAAATTAAGGGATAAAAGTCTATGGGAAATGGATAAATAAACTGATATATGTAATACCAAAAAGTACACAGCATTAAAAAAAAAAAACAAGTTCTCATACAGCAATAGGGTGGATAATTCTCAGACATTGAGTAAAAAGGCCAAGCACAAAAGAATACATATGGTATGATTCGGTTTATAAAAAGTCCAACCAAATGCGCCTGGGTGGCTCAGTTGTTAAGCATCTGCCTTCAGCTCAGGTCATGACCCCAGGGTCCTGGGATCGAACCCCGTGTTGGGCTCCCTGCTCAGCGGGAAGCCTGCTTCTCCCTCTCCTACTCCCCCCTGCTTGTGTTCCCTCACTAGCTGTGTCTCTCTCTGTCAAATAAATAAATAAATCTTAAAAAAAAAAAAAAGTCCAACAACACGCAATTAATGGCAAAAAGAAGTCAGAATAGTACATATCTTTGGTGTGTGAGGAGTTGCCTGGGAAGAGGCAAAGGGAAACTGAGATGCTGGAAATGTGCTAGATGTTAATGTGAGGGATAGTTACATAGGTATATGTTTATAAAAACTCATCAAGCTATATACTTAGTACCAGTGCGCTTTATGTATTTTACTGCATGTATTAGTTTCCGGTTGTTGCTATACAAGTAACCACACATTTAGTGGTTGAAAACAACACAAATTTATTATGGTTCAATTCTAAAGATTAGTCTAAAATGGGTCTGCAGGGCAGCATTCCTTCAGTATGTTCTAGGTAGAGTCCATTCCAAGGCTTTTCCACCTTCTAGAGGCCATTTGCATTCCTTGGCACACATCACTCCAACCTCTGCTTCCATCTCTTTCCCTGTCAGACCCTCCTGCTCCCCTCTTACAAGAAGCCTTGTGACTAGTTGGCCTACCTGGATAATCCAAGATGATCTCCCCATCTCAAAATCCTTAAATTAATCACATTTGACATATAAAATAACATATTCACTGGTTCTGAGGATTTAGGACATGAATATCTTTGAGGGGGAGTCCAGTATTCTGCCTAACAGATATGAATAATGGTATTTTTTTTACCTCAATTAAAAAAACACGCAAAAATCAAGTTGATGAATGATATATGATAGATAGTTTTACAAACAACAATGATAATGAAAAAGAATTTGAAACATGAATGTCTTTCCTAAATAAGAAAGTTTTGCCACAGGAAATTATTTTAAAAAACTTTGTTCACTACTTGATACAACTGTAGAGTTTTTTTATTTAATGAAAAATTAAACATTAAAGTTAAAATATTTCAAAATTAAATCAAGTATCTTTTCAATGTGTTTGAAAAGCTAAAAGGGCTCTTTTTTAAGCAGAAAGAAAATGAGAACAATTTAATTAAATGAAGGATATTATCATGGAATTTATTAGCAAACTTAAACCATTTATAAATAACCCTTTGTTCAAGATTTTTCAATTTCCATCCTTGCAATTAATGGATAGAAATATGCTTAATGATACTGATTTGGAAATGTATTGCTCTCACTTGGCTATTACTTTAAAAGGCGTTTTTTTCTAATTTAAAGCACTGAATTGGATAATTTATACATTTGAAATGAATGTAGACCTTGTTAGCCAACTTAGCAGAAATTAATAAAGCATAATAAAAAACTAACAAAAGAAAACATAAAGATTTTGAGGCCAAAGAGCAATTTAATCAGTCTAACTACACAAGCTTCTAGATCTAACTAAAATGCTCAAAGCTACTTTCTTGGAAAGTATCACTAACTATATAGTTAGTTGAAAAGGGGCCAGTTGCTGCGAAAGCAAGAAAACCAACTGCAAACACATAACACAGAAGATTACAGAATCATATCATTAGGCTCAAAGCCAATATTATGCAATTAGCTGAGATACTAAGTGCAAGGATTTTATTAAATTTCATTTTATACTACTGCCATTATATATATAATATATATTTAATTTAACATATATTTAATAAGAACATTATTCATTGAAATTATTTATTTATTTGGAGGTTATTATTGGACTTGTTTTTCACTCTTAATCTAACACTGTCCTGAGATGATTTATAAAAAGTCTTATGTAGGGGCGCCTGGGTGGCTCAGTCGTTAAGCGTCTGCCTTCGGCTCAGGTCATGATCCCAGGGTCCTGGGATTGAGCCCCGCATCGGGCTCCCTGCTCAGCGGGAAGCCTGCTTCTCCCTCTCCCACTCCCCCTGCTTGTGTTCCCTCTCTCGCTGTCTTTCTCTCTGTCAAATAAATAAAATCTTTAAAAAAAAAAAAAAAAAAAGTCTTATGTAATTTTCAATAAGGATGCCAAGACAATTCCATGGGGAAATTGTACCATACAACTTCTTTTTAGTCTTTTGTACTAGTTCCTGTTCTCAATCCAGACACTATTCTCTGATAGTATCAAAGCATATGATCTCCAAGATATTTTTAAGCACAAACAACTGAATGCATGCCTCTTTATTTAATAGTAAGGGCATTATTTGATTTTCTGAAATTATCTATGTAGATCCATTATAATATCTAAGAGTTATATTTCAGGAGAGTAAAGTGGACAAAGTATTAGTTATGTAAAAAGGAAGCATGAGGTCTGATGAGGATGAGGACCAATGGTGAAAGGAAGAGTTCCTAGTACAGACCCAAACCAGGATGTTGCACCCAGGGAACTGATGAGGAGAGATGGGGTGGGGAAAATAAAGACTGACAAACTGGAGGCATGCCTGAGGATCCATGAGGGAATGTGGTTTTGCTACTCACTTTTACAAAAGTAACTATAAAATGAATAGTTGATACAAAAACTCCTGGTAATCTTTACAACCATGTTTAAAACAGGTATAGAGGGGGGCGCCTGGGTGGCTCAGTCATTAAGTCTCTCTCTGTCAAATAAATAAAATAAAATAAAATAAAATAAAATAAAATAAAATAAAATAAAATAAATAAAATAAACATGTACACAAGTATTTAAAAGATCTTGGTACCTGCTTTCTGACTACCCATATTAATTAAGATTAAACCAACCATGAATATTCTTTGTAGTCAGATAAAATCTTTGTTATCTGATTTATAAAAAGTCCTATGTAATTTTCAATAAAGATGCCAAGACAATTCCATGGGGAAAGAAGGACGCTTTTAACAAGTGGTGCAGGGACATCTGGATGTCTGTGCCAAAAAATGAGTTGCACACCTACTTCACGTCATACAGGAAAATTAACTTAGAATGTATCGAACATCTAAATATAGGAGCTGAAAGTATACATCTCTAGAAAAAACATAGGAGTAAATCTCTCTGACTTGTATTAGATAGTGGTTTCTTAGATATAATACCAAAAGCGTGGTGACAAAAGAAAGAAGTGGATAAATTGGGCTTTGTCAAAATTAATCTTTGTGCTTCAAAGGACACCATCAAAAATGTGACAAGACTGGTTGGCTCAGTCTGTGGAATGTGTGACTCTTGATCTCAGGGTTGTGAGTTCGAATCCCACACTGGGTGTAGAGATTACTTAAAAAAATGAAATCTTAAAAAAAAAAAAAAGAATGTGAAAAGACAACCTACAGAATGGGAGAAATTATTTCCAAATTATATAATCTGGCAAGGGACTTGTACCCAAAATATACGAGAACTTTTATAACTCAAGAACAAAAAGATAAATAACCCAATTTAAAAATGGGCAAAGGATCTGAATAGGATTACTCCAAAGAAGATACACAAATTGCCAAAAAACACATGAAAAGAAGCTCAGCATCCTGGGTCATTAAGAAAATGCAAATCAAACCTATAGTGAGATACGATTTCATACCTCACAGGAGAGCTAAAATAAAAAGGCCAGACGATACTTTGGTGAGGATGTGGAAAAATTGTACATTGCTGGGTTTGTAATTTGATGCAGCCACTTTGCAAAAACAGTTTGGCAGTTAGTCAAACTTTTAAACATGGAGTTACCAGATGATCCAGTAATTCCATTCCTAGGTATACAACCAAGAGAATTTAAACACGTGTTCACTAAAAAGCCTGTACACAAATGTTCATAGCAATATTATTCATAATAGTCGAAAAATGGAAATAACCCAAATGTCCGTTGACTGATGCATGGATAAACAAAATACAGTATATTTATTACAGTGGAATAGTGTTTGACCACAAAAAGGAATGAAGTACCGATACATGGTACAACATGGATGAACTTGGAAAACATCATGCTAAGTAAAAGAAGCCAGACAGAAAGACCACATATTGTATGATTCCATTTATAGGAAATGTCCAGAATAGGCAAACTCCTAGAGTCAGAAAGTAAATTAATGATTGCCAGGGGTCAGGGGGCAGCAGAATGGGGAGTGACTAAGGGGTACATGGGTTTTTTTTTGAGGTGATGGCAATGGTTGCACAACTCTGTGGATATACTAAAAACCATTGAATTACGCACTTTAGAAGGTTGGACTTTGTCATATGTGAATTATAGCTCAATAAAGCTATTATTATTTTTAAATTCTGTATATAGATTTCCTTTATAAAACAACCTGCCTTAGTGCAGTTAATATAGAAATTTGTTTCTAAGAATTCAGTTTACATACTACTTTCTGGGTTCTAGATGAAGTGTAATTATAATACATGTATTTATTTTAGGAGCTTTATTCATTTGCTGTTCTTACAAACATTTACAGAGTGCTGATGAATTAAGAACATATAAAATGGGATTTTACTATTTCTGAAATTTTGGGAAAATTCAAGTATCTTCCTTTTTTATTTCCCTCCTTTCCAAAGCTTTACATCTCTTTTTACAGAATATTTTAAGTATTTGGCATGAACTGAGATCTGCATTAGATATTAGACATGATACATACAAATAGGAAGTTTAAAAGAAGAGATATATAATAATTTTTAAAGCATTTGGTTAAAGGTTTGGAATAGCAGGGCACCTGGATGGCTCAGCTGGTTGAACATCCAAATCTTGATCTCTGCTCGGGTCTTGACCTTGGGGCGTGAGTTCAGGCCCTGCATTGGGCTCTGCACTGGGTGTGGAGCCTACTTAAAAACAAAAACAAAAACAAATAAAAGTTAGGAACAGCCAAAATAAGAGGGAAACACGGTATTTTAATTATGCTCAATTCTTAGCAGTTCCATTTTCCTGCACTGAAGTTCTCTTGGCCATAACATAACCTTGGAGCTAACTCTCATGGTTAGTATTTCAAAATCATTTATTTCACAGTGAGTTTTTTTAAGCAGTTTTCAAATATTCCAGAGCTTTGTAAACTTTTACCAGCAATTTTAAGTACTCACGTTCCCTGTGACTCAGCTTCCAGGATCTGCAAAGTTTAGTGGCCTAGCAGTTATGCCCCAAACTGAAATTAGGCCTACCCAGAACCACATCTACATTCATAAACACACATGTTTTAATGGAAGGAAGGAAAACAGTTCCTTCTCAACACAAAAATCAGGGTTCTGACAACCCCTGCATTTGGAATTTTCATGTGTAGGACCACTACTGAGAAAATAGGTTTGAAGAGATCGTAACTATAGGTAAAACCTTATGAAAAGCTTTATAAATATTCCTACACTTGCAAAAATAAAACCATAGACACTATGTGAAGTTGTATGTATCTTAAATTAGTAATGTTAGGTACATCTTAACTAATTCATTTCCCTTTCTTGTTCCTAGAAACATTTTCGAATCTTTCTCACAATTTCAGTGAGATAATTTTGGGGGTTTTGCAGCTATTACATATAACAAGAAGTATTTTTTCTCTCTGTCTGATCCTCCTGCAAATGTCCAGTGCCTTTTAGTTTCATAATTTGGAGATGGTGACTTCTTGTTCCCAAGCCTTACTGTAGTCCCAAGACACAGAATCACTTGAATGTTTGAAATGCTTTGAGAAACGTTTATTGAAGTATTTGACCCAGCCAACTAAGTGTTTTTGCAACCTCCTTTCCATAACATCAGGTTCTGTATGTAGCTTTATCTTTAACCATAGAAACTTCACACAAAACACTATCATCAGCTCCTTGAAGACAAGTGACTGGTTTAAGTACCCTCTGTACTACTAGACAAGGAGTGTAGATCCCAGGACTAACTTTACTTATCCTCATCTTCCTTAACTTCTTCTGGGAATGCAAAACCTACCTCAGTAGTGCCCTTTGCCTTCCTTCTTCTTTTTTTTTTCTTTATCCTCAATATCTCTTTCTTCTAATTATTGCAGCAATTGTACCTAGAATCCAAATTGGTAAGGAAAGGTATGTATAAGTACATTAGAATACCTGCATTTTGAGTGAGAGAAGCTGAGGTTGGGGAGAAATCACAGACCTTCCCTCAGTTTATGACAGTCTGCTTTACCTTCTCCAGAAGGGAAGCAGATGAAGGTACTGTCCTTCCAAGTTGAAAGTTCTTGGCAAATCACATTTTTTATTCCCTGAGTTCTTATTTATAGAGCACTTGCTATTGGCTTCTTTTTCTTCCTCTTCAATACTAAAAATTGTTCTGCTTTATCCTCTATTATTCTTATTTTTCTGTACCTCTATCAAATTCCTTTATTTTACCCCATCTTCTCTTTCTTTCCTACTACAGATCTCTGTATTTTCCCAGTATCCAACCTGGCTTAACTGTTTTAGCAACTGAAAGTACTAACTATCCTTTTCTTTGGGTCATTTAGAGACACCCTATCTATGAAGGACACACTTACAAAACGTTCAAATGTGTTGCTAACAAAGGGGAGCTGTTGCAGGAGAAAGTTCTCAATGTTATCTTTTGGTCGTTGGATATAGGTAAGATACTTTAGAATTCAGTAAATCCAGACTAAAGAAGTGCAATTTTTTAAATATTTTATTTTATTTTATTTTATTATGTTATGTTAGTCACCATACATCATTAGTTTTTGATGTGGTGATCCACGATTCATTGTTTTCTTATAACACCCAGGGCTCCATGCAGTACGTGCCCTCCTTAATACCCATCACGGGGCTAACCCATCCCCCCATCCCCCTCCCCCTCTAAAACCCTCAGTTTGTTTCTCAGAGTCCATAGTCTCTCATGGTTCATCTCTCCCTCCAATTCCCCCCCCCTTCATTTTTCCCTTCCTTCTCTTAATGTCCTCCATGCTATTCCTTATGTTCCACAAATAAGTGAAACCATATGATAATTGTCTTTCTCTGCTTGACTTATTTCACTTAGCATAATCTCCTCCAGTCCCATCCATGTTGATGTAAAAGTTGGGTATTCATCCTTTCTGATGGCTGAGTAATATTCCACTGTATATATGGACCACATCTTCTTTATCCATTCATCTGTTGAAGGGCATCTCGGCTCTCTCCACAGTTTGGCTATTGCAGATATTGCTGCTATGAACATTGGGGTGCATATGGCCCTTCTTTTCACTACATCTGTGTCTTTGGGGTAAATACCCAGGAGTGCAATTGCTGGGTCATAGGGTAGCTCTATTTTTAATTTTTTGAGGCACCTCCACACTGTTTTCCAAAGTGACTGTACCAACTTGCATTCCCACCAACAGTGTAAGAGGGTTCCCCTTTCTCCACAACCTCTCCAACATTTGTTGTTTCTTGCCTTGTCAATTTTTGCCATTCTAACTGGTGTAAGGTGGTATCTCAATGTGGTTTTGATTTGAATTTCCCTGATGGCTAATGATGATGAACATTTTTTCGTGTGTCTGTTAGCCATTTGTATGTCTTCTTCAGAGAAGTGTCTGTTCATGTCTTCTGCCCATTTTTTGACTTGATTATTTGTTTTTTGGGTGTTGAGTTTGAGAAGTTTTTTATAGATCTTGGATACCAGCCCTTTATCTGTAGTGTTATTTGCAAATATCTTCTCCCATTCTGTGGGTTGCCTCTTTGTTTTGTTGACTGTTTCCTTTGCTATGCTGAAGCTTTTTATCTTGATGAAGTCCCAAAAGTTCGTTTTTGCTTTTGTTTCACTAGCTTTTGGAGAATATTGAAAGAAGTTGCTGTGGCCAATGTCAAAAAGGTTATTGCCTATGTTCTCCTCTAAGATTTTGATGGATTCCTGTCTCACATTGAGGTCTTTCATCCATTTTGAGTTTATCTTTGTGTATGGTGTTAGAGAATGGTCGAGTTTCATTCTTCTGCATGGGGCTGTCCAATTTTCCCAGCACCATTTATTGAAGAGACTGTCTTTTTTCCATTGCATATTTTTTAAAGGAGTGCAATTAATGCCAACCAAATTTAAATGTCAGCTTCTGAGATGAGGGAAGAGATTGTAAACAAAAATTAGGAATTTATTCTTAAATGTAGCACCCTAGGGAAGCAGTTTGTATAGGGGTTAAGAACAAAGACCCTAGAGGGGCACCTGCGTGATGGAGTCAGTTAAGCCTCCAACTCTTCCTTTCAGCTCAGGTAGGGATCTCAGGGTCCTGGGATCAAGCCCTGCATCGGGGCTTCACGCTCAGTGTGGAATTTGTTGGGATTCTCTCCCCTCTCCTTCTGCCCTTCACCCCCAAGTGTTCGCCTTCTCTCTCTCTCTCCCTAAAATAAATAAATAAATCTTAAAAACAAAGACCCTAGAGCCAGACTGCCTGGGTTTGAATACAGCTTCATCACTTGACTGTGTGAATATTGGCACCTTTCTTGCTTGCTTGCTTGCTTTTTAATTTTTTTTTTAATTTAAAAAGAGAAAATATGCAGAAGAAAGCATGAGCAGGAGAAGGAGCAGAGGGAGGGGAGAGAGAGATTCTCAAGCTGACTCCATGCTGAGCGTGGAACCCAATGTGGGGTTTGACCCCAAGACCCTGAGATCATGACTTGAGTGGAAATCAAGAGTCAGCTGCTTAACCAACTGAGCCACCAAGGCGCCCCTTAGGCACCTTTCTTATCTTTTCTTTGCCTCAGCTTCCTCCATTGCACAGTGGAGGATACTTTTACCTCATGGGGTTGTTACAAGGATTAAATTAGTTTATAAAAAGCACTTATTGCCTGGCAATAGTAAGCACCACATAAATGTCAGTTACTATTACTCAAAATTATAATAATGAATAGATCAAGGTCCCAGGAATATTTTAAGTTTTCAGAAGAATGAGTTTTTTAATGTTTCTGATTTTTGAAAGATCACAAATGGGGTCTGGATTACCCCAAGAAAAAAGTTTGGCTTAATAACTGATTAATGAATTTTTTAAAAAGAAACCATTTTGTGTGACCCAGAGAGAAGTGGGTCTCAGAGTCCATAGTCTCTCATGGTTCGTCTCGCAGTTGTGGGTGGCTCAGTCATTAAGTGTCTGCCTTTGGCTCAGGTCATGATCCCAGGGTCCTGGGATATAGCCCCGCATCGGGCTCCCTGCTCCGCGGGAAGCCTGCTTCTCTCTCTCCCACTCCCCCTGCCTGTGTTCCCTCTCCCGCTGTCTCTCCCTCTGTCAAAAAAAAAAAAAAAAAACTTTAAAAAAATAAATAAATAAATAAAAAGAAACCATTTTGTGTGACCCAGTACAGAGTGTAAAGTTCACTAACAGGAGATGTCTGGTTGGCATAAAAACCATTAAAGAAAATCTTGAGCATGATGTTAAACTCAACTTGGAAACACATGCTTTACATTATTGTCCTATCAGTTCTCAAGTTCCTGGCATATGTCGCTGGAGCCGACTTTTTTTTTTCAAGTAGTCATTCTCTCTTACTGCTTTTGACTTAGATAAATGACCTTCTAACTAACTATTGGGAAACTTTTTGTAGGCTTTATTTGTGATTGTTATTTAAAGTGATAGCTGTGAAAGACTGTCAAAATATCTTTAGCACTGTGCTTTTCAAAAAGAAAGGATAATTCCTTTGAAAATAATAATGAAAGGATAATAGAATCCCAGATATAAGAAGAATAAGGTCTGTGAGCTCATGGATGGCATTCATCTGCCAAGACAGGGAAGTCTGTTTTAGGAGCTAACCGGTTTTGCTTGCTTCATACTGCTGAGTACACTGGAGTTGCTACATTGAGGGCAAAGTGCACTGGGCAGTGGCCCAACAGATGACTCTTCTAGTCAGGAAAGAGTATGGCAGTTCTGCTTCTACAGTAATGGAGAATTCACGCCATCTCATAGTCCAACTTTTCACTGAAGATGTGAGTGCCTTGAATGGCCTAAATGTTTGTTATATATTAAATACAGGTACTGCTTTTAATAATATTTCTGAATAAATATTTTACCTTTTAACAAC
Organism: Halichoerus grypus; assembly: GCF_964656455.1. Taxonomy (NCBI): domain Eukaryota; kingdom Metazoa; phylum Chordata; class Mammalia; order Carnivora; family Phocidae; genus Halichoerus; species Halichoerus grypus. The sequence goes on along the minus strand of NC_135715.1, from coordinate 59,020,835 downwards.
TGCTATTTTATGTTATTGTCTGTACATGAGTTATGGCAGCTGATAGCCAATACGGAGATTAATGAAACATACAAAAATAAAGTGCAAATCTGCATTTTGAATTGAGGGCACTTTTAAAAGAATTTCAGCATTTATTACAAGAGTTAAATCTTCAGAATTTGAGCGGCAGCATGATCTGGTGGAGCTAATATAGGCTTAGGTGTCCTACCTTGTTTATTTCCTAGTCATTTGAGGCTACACCAAGTTATGTAATCCCTCTAACTCTATTTCTTCATCTATAAAATGGGGACAATATCCACCCTAAAACTTTGAAGGATTCAATTAGATACATGTCAAAGAGTGCCCACCTCATGGAATGACAGGAAATTTTGTCTCTCCAACATTCTATTCAATTTCCCCTTCCCTCCCAGTGGAAAGAGAACTGAACACTAATTAAACTCTCCGAATAAAGGTCGAGGTTTTCAGTAAAAGAAAAATGTCTTGTGAAAAATGATTACCAAGAAAGTACTTTATAGGCAATGAGAGTCCACCCTCAGTCACTTCAATAATCATCTTAGTTATTAATTCTATGGTAACTAAATAAAGTACAGAACTTGGAGGTTTTCCCTATTGTAATGAAAACACCATTTGTATAGACAGCAAAGAGACCCAGGACCCTGAAAGAATTCTCTTATTCTGTAGGGGGAAAAATCCTCCATTAAGGATATTTGCACTCAGGTCGCTAAATAGTTATGTATAGGAACCCATTACATATTAAGTGGGCATCTTGCATCCCTTTCCCAGGACCTGAACCCCGGGCAAAGCCTTATTTGGGAATAAAGGTTTGAACCAGGCTAATTCTAGAGGTCATTGAAGACCATCTCGGGGCCCCAAGCTGTATTTAAATAAAATCGACCAGGGACAGAGGATCTAAGTAGGCAAGGAAATGACAGGTGACCACCCCGTGGGCCTCCTACTTGGAAGCAGAAAGGAGCAGGCGGTAGGAACCTAGGGCTTCCCTTGGGGGGCCAGACATCCTCCTCGCTGCCTCCGGAGTTCCCTTCACTCTCCTCGAAACCCCCAGTCCACCGGGAGCGTGAGCTTGGCAGAGGCCGGTCAAGCATTGCCCTCCCGCCCCGGCCCAGTGGTATCCTCCTGAAACAGCCTCCTGCGCGCCCCTAACCGCGCGGCCCCGAGGGCCACGGAATGCTCATCCCTACACCTAAAATGCACCAGGGCCGACTTAGAAGCCCGGGTGCACATTCACGGTGAAATCACTAACAGCCATTACTCCTGGCGCCCGTGCGTCTATTTAGAATTTGAGGAAATTCTTCAGAAACCAGCCACGGTAGGGGGCGGAGGCCCTCGGCGGAGGCAAAGTTCTCCCAGCCCTGGGCACGCGGTGGTGGGGGACATGTGGAAAACCTTGGGGTCCTTTATCAGTTCCCACTCCCCCAGCCTGACTTGCTTCTGTTAATTCATCCCTAAAGGTAAGGTCAAAGCTGGGGGGGAACGGTTTTTAAAACTCAGCATTCAACCACTACTGAGTGCCCGGAGAGCTCGGACTCCTTGCGTGCTGCTCAACGTAAGGACTCAGACGTGACTCCCCCCGCCGCAAAGGCAAAAAGGACCCCGCGCGCTGGGGATTGAGGTCCTCCGCCCGCCCGCCCGTCACGCCCTCTGCCCCCGCCCGTCACGCCCTCTGCCCCCGCTCCGCCTCTAGCCCCGCCCCCTTCTGGGCCCCGCCCCTCCCCGCGCGCGCAGCCTCTGCATCATCCGTCCGGGGCCGGCTACGCCTCTGCCTGCGCTGCGCCCTCCCGGCGTGGGGCGTCGCTGTATCGGTCTGCGCGCTCCACAGACTCTGGCGCTCGGGCGGGGGCGGGAGGCGGAGCGGAGGCGTGGGGGCGGTGCTGTCGCGGTCTAGAGGCGGCGGGCGAGCGGCGGCGGCGGCGGCGGCGGCGACGGTGGAGTCTGTGGTCCTGGCGCGATGGCCGCGTCGGTGTTCTGCTGCCTGCGGTGCTGCAGGGACGGCGGGACGGGACACATCCCTCTGAAGGAGATGCCGGCCGTGCAGCTGGACACGCAGCACATGGGTAAGGGCCCTCCCTTCCCCAGACCCAACGGCCCACGCCGGGTTTGGCGCGGTGGGTCGGGGGCAGTGTGGGGTCGGGAGGACCACACGCGGCCCTGCCCCTCCGGGCGCCGCCCCCCGCTCCTCGCTCTGAGCTGCTGCCCTCGACCCCGTTTCGTCTCGCGGATCTCTTCCAGACGCCGGCCGACTCCACCTCGGCCCTGCTCTGTGTTCAGGGCTACGCAGCCCTGTCTGCTCCTGTCATCGGGAGCTGGTTGTGTGGACCTACCTACCCATGTTCCCCGGAATCTCGGAGCAGCCGCCTCCCGAGGCTCGTCAGCTGTCCCCGGGCGAGGGGAGCGCCTCTGGTGCTCCTCCTACAGAGTTACTACTTAATTGCGTTTCTAAACAAGATTTCTAGCCACAAATGAATATTAGACATAAACATTCTCAGGGAAAAAAATAGTGAACTAAAAATTGTTTTTAATTTATCAGCGTTTCTATATTTCAGAGTAAATATGGCATCGCTATTTTTTTGACAGCGTTAGAAGTGAAACAAATTAACCTTGATTGTTGGATAAGAAAATAAACTTTACACGGTCTCTGCATTTTTTATTTAGGAACAGATGTTGTCATTGTAAAAAATGGAAGAAGAATATGCGGAACAGGAGGTTGTTTAGCCAGTGCCCCTTTACATCAAAACAAAAGCTACTTTGAATTCAAAATCCAGTCCACAGGTTGGTATGATGGTCCTTTACTATTGAAAGTACTAACTGTAAATATTAAGAGCAATTTTCAGTTTATGAAAAAGAGTAAGGAGGCAATAAAAAAGCACCAAACTTATTTGGAAGGACTTTTTTTTCCCTCCTCTTGTGTGATCCTGGTTAAAGTAGTTAATTTAGTTATTGAGTTATTTTAGGTTCAGTTTTGTTATCTATAAAATGGGATTACAGGAACTGTCTTTCCTGTTTCACACTAGTTATAATTAGGAGTGTGTATTACACTGGATCCGTCAGTGTAAGGCACTAGCATTATGAATGGGTGCTAGATGCTCCATTTCATTTGGCCAAGCATTAAAGGTGTAGATTCTTCCTGTTTTATTTTAGGATAAAATCCATCTTATGATCCGGAATTTTTTTCTCATAAATCTTGTTAAAATACCCAGATTTATTGTCTTCTGAAGCAATTAGCAGATTTAGAATTCTAATGTCTATATTTCTCATTTAAAAAAAATTTTATCTTTCAAATATTTTATTTATTTATTTGACAGAGAGAGACACAGCAAGAGAGGGAACACAAGCAAGGGGAGTGGGAGAGGGAGAAGCAGGCTTCCCGCTGAGCAAGGAGCCCGATGCGGGGCTCGATCCCAGGACCCTGGCGTCATGACCTAAGCAGAAGGCAGACCCTTAACGACTGAGCCAGCCAGGCGCCCTCTCATTAAAAAATTTACAGAGTTTTTTGAATCATACAGCAATTCTGTTTGAGTATTAGAATAGCAATTAGTTAACTTGTAGCCATATTGAGTGTGGGGAAATATATTTTTTAAAGCTTTGTTATAAAAAAAACTTCTAATGAAATACAGCATGAATAATATAAGTATAGGTGTAGAATAGGAAAACTAAAGGGTAGTAAATTAATCATACTCGACAAGCTTGAATGATATAAAACATCCTTCTGGGGCTTGTTTTCTAAATTAATTTAAAATACTGATTTTATTAAGTATATGAAATAAATATGAAACTGTCCTGCATTTCATTCTTTTACAAGTTAGCTGCAAAATGTCTCTGGTTACTAAAATCTTCTCAAGTACAACCTACCTTTTCTCAAGAGAAGCAAATATTTTCTTGAGCCTTAAATCCAGTACAAATTTTTATGTGGATTTTTGTAAAGGATGGCATCCTCAGTGACATCTCTAGAATAAATACATTGTTGGAGTTTGTAAATTGATCTCTCAGTGAAAACCTGAGGCAGTTATGCCAAAGTGTATCACACATGCACGGTTCTTTAGGAGTAAAGAGACTCTATAACCCTGTCTAGAACTGTTGTCCCATGAAATTAGTATTACCACCTTCTGTCACTCTTAAATTATCCCACTCTGGAGGATAAATTATATAGTAAGATTATTTAGGAAGCCCAGACATGCAACTTTTTGATAGTTTTGCTCAATTCAGAAAAATTGATTGGCAACATGATCTTCAAACCTTCTTCCATTTATAGATTTTCTCCTAACTGATTTTGATAAAAACTGGGAAGGAAACAGTTTGAAACAAAATCCAGAGCTCTAGGTATTCTGTTTGGCTGGTTAAGAGGAGAGCTGCTTGCTTAAAATCAGCTTAGACCAAAGGTTTTAAACTCACTGATTTAAGGTGCGGGTAAGAACATCATTTTATACTTCATCATTAATTTTCTCCTCTTCGTGGTATTGACCAAGTCTGTGTCATTTGTCACGCATTAGAGATGCAAAAACTAGAGACTAATTTCCCACTTCTCTGAGGTAGTGCTTGACTAGAACCCTAGGCCATTTAAATTAATTGTGTAGCTTTTTCAAAATGTCTTTTAGAGAATAGTGATGATAATAGCTAACATCTTTTAAAAAATACTCCGCTTTACTTAACCAGTTTTGGGGGGAATACTTACACTGTTCCAAGTATTTACTTGGTTACCTTGCTATATCTTTTAATAACCCTTTGAAGTAAGTACTGTTAGAATCCCAAGTTCACAGGTGAGGAAGCAGAGACAGATTAAATACCTTGCCCCAGATGACCTAGTTAAGCCAAAGGTTTAACCTAGACGGTACAGCTTCAGGACCCACTCTTATCTCCTACGTTGTACTCCCATCTGTAGAGAACATAGGGTAGTTTGCAAACTACTTTTAAAAGATTTGTTTTTTAAAAAAATTAATAAAAAAATAGTTTAGTGATAGTACACTACTTCTTTTAAAAACAACTTAACACTCTTAAAAACAACCCCTTCTTTCATATTTGTATTCTTCAGATTTTGGGGGCATTTAAACTATTATTTTTTAGGAATATGGGGTATTGGCGTTGCAACTCAGAAAGTTAACTTGAATCAGATTCCTCTTGGCCGAGATGTGCACAGCCTGGTGATGAGGAATGATGGAGCCCTGTACCACAACAACGAGGAGAAAAATAGGCTGCCAGCAAACAATCTTCCACAGGAGGGAGATGTGGTGGTAAGTTTTCTTGTGGAATTGTTTTCCACTGTAAATTATTAAAGTTGAACTGCTTTTAGTGTATACAGTTTTGCCTGGGAGTTTGTGGTTTGAATTCGGAAGCACTGGGATTGGATCTAATGAGACGGTACATATTCCAGAGAGAGCACTTGGGTAGCTACTGCTGCCTTACCAAACTGCTCTCCTTTCTAGAGCTGTCTGTCCCTGGCCAGGAAAATCTGCATGAGCCCTTATGTCCATTCAGGAGAATTAATGACAGGTTGGCTGCTTATCAACATCTCCTGCTTCTCTCACATCAGAGAGATCTTGGCCCACAATTTTAAAAGTTTGCTGACATTCATATTAGAAAATATTAGGTATTTTTGCAACTAGTGATCTCTTAGAGAAAATTTTGACATTTATTGCAGGCATACCTCGGACATGCTGTGGGTTTGGTTCCAGACCACTGCAATAAAGCAAATATTATAGGAAAGCAAGTCAAATGATGTTTTTGGTTTCCCAGTGAATATATATGTTTACACTACACTGTAGTCTTTTAAGTGTATAATAGCATTATGTTTAAAAAAATGGATGTACCTTAATTTAAAAATACTTTATTGCTAAAAAATGCTAACCATCATCTGAACTTTTAGTGAGTCAAAATCTTTTTGCTGGTGGAGGGTCTTGCCTCAATGTTGATGGCTCCTGACTTGATCAGGGTGGTGGTTGCTGAAGGTTAGGGTGGCCATCACAATTTCTTAAAAGAAGACAACAGTGCATTTTGCTGCAAAGATTGACCCTTCTTTTCATTAACAATTTCTCTATGGCATGTGATGCTGTTTGACAGCATTTTGCCCAAAGTAGAACTTCTTTCAAAGTTAGTTTCAATTCTGTCAAACTCTGCTGCTGCCTCATCAACTAAGTTTATATAGTATTTTAAATCCTTTGTTGTCATTTCAACAATCTTCATAGCATCTTCACCAGGAGTAGATTCCATCTCAAGAAACCACTTTCTTTGCTCATCCACAAGAAGCAACTCTCCATCCGCTTAAGTTTTATCAGGAGATCGCAGCAATTTAGTCACATCTTCAGGCTCCACTTCTAATTCTAGTTCTCTTGCTGTTTCTACCACCTCCACAGTTCATTCCTCTGCTGAAGTCTTGAAACCCTCAAAGTCATTCTTGAGGATTGGAATCAACTTCTTCCAAACTCCTGTTAATGTGGATATTTTGACGAATTCTCATGAATCATGAATGTTCTTTTTTTTTCTTAAGTAGGCTCCATGCCCAACGTGGAGCCCAACATGGGGCTTGAACTCACGACCCTGAGATCAAGACCTAAGCTGAGACCAAGAGTCGGCTGCTTAACCGACCGAGCCACCCAGGCACCCTAAATCATGAATGTTCTTAAGGGCATCTAGAATGGTGAATCCTCTTCAGAAGGTTTTCAGTTTACTTTGCTGAGATCCTTCAGAAGAATCGCTATCTATGGCAGTTATAGCCTTACGAAATGTATTTCTTAAGCAATAAGACTTGAAAGTTGAAATTACTCCTTGATCCATGGGCTACAGAATGGATGCTATGTTAGAAGGCATGAAAACAGCATTAATCTCGTTGTATATCTCCATCAGAGCTTCTGGGTGAACAGATAGATGCATTGTCGGTGAGCAGTGATGTTTTGAAAGGAGTCTTTTTTTTGGAGCAGTAGGTCTCAACTGTGGGCTTAAAATATTCAGTAAACCATGTTATAAACAGATGTGCTGTTATCCAGGCTTTATTGTTCCATTTATAGAGCACACAGAGTAGATTTAACATCATTCTTAAGGGCCCTAGGATTTTTGGAATGGTCGCTGAGCATTGGCTTCAACTTAAAGTCCCCAGCTGCATAGCCCCTAATAAGAGAATCAGCCTGTCCTTTGAAGCCAGGCATTGACTTCTCCTGTCTAGCTCTGAAAATCCTAGATGGCATCTTCTTCCAGTATAAGGCTGTTTCATCTACACTGAAAATCTGTTGTTCAGTGTAGCCACCTTCACTTGGCTAGATCTCCTGGATAACTTGCTGCTTCACCTTGCACTTTTGTTACAGAAATGGCCTCTTTCCTTAAACGTCATGAACCAACTTTTGCTAGCTTCCAGCTTTTCTTCTGCAGCTTCCTCGCCTCTCTCAGTCGTCATAGAATTGAAAAGAGTTAGGGCCTTGTTCTGGATTAGGCTTTGGGTTAAGAGAATATTATGGCTGATTTGATCTTCTAAGCAGACCACCAAAATTTCTCCGTATCAGCAATAAGTCTGTTTTGCTTTCTTATTATTTGTGTGTTCACTGGAGTAACACTTTTAATTTTCTTCAAGAAGTTTTCCTTTGTATTCACAACACAGCTAATTGGTGCAAGAGGCCTAGCTTTTGGCCTGTGGCTTTCTACATGCCTTCCTCACTGAGCTTAATCATTTCTGACTTTTTATTTAAAGTGAGAGACATGTGACTTCCTTTCACGTGAACACTTAGAGGCCATTGTAGGGTTATTAATTGGCCCAATTTCAGTATTCAGTAAGGGAATAAGGAGGCCAGAGGAGAGGGGGGGAGACAGGAACACCTAGTCAGTGGAGCAGTTAAAACCCACACATTTATCGATCAAGTTAATGGTCTTATATGGGCATGGTTTGGCACCCTAAAGTAATCGCAATAGTAACATCAACACAGATCACCTTAACAAATAAAATAATGAAAAAGTTTGAAACATTGCAAGAACTACCAAAATGTGACCCAGAGACTTTTAGTGAGCAAACACTGTTGGAAAAATGGCACCAATAGACTTGCTCAACACATGGTTGCCACAGACCTTCAATTTGTAAAAAATGCAGTATCTGCGAAGTGCAATAAAACAAGGTATGCCTGTATTTAATTTGTTATGAACGTCTCTAAAAGAATTACAGCATTTTATTAGGAGTGTTGGTCCTCATTAAACTTAATCTTATTAAACTTCTTCACTTTGAGAACTCTTCAAAGAACTGGACTCAAAATCCTAAGGTTTGATTGGAGAGAAGTTTTTTTGGAAAGCAGGGGATAAAAAGAGTTACATATATTATTAAGACTTCTCTATTTTTATTCTCAACTAATATATTTAAGTCTTTACCAAAGCCACCATGTTGAAAATATAATCCAAAGATACCTTTCTGCTTTCCCAGTTACTTCTTAAATGGCACTATCCGAGAAACTTATACCCTGGGTTCAGGCTATTAGCTATTGATTGAGAACAGAGTCCTAGGATCTTCTTCAGCAAAGATGCCCTTATACATAGAACCTTGTGTTCCTGGCTCTGGTACTAAGTTGAAAGGAATCTACATAATGAGGGAACGTTTCTAATAATAAGGTGACACAGACAGGGTAAATCCAGGTTATTGAACTGAAGAAAGATACAGTATTTTGATGAAAAGGAGGAGAAATGTGGAAATTCAGATTTTTAACTGTGGTCTGATCTTTCATTTTTCTTAAAGGTTTATTTATTTATTTTAGGGAGAGAGTGGTGGTTTATTTATTTAGAGGGAGGGAGAGGGAGAGAGAGACTCTCAAGCAGACTCCCTGCTGAGCACAGTACCCGATGCAGGGCTCAGTCCATGACCCTGAGATCATGACCTGAGCCAAAAATCAAGAGTTGGACGCTTAACCAGCCAAGCCACCCAGGTGCCCCTGATCTTTCTTTTCTTTTCTGCAATTTAAAAAATATGAAGAACATTCAGTTTTGTTTTGTGTTTTAGAGAGGGAGAGAGAGGAGAGGGACAGGGTGAGAGAATCTTAAGCAGGCTCCACACCCAGCATGGAGTCCGACACAGGGCTCGATGTCACGACCCTGAGATCATGACCTGAGCCAAAATCAAGAGTCGGACGCTTAGGGGCGCCTGGGTGGCTCAGTCGTTAAGCGTCTGCCTTCGGCTCGGGTCATGATCTCAGGGTCCTGGGATCGAGCCCCGCATCGGGCTCCCTGCTCGGCAGGAAGCCTGCTTCTCCCTCTCCCTCTTCCCCTGCTTGTGTTCCCTCTCTCGCTGTCTCTCTCTCTCAAAAAAAAAAAGAAAAAAAAAAAAAAGAGTCGGACGCTTATCCGACTGAGCCACCCAGGCTTCCCTAGTTTTTAAATAGGTAAATTGTTGAAAGAGTTTTAGGCAAAAAAAAAAAAGGAAAAGAAAGTGTTTTAGGAGACAAAAGGCATAAACCATTTTTAAAATCTGCTTTTCCCTGTTCTTTTCGAATAGTTGGTTTTGTATTTGTAGATCATTGCCAGATGTCCATAATATAGAACACACTTACTCAAATGGATATTCTTGAAAGAGAATCTTGAAGTCAAGTCGATGCTATCATCCTGTTTACACTAAGATGAAATTCAAACATAAGCAAGGATAATCAGTAACAAATGTTTTTCTTTGTTGATGTGTTGAACTTCTACTGTGTGTTATTCTTGCCTTCCTATCTCATTCATTGAAATAACTGATCCCACAAATTTGACAGATTTAAGAATGTCATTTTTAGTCTATCAGCTTTATTAAATTAAACTTTAAGTTTTCATATCCATTCTGATAAAAGGAAGACTTTAGAAAAGGTGAAATATATGCAGAATCAAGAAAAGTAAAACATTACCCTACCATATTACCTTTATATTCCTAGTTCAAACATTTGAGAACAAATTTCACCAAATTGCTGACGGTGGCATAGGAAAAGTAGAATGGATTTAAGACAGGAAAAAACATTCTCACATGTGCAGAATTTCAGTTTATATACCATTCCCTGAAGAGAAATGAAGAAAAATAAGCTTTCAACATCTGACCAAATGATTATAGTCATACAGTAATCCTACAGACCCACGGGGCCTCATGTAGCACTGGGAAGGCATACCTGTCTTCTTTTTTCCTTTTACGTATGGTTTTGAGAAGTGGAAATTATAGTCTAAAATTGCATTTTTCAGTTTAATTTCAGAGAAGTTTTATAAACATTCTATGTAATAATAATAATAATAATAATAATAATAATAATAATAATAGCAAACACTTCTCTAGCATTTATTATGGGCCAGGCACTGTTTTAAATGCCTGCCAGGGATTAAATTGTTTAATCCTCATAATGACTCTATAAAATAGTAGTATTATTACCATTTCATAGATTAGGAGAAGTTAAGTAACTTCTTTTGTGGAGGAATCCCGGAGTATAATACAGGCAGCTTAATTACAGAGTCTGTTCACTGAACATGCAAGCAATTATTGCTAAATGCCTTAAACATGTCAGATTTTTTGGTATCATTATGGTCGAATGAAACCTAGTTTCTGGATCATATAAAAGGACAGATTAAGTTAGAAATACTTGAACTAAACTTTGCTAATAGGAGTTGGGGGTTCTTTTAACATCCTTTCTCACTTCTTTTCTTCAGCATTGGGATTTTGCCATGATGCTGCAGGTTTGGCTTTTAATACCTGCTTGCTTGCAGGAGGTTATGCTGCCACCAGGTGGTGAAGGGTGACTGGATTACAGACCACTGCGCTGATCTAGATATCCCGTAAGGTGTTCCTATAAAGAGAGGACACATTGTTTTTGTGTAATTTTGTATTTTAAATGAAAAAAGTCCTCTTCATTACAAAAACTAATCCCAGCCATCAGTTAGCTTCATTACTATATTTAAATACATAAACTGAAATGAAACAGAAACTGTCTCTCTCAATATTTCTTAACTATTAACAAATTATTTTTTAACCCTGGTTTTGCTAAGATTTGAGGAGATTTTTTAAAAAGATTTACTTATTTATTCTAGAGAGAGAGCCAGACTCCCTGCTGAGTGCAGAGCTTGACCCATGAGATCATGACCTGAGCTGAAACCAAGAGGCTTAACTGCCTGAGCCACCCAGGTGCCCCAAGAGAATATTTTATAGCACTTAACACACTGACTCATCTGGGCCTTTGTTGTTTTAAGGAGAAAGTGAAGGAGTTAAGACTAGATCATCTGTAAGATCTTTTTCTACCTCTAAAAGTTTTTTTTTCTTTCTTTTTTTTAGAGATTTTATTTACTTATTTACCAGAGAGAGAGAGAGAGCACAAGAGTATAAGCTGGCGGGTGGGGGGGGGAGGGGCAGGCAGAGGGAGAAGCAGGCTTCCCACTGATCAGGGAACCCAGTGTGGGACTCGATCCCAGGATCCTGGGATCATGACCTGCGCTGAAGGCAGACGCTTAACCAACTGAGCCACCCAGGTGTCCCAATCTACCTCTAAAAGTTTTTTAAGTTGATATAATATATCCACAGTCAGAAATCCCTGGAGTGGTGTTCTTGGTCTGTGATGATTTCGCTGTTCAAAGATCTCTGCTGTCTATTCTTAATTCTTCAAATTAAGAAATGTCTGCCAGCAGTTAGTAACTATTGTATAAAGTTTTAAAGAGAGGTAGTATGGCAGGGCAAGTAGAGTAAGTTTCCTGAAGCCATACTGCATGGATTTAAATCCCAGCTCTGTCACTTCCTAATTCTGTAACCTTATATAAATTATTTAATCTTTTTGTGCCTTAGCTACTTCATCTGTAAAATGGGGATAATAGTAATAATAATAATACCCATCTTGTTGTGAGGACTAAATATGAAGTACTTAGAATAGTGCTTGGTACATTATACAGGCTTTCAAAGTATTTTCCAGCATTTTAATAATAATAACTATTTTAGTTTTGACTTTTGCACCGTCAATAACGTTCAGATAAACAGATTAACCCATTTTTATTCCACTTTTTTTTTTTACTCTTTTGAGCAATTTTTCTGTTTTCAACTTGATACTAGCTACCAATTATATTCCATTGTAAACACTAGCTTTACCTTGATAATACATTTGACATATTTGAAAGCAAGGTAAAGAGATGGAAATGTATTTCTTTTCAGAAATAAGTTCTATAAAGACACTTCACAACTTGAGAACAGTGACGGGTAGTAAGCCCTAATGCCGAAAACCTCATTGTTTTTCCCCTTTAAGATTAAATCCTATAGGGCGCCTGGGTGGCTCAGTTGGTTAAGCAACTGCCTTCGGCTCAGGTCATGATCCTGGAGTCCCGGGATCGAGTCCCGCATCGGGCTCCCTGCTCAGCGGGGAGTCTGCTTCTCCCTCTGACCCTCCTCCCTCTCATGCTCTCTGTCTCTCATTCTCTCTCTCTCAAATAAATAAATAAAATCTTTAAAAAAAAAAAAAAGATTAAATCCTATAGAGAGAGAGCAATATTTTCTGTATGACTTTTAAAGGTCTCTCTGGGAGTGCCTGGGTGGCACAGTCAGTTAAGCATCCGACTCTTGGTTTCAGCTCAGGTCATGATCTCAGGGTCGTGAGATCAAGCCCTGCCTCAAGCCCTGCATTGGACTCTACGCTCATCGGGGAGTCTGCTTCTCTCTCTCTCTCTCTCTCTCTCTCTCTCTCTCTGCCTCTCCTCCTCCCCACCTCCCCCCAGTGCACTCGCTCTCTCTCAAATAAATTAAAAAAAATAAAGGTCTCTCTGTACATGGCAGGCAGTACTTATATCGTCTTAATATTCACAATATAGGGGCACCTGGGTGGCTCAGTCATTAAGCGTCTGCCTTTGGCTCAGGTCATGGTCCCAGGGTCCTGGGATCGAGCCCCGCATCGGGCTCCCTGCTCCGCGGGAAGCCTGCTTCTCCCTCTCCCACTCCCCCTGCTTGTGTTCCCTCTCTTGCTTTGTCTCTCTCTGTCAAATAAATAAAATCCTTTAAAAAAAATATATTCACAATATAAGATTCAGATTATCTGAATATAATGCTAGGCGTCAAACTGTTCTCATTTGTTTTACCTCTAATGTGAACTCTTGGAACTTCACCCGACTTTTCCCCCACGTAATCACCACTATTTTTTTTTTTTTAGCTCAGTTCAAGGAGAACTCCACCAAATTGTAAACCCTTAATGAAAGCTATTGTGACACAATTAAAATTAAGTTTTTTCCATGCTTCCCAGTGGGTGCTTTCTGACTATTTAGGCTTTTTATGGAACATTTATATTTTTACTTTTTAATATTTTCTTTCCTTCCTAGGGCATTACATATGACCATGTAGAATTAAATGTATATTTGAATGGAAAAAATATGCATTGTCCAGCATCAGGTATACGAGGGACAGTGTATCCAGTTGTTTATGGTAAGCTAAAATATTTCTAAATATTATTATTATTATTATATATGTTAACTTTTACTTAACATTTTCATTAACTTTCTAACATTCAAAAATCTGGACAAGTTAATAAGGACCTCTTTTATATGAAACGTACTCAGTAGGGTATCAGAATCCCACTTTGCGGGACTAAGGAAGTTTTTTATTCCCCATGTATTAAAAATTTTTTTCCAAATACAACAGTTAAGGGCGCCTGGGTGGCTCATTCATTAAGCATCTGCTTTCGGCTCAGGTCATGATCCCAGGGTCCTGGGATCGAGCCCTGCATCAGGCTCCCTGCTCGGCGGGAAGCCTGCTTCTCCCTCCCCCACCCCCCCGCTTGTGTTCCCTCTCCCGCTGTGTCTCTCTCTGTCAAATAAATAAATAAAATCTTGGGGCGCCTGGGTGGCTCAGTTGGTTAAGCCACTACCTTCGGCTCAGGTCATGATCCTGGAGTCCCGGGATCGAGTCCCGCATCGGGCTCCCTGCTCAGCAGGGAGTCTGCTTCTCCCCCTGACCCTCCCCCTTCTCATGCTCTCTCTCTCTCTATCTCATTCTCTCTCTCAAATAAATAAACAAAATCTTTAAAATAAATAAATAAATAAATAAATAAAATCTTAAAAGAAAAACAAAAAACAAATACAACGATTATACTTAAATATGCAGTAACATACTCCCTTTTTTAATTATGTAATCTTATATTCTAGAAAGTTCCAAAGAGCTTTGCTGAGTTTACAGAGCTCTTTCTGCCAGTTATTAGGGAGATTTAGGTGACCAGGAAATGTAATTGTAAAGAATATTTTGGAGCCAGGGATGGGAATTTTATATAGACTGAGCATTAGTTACCTTTATAAAGTTACCTAAGTGTTAAAACTCTTCTGAGAGAAATTGTGACTTAGAATAGTTTCATATTGATTGTTTTGCTTTTGATGGTTATGTATATGTATGTACTATGATTTCTGTACAAGTGCGTCCTCCCAAGAATTGGGTGACTGAAGAGATGACTCTATACCATTTAATTTTTATTATAGAAAAATCCAAACATGTATAGACGTAAAGAGAATGGTATAATGATCCCTCATGTACCCATCACCCAGCTTCAAACAGTTATCAGCTTGGAGCCAGTCGGGTTTCATCTGCCCCCTAATGCTAATACTTCTGTTTTTCACCTTCCATCCTTGGATTATTTTGAAGCAAATGCCAGATATTACATCATTTTATTCATAAATATTTCATATGTATCTCTAAAAAATAAGGCATCTTACCAAGTTAAAACAGGTGTATTATTTTTCTACCTATGGTTTTAGTAATCTAAAAATATTTTCTCATTTAATTACTTTTAAGTTCTTAGATTTGAGCCATTATAAGAACTAATTATTAATTTTTATAGTAATTTACTAGAAAGGTAGCAGTTTTAGTGATGATCAGAAAAGTATACAAATAACAAATGTAAGTATTTGATAATATGATAACAACTAAGGCTTATGCTCTACTTTTTAGTTGTTTTCATTAGTCTTTTCTCCCCAAAATTATTTTTCAGTGATTTTACCTTCTTTGTCTTTGCATATAAAAGTGTATTTTTTAAGTTTGATTTTGGTTCGTTTCTTTGCCATATTGGGTAAAGCAATTCCTTTATCTACTTAAATGGAAAGTAGCTTAATACTCTAAATAATTTAGTCTGAGAAATGAAATAAATATCAAATTATACAAATGAGTATAGCAAATACATTTTATTCCAAATTGTTTCTTTGATTTAGCATAATTTTTAATGTAGTAAAGTTATAGATAGTAAGTTATAAAGTATATTTTGTAAATTGACATTGATAAATCAGTTAAATTAAGCCAAGTGTTTTAATGGTCTGATAATATCAGAGATAAAAATTAAACTTAAGGGATGCCTGGCTGGCTTAGTCAGTAGAGCGTCTGACTCTTTATCTAGGGGTGGTGAGTTAGAGCCCTATGTTGGTTGTAGAGATTATTAATACATACATACATACATAAAAATAAAACTTAAATTCCTTTACCTTTTGTCCTCCATCCCATCCCTAATCCTAGATCCATCCAGTCATTCATTTTGTCAGTTCTTACACTCAAACAATGGAGAGAAAAAGCCATATCACACTGAAGAAAAGTGTCATTATAAAGTTATGCCTTCCAGCCTAAGCTCTCAGCATTTGTGGCAGTTCTTTTACATTTCTGCACATTCCAGACCTTCACCGTACTTCTTGAATTCCCTCCTCATTCTCCACAGATGACCTTACCTTCTACTTTATAAAGAAACGGGCTGTCAATAGTGAACTCCACCTTCCCACCCCTGCCCTCCTGAAGCTTTTCTCAATCAAATCCAATCTTGCCTTTCTGTCCCATCTTAGACGAAGATGTATCCTTCATGTTAAAAACAAAACAAAACAAAAAATATGTTTAGTCTAGATTTCAAACTCCCCAACTCTGGGACTTCACTTTGTCAGTTATTTCACTCATATCTCACGTAAGGAACCTCTCTTTTCAATGCCTGTAAATATTCTGAGTCATCCTTATCCCAAAAAACCCTTCCTAAACTCATAGCCCTCACTAGCCCTATGTTTACCCTTCTTTATCTGGCTGCAGTACTAATAGTCTTTGTTTGGATATATGCATTTATTTCTCTTTGATAAATGCTGGTAAAAAGATGTAGAAGCTGAATAAGATCTACAGTCTAGTTAACAGTACTTGATCGATGTCAGTTTTCTGGTTTTGATATCGTACTTTGGTTATGTAAGATGTTACCACTAGGGGAAGCTGTATGAAGAGTACAGAGAACTCTATTTTTGCAACCTTTTCTGAATCTATAATTTTTTCAAATCAATTTTTAAAAAGTAACACATCTTAATGTATAAAATTGAGAAAATACAGGGAAGCAAATAAGGAAAAAATTGAAAGTACTCATTCACACTATCTAATTATTAGTAATATTTTGATGTATATCCTTTCAGTGTTTTTAATTTTATTTTTCATTGTGGTTATTTTTACCCAATAGGATTATGTTTTGTAACCTGGGCAGCAGATGTATTTATTCTTTTTGCCTTTTAATATTATGGTATTATGAAAACAGTCTATTTATTATAATTATGTATTCTTGTGAATTAAGGTGTTAGCTTCTAATTTCTTTTTCTTTTTCTGTCTCTAGTTGATGACAGTGCAATTTTGGATTGCCAGTTCAGTGAATTTTATCATACTCCTCCACCTGGTTTTGAAAAAATATTATTTGAACAGCAGATCTTCTGAATGTATTTGTTTTTGAAACTTGTGTTTCTGCACTTTTAAAAGTGTTTACCATTTAATAAAGCTTTACCTGACCTGTAGATGAAAATATATTCTTAAAAATATGCTTGTTAATGTTGTTTAAGGAACCAGTGTATTCAAGATACCATCTGGAAGTTGTGATTTAAAATACTTTGTTTTGTGAGATGAAATCAGCATTTGGGGCAGTTTATTTAATTCTTATTTAAATAAATATAACTATGGGTTTGATTAACAGTATTACGTGGAAATATGTATATATATATATTTAAAAGGGAATCTTTCTTACATAAAATATTTGTTTTTATAATAGAGATGTAGAGTTGGGTGGGTTTTTCTCATTCTGAAATTTAGACCTCATTAACTATTTTAAGTCTGCAGTCTAATTTGTGTCTGAGTGTTCTTTTTCATATAGATTATACCAAAGTGATAGAAAATATATTATTGGCAACTTCCTTTTTGGTGATTTATTTACTGTAAAATGTACCACTTTTCTTAAACGTTAAATTGCTTACTTTGTATGTCATTGCTTTTAATTTGCTTTGTGAAAGGAGGTAAATGTTTTAGTAACTGTCAGAGCTTTTTTGTTGAAGACCATCATGCTGTGTTACTTCAATACCAGAGTAAGTAGTGGTTGATTGGTGATGTAGTATACACTGGCAGACATTTAGAATAGTATGATGCTTTAAACTTAAATGTAAATGAGATTAATCTTTTAAAAACTTTTATTTAAATGTGAGGTTTTTTGTAAGGAATAATAAAATAATAGTAATTAAGGAGTATTTAGTACTGTATTAAATACATGTTCTTCCTGTTTTGTTAATTATACATTAAATTCACTTCATCCTTGATTATTTCAGAAGTTCAGAGATAAATGAATCCTCTCCATGACCCTGAGCCTCTGCCAAGTCTTCAGTAAAGATCCCTTCAATACCCTACTAACCTGAACTAAGCACTGTACACACTCTGGTACAATCTCCTTTTCTAGTGAGCCAAGGACATGCACCTTTCACTCCTTTGTCAACAAGGAGCAGTATGTTGTACTAGCAAACCATGGGCGTTAGAATCAGAAATCTGAATTGTAATTTTGCCATCTAATCCCATTACCTCCTCAGCTGAGTTCCTTAGCTTCCCTGAGCTCAGGTTCCCCATTTATAAAAGGGATACTCATACTTGATAAGCTTCTGTAATTAGTTAAATAAGGTAATATATGTAAAAAACCTGAATCACCGTAGGCACTTAATAAATGTAGCTTCCTTGTTGACTCTTAAGCAGTGGTTTTCATAGTGTCCTCAGACCAGCAGCCTCAGGAGCTTGTTAGAAATGCATATTCTCAGGCCCCGCCCCAGACCCACTGAATAAGAAACCGATGGGGATAGCACCCAGGAATCGGTGTTTGAACAAGCCTTTCAGGTGATTCTAATACACGCTAAAGTTTGAGAACCACTATTCAGGAGAGAATGATTGCCTACTATAAGTTTTCTAAGGATTTAAGACTATTTTTGACCCATAGGCAAGAGAATCCTGCAGTGTTTATTGTTTATTTGGTAGATGAAAATGTAACAATATGCTTTGAAGACATAAATATACTTGAGTAAATTTATTTATATAAAACCCAAATTGACCTCTGAAGATACAGAATTGAACTGTTATTTATGCGTTTTTGTCTGACTTTCTGAATCTTAATTCATAAAGAACATGCTTACTTTGGAAAGCAAATTGAAGTGACTACTGTTTGCTGTCTTTATGTTATCTACCTCTTAGTTATTTTTTTTTAAGCCAACATTTTTTTAATCATCCTATTCTTTACTTAAGACTATCTTTTCCGCCTCTAGTCATATGGAATAGGCACAGTACTAAAATGATACATGAGTTGTGCCATGTCCACGACAACAGTTTGATGAAGTCTAGATGTATTTTTAATCTGAAGGTATCTAAGGCCTCTTAGGAAAATGACCTCATTAAACCTATAACCTCAGTCTAATCTTAAGGAAGACATCAGACAAATTCCAGTAGAGGGGCATCCTACAAAATACTTGAGCAGTACTCCTCCAAACTGTCAAGGTCATCAAAAAAAAGGAAAGTCCGAGAAACTGTCATACCCAAAAAGAACTGAGCCCAAGGGGACATAAGAAGTAAATGTAATGTGGGATCCAGGAAGAGAGAAAAGGTATTAGGTAAAAACTAAGGAAGTATGAATAAACTATGGATTTTAATAATAAAGTATCAATATTCATTTATTAATTGTAACAAATGTATCCTACTATAAGATGTTAATAATTAGAGAAACTGGGAGAGGGAATATGTGGAACTTCTGTACTACTCAATTTTTCTGTAAATCTAAACTATTCAAAAAAATAAAGTCTTAAAAAATTACATTGATGGGGTGCCTGGCTGGCTCAGAAGAGTAGGCGACTCTTGATCTCAGGGTCGTGAGTTCGAGCTCCATGTTGGGTGTAGAGATTAAATACGTAAACTTAAAAAAAATTACATTGAGTTAGGAGAAATTTAAAAATAAAGCCTTTCATGAAGCTATCATGAAGAACATTAGTACAATATAAACCCATAACTTAAATATTTAATGATAGCTAAATATAGCTAGGCTAAGGCCTAGATGGGACATAAGACACACAAAGACCTGCATTTGTTCCTGGCTGAAGAGACGATGTCCAGTGTCTTGATTCTGTATGTTGCAAAAATCCATCTGTTCATACTAGTGCAATTTTCCATAGTTAGACTGTAAATTTTTTATTATCCATATTATTTCAATGATTTAAATATTCCAAAGGATTTATAATGTTAGATATGTGAAACAATGAAAATCTTTTGATCAGTTTACATATTAAAAGCCAGAGAAAAGGGGTGCCTGGGTGGCTCAGTTGGTTAAGCATCTGCCTTCAGCTCAGGTCTTGATCTCAGGGTCCTGGGATTGAGCCCCACATTGCGCTTCCTGCTCAGCAGGGAGTCCACTTATCCCTCTCCTCCCTGCTCATGCTCTCTCTCTCTCTGTCTCTCAAATAAAATATTTTTAAAAAGCCAGAAAAAGCAAATTTGGCTTTTAATTGCCTTTGGCTATTTCGTTAAGATAATATGAACATACTTTAAACTTGGATTACAGACTATTATAAATTAACTTTGGAATGGTATAAAACAATTTGAATTAGGACTTTTCTAAATCATTAACAAAAACAGACATATGCATGATTTTGTTGCTCAGATCTTTAACTGAATGTTTATTTTCTAATATAAGTAGTTATGGATAGCAAAAGCATAGCTGGAAATGCAAGTGAGATCTTGGACAAGTTTTGATAAAATACATTGTCAACTTCTTTTAGGTAATGCAAGAACACTAGATACGATTGTGAGAAGAAATCTCTAATCAAAACTAGAATTTCCCTGTGCACAGATATAACCATAGTACTTCTAAATGGAATATAATCAACTGCCACTTATATTAATTTGTGTTAATTATGCAACCTGGCAGGGAAATACTGTTGGGAGCTAATTGGGCTGTTCATGTGAATGAGTCTAAACATAATAGTACAATCAATTAACTGTCGTTCTTCCATGTGCTGAATAAGATATACGATTCCCCTTCAACTTGTTCTTTTAAAATAACTGGGACGAAATTATTGAAATAGTGGGTATAGCACAGAATAATGCTAAATATAATTAGCAATATAAATGAAATCACACACCATCCAAGAGTTCTATAGAAACTTAAAGGAAAAATTGTCCCAGTATTGGCTGAAATGTGTAATCTGTATTTACATAGGAATCATTACCATGTAGTCATTCAACAACTGTGTCATCTATGTGTTGTGTTTCATAAATACTTAAATAAGATAGTCCCTGCCCTCAAGGAGCTCTGCTAATTGCAATTCTTATAAGAGTATGGCTCTAGAATACCCAAGATACATTGATTAAAAAAAAAGTTGTTAAACATTTCTATGTTTACTATGAACCATTAAAACACTAGAGTCTAGAAATATATCTTGGAAATAAGATTACAGGGAATTATGTCTTACTGATAAATTTATCTGTTAAATTATTAGTTGACGCCATGTCAGGCCCAGCATAAACCTGATCCCAGACCCAGGAAAGTAATAGTGCTGGTGAAGCCACATATGGAGTAGGCCAGTCCTAGTAAACACTACATTTCTAAAAGGACAGCGATAAAACAGTGAAGGCTATCAGGCTGCTGAGGGTCTGCTTTACCCATGAATGAATGAATGATTATGGGAATGTTAGAAGAAAGTACTCATTTCACTGGGCTGTTGAAGCCACAGTGACTTGTGAAATGCTGATCATCATAAGGAGGATACTAGAGGGGCGCCTGGGTGGCTCAGTCACTTAAGCGTCTGCCTTTGGCTCAGGTCATGATCCTAGGGTCCTGGGATTGAGCCCCGTGGCTGGGCTCAGTGGAGAGTCTGCTCTTCCCTCTCCCTCTCCACCTCTCCCCGCTCATGTGCTCCCTCTCTCAAATGGATAAAATCTTTTTTTTAAAAAAAAAAAAAAGGAGACTAGAAATAAAGCCAAAAAATTCTGTAGGTTCATGTGTGTGATTCTCACAAATATATTTCAGGAAAGGCAACCATAGGTGTGTTTCAGATACTTGATCATTCGTCATTTGAAAAAAATGGGTAGATTCTCTGTTGCCCTGGAGGCAGAATTATTGGGAGGTACAGGGAAGCAGATTTCAGTTTAAGATGGGAAAGAACTATCCTATTAGTTCACCACTAAAATTGCTGCCTTGCAAAGAAATGAACTTCTGGTCCCTGGAATTGTTCTAACATTTGTTTTAAAATGTAAGTTGTTTTTGTTTTTTTTTTTAAGATTTTATTTATTTGAGAGAGAGAGTGAGAAACATCATGAGAGGGGAGAGGGCCAGAGGGAGAAGCAGGCTCCCTGCTGAGCCGGGAGCCTGACATGGGACTCAATCCTAGGACTCCGGGATCATGATCCGAGCCGAAGGCAGTCACCCAACCAACTGAGCTACCGAGGTGCCCCTAAAATGTAAGTTTTTTAAATTGAGATATGGTAGGCCAACAGATCAGGGGACGAATGCCATTGAAAAAGATGATTTGTTCCCAAGAGGAAAGGGCACACCATGCCACACAGGGACACACAGGTAGGCATCAGGTTAGGTGAGGAGGCAGAAGCAACAAGGGGAAAGCATGGCATGGGTCTTCTTTGTGGTTCCATGTGCAAGGCAAGGTAAGCATACTTAGGATTGGCTAGTTTGAATAGTTTCAGCAGGCTCTGGGGCTTAGAGACTGTCCCAAGTTGTCTGGTACCTTGCCCTAGGGTGATTAGGACAGGGAAATATTGACCCGGGTGTGTAAGAGCCAGATACAAGAAGTGGGGCTCTAGATTGGTTGGTTTGCAAATGCAAGGCAGGCTCCTGACTGTCTCTAGGAACAAGCTGATGCCAGGTGGGGCAGGGCCTCCCCTGTCAGTAAGGCCCCAGATGCCAAAACATCAAGAATACAGGAAATAAGAGCATGTAATTGATACACAGACTGGATTACTATCCCAGAGATATCGTAAATAGGATTCCTGCTTGGTTCCAGGCTACACTCAATGTTTTCTAAAACTGTGACTTGTATTCTTTCAGACTGTCGCCAAGTCTCCAAACAAGTTAAATTGAAAACAAAGAAATGGGAGACATAGAAGCCCCAGGGATCTATACTGGGATTTGTCATATTAAATTTGTGTTAATTCTGGAAAGGGGAGATGATACTAAAGTTTATTTAGGGACGTAGTGCTAGCTTAACAGGTAAACAAGTTCTCACACAGTTTTGTGAGTGGACAAAAGTGATTTACAAGTGATGAACAAAAAACTGGGAGATTTGGGGACAAATAGACAAAACTATGAGTATCATGGTCTCCTACCTGTTATTTAAGCTCAGAAAGAGATCTCTATAGCTACCAGTCCGGGGTATGGTCACAATCAAAAATATCTATAAAATGCTACTATTAGGAAGGGTTTTGAAAATCAAGCAGAGAATCTTACCAACCATTATAAGAAACAAAACACAAAATTTGTCTCTCTTTACCTATGTAAGGTTTACTTATTGCATTTCAGGTGAAAGGCTGAGTTGAAGAAAGCCCAAGGAAGAACAGACAAGTGACCAAGAGAAGGCCAGCCACTAAACATGTCGGGAAATCAAGGCTGAGAACGAATATTACCAAAATCTATAAAATCAAGGTGAGTACGGGTGGGTAGGTTAAACTTGGATTTATTGACCAAATTCCTGAGTGCTAATCATTAAGGTAGCAACACTTGAAACTTAAAGAAATACTTAGAGGCAAAAAAAACTTTATGCTGTGTAAGAAATGGGTCATTCCACCCAGAGGTGGTATAGGAAGACATAGTTTTGAAACTGAGTTGTTAAGCAACAAGACATACTGGAGGCCATTTGTGCAAATTCTCACTTCCCACATGGGCAAAGTGGCCCAAGAGAGATTAGGTGTCCTGGTCAAGGTGACACAGCGAAATCCAGGTAAATCAACGTTCATTAAATAAACATAAGCACTCTGTCAGGCACAGTACAAAGTTCATTCTACCCTGGCATGTGATTAGATAAATCCATTAATTTCTAGAGGTTTCTAAAGGGTTTTTGATGGAAGCTAGAAATTTAGGAATGTATCATTTTTAACATTGACAGCATGAAAGGCGGTTTAGCAGTCCTACAAAACATACCCTCATTCAACTGTCTGAGACAAAGACCAGGCTAGACCATTAGGTAGATTCAAATTTGATTACCCTTATTTAATGCTTGGTACCTGTAAATCTGTCAGAAATGATGAAATAAATATCTACATTTTTGGATTATCTGTGTGACAGCTCTCCGTTAGCACAAATAAACAGCAGTTAATGATTCACCCACTTTCATCCCTGGGTTATGTGCAGACATGGAGCTGCGGCCTCAAAGACAGGTAACAAGGAAACATTTGATTCTTCTCCTTGTGTTATATTCTTGTAATGAGATTGGAATATGTCCACGGAAGCTTGGAAAATCCACAGTACTTTAATGAAGTAAGCTATGATATATCTTCTGTATTTGTCATTCCTGAATTTTTTCCTAGACCCTGTTCCTCCCATTAAAATTATCTTTAGAAAAGCCTCATTTTTTGCTGGATTTTATAGATTCAGATTTTATGAAGATTCAGACTCTGAAGCTCCTTTTTTATTTTTACTTTTGAAGAACACTTCAAAGCAAATATAATAATATAAATTAAATTATAGGAAAAAAGGTTTAAACTCATCACAAAAACAATTTTCCAACATTTTAGAAGTATATACTTATAAGCAATTGTCACACTAATCATAAAACTGTTCCTACCTATTGGATAGGGATCTTGAAAAACAAGCAGTATAACTTAAGTATTCCACAGCTCTTTTCAGAAATGCTAGTGGAAACTGAGTAAGCGCTTGAAATCTCATGATAAAGTAAATTTGATTATTTTTATAGGACTGAGCTTATTTATTCAACAAGTGTGTTTCAGCATCTACATACAGTGTGGCAAGCGCAAGGCTGGGCTGGAGATGCAAAGATGAGTAAGACAGTCTTCACCTTCAAGGAAGTGCATGACTATGCTCATGGCACTACCGCAGTTTTATTCCACCAGCAATAACAGAAGGAAATTGACATAGACATGTCTTTACCAGCATCACAGTGAAAATGTTTCATGGTAACAGTAGACTAGAATCCTTAGGATTTATTTTATACATCTTTATTTGGGAAATTTGGGCTGTTAACCAACATCTATATGTTGAATATTATATATATATATTTATTCATTCATTTATTTTAATTCTAGTGTCATTAACATACACTGTTATTTTAGTTTCAAGTGTACAGTATAGCGATTCAGCAATTCCATATATTACTCAGTGATCATCAAGATAAGTGTACTCTTAATCCCCTTCACCCATTTCACCCATCCCCCCACCCACCTCCCCTCTGGTAACCCTCTGTTTGTTCTCTGTAGTTAAAAGTCTATTTTTTGGTTTGTCTCTCTTTTTTTCTCTTTGCTCATATGTTTTGTTTCTTAAATTGCACATATGAGTGAAGTTCCATGGTATTTGTCTTTCTCTGACTGGCTTATTACTTAGCATTCTACTCTCTAGATTCATCCATGTTGTTGCAAGTAGCAAGATTTCGTTCTGCTTTATGGCTGAATAATATTCCATTGTATATATATATCACATTTTCTTTTTTTTATTTTATTATGTTATGTTAGTCACCATACATTACATCATTAGTTTTTGGTGTAGTGTTCCATGATTCATTGTTTGCGTATTACACCCGGTGCTCCATTCAGTACGTGCCCTCTTTAATACCCATCACCAGGCTAAGCCATCCCCCCACATCCCTCCCCTCTAGAACCCTCAGCTTGTTTCTCAGAGTCCATAGTCTCTCATGGTTCGTCTCCCCCACCGATTTCCCCCCCTTCATTTCTCCCTTCCTACTAGCTTCTTTTTTTTTTTTTTAAAGATTTTATTTATTTATTTGACAGAAAGAGACACAGGGAGAGAGGGAACACAAGCAGGGGGAGCAGGGGAGGGAGAAGCAGGCTTTCCGCGGAGCAGGGAGCCCGATGTGGGGCTCGATCCCAGGACCCTGGGATCACGACCTGAGCCGAAGGCAGACGCTTAACGACTGAGCCACCCAGGCGCCCCTCTTCTTTTTTTTTTTTTTTTAACATATAATGTATTATTTGTTTCAGAGGTACTGGTCTGTGATTCAACAGTCTTACACAATTCACAGTATCACATCTTCTTTATCCATTCATCTATTGATGGACACTTAGGCTGCTTCCATAATTTAGCTATTGTAAATAATGCTGCAGTAAACACAGGGGTGGATATACTCCTTTGAATTCATGTTTTCATATTCTTTGGGTAAATACCCAGTAGTGTGATTACTGGATCATAGAGTAGTTCTATTTTTAATTTTTTGAGGCACCTCCACACTGTCTTCCAGAGTGCTGCCTCAGTTTGCATTCCCACCAACAGTGCACAAGGGTTCCTTTTTCTCCACATCCTCGCCAACACTTGTTTCTTGAGTTTTTTATTTTAGACATTCTGACAGGTATGAGGTGTTATCTCATTGTGGCTTTGATTTGCATTTCCCTGATGATGAGTGATGTTGAGCATCCTTTCATGTGTCTGTTGGCCATCTGTATCTTTTCTTTGGAGAAATGTCTGTTCATGTCTTCTGCTCATTTTTTAATTGGATTATTTGGTCTTGGGGTGTTGAATTGTATAAATTCTTTATAGATTTTGAATACTAATCCTTTATTGGATAGGTCATTTACAAATATCTTCTCCCATTCGGTAGGTTGTCTTTTAGTTTTGTTGGTTGTTTCCTTCGCAGTACAGAAGCTTTTTATTTTGATGCAGTTCCAATCGTTTATTTTTGCTTTTGTTTCCTTTGCCTCAGGAGAGATATCTAGAAAGATGTTATTATGGCCAATGTGAGAGAAATTACTGCCTGTGCTCTCTTCTACAATTTTTATGGTTTCAGGTCTCACATTAAGGCCCTTAATTCATTTTGAGTTTATTTTTATGTGTGGTGTAAGAAGGAGATCCAGTTTCATTCTTTTGCATGTAGCTGTCCAGTTTTCCCAACACTGTTGAAAAGACTTTTTCCCACTGGATATTCTTTCCTGCTTTGTCAAAGATTAATTGACCGTATAGTTGTGGGTTTATTTCTGGGCTCTCTATTCTGTTCTGTTGATCTATGTGTCTCTTTTTGTGCCAGTACCATACCATTTTGATTACTACAGCTTTGTAATATAACTCCGGAATTGTGATGCCTCCAGCTTTGCTTTTCTTTTTCAAGATTGCTTTGGCTATTCGGGGTCTTTTGTGGTTCCATACAAATTTTAGGCTTGTTTGTTCTAGCTTGTGAAAAATGCTGTTGGTATTTTGATAGGGATTGCGTTAAATGTGTACTCCTGAAACAAAAATTACACTATATGTTAACTAACTAGAATTTAAATAAGAATTTGAAAAGGAAAAAATTGTGCAGATTGCATTGGGTAATGTAGAGATTTTAACAGTATTTCTTCTTCTAATCCATGAGCAAGAAATATCTTGCCATTTGTTTGTGTCATCTTCAATTTCTTTAATCAATTTTTTTAAGTTTATTTATTTTTAATAATCTCTACACCCAACATGGAGGACTCCAACTCACAATCCCAAGATCAAGAGTCACATGCTCCTCCAAATGAGCTAGCCAGGCGCTCCTTTCATCAATGTTTTATAGTTTTCAGAGTATAGGTCTTTCATCTCTTGGGTTATGTTTATCTCTGGTATTTTGTTATTTTTGGTGCAACTGTAAGTGGGATTGTTTTCTTAATTCCTCTTTCTGCTACTTTATTATTAGTGTATAGAAATGCAGTGGGTTTCTGTACATTGATTTTGTATCCTGCAATTTTACTGAATTCATGTATCAGTTCTAGTAGTTTTTCGGTGAAGTCTTTAGGGTTTCTACATATAGTGTCATGTCATCTGCAAATAGTGAGAATTTTACTTCTTCCTTACCAATTTGGATGCCTTTTATTTCTTTTTGTTATTGATTGCAATTTTTATTGATTGTTATTGATTGCTGGACTTCCAGTACTATGTTGAATAAAAGTGGTGAGAGTGGACATCCTTGTCTTGTTCCTGACCTTAGGGGAAAAGCTCTCAGTTTTCCACCATTGAGTATGATGTTAGCTGTGGATTTTTCATATAAGACCTTTATTATGTTGGGGTATGTTCTCTCTAAATCCACTTTGTTGAGGGTTTTTATCATGAATGGATGTTGTACTTTGTTAAACACTTTTTCTGTGTCTATGAGATGATGATATAGTTCTTATCCTTTCTATTATTGCTGTGATGTATCACATTGATCCATTTACAAGTATTGAACCACCCTCACATCCCAGGAATAAATTCCACTTGATTGTGGTGAATGATTTTTTTAGTGTATTATTGGATTCAATTTGCTAATATTTTATTGAGGATTTTTGCATCTATATTCATCAGGGAAATTGGTCTGTAGTTCTCTTTTTTTGTGATGTCTTTATCTGGTTTTGGAATCAAGGTAGTGCTGTCCTCATGAGATGAATTTGGAAGTTTTCCTTCCTCGTCTATTTTTTGGAAAAGTTTGAGAAGAATAGCCATTAATTCCTCTTTAAACATTTGGTAGAATTCACCTGTGAAGCCATCTGGTCCTGGACTTTTGTCTTTTTTGTTTTGTTTTGTTTTGTTTTTTATTACTGATTCAGTTTCATTGTAGGTAATAGGTCTGTTCAAATTTTCTATTTCTTCCTGCTTCAGTTTTGGTCAGTTATGTTTCTAGGAATTTATCCATTTCTTCTAGGTTGTTCAATCTGTTGGCATATAATTCTTCATAATATTCTCTTACAATCCTTTGTATTTCTGTGGTGTCATTAACCAACATATTTAATTTGAAGAACTTTTTTGTTCCTTCTGCAAAATAAGATTTTTCAGAAGCAGCGATTTTTTGCCTTTTGCCATTAAGAAAAATGGAAAGTCTTTTTGCCATTAAAAAAGTGGAAAAAATAAAGATTTAAAGTCCACAAAAGGCAGCTCTATACAAGCACAGTTTCCTGAGTAATTATTGTAAAAACTCTACCTTTGCTTTAATTATCTGAGTAACTGCTTCAATCTTCATTACATATTGATTATTTAAAAATGACTACTGATTCAGGTCTGGTAGATACGCCTTGGAATAAAATATGGATCCAATATGTCAATACAAATGTATTTTAATCAATTTTATTGACTATTAAAAATTGGCCATTTGGTATTTTGAGATAATGCGTAGTTAAGCTTTTCTACTGATCTATATCTAGTCAACACAGTGTTTCCCAACATGTGTTTCAGAGAACACCAGTTCTAGAGGGTGTTAGTAGATATTGTGCAAAAATGGTTCAAGGGCCAACTGGTTTAGGTTTATTTAGGTTTATTTATTTTATTTAGGTTTATTTACTACAGAACTTTAGAGAACTAGTTTGTAACCAAGAAAGGGAGACAGAATGTATAACATTACCTAAACATTTAATCAAAGTACTCCTTTTATTAGGAACACAGTGTTGTACAGTACTTTGGCCAATATTCATCTAGTGAATTCAGGTTATTTAGGAAGATAATTGAAAGTTGATTGTAGGTATAAATATTATAACTTGCTTCAGCATTTCAGAGGGACCACAAAAGAAGATAAAATGCATTATGTTCCAGGCACTGTTCTAAGAACCTGACATGCATTCCCTTGTTTAACATTCA
Organism: Halichoerus grypus; assembly: GCF_964656455.1. Taxonomy (NCBI): domain Eukaryota; kingdom Metazoa; phylum Chordata; class Mammalia; order Carnivora; family Phocidae; genus Halichoerus; species Halichoerus grypus. The sequence continues at coordinate 58,991,868 of NC_135715.1, read as the reverse complement.
GAACAACCTTATGAGGAAGTTATAATCATCCTCATTTTATAGATGCAGAAACTGTCCAAATTCATGTGGCCAAGAAGTGGCAGGAGGATTTGAACTCACTCTTCTTTTTATTTTTTAATTAACATTTTTTTAAGATTTTATTTATTTGACAGAGAAAGAGCACAAGCAGGGGGAACGACAGGCAGAGGGAGAGGGAGAAGCAGACTCCCCACTGAGCAGGGAGTCCAGCTTGGGGCTCGATGCCAAGACCCTGGGATCATGACCCAAGCTGAAGGCAGACGCTTAACCGACTGAGCCACCCAGGCGCCCCTCAAACTCACTCTTCTTAACTACTCCACTATATGGCATTTCTAGGATCAGTTATAGGTCTGACCTTCCCAAAGCTGTCTGATCTTGCACCAGTGTTTACTGTTAATTATTGTTGCTTTTTAGAATGTTCTCTTGTCCTTATAGGGCTTGAACCCACTCTGTGCTCTTCTTTTCCTAGATTCTCATAGCTATTATCACTTGTTTATTTTTCTAGATAACCTGCAGAGTAGTATGTCATATTCCAAAAATAAAACAAAAATTTTGATGGGGCTTTGATTGTGTTAAAACTCTAAATTAATATGAGAAGAATTGACATTTTACGATATTCAGTCTTTTCATTCATTAACATGATTTCCTTTCAGTCTTCTTTCAATCTTGGGTCTTCTCGGGCAGTAGTTCTCTTCAAGTGCATTTTAAGTAACTCAGACTTTCTTTAGAGATGAATATTTGGGGTAGGGATCTCTCTTCCAAAACCATCTCAGTCCTTTAATGCTGCCCCCTCACCTTTGGTCCCTCTCTTCATCTCATGATTTAGCTAACTATACCTTCCCTTCTCTACTCCTTGACAGATTTTTGAAGCCTTATTCTACTATTTGATGCTGATACCTTGTTTATTTTTTTAAAGATTTTATTTATTTATTTGACAGAGAGAGACACAGCGAGAGAGGGAACACAAGCAGGGGTAGTGGGAGAGGGAGAAGCAGGCCTCCCGCGGAGCAAGGAGCCCGATGTAGGGCTCGATCCCAGGACCCTGGGATCATGACCTGAGCCGAAGGCAGATGCTTAACGACTGAGTCACCCAGGCGCCCCTAATACCTTGTTTATGCTTATTTATTTTTATCCCCAGAAATCCTCCAGCAAGGCCGGACCCCTTAGCACCTTCCTTTTACCTCTACCAATCATCTAGAGCAGATCCCATTTTCCCTTTGCCCCCTCCCTGTTCTACCCCCCTTTCACAACATTACTGACCGCCCCCCCACCACCCGCAGGCTCTTCTATTGTTGGAATGCTGCCCCCACTCACATTCTGGCCCTGTGCATCCCCTTTGAGGTTTCCTCTCCCACTTCCTTCCCTCACCAAACCAGACAAGAGCTGTGACCTAAATAACTCTGCCTCCCCAGCGTCTACCTGGCCACATGGTAGAATCTCAACAGATGTTTCATCTCTTCCCCTGAAGTCCCATTGACAGAGATGGTGCAGTTGGCTTTATAAGATAAAATAATACTTTGTGCTCCTCTTTCTCTACCCTTAAAAAGATCATGACTATCACCTAGTTTTCATCCCAACATACATAAAGAATGAGGGATACTTTCAGCAAGGCAGGAAGGAGGGTGGTGGTGGCAAAGCAGCAGAAGCAAGATAGCAGTTCATTTGTACAGATATTCCGAAGTTGATTGTTCATAATTCAGGAAGTGGCTACATCACTAATGCGTTATCAGAACATTATCATTTTACTTAAATATGTGAGGTGTTAAACTTTATATACTCCTATGTATGGTTTTATTTTGCCTCAGGATGATTCTAGAGATTTCTGTTAATTCATATCAGGTAGAATTTCTCCTGTTTTTCTCCAATAGAATACTTCTCTCATCTGACAATTAAATCCAATGAATTAAATAAAAGATTTCTGGCTTCTTCCATGTCCATCTATCTGTAAGAATGTAATCATTTGTTGACATTTATTTGAGTAGGCTAAGCATTGCAAGGAGATCTAAAAAGAGATACATGATTCTTGTCCTTTAAAAGCTGACATTTGTGATATGGAGGGGTGGGGAGGACTCCAACAGAGAGCTCCTAAGTAATTTTTTTCAGCCTCTGCTTAAAGACCCAGCTCCAGAGAGTGCATGAAAGGGAAGTTTTCCAACCAGGCTTTTCATAGGGAAACCGAAAAACCCCCAAGAAAAAGTTCCCTCAATTAATACAATTGTCCATTTTCCTCACTGAGTCATAGGCTTACTGGATGGAAACCAAATAATCATTTTACCGTTAGTGTAGAGAGCACAGGAACTTCATGTGGAAATGAGGGGGTGAGTTCTTTACTTTGTCTCATCTACAAGGAAGTGATGTGGATGCTTCAGCATCTTTATCCACCTGCTCTTTCAAAGTTCCTAAAATAAATCACCATCATCTCTCCTCCCAGGTCACTGTAGTTGCCTCCTGACTGGATGTCATACTCACTCCTGCCCAGTGAGCAAACACATGAATATCTGATGGGACTCTTAAACCTTCAATTCAATCTATTGACTACAATAGGTACTGGGCTCAATCTGATTAAGAAAAGTGAACATGATTCTGATTATTACCAGGAAGAAACATTTCCATGAGTTTGTTTCAGCTGGTCTGACCACAAGCTTTTGCTGAGTCTCTCCCATGGAAGTGTCAGGCACTGGGCTGGCCCTGGGTATATAGGTAACTGATAAGAAGTAATGTTCCCTGACTCTGAGTGGCTTACAGAGTCATTGGGACTAGAGACTTGAAAAAGAGACCATTATGGTGTGATGGTACAAGGAAAGTGTAATGGGGATACAGTGGGGGGGTGGGGAGCAGTTACCTTCTTCTTTCTTCCTTTCCAGGTGGAGGAGGAAGAGAACTGGGTTTTGAGAGATAAACATTCCAAGTGGAGGAGACAATGTGCACAGGCACCAGGCCTGGTCAGGGAACAGCAAGCAGCAATAGGGGAATGCCAAAGGGCAGCTGAATCCAGCCGCTGAATTCAGTCTTACATTCCAGACTTAAGGAAATTATCCTTTATCTTATGGATGAGGAGCCAAAGGAGGATTTTACACATGGATAATTTAGTAATTCCAGCAGCCATGTGGATGGTGGTTTGGAGTAGGATAAAAGTAGAGGCAGGGAGACCAATGGGAGGCTATGGCCAAAGTCCTGGAGATGTTAATGGTCTAAGTCAGTGCCTCAACTCCTGGAAAGTGAGGGAAGAGTTACAGGGCCTGCAACCTGCCTTATTAATTCACTGAAAGAAAGATTTATTATCCATAGCTTCTAAGAACACTCATAATTAATTAATATAATCAGCCATCAGAGAAATGCAAATCAAAACAACAATGAGATACTACTTCATACCCACAGGATGGCCATAATCAAAAAGACAGATCATAACAAGTGTTGGCAAAAAGGTATGGAGAAAGTGGAACCCTCATACACTGCTTTGTATGTAAAATGGTGCACTGCTTTGAAAAAGTATGGCTGTTCCTCAAAAGGTTAACATAGAATTAACATATGACCCAGCAAATCTACTCCTAGGTGTATACCCAAGAGAAACTGAAAACATGTGCACACAAAAACTTATACATGAATGTCCATAGCCACATTTTCGTAATAGTCAAAAAAGTGGAAATAACCCAAAGGTCCTCTTAGTTTGGGTTGCTATAACAAATTACCATAGACTGAGTGTTTTAAACAACATACATTTATTTCTCACAGTTCTGGAGGCTGGGAAGTTCAAAATCATGGCTGGATTCTGATGAGAATCCTCTACTTGGTTTGCAGATGGTCATCTTCTCATTACATCTTCCTAGGGCGTTGAGAGAGGAAGGAAGTTCTTGTATGTCTCTTTTTATAAGGGCACTAATCCTATCAAGAAGACTCCACCCTCATGACCTGATTACCTCCCAAAGACCCCACCTCCAAACACCATCGCATTGTAAGTTAGTCTTCCACTTATGAATTTGAGGGGAACACAAGCATTCAGTCCATAGCAGTCCTTAAGTTGATGAATGAATAAATAAATGTGGCATATCCATATAGTGAAATATTATTTGGCAACATACTACAAGAGGGATGAACCTTGAAAACATTACACTAAGTGAAAGAAGCCAGTCAGTCACCAAAGACTACACATTGTATGATTTCATTTATATGAAATGTCCAGAGTAGGCAAATCTACAGAGACAGATTAGCAGTTGCCTGGGGCTAGGGAGGAAAATAGAGGTGACTACTAAAGGGAACATTTCTTTCTGGTGGGATGCAAATATTCTAAAATGGATTGTGCTGATGGTTGCACAACTCTGTAAATAAACTAAAAACCATTGAACTGTACACTTTAAATGAGTAAGAGATATGGTATATGAATTAGATCTCAATAAAGTTGTTACCAATAAAAGGGCAAAAATGTTACATACTAATTATGGAAAGAGAGAAAATATAAGTAAAACTAATATAACCTTCTTCACCAATCTGTAGTATGAAACAGTCTATCTCTTCTTTCTCCAGATGATCACTCCATCCCCTTTGAGACCATGCTTCACAGGCTGATACATGTAGAGGGCAGTCCTTCCCAGTACCAAGAGACAGCATAGGAGACCCAAGTCACCACTCCTTCATGCTCCTGCTCCTGAAGTTGGACCCATGGAGTTATGGGTGCTGGGGATTAAGACCACAGAGGTAAAGTGCCATTTTCATCACATCATATCAAGGTTACATACTACTAGCATTACTTGTCACTGTTGCTGTTGATCTTGGTCACCTTGCTGCAGTAGTGTTTGTCAGGTTTCTTCACTATAACATTACTCTCCCCCCACTTCCATACTGTACTCTTTGGAAGGAATTCACTATGCACAACCCACACTTAAGAGTGGGGAGTTATGTTCCACCTCCTTGTGGGCAGAATAGATTTGGAGTTCTGCATGGGAGATATGTTCATTCTCCCTGCATTAGTGAGGGTTCTTCAGAGAAACAGAACCAATAGGTGACAGATAGAGATAGATAGATGATAGATAGATGATAGATAGATAGATAGATAGATAGATAGATAGATGATAGATATACATGTAGACATAGAGAGAGGAAGAGATTAGAGGAATTGGCAATTATGGAGGTTGGCAAGTCCCAAGATCTGCAAGGTGAGATGGCAAGCTGGAGACCCAGGAGACCTGATGATACAGTTCTAGTCTGAGTCTGAACGCCTGAGAACAAGGAAGATCCAATGTTTCAGTCTGAGTCTGAAGGCAAGAAAAAAACCTATATCCCAGTTGAAAGGCTGTCAGATATGAAGAGTCCTCTCTTACTTGGAGGAAGGTCAACCTTCAACTGATTGGTTGAATCCCTCCTACATTAGGGAGTGCAATCTGCTTTACTCAGTCTACCAATTTGAATGTTAACCTCATCCAAAAACACCTTCATAGAAACATCCAGTATAAACTTTAACCAAATATCTGGCACCCCATGGCCCGGCAAATTGACACATATAATTAACCATCACAAGTCCACATCTTGTAAGTGTGGCACCCATATGTACCTCCTTAAGCCATACTTAATCTCCAAATAAAGACAATAGCAAAATCATAATTCCACCTAACATGGTACAACTATCTTGCACACAGCTGAAAACACACTAACCCCTTACCCAGAAGAGGACATAAAGTCCTTAAGTAATATTTACTCTTCTCCTTGATATGCTGTAACTTAAAAACTCATAAAAATTATATTCCTTGTCTCTCTAACTGGTCACATGGCTGTAGCTGGCATTTATAATTACCGTCTTCCACTACCCATTCTGTATTCCCTTTGCCCTCAACAAGCACCTCAGCTGGTCCTGGTTCTCTATCTGATGGAGTGACCCAAACCTTCATTCCTGAAGGATCTGGGGCATTAATAGTCCAGCCTGGATTGGGTTATAGATTTCAATTTACCTTAATCATAGGACATGGTAATACTAAGAGACACCCTAAGAGATCTCCTGTATTCCAGACATAATCTTCCTTACATTCACTATGGAGTAGCAGTCCAATTTCCCCTTGGTAGTCAAGATCAGTTACCCCAGGCAATATAATAGCTCCCTTCTTTGCTTGTTGATTCAGAAGCATGAGGAGCCCAAAGTGGCTGGGCAGCCGTCTTAACTTTCAGTTCAGTGGACTCATTGCTGTGTCTTCTGGTGGAAGTATTCTTCCCTTTACAACTAAGGCCTCTATTCAACAAATGGTGTTGGGAAAACTGGACAGCAACATGCAGAAGAATGAAAACGGACACTTACACCATACACAAAAATAAATTCAAAATGGATGAAAGACCTAAATGTGAGACAGGAAACCATTAAAATCCTAGAGGAGAACACAGGCAGCAACCTCTTTGACCTTGGCTATAGCAACTTCTTACTGGACATGTCATCACCAGAGGCAAGGGAAACAAAAGCAAACATGAACTATTGGGATTTCATCAAGATAAAAAGCTTCTGCACAGTGAAGGAAACAATCAACAAAATTAAAAGGCAGCCTATGGAATGGGAGAAGATATTTACAAATTACATATCTGATAAAGGGTTAGTATCCAAAATCTATAAAGAACTTATCAAACTCAACACCCAAAAAACAAACAATCCAATTAAGAAATGGGCAGAAGACATGAATAGACATTTTTCCAAAGAAGACATCCAGGTGGCTAGCAGACACATGAAAAGATGCTCAACATCAGTCATCATCAGGGAAACACAAATTAAAACCATGATGAGATACCACTTCACACCTGTCAGAATGGCTAAAATTTACAACCCGGGAAACAACATATGTTGGCGAGGATGCAGAGAAAATTCTCACTATTGGTAGGAATACAAACTGGTGTAGCCACTCTAGAAAACAGTGTGGAGATTCCTCAAAAAGTTAAAAATAAAACTACTCTATGATCCAGCAATTGCACTACTAGGTATTTACCCAAAGGATACAAAAATACAGATTTGAAGGGTACACACATCTGATGTTTATAGCAGCATTATCAACAATAGCCAAACTATGGAAAGAGCCCAAGTGTCTATTGACTGATGAATGAATAAAGAAGATGTGGTATACGTATACAATGGAATATTACTCAGCCATCAAAAAGAATGAAATCTTGCCATTTGCAATGACATGGATGGAGCTAGAGTGTATTATGCTAAGTGAAATAGGTCAGTCCGAGAAAGAAAAATACCATTTGATTTCACTCATATGAGGAATTTAAGAAACAAAACAGATGAACATATGGAAAGGGGGAAAAAAAGAGAGAGGGAAACAAACCATAAAAGATGCTTAATTATAGAGAACAAACTGAGGGGTGATAGAGAGAAGTGGGTGGGGGATGGGCTAAATGAGTGATGGATATTAGGGAAGGCACTTGATACAATGAGCACTGGGTGTTATATGTAAGTGATGAATCACTAAATTCTATATTTTTTAAAAGATTTTATTTATGTGAGAGAGAGAGAGCACAAATGGAGGGGAGGGACAGAGGGAGAGGGAGAAGCAGACTCCCAGCTGAGAAGGGGGCCCAACGTGGGGCTCGATCCCAGGACCCCTGAATCATAACCTGAGCCAAAGGCGGACACTTAACTGACTGAGCCACCCAGTGCCCCTAAATTCTACTTCTGAAACCAATATTACACTATATGTTAACTAACTAGAATTTAAATAATGATTTGAAAAAGAAAAAAAAAAAAAGAACTAAGTCCTCTTCCAGACCAGCAAAGCATAAGTTGTGAGAATAGGAAGCAAAAAACTTTGCTACTGGATCACTGGGGTAATAGTAAGTGGTGCCACTCCCATTTCCACCCCTTGATTCCTGGACTCGTGAGCTATGGGAGAAACAGACATATATTGGATGTCGATTCACAGTATGTACAGTGTTCCAGAGAACCTTGTCCCAGCCCTGCAAGGTATGGCCACCTAGCTGGTGCTGTAACTGAGTCTTCAAAAGGCCATTCCACCATTCTATCAAGCCAGCTGCTTCACGATGTAGGGTAAGGAGGAGAAGATGGTAAGACCAGTGAATCCCTGAGCATGGACCCACTGCTGTACTTCATTTACTGTTAAATGAGTTCCTTAATGAGAAGCAATGCTGTGTGGAATACCGTGATGGTGGACAAGGCTTTCTGTAAGTCCATGGATAGTAGTTTTGGCAGAAACATTGCATGTAAGGAAAGCAATTTCATATCCAGAATAAGTATCTGTTCCAGTAAAAACAAAACACCACTCCTTCCATGATGGAAGCAGTCCAGTATAATCAGCCTGCCACCAGGTAGCTGGCTGATCACCCTGGGAAATAATGCCATATTGGGGGCTCAGTGTTGGCCTCTACTGCTGGCGGATTGGGTACTCAGTGGTGACCATAGCCAGGTCAGCCTTGGTAAGTGGAAGTCCATGTTGCTGAGCCCATGCATGACCTCCATCCCTACCACCAGAGCCACTTCGTTGATGAGCCCTCTGGTTGATATGACAGAGCCTCTCCCTGGGGAAAGACAGAATGAGTCATCCTATCCACTTGATTATCAAAATCCTCCTCTGCTAAGCTCACCCTTTGGTTAATACTCATTTGGGACACAAATATATTAGGACTTTTGCCCTTCACAGAGATCTTTCTACATACACGCCCCCAAGTTTCCTTGTCATGGAGTTTCCAATCATGTTTCTTCCCTGACCCTCTAGCCAAACCATTGGCTACAGTCCATGAAGCAGTCTATAATCACACATCTGGCCATTTCTTCTTCCTAACAAAGTGAACAACCAGGTGCACCGCGTGAAGTTCTGCCCGCTGGGGGGGAGGGTTTCCTTCCCCACTGCCTTCAGGGATGTCCCAGGAAGGGTCTGTAGTTCTACAGCTGTCCACTTGCAGGTGGTGCCTACACAATGTGCAAAACCCAGGCTTTGTAAACCAGGCTCAAGTCTTCTCTTCTCGGTCAACTGATTGTAGGCAACTCTCCATAAGGCTGGAGGTGCAGGCTGGGGAGAGAAGATAGTGTAGCGAGTGAGACCAAGTGCATTTGGTCCTCTTCTTCATGTAACTTTCTTGTGCACACTTACATATATACCACTTCCATTTGATGATGGAGTGCTGCTGTGCATGGCTTGCGGTGGGGGTGGGGGGCGGGGGGGGTCATAAAACACCCAGTTCACAATGGGAAGTTCAGGTCTCGTGTTAACTTGGTAGCCCATCGTTAAGCATTAAGTCTCTACTAAGGCCCAGTTGCAGGCTGAGAGCTGTTTCCCGAAAGGAGAGTAGTTATTTGCAGAGGATGGCAGAGCTTTGCTCCCAAAATCCTAAGCGAATATGCTGCAGTTCGCCCATAGGGACCTGCCTGAGGCTCCAAAACATCCTTATCTGCCACTGACATTTCAAACGCCATCGGATCTGCTGGGTCATATGGCCCAAGCAGCAGAACAGCTTGTACCACAGTCTAGACTTGTTGCAGAGCCTTCTGTTGCTCTGGGTCCCACTCAAAACCAGCAGCTTTTTAGGTCACTTGGTGAATGGGCTGGAGTAACACACTCAAGTGAAAATTACGTTGCTTCCAAAATCCAAAGAGGCCCCCAAGGTGTTGTGCCTCCTCTTTGGTTGTAGGAGGGGACAGATCCAATTTAAGGAGTTATGTTCTACCTCCTGGAGGACAGAGTATCTATATAATTTATTTAGAATTCTTCTGCACAGGAGATTTGTCTCTTCTCCCTATTTCTTTATTCAAGCATTTATACATGTCAGTATGGACCCATGAATATTTGTTTCTACTTTGGGTTGTAATCCAATACTACTTAATTTTGTCGCTCAAATTGTTCCAGGTTTGGCCATTGGGATCAGGACTTTATAAAGTTCCATAGATGATTCCGTTGTGCAGCCAAGGCTGAGAACCACTGCTGTAGGTAAAACGTTGTTTAGAATTTTACCACCATGAAAGCATTGATTTCCCTCAAATTAGGACAAATCCAAACTGAAAATAAAAAAGAACCTCAGATGGAGTCATATGCACCTGCAAATACTAACCTATACCTTCAAAGGGCAGTTAATTAGGGGTTTCTCCCTCTCTGTTCCCTTTTTAACTGTAGACTAGGGGCATACATAAAATAATACTTGTTTCTTGATTAGGACAAATTTTAAATAAGTGGAGACTGTAGAAGAATTCAGTTCTTGAATCAACAAGCTAAGAGCTGCCTCATTGCCCAGAATAAGAGAAGATAAGTGACCCTCTGATAACCCCAGGGAACTCCGGATGTTTCTGCAGAGATGAGTGACTGTCTTGGGCAAGCCGCCGTTTTCAGTAAGTGATCTTGGCAACAGCAGCCTCAGTAGCTTCACCTTCAGGGAAAGATTCAACTGACTTCAACTAGGTCGAGACTTAAAAGGGCTTCTCCAAGGATCCCTGGCATGCAGAAGTAACAACTCAGAAAGTTACTGGTTCATTATTCTGAGCTAAAATCCCTTTCCCCAAGTATGGGCCCAGCCAAAGGGATAGCTGATTTCTAGCCCCAACAGTTTTAATTTGGGATTGCTATCAAGACAGCCAGTCATTTCAGCAATCCTCCTATAACATTTAGCAGCAGTGACTGTCACACGAATTTTCTTAGAACAACCCTGGCATAATTTTCATAGAACAGTGTTTCTCAAGGTGTGTCCTGAACCAGCAGCATCATCATCCCCTAAGGACTTGTTGGAAATTCAAATTCTCAGGTCTCACACCAGACCTACTGAATTGGAAACTCTAGGATGGGTCCCAGCAACCTGTCCTAACAAGCCCTCCAGGTGATTCTGATGCACACTCAAGTTTGAGAACCACTGCCCTAGAATAAACCCAAGCAATCCTAGCAGTTGGTTTCCCTCTTTTCCTGGTGGCTTCTGTGATGAATAATAATGACCCAACTAGTCTCAGTGTTCCAGGAGCTCCCCACCAGTTCTGGGGAAGAGCAGGAACCATCTTTGTAACCCTATAGGCTATGCCTAGAACATGGTAGGTGCTCAGTAAATGCGTACTAGATGAGGGATGAATGAATAGACAATAGAAGGGGAAGAATACCTGGAGGAGATTCATGAATGAGATCAATCAGCATGGTCCTAGAATGGAGGCTTGGAGACTTTTCACAATCCTACTGCCTTGCCTTTTGGGGTAATCATCAGAGACTGACTCAGAGTCCCTAATTGCTGGGCTCTACCACATTCCAGCTACCCTCAGGGCCCCCCTCAGGACATTTGGTGCTCCTCCTAACAAACAGCATTGCCAATCTCCTCTTTCCTTGAACCAGAGTGAGCTGAAGAAAAGCAAAAGACATCGGGAAAGGGGAGAGCAGGGGCCTTGCTGAACAGGAGGATGGGTCCAGGCAGAAGAAGGGATGCTGACAGGACAGAGAGATTGCACGTGGCTACCATGGAAGGGAAAAAAATCCAGCAGGGAAATACAGGTAAAGTGGGTTAGTCCAGTGAGAAGGTTCATAGAAATAAATAAATAAATAAATAAATAAATAAATAAATAAATAAAAATAAAAAGAAGGTTCATAGAACCTTCATGTATGCAGAAATGTAACAACCATGTCCACATGTCCTGGCCTGGGCCAATGGGATGTCTGGGGAGAAGGGGTGTGTGTGTGTGTGTGTGTGTGTGTGTGTGTGTGTGAGAGAGAGAGAGAGAGAGAGAGAGAGAGGAATCTCCTGGCTTTAAAATGTTGGCTCTTATTTGTAAAACCAGTCAATGCCAGACAAAAGGCTTCTGCCAACAGCCAGGTTGAAAGCATCTGTTGGGAAATTTTCATTTTTTTCCTTTAAAAAATTATTTTTCTGCCTACCATTCATCAGGATGGCTATCATCAAAAAATTGGAAAATAGCCAATGTTGGCCAGGATGTGGAGAAGTCGGAACACTCGTGCATTGTTTGTTGGAATGTAAAATGATACAGCCACTTGGAGAACTGTTTGGCAGTTCCTCAAAAAGTTAAATTGCATAGAATTACTACATGATCCAGCAATTCCACTTCTAGGTATATACCCAAAAGAGTTAAAAACAGAAATTCAGATACTTATATATTCATTGTTCATAGCAGCATTATTCACAATAGCCAAAAGGTAGAAATCATCTAAATGCCCATCATTAGATGAATGGATAAACAAAATGGGGTATATACAAACATGGAATATCATTCGGCCTTCAAAAGTCATGAAATTCTTACACATGTTACAATAGGGATGAACCTTGAAGACATTATGGTAAGTGAAATAAATCAGACTCAAAAGGACAAATATTGTATGATTCCACTTATCTGAGGTACCGAGACTAGGCAAATTCATAGGGACAGAAAGCAGAATACAGAGCACTAGGGGCCGGGTAGAAGCAATGAGGAATCATTGTTTAATGGGTACAGAATGTCAGTTTGGAAAGATGAAATAGTCCTGGAAATGGACAGTGGTGATGTTTGTATATCTTGTGAATATATTAGTGCACTGAACCATACACTTAAAATGGTAAATTTTATGTACATTATTTTTCTAAAAAATAGCTAACATTTACTGACTGTCTATATGTGCCAGGAAGTATTCTGAGTGCTATAGGTTCTCACTTTAGCCCTCTGAGGTGCTGTTATTATCATCCCAATTTACAGATGAAGAAACAGAGGCACAATACGGTTAAGCACCTCTTCCAGGTCATACCTGGCTGGCATCAGAGTCAGGTTCATGCCCTCAAATGTGATGAACACTGTCTCTGCTCAATCCAAGTAATCATCTCAGTAGAGAACCCATCTGACCATCTGAATGTAACTCAGATGTCACAAATCCTGGCTCTGCTCCTTGCTGGCAGTGTGGGCTTGGACAGATTATGTGTGCACTTTACCTCCCAAACCTCCCAAATTTGTTCATGTCTCTGTATCTCTACTTCTGTCAGCCTCTCTAGCTTCTCCTTCAGCAGCAGGCTTGTTAATGGGCTCTGGGCCACTGCCATTTACCCTATCATCTGTTCTCTACAGAGCAGCCACGGCCTTCAAAAGTCAGAACCCATTAGTCCCTGCGTATGACATTCCAAAGGCCTCCTGCAGTACCCAGAATCACTTCCTAACTCCTAACCCTGAGAGAACAGATAAGTCCATCATACCAGAAGCCCGGGTAGGAAGCTCTGCTCTTCAGGAGTTGGCCCCTGCTTCCCTCTCCAACTCTGCTCTATACCAGACTTCTTCCTATTCCTCCAATGTGCCCAGTTGGTCCCACCTCAGGACCTTTGCACTTGCTGTTTCCTCTGCCTGGGTTGCTTTTCCCCCAGGTCTTGTTATGAAAGCTCCTTTCTGTCATTCAGGTTACAGCTCACTAGTAAATGTTATTCCTTTGAGCTACCATCTCTGAAGACTAATCAAAAACAGACCCCCAAACACATCGTCTTATTTTATTCCTCCATAGTACTTACTACTATATAATAGTTGTTCACAGACTTATTTGTCTCTTATTTTTATTTTTCCCTTGAAATAGAAGTGCCTTGAAGGCAGTAACCTTGATTTACCACTGTTTCTGGAGGACCAAGCTCAATGTCTGGCATATCAATAAATACTGGTTGAACACACGAATGAAAAAATGAGCCTGGACATCCTTACCTGTATAGTCTGAGCCTCCGCACGTGCTGATCACCCTGCCTGGATGGCTTTTGTCCCTCTTCGCCCGGCTGTCTTCTACTTGGACAAGGTGTCTGCTTTTCACCCTCTCAGGGGCACCTTCCCTCACTCCTCAGACCACATTGAATCTTTGTTCCCTGTACATTTCACCACCTAGTTCTTAATGTCCGCCTCCCTCGATAACATTTCAGCTCCCCAGGAGAGCTGGGACTCTGTCCGTTTTTGTCCCAACACTATTCCCAGTGCCTAGCACCATGCTTGGCTTGCATGGGTGCTCAATAAATGTGTTTGAATGAATTAATTTTGTAAGATTAAGTTAATACTTACCTGGGTTGTTGTGAAGAGTTAATGAGGTTTTGTGTGTAATATGCTTCACAGAATTTGGCACAGAGTAATTACTCCCATTACAACAGCAGCAACAATAACAAACACATGTTAGAAGCAGAAGAGGCCAGGCCAGCCACTCAGCGAACTGAAGCTAGCATGTGGAGACTGTCGCTGCCTGGTTTGAAGAAGGAGGCAGCTGGAACAAAACTTGAATACCCGTTAATAATCCTGATGCCAGTGGGACTATCAAATCTCACAATTCTTTCTGCATTTTCCTTGACAACTGTGGCCTGATCAGGTGACTGTCTTGCACGGTGCTCACTCTTAGGGACAGATCCAGCCTTCTGAAGCCTAGAGCTTATTCAATCTGGGGCACCCTCATTAAGAAAAATAATACAAAACTACAAATAACTACAACATTATGAAAGTGAGTATAAAGAATGAGAAAAAAAGACAAACAAATTTTTTAAAAAGCTTACAAATACTACAAATATTACAAAATTCAGAAAAATAACAATATTTTTATTAGTTAATAGCTAAATCACCTCTACATGATAAATTTTGGGAAAAAAATAAATTTGTGTTTGTTAATGATTAAATAACCTCTATAATATTTTTCTTTACATTTCTGGGCTACATAGTCTTTAATCACCTGTTTATATGATGACAGTATTTGAATTGTCATTTTTATAGAGAAAAGAGAAAGATATTTCAGTCTTTTCTCTAGCATAATTGATAGGAATTTGTTTTTTATTATCGGTAAATTAGAAAAGTTTCCTTCAGCTTCTCAACTCATGATTCCTAATGCCTCACAAATGTTTAGGGTTGTTATACAATTTGGGAGAAACTCTATCAAGTTTCTTCACATGTGCACTATGAGATTTCAGGACATGATCAAGCATGTTCCTCACAGGAGAGAACCTTCCAATCAACAGAACCAAATTCTCCACCCACAGTTTTCATCTTGATGATCAGACTGTTCCACAGATTAGCTTCCAGCGCTGTATTCCAAGCCTTGCTTCTCTTTTAGTACCCATCCATTTCTGGTGGTGGGCACCATAAACACATTCATGAAGCAATATGACCTCTGGCCCTGCCTCTTCATGTCAGAGTATCGGGTAAGTTGGCACAGGGTATGTCTGGAGAAAGCCTGGACAGCTCACAATAACTTTATATATGAAATGACTGTGAACCACATAGATACCTCCGAAGAAACCCTCCCTAAATGGATCCCCCCAACTCAACTTCTCCTTAGCCAAATCCCCCAAGTGCTTATGGCCACTCCAAAACTACCCAGCATAGGGGAAGCATGACAGAGGGGAAGTTGGAGCGGAAAAGACATAGCCATTAACCAGTTGTGGTTAGAATTCTTATTTTTGTAAATTTTATGAACACACATGACCATGTGAATATGTTGCAAGAGTCTCTGCCAGGATTTAGAAAGGCCTATGCAAATGAGGGGCCCAGAGACTTTAAAACCACTTATTCAATGAATTAAATAACTGAGTGAATGAATAATGAATTTAATAAGTTGAAAAGGTGAAGGAGCATCCTAGGTATTAGAATTTTCTAGTTAATGAACTTGAAAGATCTGATCGAGCCAGCGTGACAATCCAGTCTCTGGACCCTAGTTCAATTCCCACTCCATAGAATCATGCTTCATCTGTTAATGATGTCCAGAAAGTGTCAAAACCAACAAGTGTAGTTCTAACAAGTGCTGTTCCTTCAAATTGAAGTTAAAAAAAAAACTCTGTTGTATACAAGCTCTTCACTCTGTAAATTCTTAAGATTGTCAAATAAACACACCATGAACCTATGAGTTACCTTGCCAAAAATACTGAACGTGAATCTGATCAAGATCTGATCATAAATTTTAGAAAGGCCTAACTACCAATTTACCAGAAATTTTGAAAATAGAGTATATTCACCAACACCACAGGGATACATCTGCAAAATCCAGCCTGTGGGAAATGCTACAGGACACATAACCCAACATCAACATATAAATCACAAAGAAAGAAAAAGAAACAGCTAAAGAGGAAAGTATACATTTAAAGTATTTGAAAGATTTAAAATTAACTGTGACATGTGGACTTTATTTGAATCCTTATTTTTTTTTAAGTAATAAAAAACATTTTGACATGGACAAGACAATTAGAATTGGAACACTGATTTAATCTTAGAGAAAAAGTTGGTAGGAAAAAAATTAAACCATCAATAGGTGGAAAACAGTACATATAATGGCCATCGTCTTTGAAAATTCGTTTTCTAATTATAAAATAATAAAAGGTAAAAGTATCACCTGCTTCCCTGCTCCTCAGTCTTCTCCTCAGAGGTTAATAATTTAGTGTATATCCTTTCTGTATATACAAATATGTATAATTATATAATTATTAAAATATATGTGTTGTGTATACATGTGTATACATATAAATGCACAACACATATATTTTAATAATTATATAATTATTTATTTTTATATACAACATATGTGTATACATATAAATATACAACACATAATAAAGTTAATTTATTAATAATTTAAATAATTAAAAATTAGTATTAAAACACATAATTAAATTAATAATACACATTCAACGTATGTATACACATAAATATTAAAAATTATAATTTTTATAAAATTTTTATAAAATTTGTAATAATAAATCTATAAATTTTATAAACATAAATATAAAAATTTATAAGATATATAAATATAAAAAATATTACATAAATTTAAAATATATATAATAAAATATTGTATAATATGAAATTTTTATAAAATTTATAAAAGTGAATATATAAATTTTATAAATATATAAATATAAAATTTTATAAAATTATAAGAATATATAAAAAATTATTACATAAAACATAATAATTAATACACATTCAACATATGTGTATACATATACACAACATATTTTAATAACTATATATTTATTTTTATACTGTATCATATAATTATATATGTATTATATAATCATATATTTTTAAATTATTTAAATATATATTTCAAAATATTTAAAAATTTTTAAATTATATGTAAAATTATATATGATTATATAATTATGTATGCATATACAACATATATATTTTTAATAATTATATAATATATATTTATTTTCAATAGGACTAAAGAAATATGTAAATAAACATTGAACTCAGTGATATGCATGCTGACATGTTTAGGGGTGAAGTGTACTGATATCTGCAAACTTATCTTGAAATGCAGCAAAATAATAAGTTGGATCAATGGACGGTATATTAGTCTGCTAGGGCTACCATAACAGAATACTGCAGATTGGGAGTCTTAAACAACAGAAATTCATTTCTCGTAGTTCTGAAGGCTGGAAGTCCAAGATCAAGGTGCTGACAAGGTAGGCTTCATGCTGAGGTCTCTTCTCTTGGCTTGTAGGCAGCTGTGATCTCACCATGTGCTCACATGACCTCTTGGGGAGAGACACAGGGCATGCTATCTGGTGTCTCTCCTCATAAGGACACTAATCCTATCAGATTAGGGCCCCACCCTTATGACCTCAGTTAACCTTAATTACTTTTTTAGAGGCCCATCTCCAAATACCGCCACACTGGGAGTTAGGGCTTCAATATATGAATCTTGCGGGAGACGCAAACTTTCGGTTTGTAACAGATTGATAAAGGAATGGACAGATTTAGGGTAAAGCAGATAACAGTAAAATGTAGGTTGTAGAATCTAGCAGGTAGGTGTATATGAGCACTCACTGTATAATTATTTCAACTTTTTTATGTGTTTGAGGATTTTCATCCGCAAACACAATGTTGGGTCTTTGACTGTTGTAATGTTGGGTCAAAAAAAAGGGAAAGTCAATTGTGGTGAGGTTGAGAAACTTGCCCGAGGTCACACAGCTAAGAATTGTCATAGCCAGCCTTTGAACTCTGATCTTTCCAATTGTTGAGCCTGGACCCTTAATCAGTATGTACATGCACCTTCCCTAGCAACTGACCCACTCACATTCATTTACCCCTTTAGGCACACAGAGCTGGTGTTCTTTCATTTTACAGGTGGGGGGAGCTGAAGCCTCAAGAACTCTAGGACTTGCCCCAGTACATTTGCCTGGGAGGTAGGAGCACAGATGGTCTCACTGCTGGCTCATCTTCCCAGGTAGAGGGCGTGGAAAGAGCACGTGCTTTAGCATCTGATGGACTTCCATTCAAAAACGGACTCCAGATAAACTGGTTTTAGGAAGAGTAATGGTCTGAAGGGAAAATGGAGAGAGAGGGGCACCACTCCCACTTCCTGACCCTGAGGAATTCTTGTCTGAGAGGTAATTCAGCCTCCAGCCAACAGAGCTTTAGGATCCTCCGAAGTTGGCAGATCCCCTTAAAAAGAAAGGGAATGTTTGGAGAAGACTTGGTTTTCTCATCTGTAAAATGGCAGGTGCTAATGCCTGATTCAAAGGGGCTATATAAGAATTAAGTGAGAAAAAAATTAAATGAGCATGTGCAATGTCTGACATACAGTAACAATGCATTTTATTTATTAATTTTCCAGCTTTATTGAAGTATAATTGACAAATGATAAACTACACATATTTAAAGTGTACAATTTGATAAGTTTTGACATAGGCATACACCCATGAAACCATCATCACACTCAATTTAATGAATATAGCCATTATTCTGAAAAGTTTCCTCCTGCCCCTTGGTAATCCTTTTCTTCATCTCTTTCTGTCCCACTTCTTTCATCTACAGACAACCACTGATCTGTGTCACTACAAATTAGTTTTAATCTTCTAGAATCTCATATAAATTAAATTATACTATATGTATTCTTTTGGAGGGGGGCATGAGATTTGACTTCTTCCACTCAACATGATTTTGAGATTCATCCATGTTGTTCATTCCATTTTATTGCTGAATAGTATTCTCTTGAATGGGTGTTATCACAATTCGTTTATCTGTTCACCGGTTGATGGATATTTCAGTTGTTTCTAGTTTAGGGCTATTATAAATAACGCTGCTGTAAACATCAGTGTACAAGTCCTTGTTTGGACATATGCTTTTATTTCTCAGGGTAAATATTTTTGAGTGGAATGGTTGGATCATATGATTGGTGTACGTTTATTCTTACCAAACAGCCGGACTCTTTTCTAGTTCAACCCTTTACTGTTACTGCTGGCCATGTATGAGAGTTCCAGTCCCTCCACATTGCTACCAATACTTGTCATGGTCAGCATTTTTAATTTTAGCAGTTCTGATGGGTGTGTGATGGCATCTCTTTGTGGTTTTAGTTTACATTTCCCTGATGATTAATGATGTTGAGATCTTTTCACATACTTGTTTGCAGTTTCTGTATCTTTTTTGGTGGAATATTTGTTCAAACTTTTTACCCATTGTTTTAATTGAGTTGTATTCTCATTATTGAGTTTTGAGTGTTCTTTATATATTCTAGATGGAGGTCCTTTGTCAGATATATGCTTGGCAGAGCACTTTTTAATGTTAAAGAAAAAATCTTAAGAGCCATGAAAACAATTGTGACTTCATTATCTTGGTAATTGAGAAAATTAATACAAACAAAGGCCTCAGTGATTGAATAGTCTTTCTAAATTAATCCCTATTGGGGCACCTGGGTGGCTCAGTTGGTTAAGCGTCTGCCTTTGGCTCAGGTCATGATCCCAGGGTCCTGGGATCGAGCCCCACATTGGGCTCCCTGCTCAGCGGAGAGCCTGCTTCTTCCTCTCCCTCTGCCTGCCGCTTCCCCTGCTTGTGTGCTCATTCTCTCTCTGTCTCTCTGTCAAATAAATAAATAAAATCTTTAAAAAAATAAATTAATTAATCCCTATTGCATCAATCATAGCAGCATGTGCCTCCTCAGGAGGTAATCTAACAGAGTGGTTAAGACAAGAGTTTATCAGAAAGAAAAAACTTTTATAAGCTATTAACACTACATGTTTGGAAGTTGCTCCAACCCAAAGCATCACATTGTCATTTGTGTTTCCTGGGGAGAAATTGCCAGGACATACTACATCAGGTCTGGTTGCCACCAAACAGATCTCTGATTGCACAGTCTTGCACACTTCACAGCACTCACCATAGCACACACCCTCCCCAATGTCTATCACCCAGCCACCCCATCCCTCCCACCCCCCACCACTCCAGCAACCCTCAGTTTGTTTCCTGAGATTAAGAATTCCTCATATCAGTGAGGTCATATGATACATGTCTTTGATTGACTTATTTTGCTCAGCATAATACCCTCCAGTTCCATCCACGTCGTTGCAAATGGCAAGATTTCATTCTTTTTGATGGCTGCATAATATTCCATTGTGTATATATACCACATCTTCTTTATCCATTCATCGGTCGATGGACATCTTGGCTCTTTCCACAGTTTGGCTATTGTGGACATTGCTGCTATAAACATCGGGGTGCACGTACCCCTTCGGATCCCTACATTTGTATCTTTGGGGTTAATACCCAGTAGTGCAATTGCTGGATCGTATGGTAGCTCTATTTTCAACTTTTTGAAGAACCTCCATACTGTTTTCCAGAGTGGCTGCACCAGCTTGCATTCCCACCAACAGTGTAGGAGGGTTCCCCTTTCTCCACATCCCTGCCAACATCTGTCGTTTCCTGACTTGTTAATTTTAGCCATTCTGACTGGTGTGAGGTGATATTTCATTGAGGTTTTGATTTGGATTTCCCTGATGCCGAGCGATGTTGAGCACTTTTTCATGTGTCTGTTGGCTGTTTGGATGTCTTCTTTGGAAAAATGTCTGTTCATGTCTTCTGCCGATTTCTTGATTGGATCATTCGTTCTTTGGGTGTTGAGTTTGATAAGTTCTTTATAGATTTTGGATACTAGCCCTTTATCTGATATGTCATTTGCAAATATCTTCTCCCATTCTGTTGGTTGTCTTTTGGTTTTGTTGACTGTTTCTTTTGCTGTGCAAAAGCTTTTTATCTTGATGACATCCCAATAGTTCATTTTTGCCCTTGCTTCCCTTGCCTTTGGCGATGTTTCTAGGAAGAAGTTGCTGTGGCTGAGGTCGAAGAGGTTGCTGCCTGTGTTCTCCTTTAGGATGTTGATGGACTCCTGTCTCACATTGAGGTCTTTCAACCATTTGGAGTCTATTTTTGTGTGTGGTGTAAGGAAATGGTCCAGTTTCATTCTTCTGCATGTGGCTGTCCAATTTTCCCAAGACCATTTGTTGAAGAGACTGTCTTTTTTCCATTGGACATTCTTTCCTGCTTTGTCGAAGATTAGTTGACCATAGAGTTGAGGGTCCATTTCTGGGCTCTCTATTCTGTTCCATTGATCTATGTGTCTGTATTTGTGCCAGTACCATACTGTCTTGATGATTACAGCTTTGTAATAGAGCTTGGAGTCCGGAATTGTGATGCCGCCAGCTTTGCTTTTCTTTTTCCAATTGCACCCAAAACCATAAGATACCTAGGAATAGATCTAACCAAAGAGGCAAAGAATCTGTACTCAGAAAACTATAAAATACTCATGAAAGAAATTGAGGAAGACACAAAGAAATGGAAAAACATTCCATGCTCATGGATTGGAAGAACAAATATTGTGAAGATGTCAGTGCTACCTAGAGCAATCTACACATTCAATGCAATCCCCATCAAAATACCATCCACTTTTTTCAAAGAAATGGAACAAATAATCCCATTCACTATTTTTGATACTAACTTTTTCTTGTTTAATTTCTGCCTGCTTTTCTTTCATAATTTCTCAGTTTTGGGTGTGTTTTTTTTAAATATACAGTACAATGTACTGAAGTCAGTTTCAAGTGAAATCTGAAATCAGTGGAATGTCATTTAAATCTTTCCAAATTAATCCTCACAGAAGCAAAAGGCACACTTGAATTCTATTTGCATAAGTATTTGTAAAATAAAAAAGGCAACATCTCAGTAAACGTAATGTACAAAATCGTAGGTTCTACTACTACACACATCAATAAGCAGCTTAAATATTGCAGGCAATCCTAAACACACTATAGCTAGTCAACTGTAAGCTATCTATATACAGGTTAACCGAGCTTTATACATGTTCCACACTATGCAATAAAACATAGACCAATAAAATTTCCAAAACATATCTTAAAGCTTATGTGACAACATCAAGTCATTATAAAGTAATGTCCTAGTAGAACACCCCCAGGGAAAATTAATGCTAACTCAGTGCCAAGGGCTTCTGGCCAAGTCACAGAAACTCAAAAGATCAATTCAAGTCTCAAGTCATTTAGGCAAAATAACATCTCCCAAGATCTACCAAGGAGATTACAACAAAACAAAGAATGGAAATAACCAATCTACATAGGTCATTATCTTAGATAAAAATCACGGGGAAATGAAAATGGAATCCATTGCTACCTGTGTTTGTTATGCAATATCATTTAAGTGGGTACAGATGAGTTTCTCATCAATTCCAAATATGCACACATTCTTGTATCTAAAAAGACAATCTTTATTTTTTAAAGAAATCATCTTATTAGTCAGTTATAATCACCATTTAGCATCTTGGTTATTAGTAGCAATGTATTTTCTTTTTTAACACAGGGACAGGACACATGAAAGTAAGTCCAGTTCTAATGTGACAAGAATACCTTATAAATGCCTTATGTAGGTAACCTGATGGATACTTGAGAGCCCTTCACAAGTATCAGCAGTCTGTTGGCAGTCAGGGAATGGATGCATCCCAACCTGAGGGTGTTTTCCTGCCACTAGCAGATGCAGTAACATCCTATAAGAAAAAACTAAGGATTTAATAAATAATTTCTTATCATTCATTTTTATAGCTACTATGCTTTAAGTTTTCTCCTTGGGCATCTTAAACAAACATTTAAAAATCTTTGTCATGGGGTGCCTGGGTGGCTCAGTGCATTAAGCATCCAACTCTTGATTTTGGCTCAGGTCATGATCTCAGGGTTGTGAGAACGAGCCCCACGTCGTGCTTGAGATTCTCTCTCTCCCTCTCCCTCTGCCCATGCCCCCACTCATGCATGCTCTCTAAATAAATAAATAAATAAATAAAATCATTCAAAAAAATCTTTGTAACACTATCCCTTACTAGAGGTGATGCATTGTAATGCACTCTGTCACACTACCCCAGACCCTAGGTAATGAATGCACTGACTAGGGAGGAGCCTGGGATGGGGGAAGTCTCTCAGTTCTAGAGGCTGGATGTCCAAGATCAAGGTGTCAGCAGGGTCATTCTCTTTCTAAAGGCTCTAAAGGAAGAATCCCTCCTTGCCTCTTCCAGCTTCTGGTGGTTCCTGACTTGGTGTTCCTTGGCTTATGGATGCTAGGGTGCTGTGCTAGCGGGGCTTGCTGGATAGAGGCTATTTGCGGTGCCAGAGTAAGCTGTGCACAGGAAAGTGTCATGCTTCTCAACTTGCTCAAATCTGCTCTCCAGGATGCCAAGGCTAGCTCTTCACAGGGAGGTGCCATGCTGGCATGGCTGTGAGGCTGCCCGCAGGGACGTGCCATATGCCACTGGCCACCGCTGTACACTGCAGGAGACCAGCCTGACCAGCTACCCTCACTGCAGGAGCCTAGTTTTATGAGAAGCACGTTAGAATCAGGAAGCAAAACCCTCCCTCCTCTAGTGTTTCTACAGTACCTTTTACCAACAACACTTAGCATCATCTCAGCAGGCAAAGGAGAAATATTTATAGGGCCCATTTCCATTATCGCAGAGTAGGCAATGAAGGATAGATTTAGAGCCAAGAGGCAATAAGTTGATAATTGACACAGCCTACCTTTTTGGCTACACAGCTTCCATATACATCTTTCTACAAACATTTCAACTTATATAAAATAGCAAAGCAACTTTGTATTTCTTTTTTTTTAGATTTTATTTCTTTTAAAGATTTATTTATTTATTTTAGAGAGGGGCGAGGGGCAGGGGGAGAGGGAGAATCTCAAGCAGACTCCCAGCTAAGCACAGAGCCCGACACAGGGTTCAATCCCAGGACCATGAGGCCATGACCTGAGCCGAAACCAAGAGTCGGACACTAAACTGACTGAACCACCCAGGTGCCCCTAAGATTTCATTTTTTTAAGTACATTCTACACCGAATGTGGGGCTCAGACCCACAACCCCAAGATTGAGAGTCACATGCTCTACCAACTGAGCCAGCCAGACACCCCACAGCTTTATATTTCTAACTAATAAGATACAGATATCCTTCCAAGTGAAGAAATTCTCACCCTTTCATCAAAATGAAGAGAAGCAAGTTCCAAACAGTCATTGTATCCATTACTGGTTATGTTAATTAATCCCCAAGTTTTGTCACAATTTAATTTGCTATTCTGTTATCTTAAAGACTAAGCTATAAAGCTAACCTCCAACAACTTATATTTAAAAATAAAAATGAGAGGGATGAAGAAAATGGTTGATATATGCAAATAAAAACCTACATATACCAAGCAAAGAGAAAATATGCAAAGCAATATACTCCTCACTTCTTTATTTGGCCACAAGGCTATAGTTGATATCTACGGCTGCTTTCTTTTAGTCCTCATCCTGAATTTCTCCCACCTTCAGTCAGAACTTCAGCTGGTGGGGCTTCTTTATCTGGTGGAATAACACAAATCTTCATTCCCAAAAGGACTGAGTAGCCAATTATCTTGCATTTGTTGTTTGTTTCTGTGGTTTCCATTAACCCTCAACATTGGGCATGGAAATACTACAGACACCCCAGAAAATCCCCTGGGTTCCAGACAAAGTTCTCCTGGTCCCTACTGTGTAACAGCAATTTAGTTTCCCCTTAGTAGTTAAGATCAATCACTGCAGCCATTAGACTGACTTTTTTTCTGCCTGTTGGTTCAGTGGCATAAGCAGCCCAAAAAGGGCAGAGGGAAGTCTCACTTTCCAACTTAATAGAACCATTGTTGTTTTCCCTGGTGGAAAGACTTCCTCTCTGGGGACTAAGACCTCCAAACCAGCAGAACTCAAGGATGAGAGGCAAAAATGAACTGGGAGTGAGTTATTAGGTAAAATACTAAGAAGAGCCACTCCCATTTCCACCCCTGGATTCTGGTTATGTGGGAGCCAACCTGCCTCTTCTTGGGTCTATAAATTGACTTAGGTCTGGAAACCGGTAAAAGGCCATGACTACCCACAGTGGTGGCTCAAGGCAGGTGTTTGGCTCCCAGACTTAGAGTCTTTTCCTCTTATATAGATGAAGCTACCCTAGTAGATGGCTCATCTATTTTCACCGTAGGAGCATGATAAATTAACCACCATCAAAGACCAGGCGAAGGCATTCTGATGACCCTCCACAGTAGATGCACCTCCTCTACCTCCGGTGATTAAGTGCTGCCACTCTCCCTGCCACTCTAAGGTCCTATCATCACCATTGGGCTTGGGGAGGCTGTGTCAGTGGCCATATCTTCCACCTGGCCTGCCAAGCAGAGCAACCACAGAGCTGTCCTTTGAGAGAGTTTGCAGGGGCTCCACTTGTTAATGCATTTCTCAATTGCTTTAGTGAGAGAGAGGTGTTCTGGCCCTTGTCATGCAGCATAGTTGGGCGGCAGGACTGAATAATGACGTGATGAGAACAGGAAAGAAATGTTTTGTACCATATTCTGGGCTCTGTTCACAACTGACTAATATTTTTCCTAATACTATGGACTGTTTAGATATTTTCTGGCATGACGGGAAAGTACAGAAAGGTATTAGGGTACTACACGAGTCAAGCCTCACAATGGCAGAATCCAGCAAAGTCTCTGGGTTCTTCAGCTGCCTTGTTTTGTGAATTTCTTCTTTTTTAGGGTTCTGCTATTATTATGACAAATTTCCCATCCTTAGTCTTGGGTTTCTCCATTCAAGTTCTAGGGGGAAAAAGCTGATTTTTCCCTCCTATTTTATCTGTATCCTTGGGGCCAATACCAATCAAAGCCAAATTCAGTAACAAGGCATACTTTTAATAGGCCTGGTTAGCAAGTATTTTAAAGAGTAAAGAACTTTCACATCGACTTCCACAAATGCATCTGACATCATACTTTTAAGCTGGAAAAAGTGCTTGGGGAATTACACATGGTATGTATAAACCTGAACAGGCTGTACTCACAGAGAAAAATATGTGATTTATCTAAGCATAGTAAATACTTCAGAGTTTAGTTTTCCCGGTAGGAATGTCTCATGTAAACAGTAGCAGTGACTATCCCTATAGCAAAATTTCTAAGCACAAAAATAAATCAAATTTTTCTAAAGAACATTTGCTCAGTAATGTCTTTGCCCTTTTATTTACAGAGTAGAAGAGGGAAGAAATATGAAAAATATACTACCTTATCTTTGCTCATATCCTTTTCCTTACGATGAAAAGAAAATGTACTGTGCCCTAAAATTCAAGACCAATGCCACATTACTAAAGCTATCAAGTTTTGCAAATTCACACCATGACAATTCAGGGCTCCTTGTTTGGCAAACCACTGTCGGGGTGTGGGTACCCCTGAAGCCTCCCAGATCCCCATGTTACCACTGCTTCTAAACAATGCACAAGCCAGGCCTTTAAAGGAGAATTTGAATAGTCAAATGAAACAGATTTGTGCTGTTAACTCTGTCTTCACTTCTGCCTGCAGAATATGGGGTATTTGAGGTGCCTAAAATACATTGCTTTTAAAATGGAAAAGCAGATCCATCATTTCAAAAGCAGGAGAACCAAGCCAAAACTGAATTCTGATCCATGGGCAGTGACGATTAGATTTGCTTATTCTCTTCCACCTGTGTTTTGCTTTTTATGCCTGGTGTAACCCCTGTTGTAACCCCCATTTTCTCAGGGTGTGGGTTCGTGGTGTTGGCTACCACTTTCTATTTCTACATGTCTAAGAGAGTCCCAGCAACTTACATTCTTCTGTTTTATAGGAACTGATTGTTTTTTTCTTTTCTTTTTCCCATCCACTGAGCTGATTCCACTTAACTCAATGAGTTTCCGTCTCTAGATTCCTTTATTTTAATCAGTTAAGCTTTCTAATATTAAACTGAATTGTGAACAAGCCAGACCTGTATGTTTGATCTGGACTGATAAAAACAGGGAGCTCGTCAAGGAGGTAGCTTGGAGAAAATGGTCCTAACTTCCAGACCCTTGTGAAAATCTAAGTGAGCTAGTAGAATAAGCCAATGAGATTTGTAGAATCATGAACCAATCTGGACAAGCCCAACTATTTGGGGGACTGAGTAGCCTCAAGTACACAGGAATGAATTAGGATAAATCATAATCCTGTGTATGATATGTTTTCCTCAGTGGTCCTTGAGTAGCCTCTTCCATTAGATATGATAATATTAATAGAGATATAAATAGAGATGTGGATGTAGATAAGCACCCATTAATTCACCATGTAAAGGAAAAATTAAGATCTTGACAATAACCTAAATCTAAGTATATGGTTGCCTCTCCCATTTTCTCTCTCTGCCTTTCCCATTCAAGGTAACCATCACGCTGAATTCCTTGCTAAACATTTTCCTGCCTTTCTTTTTAGGTAGTTTAATCAAATCTATTTATATTCATCAAAAGGAAATATTTGTATCTTAGTCACTTTTAGCTTTGTTTAAAAGGGCATCATGCTATATCTTACCCTTAGGGATTGACTTCTCTTACTTAATACATTGCTAAGATTCACCCATATTTTTGTGTGTTGCTATAGTCCATTCATTTTGACTTCTGAATAATGTTCCATTGTATGGATTTACTATAATTTATTTATTCTCTCTTCTATAGCTAGGCTTTCGGGTTCTTTGCGGGTTTTGCTCTTGTGAACAGAAATACCGTGAACTTAGTTACTTGCTGCACATGTGAAATCATTTCTCTTGGGTCTATACCTAGGAGTAAAATTGTAGGGCTTAGGGCGCCTGAGTGGCTCAGTCCTTAAGCGTCTGCCTTCGGCTCAGGTCATGATCCCAGGGTCCTGGGATCGAGCCCCGCATTGGGCTCCCTGCTCAGTGGGGAGTCTGCTTCTCCCTCTCCCACTCCCCCTGCTGTGTTCCCTCTCTCACTGTGTCTCTCTCTGTCAAATAAATAAATAAAATCTTTTTTTAAAAAAATTGTCGGGGCTGGGTGCCTGGGTGGCTCAGTTGGTTAAGCCACTGCCTTCGGCTCAGGTCATGATCCCGGAGTCCTGGGATCGAGTCCCGCATCGGGCTCCCTGCTCAGCAGGGAGTCTGCTTCTCCCTCTGACCCTCCCCCTTCTCATGCTCTCTCTATCTCATTCTCTGTCTCAAATAAATAAATAAAATCTTTAAAATTTAAAAAAAAAATTGTCGGGGCTTTGGGTATGTGTATTAGTTTCAGAGGGCTGTTGTAACAAACTGTTACACGCTGGTAGCTTAAAACAGAAATTTATTCTCTCCCATAGTTTGGGAGGCTAAAAATTCAAAATCATTGTGTTGTCAGGGTTGGTTGCTACTGGACGCTCTGAAGAAAAATCTGTTCCATGCTCCTCTCCTAGGTTCTGCTGCAGCATTCCAATCTCAGGCCTTTAGAAAGGACTTTTCCTCTGAGCATTTCTGTCTCTGTGCCCTCTCTTCTCCTAAGAACATCAGTCATATGGGACTTAGGGCCCACCCTACTCCAGTATGATGTCATCTTAACTAGCTAATTACATCTGCGAAGTCCATATAAGGTTCCAGGAGTTAGGACTTCAACATATCTTTTTGAGGGACACAATTCAGCCCAAAGCAGTATATAAATGCCCAAATTTAGAAGAAAATGTCAAACTGCTTTCCAAGTAATTACAAAAATTTACACTCCCACCAGTATTGAATAAAACTTGGCATTATCAAGGGGGCGCCTGGGTGGCTCAGTCCGTTAAGTAAAAGGCGAAAGATTTACACGATCTGAAGAGAAATCAGAGTTGGCTCAGTCGTTAAACGTCTGCCTTCGGCTCAGGTCATGATCCGGTGTACTGGGATCCAGCCCCACATCGGGTTCCCTACTCAGCAGGGAACCTGCTTCTCCCTCCCACTCTGTTACCCCCCACCCCGCTTGTGCTCCCTCCCCTCCAATAAATAAATAAATAAATAAATAAAATCTTAAAAAAAAATTTTTTTAAAGACTTGGTATTACCAGACTATTTAAATTTTTACCAACTGAATGAGTATAAAATTGTATGTCATAGTCTTGATTTATGCTTCCTGATTATGAATTATGTTAAACACCTCTATATATGTTTATAGGCCATGTTTTTCCTCATCTGTGAAAACATTTTTTTTTTTCATTGTTTTCCCTTATTTTCTACGTGGCTGCTTATGCTTTTTTTCTTTTACTTATCCGTATATTGATACTAATCCTTTGCCAGTTTTATGTACTTCAAATATCTTCTAGATATAACTTTTCACTTTCTCTAAGGTACCTTTGATGGACAAAAGTTCTTAATTTTATATAATATTTATCAATGTTATCTTTTATAGTCAACATTTTTGTGTCTTCTTTACAATCTTTCTCTACCCCAAGGTCTAAATTATGTCTACTTCTATTTTTTACAGTGAATTTTAAATATATGTGGGGAGAGAGAGGGTGTCTGGTTGTCTGCTCAACCTGTCAATAATCAAAAGAGAAATGTTGAAATCTCCCATTATGATAGAGGATTTACCCATTTCTGTCTATTGCACCATCATTTTTGCTTCATAAATTTTGTCTCTTGTTTTATTAAGTGTATACATGCTATGTATCTTCTTGCTTTTTGTTATTAAATCCATTTTGTCTAATATTACTGTAGTAAACAAGTTTTATTTCAATTACTATTTTACTGATATACCATTTTTCATACATGTACTTATAACCTTTTTATTTCCTTATGCTTTGTGTTTCTTGTTAGTAGCACAGTTTGTTTGTTTGTTTGTTTGTTTGTTTGTTTTTTAACAAATCCAATTTGTTGGGACACCTGGGTGGCTCAGTCAGTTAAGCATCCAACTCTTGGTTTTGGCTCAGGTCATGATCTCAGGATTGTAGGATGGAAACCTGTGTCAGGATCTGTGCTTAGGGGGGGGGTCTGCTTGAGATTCTCTCTCCCTCTCCTTCTGCCCCTCCCCCTGCTCATGCTCTCTCTCTCTCTCTCTCTCAAATAAATAAATAAATAAATCCTTTAAAATATGTTTTAAAAGTCCAATTTGTGAGTCTCTGTCTTTGATGATTTTAGTTCATGTATATTTATTGTAATTATTTTTATATTTGGACTGTTTCTGCCATCTTAATTTTTTATTTCATCTATTTTTTATTTGATCTACATTTTTATATTTATTATTTACCCATTTTTTAAATTAATAGCTATATCCTTCCCCTAATAAGAACAGAACTTTATTATACACTCATATCTCTTCATCTTTATTCCCCAAACCCACCTTATGTTATTACCTATATTTTAATGCCAGCTTATTGTGGATATATGTCCTCTTTTTCTTTAGTCATAGTTATTCTTTTAAGTCAAACAAATTCTACCAATGTACTTGATCGTCTTTACTTCACATGTCTCTTGCAACATCTACTACTAGATTTTTTCTCTCCCCTATTTAGGACCTTTGTCTAAAACAATTTCCAGTGTAATCTTTGTGTGATAAGTTTTCTGAAGACTTCAATGCCTGAGAATTTTTTTTTTTTTTTTTACGATGCCCTTGCTTTTAAATGGCAGATTGGGGGCGCCTGGGTGGCTTAGTCGTTAAGCGTCTGCCTTCAGCTCAGGTCATGATCCCAGGGTCCTGGGATCGAGCCCCGCATCGGGCTCCCTGCTCGGTGGGAAGCCTGCTTCTCTCTCTCCCACTTCCCCAGCTTGTGTTCCTGCTCTCACTGTCTCTCTCTCTGTCAAATAAATAAATAAAATCTTTAAAAAAAGAAAAAGAAAAAATAAATAAATGGCAGATTGGATGTAAGGATAGAGGATGTTTCTCATTTCTTTTTCTGCAATATTTTGAAAATACCACTCCACTATATTCTTGAATCAGTTGGTCCTGTTGAAAAATCTGACGTCAGTCTGACTTCTGTGTTCTTTTCATGATCTTCTCTCTCTCTTTGCAGTCTTTTAAGAGTCCCCCTGCTTCTTTGAAATTCTTGATTTTAATGTAAAATGTCCTGATGTGGAATTTTTCCTTATATCTCCTCTATACTCTTTTCAATCTTTCATATTTTTATAATTACAGAACATTATCTCAGTTTTCCTTCAAACATTTCTTTCTCTTCATTTTTATTTTTCCTTTTTTTAGGACTCTTATTACCCATGTGGTAGTACCTCTATCTTCCAAATAACCTTGCTTTTTCTTTATATTTTATACTTCTTTGTCCTTTCCTTTCTTTCTTCTGAGAGGTTTCCTCTACCTGGCCTCCCAAGTTGCTAACTTGTTCTGCATCTCTATCCATTCTGTTATTTATCCATCTGATGTGTTCATTTCAACTTTTATATTTTTCATACCTAAGATTTCTATTGGTTTGTTTTCTTATTCCTTTTTTTAATAGCCATATATTTTAAAATCTCTTTTGTATGTTTGTTAGGCTAATACTGGCCATTAGGTCAATTATTGATTCATCTGTTTTTGTATAGATACTTGGTTCTGTAATCTAATAGGTTATTTTTCATTTTAAGTAGTTGTGCTTGTCAAATATCTCCCGTTACTTTGACATGTGAATTCATTTTCCCCTAGAGGTATGTGCTCTGTCTGGTAATGCATATAAGGGAACACCTGTCCTAATTAGCTCATTCCCAGTCGGCCCCAAATAGCCCAGAGTGTGGGGATGGATTAGGCCCAGGGTGGGGAAAGTAGCCAGGGTACAAGAAAACCAGGTCACTCACTCTCCACCTCACAAGACAATGAAGTCAAAATTTCCTTCTTTGTCTTCCAGGGATATTCAATATTCGGAGAAGACCCTTTTGGAGGGTCATTCACCAGCCCTGGGGGTGAAGGAGGGGAAGGAAAAATGACAACCCAAGATTAGTTAGTCCTCACTTCAAGCACAACAGTTGAATCTCAAGTTGTGAATCTGACTTGAAGCCCTTGTTTGGCATCCCTGGGCGGCACATCCTTGGCAGATTATCTGTCATTGATCACTATTTGTACTGACATTCTCCTTCAGTGGGTACCAGGAAATATCTCTTTTTTAAGAATTTCCCAATTCTATATCCCATCTCTTTGCATTTCTTCCTTTATGATTCTTTCCCCTCCCACACTTCTTCAGACATTTGTTAAGATGTATTGTGTGTCAGGCACTGTGCTAGGTTCTGATTGTGACAGGTGTGAGAATCAAATGTTCTTAACGCATTAAAAGGGGAAACAGAAATGTGGCCTAGTTTGGGACATTGAAGACAAATTTGACCTTCTTTCCCTGATCATACAGCAATGAGAGAGTGCTGCCTTCCTCTGAGATGGAGCCCAGAAATGATGATAAAAAGGTGCTCTAAGCCAGTGGTTCTAAGCTTGGCTGCTCCTAGAACCACCTGGGGAGATTTTCTAAATCCTAATATCCAGACATACACTGTCAATTAAATCATAACCTGTGGGGATAGAACCCAGGCATCAGTAACTTTTAAAAATTCTCTAGGTAAATCCAATGTACACCCAAGTATAAGAACCCTGCTATATAGGCAAATAGCAGGTTAGAATCAGGAGTTCTGGGTTAAATACCATATGGTTGAATTGAGTCCCCCCAGATTCATATGTTGAAGTTTTAACCCCTAGAATCTCAGAAAGTGACTTTATTTGGAGATAGAATCTTTACAAATGTAGTCAGTTTAAAACAAGGTCCTTACGGTGGACCCTAATCCCATATGACTAGTGTCCTTATGAAAAGGGGCAATTGGGGACGGATCTGCATACAGACTGAATACCATGTGACCCTGAGAACAGCCATCTAACATCCAAAGAGAAAGGTCTGAGACGGATCCTACCTTTACAGCCCTTAGAAGGACCAACTCTACCCACATCTTGTTTCAGACTCCTAGCCCCCAGAACTATGAGACAGTACGTTTCTGTTGTTTAAGCCACCCAGTTTGTGGCAGTTTGGGATTGCAACCCTAACAAACTAAACAAATCCTGGTGTAGCCATGTTTCAACCACGTGCACATAATTTCTCCTAGTTACCGTATCAGAAAAACAAGATAAACCCTCTCTCAAGGGTTGCTGAATTTAAACGGCATAATGTAAGTGAAAGCACCCAGCCCAGAGATTGAAACAGTGGGTGCTCAGTAAATGTTAGGAATCTGAGTCTTTGCCACTTGAACAAAGTAACTTTTTCAGCTTTAGCCAACTGTGGTCAGTTCGGCGCCCTGGGGAGGCAGATTAGGACCTTCAGGAAACCCTCTAGGTCTCCAGAAAACTAAATCAACAGCTGTGCTGTCTTTCATTAGCCCCTTTCCACCCTGTGCATTAGCCTAGGGCGTCCCAAAGCTTTTTAATCAGTCCTTATCTTGGAAGGAACCCTTGTTCCTTAGGTCGGCCTCTGGGGGGCGCGCTGTCCCCAGAACCCGCGACTGGACTCGTCCGCGTGCGGAGGGACCGCCCAGAGCAGTTAAGCAGTTGCCGGGAGGGCTCGCCTCCTGCAGAGCTCCTTCCTTCCCGTGGCCGCTTCCTGCAGCCACGCGGGGAGAGGGAAGACCCACGCTGTGAGCGCTTCACTGAGCGCGCCCTAACACCCAGGTGCTACAACACTTACTCTGGACGGTCTTGTTCTTAATCACAAATGAGTAAATTAAGGCTCAGGGAGGTTAAGTAAACTAGTCGAGGGTCGCACAGCTAGGGAAATAGCACCCAGGTCTGCCTTATTCCAAAAGCAGCAAAACACCTTTTGGTCCAGCCCTCCACAGGCAAGCCTAGTGACTTGCAAACCTAGTCATGCGCCCAGCAGAACCCCAAGGGCAAGAGAGCCAACACAGCCTTTATTAGAACTTTGTTTTTTCTCCCTGGAACCTGCTGTTCCTCTGCTGGCCATAGACATCTCTACCACTCTTGGCATCCACTGGTGATTTTTTACTCTTGATATGTTCTGAAAGGGAAGGTGCTAAGGGTTAATTCCTTTTCATTCTTCTCTCCCCTTCTCTATCTCTCAGGATGGTTGATTTTCACAGCTGCTCCAAAAGAATATTTAGGACAGTTTAGGAGCAAGTGTTTTAATTATTTACTGTCTCTCCACTAAGGGAGTCAGGATCCATTAAAAAAACAGTAGTAACTACATATAATTAACTGACTGCTCATGTCTACACTGCCAGGCAACAGCAGAGTTTTTCCACCAAGACACAGTCTTCTGTGCCAGAAAAACTAACCAATGTTAATTCTAATGTTTTATGTCACAGAATTTGTACTCTGAGGCTGTCTAGGTAATATTCTCCAACTCCTCCCTGCATTCATCCGTACATTCACGTACCCACCCACCCACCCACCCATTCATCCATCCCTCCACCCACCCACCCACCCATCCACCCATCCATCCATCCATCTATCCATCCTGCTGACAGATCAAAGTCCACAATGCCAAGCCATGGACAGATGTACCTGGCCAGGGCTTTGTCCACAGGACATTCATGATTCATGGGAGAAATGGCACCAAGAGCATATTGAGAAAACTCTCTTTAATGAAGGCCGTGCTCATCCAAAAAATGCCAGTTCTTTCTGCAGTTTTGGTTGTTTGGTTTTGTAGCAATTCTTTTTAAGAAGATTAGAGAAATTAGAGAAACAGCTGGGAGGCAGGGATTCATGTCCTCTCTTGTGCTAACCAATGCTGAGCCTGTGGACAAGGCCATTGGCTTGTGTGTTTGTAAAATAAGGAACATGGGCTCCTTTTCCAGCTCTGCCAGTCTCTCATGTCCTAAGCTGGTGTCATTAATTGCAGCAGCCTTGAAACTCCTCTAATATCTCACCTGCCCACACCAAAGTTCACCAGACATAATGCTGTCCTTGTGCAAGATGAACTGTATTGAGACCCCTGGAAAAGAGACCTCAGGGCCGAGACAGCCTCCCTGTCCCCCATCCTTGCACATTTGTTCTCTAGGTTAGTAGACACAGGGAGGCCCTCCTGTGGCCCTTTGTTCTTCTAACATCTTTGTTCAAACATGCCATCACATACATCTAAGTACATATTATCAGGTGTCGTGGAGAGTGAAGACACTTGAAAGGTGCCTGTGAATGAAAGTCATAATAAAAGAGCAGAAAGTATACAGAACAATCCCTGTGCCTTGGGTCAAGCTGATGGAATCCAATCTTCAGGCCTCCGCACCCTTCTCTTCTCCCCATTTCTGGCTGAGTTCCCCCAGCGTTGGTGCCCGTCAGAGCTGCAGAGCAGGGAGGGGACAGGGTTCAGAGGGAGGCAGGACAAGAGGCAAGGGTGGCTCTGCCCATCACTGGTCTCCAAGCCTGCTGTCCTCGTCTGCCAAATGAGGATGGCAATATCAGTGCCCTGGATGCCTACCCGGCACATGAAATGATGGGTGTAAGCGATGGCATGGGCCATGTGGCAAATATGTTTTGTAAAGAGTGTTACCTTCCCCAGGCACCTGTCCTACCTCTGAATACCATCATCTTGGGTTGTTAGAGCTTAACAGGGACGGGGGCAGGGTGCACACTCTGTCTGTAGCCCTTGTCTGAAACCCTCGCTGGCCTCCCGTTGCACTTAGGAGAGGGACTGTGCCTGTCTCCTATCCCCAGCACCTGGCAGAAGTCTGGCACAAAGCTCCTTCGAAGTTCATGCCATCAGACAAAAAACCTGCCCTCATCTGCCAGCCACTCTATTATGCCTGGCTCCTTAATGACTTGAGTATTGGGCTCACGATCTTCATTTTCAGCAGCCACTTGTGTCACTCTTTGGGGAATGATCCATCTTACACCTTGGCCTCTCCATTTCTTGACCTCTTCACCTCAGATGATCTTCAGCTTGCCACTCTGGAGGTCAAACACTTGACCCTGTCATCCCCTCTAAATCTCGGTTTGAAGCCCCTCACTTCCCGACCACCTCATCTCTGTTTAGCTACTGCCTGTAATGCCCCCATCCCCGTGGCCCTGTCATTGCTTTCATCATCTGTCATATCTGTTTTTCACTTCCTACTGGGCCCCGCCTAGATTAAATGGTCCATTTTTAAAAACGCTCCCTCATAAAGATCCCTAATTCCTTGGCTCTGTCTTCAGCCTTAAGGAGACCCAACTCTCCCCCTGACTCCATCCCTGTACCCAAGCAGCAAGAGGAGAGCACGAGCTGGGGGGACTATTCGCACTCCAATCCATGGCCACAAACCTCAAAGGTCCCTACACGCAGCCCACAAATCCTACATGCACCCTACATCTCTTCCTACTTAAAAGGTAGCCCTGGACGCACAGCGCAGGCATCCCCAGGGAGTTTGTCACAAACGCAGAAGCTCAGACCCCACTCAGACTGACTGAATCGGGATCTGCGTCTTAACAAAGTCATTGGATGACTCATCTCACATGAAAGGTTCTGAAGCACTGCCCTAAGTGGCTTGCTTTCTGGATTGCCAGAACTTCATTCGTCATCTCCACATCTTCAACCTGCTCCCATCAGCGTCACATCCCATCCTCCCTCCTGTTAGGCTGCGAGCGGGGTCCAAGCGGGCAGGGGCGGTTACCTTTCTCCAGCCTCTGCATCTCATCCCCCTCTCTCCTGCATCCCTGAATCATCAATGGCTCCGTGGCTGCAGGACCTGTTCGAGTCCCATTTTAAAAGACTCTCTTGATCCTAACATTCTGTGCAGACTGCTCGATTCTCGACTCCCCAGCAAACTCCTGGGCCCTCTCTCCTCAGATTCTCAGGGATCACTTCCTCTCTTTCGTGTAGGTCTTTGTTCAGATGCCACTTCAACAGAGAGGCCTTGTCCAACCACCCTTTATAAAATAACACACACACCTTTTATCTTTAATTATCTTTATAACACTTTCCACCATCTGGTGTGTCTATTTCCTTTTTTTTTTTAATTTTTTATTTATTTATTTGAGAGAGAGAGAGAGAGCACATTGGGGAGGAGGGGCAGAGAGAGAGGGAGAAGCCGACTCGTCACTGATGCGGGGCTCGATCCCAGGACCCCGAGATCATGACCTGAGTCGAAAGCAGACGCTCAGCCCACTGAGCCCCCCAGGCACCGCTGGTGTGTCTATTTCTTTGGTGTCTGTCTCCCCGCGCTGGAATGTCATCTCTAGAGAGCGGGTCTTTTCTTATTTTGTCTGTGGCCACATCCCCAGGGCCTGACGGTCGCTCCTGGTGCGTAGATGAGGAGGGGCTGGTGCGGAATGCCACATGCCAGGGAGAGACATGACGCTACCAAGGAAGCCCTCAGAAGCGCAAGACCTCAGAGACCTCCACTTTGATTAGAGGCGATGGCTCAAATAACAGGGTCTTTTTCTCCTTTCATCGCTTTCTTAGGGTTCATTCGTTGCGAGGATACCGAAATGCTCTTGTTATCTCAAGTGAAGGCGAGGAAGACGGTTCTCATAAGAGTAATGGGGGGAGATCAGAGGGACCTCAGAGACCCCGGAATGTCACCTGATGGCATCCAGGGACTCTCCTCTCCACATATTCTTGCCCTGGTGTGGGGCCTCCCACCCTGAATGGGCCTGACCTGTGTGTAACTGACAGGATTGCAGAAACAATGGTGTGTGGCTTCTGAAGCTAGGTCAGAAAAGACACTGTGGCTTCCCCCTTGCTCCCTTCTGCGTCACTCACTCCAGGGGAAGCCAGCGGTCCAGGTGGGGAGGAACTGAGGCCTCCTGCCCGCAGCCAGCACGACTTGCCAACCAGGAGGGCAAGCCCTCTTCCAAATGGATCCTCCAGGCCTCATCAAGCCTCTCTCTTCTCTGCCATGCCTTTCTCTGTTCCCTTGCTTTCTGTGGCCAAATGCTCTGTTGCCTATGCCACTTTCCCACTTCTCTCTGCAGGTGGCCTTTCCAGCTTACTTTTTTGTTTTTTGTTTTTTAAAGATTTATTTATTTACTTTACAGAGAGAGAGCGAGAGAGCACACAGAGGGGAGGGCAGAGAGAGTCTTAAGCAGACTCCACGCTGAGGATGGAGCCTGAGAGCACGACCTGAGCTGAAAGCAAGAGTGGGACACTCAAGAGACTGCACCACCCAGGCGCCCCTTGGCTTACTTTTTAATATGCAAAGGGAGTTGGCCAGCCTTTTCTATAAAGGGCCAGGTAGTAAATACCTGAGGCTTTGCAGGCCCTGTGCTTTCATTTTATTTTTTTTTAAAGATTTTACTTATGAGAGAGAGGGCACAAGTGGGGTGAGGGGCAGAGGGAGACGCAGACTCCCCGCTGAGCAGGGAACCCGACACGGGGCTCAGTCCCAGTCTCCATCCCAGGACCCTGAGATTATGACCTGACCTGAGCTGATGGCAGATGCTTAACCGACTAAGCCACCCAGGCGCCCCCTGGCAAATCAGTTTTGTCCAAACAGGCAGCAGTGAGACTATACGGGCTTACGAAGGGGCAGGGGCGGGTTTTGCAAGAAAGGAATGTGACTGGTCAGGAGATAACACACATCTTTAGCACAATCACAGTCAGTTAGTTCGTTTGTGTTAATTGACCATCTACATTGAACAGAGCATTTTGATAGAATCTGGGAATATAAAGTTGACTGATACATGCTTCCCAATAATAACTATTACGTGTCTTATGCTTAAATGTGCCAGGTTTGCCACTAAATACTTTATACAAATCATCTCATTTGACTCTCAAAGCAACACTATGAGAAAGCTAAAGTTCAGAGAAGTTAAGTAACTTGTCTAAGGTCATATGGTAACAGGAGGCTAAGCTGCCTACTCTAAAGCCAGGGTTCATAACCTTTATCACTCTTGCAATTCAGTGCTGCCTCCCAGGTTCTTTGAGGATTTCTGCCCTCCAAAAAGCCCATAGTCTCCTCAGATTTTACTTTTTTATATGTAAATTATCTATTTTTTTTGTAAATGAGCTTTGAATCCCTTTTCTAAAAGTCTTTTTGCTGTTGATAAGACTAATTATGTACTCATGACCTTGATTGTTAATAAAGTGACTCTACAATTAAAAATGAGTTGGCGGGAGCCCTGTTAACTGGACAGAGACTGCACCTGGCCAACTCCCTGGCATTTGGGATTTGTGGGCCACTTATAGACTGACTGGCAGCCGTTGGGGTCTGCAGCTGCCCTGGCTTATCACAAAGGTACATTTAGGATCATTGTTGAGGAGGTCAGGGATTCAGCCCTGGTTAGTTTCTCTCCATCTCTAAACTCTCAGAAATTGCAACGTGAGAAACATTTTAGTGGTCCATTCACATTATTACTGAGCAAATTAGAAAGCAGACTGCAGTGAATTAAAAACATAATTTCTCCGAAGAGGCTCCTTATTCCTTTAATAATGAAACATTTTAATTTTTTTTTAAGTTAGAAAAATACTTTTTAAAGGAGCCAGTTAGACACATTTGAATCTAAATCCTGGAGATTACTGTGTTTCTATTCAAGTTCAAATCCCCATTAATAATATCTACCAAAACACAAAACACACATACACACACACACACACACACACACACACAATCCCCAAACATTACTGTTTTGTGTTAACGCTATTTGTATTCTATAATTCTGAAGTTACAAATCAATCATAAATCATTATATAATATTATTACTTTTTTTAGGTTTGACAATGGAATCATTCTGTTTCAAAGCAGAGTCCTTGTGTTGTAGAGACTGTGGTAGATAAAACGCCTGGCCACAGGACTTTGCAATTCCTCTCATGAAGGGAAGGAGCCCCTTTCCTATCCCTTCTACCTGGGCCGACCCTGTGATTTGTTTAGGCCGGTAGGATGAGCTAGAAGTGAAGTTGCATGGGTTCTGAAGCCCAGACATTAAGGAGTCTTGTAGTTTCCACTTTCACCTTCTTCAAATGCTGCCATCGCCACATAAGAAGCAGAATTAGACTATTGAAGGAAGAGATATGACATGGAGAGAGAGCCCCAGTTGGCAGCCAGCACCAAGACCCCAGACACGTGAGTGAGGCAAACCTAGACTGGCCCAGCCGCCTCAGGCCACTAGATTTTCTGCAGCTGCATGAGCCACCACAGTGGAGACCATTGCAGAATCACCAGGTAAGCCTGGCCTAACTGCAGAAGTGTGAGCAAATCAATGGTTGCTGTTATAAGCCACTATGTTTTGGGGTGATTGGCAGATAACAGGTACAGAGATACATACTGAAATATTGAGGGGTGAAATTATATATTGTCTTGCACATAATAATCTGATGGTAGGAGGAAGATGGTGGAGGTGGAGGTGAAGTAAGATTAGCTCTAAGTTAATAATTGTTGATGATAGATGACATACATGTTGGGGGATTCATTATTCTCTCTCACCCTTTCTAATTTTAAAATTTGGGTATATAGTTGAAATTTTCCCTAATAAAGTTTTGAAAAAAGAGTCAGTATTGCAATATTATAAACCAAGTGGAAAAATTGCCTTTCTAGTATGGTAGAACTTAACCTTTAATGTTGAATTTTGGAAGACTTCATGAATGGTCCCATAAAAAAAAAAAAATAGGATCAAGACCAAAGAAATCAGGCTAAGGGAAATATGGCACAGAGAAAGGGCAAAAGATGTAGGGTATTGGTTCTCAAGCCACCTGAGACCAAATGAGTGCCGAAAACATGCATGGGAGCCAAGTTTCAAAATTAAATGCTGGAAAAGAAGTTGAATCCTTTTCAATCACTTACATGTCAGAACTTATGCCAAATACAGGAGAAGCAAGACAAACAGCAACACCACACCACCACCACCACCGCCCCCCCCCCCCCAGTTCATCGAACCGTCTCGTCTGCCTTTAGATAGATGTAATCTCCTTAGCACAGGGGTGGGAAGCTTAAATGCCTAAAGAGCCCAGTCAGGTACATACACGAGTGAGATGATCACAAGGTGGAGACCCTGGCAAAGTGGACAGCATGTGTTCTAGTGAGGAAGAGCTGGATGAGGATCCAGAGAAGCATCTAGAAAGGTCACTGCAGCAAAAGGAGCTGGTTCTCCCAATAGCAGCTCTTCCCTCACATTACAATAGACTCACACTACAATAGACTTTTTAGCTGGCCCCAGGAAGCCCAAAATACTGTGCTTTTCAGCCTCCTTAGTTGCTGGGTGTAGCCATGGATTAAGACTGAGACCGTGGATTATAAAAATAATATGTGCAACTCCCAGGTTATGCCCTTAAAGAGAGAGATCTTATCCCCGCCTTCCATTTCTTCTCCTTTCAGCACCATGCTGAGACGGAGAGGACCATAGAATGACAGTAAACATCCAGGGTGGGTGACAGGGCTGCATTATGACTCTGGAGAGCCCTGGATACCTATGGCTTTCTGGGCCCCTTCTTCCATTAAGGAAAAAAAAAGTATTAAAACTCCTGTTTTATAACTGCATTGATATAGTGGCAAATATAATCCAGGCTGGATTCATTTTTATATATTCATTATTATTATATTTATTTATTTTCTCCGATTCTAAATGAGATTAAGACATTTTCATGGATCCTTTGGCACTGTGCCTGCTGCATCCAATGGGTCAGTCGGTGCTGGATGGTGGAACAATTAGAGAGAAGAGCCAGCATACTGGGGAGTGCAGCACCAAACAGGACCGGGTGAAAGAGAATAAACACCTGGCTTTTTAAAAAGTTACTATTAGGGGGAGGAGCAAGATGGCGGCGGAGCAGGAGATGTCAATCTCGTCTGGTCCCAGGAATTCAGCGAGATAGTTATCAAACCATTCTCAACAAGAGATCGAAGGAAAGAAGAGCAGCAACTCTCTGAACAGAAAAGCGACCACTTTCTGGAAGGTAGGACGTGGGTAGAAGTGAATCCCAGGTGATATGTGGGAGGATAGACGGCAGGGGAGGGGCCTCTGTCAGCCACTTCTGGCAAGTGATAGAGCCGCAGAGCACAAAATCGGAACTTTTAGAAGTCGGCTCCGCTGAGGGACGTCGCTCCAGTGGCTAAGTGGGGGGTGGAACCCTCGTGGGACAGTGTGGTCTCAGGACCCTCAGGGTCACAGAAAGACCGGGGGTGCCTGAGTGCGGCAGAGCTCCCAGGTGTCAGAGCGGGGAAGCCGGCTGCAGAGATGGAGCCCAGGCACGGGCTCTCAGCTCAGGGTTGCCATAAACCGTGATCCAGGGCACAGTCGGGCCACTGCTCCTCCAGCAGGGACCCAACAAGCGGCAGATCCGGGGAGACTGCCCTTCCTCCCCCGGGAGGAGCAGCGTGAGAGCGCACCGCGGGGATCTGCTGGGTTTGAAGACTCCGCATGGGGTCGGGTGCCAGAGATAGAAACGCTTGGTCACAGGCCGGGTGAGCACGGAGTGCAGCCGGAGACCGGGGAGACGGGATTGATTGACTGCTTTTCTCCAGGGGTGCACTGAGGAGCGGGGTGAGTTCTCGGCTCCTCTGGGGCAGAGATTGGGAGGCCACCATTTTCACTCTCGTCCTCCAAAGCTGTACGGAAAGCTCGCAGGGAACAAAAGCTCCCGAGAGCAAACCCGAGCAGATTACTTAGCCCGGACCGGGCAAGGGCGGGGCAATTCCGCCTCCGGCAAAGACATTTGGGAACCACAGCAACAGGCCCCTCTGCCAGAAGATCAGCAAGAACAGCCAGCCAAGACCAAGTTTACCCATCAATGAGAATGGCAGAACTCAAGCATTAGGGGAATACAGCACATAGAATTCATGGCATTTTCCCCATGATTCTTTAGTCTTAAAAAGTTAATTTTTTAAATTTTCTTTATTGTTTTCTTTTTCTATTTTTTTTTAGTTGAATTTTTCTTCTTTCCTTTTTCAACCAACATCTTATCGATTCTTTCTTTAAAATCTTTTTTAGTTTTCGGGGTGCCTTAGTAACTCAGTTGTTAAGCATCTGCCTTCGGCTCAGGTCATGATCCCAGGGTCCTGGGATTCAGCCCTGCATTGGGCTCCCTGCTCGACGGGAAGCCTGCTTCTCCCTCTCCCACTCCCCCTGCTTGTGTTCCCTCTCTCGCTGTCTCTCTCTCTGTCAAATAAACAAATAAAATATTAAAAAAAAACTTTTTTAGTTTTTAGTTTTCATTTTTACAGTCATATTCTATCCCTTCATTGTATTTAACCTTATTTTTTGTACATATATAAGTTTTTCTTTATTTAAAGTTTTGGGATTCAGTTTCTTCTAACAGACCAAAATATACCCTAAATCTAGTGTATGACGTTGTCCTAGTCTACCACCTGATCACATTCTCTACTTTTTTTTTTAATTTTTCCATTCTTTTTTCAACCAACTTCTTATCTTATCAATTCCTTTTTGAAAATCTTTTTTAATTTATATCTTTATAGTCATATTCCATCCCTTCACTGTGTTTACCCTTATTTTTGTATATAGATACGTTTTTCTTTCTTTAAAATTTTGGGAGGCAATTTCTTCTAACAGACCAAAATACACCCAAAATCTAGTGTGTGCTCTGTTCTATTCACCAGCCTAATCATATTCTTTTTTTTTTTTCCCCTTTCTTGGCCCCCAGTTTTGGGTCTCTTCTGAGTTGTTTAGTGTGTATTTTTCTGGGGTTGTTGTTACCCTTTTAGCATTTTGTTCTCTCATTCATCTGTTCACCTCTAGACAAAATGACAAGATGGAAAAACTCATCTCAAAAAAAAAAAAAAAAACAAGAGGCAATACCAACTGCCAGGGACCTAATCAATAATAGACATTAGTAAGATGTCAGAACTAGAGTTCAGAATGACGATTTTAAAGATACGAGCTGGGCTTGAAAAAAGCATGGAAGATACTAGAGAATCCCTTTCTGGAGAAATAAAAGAACTAAAATCTAACCAAGTTGAAATCAAAAAGGCTATTAATGAGGTGCAATAAAAAATGGAGGCTCTAACTGCTAGGATAAATGAAGCAGAACAGAGAATTAGTGATATAGAAGACCAAATAATGGAAAATAAAGAAGCTGAGAAAAAGAGAGATAAACAACTACTGGATCACGAGGGCAGAATTCAAGAGATAAGCGATACCATAAAGCGAAACAACATTAGAATAATTGGGATCCCAGAAGAAGAAGAGAGAGAGAGGGGCAGAAGGTATATTGGAGCAAATTATAGCAGAAAACTTCCCTAATTTGGGGAAGGAAACAGGCATCAAAATCCAGGAGGCACAGAGAACCCCTCTCAAAATCAATAAAAATAGGTGAACACCCCGACATCTAATAGTAAAACTTACAAGTCTCAAGACAAAGAGATAATCGGGACAAGAGGTCTGTAACCTACAACGGTAGAAACATTAGATTGACAGACCTATCCACAGAGACCTGGCAGGCCAGAAAGGACTGGCATGATATATTCAGAGCACTAAATGAGAAAAATAGGCAGCCAAGAATACTATATCCAGCTAGGATGTCATCGAAAATAGGAGAGATAAAAAGCTTCCAGGACAAACAAAAACTAAAAGAATTTGCAAACACAAAACCAGCCCTACAAGAAATATTGAAAGGGGTTCTCTAAGCAAAGAAAGAGCCTAAAAGTAACATAGACCAGGAAGGAACAGAGACAATATACAGTAACAATCACATTACAGGAAATACAATGGCACTAAATTCATATCTTTCAGTAGTTAAGCCGAATGTAAATGGGCCAAATGCCCCAATCAAAAGACACAGGGTATCAGATTGGATAAAAAAACAAGACCCATCAATATGCTGCCTGCAAGAGACTCATTTTAGACCCAAAGACACCTCCAGATTGAAAGTGAGGGGGTGGAAAACAATTTACAACGCTAATGGACATCAGAAGAAAGCTGGGATGCCAATCCTTATATCAGACAAATTAGATTTTAAACCAAAGACTATAATAAGAGATGAGGAACAACACTACATCATACTTAAAGGGTCTATCCAATAAGAAGATTTAACAATTTTAAATATCTATGCCCCTACCGTGGGAACAGCCAATTGTATAAGCCAATTAATAACAA
Source organism: Halichoerus grypus (assembly GCF_964656455.1). Lineage (NCBI taxonomy): Eukaryota > Metazoa > Chordata > Mammalia > Carnivora > Phocidae > Halichoerus > Halichoerus grypus. Next base: position 58,946,980 of record NC_135715.1, on the reverse strand, counting down.
AGAAACAAATTGACAATAATACAATAATAGTAGGGGAATTTACACGCCCCTCACTGAAATGGACAAATCATCTAAGCAAAAGATCAACAAGGAAATAAAGGCTTTAAATGACACATTGGACCAGACGGACTTCACAGATATATTAAGAACATTCCATCCCAGAGCAACAGAATACACAATGCACATGGAACATTCTCCAGAATAGATCACATCCTGGGTATGTCTCAACTGGTACCAAAAGATTGGGATCATTCCCTGCATATTTTCAGACCAGAATGCTTTGAAACTAGAACTCAATCACAAGAGGAAAGTTGGAAAGAACTCAGATACCTGGAGGCTAAAGAGCATCCTACTAAAGAATGAATGGGTCAACCAGGAAATTACAGAAGAATTTAAAAAATTCATGGAAACAAATGAAAATGAAAATACAACTTTTCAAAATCTTTGGGATATAGCAAAGGTGGTCCTAAGAGGAAAGTATATAGCAATATAAGCCTTTCTAAAAAAACAAGAAAGGTCTCAAATACACAACCTAACCCTACACCTAAAGGAGCTGGAGAAAGAACAACAAATAAAGCCTAAACCCAGAAGAAGAAGAGAAATAATAAAGATCAGAGCAGAAATCAATGAAATAGAAACCAAAAGAACAGTAGAACAGATCAACAAAACTAGGAGCTGGTTCTTTGAAAGAATAAGATTGATAAACCCCTGGACAGACTTATCAAAAAGAAAAGGAAAAGGACCCAAATTAATAAAATCATGAATGAAAGAGAAGAGATCACAACCAACACCAAAGAAATGCAAACAATTTTAAGAACATATTATGAGCAACTATATGCCAGTAAATTAGGCAATCTGGAAGAAATGGATGCATTCCTAGAGATGTATAAACTACCAAACCTGAACCAGGAAGAAATAGAAAACCTGAACAGACCCATAACCAGTAAGGAAATTGAAGCAGTCATCAAAAATCTCCCAACAAACAACAGCCCAGGTGGCCAGATGGCTTCCCAGGGGAATTCTACCAAACATTTAAAGAAGAATTAATACCTATTCTTCTGAAACTGTTCCAAAAAATAGAAATGGAAGGAAAACTTCCAAACTCTTTTTATGAGGCCAGCATTACCTTGATCCCAAAACCAGACAAAGACCCCATCAAAAAGGAGAATTACAGACCAATATCCCTGATGAACATGGATGCAAAAATTCTCACCAAAATACTAGCCAATAGGATCCAATAGTACGTTAAAAGGATTATTCACCACAACCAAGTGGGATTTATTCCTGGGCTGCAAGTTTGGTTCAACATCCACAAATCAATCAATGTGATACAATACAATAATAAAAGAAAAGACAAGAACCATATGGTCCTCTCAATAGATACAGAGAAAGCATTTGACAAAGTACAGCATCCTTTTGTGATTAAAACTCTTCAGAGTGTAGGGATAGAGGGTACATACCTCAATATCATAAAAGCCACCTATGAAAAACTCACAGCGAATATCATACTCAATGGGGAAAAACTGAGAGCTTTTCCCCTAAGGTCAGGAACACGGCAGAGATGTCCACTATCACCACTGCTATTCAACATAGTACTAGAAGTTCTAGCCTCAGCAATCAGACAACAAAAAGAAATAAAAGGCATCCAAATCGGCAAAGAAGTGAAACTCTCACCTTTTGCAGATGATATGATACTTCATGTGGAAAACCCAGAAGACTCCACACCAAAACTGCTAGAACTCATACAAGAATTCAGCAACATGGCAGGATATAAAAATCAATGCACATAAATCAGTTGCACTTCTATACACCAACAAGAAAGAAGAAAGAGAAATTAAGGAGTCGATCCCATTTACAATTGCACCCAAAACCATAAGATACCTAGGAATAAATCTAACCAAAGAGGCAAAGAATCTGTACTCAGAAAACTATAGAATACTCATGAAAGAAATTGAGGAAGACACAAAGAAATGGAAAAATGTTCCATGCTCATGGATTGGAAGAACAAATATTGTGAAGATGTCAGTGCTACCTAGAGCAATCTACACATTCAATGCAATCCCTATCAAAATACCATCCACTTTTTTCAAAGAAATGGAACAAATAATCCTAAAATTTGTATGGAACCAGAAAAGACCCCAAATAGCCAGAAGAATGTTGCAAAAGAAAAGCAAAGCTGGTGGCATCACAATTCTGGACTTCAAGCTCTATTACAAAGCTGTCATCATCAAGACAGTGTGGTACTGGCACAAAAACAGACACATAGATCAATGGAACAGAATAGAGAGCCCAAAATGGACCCTCAACTCTATGGTCAACTAATCTTCAACAAAGCAGGAAAGAATGTCTAATGAAAAAAAGTCTCTTCAACAAATGGCCTTGGGAAAATTGGACAGCCACATGCAGAAAAATGAAGCTGGACCATTTCCTTACACCATACACAAAAATAGATTCAAAATGGATGAAAGACCTAAATGTGAGACAGGAATCCATCCAAATCCTTGAGGAGAACACAGGCAGCAACGTCTTCGACCTCAGACACAGCAACTTCTTCCTAGAAACATCACCAAAGGCAAGGGAAGCAAGGGCAAAAATGAACTATTGGGACTTCATCAAGATAAAAAGCTTTTTGCACAGCAAGGAAACAGTCAACAAAACCTAAAGACAACCAACAGAATGGAAGAAGATATTTGCAAATCACATATCAGATAAAGGGCTAGTATCCAAAATCTATATGGAACTTATCACTCTCAACACCCGAAGAATAAATAATGCGATCAAGAATGGGCAGAAGACATGAACAGACACATCTGCAAAGAAGACATCCAAATGGCCAACAGACACATGAAAAAATGTTCCACATCACTCGGCATCAGGGAAATACAAATCAAAACCTCAATGAGATACTACCTCACACCAGTCAGAATGGCTAAAATTAACAAGTCAGGAAACAACAGATGTTGGTGAGGATGCAGAGAAAGGAGAACCCTCCTACACTGCTGGTGGGAATGCAAGCTGGTGCAGCCACTCTGGAAAACAGTATGGAGGTTCCTCAAAAAGTTGAAAATAGAGCTACACTATGACCCAACAATTGCACTACTGGGTATTTACCCCAAAGATACAAATGTATTGATCTGAAGGGACACATGCACCCCAATGTTTATAGCAACAATGTCCACAATAGCCAAACTATGGAGAGAGCCAAGGTCACAAGAGGAAATTTGGAAGTAACTCCAACACTTGGAGGTTAAAGAGCATCCTACTAAAGAATGAATGGGTCAACCAGGAAATTACAGAGGAATTTTAAAAATTCATGGAAACAAATGAAAATGAAAACACAACTGTTCAGAACCTTTGGGATACAGCAAAGGCTGTCCTATGAGGGAAGTATATAGCAATGCAAGCCCTTCTCAAAAAATTAGAAAAGTCTCAGATACACAAGCTAAACTTACACGTAAAGGAGCTGGAGAAAGAACAGCAAATAAAGCCTAAACCCAGCAGGAGAAGAAAACTAATGAAATTAGAGCAGAAATTAATGAAATAGAAACCAAAGAACAGTAGAACAGAGCAATGAAACTAGAAGCTGATTCTTTGAAAGAATTAATAAGATTGATAAACCCCTGGCCAGACTTATCAAAAAGAAAAGAGAAAGGACCCAAATTAATTAAATCATGAACGAAAGAGAAGAGATGATGACCAACACCAAAGAAATACAAACAATTTTAAGAACATATGAGCAACTGTATGCCAACAAATTAGGCAACCTGGAAGAAATGGATGCATTCCTAGAGATGTATAAACTACCAAAACTGAACCAGGAAGAAATAGAAAACCCGAACACACCCATGCAAGGAAATTGAAGCAGTAATCAAAAATCTCCCAACACAAGAGTCCAGGGCCAGGTGGTTTCCCAGGGGAATTCTACCAACCATTTAAAGAAGAATTAATACCTATTCTTCTGAAACTGTTCCAAAAAATAGAAAGGGAAGAAAAACTTCCAAACTCTTTTTATGATGCCAGCATAACCTTGATCCCAAAACCAGACAAAGACCCCACCAAAAAGAGGAATTACAGACCAATATCCCTGATGAATATGGATGCCAAAATTCTCACCAAGATACTAGCCAATAAGATCCAACAGTACATTAAAAGGATTATTCACCATGACCAAGTGGGATTTATTCCTAGGCTGCAAGAGTTGTTCAACATTTGCAAATCAATCAATGTGATACATCACATTAATAAAAGAAAGGACAAGAATCATATGATCCTCTCAATAGATGCAGAAAAAGCATTTGACAAAATACAGCCTCCTTTCTTGATTAAAACTCTCCACAGTGTAGGGATAGAGGGAACATACCTCATTATCATAAAATATACAAAAAGCCCACAGTGAATATCATTCTCAATGGGGAAAAACAGAGCTTTTCCCCTAAGGTCAGGAACACGACAGGGATGCCCCCTCTCACCACTATTGTTCAACATAGTACTAGAAGTCCTACCTTCAGCAATCAAGACAACAAAAAGAAGTAAAATGCACTCAAATTGGCAAAGAAGAAGTCAAACTCTCACTCTTTGCAGATGACATGATACTTTATGTGGAAAACCCAAAAGACTCCACCCCAAAATTGCTAGAACTCATACAAGAATTCAGCAACATGGCAGGATATAAAAATCACAGAAATCAGTTGCATTTCTATACACTAACAATGATATAGAAGAAAGAGAAATTAAGGAATCGATCCCATTTACAATTGCACCAAAAACCATAAAATACTTTGGAATAAACCTAACCAAAGAGATAAAGGATCTGTACTCTAAAAACTACAGAACACTTATGAAAGAAATTGAGGGAGACACAAAGAAATGGAAAAACATTCCATGCTCATGGATTGGAAGACCAAATATTGTTAAAATGTCTCTGCTACCCAAAGCAATCTACACATTCAATGCAATCTCCATCAAAATACATTGACATTTTTCACAGAGCTGGAACAAATAATCCTAAAACTTGTGTGGAACCCCCGAATAGTCAGAGGAATGTTGAAAAAGAAAACCAAAGCTGGCGGCATCACAATGCCCAACTTCAAGCTCTATTACAAAGCTGTAATCATCAAGACAGTATGGTACTGACACAAAAATAGACACATAGATCAATGAAACAGAATAGAGAACCTAGAAATAGACCCTCAACTCTATGGGCAACTAATCTTCGACAAAGCAGGAAAGAATATCCAATGGAAAAAGGACAGTCTCTTCAATAAATGGTACTGGGAAAATTGGACAGCCACATGTAGAATAATGAAATTGGACCATTCTCTTTCACCATACACAAAGATAAACTCAAAATGGATGAAAGACCTAAATGTGAGACAGGAATCCATCCAAATCCTAGAGGAAAACACAGGCAGGAACCTCTTCGATCTCGGCCGCAGCAACTTCTTGCTAGACACGTCTCCAAAGGCAAGGAAAACAAGGAAAAATGAACTATTGAGACTTCATCAAGATAAAAAGCTTCTGCATAGCAAAGGAAACAGTCAACAAAACTAAAAGGCAACCTACAGAATGGGAGAAGGTATTTGCAAATGACATATCAGATAAAGGGTAGTATCCAAGATCTATAAAGATGTTATGAAACTCAACACCCAAAAAAAAAACCAAATAATCCAGCCAAGAATTGGGCAGAATCATGAACAGACATTTCTCCAAAGAAGACATACAAATGGCTAACAGACACATGAAAAAATACTCCACATCACTCAGCATGAGGGAAATACAAATCAAAACCACAATGAGATACCACCTCACACCAGTCAGAAGGGCTAAAATGAACAAGTCAGGAAACGACAGATGTTGGTGAGGATGCGGAGAAAGGGGAACCCTTTTACACTGTTGGTGGGAATGGAAGCTGGGACAACCACTCTGGAAAACAGCATAGAGGTTCCTCAAGACGTTAAAAATAGAGCTATCCTAGGACCCAGCAATTGCACTACTAGGTATTTATCCCAAAGATACAAATGTAATGATCCCAAGAGGCACACGCACCCTAATATTTATAGCAGCAATGTCCACGATAGCCAAAGTATGGACAGAGCCAAGATGTCCATCAACAGATGAATGGATAATGATGTGCTATACACACAATGGAATATTACTCAGCCATCAGAAAGGATGAATACTTACCATTTAAAACAACGTGGATGGAACTGGAGGCTATTATGCTGAGCAAACTAAGTCAATGGGAACAATACAATTATATGGTTTCATTCATATGTGGAATATAAGAAACAGTGCAGAGGATTATAGGGGAAGGGAGGGAAAACTGAATGGGAAATCATTAGAGAGGGAGAAAAACCATGAGAGACTTTTTTTTTTAAGTTTTTTATTTATTTACGAGAGTTAGAGAGAGAGAGATGATGATGAGCAGGGAGGAAGGGTCGAGGGAGAAGCAGACTCCCTGCTGAGCAGTGAGCCCAATGTGAGACTCGATCCCAGGACCCTGGGATCATGACCTGAGTCGGAGGCAGATGCTCAAAAGACTGAGTCACCCAGGCCCCGAGAGACTCTTAACTCTAGGAAACAAACTGAGGGTTGATGCAGGGGAGCCAGGTTGGGGGGGGCGGTAACTGGGTGATGAGCATTAAGGAGGGCACGTGATGTGATGAGCACTGAGTGTTACACACAACTGATGAATTGTTGAACACTGCATCTGAAACTAATGAAGCACTATATGTTGGCTAATTTAATTTTTTTAAAAAAAGACCTTGCTTTAAGTGCTTTTGGATATATACCCTGAAGTGGAATTACTGGATCATAGGTAATTCTACTTTTTCTTTTTTTAATATTTTATTTATTTATTTGACAGAGAGAGAGGGAGGGAGAGAGCACAAGCAGGGGGAGTGGCAGGCAGAAGGAGAAGCAGACTCCCCACTGAGCAAGGAGCCCGATGTGGGACTCGATCCCAGGACCCCGGGATCATGACCTGAGCCAAAGGCAGCCGCTTAACTGACTGAGCCACCCAGGCGCCCCAGGTAATTCTACTTTTTAATTTTTTGAGGAACCTCCTACTGTTTTCCACAGTGGCTGTGCCATTTTACATTCTTACCAACAATGCACAAGGGTTTCTCATCCTCACCAACACTTATTTTGTTTTTCTTGATTATAGCCAACCTAGTGGGTGTAAGGGATAATAATAGCTTTGATTTGCATTTCCCTAATGATTAGTGATGTTAAGCATGATTTCATGTACTTCTTGGCCATTTGTATATCTTCTCTGGAGAAATATCTATTGATGTCTTTTGTCCATTTTTGAATCAGATTGTTTTTTGTTGTTGAGCTTTAGGAGTTCTCTCTGTATATTGCATATCAATCCCTTATCCAATATATGATTGGCATATATTTTCTACTATTCTGTGGGTTTTTTTTTTTACTCTTTTTACCTTGTTGATATTGTCTTTTGATGCACGACATTTAAAATTTTTCATGAAATCCAACTTGTCTATTGTGCTTGTGTTGAGTGTGCCTGCGGTATCATGTCCAGGAAATCATTCCCAAATCCAATGTCATGAAGATTTTGCCCTATCCTTTGTCCTAAGAGTTTTATAGTTTTAGGTCTTACATTTAGGTCTTTAATCCATTTTGAGTTAATGGTTATAATATGGTGTTAGGTCAGGGTCCAGTTTTATTTTTTGCCTGTGGATATCCAGTTTTCCTAGTGCCATTTGTTGAAGACTACCCTTTCCCGATTGAAGTCTTGGCATCCTTGTCAAAAATAATTTGATTATACATGGGACGGTTTATTTCTGGGCCATCTAGTCTATTCCATTGGTCTATATATCTGTCTTTATGCCAATACCACATTGTTTTCATTACTGTAGCTTTGTAGTAAGCTTTGAAATAAGGAAGTGTGAGACATCCAACTTTGTTCTTCTTTTTCAAAGTTGTTTTGGTGATTCAGGGTCCCTTGAGATTCTATATGAACTTTAGGTTGGGTTTTTCTATTTCTGCAAGAAAAAAAAAATCACTGGAATTTTGATAGGGATTGCATTGAATCTGCAGATCATTTTGTGTAGTATTGACATCCTAACCATATTAGGTCTTCCAGTCTATGAACATGGGATCTCCATTTATTTATGTCTTCTTTAACTTCTTTTGGCAATGTTTTATAGTTCTTACTCTACAAGTCTTTCACCTCCTTGGTTAAGTTAATTCCTAAGTATTTTGTTCATTCTGATGCTTTGTAAATAAAATTTTTTCTTACTTTCAATTTCAGATCGTTCACTGTCAGTGTATAGAAATGCAATTTTCTACAAATGCAAATGATTTTTGCATGTTGGCTTTGTATCGGTGACTTTTCTGAATTCATTTATTAGTTCTAAAAGGGTTTTTTTTGTGAAATCTTTAGGGTTTTCTACATATAAGCTCATATCATCTGTGAACAGAGATCATTTTATGTCTTCCCTTCCAGCGTAGAAGTTTTTGTTGCCTAATTGCTCTAGTTAGCACTTTCAGTACTCAGCTGACTAGAAGTTGTGAAAGGAGGCATCCTTGCCTTCTTCCTGATCTTAGAGGAAAAGCTCTCAGTCTTTCACTGTTGATAATATTTTCTATGGAGTTTTCATATATGGCTTTTATTATTTTGAGATAATTCCTAGTTTTGGGGGTATTTTTGTCATGAAGAGTGTTGAGTTTTGTGAAATGCTTCTTCTGCATCAATTGAGATAATCATGTGGGTTTCTCCCCTTTATTCTGTTAATGTGGTGTATTATGTTGACCAGTTTTGGTATGTTGAACCACCCTTCATTCCAAGAATAAACCCCACTTGGCCATGTATAATCCTTTTAATAAGCTGCTGAATTTGGATTGCAAGTATTTTGTTGAGGACTTTTATGTCAATGTGCATAAGGGATATTGGTCTGTAGTTTCTTTCTTGTAGCGTCTTTTTCTGGCTCTAGTATCAGGGTAAGGCTGGCCTCATAGACTGAGTTAGGAAGTATTCCTTCTCTCCTTTCAATTTTTTGGAAAAGTTTGAGAAAGATCGTGTTAGTTCTCCTTTAAATGTTTGGTAAAAATCACCAGTGAAGCCATCAAGCCCAGGGCTTTCCTTTGTCAGGAGATTTTTTATTACTGATTCAATCTCCTCCTTATAGATCTATTCAGATTTTCTATTTCTTCATCATTTTGTTTTCCTAAGAAGTTGTCCATCTTATCTAAGTTATCCAATTTGTTGGTGTACAATTTTTCATAGTACCTTTTCATACTCCTTTTTACTTCTGTAGTAGTGTCCCACTTTCATTTCTGATTTTAGTAATTTGAGTTCTCTCTCTCTCTCTCTCAAGTCCATTAAGCTAAAGGTATATCAACTTTGTTGGTCTTTGCAAAGAACCAACTTTTGGTTTAATTGATTTTCTCTTCTCTATTTCATTTATCTCTAATCTTTATTATTTCCTCCTTTTGCTAGCTTTGGGTTTAGTTTGTTGCTTTTCTAGTTCCTTAAGTTATAAAGTTAGGTTGTTGATTTGAGATCTTTCTTGGTTTTTAAGTAAGCATTTATAGCCATAAATTTCCCCCTTATCACTGCTTTCCCTGTACCCCATGCATTTTGGTATGTTGTGTTTTAGTTTTCATCCATGTCTAAGTATTTTCTGATTCTTGTGATTTCTTCTTTGATTTATTGGTTGTCTAAAAATGTGTTGTTTAATTTCTGCAAATTTGTGAATTTTCCAATTTACCTTCTGTTATTAATTTTTAATTTCATCCCATTGTAGTCAGAAGAGATACTTTGTATGATGTCTATCTTTTAAAATCTATTGAGACTTAATGTGTGGCCTAAAATATGGCATGCTTGTGGGGACCTATTGAGCTATTCAGACATGAGTGAAAACCTGGAAGTACTAGGAGTTGCCCATGTTTGGGGCAACTGGACAATTCTGAGGTCCATTCTTCCCACCAACTCAGAGTCCCCAACAGGATCAATTCTCAGGTACCCAGAGCAGCAACTGGCCTAATAGTACCAGCCTTGGATTCATTCTTCCTCCTTCCTGCTTTTACCCAGACACTACTCCCATTCCTTGCGGTCATTTCCTAAATAAACTACCAGTAAGTTCTATTTCAAGGCCCAAACTAGAAAGGGAACTAGAAAGCACTGAGTATTTAAACAGAGGGAATGTATTCAGAGAAATGGTTACATGTGTGATATAAGAAGCTGAGAAGCCCACAGGGGGACAGAGAGGCCAGTCAGAAGCCTTGGGCCTCTAGGCAGGAGGGACTAAGGACAGAGGTGATGCCAGGAGAGCCTGGAAGATGGAAGAATCACAACAGGCCTGTCTAGCAGGAGCGGGAACCATAGAGGAGATGCTCAGCTGCTGGAGGTACTTCCCTCCACTCTTTAGTTGGCAGAATCCAGCCCAAAGCCAGGTGATGTGGGAGCCTAAGAAATGCAACCTTTGGGGATCAGCTCGCTGTTGCAGGGCATAGAGCAGGGCAAGGAAGGGATTCAGGACAGACTGGTCTGGACCGCCAGAAAGGAACAGGCAGGAGAATAGAAAGCAAAAGAGACTGAAATTGAATGGCCAGAGAAGTCTAATGGCTCAGAGAGCCTGAGTAACCCCCAGAATTACTTAGCAGTCAGTGGCAGATAGGATGAGGACTTAAAGTGATGTACTTCTTACACTTGGGTAAACTCAAAAACATACCACTGAGTATTAATGTTCATAAACTAAACATGGAATTAATTTTATATTAATGAGAAAGTCTTGACCTTGGGCACTGTCCCACAGGAGGATACAGTGGACACATCAAGCTACAACATCTAGGGCCCTCCTTCCAGGCATGCTCAGGGTAGGAAATCAGTATAATTTCAGAGAAACTGGGAAGGTTGTTAATATCCTCTAGAGTCTTTTGTTATCTATTGTTTTCTGCCTACTATTCTACCTTTGATTTTTTTTTTTTTTCCAAAAGGCTTTGACTTCTATTTATGCAAGTCCTACAGGGAAAGACAATATTGTGAAGTTGTTATTTAACAGTTATCTAACACAACTGTTTGCACATAGAAAGCCCTATGGAATAAATATTTCTGAGTGAACAAATTTGTAAGAGTTCCAGGTACATCTCGGTGACTATGTCATATAATTATGATCCTATGGAGGATGGCTTCTGAGAGCTCAGGAGGCTCCAGAGTACTGAGAAACAGTCTGAGGAAGAAGTAGGAGGTACCATCAATTAGTAAAAAGGTAAAGACAAGATAAGCTGGAGGGCTGGAATTTAATGTTACTCTACAAAATTTTTCCTAGTGACAACAGTAACATTTTCTATTGCAGTATGACTTTTCTAGATTTGCAGATACCCAGGAAAAAGGAGAAGGAGTTCATAGGTAGAATTCCCAAGCATGAGGAAACTCCCCACAGTACAGAAGGGAGCAAGAAGTGATGTAAGGAGACAGTAATAAACCAAAAGCAGGAGCAATGAATATCTCAGTTCTTCTAACTTCTACCAAGGAGGAAAAATCTTCAATGACTAGTGGATATAATCTGGACAGATTGCAAAGGCGCACAGGAATTGGAGGAAGAGGCCTCAGGGGATTTGGGATAGAGGACTTGTTCTCCTGATAATGAACTTAAAATAAAGATGATGATGATGATACTTACCTTATTGAGTTATATGGATTCAAATCCCCATCCTAGTTTTCTCATCATTAGTGGCCAGTTTAGATATTGGAAACTCACTTTCCTTTGAAAAGTGTCCTTTTTCAAGGGCTACCCTTTGCTGAAATTTGTCTTAGAGTCAACTTGCTGTAATAAAGCATTTTTGTTCTTGGTCCCCAACCCCAGGGCTGACTCTAGGGGATTAGGACCATGCAAGACCACTGAGGATGCCCACCTTCCAACAGAAAGTTAGAAGCGTGTGGCTAATATTTGGATATGATTTTCATGTTATTTGATAAAGACTAAAAGGACATGTGGTTGAGTAAATAAATGGGGGAGAATAGACAAATCTCTCATGTAGAATTCCTAGTGATTTATGTAGATATCCACTCAAGAATGTGGGGAACAAGACAATGGGGAACATAATTCCCCACTCCTTAAGTGTGGGCCATGCATAGTTACTTTTTTCCCCGAATACAGTAGAGGAAGTGTGGGTGGGAAGGAGTAAATTTACTGTGGAGAAACCTGACAAATTCCACCTCAGCCAGATGACCAAGGTCAACATCAGTAGTCAAAAATGATGTAGGGGCACCTGGCTGGCTCAGTCAGTGGAGCATGTAACTCTTCATCTCTGAGTCATGGGTTCAAGCCCCACGTTGAGTGTAGAGATTACTTAAAAATAAAATCTTTTTAAAAAATGATGTTGGGGCGCTTGGGTGGCTCAGTTGGTTGAGCGTCCAACTCTTGACTTAGGCTCAGGTCATGATCTCAGTGTCCTGGGATCGAGTCCAATGTCAGGCTCTGTGCTTAGTGGTGAGTCTGCTTGAGGATTCTCTCTCCCTCTCCCTCTGCCCCTCCCCATGCTTGCTCTCTCTCTCTCTCTCAAATAAATAAATAAATCTTAAAAAAAAAAAAACAATGTTGATAGTATGTACATTTGATATGATGTGATGAAAATAACATTTTGTATCTGTGATCTTATTCCCCAAAACCCATTACCCCAGTCTAATTATGAGAAAAATACCAGATAAATTCCACTAGAAGGCCATTCTACAAAATACCTGACCAATAGTACTGACCAAAATTGTCAAGGTCATCAAAAACAGGGAAAGTCTAAGAAACTGTCACAGCCAAGAGAAGCCTGAGGAGACATGACTACTAAGTTAATGTGGTATTCTAGATGGGATCCTGGAACAGAAAAAAGGACATTAGATAAAAACTAAGGAAATCTGAATAAAGTATAGATGTTAGTTAATAATAATGTATCAATTTTGATTCATTAAATGTAACAAATGTACAGTACTAATGTGAGATGTTAGTTATGGGGCAAACTAGATGGGGAATATATGGGAACTCTGTACTATCTTTGTAATTTTTCTTTAAATCTAAAACTGCCTAAAAATAAAGGCTTTTTTTTTTTTTTTTAATTTATTAAGAAGAAAAAACAAGCAAGAATAATAGAAGAGATTTCCAAGGGTCACCTGGAGGGCTCAGTCAGTTAAGCATCTGACTCTTGATTTCAGCTTAAGTCATAATCTCAGTCAGGGTCACGGGATTGAGCCTGGTGTCAGGCTTCGTGCTCAGCGGGGAGTCTGCTTCTCTCTCTCTGCCCCTCGCCCTGCTCCTGCTTTCTCTGTCTCTCTCTGAAAGAAAGAAAGGAAGGAAGGAAGGAAGGAAGGAAGGAAGGAAGGAAGGAAAGAAAGAAAGAAAGAAAGAAAAAGAAAGAAAGAAAGAAAGAAAGAAAGAAAGAAAGAAAGAAAGAAAGAAAGAAAGAAAGAAAGAAAAAGAAAGAAAGAAAGGAGGGCGCCTGGGTGGCTCAGTTGGTTAAGCGACTGCCTTCGGCTCAGGTCATGATCCTGGAGTCCCTGGATCGAGTCCCGCATCGGGCTCCCTGCTCGGCAGGGAGCCTGCTTCTCCCTCTGACCCTCCCCCCCTCTCATGTGCTCTCTCTCTCTCATTCTCTCTGTCTCAAATAAATAAAATCTTTAAAAAAAAAAAAAAAAAGAAAGAAAGAAAGGAGAAGAGAAGAGAAGAGAAGAGAAGAGAAGAGAAGAGAAGAAAAGAAGAACTACCCCAGTGGAGTATACAATTAATTGACAAATTGTAGAGATAACAATGGCTCTGGAAGTTTGGAGGGAGAGAAACGACTTCAGACTATAGCTGCTAACAGATGCTTTATGGAAACATGGAAACTGAAATGTCTCTTAAAGATTGATAAGATGTTTACAAATCCAAGTTGGACTAACTTTAATGAGTACAGTTGACCCTTGAATGTCATGGGTTTCAACTGTGCAGGTCCACTTATATGCGGGTTTTTTTTATATATAAAAACAGTACAATACTGTAAATGTATTTTCTCTTCCTTATTTTTTTTTTAAAGATTTTATTTATTCATTTGAGACACAGAGATACAGAGAGAGAGAGAGAAAGCATGAGCAGGGAGAGAGGCAGAGGGAGAGGGAGAAGCAGGCTCCTCCCTGAGCCAGGAGCCCGATGTGGGGCTCGATCCCAGGACCCTGGGATCATGACCTGAGCTGAAGGCAGACGCTTAACCATCTGAGCCACCCAGGTGCCCCTATTTTCTCTTCCTTATGATTTTCTTAGTAACATTTCCTTTTCTTTAGCTTAGTTTATTGTAAGAGTACAGTATATAATACATTTAACATAGAAAATACGTGTTAATGGATGGTCTACGTTATCAGTAAGGCTTCCAGTCAACCATAAGCTATTAGCAGTTAAGTGTTTGGGGAAATGAAAATTATATGTGGATTTTTGACTGAGCTAGGCCAGTCAGCACCCCTAACCCCTACATTGTTCAAGGGTCAACTGTAATTGTAATACCTGGATTAACTAACTGATGAATTGTTCTCTAGGTCCAAAACTAAACTTAGAATTATTAATAATAGTTAGTAATATATAAGTACTGATGGTACTCTATAAATCTTAAGGCCAGCCTCTGAATACAAAGGGAATTTCCTTATTTTTATTCTTTCTTAAACATTTTTGAATAAAAAACTTTTTTTTTTAGAGCACCTGGGTGGCTCAGTTGGTTAAGCATCCGACGCTTGATTTTGGCTCAGCTCATGATCTCAGGGTCATGAGATCAAGCCTGCATCAGGCTCTGTGCTAAGCGCTGAGCTTGGAGACTGCCTAAGATTGTTTCTCCCTCTACAACTCCCCTACCTCCATAAATAAATAAATAAATAAATAAATAAATAAATAAATAAATAAATAAAATTTTTTGACAAAACAAACAAGAACATGTAAAAAAACTCTTTGACCAACCTCAACCTAGACTATTCCAGAAGCAGAAGAGCAACATCTACTTCTTCAAATAGTGATTAGTAATGAAACTAATTCAGAATAATTAAAAGAAAAAATATGAGACCCCTGAGAGCTTGAGTATCTTTGCATCTGCAGTGTCCAGCATAATACTCACTTCTCCTGGTTCAACTCTAATCTTTCTGACCCCTTTTTCTCAATCTCTTTTACTGCATCTTCATCCATGTGCTCATTAGGAATCAAAACAGTTATGAACAGGTTTGGAGAACTCTATGAAAATATGTGCTGCACTCTAGCACTACATTAAAAAATACAGAGGAAATTGATGGCTTCCTAGTAAAATATAATTTGCCAAAATTGATCCAAGAAAAGGAAGAAAATCTAAGCAGATCAATACCCATCGAAGAGATTAGAAGAGTAATTTAAATCTAACATTTGAAAAAGCAACAGGCCCAGGTGGCTCTGTGACTGTGTTCTATCTATCCTTTAATGCAGTGCTATTCAAGTAGCCAGTCAGGGAACCGTTTATTACCAGCCTGCCAAGAGGTAAAGAGCTTACACTAGAACATAAATCAACATATTGCTTCCTTCAGAAAGTCTTGCTTAAAAAAAAAAAACAAACAGCTTATTTTATTAATGGTGTCCTGAACCGACCCCTTTGGATTTAGTAAGTCAACCTGAGGGTCTCAGAAAATATCAGAGAAGAGAATCTTTGGAGAAAAATGAACTTTCATGTATTGGGATATTTCTTTTCTTTTTCAAGGTTTTATTTATTTATTTGAGAGAGAGAGAAAGCACAAGCAGGGGAAGGGGCAGAAGGAGAGGGAGATGCAGGCTCCCCACTAAGCAGGGAGCCTGATGTGGGACTCGACCCCAGAAGCCTGGAATCAAGACCTGAGCTGAAGGCAGAAGCTTAACCCACTGAGCCACCCAGGTGCCCCGCGATATGTATTTTCAAATAAATATTTGAGTATTAATTATGTTGTGGCCCTATTATACCCTAAGCTGATGAGATAGATGTGTGTCTCAGTTTGTTTTGTATTACTGTTGTTATAGGTTGGGGGGAAGAATATTTTTTTAAAACACCTTTAATTTAGGGTGCCTAGGTGGCTCAGTTGGTCTGTGTGCCTTCAGCTCAGGTCATGATCCTGTGGTCCTGGGATGATCCTGGGCTCCTGGCTCAGCAGGGAGTCTGCTTATCCCTCCCCCTCTAACCCTCCCCGCTGCTCATGCTCTTGCACTCTCTCTCACTCTCAAATGAATAAATAAAAAAATCTTTTAAAAACATAAATAAATAAAACACCTTTAATTTACACATCCAGAGTCAAGCACTCTGGGATATACAGTTTCGGAAAATTTTCTTATGTAAATGCACAAATGCAGATATGGGACAGTTAGTATCCTCAAAATTAAATAGTATACAAACTATTTTGTAATCTGCTTTTTTTCACTTAAAAAAGGTGAATGATTTTCCATGTCAAAATCGACCTATATCATTTATAATAACTGAATTATATTCCACTGGCTGGATGTAGTATAACTTTTTCAATCAGTTCCATGTTAATGAATAATTTGAGTATCTTCAATTTTAAAATATCATAAATATCATAATAGATAACAACTATATGTCCATTCTTTGTGCCACTACCCTCATTATCTCTTCCAGAACTGTCGCAATGGCTTCATAAATAATATTTTTTCTGGCAAAAAAAGCGAAAGAGAGAAAGTCAGCTGAACTAAACAATATATTTAGTGACAAAGTTGATTTATATTTTCATGTCTGTAGATCACAGTTTGAGTAGTGTTGCTCTAGTAAGTGTATAATTTCTATGTTATTTAAACTATTTTAGCTCTCATTAGGACAAAAAAAACCCCTACAAATCCCTAAAACACTTTATGAAGTTATCATAATTTTAAAATCCAGTTAAGATACTAAAAAAAAAGAAGGACAAAAGAAAGGGGAGCAGAGAACAGGAAGAGAGAAACTCCAGGTACTGGAGATCTAGAGGGGAACGAGGCAGAGCACTTCTATTCTAGTGGAAGGAGATTGGCCCTAGCATAAAAACAAAGCACTGACAAGAGCTGTGAAGAAAATAAAATAGGGCAACATGGTGGAGAGTTACAAGAGTGGGGAGAATCTGCTTTAACTTCTGTAACAGAAACTTTTTTGATTCTCTGCAAATTTACCACCCTCGGGGCACCTGGATGGCTCAGTTGGTTGGGCTACCGACTCTTGGTTTCTGCTGGGGTCATGGTCATCGGATGGAGCCCTCTGTTGGGCTCCATGCTTGGTATGGAGTCTGCTCGGGATTTTCTCCCTCTCCGTCTGCCCCTCACCCCCCCACAATTTTTTTTTTTTTAATTTACCTCCCTCTTCTCATCCCCTTGCTGTTAGTCCACAGCTCACCACTGAGGCCCTTTAGCACAAGGACAGGCTTATCCCTCTTCCTAACACAGGATAGATGCTCAAAAAATGCTTATTGAATTGCACAAAGGCTCTCATCTGATCCTAACTGTAACACAGAAGTAACCATTAGTGTCTCCTGTTTTATCAAGGAGGATACTGCTTCAGGGTGTTTGTGTGAATTGCCATGGTGGTTCCACTAATATGGGAGCTGGGATGCTAACCTGGGTCTTTCCCACACCAAAATGCCATCTTTAGAAATACTGTTGTTGAGGAAGGCAAATCTAAGGAGGGGCAAGGGGAAGGGCGGGCCACAAGCAATCAGTGGCTTTAACCAATGAATACCTTTCCCTCCTTTTTGGAAGCCAATGGCAAGCCTGGTTTAATATGGTTAAAGCAATTCTAGAATGAACAAGCAGAAAAGAAACAACTAGAGGGAGGTTGCTTCCCAGAATAAGATTTTATTAGAACAAAATCCCAAATTCAGGCTGACCTGACACTGTGGGGCAGCCCCAGGACATTTCCTGGAGAATAAACCAAACTCCTCTCTATTTCCCGCTCCCCACCGAGATGGCAAATACTGGAGATAAGGTGTCACAGATCCAAGATCCTCCCAATGTCTCCTCACTTTTGCCTGGGCTTTGAACCGTTGAGTCTCTTCCCCAGCCCTACCAGGGAAAGACAAACAGCCGCTGTTGAAAATGTGCGTGGAGTTGGCACAAGTGTTGAAGACTGCAGAGAGCCTCCTTGGACAGCCTCCAGCACCAGAAGTAAACTGCCCTGGGCTTTCTACACAAGCACATTCTCACATCTTATAATGGTATCACAGCTAGGGTGTAATCTTCTAAGTGTCAGAAAACTTAAGCACTTCACAAGTTCTTTCAAGTAAAGTGTCTCTGGGTGTCTATTGACACCTTTTCCACTTTCCTCATCCCTAGCCCCTCCAGCTTTAAAACCTTCCCTAGGGGACAAACATATTCCTCTAAGCACTCCCTTCTTCAATTCCCATCTACAAGTCCTCCTTGGAAGGCCAAGATCAATCGGTCAATTGGATGGTATTGATTCTCTAAGTGCTTTCCTTAGTTTTTCTTGATTAATTTTTTGAATAGATGATTTATGTACATTCTAAAAATTGCACAACACTAAAAGGTATATAGTGAAATATGTCTCCCTTTTATGTTGATACCCATCTGTTACAGATTCAGAAATGCCCTGTGTGTATTCAAGCTCTTTCTTTTTTTTTTCTTTTACACAAATGGTAACATAATACTCTGTTTTTCACCTAAGTATCTAGGAGATTGGTCCACGTCTATTCAGGTGGATCTGTCTAAAAGTTTTTGTGGCTGGAGAGTGTTGCATTTTGTGGACGGACTAGCTGGGGTTGAGATCTGGGCCTCTTCCCAAACCATGACTTCAGATAATATATCCCACTGTCTTGTAGTCTTGCAGTAGATTTATGAGTAAAACCCTAGGACAAAAATGCTTGACTGGAAACGTATAATCAAACAATTGCCGATTATGAAAAGCTCAAGGAGACAGCTCTCGTGAAAGAGTATGCTCTCCTAGCATTTTATATGGACCTCCATTCAGCTAAGGCAGGGGCCCCCACCTCCTTAGTTTTGGAGCTTATAGGCACTTACGCCCAGGGAAAGGGGAGCAAGTTATCCAGGTGGGGAATTAAATGTGTTCCACTAACCGAGAAATTTGTCTCAATTTTTACCTGTATCAAGGAAATAATTGTTTCCAGTGATCATGAATTTCCTTTAAGCTCTTGACCTTTTGTTCCCTTGTGGCGAGGAAGAGGCAGTCAAGGGTTAGGGAAAAGTGGGATCAAATGAAGATGTGAGGAGGAGGGCTCCCAGGCAGGAGGGCTGCCAGCGCTGAGGTGAAGGGGGATGGGAAAGTGGAGAGGAGAGACTCTAAGTGCAGACAGATTCCAGATGGTGTAGCAAGCAAGCCGGATGGACGGGTACTGCCACACCCCCATCCTAAGGCCGCTTTCACTTCACCTGTTGGTCCTGAAGCTGCCTGACCTGCCCTTTGCCCTCAGGGGTTCCCAGGACTGAAAGGCATTTCTCCAAGTCCTGCCTAAGGGAAAGCCCTGGTTTTCTAACGCCAGGGGTGGCCTGAATGTTACCCTAAGGAAAGGAGAGACTAGGTTGCCTGTTCCTCATTCTGGGCCAAGTAAGAAGGGCCGTGCTGTTGCCTCTCCCACCATCCCATCCAGTAAAATCCACGGGAAAAACCTTATCATACTGTCTGTGATTTACTTTAAGATAAAGCAGTCTAGGGAGTGAGACGTTATGTGTGTTGGTTTTGATCTATACCCTTACAGATGGTTAGTTACTGTCTTTAATCCAGTGGTCGTGTTCTTTGCCTCATCGGCAGCATCTAAGGATGTTGCTCTTCCTTCCTCCTTGGAATACTTTCAGGACCACAGGCTCCCTGGGGTCGCCTGCTGCCTTCCATGCTGTTCTTTTTCAGCCTCCTTTGCTGTCTCCTCCTCATCACCCTGACCTGTAGGTGTCTAAGGGACCTAAGGATCACTCCTCAAACCTCATCTCCTTTCTGTCTCTTCTCACTCTGTTGTCTCACTGCTTTAAATATTATCTCTATGCGGATGACTCCCAGATTTTTCTACCCAGGCAGGACCTCTCCTCTGAACTCAAAACCCTTCTACTTGCCCACTTGACAGATCCAATATTTCACCGACTTCTCAAAACCAACATGATTGGCCCCTCAAAACCTTTCTCTCATTTTCTTCCCCATTTCAGTAAATGGCTACTCCTCTTTAAAAGTTTTGGCTTTGGCAATAATAATAATAATAATAATAATAATAATAATAATAATAAACAATGTGACCCTGGAGAGTCATTCTTCCCTCCCATCTTTCCACACTTCCCATCTCTGGATCAGCCTGAAAACCAGTCATTACAATGACCTATGAGGCTAGCAACTGGGTGTGTGACTGAATTTAGTCCTGTTCCAGACTTGAGAGTGAAGTAATGGGGAATTAGGGATTTATATCCCCCATGAGCTTCTCATTTTGGAGGCTACAAATGTTTGCCAAAAGAGTCCAATCATTGAAAGACCAGATGGGCTTAGGTCAGTCCCAATAGCCTATTCCCTCTCAATTCATTTCTTCAACAGCTATTTGCCAAGGAGTTAAGTCTGTGCCAGACTGCATTCTAGGTGTCTGGGATATAGCTCCAAACAAAATAGGCAAAAGCCTCCCCTCTCTTGGAACTTACATTCCACTGGGTAAACAGATGGCAAACAAAATATCAACAAGTAAGTTACATAGTATTAAGGTTTTAAGACTCTGCTGAGAAAACTAAGGCTGGGAAGAGGGATAGAGAATATTTAGGAGAGAAAGGGGTTCTGTGTTCAGTGTTGGATAGGATGTCCAGGGATGGTTGCATTGAGCAAGTGACATTTGAAGAAAGACGTGAGGAGTGAGCCAGCAGTGTCCGGGGCAGTGGGTGCTGGGCATGGGGAACTGCAAAGGCAATGATACGCCCTCCTCACTCCTGCCCTCCAGGGTTGCCTGCCCTGCTCCTGTTAGTGGCACAGGAAGCAAGGAGGAGGGTGTGCCTGCAATGGAATCAACGAGGGCAGGAGGAGGAGAGGAGATCAGAAAGAGAGCCAGTCTGGCTCTGGCCACTGAAAAGGCTTACAAACTGTAGCAATCCCCAGAGCAATAAATACTCCCAGCACCCACATTCTGGTCTCTAAATTCAACTTGTCACTGAAGGGAACCAGGGCTTTAGATAATCACTGATCCCAGAGCTGGGGCAAGAAATGGACATTTTGTCATACCAGAAAGCAAAGAAGCTTTCAAAGACAATGGGTTGTATCCAAAAGATTAGGTTAGGAGCCAGTGTAAAGAGACTCCCCAAGTTCAAGGACGGATAATTTGAGTATGTGCAGTGGATTTAAGTGCATCAAATATGTTAAAATCCATGAGTTTATAATTATACCAAGAAAAAAAAAAAAACCCTCATAGGTCACCTTTACAGGTTGCTAGGGAACCAACTCATTACTCTGAAAACTGGTTTAAAAAGGGAAAGAATCGAGCATTTGTCTTGTCTTTTCTATATGAACTGTATCTCAGGATAGCTAAATTGTTGTTGAGGAAAAATTCTTCTTTTAGAAGCACTCCACCTAATAGATGAAGGAGAAATGGTAGAACTAGGGTACCATAATTTTGCAATCCCTAATGAAATAATATATCTGTGATGACCTCAGTGGCTGTTAAAAACTATCAGGGGAGGGGCACCTGGCTGGCTCAGTGGGTAGAGCACGTGGCTCTGGATCTCTGGGTCGTGAGTTTGAGTCCCACATTGCGTGTAGAGCCTACTTAAAAAAAAAAAAACCTATCGGGGGAAAAGCTTATGAGGAACTTCTATAAAAATTGTATTATTTTTTATTTTTAAATTATTTTAAATTGTTTTTATTTTTTAATTTTATTTTTATTTCTTTTTTTTATTTCTTTTTAATTTTAGCTTATGGAAGACTAAATGAATGGATCAAGCTGTCAATGTCTCAATCCATTAATCAATCTTAACATTACAAAAGAGGAGACAATCAGACATCATGTGTTCTTGATGTGATGCAATAGGAAGTTCACAGAACCATCTATGAAGAATCCTTGTCAAAAAATGGAAACTGAATTTTTTAAAAGATTTTTTTTTTGAGATTTATTTATTTATTTGAGAGAGAGAGAGAGAGTTGGGGGGAGGGGCAGGGGGGAGGGAGAGAGAGAAACTCAAGCAGACTCCCTGATGAGCTCTGAACCCAATGTGGGGCTTGATCTCACAACCCTGGGATCACCACCTGAGCCAAAACCAGGAGTTGAACGCTTAACCCACTGAGCCACCTAGGCATCCCTACGATTTTTATTTTTAAGTAATCTCCACACATAACATGGAGCTCGAATGTATGATCTTGAGATCAAGAGTCGCATGCTGTACCAACTGAGCCAGCCAGACACCAATGGAACCTTAATTACTCAAGATCTAACTGATACTTTTCAGGAAATACAGGGCTTAGGGAAATATATTGGATGATACCAAAGGGATACAATCAGCAAAATGCAGAATGTGGGAAACTCTATGGGACAAATGACACAGTTTCTCCAAAAATACATTATAAGGAAAAAGAAAAGATGGCAAGGGAGCCCTTAAATTAAAAGAGACCCTAGAAGATACAGTAACCAACTGCAACGTGTGGGTCGTATTTGGATACTAACCTAAAAAAAAAAAAAAAAAACCTGTAAAAAATTATTAGAAAATTGGGGAAATTTGAACACTGATTAAATATTTAATAATATTTTTAAAATCTTAAAGGTATGATAACAACATTATGGTTTCTTTAAAGTCCCTATCTTTTAGAGACGCAATACTAAATGATATAATACTAAATATATACTAAAATGATAATACTAAAATGCATGGATGAAATTATATGAAGTCTGGGACTTATCTCAATATAACCCAGTGGGGTAAAAGCAAGGAGAATGGGTGAAAGGGAGTTTCCATATGTTGATAATTGTTGAAGCTTGGTGATGGTCTTTTACTCTATTTTCTCTGTTTTGTGTATGTTTGAAATGTTTCATAATATAAAGTTTAAAAAGAGAGTGTGTTGGGGGGGATACTCACGTACATAGGAGTCATTAAGAAAGATTTTCTATGACAATTGGGAATAATAATCCCTATTTTCTAACTATAAGGCCAACAAATAAGTCATCCTTTGCACAGTTTCTCCTTTAGTAACCAATAACTTACAGGAGACCCTAAAGAACTATTTTAGGGAAGATACACTTCTTTTCATGAATAAAAGGGCTTAGCTTAAATGTGATTAGTTGAGGTGTGGGTAGACTCTTCAGGTACCTCAGCAATGACCAGGGCCAGTGCTTGGGTGGAGGATGAAACCACAAGAGAAGCATAGAATGCTTCTGTGCCACCGTCCTACTGTCTCTCTCAGGTCTTCCTGCCTCTTTCCTACTGCTTTGCCACTCCCAGGAGCAGGGCTACTTTGTCCAGCTGAGCAGGCTGTGCACTGCACAACTCCAGGGATATAGAAAGCCTGTATGAATAGTGCCCCTGGACTTACGCAGCATGAAAGCCCTTAGCAGGAGCCTGGTCACCTCATGCCATCTCTGACTTTGGACTCCTTAGTCTTAACCAGGGCTATTTCCTCAGGACCCTGCTTTCAATCTCTGCTAAGGTCAATGGGTAATAATGGTGTAAATCATATTAGTTTTTTAAATGGGTATTTTTCTAGTATTTCTACTAGCATCTTTCTCCCAATAATAATATTCCCATATGTATTAGTCAAGATACGCTTTCAACTCCCAGATCTCAGTAGTTGAACAAAATAAAGGTTTGTTTCTTGCTTCCATCATAGTCCAGTATGAGGGTGGGGGAGAAAGGGATCTGCCTCTTGCTCTTTCAGGCTCCATCCTCTGTCATCACCTCCTTCCCTGGGTCTACTGCAAGGGAACCAAAGTGTGAAAAGGCATCTCCATCTGAATGGCCTCTGACTGGAGCTGGTGAAGATCACCTTGACTCACATTCCATCAGCAAGAACAAGTTAAGGAGCAGAGTGCCAAGGAAGGCCGTGCTGATGTTTAAGAATAACCAGCTAGTCTCAGCTACACCATGTGAGGTAGCAATGCCTTAGTCCAGTTAAATTAACAAGCCTCCACTGCAGAATGCTAATGCTGACCGTAGAAGTCCCTGGCCCCTCAGAGAAGTGAGGGAGAGGGAGATTTCTGGTAGGACACTTTTCTGGTGCTTTTAAAACTCTGCAGCTATCTCCTTACTCCACCTGCCAGGTGGTAATTGCTCTTTCAGAACAGGAAGACTTGGAGAGGGAAGTATTCAGTTATATTCCTTTTACTAGCCAGGGGCTCAGGGGTTTTTAATTTGAGGGAGGGGGTCCACGATGTTCTTCAAGAGATTGGTGATTCCCTGAAAACCCTATGTAAAATTTGTGTTCGGGCACAATTTTCTGGGAAGAGGGCCCATAGTTTGGCACATAGAAAGCATTCGATAAAGATTCCTTCTAAAAATTCACAAAGGTGGGGCGCCTGGGTGGCTCCATCATTAAGCGTCTGCCTTCGGCTCAGGTCATGATCCCGGGTTCCTGGGATCGAGCCCCACATTAGGCTCCCTGCTCAGCGGGAAGCCTGCTTCTCCCTCTCCCACTCCCCCTGCTTGTGTTCCCTCTCTCACTGTGTCTCTGTCAAATAAATAAATAAAATCTTTTAAATAAATAAATGAATGAATGAATAAATAAATAAATAAAAACTCACAAAGGTGTCTGCACTACTTAGTGCTCTCCAGAGAAACGGAACCAATAGGATGTGTGTGTGTACACACACACACACACACACACACACACACACACAGATTTTAAGGAAATGGCTTACGCAGGTCCAAAATCTGCAAGGTGAGCTGGCTGTCTGGAGACCTAAGAAGAGCCAATGCTGTAGTTCAAGTCCAAAGGCTCTTAGGCTGGAAAATTCCCTCGTGCTTGGGAGAGGTCAGTCTTTTGTTCTATTCAGACCTTCAACTGATTGGATGAGGCTCACCTGCATTATGGAGGGCAATCTGTTTTACTCAAAGTCCACTTATTTAAATGTTAATCTCACTCAAAAACACCCTCACAGAAATATCCAGAATAACATTTGAGCATATATCTGGGCACCATGGCCGAGCCAGGTTGATGAATAAAATTAACCATCACAGGAATCCTGACCGAACAAAAGGTAGAGATTAGGAACTACATCTAAGAAATTTCCACCAGCCTCCTTCGTTCTTGTTAGTCAGGTTCTGCACTCACCCAGTTTCTGTGCCTGGCCCTAGAATAGCTTACTTATTTTGGTGACATGTAGGAAATCTGCCTAACAACTCCCTTCTAGCAACTTCCATCTATTCCACACTGAAAGAATTGGGGCGGGAATTCCCAATTCGGTTTTAGTAAATGTTAAATAATGTTTAAAAAAAGCATTACTTTTTCTCCTGGAAAAAAAGAAAGTTTTGACAAAATCTCCAGAAATGTTGCTTCATCAAAGCATTTTAGCTTTCCCACACTGTATGTGTCACCGATAGTATATAATGGGCTAAGGTATATATCTTTACTGTTTATATCTTACAACCCTGCCTCTAATCATTTCTCTTGAATAAATCCTCCAGCCAAATGAAGTCCTTGAAATCACAGATTATACTTTATCCCTTTGCAATTCTCTAGAGTGTTGAAAATGTGGCTGGCTCAGGCAAGAGCGCTGATTAACTGGTGTGTTGTCACATTCTGTTTTATTTGACTCTGCTAACATTAAGCCACCAGCTAGCCCCGGTATGAAAAAGAGCCCAGATTTATCTTTCAGGGTTGTCACCTAACTTCCACATCTCTACCTTGCTTCTGCACACAGAGCGTCACATAAAGAAAACTGAGGCAGCATTGGGGCAAGAGACTTCTGACTTTGTCACTATTTCTTAGCCTAGGTAAAGTCTGGTGATTTAATGCAGGTATTTTCTCCCACCCTCCTTGCCCTAACTTAATTTTCATCTGAAGGATGGAATGAGTTCTGTCTGTGAGGAAAGGGCCCCTTCTACCCCTACTTGTGCTCTAATACAACACGGGTTGAGACTTCCCTTCCTTGCCCTGGGGAAGAAGGGATGTTCTGTTTTATACAGTACTGAGGGACCTGGATGGGGCAACACTGCTCTATTAATATAAAATGAGATTATTCACCAGCTGTTGTTTCACTGCTTTCAAGCAGAGCCATTGAAACATTTGCAAAATAGCAAAGTGTTCCGGATGGGAGGGGCCATTGTTCTCAATCCAGACCACCCAGTGGGCACCTCAGGTAATGGGCTTTGCACCTGACCCGAGTAGAAACTTAACAAGACATCAAGGGTCTTGCACGATCAGTCTGTGCCTTTGGCAAACCACAGCAGGCACCCTCATTGTCCTCCCCAATCATTTCCTTTTCCCCATTATTTTTCCCCTCCTGTTGCACA
Source organism: Halichoerus grypus (assembly GCF_964656455.1). Taxonomy (NCBI): domain Eukaryota; kingdom Metazoa; phylum Chordata; class Mammalia; order Carnivora; family Phocidae; genus Halichoerus; species Halichoerus grypus. Next base: position 58,920,623 of record NC_135715.1, on the reverse strand, counting down.
ACCAGAGATCTCTCCAAGAATCTATTCAAAAGGAGTTCTTAGATTAAATTAAAGTAAAAACAAATCCAGTTAGAAGATAGCAAATGCTGCCTTGATATAAAGTTTGTCTTCTAGAACCCACAACATGACCTACTTCTGTTTGATTTTCATGGACTCATAGAACATTATCCAAGATGGGCGGGAGAATGCCAGGGAAAGGTATCTATCGGGAGCAGCACCCTCCTCAAATTTTCAGTGCATCAAACCACCTGGGGGATCCTGGTGGATGGGGAGGGGCTGGAGGAAGGGCCCAAGAATCTGCATTTCTGAAAAACAATAAGGGGATGGACAACTCTTTGAGCAGCAAGGGTCTAGATTCAATGTTGTTCAACCATTTCCATTTTGGAGCGTATTTGTAAATTTGCCCAAGTTATAGAAAATACAGTCTGAACAGATGATCGAAGTGGCAAAATTGTTCTCCTTAAAGCTGAATTCCTTAATAAATGCTTTGTTACAGAAATATATGTGAGAATAGAGCATTGTATAATATCCATTTAAAAAAAAATGATTCTCCTCTCCTTCCTACTGATGGATCATTCAACCTTCATCACTACTTTTGCTGATTTTCTACAGGACACCTACTCTCTACGTGGATCCAGTGTACCAACCTGTAACTACCTCTCCTATGAGATGTGTTCTCTGGGAGTGAAGTTTCTAGAAGGCACTTTGGCCTTGTGGCAGGGAGGGTGTGAATCGAGCTCTGCCAGTGAGGAACTGAGAGCCCTTGGACAAGTTGCTTAACCTCCCTCATCCTTAGTTTCTGCACCTAAAAGAGTGGGGGGAGAGTAAAAAATTATTTTTGAATTTTTAACTGGGAAAATAGAACTATGTCCCTTACAGGATTACTGTAAGCTTTAAACAAGATAATGTATGCAAATTACCAACTACATTCATGAAGTAACGTACATAAGCCATGTGAAGTGCTCCATAAACCAATCTTCAGAACAAACAAAACCCTGAAATTGATATTCAGGATTGCTAAAATGTTTTCTGGTAAACCATTTTGAAAGGAAATCTTTCCAAAACATTTCTCAGCCCCACCTTGGATAACGGTGTATATACCTAATCCAGTTTAGGTCTTTTCTTATGACTCAGAGTCCTTATTTTGAACACGAGTGACTGCACTGTCCTGAAACACAGGATGACCTCAGTCAGGGGGATGATGATCTCGGGCTTTCTAACATCCATCCTCCCCGCCCCTCGCCCCCCTGGTTCCCCCACAGCCTCTGTGCACACTTCCATAACAGCACTTAACCACACAGAGCCAAAAATATGTGTTTACCTCCTTTCTCAGGGCAAGGGCCAGGTCCTGAATAAATGCTTGTTGTTGAATGAAGATCTCCCCAGGCCCCACTTAAAGGGTTGGATGTCAGGAACTCAGAAGCACGGCTTGTGTTCATTCATTCAGACGCTTTAAAATGCCTCCGTATACTCAGCCAAGGGCTAAAAGCACTGCTCTATTTTATCTTTTAGAGATAGCCGAGAACCGAAATTACATTCCTCCTTAGAACCTTGTGATGGTTTTCAATTACTGCCGGGCCCAGAACGTACTACCCTTCTGGTCAATTGCAGCCCCTCTGGTCTTCTTTGGTGCTTTGTTCTGCTTTCACTGGCAGCAAGGACATTGGAGCCAGACAACCCTGGGTTCAAACTCTGATCTACAATTTGATAGCTGTTTGACTTTGGGTGAGTCACTTAAACTCTCTGCTCCGTTTCCACATCTGTAAAATGAGGTAATAGCCCTCAGTCTGCAAAATTGTTGTGTGTATGGAGATGGCGGTAAAGAAATTCCGAGTCGGCCTCTGAGGGAAGAGTTTTCATAACCTGTGCTTTGATAATCCCACTAGGGTTAGGGGCAGGGGTCGGGCTCTAAGAAGCCTCTCTGAGCAGTACTAGATGGCTGTGAACTAGACTTGCAGAGAGCATGGCCTGTTAAGAAGCAGGCAGCTTTTGGGGCACCTGGGTGACTCAGTCAGTTAAGCATCTGCCTTCGGCTCAGGTCATGATCCCGGGGTCCTGGGATAGAGCCCCACATCGGGCTCCTTGCTCAGTGGGGAGCCTGCTTCTCCCTTTCCTGCCGCTCCCCCTGCTTGTGCTCTCTCTCTCTCTTGCTCAAATAAATAAATAAAATCTTCAAAAAAAAAAAAGAATCAGGCAGCTTTCTTTGCAGAGTACAGAAGTGAGCAAGATGCCAAGCTGCTCTGTATGGCTGAGACTGGTGGCTCCTTGTCAACAACCCTTCTCTCCCCACCCTTCATCCTTGCTGTCACAACCTACTTTCCAAATCTCGAGAATAAAGATGCCAATATTGGCTTGTATTATTAAGGCACAAGTATGAATTTATTTTTTTTAAAGACTTTATTTATTTATTTGACAGAGACACAGCAGGAGAGGGAACACAAGCAGGAGGAGTGGGAGAGGGAGAAGCAGACTCCCCACTGAGCAGGGAGCCCGACGTGGGGCTCGATCCCAGGACCCCGGGATCATGACCTGAGCCAAAGGCAGACGCTTAAAGACTGAGCCACCCAGGCGCCCCAAGGCACAAGTGTGAATTTAAAGATAAATCTTCTGAAATATTTCTGGGAAACGTTTTCCTTTCTGATGCGTGTGTGTGTGTGGTGGGGGGGGGAGTTGGGTGGGCGAGGAGAAATGCTCCTCTTCTTATCTTTAGATGTAGTTACCTGCAGATATAATTCCTAGAGCTATGGCAGCCATCTTGTAACCATGAGGGACATCTCTGAGGATGAAAACCTAAAGGCTGTGGATGACAAAGAGGGAAAGGCAGAAAGCACCTGAGTTGAGTGCATGATGACATCATTGTGCCTCTGAATTAACCAAGCCTGAAAATGATATCTCCAGAGATAATAAACCTACTGTTTAAGTCATATTTAGTTACGTATTCTGTTACCTGTTTCTTTATTATACACTCAGCATAAAATTGAAGAGGCTAAACCTTGGAGGTAGGAGGAGGCTTGATGATAGCACAGAGAAAAGTCACTTCTGTTGAGTATTTTAACTTTTATTGGATGTGCAGTGTAAACCTCTGCCCCACTCTGGGAAGGCTTCAGTAATTTCCACAGTTTCTTACAAATACTTTTGGTGCTGGTGGATTGTTCTGGAGGATTTGAACAAAAGTTGAGATCTACATCAAGAATGGTACCTGATGAAAACAGAGACACACCTGGGAATGGCAGTACTTCTAGGTTATGTAAGGATTAGAGATCATATCTGTCAGGCATCTAGAATGATGCCTAGAATAATATAGGACATATGCCATAAAGGATAAATACTATTATTATTTTATATTAGCATTATATTATTTTATATTAACAGTATTATTATCTCAGCTCCTGACTGGTAGCCAGCAAGGAGGTGGAAATTAGAGGCTCATGGGTAGGGCTGTACCTGGGGGCAGACCCAGTAGTAGACTTTGAGAAGAAGCTCTGTGATGAAGGCTGTATGAAGACAGCACGGAGCCACGCCGTTGGTGCCAGGAAAGTCCAGCAGAGCTTCTGTGATCCTGCAGATGGAGCAAAGGTCTGGATCCAGGGGCTGGAGGGACAGGGAAACGGGAGGTTGTTGTTCCATGGGTATAGAGTTTCAGTTATACAAGATGGAGAAGTTCGGGAGATCTGTTGTACAACAATGTGCGTGTAACGCTACTGTCCTGTAGACTTAAAAATGGCTCAGATGGTAAATTTTATGTTATGTGTTTCTTACTACAATTAAGAAAAGGAAAAAAGCTAGATCCCAGTTACTAGAACAAAGGCCTACAATCCTAACAGGCTCAACAGAAGCCTGACTTGTTTGGGTGGGCCTTCCCGAATTTTCCCTGATTAGAAAAGGACTGGTCCCAGATCTCAGATTGAGACTAACATTCAACCTTCCATGTGGAAGTCCAGAGTTACAAACATTCTATCTGTATACATATGTGTGTGTGTGTGTCTCAGAAGTAGTATACATACTATATGTGTGTATGCACCTATACATATAAAATCTCCTTTCTCTGTTTATGTGTGTACATGTATCTCCTTATCTTATTTAACCTCTCTTTAAAGGACCTTGAGTGCCAACCTAATTTACCCTGACAGCTAATGGGGAGCCCTCAAAGCCAGGGTCTTGCTTTGATCAGTGAGGTGTGACAGGACGGGCCATTGTGTTTATTTCCACCTACTGTCTTGCTCTCTTCCTTTCTGCCACAGGACAGGCATCTCAGATAGGAGTTACTTCTGCGGTCTTGGTCCCAGAATGTGAAAATACATGGAGAGCAGAAGCAGAGCCTTCTCTGATGTGATGGGGAACACGCAACATTGGTTGTTACAAGCCAACTCAGGGAGTCATTTGTTACTGTGGTAAAGCTGACTAATAAATCTGGGCAGTCGCCCACTGCCAACGCACAGGATCAGGAGAAATAATAAGTCATTGTTGTTTTAAGCTACTCCATTTTAGGGTCTTTGTAAGACAATAATGGATAACGGGGGCTTCCTGTAAAGAAGGGATGTCAACCTGAACCAAGGCAAGGTCGGATGAGAGGAGAAGATGAATTGAGAAATTTTAAAGGGGTGGTTTAGAACTCTTTCAATCACTAATGATAGAACTTAACCAAAAAGTGGAATTTATTGGTTTAAGGTGCTGAAAAGGATTCAGGACTGAAATGCTGTCACAGGGTTCAGTTTCTCTGCATCTCTTGGCTCTACCTTCCCTTGGCTGAGTGGGTTCCCTGGACTCTGTATGGTGGATTCCAGCAACCTTGGGGACAGCACCTCCTGGTTCATGTCTTCCCAATGTCAAGTCCAGTAGAAAGAACTTCTTTTCTGGTCATGCTACAAAAGTTTTGAGATCCACTCTGAATAGACTGGCTGAGGTCATACCCCTGAGAAAATCCCTTTGGTTAAGTGGGGATGGTGGTGATTGGAGAAGAGGTACATTGGTTATGGGTCCTTCTGTTGAAACTCAAACAGTTTTTTAAGAGGGAAATTTACTCATTCATATAACTAAAAAAAGAGAGAGAAAAATTCATGGACTGTCCCAACCTCAGGTGCAGTTTGATTTAGAGCTAAAAGAATGTCACCAGAATTCGTCTCTTGACTTTTCAAAATTATTGCCAGCTGAGACACTTCTTATGGGGGATTTTGAAAACCAAGGAGAAGTGGGTTTGTTGATGGTAACAGGCTCCAGTCACATGTGTGGGGTTCTTCCTTTTAATTGCTTTCTGCAAACAAACACAGCTATAAGATAATGGCCCTGTAAACAAACACAGCTTTTAAGATATTGGTCCTGGTGAATGGTCATAGGTTTGTGTTTAAGTTCATCATCGTTCCAACTGCCCACAGAGACAAGAGTGTAAAATGAATCCAGATTGCTTGAGCTTAGATCCTGGCTCTCACGCTGATTAGCTGGTGACCTTGGGCAAGTCATTTAACCACTCAATGTCTCAGTGTACTCCTCTGTAAAATGGGAAATGACATTATCTACCTACCTTAAAAGGTTGTTGTTAATAATACATGCAAATCACTTAGAACAGTGCTTAGAACATGTTAAGTGCTCAATCAGTGTTCATTATTATTCTCATGTCTACAGTAAACAAAGAATCATTTGTAGACATTTTTTCAGAATTATGACCATTTTAGATGGCAGGTGTTGGCTTGGTTTCGATTTATCTCTTGGCAGTGAGTAACTGGAATTGTATCTACTCATATTATGGGTCAGAACACACTCTGATAGCATTTTGCTATGTATTTTCACTGGCTTCCCATCAGTTACTGGACTGTATGTAGTCTTCCAAGAGAGATACCTCCGTTTTTTTGTACTACTTTGGTATGAAAGAAAACCTAAGTTCAATTAAAAGTCTAAAAAGGGAAGAAAACAAAGGTTTTTTTATAACTAGCATATATTTTGCAATCCAGCTTTGAATAGTGAGGGCAGAGTATTGTCCTCTATCTTTTTATCACCTCATTGTATAATCTTGCCTTTTTTTTTTTTTTTTTGAGGAGCTTAGAAAAACAGAAATTTCAAAGTAAGTGTGATGTTAGCAATTCGTATCATGATGAGTTGTAGGTTACTCATAGCTTCTCCTGGTTATTTTTGTTTGGGTTGTTTTGCGTACTTGGGGTTGATAGAACAATTGTTCTATGAGTCTGGAATTATCTTGGCTCTGGCTGCCCGCATTCCTAACTGCAATGTGTCCCTCTGTGAGAGTGGCAGGGATTAAGCTCTGTGGGCACATTATCCACAGCTTTCTCTCTCAGTTTTGGATGCTGTTACATAAGGTTCCATAATGACAGAAAGAGGGGAGAGTGGGTGGGGCTGGGGAGACACTTAGATAAGTTGAATTACTTTCAAAAGTGCTGGGATGTGTAACTTGCATGGGTTTTATCTCCAAGCTAATGGATGGTGGGGAGAGGGGTATGCATTTTGCCTTATTGCTCTGCAAGTCAGCCTTAGTTAGCCAATAGACTTCTTGTATAAATACAAACATTTGCTGGACATGTGCGTGAATTAAATTGCAAGGATGGCTTGGGAATCAGAAATCTTCTGGGTCACTATATAGCTTTAAATAGCTACCTGAGTCTAAGGTTTCTCTAGGGCAATTCAAGTTGGTTTTATCCTATAGAAGTTTGATATCCTAGATAAAGAAACAAAATAAGTGTGTTATTATGTTCTTGATTTTAATTCAATTTAATATTTTTGGGTAGCCAGCAAGATTTGAGTATTCATAGTATGAAGAAAATATTGGTGTCTAATTTCAGTCTCCAAAGTTTGAATTTTTGATCCCTAAACATTAATAATAGTAGTCTTATTAAGTAATTAAAATGTGCTGGGCATTGTACTGCTTACTTTAATGGTGTAGGTATTTGTATCTCTACAATTTAACTAACTGAAGCTTTGAAAGTTTAAGAAACTTACTGTGGTCACAAGTCTAGTGAAAACCAGTTATTTTTTTTTTCCTTAAGTAATCTCTAAGACCAAAATGGGGCTCAAACTCATGACCGGGAGATTGAGAGCTGCTTGCTCTACCAACTGAGCCAACCAGGCACCCCACAACTTTAGTGAAATATGGGAATTGAACACAGCTCTATCTGTTGCCAAATCTGTGTTCTTTCTAACGCAGTGCTGTCCCGTAGAACTTTCTGTGATAACATGTTCTATATTTCTATGGTCCAATATGGAAGCCACAATGTGGAAGCTACTGAGCATTTGAAGTGAGGCTAGTGTAACTGAGGAAATCAATTTTTAATTTTATTTAATTTTAATTAAAATTAAAATTTCATGGCCACATGTAGTGGTTGCACAGGACATCACATTATCTGGCCTATAAACATTCAAGCTACTGTGATCTCATGTGTAGTACATTTAGATATCAAAGACAGCAAATGTAAACAAGTAGTTGGAGGAAAAAAAAAATAACATTTTATCAAAATCAAAGTCATTTATTATTATTATTTAAAAATTTTTTATCTGAGTATAGTGGACCAAAACAAAGTCATTCAAATTGCAGTATTTAAAGGGAGGTAGACCTCAAAGTTAAATGACTCATAAAATTTAGTTACGAAAACTTCTTTTGGAAAATTTCTGCTGTACATTTTACTGGGTGATTATTAACATATTGGCAATGTTGATTATAAGGGGCATAGCAATTTGAAAAAAGGGAAAAAAATGTTCCTGGAACTGTACTCTTACTGCAAGATTCAGATCTCTAGGCATTTTCCAATCTAAGGAATCACAAATTCCTCAAGTAGCAGGGACAGAGGAGTATGTTTACAATCAAACTAACGAAACTTTTTTTTTAATTAAAGATTTTTTAAATTTATTTGAGAGAGAGAAAGCACAAGAGAGGGGAGGGTCAGAGGGAGAAGCAGATTCCCCACTGAGCAGGGAGCCCGATGTAGGACTCAATCCAGGGACTCCAGGATCATGACCTGAGCCAAAGGCAGACGCTTAACTAACTGAGCCATCCAGGCAGGCGCCCATAACCAAACTTTTTTGATTTCTACTTTCAGGTGTCTCCTGCCTCCAGTTATCTTGTTTTTCATAAATGGTTTTAGAGCTGAATATTTACAAACCAGCATCTTTAATGCTCAATACTCATAGACAGACTACATCTCCAACAAACAGTGACATGTAAACAAAACATAGACGCCTACTTAATAGAACTCTAGATGATAACCCCTTTCTTGTCTGACCTCTGGATTTATGGTTCATCGGGATAGGTTGTCTCCCAGTTCTGCCAATTTGACAGTCAAGTCTCTTTTCTGTAAAGACTAGTTTTCTCGCACGAGTTTAATTCATTATTTCTTAGTAACTAATCTACCTAGACTTTTTTTCTTTTTCTTTCAGCTGACTACAGCTTTACTGTCCTGTGGAAACCCTTTTGCTTGCACTAGATCCAGGGAGTTTCTCCATGTGTTGCAGGCCAGAAGGGGGAACGTGGCTCTCAGGGGCAAGGGTCCTGCAGGAGCTGCCCTGGCTCCAGGTTGCGGAACTATTCCTGGCCCCATCCCTCTGTGTGCCCACCCTCAGAAAAACAAATCACAGATCTGACTGGAGTCAGATTGCCTGGACCCTATCTCCTCCTGACCATGCAGGCATTAATTAATATTTTTTGGCCTCACACTCTTCATCTATAAGACAGGACAAAAATAGTTTCTATCTGATAATATTATTGTGAGGATTAAATGAAAGTAATCCAAGTAAGGGTTTAGCATAGTTCCTGGAATAATTATTGATTGTTATTATTACTGGTTATTATTATTATTTAAAGACCATAATCCCCCTCCTTACTATAGTGTGACTTTTCTTATGCCAAGTAGAAATAGGCTCTTCAGTTTTATGACACCAAACATTTTTACGGCTTCTCCTCCAGTTGGTCAGTTTCATGTTTTTTCTCTACTCCAGTTTATGTGTTTATTCATCCATCCAACATTTATCGAAGCCCCATTAAGGGCCAGGTACCATCTTAGAGATGGGGACAGAATGTTGAGTGAGACAGATCTCCTCCAGGTGCTCATGTTTACTGGAGGAGATAACACAGAAACAGATTCCAAATCTGGTATTCATTCCAAGAAGTCACTTTCCAGCAAGTCTCGTTTCATCGGAATAACTTCGGCAGGGATCAGCTGCCGTTGGATGCCCAGGGGCTGCTCTTTGTTTTCTGGTGTGGGGAGGGGCTGATGGATGTTAATAATAGGCTAACTATACCAGACATTCCATCCACTGTGATTCACATGGTTTAATAAAGTCATTCACACCTTAATGTGAATGAACTATTTCTTATCTGAGTTGAATACCTGAGAGTGAAAACTGTGACTTGGGGGTGACTGGGTGGCCCAAAGCATTTGAGAGAGAGCCAGATGTGGCAAGCTGAGCACAGTGGGAGCCTTTGGAAAATCAGAAGGCCTATGAGGGACTGGAGACCAGTGGAAAAAAGTCAGAACGCTCAGCTCCAATTATGATTATTTACCATCTTTGGATTTTTCATTTGTAAAATAATGAGAAATAGAAGAAATGCTGCTAGGCTGGATAGATGATCCCACAGACTTAGAGAATTACACCTGTAGGAGGAGCCTAGAGATCATTCAGTCCAATCTGCTTCTATTACAGGTAAGGAACTTGTGACTTAAGAGAGGTGAAATAACCTGTTCAAGGACACACAGCTTGTTATTTAAAGAATCGGCAAGTCACTAAACTTCTGAGACAGTGCTCATCTCTAGGATATCATTTGGTTCTGTAGCTAGGATATTGTAAACTTATAATTAAGGTCCAGGATCATGACCTTGAGATATGGAGAGGTACTTAAGTATATTTGGAATTATTGAATCGTGCTTTTTATAACTACAGTATGCTCACTACAATTTTAACATTAAGTTTATTTTGCTACATTCTGATTATTTGAGAATTATATTAGAAGTGTAATGTATGTCTCTTAGGTCCATGCACCCATTACTACAAAATGAAGCCACTTTATTTGTATTATCCGCATTATTATGTATGAGTGCTCACTGGCCAGACGCTAGCCCCTCTCCATGTGTCCCCAATTATTTCTGAGAGTTCTCAAGTTCTTCCACTCTGACTTCTCACCTTACTGCCACAGTGCTCTGTCTGCTGCTACTAACTTTTGAACCAGAGCCTCAGGCTCCACCTGCCCCAGAAAGAGAAGGAGATGATCATTCCAACCATGCAGTGTTCTCAGGGGATTAGAGATGATTTATGTAAATGCCTGGCATGCAGAAGTATTCAGTAAATGTAAACTCTTATTAATATTTTAGGTTTCCTTACCACCAGAGTTTCTAGAAGCATAGCTAGGTGGTTGAGTTGATGAATTTCAATGTCATTTTCTTCAATTTTCTGTATTGGCTCTTTGCTTTAAGTGCTCTTAGAGAGTAGTGAAATAGTCAAACATGATTATGAGAGAAGGAAGGAGTTCATTCATTCACTCACTCACTCATTCACTCATTCATTCATTTATTCATTCAGAAAACATGCATGAGATTCAATTATTCTAGGCTGGGGAGCACAAATATGTACAAGCTATTTCAAGGGTTTACAGGTGATTGTGAGAGAGAAGACTACACAAATTCCAGCAATACAAAACAGTGTATAAATTCTTCTGAGTTTCAGGGAGGAAGAGATCATGCCTGGTTGGAAAGACAGTAACAACTAATATTAATGTAGCAATTTCAAAGCACTTCCACGTGCATTTTAGAACTTGATTCTCACAAAAACCCTGTGATCAGAACTCTCATTTGTAGATGAGAAGACAGTTCAGGCGAAATAGAGTGACTTACCTGGGCTTGCTCTGGGAGGAAGTCAGCCCTAGGGTCTGCCTGTTCAGGTTTGGAAGGTCTCTCCACTGCATCATGCTGGGAAAGCTTCATGGAGAAGGTGACTTCATAGACTGAGTATTTAAAGAGGGACCACTTTTAACAGGTAGAGACAGGGCCAGGGCTTTTTAAGTAAATCAAACAGCAAAGGTATGAAGGCTCAAAAGGTTAAGACATATTTTAGAAAGGATGAGTAGAACATGTTAGCTGAAGCATTAGCTATTTGCAGGGGAGTCAGAGATAAGGAAGGTGCACTGCACTGTGGCTGGATGACACATAATCTGATCCACCAGACTAAGGAGTTTAGAAATGATTTGATAGACAACGATAGAGAGGAAGGAGTGTGCTGCATACAGGGAGAATTAGGTAGATCTGGGGAGGTGAGTCAGAATATTGCGGAGAAGATGGAGGAAGCAGGGGAACCAGGAGGAAGCAGTGTCAAGGTAGACTTGTGGGGTGGCGTGGGAAGAAGAGCCAGACCCAGGGAGCATCGAATGGGGTATTAACATGGTGACCAGGTGTGGGAGTTGAGAAAGAGGCAGGGAGTAAAGATGGCTCTTAGTTCTGAGTGGAATCCCTAGAAGAATGGCAATGCTATTCACAGAGTTGGTGTATTTGCAGAAGGAACTGACTTCAAAGGGAAAATCATTAGCTCCCTTTTGGCTCTGCTGTGTTTGTGTTGCATCCTGTGTATTGCCACCTGACTGTCCCCTGAGAAGGTGGGTGGTGAGTCAGAGGGAGAAGGAGAGTTTGCTTGATCTCCCAGAGGCAGAGGGCTCTTCCTTCCTGTCACTGCTCTGCTCCCCACTGCCCTTATTGTGTCTGATGACAACAATGCCCGCTATGTGGTAAACACTCAAAATAAGTTTGGAAAAGAAATCCACTTAAGAGAAGACTTGTCAGGAAAAGCTTTAGGGCAGGGGAGAAGATTAGGGTGAGGGAAAAGAGATGGTTGCTAATAATTGGGAAACACCAAATTTGAGTCACTGGATATAGCTCCTGGTGGGAGCCATAAGTGGTAGAAACCTGGTGGAGTTAAGAATATGGAGAGATTCTGGGGCCAGAGTGCGGATGTTTAAGTTGCTGGGGATAATGGCAAAGAGTAAAAATGACTGGGTTAGACCCAGGCAAGAGAAGCCCCTGCTCTGGACCCTGCCTTTTAGAGGACCTCACTCTGGCTCTCTTCTGTACCCCTCCTTGTACTACACAGTTCATGGGGCCAAGGGGTGATGCTCACTGGAATCTGTGCTTCTAGATCCAGCTCTGGGTAACAGAGCCCTGGGATGCCCCGCTCAAATGGACAAGCCTGCATCCAGGGGCAACCCCAGCCTCTATGCTGGGTCTGACCTGGTAGGGGTACACAATGCCACTACTTTGCACATTCCTGGCCTGAGTAATGGCCAAGGAGCATCCCTTGAGGTGGGTAGCGGGATGTAAATAAAACTTTGGGGGTAAGTGGCAGAACTTGAACCTTGCGGGTAGGGGTATAAACATATGTTCTATTCCAGTGTGGGATGGAGCCAGGAGATGCAAAAGAAGAGGAACAAAAATTGGTGGGGGGTTGGCTTCCAGCCCTATTTGCATGACCACATTCTGAAGCAGAAGTCCAAGGAGTCAGGGAATTTAAATTCAAACCCAGACTTCCAGGTTGTAAAGAAAGTGCATTTGTCAATGTCAAATGTTAGAATATATTTTATTTAAGTTTGTAAGCTTAATTTATACCTTCTATATATATACATATGTATATATACACACACACACACACACACACACACACACACATTTATTTATTTATTTATTTATTTATTTATTTATTTATTTATATTTTTTAAGTAGGCTCCACACCCAGTGTGGATCCCAACACAGGGCCTGAACTCACGACCCCGAGATCCAGAGTCAAGAGTTGGACGCTCAACTGACTTAGCCACCCAGGTGCCCCTATACTTTCTCAATATTTAGGTATGTGATATGTAGACCTCCATTTGTGATCTTATCCTCATATGTTAGGGGTCTTCAGAATCAGCAGGTTATAAAGATCTCCCCACTGTGAGTCTTGAGCTTCCTTCCCCTTTCTTGACAACCACCACACTTTTTGGGTGATAACTTGTTTTATTGTCTGTCTCCTCTGACAGACATGAAACTGTGTGGAGGCAGGAACCAGGCTGTCTTGTGGTGGAAGGGTGTAAAGTAACCTTTAAAGAGAATGCCTTGCTAAATTATAATAGAAATAGAGCAGCAGTCTAGAAGTTTCTCTTGCAGTCAGTCAGGGAGACTGGCAAACATACACTTCTGTTGCCTTAAGAACTAGAGTTGAAGTAATCTATTCATTCTAAATTTTAGGCATGTGCTATTGTTTCCCTTGGAATGAGTGGTTGGATTAGGATCAGATATTATAACATGAAGGCCTGAAATTCTCAAGTGACTGATGCACTAAAGTGCATTTAAAAATGCAAATTGACATTCAAAAATGAGGGGAAAACACAGCCTTTTGGTTTTCTTTGAAAAACTGGACCTTTGGCAACAGTGGTCTGAAGCCTTCAAATGGGCCTATGTTTATCAACAGGCCACATCCTACCACTCACAAAACAAATGCCATGGCCACTGTAAGGCCTCTGAATTCATGACCCCTGCACGGCGGGATATTTAAGGCCCCTTTGCTTTGGAAAAATGTCTTCTTTAATCTCTTTAGGGTTATATTTCTACCAACCTTTGAATTACCTCAGTATCATTTGAATTGTACTATAATACTGCATACCTGCTTATATCTGCCATAGATTCTGAAACTGATTATTTCACATATACTCAAAGAAACCCAACTGCTCCAGGAAGCTACTTTCTGTTAGAGTCATTGATCCAAATTTCCTGTAATCAGTCCTCCGATGACCCTACGGGGAGATACTAGATTGGAGAGTCTGCAGATGAGAATTTGACTGCTTCCTGAAGGCTGAGAAGATTATGTGTGGTGATGGAACGAGAGATGTTGGGGACATGGAAATGCAGGAATTGCCAGTGTGAAGGTTGGAGAACCGGGTTTGGGAGGATGATGAAGAAACTGAGAACGCTACAGCGCTGATTTGTTCAAGTATTTACTGGGTATTCACAACGTGCCAAGAACTGTTTTGCTTTTTTTTAAGATTTTATTTATTTATTTGACAGAGAGAGAGACAGCGAGAGAGGGGACACAAGCAGGGGGAGTGGGAGAGGGAGAAGCAGGCTTCCCGCAGAGCAGGGAGCCAGATGCGGGGCTCTATCCCAGGACGCTGGGATCATGACCTGAGCCGAAGGCAGACGCTTAACGACTGAGCCACCCAGGCGCCCCCCAAGAACTGTTTTGACGCAAGGAATTCAGCAGTAAATTAACAAAAGTCCCTGCTCTCATTGAGCTTAATTCCCGTGCAATAAGCCAGGTAGCACATACATAAACACATACATCGCAAATCTACATGTCAGATGGAAATAATTACTATTTATAAAACCAAAGCAGAGCAAGGGAACAACGAATGAGGGTGGCTGCTATTCCAGGAGACCCCAAAGAAGCAAAGAAGCGTAGCACACACCGTCGATTGGTTTCTAATTTTCTAGGCTACTGGGAGCGAGATGCACCTCCCAGGAAGCCCCGCCCCTCCCCCCCAATAGGGCGCAAGGTGCCATCTCCTGGAGAGCCCCTCCCACTTCCCCGCCCAGAGGCAGCCTTGGAGGCGTGGCTTCGCGCCCAGGAGCACAGAGCGCGCCGCACTGAAAGCCGCGCGCACAGAGTTCCCGGCATTCTTCCCGTTCTGTCAAGGCCGGGAGAATTACCCCCGCCGGTACCTGGCATGCTGGGAACTGTAGTTTCTGCCCGCAGCTCCGGGTCTCAGGGGGCAGTAAAAGCCGCTCCGATCCGGCTCCATTGCTGGCACATGATTTGCATCCTCCAGGGGTTGTGGGGAGGCCCTGGCGGGGGGTGGGGGTCATCCTGAGAACAGTCGGGCAGGCGTCCAGGCGGTGGCCGCCCCGGTCACGTGACCCCAGCTCGCCGGGCGCGCACGACTCCTCAGCGCCATTCCCGCCCCGCCCCGCCCCGCCCCGCCCAGCAGTCGGCCTGCGCCTCCCCTGGCGCTGCTGCCACCTCGCGCTCGGAGGCGTCACGGAACGTGCTCTCCTCTCCCCCTCCCCCTCCCATCCCCTCCCGCCCTCCCCCACCTCCCCCTCCCGCGCCGAGACTCGCCGCCGCCGCCGCAGCCGCAGGAGTAGCCGCCGCCGGAGCCGCGCGCAGCCATGGCCGAGAACCCGGGCTTGGAGAACCACCGCATCAAGAGCTTTAAGAACAAGGGCCGCGATGTGGAAGTGAGTGTGCTTCCGTGGTCTGGGCCCGCCTGGCCGCGCCGGCCCCACGGCGGCGGGGAGGGGCGGGGGGCCGACGCCGGGCTGGTTCTCGCCGGCTCGCGGTGGGTCGGAGTTGGCCGCCGCCTCCCGTCACCGCGGCCCCGGGCTGGGCGGAGCGGGCGACGGGACCGCGGGCCGGTCTGCAGCCGCCGTCCGGAACTGCCGGAGCGGGGACCGGGAAATGCCGGGTTTTCGGCCCCGTCACGCGGGCGCGGCCTGCTGTCGGCGAGGAAGGGATGTGGAGCTGAGGCGGGGTCCGCGGGCCGGGGCCTCGCGGGCCCGGGATGCTGCCGCCCTGGTCCGTCGACCGCACCGCGGAGGGGGCGGCCGCGACTCGCGCCGGCTGCCCGTGCAGCCTCCCGCCCGGCGCGGCCCCCTCGCTGCCGCACATGGAGCCGGGGCTGTGCGGGTCCCCGCGCATATCTCCTGCGAGCCGGGCCCAGGCGGGCGGTGGCGGCCCGCAGAGGGGGGTGGGGACCAGCCGGGTAACTGACTTGTTTGAGGGTGGTGAATGGGGGAGGGTAGGATGCGCCAGGACCATTTTCTCATGTTTCCAGTCCAGTCCTTTGGACCAGTGCTGCTGAGCTATTCCAGCTCATACTCCTGTTACTGCTGGCATTTGGAGCAAGCTGAAGGTGGACAATAGTTTACCATCTATTGTGTTGAGGCTTTGGAAGAGACGTTCCTACCTCCGCTCACGGGACCTCTTTTCTTAGCCGTTCTAGTAGTGGGATTGTGCATAGGATAATAATTTCTTTGACATGTTTTACCGGAATAAATTGGATACATAGCTTCGTACGGCCTTGTATATATCTCTTGCTTCAAGCTGGTACAATTTCCAAGTGGTTGCAAAACTGTAAACATCTTGGTCACTTAGTTCGTTGCTACTCTGCATGTTGCCATTGTTTCATTAAGATGACATTAGCAGGTAGTATTTGCAAACTCGGCTTATTGAGGCAGCGCTAGAGGTCTCTCTGCAGCTACTGAAAGCAATGTAGTATACAGCACAAACTTCCCTGGGACTCTGACCTCTGGATTTGTTAGGCAGAACGTGGTTTTAAGTCCACAGCGTCCTTTTCTAATACTAGGTGACATGATTTGCAGTTTTGTAATTCTTGATAAAGGGCCAATGTGACTAAGAAGTGAGCATTTTTCCTGTCTTAAAGAGAGAAGGTGGTGGGAAAACAGTCGGCGTTCAGTTTTGTAGAGAGACAAAACTCAGGCGATTTTTCAGAGCTACAAAATTAAATGCTAATTGGAAAAAACCTAAGGAAATACTGTGGAATTCCCATTTGAATAACACAAATAAAGGTCATCTATCTATTTTGGTCATGGTTAAATTTCTTTTGTGAGAAATAATTCTAAGCAAAAGTGAAACTTAAGAATAGCAACAAGAAATTCTGGAACTGCCTCCGAATAGCAACAAGAAATTCTGGAACTGCCTCCTGTTATTGGTCCACTTGATGATAGTTAATTTTGAACTTTTCCCATCAGTAATTGTTTTTGAAGCTTACCACTATTATAAAGCAAAACTTATGTAGTTTGAAAAATACCCATATTGTTTGTACAGAAGAACTAATAACATTTGTTTCCTCTCTTGGATATTGGTACAGGTTTTTGTTTTATTACTTGTCTATATTATTGTGTTCTGGGAGCTCAGTGCTACCTCGTAAGGGCTCCTGCATATAATAGGTATGCAATAAATATTTGCTGATGATCAGAATGTAATTAATGACGACTTCTGGATGCATGAAAAAGAGGCATACTTGCCAAGCCTTTTAGCCTGAAAATAATGGTCATAACATTACATTTCCCAGGATACATTAGGGTAACTAAGGCATAGCAGACGTTCAAATGGTAGTTCTATGGGGCAGACCACTATACTAAGAGCTTTATGGGACTTCATTTAATCCTTATAAGAACTTTATGAACTAGGTATAGCATTATCCCTACTTTACAGGAGGAAAGTACTTTAGGGGAGGAAACGTGAGAGTGCTTATGTAGCATGTACAAGGTCATGAAGTGGGTATGAACATTCGTTCACTAATTGTCAATTGGATGTCTGACAATGTTAGGGGATAGAAAAGAGAATAAAATTCAGCGTGTACCTCAAGGAGTTTACAGTTCAGTGGGAATAATAGAAAAGTAAACTGATAATTACAATGAAGTACATCAATAAGTATATTCTGAGAAAATTCTAACTTGGGGCTGAGCAGTCAAGAGAGATGTTCTGGTTGATTCCTAGTGGATGAATTGGAGTAAGCTGATCCTGAAAGATGAAAGAAAATTGGTCCGATAAAATGCAGGAAAAGGGAGGGCACAAGGAAGGGGCATTGCAGGCTTGTGGGAGGAGTAATTGAGCAGTCCTGAGAGAATGCAGTAGGACTGCTGAGAGAGAAGGGAGTGTGACTAAAGGGTAAACTGGGGTCAAATCTGATCAGTAAGTGCCTCTGTTGTGGATTTAGGTATAACCAAGACTAGACACTGTATCTAACTTAGTTTTATCCATTAGAAACGGTATTAAATCAGAAACTTACACAACAATTTAGCTCTGTAGAAGTTGTGATTATCAGGCTATTTCAAAACAGTGAGATGCACTTTTATGAGATGTGATTCCTACTTTTTCACGTATAGAATAGATAAAAGATAAAATATACAACCAGCTGATACACAAATAAGGTGATAGGTGCAAGTATAAAATACGTATTTTCTAAAGAAAATAAAAGTATAGAGTTATACCTGTTCCATTCACAGGAAATTGTGTATGGGTAGAGGTTGGAGGAAGAGCTAGTCAAGAATGGCTTCATAGAAAAGAGGTTGGTGAATTTTATAGGAAGTATGTGCTAAACTTGAACAGGGCACATAAGAAATTAGTGAATGAAGACTCAGGTGAAAAAGAAGAAAGAATAGATTAGGGAGTGAAGAGATGAGACTTCCATATGGCCTGTGGTGGTCTGAGAAATATATCTGTGGCAAAGAGTTGCTTGGACACTTCTTGATAGGGAGATCCTTGAAAGGGAGATCTGAAGGAATTTATTCCAGAGTGAATTAGAAAGTACAACATGATTAGAGCAATTGAAAAAGGTGACTGGCAGGGGACATTCTGGAGGTTCTGGAGGAATAATGCTCTTATCCCATATGGAAGGAGGAATTTTCAAAAAAATTGCAATTGGGGATGGTCATAACATGGAAATAGGATTTGAACTTCCTCTTCCTCCTCTTCTTCCTTTCTCTTCCTCTTCTTCATAAAACTCAAGTAGAGAAAAGGGATGAAATTTTTCCTGAGGTCTATAGGTACAGATAGGGGAGGGAGTAATTATCACCGATAGCAGTTTGGAGCATGAATGGGGGAATGGATTTTGTAGCTAAAACCAGGGAATACATTGTGAAAAGGAAACTCTTAATTATCTTCATTTGCTCTGGAATGTGTGTTTTAATACCAGTCCTTTTTATGTAAGGCATTGTTCTTAGACTTTTTTCCCTTTTACAGAAGTATTTAAAACTTTTCCAATATACTTACAGAAAAGTGCATGAAATGGAAATGTTCCATTTAATATTTAATGAATACTTATAAATCAAACACTCTGGTAATTGCCACCCAGGTTTGCCACCCAGGTCAACTTTGCTTTTTCTTGCTCCTGTGTACCTCAAGAATGTAACATTTTTATCAGTAACAATAATAACATTTTAAAAATCTTAACATTTATTGTTTGCAGTGTACCTGTACCAAGTATTTTATATGGATTATTTAGTCTTCACAACAATACTGTGAAGTATGTACTATTATTATCCACATTCACTGCTGAGGAAACTTGAGGCCTACGATTCTTAAGTAACTAGCCCTACGTCATGGGTTGGAGGGTGTAAGTGGCAGGACCTAGGCTTATAGTGAAGCAGTATGACAGAATTCTTGCTCATGTTCTTTACCGTCTCTCCACTGCATGGAGCCTCAGACCTGACTTGTATGAAATACATCTGAAAATTAATGGGGAAAATATTTAAGGAATCTTGGTGATTTCACAGAAATTCCTATCTTGGTGTTTTAGAACCTTGCTAATAAAAATTTCTGAAATCTTAGTTATCATCTGATTTATTTACCTTTTTTTTTCCTTTTTACTGTTACAAAGTTTCCTTATTAGTAAGGAGCTAGTTAGTTGGTTTCACCAAAAAATAACAACCAATATCCTTGGGCTTAACACTTAAACTTTATGCTTAAGTTTCTAATACTGGGGATAATATACGTTTTCTCATCTGCAGATTTGACCAGCATTACCAAACTCGCTTCTCTCTCTGGAGCCTCTATTGCTTAGTAGTACTACCTAGTTGCTGGAGCTTGAAACCTTATCCCTGACTCCTGTCTCTTCCCTTCCTTCACTGTTCTGTATTGGTCAGTTATCTGAAGAGCCCTCATATTTTTTTTTTTTTTTTAAAGATTTTATTTATTTGACAGAGAGACACAGCGAGAGAGGGAACGCAAGCAGGGGGAGTGGGAGAGGTAGAAGCAGGCCTCCCGCGGAGCAGGGAGCCCAATGCGGGGCTCGATCCCAGGACCCTGGGATCATGACCTGAGCCGAAGGCAGACGCTTAACGACTGAGCCACCCAGGCGCCCCGAGCCCTCATATTTTTACCTTTGATACCGACCTTACTTACTATAGCTACGCTAGTTTGGGCCACTGTCAGTCTCACCTGTGTTAAGTATGATAGTGCACCTGGTTTCCCTGTCACCAGTATCTTCCCTTCCCATTGTATCTTGTGGGTTGATCTTTCAGAAATTTTTTTGTGTGTTGCTTATAATTCTGCCACACCATGGCATCCTAGTTCAAAACAAAACAAAAAAACCTGCAGAAGTTCTTCATAGGGCCTTTCCTGACTGACCAGTAACATGCTTAGTACTGTCAGTCCGTAGTCTTTTTCTTCTCTCTAAAGCTTTCTTAAGTAAATTTTCCTTTACCTCTTTGGGATAAATTGCTATGATCTACAACAACTTCTGTGTGTGTGTAGCTGTTAAAGTATGTGGGCTCTGTGGAGGTAGGTGTGGGTATGGGGTAACTGGATGATGGGCATTAAGTAGGGCATTGATAAAATGAGCACTGGGTTTTATATGCAACTGATGAATCACTAAATTCTACCCCTGAAACTAATAATACACTATATGTTGACTAAATTGAATTTAAATAAAATTTTTTTTTTTAAAAAAGTATGTGGGCTCTGTAAAGAAGCTCACTGAGGGTAGAGACCTTGGGCTTTAAGTGCTCATTTAGTGATGAGTATATAAAATTTAATAAATATTCTGAGAAGAGAGACTAGATAATATACTTAAAACACTGTACATTTGGGAGTCAATGGTACTCTATGATTCTAGGACATCAATGATTTCTTTTGGTGTTGACTCCATGGCATTGATACTGCTGCCTAGCCCTCCTTTGACAGTCTGTTCTGCTATAATGTATTTTTGTAACATGAACTAATTCATACTTGAATGCTGAAGAGGAATAATGTTAGTTAATGCAGAATTCATGTTGGTTCATATTTGATTTTTGAGTTGATTTTTACCAGCACGTTAACTGTTTAGCACTCCCAAGTAACAGCACTTGAACACAAACACGTGAAGTACAGAAACACAGTTGAATACAGCAAGTCCAAGAGTATGCACATTGCCCCTTCACCCATATTCTGCCTCTAGGCTCCATTTAACCCCGTGTTCTGTCTTAAAGGTGCTTATTGCCCTAACCATCTTGATATATTTCCCTCTTTCTTCTTAATTTTGCAGCCCATGAAGTTTTTCAGGAATCTATATATCACACAGCAGATAGGTTATAATTATCTTTACTTGAATTCACTAATGGCATAAAATCTCTCCTTGTCCTTCTGCCTCATTGATTACTCCTTTTTGGTTGGTTTTGCCAACTCTTCTTCCTACCTCTTGAGTGTAGGCATGTCTTGGGATTCTGTCTGTGACTCTCTTCTCTATAGACTGCTTTTCTTGCCCACATCAAGCCGCTCCATTAGTTTTAACTATCATTTCAGTGTGGGGGACTTAAATCTGTTTTAAGCATCTGCTGGAAATTAATCACATGAGCATCACATCAGCTCCTTAAGCCCAAAGTGTTTAAAGCTATGTTCTGCCTTTTTTTTCTTTTTTCTGTTTATGGCATCATCACCCTCACTGTGACCTGAACTTGAAACTTGAGAGGCTTCTTGGACTCCTTCCTCATCGTCCACGTTCAGTCAGATGCCAGTCATGTAGCTTGAATCTCTGTGCTGTCTCTGGATTTTGGCCCTGCCTCTCTATTCACTGCCTCCAGCCCACTTTCAGGCTTAGTACTTATCATCTGGCAATTTAAAAGTTGCCCCCAAAGTGATATTTGATATTCTTTCTCCAGTCCATGAGATCTTTCAGTGAGTCTGATACCTGATTATTTTTCCAGGTTCAACTTTCCTTCCTCTCTCCCTCTCTGCCCCTTTAAGCTCTGGCAACACTGAACTTCTTATATGCTTATACATAATCTGGAATCCTGCCCTCCCCTGCTTGCCAGTGCTATTTCTATTCTCAGGGCTATCCTGCTGACTGGAATATCCTTCCCTGCCTCCTGTTGCCTGGCTAATTCCTACCCCTCTTTA
Organism: Halichoerus grypus; assembly: GCF_964656455.1. Classification (NCBI taxonomy): domain Eukaryota; kingdom Metazoa; phylum Chordata; class Mammalia; order Carnivora; family Phocidae; genus Halichoerus; species Halichoerus grypus. Next base: position 58,898,777 of record NC_135715.1, on the reverse strand, counting down.
AATACTCAACTCTGGGTTTAGCTCTTATGAGAAATCTTTCTGAATCTCTTCATCTTCCCAAGTTGAGTTAGGTACCATTCTTCACTCCTGAATATATCTTTCTCATTGCACTTATGATAATGTATTTCAATTATGTTTTATCTCTTTCTCCTACTAGATTGGAACTTTTTGAGCACATAGACTGTATATCTCCTTTGCCTACCTCTTAGTACAGTGGCTGGAACAAAGTAAGCACTAAAATATTTCTTGAGTAAATATATCTATACTAGGTACCACCAGCACGATAATTTTCTTAAAATACATTTTTGAACCGAAGCTTTTAATCTTTTAGTGCCTTTTCCTATTGCTTTCCAAATCAAGTTCAAACTTTTTATTATAATAGGTAAAGTGTTGAGAGATTAAGACACATGCACAGTGAAATAATTTTAAATTTTTTCTTAATTTTTTATTTTTTTTAAGATTTATTTATTTTAGAGAGAGAGCGCAAGAGCGAGTGGGGGAGGGGCAGAGGCAGAGGGAGAGTCCCAAGCCGACTCCACGCAGAGGGCAGAGCCCGACTTGGGGCTCAATCTCCAGACCCCGCAGTCACAACCAGAGCTGAAACCAAGGGTCAGACACTTAACTGACTGCACCACCCAGGTGCTCCTCTTATTTTTTAATCATAGAAATATTCTAATACATAGTAAAGTGGAGAAAATAGTAAAATTCCATATGCACATCACTTGGTTTTAATAAGTAACAGTTAGCTCTTTGTTCCATCTTTTGTTCCATCTATATATATGATATCATGACATTTTACTCCTGAAGACTTAAGGCTACCTCTCTAAAAAAGTAATGCATTCTTACATAAATACCGTATCACCCTGACACAATAATTTCCTAATAACATCTAATCTAGTCCACATTTTAAATTTCCCTGGTTGTCCCTTACTTTTTTTTCCCCCTTAATATTTGGTCATTAGAACCAGGATTAAACAAGATCAGATCACATTTGGTTATGTTTCCAAAGTCTCCTTTACATTTTTTTTTATTGTAGTAAAATATACATAACAGAATTTACCATTTTAACTATTTTAAGTGTACAGTTCTGGAGCATTAAGTACATTCACATTGTTGTGTAATGATCCTTACTGTTCCATCTTCAGAACTTTTTCATCTTTCCTAACTGAAATTCTGTCTCCATTAAACAGTAACTCTTCATTCCCTCTCTCCCCAGTTCCTGGCAACCTTCCTTCTACTTTCTGTTTTTATGAATTTGACTACTCTAAGAACCTCATATAGGTAGAATCATACAATATCTGTCCTTTTGTGACTGGTTTATTTCTCTCAGCATAATGTCTTCGAGGTTCATCCATGTCGGGGCATGTGTGAGAATTTTGTTTCTTTGTATGGCTGAATAATATTCAATTGTATGTAGGTACCACATTTTGTCCATTCATCCACTGATGGACTTGGGTTGCTTCCACCTTTTGGCTGTTGTCCCCCACCATTTTATAAATGCTGTTAATTTGTTGAAGAAATCAGGTCAGTTTTCTTGTATTAAGTTGAACCACATGAAATTTCCATTTTTGGGTCAAGTATCAGCAATTCCATATGGTTAAGCCTAATAAACTGTCCTCATTACTGGATTTGTCTGTTTCTTTGTGATATTGCTTAACTTGTTCCTCCTATTTCTTAACACCCTCTGGATTTTCTGTAAACTGGAGGTTAGCTTTAGAGGCATGATTATCTTCAGTTTAAACATTTTTGATTAAAAAAAAATACTTCCATTGGTGATGCTGTGTACTTCAGACTATATCCCAGTGGTGTACAAAGATCAGTCAGAGGGTTCAGATGATAAAGAATAGATAAAGATAGTTCAGATAAAGACTAGGGATGCTGGGGTGGCTCAGTTGGTTGTGTCCAACTGTTGATTTCAGCTCAAGTCATGATCTCAGGGTTGTGAGATCGAGCCCAGCTGGGCATGGGCCCTGCTTAAGATTCTCTCTTCCTCTCTCTCTCTCTCTCCCCCATACCTCAAAAAAAGAATAGTTTAATGTTGTAATGTCATAGTCACTACATTTGGTGAAATGAATTTTAGTAATTTGGGTGAAATGTGATATAGACTGGATAACATTTGAAGTGAAAGAGTAACCTGACTTCTTGGTATCCAGCAAAGGAGTTAGAAAATGTATCTGGAAAATCTAACTTCAAAGTCAGTGACATTCTCTTTCCATGACTGACACTGTCCCTAAGTTGACTTTGGTTTCTTAGCATAGAATTTGGCTATATTCTCAATTCCTAGTCTCTGTTCCTTTACTTTGAAGGTAAAGCAATAGTAAAAATGTAAGGAGGATATGGCTGTACTTTGTGCAGTTTTGCTGTTAAGAAAAATTTTGTCACAGCCTAGGATACCAACATTAATAGTTAAAATATGGTAAAACAAAATCATGACTATATTTACTTGGAATCAGTCTTTCTGAATGGTTGTGTTTTCTGGGCTATGAGTTTATTTGTTTACATACCAAACTTTCTTTTATTTTGAAATGTCAGTGTTTCTGTGTCCTATATATTTCTCTGCCTTCCTAGATAGAATATAATTTAGTTATTTTCTTGTTTCTTGAGAATTACCATTATGCATACGGATATCAGTTTTTACTTTTATGTAAGTAATGCCTTTGGGTTCTTAGATTTGTCAGAATTTTATCCTTAATTTCTATGTTTGTGGAGTTTTTGCTCTTCATAATTTTTTTTTGCCTGTCCTTCTGTTGCACGTCAGCTATCTCTTTGATATGTCAGCGTGTTTACCTGTAGTAGTTCCTCTCTTCCCTTTTAATTTGATGCTTCATACAGCCTAGTGACTTGGATAATAGATTTATTAAACACTTATTTATCATTTGCTATGGGCTGGGCAGGCATTGTTAATGCCAAAGATAATAAATATAAATAACATTGTCCTTGCTCAGTTTAGTGGGAGAGACTGATACCTAAGCATATACAATGGACTCTTGAACAATGCAGGGGTTAGGAGTGCCCACCCCTGTGCTGTCAAAAATTCACATATAACTTTTGATTCCCCGCTTAACTACAGATACCCTGCTGTTAACTGCAAGCCTTACAGATAACATAAACAGTCAGCTAACAAATATTTTGTATATGTATGTCTTATATACTGTGTTCTTACATTAAAGTGAGCGAGAGAAAAAATGTTATTTATAAAAACCATTAGGAAGAGAAAATACATTTACAGTACAGTACTGTAAAAAAATGTGTATAAGTAGACCAGCATAGTTCAAACCCACGTTGTTCAAGGGTGAGCTGTACTCTGTGTACAGCATGGTAAGTTCTATGATACAGGTACGTAATTTGCAAAGTACTGTGAGAGCATGGAGAAAAGGAGTGACTATACCTAGGGAAATTGAATGAAGTTACACAGAAGATCACACTTGAACTAGGTCTTGAAGAATGAATAGGAGTTTGCCAAAATGAAAGAAAAATAACATGAATAACAGTGACTGTGTCATGGAGTCTTAAAGTCGTGATGTGTTCAAGCAATAGTTGATGTGGTTCAGTTCCTTTCTTTTGGAAACCACATTCTGATTTGACCTTTCTTTGCAGGGTACTCTTCTGCCATTGGATATCTTTTGGGGAGATTTTTAATCTAAGTGCTCCTGCCTCCTTTAGTTAATTAAAGTGCCTTGCTCTTTCTGGTTAACACAAAGCCAATTAAATGCTGTCCCTGGCATTTAAATCTTAAATGAGCTGATACTGAGGCCTAAGTTGTTCACCTTGGCAGAAGTACTATGAAGAAATCTTTCATTAATTCCCACCACTTAGATCTGCAGAGTTGTTTTCATCCTGAGTTTTTCATAGATTGGATTCTACAGCTTTTCCTTTGGTTCTGTGAATTGCTCTATATTCTTTCAGTAAATTCTCCTGCACCCCTTTGCCCCCCTTTGTTTCTTAAACTAACTCAAGTCTGTTTTTATGGTTTGCAGCATAACTGTAATAAGGTGACCAGCTGTCCTGGTTTGCCCAGGACTGAGGGAGTTCTCAGGACATGGGACTTCCATTGTTCAAACCAGTAAATTCCTGAGCAGACCTTAACAAGTTGGTCACTTACTGTAATTGAAACAGTTTGGGAGTAAAGATGATGAGTTTGCGGAACCAAATGTTCAGATGGAAATATCCAGTATGCAGCTGAAAATAATGTGTGCAGAACTAGCTTGCTTTGGTTATTTCACTCAGCAGTTACTTGAATTCTGAACTAAGTATGAGAGATAAAACACTGAATATAATGATAACCAATAACTGTTGAGCACTCACTATGTACAAGGCACTATGCTTATTAGAATAATACTAAATAATTCTCACATAATTGCCATTATACAGGTGAAGAAAGTGAGTTAAGAAATTTGCTTAAGAACATATAACTAGGAGGAGGCAAAACTGGAATTCAGTCCTAGATTTCCTACTTTAAAGCCCTCTTCCCTTAATAACCATTCTTCTACTCTGCCTCAGGGTCCCTGCTCAAGGAATGTGTGGATTAATATGGAAATGATGTAAAACCAAATAAATACTTACAGTGGAAGTATGTTGAGAGAACAGTGGGCACATAGGGAAAGACTCAGCATGGGTGAGTTAGAGAAGGCTTCATGGAGATGATTGTCCTTAAGATGAAACTGGAAAATTGTATAGGTCTTTCTTTGGTAGTAAATCTTGGGTGGGCCTGGAGGTAAGAGACAGCCTGATATATTCTGGGGAATAAAGTAAATCAGTATTTCTTACAGGTGGAGTGATTGGAAGGTTGGATAGGATAGGCAGGGTAGGCAGGGGCTAGATTGTGAAAGACCTCTCCTGGGTTTTGTGCATTTAAAACTGTAGCTTCAGTTGCACCATAGGAGGTAGATTGGTGAGGGTGAGAAGGGAGTTAGAGAGGAACAATGAGAAAACTCTCAGGGGTCTCAGAGATGGATGGTCTGACTAATAGCACTGTCATTGGGGTCCAAAGGCTGTTTATTTGGCATATGTTACCTTCTCTTTTTTTTTTTAAAGATTTTATTTGCTTATTTGAGAGAGAAAGAGAGCGAGTGTGCGAGTGCACAAGCAGGGGGAGGGGCAGAGGGAGAGGGAAAAGCAGACACCCTGCCGAACAGGGTGCCGATGTTGGGCTTGATCCCAGGAGCTGAAGGCAGATGCTTAACCAGCTGAGCCACCCAGGCACTCCTTTGTGTTACCTTCTAGAACAGACGTTAGCAAAATTTTTTTTGTAAAGGGCCATAATATTTTTCAAAGCCCAAATCTTTTAGGCTTTGAGGGCCATACTATTTATGTCACAACTCTCTATCTCTGCTGGAGATGAAAGCAGCCATAGACAATAGGCAAACAGATGAGTGTGGCTGTTCCAATAAAGCTTTATTTATAAAGTGAGGTGGCAGGCTAGATTTGGCTTGTGGGCTGGATTTGGCTCAAAGGCTGTAGTTTACCTAACTTTGTTCTAGGATAATATGACCAGTAGTGAAGATTTGGAAGATAGATCAAGCAATGATTTTAGTGATTATGATGATAATGTAGATGAGGGTTCTTGAGTATAAGAAGAAAAGAGGCTAGGGGAGGAAAGAACCCAAGGAAGTACATCATCTTCGGGCACTAGTGAAAATGCCACTGAAGAATGAGTCTGTAGGAAGCTTACAGCAAAGTGGTGTAGGAGAGTTTCTTGAAGGAGGGGCAATAGTTGCAATATCAATGCTACAGAAAAGAGAGCTATGAAGGACCTGAAGTAAGCCATTCATTGTATTTGGCAGTTGGGGCCAGGGAAAAGTGGAAAACCCAGACAGTAGAGGAGGCAGGGCGCTAGATTATGATGGAGTGAGAAGTGAATTGGAGTTGAGGTGGTAGAACCAGTCAGTAGAAACTCAATTTAAAAATTTGGTAGCCGTGGAAGGAGGAACCACAGGTAGTGTGAGGAGGAAGTAGGGTTAAAAGAAGGCTCTTTGTTGTTTTTTATTTGTTTACAAGTATGGAATTGACTGTTGTTTGTAGACTGAATTGAAGAAGCCAGAGGAAAAGAGTTAAGGGGCTGGCTAGAAAAGGAATAAATGATTGAGCCAAGAGTAAGCGGGGAGCTGTTAGGGAGGTAACATAAGAGATGTAAGTTGTGGTTAGATTTTGAAGGGCCTCAGGTGGAAAGGACTTGAAGAAGAACAGACAGGAGTGAGGATGGGCTGAAGTAGGGTAGGGAAATTGGAACAGATTATGCCTACTGGCCTCTATTTTCTTTGACGTCGTTATCTCTAGAGAATAAAGGGTCTAAGGTAGTATGTGAAGAAAGGGTGATTTGGGAAATGCAGGATATTTGGGGAGCAAAATACCTGGGAACAAGAGGGGAACGGGGGAGGGGCAGAGGGAGAGGGAGAGAGAATCTTAAGCGGGCTCCATGCCCAGCTCAGAGCCTGAAGCAGGGCTCAATCTCACGACCCTGAGATCACAACCTGAGCAGAAATCAAGAGTTAGATGCTTAACCGACTGAACCACCCAGTTGCCCCCAGATATCATCTTTTATATGTCAATATTTTAACATGTATTTTAGAAGTTAGGTCGATTTTTGACAACAATTATAATTTTTGAGTTTTTCCTCACACCAAGTAATTTCTCCCACACCAGCAGGGTGTCCTACAATTCAATTCAATTCTGACACTATGTAACTGGAGACAGCATCAGATTCCCACAGGTTAAGGGCTTAGTTCTATAAGACTTCACCCCTTGCCCCCCACCCCCTTCTGATCTACCAGCTATAGATTGGAGGTTCCCACAACCTCCTTCTCCTCCTGTTTAATTTGCTGGAGTGACTCACAAAACCCAGAGAAACATTTTACTTACTAGATTACCAGTTTATTATAAAAAGATGTAACTCAGGAACAGCCAGTTGGAAGAGATGCTTTCTCTTGGAGAGTGCCACTCTACCTGTACCTCCACGTCTTCACACCAGGAAGCTCTCTGCACCTGGTCATTTTGGATATTCATGAGGCATACTTTATTAAATCATTGGCTATTGGTTACTGAGGTCAATCTCCAGCTTCTCTCCCCTCCCTGAAAGTTGGGGTGAGTGGAGGGACCAGAAGTTCCAGTCCTCTAATCACATGGTTGTTTCACCTGGCAACCAGCTCCCAGCCTTAGGTGACCTAGGGGGGGCTTTCCAAAAGTCACTTCATTAACATAATGAAAGACACCTTTATAGTTGTCAACACTTAGGAACAGCTGAGGGCTTTAGTGCCAGGAACACTGATGAAGACCAAATATATATTTCTTATTATAAATCATAGTATCACAGTAAGACATATAGTATTATCCTACTTAAAAACTCCAAAACAGTACTTGTCATATCATTAGCCTATTAAAAATGTACTTTTGATATGAAATTTCAAAGTAAAAATACCTGCTATTATACCACACATTTACAGACCAAAAAGAACCTTCTTGGTCAGTTGTTTGGGGTTGGGTGTGACATAGGAAATTAATAAATAATATTTTAGATAACTTTTTCTTCTCCAACGAAAAAGAGAAATAAAGGAATAATCTTACCCCTGCCAAAATAGGTTGATGATAATGCGTAATTTTTACGAAGATGGTATAGAAGTTGTTACAGAGGAGACTTCATGTAAATCAAGGTGTCTCCGTATTTGCAATATTTTGAGTGATTTTTCTTTCACTTTTTAAAATGAAAATGACTAATGAATGCTCTACATTATCAGAAAGATATTAAAGTACTCTATGTGTCTTTGAAACAGCTTGATGTATTCCAGTTTATTATACCTTGACTGTAAAGAAAACACAACAAAAAGTTTTTTTATCAAATGTGGAAGCATTAGAATTATAGAGGCATCAAGTGGGACAGCAATGAATTTGTGCTGTGGTCCTTCCGATATTGAAACACTGTGTTCTTTCTTTGCATTCACTATCTCAGAATTGCAAAGCTGGTAAAGATCCAGCTTTTCTGGATGTCTTTGTGATGTATACAGAAGGTGTTAAGGTAGACACTGTTGTCATTTTTCTGTACTTAAGATAACAGTAGAGAAACAGTGGTAGAAAGCTGAACAGAGTATGGAGGAAGGTAGCTGGACAGGCATTGAAATAATTAGAGATTGGATAGTGTCTGCATCTTCCTCTTAAAATTCACATGTGCAAGAAAAAAGGAGTTAGGTAGCCTCAGAAGGATGATCATGTTAGCTGGGTATTGGGCTATAGATGGTAGAGATGCAAACAAAGATGATAGAGGAACAGCCTACAAAGTGTTATATAGTGTTAATCAGCTAGCAGAGAGCCATGGACTATGCGGTTAGATCTCTTTGTAAATTTGAAGCTAATTTTGCTAACTTGAATCTAGTTCCATGAATATCATATATATGTATCTTGGTTTTAGAATAAGGTATAATTAGGAACATTTATCGAGGCTTTTTTTAATACTTTGTAAAAACAAATTTTTAATACCTTCAGCATCTGGTGTTTTAAACAAAAACATAGGAAGTAGAATATTTTGGGAATGGTGCTGCATAACACTATTTGTGTGCTAATTCATATTAGTAGTTACTCACTTATTAGTTATACTATGCTTTTATCTAAAAGTTAAATATATTTTAAGGGGGAAGAGAAGATAAAATATAAATCATGATTTTAATTAGAAAATTTAAGCATGTAGATATATTCACAAATTTTAGAGAGAAAGTTTATAAACTGGTAATTCCCAGTTAGGGCTATCACACTATTTAATGATAAAATGCAAATTTACTCCTGTATGAAAATAAATTCTCATTGGCTGAATCCTGTAGTAAGAGTGACAATAATTTGGTGCGCCTGGGTGGTGCAGTTGGTTAAGTGTCCAACTCTTGGTTTTGGCTCAGGTTGTGATTTCACGGTTGTGAGATTGAGCCCCAGGAATCTGCTTAAGACTCTCTCTCCCTCCCCTTCTACCCCCACCCCCCCAAATTAGTAAATAAATAAATCTTTTTTTTTTTAAGTGACAATAATTTAAAATGCTTCCTCATTCCCCTTGGACTGTTTACAGTTACTGTCATGGACTATGGCTGCTGGCAGCAGTGTGGTTTTCAGTTATGCATTGAGTTTTGGGAACATTGTTTTTGCTAGAATAAAGGAATTTGTACTTGGATGTTAAAGTTCTATCAGGGCTAGATGTTTGCTTTTTGTTTTCTAAATTTTATGAATGTGGGGCTAATACAAACGAATACTTTTCTTCATCCTTTTGAGCTTTTGAAACTTTGGGAAAGTGGAGTATTTGAGAGACTTGGAGCTAAATTAATCTAGATTTGGAATATAGAGGGAGAAAAAACATAGACTATATACTGTGATTATGGTATAGTGCAAACAGCATTGTCACTGGATATGACTCTCCCAAGTTCAGATTTAACATTGGTTGTGTAGACTACCCTTTTTTGATATTGTGGGGCAGAGGGAAATAAAAACGAATGAAACAAGATCCCTGCCTTCAAGGGGCATTTAACCGAGGAGGGTAAATAATACAGCTAACAGTAACTATAAGGCGGAATGCAGTGGTTTAATAAAAGTAAAGATAGTTTGAGAACACAGAGGAAGGACAGGTGAATTACAGCTTTGAAGATTTGGCAGAGCTTTATAGCAGAGCTAACATGAACTGGGCCAAACATTTCATGGTTTGAACTAGATGTTGAATTAGAATAGCAGAGAAAAACACATTTTTTTCTTAACCTAATTTATTTGTGACCATGTATGAATGAATTTCCCTCTGGTTTGTTGCAGTGATCCAGAGCATTAGCATGAAAGTCTGTGTTTCCCATTTGGTGTACTGCCCTAGGGCCAGCCAACTGAGGACTTAGGTGATGGAGCACTTGCAGCCTTGTTCCTTAATCTCCGAGTGCTGTATAAACATTTTGTGTGTGTGCCATGATGTGAAGGAGATCGGGAAACACAATTTTAGATTACTTAATACTTCCTTCCTGGTAATAAGTTCTTTAATATATTGTTCAGCTTTTGTCAAAAATAGCTAGATAATATTCATAATAAGAACACATTCTGAGTAGGCTGTATTAGTTACCAGCTCAGTCTTCTGATATATTAGACATTAGCTCCATGCAGTGATTAGGGGGCTCAGCCAGGTTTTTCACTTTTTTTCTATGATTTTGTATTTGGGAACATGATGGCATTAAGTGAGGATGTGATACATTTAGGGTCATGACTAAACTTCAAAAATAATGTGACCAAAATATCCCTCCTTATGCTTTTCCCCTTGGTAAACATAGTACTGGACCTGTTTCTGAGAAAAATATGTATACTCTTCACAGCAGAACAGCTATTGGGGGGGAAGGGACGATGGGCAAATCTGTGTAGGGTAGGGACAGCCTTGAGAGGAAATCTAGAGCTCCCTTCCTCTCCCTTCTTCCCTGAAAAGGGAGAAGGAAGCAGAAGACAAACTTAGTTTCAAAGTTTTGAATTTACAACCCTGAAGAAACCAGGCAGCTGGATACCCAGGCCTAGGAGCACCCTAGTAGTGACTGTTGGCAAGTGTTGAATTCAGCTAGGGCTGTAGATTCTGGGGCTAGTGTGGCATGAAATACCACCCCCCTCACCCCTGGTTGTATTGGAGAGGAGAAACTGGAGCTCCAACTTTCTTATATCACGGAAGGAAGCACTAAGATGATTCTAGGAGAGTGATAGTTTTGGTGCCACAGATTTTCAGAACACAGTTACTTTTTGTGTGTATGTGAGGTAGAAGATATCTGGTGCCTAGGGGTGTTTTAGGGGTCTTCAGAAAAGATTCAGCACGCTCTTGCTCTTTTTGTTCAGTTCCTCTGCCTGATAGACTTTAGTAATGTTAGTTTGGCTACATAACAGTACTGTAAATAAAATGTTCACTTTTGCATAAAATAAGTATGACATTAAATAAATGTCATGTAAACATCATTGTAAGTTTTATTATAACACTGTTAAAGGTTAGTTATTGACCACTCACAAATTTTTTTAATTATAGGGAATATTTATCAACTGCTAAAGTGGTGATAAGCAATACGACCAGTGCATAATACAGTTTTAATAGGAGGAAAAAATTAGAATGTTATTGGTAATTATAGAGAAACTAATCTTTGAAGCAAATTAATTTAGGAAGCGTTTTAAATAATTTGAGCATTTATCAGTAGGATAATGAACTTGTTTTAAATTACAGAGGTAATACACATAATCAGTAATATAAATTCAAAGGAGAAAATGAAACATGTCACCATCACTTGCCACCTCTCTTTACGCAAGTAACAACTGCTTTTTTTTTTTTTTTTTAAGATTTTATTTATTTATTTGACAGAGAGATAGAGCCAGAGAGCACAAGCATAGGGAATGGCAGAGGGAGAGGGAGAAGCAGGCTCTGCACTGAGCAGGGAGCCCGATGTGGGACTCGATCCCAAGACCCTGGGATCATGACCTGAGCCGAAGGCAGACGCTTAACCATCTGAGCCACCCAGGCGCCCACAACTATTTTAATAAACTTTATTGGGGTATATTTATCCATCTTAAGTATTAAACTTGATGAGTTTTGCAAATGATTACTTCCTTGTAAGCACCATCACAGTCACGATGTAGAATATTTCTGTCTCCCTCAGAAGTTCCCTCATGTCCCTTTGCAGTCCTTTCCTCCAGCCCCAAACAAATATTAATCTGCTTTCTGTCACTATAGTGTGCTTCTTCCACAATTTCATATAAAGGTAATTATAATACATACTCCTTTGAGTCTGTTTTTGTGATATAACATTAATATTTTTTTTGTTTACTTGGAGTTCAGTATTTTTAGTTGCTGACACATACTCCATTGTATGAATATATCACAATTTGCTTATCCATTCACCTGTTACTGGACGTTTGGGTTCTTTTCAGTTTTTGGCAGTTATGAGTAAAACTGCTATAATATTTGTTTACAAGCCTCTGTATGTGTTTTTTTCTCTTGGATAAATACCTAGGAGTAAAATGGCTGGATTATATATAGTAAGTGTGTATTTGGCCTTATAAAAAACCGAAACTCTTTGGGATGCCTGGGGGCTTAACTTATGCAGTTAAGCATCTGCCTTGGGTTCAGGTCATGATCCCAGGGTCCTGGGATCGAGTCCCGCATTGGGCTCCTTGCGCAGAGGGGAGCCTGCTTCTCCCTCTCCCTGCCACTCCCCCTGCTTGTGCGCTCTCCCTCTGACAGATAAATAAAATCTTAAAAAGAACAACTTTGAGACTCTTTTCCAAAGTGCTTGTAGTATTTTACATTCCCACCATAAGTAATGTGAGTTCAGTTATTCCACATCTTCACCAATACTTTGTATTGGCAGTCTTTTTAATTTTCAGCATGTAGTGACTATATGTTGGTATCTCATTATGGTTTTAATTTGCATTTTTATGATGACTAATGATGTCTAGTAATTTTTTGTTTATACATTTACAGGCTAGTTATATATCTTCTTTGTGTAGTGTCTGACTCTTTTGCTCATTTTAAAAGTTAGGTTGATTTTTCTAATTACTAAATTGAGTTTTTTTATAATCTAGATACAAAAGTTCTTTGTCAGATACATGTGAATATTTTCTCTCAATCTTTTGTTTGCCTTTTCATTTTCTTAACAGTGTCTTTTGAAGAGTAAAGGTTTTAAAGGTTTAAAGCCCAATTTATCAATTTTTCTTTTATGGTTCATGCTTTGTGAAACATTTACCTACCCCAAAGTTTTTCTTATGCAAAGCTTTTTTTCCTGTGTTTCCTTCTGGAATTTGTTACTCTCATTTTTTACATTTAGGTTTATGATTCATTTTGAAGTAATATTTGTGTATACCATGAGATAAATTCTTACAGCACTTCAATTACTATGGCACTTTTGTTGAAAATCAATTAACATATATATATGGTCTCTTTTTTTAAAATATATTTTATTTATTTATTTGACAGAGAGACACAGAGAGGGAACACAAGCAGGGGGAGTGGGAGAGGGAGAAGCAGGCCTCCCGCGGAGCAGGGAGCCCGACGTGGGGCCCGATCCCAGGACCCTGGGATCATGACCCGAGCAGAAGGCAGACGCCCAACGAATTCCTGATCTCTATTCAGTTTTATTGATCTACATGAGTATCCTTATGCCATTACCTCACTCTCTACTGCTCTAGCTTTGTAGTAAGTCTTTTTTTTTTTTTTTAAGGGGCAGTGACTTTGTTATAAGCCCATTGTTCTGAGAAAACATTTTACAGAAAATATGGGTATCAGTAAGTCTTGAAGTCAGCGTAATCTTCCAACCTTGTTCCTCCTTTTTAGGATTGTTTGGCTACATAACAGACATCTGTAGAACACTTTACCCAACAAGGTTAGAATATACATATACATTCTTTTCAGGTTTACATGGGACATTCTCTAGGATGGATCATATGTTAGGCCATAAAGGAAGTCTCAATTAGTTAAAAGATACTAAAATCACACTGAGTTGTTCCTTGACCCCAGTGGAATAAAGTTCACAAGTTATGTGGAACTCAAACAGCACACTTCTAAATAACCAATGGGTCAAAGAAATCACAAGGGAATTAGAAGTTGAAGAAGTTAGAGAAGATTAGAAGAAATTTAAGATGAATAAAAATGAAAACATAGTATGTTGAAACTTACTGGATGAAGCTACAACCATGCTCAGGAAACTGTATAGCTATAAATACCTACATTAAGGGGTGCCTGGGTGGCCCAGCTGGTTAAACATTGACTCTTGGTTTCAGCTCAGGTCATGATCTCAGGGTCATGGGATCGAGCCCTCTGTAGGGCTCTGCACTCAGGGCAGAGTCTGCTTGAGATTCTTTCCTCTCCCTCTCTCTCCCCTTCTGCTCTGCCTTCCCCCACTTCACGTGCTCTCTCTCTCTAGGATAAATAAATAAATAAAATCTTTAATACCTACATTAAAAATGAAGTATAAACTAGACTTGTAACAAACAGAAGGTAGGAAATAATAAAGATTAGAGAAGACAAAAATGAAATCAAGAATAGAAAAACAATAGAGAAAACCAGTGAAATCAAAAGTTGGTTCTTTGAAAATGTCAACAAAATTGACAAACCTTTAGCTCGATTGATGGGAAGAAATGATGGAGAAAACCAGTGAAATCAAAAGTTGGTTCTTTGAAAATGTCAACAAAATTAACAAACCTTTAGCTCGATTGATGGGAAGAAAGAGAAGACTCAAATTATCTTACAGAAATCAGATAATAAGGGAATACTGTGAACAATTATATGCCAGCAAATTACATAACCTAAATGAAATGGAAAATTCCTGAAAAGATATAAACTACAAAATTGACTCAAGGGGAAATAGAAAATCTGAATAGATTTGTAACAGGTAAAGAGATTGAATCCATAATCACAAAATTTGCCACAAGGAAAAGCCCTAGACCAGAAGGAAGAGGGGACATTTTCCAACTCATTCTATGAGATCAGTATTACCCCGTTACCAAACTAGACAAATGTATCACAAGAAAAGAATATTACAAACCCATGTCTCTTATGAATATAGACACATATCCTCAAGAAACTAGGAGCAAATTGAATTCAGGAATATATTAAAAAGATTATACATTATGACCAAGCAGATTTATCCCTGGAATGCAAAGCTGGTTCAATATATGAAAATCAGTCAACATAATATACCATATTAATAGAATAAAGGATAAAAAACCACATGATCATCATAATATGTACAGATATAGCATTTGACAAAGTTCAGCACCCTTTCATAATAAAAATATTCAAACTGGGAATTGAAAGGAGCCTCCTCAAGCTGATAAAGAGCATCTACAAAATATCTACAGTTGGCCTCATATTAATGGTGAAAGATGGAAAGAAAGCTTTCCCCCTAAGATCAGGAACAAGACAAAGATGTTCATTGTTCTTCCTGTTCAACATTGTACTGGAGGTTCTAGGCAGGACAGTTAGAAAAAAAAATTAAAAAAATAGAAATAAAAGACATCCAGATTGAAAGTAAGTAAAACTATTCTCTTTTTGAATATGACATAATCTTGTATATGGACAATCCTAAGGAATCCACTAAAAATCTACTGGAGCTCTAATATATGAGTTCAGCCAAGTTCAGGATATGAGATCACTATATACATAGCAATTGTATTTCAACACTGTCAGTGAACAATCTGAAAATGAAATTAAGAAAACCGTTCCATTCACAAAGAATAAATACTGAGGAATAAATTTAACAAAAGTTTAAGACTTCTAGTTGAAAACTATAACTTCATTGGAAGAAATCAAAGAAGATCTAAATAAATGGAAAGACATTGTGTGTTCATGGATCAGAAGAGTTAATACTGGTAAACTAAAATACTCCTTACGTGATCTACAGCTTCTTTGTAATTCCTATCAGAGTCCAAGCTGGCTTGCTTTTTTTCTTTCTTCTTTTTGACAAGTTGATTCTAAAATTTTTGTGGATGTAAGTGACTCCAAGTAGTCAAAACAATCTTGAAAAAGAATAAAGTTGGAAGACTTCTACTTAGCAGTATCAAAACTATTACCTACAATAATCAAGACTGTGCAGTACTAGCATACGAATTGGACTCTACCTCACAGCATATACAGAAGTTAATTCAAAGTTGATCAAAGATCTAAATGTAAGAACTAAAACTATGAAAGTCTCAGGAGAAAACATAGGTGTAGATCTTCAGATTAAGCAGTGTTTTCTTAGTATGACACTAAAAACATAAATGACAAAAGGAAATATCTAATTGAACTTCATCAAAATTAAAATCTTTTGTGCCTCAAAAAACACCTAGAAAGTGAAAAGGCAGCTCACAGATAGGAGGAAATCATATATCTGATAAGGAATTTTTATCTAGGATATATAAAGAACTCAGCAGTAGAAAGATAATCCAAGGGGTTACCTGGCTGGCTTAGTTGGTGGAGCATGCAATTCTTGGTCTTGGGGTTGTAAGTTCAAGCCCCACTTTGGGTGTGGAGATTACTTAAAAAAATAAATAAAAATTAAAAAGACAATCCAATTTTTTTTTTTTAAAGATTTTTTATTTATTTATTTGACAGAGAGAGAGAGAGCTAGAGAGGGAACACAAGCAGGCGGAGTGGGAGAGGGAGAAGCAGGCTTCCCGTGGAGCAGGGAGCCCGATGCGGGGCTCGATCCCAGGACCCTGGGACCATGACCTGAGCTGAAGGCAGACGCTTAACGACTGAGCCACCCAGGTGCCCCGACAATCCAATTTTTAAATGGGCAAAGGACCGGAGTAGAAAATGCTCTAAAAAAATTATACAAGTGGTTAATAAGCATGTGAAAAGATTCTCAACGTTATTAGTCATTAGGGAAATGCAGATCAAAACCATAATGAGATATCCCTTCATACACATTAGAATGGCTAAAACAAACAGATAATATCAAGTGTTGGGGGAGGATATGTAGCAGTTGAAAAACTCATACACTTCTGGTAGGATTGTAAAGTAGTATAGCCACTTTGGAAAACATTTTTGCAGTACTTCAAAATATAGAATTGCCATACCACCCAGCAGTTTTACTGCTAGGTATACGCCCAGGAGATATGAAAGCACATGTACACAGATGTTCATAGTCACATTATTTGTAAAGGCAAAATATGGAAACAGTCCACTGGCCATCAATTGATGAATGGATAAGTATGTTATATTCATACAATGGAATATTATTCAGTAATAAAGAGAAGTGAAGTACTGATATATGCTACAACCTGGATGAATCTCAAAAACATTATGCTAACAAACCAGACAGAAAAGGTCACTATATGATTCCATTTATATGAAATGTCCAGGCAGTCAAATCCATAGATACAGAAAGTAGATTAGTGATTGCCAAGGACTGTGGAGAAGTACAGAGAATGAATGATAAAGGGTGTGTGCTTTCTTTTTATGATGATGAAAATGTTCTAAAATTAGATAATAGTGATGGTTGCACAACTCTGAATGTACTAAAAACCCACTGAATTTACCCTTTACAGAAGTGTATTTTATGGCATGTGAAATATCTGAATAAAACTGTTATTAAAAGAAAAAAGGTAAAGTACACCTAATATTAGCACAAATTATGTAATGAAAGCATTTTCAGAATGGAAAATTATATGTAATAAGGATAATGTGGAGTTCTGGTATTTAGATTCTAAGTCGTTGGGTTGGGTTTTTTTGTGAAAGGGCAATGTTGTTAAGTTCCAAATTCATAAGCTGTGAGTCTTTGAGAAAAAAAAATCACTTAAGAAATGTCATCTTTTCTGGGAAATTCCTCTGGTACTCCAAGACAGAACCAGTTGGTGTTTCTAATGATCACACACAATGTAACCCATACTTAAAGGCTAAGAAAAGATTAAAAAACAAATTGTAGCCAACACTGTTCTAAAGTGGAGTATCTTTTAGTGGGATAAAATATGTATCTAGAATTCTTTGTTCCTGTGCAGCTAAGTCGCCCTTTTCATTCTGCATTCATCCCAGGAGGTGTTCTCTTCTCAAGATGCAGGCAAGGGCCTATTAATGGCTTTCTATCATAAAAATTCAGTGTTCAGGAGAAGTAATAGGATTTAAAATTGAAAATACAGATAGATCACAACCTGTAGAAAAAGGAAAATAAACATTGATGACTACCTACTTTGTGATACAAATTGCTTTTGTTAATGTTTATTTCATTTAGTTCTCAGAACCATTTTTTGAGATAATTTAATATCCTACTTTTGAAAGGTGCTATTATCTATGGATAGGGTAAAAACAATAGGTGAAGCAAGATCAATGAGAAAAATGATGAGCTCAGTTTTGAATATGTTAAGAGACTTGGGGTTTTCTGGAGAGTGATCCAGGAGACACTTCAGCTCAGGAGAGAGAGTTGAGCTTAAGTTTTAAGCTGTTTAAATTCCCAAGGGTGTTGGTCTTGCAGAATATATCAAAACCTGCTTGTTTACAAATGCAGCAGTTTATTTAGAGTATGCTGGCTAAAGGGAGCTGCAGTTGAGGGGATGATTCAAGTCTGGCATCTGAAATTTATATCAGCTGCCTTTCCTTCTCAGAAACTAAGTTGCCTTACACATTCTCTCCCTGCCCCATCACACATTTTAATTGTTTTTTATGGGTAGCATCTTTTTTTTTTTTTTTTTTGTACACAGACTGTAATCAGCTGGTGTGGATAGTCTCTTATAATTTTTAACTAATTTTGTATTTTCTTGGGGGCTTATTCTTGAATGAAGTCTTCAGATATTAGTATTGTTTTAACAGTTCATCAATCAAAAGTAATGGTTCATTAATCAAGATTGTGTGGTACTGGCATAAGGATAGGCATATATAGATCAATGGAATAGAACTGAGAGTCCAGAAGTAAACTTTTACATTTATAGTAAATTGATTTTCAAGGGTGCCAAAGCAGTTCAACAGGTAAAAAAGTCTTTTCAACAAATGGTGTTGGGACAACTGAACTGGATATTCTCATGCAAAGGAATGAAGTTGGGCCCCTACCTTATACTGTAAAATTAACTCAAAATGGGTCCAAGACCTAAATGTAAGAACTAATCCATAAAAAACTGTAGGAGAAAAAAAAAATATGTGGATCTTTGTGATCTTGGATTCGTGGTTTCTTAGCAACAACATCCAAAGTAAAAGCAGTCACATAAAAATGGATAAATTGAACTTTATTAAAATTAAAAATCTTTGTGTTTCAAAAGACATCATCAAGAGGGGCTCCTGGGTGCCTCAGTTGTTAAGCGTCTGTCTTCAGCTCAGGTCATGATCCCAGAGTTCTGGGATCAAGCCCCACATCGGGCTCCCTGCTCCGTGGGAAGCCTGCTTCTCCCTCTCCCACTTCCCCTGCTTGGGTTCCCTCTCTAGCTGTCTCTCTCTGTGTCAAATAAATAAATAAAATCTTTAAAAAAAAAAAAAAGACATCATCAAGAAAGCAAAAAGAAACCCATAGAATGGAGGAAAATATTTGCAAATCCTATCTGATAAGGGACTTATATCTAGAATATATGAAGGACTCTTAAAACTCAGTAATAGGGGCACCTGCGTGGCTCAGTCAGTTAAATGTCCGACTCTTTATTTTGGCTCAGGTCATGATCTCAGGGTCCTGGGTTCGAGTGTCACATCATGCTCCCTGCTCATCAGGGAGCCTGCCTCTCCCTCTACCTGCCGCTCCCCCTGCTTGTTCTCTCTCTCTCTCTGACAAATAAATAAAATCTTTAAAAAAAAAAACAAAACTAACAGGGATAAACCTTGAAAATGATACGCTAAGCAGGAGAAACCAATCACAGAAAACACATACTGTATGATTCCATTTATATGACTGTCTAGAAGAGGCAAATCTATAGAGACAAAAAGTAGATTAATGGTTGTGTAGAATTGCGGTGGGAAGGTGGGTAAAATGGGGGGGTGACTACTGAAGGATACAAGGATTCTCTTTGTAGTGATGAAAATAACTCAAACTGATTTTGTTGGTGGTCATACAACTCTGTACTAAAAGCTATTGTGTACTTCAAATGGATGAGATGTATGGTGTATAAATTATATCTCAAAGCTGTTGTGATACCAAAAAAAAAAAAATAGTTCCACTGTGATACATTGACTAGTTGCAACCTAGACTATATACAGGTAGACAAAACAATATACTGTACTATTTTAAACACTAGATATAAATATTTCCTTATATTTAAAGATTTAAATGTTTCCCATTACGTGTATTCTGTTTATGACCCCACTGAAAAGTTACACTTCTTTTTTAAGATTTTATTTATTTGCCAGAGAGAGAGAGAGAGCACAAGTAGGGGGAGCGGCAGGCAGAGGGAGAAGCAGACCCCCCCACTGAGCAGGGAACCTGATGTGGGACTCGATCCCAGGACCCTGGGATCATGACCTGAGCTGAAGGCAGATGCTTAATCAATTGAGCCACCCAGTTGTCCCTGAAAAGTTACACCTTATTATGTTTTAGAATTCATCAGGAAACAAATCCAGATGGTTCAGTTATAATATGTAGTTGGTAATTGAAGCCACAGAAATATATGTGACATGCTAGGTGGAGTGAGTAAATGAATAGGCCTACAGGGCTGTAGACAGATCATAGGGAAGGACGATGTAGATGAATGGAGGAAGAAGACCATAGAGGATGGTATGGAAGTTAAGGAGGTGAAAATGAATGGTTAACTGTTTTCCTGCAGAGATGCCACATAAGAAATGTGTTCCATGAATAGAAGGTTGCTGATGATGTTGGCGGTAGCAGTGTCAATGGAACTTTGATTGGGAGTGGGCTAAGTGAAGGGAAGTGAAGACAGTAGAGACCACTCTTTCAAGAATTTGGCTAAGGAGGAGAGGAAAATGTAGGGTGAGGAAAGGCTTTAAAAAAAAAATAAGATGAAGGAGACGTGAGGTTACTTACGATGATGGGACATAGAGGTTGAAACATGGGAGAGAGGCGATAATTGATGAAGTAAGGCCCCTAGCTAGATGAGATCAAAGACAGACACCTCTTGCTCTGTCATATTTGGTAGGATGAAAGGAGACAAGGATGTAAGAGGATTCGGGTTATTGGGGATGGGATTGGGGAGGAGGTTTGGATGTGCATGATAGGAAGTTGAGGGAATTGCTACTATCTGATGGCTTCTGTTTTCTTAAATAGGAGGCCTGGTCTTCTGTTAAAAAGAAGGAGGACAGAGAAGGGGGGATTGAAAGTAGTAGCTTTTTGTAAAAAATCTAAGAGTAACCTGGAAAGATTTCCAAGCAGCAAGCATTGAGATCTTAATTGAGATTAGAGACCTAGAATTGGTAATACCCATAATGGAGGGAGGTTGAGCTTTTTTTTTTCCCTCTCTCACAACACTTAGCAGCCTAGCTTTTAGAGTGCGAATTGAAGTGACCCAAGGTTAGCTTTTTTGCCAGGGCAATAAGCTAGAATCACAGGGGACAAAACTGTGTATGTAATGTATATGAAGTATGTAAGAAGGAAGCGAAAACAAGAGGGGGTTGATAAATTGGGAGAAGTTGAAGGAGTTAGGGATTAAGGTAATCTTTGTGGATCTAGGTCAGTCTGTTGAATGGCAATTAATGGGAAATTGTTTAATGCCTTAATTGGATCTAGGGAGAGTTTTGCTGCTAGGGTCAGAGATTCTTCAAATTAGAGAATACTGTACAGAGTGTTTAAAATTCATATCTTCATTTCATATTAAAATGTTGAGCATTTCATAGTTTTTGAATGAAATGTAAAACATCCAAAATTTATCCTAATTGGACTGGTAGATCTGTGGCTGGTTCTTGATTGCTACAGAATCTTGAGTCATGGTGAAACTGAAATTTAGGAAAAAAGCAGAGCCTCGGTCTGTCCCTGACCAGCCTCTTGAACTGGATTATTTGAAGGGTTGTTGAAGGTACCAGGGATGTTGTCAAGACTTGGTTTGGGGAGGAAAATTGAGCCAGCTGCCAGAGTCTTCAGTGAATGTAAGGGAGATGGTGACAGAAATGAGAATGGACACGGGGATATGTGGCTAAATGATATAAACCTTTTCCACAACTGGGTAGAAGCCGTGGTCTTGCGGTGGTATAGAGACAGATATTGATCTTGACACATGTGGAATATGGGAGCATCATTAACAATGATGATGAAGATAACATCTGTTGATGGCTTTCTATGCCAGACACTGCCCCTGTCACATGCAGTTAGCATGAATTTGATTTATTTGTTTCAGTAACCCTGTGAGGCATTGTTATCTTTATTTTATGGATAAAGAAGCTGAGATAGGCCAGTAACATTCCTAAAATATCATAAAGTTTGCATGTGAGGGAGCCAGGATTTAAACCTGCTGACTCCTAAGCAGATGTTTCTAAACACCATTTTGTGCCATCAGCAGTGCACTAATGTAATTTGTCGAATATATATGTATTCCATGTGCATTGAATAATTTACATTGTTTGTAAGTACCTTAGAGGAAAATTGTTCAGTAGAATTTTTTGATGCTTTCTAATTGATGATGATTGTGTTGTTATATGTTTTATGGACATACTACCCTAGAGTTGTACCCTAGAATTGTGGATCTTAATAGTGTGGGTCCTGGACCAGTAGCATCGGCCTGGGATCTTGTTTGAAACAAATCCTTAACCCTTACTCCAGCCCTGCTGCTCAAGAAATTCTGGGAACGGACCCCAGCAGTCTTTTAACAAGCCAGATTAATTCCGATGTAGGCTGAAGTTTGAGAACTACTGACCCAGAGCAAAGTGTAGTATAAGAAGGTGAATGAGAGTTTGAATTAGACCCTTGGAGTAGTATTGAGATTGTCAGTGTTTTTCAGATCATGTTCTGTGAATTGAAATCTGATGGGGAATTATTAGCATTAGTTTATACTTTTCATGGCTGCAGTTTGGTATGTTGATGCTACTAGACACAAGTGAGATGGGAGGCAGAATGTCAGTAGATCACAACTATTGACAACTCAAAATGCATAGTAGTACACATCAGCAGTATTATTTTCTTTCCATTAAACATTTAAAAGTTGTGTAATATTTGATATACGAAAATAGGTAATGTCCATACAAGTTTTGAAGCAATAATAAAACAGATATTCTTGAATCTAATCAATTTAAGAACTAGCACAAAAACTACCTGTGTTTTCTTCTCTGATCACATCCCTAGCTTCCTACTGGAAATAATCCACTGTCACAAATGTGTTTAAATCATTACTTTGCTTTTCTAGACTTACCATACATGTCTATATCCTGAAATAAAAGATAGTATTTAGTTTTGCTTGCTTATTTTATAAAAATACTATGAAATACTCATATTTATAAAAAAAATAAGGTTTTTTTTTTTTTTACTTTGTTCATGTAATGTTACATCTCTGGATTTGTTCATGTAGCTGTAGTTCATTCCTCCTTGTTGCTGAGTTGTATATCACAATTTATTCTCTTTTAGTAAACATTTGGGTTGCTTTCAGTATTTTTGGGTTTTTTACTATCACAAACTAATGATGTCAGAAACCACTTGTATATGTCTCATGGTGCATATATGCAAGAGTTCCTGTAGGATTATACCCTGGAGTAGAATTGCTGTGCCCTTGGTGTTTTTCAGCTTTACCAGATTTTTGCCAAATTGTTTCCCAAAAATGATTGTACCAATGGACCTTTTACCAGTTGCTCTACATCTTTATGAACACTTGGTGATATTATACCTATTAATGTTTGGCAGCCTTAAGTGGAAGATGGTATCTCAACTGTGGTCTTAATTTGCACTTCAGTTAATAAGGTTGACTACCTTTTCATGTTGGCTATTATTTTTTATGAAATACCTTTTCTTGTCTTTCTCTTATTTTTTTTTTCTGTTGTCTTACTGATGTGTGAATACTTTATTCTGGGTATTTATTCACTATTCATGCTTCAGGTATCCTTCCAGTTTGGCTTGTCTTTTCACATTCTTTGTAGCATCTTTCAAAGAACAGAAATTCTAAGTTTTAACAGAGTTCTTTTTGTTTTAGCATTTTTTATATCTTCCTTAAGAAATTTTTCTCCACTCAGGGATCATAAAGATAGTTTTCTTTAAAAATTTAAAGTGTTGCTTTTATAAGTGTTCAAACCATCTGGAATAGATTTTTCTGGTGATATAGTAGGAATCCAGTTTATCCCCCCACCCCCATGGATAATTATTTGGCCCAGCACCATTTACTGAATAGTCTTTTTTTCCCAGTGTTCTGCATTGCCATCTCTATCATATCAAATTGCTATATATGTTTGGATTTATTGGGAGTTCTTTTCTATTGGTGAATTTAGTTTTCCTCTTTAATGTTTATATACTTTTTATATACCTTTAAAAGTTGTCAGTTTTTAAAATTACAGCTAAACCTGACTAGTAATAGTAACTTACCATTAAATATCCAGTCAGTGTTAAAATTTCCCCAGTTGTCTTTTATATGTAATATACGCATGTTTGGATTAGTATCCAAATAAAGTCCACTTACTGTGATTGATTGGTATGTTTCTTAAATTTTTTAAATCTGTAGGCTCCTACTTTATTTCCCAAACCACCTTTTTTTGCTTTGTTGCCTGTTGTTAGAGAAATGGGGTTATACTGTATTTGGCTGTTTGCAACCCATTGGTGTTTAGTATATCTTTCTGTTCTCTATATTTCCTGTAAGTTGGTTGTTAGATATAGAGGCTCAATATGGTTTGTATATTTGCCAAGACTGGTTTATAGATGGCATTATATACTCTTTTTAAAAAGAGGTTTTATTTGTTTGTCAGAGAGAGAGCACAAGCGGGGAGCAGGCAGCAGGCTGAGCAGGCAGAGGGAGAAGCAGGCTCCCTGCTGAGCAAGGAGCCCAATGCTCCTGACCTGAGCCAAAGGCAGGTGCTTAACCAACTGAGCCACCCAGGCATCCCGACTTTTTAAAAAAACATTTTATTGAGATAAAATTCACATACATTTTCACATACCATACAATTCACTCATTTAATGTGTATTCAGTGGGGTTTTTAGTATATTCATAGCGTTTCTCAACCATCACCACAAAAAGAAATGTTGGGCGCCTGGGTAGCTCAGTCGGTTA
Source organism: Halichoerus grypus (assembly GCF_964656455.1). Taxonomy (NCBI): domain Eukaryota; kingdom Metazoa; phylum Chordata; class Mammalia; order Carnivora; family Phocidae; genus Halichoerus; species Halichoerus grypus. The sequence goes on along the minus strand of NC_135715.1, from coordinate 58,874,237 downwards.
AACGTCTGCCTTCAGCTTGGGTCATGATCTCAGGGTTCTGGGATCGAGCCCTGTGTCTGGCTCCTTGCCCAGCATGGGGTCTGCTTCTCCCTACCCGCCCCCACCCCGCATGCATGCGTGCATGTGCTCCCTCTCTCTCTCTCAAATGAATAAAATCTTAAAAAAAAAAGAAACGTTATGCCCTTTAGCAGTCACTCCCCATTTCCTTATCCTCCCCAAACAACCACATCCCCCAGACCTAAGCAACAACGAATCTTTCTATCTCCATAGATTTGCCTGTTCAAGACATTCATATAAATTGAACCATATAATACGTGGTCTTTTGTGACTGGCTTCTTGGACTTAGCATAATGTTTTCAAGGTTCTTGCATGTTATTAGTATGTGTCGGTATTTCCTTCCTTTTTATTGCTGAATGGTATGCCATCGTATGGATATATCACATTGTATTTTATCCATTCATCAGTTGATGAAGGTTTAGGTTGTTTACACTTTTTGGCTATCGTGGATAACACTGCAATGAACATTCATGTATAAGTTTTTGTGCAGGCATATGTTTTCCTATCTCTTGGGTATTTACCTAGGAGTAGAATTGCTATCAAATGGTGATTTGATATTTAACCTTTTGAGGAACTGCCAAACTGTTCCAAAGTGGCTATGCCATTTTACAGTCTCACCAACGTGTATGAGAGTTCCAATTTCTCCACATCCTCACCAGTAGTTACCTGTCTTTTTCTTATTTTATCCATCCTAGTGAGTGAGTGATTGTAGTTTTGATTTGCATTTCTCTGATGGCTACTTTTGTTGAGCATCTTTTCATGTGCTTAGTCACCATTTGTTTATCATCTTTGGAGAACTGTCTATTCAGATCCTTTGCCCATTTTTAAAATTGTGTTGTCTTCTTATTGAATCAAAAGGGGTCCATTATATATCCTAGAATAAAAGTCCCTTATCAGGTATGTGATTTGCAAATCTTTTCTCCCATGAGATGGCATTTTAGTTTCTTGGGTATTATATATTCCTGTTAGGTGGTACATAATAATGTCATATTACCTCTTTTTGTGATACTACCAAGCCTTGATGATCACTGCCTGGATCCATTAATTTATTAACTGTTGTAAAGTGGTGGTATTTGAATTCTGTCATTCCTTCTTAGAATTTTGAGTTTGAAGTTAATGTTCTTTCAGCACATTGAAGATATGATTTCGCCGTTTTTGGTTTCCATTGCTTTTCAGAAGTCACTTTTGTCATATATTCCTGGAAACGTGGATGCCCAGTTGGTGGCAGTCTTAAAGAGTATCAGCACAATACCCTTTAGGTTTTGTTTTGGTTTTTGCTTTTTTGGCTTTTGTTTGTGTGTTTGTTTTGTTCCAGAGCTATAGTTTTCAGTTTTCTAGCTCTATCACCTCTTGAGAACACAGTTTTGTATCCTTATATAGTCTCCTACCTCCTTCTCCCCAAATAAAATGTATACATTTGCTTCAGTTGGTATATTTAGAAAAACAGAATTCCTAGCCCAGGGAACAGTATATAAATATCCATTTTACAGAGGATTTTTAAAAGAACAGGTTTATTGAAATATTGTTTGTATATCATATAATTCATTCATTGTTAGTGTAAAGTTTGATTTTTAGTAAGTTTTACAATTGTGTAACCATCCCCTCAATCCAGTTTTAGAACACTTCCATCACCCTAAATCCTGCCCTTTTCTGAAATTATTTATTTATTATTATAAAGATTCTCAACCAGCAGTTGACATAGGCTTCTTTTTTTTCTTTTATTTAAGATTTTATTTTTAAGTAATCTCCACACCCAACATGGGGCTCACACTCACAACCCCGAGATCAAGAGCCGCATGCTCCACAGGCTGAGCCAGGCTTTTCATAGCCCTAGAACCACCTGAAATTGCATGTCAGCAATATGTTCTATAGGTCCTGTGTTTAGAAAAAGTAAAATTTTAGTAAAATGACAGTTATGAATTACAGTCAGAACCATTCAGTGCATCTTGTTAAAGTGGTTCTGAAATTGTTCCTATGACTGAAAAGCTTTAGGAAAGAAAAATATGGGGATATGCTGTTTAAAAAATGAAAAGTAAAAATAAATTAAAAAGTAAAAAGTAAATAAAAATTACAAAATTAAAAATTATAATTTCATAATAAAGTTACAGACCTGTAAAATATAACCATTTATAAGGCCCATCTGTAGTGAATAAAATCAATAGAGAATTTTAAAAAATTTTTTAATTAACATATAATGTATTATTTGTTTCAGGGGTACAGGTCTGTGACTCATCAGTCTTACACAATTCACAGCACTCACCATAATAGTACCTACCCTCCCCAACGTCCATCATGAGAATTTTTTTTTAAAGTCTGTTTTCAGACTGTTGTGTTTTAAAGATAATCTGTTTTTCCCTGGCTGTTTTCAGGATTTCTTTTTTATTTTTGTTTTTTCCTTTTGTGTCCTGCAGTTTTACTGTGATTTCTTTTTATTTTCCTGCTTAGTGTTTGGCTTCTTAAACCTGTGGTTCAGTGTTTTTCATCAATTCTGGAAAGTTCTCAGCCAGTATCTCTCAAACATTGCTTCTGTGCAATGTCTCTAATGTCTTTGTGGAGCCCAAATAAGTACTGTTTGGTAACTTCTTACTATATCCTCTATGTTTTTTTGCCCTTTCTTCTGTAATTATAAAATTTGTGCTTCTTATATTTCATAATTGTTTCTTCTGACTTGCCTTACAGTTCACTGAATCTCTGTTAAACTCCATCAAATCTACTTATAAAACCCATCTGTTGAGATCTTAATTTTGGTTATAGTACTGTATTTCAACAATTATTTTTCATTTCTCAAAGTTCTGTTTGTTTTTTTCAGATCTGGCTCTTTCTTTCTTTTGTTTCTTTTCCTTCTTTCTTTTTACAGTAATCTCTATACCCAATGTGGAGCTCAAACACACAACCCCAAGATCAAGAGTCACAGGCTCCATTGACTGAGCCAGCCATATGCCCCCAAATCTGGTCATTTCTGATCATTTCTTCTGGCTTGCTGATAATTTTAATTTCATTTTTCTATTCCTTGAATGTTTATTATAGTTATTTTATATTTTATAATTTAATTTTAGTATTCTAATTCCAAGGAGGGTAGACCTGTATTCCTAGTTGTCATTGACTCTGTGGTTATGACTCTCTTTATAGTGGTTTATTTTCTTGTATATTTGGTGACTTTTCCTTAATCCTGAGAACCTGATGGAACTGCTTTTCAAGCAGAAAAGGTTTGCATCTGTTGAGGAACAGTCCATTTTGGCCATCTTGAGCAGTCGGGCTAAATGAGAAGTTTAGTTTTTTAACCCTGCATCAGAATCTGGATTTAATTTCTGTTCCCAATGTGAATAGATTATTAACCTCATACTTTCCCTTTCACATATTTACGTTTGACAACTTCCCCCATGGTTAATTTTACTGGCTCCTCTACCCCCTTAGTACTTATGTGAGTTTAACAATGCATTTAAAAAGTATTTTTTCCGTTATGGCTAGGATCCAGTTTAATGAAACAGAAGACTACTCAAAAGTATGAGGTCTTCCAGAAGTGACATATTTTGTTACTAAGAAAGATGTATGCATAGTATTTAAAATAAATATCATCATCACATTCTCTTTCTCTCTCTCTCTCTCTCTCTCTCTCTCTCACTCACACACCTGACCCTAAGAGTAACAGTAACTCCTTTAAAACTAACAAAGTATCTAATCGTTCAAATTTCCAGTATTCTCAAATATTACATATTTTTGAACAGTTTGTTTGGATCAGTATCCAGATAAAGATCTGTAGCCTTACTCTGATTGAGTGAATTTGAAGTCTCTTTTTAAATCTACAATCTTTTTTTAATTCAGTTAGCCAACATATAGTACATCATTAGTTTCAGATGTAGAGTTCAGTTATTCATTAGTTGCATATAACACCCAATGCTCATTACATCATGTGCCCTCCTTAATGCCCGTCACCCAGTTACCCCATCCCGCCACCCATCTCCCCTCCAGCAACCCTCAGTTTCCTATAGTTTAGTCTCTTAATCTGTAATCTTTTAATCTCACTTTTTTTGCCTTTTAGAGTGTCATTTAACATGTTTATTTGTCCTCTGTATTTTTTTTACAAATTGATAGTTGAATCTGGAGGCTTTATTTTGGGCAGAGGGGACAAGAGTACATCATATGTGATGGCTTTCTTTTCCATCAGGACGGCAGATAGTGTCTGATTGTCTCTCTCTGTAATGCTGACAGCCATTGAGGAACATTGCCTAAATTTATTATTTACTAGGAGTTGTAAATGGTGATATTCTAATTCTGTCCTTCTTTCTTTATTAGCTGGAATACTATTTTAAACAGAAACTTTCCCTTATTTATTAACTGGTTAGGTTATCCTCATGATAAAATTTGTTTAGGTAAAGGCAAAATGAGTGCTTGATTCTCTCCATTTATCAGTTTTCAGAACAATGAGGTGGTTCATTAGCACCTTCCAGTGATGACCAATATGGGTTTTTTTCATATTCTGAATTCATGAATTGAATCATATGTATGTTTCAGTTCATTGTGTTGTTGTTTTTTTTTAAGATTTTATTTATTTATTTATTTATTTATTTGAGAGGGGGTAGGGTGGGAGGAGCAGAGGAGTGGGGACGAGCCGACTCCATGCAGAGCTCAGAGCCTGATGTAGGGCTCCATCTCACCACCCTGAGATCATGACTCAAGCCAAAATCAAGAGTTAGACATTCAACTGACTGAGCCACCCAGGTGCCCCCATTGTAGTTATTATTTTTATTGATACTCTAATTGACCATCCTTGACCAATTGGCGCCCCTTCAAGGTAGCTTCTGAGTGTTTTGGACAGATCTAGGAATTTTATTTTATTTTAATTTTTTTTTTTTTTTTTTAAAGATTTTATTTATTGGGGCGCCTGGGTGGCTCAGTTGGTTAAGCGACTGCCTTCGGCTCAGGTCATGATCCTGGAGTCCCGGGATCGAGTCCCGCATCGGGCTCCCTGCTCAGCGGGGAGTCTGCTTCTCCCTCTGACCCTCCTCCCTCTCATGCTCTCTGTCTCTCATTCTCTCTCAAATAAATAAATAAATAAATCTTTTAAAAAAAAAAAAAAAAAAAAAGATTTTATTTATTTATTCATGAGAGACAGAGAGAGAGAGAGAGAGAGGCAGAGGGAGAAGCAGGCTCCCAAGGAGCAGGGAGCCCGATGCGGGACTCGATCCAGGACCCTGAGATCATGACCTGAGCCAAAGGCAGACGCTTAACCATCTGAGCCACCCAGGCGCCCAGATCTAGGAATTTTAAGTGGACAGATCTAGGAATGTTTTTAAAATGATGTATTCTGCGTATATTGGTATTTCCGATTCAAATTCAGGACAATAAGTAGGGTTTTACTAAACAACTTCTATCATATATCTCTATCTCCTTTGTCCCAGGTTGAAATTCCTTGTTTTCTTTGATACCAGGGTTGGTAGAATTAGAGTATCACATTACTACTCATTTCCTTTGTTCCAAATACATACACAACAGTGTCAGAATAATAATCTCAATACTATAACCAGTAGTAGGATTACTGAAAATGGTATAGTTTCTTTGTACTTACCTTGTCTTTAGGGTTGACTGGGAACATACAGTCAAATTACTATGTTGAAAAGTTATATGGGATAGTGTAACTGTGTCACCAAGTGAATATACACTTAGGTTAATTAATTTTTAAAATTCTTTTAGGAATTGCGTTTTTTTAAGTTTAATTTCATCATACATGTATGTAATTCATTTTTATATAGTTCTGAAGTCAAAGGGTGCCTAGTTTCCTTTAGCTCTTCACCCTGTTTCCTTCCTATTCCTGTATATTTTTCTATGTGATCTGTTTTATTTACTATTTTTTAGTTTATTTTTGGTATTTTGGAAGGTTTGGTATTTTGGAAGTTTTGTTTATTTGTTAAAGTGGTTAACTTTATTTAGTCTCCCCCCTTTTAGTCATTATTATCTATTGATTCCCTATTATGTGCATTATTGAAATTGGTTGTGACCTCTTTTTTCCCTTTTCCTAAGCATCTGATGTGAAGTATATCCTTTTTAAAAAAGTTTTTAAAAATTATTTTGAGATAGTTCTAGATTGATAGTTCTAGATTGACATGCAGTTGTAAAACATAATACAGAGAGATCCTTTGTACCCTGTACCCAGTTTCCCCCAATGGGAACATCTTGCAACACTATAGAAAAATACTGATATTTATACAGTCAAAATACAAAACATTTCTATCACCACAAGGATCTCTCATGTTGCCAATTCGTAGCCATGCTCCCTCCCTTTCACTCTGCCTCTCCTCAACCCGTGACAACCACTAATCTCTTCTCCATTTCTGTGATTTTGTTGCCTTAAGAATGTTATATAAATAGAATCATATGGTATGTAACCTTTTGGAATTAGCTTTTTTCTCTTAGCATAATTCCCTGGAGATTCATCCAAGTTTTTGCTTGTCTGAATAGTTCGTTCCTTTTTACTGTTGGGTAATGTTCTATGGCAATGTATAGTTTCATTAAACTGTGAAGGATACCTGGGGTGTTTCCAGGTTTGGGTTTTTCTGAGTAAGATGGCTACAAACATTTTTGTACAGATTTCCTATGAACATAAGTTTTCATTTCTCTGGGATAAAGGTCTAGACATGCAGTTGCTGAATACTATGGTTTTGCATGTTTTGTTTTTTAAGAAACTGTTTTCCTAATGGCTGTACCATTTTATAATCCTACTAGCAATGCATGAGTTTCTACACATCCTCATAAACATTTCATCACAATTATTTATTTTAGCTGTTCTGATAGATGTGTAGTAATATCTCATTGTGATTTTAATTTGCATTTCCCTAATGGCTAATAATATTGAACATCTTTTCTTGTGCTTATATGCCATCTGTATATCCTCTTTGATGAAGGGTATACACTTCATTTCTTTTGCCTATTTTCTAATTTAATTGATTTTCTATTTTAATTAATTTAATTGATTTTCTATTGAGCTTTGAGAGTTCTCTATATATTCTAGATACCAGGCCTTTAGTGGATATGTAGTTCGCAAATATTTTTTTTCAGTCTTTAGCTTATCTTTTCATCCCCTTTCCATGGGGGGCTTCCTCAGAGCAATGTTTTTTAATTTTGATGAGGTCCAGTTTACCAATTATTTCTTTTATGCATCATACTTTTAAGGTCAAATTTAAGATCTCTTTGCCTAGCTCCAGAACCCAGAGATTTTTTTTCTGAATGCTTTATAGTTTTACACTTAAACACGATCCATTTTGTATTAATTTTTGTGTAATATATGAGACTTAAATTAAGATTCATACATTTTGTCTAGCAGTGTCTACCTGTTCCAGCACCATTTGTTGAAAAGTCTGTCTTTCCTTTATTGAATTGCCTTTACCCTTTGTCAGAAATCAATTTGAGCATATTTGTATAGGTCTGTTTTTTTTTTTTTTTAATCTGTTTCTTTGATCCACCAGTATCACACAGTTTTTATTATTGTAGCTATGTAATCTTGAAATTGGATAGACTGGTCCCTCCCACTTTATTCTTCTTTTTCAAAAATTGTTTTAGCTTTTCTAATTACTTTGCCTTTTTTTTTTTTTTAATTTATTTATTTATTTGACAGAGAGAGACCCAGCAAGAGAGGGAACACAAGCAGAGGGGGTGGAAGAGGGAGAAGCAGGCTTCCCGCCGAGCAGGGAGCCCAATGTGGGGCTTGATCCCAGGATCCTGGGATCATGACCTGAGCCGAAGGCAGACGCTTAACGACTGAGCCACCCAGGCACCCCATACTTCGCCTTTCTGTATAAATTTTAGAATAATATTTTCTGTATCTACAAAGAATATTATTGGGATTTTGAGAGGAATTGTGTTAAACCTGTGTATTATAGTAGGGAGAATTGACATCTTTACCATGTTGAGTCTGTCAATCCATGAAACACAGTATATCTCTCCATTTTTTTAGATCTTTGAATTCTTTCATCAGTGTTGTGTAGTTTTCAACATGTATGTCCTATACATGTATTGTTAGGTCCATACGTAAGGTTTTTTTTTTTGAGAGATTATAAATGATACTGGGGGTATTTTTAATTTTGGTGCCCATGTATTCATTGCTAGGATATAGACATACAACTGATTTTTGTATTTTTATGTTGTATCTTGTGACCTTGTTGAACTGACTTATTATATCTACCTAATAAATCACTGGATTTTTTTTTTTTTTTTTTTTTTTTTTTACTGATGTCCAAAGGCATTTTTCTTTTTTTCTTTTTGGAAATCCATTCGTTTTTCTAATACATCTTGGTATTGGTTTCTCTCAGTTAATGTCCCAGGCATTGGTGTACTCTTTCAATATTTCATTTAAAGGCTTTTAGTTGTAGGACTTTTTTTTCTTTAATTGTAGTGTTTAGTATTTGCTTTATTTCATTGCTTTGGTTTTCTTCTTTGAGGTCTCCTTATTATAGGTATGTAGGATCTTTGCTTAGCTTTATTGTCACTTTCATTCTAATATTTTCACCTTCATTCTTTTTCTTTCTTTCTTTCTTTCTTTCTTTTTTTTTTCAGATTTTAAGTAATCTCTACACCCAATGTGGGGCTCGAACTTACAACCCTGAGATCAAGAGTCGCATACCCTACTGACTAAGCCAGTCAGGTTTTCTCACCTTCATTTCTTTCGATTAAAAATTTATTTGCACGTTCTTGGGCGCCTGGGTGGCTCAGTTGGTTAAGCAACTGCCTTCGGCTCAGGTCATGATCCTGGAGTCCCTGGATCGAGTCCCGCATCGGGCTCCCTGCTCGGCAGGGAGTCTGCTTCTCCCTCTGACCCTCCCCACTCTCATGCTCTCTCTCTCTCATTCTCTCTCTCTCAAAAAAATAAAAAATAAAAAATAAAAAAATCTAAAAAAAAAATTTATTTGCACGTTCTTTATCTCTTAGGCATTATCTGTTGTGTATTGAATCTCATGACTGTTCTTGGTTAGGTTTCCTTTCTGAAATAATTTTTTTCTTTTACTTCAAATTCTTTCCTATTTTTAGCACCTGATTTCTGAGTTTTTCTAATTCTGATTTAGAATGTTATTCACATTTTCTTGGATATAATCTTTGTCTTGTAGGTATGGCTTTTTGGTGGCAAGCTTTTAGTGTCAACATTCTGCTCCTTATTTTCCCATTTCTTATGGCATGTAATTTGATCTCAACCCTTTTCTGTTGTTCATTTACATTTCCTGAACTTTTTGGAGCAAGGGATTGGTCAGGATAGTTTTTCTAGCTTTACCACCCTATACCCCTCTTCTTCTGTGGATTTTTACAAAATGATAAGAAGTATTTAGCTTTCTGTGTTCTGAGATCAGTCTCTGTTTCATTAACCCACTTTTGTCTGGACCCTCCTTTTCTTTGCTTCGTTGTGCCTGTCTTGCTCAGTTGGGATTCTTCTCCCCCAAGTTCTTTTCAGTGCAGGGCTATGCCCAGAAAGGGAGACTTCAGTCCTTAGTTTTCAAGTCTAGAGGCTTATCATACCTTACAGTGTTGGTGTATACAAAAAGATCTTTCCATTTGTAGCTATTTGCAAATTGCCTTTCTAAACTCGAGTGATTTATGATTTGGGGTTTTTCTGGCCGCAAGTCCTTCAATTACCTACCGTATTATTTCTGCTTTTCTGTTTCCTTCTGTATACATGCTGATACCATGTGAGTCCTATACTTGACGATTTGACCCAGATTCTGCGTGTATTTGAGAATTCGTGGGGATACCTTGTCACTCAATCTTGTAGATTTTGTCCATGGGGTTTTGGTTTGGGTGTCCTGGTGACTGTGTGTGTGTGTGTGTGTGTGTGTGTGTGTGTCGGGGGAGATTATAGGACATTAAAAACTTAATTGAGAACTTTTATTCAAGAGAAAGACAACCCAAGTAGACTAGTTAGGAGGCTATTGTGGTGATCCAGGTGAGAGGATGGTGGTGTAGTCTAGGATAATGGCAGTGGAGCCAGAAGGTGTGAATCCTATTTTTGGTGACTTGTTGGACGTCAGAGAGTGAGAGACTGAGCAGACATGGCAGATCTCCTAAGACTGGGATTCTTACAACTGTTTGGATGGTGGTGCTTTTTCTAATATTGGGAATATTCATGGAAGAGTAGTTTTTTGGGGGAATGTTTTTTGGGGAGGGGAGGAGTAAAGGGAGGAGAGGGATCAGCTATTATGGTATTTGTAAGCATGCTAAATGTGAGGCCTTGCAACAGTCTGTCCTCTACCCCCAAATACACATATAGACATATTTCATTTCTTCAGGGAGCTGTTTCCTGATTCCCTAATCATGTCTCCTTCCAATACTGAACTTTATTTATTTTCTTATCTTAACATTTAACACATTTATATTACGCTTATTACTAATGTGTTTTTCACTAGACCAACTGTTGGCAAACTTTCTCTTAAAGGGACAGAAGGTAAATATTTTAGGTTTTGGGAGCCCAGAGACAAAAATAAGGATATTACATGGATACTTAATAGTATTTATAATATAACCAGCTAAAAGTGTAAAAACCATTCCTGTTCATTCCTACAGAAAACAGCCCATAAGATTTGGGCCACAGGCTGCGGTTTGCTGACATTTTACTAGACTGTAAATTCTATACTTGTCTCTCAGTTGTAGGCATAGTGCCTGGTGCATTTTAGATGTATTCAGTAAATTTTTGTTGAGTGAGTGAATATAGTACTTACAGATTTGGAGCTCAGGCAAGAGGACTGAACTAAAGATAGGTATTTGAGAATGGTCATCAAATAGTAATTGAAGACATGAGAGTAGATGAGATCACTTGGGAAGAATGTTAGGGAGGAGAGGGCCCAAGATGGAGCCTTTTTCTGTAATTCAAACAGAGAAGAGAATAAGTCATGACTAACTCAGTGGTACTTTTATCAGATACATAGTAGTCAGTACTTGTTGTTGATTGACCTAAGTCATTTGGCTATTTTACACGCATATGGTACTTTTGGGTGAGTAGGAGGCCTTTAACTATTAGAGATAGGTATTTTTTCCTTAGGAATTTTACTACCAGTGAGTTATGTTATAATAAGCTTTAGAATTCTGCCACTTATACAAGCATGTGTTAGCAAGCAGTTACCACCTTGTAATAAAACTTGAACTATAAGCATATACCACAAAGAACTGATTAGGATTAGATGACAAAATCCTCCAAGAAAGGGTGAGATACAGGATCAAAGGGAGGCCTAGACTCAAAAACTTCTCTGAAGACAGACTGCTGGACTTGCCAGATTCTTAAACTGCAAACAGATAAGAATCAAGACACATGTACAATATTCCTAGTCAATCTGTATATCTTGCACAGTTCCATTTCATCAAGAAAAAAAGTTATTTCCAATATCTCTTATACTAATTAACAAACCATTGTCTAAATTCAAATGTTGGTATTTGAAGCACTTACTTAACTGGGAGCTAACTTCTGATATGGATGCTTCAAATGCTAACTAACTTACTTTGAAGTGTGGATTCCTAATTTAGGGAACTTTAGAAGTTGACTCACCACTCCTATTGATGCTGAAGTATTTTAGTGTGAATTACAGGATAGCATTAACTTGATCATATTTTGTAAGGGATATGTTGCCTGATCTTTTTTGTTGTGTGCCTATCATCTTATTAACAGTCCATAAATAATTAAATGTAGTAGTTATTGCAATGAAAATATTTTTCCTTCTCAGTTCTAGTAACAGTTGGATTAGATAGTCATATAGGCAAATTTTAACTGTAGTGCGGTTCTAATCTTCAAGTGAATCAAGACAGTTTAGAGTTATCAAAATAATATTGGTATTTGAAAATTGCTCAACATTTATTACCATTCTATATGATGAATTTTACATGAAGCAGTCTGTATTCATCATATTAAAGTCAAAACACAGAAACATAGAATTAGATTCAAGGTTCTATCTTTCTACTCTTGAACCCTACTAGAGATAATAGTTTTATCAGTGCATCATTTCTTCACATTAAATGAATGCTACTAATTTGAATTTTGTTTGGCAGTTTTGTTTACATTTAATATATATATTTAAGCATAAGTTATATCTAGATTAATATTTCAGTATATTTTACCAACTTTATAATTTGATTTTTGTGGGATTTTTTTTCCTAAGAGAATTAATTTATCACTGCAGTTTAGGAAAACTTGACAGAGATACCATAGCAAAAGAATTATTAAATAAAATAGTAGCATACTGAATCTGGCAATATATTAAAATAATAATATACCATGACCATGTAACCTTAATGTAGCCTTAAATCCAAAAACGTAAGTACCATACTTATATGTGTAATAAGATAATCCATCATATCAGTACATCAAGGGGAGAGGGGATATCTAACCATTTCCGTCATTCCTGATAAGACCATGCCTGATAGAGCCTCTCAGTAAACTTAGAAGGATACTTTGCCTTTTGATACAAAATAGCTATCCCAAATTTATTTTCCTTTTCGTGTGGTTTTAAGGCCATGACAATAAGTTATTTACTTTTTTAAAATGTGAATCATTTGAGATAGATAATCATTGGTTGCAAACCTCAAAAACCAACTCTGGCCAACTTAAACAAAACCATAATTTATTGGAAGGATATAGGTAGTTCATAGAATGAATAGGGACACCTGAGAACTGGGAATAGAGCAACTCCAGGGTATAGGTATTATTCACTATCTTGTCCAGATATTTCCTTTGGAAATTAATGTGCTACCCTTCTTTTATTTTCCTTTCTACTTTGCTCAAGGTTCAGGGGGAGAAAGTTCTGCTGGCATGGTTTCGGTCTCATGCCCTGTTCAAAACTAGGAGAGAATGAGATACTTTAATAGGAGTTCGATCAGGGCAGTCCACAGCGGAGGGCATATAATTCCCCAAAGAAACCTGGGTGCAGTTAGGAAAGGGGAATGGATTCTAGGCAGCCAAGTCCCACCTCCCACTCCCCACAAAATTAACCAACAGATATCCAGTAAAATAGACAGGAGTTTCGGCTTTTTAAACTCCATGGTTGATTTAAAATCTAAAACTGACCAGTCCTTAATCCTTAACAATAAATTACTTCTAAAAAATTTTTAAATATTAAACGCTTAGACCTTAATTTATCTACTAGCAGTATTAATATTCAGTACTTATGTATTCTTTATTTTTCCTTTTAGACAATGCGAAGACACCGGAATGAAGTGACAGTTGAACTGCGAAAGGTAAGGGTGATTACATTTAAGAGAAGGTAATTAGGAGGTTTTTCTGATTTTAAAATTCTGTATAACTTGAATAATGAAAATACTGTAGCAAACTAGTGGTCATCCCTAAATCACACAGCATAAAAATATATCATTAAATAGTTAATAATGGTATATACTTACAACAGCTTTTATTTATCGAGGTACTGCATACTGTGTGAAGTATTTTAGTGCCAGCATTGAAATTCTCACATCTGATGAAATTAGATACTCTTCTGTTTTGTTTTGTTTCTTAATATCTCTTTCTTTGGGCTAGAAAGGATTCCTCCACCTTCTTCACGTAAAAGTTACACGTACTTGTTAAAGATACTTTAGAAAAATAAAAGTAAAATAACCTTTTATCTTACCAATTAAATGAAACTGCTGTTAAAATTTATTGTATTTCCTTTTGGGTTTTTTTTTGAGGACTTTAGAGTTAACCTTCATGAGATTCTGTATTCATGCAAGTTCATTTTATTTGAAGCAAATATTTTAATTGCCAATCAAGAAAATACACATAACTAATTCTCTATATTACATGACCATTAAAAAAACAGATTTTGAAATTTATTTCCAAATCTTTGTGTTCATCTTAGGTTAGATCCTTTTCTTGATCTTAATTCACTCCTGAAATTCCTATATTAAATTACCATCTTGAAACTTTTCAGTTTTAGAGAGAAGGAAGGTCTTGATTCTGAGAGTAACACTCTCCCTGTTACTAAAACTATAAATAGACCTGTGCGTTTATTTATTTAGTAAGTATTTATTAAATACCTACTTTGGGTCATGAATTTTTACCCAGCATCAATATTATGCTCATTGTATAGTATATAGTTCCTGAAATTGATTTTCCTATACTCCCTATGTACCCCCCCCCAGTCTTTAGTACAATTGAAAAATGCTTGCTAATTCCAGTGTTCTTTCAACTCCTTAACCTCTTCAAAGATACTTACAGATTAACAACAGTGATTTGGCAATCATATTTTCAAGTTTTTTCAGATCCTTGGTTCATTTGGACCAGAGACGTAAACTAAGCCTTAGCTTAATAAAGAGAGTGAGGTGAGCTCCTTGCCAATCTTAACACTCGGACCTAGCTTCTTTTTTTCTTTTTAACTTTTATTAGCATATAACATACATAGAAAAAGGTCAACACATCTTAAGTGTACAGCTTGATGAATTTTCACAAAGTGAACACATCTGTATAATAAGCTCCTAGATCAAGAAAGAGAACATTACCTGTATTCTAAGGCTCCTTCCCAGTTACTCCTTTCCCCCAAGGGTAACCATTATCTCGGTTTTTAATATTATAGATTATTTTGCATAGTTTGAACTTTATATAAATAGAACAGTAAGTGTCCTTCTGTGTCTAGTTTTTTACATTCATCATGTAAAGCTCATTCTCCTCAATAGAGACAGTAGGAGTAAAACATCTGTAACATTATACCAGCTATCCGCAGATGTGGGCCTTTACTTTTCCCTACATTTCATGCTTGGAAAACAACTCTAAAACTTTTGTGTTGGTCCTGGTGTTATTCAGAATCCTCCTCTTATTTTAAGCTTTCTAGCTCTTCTAATATGCTTATAAATTCAAGCTATTCATTTGTATTTATATTTGGCTATTTGTTCCTCCATTTATAGTTGTGCTATCTTCTGTACTTAATTTATAGAATTAAAATTTCTTGCTTGTCAGAGTACATCTTTTTAAATATCCATTTTGGTTACCTTAGAGTCCTCTTCGCTCTTCTTTTTCTTCATAGATAACATTATTTTCATTTCAGTCACTAGAATTAGTTCCTAGAAATCCTTATAGAAGGATCAAAAATGAAATTAAAGAAATCTCAAGAAATTCCTTACTTCACACTTCAGAATTCCCTGGTTAAGCAGCAGAATGTGAACCATTCCTGAAGCAAAGCCTAAACTTCAAACCAAGCTTAATTGATTTTGATATGATTGTACAGAGGTGTGGAGAGCCCTTCAAGAGAAGATTCCTTTACTCTTTATAGTCAGTGTCTGTCTCTACTTCTAGTCTTGCTGTAGCTTTGTAGCTCCATTGAGGAAAAAATCCCAGCATTGTTGTTAATGATATTGAGATTCTTGAAAAATACAAGAAAGCTAGTTTCCAGAGTTTCATAGATTAGCTCTACCCATTTGCATTAGACTGTAATCTTTTAAAGTGAGGGTGATAACCACACTCCCCCACCCCAAGTACTCTCAAGTCACTCTCCCAGCCTATCCCTAAATGCCTAGTCAAGTTCTGGACCAATAGTTGGTACTTATTAAATGCTGATATTCAAGAATTAAATTGATTATGATATCTTAAAATTTTCTGTATATTTAAATCATTTATTGAACTTTTAAAAAATCATTTATTGAACTTTTAAGACAAATACGATAGAGACAAAGCAGTACTATTCAAAAGTCCTAATCTGTGCCAAATTAGGGAGCTTATGTCAAAATATTAAACAAGGGACTGCTTCTTTTACCAAAAAATCCTTCTGCCTAAATAAATAAATAATGGAACTAAACAATGTGTTTAGTTTCATAGTTGATTTCTGGCACAAGCTTCGTATCTTGTAGCAGACCTGTAACAAATTGAGAAATTTTAGCCAGTTCAGGGATCATACTTTGAATAACACAGTATCTGCTCTGTCAAATTAAGAATGAAATCTAATTATTAATGTGTACTGTTTTTACTGGCCTCACATTCTTTTTTTTTTTTTTTGAACTTTTTTGTCTTCTTTTACCTCCTTGATATCTTACTTTCCTATTTAAGTAAGTACTTTTGTATCAACACTTACACAGAAGTCTGTACTCCTGTTTTATATCATGTTGTAAACAGAGTTACATAGGAGTTAAATAACTTGCCTAAAATCACACAGCTGATAACACCTCTCAAGGTAAATGTTTGTTGAGTGAATAATACCTCATTCATGAGTTGAAAATCAGTCCACAACCTGCCACTGGCATTTTTAACTTTAGCACATTATATTAAACTTTATATAATCTTCTCTTGGTGATTAATCAGTCAGATATTCCATTAGGATTTTATTGTCATTAGATTTGGGGGTAGGATTGGTTAAGTTCTTACATAATGAAAAACACCACCAAAATGCCCTACTTGACTAATCAGATACAGTATAATTGTTTTAATTGTTTGGCCTTGTAGTAAAATATCTTTTTAAAAATAGCCTGAATTCCCGTATATCAACAAGATAATAAAGAAAATTCATATCATATTCATTAATACAGAAACAAAATCCAGCACTCATCCTGATAAAACTCTAAATAAATTACAGATAGAACTTGCTCAACTTGATAAAGAACATCTGCAAAAACCTGCAGCTAACATCATAATTAATGGTGAACATTAAGTGAAAGCCGAATGCTTTTCCCCTAGGATCTGAGAACAAGGCAAGGGTGTCTGCTCTTATTGCTCTTATTTAATACAGTTCTGGCAATTCTAACCAGTGCCATAAGTCAAGAAGAATAAATAAAAGGCATTTAGTTTAGAAAGGGAAAAATAAAATTGTCCCTTTTTGCAGATGACGTGAATGTCTATGTAGAAAATCCTAAAGAATCTACAGAAAAGCTCCTCAAATTAGTAAGTTCAGCAAGGTCACAGAATACAAGATTAACACATAAAAGTCAATGGCTTATGTATGCTAACAGTGAACATGCAGAAATCAAAATTGTAAGTACAATACCATTTTTTAAGATTTTATTTATTTTTTAAATTAATTTAAATTCAGTTAATAAACATATAATGTATTATTGGTTTCAGAGGTACGGGTCTGTGATTCATCAGTCTTATATAATACCCAGTGCTCATTACATCACATGCTCTCCTTAATGTCTATCACCCAGTTACCCCATTCTCCCACCTCCCTCCCCTCCAGCAACCCTCAGTTTGTTTCTTATGATTAAGAGTCTCTTATGGTTTCTCTCCCTCTCTGGTTTTGTCTTGTTTTATTTTTTCCTCTCTTCCCCTGTGATCCTCTCTTTTGTTTCTTAAATTCCACATATGAGTGAGATCATATGATACTTGTCTTTCTCTGATTGACTTATTTTGCTTAGTATAATACCCTCCAGTTCCATCCACGTCGTTGCAAATGGCAAGATCTCATTCCTTTTGATGGCTGCATAATATTACATTGTATATATATACCACATCTTCTTTATCCATTCATCTGTCGATGGACATCTTGGCTCTTTCCACAGTTTGGCTATTGTGGACATTGCTGCTATAAACATCAGGGTGCACGTACCCCTTCAGATCCCTACATTTGTATCTTTGGGGTAAATACCCAGTAGTGCAATTGCTGGATCGTAGGGTAGCTCTATTTTCAACTTTTTGAAGAACCTCCATGCTGTTTTCCAGAGTGGCTGCACCAGCTTGCATTCCCACCAACAGTGTAGGAGGGTTCCCCTTTCTCCGCATCCCCGCCAACATCTGTCATTTCCTGACTTGTTAATTTTAGCCATTCTGACTGGTGTGAGGTGATATCTCATTGAGGTTTTGATTTGTATTTCCCTGATGCCAAGTGATGCTGAGCATTTTTTCATGTGTCTGTTGGTCATTTGTATGTCTTCTTTGGAGAAATGCCTGTTCATGTCTTCTGCCCATTTCTTAACTAGATTATTTGTACTTTGGGTGTTGAGTTTGATAAGTTCTTTATAGATTTTGGATCCTAGCCCTTTATCTGATATGTCATTTGCAAATATCTTCTCCCATTCTGTCAGTTGTCTTTTGGTTTTGTTGACTGTTTCCTTTGCTGTGCAAAAGCTTTTTATCTTGATGAAGTCCCAGTATTTCATTTTTGCCTTTCTTTCCCTTGCCTTTGGAGACATGTCTAGCAAGAAGTTGCTGCGGCTGAGGTCGAAGGGGTTGCTGCCTGTGTTCTTCTCTAGGATTTTGATGGATTCCTGTCTTACATTTAGGTCTTTCATACATTTTGAGTCTATTTTTGTGTGTGGTATAAGGAAATGGTCCAGTTTCATTATTCTACTTGTGGCTGTCCAATTTTCCCAGCACCATTTATTGAAGAGACTGTCCTTTTTCCATTGGATACTCTTTCCTGCTTTGTCGAAGATTAGTTGACCATAGAGATGCGGGTCCATTTTTGGGTTCTCTATTCTGTTCCATTGGCCTATGTGTCTGTTTTTGTGCCAGTGCTATCCTGTCTTGATGATTACAGCTTTGTAATAGAGCTTGAAGTTGGGCATTGTGATGCCACCAGTTTTGGTTTTCTTTTTCAACATTCCTTTGGCTATTTGGGGTCTTTTCTGGTTCCATACAAATTTTAGGATTATTTGTTACATATCTGTGAAAAAAAGTTGATGGTATTTTGATAGGGATTGCATTGAATGTGTAGATTGCTTTAGGTAGCATAGACATTTTAACAATATTTATTCTTCTAATCCATGAGCAGGGAATGTTTTTCCATTTCCTTATGCCTTCCTCAATTTCTTTCATGAGTGTTCTATAGTTTTCTGAGTGCAGATCCTTTTTCACTGGGGTCATTTTTGCCATTTTAGTATTTTGTTTCTCACTCATTTATTCTTCTTTGGACAGAATGATAAGATGGAAAAATTCACATCAAAAAAGAGAACAAGAGGCTGCACTGACTGCCAGGGACCTAATCAGTATGGACATAAATGTCAGAACTAGAGTTCAGAATAACAATTATAAAGATACTAGCTGGGCTTGAAAAAAAAAAAACATAGAAAACACTAGAGAATCCCTTTCTGGAGAAATAAAAACTAAAATCTATCCAAGTTGAAATCAAAAAGGCTATTAATGAGATGCAGTCAAAAATGGAGGCCCTAACTGCTAGGATAAATAAGGCAGAAGAGAGAATTAGTGATATAGAAGACCAAATGATGGAGAATAAAGAAGGTGAGGAAAAGAGAGATAAACAAGTACTGGATCACAAAGGGAGAATTCGAGAGATAAGTGATAGTCTCAAGGGGAACAATATTAGAATAATTGGGATCCTAGAAGAAGAGGAAAGAGAGAGGGGGGAGAAGGTATATTGGAGCAAATTATAGCGGAAAACTTCCCTAATCTAGGGAAGGAAACAGGCATCAAAATCCAGGAGGCACAGAGAATCCCCCTCAAAGTGAATAAAAATAGGTTAACACCCTGACATATAATAGTGAAACTTGAAAATCTCAGAGACAAAGAGAAAATCCTGAAAGCACCTCAGGACAAGAGGTCTGTAACCTACGAGGGTAGAAACATTAGATTGGCAACAGACCTATCCACAGAGACCTGGCCAGCCAGAAAGGACTGGCATCATACATTCAGGGTGCGAAATGAGAAAAATGTGCAGCCAAGGATACTTTATCCAGCTAGGATGTCATTCAAAATAGAAGGAGTGATAAAAAGCTCTCAGGACAAACAAACCAAAAGAATTTGTGATCACCAAACCAGCCCTACAGGAAGTATTAAAGGGGATCCTTTAAGCAAAGAGAGAGCCCAAAAGTAACGTAGACCAAAAAGGAACAGAGACAATCTACAGAAACAGTCACTTTACAGGTAATACAATGGCACTAAATTCGTATCTTTCAATAGTTACTCTGTAAATGGGCTAAATGCCCCAGTCAAAACACACAGAATATCAGATTGGATGAAAAAGCAAGACCCATTGATATGCTGTCTGCAAAAGACTCATTTTAGACCCAAAGACACCTCCAGATTTAAAGTGAGGGATGGAAAACCATTTATCATGCTAATGGGCATCAAAAGAAAGCTGGGGTAGCAATCTTCATATCAGACAAATTAGATTTTAAACCAAAGACTGTAATAAGAGATGAAGAAGGATACTATATCATAAAGGTTCTATCCAACAAGAAGATCTAACAATTTTAAATATCTATGCCCCTACCATGGGAACAGCCAATTGTATAAGCCAATTAATAACAAAATCAAAGAAACAAATTGACAGTAATACAATAATAGTAGGGGAATTTAACACCCCCCTCACTGAAATGGACAGATTATCTAAGCAAAATATCAACAAGGAAATAAAGGCTTTGAATGACACACTGGGCCAGATGGACTTCACAGATACAATCAAAGCATTTCATCCCAACGTAACAGAATACACATTCTTCTCAAGTGCACATGGAACATTCTCCAGAATAGATCACATACTGGGTCACAAATCAGGTCTCAACCAGTACCAAAAGATTGGGATCATTCCCTACATATTTTAGGACCACAGTGCTTTGAAACTGGAATTCAGTCACAAGAGGAAATTTGGAAAGAACTCAAATACATGGAGGCTAAAGAGCATCCTACTAAAGAATGAATGTGGGGGGATGGGTTAGCCTGGTGATGGGTATTAAAGAGGGCATGTATTGAATGGAGCACTGAGTGTTATACGTAAACAGTGAATCATGGAACACTACATCAAAAACTAATGATGTAATGTATGGTGATTAACGTAATAAAATTAAAAAGAAAAAGAATGAATGGGTCAACCAGGAAATTAAAGAAGAACTAAAAAATTCATGGGAACAAATGAAAATGAAAACAAATGTTCAAAACCTTTGAGATGCAGCAAAGGCAGTCCTAAGAGGGAAGTATATAGCAATACAAGCCTTTCTCAAGAAACAAGAAAGGTCTCAAATACACAACCTTACCTTACACCTAAAGGAGCTGGAGAAAGAACCCCAAATAAAACCTAAACCCAGAAGGAGAAGAGAACTAATGAAATTAGAGCAGAAATCAATGAAATAGAAACCAAAAGAACAGTAGAACAGATCAATGAAAGTAGGAGCTGATTCTTTGAAAGAATTAATAAGATCGATAAACCCCTGGCCAGATTTATCAAAAAAGAGAAAGGACCCAAATAAATAAAATGATGGATGAAAGAGGAGAGATCACAACCAACACTGAAGAAATACAGTTGTAGGAAAATATTATGAGCAAAGCCAACAAATTAGGCAATCTGGAAGAAATGGATGCATTCCTAGAGATGTATAAACTTACCAAAACTGAAACAGGAAGAAATGGAAAACCTGAACAGACCCATATCCAGCAAGGAAATTGAAGCAGTAATCAAAAATCTCCCAGGGGCGCCTGGGTGGCTCAGTTGTTGGGCGTCTGCCTTCAGCTCAGGTTGTGATCCCAGGGTCCTGAGATCGAGCCCCACATCAGGCTGCCTGCTCGGCGGGAAGCCTGCTTCTCCCTTTCCCACTCCCTGTGTTGTCTCTCTCTGTCAAGTAAATAAATAAAATCTTAAAAAAAAAAAAAAAATATCCCAGCAAATAAGAGCCCAGGGCCAGATGGCTTCCCAGGGGAATTCTACCAAACCTTTAAAGAAGAACCAATACCTATTCTTCTGAAGCTGTTTTAAAAAATAGAAAGGGAAGGAAAACTTCCAAACTCTTCTTATGAGGTCAGCATTACCTTGATCCCCAAACCAGACAAAGACCCCACCAAGAAGGAGAATTATAGACCACTGTCCTGGATGAATATGGATGCCAAAATTCTCACCAAGATACTAACGGGGCTCAGTCTCATGAGCTGAGCCCTAATCAAGAGTCAGACACTTAACCATCTGGTCTACCCATGTGCCCCCAGACAAGCTTATTTTAAAATGTTTATGGAAAGGCACAGGTTCTAGAAGACCTAAAACAATCCTGACAGAGAATAAAAACAGGAGCAATTGCTCTACCCAATATTAAGGCTTATGGAATAGCTACAGCAATGAATACTGCATGGTATTGGCTGAAGGATGGACACCTTGCTCAGTGGAACAGAAGATAGAACCCAGAAATAAACCCATTATTAGTTTCAGATGCAGTGTTCAACAATTCATCAGTTGTAACACAGATAAACCGAAGTTCCTTTTGGCAGGTGCAAAACTAATTCAATGAAGAATAGCTTCTTTAGCAAATGGTACTAGAGCAATTGGAAATCCATAGGCATAAATAAATAATCTCAACCTCATTCTCATACCTATACAAATATATAAAATGGATCCTACACTTAAATGTAAAAGACAAAAGTATAAAACTTTGGGAGGAGTAGGGGACCATATTTCAACTGGTCCCTGGAATTGAGCTGGATATCTACCAGACCACTCTGAGCAACCACGAAACCAGCCTGAGATGTAAGATCTGGATCTCTACAAACAGAATATCACAGGTGGTTGGTTTGGAGGTACGAAGCGGGGAGCCGTGATTCCGTGGGCAGATATGGAGGATAAATGGCAGCGGGAGGGTGCCTGGCCGTGGGGATCCTGCACCGCCAGTGAGCGACAGCCTCGCACGCTGGGGACGGGGCACAGACTCGCAGACCGGTAGCGGCGGGGAAAGGGCTTTAGGGCAGCCCCCAGGGCGGAAACCTGGAGCAGCGGGGTCGTGCGGGCGAACTGGGAGCGGCTGGTGGTTTTAGAAGCACAAAGGGCAGAGATGAGCTCCGACCTGGAGGCAGGACTGGGAGCACTGCGGAGGGGCGCACAACCCAGGCCGATGCAGTTCATAGCACCACGGACAAAAACGGAGATAGTGTGGCCTGGAGAGCTCACTGAAGAACAACAGACTGCAGTCTCTCTGCTCTGAGGCAGAGGGTTGGAAATGGTCTCTTCTGCTCTGACTCGTGGAAGAGACGCGGAAAGACGCCAGGGAAAGCCACCAGAGAATAAAAGCCCCTAAAACTGATTCCCGCTGAGCCCATCCCCCGCCACAGGGGCGCAGGGCAACTCCGCCCGAACAGGGTTGCCTGAGTAACAGCGTGGCAGGCCCCTCCCCCAGAAGACAGGCTGGGAAAACAAGAGGCCAGCAACCCTAAGGTCCCAAGAAAACAGGTGCATCTTGCTTGAGTTCTGGTCAATAATTTGGACTCTATACATTCCCTCATACACCCATCAACAGAATGACTAGGAGGAGGAGCCCCCCAAATAGAAAAGACTCAGAGATTATAACTTATGCTGCAGATTTACAAATGGATACAGATATAACCAAGATGTCAGAGATGGAATTCAGGCTAGCAATTGTGAAGACAATGGCTAGAATGGAGAAATCAATTAATGGCAACATAGAGTCTCTAAGGGCAGAAATGAAAGCTGAATTGGCAGAACTTAAAAATGCTATCAATGAGATCCAATTCAATCTAGATAATCTAACAGCTAGCGTAACTGAGGCAGAAGAACAAATAAGCGACCTGGAAGACAGTATAATAGATAAAAAGGTAGAAGAGGAGGCCAGGGAAAAACAACTCAGAATCCATGAAAATAGAATCAGAGAAATGAGTGACACCATGAAGCGTTCCAATGTCAGAATAATTGGAATCCCAGAGGGAGTGGAGAGAGAGAGAGGACTAGAAGATGTATTTGAGCAAATCATAGCTGAGAACTTCCCTAAT
Source organism: Halichoerus grypus (assembly GCF_964656455.1). NCBI lineage: Eukaryota > Metazoa > Chordata > Mammalia > Carnivora > Phocidae > Halichoerus > Halichoerus grypus. The sequence goes on along the minus strand of NC_135715.1, from coordinate 58,850,590 downwards.
CTGGGGAATGAAACAAACATTTGCATCCTAGAGGCAGAGAGGACCCCTCCCAAGATCAAGGAAAACAGGCCTACACCCCGGCATGTAATAGTAAAACTTGCAAATCTTAGAACCAAGGAAACCACCTTAAGGGCAGTTAGGGGGAAGAGATTCCTTACGTACAAAGGGAGGAACATCAGAATAACGTCAGACCTATCCACAGAGACCTGGCAAGCCAGAAAGGCCTGGCAAGACACGTTCAGGGTACTAAATGAGAAGAACATGCAGCCAAGAATACTTTATCCGGCAAGGCTTTCATTTAGAATGGATGGAGGGATGCAGAGCTTCCACGACTGGCAGAAACTGAAAGAATATGTGACCACTAAGCCGGCCCTGCAAGAAATATTAAGGGGGGGAGGGGGTTCTATAAAAGGAGAAAGACCCCAAGAGTGATATACAACAGAAATTTACAGGGACAATCTATAAAAACAATTTCTTCACAGGCAACATGATGACAATTAATTCATATCTTTCAATAATCACTCTCAACGTGAATGGCGTAAATGCTCCCATAAAACGGCACAGGGTTGCAGATGGGATAAAAAGACAGGACCCATCCATATGCTACCTACAAGAGACTCATTTTGAGCCTAAAGATACATCCAGACTGAAAGTGAAGGGATGGAGATCCATCCTCCATGCCAGCGGACCTCAAAAGAAAACTGGGGTAGCAATTCTTATATCAGACAAATTAGATTTTAAACTAAAGTCTGTAATTAGAGACACAGAAGGACACTATATCATTCTTAAAGGGTCTAGCCAACAAGAAGATCTAACAATTGTAAATATCTATGCCCCCAACATAGGAGCAGCCATCTACATAACCAACTGTTAACCAAAATAAAGAGTCATATTGATAACAATATGTTAATTGTAGGAGACCTCAATACTCCACTCTCAGCAATGGACAGATCATCTAAGCATAAAATCAACAAGGAAACAAGAGCTTTGAATGATACATTGGACCAGATGGACCTCATAGATATTTACAGAACATTCCACCCTAAAACAACAGAATACTCATTCTTCTTGAGCGCACATGGAACTTTCTCCAGAATAGACCACATACTGGGTCACAAATCAGGTCTCAACTGATACCAAAAGACTGAGATTATTCCCTGCATATTCTCAGACCACAATGCTTTAAAACTGGAACTCAATCACAAGAAAAAATTTGTCAGAAATTCAAACACTTGGAAGCTAAAGACCACTCTGCTCAAGAATGTTTGGGTCAACCAGGAAATCAAAGAAGAACTTAAACAATTCATGGAAATCAATGAGAACAAAAACACATCGATCCAAAACCTATGGGATACTGCAAAGGCGGTCCTAAGGGGAAATACATAGCCATCCAAGGCTCATTCAAAAAAATAGAAAAATCCCGAATTCACCAACTAACTCTACACCTTAAAGAACTAGAGAAAAAGCAACAAACGATACCTAAGCCACACATTAGAAGAGAAATAATTAAAATTAAAGCAGAGATCAATGAATTAGAAACCAGAAATACAGTAGATCAGATCAACAAAACTAGAAGACGGTTCTTTGAAAGAATTAATAAGATCGATAAACCACTGGCCAGACTTAATCCAAAAGAAAAGAGAAAGGACCCAAATTAATAAAATTATGAATGAAAGGGGAGAGATCACAACTAACACCAAGGAAATAGAAACAATTATTAGAAATTATTATCAACGGGGCGCCTTGGTGGCTCAGTCATTGAGCGTCTGCCTTCGGCTCAGGTCAGGATCCCAGGGTCCTGGGATTGAGCCCCGCAGCGGGTTCCCTGCTTGGCGGGAAGCCTGCTTCTCCCTCTCCCACTCCCCCTGCTTGTGTTCCTTCTCTCGCTTTGTATCTCTCTGTCAAATAAATAAATAAAGTCTTTAAAAAAAAAAAAGAAATTATTATCAACAACGATATGCCAATAAACCGAGCAGTCTGGATGAAATGGAGGCCTTCCTGGAAACCTATAAGCTGCCAAGACTGAAACAGAAAGAAATTGACAACCTGAATAGGCCAATAACCAGTAGCGAGATTGAAGCAGTGATCAAAAACCTCCCAAAAAACAAGAGTCCAGGGCCTGATGGATTCCCTGGGGAATTCTACCAAACATTCAAAGAAGAGATAATACCTATTTTACTGAAGTTGTTTCAAAAAATAGAAACAGAAGGAAAACTTCCAAACTCATTCTATGAGGCCAGCATTACCTTAATCCCCAAACCAGGCAAAGACCCCATCAAAAAGGAGAATTTCAGACCGATATCCCTGATGAATATGGATTCCAAAATCCTCAACAAAATCCTAGCTAATAGGATCCAACAATACATTAAAAGGATCATCCACCACGACCAAGTGGGATTTATCCCCGGGATGCAAGGGTGGTTCAACATTCGCAAATCAATCAATGTGATAAAACACATTAATAAGAGGAGGGAGAAGAACCATATGGTCCTCTCAATTGATGCAGAAAAAGCATTTGACAAAATACAGCATCCTTTCCTGATTAAAACTCTTCAGAGTATAGGAATAGAGGGAACATTCCTCAAGTTCATAAAATCCATCTATGAAAAACCCACAGTGAATATCATCCTCAATGGGGAAAAGCTGAGAGCCTTTCCCTTAAGATCAGGAACACGTCAAGGATGCCCACTCTCGCCACTATTGTTCAACATAGTACTAGAAGTCCTAGCAACAGCAATCAGACAACAAAAAGAAATAAAAGGTATTCAAATTGGCAAAGAAGAAGTCAAACTCTCTCTTTCTGCAGACGACATGATACTTTATGTGGAAAACCCAAAAGACTCCACCCCCAAATTACTAGACCTCATACAGCAATTCAGTCATGTGGCAGGATACAAAATCAATGCACAGAAATCAGTTGCTTTCTTATACACTAACAACGCAACTGTAGAAAGAGAAATTAGAGAAACGATTCCATTTACAATAGCACCAAAAAACCATAAGATACCTCGGAATAGACCTAACCAAAGAGGTAAAGGATCTATACTCTAGGAACTACAAAACGCTCATGAAAGAAATTGAAGAAGACACAAAAAGATGGAAAAATATTCCATGCTCATGGATCGGAAGAATAAACATTGTTAAAATGTCTATGCTACCCAGAGCAATCTATACCTTCAATGCCATCCCAATCAAAATTCCAATGACATTTTTCAAAGTGCTGGAACAAACAATCCTAAAATTTGTATGGAATCAGAAAAGACTCCGAATTGCCAAGGAAATGTTGAAAAAGAAAAACAAAGCTGGGGGCATCACATTGCCCGATTTCAAGCTATATTACAAAGCTGTGATCACCAAGACAGCATGATACTGGCACAAAAACAGACATACAGACCAATGGAACAGAATAGAGAGCCCAGATACGGACCCTCAACTCTATGGTCAAATAATCTTTGGCAAAGCAGGAAAAAACATGCAATGGAAAAAAAACAGTCTCTTCAATAAATGGTGCTGGGAAAATTGGACAGCCACATGCAGAAGAATGAAACTCGACCATTCTCTAACACCATTCGCAAAGATAAACTCAAAGTGGATGAAAGACCTCAATGTGAGACAGGAATCCATCCAAATCCTGGAGGAGAACATAGGCAGTAACCTCTTTGACATCGGCCACAGCAACTTCTTTCAAGATACATCTCCAAAAGCTAGTGAAACAAAAGCAAAAATGAACTTTTGGGACTTCATCAAGATAAAAAGTTTCGGCAAAGCAAAGGAAACAGTCAACAAAACAAAGAGGCATCCCACAGGATGGGAGAAGATATTTGCAAATGACACTACAGATAAAGGGCTGGTATCCAAGATCTATAAAGAACTTCTCAAACTCAACACCCAAAAAACAAATAATCAAGTCAAAGAGTGGGCAGAAGATATGAACAGACACTTCTCTGAAGAAGACATACAAATGGCTAACAGACACATGAAAAAATGTTCATCATCATTAGCCATCAGGGAAATCCAAATCAAAACCACACTGAGATACCACCTTACACCAGTTAGAATGGCAAAAATGGACAGGGAAAGAAACAACAAATGTTGGAGAGGTTGTGGAGAAAGGGGAACCCTCTTACACTGTTGGTGGGAATGCAAGTTGGTACAGCCACTTTGGAAAACAGTGTGGAAGTTCCTCAAAAATTTAAGAATAGAGCTACCCTATGACCCAGCAATTGCACTGGGTATTTACCCCAAAGACACAGATGTAGTGAAAAGAAGGGCCATATGCACCCCAGTGTTCATCGCAGCAATGTCTGCAATAGCCAAACTGTGGAAAGAGGCGAGACCCCCTTCAACAGATGAATGGATAAAGAAGATGTGGTCCATATATACAGTGGAATATTACTCAGCCATCAGAAAGGATGAATACCCAACTTTTACATCAACATGGATGGGACTGGTGGAGATTATGTTAAGTGAAATAAGTCAAGCAGAGAAAGACAATTATCATATGGTTTCACTTATTTGTGGAACATAAGGAATAGCATGGAGGACACTAGGAGAAGGAAGGGAAAAATGGGGGGGGGGGAATTGGAGGGAGAGATGAACCATGAGAGACTATGGACTTTGAGAAACAAACAGGGTTTTAGAGGGGAGGGGGGAGGCAGGATTGGTTAGCCCAGTGATGGGTATTAAGGAGGGCGCGTACTGCATGGAGCTGGGTGTCATACGAAAACAATGAATCGTGGATCACCACATCAAAAACTAATGATGTATTGTATGGTGACTAACTGATAAGATAATAAAATTAAAAAAAAAAAAGTATAAAACTTTTAGGGAAAAAAATGGAGGAATATTTTCAGGATCCAGAGCCAGGCAGATGGTTCTTAAAGTTGACTGCAAAAGCATAATCCATAAAACGAAAGTTGGACCTTAATAAATTAAAAAATTTTATTCTGTGAAATCTCGTATGAAGAGGATGAAAATACAAGCTAGAGCTAAGATGAAAACCACATATCCAATACAGGACTAGTATTTAGTATATATAATGAACTCTTAAAGGTTAACAGTAAAAAACAAAACAAAAAAAAACCCTAATTAAAAAAATGGGCAAGAATGAGAAGAGACATTTCATTGAAGGAGATACACACATGGCACTTATTGTAATTATGATTATTAATACATTAGTCATCAAAGAAATATGGATTAAAACCAACTAAGCATGTATTAGAATGGCTAAAATAAAAAATAGTGACAACATGAAATGCTAGTGAGGATGTAAAGAAATTGGATCACTCATACGTTGCTGATGGGAATGTGGAATGGTACAATCACTCTGGAAAACATGTTGGTACTATACAGCCTACTGGTTATACTCCTACTCATTTATCCCAGAGATATGAGAACTGGTGTTCATACAAAATCTGTACATGAATGTTTGTAACAACTTTATTTTGTAATAGCCAAAACCTGGGAACAATCCAGATGTCTTTAAAGGATAATTGGTTAGGGGCACCTGGGTGGCTCAGTCATTAAGCGTCTGCCTTTGGCTCAGGTCATGAGCCCAGGGTCCTGGGATCGAGCCCCGCATCGGGCTCCCTGCTCCGCAGGAAGCCTGCTTCTCCCTCTCCCACTCCCCCTGCTTGTGTTCCCTCTCCCGCTGTGTCTCTCTCTGTCAAATAAATAAAATCTTTAAAATAAATAAATAAGTAAATAAAGGGTAATTGGTTAATCTTTGGTATGTCTTTGCCATGAAATACCACTCAGCAGTTAAAAGGAATAAACTATTGATAGAAGCAGCAACTTATGTGAATTTCTAGGGAATTATGCTGGGCAAAGGAACGCCCATCACAAAAAGATTATATACTGGGTGATTCTATTTATATAATATTTTTGAAATGATAAAATTTTAGAAATGAAGGACAGATTAGTCGTTGCAGGGGTTAGATATAGGGACAGGGAGGAGAGGCAGAGGTTGCTTATAAAAGGGCAACAGAAGGGCATCTTCCGTTTTTGGAACTGTTCTGTATTTTGACTATAATGATGGATACATGAACCTCTGCTGGTGATAAAATTGTATAGAATTAATACATACAAACTTTCATACAGTGAATGCAAGTAAGACAGGAATTCTGAATAAGATCGGTGGGTTGTATCAGTGTCAATGTCTTGGTTGTGATGTTATACTATAGTTTGGCAAAATGTTAATTAAGGGAATCTGGGCTAGGAGTACCAGGGTGGCTCAGTTGGTTAAGCGTCTGCCTTCCACTCAAGTGGTCCTGGGATTGAGCCCTGCATTGGCTCCCTGCTCAGCAGGGAGTCTGATTCTGTCCCTTCCCCCTGCTCATGCTCACATGCACTTGTGCTCTCTCTCTTTCTCTCTGTGTCTTAAATAAATAAATAAAATCGTTTTTTAAAAAAAGATGTGGTTTATATATACAATGGAATATTATTCAGCCATAAAAAAGAATGAAATCTTCCCATTTGCAATGACATGAATGGAGGTAGAGTATTAGGCTAAGCAAAGTAAGTCAGAGAAAGACAAATACAATTATGATTTCACTCATATATGCAATTTAAGGAATAAAACAAGTGAGCAAAGGGGAAAAAAAGAAATAAATCAGGAAACAAACCTTAATTATAGAGAACAAACTGATGGTTACCAAGGGGAGGGGTTGGGGGATTGGTTTAAATAGGTGATGGGGATTAAGGAGTGCACCTATTGTGATGAGCACCGGGTGTTGTATGGAAGTGTTGAATCACTATATTGCACACCTGAAAGTAATATAACACTATGTTAAGTAACTGGAATTAAAATAAAAACTTAAGAAGAAGCTAATTCAGGGTTTCATTAATAGAAGTTTTGATTGATCAAGGTTTTATTAATTGAAGTTATGATTGAGACAATTATCAATGTGAATGCAGTTATAAGAAATAATGCAAAAATCCCTAGCCCAGGTTCTCTTTTTAAAAGATTTTATTTATTTATTTTGAGTGAGTGAGCAAGAGAGTGTGTGAGTGGGGAAAGGGACAGAGAGAAAGAAAGAATCCCAGGCAAACTCCATGCTGAGTGTGGAGCCCGACATGGGGCTCAATCTCATGACCCTGAGATCATGACCTGAGTTGAAATCAAGAGTCAGACACTCAACTCGACTGAGCCACATCTTCTTTATCCATTTATCAGTCAGTGGACACTTGGGCTGCTTCCATATCCTGGCTATTGTAAATAATACTGCAATAAACGTAGGGGCGTAGGTATTCCTTTGAATTAGTGTTTTTATATTCTTTGAGTAAATACCCAGTAGTGTGATTGCTAGATCATAGGGTAGACCTACTTTTAACTTTCTGAGGAACCTCCCTATTGTTTTCCAGAGTGGCTGCACCAGTTTGCCTTCCCACCAACAGTGTAAGAGGGTTCCTTTTTTTCCACATCCTCGCCAACACTTGTTGTTTCTTGTGTTTTTGATTTAAGCCATTCTGACAGATGTGAGGTGATATCTCATTGCAGTTTTGATTTGCATTTCCCTGATGATCAGTGATGGTAGGCATCTTTTCATGTGTCTGTTGGCCATCTGTATGTCTTCTGTCTGTTCATGTCTTCTGTCATTTTTTATTTATTTATTTTGAGGGTGTTGAGTTTTATAAGTTCTTTGGATACTAATCGTTTATCAGATAGGCCATATGCAAATATCTTCTCCCATTCCGTAGATTGCCTTTTAGTCTTGATGATCATCTTCTTACCTTCTTCACTGTGCAGAAGCTTTTTATTTTGATGTAGTACCAATAGTTTATTTTTGCTTTTGTTTCCCTTGCTTCAGGAAATATATCTAGAAAAAGGTTGCTATAGCCAATGTCAGAGCTTACTGCCTGTGCTCTCTTCTAGGATTTTTATGGTTTCAGGTCTCACATTTAGGTCTTTAACCCATTTTTAATTTATTTTTATATATGGTGTAAGAAAGTGATCCAGTTTCTTTCATTTGCATGTTGCTGTCCAGTTTTCCCAGCGCCATTTGTTGAAGAGACTGTCCTTTTCCCATTGGATATTCTTTTCTGCTTTGTCAAAGATTAATTGACCATATAGTTGTGAGTTTATTTCTGGGTTTTCTATTCTGTTCCATTGATCCATGTTTCTATTTTTGTGCCAGTACCATAGTGTTTTAATTACTACAGCTTTTTAATATAGCTTGAAGTCTAGAATATTGATGCCTCCAGCTTTGCTTTGCTTTTTTGAGATTGCTTTCACTACTCGGGGTCTTCTGTGGTTCCATACAAATTTTAGAATTGTTTGTTCTAGTTGTGTGAAAAATGCTATTGATATTGTAAAAGGGATTGCATTAAATGTGTAGATTGCTTTGGGTAGTATAGACATTTTCACAACATTTGTTCTTCTAATCCTTGAGCATGGAATGTGCTTCCATTTCTTTGTGTCATCTTCAATTTTTCTCATCAGTGTTTCATAGTTTTCAGAGTACAGTTCTTTCACCTCTTTGATTAGGTTTATTCCTAGGTATCTTTTAGGTATCTTTTTATTTTGGGTGCAGTTGTAAATGATATTGTTTCCTTAATTTCTCTTTCTGCTGCTTCATTATTGGTAATAGAAATGTAACAGATTTCTGTATATTGATTTTGTATTCTGCAACTTTACTGAGTTTATCAGTTCTAGCAGTTTTTTGGTAGAGTCAGGTTTTCTATATAGAGTATCATGTCATCTGTAAAGAGTGAAGGTTTTACTTCCTTACCAATTTGGATGCCCTTTTTAAAGAGAGGGAGTGGGGGGAGAGGGAGAGAACCTTAAGCAGACTCCATGCCTAGCGTGGAGCCCAGAGCTGGGTTTAATCTCAGAACCCTGAGATTATGACCTGAGTCAAAATCAAGAGTTGGATGCTTAACTGACTGAGCCACCCAGGCGCACCACCTTTTATTTCTTTTTGTTGTCTGATTGCTGAGGCTAGGACTTGCAGTACTATGTTGAATAAAAGTGGTAAGAGTGGACATCCCTGTCTTGTTCCTTACCTTAGGGAAGAAGCTCTCAGTTTTTTCGTTAAGGATGTAGCTGTGTATTTTTCATATATGGACTTTATTATGTTGAGGTATGTTCCCTATAAACCTACTTTGTTCAGGGTTCTTATCACAGATGGGTGTTGTATTTTGTCAAATACTTTTTCTGCGTCTATTGAAATGATCATATGTAAAACCTTAAATTAGTAAGGAAGAATCCAAAATAAAGCAGCCATTTGATAAGGTTAGTTAAGTGATCCTTCAGGAAGAATAATTTCTGTTGTCAAATTTTTACATGATTGATGAACCAGTAATGTTTTGGTTTTTTTTAAAAAATTTTTTAAAAGATTTTATTTAAGGGGCGCCTGGGTGGCTCAGTCGGTTAAGCGGCTGCCTTCGGCTCAGGTCATGATCCCAGGGTCCTGGGATCGAGTCCCACATCAGGCTCCCTGCTCAGTGGAGAGTCTGCTTCTCCCTCTCTGTCTGCCTGCCTCTCTGCTTACTTGTGCTCTCTATCTTTCTGTCAAATAAATAAATAAATAAATAAATAAATAAATAAATAAAATATTTTATTTAATTATTTGAGAGAGAAAGCACAAGAGGGGGTAGGGTCAGAGGAAGAAGCAGACTCCCTGCCAAGCAGGGAGCCTAATTCGGGACTTGATCCCGGGACTCTGGGATCATGACCTGAGCCGAAGGCAGTCGCTTAATCAACTGAGCCACCCAGGTGCCCCGGTTTTTTTAAATTTTTTAGTCAAAGTATAATACATTGGGGAGAATGGCCAAAATGTAAATATAACATATAAAACTTGTGGGTGAATATTCATATATCTACACAGTGATAGTATCATTTCATAAATGTTAATATTGAGGGGAAGGTCTTATCTTTTGAGTATTTTTTTCTACTTTTTTTTAAGATTTTATTTATTTGAGAGAGAGTATGAATGAGCAAAGGGGAGGGACAAAGAGAGAGGGAGAGGGAGAAGCAGACTCCCTGCTGAGCAGGGAGCCCGACTTGAAGCCGGGCTTGATCCCAGGGCCCTGAGATCATAACCTGAGCCGAAGGCAGATGCTTAAGGAGCTGAGCCACCCAGGTGCCCCTTTTTTCTACTTCTTTAGAAGCATTTAGATGCAACCAGAGTTGGGCTACTTTAAAAAAAAAAAAAAAGCAAGTTGTAGAATATATCTAAGAAACAGTTCTGTAGCTACAACTGGGGTTCAAATCTTAACTGATATTTCCTAGATATATAATTTAATTTAGCCTGGTTCTCTGTATCCCCATACTCATCTGTGAAATAAGAGATTTTAATTTTACAGGAACTAAAACTAGATAAGATTTAACACAATGAATATATTGCTCAATAAAAACAAATTTAATTATGTCACGTTCAAAATGGGGCTGATAAATATCTATTTTTTTCATAACATGTTTAAGAAGTGATTGCTGACTTATTCCACAAATTTAGGTATAGAATGTTCAGCCACTTTTTCAAGATGAAGAGAGAAATTTGGGAATAAAAAAGAACTTTATATAGAGACAGATATACAGAATTTTTTAACTCAAAAAATATTAGATTGAGTCTTAGAAATTGTCCATAATTAACCTTATTAACCTACAAAGTGTTAATTCCATGTGGTTCAATCCTAATAGGAAACAGAAAGTTAAAAAGAATTAAATACATAGTTGGGTAATAGGTTAATAATAGATTTTTATTTTTTTTAATTTTTATTTTTTAAAGATTTTATTTATTTATTTGACAGAGACAGAGATAGCGAGAGCAGGAACACAAGCAGGGGGAGTGGGAGAGGGAGAAGCAGGCTCTCCGCGGAACAGGGAGCCCGATGTGGGGCTCGATCCCAGGACCCTGGGATCATGACCTGAGCTTGAAGGCAGACGCTTAACAACTGAGCCACCCAGGCACCCCAAGATTAATAATAGATTTTTAAAGGAACTTTAGAAATGGATCTAATTTCTATGTGTGTGTGTGTAGATAAAGTAGGTGTTGAAACTAGGTTAGTTTCCATATCTTCTGCACTCTCCTCCCACTTGACAAAAGAAAGAGATACCTTTTATAGATGCTGAATTTATTGAAGTACAGTGTCTAGGAGGGTAAAAATCTCTAGGTTGTTAAGTAAAGGGACAGTTTAAGTTACTGGTTTTGATGAGTAATTTCACAGTGTTGTACAGACTATATTCTCTGATCACTATACAATTAGATTAGAAGTCTGGGAATAAGATAGTTATGAAAATCTCATAATTGTGAAGAACAGAAATAAATATTACATGATTAATTAGATCACCAGAAACCTGCCCAGGGATTACCTTTCCTTGGCATGTACATAGTTCTTGTTTTGTTAAGAATAAAGTATGATTTTCATGCCCTGGGATATTTTTGGCTTATTTTAGGATGCTGTCAATTTAAATTTGTGAGTTATCACTTAATTTTTGAATGAAGAAACAATTTACTATGCAGCTACAATAACTTTAAACTTGTATACGCTTAATAATATATGTCCAAATATATATAAAGCAAAAATGAACAAAATTACAAGGGAGAATTTGTCAAAGACATACATAATCACTGTGGGAGATTTTCTTGTCGTTAATAAACACACCAGTTTACAGGGGAAAGAAAAGTTAAATAACCTAATTTGCAAGTGTTATTTTAAAAACACATATAAAACCCCATGAAAAATGGTTTTGTGATAGTATAAAGCTATAATTTCCAAGCTGTGCACTGAGGTGCCACGGGGCTCCGTGATGAACCCAAAGGGATATTTGGGATATTCTAAATTTTTAAGAGAAACAATGTGACATTTAACGTCTTTCAGATACCACAGAACTATTAGGTATTAAGGTAGTTCACAATTTAAAAAATAGATCTCACTGCATTCCTTTTAATCACATATTTTGTTTAAGAGTGAAGTGAGATTCTTTTTCTTTCAGTTTATATGCTCCTAAAACCCCCGACTCCTCACAGCCCCACAACCCCCTGCCAATGACTATTAAGTCATTTGGACCTGACTACTTGAATAGGAAAACTTAGGTATTTCCTTTGGCCTACAGTGTGGACTGAGAAGGTTCAGGAAATTCTGATATAAAGCAAATATCAATTAATTTCACAGTGTTGTACAGACTGTATTCTCTGATCACTATACAATTAGATTAGAAGTCGGGGAATAAGATAGTTACGAAAATCTCATAATTGTGAAAAAAAGAAATAAAGCACTTCTGAATACCTTGAGCATCACAGAAATCTTAATGGCTATTAGCATTACCTAGAAATGAACAATAGGAAAAATATTACATGTCAGAAACTGTGGAATACAGTTAAAAATGTACTTCACAAGAGAAATTTATAGCAAGTAGAGATACAGAACAAAGAATAATAGGAATTTAAAAGGCATATTAATGTATCTGTAGCATAAGTTTTAAAATATTAGTACATCACTTAGTTTTTGCTGCATAATAAACCACTCCAAAACCAAGTAGCTTAAAACAATTGCCATTTTTTCAGCTAATAATTCTGTGGGTTGGCAGAGGGGTTCTTCTGGTCTGGGCCAGTTCAGCTGATCTCTGCTGGGCTCCCTCATTCATCTCTGGTCAGCTGGTGATCTGTGGATGATCTTTGTATGGTCTCACACAAGTTCCTGGCTTTTGGATGAGACCTTGGTTGTCTTCTACATAGCCTCGTCCTCCACCAGGCTAGCACAGTGTTATTCACATGGTGGTTTTAGAATTTTAAGAGCAGCAAGAGAGGACATTCTCAGATGTGTAAGAACTTTTCAAGTCCATTTGATTAATGTCCCATTACCAAGCAAGTCAAACAGCCACATCTAGAATTAGTGCAGGACCAAACTATCCAGAGGCACAGATATGGGAAGGGGAATTATAGCCATTTTTGCAAACAATCTACCACAATTTGAATATAAACAGTTTTATGCCAGTAGATTTGAAAACTTAGCTGAAATGAACAATTTCCTAGTGGAAAAAAAATAATTTACCCAGCTAACTCAAGAAGAAATGAAAAACCTGAATAGATCTAAAAATAAATTATATCAGTAACAAGACATTTAACCTCTTCCAACCCCGTGAGAAAGAAAAGGTAATCTTGCTGATAGAACTCCAGCAAACATTCAGAGAACAGATAATTTCAGCCTTATTAAATGATTTTAGAGAAGGTAAGGAGGTAATACTACTCAACCCATTTTATGAGGCTAGCAAAACCATAACATCGAGAATAAGACCAAGACAGCATGAGAGAAGGTGCTTATAAGCCAGTTTCACTTATGAACATAGGTAAAAAAAAACACAAACAAATGTTAGCAAATTAAGTACAATAATGAGTATCTTTTTAAAATTTGCAGTAAAGGTTTATCCCAGGTCTTATAAATGTGTAACTTTTACATTGCAAGGTTCTAAGTTTAACATTAAAAAATCAGTTAATTTACCACATTTACAGATAAAAGGGGAAAATTATATGTCCATATCAATAGATGCAAAAGAAGCACAATTTAATAAAATTAAGCACCTATTTGTGGCTAAAAAGGAAAAGAAAAAGATCTTCGCAAATTAGAAATAGAAATGAGCTTCCTTACCCAAAAAAAAAGACCGCAAGCATCATATATTAGGATAAAATGCTATCCCTGTATTGGGCATCTGTGTATATAGGAGGTTTTAGTTATATTTATGCTATGTATTGTTTTTATGCCTGAAATATCTGGGGGAGTTGGAGGAATGGAGAGAGTACAATTCCTAAAAGGCCTTTGGAAGCTTGATTATTCAGACTCAAAAATAGAATGGGATAAACCTTAGTGAAACATTTAAATAAATTCCAGGAAATGTTAAAATATAATAAATTTTAAGATTAACCATTTTACAAATCACAAAGTACAATGCATAGATTTTTTTCAGTTTTGAAACAATTTCAGACTTGCAGTTTGAAATTCAAATTTACATTAGTACAAAAACCACTGTGCACTCTTTACTCAGCACCCAGCTTCTTTGTTAGCTTTTTTCTGTATTTGCCTTATTCTCTCTCTCTCTCTCTCTGATTTACATACCCACACGTACACACACTTTTTCTTGAAGCAGTTAAGTTGCAGGCATAATGCCCCATTACCCTTAATTTGTCAGTTCATGTTTCATAAAAACATACTTTCCTATGTAAACCACAGTGCATTTGTCAAATTATCAGGCTAAATATCTACCATCTAATTCATAGACCTAACTCATTTTGCTAGTTGTTCCTAATAAAAAATGTCCTTTATAAATCCAACATCCAATCCAGGATTAGACATTGCACTTGTCATGTTTCCTTAATCTCATTCAGTCTGACAGTTCTTCAGTCTTTATCTCTCATGACTACATTTTTGAAGAGGACAGACTAGTTTTTATAGAATGGCAGATTTAGGTTTGTCTGACTTTCCTCAGGTTGTTGTTACCACAGAAGTGATAACTGTTTTCTCAGTGCATGAGACCAGAAGGCACACAATATGGGTTTGTTCTTTACTCATGATGATAACCTTTGTCAGTTGGTCAAGATGCTGTCTGCCAAGTTTTTCCACTATAAATTAATAAGGATTTTGTGGAGAGCCACTTGAGACTATAATATATCAATGCATGGATTTTAATATTTGTGAGATGCATTAATTTAAAAATAATGTAGAATTGATTGAGTAGTTGCTAAAGAAGTATGCTGTGATATAAGTACAGGTTGGTAGGTAATCTAATGATTAGCATATATATAGAGGCCTCAGTTTGTTTAAACATGTTTGCTTTGCATAGGACAAAAAATAGGTGTTAATGCAGATAAGCCAGTAAACTGCAGATACACATATATTTCCAGTTTTAACTTTCTACTGGATCTGAATTTTAACATCAATATTAATACCTCTTCAGTTAATTTCTATTATCAAAAACTTCTGTAAATATTGTATTGAAGACTAAATAGTATACCCTCTGAAATTGTAAGTTGAGAAGGATTTTAGAAATCAGTCTTTTTTTTTTTTTTAAGATTTTTATTTATTTGAGACAGAAAGAGAGAGCGAGCACAGGTGTGAGTGAGCATGGGGAGGGGCAAAGGGAGAGGGAGAAGCAGGCTTCCTGCCGAGCAGGGAGCCCAACATGGCACTTGATCCCAGGACCCTGAGATCATGACCTGAGTTGAAGGCAGACGCTTAACCACCTGAGCCACCCAGGCACCCTAGAAATCACTCAGTCTTTTATCTAATTTATTTTGACTTAATTCCATAGATAAACTATAAACTTTTTTTTATTATGTTATGTTAGTCACCATACAGTACATCATTAGTTTTTGATGTAGTGTTCCATGAGACAAACTGTAAACTTAAAAGATTGATTTACCCAGTGATAAATTATGTGAAATGGCACATGTTGCTGCTATTACAAACAATTGAAATCCCATGAAATGTAGAACCATATTTGCTTGTAGAGAATTTTTGTTTGTAAAAGCCAGATAGCAAGAGTTTATATCTGAGATGATGGCAAGTAGGTGGCATTTATGCTAATGAATTCCCATTCCCCACATTCCCAACAAGCATACAAACCTTAACATTTGAGCATTGAACTCTTTCCAATCTAGCTGACTTCTTGCTTTAGTAAGTACATGAAAGCTAGCATACCATAAAAATGTAAATTTGCTAGATTTTTATAGTAATAATGCATCCCCAAATTTGAATCTTTATTAAAGATTGGGAGGCATGATATTGGTCAGAACTATTGCTGTTTAATATAGTGTGTGTGTGTGTGTGTGTGTGTGTGTGTGTGTGTGTGTGAAAGCTGTACTGTCACCAGTTAATTTTGTTACCAAATCTAGAAGGTAGCCTGTTATTGGTTTGTAGTATGTATATTTAATTCATGTTCTCCTTATCCAGAACAAAAGAGATGAACACTTACTGAAAAAAAGAAATGTTCCCCAAGAAGAAAGTTTAGAAGATTCAGATGTTGATGCTGATTTTAAAGCAGTAAGTTACTTTGGTGTTATAAAGTGTTTTTTTATAATTTTTATTATAAGCAGAGAACTTCATTTGTAATCTAAGACCAGTTTTACAATGATAATTAATGTATATTAACTCATAACTTTAGTAAATAGACTTAATAAATGTAATTTTATTTAAAAAACTCTTCCCTGAACTGTCTTTTTTTCCTTTTAAGCAAAATGTAACACTAGAAGCTATATTGCAGGTATGTTATTAATTTAATATAACTCTCATTTTGAAGTGTTTTGAAATTGATATTTTTAAAATTTCTTAAATTTACATTTGGTGTTACAGAATGCCACAAGTGATAACCCAGTGGTCCAGTTAAGTGCTGTTCAGGCTGCAAGGTAAATACTAATTTGTCCAGAGAGTTATTGTAGGTGTGTTAGCTGGTAGTCTAGAAGTAATACATTGTTTTTTCTGTTCATAGTTTGAAAATTATAGCAATTAATTTCTTATATTTCTTTTTCTAGAAAGCTATTATCCAGTGACAGAAACCCACCAATTGATGACCTAATAAAATCTGGGATTTTACCAATTCTAGTCAAATGTCTAGAAAGGGATGATAAGTAAGTATGGATTTGAGTCTCTGTTCACTTTTTTCAGTTAACTGAAAATTTAGGATTATAATTTAATGGGTTCAGTTCGGTTTTGCATTTATTCTGTTTTTCATTTGCTATATATTTTTATGTAATTTTCTAATTCTGTGATCATATTCAGAAGACCTAAAGTACTTTTTTTTTTAATTTTTGAAGTATGTGTATATTTTCTAGGAAAATTTTAGCTTCTGTTTATTGCCTATTCCAACCTACTTCAAATATTTATAGTCTTTATTTTATTTTTGTTTTGAGTAATATTTTAAAACAGCCCAAATAGTGTTTGAGTCACTCTTTGCTTATGAGTCTATATATAGATTAACCTCATGACTGAGTCAACATGATTGATTTCCAGAACTGAGTGGCTCTTACCCTGGGAATACTCCAGCTGATCCACTGATCTTCTTCAAAGTCTTTAATAGAACTCCAACCATGATTAATTGTCTAATAATATGCTTTTTATTTGTGGTAAATTAAAAATCAGGTTATTCTTTTCCAGAATAGAAAGGGAAAAACACTACTTTGTATCTTTTGAGATGTGGTCCCATTTCTGTTAATGTTTAGAGATATCCCAGAGTACTGTATCTTAAACCTCATCAATTTGAATTAACTGGGAAGAACGTAAGTTTGAACTCCAAAATATTTTATTTATTTAATTTTATTTTTTAAAATATTTTATTTATTTATTTATTTGACAGTATAAGCAGGGGGAGCGGCAGGCCGAGGGAGGGGAGGGAGCCCGACACAGGGCTCGATCCCAGGACCCTGGGATCATGACCCGAGCCAAAGACAGACGCTTAACTTGACTGAGCCACCCAGGCGCCCCATGAACTCCAAAATATTTTAAAACAAATGCTGATTGTGCTTTTGAGAGCCTTTAGACTAAAATTTGGTATATTTTGCTAAATGTTGTCCAAGGAGTTTTCAGTTGACTAGATAAAATAGTGAAATATAGATGTTGCCACAAAGGATTTTTATTATTTAAAAATTCTTCCTTCTGCTTTCATTGTATGCTATGACCATCTTTCCAAAAATGCTTAACACTTATTTTATTCAATCATGTATATTTTCTGTAACAAGTAATTAAGTAAAAATAAATTTTATTTCAGCTGTTTAAAAAACAGTCTATTCTATCTCTACTTTAGGGACCCCCTTTTTCCCTTGATCTCCTTCTCTTTTTTTTACTTTACATTCCAGCCTTTGGGCTCATTTGTGTGTGTGTCTGTCTGTCTGTCTGTCTGTGAAATACAGCATATATACAAAAATTATGCTAAAATACATACAGGCCTGTACAACTACCGCCCAAAGCAAAAACAAAATTGTCGGGATGCCTGGGTGGCTCAGTCGGTTAAGCGTCTGCCTTCGACTCAGGTCATGATCCCAGGGTCCTGGGATGGAGTCCCGCATCCTGCTCCTTGCTAGGCAAAGGAGCCTGCTTCTCCCTCTGCCTGCCGCTCCCCCTGCTTGTGCTCTCTTGCTCTCTCTCTGACAAATAAATAAATAAATCTTAAAAAAAAAAATTGTCAGTGGTTTGGATTTGACTTTATGGATTTTTCATGGGGAATTGTGTTATCATATAAAAGCCCATAGACTTTGGAGCCAAATAGATGTTGGTTTAAATCTAGAGTTTGCTATCGATCAAAACCCAAGTGACTTTTGAGCCTCAGATACTTCATCAATAAAAATTAGGTGGTTGTGAGGAATGGAAATAGTATACACAAAACACTACAGTATCAAACTTAAAATAAATGCTCATTTATTATTACACTCATTATTTTTCTACATCTTCTCTTTTTCTTTTTTTTTCTGAATGTTATCTTAGAACACTCCCTGCTTTGTAATTTTATTTTTTTATATCTCACTGTTTTCTCATTTTCTCATCTCTCCAATATTTTGCCAGGCTACCTATACTAGCTTAATATAATAACCCAATAACCCTTTCTTCTTCCAGCCAAGAACAACATAAACTCATCATCTTTGATTTTATTGTCCCCTTGCTTCTTCTCTGCCTCTAATATTCCCTGCTTTTGCCGAAATTCGTCCTGTAGTTCTTACCTGCTACTCCATTTTCTTATCTGGCCCATCTTTTTGACCTCACTGCTTTTTCTATCTCTGACATTTATTCTCCTTAAAATACTTTTCCTTCTTGGGTTTCTCTAACCTCGTTACTAACAACCTTACTTTCTTTGATATTTAAAAAGCTTTGTTCTAAGCCCCTGACCTTTGGCTCTCCTCAGTTTTTGCTCACTACCACCCCCTCCCACCTTGGTATTCTGTTTAAAGGAACTTATATTCTTTCAACCATCTATCCTAACTTGATGTACATAATTTCCTTTTAACAGGTCTCTCCATCAGCCTTAAACCTTTTTTATCCATTCTACATACCATGGACTCCAACATTGTTTTCTTTACTCTCCTTTTCAGTAGTCCTCTATACTTAGTATGTCTATAGAATAAATTCCCAGTTCTGAAGCTTGGGATTTGAGTTCTACTCCCCTTCACCACCACCCCCCCACCATACACCCACACTTGATAACCACCCTTTCCAATTTCATCCCGTTACATTTCTGCATACTTTCTTAGCTTCCTCTCTCTTGATCTATTCCTTGTCATCTGTACACATCATGGTTATCCCACCCGTGATACTTTTATTTGTATTTCCAGCTGTTAGTGCCTTTCTTTCTTTATCTGTCTTTGAAAATCTAGTTCAGTTTTCACTTTCTTTGTGAGCTCTTATCACAGTTCTAAATTGTAATGATCTCATCTTTTCAGTAAAATTATACAAACTTGTAATATCTCCAGTATGTGAAGCAGATGATGTAGTGGATCAGATGGGGTCTCAGCTTTAAGACCAGTCTAGAGGCTGTAGCAGTAGTCAAGTGAAATGGTGAGGGCCTCAACTAGTACAGTGATTTTAAGAGTGATACTATAAATATAAGAAACATTTAGGGGGTAAAATTAACATGACTTTTTGATTAGATATTTATGGGAGAGGAAGGAGTCAAGGAAAATAATGACTAGCTAAATGTTGCGACTACCAGTGGACAGAAACAAGTAGGTTTATATTGACTGACTTTGGAAGCCAGTGAGACAGTCAGGTGGAGATATCCATCAGGCAATTGGATATAACAAGGTGAAATTCAAGGACAGGGTAAAGGATAACCATATAGGTCTGTGGGTCATAAATTTAACTGGAAGTTATATGTCTCAAGACTTTCTTTGTGTTTTACAGTCCTTCATTACAGTTTGAAGCTGCTTGGGCGTTAACTAATATAGCATCAGGAACTTCTGCACAGACTCAAGCTGTTGTACAGTCTAGTAAGTAAATTAACATCCTTACTTGCTGGGAATTTTTAAAAAATAGAGGCAAGGAAGTGGAGTTTTATTGTAAAGACTGAATTTTATCTTAAAACATTTTAAATTAGTGAATTTTATGAGTTACTTTTGATGATTGATATCTTTCCCATAGCTATCATTAATCTATCACTAAATATGTGGTTACTAAAAAGTGAACAAAGTTTTATGTTTTGGGGTAGAGACTATCTCCTAACAACAGGTTTTAAATTTTCAGTTTGTAGTACCTCTGATGTGCTGAGTAACTTATGCCTTTTAACTTGTAACATACATTTTTAAAATTTTGCCCACCTCAGGATGGGCTAACTATGATTAGTGTGTTGATCCAAACTGACAAAAAAAGCTCTTTGAAAAAATTAGAGGTCACCAAGTACTCTTAATGTGTGAGATGCTTAACTGGCTTTAGGTGGCACTGGAGATGATTTTAAGTAGTATATGATATAGCAATAAATTACACTGAATCAGTTAGTGAGAATACCACTCCCTTTCAGATATTTCAAAGGAGAAAGTTCCCAGTTAGATATTAATTGTAACAAAAAGGCAGCAGGTTTTAGACTAGGGCTTTTAATAGAGACTAGTAGGTACAATTTAATAACAATGTTTTATTTGAATTTTTAATTTTTTGGTTACTTTCTATTTGTGATACTGCTAAGTGATACTGGTCTTCTGTTTTATAGAAGTGATAAAACTAGTTAAATTACAAATGTGAGGTCAGTTGAAACCCTCATACATTGCTGGTGGGAATGTAAAATGGTGTGGCCTCTTTGGAAAAACAGTTTATCAAAAGGCTAATCATAGAATTACCATATGACTCAGCAGTGCCACTATTAGGTGGACCCAACAGATAGGAAAACATGTCCACACAAAGACTTGTATGAATACTCATAATAGCCCAGATATGGAAGTAATCCCAGTATCCATTAACTGATATAAGTAGGTGAACAAAATGTGTTATATAATGGAATACTATTCAGCAATAAAAAGAATGAAACATTGATATGTGCCATGTATGGATGAACCTCAAAAACACTATATGCTATCTAAAACTAATGATGTAATGTATGGGGATTAACATAACAATAAAAAAAATTTAAAAAAAAACAAAACACTATATGCTAATTGAAAGAAGCCAAACCAGAAAAAAATCCCACATATTACATGATTTCATCTATATAAAATGTCCAAAATATGAAAATCTGTAGAAACAGAAAGCAAATTAAATGGTTGGCTAAAGCTGGAGGAGTGGGCAGTAGGACTGCTTTGGATATGGCATTCTTTTGGGGGTGATGAACATGTAAAATTAAATTGTAGCGATAACTATTACAACTCTGTATAAATACTAAAAACCACTGAATTGTATACTTAAACAGATATATTGTATGTAAATTGTATCTCAATAAAGCTGTTAAAAGTGTGAGTTGATTTTAATTTAAGTGTTAAGTAAATAATACAGGTAGTGCAGAGTTACAACAAAAAATCCTGGAAGTAGTACACAATTGACTGAAATTTAAGAAAAAGTGATCTAGCTTATGTTTAGTTTCCTTCCTGGAATGACTATATACCAGTGTTTTAGAACTTACATTAATGTGTAAATTATGTAAGAGTAAAGATTATAATGATAAATTATTTAATATATAAGGTAAGCCAGATACGGGAATGATCAGTTCTTTAGGTAAAATCCCATATCAGCGATTAGGATCATATTGACTAAAGTATTCTAAGTTTATGTGTTGGGGGGATCTCTCTTTTTTTTAAAATGCATTATAGGAAAAATTTCATGCTGCTGTTTTCTTTTAGTTAATGATATATAATAGCAACTTTTAAATCTTGTCAGTAGGTGTGTTACTTGAATATTACTAGGGGAAAGTGCTAAAATTAACTTTTTTAGGGTAAAGGTATTTGCCACATTTATTCATTCAGTGAACTGTAATTGGGTAACCATAGTGTGCCAGGCTCTGTATATTTTATCAACTTATTTAGTCTGAAATCTATAAACTCTTCAACATTTTGCAGTATCAATGTTTGTTATTATTATAGATGCCGTACCTCTTTTTTTGAGACTTCTCCATTCACCACATCAGAATGTTTGTGAACAAGCAGTATGGGCTTTGGGAAACATTATAGGTAAGTTGGATTTAGGTTTAAAAAAACTCCAATTAAGAATCTTAATTAACTTTTCTCCTACATTGGCATAGCCATTACATCCTATGTTTCCTCTAATTTTAATGTGGGTTGACTATCTTCTTGCCTCATAAATACTAACTTAAGATGGTACCTCTTGAAACAGATACGCAATTTGTTATCAGGATTGATAGGTTAAATTTGTGTTCTCCAAATCAAAATCTGGAGAAACAACAACAGTTGATGCCCTTGACTAATGGTGAGGAAACATAGAACATCAGTGTCCTAACATGAGCCATTGCATACATTTCAGACTTTCTCATCCTGAATGTAATTTTTTTTTAAATACAATTTTCATTTCTGTAGGTGATGGTCCTCAATGTAGAGATTATGTCATATCACTGGGAGTTGTCAAACCTCTTCTGTCCTTCATCAATCCCTCCATTCCCATCACCTTCCTTCGGAACGTCACATGGGTCATTGTCAATCTCTGCAGGAATAAGGACCCCCCACCGCCTATGGAGACAGTTCAGGAGGTAAATGAAGAATTGCAAAGCCCAGATGGTATATTTTCCCTATGTTTATGCTTTCAATTTTCATTCAGGGAATGAAATAATGCACATACTTATTTCATTGCAAGTATGAGATTTTTTAATAACATATCATATTTAATTTTTGACTCCTGTGAAATGAAAGTTGAGTATCTTATGGCACCTGACAAAATGTTAGTCCACCCTAGTTCTTATTTTTTAATGACTATTTTCATTAAAAAAAACAACTTTCAAAAAGAAAAATACAAAAGGAGAAAACCAAATCTCAGAGGTTTTATTACTACGTTGCATTGTTGGTTTATTACTAAAAAAATAAGGGATTGCTACAGATAAAACTAGTGTACTTATATGCAAATGTTCTTGAATGAATTTACATTAAGTCCAATTGAAATTTCTCTAGATTTCTAACAAAATCAGTGTTCTTAAATGTGTGACATACTTTGTGTTAAATCTACTAATTAAAACAAAATAAAAACTTCTCTATTTACATTTAAGTTGTAAATGGATCTGAGTATTTTAAGTTTTTAAAACTTTTATGCAACCTTTAATCACTTGACAATGTCAAAAAATGTTAACTATGAAACTTTATAATTGACATCTTTCACCAGCTTCTGGGTTTTGCTGTTATGGAAAGGGTACTTAGTGTGATCCCCCCACCCCCAATTCCTCCATCCCAGATTTAAGAAAAAAAAAAAAAAGATAGTAAGGCCTGAATTCAGCAAACTGTATATTTTGTACTGGTTGTCATTTTCTTGAGTAAATCTGAAGTCAGAAAATTTAATTTGACTGAAGTAACTAAAATCTTATCTTACTCTTTAAGCAGGTAAGTGAGATGACATTTTTAAGAATAGCTTTTTTTAGGGGCACCTGGCTGTCTCAGTCGATAGAGCATGTGACTCTTGATCTTGGGGTTGTAGGTTTGAGCCCCACATTGAGTATATAGATTACTTAAAAATAAAATCTTACCAAAAAAGAAAAAAAAAACAGCTTTTTTTAAGCTAGCTGTACTGTATAGTTACATCTTCATTCTTTCCACTTGACATTCTATGTTATAAAGAAAGTTACTGAAAACAACTGTTTTTCCTTTAAGGTGCATTAATCTCTGCCAAATTTATTTGGATATTTTAATTGGACATCTGAACTATTCAGATTGAATTGATTTTCATTTTCCTAATAGAGATTCATACAAATTTAATGTCTTTTCTTGCTCTGCAAGTAGTATTTACTGCTTTTTGTATCACACTCATTTTTACAAAGACATATTCATCAACTCTAGTGTTATTTATTGTTTATCTTCTTTCCTCAGATTTTGCCAGCATTATGTGTCCTTATATATCATACGGACATAAATGTAAGTAAAGTAGAATCTTAGATTTGGGATTTTGCTCTTGATGGGACTGAAAGGGTTATTTATTTTTTAGACTTTTGTAAGTGTCAGCGTATATTTGATTAACTTGTGAAGCTTCCAGAATGTATATCTTTTTCAGAAATAGGATTAAGGTTTTATTAACTTTATATCTTAAATCATCCAGATAGCAAAAATACTGACTTCAAAAAAAAAAAAAAAAAAATACTGACTTCAGAGAAATTTCACATATGTAGTTATTTATCTGTGTCATTCATATTATTTTAAGTATCAGTATTTATAAAGAGGTAAAAACTTTATAAAGCACCTTCATATTTCTTTAAACTTCATTAGCCGGTTAAGTGTCCCAACTCTTGATTTCGGCTAAGGTAATGGTCTCAGGGTCATGGGATTGAGCCCTGAATTGGGCTCTGCATTGGGCTCCATGCTTGGCACTGAGTCTGCTTGTCCCTCTCCCTACCCCCTCTTGCTCTGTCTCTCTCTCTCAAGTAAATAAATAAAATCTTTAAAAAAAATAAATCTTATTTGATTCTTATAATAGGATAGATATTATGCCACCATTCTATAGAATAAGAAACTGGGCCTCAGGGAAAGATTAAGTGATTTATCCAAGGTTGCAGAGCTTGTAAGAATCAAAGTTGATGTTGGCGTGCCTGGGTGGCTCAGTCGTTAAGGCGTCTGCCTTCGGCTCAGGTCATGATCCCAGGGTCCTGGGATCAAGCCCCACGTCGGGCTTCCTGCTTGGCGGGAAGTCTGCTTCTCCCTATCCCACTCCCCCTGCTTGTGTTCCCTTTCTCGCTGTGTCTCTGTCAAATAAATAAAATCTTAAAAAAAAAAATCAAAGTTGATGTTCAAAACAGAGATATCTTCTAAAAAAACAAAAACAAAAAAAAACCCTGAGATCTTCCGATGGCACATCTTGTGTGCTTTCAGTGAAACCACACTGCCTCCCAGGACAACCTTTGAAGGTATAGTATTGAAGAATATCAAGTATAGTTTTAAATGCAAAGGCATTTTCAGATGATTTGGTCATTACGTGAGATTTAGTTAAGAATTTACTATATAGGGCGCCTGGGTGGCTCAGTTGGTTAAGCGACTGCCTTCAGCTCAGGTCATGATCCTGGAGTCCCGGGATCGAGTCCCACATGGGGCTCCCTGCTCAGCAGGGAGTCTGCTTCTCCCTCTGACCCTCGCCCCCCATGTGCTCTCTCTGTCAAATAAATAAATAAAATCTTTAAAAAAAAAAAAAAAAAAGAATTTACTATATGTATTCTGGCAGATTTTTTTATTAGATAATCTGAAAACCCCCTTAATGTAGCAAAGCAAAATGCTACTCTTCCATGGAGTAAAATAATGAATAAATTTCAGTGAATCTAAAATTGATTCTAGTGTTCATCTAGCATTGATTTGGCTTCTCTTGTTCCAGCTAAGATCTCTTTCTGATTTGCTGTGTGTTTGTGTTTTTTATAATCCTGTCTTTGTTTACATACATATATAATACAAATGTATGTATGTTTGCCAGAATTATGTGTGTGATTTATCACTGGGATGAAGAAAATACATCTTTGCTAATATTGAACCACATTTCTCTAGTTCATTTTAGAACTTTAAACTCTGGGAAGGATCTTTTTGCAACCAAAGTAACTTGTCATTTGTGACATATTAGCCTGAAATGTCATAAAAATTAAGTGAAACTTGTTTAGCCATATACATCTTATCTTCAAAATGAATATAAAAGTGACAGTAAAAGTAAAAAAAATGATAACTATCTTAATAGCAAGAAAGTAAAATTATATAAAAAAATGTATTTGTTGCTAAATTTAATTCTAAGCATTCCAACAGCTAAGATTAAAGGGAAGATAAACAAAATATCTGATATTGCCATCAAGACAAAACCCAGGACATTATGGAATTGATTACAGCCAAATGAAATCTTCCACCATCTGTTGATGATGTTTATTTGAATTTCAACTTTGTATTTGTATTAAAATGGCAAAGTACTGAGTTATAGGTATATTTATCAAGTTTAACAAATACTCATGGATTATTAACCACTCAAGCCAGAATTGTGCTGTGAATTGTAGGCTCAAAGATAAAGAAGACAGAGAGACCCTGCCTTCTAAGACCTTTACATTAGTAGCAGGTAAAAAGAGTTGAAAGGAATGAACTTTTGTTGATGACTTGCTACACTGAACCTATTTCTGTAATTTTCTTTTACCTTACTACACCCTTATGTGATAAGTTTTATTTTCCTATTTTATAGATAAGGAGTTTAAAATTCAGTAAAGTAAAATAACCTAACTAAGGGCCTATATGATAAATAAGAGCTATAGCTGAGACTTGAAGCTATGTCCAAGGCCTATGCTTTTTTTATACGATGATCACATAAATACAGAACATGGTGTGAAAACAAAACAAAACAAAAGTAAAATAGAGGAATGACCAAGATGCTAATTATGAGAGCGCATGTTCTCTCTGGCAGCCAGAAAGCTTCACTGAGAAAGTAACATTTAAAACAAGTATCATGTGGAGAAAGATGGTGGTAGAAGTGGCAACAGAGGTAACAAAGATGATTATTTTAATAGCTAACATTTATTAAGGGTTGAAAATGTGCCAGGCATTATTTTAAGCACTTTTCATATGTTAACTCATTTATTCCTTATGAAAATAAGATTGGTACCACCATTATCTCCCTCTTACAAATGCGGTAAAAGAGGCAGATAATTAAGTAATCTGTCTAATGTCATACAACTGGGACAAGTAGTACTTTGTCAAATTGAAAAGTCATTTCAGGTATATGAGGAAAGATATTAAAGACTCAGGAGCATACTTGGACGGTTTGGAGAATATAGGTAGTTAATAACCCAACACATTTGCTGGGGAGTTAAGTTGCAGGGTTTTGAATCCTGTGTTAAGCAGTGTTGGTTTTATCTTGTGATCAGTGCAGAGTCATTGAAGATTTTTAAATAGAGGAGTCATGTGCTCATATCTGTTATGGTCTGATAACTTAGAAGAGGTATGCAGGGTTTGGAATGGGGAAGGTATGAATGTAAGTATGCTTATTTTGCTATCATAATTGGTTTAAAGAAGTTGATGAAGGTCTGAATTAGAAACAGTAATGGTTAAGAGAGGAAAAGTTTAGATATTAAGAGATAAAATAGTAGAACTTCAAGAGGAAAGGATCAGATTGAAGGAAAAGTAAAAATTACTTTGGTTTCTAATTGAGCAGTCCACATGGATAATAATGCCATAACAATCAGAAGGAGTAAAGCAAAAGGATGAGACTGGTAGAGAAAGATGATGAGTCTATTGTAGGGCAGACATATTGATTATGACCTACTTGTTGTTCCTCCATAGCAATATTCTAAGAAGGAAAACACAATACAGACTTATTTATCAGTATTTAAGGGATTCATGAAAATATGGGAAAGGGGCTAAAAGTTGAATTCTAAGAAATGCTCTGCATTTGAGCAGTGACATCAAGGGAGGAAGAGCCATTGAAGCAGTTGTTAAAACTAGAGAGATGGAAGAATAAGTTATAAAAACAAAGAGTAGGGAAAAATACAGCAGAAATTCAGCAGTTTCTGAATCATACAGCATCTTATGTACCACCTTAAGAGCCGTATATACTTTTTATGTAGCTGATATTGAACCAAAGAATAATGGTCTAATTTGTATTCTGGGTCGATGATTCATACCATTAAGTGGAGTGTAGTTTTTAGGGGAAGGTGGAGTTGGAAAGACAAATTGGTGGTGCTTTTGTAGTATGGATGAGAGAAAATTAGCACCAGTACTAGAGCTTAGATATCAGGAAGACAAGAGAAGACTCTAGAAATGTTTCAGTGATAAATTTGCTGGGTTTAATATCGGTGGCAAGAGAAGAGGAGGTCATACACATCTTTCTAATTTGGGTTTTAAGGTGTAGGACACAACGGAAAACAAGAATAGCAGCAGGCAGAGGAATGAAACAGCCGGAGCGACTTAATTTATGAGACAGTGACTAGTGAGAATGTTGGAGAAGCTGGGTTGGGTTGTGGAGATAATTAGTTGGTTTAAATATGCCTATGTGACATTAGAAGAAAAACTAAATATTAACCCTTAGGACTAGAGAAAAAATCTGGACTGATTGAGGTCAGTCTGTGTTTATTGCTTTCTAGTTATTGTGCTTCTTAAAGTTAATTTGCAGTTGCAGTAGTTCTGTAGCATTTGATTTTCCTGCCCTTTTCAAAGTTGTACATCCATGGCTTAACATGCCCAGACAATTTTGAGTGTTCCTAACATTTGATATCTAGCTTATTGTATTGCTGGTGCAAATGAAATTAATCAGTTGTAGCAGATTGGTTATGTGTGGAGACTTGATTGTTAGTGACACTTGATGATAAGCGTGTCGGGTCCCTGAGACCACCCTCAGGTTCATTGAACTGCTAGAAAGAGAGAAAAGCTGTTACACTCATGCTTATAGTTTATTACAGCAAAAGGATACAGATTCATTTAGGAAAAACTTAGTTTTTTCCTTTCTATGTAGGGAAAATCCCAGTCCTTCCCAGCTATGTGTTTATCTTCTGTATGTCTCCTTTACTACTCACACAGCCTACTTCACTTCTGACACTTGTGGTTGCCAGATGTATAGGGTTTTCCCCACAACAAAAGGCAAGTCTCTCTGATACCAACTGGGTATCCTATAATTTAATTTGATGTGATACAGTCTGCCTGGAGAGAGTGTCTGATCTCACAGGTTAAGCATTCATTTCTCTCAGGTCCCCCACCCCAGCAGTCTCACACTTCAGACACCAGTTGTCACCTGTGCTTCTGACTAACTGCCTGTAGATCGGGAGTTCCAACAGCCCTGTCCTTGAGTTCAGTTAGGTTAATTTGTTAAAGTGGCTCACAGAACTCAGGGTAACACTTATATTTACCAGTTTATTAAAGGAGATGATAAAGGATATAGATGAAGAGATACAAAGAGCAAAATCCAGGAGGGCCCTAAGGGCAGGAGCTCTATCCAGGAAGCTCACTGAACCAATTTGTACTATTGGGATTTTTACGCAGGTTTCCTCCTGTAGGCATGATCAGTTGTTAACTCCATTTCCAGCCCCTCTCCCCTCTCTGGATAGGGTTGAAAACTCCAAACTTCTAATCAGGGCTTGGTCTTTCTGGCAACCAGCATCCATCCAGGAGCCCACCCAGACTCACTTCAATAGAACAAAAGATGCTCCTAGGTCTCTTATCACTTAGGAATTTATAAGAGTTTAGGAGTCCTGTGTCAGGGCAGGGTCAAAGACAGATACTAGAAGAAGAGATGTTCTTAGTGTTCTTATTGCTTAAGAAATTACAGGAGTTTTAGGAGCTCTGTACCAGGACAGAGTGCCAGGGACAGACACCTATATATATAAATATTTATACTATTTACATGTATAAATATGTATATATTATTTCACAATATTAAAATCAACAAAGGCAAAAGGCAAAGGGGGTAGAGTTTAGGAGAAACCAGGTGCAAGCTTCCAGTTCTCCTCTCCCAGTAGAGTTGTAAGGACAGTGCTTTATTTTCCCAGCAGCCATGAGTGACACATATGAACGTATGAAATATTACTAACCAAGAACCTCCTGAACTTTGGTGTGCAGGGTATTTATTGGGGGTTAGTCATATAGGCTTGGACAGCCCCCATGACTGCCCTTAGCTTCTCAGTCTCCATCCCCTTCTGGAGGTCAAACTGATACAGTGTGGCCCACAACTTCAAGCAAACTAAAAGAGATATTCACATAAAATCACATTGTTGCATAAGCTGTTTGCCCAAGATCTCAGGTATACAATGTAATCAGGCAGGATAATCCAAGAGCTCAGAGGTTATCTCAAAGGAGCTAATCAAGAGCTGGTCCTTTTCTTTGGAATGTGTAGGATGCAAGTACCCCTAGTCTTCTCAGTTACCCATTACTGCATATAAGGATTAAATATAAGTACACAGTTGTAACCCGAATCAGCTCTAGTTGTCTCTGAAGCATGTGTGAAGTTGACATTCCATAGACACTCCATTGATACCTAATCTTCTAGGAAATGCTGTACATGTTAATAGCAGTTTTCTGTAACAGTGCCTAACAGGACATTATTGGTTAGCACATTTATTGGAGGTGACATAAATCAGTGAAGGTCTTTGAGCTGAGCATATTCTTATTGGAAGACTGAGTTGCTGGAGATTTTCCTTTGGTTCATATACCAGTTTTCAGAATTATTATCTCAAAATATTAACCATATAGAGTTGTCAGTCTTTTGCGTGTGTGCATATATGCCTTCTATTGTGTGTCTCGAGATCAGCTTTCTAGCAGTTTTCAAGTATCTGAAATATTAGCTGAAGTAAAAACTTTTAAAGCTTTCTAGCAGAGAAAAAACAGACATGAATAGTGAAAAATAATTAAAGTAGCCCAGGATTACTGAAGACTTTGTCGGCACAGTATTAATCAGATGATTAACTGGAAGAAGAGTATACTCATTGACTATTAGTGGCTGTAAAAGCCAGATAGTTTAGTAGTTTAGCGTGGAAATCATGAAAAAGGGAAAACCAAGAAAAAAGAATAGTAGAGGGGGAAGGTGTAAAATAACAGAAGCAGCTTACATGGGAAAAGGCAACAAAAGGTAAGCATCAGAGAGAGAGCGGCTGTTAGCCTGATAATGGAGATGAGAAAAGCAGACTTTGATGAAAACAGAAGAAGCTAGCGTGGCCTGATAACCACGTGCTATGAATTTCAAAGTTTTTAGAACTTTTTTAATATGAAATTTTCAGGGGCACCTTGGTGGCTCAGTCGGTTAAGCGTCCAACTCTTGATTTTGGCTCAGGTGATGATCTCAGGGTCCTGAGATCAAGTTTTGCGTCGGGCTCTGCACTGGGTGTGGAGCCTGCTTAAGATTCTCACCCCCTCTCCCTCTGCCCTTCCTCTTGATCCTGCACATTGGTGCGCGCTCGTGTGCTCACTCGCTCTCAAAAAATGAAATAAAAAAGCATTTTTAAATAAAATGAAATTTTCAGTGACCCAATTATATTACTAAACAAAATTAAAGAGAGACTAGAGGTGTCTGCAGTTTGAGGAGGCCTAGGACTTAGCTGTAGCTTACATTACCCTACCGGTTTTTCAGATATTGTTGTGGAGATCCCACTGAAAATTATTAACTGACCTCAGCTAAGAAACCTTAACTATTTCATTTTTCCAGGCCTCTGAATATTAGAAAAAAGTGGTCTTCTGCTAGTAGTAGGTGCCACATGATGGAGAAAAGGTTACATTTTATTTAGCAGCCTCCTAAAGTACAGGCCCAGGCAACCAGTATTGTTTTGTGAACATGGTTTATTCAAACACACTATTACGGATAGGTATTTAGGCTATTTCCTGAATTTTGCAAATATAAATAACGTAGCAGTAAATAATCCTGTGTATTTTCATATTATTGGAGATACACTTAAGGGTAAATCCCTAGAAACAGGATTGCTAGGTCAAAGAGCAAATGCATTATAATTTTGTTATATACTGCCCAAATTCCTTGTCTTAGAGGCTATGCCATTTTGTATTCCCCAGCAGCACCATAAAGTGACTTTCTCCATAGCCTTACAAATAGAATGTGGTGTCACATTTTTAATTTTTGCCAGTCTGATAAGTAAGAAACTGTGTATCAAGTTTTAATTTGCATTTCTTTTTTTTTTTTTTTTTAATGAGTGACATTGGACATGATTTCATATATTTAAGGGCCATTTTCAAATCTTTGCAAATAGCCTGTTTTTCGATCGGATTTTTGTCCTTTTTCCTTAGCTTCTAAGAGTTCTTTATATATTAAGGATATTAGCTCTTTATTTGTGATACATATTTCAGGTATTTTCCTAATTTGTCTTTTGTCATCGATATATTTTGCCATGCAGACTTTTGCTTTTTATGTAAACAAATTTATCAGTCTCTTGTTGAATCTCAATTTGTTTCCTAAGTTAATAGGTTTTTTATTATATTAAGCAAATATCCATAAAATCCTATTTTGAGTGTTGACATCAAGAATGGGTGTTGAGGGACACCTGGGTGGCTCAGTCAGTTAGGTGTCCAACTCTTGATTTCTACTCAGGTCTTGATCTCAGGGTTGTGAGACTAAGGTCTGCGTCAGGCTCCCCACTGGGTATGGAGCCTGCTTAAGATTCTCTCTCTCCCTCTCCCCCTGACTCCCCCCTTTAAAAAAAAAGAATGGGTGTTGAATTTTTCAGTGTCTGTGGAGATAACCATGATTTTTCTCCTTAAATCTGCTAATGTGACATATTAATGATATTTCTAAAATTGAACCATTTTTGCATTTCTTCTTTTTTAAGATAGATTTATTTATTTATTTATTTATTTATTTATGAGAGAGAGAGGGAGGGAGGGAGAACGTGAGCAGTGGGGAGGGACAGAGGGGGAGAGAAAATCCCAAGCAGGCTCCCCGTTGAGCACGGAGCCCCATACAGGGCTTGATCTCATGACTGCAAGATCATGACCTGAGCCAAAACCAAGAGTCAGACGCTCAACCAACTGAGCCACCCAGGCAGCCCCCCCCCAGTCTTTGCATTTCTTAAATAATTCCACTTGATCATCATACATTGTTTTCTTAGTGTGGTATGGGATCCTGTTCACTAATGTTTTATTTTGAATTTTTACACCAGTATTCACATAAGTGATACTGGTTTGCAGTTTTACTTTTATGCTATCTTTATGAGGCATTAATATTATGTTTTTATTGCTTTTTTAATGTTTAGGTATCAACATTATGCTTCCTTTATTTTTTTATGCTCTAAAACAATTTATATAACATTGGGTCTGTCTGATCTTTGAAGAATGATAGTGTTGCCCTTGAAACTTCGGGTGTTGGTACTACATGGGGTTAGTTCCTTGATGATTTTCTTTATCTTTGCTATGGAAATTATCTTGCTTAAGCCGTCTATCTCTTCTGAGGTCAGTTTTTGTAAACTGTTGTCCTAGGAAATTACTCATTTCATCTATAGATTTTCAACTTTACTTCCATGTACTATTTACTTTTTATTTTTAGCCTTTTTGAATTACTTAATTTTAGATGTGTCTCTTATACACAGCATAGAACTGGGGTCTGTTTTGGGAGCCAATTTAAGAATCTTTTTCTTGTTTATAGGTGAGTTAATCCTGGTCATATTGTTTGATATGTTTAGCTTCAACTCTGTCACATTATTTTGTATAATATTTTGTGTGTGTTTTATTTTCTATTTAGTGTGCTCTTTTTTTCTTAAAAGGTTTGTTTTTGTTCTAATGTTACCTTTATACTTACACCTTTTCTAATGCCCTTTTCTTCTATCTGATTTTAATAATATTTTTTGACTCCTAATACCTATACAATAATTGAGGAGCTTATTCTGTTTTCTCCTTTCTCTTGCCTCATCCTCCCATTTTTGAATCTGCTTATCTTTTGCCAAATATAGGAAATTTTCTGCCATTATTTCTTTAAATATTTTTCAGCTCCACTTCTCTTGGGACTCTTGAGGGCACAGTGTTAGATCTTTTGTTACTGTTCTACAACTCTCATGAAGTTTGTTTTTCCTGTTATTAGATTGGGTGATTTGTATTGATCTATCTTTGAATTTGTGGATTTTTTTTCCCTTTTTCAATTTTACTAGTGAGTCCTTCCAGTGAGTTTTAAATTTGGGTTACTGACTTTTTCCATTTAAAATTTTGTTTGGTTCTTCTTTATATCTTTTGTTTCTTTGCTGTTTCTTTGCTGAGATTTCCTATATTTATTTGTTTTAAATATATTCATAATTGTTCACTGAAGTATTTTTATGATAGTTCCTTGAAAATCTTTGTCAGGTAATTCTGGTATCTGTGTCATCTCGGTATTGACATCTGTTGACTTCTTTTCCCTTTTGAGTTGAGAGGTTCCTCGTTCTTGGTATGACAAGTTATTTTTGATTTGTAAGCCTGTACATTTTGGGTGTTGTGTTATGTGACTCTGGTTTCTGTATAAATCTTATTACCTGTTACTGCCAGACTGGGTAGTAGACAGGCTTTGTCCACACACACAACATCTGCAGACACCCGTCAGTAGGGAGGCCTTAGTGCTGGGTGGGATGGTAGGTGGGCTCAGCTTTCAGGCATAGCTCCCTTCTGTCCTCCCATTTTTGAAGTTGCAATATTTCTATTTCTTCAGAACATATACCATTTATAAATTATTCTTCCACTCTTATCCCATGTTTATTTTAGTCTGTGATCTACAATGAAATATTTCCTCAGGCATCTCTAGTGCAGAAGGTGTCAGCATATTTTCCTGAAAAGGACAAGTAGTAAATATCATAGGCTTTTGGAACCACATGGTCTCTGTCCCAGTAATGTGAGATAGTTTTACTAGGATATGTTACTTTTAAACACTTTACTCTCTTCCCCTCTCCTCTTCTCTGAAGTCTTACATAGGCTTGGGGCAGGAGGCCCAGACAAAAACTAGAATTTAATTTTTTCTTTTCTTACAGGTAATTTGAAATTTGTAGTATTCTCTGACTCCTACTAATGCTGAGGGTGTGGGCTATATGTGTTTGTTTTTAAGATTTTATTATTTATTTATTAGAGAGAGAGGGCACGCAAGCAGGGGGAAGAGGCAGAGGGAGAAGCAGACACCCCACTAAGCAGGAAGCCCAATGCAGGACTCGATCCCAGGACTCTGAGATCATGACCTGAGCTGAGGGCAGATGCTTAACCAACTGAGCCACCCAGGCACCCCTATATGTGGTTTTATTTGCTCTTTTTATTCATCTCTTTATATTTTGAAGGATATATAGATGGATTTTAATTCAGGTGGCATTATTTTAAAGCAACAGAATGTCTTTAATTTGGATACCTTAGTTAGAAACATCTCGATTTCACATGAGATAAGATCTGTGCTTACATATAAACTCTTTGACTTTGAGTGAGTCAACAAACTTGAGTCTTTCTTTTTGTTTATTATTTGCAAAATCAGATGGGTGTAGGGCATGGTTTATACTCTCTGCTCTTCACTTGGAGACCTTTTTCAAGGGCTTTGCAAATAATTAATTTTTCCCCCAAAGTTAAAATGCCAACTTATTTCTTTTAACTGTTTACTTTAATAGCCTGAAAAATTAATTATATTGCTAAACATGTTTGAAAACCACTAGTATCTTTTTGGTCTTTTCTAGCCATGAAGCAGCTGGTATATGGTCTTGTTCTGTATATAAAGTGTTTCCTTATGATTATTAGGTACTCAATTTGTGGGGCAGAGAGAAAAACTTCTCTGCCTGTTGTTGTTTTTTTTTTTTAAGATTTATTTATTTATTTTAGAGAGAGAGAGCGCGCACGGGCACACACACAAGCAGGGAGAGAGGCAGAAGGAAAGGGAGAGAATCTCAAGCAGGCTCAACTCCCTACTCAGCGTGGAGCCTGATGTGGGGCTTGATCTCACCACCCTGAGATCATGACCTGAGCCGAAATCAAGAGTCGGATGCTTAACCGAAGGAGCCACCCGGGCGCCCCTTGGCCTGTTTTTAAATTCATCTCTCTGATATATAAAGGCAGAAGTTAGGGTAGAAGTTGTCTCAGACTTCTGTCTCATATTTGTGAAGAATGATCTGAGGTAGGTAAGCATTGAGAAAGTTCTCTGCTGCTTAGTAGATTTATCAGGTAAGCAGATATTTTTGCCACCAAACTAAAACACAAAGTTTAATTACTTTTTATGTCACTGCCCCTGAGGTATGTTAATGTATTTTAAGCATTCAAACAAATACCTAAACTGGTAATTCTTTTTTACTTTCTGTAGATTCTTGTAGATACTGTTTGGGCTCTGTCGTATCTGACAGATGGAGGTAATGAGCAGATACAGATGGTTATTGATTCAGGGGTTGTGCCATTTCTTGTGCCCCTGCTGAGCCACCAGGAAGTGAAAGTTCAAGTAAGTATCTTATTTTTCTTACTTGTATAGAATTGTGTTTACTATATAACCTGTTAACTTGAACACCAGGCTTCAGTTCTGTCTCTATGTACATATCTTCGATATTTCTCCTCTATTTTACTGAACCTGATTTTGTTGGTTTCCAGATCTTTATCTCACCCAGATTCTTTGCAGAGTTTCAAACTGACAATAGCCAGTTTTCGTTGAGGTCTCAGACATCTCCTCTAAGAACTCCTTCAAGCATTCCATTGCCATTTTAACCAGACAAAATTAAAATGTATCGTCTTCTCCCACAAACCTGCTCCTCTTTATATATCCCCTTTCAGTAGACCACATAGTTCAAGCTTGAAACCTTGATTCCTCCTTTCATTTACCCTCCATTATAGAGTCCTGTTCATTCTTTTTATAGCTTTCAAATCTGTCTGCCCGTTATGTATCTAGAGCCACTGATTTAGTTCAAGACTCTTTTTCCCCTCCAAATAATTGAAACAGCATCCTAGCCGCATTTCCTCCTCTCTCCTTTCTCCTCACTCTAATTAGGGGTGGGTGGCTGATAGATATTCATTCCACTTCTGCCAAAGTGACTGTCTAGATGGAAATACATGCCCATTCCAGGCCTTTATTAAAATATTTCTGTGGTACTAAATTAGTAATAGATAAAAAATAGCTGCTGTTAAAATGAACCTTTACTTTTTTTTTTTGAAACTTTACTCTTTAAATTATCATTTCTTTTTAGTTTTTGAATCTTTTCAGCAGTTTTTTACACAATTTTTCTATACAGTTCCATTTTTTACAAGACTTATTTAAAATTCAAAATTGCCTCTCAGTTCTACGTAGTACTTTTCTAAGAATACAGTGTCTACCCCTTGCATTTTTACATTTTCTCAGGATTATGAAAAAAATAGAATCCGCTTCATCATAAACAAATAAATTTATAGAAAGTGTTTTATCCCCACCCCAGACGGCAGCCCTCCGAGCAGTTGGCAACATAGTAACTGGCACTGATGAGCAGACCCAGGTCGTTCTCAACTGTGATGTCCTGTCGCACTTCCCAAATCTCTTATCACACCCAAAAGAGAAGATAAATAAGGTAAGGCATATAATTGTCTCACTGGTGCATTTCTTTCTCTCTGTATATTTCATTTTTCACTGTCCCCTTGTTTTCTGTTGCTATTTGTTCAATCATGATTGTCTTCAAAACCACTGTAGTTAAGATGAGAATTATTTCAGATCACCTCTGCAGTTATTTTGTTGTAAGTGCTGCCCTGATAAAATAACCAGTGTGTTTATTTAAATAGATTGGGCAGTAGCAAGAATCAGTAAATTAGTAGCCACTAAGTGAGAATACATACAGAATCTCTCATTGGATGGCTGGTATTTTTTATATACAGAGAGATCATAATTTAATCTCCCTATGAAATTAGACTGGACCAAAAGAGGCAATGCCTAAATTAAAGGATCAAAAAAGTCTTTTTTAAAATTTCAAAGTTGAGATATAAACTTATTATTAATTGTTTAAATATATACTTCAATACTTAATTCCTTTTGTGTCTGCCTTATTTCACATTGCATAATTTTTTTAAGGTTCATCCGTGTTGGAGCATGTATCAGAACTTCATTTCTTTTTATAGCTGAATAAATATTCCATTGTACATATATACCACATTCTATTTATCCATTCATCTGTTGATGGACACTTGGAGTTTTTCTCCCTTTTGGCTGTTGTGAATAATGTTGCAGTGAACACTGGCATGCAAGTGGCTATTTGGGTCCCTGCTTTCAGTTCTTTTGGGTATATATCTAGGAGTAGAACTGCCCAGTCATATGGTAATTCTATGTTTGGCTTTTTGAGGAACTGCCAAATTGTTTTCCCTAGCGGCTACACCATTTTATGTTTCCACAAGCACTGTATGAGGGTTCCAATTCCTTTTTTTAAATTATTATCATAGCCACCCTAGTAGTTGTGAAATGATGTCTCGTGGTTTTGATTTGCATTTAGTTTAATGTAGTTTTATCTGCCTGAAATGCCACCATCCCCAAAACCAACAGAATTGATCATTTCTTCTGTGTCATAGCTATATTTCTATAGTTACTCAACTATAATTTGACAGTTGGACTCTTAAGAAAAGCATGTTGTCAAAAAGTGCATTTTATGAATACATTTGTTCCAATGAAGGGAAAGAAGCCAGAGTCTTTTAGACTCTGGGCCAGTTATTTTTACTACAGAAATTTCAATAATATAGGTGATTTTTACAGCTAAATGTATTCCATAATTGGAAACAGAGCTGAGAAGTGAGGAGGCCGGACAGAAGTGGGTGCAGAGAAGTTCTGGCCTGTGATCGATATGCTTTAAGTGAAGGTATCATGGGGGAAAGAAAAAGGGTTCGTATAGATACCCACTCAGCCTCAGCAGCCAGTTAGTCTCCTCAGAGGTTTTTCACCTTGAGCATTTGTGTTATTTGCACTTGGGATCATCATGGGACCCTCGAGGTGGAATAAAACTCCATTTTATTCCCTCAACATTTTTTTTAAACATTTTTTTATTCTAGAGAGAGAGAGCAAGCACACGCGAGTGAGTGTGGTGCGGGGGCGGGGGGGGGAGGCGAGAGAGAGAGAGAATCCCAAGCAGACTCCTCACTGAGTGCAGAGCCCAATGTGGGGCTCAATCCCAGGACCCTGAAATCATGACCTGAGCCCAAATCAAGAGTCAGACACTTAACCAACTAAGCCACCCAGGCACCCCATATTCCCTCAGCATTTTAGTTTGAAAATTTTCAAACCTACGGGAAATTTGCAAGAATAGTATAGTGAGCACCCATATACTCTAAACACTGATTTACCAGTTGTTAACATCTTAACCACAATTGGATGGCAAAATAACTTTACAGTTAACTTTTTTAATTGTAGAAGAAGAGACAACATTTGACACTAAAATTAAAATAGAACCTGGTTTGTGACTTATAAATCCTTTAAGGTTATAATAGTTTTCTTATAACTTGTTTAAAATGAGAGATTCTGTGTAACCTAATTGCTTTTTGGATGCACTCCCCCTAAT
This sequence comes from Halichoerus grypus, assembly GCF_964656455.1. Taxonomy (NCBI): domain Eukaryota; kingdom Metazoa; phylum Chordata; class Mammalia; order Carnivora; family Phocidae; genus Halichoerus; species Halichoerus grypus. The sequence goes on along the minus strand of NC_135715.1, from coordinate 58,811,637 downwards.
GCAACTCAAGTGATGTTGTTATAGTATATGTAAACTACATTAAAATAAAAATACAAATGCATTAAAAATAATTTTTCAAACAAAGGTACCCTGTATTTTGATCAATTATAGGAAGCAGTGTGGTTCCTTTCCAACATAACGGCAGGCAACCAGCAACAAGTTCAAGCTGTAATAGATGCTGGATTAATTCCTATGATTATTCATCAGCTTGCTAAGGTCAGTGGTATTATGAGTTTATCATGTACATTAATATATTACAACCAAGATTTTTTGAATAAAGAATTCATATAATTATTTCTTTTTTAACCTTCAGGGGGATTTTGGAACACAAAAAGAAGCTGCTTGGGCAATTAGCAACTTAACGATAAGTGGCAGAAAAGATCAAGTGAGTTTGGAGAAACTATTAGGATTGTTAATACTGCAAAGTATACTACTCTTTTGTTTAGGAGCTGCTGATTGTTTAGAAGCCCTGTGCTATGTTCTTTTTGGGGGAAAGATAATTATATAAATAAAAATGTTTCTTTTGTTGCCTAGGTTGAGTACCTTGTACAGCAGAATGTAATACCACCATTCTGTAATTTACTGTCTGTGAAAGATTCTCAAGTTGTTCAGGTGGTCCTTGATGGTCTGAAAAACATTCTGATAATGGCTGGTGATGAAGCAAGCACAATAGCTGAAATCATAGAAGAATGTGGAGGTAAGAGTGGATTGAAGAAAAATAGTTGAGCACTGGAATGCTGAAATAATAGTTCCCTTAAAGACAACTAATTAGGAAGAAAACTCTCAGGGGACATTGCTGTTCCATCATCAAAGTATGTTGCTGTCCTTTGTTTGCTATGTTAGCATTCCAGGAGGTTTTTCCAGCCAGCATTAGTCCATACTTTGGAAAAACTGGTTGTGAAGGTCACTCCGTGCCTTCCTAGAGGTTTATGTTGCTTTTTAGGTAACATAAACACTCCTCTTGAAGTCACAGTGCGTGAGAGCAAATTAAAAGCTCGAGAACCACTACAGTAGAGAAACATAAGCTTTGTTTAATCCAGCATTTCTTAGAATCCGTGATAGTGAAACACTTTTTTCATGTTACACCTAATATCATGTGATTGTGTGGACCTTACTTTGTGAAATACTATTCCATATTGTTGGAAAAGGTTAATGATTTCAGAGTCATCTAGGTATTTTATTTCAGTCTTACAATTGCTAGAGCTGCATGCTGAACTTAATGCCACAGAAGTTACTTTGAAATTTTAATGAGAAAACTGTGATTTGAAATATTACGTTAATTATTTCTCCAGTAATGACATATGAAATGTATTTTTTAAAGTTTTATTTTTAAAGGTACCTGTTCAATATGTACTAAATTGCCCAAACCTTAAATTAATTCATTCTATTGTCATGTTTTATTTTGTATATTTTATTGACTATTATGTGTAGTTATACTACCCAATTTATTTTTTAAGAGAAAGCAAACACAATAGCATCATAAAATATTCAGACTGGAAATACTTTCTCAATAACAAGAAGAAATTATCCTGGAGATGTTAAGGAGTTTTATCTATGGTCATAGAAGTAGATCTTCATGCTATTAATTCACTTCTTATTCTGGTTTGAAGATATTTTGAGATAATTTAAAATTAGCATTGTAGTCCATATAGAACAGTTACCCCCAGAGAGTTTAAGATGCAGAATTGTAACTCTTTGGCTTTTTATCAGTGTAGTTGTTTTGGTCTATGGGAGGTATACTTATAATTAGGAAACACATATACTTAGTGTTTTATAATTTTATAAAGAACTTTACATCCATTATCTTTGACACTTATATTCCCATTTTTGTGGTTCTTATATTACTATATAAAGAAAAATGCAACTATTTCAGAATAACCTAGCTAAAAAGACATTTCGCAGAATACTGTTAAGGATGTAAATTTATAGACTTGTGCATCTGATACATGGAGTAAATATATTGGGAATAGACATGAAGGCATTCTATAGTTTTGAAAAATTGTTTCCGAATTTCACGGTGGCTATAAGATATAAGCACCCTATTTGATTGTTTTTTTAAAAGAAATTACTTGAAAATGTAAAGCTTTGTCTTCTGTTTATATCAGTTAATCATGAAGTTTCTGAAAACTTGTTGTATAAAAGTAATAACATTTGGAAAACAAAGGGAAAGTTAAAAAAAATTACTATACGACATAGTGTGCTTCCACTAAAACATTCTTGGGAGGCCTTGGTTCGAATTCTGTCACTGACTTGCCATGCAACCTGAAGTAAATTGCTTTACCCCTCTGGACCACAGCTTCCTCATCTGTCAGATGGAGTGCTTAGGTGGTTTTTTTTACTGTCTGCCTCAGATACAAATGTACCTCAGGGTTTCTAGAGAGGAAGAAATTGGTGGGATGCTGGTCCTCCAACCAGAGCAGCTCAGAGTTTTATCTGTTTTTTTAAGAAAACTGTCATCTTTGGGGAGTGGTGGGAGGAAGGTGTTCTGAGTTCTTTCGGATTTTCCATGGTGAGAATGAACAGTTTTTATTTGTGTCTGCTTGATTATTTGATTTTTTTGTTTTTATCAGGTTTGGAGAAAATTGAAGTTTTACAGCAACATGAAAATGAAGACATATATAAATTAGCATTTGAAATCATAGATCAGTATTTCTCTGGTGATGATGTAAGTATACATTAAAGTATGGTATGCCTGCATGTACATTAAAACCTGGACATACTCTAAGTTAACTAAGAATTTTCCTTTTATCATTAATACTACAAGTTTATACTATATTTCTATCAGATACTCTTGAGGTGGCATTTTCTAGTTATTTTTAATAATCTAAATTTTAAAAAATTAATGATTGTTTTCCATCAGTCTGTTTTTTTATTTTTATTTTTTTTAAGATTTTATTTATTTATTTGACACAGAGAGCACAAGAAGGGGGAGGAGCAGAGGGAGAGGGAGAAGCAGGCTCCCCACTGAGCAGGGAGCCCGATGCAGGGCTCAATCCCAGGACCCTGGGATCATGTATGACCTGAGCTGAAGGCAGATGCTTAACCGACTGACTGAACCACCCAGGCGCCCCCATCAATCAGTTTTTTTTAAATACTGTGTCTGAAACATCATTATAAGGTAAAAATACAAAAATGGGTGTTTGAGGGGCACCTGGCTGGCTCAGTCAGTAAAGCATGAGACTTGATCTCAGGGTTGCAAGTTTGAGCCCCACGTTGAGCATAGAGATTACTTAAAAAAAAAAACAAAACAGTTCTTGTTGCATTTGTAATCTGTTAAATGGGAAGAAATAATACAGTTGACTTTTGAACAAGTGTTTGAACTGCACAGGTCCACTTATAGGTAGATTTTTTTATATATATAAATACAGTACAGTACTATAAATGTATTTTCTGGGGCACCTGGGTGGCTCAGTCAGTTAAGCATCTGACCGGGTCAGGTCATGATCTCAGGGTCCTGGGATGGAGCCCTGTGTGGGGCTCCCCACTCAGCGGGGAGTCTGCTTGTCCCTCTGTCCGTCTGTCCCTCCCCCTGCTCATGCTCTCTTTGTCTCTCTCTCTCTCAAATTAAAATCTTTCAAAAAACTGTATTTTCTCTTTCTTATGATTTTCTTAGTAACATTTTCTTTTCTCTAGCTTCATTATAAAAATACAGTATATAATATGTATAACATACAAAATATATGTTAAATCAACTGTTTGTTATCTGTAAGGCTTCCAGCCAACAGTAGGCTATTCGTAGTTAAGTTTTGGGGAGTCAGAAGTTATACTTGGATTTTTGACTCTGCACTGGGGAGGGGTTGGTGCCCCTAGCCCCCAGTGTTTTTCAAAGGTCAACTGTAATTATAGAAATGATGTGTGTTCAGATAGGTAAAATAAATCTACAGATACAGAAACTTAAGAATGGGGCAGGGAAGGGGGAGGGGGTAAAAAAATTGGAGCAATTTTTAAATGTGTGTTCAGTTTAATTAAATTGTTAAATTACTTGGGGCACCTGGGTGGCTCAGTCAGTTGAGCGTCCAACTCTTAGACTCTTGATTTTGGCTCAGGTTATGATTCAGGGTCATGAGATTGAGCCCCAGTTTGGGCTCTGGGGTCAGCAGGGAGTCTGCTGGAGATTTTCTCTCCCTCTGCCCTTTCCTCCGGCTCTCATGCCCGCACCCTCTCTAAAATAAATAAATCTTAAAAAAAAAAAAAAACTTAAAAAAAAAAGTAAATTGCGGGGGCGCCTGGGTGGCTCAGTTGTTAAGCATCTGCCTTCGGCTCAGGTCATGATCCCAGGATCCTGGGAACGAGCCCCACATCGGGCTCCCTGCTCAGTGGGAGGCCTGCTTCTCCCTCCCCCACTCCCCCTGCTTGTGTTCCCTCTCTCGCTGTGTCTCACTCTGTCAAATAAATAAATAAAAACCTTTAAAAAAAAAAAAAAGTAAATTGTTAAATTTCTTAATATTATTATTGATTTAAATATTTTTATTGATTGAAACATACAGAATGATTATACAACATTTGTATAGAACTCCCGTAAGAAGTAAGTTCTGCTTATACCACAACATGTAGTATCTTAACATAATAAGGACTTTTTTTTTTGCTTTTTATAGATTGATGAAGATCCTAGCCTCATTCCTGAAGCAACACAAGGAGGTACTTACAATTTTGACCCAACAGCCAACCTTCAAACAAAAGAATTTAATTTTTAAGTTCAGTTGAGTGCAGCATCTTTCCCAGTTCAATACGAAGCACCACCAGATGGCTACCAAATGACAAGAAGAAGAACAACAAAAGGCTCCAAAACACACATGCCTCTTCGTTTTGATGCTTCTAAAGCAAGCCATGTCTCAGTCACTTTGCAGTTGCCAAAAGTTACTATCACATGGACTGTAAATGCATATGCATGATTTCCTAAACTGTTTTAGAATTCTCCTTAACAATCTCAACTACCCTATTTTTCCCTGCTCCCTGGTGCCACACGCTGACAACTGCAGTCTCCAGTTTAGAATATTCCATAGTGGTGGCATGTCAGCTGTCCACTTGATATTCCTTTGGAAAATGGTGCGCTGTGGATCAAGACACTTTGGTATGATGCATATACACGTTGGAAGACTTTAAAGAGGTGCAGTCTGATCTGAGCCTCCATCATTGTCCTCCACAAACATATTTTCATATTCTTTATGTGAAGAATAGATTTTAAAGTACAAGCCAAATGATTTTCATTGGTGGAACTGACACACAAAAAAAGTAACTTAAAAAAAGAAACTTGGTTATTGATTAAACAGATAAGTTTTAAAAAAACTGCGCTTCATCTACCAGTAATTGATGTGTTTATTATCTGCCTCAGAAGCCAGGGTTGGAGGAAGAACTTTAGCTATGGATGGTAATGCTTTCGCCATTATACCTAATTTTTGAGAACAGCAAGCCCTATTTGACCACTCACTTCAGCCTGTGTGTTCCTGCTGTTTTGAAGTAATCAAATGCTGTGCATGGTATTTTACCTGAGCTGCAACCTGTTATGGACTTGAACTTCTGTTTAAGTTGAAAGCAAGAGTCCCTGACTATAAAGAGAAAAACAAATAAAAAACAACAACAAAAAACAAAGGTCTAAAGTACCGATTGGTGATGTTTAAAAAAAAAAATCTTGCTTTCAGCTTTCAGGAGTTAATATTTTTTTGTTTTAAATTGATAATTGGATATGGTTGATTTATATTGGGTTTAAACTGTGGAGCTTTCATGTTTACTGTAATTTAGTCTTAAAATATTTTTTACTTAGTAACCAGTGCTTTTGATAATGTGGTTGGCAACAAACCAGCAACTATTTAGAAGTGTTATAAAACTTCATTCTTTGAGTATTGGGAAAGTTAATTCAGATCCTACTCTAAAGGCATACTCATATATTAAAAGATTCAGACAAGGATCTGTGTAGAGGAATAATCTGCAGTTATTTGACATAAACCTGATTTGCAGTGATCTTTAAGCAATTCTGCAATATCTGGTATTACTATGTAAAGTCCTTGCTTTTGGTAAATTGTCTGACCCAGTTATTAGTGAAAGAATATGGATTTGAAAAATTTTAAACTGAATAATTTGTGCTGTCACAGAAATGGTTTTGTTGCTATTGTTTACTGGGTATAATTTCCCAATGCATTGATGTGAAGGGATAGAAAATCTAAACTAATTTAGTATCCGATGGGGGGTGTATTTACTGTGATGAAGATGAGACAGATGCCATCAGAGCTTTGTGAATCAGCTGGGGTGTTTTCACTGATAAACAACACATAGCAGGTGTGCATTCATTACAAATATATGTATCTGCCAAGGTGGAGCCACTTTAAAGAGTGAGTTTTGTCTTGTATCTAAAATGGATACAAGCGTATGTTTAAACTGCAAGATTTTTACTTGCTAGAGAATCTGTTTTAATATAGTGGTTTGGCCTCTGATTATTTATAGGTTTTATAAATTTTAGAATCAATTTCTCTTTAAGGTGGCTCAGATTTTTCAACTCTTGTGCACATAAAATTGAGTTGAAGTTCATTGTGCCTTTTTTTCTTTATCCAAATTTTGAGTTAAAGCTTCATATGGTAACTGCATCCTGTTCAGACACTGTAGTTGAAATTTTTGAAACTGTGTGGTGTTCACTAAAAGTAGGAATAACAAAGTCAAAGCTAATTAAGGTCACAAACTTCGGTGAAACCCTTAAAGTCCAAATCTTCTCGATATTGTGAATTGTACCCCTTCCAGTTTAGTTTCTTCCGGACTCTCCATACTACTTACTGACAGTTACCTTTTAAATTTTGCACACATTGAGATTAAATTGGGCCTCTACTGTGCCGATTCCTATTTCCTCTTGTGTTTTAAGTGCGAACTAACATAAGTGAACATTAGCATCAAGTAGTGCAGACATATGTATGCATTTGCTTGATTCAGTTTGTTGTGACCTTATCAGTTTGGAATTGGAATTGCGCCATTTCGTAGACAAAGGAAACTAAGTATATTGCTGCACTTTTAAGTTTTCAGAACAGTGTTGAAAAATTGCATTGTTTTTATTTTTTTTAAACTCAGTTAAAAAAGACTAAACGTTCTTTCAAAAGAGGCATCTAAATGTGTTCCTAATTTTGTATATGGGCTTAGGTTTTGTAACCAATAAAAAAAAAAGCTGCTATCAAATACGATAAAACATTGAAGAACTTATTTCTAAAAGTTTCTTAATTTCTTAGTTTTGTTTTCTGCGTGGTTAAATTTAAATTTGGAACTATTTTTCAGACATCAGCCACAAGGAGGCAAATCATGAATTAATCTTTCATTGTATTTTAATTTCTCTCTTCCACTCTAACAAACCAGGACAATAACAGTGCTAGATTTCAGAGTATTTTGTGACAAATAAGAAATACCCAAATCTTTATTAATTTCCTGAGCTGCCATAACGGTACCGCAAACCAGGTGGCTTAAAACAGTAGGAACTTACTGTTGCACAGTTCTGGAGGCCAGAAGTCGGAAATCAAGGTGCGGGCTGGGACCCTCTCTGGAGGCTCTGGGGAGGACCCTTCTCTGTCTCTTCCCAGCTTCTGGGGTGCCTGGCAGTGCTGGGGTTCCTCAGCTTGTAGCTGCGTCCTTCCAGCCCCCGCTGTCGTCCTCGTCACGTGGCCTTCTCCCTGCCTACCTCAGGTTTAAATACCGTGACTTAGAAGGGCCATTTGAGAAAATGGTGTGATTATGACTTTCATGAAACAAACAAAATCAAACTTTACAGCCTAATCCTTGAGAACAAGTAACTGTGGAAGATAGTAATTGAAGTAAACTGGGAAGTTGTAATCTGTGAGATAGAGGTTGTGGCTCTAAATGAAATCTTGGATTAATTAAAAGGACAAAAGAGGAACAACTTTTGAATATACAAATATTTTTACTTTAGTATAATGCCACTTCAAATTATTTTTGAAAGAAGTCAGTGTGTATAAGTAAATAAATGTGGTAGTACTTTTTTTTTTTTTTTTTTTTGTGGTAGTACTTTTATGTCATCTTGCCATGATTTCCTTCAGAAGAGTTGTCCTTTTTAGAGGATTATTGCAAGTGAAAATTCATGAATGTCATTTGTCTTACAGTGATAGTTACGAATTTTCATAACCCTAGTTGAACCGGGGGATTTCAATTAAATCTATTTGGAGAAAGGAAGTATAATTTCTGTACATTAAGCTCTAAGTCTTAAGGCATATAACCCAAGGAGTGCTCTATATAACCCACCACTCATTTGTCTAAAGTTTTAAAGGAACTCTTTATGTTGTACATAAAGCTAAAAAGTAGTGGTAGAATGATTCTCAAAAAGTACTATATAGAGATAGGAGTGTATCTGTCTGTCTATGTGTATAGATAGGGCTCAATACTGTATTAAGAGAAAGTGTTTGGGGAAAGGGATGTGAGAATATAGCCTGTTCACCTCCTTTAGCCTCCTTAGTTGTCCATGAAACCCCTCAACTAACTTTGACCTAAATCAGGGTTTCTCAAACCCTGCAATAATGACATTTTAGGCTGGCTGATTCTTTGTGTGTTGGGGGGTGTCCGTTGCATTGTAGGATGTTTAGCAGCATCTTTAGGCCCACTAAGTACCTCTGCATTCCCCAGTCATCGTGACAACAAAAATTGTCTCCAGACATTGCCAAATGTCCCCTGGGAGCCAAATTTGCCTGGGTGCAAACCACTGGCCTAAGTCATGCCTCTTTGTTGTGTAAAGAGTCCCAGACTTTGCTCAGATGAATCAGATAAAAAGAGGAGACACAAATATGCCTTTTCTTCATTCTCCATTTTAGGAGAAATCAGAGCCAGCCCTATCACCAATCTGCAGGAACTCCTGGTAGTACTAAGCCCCATCTACTGCAAAGGACTTAGGATAGAAATGGGAATATGGGGGAACTACTAACCTTCTTGAATTCATCCTGTGGCTACAAAAAGAAGGTGTGTGAAACAAGCAAATGTGTTACTTGCCCACAATTTTCACAACACTGCCCTGTAGCGGGTTAAGCATCTCCATTTTAGTTGAGATATTTAAGTTCTCTGGGAAAGCTGGGGTGCGACCAGAAAATCACAGCCGAGTCTGAAAAGCACTTCTTTGAAGAACTGTGAGAGATTGGCCCCATCAGGAAACTTACAAGTTTATTAAAAATGATCAAAAGCAGTAGAACTATGGTTGAGTCATGCTATAAACGATATCTTCCCTGCAGGGAACTTCTGCAACATTCCTCTTCCCTACCCTAACAAAATTGCCATCCACCTTCTTGAGTCAGTCTCTTGTCAAACTGGTACCCAAAGAGAAACGGGGCCTTGTGCCAAGTAACCTGTAAATCTACAAGATAAACACATCTTCATGGGACAGCAGTTTTACTTGATGATAAGTAGAGCAGTTTTATGGTAATACAAGCCTAAGTGTTACAGAGTAAAGGACACATTTTAAAGATAAAATCAGATTTTTGAGGCAGGCTATTTTACGGAAACATTCCTGCAGGAGTTGGAGAGTTTGAGAAGCAATGATGAAACACTCTTAAGTGAGCCTGTTCTACTTTGTGGAATAGCTTTAGTTGTTACCAACTCTCTTCTTAATACTGAACAAAAGGCACCGCTCTTAAATGACCATCTTTATAAATAAACTTTTTTGTTATTCCTAGTTAGCAGAAGAGGCAGATCTGCATTTATCAGTTGCCTTCCTCAACCTGGACACCCCATGCATTTCAGCCATCTGGGTATGAAGTCGTTCCTGGAACTGGTTCCTGTCACATCATGCATTCCAAAGACCCCAAGAATAGAGGGTGATGTGACTAGTTTCTGGGTAAAATGGAATAGGAACATTGCATTACCTGGACACTTAATTCTATTAATGTGGAGGAGAGTTTTTTAATTATCCTACCAGCTTATCATAATTAGACTTGTGATCAAGTAACAGCCTCAGCTCCCCTTGTCATCAGCTCTCTTTGACTCAGTAGTTAGGCATTTACACTTTCAAACCTAAATATAAGAATTTATAAATGCCATATTATGGATTTCAGCCCAGTTTTCCTCATAATAAGATCAGATTCTGTTTATATCTATCCTTTCCTTGTCTTCAATCATGTAGGAAGCACCATGGTGAGTTAAAGGGAGTGAAAGAAAGCAAGTATAGGGGGAGCACCTGGGTGGCTCAGTGGGTTAAGCATCTGCCTTCGGCTCGTCATGGTCCTGGGGTCCTGGGATTGAGCCCCGAGTCGGGCTCACTGCTCAGCAGGGAGTCTGCTCCCTCTCCCTCTGCTGCTCCCCCTGCTTGTGCTCTCTCTCTCTGTCTCTGTTAAATAAATAAATAAAATCTTAAAAAAAAAAAAAGTATAACTAGAGCAAAAATAACGACAGGGAGCAGGATTACGAGGGACATGGGAGGGGCTAAAGAGATTGGTAGGGGCCAGGCCCCACAGCTGGTAAATCAGTCTAAGAGCAATGGGAAATCATTATTACTCATCATTATCATTCTACAAGAGTGATGATAGAAGATCATGTGTAATAACAATCATTGGCTGATAAGGTAAGGACAGGAAAGGTACTTGGGGTCAATGATGTCTAGAGGTCACATTAGTGAGTGTGAAGCACGGAGGCAAGAGATGGTGAACAGCTTGGTCCATGAAGTGGATGGGATCAAGAGATACTTGGTAGCTAAAATAGTTGATGATGCCTTAGATCTGGAGTTTGAGGAGCGGGAAATACCAAGGATGATTTATAGGTTTCTGGGTTGCAGTAACTGATGAGTGGAAGCACAAGATAGGGAACACTGGAAAAGACTCAGATGTAGGGAAGAGAAGTGATGAGTTCAGTTTGGGTTGTGTTGAGACATCTAAATGACTGTCAAGTAGGGCAGTTGGAAATACTGGTCTGGAGGTCAGAGGAGAGCTGGGCTAGAGATTTGAATTCTCTGCCTGTTTTGGTGGTTATTAATGCAGGGGGTGAGCATGAAACTACCTGGGTCCAGCATTTGGAGTGAGAACAGGGCTTAGGACAGCGTTGTGGAGTTCCAACATTGAATGGGCATGTAGTGGAGGATGAACTTGCAAAGGGATCAGAAGGTATAGATAGGGAGGTCAAAAGTAAATGCTGTGTGTTTCCTCAGCAAATGGAGGGAAAAGAGATTCCAGTACCCAGTGGTGCTGTTGAGAAGTAAAGTGAGGACAGGAAATGTCCTTTGGGGACATCACCAGTCACCATAGTGAGAGCTTATATCACTGAGACGAGGGTGGAAACTAGAGTAGGAAGGACTGAGGAGCAGGGACACAATATGGAGACATTGAATCTAATTAGGTTTTTATTTTGCTCCGAAAGGGAGGGCAAGAGACTAGCAATAAATGCGTAAATAAATAACATAACTTATCTGGTGTTAAATGCCATATAAAGTATTACATAGGGAGTAACCAGGATAGAAAGCTTTTGAAATTGTGCTCAGTGCCAGAAATCATATTTTTAAATTGTGGTAAAATACACATAACAAAATTTGCCATCTTAACCATTTTTAAGCGAACAGTTCAGTAGTGTTAAGTAATATCACATTGTTGTGCAACCATACTCCATAACTTTTTCATCTCGCAAAATCGAAACTCTATAGCCATTAAACAACTCCTCTTTTCACCCTCTCCAGAGCCCCTGGCAACTTCCATTCTATTTTCTGTCTCTAGGAATATGCTTACTTTAGATACCACATATAAATGAAATCATACCACTATTTCTCTTTTTGTGACTGGCTCATCTCAGCATAACGTCCTCAAGGTTTATCCATGTTGTAGCATGTGACAGGAAATCTTTCCTGTTTATGGCTGAATAATATTCCATTGTATGTATATACCACCTTTTAAAACAACGAATAATTTTTTATCACAAGTACCCTAGTGATACTTCAATATAAGTATTTAAAAATTCCTTTTTGGGGGGCTCCTGGGTGGCTCAGTTGGTTAAGCGATTGCCTTCGGCTCAGGTCATGATCCTGGAGTCCCTGGATCGAGTCCCGCATCGGGCTCCCTGCTCGTCAGGGAGTCTGCTTCTCTCTCTGACCCTCCCCCCCTCTCATGTGCTCTCTCTCATTCTCTCTCTCTCAAATAAATAAATAAAATCTTTAAAAAATAAAAATAAAAAAAATAAAAATTCCTTTTTTTTTTTAAATTTGAAGCTCAAGTTTATCTGGGCATCCTGTATCTTATCTGGCTATCCAAAAGTGAAAACACAGGCTTGGTCAGTAAGGGTTACAATCTTTTTAAACTCTGACTCCTTTCTCCAGTGCTAAGTCTCTAAGTAACAGAGGCCTAAGGAAGGGAATGAGGAGAAGGTTAAAAGCAAACAAGATGCTACCAAAAGCAGAGAGAAAACGTTAACGCATGATCAGGACAAATTGGCTCTTCATTAGGGGAGAGCTGTAATTGCCTACTAACATGTCAGCGTGCAGGGTCAGAAAGCAAAGGTCTCGTGGGTTCTGGCTTCCGTTGTCACTGAGAGTCCGTAGGCAAGTTACGTTGAGGCTGTTTTCATATTTGTAAACTAGGAAAACATTGACCTCCTAGGGTTGTTGTGACTTGGATAGGATAACGTTCAAAGAATCCAGCGTCAAGCCAATACGACCTATTGCTCCTCTCCCCCATACTTTGGTGCTTCTGTGGGTTTTTAAAGAGATAGGGTCAGAGTAAGCCACCAGGGCTTTAAAAAGCCTGCTGGTGGCTGACAATACCTTTGGCCCTCACCTCTCCTGCAAGACTTGCAAGGGCTTAATTAGAACCTTTTGTTCCTAAAATTCTTCCCGGTCTATTGCCAAAATTTCTACCATATGGACTTGGCTTTGTCGCTTAAGGTTTTGAACCTTGTTGAAAATCAAAGCGCATCAGAAGGTGTGGCTACTACCAGTCTTTTGGGCTTCGTCTGGGAACAGGCCCGGTCCAGGCACTAGGCGGGTGCGTGAGCAAGATCCCGACTCGTGAAAGCCTCCCGGCTCGGCTGGCCGGCCCGGAGGCGAGGCGGGAAGCGAAGCGTCTCACCCGCCCGCGGGCGCCGAGCAGCCCCGCCCCGGCCCGGCGGCCCCGCCCCGCCGCTTCTCCGCCGGCTCCCCTTTGCAGGGTCCCCGGCCGCCGGCCGCATGGGCGCGGGCTGGGAGCTGGGGGCGGCGGCCGGCCGCTCGCTGCTGCTGTGCGCCGCGCTGCTGCTCGCGGGCTGCGCGCTGGGCCTGCGCCTGGGCCGCGGCCGGGGGGCGGCGGACCGCGGGGTGCTCGCCTGGCTCTGCTACGACGCCCTGGTGCATTTCGCCCTGGTAAGTGCGGACGCTGCCGCTCTCGGGACCCTCCCCTCCTGGTCGCGGGGTGTTCCCGGAAAAGGACCGGGACCAGCCGGCCGCCCCACGCCCTGCAGCGGGCGGGCGGTCTGCGGAGACCGGGAGGTGCCTGGAGGCCGCGGTGCTGCCCCTCTCGGTCCCCTCGTGTAGAAAGAGCGCACCTTCCTGGGGGTGCCAGTTCCTCTGCCACATTAAAAACGAACAAACAAAAAAACCCTCTGAAATGGTTATTTCTGTACTGTGTTATGTTAGTTTGATTGTAAGCCATCCAGAGGCCTTGGCTTACGTGACCTGCACATAAATGTTGAACGGAAACAAATTGAGAGAGAGAGAGTTCTTGAGTGCCCCAGGGGGAGCAGGGAGAGATGAGGAGGCGCACTGCGCAAAGTCCGAGCGCCGGTACCGAGACAAAACATCCCGCGTGTCCCGAGTAATCACCATGTTTTGGGTAATGACTGTATGCCAGGCACAGCACCGTGTTTACTATTTCCGATCTTTACAACACCCTGTAATCTACTTATGGTCCCTGTTTTACAGAGGAGAAAACACGCCGTGCAAAGTTAGGTGACTTTACAGGGCCACACAGCTGGCATGGTTCTGAGTCAACAGAGTCTGGCTCCAAAGCTTGCACACTTTGAATCATGCCCGGCTTTGGGAACCGTGTCCCTAAAAATTCAATCCACTTTATAAATAACCAGGAGGTTAGTATTTAAGGGAATTCTGTTGAAATGCCCCCCTCCTCCATGCACACACGTTTTTTAAAGTTTGTGGGTTTTTTAAAGATTTTATTTATTTATTTGACAGAGAGAGCACAAGGAGGGGGAGCAGCAGAGGGAGAGGGAGAAGCAGACCCCCACCACCCCAGCAAGGAGTCCGATATGACATCGATCCCAGGACCCTGAGATCATGACCTGAGCCGAAGGCAGTCGCTTAACCGACTGAGCCCCTAAAGGCTTTCTGTTGTTGTTAACAACTATGCCAAAATAGCTTTTTTGCACATTTGATCTTGCTTTGATCTAGGCCAAACTGTGGTTGATGTGAAGCCAAAGTCTATAGTATTGAGAAAGAAGGAGAAAACAAAATTTTAGTAATCACTTAGGTCTCTAAATGTGGATCAGTTGGATGTGTGCACATACCAGGTGTTGCTGGGCTGTGAAATTCTTTCTTTCCTAAAAACTTACATGTGGAAATAAGAGACAGTGACTAGGTCCTTCAACCTGATTTTTTAAGCTGTCATTGGACACAAGGTCTCCCAAAGAACAGGGGCAGTAAAAGAGGTGGCTAGCCCTCTTAAAGAAAATGTAGTATAACATATTTCAGACGTACAAAAATGTATAATGATACTAAAACATATACCCATATGCCCACCTCCTAGTTTAAGAAAATTAAGTCTGCTTTTCCAGCACAACTGTTACAGGTAACATCACACACCTCTCCATTTGTGGCACCTTGAGGGGTAAGCCGATGCATGCAGCCGTTGCTCCTGTCTCCACCCACCCCCTGTTCTGAAGGAAATGTTCCTCCCACAGCCCTATTTTACCTGTCCCAGCTGCAGAAGAGTCCACTGTATGAGTGCACCATACCTTAGTTTTCTTAATTCTAAAAGGCACATTTTTTTTTCACATATTGGAACAATCAGTGACATAAAACCACTGTGGGCTATTTTACTGATATTTATATCTGCGAAATTGGGATGTATCTTATAACTGATGATGAAATATGATACCTTAGCCAGCTTATATTAATAGGCATGTTTTTATTTTGCTGTTTACACACCATGCTTCAGCCAGCATCTTTGTACACATATCTTAGAGATTGGTGAGGAGGACGCTCGAATGAAGCTTAAAGCCTACGAGAAAAACGCGTGCTCTCAGTATCTTTGGCTGGGAGTTTACCCAGCCAAATACCCAGAAATGTGGCATAGGCAAAGACTGGGAAAGAAAGCCTCCCAGAGAACTGGAACTGTGACTCACTTGTTCACACTAGAACCTGAGCTGCCTCTTCTTACTCCTTTAAACTTCTCAAAAGGGAGGAGACATTGGGATGCGTTGGCCACCATCAAATGCGGAGCTCCTAGTTGGACAGCATTTCCAGCCAAGCATTCCCAGAGGCACTTCGGCTCCCCGATGTCCAACCAGCATGTGGTTCCCCGGGGCTGCAGCCCGGTTGGTTGTGGCCAGGGTGAAGGACACGCTGATTTCCCACCAGTGCACCTGGAAGGAGTTCTGGCAACATAAATAGAGAAATCAGTGGTTTGGTTCACCGTTCCTCGAAGATGGCCATGGCATTTTGTGCACGGGTGCTTCATGGTTTTTTCCCCCTCATCTGCAATCTTAGTAGAGCATTCCAGGCATGGCCAGCGCAGGGAGGCAGGATATGGATGTCTGTGTTTTGGGACCCATCTCCTGATTGACTAGAGCACAGGGTCTACCTAGGGAAGGAGTGAGGACAGGCCAGAAAGGCACTTGAACGACAAGTAAGACCTTGAATTTCCTTCTGTAATAGGAAGCCGTTGAAGAAAGATCTCAGGCAAGGAAGTAGCATGGTCAAAGCAGATCTTTCCAAAATAATTTGGTGGTATTGTGCTAAGTCAGGAATTGTAAAGGGCCTGAGATTGTACCCTTCTTACAAATTAACAAGTTAGCCTGGTTGATCCCCCCAAGTGCCGCAGGGCAGCACAGTGAGGGCCCGCTGGTACCTGCACATGCAGTGGGGGCATTTACCGGGGAGGAACCGCAAAATTAGGCTCCTGTCTTATCTGGAGTTGCTGGTGACCCGCTCATCCTTCGTGAGAGAGTCCTTATCTTTACTCAAGAATGTAAACAAATCTTCTCTGGGAAGGAAAGGCAGGTCTTTATCTTTACTACTCTGGAACGTCTCAGGAGGGAGAGATCTCTTTAAGCGTTACTACCTTGGAGTGTCTTCTTATATAAAGATTCTTCAATTGGTGTAAATGCCTGTGCTCAGACACTTCAGACGGTGCAGGAATGCGAGGGGTACATGGAGAATTCCCTCCCAGCACAGTGGATGGTGGATTGAAAAGAATAGTGAAGGGGCAAAAAGATCAGCTAAAAAGCAAGTGCAGTATTTGGGCAGTGAGATGAAAGAGGGCTGAGCTAAGGTGGAATTGGAAGTTAAAATGGGGAAGAAAGCTAAATCCAACAGCCCTTCCAGGGGAGAATGTTGTTAAGTCAAAGTGACGGCTCGTACGTTGGGGGTGGAGATGATGTGGTTACTGTTGACAATGTTAGTGAAGACAGGAAGGTCAGATTTTAGAACTATGCATCTGGGGTTCTGGTGTGTAGTTGAGGGGAAATGGCCAGAAGGCAGTCGAAACTGTAAGACAAGCTGGAGAGACAGATTCAGGGCAGAGTGGAGGGAGTTAGACGTTTTTACTGCGTTGGAGGAGACAGCAGGAAGCTCTGGGAATGAGCAGTTTCTGAGCAAGAGAGAACAGAAAGGTGAAAATGCTGAGGAATGAGAACAGAATCTTTAAAAATGTCTAAAAATGTGTATATATTGAACAGGCAGGAAGAGGAAGAGCCAGGAAGGGGAGACAGTGGGCCGGACCAAGAACCAGGATAGTGCTGGGTCCTGGGACCCAAGGGAAGGAATGACAAGATCACTGTTAATCGCTGCAGCACCATTTAAAAGTAAAAAAAGGTGAGGGCTGAGCCGGAGCCTCTGGGTCCAGTGATTAAGCGTCTGCCTTCTGCTCAGGTCGTGATCTCAGGGTCCTGGGATCGAGTCCTGCTTCGGGCTCCCTGCTCAGAGGGGAGACTGATTCTCCCTCTGCCCCTCACCCTGCTCTGTGCTTGCCCTTGCACTCGCTCGCTCTCTGTCTCTCAAATAGATAAATAAAATCTTAAAAAAAAATAAATAAAGCATTGGTAAGGGTGCCTAGCTGGCTCAGCTGGTGGAGCATGCAACTTTTGATCTCAGGGTCATAAGTTCAAGCCCCATGTTGGGTGTAAAGTTTACCCAGAAAAATAAAAAAGTCATTGGTAAAAGTATTGTTTGAGAAGCTGAGGACTTAGCAAGTGGGGTAGAAAAAGAATGGAGGCAGCATCTGAAAGACTTTTAAAGAGACTTGGTGGTGGGAGGAAGAGGAGTGTAGGAAGGTAGCTCAAAGACATAGAAGAAGCAGGCAAGAACTTGGGGTTCTGTCTGAGATGGGAAGGTCTGGGAGCATCTGTGAGCAAGAGCACGGTCAAGGGAAAAGTGAAGGGGCAGAGAAGTCAGCTGTGCAGCGCTTACTGTCTGGTGCTGTACCTGGCTGCGTGAATTAACCTACCACAGAGCTGAATCTGCCTGAATCTACTCCTTGTCCTCAGATCAAACCCCTCTGATTGACTTGTTCCTCCCATACTTCCCTCATTGAGAGCATGACTTAGGCTTGTCCTTCAGGGTGAAGGACAGTTGTCATGGAAAACTCGGGCTTCACCTGTCCCCATTCATCCTACCTTAACACCCATGGGTCTTCCTTTAAGAAGTCCCGAGTCCCAGTGGCTGCTCAAGTCCCTATTAATTTGTGTATTTTGGACATTACCCTTTTCCATTTAGCATCACCATCTGTTCTCACCTTCCACGACAATAACTTCAGCCTCCGACTCTCGGGATTCTAAAAATTTCTTCCTCCTCCTACTTGCTTTATCATTAGGTCTCAAGTTGCCTTTTAGTGCGCAGTCTGTTACTGTCTCCTGTTTTCCCTTTCCTTTTTTGGCATTGTCTTTTTTGTCGGTTTTGCTGTAAAATAGATCTCCTCTCCGGTAAATGCATTTATAGCCTTCATGCTACTTGGCAGGCCTGGTGAATCACAGTTGGTTTCGCTGTCTATTAATGGTAAAGCTTTCTGATGGTTAATTGTCTGTGTCAACTTGACTGAGCCATGGAATGTCTAGTTATTTGCCCACATGTTATTCTGGGTGTTCTGTGAGGGTGTTTGGGGTAAGACTGACATTTAAGGGGCGCCTCGCTGGCTCAGGTGGTAGAGCATGTGACTCTTGATTTCAGGTATTAAGTTCAAGCCCCATGTTGGGCGTGGAGCGTCCTTTAAAATAAACAAATAAATAGCATAACATAACATAACATAACATAACATTTAAACTAGTAGACTGAGTAAGGGAGATGGCCCTCTCTAATGTGGGTGGGCCTCATCCAATCAGTTGAAGGTCTGAGCAGAACAAAAAGGCTGACCTTCGGGCAGAGTAAGCTAGATCACTTCCTGCCTGATTACCTTCAGACTGGTAGGTACATTGGCCTTTTCCTCCTTCAGACTCAAACTGAAACAGTGGCTTTTCCTGGGTTTCAAGCCTGCAGCCTTTGTACTAAAACTACATCAGTTCTCCTGGTTCTCAGGCCTCCAGACTCAGACTAAAACGACATCATCAGCTTTCCTGGGGCTCCAGCATGCCCACTCACCCTGCAGATCATGGGGCTTGTCAGCCTTCATAATCACATAAACCAGTTCCTTATGATGGATCCTCTGTGTGTCTGTGTGTCTGTGTGTCTGTGTGTATCCCCATCCCATTGGTTCTGTTTCTCTGGAGAACCTAATACAAGCTGAGAAATGATGCCAAATTGAAAGTCCAAGGAATAGCACCCATAGTGACCACTGGCCTTTTTCAGAGTACAGGGGTATACAGCCCTTCTGCTTCTGCAGACCTAAATCCAGTTTGTTTTCTAACATCATGAACAAGACATGCATTAGGGATAGATGTCTAGGTAGCCACACTGCAGAGTGAAATCCCATTCTGCTGTTCCTCATTTCCCATCCTCCTTGGGGCCAGGTGCCGTGCTCGACACAGACACACACGTGGCCCTTGTCCTCTCTGGCCTTATAGAGGAGCAGAGAGTTTTTCTCTAGTTGTTTCATATGGAGGATAGTAGTTACTAATGTCACTCTCGGTGTAACCATATGAGAAATGGCTTTTACAGGGAAGTGCTGGGAGAAGCTTAGTTTCTCCTGAAAAAATTGCTTCGTCTGCTGCTTCCTGACAGCAAGAACAATGTACATGTTTCTCCCTTTTCACTTGGCTGCTTGGAAGCTTAGAACCACATTAAACTCTATAATAACAACAAAAGAAGGTCTGCATATATATGTTCTTATAGGCCTCCTGATCTGGATTCTTACTCATTTTTATATTTTTATGACAAATATTTAAAAATTCTTAAGTACATTTCACCATTTAATTGAATGTTTTGTTGTAGACCTAAAATATAAGACGAAGTATAGAAATACTTCAAAAAATTTTAATGCTGCTAAAATATATTTCCTTTGAAATGGAAGAGATATCCTAGGGAAGTACCATGTTTGTTTGTTTGTTTGTTTTGTCCTTCGTAACACAACACACAATTTGTAATTGTTTTGTCTTCCTCTATCCCCAGTACCTGGCGTGGTGCCTGGTTTTAGGAGCTATTCTGGATAATTTGTTGATATCCCATGAATGGAAGAATGATCCTATCATTTCAGTTTATGGTAGTTATCAGTCATTTACATGTTAAGCCTCAAGTAGCTCAAATATCTAAAATGTCAGAATGCTTTTCCCGTGTCAGTCAGTGTTTTAAAACAAAATTGGTTTGAATTGTATATTCCCGTGATCATTGCCGAACATACAACATTTACAGATATAAAAGGAAGAAAAAAATAAAACTAACCAGAGATATTGTTCGTATCCTTAAGAATAGCCTTCCAGAATTTGTATGAAAATATATATCCAGATAAGTGTTTTTTCAGAGTTGTTTTTATGAAAATGGGATCCTACTATTCATTCTTTATTGCTTTTTTCATTTAACTGTGTTCAGCGACCATCCATATCAGTATCTCTTGAACTGCTTCATAATTTTAAATAACGGCAGAGGATTTTGGTATACTTTATTATAAGCTATTTTTTCAAGATTTATTTATTTGAGAGAGAGAGGGAGGGGGTGCATGAGTGGGGGGAGGGGCAGAGGGAGAGGGAGGGGGGGAAGCTGACTCCCTGCTGGGCTCCATCCCAGGACCCTGAGATCATGACCTGAACCAAAACCAAGAGTCAGACCCCCAACCAACAGAGCCACCCAGGTGCCCCTTATTATAATTCTAACCAATCCCTAATTGTTGGGCTTAAGGCTCTTTCCAGCTGCTGGCAGTCCTATAGAACGCACTCTGGGCATTTTCGTCAATGTGTGTAATTATTTACCCAGGACAAATCCTGAAAGTAGGATTGCTGGATCTAAAGGAAGCCAGTTTTTAAAGACTCCACAAGGAGGGGCCCCTGGGTGGCTCAGTCGGTTAGGCCTCTGCCTTTGGCTCAGGTCATGATTCCGGGGTCCTGGGATCAAGCTCCGCATCGGGCTCCCTGCTCAGCGGGGAGCCTGCTTCTCCCTCTCCCTCTGCGCCTCCCCTCCCCCATTCATGCTCTCTCTGTCTCTCAAATAAATAAAAATAAAATCTTAAAAAAAAAAAAATAAAGACTCCACAGAGATAGTCACCATGTATATTCCAGTCAGCTACTTTCTCACACCCGTGCCAGCGCTGGGTGTCATGATTAGATCCCACAGCTCTTAGGCACTGGGTCTCAGCTGACCCTTGACAAGATATTCTGTCCGGCTGCCACCACGGCAGCCAGCTCCGACTTGACTTCCTTGGGCCCCGAGCAGACAGCCCTTGCTCCCCGCTCCCGCCCCAGGCCTCTGGGATGCAGCTCAGGGGTGAGGTCCTTGGGAGCCAGTCAGCTTCCAGCCACCTGCCGCGGGATGGACCTTTGGCAGTGATATCTGGGAGCCCCAGGATAAGTTCTTCCTCCCTCCCCTGAGATGGACTCCCCAGAGAAGCAGTAACGCATGTACAGTTTCTGGAGAAAGTCAAGCCTGGGCCAGCCAGCCTGTTGCTGAGTGATGTTCCTAAGTTACTAAGCTCAGTGATGCAGCCTCAGATCGGAGGAGCCTTCCATCCTCCTTCTCTGTCTCATTTCCCATCCCCCACCTGCTTCCAGCCTCCCTGCGAGAGCCATCCCCATGAACGTGGTGGAACACAGTATAATTCTTTCTGGGGGACCCAAGCCAAGATATCATCTCTCCCTCTCTCTCTCTCTCTTTTTTTTAAACTAATCTCTATTCCCACCGTGGGGCTTGAGCTCATGACCCTGAGATCAAGAGTCATGTGCTCTACTGACTGAGCCAGCCAGGCAGGCTGATACCCTTTCTCTTAATAGTTGCATATTACTCCATAGCGTGGATAATTGAACCAACCATGCAACTTCAGGTTATTTCTAATTTCTTTTGCCACTAAAAACAGCCAAAATTTTATAATAAACGTCCTTGAGCAGGTATCTCTTCTTCTATTGGACAAGTTTAATCGAGCTGAAAAAAATCAAAATAAATGGAATTGGCAAGCTTCCACCCTATCTAGGAGTGGGCCATTCAACCCTTGATTGGGAGTCTACCTTCTTTTGTAGGGTCTCATGAGAACCCGGGAAGAGACTTACAGGATTCCCAGAAAAAAAGGAGTGTCTAATCTTTGCTCAATCCTGATCCCATGATACCCTCATAACAGAGCTTCATGCTTTCTAGAAGGCAGGCAGGCTTGCTGTCCTGTACCAGGCTTGGGACAGGAATATGGGATTGGATCCTGGGGTCCACCCCCTAATAGCCTGGTTTTCTTTTTTTTTAGGACTTGTTTATTTATTTTTAGAGAGAGAGAGAGAGAGAGCACCAGCGGGAGGGGCAGAGAGAAAAGGAGAAGCTCAAGCAGACTCTGTGCCCCAACTTGGGGCTCATCACGGGGCTCCATCTCACCACCCCAAGATCACAACCTGAGCTGGATGCTTAACCGACTGCGCCACCCAGGCGCCCCGATACCCTGTTTTTCTATACAGCTCTTCATCTTTTCCTTATTGAGCTGAAAGGGGTGTTCATAAGATAGTACAAATGATTTCACTCATATCTTATTATGCATCCTCTTCTTTTTGGCCAAGAAAGTGTCTCAACTGCATTTGTTGACTAATCCATCCTTTCTCCACTTATTTGAAATTCTGTTTTTATCGTATACTGAAATCTTTTATATGCATGGATAATTGGGAGATCTAACAAATTTGGTTCTGTTTTATGAATCTTTCAATTTCAGTTCTGTCCATACAGTTTTGTATTATTTTAGCCTTATAGTGTATTTTAATATCTGACAAAGCAAACTTCTTACCACTCACTTCCAAACACTTAAAAATGGATCCTTCTACATGAACTTTAGATTCCCTTTGCCAGATTCTAAAACTTGGTGTTTTAATTTGGGATTTTCTTAAACTCCTACATTAACTTGAGAGTAAGTGATATCTTTACAATACTGAGTCTCTTCTAAGAATTGAGTGGATCTCAATTTATTTAAATCTTCAGTTACAGTCTCTTAAAATTGACTTCTAAATATTTTTATTGCTACCGTGAGATATTTTTCCTTTGTACTTTAACTGGTTGTTGCTATAAATGGAAACTATTGGGATATATCTATATATAGTAACCAGCCACTTTCTATATTCTCTTTTTCCCCATTCCAGCGTTATGGAGTTATAATTTCCATACAGTAAAATCCACCCCTGGGGAGTACAGCTTGGTGAGATTGGTGAGTGTAGAGTTGTGTGACTACCATCACAATCACAGTATAAAACATTTCCATCACTTTTTTACAAAGGTTTCTGCCGTCCCTTTGCAGATGTCCCCCACCCTGACCTCTGGCACCAGGAAACGCTGATCTGCTTTCTTGTCATAAGGGTTTACTGTTTCTGGGATTTCATATAAATGAAATCATAGGATATGTAGTCTTTTATTTGGCATAAATTACTGAATGGTATCCCACTACATGGATATATCCCAATTTATTTATCCATTAACCAGTTAATGAACATCGGGGTTGTTTCTAGTTTTTGGCTGTTATAAATAATGCTGCTATGAGTATTTGCTTAAAAGTCTTTGTGTGGGCATGTGTTTTCATTTCTCCGGGGTAAATGCCTAGGAGTGGGATTTTTTAACTAGGGTAGCAACTACCAAACCTTTTCCAAAGTGGTTCTACCATTTCCATTCCCACCAGTGATATGTCACTGTTCCAGCTACGCCACGTTCTCACCAGCACTTCGTGTCTCAGTCCACTCTGGCTGTTATTACAAAAATATCATAGACTGGTGGCTTAAAGAACATTTATTTCTCATGTTGCAGAGGCTTGGAAGAGAAAGCCTTGGTCTCCCTTCTTCTTATGAGGACAACAGTCCCATCATGGGGCTCTACCCTCGTGACCTCATCTAAACTTAATTATCTCTAAAGGCCCCACCTCTAAATACCATCACATCACATTGGGGGTTAGGGCTTCAGCAGATATATTTGAGGGGACACATTCGGTACATTACACTCAGACTGGTATTTTTCTTGTTTTGTTTTAGTCATTCTCATAGATGCATATGAACTAACCCTATCGTAGTTTCAATTGGCATTTCCATGATGTCTGGTGATATTGAACACCTTTTCCTATGTTTCTTTGCTCTCCATACATCTTCTGGGATTTGCCCATTTTTTTAAATGAAACTTGTAATTTTGAGATAATGGTAACTTCCTCCCAGAGAGAGAATACAGAGAGAGCCCATGTACACTTTATCCAGTTTCCCCGGTGATAACATCTTACAAAATTATAGTCTAATATCACAACAAGGACATTGACATTGACACAATCAAAAGGCAGAACAAGGAGCACATGCTCAGTTTCAAACATTTATGAAATTGCAAGTATGTCAAGAACCCCCCAGCTGAACCCCCCAGGTTCCGCTATGATTGGACTGGAACCAGTGGCCCTCCTTCCCCCGCACCCTGTGTTCCTGGTGATGTTGTGCTGCTCCCACCCACCCACCCCCCGCCACAATAGCAGCCCTGATCCAGCAGGAATGAGGAAACTCCATGCCCCAAAGCCAACCTGCTGGCAATGGCCAAGACCCTGGAGAATGGCCTTGTACCTCACAGTCCATCTTGCGGGAGCTTACTGATGCCAGCCAGAGCTCCAACAAAGCAGTGCCATCGAAGGTTTGATGGCCCCAGGCTGGAAGAACTTTGGCAGTTTCAATGCTTTGGGCAACCTCGGTGAGTGAGCGGGCACCTTCTCAAAAGAGGGATCCAGAGGCAGGATCAACACGACTCTCCCTCCCAATGCAGAGAGCATCTCAAGGGCTGTGGGCGCCTCTTCACATTCTCACTGGGCCACCCCCTCACCCTGCCACCTTTTGGTCCCCATGCTATGGTGACCCAACAGTCCCCGTTTCCCAGGAACTGCAGGCATTCCTGAAATGAGATGGTCACCCTACCTTCTGCTCCTTTCACTTTCTGCCTCCAGACCTTTCCTGTGTATCCTTGTCCACTTGTCTCCACCTGCTTTTCCCTGCCCTTTCTTTTGTCTCCTGCCTTCTCCCTCCCAGAAAATCTAACACTGGAAAGTTTTTTTCTCATCTACCTGAAACTGCCAAGGGTAAAGAAATAGCAATTTGAAGACTGATCAAACAGCGTTGTGTTTTATTTAAACTAAGGCAGGACAACCAGTTTTTTTTTTGTTTTTTTTTTTAATTACTCGAAAAGAAGGGAATTAGGCAAAAGAAGAACGCTTGTTTCTCCCAAAGCTTAGAACGATTAGTTCCTTGTAGGAAAAGGGCCTTTTACATTTTCTGGGTATGCACATGTGCGCATGCGCACACAGGCGCGCACCCACCCCCAGGAGAAAACCTGTCCGGTGGCCTGAGGCAGATTGCATCCCTGCGTCCTGGTTATCATTATAGTCAGCGTTCCCCCCGCTCTCTGTGAACTCTCTATCATGATGTAGCACAGGCCTTTTTTGAGGGGTGTCGGGGAGTTCCTGCCTCTCTTGCGGAGGCTGTGAGTCCCTTGGGGACGAGGACTATTACTTTCCTATTCTTGCATCTTCAAAGATGCACTGCCTGGCTGCATAGTTGATTTGCAAAACTGATTTCATCCCAAAGACCTCAAGATGTTTTATGACCGTCGGCTCCGTTAGCCAAATGAAAAGCGAGGTGGCTAGAGTGGTGCTTTCCACTGGAGAATCTGTTTCTGCCCATTCAAAATGGTGGCCTCAAATTGCAACCACTTTGTGGAAGAGATTCAGAGGAGCTTTTGTGTTACTTGAGATTTTCCTTGCATGGTATACTTCTTTGAAAAGTTGCCATCCTGTGTTAATTTTGGGGACGAAAGGCGAAGGGACAGCACAGGTGGCAGGGTTCATCTTTAGGATACAAGTTCCTGAGGATGGTGGTAGCTCAGTGTCAGACCTGTTAGTGAAGCTCTTTGGGGCCAGAACCCTGCATTTATTTCCTCAAACTAGGTCAAGTGATGGGTGGGCATGCATGGCAACAAGGAACAGGTTAACTCATGGAAATGTAGCAGAAGCTGAGATGTAGCTGGGCCGTTGGAGGTTGGTTCTGATTCACAGGCAGCTCTGGGTTAAGAAAATTATGACCCTCCTCCTAGCTCCTCTCTAGGTTTGCTTCTCTTTCTGTTACTCACTGGCTTTCTCACCCTTTATTCTTTTTGTGTATCCCATAGCATCTACTCTTCATATCCATGTGTTTTCAGTTGAATTGTGTCCTCTCCCCAACAAAACATGTTGGAGTCCTAACCCTCAGTACCACAGAATGTGGGCCTACATTCTTAGGGGGCTTTATGGACCTAATGAAGCCATTAGGGTGGGCCTTCATCCAGGATGACTGGTGTCCTTATAAAAGGGGAAATTGGGACACAGAGACACAGACAGGTTCCATGTGAAGATGAAGACAGAGATCAGGGTGATGCTTCCACAAACCACGGAACACAGGCAAACCACCAGAAGCTGGAGGAAGTTATGGTACGGGTTCTCCCTCCCACCCCTCAGAAGGAACCAACCGTGCTCACACCTTGATCCTGGACAGCCAGCCTCCAGAACCGTGAGGCAGTAGATGTGGTTCTAAGTCACACAGCGGGTGGTTCTGCATTATGGCAGCCCAGCAAACGGATACACCGTCCTTGCTCGCACATGCTTCCTTGTAACTTTTTATTCATAATGTCGAGTTGTTGGCCTCTCACAACCTCGCCTACATAATTAGTTTTCGGAAATCAGTTGGGATTCACTCCCTATTTGTCAATTTCTGTTCCAGAGAGCAAGAATTTCCTTGGCCCAGTGTGTCCCTGTTTGAATGTGGCTTTTTGGATAGGCCGCCTCATAGGCCAGCAGCCAGCCTGTGAGTTGTCTGCTCTGGAGTCCTGTCATCCCTCCTTGTCTCTCCTTGTCCTCTGGGTCAGTCACCTGTTGCCAAAGCTGTGGTTGTCACAGTGTAAACCAGTTTCCCACAGCCGTCCACTCTCCGGAGACTGGCGGTAGACTGGGCACAGCATGCGTCATGATGGACGCATCTAATGGAATGCCCAGTACTGGGTGTGGAAAGCCACCTCAGTCTAGGAAGGGGCTCTAGGGGCCAAGGAGTCCAGTCTCCCCCTTGAAATTGGAATTGTACTAATAACCCAGAGAGACATAGGGTCATCCACCCTTTGCTTGAAAACTTTCAGCCAATAGCATCTTTCCAGAATGGTATAGCTCTGGTGTTAAGAAAATACTTCCTTATGGTGACCTGAAATTAGCCTCCTTATGATTTCTATTCGTTGGTCCTAGTTCTGCCCTTATGCGCCGGAAAGGAAGTGGAGTCCCCTGTCTACCCTACAGCGCCCCCTAGTGTCAGTGCCTCCCACCCTTTCTCAGGACATGGTTTTCTGGTGCTTTACTGTCCTTGTCACTCATCTTCACCCAGGCCACAAATTGCCTTTTTTTTTTTAATTTTTTTATTGTTATGTTAATCACCATACATTACATCATTAGTTTTTGATTGCCTTTTAAGTGCAGTGCCGATTCCTCAGCACTGTTCCAGAGGGGTCTGACCATTATTCAAGAAGCCTGGGCCGGGGAGGGAAGTTAGAGCATGGGCTTTGGGGTCTAATGGATGCGTTCTCGAATCCTGGCTCTGCCATTCACCAGCTGCGAGATTCTGAACAGTACCTTTTCCCTACCACAACCCTTTCTGCAAGGAGGAAGAGAAAGAAGGAAGGGAACTTTGTGTCTCTGCTTCCTTATTGTCTTAATATGTTGGGGCTGCCATGACAAAATACCACAGACTGGGTGGCTTATAAACAGTAGACATTTATTTCTCAGAATTCAGGAAGCTGGCAGTCCAAGATCAGGCGGCCCTCATGGCAGGGGAGGGCCCTCCCCCGGCTCTGGAGGTGGTGTCTTCTTGCTGTGGTAGAAGAGGCTAGGAATCTCTCTGGAGCCTCTTAGAGAGTCACTGATCGCATTCAGGTGGGCTCCCCCTCAGGACCTGAGCACCTCCCAGACGCCCCACCCCCTAGTATCATCGTCTTTGGGAGATAGAATTTCAACACATGCATTTGGGTGGCACACATTCAGACCAAAGCACTTATCCATAAAGTATGGAAATAATATTTTCCTCAAAGCATTGTCATGAGGTTTAAGTAGAGCTTGGTCATTTAGGACAGTGCTTCTCAAACTTGAAAATCCCCAGGGAACTTTTCACAAGGCAGATTTGAGTCCATAAGTCTGGGTCTGAAATTCTGCATTTCTAACAAGCTCCCGGGTGATGCCCAAGTTGTGGTTCATGGACCACATTTGAATAGCAGGGATGTGGGACGCTTGGCACCGTGCCTGGCACCCAGCAGAGTTCTGTAAACGTTGATTCTGTCTTCCTCTGCCCCTCCCGTGACCCTTCTCGCTGTACTCCATGCTAGCATTAACTTTTCATTTTCATCCTGTCCCTATGTAATATAGTGACAAAGCACTTGTCCAACTAAGATGAGCCTTTGAAAGTTTCCTTTCAAATCCTTAACCAGAGAAATAACGGTCTCGGCAGAGTAGGGTGTAGTCTTAAAAGGGGAGAGATGTTTTCAAGTTCTAAACCAAACGCTAAGCTGCCATCACGTAGGAACAATAGAACTGGTGTTGTTCCATCCCCGAAGTTCTGGAGAGGCCAGCACTGTCCTCTGTGAATACCGGGCGACAGCCCATCTGCGCGGCAGGTTCCATCAAACAGAAGGCGTCATGTCATTAAGGGGACGGCAGCTGGGCAGCCTAGATTTATGAAGTCACTAAAGCCTTGTCATCGAGGTGCCATAGGAGGCTGAAGCAGCTGATACTTCCAGAAACAATGATGGGTGCTGTTGCCATGACATGGAAAAATCAAGTCTGATTAGGCTGAGATTTTGTGAGTCTGAATAGAAAATGCTAATAAATTTTGACAGGATTTATGTGGTGATTCCATTCTACTCCACTTTATTCTCCCACTCTTAGTAATGAGTGTTGTGCTGTTTTTCTCTGGTTCTTCATGCAAACAAGCTAAAAAAACCAAAAGACTTGCAAGATACATTTGAATGCAGATTTAGCCTTCACAAATACCGACATAAATTACAAAAAAAAAAAAAATGGGATTCTTTTTCTTTTTTATTTCTATAAAGCCTTTTTTTCCCCCCACTAAATTTTCCTGTAAGGGTTGAAATGAGTAAGTTGCGTATTTTCTCTAAAGTGGTCATTGAATTACGGAGAGCGGTAGCTTGCTGAGCCCAGCCTTTGTTGTTTTTGTTTTTAATCTGAGCTTTGGCTGGTAGTTGTCTAAAAGCTTCCAAAATACAGTTGCTAAAATTACAGTCTGGAACACCTTAAATGAAAAATGACCTTGCTGTTGTTACTTTTATTTGCCATGACACAATTTAGCTTTTAAGTTGATTTTGTTAGCAGCTCAATTAACTACAGTTCAGTCATTCAATCATTAGAGCATCTAATAGGAACTTCTGTGTGCTTTTTTTATTTTTATTTTTTTCCCCAAAAATACACTTTACTTTTTAGAAAAGTTTTAGTTTTACAGAAAAATTGAGAAGATAGTATAGAACATTTCCATGTATGCTACACCAGGTGCTTCCTATTACTAGCATTTTTTTGTTGTTATTTTTTTATTTTATTATGTTAATCACCATACATTACATCATTAGTTTCTGAGGTAGTGTTCCATGATTCATTGTTTGCGTATAACACCCAGTGTTCCATTCAGTACGTGCCCTCTTTAATACCCATCACCAGGCTAACCCATCCCCTCACCCCCCTCCCCATTCTGTATGTTTTTAAACCAAAATTCCTGATCCACAGAACTTGAAAATTTCTTAAATAAACAAACATGGTAAAATTTTCCTCATCACCCTCTGGGTTTATAGTTGAAAATTTAATAGCAGAAAGAAAATATTTTAAATATTTATGGCTCCATAATAACATATACATAAGAAGTATTTTTTTAAGATTTATTTATTTTGGAGAGAGCAGGGGGGCAGGGCCAGGGCACAGAGGGAGAGAGAGAGAATCTCAAGAGGACTCTGCACTGAGTGCGGAGCCCATCGTGGGGCTCGATCTCAGGACCCTAAGATCATGACCTGAGCCGAAATCAAGAGTCAGAGGCTTAACTGACTGAGCCACCCAGGCATCCCCGTGAAAAGTTTCTCGAGGGCTGCCATGAAACTCACCAGGAGTGTCTCAGGAGAATGAGATTGGGGATCAGGAGGAAAAGAGTTTTACCTTTCACTTTATACCTTTTCATTTTTTTAAAAAAAACTTTCAGTGGGGCACCTGGGTGGCTCAGTCGTTAAGCGTCTGCTTTCGGCTCAGGTCATGGTCCCAGGGTCCTGGGATGGAGCCCCGCATCGGGCTCCCTGCTCGGTGGGAAGCCTGCTTCTCCCTCCACTCCACCTACTTGTGTTCCCTCTCTCGCTGTGTCTCTCTCTGTCAGATAAATAAATAAAATCTTTAAAAAAAAAAAAAACTTTCAGTAATGTATCCCTTTAATAATATTTTTTAGTAATTAAAATAGTTAAGGTATACCACCAGAAGAAATGTCATAGAATTACCATATGATCCAGCAAGCCCACTTTTATATAAATATCCAAAGAAATTGAAACCAGGGACTTTGATACTTGCACATAGCAGTTTTATTCATCGTAGCCAATAAACAGATGAGTAGAGAAACAAAATGTGATGGATACCTACAATAGAATAGTAGTCAGCCTTAAAAAGACATGAAATTCTGGCACATGCTACCACACAGAGAAGCTTGCGGACATGATGCTGAGTAAAATAAGCCAGTCATAAAGACACAGATCGTATGATTCCACTTATGTGAGGTACTTAGAGTAGTCCAGTGTGTCGAGACAGAGTGGTGGTTGTCAGGGGCCGGGGCTAGGAGGAGAATGAGGAGTTACTGTTTAACGGGTTCAGAGTTTCAGTTTGGGAAGACTCAGTTATGGAGATGGATGGTGGTGATGGTCGCACAATAATGTGAGTGTACTTACCACCACTGAATTGTAGACTTAAAATGGTTAAAATATTAAATTTTATGTATATTTTACTATAATACTTTCTTTTTTTTGATTTACATTCTTTTCTGGGGGGAAGAAAGCCAGGCCTGGGTACTGTAGGCAGAAGAGCCACTCAGGCACAGCCTGGAGGAGTGAAAACCAGCCCTAGGTCTTCTGAGAGCACAAGTGTAGGTGCCCTCTGCCCTGGTGAGGGAGCCCAAGGGGAGGGGCAGGGGCCATCGCTGTCGGCTACAGTGCCAGGCAGGGCAGAGTCTGGACCCACCAGGCCTCATAATGTCCTGCCCTCTGCACCCCTGGGCTACCATCCCTATCCTTCCACCTCTCAGCCTGCCTGCTAAGGCCCAGCTCTAGGCCTGCCTCCTCCTGGAAGTCTTCCTGACTGTCTCAACCACAGGCCCCTCATCTTTTTCCAATCTTTATTAAATTGGAAGTTGGTATTACCCAACTAGATAAGCTCCCTGAGGCCAGAACCCAGCCTATGCTAAATTAAAAAAAAAAAAAAAAAAAGCTGGGGGCGCCAGGGTGGCTCAGTCAGTTAAGCATCTGCCTTCAGCTCAGGTCATGATCTCAAGGTCCT
This sequence comes from Halichoerus grypus, assembly GCF_964656455.1. Taxonomy (NCBI): domain Eukaryota; kingdom Metazoa; phylum Chordata; class Mammalia; order Carnivora; family Phocidae; genus Halichoerus; species Halichoerus grypus. Next base: position 58,780,354 of record NC_135715.1, on the reverse strand, counting down.
GGGATCAAGTCCCGTATCAGGCTCCCTGCTCAGCGGGGAGTCTGCTTCTCCCTCTTCCTCTGCTCCTCCCCCCTGCTCATGCTCTCTCCCTCTCCCTCTCTCTCTCTCTCAAATAAATAAATAAATAAATTTTTTTAAAAAGTCCTGGCAATTGATTAAAAAATGTTATTCAATTAGTAATGTTCTTTCTTCCACAGCTCTTGTTCTACCTGTCTGGTTTTTTAATTAATTTTTTTGAAGGGGAAGATAATTGTTGAATCACGTGTTGTTGTACGAAATAATACAGAGAGAGCCCATGTATGCTTTGCTTAGCTTTCCCCAATGGTAACATTTTTTAAACCTATAGTATAATATACTATAATATCACAAGCAGGATATTGATGCAATCCACTCATCTTACTCAGATTTCCCTAGATCCACTTGCATGTGTGTGTGTGTGTGTGTGTCTATTAATTTCTGTACCATTTTACCAACTGGGTAGGTTCAAATATCCACCACAACAGGATACCAGATAGTTCCGACACCACAAGGATCCCTGGTGTTTTCCTTTTGTATTCACTGGCACTTGCCCTGCCGCCCCCCATCTCCTCCAGCCACTAACCCCTGGCAACCACTCTATCTGTCCTCCATTTCTTAAAATTTCTCATTTCAAAAAGTGTTATATAAATGGAATTACGGAGTATATGTAATCTTTTGGAGTTGGCTTCCTTCGCTCAGCAGATTCCCTGGAGATCCATCCAAGTTCTCGCGTGTATCAGTAGTTGGTTCCTTCTTAGTGCTCGGGAGTGCTCCAGCATGGATGGACTGTGGTTTGTTCAGGCATTCACCTGGTGAAGGACGTCCAGCTTTAAGCTATTACAGATAAAGCTGCTATGGACATTTGTGTGCTTGTTTTTGTGTGAACATGAGCTTTTATTTTTCTGGGACAGGTGCCCAAGAGTGCAATTGTTGGGTCCCATAGTAATTGCATATTTAGTTTTAGAATAAACTGCCAGCCTCGTTTCCCAGAATGGTACCATTTTCATCCCACCAGAAACACGTGAGTGATCCACATCCTTATCGGCATTTGTTGTAGTCACTATTTTTTTTTTATTTTATGCGTTCTGATAGGTGTGGAGTACTAATTCATTGTGGTTTTTATTGGCATTTCCCTGCCTGCTAATGATGTGGAACATCTTCTCATGTGTTTGCTTGCTGTCTGTAGACCCTCTTTACTGAAATGTTTCTTCATTTCTTTTGCCCATTTTCTAAATGGGTTAATTGGGTGTTTGCTGTTGTTGTTGTTGTTTAACTCTGTTATCCCCCACTACCCTCTCCCTTCTTTTATTTCTTATTCTTTTAGTAAACATTTATTAGCATGTACCATCTATCAGGCATTTGGAATACAGAGATAAAAGACAAAGACTTTGCCTGAAAGGAACTGATGGTTTGGAGGAGGGGACAAGTAAGCAGGGTTCTTCTATGTAGGAGATGCACCTACTTCCCATCAAGAGAATCAGTGAAGCCTTGCTTCCTGGAGGAGGCAGCATCTGATCAGCATGTGGAGGCGTGAATATATTTATTATACTTTACATATATTACAGCTGACCCTTGAATATCCTGGGTTGCACTGCACTGGTCTGCTTATACATGGATTGTTTTGATAAATATAGTACAGTACTGTAGGTGTATTTTCCTTATGATTTTCTTAATAATTTCTCTAGCTCACTTTATTGTAAGAATACAGTATATAATACATATAGCATACAAAATATGCTAATAGATTCTATGTTTTTAGTAAGGCTTCTGGTCAGTAGTAGGCTATTGGTAGTTAAGTTTTTGGGGAGTCAAAAATTATATGTGGATTTTTGACTGCACAGGGGTTGGTGCCCCTAACCCCTGTGTTGTTCGAGAGTCCACTGTAGACTGCCATTGCATTTGAGACATTAATATAATAAGAAGTATACAGTGCCTTCTAAAAGCCCCTCGGTATCTTTCTAAGTAATTCGTAATGGGAACTTGTCATTAATTCAAGGTTAGTAAACACTGAACACAAAATATCATCCTGGGTTCTTGAAGATTCTGAGATAAGACAGCATTCCAGACTCCAAAGGTGTATGATCTAATGGGAACTAGAGATTGATAACCAGCAGACAGTTGATTATAGAAGCACAAATTTAGTAACACAGTAGAGTGAGGAATTATCACTAGGAGGTTGGGAAGATTTCTTAGAGGAAGGAGGGTTTGAACTGGCATTTGAAAAAGGAGTAGAACTTGAACAGGTAGATATAAAAGGGATAAAATTTGTTATACACTCCTAGGTCCCTGCATGTTATAAATTGCCAGATCCCCATCTTGCTCTTACCCACAGAGCTGCTTCTGAGGAAAGGTCCCGGACCTAATGTCAGAGTCCAGGTGTTGCTAATGGCTTCAGTTGAAGAGATTGCTAGTGGAAGTCATATCTAGTTTTAGGATGAGATCCACAATCTAATTTTAGGCGGTCCTTCATCTTACAGATAGATGGAATGAGACCTACAGAGGATCAAATTCAGCCCAGCTTTATTGCTTCTGCTGGCCAGGCCAGGGGATGTGTTTTGTCTAGAAAGTCCCCAGGCCAAGCCAGGGAAGTGGTGTGGATTTCCTGCTATGTCTCTGCTAAAAATAAAAAATTGATTGGTGAAAATAAAGTGTTACACAGTGGATGGGGAATACTTATTTTAAAACATTGCTGTTTATCTCCTTGTAATTTTTTAAAATCTCCCTTAAAGAATATAATTTTTACATATACTCCGAGGTAAGCCACATTTACCAAGTAAGTAACTTACAAAGTGTCAAGAAAAGACAGAACGAACCAACTTTAAAGCTTCTGTTTAGCAGAGATGAGCATGTATAAGAAGCTGGAAGATATTAATGAGATGGGGAGAAAGTCAGGTTTCTTCTCTCAATAAGAGAAAAAGAAAGGCAATTAAACACTGTAACTAAACAAAAATATTTTATAAGAAAGTCATGGCCCAAATATGTAGCAAACTAAAATACAGCATGATTTTGAGAAATTTATGAGTGTAATAAAGGATATTCCAGCTGCCACATTCTTCTTAAATGACACAGGAGTCAAAATACTAGATCTGCAGAGAAAGAAGTTGTGGCCCTTTGCAGTGAATGACATTTACCTAATCACCATATTGTAAATGCTGTTGATTTTCAGCTTTCAGAATCCATATAAAATAGGAAGACAAATATGTTTACAGAACAAGAATGGAAATGTAATCAATCTCAGCAATGTACAAGCAAAGTAGACAGAAGTTGAGCGTTAGAAATGGGGAGGAGAGGAAGAAAGCATGGCAGGGGCTAGCTTCCTCATCTTATACACTGGGAAGTCCAGATGCTGGGCAACACTGATGAATGAGGAAGCTGAGGTTTTTAAGTTTACTACCTAAGTTACAAATTTGGTAACTAATGGAAGAATTAAGGAGTATAATATAGCTATTTGAAAGGATTCAGGGGTACCTGGGTGGTTCAATCGATTAAGCAACCGACTCTTGGTTTTAGATCAGGTCATGATCTCAGTGTTGTGAGATCAAGCCCTGCGTCGTCAGGCTCTGTGCTCAGCATGGAGTCTGCATGGGATCCTCTCCCTCCCCCCCCACCCCCCCCACATGTTCTCTCTGTCTGTCTGTCTCTCTCAAATAAATAAAATAAATCTTTAAAAAGGGGGGGGCGTGGTTCAGGACATGCCACTCTAAACTATGCCATTTTGGCACATTGATGGTTAAGAGCTGAAGGCATTTGGAAAAATGCAGATGCAGGAAGGCCTCTCTGACCTCCTCCTTTCTACCTAAAATCAGGTCATTAAATTTCCCATGAGAACGGTGCCCTCCCTGCACCAGGAAGAGAAGAACGTTCTTATCACCAGAGACTGGGAGTCAATGCTGAAATGGACCTATACGAACAAACCTACTAAAATAACCCTTATCTTCCACTGGTTTCCCTCATATATTTCTTAGTCACTTTCCCACAATTTACTGTCCCCTAGTCCACGCCCCTTTGTCTTGTCACATCTCCGTAATTTATCGTTCTTTGTGTAAAACAAAGTATGCAAGCTTTTGGGCCTAACAGCTTCTTTGGGTCTTTGTTTTACTTTTAAGGACTCCCATGTACATGTAAAAATAGTGAATAAAATGTGTGTGCTTTCCTCCTGTTAGTCCGTCATGTCAGTTAATTCTTAGGCCAGCTACAGAGTCAAAGAGGGCAGAAGGAAGTTTTTCCTCCCCTACGCTATCAAAAAACTGTAAAAAGTGGAGACGCAGAGGGGAGACATAAGTTAAATCATAATTTTTCAGGATTGGCAGTCAGTTGAGAATATCTAAAGAAATAGCAGTGTAAGTATATTGTGAGTTAGGGCAATAACCCCCAGAACTAAATTCAGCTCTAAGTGATAACCTCTGGGAAGTAGTACTATAAGTGAGCAGGGATTAGGCAGAGACATCATTTTAATGTCATATAAGCAATTACATTGGTAAAAAGAAATGGGAAAAGAAGTTGTAGTGACCGGCAATAAAATTTGTTCAAAGGAGCAACATGACAATTAGATACCCCAGTGAATTCTAATTAATTAGTTTTGAAATTTAAGCAAAGAAGCACTTCAGTGATAGGAGAGTCCTCAGTGTAACTGCAGATGTTCGTTACCTAAAATTTAAAATGTAGCCTGTAAGGATTTTAATTTTCCTAAATTTGCCCTTATGCAGGAAAAAGAACTAGTTTAACTCCGACAGATATGTAAATGCCACTTTTGTTAAGAGAGATCCTGGCTGTTTTTTGAGGCGAGACAAAATGAACTGCTGTGAGGTACTTCTCAAAGGTGTAAAATCTCTGGAATAATCCAGAGTTTAGCCTATTTAATATAACATTTAAGCTCTTTCCTTGTGCGAAATTTTCAATGTATTTTTCCCCATAAGAACACACCTCTGATTTTTATCATGCCAATCATTGAAAAGCAGCATTTATTAGATAAACATTCCCTTTGGGCATATCTTTTTGCAAGGTCGGGGGCGGGGGGCAGTCAGGCTCCAGGCTCACACCCCACGGGGTCGTGGAGGTGCGGAGGGCGCGGACCAGGACGTGGGCTCCTGGGGATGCTGCCGCGCGTCTGCGGTGCCATCCCGTGGCTGTGATGCTAAATTAGAGCCTGTTTTCATTTTCTTCTCTCCAGGAAGGCCCTTTTGTCTACTTGTCTTTTGTAGGAAACATTGCAGATTCCGAAGGCTTGATTGCTTCATTGTGTAAGTAATTTTAAAATGTTTGCATTTGGAATGTTTGAGGAGATTAATTGCAAGTATGGCTGTCAATTAAATGAGTCCCTGTCGCACAAATGGTGTGATTTCATTTATATGAAATGTCCAGAATAGGTGAATCTCTAGAGACAGATGATAGATTTGTGGTTGCCTAGGACTAGAGAGGGGGGACAGAGGAGGGGGATGGAGAGTGAGGGGTTTGGGTTTCTTCTGGGGAGTTAATGAAATGTTCTAAAATTTCATTGTGATGATTCAAATCTATGAATATACTAAACCCCACTGAACTGTACACTTTAAATGGGTGAATTGTATGATGCGTGAATTATATCTCAATAAAGCTGTGTATTTAAAAATATGTTTATACTGCAGATTGAATAGTTTGCAGTATTTAAACTGGGTGCTTTTCCATACTTTTAACATCAACCTTCACTTTATCATATATACATACGAGGTCTGTATGTGTGTGTATATATGTGTGTGTGTGTATATATACATATATATATATGTAGTCTTGAAGATAATTTCCAAAGCTCCTCCAGCTCTGCAGAGGTGTTAACTAGTTTTGCCTACCTTCTTCATGCTGCTGTAAATCAGTCAACATTCCATCAGTTAGTATCGACTTCCTCCCACGTACTGGGTCAAATTTGACGAACAGGTGAGCCAGGCAACAACAGGATCCTTCACCACCATTATAGAATTGCCTTATGCAAGGTAACTTCTTTGAGACTTTGCATCAGAAATTCTGCATTGTTTATCTCATTTTTTCCATAATTCTGAAATCAGGTCCTTCAGCCAGGACCTGTGTCCGGACTGCTGTTCATCACTAGAGTTAGGAAACTTCGAGAGAATCCAGGCAGCTATCGTTAGTGCTTCTCAAAGCAAAATGTGAGTTGTCTTTGATGCCTGTCAGGTCCCAGCCAGGGGTAGCTCAGGGAGCCTGAGCCCCCACCTCAGGAGGGAAATGTTGCTGTGCACATTCGTGTGTGCAATGTGATGAGTGGGCCAGATTAAACTGTGCCTGAGAGTTGCTGGGGAAGCCCAGGGCTGGAGGACGCAGCCTAAGTCATTGTCCTCCACCCTGGCTGCCTGGCCTGGCATCAGAGAAAGTGAACAGCCCAGCTTTGGCCCAGTCCCATGAAATGCAAATGTCTAACATGATCTTTATCAGTCATCTTCAGTTTACATTTTTTGGCCTTAAAAAAAGTAAAAACTCATTTAATGGTGGTGTCCATTATTCTTGAGAAAACGAAAATCCAGTAGATAATGTAAAGTAGTTCTTCTCGGACTTTAAAGTGCACCAGCTTGCCTTGGACTCTTGTTCAAATACAGATTCTGATTCAGAGGATCTACGGTAAAGCCTCCCAGATGTTGATCTGCGGACCATCCTTTGATTCACCAGGATGTAGAGCTGGGCTATAAACATCACATGGACCCTGTTAAAGAGGAATTATTAATGACACTTGTTCAAGATGATAAGGAAGAATTTATTCAGGAGGTACCCCTACAGTGGAGTCTTGCAGTAGGGAAGCGAGATCGGGCTCAAGTCCAGATGCAACAAGGACAGGTGGAGCTTTATGGCCAAGAAGCTGGTGGGGTCAGTGGATGGAAAATTACTAAGAAGAAACATCGAATGGAGACTCTTAATAGACCGACTCAACAGGAGTCTTCTGCAGGCAGGCCAGGATGATAGGATATGATATAGAGGGTGGGGGTTGAGGAATTTGATCAGGTATCAAGAGTAATCAGATATCTGCACCCCCATGTTCATGGTAGCATTATTCATAATAGCCAACGCATGGAAGCAACCTAAGTGTCCATCGACGGGTGAATGGATAAAGAAGTTTGGGGTGTGTGTGCATGTGTGTGTACACACGCATGGGCACAATGGAATACTATTTAACCATAAAAAAAGCAAGAAATTCTGCCATTGTGACAACATGGTTGGACCTTGAGGGCATTATGCTAAGTGAAACAAGCCAGACAGAGAAAGACAGATATTGTATGATCTCACTGCTATGTGGAATCTTAATTAAAAAAAAAAAAAAAACTCAAACTCATAGAAAAAGAGATCAGATTTGTGGTTACCAGAGGTGGGGGGGGGGGTGGAGATTGAGGGAATTGGATAAAGGTGACTAAGTACAAACTTGCAGTTACAAGATAGGTAAGTACTGAGGATATAATGTACAATATGATGACTCTAGTTACCACTGCTGTTAAGTTATCAAGAGAATGGATCCAAAGAGTTCTCACCAAAAGGAAGAACACACCGTTTTTTCTTATTTTTTGTATCTATATGAAGAATGTATGTTCACTGAACGCATTGTAATCATTTCATGATGTATGTAAGCCGAGTCATTGTGACGCACACGTTAAACTCATACAGTGCTAGATGTCAATTACATCTCAATAAAACTGGGGGAGGGGAGTGGTGTAAAGCCTGAAATTAAGATCCAGTATTAGGTATTGACAGCTGATAAAATCCAGAGGGCTTCACATGGACTAACCGCAAGGCCCCTCCGCACTCTGCTTCCTCCTATGAGCCAAACGACCCTCCTTGTCCCAAGGACCAGGCACGGTGCCCGCAGATCCCTGAGGAGCAGGCTTCAGTTCCTTGCCAGCCCCCCGGATTACTGGAAGAAGCCCGTTCCTGCTGCAGGAACCAGGGGCCGCCCCAGCCTCATTGCTGCAGAGCCTGCCTCCTGCGGGCCCTTCCCGGTTCGCTCCGGTTCTGAGTGCAGCCCCCGCATGGCCCGGTGGCGCGCAGTGCCCTCTTTCCCCCAGCCGTGAGTGTATGTGACTTGTAAGTTGCCATCAGCCTCGTCCGTCCAGTGCCACCTGTTGTGTGTGGCCACCCCCATAACCCAAGGCTGGGGCTCCCTCCTCACCAACAGCGGGAAGGAGGAAGTGATCACACCTCACCTCCCTCATCTGGCCCAAGTGTCTCTTTCTCTACGTCCCACATTCAGTTGCCGTCACTTACTGTGCAGTTTGACCTCAGAAAGGGAGCCCCTAGGGGGCCGCCTGTGTCCCCCGTCCTAGTTAAGGCTGCATTCCCCAGGCCCGGCACAGAGCCTTCCTGTGCTCCGGAAGCTTTGCTGAATTAAAGAATGAATGAATGGGGTTATTTTTGCATGTCTAAACACCCACTGATCTCTTAGTTCCTAAAGCACTGACATTTTACATTAGTGATAATTCCTTAGATTTTGGGTGCACTAGAGGGAACATTTCAGATGTATATATGTTTATTTTTTTTAAAGATTTTATTTATTTATTTTGAGAGAGAGAGAGAGCACGAGCTGGGTGAGGGGCCGAGGGAGAGGGAGTTGCCCCGCGGAGCAGGGAGCCCGATGTGGGGCTCGATCCCAGGACTCTGGGATCATGACCTGAGCCGAAGGCAGAGGCTTAACCGACTGAGCCACCCAGGCGCCCCCGTATATATGTTTAGATTTAGAGGAAAACCTTACTTTCACTATTATGTTGTTTTCCGGTTAGCTCCTGGCTGGCCGTTGGCTCGGGACCGACAGCGCAGCTCTGCCTGGCCCGTCCGTAGTGTCTGGCCTCTCAGAGTCTCTGCTCAGCATGTGTCTGTGTGTTATCTCATTAAATGGCTAATCCTGTTTATTGGCCTTTCTTTCTGCCAGGACAGCCTTCATTAGAACCCTTTGTCCCTGGCCCCGAGGGATCCTAACTTGGGCCATTAATAGAGACTAGAGCTTTGTCCTGCTGCTCCGACCAATCAGATAATGTAGCTGATATTTGATCATTCATGCCTTTTCTAAGTAATGTGAGAACAGTATCAAAGCGAGAAGAGGTGGGACTTTCATTTTTTCACTCTGATCATTTGAGATCTTACGAGCAGCATGTATTACTTTCATAAATTAAAAGAGAGAGGAGAGACGAGGGAGAGAGGAAAAAAGAGGACGAAGGAAGGAAGGGAGGGAGGGAGGGAGGATTCTCCCAGTGCATGACTCTCAGTCCAGCTCTAAAATGACTTTCTCACTTCATTCTTTCTAGAAGAAACCATCCTGATAATGGGGTCTGGAAGGATTTCTTAGGGCACGCCCACTCCTTGGTGACCACAGCAGAGGCTTCTGTGGTGGCTGTTCTTAGTGACTCCTGTCTGCACTGAAATGCCCCGCCCCCGCCCGTGTCCATCCGGGACCCCTTCTGTAGTCCAGGCTGTGTCATTACCATGCCCCCCACCGTCCCCTCGGCACTCAATTTCTCTTCAATTATTAATAAACACTTTTTTAAATAAACGTTTCCTTAATAAAAATTTTCCCACGTCTAGATTATACCTACAGACTTTACGTAGCAATTTTAAAGTAAGGAATTGTAACGCGTTTACCAAGATAATTATTAAGGATCGTCTTTGCAAAATCTGACCGTGCTGAATTAATTTAGAATTCTGCTTATAGTGAAAAGGGCGGGGGCGAAGAGGATGCATGTGTGAAAGTGCTTTGGGAACCAAAATCCTTTTACAAATGTCACGTGACGTTGTTATTATTACTCGTGTCACGTAGCAAATGGGTTTTAGCTTCAGTCCTTCTCCTGTGTTCCACGAGGCATTGTGAAGAAGGGGGGGGCAGTTCTTCTTTTTATCTCCTCCTTAGGGGGAAAAAAAAAGGTCATTTCCACTGACTGTCATAAAAATGGTTGCCAGATGAGTAACAAAATGTATTTCACTTGTAGGGAAAGAATATGGCAAAGCTGATGCAAGATGGCTTTATTTTGACCCAACCATTGTGTCTTTGGAAATTCTGACTGTTGTCCTGGATGGGTCTCTGGCATTAGTCCTCATTTATGCCATAGTCAAAGAGAAATATTATCGGTAAGTGCCCGCCTCCTGGCCTGCTGAAGAGAGGACACACATGAGCTGTCCCAACGCCCGTGTGGTGTTTGGAGTAGATTATGACCACATTTATTTGTTAGATGAAGAGTAGAGTAGAAATGAAAATTGTTCTGTTAGGTAAGAATCATGGTGCCACCAGGATAATTTCAGATCGTTCAAAATAAAAAGTATGAGAAATATGGTTTTAGGAACTACCTAGTCACTGTATAGGCAAGAAAGTGTGAACTGCATTGGATGATTTTTCACCAATATTTTGGAGAATACAAGGGTCATATTTCCATCCTTCCTCCCCCGCCCCACCCAAATCACTCTAGAAAACTTGTGTTCCACCTTACACCAAGTAAATTCTCTTATGTAATTTGGAGTTAGGCATGCAAGATAAATCTCTCCAGAAGCAGGTTATGGAGGATGTGAGGAAGGCAGAAAAGATGGGAGGAGAGGGGGGCGATGGAAGATTAACCGTCTGGCGTCAGTCAGACTCTGAGACTTGGAACTCTCGGCCCTCCCTCTTACCCTTTCCCTTCCTCTCCTTCGTTCAGACACAGTGACCTGGGGCAAATAGAATGCTATCCTGGGGATGATTCCCAAAAACAATGTCAAGTAGGCACAATTGCATTCCATTTTCTAGCATCTTGAATGGAAGAAGTCATTTTTAAAGCTTTAATCACAAAATTTCAGGTTTGAATGGAACCTCCAAGGTCATTTAATCCACCTTTCCCCACTCAATTTTACTTAGATAGCAGGAAAAATTAAATTTCTTCTTGGTATCTTGATATAACTTTGGCTCCATGACCCTCGTTGTAGACTCACTGCCCACTGTATTCTTCGAGGAAGGGACTGTTCTTACTATCCCCTTTTCGGGTAAGGTAAAATTGTGGCTCGTAGCAAGATTCGCATCTCAGTCTCTTTTGCTGGGCGAGATGTGACCTCAGTAAATCGTCCTAAGAATAGAACAGGATACCTGAGAGACCTTATTTAACTGAGAATAATCCTCTAGAAAGGGCAGTATTGCTTCTCCAGAGGATGTATGGGTCTTCCACTAATCAGATTGACTTGCCCCATCAAAGGAGCGCTGTGCAAAACCTGAGGTCTGACTTCAGAGGGGTCTTCTGCTGTGGAAGACTGTGTTAATGCTGACATCTAAGACAAGATGTCAGGATTCCGGGTGCCCAGCTGCGCTGAGCTCTTGTTTCTTTCTCTCTAACAGGCATTTCATACAGATTACCCTGTGCGTGTGTGAATTGTATGGCGGGTGGATGACCTTCTTCCCAGACTGGCTTATGGGAAGCCCCAACCTCAACACCGACAACTGGCTCTACTTTGGGGTCTATCTGGTATTTTTCAATAGTGTGTGGGTTCTGATGCCAGGGCTGTTACTGTGGCAGTCATGGGTAGAACTCAAGAAAATGTATTACAAAGGAACCAGTGCAGGGAAAAAGTTTAAGTGAATTTTCAAAATCACAAACACTGGTATCTTGCTTTATAAGCCAGAATGGGGTCAAACCTTTTTGGTTGGTCAAAATGTAATGCATTCCTGTGTACACTTTCTTTTTCTACTGTTGTTCCTAAACAGCCTATTTCAAATTGATTGTATGGTGGCAAGTTTTTGTTAATCGTGGTTTTTTTTTTTCAATTAAATTACAATATGGGGAACAGAGAATAAATTTTAACTTGTAATAATAACCCATTTGATTGTATGTTTTTATGGCTAGCATTAATTGTTCTGCATTAATAAAGCCAATTATCATAAAATACTGTAGAGCCTATTAATTTTTTATTCCAAGAAAGTATTGTTGCCTCAACTTTTAATCCTCTCACTTGTCTTTTGGTTACCAAAGTGAAGGCGGAAATGAAATGAATGCTCCTGTTTTACATTTGTATTTTGTCCAAGTTGTGAAGCCAACAAAAATGCTAGTAGGAGAACCCTGTGAGTGGGCTAACTCCTCACAGGTGAGCTCGGGGGATTCACAGTCAGGTGATTGATTTATATCTGTCCTGTTTCAAGGAGGAAGATTGAGGTGCCTTACAGAAATACATTGCACAATATGACAAAAAAGTAAATTGGGAAATAGGAACCCAGGGAAAATAAGAGTGGGAAATAATAAGATGACCGTAAAGTTAATGCATGCCATAATGTCGTATGTAGTGGGTAGAAGTGAAGCGCACGGATTTGGCACTTACCTCCAATACCAGGAGGGAAGCATGACCCCGTTGTGTCTCATAAAACACCAGTTTTGGGGAAGCAATTGTATCAGGTCTGTCAGAGGTAGGAGGGCAGGCACTTACATAAACTTGTTCAGCACATGCCTTTCTTACTAAAGTCTGAGCTCACAGGTGTATCCTCTGCCTAGAAAAGTGTCCGGCACAGAGGCCAGGCACGTGGTGAGTTGCAGCGGATCCTGTAGCTCGGCGAGCTCGGTCTGCATTGTCCCCTCCTTCTAGTTGTCTTCTTATCCTGCAGAGGATGTAGGCTGTGGTCCTGGATGCAAAATTGGTTTCACCTTTCAGAAATGCTTCTGAGAGATCCAGAGGGTAAAAGCGTGGAAATCATTTCAACTCTTCCTCCTTTTTTTTTCTTTTTCTTTTATTTATTTATTTATGATCATTATTATCATTATTGCTGTTTTGTGGTGACATGTGAGGGGTTTTGGCATTTGTGTTCTATTTCCCAGGTACTGAGAGGCAGTTGGGGTTGGGGCACAAGAATAAAGTGTGTGTGGGCTGAGCAGCTCCAGTCGTGACCCCTTTGGTACTGCCTCCCTCGGGGGAGGGTTCTTTCTGTGGGCATCTGGGAGTCATTCCTAGAAGCTTAGCCAACGATCTGCTCTTGCAGCCTCCCAGTGAATTTTGTAAGTACCTAATTCCCTGGGCTAAATCCTCCTCAAATCTCCTAAAGTGATTTCTGTTCTCTGCACTGTATCTTGACAATGATATTTGTTGAATATTGAATAAGTATAGCCAGACGAGTGTGAGGAATCTTATATTATCACATTAAAGGCTTTAGAAGTCCTGCAATAAAGAAACTTGATTAACTTGTGTTGTTTTTTTTTTTAAGATTTTTTTTTATTTATTCATTTGAGAGAGAGAGAGCACAAGCAGGAGTAGGGGCAGAGGGAGAGGGAGAAGCAGGCTCCCCACAGAGCAGGGGGAGCCTGACGTGAGACTCGATCCCAGGACCCTGAGATCATGACCTGAGCCAAAGGCAGATGCTTAACCATCTGAGCCACCCAGGTGCCCCCTTGGTTAACTTGTTTAACCCCACTTTTTCCCAACATATTTACCAGACCACTTTAAAAAGCGGATGGTATTTCATGGAACATCGCTTAGGGAAGCACTGAGCAATGCAATACAGTATCCATGAAATTAAAAGAAAACCAGTTGTCAATAAATGTTTAAAACCTATTCTAATATTTAGAAAAACTGAAAGATATACAAGAAAATAAACTATAAAATATTATTGAGAGAAGTTATGTAAGATCCAAATAAGTGGAAAGATAGGCCATGTTCATATCTTAGAAGACTCAATATTGTAAAGAAGTCAGTTCTCCCCAAACTGATATATAGATTCAGTGTAATCCCAGTCAAAATCCCAGCAGATTTTTTAAAAAATGATAATAAGTTGATTCTAAGTGTTTTGGGGAATGAAATGCAAAGGGATAGGAAAGCTAGGACAACCTTATAGAAGAACAGAGTTGGGGGCGCCTGGGTGGCTCAGTCAGTTAAGCTTCTGACTCTTGATTTCCACTCAGGTCATGATCTCAGGGTCCTGGGATTGAGCCCCGTATTGGGCTCCAGGCTCAATGGGGAGTCTGCTCGGGATTCTCTCCCTCCCTCTCCTCTTGCCCCTCCCCCTGTTCATGCTCACTCTCTCTCTCAATCTCTCTCTCTCTCTTTTAGGTGTATACCTTACAGAAATGCTTGCTTTGTGCACCAGAATAGCAGCATTATTCACTTAATAATCCCAAACTGGAAACAACCTAAATGAATATATTGTGATACAGACATATAATGGACTACTATACAATGAAAATTAACAACTAGGTTACTCATAACAACATGGATGAATTTTCCAGACATAATGAAAAATGGAAGAAACCAGACTAAAAGAATATATATTGTAGGATCTTGTTTATAGAAGGTCCCAAAACAGGTCAAACTGTGGTGTTAGAAAACAGGGTGAAAGGGGCGCCTGTGTGGCTCAGTAGTTAAGCGTCTGCCTTCGGCTCAGGTCATGATCCCAGGGTCCTGGGATCGAGCCCCACATCGGGCTCCCTGCTCCGCGGGAAGCCTGCTTCTCCCTCTCCCACTCCCCCTGCTTGCGTTCCCTCTCTCGCTGTGTCTCTCTCTGTCAAACAAATAAATAAAATCTTAAAAAAAAAAAAAAAACAGGGTAAAGGTTGCCTTTGGGGAAGACGATTGGATGTAGTGATGGGGAGAAGTCATGAGAGGACTTCTGAGATGCTGGTAAGCTATTTTTTTCATTTGCATGGTAGTCATAATTTGTGATAATTCAGCTGTACGCTTATGAATGGTATGCTTCTCTCTCTATGTGTTCTACCTCAATTTTAAAAGTTTATTTTTAAAAATCCCTGGTATGAAGACCTGGAAACTGTCTCCAGTGGGCCCCCATGAAGAGAACACTGTGTCCTTGACTGCAGGTCCGGGATAACTGGCTGTTTCTAACGGTGTCCCCGATGTGCGCTGAAGGCAGGATGCCAGGGGGAGAGTCTAAAAGCCTTTCCATGAGGGATTACCTAATTGTTTCCGGTACTTTGCTCTCTGCTGAACTAGCTCAATCCAAGGGTAAACAGAGTAGAGAAAAATGGATGGGCTGCCGATCCTGCAGGCAGTCCCGAAAACATGATGTCTCTCAACAGAATTTTTGCTGAGTGTTGAATGGGAGAGAAACGGGGATTATAGGCGTTGACAGGAACTCGGAGTACAGATACGTGCTGCTGCCAAAGAAGGACAGATCGAAATGTTTTCACAATTAAGGGAGTTGGGGAGACATTGGTGTCCCGGTGCGAAAGTCTAACAGATCAGGGTAGATAGAAGCCCTCCTCCCCATCAGAGAGAGTTGGGGACAAGGTGTACAGTACTCTATTTCATTGATCCTAAGATAGATTTATTTCTCCATATTTTAATATTTTTATTTTTATTTTTTTATTATGTTAGTCACCAATATTTTAATATTTAAAAAAAATTAGAAAGCGTTTTACAGTTGCTGTGCCGTAGTTAGTTGGTAGTGCTTTTTCTTTTTCTTTCAAAGTATGATGCGTCTCATCTTTGATGGTATCTCAGATTCAATTAAATAAGTCACTACCTTCAATGTTGCTCCTTCAAGCCTCAGTATCTCTAGCTACTTGGAGTCTGATAGTTCAAAATTTATTTTAAAAGTCTAAATTTTGCTTGGGGCCTTAGGGATCACTTACTTTAATACCCCCTGTCCCCTCCCCCATCCCTTCACATTTGCCTACTGGGGGCCAACCACAGAAGGCCTGCTTTGATGAATATATAAAATGACTTGTAGTAGATTACTAGTGGCTTATATTATAGGTAACTAGATTCCCGCAAACAGTCCGTCCCTCCCCAGTATTGTTTACACTGTAAATTTCCTTTGCCAATTCTTCCTTTCCAGATAAGGTTGAGGCAAAGAATCAGCATAACCAATCCCAATTCCTGGTCTAAATGATAGTTTCCTTGTATTTAATTATGTCAGTTCTACAGCTCCTGGAGTACTAGCACCCCGGCTCCAGGAAAAGTCTACAGATTGCAGTATGAAAGTGTAAAATAACACTTTGTCAGAGACTGGCTTGATGGAAGACAAAATGCCAAAAGTTTGGGGAAGAATCCTTTGTTTTTCTTTAGTTTAAAATTATTATTAAAATCCACAAACTTTTTCTTGTTTGTTATGATAGCTAGAGTTTGAATGTAAGGATAAATAATTTATACAGAGAATCACTGGGCAAAGCCTTGCATGAAAAAGGTTAACTGCTGCTATCCTTAATTGTAATTAAATGCCCTCGAGGTACTAGGTAGGGCCTGGGAGGCCTAAGCATAATATGAACTAACCTCCAGGCTTGTCTACCCATTACCCATTGCCCTTTTAGAGTCTCTACACCTTCCCCCCCCCCACCCCCACCCTCCACTTAGCACTGCTGGACGCTGGCAGACCCCAGACCTAACAAAATCCATTTCCTGTCACCACTTCATTGTAGGAAACAAATCACATCCATTAATTAGTATTAAGGTGTTAATAATTATAATGGTTTGACGCATTACCCTTCCTGAATGTATTTGCATAAAAAGTGTATTACACAATTGATACATTTGCATTGCCAAAAAATGGAAAATTCAGATAAGCAGAAAGAAAAAAAATAATTATCCCCAGAATCGTCAGGAAGAACCACTATTACAAATTTAGTTTCTAGTTCTCAAGCTCTTGTCTGTGCATGTATTAACATTTTGGGGAGACTTTAACATTTGAAGTAGGACTTTAACACCCCTTCCTTCCTCTCTCTCCCTTGCCCTAAACTTATCCAAGAAGGAGAAGTTCTACACGTACACGTAAAACCAGCTGTGGATAGTATTCCAGAACATGCCCCCATTCTCGAGAAATGCATGCCCTTACAGAGGTGGAGAGGTAGCAATTATCATTTATTTTTGGAAACTAGTTTCCGTAGATGCTTATGTTAACACAGATCAAGTTGACATCTTAAAATATTTGATTGGCCACCTCCCAGCTCTTCAAGGGAGGGATCAAGTGTGCTGAGCGTGCTCTGGTGTTATGTCCTACTTGTTCAATCCCTTCCCTTCCAGAAGCCTTCCCTCAGTCCCCTGAGAGTCAGAGGGAAGGACTCTGAATTCTTACAGCCCTTGTCTGTGTCACTTAAGTGGCCCTGGGTGGCCTTGTAGTGTTATTTTTGGTGTCCAGCATCACGACTCCCAGGGGCCTCAAGGCCACACTGAGTCCTAGAATCTTATACTGTCAAGGGGCCTTGGAGAGGTACAGTTGATACACAAGGAGGATCAGAGGGCTTAGCTAACTGCCCAAGGCCACACAGCATTTTAGTGAGGTAGGACCCAGTGTTCTTCCCTTTCCAGCAGTGTTGGACATATTCCCAGGAGCTTACAAGTTATGGAAGTTATTCAATTTTGTTCACTTTTTTATGATCTAAAAAAATTAGCCTAAGCACCTTTCTGATCCTCCGAGTCTATTCATTACACTTGAGTAGTCTCTCAATTTCATCATTTGACTTTGTATCTTGTATTGTCCTGTTAGTATTTTTCACTGGTTGGACCAAGTGATCAGGTGACAGCAGTTAACTTGTATAATGCAGTGGTTTTCCAGGGGGGAGGGGTGACAAAGTAGAGGACACGCTCTCAGGGGTCCCCACTTTTTCAGATTTGAGCAACACTACAGAATAGCATGGTACTTACTCCCCACAAATGTGTTTGTTGATGATGGCTTCTCATTTCTGATTCATGCTACTGTATTGACAGTAAAAAATTGGGGGCATTTTTTTCTTATTACATGTTGGGAATCGGACTGATTTTGGTATCTGGGGGGAGGATTAGTAAAGAACTGGAGGCAAGAAACGGATCTCACTGGTGTTCCCCTGAGCGCCCACAATTTAAACTGTCTCCATAAATTCAATGCCTGTCCCGAGATCAGACTACATTCATGCTCCCTGTAACAGTGCCATCTGGTGGCCCCAGGGTAATAGGACAGCAGTTGAGTGATCCAGGATTTTGAGGAGACCTTATTTTAGATCATAAAGCCCATGGCCAACACCCTTTCCCTGGGAGGCCCCCTCCTCCCATGACAACCTCCTCTCTCATCACTGCATACCCAGTTGGCACCTCTGGCCCAAGAACACTTCAGCGTCATCCCCACTTCCCCAGGGCACTCTCCGGCAGCTCCTGAGCAGTAGACAAGCTGTTGATAACTGCCTGGCTGGGAAGAAGTGAACTTACCTGTGGGGCCTTGTCAGCTGCTATTGGCCACGTTAGGCCAGGCCTGGCCTGGATTCTGGTGCTCGAGGCCCAGTGATTTACTGCCTTCCTGGGCAGCAGGTGGCCAGAGTATTTTTAGTTGCCCGGAGCCTTTAGAAGGTTTGGGTGGGGGTAGAAGGCAAAGGTGAGGTCTTGGCTCTTCCAAGGCTTAAGTTCAAAGCCTCCCACTTGTGGAGTCTCTTCCCTAACTTCCCATGGGCTTGCAGGCTCCTGGTATAGGGGTCTCCACTTTAGAAACCATGTACGTCTTCTTGCACCTCTTGGCCTTTTTCCTTTTCCTAGTCCGTGGCGAAGCATGAGCTGGAGACAGTGATACCTTTGGGGTGTCCGGGTTGTTTGGTATCTAGGAAAAGGACTGGGTGTTATTAACGCCCTGCATGCGCACTCATTCCATTTCAAAGCACTTTTCTGTTCATTGTATGATCAGATCCTCACAATGATCCCCTGAACTCTGCGGATGGTGATTATCATCTTCCTTCTACAGCAGAAGAAGCTGACAGAGAAAGACAAGCGATCACCCAAGGCCACAGGGAGTGCACGTGGTGGCACCTGAAGCTGGGCTGTCCTGGCTTGGCCACCAGCAGTGCTGAGTTAGAACCCACTTCTGCTGCTCACCAGTGTTGGGATTCGGGGAAAGATGCTGAACTCCTCTCCTTATCCAGAAACTAAGAATTGTGGCACTTGGCACATACAGTTGTGAGGATGGTTAATAAATCCTGGGATCAAGCCCTACGTCGGGCTCCCTGCTCAGCGGGGAGTCTGATTCGCCCTCTCCCTCTGCTCTTCTCCCTGCTTGTGCTCTTTCTCTCAAATAATCTTTAAAACACACACACACACACACACACACACAGTAAGTTGTTCTTATCCAAATAAAACCTCATGTGTTTATTTGGCTTTGCGTGTGTCCAGGGTCCAGGCCCTAAATACACCACATTGCCACTGCCCTCACAGGAAAGACCATCTCAGAACCAACTAATCAACACACCAGGGTGTTCAGGCCTGGAGCAGGACTGGCCAAAACCTGGGGCTTCTGAGCAGGCACATCAGAGAGAATAAGTATGCTCAGATGCTTTGTCAGTTGGACCCTCTGAGACCTGATTGGAGTTACCTGGTACAATTACTTGGTGATGTAAATGCTTTTGTGATTCCTTATTCTTACCATCCTTCTGTTTCTTTTTTTTTTTTTAAGATTTTTTATTTATTTATTTATTCATTTGAGAGAGAGAGAGCAAGCAAGAGCATGAGCAGGGGGAAGGGGCAGAGGGAGAAGCAGGCTCCCCGCCCAGCAGGGAGCCCGATGCAGGACTCGATCCCAGGACCCCGGGATCATGACCCGAGCTGAAGGCAGACGCCCGACCGACTGAGCCACCCAGGTGCCCCACCATCCTTCTGTTTCAAGAAAACATTCTACTTGTCCTTCAGGGAAGAGGGGTTTTGCACCAGCACCTGGATTGAATGGTATCAGCACCATGAGAGACCTGGAGAACCAGGAACAATGAAGTCACTGAGCCTCCAGCAGGGAGGGAGTTGGAGAGAGCTTCAGTTTTAAGTTGTCCACACATGCATTTTACCCAGAGCAGCTGAACTGGAACCCCTGGGCTTGTCCTCCCTGTGGCTGCCCCACCATCTCCGGAGCTAAGGCATGCCACTAGGAGCCTCAAGGTCTCCGGCTGGTGGAGAGGGGCTCCTGGAGGTTTGATCTTGGTCTTTCGAGGGACTGTCAATACACCATAGATCTGTGGGTCCACTGGGTTCCAGCCTCCCTGCTGGGTGCCTGGATACCTTTTAATTGGACCGTTCCCTGCTCTTTTTTGTTTAGTTAGCACTCCAGGATTCCTGGAGGGTGGGCAGAATCTGGCTCAAACCTCAGTTCATTTGCCTGTTGACCCTGAAACCTAAGTAGACCTAGCCAGTGCAGAGGGCCTTGACAGTGGTGGAGATGGTCCCCCCACGCAAGGAGCCAGGTCCTTTCCCTGTGAGTACCGGCCCCCAGTTGATGCCCAACCCCCATGCTGGAAAGTGATTGTTGTCCATAGCTCACCAGTTCAATGTCATGTTTTGTGTGGAGAGGGTTCCATGGTTGTGATCAGTCTTTCGGATTGGCTATTCCCATCATCATATTAAGGGCTCTGAGATATCCTCTAGTGGAAAAACCTGTTCAATGTCATTGAACCCAGCATTTCCCAAGCCTGTTGGACCATGGAGCCAATGTTCAAGTCAACAGCACTTCCCATCCTTCAGACTAGAGTTTCACAGAACCTACCTTGGGAAGCACCAGCCCAAACCATGCCACAGCCACCTCCTGAGAGCCGTCAGCTGCCTTGACTCATGGCCAGATCCTACCCCAGATGGCATAGGACACCAATCCCTCCCAAAAGTGAACCTGAGCTCATCACATCATGAGCCAGCCCCGCTTGGCCCATCTCGCCAGTCCTAATCCTACTCAGCCCTGGCTTTCTACCACATTCCGTTTTGTCTAGTAGCTGAGCCATCCTAGGGCAACAGGAGAGGAGAGAGGATTCTCCTGAGAATTCACATCTTCACTGTCCACCAGATTGACACCCAGAGGGCACTGTTCACCTTGAGGCTGGGATCCCATTGGACAGGGATCTCCTTGTTTTTCCTGCTTCCCTCCCTTCTGGTTCTTCATACTGTGCTCCCTGACATCTACTTAAAATGCCTTGGGCCTGGGAGGAGACTTTTATTAGGTGAGCAAATCCAGCACAACCTCATTCCTGATTCAGAAGACTAGCCCTGGCTATTCCAGCTGGCATTCTGAAAATGTATTATTCCGTTTCTTTTCTTAAATCCAAACTAGTTGTGAACCACAGCCCACGAGTGTACCTGTCCTTCCTCTCTGGTTTTCCACCTGTCCACAGCCCCAGACCCCCAAGCTTTGGGGGAGTCTCCCCCCACCTCCACCCCCCACCCCCACCCCAGGCAGCTCTGTTCCAAGAAAAGCTGACACTGCAGGACAGATGGGAATGCTTTGTTAGACGTGAGTGGTTAGGTGCCTGTGGGTTTTGCCCAACCAAGGTGCATTTCCCCCTCTGCTTCATGATGGTTTCTTCCTCTCCGCTTTGTGATCATCATACAGGAGTCTCTGCTTTGGATGCATTCTGGGATCTCTGGCTTCTAGAACCCATTGCCTGATCCTCACCCCTTACTAAAACCTGCTTGCAGCACACCGTCAATCAGTGTGTTCGCATTAGCTCAACTAAACATCGCCAAGATGGGAAAGAGTCTGGTGGCCAAGGACACCCTGAGAGCCCATGAAAGTGGAAAACCAAGGAATGTAAGAATTCCAACATGCACTTTCACACAACTTCACACAGGAAAATAGCTTGGGTCTTTAATCATTTATGAACTAAGGAAAAGAAGTTATAACTTCAGAAAGGTGTAGCAGATGGCAAAAGAGATTCTACCTTACCTAATCATATGCTTTATCACTTTATACTCAAGAGTCCAACACATATACAGTCACATCAAGGGAATATGCACCCCTGAGCGCTGAGGGGGACAGTGCAGTGAAAATGGCTACTTCTCAGACTCGTAGCTGGAATACCATCCCTGAGCATTATTTTATATACAGGAAATCTTTTTTTTTAAGATTTTGTTTATGTGAGAGAGAGAACATGAGCAGGGGGGAAGGGTAGAGGAAGAAGCAGACTCCCCGCTGAGCAGAAAGCCCCACCCGGGGCTCTTCCCAGGACCCCGGGATCATGACCTGAGCAGAAGGCAGACTCTCAACTGACTGAGCTACCCAGGCACCCCGATAGATGAAATCTTTTTTTTTTTTTTTAAGATTTTATTTATTTGACAGAGAGACGTTAAGAGAGAAAGCACAAGCAGGGGGAGTGGGAGAGGGAGAAGCAAACTCCCCGTGGAGCAGGGAGCCCGATGTGGGGCTCGATCCCAGCACCCTGGGATCACGACCTGAGCCGAAGGCAGTCGCTTAACGGACTGAGCCACCCAGGCGCCCCATGAAATCCTGATATAAAACAGTAGACAGGTAGCTTCCAACGTTCGGTGCCCGTGTTAGCTAATGTCAAGGGGAGGAAAAACCCACAAACATCAGTTCAGTGCAACGGGAAGCATTTGCCCTCAGAGCTTTGTGTCGTCTGGGATGAGGCTGATCTGCACTGGGCTCGGCTGGTCAACTCTGCTCAGTCTGCAGTGGCTGAGTGGCTGTGCTTCTCACTTCAGGTCTCTGGACTGCGTTGGTGGCTTGGCTCTACGAGTCTCTCATCGTCCTTAGCGGACTGGCCCAAGCTTGTTCTTCTGACCGCGCGGGCAGAAGCAGGAGGGGCGCCTGGGTGGCTCAGTTGGTTAAGCGACTGCTTTCGGCTCGGGTCATGATCCGGGAGTCCCGGGATGGAGTCCCACATCGGGCTCCCGGCTCAGCGGGGAGCCTGCTTCTCCCTCTGACCCTCTCCCCTCTCATGCTGTTTCTCTCTTTCTCTTTCTCTCAAATAAATAAATAAATAAAATCTTAAAAAAAAAAAAAAAAAGGCAGCAGGAGAGAGGAAGCCCCAGCGCGCGAGCACATGGCCAACCCCGGCCTGAGTCACATCTGCTCCCATCCCATTGGCCAAAGAGAGTCACGTGGCCACGCCACGCTCAACTCCCCCGGCAAGGGCCGTCCATCCCTGGTGAGGCCCCGACAGGGGAGTTGCGGGGGCGGGGAAAGGAGTGAGGAGCCAGGGCGATGGCACCATCGTGCTCACCTGCGGTACACAGGACAGAGCTAAAGACAGGGTTTCTTCTGTCAGTTGCTACAGCAGCAGCATTTTGTTGCAAAGATGCTCCAGGGAACCCGGCAGTCCTGGGAAACCCTTGAAGGTAAGTCAGAAAGAAAAAAAAAAAAAAAAAGGAAGGGGATAAAGACTTGTTCTTTAGTGGTGGTTTTTCACAGCAGCTCTCTGCCCGGAAGCTCCTCAAGATGCGCACAGGCTCCGTGAGCCCGAGAACAGGACGCCGCCCAGAGTGATCCCGAGGAGTGTGCAGGGAGCGGGCACACGGAAGGGCAGCGTGGCCACCAAAGAACTCTTCCATGGCTGAGGGTGGTGAACCTTTCTGACAAATGGGTGCCAAGGAAGCACCAAGGAAGGGAGAGCGCCCCGGGGGCCGGCCAGGTGAAGATCAGCCTTCCCCAAGAATCAGGGAGAGCAGGAAGGAATGGCAAATGGACGAGGCTGGAGCCTACAGGTAGTTGGCTTTCCATGCCTAAATTAACCGTGGAGTGAGCATGGTTACCCACGCTGTTTTGGTTGCTCTCAACTTATTTATTATTTGAAATGTAGTTTTTATTTTTATAAAAAGAATACAGATATCTGGCTTAAGAAGTGAAATAAAAGTAGAGGCTTATAATGAAAAACAGCGGTCTCCTGCCTCACTCCCTACTAACCCCTAATTCCTTCTCCCCAGAAACAACTGTTTTCGCTGTATCTTCTGATATTTTCCCTACTTCTTTCCCCCATGCTTCTGTTGCTGTTTCTTGATTTTTTTCAACTTCAGACACAACCTATTCTCTTCTTACCTAGGAAGGTGAGACTTGCACTCTCTTGCACTCTCCCCCAGTTTTCACCCCCACACATATATCCCTTCCCCCATATTCCCAATATAGACTTTTGGTTAAATGAGTATTTAGTGTGTACACTGTTATGAATATGAAAAAAAATTGTTCACAACTGGGCCATTATAGAACACTATGGTTACACTTCTTTTCAGTGCAACCTTTTGTTTCCCCAGGAGCTGATAATTGCCCTTCTTTGTGTTATTTCTTGCTTGGTTTTCTACATACTTATCAATAAGACAACCTAAACTGTCAAAACTGAAAACTTCACTGATAGAATCAAGCAGATAAGGTAAACTATTAGTTTCTTATGACAAAAGACGTAAGTGAGACATCCTTCTGGGAACGGTTGGTTCTCTTGCTCCCAGCTGTACGGGTAGCTCTTGTTCTGGAAACTCCTTTGCTCCCCTCTAGTGTTGAATTCCATATTGCCTGCATCCCCTGTCTTCATTTTGGTCTATCCTCTTGAGGGAGCACGACGACCAGTAGTCTCCTGATAAAAGGTGCACAAGTCCTTACTTGTCTGAAAATGTCATTATTCTATCTGCACGATTGATTGTTTAGGTTACAACAACAATTTTCCCTCAGAATGTTTTCTTACTTTTTTTCTAGACTTTCAGAAATGTTGCAAAAACATTAGCGTTCTATCTAATGCCTTTACCGAGCTTCCCCTGATGCTAACATGTAACATAGCCATTGCACAATGATCGAAACGAAGGCATTAATTTTGGTACACTAGTATTGACTGCATTATGGACTTTGGATTTCATCAGTTTTCCCGATCATCATTTTATGTTTCCAGGGTCCATTCCAGGATCCCATATTACATCTCATTGTGGAGTCTTCTTAGTATCTTTTTTTTTTTTTTTTAAGATTTTATTTATTTATTTGACAGAGAGAGACAGCGAGAGAGGGAACACAAGCAGAGGGAGTGGGAGAAGGAGAAGCAGGCTTCCCGCAGAACAAGAAGCCCGATGCGGGGCTCGATCCCAGGACCCTGGGATCATGACCTGAGCCAAAGGCAGACGCTTAACCGACTGAGCCACCCAGGCGCCCCTTCTTAGTATCTTCTAATCTGGAACAGTTCCTTAGTCTTACTTTGTCTTTCATGATCTTAACAGTTTTGAAGAATAGTGGTCAGGTATTTGGTAGAATGTCCCACAATTTAGATTTTCCTGATTTCTCATGATTAGACCAAGGTTCTGGATTTTTGGCAAGAATACCACAGAAGTGATGTGCCCTTCTTAGTGCATCTGATCAGGGGTGTGTGAAGGTGGTGTGACTTATTACTGATGGTGTTAATCTTGACCACTTGGCTATATGGTTTGTGCCAGTTTTCCCCACTGTGAGTTACTATTTTTTTCTCATAATTAATAAATATCCTGGTGGACATACTTTTTTAAAATTTTATTTTAATTCCAGTATAGTTAACATACATTGTAATGTTAGTTTCAGGTGCAAAATATAGTGATTCAGCACTTCCATACAACACCCAGTGCTCATCACAAGTGCATTCCTTAATCCCCATCACCTATTCCCCCCCTTCCCCCTCCCCCCTCCTCTCTGGTAACCATCAAGTTTGTTCTCTATAGTTAAGAGTCTGTTTCTTCGTTTGCCTCTCTCTCTTTTTTTTCCCTTTGCTTGTTTGTTTTGTTTCTTAAATTCCACATGAGTGAAGTCATATTGCATTTGTCTTTCTCTGACTGATTTATTTCACTTAGCATTCTACTCCCTAGATTCGTCCATGTTGCTGCAAATGGCAAGATTTCATTCATATTTATGACTGAATAATATTCCATTGTATATATATGCCACATCTTTTTTTTAGCCTTTTTCTTAATCTTTATTTTGCTGTATTAAAAATAGTTGAAAAGAATCTATGTTTCTTGTAAAATCATAGCATTTTGTTCTAAATACTGAGATAAAGTATTGGCTAAAATAATACCTGAGGCATATATAAATATTTTTTAAATGCTCAAGGAAAAATAAATAAACTGGAAACTGAGGCTGGGTGGCTCCGGT
This sequence comes from Halichoerus grypus, assembly GCF_964656455.1. NCBI lineage: Eukaryota > Metazoa > Chordata > Mammalia > Carnivora > Phocidae > Halichoerus > Halichoerus grypus. Next base: position 58,754,619 of record NC_135715.1, on the reverse strand, counting down.
CTGGCCCTCCACCCCCAGGTGTGCCCAGGGAGGGTAGCCCAAGGTTTAACCACTGCCATTTCAATTAGTGTTAAAAATTCCTTTTTTTTTAAACATTATATTACATTTTTAAAAAAATTTATGTCCATCACCCATTACCCCATCCCTCCACCCCTCTCCCCTCCAGCAACCCTCAGTTTGTTTCCTATGATTAAGAGTCTCTTATGGTTTATCTCCCTCTCTGATTTCGTCTTGTTTTATTTTTTCCTCTCTTCCCCTATGATCCTGTTTTGTTTCTCAAATGCCACATATGAGTGAAATCATATGGTATTTGTCTTTCTCAGATTGACTTATTTCACTTAGCATAAAACCCTCTAGTTCCATCCACACCGTTGCAAATGGCAAGATGTCATTTTTTTGATGGCTGAGTGGTATTCCAATGTATATATATACCACATCTTCTTTATCCATTCATCTGTCGATGGACATCTGGGCTCTTTCCATAGTTTGGCTATTGTGGACATTGCTTATGCCACATCTTCGTTATCCATTCATTTATGGATGGATATTTGGGCTGCTTCCATATCTTGGCTATTATAAATAATGCTTCAGTAAACATAGCAGTGCATGTATCCTTTTGAATTAATGCTTTCATATTTTTTGAGTAAACCCAGTACTGTGATTACTGGATCATATGGTAGTTCTATTTTTAATTTTTTGAGAAGCCTCTAGTGGACATACTTTAAGACAATGCAAATATCCTGTTTATCCTCAAACTTTCACCCACTAATTTTAGCCTCAATTGGTAAATCTTGCCTACAATTATTACTGTAATATTCTTAATGTTAATTTCTATTTTCCTCCTTTCTTCTACATTTGTTAATGTAATTCTTTTGTAAGGTAGAGCTGTCCCTTCTCCATTTATTTAGTGATTCATTTATTTATTTACATCAGCATGGATTCAAAGGTATTTATTTTTTTCTAGGGCCTATAGTCCAATTCATTGTTAAAATTGCTCTCAGAATTTTGAAGGCTTTGCTCCATTATCCTTTAGATTTTAGTATTGTCATTAAGATGTTTTAATGCTATTCTGATTCTTGCTCTGTTGTATGTGACCTATTTTTCTCTTTTAGGATGTTCTGAAATTTCCTAATATTGTGTTTTTGTGTTTATCTTTATAAAATGTATTTGTATTGGGCCCTCCAAAGACTGATCTTTCAAGCTAAAATTCATGTGTTCTGGGAAATGTTCATGTTTTATTTATCTTATAATTCATCCCCTTTCACTTTTTTTTTTATTTTTTTTACGATTTTATTTATTTATTTGACAGAGAGAGAGACATCGAAAGAGGGAACACAAGCAGGGGGAGTGGGAGAGGGAGAAGCAGGCTTCCCGCTGAGCAGGGAAGCCCCCGATGCGGGGCTCAATGCAGGGCTCGATCCCAGGACGCTGGGATCATGACCTGAGCCGAAGGCAGACGCTTAACAACTGAGCCACCCAGGCACCCCTATCCCTCTTCACTTATTTATTTATTTATTTATTTATTTTATTTTTTTATTTTTTAGAGCGAGTGAGAGCATGTGCAAGGGAGTGGGAAGAGGCAGAGGGAGGAGAGAGAGAATTTTTTTTTTTAATTTTTATTTATTTATTTGTCACAGAGAGAGAGCACAAGCGGGGGAGCGGCAGGCAGAGGGAGAGGGAGAAGCAAGCTCCCCACTGAGCAAGGAGCCCAATGCGGGACTCAATCCTAGGACCCTGGTATCATGACCTGAGCCAAAGGAGACACTTAACCAACTGAGCCACCCAGGTGTCCGGAGAGAGAGACTCTTAAGCAGGTTCCACACTCAGCACAGAGCCTGATGCAGGGCTTGATTTCACGACCCTGATGTCACGACCTGAGCCAAAACCAAGAGTCAGACACTTAACCCACTGAACCACCCAGGTGCCCAGGAGATTTTTGTTTCTACTTTATCTTCCAACTTTGTGTTCGATTTTCAGTGTAGATTTCCAAGAGCTCTTTCTTGTTTTCTAAATTTTTTTTATAGCAATCTTGCCTTATGAATCTTGCCTTATGGGTATGATATCTTCTCTTATTTCTAAGGATATTGATTGTTTAGGGGAAGTTTTCTTTTGTTTCCTGCACTGATCTCTTCTGAGTTAACTTTTTGTTTGTTTTTGTCTCTCTTTCATGTTGGAAGCTCTTTTTCAGATGTCCCATTATCCTTTATTGTCTGTTTACATTGGAGTAATGCATTGCACAGGATATGCACACTGTGCCAGACATTATCCATGGTCCCTGCAAAGGGGAAAGCAGATCTTTACAGTGGAGAGATCTAGCGGTCACTGCCTTTACCAAACTTCACTTCACCACTAGTGAGACAGCAGATGTTATCTCCTGATATGATGCAATATGAAGTAGAAAATCCATATGACTTGCCAAAAACATCTGATCTGAATCTATCCGTGCCTTTAGATCTAACTTCCAGTTGACAGGATTTACAAGAGATACAAGGACAAGTTAAATGATACCACAAGGAAACAATCAGGCAAATCAGTTGTGAGACCTGGTCTCTTCCAAAAGGGAAGGGGGACAAACAAAAGGAAGAGGACTGTTCTAGGGAGGAGAATAAAGATACATAATAACCAAATGCAATGGCATTCTAGGGACAATGAGGGAAATTTCAATATGGATTGAATATTAGACTGTATTAGAGAATTATTTAAAATTTTCTTAGGTGCAATCATGGATTATGTATAGATTTCGATTATGTATGATAATGACCTTCTACTGAAATATGTAGGGGTGAAATATCACAATGTCCACAGCTCATTTTCAAATGGTTCAGAGAAACAATATATGGACATATATTTATCTATATTTATTTATCTGTATTTATCTAAAGATAAAGCAAATATGTTAAGATGCTAATTATTGTACAACTTAAAAGGTAGGTATATGGGTGTTCATTATATTTCCAATGTTTCTATATGTTTACTTTTTCCATAATAAAAATGTAGGTGGAAAAAAGAGGAAGATACCAAAAAGCTGCTAGAAGCTTGTATGAGCCCTGGGTCTGTGGGCAGGGCTCATCAATCAGTGAGGCAACTGGTTCATGAGAGGACCTTCAGATGTCAGTGTTGACATCTTCTCTCCAACTGGTCAGAACTCCTACAGAGGAGCCCCCAGTTCCTGCCTGGGGAGTGCAAACCTCACTGCCAGCACGGGGGCTGAATGGGGAGGGTGTCTGCAGAGCCTCACCAGTCAGTTCACAAACTTTCACTGAATTCTCCTGTTTTCATAGCTGTCTCATCCTCAACTGGGTAATGCCTCCAGAGAATAAACCAGTGGTATCCTACCAGGGAGCCCTGGGGCAGTTGCCTGGCCTGAGTAAGATAGTGAAGGAATCTGAGGGTCTGTCTCTTCATACAGGCTTCCCACCAATTCTATTTTCATCCCCATTTTGAAGCTTCCTGATATTCCAAGTCTGGAGATCTCCCAGGGTTTGGTGCAGAAGGACTTGCTTATCACTGTGAGGCTACAGAGCATGGTCTCTGGGCCACACTTCTACAGATTCTGCTGTGTGACCTGGGACAAGTTATTTAACTTCTCTGTACTTCATCCCCAAAATCAGAGTACAAATTCTAGCGTTGTTGGGGTGTTATATGAGTCAATGTACCTTCAACACTTAGACCAGTACCTGGTACAGAGGATGTCCTCTAAGCTACACACACACACACACACACACCCAGCCCCCAGCCCCCAGCCAACTTAGGTTTCCACTTTATTTGGTCTATGAGATTACTTTCCATCTTCCATAATTTCATTGCTATCTCAAGCCTGCTACTCTCTCTTCTGCTTTCTTCGTCCATGTGGGGTTTGGCCTTTTTTTTTTTTCCTTTGCTGTCCCGCTAGTAAGGTTTGGGCAGATAGTTGAGTTACATGTATGTTGCATTTCCCAACCTTAAACCACAAGTCTCCACAACTTTCTTTCTCTGTCCCTCCTAATGACCCCCTTCAGGTAGTATATTCATCATATTCTAGCCCAAACTCACTGGAATGCTGCAGGTAGAGCCTGGGTAGTGAATGTCCAGGCTTCTCAGGTCTGAAACCAGCTCTTAATGTTGATCTAGAAAATGGCTGAGAAGTGCCCCAAGATGAACATGCTGGTTGAGCTCCTTTCTGAAATCGGAGTCATCATCACTGGCTGAGGGGAAGGAAGCGCTCGTGGCATGGCAGGCCACCCCCAAGCTTGTGTAAGAATCTTGTGACCCACAGCTGTGTCAGAACAAAACAACCAGCAGGCTTCTCACCCCCGCAGCCCAGAGCTCTTGATTCCTAGGGATCATCTGATCCCTAGAGAACTTAATCTTACCTTCAAAGTGGTAGAAGGGGGTACCTTTGCAAATGACTTACTTGAAGAGTTTGGAATGCTAATTTAGAGGAATGAATTCCCTCCCCAGGTAGGATTAGGCCCGTGGAATTCTGTGATCTTCACATCTTCTTCTGCCTGGGTCATGATGTTGTCCTTCTGCACCTGGAGAAGCCCCACTCCAAGTACAGGATACAACTGAGGAAAGAGTGGCTTTTCCAGTTAAAGACTGATCCTACCTTCTGGCTAGTTGACCCTTGTACTTTAGCACTCTCTACTGAGCAGAAATAAAAGAGCTTGGGCTGCTTGTTTTCCATTTGCCATTCCCCACCCCTGTCTACCCTGCTCTATGCCCTGGGAGGCCAACCTCTGATGGAGATAATGGGGGGTGGGAGGAAGGAGAGGCCAGATTATTCATTCCCTACTCACTCCCCATTCCAGAGGGGTGCTCCCCGGCTGGCCACTTAGCTCTCCACTCCCTGGCTCTAGGCCACTGTTTTCCAAGTGCCTGAGAAGGTGGCAGTCCAACATACCCAGACCTTCCCTCTTGGGCCTTATTTCTGCACACAGTAGGTCCCTGCTGTGTGGACAATGAGAGATAGGGGGCCCACATTCATATGGCCTTGAGCAAAGTTGTGAATTTCCAGCTCTTACATTTCTGGCGGTACTCCTTCCCTTTTTCAGCTGTTCTCAACTTTTAGCTTTGCGTTCTTAACAAAACCTCTCCTGAAAAGATATTGAGAATGCATTCACATTAAAGTGCAAATAACTAAACCATCCTTGCTGCCCTTCTTCTAGGGATATTTTCTTTTAAAAACTGAAGTCCAAGGAATGAACCTGTAAATGTAGAATTTCAAAGAGGAGTGGAATTTAATGTGGGCTTCAATTTCCAGTCTTCTGAAATCACTCCTAGCCATTCAACCTACTAGCCTTTGTAAGAGGAGGGTGCATTTAAATGTGGTGAAGAAAGCATAGTGTATAAACTTGTCCAATCACTATGTTGTACACCTGAAACTATTGTAAAATTTTAGGTCAACTATACTCAAATAATAATTAAAAAAATACACTGCATGGAGGAGATATTAATTCTAGGCTTACAGTACTTTTATTGAAAGTGCTTTGGGCTAGGAAAGGGCAGAGGAGAAGCACTAAAATAGAGCTGTCAGTAGAAATGGTAGGAAGGCGGATGGAGGCTAAGTGTCCAGAGTTTCAGAATTCGTAAGAGCTGTCTTGTGACTTCACTCCCACCCCCCTACCCTTTCACCAGCTATAACACCCTCTTTACTCCAGAACAAGTCTGGGTCTGGAAAATTCTAAGGCAGCAAAGAAAGCCTGGGCCCCCAGAACTCTGTGTTTCATATGCATTTTTAATGTACTGTAGCATGACTTCATAGTTGTCCCATACCAAAAGCTAGACTGTGTGTCGGAGGGCAGGGACGATGTGTCTCCTTCATCCTGTCGTTCGTGTACGTGGCTCGGTGTTTGGCACATAGTTGGTGCTCCAGAAACATAAGTTGACTAGATGGACACATTACCTCACTGAATTCTAATTTTCTAGATCAACATTAAGAGCTGGTTTCAGACCTGAGAAGCCTGGACATTCACTCCCCAGGCTCTACCTGCAGCATCCCAGTGAGTTTGGGCTAGAATATGATGAATATACTACCTGAAGGGGGTCATTAGGAGGGACACATTACCTCACTGAACTCTCACAAGAACTTTGTGAGGTACTCCCTATTATCATTCCCATTCTGTAGATGAGGGAGCTGGAGCTTTGTTAGGTTAAATAATTTGCCCAGGTTACCCAGCTGGTGAGGCAGAGCTGGTGTTCTAGTCAGTTCTGACCGACTTTAAGGCCAGGCTCCAAACCAGAGCACTTAACTGCATTTAGACAGCACCAGTTTGAGCAAAGGGTGGGGCTGCACCTCCGTCTTGATAGTGATACTCTCATGGAAGAATTTTCATAACCCTCAAAATCTCTGTATACATTTATTTATATCCTTTATATTTTCCCTCCAGGTTAAGCCAACATTTCATGCCATATGAAATTGAAGTTTGTGGAATTCAAAAAGGTAAATATAAATGGCAAAATGATAATGGTATCATGTTCATAATCTGGAGATAGTTTATAATCATGATGCCTCCTTTTATTTGAAGAAATGGAAATGCTTTTGTGAGAACTAATTTGTTTAGGTTTGTGATTTCATGCTTGAAGTAGGCTGCAAAAATATCCACATGGATATTTCCAGGTTCCAGGTTGCTGGTGGGGAGGAGGGGGTCAGGGGAGGGAGAAGGATTCATTATTAGGTCTTAGCTTGAAATCTGAGGCAGAACAAGGCCATTTTCTCATGGAAATTTTTTAAATACTTAGCTCTGTAGCTGTAGAGCCAAATCTCCTTGGGGGTGAATGTTGTCAGAGGAGTGGAAATCAAGACAATGAGGTAAAAATAAAAGACTCCTTTTTTTTTCCTTTCTAAAATTGTTTTGTTTTTCCTGAGCTGCTGCTTTTATGAGCCGTATGGGAAAGGGATACAGGGGTCATGCTTCACCACACCAAGAAATACGTCTCTCAGTAAGTTGGAAGCAGTCACAGGTTTCCATAATCTTGTGAGAGGAAAATGCCTTGGGTCATACTGAACTCATGTTCATCATTCCTAATTAGGAGTCCTTCAGAAACCTTCTAGGATGCATTCCAGTTGATTAGCCCTCACCAATATTATTTTGCTAATCATGGGTTCGACTAGAAGCTCACAGAGCCAAACCAATGGGAGCTGTTGGGGAACTAGAATTAAAAACAAATCTGCCAACCTCTCCACAAAGGTAGTAGAGAAGGAAGACAGTTTTCTTATTGAATAAGCTTTCAACCAGAATGTGATGTACGTCACAGGCCATCAGCTAGAGATTGCAAAGACAGAAAGGAGTCTCACCCTCTGATACAGCCAGGCAGACACAACCCATTACCTACCTAATAACCAGTCCTCAAGGGCGTGACAGCACCATTTGTCATACAAGGTTCATCCTAGATTTACCTGGTAATTGGGGTCACCATCTGTTAGCTAATTGGCTTCTCCTATCTTTATGACAGGAAGTAGTTTTGCAACGTGGAGTGAGGTACTTTGCCGAGTTAGGCTCCTGCCCTTCCACAGAGACTGGGAGGCAGGCCCTATCTCCCTAGATGTTGACATTTCAAAGGGATTGGTCCCAGGTCCTTGAGAAAGACATTCCTGAGTCCTAAAGCTGGCAACAGCTTTATTTAGCTTTTTAAAGGATTTACATACATTTCAAAGAGACAGAGGAAAGAACTTACAAGTTGTCTAAAGTTAATGCTCTAAGAAAAGGGATGCAGGGAGAAGTCTCTTCTTTTCAACAGGGACAATTAACTCTCCTATTTTGAATTTGTATTTGTCCTTACAGGCCAAGAGGTGGCAGCAAAGGTTGGCCTCTCCACCTCCTGTTCACCCAGGGACTCTCCCATCTCATCCCAGGCTCTGCAGAAAGAGGCACAGACTAAACAACTCATCATTCCTATTTGACTTCCATCTGTCTGAAGGCCGGGCCTGGGGCTTCTGGAAGGGAGGGCTCTGCCCCACCTTCCCTCCCCCCTCCCCCCCGCCCATTCTCCACTTATCCCGCTGAGTTGCATCATCTTGGTTCTGAGGAAAGTGCAAGTCTTCTGTGAGGGGACCTCACCACCCCACCTGAGGCTGGGTTGGGAATGCTTGAGGTGTTGATGTGTGTTCTAAATCCTTGAGGACAAGAAGGAAAGGCAAGGTCCTGGCTCACCCACGTGTGGGGCATGCGCGCCTGGTCCACTTGGAGGGACACAACTATCCCAGGCCTGCAGGAGGAGGTGCGTGTGTAGACCGGGGAGGACGGACAACTGAAAACCACAGCAGAACCAAGTCAAAACCAACCCCCGTGGTTCACTTTCACCAAGAGGATTGATTCTGACCAAGAGAGGAAGGAGAAAAATCTTTAAAATCCATGAGTCGGAAAGGGAGAAACTCAGCCTCATATTCAGATGGGTAATCAGCTCTCCAAACTGGAACAGTTCTCACTGTACACAGTGTTCACAGAAAAAAAGAACAGAGGCATTTTAATTTAAGAAGAAAACAGACACCTGCTGTCCTGCATTTATTGCCACATCCACTGGCGCACATTCCTGCTCCTTCACGCACTCTCGGGGATTAATGGGAGCTTGATGGATCTGAAAGGTGTGGGGGAATTGGAACAGGCAAAGTACCTCTCAGGTAAGGAGAGCACCATTTAAAAAATAAACCAGAAAGCACGATTTGTTTTTTCCTAAGGTTTCCTGTTTGTAGCTCTGTAATGTGTATATGTGTGTATATATATGTGTGTGTGTGTGAATATGTGTATGTATCTCTCTGAGCAGAAGAGCAGGAGGGAAACCCTTCCATCTGCCCCCTACCTCCCCCTTCCATGGCCTTGGAGGGCCCTGGCCTGCCTCAGGTGGGGAAGCAAGGGCTGAGGTTACCCTACTGAATACTGACTGCCCTACCCTTCAGTTGCCAGCAGCAAAGGGAGTGTGATTCCCACTTGCAAGGGCTAGCCTGGACCTACTGTCATTTTGCTTCCAGGCAGGCAAGGCTAGCTTCCCCGTGGCCTTCAGGGAAGGTTCTGAGAAAGGATGGTCTTAGCCTCCCTCCAGCACCACCAGTGTTAGGGTGAAGCAGAAGGAAGGATGGGAGCCCTGGAGTGGGCAAGGCGGGGCCCCTGCCTGGGCAGGAGAGCAACCTGGCCCTCCTCCCAGGCACTGGCTCTGGGCCCTGCGCGTGCTCTCACTGGCCACCTACCTCCAGGGCCTTGGCCTCCCCAGCGGCCCCTTGCCCTACCTCACTAGGTCCCCACTTAGCATTCCCTCTGCTACTTAGACTACAAGTCGGGTGGTTCTGAGCATGACATGTTCCACAAAGAGCACGTATGACTTTTTGCTGTTGTCTTCACTACAGAGGATGCATGAAGTACAGGTTCGTGCTGCCATTTTGGCTCTCGAGCTAATGAGCCTCTTGGAGTTCTCATTTGGGGATTTCACTCTGGACAGTTCAGAGGACCTGGGGACTCCCCACCATGACACCCAGTTCAATAGCTTTAAACAGTTATTCATTATTCACCCAGGTATTCAATGAGCAGCTCTCAGTACCTAATATCGTTATAGGCTTTGAAGAGGATCAAAGGATGTAAGGCATCCCCTGATCTCTAGGAACTTAGACCATCCTTGGAGAGACTATGTGCCCAGGTGTAGAACAGCCCCGATTCAGGCACTAACAAGTGGGCCAGCACCAGGAGAGTTCAGGAAGGGGATGAGCATGGGCTGAGGCATACGGGCAGAGCTTCCTGCAAGGTGGGATCTGAGAGCCTTAAAATCGTGGGCAAGATTCCAACGGGAAAATATCCTAAGCCTAAAAGACAGTAGGGGTTCAGGAGGCTTGCCTAAGGTGGTGTGACCCCAGAGGCCTGCCGCCACAGCTGGCATCACTCGGGTAACTACCGGACGGCCTGCTGACATGGAAGCGTGAAGAGCCGGAGCACGTGCACAGAGGGCATGGGAAATCCCAGGAAGGTGCTGGGGGGCCTTGCATCCCGTGGCATTCCCATACTCACACGAGGCAAACATCTCAGAAGCTGGGGAGGTAGAAGGCTGGCAGGCTGCCCTCGGACTCTGAGGCTCTCCAACCCCACCTTCTGTCCAGAGAGTTGTATATATAGTTCCCATTCCAGAACTCACCTGCTGGGTGATTCTGTGACTGATTTGGCATTCAATCCCTTCAAGCAGGGACCAGCAGGGAGTTCTGGTCAACACCAACTGAGCACTAATGGGCATGGTTCTTAGGATATTTTGTTTTGTTACCCTTCTTCCCAAATCTTATCCAAGGGGGGGATGATGAGAGGAGAGCTCCTGGGGCTTATTAAGAGCACATCTGCCTTCAAGGATTTGGGGCTGTCGTCACACACTACCTGCTGGTCCCCCTGTCCACTCTGTTTGGTCCAAACAAGGAGCACACTCTCAGAGCTGGACAAGATCTTGGTGCGTCCTGATGTTAGAAAAGAGACGGACAATTGTCAAGAGAAACGAACAGATGCCCACAGCATGATGGCTTCTGCGGTGACAGGATGTCTGTTTGCCCCATGGGTGGCAAGAGCGGGCATGTCAGTCAAAAGACATCCCGGTCACCTTCTACCCTGCCTCCCTGGTTTAGGACCCTCTCTCCACCCCAAGTCAGCTACCCAAGCCATCTTCCTAAGTACAGATCTCCCTGCCACATATCAAAACAGTTCAGGACATTCAGAAGGACAGTTCATAGCAGATGGACCCTTGCTTATTACAGAGGGATGGAAATGTTGGGTAAAGTATCACCAAAAAATTGCATTTTAATACATGCTGTCCTTAAACAAAGAAGGGACATCCTCAAGTGACAGAAATGAAGAGCAAAACCACAGTCAAAGCAGGTAAGTGTAAGCTGGGAGCCTGGAGCCCACGGAGATACTAGAGAAGCCAAGGTTAGGCTCTAGGGACTGGGCTAAGGTTATAACACCTGTATGGGAACAGGAGGTATGGCCTTAGGCTTGCTTGGAAGAGAGAAAATTTTGATTTGAGCTCAATAGAAAAGCAAGAGCATCAAAGAGATGCCCCTTCCTTAAAAAGGGGATTGGGAAATGGTATTCACTAGCTCAGGAAAGTATGAAGAAGTAAATGGTCTCTTTGGAACATGGGTGCAAAAAAAAAAGTCACCTGTCAGAAATTGAATCCCTAGGGCCTGTGCCATGAATGGGCACAGAACCCAAATCGATGCCACCTGTGAGGCCATGAGCCCCAAGCAGAGAAACTAACATAATGTTTGGTCTAAAACAGTTGAAACCTCCAGGAGCCTAGTCAACACTAATGTGAAACCACTCTGTGTAGAAACATTGTCACAATGCAGGGCACATGGGGGTCACACAGGAAAAACAAATCCTACCAAAGATGAGCTCATGATAAAAACTGACACATCAGCGGGGGAAAGGAGCCTGTGTGAGTGGGAACCAGCTGATGCACCCAGCAGGGTACTCAGTATTTCGGGGACTGCAGGTAATAGAACGATCTGAAAGAAGCTCTCAACACATCCATACCCAGTACTTCAAGACCAGAACCCACCAGTTCTGGCCCCGTCCCAAACATCCATACCCAGCACTTCAAGACCAGAACCCACCAGTTCTGGCCCCATCCCAACTTGTTCCTCCTGTGTCCACCTTCTCAGGTCATTCCAATCCCTCCTGTCACATACACTCAAAATCTTAACGCCATCTTCAACTTGTTCTTCTCTCAGCTTTTTCCCTCAAAAATGGCTTTTAATTTCTCCTCTCTCTTCCTCCCCTCTCCTCTGTTACTGCAAAGGGCGGCTAGCTGGTCTCCCTGCCTGCCCGACTCCAGTGTCCCCCTTCTTTTTATTCCACCCTACACAGCCACTAAATTATCCTCCTAAATGTTAAGTCCACTGGTTTCACTTCCCTGAGCCAAATCCAGATTACGAAAGTCCAAATTTTCCCCAGCTTGGACTTAAAGTTCTTTCCAGTTTTGTTTCCTATTATAATACAGCCCCCTCATCCACCCCTCACCCCACGCCGCTTACTTGTCCTTCCTTCACTCCCCCTCATACTTCCAAGCAGTCTCCTTCCTCTGACTCGACTGCTTCCCTCATCACATCAGCTGACTGAAGCTCAACCTTGGCTTAAACCTTCTAGAAACATGATGTTGTGGAAGAATACAGGCATCATTTGGGCTAGACCTACCAGGTTTCAAGTTCCAGATATGTCACTTAATAGTTCTGTGCCTCAAGCAAGTCAGAACCTCCCCCAGCCTCAGTTTCTAATTATGCAACATGAGAATGATACCTACTTTGCAGAATTGAGAGAATTTGAGATAACTATGGAAAGCACCGAGCACAGAACTTGACCCCAGTAAGTGCTCAATAAACAGTTGCTGAATTGAGCCTCTATCTGCTTTTTTTATGGGAGTTTTGTCCTACTGCTTCCCCAAGCAGAGCTCCATGAGGCCTGAGGCCTTGTCCAATCTGTCTGTGCATCTTTGTACTTTCCTGTGCCTGACACAGGAAAACCTATCTACTGACAAGTAGTGGAAAGAACGGAGCATGCCTAACCTGATGTTAGAAGGAAGAATTTGGGTAGAGGGACCTAGTGGATCTCAGATGTTGGAAGAGTGTTGAGGGCCCATTTATACCGTGTCACTCCAGAGAGGGGAGAACCACCATCCATAAGGAGGAAGGTTTTAGCCCAGAGTAGGAATAGCTAACATGTAGAGCTGTTTAACATGAGAGCAGGTGTCAAGTACGAGCTGCTTGCCATTAAAAAGCTCAGATTATAAAAAGTATTCCTCCGTTGGATGATAGGTAAGACCAGATCAGTGATTCTTAACTTCTGGGAGTTACAAAAGCCTTTGAAAGTCTGATAAAAGTTATGGATCTTCTTCCCCCGCCCCCCCCAAAAAAGGCTCAAAGCATAACGTTTTGCAAATAATTCTGCAAATAATTTCAGGAGCTTCATGGTTCCTAGGTAAAGATCACCTGAAAACCCTTGTAGGATGCTATGTTCAATTTTCTTTTTTACTGTTAATAATGAGAAAGAAGCATTTTTGTTACATGTATCTTCAAAATCCACACCTCCCATCTCAAGGGCCTGGCTCATAACTAAAAACTCAGTGCTGTTTGCCCAAATTCAATGCTCTACATATTTGTTGATTAAATGAATGAATAAATGAATGAAATATTTGATTAATCTGATCTTTAAGGAAAGATATGTGCTGTATGGAGAAAAGAGAAAGAAAAAAAGATAAAAATGAAGCATTTTAGAGAAAGACCAATACAAGATGATAAAAGGTGGAGAAGAGTTCATCAGGGTCAGAGAAAAGGATAAATTTTGGAAGGCTTTAACTCCCAGCCTCTTGCCCAGGGCCAAATGCCCGAGCGAACTTCTAAACCCAAGGTTCCGTGGGGCCAGAGTCACCTACTCCAATCTGCTAGCCCTGGCAGCTTGCACTCACAGTGATCGTGGCACATACCCAGGGGCACCAGAGAAAAATCACTCCTAAGATCGTGACCATGTCCAGATGATATTCTAATCTGATTTTGAAATCTCTTTCCCTCTGTAAATTTAGGTCTTAATTGTAATGCAACCATTCATTGTTCTAGTATTACAATTGCTCAGTTCACCCTTGGTAATGAGTTATCAAAGGAAGTATGTTGAGGCATTTTTTTTCCCCTTAGAGTATTATTATTCAAAGAATAGTTGGTTTTCAGCATAAACCCTCGTGACAATAAGCCCCAAGAAGAAAATATCCTGTCCAAGCACAGAAGGACATCTTGTTTGACAAACTGAGTTTCAGATTCTCAAGGACTAGCTGCTTCTTTCAGTTCGTATGGGCAGAGTCACGCTGCTCTGCCTGGATCCAGTCTTCTTGCTCTCCCCACTCCCCCGCTGCACCTGCGCTCACCTGGAGACACAGTGGCAGCGGGATTTCAGGAGCCTTCTCAAGCTCTGCAGGGCCTCGGGCAGCCCAGCGCCGGTGAGGGCACTGCAGGCCCGGAGCTCCCAGCTGCGGTCCTGGAATCTCTCCAGGCCCAGCCTGTCTCTGATCCAGAGCAGTGGCAGAGCATCGGGCGCCTCCTGCTTGTTGGCCAGCACCAAGAAAGGGACGCGGGCCATGTGTGGATCATTCAGGACTTCCACGAGCTCAGCCACCGCCTCGGGCAAGCGAGCTTCATCTGTGCTATCCAGCACATACACAAGGACATCCGTGCCTTCCAGGTAGTCCTTCCAGTTGGCCCTCAGCTGGGTCTGCCCCCCCACATCCCAGATGGTCAGAGACACATGCCCAGGGACTCTGAGAGGCTCCACGTTGAAACCAACAGTGGGCAGGGTCTCCACCAGCTGGTAGCCCTTCAGTTTGTACAGGAGCGTGGTCTTCCCAGCTGAGTCGAGGCCAATCATCACCACCTGGGCTTCTGCCTTGTGACCTCGGGAATTCACAGAACCCATGGTGGCTACTGCTAACCCCTAGGGGAGAAAGGCCAGGTGCACACATCAGCCATTCTTTTCGGGAGGAACACAAATCCACGCAGGCACACCGAAGAAGAGCCTCTCCTCCAAAAGCAGGAAGTGTCTTTACGATGTCAGGTTTCAAACACAGGCCTGGGCTCTGAAAGGGCCAGGAAGTAGGGCAAATGAGTCACCCCGAGCTGATCTATCTGGGAGGGAAGGGGGCTGCATCAGAGAAGAGGGTAGGGCTTCCTGGAAGACACCCAACGCGGGCTCACCTTCCTTGGTAGTTAAAGCAAAGAGGCAAAAGGAAGTTCCAGTTAGATATAACCCAGTTCAGTAGGAATGACCGAAAGATGTCTTCAGTTCTGGCTAGTCTGTGGCTTCCCGCCTCTATTTTCTTCCTATAAGCCTAACTCCCGAAGTGGAAGCTAGCTCCAGTTCAGTGCACCAAGTGAAGAGGACAGTCGGCTGCCTCTGGAGCTCCCCTCAGGACCAGCACTGCGTCCTGCAAACAGTGGTATTTCAAATACGGTTGCCTGGGGACACATTTACCAGTCACAGCCAAGTGGTTTCCTCCATTGCCTTATCAAGGTAAATTGCCTATAGAGCACGACTCACCTTTTTTTTTTTCATTTAGAAATGCCCAATTTCTAAAACCAAGCCCTGTTCCCGACCTAGGGGACACGTGGCTGGGACATCTCTCCCCCGGGGTGGGGGGGAGGCGGGAATATTGCGGTTGCCCCTGGAAGAAAGTAAGACAGGCGGCGTTCATTCCTCACGCGGGCGGGGAAGAGGGCAAGTAAAGTTACCTCGGTGTTACTAGGCTGCGGCCGAAAGCTCCTCCTCTGTGGCAGTCCGCTCGCCCGCAGCTGCTTTCCGCGCGGCAGTAGCGTCCCAAGAGCGAGAAGAGAAGGAACTGCAGGGGCTGCTGCCGGTTCCCCTTTTCCGCTTCCTTCCCCAGGTGGTCGGGGCGGGGCAGGCTCCACAGCCCCTCCCACGGCCCTGCGCGGCCCGAGCTGGGCTCCCGCGGCGGACGGGCCGCGCAGATGTCCCCAGCCCGGCGAAGCCTCGCACCAACCCCGTTTCTTAGCAACTCAGAACACATGCCTTGATGGTTTTTTGGTTTTTGGTTATTTTTTCTTCTGGAGCCTGGAGATTCTTTTGTTCGCTTGGACCCTACAGACTTTTAAAAACTGCCGAAGTATGATTAAAACCCTCTAAAAAATAGTAACTATGTTGAAGGTAAACGGTAAAAATTTAATAGTTGTGTCACTGTGGTGGAACTGCGCAGTTAAACTTACTGCTTAATTTTTTTTTCGGCCATGTCATCATGTTTTTCCCAGCAAACAATGATACCTCCAGAAAACATAATTTTTTAAAAATTATGGCCCATCAGAAGCCGTTGACTCTGCAGCTCTCTAATTGGCATCTGCAGCTGCAGTGATTTGGCTCTTGGAACCAGTCACATTTGTGAGGTGCTTTTTGCTTTCCCACGCACTATTTCATTAAAACGCCAAGAACCGGGCGCCTGGGTGGCTCAGTTGGTTAAGCGTCTGCCTTCGGCTCAGATAATGATCCCGGGGTCCTGGGATGGAGCCCCGTGTTGGGCTCCCTGCTCCGTGGGAAGCCTGCTTCTCCCTCTCCCACTCCCCCTGCTTGTGTTCCTTCTCTCGCTGTGTCTCTCTCTGTCAAATAAATAAATAAAATCTTTAAAAAAAATAAAAAAATAAAACGCCAAGAACCGAGATGGGGGTTATGACTCTCCCGTTTTACAAATAAAAAAAGAAACCACTTTTAAAGATTTTATTCATTTACTTGAGAAGAAAGAGAGCGAGCACAAGCAGGGGGAGCAGCAGAGGGAGAGGGAGAAGCAGGCTCCCTGGTGAGCAAGGAGCCTGCTGCAGGGGCTCCATCCCAGGACCCTGAGATCATGACCTGAGCCACAGCCTCTTTTTTTTATTTGTAAATAATTTGCTCAAGTAAATAATTTGCTCAAGATCTTGCTGGAATTTATTCATCTCTTGCTCTTTTAGCGTGTCTGCTAACTCACCTAGAAAGTGCTTTATAGAGAGCAAACATCCTGTTGTAATTGTCGTTGCTTTTCTTAGGCCAGGATATTTTAACAGGAGGGAGTGGTTAGGAAAACACAGAGTGTGTTATGTACACACACCACTGTGTTGTGTTGTTACTGTTGCTTAGTACTTCAGGGTCGTTTTGCAGCCAGCCTGGGCAGGTGGGACTTATAGCCAAGGATCGGCAGGGTGGGGGTCAGCAGATAGAAAAGTACTGAGAGAGAACATCAGGGGTCAGGGGAGATTCTGGCTAAACTGACCTCTAACAGGATTCTTGCTGAAGGCAGGCCAGGTGACCAGATGTCACCTGGGGGAAGGTAGGGGCTGAGGAATTCGATCAGATATTGAGGTGATTAGATATTAAGGGCAGGGCATTCTGGTTAACACATAGCAGGGTTCTTGCTAAAACAGGATTTTATGAGGAAGTGCACAGATGAGCCTAGAAGAAGGTTCGGGAGCCTGACTAAAGTTTAGCCGAGCAAAGAATCTTTGTCATTACCCCAGAGCAGTCTCCAAGCATTAAAGAACTGTCTGGAGGAGGGCTTGTCTGTCTAATCTGTGGGGCAGGGCAATCAGATCAAGCTGAGACTCAGTCCTGTCCAGCTGATGAATCCATGGGGATCCTGCCAGGATTTGATTTGCAGGAGGATTGGGATGGACAGAGGATAAGGACACAGAGGCCAAGGATAATGTGTGTCTGGGGCCTGGGAGCCAAGGGGGCAGTGTTGCTATCACTCTGATCCTGGTTCCTTCTGTGTGAGCCCTGGGGACGGGGGAGAGGTGGACAGGAGCTGAAGAAACCACTGACTTGAGAAGAAAGGTTGGAGTAGGTACTGTAAAGTTTAGTTCAGCTCGAATATCTTATAGGACAATATCTTATAGGACAATTTTTATTGACCAGCTGTAAGCATAGCTTTGTACAGTCTATCACATGACTTTTAATTTTTTTTTTAAGATTTTATTCATTTCCTTGAGAAGAAAGAGAGCGAGCACAAGCAGGGGGAGCAGCAGAGGGAGAGGGAGAAGCAGGCTCCCTGCTGAGCAAGGAGCCTGCCGCAGGGGCTCCATCCCAGGACCCTGAGATCATGACCTGAGCCACAGGCAGACGCTTAACCGACTGAGCCACCCAGGCTCCCCGATCACATGATTTTTTTAAGGAACTCTTCAAAATGCATCTGCATGCCATATGAATGGCAGCAGTCAGCATCATTCTTGTATGTGAAGACTAGGACATCGTGTATCAGAATTAGATACAGAATATATTGCAGACTCTTAAACTGTCTTTATTTTGCATTATAAATTGTATTTAGAATTATTACCACTTTGAGTGCCTTGTGTTTTACATTTACAGCACAGCTCATTTTCCAGAACTTTTCTATTTCTAGTTTCCATTTTATTGGTAACACCATCTCTTTTTTTGTTTTGGTTTGGTTTTTTGTTTTGTTTTGTTTTATCACCACCTCCTTATAACCAAATGAGGAACCTGGAAAAGTCGGGGCGGGGGTGGGGGGGGTGGGGGGGAGCGGATTTCCTTGCCTGCCTCTCTTTGCTCTGTCTCCTCCAAACAGAAATAGTATCTCTTTCTTTCTCTCTCAAAAACAAAACAGAACAAACCAAAAAACACAAGAGGAAAAGGAACTAGCAGTGGGTGATGTGCTTTCTGAAACAGCGAGCCAAAAAAGAGCTGAAGGATGTTAGCCCTGCACCGAAGCTTTGACTACCGACTAAGCTCTTAACAGCATTTGCAGGAGGTTTCTGGGCGCTAAGGGGGAAAAGCCAACAGTGGCCAGAGACTGTCTCCTGAAAATGTGCGGGGACGATGATGCGGAGGCAAGGGTGAGGAGCTCCCGCCGTGCCTCCGCAGGAGCCGGGGACGCGAGCTGCTGCTGTTTATCCTCCAAGGTTGTTTCAATATGCAAAGTAGGGCCTTGGCAGCCGCTGCTATTCAGTCAGCCAGGGCTCCTGAACTGGGTAGTGTATTTTTAGTTGGCAGTGGAAAAAAAAAAAAAAAAAAACTTGATTAGGAAGGAAGTTGGAAGGTCACTTCGTAGCTAGAAACTCAAATCTGCACTTGAGACTTCTTTACGTTTCCCAGATGAGTTCCTGTCACTCTGGGCAGCAAAGTGCTTCATTCAGTGCTTCGATTCTCTTCTTTTTATAAACAAAATTACATAAGTAATGATGAATATATTGTCTCTCATTTGAGTGTCAAACAATGTAAATGCCTACAGGACAAAATTCTTAGGTTCACTCTTTTTTTTTTTTTTTTTGAGAGGGAAGGAGAGAGAGAGAGGATGGGCAGAGAGAGAATCCCAAGCAGGCTCCATGCCCAAAGTAGAGTCCACCGCGGGGCTCGATCTCACAACCCTGAGATCATGACCTGAGCCTGAATCAAGAGTCAGATGCTTCACTGACTGAGCCACCCAGGTGCCCCTTAAGTTCACTCTTTTTTAAAAAAAATATTTTATTTATTTATTTTAGAGAGAAAGAGTGAGAGTGAGTGGGGGAAGGGCAGAGGGAGAGGGAGAGAGAGAATCTCAAGCAGACTCTGAGCTGAGCATAGAGCCCAAGACAGGGCTCAATCTCATCACCATGGCCTTATGACCTGAGCCAAAATCAAGAGTCAGATGCTTAATCGACTGAGCCACCCAGGTGACCTGAGTTCACCCTTTAAATCACTACTCCCCTCCTCTGAGGTTATCAGGATTAGTAGTTTGATGCACATTTGTGCAGTGATCTTTCTATATATACTTATATGTTTTGAAGCACACACATCTATTTTACTGTTTGTTTTTTGTTTGCGTCTTTTAAACGTAATTGTGATGTCTGTAGCTTATCACATTGAACGTTTATGAGATCTTTCCACATTAGTATATATACTAAATCAGATGCACTTACCGTTTTGTTTTTTTTTAAGATTTTATTAAATAATGAGAAGGCCACAAGAAAATACAAGAAGCATAATGCTAAAATATTCATAGATGAAATTACATGATTCTGAGATTTGCTTATAAATAATCTAGCAATGGAGAAGTAGTAGCTCGGGATATAATATAACAAGATTGGCCCTGAATTGACAGTTGTCAAAGCCAGGTAGACAGGGGTGTATTATATTAGTCTCTCCATTTTGCATACCTTTGAAATTTTCTGTAGTAAAATATGAAAAGCATATATAAGAGCCATATTCCAGTTTACCAAATGTCTGATTCCGCTACAGCTCACAGGCCTCTGGGCGTCCTACGACTTGTCACACTCCACATTTTCTCTGTAAGAACTCAAAAGTTGCCTTCTCCGGAATCTGCCATGACCCTAGCTGGTGTGGTTTGTCCCTGCTTTACCCTTACTACACTTCGTATATATACAAACACACGCTACAACAGTCACACTCACACACATACTCCCACACTAAGGGAATTATCTTATTAAGTTGAGATTTTAAAGACATAGCAGTCATCGATTGAGCCCCTAATCTGTATCATACACCATGTCTACATTTGTTTCGTTACTCCTCTCAACAGCTTTGGGAGGTAAGACTTTTTTGGTCCCCTTTTATAGATATAGAAACTGAGGCTACAAAAGATTAAGTAATTTGCCCCAGCCTAGTTTTTTTTTCTTTTTTATTCTCAATTTTCTATCACTTTGTCAACTATTTTTTAGATAAATACATGTAAAAAGTGATCAATACAAACACTGAGAAGCAAGCACAAATCTTACTGAGAAGGAACATTGCTGTTATTAGATGGAGATAAACTGAAGAGTGTCTCTGGGTCATCGTCTGAATTTGGCTTCCTTGGGAGTTTTACAAGAGTCCGTCCTGGGGCAGTCAGTGTGCAAGGCCATGAAAGCGTCTTAGGAAGCATAGGGCTTCCCATAGTTGGGGCAGCAGGCAGGCCTTTCCAGCAGGCCCAGTACTGGCTATCCAGTGGGAACATGGCCAGTAGGAATGGACCGCTCTGTATATTCTACGTCAAAGCCCACTTTCAGGGGCACCTGGGTGGCTCAGTCAGTTAAGCGTCTGCTTTCAGCTCAGGTCATGATCCCAGGGGTCTGGGATCAAGTCCTGCATCGGGCTCCCTGCTCAGTGGACAGCCTGCTTCTCCATCTGCCTGCCACTTCCCCTACTTGTGCTCTCTCTCTGACAAATAAATAAATAACATCTTTAAAAAAAAACAAAAACAAAGCCCACTTTCAGCTCTCAGGAATGAGCAAATCCGAATACTTCTTGGGGTGAGGGGAGTATGGTCAGGTGGTCCTGTCTGTAGGGCATGGAGAGGAGAGGAGAAAACTCGTTACCACATGATCAAGGCCTGCCAAATACAGATAAGAATTCGAGCCAGGCTTGCCTGGGAATTTTTTCTTCCAGGTAAAGAGAATATAATGACTGCAGATAGTTTGGTGATAACAGTCTTTATTGTGTCTATGTCTTAAGTCATACTACTTCAACTTGAACTAGTTGTTCTCTATATCATATGCACATCTTCTTTGAGATTCCCTTGACATCTGTCCCATGTTGGATCTTCTGCTTTTATGTCCCAGATTTTCCCCTTTCTTGGTTCGCTTGGTTGTTTTGGTGGAACACACCTTCAGTAGCCTCTCAGATGCGTGGGAGGTAAGTTTTTAGACCTTGAATCTCTGAAAATGTCTTTTTTTTTTTTAACTCTAACGATTTATTAATAGTTGTCTGGATATGAGATTCTAGGATGGAAATCACTTCCCTTCGGGACTTAGAAGGCGTTGCTTCATTGTGTTGTGGCTTCCACTGCTGCTGTTGAGACTCTAAAACCAGATTGGCTCTTGATCCATCGTTTGTGACTTGTATTCTCTCTGGAAGCTTATAAACTCTTCACTCTTCACTGTGTTCCAAGAATTCTGAAATTTCAACTAAATTGTCATGTTGTGAAAGTTTGTGTGCTTTTAATTTTTTCCCTTTTCTTACTTTTTTATTCTTTCCTTTTATTATAATTTTTAATTTTGTTTTGTTTTGTTTTGTATGAAAGAGATGTTAAAAAGATTTTTAAACCAAAAGGTTTTAAAGCCTTTTTACTTGGTATGAGCCTATTTTCATCCATTATGCTAGAAACTTAGCGGGCCCTTTCCTCTGCCTCTTACTGCTAGAAGTAAGTTACTTTCAATTTTGGGACATCTTGAAATTTCCCCTCCAATTTTTATGTTCCTTCTTTTTGGAATTCCTATTATTTGGTTGCTGAACTTTGACTTATTCTTTAATTTAAAAAAATTAGTTTCTGGGGTGCCTGGGTGGCTCAGTCAGTTAAGCGTCCGACTCTTCATTTTGGCTCAGGCCATGATCTCAGGGTTGTGAGCTTGAGCCCTGCATCGGGCTCCACGCTCAGTAGGGAGTCTGCTTGAGATTCTCTCTCTCTCCCTCTGCCTCTGCCCCTCCCCACCAATCTCTCTCCCTCTCTCTCTTTTTTTTTTTTTTTAAGATTTTATATTATTATTCATTTGACAGAGAGAGAGAGAGCTGGAGAGCACAAGCAGGGGAAGAGGCAGAGGGAGAGAGAGAAGCAGGTTCTCCACTGAGCAGGGAGCCCACTGTGGAGCTCCATCCCAGAGCCTTGGGATCATGATCCGAGCTGAAGACAGATGCCCAGCTGACTGAGCCACCCAGGCGCCCCTCTCTCCCTCTAAATAAGTAAGTAAGTAAGTAAATAAATAAATAAATAAATAAATAAACAAATAAATAAAATCTTTAAAATATATATATTTTTTTCTTTCCCATCTCATACCTTTACCTTTTCACTCTACTTTCTGGGAGATTTCTTCAACATTATCTTTCAGTCCTTCCATTTTGTTCATTGCATCTATGATATCTCTGCCCCGCCGCCAACAGCTCTTTTTTTGTTCTCCGAATCTCTCTGAGTTTCCATGGAACCAGGGAGAATGGCTATAGGAGACCCCAAAGTAGAGGACATGTGGTAACAACCAGAGGGTTCATGTTCTATTTTCTGAGTTACTGAAGTCTGCCTCCTTCAAGGTAACATAGAGTCTGTTTCCCAGCATGGAGCCTGCCAGCCTGCTTCTACCTAAATCCTATTTACCATCTTGGGACAGAATGCTATTAGATCATTGTGTGCCATGAGTACACTGGGAAGAGATGAAGGAGCACAGAACATTCACCAACATAGATCACAGGGTGGGCTACAAGTCTCAATAATTACAAAAGAATTGAAATCACACAATATATTCTTTTGTGTGACCAAAGTGGAATTAAGGTAGGAATAAATACTGGAAAGATACCTGGAAAACCCCCAAATTTTTGGAAATTGAATAACCTACTTCTAAATAGCCCAAAAGTCAAAGAAGAAATTGCAATGGAAATTAGAAATTATTTTGAGCTGAATAAAAGTGAAAATACAACATACCAAAATTTGTGAGTTACAGCAAAACCACTGGGAAATTTATACACTTAAATGCTTATATTACAAAAGAAGAAAGATGTAAAATCAATTACCTGAGAGAAAAAAAGAAAAGCAAACTAAATGCAAAATAAGAAATAAAATAATCAAAATAAGAATGAAAATCAATAGAAAAAATGGAGGAAATGGATACAGACAAAAGATTCTTTGAAAAAATTAATAAAATCAACTAACTGCTGATAAGGCTGATTAAGAAGAAAAGAAAATCATGAAGAATAAAAAAGGGACATCACTATCAATTTTAGACCAAAAAAAAAAAAAAAAAACTGACAAGGAAGATATTATGGGCAGTCTTATGCCAAGAAAACCAATAGCTTAGATGAATACTATTTGTTGAATAAGCTATCTTTTTTCTTGGCTAACTTGAAATATCACCTTTATTGGGGCGCCTGGGTGGCTCAGTCAGTTAAGCATCTGACTCTTGATTTTGGCTCTGGTCATGATCTCGGGGTTGTGAGATTGAGCCCCGTGTCAGGCTCTGCACTGAGGATTCTCTCCCTCTCTGCCCGTCCCCCCTCCCTCCCTCTAAAAAAAAAAAAAAAGAAAAGAAACAAAGAAATATCACCTTTATTGTACACGAATTCACATACTGACACATAGTTATGAGTTTGGATGCTTTTATATATCACATTGCGTTACTCTATTTGCTCTAAGAGCAAGTGTTGCAGTAAACCAGTGGGAAGTTGCATCAACTTTTCTATTTACTTACTTACTTACTTACTTATTTATTTAATGGACAGAGAGAGAGAGACAGCAAGAAAGGGAACACAAGCAGGGGGAGTGGGAGAGGGAGAAGCAGGCTCTCCACTGAGCAGGCAGCCCAACGCAGGGCTCGATCCCAGGACCCCAGGATCATGACCTGAGCCTAAGGCAGTCGCTTAACCAACTGAGCCACCCAGGCGCCCTGCATTAACTTCTCTGACCCAGCCTCAAAGGGCCACTCCTGCTGCATTTTATTGGTTACAAGCAAATTTTAAGCCCACTTAGATTCCAAAGGAGGACACCTAGACTCCATCTCTCAGTGGGAGGGTGACCAAAGAATATGTGGCCATTAAAAAAAAAAAATCCATGCTGTCTTTAGTGGTAATGCTTCTAAAGTTGTCAATAAGTATAATATTTCTGTAGGTTTTGGATAAATATCCTTTATAAATTTGAGGACCTCTCTGATTAGATCATGAAGAAATAGAAACAGCAGTTGTCATTTGTTTTTCTCACAGACAAGTAGTAAAATTCATGGAGAATAGGTTCTCTTTTCTTTTTTTTTAAGTGTTTTGACATACAATGTTATATTAGTTTAAGGTGTATAACATAGTGATTTGACACTTCTGTACACAACTCGCTGCTCACCATGAATAGTGTAGTCACCATACAACATTATTACAATATTATTGGTTATATTCTTCATGCTGTACTTTTCATCTCCATGACATACTTATTTTTAAAAGTTTGTACCTTTTAATCCTTTTTATCTATTTTACCCATCCCTCCACCGATCTCCCCTCTGGCAACTACCTCTAAGTTTGTTCTCTGAATTTAAGAGTCTGCTTTTTCTTTGTTCATTTATTTTGTCTCTTAAATTCTACGTATAAGTAAAATCATATGGTATTTATCTTTCTCTGTCTTACGTATTTCACTTAGGGAAATATTCTCTAGATCCATCCATGTTGTCTTAAATGGTAAGATCTCATTTTCTTTTATGGCTGAGTAATGTTCGTGAAGAGTAGTTTTTAAGGGTAAACTTATATTGCCAGATTTGTGAAATCTGGCCACACGGGTGAAATTTACTACACAATACCAAATACTATTTAGATTCTAAACTTTGGATATTAAAGCTTTGGCATATTTTACAACATCAGTGAGACAGTATTCTTTGTGAATTGTTATTTGACTGATAGTTTCTGGCAATACCTAGCACATACAGCAAAGAGATTCATAGAGAAAAGAGTGGTTTGTTTTTTAAAACGTGAACATTTTCTTATAGAAACTGTACATTTATTTTTCACACAAAGGAGTATGAATAGGGAATGTCAACAATGGTGAGCTAAACAACACATTTAATTTCAAGAAAACTTCAAATCCCACTATAGAATCCTGCTGAGCTAGATTAAATTAGACTACATGGTGAACTCTTTAAGCAAAACTAAGGTGGGGGCACCTGGGTGGCTCAGTCGGTTAAGCGACTGCCTTCGGCTCAGGTCATGATCCCAGTGTCCTGGGATCGAGTCCCGCATCTGGCTCCCTGCTCAGCACGGAGTCTGCTTCTCCCTCTCCCTCTGCCCCTCCAACTGCCTGTGCTGTTTCTCTGTCTCTAAACAAACCAACCAACCTGAGTGGCCTTGTTCCTAAGCCCACATTTATCACTTCATTGATAAGGGCCGATCTGGAACATTTAGGCCAAAGAGAAAAATGACAAGAACTAGAATATATGCCTCAATCTCTAAGCTGATTTAGGTCATCTGTGGGAGAAATTTCCAGCGTCCCCTGCACCAATTTTAGCTGGCTGTAGTGATAAGAAGGAGATCGATGGCTGCTCTAGAGGGAAGGCAGAGAACTCCCCCAAAGAATAGATATTTACACAATATAGAATGATTATGTGTATACTTTTGGCCTCTAAAAAATACAGCCAAAGTGGTGTTCTTCACCTTGGTATATACCCATGCTTGGGAAAGATGAGGAGGCTGGGGGAGGTGAAGAGGTGAGGAGAAATCTGAAGTGTAAAGGAGCTTGGATTTCCATTGGCACCTCCTTTTTCCCCTAGAGAGATACTGACATAATCATAGGAGTAAATGAATGTTCCCATCTCAATGAACTCATTAGATGGGAATGATACATTTACACACCAGTGTATGAGCTTATCCTCATGAACCTTCCATCCAAAAGAGGGAAGCAGAAAAAAGAAAGAAAAAAAGGATTCTAAGGGCTTTTAATTTATTCTCAAACATTAAAAAAAAAACTTCTATTCCTTTTAATTGCTTTCCCTAGTTATATGTGAAATGGGTATTTCAGAGTTTGCAGTGGTAGGAAAAAAAAATAATAGGACTGAAGAAAAGGAGAGACATTTAAAAATTGCATCATTTGTAACCAAGTGTTAGAATAAGCAGAAATACCAGATTTCCATTTAGCTACCTGCTAGATCTATTGCCTTTTAAACAATTTTAGATGTTATTCCTGTTTTGCTAAATCCAGGGAAGGACCAGGAAATATCTGCCTGGCATGTTATAACATAGTAAGTTTATGTAATGTTAAAACTCTAGGAAATGTTGAACCCTATATAAATTCTGACTCCATTTTCATATGGCTGTTTTATTCATATTTGAATAGCCCTTACGTTCCTATTGCACAATTGGGAAATCTGCCTTCTCATCTGGCTCACTGATTAACTTTTGAGTGGACGGAGATAAATCCTACTAATTGCTGAGTTTGTTCCCTTGTTTGTGAAGCACTGAAGTAATCCTCCGGCAAATGTACCTGGGCCACATCTTAAAAGTTGGTCACCCCGTAACAGGTTTGGAAATATTGCAATAATTTTAGAATTGGATGAAGGAATGCATCTTGAAATTTTTTTAAAAACCTATATAATTTAAATTTGGTGTGAATTTCTTATCAGGCAGCATCACATCTAGGTTGGTTAGTAAATAAACTAGAAGCAAAGTAAAAGGGAAGAAGACATTTAACAGACTCTAGGTTTGGGCCCACGCCACACGGTGGCAGGCTTACTCTGTTGTGCTCCCTCTTCAGGACCAAAAGAACCAAAAATAGAAACGGGGGTGGGGGCGGGGGGAACAAACTTATGAGAAACACATATTAACGCTTGGATTTAACTACCTTAAGCCACATATTTTAGGAAGGTAATGTTTAGAAAAGATGACATAAGTTAGTAGTTTGTCAAGATCGTATGTTCAGGGATGCCTGGGTGGCTCAGTCGGTTAAGTATCTGCCTTCAGCTCGGGTCATGATCCCAGGGTCCTGGGATGGAGTCCCCTATCTCCCACTGTGATCCTCCTCGCTCTTTCCGCTTCTGCAGGTTTCTCATGGAAGCCACTTATTAAAGATGGCAGAACCACAACATGGAAGAAAACTTGGTCCTCGAATCACGTCTTGGAGGAGAGCTTTGTGCCTGTGAGGAATCATCATTTTGGATGTTCCATGAGTGAGAAATAAACTTCTATTTTGTTAAGACACTGAGGTTCTGGGGCTTATCTATTATGACAGATAGCATTAACTAAAATCGCATGTAGAGTCCTTAGTACGATACCTGACACAATACCCACTTAATAAATGTTAGATGTTAAAATCATGACTCTAAATATAAACCAGGAGGTGCCTCGGTGGCTCAGTCGGTTGAATGTTCCACTCTTGGTTTTGGCTCAGGTCATGATCTCAGGGTCGTAGAATCAAGACCCATGGAGTCTGCTTGTCCCTCTCCCTCTGCTCCTCTCTCTCTCTCTCATAAATAAATAAATAAAATATTTTTTAAGTAAATAAATATGGGGCACCTGGGTGGCTCAGTCAGTTAAGTGTCTGCCTTTGGCTCAGGTCATGATCTCAGGGTCCTGGGATCGAGCCCCGCATCGGGCTCCCTGCTCAGCAGGGATCTTGCTTCTCCCTCTCCCTCTGCTCCTCCCCCCCACTCATGCTCTCTCTCTCAAATAAATAAATAAATAAATAAAATTAAATAAATACAAACCAAGAGCCTAAAACTCTGAACTTCAAACAGCAATATATGGAGATTCTTCTGCAGTATACGAGATCTGGTTTTTTTTTTTAACCTGGAGAAAGTCTAGCAAATAAAGTTGTGTGGGGAAGCAGTAAAAAGCTGAGCTATTCGTGTATGGAATTTGGAGAAAGTCATGATCAATATTTTGTATTTATATTTGCTACTTTTTTGGAAAAAATTAACAGAATGTAAAAGAAAGAAAATCAAATAAAAAATTCATGTTGGTACCATCTTTAAAATAATATTTAAAATTTTTCTTTCTTGTGATGACATTAGTGTTATGATTCAATTATTTCTCTCAGTATTTCACGCAATGCTTACCCTTTTTTCTTAAAAATGTCTTCTTTCTTGGCTCCAACACTTTTTGATTTTTAGTGCTTTTATTTATTTTTGTATTTTTAAGATTTTATTTTTAGGTGATCGCCACACCCAACGTGGGGCTCAAACTCACAAACACAAGATCAAGGGTTGCACGCTCTACCAGCTAGCCTGCCAGGTGCACCTTTGGTGCTTTTATTAATGCCTATTCTCAGTTTTCTCACTTAAAACCCAGATCAAATTTCACGTATTCAGTCAAAGCCTTCCAGGATATCCTGGTTGGAAGGGATCCCACTTGCACTCAACTGTCAAATTTTAAGAAAGATTTATTTATTTATTTGAGAGAGAGAGCAAGTACAAGCATGGGGTAGGAGAGGGGCAGAGGGAGAGAGAGAGAGAGAATCTTAAGCAGACTCCTTGCTGAGCATGGAGTTGGGCTCAATCTCAGGACCCTGAGATCATGATCTGAGCCAAACTCAAGAGTTGGATGCTTAAAGGACTGAGGCACTCATGCGCCCCTGAACTGTAACATTTATACAATCCAAGGCTCTTACCATTTGCTGTCTTCTGTGCTAGAGTTTATTTTCAGGTGGGTTTATATAGCTTGCTTCTTCCTAATCAGACGGCAAGCTATTTGGTGACAGGGACCACGCTTTTTTGATTTTCCATTGCCTACAGAAAATAGAGTCTGTGCAAACAATTATTGATAATCAACTCATTGGTTTGAAAGCTCCAGGTTTATGAGATTTCCTATCACATTTTAATATCTATCTTTCAAAGAGTTTTATGAGAATAAAGAAGAATAGCTCTCATAAAGTTTTCTTCAGAGATAAATAATAATTTATAGTTGGGGGACAATAGTGGGAAAGGTGGTATTTCAATGGTCAGTGGTTTGGGTTAGAGGAAATTTACAAAGAATAAATTAGTGCCTGATGTTCCATACTGAAATGAGGACAATTTTATATGTATTATTAGCTAAACTTATTTTCATTTTTTTTTTGGTCCTGCATCCTGTTTTTAAGAAAAAAATTTTTTTTGTTGGGGGGATGCTTGGGTGGCTCAGTCAGTTAAGCGTCTGCCTTCGGCTCGGGTCATGATCCCAGGGTCCTGGGATCGAGTCCCACATCGGGCTCCTTGCTTAGCAAGGAGCCTGCTTCTCCCTCTGCCTGCCACTTCCCTTGCTTGTGCTCTCTCTCTCTGACAAATAAATAAATAAAATATTAAAAAAAAAATTTTTTTAAGTAGGCTCCACGCCCAGCATGGAGCCCAACATGGGGCTTGAACTCATGACCCTGAGATCAAGACCTGAGCTGAGATCACCAGGCACCCTCCTAACTATTTACTTTTTTTTCTTTTTTTTTTTAAAGATTTTATTTATTTATTTGACAGAGAGAGACACAGCGAGAGAGGGAACACAAGCAGGGGGAGTGGGAGAGGGAGAAGTAGGCTTCCCGCTGAGCAGGGAGCCCAATGTGGGGCTCAATCCCAGGACCCAGGGACCATGACCTGAGCAGAAGGCAGACTGAGCCACCCAGGCGCCCCCTAACTATTTACTTTTTAAATTTCTTTCTGTTTGCATATTTGCTTAAGATGTTTACCTTAAAAATATTAAAAGTTATAGCTGAAAATGTTTCATATTTTATATTCAACATCAGAAGGACTGTAGAATGTTTTAACTCTGACTTGCCTTTCACCTTCAATTTGATCGCTAGTTTCATCCTGTGTTTATTGTCTAAATTTGGTAATTTTCTATAATCAGTGTTTACTTAGATATACCAATGTTCTATTAATTTCTTTGCTCATCATTGATTCCTGCATTCTGATCTTTTCTTCCAGGTTTATTTTTCTACCTTCTGGGTCTGTGAGTGGGAAATTCTCTTAGTCATGGTTTGAAAATGTCTTTATCCTCACCTTTGAATGCTAGTTTCACTGGATAGAGAATTCTAGATTAACAGATATTTTCCTCCACCCTTTTGAGGATATTGTTCCATTATCCTCTGGCATCTACACTTGTGACAAGAAGCCAGCTTTGTCTACATATGGGTCTTTGTAGGTACTATGACTTTCAGCCTCATCCCAAACATTCACAGAACCCGGAGCAAAATTACAAATGGAGGCCCGCATACAATGTGTATAAAAAATTTTAAGTTCCAAAACAAGCTAACAACTTGTTAAATAAAATATGTTCTATCCTCCTATCTTGACAAATACAGCTTTTTAAGGACCTGGATTTAGACCAAACCTTGAATTTAGAATTCTTGGAATCCTTGGGGGGATGGGGAGAGATCCCCACCCCGGCCCCTGCCTCCCAGCTCACCCTCCTTGTTTCCCAATCCTGGCTCCATCCCGCACCGAAAGAAGCTTCACACACATGCCTGTGGACACTCCATTTCCAAGCCTACAAACAGCCTCTCCCCGGACACCCCATGGCCTTAAGGGTGTGCAGTCTGTTCTTAGGGGTTGGACATAGGAAGAGGCCCACTAAGGTCCTGAAAGTGGGCTGGTGCTGTCTGGGCTGGGAATTCTAGGGTGTTGGGCACCTGGAACATGGTTTGGAGGAAAAGGGCAAACTTTGGGTCATGTTTCTTGATGTTGTAATAACCTCCTTAACTCCCATCCAACCTCTTCTCTGCAGTGTATCAGAGAGAATTTTTAAAAATGTAAACCATAGCATTTTACTCTCTCCTAAAAAATCCTTTAAAGGCCTCCTATTGCATTTGAAATAAAATCCTTTAAAAGCCTGCAAAGCTCTAAGTGGTACTTCAACATGCCAAGCTCTTTGGGAAGAGCCTTCATCCAAGAATCTCTCTTTCTGAAACATACTCTCCTACCTGCTCCTCACATGGCCGAATTCAGTCTATTTTATGGTTCCTGGTTTAAATGCCACCTCCTCCCCAAGTACAACTTCCATGTTATTTGCTATCACTGCATCTTGTTTATTTCCTTCAGAGTACAAATAACAAACACATTCACCTGTTTGTCTTCTCCTCCACACTTGTCATTGTACAAGGGAGACTGTCACATACAAGTCGACTCTGAGATGGAGATTAGCACGTAGGAAGTTATTAGGGAGTACTCTATCAACCCCTGTTGAACAAAAGAAAGCAAGATGGAGCATCCATCAGGCAGTGGACCCCAGAAAGGGCCCTGACTTTGGGCAAAACAATTCTCTTCAGCCGAAGCGCTTCCTCAGAGGGCTGACAGCTCTGGTCTGGACAGGGCAGTAGAGTACCCAGATGGTCCATGCCTTGTGCAGATGTGTTTTCCTCACATGAGTTCTGGATGTAGCTTCTTGCAGAACTCCGGGCGGGCCTGTTCCCTGGAAGGAAGGTTAGTAGCGTGAACTACATCCCCCTGCTGTTGTAGTTGGCATTAGGCTGCAACCAATACTCATCCTCTCTCTCTTCTGTGGTCCATTCTAGATTCTCTTCACTGTTGATTAGCACCTCTGAAGGTTTAGGTGACTTACCTCGTGGAGTGACAGATTCTTAAAACTGATGAGTTCCAGTTCCTGTTTATCATGTCCTTCTCGGGCTGCCCCTGCTGCTCTTGTCCATTTGCCATCAAAATTGCACAAGTACTGAAAGATGTCCTAGTTGAATACCGGGATGCCAAACATATGCCTCCCTGTCTCCACTGTGTAATCATAGCTCTACTGTCTCTTGATAATAAGAGTCAACTACCCCCATGAGGATCTTTGTCTTGCCTGCTGGTCTTTGGCATGAAGGGCCCAAAATGCTGGGTGGTGGTATAGTTTAAAGTTCATTGAAGACTCTTGCTGTGTTTCCTGGTAAAAATGTTTCCCCTTTGGAAACTAAGACCTTTAAACCTGTGGTTATGCTTGTGAGGATGAAAAACAGAAATTCCCCAAGTGGGTCATTGGGATTGATGGTACATAGGGATGCTCCTGCTTCCACACCTTTGATCACACTTCCAGGTATTCTCCTGTGGGGGATACAGCATCATACAATGGTGATTGATTCAGAGCATGACTGCGTCCTGGAGAGTAGCACTTTATCCTCACGGGTATCATCTCCAAGCTGGTACTTCAGCCAATCTTTCTGGGCGGTATGCCATGTGACGGGTCCAAAGTCGATTCCATGGTCATATGCCCACTGCTATATCCCTCTGCTATGTAATGGGTTCCTTGATTGGATACAATGATATATGGGATGCCATAATGGTGGATCAAATACAATATAAGCCCTTGGACAGTCATGTTGGCTGAGGTTCAGCAGGCAGGAAAGGCAAACCCATAGAATATGAGTCTATTCATGTTGAAATGAGTGACTGCCTCATCCAGGGTGGGAGGAGTCCAATATGGTTGCCTTTTCACCAAGGAGCTCTTTGGTATCTTCAAGGGATAGTGCAGTACTGAGTCTCAGCAATGATTCCTGTTGCCGGCAGGTTGATCATGTGGCCACGGGAATAGTTAAATTAGTGTTGGTGAGTGGGAGATCATGCTTGTGGGCCCATGTATAGCTTTCCTCCTTGTTACCATGTCTTCTCTGTTCATGAATCCACTGTGCCAGTACTGGGGTGGCTGATGGAAAAGCTGTTTGGCACTAACTGGCTGAGTCATTCTACTTGGGTGTTTAATGCCTCTTCAATGGTAGATGCTCTCAGAATCTGTGGAGGAAAGGGATGGAAGCAAGATTGGGCAGAAAGAAAATAGGCTTCAGTACGGTCACAACCAGGGCTCAGCCAACCCTGTGGGAAGTTCTGAAGCTGGGATGATTCTTTAGAATTGTCCCTTACTGAGGTAAGGGAGTCTGGTCTTAACAATCCCACATTGATCAGTCATTTCTTGCAAGCTGCTCCTGGAAGGGGCATGACCTTGGGTAAGGTAGCATTCTTTAGTTAAGAAAATGACTGAAGAGGTCAGTGCATCACCTTCTCAGAAGCTGGGAGAGTAAGTCCTTCAGTCTTAAAGGAGAGATAGGCTGGTATAGCATAGCTTCCGTGAAAGAGACCATTACTATTTTTCACCAGTATATACCCAAGCTTAATACAGTGCTTAGCACACAGTAGGCATTCAAAAGATCTTTTTGAGTAAATAAATTACTGAAATGTCCTGCTTTCTTAGTTTGGAGGATAAAGGTCAACATCTCATCCCACCTTCCAACATTTTACTATGAGAATTTCAAAATTTAAAGGAAAGTACAAAAACCATTTCCAGATTTAACATTTTGTTATATTTGCTCTCTCTTTTCATGGATAAATATGTGTACAGTATTAGTTTGGTTTTTTTGTTTGTTTGTTTGCTGAACCATTTGCAGACCTCATGACACTCTGTCCTTAAACACTCAGGTATGCATCTCCTAACAATAAGGACATTCTCAATATTACTATGATCATATCTGAATAAATAACAGAACAATTTAAAAGTCACCTAATATCTAATATCGGCACATATTAAATCTCTATGATTCTCCACAAAATATCTTTTACAGCTTCAAAAAATTTTTCAACCATGATTCCACCCAAGGTTCGTGTATTACATTTGAATATCATTTTTCTTTCGTATCTTTTGAACTGGGACAGTCCCCTCCCCTTTTTCCCCAATAGACTTAACTTTTTGAAGAGACCAAGGCTAGGAGGGTTCTTGTACCCCATTCTGGATTTGTCTGATTGTTTACTCATAGCGTCATTTTGTTTGTCCCAGGTAACGTCACCTGCAATATTCCAAACCAATGAAGCAAGCCCCATCTGAGAATATTCTTCCTACCCCCTATCAGCACCCTAGCATCATTCCAAGAAGTCATCAAGATACATACTAATACCCAGAGGATCAGTCCTGCTTCACAGTCAATTGCAGTCAAAACTCTAGCTCCCTGGAAGACAAAAGACCTCATAACTCCTACCAGAAGCTGGTGGCTTCCTAATGAACCATGTTGCTCCTGGTGGTACTGCCATTGCTAAATGAAGGTGGCCCCAGCACCACTGCTGATGAATAAAGTAAATATGGCACTGTCAGTTCATGTGGTCAGTGCAGGGCTTCCATATTTAACAAGCTCTTTCATCTGACCAAGGACAAGGAAGCCACTCTAAACAGAGTGTATTGGGTCACCTTTATGCAGAAGGTGGTCTTGTGTAGGAGCAACATAGACACGATAAGTTCTGTGCTTCAGAGGGTCTCATGCCTGATCTAGGGAACAGAGTAGGTTTATCTCTTTATGTCACCTGTTCAGCATAGCATCTGCCCTCAGTGCAGGGGAAGAAATCAACCAGCAGAGTACTTTACTACTTTAGCCAGCGCTAAGACACTTGTTTGCTTATTGATGTGTTCTTGGGGTGACGGAAAAAAGGAATTAGAATAAAAATTCTTTTCCAATTCTCCATTACCACTTCTTTCAATCTTCCCCCCTCCCTGTTTTATGTTTATTTATTCCAACTATAAGAGCAGAAATTATCCCCAAAGTAGTTTGAGGTTGTAAAACTAATTGTGACTGATCACGTTTACCCGTTCCGTTAAGCTAATTGGAAAATCAAGGGGCACTTTGTTGAGTGTCCGACTCTTGATTTCGGCTCAGGTCATGATCTTGGGGTTGTGAGATGGAGCCCTTCATTGGGCTCCATGCTCAGCGGAAAGTCTACTTGGGATTCTCTGTCTCTCCCCCTCTGTCTGCCCCTCCTTCCCCACCCCCACCCCCTGGATCTCTCTCCCTCTCTCTCAAATAAATAAAAAAATCTTAAAAAAAAAAAAAAGAAAATCAAGGTGGAATCTCTTTCTAGGTAGATTCTATATTTTACTACATTTGTAAAATCCCAAGACTTACGCCATCCTCAATTCTCAAAAAATAATTATATTGTTTCTGCGGCTTTCAGAACAGATGTCTGTGTGTTACAACTGTGTATTACATAAACAGGTAAGCAATCTTATATAGTGAAATAAATGTTTCCTATTTAGCCATTACAAGAGTTGCTGGTTTTATGGCTTCTTTTTTTTTTTTTAAGATTTTATTTATTTACTGAGAGAGAGAGAGCATACATGAGCAGGGAGAAGGACAGAGACTTTCAAGCAGACTCCCCACTGAGTGTGGAGCCTGACACAGGGCTCAATTCCATGATCCTGAGATCATGACCTGAGCCAAGAGTCGGATGCTCAACTGACTGAGCCACCCAGGCACCCCTCATTAGGTTCTTGACAGATACTTTTTGCCAGCATAGTCACGTCTTAGCATGAACATTAAGGGGGATCCTCCCTCCCTGATGGAAGTAGAACCAAGTTTCTTCCTTAAAGTACTACTTATAAATTGAGTTATTTTGCCCAGTAGTTTAGAGTGCTCTAAAATAATCTTGTTTGGAACAAGTAATTTTGCTACTTTTAGATAACAATTACAGAGAGCTTTTGAAGCTGGAAAAAAAAAGGTAAAAAAATCACCTAGCACTAGTCTACAGGCCAATTTTAGGTTAAGAGGCTATGATTTGTCTGAGAGAAAGTTACTGAATCCAACAAATAACACTAATACTAATAAATATGTCAGTCTTAACAGCAATGTTAACCAATTAGGTTTCCTTTGTCCCAGAGTAACTGAGGTCACCAAGTCCAGCTATATAGGGTTACTCACTTTTTCTAAATAAATAATACTGTTTCATGCCTTCCTACCTTTGAACATACTGTTCTCTCTTCTGGAAGGTCTTTCTCTCCCTTCCATCTAACTACTACGTGTCCTCCAAATTCATTTTCCCAGGAAGTTTTTTTCCTGGCCTTCTAATAGTGGTCCTTCCTTTGCGTTCACCTAGCACCCTGTATCATACTTTTCACACTGTACTGGAATAATGAAACAAACTACATATTCCTTGAGATCAGCAACCATGTCTTATCCAACCTTTTATCCTCAAAGATGTGCCAAGTATAGCATCTGGCACATGATAAGCAGTGAGTGCTCAGGAAATATTTGATGACTCAAACCCCAAACCTCAATATTTTTCTCAAACAAGTTATGTTTTACAGAAGCTCTTTTGATCAGATTGTAGCCTAAAGAAACTGACATCAGTTTTTGTGTGTGTGGGTTTTTGTTTTGTTTTGTTTTTGAACAAAGTAGGCTCAAGAATTTTTAGTAAATTCACTAACTGCTACAACCTTGATGGTGCCACTTTGCATTCAGTGGATATGGAGGGTCTACCACATTGACCTTCATTCAGTGGGTATTGTATTAAGCCCAGAAGTCCTGTTTCAAAGACTTCATAATCTAAGGAAGAAGATAGCAATAGACAATTTACCTCTTATGGGAAATGTGCATTTCTAGGCAGAGTGAGACTTATGTATCAAAATATGTAGTTGCCAGGAAATTAGGAAGAAGTTACTGCAGACACTGTCTGAATGAATTTCAAATGCTGAAGCTGTTGAATCAGGGAGGAGGATGCAGAGAAGGAACACAGGAGTAGGTGGTATTTGATCTGGATTTTGAAAGATGAGTAGGAGACTGATGAGTACCTTGGGGTGTTGTTAAAGATAACCAGAACTCCACAATAGTTAAAGCAGTAAACAGATTTTATTCAGAACTATTGGCAGTAGGAGAAAAGAGACCTCAGTATACAACTGGGCTTGATTGCACTATGGCAATAGTTTTTGAATAAAATCTGTTTTAATGCCTTAAGTACTGTCTGACTCTGGTTTTCTTTAAGAGGGAGAGGGTAGTGATTCCAGGGCATTTCAGAGAGTCGTGAAAGAAAGAATGAATGCAAAGACAGGTAAAGCAACT
Organism: Halichoerus grypus; assembly: GCF_964656455.1. Classification (NCBI taxonomy): domain Eukaryota; kingdom Metazoa; phylum Chordata; class Mammalia; order Carnivora; family Phocidae; genus Halichoerus; species Halichoerus grypus. The sequence goes on along the minus strand of NC_135715.1, from coordinate 58,717,965 downwards.
TAGGGGAAAAGTTAGTAATCCAAAGAAAGTTGAATAGTCAAGGAAAACAGGAATTCTCTGTAGCCAGAGCCTAGAGTACTGCTGAGGAAGTGCTGGAAGATGTGGAAAAGCAGCCTCCTTCCAGTGGATTGAGTTGTTTGGTGATACTTAGAAAATGTTTTTCTGTTTATTCATGGGAGTTCAAGCGGGAAAGGTAAGTCTGAAAAAGATTGCTTAGAAAGTTATGCCAAGAAGTTTGGACTTTATTCTGTAGCTTGTGGAGCGAACTGGAGTTTTCAAAGGCTGTACAATACTTTATAAAGATGATTGTGGTCTCAACAGATGACAAGCTAGACCAGCACAAAGCAACCCCGGCCCCAGTTTACTCATTCATAAGAAGAAAAGGGTTGGGTCATTTGCTGTCTTAGGTCCCTTACAATCCTGGGGGCATGCTTCCGAGGTACGTCTGCCCTCCTTTCATCACCTGGGCCCTATGCCTCACTCCCTCCTTCCTTCGGATCAGGATCCAGTTGCCACCTTCCCTACCCTCCCGCCTAGCGCAGCCGCTCTCGGACCGGTAGGAAATGGGGGGCGGGGAGAGACATCTCTGGAGTTCAACGAGTCCTGCTCCGAAACCCTCTGTCCTCGGCAGCACCACCTGGGTAGGCTAGAGGGAGCAGGGCGCGCCACGGGGCAGGGAGAGGAGTGTGCAGTCGCTTTTCCGTCCTAGGTCCCCGCGGGAGGCTAGCCGGCCGTCCCCACGGCTAAACAAGCCATCGGGGAGGGCAGCAGGAGCCAGTCCCTCGAGCGTCCCTGGCTCCCTGAGACAAAAGCCTGCGAGTCTCGGCGGTCACCGAGCTCCACCGAGACTCTCCTCGGAGACCCCCGCCCTAGAGCCCAAAGACGCCCACTCCGGGACACCGCCAGGTGGGAGGCTTAGCCCGGAGGCCGCCCGGCGCGCGCGGCGTCGGCGTCACGTGAGGCGGCCCGGCCACGTGACCCGGCGGCCCGGCCCCTGGCGCCCGCCCCCCGCTCCTCCCCTTCGCCGGGCGTCCGGGCCGCTGCTCCCAGGGGCTTCTCCGGCGACCGAGCTTCCGAGATCCCCGCGGCTGGGCCCGGCCGGACGGCGTGAGACAGCGGCTTGGCGTCCCAGGTAGCCGGTGGGGCGCGGGCCCGAGTTCACGGGGGCCGCTTCCGCCCCTGCCCTTCTCCTTGCTCCCGTTCCCAGCGGGCCGGGCTGGCGCGTCCCGTTCTCCTGCCCGCTCCCTCCCTCCGGCTGCGGGCCTCGGCCCCCCGGCCCCCTGGCCCCCGGCCGCGGGTCCGCGGGGCGCTGCGTCCCGGCGGATGTCTGCGACGCCAGCACGGCACCATTAGCACCTCTGCTGGCATTTCTTCCGAGGGGGAGAGAAAGGGTGGGGGGAGGCTAGCGAAAGTTTTCCCGGCTCCCTCTCTTTTTTGAGCTGTTTGGACGCAGCTTTGCTCCCAGCTGAAGCCTGTTAACGCTCTCGGCGCTGTTCTGCGGAGAAGAGACCTCCCCTCCGACTCTCCTCCCCATCCTCACTCGGCCCTTGCCAAGATCTTAGCATCTCCTCCTTCACCTCCGGAGGGTAGTGGTGTCACAAACCATATTCTCCACTGTTTCCCTTTCCTCCACAACACGGCTTCCGCAAAGGGGCATTCACTTAGGGACCTTTATCCAGGAGTGCGGCGAACTGCGTGAAATATTTCTCGTGTCCTCCTTCGGGTATACTACCTACTCTATTTTATAGGAGGTGACCATCGAGGCATGCTCTGTTCTCTCGTAAGTGGCTTTTTGTGTTTTTGTTTGCATGCGAGACATTCCGATGTCATCTTTGCAGCTGAGGATTACAATTTTATAAAGCAGTATTATAATATTGCTTAAAAAAACAGATTCCAAGTCTTATTGGACTTTGGCCTATTTTGGGGGGATTATAGTTCTTGGGGGCAAAAACTGAGTTTCTGAGACTGTTGTGCATTGTGGAATAGTAACATCAAAACATCACGGTATATCATGCTGAAAGGAATGGATAAATGAGCTAACCCTGAAGGCAGTTTATAGTGTGCTTTAAACTTTACAAAGTATCCATTTGAAGTGAGCACTGGGTGAATTTCACCTCTCTGAAGTGCTTTCAGGGTTGAGTAGGTAACTGTGTATTTCCATTCTATTAATATAGCAGTTAATCTGTGAGATGGGTATCTTTTAATCCATTGTGTGAATTCCAGTCTATTTATTAAGTACTTCTGGACAGGTCCTATTTTTTCTTCCCTCTAGAAGAAGAGGAAGGATATTAATCATTAAAGAGATTTCTTCTACAGTGATTTTTATGGGTGTGATCCAAATGATCAAATTCTGGGAACTTCAGAAAGCAAATAGCCTTAAAAAGCTATCTAGTTTGTAGCTTAAAAAAATTCTTTACAGTTTTTAAAAATGAAGAGTGCCTACATGTTCTAGCAAGAGGTTTGGCTTCATCTTAGCAGCTCAAGCTGGGAAGTCGACAGTGTCCTCCTTTATTTGAAAGTCACTGGGGAAGATGAAACTGAAAGGAAATCAAAGACCATTATTATTATTCTATTTTTTCTGTGTGTACTACATTAAACAGTAATTCATGCATCATAAACAAGGTGGGGACGCTCAAGGATTCTAGAGTACAGCCAGGGCATTAGGACACATTTTTAAGATATTCTGTGGTTTAAAAAAAATTCTAAAAATGTTACATATTGTGTACATGTTGAGGAATGCACAGGAGGCATATGATAAATGTTGTTTGAGTTTAACCAGAATAGACTTCATAGAGGAGGTCAGTTAATCAAGTGATTAATCAAGTGATTAAATCAATTGTGTATTTGAGCCACAACATGGACTTAATTTTTTAAAATGTCTAAGTACATTAAGTCCACAATATAGACTTTTTTTTTTTAATTTTGCAAGGAAACAATGAAATTTAGAAACTACAGAAGCATAGGGCGCCTGGGTGGCTCAGTCGTTAGGTGTCTGCCTTCGGCTCAGGTCATGATCCCAGGGTCCTGGGATCGAGTCCCGCATCGGGCTCCCTGCTCGGCAAGAAGCCTGCTTCTCCCTCTCGCATTCCCCCTGCTTGTGTTCCTGCTCTCCCTGTCTCTCTCTCTGTCAAATAAATAAATAAAATCTTAAAAAAAAAAAAAAAAGAAACTACAGAAGCATAAAAAAGAATGTATATCACCTGTAATTATACCATCTGAAGATAACAGCAGTTAATATTTTGGGGCATACATCCTTTTTACTATACAAATTTACTGGGTTGCTGTGTTCAGATAGTGAGAGTTCAGGTAATAAGAGATACTGTGATATACAAATCTAGTTCATACCTGGGTCTAGGAGAGTCAATAGCAAAGGTTTGAGTATTGAGGAACTTAGCCAGATCTATATAATTTTGAGTTTAGATGGAGTTTTTTTTTTAGTATTAGATTTTAATAAATGAGATCATACTCATGCATACCTAAGAAATCGTAAAGTGTGAAAGGACTTTAGGAGGTAATGAATTTCAGTTGGGAAAGACTATACTCGGGCCATTCCCGAAAGATAGTATCTATACTTCCCACAACCCCAGAAAAGAAGATTCCATGGCTTTCCTGAGATTAGCATTCCACAGGGGCAAAAGAGTATGTTTGCTGAGATGTTCTTTTCGATGCTTAAGAAAAAGTTTTAGTTTTGGAGATGGACCAAGTCTATCAGGTTCTAGTGCTTCAGTCATGAGCTCAACTAGTATAGTGGAAACAGCTAGTAATATTGTTGACAGCTGTGAAGTGTTTCCGAGATTACTGCCAGCAAGTCTTCCCATCCCTATGTTGACTGCACTACCCCCCATTAAGAGATGGAGTCTCTATCTGCTCCGTTTGAATCTAGGAGAAGGAGAGACCACCTGCAGTGGCCGCGCTATGTGAGTGAGGCCTGTGTCAGCCTTACTTAAGCTCCCAGTGCCCATGACCTCGTGAGTACCTCACAGAATTGAAAGAAATAACAAACAGCTCTTGTTTTAAGCCACTGAGTTTTGGGATGGTATGTTACTTAGCAAAAGATGATTGAAACAACAACATAGCACCTTGTGTCATATAATCCTTGGTGTAAATCTGGTTCACATATATGTCAGTCCCAAGATGTGATCCCTGAGCACAAAACTGAGACCAGGATATGCAGTAGTGTGCCTTAGTGATAAATCTCTAAATTATTAAATCTTTACTTCATATTACATAAGGATGTACTTACTGAATAAATTTAACTGAACGCTGTGACAGTATCTTGTACTCTACGAGGTAACTGGTTACGTCAAAAATCGGTGAACATGTTTTAAAGGAATTACCCATTATTGAGGTGAATGGATATGTGGTGTTTTCTTGCAGTTTGCCATTTGATGAATTTAGTACCATGATTGTAGTTGTAAATACTTAAAGTACAGATGTAATATCTGCTGCAGTGAACACGTTTGAGAGGTGCTTTGTTCTCAAGGGTCAAGAAGAGTGAATCTTAAGCAAACTGTCATTTCAAATGTGTATATTACACGACTTTCAGCAAGCAGATGATCTATTGTTCAGGAGCACTTGTCTCATTATGTTTAAACGAGCAACTTCCCATTCCAGGTCCGGTTAGATCAGTTTAAGGGGAACAAACCACTTCACTGGAGAAGAAAAACTCACAGGAGCTCAGATGGGTACTTCTACAGACTTAAGGTTTCCAGCTTCCCCTGGGCTCTGTCTTAGCACCTCTATAGGTTCCTCTGGTCAGTCCTCTTTCCTCACAGGGAGAAAAAGGTGACCTCAAAAGAGAATGGCCCCAAATGCAAATCAAACCCACAGTGAGATACTACTTCACACCCACTAGGTTGGCAATGATAAAAAAGACAATAATAAGTGTTGGTGAGGATATGGGGAGGTTGGAACTCTCATAAATTGCTGGTGGAAGTGAAAAATGTAGAGGGAGGGGTAGAGAAAGAGAAGAGAAAGAAATAGCTTCCAACTTCTGGTGCCCCAACCTTGAAACTCACTTCTATCCATATCTATCTTTTCCTTCTCTTGTATTTTCACAGAAGACTCTCCCCCTTTCTACAGCTTATCTTGTACCTCTGCTTCAGATTCCACTTCTGTTACTTTCTCAGAAACCTTATTTAGTTGTTATGTCCTGTCCTTATCTTTCTCTCTACGGGCTCCTTCCCATTAACATTTAAACATTTTTCAGTCTCTGGGGGCACCTGGCTGGCTCAGTCGGAAGAGCATGTGACTCTTGGTCTCGGGGTTGTGAGTTCGAGCCCCACGTTGGGTGTAGAAATTACTTGAAAATAAAATCATTAAAAATATTTTTTAAGTCTCTCACATGTTTAAAACAAAGAGATCACCCAAAATATGTCCTTCAACCTACCTATTTCTCTTTTCCTTCACAAACTTCGTGTCGTGAACATGTGTTGTTTATATTGTTTCCTCCTCTTCACCTTTCACATGCTCCTCAACCTGGTGCAGTTTGGCCTTGTCCACCCACAACTTCAACAAAATTCTTCTTGTGGAAGTCACCAGTGATTCTTGTTAAATCCAGTGGATCTCTCTTTGTCCTTACCTAGTTTGGTCTCAGCAGCATTAGACCCTGACACTACCTTCTTTGATACTCATGTCCCTAGGCTTCTATGACACTCTTTTCTCCTGGTTTTCTTCCTACTCTGCCTGTTCCTTCACAGACCAGACTCTTCTGCAGGGTATTCCTTGTCTCTCTGCTATTGGACTTTCTTAGAGTTCTTTCCAAGATCCTGTTCTCTCCTTGCTCCATACGCTTTTCCCTGGGTGATCTCGGGCCAAATTTCCAAATATCCAATCCAGATCTTTCTTGATCTTCAGATTTATAAATCTACCTATTGGACATATCCACTTTGATATCCCATAGGTAGCTAAACGTAAAATGTCCAGGGTAGAATTCCTCATCCTCCCCTGAAATTGGCTGTGTTCTCTGTCCTAGTGAGTGGCACTCCGTTCACTCAGTTACTTCAGCTGAATAGCTGGATATAACCCTTGGCTCTCTCTTGCCCTTATTCAGCTCCTTTCCTCCCAGTCAGTTACAGAATCCACTTGAGTCTGTCTCCTGTCCAGGTTTCTCCATTTCCATTTCCTTGGTACAGGCTCTTTTCTTTCCTGCCTTACCGCAGCCACCTTAGGCTCCCTCTGAGTTCTTTTTCTTCATCCTTATCTGCTCTCTACGTTCAGCCAAAGTAATCTTTAACAGACCTACATCTGATCACACCACTTCCCTGCTTAAGGTCTTTCAGTGATTAAATGTTTCTCTTAGGATAAAGGCTAAGGTTTCTGCTGCAGCCAGGCTAAATTTCTTTCAGTTCTTGCACCTGGCGTGTGCATAGTCACTGTTCCCTGCCTGTCTTCTCAGAGAGTTGACCCTCCCCGATTCTGGTCTTCCCATGGCATTCACACCTCCCCATCAGAGCCGTGGCCACTCTGGGGAACATCTGTTTATGTGCCTAGACCCCTCTGACACCATGTAAGTTCCGCTAGGGGCAGGGGAGGGGGTTGCGGTGTTGGCTTTGTGTCCTTTTTACCTAGAGGACATCCAGTAAACGTTTATCAAGTGAATACAGTATGGTTATGCCTGTCTACTGCTGGAATTTTAATTTGGCTTTAGGCCAGGCCATCGCAGGGTATGGTTGATACTTTATTTATTTATTCATTTATATTTTTTAAAGATTTTATTTATTTGAGAGAGTGAGAGAGAGCATGAGTGGGGTGAGGGGCCGAGGGAGAGGGAGAAGCAGGCTCCCCACTTAGCGGGGAGCCCGATGTGGGGCTCCATCCCAGGGCCCTGGGATCATGACCTGAGCCGAAGGCAGATGCTTAATCTACTGAGCCACCCAGGCGCCCTGGTTGATACTTTTAATACTTTTAGAGACTAGTAGATGAAATCACATTAGAGCTTTTCACATAGGAAAGGTTCATGATAACATAAATGGATTTGAGCTTGGAGCCCTCTATTCCAGCCTTGAACACATTAGAAAAATAAAATCAAGTATTACTGTGCTCTATCCATTTCTTTAGCCTTATGACCCATCTATTTTTATGTGATCTGTTTTACAAAGCTTTGTCTGTTTGGTGCAATGAACAAAACTATAGAAATTATTTCAAGTCATGAAAGTTTCTTTTCTGGTTTCCTTTTAAAAATAGAAGTATCTCATAAAAGCAATACTTCTATGAGATTACAGTCAGCTTCACAACCCTGGATATCTTTTTTTTTTTTCCCTGCTAATACTGTTCCCACTTGGGTTGTTTGCTTTTCTAACCAGAGCACATGGCTTCAGTTGAATTATTTCTTCACTTACAGTGAGCTGTCAGATTCCCTATGTCTTAGAATTGCCTAAAGCTTCTATGCAATGAAATGAGAGTGGCCCTTTGGGTGATGGGGATAAAGAATTGCTTCCAGAGGCCATAGTTGCAAATTGTGTTTCAAGTAAAGTAACTTACTGGCAGTTGGGAAGTGACAGATGTTCTCTCCAGTGAGTAACAAATTTGAACAAAACTGATGAGGCAGAGGGTCGTCACTATGTTAGGAAATTCTACAAATGTCAGTTTGTTTTTAAATGAAAGTAGGAGGATTACCTTGTCACCTGTTCATCTGCATCTTTATGAAGGATGGCATAAACTCTTGGAGAATGCCATGCGGCGTTCGGAGCCCCTTTGTCTTTGTGGAATTTGTCAAGTATTCAGGACATTCCCCTTCATTCTTCTAGTAAGGTAAGCTTGCAGAAAAGAGAAGTGGGTGACAAATTCTAGCAGCTGGGGCAGTAAAATATCAGTATCTCAGTAAATCTCTGAAACTTTGCTTCTTTGCAGTACTTATACCATGGAACCAGTGCAGTAGTTTTAAAGTGTATTTTTATTTAGGGGTCCCTGGGTAGCTCAGGGTCCTGGGATCCTGCCCAGCAGGGAGACGGCTCCTCCTTCTCCCACTGCCCCTCCCCCCCCGGCTTGTGTGCGCTTGCTCGCTCTCTCTCGCTCTCTCTCTCTCTCTCTCAAATAAATGAATTAAATCTTTTTTAAAAAATAAAGTATATTTTAATTTATAAAGTTTTTTTTTTAAAGATTTTATTTATTTATTTGACAGAGACACAGCGAGAGAGGGAACACAAGCATGGGGAGTGGGAGAGGGAGAAGCAGGCTCCCCGCTGAGCAGGGAGCCCGATCCCAGGACCCCAGGATCATGACCTGAGCTAAGGCAGACGCTTAACGACTGAGCCACCCAGGCGCCCCTGATTTATAAAGTTTTGAGGCCGAGTCTATCTTAGAGGCCTGTCTGGACCTTGGAAATACGTTTGGTGTCTAAGTCAGAGGTGTAGCATCTGTTCAGTCTCAAACAGCTCATCAGAGTAAGTATGGAAGAAATCGATGAGCGTAACATTTGGCTCTTCTGTAACTTGAGCAGTTTCTTGAATTTATTTTGCTGTAGCACAGATGTAGGACATGTTGCACCCCCAAAGTTTACCTAAAACCCTAGAACTCGTCTATTTGAGAGTTGTACTAGAATTGAAATACAGTCCCCCAAAATAGAGAAAGATGGCTACACACTTAAATCTTTTGTGCTCAAACAGGAACTTCCATTGGTGAAAAAGGAAGATAGCTATGAAAAACACTCATTCCTGCAGGAAACTGGGTGATCTTCACTGAGGAAATGCTTTCATTTTACCATCTGCTAGAATACTAAGAATTTGATTTCTGGGATTTCATGTAGCAGTTTTCTGGAATATATCATTTTCACATAGTTTTAACTATTGTGCAAGTAATTTTTTTCCGTTTATACATTGATACATATCACATGGACCATGTATTTGTATGTGGTATCCCATTGTTTGCATAGGTATTCTACTTATACTTGTGTTCTAGGTTTCTAGTTCCTAAGATCTTTCTATTAGGGCATAATCTCCTCAGAGCCAGGGACCATGAATGTATTGCTCCTTATGATTTCCCCCAGCATTCTTGGTATGTGGGGTCATTGTCAGAAGAAGAATTAATATATGCTATTATTTTGTTCACATTATCATACAGTAGTACTTTTTTGGTAAGGCATCTTAGACTTTATCAATAGCTCATTAGCTATAAATAAATTCCTATTGTAAGGCAGCTTAGCAACTTAAGCTGATAACAAATAATTACCCATCCAGTTTATGAAAATAGAAAAACCTCTATTAGAAATTTCCAGTGTACTTACATGTAAGTGCTTTAATTTAAATAAATTTCTTTGCAATTAAAAGAAATCTTTTTTCATATTTGACATAGCTGTTTCAAATAGCCTATACCAGGCTACATCTTGTATGCTAAAGCGTATACAGGTCACTTTTAAACAGATTGATTCAGCATTCAGAGTCCTTATGTTTACTGTAAGAATATCCGCCTCCATGATAAGAAATGATACAAACTCACATCCTGCCCTAAGATTGACAGCGTAAGAAGAGCCAGAATCTTGGTGCTAACCAGTTCCGCGGGGCTCTTCATACTATTCTGACCTCTTTTCCTCAGCAAGCTTTTAGGCCAGCAGAAGACAGATTCTGAGGTGTACTTTCCCACTGGTTGCATCCGTCTCCTTTTTTGCCAAATACGTGCTGGTTAGAACGAAGGTTGAGATCTGTGTGGAAGACCCATGCTTGTAAGTCATAATTCTAATTTCTACTGTTACTGAGAACATTATTTTATCAAAAACAGAGTTTTCCTGGACTAGTTTCTCCATTTCGTGTTGTTTTTTTAAAATTTTGTAAGTGTATTCAAATATATTTTTGCTAGATCAGTAAAGCAAACCTTCCTTTAACAGTTACTTGGTTCCTAGGGGAAGGGAAAATAAATGTGCTCTTAGAGGGATCAAAAGATTGGTTGCTACTTTACTCCTTTAGTCTTCTAGTTCTAAATGTAGATTTCTAAAATTGGAAGGTCTGTGTTTGTCCTCTTGACTAAATTTGCTTTCAGAGTGTAAAATAAAATAACCTTTTCTTCTCCATGCCATGAGCTTTCTGAGGGACAGTGCTTGTCACTAGGAAAAGCCATCCAGGGAATGGGATTTTGATCTGTAGTACCAATGGACACAGAAAAAGTCTGTGGGAATATGGGATATATTTTCAAGTGCCAGAGAAAATATGGAGATCCAAGTGAGTTGGCATATTAGCCTCTGAAGGTGTTAAAACTCTTTTCCATCCTCTGCTTTCATTTCTCATTTCTGTTCTTCTCTTCTTGCTTTCTTTCCATATGGCAAAAAAACAAGAAGTCATTGATTCACCTATTAATGTACAGTGAGTGACAGCTGAGGCTGAACATACCAAGGCCTTTTATGAGAAAGTACTTCCTAAATAATAGGCAGAAAAAATGTTGCAAAAAGAAAAAAGATTATCTTACTGAAGTACTTCAGAGGTGATTATTTAATATAACGGACATGCTAATTACAACTCATTTTTATGATTATCAATCAAGCCCTAGAAGGACTGGTCATCATAACAAATAGTTGGTTTAGTTTGAATTGCTGTATATGCTGGAAAGTTCTAAGAAGGCTATATGTCTTTTAGAAATGTTCCATTCAGGATTTCTTTAATCTGAACTTGCCTTCCCAAGACAGAATTAATGAATTATGATTGTACTTTTTCAAAAATATTTTTTAGGACTGAAACACTTTTATATTTAATTTAAGAATATAATCTTTTAGTTTATTAATGCAGGTTTGATGTAAACCCATGGGATCATAATTTTATTTTTTTTTAAAGATTGGTTTATTTGAGAGAGAGAGAGAGTGCAGACATGTGTGTGAGGGACGGGCAGAGGGAGAGGAAGAGAATCTCAAGTGGACTCTCCACTGAGCACAGAGCCACCCTGAGATCATGACCTGAGCCAAAACCAAGAGTTGGTCGCTTAACCCACTGAGCCACCCAGGTGCCCCCATAATTTGATTTTTAAAAATTGTGATAAAATATACATAACATAAAAATTATTTTAACCATTTGTAAGTATACAGTTTACTGACTTTAAGAACATTCACATTATTAGGCCGTTGTTAGAACTACCTGTCTCCATAGAACTTTCTCATCATCCCAAACTGACACTCTGTACCCATTAAACAACTCCCCATTCTCATCTCCCCCCAGTCCCTGGCAACTGTCATTCTCCTTTTTGCCTCTATAAGGTACTAGGCTCGGTACCTCATGTAAGTGGAGTCATGCAATTGTGTTCTTTTGTGTCTGGCTTGTTTCGCTTAGCCTAATGTTCTCAAGGTTCAACCCCATTATATCATGTATCAGTCATTTCTTTTTTAAGGTCGAATAATATTCCATTATATGTAGATACCACATTTGTTTATCCATGCATCTGTTGGTAGATATTTGGGTTTTCTACCTTTTGGCTATTGTGAATAATGTTGCTCTGATCATTGGTGTATGACTATCCAAGTCCCTGCTTTCAATTCTTTTGTGTATGTACTAGAAGTAGAATTGCTAGATCTTATGGTAATTCTGTCTTTAATTTTTTGAGGAGCTGACATAATGTTTTCTACATTGGCTGTAACATTTTACATTCCCACTTCCTACATTTAATTTTATATTAATAACTCATTTTACAGATTTGCTTGAAACACTGCCATCCTAGGTTGTAAATTTAAGGCAAGAATACCTCTTTAAGGCGATGGACTCTGAAAAACAAACAGGGTTCTAGAGCGGAGGGGGGTGGGAGGATGGGTTAGCCTGGTGATGGGTATTAAAGAGGGCACATTCTGCATGGAGCACTGGGTGTTATGCACAAACAATGAATCATGGAACACTACATCAAAAACTAATGATGTAATGTATGGTGATTAACATAACAATAAAAATTTTAAAGAATACCTCTTTAAACTTTAGCAGTTAGGGGGTATATATAATTCAAATAACTAAGCTTTTATTTTCATTTAAAATATTTGTTTATCTTTTGGTCACAAAGTGTTTGTTACAGAAATGTGGAATATATTTGAACAGTACAAAGAAAGAAAGAACCACTTCTGAATCTTTCCAGAGAAATACATTTGGTGTATATGTATCCTTTTATCTGTATGTATTGTATTTTAAAACATTGTAATCACGTAGCACATACTGTTTTCTAACATAGCTAAGCCTTACAGGTACACTTGGTTTTTTGCAGGGTGTTTTGTTTTGTTTGTGGGAATAAGCTCATAGTTTAGCTTTTTGTTAGCATCTCCCTTGGGATACTTCATTTGAGGGATGCGTAGTACTATGGAAGGAAAAGCATTGGGTTACCTTCCTTAAAATCACTGCTGAATACTTACAAAGTGTGTGCCTATCCAGGATGGCCTAGGTTGAGCAGGCCATTTGAAGATTCTTCCCTATTAGTAGTGCCTCCTGATAGAATATTATTATTTGAAGCATGATGATTTAAATGAAATGATGTTGAACTCTGTTTATATACCTTTAAGTGTAATCCATACAATTAGAACAAATCTGTTAATACTTCTACTTCATGTTTAGGCAAATTTAGTAGATGAGTAGATGTCATAAGACATCTGTCCTGATACTGTACTTCTTGTGATAGGTCCTTATATTTCTGACTCATTGTTAGCCACAGTGGTTCTTAAGTCTGGTATAGATTTCAGAACAGACTAAAGCTAGTGATTCCACCTGCTTTAGCCTTTTAGATTAGTAGTATACGCACTTTATGATTATGTGGTAGAGGGTCAAACATATGAAGTTGATAGAATGATACTTAGTATGATTTTCTCAACATTAGCTAGCAAAGGTGTTGCTGCCCCCAGGAAACTGGAGAAATTAAACATCTCACCACAGTAATCTAATTGTAATGATGATGGTGGTAATTTTGAGTTAATTAGAAAATGTTGGTGGTATTTGCATTTACATTATACTGCCTTAGGAAAAGATACGCCACATGCCCATGTTCAGGACTTCTATTCCTTACAGCACATAGCACATCCTGAGTTTTAATACCTCCACAAAACCTCTTGGGGAACCTTGTCTGAATTCTGAGGATACCTTGTTCGTGTCATCAGCTACTCATCTTGAACATAGTCTAATGAAGACATACTTTGTGCTTTAGCAGTCTGTAGCCCAAGGAGGCACCTTGTGCTCGTACACTCTTGTGAGCTCCTTGAGGACAAAGGTGCGTTTGGTCTCCAGGACCTGCCGCCTGGTGGTTTTCGGAGGAAGGAAGGAAGGAATGAGTGACATTCACAAGGTTTAACCAGGCAAATCTAGATAGAGGCATATTAGGAAACACATTTTTAGGGGGGAAGTTCTTTTTGTATTTGAAGCATTTTAAAAACAGATGCTGGTGTACATTATTAGACAAAGTCAGAAGGAAATAATGTTGGAGAAGTTTAATCACTGAAGGGACAGGGCTGATGTTCTTTGATGTGAGAAGAATCAGAGGGCTGGGGTTGAGTCCTGACTATGCCACTCATTGCTCTGTGACCTTGGGAAGTCACTTTGCCTCTGAGCCCCACTCCTCATCTGCTAAGAATGAATTATGACCTTTCTTCCTTACAAGAGTATCGTGAAAATTAGATGAAATAACGTATGTGAAGCTGCTTAACATAGTGTCTGCAACAGTTTTTGTTTTTTTTAAGATTTTATTTGGGGGGGGAGCACAGAGGGAGAGGGAGAAGCAGACTCCCTGCTGAGCAGGTAGCCTGATGCAGGGCTTGATCCCAGGAGCCTGAGATCATGACCTGAGCTGAAGGCCACCACTTAACCGACTGAGCCACCCAGGCCCCCCAGCAACAGTTCTTGATCACTGTTCGTGTCTTCCTTCCTGGTCTTTATTTACTTAACAGAATCGTGTTGCTAGGAGTAATTACTTAGCTTGGGCAGCATTACTGCCGTTGTTCTCACGTGTTCCAAAATCCCCTGCAGCTTGTTCATTACATCTTGAACATACCATTATAGAATCTTACAGGACAGATTTTTGAGACCCAGGCTCAGGAAGGTAGGTGGCATGTCACACTGATTAATTAAAAGCCAACCTGGGAATAAAACATGTGCTCAGGACGCTGTCTTTTCCACCATGCCAAGGCTGTTGATAACGCTTTCTGCTTTTATGATGGTTGTGGACCTGTGAGGTACATGACCTGGTTTTATATTAACTTTTAATTTGACAAGCCTTTGGAGAAATATCTTGTAAAATAAAGCTTCAAGTAATTTAGGAATGGGTTCATATAATAAGTTCATAAAATAAGCCACCATTATGAAATATGTAATATGTTCATATAATAAGCCACCATTATAAAATATGTAATATGTTCATATAATAAACCATCATTATGAAATATATGTAATTTCATATAATAAGCCATCATTATGAAAGCCTGATTTTTCAGTAGCTTACCAAAACCCTTGGGGGCAGAGTGGCCTGTGACTGATTGACTTCAGAATAATTGTACTGTTGTCAGGAAATTGTATAAGTTTGATGGTAGTATCCCTTTGTGTTGTCATTTTAAATGTGGTTATCATATTTTTTTGGCTAATTTAAATCCCCCCTTTTCCCTGTTTATTTAAAATTCTATATTATATACAGTATTACATGTTGAGAACTAACTTTGATGTGGTTCATACTCTAGGAAAATAAAGTGCTAGATTTTTTTTGGAATTGATCTGTCTGCTTATAGACATTTACACTGTTTCCTTTCTTGTGACTCCTTCCTTGTCTGTTTTGTAAGAGACACAAGGCAGGCCATTTGGGTGGGGTAGGGTGGGAGGCATCTTTTTTGTTACCTCGAAGAGCTTTTAAGATAATCATCTTACCATACAAAGAACACAAAAATCAAGAACAAAGAAAAGAACAATAGCCCAGGAGGAAAAATAGGGACTTTATGTAAAAGGATGATGCATGAGGCCAAGAAATGAAGAGTGCACGTGCAGATTCCAGATTCTGGATTGTGTGGCTTCAAGGCCCAGACTCAGCCACTTAATGGTTTGAGCAAATTCTTAAAATCCCTTTGCCTCCCATTTCCTTGTCCGTAAAGTGAGGATTTACATGAATTAACAGATGTAAAATATTAAGAACACACTTGGCACATAGTGTTCAAGAAATATCAGTTGTTATTGTTGCTGTTATTGTGATTATTTTTTAAATGGTGCCCAGCCACACTCATCATAGGAGGAATTCAAGTTGAAACAAAACCAAGACACCATGATAATACACTGTGTGGTAAGGATGTGGGTAACCAGGTGCTGCCAAACATTGGTGGTTATTTTATATACTCATACTACTTCGGTAGAGGACAATTTGAGATAACTGTTAAAAAGGTAAAATAGCAATTTGGGGTGCCTGGGTGGTGCTTTAAGACTCTTTCTCCCTCTCCCTCTGCCCCTACCCCTGCTGTGTGCTTGCTCACTCTCAAATAAATAAATAAATCTTTAAAAAAAATAGCAATTAGGGCACCTGGGTGGCTCACTTGGTTAAGTGACTGCCTTCGGCTCAGGTCATGATCCTGGAGTCCCTGGATCGAGTCCTGCATCGGGCTCCCTGCTCAGCAGGGAGTCTGCTTCTCCCTCTGACCCTCCCCCCTCTCATGTGCTCTCTCTCTCATTCTCTCTCTCAAATAAATAAATAAAATCTTATAAAAAAAAATTAAAAAAAATAAAAAAAATAGCAATTAGACTTTGACCCAGCACTTCCATTTTTAGGAATTTATCTTATAAATGTATGTATAAAAAAAGACAAGTATATGCAATAATATATGTAGACAATAATTGCAGTCTTGTTTATGCTAGGAAAAGACTAGCAGTGACTTGAACAGTCTCTCAGTGGAAGGAGATAAGTTGTTAACTTGATGTAATGGAATGTGCTAATATAGAATGATTTCCAAGATGTACTGTTAAGTAAGGGAAAAAAGGCTTCCACACACATATACACGTAATGTTTTGTAAGCATACACTATCTCTGGAAGGAATTAGAAACAGCTGTTCACAGTGGTAGCCTTTGAGGAGAGGGTTGGGGAGGGATGGTAGGGAAACTTACTTTCCTTTACCCCTTTATACCAGTTGAAACAAAATTTTTCAACATGTTTATGTATTAGTTTTTTACCTTTCCCCAAATCCTTTACCTGTTCCCACCAGCACGCACACATGCACACTTCTCAGAACATTCAGATGCTGTGCCAGGAGTCTGGCTGTGGAGTGATGGGGAATAGCCTGTCCTTGATCGTGTTTAATGCTAATTGAATATGTGATGTGATTCTTGGGTCATAGTAGTCATCTGCTCCTTGTCATCCAAGTTGGTGCTGTTGGGAAAAATCTCCCTGGATGGTGAAAACTGAGGCTTGGCTAAGTATACCTAAGCCCCAAGGCTCTCTCTAGGTGTTATCAGAGGTGCTGGAGGCCAGAAGGCCTTGGTCTTGAGCCTGGCTCTCCTGGCTATTTTTAGAGGTCTGAGAAGAGAGTGAGCAGGAAGGAACTTCAGGAGTTCTGTACCTCATTAGGAAACCCTGGTTGTATTTAGAAACTGGTTCTATTTCAGTTTCTAGAGGTGAGAGCCAGAATGGAAACTCAACTTGGCATGGTAGGGTTTTGTGCTTGTGCAGCTCCCTGGAATTTCTAGAAATACTTTTTTAACCCTAGAAGACTTGGAGGCATGACAAGGATAGATCTTTGTGTAAAACTCCTTAAACAGGTCAAATTTAGAGTTTTATGGAAATTTATACCTATGTCTACTTTTTATAGGATACTATTTAAGCTAATTGCTACTTGCATGAAGGCTTTAGGCATGACCTTGAACACAAGATTAGGGTGAATTGTCTTTCCTTGTTCATATGATAACTTTTCAGTGTGAAATAAAATTTGATCTGTGTATATATAGAAAACATGCTCATAGAAATTAGAACCAGAATATAATACTTTATTTTGTGGTTTCATTCTGTATATCTTTCGGCTAGTCCTTCTTAATATTTTTGCCACTTTAGACTTACATGAGGGATTTCCCATTCCCATCATTAAACAGTGGCTTGGTATGGCAGTGATTTTCTACAAGGGATGGGGATCTTTGAGTGCAACCTGGGGGTTGGAGGAGGACAGTGGGGAAGTAGAGGTAATGATTCTGATTTTTTATAACATGTGCATGCGCACACCCTCCCGCCCTCCCTCTCCTAAGCAAGAATTCAGTGTCTTAGGCAAACTAGTACTGTAACCTTTAACTTTATCTCAGTAACCTAAAGAAAAAGTTCTGATGAGACACCCTGGTTTCATCCAGTTAGCAGCCTTAACATTATCTGCTGTCTGGTTGCAAATAAGCAAGTATGTAACAGATAAGCACTGACTTGTGAGTAGGTAAGACAAACAACTGGTTCTAGCAAGCTGTTCCTCTCATTGCAGAAAAAGGCCCAGGTTTGACCACAGGGAAGGATTGGACAGGTTGCTGGGGAAAGTGAGTGGTCCATTTAACCAAAGGTAGGTACTTTCTTTTGGAATTAGGTTTTGTTTCCTTTTATTCACAGTGTCTTTTTTTTTTTTTTTGAAGTTACTTTAGTGGTTATTTCATTTTTTTTCTTGGGATCTTTTTTGTTGCAGCAGAGATGTTGGCCTATTTATAGGAATTACTTGAAGCCAGAGTCATGGTGGATGTAGGAAAGTGGCCAATCTTCACTCTGCTCTCACCTCAAGAAATTGCATCTATTCGGAAAGCGTGTGTCTTTGGCACCTCAGCCAATGAAGCACTGTACGTTACTGACAATGATGAGGTAAGAATCTCTCAAAACCCAGAGTGTGATTTTAGGGGGCGAGCTTTAAAGTGTGAAGTTTGAAGACCAAGAAAATGTTGTGGCCAGCCGATCTTTCCAGAATGCAAATTTACTCATATCAGTCTCTGTTTTGAAATATTTCCGTGGAAGATCCATAGATCCCCTTGGCCCTTACTTTCCTTCCAGTCTTTTCTCCTACCACTATCCCAGATGTACCCAGCAAGGCCTACCTCCTTATCTTCTGAAAGGGTTGGGGATAAAAAGAGCCTGAAATTCAAGAAGACCATGTCTTTGATATAATTTCTCTCTCCTTTCAGTTTCTTGATTTAATACCCCTCAACCCCCTGCTACTCTTTGAATTTCATAGTATAGCCAAATATTCTAAAACTTAATGTCATCAGAGGTTGAATTTTTCTTAATCCGATCAGTCTCTTCCTACCTACTGAGCTGTCACACTGAACTTGAGTGTGTCTTATTTTCAGAGTGGAGAAGGGAGCCTTTGTGTAACTTTAGGCCAAGTGACTCAGACAAAACTATTTGTTTTCTAGGTCTTTGTATTTGGACTGAACTATAGTAACTGTCTAGGAACTGGAGATAACCAGAGTACACTTGTACCCAAAAAGCTAGAAGCCTTATGTGGAAAGAAGATTAAAAGCCTTAGTTATGGGAGTGGACCACATGTCCTTCTCAGCACCGAAGGTAAAGAGGGAACAAAGTCAGCTTTTCAGTTTGTGGGAAATCGAGCTGAATTCTGAGCTAAGGCGAGGTGGGGCCATATGAAATAATTTCGAGTGGTTTATTTCTTAATTTCTGAGAACTATACCAAACTGATAAAAGTTAAGCACTTCAGGCTAACTCTGGAACAGCCATAATATTGCTTGCAAATTAAGCAAACGTTAGAATACTAACGTAAAGTTGTTAAAGATTAGATGTAGCAAATGAAGTAGTCCTTCTGCCTAATTTTTCAGTGGATTTATGGGAGCAAGGCAACCTTTGTGTTTTATTTGGCACATTTTCATAAACACACATGATTCTGGTTTTCCTTTCATTGTGTAGTTCCTGAATCTCTAATTTAAGAAATCTTAGTTTATTCCCTGGCGTTCATGTGTGTGCCATCTGGAAAGACTGTGAGATAGATTCTTCTCCTTTTAATCTCTGCCTCCCTAAGATCACTGAAAAAGGACACTATAACATTCTTCTTTGGTAATTTATCTCTACTGTGGGCAACCAGGACTCTCTGAAAATAGGTTCTATATAACCTAAATTCTTCCCTTTATATTTTAAGCATGTTAACTCTTGCTCTGTCTCTAGCAGAGACCCTCTGCTTTCTGTGGGGAAGCTTTCTGTTTGCTTCTCTTTCTCTCTCCAGACTGAGGAATCACAGCTTCCTTGGATATTGCCAGAGGTCTTAGTATTGAGCTTTTTAATTGCCTTTAACTCATATCTGAATCTACTCCAAGTTGTCTGCATCTTTCTCAAGCTGTGAGATCCAGATCTGAGCATGATTGTCTGGTGAGAATATAACTGGTATTGAGCATAATGAGGTGATGATCTCACTTCTATGTTTTGTAACCATGCTCTCTGGCATCACACTGGCTCTTTCAGGCAGTTACTACTTTGCTGACTGGTTCTGCTTGTCATCTCTTGTGACCTAATTTGATTTTTTCCTAACAAATATCAGTTTTAACTGGTCATTGATTTCTGACTGTAAAACACTGGGGCAGTTTTTTAGAGCAAACACACTAAAATGTATGCATTTATTGTATTTATTTATTTTTTAAATAAAGATTATTTGAGAGAGCGAGCGTGTGCACGTACGCATGTGTGAGTGGGGGGAGGGGCAGAGGGAGAGACAGAATCTCAAGCAGACTCTCCGCTCAGTGTGGAGCCCAATACAGGGCTTGATCTCATGACCCTGAGATCATGACCTGAGCCGAAATCAAGAGTTGGGTTCTTTGGGGCGCCTGGGTGGCTCAGTTGGTTAAGCGACTGCCTTCGGCTCAGGTCATGATCTCAGGGTCCTGGGATCGAGCCCCGCATCGGGCTCCCTGCTCCGCGGGAAGCCTGCTTCTCCCTCTCCCACTCCCCCTGTTTGTGTTCCCTCTCTCGCTGTCTCTCTCTCTGTCAAATAAATAAATAAAAAATCTTTAAAAAAAAAAAAAAAAAAAAGAGTTGGGTTCTTAACTGACTGAGCCACCCAGGCACCCCTAAAACATACACATTTCAAGTCTTGGTTTTCTTCAAAGTGGTGACCTTAGGAAATTACAACTTTTGGAATTATTTCCAGAGTCTAGATCATGTAGCCTTAACCATCTTGAGTGTTACAATTAAGATATAAAATAAACATAAAACATAAAAATATAAATAAAATAACTGATTTTCTTGTGGGAATATATTTAAATTCAATTTTGATTGTTACAATACATTTTATACAATATAATTTAAACATGCCCTGCATTATGTATCAGATGTATGTATAGCACATATGTTTGTACATGTTATATATGTATTACAAACAAATAGTTTTAAAAATTAAACCATTTAAAACACTTGAAACCATCAAGTAGTATATGGCTTTTATTAAAAAAACAGAAGGACCTCTGCCTCACCCCTTTTCAGTCTTAAAAACTACCCTTCAGAAGGAGCCACTTTTAACCCCTTCAAATGTTTCTTCTCATGTTAATCTCATATTTTTAAGTTAACACACTTACACTCTTTCTGAATTTTCAATTTTAGATCTTATTCTTCCACTTTTTATCATGGCAGATAGAAGTTAGCTTTCTTTCCTCTTTTTTTCCTCCTCCAGTCATTTCAATATAGCAATACCACCATTCTGGTTAAATCGATATTCAGTGTTTACATTATTAGGACTCTGTGTGATTTACAGCTGAACCATCACCTTTCTGTACAACTGTTTGTTTTCCTGGGGTTCATTCACTTATTTTTCTATAGGGCTGTCATTATGTCCAGACTCTCCCATAGTACAGTATTGTGTCTCAGCACTTCTGAGATTATCTAGTTGTCTCTGGAGCCCTCGTCCCCATGTTCCAGCCGGGACTGGTCACCGTAGGCCTGCCTTCCAGCTCTCAGCCTGGAATTTCATTCACCGTCATCCATGGAAGTCCCCTTAACTTTGTCCTTCCTGGATCCCCTATTTCTTGTGCCCCTGTGTTGTCTTCCTTGGATTATACCCTTATTTGGGTGAAACACATTCTCTGGTAGCTTCCCAAAGAAAGTGGTATGAGAGAAATCTTTGAGACGTTCTCTTAAAATGTCTTCATTTTACACATGCAGTTGCTCAGTGGTTTGGCTGGTCTTAAAATTCCTGAGTGAAAATCCTATTTCAGAATTTTAAAGTCATTGCACCTCTCAAGTCAGGCTTGCTGTTGAGATTCTGATGCCATTCTGACTTTCGCTATTTTTGCATAGGACTGTTTTTTCCTCTTCGGAAGGTTTAAGGATCTTTTCTTTGTTCCCAGTTTTCTGAAAAAATCATGGTTATGTACTCTAGTGGATAATTTTTAATTAAGTAATTAAGAAAATTTATGAGAGAGAGCGTGCGCACACGAGTGAGAGAGTGAGAGAGAGCATGAGCAGGGGGAGGGTGGGAGAAGCAGACTCCATGCTGAGCAGGGAGCCCGATTGGGGCTCGATCCCAGGACCCCAGAACTATGACCTGAACCGAAGACAGACGCCTAACTGACTGAGCCACCCAGGTGCCCCAATTTTTAATTTATTGATCATTCTGTTGACTCCAGTTTGGAAATTCCTTCATGTCTAGATTATTTTCTTGTCATATTTCATGGATAATGTCCCTTCTTTGTTTTGTCTGTTCTCTTCTTTTTTGGAACTTTTCTTAGAAGGAAGTTAGAGGATTCTGAACTGATCCTCTTTTTTATATTTTGTTTCCTATCTACTTTTTGGGAAATTTCTTCAACTTTATCTTACAACTCTGATGTCAGATTTTCACATTTCTGCTGTTACGTTTTCCCGTTCTCTTTCTTGTTCTCAATGTGCCTTTCTCAAGCCTCCTGTCCTTGTGTCATGGATTCACTAACTTCTCTTTGAGGCTGTCGTAGGTTACTTTCAAGTTGTCTTCTGTTCTCTGTAGTGTTTCTTTTTCTTCCCCTCCCAGATTTCTTCTTTCTTTTTAATTTGTTTTGGTCTCTGACTTTTCTTGTCAGAGGCTTTCTTGAAAAGTTTGGTGATCCTTGGCCATCTGTCCGCAGGTGAGACCCAGGCGCTGATACACGTGTTGGGAACACTGGATTCATGGGTGGGGCTTGTCAAGTGCTGAGCTTGACTTTAGGGAGATAATAACTGTTGCATTAGGGATTCTCCCAATGTCAGTATGTGAGCTTCTGTAGGGTAGAACCTTCCAGATTCTTGACCTGGATCATTTTTTTTGCCAGCTTTCCATGAGTAGGGGAAGGACAGGGGTCTCACTATTCAGTACGTGGACTTCTACTTCTCCTTTCCTCACTATGGTGCCTCACAGCTGTTGTCAGGCCTCTCTGGAGTATTTTTCTAGCTCATTTTCTTTGTCATGTTATGTAGGAGAAGGAAGGGAAGGAGGTTCGGGCAAAGGGAGAAGTTGGGCTGCAGGGAGTTACGTAAAGAAATTCACAGCAAGTAAATGCTCTAGGTCTCTTGTCTTATACCAGCGTTGGGGAGGGGTAGTTGCCTGACCCCACAGCAAGAGGATGAGGATTTGGGGTCTAAGTGCTTCTGTTTTTAGTTACACCTCCCCTTACATCTCCTGTTATGTCTAGTCCCTCCAATCCCTGGGCCTTCCTGAGATTCCAGGGTTGTAATTGGCTTCTCCTTTTGCAGTTGTAGGTGTCACCTTCTCTGGTCGGCTGTGTTACTCACCCATCCGTCTGCCTTCCATCTTCCAAAATTTTGTTGTCATCTCTCCTGTTGTATTTTCTTCTTTATTGTTCTTTTTTGTCCTTGAGTGTTTATGCCTTTTTTTAAAAAAAATTGTTCCCTTCACTATATTTCAGCAGGTTTTCAGGGAGGAATAAAGATAAAAACATGTTCAATTCTCCATGCTTTACTCACTTGTGTGCTATTTCTAAAAGGTATTTTAGGAATGTTTTGATCAATGCTACATTATTAAATTGAAAATCTAGGATGTGAGCGCAATCTGGCTGCCACATCTGTCACCCTATTGATCGTCAGGTTTGATAACAGCTGATCTGGCTGGGTAGGTGGGTGCCCCCTTCCTCACTGCTCCATGTGCATCCCTCCTGAAGCTGTTTGCTCAGTCGGAGAGGACAGGACGACCTTTCCCATGGAGGAGGTCAGGGGTAGACAAGTAGCTGTGCTCCCCTGCTAGAACCTCCAGACAAGCTCTCGAAGTCCATTTGTAGGAGAACGTAGGGTAGTCAAGCTTCCAAGACTCCAGACATATCCAAATAAGGTGCTACATGTGGCAGTCTGGCTTTCCTCAAAAAAAAAAGAAAATCTAGTCCCATCTGGTGACAATTCTGAAGATCAATATTCATTTAGTATTACCACTTAATAGACCTAGGGCTTGTGGATTTCTTTTTTTGTCTTCTGAAGCAACATTAAATTAGGTTACTTATAAAATGAGTTGTTTCAGACCACTTCTCCAACTTGGCGTCCAGTCTCTGAAAGCTGAGTTTCCTTGAAGGTCAGAACTTCATGGGATGCTTCTTTGCCTCCTTCTGTGCTCTCTCTTTCCCAGGCCCTTCCCACTTCCCGCTCTCCCTTCTATCCTGGTTGGTTTCACTCTCTCATCCTTTGGTACTTTTGCTCATCTCTTGACCCTCACATGATTCTGAAGCTTGATCCTTGGTCAGAGACTGTGCAGCAAGAGCAGGGCTGGGGGAGTCAGTGCTGGTGCCCCATTGGATGGGGTTGCTTTGAAAACTTCCTGGGGAGTTGGGACTAAGAGCCATCTCAGGAAGCTCAGTTTTCCTATGCTTCATCAAATAAAAAGGGAAGAAATAGGTATATATGCTATCTTAAGATAGTAAAATAATGTGATTATAGTAAGATTGAATAATAATGTAATAATGGCAAAACAATCACAAGAAGGTGATTGCCAAGGGCAACTCTGGAGAGGACTGATGGCGGAGAACAGGCAGCTGGAAAGAGCCCAGCATCTGGAGAATAAGGTCCTTCATCCTGAGGGCATCTGGGTGACACAGCACAGCAGTCATTCATTCTCTCCCAGGCACTGCTCAGATCCGTGTCTTCTGATATGTTTTGGGAACACAGAGTGCCCTTGGCAGCCGTAACTTAAAGTTCAGTGGGATTCTTTTTTTTTTTTTAATTTTTTATTGTTATGTTAATCACCATACATTACATCATTAGTTTTAGATGTTGTTCAGTGGGATTCTTGCTGTGTCCGTTAGTGCAAGTGTTCCGCTTAGGGAACCAGGACTTCTAAACCTACAGAACCTATAATTTCAGGGACAGGAAGCACAGATTCCCCAAGTCGGTCACTGGGAGTCATGGTCAGTAGGGTCCCTCATATAAGCCACTCTGGTTCCTGGACCCCCGTATTCTACCTCTTAGGGACACAGCACCATCTGGTGGTCACTGATTCCGAATCTGTACCTCGGAGCTTAGCATCCCGGCCTCCCCTGGTCTCAGCTCCAGGCCGATGCCTCAGCTGTACCTTCATCCGGCTTGTCATCGCTGTGTCCAGTGGCATCTTCTGCATGTTGCGTACATGAGATAGGGCCAGGAGTCCCGTGGTCATGTGAGCACTGCCACGCCTCTTTTGCTATAAAGTGGCTGCCTTGGTCTGATGAGATGTTTTGTGGGATCAGATACTCTGTGGATTAAATGCTCTGTAAGCCCTCATATAGCTGTGCTAGCTGAGGCCCTGTGGGCAGGAAACCCATACCCTGATTATATGTTGATTTCTGTTAGTATGAATGGCTGCTCCTTCCAGGATGGAAAGGGTCCATTGGAGTCAGCTTGGTAATAGTCAGCTATTACCAAATAGCTAGTTGGTCTCTTTAAAGGGTGATGCTGTAGTGGGGACTCTGCATTAGTCTTTGTTACTAACATGGCAGGCTTCGGGCAATGGTAGCAGCTAGGTGGTAGCCTTGGTGGGTGGGAGTCGCGGCTTCTGAATTTGCATTTTTCTTCTTAAGAGTGAGGGCATCTTTTCATATGGTTAAGAGTCATTTACATTTCTGGGGTGCCTGGGTGGCTCAGTCGTTAAGCGTCTGCCTTCGGCTCAGGTCATGGTTCCAGGGTCCGGGATCAAGCCCCACATCGGGCTCCCTGCTCCGCGGGAAGCCTGTTTCTCCCTCTCCCACTCCCCCCACTTGTGTTCCCTCTCTCGCTGTCTCTCTCTGTCAAAAAATAAATAAAATATTAAAAAAAAAAAAAGTCATTTACATTTCTTTCATTGTGAACCATCAGTTCATATTTCTAGAGGGTTCTCGGTCTTTTTCTTTGTATTTTTAGGAGCTCTTTTTATATTAGAGATATTATCTCTTAGTAATATAAATTGTAAGTATTTTTTTCCTAATATTTAATTTTTTCCTTTTTTTAGGTGTCACACTTTTTCAGTCTGTAGCCTCATCCTTTTTAGGATGAAATTTTCCATTTATGGTTTCTGTCATAATCTCTGTAATAGGGAAAACCTCTTGTGAGAAGCACAAGATTAGATTTTAGATTAGATAATCAGAAACCTACTTAATTATGAGTACCTTTCCTCTGGTTGCTTGGGGACCATTGCAGCGAGTCAGCAGCCTGCCAGTAACACTGGGATTTCTGGTGTTGCTGTTGGATATCATTGTGTCCAGGTCTAGATTGTCCTTAATAGGGCAGGATGTTTTATTACCGGGGAAAGACATGAGAAGAGTGTATAACTTGGAGGTCTCTGCTCTTGACACACAGGCGTGCCGTAGGAGGAAATGCACGAAAACAGTGGTACTTCTAGAGAGGAAAACAGAAGTTACCTCTATCAGAGTCCCAAAAAGATAAAGTCATTAGAGAAAAATTGAGCCAGATTTTATGCCAATAATAGTCTGCTTGAGGGAAGCTCTTGCAGTTTTGTATGTAGCATATACCAAAAGTCTCTTTCCTCTTGCAAGTAGTATACCTCTTTCCTCTGTACTTTGTGAGGACTCTCACACACACACATAGACACACACACCTCAGTGGGTCCCTGAGACTTGGTATTTGGTAAAATGATAGTAAAGACTAATGCTGAGCTTTCTTATGGCTTTTGCGTTTTGCTTGGTACCTGACACAGAAACTACTGAGATGAATCAGTGTGTTCAGACGGTCTAATTTTGTATATACAAACTGAGTTCTGACCATAAAGCTGGTCTTCTTTCTATGTTAGTGTCAAGTCCTTTCTTGAATGATTTTACATTTTTCTATCTCGTTTCCTCATCTGTCCCTCTTTCCCTTACCCTTCATCAGTAACCACTTTATTGGGAAGAAGAGGCAGTGTGAAAGAAATTAAGGTTGGAGAATAAGTTGTGCAAAGTCCGGGGAAGAAAGTACAGGGGTTACCATTCCTTCTCGGAGTTGATTCTTTGTCTGTGGCCTTCTTGTATAGATGGAGTTGTTTATGCCTGGGGCCACAATGGATATAGCCAGCTTGGGAATGGGACGACCAACCAAGGCATTGCTCCCATCCAAGTCTGTACCAATCTCTTGATCAAGCAAGTGGTTGAAGTAGCTTGTGGCTCACATCATTCAATGGCTCTGGCAGCTGATGGAGAGGTAAGTACCCTGCTTTTATTCTTTATTTTTAAACTGTGGTAAAACACACATAATACAAAATTGCTGTCCTAGTCATTTTGGAAGCCAAACCTCAGGATGTGTGAGAACCACTTTCTGCAACCATTTTATCATATGCCTGGACTGTTGCCATGGTCTCTTTAACCACTTAAAATGGGTTAGGATGGCAAATTTTATATGTATAAAATAACGCATATATATTTTTATATCCATGGGATCTATTGAATGTCAGTTCAGTGACATTAAGTATATTCACATTGGTATGCAACCATCATCACCATTCATCTGCAGAACTCTCTTTATCTTGCAGAGCTGAAACTGTACCTACCAAACAGTAACTCTATCTCCCTCCCAGCCCCGGGTGACCACCGTTCTGTCTCCATGAGTTTGACTACTCTCACATGCTCCTATATGCTCATATGAGTGGAATCATGCAGTGTTCATCCTGTTATGACTGCCTTATTTCACTGAGCATAATGTTATCAAGGTTCGTCCATGTTGGAGCATGTGTCAGAATTTCTGTCCTTTTTAAGGCTGAATAATACTCTGTGTGTATGTATATGCAATATTTTGTTCATTTATCTGTTGATGGATATTTGGATTGTTAGCACCTTTTGGCTATTTTGAAAGTGCCTTTTAAAAAAATAAAATAATGACCATATTTATATCTGGGATAGTGTAAACATTGTAGCCCTGTGTGCACAACTAAAAACATGTGGGAACACACTCTTTTTCTAACATAACCTATGTGATCAGGACCACTCTTTTGATGACAGTAGACTTCAGCCTAAAGGCAGTTGAGTCTCCTGCTCTTTGTGTTTGACCGTGTTCTGTACTTGAGTTTTTTTTTAACTACCCCATCCATTAAGGTCTGTTTTGTTTTTCAGTAAATGTAATGATGTCATAGAAAATAACTTTACCAACATACCAGTGGCTACTGTACCACTTGTTCACCCCAAGTGCCATGCTTATCTTAAAGTTTCCTCATCTTACTGATTTTATTTTCCAATCTGTTATCTCATTTTGTTTCTCTTCATCTCTGTAACCTTAGGTCAGACCTTGCTATCTGCCCGGGCTATTGCCCTGGTCTTTTTTATTCCATAGCTTTTTAATTGGTCCACCTGTTAAGTGTTACCTCTCTGCCCCCTGTGATTTTTTTTTTTTTAAGATTTATTTATTTATTTTAGAGCATGAGTAAGAGGGGCAGAGGGAGGAAAGAGAATCTCAAGCACACTCAACACCAAGCAAGGAGCCCGATGTGGGGCTCAATCTCATGACTCTGAGATCACGACCCAAGCTGAAGCCAAGGTTCAGACGCCCATCCGACTGCACCACCCAGGCGCGCCCCTACTCCCTTTGATTTCTAAAACACAGATCATTCTGTTCTGTTTAAAATCCCTCATTGGTGTTAACAGTGATTTTATTACGTCGGGCAGGTTATGGGTGAAGAGACCAGAGAAGCTGAGGGAGATCAAGGTTTCATGGGTGGGATGTGCCGGGTCTAGGCCTAGCACCCAGGTCTTATGCCCTGAATCCATGGTTTGCTAGTCTGTTTTTGATTATTGGAACGCCAGTCCTCATTTTTAAATAAAAGGCAGCTGCATTGCAAGGGAGCTTGGGATGCTTGAGAAGAAGTGCCAGAAGAATGATTGTTAAAATTAGAATTCCCTAATTTGTAGCCTGGATTCTTGGTTTACTTTAACTGTAAGCATATGCTGCTTTGGATAATTGTGCTAAATATTTGCTTTATTATACTAGATATTTCCTGTGAACCCACTCTCAGGAAGTGTTGCAGGTTATTTCTTTTGTACCTGTGAAATGAACCTCCAGTGCATATTCTTTTAAAGCGCCAGCCATGGGTTTTGCTATTGTTGCCTTGGGCGGCATCAGACATGTGAGCTGAGATAGGAAGTGCTGACAGAGGAGAGAATTACGGAGGCCAGACCTCAGGGTGTGGGAGGACCACTGCCTGTGGGCAAGTGAAAGGGGTGGGCGTCCTTAGAATTCTCCCAGTGTTGAAGGACATTCTTTCCCTGGCTGCCAGCGTCCGCCCTCCCCTAATTCTTCTCTCTGGTCACACACTTGTTTGATAGGCTTAGTTGGTAATTAACTTGAAGTGATTTTTTGTTTTGTTTTTCATCTTTGTTACCAGATTTTAACTAGCTTAGAGATTTATTTGTGTCTCTTTAGAGATCTGGTTTTCACATTATGGCAAATCATAGGCCAAAAGTGCACAGGATGCATTTGAGGAGGGGAGCTCCTTGGAGCTGACAGCCAGCAAATGAGAACACAGAGAAAACAGTACCAAGAATAGCCTAACAACCTGGTATCGTTTCTGTAGGGACAGACACCTCTTTGGTACTTGTGAGCCTTACTGTGTTACGACCTGTAACTGTGATCGATAATTATAATCGTGATGGTCGTGAGTCATCAGGAAAGGTTATGTAATATTCGGTATTGGCGATTAGTGAGACAGGAGGAGCATTGTATGGCTTTGAAAGCTTTCCATGAAGGGGAAAAAAAAAAGAATATCTGTGCCCAAAGAGTTAAGCAGATTTTTCCTATCACTGCTACTTCTGTGGTATATGCCTTATTTCCTATTGATGCCAGATTGAAAAACCACATACGGCCATCATACTGACGGAGGCAGTGTAGTGCAGTGGTTAAGAGCACAGCTACACTTCTTGGGTTCACAGTCCATGTTTACTGCTTACTGGTGTGGAACCTCAAGTAAGCCACCTAACCTCTCTGTTTCCATTTCTGTATATAAAATGTGGGTGATAATAGGATCTACCCCAGGGTCACCATACAGGATTACTATGAAAATTAAAGAAGTTAGTGCCTGGAAAGCTCTAATGATACATTAGAGCCATGTAGCACATTGTAAATATTCAGTAAGTGGATATATTTTTACTTTATGATTATTAACATGTGTTAGAGCTCGAATTTTTACCCTATTACTAGTAATTCATTCTTTTTCCCTTGTCTTGTGTAGGTATTTGCATGGGGCTATAACAACTGTGGCCAGGTGGGATCAGGATCTACAACAAATCAGCCAACTCCTCGAAAAGTTACAAACTGTTTACATATTAAGAGGGTGGTTGGCATTGCTTGTGGTCAGACCTCATCCATGGCTGTTCTGGACAATGGTGAGGTGAGCTCTCTCTGCACCCCCCCGCCCCCCCCACCCCCCCCGCCGCCATCCTCACATCCTCTCTCAGTGAAATATCATTTTCTTCGTGAGGAGCATGTATGAGATCATGGAAGGAAAAGTGCCTTGTTTTGATAGTTTTGTTGATAAGTTAACTGGTTACTGATTGAGAGAATATCTGGAGGGTGTTTGCTCCTCAGTATGAATTTTTAAATTCCAGGATTTATCTGCAAGTAAGGATACTTTATTTTTTTGTGAGATCCAAATAGTCTAATGTCCATAGGTATATGTGATTTAATGTAATGAAGAGTTTGATACTACCTGTTTCATCCACTGAAAAAATCAAATGTGCACTCTTCAAAGTTAGCTGATGATGTTTGTAAGCAGCGACTGACGCCACTGCCCCTGCATCTGGAGTTTGTTCACAGGAGGAAGCAACTTACAGAAGCAGAATTTCTTGTCCTACTTGTTGTTGGCTACTTTTACAAAAATTCAACTTTTAGTGACCCTTTACCATGGTTACCTTTGAGCTGATGGTTATTTCTATACGATTATTCTGGTTGTAACTTCTACTTAAATAGACCTGTTACCAATCTATGAATGTCTTAGTGAAGAAAAATTGTACAAAGATATGTCTTTGAAGTGATTTTTTAAAAGATTTTATTCATTTGAGAGAGAGAGAGCTTGTGAGAGCATGAGCACAGGAGGGGCAGAGGGAGAGGGTGAAGCAGACTCCCTGCTGAGCAGGGAGCCTGACATGGGGCTCAATCCCAAGACCTCAAGATCATGACCTAAGCCAAAGGCAGATGCTTAACCAACTGAGCCACCCAGGAGCCCCACAAAGATATGTGTTTGGATACCGACGTGTGAGTTATGCATTGCAGTGCTAGAGTGCTTTAGAGTTTTCTGAATACTCACCTATGTTAACTTATTTTTTTTAAATTATTTTTATTGAGGCATAATTGGCATACATTATGTTAGTTTCAGGTGTACAATGAAATGATTCAATATTTGTATATAGTTAAAGATCACCAAAGTAAGTCTAGTTAATATCTGTCACCGTATAGTTTTTTTCTTATGATGAGAACTTTTAAGATTATTCTCTCAGCAACTTTCAGATATGCAGTACAGTATTATTAACTATCATCACCATGCTGTACATTACATCCCCATGACATTTTATAACTGGAAGTTTGTACCTTTTGGCCCCCCTTACCCATTTTGCCCACGCTCTCCAGCCCCCCGCCTCTGGAAACCACCAATCTTGTTCTCTGTATATATGAGCTTGTTTTCTGTTTTGTTTTTAATTGAAGTACAGTCGATGCACAATTTTACATTAGTTTCAGGTGTATAACACAGTGATTTGATGAGTCTCTTCCTCGTGCCATGTTCACCAGAAGTGTTAACTTATTTTTTGAACCAATCCTGATGTCATCTCGGATGATTTCAGAATTTCTTGGGATAGTCATTGGACATCCTCCATCTCAGTATTCTTTACTTTACCTCTATTTTTAAAAATAAATTTAATTTAAAAATTATTCTTATGTGGTTATTTTCACAAATGAAAGGAAATGAAACACATAAAGTAAAAAGTGAGTACCTTTTCTCCAGTCTTGTTAATAGTTTGAGGTATATCTTTTTGGACTTTTTCCTATAAAAAATTCTGTATGGGTGAATGTAATTATCTTTTATAAAAAAATGGGATTATTAATGGGATTATTATTTTATCTGCTATTCTGCAGCTTTCCTGCTAACAGCACAAATGTTTACCTGAATCTATTATCAGACCATTTATAGCTGCTTTCCATTATAATGGCTGCTTAGATTTCCGAATTGGATGACCCACACCCAGAACTCTACTAATGGAAATTTCAAATGTTTCTAAATTTTTGCTGTTATAAACATTGTAGCACTGACTTCCTGTGTTACTGTGTATCTCTGTACACTTCTGTAAGTATTCTGTAGAATAAGTTCACAGGAATAAGATATCTGGGTCAGAGGGTGTGCCATTAAAATTTTTGACAGCTATAGCCAAATTTCTCTGCAGAAAGTTAAAACCTGTTGCCTTATGATATGCAAAGTGCTTTTAACCATCTCTTGCTAGTACCCTAAATTCTCTGCCCCCTTCCCCCTCCGTCACATTGCCCTGAAAAGCCCCATTCATCTGTTTGCCTTGCATTGTCATGATGCCACCAGGCATTTCAGGTTTCTCATTTGACCAGACCTGTAGTCTGTTCCTGGTCAGTGCTTTCTCCTGTGTCCCACACTTGCCGTTCTAAATCTTTACCCCTGCTGGCAAACCTCTCTCCAGCTCTGCTGCTTTCAGCTGGTGACTCCGCTCTCCAGAGAGCGAAGGGGTCACCACATTCTCTTATGTCTTCTTAGCCTCTTTCCTGTCCATTCCTTCTCTCTGGGTCCCACTTCTCTCTGGGTCCCATAGTTTAGACCCTCAGCAGAGCTCATCTTTGTGCTGATGAGAGACACATGTATCTCCTGAATGGCTGTCCCGCCTCTAGTCTTAAGTCCTGTCCCCTTTATGTGCAGCCAGCACGATCTTTCCGAGATGTGTGAAATATTTCAGTGGAAGGCCCATAGATGCTTTTTACATTCCCTAGTATGTGTTTTGGCACATTCGGTCATCCCCTCGGCCTTTGCTTTTCCTTCTGGTCTTTCGCCCTGCCATTGTGCTGGATGTGTCCTGCCAGGCCCGCCTGCTCGTGTTGAGAACCTGCTTCCAGAACATTCTGTGCCCTCTCCCTGGAATACCTTCACTTCCATTTATCTCTGCTCAAATCTGCTTTCTGGAAGTCTTTCCTAAACTAGCTTCCTATAGCTAAGTCCTTTCTCTTCTCTGCTCTTGTAGTGCCTTGATTGTATCTCTAGAATGGCACTCGCCACCTGACTGCAAAAAGTTTGCAAGTGTCCATCTCTCCTGTTAAACTGCGACCAAAAACTTCTAGTTTCTAGTTTCCTAGTACCTTTGATCATGTCCTGACATTTAAGAGGTGCTTCATAATTGTTAATGAGCATTAGCTTCCTCATGTATAAAACGAGGATAAATGCCTTGCCCCAGGGCTATCCAAACTAAGTTATGGAGTAGGAACTCGTGCCAAATTCTGTCATCCCCACCCCCAAAATATCTGTGGGATCACAGAGTAGAACGTGGGTGTGGGAAGTGGAAAAGTACTTGATTTGTTTAGGTGGACTGCATTTTTCTATCTTCCCTCTTACTAACAGTTTTAAAAGCTGGTTCTCTCCCTTTCTCTCTCTAAGGTGTACGGCTGGGGTTACAATGGCAACGGTCAGCTAGGCTTGGGAAACAATGGCAATCAGCTGACCCCTGTGCGAGTGGCGGCTTTGCACAGCGTGTGCGTGAACCAGGTACGTGTGCAGCC
Organism: Halichoerus grypus; assembly: GCF_964656455.1. Lineage (NCBI taxonomy): Eukaryota > Metazoa > Chordata > Mammalia > Carnivora > Phocidae > Halichoerus > Halichoerus grypus. The sequence goes on along the minus strand of NC_135715.1, from coordinate 58,684,952 downwards.
TGGGCTCCGCTGCGGCTCCCCACCGGCTTGGAGAAACACTGGGGATTTACTCTTCAGAAAATCTTTTCAAACAATACTTTCTGCCTTCATCTTCCACATTTACAATTTCATCTTCCCTAAATTCCCATGATGAGAAGGAACACCATGGTGGTGACACATCAGTCTTGACAAGCAAAAAAAAGATATTGGAAAAATCTAGTAGTCTCAGTGTTGGGCTTTTCTAATGCTTTTTCAGTGTTCCGAGAATGTCAGTCCATACGTGATGATGAATTGGCATTCTGCAGAAGCTTGCTGTGATCTTCAAGTAGATGTTTCTGCTGCCCTTCCTGTTTTCCTGTTGATGGTAACCATTTACATTTCCTTGCAGATTGTCTGCGGCTATGCACACACTCTAGCACTAACAGATGAGGGCCTGCTCTATGCCTGGGGGGCTAACACGTACGGGCAGCTGGGAACTGGCAATAAAAATAACCTGCTAAGCCCCGCCCACATCATGGTGGAGAAAGAAAGGTAACTGGGCTGTACTGTGTCTCGGGCTTGTGTGTGTGGTTTTGGACTTGGGGCCGTGTGTGCTGAGCTATGGGGTTTGGCTTTTGTAACTCTTCTGTTTCTTAACATTGTCATTTTGAACAAGAGTTTGAGTAGCAGCCAGAGGGAACGTGAAGTTGATAGGATTCTTATGCAGCTCTCTAAAATAGCCTCCTGTGATTGATAGGCATTAATGCATCTTGGTGTAAGTCTTACTGCCTTCTTGTGGCCCATCTAGTAGGGAAGTAAAATAGGGCCTGTCACCAGGTAGAAATTCAGAGTATAGTACTGACTTTTCCTTTGAGCCAACTAAAACAACTTCTAAATAAATAAAATCTCTTAAAAGGACACTATCTGTTTAGATATTGATTTGATTTAATGTGTGTTACTGGAATAGATGCTTTGTTTGTTCGGCCAAATTGTGAGTCCTTACTAAGTTTTAGAGGGTTGACTTCTGATTATAGGACCTTGCCTAAGAAGCATACTGAGAAATGCAAGTTTGGCTTGATGTCTGTTTGGATTAGGATGTTCAGAGTCCATTACCCCGAGGCAGGTGCTTATTTAGGGGGTGAGAGAAAAAGTTGTATCAAGGAAATGGCATATTGAAGACACTCTTTTTTTGGCTACTGTCTAAGCCCCCCCGAGAAACATCAGTACGTTTTGCCTCAGTCCACTTTCCTCATCTACTTCGGTTTCTAGTCCCTTTTTCCAAATTGTCCTCAACAGGTTGTGTTATTTATCCTAATTCAGAATGACTTTAGGATAAGAAGTGGGGCAGCAAGCAAGGGAAAAACACAATACTCTTGTTGTGATCTTTTGGTTTTGTTCTTATGACCTGATAACTAATATTCCTCAATCTTGGGCTGTTTTTTGTGGTGTTGTAAGCATGACCCTTTTATCTACCTTGTGTGGTGTGCTGTCGGCTTCTGTGATAAAGAAATGACATACATTTTTCTTAAAACTTTTCAGGGTCGTAGAGATCGCGGCCTGCCACTCCGCGCACACGTCGGCGGCCAAGACCCAGGGCGGGCACGTGTACATGTGGGGCCAGTGCCGGGGCCAGTCGGTGATCCTGCCCCACCTCACCCACTTCTCCGGCACCGACGACGTGTTCGCCTGCTTTGCCACGCCGGCCGTCTCGTGGCGCCTCCTGTCCGTGGGTGAGCACGCTCAGGGCTCCTTCTGCCCAGGAAGAGCGGTACCAGCAACTGACCACTCTCTTTCTCTTTCTGTAGTGCTGGCTGTGGGCTCTGTCAGGTTCTAGAATGTTTTATTCTCCAGTAGCTGTAATTCCTTTCCTCAGAATAGATTTGCATAATAAAATTTATCCATAGGTTTTAAAATATTACTTACTGTTTTCTCCCCTTCAGTGCTTTCATTTTAATTGAGGTGAGATTTCCGTCCATGAAGTTAACCATTCGAAAGTGTACGATTCAGAGGCATTCAGTACGTCCTCAGTGTTGTGCACCTGCCGTGTATATCCAAGTTCTGAAACATTTTCGTCTCCCTGAGGGAAACCCCTGTACCTGTCGTGCAGTCACTCCCCATTCTCCCCTCCCCCATCCCTGGCTGTCACACCTTTGCTTTTAGTTTCTAGGGATTTCCCTATTTTGGACATTTCCTATAAATGGAATCGTACGATGTGTGACCTTTTGGGTGTAGCTTCTTTTACTTAATGTCTCTGAGGCTTGCCCATGTTGTAGCACACAGTGCTTCATTTGTATGGCTGAATGAAATTCCGTTGTATGTATAGGCCACAATTTGTTTTTCTGTGCATCTGTTGATGGATATTTGGATGGATTCCACCTTTGACTGTTATGCATAGTGCTTTTATAAACATTTGTGCACAAATCTTTGTTTGGGTAACCTGTTTTTAAGTGCTTTTGTCATACTAAATTTATTACATAATTCAGTATGAACCAAAAATGCGCTTAAAAAATGAAAATCTTGTAATTTTTAGGGTGACGTGTTAATTCCACTTTCTTTCTCTCTTTTTCTTTCAACACATCTCAAATATTTTTATTTCAGAAGGGCATAAAAACCAAGGTATTTTAGAGGGTAGTGTAATTTAGGGTGATCTTTGGTTATGTAATCTGTCCCTTTTCTGAATATTGTCTTAAGAGTCCATTGATGGAAAATGGTAAGGTGTCATAAAGCTGAGTAGCCATCAACAAGATGGGTTTAATCTCTTTTTCTTTTATTTCTTGTTCATTTCTGCCCTTTTTGCTGATGTATTTCTTCTAAGTTCTTTATATGCAGCGGGAATAAGTGGGCCAGGGTGGCCCTGTGCTTGAAAATTAATGTAGCTCCTGTCAACTGTGGGGTTTGGGTTGCTTTAGCAATTGATATCAAAGGCCACTCTTGTCATACATGTCAGGCTCAGGTGTGTCAGACAGCTAGCCGTGGCTGTCTCATCATCAGATGACCAGTCTTTATGGTCATGGGGGCAAGAGTATGTTTAGGAAGAGTTAAGCTGCTGCTCAATTTAAAGCGAAACTAAGTTGAACATTTCCAGGTTCTTTAACGATAATACAATATATACATATTTTTTTTTGAGAGAGAGAGAATGTGTGGAGGGTGGGGAAGGGCAGAGGGAGAGGGAGAGAGAGAGAGAGAATCTCAAGCAGTCTCCACGCCCAGGACGGAGCTGATGTGGGGCTTGATCTCACAACCCTGAGGTCATGACCTGAGCCGACATCAAGAGCTGGACACTTAACTGACTAAGCTACCCAGGTGCACCAACATATTTTTTTGCAGTGAATGTTGTGATTTGAAAAAAATTAGTTTACAGAATGGGACTGTTTGGCCATAATCATGCATATGTATTGCATGCACAGCCAAGCACTGTGTACATCTTCAGAATCCCATGTGCTACTTAACCAGGACCTGTTTACAGAAAGCTTCTCCAGGTACTTGCCTCTCGAAATCCTAATCCTGAAAAGATTCTTTTCAGAACAAAAGTTGTAACATTTTTTAATGCTAAGTTTGGAAGAGATAAGATCATTCAGTATATCTCCTAGATGACTTCTTTCCCATCTACCCAATAAAAGTCAGAAAAGTTTTTTTCTCCCAGTTTACCGTCTCAGGTGAGCATTAGAAAGAAAGTCAGATGGTTAAAAAACACCTCTGAAGAATATTTCTTCTCTGAAAGGAGGTATTGTACTTGTTGCCAGAAACCAAGAGGCGGAAGAGGGTTCTTGAGGCCTTAGGACGGATGCAGAAGTAGGGGCACTGGTACGAAGCTATTTTGGGACTGGGGCGGGGGCGAGCAGTCTCCATCCCTGGACTCCGTGCCCATCTTAGTCATTTCCTTTCTTTTATTTGCCAGAGATCCAGGTTATAGGGTCAGGGAAAGCCTGATTTTTGAGAGATTGTCCACTTTCCTCCATAGCCAAGAAAAGCTCTGCATTGCAGGAGCCCGGGGGAGGGCTTGGGCAAATGCCATTTCCTTGGGAGATTCTGATAGTAGAGCTCCTGGGTAAGCTTCTTTATTAAGTTTCAGCCTCGGTTTAGCAGATGTCCCTCCTCCAAGAGCAGCAGGCTACCGAGAGGCACAGCTCTCTTCTCATCCTAGGGGCCTGTGTCACCAGCACCTGTGCGCATTGCCAGTGATCTCTGGGATTGTTTTTGTTTTCCTGTTCGCCTTCTACCTGTGCATGTACAGCGCAGGAAGGTGTTACCGAATTTTACAAGTGCCTTTACTTTTTTTCGTGAGGACACAGTTCGACTTACAAATAATCATTCCAGCAGTTCTTACCGGGCAGCGTGACCAGCTTTTTGTAAAACTGTTCCCTTTGAGTGTAATGGTTACTAAGTTGGTTTGCTCTGTTTTTAGATAGCAGGTAAGGATTATTGTTTGTACATTGATCTTTAGGATTAAGAGGGATGTTGAAATTCCACATACCTAGGAAGTAGGGTTTCTTTGTGTAAGAACATGACTGCATGGCATTACTTCACTGGTAAATTTATCTCTTGACACAACTTCAGTTGAATTTACCAGTCCCTTGAAACTACCCCCGAAGTAGGAAAATTGATAAATTCTTAGTCCCCGAAGAGAACCACTAAAGTTTTAAGTAGTTATATAATCGTGGACTGCCTATAACTTTTTCTTCTTTTAAAAAATATATATTTTAAAATGTCTAGCTTAGTATGTAAGACTGGTAAGTGGCCTTTCCAACTACTTATTTTTGGTAGTTTCTAGACTCAAGATACTTAATCTTGATACAGTGAAATTGATTTGTCAAATAAGGCATGAACTCTTGAAAAAATCTGATGGAATTACCTATCATGCTAATGGTTATCTTTTTGAAGTCTTTCATATTTCTACCACATTTCCTGAGCTTTTTGTATTAATAATGTGTTTGTTGCCTTCAGAGCATGAAGACTTTTTAACAGTTGCCGAATCACTGAAGAAAGAATTTGATAGTCCAGATACTGCTGATCTGAAGTTTCGAATCGATGGGAAATACATCCATGTCCATAAAGCTGTTTTGAAAATCAGGTATTTTTGCATGAGCTTAGAGACATCAGTAACCTTACTTTCTTTTTTGCAGTCTCCATGTCTTTGTTGGTCCACAAAATGGGGACTGATAAGGAACAGCCTTGGCAGTAGAGAGAAATGGTACAACTTAATATTTTTATTAATGGGATCCATGCATTAGTGAAGAGTTTTGCATGTGTGTATGAGTGTGCACTCATGTGCCTTTTTGAAAAGGCATAATGTGGTAGCGTAAATATTTGTCTATATTGTGTTTGTTGTTGTTTTCTTTTTTTTAGAGAGAAAGAGAGAGAACGTGTGCTCTGAGCCAGGGGTGGGAGGAGGGGCAGAGGAAGAGGGAGAGAGAATCCCAAACTGGCTCCACCCTGGGTGATGGCGGGGCTTGATCCCACCACCCTGAGCCAAAATCAAGAGTCTGACGCTTAACTGACTGAGCCACCCAGGTGCCCAGTTTATATCGTGTTTTAAATGAGGATCTTGTGAATATTTATTTCCATCGACAAATTTATTTACATGCTTAAAAAAATACAAAAGATTGTTAGTGAAAAATGTGTATGTCCTCTTTTACACATAAAGATTCCTTTTTCCCCAAGCCGAAAACTCTCATGGTCAGGAATGATGGACCTCTGGCCCTGAGGGACATTTAATTTCCAATTAAAGGAATGTTCTTTAGATAGAGTAGATGGCAGGGTGGTATTTATTAATAATGGTTTGAACTCTTGCTCCCTGAGGCTGCCGTTACTGAGAGAGAGGCACATGAAGGGAGACCATTGAGAGTTAAACTGGCCATTTACAAGTCCCTTTTGAGATTTAGTTGAAAACCTTTTCACAAAATAATACTTTTTAAGGGAACCAAAAAGCCATATGTTAGTCATTACTGAGAGAGTAAATATCTGAACCAAAGTTAATAAAAGGTGAACTGGAAATGTTCCTTTCTGTGAACCTGTGGTCAGTCAGTCTATTCCTTTCATTTGTCCTGTTTAATTTGTCATTCCTTGCCTAAACAACTATTTCTTTTTACTTCTCAGATGAAGTAATGTCTTACGTAGGTGGAACCATTTTTAGTTGTGAATGGATTTTGAAAATATTCTGTTTATTTACACCGTATCTCATTTTAAAAGGATTTGAAAAGATGACGTTTTAAAACTGAAGTGTATTACATACTTAAGAAAAACCAGTATTTAGAAATCAGTTCCTCATATAGGTGGCTTTTTACATGCAAATACAACATAAAAAGACCCACTTCGGTTTTTGTTTTTTTTTTGAAATCTGTGACTCTCCTGGTGAATGTGTTTTGTAAGTAAGTTGGTAACAGGCTTGGGAAGATTGGAAACGGAGCAGGTCAAAGCAGAGGAACAAAATAGGACTGATGGCTGTTTTGAAGATGTGTCAGAAAAAAAGGAAAATTATCATGTAAGGTAATGGGATAATAATTAGCCTAAATGTAATCCAGTTAGCATTTAAAGCCATTTTAAGAATATGCTGATTACATGAAAATTAAAAACCAAATAAATTATTTGAATGATGCTGATAGATAGTCAAAGATTTGAACTCTCATTTCTGAATTTCTTTTAATTTCATTGTTTAAAATGCATATCTGTTTGAGAAAAACAAGTGAGCAGAATACTTGATCTGAATGAGGACTGTCAAATGGAGACTGTGGAACGCTGGAGGGTGCTAGGTGCTTCTAGGCTCTATTTATAATTCTTAGTATTTGATAGATCCTAATCAAAAACTGAAAGTGAAAATATGCAAAAGGTGAATGTGAAAGCCTATGCTAGCTGAAGATCCATGATCCTGGTGCGTGTGGGCCCAAGGATGGAGTAGTTAAGGAGACCTGTAATATTTACCTGACTGCGGCAACTTCCTTAGGTAACTTTCTGTGTTCTGTTTAGGTGTGAGCACTTTCGGTCCATGTTCCAGTCTTACTGGAATGAGGATATGAAGGAGGTGATAGAAATAGACCAGTTTTCGTATCCAGTGTACCGTGCCTTTCTCCAGTACCTCTACACAGACACAGTGGACCTGCCGCCTGAAGATGCTATAGGTACGTGAGCCCACTGGATGGGCCAAGCCACGCGGTCACGGATCTCTCTCGTCATGTTCTTAGAGCACTGACATGTACAAAGTGGCAAGTTGGTTGGTTTTTAGACAATATTTGAAGTAAATGTCTTGACATATAGTGTTATATAGTTACTATGGTTAATAATTGTGGACACAAGTTTATGACTGTGGATTTATTTTCATTCTGTTAATACTGAAGTACGTATACATTGCTAATGCATTTAATATATCATCTTGGAAATAAAATGAGGGGGGAATTCTATTTATTCCCCTTCCTTTTTACTGTAGAAGAAGATGTATAAAGTGAGTGTAGGAGAGGTCTGTTTTGGGATGGGGGATGTAGGGAGTGAAGAAGAGGATTTATTTAATAAAATTTCGAGTATTACTCACTAAGAAACTTCTGTTGATTTATCTACATAACTCTTTGCACCAAAATAAAATATTTATGTTTATAAATTATGGGAAATTATCATAAACTTGATTAAACCTTCCATACTTCTTGCTTTTAGGTCTTTTGGACTTGGCTACGTCTTACTGTGAAAACCGACTGAGAAAGCTTTGTCAGCACATTATCAAGCGCGGAATTACTGTGGAGAATGCCTTTTCACTATTCTCTGCTGCAGTCAGATATGATGCAGAGGTAACATAAAATAACGAACAGAAACCACCCCCTCCAACTCCTCATGGCCTGCCCCCCACTTTTCTTGCATGAGACAAGGAACAGGAGTAATTTCACTTTTATTTAGGGAATCCGTGAACTGACTGATCCCTAAAAAAATGAAAGCTGGCCTTGCTTGTTTATTCTGTGTTCATAGTTTCAAAAATGGTTGTTGTTCTACTTTCATTTTTAACTAAGAAAAGAACCTAACTGAGGTCCAAGCAGCTGTACTGCGGGTTGGAATAGAAAGTGTCCTCCCCAGTTGGATTGATGCCATTTGTAGTTTCGGGTGTTACTCAAAGTCAGCTTATATATTTTTTTCAAGACCCACTTTGCCGTCTCCCTAACTCTATCCTGTTGTAAGCCAAGGATGCTGTATGATTCATATCTGTATGCTCTGAAATTCTATCTTTGTCTAATTATAACTCATTCATGTGTGAAGAACTTGGTCTGGGCTCCTTTTTGTTTGTGTGTTTGGTTGTGAATGGTTGGTTTTGCACTGGATTGAATTCTTAATCTAGGATTTATGGATCTCTAGAGGATCTATGAATGAATGGGCTTTGGGGAGTCTGAAATTTTGTGTTTCGTGTATTTTCTTGAAGTTAAGAACCACAGTGTCATCAGATGGTCAGCTGCTCATAAGCAGAAACTTTCTTATTCATCTCTGTACCCTGTAGTGCCTGGCACATGGTAGGCACTGGATAATAAGTGTTTGTTGAACTGAATGCATGTGGTACCACCTGAAGGACGCATTCAGGATAATTAGTGAACTTAAGGCTGCTCTGGTTGGTTTTATAAATGTATAGAGAATAAAAGGTAGAGAGCAGTAGCCTCGGAGTTCGAGATGTCCAGCTAAGGCAGGCACCTTTAGTGACACAATTAGTCCGTTCTAGAGGTACTTCGTCATCATTTGACAAGGCAGAGGACCTGGTATCGGGATTTACCAAACACCCTCGGAGATCTGTAATGTGGCCTTGGTGTGGTGGAAGACAGACTTCATCTTTATCACACTTAGGGATCAAAATGGAACATTATGTCTTATATTTTCAAAATGTATCCTATTTTTATTTGAGATCATGATTATAAATATTTAATAAGGTCAAATAGCTGACTTTCTCTGTGGCCTGGCAACAGATGGAGCGATGATCAAATAAATTATGTCTAATAGGAAATGGAAGTATAGATTTTTTTTTTTTTTTTACCTTTTCTGTGACACCATAAACTTCTTTATTAGAAGTGCTATTTCTTTAAGGTTGCATTCTACCCAGTGATATAATTTTAAATCGGTTGATGCCTGTTCTGTCCGTTAATTGACTTTGAACATCTGCTCTGTGTCTCTCCCTGCTCCTCCTCTTCACTGCTAATGAGTTCCCTATTCCTGGGATTAGGATACTGCTGACTAAAACCAGTTAGGACCATCGGGGCAGAGGCAAACATCGTGGCTCTAGGTGCTGGCAATTTCTTTCTCACTAAGCTAAAACTTACCCAAAAAGTCACAGAAAAAAACCTCGTGCCACTTCTACCCATGCCAGGTGGTCATTTTTTTTTTTTTTTTTACTGGTTTTCATTTTCCTCGTATAAAATATAGACACATGAAATTCTGTCCCTTCCTTGAGACTGAAAATATATGTGATTCCCTTGCGTCTGTCACAGTATGGTCATTTGATTTGGCATGCAAGAGTGTATGTTGAGTTAAATGAATTTGAAATACCACACCACAAGGGTGTGCTTTTTAAAAAATGAAAAAAAACAAAAAAAAAAAACAAAGCCCAACCCCACAAATATTATACATTCAATGTAGAAAAATTAGAAAATAGAAGACAAAAGGAGGAAGAATCACCTTCTTTCTAAGCTATTTTTTTTTTTAGATTCTTACAGGAGTTCTGTAATTGACTAATGTACTTTTACACTGTATTTCCTTAATGCTATAGAATGTAGTAAGTAAATAAATGAAGTGTTTAGAATATAAAAATAAAACCCACTCTATTTATTAGTTGATGGGAAGCTTCTATTAAGTCAGATTGGAAATTAACTGCCAAAAAATGGACTGACTTTCAGAAGCTCCGCTTAGGGAGACCAGATGACTTTTCCTTCATTCTGTGGTTCAAATGCTAGGAAGATGGAGACTACATGCTTCTCACATTCTTTCTCTTTTATGTAAGTTCTTGAGGTTCCTCTCTACCCGCTTTGACAAGGTAATTTCGAAGCAAATATACACACACAAAAGCAACAAAAATGTATTGACTCAGTAGTTAAGAAGTTGTTTTTTTTTTTTTTTTTTTAAGTAAGCTGCTTGTGGAGCCCTTTTGTTACGAGTGCGTTGTCCGACTTTCTGCAAGTTTTAACTGAGGAATGACTTGGCAGGGGAGCACTTAAGTATTCCTTCAGTACAAACCCAGGTGAACATTGCCATCAAGGGAGAAAACGTGAATGAAGCACTGTGTCAAGATAGTTCTATAGCTCATCACACAAGTTTGAAATGTTTCTATTTATACTGTTTTCAGGAAATTTTTGTTTTCTGTGTATATTTGAACATTAGGAGAAGTTGTTGGGAACCAGAGTAGAGTGCTTTCCAGAAAATCCTACTTGCTGAGTAACTTACGTCCTAATATTTTGCTGTTGGTGGGAAGCCATAAATATAAGGTCCGGAATCTAATTCCAAAATTGGCTTGGGATATTGGTTTTGAAAAGTTTTGTGCTAAAGCCTGATGGTCAGCATTTTTTTCTTCTTTCTGAAATTAAAAAGTTTTCCATGATCAGTAGACTATAAAATATTTTTTAGTTAGTAAGACAAAGCACCTTTCTTTATTTTGTCCTAGGTAGCAAGACATTTTAAGGACATTCTAAAAAACCAAACCAAAGACCACTTTGATCTGGCATATTTTGTACCTGATATATATTATAAATTCTAAACTTACGGTTTTGGGGTTTCGTTACTACTTTAACAAGTTTGGACAGAGGAGGTGTGGTTCACAGTCTTGCCATCTGGAGTGCGTCTCAAGTGGGGGCTGGTTGACAGACACATAGGAGCCTGTCTCACCCTGGCCAAGTGGTCTTCGATAGAATGCTTAGCATTCAGGTATTTTAGCTTTCGGGGATTTAGGGCTGGTTAAGAAGTTCATTTAGGCTGCAGTGGCATTTTTAAAAATGTGGATATTAAGACCATCAATTGTCTCTGTTTTACTTTGTTACTGAAGAAAATCTGTGGAAAGGAAAAACAAGTTATTTTCGGAATATATAAGTTATTGGAATAATTTCAAAAATTTGGAATGAATTTATAAATTATTTCAGAGTAGCAGTTTATTTTGAGCTTCCTTGCTAATTACAACAAATCTGATATTTCACCTGATTTGCCTCAGAACCGCTTTAGAATAATTTCACCACAAAATGTCATAAATAAGGGATTTATAGTTTCTAAAATACCAAGAATATTGTTTTAAAGCCCCTGATTTTGCACCCTCTCCCACTTCTGTATTCCATGGGCTTTAAGAAGATGCTTTCAATCTGTTATGAACTTTTTTCATCTACTGGTCTGGTGATCCTTCTTGTTTTCTTGGAAATGTTTTGTATAAAGCCCAGCAGTCCTGTTATAGTTAACTTATTAGTTGGGTAAGAGTTGCACTTTCTTTTCTGGGTATTGAAGATGTGATCATTTGCAGAATAAGGAACAGATCATGTAGCTTCTTCAAATATCTAAGAATTATCAGGAAAATAGTTACCTCATTTACATATCAAAGCAAAGGCAACCTGGCTCAGGGCATTGGCTACTAAGAGAATTGCTTGGCTGGGCCACTCTGGTTCGTGCAGCTGAACTTGCAAATAGTTTCTGTCTTTCCAAGTGCATTCAGTGCTTCCTTTTCCATAGATCTGCCTTAAGCAAGATTCAGTTATTAAACGGTTGGAAACTGCAGAACATTTTTTGAATACTGAGATATCTCACCAATTCAGACTAGTTGGAGGGGAAGGGAAGGCAGTTCGATAGAGCCATTTTCATAAATGTATGAAGTGATTTGTAATCAGAGGCACCCTTTGTATACCTGTAGTACGTAAAAAGTTCTTAAAGTTTATACCCAAGATAATCTCTGTATAATTAGTAAACTGGATAAACTCACTTTTTCATGTGTACTCTAAAGAGCTTGAATTCCAAATTTGTAGACGTGGAAGTGATAAGGTTTTACAAGGCCAGAATTTAGTGAGTCTTGTTTGAATTTGAAATTATGTAATTAAAAGTTAATATTTAAAGATCCTCATCTGCTACATTGCATGGTTTGAAGAAACTTTCTGTGCTTATGACTGGTTATTTCTTCCTAAGGAATGTGTAGAAAAACTAGTTTTCTATTTTTGATAAATAAGATTGAAATGACTTTGATCTCCTTGTAGAATATAATTCAGTTCCTAAAGCTGTTTCTTAATCATTGGGTTGTAATACCAGGAGAGGGCTTTTTCTTTAATAGTAACGTGAGAGGGAATGTTTTATATAGTTTAACATTTTAGTTTCTTATAATACACAGAACGTTCAGCGGTACTTCAGCCCACGGAGACTCTCTTATTAAAAAAGTTGATGCAAAGATTGTGCCTATATTTTAAATGGATTGTGAATTATCTAGAAAACAAAACTCTGGCAGCAGCTGACTGATACACATTAGATGTGGTTTATCTCTTACCAGTGATATGACTGGAAGGGAACCTCATTCAGCTAAGGGCAGAGGGACCCTTAGAAGAAGGAAGTATTTGCTTGCAGGGGTCTGCACAGAGAGAGTAGAAAGGGATGTGTCTCTGTGTTTGTGTGGGCCCTCCCCCACCCTGCCTAAAATTTCTCATTTCACAGTGGCTTGGAAACATGAGACCAAGACGCTGCAGTTTAAATGTTGTTGAGTTCCTGGTTTGATAGAACCCTGAGTACTGACCTTCGGTGTAGCTGGCAAAGTTAAAAAATCAAGGTATTTGTGATAAGAGCTTTCAGTGTGATTTGCTGTTACATATTTAGACTTTGTATACATTCCAGTACCTAATTGATTTAATAAATATATGTTCCAGTGTTTAAAGGAACAAATATAGTAGCGGTTTTGCTGGGGATGAAAAGGCTGTATTGGCATTGGCGGAAACGGATTTTTAAGTTGTTCTGGTTTACCACTTGTGTGTATCACTTTCCTTCTGAGTGTCGGTAGCTGATGACTTCATTCGTCTGAATGAAAACTCCAATCTCTGAATATTCTTCTCTGGATGGACTGAGAATGAGAAATTAGTTTGGTGGGAGTTGTAGTGTATTATTTCTTGTGGCTTTAAGAATGAAGGCATTTTATCTAGGAGAGCACAGCAGTGGATTTAAGGTGCTTGGAATTTTTTTCTTTTTTAATGTGTCTCGTGGGGACATCTCTTTATCACTTTTCTGTTTCTTAAAATCTTCCTTAAGCTAAATCTTAATTCTTTTCTCGGACTTCTTGACTGTGGTAAAACGTATGATGGACTGAAGTTGCTTTCAGCTTTGTTTTTAATTATTATTGCAGAATAATTGACAGACAATATTGTATCAGCTTCAGGTGTATGCTTTCAGCTTCTCCAGACAAAGCCTGCATGTGACTAGACTGTGTGGTAGCCTTGTAGAAGCTTCCCCACCATAGGCTGTGTGAATGGGTGTGTGTTTTGAAGAGTCAGACTTGAGGTAGTGAAATTGTTGCTTTCACAATGTTTTGACTCAATAGTGTGTGCTTTTCTGATACCTACCTATGGTCACTTGTTTGCTTAGTTTGAGGTTTCTGGCCTCAAATGTCTTCTAGGGGAGGGTAAGGATTTGGGATGAGGGGTTTGGATAGAAGTAATTCGATCAAAGTTAATAAAAAAAGGCCTCTTCTTGTTTTTATTTTTGTTGTGTGTGTCCAGGATTTAGAAGAATTCTGCTTTAAGTTTTGCATCAATCATTTGACAGAAGTTACACAGACTGCAGCATTTTGGCAAATGGATGGCCCTCTGCTAAAGGAATTCATTGCTAAAGCCAGTAAATGTGGAGCCTTTAAGAACTGAAGCCCAAGGCTGCTGGGTTTTGTGAGTGCTCTGGGCACGGACGATGATGCGTCCTTTGTGCTCTGCGGGTGATGTAATTTTGCAGGTAAAAAACCCATCAGGTTTTTTTTGTTTTTTTTGTTTTTTTCCACATCTGAGACACCATTCTCTGTGTAGGAATATATGAAGGATGATTTTGAAGAACTCTTGTTTCCAGATATGTACATTTTAAATGTAACCTTAATTTGGCTGGAACATTGTAAAGGGGTGAAAGTTTAGCTGATTGTTTCTTTGTTTTTTTGTTTTGTTTTTGATTAGAGGAACTTTTGAACTTGGAAAGGGGAAGTCTGTGGTAGTTTTCCTGGTTCACATATTGACAACCCTTTGACACCAGGAATTTGGGACAGTTTGTGAATTGTGGGATAGAGAGGCCCCACCATGAATTAAAGATGCTGACTTTGGGGCTTGTTGAAATGATGCATTAGTTGCTAGTTCACTAGCCATACTGTGAAGACGTAGTTAAGATAGTTTGAGGCTTTTGTGTTTGCACTACTGAGGACCTTTTTTAACTTCATAGTGTATCAAAGTAATAATCAGTTTAATATGAGTTAAACCTATTGAGATGATGATTATGTAAAGATAAACTTCTAGGTTAGCCAAGATTTCTCTTCAGACTTAAGCACATAAAGTAGTAATTTAGGACTACCTGTGAAAAGTTGATCATGAAAGAAACTTTATTTGGACAAAGGTCAATATTTTATAAATTAGAATCTCCACTACTATCCAACAGTGTTTTATTTCATTAAGACAAAGTCTGAGAACTGAAGTTTAAATTGCTCCCCCACCGCTTCCCCCTGTAATTGCTCATCATAAGAGGAGAGTAATGACATACTCACTATACTCTTGCCTTCCTAAATTATGGCTGCTAGATCATCAGATTTGCTACATCTGACTCAGAGAAGCAGTTCTTAAAACCACCTTTCTGGCAGGACTTCTTGGAATTTGTTTTAGCTTTTATCTAGGCCAAGCATCACGAATTTGCTTATTTGTAACCTCAGCAGCTTTCATCTTTTAATTGTGTTAGGTATAATATTTAGCACAATTTAACTTCAAAAAAGGATCAAAATTATGGTTTTCCTGAAAAGATCCTACTTAAAAGGGTCTTTTCAGTTTGTTTTTGTTTTTTTGTTTTGTTTTGGTCTGCTTATGAAATGTGACTTTGGGAGGAAGAGTGAGTGTTCAGCTTTGGGTTTTATCACGTGTGTCCATTGAGCTTGCTGTAAGAACAAAGCTTTGTTCTGCTCTGGCCATGGACTCATTTCCATTTGTGGGCACTCCCTAGTGAACTCTTTCCTGCTTGGAAGTTCCCTCATCTGAACTTGGAGCCTGAATACATTTTCAGAGCCAAATTAACAAGAGGGTGAAGATACGCTGCAGCTGCTATTTCTAGCAATGTTTCGAAGTGTGCGGGAGGGGGTTGGGTGGGAGTGAGGGCTCAAAGATAGGAGTTCATTGATAAGTGAGATAATTACAAACCTAGCAGTCCCAGTTCCCTTTTCTTGACCATGTCGCAGGTGATTGAAGCCCAATCAAGTATTACATTAGAATTAGTTCTGCCACATGATAGAATTTTTCTTAGTAGGTTGATAAATGCACATTAATTTGATTATTAGCTATGATGGGTAGTGTTTGTAACAATCACTGTTCCATAGGCTTATGATCTGGACAAACAAGAACTTCAGTATGTTTACTATTGCTCTTACTTGAAAAAGAAAATTAAAAAAAAACAAATTAAAGTAGTAGATTCATTTCCATAGATTGTTCATTCATTCAACAAATATTTACTGAGGTTCCTTATATAGGTGAAGAACCACTTCTCATAGTAGATTACTGAGTAATTTGTATGAGTATGTATGTAGTGAAGAAAAGGGGAATGAGTTCTTTGAAAAGTACTTGAGTATCTTTTTTTTAATACACTCTTATTTTTCTACTTGGTTTTATTGTTAATCATAGCAGGAAATGAAAACTGTTTTTTGAATTGTTTTTTTCATCTGATGTAATTATGAAAGCCAAAGTATTCATATTTCTTAAGATAGCCCTCAGTGTCCTCTTGAACTTCTTACTGGAACAATGTTTGATACTCTAGTGTATAGGCTGTATTTATGTAATGTTTAGAATGACATATTAATAAATAATCTGTTAAGACATATGTGCAGGGTTGTTTTTCCACCTCAAAAATCAGTACCGTGCAGCCTTAAAAAGGAAGGACGCTCTGGCCCGTGCTGCAGTCTGGATGAACCTTGAGGACATTGTGCTGAGTGAAGTATGCCAGTCACAGAGGACAGGTACTGAACAACCCAGCTACGCGAGGTATTCTTGGAGACAGAAAGCAGAAGCTAGCTGCCAGAGGTCAGAGGTAGGAGAGAGGACTGGAAGAGTTAATGTTTAATGGATACAGAGATTCCGTTTTGCAAGACGGAAAGAGTTCTGGAGCAGGATGGTGGTGATGACTGCACAACAGCGTGAATGTACTTGGTGCCACTGAGCTGCGCACTTAAACACGGTTAGCATGGTAAATTCCATGTTCTGTGCCTTTTGCCCCAAATCAAATCAGTACTATGATTCTTAGCAGGTATCAGGCTAAAAACAGGTACCACAATGAACATGTCACCTGTTTCTCAATTGTGTCCCCTCCCCCCAGGGAAATCCTGTGGTTTTTATTCCTACTGAAAGATAATACAGTTGAACTGTCGTAGCAGAAAAGTGTTTCTTGATCCTTGTACTTATAAATGAAGGGAAGGACATAATCCCTGTCCTCAAAGAACATACAAGTTATTAGGAGAGAGGAGAGAGAAGTTTAGGAATTAACACAAAAACATATTTATAAACAACTTTTCATAATAGGCAGTGAGAGAAAACTTAATAGGTTAATATGAAAA
Source organism: Halichoerus grypus (assembly GCF_964656455.1). NCBI lineage: Eukaryota > Metazoa > Chordata > Mammalia > Carnivora > Phocidae > Halichoerus > Halichoerus grypus. The sequence continues at coordinate 58,668,265 of NC_135715.1, read as the reverse complement.
GCAGATGCTCCGCAGGTAATGTTTGTGCAGGGTAGGGAAAGATAAAGTGTCCTTATAGCTCATTCCAAAAGGGCGGGTAAGTGGCACAAGCAAAAGCTTAGAGGTAGGGGCTGATGAGCCTTCCAGAACTTACCCTAAGCTAGTTTGGTTAGAAGGGAGAATATAAGCCACGGCCCATTAGAAGGAAACATGGGCAAGGAGGGGGTGTGTGTGTTTGTGTGTGTGTGTGTGTGTACGTACGTGTACGTGTGTGTACATTTATTTCCCATGGTGCCAGACATTGTGCCCTGTGCTTTGCATCATTTCTTCTTCAGTGCCCACAAGGTAGGCAGGTGGATTAAATAACGTGATGGAAGTGTTTCAGTAGGAGGCGACCTAGCAAGTACAAACCTGGCTCTGTTGCGATAGTTTGCCTGATACTGGCCTACTTTATGACCAGCAGACACATGCTGCTCCATGGTGCCAAGTTACCTACCAGGGTAGGAATGACAGATTCAATTTGAAGGTAAAGTGAGGGACACAGGGTTTCTTTTAAGTGACGTTAAAACTCAGATAAGCTTTGCCCTAAGGGGTTACTATCGGGAGGAAGTTGAAGTTCCAGTAATCAGCTAGACCAGGAGGACATTCAGTACATCTGGGATGGACTCTGGGCTTCTGTAGTTTTGGGTTTTTTTTTTACTTCCAGAATTATTTACTGTGGTAAAACATACATAAATTTACCATTTTAACCATTTTTAAGTGTACAGTTCAGTGTTTTTTTAAAAATTGAAGTATAGTTGACATAAATCAGGTTTGCAACAGGTAATTCGACAATTGTGTGCATTATGAAATGCTCACCATGGTAAGTGTGGTTACCATCTATTATCACACGGTTATTACAATACTATTACTATATTCCCTCTGCTGTACTCGTTATCCCCATAACTTATAACTGGAAGTTTATACCTCTTAATCCTTATCACCTGTTTTGCCTGTCTCCCACTCCCCTCCCCTCTGGCAACCACTAATTTGTTCTCCATGAGTCTGTTTCTCTTTTCTGTTATTGTTGTTTGTTCATTTTTTTTTTCTTAGTTTCTACATATAAGAGAAATCATATGGTATTTCTCTTTCTCTGACTTATTCCACCTAGCATAATTCCTTCTAGGTCCATCCATGTTGTTCCAAATGACAAGATTTCATTCTTTTTTATGGCTGAGTAATATTCCTGTGTGTGTGTGTGTGCGTGTGCACACATGTATGTATTATATCTTCTTTATCCATTCATCTATTGATGGATACTTAGGTTACTTTCATAGCTCAGCTGTTGTAAATAATGCTGCAATAAGCATAGGGGTGCATATATCTTTTGAAATTAGTGTTTTAGTTCTCCTTGGGTAAATACCCAGTAGTGGAATTACTGGATCATATGGTACTTTTATTTTTAGCTGTTGGAGGGACCACCATACTGTTCTGCATAGTGGCTGCACCAATTTACATTCCCACCAACAGTTCGTGAGGGTTCCTTTTTTTTCCGCATCCTTGCCAGCACTTGATATTTCTTGTCTTTTGGATACTAGCCATTCTAACTGGTGTAAGGTGGTATCTCATTGTGGTTTTGATTTGAATTTCCCTGATGGCTAATGATGTTGAACAGTTTTTCATGTGTCTGTTAACCATTTGTATGTCTTCTTTGGAAAAGTGTCTATGCAGGTCCTCTGCCCATTTTTTCATCAGATTATTTGTCTTTTAGATGGTGTTATTTTGGGTATTAACCCCTTATCAGAGATATCATTTGCAAATACCTTCTTCCATTCAGTAGGTTGCCTTTTCATTTTGCTGATGATTTCCTTTGCAGTACAAAAGCTTCTTAGTTTGATATAGTCCCATTAGTTTATTTTGCTTTTGTTTCCCTTGCCTGAGGAGACACAGCCAGAAAAATAATGTCCCAGAGATTACTGCCTATGTTCTCTTCTAGTTTTATGGTTCCTGGTTTCACATTTAGGTCTTTAATCCATTTTGAGTTTATTTTTATGTATGTGGTGAGAAAGTGGTCCAGTTTTATTCTCTATATGTAGGGTTTTCCCAACACCATTTATTGAAGAGCCTGTCTTTTCCCCATTGTATATTTTTGTCTCCTTTGTTGTAGATTGGCAGACCGTATAAGCATGGGTTTATTTCTGGGCTGTCAGTTCCATTCCGTTGATCTATATGTCTGTTTTTGTGCCAGTACTGTTTTGATTACTGTAACTCTGTAGTGTAGTGTGAAATCTGGGATTGCTACCTCCAGCTTTGTTCTTCTTCCTCAAGACTGCTTTGACTGCTTGAGGTCTTCTGTGGTTCCATACACATTTTAGGATTGTTTGTTCTACTTCTGTGAAAAATACTATTAGTATTTTGATTGGGATTGCATTAAATCTGTGGATTGCTTTGGGTAGTATGGATATTTTAACAATATTAATTTTTCCAGTGCATGAGCATGGTATATCTTGCCATTTATTTGTGTTGTTTTTGATTTCTTTATCAGTGTCTTAATAGTTTTTAGAGTATAGGTCTTCAACCTCTTGGTTAAATTTAGTCCTAAGTATTTTATTCTTTATTATGCAATTATAAATGTTACTGTTTTTTTAATTTCCCTTTCTGCTCTTTTATTACTAAGTATATAGAAATGCAACAGATTTCTGTATACTGATTTTGCATCCCACAACTTTACTGAATTCATTTACTCTAATATTTTTTTGGTGGGGTCTTTAGGGTTTTCTGTACAAAGTGCCATGTCATCTGCAAATAGTGACAGTTTTACTTCCTCCTCACCAATTTAGACTTTTAAAAAATTTTTAAAATATTGGATTGCTATGGCAAGGACTTCTAGTACTATGTTGAATAATGGTCGTGAGAGTGGACATCCTTGTCTTGTTCCTGATCTTAGGGGAAAAGCTTTTAGTTTTTCACTGGAGTAGGATATTAGCTGTGGGTTTGTCATATATGACCTTTATAATGTTGAGGTATATTACCTCTGTACCCACTTTGTTAAAAATGTTTATCATGAATGGATGTTGAATTTTGTCAGATGCTTTTTCTGCAGCTGTTGAAATGATCATGTGACTTTTATCCTTCATTTTGTTAATGTGTACCATGCTGATTAATTTGCATATATTGAACCATCCTTGCGTCCCTGGAATAAATCCCACTGGTTGTGGTGAATGATCCTTTTAATGTATTTTTTAATTTGGTTGGCTAATATTTTGTTTGCATGTACATTTATCAGATACTGGCTTGTACTTTTCTTGTGGCATTTTTGTCTGATTTTGGTATTAGGGTAATGCTGGCCTCATAAAATGAGTTTGGAAGCATTCCTTCCTCTTTTTTTTTTTTTTTTTGAATAGTTTAAAGATTGTCATTATCTCTTTTTTAAATGTTTGGTAGAATTTACCTGTGAGTCAGCTTGGTTCTGAACTTTGTTGGTAATTTGTTGATTGCTGATTCAATTTCATTACTATTAATTGGTCTGTTCAGATTTTCTATTTCTTCCTCATTCAGTCTGGGAAGATTTTATAGGTCTAGGAATTTATCCATTTCTTCTAGTTTGTCTAAGTTGTTGGCATATAACTTTTTGTAGAAATCTTGTGGGTATTTTTTTGTATTTGTCATTTGTAACTTGTCCTTTCATTTATGATTTTGAGTCTTTTTTTTTTTTGGTGTTTGATAATAAAGGATTTTTTTTCTTTCTTTCTTTCTTTTTTTAAATTTTATTATGTTATGTTAGTCACCATACAATACATCATTGGTTTTTGATGTGGTGATCCACGATCCATTGTTTTCGTATTACACCCAGTGCTCCATGCAGTACGTGCCCTCCTTAATACCCATCACTGGGCTAACCAATCCCCCCTCCCCTCTAAAACCCTGTTTGTTTCTCAGAGTCCATAGTCTCTCATGGTTCATCTCTCCCTCCAATTCCCCCCCCCCCATTTTCCCCTTCCTTCTTCTAGTGTCCTCCATGCTATTCCTTATGTTCCACAAATAAGAGAAACCATATGATAATTGACTTTCTCTGCTTGACTTATTTCACTTAGCATAATCTCCCCCAGTCCCATCCACGTGGATGTAAAAGTTGGGTATTCATCCTTTCTGATGGCTGAGTAATATTCCATTGTATATATGGACCACATCTTCTTTATCCATTCATCTGTTGAAGGGCATCTCGGCTCTCTCCACAGTTTGGCTATTGCGGACATGGCTGCTATGAACATTGGGGTGCATATGGCCCTTCTTTTCACTACATCTGTGTCTTTGGGGTAAATACCCAGGAGTGCAATTGCTGGGTCATAGGGTAGCTCTATTTTTAAATTTTTGAGGAATTTCCACACTGTTTTCCAAAGTGGCTGTACCAACTTGCATTCCCACCAACAGTGTAAGAGGGTTCCCCTTTCTCCACAACCTCTCCAACATTTGTTGTTTCTTTCCCTGTCCATTTTTTGCCACTCTAACTGGTGTAAGGTGGTATCTCAATGTGGTTTTTTTTTTTTTTAGATTTTTTTATTTATTTATTTGACAGAGAGACAGAGAGAGAGGGAACACAAGCAAGGGGAGTGGGAGAGGGAGAAGCAGGCTTCCCGCGGAGCAGGGAGCCCGATGCGGGGCTCGATCCCAGGACCCTGGGATCATGACCTGAGCCGAAGGCAGACGCTTAACGACTGAGCCACCCAGGCGCCCCTCAATGTGGTTTTGATTTGAATTTCCCTGATGGCTAATGATGATGAACATTTTTTCATGTGTCTGTTAGCCATTTGTATGTCTTCTTCAGAGAAGTGTCTTTTCATATCTTGTGCCCACTTTTTGACTTGATTATTTGTTTTTTGGGTGTTGAGTTTGAGAAGTTCTTTATAGATCTTGGATACCAGCCCTTTATCTGTAGTGTCATTTGCAAATATCTTCTCCCATCCTGTGGGATGCCTCTTTGTTTTGTTGACTGTTTCCTTTGCTGTGCAGAAGCTTTTTATCTTGATGAAGTCCCAAAAGTTCATTTTTGCTTTTGTTTCACTAGCCTTTGGAGATGTATCTTGAAAGAAGTTGCTGTGGGTGATGTCAAAGAGGTTACTGCCTATGTTCTCCTCTAGGATTTGGATGGATTCCTGTCTCATATTGAGGCCTTTCATCCACTTTGAGTTTATCTTTGTGTATGGTGTTAGAGAATGGTCGAGTTTCATTCTTCTGCATGTGGCTGTCCAATTTTCCCAGCACCATTTATTGAAGAGATTGTCTTTTTTCCATTGCATGTTTTTTCCTGCTTTGTCAAAGATTATTTGACCATAGGGTTGAGGGTCCGTATCTGGGTTCTCTACTCTGTTCCATTGGTCTATATGTCTGTTTTTGTGCCAGTACCATGCTGTCTTGGTGATCACAGCTTTGTAATATAGCTTGAAATCGGACAACGTGATGCCCTCAGCTTTGTTTTTCTTTTTCAACATTTCCTTGGCAATTCGGGGTCTTTTCTGATTCCATACAAATTTTAGGATTGATTGTTCCAGCACTTTGAAAAATGTCATTGGAATTTTGATCGGGATGGCATTGAAGGTATAGATTGCTCTGGGTAGCATAGACATTTTAACAATGTTTATTCTTCCGATCCATGAGCATGGAATATTTTTCCATCTTTTTGTGTCTTCTTCCATTTCTTTCATGAGTGTTCTGTAGTTCCTAGAGTATAGATCCTTTACCTCTTTGGTTAGGTTTATTCCAAGATATCTTATGTTTTTTGGTGCTATTATAAATGGAATCGTTTCTCTAATTTCTCTTTCTACAGTTGCGTTGTTAGTGTATAAGAAAGCAGCTGATTTCTGTGCGTTGATTTTGTATCCTGCCACATGACTGAATTGCTGTATGAGGTCTAGTAATTTGGGGGTGGAGTCTTTTGGGTTTTCCACATAGAGTATCATGTTGTCTGCAAAAAGAGAGAGTTTGACTTCTTCTTTGCCAATTTGAATACCTTTTATTTCTTTTTTTGTCTGATTGCTGTTGCTAGGACATCTAGTACTATGTTGAACAATAGTGGCGAGAGTGGGCATCCTTGACGTGTTCCTGATCTTAAGGGAAAGGCTCTCAGCTTTTCCCCATTGAGGATGATATTCACTGTGGGTTTTTCATAGATGGATTTTATGAACTTGAGGAATGTTCCCTCTATCCCTGTACTCTGAAGAGTTTTAATCAGGAAAGGATGCTGTATTTTGTCAAATGCTTTTTCTGCATCAATTGAGAGGACCATATGGTTCTTCTCCCTCCTCTTATTAATGTGTTCTATCACAGTGATTGATTTGTGAATGTTGAACCACCCTGGCATCCAGGGGATAAATCCCACTTGGTTGTGGTGGATGATCCTTTTAATGTATTGTTGGATCCTATTAACTAGGATTTTGTTGAGGATTTTGGTTGAGACTTTTTTTCTTGATGAGTCAGCTAAAGGTTTATCAGTTTTGTTTGCTTTTCAAAGAACCAGCTCTTAGTCTCATCGATCTTTATTTTAAAGATTTTATTTATTTATTTGACAGAGAGAGACAGAGTGAGAGAGGGAACACAAGCAGGGGGAGGGGAGAGGGAGAAGCAGGCTTCCCATGGAGCAGGGAGCCCGATGCGGGGGCTCGATCCCAGGACCCTGGGATCATGACCTGAGTGGAAGGCAGACGCTTAATGACTGAGCCACCTAGGCACCCCTCATCGATTTTTTCTATTGTGTTTGTTTTTCTCTATTTATTTCTGCTCTGATCTTTATTATTTTCTTTCTTTTGCTAAGTTTGGACTTTGTTCTTTTTCTGGCTCCATTAGATGTAGAGTTAAATTGTTTGAGATTTTTCTTGTTTCTTGAGGTAGGCCTGTATAGCTATAAACATCCCTCTTAGAAGGGCTTTTTCTGTGTCCCAAGGATTTGAATTGTTGTGTTTCCATTTTCATTTGTCTCCAGGTATTTTTTCTCTTTGATTTTTTTGACGACACATTGGTTGTTTAGTAACATGTTATTTAGCCATGTTTGTGTTTCTTCCAGTTTTCTTGTAATTGATTTCTAGTTTCATTTGGTTGGATAAGACAATTGATATCATTTCAGTCTTAAATTTATGAAGACTTGTTTTGTGGCCCATTATGTGATTTTGAATGTGTATTCTGTGGTTTTACATGGAATGTACTATATATATCTGTTAAGTCCATCTGGTTTCATGTATCATTCAAAGCCGTGGTTTCCTTACTGATTTTCTGTCTCAATGATCCATTGATATAAGTGGGGTGTTAAAGCCCCCTACTATTATTGTATTACTATCAACTTTTCCCTTTATGTCTATTAATATTTGCTTTATATGTTTAGGTACTCCTGTGTTAGGTACATAAACCATATCCTCTTATAGGAGTGATCCCTTTATGTAATGACCTTTTTTGGTCTCTTATTACAGTCTTTGTTTTAAAGTCTATTTTATCTGATACGAGTATACCTACCCTCGCTTTTTTTTTTTTTTTTTCCACTTTCATTTGCAACATGTGTATTTTCCTGTCCCTTCACCCTCTGTGTCTTTAGGTCTGAAGTGGGTCTTCTGTAGGCAGCACATAGATGGGTCCTATTTTTTAATCCATCCAGTCACTCTATGTCTTTCGATTGGAGCATTTAGTGCATTTACATTTAAACTAATTATTGATATGTATGTACTCGGTGCCATTTGTTAATGTTTTCTAGTTTTTGTAGTTCTGTTTTCTTCCTCTCTTGCTCTTTTCCCTTGTGGTTTGATGGCTTTATTTAGTGTCATGCTCAGATTCCAGTCTCTTTACTTTTTCTGTATTTATTATAGGTTTTTGGTTTGTGTGTGGTAACCCTGGGGTTCATATGTGACATCATACGTGTAGAGCAGTCCATATTGAGTTGATGGGTTAAGTTCAAACACATTGTAAAAACACATTAAATTTTTATTCCCTCCTCCGTGTTTTATATGTCATATTTTACATGTTTTTGTTTTGTGTATCCCTTGACTAACTTTTGTATATATAATTTAGCCTCCCTACTAGTTTGTAAGTGAACACCCCACTGGGTGTGGCAGTGCAGGTGCCTGTGGGCCCATGGGTTGAATGGGCTGGTTCTTCAGGGGAATGCAGGGGCAGGGCACATGATGCTGGCAGGGTAGATGGAGAGTGTCCGAACTGGCTCCTGACAGCATCTGGCTCTCCAGGGTGGGGGCAAGAAGAATAGCACCGGCCAACACTTTTGTTCCCAGAGAACAAAAGTCTGCAGATCCCTGCCCCTCTGGCATATATCCTAAAGTTAGTCAGTAAATCTTTACCGATATGCCAGGTGCTTTTCAGACTCCTGCAGCTGTGCTGTGTCTTGGGCCGTTACTTAGCGTGCTGGCTATTTGAGGACAGCGACTCCATTTCCTATAGCTCTCCAGCTCTCCCTGAGTTCAGCCCCACTGGTGTTTAAAGCTCCCAGATTGAAGCCCTGCTGATTTTCAAAGCCAGATGTTTTAGGAACCTGCCTTCACAGTGTGGATCCCCAGTGTGGGGCCTGATACCCTCACTCCTTTGTGCCTGCGATGGCCCTACCATTTGTGGGGAGTCACCCCTGGGGTTTAGTTGCCCACTGTGTCTGTACCCCCCCTCACGTGGCTGCCGCTCCAGGTCTAGCTGTGTGAGGCCCGTTGCGCCAGGCTTCGGGTGGCGTTCAGAGTGAGTTGCAGGATGTGTAGTTGTTGCCTCACCACGGGGGAGGAGGTGAGTTTGGGATCTTTTCTACCCCACCATCTTCCTGGACTCCATCCTGTAGTTGCTTTTTAATTTAAAAAAATTTTTTTTTAAGGTTTTTATTTATTTGACAGAGAACACAAGTAGGCCGAACAGCAGACAGAGGCAGAGGGAGAAGCAGGCTCTCTGCTGAGCAGGGAGCCTGACGCAGGCCTCGATCCCAGGACCCTGAGATCATGACCTGAGCCGAAGGCAGCTACCCAACTGACCGAGCCACCCAGATGCCCCCATCCTGTAGTTTCTTAAATGCCCAGGTAATTCTGATACGCAGCTGAATTTGAAAACCACTAGATTGAGATTTTGTCCCGCAGGTCATTATGATTTCAGCTAGGGTTGCCATTAAAACAGGAATGGGCATGTTCTTTTTCAGCTCTACCATATTCCTTCCATGGGTATTTTTTGAGTACGATTACATGCTAGACACCATGCTGGGGACTTGGGTGAAACTCATTTTGAAATATAGCATTATTGCAAATCTCAGAGGAGTATGGTAAAAAATCAGAAATGTGCATGTGAGGTTTTCAGGGATCACACATGGTGGTGCATAAAAATCCAAATTGTATATTGTTAGTTTGAGAAATATCTTTTTTTTTCCTTAAGATTTTATTTATTTGAGAGAGCAGGGAGAGGGACAAGCAGACTCTCTGCTCAGAGCAGAGCCTGACGTGGGACTTGATCTCACAACCCTGAGATCATGACCTGAGCTGAAACCGGGAGTCAGTCATTTAACCAAGTGAGCCACCCCGGCGCCCCTGGTTTTTCATTCTTGCATATTTCCACTGATGTTCTTATTCCAAGAGTTGTTATAATTTAAATGTTTATTTTGAAGATGATGTATGCCCATGTAGTGACAGCGGCTGAAAAGAAATTTAAAAAGCAGACTTCGTGATGCCCAGTGAATTTGGTACAAGTGGAGTAAAAATATTCAAATTTATTGTATCTCATTATAAGCTGGAACTAGTCTCAAAGGATAAGAACAGTTTATGCATCTATTTAACATTTATTGAGCATGCTAGGTGCTGGGAATGTGTTGGGAGCAAAACACAGGAATAGTGAATTTTTGCCCTCAGAGAGCTTGTACCCTAACTAAGATACAGTGGGTTACACTGGGAAGTGATGGGAAGGAAAAGTACTCCGATGAAATGAGTGGTAGAACTGGTATAGTGAGATCTGCAGGAGGAACAGGCAGAGGAAGGTAAAAGAGCAGGTAAGGCTTCACAGCAAGATGTGCAAAGGCCCTGGGGAGCCTTTACTTCCAGGAGCAGCCTGTATGTTACTGGAATCAATGTAGATCACTGGAGTGGGGGAAGGGGGGGGATGCACCAGCATGAAGCTACCAGAGGATTTTCAGTGCAGAGGGTGGGAGAGATGGGAGGTGTGATCCAGTTTACTCAAGTAGAATCTGAGAAACATTTTATTGGAGAGCAGAAGTGAGATGATAATAAGAGGGAGGCAGGATCAAATGAAATGTCAATCAGCAAGAACACGTAAGAGTTGATGAGGATTGAAGCTTGAAGTCCAGAGAGACAGGAGAGGCCTAGTTCTAAAGATGTGTGGCTTCCACAGGTCAGGTCTTCAGTTTGCAGCCTGCTTGCAACTGAGCCTCATTCCGGGTTTAGGAAATGGTAATCCTTAGAAGACACAGAAGAGACTGAAGTAGAACTTGACCTCATGTCTCTATCTTGAAGAAAGTACATGGTTTGGTTTAAGACCTGAAGTACCTCAGTCTCTTCCTTCAGTTGCTGCTGCCTTTCTTCATATTGGTGGATTTTCTTCTGTATTGCTATGATAAAAAGAAATTTCAGGTTAGTAGTTTTATAAACAACATACTATTTCTGTCCTCTTTCACTTGCAAGTGCATAATACACACTGCTGTGCCCCACATGAAAAGAAAATAGGGCCTTGTGAGCAGGAACTGGTTCCTCTTCTAATTCAGGATGGAATTCTAGTTTTTATCACATAAAGCCGGTCAGTACATCTTTAGAGCTTGAGTCCCTTTTGTGTGTCTTTGAGAACTCAGAAGCAGAGATTGTATAACCTTCATGCTGCACTATACCCATTTGTTGAAATAATAAGTGGAGAGAGCATGTGGTTTGAATATCAAGAATAAAGGCAAATCTTTCATAAAAATGCATCCAGTTTTTAATGTTACATAAAAGCTTTTGGTTTTATTTAGAAAAAGGAAGGCCTTTAATGTGGAAACATAGCAAGAGGATACTTTAATTAGGCTTTATAAATAACAGTATTACTCAGTGACGTTGTTTTTTGAAAACTTCAAAGTTGAAGAGTATTAAATCTTTCTCTAGAATACCTGTAGTTAACTTTCTGGAACATTAGAACTGAGCAGCATTAAGCAAGAGAGTCTGTATCGGTAGGGATGTCAAGTTAGGCCTTTAAAGTTGGTTCTAATGCAATTCCAAATAGTGTCTCCTCTTGCTGCCCCCCCCCCCCAAGTACTACACTATAATGTATATCCTCCCAACTAACCCATGCACGTAGTGGAAACGTGACTTTTATATGAAAGAAAAGTAACACAGATGAAAGTCCCCTACAAAATAAGGCTTTTTAGAAAAAGATTTTAAAGGCCGCTTTTAAAAAATAGGTGGATACTTGCATTAGCAGTGAGCAGACATTCTCAAGAGACTGTTAAAGGATAGGCTGATTATCTGAATGGCGAGTAGGACACTGTGGTTGTGCAGCTGTAGGGGGAGCCGTTCACACCCAGTTCTGTGACCCACTCTGGCTGGGATGTGCAGTGCACAGCCTGTCCCGCTGAGTGGCAGCTTGATACACATGAGTCTGATCTGACTTCTGTAAGTGGGAGTGTAGCCGGTTTTGAAAGCATCTTAATAGTGGGAGGACCTACTCACTGAGTGGTTGAGGTATTATTAACATACAGTGTCCTATTAATTTCAGGTGTACAGTATAATGATTCAGCAAAACCTTTTTTTAAAATAGCAACCATTTAAGTCTCTGCCCCCACCAGGCTTGCTTCTTTTTCAAAAACGTCTCGACTGTTTTTTCTTGCTCATCTTTAGAATCAATGAATTGCAACCCTCCTTCCCCCAGTTAGATTGAAGATTAATATTGGGAGAATTAAAATTTGTACATATCAAATGTCACAGCCTTGACACCTACAGATAACTACTGTTCCCATTTGGGTACGTTTTTTCTGTGTGTGTGAGGGCTCGTACTGCTTTGTGGTGGGTTTTTTCATTTAGTAAGATGATGAACATTCTTCTAAAATGATTTTTATTACTGAATAGTATTATATTACTTCAGTGTATATATATATAAATTATGCTGCTCGCTTATAACTCATACCTGCTTGAAAATTTACAAATGTGTCTTCAAACAATTTACAGTCAAAAAGTGAAGTCCCGATTTCTTCATAGTCTGTAGGGAGAAACACATTTTCAGTTCTAATTTAAATAATTGATATAGGCAGAAACCCCTTACAAACTAACCCCAAATAAGGAAAAGTACACAGAACAGTCCAGCACTGTGCGACTTCCGTCTCACACCGGAGGAGCGGCAGTGTCCCCGGGGACATGGTGGAAATGCAAATGCGTGGCTCCGCTCCCACATCAGAAGTTCCAGAGGTGAGGCCTGCTTACTAGTTTTCACAAGCGCTCTAGGGACCCTGAGAGGCATGTTCAAAGCTTGAGAAGTACTTAGTCTCAAGTAAAGAGGAAATGAAGGAAAGAATGTAATGAATGAATTTTTGGAAGTTTCCTTTTAATTTCACTTTTTGGTTTTGTCCTATAGAAAATAATCCCTTTCAAATAATCATAGACTTTACATTGGTGCCTACAGTATAGACGGTCAAGCTTTTCCTTGCAAAATAACTGCATTTATCATAAAGTTTTTAAGCTCACAGTGCAGGGTCTAAGAAGGCTAAGTGGCTATATACTTGCATATACAAATGGAACTTTGGCTTCCCAAAGAGTGCTTTCTGAAAGGTCACATTAACTAGGTGCAACATCAAACAAAACATTCCATTTTTCTTCTATAAGCTTTGAGTTGACATTACCAAAAAAAGACATAAGGAACAGAATTTGAGTCAAATCAAAACTGTAACATGATGCTATTCTCAGATGTTAGCAAGAAGCGGTGAGGGGGCAGATGTGTAACTGCCTGTGGTTCTGAGTGTCCACGTGCTGTCGGCCATCACTCTCAGCTACGCGCGTCTGCAAAACCCATCACAACTTGCAGGGCACCAAGCCTGCTTTTCACTGAATTAATCAGTTTGTGAATTACCCACATCCTGTTGATCCATAGAAGACTAGAGACCTGGAACAGTGAATTGTATTAAGGAAAAGAAATTGCATAGAAAGAAAGTATGTACTTTTGGTTTGGTCTGTTTTAGAAGTAGGTTTGCGAGAAGTCTCTGCACGTAGAAATGTTGCTATTTCAGTACCTGAATCAGAAGCAGTGTCACCCATGAGTCTTTCTTGAATCAAATGAAGTTTGTCTAATAGTTCTTCAAATAAATCATTAAGAAGCCCCGCTTCCTTACATTTCTTAAGAAAATCAATCTTCACAGCTGCATCTAAGAATAAGAAAAACATTTTAGGAGGAAATGATCTAGAGCAGCTCTCATAAATTCCTTTATGGTCATTTCTTCAGACCATGCCTAGTGGTGGATGAGCAGAGTCAGTAGGATAATAAATACAGCACCTTTATCTTTTATTGTAATTTCATCATACCTCATGTTTTCCTCACTGAAACAATGTTACAAAAAGTGAAAAGAAAAACTTCTCTGCTTAGACTAATTATCTGAATCAAGAGGATTTTCTAAAATTTAGCTGCAGATCTTTGAGATAATAGCTCCCATTTTTTCTGTCACAGTTACTGTGTGTCATTATGGAATGTCTTATTTCCCGGACAGAAAGCTACAGTGACTGGCTTCAGCTTCCTGGGGTCACAGGATTCTGAGCTTAGGTAACCCTGGCTTCTAGACCAGGAAGTATATCCTTTCTTAATACCAAAGAACAATGGACCATCCCCATCTAAATTACTTTGAGCTGGGGCTATGATAGAGTAGATAATTATGATAAAAGCTTTCTTTTCTTACAATTACTTATAAGTCTAGAAGAATAAAGTGGGATCCAACTTTGAAGTAAATGGGTTATTTTTATAAGTACTGTAAGTCATATTTGATACAAAATTTATAGCAAACCTGTGTGTCTGCCATCCTCTTCCTTCATGTGTTTTGTGACTCTGTCTAATGTCAACGTTTCAGGTGGCTAGAGGGAGAGAAAAATCAAGATTACATTGATTTACTGTTGACATTTAATATTGTGTAAAATGAAAACCAGTCTTTTGTTGCATACAATTCAATGATATGCCTGTGGTGAAAAATCATGCCCATATTCATTGGTAGTTTACATGTAAACATCAAGTCATTTTTGTATAACAAAACATCAAGAGGTGTGGCAAGCTCCTCTTGTATAAACAGCAAGAGGTGAAGGTTGCTGGCTCATACTAATTTAGCTCATGAGTGGATGTGTAAAAAAACGGTTTCAAATCCCCAAAACATTTCATACACTTTGCACATAATAGTAATGCAGAAAATTATGAAAATCACAAATCAGGTCAAGTGTGGATCATGCAGCTGAGAAATACTTGGTTAGGTAAGGATGCTTTACTGCACCTCTGCCCATTTTAAGACCATAAGCACACTGTGGGCTCCGATACTTTCACTGATGTGGTACCAGGACATGTGTTACCAGAGCCATGGGACTGTCACCTCCTGAAGGGCATGTGCTGGGATACCCAACACATCCAACTTTTATATTCAGCTCATTATGGTTCTGTTACCATTTCACCGGATATGTGAATGGTTAAAATAAGGAAGCAACTGTGTGAAGAAACTGAAAGCTATAATAAAATGAAGTCAAATTACCTCTGCATGAATGTCTGTTGAGAGACATTTCTTCCTTCCTCTTTTTCTTTTCAGTCCTGAAAAATCAGTTGAAAATCTAAATCATGTAGAAACCAGAATCCATAAAGGAAAAGACTGATGCTTGACTACATAAAATAGAAAACTCTTATATACTAAAAGTTACTACAAGGTCAAAAGATACGGCAAACTTACACTGAATGTTTGCAACACATATGATAAAGCACCAATTTTCAAAATATAAAAATCTTATAAATAAATATAAAACAAATGAATAGAAAAACAGGCCAATGGGGAACCCTCTAGGAAGAGTTCATTAAATAGAAAAACAGACTGGGTCACAGGAAAACATATATTGATCAAAAGATAGGGGCATACACTCAATTTTACTCATAAGTAAAGACATGCAAAATAATTTTCCACCTATCAGACTGACAAAGATGAAAGTGTTTAATAATTGCAAGGATTGGGGTAATTTTGTACTGCTGGTGCAGCCTCTTTGGAAGAGAATTAGCCAGTTGTTATCACAGTTTCACTGTTTATACTTTTTGACCCAGCAATCTACACGAAGTTTTCCAAATGGTATAGTTGCATAAAGGCACAAAGATGAATGGAGAAAAATGTTAACTACACTATTTGATGTGATAGAAAAAAAAAATGGAAATAACCTCAGTGTCCATCATGCAGAGACTAGTTCAGTTGTAATTCAGCTATACAACTGAATAATAATACACACAATGGCATATTATTATGCAGCCTTTCAAAAACGAGGTAGATCCATTTGTATAGATATGGAAGGATGTCTGAGTGAAAACAAAATATAGTATGTACAGGAAATTTTTAGAAGAATTCAAATGAAATGGATAATTTCTTCTGGGGAGAGGATTCATAGCTGTGTTATAATCTGCTTTTAAAAACAACTAATATATTAAAAAATTTTTTTTCAATATTGGGGTGCCTGGGTGGCTCGGTTGAGCATCTGACTCTTGGCTTGGGTCATGAGATTGAGCCCCGTGTCTGGTTTCATGCTGAGTGTGGGGTCTGCTTGAGATTCTCTCTCTCCCTCTGCCCCCCCTCTGCCACTTGTGCACACTTTCTCTTAAAAAAAAAATTTTAAAAATTAAAACTACATTGTTAACTTCCCCTATCAGTAAACACTGATTGAAGCTATATTTTTTATAATTCCTGATAAAAGGGTATTGACTGAAAAATGAGGGTAACGATACTGTTTAGAGAGTGTTGTTTACCACCAAAAAATGCAGTTGGCATGACGTGGAACTAAGCTTTTTCCAAAGAGGTCCTGCCTCTGGTCCACAGTGAGCATTCCAGACTTTGTGCGGGTGAGACACTGCTGTTCAGGCAGCATACAGAGGCCATTCGTGAGTGAATGTACAGCCCGTGACTCCAGTTAACCAGGGCCCAGTTTTCCTTAATTATAACTGAAATGCTAAACATGCATTCTTAGGAAATTTTAGGGAATGTGCAGCAATTTATCAATTTTATAACTACTGGTATTCTTTTAGAAGAGAAGCAGTTGCAAAAGTCAAAGGTTTTTACCACGTCCTCGTTTGGCCCTCTGATTGTAGTGAGGATGGAAGGTAGCAGACAGAGACGTTCCTGGGAGTAGGTCTAGTTTGCAAAGAAGAAAAGTGAGTCCATTACACTGCACACTGCACAAAGAAACTGGCAATTTTATAAGTATTAAAAATTCAACTCACAAATTTGTATTTAATTCAGTGAGGCTAGTAAATCAGGATATTCCATGTCTTACCTAAATGTATACCTTTCTTTAAGCCCACAGTACTAAATTTTAGAGACTTACCATTATAAGCGTTGTTCAATGGAGCATGTTGTTTGCAAAACATTCTGAAACAGGCAATTTCAAAGAATTGTTAAATATTTTTACTTCTTAAATATTCCTATTTTCTTATGATTTAAAAAGGAACTAGTCTATTTTTCATGATGGCCTTACCCTAAATATTTGTAAAAGAAAAATGCTCTCCAAAACTGTGTAAGTTACCCTCATCAAATGTGGACGGAGCCTCTGTCAGATGTCTTTTGTGCTCTCAGCCCTCAAGTTGGTACGCTCTCCGAAGGAGTGCGTGTGAAACATTTTAAACAATGGTAAGTAACTCATACATTGTGGTTAGTGGGATTTTACTGTATAAAGAAAGATATCTAAAGATCCAACATCTAAGACAAATTTTCATCTGACTACACAAAGTTCTACTGATTTTCAACAATAAATAGCACAAAATTGCATGCCTGAATTTTGGGGAAAGTAGTTTTCTAACTCAGCAGTTATCTCCCCCCAGACTTTAGAGTTGAACTGCATTTATCTAGAACGGATCAATGCCCTAGAAGAGACGCAAGCAGCACAGCAGGCTATGAAGAAGAAATGGAGTGAATGAATTTTGAGGAGCTGCTCAGGTCCCATATCTTCCCCAGGCTCTATCCTCAGCCCCCAGCTACATCTCCCTTCCTTTCCTTAAGGTGCTGACCCTCAGGAGGCAGGCTCCCTCTTGCCTGTGGGAACATATGAATTCTTCCTGTTTTACACCAATTTCTACCTTTTACATGCAGTCTTCCTGGCAACCCATCTCCTGCCCCAAGCAAAATTAATCTCAGCCTTTGGATTCCAGTATATGAACACTTCGTTTGCCAGGCACTTACATTTTTTTTATTATGGAAAATTTTGAACAGATCTAAAAGTGAAGAGATGATGAGCTCCATTGCCCCCCACCCATCACTCAGTTTCAACAATTATCAACTCAAGGCCAAGCCAGTTTCATGCGAATCCCCTCCTGCTCCCATCATGCCACGTGCTTCTATTTGTTCTGGCCTCTGGTCCTTCCAACAAGGTGCTCTGAGATTTAGCCCATGTCCTATTCATACTCTTTATATTCTTACTGCACCTAGCAAGATATCTTGTGTATGATAGGCACTCTAACAACTGAATATTTAAATTCAATTAAAAAGTACATAGAAGTTCACCTGATACTTGATAATGACAGAAATGATTATTTTCATTGAGTCTCTATTCCTTGGTTCTACTAACACAAGACCAGTATTTTTGCAGTTTAAGATATAACAGGAATTGACTCCTTTTTGTTCAGTCTTGTAGCTCTGCTAATAACAGTGTGTCTAGTGGGTGCGTGAGGTCATTATGGAAGCCATAATGAACTCTTTGGGAAGGAAAAAAAAAAATAATAATACAATCTATGAGTTTCTGAGCAAATCAAATATAAAAAGTATGGTACAAAATTAGTATGATTTACACATTCCTTTCTAGTCTCAAGCAATAAAATATCTGTGGAACTTGCTCAAAATCAGATGTAAAATTATTTAACAAATTCCTTTTAATAATATGCTTGCCCATACTGTTTTAGAATATAGGCCCCTAAGCCTGAAGAGGATATGGTGGTGAAGAGCAAGAACTCCAGAGCCCTAAAGCCCAGCTCTGCCACTCACCAGATGTTTGACCTGGGGACAAATGACTAAGTCTTACAGGGCCTCAGTGTCTGCATCTGTAAAGTGGGGATAAATATCTACCTCACTGGGTTGTTATGAGGATTATATGCGTTAACATTTGTAAAGTAGTTGGAAGTATTTCTGGCACAAAGTAAGTGATTATTTAGATAAAATAAAACAACATAGTGCCTGAAACACTTTGATGAACCTGGGGGTGTGTGCCCAAAGGGGGTAAAAATCTAGCCTCCAAATGCAATTTTAAAATATTTAGGATCTCACAAAAATCATATTAAAAAGATAATGCTCTCATTCAGAATATTGTGAATAAAAATATTATTTCACTGAAATTTAAAATATTCCATCAGAATGTATGCACATACCCCAAAGAAGTGAGAAGTATCTGCCTAGCTCTTCAACTTCAGACCATCATTTTCTTTTATATTCCATTTCATAACTTTAAAAAAGGTCAAAACTTCTTCTAGATATCTTTTTAACTTTATATTTTATTTTATTAAAGATTATTTATTTGACAGCACAAGCAGGGGGCAAGGCACAAGGAGAGGGAAAAGCAGAGTCCCCACTGAGCAGGGAGCCCCATGCGGGGCTCATTCCCAGGACCCTAGGATCATGACCTGAGCCAAAGGCAAACGCTCAACCGACAGCCACCCAGGTGCCCCTATATGACATGTTTTAGACTGCATCCACATACCAAAAAACCGAACATGACTTGAATCAATTCAGTTAACAACTGGCTTACTGATTTCGTCTGACTAAATTGTCTATTTAACTGAACTGCAACCTTTTGTCAGAAGGAAGATCAAGTTTCTTCCTGGATAAAACAAATACAATTCTGTTGGACTTGAAATATGCCTTACTGGGTCAAAATTAACATTAAAGAATTACTGAAAGAGGGAAGCAAGATTTAAAAGCCAAAGGCAATTCAAACAATTTCTTTAAGAACTTAATGACTGATTACTATATTTGCTGCATAGTTTATCATTTTTAAAAGCTCTTTATAGGTAAGACGGTGGTGAGAGTGGTGGGAAAAAACATTCATTCAGCAGACAAGATGGATAAACCATTGACTTGTGGCTAACAAGGCTCCTGTTTGCAGGGGAGAGCAATAGTGACTGGTTCTAGGTCCTGTGACCACCCATTAGGTCATTCATGCCAGTATGGCAACCAGTGCTTTCTACTGGGAAAGAAGGCATGTAGGAAGATTAAAACCAAAACGAACTCTGCTCATTTTCTTTCTATAATACCGAGGGAAGATACTGTGAAGTCAGGTTCCCAATTGCGCATCCCCCAAACCACGTTCTTACTTAGAAACCATTTGCATAAAATTATCTTTAAAAATCTCTTTGTTGGGGTGCTGTGTGGCTCAGTTGGTTAAGCATCTGCTCAGGTCATGATCCCAGGGTCATGGGATCAAGCCCCTGCATCGGGCTCCCTGCTCGGCGGGGAGCCTGCTTCTCCCTCTCCCTCTGCCTGCCGCTCCCCCTGCTTGTGCTCTCTCTCTGTCAAATAAGTAAAATCTTAAAAAAAAAAAAACAAAAACCTCTTTGTCTTAATCTAACCATTCCTTATTCCATTCCCCCAAATGTAGCTTCAAAACTGTTTAATTATACATACTTATAAATTCCTCGAGATCCATCAGTTTGTAGAACTGCGTGGTCATTCTTGGCACAGAAAAAGTGGTAACTCTTGCTACAGGCTTTTAAATCACATCCCACGGTGGCTCCTCTTTCATTACAAAATGCGCATTTCTACAGAAGAATAAATTTTACCCAGTAAGCACCTGTTTTTCATAATCTTTGTTAAAATTTAAAGTTAAAGACGTCATTAAATGTTATTTTTAAGTCAGCAGCCCTAACGTCCTCAGCCACAAATGTTAGGTATTTACATCTGGCTGCTCATTTTGAGATTTCAGCAAAACCTCTGTTAAATAAAGTACTTGGTTGGCACTGACCTGTAATGATCTGATTAAAAGCAGAAAACCCTTTTTATTTTTATTTTTTATTTTTTTTAAGATTTTATTTATTTATTTGAGAGAGAGAGAATGAGAGACAGCATGAGAGGGAGGAGGGTCAGAGGGAGAAGCAGACTCCCTGCCGAGCAGGGAGCCCGATGTGGGACTCGATCCCGCGACTCCAGGATCATGACCTGAGCCGAAAGCAGTCGCTTAACCGACTGAGCCACCCAGGCGCCCTACCCTTTTTGTTTTAAAATGAACAAAACCTTTCTCTTTTTACAAGAGATTTCTAAAAAGAGATTTGTCCTGCACTAGGCAAGGGGTCCTGTTAGGGACACTGGGGCCCATGGTGAGGGTGGCTTCTGATGGTGCCACTGAGAGCTGTGTGATCCAGCAGTCTCTCCCCTCTCTTAGACCTTGATCCCTCCCTGTGGATAACACTGCCTGTCTCATGGTTTCTACTGAGGACAATGTGAGATAAAGTAAGTGAAACCTCTCTGGAATCTATGTAGTAGGGCCAAAAATTTAAAATTAAAAAACAAAACCCTGAGTAGCAAATTTTTTCCAAGTTCTATTTATTTGATCTCTTGCTTTTATATATTAGTCAGTTGATCTGGTATTTTATATATTGAAGGTGGTGTAGAGATGGTTAGGACAGTATGTGGCCATAGCAATCTCACTGGTTTAGGGGAGTCCAAGCCATGCCCAAGGCTGATGTGATTTATAGCAGACTCTGTCTCAATGAAGGGGAAGCACAAAGAAACCACCTTGCAAAACAGGAAATACCTCAAACAATACCCTAAGGTCAGCACAAGCAACCATACAAATAAAGAAAATTCAAATATGGGTAAGAAATTAGATTATGCTAAAGGTGGAATTTCAAATCAGAGCACAAAGAAAGATCATTTAATTTGGCGGGGGGGGGGGGCATCTGGCTTTATGTGTAGAAAAAAAGTTACATCCCTACCTCACAACATATTCCCAAATAAGTTCCACATGGATTAAGGCTCTGAGAAAAAGTTTTAAAGTTAATGAAAATGTATGGGGTTAAGGTCAGGAAGGCTAAGCCAGGAAGGAAACTCAGAAGTCACAGAGAAAAAGACTGACGGATCTGACTACATAAAAAATGTAAACTTCCATTTTTATAGTGACAGCTACCAAAAAAACAATGAAAATATTTGCAAACAGAAACAGACTCATTAATACAAAGAACAAACTGTGGGCAAAGTAGGTGAAGGGGATTAAGAGGTACAGGCTTTCATGGGGCGCCTGGGTGGCTCAGTCATTAAGCATCTGCCTTCGGCTCAGGTCATGATCCCAGGGTCCTGAGATCGAGTCCTACATCGCACTCCCTGCTCTGCGGGAAGCCTGCTCCTCCCTCTCCCACTCCCCCTGCTTGTGTTTCCTCTCTCGCTGTGTCTCTCTCTGTCAAATAAATAAAATCTTAAAAAAAAAAAAGGTACAGCCTTTCAGTTACTAAAAATATAAATCACAGGGATATAATGCAGAGCATAGAGATATGGTCAATGATATTGGAATATGATGACAGATGGTAATTGGCTTATTGTGGTGATCATTTCATAATGTATATACATGTCAAATCACTGTGTTGTATGCCCGAAACTAATATTGTATGTCAACTGTATCAATAAAAAAAAAATGTTTGCTTCATATTTGATAAAGGGTTAAGACTGATAAACTCAGAAAAATGAGAACAGGCAAATCACAGAAGAAATACAAATGGTTAATAAAATTTCATGCACTTAAAGACTACTGAGTAACTGTGATGTGTCAGGCACTGTTCTAGGGAAGAAGGAAACAGCAGGGGACAAGGTACCTGCCCTTGTGAAGTTAACATTCTAGTGGAGAGAGACAGACCATGATCACATAAGGCAAAGTTAAAAACACAGTGATACATGTGTTGTAAATATCTTTTCCCAGTCTGTGTTTTGTTTCTTCACTGTCTTTAATGATGTCTTTTAATGAACATAAATTTCAATTTTAACAAAAATAAATAACATCTCTAGTAATTATAGCAATAAGACTATCGATGTCAATATTTACCAAGTGCTTAATTAGTGCAAAGAATGAGCTAATAAAAATATATGAATTATCTTAAAAAAACATAGTGATACATGCTTTGTAAGAATTAAAATAAGGTGAAGTGACATTTTCACTGGGTCCCTATTTCAGATTGGGACACACTCTCTCCTCTCTGAGGAGGTGATACAGAAGTTTAGATTTGAATAATAAGAGCAGGCAAAAAAGCAGGGGGAAGGATGTTCTAGGCAGAAGGCTTTATATTCCTGTGGCAAAAATGAGCCTCCTATTGGCAAGCTTACTGGAAGGACAAGACGGGTGGGCTGATGTTGTTGGAGCAGAGATGAGGGTAAGGAAGTCAGAGGTAAGATCCAAGGGGTAAGGAAGGGCTGGGTCATGTAGGGGTTACAAAGCAGAGTAAGGAGTTGGGGTTTTGGCTTTGTACAATGGGAACATAAAGTGATCAGTATTTTTTTTTTCAAAGATTTTATTTATTTATTTATTTATTTATTTATTTGAGAGAGAGAACATGAGCTGAGAGAGGGGCAGAGGGGGAGGGTGAAGGAAAGAATCCCAAGCAGATTCAGTGCTGACTGCAGAGCACAGAGCTGGGCCATGGAGCTCAATCTCACAACCCTGAGATCATGACCTGAGCTGAAATCAAGAATCCAATGCTGAATGGACTGAACCACCCAGGGGCCCTAAGTGATCAGTATTTTAAAGACATTATTGTGGCTGTGTGGAGAATGGGCTGGGGTAGGGATGGGCAGGAGAGAGTGCAAAACAAAGATCAGTGATGTTGATTAGCAAGTGTCTGAGGGAGATCCATGACTTTACTGCAGGGGGTTAGTGACAGAGAGAAGGGGAGGATAGAGGGGCACCTGGGTGGCTCAGTCGTTAAGCGTCTGCCTTTGGCTCAGGTCGTGATCCTGGGGTCCTGGGATTGAGCCCCGCATCGGGCTCCCTGCTCAGCGGGGGGCCTGCTTCTCCCTCTCCCACTCCCCCTGCTTGTATTCCCTCTCTCGCTGTGTCTCTGTCAAGTAAATAAATAAAATCTTTAAAAAAACAAAAAAAGGGGAGGATAGAGGGTCTGCAGGGTGACGCTGATAGGCTGGATGCTGGGCTGGGAGGTTGATAAGGAGATGATGATGGATGAATGGTGGGCAGTTCATTGAGGTGAGGAGTGAACAGGTTTGGATGGAGTCTGTGTATATGTGTACAGGGGCTGGAACTGTGTTCATTGGCCAGTTTAATATGAGATGCTATTAGATACTCACGTAGATATGTCAGGTTGGTTTTAATGGCTGGAGGTATAGAGTCCCTGGCATAAGTAGGAATTGAAGCCATGGGAACTGGAAGAGGTCACACAGGAAAGATGTTCAGATGGAGGAAGGAGCCCAGGAGAGCCTTGGGGACTGTACACTTTAGAGATTTAGCAGAGAAGGAAAAACAGCCAAGGTGCTTAGGAGGAAGCAGCCAGAAAGGTAAGAGACATAGTAGCAGAGTGTGTGTAGGAAGTCAAAGGAAGAAGGTGCTTCAGGATGCAGGGCACGGACAACTGTGATGAATACTGCTGAGAGGTCAGCTAAAGACAGAAGTGACATTGTAATTGACCAGGTTTTAATAATTTTACAAAGGAGGATTTAAGATGACATGATCAGTTGATCTTGGATATATGCTGAAGGAAATAATCTAACAAGCGGGGATACTGATGTTAAAGGGAAATGCAAGAGCCTAATCCTTAAGGGGGGCAGGTGATGACTCCAAAGTCTAAGTGGAGGGTTGACTTTGACAAGAGGGAGGTCCCAGAGTCTGGGGACAGAGGTGGATGGGCAGTGGTTTGAACAGTAGGAGTTCCTGGCTAATGGCTTCCATTTCTCAATAAGAATCAGACAAAGATAGGTGTACCACCAAGATGAACCCTAATGTAAACTACAGACTTCGGGTGTTTTCATGATGTGTCAGTGTAGGTTCATCAGTTGTAACAATGACCACTCTGGTGGGGGATGTTGATAAAAAGAAGGTTGTGTATGTGTGGGGGTGGGAAGTATATGGGAAATCTTTGTACTTTCCCCGTAAGTGTTCTATGAACCTAAAACTGCTCTAAAAAAATAAAGTCTATAAAAAAAAAATAAGGCATAGTCATCAACCTGGGGATGAGCAGTTGGGGTGGGAGAGGTTTTAAAAAGAGATGAGAGGATATGAAACAGTAAAGGTAGAGGGTGGAGGGTGATGTGTTGAGGTTCCTTTTGAGGTTTGTGGCCATGAATCTAAGATCAGTCAACACATTTGTGGGTTTTTGTCCAGTTGTTCAGCTGTTCAAGTGCCAGTACTGCTCAGCATATGCAGACAACAGACAGGTGCATTTCACTGGCGGGGGGTGGTGGTTTGCTAGGTGAGTAAGGAAATGTGCACATGGGTGGTGGGGAGAGGGAGTCCAGGCTGTTTGCAGGACAGTGCCTATGAGATGGGGCCACTGACTGTAGAGGGATCATGGAAGAACTGCTGGGGCTGGGAAGGCTGGGAGGGAGACAGATGCCTAAGAAGAACTAACGTTCAACCTCTCTCCAGTGATGAGGGAAATGCAAGGTAACACTTCCTGTCAGACGCAAAAAGTAACAAGATTCATGACACTCATTTTTGTCAAGGGCTGGGAAAAATGTTCTTTCATCCACAGAAGTATAAAATGGTACAACCTTTCTGGGGGACAGTTTATTGGCATGTTTCAAAATTATTATTTTTAAAGATTTTATTTATTTGACAGTGAGAGAGGGTGCACAAGCAGGGGGAGGAGGGGAGGGAGAAGCAGGCTCCCTGCTGAGCAGGAAGCCTGATGTGGGGCTCGATCCCAGGACACTGGAATCATGACCTGAGGTGAAGGCAGATGCTTAACTGACTAAGCCACCCAGGCGCCCCGCATGTTTCAAAATTATTAAAGGGAGTTGTCTTTCACTCAGCCATTTCACTTCTAGGAATGTGCTTTACAGCAATGCTCAAACAAGTACACAGGGTATGTGTACAAAGATGTTTACGGTGACATTAGTTGTTATAGTGAAAAACCAGAGTCGACTCATTATCTAACAACAAGGGAATAGTTTCATGCATTCTGGTTGATCCCATGGAATTCCATGAAGTCAGTAAAGAGGATGCCACAGTCATATGCTTATAGTTTTAGGAACATGCCATGTCTTTCTTGCCTTCCCAACTTTGGCACATCCTGTTCCCTTTCCCTGGAATTCCTCCTTCCCCATCTTCGTTACCCTCACTCCTCCCCCACGAGGAAGTCTTCTGGGCCCCACCTGCACTAAGGTGCTTGATTGCTTGAGTGACCTGTGCTGACCCTTCTCAAAGCACATCAGGCTGTGCAGAAACTGCCCTCATATATGTGTATGCCTTGTAAAGACTAAATAAATGTTTGTTCCAGATCATAAACCTTACTGTGGTGGTGGGCATCAGGTGCTCACACCTGCTGTACTGCTTGCTAGGCCTTGAAGGGCCTTTCCTAGAGGAAGTCTACTGTAACCAAACCAATAGGGTATCTATTGTCTTCCCAAGGGGAGCTAACCCAGGTACAAGGGGGTTGATCCTGATTAGTTATGGCCACCTTTAGCAACGAGAGCAGGAAGATGGGTGTGGCCTAATTTAATTTTCAGAAGGGCTCTTATTCAATGCTTGGGGATGAATTCTTTCTTTTCTTTTTTCCTTTTTTTAAAGATTTTATTTATTTAACAGAGTGAGAGAGCACAAGAGTGGGGTGAGGGGCAGAGGGAGAAACAGACCCCCCACTGAGCAAGGAGCCCCATGCAGGGCTTGATCCCAGGACCCTGGGATCATGACCTGAGCCAAAGGCAGACGCTTAACCGACTGAGCCACCCAAGCGCCCGGGATGAACTTTTTCTTTTACCAGAGAGGGATAAGAAAGACTGACACTTCAGTTGTTGTCTGTGACCACCCTATGACCACAAGAGGACCAACTGATGTTGCGGACAGGATGACAGAAAGGATGATGGGCTCTTGATGATGGCCACTAAATCAACCAACTCTGAGGCCAGTTTTCCCTCTGGCAAAGTGAGAAAATGAGCATCCTTTTTGTTAAAGCCAGTTTGAGTTGAGGGTTCCTTCTACTTACAGCCAAAAGCAATCTAACTCATATCTACTTTGCTGATGAAGCGTGATGTAGTTTGTTTTAAAATATTAAATGTTCAGTTGAATTTAAGTTTCCAAAACAGGTCCTATGTCTTTCAGCTCTCCAAGATGTGTCTCTGTCCGTGGTTTACCAATCAAGTAGACTTTCTCTTGGAAACATCCCCTTCAAGATCTGTTCATCTTTTATGAGTAATAAAATCATTTATACTTACCAACTTCCGTCCTCTGTGGATTTCTTTCTTTACTGATTCCACATCAAAATTTCTGTCTTGATTACGTGGATCATGATCCTCACATTCCACAAGTGCTGAAGAATACAGCTTCAAATTGGGAAAAGAAAAAAATGGACAAAGTACCATTGAAAGCTGCAAATCAGAAAATGGTATCACAAAGTACTCACCAGGAGTGGAAGATGAATTGGGGGTATAACAGTGACCACCTTTTGGGGTATGTAAACAGATTACAAGCCACCCTGCTTTTCTTTGGAAGTGGCCCTGATCCCCAGGCATGTTTTATACTGCATAACCCTGACCCCCAGTGGTTAACTGGACCCGGTTGGGGCCCTGACCCGAAACTGAGCCAACCAGATTCCCTATCCTGAGAGAGTGAAATAGACTCTGAGCCACATGGTAGAAAGCAAGCCAGTCTGCAAAGAGAGGAATATAGAAACGAGGGTTAGAAACGAATATAGAGAACAAGATGGGTTCCTGATGGTTTCCTAGCTACTGTTCTTAGACCTGCCCGCATGTCAGCCTTCAGAAACCATGAAATCCCCTGCAGTCTGATTAAAAACCCACTTTTATGTTTAGGTTGGCTCAAGTTTCCGTGTGTTACCTGAATCCAATTTATCTCTGAATTGAAGATCAACATTACACAATGCAATCACAAAGCAACCTACAGATTCAATGCAATCTCTACCAAAATACCAATAGCATTCTTCACAGAACTAGAACAAATAAAGCTGAAATTTGTATGGAACCATAAAAGACCCCAAATAGCAAAAGCAATCTTTGAGAAAGAAGAACAAAACTGGAAGTAGCACAATCTCTGATTTAAAGATACACTACAAAGCTAATAATAATCAAAACAATCTAGTACAGCATAAAAATAGATCAACGGAACAGAACAGAACCCCCTGAAATAAACCCATGATTTTATGGCCAACTAATCTTCAACAAAGGAGACAAGAATATACAATGGGGAAAAGACAGTCTCTTCAATAAATGGTGCTGGGAAAACTGGACACACACATGCAAAAGGATGAAACTGGATCACTTTCTTATACCATATACAAAAATGAACTCAAAATGGATTAAAGACCTAAATGTGAGACCTGAAGCCATAAATTTCCAGAAGAAAACATAGGCAGTAATCTCTTAGATACCAGCCATAACAACATTTTTCTAGATCTGTCTCCTTAAGGAAGGGAAATAAAAGCAAAAATAAACTATTGGGACCACACCAAAATAAAAACCTTTTGCACAGCAAAGGAAACCATCAACAAAATGAAAAGGCAACCTACTAAATGGGACAAGATATTTGCAAATGACATCTCTGATAAGGAGTTAATATCCCAAATAAAGAACTACGACTCAACAATAAAAAACCAAATGATCTGATTAAAAGTGGGCAGAAGACCTGAAATAACATTTTTCCAAAGAAGATGTACAGATGGCCAACAGACGTGAAAAGATTCTCAGTATCACTCAACATTAGGGAAAAGTAAATCAAAACCACAATGAGGGGCGCCTGGGGGGCTCAGTCATTAAGCGTCTGCCTTCGGCTCAGGTCATGATCCCAGGGTCCCGGGATCGAGCCCCGCATCAGGCTCCCTGCTCAGCGGGAAGCCTGCTTCTCCCTTCCCACTCCCCCTGCTCGTGTTCCCTCTCTCGCTGTGTCTCTGTCAAATAAATAAATAAAATCTTAAAAAAAAAATAACCACAATGAGATATCACCTCACAGTTGTGAGAATGGCTAGTGTCCAAAAGACAAGAAATAACAAGTGTTGGTGAGGATGTGGAGAAAAAGGAACTCTCGTGTACTGTTGGTGGGAATGTAAATTACGGAGCCACTATGGAAAACAGTATGAAGTTTCCTTAAACAACTAAAAATAGAAATACCATACGATCTAGTAATTCCACTACTGGGTATTTACTCAAAGAAAATGAAAACACTGATTCAAAAAGATATGCTCACCCCTATGTTTATTGCAGCATTATTTATAAGAGCCAAGATATGGAAGCAACCTAAGCATCCATTGGTAGATGAACAGATACAGATGATGTGGTGTACACACACACACACACACACACACACACACACACACACACACAGGAATATTACTCAGTCATAAAAAAGAATGGTATCTTGCCATTTGCAACAACATGGATGGACCTGGAGGGTATCATGCTATGTGAAATGTCAGAGAAAGACAAATACCATATGATTTCACTTATATATGGAAACTAAAAATAAGTGAACAAACAAAAAAAGCAGAAACAGACCCATAAACAGAAAATAAACTGGTGGTTGTCAGAGAGGAGGGTGGGAGGGCATGGGCAAAAAGGGTGAAAGGAAATGGGGGGGTATAGGCTTCCAGTCATGGAATGAGTAAGTCACAGGGATGAAAGGCACATCATAGGGAATATAGCCAATGGTACTGTAACAGCACTACATGGAGACAGACTGCGGTGAGCACAGCATGATGTATAGAGTAGAATTACTCAATATGTTTACACCTGAAACATGTAACATTGTGTGTCAACCATACTTCAATTTTTTTTATACTTCAGTTATTTTTTTAAGGTATTAGGAAAAGGTAATGAAAAAAAAAAAAAAGACCCAGGAAATAGCTTAACCCAAAGTTTTACACCTTTACAGGAAAAAAATTATTGAACATTTCTGAAATTCATAAAAGAAGACATGAATCACTGAAGACAGACTCCGTCAATGGACAGAAATACTCATATCATTTTTTCCCAAATTCATCTATAAATTCAATGGAATTCCAGTTAAAATTCCAATAGGAATTTGTATAAAACCTTGTAAGCTGATCCCAAAATTCAAAGCACCGAAAAATAGCCATGGCTTATCATAGAATCATAGTAATTAAGACAATGTCGTACCAGCTCAGGGAGAGACAAAGTGACCAATGGAACAGAATAGAGCCAGAAACAGATCTGTGCACAAATATTATATTGTTAGCACATTGGATTAAGAGTGAGGGTTCTAGAAGTAGGCAGTTTGGGTAAGAATCCTGGCTCAGGCACTCACAGCTGTGTGACCTTGGGCAAGTGTCTTAACTTCTCTGTACCTCAGTTGTTTCATCTTTAGTTTGGGCATAATAATGATACCTACCTTTTAGGGTTGTTGTAAGGATTAATAGTTTAATACAGCTTAAGCTCCCAGAACAATACCTTACACCTGGTGAATACTGAATAATAATTATAGTTATCATTATCACTACAAATCAATGAGAAAAGAACAGATTAGTCAATAAATAATGCTGGGAAAAGTGGTTAATCATATAAAAAAAAAAAAAAAAAGGAGATGCCTACTTTACAGAGTAGTCCAAATAAATTCTGGTTGGATTAAGAAACTAAATGAGAAAAGCCAAATTTTAAAATTTGGGGGAAAAAAGATAGAACCTTAGTAAAGGAAAGAACTTCTTAGGGGAAAAATCCTACAAATTATAAAGGAAAGTAACGATGAATTTAACTACATTATAAACCTCTGACAGGAAACACCACAAGTTAAAAGCCAACATATATAATAAAGCAAAGAATCTATTTATATACATATATAAATACATGTAAGGAAAATCAATATCTTAAAGACAAAACGCAGACGATGAACACAAGTCACAGAAGCGAGAAACAGAACTGTTCATAAGCCCAGCCAAATGAGGCACAATCGCACTAATAATCTAGGAATGCAAACAAGACACCATTTCACATCCATCTGAGAGGAAAAAATTAAAATTTCATAATATCACATGTGGCAAGGAAAAAGAGGAACGAATTCTGAAACAATGTGAAAGTCAAACTTGGTGCAATCCTTTTGGAGAGCAATGTGGCACATACAGTGAGGTGCAAAACGCTCCCTCTGTGCCCAGCAATTTAGCTCTGTGCCCTCCACCCGAGAAATCCTCCCATGAATTAGGAGACCTATACAAAGCTGTTCATGACAGCTGGTTAGTTACATGAAAAAAAGTGGAAAAACCTAAGAGTTCATTCACACGAGAATAGTTTAGTAGTGATGGTCACAAAATGGAATTCTATAACATTTAAAATTAAGGACTTAAGAGTTAAATTTATCACATGGATAAATCTCAATAGCCACAGAATTTGATTGAAATTCTACAAAGTCCAAGAACATGTAAAACAATATCATATCTTGTTATAAGCACTTAAATACACACAGTGGGAACATAAAATCAAAAACACAAGATAATAAGAAACACCAAATCCGTGAGGGCAATTATATCTCGAGGGATGGTGGGAGGGGAACAGAGAGAATTAGAGAGCCCTTAACTATCTGTGTTTTATTTCCTTTAAAAAAGAAAGTCAAAGTAAACCAAATATAGTATGATTCTACAAATCTGGATGCAATGTCTATGGGTATTGGTTATATTTGAAATATCTCAATATCTTCAAAGAAGCTTCTTCATCATAATGGTATTTGATCAGTTATAAAGCTAAAATGTAATCATAAGATCTGAAACAGTTTAAAAAGTTAGAAAAATATGCTCCCCAAATCCCCACTTAGAAGCCCAAATCATGGACAACTCGTCATTCTGTCTCCAAAGTACATTTACCTATTTTGGTATGTCCTTCCCTAAAAGGACTCATGTGTTTTCAAGTAACTTACCAAACAATTTTCATGAGCAGCTATATTCTCTGATTGTGCAAAGTATAGGACACTATACTCGATGTCTTTGGGGCAGAGTGCACATGTCCTTTTTTCCATCTTTTCTGCAACCTGAAAGACACCTATAAGTAACATCCCTTATGAGAAATGGAAAAGTGAAACTTCTTGGTCTCCATAACTCCTCCACCAGTCTTAAAGTAGAAGGCAGGGCACTTGTTCATATGAGAGATTCTCAACTCCCAGAGAGGAAAAAAAAATTGGTACCCAAGTGGAAAAGCAACTTACTGTGTATTTCTTAAATGGTTTAATAGAAGGAGGGACAAGAATTAATGAATTTATTTAAAATGTCTAAACATGAGGAGAACTTTATTCAAGAAACACAACCAGGGGGCACCTGGCTGGCTCAGTCACAAGAGCATGAGACTCTTGATTTGGGAGTCCTGAGTTTGAACCCCATGTTGGGTATAGAGATTACTTAAATAAATAAATACACTTAAAAAAAAGGGAAAGAAACACAACCAGGAATTTAAATACAAAGCTCTCAAAACACTGCCTTGGCAATACTAAGCTCTCAATAATTATTATTATTGTCAATACAAATCAACAAGAAAACAATGATGTGCTCAAGAAATAGTGCTCTGGTTAACTGTAAAAAAAAGTTTTAGATCACTATGTCATACTATATTCAAAAATAAATTTTGAGTGAATTAAAGAAGTAAATGAGCAAGGTGCTTTAATTTAAATGAACTTTAATCTAGCATTATAAGTTAGGAGAGAAAGATACATAAAGGCAGGAAATCAATTTTCTTTTTTTTTAAAGAAATGAATAGAAGAAAGGAAAGGAACCTAAGAGAAGGAGAGCTAGGAAGAAAAGGAAAGAGAGGGAAAAAGAAGCCATCTGTTCCCACAACCTCACTGGGCATGTCAGTGAGGGGTAACCTTCTCTAACTTACTAGTTTGCTATTAATTTAGCCATAAGTATCCATTTAACAACTTGTTTGCCCTTTCCAATGCTTATCCTCTTATTGATCTGGTTTTCTGTAGAACACAATTCTGCTTTTAATCTTCAACTTTTAGTTTTGAAGCAAAGATTTCTTTTACCATTTAATGGTGAGAGTTTTAAATTTAGATGAGTTTAACCACTTAAAGGGTTCCTAAAAGTTCTTTTTGTTATCCAAAAGTATAAGATCTCTTGGTGTCTCTGAAATTAGATCTGCACTCGGAGCAGAAGACTGCACTTTGGAGCAGCATTTATCTCACATTCAGAAATTAATTAATTTCTGATTCCAGGATTTGGGTCCTGCCTAGTAGGGATACAAATTCGTAGTCCCTCTGCTCCCCACCAACCACGAAAAAGGGGAGAGACTGAGAGAAAAACCCTCAGATGAAATGAGACAGGCCAGCTGCTTCTTTTCATTCATTTCAAACCAGCACAAATTTGGGAGCACCTCCTGTAGGAGAGTAATTTTGCTGGGCACTCTAGACCAGTGCTGTCCAACGGAAACTGTAATGTGAGCCACAAATGTGAGCCACAGCTGAAAAATTTCTAGGGGCCTCATGAAAAAAAGCAAAAAGAAACAGGTGAAATTAATTTTAATAACATGCTTTATTTAACCAAATATATCCACAATATGATGCTTTCACCATTTAATCAACATAAAAATTAATTCATTCTTCAGTACAGAGTCTTTGAAACCCAGTGCACTTTGCACCTATAGTGTGTCTTAACTGAATAAACCACATTTTATTTTATTATGTTAGTCACCATACATTACATCATTAGTTTTTGATGTAGTGTTCCATGATTCATTGTTTGCGTATAACACCCAGTGCTCCATGCAGTACGTGCCCTCCTTAATACCCATCACCAGGCTAACCCATCCCCCCTCCCCCCCTCCCCTCTAAGACCCTCAGTTTGTTTCTCAGAGGCCATAGTCTCTCATGGTTCATCTCCCCCTCTGATTTCCCCCCATTCGTTTTTCCCTTCTTTCTCCTAATGTCCTCCATGCTATTCCTTATGAAATAAACCACATTTTTAAGTGCTCCACAGCCATGTGTAGGGAGTGGCTACTGTAGGGAACAGCACAGCAGAGGATCTAAAGAAATAGGAGACAGAACTGTTGCCTACAAGAAGCTAACAAAATAAAATAACAGAATAAATGCCATAAAGTAACATAACTGCTGGGTGGAAAATACCATACATGCTATGGATCCAGGGGAGGAAGCGCTCCCTGTGGGAGTGAGTGTTGTCAAGGACATGGGCCTTGAGCTGCTACAACCTGGAGACAGAGAGAAAGGGGAGGGTGGTTGGGAGGGACTGAAGACATAAGCAGCGATGTGGGAAAAGGCCAAGAGGTTTGACTAGGAGGCAGAAAACCAGCCAGGCTGAAGGGGAGAGTCTGTGCAGAGGAAGCTGGAAAAGAATTTGAGAAACAGATGGTGAAAGACTATCAGGAAGGATTTTGGAGCAGGGGAATAACATGATGAAAGTGTTGTTTTAATCAACTAAACTTCAATAAAAAATGAAAAATAAAAACACAGCATGGAGTAAAAAAGGATATTACAAAGCTGTCAAACAAAGAGACAATCAATGTGTATGCTTTTCTTGGTCTAAATAAATAATTCAAATTATGGGGGAAAGAAAAGAGTTGTTTCAAGTTCGATTTCAATACATGGAGAGAAATACAATGCTCCTGAGTAGGAAGACTGAACATTATAATACTGTCAGTTCTTCCCCAAACAAGTTTTAGGTTTAATATCATTTCAATTTAAATCCCAAGAAGGTTAAAGAACTTGGGGGGGGGGGGAGATTATTTGGAGGAATAAATGGGTATGGACTGTGAAGAAAACTTTGAAAAAAAAATACCTGGGTATCTGCCTACCTGATTTAAAACCATATTATAAAGATAAAATAGGACAGAAGAGTAGATGACTACATCAAAAGAAAGGACAACAAAGTGCAGAGAGACGTAGAACATAATCTATAATTATGAGTTTAACATACCATAAGGTGGCATTTGCATTTCTTCTCTGGCACTAATGTCCTCAGCCCATTTTCTATTAGGTTATTCACTATTTTCTTCTTGATTTATGAGCTTGTTATGTATTCAGGATGACCCTTTATTAGCTATATAGAGGTCTTTTAACTTTATTTATAATGTTCTATGATATACAGAATGTTTAAATGTTTTATTTGATGAAATATCAATCTTTCATTTTATGGTTTCTACTCTTGGGTGAAGGAGACGTAACTTAGAAAACACCTCTATTTTCTTCTAAAATGTTATTTTTTTATATTAAATATTAATGTGAAATTTATTTTATTATAAAGTATGTGATGAGGATCTAACTTATTTTCATAGTGGTTAGCCATAGATTTAAATCTCCTTTTCATATAGTTAATTATTACATATGTTTGGGTTTGTTTTTGTACATCTATTTTGTTCCATTGATCACTTCCTCCTCCAATACCACACTTTATAATTTTCAAAGCTTTAGAATATATATTAATATTTGACAACATAATACCCCATCCTAGATGAAAATGGGAAAAAAATCCCAATATTTTATTCACCTCAGGGCCAAAATCTATTTTGATAAAATACTGTATTCTTATTTTAAAGAACACACAAACTGGACATGAAAATTTGTAAAGCATAGGCAAAAAAAAAAAAAAAAAAAAAAAAGCACCGGACAAGAGGATGGAATAAAAATCCCTAATAAAATAATATGATAACATTTGATAGGCATGCAATGCTTCTTGTTGTATAAGAGCTAGACATTTTTGCACGGTGTTACCCTTTCCTTGTGCAAAGCAGGGTGTTCAGACAGGTATACTGTATCTGGCTGAGCTGTCAGGCTGCAGATACCTGAGTATGGCCCCCTGTGTTTGTTCTGGGGACTCTGCCCTTCTGAGTTGCACTCCCAAGTTCACAGGCTTCTAGGGTTTTGGCACCTGGGAATAAGGTGGTGGTAGCAACACTGCTGCCTTCTGACCTAGAGTGTTTTTTCCCCTGCTGATGGACAGAAACCCAAAGTGAGACACACAGGCTCCCCTTAATGGCTTTTCCTTGGTAAAACATCTCCTCATCATAGTTTCCTAAAAGATCTTGGCTCTTCTAACTTACTCATTCTTCCAGACTGGAGGATGCACAGAACTCTCTGCAGTTGGGGGAATCACATTAGAGGCTTTTACATAGACAGACATCCCCCACTTATCTAAACTCTTGCTACTCATTATCTGAAACTCCTGGACCATATACATTTGGATAACTGATATTCCTCACCTTCAGAATTCAGGAACTGTATAGATTCAGACAGTGAAGGACAGGTGTATTATGGGGGCTGGAACATTTTAGGGAAGAGTCCATTGGTCTCTATCAGCAGCTGACACCAAAAATAATGAAGAACAGCAGGGCTCCCCATGGTCCTTCTACTGTGTCCAGTAGACCTAAGGACTCACAGAGACTGATCTAACAAGAATTCTCAAAAAATGAAACTGGTAGCCAAGAAAAGTTCTACAGAATGAAGCTGCAGAAAAATGACAGCCCAGGAACACATGAACTATGACTAACTCAACCAACACAGTGAATCTTGGGTCTCTCCAGGTCCACCTCCACCAGGTAAGGGATTGCTAAGGCCACAGCCTCTGCAGAGGTATCGGGGGTATCTTCCAAATGTTCCTCTTCCCAGATATGGTCCTAAAGCCCACGAGACAAGGGCAATCCAGTCAGAGGACAGAATCTGGAGTAGCCAGATAGGACAGCCAAGAAATACATTTCACCATTAAATGAGTGGATGATGGAATGAGAGTCACTAATCCTATAATTCCATTTACAATCCCCTTCTGATAGGGTATGATTTATGTTCTGGACTGGCAATCAATTTATGATGCTGGCTTGGAAATTTCTTTCTCTTTTCTTCTTTGCTCAACTTAATTTTTATTGCAGCTTACTATTTTAGTTCTTCCATTAGATATCAGATAAGTGGGAGAAGTCAGTTCTTTCACTGAGTCCAGTGACTGCACACCTGAAATGGATAAAGACCAAAACAGAAGAGTAGTAGACATAACCTAGAGGCTTGGTAATGAACTTGGAAAATAAATGGCTTCATCAGATTGTCCCTGGATGTTGTGACTGGATATAACTTTGGGAGAAGTGTGTGAGTATGTATTTGGGAGAGCCAGAGAACATTACTGGGGACAGCTTTAGAATGTATAAACAGGGATAAGGATGTGTGTGTTGCAGGAGAGGAGTGGCAGATAGCCAAGGAGTAGGACGTTCAGTGGACTTCTTTAGAATTACCTAACTTACAGTCACACACAGGGATGATCCTCAGCAGACATGTTTGTACTATGGGACTTCATTTCCCTAGGCACAGCTGACAGTCCCATAGGATGTACCTGCCCAACTCTCAGATATACAGAATTCAGAATAGAAGATTTTAGTTCAGATTGGGCTGGTTTCCCTCCTGTGAAAGACCTTCTCCATCACCAAGAGAATAGAAGCCAAGCTCCTTAGTGGTACATATCAGCGCATCCATCCCTTCAACAAATTCTTAGTAAGAACCTATTATGCACTGTTTTAGGCACTACAAATAAAACAGAGAATGGGATGAGAGTTTCACCTCTTAAGGAACTTACATTCTAGTAGTAGAAACAGACAAGTATTTCTCCTGCTAGCAATAAGTGCTATGAAAAAAATTAGAGCAGGGAAAGGAGGTAGAGAGTCATGAGGGTGGTGGGGTGCTCTCTTAAATAGGATGGGCATGCAAAGCTGTGGAGGATACATTTGAGAGAGACTTGAATTATGGTGGGGAAGTGAGAAATGGGAGGCAAAAAGAAAGACCCCGAGGCAGGGACAGGTTTGGGGGCTTGGCTGACCCACAAGGGTCAGCAAGGGTCAGTGAGGGGCAGCAGAGTCATCACGATGGGCAGGGACAGGATCAGATCAGGACACAGGGTGCACTGTAGGCCACAGTAAGAGATTATTCTGAAGGTAATGAGAGACTATTGAAGGGCTCTGAGTAGGAGAATCACATTTGCTTTTTGTTTTTTACAGATCATTTTGGCTGCTGTGCAGGCTTGTCTGTATGAGACGTTAGAGTAGGAACCAGACTAATACTCTAGGCAGGAGATGATGGTGCATTGCATGGTAGTGCAGGCGAGAAGTGGTCAGGCTCAAGATATATTCTAAAAACAGAACTGACTGGTCTGACTGCATTAGATGGGAAGTGAAGAAGAACGAGAGGCACTGAGGGCTGTGCTAAAGGTATTGGCCTGAGCAACTGGATGAATGGAAGGGGGAAGGCTGGTGGTTGAACAGGTTTGGAACGTGTGGGTATATGCAGGGAAATGAGAATTCTCTTTGGGACATATGCAGTTTGAGATCATTCTAGGCATTTATGGAGTTGGTTATACCAGTCTGGAGTTTGGGGAAAAGGTCAGGATAGAACCTCATCTCCAATAACATTCTATAGATAACACTAGCTGAATGAAAACATGCAACTGCTTGACTTGTGGTTGCCAAGTGACATTTTGTGGCTGGTGCCTTTTTGTGTCCTCACCTCTGTATGCCAACACCCTTTCACCCTTTCTACCTCTGGTTGACTCTTGTCCTTTAAAACTTAGGGCATCTTTGCCTCCATAAAGCTTTCCCTAAACACCAGGCTGAGTTAGGAACCCCTCAGTTGAGCCTTTGTGGTTCTTACCAGGTCATATGCAAGCTGCCTTTTCAATTCTCTAAGGCGGGGTCTTCCTAACTCATCTCTGTATCCCCAGTATCTGGTCCTGAGCCTGCCACACAGTAGGGAGCTCTACACCTATTTGAGTGAAGGGAAGGTGCAGACTCACAAGACTGTTGCCTTATTCACAGAGAGGGCCACTGAGGATTTGAACTACTAAATGGAAAGGAGTGGATGGTTCCCTAAGAGTCACGTTCTCTGCGAGAACTTCGCCAACTGCTTCCTGAGACCCACTTCTTTTCAGGAAGGGGTCCACCTCCCTTCCTACTTCTCCCATGCCATTTCTCTGGCAACAGTTTTAGGAGTGGGTGGACTGCACGCGGAGAGTAAACCCACCCGAGTTGCTGTCGACTTCCCTGATGCCTCTATTCCCAGTGGTGTAGGAAGTAGCAACGGGCGGTCCATCAGCAGTGGGAGAGGTAAGCGGAAGACACACCATCGCACGGGAAGCTCTGGGTAGCGGTCTGGGCAGAGCCCCCGTGGAATTGCCCCCGCGCCGCTGGAGGTGAAGGCACACTAACCCCGCTCGCTCGCCAGCGCTGCCTCAGGGGCTCAGAAGGCGGGTGGGGGTGGAGGGCGGCAGCCAGCGAGCAGGCCCGGGACCCGCCCTGCGGTTGCCAGGACACTGCACCCCTGCCACAGCGCACGCGCGCGATGCGCTCGGGCGGTACTCACCGGTGGGGTGGGGGAGCTGGTGCTGGGCGTCCTGGGCCTCGGACCGGCTGGCTCCGTGGGCCGACTTGGCCGTGGAAGACGACACTTGGTCCATGGCTGCAACCTCAGCGGGTGCTCGGTGGCTGCGCGCAGCGCCTGCACTCCCGGAAGTTCACGGGCAGCTGCAGTTTCGTTTTCGTAAAAGCTACGATGACCGATTTCCCCTGCCTAGGGGAAGTTCTGAGCAAGAGACACGTAAGGTTTGCAGACGGAGTTTTCATTCAGATAGGAGCTCGCATCTTCTACAGATCTGAGTCTGATTTTTTTTTTTTTTAATTTGCAGGCGATCCCCACTTTTCCTCTCCAGATGGGGAGGAAAGGTGGCCCAAACCCCTGGGATCAGCTGGAGAAGTGATTGCTCTTCTGAGGGATTACTCGTTTCTTCTAAAAATTGTATAACACCAAATTTGGCCTAAATAGGTATGTCATAAACGTAGGTAGAATTAACCAACTGTAATTCCAGTTGCGAGTCGCAAATCTTTATTTAGCACCCATGGGGTACACAGCACCATACAAGACGAGGTTTTCAGTGCATGTAACAAAATATACATGTAGAGAACACAAATGCATATAATTACAGATAAAAAAAAGTTTTGGAAAAGAAGCATATAATAGTTGGTGGTTTGCTGAGGAAATAAAGGAAAACCTTGCATTTTGAGGTTTTATTATTATTATTTTTTGCATTTTGAGGTTTTAAAGGGAAGAGAGGCAAACTGGGGATAGTAGAAAAGAGAATATGTAAAAAGATAGCTTGGATAGTCTTGACAAATATAGAAATGGATTACAGAAGAATGGAGCTCAAAGGGGAAATAAGAACACACTCTGGCAGCCATGTTTTTGCCCTTCAATCAGCCAAACAAAGCACTAAAAGAGACAATTAGAGACTGATCGCTCAGCTCGGTTATGATGTGGCACTTGAAGAGACCCATCTCCCACGCTCAGCTTTCAATCTCAGCCTTTTATAGTGTTCTACTCTTATGTGTAGACTGCCAAGATCACAAACTGAGGAAAGCCTATAACATGAAAAACAAAGACCAAAGGATACATACAGGGAAAACAAGAAATAAACCTTCGAAGTCACAAAATATGCAGGAAGAATATAGACATGAATGCGTGTGTACACATCATAGTATTTTCAAAGAGATAAGATACTACAGACATGAACCCAAAACAGGATGCTGTTAAAAGAAATCCAGAGAAGAAAAGAGAGCTCTAGAAATGAAGAATATGAGACCAGAAAAAATAAAGCACAACTGACATATGGGAAGATTTAAATTGAGAAAATCTCCCAGAAAGTACAGCAAAAAGCTGAAAATAAAGAGAAAATTTGGGGCACGTGGCTGGCTCAGTTGGAACAGCATGCAACTTTTGATCTCAGGGTTGTAAGTTTGAGCCTCACATTGGGTGTAGAGATTAAATAAGTAAACTTGAAAAAAAAAAAAATCACAACTCTTAAAAAAAAGAGAGAAAAGAAATTTAGAGAGCCAATCCTGGAAGTCTAACATCTGAATAACAAGAGTTCTATAATGAAAGAAAGAATGAACACATGAAGAATCACTAAAGAAATGGTTCAAGATAATTTCCCTGAAGGACAAAGATTTCAGATTGAAAGATCCCACCAAACACCCAGGATGAAGGATGAAAATGGACCTTACCAGAAACAGAACACTGGACAAAGATAATTCTGTCAGCTTCAAGAGAGATAAAAACTGGTCATATATACAAAGATAAGGAACAGAATGACATCTGACTTTAGTAGTCACCATGGAAGCCAGAAAGGAGACCATTTTCAGATTTCATAGCAGCAGCACTGGAAGCTAGCAGAAGCCTTCAAAATTGTGTATGGAGGTTACTCAAGAATTCTATACCCTGAAAAAATAGCAACCAAGTAAGTGTAAGGGTAAAATAACATGTTCAAACATGCAAGGTCTCAAAATATTTACCTCTCAATTTTCCTTTTCAAAAACAACTGGAAGATGTCCTTCACCAATATGTGGGAGAAAACCAAGGAAAAGGGAAATAATGGAATTTAACTGGAAACAGATCTGACATAAGAGAGACAAAGGGAATCTCTAGGACATTGATGGAGGGTGACAGCTGTGAAACAGATCAAGATGTCAGGATTTATGTACAAAAATATTTCCCATACTTATCAAGTACCTTCACTTTCAGTGTACTGCCTAAAATTCCTACATCTTTACTGCAAATAAATGGACTTAACTTTCCTCATCTTAACAGGCTATTAGGTTATAACTTTTTGCTCCTTTTCCTAGTTCATCAGTTTCCCTTTCTCTAAAACAATTTCAAGTTAAATTTTCATCTAGTTCAATATTTTTAAGCAATTAAATTGGGTCCAAACTTAGAACACAGTTTTATTTGAACAGTAACCAAACTAAACCAGAATCGAGTATAGAAAAAAAGAAAGAAAAAAGACATAAAACTTCTCAAAAGCCAGAACTACTTTTAATTACTTCTTTTTGAGCTAGTATTCCTCTTCTGGTTCCAAGGGGGAAGTTCCTGGCAGCCAAAGTAAAACTTTGTTATGGATAAAATTAGTTTTGACACCTGGAGATTCCTAGTCCCTTTTCCACTCCATGATCAGGGCTGGGTAACCTATAGCAGAGTATTACTCCCTTTCTCTCCACAAACGCAATCTGCACATCATACCCAGGAGAATCCAAGAAGCTGTTCCAGACTTTACAAACTCAGTGGAATTGCTTTGTTTTGTTTTTATTAAGTGAAATTCTTGCCCAGCACAATCCCTTCTGGAGGGCCTAAATAAGCCAAGTCTGACTAGTTTCTAAGTTTTCTTATGGCTCTCCTCTACCTAGAACAAAGATATTCCAATTCCTCTGGGTTTCTATTCCCTCTTTTCTTGTCTATGTTTGTACTGGAGTAGTAAGGAGAATCTGTGGAAAAGAAGTTCCATCTCAAAGAATTTGCCAAAACCCTCCCAATAGGAGAGCTTCTCCCTCTTAGCAGTCAAATGGTTTGATGAGACAGAGTTGCATGCAGCCAGAGCTTCTCCAACTAGTGTTAAAATACTTGGAAGTAATATGCGTAAAGTTAGTTCTTACATATTCTTCAGGCTGTGTTGCCCACCTATGGCTCATAATGGTAAATTATTTGCCAAGAATTAAGCATAAATTTTGTAGGTAAAGATGTGAAATTTGGCCCTTTGGGGGCATGAACTCAAAGATAATAATCACAAAAGTAAATAAGAACAATTGAATTCTATTGTAACATTTGTTTCTCTTAATATATAATTTACAAATAAGTTACAAACTGTATAATGGTATTTCATATAAAATATACACTTCATCCCACTTGTGTAAAGTTGAACAGCAGAAAGAATAAAGAGATAGCCTATGCATATGAAAATGTCCTTATTTTGTTCCTAGCATTTCTAAGTCATACAAACGAATTCCCTGACAAGGGTAAACTGAGAAGAATTCTCTTGATGGATCACAGCCCAGGTTAATTCCACTGATGACTGAAGGTTCTCCTGCATGGCTCTAATTGCAGCGCGATAAGCTAATCTCATCAATAGGCATTAGCTAAAGATTTATAATATTTTC
Source organism: Halichoerus grypus (assembly GCF_964656455.1). Lineage (NCBI taxonomy): Eukaryota > Metazoa > Chordata > Mammalia > Carnivora > Phocidae > Halichoerus > Halichoerus grypus. The sequence goes on along the minus strand of NC_135715.1, from coordinate 58,626,078 downwards.
TTCCTACACTTATTAACCCCACATTGGCAGAGGATTTCTTTCTCAGGCATAGTCCCAGCTTCATACCCATAATCCCATGTTAGTTCTGTTCTTGCTTTCACATACCTAGAAAGTAGAAATTAAAAAGCAAACATAAATTACTCTGAGTAACTACCAAATGAACCAAACTTGATTATATCAGTTTATTAACATCACTACAAATCTTCAAAAATCTGGTTTATTCTAACACCCCCCAGTTAGGAATGCTCTTTTATTAAGAATAATCATTTGAGTTTTATTTCAAATCTACCAAAATCCTAAGTAAGAAACTTGTCAATATCCAGGAGAAAGGAAGTGTTTTGCCAACAGTGGAACGAAGCGATGCGATGACATCTGTGGTATGAGGCCTGTGGTGTGATAGCTGGAGGCAGTTCTGACTTACAGGAGATGTAGCATTCTATGTCATTTATTCCCTGAACTGAACTGGGTCAGAACTACCATCCTTAGTCCTTTCAGGAATTCTCACAGGAAATAAGGACTGAAATTTTAGCTGTTTAAAATTTTATTGACTAGGAACAGTTTGGGATAAATGAATATTCTAGGGTAGCAGATATTAGGGGCTATCACATATTTTTTTTTATCACACATATTTAAAAAATATTTTTCTATTGTTATTTTTCACAATCTCAAAATTAAATCACATAAAAGAAATTTCAAACCTGTTGGTGAAGAACGCCATCAATGGAAAATTCCTGTCACGTGTTTCTACAAAAACATTCTGTACCAAAAGATTTGGGCAACAACTATGCTGTTAAAACAAATACATAAACACAGAGGTTAGATATAGAAAAGAGTTTGATACTTTGTTTTTGAAACATTAAAATACCATTCTGTTTCTAACACGTCTCACTTATTTTTGTTTCTTTCCCTTTTTTGCTGACCTATATTGTAAAATATCATAAAGTGTAATTTTTTAATAGTAGGAACTCAATCAGAAAAGCCCTCTTCTGACATTCTTATCTTGCTGGTAGAAATGCAAAATGGTACAACTTCTATAGAAGATAATTTGTCAATTTTATCATTATTATAAATGCATTTATCCTTTGATTCAGCAATCTTATATCTGGGAATGTATTCCACGGATATATATGTACACGTATCTATGTGTTTGATTATTCATTAAGCACTGTTTTTTTTTAATTTTAATTTTTTTTAAAGATTTTATTTATTTGACAGAGAGAGATAGTGAGAGCAGGAACACAAGCAGGGGGAGTGGGAGAGGGAGAAGCAGGCCTCTCGCCGAGCATGGAGCCCGATGTGGGGCTCGATCCCAGGACCCGGGGATCATGACCTGAGCTGAAGGTAGATGCTTAACGACTGAACCACCCAGGCGCCGCAAGCACTGTTTTTAATAGTAAAACATTACTGTTCTAAACATTGTTTATAAACAACCCAAATGTCTATCCAAAGAAGACTGGTTAAATAAACTCTGGTATATCTCTATGCAGCTGTAAACAAAAACAAACACAAAATGAGGCGCTCTCTCTGTGTACTGATATGGAAAGATCTCCAGAGTGTATTGTTAATTTAAAAAGCAAGGCACAGAACAGTGAATATAATATGCTTTTATGTAAGAAAGGGGGGAAATAAGTATATATATTCACTTATATAGAAACACTATACTTATACACTATACTTAAACACTTATAAAGAAACACTATAAGAATACACAAAAAGTAATAAAAATGATTTTACTATATAGAGAGTGGAGTGGGGACAAGGTGAATAGAGGCATAGTTATTTTTTAGGGTATTTTTTTTTTTAACAGAAAAGATTAATATGAAGAATGTATGTGACTGAGTTTTACACCATCGTCAAACAGACCCTCCAGAAAGGGGACATATGTAAGCAATTGATGTCTCTGCTGAACATAACCATTAGTTATCCTTATTCAAGGCTTTTAACATGATACTATTTTATCCAATTACCACCATTCCAATATTGTTGTCTATTGGCCACTAGCACCCATCTCCACACATTCATCTATGCCAGATTCATAAAGGGACCAAATCCCAGCAATACTCCTTGAACATGCCTGCCACCATTCAATTTCAATGATAACTTCCTGTCCATACATTTTTTTCAGTTGGGCTGGTAACCTTTACTCATCTACCATGAGTAGAGGCAGGCTTGGAGCTACCTTGAAACAGAATTTTGTTCAGCTGTATGTATGTATTCTGTATGGCTTTTTATTTCATGTATTCATTTTATTTTTATTTTTAAATCATGAATGTATTTTCTATGTAAAAAAAAATAGAAGGAAGGAAAGAAGGAAAAAAAAGAAAGAAGGAGAGAAAGAAAGAAAGAAAAAGAAAGAAAGAAAGAAAGAAAGAAAAAGAAAAAATTTCTATTTTTTCCTCCTCTAAACAAGAGAGGAGCCCAGGTGGTGTGCTGATTGGGAGAGTAAAATCAACCATACTGTTCTGGTGCAGCCACTTTCAACATAACTGACAGGAAATAAAGCCATGACAGTCCTTTGCTGGGGATCCTTCTTTAATGGCTCTCCAGACATGTTTAATGGCTCTTGACATGTTTGGCAATAGTGTAGAAGTAGTCAAAGTGGAATAAAGAATAGCAGCTGGGGGACAGAAGAAGAAAGGAAAGGATTCTATTTCTTGTTAACCAAGTATCCTCCCAACTAGGAGAAAAAGAAACAAACCAAATAAACAGATCACCTAGCAAGGAAAAAGTTCTTTGTTTTTAAAGATTTGCTGACTTCAGGTGGGGGGGGTGATGGATATTAAGGAGGGCACTTGTGATGTGCACTAGGTTTTGTATGTTAAGTGATGAATCCTAAATTCTACATCTGAGACTAATATTGCACTGTATGTTAACTGGAATTTAAATAAAAATTTGAAAAAGAGAAAAAAGACTTTCTGACTTCAGAATCCTTTTCTCTTCTGATAGCAGGTGAATTACATGACTGCACATAAATTTCAAACCATTCAAAGCAGCACAGAAAAAAAGTTTAGAAATGTGAATCTCAGCCCATATACTCACATTAAGGAAGCGGCCCACATTCCCTTCTTTTGTGGCATCCAATAAAAACACGTTCCCTTTATTAAACTTCTTTAGAGAATCAGGTGAAATATTCTTGGTTTCACTTGGGAACTCTTTTTCACAAAAGACTTGATGGTTTTGATATGCTGGAGATCTTTCCTCTTGGGGCTTTTGCATTTGAGCCTTGAACTCCTTTGTAATATTCTGTTTATCCAATGTGGCTGCTTGGTTACATCCGCCCCCTGATGGAGTTTCTTCTCTACATTTAGTTATATCTATCACATCTGATTCAATCTGCAGATTGTCTTCAGAGTCTTTAACTTGGTAGGAGCTTGAATCCTCTAATAAATATTTTGGAAGGAAGTGTCAGCAAATATACTTAGCTGATCAATAGTCCTGTGATTAACATACTAATTAAATGCTAGTTGCTTTAATTATTGCTAATCCTTACAATGTATGAAGGTAGATAGTACTCCAATTTTACAAATGAAAACTGAGCCTCTGAGAGGGTAAGAGATTCACCTGACCTGTAATATAATGAGAAGTGCGGTAAGAAACCCAGAAGAATCTCAAATGTTTGAGAAAAATCTGGCTCCAGGTCTGCCTTCTTTCTACTACCTTTTTACGAATGTACCTATTGCCTCCTGTCACTACTATATTTAATCTCTACTCCTCATAAACTGACTTACCTCTCTTCAACTCTGGAATCTGCATTTAAGTATATTCTAAACACTTGTAACAGAGTAGGTATTTAGGGAGTACTCTAGGCCTTTAGGACACCAATGAACGGCCTGAGAAGACCCTCTTGGCGTCACCCTCAACAAGTCCCAAGAGTAATAACTGTATTGCTATGGGTTTTGCACACATTAGTGTTTGAAGGTTTTGCTAGATGACCATTCAATATTTATACTTTTACAAACAATAATACTTTAGAATAAGATGAACTGCCTTAATCATTTTTCTTATCCAATAATGGAAATATTTTTTTAGAATATTCAGAAGTGTAAATGCTTGTCAAATGGAATAAGTAAAATCATTTATTTTTAAAAAGTCACTTGTGCCACCTAACTTAGTGGCACAAAGAAATTGTATTTCTCTTAATGTTCTTGATCTAATCATTACTGTTACTGCCTGCTGTTCCTACATGTTCTCATATTTTAATTATGGGTTACTTGTGAACCATAATAGTACATAACTGATTTTTGTAGTGTCTGATATATATACATATACACACACACACACACACACACACACACACACACACTGTAGCAGTTAATGAAAATAACAAAAGAACCAAAAGCAAGAGTACTCATTATGGCTCATATGCATTAAATGGTGAAGGAAATCAGTATGTCATGCCAAAATATCCTTCCTTGACATAAGAATTATTTTAAGCTAAGAGTGATTAAGTAGCCTATGCAGGAAAAGTTCTTTGCTTTCCCCCATCTGTTTAAAAGCAGTACATAAATTTACAAAGGTGTCCTCCCTCCTCCTACCAGGAAGGACAAAAGTTACAACCAGCGACAGGTTTAGACCTTGATCAGCCCGGAAATCAAACCAGAGGAATCTACATAACAAACTTTACTAACTAGCCTTTATCCACTATTGGTTTCCCATATTTTACCTTCCCACAATATGCTGCCCCTGGAGACTCAAGGTCCTTTTCCTTTGTCTTGTCACTCCTCTAAAAATTTATTGTTCTTTGGCAAAGATGCTAGATAAGTCAGAGTTCTAAGCTACTTCTTTTTTTTTTTTTTTTTAAGATTTTACTTTTGAGTAATCTCCAAACCCAACTGGCCTCGAACTCACAACCCCAAAGATCAAGAGTCACATGCCCCACTGACTGAGCCAGCCAGGCACCCCTCTAAGCTACTTTATATTTATATTTATATTTTCATCTCTGAGTACTCCCATGTGTTACATACGTGATATACATGGTAATGGTGATGCATGGTAATAAATTTCTGCTTGTTTTTCTCTTGTCAATCTGTCAGTCTAATTTACAAGGCCCCAGCTGGATAACCTAAGATGGGTAGAAGAAGAGATTTTTCCTTCCCTTTGATGATGAAATAATTATAATACATAAATGCCCTTTCTGATAGACCTTTTCTGTCAAGCAGCTGCCTTGCTCCCCAGCCTCAATCTCCATCCTTTAAGACCAGGTGAGGAGCTGGGGATACAGATGCAAAGAAACTCTAAAGGAGAAGAGGCAATGGCTCAGTTATTCAAAAAGGGTCATCTCTCAGCAGTATCTCCCCAGTGAGGGATATTATGAAATGCAAAAGTACCAAAATCCAGGTTTGTCAAGTTGTAACATGAACTACTGTAAGACTGGTAACACTGAAAGACAAGCACTCAGAATAGCAATATTTTTGCTTTTTGTTGAGCATCCCTACAGCACTGTTGGCTGGAGTACTACAGAATGATGTATCTTAATTTTAAAGGAGCCCCTAACAAAGAGTTAGGAAATGGCTGCTTTGGACAATGCTTCCAAAGCCACAGGTAACACTGTGGACCATGTAGACTCAGAGTTGTCTACCCTACTCCTTCCTGCAATGCCTCAGGGTCACTGTTGGCGTATAGACCAAGGGTTGGCAAACTACTTCTGCAAGGGGCCAAATAGTATTTTAGGCTTTGTGGGCCATATAGTCTCTGTTGTGACTATTCAGCTCTGCTGACATAATGTGAAAGTCATCAGAGATAATATGTAAATTAATGAGTGTGGCTATGCTCCAATAAAATTTTGTTTATGGACACCAAAATATAATTTCATATAATTTTTAAGTGTCACAAAATATTATTCATCTTCTCATTTTTTTAAGTTATTTAAAAATGTAAAAATTATCTTAGCTCATGGGCCATACATAAACAGATGGTGGGCCAGATTTGGTCCACAAATTGTAGTTTGTCAACCTCTGATCTACACAAGTAATAACTTTTATAATGAATGCAGCTTGTTTGTTCTAAGTCTGAGAAAATAAGCCACAGGTATTGAACGAGACAGACAAAAAGGCAGAAGAGGGAGGCTATCACAGAGTGAAACAAAGCCTACTTTTCATTTCCTTGGCTTTGGAGTTCAGATGTACTTGGGCTGGTTTAAATCCATCATTATCTTCTGAGGTGACAGACTCTGAGGAAGCAAATCCCTTAAAAGAGAACAGGTAAGATGTCTTTATTTTCTAGGTCAGGAAAAATAATTTAATGTAGCAGTTAGACCTCTTTCGTCAAGTGTCAATCTGGCTGTAGCTACCACATTAGTTTTGGAAGCCTCAAAGCGGATACCATAAGGAATCTCTGGAGCGATGGAGCCCTTCTGGCTGTGTTCTACTTCTAGGCACTTTAGTAAGCCACATATTAAAGACTTTATTTATCAAGACTGTCAAGACATTCTTTAGGCATTAAAATTTAAAATAAAATTCAAAGACATCTGTCTGTATCCCTCAATTTTGATACCATATTATGAATTTGGCTTCAACTATAAGATGTGCAAAGATAAAAGCACACTTCAGCTAGTTTTTACTTCAAAGAGAAGGTTAAAGGAGTTGCCTGTCTTTATGAGTTGTATACACGGCAATCACTTTATATGTTAATAACTTTTAAAAAGGTGATAAGCTTAACACCACACTTGGCACTCAACTAACTGTTCAACTAGTGTTGACCATTATTATTATTATCATTATTATTATTCAAGTTACTTAAATGGTCAACATTTATTGAGCACTTGGGTGTCAAGCATTGTGCTACACAAAGTTTCTGAAGCTTATCTCATTTAATCCTCTTAACTCTGAGATAGATACTATTATCCTCATTTTACAGATAAAAGAATGTAGACATGGAGATGTCACCCAGGTGGAAAGCCCAGAGCTGGAGGTCAAACCCAGTTCTATGTGGTCTGATGGCCTAACCTTTTCATAATTATGTGATCCTGAGGAGATACTTACTGTATGTACATTACTAGGCAGAGGGCAAATATTTGCACATCACCTAGGGCAGAGTTTTTATTTCTCATCTACAAGCCCTACTGTGAACTATCTTTTTGTCTTCCTCTGTTCTTTTTCCTGCATCTTTCTTTGCTTCCAAGTTATAGTCTCTGACTAGTTATTTTTCTCAGTACGGACTGAAAAATATGCCTTCAGAGGCTATCATGTAAAATGGTGTTTTCTGGATGATTCTTTCCTTAGGCTGTGTCTCTTCTTTCTCTTACATCTCTCAACCTTATCTCCTTAACGTGAATTACTCCATCTTTTTTCTTATTATGTACCACTATCAACTCTGGAACACTTTAGCTTTTCTATAAATTCTCAGAACTGGATAGCTCTCAGTTTCAGTGGAACACATTGTCAGATCATGACCAACACTCTCCTTATGTAACTAAGTTGGGAACATGCCAATGACCATGGAGGACACTAAGTAAATAAAACATTGTCCTAACACTTCAAGAGTACGCCCATTCCAAAATAATGAAAGAAACCCTACACATTAAGTTACGCAAACAATTGGAACTAAGTAAAAGACAGAAAGTTAAGATCACAGTTAATGTTCTCAGAAGGGCCCCATCTACATTTTGCAGTTTTTACCATCCTTTTCCCATTGCGTTGAATAATGGCTGTCTTCACTTTAGGACTTCTAATGACTGAATGATATTGAATTCTTGAAATATTGTTACATTTCATTTCTCTGAAAAGGAAAAAAAAGTTATTCTATATATTACTAAAAATTCTCTTTACTGGACCTTGAAATATAGATATCACTGTTACGTAAGTATCCATTAGAAATTAATCTAATACACCTACGCTTATCCCCCACTAAAGAAGGAAATATATTTTAAAGTCAATCATTTTTGAAGTACGTTTAGAAAATAATCTGTGAAAAGGTTTGTAAATAAGACGCTAGAAAATAAAAAGGACAGCAAAAGTTATGACATCCATAAAGACTCTGATTAAAGGCATAAGTCTTTTAAAGGTAAAACTCCAGGAATGGAACACAGGAAATAAAGTATGTTGGCTAGCTTTTAAAATATAAGCATTCTAGATTTCTCAGAGTTAAACTTACAACCGTGAAGCAAGCCGATACATAGGAGATACATAGGAGTTCAGGGGAGGGTGAGTAAGAAACAAAGAGAACCATTCTTAATCAATAATACAGATCAATCTTGATTGGGTTCCTAATATCTTACTTACATAACAGGCTCTTTTAAATTATTATTGAACGTAGGGAGACACTCCTCAGTCTCAGCACTTCTATGTGTTTCCAGTTCTAATGGGATAACTTCAACCTCACAATCTGCAACTTCTATTTTCCTCTTTTTTGAAAACATATTTTTCATAATATTCTCTTCTTTTCCATTTTCATCAATAGCATCAGGTTTCTCAGTGTTAGATCTGCTTAGTAATCTTCCTAAAAGAAAAAAAGTAAGAGTTTAATAAGACAAAATATAATTGCTAAGCAACAGAAGAACACCTCTATTCTGCTCCATTACTAAAGAACTCTATGAAATGTACCATATTTCTATAACGAAAATAAACACAATAACTCATCCTAGGAAACTCTTGTAAGAAACAATAAACAAAAGACCAGTAAGAGATTTCATATCTTCCAGTATATGAGAAAAAACACTGACCATCTAAAAAAAGCATTTGTCTGTTCTGGTATAAAATGAAAGAGAACAGATTTAGCTACAATAATAAAAATAAAATCAGAATGGATTCTAGAAAATTAGAGAGGTGAACTCCACTCTTTTTATTTTTTAAAGATTTTATTTATTGGGGCGCTTGGATGGCTCAGTTGGTTAAGTGTCTGCCTTTAGCTTAGGTCACGATCCCAGGGTCCTGGGATTGGGTCCTGTGTTGGGCTCTCTACTCGGTGGGGAGCCTGCTTCTCCCTCCCCCCTCTGCCTGATGCTCCCCCTGCTTGTACTCTGTCAAATTAAAAAAAAAAAAAAATTATTTATTTGAGAGACAGAGAAAGTGAGCACAAGCAGGGGGAGGGAGAGAGGGAGAAGAAGACACCCTACTGAGAAGGGAGTCTAATGTGGGGCTCAATCCCAGTACCCTGGGATCATGACCTGAGCAGAAGGCAGACGCTTAACAGACTGAGCCACCTAGGCAACCCGTGGTGAACTCCACTCTTAAGACTGCAGCTTTTGTGTCTAGTTAAAATTCTTTATCAGTTAAAACTTATATATTTTTTAGGGGTGCCTGGGTGACTCAGTTAAGCATCTGCCTTCGGCTCAAGTCCTGATCCCGGGGTCCTGGGATCGAGCCCCATGTTGGGCTCCCTGCTCAGTGGGGAGTCTGCTTCTCTCTCTCCCTCTGCTGCTTCCCCTCCCCCCACCCCCACTCCTGCTCTCTCTCAAATAAAATCTTTAAAAAAAAAAAACACATTTTTTTATAAAGTGACTTATTTAAATCTGAGGTAATATGTGCCTATTGTTCTCATATTAAGTTCTAGTGTAATATTAAATCTTAAAGTTTATGCATTTTCTTTTAAGGGACCCAAAACTATAGTGACCAAGTCAAAATTAGCAGCTGAATCAGAGAGATACCTTAGGTACATTTTCTAGTAATGCAGACAAAGCCAATGAGACTTCCTGGACACCATGTGGCTCCTTATATAAGGCAGGTGACTTTCATCAAAGAGTGATTTTGAGAAATAGGAGAGATGAATGTGTAGGCAAATTGTGTAGTATGTGACAGGGATCCAAGTGCGGCTGTTATGAATTATATGAATTCTTGTTCTCACTGAAGTGAACCTGGAATTTCAGATAAGGATAGTTGCTCTGGTTCTGCTGCCTTGCTGCCAAGACTTGGTCCAGCACAATTCCTTTAGACTGGCTCCAGAGCCATGCTTCCTCAACCTTTCTCATTTCATGATGCACACAGGAAGTGAGGATTTTTACCTGATACTCCGGGGTAAATGGCTGAGACTACTAAGACTGATGTGTCTGGCCTACGGGTTGTGACCAGAAAAAATCAGTAATGGCACAACTATAAAACACTGGTTGGGAAGTTTTGCTTAGAGCATGGGCAACTCTCTCGAGTCCCTGAAATGGAGGAAGCTGCTTAAAGATCACTGCCTGAATCATCCTGTACAGGTATTTATTACAGACTTAACTTGTTAAATTCTAAGAGTTCAAATTATTGAACAAGATAGTCTTTGATTGATAATCTTTACCCTAGCAAGTCAGTCATTTAGTTTTCTTATTCAAAAAGTCTTCTTAACTTATCCTAAAGCATCTGTAGCCATGGAGACAAGAAAAAAATATGCCTCACACAATAACCCAAGTTTTATCATTGAGACTTTCTTTTCTGGAATATCCGGTGTCTCCTCATCCCTTCAGTGCTCAATTTCCCAGTCACGTGCCCCCCTCTGATGCTCCTCCTCTATATTGTTGCTCCTGTCCTTACTATAAATCTAGTAAGATGGAGATTCAGGAATGCAGATCTTACTATAGTAATCTGAACAATGAACCTTTGCTTTACCTGAATAAATGCAAACAAATGTCCCTCTGTCAATGTCATCTAGGCAGCGTACTCCCCATCCCTTCTTCTCAGTTTTGAAGACCTGTAGCCTCACTTGAGGTCCATGCTGGACAACTCGGTTTTGACACATTCGTCGATTACACTTGCACAACAGGCTGCATTCATAAATGCTGTCAATAAAATATGCAAGAAAAAAAACCAATCAGATATCCTAAACTAAAAGCAAAAGCAGTTTATACTGCTACCTAATAATTACCACAGGAGGCTGACTAAGTGTGAAGGCTCCTAGACTCCCTGGATTCTCATCATAGCTCCAGCCATTTACTAACTGTGTGATGTTGGATGAGTTATCAATTTTCCATTTTTTAATGTGGGGATATATAATTGTACCTATCTTGTAGGGTTGTTTCATGATTAAATGAGTCAGTATTTACAAGGTGCTTAAGACTATGCCTGGCACATAATATATGTTAGCTTTTAAAAAATGTCTAGTAATGTCTAGGAAAGGAATGTCTAGGAAAAAGCTTTTCTGTTTCTATGTATCTTTTAGTAACAATTTTGAAAGTTTGAAAATTCCCAATTCTTAGATGAGCTTTGCAAATTATATTTCCTAATGGGGAAATTATATCTCCTAGCTGCCCAAAGTCTAACCCTAGTGGGTAAGAGGCAGACTCAAAGCAGATAGGTGTTTAAGTACACTCTGCATGCTACGTGTGTGCTGACTTACATTTCTTTTTTTTTCTGACTTCCATTTCCAAGAACAATATATAAGTTTGGTTTTTTATTCCTTAACACAGATTTCTGGTATAAAAATTAATATTTAATGATATCTATAAGACTACAGACCACAACAATAAAGTACCCACCTTCAAAAATACAAACACCCTGCAACAAATCCTCAAGGTATCTTACCCAGTAGGTATTTGTCTCTGTAGTCTTTTATATTTATATCCAGTGGTTATTTTATTACTTGACAAGGGGCAAGTCTTGGCATTCCTCGCTGTCAGCTGAAGACATGCACATTTTGTTCTAAAAGGAAAGCAATGGATGGAGAAGTTAGAATAAAAAAGTACCAACTTAAGAGAGTCTTGATAAAAATGTAAATAATATAGTAAAGGATGCAATTGTATTTAGAACAGTCACTTAGCTCATGGACAGTTGGACTTCTTCCCTAACAGAATAGGTCTCTTTAAAAGACAAAATCTACCAAAAATTTGTCAACAATTATAAACTGCCCTATACCTCTATTTACGCATGAAATACTTAAATATATGAGTTTTAATTTTTTAAAATGAATTCCTTTCATTTCCTATTCAGCAGAAGCTAATTTGTGAAAATTCTCCTAGGTCCTCTCTCCTATAATGGATAAACTTATGTATGTCACACTTGAAAGGGCATAGGTAGTTTTGCAGAGATCTTAAAGTATCTCTCCCTCCAATGACATGAAAACAGACTGGGGAGATTGATGCTGGCCATCTGGCTACTACAATCTGTTTTTCATAATGTTGCTAAACAGAAGACATGCAACCATAGATTTTTCTCGTTCAAGATGGCAATGTAGGAAGACCCTGAACTCACCTCCTCCATGGACACACTGTATCTACCTAATTATAGAGCAATGCCTCCTGAAGAAAAACTGAGGGCTGACTGAACAGCTTCTGCACAGAAAAAGAGAGACCACACAGAGAGAGAGACAGAGACACAGTAACAAAGGGAACCCCCACCACCTCTGACACTTCGAACTGCAATGAGGAGGGACTGGTGAGCAGATCTGTCTGCCCTGGGGCACAGAAAAAAAAAAAAAAAAAAGCTGTGGCTTAAAATGACAACTAGAATATAAAGGAACTAGCCCTAGACCCCTGCCATTTGGCAGGGGAGCTGCTGGAACTCTCTCTGGGTTAGAAGGGCTGGCAAACGCTACGGTTTACATTTCCTCTCTACCCTGCTAGCACAGATGAGAGTAGGGTCTGGATGTCCTAGCCAGCCTGCGACCTCAGCAAGCCTTGGACACCCTGGGGCACAGAAAAAAGCCTCAGTTTAAGAGAGCTACTAGGATATAAAGGACTCAACCCTAGAACTATGCAAAATGTCAGAGGAGCTGCTGAAACTCCAAGTCAGGGGAGCTGGTGAACACCATGGTTGATAATCCCCCTCCCTCTTGATACTGCAGACAGGGAAAGGGTCCAGGTACCCTAGTGGGTCTACCGCTGCAGTGAACTCTGGGGCCCTAACCCACACCAGCCCTAGCCATCCCATCAAAGCAGCCCCAGTGCAGCACACATTGCACACCTCTGGTCAGCACTCACTACAGCTCCAGCCATCTCGTCAAGGTGACACAGGTGCAAAGTATCCTAGAACAGTCCAGGCCCATACCACTTTGGCTCCAGATGGTGACTGCACAACCCTGGTGCATAGCATCCTAGAATGTCCTGACCCATGCCCTGCCTCAGCCCTGGCCACGCTACTAGAGCCCCCCTGAATAAAGAACCATGGGGACCCCTGGCCTCATACCCACTTAACCTTCTGCTGTACTCCCAGGGTGCCCTCTCTGTAAAGAGCCCTGGGACCACCCCAGCCCATACCCACTTCAGCTTTAGCTGTCTGGCCAATGTGCCATCTGCACTGAGAGCCCTCAGATTGCCCATCCTGCACCAACTTCAGCTCCAGGCATCCCACTAAGACAGCCCCAGCAGAGTCCCCTGGGGCCTCCAGTCCACAATAGCCAGCCACAGCTCCAGTCAGCCAGCCAAAGTCACCAAGCCCACAGTCTCCATAGACACAACCATGCACAAGATCATTCCTTCTAGTTTAGGAGAAGCAGCCATTCTGTCTAATTCATAGAAACAAAGACAGAAAGTCAAGCAAAATGAGGAGACAGGAATATGCTCCAAACAAAGAACTACAGAAAACCTCAGAAAATAAACTAAATGAAATGGAGATAAGCAATATGCCTAATAGAGAGTTCAAAGTAATGATCATGAAGATGTTCACCAGACTGCAGAGAAGACTGGATGAACTCAGTGAAAACTTCAACAAAGTGATAGAAAATATGAAAAATAATCAATCAGAGTTGAAGAATATAACGGAAATGAAAAACACACTAGAGGGAATTAGAGGATGCAGAAGAACACATAAGCAATCCGGAGGATAGGGTAATGCAAACTACCCCAGCTGAATAATGAGAAGATAACAGAATTTTTAAAAAGGAGGATAGGTTAAGGGATCTCTTGGACAGTATCAAGTGAACAAACATTTGGATTACAGAGGTCCTGGAAGTAGAAGATAGAGAGGAAGGGTAGAAAACTTATTTGAAGAAGTAACAGCTGAATACTTCCCTAACCTAGAGAAGGAAACAGACATCCAGTTTCAGAAAGCACAGAAAGTTCCAAACAAGATGAACCCATAGAGATACACACCATGACATATAATAATTAAAATGTCAAAGATTAAAGATAAAGAGAGAATTTTAAAAGCAACAAGAGAGAAGCAATTAGTAACATACAAGGGAAACCTAATAAAGCCATCAGCTGGTTTTCAGCAAAAACCTTGCAGGCCAGAAGGGAGTGGCATGAAATATTCAAAGTGCTGAAAGAATAAAATCTACAACCAAGAATACTCTATCTAGCAAGATTATTATTCAGAACTGAAGGAGAGATAAAGACTTTCCCAGACAAAGAAGTTAAAGGGTTCATCACTATCGAACTGGCCTTACAAGAAATGTTAAAATGACTTAAGTCGAAAAGAAAGGACACAACTAAAAGAAAATTATGAAAGGGGACTCACAAAAATTAAAAGATATAAAATATGACAAGACAGATATAAAATGAGGGAGGGGGAAGTAAAAATGAAGCTCATTTAGAATGTGTTCAAACTTCAGTGACCATCAGCTTAATGGTCACTTAACTGCTAATACTTAGGATGTTATATATAAAGATTTTATTTATTTGAGAGAGTGAGAGAGTGAGCACATGAGTGTATGTGTTGGGGGAGGGGCAGAGGGATTGGAGGAGCAGACTCCCCACTGAGCAGGGAGACTGACACAGGCTCGTTCCCAGGACCCCAAGATCATGACCTGAGCTGAAGGCAGATGCTTAACCGACTGAGCCACCCAGGTGCCCCTAAGGATGTTATATATAAATTTCGTGGTAACCACAAACCAAAAACCTGTAATAGAGACACAAAAGATAAAGAGAAAGAAAGCCAAGCCTAACACTAAAGAAAGTAATCAACCTTAAGGAAAGAGAACAAGAGAAGAAAGGAATGGAGAACAACTACAAAAACGTCCAGAAAACAATTAACAAAATGGCAATAAGTACATACCTATTAATAATTATGTTAAATGTAAATGGACTAAATGCTTCAATCAAAAGACATAGGGTGACAGGGGTGCCTGGGTGGCTCAGTCAGTTAAGCATCTGACTCTTGATTTTGGCTCACGTCATGATCTCAGGGTTGTGAGACTGAGCCCCAAGTCAGGCTCTGTGCTGGGCATGGAGCCTGCTTAAGATTCTCTCCCTCTCCCTCTACCCCTCCCCTCCCTCTCTAAAAAAACAAAAACAAAACAAAACAAAAAAAACAAGACTCATCTATATGCTGCCTATAAGAGACTTACTACAGACCTAAAGACATACAGACTGAAAGTGAAGAGATGGAAAAAGATATTCCAGACAAATGGAAGTGAAAAAAAAGCCTGCAGCAGCAATACTTATATCAGACAAAATAGACTTCAAAACAAAGGCTGTATTAAGAGACAAAGAAATGCACTATATAACGATAAAGGGATGAATCCGACAACAGGATATAGCACTGTAAATATCTAAGCACCCAATACTAGAGCACCTAAATGTATAAAGCAGATTTTAACAGACACAAGGGGAGAAACTAACAGTAATACACTAATAGTAGGGATTTTAACATCCTACTTACATGAATGGATAGATTATCTAGGCATAAAATCAATAACGAAAGTTTCTTTGAACAATACATTAGACTGGATGGACTTGACATACATACATATATATATATATATATATATATATATATATATATATATATATATATATATATATATATATAACATTCCAGCCAAAACAAAATACACATTCTTTTGAAGTGCACATGGAACATTCTACATGATAGATCATATATCTCAATAAACAAGTCTCAATAAACTTAAGACTGAAATCATATCAAGTGTCTTTTCTAACCAAAATGGAATGAAATTAGAAATCACTTACAAGAAAAAAAGCGGAAAAACCATAAGCATGTGGAGGCTACACAACATGTTATAAACAACCAATGGGTCAATGAAGAAATCAAAGAGAAAATTAAAAAATACCCTAAACAAATGAAACCTAATGGTCTAAAATCTTTGGGATACAGCAAAAGCAGATCTAAGAAGGAAATGTATAGTGACCTCAAAAAACAAGAAAAATCTCAAACAATCTAAACTTATTCCTAAAGGAAGTAGAAAGAACAAGACCCAAAATTAGTAGAGGAAAGGAAATAATAATGATCAGAGCAGAAATAAATGTAACAGAGACAAGAAAAAAATAGAAAAGATCAATGAAACCAAGAGCCAGATCTTTGGAAAGGAAAAAAAAAAAAAAAGAAAGATAGAAAAACAAAACTGATAAACCTTTAGTCAGATTCATCAAGAAAAAAAGAGAGAGGATCCAAATAAATAAAATCAGAAATGAAAGGGGTTAAGTAACAACTGACACCACAGAAATACAAAGGATATGAAAAATTACATGCCAACAAATTAGACAACATAGAAGAAATGGATAAATTCAAAGAAACATAATTTTCCAAAAGTATATCAAGAAGAAATAGAAAAGGTGATTACTAGTAACAAAACTGAATGGGCAATCAAAAAACTCCATTTAAAGAAGGGTTAATACCTATTCTCAAACTATTCCTAAAAACAGAAGAGGAAGGAAAACATCAAATACATTCTATGAGGTCAGCATTACCCAGATATCAAAACCAGATAAGGACATTAGAAAAAAAGAAAACTACAGAGCAATATCCCTAATGAACATAGATACAAAAATCCTCAACAAAAGATTAGCAAACCAAATTCAACAATACATTGAAGATCATTCACCATGGTCAAGTGGGATTTATTCCTGGAAGCAAAGATGGCTCAATATATGCAAATAAATCAACATGATACTCCACATTAACAAACGGAAGGATAAAAATCATTGGATCATTTCAATATATTCACCAAAGGCATTTGACAAAATTCAACATCATTCGTGATAAAACAAACAAACAAACCTCTCAACACAGTGGGGTTAGAGGGGTCATACTTCAACATAATAAAGGCCATAAATGACAAACCCACAGCTAACATCATACTCAGTGGTGAAAAACTGAGAGCTTTTCCTCTGAGATCAGGGATAAGACAAGAATGTCCATTCTCACCACTTTTATTCAACATGATACTGGAAGTCCTACCCACAGCAATCAGATAAGAAAAAGAAATAAGAGGCATCCAAATTGGTAAGAAAGAAGTAAAACTGTCACTATTTGCAGATGACATGATACTATATACAGAAAATCCTAAAGACTCCACCAAAAAACTACTAGAACTGATAAATGAATTTAGTAAGGTTACAGGATACAAAATCAACGTAGAGAAATCCATTGCATTTTTCTACATGAAGCAATAGAAAGAGAAACTGAGAAAGCAATCTCATTTACAATTGTACCAAGATAGTAAAATACCTAAGAACAAACTAAACCAAGATGAAAGACCTGTACCCTGAAAACTATCGATGAAAGAAATTGAAGAAGACACAAACAAATGGAAAGATATTCCATGCTCATGGCTTGGAGGAACAAATATTGTTAAAATGTTTATATTACCTAAAGCAATCTACAGATTCAATGCAATCCATATTAAAACACCAACAGCATTCTTCACAGGGCTAGAAGAAATAATCCTAAAATTTGTGTGGAACCACAAAAAAACTCCAAATAGCCAAAACAATCTTGAAAAAGATCACAATTCCAGATTTCAAGTTATACTACAAACAGACACATAGATCAAAAGAACAGGATAGAAAGCCCAGAAACAAACCCATGATTATATGGTCAACTAACCTTTGAAAAAAGAGGCAAGACTATACAATGGTGCTGGGAACACATGACAGCTACATGCAAAAGAATGAAACTGGACCACTTTCTCACACAATACATAAAAAATAAACTTAAAATGGATTAAGGACCTAAATGTGAGACCTGAAACCAAAAAAACTCCTAAAAGAGAGCACAGGCAGCAATTTCTCTGACATTGGCTGAAGCAACATTTTTCTAGATATGTCTCCGGAGGCAAGGGAAATAAAAGAAAAAATAAACTTTCGGGACTACATCAAAATAAAAAGCTTCTGTTCAGCAAAGGAAACCATCAACAAAACTAAAAGACAACCTACTAAATGAGAGAAGAAAGATATTTGCAAATGACATATCCAATAAAGGGTTACTATCCAAAATATATAAAAAACTTATACAACTCAACACCTAAAAAACAAATAATCCAATTAAGAAATGGGCAGAAGACATGAACAGACATTTTCCCAAAGATAGCCAGATGGCCAACAAACACATGAAGAAGATGCTCAACATCACTCATCATCAGGGAAATGCAAATCAAAACCACAATGAGATATCACCTCACACCTATCAGAATGTCTAGTACCCCAAAGAAATAACAAGTGTTGGTGAGGATGTGGAGAGAAACACTATACACATGCTGTAGATATCATCTCTAAAAATAAAACATTACAGATTAAACTTTCAAGAGGTCTGGTGCTGCATCCTTTATACTTTTACATGTGTATGCACCTATAAACAATATATTGTATTGTTTTTAAAAATTCACTACAATTTGTCTTTTTCATTTGAAATAATGTTTTTGAGACTCATCTGTGCTATATACAAATTTAGTTAATTCCTTTTAACTTTTTGATAGCATTTAGATAAGCAATTAAGTTGCTTAATGAAGTTGCTTGGTATACAGTTAAGTTGCTTCTAGTTTTCAAATATTACAAACAATACTGCAATGAACAGCTTATTCTTATGCATATATGTAAGCATCTCTAGAGTAGGGTCTCTCAGATATTTCTGACCCACAGTAAGAAATACATTTTCTTCATGATCCTATATAGGCATACAAATATATTTCTCTACATATGTGTATAAACTGAAACAGTGGCATGAAATTTTACCCTTATGTATGATACACTTGGGTATTTCCTTTTTTTAAAGATTTTATTGTTTTTACTTATTTATTTTTTAAAGATTTATTTATTTTAGAGAGAGAGAGCATGAGCGGGAGAGGGAATCTCAAGCAAACCCAGTGCCAAGCATGGAGCCCAAAGTGGGGCTCGATCCCACAACCCCAAGATCAAGACGTGAGGCCGAAACAGAGTCAGATGCTTAACTGACTGAGACACCCAGGTGCCCCTAAAGACTTTTTTTTTTAAGATTTTATTTGACAGAGAGAGAGAGCAAGCAGAAGCAGGGGAAGCAGCAGAGGGAGAGGGAGAAGCAGGCTGTCCACTGAGCAGGGAGCGGGACTCGGGGCTCGATCCCAGGACCCTGGGATCATGACCTAAGCTGAAGGCAGATGCTTAACCGACTGAGCCACACAGGCGCCCCATGATTTTATTTTTAAGTAATTTCTACACCCAGAATCGGGCTCAAACTTAACCCTAAAATCAAGAGTAGCATGATCTACTGACTGAGCCAGTCAGGTGCCCCTTGGGTATCTTCTCTACTATTTAATTTAAAAAATGCTAGTTACAACCACTTTAATGATTTTATATCCCACTAAATCTGTAGCTTGGAAAACAATGCTCTAGATATACTTATAAGTACTACTGCCGAAAGTATGTATGCATGTCCTCAATTACTATGTAATTGTTTGAACATCCCCCTGTCAAATGACTGGTCTGGCTTGGTACGGAATTCTAGTTTTACATTTATTTTCCTTTGTCATTTTAAGCTAATATGCCTCTGTTTTTGTCTTCTTTATTTCTGATGAGAACTGTATTGTTAATCAATTTTTTTCTGATAGTGTTTGAGATATATTCTTTACCATAGATACTTTTTAAATTTTCAGCTATTAGCTCTTTGAATGTTGTTCTTTTCTTCTCTCAGATATATTCTGGAGTTTATTTTATCCTCCACAGTTTTTAATCTATCTGTAAATTATCTTCCTCAAGTCTTTATCTCTTTTTATTCTGGAAGATCTCTTTCATTTTGCCTTGCAATTCACTAATGCTTTCTCCAGTTATATAACCTCTACCACTGAGTCCATCTATTTAGTTTTTTATTTCTATGACCACATGTTTTATTTCCCACATTTCCAAATTGTTTTTTTCATATATACACCTTTACCCCCCCCCCCATATCCTTGTCTTATTTCATGGATGTTACTATTTCAATCTCTCTGAACATTTTAAACATATATATTTTAAAGTCTTTTTGGGGCACCTAGGTGGCTCAGTTGGTTGAGCAACTGACTCTTGAATTCAGCTTGGGTCATGATCTCAGGGTTGTGATATCAAGCCCCACTTAGTGCAGAGTCTGCTTGTCCCTTTCCCTCATCTTTTGCTTTCTCTCTCTCAAAATAAATAAAATCTTTTTAAAAAAATAGTCTCTTTTAATCAGATTCTGTATTTATCTCTAATTCTTCAGGTGTGAATTCTCCCATTTGTTGGGATTCATGCTGCCTTCATGGTCCTAAACATCTCTGTGTGCTTTGACTGAAATCCTACCTTTCTGTGGGGTTTACTCCTGGGTGCTCCTTTATGTTGACTTCTCTCCTCATTGCTCTGGCTGTGACTATGGGTTTCACTGCTCTGAAACCAGTTGTTTTTAATCCCATTCCAGGCTATGTGAGATAATTAACCTACTTCCCAGCCCCTGTAGAGGTCCCTGTTTCTATCCCCTGGAAAACTCAGTGCCCACTCTCTGCCATAGATGGGACATGTTTAATTCCCATTCCTATAAGAGTTAAAATCCCTAGCCACAGTGCTTGTGTCCATTTCCAGATCCCAGCAGGTTTCAGCCTTTGCTTTTGTGATTTCTCTTATAATTTCTGACCTATAGAAGAAAATATGTATATTGGTGGTACATGTTATATAAAGGTTAGTGTCTACAGTGTTAAAGCAAAAATCATATACAGTTGGGGTGCCTGGGTGGGTTAAGGTCTGACTCTCGATTTTGGCTCAGGTTATGATCTTAGGGTCACGAGATTGAGCCCTGCATTGGGCTCCATGCAGGGTTTAGAGCCTGCTTGAGATTCTCTCTCTCCCTTTCCCTCTGCCCCTCTCCCTGCTCTCCCTCTCTTTCTCTCCCTCTCAAATAAATCTTAAAAAAAAAATCATATACAGTCAAGATTCTTTAAAAAAAAAAAAAATCTTATAAACTGACCATTAAGTAAACATTGTCTAACAGTTTTTTTCTCCAGCAGTGAGAGACTGGGCTTGGCCACATGTCAATTATGTTTAGATGCAACGTTAAAAACAAAAACAAAAAGCAAAAAACAAAACCCTTATTTTAAAACAGAATAAAACCTGACACTGTGAGAGATTTCCTCTATGACAGGCCTAAAGGAATGAGCCAAACAGAGGTAACAGCAGATTTATATATGTCCTCTCACACTTCCACTAACTGAGATGGTGAAACTACTGCCTATACTATTTAAATTCTTTCTCTCCTTTTTCTTTTGCCCAGTACAGGTAGCTAAATTTGCATTAAATTAAATGTATATAATGCAACTCCACTCTATATATGCCTACATCCTACATGTATCTTACATACCCTTAAAATAAAATTTTCAAATTCTTACTATAGTAGAACATGTTTTTTTTAGTGGAATGCCAATGTTATGGGATTATGAATTATAAGCACCTTTCACTTTATAAAGAAGTAGCAAGGAAATATTTGTAAAAGTAAAACAAGACATATAACATAATGGTAAAGAGCATGGGTTCAAACACTGACTCTTCAATTTGTTTGCCCTACGACCTTAAAATTGGTTTCTCAACTTCCTCATTTGTAACACAGAAGTAATATTACCTACCTCATGGGGTTTTGTGAGGATTAAGTAAAAAAGTATATGTAAAGCACTTGTTACAGTGTCTGGCACTGTTACATGCCTTTAGCTGGACTTGTTGCTATTATGATTATGGTACTAAAGGAAATACTCATCCTTGGAAGAAATAACTTTCAAATTACTATAATATTTGGCAAAGAGTTTTCTTTTCTATTGCTAGTGAGACAGTGTATCTTTCCATTTTCGATTCTTGGTGAACAGAGTTTACAGAGACAGACAAACTGATACAATGCAGGACTTCCTGACAAGTACCCCTACATTCAGAAGACTTTTTGAAATGCCATGTTTTTCTACTCACATGTCTATGCAGCCCTCAGAACAGTCACACGAATCAGTAAACATGTTGGTAAAGCTGTTTAGATAATATGCTCGTGGCCACATAGTCCTTCTGTACTTAAACTGTGGAAGCTTTCTATTGTCAATTTCATTACAGAAAGAAATGGGTACCGATTCCACTCCATTGCTAATATCCACATCAGAAACAATTTCTTCTTGTTTTGGGTAATTCCGAGTCAACTGAACATAGGTATTGAAAGAAAAGTTATCTGTAAATAAAAAGTTACACTCTGTCTCAAGCAGGTAACGGAAAACTTCTTCCACATTTCGTAGACTCCTTCCACAAGGGGTTTTATAACTCACATGGAGTGCTGAAGAATGAGAGTTTGTCTTTGCATGTCGTCTTTGGAAGTGGCATTTGATTGGTAGCTGCAGAGGGTTTTCTCCCTTGAAGGTAAGTGGTATTTTCATCAGACAAGTTCGAGAGCAGTCATGACTTCGGTAAGATAGATTCAAAGATGATTTCTTTTCTCTGATGTATGCAACTTTATTTTCCAAAGGAGGAACTTCCTTATTTTTTGTAGATCTGTTTAAAATTAATTATTAATTAGTATCTCAAATTTATACAATTCCCCATTTTTAAAAAACAATGCACACTAAGGAGTTAGTTCCTATTATCTTTTTAGACATCACTAAAACAAGCCAGACTCTGAAATAAACATTTTACTTATCATGTTCTGTAACCATATAAAAGTTATACCTTAAGGGTTTTTTTCCTCTGGACACCAAATACATGGTGTTTTTTTCCAGCTCCACCTCTTCAACTGGGTGTCCAATAATTCAGTTCAGTTCTGACACTGTCTACCTGGAGTCAGCATCAGTTACCAGAAGTTGAAGGCCTCAGTCCCACAAGATTGTCTCCACTTCAGATGCCAAACACAAGTTCCAGGCCACCTAAACTGACCAACCCAGGGGTTTCCACATGACCTCCTCAGGTTTGATAATTTGCTAAAAGATTCACTTTAATTACTATTACAGTAATATTACTATGTTTTAATTACTATTACCAGTTTATAATAAAAGATACAGCTCAGGGGCAGCCAAATGTAAGACGTACATAGAGCAAGGGAAGTGGGAAGGGGCATGGAGTTGGCCTATCCTCTCCATGTGTGCCACCCTCCCAGCACCTCAAAGCCTTTACCAACCAGGAAGCTTACAGAATCCTGTCCACTTAGAGGTTTTTAAGGAGACTTCACTACGTGAGCACCACTGATTAAATCATTTGCCACTGGAGATTATCTGAATCTCTAGCCCTTCTCCCCTCACTGGAGGCTGGGAGGTAGGACTGAAAGTTTCAAGCTTCTAATGGAGGTTTAATCTTTGGTGACCAGCCTCCACTCTGAAGCTAACTGGGAGCCCATCACCAAGTCATTTCATTAGCATGCCAAAGACACTCATTCTTCAGGAAATTCCAAAGGTATTAGAAGCTAAATGAGGGACCAGAACAAAGACCAAATATTCTTCCTATTATACCACAACCTAATTTCAGAATATCCCAGAAAGCTGTGATTATAGCTGTAATTCTGTGCTACACAGCACCTACCATTTAGAGCATGCACTTTGAGGAATGTTACTTCTTCAAGCATGCTTGGTTCAAAATTCTTGCTTGTAAAAAACAGGAAAGGCTAGCTAAAAAAAAAAAATAACTAATTCATCAAGACTCCTGCAATAATTAAACCAACTGGATTTCTTCTGTAATGTGTATTCCACCTGGCATCATATTGACAAATATGAAAATGATCAGCTGATACAAGAAAATGGAGAGGTTACTGATTTTAAGGGAAAAAAAAAATCTGTGAAAAGATTCCATGTGTATAGAACTCAAGTTTTAATCTTTCATAAAGTACCTAAGTTTTGTTTTACCTAATATTTTCTATCTATCTTTAGGTATCTGTTATTTATTATAAAAGTTACATAGGTATTTTGGAGATATTTTTATGCTCACTATATAAAGCAGCACTATCAATAAGACTTTCTGCATTGATAGAAATGTTCCATGTCTGTGCTGTTCAATTTGGTAGCCCCACTAGCCACATGTGGCTATTGAACACTTTAAATGTGGCTAATGTGACCAAAAAACTGAATTTTAAATTTAATTTTGATCAATTCAAATTTAATTTTAATTCAAATAATTCAAATTGAAATAGTCACATGTAGCTAGTGGCTACTATACTGAACGCACAGATACGAGGTTCTCCATCCCTTTTCCAGCTATATAGCACTCCTCTGCATAAATTCCACAATTTAACTAGTCTTCTACTGTTTCCAATCTTTTGCTATCACAAAGCATGATGTGATGAATAACCTGGTGCATAACAATTTCAAACATGTAGAGATATTACTTCAGAATACATTTCCAGAAATGGGAGTACTAGGTCACAGGGTAAATGAATTAGTAATTTTGTTAAGATTGCCAAACTGTTCTCCATGGGGTCAGCCCTTCCAGCAATTTATGAGAGTGCTTGCTTTTGCAGAGCCTCATCAATCAATGGCTTTTGATGTTTTGGAATGTCCTACTATATTTATAAATCTTTTAATGTTGAAAACATTTGTTTCCAATTTTCCTATTGGTTACTACTTTGATGAACATCCTCATACATAAATCCTTGACCAAATTCCTGATTATTTTTCCTGATTATTACCTTAGGATACATTCCTTTAAGACGAATTAGTGGGTAACAAGAATACACATTTTAAAATAACCTCTTATTAATAAAACTTGCAAACTTATACATAACTGTGTATTTTTCTCACTAAAAAAAAAACAAAACTGTTATATTGGACCCCCACGTACTTGTAAGAACTGTAGAACTCTCAGCACATGATGACTCCATCCAAACCTGTGCACTAAGACAACCAAACTCTCTAGTAAGGCTTCTAGCAGCATAAGGCCATGTCTCTGGGAAGACCCAAGTCCCCCAATAAAGTGTTGCCTGAGAAAGCTCAAGGCTATCAGAAGAGTTTAAGGTTTCTTCTAGCCAACACCTGAAGATAAGCCCCTCAACCTTTCTTTCTTAGAGCATTTACTAAAAAGGGCTTGCAATTGTGAATCTTTCCTCCATTCCCCAAAGATGTGTATTTAATTCCTACAACTCAGGAGTACCTTTCTCCAGGTCCTGAAGGCCCTTCTCTTGGAAGTTAATCGTCAGGAAGGATAGGGCCTTTGTCTTCCAGTCTCTGTGGGAGGATAAATCCTAATTTTGATGGTTTCCAGCTAGCACACATAGCTGGCCTCAGAGGCATTCACACTAACTCTTCGTAATTTTTCACCTGGGTTCCCTTCTTCCTCTATCTCTACTCCCTCATTCACCTGTAAAACACCAGCCACCCCAGCACAAGTTGGAATGGAGCTCAGCTTTTTCCCCTACTGTCAGTAGTTACTGAGTAAAATCAGTTTTCATCACTTTAATGTCTGGTTTTATTTATCTTTGACACTTGTTACCAAACTTCAATTATCAACATGTTGCCTGTTTTACTTCTATTCTTCCACCTCTTGCCCCACACTAGAATATGCTAGAGTATTTTAAAGCAAATCCTAGACATTACCTGAAACAATTCAGTATGTATATCTAACAAACAAGGCTTTTTAAAAAACATACAATCTCAATGACCTATCTTCACATTTTGGTGATTGTTAAATTTGTTTGAATCAGAATTCAGAAAGTCCCACACATTGTATTTGATTCAGATGTCTTTTTGCCTCTAATCTTTTAGCAGTGTCCCCTCCCTCTTCATTTTATGACATTTATTTGTTGAAGTTGAATAAACTGTGTCATTTGTCCTATAGCATTTCCCACATTCCGGTATTTGGTTGATGCTTTCCTTGTGGTGGTATCATTTAACTCATCCTTCTGTCCCTCTATTTGGTAAATCAGTAGTCAGTTCTAGAAGCTCGATTAGATTTAAGTTCTTAGGCTGGGGGGTGGGGGTTGTTCTCTATCTTTCTTTCACTTAATAGTTTTGTGATTCACTCATGATTATTGGCTAGGCCAGTGCTACTCAAGGTGTGGTGGTGTCAGTCCCC
The DNA here is from genome assembly GCF_964656455.1 of Halichoerus grypus. Classification (NCBI taxonomy): domain Eukaryota; kingdom Metazoa; phylum Chordata; class Mammalia; order Carnivora; family Phocidae; genus Halichoerus; species Halichoerus grypus. The sequence continues at coordinate 58,600,064 of NC_135715.1, read as the reverse complement.
AGTGGTTTGCTACCAATTCATAATAAGTACAAAAATATAAAGATGAAAAAGTTTAGAAACTTTTACAGCAATTTAACATTGTTGCAACATCTCATTGCATTTTATAAGTGTATTCCTCAATAAATTTGAAGTTTCAAACAAAACAAAACACCTGTTCTTACCACCATTAGTTTGACAGCACTGGCCTAAGGCCACAGTTTCTTTGGGAATGGGGGAAGTTGTAAAAATAACAATCTTCCAATTCTACCATTTCTATTGCATTTTCTGGCTGGAATTCTTTGATAAAGAAGAAATTTTCCTCATCAACTCTTGGGTTATCTGAAATACAGTTAATATAGGAAAAGCAGGATAAATGCTTGATTCTCTTTATTTACTAGAATTCAGAATGGTGAGTTGTATCCTAGCAACTACCAAAGTGACTGATTTTTAAAATGTTATCATGAACCCATTTATAGATTTAATGTGTTTAAATCAATCACAGTGATTATTCCTTTAGATGTTCAAATTGTGCCATTTTTAGCCAGTGGGAGCTCCTCCAAGTTTGCTCCTATATCTTTCTAACACACTTGGTAGGCTTTGATGGCTTTCTTGCTTTCTGTCCCAAAAAGTCCCAGGTCTAGAATCAGCCATTCCTCCAAAGGACTATGGTTCCACTTAATGAGAAATAACATTTAGAGATCACAATCATGGTGCTAGGAGGTACACACATTTTAACCAATACAGACTACCAAACTGCTTTCCAAAAAAGCTGGACCAATTTACACTGTATGAATGTTGATATAATTATTATTTTTAAATTTTTAACCAATTTGATTAATGAAAAAAACCTTATTAGCTCCTTAATGTTTTTCTCTAAGTAATAGAGAGTTTGAACATAATTTCATGTTTACTGGTCTTTTTTTTTTTTTTTTTCCTTTGGTTAACTGTTCATATGCTTTGTCCAATTTCCTATTGGAGGTTTGTTTGTTCATTCACTCATTCATTCTCCCAACAGATTTCCTGAGTGCCTGCTATACACCAGCTGCTATGGAAACAATGATGAAAGCTCCATGATCTCAAGGAGCTTACATTCTAGGCAGACAACTAAGTATCTACAATAAAGTGTAAATAATGTTATGAATAAAGCCATGATACATAATGTCAGGAGAAGACATCTTTATTATTTTTTTTTTATTAGGGCTCTAATTTTATAATTAATTTTTCCATGAGGTGGGAGTCTAATTTCATAATTTATTCTGATGTACCATGAAGATCTAACTTAAATTTTCCAAATGATATCCAATTGTTCCAGAGTCATTTACTGAATAAGTCTTTCTTTTACTGTGTAACTTTTGACTTACTAACTTAATCCTATCCCACATTCTTATAAATATATAAAATGTTCTATTATTTTCTAGGCTTATTCTGTCTCTTGATGCAACTGTTACCAATTGACGCAAACCAATACCAATGTGGTTTTTTTCCATAGGTTGATGGAATGTTTTGAGATTTATCAGAGCAAGCCCTCTGTCACTATTTTTCCTTTTGAACATGTTCTGTTTTCTGATTTTTTGCCTTTTGACATTAAATTTATAGTATTTGCCAACTTAAAAAAATCCAACTGCCTGGATTTCATGTTAAATTAAATCTACAAATTTATTTGGAAAGAATTTACATTTTTGTAATATATAGCTTTCCCATCCAGGAACACAGTAAGTTTATCCATTTATTAAAATCTTTAGCTTTAATTTTCCTCATGTATACATTTCTTGTAATTAGTCCCATTTATTTACTTTTTTGGTATTGTGAATGGGGACTTTATTCCATATTTTCTATTGGTATACACTTTCAGATTTTTATTTTATGTGACTGTTACTAAACCCTTTTCTTGGCTTAATAATTTTACAATTGACTCTTAAATTTTCAGGGTAGATAAGATCATCTACAAATAATTTCACCGTGTACGTTTCAATAATCATATTTTCTTTGACATTCTGTTGTACTGCCTAGAATTTCTAGGAAAATATTGAATAACAATTATGATAGCAGGCATTCCTGTCTTATTTTAAGGAAAATGCATCTAGAGATTCATCAATACATAGGATATAGATGTTAGAGAAATACATGGTCTATCCCATTAAAGATAATGCTTCTATTTCTAATTGTCGGTATTGAATTTTTCAAGTCTTTTGGCATCTGTTAAGTTTTTCTTCCTATGGTTTACATTGGTAAAATAATGGATTTTCTAATACTAAATCATTCTTGCTTGACTAGAGTAGATTCCACTTGGTCATCTCACTCTTTTAATATTTCTCTGGATTAGAATTGCTAAAATTTTATTTAAGACCCTTATATCCATAATAGTGATACTTAAACTTTTAGGGTCACGAACCCGTTCCACAATCTGATGAAAATTATGACTCTCTCCCTAGAAATATAGCGTTAACATAAAATTTTGCATACCATTAAGGGACTCCATAGCCCTAAGGACTCATGAATTTATTATAGTTAACTTCTTATTTTGATGGTTTCCATGCCACTCCCATATCTTAAATACTATGTCCTCCTCAATCCTAATTTCCACATTCTGATTCATATTTTGGTCAGCAAGAGGATGTATGAGAAAGTTTTCCAGAGGGGCACATGGATGGTATGTTTTCCGAGCATCTGCAGGGGTTAAGTCTGGTGCTAACCTGGATTTTTTTTGTTTTGTTTTTTTGGGTTTTATTTTTTTGCTTTTGTCTAAATACTTCTAACATACTTATACTTTGATACTAAAACTTTTTTTAACGAGTGTTTATCTAATAGCAATTTTCATTACTATGGTACTTGGTGAAGCCTTTTACCTCCAGACTTGATATTTTCTTACACTCAGAAGTTATCTTTTTTATTGTTTCTGTTTCCCTTATTCTAGCTTCTAGTGTTTTTGTTTCAGTTCAGAATAAAATATGGCAGATTTTTCCATAAGCAATGCTTTTGTAGGGCAGGTTTACATTATTTTTAAAATATACTGAAAATATCTACATTTCATATTTTTATAAGTACCAAATTTATAAATGGAAAAGATATGTATTTTTATTTTCTGAGTTGTCAGAGCAATTCTGAATCCTAGTTTAGACATTGTGATCTCCTTCACCATGAACAGCAGCACACTGACCCTAATCCTACCACTTTTGCTTGAAATGCTTACATTTTCTAAAGAACATTATAACATAGGGATGATCCTGAAAGCATTTCTGTAGCATTCACTAGAGTTACTGGTTTTCTGTTAGTAGCTTCTTTTTTAGGATGGTAATTATTCATCATTCTCTTTTTTTTCTCATCCACTTGTCCTTTTCTTCTACATTTTGGATAATCTTATAGATCCCAGATTACATCTTTAATCTCCTTAATAGGTGACTTTCACAATGAACACTTTCTTAAACGAAAGACTAGGATAAAACTGATCACTGCACTACTATTTACAAATAGGAAATATTTAAAACCAACCTAATTACCCATCCTTAAAGGAATGGATAAGTAAAATGTAGTATTTCACATTATGAAAAACCAAACAAGTGTTAAAGGGAATGAAACAGATCTATACACAGCAATATGACTAGATCTCAAAATAATACTAAGAAAAACAAGATGATACATGTATGAATATTTCCATGAAATTTTAAAACTACAATAATACTATATATTGTTGGTGACTATATAAATATTAAAAAATTAACTAGAGAAATAATTGATGATAGTGATGCTCTTGGGAAGGCAGACAGGGAAATGGAACTTGTCATAGTAAGAAGTTAGGTATGGATCAAAGAGTCTCTCTCTCTCTCTCTATATATATATTTTTAAAGAAAGTGGAAGCAAGTACAACGAAATGTTAATAGCTGTTAATTCTAGATTGTGTTTGGGTTTTGCTGTATTCCTTTATAGGTTTTTAATCTTTTAAATTTCTTGAAAAGACAGTAAAAAAATACTAGATGAGAATGTAGCTAAAAGATTAAGGCAAATCCAATGGGGGGAAAAACCAGAAGAATCATGAGGAAAGGTTTTATTTCCCTTAAATAATTTCAATCTGTTTTAGTATTTTTGAATAATGTTGGGGGTATATATTCCATAGTAAGAAATATATTCTATAATGCACCTTTTGCTTTACTCTTCCATTTAACTTGTGTCTGCTTTAGCCTTGTCCACTTTAGTATTGCTTTTATTCATTTATTTATTTTGGTATCCAATATTTCCTTATTTTTTAAAGCATGTGCCTGGAATTGCTTTTCTCTTAAGTGCTACTTTCCTTCCTACCACTTTTTCTTATAAAGCATAGTACACTCCAAACTCTGAGCACTTCCATTTATTTGTCTACCTAAGAAATAACCTCCCCTCTGTCTTGTTTCATTCAATATTCACTGTAATAAATTCTCTTAGGCTCTCACAGCTTTGTTCTTTGTTTTGATATAGGTTACTCACTCTCATGTGATTTTATTTATACACCTACAGGGTTGTATAACCAGCAAACCAAATGTTTCATTTTCCTTTTCAACTTGCCTTAACCAAATAAATTATGTTTCAGACTGGCTTCTGTGGCATCCTTTTCTCCAAATCTTTTTATTTGATTGTCCCTATTTCAACTATGCTCTTTTGTTCCTGTTTTGCTCTTTTTGGGAAAGGGAAATATGGAATACTAGTTTGATGACTCGAAAAGTTCTTCTCTGAATATGAAAAGATTAACTTAGGGTACATGTGAGAGAGAAAGTATCTGGGTTATCCTTAGTTCTTAAATAATAACTAATGTTTGTACCACAGTTTATAGTTTACAATGTACTTTTACATTATCTCCTCATGTGACAATAAGTACAGCTCCAAGTTAGTCATTATTGGAACAATACACAATTAGACCTACTCAGGACTAAAATTTGTAATAGTAAACATGCTGGTAAAACTGGTAATTTGGAATTTAAGATTTCAAAAATGTTAGCCAACCTGGCTTAAGTGTACTCTTCTGGTGACTAAATTAATTAAAATTAAGAGATAGAAGGCTTGAGTTATTAGGCAATTAACAAAGGGAGAAGTACCTTTTATACTGAAGCAGAGTTAGAAAACAAGAAGCAGAAAAACATGGAAATGAAACACTGATATGAACCTTAGAAATGACTCTTTTCTAAACTGTGCCTCATTTCATAAAGTCAAAGAAAACCAACTTATTACAAGCTCCAGAAGTAAAGTAACCTAGTTTCAATCCCATTTTATGGGGAGAAAGGTTAACTTTCTTATACAAATGAAGATACATTACTAGAAAAAACAAAACAAAACAAAACAAAAAAAAACAATCCCAGAGGAGAACATAGGCAGTAACCTCTTCGACATCGGCCACAGCAACTTCTTTCACAAGACACGTCTCCAAAGGCAAGGGAAACAAAAGCGAAAATGAACTTTTGGAACTTCATCAAGATAAAAAGCTTCTGCACAGCAAAGGTAACAATCAACAAAACAAAGAGGCAACCCACAGAATGGGAGAAGATATTTGCAAATGACTACAGATAAAGGGCTGATATCCAAGATCTATAAAGAACTTCTCAAACTCAACACCCAAAAAAACAAATAATCAAGTCAAAAAATGGGCAGAAGACATGACACTTCTCCAAAGAAGACATACAAATGGCTAACAGACACATGAAAAGGTGTTCATCATCATTAGCCATCAGGGAAATTCAAATCAAAACCACATTGAGATACCACCTTACACCAGTTAGAATGGCAAAAATGGACAGGGCAAGAAACAACAAATGTTGGAGAGGTTGTGGAGACCTAAGGGGCTCTTACACTGTTGGTGGGAATGCAAGTTGGTACAGCCACTTTGGAAAACAGTGTGGAAGTTCCTCAAAAAATTAAAAATAGAGCTACCCTATGACCCAGCAATTGCACTCCTGGGTATTTACCCCAAAGACACAGATGTAGTGAAAAGAAGGGCCATATGCACCCCAATGTTCAAAGCAGCAATGTCCGCAATAGCCAAACTGTGGAAAGAGGCGAGACGCCCTTCAACAGATGAATGGATCAAGAAGATGTGGTCCATATATACAATGGACTATTACTCAGCCATCAGAAAGGATGAATACCCAAATTTTACATCAACATGGATAGGACTGGAGGAGATTATGCTAAGTGAAATAAGTCAAGCAGAGAAAGTCAATTATCATATGGTTTCACTTATTTGTGGAATATAAGGAATAGCATAGAGGACAATAGGAGAATGAAGGGAAAAATGAAGGGGGGGAAATCAGAGGGGGAGATGAACCATGAGAGACTATGGACTCTGAGAAACAAACTGAGGGTTTTAGAGGGGAGGGGAGTGAGGGGATAGGTTAGCCTGATGATGGGTATTAAGGAGGGTACGTACTGCATGGAGCACTGGGTGTTATACGCAAACAATGAATCATGGAACACTACATCAAAAATTAATGATGTCCTGTATGGTGACTAACATAGTAAAACAAACAAACAAACAAAAACCCCAATCCTATGCATAGTGTTATAAACCTAGTTACTGAGCCCCCCAAAATATAAAAATGCTGGAGGTAAACAAAGGATAAGTAGGTAAACATGGTATTGTCTGTATCTGTTCGCTAGCTTCCGGATAGGGGCTGCTCAGTTTGGATGTGGCTTGAGAACTGTTTTGTTATTAGACACCTTGACCTGCAAGGCTTCAGAGACTTGTCAACAAATGTCCTAGCTTTTGGCAAGTCTGAGGTAAAAAGTCATTCTATCCTTGATGTCCACTGAAGGGGCATATTTTTTTTTTAAAACCTATATAAACTATAGTTATCTTAAAAACTGTAGTAGATATATTTGTTTTCTGCTCAATCCTTTCTTTGGTCATCCTCTTCTGAAAGGTGGCCATTTATTTTATTTTTTTTAAAGATTTTATTTATTTATTTGAGAGAGAGGGAGAGTGAGAGGGAGAAGCAGACTCCCTGCTGAGCAGAGAGCCCCATGTGGGACTCGATCCCAGGACTCTGGGATCATGACCTGAGCCGAAGGCAGATGCTTAACCAACTGAGCCACCCAGGCACCTGAAAGGTGGCCATTTTAATTTCAGTGTACTCAAAGCTGTTGGGTCATGTATTCACACTGTGCTATTTATAATCTCAAGAATTTGTATCAATACATAAAAAAAATATACCATGAGGTGACACTAGCACTAGCAGATCATATAGTGCTTAGCTGGGACAGCTATGTTAGACTATGTGGGAACAGAAGAACCAACTGATAACAGATGGAGAGAAGCAGAGCTAAAAAATGCTGACCCTGACCTCAGGTACTGACTCTCCAGTTCCAATTCTAGTCCCTATATAGCCTGCTGTGTTACATTTCCTGTTCTTAAGACACCTCATTTTATTTACGTGTTTATATTTAGGTTAGGTGTGTATGTGTGTGTATGCACCCATTTAAAAAACCTCTTCTGGGTGTTTGTATGCATGTCATGTGAAAAGCCAAATGGCTTAAATTCACATCTCTGTCTTTTCACAGTGGGGCAAGCCTATATCCACCATGTATGTTAGCCAAAGCTGCATGTCTGGTATATCTCTAATAAATTCCACTACTTAAGCTGGCTTGAGTAGGTATGTGTTCCTGACAAAGTACCTAAGAAAAAGAATTAAGCCAGGTTTCCTAACATCACAAAAGTAGATACCTTTGAATTATTATTGGAATAAAATTTTTTTTACATTTACCTATGTCATAGCTCAATTATAAGGAGAAGAAATTTAAATCAACTATAGAATAAAATACAGAAGGCGAGTTTTTTGTTTTTTATCAGTTCTAAGATTTTCACTCTGGTTTTGCCATTGACAAACTGTATGACCGTGAACAATTCAGCTGGGATTGAGAACCCTTGGCTTAAATTATTCCTCATTTAGTTTGCCAGTCTGCCTATGTAACTAATGGCTTGCTAGATGTTTAATTACTAAAAGCAAAATAAGTAATAAGCTCATAATCTACAGAGGAAATACAAAAGGAATTATTTAGATTTTATTTATTTGACAGAGAGTGAGACAACAGCAGAGGGAGAGGGAGAAGCAGACTCCCCACTGAGCACAGAGCCTGAAGCGACACTTGATCCCATGACCCTGGGATCATGACCTGAGCCAAAAGCAGATGCCACCCAGATGCCCCCAAAAGGAATTATTTAAACATAATTTTGATCAAGAATGAAACATGGCCTTGGAATTCTTAACAGCAAAGGAAGAAAACCCTGAGTCTAATTAGAAATATCTCTTTATTTGAAAAGATCTCAGAAAGTTCAAAGTTAGGTATGATCTCATGGACAAAACCTCTGAGTGGGAATACAGCACAAGGAGAGTTGCAGGTTCTAAGGAAATGAAGTTCTGATTATGTAATCACAAATAATCCTAATGAGATGAGAAAACAATTAGAGAAACTAATTTCTTTGGGAAGCTCAGATTTTTAAAAGAACATGTACAAACGAAAAAAAGACCAATTATGAATACAAAATCTTGATGTGAACATATAAGAAAAGTCTCACAAAGGTTCAAGCCTACTAAGAACTGAGGTTCCCCAAAATTCTAATAAAACAGCAACAAAAACTTTAAAGCTATGTTTGGACAAGTAGACAATTTGTTGGGGGAAAGAAAGCACAAGGCTGATAACAGAAAGAAGAGCTCAAAAACAATTGTGTCTTCATCTTTTCCATCCATAAGTTCTGCCCTCAAGTTGGAAAGACCAGACAAAAATTAAAAGAAGAAATTAAAGTCTGTGATAATTTAAAAGGAGTCCTACAAAGCTAATTTAAACATATTTAAAATTCTGGGCCCAAACAAATCATATCTCACGGTCTTGAAAAAATTTCAAATATGAATGAAAAATGAGAAAATGCTGCCCTGATTTTTTAAAAATAGGTAAAAAGGGAACATTCCAGAAAGCAAAGAATGATTAGTTTAATATTCATCTCTAAACACTTCTAGAAGAGAGAATCAAGGATGTGACTTTTAAGTACTCAGAATTTGAAAAGCCAACATGGACTAGGTAAGAAAAGTACAAATTAAACTAATTTTCCTTTTTGACAAGGTTTGATAATGTCTGGCAATGATACAGAATGCTACTGCAGTGAATCCTGATAGCCTTGTCAGTAAGATAGAGAAATGTAGGTGGAATAGTGGTAGAGGTAAGTAAATTCACAGTTGGTCCAACAGTTCTTTCTGAAGAGTAATGAAGGAGCAGTGGGCCAGAAAGGTTTTATCTTTGGTCCTGTCTTATCCAATATTGTTTTCATGACTATAACAAAGACTAGAAACTCATTTAATAAATTTGTAGAAGAAAAGCTAGAAGGGAAATACAATATAAAAGGTGATTCAAAATTCAAAAGGATTCTGATAAGCTAGGAAAATGAACTTAAAACCAAAAAGAGACACTTAGGAATAAACCAACTCCTGCATTTAGATTTAAAATAAAATTTTTAATAAAATAAAATAAATAGAAGATGGGAGACTGGTGGTAATTTATATGAAAAAGAATCTTATATTTTAGTGATTTAAAGTGATTGAACTTGTTTTTAAAAGGTAATGAAATTTTATGCTATATAACAGAAGACCAGAATTTCTAGGTTTCTCTAAAAGTATTGTAAAATAAGTTTTATGAGTCTTTTAGACTCAAATTGTAATGACATCTCTAATATTCGCAAATGCAAATCATATGTAAAATAGTGTCAATCTACAACTCTCATAAATCCTAAAACAATAAAGAATTCTACATTGACAATGTTTTTGTCAATTTAATATGAAAGGACAAACAAAATAAGGCAATTAATTTAAAATCTTTCTCTATAAAGACATTTTGTTTTTTGAAATTCTGTTCCTTGGACTAGCACAAAATACTTTCAGAAACTTCCCTTAAACTAGTTCTTGAAAGTTTTAGTACTGGCATTACCTACTAAAAATAAAGACTATGTGTGAGAGCGTCAGATTTCCTCTTATACAATTTTACTTTATCCTAAGGAATCTTTACTGAAACGCTAAAAGGAGAAAGAAAAGGTCAGAAAAATTTAGCCTATTCTCATAAGCTTTCTGATACTAATTTAGAGCTGTTAAAGTATTTGAAAAGCTGAACTGATACTGAAAGAAATACTGTTTACCCTTTTCCAATACTCTTTTAGAAGAAATAATCCAGGGGCATCGGGCTGGCTCAGTCGGTAGAGCATGTGACTCTTAAGCTCAGGGTTGTGAGTTCAAGCTCTACATAGGGTGTAGAGATTACTTAAAAATAAAATTAAAAAAAAATAAAAATAAAAATAAATAAATAATCCAGGAAAAGTATTTTTTTAGTTAAAAAATTGCTAACTTGGTAGATTTCAGTATATTAATAATTTACACAAAGAAGTATTTTTTTTTTTTAATTATTTATTTGAGAGAGAGAGAAAGTGGAGGGAGGGGCAGAGGGAGAGGAGAGAGAGAATCTCAAGCAGACTCCCTGCTGAGCATAGAGCCCAACACGGGGCTCAATACCACAACCCATGAGACCATGATCTGAGGTGAAATCAAGAGTTGGACACTTAACTGACTGAGCCACCCAGGCACCCCTACACAAAGAAATCTTACACTAAATTTTATTGAAAGACTTGATTACTAGGGATATTAGCAAATAAACAACTTTTTAAGGGACTCATGAACCTTTATCCTACATAAAATACTAAAATTTACAACTTTTAAAGCTTTTGATGGGAAAAAGTCTTTTTTATATATTCTATCTACTCTTATGTCAAATGATCAGAAAGAGCAAATCTCCTTCTGGGAGCGAAAGTATTAACAACACAAATAAATTTAACTTATATACATACAGAAATGTACAGTCTTCTGGAAAGGAATCCCCATATGATGTAGAGGGCAATGAACCTGATTTGTTTTCCCATTCATTCTGGGTCACAGATGTATGATCTACATGAAGAAAATACAAACATGAGTAACAGGTACACACCAAGTTCAAAATCATTTACTGTAATATCTAAATAATATCTTTATTGATTAGAGATATATGGAGCCCTTAAATCTGCAAACATAGTAAGATTTCAAAATTAAGTCAAAAAATTACGTGTCAATATTTCCAAAAACATTAAGAAAGTAAGAGAGGATAAAGTAAAAGACTTAGGATAGAAGAAACTTCTACCGGAGAAAATCTAGTTTGGCCTGAACTTTATCTGAATTTTAATCAACCTTTAAGGTGAACACTGGGTAAAAAATCACAATGATTACAAAGGTCACAAAATGGAAAGTTTATGTAACTTTTGCTTTCTCATTGTTCAACTGCCACCTTCATTTTTGGAGGGTAGGGTATTTGGATACCTCTTTTTATATTTCCATTTGACTTTTCATATTACTTAGTCTATGTTTCTGTGCTTAATTTCATCCCATGTCTTGTCTTCTCTTTTTCTACTTCATCTATTCTTACTCTCTAACATGACTACAATACAGAAATAAGCTGTGTATTTAATGAGAAAAGTTACGGATTTCCTGTTATTCTGAAAAATGGATATGTGGAATATTCTATGTTTGGTTTAAAGATACACACACACACACACACACACACACACACACATATTTTTTTTCCTTTTTTTTATAGAGAGCATGAGTGCAAGGTGGAGGGGAAGGGGGAGAGGGAGAGAGAGAATCTTAAGCAGACTCAACACCCAGTGTGGAGTCTGACATGGGGCTTGATCTCATGACCCTGAGATCATGACCTGAGCTGAAATCAAGAGTCATATGCTTAACTGACTGAACCACTCAGGCACCCCTAAAGATATTTTTTTTTTAAGATTTTATTTATTTGACAGAGAGAGACACAGTGAGAGAAGGAACACAAGCAGGGGGAGTGGGAGAGGGAGAAGCAGGCTTCATACTTAGCAGGGAGGCCGATGTGGGGCTCAATCCCAGGACCCAGGATCATGACCTGAGCCGAAGGCAGATGCTTAACAACTGAGCCACTCAGGCGCTCCTAAAGATATTTTTTTAATGTGTTTTTTCCTATGCACTGATGGACTTTAAGAAAAAAAGTGATTCTCATCCTGCCTTAGTATTAACTTGCATTGGTCCTCTAGTGCAGAAAAAAAAGGTGTAGAAAAAAAAGTTTAATAAAATAATAGTTTAAGTTATAATACAAGGCTACTACCTGGCTAATTGGAAAATAATTATCCCTCTTTAATTATCAAGGTAAAGAAAGGTTTAAAAGCTGATAGTTGATAAGAGCTATAATTCCAGATTAAAAATTAAGTTTTACAAATTAAGAATTTCTGATTTTTCCTAGCTAATTTCTTTGTATGAGGCATATAAATCCATACTAACAAATATGAATAAAATAAGTGTATATAAGCATAATTAGAAATACGACTTACTGAAAAAACATAGAGATTTTAAAATTAATCATTAGATAAGGGAGGAAAGGGGAAATAACCCCTCTTAAGAAAACAGTATCCAATCTTTTGTTTGAGGACACAGCACATATTTACAGTTATATACAAACAAGGAAAATGAAAGTAATTAGTGGTTTGGGCAGTCCAGGTTGGATCTGGGATAGCTTGTTTTGATTTCAACACCAAGTCCTTTTGTTTCTCCCAGTCTCAATATTCTTTTTAAAATCAATACTAACATGAAACTTATTACTAGGAAGCTTTTAATCCTTTGCATTTGCCAACAATGTCAATTATAGAACTCCCCAATTACTTAGTTACAAATATTGCTCACCACTGGCAAACATATACTTTTATTTTGATAAATTCATTACATTTCAAATGAACTATATAAAAATACGAAATTATAATATTCAATATTTCTATTGATGAAATTATTACCAAAAAAACCCAAAACCCAATTTACTTTCTATTACTGAGAAATAAATTGTTTAAGGAAAAAAAAAAAAACATTAGAATTAGTTCCTCTTACCACCTCCTGAATTTAAAAGCCTCTTTCTTGTAAAACTAGTATAATCTCTTGAGTGTGTTGATTCCAAGTGCTATTGAAAGATACTGAGAAAGGCTGTTTTCTTAAAGAATCTACTCTTCTAAAAACTATACATTAGCTACTGAAATTGAGAATACTTTTGATAAACAAAAGGTTTCTTTAAAACAGACTGATGATGGTGGGCTGTATTTTCAGAGATTTAAAACCTTAAGGCTCCAAATATGACACTTAAAATTATTATAATTTGTTAACAATATTTAGCAGTATTAATTAAAATCCAGTAAAGTACTTCCTCAACATTTTAGGAAACTGGAGATAGACTAAGATTTATAGGAGAGTGACTCTGATAAAACAACTTTTTAATTTTTTTCTTCTTAGTTCTGGTACATTATCTTTGATCAATTCCTTCTAAAATGAATTTGTTTACAGTTGCAAGATTGATGGTCTAATAATAATCTAGAAATAAAAAACTTTTACACCAACTTATCTATGCCCCAATATACTTTTCTAGTATTGTTTTTCTCACAAAGTGGGTTTGTAGTAGTTTGGAGTCTTAGAATTTCTTGAAGAAGAGATACATTTGTTCATTCTTTCCATAGGAGAGTCAGAAGAATGTGCATTTCCTATCTCTGGATGGGTAGGACTTTTTATTTAATAAGGAAACTCATTTATGTAATTTACCAGTATAGATCTTACATTTTATTTTACATTATCTTTAGGTAATCTGACATACTTAAGTCAATTAAGCCTGCTTCAAGTCAAGAAAATAACAGAATAGGGGGTGCCTGGGTGGCTCAGATGGTTAAGCGTCTGCCTTCGGCTCAGGTCATGATCCCAGGGTCCTGGGATGGAGCCCCACATTGGGCTCCTGGCTCAGCAGGAAGCCCGCTTCTCCCTCTCCCTCTGCCTCTCCCCCTGCTCATGCTCTCTCTCTCTCTGTATCTCTGTGTCCCAAATAAATAAATAAAATCTTTAAAAAAAAAAAAAAGAAAAGAAAAGAATATTCAAGATTGGGATTAGAAATGCACATACCCTTTATCAATGTTGAATTGTTACTTATGGTTGCTTCATTCACTAGAATCATTGCTTGGATGTATTCTGTTAAGGAAAGGAAAAAAGCATGAAAACAATTATTAGCAGCATCACTTTCATTTATGGTGCCAGCTACTGTGCTAAACAATTTACATACTGTATCTTATTTAATCTTCATTAACTCCTCTGAGAGGTTCTTATGATTACCATAATTAGAAACAGAAATTGAGGCTTAGAGGTTTGACTATTCCAAGAGCACCTAGGTGTTTAAGCTGGTTAAACATCCGACTCTTGATTTCAGTTCAGGTCATAATCTCAGGGCTGTGAGATCAAGCCGTGTGTTGGGCTCTGCGTTGGGCATGGAGCCTGCTTAAGATTCTCTCCCTCCCTCTCCCTCTACCCCTCCCTGCCCCTCTCTTTCCCTCTCAAAACAAAACAACACACACACACACACCTCAAAAAACACTATTTATTCCAGGTCATTCAGCAAGGAGGTGGTAGAACTGGATTCAAAACTAGATATATCTGACTCATGAAACGAATGAGAAGGAATATTAAAATGAAAAACAATACCATTTTTTGGACAAGCAAACAAAAGATTAATGTCATATGAACATCCAAAACGTATTAAGAATGGTCCAAAAGAAAATTTGCTTGAAAATCTTATGTCCTGAAGGAAAGAAGGAGGTTTCTACATAAAAATCGAATCTTATGTTCTACAACCAACCAGGGTTGAAAACAAAGAAATAGAAAAAATGAAAACTTGGCTGACTAAACTGACTGCTTGATGTAGAATGCAAGTTCTGCTTTCAGAAGACTAGTAGGGCAAGTTCTGTTTAAAGCAGGCCAAATATAGTTATATGTACTTTCATATTTTAAAAGACATTAGGTGTCTCTGAGTGATGGGATGATGGATAATTTTTGTTATATTTTTCTATACGCACTAAATGTTGTACAATGAGCAGATATTACTTTTGAAATACCCATCACCTTTCAAAAAGGGTTACAAAGAGAAAGAAAAGATAAAATGGGGGGCAAATAAAGTAGCCTGAGAGAAAAAGACATAAATTCAGTAGCTGTTAGTCAAAGTAATCATCTTCACTCACTTTTACAAAGTGTCTATAGTATATGGTAAAAGCAAGTTTTTATAGAAGCAGAGCACAAACACAAAGGAAACAGAATGCATGGTAGGCTCTTAGAAAACAAAAGAAACTATTTGACTTTTAAAACGAAGAATACTGAAAATAGAACTATACTGTATTGTCAGTGGGTAATATTTAGCATTAAATGTCTTGAAAGTCTTTTGTGCTTTATACCTTTATTTGTGGCAGACCCATCTTTGATCTTTTGTTTCAGTGATTGCAGCACATTTTGCACTTGTTCAAATATGAAGTCCACTTTTCCATCATCTTCCAGCTCCATCCAGAAAGTTTTTGCATCACCTAAAATAAAAATAAGTGAATAGCTTAAGAGCTCAACAGAAACAGACTGTAAGCTCCCCAAGGCACATGTTACAGAGAATCCACTTGGTTTCTAAATAACATCAAGATTTAATTGGTCTATCATTTACCTTGAGAAAAAGATTTTGGTCATTGTTTCTTTATTAAGAACTAGAAACAAAGAATATGACCTAAGTATTTCGCTTATTTCTGCTAACATAAAAATACGTTGACAACTTTAGTGACACTACTTCTGGTGTCCCTGTCAGACAGAAGGAATGGCTTCATTCTAGGGCAGTGGTAGATCTATGTATAGACACATAAACATTTTAAAAGTTTCAGGGATATAACCTCCACTGAATATGGAAGTGGATGGTTTTAGAATGAAACATCTCAACAATTGCTAAAATAACTAAATGTCCAACAATATTTTTTAAAATGTCTTCTATATTTTTAAAATAATTATATGAAGCAAAATAATGTTTAAACTTTTTATAGGTAGCTATATAGATGAGCCAATATTTCAGATGTCCAGCAAGTGAACACCTTAAACAAAAATTCCAAAGATAGGTGCCCGGCTTGGTAGAGAATGCAACTCTTGATCTTGGGGTCATGAGTTTGAGCCACATGCTGGGGGTAGAGTTTACTTAAAAAAATTTCCTAGAAGAAATAATTCTTTCAAAGCTGAAAACAGAAATATGAAAAAGACAATTAAAATAAACTGGCAAAAGCAAATCTCTATACCATGTTTAAAAGTAACAAAAATACCTAAAATGTTAAATTTATTTATGTTAAACTATTAAATGTTAAAATATATAAAATGTTCAAAATTAATTAAGAGGGCCTTAAACAAAAGAGGGACATAGTAATTATTGTACTTTAGAAAGATCACTTGAGAAGCCATTAAGAGGATTAATAAGCAGAGAGCCTAGTAAGTTTACAAAAAATACATTTTCCTTAATAAAAGTTAAACCCAGAACCTCTAAGTTTGGCAGTGGGGTGAAAATCTTCACAAAAGGCTTAGGCCTCCTAGTCTCATATCTCCCTGGCAAAGTCACCTTACCCAAAGGGGATCTCTGGCTAATTAGGGATTCTGCCACCACAGTAGCCTCAAAAGGGGTGTTGCTTCCCTGTTAACACTCTGGCCCAATGCCTAGAACATAAGACCAAGCCCACTGTTAACTCCCATAGCATAGCTCAGACGAGGTTTCAAGATTTGAAATAAATGCAATGTGACAGGACAAAAGTGATGAGGAACAATGCTTTAGAGGTGGAAGGACCATGACATGGAGAGCCTTTCATGCCATGCTAAGCAACTCCATTTTTATATGAAAGAACATGGGAGCCATTCAAAAAGTTTAAGCATTCTTATGACGTGATTAGTTTTTTAGAAAGGTCACTCAGGTGGCAGTGGAAGAGGGGGGAGTCAAGAATGATTTCTAATTTTCTGACTTGGGCAACCACATGCATAGTAATGGTATTCATTGAGATAAGAAATAAAGATAGGGAACAAGTGAGAAATTTAAGTAGGGCAAGTACACTGGGTACACAGGCTCCAGAGTAAGATCTGGTCCAATTACACAAATTTTGGAGTCAACGGCATGCAAATGCTTGAAGTCACAGAGTAGATGTGATCAGGGAGAATGTGTCCAATGAGAAGAGGGTCTTCTGTACATAAAGGATGAGTGTAAGAAAAGAGAATCATGGAGACCAAGAAGGAGCAAAGAGATGGAAGGAAAACCCAGGAGAATAGCATATCAGGGGTCAATGGAAAAACAGAAGTGGTGATTAACAATCTGGACTTTAGAATTCAGATGCATTTGTATTTGAATCCCACACTGCCTTTAAGCTGTATGACCGTATGTATGAAATGGGAATAATAGCATCTACCTCATGGAATTGATGCACGGATAAGCATGTGGCCTTTAGCAAGAAATTACTATACATAAAGAGTAAATATATATATATATATATATATATATATATATATGTGGTGTATATATAGTAAATATATATTTTTAATAAAATTACTATATATATAATTTAACAGGGAATATAGTCTTAAACAAAAGAAATCTCTAACTGTGGAATTTTAGATATTATTCAGCTAAGTGGGCAAGTATTTTTTGAAGGACCTTCCCAGAATCCTTAAAATCATTAAGTTTTTCACTGACAGATAACCGAAAAAATCATTGCTTTTAGACAAAACTATTTGTGAAGGCACTTAATTTGTTGTTACCATGTTTCTTTTCATGGATATGAATCAATACTCCATACCAGGGATTTATCTTTATTTGAGGTGGATACCTAGATGGGAAGGATTTTGAAAGGTACTTAGAAATAGCTTCTGATAGCATTATAATCTGGGACCATATACAACTCTCACATGGCCTGAGAAAACAAGCAGTGATGCTGAAAAACCACAATCAGGGTTTAACTGAATTTTTGTTTCTCAGTGGTTACATTTTAAACTGTGTTTGAAATGTCAACACATGATACCAAATTATTCTGACAGGAAATACTTAAGACAACTTATTTGACAACTGAACAGGGTAAATTATTAGTTTTGGAATGGATTAATGAAGAGGACACTGGGAATATAATTTAAGAAAATAAAGCCAATCAGAAAATACTGAAACTATCTGCTTGTACAATAAATGAATGTATTTAAGCAATTCATATTTATTTGTTCTGAGTTTTTAATATTGTTCTTCATGGTATCATTATTTCATACTGCAGGTTTAATTTTCATTTAAATGGTTCTTTTTCCTCATGTCTTCCCTCATTTTTCACTGTCTTTTTGCTACAGAAATTTTGAACCACAGTAATATTAAGAAAAAAGGTAACCAATTTATCTGAAAAATGAGATTAACAGATCCAGTTAATAACTTTTTTGAACAAAGAGGTTAAATGAATATCACAAAGAAACAATTGAGTCATTTTCATTTCAACTGTAGACCATTTGATGGTTATTACAATGTAAACAATTTCAGTTTCCTGCTCCTTTACTTTGTACTCTATGTATGTTCAGGGTTATAATCTGAAACAGTAAATATTTCAGGATATTTCACTAGAAAACATCGGTAAGTACAGGAGTAGGTCCTTGAATTGAAAACCAAATCAGTATACTAATATTGCCACCTGCCTCTAGAAATGAAGAATACCATCTTATAACTCTACTGTTTGTCCCAACTTGCTCCCTTACTTAGCTCGATATGACTACTGCAAGAACATAATCACGAAGTGGGAAGTATAGCAGCTTTGTAAAAGAAGAAAGACAAAATTATATAGTTACACTGTATGTCTCCCAATCTCCCTTGATATACACTGTCTTTGTAAAGAGGCAATACTCAAGAATCACAGCTATAGGAGTTATTTATTAGCCAACTATTTTTGGAGTACTTATCAAATACATTGATAATAAGATACACACACACACACACACACACACACACACACACACACACCCTTAAAGAGCTTCAGGGCATTGGTCTAGAGAATCTCTATGATCTCTTTGAGTCTGTGATCAGCAAAGTGTGGTCTATGAACCCCTGGGGTCCTCAGATCCCTTCAGACAATACGCTAGGTCAAACCATTTTAATAGTAATACTAAGACATTATTTGCTCCTTTTCTATAATGACATTGACTGATGGTATAAAAGCATTGCTGAGTAAAAGTACTTATGTCTTAACATGAATCAAGGGAGTGGCACCAAACTACCAGTTTTAAGTCTTCCAGTATACTACCAGTATATTCTTCATCATCAATTTCACTAAAGAATATCCATGATAAAGCAATAAAATGATTACTACAGGATAATGGCTGTCTCAAGCAAAAGCACTAGTGAGATTGTTCGAGTTGTAGGCTAAACCAGCTTTTTTTTTTTTCATGGAAAACTATTTTTACTTAAAAGAACTACTAATAAAAATTATAGTTTCTTAGACTTGGGTGTTTGGCACACATTTTCTTGAAAAAACAAAGTGAGCCTACTACCCCCGGAAGTTCAATATTGACAGCATTTGTTTAATGATAAAATTCACATTACCAAGTTAAAACTGGAAATTTGTAAGCCTTGTATGTGCCACAGTAAGCCTGATAGCTTCTCAGTAATTAATCACTCTTTGATGAGATTGGTAGCAATATTAACAAATGTGATTTTTAAATACTGTATGATGAAATGTGTCAACATCTGGAAAATCTGCATAATTCATTGAGCCAATATTTTCCAAGTGGCCAATGCATGATATTATAAAATCATAAAAGATCCATTCAATGTGCAAGACAGACCAATGGATTTTAATGTAACAGAACGTAAAAAAACTCACAGATATGCATTCAGATTTCATGCTACAACTGACCTTGGAGGAATAACTACTTGTTGAGTTTTGTAGTTGTATCAAAAAAAAGTACACAATTGTCTAAAAGGCTATTAAAATCTTCTTTTTCCAACTTTTTGTCTATGTGAAGCTTCATTTTCTTTATACATTTCAACCAAAGCAACATTTCACACCAGATTGAATGCAGAAGCAGGTATGAGACTCCCTCTTCTAGTAAACCAACTATAAAAGAGATTTGTAAAGATTTAAAACAATATTATTCTAATTTTTTTGTTTTAGAAAATAATTATTGCTCACAAAAATGTAAATTATGTTAACATGTTGGGTTTATTATTTTTTGAAGCTTCTCAGTTTCAATTTCTAATACAGTAAATATGAAGAGATATTATCCATATAAACCGAAACTGTTAGGGATTTTAAATAGTTCTAAGAGTATAAAGTAGTCCTGAGACCAAAAGAAAGCTTGAGAACTACTGCCCTACATGAACAGTCCAGAGACCACTAAATAAACAGTATGATCTGTATAACAATCCATATATTACAAGTATGTTGAAGGGTAGTGAAATTTCAAAATATCATTTAAGAGGTCCAGGATCCCAAGAAAGAACACTGACCATGACAGGAACATCTAACTGTATTACAATTGTATACACAACCTCACTGAAGGGCTGGGTAGAAAGGTGCTAAGCTAAATAACTTTGGAAATAAGTAGAGTCTGCAAGACTAAAGGCAAAAGGAACTGTGTACAAGAACTGTAGCTTCCTACCTGGGAATAAATTTACATTTCTGATACAGCTACACACACACACACACACCCACACACAGGAATTGAGTGACTAAATAAATGGATAACAGATGGTGGGAGCCATGCTTCTCACTGTTGGAGAGATGTGGTAATGGATTAGAGTTGGGAACATCAGAATAAACTCATGTTTAGCTTAATATAGATACAGATGGTTACATATAGAGATATTTATAGATATGCCTATATACAGCTTAGCATACACATATATCCCTTGCTCTGTTAGCTAAAAGGGCCTATAAGCAAGGACAGCCCAGTAACAACTATCACCCAGATATGGGTTTCTGACATCATCCTCCATTAAAAGGGACCAGGGCTCATTCAAGAAATGACTGACTCTAGAACTGGGGCAGGAAATATACAAGATAAGCCTGCAGCATCTTACAGTACCAGAAAATAAGGAAGTGCTAAAAAAACAAAACAAAACAAAACAAAAACCCAGCTACGTTGATACAGGTATGTCAAAGGAACACAGACCCAACTGAAAGAGGGCTCCCAACAGCCAATCCTGGGACAATTTGAGTAACAAAATAAAACAGTACTGGACAGAAAACCGGATAGGGTAAAATAAGTACCCATGACTCCATACTGAAATAAATAAATGATTGAATATATACATAAATGGGAGAAAGGAGATATATAAATGGGAGAAAGGAGATAAATCTCCCTTGTAGAAGAATTCCAAATAATTAATGTAGATATTCCATTCTCAAAGAGGGGGAGCATAATCCCCACTTCTTGAATATGAGCTGCATATAGTGATTTCCTATCAAAGAGTACAATAGGGAAAGGAGAAAAAAAATGTAATTGACAGTGTAGAAACCACATAACACTATGTCAGCCAGATGATCAAGTTCAATATCAATAAGAGAGAAACCACATTGATAACACGTACCTTTGATATAATGTGGTAAAAATGGCACTTTACCCCTATGGTCTTCTTCCCCAAAACCCATAACCCTGGTTTAATCATGAGAAAAAAAATCAATCAATAATTCCAATAGAGGGGCATCCTACAAAATACTTGGGATACAAAATACTACAAAATAAAACACATGTTAAGTCTGAGAAACTGGACATACAAGAGGACCCTATGGAGACATGATAAATAAATATAATGTGGGATCCTGGAACAGAAAAAGACATCAGGTAAGAACTACAGAAATATGAATAAACTATGGACTTTAGTTAATAATAATGTTTCATTAACTGTAACAAATGTACCAGCCAAATATAAGATGTTAATCATAAGTAAAACTGGACGTAGAAGATATGGGAACTTGCTGTACTATCCTTTCAATTTTTCTTTAAAAAGTAAATCTAAAAGTTTTCTAAAAAATAAAGTGTATTTTTTTAAAAGTACATTAAAGAAATGATTTAGTTTTACAGACACACAATTAATTATAAAGACTGTCAAAATTGTTGGCTACATGAGAATAAATCCTAAATTCCTTCAAATGTAGAATAGTCACTTGTAGTGAAAAACTTTGAAAATTCCACAATTCAGCTTCATTAAGTAGTCTATACACTTTTAAATATAATGTTTAACAATGGTTTCCAAACCTACCATTTTTTTCTCCCATCTTTTGGCGTCGCTCATAAACATAAAACTATTCAAAATTAACTTTATCAAAGGACTGAATCACTTTGATTGAAGAATATAACTGGAATCCAACTGGAATTCAGTGTGGTCTCTATGAAATTTGCAGTCCTCAGAGAAAATACATCATTATGCCATTCCAAACCCAATGTTCTTGGATGCTTGAATTTTCAAATAGTAACTTGAGTTGAAGAAACTTTCAAAAATAACCACTAGTCCAACCTGATGATGAGTCCATGCAACTTCATCAAGTGAATATTTATAGTTATATCAGATCATTGATAATATCTTTTTAAAAATAAAAACCAACTCCATCTTTTGGTCCATGGATGCATGAGACATTCTGTAAAAAAAACAATAAAGACTGGTACATATTTACAAAGAATAAAACATGTAAGAAAAAGAAGACTGTTCTAACAATAGCTCTTTTAAAATAGCATAGACTATTACAGAAACAAGAATACATATTAAATGGAAAAATATGTAAAATATCAAAATTAGGAGATTACAGAGAAGTTAAGAATCACCCATATTTAAAATATTGTTGTCTTTTTTTTTAAAGATTTTATTTATTTATTTGACAGAGACACAGCGAGAGAGGGAACACAAGCAGGGGGAGTGGGAGAGGGAGAAGCAGGGCTCCCATGGAGCAGGGAGCCGGATGCAGGGCTCTATCCCAGGACCCTGGGGATCATGACCTGAGCCAAAGGCAGATGCCCAACGACTGAGCCACCCAGGTGCCCCTAAAATATTGTTAATTCACATAAAATATCCCCATTTTATAAATATTTTTTAAGTTTTATTTTTTATAAATACTTTATAAAAACTTTTATAATGGGGATAGTAATGCTAACTACCTCAAATGAATGAAGAAGAGGCAATAATGACCAAGAATTTCTCAAAACTGGAAAACACATAAGCCAACTAAGGGTTCATTGGGTACCAAGCAAGATAAAATACACACTACTAGACAAACTGTGAATAAACTTTAGAATATCAAAAATAAAGACAAAGTCTTAGAAGTTTCCAGAAAATCTAGATTATCTAAAAGAAACACATATCAGACTGGCAATCAGACTTCTCATCAGAAATGCCAGATGCAATAAGTTAAGGCAAAGTAAGTCTGACCCCAGAATGCCTTTCAGCCAAACTATCTTTCAATAGTGAAGGTTAAAAAAAGAGACTTTCATAGACATTCAAAAAGCCACTTAGGGATTCTCTGAAAGAAAGTACCCAAACTTCATGAAAAAAACTAACATACACAGAAGTACTGAGGTAAGAAGCAATAATGAGCAAATGACTAAAACACATTAATGCTAAAGATAGATTAAAAATAGGTTTTAATAACAAATGAAAGAAAATGATAGAAAGAACCAGATGGTTGGGAGTCTGCCTTCGGCTCGGGTCATGATCCCAGGGTCCTGGGATCGAGCCCCACATCAGGCTCCTGGCTCAGCCGGGAGCCTGCTTCTCCCTCTCCCTCTGCCTCTCCCCCTGCTCATGCTCTCTCTCTTTCTGTGTATCTCTGTGTCTCTGTGTCTCAAATGAATAAATAAAATCTTAAAAAAAAAAAACAAACCAGGGGAAATTATGTTCTTTTATAGAAGGGGATGGAAGGGGATTATTGCCAAGATAAGAGAAAGTAAAGCAGAAGTACCGTCAAGTTCTTCTTCATAGGGAGGGTATCAATACTAATTAAATTTAGATCTTGTTAGGAAACATATTTAAGAACTATGTTGCAAATGCAAAGGTAGTATATTTTAAAAGACATGTAGAACAAAGAAAACTTGGGGCCAACCTCAATTAAAAAGAGAAATGGAAAAATAGGATATAAAAGATACAAAGAAAAGCATGGAAAATAAGATGACAAGAAAAAGGCCAAACTTAATAATCACAAAAAAGGTGAATGTGTTAATCTAACTTATTAAAGGGCTCTCAAAATGGATTGTAAGCAAAACCTAGCTATGATATTTTAAAATAAGAGACCCACTTAAATCACACAAAATGTCATCAAAAGGTTGAAATAACAGTATGTGAAAAAAGACATACCAGCAAATACAAGAAATGTTCATATCAAACGAAATAGAATTTCATATGAAAACCAATAGAAGAGACAAAGAGAAATATTTTACAATGACAGAATAATTCACACAAATATCTAATTGAAATTACTGACTTAATATCAAATAGGCTCAAGAAGTAGAAATTCCAATTAGAGGCAAAACTATAAAAATAAAAAGTTTAAACAACAGTTAAAGATCTTAGGAGAGCCACATGCCCCATATCCCCACCTCACTCCTATTATACAGGTCTATTCAGTTTTATAGATGAATTCTACAGAACTTTCAAGGAACGGATAAATTCTATCATATATGAACTGTTCCAGGTCAGGAAAAATTTGGGAGCCACTCAACTTTTTTTTTTTTTTTTAGATTAGTATAACTATGACATGTAAGAAAAGAAACTCAAGGCCAAAAGCACTTCTGTGCAAAAATAGTAAGTAAAATATGCCATAGAGTAAAAGTATATTACTAAAATAAGATTTATCCTGGGAATACCCCAAAAATTGATATTGGAAAGTTTATCAATGTAAATTCCTACATGGAAAACCAACATTTCAGATGCAGAAAAAAATAAATAAAAGTCAGCAACTTTTCTGGAGGCTGGAAGATGAGGGACCCTTAACAAACTAGGAAGAGAACTTCTTTAACCTGATAAACTCTCTACTAAAATTTAGCAGCAAACATCATACCCAATGATGACACATTAGAAGCATTTTCATTAAAGTCAGGCACAGAGATTAGGAGACTTGCCACCACTCTTATTCGGTATTATACTGGAAGTCTTTGAGAAACGCAGTGAAATAAAAAAACACCTAAGGACTTAAAAAAAAAAAAAGCAAGATCTATCTGTAGAATAAACAAACAAAAACATTAAATAAAGTTAAAAGCCAAGCAAAGAGCTGAGAGAAAATAGAGCTTGTGAACTTTGGTTGGGGAGGGGGTGGGGCAGGCTCAAAACTCAGTGCAGAGTTGGAAGTGGGGCTCGATCTCATGACCCTGAGATCATGACCTGAGCTGAAATCAAGAGTCAGATGCTTAACTGACTGAGCCACCCAGGCACCCTGACGCTGAAAAATTTTTTATAAAAATTATATAGGATACGCAGTATCCAGGGCCCATAAAACTCTAAACCATTAAAAAAAGATGACCCAATAGAAAAATGGGTAATTTTCTGAAGAAATTATAGAAATTTACATAAATTATAAGTTAATAAACATATGAATAGATACTGCAACCTTACTAGTAATCAGAGAATGAAAATTTTTTTTAAAAATGAGTATTAATTTCATCCATCAGATGGACAAAAAGAAGACAGTATCTCGTGTTAGTCTAGACTGTAGGAAAATTGGGATGTTTTGTTTGGGATGTTTAAATTAGTAGAAGTATTTTGGAGGCAAATTTGGCAAGACCAATTAAAATTAAGAATGTTCATAACTTTGGGGCGCCTGGGTGGCTCAGTCAGTTAAGCAACTGACTCTTGATTTCAGCTCCAGTCATGATCTTAGGGTTGTGAGTTCAAGCTCCTTGTCAGGCTCCCCGCTCAGCAGGGAGTCCTCTTGAGTTTCTCTCTCTCCCTCTGCCTCTCCCGCTAGTGCTATCTAAGTAAATAAATAAATCTTAAAAAAAAAAATAATGTTCATAACTTAAAACCAAGCAATCCCACTTTTAGATAGATATATATAGATATATATCTATATATCCTTGAGAAATAGCACATGCGCACAAGAAAATACATACCAGGATTTCCCTGCGGCATTGTCTATAAGTTGAAAAACTGGGAACAACCAATGTCCATCAAAAAGAGAATGGCAAATAAAATGTGCTATACAGTACCTATCAAACAAAATAGAATTTAATATAAAAACCAATAAAAGAGACAAAAATAAATATTTTACATTAACAGAACAACTCAGCCATACACTGGAACACTATCCAGCAGGTATAAAAAATGAGCCATAAATACATAATAAGCTATAAATAACAGGTATACACTTCAAAAACACTGTCAAATGAATAAAGTTAGAAAATGATATAGTATGATACTATCAACATTTTTTTAAAATTACAAATGCATATATGAACCCATTGAGAATATGTAAGTATAAAAAAAGACTTAAAGGTTCTGCACCAAAGTCTTTAGCGTGGGGTTGGAGGAGCAAGGGGGAATTCAGGGACTGTGGATTGTGCTATCCGTAAGGTTCTAATTTTGTAAAAAGAGAACGTAATAGTGTACTTAATTTAAAATTTAAGTATATAATTTTCAAAAAAGGACTGTCCATTTTAAAGGCTTTTGGAGCAGACCGCCAAACTCCTTTCTAGAAAGGTTCTATCAATTCCTATTTCCACCTACAGCACACAAGCATACTAATAGCTTTTTGAAGAAAACTCTCACCAATGTTGTTCATATCTTCTGAAATCTAATAACAGTAAAACATGTTTACTGAAGAAAATTTGCAAAATACAGTAAAGCATAAAGAAGAAAAGTTAAATCACTCATAATATCATCCAGAGACAACCAGTGTAATATTTTGGAGTGAAACAGGGATTTTTAAATTTGTTCTTATTTTCCTTCTCACTTTTTCATTTTGGAGAAAAGCAATCGGTCTGTTTCGCCTCAATTTATGGTTGCTTTGTTTTTAAAAACAGGCTCTTTATGAAACTGACCATTTCTTCTCTATTTCTCATGTTTTAATTACGATGAGAGTAATGAACATTTATTGAGTATAAACCATGTGTCAGGCACACTTCTCAATACTTCACTTATTCTTACTGATCTTCGGAACAATGAGAGAAAATTAGCATGCCTGTTTTTCTAATGAGGAAGCTAAGGCGCGTCACACTGTAAGTGGCAGTGACAAAAAATAAGGAAGGAACCAGGCAGGATGATTTCAGAGTCCGCTTTTTGATTATTCCACTCTACCTTTTCAAAGTTACCTTTTTGCCTCATACAGAACTCACTGCAGGTTTCCACATGCTGAAGAGCTCAGTTCATTACACACTGTTCCTTATTTTAATTACTTATTGGGTTGTGGTTAATGAGAGTCAGGTGCCTTTAGGATCTAATCTCAATTCCGTGGTCTTGGACAAATGATTTTACTCATTTAGGACTCGTGTTAAGTCTTACCTGTGAAATGGGTCAGTGGTTAAACCTTCCAGTTCTGCTTCTGGATTTTACACTGCAGTCCATTTCCTGCAGCCCCTTTTACAGCCTCAGGTTCCCAGCTGCTTAGGAATCACCTCACATTAAGGTATGCACCCGGAGATAGAAAATGAAATAGGGGTTGAGAACTCAGAACGCCCGCGGTCCCTTCTACAGCCTGGGACTGCAGGTGGATAGAAGGAAAAGGGAGGTTGCAAGGGCTGGAGTCCACGCAGCCGAGGGCTCCGCCGCGTTCCCAGGTCCTGGGCCGAAGGAGCTGTCAGCGGGCCACCCAAGGCCGTGCCTCGGCTCCACTAGCACCACAGACCTGAGGGCTGCGCCGGGCCCGCTCCGTTGGCGAGGCTGGGTTTCCCCGCGGGTCGGGCTCCTCTCCGACTCCACGCCACCGAGACCCCACGGTCCCAGATGCCCCCAGGCCAGGAAATACTTCACCATTTACTAGACCTCACCTCAGCAACAACTGTCCCGCCTCACTTCAGGCGGGGAGGGAGGACCGCCCAATCCCTAACGCCCAGGCCTACCTAACGCTAATCCTAAATAGGAGGAGTTGGACACCCAGAGCTCCCACTACTTGGCCGGGAGCCCATTGGTTGGACACCCACTGGGTCCACGCCTCAGAGGCTCCGCGCGCGTATCGCCGGCAGCGCGGCGGCGCCCAATCGCGCCGCCTCCCGATTGGCTATCAGAGCTCTCGGCTTGTCTCGCGCTCTCTGGCGGGGCCAATGGGGATACTCGCAATCTAGAGGCCGGCATCGCAGGAGTGGTGGCGCAGCTGTTTCCTCTGGTAGGTGTTCCGCTGCCATCTTGTGTGTGGCCAGGACTGGGCTTCTTGGCGGTTGAAAGCTTAATTAGTGGCTCCAGGTGTGGAGGGGTCCTGAGAGAGCAGTGGAGGAGAAAAGGGATCTGAGGGCAGACACCTGGTGCCTTCTCACTTACCTGAATTGGAGAGGTTTTCTTGGTCTGAATCAGCCCTGGCTAGAGAGAGTGATGAATGGGGTGGTGGGGGGATCCCAGGCTTTGGTTTGTTCGTCATTGTGGAGGGTTTGCTGGGGGCTCTGATGCTTTAACGCTGATTCCTTTGGTTCTAGAGAGCTACCCCCATAATCTTTGTCTCGGAAGATTGACATCACCCCTCCTAATGAGGTTGTCTGATGGCCTGCCTGATTCAGAAAGGAATAAGGCTGGTCATTACTAGAAGGGGAGAGGGAGATGCCTCACCACTATCCTCAGGTTAGAAAGAGACGTCTTCATTTTATGTCGTTTGCGAGGGAGTGACAAAGTGTTGGCTATTCCCGGTAGTTAACCTTCTAAGGCCATCCTTTGATAATTGTGGGCATCTTGTTCTGCGTTTGGGCAGTTTTATTTATTAATATGCAGCCAGCATTCCTGCAGGGGTTTTTAAAAAATCTAGTAAGTGGTGGTCTTTGCAGAAACAGTGGAAGTAAAGGAAGAATTTTGGCAAATTTTGTTTCCCTGGTTACGATCTGTTAAGATTTCGGAATTTCTAGGTCTGCCTTGACTTGCCTGGTTGCTTCGTCAGGGGCAGGGGGAGGCGTTTGTAAGGGAAAGTATCTTCTGAGCTCTTTTTGAGGTGGGAGAAAGAAAGGAATTATCTCCTTTTCCTTCTCGGTTTTTGTTTTGACTGGAAGTAGACTGCACGCATTCTTTCATTTGGGAGGAAAATTTATCGTATCTGAAAACCTAGACGATAAAAGGCTAATATTTTGTGATTGGCGGTTTTGACACGCATTAGACGAAAGCAAAAATACTTGTTTTGAGTTTAGTTTTCAGTTAGTTATCTAATGATGACTCAACCTAGTCAAGAGTACCATGTGTTTTGTGGCAGGAATGTCAAAGAAACAGCAGTAATCGAATGATTAAAATTTAATTTTCCTTTTAAAATTGGCTTCTTAAATCATGAGTCTTATAAGGCCTAAGTTGCAAGAGTTCAAGTATCAATAATTTAGTGTTTAGTTGATGGCTAAGGTACATGTGGCTATCATAAAGTAAGAGATCAGTGGCTAGAAATAAAGAGAACATAATAGCAGCTCAGTAAATGTTCGCTGAAACTTTTGCATAGCGTTCTCATGTGATAATGCCTGGCATATGTTCAGAAGTATAATTGTTGAATGAATAAATAATGCAGTAATTGGAAGATGTGGATACACATTTCTTTTTCGACTAACTGAAAAAATTTATTTAACCTGCTTTCTAGAAAACTTGACTTTCATTTTCTTGAACTAAATTTATTGCTTCCAATTTATACATACAAATATTATGGATAGGCTCATAATCCTTTTTTGTGAAGTCTTTTTATGAAATTGGAATACAGAGAAATTTAGATAATGAAGGTGAGCCCTCAAGTTATTTTTTCTTGAAAGCATACAGTTTCAGTAAATGAGTACCAAACTTGTCAGTGCCTTAGATCTCTCCTGAAGAAAAAATGTATTGTTTTTCTAGTTTCTTTTTAACACTGCTTAAAGTCAAAATACTGCAAGTTTACTATATTGCATAAATATGTTCTGTAATTTTAAGTAATTTTAAAATAATAAGCTAGGTAAGTATGAGATTTTTCTTTGAAGAATACTAGTCTCTAGATTTCATAATGTATAATGTGAAGATCCTTACAGATATTTTTAAATATTACTTTTGCATGAACAATGTTAAGTGACTTTAAGTAAAAATGATTTAACTTATATTGGTATGTTCAGGATTGTATTTCATTGCAGTCTCATAATATATACAAGTTTAGATTTTTTTCCCATTATCAATTGATGCATGCTGTTTAATTAGAAAAAAATTTGGTAACACCTTTGAAATGAATGTGGTATTTTGTGGCTGAATGTAGATTAAAATCTACTTAATCTTCATAAAAAAAATCAATAAAAATGCTCTCCAGGGGCACCTCGGTAGCTCAGTTGGTTAAGCATCTGCCTTCAGCTCAGGTCATGATCCTGGAGTCCTGGGATGAGCCCCACATCAGGCTCCCTGCTCTGCGGGGAGTCTGCTGCTCTCTCTCTCAAAAATGCTCTCCAGTTCCTGTATTTGATATTTTAAAGATCTAAATGATTTTATTAGTGAAGATTTTAGGGTATAAGCACTTTTTAATAAAAAGAACACATTTAAAAGTTGATAGGTTTTCCCCACCTCATTAACTGAAAAACCAAATTTGCATATAATCATTTCTCTTTTTAAAATTATTTTTGAAGTACTAGGAATACCTTGCTGTGTTTTGTAATAATTTTGATCATATAAATGTTACTTTTGGACAACACTTTGAGATTAATTTTCAGAAATATTTCTATATTCCTCATTAATTAGTGCATTTTGCCATCACTTTTCCAGTCTTTAACAAATATGGTTTGTTATGGGGATAAATTAAACAATGTGACTAAAAATAAAAAAAGATCTAAAACTGTATGAGGATGAAAATTACCATTGCAGTTTGTGGTGTTGTGTTAATCAATGAAATTGATTGCCTGAGTCATGAGGATGTCTGTTATCTACAGAAAATGCTTCTGAGATTAACACATGGAACATTCAGATTATTTCCCTTAAAGAGAAAATGTTTGAAGTATTATACATGTAGCTTTTTTTAAAAGACAGAATTGAAACACTATAATTTTCTCTTTACTATGACTTCTCCCTTTGTAATAATCTCATTTGTTCTTGCCACTTAAACTATAATTTTTGTGCAAATAAGCCCTAATTCTCTGTGAAGTTCTGCTCTTTTAAGCACTTAACACTCATTTCTCACAGCTTTTTGGACAGTTCGATCTACTCAATTTGTATACAACTCTCCATCTTTTATGTTTCCTATCTTGATTAATGGTATAGGTGTCTTCTGAGTGGCTCAGATTTAAAACTTCAAATTCTTACCTTTCCCTGTTTCCTAACTGTATAATCTGTAGCTTAAACCTCCAAAATGGCTTTGCTTTTCATTTTTCTACATTGACACTAACTTAGGCTGTCTTTTTCTTAACATTTTATATGCCACTGTATTATTGACAAAGCCCCCACTTCTCAAGCTGGAATTTGTTTAGTTAAGTTACAGGTTTGGCTACTGTGACAACTTAAAAAATAATTGTGCCCCCCCCATCTTTTTCTAGATTTATTTATTTATTTTTAGAGAGAGAGAACACAAGCGGGAGGGTTAGAGGGAGAAGGAGAAAGAATCCCAGGCGGATTCCATGCTGAGCATGGAGCCAGATACAGGGCTTGATCTCAAGACCCCAAGATTACAACCCGAGCTAAAACCAACAGTGGGACTCTTAACCGACTGCGCCAACCAGGCGCTCCATGCCCCAACCCAGTTTTTTAATAAAAAATTTCCAAACCAAGTAAAAATATGAGCTGATCAGGTAGCTTTGCTGCAAAAATTTGTCAGAGGCCCCCAAGCTCTTACTAACGTGTTACTGTGCCACCTCATTATGCAGCTCCATGTTGTGGACCAACATGGCTGCTTCACTTCCTGCCATTTTATGCCACATGCTTAAGTTAAAGGCTAAAATGTATCAAGGTAGGAAGCACAGAATCTTTGCAAGTGGTGGTAGGAGTAGGATTTTATTCTCTACCTTAATTTTTTTATTTTATTTATTTATTTTTATTATTATGTTATGTTAATCACCATACATCATTAGTTTTTGATGTAGTGTTCCATGATTCATTGTTTGCATATAACACCCAGTGCTCCATGCAGAACGTGCCCTCTTTAATACCCATCACCAGGCTAACCCGTCCTCCCACCCCTCTCCCCTCTAGAACCCTCAGTTTGTTTTTCAGAGTCCATAGTCTCTCATGGTTCATCTCCCCCTCAGATTTCCCCCCCTTCATTCTTCCCCTCCTGCTATCTTCTTCTTCTTCTTTTTTTTTTTAACATATAATGTATTATTTGCTTCAGAGGTACAGATCTGTGATTCAACAGTCTTGCACACTTCACAGTGCTCACCATAGCACATACCCTCCCCAATGTCTATCACCCAGCCACCCCATCCCTCCCACCCCCCACCACTCCAGCAACCCTCAGTTTGTTTCCTGAGATTAAGAATTCCTCGTATCAGTGTTAAAGTTCTATTATCCCAAAAAATCTTCAAGTAACAATTTCACTTCTGTGAAATTGTCATGAACTTTTGATGATTCTGTTAGGTTCCCACAGTTAGATTTGGGAGGAGTAAGGTGCATAGCTTGTGACACTGAAATACTATGATTGTGGCCTGTATCATTTGCAGACCTAGGGACTACTTTGTACTTTCCTTTTCTCTCTGTAATGGTTCTCACTGCCCACAGTTACCTTTGAAAGTAATTGATGCATAGCTCAACTTCCTTTTTGGAGTATAGACAGGTTTAATCACAACCTCTTCTTGCCATATACTCAAATTCTTCATTTAAGCGTATCTTATATTACTTTGTTTCTCTCAGGCTGTGACAAACAAAATAATTCTATGGAAGGCAAGACTCCTTCCTGAGTCACCAACAAGTTTGCATGCAGTTGGTATTGCATGCATGTTTGCTCATTTGAAGTATATTTCATATTTCAAAAAGGATAAAGAATTGGATGGGGAGGTCAGTGGTGGGCCTAGCTTGCTTTACATGTAAAGCAATATCTGTACCTTTGGAGAGTGTATTCATCTCTTACAAATCAACAAATAAGACAGAAAATGCAAAGGTCATGAACTCATGATCACAAAAGAACAAGCACAAATTGTTTACATGAAAAATATTTAACTTGTAATTAAAGAAATAAACATTTAAACAAGCAATTTGTCATAATGCTTCAAGACAAAACTATGTATACTCTTTGACCCTTTTGTAAGGAAACTTGTATGGAAATGGAGATGGAGTCAAAGCTTTATAGTCACAGTGTAATTTTATACTTGGGAATAATTGGAAATAAAAAAATAACCAATGGTAGAAGAATGGTTTTTATATTTATAATTTTATAAATTATTACACATCCATCATGATAGATATATTTCAGCCTATTAAAAGGAATATTTTCAAAAGCTGTTTAGTGATATAGGCTATTTAATGACGTTGGAAAAAGGTCACCATTTTGTGTTAAATGAGAAAAGTATAGAATAGTAATTGAGGAAATGAAATGAGATACCACTATGCAACCTCTTAGAATGCCCCCTCACCTCCGCCCCCCCCCCCGAAAAAGGAAGGGAGGAAGAAAGAAAAAAATATCAAGTGCTGGCCAGGATGCATAGCAACAGGATTCAGATCTTGCTGGTGGGAATGCAAATACCACAGCCATTTGGAAGACAGTTTGACAGGTTTTTTATAAAATTAAACATACCTTTATTATGTGACCTAGCAATCCCACTCCTAGGTTGAAGTTTACTAGCAAGGTAAGAGAGCTCCATTAGCTTCTCTTTATTGCCAGCAATTGGCACCAGTGATTGTGTTTGTTTGTTTAGTTTTAGCCATCATATGGGATATGTAATGGCATCTCATTATGATTTTAGTTTGCATATCCCCAAAGACTGTTACATGCTTTTCTCATGAAAAGTGAAATGAAACCTATAATCACTTCTCTGCAGATATTTATAGCAGTTGTATTTGTAATCACAAAAAACTGGAAACAACCTAGCTGTCTCTTAATTGGAGAATGGGTTTTTAAAAACTGCAGTACATCCATGCAATGTAAAACAAAACAAATCTCTTCCTAGTAGGGTGGCATAAATACATGGGGAAATGGACTATGTTATAACTACATACTAAGTTGTAAGGA
This sequence comes from Halichoerus grypus, assembly GCF_964656455.1. Lineage (NCBI taxonomy): Eukaryota > Metazoa > Chordata > Mammalia > Carnivora > Phocidae > Halichoerus > Halichoerus grypus. The sequence continues at coordinate 58,565,965 of NC_135715.1, read as the reverse complement.
AAAAAATAAAAATGAGCCATACAGCATTACATTATATAATGGAAACGCACCAGAAAAAATGTGACTGTAAAGCAGATGAAAACGGTAATTCAACTACAGAGCTAAAGAAAACCACAGCATAATACTCCTACCTGAACAAGCATTTGCAGAAATAAGGTCTCAAATACAAATTCAGAACCCCAAAATAAATGGAAAAAAAGAGGAAGATATGAAAAGTAAATTTACTGAACTCAGGAAGTAAAATGAAAAAAAAATCTTTCAAAATGAAGCTAACATCCAAGATACCTGAGGGAGAATAGATTTACTGAATGTAAGAGATATTGAGGAAAGACTTGCAGATAGCCAAAAGAATGGAAATTAAACAAAGAAAGGTAAAAAGGGAGAAAATCGAATGATACAGACAATATGTAAAAATTAGAGTTCCTAAGAAGAGAAAAACAATAGCAGAGCTAATATTTAAACTTCAATCCATGAAAACATTCTGGAAGTAACAGAAGACTCAAATCTATTTTGAAAAGGCTCATTGTGTACTGTAAAAATTGTTCTAGAATGGTCCAATACAAGTCATAAAACTATTGGACATTGAAGATAATGAAAAATTCCTCTGGGCTTCCAGGTGGAGAGAAGACATTAGGAACAAATTTCTCAACAGCAACATACAAAACAAAACAACCATGGAACAACATATTTAAAGTCTATGAAATTATAAGTCAAGGATTTTAGCACTATGACTCCATCCCAGAAAAAAATTAAAACCTTGATAAATTCCAATATACTAAAAAAAAAATTTACATGATGAAAAGTGCCATGAGCAAAGCAAAAAGGCCAAGACAAGGTAGGAAGAAATATTTGAACTTCTCTCACAAAGAGCTAATCTCCTTAACGAAACTAACCTAGAAGTCAAAGCAAATGACCAGCAACCGAATAGAAAATGGGCCAAAGATATGAGAGTTCACAGAAAAAGAAATGCAGATGACAGGCATATGAAAGATGTTTAACTTAAGTCATACAAAGAGAAATACAAATTAAAGCTATATTAAAAATTACAGCTACACTCAAGCCTTTCTCACCAAAATCCAAAATTACGTAATAATGCTCTGTGGGCTATGGGGAAATGCATTTTGATGCATTGCTTGTAGGGATACGAAAGCACAGAGCTTGAGAGAGAATTTGGTAGTATCCAACAAAATTAGATATGCATTTACTTTTTGATCCAGGCACCTAACTTCTAGGAATCTGTTCTAAAGACACATTGACATAAAATATAAACTGGCATTTCTAAAAAGTTACTCATAGCGGCAATACTTGTATTAGCAAAAGATTGGCAACAACCTAAATGCTCATTAATAGGGGACTAGGTAACTAAAGTTCATCCAACAATGGAATAATCTCCATTCCCCTTCCAAGTCACTCTTGCCCCCAGAAATCATAAAAGAAAATGTAGGAAGTCTGCATGTACCAACAACATTGAATGATCTGCAGAATGTATTATGAAGTGGGAAAAAACCAAAAGCCCGTGGAATAATATATACAGTAATCTATAGGTAGAAGGAGGGAATGGGAAAGGTGCCAACAATGGAAGAGATATTTCTCATAATTTATTTATATAGTTTGATCTTTGAATCATGTGTGTTTACATATTCAAAAGTTAAATTTAAAAAGTAGAACAAAAAGAAAAATCTAAAAAGGAATGGAAACAAATGTACATAACTATATAGCATTTTGTTGTCATAACCATACAAGAAAAGGAACAATTTCTAGTAATTCTAGAACCTAGACTTGGGACTGTATTTTCTTAGCAGGGTGTATTCAACATTATTATTGTTATATTGCTATCTTTAAAGTATTTTATGTATATTGTTGTGCAAAATAGATGTTGCAAAATGTCAATAATTGTTGAACAAACCACAGAAGTTCATCAAGGCTGTAAATTAAGAAAATGTAGTCTGGAAAGTTCTTTGACAGATTGAGCAAAGTGGAAGTGAAGTACAAAAATACCCAGGACAGCTACATAACAGTACCTGTTATACGGCACTGGGTCAGGCACTATGTATATATATATCTATCATTTGACTCTTGCAGATACCCACTGAGACTCTGATCTCTGATATTTTATTCTTAAGAGGTTCAGAGAGGTTAAGTAATTTGCTTCAGATTAGACAGTTACTGAGTGGGAGGTTGACCTTTAAACCCAGATCTATGTGATTCCAGAGCGTGTGCTTTTTCTACTACATTATTGCAGGATATACACCAAATATTGAGAAGAAAGAACATCAGGAGCTAAATGTTCTATTTAAACCAGTAGTTGCTGCTCAGAAAATACATAAATATGCAGACCCTAAGTCAGTGGTTTATATTTTCTTCATGCAAGAGCAATGCACTAAAGGAGAGAAGTGTAAGTTTTGTCTTATTTCTGATGGGGAAATGTAAACACACATACACATATCCTTATATTGATGTTGGAGATAAAAATTTTACAAAAGTTGCCATTGATGACTGAAATTAGTAAAAGACCCAAACTAAAAGTATTTCAAAGCAGAAAAGAAAAAAAATCTGGTAGTCATGGGTTTTAATGATGCTGTGAAAAGCAAAACAAAACAAAACAAAACCCTTCAAAGCTTCCTTTTATGATACTTAAAAGCTCTTCTAAGCTTTGCACAGCCTTTTTATAAAAATTGGCCTTTAAGATACTATTTTAATAAGTTATGTTTCCTCCTGTGGAAGATGCGTGCTGATGGAGATTTTGGGGGTGCCAGGGCTCCCCTCACCCAAGCCACCCCTTCACACTACTACTGGTTTCCCCAGTGATAAAATATTTTCATTCAGTTCAACACTAAAATCTTTCCTAAAAGTTCTGGTGCTTGAAGTAATGGGGGTAGAGGGATTTTCCTGTTTTAATTTGGTTTATCTATATATGATAATGATGGAAATTTAATTTATAATTCTGTGTACCTGATAACAGTAAGAAAATATATTGGATTTGCTATAAGAATTTAAAAATTAATTTTGAAGCTTTTCTTTTTGTCAGAAGCTGTGTTGATCAGTGACTTTGGTGAAGGCTAAGAAAGTTGAAACAAATTTGCTGATGATATACAACTTCTAAGGTAAGCTAATATAACAACTCAATCAAGAATATAAATGTTCTTGACAGATTCATAGATTACAGTAACACACTAAAATAAAATTATCAGGAATAAATATAATATCCTGATTTAAATTTCACAAAGCAATGGCAGAAATATTAAATAGACTTCCATTTCCAACAGTATGATAGACAAGAGTTCTTGAATCCCTCCCTCCACCAAGTATTTAAACACTAGATTCAGTATTTAAAAACGCTTTATTATGAATGGATGAACCTATAAGAAGATAAAGGAAGCTTTTGGGGGCTTGAAACAGAACAAATACATCCTGTGGGGTAAGCAAGTGCTGAAGTCACTAAATACTTTGGGGGTATACATGGCTTTCTGTTGGCATTAGAAACTTGTGCAGGGAAAGGGATGGGGACTGGGAAAATTCCTTGGGTTCTGCAAAGGGTAGGGAGCCTCATCAGAGACCATCTTGGAGAGGAAGACAGCTCTGGGTGGAGTTAAAATCTCTCTTACTGGGGTACATGGCTGGCTCGGTCAGAAGAGCATGTAACTCTTAATCTTAGGGTGGTGAGTTCAAGCCCCACGTTGGGTGTAGAGATTGCTAAAAAAATTAAGTAAACAAAAATAAAGTAAAATCTTTCCTACTAATACCTGGTTACCAGCTCACATTCACTTGGATTTGAGGCCTTAATTTATACTATTTTCCTGGTCCCTAAAGGCCTATTTTCACGGTCTCCCACAAATAGAGAATTTTAATTTAAAGTGGACCTGGATCTCTAACACTTTTCAGTACCTGGCAGAAACAATTAAAAATCCTCCGTGGAGGGAGTTAACAACCCAGTTGTCAAAGTATCATCATTAAAATTCTAACAAATAAGCTCTTACTCATTTTTTAAAAATCACAGAACATGGTTTGTCTCCCTCTCTGATTTCCCTGATTTCTTCCCGTTCAGCGAAGGGAGGGGGGTGAGGGTGGGGGTGGGGTAACCAGATGATGGGTATTAACGAGGGCATGTGTGGTGGTGAGCACTGGGTATTATACGCAACTAATGAATCATTGAACACTACATCATAAACTTATGATGTACTATATGCTGGCTAATTGAACATAATAAAAAAAAGGCAATGAAGATAACAAAAAAATAAAAATAAAAAATCACAGAACATAACAAGGGAAAAAAATGTTATGAACGAAGAGCAGAACCATAAACAACTAAAACAGATCTACAGAGATTTCTGCTGTTAGAAATATCTAATACATAAAATAAGTACTTAATGTTTAATAAATAAAAGAGGGATTCTAAAATATAAAGAGTAATAGCACTTAAAAGTAACCAGGCACATTAAAATAAGAACCAATTAGAATATCAGAAATGAAAATTATAACAGAACTTAAAGATTAAATGGTGTGTTAAACCAGCATATGAGGCACAGTGAAAAAGAGACTACACAGAAGACCATCCATAGAGAAAAAAGTTACTGAAAATAAAAGATCATGAGATGATCTAATCAAGAGTTCCAAAAAGAAAACATGGAATAAGAATGAGGCAATATTCGTACTTGCCTTTAAAATTTTGCCAGAACTGATGAAAGACACAATTGTCAGATTTGTCTGACAAATTGAGATTGTCCAGATTCACTAGAATCTCAATCAGGGTAAATAAAAAGAAATACATCTTACTGTTGTCCAGCTGTAGAATGCCAAGCATAGAGAAACCAGTAGGTCACTATCCACACTTTAATAAATACTGTTCTAAATGGTATACTTCAAGAAGGAAAATGCTCCTAAAAGGAAGGTATGAAATAAAAGAAGAAAAGGGAATAAAGAAAACATGAGTAAATCTAAGCCAACATTGGTGGAAGGAAACAGTAATAATAATACAGTAGTTCTCCCCCCACCCTTTTTTTAAGATTTTTATTTTTATACTCTCTATACCCAGCATGGGGCTCAAACTCACAACACCAAGATCAAGAGTTGCACGCACTCCACTGACTGAGCCAGTCAGGCACCCCCACAGTAGTTCCCTCTTATCTGTGGTTTCACTTCCGTGGTTTCAGTTACCCATGGTCAGCCACAGTCCAAAAGCAAATGGTCCTTCTCCTGATGCAGCATCAGAAGGTCATTAGTGGCGTAATAACTACGTCACAATACCTACATCATTCACTTCACTTCATCTGATCATGTAGGCATTTTTTTATCTCACATCATTGCAAGAAGAGAAGTGAGTACGGTACAATAAGATATTTTGAGAAAGACATTACATTCACATAACTTTTAATATATTGTTATAATTGTTCTATTTTATTATTCTTATTAATCTCTTACTATGCCTAATTTATTAATTAAACTTTATCATAGGTAGGTATGTATGTATAGAAAAAATATAGTATGTTGACCCCTGAACAGCATGGGTTTAAACTGTGTAGGTTCACTCATATGTGGATTTTGTACAGTACAGTAAATGTATTTTCTCTAACTTATGATTTTCTTAGTAACATTTTTTTCTAGCTCACTTTATTATAAGAATACAGTATATAACACCTATAATACATCAAATATGTGTTAATCAACTGTATGTTATCAGTAAGACTTCCAGTCAACAATAGGCTATTCGTAGGTAAGTTTTTGGCAAGTCGAAAGTTATACATGGATTTTTCAATTGCATTCTCCAAGCCTCATGTTGTTCAAGGGTGTGAACAACATATATATATAATATGAACACTACATATAATATATGTTTACATATATTATAATATATGGTACATATATACAGGGTCCAGTACTGTCTTTGGTTTCATGCATCTACTGGGGGTCTTGGAACATATCCCCCACAGATAACTGGACATTACTGTAATGTCTAATTTGTGGTTAACAAGCAAGGCAGAACTACAGTATTGTACTGGCCTACAGTGGCATGTAAGTCAGGAGGGATTGGTTGGAATTTCAGTATTCTAAGGTTCATGTGCTGTGTGAACCAAAGTAAAAACTTTTCAAATGTAACCAATGAAAGAAGACAAATAAGAGTGTTTCTTTTTTTTTTTTTTTTAAGATTTATTTTTAAGTAATCTCTACACCAAACATGGGGCTTGAATTTACAATCCCAAGATCAAGGGTCACATGCTGTACTGACAGAACACCCCTAGAGTGTTTCTTTTTTAAACTAGAGAAGGAAAACAATGAAATGAGGGAAAAGGAAAAAACAAAAAACAAAAGAACAGAAGACAAGAAATAAGTACTCATTTTTTGTCTTCTTTTACTCAGCTTAGTTATTTTGAGATTCATCTATGTTGTTGAGTGTATCAGTAGTTTATTCCTTTGTATTGTTGAGTAATATGTCATTTTATGGATATACCACAATTCATTTATTTATTCATTCACGTATGGGTAAAAATGGACTGTTTCCAATTTTAAGCTACTGCAGATAAAGATACCATGTATATTCATGTACAAGTCTTTATATGGACATATGCTTTCTTTTTTCTTGATAAATACCTAGGAGTGGAACAGTTGCATCATATGGTAGGTGGGTATTTTACATTTTAAGAAGCTGCCAGGTTTTTCCTAAGTGGTTATCAACAGGAAGATGAATACCAAGTTATGGTATATCTATATAGTGGACTACTACTGAGCTGTACTCCTAACAAAGTGGATGAATCTCAGAACAATTACAATACATAAAAGAAGCAAGACAAAAAAGAATACACATTATTTGATTCCACTTATTAAAAATTCTAGAAAATGTAACTAACTTATAGTGGTAGAACGCATATCAAATGTGGTGGATGCAGCAAAGGATCCTATGAAAACAAAGGGAACAGATATGACATTCTAAATATTGAACAACAGGATTTATTAATTAGGACTAAACTATGTAATGACATTAGGCGAAGATAGCCTCAGGCAGCTATCTCTATACTAACCTCCTTCTATATAGCAGAAATACACTGGCCCCCTGGTACCAGACAACTCTCCTAGAGTGTACTTGAATTGGCCTTGCCAAATTTAACCTTTTCCTCTCACCATATGTTCGAGTGGCTAACCAGTGTCTCTTCTGAATGACGCATTCATCTTTTATTTTTTTATTTTATTTTATTTTTTTAAAGATTTTATTTATTTATTTGACAGAGAGAGAGAGAGCAAGAGCAGGAACACAAGCAGGGGGAGTGGGAGAGGGAGAAGCAGGCTTCCCGCCGAGCAGGGAGCCCGATGTGGGGCTCGATCCCAGGACCCTGGGATCATGACCTGAGCCGAAGGCAGACGCTTAACGACTGAGCCACCCAGGCGCCCGACGCATTCATCTTTTAAAATAGTTATGTTAACAGTTTCAGTTAGGCTATAACCAAGTTATGCAGGCCCGGAAGCCATTTTGTCTCTTTAGGTAATGTTATACATTTCTACTGATTTTCTGTGGTAAATGTTACAGTTAAATTTGTAGTATTCAGATTATTTATAGTATTTCCACATTATTTGAGTTACCTTACTCTCTTCTCCCCCTATCTCTTTGGACCATGAAAGAAACCTATCTTATTTCACATCAGTTAGCAGCATGAGACAGGGCATGTCTAGTTTAGTACAAATTTCTAATTCTGTAACTAAATTTAAATTAATATCATAGGGGCACCTGGGTGGCTCAGTCAGTTAAGTGTCTGACTCTTGATCTTACCTCGGGTCTTGATCTCGGGGTCGTGAGTTCAAGCCCCATGTTGGCCTCCATGCTGGGTGTGGAGCCTATTTAAAAAACATTAATATCATAGATGTAAATAAACTGCGGGCCGATTAAAAAGAAAATAAGCATTACAGCCAGTAGCATATTTATCAACCTTGTGGGTGTTTTATAGAGTTTAATAATTGTATAAGATTTTTTGTACAAACGAATGTTAGTAAAACCAAAATGAAAGAAACAAAAAGATTAGGAGAAATATTTGAGCTAAGTAACAAAGATTAATATTTATAAGAAATTTAAAGAACTTATTAAATTTTATAACTGAAATCTCAGTATCCTGGTAGATAAATGAAATACCAGTGTGAACTTAAAGTCCTCATAAGAAGAAATTCATGTATGGTGATTAATATAATAAAATTTAAAAAAAAAAGAAATTCAAAAACAAACACAAAGGGGAATGTTTAATCTCACAAGTGATCAAACAAATGCAAATTAAAACTATGAGAGAACATTTTATATCTCTCTAAATGAGGGAAGATTCAGAAAGGTAGTTGGAGATGGTGAGGTTTGTGTGAATTTCATGGTATACTCATGCTAGCAGCATTTTTAATTAGCATAATACTTTCAGAAATCACTTATATATACCAAGGTCCTCAAATTGTATATTTTGACTGAGTAGAACTGTATGTGGGACTTTGTCCTGAAAAAATAACCCAAATGAGGGGAAAAATGCAAGGAAAATTTTTGACAGTATTGTTGATAAGAGCCTAAATGTCAGCATTGGTGGTTAAGTAAATTACGATAGGTTAATACTGTGGTGTTAAAAAGGATAACTTTTCCCAGAATATCTGTATAGAAACATGGTTAATGTTTTATATCGTTAGCAAAACAAGTTGGCAAAATTTTATACTGTTACTACAGTTATGTGAAATGTATGTATATATACGATAACAAAGTTTTAGGAAATATTCTGAAATAAAAATAGCTTTTGTGTTAACAGGTTGAGATTTTGTGTGTGTTATTGTCCCTAAATTTTTATTTTTATATTTTTATTTTATTTTATTTTTTAAAGATTTATTTATTTACTTATTTAGTTGTCAGAGAGAGAGAGAGCATGAGCGGGGAGGAGAGGCAGAGGCAGAGGGAGAAGCAGGCTCCCCGCTGAGCAGGGAGCCTGATGTGGGACTCGATCTCGGGACCCTGAGATCATGACCTGAGCCGAAGGCAGAGGCTTAATTGACTGAGCCACCCAGGCGTCCCTGTCCCTAAATTTTTAAAAATGAATTTTCAGTGGGAAAAAAATACAACTTAAAAGAATTAAGTAAATGAATACTTACTGACTTAGAACTATGGGTTATATAATTTTCTTAGAATTAATTGAAGTCCTGAGTTAAATTAATTTTCAGATATTTAAGAGTTTTAAAATGAAATCACACTCTACTAGAAAACTTCTAGTTTTCTATCACTAGTATATAGGAATGTCATTGATTTGATTGGGAAAGGTGCTTTATTTTGTTAATTTGCTGAGCAAATTGTATTTAAATCAAGGCGCTTGTTTTTTTGAGTTATCATCAAGCCACATGAGATATTTACCTTAATTTGGTTAAGTGTGTGTCTAGTTAGAGAGCTAAAAGTCCTCTCTTCAGGGTTTTTGAATTATTTTTATCTCAGTAATTAGAACTAAATTCTGTGTTGTAAATGTTTTTCATGTTTTCATATCACAGAAACCATGTTAATGTAATGCAGATTGTAACTTAGTTCTTCTTATGGGAGGTTGGGGTTGATTCAGACATGAATCTATCATTTTCCAAATAGATAACTTGGGCCCAGAGAATTGAATATGTATGTGAGCTATAGTTGAAAGGGCTGTGAAACAGAATGAAACTTATGTGTATAGACAGTTTAACCACACAAATTGTTCTGTTAGTTGTAATACAGAACGTTTCAAAGGGAAGTTTGACAAGTTATCTTTAGGGGCTCGGATTCTAAAAAAGCTTTGTTTTTTTTAAATTGACATATAACATTATTAGTTTTAGGTATATAATATAATGATTTGATGTTTGTATATATTACAAAATCATCACCACAGTAATTCTAGTTAACATCCAGCACCACAGATAGTTAACAAAAAATTTTTTTCTTGTGATGCCTTTTAAGATTTACTCTTTTAACAACTTTCAAATATGCAATACAGTATTAACTATAGTTGCCATGCTGTATATTGCATCCTCATGACTTATATTATAACTAGACGCTTGTACTTTTGATCCCCTTCACCCATTTTGTGTTTCCCCCATCCCCTGCCTCTGGCAACCACCAATCTGTTCTCTTATCTGTGAGCTTGGTTTTGTTTTATTTTTTTAAATCCACATATAAGTGATTATATGGTATTTGTCTTTCTCTGCCTGACTTATGTCACTTAGCCTAATGCCCTCAAGTTCCACCCATGTTGTTGCAAATGGCAACATTTTATTCTTTTTTATGAATAGTATCCCATTATGATATATAGATAGATATGTAGATATAGATATAGATCACATCTTCTTTATTCATTCTTCCATCAGTAGGCACTTAGGTTGTTTCTGTATCTTGGCTATTGTAAATAATGCCACAATGACCATGAGGTTGCATTTTTTTTTTTCAAATTGGTGTTTTCATTCCCTTGGATAAATACCCAAGTGGAATTGCTGTATCATATAGTAGTTCTATTTATAATTTTTTAAAGAAATGTCCATACTGTTTTCCATAGTGGCTGCATCAATTTACATTTCTACTGACAGTGCATAAAGGTTTCCATTTCTCTACATTCTTGCCAATGGTTATTTCTTGTCTTTTTGATGATAGCCGTTCTAAAAGATGTGAGGTGATATCTCATTGTGGTTTTGATTTGCATTTTCCAGATGATTAATGATGTGGAGTATCTTCCTATGTGTCTGTTGGCTATCTGTATGTCTTTTTTTTTTTTTTAAGATTTAATTATTTATTTGAGAGAGGAAGAGAGAGAGAACAGGGGAAGGAGCAGAGGGAGAGGGACAAACAGACTCCATGCTGAGTGTGGAGCCTGACATAGAGCTCGATCCCACGATCATGACCTGAGCCGAAATCAAGAGTTGGATGCATAACCACCTGAGCCACCCAGATTCCTCTGAATGTCTTCTTTTGAAAAATATCTATTCAGATCCTCTCTCCATTTTTTTTTAAGTAGGCTCCACAACCAAACTGGAGCCCAACATGGGGCTTGAACTCACAGCCCCAAGATCAAGACCTGAGCTGAGAGCAAGAGTTTGATGCTTAACTAACTGAGCCATCCAGGCGCCCCTGTTCATTTTTTAATTGGCTTGTTTGTTTTTTTGCTATTGAGTTGAATGAGTTCTTTATATATTTTGGATTTAACCCCTTGTCAGATATAAAAGTTTTTAAAATTATAGCTAAGAGGGGCTTAGGACATTCAAAGAAAAAACAGAACCTTTTTTTTTTTTTTAAGATTTTATGTATTTGAGAGAGAGCCAGAGAGAGAGAACAAGCAGGGGAGAGGGAGAAGCAGGCTCCCTGCTGAGCAAGGAGCCCGACACGGGACTTGATCCCAGGACCCTGGATCATGACCTGAGCTGAAGGCAGATGCTTAACTGACTGAGCCACCCAGGCACCCAAAAAAATAGAACTTTTTAATGGAGAAACATATCTCTTTGAGAACACTGAATATTTAATGAAAGAATTAAATGATGACCCTAAATGACCTTTATTCTTGCCTTAACATACCACCACTCTATTTTTCAATAAAAGTATATTGCAAATTTCTGAATTAGGCTTTTGAAATAAAAAATCTGAAAGTGTTATGAGTTTAGTTGTAATTATATCTGTAACTCTATTTCTTCATAATTTTTTCCTCCTATCATTTTTACCCTCTGCTAAGTAATTTAGAACCAGAGCTACAGATCACATTCTTAACTCAAAATTGGCTTTCTTGTGATACTGGAATTGCAATAAATCTATGACTTAATTTAATAGTAATTACTCCCATCTTTAATTTATACCATGCTGCCTTTCTAGGTATTCTGACTGTCAGAGGCTTAAGGTAGGAGAAACTGAGGCAAGAAGCTATGGATTGTTGGCCAAAGGAACGATAGCAAGACACTGCAGTTTAGATGAAGAGAAATACTGAAAACTGAACTGGGAACTGGTGTCCAGAACAAAGTGTGTGATGGTGTGTGGCAAATGACCAGTAATGCCTCACCTTAAAGACATGGGAGGAAGAGAATGAATAAATAGTTGGGCAGAAGAGTGGTCTTTAAGGCCAAATGACCATGTAATTTATATTAAGAAAATTATGAGAAATGGGCACAGAGACTTACTTAAAGGATATGTATGGCATTATTAATGACAGAGAAAAAGGAAACAATCTAAACCACCTATAATAGTAGCTTTATTAAATATGGTACATTTCTTTAGTGGAATGGTGTGCATCCCTTAAGATGCAGACTTCATAATGAGAGGCAGAATGAAGTAATGGGGAGATTTATTTTAACAGGACTGTTTTCTGGGTAGAATTGTGTCTTGCAGCATTCAGAAGAATTGATAATGTAATTGAAAGTACCAGCATGGTACCTGGGACATAGAAAACACTTGGGAAATGTTAGTTACTTTGGGATTTTTGGTAAGAACTCAAGAACTGGATTTATTGTCAAGTGTGTCTCAAGGAACTTAAAAAAGGAAAAGACTTGGAGAATGGTGGGAAGCCTAGGCAGCCTCAGTCTTGGACTAAGTGGATAGGCACACATAACCCCGGCTACTTCAGATAAATGGAGGCCCTTTATATTTTAGCAAGTTGGAGGGGAGGGGTCACAGAGGAAGTATGAGGAAAGAAGAAAGATAACTGAACATTAAATTTTACACATTACCCTTGATGCTGTGTATGGATGCTGGTATATCCAAATATCAACATAGTGCATGTATTTTGCAATTTAAGAGAATTTGCAAAATCTTCTGTTGGTTGTATAAAATGGTTATATTCATGACACTGTGTGTATTTCATTACATGAATATCAAAAACTGTTTAAAGTATTGTTATTTGGGTTTATTTTTTAACTATATTTATTTGGCATTTAATAATTTATGGCTTATTTAATATTATCAACTGCTTATATCTGAAAAGTTACAAGGAATATTTTAAAATATTATTTTCATCCCTGTATTTATCAATAGAAGCAGAAATACTTTGGGGAGGAAAAATTTGTGAAAAATGATTTTTTCCATGAAATATCCAAGGCTCTCTTTTCCCCTTAACTGAATCAAAGATGTTGCTATCTTATAGAAATACCATTTGCATCTAATTTACTAAGTAGCTAAGAAAGAAAATAAATTTTAAGAAATAAGAGAAAATAGGTGTTGGGCTGCGTGAGCCCAGCAGGTCTTGGCTCCAGGGGAGGGGGGTAGGGGCTGGGCCAGGCCTTGTGGCCACAGGACTTTTCTCTCCCTCCTCCCCAGCAGACACTGGTGGTGGCGCACCAGCACTCGCCGAAACTTCACCCATCTCTCATTGTGAAATGGAACCTTTGAAACTCAGGTGTGGCATCAACAGAGTAAAATATAGCAGCCCTAGTCAGGAATAACAGGAATACGTGTATACTCTTCCTAGCTCAACACAGGAAAAGACAAAAGGAAGAGAGAGGAGATGTGTCCACAAGAACAGACCCAGGTGCTATGAAGAAAGAAAAGTGTATCAGAGAAATGAGGAAAATGATTGGCATTTCAGTTCTTTTTCCTCTCTCTAACTACGGAACCTGACTGTCCTTCAGTCATTCCTCACCTACGAAGAATTCTCACAGGCTTCTCATCTAGAAACCCAGAAGAGTCCAAAACGTTAGATTTCTACTAACATTTGTTGCTGGAAATGCCAAATGACTTGTGGTGTCCTGGGAGAGTCATGAGATAATATGATAGTAGGGTGTGGAACCAGTGCAGGCTAAGATCAAGTAACTTTCTAAAAGAGGCAGCTATAACTAAGAGAATTACTAAGTGATAACTATTATAAATGGAAAATGAAAAAAAAAGTATTTGTTAGACAATTATCACCATTTCGTCCAGCCAGTCACCCAGCAAAAACATTCAGCCCACTAGGCAGTTGTGTGATATCTCAGAATAAATCCCATGTACATGCTGTCAAAAAAGAAAAAAAAGGAGAAAATATATCCAAAATATGAAGAATTGTGAGGATATCATTTTATAACAGTGCACAATTGAGCAGATATGAACATAGAATTAATGAATAACAATGAAAATAAAAGAAGTCTAAATAAAGAACTTTGATTTGTGGGAGGGAAAGAATTCCTTTTTATTGTCAGAGAAATGGTTATTAAAAATAACTTTTAAAGCAATATTTATGCCAAAATTCTTGATAATTCTTGATTGTGGGAGTTGACCAAAAATGAATTAAAACTATTCATAAACTCATCTATTCAGAAAATATCTTGTGGTGCACATATCTTCACAAAATAATCTCTTCTAGTAAGGAGATGTTTTTAAATATAAAAGATCAAAATTACAAAAGGTCACAATTAACCAAATGTTATTTCAAATGTAATGCTGTACAAAACCAAATAGCTGATATTAGTAGAAATGCCATAGGATTTGAACCCTGGTGCTACCACCGACAAGCTGGCATCCAAGTCAAGCATTTTAACCTTTCAGTTTCAATTTTTTTATCTGAATCTGCTATAGTAATAACGTTTGTTTTATATTTCTTATCTGTAAAGTGGAGCTACTATGATAATATTTCCTTCATGTTCTTTTCAAGGCTTTTGTAAAGAACATATATATGAACATTCTTCGATATTATAAAATGCTATATAATGATGGATATTAATTTCAAGGTTTTTGTTTAAATTTGTATCAACTTAAAAACAACTTTGCAAACATCCGAGGAAGCCATTTAATTTCTGAAATTTAGGAATATATATTCAAAAAGCATAGTTGTGATCACTAATTTATATATCTTTGCTATGTTTTTTACTTAACTTTTGTGGCAGACTATTGATTGTCTATGCAAAAGTCATACCAAACCTCCCACTTTCATGACTTCTTCTCATGATTGAGGCTGAAAAATGCCAGATATTATTTTTTCTAGGCTCCTTTGCACTTGGGGGGAGCCATTTTAGCCTCTCAGGCCAGTGAGATGTAGAAGTTTATTGGAGGATTTCCTGAACAATGTTTCCTATATGTTTTCCTCTTAACCATGATTCTTTTTCTCCCTTTTTCCTAGCTCTCTTTCCCATTTCCTTTTCTTTCTTCTTCTTCTCTCATTCCAGTCTTCATGTTTTTGCTAAAACATTTCCCCTTGCTGGAAATATCTTCCCCCTCTTGTAAGATAGAATCTTACTATCCAAATCCTAATACTTTTTCAAAATGCATCTAAATTCCCATTTCTTCCATTAACCCTTTACCTTTTCTCTCCTCACTAGGTAATATCTATATTCTAGCTTATGATACTTGGTCCCTTGATTATTTCCTCTTCCTTTTACATTTTCTTCAGTCTTTATATTCTCGTGTAATTAGTTCGTACAGATAACTATGTTGTTGTGTTTTTTTCTCCCAAGAGTTGTAAGCTTCTTGAAGGCAGGTCCTTTGTCACAGACTGCTTTTGAATTCTTTTTTTTTTTTTTACTTTTTAAATTTTTATGTTAATCACCATACATTACATCATTAGTTTTTGATGTAGTGTTCCATGATTCATTGTTTGTGAGAGCTTGGTACTACAGTAGGCTTGTAAAAATACCAATAAAAAATTGTTAAATGTAATTGCATAGTGGAGAATTAGGCTATAATGTGTAGTTAGTTTGAAAACCAGTTGCGTGTCTAAGTCTTCAGAATTATTGATATAACATTGTATTGAAAACAGTGACAACTTTTGTATATGTTTATCAGCTATGAAAAGCCAAGATCTTTCTTTAAAATGAAAAAGTTTATTACTATTAGATGATCATTTTATAGCTTCTTTCAAAGGAGAACTAGCATCGTGATTTTTAGATCCTATTTTATGCTTTACATTATCCCTGAATAAGTTTTGAAAAGATTATAAAATAGGAAAGAAAAAAATGAAGCAGCATCAACTTGACTGTCTGCATATAGAGAAATGGTTAAATAAATTGTGGTGCACCAGTATTAGGGAAACACCATGCAGCTTCTTGAGAAGAATGAAGTCGGTCTGCTAAATCTGGCATGTAAGGAAACCAGGATCTACTATTAAGAAACAAAAATAACTTATAAAGCAGAATGTATGGTATGAAACCAGCTTTTAAAACCATGTATTATTTAAACAAATAAATCATGTCTGTGTATGTCTGGAAAAAATGAAAGAACAGAACTAAACTATTAACAGTGGTTAACTTTGGGGAGTGGAATTAGAGAAGAGGAAGGCAGGAGATTTTTCAAGCAGTAGAGAAGCATGTAAAATAGATTTTTTTTTCTACAATGAGCATTTATTTTGAAATCAAAATGCAAAAAGATACATTTTAAAAGAATCAGTAAAGCAAGAAAAGTAAACGCTTGTTTTGTAAAACAAGATGCAATTTTGTGTTTGCATTTATTAAAGATATTTTTCTTTGATTAATAGTCATTAATAGATTGTAATTATTTTTCCTACTCCAGATCATGTTTTGTATGTCTTCAGAGTTATGGTAATGGAATCCAACTATAATTACTGAACTAATTTTATAGATATTTTTCCATTCGATAAATTACCTGAATATGTTTTACTATAAATGCTATGTGTTTATTTGCCATAAATGGCCGTGTTTGAATATGAAAATTAAATATCTTGTCTAAAAGTACTTTCCGTTATTAACATGCTTCATAAGCACGTAGAAAGAGATACTTTGAGACTAGTTTCCCTTGACATTTTATTTTTTTTTTTTACATTTTTTATTTAAATTCAATTAATTAATATATAATGTATTATTGGTTTCAGAGGTACAGGCCTGTGATTCATCAGTCTTATACCAGGGCTCATTATATCACATACCTTCCTTAATGTCCATCACCCAGTTGCCCCATCCCTCCACCCCCCTCCCCTCTAGCAACCCTCAGTTTGGTTCCTATGATTAAGAGTCTCTCATGGTTTGTCTCCCTCTCTGGTTTCATCTTGTTTTATTTTTTCCTCTCTTCCCCCATGATCCTCTGTTTTGTTTCTTAAATTCCACATATCAGTGAGATCATATGATAATTGTCTTTCTTTGATTGACTTATTTCACTTAGCATAATACCCTCTAGTTCTATCCACGTCATTGCAAATGGCAAGATTTCTTTTTTTTTTTTTTTTTTATGGCTGGTCCCTTGACATTTTAAACTGAGTAATTTATAACTCAAGGTTTTCTGTCCCTTTACTCAGTCTACTTCTTTCTTTGTCCTTTCTGTGTTCTTTTTAGATCCTGTTTTTCTTCTTGGCTCCAGAGCACCAGCTCACAAATTGTACTTTTGAAGACTTATAACAGGTTTATCATGTGATTTTCCAACATAACATTTTTGTTAGCTCTGATTTCGATAATTTGTAGAAAAGTGAGAGTTTGTAAAAACTTGGAAAATTGGAAGATGACATACCTTATAAGGGGAAATGTGTATTAGCTCTCAATAGGGTGGGGGTTGTTCTTTTATTAAAAGATATATTATGTTCTTACCTCATTCAAGCAAGAACTTTTCACAGAAGTATCAACTATGGAGAAAACAGAAATCAGATCCAGCAAAAAAGGGCAGAGAAATATGAGAATTATTACCATCTAACAGTGGTTATAGCACTAAGCCCATTTTTGTTGGTTATGATGCTGGTTATATATTGCATCTTAGGATTCCATTAATTCTTTCTTACCTCATCCTTTGTTATTTCTTAAATTGAGAAGTTGGAAGAAAATCATAGCCTGCATTTTACTTAGTGTGGTTATATTTTTTGGAAAGATGTGGAATTATAACTATTAAACTTAGAATTTGGTAT
The DNA here is from genome assembly GCF_964656455.1 of Halichoerus grypus. Taxonomy (NCBI): domain Eukaryota; kingdom Metazoa; phylum Chordata; class Mammalia; order Carnivora; family Phocidae; genus Halichoerus; species Halichoerus grypus. The sequence goes on along the minus strand of NC_135715.1, from coordinate 58,548,230 downwards.
ACATGAATTATAGCCTTTAGCGTTTACTCTTACTATATTTATGTTTTTTTATAAGATCAATTTTTACTTTGCTCAAAGACACGTTGTATTACTCTACCCTCATTCTCTTCAAATGACCTTGAGTCCTTCTTTTCTGAGAAGATCAAAGCAAATTTGTGCTCCCTAATGCCATTCGTCTTTACTTTGACAGTTTCTTTATTCAAACTTTATCTTTCCTTCTTATTTTAGAAAAACATGTATCATTCTTCTTGGATGTTAAACTTTTCGCTTACATTTTTTTTTTTTTAAAGATTTTATTTTTTTTTTAAAGATTTTATTTATTTATTTGACAGAGAGAGAGACAGCAAGAGGGAACACAAGCAGGGGGAGTGGGAGAGGGAGAAGCAGGCTTCCCGCTGAGCAGGGAGCCCGATGCGGGGCTCGATCCCAGGACCCTGGGTTCATGACCTGAGCCAAAGGCAGACGCTTAACGACTGAGCCACCCAGGCGCCCCTAAAGATTTTATTTATTTGACAGAGAGAGACACAGCGAGAGAGGGAACACAAGCAGGGGGAGCGGGAGAGGAAGAAGCAGGCTTCCCGCGGAGCAGGAAGCCTGATGTGAGGCTCGATCCCAGGACCCTGGGATCATGACCTGAGCTGAAGGCAGACGCTCAACGACTGAGCCACCCAGGCGCCCCAAACTTTTCGCTTACATTCTTGATCCTTTCTTCTATCATGAGCTCAAGAATCTCACCCCATCGATTATCCCCTTCTCATCTTGCATCTCCCTCGTATCTGTCCCACTCAATCTACTGAGAATTCAAAGTTTAAAAAAAAAAGAAAAAGCAAACAAAACCCCCTTTCTTTAGCCCTTCAAGTTCTCCTTCCATTCCTTATCAGACACTTGGAAACAGTATTACACACTTGTGCCTCCAATCCTTAACCTCTTACACTCCTAATTGTGTCCTTGACTTTTGTGTGTCTTGGCACTACTAAGACTCCAACCTCTCATCCAGTCTTCTAGGCATGGTAGTTGAGCCATGCTACCTGGATCAGAGCCCATATTACCAGTTTCCCAAGGAAGACTGCCTTGGAGTGCTCTGCCTGCTCTATGCTTACTGTACTGCAGTATGCTCTGGTGGTCCCAGCCTGGCTTTGGTCTCTCTATCAGCCTGTGTCTTTAGAATTTTAGGGTAATATGAATTCTTAAGAGATCCCTTTCCTTGTTTTTAGTGGTTTTCTGAAGATCATTTTTCCCCCTAATACTTTTGCTTTTTAAGAATTGAAAGAGGGTCTTAGAAATTAGATGATAGGTTTAGGCAGGAGGTTCATCCCTACTCTGCTGCATTTGGTATTGTTGAACACTCCACATTTTTGAAGTTCTCTTCTTTTGGTCATAGGGATAGCATATTTTTCTGGTTCTTCTTGCCCTCTCTAACCACCGTTTCTTTAGTCACTACTTTTTCTATCTCTCCCTGTGGGTGCTCCCTAAAGTTTTCTCCTTGATTCTCTTTTGGTCTCTTTTGTATTCCATTGGCCGAATGGGTGACCCCCAGATATATTGCTCTGGTTCTGTTTTCTCTCCAAGTTCTAGTTCTGTATGTTCAAGTGCCTATAGGCATCTATATCCAGAAGTCTTGCTGGCACTTCAAACTCGTTACATATCAAGCAACTGGTTATTTTATAAATTTTTTTTTCCTCCTGTGGTCCGTATTTCTTTTAAGATATTACCAGTCTACTCTTTCATATGGAAAACAAGGAAACTCACTGTCATCTTAACTCTTTTCTTAATTACCATTTACATTTAATCAGTTACCAAACCTATTGTCTCTGATACTCACATATTCCTCTCATTCCCCTGCTAAGTTACCTTCACTGTCATCCTGGACTACTACAGTTCCCTTTGATTTCATCACCTGCTGTTTCTCTGCTCTTTTGATTCTTCTTAAGGACCACCAAATTCATGGTCATGAGATGGAGTTTTGATTACATCATGGCTCCCCTTTGCCCACAAATTAACAGTTAGAAGTCATTAGCCTACTATTAAAGGCTCTCCATAATTTGACTCCAACCTGTTTTTCCTTTTTTTTTTTTTACTACTACCATTCACATAGCATTTGCATCTGATAAACTAAACTGTTTGTTATTTACATCTTGCACTTCCTAATCCTCTCTGTTCCTATTTCCACATGACCAAATCATACACATCATTCACAACTGAGTTCCAGTGCCACCTTCTCTATGAAACATTCTCTGATTCTTTAAGATATACATATTTTTTGGTTCATCTGAATTTTTATGGTATTTCATTGGTCTTTTCCTTTGTGATTCATAACTTTTTGTCTTACACTATAGTTATTTTTGGTACATGTCTTATATCCCCTATTAGAATATAAATTCCTTTTTCTGACCTATATCCTCATAGACCGTATTGCCCTCAGATGGTTGGATGAATGAATCCCGTACATTTTGTTTTAAAGATTTTATTTTTAAGTAGTCTGTACACCCAGCATGGGGCTTGAACTCAAAACCCTAAGAACAAGAGTCACGTGCTCTACCCACTGAGCCAGCCAGGTTCCCTGAACCTTTAAATGATAGAAAGATGTAACAGAGCCTTGCCATTATAAAGTGTCTAAGGCTATTACATTTAGTTGTATGGTTTGTGTACTGTCCAAAGACTCCTGCCAAGGGAGTGAGTAGGGCCTGAAATCCAGCTCACATTCCCCCTTCCCCATACCAAAATATGTGCCAGGCTGGTGCAGGGCTGCATCTGCCTGGAGGGTGGGTTACTTGTTCTTTACACGAAGGTTCTATCTGCTGGTTAATCTATGCATCTGCTTGACTGCAGCTGTCCCTTTTTCTGACTCTTACCAAAGCATCATATAAGCTAAAAGTAACCCTGAAAGTACTGACAGTATTAATTGAGGTTCATTATGGAAACTACTTTGTGTCATGTAGAAACTAACCAAAAATTATTTGTTGAAATAAAAGTTATGGATTAATCGAATGTGAAATAAAGCATTATTATAGAGCATCTCCTTGGTAATTTACTATTAATTTCAAATTTACCCTTCTAGAACATTTGAGATTGCTTGTAATTGTTTACTGAGGTCAGTTGGCTAATAGTCCCATTTCCCTTGTCACCACTTCAACTATATCTTTTGGTTAGGATAATCTGATATGAGGTAGACATTTTTTTTGCCTTGTTCCTTTAGCGCTGTTGTGGTAGAGCCAATGATAGTGGCTTCTGGAAGTTTTTGTAGTTTGATTTGAGGGTTAAGTCATAGACAAAAAAGAGTTTATTTATTTTTTTTTTTTTAAAGATTTTATTTATTTATTTGACAGAGAGAGACACAGTGAGAGAGGAAGACAAGCAGGGGGAGTGGAAGAGGGAGAAGCAGGCTTCCCGCCGAGCAGGGAGCCCGATGCGGGGCTCGATCCCAGGACGCTGGGATCATGACCTGAGCCGAAGGCAGGCGCTTAACGACTGAGCCACCCAGGCGCCCCAAAAAAGAGTTTATTTTTTAAACCCATTCTATTTTACTACTTTTCTAGTTTACTAATTCGTCTAGTTATTTACTTAATGTGTCTTTGTAATATAAAATTTCCATAAACCTGTGAGAGATAGATGGAGTATTCCTACCTAAATATATAGAACAAAGCTTAGAGATGTTAATTGACTTGGGCACAAGGCAAGCAAATGATGAAGCTAGGCTAAAATCTAGGATTTCTGTATTATCCCTATCCCATGCTTTTCTAAAATGCTGCATCCAGAATTGTTTTAGTGGAATTATTTTGGTGTGGTTCGTATATAAGGCAAATTAAAAAGTCCTTAAACACATAGTTAACGGCTTATTGGTATGTGGGTATGTGTATCTGAGCACCTAGTATTGCACTTTGTATCTACTAAGTGTTTAATAAATAAGGTTGATGACACACTGCTTGTGAGTCCTGCAGTGGATCTGTCTCATTCCAGAGTAGTGACAGGGCAACCACAAGTGGACTGATATATTTTTACTATGTGCTAGAGTTTTTATTATATGAGTAGAGAAATGTCTAACATTTAGTGCTTAACTAAATGCCAGCCACATATGCATATTACTTCACTTGACCCTCACAACCAGTCCTGGAACTGTATATTGTTATCTCCAATTTAAATATAAAATACTTATACATTAAGTTTTCATTCAAATCTAGGTCTGCCTAATACCAAAGAGACTGCCTAATACTAAAGAGACAATAGCTTTGAAACTAGCTGCTTGATATCTGAAGAATATTCAGAATAGCTTATCACATAAAGGCCTTCGGAGGCTATAAATCTATGTCTATTTATTGCTAAATAGATAGAGCTGTAGATTATACTATCTTAGCATTGGGGAAACAAAGCAGTCCTTCCTTGAACTGACATAGGAGATCTTAATGCTGGGGCTAAATATTGCAGGTGCTACTGCAGCTCAGTACCAGCAGGGGGCCAGAGTGGTGCTGGAAAAGTGAGAAAGGCCATGACATTCTCAGCTTCAAGAGACTACTCTGGTGTTTTGGAAGTATAGCCAGTAGGAGTAAGGATGTCTCCTAATTTTTGTTATTCAGCTTCCTCCTTCCTAAAAAAAAAAAAAAAAAGAACAGGAGATGGGCAGCACACTAGTGAAAGAGAAACCAGAATAATTGAGTTTGTTATCTTGTTGAAGTTAATTAGAAGACCTTTTAAAGATTTCCAAATTTGGCCAAGGATTAGCAGTTAGTGTACAATTAAAAATGTGGGTGTGGTTTTTAAAAAATCTTTATTATTGAAGTATAGTTGACATAACAGTGTTATATTAGTTTCAAGTGCACAACAGGAAATGTGTTTTCCATTCTATCAATTAAACTTCATTTCTGTGCAACCTCTAAAGCGTTTCTCTTACAGCATTTCTTCTATGTTCTGCTTTTATGAAAGCAATTTGAATATCTTTAAACAACTTGCAAGGCCACAATGTAAATAATGTTTGAAATGGAAATTATGAGAAGGAAGAACTAGAGATATCTATGGTGTATGGGTAGCATGACAAGCTACTAAAGACTTTAAACAGGTTCTTTGCTTTGAGGCTCCTTTATTGGTTATCAAAGGCCAAAGGCCTGGGTGGCTCAGTCGGTTAAGCGACTGCCTTCGGCTCGGGTCATGGCCCCAGGGTCCTGGGATCGAGTCCCATGTTGGGCTCGCCGCTCAGCGGGGAGCCTGCTTCTCCCTCTCCCTCTGCCTGCCACTCCCCCGATGTGCTCTCTATCTCTCTGACAAATAAATAAATAAAATCTTTAAAAAAAAAAAAAAGAATAAATGTAATTTCTGGGCTACCTGAAGGTGTAGCTGTGGTACTTTGTATTTATATTGTGGTCTTTAGGAATAGAGAAAAACAGAGAAACAAAAGTGTGAATGAGAAGTGAAGAAAAGAAGTGAGGATAAGACAGAGGTAAATGCTACTAAAAAAAACAAAGATCTGTAGTTACTCAAATTAGCAAAATTGCAACAATAGGTATACAGTACGTTTTAGCATACTCTAACACATACATACCTATATGCATATACATATACATTCATTTTATAATGATAAAAGTAATAGTCATTTCCTCTATAACACTTGTTTTGAAACAAATGTGTTCCAACATGATTGATATATTAGGGAGCAATTTGAGATTAATACACATTTCTTGTTTGCTTTATGCAAAAGCCACCCTGCTAAACCAAGCCACATAGGAATACACACAATGTACACATGCACACACTTCAAACACCTACCAGCAATCTCAGTGTACCACATGTTATGAGTCCTGTCCATCCACATTTGGTATTAAAACTTTCCAGCTGATTTCAGATAACCCTATTTTCAGTATTTCAAAATAACTCACAAGCTGCAATTCTTCTAACACCCACCTTTATTAGCAAGTGCCCGGTCTTTTTCAAGGTACAGTGTCATATTTATTGTAGCATTTATGTACTTTTTAACCATTTAACATATGTAAAACTACTGGTTTTTTTTTTAAAGATTTTATTTATTTATTTTGACAGAGAGACAGTGAGAGAGGGAACACAAGCAGCAGGAGAGGGAGAAGCAGGCTTCCCGCTGAACAGGGAGCCCGATGCGGGGCTCGATGCGGGGCTCGATCCCATGACCCTGGGATCATGACCTGAGCTGAAGGCAGACGCTTAACGACTGAGCCACCGAGGCGCCCCATAAAACGGTTTTTATTAGGTTCCTACCTTTTCTAAAAAAAAAAGTCTCTGATGAAATTTTTGAATATTGAGTTCCAAACCCACTGTTCCTTGCTTTTTATCTCTCTAGTGTGATCACAGGCCTAAGCTAAATTATTATGAGTAAAAGCAGGGAGACAGAAAGTTGAGAAAGATATGAAAGAACCTAGGAGAAGATAAAATAAGAAGGTATGAAAGATATGATTAGAAAGAAAAGATATGATCGGAACCTAGGAGAAGCCTGAAGAGCCAAGCATCTTTTACTTCTCCCTTGGCAAAGGTAACGGCCAACCCAAGAATGCAAAGCAGTCTGTTGGGATGCATCCTAGTTTTAAGGGGGCAGGTTTACCTTCATTTGTTTGGAAGAAGCAGTTTGACCTGGGGGCTTGAGTAATGGACAGAGCACTGAAGCCAGTTAGAGAAAAAATCACAATAACAAGTCCAGATTCACCAATTTCTGACTTTGGTTAGTAGAAAACAAGCAAAATGATTAAAGCCAAAGGAAATCTAAGACAGTTGTATTGTCAAAAATATTGAAGTCTAAGAAATAAAGGCTTGTGATTTCCCATTCCCTGGAAACTCCCGTTCTCCTGCATGTGATTCCAAAACAAGTGGACTGCTTCAGCAGGAAAGCTCCCAGTCAGGAACCATCCGCAATGACCTTCTCAGTATGATTTTGGGGTTGATAGGGGAGATTCATCCAGAGATTAGAGATTAGAATCGGGCAATCAATTTAGTAACTAAAGAACTCATTTCCCTTCCCAGACAGGGAAGCTTACTCTTCCTGTCCAGCAAAGTATCATACATATTATGAATTCATGTTTCTTTACCTCCCTTTTTTCATGCAGGAGTTTTTATTGCCGGTATCTATTTTTCTACTTTGCCTTGTTTATTAGATGTCTTGGTGTGGGAGGATTAAATTTATAATTGAGCCATAGGATGATAGACCTTAAGGAGCTGCTTCAGACTTGATTGAGAAGCATATACTCAACGGAGATATTGGAGCTGGAGGCGGTGAACAAGTTTGAGCAAGGGTGAGTGCACTGTTAGTTACATTTGGAAACCTTGCCCAATGTTAGACAGGGCTATTGTTGAAAGTATAGATGTAGGAAAAGGGTAGATGTGGATGCTGAGCAACCAGGTTGAACTTTTTTATGGAATGGTTTTATATAATACACAAATGTAACTGAGTGAATCCAACTACGTATGCTTTGAAGTTCAATCATAGTACAAAATAATCTCACCCAACATTTCACTTAATGACTCTTGACTTGAAGTTGCTCTTTCATAGTGAGATTCTCACTTTGCTTTACAGGCCTGTCAATCTCTTTGCACTAATGCTAACACACTCAGAAGCCAAGCTGGTTAATAAGTGTACCCCATTCTTTTTTTTTTTTTTTTTTTTTTTAGATTTTATTTATTTGAGAGAGACAGAGATAGTGAGATAGAGAGCACAAGTGGGGAGGAGAGGGAGAAGCAGGCTCCCCACAGAGCAGGGAGCCCGATGCGGGACTCAATCCCAGGACCCTGGGATCATGACCTGAGCCGAAGGCAGACGCTTAACCGACTGAGCCACCCAGGCGCCCAAGTGTACCCCATTCTTATGCATATGGTTATTAACAGTTGGTTACCTGAACTAGCAGCACCAAAGTCATTTTTCAGGTTTGATGTAGCTATTGAAAGAGAGGCCCAAGGGCTTCACTTCTTTTGAGATCATGGGAACCAAGGGCATGTAATCTGTGCCGCCATATAGGAAGAGCCCAACTATGAATGAAGGAAGCACCAAAGAAAGCAATGCAAGGGGCTCCAATGACATTGTTTAAGCGTGGGCTGAAGTTAGCTTTGATCCAGGGTCTCTCAGCCTTGGCATTGTTGACACTTTGGGCTGGATAATTCGTTGTTAGGAGAGAGGATGTTCTCTGATTTTAGGATGTTCAGTAGCATCTCTGGCCTCTCCCCACTAGATGCTTCCCCAGGTGATAACCCCTGATCTAATCCTAGGCTTTTTGGTTACATGATTCTTAAGTTCCCTTTTTGCTAAACTTATGTGCATTGGGTCTGTCACTTGCAGTCCAATTGTTTTAGTTAACTTTCTCCTATGGCTTCTCTATGTAAATAAAAACAAACATTCATTAAACATAAACAACTCTATAAAACCAATAAAGTAAAATTAACAATAATTTAGTCCAATAGATACCACTAAATTGCCAATAAAGCATAAAAACATATATTTGTGTTTAGTATTTTACATGTTAGGATCTTGATATTTTTGAACATGATAAACCAGTTTTTGTGGCAATTATTGTTACTGTTGACAGTAAACTTTTTAAACCACCAATGTGTTATTTTGACGGACTAATCAATTTTTTAAAAAGATTTTATTTATTGGGGTGCCTGGGTGGCTCAGTCAGTTAAGCATCTGCCTTAGGCTCAGGTCATGGTCTCAGGGTCCTGGGATCAAGCCCTGCATTGGGCTCTCTGCTCAGCGGGGAGTCTGTTTCTCCCTCTCCCTTTGTTGCTCCCCCTACTTGTGCTTTCTCTGTGTGTGTGTGCCAAATAAATAAATAAAATCTTTATTTTTATTAAATCTTTATTTTTAAAAGATTTTATTTATTTATTTGACACAGAGAGAGAGCATGGGGGAGGGGCAGAGGGAGAGAGAGAAGCAGACTCCCTGCTGAGCAAGGAGCTCTACTGGGTCTTGATCCCAGGATCCCAGGGCCCCAGGATCATGACCTGAGCCGAAGGCAGACACTTAACCAACTGAGCCACCCAGGCGCCCCTTGATGGACTAGTCAATTTAATAATGTGCCTTAAAAAATTCTGTAACTAGTTACAATACTTAGAACTAGTGAAGTGATGCAGTAGATACATTTCAAGATGGAATCTAAGTGTTAGGGTACTCAATAATGTGAATATGACTGCTAAGGTGGAGGAGGTAATTTGGAATTCTGCATAGTTATACTATCACACATAGTGGTAAATAATTTTTTCCACCACATTTTTGTATTTGAATTACTGTAGAATCGTTGCTTATTAGTGTACCATGATGTCATTTGGCCACAGCTTGATCTATATGTATCATTTACATTTTTAACTTTCTTCTCTGCTTTCTCAATAACTGAGACACCTCCGTGGAACTACATTATTTATGGGTTGTTAAAGTCTCCATCTAATAATAAAACATTAAAATCTCATTCTATGGAAATTTTTCAATTGTGAATTAACAATGTAAAATAGAAGTTTTGATTTCACAACAGGTAAACTAATTTAACATTTTGACATTAGGACTCTCTAATGTAATGGTAGTCATATATGCTTACCAGTACCTTACAAGTTAAATTAGCAGTTAACTGCCAAGAATTATTTAAACTTCATTTATTAGTTTTATTGTTAGAAATTTTGGCATTGTTATTTTGAATCTATATTAGATATATTGAAAGACAAACACATCATTGTGTTAATGTGTTACTAGAACCAAAATTGTTATGTAAGAGAAGATGAATATAAAATTTAAAAAAAGTAGAGTTGAAACTCTGTAATGATAAATTAGAATTGAAATATCAGTATAAACTAATGACTTTTTAAAACTTATTTGCTACCTTTGATCACTGAAAGGTCTGGAAGCAGTGACATGTCAGTAGCAGTGAGTATGCCTGGTACCCAAACCTCACTAAAAAGCACTAGGGCTCCCTGGAGAAATGACTCATTCCAGATCTGGGACAGAGTAAATACAAAGTGAGGCTGGGACATTCTGTTGAACTAGAAAGCAATAAAAATTCAAAGATTAATGGAATTGTATCAAAAGGATGCAGGAAGTATCTTTAAAGGACTTCCACTGTCCAAATCTGGGAACATTTGCACAATTATTACAGATACCTCTTATATATCATTGCATATCCTCTAGGATTCACTTTTCTCATTTCAGCTGTGTGCAAACTCTTGTGTATGTATAATAACCATACACTGCCTCACTTCCTCGTGTTCTATAAGCCGCTTGCTTTTTGCAGTGTCCATAGAGAAGACCCACACATGTGCAACCTGGAAGTACAGAGGAGTTAAACTCAAGTGTTAGGGGAATTAATGACCCTTTGGGAAAGCCTTTGATCAATGGAAAATGAAGCCAGTGAGTAAATTTTTCTCCTCCCTTTTCTCCTCCCACCTTAGTGGTGGTCCTGAAATGCAGCTTAAATGGCTTCTAAGAGGTTCAATCTGACAGATTAAACAGGTGGACAGCTTGGTAATGCATTGTCATATTGGCTCTCCCTCCTTTGCTTTATTCCCCTTGTCCCTCACTCCTGCTCATTGTAATTGGATTACTTTTAAAAATAATATTCCATAAGGCTTTTGCTTCAGATCCAACTTCCTTGGGGAACCCAAGCTAGAAGGATGGCATCAAAAAGAATAATGCCTGTAATTTATTGAAACATTGAATATATAAAAATTTATGAACCATTTTGAATGATATTCAAAAGAAGAGAAAGACTTACCAAAAATAATCTTTTATTTGCCACCATTGGAAGAGAATGTTACCAGCTGTTACTCTCAAAATTGGTAATTAAAGGAAGCCATTATCATTCTTTTTCAATTAGAAGTCTAGTTGAGGAGAAGCTCTTCTCTACAAAACAAGTCAGCCAATATAGCAGAAAGAAGAACAGAATTTTTTAAATGACCAGTTTTTAACCCCTGATGAAATGATTGATTTAGGCAAGGATCATCAGTGAAGACTAAAATTCTTGGAGGAAGCATTGGTGGAAAACTGCATATTTGCATGTTACAAATGATCACTCTATACCTTACTAGCTAGTCAAAAAGGAAAACAAGTCTTTTCAATAAATAAATTTGCTATTATTACCTTAACTCATAGAAGTAGCTTATTTATTATTTATTATTTTATTTTATTTTATTTTATTTTATTTTATTTTATTTTATTTTTTTAAAAGATTTTATTTATTTATTTGACAGAGAGAGAGATAGCTAGAGCAGGAACACAAGCAGGGGGAGTGGGAGAGGGAGAAGCAGGCTTCCTGCCAAGCAGGGAGCCCGATGTGGGACTCGATCCCAGGACACTGGGATCATGACCTGAGCCGAAGGCAGATGCTTAACGACTGAGCCACCCAGGCACCCTATTATTTATTATTTTAAAGGCTTATTGTATTTTCCTGGTTTTTTGCATGCCTAGTAATTTTTGACTGGATGCCAGACATTATGAGTTTTATGCTGTGTGCTAGATTTCTAAAAATGCCTTTAGATATTTTTGAATTCTACTCTAGGAGGCAGTTAATTTATTTGGAAAGAATTTTATCCTTTCTGGACTTAACTTGTAAGGTCTATAAGGAAGGACCAGAACAACTTTTAATCTAGGGCTAATTTGGTCCCACTGCCAAGGCAATATCTTTCAGAGTATTCAACCCAATTTCCCATATATTATGAGATTTCTTCACTCTGGCTGTTGGGAACAAGAACTATTTCCAGTCCTGTGTGAATACTGAGAATTCTTCAGCCTGATTCTTTCCATTGGTTCTTTTCCTGTCTTTGGAGTTTTCTCACAGATGTGCTAATCAGTTCTCAGATGAAGATTTGAAGAGAATCCTCTGCCGATCTCTGGGACTCTTTGCAACTCTCCCCTCTGGTATTCCTCCCTGTGAATTTCAGTCACATTGGCCTTCTTGAATTCTCAACCTTGTCTCTTTAACTCAGGAAGACTACTACGCTCTGTTTGGGCTCCCCTTCCTGCTCTGCAGCCTGGGGCAATAATCACCTTTTTTCCCTTTTCTCAGGTATTACTGGGCTGAGCTGCCTGGTGTCCAGTGTCTAAAAACCATTGTTTTATATATTTTGCCCAGTTTTTAAGTTATGTAAGGCAGAAGAGTAAATTCAGTCCCTATTACTTCATCATATCCTGAAACAGACTACAGTCCACTATAATTGTACTTCTTAATTTCTCTTTTCAAATAATTTTTAGAAGAATGTACTTTTAAATTTTCAAGTATTAATAGGGTTGGTTAAAGCATATTTGCTTATATGTTAAATATTTTTAAAATAACTTAGTTTTCTCATCTTGCTTTCAGAGGATGAAGCTTGTACCATTCCCCTTTGGAAATTTATTGATTTTTTTTTTGTGGGTTAATATATGGTCACTTTTTGTGATTTATTTGCATGCATTTTAAAAAATGGTGTTTGGTAGAAATCAAATATAAACACATACAATCATGTTCGTCAGTCTTAGTGTATATTTTGAATACCTTGTCTTTATTTTGTGCCTTAGAATCATAGATTGATAATAACGTCTCCCAGTGTTAAAGTGACTTAAAAAAATTAACCTCGTGGTTATTCTAAGCACCATCCTTACTAATTCTGAATTTCTTCAGGTATACCAGAACACTTTGAATGTAATCTTGGACTCAGGAAGATACAAGGCACTTACTACTAATCACCCCCTGGTGATTTAAGATAATATCTGTTTAATATCTTTTTAAGTAGGAAATAAAACTCTAAGTTTTACAGAACTACAAATTAAAGGAATAATTGGCAGATTAATTTCTAGTCTTCTTTGGTGCCTATTTCTTAGGTGTTAAGAACCAAATTACCTTATAATATATTTAAGTTTTAAAAATCTACTTTAGGGGCACCTGGGTGGCTTAGTCAGTTAAGCACCTGACTCATGATTTAGGCTCAGGTCATGATCTCGGATTGTGAGATGGCCCCTCATCTGGCTCCCAGCTCTGGACTCCAGCGCGGTGTGGAGTCTGCTTGAGATTCCACTTGAGATTCCCTCTGCCCCTCTCTCCCTACCTCATGATCTCTCTCCCTCTCTCTCTCAGTAAATAAATAAAATCTTTAAAAATAAATAAATAAAACTCACTTTAAATGAACCACCTTAAGAAGTCCATATTTTTAAATAAATATATGTGTATATTAGGGAATATATATTAAACACATGATATATAGATTAAGAAATAAAGCCAAGCTTTATTTATTTGCTTGTTTTTCTTAAGGGTAATAACCAATTATTTATAGATTTTTGCCTTGCACATTATTTAAGCTCATATTCTTAGGGATGCTTTAGTTCTGCAGAGAATAAGATTAAAACATAATAGGTCTACTAACTTCTTTCAGTTCTGTAATTGAGAGATCTGTCATCAGAAGAAGAGCCTGAGAATTTTGATTGGAAACAGATAGTGGGAGACTGAGAACCTGAAAGTCTTTGGGGCTATGGGACTGGAACAGAAAACTCTAAAGCAGGCTCTGACCAGCATTCTCACAGGGTCAGCATGTATTCCAAGCTGAGTACACTGCCTCCTAATTCCAGAGAATTCTACAAATGCCATCTAAGCCTGTCATCACCAACCATCCCACTCAGTTTTCTACCTAATTCCTCATTCTCAAATTTTTCAGAGATCCATAATTTTAAGATATTTTACTTTATAATTAATTATACATGTGTAATAATGAAAAAAGTTTTTTTAATACTCCTAAGCCTTTTAAATTCTCACTGAAGAGATATTATGCATCCTGACCAATGTTTGTGTGTGTGTATGTGGAGGGAGGAGGACTTCTAAACAAAGTAATCATATTTGGTTTGCACATAAATAGTATAAGCTGCTCTACTTGATATTTTTGGTGTCAGTATTTTTCTATGTTCTTTGTAATTTTCCCTTTTATAACTGCAAATGTTGGATCTAAGTGTCAAAATATGCCATATTTTAAAATACATTAAACTTTCACACACTTAAGTTATAAATAATTTTAAAATCTTGCTTTTTGAAATCTGAAGATTAAATTCATGGTACTTGAGTATTTCCTTGCTACACTTTTATTATGATTGGGAATCAGCATCTTCTCTGAGAAACTAACATATTAGCAAATGAAGCCATTATTATCACTATCAACACACCTTTGTTAGAAACTTTTATTTACATTTTAAAAAAGCATTGTCAGGCCATTTTAATCTGTGGACAAAACTCCATACATGAGCAACTATAGGACTGAGAGGGGAAAATGCGGTGAGAAAAATATTTTGTTTATCCCTAGATGTTTTGGGGGGGAGGGAGCAAGATTTCCAATTTGCCTCAGCGTAATTGCTTTACACACATTCTTGTGACGCACAATTGGGAGGGAGGAAGAAAAAGAGGGAGCTGTTACTGTGTGGTATGTATCTAAAAGAGTGCGTTTAAGAGGGAGAGGAGAAAGCAGAGAAGCAAGCTGGTCTGACCAGAAACAGAACTGCCTGTGACAGATTAAGAGACAAGCAAGGCTTGGAATCTGAGAGCAAGCAAAGAGAGTGGAAATTTACAGCTGCCCTGTGCGAGTGTTCAAGTGATCATTTTCTGCTAACGTTTTCCGGTGGTAACTGTTACTCTTCAAAGAGAGAGAGAAAGTCAAGGCGGGATTGTGGAAACTCCTCTCTGCAGCACTTTTGGTAACAGGAGGCACCCTCTGTTAAATGGAAGATAAAGCTACTTCATGTAAAGTGCTTTGAGCCCAAGAGAGAGCTGTCTTCAGCACCTCACCATGTGTCTACTTTTTGTTGCTTAAACAAGCCTGGACATTTCTATAACATTCGGTGAGTATCAGCCAGGTTATCTATCCCCGTTCATAGAAATGGAATTAATATGGTAAACTTCAGTTTTCATTGAGGTTTTATAGTTATTGCTTATATATTCATTTTAAATCATGTTGTTACCTTGTTTCTTTGTGCATGATGAACTGCTGTTACTAGGAGAGGTTTAAAAAACAACAACTACAAAACAATACTTCTCTGTTGCCTAAGGCACTTGAACCATTACCAACTATTCTGTGTCCATGGAATATCTTATTTTGGAAATGGGTTTTTATTTACAAAGAGTTTCCAAAAATAAAATAGTGGCAGTATACTATTTTTCGTGTTTCCTTTTCAACTGCATGGAAATTCAAAAGTTACCTCTTTCTGTCTATTGTCAGATTTAAAATTATCGTTGTGACGTTTGGTATTCTCAATTATTATAAGTTACACCATTCTCTCATAATTCAAATAGAAGTGTTAATGATACCATTAATTAAAAGGACATATGGTTTAAACATTGAATGCTTCTGTTAGATCCAATAAGTGACACATGATTTTTTCAAAGTTCTGTAATGAATATAAAAATTAGATAATTTACATATCAAATTTACCATTTGATACAAAATGAATGTACATGGGTTTCAAATTAAGGATTCAAACAGTTATTTTGTTGTTATAGCTGATACCAGGCTCTCATATAACCTTGTTTTTCAGCTAAAGAACTGTTATAGCCAGATGCATATATGTATGCAAGCAATACAGCAGAGAAAAGAAAAATAAACTTGTAAAATATGTATTCACATTCCAAGAGAAACTTTATTTGTAGTATTAACATAGGACATTTTGTATACTAATTTTTTATGTCTTTTTAAAAAAAGGCATCAGTGGAAGACACGTAATCATTCCTCTGTGGGAGGAGGGAAATATGTATTGTTAGCTGCTAAACTGAGTCACTGCATAGAGATGTACCATTCTAAGCAAAGTTTCTAATTTACTCCCTGCCAGCATCAAAAAATACGTACTTAGTGATTCAAGTGAATCCTTTAAGTCAGAACAACTTAACTGAAATGAAAACTTCAAGAGAGTGTCAGTAAACGTATCGAAAGCGTTTTACACTAGACATAATCTATAAAATGGCTGTATTTCCTTTATGTGTACAGAAGCCTGTAGAACAGGTTTTGCTTTGTGGGTTTTTTTTTTTTTTAAATGCCTTTCACCTATGTATAAGAAGAAACTCAGCTGGTCTTGGGAAACCTTTTCCAGACCAATATCTTGCACTTAAAATCAAAAGTAAATAAAATAAAGATAATATCACAAACCAACTTTTCTTCTTTGCAGAAGTTCCCGTACTCAGTCTTAGACCAATGGAAGATTTGCACACAGCTTCACAATTGTCTGAATAATTTTTTTATTTTAAAGTATTAAGTCATTGGTATTACCTTAGTGGTGGCATCATTTCTTAAGCCCATAGGAATGTAAATATGACAGTAAAGAATAAGTCATTCCCAGTTTACAAATGTTTTGTACTTCAGAAGTTTATTGTGAGTGGGTTGTTGGGAATTTGGGACCCATCTTCCCTGGAAAATAATTTAACAAATGATTGTTTGACTTTTATTATAGCCAAAGAATTATTTTAGTCACACTATAGAAAAACCATTCCCACCCTGAAAAATAGTAGGAAATCAATTCTAGTAACGAAACCAAATGTAAAAACAATTATGTTGAATACAACATTTTTATTTATCCTAGATATTAATGCTTGAAGAAAAGCAAATTTAATGAGATGGCTGGGTTTTTGGAAGGATGCTTATAAACAGGATTTCTAGGTACTTTAAAGAGCTTCCAAGGTTGATTGCACACCCTGTATGAGATCTAATCTCATGTTACAATTCGCGATTTTTATTTTCCTTGCTCTAGGCTTATTTCTAGCCATTGCTTTTATGTTTATCACCCATTTCTGAAGTCTTTGATTACAGTACTAGTTTTTGCAAACACTGACCTAGCTTCAGACCTCTGCTATAAATTGAGATTGTGAAATTCTAATCTAGAATTATCACTCATTGACAATCACTAATAGTTAGTAGATGTAGAAAATTTTAGCTCTGACAAGTGACTGGAGCTGTCAGCAGAATCACTATGAACCTAATGAATGAAATCACTGGTGATTTCTCCTGGAATAGTAGTCTAGTATTATTTATAATTATAATTATATAATTATTTATGTCTAGTATTATTTATAACAACAAATAAATTAGCAGTTGTATGTCTTCCTAACTTCATGTACTAATTCTATTTTTAAATTATTTCACTAGTTACAATACATTAGAATTCAGGAGTAGTTCCCAAGGACATGGGTTTCTCTTCTTATAAAAGAGTTTTTATTCCGATGTAAGTCTGACTGAGGCTTCCAGATGAATGAGGATGCATTAAAACTTCTCATGAGTTTTCTATTTCTATGTAAATTGTCCATTTTTAGTAAAGATCTCTTCCACACTATATTAATAAAACTTATAAAAACAAAATCATTCTTAGTCATTTTGAACTAAGAAAAAGAATGATCAGTGAAAGTCCTTATTTATACTATATTGTCTACAGATTTTCACTCATTTCTATAGGTTTTCTAGTGAAATATTTAATTATGGTGCCTTCTAATTACATTTAGCATATGTATTTAAAAATAGAACATTGAGATGCCTGGGTGGCTCAGTTGTTAAATGGCTGCCTTCAGCTCAGGTCATGGTCTCAGGGTCCTGGAATTGAGCCCCATATCTGGCTCCCTACTCAGTGGTGAGTCTGCTTCTCTCTCTGCTGCTCTCTCGCTCGCACTCTCTCTCAAATAAATGAATAAAATCTTTAAAAAAAATAGAATCATTAAAGGATAGAAGACATTGATTGGATGATACTTTGACATATATGCTCTATAATGGATTTGGTGTCATAACATGTATAACTAGAATGATGTGCTTTGTAATTTATTATCTCTGTGAAGGCATTTCTAAATTATGACATTGTCAGTGGGGGGAGAGGTAACTACTTGGATATCACAAATACAGTAGAACCTGTAGGTATACTTTTTCAGTTTTAAAATATACCTTAAATCAAATCCACCCATTTAAAGAGAATAGTTTAATGAATATTGACAAATGTATACACTAATGTAACCTGCATTTCATTAGTTTTTTAAAAATGAATCTTACAGGCCCAGTTATCTGCCACAGATGCACTTTGATTATATCATTTCTATCTGTGAGTTCTATTTGGAATGCAGATAAAAGAATGGTGGTTCCTGAACTTTTGTGATTTTTTTTAATGTAGTGCTAAGTTTATTTTAATTTTTTTAGTTTAAGAGAATGTACTTAAGCCTTAAGTTTAAATTAGCAAGCTCTAAGAAAATTTTGGAAATGTTCCTCTCTCACTCATTGTTGATTGTAAAATAAACTTATGTGGAAGGAAAGAAGGCTCATTTTTGAGTTGGCTTTGTTACAGTGAGTTAGAAGTTTGGTTACTTTTTTTTTTTTTTTTAAGATTTTATTTATTTATTTGACAGATAGAGACACAGCGAGAGAGGGAACACAAGCAGGGGGAGTGGGGGAGGGAGAAGCAGGCTTCCTGCCAAGCAGGGAGCCTGATGCAGGGCTTGATCCCAGGACCCTGGGATCATGACCTGAGCCGAAGGCAGATGCTTAACTACTGAGCCAACCAGGCACCCCTAGTTTGGTTACTTTTTATAGTTTTACCTATGGAAATCTTGATATTTTTCTTGGCTTCAGAGATAAATTGCTCACTCTCTTAAACTTTTGTGGGAAACCTTTGAAATTAGAACTATTTTTGAACAGTACAATTGGAGGTTAAACATAAAGGCCTGGAAATACTCATTAGCCATTTAGAGATAGACATTTATTTTCCTTTAAATATTTTAAGGAATAAAAACAAGGGAATTGAATGTCCCAAATGACCATTTCTCCTAGCTTCCCCTTTCCTCTTCCCCTTTAAACACTCCTCTGCACTTATGTCACTGAACATATTCAGATGACTCACTCGAATGATTGAATTTGGGCCATCTTTAATGACGCTCACACATAAGTTAGGAATATGAAATATTTTACTGTGTATTAGAAAAGGGAATGCTGCCAAAATCTACTACAAAGTCTACAGGGCCTGAGTTCCCTGGGAGCAGAGCTGAATAATTTTTTTTTTTGGCTTTCTCTCCAGATTCTGAGCCAAGTTCTACTCTTTATGAAATTTCCTAGCCAAAGTAACAGAAATCATATTTGTTTGACTAATGCTTTGAAAAGACATGGTGATCAGATATTCCACAGTTTGAACTTTAAAACACAGTTGTTTAGTCATTAAAAATATTTATGAGAAGGTGTTTCCATTATAAAAGCATTTGCATGGCCTATTAAACAAAGTTCGGAAAAAAAAAAACAGAAAATTTGAAGGAAAAAGAAAATTTAACATCCATAAGCCAATTACCCAGAGACAATCACCATTAACTTTTGTAAATTATTTTTTCTATGCATAGGTTTTGTGTACTTGTGTTTTGTTTGCTTTTAAATAGTTCTATAAGTATGGGGTACTGTTTTTAACAACATTTCCATTTTATTTCACATTCTTTGCAAACATTTTCATAGCCAAAGACTGCATTTCATCAAATCTAAGAAGCCATTGGCTCTAAGTCATATACTTTGTATAGCACTAAGAAAGAAAGAAAAAACTTGCTAACTAGGGTAAAATCCCCTCAGTTGTAAGAAACACCTAAATTTCAGAGATGGTAAAATGTTTTTAAAAATGTTACAAAGATAACCCTTATTTTAGTTTATTTTGTTAAGACAGATTGCCAGAAACAAGAATTACTACTAAATCAGAGGTTGTGAATATTTAAGGGTTCTGGATCCATATTCTAAATTAATGTCCAAGTAATATTCCCACCAGTATGAGCCAGAGGGAATGGAATCAGGGAGATGTACCAAGGGGGTTGCTTCGGTTGTTTTTTGTGTTTTGGCCTGCGTGGTAAATACACAGGAACTTGTTATGCTGTTCTCTATTTCTTCTTCTATATGCCCCATATATTTTAATTAAATTAAAATACCTAAGGGAAAAGTCCTATTGAAGCATTTTGATTAGCTTGATGGTGTCACAATCCACTTGTGAGCCAACTGCTGTAGCCAGGGCAGTGGAAGGAATACTCTGGCTATGCCTGGGTCATGTTCCCACCCTTTGGGTCGGGTGGGATGGGAAGTAGAGCAGACAGGTCTATCACCATGAGAAACAGGGACCAAATAGCTACCAGAGATGTTCTTTTTCTTTTACTTTTCTGATTCAGTTAATTTCTGCTTCTATTGCTATTATTTCCATCCTTCTTTTCTTGGAGACTTTTGGGGTGGTTTCCTTCTTAACTTGAATTTTTACTTATTTTTATTCACCTATGAATTAATGATAATTGTAGATTCTCACCCTCCCACATGTCCTACCAACAATATCAAGGCTTCCTTTCAAGAATTATTTCTGATTTTTAGGATTTATTTTTTGAACTCTTGTGGGCTTGATTCCACCTCATCTTTTTATAAAATTTTTAGTAAGCATACATAATCTGTTCACACATAAATATGTTGGCTAGAGATTCAATTATGAGGCTATAGACTCTCTTTCAGAACTCTGTAGGTTTTCTCTTTGTTCTGATGACATTTAGTTTTATGGAAGTTCAAAGGCAACTTGATTTTTATCCTTTGTTGTTGTTAAGGTCATTTTGAAGGAATGAGCTTTGACAGTATAATGTTTGTTTCTTTTAAAAGCCACAAGACACTGAATTTGGGGGGATCACCATTAATCTCAACTAGAAGAGCTCTTTAAGTGACTAGATTTAGATCTTTTTTCTGCTTAAGCTGTTACATCTTTGTTGCTTCTGCTTCATTTTTTAGATTTTTCATTCTTGTTGTTGGCTTCCTCCACCTCCTCCCATTGTTGTGATACCTGTTTTTATAGGATAACTTCATCTTTTCCATATCTCTGTAATATAAATATTTATAGGTGCTCAGTAAATATTTTTTGAATGAATAAATGTAGCCTGATTCATTTTTTTAC
Organism: Halichoerus grypus; assembly: GCF_964656455.1. Taxonomy (NCBI): domain Eukaryota; kingdom Metazoa; phylum Chordata; class Mammalia; order Carnivora; family Phocidae; genus Halichoerus; species Halichoerus grypus. The sequence goes on along the minus strand of NC_135715.1, from coordinate 58,527,394 downwards.
CTTTCAGTTATCCTTAGTCAATTTTCCATGGGGTCATTTCTGCTCTATGAAGATTTGGATTACCATGCTGTATTTGGGGTGTTATCTGTGTATGTGTGTATAAGTATTGGTTTTTGACCTTTTATCTGGGCCAGCTTTTAGTTTAAGTCCTTTTCTTTTTTTGTCAGTTATGTCTGTTCTGTCTCTTACAGAGAACTAATTTTGAAAGCAACCTTTCCTGTCTAAGTCCACAGGGCATTTCTCCTCTTTCCTGGGCTACTCTCTCTCTCTCTTTTTAAATAGAACCTACATTATTTGTTGTTTTTCTGTTTACTCATGCTTGAAAATGGAAAAGTACAACAGGGTAGTGTCAGCCTTGGGCATTTGTTTGCTGCGTGGCCCACTGTCCGCGCTACGCTAGAGGGCATGTTGGTGTGCACAGCCTACATAGTTTTCAGTCTCTAAGAGGCATTCCTCTAGTGTCAGTCTATTGAACTTAATATGCCATCTTCTCCTGTCCCTGCTTCCTGCTTTGCTGAATATAACGTATATTCTAAAAAATCTGAAGTAGACTTTATGGAAAAATTCCTACTACCCTTTTATCCCCAGAAGGCACCATTTTCAGGACTCTGCCATTCCTTTTGTCTCTACCTTAAGCACTTTATCTTTGGCCATGATAGTAGGAGTTAAAGATTTAGAATGGATATGGACCAGTGATGACTCACTTGGAGCTCACTGTATATAACCTAGCTAATATCAAAGGGTGATGCTCTTTCTTTAAGAACCCACCCTTACAGTATGGAGGTTCCTCAGAAAAATTAATAATAGAACTGTCATATGATCCAGCAGTTCTACTTCTGGATATTTATCAGAAGAAAACAAAAATTTTAATGTGAAAAGATATATGCACCCCCACGTTCATTGCAGTATTATTTACCAAGAAATGGAAAGAACCTAAATGCCAATCAATAGATGAATGGATAGGGGCACCTGGGTGGCTCAGTTGGTTGAGCGACTGCCTTCAGCTCTGGTCATGATCCTGGAGTCCTGGGATCGACTCCCGCATCAGGCTCCCCACTCAGCAGGGAATCTGCTTCTCCCTCTGATCCTCCCCTCTCTCATGCTCTCTCTCTCCCTCTCTCATTCTGTCTCTCAAATAAATAAATAAAATCTTAAAAAAAAAAAAGAATAGATGAATGGATAAAGAAAATGTGCTTTATATGTATAATTCTCTGATAAATACTAATTCACCCATAAAAAAAGAATGAAATCTTGCCATTTGTCAATATGGATGGACCTTGAGGACATTATGCTAAATGAAATAAGTCAGACAGAGAAAGAAAAATATTGTATGAGCTCACGTATAAGTGGAATTAAAAAAAAAAAAAGCTCATAGATATAGAGAACAGATTGGTGGTTGCCAGAGGTAGGGGTTGGGGGTGGGTGAAATGGGTGAGGGGGGTCAAAAAGTACAAAGTTCCAGTTATAAAAGAATAAGTTCATGGGGATGCAATAAATAAAATAAGATAACTAGTATTAACGTAAATATAATGTATCTGGACTTTCTCAAAATATTTGACAGATTTGTTTTGATATCTTCATAAATGAAATGGAAAAATGGGTTAAATGATATGACTAGGTGACTTCACAGTTAGTTATATTTTTTTAAAAAAGAATCCCCTCAATTTATAGATAGAACAAATGACACCCAGACAAGGGTGATAATTTCTGAATCACAGTGGTCAATTACCAACTCAGAACCAGATGGGGGTTTAAGTACCTTGTATTTGTTTAGTAGGTAGTACTGAGTGCCAGTTGGCTCATTTTTTAAATGACTAATGGAGTAAATGATGTGATTGGGGTGGATGCACATGCAAGTGTCCTGCATGGTTGCCCAGGGAAGTAGGAAGGGCAGCCCCGGGTTTGAGGGTAATGCAGGAATGTTTTCGGTCTGGGGGTGGGGTGGGGCTGGTTATGGTCCGAGGAGAACAGAGCAGTTAGAGTTTCACCTTAATTTATAGGGGATCAGGGGCTGGAACTGCATACTTTGAAATATAGGTCTTGATTTCCCTCATAATATGGATCCCAGAATTGAAGAATAATGATCTATGAAATTTTATTTTATTTATTTATTTTTTTAAAGATTTTATTTATTTATTTGACAGAGAGAGACACAGCGAGAGAGGGAACACAAGCAGGGGGAGTAGAAGAGGGAGAAGCAGGCTTCCCGCAGAGCAGGGAGCCTGATGCGGGGCTCGATCCCAGGACCCTGGGATCATGACCCGACCCAACGACTGAGCCACCCAGCGCCCCGATCTATGAAATTTTAAAAATTATTAAACTAATTTTATATTATAGTTATTATAGTAAATAGATACACTTAAAATATGAAAATAACAATTTCAAAAAAGGAGTACTATATTGAGAGGCATTATACTGTGTGTTTTTCCCTCTGTCATATAATCCCATTGCCCCCAAAATGTTTACTTTCTCTGTTTAATAATAAGCTCCAAAGAGCAAGGATTGTATTTTTCTTGTTCATGGCTCTATCCCAAGTATTTAGCAAGGTGCCCGTGCTTAGTGCTTACTCAGATTGTTTGTTCAATGAATAAGTGAATGAATAAATGAACAAATCAACAGGCAAATAAAAAGTTGGAAGACAGCAATCTGGGAAATGGTGGCTAACTACCATGTTAACATGGGAGTCCTGAAAACATTTGTGATATTACCAGAATTAACATTAGAATTAGCTTGATACAGTGAGAACTGAGCAGAGCAATAGGTAATGGACAAAAATCATGTCATATCATATATATGATACCATATTCTTATTTGCACTCTATTTTGATGTCAGGGAGCATTTAGTTGAAATTCTCAGTCGATTATCTTTTCCTTAGTGCAGTAGAACTACGTGAAGAAATAGAACAATTACACAAATGCATTTAGCCTTTAAAAAAAACTTTTAATGCTAAGTACTTGAACATTAAATATTTAACCTTCAAAGAATAAATGTATATTATTTAAAGAAAAAATGTGTAAGTGATTCAAGGACCAGATGTGTCTAGGACACTTAATTAAGACAATATCATGTCTCAATTACTCTGACTTTCTCTTTTGTGAAATAATTCATTCATTATATCATAGAACTTTTTGTAATAATAGCAGCTAAACATTATAGAGTACTTTACTTATACAAGGCCCTGTGCAAGGTGCTCTACTTACCTTTAATCCTCACAACCCTGAGAGGGAGATGTTATCGTCTCCATTTACAGATGGGATCACAGAGCCTTTAGGGGATCACATCCTGTGCCCAAGATCACTTAGGTAAGAAGCAACAGTTTGCTTGCTCTGCCCAACTATCTAATGATTGTTTCAGCACCCACCCTAGCTTCCACATTACATATGCTTTTAAATATACTCTACCTTCATTTATTTATGTGTAGGGCTGACTACTAAAGAAAAATCTAGTGTGTCTTTATAATTTTATTCTTGAATTTTATAACAGTACATGATACAATGTTCTTCCGACTCTCTTTTTTTGCACCTGACACTACCCACTGAGAATCATTGTGATCTTCACATGCTTTATCTTTGAATGCTCTGTCAACTTTCAGTATCCACTTTAGAGGCTGACTGGAGTCTCTTAACTTGTTTTTCAAACTTATCCTTGCCCCGAGAGTGGACAAGTTCCCCTCCCACTTAGTCTCCCCACACTGGGGAGTTGAGGGACCTCTATCGAAAACAGCATTTCTTCTGAAAACAAGAATTTGAGTCTTTTGTTTTATCATCAAAATTCACACTAACCATTTTGATTTCTACTTCATAACATATATATGTCCTATTGGAATTCTTGATTACAAACAACAGATACTGAAGGAATTTATTGGAAGGATATAAGGTAGCTCACAGAATGACAGAAGTTCTAGGGAACCAGGTTTGGGAAATAGGAATCTAGGGGGATTAGGGATTTAGAACCACAGCCATAGTTATACCACAGGAATAGCTAGGTAGAGTGCTGCTATCCGCTAGTGTGCACATTTGTGTATACACATTTGTAAAATATCCTCCATTGACTAATTGCATCATTGTTAATCAGAAAAATATTAGAAAAAATGGAGTTAACCCAAATGTCCATCAATAGGGTATTGGTAAAATAAATTATATAGTAATTTAATAAGAAATTGCCACATAATGATCATATGATGTATCTGTATAATAGAATACTATATTGTATACAGTTATTGTAGTAGATCTAAACATATACTCATAGAATGGTATTCAAGATATAAAAAGTGGGAAAAAGTTACAAAATACTATGTTTACTATTATTCTATTTTTCTTTTAAAATATATCTAATTTTATATGTGTGAAAAAATTCAGGAGGAACATATACCAAACTGATATATTTGTTATCTCTGAGCAGTTGGTTAATGGAAGACTTTGATTTATTATATCATGTTTCTGTAGTGTTTGAAATATTTTTGCCAATAACTGTAAAGTACTCTCCTAACTAGAGACTTCAATTATGATTTTCTCCCTAAATACTTCCATTACAGTAGGGCAATGACAGCCACATTCAGCTTTCTCTGCTCTATGTAAATAGATGTTCTCAGAAACAAGAATTAACACTCCTTTTCCTCACTCTCCTCACCCTCTGCCATGATAGTCTTTATTTCCTCAGTGAGTATGGCCAGCTGAATGTTTGAAGAGTAAATAAAGAACAGATGAGATTTTAAATAATTTTACATTGCGATTTTGTGATTGTAGCATTAAATATTGCCTTACCACAGCATGTGGGTCCTAATCTCACTTTTGTCTTACATGTTTATCTAACACCATCGTTATTGTCAGGCTGTCAGCACCAGCAGCATCACTCTCATTGGTTAAAAATTCCAGTTTTAAATGTAAGCTTATTCTCTAAAAGTACTCCTTTCCCATTGGGATTCTTTCTCTAATCCTTGTATTTGTATTGTAGAAAAAATTTTAAACTTTGAGTAAAAACTTTCAGGCAAAGTTTTTAAAATATGTCTTAAAATATTTATATATATTTAAATTTGGTGTAAAACGTGATGAAACTCATTTTAGTTTGATCACTATTAATGTTTCAAATTACTGAATTAAGGTTATTGAAAACATATAAGACATTTTGGTATAACAGTTTAATCACGTTAAGAGTTAAATTCATTGCAAACTGGTATAGCCACACTGGAAAACAGGTCGGAGGTTCCTCACAAAGTTGAAAATAGAACTACTCTACAATCCAGCAATCACACTACTAGGTATTTACCCGAAGAATACAAAAAGACTGATTCAAAGGGATACATGCAGCCCGATGTTTATGGCAACATTATCAACAATAGCCAAATTATGGAAGCAGCCCAAGTGTCCATCAATTGATGAATGGATAAAGATGTGGTATATATACACAATGGAGTATTATTCAGCCATAAAAAGAATGAAAATCTTGCCATCTGCAACATGGTTGGAGCTAGAGAGTATTATACTAAGTGAAATAAGTCAGTCAGAGAAAGACAAATACCATATGATTTCACTCATATGTGGAATTTAAGAAAGAAAACAAATGAGCAAAGGGGGAAAGAAGAGAGAGAGAGAGAGAGAGGCAAACCAAGAAACAGATTCTTAACTATGGAGAACAAACTGATGGTTACCAGAGGGGAGGTGGGTGGGGGGATGGGGGAAATAGGTGATGGGGATTAAGGAGTGCACTTGTGATGAGCACTGGGTGTTGTATGGAAGTGTTGAATCACTATATTATACACTGGAAACTAACATTACACTTACTTTAACTAACTGGAATGTAAATAAAAACTTTAGAAAAAATTTTAAAAAGTTAAATTTATGATTCTTGTTTGTTTTTAGCATTCTGTATCGGAAGAAGAGATTTCTATAGATGAAAAAAATGCCTTTGTTTAGTAAATCACACAAAAATCCAGCAGAGATTGTGAAAGGTCTAAAAGACAACTTGGCCATTTTGGAAAAGCAAGACAAAAAAACCGACAAGGTATGAACTAAAATGTTAATGTTATTATTCAAATGCGTATATTCCAAAACCAAAAACCAATGTAAAAACTTGATGAAGAATCCCAAATATGATCTGTGATGTGCACATAAGTTCTCTATAAATACATGTAAATGGATTTCAGGTTTTATGCAATTGTTGAATCTTTTGCCTTAAACCCTTGGTTCACTATCTTGAGCCTCTAACCAAACTTGGATCCCTCTATAGACTACAGAGCTTAAAAATCTAAGGGGTTACACTGGTATAAACGTTAAACTGATATGAAGGATAGAACATTTTTATTTAAAGATCACCTGATAGTTTCTACGACAGTGCAACCTCATTTTAACATTTTTTAAAGGTCCTACTAAGCAGGATTTCCTCATAGGTAAGGTTTTTTTTAGTATTTTATTCCTTCCATAGGATGTTGTATCTTATATATTCAGTTTCTCTCTTAAGAGATCTATAAAATAAATATCCTTCAGTTCACAGTATCTTTCTATCCCAGTGTATAAACAATCTTGGATTCTTGTAGGGATGTAGAAATATTATTTTTTATCCTGCATCATGTAAGGGATGTAGAAGTGTATTTTTAATTCTTGTGTACTTGTAATATTGAACCAAATATTGGCTCAATTAGAAAGAAGAAATGACCTTCATAAGAGAGTAAATCTAAATGGCAAAAGACAGAAAAAAAACATAAAAAGATACTCATTTTCATGAGTAGTTAGGAAAAGGCCAATTAAAGCCATATACATTCATATTATACACCCACTATCTTGGCAAAAATGAAAAAGGTCGGATGAAACTAAGTGTTGGCGAGAATGGAGAGCAATGAGAACTTTCCTCCACTGTGAGGGATAAAGTATAAATGGTGTCACTGCTTTGGAAACCAGCTAGTATCATCTGTCAAAGATGAGGATGTACATGTGCTAAAACCCCGCAGTTCTACTCATAGATATAAACTCTAGAGATAATCTTGCACTTGTGTACCAGGATGCATGTATAAGAGTGTTCATATGTTACTGTTCATAATAACCCCTCAATGGAAACAACCCAAATGTCCATCAAAGGTAGAACTGATGAACTGTGGTCCAGCCATCAATGGAATACTTGAGAGCAATGAAAATTAAAACACTGTTGCTTCCATGCAGCTGCATGGATGGATCTCATATATATAATACTGAGTGAAAGCACCTCATAGGGTATGTGCTATGGTGAGCGCTGATCGTGTAAGACTGATGAATCACAAACCTGTACCTCTGAAACAAATAATACAGCATATGTTAAAAAGAAGAAGGAGAAGGAGAAGAAAGAAAGAAGAAGAAGAAGAAGAAGAAGAAGATAGTAGGAAGGGAAAAATGAAGGGGGGGAAATCGGAGGGGGAGACGAACCATGAGAGACTATGGACTCAGAGAAACAAACTGAGGGTTTTAGAGGGGAGGGGAGTGGGGGAATGGGTTAGCCCGGTGATGGGTGTTAAGCAGGGCACGTACTGCGTGGAGCACTGGGTGTTATACGCAAACAATGAATCATGGAACACTACATCAAAAACTAATGATGTACTGTATGGTGACTAACACATAATAAAATAAAATTAAAAAAAAAAAGGAAGCACCTCATAAAAGGTCACAGGTACTATTCCAAAAAGTTCAAAATTGGCAGAGCTACACTATATTGTTTGGGGATGCAAACACAGGTCAGAAAACTATAAAGAAAAGTGAAAAAAATGACTGTCATCAAAAACATAAAAATATTTACTTCTAGGTTGAAAAGGTTGCATTCAGGTGACTTCAGGGTTTCTGAAAGTATTTTTTTTTCAAGATTTTATTTATTTATTTGACAGAGAGAGACACAGCGAGAGAGGGAACACAAGCAGGGGGAGCAGGAGAGGGAGAAGCAGGCTTCCCGCTGAGCAGGGAGCCCGATGCGGGACTCGATCCCAGGACCCTGGGATCATGACCTGAGCTGAAGGCAGACGCTTAAAGACTGAGCCACCCAGGCACCCTGAAAATATTCTGTTCTTGACCTGTGTTATGGTCACACAGATGTTTGCTTTATAATTGTTGTTAACTACATATAATTTAAAGTACTCTTCTGTGGATAAATCTCACCCTTGAAGAAACTTCCAACCTTTAATAAAGGATTTTTTCAGTCAGATCATAAATGTATCTGGAAATTATTTTTTTAAAGTAGTGTCATGCTACTATGAATTATTTGTATTTAATTTGCCTTATTCTCTTTATTCCCTTCTTCAGTTATAATGATTATAGAACTATACTTGAAAGTAATAAAACTATATTTCTTTAAAAATATTCAGCAGATTACATTGTTAACTTTTTGGCCTGTTCTCTTTTGCTCTCCTGTATTAATTTTAAAAAGATCTATTGAGTAAATTCCATCCCATATAATTCGCCTCTTTAAAGTGTACAATTCACACACCCGTACCCCTGAAGCAAATAATGCATTATATGTTAAGAAAAAATTTTAAAAATAAAGTGTACAATTCACTGATTTTTAGTATTCTCACAGGGTTCTACAACCATCACCAATATTTAATTCAAGAATAGTTTCACCACCCCCAAAAGAAACCCTGTACTGGTTAGCAGTCATTCCTCATTGTCCCCTCCCCAGGCCTGAGCACCCACTCATCTACTTTCTACTTCTGTGGATTTCCCTATTACTCTTTACAATATAGAGAAGTTTTTTGTCGTTGTTTTTAAGTTTCATAGAGAGCAAAAAAAGGTGATGACTATGTGGGAGAGACAAGTGGATTAACAAAGTTTAATGGGTTTTGATGATTCGATTGTGTGTTTTGACAATTCAGTTTTATTAATAGTCCATTAAAAAATCAGAGTAATAGGAATTTGTTGAAAAACCTTAACAAATGCTTTTAATAAAGACCCGTAGCTACTGACAAGTCTTTTAAAACAGTCATTTTAATTTTTAAGAGTAAAAAAAAAAAAAGAGTAAAATTTATAGTTAATGACTAGATTGGTTAGACTATGTCTGAGTATGTTTTAAAGGAAGAGTGTTTCAGATGAACCATGAGAAATGATGGACTCTGAAAAACAAACTGAGGGTTCTAGAGGGGAGGGGGTTAGGGGGATGGGTTAGCCTGGTGGTGGGTATTAAAGAGGGCACGTTCTGCATGGAGCACTGGGTGTTATACACAAACAATGAATCATGGAACACTACATCAAAAACTAATGATGTAATGGATAGTGATTAATGTAACATAATAATTTTTAAAAAAATGAAAAAAAAATAAAGGAAGAGTGTTTCAATTATATTGACCAAATAGAAATACTAGAGATTTTTTTCTATAAATATATTTTTGCAACATTTTCCAAAATAAACAAAGTAATGTCTGTGAAACAGTTTTTTGTTTGCTTGTAACTGTACAGGGTTCTTTGACCATAAATTAACAGAATCCAAGAAGTGGGGTTTTTTGTTTGTTTATGGCTTGAAAATTTTCATTCCTCTTCACTGTGAGCATATTTTTTGGTCACCAGGCTTCAGAGGAAGTGTCGAAATCACTGCAAGCAATGAAAGAGATTCTGTGCGGCACAAATGACAAGGAGCCCCCCACAGAAGCTGTGGCCCAACTTGCACAAGAGCTCTATAATAGTGGGCTGCTGGTGACCCTGATTGCTGACCTTCAGCTCATAGACTTCGAGGTAAACCCTCTGTAAAAGGATGACACTGCTGCTTTGCAAGTTTAGTGTATACGATCATAAATATTTGACTTTGTTTCTAATATTACTGCTCATCTATTATATATAAACCCAGGATTTTTCTAAAACTTCTCAAACTTCTCTAACAAAGTAAAAAGGTATCTCATGGTTAAGTTTCCTGCATTCAGGTGGCAAGGTTAGTGGCTAATAATAATAATGGTAATAATAAGAAATAACATTGAGTGCTTACTACATGTCCTACAGTGCCAAGCACTCATCTCCTTTCCTTCTTAAAACTACCTATGTGATTGGTACTATATGATTAGCCTCATTTTATAGATGAAGAACCCAAAGGTCAAAGCTATTAAGTAATTTGTGCAGTCACTCAGATACTAAGAGCCTAAGCTGGGATTCAAACTCAGTGTCTCTCAGGCCTGTTCATTTACTAATGATTTCGGAAGTTTGTTGAATGCTAGCAATATAAGATTATTATCTCATTTTGAAAGCAGTTGTACCTAATTTACCTGAATAATAAGTGAACTAAATAAAACAAAAACTTAGAAATATGAGCGGTGAAGAGGTATAGGCGTTTTATTATTTATGGTATATCTGAGAACAGTGGTTTTTCAGTAAACAGCGTGTATGTAAGGCACGTTTGATCATTGGCTGTTTCGGTGATAGAAGTCTTGGTTTTGATTTGTTTGTTGTTTTGTTACTACGGGCATACTAAGTGCTCGGGTTTCCATTGATTCTCAGAGATGGAAGAAAATGCAGATTTCTGAAATAGCTTTTAGTTTTATCACCGGGGAAGTGAAAGGAATACTAATTATGGTGATTACAGCGATTGGACCAAGATAAGGTCAGGGCTCTGGGGATCTGTGGAAATACTAGCCCACAGTTCTCTGGACGGCTTAAATGGGGGAAGATTTTTGGCTGACTGGAGCCAAGGAGGAGGAATGAAGAGCAAGACTGCTCTGGAGATGTGAAGCCAGGTGTGTTGGCTGGACACAAACACCGAGTGGAGGACCCCAGAGGGTCCAGACTTCAACTCATCGTTCCTTTCAGACACACCTGTCTTTTTCTTTCTTTCTTTCCCTCCTTGACCTGTTTTTCCATCTTTGACATTTCTACTCAGTAATCTCTTTGCGTACTTTTCCTCTTACCTGGCTCGCTCACTCTCCCTCCCCGTCTTTTTTTTTTTTTTTTTTTTTTTAAAGATTTTATTTATTTATCTGACAGATAGAGAGACAGCGAGAGAGGGAACACAAGCAGGGGGAGTGGGAGAGGGAGACGCAGGCTTCCCGCTGAGCAGGGAGCCCGATGCGGGACTCGATCCCAGGACCCTGGGATCATGACCTGAGCCGAAGGCAGACGCCTAACGACTGAGCCACCCAGGCGCCCCTCCCTCCCCGTCTTATTCCTTACTTTTTAAACTGGCCATATGTGGAATGAAGTGTAGTTTTATCATTGCATCTGTGTATTTTCGTGTTTCTTTTATTCAGTTTCAAATGAGATATGAACACTTAAAGGAGTTGTGCATGGTGGAAAAATACTTGGGATTAGAATTGTTTAGAGTCCCTGCTGTGCTCTTTGATAGTCAGTAATGTAACCTCTTTGAGACTAACTTTTGTCATCTCTAAAATAGGAAAAGTATGAACTTACAGCACTGTTTTAAATATTAAACTGAATAAAAAAATACATGTTATATAAGAACAGTAAATACATGTGTAGACTATACACAAATGTCTGGTAGTATATTCTCATTTTCCTCCCTTTCTCAAACTAAAGTTAAATGTAAACTGGTTTATTTTTGTTATAACCCTTGACTTTTTTTGTTATTACTTTAATTTTAGATTTAGTTGGTCGGTGACCATAAATGGGAAAAATACTCCCTATTGTTGGATTATGGTATTAAATTTCTATAAATCTCCTATTGTTTTGCACATTTCCCTGAAAGCAGAAATGTATTAAGCTATTATAATCATTAATTAATATGTTAGCTTGAGTTGGTTTATGAGATTAGCCCAATTTGCAGTTGGATGCTGGAAGGAATATGACCAAGGATGGTTATATTTTGAAGAATGAGTCAGGCATGAGATGTCATCGGGTCCAGTGAACTAGGGAAGTCTTGAGCAGCCACAGAGTAGTGTAGGTCCAAGGTGCTATCCAAGAATTAGGGAGATAGGAGTATATCAAGACAGACTTTGGGTACCTTACAACTTTGCTTAGCATTGGCTTAAATAACAAAAGAGGAACAATAAGAAATACTTATGCAAGTTTCCCTTATTTTACATGGATCCTGAAAATAAATAAATTTAGAGAGGAAATTCACTTTAAAGATTATTTTTGAATTAAGACATTCAATTGCCTAAAAGTTGACTTACGTGTTATAAAGTAGAGTGAACTTCTACTCTCTAGAATCCTTGGGGAAAGAAGTATCTTTCTGAATATTTTCATTTTCTATGTAACTAAAGATTAATTCTTCAAATGCAGAAAGACAAATACATTACTTTTGTGGATTACTTTACATTTTCTCTATAAAATACATTATATACTTGCCCCTCTCCAAAATAATATTCTAGATATAATTTTTTACTGTTGACTCACAACTATCATTATGAAGATCTGTTATTGTGGTAATAAAAGAACAGACAGTTCTTTTTTTTTTCTTCAACTTTATTGAAGTATAATTGACCAGACAGTTCTTGACTTTGTTCATTGGATTGATAATAACATGATGCCTAGAACATAGTTATAAATGAACGTGATATGCGTAGATGCGGCTGTCCTTCTCAAGCCCATAAAAAATAGACACTTATAAATACTTCTTAGTTGAATGAATAAATGGAAAGCAGTTAAAATTGAGGAAACTTCAATTGCATTGGCTATATACAATATTTTCAGAAAAGAGGCAGCATTATTAGCATTATTAGCCTACTTGCAGAAATGTGCTATATATCTCTATGGACTGGAGGTCCTAATGGTTAGCCTGCAAGCAGCAACTTTCCATCTCAAGCCTAGAGTATCCATATAAGATAGTGACAACTTGATAAAATTTGTCCTAACTTTAGAGTTCAGTCTAATCACACAGAACTCTGCCCTCCTCATGTCTTGGTTCATAGGTAGAACTGGTACAGCCCCTTCTGAATTGAAAGTATCTTGAGTACTAGGGATCCCGTTTCCCACACCTAGTGCCATGTACACTGGTTGGTTGGTTGAATGAATGAATGAATGTAGGCATGAGAATGAGAGATTGAAGCAGAGGTAAGGAAATTAGACCAAAGGAAGATGTTCTGAACACAGCAATAAGCCACTTTTCTTGAGGAATTAGTAAATTGTTTAGAAGATAATTCAGTAGTGATGATAATCATTCTAGTAAGTGAATAGCCACTCCTGGGGGTTTGTTGGAGAGTACAACAGTTATTTGACTAAAATTTCTGGTATATGTTTATTACAGGAAGAAAAAATTATTATTTAGGGTTGGGCTGTGGCTTTTGCCAGATAACCTAAAAGGATGGAGTATTCCTTGCAGAGAAAAATGAATTTTTGTTTAGAAGATGCCTAGATGGGCTTTTTTTGTTAGTCATAGAGGTTAGGTCTCTAAGCAGTGTCTGGAAGGGAAAGACTGAAAGAGAAGAGCTTAGATTCCCTTTGCAGAACAAAGTAACAGAAATTTGAGAAATGCCCTCTCTCTGGCTAAGATCAGTAGGAGTAGGAAATAGAAGAAAAATAGGAGAAAGTTTTGGAGTGAGGGAAAGAGACTCCAGAACCATGACAGAGGAAGGGGCTTAAGGAGAAAGATGATCAGGAATGCTGACGAACCGGGGCGCTTAGGTGGCTTAGTCGGTTGAGCTTCAGACTCTTGATTTTGGCTCAGGTCATGATCTCAGGGTCCTGGGATGGAGCCCTGAGTCTGGCTCCTTGCTCAGCAGGGAGTCTGCTTATCTCGCTCTCCCTCTGCCCCTCCCCCTACTCAAGCTCTCTCTCTTAAATGAATAAATAAATCTTTTAAAAAAAGAGGAATACTGATAAGCCTTTAATAATAATACGTAGAATTCAATTTGAGATTGTTTCTGCACTGTACTATAATTACTCTTTGTTACCCTTAAACCTTTGATAAAAGAACTATGTACTAATAGTATATGTTAGTGAAGGAGAAGGGGCAGTTTTCTACACTTGGGATAAACAGAATGTTGAGGAAATAACTGGTTGCAGGAGGCAAGACCATGAACAGGCTTGAGAGGAGCTTGGATCAGGGGTTTAGGATCCAGAGCTGACAGCAGTTATGGTGGCCATGGCAGTGGCTTAGACTGGGTAGCAGAAACTGCCTTGGGAGTCTGTGTGACAAATCCATTTCTCCTTCAGGAATCCAGAGCAAAGTGGCCCATCAGGGTGGGGAAAGTACTAGAGGATCCTACTATTATGTGAATAAGGGCTAGTTAGGAGGCAGACCTTTGAGTTAAAATTGTTTAAAAAGGAAATCTTATTACTTAATAGCCATAAATTTTTAATCTAATCCTTTAAACCTTAAAATTGCTGACAGAAAGGAACCACTTCTACATATTTTTATGAAGTTAAAAAAAAAAAAGACTTGTGGCTGAGATTGCAAGTCTTCAGATTTTATGGGCTCAGGATCAAACTCAAGAGTTGTGTTTTTTGAGGTTTGGCCACTATTCAAGACACAGCTTCAGACTCTGATGTTTTGAAACACCATGTGATAAGAGATCAAAGGATGAATTTATTGATGCATTCATTTTAAGGGCAGGTGTGCTTTGCAAAACTAGGGTGGATGCAAAGTCATCTGGTCAGGCTGAATTCGAAAGCAATCCAAAGAAGCAGAGAACTTTCTGCTGTGATAATTTAATCTCTGATTATTATTTCTTGCTACATTTTTAAAAAGTCAGCAAAGTAAGCACTCCAGTATCAGCTTCTCATTTACCCATTTTATGGTCCTAAATTTTTGAAAATTTCTGTCCCTTTTTAAAAATCCTTTTCTGTTCCTTGGCCCTCTTTAAAGTGGTCCTTCACCTTTGGTTTTATTACTGTATTACTGCTTCATGCATTTAACAATTTGAAATGCTTACTATGTGTGTAGGGCATTGATTCTAGTTGGTCTTGAGTCTGGTTGGTTGTTTATATATTTTGCACCCGTCATTAGACAAATTAAGTTACAGAATTTACAGTTACAGGTGAGGAAATACTGTATCATATTAAATGGAATTTTATGTTATCATTACCCTCTTGTCCTCTTAAACTAATGAATATAAACTTTAGAAACATGTATCCTATAAAGGTACATAATTTATAGGTGATATAAAATGGTATTTGGCATCAGGCCCTTAATCAGCAGTGTAACATGTTAATTGGTCGTATTCCCCCTATAAAAATTAAGACAATGACCATTTTAGTTTGACCTTACCATACTTTTTAAGGAATGTAACCTGCCATAAAGATAAAGACTGCTCACGCCATTGTATAATGTACAACATGTTTTATCCCCTCTGCTTTCTGGGGAATGGTACCTCCTTCCCCACCCATGTAGTTACAGTGGGAGCAACCTTTCTGTGCAGCATGACACCCTGCCCACCACACAGCTGATTGGCCTAGTAATAGACATCTCATCAAAGCAGGGCCCGAGTATTCTGCAGGATTCTGGCTAAAACTGAGATAGAACCTCAGTCTCTAATTAGGAGCTAACGATATTCCATAATTTCTGCACCAGTGGTCAGATTTCCTACCATGTAAACTAAAAAAGTAGAGGAAACCAGCCTGCAGAAAAGACAGAAAGAAGAATGAAGATGGGGAGAGAGATAGAGAGGGCCAGGGGGTTTGGAAGGAGCTCTGCGTTGGAATTCTTGCAATGTGTAAATATAATTATACTGAAAAAATTTGAGAGCAACTAATTCTGAGCTAGCCTGTGCTTGGGTTCTCTGAAACTTTCCCAGTATCTGTAAATTAGTTCAGTTTGAATTTTGGTCCCCTGCAAAGCACTCAGCCACGCAGTGAACACTCCTCACCCCCAACCCCTTGCAGACGGCTCTGCATATCTAGTTCTGCTACTGAAATTCAGCACAAACATTTGCCCTACCCACCTCAGCTCTCCCCACCCCTCTTCCACAAGCCAACACATACAGGAGCAGAAGAGAGGGAGGAGAGCAGAGGAGAGAAGTCCATGACTTCAATGGCTACAATTATGTTTCATTTTTTAAAAAATTAAGGTGTAATTTACAAACAGTAACATTAATTGCATCACCCCCAACGTTTTCCCATGCCCCATTGTAATCAGCTCTTTTTCCTACCCTCAGCCTCTGGCAACCACTGATCTATCTTCTGTCCTTGTATAATTTGCCTTAACAAATGTGGAAATGGAATCATGCAAAATGTAGCCTTTTGAGTCTGACTTCTTCCACTTAGCATAATGCATTAGGATTCATTTGTGTTGTTGCTGTGTATCAGGAGTTTATTCCTTTTTATTGCTGAGTAGTATTCCACTGCATGGATGTACCACAGAGCATTTATCTATTCCCCAGTTGGGGGATATTTGGGGAATTTCCAGTTTTGAGCAGTTACAAATAGAACCTCTATAACCATTTATGCACAGTTTGTGTGTGCAAATGTAGGTTTTCATTTCACTTGTGTAAATACCTAGAAGTAGGATAGTTGGGTAGTGTTGGGGTTTTTGTTTGTTTGCTTTTAGCTTTGTTTTTTTTTTTTTTTAATTTTAGCCACTTAAGTGTCAGTGGTATATTGTGGTTTTAATTTGCATTCCCTTAATGACTAATGATGTTGAGCATCTTTTCGTGTGTTTATTTGCCACCATATCTGTTCTTTTGTGAATTGTCTATATAGATCTTTTGCCCTCTTTTTATTTGGTTGTTGAATTTTGAGAATTCTTTATATATCCTATATACAAGTCAATGGCTGCAATTTTAAAATGGGTGTCTTCTTTTGCAATGCTGCTCTCTTTTACTCCCTTATTTGCCTTCTCTCACTTCTTTTTTTTTTTTTTTTTTTAAGATTTTATTTACGTATTTGTCAGAGAGAGAGAGAGAATGAGAGCACAAGCAGGGGGAGCGGCAGACAGAGGGAGAAGCAGGCTCCCTGTGAGCAAGGAGCCTGATGCTGAACTCAATGCGGGACTCAATCCCAGGGCCTGAGCCGAAGGCAGACACTTAACCAACTGAGCCACCAGGCGTCCCTGCCTTCTCTCACTTCTGTTATCAGTGAAGGATGCTCTTTTTCAGTAGTTCCTTCTACTTGCTGTGTCTGCTGTTCATTGCTTCTTTCTTCTGTCTTTTTCTCTTATTTCATTCCAGTTGATACCTCCGTATGTATCATTCATTCTGCAGATGATCGTTGACTATCTCATGTTAGGGCTGACCTTTTTGAATTTGTCAGCTTAATGCAAGTGCTTCTTCAAGTTTGGCATCTGTTCAGTTACATTATATGTAATCTTAGAATTACTGGCTAATATTAGGCATTTTGGGTCATTTCTAGAGGTTGCTTCCTTACCATCAAACACTTTTTTTTTCTTTTGTTTTCTGGCCACTTCTAGATCCAGAACTTGAAATCTAGCACTCTGAGGGTTGCTGAAGACTGATTTTGAAATAGTTAAGGTTTTACTCCAGTTAGGTATAGTGTGATGAATGGATATCTGCAAAAGTTCTGTATTATGGAAGGACCATCATTAATCATCTGGTACCTGTTTAAGTTTTCTCTAATCCTTTCCATTCTGATCCTTTCCTCTGATTTGAGAAGCTATTCCTGGTATCAGAGCTTGTTTTTGTTATCCACAGGGGGCTTCCTTTGCCTTTGCACATTATTTGCTAATGAACCAGAAGAATGTTTTCCTCTGTGTAAAAGTTGGATAGAGTTCTGTGGAGCTTCATTTCTACTGTTCACTGGAATGCTGTATGGAAATGTTCTTGTGGCATTTCACTGGGAAGTATGAAAAACATGCTCTTATGACTTTTCAAAGAGGATTGGTATTGTGCAGGATTACTGCAGAGTCTAGAAAGGTTTGAACAGAACAGATGACTTCCTTCATTTTAAATTTTATTTATATTTACAGTTATACCTCTTATACAAGTATATTGTTTAACATATGTGTAAATGAAATTCATTTAGTATGAAATAGTATGAACATTTTTTGTGTTTTAAAATTATGAGAGCACCTGATCCTAAAGCATCCTTTTAAACTGAAGACTCAGGTCCTAATTTTCTGTTAAAATTTGGATTTTATATAGTGTGTTTTTCTTAAAGGAAGATAAAATTTGCTTTCCCTTGTGTCTGTTTTGTTTTGTTTTGTTTTGTTTTAATCTCTCTCTCTCCCCTTTTTTAAAATTCTTCTTCCTCCCTGGCTCCCTTTCCTTCCTTTCTTCTGAGTTCTTCTCTCTTTTTCTCCCTTATTTCTACCCTTCTCTGTTTCTCTCCATGGAATAAATAAAATGAAAGCAATGGCTAGCCATAGATTTTTCTTGTATTTAATCCTTGCCAACATTTTGATGTTCTTATTTCTGCCAGTTACATATACTATAATTTATGTAACCATGCCTAATTCTGGACATACTGATTATTTCTAACTCTGTATTATCACCACTATGATAAAGATTTCTGTGCCGGTTAAGCATCTGACTCTTGATTTTGGCTGAGATCATGGTCTCAAGGTCATGAGATCAAGACCCACATCAGGCTCTGTGCTGGGCCTGGAGCCTGCTTAGCATTCTCAATCTCCTTCTCCCTCTGTCCCTCCTCTGCTCACACACGCGTGCTCATTCTCTTTGAAAAAAAAGTCTCTGTGTCTGAAACTTTTCTTCCGTATTTAAGATTGTCATTTGGGATTATTTTCTCAGCTAGATTTCCCAATTTGAGATTCTAGGACATCAGTCAGGTATTATTAAATTGCTTTATATCCTCACCAGAAATATATGAGAACCAGCATTGAATTTTATCATTTAAAAAAATTCTGGGACTCTGGACTTAGATAGCACCATAGGAGGCTCCTGAATTTCCCTCCTCCTATGGATAAACAGAATGTACAGTTACACATGCAGGAACTCCCTCTGAGAGAAATCTAGAAATTAGCTGAGTGACTCCTATTCATTGAGCAACTGAGAAAATATCTGCATCAAAATGGGTAGGAAAGGCTGAGACACACTGGCCATAAACCCAACCCCCTGGCATAGCACCATTCAGTTGGGGGGGAACCCCACTGCCCAGCTTCTCTTTGAGGAGCAAAGGGTTTGGACCACATATCTGGTGCCCCAAGTTTTAAGGCTGCCAACTAAGGGATGGTCCCCCAAATCACCTACGTATGAAAGCTAACAGGGCTTGCATTCATGAGTCCCACAGGACTATAGCAAACAAAGGAGCAGTTGTTCATGGGTGCAAGTGCACTTGTTGCAACTATCCCCACCTCCCCCAGGCTAGCACAGAGGAAGCGCGACAAAAACACCCATCTCCCAGTCTTGCCCTGGAAGGGGTTTGATGCGTACTTTACAAGCTACTGTCTGAGGTTCTGGCTTTTCATTAGCATTGCATCTAGTTGCTGGCTACAGTCTCCCCGAAAGAGCTAGGGGGCACTTCCCCTGCTTTCTTCCTCCAGCTTCCTCCAACTGCCTCCAACAAGAAAACCAATAATAAATAATACAGAGAGATCTCATGTACCTTGCCCAGTTTCCCTGATGGCAATATCTTGCAAAACCGTAGCGCAGTGACATGACCAGGATACTGATATTGATAAAGTCAAGATATGGAAATTTCCGTCACCACAAAGATGCCTCCTCTTGCCCTTTTATAGCCGCTTGCCTGTCTTACCCCATCCTCAGCCTCTAGCAACCACAAATTGGTTCTCCTTTCTGCAATCTGAATATAAATGGAACCATATCATGTGTAATCTTTTAAAATTTTTTATTTGAGTTGACACACAATGTTACATCAGTTTCAAGTGTACAACATAGTGATTCCTTAAGTTCATTCATTATGCTGTGCTCACTGCAAATGTAGCTACCATCTGTTCCCATACATCACTATTACGGTATCATTGACTATATTCATGATGCTGTCTTGACTTATTTATTCCATAACTGGAAGCCTAGATCTCCTACTCCCCTTCACCCATTTTACCCAACCCCCACTTTTCTCCCCTCTGGCAACTATCAGTTTGTTCTCTATATGTATAGGTCTAATTTGGCATTTTATTTGCTTATTCATTTGTGGGTTTTTTTGTTTTTGTTTTTTTTTTTTTAGATTCCACATATGAGTAAAATCATGTGGTATTTGTCTTTCACGGTCTGACTTATTTCACTAAGCATAATACTCCTTATGCTCATCCATGTCTCAAATGGCACAGTCTTACCCTTTTTTACATCTGTGTAGCATTCCATTGTATAAATATACCACATCTTCCTTATCCATTTGTCTGTTGATGGACACTTAGGTTATGTAACCTTTTGTTACTGGCATTTTTCACTCAGCGTAATTCCTTAAGATTTGTGAATCCAGGTTGTTGCATGTTTCAAAGTTCATTCCTTTTTATTGCTGAGTCCCTGGTATGGGTATTTAGCCCAGTTTGTTTAACCATTTACCTGTGGAAGGATTTCTAGGTTGTTTCCTGCTTTTGATTATTACAAATAAAGCCACTATGAACATTCATGGCCAGGTTTCATTTCCCTGTGATAAATACCAGGAGTGCAACTGCTAGTATAGTAGTTGCATGTTAAGTTTTTATTTTATTTTATTTTTATTTTTTTTTTTAAAGATTTTATTTATTTATTAGAGAGAGGATGAGCACAAGCAGGGGGAGTGGCAGGCAGAGGGAGAGGGAGAGGCAGGCTCCCCACTGAGCAGGGAGCCCGACGTGGGGCTCCATCTCAGAACCCTGAAATCATGACCTGAGCCGATGGCAGCCGCTTAACCGACTGAGCCACCCCAGGCGCCCTTTATTTTATTTTTTTAAAGATTTATTTATTTACTTCAGAGAGAGAGAGAGCAAGGGGAGGGGCAGAGAGAGAAAACACTCAAGCAGGCTCTACACCCAACACAGTCTGACACGGGGCCTGATCCCAGGACTCTGAGGTCATGACCTAAGCCAAAAACAAGAGTCAGACACTCAAACAACTGAGCCACCCAGGCACCCCACATGTTAAGGTTTTTAAGAAATTGCCAAATTGTTTTCCAGATTAACTATATATGTTAGATCTCCACCAACAAAGTACAAGTGTAGTTTCTTTGAATTTTTGTCAGCATTTGGTATCATTTATTTTAGTCGTTTTGATAGGCATATGTAATAATATCTCCCAGTGATCTTAATTTGCATTTCCCTAATGGCTAATTATGTTGAACATATTTTATGTGCTTGTAGCCGTTTGTAGATCCTCTTTGGTGAAATGTCTCTTCGTGTCTTTTGCCCATTTTCTAATGCGTTTGTATTTTATACTACCAAGTTCAGAGGCTTCTTTATATATTCTAGCACTAGTTTTTTGTCATATATATGGCTTGAAGTATTTTCTCCCCATCTGTAACTTGTCTTTTCATCCTATTAACAAGATCTTTTACAAAAGTGTTGAATTTTGTTGAAGTCCAATTTATTAGTTTTTGTTTTCTAGATTGTGCTTTTAGTGTCAAGTTTAAGAATTATATGCCTAAATCTAGATCCTGAGGATTTTCCTCTATTTTTTTCTGGAAGTTTTATAGTTTTATGTTTTACATTTAAGTCTGTGATCCATTTCAAGCCAGTTGTTGATAAAGTGAATCCTTTAAGAATATTTCTCTATATATTAATTATTTATTATATTATATAATAAATATTTATTATATATTTATATATATTAATTAATATTCTTAATCAGTACTTAGTCCATATTTTATATGGCTAGTAGCTTTAAGATTGAATAATTAATTGAATAATCTTAGTGTTTTCTTTTCATTTTGGGTCCTACTTCTTTTGGTATTAAAAAAGTGCCACATTAATAGGTACATGAGACTCAGTGGTCTAGATTTGTGATAAAGGGTTTATGGATGACTACGCCTCTAAAGTAATAAGTCAGTCAATAAATACTGAATGCCTACTATATATCGGGCCCTGCTACGGGCATTGAAATATGGCTTATCCTTTGGAGCTATCAGTGTGATGAGGGAGTTAGAGACAAAATTCATTTCGGTATACTGTGTTCAGTGTTGGAATCAGTTTAGTATGATGGCTAAGAACCCAGACTCGATTCCATCAGTTTTGGATGGAGTCCTGGCTCTCCCACATCCCACCTGCATAAGGTAACCTCACTCGTCCTTATATAGAATGTACATTATAAGGTTGTTATGAGGATTGGAAAATACATGTAAAGTTCTTACTATAAGTGCCAGGCACAGAGTAAGCACTTAATGTTAGCTGCTATGACCGTGGTGGAGATGAAGGTAGGGGTAGAAAGGGAAGAGGAGGTACTGGTCTATGTAGGCAAAGATGTTGTTGTCACACAGAGAGGGGCAGTTATCTTAGAGGTGAATACTTCTTAACTAAATCTGCAGGATTGAAAGAGGACTTCAATGACCTCCATTTTGACCTGTCTGCACCCTTCAAATTAAGTTCTTTTTTCCAGCTTATCTCTTAACTCAGGCAAAAGACCCCTGCAGGCAACTGAAACTACCCCTCAAGCAAAAAGGTCTGCCCTGACGTCAGCAAGACCGCACATGATTGACCCCAAGACAATGATCTTTACTGCTTACCTACATATACCCACCAAACTTTGTCCCACATTTTCCTTATATAAACCCAGAAGTATTTTCAGCACTTTGGAGATAGTCTTTCAGACACTAGTTTGCTGTCTTCCCGGTGTTGGCCTCACTGAAATAAATTCCTTTCTTGTTTCACCACCACTCATCTCTCTGCCTTTAGATTTTGTCAGCGGTGAGTGGCTGAACCTGGTCTGTTTGGGAATCCTGGAGCCAGGTGCTCTTGGCACCCCTGAGCCCGGGTTACAGAGTGACTAAGATTTAGCTACAAAAAGAAAGGAAGGAAAAGCATTCAGGAGAAAGAGAAGAACAGGAACAAAGGTATAGAAAGATTGTGTATACGTTCATGTAGTTCAGCCATTTGTTATTAATAGAACTTGAAGTAGGAATTGGAAAGTGAGATGTGGCTGGAGAGGTAGGCAAGGACCAGGTCATGGAGGGCGTTGGATTCCTTTCTAAGCAAAAGGAAGGCATTGAAGAGCTTAAGAGACTGGCATAATCAGATTTGCATTTCCACTCAGCTCACTCCGCAGAGTGAAGACTGCTTTAAAGTAGAGGATGTAACTGTGAAAGGTACTCTGAAAGGTACAGTTCAGCTGAGAGACGAAGGCCAGAATCAGGGCCATAGTAACTGACAATGGAATGTCTTCTTGTCCTTTTTTTCATATAAAAAAAACTCCTGTTCAGGGTGCCTGGCTGGTTTAGTCAGAAGCACGTGCAACTCTCGATCTCAGGGTTGTGAGTTCAAGCCCCACATTGGGTGTGGAGATTACTTAAAAATAAAATCTTAAAAAACAAAAACTCAGAGTGCCTGGGGGACTCAGTCAGTTAAGCGGCTGCCTTCGGCTCAGGTCATGATCCCAGAGTGCTGGGATTGAGCCCCGCCCAAGGAGCCCCGCACAGGGAGCCCGCTTCTCCCTCTCCTCCCTGCTCGTGCTCTCTCTCACTGTCTCTCTCTCTCTCTCTCCCAAATAAATAAACAAAATCTTTAAAAAGACAAAACAAAACAAAAAACTTCTGTTTGCAATTCAGAGCTTCAGTTGGAGAAGGAGATGAGCCTCAGGTTGTAGGGTGTGTGAGAGTGGAAGTCTTGTAAATGAGGGCTCTAAAAAGTCTTATCCAAGACTGGCTATAGTTCCTCTGCCTCAGGCTACTAAGATTGAGTGGTCCTCTCTACTTCTCTAGGTTAGATATGATTTCTTACGATCACCTAAAATATGTATCCACCTAATAGAAAACTCACATTCTTTTTTTTTAATGCACCAACTTGGAGTGGGAATTGATAAAGTGGAAGGAAAAAAATACTAAAAAGTACATTTAAGAAAAAGGAATTTGATTCCAACCTGTATTTGCTAAAATCTTTATTTTCTTCATCTATTTTCCCTCCTTCTTTAAGATGGTTTAAAAATGTTAATAGGGCGCCTGGGTGGCTCAGTCGTTAAGCGTCTGCCTTCGGCTCAGGTCATGGTCCCAGGGTCCTGGGATCGAGCCCCACATCGGGCTCCCTGCTCAGCGGGAAGCCTGCTTCTCCCTCTCCCACTCCCCCTGCTTCTGTTCACTCTCTCGCTGTGTCTCTCTCTGTCAAATGAATACATAAAATCTTTAAAAAAAAAAAAAAATGTTAATCATAATTTTATTCTTATATAAAGCTAAAAGGTAAAAAAGCACAAGGAATTCAATTGTATCATATTCACTACTATTTTAAATTCTTCTGTGCCATTTCAACTGTGAGAAATAGACTTCTAATTGTTCAAATTAACCACAGTGCAAATCCTGTGAAAAGAGCCGCATCATTTTGTAGACTCTGTTTGAATGTTTGAAAGCACAGCTGACTAAAGATATATGACAAGAATAAATTTAAAAAATAAATAAAATAAATAGGTCCTGGGGATGTACTGTATAGCACATGGCATATAGATAATGATATTGTATTAACTTTTTATGGTAAGAGATGGTAACTAGACTTATGGTGATCATTTTATACTGTATATAAATGTTGAATCACTAAAAAAAAGAATAAATTAATGTTTTTGGATATTACAAAGAACAGTGCTATTTCTCTTTGTGTGTGTGTATGTGTAAACAGCTTTTGAAATACAACTTACACTCCATATAATTCACCTATTTCAATTGTGCAATTTAATGGTTGTTTGTTTCTTTAACAGGGAAAAAAAGATGTGACCCAGATATTTAACAACATCCTGAGAAGACAGATAGGTACTCGGAGTCCTACTGTGGAGTACATTAGTGCTCATCCTCATATTCTGTTTATGCTCCTCAAAGGGTAGGTACATGGTTTCCTTTAAAGTAGGTTTGAGTATAGAATAGTTGTTAAAAGTATACAGCATTGGGGTGCCTGGGTGGCTCAGTTGGGTAAATGGTTCCTACGATCACTTTGTTCAGCTTTGCCATTTCAGCTCATAGGAAGGCGAAAATACATGGGAGAAATTATCAGCCATGCCTGGAAAGGGCTTACTTTACTCCCATTCACATTCCATTTGAGAGCACTTAGTCATTCGGCCCCTTACTTCTTATGGAAATCTGAGAAATGTTGTCTAGGTGTCCAGGAAGAAGAGGACAATGGATTTCGGTGATTGCTAACATTCTCTGTTACATATTGTTTCTTTTGAAAATTTCTTCCCTTCCATTTTCTGTATTCTCACTTTCTAGATTTCCTGTTAGTCAGAGTTGAATCTCCAGGATTGATTTCTTAGTTCTGTTTTTCATCTCTTATCTTTTTATGTGTTGGAAGATGTTATTTTTACATTTAATTGAAGATAAACCCTATTGAATTTTCATTTCAGCTACTCTATTTTTAATTTATAAGAACTCATTTTTGTTCTCTGATTATTCCTTTTTCTTGTCTCTTGGCACTTCCTGGTTCTGTGACCTTAGGCAAGACACTGCACCTTTCCAAACCTCAGTTTTCTTATCTGTAAAATAAAAGTAAAATTTATAATATTACCTTCACACTAAAATAATATTGTATTATATGCCATTGACTCTGCACCATCAGAAAGATTTGTGTTTTCATCCAGGGTTCTGCCACTTACTATAAGATCTTGGGCAAGTTACCTAACTTCCTTATGTCTTGGTTTCCTCATTGCAATAAGGAGTCAATAATAATACCTACATCAGTAGGTTGTTAGGAGTCTTCAATGAGATAATGCTTTATAAAGCACAGCATCTAGCACACAGTATTCAGTAACTACTAGTCTAAGAAATTATTATCTGTATTCCTTTTAAGAGCTGCAACTTCCATAGAAACATATGAGCAATTTTAAACAAATACAATGAAGGTCATATATAAGTGCCAGAATAACATTATAAAGTAAAGTGCTCATTTGCAGCTCATGTGGATCTGCAAGTCTTAATGGACCCACAAGGATATGATTTGCACAGCTGGTCATTGGTGAATAAGGCCAAGGTGATCAATTTATACCCACTTCTGGAGATTCTAAAATGTTAAGCTCTAAAACATTTGACATTATCCTCAAGGAAATGGGGAGCCACTGAAGAGTTTTGGAGAGAGGAAAAATATCAGATTTATGTTTCAGGAAATGAGGATAAATTAATAGTAGTTTTTAAAAATGAGCTTGTAAATAAACGATCCCTTGAGAATGCTGAAATGTGTTGTCCTGGAGATTGTGTTGACTGATGGAGAAGAGCAGTGGTGTGGATGATCTAAAACAGTATCTTCCACAGGGTGCCTGGGTGTCTCAGTTGGTTAAGTGCCTGACTCTTGATTTCAGCTCAGGTCATGATGTCTGGGCCATGAATTCAAGCCCTGCATCGGGCTCTGCACTGAATGGGGCCTGCTTGAGATTCTCTCTCTCACTCTCTTTCTGCCCCTCCCTCTCGCTCAGGCTCTCTGTTGCTCTCTCTAAAAGTAAATAAATTAATTGATTAATTAAATAAAATTAACTTCATTCCTTTTTGATGTGGTAAAATGTATATACATTTGATACATTTGCATATTATAGATGCTTTATGGAAGATATAAAAAAATTTAGCATAATTAGATATTTATTTAGAAAATTAAGTTGGTAGGGCACCTGGGTGGCTCAGTCGGTTAAGTGTCTGCCTTCGGCTCAGGTCGTGATCCCAGGGTCCTGGGATCAAGTTCTGCCTCGGGCTCCCAGCTCATCAGGGAGCCTGCTTCTCCCTCTGCCCCTCTCCCCTGCTTTTAATTAATAAAAGGCCACTTTGTTAATATACAGATTTTTATTCTAAGACTCAATTTTCTTGTATTTATAGCACACAATAGAAAAATAAGAATTATTATTTTTTAAAGATTTTATTTATTTATTTGACAGAGAGAGACACAGCGAGAGAGGGAACACAAGCAGAGGGAGTGGGAGAGGGAGAAGCAGGCTTCCCACAGAGCAGGGAGCCTGACGCGGGGCTCGATCCCAGGACCCTGGGATCATGACCCGAGCCAAAGGCAGACGCCTAATGACTGAGCCACCCAGGTGCCCCAAAAAATAAGAATTATTTACTTTAAGAATAGCTTCCTCAATTTTGATTCATTAGGAAAGTTTTATAAAATATCTTTCCATTCCTTCTGAAAAGTTAATATTTAGTTTAGTTCATAAGGCTAAAACTGCTTATTAGTTCATTTATGAAGGGCCTACAATAGTAACAGTACTAGTAGTAATAACACTAATGATAGTAATAGTCATGGTAGAAGTTTAGATCATATTTACTAAAAGCCAGGACTTGCTTTGTATTTATGTAATAGTCTTGTAGGTAGTTATTATTGCTGTTGTTATTGTTATTGTTATAACCTATTTTATGCATGAGGACACTGCAGCCAGAGAGGTTAACTAACTTATCCAAAGTCACGTAGCTAGTATGATTTAAACCCAAGTAGTCGGGCTCCAGAGTCTGTGCTCTCAGATTACTACCCAGCTTTCCATTCCTCAAGCAGTCATAGTCTACAATGAGAAGAGACAACTCATTACAACTCATTGTTGTTACTTTATGGGACATCAAAAATGGAGCAGGTCTTAAAGTAGAAAATTGCCAAATAGGCACAAAGAGTAGAAGGATTGAGTGCCTCCTGTGCAAAGGCATGGAGGCATCAAAATGCGTAATGTGTTTGGAAGTTGACAGGACTTGTGGTATAGCTGGAGTCCAGCGTGAATGGGAGGAAAAGTTGGGGGATAAAGCTGGAAAGGCTGAGAAGAGATTATGAAGAGCCTTCTGTGTCCCACTAAGGAATCTGAATGTCATTCTGTAGGTAACATGGAACTCCCCAAGGACTAGATGTGATGAGTTCTGGTTGCAGTGTGGAAAATGGCTTGGAGTGTGGAGGTGCTGAGACTGCAGCTTGGAAGAGTCCAAGCAAGAGATAATTAGGGCCAAAACTTTACTGGTGATATTGGGAATGAAGAAAGCAAATATTTTTAAAATATTTTAATTTTTTTCTGATTCATAGCAGAACATACTTATTATTTTAAACTATAGGGACACCTGGGTGGCTCAGTCGGTTAAGTGTCTGCATTCAGGTCAGGTCGTGATCCCAGGGTCCTGGAATCGAGCCCTGCATCAGGCTCCTTGCCCAGTGGGGAGCTTGCTTCTCCCTCTGCTGCTCCCCCTGCTTGTGCTCTCTCTCTCTCTCTGGCAAACAAATAAATAAAATCTTAAAAAAAAAAAAAGAAATGTATAATATAGAGGGAGTACAAACCAAAATTCTCCCAAAGAAAACCATTATCAACAATTTGGTGATGATACCCCTGTGCTTTATTCTCTGTTATAATGATTCTTTTATTTTTTAATCCAGACTTTAAATCCATTCCGTCACATCCTGTTGTAGATTCCATTTACTGAGCGCATGCTATGTGCCAAGTATTGCATTCAGTATCTTTACTTATGTTATTTCATCTAATTATTTTAATAATACTGTGAGGACTGGGTATTACTCTTACCATTTTATAGATGAGGACATTGAAACTTAGAGTAAGGCTACTGCTCAAGGTTATACAGCTAATAAATGACAGAACCAAGTTTTCAATCCAGATCTGTTTCTAAATTCCATGTTCTTTACCATTACTGTATCTTTAATAAGATTTGTGGGCCATTCAGGTGTGAAGGAAAAGAAAATTATAGAAGATCCTGAGTACAGGGTAGACAAGAAGTCCTAAGTAGAACAGTTTTGCCAGAATCAACTTTACCCATCACCATTGTTTAGTTTAGTGTGAAATGTTAAATCCTTTGTTAAAGATCAGCATTTTTACTGAATTATCTCTTGTAAATTGCTTAAAAACTGAAGACAAAACTTGATTGGTGCATTTACAAATCAAACTGAGGTTATTTAGGAAAATGATAGTATCATTCTGTGTTGAACCTAATTCTAACAAGGAAGGAAGGAAGGAAGGGAGAAAGAAAAAATTTATATTTGCCAATCAAAGATAATCATCTGGATATAGGATATGAAACATGATATGAAGGATTTGGAACCCAAATTTTATGAAAAGATTATAAATAAAGACTTTCTCTAAATGAACTTTTCTCTTGGACCAGGCAAGTGACATTCCAAGTTACTGAGAGAACTTAAACCCCTCTCAGTGATCCATAAAAAATCATAGCCAATGGAAGATGTTCCAGAAGTCTAATACTGAAATCATAAATTTATCCTAATAATACTTAAAAAATTTTTATCCAAAAATTTCAACCATATACAAAAGTAGAAAGTACGAAGAAACCCTAGGTACCCATCACCCAATCTTAACAACCATCAATATTCTGCTGTGTTTGTTTCATCTATCTCCCCAACGCCTCCCCCTACTTTTTTGGCTGGAGTATTTTAAAGCAAATCCCAAACCTCATGTAATCTTGCTTTATCAACCCTAAATAATTTACTTTGATATGCATTGCAAAAATAAAAAAGATAAATTTTACATAACCACAATGTAATCATTATACTTGAAAAGTAACAATAATTCTTTAGTAACTAATACCTACTCCATACTCAAATTTCCTTGATTGTCCCTCCCCCAAATTTCCATAGTTGGTTTGTTCAGTTAAGGATCCTAACAAGTTCCACTTACTGTATTTGGTTGTAATGCCACATAAGTCTTTTTAAAGTCTCTTTTCATTGAGAACAGTGCCTGCTCCCCTTTTTATGAAAAACTGAGTTCATTATGCTACAGAATTTCCTCCATTCTGGATTTGTCATATTGCTTCCTAATGGTGTCACTTAACTTGTTCCACTGTTCCCTGTATTTCTGTCCTGGAGGTTATATTTAAAGACTTGATTAGATTCAGATTCAGTTTTATTTTGGCAATCGTATTTTATAGGTGGTGCTGTGTAGTTCATATTTCATCTCATCAGGAGACATACATTTTATAATGCTAAGATTGAGCAGTGGGTTCAGGTGGAGACAGCTTAATCCATTGTAAACTTCTTCATCAATCTTACACTTGATTGTTTTACCAATCACTGATTAACACTGTATGATTCAGTTATTTCATTAGCAGTTACAAAAAGATGATTTCCTAATCCTGTCATTTCTCATGCATTTATTTTTTTTTAAAGATTTTATTTATTTATTTGACAGAGAGAGACAGCAGGAGAGGGAACACAAGCAGGGGGAGTGGGAGAGGGAGAAGCAGGCCTCCCGCCAAGCCGGGAGCTCAATGCAGGGCTTGATCCCAGGACCCTGAGATCAGGAACTGAGCCGAAGGCAGATGCTTAACCGACTGAGCCACCTAGGCGCCCCTCTCATGCATTTATTGACTAGAGTAGTTTTATAGAGAATAACTTTCCATCATCTACCACAACAACTTAACTACTTTAAAATACAATTCATACCAGAGAGGTAGAATGAATGCCTAATTCTTTTCTTTCCATTATCAATTTAGAGAGAAATAAGTTGTTACCCCAGGAACTTCCATTGGCATCTAATGAGTTTCTTTTCTCTCTCTCTCTCTCTCTCTCTCCCCTCCCCCATCCCTTTATTATCATTATAAACTTGTGGGTTTAATTTTTTTTCATATGTTTTATTTTTCTTGCTGGTGCTCAGTTGTCTATCCTTCAAGTTACTTCATGTCCTTTTGATATTACTCACATTAGCAAGTGAGATTCCTTGCTTTCTGGCACAAGATATACCAGGCCCATCTTGTATATTTCCTAACACAGACTTGGAATCAGCCATTTACACCAAGGCCTCATGTTCTTTTTAGTGAGGAATGGTTCTTAGAGACTATAATCTGGATGCTTAGGCTTGTCATTGGATTGTTATTGCTTCTAAGCCTTTTTAGTGGACAGAGTTTTCTCCCTATTTTTAAAGTAAGCAAATATATCTAGATTAAAAGCAAAACTTCTTGCCTATATTGAGGAGGCCAAGTGTTTGTTAAGTGACATTTTACAGAACTTTTCCAACTACTGCCTGACATTGTTTGCTTCCAGCAACAACACAAGTCATTTTCCCCCCTTATATGTGTTCTTAACTTGAGATATTCTTTCATGAGATCTTCTGACGAGTTTTTGTATAATGTTTACTGTAGTTCACTACTAGAGGAGACAATTGCTCTTACATTTTAGCTTTTCTTAAACTTGAAAGGGATCTTCTATGCTGTGATTATTTGAATAAACATGCATGTATAGTAGTGTGCCTTCTTTATACTAACATAGTTAGAGGCCAGACTATATGATCCAAAATACAAATCAAAAAGGAAGATATAATTCAGTTCTATAAAATAATGATACAACATGTATTGGATTAATCTTTATTAGCAACCTGACATAAATTAGTCATCGTAGAGGCACAGTGATTCATCTTGGTCCCTGCCCTTGGGAACCTTTTTCATAAGTGGAACAGAATAGATATTTATTCTGTACCAAGAGTAAGGATATTTATGTTATTGGGATTTGAAACTTAAGATAGGCTTAATTTGTGGAGCAGTAAACTATCAGAATCCCATATCCTAGAGGGTAGTAAGGTTGAAATGATATATGTGAATTATAGATCCCTTAAAGGCTACTGACAAAAATCAAGAATTTCTCTGTATATCCCAATGTATTCCTAACTTTAAGAAGCTTTCATCTCAGAGAATGACATTTCTACTCTTAGGCACAAACTAGTGGGATGCAACAAGTGTTCTGACCCAGAGGAATATTTTTTAAAATATTTTTTTTAGTTCTCAAGAATAAATAGTGTATCACAGATGGTTCCAATAAACTTTACCAAATGAAAGGAAAAAGTGAACTAATTATACACAAGAGTTTGGAATATAAACTTTTTATAGATCTCAGTTTGGAAATTAAATCAAGAAATGAGAAAAATGTTGGCTACAGATCATACAGCTTTTTGTTTAAGCCAGAGTTTGAGTTTCATTAAAGTTCTAGTATTAAGAATTTCAGTCAGCGTTTGAAATTCATTAACTTCAGGGGCGCCTGAGTGGCTCAGTTGGTTAAGTGTCCAGCTCTTGATTTTGGCTCAGGTCATGATCTCAGGGTTGTGAGATTGAGCCCTGCATAGGGCTCCATACTTGGCGTGGAGCCTGCTTAAGATTCTCTCTCTTCCTCTCCCTTTCCTCCCCCCACCACCCACTCACACACACACACTCTCTCTCTCTAAAAGCGGGGGGGGGGGGGGGGAGGAGAAGAAAGAAGAATTCATTTCATTATATGCCTACTTTGTGCAAAACATTATGCTAAGCACTCTGGAAATTGAGGTGGGGATAGGGGAGAGTAACAAATAAGATACAGACAGCACATGGAGATGGGAGCAGAGGAGGAAAGGAGAAGGTAACAAGAGAGCAAGACGGTAACAAGTAAAACCTATCCCCATCAATGAAGTTGTTTGAAATGAGGTGAAGAAAACAGATTTATAACTACTTATTGGCGATATAACGTAGTATAGATTGAAAAAAGTGCTAAACTGGAATTACAAACTGTTGTAAGAATATGAAGGAGAGAGAGAATAATCCTGAGTGGGGTGTTATTGGGAAAGACTTCAAGTAGGAGGTGGTATTTAAACTAAGCCTTGAAAGATGAGAGAGAATCTTAGAGGTAGAGATGTAAGGAGAAGGACATTCTAGGTTGAGAGAATGACATACCCCAAAATTGTAGGGAATGGGATGAAAAATGAAATTGAAATGTTAAGTTTAGGGCCAAGTTACAAAAGTCCATAAATATTTCACTAGTAAGTCTAGATTTTAATGGTCATAGGTTCTGTCTCTAGGCCAGCAGTCTTTATTTCATATTTCTAAAGTACTCTACCAGTAAACAGCAATGTTTTTCTCCTTCACACTTTAGAAAATACACCTCTCTTTATAACATTTTAATATTTTCCATCTATAACTCTTCCATGTGTACCAGCAGGCTGATTTTCAAGTTCTTCCGGTCAGAGAAATTATTAACACTGTAAATAGGCATTTTTGAATATTCTGCAAGTAATCATGCCTATCTGAATATATTAGCATTTATTGTTAATATGACTTATTCAGGGAATACTCAAAGGAGAGTTAGAGATAGTATTTGGCATAAAACAGGACAAAAATGACAAATACTACCCTAGTTTCGTGAATCCTCTCAAATATACTTGTTTACCATTTCCCCTACTGTATTTGTAGATTTGATTTTGCAAAGTAGCCGGTTTCCTAAGTTGTAGGAGAGAGATTCTATTCTTGAATCAAATGTCATGTAGATGTTGTCTTTTAAAGAATAATGCATTATTTTTTATTGCTCAACAAAATATTATCACTTATATTTGGTGAGTTATATCATGAAGTTTTGTGTAAGAGTGGTTTTGTTTTGATTTTCAGTTTTCTTATCTGTTCATTTTAGTTCTCATCTGTTCAGTGGTCTTTTTTGCTTTTAAAAATATTTTTTGCTGGAATTTTTCTAATCTGCAAAATTCATGGTAAATTTGAAAGGTTATGTAGGCCCTTTATGGATATCATTTTTCTTCTGTCCTCAACATTATAGGAAAGTGCTTTTTCAAGAATTGAAATAATTGAGTTTTTTCCCAGTGGGATTTGTATTAGAACCATAAAAATTAATATTGTATTTAACTGAAATGAAATGAAATAAGATTTTTTTTTATCCTATATGTACTTCCCAGTCTTTTACCACTATATCTTCCTTTGTTCTTTTCTACTATTTACTACGCAGCTGCCAACTGTATCATTTTAATACTGAGCTTGTTTTACTTGAGCTAAGTTTTGTTCACTTTCTTGAAACCTTATCATACACTGGAATGTAACGCAAACTAGATTTATTTCAGTGTTGAATTTTGTTGTTGTTGTTGTTGTTAAAGATTTTATTTATTTATTTGACAGAGAGAGACACAGCGAGAGAGGGGACATAAGCGGGGAGAGTGGGAGAGGGAGAAGCAGGCACCCCACCGAGCAGGGAGCACGATGCAGGGCTCGATCCCAGGACCCTGGGATCATGACCTGAGCCGAAGGCAGACGCTTAACTACTGAGCCACCCAGGCGCCCCTCAGTGTTGAATTTGACACTTGAGGCATTGTTATTAAATTAGGAATGGAACAGATGTAATGTGCCAGTCCTGAATTGTTTCCTATAGTAAACATTGTATTCTTCTAGTGCAGTTTTTGTTTCGAGCTGTAATTCATGATTTCAGTGAGTCATTCAATACGCAGCTATTTATTATTCGTCATCTATTATATACAAATTGTATATATGTGCATGTCATATCTATCCTTATCCTTATCTTTTTCCTGAACCCCAGATAGATATATTCTACTTTCAAGGAGACATCTCTACTTAGATATTAGGCATCTCAAAGTTAACATGGTCAGAAACAAACTTTTAATTTCTTCACTGATCTGTTCATCTACTAGTTTTACTCATCTTAAAAATTGGCACCACCATCTACCCAATTATTCAGGCCAAAAATATGGGAATCCTTGAGTCCTCAATTTCCTTCACCCCAGATTTGTTCCCCACCCTACCCCAGCTATGTCGTTAGCAAGGCCTGTTGACTCTTCCTCCAGACAATATGCACTATCTGCCCACAGTCCGCTAATGTACTACTACCACCTCAGTCAGGCCACCATCATCTCTAGCTGGGCTTCTACTCCTCCTACCCGGTCCTCCTGCTCTCATTCTAACTTTCCAGCTCATTTTTCTGGGTTTTGTTTTTGTTTTTTTTTAAGAGAGAGAGAGTGCACAGGAGAGGGGGGGAGGGGCAGAGGGAGAGGGAGAGAGAGAATCTTAAGCAGGCTCCATGCCCAGCGTGGAGCCCCATGAGCGCTCCATCTCACAACCCTGAGATCTGAGCCAAAATCAAGTCAGATCCTTAACCAACCGAGCCACCCAGGTGTCCCCATTTTTTCCCTTGTTTTATAATAGATTCTCCACAGATGCCCAGAGTGATCTTTTTAAAGCATATGTTAGGCCATGTTAATTTCTTGCTTTAAACTCTCCAAAGTCTTCCTACCACACTTTATTTATTTTTTTTAAGATTTTATTTATTTATTTGAGAGAGAGCACATGAGAGTGGGGAGGGTCAGAGGGAGAAGCAGACTCCCTGCCGAGCAGGGAGCCTGATGCGGGACTCGATCCAGGGACTCCAGGATCATGACCTGAGCCGAAGGCAGTCGCTTAACCAACTGAGCCACCCAGGGGCCCCTCCTACCACACTTTAAAATCACACTCAGCTGAGCTTATGGAGCTGTATGTGATCTGGCCCCTGCTGTCTCCACCGTTGCCTCATTTCACACCGTTCATTACTCTTCCCCTGCGTTCTAGCCACACTGGCCTTACTTCTCTCTCACTCACCAAGCTGGTTCTTGCCTTGGAGCCTTTGCAGTTAGTTCCCTTTGCCTGGAATGCTTTGCTCCTTCCCTGACCCCTCGGTCTAAATGAAAGTAAATTAAGTAGTCACACTCTGTAGTATAAATATTTTAATGTCTTTAGTTTAATAGCACTTCTCAGAATATGAAATTTCTTTTCATTGTTTATAATTTGTCTCTTACCCCATTAAATAGTATTCCCACTAAAAAATATGAACTCCAGGAAGGCAGTGACCTGTTGTGCTTACTATTATGTCCTCAGCGTCTGGAATAGTGCCAGGCACATCTTAGATATTCAGTAGGTATTGAATGAATGGTGTTTGAATGAACTGTGACAAATGGTATGTATGCTTCCTTTAATAGCAGTATTGAAATGGTTCTTTTGATGCCATTAATATTATTTTGTTAATAGGATAACAGTGTTCTCTATTTCTCTCTTGTTTATGCTTTAGATATGAAGCCCCACAGATCGCCTTACGTTGTGGGATTATGCTGAGAGAATGTATTCGACATGAACCACTTGCCAAAACCATCCTCTTTTCTAATCAGTTCCGAGACTTCTTTAAGTATGTGGAGTTGTCAACATTTGATATTGCTTCAGATGCCTTTGCTACTTTTAAGGTAATTTTTTTTTTTTCTGAATCAGCTAGGTCATTTAGTTTTAGCATTTAGTTAAAGTCTGTTGGCCTCTGAGGAGGCAGTTTAATTTTAAAAAGCAGAAAAGGCTATTCCTTAGGCCTGAACGTAACCAACTATGATGCAAATCATAAGAGCATCAGTAATGCATTCTTTCAGGCCTGTTAGTTGGAAAAAACAACTCAAAATACTTGTCACAAACTCATACAGAATGAATTGCAATATATAAGTGAAAAAAGGAACATGTAGTAGTCTCTGCAAAGCATGCTTTCATTTATGTTAAAAACAAAGGGTATAAGGTGCATATGCACTGAATACCTCTGGAAGGTTATCAGGGAAGGAGGATCAGAGTTTACCTGCTGGGGGGGGGGGGAAGGAAGTGGGTAGTGAAGGGAGCTGGAGAATGACATCTTTGCATATGAAGGACATCACAGTACTTTCTCAGTGTAATTGTAAAGTCCCATCCAGTGAAACAAATTACTAATAAATGAATTGTGGTTTTTTCATAATCATCTATAGTCTTATAAACTTATTATCTACTCTGTTACTAAATAGGAAATGAATTTAATCTTAGTTTTATATTAAACATTTTTTAATTGTTGTAAAATAACATAAAATTACCATCTTAACCATTTTTTAGTGTACAGTTCAATAGTGTTAAATATATTCACACTGTTGTTCAACTAATAGGTGTTAAACAACAATGCTCCATTTCTCCCTTCCCCTCAGCCCCTGGCAACCACCATTCTACTTCCTGTTTCTGAGTTGGACCATCAAAAAGCTGTTCAGAAAGCATATTAGAAAATAATGTAGCTAATTTGCAAACTAAAATACTAGAACTTCTACCTCCAATGAATGATGTCACCTTAAAGGTTTCTGTCTTAGAAAATCATTTACTTATTCTTATGTTCCTGCCATTATTTAATATATTTTGAAACTGGTATCATTGTCTATGACATGTTATTTTTCAGTAATGGCCAAGCTTTATCCTTTGAGGGCAGATAAAAGTTTTGGAAACAGCGCAAAACTTTTGACATTCAGATTAGTGGGTAAAGTGGGTGATCGTGGTAGCTAGAACTATTTTTGGTTTTGGTAATAATAATGGTAATGATAATAAAAATGAATTTTAAAATGACTAAAATAGAGTCTGATTTTCTTCAGTGTATACCACATGGCTCTGAAGACAATTTTAGAAGAGGAATTCTGAAAATATTTTAAGCTGATGATGTAATGGCATCATTGACAAACAAGTCAATTACAAAATAGACAAGACTCGTTTAAGTGTATATATTCAGATTCATTTCTTTAACAGCATTTCAGCAATTTACTTGCTCCATTTATGTCATTCCAAATTTACTTCTACTTTTTTTAGGATAGAAATATATATTGTTACCTAATTGTAATCCATGCATGACTTTTTATTTTTTATATATTATCTTAAATACATACTTTAATAATATTGACATAGTCCATATACCAGTATTAGTAAATACTTTAATCTTATTACTTTATGTAAATGACTTCAAAGTTGCCTATGACCCGAATGAGAAATAGTTCCTTTTAGCAGCTCTCCAGAGGTCAAGAAAGGTGAAAGCGGTAGTTCATTATACTGAAAACCATGTATTATTTATAGCCTAGGGATTTACTCAGCCTGTTCTGAGAAGGTGCGCTGAATCCATTAGGAGATACATAGGCTCACATGGTGGCAGGAAGTGTGAGAGAGCGTCAGGGAGCAGAGACAAGAAACAGCAGGGACTGGGGAGAGCAGGAGGAAGGGGGACCTTGGGGGGAAGAAACTCTAGCAAAGGGAAGGGATGGGGCCTGTGGCAGTGCAGTGAGAGGGGCTTTCTGTGACCAAGAAGAGGGAGCACTGGTGAGTGGACCCCGCCCTAAAGATAGCCTGGTGAAGGGGTAGACAAGTCTGGGCAGCTGCTGCCTGCGACATAGTCTATCCTGACATTTCCACAATCTCTCTGGAAACGTCATGAAATGAGGAAAATTGAATTGATAAGAACTCATGTCACAATCCTGTTTGAGGAGGACAATTTACTGTGGCACTTTTGTTTTAACAAATGGGGGGTGGGGAGTGCAGGTTTGGAACCAGGCCTGAATTGCCTGATACAGGAGAGGAAAGGAGCCATAGTGCCATTGTTCCCTAAAAGCCTCAGCCAAGCCCAAAGTAAGTACGGAACCAATCTAGAATCTGGGTTCGAAGGGAGAGCGGTCACCAGCCTGCTGGGGTTTTCCACATGTCTCCCTCCAGTCCTGCCTGCCCCCTAGATTCTCCCTGACAAGATGGGCGGAGGAAGAGCTGAGCCTGCAAGTCTGGGATAGAAGGCAAAGGGCAAGGGAAAGAAGAAGGAAGAACGGGGACCTTAGGGGGGGATGAAGAAGACAAAGAGAAGAAGAGAAGAAGAGAACAGCAAAGAGTGAGGGGAAAGAAGAAAAGAGAGGGAGGAAAAGGCTGGGAACAGCAGTAAGGAGAGTTGCCTGGTGGGCGGAGGGAAGGGGAGCAAGGGCGACAAGCCGGGGTGTGTGCTCAGAGTGCTGTGTCACTCGCGGCCCGCTCCATTCCACGGGCCACTCAGTCTCCCCGGCAAAGCAGAGGCTGTACAGTGGCTGCACACGAACCCCGCCAGAGTCCATCTAGAGCACACGGCCAGAGCGGCCTTGATGCATCAAGTCTGAAGAATGACACTTAACACAAAAATGTTTCCATTTCTTTCTAGCGAACTGTCTGTGCCTAAACAGCTGAGGAGATGTTTTCTATTAATAGATAGCAGAGTCCCATTTTTTTCCCTTTTCTATCTGATGACTCTGCTGTCATGGAAACAAAGTTGGTTCTGTTTTTTAAAGACTGTAAGTAAAGCTTCACAAATAATTATAAACAAAGAAAAAACTCTAATGGAGGCAAAAAGCAAATAGAAACGAATATGTATTTTTCAAAATTTCCTCAAAGATTTTTCAACATTTAATAAAATAAACTATACTTGATAATAATGTCTTGCTATCATATGTTCAACCCAATTTAATTTGCAGCACAATATTAAATATCAAAAGTAAATTGATGTTAATTTATACCTCAGCATATTTTCCATCAAACTTAAGTCTCTGAAAATCTAAATTGAAATCTAAATCTAAATAAACTCATAAAAAGTTTTCTAGTATGCTAAAAAAAAAAAGTGGGGGGTCACCTGGGTGGCTCAGTCGTTAAGCGTCAGCCTTTGGCTCAGTTCATGATCCCAGGGTCCTGGGATCGAGCCCTGAATTGGGATCCCTGCTCAGCGGGGAGCCTTCTTCTCCCTCTCCCATTCCCCCTACT
Source organism: Halichoerus grypus (assembly GCF_964656455.1). Taxonomy (NCBI): domain Eukaryota; kingdom Metazoa; phylum Chordata; class Mammalia; order Carnivora; family Phocidae; genus Halichoerus; species Halichoerus grypus. Next base: position 58,488,265 of record NC_135715.1, on the reverse strand, counting down.
TATGTTCCTGCTCTCGCTATCTCTCTTTCTCTCTGTCAAATAAATAAATAAATAAAATCTTTAAAAAAAAAAAAAAGCATCCAACTCTTGATTTCAGCTCAGGTCATGATCTCCAGATCCTGAGATCTTGAGCTCCGCATCAGGCTCCGTGCTCAGAGTCTACTTATTATTCTCTCTCCCTCTCCCTCTGCCCTTCCCCCATGCTCACTTTCTCTCTCTCTCTCCCCCCAAATAAATCTTTGGAAAAAAAAGTTTTCCAGTATGCCAACAATATTGGAAATGCCAATTTCTATATTTTTCCAAAATGCTGTGGTTAATACAATAGAACAGTGACCATAAATCACTGTTTCTTTTTAAGTAGATGGCTTCGAGGGGTTTTAGTTGTTTGATTGGCTTGGTTTTAGTTTGATTTTCGTTTGGTTTTGTCTTTTGTTTTTAACCTCTTAGACTAGCCTTTTGTTTTGAACTCCAAGATGGCTGTTGCCCAGTTTATTCATTAATGTTTTAACATTGTTTATATTTTTTGTCACAGTGTTGTCTACAAATTGTCCTTTCCCAAAAAGCATTCCTGACAATCAGAATTTTTTTCATCCCTCCTTCCAAGAATTGACATGATAGGAGGGGTTTGAGTTTCAACTCCTTCTGCCACCTAACTGGCTCTGTGTCCTTGAGCAGGTAGTTAACCTTGGAGTTTCGTTTTCCTCATCTGTGAGATGAAGAACATAATCCCTGCTTTGCAGAGTTGTGAAGATTAGAAATAGCATGTGTAAAGCGCTCTGCACGCTCCGCGACACAGAGTAAATCCTCCATGAATGGCAGCTGCTCTTTGGCCCATCTACTGTCACATCCCTGCCATTGAGTGTGTCTCTGTCACTCCGCCCTGGGTCTCCCAAGGTGTGCAGAAGTCACTCACTTAGCAATATCACATTTTTTTTTAGCATGATACATACACTATGCAAAACTTAGTCTTGTCAAAACAGAATTGTGGGGAGGTGCAATGAAAGAGTACACTGTTTCAAATAATTTTTAAAATTTTAAATTTTTTAAAATTTGAACTTTATTTTTCTTTGCAACTTTCTGCTTTTTCCTTTTTGGGTAGGATTTTAGCTAATTTTTTCCACTCTTATATGATCTATAATGATGCAGCAATTATATTTGTCTTTGTACTATGTGTGTATATATATGCGTGGGTGTATGTGTATATATATGGTCAATTCCTCCAGCTTTGTACATGCATCTACTACGTACAGAAATTTGAGGGTATAGCTATGAATATATACACATGAGTGTGAGTGTGTATGTGTGTGAGAGAGAGAAAGAGAGAGAGAATCATTTATTGGCTGCACCCACCATCTACACATGCTGGAGGAATTCTACCCCATCATATTTTATTTTTCTATTATTGGGTATGTAAGTTATTTCAAGTTTTTTCCCTTGGAATTTGGCAGAGGTGCTACTAACAGGACTCCCTCCCAATTCCTCTTTCTTTGGAGTAGCACTAATGTATAATGAATGGAAACCTTCCCAGGCAGCCCTCATCTGCATGGTGCTCCGTCGGCTGCCTCCATCACTGTGTGCGCAGGCCTGGGGCCATGAGAGGGCACGGTCCCCATACTCACGCCTGCTGACTGTTGTAACAGGTGGAGCCAAGGTCTGCTGCAGCCTTTAGAAAAAACTCTTTCTAACTAGGGTCAGCTCAGAAAAATCACTGATCCTGCTCAGGACATTAGGGAAGGGGGTGTCTGAAAACTACACACCGCAAAGAATACTGTGGAACTACCTTATTCTTTTTTGGGGGGGGTCCCCTGAGAGAGGAGCTAGTTTGAATTTTGACCTCAGACAGACCAGGAATGAATTCCTATAGAGGGTTTTCCCATTTTAAAATTCCAGTTCCAGAATACTGGATGTTCTACTGGGAAAAAAAAAGTACCAGTTTCCACTAATAGGCGCAGTGGTCAATCAAGATGTGATGATAAGTAATGAAATGATATCATTGTTCTTGAACTTGAAAATTAATAGCGCAAGAATGCATTCAATATTTTACTTAGTAAAATAGAAATAGGTGAGTTTTGCCATTGCTGCTGCCTTCTTGTTCTCTGTGAATTTATGTTGTGGATCTTCTGTATGCTTTTAGGAAGTTTTAATTAAATGTGTATTAAAGTATAAGAACTTATTTTGGAAAACTTTAAAATTCTTGTTATGTTTTTAATGAAATTCTACATTCTACCCAGAGTATTTAGCCTCTAAGCGTATAAAAGGGATTAGGTGAGGCTTGTTTTCTTTCAACAGTAAGGTGAATTAAGGATATAATTTAGGTGTGAGCTGAAGACAGTCAAATGTTCCTTTATGCTTTTGTTCAGTTTTCTGAGAGTCATGCCTGTAATAAGATCCGTCTACTTGTCTTTAGCTCTGAAAGGGTGCACTGTATGAGTCAGTCACTGCACACCACCACACAGTCCATTAACCTGCAAGCAGGATGAGCCTGCGATGGCTCAGTTAAGTGTCATTTTTGAGCTTCCCAGCGTTCTAGGCATCTCTGTTTTAAACTGGCACCTCTATTTTAAATGCGGTTAAGTAAAAAAACTAAAGGTTGAAATCCCTAAAAATCTTTTTTTTTTTTTAAAGATTTTATTTATTTGACAGAGAGAGACACAGTGAGAGAGAGAACACAAGCAGGGGGAGTGGGAGAGGGAGAAGCAGGCTTCCCGCTGACCAGGGAGCCCGATGCGGGGCTCCATCCCAGGATGCTGGGACCATGACCCAAGCCGAAGGCAGACGCTCAACGACTGAGCCACCCAGGCGCCCCCCCTAAAAATCTTTTAAGTTAACTTATGAGATACGGTTTTAAGCCATTAGGCATTCTTTAAAAAAAAAAAAAAGAAAAGAAAAATAGGGGTGCCTGGGTGGCTCAGTCATTAAGCATCTGCCTTCAGCTCAGGTCATGATTCCAGGGTCCTGGGATCAAGCCCCGAGTTGGGCTCCCTGCCCCGCGGGAAGCCTGCTTCTCCCTCTCCTACGCCCCCCTGCTTGTGTTCCCTCTCTCGTTGTGTCTCTCTCTGTCAAATAAATAAATAAAATCTTAAAAAAAAAAGAAAAATAGCTACTTATGACATTTCAAATAGATCATAAACTTTATTTGGATATTTATTAGGTCATAATCACAATGTAGTCATGGCTTGAAGAAATATACTGTAAACCCCATCTCTTAGGCGCTATTTGTTTCACTAGTTAAATTATTCCTATCATAAATTTAACAATGATATGAATTAAAACTTTTTGTTGTTGACATGAAACAAGCTTGTATTTCACATCTTAAACTAAGAATGGAAATAATTTTGTGGATGTAAAGAAAATATTCTTCAGAAACTTTTATGTTTCAATGAATGGACTTATAAAATTCTTAGAAAAGCCAGATTTATAAAATTTATCAGCTATAATAATTTTATTTCACTTAACTGTTCTTTTTCTAGGACTTACTAACCAGACATAAAGTGTTGGTCGCAGACTTCTTAGAACAAAATTATGACACTGTAAGTAGAAGTCCTTTTTAAGATTTTACCTCATTTCCTCTTCCCCCCACTTAGATCTGTGGACACTTGCTCCTATTTATGATTCACAACAGACACCAACCATGTCTACCATGCACCCAGTTTGTCCATTTACCTGGAAGCCAAGTCATCAGGAAACTTTGTGGAAAATTGAGGATGGCAGGAGATTAGGGCTTTCTCATTTTTCACACCTGTTTCTGTTGTTGTATCCAGAGCTCCAGAAAATGACTGGCACCTGCTTACTTTGATCCTGATTTAAGAGCATCCATATTGCCCTTAAGAGGCAGTAGGTAACCAGAGAAGGGCACTCCACCCTCACTAAAAGAAATCATTTTACTTGCTTGATAATTAGTTTTACTTACTTGTAGAAATGCCAAAATATTTGTCTTCCAAGTCCCTTCTCAAATGGTGAATCTAACCCATCCTTTTGAGATTCCACTGAACCGTGACTCTTCTAGGAAGCTTTCCCTAATCCCACCCATCCACATACATGCATGCATGCTCCCTCCCCACTCTGGCTGCCGCCATTTTCCACATTGTATTATGGTGCGTCTGTACCTTCCTGGCTGGTTCTTGAGCTCCCTGAGAGGCAGGAACCTGATCAGAAACTGTAGATGCTAGATGGAATGTTAAAGACTCATTAGATGTCCATTTATAATAAGTGAAAATAAGAGAGCTAAGATAGTTTATGACAAAACCCACGGCATCAGCTACTAATTTTTTCTGTAGAATGAGTGATGTAAATGTGTTGTGCAGGAATGCTTTGCATTCAGGAAAGAGTACACAATAATTTGTAAGATGGTAAACTCTTCTCTTTGATCCCTTATTTACCTGATTTTGTCTTTGTACCTATAGTCACGTCTTGTGTAATTTGGTAGCTTCACAGACACTGAGCCTGCTGCACTGACCTGAACACCAGCTCCGAGACCTCATGCTCCCTCAGACATTTCATACTTTCTGAGTTTCATATTTCTTTAGCAGTAAACTATGAAATGGGAGCATGTGAAACTGGTGTCCTGGGGAGTCAGGCATACCTTATACATGTATTTGAAGTTTCTGGTTACATATGATTTCACTCATGTGGAATTTAAGAAACAAACGAGCAAAGGAAAAAGAAGAGAGAGAGAGAAACCAAGAAACAAACTCTTAACTATAGAGAACACACTGATGGTTACCAGAGGGGAGGTAGGTGAGGGGGGATGGGGGCATAGGTGATGGGGATTGAGGGTGCACTTGTCATTATGAGCACCAGGTGATGTATGGAAGTGTTGAATCATTATATTATACACCTGAAACTAATATAACACGGTATGTTAACTATACTGGAATTAAAATTTTACAAAACTTACCACAAAATTTGATAAATTTCATGTCCCACAAGATCCTGTCAGAATAAACAGTAAGTCCTTCATATAATTATTATGACTTTAATGTGCGCTACCTGGTTTTGTTTTTACTTTTCACTTTCTTAATTCCTTGTCGGAAGTTATCCTCTGTGTGCACTGCTTGCCCTTATCACATCCGTGCACACACACCTCACACTTGGCCCTCTGAGGACCCAGGACTGTTTTCCTCCCCCCTTAGCCCCTGGACTCTCCTGCCTTCAGTTCTCCGTTGGGCTCGCTCCTCCCACCTCCGTCGTCTCTGAGGCGTGTCCTTGCGTGGTAGGAGGTGGACACTTAGCTTCCCCAGCGTCTGGCACTCTGTGAAACTGAAGGTCCCAGGCAATGGTTGACAGCCACAGTGGGAAACAGGAGCCCCAAACACCAGCATCCCCCAGCTTTTGGGGAGTGTGGAAGTCCTCCAGAGAGACCAGCTGGGATTAGCATGGCCATTTTGTGGCAAAAGTTGCCCCATTCCTCTACCTATCCACACTATGAACTTGACAGTTTGATTCTTCATGGGGTATCATGTGAAGCCCTAAGTGTGTTGAATCTTTTCCTAAATTATTCATGCACTAATAGCTACCAGCTACCAACTTCTCTAAAATGGCATGAAAGGTGTTATTTTGCTACTCAGTTAATAGATGAGTTAATAGATGTTCAAAAGAGTGTATTGAGAAGACTCAAATACTCCATTTTTCTACTCAATTTTTAATTTGCAGAACTAAAATAAAATGGACAAGTACATCTGTTGTATCACTTGACCTTCCTACCCCCCAGTGTCTTTATGTGTAAATGAGGATGATGAAATGGGGGAAAGCTCCCTGTGGACAGTGTGATCAGCATAGAGTTATTACGCACAGAGAGAGATGCAAAGCACAGCAGCTGGGCTGCACTGGCCTGGTGGGTTGGGGATTTACTTTTGAAGCAAGAGAGCAAGCATACCTAATGCAGAGAAACCACTGCTGGTTTTACACTCTAATATTTATTTTCTTTTCATTAGATTTTTGAAGACTATGAGAAATTGCTTCAGTCTGAGAATTATGTGACTAAGAGACAATCTTTAAAGGTAATATCAAATTACAGGGCGCCTGGGTGGCTCAGATGGTTAAGCGTCTGCCTTCAGCTCAGGTCATGATCCCGGGGTCCTGGGATCGAGCCCCGCGTTGGGCTCCCTGCTCAGCAGGGAGCCTGCTTCTCCCTCTGCCTCTACCTCTCTCTCTGTCTCTCATGAATAAATAAATGGAATCCTAAAAAAAATAAAGTAAAGGTAATATCAAATTTCTTTAAGAGTCCCAGTTGATATCATACTAGTAAATGATGGCTCTGAGTGAACAAGTACATAGAGAAAAATTAAGGTGTCCCTTTTTTTGTAACTTGGGAAATATGTTTCATGTTATGACTGTATTTTGTAGCAAAACAATGTAAGTGTCCTGCCTCAAAGACTTTCTGGAAGTAACAATATAAATAATACGTACATGATAAAGTAGAATTTAGTATATTTCAGCTCCGAAAGAAAATCAAGCTTAAGTTAATTTAAATACAACCACGGTTCTCCCCTAGGGTGTATTTTGTGGAGATGAAAAGAAATCACTCTTAGCTTGAAATTAAGATCTGAATCACTGTTTATAAGAATCAGCAAGGTCCGGGACGCCTGGGTGGCTCAGTCGGTTAAGCGGCTGCCTTCGGCCCGGGTCGTGATCCCAGGGTCCTGGGATCGAGTCCCACATCAGGCTCCTTGCTCGACAGGGAGCCTGCTTCTCCCTCTCTCTCCCTCTGCTTGTGCTTTCTCCGTCAAATAAATAAAATCTTTAAAAAAAAAAAAAAAAAAAAGAATCAGCAAGGTCCTCCTGTAGTTCTCTTCCAGTGTATCTGAAACAGGAAAACATGACCCTATTTCTCTTATACATCTCTCTGTAAACTAGACTTTGTGGGCTATTTTGCAGAGAAGGGGAGAGGAAAAGGTTATGTGACGGGGCTCACCCCCATCTGAGCACTTACCCCCAGATTTGTAACATATTTTTCTAAAGAATTTTTTCTTTTTTTGCATTTCTGGGTTCCATATTCTGAGCATTCATGTTAGTGTTCTACTGCAGGTCATTTTTAATTCCTCCACCATTTAACATGACATGTTCAAATTGTATTTCCAGCGAAGATTCTGAAATATGAAAATAGTCACTCTTTAAGAGTTAAAAGAATAATCTTTAATAATCTTTAATAAATTTGGATACTTGATCATGGACCCAAAACTGTGCTTCTCTAAAAATGCTAGTATTACACTGAAACAGACTCTGGAAAGAGGTTAAAAGATGATATCACCAGCTGGAAAAGAAAATAAAGTCAGTGCTCAATTATCTGCAAATAGTTTAATTGGACCAATTATTGGGGGTGGTGAGGAGGGTAATAGGGCATTCCATTTGGTCAACAAATATTTATGTGCTCCTATTCCTAACATTACGGTGACAGCCAAGAACAAAATGAAGTGGCACCTGAATGGACCTTACATTCTGTTGGAGGAGAACAGACAATAGATAAAGAAAAAGATAAATATATAATTTTCAGGTGATTTTAGAACAGTTAAGGAGGGCACAGGGACAGGAAGTGATGACAGGGGTGGTAGGGGTGTCTGTGTGTAACCAAGTGGCATTTGCTCTTGGAGATTATATCACCTATGAAATGCCTGTGGAAGTTCGCTCTCCCCCAGCCCAGGCAGCCCAGCAGAGTAGGGCCACATAGTCAGTGAGTAGCCTCCCCTCCTTCAGTGAAAATGTGCCTGGAGGCGCCTGGGTGGCATAGTCGGTTGAGCGTCCCACTCTTGGTTTCGGCTCAGGTCGTGATCTGGGGGTCCTGAGATCAAGCCCCACATAGGGCTCCGCACTCAGCACAGAGTCTGCTTGGGACTCTCCCTCTCCTTCTGCCCCCTTCCCCTGCCCCAGCCTCAAATAAATAAATTAATTTTCTAAAAAAGTGCCTGGAAGCAGCCATTTGGTCAAGAGGAGGTAGGACTGGTCCTATGGGAGTGGGACGTCAGTTAGAGCTGCATCTCTACCCTTCAGATCCCATTCAGATATTCCAAAGAAAGTTACTGGCAGATAATAATCGGCTGGCTTTGTCAGGCACTTTATATGATGTTTGGGCTTACTAAACATCACTTGTATTATTTTTACATGTTGGGATAGTGACATTCATAGAACAATGTGTTTGTTTCTAAATATTGAATACACTTTTAAGTGAAATGATAAACTAAGTGTATTTTGTATGACATTTTTGTCAGTTCACTTTACCTGTGATTTTGCCTTAGCCAGGACCCGCCTGCCCCTGAATTTGTGCCCTTGCTGCTCCAGCATTACCCATTGTTGCGGGGGTCAGTGTGCTATTTTCAGTCAGTCATTCAGCACTCTTTATTGAGTTTCCCCTTGTGTGGAAACCCACATGAGGTGATCCATATAGAAAATATACCTTGGGTTCACTGTTCTTACTGCTGGAGCCTGGATTGATGAGATCAAGCTTCAGACAAAGGCAGGTGACATGCTGCCGTGCTCGCCCACATCCAGAAAGCTTGTTAAAGCATTTGAAAATAAGGCCGCATCCTGTTGCCACAGCTGTGTACCTAAAGAATAGAATTCCTTATTTGTAAAGGGTTCCACAAGCACAGCCCAAAACAGGGGAGCTGGTCTGTATTATAAGAGATCATCGCCCTCGGTGGGAAGGAGAAATTGAACAGTAAACAGAGCTGACAATGCTCCGAGACACCAGTGTATAAGAAATCTCTCATACATTTTCTAAATCCTTCCTCTTTTTAGTGGGAATTCATAAGATCCTGAACCAAAGTAGCAACATTGGTATAAACTAAGGTGATTGAACTAAATTGGGATCAAGAAAGCTGAGAGTCACAGACTTTAGAATTTACCCTTGTACCGTTTTCAGCAGTGACAGGAATTGGTGATAGAAATTTTTCTGCAATCGACTGTCTCTAGGGCTTTAGGTAAAGTTATAAAGCTAACAGTTGTTCCCCTAAACGGCTCCCTTCTGGGCCTCCTTCCTGCTTTTTCCTTCTTGTTACCCTGTCATCCCTTCCTACTCATGTGCCCATTGCCCTCATTCTGTTCTCAAGATGTCGTCAACCCCACCTTGTCCTGCTCCCTAGCAGGATGCATTTACATTGGATATAGAAGCCTGTTAATTCAGCGCATGTGTGATTGGTACAGTATGTAATAGAAATTTGGTGGGGAGCATAGGGGAGTGAGAAGGTTCATTCTTCACTGCTGTCTGCTGCCACCTGGCTCTCCACTATCAAGCCCCCTTTTCACATGGCTCTGGGGCCAGACACCTCTGCACTGTTCCCAGCAGCACAGGCAAGGAGCAACCGAGTCGGGATGTGGTATTGAAACTCTCCCTTGCCTACTTGATTGTGCTTCCTCCTTATTTACAGATGCCCAAGCCCACTCAGAAGGCCTCTTTCCTGTTCTTTATTAATCCACCCAGACATACTATGTTGGCTGCTACTCTTGCCTAAAATCTTTTATAGTGGCGTGTCTCACAAATATTTTATTTGCACTATGGTAAAACTGAGCACTGGTTGGACACTGAAGAAAACCAGTAAAAGACAGATAAAGCATATCCAAGAATGCAGAAATTGTTAAAATGAGTACTAAAGATTTGCCTTTTTTGAATGCTAGATTATAGGCAGAGACATCACTAAAATAGTCTAATTTCACCGTATTCAAGGAGAGAGCTGTGTATCCTTATCTTTAATAGAAAAATGTTGTTTTGGAGAGCTCTGCTGGTGCACTGTTGGTTTTTCCTTTTGAGAATTAGGTCTGTGGTAGCAATATGTTCTGTTTTGACACAGCCATGTTTATATCTCCGAATTCTGTACTATTTTGTACATATATGTTTCATCATTTCAGAAAATACTTACAGTACAATATGTAAGAGAAATTTGGTGGGGAGCAAACTTACATACTTACAGTATTCTGTAAGTGATAAACTGTCTTAAAGCTAGGCAATTTTCTGACTCCGAAGTACTGGCTGCCATCTTTTGGTAATCATATTCTAAATTTTTCTGAACTCCTTGAGGTGCTTAGATTCCTGGTGTCAATAAAAAATAATTAACAGAGAAATTCCTTCCCCTCACATGACGGAGCTTTGGAATTTATTTCTTATCTTCTTCAGAGCCATTTAATTACTAGCAAGAAAGATTATAATTCAAAAGAAGCTTGGCAGAATTTTGGGGGTTGTTTTTGGCTCTGGTCAATTTCATTAAAACCCTAAGTTTTAAAAAAAACTCATCATTTCTACTTGCTGTGCTTGGCTTTACTCTATATTGAAGCCTATAAAATCTAATACAGAGAACTAAAAACAATTTTTTTCCATTTTATCATGTTAAATGCTTTGTATTATGATGAAGTGCAGCATTTTGTCATTGTCAGTATTAATTAAAATAGATTAACATTTAATGGCTAAAAGAGTCAGTGCTGTTGGTCAAATGATTTAACACGATTGTTTCAGAAAAGTAGTGAAATTATATTAGCAGAGGATCGAATGGATAAAATTTATATGTAGGCATCCCCCCGTAATAAAAATTAAAGTGACTTAATCTGAATTTAACTTATAAATGTCACTTCAGCAAATTCTTGAGTGTGTGTGTGTGCGTGCAAATTTTAAGGGTAAATTTTTTTAATGAAATTTGTTGAAAGACCTTTTAATATGTGTATGTGTGTACTATATGTATTTGTATATACATGATATGTATTATATAATGATTTTTATGTTTTATATAAATATATCTTTATATCAATATAGAATCTGTAGATATAGATACAGATCTATATCTGTAATGAGGCATATCTGTATCTATATATGCCCATGTATATCTTAAGTGGGTATGTCTTATATACATAGACATATATATATATCTTGTCAGCTTTACAACCAAAAGTGGTTGGGTTTTTTTGAGAGTCCGGGAGTCCTCCCGCTGACATGTAAACATGTAGGAAGATAGCACACTGTCTCCCCGTCATCGGGGAAGTTAACCTCAGTGCTTCTCTCCGAGCTGTAACCATTTGCTTGTCAGAGCCATGAGTTTTATTATCCTCTTTATTAGCTGAATAAAGGCAGTTAGCTAAAACAAGTAGTTTCCTTAGTGGCCAGGTGGGTTCAGAGTGAACTGTGAAGGGTGCATAGGGAAAGGCGCCGTCAGGTCCTCTTACAGGGAATGCATTGCCTTTCATCTTGAGAAGACACGTATGCAATGGATCGTAGCTGCATGGCTGTATAAACCCCGTGGAATTTTATCTGTCTTCCTAATATCTTTTTCACAGATTACCTATAATATTGTGCTGTGGATACACTTATTCAATAATCGAACTGCTTGCTTTCTTTTCCGCATTTTGTGGACTTTATTTCCCCAGCAGCATCCACACACATCACACAGTTAAGTTGTAAAGGGGACAAACGCAAGCAAGATTTGATACATGCCCACATGGAGTTTATGTTCTAAAAAGGCAAGTAAATCTGTACTGCGAGGCAAAGTGAGTACAGCTGGGGAGAAACAGAGCACAGAGCAGCAGGTAGAATGGTGCTTCCCCAGGGCCTGGGAGGCAGGGGGATGGAAGGTGTTGGTCAGGGGGTACACACTTTCAGTTATGAGCAGACTAAGTCCTGAGGATCCGATGTATATAGCCTGGTGACTATAGTTAACAGTACTGTGCTGAGTACTTGAAATTTGCTGAGAGTAGATCTTAAGCACTCTCATCACACACCAAACCAAAGGGTAACTGTGAGGTGATGGATGTGTTAATTAACTTGATCGCGGTGAATGTTTCATAATGTAAATATATTTCAAATCATCATGATGTGCACTTCAAATATAGGCCATTCTGTCAATTATGTCTAAATAAAGCTGGGGGAAACATTGGGAGCAAGGAGAGTGAAGCCGCAGAGGCAGAACAATGAGGAGTAAGTGGGGCTCCAAGGAAAGGAAGCAGAAGCGACTCCAGAGCACAGAAGCCTTTGAATGCCATCCTCAGGAGTTTAATTTTCTCCCCTTCATCCATGGGCATCCAGGGATTCGTTTGTTTATTCATGCAGTCTCTCAGTGGAATTAGTAGCATGAATAGGGCTGATCTTCAGGAAGGTGCATTTGGCACAAGGAGCAGGCTGGATTGAATTGGGTCTAGCCTGAAGAAGGGACCATTCTGCCCGCTGCCACCAGAGCCCAGGCAAGACATCGTGAGGGCTGGAAAGAGGATAGAGGCAGTAAAAGTGGAACGAAGAATGTTGGAGACATTTCCAAACAGAAAATTGGCAGACCTTGGATGTAGATTTGATGGGAGTGGCAAGGGAAAGAAGGAGCCAAGGAAGATTTCAACTCTTCTGAGGAGCCTGGCTGGCGTGGTGTCATTAACAAAGAGGAAAAGGAACTGGTTTCAGAGACACCAGTGTGATTGGCCAGCAAAGTGGTCCACTGGGGCCACCAGGTGGGCAGTTAGAAACGTTGGTATAGAGCTCGGGAAAGAAACTGAGACTCCAAATGTAGGTTTGGGAGACATCTTCCTAGATGTTACAGTTGAAGCCATGGGCATAGATGAGACTGGAGAGAGAAAAAAGATCAGAGATTCACATATACCACTTGGAAAATTCCTACATGTGTAGAGCAAAAGTAGAGCAAAAGGAAGGGGAGCAGTAACACAGGAGCAAAGGAACAAGCTGCAAGAGATAAGAAACCAGAAGAATGCAGTCGCCTTGAAACCAAAAGCAAAGAAGAAGTTTCCAGAAGAGTGTTCAGTTAGCTTTAGATGCTGGAGAGATTAAGGAAAATGAAGATGAACAGTTTACATGACTATTGTCCCATGTTTGAGACTAACCAGAACATCCAACAGTGGTCATCATGTCTTATGCTTAACAACCATTATTTTTGTGCACTAAACTAACTTTAAGGTATGTAGTTCTTATTTGTTAAATAGACACAAGATGCATCAAAGGCAAGGTGGTTGTTTACTGGCAGCCAGACACACACAAACACACACTCACACACTCACAGCACACGCCACTACATGCACACCTCTGGGGTTCTGTGGCTGGACCGTATTGTGATAGACAGCCAGCCCATAGTTCCGTGTGCTTTCTCCTCCCATCCAGGATTTCTGTAACCATCAGTACAATGAGGCATCCAGAAAAAGTCTGGTGAATAGGAGAATTCGAAAACTAAGTAGATTATATATAAAACTATGTGAAGGGTACATTTCAGCTGCCTGGTTGCTGAAGTTTTAGGAATTCCTACTCCTATATGACAATAAAAGTTTATGAGGTAAAGAACGGTCAACTGTGCTGCTAGTGGGCCTTCAACTATTCTCACTTTGAGTATTTTTATTTTGTTTTGAAGTGTCTTGGTCTGTTTGTGCTGCTATAACAAAAATGCCCCAGACCGGGTGGCCTAAGCAACATTTGTTTCTCATAGTTTTGGAGGCTGGGCAGTCCAAGATCAAGGTGCCAGCAGAGAGCTCTCTGGGGTTTCTTTGATAAGAGCAGCTGTCCCATTCCTGCAATCCTACCTTCCCAATGGTCCTACCTCCTAATACTTCACATTTGAGGTTAGGATTTCCACATGTAGATTTTAGGGAGGCACAGACCTGTAGTTCATAACATGGAATACTGCTGCATTTGGGGGGAGCTATTAATTTGTCACCAGAAAATGTTTTGTTTTACTCTTTTATAAAAACTTGCTGTACATATTAAACTTAATATGGATGCAGGGTCAGTGATTCTCCTCATCACCTCCTCCCCGGGCTATCTAGCTGGTTTTGTAATAAAAGTTAGGGGATGGGGAGGGTATGTGCTATGGTGAGCACTGTGAATTGTGTAAGACTGATGAATCACAGACCTGTACCTCTGAAACAAATAATACATTATGTTTGAAAAAAAAAAAGAAGAAGAAGATAGCAGGAAGGGAAAAATGAAGGGGGGGGAATCGGAGGGGGAGACGAACCATGAGAGACTATGGACTCTGAGAAACAAACTGAGGGTTCTAGAGGGGAGGGGGGTGGGGGGATGGGTTAGCCTGGTGATGGGTATTAAAGAGGGCACATACTGAATGGAGCACTGGGTGTTATACGCAAACAATGAATCATGGAACACTACATCCAAAACTAATGATGTAATGTGTGGTGATTAACGTAACATAATAAAATAAAATTAAAAAAAAAAGTTAGGGGGAAGGTAACACTCACTTGGCATAACCTATTTTCCCAGTAAGCTACTGGAGTACATTTATTCAAGGAAGGGAGGTATAACTGTAGAGTCAATTTTTTATTCTTATTCTACCATAACGCCTAAGAAACAATGCAGTACTGGGAAGCAAGATTAAAGTGAGTGATGAAAATAATAAATTCGTTTCTGGCTAGCTCTGGGTGAGAGCTACAAAGAGAGCTTTTTTAAGCTGCAGCAACGACTGGCTTTAAAAAAAAAAAAGATTCAGAAATGTATTAATCACCGACTTTAGCAAAACTGTGTGAAAAGCTTAAAATAACAATAATAACTACTCCTTTCATGCCTGTGCTAAACATAAGATGCACTTAAGGACTCTTGATTTTTTTTCACATCAGCATTCCTAACCACATTTATAGTTTGTTTTTCAGGGAGAAGTGCAATATATTTTGAATCAGATGACTCTCAGATAGATTATCTCTCTGATTTGGGTTTTTGTTTTTTTGTTTTTTGTTTTTGTAGCTCCTGGGTGAACTGATCCTGGACCGACACAACTTTGCCATTATGACAAAGTACATCAGCAAGCCAGAGAACCTCAAACTGATGATGAACCTCCTTCGGGATAAAAGTCCCAACATTCAGTTTGAAGCCTTCCATGTCTTTAAGGTAAAGTGCAACAGAAGTAATATGGGCATTTGTTTTTCACTTTCCAATGGCAAACTCCCTGCTGTTTACTCTCCTTTATACTTGAGAGAAAATGAAATAGGCAGTCTTTCCGTTTTGCATGACTTGGATGAAATTTTAGAGGTATTTTAATGAATGCCCATTTGTTTCTAATCCCTATCTCTAAATATTTTCATTTTTTTCCACTGAGAAAATAGGTGGATACTGTTTCCCAAAAGTTACTACAATAATCAGCGATAGAGCCAGAATCCAAATCCCGACTGTCGGAATTTGAATGCTTTGCTTTCTGCCTTAAGTGTTTCTTTGAGCCTTAAATGAAGCACTGAAGAAATACTGGGGTACTGCTCACTTTTATTACTTGTTAGAAATATTTCTTAAATGCATTTTGCTATAAATGGAAACTAGCTCCCCGTAACACTGGGCTCTTTCTCATATTTTTTTCTTTGATGTAAGAGTAACAAAATCACCTCCTAGTAACTTTAGACAGTATATCTTTTTAAGCAGGGTAGGAGAAATCATCTGTAATCCCTACTTCTAACCAAACTGTTGTAAAGATTTTAGTAAATTTTATTTTCCCGTGCACATATTTGAAGGTTTTTTTCTGCAGCTGTATTCACATGGTACACAAAATTGATATCTTAATTTTATCACTTAATGCTTTGCCAGAAGTGAACACTAATTCATTGTTGTTATATATGGATTTTAGAGCCAGGAATTTTATTGGCATAGTTCATCATTGGGTTTGTTTACTCTAGTTTACTTAAACACTTCTCTGTTTTTTATATTTAGGTTATTTCCATTTTTTCCTACTGTGAGGAATGCTGCTATGAGCATTTTCTATATCCAGCTAGGTTTTGTTTTTTTTTTTCCCCCATATTTAGGGTTATTTTCTTAGGATAGATATCTGGAATAGAATTAAGAGTCAGGAGAGTTCCAAGCTTTTGGGGGGTCTTTATAATGTCTGTTGAGTGACTGAGTTTATAAATCTGTAAATGGGAGAGACATGGCAGTTTATAAGGTATGTAATTGTTGCTTTGAGAGGTTAATAAAAACAAAAAAATTTAGTCCATCTTTCAGCCACCAGGTCTTTATTGTCCAAAGAGCCACTAGAGCAATTCAAATACCAAACTAATTTATAAATTCCATTCAGTGATGTTCAAAATCCCAACAGGACTTCTCCTGGAACTTGACAAGCTGATTCTAAAATTTCTGTGGTAGAACAATGGCCTAAAATTAGCTGTGGCCACAAAACATAATTGAAAGTATTTAGTTAACTACATCAAAATTTAGAACTTCTGTTCGAAAAGATCGAATAAGCAAAGTGAAAAGACAGGATAGAATGTGATACATATAACTGACAAATCATTTAGAGAAAGAATTCAATAGAAAAATGGGCAAAGGATACAAGTTGGTCATTTACAGATGAGGGAACCTGACTGGTCAATAAATAGGTGAACATGATCATCTTACTAGGTAACATTGGAAATGGCCATGAAATATCAATGAAGTATCATTTTACATTCTTCATAACAGTAAAATGTTTAAGTCTGACAAATCAAACATTGGTAAGGCTGGAGGGCAATGGAAGCTGTCTATACACTGTAAGTTGATACAACCACTTTTGAAGAGCAATTTAGTGAAATAAAGAACTGAATGTACACATATCCTTCAATCATGAAATCTCATTTCTCAGCAATTTTTTTTTTTAAGTAGGCTCCACACCCAGCATGGAGCCCAATGCAGGGCTTGAACTCGTGACCCTGAGATAAAGACCTGAGCTGAGGGGTGCCTGGGTGGTTTAGTTGTTAAGCGTCTGTCTTCAGCTCAGGTCATGATCCCAGGGTCCTGGGATCCAGCCCCGCATAGGGCTCCCTGCTCAGCGGGAGGCCTGCTTCTCCCTCTTCCACTCCCCCTGCTTGTGTTCCCTCTCTCACTGTGTCTCTCTCTGTCAAATAAATAAATAAAATCTTCAAAGAAAAAAAAAGACCTGAGCTGAGATCAAGAGTTGGACCCTTAACCGACTGAACCATCCAGGCGTGCCCTCAGTGTTTAGAGACACTCTTGTACATGTGCATAAGGAATCATGTACAAAAATGTTTATCACAACATTGTTAAGAATGGTGTAAAATGAGAAAAAAACACAAATGGGCATCAACAGGAGATGGGGAAAATAAATTGTGTTATATTCGTACAGTAGCATACAGTAATGGGTTAAAATTAATTGGGTTATATAGATCAGTGTGGGTAAATCCCAAACATTGAGTGGAATAAACAAACGTTAAAAAGATGTTATTTATTTAAAGTTTGAAAACCTGCAAAACAGCACTATATATGGATTCAGACTTACACAGTTATAATCTAATAACCTGTATGGGGATGGTAAATACCAAATTCAGGATAGCAGTCACCTCAGCGGGAGGGGTAGGGAGGATGGTGTCATGAAGAGGTGACCAACAGCCTCCAATTATATCTGTAGTGTTTTATTTTATTAAAAATCTGAAGGCAAGTATGGCAAAAGTTTTAGATTTTGGTAGAGCACATAGTGGGAATGAGTCTGATATGTTTTGTTGTACTCTGCTCTATGTCAGAATTGCTGTGGTACTGGAAGATGCCTACTCAGTAGAAATGATAGACCCTCTCAAGACCCCTCTGACCCAAGACATTGTAGAAGTCTGTGTGTCATGTCCTTCAGCTCCCATGGAATTCTAATATATCATCCTAGATGAGAACAAGCTTCATATAATTTTGTTCAAAAATGCAGTATTATGGAAGTATTCAGTGGGTGGCCAAATGGAAATAACCTACTTCTGTCCTCAGAATTTGGATCATCTAATCATTGGACAGAGTAGGTGCATTTAAAAATAGCTAACCACTTGTTTACTTGTATGTGTATGAACTTGGCCTATCCTGTACCCTAACTGTGTTTCCACCACCAAAGTATGAACTGAATTGTTCACTTGCCAAATACAATATTTTGTTATTTAGAAAAAGTAACAGTTGAGTCCTAGAGGTTTTTTTCACAGTTCTGTATTAATAATTTTTTTCCCCCAAAAAAGCACCTTCCATAAGGTGCAGAAAATGTGGAACACACTGCTAAAAATGTCTTTGCCAGATTATTTTCATTAGCTTGCTGGTAAATTCAAGGAATTGAATGAGATACCATTTCACGTTTTTTTCTGCTGTGGACAAGCAGGATGGCGTGGTGGGAAAGTGTTGGATGGAAGCCAAGAGACCTGGGTCTTCTTTCTGGCTTAGTTGCCACCAGTGAGTTTGGGCAAATCCATCTGGATCTGTTTCCTCACTTGTAAAATGCAAGAGTTACATTCAAGTCAGTAGTCTAGTTCTAAGATACTAGGTTCTGGAGATCTTTGTCTCTGTGATCCTGCCCTTCCCAGAGATGTGCCCGATATGAACGTAGGTATCAGCAATGAGCCGAGCTCCCTTTCCTCTCCCTGTTAACTTCCTTCATAACAAAGACCATGATGCCCTCCCACCAAACTGTGTCGGGAATGGGGTGGTCTGTGCCATTTGGCTCACCTCTTAGGAATGCTGGAACTCAGGCCTGGCCAGGGACAAAAATGTTCCCAAGTGGACTACTCCGCCACTCAGATCCTAGCAGTTGGCTGCTGTAGCTATTTCCATGAAAACAAGAAGCTCCACCCTCACCCTGTCCAAAATACAACAGCCAGTTTGACAGTTCACCAAAAAAAAGGATACAGAACAAGAAAAGTCCTAGTTGAGAATCATTTCCGTGTGGTCTTACTGAAAAGAATACAGAATTACAGATTAATTTGGTGAAAGCCTAACCATCAATTACCCACTTCCTTAAGGACCTGTTTTTTTAGCAGGCCAACCACTCTGGTCTCGACATACCAAATCTAAATCTACTGATGGAGAAAACAGTTGAGCCAGGTAAATTTAGGAATCCACTATGAGCTGATGTAATATTAATAATTTTTCTAAAAATGTTAACCGTATAGCAAAAAAGTGTTTATAGCAACTTAATGTTTCATCAGCTACTCTAAATAGTGCAGAGTGCTCAACGGTATCATGCCTTCATCTGAACTCATTTGTGCCCATTTGGCTTATTTCACCAAGTGGTAGAGAACAAGTGAAAAGCTGTAATTAAGACTTAACCTCTCGTTTCTACTTTTTAAAATAATTTCTTTAAAAATTCATAAAATAATCAAGTCTATGTTTGTTTATAGAAAGGTTTGTAATGGGTTTTAGTGACCAACTTTATCAACATCACCAAAAAGTATATAAATATATGACTCATGACTCAGTTTGTTAATCCTGGTGCTGAATATTTATGATATTATTGCCTAGTTTTAAAAATTTAGGAAAATTAAGACTGTGAATACTATTAGAATAAGACATTTTTAAAAGTGGCTTTTCCATGTAATTTTGGAATAAATTTGTAGTTTCCTACATAATTTCCACAGTTGTGTGCAATTTGTAGATCCCAAAGACTTGGATTCCAAAATGCCAAAGCAGTTGTTAGAACAACAATGTCTATTATTATAGCCCTGACTATACTTTAAGTGGTGATTGGCTCCCTTAATGTAAGAAGAAGCTGTAAATATTAAGAATGTATCCAGTGAAAAGCAGTTTACACAGACCTGTACCTTTGAAACAAGTAATATATTATATGTTTAAAAAAAAAAGAAGAAGAAGAAGATAGTAGGAAGGGAAAAATGAAGGGGGGGAATCAGAGGGGGAGACGAACCATGAGAGACTAAGGACTCTGAGAAACAAACTGAGGGTTCTAGAGGGGAGGGGGGTGGGGGGATGGGTTAGCCTGGTGATGGGTATTAAAGAGAGCACATACTGAATGGAGCACCGGGTGTTATACGCAAACAATGAATCATGGAACACTACATCCAAAACTAATGATGTAATGTATGGTGATTAACATAACATAATAAAATTAAATTTAAAAAAAAGGAAAAAAAGCAGTTTACAAACCACCAGGTACAGAATGCAAGCCCAGTTTTGTCTAAAATATGTTTACATATAGCTATATGCAAGGAAAAAAAGGATATACACCAAGTGTTCACAGTGGTTATTTTTGGGTGGAGGAATTATTTAAGAGATATTTTTCTTTCTTCTTTGTGTCTCTTTTTCTGTTTTCCTAGTTTTCCACATGTGTCACTTTCCTAATCAGGATGATTATAAGGATGGTGGCAGTGAGGAAGAGGATCTCAGGAGATGTTTAGAGCATCCTGAACCTCCAGCCTGCTCTCCTTCTCCGTCCTCACTTCCTCCCCAGGGTTTTTGTTCTTCCTGCCCAGGTGGTGGGGCCCGGTCTGGTCCTGTTGTGGGCTCGTTGGTGCTCACAGACATCAGCCAGCTTGCGGAAGCAGGGATCAGGTCCTTCTTTCTTAAACAGGAAAAAAGTTACTGTCTCTGATCAGTACCAGCAAGAACTGTGTCAAAATATTCTAACCATTATATTGCTCAGGTCTGTGTCCATTTGAGAGGGTGAGCCTTTAGAATGAAAAGACCTTATTTTATTTACACTTCAGTGGAATGAAACTTTGCTTTGAGTTACTTCCATGTAACTGTCACGGGAGTCCCAGTTTCAAATCCACGTACAAAGCATTCTAGGCTTACAGCACGCCTCCCAGACAGTAAGGGTAGCAAAGCAGAAAACGAGCCTTCCAATGCCTTGTCTAGTGCAAATCTCTCTTGACAGAATAGAATTTGAATGAAATGAATGAATGTGTGTGTAAGACCTGCATTTTTTTAATCTTTCATAAAAAGCATTCAGGTTTAAAATAGAGAGCAAAGTATTCTTAGTTTTCTAAGTTAAAAATATTTGAGTTGTGGTCATGATATTTGCCTTTCTCTAACCATGCTTGAGAACACCATAAATCACACTTCTGCAACATGTGTAAATTAAGGGATACAGCCAATAAGACCACACTGTAAAAAGAGAAGCCACAGGCAGTTCCATTTGTTTAACTTGTTGGGGATGGTTTGAAAATAGCATTAAAAAAAAAAAAAAAAGGGTCCAGCAGAGACAGGACCAAGAAACTCCCTATACTGGACGTAATATTCAGAAGATTTGGCTCAGCGTACCTTGATCCAGAAGTGCGTTCCTAACGGCACTGGTTCGTCTCCAGCCGTCACTGGGGCCGTCAGCCCCAGAGGGACCGTGCTGGTGTGTTGGCTGCTTCTGACCAGTCGCTCCCTTTAGAGGTGGCAGAGTTCAGGAACCATGGAGAATTAAAATAGGGAACATTTCAAAACTGGAAAACAAATTTAACATTTTTTAGGTGTACAGTGTGTGGAGTCAGTGTAGTTAATCCAGTGATGCCTGACTGCAAACTCTTCTACATTTCACATTTATTTTGGATTGAAATAGAGAAGCTTCGTTTGTCCAATATATATATATATATATTTTTTTTTTTTTTTTTAGAAAGACTGTTATGAGTTATTTATGGAGTTACCACAAAATTCCACACAATTTCCACCTAAAACTTCACAGCAGCTCCCTTGTAAACAAATGGTAACCACGGGAGCCACGAATTTGGCTTCAGCATATGATTTTCTGACATACTACTAATAGGTATGATATAAAGGTCAGGCATTCTAACAGTGTAAACCAGTCAGGGGTCCTTTTTAAAATATATGTAAGTAACAATTTTACTTTATTGTAGTAACCTAAACCTCACCATTCTAACCATTTTAAAGTGTACAGTTCAATGGCATTCAGCGTATTTACAGTGTTGCACGACTATTATCACTATCTAGTTCTGGAACATCTTCCTCACCCCAAAAGGAATCCCTGTACCCATTAGGCATTTTCCCATACTCCAGGCCCTTGGCATCTCCTAATCTGCTTTTGGTCTCAATGGATTTGCCTCTTCTGGATATTTCATATAAATAGAATTATACTGTATGGCCTTTTGAGTCTGCTTTCTTTCATTAATATGTTTTTAAGGTTCATCCATGTTGTAGTATGATCAATATTGCGTTCAGTTTTATGGCTGAATAGTATTCCATTGTATGGATATGCCACAATTGTTCATCAGTTGATGGACTTTTGGCTATCGTGAACAGTGCTGCTAGGAACATTTGTGTACAAGTTCTTATTTGAACAGAGTTTTTCAATTCTTTTGATATATACTTCAGAATGGAATTTTCAGTTTTACGGTAATTAAATGTGTAACTTATTGAGTTACTGCCAAACTGTTTACCACAGAGGGTGCGCCATTTTACATGCCCACCAGCATTGTACAGGGTTCAGTTTCTCCCCTTCCTTACCAACACGTGTTGTTTTCAGGGTTTTTTATTAGAGCCATCCTAGTGCGTGTGAAGTGATATTCCATTATGGTTTTGATTTGCATTTCCCTAATGACTAATGATGTTGAGCATTTTTTCACGTGCTTATTGGCCATATATATATCTTCTTTGGAGAAATGTCTGTTCAAGTCCTTTGCCCCTTTTAAAAAAACCTTGTTTTTTCATTGTTGAATTGTAAGAGGTCTCTATATATTCTGGATACTAGATATTGATCATACATATGATTCACAAATATTTTCTCCCATGCTGTGTGTTGTCTTTTCACTCTCTTGATAATGTCCTTTGATACACAAAAGTTTTACATTTTGATGTTCAGTTTATCTGTTTTTTCTTTTGTTGCTCATGCTTTTGGTGTCATAGCTAAGAAACCATCGCCAAATCCAAGGTCATGAATATAGATCCCTATATTTTCCTTTAAAAGTTTTATTAGCTCTTATATTAAGGTCTTTGATTGATTTTGAGTGAATTTTTGTTTACAGTGTGAGATAGGGGCCCAACTTCATTCTCTTGTCAAATACTTTTTCTGCTTCAATTGAAGTGATTATGTGGCTTTTCTTCATTGTATTAATGTGGTATATTAGTTGCCGAGAGCTGCCATAACAAAGTACCATAGACTGAATGACTTAAGACAACAGAAGTTTATTGTCTCACAGTTCTGGAGACTGGAAATCCACAGTCAAGGTGTCAGCAGGGGTGGGTCCTTTCGGAGAGGTTCACCCGGATAATCTGTCCTATGCTTGTCTCCTAGCTTCTGGTGATTGCCAGTGATCCTTGGCATTCCTTGGCTTATAGATGCATAACTGCAATATCTGTCATCATCTTTACATGGTATTTTCCTCTGTGGATCCCTATGTGTCTTTTTGTCCTAATTTTCTTCTTCTTATAAGGATACTAGTCATAGGATTAGGACCCACCCTAATCCAGTATGACCTCATCTGGATTTGATTATGTCTGTAATGTCACATTTATAAGTACTGAGGGTTAGGAATTAAACATTCATATTTTGAGGGGACACAGTTCAACCCCATGCATGTGGTGTATGACATTGATTGATTTTATTATGTTGAACCTCCTTTATATTTCTAGCATAAATTCCACTTGTTGATGGCATATAATTGTTTTAATAGGATGCTAGACTCAGGTTGCTTGTATCTTATGGAGGATTTTTACATCTTTATTCCTAAAGGATATTGGTCTGTAGTTCTCTTGTCATGTCTTTGTCTGGCTTTGGCATCAGGGTAAGGCCAGCCTCATAGAGTGAATTAGGAAGTGTTCCCTTCTCTTTTATTTTTTGGGAAGAATTTGAAGTGGACTGGTGTTAATTCTTCTTTAAAAGTTTGTAGAATTTACCAGTGAAGTCATTTTCCTGGGCTTTCCTTTGTTGGGAGGTTTTTGATGACCAATTCAATCCCCTCATAGAAATTTTAAAAAATCATTAAGAGAATACTATGAATAATTGTAGTGTAATCTAACCAATAAATCAGATAATGTAAATGAAATGGACAAACTACCAAACTGACTCAAGAAGAAATAGAAAAATCTGATTCATGGACGAGCTCGCCTGTCACACGATAAACCCAGAAATCTAATGTCATGTTCACTTCTTTTGAACCTCCACAGCCTTTCCTTCCCCTCTCATAGGGCCTTAACATCTTTGTGTATTTTTTTCTTTCTTCATGATTGCTGGGCTGGAGAAACCTTGAGGGCTCAACCTTATAGCTTCCACTTATCCCCATAACCGATCCTTGTCCATAGTGTGTTTAGAGGATGCACTGTTGCAAGTATGGGATGGGGCAGGGGGCCTGGTGGTAAAGCACTCAGCCCTTTGGAGGAGTGAGGCGCCCAGAACATGAAACCATAGCGCTGTATGGGAGTCACACACTTTTATGGGTATTCTCACGTCGTCATATATGTATCATCTAACTGGGAAGTGTGTCCATTGAGAAATATTACAGCAATCAGTATTATAGTTTTGAGTTATTGTGTCCTATTATGATAGTCATTGCTGTCTTTTATAGAACAGCTGAGTCACTAGTCTAGGATTGTAGTTTCAACAGGAGTGCACATAAGACTCTTTGTGGAACTTTATAAAAATACAGAATGCCAGACCTCTACCCCAGATCTGCTGAGCTGGAATCTCTGGGAGCTGGAGCCTGGGAAATTGTAAATTTTAAAGCTCCACATACATAAGGAAAGAATATCATTGATGACCTCCAGGGAGGGAAGATGAGAGGGGAACTCTTCACCTTTGTCTTTTTTGAATTTTGTAGCCAGATGAATATATTACCTGTTCAAAAACTAAATTATAAAAAAAAAAAAGCACACTCGAATACTACATGTTGTTTATGTTTATGTGCATATCTATGTCATAGGAGGAAAAGGATAAAAACACGCTTGGGGATGGAAGCACACTGCTCAAGGGGGTGGGGACAGATGGAAAGTGAGTTTGCATCTATTTGTAGTGTTTTATTCCTTTAAAAAGAGATTTGAAGTAAAATGGCAAAATCTGCTCAAGTTGTTGGTGGGTATATTGGTATCTGTTACGTTCTTTTCTGTTGGAAAGACTGTATAGTTAAGAACATACAAACATTTAAGACATTTAAAATCAAAACAAAGTAAAAACTGTTCCCAGATAGCTCTGACGAGCTCCCGGCTAGCTCTCCAGAACACGGCTCTGGATGGGGAATTACGGATTTCCCTCAATTAGGGAAGCATAACGTGGGGCTTCTGCATTTTACCAACGCGAGTAGCACAGGGACCCCGAGAAGGGTCTGTGTCATTCCTGGTGTGCGTTCCCTGTCTGACGTATTTGTTTCTTTACGTTTCAGGTGTTTGTGGCCAGTCCTCACAAAACGCAGCCTATTGTGGAGATTCTACTAAAAAATCAACCCAAACTCATTGAGTTTCTGAGCAGCTTCCAAAAGGAGAGGACGGACGATGAGCAGTTCAGCGATGAGAAGAACTACCTGATCAAGCAGATCCGGGACTTGAAGAAAGCCGCCCCCTGATGGTCTCAGCCACCCTCCCGCCACAGTCACCGTCTCATTTGTTCAGTTTGTACAGAAAGTGTCATTTCAGAAAGTCATTGTCCTTGGGAAGGCTTTGGAGGAGGTGCCCGGTTTTTCTCAATTCATTGTTCAGGGTAGACAGAATATAAACATTTGAATGAAAAATGATTAACCTAGAATAATGCATTCGTTTGAATCAAGTCTGTGATGATTTATGTGAAATCAGAGCCACTGTACTAGACATGGATAAAAACAGTTTTAACCCTTGGTTGACCAAGGCAGCAGGGCCGTGGGCTTGCAGACCCGAGCCCTGGGTCACCACAGGCCCCCCAAGCAGAAGCCCAAATGACAGGCGTCCCTGAGCCCTCAAGGTTAAGTTCTCCGAGGAGAACTGGGGGTCGGGGCAAGAGGTGCAAAACCATTCCATCTGTCTGCGCCTGGACATAACGGATTTCTCACGGCGCTGAAAGCTCTGGCGAAACAAGGCCCATGTTTTCAGTCGTCACATGTCCTTGTTCCCGGCCCATCTGTTTTGACCATAACTAAGTTCCTAGGGAAGCGCAACCCTCTCTCCACGCACCATCCCGCGCACCGTCCCGCGCTCCATCCCAGCGGCTCTCCTCTGCACCCCACTCCTGGCGCACCCCCTGCGGCCCGGGTAGCCGGGAACTGGCTCGGCCAAAGTAGGACAGGTCAGCAGGGGTCACGGGGACAGAGGGGATCCGCGGGTATGACCTGCTCACTTGAGAACTTGGAACAGATGGTGAAGGACCACAGCTCTAGCAGTAAACACTGCTGTTTCGCTCTGACTCCTGAAGCGTCAGGGAATGATTGGAATATTTCATTCCTAACTGTCATCATGGGAAAATTCTTTTGTGGTGAAAGTGTGTTTTAGGGTAGGAATCATTGCATTGGGATGCCTCGCGTGTACAAAATCGTGGGTCCAGAGGGTTAGCCCGCTTTTATAAATAAGGGAACATTGCCATTGGAAGGGCAAATGATTAAATGTGTGAAAAACTTCTCAAAGGACTCGAAGTTATCTTTTCAGTTTATTTTCTAATTAGCTGCCACTCTAACTTCCCATCAAAGCTTTCAGCGAAAAGGTAGAAAAGCTACAAAAATGTGGTCTCAAGTATTCTCTTGCATTAAGGACTTAATTGTGTTCTTAAAAAAAGGCATGAACCAAAAACAACAAAAAAGGTTATGGTTGGTTCTCAGACATCAAATGTATAAAATGAAATTTTAAAGTTATATTTATAAGCCATTAAGGGTGTAACGATTAATCTGTATTTTTTCAGAATTCTGTTTCCAAATCGTGAGTTGTGGCCTCTGTAAGGACCCTCACTTTATACAGTATTGTGTGCTGTGTTCTTCAACCAGGTATTTCTCCACCAGAGAGGGAAGGATGCCTCTCCAGGGGTCCTTCTCCAGGATCAGTCCCTCTGTAGATTTTGTATCTGAAGAATTAGCTGACAGGCCTTCACCCCTCTCGGCAGGGGCCCAGCGTGGACTCCTGAGGCGGATGGAGTGGGCCCCGTGGGACCCCTTATAGCAGTTCTGGCCAATGCCAGTGTGGAGGGTCAGCCCACAGCCCACTGATGACCTTCATTCTTTACTCACTGAAGTCAGATTATTTTTAATAACGTTTCCTGACAGCCCAGAGTCTCTTAGAATTTGGCTTTTCTGGTTTTGCTTATTTGACTAGAAGAGAAGACTGTAAATATTTAAAGAGAGAGAGAAAAGGCTCAATAACCATTGGACGTTTATTTGGTTGCTAACACTGTTCCACAACATCCTAGGACACATGTTTCCATTTGGAAAGCAAGGCCTTGTTGTAATTCTTTTTTGATAAATAAAGCATTTTATTTCCTCTGGGCTTGAATTAGTTCTTTTTTTAAAAAAATATTTTATTTACTTATTTGACAGAGAGAGAGAGAACACAAGCAGGGGGAGTGGCAGGCAGAGGAAGAGAGAGATGCAGGCTCCCCACTGAACAGGGAGCCCAACAGGGGACTTGATCCCAGGACCCCGGGATCATGACCTGAGCTGAAGGCAGACGCTTAACCGTCTGAGCCACCCAGGCAGTCCTTGAATTAGTTCTTTGTTAGCAAGTCCTTATTCTAGTTCAGTACCTGTCAAACAGAGAACGGGAGCCTAAAAGGCAATAAATGAAGTAGCTGGGGTTTTGTGTGATACAAATTTGTAAATTATTAACAGGAAAGGGGGGGAGCCAGACGCTTATAGTCAAAATATGTTTGCACAAAATTCACTGTAAATATTGTGAGTCGAAATTTGAGAAGGTCCTATTTAATAAGCTATTTCAAAACACACATTTAAATAAAGACTGAATAAAAAGGTGCCACACACTCCGCGGTCAGTTTCGTTCCTCTGCCATGTAGCTAGTCCGTGCTCCTGTCCCCACTCCAAACAGGGAGCGCCCCGGGGGGGGGGGGGGGACGGGGAGGGGGGTTGGCCTCTGGGGGGCGCTATGGGCCCCCCAGAGGCCCCATACCATCTTCCCCCGGCACTTGGCTAACTCCACGCCCTGGTTGCTGTCCCCTCATCCAAGTGAGGCTGTCACTGCTGGAGCCCCGCCTTCCTGGCACCCAATACACACATCAAAGTCAGAGGCACTCCCATTTTATATCTGAGGAAACTGAGGCTCTGAGCAGTTTAACTCACCCAGACAGCATGGACTACACCTGGGATACAAACCCAGGGTGGCCTGAGGCCCAACTCTGCTCCTCCTCCCTCGTCCATCCTCAGGACTGGGAAAGAGGGAAGGTCCAGGGTGTCAGGAAGTACTCTGTGCCCGTCCCCACTGCGGCCCGGGAGGCTCCTACGGGGTCAGTCCCAGAGTGAGCCGGCAGGCATTGAGATCATGATGTTCTTGGATGAGGCTCTTGGCTAAAGCCAGGCATCTGCCCAAATGTTAGTATCACCCCTGGAGAAAAGGCCGAGGGGCACACGGCCCTTGGGCAACCTTTCTCAACTGCCAGCCTCCATGGGTTCTCATCTTGGTGGCTCTGGGGCAGCATATACACTGGGGAAGAGCGGGTGAGCTTTTGGAAAGCCTCTGTGACTGGCCACACTGGTTTGTGTCATACAAAGCTGCCTGGAGCCATAGTGCAGTCTGGAAATTACACAAGACCTGGAAGAGATTGCAATAATGTAATAGAAAATGAAATTGGAAAGTCGCTACAGTTTTTTAACATGAAAAGATAAATGTTTCAAAGTAGATTCACAGATCTTTCTAGTCTACTTATATTAAAGGAAATTAAGATTTTATATCTTTTACTTTTTTTGCTTGTTTGTTTTCTCCAAAACATTACGTTATGTTTGGCATGAAATAGCCAACTTTTCGTTCATGTTCTTTCAGGAAGATTTTGGATACCGTAGTGAGGCCTGCAGTTGAACAAAGGTCTGAAACCTATAAAGCTAGATTGTGGTCTTCCTAAGAAGATTGAAAAGATTGAAGATGGATGTGAACAAGGACCTAGTTTTGTTTTGGGAATACGGAAAGTGCTTGTATGTCACTACCATAATGAAGCAAAGGAAAACAGCATGATCAGCCTGGCTGCCACTAGGCCTCCGTGTCCACTTCATGGAGGAGAACACGAATTACAGAAAGGGTAAGGAACTTGCTCCAGATCAGCCAGCCAGCCGCAAAGCCAGGATTTAGGGAGAGGTCTGACTCCAAAGACTGTATCTTTGGAAACCAGGATGCATATCCAGGCAGCCTCCCTCCCGGCATACCTGCTCTTCAGCTTTCCACCCCAGAATGGGCAGACCCTTCCCTCATCATGGCCTCCAAAGAAAAGCGAGAATTCTGAATTCCAGGGCTCAAGGATAACTCAGTGGAAAGACTTCAAAAGCTACATTCATTGAAGGAGGTCAAATTTGTTCCTCTTGGTTGTCTCATGTTTGGAAGATCAAATTAGACCTATAGGATAGGGAACTCAAGCTTGAATTTCTCCGCCATTTTGAGCAATCCCTTGACTCTACACCAGTATTCATTTCAGACTGTAATACTGCACCTGCTTTTGTTTTCTTGGCTAGCTTT
This sequence comes from Halichoerus grypus, assembly GCF_964656455.1. NCBI lineage: Eukaryota > Metazoa > Chordata > Mammalia > Carnivora > Phocidae > Halichoerus > Halichoerus grypus. The sequence continues at coordinate 58,459,062 of NC_135715.1, read as the reverse complement.
TTCAGTTGGACATAACGTTGGCTTAGATTTCCTGATAGGAGTGGTTGCTGCCCAGCCAGCCATTCTTCCATCTCACATTCGTCCGTGGCCCAGTGCCACAGGGCCCCCACGAGGCAGCAGTCTGATGGCCGCACATCTGATTCCTGTCAGGATCTCCTAGTCCCTCCCAAGGAGGGGGGTGTATGACGGCCAACATTGTAAAACAAAGTCACAAAGCCACATAAAAATTCACAACCCCATTACCATCAATTAATATTGATTGTAAATTAATCACTGCACTGTGAGCCATCTATGTTACTTTAAAAAACTGTGATCATGGGGGATCTTTCAGGGAACATGTTGTAATACACATTAATCTGTCCTTTAGGGAAGGTTGGAAAACATGAGTCCGCTCAATTTTAGTTCCGAAATTGAAAGCCCAAAGCAAGGACGCCTGGTGGCTCAGTCGTGAAGTGTCTGCCTTTGGCTCTGGTCATGATCCCAGAGTCCAGGGATCGAGTCCTGCATCGGGCTCCCTGCCCCGTGGGGAATCTGCTTCTCCCTCAGCCTGCCTCTCCCCCTGTTTGTGCTCTCTCTCTCTGACAAATAAAATCTTAAAAAAATAAATAAAGCCCGAAGCAACTAAAATATTTATTCAATCACTTGTTTACTCCTTTAACCCAACATCCATTGAACTAACTCTCCATACCTTTAGGGGTCGATCAGGGAAGGACCACAGAGTGACACACCCAGATTGCCAGAGGGATACGACCTTGCACACTGTCCCTGAGTCAGCAGGGAAGGGAAAGCAGACAAAGCGGGAGCCCAGGAGGAAACGGTGGAATCCTCCATCTTCCACAAGGCGGCTGACCTCAGGACAGGCGCGCACAGTTCACGGTGGAGCCCTCCAGGCTGAACCCAGACACTGAGAAGCTGAAGAGGGCGGTGCAGGGGGATGTCCCCCACCCCCCACAGCAAGGTGAGCTGCAACAGCCCCTGTGCTGACCTTCCTGGTGTAAACACGGCTGCCACTTCACTGCCCCTTGCAACTCTGACCACTTTCCCTTGAGAACAACTCAAATTCATTAGTCCTGGAAACATGTTTCGGCTTCACTAATCCACACATTGCAAAGCCACCACTGGGGGAACTGTTTCCACATCCTCTTACTGTCCTTTCTCTCTCAAAGACCTCTATTTTTCCCTCTTAAATGACAGGAGAGATTTGCACACAGTGGAACTACACAGGGTTGGGGTGGCCACCCCCGGACTTAAGTCCAGCTCCACTACTAGCTGTTTGATTCTGAGAATCACTGAGCTTCAGCTTCCTGCCCAAAAAGTGAGGCAAAGAGAAGACCAGCCTCACAGGGTGGCTCTGGAAGTGAGGCACTCACGGACGCGACGGCCCCTCGGGAGGTGCACCCCTGTTGGCTCCCTCCGCCACCCCAGGCGCCCCCTGCCAGCGGGAGAGGGAATTCGCTGTAGGCCATCCAGGCAGAAGGAGCCCCAGGGGCTCGGAGCTTGGCGTGCTCAGAGAATGACGAGGTGCGGGCCCCGTGCGTCAGTGTGTGGACACGCGGAGGGGGCCGGGAGGGGAGTTTTGAAAGCCATCCTGAGGGCTTAATACCATCATCAAGGCAGCTACTGCTCACTTAGCGCCTGCTTTGGACTGGCCCTGCTCTAGATGCTACGTGAGTACTAAACTCAGTCCTCAGAAGCCGGGTAGGAGGCGTGTGCTCATTATCCTGATTTTGCAGATGCAGAAACAGAGACACGAGAGAGTCACTTGCCCAAGATCGTACCGCAAGCACATGGCCGAGCTGGATTCAAACCCAGAACCTAGAGCGAGGAGCTGCAGAATTTGTGAGGCATTCAGGACTTAATATTGACCACTCCTAGTGCTGCACCATTTCTAGAAGATAAGGATGAGGAAGAGGGTGCCTCACAGGCTCGTGGCTGCGGCGACGTGCCCAACTGAGGGGCAGAGTTGCATGAAAGATGGTGAGGGCCGCTCTGGACAGTCTCGTGTGGAGATGTCCGGGCAGCAGGTGGACAAATGTGTCTGGAGCTCAAGAAAGGTACTGAGTAAGGGACAGGTGGGGCTAGGTAGGGAGAGAGAGATAGGGGGCTACGTACATGATCAGGCTCACAGAAATTCCCCAAATGCAGAGGTGTAAGGGAACCAGAGATAAGGGAACAAACCAGACCACCCTGCCTCAGGCGTCAGAAGGGGGGTCTTGTTTCATGACAGTCACCTGTGACCAACAAAGAATAACCAGACCCCAAAGAAGAAAGAAGCCATTACAGATGTTATCACCAGTCCTTACTCAAACCAAGACGTCACAAGAATGTTAAGGCCACAAGCTCCCTGGTCAGCTCTAAATAAAAGACTTGTCGGTGGAGGCCCACGTTGGCTGTCAGGACCCCTCTCACTCCTGAGAGCTTTTTCTGTATCCTTGCTTCATAAAACTCCATCGCTTTCCTCACTCCCCTTTGTCCATGTGAGACAAGAACCTCGCTCTCCCGCCTCCATATGTGGGCCAGTCACTCTGATCTGGGGGGTCCCGAAGTCTGAGTGAGGAGGAAGCCATCCACTCCTTGCTGTAGTTCGGGCCTCAGAAGGCACCCAGTCCTTCGCCCAGTTGTCGTGTGTGTTCTTACGTTCTCTGTCTCCTACTTGACGGCTTTCTCCTCCTGGCAGAGGCTCAGGAGGAAACCACCATGTTCCTCCCCGGCAGCCTCCTCCTTCTGTTCAGTGACGGGGGAGGGCTGCTGGGGCTGCACCACGGCCCCTGGTCCTTCCTCCCAGATGGCCTCACGTTCTTTCTAGCCGTCCGCCAGACCCACACAGGGCAGCATCCATCCGAGTCTGTCTCATGCAGTAAGCTCCGCTGGCCAGAGCTGGTCGCTAAGAGGCGTGGTATTCCCGGTACCCTAAAGACCAGGCTGACATACCTTTGAGAAAGTACCACTGGGACAGAAAGTGGTTGACCTCCCGGCCAGGCCTCACCATTTGCCCAGCCCCCAGCCCTGGAGAGGCCCCGGCCAGGACCCCAGCTTCAGGAACAGAGGCAAGGCCCTAACTGCAGACTGCTGTTCCTGCTGGGCCAAAGAAGCCTCTGCCGTTTTCCGGGCGCTGAGCATGACATTCACCTGGCTGCCACCTGGCCCGCCGGTATGAACGAGACTCTGTGGCGCCCAGGGTGTGGGAGGAGGGAGGAGGGTGTGCCTGCGGCCGCCTGGCAGCATCTAGCAGCACCAGGCTGCCCTTCACCTTGACCGGGGACATTGCCCAGCAGAGTAGTGGTTTTCAGTTGTCAGTTTGCTGGGCCTGCCCGCATCCCACCATAGCACGCAGCCTAAGCAGCCAGGAAACTGGCAGCTAGAGGAGGGGCCGGGAAAGGAGGGCACCTGTCACACTGTCGCTGTCAGGAAAGGCTCAGTATCTGGCCCTGGCCTTGTGGTGGGGAGGCAGTGAAGAGCTGGTGGGCCGCCTCACTGGAGCCCATCTCCTGGCGGCCCTGCAGCTCCTGCCCCGGGCATCAGGGAGGAGTCTGTGTGAGTCAGTTCACCGTAGAAAGGTCTTCCAGGATGCCCTGCGGCTGGGGCTGTGCAGTTCGAGAATGCACACAGGCACAGAGTGCCCGCCCCGCCAGGCAAAACCCACCTCACTGTCAGCTCTTCTCTCCCTCCACGCTCCAGGAAAGGGGGTCAGAGACAGGTGAGACTGTGACCACTGCCTAAACGCGGGGCCAGCAAGGAGTCTTTGGTCTGACCCCGTCCGGGGGCTGCTTGTGAGGGTCCAAAAGGCTGTAGACCACCAGGGAACCCCCAGCCCATTATCCTGAGTTCACAGCCTCTTCTCCCTTTTCCCTCCCTACAGGCTCAGGTGCTTTATTCTCCTCAGGCTGGGGGAGGGGACATCCTGACATTTCCAGGATTAACCCATGTGTATTTACCTTGAATGTCTTGCCTTCATTTCTTCCTCAGACAGAGTGTTCTCCAGCCTATCACAGTCCACCATGTTCGTTGTTCTTTCTCCACCATCTTTTTTCCTGCTCTGCCATCCAACCCGGATAGATCGCCCTACCTGAAAAAAATCTATCATTTGACCATGTTACTTTCTATCCATGGTCTTTTCTCCTCCAATCTTTTACAGTCTACAAGTGGCTTATACCCTAACTCATTTCAGAGCAATCTCTTCTCTTGGCTCAGGATGACCAAATCATAGGACTGGAAGGGACCTGGGTTAGTTAGGACCTTTTCCATTGCAAGTAAGAAATACACCTTTAATAAGCTTAAGCAAAATTAATTAATTAATTAATTAATTAGTTCACATAACTGGGAACTCCAAAGTATAAACCAGTGTCAGGCATGGTTGGATCCAGGAACACAAATCACATCATCAGGGCTCTGTCTTTCCACTGCTGTCTTGTGTATGATTCTCAGACAGGATGTGTCCACATGGTGAGAAAGTAGCCACTGGTGTTCCCAAACCAACATGCTTATGGCATATGATTTAGAAGGAAGAGAGAAACACTCCTCTATCCCCAGTGTCCATTTGTCACATCTCCTAACAGCACTCTGACAATCTCTGATTGTGTCTCATGTTCATCCCTGGAAATGTTTTATTTCTATGTCTATTTCTAGATATGCTTGGTCACATGCCCACCTTCCCGGGCTGGGGAGAGGGAGACGATGTTGGGGAACGGAGGAACAGGGCACTGCCGTTAACAGCCCCATTGACACTGCCTTGAGTGGGGGCAGAATGGGTACCCCAAGGAAGGGATACTGACAGAAGACTGAGGTCATTTTTCTTAACTGGGGTGAACACTGTCTCCCACTGATCTGAATGTTTAGGACTCTCTACATTGCTGACCCCATTCCTCTTTCTTCACATAGAATCGCACCTGCTGTTTCTGTCGCCAACCTTCCCCTCTCCAGGATGTTTCAAGACTGCAGAAGAGTCCAGGAGGATGTCTGGTGAAATGATTCCTGCTGTGATAAGGTTTCCAGTCCCTGCTGCCTGCCATTGCAGCAGCCTGGCTCTCTGGCCCCTCTGAGTGCACCTGTAGCTTTCATTGGCCCTTTTCCTATTCTTCATAAAGTTTATCTTATTACCCCTATGTTCATTATAAAACATTTAGGAGATACAAGGAAGCAAAAAGTAAATAATTAAATCAACATGTAATTCACTATACAGAGGCAACAGTTGTCAACCACACTATCATTTCACCTTTTCAGACTTGTTTACAAAAATAGAATCATGATATACAACTTAATAAAGAGACAAACTAAAAAAAAAAAACAGGCAAAGGACTTGAATAAATATTTCTCCAAAGAAGATAGACAACTGGCTAGTAAGCACGTGCAAAGATTGTCAACATCATTCATCATCAGGGAAATGTAAATCAAAACCATAATGAGATACCACTTTACATCCACTAGAATGGCTAGAAGTAAAAAGTCCAATAATAACAGGTGTTAGCTAGGATGTGGAGAAACCGGAACCCTCCCACATTGCTGGTGGAAATGTAAAATGGTGTCGCTATTGTGGGAAAGAACCTGACAGTTTCTCAAGTGATTAAGCACAGCTTTCATATGACCCAGCAATTTCACTCGTCTATAACAGCCAAAAGTTCAAAACAACCCAAATGTCCATCAGCTGATAAATGAATAAACAAAATGTGGTATACCCCACGATAAAGCATTATTCAACCACAAAAACAAATAAAGGACTGGTATCTGCTACAACACAGACGAACCTTGAAAACACCATGCTAACCAAAAGAAGTCAGACATAAAAGATCACACTATATGATTCCATTCATTAAATCTAGAGACAGAAAGATTCGTGGTTACATAAGCTGAGGAGGGCAGGGGGAGGGTTATAGGGACAGACGGGTCAATAGCTAAAGGCACAGCATTTCTTTCTGAGGTGATGAAAATGTTCTAAAATAGACTCTAGTGATGGTTGCCCATATCTTTCATATATCTAAAAATCACTGAACTGTACCTTTTAAAGAGTGAATTGCATGGTATGTGAATTATACTTCAACAAAGCTATTAAGTTTAAAAACAGAATCATGATGGATAACAGTTTCATAACCTGTTTCTGTTACTTAATAGCTCATGAACGCATACATTATTTCATAATGTTCTGCATTTTTAGTGGCTGTGTAGTATTCCATGTGTAATTTACCAGACCAATCTCCACTTGGTTCCAGAATATCATTTTTACAAACCCTGCCACAGTGAATATCACTGTAACTAATTTTGCACCCATCCATGATTATTTCCTAGTAATTGTAAGAAATTCCTGAAGTCAAAGGGTCATGCACCTTTCCGAGTTTACTATTACCAACGCCATCGCCACCAGCCCTGAAGGACTGCTTTGTTTCCAGATCTCCTGTTCCCTTGCTTCTCCCACTGTCTACTTAGGAGAACCTCCACGTCTCTGCTCGGGTCTCGGCTCTTCCCATCACCAAGTTTTCAGGTAGTTCTGCAGAAAGCGTGTGTTTCCAGCCATAACATTCCACTTCTCTCTCCATTTTCACCTGCCTCTTGACCTTCACTTTTTTAGACCTAACCATAAACCCCAAAATCATCATAACTGAAACCAGATGGATTCACCAAAAACAGACCCCCCAGCTTCTGTTGCTGGCGCTGCCATCTTCTCTGTCTTCACATCACCAACACTGATGCGATCTTTAATGCTTCCCTTTCTTCCGCCTCCATCAGATAAATCCCGGAGGCCTGTTTGACTCCCCCAGGCGCCACCCGAGAGAACCAACTGGCCATGACCTGCCTTGAGTGAGCAGCCCCGACCCCAGGGGACCTCGGTCACACAGGTGTCCACAGCCCCTCCCCGTCCCCGGGGGCCACCTGGCCTCGGCTGTCTCCACATCGCCACCGTCACCCGGGACAAAAACGCCTTCCCGCGTCCCTCAGGCCGCGGGCTCCGGCTCCCACGTGCCGGTCTCCGGGCTAAACTTCTCGAGTCTCTGCGCCAGCTCGTCGCCTGCCCCGACCCGGCCCCCCGCCGCACCCCGCTTGCCCCCACCGTCCCTGAAAACACTCTTCCCAGGGCCAACCGAGACGTCAGTGCCGCCGCCGGCTGCAGGGGCCGACTGCCCGTCCCCCTCTAACTCACCCTCGGGGCTGCAGCGGACAGGCGGCCTCTTCTCAAGGCCGCGTCCTCTCCTGCCCGGCACCTCCTTCTCCGGGTTTAACCCTCACTGGCCTTCTCAGCTCCGGCCTCTCCTGACCGCCCCCCCCGCCCCGGCGCTCGTCTACCTCCACCACCGCGTGCAAGCCGGCGACCCCACCGCTGTGGCCCCAGACCCCTGTTCTCACCTCCAAGCTGGCGAAGCATTCGCGCTGGCTCGCAAACGTAAGGAGCCCGAAGCAGAGCTGGGGACGTCCTGAGCGCCCCGTCGCCGCCCCGGTCGTTCCCACCAGCCGCGCACGGGTCGTGAGGGGGTGCTCTCCTGCGCTCTCACCCCAGCCATTCCGGCGCGCTTCTACCTCCGAATCCTGCGCCCAAGCTGGGCGCTTCTCCGGGGGCCCGGCCCGCCGCTGACCGCTTTCCCGCGGGCCCTCCCGGCTCCGCGCACGTCCAAGGGGAACTCCAGTGAGCCGTACTCTCCATGTCCCCTCCGTGCTCCCCCATCCCCCAATTCCAAATCCCCAAGCATCCAATAATGCTCAAATTCTAGTTTCACTTACAAGCCGCACCTGCATCAGTTTCTGGGCCATGCAGCCACCTGGCGGCTAAAACGAGTAACAGGCCTTGCTGTGATCTTCCGCCAGGCCCTTTCTTGTCAGTGTGATCTGCGCCTTGGGTAGGATAGAAGTAACACATTGACCAAAAGACTGGATCGACACGGGTCTGGGAGGGATGCCTAATTAAGTAGGTATGATGAAATTAACGAGGAATGTGACAGGTTGCAGTAATGGGCTAAATCTAACCATGATTAGATTTAAGAAGGATAAATGTGAAGTCCTACCCCCCGGGGCCAGAAACAAAACTCGGGCTCTGCAGGAGGAAGCACAGGTGCTCAATCAAGGGTTTCTGGTGACCCTGACACCCCGAGTCTGGCTACATCACCTCTTGCCTGGATTCTTGCAGTACCTCCCTGTCTGGAGTCCTGGGCATGGATCTCTCCCCATGCCTGTCCATCTTCCACTCGGCCTGCAGTCATTCCCCTGTGTCAAACCCCGAGGACCTCCTGGGGGAGCTGCCAAGTGCGCACACACACACATACACACGCACACGGCTGGAACCTCAAAGAGCCATGGGGTTGCAAACAGCTATCAACGCTTCTGTGGTCCTTGAAGTCATGTGAGAGGCTAGGGTCCCCAGAGGGAGGAAAGCAAAGCCAGAGGCAAAGAGGGCAGAGAGGAGACCCCTGAGAGGAGAGGAGGGAGATGAGAAACAGGAGACATGTCATGAAAGCCAAGGAAGGATTTTCAAAAGGGCAGGAGGATTCAAGGCTCTAAAGGCTGCAGGGACCTGTAGTGTTTGGCCATTAGGAGTTGGGAGCCCCTTCCCACCGGGAGAGTAGGGCAGAAAGGTAGCAGTGGTTTGTGGAATAAACAAAAGATGAAGATGTTGAGAAAGCTAGTACAGGCTTCCACATAATGAGGGAAAGAAAAACAATGGCGTAAGGGAAGCCTTTGTTTCTGAAGGTTGGAGAAATGTATCAGCTAGCCACTGCTGCGTGACAAATCCTTCCAAACTCAGTAAGTTAAATGAAACCAATTATTTTTTTCTTGTGAGTCCTTGGGTTGGCTGGGGGTCACCTCATCTAGGTAGGGCTGGCTGAGGCAGCTCTGCTCCTTGTGTCTGGTGAAGGCAGGAATGCAAAAGAGCAAGTGGGAACACAAGGCTTCTTGAAGCCCTAGTATCAGCACTGGCATAACGGCATTTTCACCCAAAATCAAGAGCTGAGAAATATACTCCACCTGTTGCTGGGAGGAAAGGCAAAACCATATGGTAAAGGTATGTGAATACAAAAGGTATGGTTAATGTATGTGAATACAGAAAAGGGTAAAAAATCGGGGCCGTGATGCCTTCTACCTGGGAGACAAGCAGAGATGGAAAGAAAGAAGGCATCCGAAAGGGACAGACTGGACAAGATTCAGTGAACTCTGGGAGAAGTGTGACCGGCACTAAATTTGCCAAAGAACTAGATTCATGTTGTGGCTCTACCAATGACCAGAGGAGCAGCTTTGGGTCGGTCACTGGGTCTGAGATTCCATGTCATTCCTGTTAAGAGCAAGTGATCACCCCTACATCTCGGTGGGAAAATTAAATGAGGTACTATAAAAAGTGCTTTACCGCGAAGCACCAACCCACGTACAGTGACACAGTAAGTTTCCGGGAGAGGTGGGAGGCGGTCATGGGACGGCAGGAACACAATGGCTACTTTCACAGACTGAAGGGCATTCGTGTGAGGGAGATGAGACACAAAGAGGCTAATGATGGAAATGGGGAGGGGGAGTGAGGTCATAAAAAAATAACATTTTAGTAATGAGTAGAGTTCCAGTGTGGCTTTAGGAGGTGCTGATTTCTTCCGCACTGGGGGGTGTGGGGCCTGGGAGCAGAGCCCGGCCGACCTGTTATCTTTAGAGGACAGTTGAAGGGGATATGCGGCCATTCGTGGGTCGTTGGATCGATCATCGGTTCTCAGCCAAGGGCGGCCCCCCACCACACAGCCCCAGGGGATGTCTGTTGTCCAGATTTCTGGATGATTCAGGTGGCATTTGGTGGGTAGGGGCCAGGGGCACTAAATCTCAGACAATGCTCAAGACGGTCCTAAACGATGGGAAATGACCACACTCCAGACACTGTTGGTGCCCCTGTCGGTACGCACTGGAGGAGGTGGCTTCTGAGTGCCAGTCTTGAGGGGCCCAATAAACGCACGTCCATTTTTAGCGGGTGTAACCCATGGTGTTGCCACCATGCCTCACTGCCCTGAAAAAGTACTGGACTTCAGAAGAATTTTAGATATGATTAAACGAGCACCGTCACAACAGCAACACATTATAATCCCTTTCAAGAGAAAGTTTTCTAAAACAGCTATCAGTACACCGGATTGTGTGGAGGGCCCTGAAAAGATTAATGTCAGGTACATGAATCACTGATTATTCTAGCATGTAAAGAGAGCCAGCTACCCTGCTTCGAGACACCACATGAGCTATAAAGTTAATGTGCTAGCCGAAGTAAACAGTACACATTTAATTTACTATCATTTTGCTTGCCACTTAGAACACAAAAGTCTCTTTGGAGATGTCTGTTTTCTTAAAAAAAAAAAAAAAAGTCTAGGTAGTTTGAACTCCCCCTCCCCCTCCTTTTCCTTCTCCTTCTCCTTCCTCTTCTTTCTCCAGCATTCACATTTTCTCAGTTTGGGGGCTTGGATCAAAGCAGTAGATTCAGTAAATATTTGCTTCTGCTGTTGATGGTGTTTCTCTCACTGACGCATTTGTAAAGGAAGGTCTGACCCTGCATTCTCTGTGTCACCCTCCTCCCCCCTCAGCTCATTCAGAGCCTGTGTCACCGAAAGCAGGGGGCGGTTGGCCAGAGGATGGCCGGAGGAGCGTCTTACCCTCCCTGCAGGTGTCATTCACAAGGACTTCATAAGAGGAGTTGCCAGAACAAAGAGTCTGCAGAGTTCCCGAAGGCATCTGATTCTGGCCAATCCCCAGGGATTAAGTAGGCAGGAAGAACTCAGGTTTGTCTGTCACTTTGGTAGCAGCCTTAGCCAAGAAAGGTGGAGCTTCCCTGCCCTGTATTCGTCTTAATGTATATCCATCAATTAGGGCATACTTTGGGCATCATTATAGTAGCATGAATGGTGGCCTTCCCCAGTATGTTTAAGATAAAATTTTAAACAAATTTTCAGAAACACACATGTGTGCAACAAAGCACGAGTGTTATCCAGAACCTTCTCTCGGATTTACCAACTAGAATTTGGGTTTTAGATTTGGACTATTGTCTTCCTAGGTGTCTGTCTGAGATTCTCTCTCCCTCTCCCTCTGCCCCTCCCCCCATGCACTCTCTCTCAAATAAATAAATCTTTATTTTTTTTAAGATTTTATTTATTTATTTCACAGAGAGAGACACAGCGAGAGAGGGAACACAAGCAGGGGGAGTGGGAGAGGGAGAAGCAGGCTTCCCGCTGAGCAGGGAGCCCGATGCGGGGCTCCATCCCAGGACCCTGGGACCATGACCTGAGCCCAAGACAGACGCTTAACGACTGAGCCACCCAGACGCCCCTGAAACAAATAAATCTTTAAAAAAATAAAGGTCTCTCAACTGCCAAAAAAAAAAAAAAATTTTAAAAAACCTTCAATTTTAAGATACTTAGTTCTGTTACCATTGCTGTAAAAGCTTGAGGGAGGTAAAAATTTCCATTCCAAGTAGTGGTCTTGGGGACAGAACTCTGCCCAGAGCCCGGGACGTGTGGCTCAAGTCTCAACTGACATCAACTTATGTGACCTGCTCAGTGCCTGGGGTGGACCGTTACTTTCAGGGCCCCAGTGAGCCACGCCTCCTGGTTCTCATGCCCTGTGCCGACCCCTCTCACGGGGACCCTGGGCCTGGCCGAGGCACTGGCATTGGCCGGCGAGCCCCGGGCAAGCCTGACGCGAGGGGAGGCTGGCAGAGCATGCGCACACGGGGCCTGTCCTCTGGGAGCATTCCCGTTCAGAGCCCTGGCCACCAAGTCGCGCGGCCCGACTGCCCTGCTGGAGAGACCACGCGGACAGATGCCTGCAAGCCCCCAGCCGTGTCAGCCATCTAAGCTGAGACGCCGAAGTCTGAATGAAGCTGCTCCAGCGTCCGCGTCCCAGTGTCCGGCTGTGCCTTGCTCACAGCCGACCCACCAGCTGTGCGCGGCCGCGAGTGACTTCAGCCAGGCCCGCGGGGAGCACAGCTGACCAGCTGTGTGTCGCCCAGACTCCTGGCCTACAGCAGACTTCTGCTTTTTGTAAAAGAAAACACTTCTTTCCACCTCATACCCCCACAAGCATCTGAGCTCTCCATAGATGACACTCGAGTGTGTAATTTCAGCAGACACAGGGTCCTTTAGTAAGGCCGCTTCAGAGTCAAAACGAACCAGGAATGGCAGAATTTCTTGTCAACAGAAACGCTTGTATCTGAGAAATAGTTCTTTGCATTTTTAATATTGTTCTTCTGTCCTTCTAGATGCTTCCCCAAATATTTCCTGGTTACGCATGTAGTATTTTCCAAAAACCTAAACCAATACCGGTTTCTGGATCCGTGACGTACACCTGAGGGTGCCCTCATAAGCCTAGTACCAGAAATCTGTAAGAAGTGGACAACGGGAGTGGTATGTGCCTGTTTTTGTCAGGACACTAGTGCTTCTAAATGGACCTTTCTTTCCTTTCTCTTCATGGGTATTTATGTCTGTCTCCCAACTAGACTCTAAGCTCCACGAGGGCAGGGTGTGTCTCTGGGTTTGCTCACCAGAGTGCCAGGCACACAGTAAGCTACCAGAAATACTTGTCAGTGGGATGATGAGTCACTGGGATGTTCGGATGGAGAGTCCAGAGAACTGCCACCGGTCATCATCACAGATGAAACCAGTTTGGCCAGAGGTGGTGGCATGCTACACAGGAGCCTCGCTGCTTATGAGCTTAACATTCTTGAGATTTCATGGCATTAGGTACCCACAGTATCTTTGTGTCTTCTGGTTTAGCTCTTGCTTTCTTTTTTTGAAACTCTGGAGATTGGCCCATCAGACCGTACAAGGTACTTCAAACTGCTCAAACCACGCCACTGTCTCCATTTATTAGGAAGAGCCAGCTCTGATTCCATGTTCTCTACAGGCAAACAGTCTCCTTACTCCACTTTGTGCCCTGGGGATACATCCCAAGCTGAGCATCTTTTTTTTAAAGATGTATTTATTTATTTGCGAGAGAGAGAGCGCATGAAAGCAGGGGGAGGGGCAGAGGGAGAGAGAGAATCCTGAAGCAGGCTCCCTGGCAAGCAGGGAGCCTGATGGGGGGCTCAATCCCAGGAACTCAAGACCATGACCCCAGCAAAACCAAAATTTGGCTGCCCAACTGACTGAGCCACCCAGGTGCCCCCTTCACCCCCAGGCTGAGCATCTTTAGGTGTGGGTGTCAGCATTGGGAGGGATCATAGCTTCTCCTGGTTCAACTTGGCCTGGACCCCAATTTCTGAATGTAGAAGCTCGCAGAAACACAATTGCCTTAACATCTAGAGTAGCTGGGAGCAAGGGGGAGAGTTATTCCAGAAAAGTCCTGGCTCATGTCCTTCTGAAAGACATGCGCTTTCCCTAACAAATTACTTTGTGCTATATCACCAAAGAGCTTCTGTACCAACATGGACTCCCCTTATTTCTTTCTCCTCCTCCAAAAGCTATATGGGTTTAGAAATAACATTTAGGAAAATGAGAAGCAATGCTCATGTATCTTAGTGTCCCTAATGATAGAATTCATGTTTATAACGAAAAGTGTTGGCACAGAAATAAAGCTGACCAAACTGAAAAGATCTGGCAGACGAAGGCAGGAGAGGTTTGCAGGAACAGTAACTTGCTGGGTTATAGTCATTCTTATAGAAATGACTCTACGTGGTAAATTAAAATTAAAAACAGCTACATATCAGTAGATATGTATACTTGCTAGTCTTTTGAGTTACTTCTACCACCACATAGGAAACTCAAGCTTGATGGTATCATTGTAAAAACAAACAACATTTCACTGCTTTTCCATTGTGCGTAATCATTACAAATCACTGAAATTCCATGAATTTGTTGCATACTGAAACTTCATTCGAATGTCTCAGAAACATTTTTTGAAATACTGTAGCACTCCCTTGCCAATATTTTCCTTTTCGTATTGTGAGTTGTCGTCTAAAGTGTTCATAAAGTAAAGGCTCAGGCTTCAGGGGAAGTTTGGTACCCAGGGTGGATGGTTGGGAGGTGCAGGGTGAGCCAGCCAGAGTCTGAATCGAATTGGAGCCTGAAGCCACCTAGAGGACCAATTCCAGCACAGATCAGAGTTCAACACTAGAACCAAAATGACAAATCAGAAATGACAAATGGAAATATGTCCAGATGCTACAGGGATGGCGAATAAGATTGGACTCTTTATCCCCAAAGGCTGCTTTTAGGAAATCTTTCTCAGGTACTCCTCATCTCCGTCAAGTCTTAAAACTAGCCCTTGGTGGAAGAACACACACTGCTCTAACACAATATCTTTGGGGTTCATCCCCAAGGAAAAGATGTAGAATGATGTTATGGGGTGGCTACTGGTACTAAATATATTAGTGAAAAATATTTAAAATGACTGTGGGAAAGGAATTTGATGCTTAAAGCCAAAAATGTTACAGAAAAGACAAAAATGGAGATGGGAACATATGAATTTACCTCTATTTTTCTTCACCAAAATCACTGAAATGAAAGTAAAGGATTTTTGTTTTATTTTAAACATAAGCTTGCAGGACAAAGAGAATGGAGGAATAAACAGCAACATTTTGGAAGCTGTGCCTGTGAAGGTGAGGCCCAGGAGCCTGCCGCTCTGCATGATGCTGTGCTCTCTGTTCTACACTGTTCCAGAATATCTGGTGCTGAGTAACCCTAGTTTATAGGGTTCCAACCCAAACCTCGAAACTCACTCTAGTAGTGTAACGAGGATCATGAAACAGTGCCTCCCAATTTCTAAGGGAAAATTATTCCCAATCTACAATTCTATACCTAACCAAACTATCAATTAAATGTGAAGGTAGAATAAAGAAAGACACTGGCAGATACCCACTCATGGTATCAAAACTGCTCCTCATCAACAGTCTTATCTGACAGTCATCCTGCTACCATGTACCCTCTCTCAGGAATCTTCTGAAAACTACGTCCCACTAAATAGAGAAAGACATGGGTTCCTAGAAACAGGGAATCTCCGGGGATAGTTGTGAAGGGTAGGTCCCAGAAGATGTACCTGTGCAGCATGTCTAGTGAGCAACTGGTCCAGACTGGAGGTGGACAGAGGCTCTAAGAGGGATTTCTTCAATAAGAAGAATTTTTTTAAGATACCCAATGTGCTTGAGTGTATTGAGAGAAGGTTACACAACTTCAGGACAAGTTTGGCTACAGATTAGTAGTAAAATAGAAAACAAGCCAAAAAAAAGGCATTTTTTATTTTTTAAAGAGAGAGAGAGTGTGCGAGTGGGGCGGGGAGGGGCAGAGGGAGAGGGAGAGAGAGAATCTTAAGCAGATTCCACACCCTGTGTGGAAGCCCAGTGCGGGTTATTGGGCTCCATCCCACAACCCTGAGATCATGATCTGAACCAAAATCAAGAGTCAGTTGCTTAACCGACTGAGCCACCTAGGTGCCCCAAAAGGCAATCTTTAAATTCAGAAAAATTCAATAAGGAAAGGAAAAGGAATCCTAGGGCACAACAGGACGAACTGTGACTAGCATTTACAGTCATAATAACAGCGAATACTGATGCAACCAAAACAAAAATGTAACAGTATCGAAGATGGAGAAAGGGAAGTGTGTGGAGAGGGGAGTGAGGAGAAAGAAAGCTCTTCCATAATGGAAATTCAAAAGACAATGCCTAAAACTGAAAAGTAATAAGGGACAACACAGGCATGTTACTGGGACATATAGAGATAAATGCAAAAGAATCAGTTAAAATACTTAAGCCTGGTTGCCTTTGTGGAGGGGTGATGTATAGGATAGGGGGAAGCTATTGTTTTGAAGTAAGGCTTTTAGAGCCATTTATCATTTAAAATTGTAGGTATAATTTTACTAAAAAATGACTAAATTGATAATAATGGGAGTCCTTGAATTTATTACTGTAAAATCAACCAACATGTCAAATGTGTGCTTACATTAGAAACAAAACTGAAAAAATCGGGGGGAAAAGTCCTGACACTGTTTGATTAGGCCCTTGAGGCATTCTTTTTTTTTTTTTTAAGATTTTATTTTTTCTTGACAGAGAGAGACAGCGAGAGACGGAACACAAGCAGGGAGGAGTGGGAGAGGGAGAAGGAGGCTTCCCACAGAGCAGGGAGCCGATGTGGGGCTTGATCCCAGGACCCTGAGATCCTGACCCAGGCCGAAAGGAGACGCTTAACAACTGAGCCACCCAGGTGCCCCAGCCCTTGAGACATTCTTAACTAGTATTTAAGAAATCACTTCACTTTCCAGACTCTCCTATTTCCAGATTTGGAGAGAGTGTGCTACATAGATGAGATCTGAGTTCCTTTGAAATTTGAGTCTATTTAAATGCAGTTCATTGAACACAGTAAATACATTTATGGACCAGCTTCTACATATTTTAATGTAAAATATTCCATTTTAAATGGGCCTCATTTTCAACAGGTACTTACTAATGGGGCTTGTTTTACTCGGGGACAGGATATTCAAAAGATCAGCCTAAATGATAGAAAAGTTCCGTACAGTATTGAATAGATCCAGCTATGACCAAATCCCATCCTACAAGTGAACTTTTGATTGACTGATGACTAGCCCAGCTAGGTGTAACTCTGTAGATATTCCATTACCTTTTGGATAACAGGTGGAAAAAATTATTGCAGGTTGAAGGTTTACAAAATGGTCTGGCTGATTCATATGGATCAGTAATCTGAAGAACGAACGAACAAAACCAAGCAGAAGCTATAGGTTATAATATTTTCCCCTCTAAATTAAAACTGGAGAAGTAAGATTGCAAACTGCTTTTGATTTATTCACCCTACAGCTAAGTTCTTTAAAAGATCTGAAGATGATACAGGGGTATTTGTCATCTTTAAATTTGGTACCTGGTCATAAAAATGGCCTCAGGTGTCAAGGTTATACTAGATGAAATGGTCCTTCCATCTGATACAGTAAGACACGTGTAGTGAAATACACACTTTCACTTACTTGATGGTTTATGTCAGTGGTTTGCAGCTGGGGGTGACTTTATCCCCTAAGGAACACCTTTGATTGTCTTCTGGATGGGGAGTTGTTACTGACATCTAGTGGGTGGAGACCAGGGCTACAGCTAAATGTTCTACAATGCAGGGGACAAGCCCTCACAGCAAAGAATCACCTGGCTCAAAATGCTAATAGCACCAAGGTTTGGGAAACCCTTGTCCACGCTAATTTTCTGGTGTTCAAAAAATGAAAGACAAAAATCTAGCAAATCTAGTGCCACCATTCTAAAATATTAGTAAAGGGTTTTCTGGTGCATCGTTCAGGTAGAATTTTGAATATAACGCCCAGCTTTAAACTTGTGCTTAGAGGTAACGTACAAGGCCAACTCTGGAAAATAAAGATTATGCATTCAGTCTGCTGCTGAATAGATTCCTTAAACTTCTCAAAATTTAATGTTATGATTTTTTTTTTTTAAAGATTTTTTATTTATTTATTTGAGAGAGAATGAGAGACAGAGAGCACGAGAGGGAAGAGGGTCAGAGGGAGAAGCAGACCCCCTGCTGAGCAGGGAGCCCGATGTGGGACTCGATCCCGGGACTCCAGGATCACGACCTGAGCTGAAGGCAGTCGCTTAACCAACTGAGCCACCCAGGCGCCCAATGTTATGATTTTTTTTTTTTTTTTAAAGATTTTATTTATTTATTTGACAGAGAGAGAGAGTGAGTGCAGGAACACAAGCAGGGGGAGTGGGAGAGGGAGAGGGAGAAGCAGGCTTCCCGCCGAGCAGGGAGCCCGATGCGGGGCTCGATCCCAGGATCCTGGGATCACGACCCAAGCCGAAGGCAGACGCTTAACGACTGAGCCACCCAGGCGCCCCTAATGTTATGATTTTTGACAGTGAAAACTTAATTTCTTCTATTTTAAAAAGTGTCCAAAGCAAATTACACTGCTCCCATTGCGGGTGGAGAAACTCGCACAGCGTTTGGCATGTAGGTGCTCAGGAGATGAATAAATGGTATACATCTACATGTTGGCCTGAGATAACAGAGGCCTAAGTTCCAGAGTCAGAAAGTTGTAAGGTGGCCTGAGCTGCAACTAGGAGTCCCTTCTTAGGGTGGAGGAGGAGGCAGCCATCCATAATCCAAGTTAGGACACTCCCTTCACTGTGTTAGCACAACGGCCACAGTATAACTGGTAGACCAGTCTGCTCAACTATAAAGAAGTTAGAAAACCCACAAAGATTCGGGCCCAATAAGCCTTCTCTGCAAACCAGAACTAGGTTACCCAGGTTAGTGCCCCTAGTTACCTTTTCCCAATAGGAAAAGTATCACAGGCTAAGGAGAATGAAGAAATTTGACAAAGGATAATAAAGTAAATGAAACAGGCTGGCTCTAAGTCTTTCTTAGAAGCAGGCATAATCATAGCTCTCTGGGTAATGGTCCTGGGAGGCTCTCTGGTTGGCCTTTAAAACAGTGCTGCTCTGGCAGGAAGCATGAATATTCTTTCAGGAACCCACGATGTGCCCTTGAAAGCAAATGTAGAAAAGATGTGTAAGGAAAGAAAAATTCTCCCTTCTTCCCTTCTAGGTTCTTTGGCTGGCCTAAGGATTAAACTGACTTAAGACAAATTAAGAGGAGAAAAACAAATTTAATTCTGTACAAACAGGAGTGCATAGAAATATGAGACTCAAAGAAGTGACCAAGCAGGCAGCTTTTATACCTTTTGAAAAACAAAGAAACAATCACTTGTGAAGAACTGACAAAGGGGCTTGGGGTTGGGGTAGCAAATTAATGAAGAAGTGACAAAGCGGTGTATATAGCCTTCTCAGGCCTGAGTTCCCCTTTTGGGTGATGAGGGTCCTTTTACCCTCTGGGTGCAGGGAGGGGCCCCTTCACATAGGGAATTTATTTCAGGGGGACCAAGGAGTGTCCTTCTTGTAATGGCTATTTCTTAAATAATTTTAATTCAACATAATCCATATGCCAAAGTGGCATATTTTGCTCCCCTTCAGACCCACCTTTGAAACTGCAAGAAGATCATAATGCAGAAGCTAAGTTGGTAGATTCTTTTACGATTTCATTGAATTAATCTCTAAGTCTTGAAAATAGCTCAGTTCAGTTAAACAGTTGTGTCTCGTTTTAGGAGGTGTTGATGTAACTAGCCTCCCCACATTAGGCCTACACTGTGCGAGAAATTAGGTGTTGAATAAGGCATTTCTATGGAAACAAACAAACAAACAAAAAACCCCAAAGGTTAATGATTAGAACAAATTATAAACCAGCTTCTGAGCGCAGGGGCAGCCAGTCAAGAAAATTTCTAGAAGTTAGGGTCAAAGCATCTTTTGCAATTGGAATGTCTCTGATAACATCACCAGGTATTCAGGTGAACTTTCGGAGCGGCGCACACCGCAGCAGGCATGAAGACTGCCGAAACATGAGTTATTGTGGCCATTTCTCTGAAGTTTATATCAAGCTGGTCACCTTCAGTTTGCCAGGCTTTGGGGAAAGGGCAGTTTTTGTTTTTCACGATTCTAAGTCAAAAGTGGGAGAAAATTGGAAAGGTTCGTTTTGACAGCTATAGCCAAATATCGGAGGAAACTAGAATTCAGGATCCAGTGGATATTTCCATCTTACAAGTGGAAAACAAAACCTCAAACTAATTAACAGCACTAGAATCTGATATTTCTACAGTGTATTACTGAAACATAATTTTTCTGTCTATCAAAGATAATCATGGTAAGACTAATTTGTTTGCAAATTAAATCTAATTTCAATACATTTGGCCCATTTACGTAAGTATAGCAAGAATAACAATTTTAATGAGATAGGCTCTTCTAAATCTGCTTTGCTGAAATTTTTCATAAGGAATCTCAGATGGAACTCTTAAAAGCTTCTCAAAGCTAGGAAGCCAAGCCAAGGACTTGCCATCAGACTTCACCTGCAATACCTATAAATCTGGGTGAATTCCTCTCTTCTCAAGGTCCCCAAAATATCCTGAGGTTCCTGAGTCTGCCAGGAAGTAACCTTCCTCACTCACCTAGTAAGGGTGCTAGGAACCCTGTAAGCAAGGTACTAGAACTCCTTTTCCAAAGGGCTTTGTTGTTTATTGGCTCCATAAAGTCAACCTTAGTTTCTTAAACTTGTGTGGTCATATCTGAGTCTATGTATAGCTCTCATATATGACATTCCAGTCAAAGCCTCAGTAATGTAACCAATGTTTCCACTCATGCTCATTATAAGAATAGATTCTTATTGAACTTATGCAAATAACGGTATTTCCATAAAAATAAGAATACTCACTAACAGTTTTTAAATTATGGAGGCATGAGGTAGGGAGAAAAAGTAATTGTTTCAATTTTGCTTATAAAGGAATAATTAAACAAATTGCTGTAAATCATAGATAACTTAAGAGAAAAGAGAAGTTTTCCTGAAATCTGGAAAAACCAAACATTAAAAAAAAACAACAGCAATGTCCAAACAAAAAAGTCATAAATTATGATCATCTTCCTCAGTTGATTCAGTCCCACGTAATTAATATTTGTTCTGTTTGAATCCAGTTTTTTTGTTAGTTCTGGAAATTCTTACCCAGATCAGCTGGATGCTGTTAAAGTTATTAGAAACCTGTATCCTACAGTACTTGTTAGAGTCCATTCATGAATTCCCTTGAAGATGAAGCACTTTTGCAGGAAAACTTTTACAAAAGCATCCAAGTGAAACAATAACCGTCTGTAAATGATAAAAGACTTAAAAATGGCCATAAAGATCTGATAGAGTTCATTACAATGCAATTGACAAGAAAATCGGATTATACCTGGGACATACAACATTTTAAGATAATAACTAGGATTACAGTGATAACATTATCCTGGACATCTGATTTCTAGGAATTTCATATAATTTCTGGAACACTTGGATACCTGTACAAACACAACATAAAGAAAGCTTGATATTTCTTATTTGACAACACTTCCCATGTAATTTAGCGTATCACATAAACCAATTCATTTAGGATCTCTTTTTTATAAAGAAAGAAAACAAATCTTTTGAGATGTTTCAGGGACCCTCTGGAAAATTCCAACTTACTTTCTTGGTCAAAAAAGTTTATTTAGAAATTGATTTTGAAAAGTTTGTCAAAAATATCAAAAGGTTGGGACATTTGACTAAATAGGATCACAGATAATTTGAAATAATAATTATCTATTTAACCAAGTGACAAAAGATTTTAAAGGCAAATACAAAAGGTTACATCGTTTTAAGAAAAATTCAGCTCTTAATGTTAAGACTCAGTTAAGTAATCAAAGATCTGATAAAAACAACATGAAGCACAGGAAATTACTTTAGTAAAACATAACATCTTTGCTTTCCAGGCAGATTACTTAAAAGGTAAAGAAAACCATTCATAATATCTTATCAAGAGCAGACTAATAGTCCAAGAAAACTTTGTCCTTTTAGCAAATGAAAGAAAATTACATTAGCAGGCTATTAAAACAAAAAAGCAAGTTTATTATTTTTAAAAACTCTTATAACAATTCAATTTTTAGCCAACGTGACTACAAAAGGTAAAATTTTCTTTCTTTCTTCTTTCTCTCTCTCTCTTTTCTTTCTTTCTCAAAAATTTTTTCCTTCCTTCCTTCCTTCCTTTCCTCCCTCCCTTCTCTCCTTCCTTCCCTCCCTCCCTTCTTTCCTTCCCTCCCTCCCTCCCTCCCTTCCTTCCTTCCTTCCTTCCTTTCCTTCCTCTCTGTCTCTTTTTCTTTTCCCAAACTTCTATGTCCTTAGTTTGTCCTTTATTTTTCTCTTTTCCATTCTGTAATGACCATTCTGAAATAACCAGCTTTACTTTAGGACAAAATTTATTCTTTTCCCTTAGCTAAAATACATCTCCATACCTCATACCTTTTCTTAGCTAAAAACACATCCTAGTTTCCTTGCAATACAGAGTTGTTCTTATTATTTCTAGTAGCTTTAATTTACATATATTAGAAGCTTCCTATAGCTGCATTCACAGGGTGGTTCTCAACTTCCAAGGTTATCACAAGCACCTGGAGAGCTGTGAAACGGATTGCTGGGCCCCACGCCCAGTTTCTGATTCAACAGGTCTCAATGGACCTTAAGAATTTGCATCTCTAACAAGTCCCCAGGTGATGCTAATGTTGCTGGTCCAGGGGCCCCACTCTGAGAATCAGTCTCTATTACTTGGTTACATGCTTCTCTCTTCTACTGACTGTGAGCTTCTTCTTACACATCTCATCTCCAGGGTCTAGAATGTGTCCAGCAGTCATTTAATCAATCAACAAATACTTATTGAATGCCTATTATGTGCCAGGCACTATCATAGGCACTGGATTTACAGCTTAAAAAATTCATATATTTATATATATATATATATAAAATTTATACACATATAATTTATATGTATATAATATATGTATATACATATGAATGTGTGCATGTGTATATATATATGTATGTGTGTGTGTGTGTGTGTGTATTCCTGCCCTCATAGAGCTTTCTTCTGGTACTACACAGGAATTTCTCAATAAATGTTGAAAACTGATCAGTTGTAAAGAAGGAAATATGGCATTATCATGAAAATTTTCATAGTGCTTGGAAATATCAATTTTCCCATTTCCCAATCCTAGTTTTCCTCATTTTATGTTTCCCCCTTCTGATATCCCCCTCAACATCCAACACATAAATCCATAAACCTGACATTATACCAGGCTGTGGGGTCTTAAGAAATATTTGCTGATTGATTTATAAAATATTTGATGTGGATGACATATCAGTTAAAAAAACAATTCTAACATGAATTTAAGCTTGTATAAATTATATATGGAAGCAACTGGGAGGATGTAAGCAAATCTCAGTATTTTCATATTGATAAATATTTTAGAATACTTAACTACTAGTTTTCGAATTAGCCTTAGTTATCTCTAAGGATATCTTTCCTCCCCTCTCAATATTTATGGCAGTTCTCGACTGCCTGGTATGAGGACTTTGAACTCCCAGTGGACCTAAGTGGGCTGCTGTACAAACAGGGACATCAGCCAACATTTGGATTGTCCTGTGAACAATTCTGAGAAACTGGTAGGAGGCCTTGTGAGGCCATGTGGTGCTGTGGAAGGGCTGGGAATAACAGCAGAGGCAAATCTGATTATCTCTACATCGTCAAGGCAGGTGCTCCGCAGGATGTCCCACCCAGGCCTGCGGGCCATGGGCTATGCACTCCCTCCCTAACTCCAGGAAAGTGCAAAGCACGTGCCTTCATCTTTGGACTAATTCTCTGAAAGTTTCTCAGGAAATAAAAATGAGAGGTCTCACAAATAGCAATTGGGAATGTAAAGGAATTGATCATAATGTTTACTTGAGATTTTCAGTATTCTTAAGGTTTACGAATATTTTTAAAGATCTTCCAAGCCATGAGACACTCTGTTAACTGTATGAAGGGAAAAATGGGCAGCATTTATAAATGGAATTTGACAAAGGGTAGTTTCAATATTCTAGACTAAAATATTTCCTCACCGTTAACATCATAAGCAAATTTGGTGTTGTTAGTGATTTCAAGAGTCAGTGATATCAAATAGCAGTACTGCCTCAGAATAATATTCTCTTTCTACTCCTACCCCAAATCAGTGATTTAACACCCTAGTCCAACAAATCACTGTTATTTCTATATATCGAAAGATTTTTTAACAAATTAATAACGCTGTTAGGAATATACTTTTATAATGGGGATCAGGTATGCCACCTTCATTTTTTATGATTCAATCCTAATTAAATTCTGATTATTAAAAAGCTTTAGATGTAAATGTGAGCTTTTGGTGAGCTATACACTGACTGAAAAATGGCCAGGTTATCATTTATTTCCCTGGAGCAGTTTACTAATTATCACTTTCATAATCTGAAGGAATTAATATTTTTTAAAAGGTGTATAAGTTTCTGCTGAGATGTGACCTCCAGTGAACCAGCCCCTTTCAAAAAACTGGCTAATATAAAGATAAGACAGGGAGAAATTAACCTCTACAGGTGATTAAATTTGTCTCATTAAATCATTGCTACCTCATTTAAGGTAATAAAAGAACACACCACCCTATTCTGGAAAACACACGAATCTAAACTAAAAATATTCTCATTAACGTCATCCATATGGTAGTAATAACTTATCTTCCTTACAATTTTTCTCAGTTATTCACAAAATCCACCCTTATTTTCTGAGTTAACAAGGATGAATTTTAAAATGTGCAATGCAAATTCTCGAGGCCTCACTCCAGTTTAGACAGGACTTCTTAGTGGTTTCCAAGACACAGCTTTTTGTTTTGGTGCTGTTCTTCACCCGAAGGTAAGGGTCTCAACACACCATCTAGTGTTCAAGAATAACTTAATATTAGGAAAACTTCACTTCAAACACACAGGTATTAAAGTCATAGCGGTTGTAAGATCAAAATAATGCTTAAGTTAAAAAGGAACATTCATTTTATTTTATCTTCAAATTCTCAACTGTTGAAGAACAGATTCTAGATAACCCACCCAGGCAGTGCAGTGTCTGCCCTATTAAAAAGTGGATTCATGGGGCGCCTGGGTGGCTCAGTCGTTAAGCGTCTGCCTTCGGCTCAGGTCATGATCCCAGGGTCCTGGGATCGAGTCCCACATCGGGCTCCCTGCTTGGCGGGAAGCCTGCTTCTCCCTCTCCCACTCCCCCTGCTTGTGTTCCTGCTCTCGCTATCTCTCTCTCTGTCAAATAAATAAATAAAATCTTTAAAAAAAAAAAAAAAAAGTGGATTCACTCAACTCTGTAATCTATACTTTAAAAGGGCAAATTAATGATATATGAATTCTATTGCAACAAAGTTGTTACAAAATTGAAAGAGATAGGAAGATTTTTTGTTGATATAAAACATTTGTTCAAAAATATATACAAAACATGACCTTGCAGTTCAGTGAACAGTCACAAAGCAAACCTACATGTGACCATCACCCAGGCCAATAATGAAAACATCGCCAGCAAAGCAGAAGCCTTCCTCTTGCCCTCTCCCTATCACAACTTCTCCTTCCAATCTCAGGACTGCTAAAGACAGCATGTCTTCCTTTCCTTAGTGATCTAGGAACAATAAGCCCTGGATACGCATCCTTTATTGATTGTAAGTGGCAAATATCTCCTATTCTACGGCTCGCCTTTGTACTCTTTCAATGGTATCTTTTGATGACCAGATGTTCTTAATTTTAACATAGATAAATTAATTCATCCCTGTATGGTTAGTGCTCATTGTGTCCTTTCCCTGGGAGCAGGGAATTATTAACTGACCCCCTCAAACACTGTTACTGAAAGCACATTCTTTAATCAGATCCATATATATTTTTCTTTCTATTTTTTCACTTTTTTTCCCTGATTAATTTTTTCAAAAGATGGAGTAGGTAGGTATTTATTTTTTTTCCAGATGGCATATAAAAAAACATACTACTTGAATAAATAAAGCTAAATTCAGAACACAAAAAATCAAGGTATCTATATGGAAACTATAGAATAGAAATTATTTTCGTAAAGACCTCTTCATTTCCTGATTTTTCAGGGTAATCAAATCATTGTTATTATCAAAAACTTTTTACTTATTATACTAAACTTCACAGCTCATATTTAAATATAATACTGTGGGGGTGTCTGGAGGGCACAGTTGGTTGAGCCACAGGTTTCTGCTCAAGTCGTGATCACAGGGTCATGAGACTGAGCCCCGTGCAGGGCTCTGCACTCAGCACAGAGTCTGCTTAAGACTCTCTCCCCCAGCCCCTCTGCCCCTCCCTCCCCCCCTCCTCTCTTCCCCCCCCCCCAGCCCTCTCCCTCCGGCCCGCCTCTGTGCTCTCTCTCAAATAAATAAATAAATCTTTAAAGATGATACTTTATAGCAATAACTAATGTTCAAAATTATATACCTAAGGAATTGCAAGATCTCCCCAAGATGACATTACATTAAAAATATCTGTTAATATGCAAACAATAAAGCGCTGAAGACTAGTAATTCATTTATGGTGGCTGTGATGACTTTAGTTAGATTATTCAAATAACCCGAGGATTTCCATTCTCTGACCCTACAAATCTCTACAAATGTGCCTTTACACAAATTAAACATCCTCTAATTTGGCCCTATAGCCATCTGTATTAATTATACACATTTTTCCTTTCTAACTGTCCAACAAGTTTTAGTTTGGTATAGAAGAGCATTGTTGTTTACTGTTTCATATACATTTAATTTATATATTCAATGTGTACATGATCATTTGTATTAAACTGCAGATTCTATAGGACTGATTATAAACCAGCACTTTCCATCGAACCTAGCATATAGTAGATACACAAATGTTTGTGAACAAATTGAATGGCAAAAATCTCACCTGCAAAAAGAACATGTTTATCTATGACCACAACAATTTCTAACACCTGATCACTAAAACTCGCTATGTATCCTTTCTTCTCAACAAAGTTAAGCTTAATAAAAGACTTTTAAATACTTACTCTCTTTGCTTTCAGGCTCATTTTGTTCACGAACACAAGTTCCTGATGGATTCAGCTGCCACTGTAAAAGGGCACAAACCTTTTATATGTATGTTTAAGAAGGATTTAATAAATAGCATCTTAGCACCCTGCTGTCAAATATTAAAACTTTTTTTTTTACATGTAAGAATAAAGAGTTAGCATGTTCATACCAACCAAGCCCTAATAATGACCCTGAATGATATGACTTCTGGGATCAGAATCAATATTCTCAGAGAAGGAAGGAACTTTAAAATCCTTTACCTTCATTTTAGAAGTATGGACGTGGAAGACCAGCGAAGTGTAGTGACTTGCCCAGGGTTACACTCTGAGAGCAGCAATAGAATTAAAACCTGAGTCAGCCTGGGCTCAACACTATAGAATTTCCACCATTCCACATTCCATCTCCAGGTCCTACAGCATCTTATGATAGCTACAGAAGGCCTAGATATTAAAGAATGAAAATATGACCCAGATTATCTTGCCTTTTAATATAGTCATATCACACCATAGATCATATCATATCTCCTCTGATTTCAGTTTTCCACCTCGACCATTCAGAAGGAAATAGGGAAGCTTGAGGGTTCTCAGAGAGTACCGAGAAGCCTGGAGCAGCTGAGAAGAAAAACTATGTGTAATCAGTACCTCATGGCACAGCCCTTCCTTTCTCACTTGCTAGAAGTCCCCATCATCAGAATCACTAATGACTTGACCAAAAAGGCCTCATTAGGCACTCTCTCTAGAGAAGCACAATTCAGTGTGCAGTCCCTGGAGTCTCTTCCATAAGCACCAGTGAGTTCAACAGATCAACCAGCTAATATCATGATCCTTGGGGGTGGAATGAGATACGAGACAAACATTTTGCCAGGTGTAAAAAAGTCTTTGGAAAGGAAGGACATCTAGAACTGGTTGGTCGCCTATAGAAATGGGAGCACCAGGAAAAAGAGGATTTATAAGGGGTGGGAAATTATATATAAACTTAAAAAAAAAAGACATCTTTCAAAACATGTCAAACCACTAAAATCTATTAATTTGGGCAAAGTAAGAACTAATAACCCTGAATGTATATTTAAGGATAATCATAAAAAGACTATTTCTAACTGTAAGAAACTTAGAAGCCATTTAGGTAACTCATAACAGGGGAATGGGTAAATAAGTTATATTTATATGTTAGAATATTGTTGAATCATTAAACATTATTTTTGAAGAATTATCAATGACACAGAAAATATAGCAACATGTTAACATTAGTATCTATGAGTTATCAGAGGAATATTTGTTCTTTTTTATGTTCCTAGTCCTCTACATTGAGCATATATTGCTTTCATAATAAGAAAAAAGTAATACAACCTAATAGAGAAAAATCCACATGTATTAAATAGAAAAAAAAGTTTCTGAATAAATGGACATGGGCCTACACTGGTAAAATCTATTCCTGAAAATACTGTTGCTCAGCCCTAACCTAGTCTGCAACAGTCCCACAGAACAGAACCAATTATCACAAGGTATGTGGCAACACCTCAAAGAGAAAAGCAAAACTTTTCAAACAAAATTAATTTCAATTTGCTTTAATCTTAAAAATATCATTTTTGGGGCGTGCCTGGGTGGCTCAGCCAGTTAAGCGTCTGCCTTCGGCTCAGGTCATGATCCCAGGGGCCTGGGATCGAGTCCTGCATCGGGCTCCCTGCTCAGCGGGGAGCCTGCTTCTATCCTCTGCCTGTCGCTTCCCCGGCTTGTGTTCTCTCTCTCTGATAAATAAATAAATAAAATATTCAAAAAAATATCATTTTTTGGACACTCCTATACCACTCTTGACAATCTAAAAATAAGTATAATCATTACTGACATTCAAATTTAGAATGAATATTAGTTCATGTTAGTCACTGGTATTTACAACACTAGGCATTTAGCGAAGCAGGTCGTTGACATCATTTACATAATCCTGCAAACCAGGCCAGAGGAGGGACAGGATGGGAAGGTGGAGAGAGCTGTCACTGGAAGGAGCACAGAGAAGAACCGTGTGCACCTGAGCGGGGTACTCCTGGCGGTCTTGGCTCATCTCTGCCCAGGGGACTCATTCCCTCTGTTTCTGTCACTGTATCTTCCTTTCTTCCGGTCTCTTCATGCTCTTTACAGTGGCAAAGCTACTCAAATCCACCAGTAAGCAACATATTTCAGAATTCACTTAATCTGTCAGTCACAGTCCTGAAGAGCTAGATCATTTCATCTTTATGGAGAAGTTGTGAAAAACCTATTTCTTCCCACTCCTCAGGAGGAATGAAGACACAGAAAACAAAAACAAAGAACTGGAGATTTCCCTTTGACTAGCTGGATGTAAGCTTCTGTTTACTTTTACAAAAGAGGCACCTCTCCCATCTCTCTTTTCTTTCAGGGCCCTCTTTTTCTTTTAAAAATCATGATAAACTTTATCTTCAGCCAGGGGCGCCTGGGTGGCTCAGTTGGTTAAGCGACTGCCTTCGGCTCAGGTCATGATCCTGGAGTCCCGGGATCGAGTCCCACATCGGGCTCCCTGCTCAGCAGGGAGTCTGCTTCTCCCTCTGACCCTCCCCCCTCTCATGCTCTCTGTATCTCATTCTCTCTCTCAAATAAATAAATAAAATCTTTAAAAAAATAAAAAAAAAATAAAAATCATGATAAACTTTAAATAAAACTGGAAATAAAAAACCAAAAATAAATGACAAAAATAAAAAGGATAAACATTTATGATACTTCACATACACACAGAAACTAGACAATATGTTTTATAGTTTTAAACTTCTAAATATAAATTAAAAATATAAATATATAAGTGTACATATACATATATATAGACAGTTTAAAAAATATCTTTTTGGTGCCTTATATGTTCCAGGCACTGTGGACTCAAAACAGGAATGTAGACTGGAAATATTTTTTAAGATTTATTTATTTATTTTAGAGAGACAGAGTGAGTGGGGGGAGAGGGATAGAGGGAGAGAATCTCAAGCAGACTCCCTGCTGACGGCAAAGCCCAGCGTGGGGCTCAATCTCATGACCCTGAGATCATGACCTGAGCCGAAATCAAGAGTCGGTTGCTTAACCAACTGAGCCACCCAGGTGCCCCAGTAAACTTGAAATTTATAAACAGTTATATGCCTTTTATACCTACTGCAAGTTCTTGTATGTAAGTGTTACATTAAATGCCAGAATTATTATTAAAAAGCAGCATATGATTCTGGGCAGGATCCTTTTGCTCTATAGAACACTGGGACAACTGGTGAACTTTGGAACCTGTGGATGAAACAGCAGTAATGTATCAATGATAATTTCCTGAGTTTTGTTGTTGTATTATGGTTTTGTAGGAAAATCTACTGTTTGAGGAAATATATAACAAACTATTTGAGAGTGATCTGGTTATCAACAACAAGCTACTCTCAAAGGTTTCTGGGGAAAAAAAAGTTCTTTGTAGCATTTTTGTAACTTTTCTGTATGTTTGCGATTGTTTCTAAAAAGAAGTTTTTAAAAACCTACATGGTGAAATAGTTAAAGTTCCAAGTTTCCCATGAACTATCTCAGTACTTTTTTTGAAATATCAAATATTAAATCCCTTCTTTTTCTGATTTTTTCCATGAGAAATGTGTCATGAGTGCACGTGTGCGTGCGTGTGTGTGTGTGTGTGTCCCTGTCTTTTGGGTAATCCTAAACTATTTTCACCTCTACCACCCGAACCAGAAGAGCGAGGGAAGAGGTGGGTCAAGGATTTTCTTTTGTTAGCCACCAGAGGGCACCAAAGGGACGATTAATTCAAGATCTGTAAGGTCAACTCTCTAGAGACATATAAATTCATTAAGACAGAGATTTTAAGCTG
This sequence comes from Halichoerus grypus, assembly GCF_964656455.1. NCBI lineage: Eukaryota > Metazoa > Chordata > Mammalia > Carnivora > Phocidae > Halichoerus > Halichoerus grypus. The sequence continues at coordinate 58,428,806 of NC_135715.1, read as the reverse complement.
AACACTTGTAATTAGGTGAGTGCTTGCACATAAAAACAAACTCAGTGATAATAGTTTAAAGTGTGGGAATCACTAATTTAAAATATTCAGCAGGGTACCTAACAATATAATAGAAAGTATACTTGAATAAAATGTGTATCTACTTACTGTAAATTTGCTAACACCCTCAAGTTCCCCAAATCTCATGTAAGAGATGTCTGCCTTCTTTTTTCCAACATCTACATCCCCAGCATAGATCTGTTTTATGCCTGCACCTTTAATTAAAGGTACACACTCATCACATGGGCACTTTGTGACAAAAATCATAGTTCTTTCTTCTGGTTTTATTTCTTGACACCTACAAAAAATTTATAAATATTAGAAAGGTAGCTTCCAAAAGGAGAGTTATATTTTAGAGAAATCCTTAAACACTAAAATTGAGCTGATTTTAAAACAGATTTACATTATAAACAATAATAAACTTTATTCTTGCCGAATTAGTGAATATACAAAATATATAAACTCATAAAATGTTAATATACAATCTGAACATGACAATTATTATAATTAAAATTCATTTATTTATTCTAAGCAATCAGTAAGATGCTCGGTATTAGATTATAAATAAAAACGGGAAAAGACAGACACTGAAAGAGAGAGGGAGGGAAGGAGAGCAAGAACAATGCTCTCTACATGAAGAACTTCATAATGCCACAGCTAGGGGCTAGAACTAACATCTTCCTTATGCGTTTACCGTGAGAGATTAGACATCAGCTCATCACAGGAGCCAAAAGATCTGACCCTTATCTAGTACCTACTGGATATTTAATAAATGCTTGTTAAATTGATAATAATAAAATTCTGCTTTGAGTTACAGTTCCTTTAGCTCCTCCCTGAGACAGGATACTTTAACAAATATTTGCCTCCATACAAATGAAGCAAGTAAATCTGTAATGAAGAGCACAAGGACAAGAACAGAGGAATTGTTTGCTGGGGTAGTTTAGGACTAAGGAATGGCTCTCATCTGAGGCTACAAGGGTTGCATTTGCTGGTTCTACGGTTTCCACTGCTCTCAGTCAGCTGTCTTACACCACCTCCAGCCTTTCAGATCCATCTCCCTAGTTCAGACTCATTCTGTTTGCCTAGACCCGGGCAACAGAATTTTATGCATCTGGTCTATTTAAACAATATACCTGCAACCTAAGTGATCAGTAGGGTAGCCATCTTCCTACTGCCTATCAAATGGAGTATAAACTCAAAGTCCTCCCCCGTCCAGCCCCAGCCTACTCGCATGTGCTCCATGGTCCAGACTAATTGGAACACTCATGTTCCTAAACACACAAGCATTCTCCTACTTCAAGATGGTCTTGAAGCATCTGGTGCTATCTGACGCAAGAATGGCTTCCCTTCCAGTAAGCAACTCCAATTGCCACAATCCCACCAGACCTTCAAACCTCAGCTCAAATACCAGTTTCTCCTTATGGCTTTCCCCTCTCACTGCCCCTCCATCTGTAGCCATCCCTGAATTTCCACAGGACTTTGTGTTGGCCTTGCCCAGAGAACCCATCAGCTTAGCTTGAATGCAGTCTTACATTGAGGAGTACTATAAGCTCCCCAAGGACAAAAGCCATATCTAACTCAGTTTTGAATCCCCTAAGATCACTCCTTTAACGGTAAATGCTGAGAAATGTTTGTGGAAATGATCTAGAGTAACATCAGAAGGGAGGTAGTAATGCCAGTTATAATCTCCAACAAAAACCACATTAAAGCAATTTGGTTCATAATAAAATCTATATATTCATAGATACATGTGCTCTAGATTTAGAAAATAAAGGACATCTCACAAGATGTTGTTACAAGACCCTAACCTCAAACTTCAAGCAATTTTATATTGGAGACAAGGAAGACAAGAAAAAAAATAGGCTCGCTGAGCAAATTTGAGGGCCTGGAGGATATCTGACAATGGCCTCAGGTCCAGCAGCAAACTCCAGGTATAACCAAAATTATACTTCTGAAAAGAATATTTCTTAGAATTAAAAAAAAAGGAATAAATTAAGGTAAAAGAAAACTAATTTCAACTAACCCTTGCTACATTTTTTTTTTTTAAAGCCTTGCTACGTTTTCAAGAAAGACATGCAAACGAATTTCATACCTAAATGTCAAGGCATTCTGCTCCGCATGTACAATGTATCTGAATTTCCTTATTTCTCTGTCTTTCTGTTTGTCATCCATGTGTGGGAAGTCAGCATACTCAGATCCAACAGGAAAAGCATTATAACCGCATCCTATGAAGTACATCGCGCCTGTTCCATCACAACTTCTCTGTGATAGTGAGCAGACCAACAAAGGTGAGTTGCCAACATTCTAAAAAAAGGCACCTGGCAGTGTATTTTAAAGCCTCGTATCATACTGTATATAACTAATTCCATTTTCTATGACCAAAAAAAATACAATCTTATATCCTCTTACTGCAGTATGGTCTTGTCAAAGCTAAATTCCAAGAAGACTGATCATTTCTAATATACAATCTCAAGGCAGTCCTTGGTTTTGGCTGTTAATTAAACATTAGCTTGTTTAATTCACAAATTACTTCACTTGATTCAGACATCTCTCCCCAAATGGGTTATAAGATCCTAGAGAACAGAAACATGTTTTATGCCTCTTTTCTATGCCTTAAAGTACACCTGTTAGAGTGTCCCATACATAATAGGTCCTCAATAAATAATTGTTAATTTTGTATATGCTGTTTTCTACTAGTTAACAAGTCAGAAATTGTAAAAATATTTTGAACATCAAAAACTAATGACGTAATGTATGGTGATTGACATAATAATAAAAAATATTTTGAACAATTTCTACTATTGAACTAAAAATATGCTATTGTGATAGTTGAAAAATAAAAAATGTGCTTTCCTTTTTAAAATTTTTTAAAAGAATTTTACTTATTTATTTGACAGAGACAGAGCAAGAATGAGAGAGAGAGAGAGAGAGAGAACACAAGCAGGGGGAGGGGCAGTGGGAGAGGGAGGAAACAGATTCCCTGCTGAGCAAGGAGACAGACTCTGGCCTAGATCCCAGGACCCTGGGATCATGACCCGAGCTGACACCCAACTGACTGAGCCACCCAGGTGCCCCCCCACAAAATGTACTTTCCTTTAATCTTCATATTTATTGAGCCTCTCTTGTACATTTATATATATATATATTATATGCATATAATATATATATATTTATAATGGAACTTTTTACTTAAGTGGCTCTTTTTTAAGTCTCATAGTCAATGGCATATTACATATAATATGAATGCTTTATCAGTTACTAGAGTGAACTATTTTATAAATCATAAGTGTTTATAGTAATTTAGAATATGCTGTAAACCTCAGTAAATTTCAATATATTATATCTATTCATGTGATAGTTTCAAAAGACTCATTAGTATGGCAACTCGATAAAAATCATTGTTATGATGAGCAAACAAAAGCTTACAAATAAAATGTTATCTCACTGGTAATAATAATAAATTATTCTTAAGCATTTACTACATGTCAAACATCATGCTGAGTTTTATATGTATTATTTCATTTAATCACTCCTCACAACAACCTTGACAGTAGTACTATTAGTTTTTCCATTTTACAGATAAGGAAACTGAGGCCCAGAAAGATGAAACTTATCTAGGGTCACAATGCTAGCAACATAGCCAGAATTCAAGCCCAGGTTACTGGACTCCAAACCCATGTCTTTCTACTTTACCATGCTGCCCACTATCGTTAGCTTGACTGGAAACTTAAATTCTTACAAGCACTTGAGAACCAGAGGTTAAGTCAAAGGCTGCTGGGCATTCATATAAACACAAATGAGAGTTCCAGCCATAGGCCAGGCACTGTGCTAGGTGCCAGGAATATAGCTATAAATAAAACAGAGAATCCTGGCCCTCATGAACCTTATAATCTGGAGCTAAGAAATTGTGCATATAATTTCAACTGTGATGAATGTCACAAAAAAGTTGCACAGAATGCTATGGGAGTTTTTGGTGGAGGAACCTATTCTGGTAGGTAGTAATAGTTGGGGTAGAGATAAGTAGAGTCAGGAGATCTTTTGAAGGTGGAATCCATAGCACTTGGTGGTTGATTATATGTGTGTAGTAACAGGGAACGGGATGGTGACCACTGATGAAGGAATAGGTTAGCAGGGAAGATACTAGATTGTTGGCCAGGTTGAACTTGAGGGGCTATGATACATCCAGGAAAATAGTCAAATTACTTGCTATAAAGTCTAGTGAGGCAAAACCTAGGCTCCCTACTCATCTTTGAGTCAGCCTTACAGTTACTAAGTGTCTCTTGATTCCATGCCCTTCCAACCCACCCCCGCAACTCCAATCCTCATCACCTCCTTTTTATTATCTCCCTATTTGCTGTGTAGCCCCACTTCATTCCCCTTATAATGTAAATCTGATCAAATCATTTTCCCACTTAAAATATTCTTGGATTGCACTGTCCAATACAGTAGCCACTAGCCACATGTGGTTATTCTGAATTGAGAGGTGCTGTAAGTGTAAACTACACACAGGATTATGGAGAGTTAATACTCCCCCAAAATGCAGAATATTTTATTAATAGTTTTCATATTGATTACATGTTGAAATAATATTTCTGGGCATTTGATTAAATAAAATATATTCTTAAAATTAATTCACCTGTTTCTTTTTATTTTTTCAGTGTGGCTCCTAGAAAATTTACAATTATGTATGTGACTTGCATTTTACTTCTACTGGTTAGCACTAGAGTATCCCACTGTTGAAAAGATAAAGTTCAAACTCTTTACATGGTATACAAATTTCTTCATGGCCCAGTCTAATTTTTTGCTACTCTACTATAGAGTATAGTATAGTACATAGAGTACATACTATACACTAAATCACTTGAATTTTCCCACATTCTCTCTCATACCCCCTACCTCTGAATATTATCATCCCAGTCATACTAATTTACTCTGCCTGATGCCTTCCTATGCATTCTTCAAGACTAATAAATAGCACCTTACCTTCTCCAAGAATATTTTATTCATTTCTCCAAGCAGCATAGAGATTCTTCCTCCATGCTCTCCCAGTGTCATGTTACAATTATCGTTATATGCTAGTCTCTTTTTTGTTCCACTGTCTCCATTAATAGACTAAGGCCAGCAAGGGCAGAAAATGTGGACCTTAACTCCCCACTGTCCACTGTGGCACAGTGCCTACGCTGTGGAAGATGTTTAATATAAATGTTTGCTAAATGAATGAATCTATCTAGACAATTGTTGAGGGAATGATCAAATGTTTATAAAATTTAGTAAATGCACCAATACAAAATATTAGCCCCAATGGGTCAAAAAAATGTAATGCACTTAAGATCAAACAATGTTTAAACAAAATCAAGATTAAACGTTTAGAGAATTGTTTTCAGGGGTGCCTGCCTGCCTCAGTCAGAAGAGCACACAACTCTCAATCTTTGGGTCATGAGTTCGAGCCCCACGTTGGGTGTAGAGATTTCTTAAGCAAATGAAAACTTTACAAAAAAAAGGAATTCTTTTCATACTTACAGATTTTCCTTCTGCCCAAATGACTGCTCCAACTCCAGTTTTATGATCCTCTGAAAGATAAATGTCATTTAACTCAGTGAAGATCAAAAATTTGTTAGTTTCAGAAATACGTTTCCAAAAATAATACATATTATTGAAACATAATTCATAATGTGGCAACAATCCTTGACATCTTAACTAATTTATAGAATTTTTGGGCGCCTGGGTGGCTCAGATGGTTAAGCGTCTGCCTTCGGCTCAGGTCATGGTCCCAGAGTCCCGGGATCGAGTCCTGCATTGGGCTCCCTGCTCCTTGGGAGCCTGCTTCTCCCTCTGCCTCTCTCTCTCTCTCTGTCTCTCATGAAAAAATAAAAAAAAAATCTTAAAAAAAAGAAATAAAGAAATAAATACATTTTTATTACTAAATAAATTATTTAGTAAAAATTTACCACTAAAATAAATATTTTAAGCATGGAATATGCAACTAGGTGCTAAATAACTAGGCAGTGTCACTATCAACCCAGTCACACATGATCTATATGCAGAGCTCATTAAAATGGCAGTACCCACAGTCAGATCACTTCAAAGCTGTAACTAGAACAGAGTGTAATTTTATAGATTCTCCACTAAGTCAGCTTCTAAAAGATTATTTCTAACAGATGATGAAATTGATTTAAAAAGAAATTTCCAAACTAATGGATTTAATGTAACAATAATTCACAACACTCAAATCTGTCTTCTACCATTTTTTTAACAGTATAATCATAGAAAATACATTTCGTGGAAATGTTCTTGCTAAGAAAAAAGTTCAAACTTATAATACAAAAAACAAGTTTTTATGGGCTTTCATATATATATACATATATATATATATATATATATATATATGAAAGTCCTTTCCCTGACCTTCAGAGTTTACCTGAAGGGGAAAAGCATGACAACTTAGTGAATGATGCTCATTTCTGAATCAAGTGGCAGAAGTTATAAACATGAGATTATAATTTCCCTGCAGAACCAAAACCTCTGCAACAAATAAAGCTGTATTTCTTAAAACCATTATGAAACAGAAAGCTTTAAAAAAACAAAATAGAAATTCTGCATATCAAGGATTGACTTTTTCTTTCTACTAATACAAGGGTAAGTTTCAAATTTCTAAGATAATTATACACTAATGATGAAAACTATGAAAACAGTATTTATCAAAATCTTAGTAAGGGACTGATGTAGTTAATTAAGTAGGTACACTTACACAGAGACACTACCAATCATCTGTGAACTTACTCTAGGGCATTTTCATATTGGTAAGGATTAAATGAAACTGTAGTTTCACCCTACAATTTCCTAAAAGTTAATCCCCCCCCCCAAGGATAACTTTACCCTACCTAGGCATTAAAAACGAGTTTGCCTTATAAATAAGTTTTAGAAGTTATGATAACATAATGAAATCCCCCATCTTCAGTTCAAGTAAGCTCGAGTTTTCAAAATTATATCACAAAGCATCTGTGTAATTTATTTGAAGCATTTTTTACCCCGTCATCTCATTTTTACCCTAAAGGTAAAGCAGCTATTTCCTTTTCTAGATGAGAAAACAGGCAAAGAAATCAAGTGACTAAAATTTAGCCCTCCAGACAAAACCTACCCCTCCCTTTGATGTTAAGAATTTCGTAACAAAGATTTCCCTCTACTGAATGTGCAAGTAGACAGCGTGAGGGAAGTCCCTGTATTCATGAAATGTATAGTCCGATGTGGGAGGGAGACAGGAAGAAGCAAACACAGAAGCACCTGTGTGCTGTGCTGCGCTAGGAAGGAAATGAGGAATGGAGGGTATGGGAAGCCTTCTTCTAGAGTGGAGATTCATGAAAGAGATTTTGGTGTAAACAAAATTTTGTTCCTTCCAATACCTTCAGAACACAACATGAGGGGAAAAGAATACAATTATGGCTTTACGCTCATTTCTAAGGCAAGTGGCAGAAGTTATAAACATAAGATTATATTTGCCTGAAAAACCAAAACCTTTAAGTAAAATTATCCTTAATACATGTATAAACCTGAAACAAAAAAATGAGAGACTGAAATAGAAATTCTTCATGTTAAGGGCCTATTTTTCCTACCATCGACACAAGTGGTTTTCATGTTATGTTTTTTTAGTCTCAGGAGCCACTTTTCCTGTTTCAGTCTGGGGACAGACTAAAACGTTGTCAGGAGGGGGAAAATGTAATTTTCCATCAGTATGTAGCTCTACTGCCTAGCTAAGTTTAGTTACACCAACAGAATATTCTTTACTCTGTCTTTTAAAATCAGAATAAAATTTCATCCATGTTAGATGGAGTAGATTTCACACAGCTCCAAGGCTGGATGACAGATGAGGTAATTTCTCAAGAATCTTTTCATCTCTGTAATTTTTACAGAAATTGCTCCCCATGATCTGCTCATTCACAAGGTTTTCTCTGTATACCTTTGAAGGAAAGGTCAACTTATAATCACTAAGCCAAACTCCTGAGACTCTGATCACTGAAAGTCAGAGAACTCTTTACCCCATGGTTCTGGAACACAGGTGTGGTTATTTAGCTCCTGATTCTGTGGTCATTTGTCCGAGTGTGGGCCACAGCCCACTTCATCAGAATCACTGGATGCTTGCTAAAAGGGAGGCCTCCGGGCTCCCATGGAAATCTCCTGAAGCAATCTCTCCAAAGGAGTCAGGCAGGGCCCAGGAACCCGCATTTTTCATGAGCATCCCCTCTGATTCATAGGCACACTACAAGTTGAGAATCACCAAGTTATGATTTGAAACAGTTAACTTTTGTGGCTACTCCAACCTACATTCATCATCAATGTCGTGGTTTAGGAGGAAGGCATAATCCTCGGCTTTGGAAAACACATAGTCTAAGGGAAAAGAGGACCCCAAAAAAGATAAAAAATCACACTTGAACCAGATAGATAAGATGCAGTGCCCTCCTCTTTCTTCCCCTCTACAGTCTAAATGAACATTGTCACTTTTTTGCTACTTCAAAATGTCCTTTAATGACATCTCTGTGGATCCTATTTACTCGTCATTCAAAAAGCAATTAATAAGCACCTACTTCTTAGTTACTTTTAGAATTCTGTTGTTAGAGGTTTTGGAATTCATTTTACTCATATGTATATTTTTAAATAAAATGGATTAATGAAATGATGTCTTTACCTCTAGAGTGAAATAAAGTCTTCAAAGAAACTGAACAGCGTGAAATTAAAAGTCTGAGTTATTAGGAGCACACTCAATCATGAGGATATCTACCTTGCCGGATTATCCTCAGTGTTAAATGAGATACATATATAAATTGCCTGGCTCTGTGCCTGACACATTCTAGGTGCTCAATAAATTGTCATTGTTATAATTTATCATCAATGAAGAATACAGGTCCAGAATTCCTTACCAATCCCTTATATCAAGTGTTTTTTGGGACAGCCTGATGTACTTATTTTGTGGCCACACCTGACCAAATATTTAGTGCAAATACTCATACATTTTACTCCATATGTACGTGCTTGATGACAATGTACTGCCTCAGGCCCCCCCTGGAGTGCTGTGTAATATACAATATATGTAACCATATTACCTTTCTAAAATCTGACAAATTCTGGACTCCTTTTCATCTGGCTCCAAGAATTTTGGATAAGGGATTGTGGACCATCTACCTTTGGATGTAAAAAGATTTCCTTTATCCATTCAACACACTGTGCTTAGTGCTAAGGAAAAAACGATGATGAACACATGGTTCTCTTCCCTGGAAGAGTGGACAGTGGAGCGGAGCGCATGCCAGAGAGTTACATCCCATTCAAGATTTGGGTTCCAGGCAAAAAGTCATACACAATAAAAAAATTAACCTTGAAAAATCTTTTAAGTTATCCATCAAGTGCAGAAGCACACCTTTATGTACAAAACTCTGCACAGAAATAGTGGATAACTTTATAATTAGAGTATATTATAAAGAACATAGATGCATATTTGTATCTATACATTACCACATCTTTAAACACTGGAATCATACATGGTATGATCCTCCTATGAGAAGCAGGAGGTCCTGAGATCAAGTAAAAGAACAGCACATTCCTATCTCACTCTGGAATCAGCTGAATTCTTATTAGCAAAGGGGAATTAGTGAATTATAGCCGTAACAGCTATACCCATTTATGTTTCTGTCCTTCCGGAATGGTTTAGAGAAAAATTCTTTATAAAGCTGGTTTTGGCCAAGACACTAATGCATAGCCCACGATACAACATAATGACACTAAATCAGACTCTTACACGAGTTGTTTGGAGTCATATAGTTTGCACCTGTAGTAGAACCAAATTCTTTAATAAGAATTGAGTGATTATTAACCCTGCTGAACATCAGAATCCCTTGCAGAACTTTAAAAATTCATTAGCTAGGCCACATCCTTACGGACTCAGTTCAGTAGGTCTGGGTTGGAATTTAAGCCTTTGTACTTTTAAGAAAAGTTTTAATGGTGATTCTGATATGCTGTCAGTTGAGAATCTCCATTCTACTGAAAGTACTTTGATTGTGGTCTTTGTTTAGAATGCAGACTAGTGGCATTTGTATGGACCTCTTCTTAAGATTTTCTTTCTTCTCCTTCTTTCTTGGGAAAAGCTAAAAAAAAAATCCTCCATTCACCAAATTTTACTCTACTGCTCCTCCTGCCTATATTTTCCCCCCATACTTCAAAGCTGCATTTAAAAAAGTGATCAAGATTCTACTTTGAAAAATCTTACCTCTGGTAAGATGTGAAAACATTGTTCTATAATTGGAAATACAGATGTCATCTTTCAACACAAAAAAGAAAATTCCCAAGTAACATTTTCCTTTTTCACATATACCCTCATGCTCAACTTAATAAAGTAAAAACGTCTGATTTCTCAACTTGCTGATTAAAGACATACCAGCAATTGGAAGAATTTGTCAATATTCCTTTACTTTAATGCTGTTATTTTGAATTCACATTTTTATTGTAAAGATTTTTAAAGTTTTTATGAAATACTGAATACAAAGAAAATATTGAAGAGTTAACTAAAAATTAATGATTTTGCTTCTCTCTCCTTTCTCTTTTTGTCCCATCTCTAGTGGAGGGCTCAGTGATCAACGAGATGACAAAAGCAGGAAGCAGAAGGGTCTAGATAATCAGGCCCTGATTTATAAATGTAGCACTGAATATAAGGCCACAGGAACCCAAATACTGCTCTAAGAGGTGTCTACTCAAGGATCTCACTAACTTCTACACATATAATGACCAGCAAAACTCTACTATCTAAGAGTAAATGAACTCTACGATAGATGAGATGAATACCATTTTACTTCTGAGACAAATACAACCCAGTCAGCCCCAATTTATGCACTAAGCATATAACTCACCAGTTCGATATGCCAATAACCTGGCCTGAACCATGCAGTGCCTTGCAATTTCTTGTGGCAAACTTTGATTGTGAATTTCATTAATCTGTTCGGTATTACCACAATAAAATCCGTAGTGCTTAAAGTTGGGCACACTGGAAGCTACTGTGGCCAAGAGTAGGATAAGGTCTTTCATGTTTTGCCTTAGATTGCTAAAGTATGGATTTTCACATAGGTTCTCCAAGCCTATAGTCATCAGTATTTGCTTATGCATTTCTTCATTTGAAACCAAAAATAACATTTCATATTCCTTTATTCTTTCTTGTTTACATTCAGAATAAAAGTCAACGTTAGCATCCGGCAATGTTTTTGCAATTTTTTGAATAAAGTCACATTTGTAAGAGGTCTCCTCTACAAACTGCACCATATAACACACCAAAGGCTGAAGTAAGACACACACATGGGCCCGACTGTTTGACTTCAATCTTTCCACTGCTTTGGCATCTAACTTGGCATCTTCAGAACTAGAAGCCTCAGTAAGCAAACTTATTTCTGGATCAGCAGGCCAGTATGAAATTCGGTTAACTCCAGCTGAAATATAAAATATGAAAGGCAGTTATCAGACACATGTTGAAATTAAGGGTTTTCTTGATAAGTCCACCATATCATTGTGGTAGATCCAGAGGTCCCAATCTGATAAATGTCTATTATGAAGTCAACTATAATACAGCCCAAGGGTTGGCAAACTATGGCCCACAGGCCAAATCTGTCCCATCACCTGTTTTTTTTTTTCTTCCCAGCTTGCAGGTTAAGAATGGATTTTATAGTTTTAAATAGTTGGAAAAATCAAAAGAATAGTATTTTGTGACACATGAAAATTTTATGAAATTCAAATTTCAGTGTCTATAAATAAAGTTTTACTGGAACACAGACTCACCCATTCATTGACATAGTCTCTGGTTGCTTTTGCCTTACAATGGAGTAGCAGAGTTGAGTACCTATACAGACACTATATGGCCTGCAAAGCCTAAAAGATTTGCTATCTAGCCCTTTATGGGAAAAGATGGCTGACCCCTAACAAAGCTCATGGAAGGTATTTGTGGAATCAAATCACGGGCATTGCTCAGTGTGGTCCCAAAGCCCAGTGCCACGACTGGAATTCCCAGTGCCGGAATCTTACAAGTAATCAAATGGCTGCTTTTAGAAATATCATAGCCGTCAACTGATATTGCTGAGAGTTTTGTATCTGAAATAAACAATTCACCCATACATTAAAAATGAACCTATGCTCTGAATTCTTCCTCTGGGAAGCTATTCTAAAAAAAAAAAATCCTAAATAGAAACAAACAAAAAAATCATGCATGCATATATCTAGTGCAGCACTGTCTAAAACAGTAAAAACATAGGGGTGTCTGGGTGGCTCAGTCAGTTAAGTGTCTACCTTTGGCTCAGGTCATAATCCTGGGGTCCGGGGATCAAGCCCTCGTGTTGGGCTCCCTGCTCAGCAGGGAGTCTCCTTCTCCCTCTGCTCCTCCCCCTTGCTCGTCCCTCTCTTGCAAATAAATAAATAAATAAACAGTAAACATAGGAAAAAAACCTAAATGGCCAAAATAATGTGAGGGCAGCAGTTTATGTGTGTGTGTGTGGGGGTGGAGAGCAATATCAATTTTTTAAGCCCACAAAATTAAAGACAAAATGATAAACTAGAATTTTCAATTAATGTGACAGGTTAGTAATCTTTAATATACAGAAAAGATTTTAATTTATTAACAACACATATGAATTGACAAGAACAATACGGCCTCAAGACAGACAAAACAATATGATCAGACAATTTGCAAAAGAGAAAACAAAACTAGATAACAAACAGATGAAAAAAATATTTTGTATTCGAGAGGGAACAATGAGATGCCTTTTACAGGCTTAAGCACCCAAATGTTCATCAATTAATTAGTATTTTACAAAGAGACCCATTTGCTAGTATCTCCTGCAGTTTCAGCTAGGAGACATTTTTATGATTGTGTCCAGAAGGGAAAAGACAGATGGCCCATAGGGTGTCCTGCATTCAAAGTAACAGATGAATTAAAAAGTCTTAGTTGAATAAACCCACATTTCTATCTACTCCCTGCTCCTCCTGACTCTTACTGTAGCTTGGGGTATAAATCAGTTTTGAAGACCTTAAAGCTGGTATCAGAATGTTTCTTCTGGCTGCATTTCACCTTCCCTCTGTTGGAGTTCTCACAATCCATTTCCTACTCAGTGGTGATAGTCCATCTTTCATCTAAGCATCTGGCTTGCTTCTAGCAATCCTGATTTAAGGAGAAGAGGGGATGACTAGTCTTTGAACAAATGTTCCTGTAGCAGTGGCAAAGGCTACAGCAGGCATTTTCAAATTTTTTGGTTTCAGACTCTGTTACACTCTTAAAAATTCGTAAGAACCCCAAAGATCTCTGTTTATGTAGATTATACCTACTGATATTTACTGTATTAGAAACTTAAAACAAATTTCAAAAAATATTTATTAATTAAAAATAACAATAGAGAATCTACTATACATTAATACAAATAACATGGTTTAATAAAAAATAACTGTATTTTCCAAAACAGCAATGAAAACTAGTTCAAAAGAATGGCATTGTTTTAAATGTTTACAAATCTCTTTATTATCTGGCTTAATAGAAGACAGCTGGATTCTCAATTCTGCTCCTGCTTTCAGTCTGTTGTGATATGTTGTTTTTACTGAAGTATATGAAAAGTATCAGGCCTCACACCCATGTATGGTTAAAAAAGGAGTATTTTAACAGACATTTCAGATAACTGAATATTCTTCTTTGACACTACGTAAAAATTTGACAAGGGATAATTTCTTAAAAGTTAGTTACAATGTGGAATCTGAAATATATCAACAAACTTTTTGTATAATTATGTTTTAAGTCCATTGGTTTATTGCGCAACAGTCTCTACCAGGCCTGAAAATAGCCTAATCATATCAGTCACAAAAAATCAGTTGGTAAAAACTCCTTGTGCTGTGTCAAAAGTAAACAAGGCCCTGCATTCCTTAGCAGAGATAAGGAGCCCAAGAACCCATCCTGTTTATATCAGCTCTAGGTGCATGCCCGTAGGCCCTTCACCTCGTCTGACGGTTACCTCTGCCTCATTATGTTAAAATCTCTGCCCGAGGAGGAGTACAACCCTCATTAACATAACGTATAACGTAAGGCTTGTTTCCTTAAAACCAATGCACAACCTTATGCCCGCCTTTGTATATGATGACAAAACCCCCCTTTCTGAATATTCATCCTAACCCTAAATCAAAGGAACCCATTCACCCAGCTCAGGGAGTCATGGATTTGGAAGTTATTCCCCATGATCTCCTTATTTGCTGCAAATAAAGTTTCCTTCCTTTTGGAGCGACAACTCCACCTGGTGCAGCTCCTATCTGTAACTCACCAAGGAGCCAACATGAACCCATGTTAGTTTGGTTACAATAACTCAAACAACTGCACACGTAAATGGTCTTCCTTAAGGCAACCTTCATACTTAGATTTGTAGCAAAAGTGCTTTAGGTCCACCTCCTACTATTTTTTCACACAGAATATTAAAAAGATGTGTACTCAAGGGTTGGGATTTATTAAAATTAATTTTTACTGTTTCATCAAGGGCATTCTTACATGAAACCCTCTTTTTAACTCCAAGTTTATGGCCATAAAGAGTACAAGGACTACTACTGTCTTGATTCACAATACAGGTAGTTTTTACTCACCATTGTTTGGTACTATTAGTATAAATGTAGTGTTATTATGAAAATAGTATGACCTTGTGGACCATCAGGAATCCACAGACCACACTTTTTGAGAACCACTGTGCTTTAGAAATGCTTCCCTTGTAACTGACCTAATAGTAATTGTTGCATGAGGTTAAACCATGACCCTTAACAAGATCAAATTTATAAGCCTAATATAACAGCAGTTGTATTTATACATGGGCCTAATATTAACATAAAAGCATTTCTATTGTAGGTCCTTCCTGATTTTCCACACTTCATCATTTGCTTTGCGAAGTTCAAATGTCTTAAAGACATCAAGCAGTGCTGAGTTACTTGTACTCCCCTATTTTTCTAATTCTTTCTAATTCTGATTCTCTAATAGGTCTGAGGCTATAGCATAGCCTCATAGTCAGCTCAGCAGAAACACAACTATGTTTTATTCATTCGTCTCCCTTGCTCTAGAAGAGATCAATCAACAGTGTTTTGGTCCTTTCACATTCTTTTTCTATTATCAATGCCACCATCTCAACCCTATTTTACACCCTGCCTAATGCAAGAGTCTGCTCATCAAGCTCTAACCTCTTATCTTTCCATGTTCCAATTCAATAACAAAAACTTAAAAAGTAATAATAATAAATTTAATCATGTTACAATCTGCTCAAAAAGCTTCAGTGGCTCCATATTATCTATAATGGGATTTATAGGTCAATTAACACAAGTGATAAATGAATATCCAATCCGCACAATTAATTGGTAAAAAAAAAAAAAGAAAGAAAAAAATGTCCCCACCACTCTCATACCTATCTTCTCTATTCATAATGACAGGGGAAAGACTATAGAATCCAGCAGTATCTGGGCTCTACCTGCTTGAAATACCTGTTGCAGGCAGGAGGCTCTAGCCACATGACCATTTCTCATGGAAGTGCTTCACTTGTAGCTCAAGGGCACTGTCTTTACTATGGATCTGATCACTGCTCTTAAAACTTTCATGTAAATAGGGGGCACCTGGGTGGCTCAGATGGTTAAGGGTCTGCCTTCGGCTCAGGATCGGCTCCTGGCTCAGCGAGGAGCCTGCTTCTCCCTCTCCCTCTGCCTCTCTCCCTGCTCATGCTCTCTCTCTGTATCTCTGTGTCTCAAATGAATAAAAACAAACAAACAAACAAACTTTCATGTAAATAAAAATCGCCCTTCCTCAAAATAAGTTTAGGAACTCTGGTCTATAAAATAAAGCTCGAAGGCCATACAGTTTTTCAAAGTTCTCCACTTCAGTCCCAACGATCATTATCATCCATCTGCCACTATTCTTTCCAAGAGTAATTCTCCATTTTGAACACTGACCCTCAGAACCTTGCTTCTCACAAACAGATGACCACACATGTGCTGTCCCCATGACCTAGGAATGTGTTCTTCCTCCTCTCCATCTGACCCGTCAAGATCCAGCTTAAGCCCCAGCCTTTCATTACATGCCAACCTGCATAGACACTAGTTCGCCTCTGAATTCATATATCACTTAAGAGCCTTTATCACTCATTTTGGTACTAGATGATGTGTTACATTAAGTTGTAACACAAGTAACCCAAGTAGCAAATTGAGGGAAGAGATTAAAACTGCATAAGCCTTTTCTGGGATGCTTGGGTGGCTCAGTCGGTTAAGCGTCTGCCTTCGACTCAGGTCATAGTCCCAGGGTTCTGGGATTGAGCCCCACATCAGGCTCCTTGCTCAGTGGGAAGCCTGCTTCTCCCTCTCCCTTTGCCTGCTGTTCCCCCTGCTTGTGCTCTCTCTCTCTCTGTCAAATAAATAAAATCTTAAAACAACAACAACAACCATATAAGCCCTTTTTTTCCCCAGAAGCTCTCCAAACCCCATCTTGGGTTTTTAAGGAGGTCTCATTACATAGGCATGATCGATTAAATTATTGGCCACTGGTAACTGAACTCAAACCCCAGTCTCTCTCTCTTCCCCAGATGTCTCAGGAGTGAGACTGAAAACTCCAACCCTCTAATCACCTGGGTGGTTCTGCTGGCAAGCAGGCCTCCATCTACGGGGTTTCCCAGAAGTCACTTCACTAACACACTCAGGTGTGACTGAAGGGGGCTTGTTAAGAATAACAAAAGACACCTCTATCACTCTCATCACTCAGGAAATTCCAAGGGTTTTAGTTGCTTTGTACCAGGAATGGGATGAAGACCAAATATACAACTCATATTCTAAGTCACAATACCACAGTGCCTATATAAAAGATGCAATATTTTTAAAATGGGAGAATGGAAAAAAAAAGGGTATTACCTGGGTACAAAATAGAATCATAACCATAAAGAGCTTTGGTGAGTAGCCTGGTGTAGCAGAGATGGATAGTTAAACATTAATAATCTGTGCTTCTTCCTCCCAAGTACAGAGCAGGCCCTGGGAGACAGCCGTTCAGCCAGGAGCTACAAGCCCACAGTGGATGTGAACAGAAATGATGCATGTGACTTCCAGGCCAGCATTTTTAGGAAGTGTGCCTTCTCTATTCTCTGTCTCAGTCTGCCTCTGGATGCAGAGGACTCAAGGCTCTAGAAGAGGACAGTAGCAACATGACAGAAGATGCCTACACCCATGAAACAGCCACATGGAGAAAAACCACCTGCTGTTCAGCAACACCTATGTTGGACTATTACATGGGTGATAAAGGTCTAGTATATTAAGCCACTGAAATTTTAATGTTTGTTATAGCAGCTAGCATTAGTCTATTAATACACGAAGGGTCATCTAATTAGTTAGTGACAGGGCTGAGACCAGAATCCATGTTTTTTGACTCTTCTTACAGTGTATCAAACTATATTCTGATATGTATTTATATTTCTAAATGATCGCAGTGGTGTTTAGGCAATTTATCTTGGTTATTCTCAGATAAATACTATTAATCCCCAACCAAACCTTATCTACACTTACCATTTACAATCATTTTCAAACAAGCAGAACATGGTTTTCTGGAAAAATAGAGATCACAGTTTTTCAGCCTTGACCCATGTTTTATAAGAGCAATTTTTCCAGCATGTAAATCTTCACTAGAACAGTGGAGACCAACAATTTTCGTGTTTTTCACCACCACAAGACCAGTTCTCTTCACCTACATTAAAATACAAAATAATAATGTATTAGTTATAACATCTGTTAAAAAAGAAACAGGCCCCAAATGGAGTCACTTGTGCTAAGTCTACATTATCAGACTGAGACTTAATACCTAATTGCAGTTTTGGCCTCTCCCAGGAATATAACCTTAACCAGTCAGACTGTAATTTCCTGCTGAGCTAGTGAGGAAATCCACCTGATAAACTCCTGTAGTCCCCAAAAAGAAAGTGACCTTGCCTGAAACAATCCACTTTTTGCTAGCAACTTCCTTTTCCTGCCCCTTCTGCCTATAGAAGCCTCCCCTTTTTGCAGCTCTTCAGAGCCCCTCTCTATTTACTAGATGGGAAGCTATATGACTCATGAATCATTGAATAAAGCAATTAGATCTTTAAGTTTACTCAGCTGAATTTTGTTTAGTTTTGTTTTTTAACTGATTTGGTGGCAGCATTTGGATCCAAAGGAAAACTGATGGCTTCGGGGACAACAAGAAACACAAGCATGGTACCTGTGAACCCTTTGAGCTCTCTGTCCTTCTTGCCATATCTAAGGGCCACAGGTAAGTTCCTTTTGGTTCTGAGCTCTGCTGTCTTTGCACTGAGCTCCTCATCTGATTGGCTTTCCAGTCCAAAATTCCCCATTTGATTGGAACTCCCATTCCTTGATTTAGCCCCCAGATTCCACATTGCGGAATCTCAGGCTATGGTCCCCATTTCTTGAGGTCTGCTGGTTCAGTCCTCTCCCCAGTCCCAGATTCCATGTTGAGAATTGGTAGTGGTGTGCACAGGGCTTTCTCTTGGCCAGGCTAAGGTACCATCTCTTGATTACTGCTGGTGTGTTAAGGTGAACATGTCTCTATTTTGTGTAGGTAAAGGCTATTGCTAATTGGAATTGTGGGAGACCAAAAGCCACAAAATTGGTGGACACAGGTTGAGCACTTAAAAGCTATTACAGCGATCGCCACCTAACTCCTGTGTTAGGATAAGTTGGTCATAGAATGGGTTAGACTGACACTAGGACACCCACCAACCTCAAGAAAATTTTGATGCAACTAGGTACAGGGTAAAACACCACACAACTCCCAACCCCAACCCAGCAGCATGTCCCTCTTGGGTATTAGTTTGGCTCTGAGAAACCCACTTGGCTTAAAAAAAAAAAAAAAAAAAAAAAAGAGGGGCGTGACTCAGTTGGTTAAGCATCCAACTCTTGGTTTCAGCTCAGGTCATGATCTCAGGGTCGTGAGATCAAGCCCTGCATCGGGGTCCACGCTGAGTGTGTAGTCTGCTTGTCCCTCTCCCTCTGCTCTCTCTCTCATAAATAAATAAAATCTTTAAAAAAAAGAGAGAGAGAGAGATATCTTTAAATTCCAAAACATACCACCTTCTGGCATACTTATGTAAGTCTAAAAATTATAATCCTGGGAGCTATAAATATCTATAAAATGACAAAATCTTACTAAGCCTTTTTGTGTCCTAAGAAGTTGCCTTGGTAACAATCATCAGGCTGGGGGCCCCAAAATATGGCCAGACAGAAATGTGGGTTGCACCTCCTTTCCCACTAGCTACGGCTGGATAGAAAATATGGGTTAAACTCCCTTTCTGGCTAGGGCCCTACCAAACTGCTATAAGCCCTCAAGTAAATAACAGCCTAGAATGCGATGGACATTAGGAGGAATGGTCCAGTTAGATAAGATCATTCAAAAAGCAAGGGTCCCCAGGGTGCCTGGGTGGCTCAGTTGGTTAAGCCTTCAGCTCAGGTCATGATCCTGGAGTCCCAGGGAGCGGGGAGCCTGCTTCTCCCTCTCCCCTCTGCCTGCCACTCCCCCTGCTTGTGCTCTCTCACTCTGTCAGATAAATAAATAAAATCTTAAAAAAAAAAAAAAAAAAAAAGCAAGGGTTCCCAAATCAAACAAACAGAATGGCATATACCTGTTTTAACTGGCATGTAGAAGCCTCCAAAAGGCTTCAAAATTTCAAAATACCTTCATTGAAAGATTTGTTGCAAATCACTCATGAAAAATTAAAGACACAAGAGGCACATAAAACAGGACTATAAAACTGAGGTAACTCCTACCATTACCCTCTATCCTCCTTTAATTAAGTATTCATTCTAGTAATCCTCTGTCTGAATCTTCTTTCCACTCTGAGGAGACTACAAGACCACAAACAAAAGTCCACCCAGTTAGGGGCCTTATAGACACCCCATATCTAGCCTTGAAGGGGGGCTGACAGGGCTCCGAGGGAGTGTCAGGTAAATTGCTACCTTAGTCCCTTAAACGGCCAAGGGAAACTAAAATTAAAATGAATGGAAATCCTTGCCAACTTTTGGTAGATACCAAAGCTATACCCTATTTTACACCTCACTAGGAGTCTGCAGATGGGATCCTAGGAAAAACTGGTTGAAGCTGGCTAAGGGAGAGAACTCTTATCAGAGTCAGCTCTCTGGATCTCTGTCTACAGTAACTGGTAGAGACAGAGAGAGAGAAAAAATCTTTTGAACCCTCTTTGGGGATGCCTTTAAGTCCAAGGAGTTATTTAATACTGCCAGGAATATTTACTGTTTGTCTCAGCTGAAATTGACACGATATTTAAAAGGATTTTTTTTTAAGTAGCTGGTCCTGTGGTCAGAAGTTGGCCAGATTAAAAGCTGATATTAAAGCCTGATGGGAGTTTTTCTTAGGCATTCACCCCTAAGCTAAAATAAAAACTATGAACCTAGATGGAAAGAAAAAAACCTTCTCACACTTTTGTGGAAGGATTTACTAAAACATTATAACGATAAGTAGCTCTAAATCCAGAACACAGAAGTCTTTTGATTTCCATCTTAGTTGGAAATATTTTCCTTGATACCAAAAAGCAAATTGAAGATAATGTGGTTAGATGGGGGGGACCAACCTATGATGTCATTTAAGTTACAATCCAATTCCTTGAGAAATTAAAAGCAACTGTTCTTCTCTTACATATCTTTGCAAAACCAGAAATGCAGCTCTAGAAACAATTCAAAGTCCACCTATTCTTTTTACCAATCCCCAAACCTCCCATATTTATCTCAAAAGGCTTATAAGTAGTTTTGCAGGAACTTAATGTTCTTTCCCTGTGCCTTTGAGATGTACATGTTTTACCAGGTCTTCCCCTGGAACTCTAATCTAAACCATCCCCAATTCCTAAGACTGAAGAAAAAAAACTGTGTGTGGCAGGGTTGGGGTGGGGGGTGCTTTTTATGAATACAAACTGCTACAGAAGCTCCCTTGCCCAAAATTTAGTTCACAGCTTTCATAAAATGCTTGTCAAGGACAAATACAAATCTTAAATGTCTTCTCCACAAATATTATAGAAAAAGCCTTAACCATCTGAACAGGTAAATTTAACTTATTCCAACTGTTCTTTTATAAACCAGTGAGTTTTGCATTATCATACCTGTCTCATGGCTAAAATTTTATTTTTATTTTTATTAATTGATTTCTTTTCATGGCTAAAATCTTCAAATGAAAGCTCTAAGGTCTCCGTTTGCATCTCCTATATGTTTATGTGCATCTATGTAAATGTGTTGTAGATGTGTGGTATTTTCTACCTCTGGATAGTACTGCCAAAATTAATTTGTAAAAAAGTTCCATTTAATTGGCTTAAAGAAAATTAAGCACTTAAATGGATTATTCATAAAATTCTCCAAAATATAATAGAAACTAACCCAAATGCGTTTCAGGTTCACATAATCTGGAAAAATATTCAGTATTAAGGCTAATTTAAGCTTGTTGGTTTAATTAAAATAGACATGCCTTTAGAGTTATCAACACTGAATGTAATGCAGTCATACAATTTTATTCTACCTGGCTTTACTAGTCAAAAAAGTTCGTTATCTCTGTTACAAAATCTGACAGGTAGAAAAATAACTTGGAATGATGAAATTTCATAAGCAATCTAAATATAATTGTTCAAAATAAGTGAACTAAATAAACGTGAGATAAAAGTTTTTAGGCAAACTTTTTAAACAATTTCCCCAAATCTTATTGGGAACCTGAAACCTTAAAGTTTTGCTAAGTTAAATTAAATGATGGATAGTCACTGAATATCTAGATTATTTCCAATAACATAAAAGACTGAAACAGTAATTACTGAACATAGGTTTATCTACTTTTTGGCTTCCTTTTACAGAGGAACTAAAAATTTTAGGGTTTGTTATTAAACATGTTTTGTGCTACCCTGAAAAATTTACTATGAGAAGGCATATATTTCTAGAAATTATGAGAAGTATTTATAAATTTGCCAAGTCACAGAAAGCTAATGTAAAAGGTAATTCACAATGTTTACTTCTTTTTTTTTTTTTTTTTAAAGATTTTATTTATTTGACAGAGAGAGAGACACAGCGAGAGAGGGAACACAAGCAGAGGGAGTGGGAGAGGGAGAAGCAGGCTTCCCGCGGAGCAGGGAGCCCGATGCGGGGCTCGATCCCAGGACCCTGGGACCATGACCTGAGCCAAAGGCAGACGCTTAACGACTGAGCCACCCAGGCGCCCCACAATGTTTACTTCTTTATTTTTATTAGAAATTAAGGTTTTTTTTTTTTTTTTTTTTTTTTTTTTTTTAAAGATTTTTTATTTATTTATCTGAGAGAGAGAATGGGAGACAGAGAGCATGAGAGGGGGAGGATCAGAGGGAGAAGCAGACTCCCCGCTGAGCAGGGAGTCCGATGCGGGACTCGATCCCGGGACTCCAGGATCATGACCTGAGCCGAAGGCAGTTGCTTAACCAACTGAGCCACCCAGGCGCCCTAGAAATTAAGGTTTTTAAGGGTTAAACATTGTAATATATTGAATTAAAGCTACTAAAAAAAAAAAACCTCCATATGCAAGGAGAGTAGGATGTGTATTTCAGTAAAAGAAGGCATTAGGGGGCACCTGGGTGGCTCAGTTGGTTAAGCGACTGCCTTCGGCTCAGGTCATGATCCTGGAGTCCCTGGATCGAGTCCCGCATCGGGCTCCCTGCTCGGCAGGGAGCCTGCTTCTCCCTCTGACCCTCCCCCTTCTCATGTGCTCTCTCTCTCATTCTCTCTGTCTCAAATAAATAAATAAAATCTTTAAAAAAAAAAAAAAAAAAAAAGAAGGCATTAGGAATTAGGAATGCATTTTTTTGTTGAGGAAAAAGAAAGTAATTTTGTCCTAAAGTGAGATTGGTTATTTCAGAATGGGAAAGAGGAAAGACATAGGACAAAATCTGAAGGGTTACTAAAAGGGTTGTAGAAGATTTGTGGAAAAGGAGTCTTTGGAAAGGAATACTGTGTGTGATCAAGCTGGCTAAGATTAAAATAAATTAAATTAAGGGTTTTTTTAAATGAATGTATTTTAATATCAAAAGTAAGCTGGCACAAAATTAAAATTTAGTTTTCTCTCTGTTAAAAGGATAAAGTTTTCTTGGACTACTGGTCTGTTCTTGATAAGAGATTGTAAAAGGTTTTTCTTTACCTTTTAAGTAATCTGCTCATAAAACAAAGATTTTGTGTCTTCTCAAAATAATCTTATGTGTTTCATGTTGTCTTCATCAGGTCTTTGATTACTTAAAAAACCGGATTCTTCACTATTAAAAGAGCTAATTTTTTTTTACAACGATTTAACTTTCTGTATTTGCCTTTGAAGTCTTTGTCACTATGGTTAAAGTAGATAACTAAGTATTGTTTCACAGTGACCCATGATCCTATTTGACCAAGTGTTTTACACTTGATCTTAGCCAAAAGGCCGAGAAGCGATGACCAAGTGTTTTAAAAATTTTCAATATTTTTGACAAAGCTGGAGGCCTCAAAATCAAATTCACCAGGAAGAGGAGCCAACATTGAGGTACACTGCTTTCTCTCCCAAGATGTGGGATCAAGAACATTTCTTTCCATTCCTTCTTCCCTCTCTGACCATCCTTTTTCCTAATTCTTACAGCATGAAGGTCTTTATGATTTGGTCCACATTTTGCCTTGCTCTGGCCTTGAAAGATAGTGGTATCTGAGGCCATTACAAAGGGGTGAAATCCAACTTCCAAACGACTGTTGGACTTGCCTTGATGCGGTGATTCTGCAGTCTGCCTATCCCAAACTTCTCCCTGATTTCCAATGCCTCAGTTTCTCTGGAACAAACCCTGTCTCCTTAACCCCAAACCCACGGAAACTTGCATCCAAGCTCTGCACAAAGAGAGGGACATGAGGCAAGAGTAACCAGAATAAAAACTGCATGCACAGTCTACAGACTCTGAAACTGTACTAGCTTCCATGGCTGTCACCTTTCCAGTTCTGAGCCACAGACTCAGAAAATTAGCTCCCTTCCCCTGGAGTGAGTATGAATGAGGCTATGATCAGGAAACTCTCCTTAACTCTTTAAAATACTACAGAATCTGCTGCTTAAAAAAAAACAGCTGCCCAACAAAATCCTTAGACCCCCTAACCAAAGTTGTTCTTGGTAACAGGATGGCCCTTGATTATTTTTTGGCTGAACAAGGAGGTGTCTGTGCCGTGACCAACACCACTTGCTGCACATGGATTAACGCTTGTGGGAAAGTTGAAACTCAGCTATAAAACCACTGAGCGAGCAACTTGGCTCAAGAAAGTGACTCCTTCAGCGGGGTCTTCCTTTAACTTATTTAATTTTGATTGGTTTGGGTGTTGGGACCACAGCTCCAAACGCACTCTAGATATTGGGGATTACCCTGATTGTAATAATCCAGTGGTCTCTCCGGCATGCTGTATTCTCTCAAATACAGCTTGAAATGTGTGTTCGCAGCCACTAACCACCGAACAAATCATCTCCCTAAGACTGGAACATCAAAAAAGGAATGAAGAGAATGACTGGCTTTAAAAATGTGAACCTGAAGTCACGGTCTGTGAATACCACAAAGATTCAAGAAAAAAACACCAAAAACAAAACCAAAACTCATGACCTGTGAATACCACCACAGAGCATCAGCAAAACTGTAAGAATTTTCAGAGCAACAGCCAGGGGTGGGGCTAATGCCTTAAGTTTTGATCACATCTCTCAGGCGTAGGGGTCTGAGCAACTGACAACGGGCCCCATATGGAGTCACTCATGTTAAGCCCACATCATCAGACTGAGACTTAATGCCTAACCTAACTGAGGTTTTGGCCTCTCCCAGGAATATAATCTTAACCAGTCAGACTGGAATTTCCTAGTCAGCTAGCGAGGCAACCCACCTGATAAACTCCTGCAGTCCCACAGAGGAAGGTAACCTTGTCTGAAACAATCCACTTTTTGCTAGACACTTCCTTTTCCCACCCCTTCTGCCTGTAGAAGTCTCCCTTTTTTGCAGTGATTCAGAGGGATGCTGCCTGATTCATGAATCGTTGAATAACGCAATCAGATCTTTAAATTTACTCAGTTGAACTTTGTTTTTTAACATATCTAATGATTATATCATAGATTATACTTGATTTATTAATAAAATGAAAATTTTTATTTAGTTCTTTACCTGAACATAGTTTGAACAAAAGCACATTTCTCATTAAGTCCAAAAACTTTTCTGAAAATTTAATGTTGGTTTTATACCAGAAATTTTCTAAATCTAGGCATTCTTAACTGAACAGTGAAGCATTTAATTATCCATTAATATGTCTGACTGAAAAATAAATACACTTTAACCTAGGAAAGGGCGAGAACCAAGTTGATTTGATTTGTTTCTTACAGCATCCAGTCTGTAACTATTTAGTATTAAGCTTCTACATGGTATAATGAAAAAGGTAGAAAACCCTGTGGTTTTACACATGGATAAGTGAAGCCCAAAGAGATCATGTGACCTTCTGAAAGACCCCACAAATGGTAAAAGGCAGAACTAAAGCAGAAGTCATCTTAAATCTTAAAATATTTTAAATACTGACTAAATAAAGATAATTGTCAACTTCTTTCTAAAAACTGGCTCTCCCAATTTTTCGCACTATGGCAGTCTAGACTAACGTGGGTAGGTCCCACCTCCCACAAATATATAGATTTACAAAAAAAAAAAAAAAGTTTTAAATGCATAGTCAAGCTCAAAAGAAGACACCTGCTCAGGTGTTAAAAATGAAGAGAACTCAAAGCCAGAGCAGTAAGCCTGAGCTACCTCAGCAGTATCCCACCCACAGGTAGGGGACCGGGCTGACTGTGCTTCCAAGCCCTGGAGGCCGGGGGCGGGCTGGGATTCTAAAGAGGTGTTACTTTCAACCTAAAGTGTCCTAACTTACACAGATACTAATCGAAAAAGTTGGTGTGACAATATTAATATCAGATAAAATAGACTAAGTTAAAAATCAGTTCTATGTAAGGCACAACGTAGTCTATGCCGTTTTCACAGGAAAGGGCTCTGAGGTAAGGAATGTAAACCCAATCTTTGGGTTTGGGACTCATTGTTACAGTATGTGGGGAACTTGGGCTGAGCATAGGGTACCTGTTATTCCCTACTCCCTTTCAAAGGGATTTTATTCTATAGTTATCCCCAATAGGACACATCTTGAAATTATTTATTTATTTTAAATAAAGCTCAGACCAGAGCTTTATTAACTAAAACAGTCAAGTTCAGTTTCAGTTATGAGTATAAATGTCTGCAACTATGGAGAATGATATTTTGTAAAATGCCTAAAAAGAAAGAATAGAGAAAATTTTATAGAATTCCTTTTCTGAGTTAACCAACCATTTCCTAAACTAGAAGGACATTTAAAAGGAACAAAAAATCTTTCCTTTACAAACTATACTTCCAAAAATATATCTAAAACATGAAAGATCTATATTGGCTTTTAAAACAAGCTTTAAATTTACCGTGAATTTATAAGCCCTTTCCCCTTCCCATCCCAAAATTTCTTAAGAGTTTTATGTTCCCCAAATACAAAGTGTATGTTAGTATCTACTTCTGAGTAGTTCCAGTGAGTTTTTCTTTTTAAATTATAACTTTGGAAAAGAACTGATCATGCCTTATCAAGAGATCCCAGCATGCTAGAGCTCACTTTATTAAAATGAACCAATTGTGGGGCACCTGGCTGGCTCATTTGGTGGAGCATGCAACTCTTGATCTTGGGGTTGTGGATTCAAGCCCCACGTTGGGTACAGACATTACTTTAAAAAAATAAAATGTTTAAAAATAAAGTAAAATAAAATAATAAAATAAAATGAACCAATTGTGACAAACGGAAATGGCTGCAATTAAATGATTTTAGCTTTAGATTTTCTCAGTAGTTAAGCAGACAGAAATAAAGCCAGAAACTGTGGCGACAAAAGACTTTTTTTTTTTAATTTTTTTTTTAAGATTTTATTTATTTATTTGACAGAGAGAGAGAGAGAGAGCACAAGCAGGGGGAGCAGTAGAAGGAGAGGGAGACCGATGTGGGACTCGATCCCAGGACCCTGGGATCATGACCTGAGCCAAAGGCAGACGCCTAACCATCTGAGCCACCCAGGTGCCTGCCACAAAAGACTTAAAAAAACTATTCCTAGGGCACCTGGTGGCTCAGTGGGTTAAGCATCTGCTTTGGCTGAGGTCATGATCCCGGGGGTCCTGGGATCGAGTCCCGCCTTGGACTCCCCACTCGGGTGAGTCTGCTTCTCTCTCTCCCTCTGCAGCTTCCCCTGCTGTGCCCTCTCTCTGTCAAATAAATAAATAAAATCTTAAAAAAAAAACAAAAACTATTCCTAAAAAAACCTCTCAAGACCCAAAACTATTCCTAATAAGCGGGAAGCGTACTCATCGATTTATTATTAGAACAATCTTTTATCCCTCCCTTGCCCCTCAGCATAGGCGCAGAGACAAAACAAACAAACAAACAACAACAAAAAATGAACAACCTTTTAGGCTAAGTTTAATTTATCACTTTTTTGCCTAGAGTCCTCTTCACCTCAGAAAATATCTTTTATCTTTCATTTGTTTTTAGCTAAGGCCAAAATGTCAAGTTTGAGACAAAGATTTTTCCATCCCAAACTTAAAACAAAACAAAGCAAATAAAAGCCTAAGTTGCATTCCATTTTGCACTTCCACTGACTGCAACTCCCAGGAGACTAAAACTTTTTAGTGAATCACTGTTCTGGATCCTGACTGCTTCACTTCACTAACATCTTGGAAAGCCCTCTGTATTATCTTAGTCACAGGGATTTACAGTAAAATGTAAGCAAAAGAGGACAGTCTGCGTTTTGGTAAACAAATTAGTATGTTAAGTGGTGAGTCACTATTTTTTTGCCTTCGCCTTTCTTAAAATGAAAAACATCTAAATATTCGGAGACAAATTATTTCTATATTCTTGTTGGGCATTTTAGAGACTCACTCTCAGAACTTATCAGGAGATCTCCAGGAATGCACATCAGAATCACGAAGGTAACTTTTTTCAAAATATACGTGTTTTGTCTCCATTAGACACCCAATAAATCAGAATCTCTCTGGAAAACTCAAAAGATTAAAATAACAAGGAAATACTGTGCAATAGTAAAAAGAACAAAGTTCATCTTCTCGGGCCTGGGTTTGATTTTACCCTTCTTACAAGCTAGTAAATTAGCCTGCTACGGTTCCACTGATGCTGACAAAACACATGAACCTCCGGGCTCAGAGACTACTTGATCATTCACAGCCCAGCAAGCAGTATGAGCACCATGTTTGTGATGTTTCCCTTGCCCACAAGTCCCATGGGTGTCATGCAGATGGCCCAGATGGATTCCTGGACAGGAAGTGGGTTGTGTTATAGGAAAGGAACACCAAGTCTGGGGATTGCTGTTTTATCATAGACAGTAAGCAAACCTCCTTTCTGTCCCAGAGGGAGACATTAGCTCAACCCTCAAGGTTGCTTGCTGCAAACACAACTCTGAGAAATGGCCTAGGTAAAGAACAGTTAGGGCCTTGCATTCTTTAAACCAGCAAGATGTGCTGGAGTACGAGAGAACCGTGTAAGAGTGTTTCTCAACACATTTATGCAAACTAATATGGAAATGTATCAAGAGTTAACTTTGAAAGTTAAAAAAAAAAGATGTGGGAGCATATTATAAAATAATCTGGGTTTGTTTTGTTTTTTAGAGGAGAGACATGTATAGTCTTGTAAATGCACTGAAAACTTTTAGAAGGATATGAAGGGTATATAAGAACCTGCCTTGTAAGTGGAAATGGGAAACTTGAGTATAAGAAGGACTTTTAGTCTACTTTATACCATTGTTTTTGCTTTGTTATTACAAACACTTCTTTTTAAAAGTCATAAAAATTCACCTGTTTTTTGTCAGTAGATATCCTGGCCATCTCTTCATTATCTCCTAAGGGTCCATGCTTTCCCTCTTCCTTTTCCTAATTAAAAGCGGATTAGGGGAAAAAAAGATTAGTGCACAAAACATAGAATTAACTCAATATTTCCTATTTGAAGGCTGGTTTTCTTGGTTTTGGATCATTCATTTTTTTTTTTCCTGATGAAAATCTGCATTGACTTCACGCTTTGTTCAGGTTCAAGTTCAGACTACTTAACCTAGTAAATAAGGCCTTTACAATCAGGCCCCTACATACTTTTGCAAAATACAGAAGGACTGAAAGTTGTGGTCAGAAAATAAAATTCTGTAGTTTAAGATTTTGGAGTTGGGCAGTTTTAAGGAGCAGTCCAGAGTGTGGCCATAGCTAAAAAGGGCTAAAGGGGGGTAGGGGTAAATTAACTGGAATTGGGAAGATAAGGAACTATCTGTAGATATGGATTGTGGTAGGCAGAATAGTGGTCCCCCAAAGACTTGCCTGTCCCACTCCCTGGAGACTGTTACGTTACTATGTTACTGTGGCAAGATCGTAGATGGAATTAAGGCTGCTAATCATCTGACCTTGAGATGGACCCAATGTAATTACAAAGGTCCTTATAAGTGAAAGAGAGGCAAATCAGTGCCAGCGTGATGCAACACGAGACTCAGTCTGCCACTGCTGGCTCCAAAGATGGAGGAAGAGCCTTGTCCAAGGCAAGTGGGCAGCCTCGAGAAACTGCAAAAGGCGAGGAAATGGAATCTGCCCCGAGCCTCCAGAAGGAAAACAGCCCTGCTGACACTCTGAGTTTAGTCCAGTGAGACCCATTTCAGGGTTCTGACTTCCAGAACTGTAGGACAATAACTACATATAATATGTGCTTTAAGCCATCGACTTCACGGTAATTTGTTACAGAAGCAAGAGGACACTAACGCATGGAAGTCCACGAGTCTCTTCTAAAAGTAAAACCTGAAGTAGAAAGTTTTGAGCCAGGGCAAGATTCCTTCATTTATTAATTCCACAAATATTTACTGAATGCTTGCCATGTGCCAGCCAGAGACCTAGTTGCTCAGGATGCAGCCCTTATTGAGCTTATGACACAGGAAAATGACTATGAAGTGAGCAGATGATTACGACAGAATGATAGAGCAGGCTTCTGGGAGCCCTAAGGCAGGTGGGATACATAAGAAATCGGAGAAAGTTTCAAAGTGGGAATGGTAAACTTGGTGAATGTTGAACTCTCAGTCTTATGAAACAAATGCTGGATGCTAGAAAAGGAATAACCTCTAAAACGTTTACAAGAAAAGCCATGTCCTGGGAATCACATTTCTATTCCAGCAGAACAGGAAGTGGAAGAAGTGATGATGCTGGTAGTGGAATGGTGGGAATGAGATGGTAGTAGTGGTGGTGAGGACGGTATGAGTGATAATAATAAAGTACCTAACAGTGTTTGCCAAGCACCAGGCTCGAAACTATCTCATTTAATCCTCAGAACTTTACAAAGTAGCCCCTATCGTTTCCATTTTAGACATGAAGACATTGTGGTTGAGAGAGATCAAATAACTGCATAGCTAGTCAATGGGAAAGCCAGGACCTGAGCCCCAAGTCCATCGTCTTAACCATTATGCTACCCTGTTACTGTTCTGGAAAAGTACAGTGAGTACACAGTGGGAAGAATTAGGAGAGAGGGACAGTACATGATGTGTAAAAAACGAGGCAACAATACACTTACTCTAATTCTTATACTACAGTACCATTCAGGCAATTTCGATATGTTTAACTTAACTAAAAACTATGAACCAATAGGAGAGATTATTTTAAAACGATGGCCATTTTTAGTAGTGCCGACTTCTGAAACTTTTAGTTAACTGTGCTTTTCCCAAGTCTCATAAACAGTTTCTCTCCCACTCATTTATCTAGTTTTGGGCTGGATTCTTAAAAATGCTTGGATTTTATACTTAATGTAAACTTTGCTGAACAATCTTCAAAGAGCATCCATACAGTGTAAATATTTGACAACACAGAAAATCTCAGATATCAGTCATATTTAGAAGTGGTTGTAAGTTAAAATACACTGAGGGGGCGCCTAGGTGGCTTAGGTGGTTAAGCATCTGCCTTCGGCTCAGGTCATGATCCCAGGGTCCTGGGATCGAGCCCCATATCAGGCTCCTGGCTCAGCGGG
The DNA here is from genome assembly GCF_964656455.1 of Halichoerus grypus. NCBI lineage: Eukaryota > Metazoa > Chordata > Mammalia > Carnivora > Phocidae > Halichoerus > Halichoerus grypus. Next base: position 58,397,642 of record NC_135715.1, on the reverse strand, counting down.
GAGCCTGCTTCTCCCTCTCCCTCTGCCTCTCTCCCTGCTCATGCTCTCTCTCTCTCTCTGTATCTCGGTGTCTCAAGTGAATAAATAAAATCTTAAAAAATAAAATAAAATAAAATAAAATACACTGAGGCTGGTAAAATGAATGACAATCTAAATGTCCAGTGCTAAGGGAATACACATGGTACATCAATACAATGGACTGTTATGCCAACATTAAAATGATAAGAACAAACACATATAGTACATAGTTTGTGCCAGGCACTATCTGAGAACTTTACAAATACTAACTCATCCACTTTTCATAAAAGCCTCCTGTAGTATGTACCAGTAACACTCCATTTTATGGATGAGGAAGTTGAGAGAGGGAAAGTCACTTACTCAAGATTACACAACAGTAAGAGGTGGAGTCCAGATTTGAACCCAGGCAGGCTAACTCCAAAACCACTGACTACTCTTAAACCATTAGACTAAGTTGCTGCTCCAATGTGTATAATAATATTACAGCATAAGCATTTTCCTATGTTAAGTGAAAAAGGCTAGATCCAGAGGTAAATGATCTCAAATAACTCAAAGAGAGACAGAGAGAGAGAGGAAAGATTGAGAAACAGTACAACAATGTCAGTAGTCACTAGATAGTGAAATTGTGAAAAAAATTTTTTTCTTCAGTCCATTTTATAAATAATAGACACACATTAGTTTGGTAACAAATAAAAATGTTTTAAGAAGACAAAAGGTTGGTAAAGCATCAAAGGCAGTATTTCCAATATAATTACATGTCAAATTGCATCTTAAGAGTTTCTATGACTTACTTTGTATAGCAAAAGCAGAATAAAGAATTTAAGTGAAACAAACTTAATATTTTAGCTTAAAGAACATTTTTCTTCTCTTAAAAGGAAAAAGATCTTAGTCAACCCTGTGAACATAATGTGTAATTAATACTGAATTTATTTAATTTAATACACATCCCTGTTGAAAAAGAAGTTAATTTCAGCAGAGGATTTATTCTTGATATATATATATATATATATATATATATATATACACACACACATATATACACACACACATATATATAAATATCTAAATATATAAGTGTGTGTATATATATATGTGAATTAAAATGAGATCAAATCTTCATATTAAAAAAAAAAGTGTCTTCAAAATTAGTACTCAATCTCTAAGAAGCCCAGCTTTTTAAATGTGCTTTTAAAAAGTCTTAAATCTCGGGGTACCTGGGTGGCTCAGTCAGTTAAGCAACTGACTCTTGATTTCGGCTCAGGTCATGATCTCAGGATCATGATCTCAGGTGAGATCGAGCCTCACATCCACCCTGTGTAGAGCCATGTGACCGCTCCATGCTCAGTGGGGAGTCTGCTTGAGATTCTCTCTCTCCCTCTCCCTATGCACCGCCCCCCACTGTCACATGCATGTATTCTCTCTCTCTAATAAATAAATAAAATCTTCTAAAAAAATAAAAGTCTTAAATTTCTAAGCATTTGCTTCTAATCTGTCTCTTCAAGACAATTTTATCTGCAAAAAAACAAAAACAAACCAAAAAACCCAAACAGTTTGAAAATCTTCCACTTTCATAAAATAATATTAAGCTACTAAGAGGCAGAAAGAATAAAAGACTTCAAAATCATGAAGGAAATGAAGACTTTCTCAAAGCCATTAATAATATATGGAGCCAGGGTGGGGGTTGAGGGAGTGATTAATAGGGCATAAAAATGCAAAACATTTTAAATAATGTTTTACTATTTATTAAGTATTTCACATAGTAGTTGAAGAAGAAAACTACTCCAAGAGATATCATTTTATCAGGGAAAGTGAATTCTCTATATACAAAGACTTTACACCCTTCACAAAAATCAACTCAAAATGGATCATAGACCCAAATGTAAAACGTGAAACTAAAAAACTCCACAAAAAATTACATAGGAGAAAACCTAGATAACACTGGGTATGGCGATGGCATTTTAGATACACAAAGGAACGATCCATGAAAGAAATCAGTGATAAACTGGACTTTATTAAAATTGAAAATTTCTCCTCTGTGTAAGACACTGTCAAGAGAATGAGAAGACAAGCAACAGACTGGGAGAAAATGTTTGCAAAGACACATCTGATATAAGACTGTTATCCAAAATATACAAAGAACTCTTAAAACCTAACAATAAGAAAATAACCTGACTAAAATATGGGCCAAAGAGCTTAACAGAAACCTCACCAAAGAAGATATATGGTTGACAAATTAGCATATGAAAAAATGCTGCACATCACATGTCATGAGAGAAATGCAAATTAAAACGAGATACCACTACATGCCTGTAAGAATGCCCCAAATCCAGAACACTGACAACACCAAATACTGGAGACGGTGTGAAGCAACAGGAACTCCATTCATTGCTGGTGGGAATGCAAAATGGTACAGACAGTTTGGTAGTTTCTGGCAGAACTAAATATACTCTTCATCATACAATCCAGCAATCATGCTCCTTGGTATTTACCCAAAGGAGTTGAAAACTCACGTCCACACAAAAATCTGCATACAGATATTTATAGCAGCTTCATTCATAATTGCAGTAATTTGGAAGCAACCAAGATATCCTTCAGCAGGTGAATGGATAAATTATGTGTGGTATATCCAGGCAAGGGATCTTACTCAGCACTGAAAAGAAGTGAGTGATCAAGCCATGAAAGGACATGGAAGAACCTTAAATGCATATTGCTAAGTGAGAGAAACCAACCCTAAAAGGCTACATACTACTGTATGATTCCAACTATATGATGTTCTGGGGAAAGGCAAAATTATGGAGACAGTTAAAAAAAAAATCAGTGGTTGCCATGGTTGGGGGTGGTGGGGGAAAAATAAACATCACAGAGAACTTTTAGGGCAATGAAAATATTCTGTATGATACCATGATGATGGATACATGACATTATACCTTTGAGGTACACAGGATGTACAGTACCAAGACTGAACTATAATGTAAACTATAGTCTTTGGGCGATCATGATGTGTCAATGTAGGTTCATCAACGGTAGCAAATGCACCACTCTGGAGAGGATGTGGTTAATGGCAGAGGCTATTCATGTAGGGGGGAGCAGGGAGTATACAGGAAATCTGTGTACTTTCCCGGAAATTTTGCTGTGAACCTATAAGTGCTTTAAAAAGATAAAGTTCTAATTATTAAAAAGTTAATTCCTTAATTCCCTCTTAAAATTCGTCAGTGTAGTCCCTACTTATAAAATCTAAACTCTCTTGCAAGGCATACAATATTTTTTATTTTCTGATTCCTGTATACCTTTCCAAGCTCATCTTCAGTCTCTTCCCTTCACCCAACTTCACCCTCCCCCATGAGGACCACAAGTTCTCTCACTCCTTCAAGCTTTTCCATATGGAGTCCCTTGGCTTGGTAAATATCTACTCATTCTTCATGTCTCAGTGCAAACAGAGCCTCCCCTGTGCATCCTTCCCTCACTTCCCCATGCAGAGCCTGGTTTGCAGTCTTCAGTCTTAGTAGCATCTCTGCTTATTGCATCTTGTTTAAATACCTAACTTTTGTCTCCATTTAGAAAATAAGAACCAAATCTTTCTTTTCGTATCTCCAATGCCAAGCACACAACCTTATCCACCGTAACAAAGACGCCAGAAAGAAAAAAAAGAAAGAGAATGGTTATGAATGACCTCATAAGAGTACAATTGTGTTTAAGGATTTACAAAAAGTCATTTTGTGGAAAATGTGAAGCAATCTTTCAGCACAATTATTGGCAAGTTGGAAACTTCCATAAGCATATGCAGAATACAGGTGCAATTTTGTAAGAGAAAAACAAGCAAAAATCCTGTGCTTAAAAAAAGACTGAAGGGAAGTACCAAAATGTTAAAAGTGATGTTGTTAGAATGGTGAAAAGCCATGGGTAATTTTTCCCCCTTTCCCTTTTTCAAAAAATGTCTTAAATGCTTAAACAACTTAATACTATTCTCCCTATATGGCCTTGGCCCCCTAAAACATTCTAAACTTACTAATCTACCAAACCAACTGGTGAGAACCTAACACCATGCCACTCCAAGCATGGAGGAAAAAGATGAGAAGGTAAGCACCTTGCTGCCCAAGGGCTGGAGAAAGTAAAGATGTAGGCTTTCATGATTATTCTTTCTATATATTCCTAACCTGTTTTGATCACCTCTTTCAGATCCAAAAAAGAGACTATTTACATGGAACAAGAAACCAATTAGCATTCACAGATTACCTATTCCAAGAGTAGATGCTAAAGGGGTATAAATAAGACATGGTAAAATAAGACACAGTAATAAAAATAAGGTGAAATAAGACATGATCTCCATCTTCATGTAATTTACAGTTCAGTGGGAGAAGGGGAAAACTACTCACATGAAACATCAATAGTATGCAACTGGGTGATAAATTATGCAATCTAATCGTCCAAACCAACATAAAATACCATTAATACCTGATAAACATGGCAAAGTCTGAGAGAGTAACAATTCTATTTTTAGATTAGAAAGATGAGCTATTGCAGCTATGAGTTACAAATATCACACTAAACCACAGAAGTATTTTGCAAATTTTAAGGTTTTTGAGTTTGCTTTTAAGTGTGACAGAAACTGGAAAAACCAAATTTAAACCACGACTAAGTGGGAAAAACTAAGGAAACAAAATATACCTGAGATTTTTGTCTTTGGGCTTTTACTGCTGGGAAGAGCTCCATCCAGAGACTGAGCAGAGTGAAAAGGTTGACTTTAGAAAGCCTTGGTATTTGACCTACAAAAGAGAGGGTAGACACTTTAAAATTTTTACTAATGATGAAAATAGGAACTCATCCTCAGTGCCATTTGGGTGCTGCAGCCTGAACTCAGCTGCTTTAGTAGGAGGCAGAGAAAAAGGGTAAGAGGACAAAAGAATCAAAGGGCAGGAGCCTGGCTACAACCTCACTTTCGGCGACCTCCTCTGGCACTTTTCAAACTTGGGCCCTTTCTCCAGCCATCACATGACAAGGAAAAAAACATGGTACAACTGATACATTTAACTATGGGAACAATCCAAAGGAAGTTATGAAAAGTCCTTGCGTCTGATGTTATCGTGAAGCAAGCTTTTCTTTAAATTGTGGTGTTGCAAGAAGGGCAGTGCGGTGACCTTCGCGGGGAAGGCAGTTGAAATACAGGAAAGCGTCGTGTGTGGTTAATTCGGAAATCAAGTCAAAAGCACGGAATTTTCAGGCTCAGTACCTGAGATCCCAGCTCTAGGTCCTGGGAGGAAAAGTAAAGGGCGGGGACGTGGGGGTGGGGGTAAGAGGGAATGAGCGCGACTTCAAAAGCAGGTGTTGCCAGGCCAGGGGTTCCCGGTGACCGAGGCGAGAACGCGCCTAGGGCGGGAATGAGACATCCCGGGGCAGCAGCGCGGGCGAAGAGGGATAGGCAGGGAAAGCGGAGTTACATGGAGGCAGAGGCTCAGGGCAGAGCGAAAGGCTGGGATGGCAGCAGCAGGGTCCGAGGCACTCACCAGTCATGCTGCCAGTCTGGGTGCTGACTGACCGCCCGGCCCCCGCGCTCTCCAGATTTTGCATCTGCCCTGCTTCTTTCATCCCAAGCCTAGCGGCCTCTGCTGCCCAGAATACCTCTCGCTGTCTGGCATGATCTTAGCCCCAGCGGCTCCACCTCCCGCCTCCTCCCAGCAACTATACGGCAACCGCCGACTGGGCGCAGCCAGTGACGTAGGAGCCCGGCCGCTACTTCCGGGCGCCTCGTGTGTCGTATTAGCGAGGCGTGGACGCGGCGGCGCAGGGCTGCCCCTCCAGGGGCGGCTGCAGAGGTAAGAAACTGCAGTAAATCATATGAGGCCTGACTTTAACTGTCTATGTTTTTGGCCTGGAAGTCCCAGGTTGTGCGGACTCTGATAGAGTGATGAGGCCTGCGCAGACTTGAGAGTTTTGGTGAGACAGTGAAGGGGAATTGGAATGGAATGCTGCCCCATCTGTCACGGTGGAGATCTTAGAGAAGGGGGAGGTGGGGTTGGGAAGGTAGGACCTGGGCGGTCCAGGTGGTTGTTACCATCAGAGATTGGCCAGCCCTTAGGAACTCAGTGCCAGGGACTACCATAGGGACATTCTGCTTCTCATCAAACGTATCACCTCAAGAAGTCCAACTGTAGGGGCACCTGGGTGGCTCAGTCGGACTCTTGGTTTCAGCTCAGGTCATGATCTCATAGTCGGGGGATCGAGCCCCCTGTCGGACTCTGCACTCAGCGTGGAGTCTGTTTCAGATTCTCTCTCTCTCTCAAATAAATAAATAAATAAATAAAGTCTTAAAAAAAAAAAAAAAAGGCCAACTGTGATTATGAGAAAGGTGGGGGTAGGAGGAAGTAGCAAGTGGCCCCTGGAAAATATGGGGAGTGCCATATTGACATTGTAGGTTTGTGCCCAGTGCATTGTACTTGATTATTTGTAAGTGTTCCAGTCATGACTCAAAATGAAGCTCCTCCCCAGTGACTCAGAGCCCAGTTTCCCTCACCAGCCCATTCTGTTCTCACAACTTGAAATACTGACAAATATCAAGACATGAAAACAGCTTTTTGAAAGCAAAAGTTGAACGTTATTAAAAAGGCATCATTTTGTAAAGGACTGAAGTGGTAATCTTCGGTGATAATGGTATGGCTTATAGTTCCTTAATTTTCACTTCTGTATAGTATTTAACTGTAGCTATATACCACAATTTATTTATCCATGTTTGAGCCAAGAAACATTTGGACCATCTCCAGTTCTTTGCTATTGCAAATAACACTGCTGTAAACATTTTTGTATGTCTCCTTATGTTTAGGGACTATACTTAGGAGTAGAATTGTTGGGTTGTTATTGTCAAGTTTACCAGATAATGCTGAAAATTTTTATAAAGGAATTGGACCAGTTTATATAGCTCTATGTCACCACTAACGCTTGGTATTGTCAAACTTATAATGTTTGACAATTGGGTTGGCATAAAATGATATCCTGTGGTTTTGATTTTCCCTGATTTCTACTTTGGTTGAACATCTTGTATGTTGGTTGGCCATATGTGTGTCCTCTATGAAATACCTATTAACCATTTTTCTCTTTGGTTGTTTCTTATTTCTTATTCATTTGTAAGCGTTCTTTATATATTTTGGATATTCATTCTCAGTTGGGAGTGCGTATGATAAATATCTTCTCCCATTTGCCACTTGCTTTTTCACTTACTTTATTATGTCTTTCAGTGCACAGTGTTTTATTTTAAAGTGCCAAACATGCCAATAATTCTCTGTAATGGGTTTTATATTTTAGTATCTTTATAAAATGTCTTTCCTACCCAAGGTTATAAAAATATTCTTTTGTATTTCCTCTAAATAAGTTTTTCCTTTGACATTTACATATGCATGCATGTAGAATTCATTTTTGTGCATGGTCTGAGGAAGGGATCCAATTTTATTTTCCATTTGATAGTCAATTAACACCAACACCATTTCCCCATTGATATGCAATGTCACCTGTGTCATATATCAAATTTCCATACACACATGAGACTGTTTTTGGGCTTTGTATTGCATATCGTTTGTTTATTTACCTCCCTCCCCCCAAAAAGGATCTTATTTTCTTCAGGAATATCTTGGCTATTCTTGGCCTTTTAGAATCTGTGTAAATTTTGAATCATATTGTGACATTCCTCAAATATCCCACTGGAATATTGATTGGAAGTGCATTGAATTTATAGATCAATTTGAGATATATAGGCTTCCTGTCCCTGAACATAGTACATGTGTGTGAACATGGTATACTGGGTTTTCAGAAAGTTTCAAAAGGATCTATGATTTTTTCCCACAAAGATTTTACATATATTTTATGATTTAATTCTAGGTTTTTTGTCGGTATTGTAAATAAAAAAATTTTTTTTTAAGATTATTTATTTACTTAATTGAGAGAGAGAGAGACAGTGAGAGAGGGAACACAAGCGGGAGGGTGGGAGAGGGAGAAGCAGGCTTCCCGCTGAGCAGGGAGCCCAATGCGGGGCTCGATCCCAGGACCCTGGGATCATGACCTGAGCCGAAGGCAGTCGCCTAACCAACTGAGCCACCCAGGTGCCCCAAATGAAAAAATTTTTTTAAATAAACGCTACCTGCAACATGGGGCCTGAGCTCACAACCCCAAGATCAAGAGTCGCATGCTCTACCAACTGAGACAACCAAGCACCCTGTAAATGAAATCTTTAAAAAAAATTATATTTGTAAGTATTTGTGGCTAATATATAGAAATGCAAGTAATTTTTATATATTTTATATTGAGCCATCTTGCTAAAATTTCTTATTAATTTTAATACTATTTATTTTTAGTTTCTTTTTTGTCTAGGTGGAAAGATATCATCTACAGGTAATGACAGTTTTACTTATAGTTTTCTAATATTCAAACCTTTAATATTTTATTATCCTACTGCAGTCTAGGATGTCAGAGAAATATTGAATAGGAGTTATGGTAACAGACATCCTTTCTTGTTCCTGATTTAAAAGGAAATGATTTTTTTTTATTTTTTTAAAGAATTTTATTTATTTATTTCTCAGAGAGAGAGAGAGAGAGAGAGCACACAAGCAGGGGAGTATCAGGCAGAGGGAGAAGCAGGCTCCCTTCTGAGCAAGGAGCCTGATGCGGGACTCAATCCCAGAACCCTGGGATCATGTGTGACCTGAGCGGAAGGCAGTCACTTAACTGACTGAGCCACCCAGGCGCCCCAGGAAATGATTTTAATGTTAAACTTTAAAGTATGGTTTTGCTGTAGGCTTTTGGTAGCTGTCCTTTATCAGATTATGCAAATTCCCTTCTATTTCTGTTGTTTTTTTTAATCAGATGTTGAACTTTATTAAATGCTCATGTTAGGTGCCTTTTATCAGCTTAAGAAAGTTCTTTCTCTACTGGCTTGCTGAGAATTATTATCATGAATGTATGTTGAGTTTTATCAAACATATCTTATGTCTGTTAAGATGATCCTATAGTTTTCCTCCCTTAGTCAGTTAATGTGGTGAATTATACTAACAGATTGCTTGATATTAAATCAACCTTGTCTTCCTTTGGTAGACCCATCGTGGTCATTGTGTGCTACTTTCTTATTCACTGCAGGATTAAATTTGCTAATATTTTAATTTAAGATTTTTTAATCTATGTTCATGAGTGAGTTTGGTGTATAATTTATCATGGTCTTTTTGTTTGGTTTTGATGTCTTGATTAGGCTACCCTCATAAATGAGTTAGGTACGGTTTCCTATTTTTCTTTTGTCAGGAAGAGTTTGTATAAGACTGAAATTACTTGTTCCTTGAATGTTTATTAAAACTTACCTGGAAATGCCATTTGAGCCTAGTGCTTTGTAAGGTGGAAAGACATTTCACTAATTCAATTCCTTTATGGGTTAAGAGACTATTCAAACTATTTTTTCTCAGTCAGTTTTTGGTAAGCTATATTTTTCTTGAATTTTGTTCATTTTATATGTTTTAAAATTAATTGGCATAAATTTATAAACTTTATAATAAAATTTTCTAAATATACAAATTTATGAAATGTTCTCTCACTATCTTAATTTCAAGAACTTCTAGGGACGCCTGGGTGGCTCAGTCAGTTAAGCGGCTGCCTTTGGCTCGGGTCATGATCCCAGGATGGGATCGAGCCCCACGTTGGGCTCCCTGCTCAGTGGGGAGTCTGCTTCTCCCTCTCCCTCTGCCTGCTGCTCTGCCTACTTGTGCTCTCTCTCTATCTCTCTGTCAGATAAATAAAATCTTAAAAAAAAAAAAAAAGAACTTTCTAAACTGAAGAATAAGTAAACAATCCAGTTAGAAAATGGGCAAAAGACTTGAATAGTCCCTTCATCAAAGAAGGTATAAAATGACAAATAAGCACATGAAAAGATGTTCACCATCATTAGCCATTATAGAAGTACAAATTAAAACCATCATAAAAAAAAAAAACATAATGAGATACGGCTGCATACATATTAAAATGGCTCAGATGAAAGGTACCGACAGAACCAGATGTTGGCAAGCATGCAGACTGCCGGATCTCTTACATTGCTGGGGGGAATATAAAATGGCACAGCCACTCTGGAACAGCTTGACGGTTTCTTACAAACGTATGCTTATCGTATCACCCAGCAATCACACTCCTGAGTATTTATACTAGAAAAATGAAAACTTAGGTTTACACAAAATTCTATACATGAGTGTTCATGGGAGCTTTATTTGTAATAGTCAAAAACTGGAAATAAACCAGACAACCTTCAGTGAGTGAATAGATGACAAACTAGGAACATCCTTGCAATGGAATACTACTCAATAAACAGGAAGGATACATGTGTCAACTTGGATGAATCTCCAAGACATTGTGTAGAGTGGGAAAACAATCTTAAAGGGTTATGCACTGTATGATTGTATTTATATACCATTCTCAAAGTGAAAATATTAGTGATGGAGAACAGATCAGTGGTTTCCAAGTGTTATGGTTGGGAAAAAGGTACCACTATTAAGAGGTAACACAAGGAGGGGCTCTGGCTAGCTCAGTGGGCAGAGCCTGCGACTCTTGGTCTCGGGTGGTGAGTTCAAGCCCCACCTTGGGCAGTAGAGATTACTTACAAAAAAAAAGAAGAAAAAAAAAAAAGAGGTAACACAAGAGAGTTTCTTTGTGTTGATAGTTACTCATCTACACATGTGATAAAATTTCATAGAACATACACCTAAAATAAAAAATAGTGCATTAACGATTACTGAACTCCAAATAAGGTCTATACCTGAATTAATAGTACTGTACCATGTGTTTCCTGGTTTTCCCAATATACTATGATAATGTAAGATATTATCATTGCAGAAACTTGGAGAAAGGTACATAGGAGCTCTCTATTATTTTTGCAACTTGTTTGAGTTTTAAATTCTTTAAAAATAAAAAGATACCAGTATCTATCTTATATATATGCATATGTATGTGATTATATATTTAATATATACAATATATTATCTTTCATCTCTGTGAGTAAAATCTACCCTTAGAACAACCATTAGCTTTTTTGCTCACTTTCTTCTTTTTAGATTGCTGTTTTCATTCCATTTTCAGTCCTGTAGTATTTCAGAGTTGTTTAAATGCTCTATTTCCTTTACTTTCTTGCTGGTTCAGCCATATTTGATCTAGCATTTTTGGGTGCTTTGTAACAAATTTGTTTGGGCTATCTTATCTACAATATTACTGGAAATAACAGTTCTGCTACAAAGAATAAGGACTAAAAAGGAGTATAAGACAAATGCTACCTAAGTGCTAAGAAATGGACAAACCTCAGTTCAGGTGAACACAAAAAAGCCTAGCTTAGTCAATAAAATGGTTTTAAAATCAATAAATAATTGATGGAAAGAACATGGACTTTGATGTCAGATAGATAAACTGACATCTCTAACCACCCAAGCTATTTACTAGTTAACTATGAGTTAGCTGAGACAATGTTAGCTGTGGGTAACAAATACCCACCAAATCTCAGCGGCTTGCCACAACAAATCTTTCCTTCTGGCTCAACATTACATGCTACGGCACTGTTCCTGTGGATTGGCTCTGGGATCCAGGCTAAAGGAGCAGCCTTTGGATATTCTTTTCTCCTGGCAGAAGGAAAAGAGATGGCAGAATTACATGATGACTCTTAGGGCAAGTCTCATGTCAAGCCAGACACCCATGAGATGGGATGCATAATCCTGTTTCAGGGATGCCGAAAAGGGGGGTACAGCAAATATCCCGATAATAATGCAATATTAGTAAATTGGCTTTACTAATCATGGATCCTTTGCCTGTTACTTCGTGTCTTGTCAGAACAAAGAACTCCATATCCCCTTTTCCAGAATCTGCAGTTTTCAACATTTTACCACATTTGTACCATTTTTATTATTCTTTCTGTTACATTTGCATACCTCCCCATCCCATTCTTTTTCTGAGTCATTTGAGAGCAGGTGACAGACACTGTGCCCAATCCCCCTAAAAACTCCAGTATTTATTTCTCCAAAACAAGGACATTCTAACACATGCTAATCCGACAGTCCAAAACAGGAGATCAGTGTTGATTGGTCACTACAAGGCAATCCACAGACGCCATTCACATTTTGAAAAGTGTTTCAACATGTGTCATTTCTGTTCTGATTCAGCATCCCATCCAGATTCACTGAGTTTTGACCCTCGCTATTTTCCTTCAACCTGGAACATTTCCTTGGCTCTTCCCTCTGTCTCACAACATTAAAAGTTTTAAAGGATCTAGGCTTTTCATTCTGTAAGATTCTTCTCCACGAGGATGATTCTGATGTTTCCTCACAACCAGACTCAGGCCATCCATTCTTGGTAGGAATGCTACAGAAGTGATACTGTGCTCTTTTCCACGGATCCCATCAGGGGGCAGCTCAGTGTTCACACATCCCAGCCATGGTGACACCAGCCTTGTTCACCTGGCAAGTTAGCGCCTGTCAGGTTTCTAAAGTCACTAGTAAAGTCAGTATTTTTCCCTCTGTAATTGGTCAGTATTTTGTGGCGAGAAATTCCCCCAATTATGCCAATGTCCTATACCCATTAAACCTCCACGTACCAACTTTAGCATCTGTTGGTGATTCCCATATGAATTAACCACCATTGTGACGGCTGTCCAGTGGTGATTTGTTATTTCCATCATTCCTCCTACATACAGTTTTCATTCTAAAATAAGAGTTTTTCCCTCTTCCTCATTCATTCATATGTGTATGGACTTGTCTTTCCTGTTTTATTCAGTGAGCTGTAATCTGTTATCATTTATTTTAGTGCTCAAATTGTCCCATATTTGATGAAATCCTCAAGTTGTCTCTTTTATCCTTTTGACACACCCCCATAAGTCTTTGAGCACTTCCTTACATTCTAGTGCAACGAGATGCTCCAGACTCGTTTTCTACATTCCCTGCACCAGATGTAGAGCCGACCGTTTCTCCAAGGAGCCCTGGTTCCTCTTAGTGTTTAAAAACTAAGATCTAGGCAGTAAGTGTGCTATGTCATTTCTACTAAACCTTCTGAGAAGCTAGATCTAGAAAATATATGAATATCTATATCCATATACACACATACTCATGTATCTCTTTCAGTAGCTATCTGTCTAAGAGTTCCCATTGATACCTTCAATTCCAGAGTCCAGCACATCAGGGTTATTCCTAGCCTCTACCTTTGTTGTATTTGTAAATCTCTTCTCAAACAGCAAGAAACCTGGTTCCCATTTTTTTTCTTTTTTTTTTTCTCTTTTCCTTTCCTTCTCCCATGCACCCAATTCCCCTAATCTAATTTCTCTAGCACATTGGTTGCCTCCTTGGCTGCCCCACCCCTGTTGCTGCTGCCTCCACAGCCCCTTTGGCCTCCAAGGGAAGGGAAAGGAGGAGAGGGGAGCTGTAAAATGGCTTTTTGACTGAATTATTCAGAGAGGGAGGAAAGAAGACAGGAAGGGAAGGAGGGAGGAAGGGAAGTACAGTGGTAATAGGTTTATCACAAATTTTCCTGAAGACTAGGGATGCCTGGGTGGCTCAGTCAGTTAAGTGTCTGCCTTCGGCTCAGGTCACGATCCCAGGGTCCTGGGATCGAGTCCTGCATTGGGCTTGGCAGGGAGCCTGCTTCTCCCTCTGCCGCTCCCCCTTCTTATTTACTTTCTCTCTGACAAATAAATAAATAAAATTTTAAAAAAATTTTCTTAAAGACTAAATGATCCCAAGTAGCACAGTGCTTGGCAAAGAATAGGTGCTCAATATCATTAATTATTGTCCTTCCCTTCTTTGTCTTTCATTTGCTTATTCTCTATAGAAAACCTGAAACTTATTTTATCCTAGGTCCTATGTTGGGAATATTAGTCCTAGCAGTGTGTTTATTTGGACAGAATCTTCTCAGCAGAACAAGCTGCGGTTCCATGGAGCTGATCATAAAGACATGGTATCTCTACTGGATTTGTGGATACTGTTGCTGTTGGCAGAGACCACATACGCGACTTGCAGAAGAAAATGTACCTCACGCTCAGTCTTGCTCTCCGACATGGAAGGCACATCATGACCAGTGACTGTGTCCTGCAGGCCTGGAGAGAAGGTGGCTGCAGGACCGCTAGGGACTGCTGGTGGTTGGTACACCCTTGTGGACAGGATTGGCCCTAATTTGGTCATTTCAAGTGAATCCAGAAATTAAGGTTTCCCAAACAATTCTCAGAAAGCAGTTCCTGGCAGCACTTAAGCCCCAAGGAAGCAAAGAGAAGCCTGAAACAAAATCCAGACACCCTTCACAGAACATTCGCTTTGTTACGGAGAGCAGTGCTGCCGAAGAGAAGTGACTTCTCAGGCTTACCGTATATTGTCCCAAATGGTGTCCTCAGAAGAGAAAAGTTGGTGCCACATAGATGGTGTGCTACAAAGTCAGAATGCCCAGGAACCTTGGGAATGTCTGTGCTCCCACGAGGTGGGAAGGACTGGCAAGCCCGCTGCCCGCTCTGTCCTGAGGCGCTCTGCCGCAAGGCCACCCAACAGAGGTGGGCCCGGCCACCACAGGCCATATCCTTGCCACTCTTGGGTCCCCATTTGTGTGGCGCCCTCTGGACTGGTTTGAGTATTTCTCAATCAGCACCCCTGAAGAGGTTCTGCAATTAGACATGTTAGAAATCAACAGAAGACACTAGAGGGACCAAACGGGAGAGAGTAGAGAGGGAGTTGATGGAGTATCAGTAATGGTAACAGTAACAATAGTATCCTACTTTTTACTATATTCTGTTCTAGGTACTTTACACATATTATTTACACCTTCCAGCAGCCTTATGAAGTGGGTATCATTATTATTATCGCTACTTAGAGGAACCAAGACATGGAGTAACTTGCCCAAACGGTATCACTTGAAAGATGTGGGAGCAGGATATAAGTGTACACTACTTCATTTAATACTCCCAACAAGGCTATGATTCAGACTTTTGTCCTCTCTGCTTTACAGGTGAGGGAATGAAGACCCTCGGACCATCAACATCAGTGTCCCTCAGGAGCTTATTAGAAATGCAGAATCGTGGGCCCCACTTCAGACCTATGGAACCAGAAGCTGGACAGAACCACTGGCCAGGACCAGAGGGCTCCAGCAGGTCTCAAACTTGCACATGAGTAAATGTCACCCAGAGACTATGTTAAAACCCCGATTCCACGGGCCGGCTGCTAGAGATTCTGTCTCTGGTGTTTAGCAGTAGTATTTTGGCCCTCTGTAGAATAGCTTCTGCCAAGTAGTTTTGGGTATCACATTATCTACCAACATTAGCTGATGTTAAAAAGCAAAATTTCCATACTGGTTAAGGCATAAGTATCAAAGTTTTATTTGACTTGGGGTTGACATACTTTTTTAAAGGCCCAGAGAGTAAATATTTTAGGCTTTGGGGACCATTCAGTCTCTGCCGTATGTCATGAAAGCAGCCACAGGCAATATGAATGATTGACTGATACAGCTCAGTTAACTCTCCCCTTCATTTGGCTCATAGCAGAGAACCTCTCGTGATCTCATTGAGACCTAGTTTGGCATGTATTTGAAGAGTGGAGATTTAAATACTTGGAGAGGAAGGGACTCTTAAGTAAAATAGCTAATACTGTAGGGGAAGAGAAACAATTTTCCTCTACTCTTCTAGGTTCTTGGCTGAGAACCCTCCCACCCCTGTAATAAAAGACAGATTAACGAGAGAAAAACAATTTTAATTATGTATGTAAGGGAGCCCCACAAAGATATGAGACTCAAAGCCAGCCAGGCAGTTGAGACTTATGTACCATCCTGAGCTAAGGAAAAGGATAGAGGTCTGGGGCTTTAAAGGGGAGGAAGACAATTCACAGGAAGATGAGAGGAGCAAATGTTTGGGAAGCAAATGTTTGCCCTGCCATGCAGGTAAGTCGCTCAGATGAAAAAGCTTTCTCTGGTAATAGCTCTCTTCCTGGTATAGGCCCCCTTTCTAATTTTTTTAGGTAGTTAAGAAGTAGTAAAAAGCTTTTCCTGAGACTGCTGGGCCTTGATTATCTTCAGCTCAAAATAATCCACATGCCAAATTAGCACATTCTGGGGTGGCTTATTCTGAACCCCCTCAACACAGTATTCCCGGTTAACTTTCTTCAGGCTGAATTGTAACACCTTTTCCACTGGGCTATAAAATCCTGATCCTTTATCAGTTTCTGCAAGGTAACTTCTCACCTGCAGGGCTACAAATTGACACTTTCTATCAAGTATGTGCTATTAATTAAAAAAAAAAATGGTGACAAGTAATCCCCATTTTATCATTTTCCAGGTGTGGAGTAATTTTTGTCATTATAAGAAAAAGTCCCGTGAAGTTGAGTACTGTTTGCTGTAAAGATTTTTGTTGAAGACATAGTTTTCTAACTTACAGGATGTCATCTTGGAGTACCCACGGGATAAATTCTCCTTTCTGCTGTGAATCATGTAACCTTCCTAACCAGATACCGGGAATGAGTTTTGTGTCCTCACTTTATCCCTGGTATAATCTTATTTTATCTACCCTCATTTGTATTTATTTCCTACTTTCTCCATTAACTTAATTTTTATCTTATTTTGGGCATTTTTGTAAATTGCCTTATGTTCTTTTTGGAATACAAATTTATTTAAATAAAGAGTATGTTCGGATTGGAGGATTCTTTAGTTTAATGTGCCTTGAGAAGGAAGAGGAAATGAAGATGATATTTGCATACTCCAAAAACAATACATATGATGTCTTTGACAACAGGCTAAATGTAATATACTCACATTTACGTCATCCACCCTATGACAAAAGTTGTCTGTTCTTAGTTGGCATGTGTACCACACATACCTCACCTAAAGGTATCTAAATGATCTAGACAGTTAATCTGCAGTATTTCTCTTTTGTTTTGTTTTTCAAACAAAATTCACATTTTATTAGATTGAAATAAACTGTGAAAAATGTCCTCACCTAAAAGCAATATTTTCTGTATTATTCCTAGGAAAACCACAAAACTTATTTTTGCAATAAGACCCATTTTCCTGGCTGTGTGTATAAATCAAGATGACACGATAGATGTTGGTCATGAAAAAAAAGAAAATAGGGAAAACCAGACAAATCAGTTATCAGTGTCTGTGGACTCAGGTTCTGTCATGCCTGGAAATTAGTGCTTACCATACATCTGCTAAAAAGTTGATGGCGCAGTTAGGGTATGGGCGCAACAAAGGGACATGTGCAGCAGCAACGTGCGGGAGGCAACAATGGCCCGTTCTTCCGTTTAACAGTAAAAGTAATTTATGTATTTGCATCTCATTGATGAAGACAAAATCTACACCGAAATCCTCTTTAGGTGAGGACACGGTTTCTTACACTATATAAACAACCATTACAGATTTTTAACAATATATTTAAAACACACTGTACTTGCATTGAAGTCAGACACTTCATTACATTTTATAAATTATTTTCCTCCCCTCTTACCCCCTCCGTCCTCAACATTTTTTTCATCCAAGAACTGATGACTCAAATCCTTGTCATTAGATCAATGATCATAAATGTCATGCCCCAGATGACTTCATCCCCTCCACTGTGCCTCCTGAAGGAATCACATAGAAATGAAACTCTGCATTTTTAATACTGTCTTCTTGGAGAACACAGGACATGTGTGAGTTCAGACCATGGCCATTTACAGGTGAGTGGTCAGTGACAACAGGTTAGTGGGAGGCCTGTAGGCAAATTTGCCTTCAATGACTAAGTGGCCTGGGTGTATCCTACAGCTTTACCTGCTAATAACTGACAAAAGGCATCCTAAAACATTCTCTTAGACATCTTCAGTGATTTCTGAATTAGCTTTAGAATGCTCTGACACATTTATATATGTGTCTATCATGAAATCCAGGTCATGTTCTGTATTGAGTTATAGCCACAAGGCCGCAAGACTTCACCTCTGTTCAGTCCATGTTTGGGCTATGTTTTGTGATGCTTACATCCATGCTCCTCAGTCTTCATCCTGGGAAGAAACCACAGGACCTTAAGCAGAACAGAAACATTAGGAAAAAATACATAAGTAACAGGTAGATATAGAGCATCATAAATTGTGGACAGAAGCTCTTTTTCTTTCCCTCTGTTTGCACTTGAACCTCTGACAATGAAGCTCCACAGAGAGTAAGTCACTTTCTACATGTTGGCATGGTGTTTCTTTGAGATCCCATGTCTTCATGTGAAGGCTTTGAGATGCTGACCTGGGAACTGTCTTGTAGTTACAGAATAATGTCTTCCACCATGAGAACACCAACCTCTTCCACCTTAGAACAGTAACCTCAAAGGTTAACTTAGCAAGTCCTGTAGAACTTCCCAGAAAGTTTCACTTGAATTCCATGTTTCGTGGCCAAATTTGTGGCATCCTCAAACCAAAAATCATAATAAAATTCACTATTTTCCATCAGTTCACTCGTAAATGTGATGCCGTAGTCAAGCTGCTGTGAAGATGCCAGACATTTGCTGCTGGGTTCCCCCCCACCCCCCCGCCAAGGCTCTTGTTAAGATAGGACATTTTTAAGAATGACAAATGAAACCAATGCAATAGAAATCTGTTAATGTACCAGAGAGCCAAATGCTTGACCTTCCATAAAGCTACTCCATCCAGCATATGTGTCATTCTTCATACTGTCTCTATATAAAACAAATGCTTGCAAGAGCTCCACTTAAATTTTGAAAGCATCCTATCTGCCTGCCTATTGAGGAAGGCCCATTTCCTTCTGTTACTCTACCTTTTTTCGCTTCTCTGAAAAAAGGCAGACACTACATTGTCAAATCCGAAAAGCAGTGGCAGTGACTGTTGGAGAAAAAAGAACAGTCTTCCCCAGTTGTTCTCAATGCCACAGACAATAAGCCCTGACTTTCCAAGAAGAGCCGAGTGTGTTGATACCTTGGGAATATTCTCTAAAAGCCTGGTGCACAGGGCTTTGATTTTGAGAGGAAACTCACTGTACCTGACCGCATCGCTGCTCCATAAGCAGCCCCGCCGTGTGTGCATATGGCGGCCACCACACATTCTGGACAGAGAGAAAGACTGATCCTAACAAGTGAAAGGTAGTAGGATATGAACTGAGGACAATATGCTAGTTTACATTGACAGGATTACTGCATGCCCGACGGTGCGAACCAAGTACATTGTATTATTATATATTATATATATGTTGCAATGAGTATATAATTGAACATTCTATTGTAATAACGGCAATGCACTAAGTTTTTAAGAAATCAGTCTCTCAGGGCGCCTGGGTGGCTCAGTCGGTTAAGCGTCTGCCTTCGGCTCAGGTCGTGATCCCAGGGTCCTGGGATCGAGCCCCACGTCGGGCTCCCTGCTCCACGGGGAGCCTGCTTCTCCCTCTCCCTTTGCCTCTGCTTGTGCTCTCTCTCGCTATCTCTGTCACTATCTGTCTCTCTCTATCAAATAAATAAATGAAATCTTACAAAAAAAAAAGGAAATCAGTCTCTCTCCTTGCCCAAAATGTATAGTATCCTCCATAAGCACATAGGAACTTTGATCAAGTCCCAGGACATGCCAGGCAGTGTGCTAGGTGATTTGCATACATTAAAATATGAGTTCATTATCCTCCATGGTCTCAGTTGTCATACAGAGTTACAGTTTTTCAGGAGAATCCCCCTTATTGTGAATTAATCAGTCATTTGACTATTTTATTTCATTCAGTCCTTTTTGCAGAAAAAAACCCCAAACCAATAAAGCCTTACAAAATTGTCTATGCATAAACACCCAGGAGCAGGTTATATATAAATTAACTTACTCGATCCAACACATTTTTATTACGCACCATGTTCCAGGAGGTTTGGAATCAGATGCTTATTTCTTCAGTTTTGTGATTTAAAAAACATCAGTGTGGGTTACAATTACCCAGCAGCCGCCGCAGGGAGGTTGTGCACAAGACACAGCAAGATGGGCTGGCTTCTGGACACCCTGCACACGGCAGCCCCAAGGCTGGACCAGCCTAAACCCTGTTGCTCAGCAACCGTTTCCTGTGTAACTTACCATTGTCTGGATCCTGCCCCAATGCTCTGTTGAAAGGCTCTCCGGGTTCTTTCCTTTTGCCATATCCTGTGGCCTTTCCATTGCCCTCATTCTAGGATTACCAGATTTAACAAATCAAAACACAGTGTCCAGTTAAATTTGAATTTCAGATAAATAATGAATGATACTTTTAATATATTAAAGTTATACTAAAAAAAAATCATCGTTGTTCATCCAAAATTCCAGTTGAACTGGGAGTCCTGCATCTCATCTGACAACCTTACTTTATTCTCTTTGTGTCCTCTGTGGTGTGTGACCCTATGGCCTCCAATCCTCCTCAAATTTGGGTTGTCTCATATTTGTCGCTTTTCCTTTTTCTGCTGCTTCTGATTGCTTCAGGGACTTCTGGAGCCTGCGCTGGGACCATCAGTAGTAACCCTAGGCCTCTCCTTTGATCTCTGCAAGCTTTCTCTTTGGTGTGGGCATCGATTCCTATCACTTAGATCAGTGGTTCCCAAAGTTTGTTGCCAGATGAGCGGCAGCACCAGCACCAGCCCCTGGAAAATGGACAGAATTGCACACTCTTAGGCTCCAATCCAGATCTACAGAATCAGGTCTTCTGGAGTGGGGCCCAGCAATCTGTATTTTAATAAGCCCTTCAGTTGTTTCTGATGCAAGCTAAGGTTTGGGAACCATTGATATAAGTGATGACTTCTATGCTCTGGACTCCCAAATCTTTATTATTGGCCTTGATTTCACACCCAAACTTCCCTCTAGCATTTCAAATTGGAGTGTTCTGTGGAATGTTAATATATGAAAGAAAAGGCAAAAATAAGCTGGTCAAATGGGGTTTACATGGTATTGCAGCATATCTTAAAGGTATTTGACTATCGGGACTTCCTTCCAGGAGGTTGTGGAAAAACAACAGATGGATGGCTTCAGTGCAAACAGAGCAATCAAAATGGACTTCATTATCGTCCCCTGCTAAATCACCTCTACCTCTGACAACCTGTTTCTTTCACAGAGCCCCAATGTTCTCCTAGTTAAGTAGGCTTAAAATATTGGAGGTAAGACCCTTCTTGTATCCAATCAGCCTCTGAGTTTTAGGGACTCAGTCATGATAGTGTTGGAAGGTAGGAGACCAAGAGTGACTCTCAAGGGTCAAACAAGCTGTTGTTGTGGCTTATCAGAATCAAGGCTCAGGAGGCACCTCTTCACTGGGACCTGGAGAACAGCCCATCCACCCCAAAGGCAATTCTGGCTGATCTCAACACCAAGCACCCAGCAGAAATCCGAGGCGACAGGTAGACAGCTCCAGGGCTACCCACAGAGCCACAGTGACATGAGGTCAAGGAATTAGGGATAGAACCCAAGACCCCAGGGGCACCTGGGTGGCTCAGTCAGTTAAGTGTCTGCCTTTGGTTCAGGTCATGATCCCAGCATCCTGGGATCAAGCCCTGCATTGGGTCCTCTGCTCAGCGGGGAGTCTGCTTGTCCCTGTCCCTCTGCCACTCCCCCCCACTTGTGCATGTTCTCTCTCTCTTTCTCTCTTTCAAATAAATAAATAAATAAATAAAATCTTAAAAAAAAAAAAAAAAAGAACTCAAGACCCCAAGAGGGCCATGAAGAGCTGAGAAGGCCTGTCCTGGAGGAACTGAGGAAGAGGGCAAGGAACCAGACCAGGTATTGAGGTCAAAGGAAAACAACATGCTTTGAAGAGCTGAAGACCTGGTGGAGGCGGGGTTACTGAGATGAGTAGCCATGGAGAGGCTGGGGCCAGCCTGGCCTGCAGCGAGGAGGATGTCAGCATTGATGGTGGCTGGGCCACACCCACAGGGAGAGGCTCAGGGGACTGAAGGGCTCAGGTACCAGGGAGTTGCTACTGGACCACAGTCGTGAGTTTCTGCCAGAACATAAAAGACTTCCATATGAGTCCATCACCAAACCCAACTTTAGTATCTTTATTCACTATCTTTGTATCTCTTCCTTTATCCTGGGGTAAATACAGGAAAAGGATGGAAAAGGGCGGGAAGGGGAAGTGGGATAGGGTGAGAATGGAAAAGACTGCTGTAAGGGAGATCTTATTGATGATTCACAGTCTTGTCTGCACATCAGAACCACCTGGAGAGCTTTCAGAGCTACATCTGCGTCCAATCCTCAGAGATCCTGATGCTACGGTTCAAATCTCCGGATCAATGCCACTCGAATTTTAATGTGCATTGGAATCACCTGAGGATCTTGTTAAAATGGAGAGTCTGATTTAGCAGGTTTGGTGTGGGGCCTGAAAATCGGCATTTCAACAAGATCCCAAGTGATGCTGATACCACCGGTCTGTGGATCACATTTTCTGTAGCACAATCTAGAGCAGAGCTGCTCTGAGGGTGGTCCCTAGACCACCAGAATCAGTATCGCCTGGGAACTTGAGAGAAATGCAAGTTCTCGGGCCCCACCCCAGACCCACTGAATCGGAAACTGGGGGTGGAGCCCAGTCCCCTGTGCTCGAACACACCTCTGGTGATTCTGACGCAGGCTGAAGTTTGAGAACCACTCTTGTAGAGAATCTGACCGGCCAATGGGAAGGGAGCTGATATTCGCTCTAAGGACAAAGTAATGAATTATCGTTCAAGTAAGACAGAAACAAAGATCAGGTTTTATTCTATTTACGTTACAGTTACGAACAAGTATAACCATTATAATAAAATAATCTCTCTCTCTCTCTTTTTTTTTTAATCCCCATATCATCACAAGTAGTAGAAATTCTTAGGGACATTTTCGGGACGAGCACACTCCCTGCAAAGACGGGAGAAAGGAAACGTCAAACCGTGGCCTTCCGAGCTGCCCGCGGGGCGGAGCTGGTACGGGCGCCGGAAGCTCAGGCGGCAGCGCCTGGTCTGGGGCTTGAGAACCGGCGAAGGGATGCTGGCCGCTCCGAGGCCACGATGCTGCTGGGGCTCCTGGCCACCAGAGGTGCTGCCCCTGGTAATGTCACTGCTCCGGTGTCACGCTCTGCCCCACAAGTGCGCTACGCCTGGGTGACAGTCAGTAACTGCTCCCAACTGGCCTCCCAGGCTCAGCCTCCCCCAGCCGTGCCCGGTCTGTTCTGCGGGCTCCAGCCCCTGGGGACATCAGTGCCCTCCGTCCCCCCCCCCCCCCCCCCGTCCCTCGGAGGCCCCTCCTCGACTCCCTTCAGCCCTTGCGCTGCTGTTTTGCATCTTCCCTTGTGTTGTCTGGTAGCTCAGATCACACATCGCAGCCATCTGTCCATCTCTGTCCCTCACCGGGGTGCGGATCCCTGTCCCCTCCCTTGCGGCCGGTGTTCAACACACGTTGTCTCCCTGGGCAGGAGATGCCAAGGGGAATAAGACACGGTTTGTCTTCAAACCCTGGGAACCAGCCGCCTGCCAGGGAACATGCTGGGTGCTGTGAGAGAGATTCACACAAAGCCTCGCGCCGCGGCCCGTGCACACTCGGCTCTCCTGGTCCGCCTGGCACTTTTTAGCCCTTATTTACACAGGCGTCCGTTATTCCTTAAAAAGTGTGGGTTGTTTCCCTAAGAAGGGGACAGGTAGAGTCTGTCTCTGTCACTTCCTTATAGCTTACGCAGAGCAGGGGACACGCTGAGCGCCAGGCCACAAAGCATGGACAGATGCTCCCGCGCTCCCAGGACAGGATGCTGACTTCGGAAGGCGGCTCAGAGCCGATCCCATCTACGTAATATTTAAGAATTCAGAATCTTCGGCAAGTTGGCTCACGGGGCGCCTGGGTGGTTCAGTCGGTTGGGCATCTGACTTCAGCTCAGGTCAGGATCTCAGGGTCCTGGGATCGAGCCCCGCATCGGGCTCCCTGCTCAACAGGGAGCCTGCTTCTCCCTCTCCCTCTTCTGCTCCCCCTGCTTGTGCTCTCTCTCTCTCTGTGTCAAATAAATACATTTTTTAAAAAAAGTTGGCTCACAATGAAAAACTGCCTCGTGTCTATGTTTAAGAAAAGTCTTTTCAAAGCTCCCCTTAAAACACTCGACCTGCACAACCATGAACACTTATGTCCCCAACGCTTTCACATGCTGGTGAGCGTTACTGTTACAGGAGTAGAAATGGTCAGGAGGGGACGTGTTCAAACATTAAACATGTTGCCCTCTCATGTCCCATTGAGGGCTTGTGCAGGGGACTCTAGGTTCCCAGGAGGTGTTGTGCAATAGCTTCTTTGAACATTTCTTCAGAAGTGGAAATGTCACATATGGAAAAGGGAGGAATGTATGTCTCTGTGAGTAACACCACCGTGATATTCTGCACGCCCATCTGATGTAGGTGATTTTATTACCCTGTGAGTGAAATCTGGGTTAGTCTGGATGACACGATCACACATTTCAAACAAGATAGTGCCATTAGAAAGGAGATTGACTTGGATGCCATGACATGGACTTATCTTTCTAGCGTGTTCGGTCATACACTTAGCCTTCGCTTGGTAAATATTTGCCATGTGAATGAATGAAACACAAACCCTTCCCCAAGGCTGATGCCTCACCTAACAAAAGCATTTTGGTCTGCAGACAGCAGAGAGGGTTCAAGAGAACCTTGCAGGGACGCCAGCATGTGGAGGGTGTGGGGAGTGGCCCTGGGGAACAGCCTTGATGACACCACCCCTGGGGAGGGGGGGGGGGCCCAGGACCGAAAACCACACTCTCCAATGATCCCTGACCAGCCACCCTGGGTCTTCCGAGGAACCCCCCTCTTGTTACAGAAGGACACTCTCTGCTGGGGTAGAGAACAATTTTAGATCTGAGAACAATTTTTCAAATATTCTTGACCACGACCCACAGTAAGAACACATTTTATTTTGTGAACCAGGAAAGACACGGGCTAATATATAGTTGAAACAAGTTTTACAACATAACAGTTCCCCTTACCACACGTGAAGGCCTGGTTTCTCTATTCTGTTCTTGCCCCACTCCTTCCCGTTACAAAAAAAAAAAAAAAAAGTGACAGAGTCCACTGATTTCACAGTCCATTAATGAGTGAGGCCAGCACTTCAGAAACAACTGCACAGTGACCTGCAGGAGGGATGGGCTTCAGACCCTCCGCCTCAGGCACCCAGTGGTGAAGGAAGGGGGATCCTCCCCACTCCCACACACCTGGGAACACACTTAGGTCACAGGGAAGTGGGATATAAATCCCTCTCTTCTGGAATCTCACCGAAAAAGCTCAAAGGAGAGGTCTTTGCTTCTATAGCTCTATTACACTTAAGATATCAGTAAGGTTCTTTTTTTTTTTAAGATTTTATTTATTTGAGAGAGAGAGAATGAGAGAGAGCACATGAGAGGGGGGAGGGTCAGAGGGAGAAGCAGACTCCCTGCCGAGCAGGGAGCCTGATGCGGGACTCGATCCAGGGACTCCAGGATCATGACCTGAGCCGAAGGCAGTCGCCAAACCAACTGAGCCACCCAGGCGCCCCATCAGTAAGGTTCTTAACCATGACCTTCCATAGGGGACAGGCCTCATCTGACTGCCCCACAGACGAACCCCCACGAGCAGAGACACTGTGTGCGGCATCAGCTCCAGCACACCCCTACGAAGGGCCACCAAGCCGAGGAGTGGCCGGGGCACAAGGCTGGCACGTCCCCCCTGTGCGAACCCTGCTGGCTCCAACAGTGTTCCTCAGTCCACCAGGTTTCAAAGAGTTCTTGAGGAGGGAGGATGGGGAGATTGTTCTGGGACAAAAGAAGTCAAGGAAAGCTGGGTGCGACAACTTGGGGCCTCTGATGTGATATGTGCTGTGGTGACTCCACAGAGTCCTTTTTTTTTTTTTATTTATTTGACAGAGGGAGGCACAGCGAGAGAGGGAACACAAGCAGGGCGAGTGGGAGAGGGAGAAGCAGGCTTCCCGCTGAGCAGAGAGCCCGATGCAGGGCTCGATCCCAGGACCCTGGGACAATGACCTGAGCCGAAGGCAGACGCTTAACGACTGAGCCACCCAGGCGCCCCCTCCACAGAGTCCTTTTTGCGAGTAATCACCAAACACCTGCCATGTACAGTCTGGGGACGGCCGCCCCAAGCGGCCACTATCTGCTTGTCCCTCCACTTGGCAGAGACACAATGCAGACGAAAGACTTCTCTGCTGTCCCAGTTGAGGGCAGGACCAGGGTGTCAGGACCATGAAGGCATGGGGACCTGAAGGCATCACTGTATTTGGTTGGTCAGTGTAAAAGTGACAGACCTTTGTCAGCACGCTGAGTGGACTCTATGGATTCACCGTCTGTAGTTTACAAGAGACTCTGTGCCCTGCCTGCCTGCAGGGGGCGCCATTCTTACAGACGGTGGAGTCAATGAGGCCCTTTGGGGGGCGGGCAGTAGCCCTCTGAAAACAGGACTGTGTTTTAAACTGTAAAACACAAAACAGGGATAGAGTTGTTGGTCAGAAAGTCGGACACATTCTCTTTCAGCCCTGACTACATCCATTGACTCCTGTGTTTTGCAGTAAGAGCAGCGTCTCATGGCGGGAATGGGTAAGATCTAAAGACTGGCGCTCAGACTCACACCCACCCTGGGACGTCGAAGACTCGATTCCGTCACCAGTAAAACAGGAATGATGGTAATACGTATCCCACCAAGCTGAGGCAAATAAGGCACAATAACGATCTTTATAAATGTCATTAGCAGTCACTTTGCAGGGAAGCCAAGCCCTGCAGTTGCTCCCTGCCCTCAGGCTTCGGTGCCCGGGGCGCTGCATTGAAGCCACGGCACTGGGCAAGCCTGGGGGGCAGTCTCGGGGACAAGTGGGCGGCAACACACTTGCTGATGCACAGCAGTTCCAAAAGACGGTATTGTCCCTCAACTCTATGATTTGTTCTCAGCCAGGAGTGAGGTGGGACCCCTGAATGTTGGCCTTTACTCACAATTCCTTTCATTTGCTTCTAAAAAATTCTGCTACCTTATGTAGGCATTAAATAATTTCTTGAATAAAAGCTCTAATTATCCTGGGCTCCTTGTATATGCACCATTACATGTATATCCAGAACATGAAAATACAAATACACCCCTGATCTCAGAGGAGACAAGTCTCATGACAGCATCTCTCTGTATGACTTATTAACCAGAAAATGAGCAATCGTATTTCCAAAGTCTAGGAGAACGAAAACTTAGAAAACCTCCCCAGAGCACATTTTGTGTTGTGGGATTTCCGGAGGCTGAAATCAACGTCCTTGAGGGGTATGCCGGGAGGTGGTTAAATTGCGTAGCTTGGTTTAAAAAAGGAAAAAACAATCATGCTGACAAAGTGGCCGATCAATTTGCAAAATGCTGGCCACTCTTCCCAATTCTTCCTAATGGCATCAGTTGCCCACTTGCAGTCCTTCTTTCCCTATAGACCTGTTTTCCCTGAAGTCCCCGCGTTGTGGGAGGCAGCCACTTGCTTGGCCATGCTGGTCGACGACGTCTGTACTTTGGTGCTCTGCTCTGTGTAGCCGGCAGTGTCTCCTCCTGCGTCCCCCTCCATGTCCCTGCTTCTGCAGAAACTTCTCTGTCTGGACTGCCTGGCCAGCAGCAGGTTCCAGGCCGCTGTTCTGTACTTCTTTGAAATGAGGTTGTAGAGGATCGGGTTGATGGACGCACTCAGATAGAAAAGTTGCAAAGCAACAATGTTAAAGTACTGAGAGAAGTTCATCATCCGAGAATCTTCTGTATTTATGTAAATGATCCTGCCCACGTGAAAAGGCAACCAGCAAACTACAAATGCCAGAACCACCACCACTGTAAAACAAGACACAGGCACCAGAGTTAGCTAAAGCATCCGAAAACAAATAAGCCTCCCCGCCCCCCCCCCCCCCCCCCCGCCGAGAAACCATCCGAAATAATAAGTAACAGCAAACAAATTAAATAAACTTTTACCTAGCTGATTCCCACCCCAGGACAACTACCAGGCTGCAAACAGCATCGACATTTGCTTTAAAACTGCATATATGCGTTATCACGGCTGGACATAAACCAGAAGGAGAAATTTCTACTAACAAGCTGTTCTGGCAGGCTTCCTTCCACAAACCTATTTCAGAGACACGTTCTCTGTATTGCTGAAAAGAATTCTGCAACAGGTCTGCACAATTTTTTGTTTTGATATGGGCATGGTTCACTTCAGCCTGCAGGATAACTTAACATTAAGTTTTTTTTAAAAAAAGAATTTAGCTTAATGCGCTCTACCCCATGTTCTCAAAGGTACTATGAGTAATTCACATCTGTGGCATCTAACAGAGACAGGTGGTTGGTTTCCCCATCCTGGATCAGCCCGGCTCACGGATCCAGCGGCTTAGCGGACCCAGGCATCCCACCAAATACCACACTCCTCGGGGGCGCCCTGGGGTTACCCAGAACTATCAGAGGACTGGAGATGGTTTTCTCTGGAGACGGGCAGGGCCGGCAGGTGGAGGCTGGAGCAAAATGACACAAGGAATTGTAGCTAGAAGAGGCGTTGGGAGACGAGGGGAAGGGGACGCTGCCTGGACCGCGGGCTGGCGTGTTTGGAACAGAGGGGGCGCCACTTACGCAGGACGCGGACCGTCTGCCGGTGGCCCTTCTCGCGCCCGGAGGCGGCCGGGCCTCGCAGCGGGCCCCGGCTCCTCCACAGCTCCCGCCCGATGAGCCCGTAGAGGACGCTGAGGCACAGAAAGGGCAGGAAGAAGTAGGCGGTGGTGACCCACAGCATGACGCGCAGCGCGCCCATCTGAGACGGGCTCGGCCGGCACTCGCGACTGAACAGCGCCGCGGCGGCCGCGGCCTCCGCGGCCTCGGGCCCCGACGGCGGGGACGGGGACGGCGACGGCGGCGGCCAGGTGCGGGGCGAGGGGGTGAACGGCGCGCTGCCGTTAAGGTCCGGGACCGCGTCGATGCCGGGGTCCTGCTCGACGCCCACCAGAAAGAAGAAGGGCCCTGCGGAGAGCAGCGCCACGGCCCAGAGCGCCGCGATGAGTGCGCGGACGCGGCGCCGGGTGACCAGGACGCGGGCGCGGAGCGGGCGGCAGATGGCGAGGTAGCGCTCGACGCTGAGCGCCGTCATGTGCAGCAGCGTAGCGTAGGTGCAGCCCTCGCCCACGTAGAGCGAGAGGCGGCAGAGCAGCTGCCCGAACACCCAGGGCCGCGAGCGCCAGAGGCGGTACAGGTCGAAGGGGAGCCCGAGCAGGATGAGCAGGTCGGACACGGCCATGCTGCCCAGGTACAGGTTGGTGGTGGTCCGCATGTCCCGGTAGCGCCCGATCAGCAGCACCGTCACCACGTTGCCGCTCACCCCGACGGCGAACAGACCGAGGCACACGGCGGTCACCGGCACCAGCGCCCCCAGGGGGAAGGGCGAGCAGAGGCGCTCGTCACAGGGCAGCGGGGCGCCCTCCGCGCCGTCGCTGCGGTTCCAGGGGCTGCCCATGGACGCGCCGCGCCGGGCGGACGCGAGGACCCACGCTCGGCGCCCGTCCGCGCCGCCGCACCCCCGGCTGGCCCCGGGGGCCGAGCGCAGGGCCCGGAGGGCGACGCGCTTCCTCGGGCAGCCCGCGCGCAGCGGCTCACCGGCCCCCGGCCGCACCGCCCGAGCTCTGCGGCGCCGCGCGCGAGGACGGAGTCTGCGGGGTCCGTTTTGAGGCCCTCCCACGCGGGCGGCGCGCAGTCTCCGCCCCCGGCCTCCGCCCGCCACAGGCCCGCCCCACTCCGCGCCACTCCCGCGCCCTCTCCTCGGCCCGTCGCGTGCCAGGGAGCTTCCCTCCCCGCTAACTGGAACACGGGAGGCGGCCGCGGCGCACGAGTCCTGCCCCGTCCAGGGAAGCGGTTGCCAAACCCCGGTGAGGTGGGTTGCTGACCCCAGCGGAGCGCGGGCGCTCCGGCCACTCGAGTACAGAGGGGGACCTTCTCAGGGACCTCGGCCTGTGGCTGTGTCCAGGCGCTTAGGAAAGGCTGCCTCCGTAGTAACAGGAGAGGAGTTCAGACCCCGGGTTCTAGTTATGACTCTACAACCAAGTGATCTTAGACCAGTCCCAGCCTCGCGCAGCCCGGGTCTCCTCTTCTGTAAGTTTTCAAGTAGGAGTGGAGGGACTTGAGCAGATAATTTCAGCCATCCCTTAAAACCCTGAAATCGGTGGGCATGACCGTGTCTACTGGTTTTAAAGAACAAGGGTGAAGTATGCACGTGTGTATTTGCGGGCTTACGTGTGTTGCATTGTTCCTATGTACAAAATATTTTATGAACAAAAAAGCAGAGTATTTGCCAACACTAGGAAGAACTAAAATTCTGGGGAAAAGACTAAAACTGATTTATGAGTCAGTTCATTGCGGTCTTAATGACAATAGATGACCCTTACTGAGTGCTTAGGGCATGTTTGGCCCTTTGCTTTCCATTTAATACTCATGTCCTTGGGAGCTCATTTTACCCCTGAGCAAAGTGGGACTCGCTTGTGATTTTGCCTCCTGATAAAATACACACCACACACACAGGAGTCTTGCAATGCCTCCGTCTCCCTGTGGATGAGCTGGTCCTCCAGGGCATCTCAGGCATCGACTCCTGCCGGCGTCCGTCACACAGTATCATTGCCAGGACCTGCCAGCCCTCCTGCATCTCAGCCTCAGTCATCCCCTTTCTGACCTCCACCCCTGGCTTTCTAGCTCACTTTCTCTAATGCCTCAACTCCTGCAATCCTCCACCCACCCTGGGACCTCAGATAGGTTGCTCCTCCTACCTTTTCCTTGTCCCTCACCTGCCTCAAGTCCTCACCTCCCTACTTGACCCAATTTACACTCCCAATAAGCAATCCTAATCACTCCCAGGCAAACACCCTCAATCCTGTGCTCTTTTCTCTGTTGTCATACCGGTCCCCTTGACAAGGACATAACCACACCCCTGGTTAAGTCGAATCTTCTGCCTACTCCGTGCACCCTCCCAAATAGCTGTTGAGTTGTTTCACCTGAAATTCACCACCTCTGGCGTGGCTCTTCATTTTTCCTTGGCTATCCTCATACTTATCTATTCCATCCACTCTCCCACCCTCCAGACCACTCTTTTGTGCATCTTCTTCTCTCCCACCCGCCTCCTCTCATTCCCCCGCCCCCCCCCCCCCCCCCCCCCCCCCCCCCCCCCCGGTGCAGATGAATGAGTAGGTGGGACTTGTACCTGAAGTCAGCTCTGCCCCTTCTTCCTTCACCTCCTCAAGGACCTCACTCTAGCAATTCTCTCTTGCATCTTCAGAATTTCTTCCTCTTCTGGATCATTCTCATGTATCCAGCAAAACTCCTTAAAAGAGTGTGTATATTCAGCGTCTCCACTTTTTCTCTCTCCCTCCCTCTACCCCCAAACAAAGAAAATGCAATTTCGTCATCTATTGTTGATCTGATTTTCCCTTGAGCGTTCACTGGCTGGGGAGCAAGAGAAAATTAGCCTGAATAAAGCCTAGTCCAGTTGGAAGAACGGAACCATGCCTCTGTGTGGTGTTCCGTTCTGGATAGCATGCTTATCTTATCCCACAACCTCCTCTTCCTTCCCCGCTTTTCCCTAGGGGAGTCCAGGTGTTTGGGAGGGGAGGTCAGGGAGCTTGAAGGTCCTTATGAAATAAAACGGAGGGGGTCACCTAGCTTCGTGTGGGATCTTGGGGTGCCCAGGGTTGGCATTTGCCACATTCCAGTTCGGTGCCCCCTTCTTGCCTGGCCACCAGGTGCTCTGCTAATCCCAGAGGAGAGGTCTGTGGTTAGTGAATTTGTGGTCCCTTTTTTTGACTCAAGGGATGCTCGCTGGAGTACCTGACACCTTCCCCTTGGCTCTCACGGCTGCAGTCCCTGAGGTTCTTCCCTTTTTTCCATTCTGCCCCAGAGCTTGGTCTACCCATCGTCTGCTGAAGGCTCCTTGCTCCTTTCCCCACCCACCATGGCGGCCCGCGCCATGCAGGCTCACAAGGGCTACTACACCGTCTCCTACTATTCTGTATACTCGTCCTCCATTCACACACTCCTCTTCTTTGTTGTATTCTCTCTACACTGCTTGTTACCAACTGCTCTACTATTTAATCTACTTAACTCTTTGTTTGTTATCTGCCCTGCCCCTTCCGCTCGCGACATCCTGTGGTCCAGAAGGCTGGGCTGTGATCTATTGTGTGCTGTGCTCTTTCCCTAGTGTCTGGATCAGTACCTGGTACAAAGTGAGAATTTAATAAATATTTGTTAACTCAGGGAACGGATAAGCTTCTGCAGAACCAGGTACCATTATTTTCTTTACAATTCCCAGTGACTGAGAACAGTACTTTGATTATAGTGGGCGTTCAGCAAGTGTTTGTTGATATTCAGGTTCCAGATAGGATACTGATATGGAGAGATGGGTTCGCCCCAGGCTTTTTCCACATCATGATGCTGCAACTCAAGCAGGACTTGGTCTGTCAGGCAGATCTGAATCCTTATTATAATGGCTTGGCGGTCCGTGTTTTAGGAAGAAATGGGATGAGCTATCTGGAGAATGACTAAATCTGCTTTCTCCTTTGTATTTCTAAGGTTATCCACCAGCTTACTGACTTCATACTTCATCTGATGGGAGGAAGAGGACGTCATCAGGGGTGTGGACACCTCTCCCCTCTCCCTTATGGGTGTGTCTGCGCCTGGTACTTGTGTGGGGTGAGAGCGAGGCCAGATCTGGCCCTGCTATGGCTCTGTGTCCCTGGAAGCAAGAGATTAATATCATCGATAGGCCCTTGGCCCTTGGCTGGAGGCCTCATAGGTTGGCTTTTTGGCGGGCTGGGATGTCCTGACTAAAAATAAAGCGAACGCTGGTAGTGTGCAAGGTGCTGTTCCAAGTATTTGCATATTTTAACTCATTTATTCTTCAATAACTGCATTATCAGGTGGGTCCTTTCCGTACACCCATTTTATTTTATTTTTATTTTTTTTAAAAGATTTTATTTATTTATTTGAGAGAGAGAGAATGAGAGACAGAGAGCATGAGAGGGAAGAGGGTCAGAGGGAGAAGCAGACTCCCCGCTGAGCAGGGAGCCTGATGTGGGACTCGATCCCACGACTCCAGGATCATGACCTGAGCCGAAGGCAGTCGCTTAACCGACTGAGGCCACCCAGGCGCCCCATTTTATTTTATTTTTAAAAGATTTTATCTTTAGGTAATCTCTACACCCAACGTGGTGTACTTACAGCCCCGAGATCAAGAGTCTCATGCTCCACCAACTGAGCCCGCCATGCGCCCCTCAGTATGTCCCTTTTCCAGGGGAGGAAAACAAAGCACAGAGAAGCTATCTCTGTAAGCGGAGTTACTGTCTGTTTCTCACGTCCAGGGGCCACGACCACTGTGCCCTATACACACCACAGCACTACCAGCCTTGGGAGTGGTTGGCATGTTCTGGATTCTGCAAGGAAAGTGTCTTTTAGCTCATATTCCAGATATGAGCTGGACAAATGGAAGGATACAGAAAGTTTTAAGGAGCATTAGGATACATCCATAACTTGCAATTTACCTGTTGACATTTGTAGAAACTCCACAGGTTTAATACTCGCTTCTCCACAGAAGAGCGGGATGGGAGGCAGAGGTTGAAAGCTGAATGCACACAGCAATTGACCCACGTTTCATAACGTTTTGCGTCAACATTATACAGTTGGGAAATTTCCCATGACGTTCCAGCTTTTCAGCTTGTCTTGCAACATGGTAAGATCTGGCAGCTCTGGGCCCACATTCCCCAAAGGTGGTGGCAATCCAGGCTGAGCAGGGGCTGCTGTGTTTAGACAGACACCCACTCAGTGGGCACTCCACAGCCTTCATCCCTCACACGGTGGCTCTGTGGGCCCCACACCCAGCGCCTTCTTCACTTAAAGACCTGCTGGCTCCTATAGACCCCAGGTGCCAGGAAATGGCACCTTATTTAATAAAATACAGAGATGGCAGAGCTCCGCCCTGGAAGGGGTACGAACCCCTGGCAGAAAAGGCCGAGGGCTGGCTCTGGCTGGCCCTCATCTCCAGAACCTGACCACTACCTTGACCCCGGGCCTCAGGCTTTCCCAGATTTCCCTCTGCACAGCAGGGACATGGCAGGGCACATTCAGGCAAGACTCTGTGGGCTGCAGAGATCCCAGATACGCTGTGATTGTTGCTGAAGCAATTTTCTCTTGGTCCTAGTTTCTCCTAAGAGAGACAGGCTCCCCCTGGCAATGATTATCAAGGGTGGTGGTGGAGAGAGAGCAAGTTCCTGGGAAGGGTGGCCGGGAAAAGGGTGTAGGACCTGGGGAAAACCCTCCTGGAGATTCCAGTACCCCTTTCCCAGCCCCAGTGGATAGTCCCTGGTCAAGAATGAGCGTCCCGGCTCCCATGGTCACCCTGGGCCCAGTTGGGCTCCCCCGGCCATGCTCTCTCTGCTATGCGTCTTCTGCGCCATCAGCCACAGGAGCGCACTTGGAGAGCTAAGCCCCCCTGCCTGAAGTGTCGTACCACCCTCAAAGCTAAGGAGAGGCTGAGACGTAAGCCACACTTCTCCGGGCTCCTGTAATAGCAAAAATCTCAGCATGTTCATGATGATGAAAATAAAAAGGGAAAACTATGAATGTTGTTTATGATGCAGCTGGTCTGAATTGCAACATCTGGGAAGACCTGCAAAGGCTACCTTAGAGTACTCTGCTCCTGCCTTCCCTTCTTCCAAGTTTTTCAGCACACTGTCTGTCCAGTCAGAATGCCCCACAATGGCCATGTCCATACAGTGAGGAAGACGTGTCTAAAGTAATAAGGAAAAATTTGTGGGCACCCTCACCCCTATATTCATCTTCTAAGGGGACAGAGTTGTTGTTGGCCGTTTCTACCTCTTAAGGGGGCTGGCTAGGTATAACTTTCTGTCTTAGGTATTAGGCATGAATGTTCTTAACTCTTTCTGCGGGGTGGAATGGAGGGAGGTAGAAGGACTCCGTCTTTGGGGAATCCCTCCATCTTTCGTGCGGGGGTCAGTGTGGAGGCTTTCTTCAGGGAACCCTGCACAGAGTGATGAAGAGTGTGGGGCAGAGCCCACCACTTAGTGTGTGGACTTGGGCAAGTGACTTGATGTCGCTGAGCCTGTCTCTCATCTGTGTATAGGGACCACCTCACTGGGTTGTTCCCGTGAGTCAACATAAAGTCCTTAGCTGGGTGCCTGGCATGCAGTGAGCCCTCTCTGTTAGTTCTTCTTAATCATGATAATAACATAAAAAAGAGGCTATCTTTGGGTCCAAACGAGCCCCCTATCTACTTCTTTCTTTGGTCAAATCTTATG
The DNA here is from genome assembly GCF_964656455.1 of Halichoerus grypus. Classification (NCBI taxonomy): domain Eukaryota; kingdom Metazoa; phylum Chordata; class Mammalia; order Carnivora; family Phocidae; genus Halichoerus; species Halichoerus grypus. Next base: position 58,362,380 of record NC_135715.1, on the reverse strand, counting down.
CCTTCTGGCCCCCATACCTGTGCCCCTGCTGTTAGCTCTCTTTCCATTGCTCTCTGTCGAAAGCCCAATCCACTTGCCTTTCAAGAGCACTCAGAATGTTAGTTTCTAGGTCAAGTTTCCCAAGGCCCTCAGTGTGATGCGAGTGTTGTCTCTGATGCCCTCAGAGCTCTCGTTAGCTCCCTGGTACCCCTGACAGATCGGGTTGAGGCATGGGTGAGCTGACTGTTGCCTCTCATCTTCACCTCCCTGGAGAACTGTTCCCCCCCGCCGCCCCCGTTCCAGCCTCTTGCATCTGTGCAGGTAGCTGGGGCCGGGCCCGTTGCAAACAAGCCAGGTGTGCAGGTGGAGCGCGTGGGCAGCGCAGGGCAGGGGCTGCTGCCTGAGCCAACAGCCTCCAAAGACCAGTGCCCCCTAACACCTCACACATTTGTTTCTTGTTCCCCTAGAGCCTGCCTCGAGTGTGGGGGACACTCTAGGGGGCTTATCTCCATTTGGTGGCTCACTGTTCTAGGCATATGACCTCTCCATAAGAACAGGTGCCCCCTTCATCTCTAAGGCAGGGGAAGAGAGAAAATTAAATGCTCCTGCCTGGAAGTGACTGTGCCAGCTTCAAGCTGCGAGTCTCTGGGCTCCAAAGCCCCCCTACTGGGACTCTGCACATACTCATCTCCTTGGCCCACCCACTCCCTGTTGGGCTTGTCAGCAGGAGTGCTGGAGGGCAGGGCAGCGAAGAAGACACTTGCGCCTTCCTGTTCATGCCCCTTTCACCGCCGTCCCGCGAGGGCCCCGTGCCCTCCCAGCAGCACTGGCTTCAGCCTCCAGCTCCTCTGGGCACAAACAGAAGCCCCACCAGCAGCAGGCAGGCAGCCTCCCCTCCTCAGAGGTCTGGTTCCCAGTTCCCGGGGCTCCTCCTCGAACCTCCTGGGTTCTGATACCTGCAACATCTTCCTTTGGCTTCCAGCCCAAAGAGTGGCAGCTTTTCCCAGGTATATTACGTCTGTGTCACCTGTTTGCTTTCACGGCCTTCCAACACTTGTTATGCCAAGGTCCAATGTTAAATGAGCCTTATTAAGTATCTAGTGTGGCATCTGTTTTCCTGGCTGAACCCTAATGAATAGAGGGATGAATGCCTTTTCTGCTTACCTTTCATTAGCCAGAAGTCACCTGGCCTCTTCCAACCTCAGGTAGGTGGGGAGTGCCCTGAAGGAGGAGAACCAGTATTTGGCCAGGAACCTTGTATTTTGGAATTCAAACCATGTGTTCCAGTAACTAGTGCCGGATAGCAAAATTTCTGACCACTCGGCAGCTTAAGACAACCCTTTGATTGTGCCAATTCTGTGGGTTAGGAATACAGGAATGGCTTGTCTTTGCTTCCTGTTATCTGGGACCTCAGCTGCAAAGATCCAAAAGCTGGGAGTGGCTCGACAGCTAGGGGCCAGCCCCTGAAGTCTCATTCACTCACCTGTCTGGTGCCTGGACCCAGGAGACTCGAAGAGTGGGACGCCTGACTGGAGTGCTTGCATTATTCTGCACTTTGCTTTTTAACTTCATAACATGCCTTGGTGTTCTTTCCAGATCAGTAAACAGAAGGCTGCTGTATTCTTTTTGCTATAGCTGCATAGCATTCCATTACGTTCAGTGTACAATTTATTTAATCATTTTCCCATCATTGCTCATTTAGGTATTTCCCCAGTCTTTTGCTGTTACAAACAGGTCTGCAATGAATAGTGTCCAGTGTGTCACAAATGGGTGATTAAATGGGTAGGTTAAATATTTGTCGGTGGACCTGCCTGATCAAAGAGTATGTGCAATGTGTAATATCCCTTCACAGGAATTGTACAGCTTAAACTCCGCCAGCAATGTCTTGTTTGTCTACTGTGTTACTGGCAGTGTAACCAAAATTTTGCAGTTTTTTTTTTTTTTTTAAAGATTTTATTTATTTATTTGACAGAGAGAGAGACAGCGAGAGCAGGAACACAAGCAGGGGGAGTGGGAGAGCGAGAAGCAGGCTTCCTGCCGAGCAGGGAGCCCGATGCGGGGCTCGATCCCAGGACCCTGGGATCATGACCTGAGCCGAAGGCAGACGCTTAATGACTGAGCCACCCAGGCGCCCCAAAATTTTGCAGTTTTGCCAATGATAGTGACACATGGTTTTTTGTGTTTTATTTTGCATTTCTCTTGTTATGAGTAAGATTGAGCATCTTGTCGTATGTTTGAGTTCTTTGTATTTCCTTTTCTGTGAACTGCTTGAATCCTTTGCCTGTTTTTATATTGGGTTATTGGTTATTTCATCTTCACATATTTAAGAATTTATTACGTTTTTCTATATTAGAGAGATTAGATAGATTAGCCCTTTCTGGAATATGAATTGCAACTATTTTTTCCCCAGGTTTGCTATTTCCTTGAACTTTTTTTTTTTTTAATTGCTATGCAGAAGTTTTTATTTATAGGACATTGAAATGATCAATCTTTCCTTTTGTGGATTCTGTATCTTGAGGCATGATTTGAAAGGCCGTTCCCATGCCAGGATTATATAGGAATTCTTTCACATCTTTTATTTAGTTTCATTGTTTCCATTTAAATGTTTGATTCATTTGGAATTCATTCTGGTGTAAGGTGTGGGTGATATGGATCCAACTTTTAATTTCTAGGTGGCTATCCGGTTGTCCCAACATCATCTATTGAATTGCTCATTTTTACTTCACTGACTTGAGGTGCCAGCTTTGTCAAATACTAAATTCCTACGTGTTCTTGAGACTATGGACTTTCTGTTCTGTTCCTTTAGGTTTTTTTTTTTCAGTACTCATAAGTTATTGAGGCATTATAATTTAGTGGGGCTAGTCTCCTCTCATTGCTCTTTTTCAGAGTTTTTCTATTTTTATTTTTCCAAATGAATGGCGGTGCCATACTCTTTTATTTACAGTGGGTTTATAGTATCTTTTAAAACTTGGTGTCCCTTTGGGGCACCTGGGTGGCTCAGTCCTTAGGCGTCTGCCTTCGGCTCAGGTCATGTTCCCAGGGTCCTGGGATCGAGCCCCGCATCGGGCTCCCTGCTCCACGGGAAGCCTGCTTCTCCCTCTCCCATTCCCCCTACTTGTGTTCCCTCTCTTGCTGTGTCTCTGTCAAATAAATAAAATCTTAAAAAATAAAACTTGGTGTCCCTTTAAAAAAATTCTTAACTATATTGTCATAAACTGTGTACACTCTTTCTGGAAATGTGTGTACTCCTGGGGCTTTTTGCAGTTTTACCCTCTTCACCCTTTGGAGGTCATTCTGAGCCAGATTCGCAGGGACTGGACACCAAATTTTCCACAGCATGATTAGACACTAGATTTCATGCTGGTATAAAAGTTAGAGACATTAATTATTAGTATTACTGGAGCACCCAATACATGAATTTTCCTCAAACGTGGTTTTCTAGGTTACTTTTCAGAACATAGGCTGTGAGAAACAAGGCCTTATACTACTATATATGGCCATTCCTACTGCACAGCAGTTGTCATTGGTAAAGTGTGTAACTGCAAAACGTATTTTCTCTAAGACCACTGAATCATCCTAGAAATAATGAAGAGTGTCAGAGCTGGTAACTTTGGCCTGGGCAGGCCAAATCATTTAGTAATTATCATGGACATCCATAAAAAATTCAGCCCACCCACTGAAAGTAGTAGGGACATCCAAGGGGGTCTGGGAAGTTTGAAAATCAGGAAGTGAGAAGTTGGTCTGTGTCCTTAGCAAAATGGATTTAATGATTAGGTCAGTTTATTGATTTGATGATGTCCAGGATTCTCTAGTCCTGTGCTGTCTGTATATTAGTCTTTAGGTTTATCTTATATTCCCTTTTCAAAAAATTGAGGTGAAATTTACATAAAATTAACCATTTTAAAGAGAACAATTCAATGGTATTTAGTATGTTCACAATGTTGTGCAACCATGACCTCTGTAGAGTTCCAAAACATTTCCAAAATAAAACCCCATACCCATTAAGCAATTACTCTCCATTTCCTCCGCCCTCCAGCCCCTGGCAACCACTAATCTTTAGTCTTTGCGGATTTATCTATTCTAGGTAATTCATATGAATAGAATCATACAACATGTGATCTTTTGTGTCTGGTTTCTTTCATTTAGCATAATGTTTTCCAGGTTCATCCACATTGTAGCTGTATTCCCTTTTTGAACATGTTAGCTTGTCTCATTCGTGCAAGGGGCAATAAAGGTACTTTCATCCTTGGATGGATGAGTATTTAAGACAGGGTTATTTCTGGGGCTGAGTGTAAGCTCAAAATGGAAGTCAAAGTATCAAAAGATGAAACTGTAGAGGAAAGAAATTAGAGCTGCTCATTTAGTTTGTTCCTTGTATCAGATTGTCCTTGTCTGATTTCTGTTCAATCCTTAGAGGGCTGTGGATTGTTTTGGATAGGGGGAAGTGTTTAGTACAATGCCTGGCTTGCAGAAAGTACTCAATAAATACTATTATAAATGCAATATTATTAATTTGATTTCCTTATTGAATTCAGGGATTTGTGAGAGAGACAGCAGAGGATAGTGTGGGGAGGCACTAGACCAGTCACCTGGGTTCAAATCTCAGCTCCATCATTTGTTAGCCATGTGACTTTTGGCAGATGCTTAACTCCTCCATGCTTCAGTTGATATTTAATACAGCAATTAAGAGGATTATATAACTAAGGTAAAGCACTGAACATAATGCCTAGCATGCATTGAGTGGTGAACAGATGCAAACCATTATGATTTGAATAAATCATGTGGCTTCAAAATCTATTGCTTCAAAGATCTTTTCCTTGGCAAATTTCCCATAGCAAGTATCCTTTTTATTATATAAGATGAAAAACAGTCATTATAGCATCTAAACGTTTGAAGGCTCCACTCTGTACATGGAAGATTTGATGACCATAACTATTAAAATCTTAGTTCTGTCAACTTTCTTTTTTGTATTTTCTCTCTTTTAAGAGTGTCAGGGAGAGAATAACGAATGAGTAATTTAAGGGATACTATTGAGGGTATATACACTATCTTAAAAAGTATATATGAAAATAGAATTTTTAAAAATTTTTTTTAAAGATTTTATCTATTTGAGAGAGAGAGAAAGAGAGAGAGCACACGAGAAGGGGTAGGGTCAGAGGGAGAAGCAGACTCCCCGCCGAGCAGGGAGCCCGATGCGGGACTCGATCCAGGGACTCCAGGATCATGACCTGAGCCGAAGGCAGTCGCTCAACCAACTGAGCTACCCAGGCGCCCTGAAAATAGAATTTTTAAAAAGTTCTTTAAAAATATAAGGCATTAATTATCATCACCAATATTGATGGTAGGTGGCTAGGTTACAGTATGCCTGGTTTTAGGTTTTGGAGAATCATTTTCTTTTGTAATCTGTCTGCCTGATTAAGCCACCACCCACACGGGATCCTTCTATAGAGAATGTTCATGATGGTAAGGACCATCATGCAATCCATGGAGTTCAAACAGGACATATAAATTTCTTTTCCAAACTACAGAAAAAAGAAGTGACATGCAACACTGAGTATCATATTCTTCTCAAGGCTGGATTCATACTTTGTTGCTTCTGTGAAGTGATGCCCCTATATTCAAAATATCTCCTCTTCCCCAACCTAACATTTTAAGCTTTATTGTGGTACCTACAGTTGTGACACTTAGGGATGTACCTGGATTTTTAAATTTTTTTTTTAAAGATTTTGTTTGACAGAGAGAGACACAGCGAGAGAGGGGACACAAGCAGGGGGAGTGGGAGTGGGAGAAGCAAGCTTCCTGCTGAGCAGGGAGCCTGATGCGGGGCTTGATCCCAGGACCCTGGGATCATGACCTGAGCCGAAGGCAGACACTTAACGACTGAGCCACCCAGGCGCCCCTGTTACCTGGATTTTAAAAAGCAATGTATCCATAGTGTTGGGAAAACTGGAGAGCAACATGCAAAAGAATGAAACTGGACCACTTTCTTACACCATACAAAAAAATAAATTCAAAATGGATTAAAGACCTAAATGTGAGACCTGAAACCATAAAAATCCTAGAACACAGGCAGTAACTTCATAGCAACTGCTTTCTAGATATGTCTCCTGAGGCAAGGGAAACAAAAGCAAAAATAAACTATTGGGATTACATCAAAATAAAAAGCTTCTGCATAGAGAAGGAAACAATCAACAAAACTTCAAGGCAACTTACCGAATGGGATAAGGTATTTGCAAATGACATATCTGATAAAGAGTTAGCACCTAAAATACACAAAGAACTTATAAAACTCAACACCCAAAAAGTTAATAATCCAATTAAAAAACAGGCAGAAGATATGAACAGACATTTTTCCAAAGAAGGCATATAGATGGCCAATAAAAACATGAAAAGTTGCTCAACATCACTGATCATCAGGGAAATGCAAATCAAAGCTACACTGAGATACCACTCCACACCAGTCAGAATGGCTAAAATCAACAACACAAGCAACAAAAGGTGTTGGCAAGGATGTGGAGAAAAAGGAACCCTTTTGCACTGTTGATGGGAATGCAAACCGGTGCGGCTACTCCGGAAAACAGTATGGAGGTTCCTCACAAAGTTAAAAATAGAACTACCCTACACTTCAGCAATCACACTACTAGGTATTTATCTAAAAAATACGAAAGAAAAACAAATATAAATATATATATATGATGGAATATTACTCAGCCATAAAAAGAATGAAATCTTGCCATTTGCAACACGGATAGACCTAGAGATTATGCTGAGCAGAATCAGTAAGAAAAAGACAAATAGCGTACAGTTTCACTCATATGGGGAATTTAAGAAACAAACGAGCAAAGGGGAAAAAAAAGAAGAGAAGCAAACCAAGAAACAGACTCTCAACTATAGAGAACAACTGATGGTTACCAGAGGGGAGGTGGTGGGAGAATGGGTTAAATAGGTGATGGGGATTAAGAAGTGCACTTGTTATGATTAGCAGTGGGTGATGTATGGAAGTGTTGAATCACTATGTTGTACACCTAAAACTAGTATTACACTGTACATTAACTGGAATTTAAATACAAACTTAAAAAAAGGGCGCCTGGGTGGCTCAGTTGGTTAAGCGACTGCCTTTGGCTCAGGTCATGATCCTGGAGTCCCAGGATCGAGTCCCGCATCAGTCTCCTTGCTCAGTGGGGAGTCTGCTTCTCCCTCTGACCCTCCCCCCTCTCATGCTCTCTTTCTCTCTCAAATAAAATCTTAAAAAAAAACTTAAAAAAAAAAGGGCAATGTACCCCTTTGAGATCTGTGGATGGAAATGTTAACAGGGGTAAGTGAGAGGGAACACTGAATTTTCTGGTACGTGAAAATTTTCAGGCATGGGCTGAACTTTCTGGCATGGTATTGTAGGTGGACATGCTGAACTTCCTGGTGGAGGGCAGACATAGGGGCAGATAGCAGTGCCAGTAATAGGAAGGTTCTAGGTCCCTGAAAGCTGGGAAAAAGAAGGTACTAACTAGGAAATAGAAGAATGCAGAAAAGGTATGAAGGTCAGATTTCCTTTCCAATGAGAACTTTACCTCAGAGCCACCCTTATTCTTTATACATGTAAAAGAAGCAAGATGTCTAGAGAACTGCATAAAATCAAGTCACTAGGATAAAACTTCTTACTTCATTCTTTAATCTACTGGATGTTACCTTCTTGAATATGGGTCCTCTCACACTGAAGATTTGAATACTGATAAAAAAAACTATTGTAAACCCACTGCAAGAAGGGAGACCTTAACATTTCATTCTCTAAAAGAGGCAGCAAATAATGAGTGTATAGGAATACAATAAACATATCTCAAAAAAGAATGATACAACTTTTATTTTCCATGGATTTTAAAGATACTTTTGCTACATAGTTATGTATTTTTATGAGATTATATTTTTTCATTTGTATGAAGTTCAACCTTATACAATTTTAAGGTGATATGTTTGGTAGTGTATAATCTTTAAAAAGTTTAGAGTTTTTGGAATGTACAGTATATGAGGTAAAATCAAGATTACATTAAAAATTGTTTTCTCCTCTGCACTGATTTTGCAGTGAGGCTCAAATGGCAAGCACACTATTAAATGACATTTACTATCAAAAATAGGAGTTCATTTGAGTTACTATGAAAAACATAAGCCACTGTAACCGCCACAGTGGCATATTTTACCATTTTAGACATTCAACTATATAGAAATCTCTGGGCTATTACACTCAAACTCATTTGTACTGCCAAATGTGGCACTTTTAAGAAGTTTCTAGAAAATAATCGCAATCACTGTTGTTTTGGGGGGAAAGTTAGCCTATACATGAGATTAAATTTAAATAAAATGTAAACATACAGTATATTATAGTGACAGATCATTCTTACCACTTGGAAAGGCCAAGTTTATCCGTTTCTTTTTTGAACAAAGGTTAATGTTTTTTCTACAGCACAGATCATTTGACATAAAACAATTACAATACATGCCCATTCTAATATAAGAGAAATTCTTCAGAGATCTTCAAAGCACAAAACATATGTCCTTTTTTCAAAGACTGACAGAAGTGCTTAGTAATCACTAAAATGCTAACCTCAGCAACTAAAAATTAGTGATTCACTATCCTAAAATTCAAATAATAAATTAAAAAGGCTAGTTACAAGTGTTTTACAGATAACAACAGATGTGATAAAACAAGAATTTTAGATAGTTTCATTACAAACTGTATTATTACTGGCAGTCATCGACATCTATGCAAGATGTACAATGTGATACTTGACAAAATTCAATCTGATCATCCAATAACTCACAAATGCAAGCTCACAAAACATTAATGAATTATGCAATTGCAAAGTGCTCTAATGCAACATTAACCACATGCAATCAACAATTTGGAACAGTATCCAGACAGACATTACATTAAACATTAGTTTTTCAAGAAAGAAAGCAGCTTGAAGTTTACTGGTGCAAATTAATTTTGTCTTCAGATTTGGTGCCCCAAACAAAAAGGTTAGGTTTGATTATGAATTCTGATGGTGATGGCAGTAGTTATGGGAGAAGCAGCAAAACTTATGGGAGTTCTTCAAAATTAGGCTATTCCAGATAGATGGAGTGAGTGAGTGTGTGTGTGTGTGTGTGTGTGTATATATATATATTTCTACACTTGGTATGTATAGTTTATATATATGCCATATATGTATATGCATGTCCTCATACACATACATATAGTTCAGAGGCTCATAAAAACCAAATTAAATAGGTTTGAAATTCAGAGCTGAGTATGATTACTTTTAAAAAGTATAAAGCCCTCTATTCTTTTCCATGTTCTCAAGACCTGAAGAGGTGCTTTTTGAGTAAACATTAAAATATTTTTAGGCCAAGTAAACTGTCTGTGCTTTCTTTAAGTGATTTATCTGTAAATTCATGAATATATACTTGTAATGAAGAACTCCACATTTATCAAATAAGAAGTTTCTTTTTTCATGCATATTCTTTCATCCAGTTTTTGTCTGCTAAGCCCCTCCAGTTATTCATCATAATCCCATTTACCAAATAATTAAGACAAATGAGGAGGTAGAAATATAGCACTAGATTGCTTTCACAGCATCAGACTTTAACATTTTTTTTTTTTATAGCATGTTAGTGTAAATTTTAGTCATTCTGAATTTTTCACTAGGTAATATCTTTAGAACAAACAGATCAGGTTGTCACTGTTACACTCATGCTGACTGGTCAAAATATCAATTATATATTGTTGCCTCTTAGAAAGTTTGTTTTACAAGAAGGCATATAAAAAAAAAAAAAGAAAAGGAAAGAAAAAAGTCCCAACCAAACAAAAAACCAAAAATTGCTATTTCTGTGGCTTGCATTCTAATAAGGTGCAGCCTCTACCTAACGATATAAGCATTGAAAATGGCAAAAATGATGTATTATAGTCTCAATGCCAGTGCTAAATGCCACTGTTTTTGTAAAAGCAATACAGAAATAATTTTAGTACATGACAAAATAAAATGTAATACAGTATTAAAAATAAAGTTATATTTTCACTTGATTACAAAGTACTGAATGATAAAGGCAATCAAAATGGAAAAGAAAGCAAACAGCACGAGGATGACGGCGGCACACTGCTCGTCACTCAGTGCCCGCCGGGTCCTTGTGCTTTCCACAGTGTCTCTGTTAGTGCTGGCTGGTGGGTCAGTCCTCTGAGAGATGAAGAGCACTGTTGTGCTGTAGGGACCTACCAGGTCCTGATGCCCGACAGGGTCTTGGCACTGGCGAATGGCACACACACGGAAACGATATTCACAGTTCAGCTGAAGGCTTGAATACCGGAATGAAGAGTCAGGACCCTTGTAAATCTGTTAATAAGATAGTGGAAAAAGAATTATGTATGAAGGATAGGCAGAAAATCTGTTTTACAACTGGCTAGTTTTAGAATTATTTTTGACATGGAAGCTTGTGAGTGCCACTGCTTTTGTCTTTTAAATGGCATTTTAAAAATACCTACCTTTACATTAAAGAGCTTATCTGCTGTATAAGGGCAGGAGAAAGTGGAAAAGTGAGGATGTGAGATCTATCCTCACAGAACAAGCAAAATCAGCCCACAGGCATTTCCTTGGTTTTCTCAAATGTAAAGTCAAACTTTTGTGAAACCATTCCATGAAAAGAGAAACTACGTCTAATCATGCTTCTTCATTATATATAAATCTTTGTAAAACTGGTTTCTGTACAATTTCAAACATCTGCTGAAACAATGAATGAATAAGGGGCGCTTTCTACAGTTGTCTATGGCAAATTATTTTATAAACTTTAAAGAAACCACTTAGAATCAGAGAGTTGGATCTTAAAACCCAACTCCTCTGCCCATCCCTTAGAAAGGAAATAACAAGAATGGAATTCCATGGATTTTCAAGAGTGCTAGTGATTAAGAGGAAATGTATTGGGACTGGTCACTCCTGGTCCAAGCACTGCTCTGCCGTTCACACTTCATGTTATCTTAGACCAATTACCTTAGTACAATGAGAATAGTTATGTTGTATGGTAATTATGAGAGTGAAATAAACTAATACTTGTTAAAGGACTTAACACAGTGTCCAGCACATGGCAAGTGTTCAATATATGGAAGCTATGATTTCTGTTAATGAGTCCCTCCCCTCATTCTATAAATGAGAAAACTAAGGCTCATAGTGACTGCTCAATTGAGTTCTTCCAGCTAGTTGGTGGGCTCTAAGTGAGATCAACCCAAACCTGGGCTAGCCTTCTTTCAAGCAATTTTAGCTGCTTCAACTCTATCTGTGTTGTAAATCTAAATTTTTACATACTGGTTTGCTCCTGAAGGAGCAAGGTCAAGAGCTTTGTCTCACTTTGTCTCTTCAGAACCCAGTATATAACTGATACTTAAGGCAACTAAATTAGTGAATTATTTTTTTTAGCATTTAAAAAAATTTTTTTAGATTTTATTTGACAGAGAGAGACAGAGAACACAAGCAGGGGGAGTGGGAGAGGGAGAAAGAGGCCTCCCGCCGAGCAGGGAGCCCGATGTGAGGCTCGATCTCAGGACTCTGGGATCATGACCTGAGCCGAAGGCAGACGTTTAACGACTGAGCCACCCAGGCACCCCTAAATTAGTGAATTACACTGACTAAGTAGAGGTCAAAATGTGTGTCAGTGGATGCTGAAAATCTATAAAGGAGCTTTTATTGAAGGAAATAAGACTTATGATGAAACAAAGAAAATGGTAAATATGCATTAGTTCTGAGGATGCACACAAGCAATACAGGGAGTGGGAATGTAGTAATGTTCACATCTGGACCATGGTAAAAGCAGTGATATCAGTAAATTAGAAGACTGTATTAGAAAGCAGTGTGAAAGAGTACACAATGAACCCAAAATAGTAAAAATAAAAAAAATACGTATTTGTCATATAGATGTAATAGGTGGTATTTGTCTTTAAAATTTGTCTTCAAATGGGCATGGTAACCTCAACAAATGGTATGAGGGTGATAGGTGACGAGATCTGACAGAGGGTAGGAATATGTTCATAACAGTAGTTGGAAATTTAGGTCTAATTCCACTGGGGCCACTTTAGGTGTGTGATATTTACAACAGTGTTTAAGGAATCCTGATCATAAAGCTGAATGAGGGATTGAGGGAGTTGGGCACAACAGGGGCTCCTGCTGTATGAAAGCACAAGGCTATGAGGCTTTGGTATAGTTTTTATGTATCATTTCTAGAAATGATTTTTAGTTGAGTAGGCAGGCAAAAAAAAAAAAAAATTCCTTCAAGAGTTCAAAGCTTGGGGACCAAAAAGATGTTAGTATTTATGACACTGATGAAGTGAAGAGTTTGGAGAGGAGAGATTGGGAGGGAAGATAATGAGGTCAAGTTTTCAGTTTTGTTTCAGATGTTAGAAGGATATCTAAACAGGGAGACATCTTAGATAACTGTAGATCTAGGACTGAAGAAAACAGATAAACTTGCTAAAGCCTATTTATAGAAATGTTCATATAGCTAAGTGAAGCTATTCAAAATAAGCCTCAAGCTTGAGATAAGGTGGTTAAGTCTGAGACTGAGAAATAACACCATTTCCACTCCTCCATTTCATACTGACAAGATAAAATTGTTGCGATCTTAGTAAACAGAAAAAGGCAAGTAAAACTCTAATAAATTCATAATTTTTTGGCTTGTAGCTATTGCTCACAGATTACTTAGATAAATTACATAAAATTAAAACAAAATGAAAAAACAGCTCTTTATATTTGCTATCAATCAACTATCCATTTATAGGCAGAGTATGGCAAATATCAATTAATGCAGATTTACAATTAAGAAAATGGCAGATAAGAGAGTACGGTTTTCATTTTGCATTTTATTTTTTTCATTTTTCATCTTAATGGAGAAATGCAAACTAAACTTAAGCTTGTGAAGTTTGTGCATGTTTAGCTGGCTAAAGAACTTTGAAATAGTACACCAGCTGCAACAGAATTTTATAGGAAAACTTTTAAAGAAAGTTTAGATTTTTATAAATTGGTATTTCTCTTTTAGTTTTTTTTTTTAAAGATTGTATTTATGAGAGAGAGAGAAAGAGAGCACGAGCAGGGGGAGGGGCAGAGGGAGAGGGAGAAGCAGGCTTCCCGCTGAGCAGGGAGCCCTATGTGGAACTCAATCCCAGTACCCTGGGATCATGACCTGAGCAGAAGGCAGACGCTTAACCGACTGAGCCTCCCAGGCGCCTTGTCCTTATTTTAGCTTTGTGAATATGTCATAGCATGAAGAAAATAACAACTATAGAACAGGGGCCAATAAAAATGAAACCAGTATCTTACCTGTTTATCTCTCTCCATATCCACACATTCTAGAAACCTATTTGGTTGGCTAGATTAATTTACCAAGTACTCATACAAAAATGCAAAATAGTCCTTTTTTTTATCTTTCAAGGATAAGTGAACATGTTTACTATCAAAGATAACCACTTTTGAAGTTGTCATTACAAAGGAACAAATTCTGTTTAACTATTTCTACTTTCTGCATGTTTCACATCCACAATCTGATTTTACACTGAGTAATATGCACTATATATATTATTTACAGCAGTTAGTATAAGAATGATTTTAACAGTATGTTACGTGCAGACTTGTTTGTATTTTTAAGGTTTATTTTGCATTTGATTACATTTAAAAGTAATTATTCATTATGACATATGATAAAAGGCATTATCTTGTCATATAATATAATATATATAATATGGCACATATGGTCATATATCATCCTTCTGTAATTTATGGATATATTATTGCAAATACTTACTTCATAGTGATCAATACATGAAGAGAACAGTAAAAAACCCTGAAAACAACGGAATGTAGACAAATAGCCACATGGCTCTTGTCTATACCATTCCTCTCCTCTATTATTGTTGAGGGAGTTATAAGTGAACTTGGAATTTTAGAGCAGTTCTTAGGTTTATTGTGCATAAGCACCACTTAGAACTTAAAAAAAAAAAAAACAATCATGGGTCCTGTTCTTAAGACATTCAGGTTCACTAGGTCTGCAGGCCACTCAGAGGGGCACTGCTTTTGGGAATCTAAGTTCAGAAGTTTTAAGAAAAAAAAAAAAAGTTGTATAGAATCCACCAAGCCACTGTCCTAGTACCCATTCTCTGACACTGCCAACAGTACTGATTTTTGATGGGGTATCAAACTCTCCCTTACCCAATCCTTGTACTTGGAGAAGCTTGCCTCATTATTAACTGCAGAGGAGGCCTCTAAATCCTGAAATAGTCATTGGTTCAGGGATGGCTTTGCAATCTAAGTGCTTTGTCTTCCCTGAATGTGAATGAGTGAAAGTAAGTTCCTCACAGCTAAGGGCAGTCACTGAAGACTGTTGAGAAAAACCATGCCCCTGATGACTTCACTGAGCTTCTGAATCAAGCCTCCTGAAGCCTGCCTACCTTCAGGCTTCTCCCTAAGAGGATTTACACTTAATTGTGCTAGTCTGCGTTAGTTTTTATGGTACTTGCAACATAATGAGCTGTGACACAGAAGTGCCTTAGGTACAGACTCCCAGATGGGATCAGCTTTGAAAATGGCTTTACTGTCCCCCAATATTTTTATTTTACCTTGTTATACTACTTGAAATGCCATTTTGGTAAAAAAGCACTTGCTTTTAAAAATGTATACACTTCCCCGAGGGGATTACAGAACCAGAAGACACTTACCTTTGGTATGAATTTTCCCATGCAAATTAGTCTTTCTCCTAATGCCAATAAGGTCAGCTATACTTTGTATATGGGAGCTACGATGTGTCAGACAGGGAGGCAAGAGTCAGAGGGAGAGTGTGATTTTAGAGAATGCAGGCAATTTTAGGTGAGGTGCTACAGAACGGGGCACGGGGCAGTGAGAAGGCAGCTAAGAATTTTCTCAAAGCTGATCAAAAAGGGACGAAGAAAGGGAAGAATACAAAGAAATCAATTTGTTTCTACTTTTCCCTTCTATGTCCCTCTAAGTTTGGCCCAGGGTCATGAGTACTTGTTGCTGCCAGGGGAATTTCTTTCCAGATCGCTAATCCCAGCAACATTATAGGTTAAACAGGTTTTTATAGGCTAGTTTAGAAATTCAACCACCAACTTATAAGTAATAATCCCTTCTTAAAAACATCAGCCATTCCTACTGCTATGGAATACAGACCTACAGGACCCGGCTTCCTTAACTACACACTTCATTCTTGAGTCTTACTCCAGTCACACTTCAGAGTTCATGGCTCCTTCTCAGCTCACCAGTGCCACCATGTCCCCCTCCTCCCGCCCTCACTTAAATGGCACTCCTTTTAGAAAACATTCCAAAGTCCAGCTGGAATAAATCATTCTTTTTTATAAAGTACGGTTTTATCTTTATTATGATCTTTTGTTTGGCTATATAAAATGTCACGATTATAAAATTTCTGCTTGTTAAATTCTCAACAACTTTTTGAAATCAGAACAGTAACCTATTAATATTGTAGCCCCCCCATAATTCTTTATACATGGTATTTAATACATGTGTGCTGAGTATTAAATAAATCTTAAGTAAAATATTAAATTTCATGAATGAAACTGAACTCTTAAAAAAACAACCTTCAAACTTTTGGAGTATAACTTGCCAATAAATTGTAAAATTTTATAAACATTTAAGAGATTTAGATGAGCAAATATACTACGAGGTTCTAAGGAAATTAGTATTTTCAGTTTTACGGCATGCTTACAATCTTAAGTAAGTGAAAGTGATGACAGGGTTAATTTAGCTTTTAGGTTTTATAAATTAGAATTAGCATTGCTGTTTCATGTAGTGATATGTTTATTAAAATTCATACACTACTCAAATGTGGGGCCCCTATTTCCTTTAAACATGTAATGCAATTACATTTTTTTAAATATTAATTTTGCTTCCTCCTTGGAAGGAAACCTGCTTATCTGTAAATTATATTCAAATCTGATTATCATGTCAATTTGCAGATGGCTTAATAAAGAAAAACAATCACATGCCAAATTTAATCTGACTCTTTGGAGCCTTTTGTAATTTCACTTAAGAAATAACACTTCCAGGGACGCCTGGGTGGCTCAGTTGGTTAAGTGTTTGCCTTTGGCTCAGGTCATGATCCCAGGGTCCTGGGATCAAGTTCCACATCGGGCTCCTTGCTCGGCAGGGAGCCTGCCTCTCCCTCTGCCTGCCGCTCCCCCTGCTTGTGCTCTCTCTCTCTGGCAAATAAATAAAATCTTAAAAAAAAAAGAAAAAAAAGAAAAAAGAAATAACACTTCCATACTTAACAAAACTTGAAAGAAAAAATTATATCGATATTGAAAAATCTATTATTAATAGCTATAATAGCATGAGACTGAAATAAAACAGATGAATGACTGAGTTCCTAGTGGGAAAAGAAAATACAAGATGCACAAATGAAAACAACCCAAGCTTAAAAGCATTCAAAATCAAGAAGGGAGAATCAGATGAAATGCTTATAGAAATTAGGCTTCTGAGTTGCATAAAAACAACTTTATAAAAGATTCAGTGAACACTGGTAGCTCCCCACTTGATCTCACTGCTATTCACCCTCCACCAGAAAGCCATCTCTGAAATTCTTCAGCCAGGTAGGTGACACTTCTGCTAGGCTTCCATAAGAACTATTATCATATTTACAACACTACATTATAATTATGATCATTACTGTTATTGTGAAAGCCTCCTTAATGTTCTCTGCTTCTACCTGTGTCCCATTCTAGCCAAAATGACCTTGTGTCTGATCTTGTGACTACTCTGGTCAAAATCCGCTACTGGTTTCTCATTTTACGTGGAGTAAAAAAGTCACAGTGTGGCCTATAATGCCCTACATGACCTTCATACCACTCATAGATCCTCTTTACCATTAAGTACTTGACTTTATCTACTATTTTTCCCATTGCTCACATAACTCCATATTGGCATCCTTGTTGTTCATTAAATTTAACACTCATGCTCCTACCTCAGGGCCTCTGCACCTACTGCTTCCTCTTCCTGGAACACTGTTCTCCCCATATTCACCTCCTTTGATTCTCTGATTGTTACCTGACTGCCCTGTATGAAATAGCACTAGCTGTCTCTCCTCCCAAGACTGCCTATTCCTTTTACCCAGTTTTATTTATTCTCCACTTATACTTATCACTATCATATGATATACAAATGTATTTGCTTTTAGTGTCTTTTTCTACTGAATATAAGTGCCATAGAGGCAAGAACTTTTTGTTCAGTGTTATATATCCTGAGTGCCTAGCACATAGTTTAATAAATTCTTGTCAAATGAATGAATAATCTGTTAAATATACAGTTCGTACTTAAAAGATTTTAAATCCTGAGATACTGTGTAGTTACTAATCTTTGGAACACGGTAAGTACTAAATAAATGTTTTTGAATTAGGAATATAAAGATAGTCAAATCTTGCATTACAAGTACATAAAAATGAGAAAGATAAAGATAAGTATCCACAGAATTACATCTTTGCACATACCTGTTTAAATTCTGAATCTTTTCCCAACATAACTTGAAGACTGTAAATAACTGGATCACCTTTCATTGGCTGTAAACATTCCCATGTAATTTCACAAATGTGATCATTTATTTTCTCTATTTTGGGGGCTGTAGAGAACAAATACAAATAAAATCTGCTCTACTTGATTTTTAACTTGGCACATCACACAGACACTTGTTTTAATCAAAATCAACAAACCTTTAAAACTCAGTTATATACCTGAATTTTTGAAATTTGGAGAGACATGGTTAATGGTTCACTCTTATTATCTCCAGGCCATATAATCTATAGGTGCTACAATGGCCAGATAGACTAAAAGATCTGTCAAGGTAAGCACTGTTTTCATTGAGTTAAAAAGCCAGAAGAGGGGTTATGTCAGTTCTAAAACAACATTAATGGTGCTTCTAAGAGCATACCTAGAATATGAAAATTTGTAATTTAAGAAATCTCCTAAATTGAAAAATAAGTTGAAAAATACCCCTCGTTGCTTGATATAAAACTGCTTCACTCAATGGTAGGGAACAAAGGGTTAAAATCAGCAATATTCATAAGGCTAAGAAACATTAAACTGGATGACAGAACAGAAAAAGGACTCAGTAAAACTCCATCAACATTATTAGAAAGATATTCAAGAACAGTCCTGCTAACTGTGGATCTGCTTAACAAATGACACATTCTAGTACACGATCCAGGACATTGTACTAGAAGTCTCTGTGATTTGTCCTCAGTGTGAGGAATGTTAGTGATTTTGGCTAAATATACAAAGTGCAATCCTTGCCAGGGTCATTTTAAAATAAGAACCCCTCTAAAATTAATTTTAAAGATATTTGTATATAGAAATGTGTGAATGTGTATACAAATTTGATTAAAAAATTCAAGTTAACTAAGAATGTATTTATGTTTTCCTTAACAGGCAACCTGGCGTTCTCCCTGAAATCCAAATGAATGAAATATTAACAACTCAAAACAATTCAAGTTTGTGATTTTTTTTCTTTAAGTAACAATAGCAGAAACAGCAAATGACCCTATAAGAAAACCAGCATTATCTATTCAATTTAGTACTTTTATGTTAGATTATTAAAAAGGTTAGTGACAAAATCCAGTACTTGTCTGAGTATCAATGTGCTAGATAAAACAGCTTTTATTATTGAGTGAAACTCTCAATAGGTGGGCTTGTCTATATAATTTCTTTTTTATAACTTAAATATTGGACACATACTGGATGATAAATTGTAATAACAGCACATAAAGCTATTTGTGAAGATGCATTTAAAATTTATTATTAAAGAAAATAACTGATAACTTACCTTTCAAGGCAGCTGGGACCGATTTTGGAGTAGTAAAAATATATTCTTGGGAAAGAGGACCTTCCCCTGATTCATTACAAGCTTGAATACAGAATTTATAGGATGTTGACTCATTAAGTCTTTGTACTTTGTATGTATGACATGGACCTCTGTATAAGGATACAAACCTAAAATGGAAATGATCCTTATTAAAAATAAACCTTGACTACTTTATGAAAAATATTTAAAAACTATTAAAAAAGTACAGTTGGGACATTATTTAGAAATATAAGTTACTCTTAGAATTTAATGCCAGGAATGCTTTGTTACTCCAAATAAGTCTTTATTTTTTTCATCAGATGATGAAAATCACAGGATTGGTAAATTTCCTAATTTGACATGGTTTCCTGAAAAATTATTGCTAAATTTTGTGTCCAATCATAGTAACTTTTCAGGCTTCTGGTACAGCTTTGTTTCTGATTGCTATCATTTAATGTCCATACATTTTTTTTTATTAACATATAATGTATTTGTTTCAGGGGTACAGGTCTGTGAGATTCATCAGACTTAAAAAATTCACAGTGCTCACCATAGCACATACCCTGCCCCAATGTCCATCACCCGGCTACCCCATCCCTCCCATCCCCCTCCACTCCATACATTTTTAAAGATACTCAGAATACCGTAATTTTCATCAGCGTCTTAGGCATACAATTTATTATATAAAAAAAAGAGAACCCTCAATTTCCAGGCATAATTTTAGCTGATTTGGTGATGTCTCCTAGAGATTTACACAGCAGTATGAAAGAATGTGTAATTTGCCATAAATTATCCACCTGAACTGTTCGATGAAAGTTTGATATCATATATGTCATCCATAAGTTAGTTCAATGTTCCCCAATACTTTTGATTGGCTATTTTAAATTTTTTGGAAATTGGGGAGTGAATAATGGAATGAATGCTCACATAGTTCTAATAGTCTGAAAACTGTACTAAGGTTAAAAATGAAAAAATAGTTAATGACCTGAAGTAACAGTAGTTCCAAGAAGCAGTAATTAGATAAGCCTTGCCTTTTTAATCTCCCCATTTTTTTTTTTAAAGGATAGGGAACAAAAGAGTTTCAACCACTATTGAAAAAGCTGAACAATGACAAAATCTGCAGTCAGCAAAGACCTGAAATAGCATTCAGACACTATCCCACAGCAAATGAAAACAGTTGTGAAAAATCAAAGGGAAAGAGTATAACTAAAGGTATTATTACACTGATTTATTAAATAGACAGTAAACTTACAATATCATAGAAAGTTTTAATTTCTTTATTTTCCACAGCCAGTACCTTACAATTCTCTAGATGATAGCTAAATATTAATTAAGCTTAATGTTCTAGCCTACTAATATAATCTATATTAAATGGAATCTTTATTCTATTACATTTCAATCAAACATGAATTAGACCCATTTCCAGTAAACCTTCTTGCATTACCCCAAATGTAAATGCTACAAAGGGGGTGAAAATAACTTATAGAATTAATTCACTCAATGATAACATGTATTAAAGATAAATGGCTATACCAAAAACCTGTAGCAAGGCAAAGAACCTCCTTCTAAAGATAAGGCTTTACAAAGTGAACATAAAATTCTGCCAAAAATAAAGCCTAATACTCATAAAGGCACAGATTTCAGAAAATGATCAATATTGTTTGCTCTGCATAATGCTTTTACTGGTGATACAGTATGTTTAATTCCATATGTTATTATAAATGTGTATTTCTGAGAGTACTTATGTACAAGTACCATGAATATTCCATTATTGAATAATTGGCTAAGATGCAAACACAACACAAAAAACAAAGTCGGAAAACCTTAGGAAAAACTGCTACTAGCATTCTGAATCCATGAGATATACAAACTGTTTCTTACAAGCTGAATGAAAGTAGAAAAGTAAAATTCAGATTCTTAAAATATTAGAAGAGTAACACCTGTGGAGGGTATATGGCATTGTTTACATGGGATATAATGTCAATAAACAGCGTCAGATTTGCATTTGAATAATTTATATTACACATATTTTGATTTATAATTAAAAATGATTTAGTGGGATAATATATGGCATGGATGTAATGAAAATGTAAAAGATGGCAGCAAAGACAAGAACCTGAATAGCAAGGGGACTGGCTAATAATCAGAGACTAACCAAGATCTGACAGTGAGGAACTGAACTGTATTTTACTTAGCGCCCAAGCCCTGTGACAGGGGTGCGGAGGAAAGTGAGACATAATCCCTACCCTCAAGGATCTCAGAGGCCTTAAGCCAATTAATCATTTACTGACAAAACTGCCTCTGCTGGAAGTAAGGGTTGAAGAACTTTGTTGTAGCAAAGACTGTTTTTTTACTATAAGCATGAAGAGAGTAAATGGGTTAAGAGAAGAGAGCCAAAGAATAGCCCACTTAATTTTTCTCTTGGCATCCCACTCACAAGTTATAAACAGGAAATCGTCACTATATCTTCTGGTGTTTTGAAAATAGCACATTTAAAATTATTTCTTATCAGAATTCTAACCTTGTTTTTGAAAGCTTATTTACTTCTGTTTATTAAAATTTATATACTTAAGATCTAAGAAACTATATAAAGAAGCAATTAAGAACACCTACCTTCCGTTCTTATCCTCCATCTGAAGGTGGTACTGAATAGAATCTGTTGACAGTGTTTTTGGGGTTCCTTCTCCCCATTTCAGCTTAAGGTTCTGGTGGCTGAAGGCAACACATTCCAGACGAGGTGGATCAGGAGGGAGGGGCTTAGTTTTTAATTTTATCATGTGGCTGAAAGGACCAGCTCCAAGGCTATTCAAGGCTTGAATTCGTATTCTAAGTGCCACATTAAGAAAAAAAAAAATCCAGTTATGATTATTCTACTTAAAGTTTCTCTCTGGTTTAGGCAAAAATTAACATAGTTTATAGAGTGTACCTGTATGTTGTATCTGGTTGCAAATTGTCTATAATATAGCTTGTAACCTTTCCCACTGCCAAGGGCTGTTTATCTCCCAAGTCTATGCTGTAGGCAAGGATTTCCGAACCATGGTCACAAGGCTTTTCCCAGGTTATTGCAAGGCATGTAGAAGGTGAATAAAGGGGATTTTCTATCTCATCATCATTTAGTTCTTGAAGACAAGTCACAATAGCAGGAACTGATGGTGGAGTCACACAGGCTACTACTTCACTGAAAGGACCTGCGCCCACAATACTCAGAGCCTACAATTAACAGAGCCCATAAGTTAACAAAAACATGACCAACAAAATGCTCATAGAACACAAAACTCTGGCTAGAGTAGCAAGGCCCTGACCACCTTTACCTGGACTCTGCAATAATAGGTAGTTGCTGGTGAAAGTCCTTTTAATTCATAACTGAGACCAGGCCCACAGTAACACATCTGCATACTTCCTTCCACGCCTCCCCACTCCAATCGATATTCAGTGACATCAGTTCCATTACTCAATGGGACCTTTAAATTAAGAAAGGGAAAAGGTCTTCAGTCTTGACACTGATAAATGGTTTTTGGGCAAAATCTTTCTTTACCTGAGCATATCAAAAACTGAACTGCTTTTGAATTTCTTTAAAATGTTTAAGTAGAATTAAAACTGTTCAATATTATATTTTTATTCATTAAGGTCACCTGAATGTAAGATTGGTCAAAAAATACTTTGTTTTCAATAAAAATATGACTGAATCACTTCAGAAAGAGAATTTTGAGGTAAATATACTTCAAAATAATTCTATTAAGTAATATAAATGTTAAATCATGTAAGGACATTTTCTTTGTTAAATTTCAAAGGAAATTGAAAATGTAATTATCATTACTGATCATTACTAGACACAATAAACACAGAGGAGATAATAAATAGAAATAGTATTATACTGATTTCTACGAATGTTTATTCTGAACATTAAACTCACCAGGGGCTAAATATCTCAGTAATGAGACAAAGCCTTTGAAAAAAATACAAAGCACATCATGAACAAGAAACTATACACTTGTGATGCAAATATGCCTTACTTAAATGCTTTGAAGAGAAAAAAATTCACTTTTTACCACATGAATTTCACTAGGACTTACTGTTTGCATAATTTAGGAAGTGAAATGAAGAGTATCTCTATTATTTTATATGAACTATTCTAATCATTTAAAGTAAGTCAATGGGAATTACAATACCTCCCAATTTACTTGTGCACAAGTTGCAGATCTGCATGTAACTTGAGGAGGCTTGCACTGATCTGGTGGTCCAGGGGCTGTAGTAATATCACATTTTTCTGAAAATGGTCCAAACTAGAAAAACAAATATAGCCAGTATTTTCATTTTTCACCCACTGATTGCACAGCTCTCCATAAATATTCATAAATTCACATAATAAATAAATGTATTATCACTCTCCTTCAAGACTAACTGGTCATAATATAATTCTAAAATCATTCACAGAAAGTAAAAAGATTTAATGGTCATGGAAGTCACTGTGGGTTATTTTTAAGTTTTAATTATTTACTGTGTTTTCTTCTCCTGCACCTTTTTCCTTCATGAACTGTTCCTGTAAGAAGGGCAGGGTATTAGGGAATTAGGTATGTGGAGTAAGTCAGAAGAAATTATATAAGGAGTGAAGACAAGGATGCCAACTAAAGGTATGGGAGATGGTAGCATAAATTATATCTTAAAATTTAGAGTAACTTTTTTTTTTTAAGATTTTATTTATTTATTTGAGAGAGAGCGTGCGCGTGTGCATGACTGAGCACAGGAGGGGGAACAGCAGAGGGAGAGGAGGAAGCAGGCTCTCTGCTGGGCAGGGAGCCTGATGCGGGACTCAATCCCAGGATCATGACCTGAGCTGAAGGCAGATGGTTAACCAACTGAACTACCCAGGTGCCCCAAAATTTAGAATGGTTTTAAAAAGAGTCTAAAATGTATATTCTCTGGAAATGCAGAAACCAAATATTTACTTAAGATGATTTTGACAAACTATCAGAATCCTGAAAATACAAATTAAGAACACTAGCATTAAAGATGCTATCCCAGGGTGCCTGGGTGGCTGAGTTGGTTGGGAAACTGCCTTTGGCTCAGGTCATGATCCTGTCATCCCGGGATCGAGTCCCCCATCGGGCTCCCTGCTCGGTGGGGAGTGTGCTTCTCCCTCTGACCCTATCCGCTCTTGTGCTCTCTCTCTCAAATAAATAAATAAAATAAAAAATCTTAAAAAAAAAAAAATAAAGATGCTATCCCAGTGTACTGAAGCCTTGTGAGGCTGACAAGATAATGACTTCAGACAGGAAACAATGACTTATGTTAGAAATGCCAACAAAGTATTGACATAAGAAATTTTAAAATAAGTTTACAGATACAGATACTGAACTCAGTTGGAGAATGGGACTAAAATATAGTACAGTTCACTAAAATATGAAATAATGGGAGAGGAGAGACTTGTCAGTTTAATTTTGTGAAACTGTAATTATAGAATAAGGAAACAGAATGTTACTCAATTGAGGCAAGAAACTACTGCTTTGTCCTTAGAGAACCTGCTTTAATGCAGAGATGAGATATGTCCTGGTTGAGTGGAAAGGGCTTTGGCTCTGGAGTCTGACAGCCCTGAGTCTGTAGCTTATCTCTGTCACTTCTTACTTGTGTGACTGTGGGCAAGATATTTAGCTTTTCTGAGCCCTAGCCTCCTCAGCTGTAAAATGGAGATATCACCTATTTTGTCTATTTTATGGACTTGTACAGATACATAGATAATACTTTTTAGTTTTTTTTGTTTATTTTTTGTTTTTTTTAAAAGATTTTATCTATTTATTTGACAAAGAGAGACACAGTGAGAGAGGGAACACAAGCAGAGGGAGTGGGAAAGGGAGAAGCAGGCTTCCCGCCGAGCAGGGAGCCCGATGTGGGACCCAATCCCAGGACCCTGAGATCATGACCTGAGCCAAAGGCAGATGCTTAACGACTGAGCCACCCAGGCACCCCCACAGATGATACTTTTTAAAAAGTCTCATAAAGCCAGAAATGCTTAAAATAATAAGTTTTTTTCCTTAGGAAGTAACGAATTACAATTAGTAGCCAACTGAAAGTAAATGCTGCATATAACCAGTCTTAAAAAAACTTGATTAGTCTAAGTATTTCATCTTATAGTCTTATTTCTACTCTTAAACTTACTAAGTATAACCTACTAGCACCACCTGAAAGGCAAACTTCAGCCCAGCTGAAGTCCAGAGTGTCACAAATTATAAGTGGCGCTTGAAAATATTGAGATTCTAGAACAATTAAGTTATCGTATACACTGACCTCTCTCTTACTGATACAGGCTTCCTGAAAACTGTAAAATTTGGGGGCACCTGGGTGGCTCAGTTGATTTCAGCTCAGGTCATGATCTCAGTGTCCTGGGATTGAGCTCCGTGCTCAGCATGCTCTGCTTGTCCTTCTCCCTCTGCCCTCCCCTGCTCTCTCTCTCTCTCTCCCTCTGCCCCTTCCCCCACGCACGCTCTCTCTCTCTCTAAAATAAATAAATCTTAACACACTCAAAAAAACCAAAACAAAAAACAACTGTAAACTTTGGAATCACATGTTGAAAGTAAAATGGCTAACTTATGAAATACCACTGTGATTATAACTCAGTCAGCAGAGTCTTCCTACCCCCATTTTGTTAGCTGCGTGCAGTCTGAAGCTGTAAGTCTTTCCAGGAAGAAGGCTGCTCACTGTACATTCTACTTCAGAACCTTGGTAAACTTCTCTCGGTTCATCTTTTTCTACAGGAGACATTTCCACACCATAACAGAAAATGGGTGATCCACCATCGACCAGAGGGGGTCCTAAAGGTGGAAAGATTTATGTAGTTTAACAAAAGGAATATATTTAGTACTAACTTAATTAAAATTTATTACCAAAATGGAAATTACCCCATCGTAACTGTATTTCTTTTGCTTTGGGTCTACCCTGTAATCTGGGAGGGAGGCATGGGCCAGGAGGCACAGCTGGAGTCTGCACAAGTAAAGATTCAGATACCTGCCAAAACAAAAGCAGTAACAAAACAAAAATGCCCCAACCAAATAATCAGACTGTTTTTGTTAAAGGAAAATAAAATGAACACAAAGACTGCACCAATAATTTGAAATTCTACTTGACTTTCAACTGAAAAGAAATAAAGTTCTAAATAAAATAAAAAGCCCAATTAAATTAAAACTCTAATTTTATAGAAACAAAGACACATACTATGTGACTATTATACACGAAGAAAGTTACCAGGAAAAAAACCCCCAAAACTCTTCCTTTTTTCTTTCTATAGTTAACAACAACAACAAAACAAACTTCAAGACAACCTAATGGACATTATTTTTGATCCTTTCCAAATGGGTCCACAAATCTCTTCTAAGGAAGGATGTTTTAACATTCTGTAAACACTGTTTGCCATGTTTTCAGGAGGTTTAGATTATTTTAGTTACTTTACTGTATACTGTATTTTTAACCTAAATACTAGTATGTATATATAATCTTTCCTTTCCTCCTAAAAATAATTCAAAAATCAGGTAAGCTTTTCCAAGTATTTGGTATTATTTTAGTTTCTATGCTGTTTAAAAAATATATATTAAGTTTTATTTTAAAAGACTTCTCTTAAAAATACTGACACACAGTGCCATATTCCTTATCTGCACTGTATTAATTTTCTTTCCAAGCATAAATAAAATATTTGATCACCTTATTCAGAAAGGTATCCTATACAGAATGCTGTAATGCTGAATTAGAAAATTAGAGGCTTTTCTGGGGGCAGTGGATGCTTTTTTTTTAATTATGTTATGTTAATCACCATACGTTATATCATTAGTTTTTGATATAGTGTTCCATGATTCATTGTTTGCATATAACACCCAGTACTCCATTCAGTACATGCCCTCTTTAATACCCATCACCAGGCTAACCCATCCCCCCACACCCCTCCCCTCTAGAACCCTCAGTTTGTTTCTCAAGAGTCTGTAGTCTCTCATGGTTCATCTCCCACTCTGATTGCCCCCCCTTCATTTTTCAGTGGATGCTTTTTTTAATCCGGGAAGATTTTATTAAATAAAATGAAGCAATTGGATCCCAAGCCTGAGGGCAGGACATGCACTCAGTTTCATAATATTCAAATTTTCAACACAATACTTATAAATTCATTTTTAAAAAGGTACCTTCAAAAAAATGAAGGTACCTCTATTGCATTAAATTCCATTTGAAAAATAGTAACAGTTCTTAATGCTCCATGAACCCATTCTTGGTTAAATTCATTAAAAAAAAAAATCACTCCTATTAAAAAATATACCTCTCCAGAACATTACATATATATCATATATAATCAATGGCACACTAAGTCCATTTTGGTTAGTGGATATCTAATAGTAACTACCAACTTTTCTGCAATAAGTAAATATTAGAATCTGTGTTTAACAGTAAATGATATTTTATGGATTGTCCTGATACACATAATTTATGAAGCAATCAATCAGTCTACAATTATTTCTATTTCTGTTAGGTATGGTTATTGAACATCATCGTAAAATTTATCTTTATAAATTTTCCCACAACATTTTTGTGTATTTGTTTTTCCAAAGCTAAACACCAACCAGACGATACATATTCTCTGAATACGGACTTTCAGCCAAGTACTATTTTAAAAATTCTGGTCACTATAAAATTAATCACCTGGGTTACAGAAATTACTTTGGATACATTTCAAATTTTGAGGTGGCATCTGGTGATCCCATCTTAATAGACCCAAACTTGAAAAAAAAAAATCTACATGTAAGTATTACCGCACTCTGTCCTCCATCACTGATGCAGTAAACTCGTAAACGGTAGAAACAACCTGGATTCAGTCGATCACAAAGATGTTCTCTAGCAGCTCCACTGTATATCATATCCCATTTGTTTCCTGTTAAGGTGAAGAATTATGTTCATGTTCAATCAGTTACAAGGTAATGTTTAACGTTCTGGTATCACGGACACGGCAGGTATCCTAGCTTCACTAAGTGGTTATGTAATTTGTCAGAAACAATTTAAGCTTGCTTCGAGTTTCCTGGAGATGATCTAATTTTCTTTATGTTACAGCTTCCTAGACAAATCTGCATGGTTTTGTTGAAATGAAATATCTCTGTAACTCTGTACAAACTTTGGCTTACGTTCATAATTTGCTTTTAATTAAGCATTTTAAATGTGTTTACTGGTCCAGTAATAACATTATAACACACAAAGAGTAGAAAGAACCAATACCATAGGAAGTTTAGCCTTAATTAGAAGACATTCTTATTATTTTGCAGGAAACAGGTCATTGCATAGAAATAAAGACTGTTAAATGTGTGATTCAAAAATAAAGTTCACGAGGCACAGAGGATATTAATAAAACTAGTACAATGTAAGTTAAATTTTACAAGATATTTTTTCTCTGATACATCTGGTTATAAATCTAACTGAATAAACCTTCAGAAGACTTTAGATATACTGGAACTGAGCAATGCAAACAAATGAGAAAGGAAATAAAATGTAAATGTAAATTTAACAATATAGGTGTACAGCAGTCTTACATTTGATTCACTATATTTCTAGAGATTATAACTTAAAGTGGATCGTAACAGGCAAAATACTAACTGCTATAAACAAAGGAAAAAATGAAAAGTGAAAGAAAAGAGATCATATAAAATGTAAAGTCATGAAGAAGAGAGGCAGACTGGTATAAATCTATTAATTTCTTTCTTTTTTTAAAGATTTTATTTATTTGTCAGAGAGAGAGAGAGAGAGAGCACAAGCAGGGGGAGCAGCAGGCAGAGGGAGAGGGAGAAGCAGGTTCCCTGCTGAGCAAGGAGCCTGATGTGGGGCTTGATCCCAGGACCCTGGGATCATGACCTGAGCTGAAGGCAGACGCTTAACCGACTGAGCCACCCAGGCATCCCTAAATCTATTAATTTTTAATAGTTATTCTTACCATTAGAACCTTCTGCCATCTCCACTACATACTTATTGATGGCTGCACCTCCACTGTCTTTTGGTGGGTCTATCCAAAGAAGTAAAAGTTGGTATTAGGCAACATACATACAATTAAACAGTGACAGAAATCCTAATAAACAGATTACCAAACCTAAGATTGTTTAAAAAATAAAAAGAATCACCTGCAATGCTTTTTTAATTAATACTAGCATTTCAAGTGGTGTATAAACAGGTGTTCAATAAGTGTGTTTTATTTTTTTCAAGTTTTATTTATTTAAGCAATCTCCACACTCAATTGTGGGGCTCAAATTCACGACCCGAGAGATCAAGAGTTGCATGCTCTTCTGACTAAGCTGGCCAGGCACCTCAACAAATGTTTGTTTTAAGTGAATAAGTGATTTTCATTTCTCATGAGAGCTAGGATAACCCAGGTGACTTTAGCTATAATTTCAGTAATCATTCATTTCACACAGTGCTACCTCTGCTCATAGTCTTACTGCAGATCCCAAGTTCTTCCTGTATCAAATTATGAACTCTGTATTTGTGTGAGTGCAGTTTTCCACAAAAAAGATCCTCAAACAATGAATGATTCTCACATTTCCTATTGAACTTGCTTGAGCTAACAAATGTACCCAACTATCCTAAGAATTATCTTAATATTCAAATCATTTTAATCAAATACAAAAGTAATGATGTACAAATATGCATATCTTACCCCAAGTTATTTTAAAACTGTGTGAATGTATCTTTCCTTTAACTGAAGGCTTCACAGGTACTCCTGGTTTATCAGGGCATGTAGTAAATTCTACTACTTCACTTGGATTACTTTTACCTTCTGAGTTGTAAGCAATAACCTGTGGCATAAAATAACCAAAGACATAAAACAATTAATATTTGATACCTAATGATAATGGCTTAATGAACAAAGTGATGAGAGATAAATAAGCTCAATCAAATGATAAAGTAAGTTTTCAGATTGTGATGGCTTGTTTATGTGAGAATTGCTTGTCTTCAACAAGGACTGTGCATATATGAAGAATATTTAGGTATAATCCCGTTAGAGTCAGTTCTGGGAATACAAGTTTAAGTCTAACATTTTGATACTAACCAAGAGTCATCACAGGAGTAAGCTATAACCTGATGATACTTGATAGGCTTTGGGCTTGATTTATTTATTCTTTTACCATTCTTTGGGTTTTAAAAAGACGTCTACAAATTCTTTGAACTTCCTTTATTCAGATAAAGGCAAATTCCTCTTCCCTTTGAATTGTTCTTAATAACTTGCTTCCAATACAATGTAACAGAAATGAGAGTGTGTAGCTTCCCTCCAGAGAAACTCATTTGGTGAGGAACTGAAGCTTCTGACCAAGAGAGAGAACTGAGGGCTGACAACCACTTGAGTGAATCTGGAAGCAAATCCTCCAGCCCCAGTCAAGCCTTCAGATGACTATAGCCCTAGCTGGCATCTTGACTGCAACCTCACATAAACCCTGCATGAGAATCACCCAGCTAAGCCAGTCCTAAATTCCTGACCCACAGACCCTGTGAGAAACTTAATGCTTGTTTTTTCAAACTATTAAGTTGCACAGCAATAAACATAATTCATATCTAAGTATTTTTATATTTGACTTTAGAAATTCAATATATATATTTTACCTTATGTCTTCTACTGAACTTAAAGCTCCTAAAGTCAAATATCCAACTTGATATGATTTTCTCTTTTCTAAACCTGCTCCACCTTTGCTCTTCCTCATCAGCAAAAAGTACCATCATCTACCTAGTTGCTCAAGTCAAAAATCTAAGAAACATCCTTAATTCTTCCTTCTCTAAACCTACAACTTAAATCTATTAGCAAATCCTGTCAACTCTACCTCCACTTTTCTGTTTTCTGCTACTACTACCACGTTAGTCAAGGCTTCTTTTATTCTATCTTTTCTGAATGACTACAATATACTACTAACTAGTTTCCTAAGCTTCCACTCCTTCTCTCAACCCTATCCATTTTCTACACAACTGCCAAAGGGACTTTATTACTTCTTATCTTAGAATCTTCCAACAGCTTCTTATTTTACTCAAAATAACATCTAAATTATGGCCTATAATACCCTATGTGATTTCACCCCTGACTACCTCCACTTTACGGTCTTTTGCATTAGCAGTTATTTCCCCTGCCTAAAATGTTCTTTCTGCTCTTGACATGCTAACTCCTTCTTGTTATTCAGATATAAGTGTCATTTCCAAAAATACTTCTTGACTACCCAGACATTCTGTCACCTCACCCTAATTTGATTAATCCACATAGCACTTATCACCATCTGCTATTTGCTTGTTTACTATCTATTCCCCCAACTAGAATATTAGTTATTTTGATTACTGTTGTATTCTTAGTGTTTAGAACCGTGCTTTATTATAGAATAGATGCTCAATAATTATAGGATGAATGGATGATTCATAGACAAGGCCCATTATGATATGACATGATAATATACACAAGGATCTAAGTAAATCTACCCCCAAATAACTCATGCAGCCCATGAGAAACTCAGTAAAATTCGGTTCAATTGTTCAGTTTTGCTCAGGCTTCCTCAGTCCTCCCATGCACTAAAATGGATTTTATTTGCTGCTTTACAAATTGACTACAAAGAGGGTCAAAACACTTCTCAATGTGGTACACAGTGTTTACTTAAACCTAAAACTAGAAGAAACTATTAAAGTAAGAACAGACTCCCTAAAAGCCAGAAAGATCCACTAACTATATTTTTAAGACTATATATTTTGGCACTGCCTCCTTTTACTTCAGTTAGCCATAAAGGTTATAAAGCCATATGGTTATCTCCCCACCCCCACAATTTTATAAATAATAAAAAACATTCATTCAGTTCCCCACCACAGAGGGAGCACTGTGCTAGGAACTCCAGATGTGGTGCACTCTTTATCTTCAACAAGTTTAGAATCTTTATGCAGAAAACAGGCAAGATACTAATCAAAAGATTTAGGCAATAGAAGAAAGATTACTAAGGCATAAAATGGTCCTTTTTTGAAAAGGCGATTGGAAGTGTTACGGGGTCTTCATGGGCAAGAGCAGTAAAAGGGCAAGCTTGGGTAAGAGAGAGAACAGAAAGCCCTGGGTATAGAGCAGAAACGAATAGTAAATAGTGAGCTCTGCTCAGGGAAAAATAATCAACCTGGTGAGATAGCCAATTCAAGTAAGGTTTAAGTTTAAAAGTTTTAAAACTAAATGCGTCAGAATATAAAAAATCTTATGTGAAACTAAGGAAATTTTTTAGAGGGAAAGCTGTATTTCAGAAAGATTAATCTAGGTATAAAATAGAACTTAGAAGCTAATTAAAAGGTAAGAGAACAGACTGATAACAGCACAGAACAGATTTGGACATTTAGTATTCTTCAAAACAAAAATGATACCTGATAGAAGGCAAAGAGATGATGTATCCAAAGGAGAAAGGGACATAATAAGAACTTAGGACTAACTTGGGCACACTTAGATTAGGGCAAAGGAAAAAGGAAGACATCATAAAATGACACTGGACAAGATGAGGAGGAGGAAGGGAACATGTTTATGTACTTTTTCATTGATCCTGACATATAAGTGTATAAGTGAATTTCAAAGATGGAAGATAAGAGAAGTTGATGGATCCAGATACTAACTGATTCTCTCCACCTGTAAAAAGACCTCAAAAATAAGTAACAAGCCGCAGTGAAAGTATTTAAGGGTTCTCAGCTCAAGGTACTCAGAACTTGATCTTTAGAAGCCTTGCTGCTTGAAAAAACACTTTTTAGGAACTTTAGGAAATAAGACATCAACCTCCTAGTGGCCCAGAGTCATAGGGACTGGCCACTAGCCTCTGAAGCCTTTAATAATAAGAAATATTATAATTAATAATAATTATAATTTTAAATTTGGACAACAGGTCTTAGCCCAGCTTCCAATGAACCATTTGATGGAATCAGCATTGTATGCTTGTTAACACCACTCTGAATTTTAAACGATTTTAAGAATTTTGGCTGCTTTCTTATGCTTTTCTTTTTCTTTTATCCTTTAAATTTTTTCATTGTTCCAACTTTTTAGTATTTTGAGTGTCCTAGGATTGTCTGTAGTGTAGAAACTAGAACTTCGGCATTTGGTAAACTTGGTCATATTAGAATTTTATGTTAATCATATCCTTATTGTTTCTTTACAAACAGTAATACACTATCTAGTCACTGCTTTCTGGGTTATAATATTTTGCTGCTTTTTCTTAGTATTCTAAGATTTCTTTAGTGTTAAGACTTTATTTTGATATGGTTTGCTTGAAAGAGGAGTCTGCAATGTCAAACTAGAAAAGAAAGACTGAGACAGCAATAGGATTTAATTCAAAAGCCTCTCACCTGGCACCCCGCATAAGTCAGATTCAAAATGTCTGAGCCTCTAGAAGACTTCACACACTCATCATTTTCTATTTCCTAATATTTTTTTCCTCCTCTAGATCAGTGGTTCTCAAATTTCAGCAAGGCTCAGACTCACTTGGAGAGTCTGCTGAAACACAGATTGCTAGGTCTTATCCCGGAATTTTTGATTCAGTAGAACTGAGGGGCCCAGAAAATTTACATTTCTTTTTTTTTTTTTTTAAAGATTTTATTTACGTATTTGACAGAAAGAGACACAGCGAGAGAGGGAATACAAGCAGGGGGAATGCAAGAGGGAGAAGCAGGCCCCCCGCGGAGCAGGGAGCTCGATGTGGGGCTCGATTCCAGGACCCCGGGATCATGACCTGAGCCGAAGGCAGATGCTCAACAAGATGCGGGGCTCCATCCCAGGACCCTGGAATCATGATCTGAGCCGAAGGCAGAAGCTCAACGACTGAGCCACCCAGGCGCCCCGCGAAAATTTACATTTCTAACAAGTTCCCAGGTAATGCTGATAGAATGGTCTGGTGATCACACTTGGGGAACTACTGGTGATAAGAACTTGGGGGTTCTTATGACTATTTAAATTTATTATTTAGGGGCACCTGGGTGGCTCAGTCGTTAAGCATCTGCCTTCGGCTCAGGTCATGATCTCAGGGTCTTGGAATCGAGTCCCGCATCGGGCTCCCTGCTCAGCAGGAAGCCTGCTTCTCCCTCTCCCATTCCCCCTGCTTGTGTTCCCTCTTTTGCTGTGTCTCTGTCAAATAAATAAATAAAATCTTTAAAAAAAATTATTATTTAATAAGCCTTTATATAATCCCTTCTTATAAGCCAGTGATTTGTTACAAGGTTGTTTAGAGACACTATTTTCCTATCCCCTCTCTAGTTACTTGGGGGTACTTTTTGTAAAAACCTATTGTCTCCTTGGAGATTCTGATTATATACCCTGCAATTTGAATGTGACTGCCACAGTGAAACAATGTTAAATAAAAATTTGTAATTTTTTAAAATAGTGGATCATGAGAAATTTAACTCCCATATGTGTAAACAAGATTTTTGTCTCTATGTGGCAATAACACCATGGTGTTACATGATAGAAGAATTCTAAGAATTTTAATAAACTTACCAAATTATAAAGATCTTAACATTTTCCCCTTAGAAAATGTTAATCATTTTCTAATCATTACTGAATAATCATAACAATAATCATTACTGAAGCAAAATATAATCCAACATCATCATAAGAGGAAAACCGAATGAATGTACTTACTCTTAGGTATTTTATAAATCTTGTAAATATGAAAACTCTATTTGGAAATTAAAATCACTCAGTGTTATCGTGAGTTTTAAAAATGAAGCTAATATATAAGACAAAGCATAATAAATATAATTATTATGCTCTCCATAATCAAATTTCTCATTATTAAAAATTTTCTAAGGTTCTCAAGGAATAAAATTTATCTTTGCTTTTTAATAGTGAAAACAATTTACAGTGGCTTCTATCATTTATTTGAAATGATTTGATTAAACAAACACTAACAGGAAAATTCAAATGTTGAATTTATCAACTAATAAGCATTTTGTTGTATTTTTAGAAAAACTTCTGCACAAAAATGTAGGCTGGCTTATATTAACTGGTATATTAACTAATTCAAACCCTGTCTCCAAGAACTAGCAATGTATATCCCTGATCAAGTCAGAGTTAAAATACTCTGAGAATGGAGGCTATACTATGAAAGATACAGAATTTCAGGAATCTTCATAGTAGATGAATTTTCAAAGCTTGCTACTTACTGCTTCAAGTGAGCAAGAATGATATGTATAGTCTCCATGCCTCAAGCAAGCAATAAATGACATGTAGAGTCTCTCTGCTTTACACCTGAAATAATTCAGTGTAAAGGCCAAGAGGTGGGTAAAACAAGGCAAGTATCTGTGCTAGGGG
This sequence comes from Halichoerus grypus, assembly GCF_964656455.1. Lineage (NCBI taxonomy): Eukaryota > Metazoa > Chordata > Mammalia > Carnivora > Phocidae > Halichoerus > Halichoerus grypus. The sequence continues at coordinate 58,327,246 of NC_135715.1, read as the reverse complement.
ATAGGTGGGTTGGCTGGAGGCAGGCAGCATTTGCCTAGTAGGAACTCAAACACCCTGAATAGAACTTTATGGGAGGGGAGGAATTTGTTCCACAAACTAAATATAATGAACATAACTGGGGCAAAGTTTCTTGCTGATGACGAAGGGAGCTAGAAATGAGAAAAAGGAGAAAACTAGAATTAACCTGTGGTATTGGATTAAAATTGGAGGTACGTGGTGTAAACTCATGGTTTAAAAAAATATATACATAGAAATACAGATGTAAATGTATTTGTGCATATAAATTTTGTGTGTGTGTATGCACACATAAATAACATACATACATACATATAGTTCATAGCTCTGTCCACTGAGAGGGTGTCCAGGAGTAGCAAAACTGTTACAGCAATTAAAGTATACTTAATTCCCAGATTTTGGCTTCTAAATACCATTGTCCACTAAAAGGACCCAAGTGCTTTGAGAAATAAACCAATCCCAAGGCTGAAGAAGGGAAAGTACACGATGAGACTGGAATATCATGTGCCAGAAAGGAAAGGCTCAAAGAATGATGGGGGAGCACATTTCAAAAGGATCTGAAAGCCAGCCTGAAGGGGCTCCTAAATCTGAAACAATCTGAGTCTCACAACTGATAATCATAGTAACAAAAATAACCCACTCAGTAAATAGGAATCCATGAGTTCATACTAACATAAATGAGAAAAGAAAGCTTTTCTTTATAGTATAATGCCAACTAATAAATGTAGAAGGAATGATAATATTAAAAAAATCACCACTTGGCAACTTTAATCAATAATAATTGACTCAGGCAAGAATTATCAACGGGTGTTAAAACTAACAGGTGAAAGTTTGACAAAAACCAAGATGTTTACATAGTATTTACAAAATACTTATTACAAAGGGAAAAAGAAAACCTTACAGTGAAGAAACATGGTAGAAATAATCTCATCAAGTGACTACCAGTAATGAGACAAACTGAAATTGTGCACCATTTGATATAATGTACTTAGAAAATAAAAGCATTACTTTTTCAGATATCGCGGACGAAAAAGCATATTCTGAATGTGTTTAACAACATCCACATTTTAGAAGATGTTTGTTCACATTATACAAATAAAAGTCCCATAAAACATTAAAATTGATTTGAATTTAAATATATATACAGTTTGACAATGTTACATAGTAAGAAAGTAAAGCAGTAATCCTCACTGAAAGGCCAAAACTATTTTAATTTAATTTTTAAAATTTTTATGTATTTTTGAGAGCGAGCGAGAGAGTGAGCAACTGACCATGAGTGGAGAGAGGCAGAGGGAGAGAGAGAATCCTAAGCAGGCTCCACACCCAGTGCGAGGAGCGTGATGCAGGGCTCAGTCTCACAATCCTGTTATCATAACCTGAGCCGAAATCAAGATTTGGATGCCCAACTGACTGAGCCACCCAGGCGCCCCAAGGCCAAAACTATTTTAGATTTAAAACCAAGGAGTAAGGTTTGTACTTAGCTTTAAAACAACTGGAACAACAACAAGAACAACATATAAATCTTTTAAGGGCTTTCAAAGCTTACCTTAAATTTATACTTTGTACTACGTCTGAGATTCTTTACTGTGTAAGCAAGGTCTTCTCCATCATATTTAGGCTTAAAACCGTATCCCTGGAAAGGGAAAATAAGCCTTTCTTAGATGTCTAACAGCAGAAATATGGGGAATAACAAACATGTAAAAAGACCCAGGTCTTTTTCATCTTCTACTGTGTACAAGGTGATTAATGCTCCGTTAAGTGTAATCCTCACCTTGATACTTCTATCTTGAATGGACAGATCCAGAAATGCTAATGAATGTTTGTAGGGGGATGGAGAACTCATCCTCCATAAATACAGTAACGAAGAGAAGATATTTGTGTTGACGGTAAAGTCAGTCAATGGTAACTTCACCATCAGTAAGCATATCTCTAACAGAATTTCCTAGACAGATGTTGCAAGAGCTAAACAGAACTATAACCATTTAACATATTTAACTTGCCCTGTGCTTAAGTAAATAAATAAATGGTTGGCTGTGCTGGCAGGTAGGCATGCCACTTAGATATTGGATTGCTATTTATAGCTCCAGGGACAATGCCTCACTACTTTACCAATTTTTTTTTAAAAGTTGATATATAATTCACATACTGTAAAATTCCCATTTTAAAGTATGAAATTCAGTCATTTATAGTGTATTCACAAGGTTGTGCAACCATCATTGAATTCCTAATTCGACAATGAAGCCTGTACTTTATTTTTTGGTTAGCAGTCACTTCCCCTCTTTTCTCATCCACTAATATACTTTCTGTCTCTATGGATTTGCCTATATCCATAAGAAATGGAATTACATAATATGTGGTCTTTTGTGACTGGGTTCTTTTACTTAGCATAATGTTTTCAAGGTACATTCATGTCGTTACATGTGTCAATACTCCATTCCTTTATATGGCTCAATGATATTCCACTGTATGGATATACCACGCTTTGTTTATCCATTCATCAATTAATGGACATTTGGGTTGTTTCCACTTTTTGGCTATTATGAATAATGCTATGAACATTCATGTACAAATTTCTGTATGAACATGTGTTTTCAATTCTCCTGGATATATAGCTGGGAGTAGACCAATACTATTTTTAACTCAAATGGCTTTAAAGTAGCTCTGAAAAGCTATGAAACTATATAGAACTAACAGAAGACACTCTAATTCATGTTAGTTCTGTTCTAGCTCACAGGAGACAAGCTACTGAAAACCTGATTCTGGCAGCACTATATAGTGTCATGTGAAGCTCTTCATACCTTCTGTGGTGCTTGGAAAAGCAGTGTATGAACAAAGCTGGAAAAGATGGACATATTATTTCCTTATTTTTTCGAGCTGCTTAGGCTAAAAGGCTGTGGTGATCTTCCCCTCTATTTTCTCTAAAACATATATATTTAAAATGCAGTCTATGCTATTTCTAGGCACAAATGTATACAAACACACATAAAAAACAAAACCCCCTCCTACACATCAAGAAAATAAAAGACTGAATTCTTCCTCACTCCCAATTCCTCCTAAATGATAACCAACCAAGGACTCAAAGGATCTGGGGAAGGATCTAACTATTGCGGCACTATTTACTTATAAGGATTGATGTTACCTGAAATAGGTTTTAAACACTCTACTTAAAATACATATTCATACTTACTGAGGTTTCTTCCTCCATCTCTAAAATGTAAGAAATTCCTTCATCTGATGGTGTTCCTGAGGGCTTACTCCATTGTAAGGATAACCAAGTAACACCAGCCTTAGTTAATACAGGACTTGCTGGCATAGAAGGGGCACAGCCTGAAGTGTAATATAAGACTTCTTCACTAAAACCACTGTTGAAACAAATGGTTTTTAAGAACGAATGAAAAAGAGTTGGTTTTATAGCTAAAGAACTCAATTTGATAAATGACATTTTTTGAAAGTGACAATTTTTGATAACTAATTATAATCCAAATAATATATCCTGGAGTTAATATTTTTATGATAACCAGATCAGAAACCTAAAAGTGAATTAGTATTCTTTTAAAACTGCAATTTATGTAACTAACATCTCTTATAGCTTTTGCTGGGCTAGTAACACATCTTTACTATATCAACATAAACTAAAGCAGAATTTTTAGTGGATAATTTGGACTCTGCATAATTTATATAAGTGAAGCTGACTAAATATTATTTACATTAAAATGTATCTTACCTTGTGCCATACTCATTTTTGGCTGACAGTCTAAATTTACAACCCATTGCTGGTGACAGTTTAGTAATTTTAAATTGCTTCTGTAAGCCCATATAACACTGACAAAATTCTCCATTTCCTTTTCCCTAAAAAAAATGGCTGATTATTATATATCACGTACATTATTGTAAAAAGATAAATCCACATTAATTCCTGCTTGATGAATAATAACATATTAGCTAGTGTACATTAAAAGTCATCTTTGTTACATGAATCATGGATCTCAAGAGAAAGTAGAGACAACACACATCTTTTAAATGATACTTACTGTTCATTAAATGCAGAATTTACAAAGTAGGTGTTTTTGTATACCTTCTTAAACTAAGTACCCTGTTTTAACTGATGGTAAATCTCTGGCTTTAGTAAAATAAACTCTTTCCAGGTATGGACCCCACAATCTCTATGGGGGGAGAGTGGTAGTAGTGGAAATAGGGTGATCTTTGATATACACAACTGGCAGTGTTTCTCAATCTATGAAAAGTTCTACACAAACAGTTTTAAGAAAAGGTCCCTAACTGATCCCCAAACCTCCACCTTAACAGCTGCTTACCTATAAAATAAAGATTTTGGAACCACAACTGCCTATGTTTAACAATGAAGGAAAATAAGCAGAGAGAAAAACCCAATTGCAGGCAAAAGAAAGGGAGAGAGAAAAGTGTGCAGCTCAGGACAACTAAAGAGTTTTAGAAATTTAGGATGCTACATAAAATGGACAAGTTTCTTATTCTCCATCCAAACTTTTCTTTATTGTGTTCGTAGAGGTAAATTATGGTTTTAGGGTGACTTCTGCTTCAAAGAAAACCTTCAGTCTGTATCTGGCTGCTTTACTACACTTTCCTGTTTTAATGGTGTTCACAGTTGATTCTACTGAGTTGTCTAAATAGAAAGTTGTATCATCTCTAAATAATGATAATTTTGCCCCCCAGCTCAGCCACTATTTGGCTGTACCTCTTGTTTTAGTTCCAAATCATACTGCATTAATGTTAAATAAAGGTGGGAATAACTGACAACCTTGACTTGTTTCTGCTTTGACTAGAAATGCTTTTATTGTTTAGTGATGGTACTTCACTTAATACAAAAATAACTATCAGATAAGGAATTATCTTCCTATCCCTAATTTGAGTTTTAACTAAGTGCTAAATTTTATCAAATATCTTTTCATAATTTATCAACATGTTTTTTCGTCTAAATTACTATGACAGATTTCCTAGTTCTAAATTCTCTTAAAACTTCTGGCATAAACCTACTTGTTTGTGCCTCATTACTCTTTTAATATAGGCATACCTTGTTTTATTGCACTTCAATCTACTGTGCTTCAAAGATAGTGTTTTTACAAAGTCTGGCTTGTGGCAACCTGCATCAAGCAGGTCTGCTGGTGCCATTTCTCCAATAGCATCTGCTCACTTTGTGACTCTGTGTCACGTTTTGGTAGTTCTCATAATATTTCAAACTTTTTCATTATTATTATATTGTTACGGTGATTCATGGAAGAGGCCAAAATATCGACATTAAGAGGAGTTTGGCAGAAGTTGATTCCAACCCTCGTGGATGACTTCAAGGGTTCCAAGACTTCAGTAGAGGGAGTAACAGCAGATGCGGTGGAAACAGCAAGAGAACTAGAATTAGAAGTAGAGCCTGAAGATGTGACTGAATTGCTGCAATCTCATGATAAAACTTAAGTGGATGAAGGAAGAGTTGCTTCTTATGGATGAGCAAAGAAAGTGGTTTCTTGATATAGAATCTACTCCTGGTGAAGATGATGTGAAGATTGTTGAAATGACAACAAAGGATTTAGAATTTTATATAAACTTAATTGATAAAGCAGCAGCAGGGTTTGAGGGGATTGACTCCAGTTGTGATAGAAGTTTTAGTGTTGGTAAAATGCTATCAAACAGCATCTCATGTTACAGAGAAATGGTTCATGAAAGGAAGAGTCAATTGATGCAGCAAACTTCATCACTGTCTTTTTTTTTTTTTTTAAGAAACTGACAAAGTCACCCCAACCTTCAGCAAGTACTACCCTGATCAGCCTGCAGCCATCATCATCAAGGTAAGACCCTCCACCAGCAAAAAGATTATGACTCACTGAAAGCTCAGATGATGGTTAGCATTTTTTAGCAATAAAGTATTTTTAAATTACGGTATGTACATTTTTTTTTTTTTTTAAAACAATGCCATTGTACTTTTAATAGACTACAAATACAGTGTGATATATAACTTTTATGTGCACTGGGAAACCAAAAAATTCCTATGACTTGCTTTGAGATATTTGCTTTATTGTGGTTGCCTGGAACTGAACTTGCAATATCTCCAAGGTATGCGTATATACTGCTGAATTCCCAAATTATCAATGGAATTTCTTCTACTCCCTCTGGCCACTCCTCTTAGCTGTGGTATAAGCAGTACGGCAAGAGAGAACATAATAAATGACAGAAAACAAAATACTAAATAATAAAGCTCAGTATGCTTGCTGTGGTAGGCTGAATAATGCCCCCAAAGATATCCAAGTCCTAAACCCTGGAACCTATGAATGTTACTCTATTCAGGGACTGTACAGATGTTATTAAGTTAAAGCTCTTTAGATGGAGAGATTATCCTGGATTATCTAAGTGGACCTTAAATGGAATTACAAGTGTCCTTTTTAGAGGGAAAAAGACGTGAAGACAAGGGGAAAAAGGCCACGTGATAATGGCAGCAGGGGTAGAAAAGGCCATCTGATGCAGCCATGGATTCATGGTAATGACCTGGTAATGACAAGAGCCTCCAGAAGCTGGAAAAGTCAGGAGAATGGATTCTCCTCTAGAGTCCCTGGAAGCAGCATGGCTATAATGACACCCTGATTTTGGCCCAGTGAGAGCCATATTGGATTTCTGGCTTCCGGAATTATAGGAGAGTGTGTGTTGTTTTAAACCATTAGGTTTGTGGCAATTTGTTAAAGTAGCCATAGTAAAAAGTTACACTTGCTTTTAAGGCTGATGTGAAAAAAAAATTCCTTCATCAAGGTAATTACCCAAGTGAAAACTTTGAGGGGTTTAAGTCAAAAACAAAAAACAAAACAAAACATAGGGAGGTCCAGTCTGTAATGTTTTCTAAGAACACCATTAATTCACTCATGCACCACCAAATCATTCATAATGTTTTTAAAGAGGAAAATACTATTAAAACAAATTATTTCTGCTTGAGGATATATACACGTAATTTTCTCCTAATTTAAAAGATTCAATTTACTTACCTCATCCCATTCTAAAATAAAGCTTTGGATTTTAGAACCATTGTCACTAGGTGCCTAAAAGAAATACCCAAAAAAAAGAAAAAAAAAGTACAAATTAGTACTTTTGTAAGAGATACTGTGTGAGGATCGAATCTGAGGAATCAATTGTGTTGCAGATGTTCTCTGTGGCTTAACTCTGGAAAAACGGCACAGAGAATACAGATATATATATATATATTATATAACCCCACAATCCTTTTAAATGCAAGGAAAGAAAACAAAGCAAGAGTCTGTTCAAGTTTTTCTGAACACTGAACAATCTCTTGTAGCAAGAACGATCTTAACTTTTATAATCCATTAAAAAAATCACTTTGCCTTTTGTCGGAAGGTTTTATCAGCTTTAAGTTCCTAGGATCGATCCTGTCATTTTCATTAAAATTCACCTTATAATCTAAAAGTAATACTGTGTGATACACTAGAGAATGAAAGAACCAGGATGCTTAGAAGAACTTCAAGAGGTCACACTGTCTGGATCTTTGCTTCTAGACACAATGTGCCCATTACCTAAGATTGCTCATTCAACAATCTGTTAATCTTCAGTGGTGAAAATTTCAGTCTCCCTTAGCATTTTATTCTAGTATTTAATCACTCCAGAAGTCAAGAATTTCAACCTTATTTCTACTTGAATTTTCTACCATTTCAACTTGTTTCCTCTTTAGTCCTCACTTCAGATGCAGAACAATGGATCTCTACTCCCCTTATAATAGCTTCATCCATTTGAAGACAACTGACTCTAAGACTCCTTTTATCAAAATTAAATAATCTTAACTTTTAAAATTATTCTCCAGAGAATTCCTATAATTCTCTGGACTCTATCTGGTTTTTATATAATATTGCCAACCATGGTTTTTTTTTTTTTTTTTTAAGATTTATTTATTTATTTGAGAGAAGGAGTGAAAGAGAGAGAGTGAGCGAGCATGAGTGGGGGGAGGGGCAGAGGAGAGGGAGAAGCAGACTCCCCGCTGAGCAGGGAGCCTGATGCGGGGACTCAATTCCCAGACTCCAGGATCATGACCTGAGCCGAAGCAGACACTTAACCGACTGAGCCACCCAGGCGCCCCTACTGCCAACCATGTTAAGAGCACTCAAGAATGGTCAAGTTTTTAATAAAGAATCTTTTATACCATGGAGGTCCAAATGATTTGTTGAACATTAACACAGATGTACTTAAAAATTGTAATTTTTAACTGGTGAACATGACCAGAATTTGCTCTGTAAGTTACAGGCGTGGCAGTTAAAAGTGATGACAGTATGGATGGGGCAGAAAAAGAAACCTTGGGAAATTCAACTCAAACAGCAAAGGAAGAGAATCCCAAGGTGGAGAAGATTGCAAATCTCAGCAAGAAGTGTGTGGTATAAAAATACATTTCCCCATAATTAATGCCTCCAGATTGCTCTAGTCTAGTTGCTAAGGTCGCACATTTATTTTGCTTAATTTTTTCTACTTTATTTTGTGAGGCTTTTCAAGTCAAGGAAATGGATTCTCCTCAACTCCCTGGAAGAAGCATGGCTATGGTGACACCTTCAACAACCTGTGACCATTTCTCCAAGTTAGAGGGGAAACTATTATGTGTAAAGTGTTCTTCACCTTATCTCATTTAATCCTCAAATCAACTCTTTGTAGTACTATTATCCAAACTATACAAAAGAGGAAATGGAGGCTTTAAGGAACCCAAATAAGTTGCCCCACATCAGTCATTAAGAGTGGAGCAGAGCTGAATTTGCTCTGACACAAAACCAGTGTTCCTACCCAGCAGTATTCCAGAAGCTGAGCAACAAGAGGTCTGGTGGATACTAGTAATTATAAGAGGGTAAAAGACCAACTTCAGTTAGCTTTTTATCATCACCGTGCACTGGCAACTCTAAACAATGTCAGCTGATAAAATACTTCTCTCAACTGCTACCCCACTTGCCACCCATGCTATGATTCTCATGCCATGTTAACCCCCAAGTAATACTTTCAGATTATATGAGGCAGTAGGGTCAAAGGATCTGATATTTAAGTCATAAACTACAGTAAGCCAGTTTTCTTCAATTTTAACATTAAATAGCAACAACAGTTATCATGCTTATTATGTTCCAGGCATTGTGCTATGGGCTATACAGATATTATCTGATAATCCTCCCCACAACTCTGAGATATATAATACTATCCCCAGTAACAGTAAAAATGATTATCTCTTTCCCCAACCATGCTATTACTCTGCATATACAGGACCGTTTCTAGAAGAGCATAAGCCTGGGTAACCTGTGTAGGCAACTAAGAGACCTAGGGCCTAAGGGCACTGTTTGTATCTTACAGACTTGTTGGGATATTGTTAAAGACAAATTTCAAAATTCAATGTTATTTTATCTTCAGAGTAAAGAGCAGTACACCCTGTTGAAATCTCAAACTAAATGAAGGGCACTAAGCTGCTACCTTAACTGCCCTACCAATAAAATGCTACTCTAAGCGACATGAAATAATATTAGTCATACTTATCACATACAAAAATGTATGTATGTACATACTTGTCTGATTTACATGTGCTAACAGTACTTTTTAACTGCATAAAGCATCTAATTATCCTCAGAAGAACTAGGGACTAATAAGCCCCAAACCAGCTTCCAGAAAGAAAGCTAGGCCCTGAGTTTTGCTCTTGGCCTAAGAGTAGATAATTAAATCAAGACTAGTAGTTATTTTCTTACTAAAAATTAACGGTTGCTAGGAGGGGTAGTACTCCCTTCTAGGGGCTGTTTAGAAATTTTGTTGGGGGTGTTTCTGACCATCACAATAATGGCAGGGGGAGGAAAAGCTGACTTTTATGGGTGGGGATCAAAGATGCTAACAATTTTGCACAGTGTGGGACAATCAATACAAAGAAGAATTTTTCTCTTTCTCTAGGACTTTTGAATGTCCTCCTGGACATTCATGTAGGTGAAATATCTGTTTATAATTATCAGAGCCTAAAACCTAATTCCATTTTACAAGGTATTTTTTCTATAGTTTTAAGTTACTGGATTTTTCCAAAATGTAACTACTCTGCAATTTGAGAAAGACTGTACTTAATTTGTTCAGAAATTTACCAAGATTCATGTATCATTTCAGTAATTCATGTCTCCAATGACAATGCTGTCTGTGCTATCTGAATTATCAATTCTATCTGTGGTGTCTGTCCATTTTATTGTATCTTCTTGTGCAGCTGGGGCACAAACATTTACATATTAGCATACATATTATTCTATTAAAAGAGTAATGGAATATTGCTTTAAGATATCATATTTATATTTCTAAAACTATGAGTCTAGTTATTATGAACCCCATTTTATGATAAAATTCAGGATATAAAGGCATTGTAATGAACTTGAGAAGCACTGCTGAGACTCTGTTATCCCATGTCCAGTATAATAAGGACTGCTAATTATGTATCAGTCTTCTCTGCTATATTTACATATAGTAAGAAAAATCACTAAGAGTATTATTTCAAGATTTAATATATATAAAGAAGAACAAGTTAGCTTAAAGTTCTTTTTTGTCTCCAAACAAGAACAACTGAAATTTAATACTAGTGGGGGGAGGAGGGAGTAAACGTCCAGTTGGAAAATACTCTAAAGAATATTCTTACCTTCCATTGCAAAGTGAGTGAATTTTTGGTCCTATTGGCTATCCTGGGTGGATTAGGTATGTCAGGTTCACAGCTTAAGGTGGTAAAGCTTTCAGCTTCTGAAGGAGTGCCCCTCATGGAATTGTATTCTGCCTGGACTCTATGGCGATAAAATAAATAGTTTTAATCAGCAGAATCATTGTATCCTACCTCCAACAGCCATCAGCCTTTAAGTACTTGGCAAATCAGTAAGGTGCCCTCCAAATGTTCTATCAAGAAAACAAGGGTGGGCACCTGGCTAACTCAGTTGGTAGAATATGTGACTCTTGATCTCTAGGTTGGGATTTCAAGCCCCATGTTGCGTGTAGAGATTACTTAAAAATAAAGTCTTTAAAAGAAAAAAAAATATGCGCATCAAAGTAAAGGATGGCTCTTAAAAAAAGAAATATAGGCTAGACCAGTGGCTTTCATCCTTTTTTTTTTTTTTGACTATAACACAAAGTAAGAAATACATCTTAAGTTGTGACAACTGTCTGTGTGATATGTACTTGCTCACACACACACACAAGAAAGAAAAGTGTCCTGAAACAATATCCCTAAGGGTAATATACAGATACCTTCTATACCATTTGATTATTTAATTAAAAAAATGCTGAATATAACTCATAAAATTTCATGATTTAATAATGGTTGCAGTCCACAGTTTGAATAGTGCTAAGTTGGACAATACTTCGGCTTCATCCAAAGAAAGTGTAATTGAAGACTTAATAGTTTAATAGGATTAATCCCAACCACAGATCGAGGTGACTCACCAAATATAGTAATGAGTCCCAGCTGGGGAGGCTTTAGTATGTAAAATGTTGGTAAATTATAATAGAACTATGCAGAATAAAACAGTATCTAAGTTACTTCTCAGTTAAATGTTGTGAATTTTTTTTAAGATTTTATTTTTAAGTAATCTCTACACCCAATGTGGGGCTTAAACTCATAACCCCAAGATCAAGAGTTGCATGCTCTACTGACTGAGCCAGCCAGGCACCCCTAAGTGCTGTGAAATTTTTAATTTAATATCCCAAACTCTTTCTAGAACATGATGTAGTAAAAATACATTAAGTACAAACCAACTATTATTAATGCTTCTGTTTTGGGAAAATTTCAAAAGCAGGGAGTTTTCCATATGTTAAATTAGATATGCAGACATATTATACTTATTATCTGTATATTCATTCCAATCCCAAGGTCCTACAAACAGGATGATTGACCCTTCAACATAACATTTTAGTTAAATGTTTTTGGTTTTTTTTTGGGACTGTGTTGGTAATTGTACCAAAAGCAAAACCAAAGTCCACAAATTCATGTTTTTAAAATTATATTCCAGGCTTTTAATGAAATTATTAAAAAAAACCACCTATGCTCTACTCGATCATATTACGGCAACATGTAGGAACTCCTTACCTTGCATGGTAATCTGTAGCTGGTTTGAGATCATTTAAAGTGACACTTGTTTCTTCTCCTCTGGGGTAAAAAAAGGAACATTTCACGGTCTGATAAACAAGCATTTCCGGAGGATTTACATTATGTACACTTCAGTTTGTGGCAGTTTATGAAATTATACTGCTTTTTACTTTACCAATTGTAACCATATTCAGATTCCACCAATATGGAATTTGTGTAATAAGGTTATGTGCCAAACTTAAGTTATGTACCTGCATACCACTTTAAAACAGAAAGGTGTCCACACAGTGGGTGCAGAGAGGAATTAAGATGGTGGAAGAGTAGGGGGCCCTAAGCTTGCCTCGTCCCTCCAATACAGCTAGATAAGTATCAAATCATTCTAAACACCCAAGAAATCAATCTGAGGACTGAGAGAACAAAGCTGCATGTCTACGGGTAGAAAAACAGCCACCTTGTGGAAGGTAGGAGCTGTGGAGAGTTGATTTGGGGAGAGAACAGATGTGGGTGCTGTGGAGGGGCAGAAGACCTGATCATGGAGAGGGGAGAGAGAGAGAGAGAGAGAGAAAGAGAGAGAGAGAAAGTGAAGCAGCAGGCAGGGGACTGCACAAGAAAAAAATCTTCCCCAAAACCAGTGACTGGGAAAAAGAGAGGGGCTGACTATGGCAAATTTTTATAAGCAGCAGAGCTCAAAGTCTTAAGTTTTACAAGTCCGTGCCATTGTCGGGGTTGTGCCTGGCAGGCTTAGCGGTGCTCTGGTGGGGAAGGAATGCAGAGACCCGGGAGCGGGCAGTGTGGTCTGAGGATCCCCTGGGTCACACAGGGAAAAACAGTTCCCCTTTTTGGAGTACATTTGGGAATGGTGGATGGCTGCTCTCGGGGACAAAAGAACTGGCAGCACCAATGTGCATCCCTGTTCACTAGCATGGGAATACAGACACTGGCTGAGGGCAGCAAACCTTGGTGCTGCTTTTTGCTGCACTTTACCATAAACTCTGAACCACTGTGCAGTTGTGCGACTGCGTTTCTGGGACAAACTGGCACTGACCACAGTGTGGCGAGACTCTCCCCTAGAGGATCAGCAAGAGTACATAAAATTGGGAGTTTTGAAACCCAGCCTCGTGCCTGAGATAAAACACAGGAGTACTGTGCCACCTGGCAGAGACCTGACAGAAGCTGGGGACACAAGAGGGGTGATTGTTTACTCTTCTGAGAGGGCTTCCTGAAGATTGGCAGGCACGAACTCCCCAGTCCGGGGAGGAGAGCAGGGCAACACCATTTCCCCCACACCCATCAGCACTGAGCAACACAGCACCTCCCTGCCCCCATAATGGAGGCTGGAGCTGTTTACACCAACCCCTCCCGCCTGCCCGCCCCGCCAGTACCCTGCAGGTGCATCCCTCCAGAAGACCAGAACAAACCCCTCACACGCACCAAGTGTCCTGATCATAGAGTGCTGCAAAGCTTCAGCTCTAGGGGAAGTAGGATCTAGGATCTTCTTTATTTATTTATTTATTTATTTATTCTTTTTCTTTCTTTCTTTCTTTCTCTCTCTCTTTCCTTTCTTTCTCTCTCTCTTTCCTTTCTTTCTTTCTTTCTCTCTTTCCTTTCTTTCTTTCTCTCTCTCTCTTTCCTTTCTTTCTTTCTTTCTCTCTCTCTCTCTCTTTCTTTCTTTCTTTCTCTCTCTCTCTTTCCTTTCTTTCTTTCTTTCCTTCATTCCTTCCTTCTCTCTCTCTCTCTCTCTCCTCCCTCCCTTCCTTCCTCTTGGATCTAGCTTCTTTTAACAAGCAGACCAAGACACACCTAGTTAAAACCTGCCATATAGTGGACAAGGTCCAAACACCACCCACTGCAGGCAAGGAGAAACTCTGCAGACGACTGACCTGAGGGAAGGAGCAGCCAAAACAAAACAGCAGAGTGCACACTCTGAAACACCTCCTAAATCACCAGGCCCAAGACAGTATAGGACCTCTTTTTTTTTTAACCTCTTCTTAATACAGCCATTACTCTCAGGAGCAGGAGTATAACTAAATCACCCCCAAAAAACAGTGACCTAGACAAAATGACAAGACAGAGGAATTCATCCCAAAAGAAAGAACAGGAAGAAGTTAACAGCCAGTGACTTAATCAATAGAGATATAAATAAGATGCCTGAATAAGAATTTAAAACAACAACAACAACAACACCACCACCAATTTAAAACAACAATTATAAGGACACTAGCTGGGCTTGAGAAAAGCATAGAAGATACTAGAGAATCCCTTACTGCAGAGATAAAAGAACTAAAAACTTGTCAGGCCAAAATAAAAAATGCTATAACCAAGACGCAAAACCGACTGGATGCAATGATAACAAGGATGGACGAAGCAGAGGATACAGACATAGAAGACAAAATTATGGAAAATAATGAAGCTGAAGAGGGAAATAAAGGTATAGGATCACAAATGTAGAGTTAGGGTACTCAGTGGCCCCTTAGAACATACTAACATTTGATCACAGGAGTCCCAGAAGAAGAAGAAAGAAAAACGGGCAGAAGGTTTTATTTGAGCAAATTACAGCTGAAAACTTCCTTAATCTGGGGGAAGGAAACAGACATTGAAATCCAAGAAGCACAGAGAACTCCCATTAAATTCAACAAAAGCCAGCCATTACTAAGGCATATCATAGTCAAATTCACAAAAAACACAGACAAGGAAAGAATCCTAAAAGCAGCAAGGGAAAAAAAGTCCTTAACCTACAAGGGAAGACAGACAGGGTTGCAGCAGATCAGGTTTGCAGTGACCTGTCCACAGAAATTTAGCAGGCCAGAAGAGAATGGCAGGATATATTCAACATGCTGAATGGGAAAAAATGCAGTCAAGAATACTTGATCCAGCAAGGCTGTCATTCACAATAGAAGGAGAGATAAAGAATTTCCCAGACAGACAAAAACGAAAAGAGTTCGTGACCACTAAACCAATCCTGCAAGAGATATTAAAGAGGACTCTTTGAATGGGGAATAAAAGACCAAAAACAACAAAGTCTACAAAGGAACAGAGAACATCACCAGAACACCAACTTTACAGGTAACCCAATGGCACCTAAATTCCTATCTATCAATAATCACTCTGAATGTAAATGGACTAAATGCTCCAATCAAAAGACATAGGGTACCAGAATGGATAAAAAAGTAAGATCCATCTATATGCTGCCTACAAGACACTCATTTTAGACCTAAGACAGCTGCAGATTGAAAGTGAGGGGATGGAGAACCATCTATCATGCTAATGGACACCAAAAAAAAAAAAAAAAAAAAAAAAAGCTGGAGTAGCCATATTTATATCAGACAAACTAGATTTTGAACCAAAGACTGTAATAAGAGATGAAGGGCATTATATCATAATTAAGGGGTCTATTCATCAAGAAGATCTAACATTGTAAATATTTCTGCCCCCAACTTGGGAACACCCAAATATATAAATCAATAACAAACTTAAAGAAACTCATTGATATTACAATAATAGTAGGGGACTTTAACACCCCACTTACAAAGGGACAGATCATCTAAGCAGAAGATCAACAAGGAAACAAGGGCTTTGAATGACATACTGGACCAGATGGACTTAACAGACACATTCAGAGCATTTCATCCTAAAGCAGTAGAATACACATTGAAGTGCACATGGAACATTCTTCAGAAAACATCACATACTGGGTCACAAATCAGGCCTCAGCTGTTACAAAAAGACTGGGATCATACCATGCATATTTTCAGACCACAGTGCTATGAAACTTGAGGTCAAACACAAGAAAAAATTTGGAAAGATCACAAATACATGGAGGTTGAAGAATATCCAACGAAAGAATAAATGGGTTAACTAGAAAATTAAAGAAGAAATTAAAAAACTTCAATGAAATGAAATGAAAATGAAAACATGACAGTCCAAAACCTTTAGGATGCAGCAAAGGTGATCCAAAGAGGACCTAAGAGGGTCCTTGCAATATAGGCCTACCTCAAAAAGCAAGAAAAGTCTCAGATACACAACCTAACCTTATACCTAAAAGAGCCAGAAAAGGAACAGCAGATAAAGCCTAAAGCCAGCAGAAGGAAAATAATAAAAATTAGAGCAGAAATAAACAATACAAAAACAAGCAAACAAAAAAACCCAGTAGAACAGATCAACGAAACTAAGAGCTGGTTCTTTGAAAGAATTAATAAAATTGATAAACTGCTAGGCCAGACTTACAAAAAGAAAAGAGAAAAGGACCCAAATAATAAAATCACAAATGAAACAGGAGAGATCACAACTGACAGCACATACAATTATAAGAGAATATTATGAAAAATTATATGCCATCAAACAAGGCAATCAAAGAAAAGGACAAATTCCTAGAAACATACAAACTACCAAAACTAAAAGAGGAGGAAATAGAGAATTTGAACAGACCCATAACCAGCAAGGAAATTGAATCAGTAATCAAAAATCTCCCAACAAACAAAAGCCCAGGGCCAGATGGCTTCCCAAGGGAATTCTACCAGACATTTAAAGAAGAGTTAATACCCAATTCTCACAAATTTCTGTTCCAAAAAAAAAGAAATGGAAGGAAAACTTCCAAACTCATTCTATGAGTCTAGCATTACCTTGATTCCCAAACCAAAGGCCCCACTGAAAAGGAGAATTACAGGCCAATATCCCTCATGAACATGGATGCAAAAAATCCCAACAAGAGAAATTCAACATTGAAAAAACTGAAATCCATGATCAAGTGGGATTTATTCCTGGGCTGCAGGGAGTGGTTCAATATTAAAGAACCAATCAAGGTGATACACCACGTTAATAAAAGGAAGGATAAGAATCATATGATCCTCGCAATAGATGCAGAAAAAGCATGTGACAAAATACAGCATCCATTCTTGATAAAAACCCTTAACAAAGTAGGTATAGATGGAACATATCTCAACATCATAAAGGCCATATATGAAAGACCCACAGCTAATATCCTCAACGGGGAAAAACTGAGAGCTTTTCCTCTATAGTCCTGAACAAGACAGGGATGTCCAC
Organism: Halichoerus grypus; assembly: GCF_964656455.1. Taxonomy (NCBI): domain Eukaryota; kingdom Metazoa; phylum Chordata; class Mammalia; order Carnivora; family Phocidae; genus Halichoerus; species Halichoerus grypus. The sequence continues at coordinate 58,310,118 of NC_135715.1, read as the reverse complement.
TCTCTCCATTACTATTTAACATGGTACTGGAAGTCTTAGCCCCAGCAATCAGACAAAAAGAAAGAAAAGGCATCCAAATCGGAAGAAGTCAAACTTTCACTATTTGCATCTGACACGATACTCTATGTAGAAAACCCAAAAGACTCCACCAAAAAATTGAAAATGAATTCAGCGAAGCTGCAGAATATAAAATCAATGTACAGAAAGTTTTTGCATTTCTATTCACCAATAATGAAGCAGGAGAAAAAGAAATCAAGGGATTGATCCCATTTACAACTGCACCAAAAAATGTAAGATACCTAGGAATAAACCTAACCCAAGAGGTAAAAGATCTGTACTCTGAAAACTATGAAAGAAATTGAAGAGGACACAAAGAAATGGAAAAAACATTCCATGCTCATAGATTGGAAGAAGACTGTTAAAATGTCTATACTGTCCAAAGCAACCTATACATTTAATTCAACTCCTATCAAAATACCTCCGGCATTTTTCACAGAGCTAGAACAAACAATCCTAAAATTTGTATGGAACCACAAAAGACCTCAAATAGCTAAAGCAATCCCGAAAAAGAAAAGCAAAGCTAGAGGCATCACAATTCTGGACTTTAAATTCTACCACAAAGCTATTGTCATTAAGACAGTATGGTACTGGTAGAAAAACAGACACATAGATCAATGGAACAGAAGAGGAAACCCAGAAATGGACCCAACAACTACATGCTCAACTCATCTTCCACAAAGCAGGGAAGAATATTCAATGGAAAAAAGAATCTCTTCAACAAATGGTATTGGAAAAACTGGAGAGCCACATGCATAAGAATGAAACTGCATCACTTTCTTATACCATACACAAAATTAAATTCAAAATGCATGAAAGACATCAATGTGAGATAGGAAACCAACAAAATCCTAGGAGAAAACAGGCAGCAACCTCTCTGACCTCAATTTCTTACTAGACACGTCACTGGAGGCAAGGGAAACAAAAGCAAACATCAACTATTGGGACTTCCATCAAGATAAAAAGCTTCTGCACAGTGAACGAAACAATCAACAAAACGAAAAGGTAGCCTACGGAATGGGACAAGATATTTGCAAATGATATATTTGATAAAGGATTAGTATCCAAAATCTATAAAGAACTTATCAAACTCAACATCCCCAAAACAAATAATCCAGTTAACAAATGGGCAGATGTGAATATACACTTTTCCAAAGAAGACATCCAGATGGCTAATGGACACATGAAAAGATGCTTAACATCACTCATCATCAGGGAAACAAATCAAAACCACAATGAGATACCACCTCACACCTGTCAGAATGGCTAAAATTGACAACAAAGGAAACAACAGATGTTGTCGAAGATGTGGAGAAAGGGGAACCCTCTTACACTGTTGGTGGGAATGCAAACTAGTGCAGCCACTCTGGAGAACAGTATGGAGGTTCTTAAAAAAGTTAAAATAGAACTAACCCTATGACCCAGCAATTGCACTACTAGGTATTTATCCAAAGGATACAAAAATACTGATTCGAAGGGGCACATGCAACCTAGTGTTTATAGCAGCACTATCAACAATAGCCAAATTATGGAAAGAGCCCAGATACCCATCGACTGATGGATGGATAAAGAAGATGTTAGACCAACAAACAGACAGAGACAGACACACACACACACACACACACACATCCACACACACACAATGGCATATTACTCAGCCATCAAAAAGTATGAAACCTTGCCATTTGCCTTGGACTTTAAATTCTACTACAAAGCTGTTGTCATTAAGACAGTATGGTACTGGTAGAAAAACAGACACATAGATCAATGGAACAGAAGGTATAGAGGGTATTATGCTAAGTGAAATAAATCAGTCAGAGAAAGACATATACCATATGATTTCACTCATATGTAGAATTTAAGAAACAAAACAGATGAACATTTGGGAAGGAAAAAAAAAAAGAAAAAGAGAGAGGGAAGCAAACCATAAGAGTTAAGGATAGAGAACAAACTGAGGGTTGATGGAGGGAGGTGGGGGGATGGGCTAAATGGGTGATGGGAATTAAGGAGGTGACTTTTTTTGATCAGCACCTGGGTGCTGTATATAAGTGATGAATCACTAAATTAAAAAAAACCCAAAAAAGCAAAAACATGAGGTGTCCCAAGCAAATTATGGTATAAGCCAGACTTGTTTTTTTTTGTTTTTTAGTGTAGTCAGGGAAGATATTTAGCTTATTAAAGAAATGAAACCAGTTTCAATTATTTAAAAATTCATCTTGCACAATTAAAATGATAAATAACCTGTGTATTACTGAAAGCAAAACCACCAAATTTTTGCAAGGAGTATGCCACTTCTGCATTTTGTTAGAATATAAAATGGAATCTTAAAATAGTAAGAGTTTAATGAGTAGATCATAAAAAAAGTGAATAATTTGAAGTAAAGCATTTCATTCATGGGCACTATTACATTTTCACATTTTCAAATATAATAGCACACATTTTCTTAAAATAATCATTGATACAACTATTACTTATATATGTGGCTAAAAAACCCAGCCCATTTTCTACTTCTTTTTTTAAGAACCACTATTCTCTGTTCCTTTTCCTTCAGCCAAGTTTCTCTCCTCTCCACTTTATGGACCCCCCCACCGCCACTTCTCAAATCAAAACCACTAAATATAAGAAAGAAAACACGTCCCACTGAGGAAAGTACACTTTAATGAACTGGGCAGTTGCAGTAGCATCCTCAGAGAAAGACCTTAATTGGTGTAAAGAAGGTGACTAATGTCCCTCTTGTGCTCTCTGATCAGGCTACAAATGGAGACAAATGCTTCCTCTTAGCAAGCAGCCATATCTAACTAGAAACAGCCGTTACCACAAAAAGAAACCTTATGTTGATGGTCCTTTATCACCTATTTACCCCGTAGGTAGCTTTGTCTCTTTTAAGAAATAGGAATAGAATAAATACAAGGAAATCTCAATAGAGAGGAGGAGACAGGATATTTTTTCTAACCTTATGTAACTAGATAATAAATACTGGAGCACTTTCACTTTCCTTTCTTCCTTATTATTAGCTATTTTTTGAAAAGATACCAAGAACTGATGTGTCCAGTGTTCTACGTTAATTATGATCATTCCAGTGACTAACCACTTCCTTTACAATCTTCCCAGTGTTTAAATTATTATTAATAATTGACTTTACTCTTTACTTTTCATTAGATAAGCAACTTCTTCTACATGAGTAAGGATAAAAAATTATTTTACAACTGTCAGTCATAAATGTCACAATTTTAGCCACTGACTCTTTCTAAGGCTTTTGGTGTATAACAACACTTTTGAACCAAGGAAAGAGAATTATGATAGGTTTTCAAAATATGATTATTAACATACCAACATAAAAATGAGAAACAATGGTACTAAATTCATTTTACAATATTTACAATTGCATTTTACAAATATAATACAATTACATTTTACAAATTCAATACAACTGACATATTAAGAATTAAATCCAACTCCTTAGAGGAGCGTTACATTTCATGAGTTTACAATCTAACAGTTCTCTACTTCTGTTCTGGGCTTCTACATACAACAATTCATATTTATGTCTCAGGAATATGTGAAGAGTGAAACATCTGCTAGGGAGCCTACTGAAAAATACTAAAGCTGAATGTGGCCAATGAAAGCAATTATTCCAAGGGAGTGTAGACAGACATGTACCAGCTGGCATGTGGACTACATAGATTGAAATCAGTATCACTTGTCAATTTATAGATTCAAAATAAAAGCAATAAGAGGGAAAAACAGAACAAAATTAGTATTAAACTCTTTATGATAAACCACTGACTTACATAATGGGAGGAGTAAAACCTAACAAATACTTACGCATAAACACTTTTGTATTTCCCATCTTTTCCAGTACTTGAGACTAGAATTTCATAACTATAGAGCTCTGGTACAGTAGTCTCATTTGTTTCGCCATTAATGAAGCTGGAAGGAGGTGCCCAGGTAAGTACTACTGTCCTTGCCTGGATGTCTGAGGCCTGCAAAAACATAATATTTAAAACTCTTTGAAACAACTGTAATGTGTATAATGAACAGTGAAAATCTAATGAGGTTTTAAGATTAAATAAAATATATCTGTATCTACTTACAAAAAATGGCTTACAAATAGAAACCTGTCCATTTGTAGACAAGATATAATCTGTTATAAAAGGGCAGATGGGTTCAATAAAAAATCTAAAGACCATTATGGGCCATTCAAAACTATTAGTGCAAACACCACGTACAGTCAAAAAAGAATGGAAAAAAGTCCACTTGTACCGTATTGAAAAGGTTCATTGCCTCAATTTAGAAAGTGTCTTACAATAAGAAAAAGATAAAGATGAACAAAGGTCATGGACTGACCAAAGAAATATAAATATAAATGGATAATGCAAGAAATGATGTATAAATGCATTCATAATTAAAAAATATAAATTAAAACAAGGTATCACTTTTCATCCAACAGACTGGAAGATTAAAAAGCTAGTAATATCTATCTTGAATTAGGCAGAGTAAGTGATCTCCACACAAGCATGACATTTTCCCCTTTTCAAAGTTCTCAAAGCCTGGATAAATTTAGAAGGCTATTATTGTATATATTCTGCTTCTGTTAAATCACAGAAATATATTTTACTTACTGTCATACTACCTTAAAAAAGTCTTAGTACTATGTTTCATTTACAATGGGCTTAAAAATGATTGTTTTAATCAGTGTCCATCTGGCTATTAACCTGTAACTGTGCAAGTTTTTTTCTTTTTTAAAACAAACATACTGTTAACATACATATATGTACAACTTTTCGAGTATCTTGATTTTATGAGATTATCCTAACTGTGTTAAACTGTGAGAATAAGTAAGTAAACAATACTCTGAAGGTAGGTCAGCCAAAAGCATTAACTGGCATCTACTTTTTGAAGCTTACTTTATCAGGCTTTGTGGGTACTGACTACATCATGAAAAGTATAGGTGGTAGAGATGACCTTAAGTAGGAAGGCAAAATACCTGCCACTAATTTGCTCGGTGATACTGAACTCTCAAACCTTTAGGGTCCCAGGTCTCACCTACAAAAGTGAGTGGCTGAGTGAGATGATTTATTTACCATAACTAACCAAATATAATATTTTAAAAAGGCTTTTATTTTGGAATAAATCTAAATTTACAGAAAAGTTGGGAAGAGAATAAGTATACAGAGTGCTTGTATACCTGTTGCCCAGCTTCCTCTATTGTTAACATCTTACATAATAATGTATTTTTGTCAAAACTAAAAAATTAACAATGGTAGAATACTACCTTTTTTTTTTTTTAAAGATTTTATTTATTTGACAGAGAGAGACACAGCGAGAGAAGGAACACAAGCAGGGGGAGCGGGAGAGGGAGAAGCAGGCTTCCCGTGGAGCAGGGAGCCCGATGCGGGGCTCGATCCCAGGACCCTGAGATCATGACCTGAGCTGAAGGCAGATGCTTAACGACTGAGCCACCCAGGCGCCCCAACAATGGTAGAATACTACTAACTAAATTTTTAACTAATCTATACTTTTAACATTTAACTAGACTTCCAGGATACAATGTTGAATTTAGAAAACGTAGTTAAAAAAATTAAGACACACTGCTAATTTCAACTTTTCTAGAAATCTGTTACAGAAAAAGTCTTGATCCCAACTCAGTCTATTAAAAAGGTATTTTATTACTTGCACATAAATGTTAAGGCACAAAAAAGGAGTAATTACACTGGGGTTGCTGTGGAAAACTTTATGAGATGTGAATTTTAAATAAAATTTTAAAGGATTTGGGATGGGATATAATTTGGTAGAAAATAAATGGGTAATTATTATAGGAATGAGAAGTTTCTTTTCCTAAGCTTTTGCTTATAAGCTGGTTGTCTAAGGAACATGTATGATTGTGTATTTTGAAAAGCGCTCTAGTAATTTCACTCCCATGAGAACCACAGATTAAGGGAAAAGAGAAACATAAAGGACCATTAAGAGGATCACAGAGGAAAGAGGAAGACCGTCAAGTCTTGAAAGATAAGGGTAATGGTTTTGAGATAGTAAGCGGTCAACAGTATGAAACAGTTGACAGGGAGGCCATGGAGAATCGATGCAATCTGAATAATGCCTAAAAATGCTGTTATCTGGTGCTGGTTTCAAAGAATTATCAAAGGGTTGTAAAGAAAAGGGAGGTGGATTTCCATAAACCTACTTGTGAAACTCTCGTGTAAAGATGAGGTAGTAACTATCTGTGTATGTGGGAAGCCGGGGGAAGAGTGGATCCTAGAAATTTGAAGTAAAAGAACTGATAAAGCTTGGAGTTCAGTTTGGCATTAAAGAATTAAAGGTAAAGAGGAAATGTAAGATGATATTGATATCATGATCAGGAAAACCTGGAGGAGTACTTGATAACTGATGGATATACTAAAAGGAAACAAAACAAAAGGGATCTATTTAATCCAATCCCTTCTTCATTTCAGAGAAACAATGGAGAAAATAATTTAGAAAAGATTAAGAAAACTGATTTTCTAGGTGGCGCCTGGGTGGCTCAGTCGTTAAGCGTCTGTCTTCGGCTCAGGTCATGATCCCAGGGTCCTGGATCGAGCCCCGCATCGCGCTCCCTGCTCCGCGGGAAGCCTGCTTCTCCTTCTCCCACTCCCTCTGCTTGTGTTCCCTCTCTCACTGTGTCTCTGTCAAATGACTAAATAAAATCTTTAAAAAAAAAAAAAAAGAAAGAAACTGATTTTCTAGATGAAGTTCTAGTTGTTAGCAAAACATACACATTTGGATATTCTTTTTTTTTCCCAATTTTTTTTAAGTAAGCTCTATGGCCAATGTGGGCTTGTGCTCACGACCCTAAGATTAAGAGTTGCACGCTCTACTGACTGAGCCATCCAGGCGCCCCTAAACTTGGACATTCTTTAGGATGTCTTAGGAGATATGGTTCTAGAGAAAGTGGTGAATAATGAGGGTAAAAAATATAGTTTGGAAATCATCTGAAATGAGTCTTCTATTTGTACACTACTTTAAGAAGTAAAATCTGCTTTTATTTTTTATTTTTTTAAAAAGATTTTACTTATTCATTTGAGACACAGAGACAGACAGAGAGCATGAGCAGGGGGAGAGGCAGAGGCAGAGGGAGAAGCAGGCTCCCCGCTTAGCCAGGAGCCCGATGTGGGGCTCGATCCCGGGACCCTGGGATCATGACCTGAGCCGAAGGCAGACGCTTAACCATCTGAGCCACCCAGGCGCCCCTAAAATCTGCTTTTATATGCATCTCATTTGATTCTTAAAATTACCCTCTGAAGTAGACCAAAAAGATATAACTATCTTCATTTTACAGAAGAAATATATTCAGAAAGTTTGAATAACTTCTGAAGTCACTGAACTAGTAGTGACTGATGTGGAGAACAAAGGTAAAAGAAATATAGTAAAAAAAAAAAAATTAAACTTCCTTATAACTGACAACCCATTTGATAAGTACTTGGGACACCCATAGTGACCTTCCTCCAGGAACTCAACTGCCTCAATGTTAATACTTTGCTAAAGGCAAAAGGCAACCTTAGCTTGACATTAGCCTGCTGACCTCCATCCAGTCTTTAACATCTGAAAATCCCTTTGGAAACTACCTTTATCTCTACTCTCCCCAAGATATATGTTAGCAATCATCCTCCAAACATATGGCCCACTGATAAACATCTGAAAGGTCTCAAGACTATGGTTTTACTAGGTATTAGTAAATGACCTTACCCTAACAGCAGCTAGCCCCTCCAGGTCTGGAAACCTTACTTCCAAATTCCTTAGAGACTTAAGCTATCCCTAACCCTCTCCCAACTCGAGAGTATATAATCAGTCACTCCTCACAATCCCAGTACAGTTCTTTCTGCCTAGGAGTCCTGTCCCTGTGCTTTAATAAAACCACTTTTTTTGCACCAAAGATGTCTCAAGAATTCTTTCTTGACGGTTCGCTCACGAACCCCAACATTTCACATCAGTGACTAGGACCTGAATAATTCAGTTCCTTTTCCATTACACAACGCTTCCATCCTCAATTCACTTCTAGTCAGTAGCTGAAAATAGACATGACCATGTAAAAATATGTCTGAGTACTGACAAAGACTAAATGGTAGTAAGCAAAAATGAAAAAAGAAGTGGTTGCATTATATTATACATATATATATAAAATACAGTACATTTTAATTTTTCAGGCAGGCTGTGGTCTTTGTTAGGCAGCGATCAAAACCACTCTTGAAGTAAAGCTGTCAGGTTAAATGAAGTCTAGCTAGGAAGCTATTGAAATGACAATCCCCTTGTATGGATATGGGGATTAGGAAGTGGGAGAGTAGGCTGAGTCTAAGGAAGCCTAGAGTCAGATGTTCCAGCGACCATAAAAAGAAAAAGGAAAGGGATAAAAATTCTGAAAGTAAAAAGGTAATGAGTAAATGGCAAGACATGTTTAATTTTAAGCATTATTAAAATAAAGATGTCAATATATTTTGACAGAATGGGACTGAAAACAATTTCAAAGAAGCCTTTCAAAGAAGCGCAATAGTAAGATAAACACTTCCATCTAATACAATTATTTCTAGTATGTTAGGAAATACAATACCATTATACTCTCTTTTATGGAAAAAGAAACAGATTCAGAAAGGTTAAGTGACTTGTCCCAGGTCACTCAACTCCCCAGTGTGCAGCTGAGGCTAAGTCTAGCCCATGTTCTCCCCTATACCCTGCAACCTGAGTTACATGAGTGAGCTTTTCTTCTTTTTTTTTTGGTTCCTCAAATGTGTCCTGTTCAGTACTTTTCAAATGTTGGTCTCTGCAATACCGTCCCCACACTAACCCCCATGGTCCACAGTGCCCAACTACTACTTTTTCTTTAAATTTCAGTTCATCATCCTTCCTTAGTGAAATTTCTTTTGACATCCCTGTCAAGGCCTAGTTCCCCTATTATTATATATTCTTACAGCACTATATCTCTGTTCTGGCACTCCACAGATATAATCTTGTATTTATTGCATGACTTAATCTACTAACCTAAGTTCTGAGGGCAGGGGCCATGCCTATCCTTTGTTTTTCATTCTATCTCCAGCTTTCAGCACAGCATGTGGCATTTTATTAGTGGTCAAATATTTATGGAGTAAGTGAATACATTTAGTTTGGTGCTCTAAATGAACTACAGCATGCAAAACAACTACACACACACACACACACACACACCCTGACCTATACTTCACAGCTCACAATTTAGTAAAAGAGCTATAGCTACCCAAACTATAAAAACAAACTGAAACAAAACAAAGCAAAACAAAACCATCAGCATGACTTTCTTTTATGACACAGGACTTATTTTACAAAATTACATCTTCCTCATAATACTGGGCAAGAAATTCTTTAAAAGAACTGTTTCAAGATTTATGGCCTGAAAAATTATGCTTTTGATATTATAGACTGTAACAAGTAAATGCTGCTAGTATTAACTATTATTTCATTCAAATATCAGTTCTATTAAGGCTTGCAAATTCTTTTTATTAATCTAGTGATATACATAGATCTTGGAAAGATGTTGACTGAATTTCTTATTAAACAGGCTCTTGCTTCAGTTTAGTCATCTGTAAGATAGGGAAAAGAGTACAGAGAAAGTTGTTCTAGGAATTAAATAATGCATGTTTTCAAAGTACTCTGAACAGTCTGACACTAGTCAACTTGTATTAGCTATTATAAAATAATTCTGTGTATGTTTACATTAATTTACATGCATAAGCTCAATTTTTTCAGAGAACCCAAATTAGAATGAAAGAAAACCAGAGCTCCAAATCTATTATTTAGGGTTGTCAGAAGTAGGACCACAGTAGTTTATTAGATAAGTGACTGACTTACTCAAACTTCCTAAGATGGGGTAAAATTAAAACTTTTGTGGAGAGGGTATTAAGAAAGTAACAACTTTTCTAATCTGTTTCCATACAAAAATAGAGCAAAGTATCTTTTGGGTAACTTAGCACAAGATATTGTACCATGGATTTTTTTTTTGCGGAGAAGAGAGAGAAGGTTTTGTTTTGTATTGTAAATCAAGAAATATTTTTATCATTTTTTAAATTTAATTTTATTATGTTATGTTAGTCACCATACAGTACATCATTAGTTTCTGATGTAGTGTTCCATGATTCATTGTTTGCGTATAACACCCAGTGCTCCATGCAATACATGCCCTCCTTAATACCCATCACTGGGCTAACCCATCCCCCCACCCCCCTGCCCCTCTAAATCCTTCAGTTTCTCGGCATCCATAGTCTCTCATGGTTCATCTCCCCCTCCGATTTCCCCCCCTTCATTTTCCCCTTCCTTCTCCTAAAGTCCTCCATGCTATTCCTTATGTTCCACAAATAAGCTTATCAATGTTTAATAAATGGGCTTATCCTGCCTAAGGAAGTTCTGTAGTCTGCTTCCACCACATCTTGTACTTCTCTTTCCTCCACTGCACTACGTTCCAATGAGGATGGTTCTTTCTTTTTTTTTTTTAAGATTTTTTCCATTTATTTGACAGAGAGAGAGACAGTGAGAGAGGGAACACAAGCAGGGGGAGTGGGAGAGGGAGAAGCAGGCTCTCCACTGAGCAGGGAGCCCAATGCGGGGCTCAATCCCAGGACACTGGGATCATGATCTGAGCCGAAGGCAGATGCTTAATGACTGAGCCACCCAGGCGCGCGAGGATGGTTCTTTCTATCTGGCGAACTTGCCAGGATTATTCCTGGTTTCCCTGTCTCATTCCTTCCAACTTCTCTAACTCTTCAGAGGCTCAGAGAAGGTTTTCCTAATTGCTCTATTTAATGTAATTCCCCTCTCTTCAGGAATGCATCACATTACCCTATTTCTGTAAAAGCTCTTTATACTATCACACCTGATTTTGTTTGTATATTTGCTTTCTATTTATTGGTATATAATAGGATCTCAATAAATATTTTGATTGGTTGTCATGATGGCAATACTTTGACTGACTGAATGAATAACTATGAGGCTCTTGAAAGAACAATGTAATGACATAGATCGCTAAGGCACAGCACAGTGAAAAAAACCCTGCCACAGAACAACAGGGTATGTATGATCCCTTTTTCATAAAAAGACAATAGAAAAAATATACTTTGATGGACAAACTCATACAAATGAAGTGAAACTGGAAACCTAAACTGTTAGGTATGACCAAATCAGAGGAGTGGGTAAAAGGAATTTATTTCTACTCACTATATTCATGTATTACTTACATATTTCACCATAAAACAGTTCACATATAATAAAATAAAAATTCAATCTTAATCACTGGCACATCTGTTTACTTTTATTTTTATTTATTTTATTTTTTTAAAGATTTTATTTTATTTGAGAGAGAAAGAATGAGAGAGAGAGAGCACGAGAGGGGGGAGGGTCAGAGGGAGAAGCAGATTCCCCGCTGAGCAGGGAGCCCGATGTAGGATTCGATTCTGGGACTCCAGGATCATGACCTGAGCCGAAGGCAGTCACTTAACCAACTGAGCCACCCAGGCGCCCTATTAGCTTACTTTTAAAATGGAGTGAAGTTATAGCTCTTAAAGCAGAGAAAGAGAAATGACTAATCTGAACAATTGTGACATTTTGGTTTTTCCTTCTAGTTTTTTCCTTTTTCTAAAGTCTTTCCTTTATAAGACTGTAATCACAATGTCTAAATAGTTTGATCACTAGCATTTTTCCCTACAAAAGCATCTTTGCATGTTTTTGGTGTTCAAAATCATATTTTTAAGTGGTTAAAATATTCTGTCCAGTAAAAATATCCCAATTCATGAATTCTTTTGTTTTATTTTTATTAATATCAGTGCTGCAAAAAACATTTTTGTGTAGCTTTTTATTAAGAAATGGGACCTCATGGTTTCAGAGAAGTTTAATTCTGACTACTAGTAAAAAAGACTTTGGGGTCTTAATGGGTTTAAAAAGTTCAATTTGTATGAGCACTTAAAATCAATCTTTTGTCAAGTCTGATGCATATATTTTTCCTATTAAGATGATAGCATTTAGGCTATTTAAAAAATAAGCAGAAAATTTTATGTAGCCAGGTTTGCTGCCTCACCTTTTGCTGATCTTATTTCTTCTATTGCATGATAAAGGGTTGGGGAATATAGACCTCTTCTGTATTTTAACTCTTGCTGCATCTGGAGTTAACTGAATGTATTTTTTATGGAAATCATATAGATGGATTTTTAAAAAACTGATAATCAGTCATACGCACATTATTTACTATATCTTTGTCTCTTCCAATGATTTTCAATGTCATTTAGTATACATTAAATCCTAGTTTAAAAAATGAATTCTTGATTGAATATTTTGCTTCATCAATTAACAAATCTTTCTGTCAGATCTACATTGATCCATTATTGTTATCACATTCTTATAGTTTTTTTTTTTTTTTTTTTAATTTAAGTAATCTCTACACCCAGTGTGGGGCTTGAATTCACGACCACAAGATCAAGAGTCACGTGCTCTTCTGACTGAGCCAGCCCGGTGCCCCTAATATAGTTAAATTTTAAGCATGGCATGAATTAAAATATACCAAAATCCTAATGAATAATACTTAATATAAATGTCAAGAAAGGGGCGCTTGGGTGGCTCAGCTGTTAAGCATCTGCCTTCGGCTCAGGTCATGATCCAAGGGTCCTGGGATGGAGCCCCGCATCGGGCTCCCTGCTCAGTGGGAAGTCTGCTTCTCCCTCTTCCACTCCCCCTGCTGTGTTCCCTCTCTCGCTGTGTCTCTGTCAAACAAATAAAAAAATTTTCAAAAAAAAAAAAATGTCAAGAAAATACATGCAATACTTACCACTGGTTTGCCAATGTTGGAAAGAAGTGCTTCAAAAGCTTTAGTTTCTTCGTCTTTTTCTTCAAAAAAAAAAAAGTATTTTAAAAATGAACTTAAATATAATCATCCCTCTCTCTCCACAATATATCTTCTGAAACTATGTTGGTAATCTCAGATTTTTATTTCCTAGTTTTTACTTTAGTTCATATCCAGCAGTTTGTAGCTCTTCAGGATTCTTCTGCTTCAGTTTCTATTTCTGTTTCAACTGTGATCCCTAATTATAATGCCACTATATATATCTGAACCAGTCACTAAGTTTTTCTTATAGAAAGTATATTTTTATTCATAGCTGTAAAAAACACTCTCCAGAATTCTCATTTCCCAATCTCATACCTCTTAACAGTGAACAAGTTAACTGAGTATTCTTTTTTTTTTTTTAAGATTTACTTATTTATTTGAGAAAGGGAGAGAGAGACAGTGCACGCACGGGGTAGGGGAGAAGGGGCAGAGGGAATCTCAAGCAGACTCCTCGCTGAGTGTGGAGCCTGACATGGGACCTGATCCCACGACCCCAAGGTCACGACTTGAGCTAAAACCGAGAGTCGGATGTTCAACTGACTGAGTCACCCAGGCATCCGAGTACTTGTGTCTTGGCAGGCCTTAACTGTGGTTTCCAAAATAAAAATGTAATTGACTTGACCATAACTTATATCTGAACTGATATATTTGTAACTTTAGCTTAATTCTTGTGAAATGTCAGTACTGAAAAAGATTGATCAGAAGGTCTCAAAAATATGGGTGAACATTTTTGTTAACATAAATGTTAATGTACAAACCATGAGGCTGTTAAAGCATTAAAATGTATTGGTGGGGAATGGAAATTATAGAGAAAAGGAAGCAGTTCTCAGAGTTCATATGGTAGAAGTCACAGGTCAGGGGAAAGGTCCAAGGGAAATAAGGGGATTTTAAGAGAAAAGAACTTCTGAAGAAAGTAATGAAGAATACTCATTCCTATAGAGTATATAGATTGGTGAATGACATAATGAGGTGCTTTCAGGGACTCCTATATAAAGAAGTTGGTAGAAATAAAGAGTTTCGATAAAAACCAGTACAGCCTTGTCAAAGGGCCCAGAAAGAGAGGAAAATGAATCTGGATGAACTTTACCAGGGTTTTCCCTTCAAACAGAAATTTCTCTCAGCTAATAAAATCTGCAATTTAGGTGAAAGTACTAATTGAGCTTTCCCAAATTGTAAAAAGTACCCTAGTAACAATTTAGGTTCTAAAACTTCTCACATTTAGAAAGTTATTAAAAACAGTTTATCTGGGTATGGTGAAATAACTGAAAGAATATATACTTATAGTTGATTAAGTAACAATGAAACGTACTAACAGGAATAGTTGAGGATTTTAAATAGTTACCTTCTATTTCTGTATCAATTTGTGCACCACCTTTCCCTTTCCCTGACTTGTTCTTTGCTGATCCTACGTTTACACCACTAGCATTCTGCCCTTTTATAAGCCCATTATGTTCATTTATGGGAGAAGGGCATTTCTGGGGTGATGATGGTGGACTGCTCATTTTATCTTTCTGTGTTCCTTGGCGATCCTTTAATTTTTTCTGCAAACGTTCATATGTTTTACTAGATCTTTCATCTCTAAAGTTGGACCTTCCATGTGTAGAGTGAGCATCTAGGAAGAAACAAAAACATTTTAAAACGTCATTTACTCCAAATACATTTATAACATGAGAAAGGAATAGGAAATAAATCTATCATTATATTGTATAAAAACTATTACAAAATATTTCAAAAAATAATTCTGCACAACAAAGCTATTTGTTTCTGCATCTACTGACAGAACCAAGCTTTTTGATTATAATTATATAGATCAAATAAATTTACAGAGACATTTCTTTTCTTCATCTTTTTTCAATTAACTATTAACCTCCACAGAAGCAGCTTGGTGGTATGTTACAATAATCAGAGGTAGGGTAAGAACTGAATTGAACTGTGTACAGTTCTTTTTCTTTTATTCTTTTGTAATCATCACTTTTAGCATCTCTTTCAACTTCAAACCATATAAAGTAGGCAAACAGAAAACCACCACCTGCCTAAATTCCCTTATGACTCAAAAAAAAACCAAAAAAAACCCCCACAAAAAACAAAAACAAAAAACAAACCAAATAATCACTGAAAAATAAAGTTATAGGAGTTAATACAAAGAAATTAGGATTGCTTACTAAGAACAGAGTCTAGGCACAAAACACTGCATCTCTGGTTATCACAAACTCAAGGCTGTGATTTAGAAGAATGCATTTATTCTACTAAAAGTCACACAGCACTTAATAAAATCAACTTCATAAATATCATTACCTGTTCCAGAGTTTATTTTTATTTTAAATTTAAAATCTGTAATGAGAAATATTTTTTAAAAAGGCTCAAAAATCTCAGTAAAGTTTTAACTTATCAGTGTTTTAAGAAAATTAGTACAATATTCTTGAAATTAGTATAATAAGGATATGTACAATAACATTAGAATAAAAAACAGAGGAATTTGGGTATCTACATATAAAAGAATGAGTTTGGACACCTACCTCACATCATATACAAAAATTAAAATAAATCAAAGACCTAAATGTAGAAGGTAAAACTATTAAGTACATAGAAGGAAACACAGGTGTAAATATATATAACTTTGGTTTAGATAATAGTTTCTTAGGATACCAAAAGCATAAGCTATCAAAGAAAAATCAGATTTCACCAAAATTTTTCTTTTTTGCATTAAAGGATACCACTGAGAAAATAAAAAGACAATGTAAGAGAAAATATCTGTGTATCATATATCTGCTATGGGACTTGAATCCATAATTTATCAGAGCTCTTACAACTCAACAATAAAAAGACAAATAACCCAACTAAAAAAACGGGTACAGGATCTGAATAGACATCTCTGCAAAGAAGATATACAAATAGCTAATAAAGCAAATGAATAGGTGTTCAACATCGGTAATGAGAAACAAGCAAATCAAAACCACAATGAGACACATGTTCACATTCACCAGGATGGCTAGAATCAAAAGACAATAACAAGTTTTAGCAAGGATATGGAGAAATTAGAACCCTCACACATTGCTGGTGGGAATGTAAAATGGTGCAGTCACTAGGGTAAACAGTTTTTACACCTTCTCAAGAAGTTAAACATGGAATTATTATATAAGCCAGCAATTCTACTCTCAGGTATATCTCAGGAGAAGTGAAAACATGTCTACATAAAAACTTGTTTACAACTGTCAAAGCAACATTATTCATTATTCATAATGGATAAAAAGTGGAAACAACTCAAATGTCCATCAATTAATAAATGGATAAACAAAGTTATATCCATATAATGTAATATTTTTCAGCCATAAGAAGGAATGGAGTACTGATCATGCTACATTTTTGAACTAAGCCTTAAAAAAATAGCCCAAATGAAAAAAAAGCTAGACATAAAAGACAACATATTGTATGAACATTTATATCAAATATACATATTGTGCATATATTTATATGAAAAAGCTAGAATTTCCTTTTCATGAAGGCTGCTACTAGTTATAAAACTACTGCCAATTATTAGGATCTAGTGGTAGACACTTCGGCTTATAAACTCAAACACAGTATGATGACTCTTGTCTTCCATCACTGGATAGCTAGTTTTTAGATTTATACCTCTTGTGGATTTGTATTTTTCACTTTCCTTCACAACATTGTGAATCATATGCATGTATTCTAATATCCCCTCTGAATAACAATGGGTTTTAACAACCTGAAATAACAATAGTTATAACATCAAGTTTTTTCTTATAATTTTCTCAAACACCTTTTTAAAAATAAGTCATAATTAGCAGTAAAGAAAATGGAAGGATGAGACTGATTTGTAGTATAAACTCTTGCTACTCAAGTTTTCACTGGACCACTGCATGAGCCTCACCTGGGAGTGTCAGAGATGCAGAAACCCAAACCCCACCCAGACCTACAGAATCAATGTGTTACTTGGCCAAGAGAAGTAAATTTGAAAAATATATATGATATATGACATAATATATATTTACTACTTATAGGCTGTGCTGTATAATTAAAATTCTGTATTTAGAGTTATTCTGTAAGTTTACTAAACATTAATGATAGGTACTGCTAAGCGCAAGTGATAGGTAAGACAGATTTAGTTGTCGGGGGTGTACAGTCAAATAAGGGAGAAAGACATACGAATTAAAAAAAATCAAATTGTGTTAAGTTCTGTGAAAGAAACCGGTTTCGGTGTGAGAGACTAATAAGGTAAGGTCACAGAGGGTTTCTCTGAAAGCTGAAATCTAAAGGAAAAAAAAAGAAGCCTTCCACGGAAAAGGGAAAAGCATTCCTGGCAGAGAGAACATCATGTGCAGAGCACTGAGGCAAAAAGAACTTGGAGGTTTTGAAAAACTGAAGGGGGGTGGGGTGGGACAAGTGGGACAAAGCAGTCAGAGGCCACAGGGGAGGGCCTTGTCAAGGCCAGTGGGTTGCAAGCAGGGTCAATTTGGGCCCCTACGGGTCATTCGGCAATGTCTGGAGATATTTTTAGTTGTCACAACTGGGTGAGGATAGGGGAGGGTGGGTAGGAGTTGTATGCTACTGGCATCTGGTAGGGCATGGCTTCTCCTGAATATCCTACAATGCACAAACACTCATCCATTCCCAAATATCAAGAGTGCAGACGTGGTCTAGTAGAAGGTTCAGGATTTTATTCTAAATGTAATGAAAGTTACTGAAATCTTTTAAATCTTTTAAATTTATATTTTAAATGATTACTCAGGCTAAGCCTGGATGGCTGGGGCAAGAATGACAGCAGAAAACCAACTGGAAGGCAGCTCCTGCTGTAGTTATCCTGACAAGAGCTGATAGGGGACGAGATTTGAATAGCAGTGGAAAAAAGTAGATAAAATTTGGAAACTTCTGAACATAAAAATGATATCAACTGATGTGGGGGTTAAAGAAGGAAGAATAAATTTGATCATGTGGTTTTCACTTGAGCAAACTGAGTAGACAGTGGTACCATCTATCAAGATGAAGATGACAGAGAAAAGCAGGTTACATAATTGAGATTTATGTTTTAGAAACAAAGTAACTGATATGCACGAGGCATTTAAGTGGTTATCAAGAAGGCAGTTAGAAATGTAAGTCTGGGGGCGCCTGGGTGGCTCAGTCGTTAAGCGGCTGCCTTCAGCTCAGGTCATGATCCCAGAGTCCTGGGATCGAGTCCCACATCGGGCTCCCTGCTCAGCGGGAAGCCTGCTTCTCCCTCTCCCACTCCCCCTGCTTGTGTTCCTGCTCTCGCTGTCTCTGTCAAATAAATAAATAAATAAATAAATAAATAAATAAATAAATAAAAGAAATGTAAGTCTGAAGCTCAGAGGTGAGGTTTTGGCTGGAGACACAAATCTGAGAGCTGTCAGTATAGAGATGGTATTTAAATACGTAGGAAAGAATAAGATTACTATTTTGTGTGCGTGTGGTTGTCTTTTCTTCCCAACAATTTATTAACTCCCTGGGGGTCAAGGTTATATCTTGTTTCCTCCCCCACCTCCCAACTCAGTCCTTTACAGAACCTAGCAACTTTGGTAATTGGCATCACAACCTTAAGGATTTAACAACAGTATGATTATTCCTGGCTGAAAATTTTCCTCAGAGTCTAGTTGGCAGAACAGAGAAGAAAAGTTCTTGTTTGAACACGTCCCCACTAAATATTGCTGCATGATATAAGTTATTTTCCCTCTTTGATTTTCTGTTTACTTTTTTGCCTTGAGGGGTAATCATGAGGATGAAATACTTAACATAACGCTTGGGTAAGAGAACATGATGGTGATATTGTTATTGTTTGGTTATTTCTTTTATATAATAGGAGGAAAGCATCTATTATATCCAAGTAAAGAAGAACTAACTCCATAAGACAGGAATATTTTTAGATGTCTTACCTACATCTCCATATACTTGTGAAGACTGATACTGTGGCAAATACTGTGTTGTCATGTCTCCAGCTCCAGTCACTGGTGAGTACATATGGCGTGGTGGAGGGGGCATCATGGTTGGGACAGGAATGAAACCAGGCAGAGGAGGAGGATGTGGGGAACGGTGTATGACTGTGTGACTGCCCGGATGAAACTCTGGTGCCTGAGGAACCACAACAACTCTTCGAACACCATTGTCTTCAATAACCTACAAAATGAACATTGAACATTTTTTCTATAAGATGTAAGCAATTCTTTTGATACAGGTTAGAGTAAGAATTTTTATACCATAAGAAGTTAATTAAGAAATTCTACAGAATATGAATTTATTAAATACACTAAGTACATATGAATTAGTATAGAACAACATGAAGTAGTTTTTGTTATACAATGCAATATAAATCTTAAATCAATGATGAGATTAGCTAAATAATAATATAAACAATGAGCCACAATATTAGGTATTTATTTCTTTGTGTTAATGTGCATTTGCTGATGCCTTAAAAAAGAAGGGAGACTCAAAGGAATTTTTGGTTTAAACACAATGGGAGGGGGGCGCCTAGGTGACTCAGTCAATTAAGTGTCTGCCTTCCGCTCAGGTCATGATCTCAGGGTCCTGGGATCGAGCCTCACAATGCGTCTGGCTCCCTGCTCAGGGGAAGTCTGCTTCTCCCTCTCCCTCTGCCCCTTGCCCTGCTTGTGCGCGCATGCTCTCACGGTCTCTCAAATAAATAAATAAAATCTTAAAAAAAAAAAAAATAAACACAATGAGGTCAGGAATTAATTCCCTTTTCCATATTATGGATAGGGGTGGGGGGAAATAAGCTGTAGAAAGAACACAAACTGTGAAGTAGAAATGGGGAAAAAACTGGATCCAGATTCCGAAGATCAACCATATATTGCGTTTAGGTACAAAATTCTTGCGAACATGACCAGGACAATTTTAATAGCTGAAGATCTTTTCAAGGGAGACAAACACCTAATATATTAAGTCCCAGTTAAGGAAAGTATCTGTGGCTTTCAGTTTTAGAAATTACACGTTTTTTAAAGTTTTTATTTTAATTCCAGTTGGTTAACATACAGTGTAATATTAGATTCTGGTGTAAAATATAGTGATTCAACACTTCCATACAACATCCGGTGCTCATTACAACATGTGTACTCCTAATCCCCATCACCTATTTAACCCATCCCCCCATCCACCTCCCCTCTGGTAACCATCAGTGTGTTCTCTATAATTATCCGTTTCTTGGTTTGCCTCTCTGTTCCTTTTTTCCATTCGCTCATTTGTTTTGTTTCTTAAATTCCACGTATGAGTGAAGGCATATGGCATTTGTCCTTCTCTACTTACTTGACTTAGCACAATACTCTCTAGCTCCACCCATGCTGTTGCACATGGCAAGATTTCATTCACTTTTACGGCTGAGTAATATTCCATTGTATACATATACCAAACCTTTTTGTCCCTCAGATCTAGGATTAGGGTTCAGTTTAGGGACAGAATAATGGTTAGGGTTAGGGATAGTGTGAGGGTATATGCTTAACCCTAACCCCTAACCCTAAAATTATTCCTCTGGAGAGGTCTCTGAACTGCAGGATAACAGGCACATACCCCCACACGGTCCCTAATCTTAACCATTATTCTAGCCCTAAACTGAACCCTAATCCTAGATATTATACATTTTTAAATAGGGGTTACACTGCAGGAAAGGAATTCCTAAAATGACAGATTTATTCCCTTTGAACCTCACTGGAGCTGCAAGGACATACAGGAAAGCCCAATAGGATATAGGATTTTAACTCAAAATTAGGAATCCCTCTATTAAAATAGAGCCCTTAACCTTTTAGACTTAAAAGATTACTATTGAGGTTTAACAAATGGCTAATAATACCCTTCTCTTAAGGAAACAGAAAATTATTAAAATGTTAAGTGCTAACTTAAAGGCAAATCATGTTATTTTCAGGAAAAACAAATTTTACTATTCTTAAGGACAGCAAATTTTGGGGGTGCCTGGCTGGCTCAGTTGGAAAAACATGCAACTCTGGATCTCACGGTTGTGAGTTCAAGCCCCATGTTGGGGATAGTGATTACATAAATAAATAAACTTAAAAAAATGGAATAGCAGATTTTGTATATAAACATATACATGCTTGGTAAGTATATCAGAAAACATACTTATTTAGGTACAGATAAGCCTAAATTACAACTAAATGATTATTGCTTTAGAAAGATTATAGTTACTATTAAACACCCTATTCAACTATCCTTACCTGCTGGAGTATGAGATGACTTGTCTGTACTAGAAGACCAAATGAATTCAGTTTTTTATATACTAGCTCTAGAACTATAATGCCTTGCTTCCAGCAAAATAAATGCCTCATATTCTGCCTTTCTCCCCATTAAACTCAGTTCTGAATTCAAGCCTCAAACAAGTGCATATAATTGGCAGAAATGAAATATCTGGAGTCCTAGCTAGAGAGAATCTGTTAACTATTTATAGCTTTTAGCCTCTAACCCACAGGAAGGGACATCAGAAGGAGTTTGGAATGGATTTTTAGTAAGCCAAACCACAGTGTCTGTCACAATATACTACTTTCACCTTTATCAACTCTCCAACTCACAAATCTTAAATGACTCCCATTTCTGATAGGATTATAGTCCATACTCTCTGACCTGGCCTTCAGTCTTATTCCAACCTGTCTTCCTACATGTATTTTTTTCCTACACCAAATTCTGAACTCTTAACTCCAGCCAGGCCGGTATACTAAAAACCTATCTTCATACAAACCTATGCATTTCTGTATCTGGGACTTTAGTTTATGACATCTTTCTTTTCACTTTGCCTCCCCTTAATCTACAACTATGCAAATCTCATCTATCCTTCCATATCTAGCTCTAACTTTACCTTCTCTGCTCATTTAAAAAATGACAGAAACATTGGTAATTTAGGCGAGAAAAAAATGTTAGTGATGTCTTTGTGGAACAAACATACTAATAGGGGCAATGAACACAAAAACAAGAGTAAATTATTTAGCATGTTGCAAGGCGATAAGTATCATGGAAAAAAAAACAGGTAAGGGGGATCAGAAGTATTGTGGGAGTGGGACAGGTTGCAGTATAAAATAGAATGACCAGGATAGGCCTTACTGGCAAAATGAAATTTGAGCAGACTTGAAGTAACTGAACGAATTAGCCATGTAAAACTCTGGAAGAGTGTTCTGGGCAGAGAAAACAGAACAAAGCCCCTAACAGATAAAAGTAGTTTTAGAAGGAAACCATTGTGCCTGGTTCAGCATAAGGAAGAAGAAGGTAGAAGCAGATAAGGTCAAATAGACAGAGGGAGTGGTGGGGTCAGGTAGGACCATATGAGCTATTAATAAGCACCTGGACTTCAGCATTTACATTAGTGAAAGGAGGAACCATCACAGGGTTTTGGGCAGAAAAGTGATATAAGTCACTGGTGCCCAGCCAGGGGTGATTTTGCCCCCTACGAGACATTTGGCAGTATCTAGGGACATTTTTGGTTGTCACAACTGGGGGTGGGTACTACCAGCATCTAGTGGGTAGAGAGATCAGAGATGCTGCTAAATACCCTACAACACAGAGGACAATTCCCTACAACAAAAATTACTGGGCCTAAAATATCTGTAGTGCTGAGATTGAGAAATCCTGACATAACCTTATATTTAACAGGATTATTCTGACTGTTGAGTTGAGAATAGACTGTAGGACAAGGGAAAAAACAAACAAACAAACAGGGAAACCAGGAAGCTACTGCAGTATCTAGGCAAGAAATGGTGGTGGCTTGGACCAGCGTGGTAAAAAGAGGTCCACATTCTGCATATATTTAAAGGTAGAACAAGATTAGCTGATGCTGCCACTGGAGAAGTGAGAAAAAGAAGTTATGGAAAGATGGTGTTCTACCAACTGTAAAAGGGGAAGGCTATAAGGCAGAGTAAGTTATTTTGGGGGGAAAGATTTGGAGTTTTAGGTTCTGGAATGTGAATTTGGTTAAGTCTATAAAACATCTAAGTGGAAACATGAGTAGGCAGTTAGACATACTAGTCTGAAGTTCTGAAAAGACTGGAAAAGGGCAACCAAGTAAGGTAGGAAGAAGACTAAGAGTGTGGAGTCTGGAAGTTTGGTGAAGTGTATCAAGGAGGAAGGATCAACTCTGTCAAATACTACTGAAAGGTCAAGTAAGATGAAGACTAAGAAATGACCACTGGATTTAGCAATGTGGAAGTCACTGCAACTTTGAGGACAACAGTTTTGGTGTAAACATAGGGGCAAACCCTAACTGCGTTTAAGAGAGGAAAGTGGGGAGGAGAATTAGAGAGCTAATAGCCCAATTTCAGCAAGTATTCCTGCAGAGGGGAATACGGAAATAAGGTGGTGACTGGTAGTAATGGAGTCAAGAAACTAAAAATGTGTTGTTTTTAGGGCACCTGGGTGGCTCAGATGGTTAAGCATCTGCCTTTGGCTCAGGTTTTGATCCCAGGGTCCTGGGATCAAGTCCCGCATCGGGCTCCCTGCTCCTTGGGAGCCTGCTTCTCTTTCTGCCCCCCCACCGCCATCTCTCATGAATAAATACATAAAAATCTTAAAAAAAAAAAGTGTATACATTCTTTAAAAAAAAATGTGTTTTTTTTAGTGAGAGCAATGACAACATGCTGATACAATAATGAGAATGACCCATCAGACAGTAAGAAATTGATGATGTAGAAGACAGAAAAATGCAGGCAAAAGGGAATGGGATCCAAGACTCCACTGGGGGCACTGGCTCTAGACAGAAGCAGGAAAGTCTGTCTCCGTTCTAGATGAAAAGGAAGTGTGAGCTGACATGAGACTGCAGAGCATGTCACCCCAGATGCTGGTAGAGATTCCAGGGCTACGGGTCTGTGGAAGGTTTCTTTTGATTGCTTTCCACTGAACCCTATCCTGGGCACCACAATCTTAATGACCTCTCCTTCCTATCATTTCTATTACATTTATTCTGTATCACTTGTTAGGTATTTATAACACTGTAGTATTTGTTAACTTTCCAAATGCATATGTCTTACCCTATAACTTAACTGTAAGTTCCTCAACAGACATGTATTAACTATTTAATCCTCCTAACAAATAGGTAGCATTATTATCAACATTTTTCAGATGGGGAAACTGAGGCATACAGATGTTAAGTAAATTGCTAAGGTCACATAGACAGTAAGTGGAGGGGCCAGTATTTGAACTCTTGCACTTTGGCTTTAATTTCATGTCTGTCCACTTTGTGGGCATAGAACCCACAGGTACCGGTTTCTCTAGCATCTTTTTAAATGTCACAACACAAGCGAGATCTCAACGGTTAAAAAGAAACAGCTAAATTACTTATGAAATTAAAACCACTTTTCTACTGAAAAAGAACATTTAAAATACAAAGATAAGCTGGGGGAAGGAAGAATGGGAAGTCATTGTATAGAGTTTCAGTTTTGCAAAATGAAGAGTTCTGTAGATGGATGGTAGCGAAGGGAGTCCAACAGTGAATATATTTAATGCCACTGAACTGTACATTTAAAGTTACAATGGTAAATTTTTTGTCATGTATATTTTACCACAATTAAAAAAAACAAAGCTAGGAAACAGAAAAAAGAAAAAAAGGAGCCAGACCTGTACCACTTCAAGTAACCATCTGAGCAGCCAGTAACTTCAGGAGTGAGGCTGGGGGCCTCAAAACTATCCACTAAGTCCAGCTGCTGACAAATGGCTAATCGTGTAGACAATGAATTTTATACTAACAGGGTACACCAATGGTGATGATTAAAATAAAATCAGTAAGTTGTGAAAAGAAAAAAAAAGATAAAATATAATCCAAATTAGTTTATGTTATGTTAAAAAAAATTAAAGCAAAGATAAGACCGTAAAATAGAATTAAATAGGGCTATCAGCATAGGTCTACCTAACCACATATGCCACACAATTTCTAATTAGGCAAAGCCCTGTTTTCTCCTTTACTGAACAGAGACATAATTAAAAGGGCTTACAGAAAGAGGGGTTTGTGTTTACATTTTCTGTTGTGTGTGTGTTCTCCACGAGAATATACATTCCATGACAAATCTGTTCTGCTTACCATTTTCTTCCCAACACCTGGAACAACTCCTAGCATAGGGCAGATGCTCAAAGAAAACTGCTGAATCAATGATATGACCAGAAATAAATGTATTCCCTTAGTTCTACTGGAATGCCACATTATTTTCCCCCTTCTTAACAACACCATGCTATTAGAATTCTGTGATTTCCTCAATTCTTACAACCTTTGCTTCTGCCTAACTTTTAGCAACCTACTTCTATAGCCTCACCCTGAACCCAAAACTATTCCCACTTTAAGCTACTAAATAATAATATAGGTATTTCTGGTCATTCATTCAACAGATATTTATTTTATATATCTAACTATACATACATACACAATAATGCTGCCCATGTTTTTGGGCAGCATTATTGCTGCCAAAACATTTGACAGAAAAGACAGATCAGACTGGTATGCAGAATCTTTGAAAAAAGTACTGACTTCATTGCTGTGTGCTGACATAAAGGCAAAGTGAAATATCAAGTCCAGCTCAAAGGAGTAATCTCAGACTTTTCCTGAAGTTGACATAGCTCCCTTCCCCACATTATGAGATCTACAATCCCCTTCCTGTTAGGTATCCTCTCATCACCATAACAACCCACATTCCATAAAAAAATGGGGAGCCTTTAAAGAGAGGCAGAAGGAGAGAACTTTTGATGCTGCTTTTTAGGTGTCCCACTATTCAGGCAATCTATAATCTTTTCTTGATAAGTCATTAATTTCATCACTAAAATATGAAATGTTATTCTATGCTGCAATGTTCTTAGGGAAGATAAGTTAGTATTATTTGCCAGTAAATTAAGTTCCTTCTCCTATCACCATTTGCTTTCTGTGTTTTATAGTTTTTGTTTTTCCATTTGATATCTTAGTTCAGTTGGCACATATTCCTGCTTCTATTGAGGCACATCGATCTCTCACAAACCTCCTTTTCTTATTAAACTACAAAAATAAAACTCATTAAGGTTATGTCTAAAATTATGTTTGTAATTTTGTAGTTAAAAGGCTACAGGGAAATCACTGCCTTTCACCAAAAGATACACATACATATGGCAAGGGATAGACGTGAGGAAACCTGTTGCCACAAGGTGAGATAAGTATATAAAAGTCTAAAAGAAGACCATAGATAATAGCTATTCATATGTTTAGTATTTGTGCTATCTGGTTCCTGTTGAGCGAAATACAACCTATACTTTATTATAGCCATCTACGTGTCTTAACATTTGGTTCAACTCCCAGCTTTTAGATTTGCTAAGATAATTATATTTCCTTATGTGTCAAGTTTTGGACAATTATTAAGTGCTTAGCTATGCCCAGAACCTGATTCTTTTTTTTTTTAAGATTTTATTTATTTATTTGACAGAGAGAGACACAGTGAGAGAGGGAACACAAGCAGGGGGAGTGGGAGAGGGAGAAGGAGGCTTCCCACTGAGCAGGGAGCTCGATGCGGGGCTTGATCCCAGGACCCTGGGATCATGACCTGAGCCGAAGGCAGACACTTAACAACTGAGCCACCCAGGCGCCCCCAGAACCTGATTCTTAAGTATTTTCTAACATGAGAAATTGTGTATGCTAGGAAATAGGGGGTTATTTCAATAGTGATGTCAAAATGCTAGAATCCAGTCTTACACAGTGGGTATTTAAATTATTTCAATAATGATGAGACTATACATTTTTGTCTCTTGATTACTCCTGTGTATTTGAAAATGATACATTTCTTAGAGACAGTCTTAATCTTAAATTAAGGTAGATAATAGTAGCCCACTAGCCTCACATAATCCTTCTAGTGAGATTACTACTAAAGTTCATTCACTTATTTGACAAATATTTATGAAATATCTACTGTATTTGAGTTACCATAGAATAAAAATAATTAAAAGGCAGCTCCTATCCTCAAGGAACTTAAAATCCCATAAAATCCCACAATTATAATACTAGGTGGCATATAATATATAACCAAGAGATGGTACAAATAACTTGATCTAGGTCCTCAAGGATGGGTAGATTTTTAAAAGGCAGCAATGAGCAAATGAGTAACATTCCCCAGATAACAGCATTAACAAAACCATGGAAAAAGGTAAACATCAAGTGAGCATGTGAATATAGGCATACCTTGTTTTACTGTGCTTTGCTTAATTGAGCTTTGCAAATACTGCATTTTTTAAAAATTGAAAGTTTGTGGCAACCTTGTGTTGAGCAAGTCTATTGGTGCCATTTTCCAACAGCATTTGCTCATTTGTTTGTGTGTCCACATTTTGGTAATCCTCACAATACTTCAAACTCTTTCTTTCTTCTCTCTCTCTCTTTTTTTTTTTTGAGTAGGCTCCATACCCAATGTGGGGCTTGAACTCACAACCTTGAGACTGAATCCCATGTTCTACCAACTGAGCCAGCCTGGCGTCCCTCATACATTTGCATTATTATTATATTTGGTTAAGGTGATCTGTGATGTTATTACTGTATTGTTTTGGGCGCCATGAACTGCACCCATAAAAGATGGTGGCTTAACTAATAAGTGTTGTGTATGTTCTGACTGCTCCATCAAATGTCTATTCCCCCATCTGTCTCCATCTCCTCAGGTCTATTTCCCGAGACACAACAATACTGAAATTAGGCCATGTAGACTCCTACTTATCTTTCAAGACTTGGTTCAAATGTCACTTTTCCAATGAGGCCTATTTTGACTACCCTATTTTAAAATGTAACCAAGGTCTATTTTCTTTCCTTTTCTACCCCCACTGCTTACCACCTAACATACTACATAATTTATCCATGTATTATATGCTTATTGTTTTCTTCTCCCCACAAGAATGTTAACTACAGAGAGACAGATGTCTTTGCCTTTCATTCGCAAATATATCACAATCATCTAGAAGACTGCCTGACATATATGAGCGCTCAGTACATATTTGCTGAACACTGCTGAGTACAGAACTGTTAAGAGTTCATAATCTTCTCAGGTGAGAAAAATTACTAAACAGTGTGAGAAATTCATTAAAAGAAGGATATACATAGTGTGCCGTGAGAACCCAAAGGAGAGGCCCTGGAAACATTCAAGGAAAGCTACTTCCAGAAGGTCATGATTGAATGAAATGAGAAGGGTAGGAATTTGCCATAAAAATAAAAGGTACTGCTAGATTTGAGAACAGCAGGATACTCTTTAGTTACACTGAAATAAACTGTCAGTAGCACCAAATACAGAGCTTAGTATATGGTACATTCAGTACATGTTTGCTGAACTGAACTACACTACAGAAAAGACCAGATATGGTCTTTATGTAAGTGGAGAAAGGTCTGAAGGAGCAACCAAGAAAAGTAGAAAGAATCAGGACAGCATTATGTCAAGGAAATTTTGGGTAAATCATTATCAGTGGGGTCAAATGTTTAAGGGGTCACAAAAAGGATAAGGCTGGAAAAAAGGCCTTTGAGTTTGGTCCATATCAGAGAGCAGATTTAGTAGGATAATATAGAATGCAGACTGTCAGTATGTCAAACAAAAGTAGAGATAGCTTCTGAAAAGCTTACAAATACTTTCAAATGTTATCTTACATGTTATCATCCCATCTTATGGTTAGGACACAGAGACTTAAGGAAGTTGATCCGTCCAAGGCCATGCAGCCAGCAAGGGCTTGAAATAAGATATGAATTCAGCTTTTCTGACGACTTTTTTAAATTTTAATTTTTAAAATATTTTATTATTTATTTGACAGAGTGAGACACAGTGAGAGAGGGAACACAAGCAGGGGGAGTGGGAGTGGGAGAAGCAGGCTTCCTGCTGAGCAGGGAGCCTGATGAGGGCTCGATCCCAGAACCCTGGGATCACGACCTGAGCCGAAGGCAGACACTTAACGATTGACCCACCCAGGTGCGCCCCCAGCTTTTCTGACTCTAATTCTCACACTACTTCTATTCTCCTCACCAACATGGTTTTCTTTTGCTGTCATTCATAGTGGTGGGCTTCACAGTATGGGCAGTGAATCTATCCCACCAATATTCTGACATAATCAGGGAGGAAGTAAGAGAGGGCCTGAAGAAAATTTCAAGTGTAACTTCAGTGCTAAAAAAAGAAACTGAATTATTTCTAAAAAGGATCTGAGGCAATGAGTGCAAACTACACAGAATCTCAGTAGCAGAAGATACTGATACAACCTTTAGGGCTGCAGGTCTACAAGTCTAAATTTTCTTCTATGTACCACAATGTGCCAGATAATTATTATGGGTGTTTGTGAGACATTTTATGAATATGGATGGAACACTGTCTAGGGTTACTTCCAAGCAAATGATTAACTTAAAAAATGTTAGTGTAGGCACCTTTAAACCTTAAGATATTACTTACATTATTCACATATTCAGGGAAATAAAGCTCTAGGATTAATTTTCTATAATAATTCAACACCCAAAGCCACGGCCAAATGATAATGCTGTCAATTTAATTTTTCCTCCTTTCCAAATATACTGAATGTACTAGAATACATGAAACAGACACCAAAGATATACTGTACAGGGTAAGCTTCAGTACTGAAATGGTATTTTTTTTCTGAATTAAACAGTAATAATATGATCCCTATTATACAGATATAAAAAGAAAAATAACACAAACACATACCTGTGGGGCATATCCAGGAGGCACATAAATAGGAGGCACAGAACCATTTGGGGACATCATTGGAACCTGAGCAGGACCTGAATGGATCACAGAAATGATGTGTTAATCCAGGATTAGTTAGCAAGCTAATGTTGAAAACAATTTGAATTCCACTTTGAATACTTCATCTAAACTAAATGCTCAAATTAACAGTAACTATATTACTATGAAAAGAAATTCAGATGATTCATCTGTTATAGAACATAAAAATTTATCTTATAAAGTACACTGATTGTTCTTTACCTGCAGTTGTGTTTTTTAACCTATCTGATGATCATAATAGTCACCTGGGGAGCTCCTTTAAAACTCTCCTAGAGATTCTTTATTATGCTTACAGTGGGGTCTTGAGTCAGTATATTTACTTTACAGAATATCTGGTGAATCTTATGATTATGCAAATTAAGAAACACTGACCTAGAGGAGAATCAACCTAAACTTTGCATATAAAATCAATGAAAGATATAAAAAGCAAAATTCTGAAAAACAATAGAAAAAAAAGTCAAGAGGGAAGAGCAATAAGAAGAAGAGTTAGAAATTTGGGACTTGTTTTGTTAGTGTTCAAAGCCTCTCGTGTAATATGTAAGTCATGTCTGTGGGGGCTTGAGAACAAAGTTAGAAAAATACTATACATGCATATTTAGCTAAGGAACAATTTTTGTTTCTTAAACCAAAAAGTTCCGGAAAAAAAATAAAGGAAAATTCACCTTGTCTTATTCCAGGTTTTCTTTCATTTTTACTGTTATCCTTTCCAGATAGCTTTTTTTTTTTTTTTTAAAGATTTTATTTATTTATTCATGAGAGACAGAGAGAGAGAGAGAGACAGAGGCAGAGGGAGAAGCAGGTTCCCCACGGAGCAGGGAGCCCGATGCGGAACTCGATCCCAGGACCCTGGGATCACGACCTGAGCCGAAGGCAGACGCTTAACCGACTGAGCCACCCAGGCATCCCTTCCAGATAGCTTTTATAAATATTATCTCATTTATCTTCTCTCGTAACGTTTGTGGGATAAAATAGGTATTTTGGGAAGGTGTGTTTTATTTTTTCTAGTAACTAAAATCTTACTCGCTTTATGTAACTTTTTTTAAAAAAAGCATCTCACCTTCAAATCCTTTTTTCCTTGTAACTTTAGACTACACTGTCCCCTCACCCATTAGTTTTTAATAACTTGAAATTAAACCTTCTCAAGGATCCTCACTCATTTCTTAGGAATAAATGTACCCAAGAGTCTAATGAAGAATGTAAGGGGGGAAGAGTTCCTTTTATATGTGGAATTTCAACCTGCAGAGTACACATAATGGATATCAGTTATAAAAGAAAAAAAAGAGGAAAAGCTTAATCATAGAGCAGAAAAGAAATAAATTTCACTGGTAACATTGTACATACTTCAGGAAACAGAATGAAGAGCATGGAGGTTACAGCAAATCCAGATTACAGCCACCCGCTTTTCAAGGAAGGAGAGGAGTGACAAGCAAGCAAAAAAGTGGTTGGTGGTGGGTGCAGGGGAAAGATGGTGAGACACAGGGAAGGAAAGAGAAAAGAGAATGTAGGAAAAGGTGGGTGCAGGAGGGTAAATGCTAAACAGTGGTAAAGGAAGACGGGAGCGAAGAAAAGAGAAAGAGAAGAAAATACAGGCAAGAAAGGAGGGGAGGGGACAGAGGACAGACAACTGGAGAAAGGGAAGGGTGAAGGAGAAGAGAGAGTGAATAGGGCTGGAACAGAGGAAGAGAAGGGGAGGGGAAGAGAGAAAAGTGATGGGAGTGAGGAAAGAAAGAAGAGATACGGAGCGGAAGAGAGAGAAGAGGTTAAAGACTCAAGTGGTATGAGGAAGTAAGGAGCTTATGTGTGTGTGTCTGTGCCGGGGCAGACTACCAAATTATGCTATATGACCATAAAAATAACTTTTCTTTTTTAAAAAAGATTTTATTTATTTATTTGACAGAGAGAGCGAGAGCATGAGCGGGAGCGGGAGCGGGGCAGTGCAGGCAGAGGGAGAGGAAGAAGCAGACTCCTCACTAAGCAGGAAGCCTGATGCGGGACTCATCCCAGGACCCTGGGATCATGACCTGAGCTAAAGGCAGACACTTAACCGACTGAGCCATCCAGGCGCCCCTAAAAATAACTTCTCAACAAAATATTCTTCCCATCCCAGACAAGCCCACCAAATACATGAAGTTGTTCCAAATATTTTCTTAAAATAGCTAATTATATATAGCTAATACTAACTTACTATATGCTAGGGCTTTTGTGTTTTTTCTCCTCCTAATCATTCTACAAGTAGGTAAGTATTATTATTATTACTCCCCATTTTCCACACGTGGAAATTAAGTTAGAGAAGTTAAGTTTGCCCTAGTAGAAAAAGAATTCAAAACCAGGCAGTTTCATTTAAGGATAGAGCTTTACAACATATTTAGTAAACATTAAAATACTATGCATTACTGGCAACTGATGTAATTTGAGGCTCTAAATTCTAAGGAAAATTAAAGCCTTCATTATCTTTAAAAAACAAGAGAGAAAGGAAGAACAAAATTTTCCTACATTTAAGCCAACATTAGCCTATTAATTACAAAATAAAACTTGTGAGGTGTTTTATATCTCTAGGCAAGAGAGGATTTATCCAAAACTTACCTTTTAACTTCTCTATGCTGGACTCAATAGAAAATGAGAACAGTTTTAAGAAAATCCTGGTTTACATCTATTAGCTAGTTTATATAAACCTATACCAAACTAGCTTTATGAATCCTGAAACTGGCTTAGATATTATTCATAACATGTGAAATTTAGCTGGGAACCAGAATGAGAATTCATCGAAAATCCTATTTGTAATCTTAGTAAAGGAAATTAATATTTTTGAGCTTCTACTAAATGTGCCAGGGACCATGGTTCCTTTCACATGTTGTCAAATTTAATTCTTACATCAAGTCATCAGAATAGGTTTTTGTTGTTTTTCAGCCACCAGAGTTAAAAATAAGTTATTGCTGATTACATTTAAAATTGCAAAACTACACAGCTGCTCTGGATTGCCCTTCTTTTACTAAAAATATAAATACATAAATACTACATAATTACAATTCAAACCATATACTTTGAAAGCTGCTTTATAGTTTATATTTTAGTAGAACAAAATTCTACTGTATTCTTTAATTATACTTAAGTGTGATACTGAAAACAACAGAACAAACCCAACCTAAAATAAACTAGCAGTAAATACATTACTAGTTGCAGTCCAGGAATAATTATTAACTCATTTCCCTAGGAAGTAATCATTTCACTCTAGCAAATAAATTTTCTTATCCTGAGGCAGAAATGGTACATGGTTAATTTTTTTAAAGACAATTCATGGATACCATATTTAATATGTAAAATACTGGTATGAAATAACATCCAACACTGAACACATAAAAGTCCCATTATATAAACATAGTAAATACAATTCAGAAAACTACAATGTTTACAGCACCACTTCAGTTGCTATTTCTGTCTACAGCAGGAAACCCCTAAAACCCTGCATGCTTAATGATGCAAATGTTTGTTTACCCCCTTAGTTTCACCAATACTTTTATTGTTGGAATAAAATATTGAAAATACTAAAAGATTAACTACAAACCCTGTAAATGCAGTGAAGGAGGGGGGGTATTCTGTCCCAGTAAAGAAGCCAAATCTGTTACAGATTGTACCATTAAATGCACATCTGGCACAGGAGTAGCTCTATCTGAACAACTGTAAGTACACCCAGTAGCTCCTTAATAATCTACATGATCTAAGCAAAATCTACCCCAAAACATAAAGCTATTAAAATCATTTTTAAGGGCATATTTCTTATTCTAAAACCTTGCAGAAGAGCAAACAATTCTTATTCACCAATTGTCTTAAGAAATTTGAGAAGCCCCTCACCTCCATTCCTTAAACAGGGCCATCAGTAACTTAATAAAGACGATATTTCATCTACTCTAAGTTAAATTCTTTATTTTTTC
Source organism: Halichoerus grypus (assembly GCF_964656455.1). Lineage (NCBI taxonomy): Eukaryota > Metazoa > Chordata > Mammalia > Carnivora > Phocidae > Halichoerus > Halichoerus grypus. Next base: position 58,276,528 of record NC_135715.1, on the reverse strand, counting down.
TTTATTAGCACACGTTCACATTTAAAGAGGGTTTTTTTTTATGAAATGCAAATTTGAGTTTAAATTCTTAAAATGCAATGGGCCGCTGACGTGCTACACATTCTCTTTATAAGCAAGCTTTCACAATGGCTTCCAAATAATCTGACGCCAATATTCTGATTTTAGTGGTAAAAAGAAAAACCTAGTAAAATAAAGGCGCTCGAAAGGAATAGTCTATGGAATATAAAATCAGCCCATCTCCAAATAGAGTCTAATCTTATAACTACATGGCCACAATTTAAAAATATTTTTACTGCCATAGATTTGGCATCTATTGAAAAAATACACACGGCATGACTTTAGATTAATACAATGCTTTCTATGTTTTAAAATAAAAGAATGTTCAAAAACAGTCAGCAAATCTTACCACTCATTTTGTTTTTACAGTAGCAGCAGAGAACAAAATCCAACAAGGAAACAGCGTAGTACACGTTAACAGCTTTAATTGGAGAACGGTTCCGTTTTTTTTTTTTTTTTTGCAAAGCAGTGAGAGGAAAAGATCCTTTGACCGAGTCACGTGATGCTTATCACGTGACGTGCAGTGACCCGCGGAAAGGGAAGGGGGAAGCAAGCAAACATTCCCCGCTGCCAGGCTGCCAGCGTTTGGGATATAGTAAATGATTAAATGGTTTCTACTGCTGCTGCCTTGAATTTTGCGATCTTTCAGACTTCCTCGTGAACTAACCCAAAAGCTCATCAAAATACACGCACAGAAATACATATTTGATGTAAAACTGTATTTTTGTTTTCATTTTCCCTCCTATATAACGATAGGCATTATCTTCTAATTCAGTTTTTGCAGCCTGCTACTTCATTTATAAAGTTTAAGATATATATAACATTTATTAATTTAGAGGATTCGCTTGATGGATGGCATTCTTGCTCATGTCCATAAAATCTTAAAAGACATGCCATAGTGCAGGATCAGAGCACTCTACCCAAGCTCCCCCGGAGATCAGGAAAGAGACCAAAGATGTTACAAGTGAGGGGAAGAAGACTGTAAGAACTTTTGAAGCTCTTTTCATTACTTTATGGTGCTATGTAAGCTAAGGAAATTTATTAATAGCTAATACAAATGTATAGGTAATGATAATGATTGTGATATATTTACAAGTTGCACAGTGGAAAAAAATAAATTTTGGCACCAAAAGATTTTTTAATAAAAGCTTCAATATTTTTTAGCAAGGCAATTTACTGCTCTTCTTTGAGGCTGTTTCCTTCTTTTTTTTTTTTTTTTTTAAAGATTTTATTTATTTGACAGAGAAAGCACAAGCAGAGGAAGAGAGAGAGAAGCAGGTTCCCTGCTGAGCAAGGAGCCCGATGTGGGACTCGATCCCAGGACTCTGGGATCATGACCCAGGCGGAAGGCAGCCACTTAACTGACTGAGCCACTCAGGCATCCCTGAGGCTGTTTCCTTATGTAAAAAGGTTAAAATAGGCAACGTCACAGCATTGTTGTGAGAATCAGATTAGATATATTTAAAGTACTGAGTATACTGGTTGGCACACTCAATAAATGATAGCTATTATTATAAATAGAAGTGTGATTGCTCTGTTTCCAAAAATAATAATTATATATCACAGAGTATGTCCCAGGCACCATTCGGAGTGATTTTCATGTGTTAACTCAGTCCTCACAATAACTGAGTAGGCATCATTTAGAGGTAGGGAAACTGAAGAAGAATGCATGCAGTTAAGTAACTTGCCAACGGCACACAATGAGGCAAAGCCAGGATTATCTAATGATAAGGCTATAGTTTAAAAAAAAATATGTAAACCATATTCAAAGCCCCACTCTCCCAGGAATATGGAAAAGAACTAGCAAGAGAGATAACCTGGAGCAGCAGGTTTCAATAAATACACGTCAGACACCCCAGAGGAGATAATGATGTGGGAAACAAAGGCAGAAGAAAAATTATTAAATTTCCTTACTACCTAGAGCCCACTGACAAGTCCTTGAAACAGGCATAGTGACATTCCTCTAGGGACTCAACTGCCTTGATGTTAATACTTTGCTAAGAGCAAAAGGCAATTCTAATCTGACCCCCCTCATCCTGTAAGTCTACTTTAATGTATAAGAATTCCTTTGGAAACTTCCTTTATCTCTAAACCCTCCAAGATACGTGTTGGCAATCATCTCCCAAGCATGTGGCCCACTGATATACACCTGAAGAGTCTCATGACTAAGGTTTTATTAGACAGTAATAAATGACCTTTTCCCAACAATAGCTAGCCCTCTCAAGGTCCTGGACACCTTGCTTCCAAAATTCCTTAGAGACTTACACTATCCCTAACCCCCTCCCAACTTGAAAGTATATAATGGGCCACTCCTCATGACCCCACTGCAGCTCTTTCTGCCCATGGGTCCTGTCCCCATGCTTTAATAAAATCACCTTTTTGCACCAAAGACGTCTCAAGAATTCTTTCTTGGCCGTGGGCTTCGAACCCTAATAACCTCTTTCCTACATCAGTAAGACACTAAAGGACCATTCTCAAAAGTGGCAAAGGGTAATTGTTAATTTCAAAGTTCCTACAGAAAGGCAAGGCTCCTGAAGAACAAGGCCTGAGAGTAAAGTGTGTCCTGGTCACAATAGAATCTGCTTGTAAATGCTGAACTCAGCCTCTCAGCAAATCTAACCATGCCTCTGATCTTCAGTCCTTAAACAAAAAGCAAGCCCCGGCAGCCCGCTTCTTCATTTTCGCTCATGTTCTCACACAGCTATGTTTCCATTTCTTAACTCTTTCTTTAATTTGATGATTGCCTTCTCAATTCTGTCCACTGTGCTCACTAGAACCTTTTCCCTTATTATAAATAAATTCCCTTATATCCTCAACCTTTTCACAGAAGACCTGTTGATATATCTCCTTTAAATGAAATCTGGCTCCCCCCAGGATAATTCTTCTAGCAGCCCCTGGGAGCAGAGGATTCCCATTCTCTCCTGAGGCAGTTTCCAGATACCCCAAGGCTGCTTCCCATTACCACTGCTGTTCCTGTATCACACTCAAGTTTCTTTTTCCTTGAGATCATGTCATATGAGTAGATCACCCTCTACCCCTTTTCATTGCTGCCATGCTCAGTTCTCATTTATTGAGAACTATGGCACCATGTTCACAGTTTTTTCCCCTCTATCCCACTCTTGTCCATAAGCACAATGACTTCAATGTTCAAAAAATTTAGCCTCAAACTTTCTTGAACTCTTCCATTCTGTTTTTAGTAACCCATGTTCAAAGACACATCCTGGAACTCACTTAGAATTCCACTATCTTCACCTTTGAAATCTCAGACTTTCATGTTTCAGTCTCTGGCCACCACATCTATCTTTCATCTCTTCCATTTCTCTTTCTTCTATAACATGTTTTTTCTCATAATGATTTCCCTTTCCTCTTGATTGAACACTGCCTTCATTGCCTGATTTCCTTTCCCATGGAAGTCTTCCTTTTACATCCCCTCCCCACAAAGTCCCCAATTTTAACCAGATAATTAACTTCTCTTAGATCTGAACTGTAGAAATCAAATGGTACTCAGACTGTCATGTTTGTAAATTTAGTTATCTCCAATCTCCAACCTCCAACCTCAGCCATCAGCATTGCTCAGGAATCCTTTCAGAAATTTATTCCTGGTTAATAGCCCATCCTGTTTTCTTGAGTGATTATCAGAGATCTCCACCACCCTTTAAAGACTTCCCCCAACCTGACCTCGATCACATATGTCTGCATGACTTTGAACTATTTCAGTATTTTTTTTTTTTAATTTTATTTATTTGACAGAGAGAGACAGCGAGAGAGGGAACACAAGCAGGGGGAGTGGGAGAGGGAGAAGCAGGCTTCCCGCTGAGCAGGGAGCCCGATGAGGGGCTCGATCCCAGGACCCTGGGATCATGACCTGAGCCGAAGGCAGACGCTTAACAACTGAGCCACCCGGGCGCCCCATTGAACTATTTCAATATTATTTGCAAACTTTTCTCACCTCTTTCTTCTATCTTCAGAAGAATCACTGTCCCTTCACTAAGTCAAAGCTATCTTGTTGCTTCTATTCTTGATCTGATTTCCATTTCGTCTTCCACTAGCTCTTTGCTCTACTGGTTATTTCTGTCCCATTCTCTATTTTCAACTCTTCTAACAAGATTTAGCTCTCCACCCTCATTATCCTCACAGTTGCCGTAGAGTTCTAATGCCCAGGATTAGTGACGTGGTCCACACTTTCAAGAATTCTTCAGTTATAATAAGGACAATGTAAAATAGACATATTTCATGTTTCCTAAAGACCTTGTTAATTCAACAATGTGCATCAAACAATTCTCCCAGAGGAATAAACAAAGAGAAAGGATGCATCAAGAGCGTTACAATTACAGGAATGCATTATGCAGTAAAGAGCATATTCTTCATTTTCCCTTTCTTACCTGATTATATGAGAATTCTAGCAAACTTAAAATGCACCTGCTTTTTATTTTCACAATACTGTCTCAAACATTTTGCAGAGGGTTCTCTTAAATCAATAGCCTGACATGTCACAGCAATTGTTTGGATTTCCTGGTAACATTTTAACAGATTAACTATTAGCATTCTTGAACTACTGATTTTCAGGTAGATTTGTAAATACAAGCGCTAGGTGACACTTGGGTGACATTGTTTATATGCACTTATTGGGTACCAGGCACTGGTGTAAGTGCTTTACAGGTATTAGCTCATTTAATCTGCATAATATCCCTCTGAAGTGGGATATTATTTCCATTTTCTAGGTAAGAAAACTAAGATACAAAGAGATTAAGTAACTTTCAAGGTCTCACAGCTAGTAAGCTGTCAAAAGAATTGGGTGGTCTAGCTTTGAAATCTGTGTTCTTCACTTCACCACTACATTATGCTGCCTCTCTTGTTTAGGATATAACAAATATTACAAATTGTATTAAAACGAATGAGAAAACTGCAGCATAATAATACCAAAATTCACTTGAAGATAAACTACAAATAGAAAAGCACCAAACATTTGGATGGAAGACCCCATACAATACACCTCAAATATCTGCTAGTTACATAAAATGATAACAAAGCAAAATGCACCTAAATGTATCTCACTGAAACTCTTGTGAAGACTCTCAAAGTTTTTAGTAAGTGAGGGATATCACATGGAAAACAGTGAGTTACTTAATACCTAAACCTGTTCCAAAAGTAACTTGAGGAGATTTAAGAGATACACACAGCAACAAAAAAAGCTTAAAAAACCCCCTCAAAATAACGTAACAAAACAAAACCCAAAACAAAATAGTTGACAAACTGAAGAAAAGGGAAAATTAATATAGAAAATATAAATAAGGAATAAGGCTGGTCTTAAGCCCTCCAGTTGGGCCATAAAACCTCTCTGGTTTGTATGAACTGAAATAAGATTAAAATTAAGACATCAAGGACCACACTGTCAAGCTAGTCCTTGTCTTCTGTAGATCAAGTGTCTCAAATTGCCATAGAGCATAGCCCCAATTATTTGGCTTGAAAAAAACTAAAGCAGGTATAACCCAATGCTGACTTCTGTCATATATAAAATTCAGTAATGCATCAATAAATGTCTAACTTTAAGCAATATACCCTCAAAAACAGTTGCAAAATAAACAGCTAACATAGTAAGACAGCTGAATCAGCTGACTTGCAGAAAGGGATTGTCAGCTATGAGGCAAATTAAAGTTGGAAGAGTTGACTTTCATTTCATAAACTTCTTTCTGGCAATAAATAAACAAGAACAGTGTTTATTAAGGCTGCTCTTAGACTGTAATCAGTCTGGGTCATTTGCATATTAGAAAATTTAAGAAGCAGACTCATTCAGCTCAGTGGTTTCAAATCATTAAGACATGAATTTAAGAGTGGGGATGTGAAATATATCTCATTCTACTCCTCTACAAATATATATCCAATTCTTCAAAAGACTATGACTGTGATCCTGACTCTTGCGGCAGTATTAGGGGTACAGGTTCTGGATTAACATCTAAATAACATGTGTTAAGCTCATGCGGCTTAGACTGTAACTGATGCATGTCCATGTAGTCAAGGGACCTAGGAAAGGTCAATGACATCTGCAACTAATCAAGTTCTTTATGGGAAGACTCCCTTGCTGGGGAGTAACTGACAATGACATATACAAATAATCTCAGGAAGATAAGGGGACCAAAGAATTAGAACCTATAACTTTGTGGGCACAAGTCAAACTTTGTTTCTTTTAAATCTCTCTGATTTGCTTGCCCACATTTTTCCTCTTTCCCTTTTAGGGGCCTTAGTCACCTTGCAGATCTGGCCACATAGCATTTTCTTTTTCTATAATTTCCCTCTTTAGAATATTAAACTAAGGTATCAATTTAATAAAAGTTTTACTTCACATGGCTCATGCCAATACAAAGCAAATGTGAGGATCATCCTAAAACCAGGTATGTTTTTGGATTGACTGGGGTTGAGAGCAGCTGGATGAAGAGGCTAGATATTAGCTAGAGATTGGTCAACAGAACAGAGATATCTGTGTTCTGATGCAGTATTTCCCAAGTGTTTTGATTTATGTGCCAGTAAAATTTTAAACAAATTCTGGGGACTCATTAAGGTAATGAGCTTTTTATAAGGCTACATTATGACATTAAAGGGAAAGAAGGAAGAAATTAAGAACAGAAGGAAGTCTAATATATTATCGCATCATTCATAAAGAGTATTTTAACCTCAAAACAGAAGGGACTTCAGAGTTTAAAAAAAAGTCTTTAAATTAAATAAATTTAGCCTAATGAAAAACCGCTACATTATCCTAATTTTTCCCATTTCTTAGACTGGTGAAGTGTCCCTAAATCTACAGACAAGGATTTGGGAATAACTCTTAGTAGTAAGAGAAATAAGGATTTGTTTTTGAGGCTGGTTAAGCTCTGGTGATGCAAGAGAGAGAAAATAGAGTAGAGGCAGGATAACCATATTATCTAATCATCCAATCTAGAACACGCCTAAAAGTGAAAGAACAGCCTAAAAATCATTAGAATTATGTAATTTGGAATAATTCTTTATTGATTGACAAATTGCTTTTATTACACTGAAGGACATGAAAAGTTCTATTAAAAATGTTAAAAAATAAAATGCTTTATTAAAAAACATATGCAAGTATATTAAAGAATATTTTATGGACTACTTTATATTGAGTATTTGGATATTAAAGTAGTGTTAATGGAACAATTATTCTTAGTACACATCCATGTATTTTAGTCAATCTGTTAGCTGTATCCGTCTCTTAATTCCGTATCTCTGGTGTATGACTGAAAATTTTTTTTCAATATAGTCTCATTTTTAATTTTTTCATAAAACTGCCTGCAACCGTTATATTTTATGGTTAATAACTTTGAAACTATTGATACCTTCAATTGACTCTTTTCTGTAATATTTTAACACTACAATATTTATATTCAGAGAATACTATGATTCTTAGGTGCCATCTGGTAAGCTGGGAGCCAATTCTGCTAAGTAGAGGATATTTTTAATACTATTTTTTTTTTCTTATTGAAATGTGTAAATATTTCACTCCAAATATTTTCACTGGAACTATAATACCTTCAAAATTCTAACAAACAAAACTCACTGAATTGTCTCTATGCTTTTTTTGAATATTTTACCAAATTTAGATTTTTAAAAAAGATTTTATTTATTTATTTGACAGAGAGAGACACAGCGAGAGAGGGAACACAAGCAGGGGGAGTGGGAGAGGGAGAAGCAGGCTTCCCGTGGAGCAGGGAGCCCGATGCGGGGCTCAATCCCAGGATCCTGGGATCATGACCTGAGCCTAAGGCAGACGCTTAGCAACTAAGCCACCCAGGCACCCCTAGATTTTTTTTTTAGTTCACTGTTGCCAAAAGGGTTTATTGCAAAATAAAAAAAAGCACTACCAATATTAAGCAGTTATAGATTTATACAATAAATGACAAAACCATTCAGATCTTTTTTCCCCATATATTCTGTGGCAGCGATATTTAGATTTTATTTCCTGCATGTATTTTACATTCATCTAACCTGTATGCTTCCCACTGGTCACCTCCAACCAGTGGCCTCGTAATGCCAAGTGGCCAGCAGGGGCAGCAGCATCACATACTTCTTCAGTAGCCACCACCACCAGGAGACTGGAAGGTGTTAGCAGACCCTAGCCCTCTATATCTAAGAACACTTTATTTTACTTCTAACTACCTTAACTGCTATCCTTGGACTTGCTTCTGGTAAGGGTCAGAAAAAAGAAGCCATTTACTCTGGTTGCCTTTAAGATTTAATATTTTGGTTAGTGTAATAAGATTTAATCACAGGTTAAAGTGAAAACAAGAGATGGATATACTGCTTACTAGAGGAAATCATGGCAGAAGCTGGAAATACAAAATGGCAGACAGTCGACTAGATGTATCACAGCTTATATTAATGGAACCACTAATTATACTCTGTTAAACAATGAAAAGTCTGGAACAAATGTTAAACTGGTTACACAAATGTAAAACTGGGACTGTCCTAGACAAACTGGGACCAATAAAGTCACCCTATTAATAGTAGATGCCTATTTGATAAGTCTACAAAACACCTGGTAACATTTGTTCACTTGAGGCAGGCAATTAGCACAGGACTTGAGTCTAGAAATTTAACAAGTTGGTGATCATAATTTGGGAACAGAATGAGGCAGAGAGCTACAGAAGAAAGAGAAAAGATCAAGGTCATTATTCACCGCTTAGATGTTTAAGGGCTTTTTCCATGAAAATATATTATTCTTTTTTAAGGTTGGATAAAGTAGACTGCTTAAATTAGGGGCCTAAGTAGGATTCAGAATTATGGGTAATTTCATTTATCTGTGTACAGCTAATTGAAAATTTCTATAATTAGATTTGCTAAGCATTTAGATTAGTGATAAGCACACCAAGTAGAAAGAGTTTGAAGAATGACGTATCATGGTTAGAGTTTATCTTTAGCACTAAACTGAACTGTATACAGATAAAAAACTTGCAGTAGATGTATTTATCAAGTACCTATTTCTAAAGAAGTTATTTTCAGTGTTCTTGTTTAGAAAGCTACAAAGGCTGTGACATTAATGTACATAGATGCAGCAGGCTGTGAACACTATTTTTAGTATCAGTCTAATGTGAACAATGATGAATCATTCTTTGTTATTCTAGTAGGAAATAGTGCTTGCGTTTTACTGCAGCACATTAGATTAACTATCTCTCAATAACTGCACACCCACATGCTGACATCACACTGGCAGTGATATGGATCAATGACGCAAATCCTGTCAGGATCAAACATTAAGGCCACAGCGGTTGAAAAAAAAAAAATGCCCACATGACAGAGCAGACCAGTCATCCAACATGCACAGACTGCATTAAATCAGAATTGCTGATGTTAAAAAGGGTTGTGATAGGTTCTTTTCACATAATTGCTAAGCTTTTTAATTTTAATTATAGATTTCCCACATCATCGATTCTATATTTAAGTTTCCTCACAGCTTCTGTAATTTAAGGTCTGGACCTTTTAAAACACGTCTTAAGGTTCTACCAGCCACATGAGTTATCTGGAAAATGGCCTCTGTAGCCAATCTTTAGACCGATCTTCTGCAGAATATGCCACCATTTATTAAGCTTTTTATATAACATGTTGTGCCTGACAAATAACATTTACATTTAGATTTGGAGCTACAAAGAACTACTACATTCTGTGGCCTCACAATTTACTGCTACCTCAGAGTCTCTTTTACACTGTCATCTTCTTTGGGCTTTCACTATTTTTAGTTTTACTGACATCAAAATAATTGATTTTTTTGAATAGATTTTTTTTTTTTTACAGACGGATTGGAAAAGATGGTTTATTAGAGTAACTATATATGAGGTTTCAAAATATCTTCTCCCTGCATTAGCCCACCTTGAATTAGAGATCTCCTGTCCCCTAACAGGAACAGAACTTATCTCTGGAGGCTTGCCACAGAATGTTCACATCCTCCTGTACGGTCTTCTGGGAAGAAATTAAGCCTCTACGCTTAAACACTAACATTCTTTCTTTTCAAAGACTATCGCTTTCCAGGAGAACTGGAAAGCTGAAGGGAGATGAGAGCTGGAGGTAAGTTTAATAACCTTTTGTTCTATCATCATTAATCTGACATAATCAGACTAACTTGAAAACATGCCAAGGATCCTTTCCCATGCTCTCGGGCACTTGCTTTCATGTTGTTTCCTATGAGAAGTTGGTTTTGTTTTGTTTTTTTTTTTTTAAAAGAAAAGCACAGGTTCTCCCTTATTCTTAGGTTGGTTTGTTTTTTAGAAACTATTAATCATCTGAAAGAAATATTTGAAGACATAAAAATTACTGAAATAGTTGTCTTTGTGATTCTTTTTTGGAGGGTAATCTTTAAATCTAGATTTTTCATAGCAGAAGCCAAATGCTGTTTCATAACTGAAGACACTGCTGTGCTTTTTCACTATACATCAACTTTCATCAGGAGAAGACCTGGACTATAAGGTCTTATTTTTCTGTCATGATTTATATAATTTTGATCATTTGCTGTTGGCCACTATTTTACCCTACTCATTCCAACCTTCTCAGGGCAAGTCCCCACCAGATAACATGATCTTAAATGGGAAAAAGGAGATTAAAAACTCACTGTGTTGATGGCTTGCTAAAGACTATGAAGAGAGGATAAAACACCCACAAGAGCAAAGACAGAAATAGAGGCCTCATGTCCCTTTCATTCTCTTCAGATTCAAGCATTACCAGACTGGGAAGTAAAGAGTCTTACTTATGTAGATCATTTATGATGAGGTTAAGCCGAGAAAGGTAGGAGACGGGGCTTTTCCCAGGCTCTTAGCTTGTGGTCATAAAACATTTTGGAGATATTTAGATTGCAGGTTTGGGACCTTCCTTTTCAACCTTGTCTCTCAACTGTACAGTTTCTCCCCCAAAGCAACCATTCTTTGCTTCTTATAAATCCTTTCGGAGATAGTCTATGCATATGAAAGCAACTATATGTATATTCTTTTAAAAATACAAATGATAGGGGTACCTGGGTGGCTCAGTTGGTTAAACATCTGCCTTCGGCTTAGGTCATGATCTCAGGGTCCTGGGATCAAGCCCAGCATCAGGCTTCTTGCTCAGCGGGGAGTATGCTTCTCCCTCTCCCCTTGCCACTTCCCCCTGCTCATGCGCCCTCTCTCTCTCTCAAATAAATGAAATCTTTATTTAAAAAATACAAATGATAGTATACTATATACACTGTTCTGCACCTTAATAATATAGCTTAGAGATCTTTCCATATTGGTACACATGTAGGGCTGCTTCACTTCTTAATAGCTGCATCGTATTTCACTGTAACAACGTACCATAATTTATTGAACTATTCCCCTATTGATAGGCATTCAAGTTATTTTCAACCTTTTACTATTACAAACAATGCTGAGTATCTTTGTATAAACATCATTTCATAAATGTGTTAGTATTATCTGTAGTATAAATTATTAGAAGTGGAACTGCCGTATCAGAGAATTTACATTTTCGACATTACCAAATCTGAGTTTGTACTAATATATGTTGTCCTCAACACATCCTTATCAGTAGTTATCAAACTTTTGATATTTGCCAATCTGAAAGGTGAAAACAGCGTCTCAATATAGTTTAGTTTGCATTTTCTTATGAGTTAGGTTGAATATCCATATTAAACATTTTTTTTTTTTTTTTAAGATTTTATTTATTTATTTGACAGAGAGACAGAGAGAAAGCACAAGTAGGCAGAGCGGCAGGCAGACAGAGAGGGAGAAGCAGGCTCTCCCCTGAGCAGGGAGCCAGACGTGGGGCTCGATCCCAGGACGCTGGGATCATGACCTGAGCCGAAGGCAGTGGCTTAATCAACTGAGCCACCCAGGCGCCCCAACCATATTAAACATTTAAGAAGACCATTTATTTTTCCTTTTCTGACATCTGGGACTACCATCAGCCCACTGATTCTCAGGCCTTTGGTTTGAACTGAGTTTTACCACCAACTTTTCTGGTTCTCTAGCTTGCAGAAGGCAGATCATGAAAAGTTCTTGGCCTTCATAAACATGTAAGCTAACTGCTATAAGAAATCTCTCCTTATATATCCTATGTATATCTTCCTCCAAATGATCTACAGATCCTAGTCTCTTCTCACCCCCTACATTGAGCCCTCATATCTCATCATCATTACTATTCTTTTTGGTTACTTCCCTGCTTAAAATCCTCAGTGGCTCCCTGTTCCTTTCAGGATAAAACCTAAAAAAATTTTTTTAAAGATTGATTGATTGATTGATTGATTTGTCAGAGAGAGAGAGAGAGAGCACAAGCAAGGGGAGTGGCAGGCAGAGGCAGAAGGAGAAACAGGCTCCCCGCTGAGCAAGGTGCCCGATATGGGACTTGATCCCAGGACCCTGGGATTATGATCTGAGCCGAAGGCAGACGCTTAACTGACTGAGCCACCCAGGCATCCCAAAATCTAAAATTTTTGGCATGACATATGAAGGTATTTGTAACAAAGCCTATGTTTCCATTTTTAGTCTCATTTCCAGACACCCCTGTATGTATAATGTTCTCTAATCTCTCTTTCTCATCATACCTTTTTGGTCTCCTCTAATGTCTGTGCACTATGCCTTTGCACAGGTGATTCCTTCTGTCTCTAAGATATTTCTCTATTTTTTTCCTCATGGCTAAATTTTCTATTTCTTTTTTTTTTTAAAGATTTTATTTATTTATTTGATAGAGACACAGCGAGAGAGGGAACACAATCAGGGGGAGTGGGAGAGAGAGAAGCAGGCTTCCCGCTGAGCGGGGAGCCCGATGTGGGGCTCGATCCCAGGACCCTGGGACCATGACCTGAGCCAAAGGCAGACGCTTAACAACTGAGCCACCCAGGCGCCCCGCTAAATTTTCTATTTCTTTATGCATCAACTTTTCCTGGAAGCACTCAACGACTATTCCAAGCTGTGTTAGGTATTCCTTCTCTGGCCTCCCACATATATTTGGGCATACCTAATTCCATCATAGTACATATTTTGCTCTGTTTTAACTGTGGATTACTTGCCCGTTTCCCTTAGTCAGCTGTGAGGCAGGGTCTAAGTTTCTCAAATGGCTGTCAAGAATTGAGTTGTCCTTCAGGACAGCAAAAGAGATTTAGGGCAAATTCTCTTTCCAGGAAAAGAACATGCATTTAGTTATTCTCTTTTGTGTTCTGGCAAGTGACTAGGTATGGGAGACTGAGTACAAAAGGGTAAGGAATTCCAATATACTAAGATGCTTAAAAATGTGACAATATCGAAATGATGATCTTTCATTGTAATGATGAAGGGATTTTCCAAAAATGGTAAGAGATTATATGATAAAATGAAGCAGGAGGGGATGATGAATACAGAGAACTTTGTTGATCCATAGAGAATAAAAACAGGATTTGATTAAAATTTAATCTCTAAAAGTCAATCAACATTTTCAAATGTTAGTGTACAGGTTTTGGGATCAGAATTCTATATTTAAATTATGACTGGCAAACCTCTGGATCCTTAGAGCAATTAATACTTACCTGCAAGAAAATCATCTACCACCACCATTATTATGTTACTGCATGACTCTTATGGTTAATGGCGACATGTCTGGATGTGCCTTCATATAATACCACAGTCACAGTCAGGGCACAAGCCAAACTTCTGTAGACATAGGAAGGGGCTTTCTAAGAAATGAAATTGTATTGATTGCAATAACAGAGGAAATGAGAATTGTGAGGATGAGTCCTAGATAAGCTGGAAGAGAGAATGATTTTTCCATCTCTCTGTATCTAGGGAAATAGTAAAAATTACATTCAACATGTTGTCATATAAGAAAAGGATGTTTTTGTTTCCTGGGTTACTCTCTGCAGATGGTACAAGGGTTATGTAAATTCATGGTAGTCTCTATAACTTTATATATAAATGTTCTCTGAACATCCTAGCCTCGCCTTATCTCAGCTGTGTTTTGGGCAAAAATTAGAAAGGTTTATGCCTTTGTTAGAATGCTTAATTAACACTTCTCTTGAGTCCAAAATTGTGGTTGTAGCTACTACAAGGTTAAACTAAGGTAAATCTCTGTATTTGTAATTCAGTTGCCCTTCTCACCAGGATATCTTTCTACTGAAGCTAACTTAGTCTGGTTTTTATTTAATAAGGAAGGGCATCTTTCTAAGACATTCTTTCATAGGGTTAGGAAAATGTATGCAGAACACAAAGCAGGTCTGCAGTAATACTGGTTTCTTTCCCTAGCAGCCCTTCACAGAATGGTTTGGCTAAATAGAGAGGATCCAAACAAATATATCTTCCTCCATAAATACAGTCTGGCTTATACTGATACATTTTTGGGGTCGACAAAATCCTCAACATCTAAAGTTTTTTTTGCCCTAGGTTTCTTATATGTCCTTCTGAATGTCAGTATTCTTTAAGTCAGCTCCATATTATATCAAATTTATACATTTCTTCTACCCCCTTAACTTTCAAAAATTGTCAGACTATTATGTACTTACAAGCTTGGTAGTCCTATGTTTTAGTTTTTACTAATTAAAACATCCACTTATCTGCACCAATATACATTATATGGTTCACCATTTTCCTTAATGAGCATAAGGCCTCAGCTCTAAAGAAAATAATCTATAAATTTTTAAAAATGAAAATTGGACTAAATAATTTAAAAGAGGCCAAAACATCACTTATATGATTATTTAAGCAATTAATATTATAATCAATATTATAATTGATAATTTTGATAGTCAAAATTACCAAATTATATAGAATATATAAGGAAGAAAAACTCCTGTAATCCTACCATACAGGGAGACAGGCACTTGAAGGAAATGTGCCAAAAATTTTTTTGATGCATATGTATTCATTAAAAGTAATATTTTTCCTAATTACAAAAAAAGCTAATTCTGTTCATATCCTTAATGTATAATCAAATAAATGGCCTTCAAGATTCAAGTCTTAATTAAATAAAGCCACTAATTAAGAAGAATTTTTAATGTTCCACTTGGGGAGGTAAAAAGTAATGAATGGAATGCATCCTTTGAGTGTCCTAACCCCCAGGACTGATTTGGGTGCTCCTGTTATGAGCTTCCGTAACACCCTTCCTGTTCTTTTCCATCACAGCACTTCTCTCATTATACTGAATTCCTTAACTGTTCGTCTTCCCTAGGAGACTGTAAACTTTGCGAGGGGCGGGGATAAGGTCTATCTTACTCATCACTAAATATTCAGTTTTGCAATAGTGACTGTACATACTAAATTCACAGTAATTTGCTAAATAAAAGAATGAGTTTAAAAAGAACCTCCAAACTATAATCTAGGGTAAGCAATTTATCAACTCAATTTTCTAAATAATCCACACTCCAGTACAATCAGTATTAATGTTTATAATGATTCTGAATTGTTTTCTGTATCTGTTTACCAAGGTTAAATGTGTAAACATTTTCAGTAAAATGACTTGGAAAAAAGCTTTCTGCTTTTCAGTCAATCAGAAAGGTATTTTTAAAGAACACCCTGTGCTAGGTTCAAGTTTAAAACACACTTTTATGCCTACAGTTATTCACTCTAATATCATGTTCAGCAAAAATATATTAAAGCCAATTGATAAAGATTTCTTCTCCAAAAGATGAGAAGATAGATATGTGTGTACATGCTCCTGTGTGATTTTTCTAAGAGGAAACAACGAGAACAAAGATATGAAGGGGGTATTGGCAAGAAATATGTAGAGACTAAGGTATCTATGAATCCTGGAATATTTGGAGTGGGCGATTTCTGTATGTAAAGCTGGAAGTAAAGGTTGGAACCAGGGATGGAGTGCCTAGAAATTTAGGCTAAGGGTTCTATACTACAGAAAATGGGAGAAGGCAAGGTTTTCTGGTTTTTAGCATAGTAATGAAAAAAAGGCCAGTTGTAGAAATAAACATGCAAAAGTGACACAGACCTTTCTGTAAATAAATTTGGGTCCTAATCAATGTGGGACTAATGTTCTTAAAAGACCATAAAACTACTCAGTTAGGTGTAATACATGCCTAAATGGATTTTCATGACCATTTTTTAATTTTATTTTAAGGATTATTTATTTATTTATTTGACAGAGAGAGGCACAGTGAGACAGGGAACACAAGCAGGGGGAGTGGGAGAGGGAGAAGCAGGCTTCCCGCTGAGCAAGGGAGCCCGATGTGGGGCTCTATCCCAGGACCCTGGGATCATGACCTAAGCCGAAGGCAGACGTTTAACTGACTGAGCCACCCAGGCACCCCTTTCATGACAATTTTTAATCAAATCTGGTTAGGAAGCTCGGTTCTCTAACGTGGCTACAATTTCCCCAGTTCACACGTCTAGTTAGGCAGATTTTATCAAATCACATTATCTCCATCTCACTTAAGAGGTAACTGCTTCATATAGCTAGTTCTCAACTTATTAGCAAGTGAACTGTCAAGATAGATATTTCAAATCCAGAATGTACTAATTGCTCTCAACTTCTGAATGGTTGTAAGGTTCTGCTATAAATAGTCACCAATAAAAACTGATATGGCCTAAAATGTAGTTACAATACTGTGCACATGCAATGACAAGAAAAGTGGAATGACCTTTTACTATTAATTACTATAAAATATATTTGAATGGGGATGCCTGGGTGGCTCAGTCGGTTAAGCGTCTGCCTTCGGCTCAGGTCATGATCCCAGGGTCCTGGGATCGAGTCCCACATCGGGCTCCCTGCTCTGCGGGGAGCCTGCTTCTCCCTCTGCCTCTGCCCCTCTCTCTGTCTCTCATGAATAAATAAAATCTTAAAAAATATATATATTTGAATATATCAAACATTTAAAAATACCTAATGTAATTTAATCCCATATATACACACACACACACACACACACACACACACACACACACACATATGTATATATATATCTGACATGGCTTCCTTTGGGCCAAAATCTTGTGAAAAAGTTCAAAAATCTAATCTTGTTGAGGGACAAAGAATAAGAATAGAGAGACATCAGTCCCAAAGGGACAGGTGAAATGTTGCTGAGCAAAGGTAAATAAATGTTTTTTGAGTAAAAAGAAAGAAGGGAGGTAGAAGTTTCTTATATACAGCCTTGTTTTATTTATTTAAAATGTTATTTTTAGGGCGCCTGGGTGGCTCAGTTGGTTAAGCAACTGCCTTCGGCTCAGGTCATGATCCTGGAGTCCCGGGATAGAGTCCCGCATCGGACTCCCTGCTCGGCGGGGAGTCTGCTTCTCCCTCTCCCGCTCCCCCCTCTTGTGCTCTCTCTCTCAAATAAATAAATAAAATCTTTTAAAAAAAAAAATGTTATTTTTAATAGGAAGTACATTTACAAGATTCAAAAAATGAAAAATCTAAAAAAGTATAGAGAGGAAACTTTCATTCCATCCTTGTTCCCCATTTCATGCACTACCACCCCTTAAATAAACATTATAATTACTTTTGGAAGATCCTTCAAGATTTATTATTATTTTTTGTACTCTGTGACATTTATTCATTACCTTCCAGTATTGTTTTCAAATAAGCTATGGCCAATGAGAATGTGATCTGTACAATCTCCAGGGTGTGTCTTTAAAGAAAGAGGGTATACCTCAAGTCTCTCCTCTTCCCCTTCTCCACTTTGTCTGGGACGTAGACATGGTGGTGAGCCATTTTGATTCATGCAGATGAGCACAATATCCTAGGGATGGCAGACCAAGAAAGAAGTAACTTGGGTCCCTGTATTACCTTTGGGGCAGAGAACTCCATAAAAGCATGAACTGCCTACCTGTGAACTATAATTCATGGGAGAAAAAAAGTTCATATTATTTTCCTTAGTTTTCAACTGCTGTGAAACATTAGCACAAATTTAGTGGTTTTAAAAAACACCCATTTATTAGTTCACAGTCCTATAGTTCAGAAATCTGGGCATAGTGTGACTGGGTTCTCTGCTTAGGATTCACAAAGTAAAAATCAAAATGTTGGCTAGGGTGTGTTCTCATCTGGAGGTTGGAGTCGTCTTCCAAACTCATGTAGTTGTGGCAGAATTAGATTCTTATGGCTGTAGGACTAAGACCCTCATTTCATTGCTGGCTGCCAGCTGGAAGCCACTCTCAGGTTGAGGCCACCCACATTCCTTGCTACATGGCCCTTTCCCAAATCTCTTACTTCTAGAAGAGCCCAGTCCCTTTTTAAGGGCTCATCTGATTAGGTGAGGTTCAGCCCAGATCATCTCTCTTTTCTTGAAAGTCAACTGCACTGTATAATATAACCTAATTATGGAAGTAAAATTCATCATATTCATGGTCCCAGGGATTACATTTGGTGTGTACAACAGGGGGCACTGACCTTAAGGGCCATCTTAGAATTCTGCCTACCATATCATTTAAACTCTGCCTTCAGGTATCTTCTACACTTTTTTTCTTTTTTGTAAAAATGAAAATAAATTTTTAATATTTATTTTTTGAGATTTGTGGCTAAAATATAGATAAATTTTTTCATTGTTCTGTATTTCTGTTTTTTTTTTAAATTTTTAAAAATTTTATTTTATTATGTTATGTTAGTCACCATACATTACATCATTAGTTTTTGATGTAGTGTTCCATGATTCATTGTTTGCGTACAACACCCAGTGCTCCATGCAATACGTGCCCTCCTTAATACCCATCACCGGGCTAACCCATCCCCTTACCCCCTCCCCTCTAAAACTCTCAGTTTGTTTCTTAGAGTCCATAGTCTCTCATGGTTCGTCTCCCCCTCCGACTCCCCCCCTTCATTTTTCCCTTCCTACTATCTTCCTTTTTTTTTTTTTTTTTTAAACATATAAATGTATTGTTTCAGAGGTACAGGTCTGTGATTCATCAGTCTTACATAATTCATAGTGCTCACCATAGCACATACCCTCCCCAATGTCCATCACCCTGCCACCCCATCCCTCCCACCCCCCACCACTTCAGCAACCCTCGGTTTGTCTCCTGAGATTAAGAATTCCTCATATCAGTGAGATCATATGATACTTGTCTTTCTCTGATTGACTTATTTCCCTTAGATAATACCCTCTAGTTCCATCCACGTCATTGCAAATGGCAAGATTTCGCTTTTTTTTTTTTAATGGCTGCATAATATTCCAAGAATATAGATAAAATTAACTATTTAAACTATTTTCAAGTGCACAGCTTAAGAGCATTAAGAATACTGTTGTGCAATAGTTACCACCATTGGGAAAAAAAAAATAATTACCACCATCCATCTCTAGAACTTTTGTTATCTTACAAAACTGAAACTCTGTACTCATTAAACAGTAACTCCTCATTTCCCCCCTGGTCCCCTAGCAATCACCATTCTACTTTCTGTCTCTATGAATCTGACTAAGAGAAATTATACAGCATTTGTCCTCTTGTGACTGGCTTATTTCACTTATATGCTACATTCTTTTGAACTCTTATCTTTTTTTTTTTTTAAGATTTTATTTATTTGACAGAGAGAGACACAGCGAGAGAGGGAACACAAGCAGGGGGAGTGGGAGAGGGAGAAGCAGGCTTCCCGCTGAGCAGGGAGCCCGATGCGGAGCTCGATCCCAGGACCCTGGGATCATGACCTGAGCCAAAGGCAGACGCTTAACGACTGAGCCACCCAGGCGCCCCGAACTCATATCTTAATATATATCAAAAAAGACTGAGGAGGAGTTGCCAGGGAAATAGGAAAAAAATCAGGAGAATATGTAAACTATAAAAGAAAAAGTCAAGAGAAGAGTGTTCCAAGGAGGAGGGAATAATATACTGTTGTCAAATCCTGAGGGAGAGGTTAAGTTTGATGAGAACCAAGCCCACTCATATCAGCAATACAGATCAGAGGTTGTTGGTGACCTTCACAAAAGTGTGACATAGTAATTCTCTAGAGGTATTTTATGAATCACCATGGTTACTACCCGTTGTGGATTATTTTCCCATGCTATGAGAATTCTGAAGTCAAGCGAAGATGTACAAAGCTAAATAAAATCAATACAGCCCAAACACAATTCCTTTGGCCTCAGTTTTCAAGTCATTTCATGATGAAATGGGATTTTAAAAAAGTATTTCAGGGAAAAATATGGGTAGTACAAAAAAATAATAATTATGCACATAATTATCTACTGAGGTCATTTATTCAATTAACAAATATTTACTGAGTGCCTACATAGTGCCAGGAATAGACTTCATTATAATTACATATTTCCATAACTGTTTCAGATATTAAAGGTTAAAAATGTTACGATATTAAAGAAATTTGAATGTTCAGTAAAGACAGTATGTCTGTTAGGCTAACTTTAACCTAAGCAAATAAGTAATGATGCTAATTCTAACTGAAGGTCAATGAAAATTTGATTCTAATAAAAATCCAATCATATTATAATTTAGAGAAAAGCAAGTATTTGAGAAATTAAGACCAGACAGCAAAATTTTTCTTCTACAGAAAGCACATTATTTCTAATTTTCTATTACCTAGAATGTAGTAAATATTTTTAAACAAAAAATTAAATGGTCATTTAATTTTTAAAAACCAACCTACCTCTCCCTCATGAAAGCATGTTACCATTTTCTTTTACTTAGACATACTGATTGTACAACCATTTATATATTAAAAGGTAGCTTTAAAAAATCAAACTAAACTGAAACTGTTCTAGATGTCGTTCTGAAGAGTTTAAAATCTGCTTAATGATTCTTTAGCTCTTCTTCTATTTCTGACTCTAATTATTTAAAGCATCCAAATTCATTTTCATTCTTGCCTTTAAAATTGCCTAATCTTTCCATCATAAGCCAATCTGGTTTTCCTATCTTCCTCATTTTCCACCTCATAATCTACTTTTAATAAGTGGCTTCTTTCCTAAAAGGAAAACCAGGGTCACTTGAAGGAGAGAGAACTGTACCCAAAATAAACATCTTACATCCATATTTTTGTGTATTTAATAAAATACCATTTTGTGAGACCAGTTCAGAGAAGGCATAGATCCTGATAGGTCCATTTCAGTCACTAACCAATATAAAAAGTATCAGAATGCAACATGTTTATAAACACTGAAAAGTTAATACAAGCTATTTGTATTTCTGGGTCTTAATTTCCTTTTGTCATTACCTATTAAAACATTTTTAATCAAGATTTTGTCACGTATTTTAACAGAACTCACTAAACTGGTTTAGATTTTCTACTTCCAGAAGAATAACTGTAAGAGTGATATTTTATTCATTAGGAACATAAACAATTGAGGACAACTGAATTTGCCGATATTTTCCTTTTTCGCATAAATGTTGCAATTTTCTCTTAACTAAGTCATATATAATAAAGTTTCTCTCAAAAAGTAGCACTAAATAGGTTTTAGGGACAACCTGGGACTATTACACAATGTACTCACGATGAGTCATAGTCATTCACTGAACCTAAAATGTGCTGAATTAATGAATGGATGACCTGCCATGATTCATTTTCACAAACAAGACTCATGAATGTTTCAAAACTAGTATTTTAAGCCTCTCTACTAGAACTGATGTTTTTTTCATCCTGGGGGAGGAATTATAAAGGGCAAAGTCTTTAATATAATAATGTGATTTTCCACCAGTAGGAAAAATGGTCACCTATGCTTTAGAGCATTTTCTAAGGGTGGTTAAGATTTTCTAAGTAATACATAAAGGACCTAACTTTCCATGGTTTAATTTGCTGAACTGTAAAATAATGCCTACTCATATGGGAATAAGAATCTACTACATATGGGGAGTGCCTGAGTGGCTCAGTTGGTTAAGCGTCTACCTTCATAGTCTCCGTAGTCCCCGTGGTCTCAGGGTCCTGGGATGGAGACCCACATTGGGCTCCCTGCTCAGCAGGGAGTCTGCTTCTCCCTCCCCCTCTCCCTCTGTGAGCTCTCTTTCATAAATAAATAAATAAAACCTTAAAAAAGAAAGCATCTACTACATATGGTTTCTACTTGAGTTATTTATAATTTACGTAGAACCTAAAGAACTTGGTTAAGTTCAGTCAGATTTGTAGTGATGGAAAGTCAGTGGGCCAAAGACAGTAAGTGGTCTTATAAAAAAACTCTTGGAAGATTGATCTATTATTAAAATATATTTAAAATATAGCATATTAGCAGAGTTAAAAATACCTAAAAACTTGAGAGCTGATGGAAACTTATTGAATCAAATTTGCACTTGCCCATCCTCATTTCCCATATGTGCAAAATAATGACCAAACCTACAGAATCATAAAATTTTAGACTTGGGTAGAACCTTAAAAGGCATCAATTCCAACCATCCACTCAAATTAAACCTCCTCTCTAATAGCACCATCAAGTGAAGAGCCAGCATATGCATTACTACCTACAAAGATGGATAAGAACCGATCACTCCTGAGCCTTTCTGACAGTTCTGTTTATTACAAAGTTCTTCCTCATACTGAGCTAAATCTGTTTTCCTATAACTTCCACCCCATTGTGCCTAAAACCCAGGCTGATTTACTCCCAGACCTGTGCCTTTTATAATGCACCATTAATTCATTCACATACCTTGTTATTTCTTTGAAGTTCTAATGTTGTGAATTTAGGAAGAAAAGTTATAGGTCCAGTATTTCATGATGCTAATTATAGTAACTGTACCAGGATATTGAAAACAATAGACATTTAACTTCTAACAAATTTCAGAGGTATTTTTAATATCAAATGCCTGACATATCTAACAAGAGTCATGGGGGCTGAGGTATAGCTTGTATACATGTCTTGGGGATTCCAGGATATCACAGCAAATCAAATAGGAGTCCTACTTGCATGACAACTCCATCTTCCTCTTTCCTCCCCCACAAATACATCCTGAGAGATGGGCTTTGGGCTTTGATTAGATCTGATGGGCATAAGGGATTCAGACAAGAGCACAAAGAAGAACAAGGCCAGGCACTCCAACTTTTAGGGGGCAGAGAACTAACTCTTAGGTAAAAGAGTTGGGATTAATGGGATACAGGGCTTATACGTATTTAATAAAACACTGTATTTATTAAAGACCTCAAAAATCATCTGGATCAGTAGGAGACTTGCTAAAAAATGCTCTGCAAAGGAGATCACAAATATGAAAGAGCGCACTAACTGCAACGAAGATAGACACTTGGTCATACTCACCATGATCTCAGAACACAAAGAAAAGGAGAGTGGTACTTACTGGTTGGGACTAACCTTCCCTTAACTTCAAAAACCCTATAATGGGAGGAAGAGTCAGATGAGGGCATGAGGAGACAAGGTAAAAACAGAAAAGCAGTGATGAACAGCAGCAACATGAAGAGAAGAAAAAAGGGAACAGAAGTGTCAATAATAACTGCCCCAGGAGAAACAGTGCTAATCACTTCCTGAATGAGTTGACAGTAAAAGAAACAAGAGTCAAATAATCCCCACTGGGGTTTCCCATGCAGAATGGAAAGCAACATCAGCAGCAACAATGGTGAGAAAATAACAGTAACTGCTGAGAAGCTGCTCACAGCCACTTGGAAGCAAAAAGGAAAACAGCAGGACTTGGGAGGGGGAGCTTGATGTCACATACTAACTCTAGTGGGTGAAGGGGCTCAGAGTCAACACACTGAGACTGTTCTGTTATTGGCTTCCCTATGTAAGTAAGGTGAGATACGAGAAAGCAAAGGTTAATACTTCTCAACAAACTTGAATTCACCTTGACACTTTTTCTACACATAGGAATCAGATCGTAAGAAAATAAGCAGAAATCCAGGATGGTCAAATCATCAGATTCCCAGCATTATCTTTGATTCACTATTTACATATTTAAGTTAACATGTCTGTTACTCTACAATCTTAACTGGTGTTCATATTGAAGACTCTGATGCACTAAATACCCCTAAGTATGAAAGTATATTTTTAGTATATAGTAGTTAGCAAGGCAAACGAGTATACCAATATACTTAAAAATATTTTAGCAGTTAATTTCAATAAATATTGACAGCACGCCTACTAACTTAAAGGCATTATTTTAGCACAGAGAATCAGAGATGGAAAAGAGACAATTCCTATCATTAAGGAAACCAAATAGAAGGAAGCTAATAATCCCTGAACCCTTGACTTAAGTAAGGTTTTATGTACCGAGACAAAGACAGCATCATTGTTCCTGCCCTTATAAAATTCAGAAGGTTGGTGCAAGTGTCCCTTTCAAGTGTTTATTTCATTAGGAATGAAGATTAATAAATTAACTAATTGGCATCCTGTTCATAGGTCTGTTTTGAGGAATAACCATTCATTAGCTCAACTACTCTATGAAATATGCCCATGCACAGATATAGTTGTTAAACTGAAGACTCTCAGCTGGTGTACTCATTCCCAGAATTAACTAAAGAGATCTCAGTTTAATTAACAAGTAATTTTGGAATCAAAGAATCTTTAGTTAGAATACATATTGGAGTTTACCTAATCAATCTTCTTTTCTATGCGAGAATTACTTTCATAGTACCACTCAACCAGTGCATGAGCACATACAGTGACGGGACTCAGGTACAATAAAGCAATGACTCCATTTTTATGGAGTCATAAATGTTCGACAGTTCTTCCCTGTCAAAATTTGCTTCCCTGCAACTCTCATCTGTTAGTCTAAATTTTGCCCTCTAAAGGTGCAGAGAACAGTTATCTTTAAGTCATAGCTCTCTTCCAGGTTAAACATCTTTCAAGTATTTTTATAGTCTTTTACATGAATAATTTCTTGACTCTATGCTCTCCTGTTACCCTCCCAGGTTCAATCTCTGTCAATACTTCTTTCAAATATGTTAAAAGGATACCATCTAACCAGAGTAATATGCCATCTATTTTGAACTTATATTTTTGTTTTTGCAGTCTAAGATTTCATTTGTTTTCACTTTTGCAAACAAGATTCAATATGTGACTCATATTTAGCTCTAGTTCTACTAAAATAAACAAGTTCTATTCATAAAGTTAAGTCTTCCTTTCTTGCACTGTAGTGGATACTGTTGTTTGTTTTGGTGCACAGAATATGAAACCTCTTTTTATGCTGGAGGAGTCACCTTGGTGCAAGGGTAAAGACCACTGGTCCTATGGGTGCTGATAACTTAGAAGGTGGGTAGCACAAGATTCTTGTTGCAGAAGTGGCATCTGTGCTGTAAGCAGGTAACACAGAGTTCTTAGTGAAGAAAGGGCACAGGTACAATCTTGGCATTGATGATGCCTTCCTAATCAGACAAGTTTTACAGCATGGTTTGGGGGCATTGTTTCTGAAGCTTAGCCTTGAGTCTAGTTCTCTAGTCCTCCCAAAGATTCTATGAGACACAGAATATCATTTTCTGAATCATTCTCAAAAAATGTGAATCAATTACAGGTTTACA
Organism: Halichoerus grypus; assembly: GCF_964656455.1. Taxonomy (NCBI): domain Eukaryota; kingdom Metazoa; phylum Chordata; class Mammalia; order Carnivora; family Phocidae; genus Halichoerus; species Halichoerus grypus. The sequence goes on along the minus strand of NC_135715.1, from coordinate 58,251,145 downwards.
AAAGAAAAAGTTCCATGTCCAGCTGGCACAAAGAACTTTCTTCCCGAACCATTTGAAAGAAAGATACTGACATGATGACCCGTCAAATTATGGAATACTTTAGTATATGCATTTCCTATAAACCAAGACATTCTCTGATATAACAACACAACCATCAAAACCAAGAAATTAACACTGATACCTTATTACTATCTGTTATGGATTGAATTGTATCTCCTAAAAAAGATATGCTTAAGTACCAGTACCTCAGAATACTTTATTTGGGAATGGCGTCACTGCAAATAAAATTAGTTAAGATGAAAGATGAAGTTATGTTGGAGTAGAATAGCCCCTTAATCCAATATGGTATCCTTATATGAAGATGGCCATGTGAAGGTACAGAGAGACAGGGAGAATGCTATGTGACGATGGAAACAGATTAAAGCAATGCCTTTATGAGCAAAGAAATTACAAGGATTGCTGGTCATCACCAGCAAGTAGGAGAGAGGCATGAATTCTCCCTCAGAAGGAATCAATCCTGCTGACACCTCATTTTGGACTTCTAGCCTCTAGAACTTTGGGACATTCAATGTCTGTTGTTTTAAGCCACCCAGTTTCTTATGGCAGCCCTAGGAAACTAATAAACCACCTAATTTCCAAATCCCATTCAAGATTCACCACCTGTCTTAATAAGATGCAAAAGCATCTAGTTTGGAATCGCATGTTGCATTTAGTTGGCATGTCCCTTTAGTCTATCAGGCTGAATAGTTTCTCGGTCTTTCCTTGACTTTTATGATCTTCACTTTCAAAGATTAAGGGCTATTTTGTAGAATGTCTCTTGATTTGGGTTTGTCTATTATTTCCTTGTGTTTAGATTCAGATAATGCATTTGTGGCAGAAATATCACAAAAGGGACATCATGTTCCTCTTAAATCATCATTATTATGTAGCACACAATATTGATTTCTGCCGTTATGGATGACATACAATTTGATCACTTGATTAAGATGGTGTTTGCCAGGCTTCTCCACTGTAAAGTTTCTCTCTCTCTCTCTCTATATATATTTGTCTTCAATCAATAAGTATTTTGTGGGTACTCTGAAACTATATAAGTAGTCTTTCATCAGATTTTCGATTTATTTATTTTTATTTGTGTGGACTCAGTTTCCTAGATTATTCAATGGGCTTCAATCAATTTGTCATTATTTTGATGCTCAAATATGCCTAATTATGCTAGCAGAAGCTCCTTCAAGTTGGTTACTATGTCCTTTTGACATGTCTTCATCCATTTTGAGCACTTCCTTCTTTTTGGGATAACAGTATGTTCCACAGTCTCTTCTTGTTCTTTCTCTGCCCCAGACCCAGAGTCAGGAATGTCTGATTTTTCTGATTCAGTTGCCACCAGGATTCATTCTAGTTTCTTCCCTCTGCACATCTAAAACTCCTCAGATAGTAAGAAACCCAGCTCTCATGATTTTTAATATAACTGTTTCTTTAATTAGTCCCCTGTATATGTAATCAATCTTCCATCTCTGCCACTATTCCTGTCCTGGCGAAGTTGTCCTAACTCTACTCTGTCTCCCAGCACAGATGGCCATATCCTACTCAGGCTCCGACTCCCCCTGTTGAGCCTGCTCCACCTCCCCCCCCCGCCACCACCACCCTCTACATAGATGTCCTTCTCTCCTTGGCTCCATGTCATCACATACAAGCTCTAACACCCTGTGCTGGACTACCCACTCCACTTTTGTGTATATTCTTTTTTTTTACCGCATTTGGGCTCTGACTCCCCATACCAGGCCATTCTACCCCTCAGTCCACCATGTGGACTACCTCCTTACCCTGCTTGGGTTCTGATAATCCACACCAGGCTATTCCTCTATGGGGATGCCCTCCTCACCCCACTCAGGTTCTCATTTCCTATGTTAGGCTATCTGCCACGTGTGGATGGGGACTTCCTCCGGCTCTGCATCTCCTACTATGCCAGATGGATACCCTCCTCACCATGCTCAGGATCTGATTCTCCTTGCTGGACCCCACTCCCTACCTCCCATGTAGATATCCTCCTTGCCTCAATTTGAGCTCTGACACCTTAAACCAAGTTACCTCCTATCCCATAAATGCCCTCACACTGCTTGGGTTCTGACTTTTCTTGATGATTGCCTCCACTGTATGGTCACTTTCATCACCTTGCTGGGGCTATGACACCCCATGCCAGGCTGTCACTGTGGAGGTCCTCCACACTCAGCAGCAGGCTGTTCTCTGTATCGATGTCTTTTTTACCTGACTCAGGCTTTGACTATCTCCTAAGGACCACCTCCAGCATGTGAATGGTCTGACCCTACTGGGGCTCTAACAACACATGTCAGCCTACCCCTCCCCAGAGATGACCTCTCACTTTGTTTGAGCTCTGACTCCTTACATCAGGATGCCTTCACATGTTGGTACTCTCACCTTATTCTAGCACTGATTCCCTACACTGGGCTGCCCAACTGTATTGGTGACTTCTTTATCCTGCTGAGATTCTTACACCTTACACCAGGCCACCCCTTCTTGATGATACTCAATCATTAGCTTGCTTAGACTCTGAGTCCCTATACCAGGACACCTTGCTGTGTGAATTCTCTCCTCACTCTGGGTTCTAACTCTCTGAATTAGGCTCTTCTCCTATGTGATGAACTCCTTACCCAATTTACACTCTGACATTGCACTCTGGAGCACTGCAGCTCATCTCCCCCACTCCTATCAATGCAGTGTTGCTATAGACTAAATGTATTCCCCCCAAACTCATACGTTGAAATCCTAATCCCAATGTGATGTTATTAGGAGGTAGGGCCATTGGGAGATGATGAAATCATGAGAGTGGAGCCCTCATAAATGGGATTAGTGCTCTTATAAAAGAAAACCCAGAGAGCTCCCTCGCCCCTTCCTCCAGGATACAGCAAGAAGTCAGTAGTCTACAACCTGAAAGAGGGCTCTCACCAGAACCCAACCATGCTGGCACTGTGATCTTGAACTTCCAGGCTCCAGAACAGTGAAAAATAAATTTCTGTTGTTTATAAGTCAGCCAGTTCCTGGTATACTGTTATGGCAACCCTATGAACTATGACAGGTGTCTATATTGTTCTGTACCACCTAATGGCTTTAGGACTGAACTATCATGCAGGAAAGAGGAGGAAGAGTCTCAATATCATCTTAAGAAATTCCTTTTGTGTTTAATAGACAAGAGTCCGTTTCAAAAAGGAACTCTGACTAATACACATCTGTACATTGCCGGGGCAGCTAAATTTCAAACCAAAATGTAAAACTTTGTATTTATTCCTATTACATTTTATCCATTTGGTTTTGACCTATCCTTTCAATATATTCTGATCTCTTGAGCTTGATATTTATTGTTATTAATTGTCCTTGGTAACTTTCTGACACCTGAAAATCTTATAAACATGCCATTTGTGTGAAAGCTATTGACTAAAGAAAGACAGGGGTACCTGGGTGGCTCAGTCAGTTAAGCATCTATCTTCAGTTCAGGTCATGATTCCAGGGTCCTGGGGTAGAGCCCTGAGTCAGGCTCCCTGCTCGGTGGAGAATCTGCTTCTCCCTCTCCCTCTGCCCCTCCCCTTGCTCGTGCTCTCTCTGTCTCTCTCTCTGTCTCTCTCAAATAAATAAAATCTTTAAAAAAAAGACTTCTAAAAGAAAGAAAAAAGAAAGAAAGTCAGTCAAAGAGAGCCCTAGAAGACAAAGTCCTGGATAATACAACATAAGACAAAGCTTTACTGGCAATGGGCCGGTAACCAAATTTCATTTCATCTTAAAGATACATAGGATATATAAAGATATATAAGAAAGTCTGTCAAATAAGTTTGAGGAAATAAAGAGTGCCAGCTTACACACTTCTGTCTTTTACTGAATACTGAATGAATGAATGGATGAAGAATATAAGGTCTTCACTGTTGTTGAAATGTAATTGTGAAAGCAATGTTGCAAAATATATCATTAAAATGTAGATCTGGTTAATACATGATCAGCACAATTAGGAGTTATATGTCTGATGCAGGTCTTGGGTTCTATGATTGCACAGATATAAATGGTATGTCCAAAAAGGCATAGTATAATAATAATCTCTATGATTAATTCTGTTCCAAATTCTATATGATGGACACACACACACACACACCCTATTTACACAAACAAGTGTAAGACAGGATGTAAAAATAATCACTAAATTGCTTACTATACCTGATTTATATAATAGTACATGATAGAGCTGGAACTCAAAGCCAGGTACCATGTGCTTAACTACTCTCCTATTAGGTTAATAAAATTAAACAATCATCAATATTGTTGCTTATCTTCCTAAAATATGTAATTTGAAGGGACCAGAGCATATAAAAATTATTTAGGTACTTCTGGTCTGTATATTCTTCTCGCTTTTTTATAACTTTCTTTTGCATAGAGTAGCATGGAATCACACCAAAGTAGAAGTTCCCTAACAATGCAAAGCCACTAGATATTTAATTATTAAATTCTTATTCTTTAGTCCTACTTATTCTTTTTGAGGAGTCATAAAAGAAAAAAAATAGTGAGCCATACCTGCCTTTCAGGAAGGAGTGTTTTTAGAGAAAACTTTTTGCCTACATATATTTCATTTGCTTGGCATGTAGAAAGTGGTCAAGAAACATTAGTTTTTTCTCTTCCTCATTCAACTTAATTAAACACTCTCTATGTAAAACATATGTAAAACGTAATTTCTGCCCTCATTTATTTCTGTATGGGCATCCAGAAGTAGGTGAGGAGAAAAACTGAAAAAAGGACCTTTTCTGCAAACACTTTACAGAACAGATGATGTCTGATGGATAGGTACCAATTTATCGCCATTAAAAGCCAGCTCTACAACAGGGATCTTAAAGAGTTTACCACATACACTCTATGAAATATGCTTCCAGGACCTTCCTAGTAACCGAAATTCAGAAAACTTGCCTCATTCTCTATTCTTCATACTGCCCCACAAAACAAAACTAAGAAGGGCAGTCTTTAGCATATATTACAAAGATTAATACTAAACCTGAAGATTTACTCATTCAATATATTTTTACTTTCCTACATACAATTACCAGGCAAGGATGAATTTTCATAATATCTATCAACATACAAAACAATCTGTTGAAATGCCATTAAAGCACTTCACGAAGAAAACATAAGAACAAAAAATTGCTAGATCAGTGTCAAAATACCTTTTAACAGAAAAAAGGTTCAAGATCATACTTTGATTTCAAAAGAAATCATGTGTTTGTGCTGAAAGCAGTAATGGCTTAGGATGGCAAAAATGAGGTATGGGTTAGAATCATGCAGTATAAATAAACCTAACCAATGAGGAGAATGGCAACTGGAAAGTTGTAAAAGGCAGGGAACTATACTTTTAGATATTTAAGAGTGGTGTAGGATCTAAAAGGACATGAAATAAGGTAAGGAGTAAAGGAAGACAGACATTAGATCCTGGATAAGACTCAGAAAAAATGCCATGGAACAATAAAAAAATGATCAAATACAATGAACAAAGTATATTCTTTTCATTATACATATGAAACATATTTTGAAAAATAAATATTGAAAAGTCTTGTTTTTGGCTCCTAACCATTTATTTCCTTCTTTTTTCTTTTTTAGGGGTGGAAGGAAGAGAGAGAAGCTCAGCACTGCATTTAGAAGAATATTTGTTCCATTTAACTGGAAGGAAAACATCGCCAATCTTTTTATTTTTATTTCTTAATTAATTTTTAAAATTATGTTCAGTTAGCCAGCATATAGTACATCATAAAGACATTGCCAATCTTTCCAAACTGTAAACTAGATGTTAACTCTCCAGCATAATCTCCTTCAATGGCTCTTCCTTACCTTTGCAATAAAGTGAAAGTTTTAGTATGGCCGTCAAGCCATTTCAAGATCTGTCTACATTTTCAGATTCATCTCCATCTATATCCCCTTTATACAATTTTTTTTTTTTTAGCAATTCTGATCTCTTTGCAGTTATTCAAAAAAGTTAAGCTATTCTTTCCTTCTGTTGCTTTTGTACACTGTTTCCTTTGTCTAAAATGCTTCCTTGAGATCCTTTTGTCATTTGCTAGTGTCCTTAAAGATAGGTCACACATACTTTCTCCTTGACAGATTTTCTTCTTGACATACACTCTGCATCACGGTAACCCTCCTATGCTTCCACAACACCCTGTGCATATCTGTAGTAGTTCTTTTTATACTGTAATACAACTGTTAATTTCCCCCCTTTCTTCCCTACTACTCTGTGTTCTTGAATGACAGGAACGGTGTCTTAGTTTTCTTTGAATCCCCAATAGCTGGCAGAGTATACCTCAGGAGACAGTAAATTCAAGAAAAAAAAATTAACAATTTGTCTTTCCAAGAAGTATGCTATAGTAAAAAAAGTATTATATTGAGCTCTGCCCATAACTAGGTATAACTCACAAATTATGAACTTCAATTAAATAAGGGGATCATCTAGATCTCTAAAGTTCCCTGTGATTTGTCAACCTAGTTTTTGTTTTATAAATTCTTGACAGATAATAAAACTCCTTTAAAAAGAATAGTCTTTATTTCAAATGTTTACTAATTTACACTGGATTTATCTCAGTTTTCAGGTTTTTGCTACTGAGGTTTTCTTTACTGGTCACAGTGGCTATGAAGGGAAAAGTTTTCCTAACTTGATAGCCTTAGAGCCAAGGATCCTATTTTACTCTGAGCCTCACTGGCATATGATTTTCCTCCCTTAAGACTTTGTTATCTGTTGCCTCTGCTTCTATTTCTACTCTTAACTTTTACCTAGTTCTAGAACTAGTTCAGGAAGATGTCTGCCACATAACAGAAACTAGTGATAGCAAAGGGGAAGAAAAGGAGAAGATGAGCTCCAGGAGTCATTAGTCTTTTCTCATCCTGTCTTCTCTTGCTTGGAGTGGGGGCACACTGGTCTTTACAAAAACTTCACCCCAGTCTCTTGTTCACTACTACTCCTTCCACCTTCATCCTATCTTTTAATTTAAAAAAACAAAAACATAAGAAGGAGAGAGCTTTTTACTTTCTTTCAGGTTCCCCTTATCCTATCCTGTGTTTTTAAAAACTCTGCCCAGTAATTTTAAAATAAAGTCTCCACTCTTCTACTCTGTCATTCAGAGAGGAGTCTCCCTTTCCTACAGAAGCAGAGGAATGTGTCCCTGCCTAAAAATACCTTCACATGGTAGTCAATTCCTACTATTAAGAGACTGTTAGTACTACAGGCACATTAAAAATTAGTCCTTTTTTTTTTTTTTTTGATCCTGACTGAAGGGGTAATTACCACATAAAAATCAGTTTAATTGATTTTATAAGGGAGGAGATTCACAAATTACAGTTACAAATTAACTTTTAAAATAGAAGTTATTTAAAATTCAGTCTGGTTATCCAACTGCAATTAATGGTTTTTGTATTTTAAGTCACACTATAACAGTAATGAGGATCCTCACTTGCTGATGTGTTTGAAAAGGCCAATGTTATACTAGTTAAAATGCTTCCATCATAAACAATATTTACTGAGAACAATTTGAAGAAATGTACAAATAAACCTAAGATGTGTGCTCTATTAGAAACTTACATTCTAAGAGCTATCCAGTATAAAAATGGAATTATTTTATAAAAACCTAATTGGCAAGTAAAGACAGGCAAAGTTTACTATACTGCTTATAAATTCTACTACCTGGTTTCTTTTAAGCTCATAATATGTGGACTCTTCCTATTTGTGTTTGTGTGTGAAGTTACCTTAATTGATACACAGATTTAAACTGACTTAGAGAACAGAAGGCATATAAGATTCGGATGGCAGGCTAAAAGTTTTAATTTTAATTACTGAGCTAATTACTTCTCTGGAAGGAGTAAGTTCTATTTCTTCTTTGATTAAATAGATTAGATTGTCCCAGTAAGATGGAGGGGTACCATAAATCCTGGTTTACCTGGGACAATCTTGACTGATAATAGTTGTCTTGGAGTAGTTGCTATGGTCCTCTTTCACTCTCACAAGTATCAGTTTGGATGAGAAAGCATATGGTCACCCTACTTAACATGCTCTTTTCAAATTAAAGCAACAACTGTTAGTTAGGTACCCAATATGTGGAAGGCCAAGAACTGAAGGGGATACAAAGAAATGTAAGAAATGGTATTTGCCCTCAAAGTGCTTAGGACTTAGTTGGAGAGACTGAATAAACATTTCAAGTTGAACATACAAAATTTAAATGGCTTAAAAAATATAACTAGAACAAATATTACAAGAAAATATGTAGTTACTTGTTAAATGAATGGCACAATAATTAGTTAGGGGTTTCCCGAGACATAATGGTCACTTTCTATTAAACACCACCACTACATCCTTCACCACCATTTACTGAGTGCCTTGTATATGCTAGGTGAGGTTTAGAGTGCTTTACATGCATATTAGTTAACCCTCACAATCATCCTAAGAGGTGTAATATTATTCATAAGGAAGGGAATTTTACTGATGAGAAATGTACCTGATAGAGGTTAAATAACATGCAAAAGTTCTATCTAACTAGTAAGTTAGCAGAGTTGGGATTTAAACTCTGGTTCTCTAATACCAAAGTCAGTGATCTTTTTTTGCTCTTCTCTCTACATAGAGGGTGGTGGTTCTAAACTGTGGGTGCTTTTGCCCCCACCACCCCCCAGGGACATACGGTAATCTCTGGAAACATTTTTGTTTGTCATAAATGTGGTGGGGGGTGGCTAGTGACTTTACAAAAATTTTTTTTACAGATAAGATCTGAACTCAGTATTGAAGCATTGGTAGGATTTGAATAGGCTAGGGATGGTAGAGGTAACGGCAGATTATAGATAAGAATAGTACAGAAAGTACAAGACAGGTTCAAGAAGATAGTGAATAAGCCAACTTAGCAAGACAAAGGAACACAATATTAAAGGGAAAGTGAAAGCAAGACTAGGAAGATGCAATAAATTTTTTTTTAAAGATTAAGGAACCTGAACTGGATTCACTGAAGATTTTTGAGAAGGGGAATGTAAGATTAATCAAGAAACCAGGGAAAAGAGAATAAAGAGGATGATACTGGAATAATTAAGTCCTAAGGTATTTAGAGTTTGTGCGTTGGTGTGGCGGTGGTAGTGAGAAAGAAAGGAAGAAACCACAAGCATGTAAACTTTTATGTACCATAAATTTTTGTCATCTCAAAGGATAACAAATTACCATTCTTACCTGTAATGCACTGAAACTGTCCATCTTCTCTTCTTATTGTAAATGCTTCCCCTGGGTTAACTTGTACCAGAATGACCTTAAAATGAGAGAAAGAAATATTAAAATAAAAAAATAATAGAGCAAATAACAACAATCAAAATAGAGCAAATCAGTGTAACAAAATACTAAATGTTGCTAGAATATATGTGAGCTATTTAACCTTATGAAAATGGGATTACACATTTTACACATTTGTTAGAAAAGTATTACTTCACTTTTCTGGAGGTCAGACTTAAACCAAAAGTAAGGGAATAAAAAAATACGGTGGCACACTTTTATTGGAAAGTTAATAAACTTCACTCTGAAACAAAGATGGAGTCAAACAGAATATTTGGCAGATCTATGCTTAGTTCATTATTGCTAAGTATTTAATTTTATTTATTTATGTATTTATGTATTTATTTAAGATTTTATTTATTTATTTGACAGAGAGAGAGAGACAGTGAGAGAGGGAACACAAGCAGTGGGAGTGGGAGAGGGAGAAGCAGGCTTCCTGTTGAGCAGGGAGCCCAATGTGGGGCTCGATCCCAGGACCCTAGGTTCATGACCTGAGCCTAAGGCAGACGATTAACGACTGAGGCACCCAGGCACCCCTAAGTATTTCATATTCTTTAAAGATAAGTAGAGCTTGAGATGAGCATACCTGAATTAGTAGGACATTTCAAATTATATCTGGGAATATGTTAAATTAATCCCACCTTTTTAAGTAGTTTTCATTATATAGATTATACATTCTAATTTTATGACATCTGAAAAACAGCAAACTGGAAAAAAAATCTGAAGTCCTTCTATCCTACAATAAACACTGTTAATATTTTGATAAATTTCTTAGTCTTGTTCCTTATGCGTAGGCTTAATTTTCCCCCTTAAATATACATATAAGATCTCCAATTTGGTATCTTTTGAAGTTTAATATTTTAAAAAAGACTTTTCCATGCTATTAATCACTCAAAGTACTTCATCAAATGACCATACCATAAACTCCTTATCCATTCTCTCATATAAGGAATTTAGGTAGCTTTCAATTTTTCCATTATTATAAACAACGCCAAAGTGAACAATTTGTATGCAGTTTTCTCCTCTTTAATCCATTTCCAGTTAATTTTGAGTGGTGTTTAAGGTGTGTGTGTGGGGTCTAGTTTCATTCTTTTACATGTGAATATCCAATTTTCCCAGCACCATTTATTGAAGAGATTGTCTTTTCTGCATCGAGTGTTCTTACCTCCCTTGTCAAATGTTAGCTGACCATACATGCATGGGTTTATTTCTGGGCTCTCAATTCTCTTCCATTGGTCTATGTTTCTGTTTTTGTGCCAGAACCATACTGTTTTGATTTACTATAGCTTAATAATATAGCTTGAAATCAGGAAGTGTGATGCCTCTCACTTTGTTATTCTTTTTCAGGGTTGCTTTGGATATTCATTTGGGGTCTTATGCGGTTCCATATACATTTTCGGAGTGTTTTTTCTACCTCTGTAAAAATTGTCATTGGAATTTTGATAGGGACTGCAATGATTCTTAAGATGGCTTTAGGTAGTATGGCTATTTTAACAACACTAATTCTTCCAATCCACAAACATGGGCTACCTTTCCATTTATTTGTGTCTTCTTCAATTTCTTTCAATGTTTTGTAGTTTTCAGGGTAGAGATCTTTCATCTCCTTGGTTAATATTTCAGGCAAAGATTGAAAGACCCTCACTTCGGGCGCCTGGGTGGCTCAGTCAGTTGAGCGACTGCCTTCGGCTCAGGTCATGATCCCGGAGTCTGGGGATCGAGTCCCAGGTCAGGCTCCCTGCTCAGCGGGGGGTCTGCTTCTCCCTCTGACTCTACCCCCTCTTGTGCTCTCTCTCTCAAATAAATAAATAAATAAATAAGATCTTAAAAAAAAAAAAAGACCCTCACTTCAAGAGAAGTAGGTAAGAAGTAGGGTTAATGGAAAACACAAAATAAATTGTTAGAAATAATCCAAATATATTAATAAAATAAATATAAATGAACTAAGCTTGCATATTAAAAAGAGAGAAAATAAAATTAGATTTAAAAATGTTACAGAGAGGGGTGCCTGGGTGGCTCAAGTCATGATCTTGGGGTCCTGGAATCGAGCCTCATATCCGGCTACCCACTTAGTGGGGATTCTGCTTCTCCCTCTCCCTCTGTCCCTCCCCCCGCTCATGGTTTCTCTCTCTCTCTCTCAAATGAATAAAATCTTAAAAAAAAAAAAGCTACAGAGAGAAAATGCCAAACCCACTATTTTGGTGGTCTATTTTTTTTTTTTTAAGATTTTATTTTATTTATTTATTTGAGAGAGAGAGAGAAGACAAGAGAGGGTACGGTCAGAGGGAGAAGCAGACTCCCTGCCGAGCAGGGAGCCCAATATGGGACTCGATCCCGGAACTCCAGGATCATGACCTGAGCTGAAGGCAGTCGCTTAACCAACTGAGCCACCCAGGTGCCCTTGGTGGTCTATTTTAATATCTTTCTCAGTGATTAACAGAACAAGTACATAACAATCATCAAGGATATGGAAGATCTTAACAACACCACCAATAATCTTGGTTTAATGGCCATGTAAAGAATATTGCACCTAACAATTAGAAAATATATATTCTTTTTAAGCACATATGGAATTGACATGAAAATGAAAAGAATGGACTATCAAGAACATCATAAATCAAGTCTTACAAACTTGAGAGAATCAATATTGCATGTCCTCTATTTACAGTTAAATTAGAATTACTAATTTAAAAATATATTTGCAAATTTTAAAAAGCTTCAGTAATTTGTGGGTTAAGGAAGAAATCATAACAAAAAAACAGAAAATAGCAGTGAAATGTAACCAAAACATTGTACGTTAAAACCTGGAATATAGGCAAAATTTTATTTATCAAAAAACATAGACCTTTAAATACAACAGAAAAGACTGAAAATTAATAAGCGTCCAAGTAAGTGCAAAAAGGCAGAGTTAACTCAAAGAAAAAAAAAAAAGGAAACAAAATAAGAACAGAAATAATGACTCAACACAAGAAACGCTGGAAGATGAGAAAATAGCTTTAATAGAAATCACAGTAAAGGATAAACAAGAGAAAAAAATTCAAGAGAAAAAAGTAGTCAGTCACCTTTTCCGGCTAGGGAATTTTTATTTTCCCCAAGAAGATTCTTGAACCCTGGGAGACTTTATGTAAGTAGATGGCTTTAAAATGCATTTTATAAAATCTAGGAACTTATCTCTCTACATAGGTTTTATTTAGGGGGCTAGCTCCTTATTACTCTATTATCTCAAATGTCATCTTTTTAGAAAAATCTTCCCTGACCATCAAATTCCAGGGTATGCTCACATACTTTCTACCATGTCGATCTATTTTATTTTTTACCTAGCACTTACCACTAACTGAAATTATTCTGTGCAGTTATTTGGTTAGTGGCTTACTGAGCAGTTTCTATTCCACTGGAACAAAAGCCCCCTGATAGCCAACATCTTGACTTGTCTTACAAAATGCTATACCCTGGAGTTTGGCTCATAATAGGTTTTCAATAAACTTCTGTTTAATGCATTAAATAGATAAACAGTGAGGACCGGGAGTCATTCATTCATTTGACAAATATTTATTGAGGTCTTATTACAGGTGAGACTCTATTCTAGGTAATGGGTATAAAGTAGTAAACAAAATGGACAAAAATATCTGCCTTCTTGTTACTGCAGAGAAAGAAAGTTATAGGATTCAAGTTATGCCACTGAGTTATACCAATAAAGAAAATTATTTTTAAGTCTAAAAAAAATGCGGGCTGATTAGGAGAAATTCATACACACACCCCGTTGAAAATCACTTCACTTGCCAACATCACACATCAAACCAGAGCTACTCTTTGTAATAAAGGTGCATGCCTGAATTCTAAGCACACTCAGATTTCTGGCAACTAATCAGGAAGATTTTGTACAGCTTCAAAATGCAGAATTCACGTATCTTCAAATTACCTAGATTCCTACATCATTTTATATTCATCTGCACAAACAGTGTAAATTTTCCATAACCTTATTATAAATAGTACAATGTGATAAGGAAAAGAAGAACTATGAATGATAGTTATTCTACCTGAGGTAAAATATTGCCACAAAGCTGCATAATCATAATAGCACAGCTTCTTAACATAGATTATCTAATTTAGTGACCAGAGAAATCTTACAAAGTAACTCTCAGAAGTGTGACAGGTGAGGAACCCTGGTAAATTATCCATCATTTTGTGATTCATATCATTGATGCCTCTATTTGCAAAGGGATATATTAGAGAGCAAATTTTACAAATACAGTATCATAAATTGATTACTTAGTACTTTATTGGACTTTAACAATGAAATTCTTCAATATCTTCAAATTTCACAGAAACTAATGATTTGTGCTCTTAGGTTTATACTTATCTCAAATGCACTGCCGGTCCTTCAATCCCTAACCCCTTTAAGAAATCAAGTTCAGTCTTGACAGTTTCACTATACTCTTTATAAAATATACTCAAACATGTTTCTCTTCCCTAATCAGTTTCTTTCACCTCTTATTACATGCCTAATAATAGATTTGATGCCATGTACAAGACTCTACTGATAGGATATATCAGCCAGCCAGTTTTCCTTTATCATCCTTTAGTGAAATGCTAGGCACGTCTAATGCCTGGTAACATTGCCAGGCATTAGACGTCTAATGCCAATAACATTCCATTGTATGAATATATCACATTTATCCATTCATCTGTTGATGGACATCTGGATTGTTTCCACCTTTTGGCTATGATGAATAGTGGTGTATAAGTTTTTACATGGACATATGTTTTCATTTCTCTTGAGTATATACCTACGAACAGAACTGCTGGTCATATAGTAACTAAGAATAATTGAGTTAACTGCCAGACTATTCTCCAAAGTGGATTCCCAGTTTACATTCCCACCAACAGTGTATGAGGATTCCAATTTTTCCACATCTTGACAACACTTGTTATTATCTGACTTTTTGATTCTAGCCATTCTATTGGGCATCTCATTGTGCTTTTGATTTGCATTTCTCTAATGATTAATGATGTGGAGCAACTCTTCATATGCTTAATGGCCATGTTTATAATTTTTCTGAAGAAATTACCATTTAAAACATTTGCCCACTTTTTAATTGGGTTGTCATTTTACTGTTCTAAGAGTTCTGTATGTATTCTGAATGAGCCCCTTTTCAGATAGGTATAGGATTTGTAAATATTTATGGGCTGTCTTTTCAGTTTCTTGATAGTGCCTCTTGAAATACAACATTTTTCAATTTTGATGAAATATACTATATTTCACTTTTTCTTTTGTGTTGTTAGTATCCTATCTAGGAAACTACTGCCTAATTCATGAAGATCTGCCCCTATGTTTAACAGTTTTAAAGTTCAGTGCTTATTTTAGATGCTTGATTTAATTTTTGTATACAGTATGAGGTACACGTCCATCTTCATGCTTTTGCATGTGGGTATCCAGTTATCTCAGAACCATTTGTTAAAAAGACTATTTTTTCCCCATTGAATCATCATCAGGCATCCTTGTGAAAGTCAACTAACCATAAATATAAGGGTTTGTCTCAGGACTTTTTTTTTTTTTTTAAAGATTTTATTTATTTGACAGAGAGAGACACAGCGAGAGAGGGAACACAAGCAGGGGGAGTGGGAGAGGGAGAAGCAGGCTCTCCACGGAGCAGGGAGCCTGATGTGGGGCTCGATCCCAGGACCCTGGGATCATGACCTGAGCCGAAGGCAGACGCTTAATACTGAGCCATGCAGGCGCCCCCATTTCAGAATTCTTAATTCTACTCCATTGATCTCTCTATATATCTATCATTATGCCAGTACCACACTGTCTTGATTACTGTGGCTTTATAGCAAGTTTTAAAATTAGAAAATGTTGAGTCCTGCAACTTTGTTCTTCTTTTTAAAGACTGGTTGGATATTCTGGGTCCTTTGTATTTCCATATGAATTTCTGATGTACTTGTCAATTTCTACAAATACTCAGCTGGGATTTTGCCAGGTAATGTGTTGAATCTGGACAATTTAGATGGTGCTGCCATCTTATCAATATTAACTGCCACCTTAACAATCTTAACAATATTCTATGATCATGAGTTTTCTTTCCATTTAAGTCCCCCTTTCAATGGTGCTTTGCAATTTTCAGTGTACAAGTCTTATACACCTTTTGTTAAATTTCTTCCTACGTATTTTATTCTTTTTGATACTATTATAAATGGAAATGTTTTCTTAATTTCATTTTCAGATTAGTCATTGCTAGTTTAGAAATACAACTGATTCTTCTACAATGAACTTGTATCCTACAACCTTGCTGAACTCATTAATTCTAATAATTTTTAAGTGGATTTTAGGATTTTCTTTTTACAAGATCATGTCACCTGAGAATAAAGAAAGTTTTATCCTTTTTCTAATCTGGATGCCTTTAATTCCTTTACTTGCTTATTTGCCTTAGCTGGAATTTCTAGCATAATGTTGAAAAGTATTGAGAGCAGGACATCCATGTCTTATTCTCAATCTTAGGGAAAAAGCATTCAGTCTTTCACCATTAAATATGTTAGCTGTTGTTTTTTTTTTTTTTTAATAGATGCCCTTTATGAGATTGAGGAAATTCCTTTCTGTTTCTAGTTTACTGAGTATTTTTATCATAAAAGGGTTTGAATTTTGCCAAATTCTTTTTCTGAGTCTATCAAATAGATGATCATGTAGTTTTTGCCCCTTTTCTATTACTCACGTATTAGACTGACTGCTTTATGTATGCTAAACCCATTTTGCATTCCTGGACTAAAACCCATTTAGTTGTGGTATATAATCCATTCTATACATTTCTGGGTTTGGGTTGCTAGTATCTTGAAGATCTTGTGTCTATATTCATAAGGAATACTGATCTGTAGTTTTCTTATGTCTCTGTCTGGTTTAGGTTGGTGCTAATTCTCCTTTAAACATTTAGTGGTATTCATCAATGAGGCATCTGGGTCTGGGCTTTCCTTCGTGGAAATTCTTTTGGTTATAAATTCAATCTCTTTACTTGCTATAGCTCTATTCAGATTTTTAGAATTTTTCTTAAGTCAATTTGGTAGTTGTGTCTTTCTAGGTATTTGTCTAGTTCAGATAGGTTATCTGTTTGCATAATTGTTCACAGTATTCCCTAATAATCCTTTTTGCATCTATAAGATCTGTAGTAATGTCTCTGCTTTCATTCTTGATTTTAGTAAAGTGAGTCTTCTTTCCAGTCTGTCTAAAGAGTTGTCAATTTTGTGATCTTATCAAAGAGTTAACTTTTGGTTTTGTTGATTTTTCTCTATTTTTCTAGTCTCTATTTCATTTATTCCCACTCTAACCTTTACTTCCTTTTGCTTGCTTTGGGTTTAGTTTGCCTTTTTTTCTAGTTTCTTAAGGTTGGGTTATTGATTTGAAATCTTTCTTTTTTGTTAACATAGGCTTTCAAAGCTGTAAGTTTCCATCTTAGCACTGCTTTAGCTATATCCCATAAATTTTGGTAGGTTGCTCTTTTGTTTTCATTCATCCAAAAGTATTTTCTAATTTTCCTCGTGATTTCTTTCAGTGGTTATTTAGGAATGTACTGTTTAATTTCCATATATTTGTTAATTTCCCCAATTCTATTCTGTTATTGAGTTCTAATTTTATCCCATTTTGGTTAGAGAATATACTTTGTATTATTTCTGTCTTTTAAGATTTACTGATACTTGTTTTATGGCCTAGCATATAATCTATTGTGAACAGCAATCCATGTGCACTTGAGAAGATTATAGATTCTGCTGTTGGATGGAGTGTTCTACAGATGTCTGTTAGAGCTGGTAGGTTTTACAGTGTTGTTCCAGTCTTCTATTTACTTATCTTCTGCCTAGTTGTTCTATTCATCATTGAAAGTCTGAAGTCTCCAATTACTATTGTTCAATTGTCTATTTCTCTCTTCGATTCTGCCAATTTTTAATTCAGGTATTTTAGGGCTCAGTTGTTAGGTACAGAGTGAACCTTTTACCATTATAAAATGTCCTTGTCTCTAGTAACATTTTTTTGTCTTAAAAAGTCTATTTGGGATGCCTGGGTGTCTCAGTCGGTTAAGCGTCTGCCTTCAGCTCAGGTCATGATCCCAGGGTCCTGGGATCGAGTTCCGCACTGGGCTCCCAGCAGGAAGCCTGTTTCTCCCTCTCCCCTGGCTCCTCCCCTGTGCTCATGCGCTCTCTCTGTCAAACAAATAAAATCTTAAAAAAAAAGTCTATTTGTCTGATACAAGTACAACCATTCACCTTGCTAGAGTTTATACTGTATGTCTTCTTCCATCTTTTAAATTTCAACCTATTTTTGTCTTTGATTTAAAGAGTGTCCCTTATAGATCCAGCACACAGATCATGGGTTTTTATCCATTATGTCAATCTGTCTTTTCATTGCCATGTTTACTTCATTTAGATTTAATGGAATTTCTGATTAAGTATAGTTTACATCTGCCATTCTGCTCTTTTTCTTCTATGTAATAATGTCTTTTTTGTTCTCCAATTCTTCTATACTGCTTTTCTTTCTTTTTTTTTTTTGGGGTGTCAAACATTTCTCATGCTCCACTTTAATTCTCTTACTGTTTCTTTTACTACATTTCTTTCTTTTTTATTTTCTTAGTAGATGCCCTGGGGATTACAATTAACTTCTTAATTTATAACAATCGAATTGAGATTAATTCCAGTTTCAATTATATATAAAAACTTTGCTCTTCTATAGTTCAGTTTTTTGCCCCCTCCTTTGTGCTATTACTTTAATACTATTTACATCCTTATACATTATAAGCCAATCAACATAGTATATAATTATTTATTGCGTATGTCTTTTGAATCAGACAGAAGAATTAAAAATAAAATACACTTCCCTATCTTTTGAGCACACCTATGTAGTTACTTTTACTGGTGCTCTTTACTTCATATGGATTCATTTACTGTCTTGTGAATAGTCTTACTGAATGCAAGCAAAGAGTGTTGAAAAAGCATTCACTAACCATTCCTATAAGCCATTCCTAACCATTTCTGAATTGCTTTATTAGTAGCAACTGAATCACTATTTACCCAGAACCAAGTGTTTTCAATTTTTGAATTTAAACTCAACTTCCTTTCTTAACCCAAAGTGACTTATTCTAGGGATCAGAAGACACATTCTAGGGTCAACTCTGCCACTAAGTGTGTAACCTTGGATAAGTTAGTTAATGGTGAACTTTATTTAGTTTTTCCACGTGTAAAAATGTGAATTGGACTATTTTTCCTATACTCTCTTTCAGTTTGGAAATTCCATAATCTCATCATATTATTTTTCTAAAAAACAAAATTATCAAGTTTTCCCCATTATTTCCACTTCCACAGTTGGTATTCTCTAAATCCTCATTACTTTGTGCCTGGTGGGGTGGCGAGATAAGTCAATCAATGTTTTTTTTTTAGTATTTCCCCACCCCATTCTACTTAATTGTGTAGTTAAGTAGAAAAATTTTCCCCAAGGAAAATCATCCCATTGATCTACTTGTAAACTTTACTGATTACCTATTGCTTATTATCTCAAATCCAAAACTTAGAGCATTTAAAACTCTTTATCAACTATCTTATCTGTAATGTCTAAGCTTATATCTTTCATTTCAAACATACAGAAAAGTAGAGAGTATTATGTCAGTTTCTGGAATCAACCAGATTTACCATGCTGCCAAAGTGCCTCAAATGCCCTTTGGAAAGACATGTTAAGTTTTACAGACTTTTTTTTTTTTTCTGAACTTGTGATACATCTTTCTTATCGTTTTTTTTTTTTTAAGATTTTATTTATTTATTAGAGAGTGAGCAAGAGAGACAGAGAGATGGAGAGAATGAGTTGGGGGGAGGGGCAGAGGGAGAAGTAGACTCCCTGCAGAGCAGGGAGCCCGACATGGGACTCGATCCCAGGACTCTGGGATCATGACAAGTCCTGGGATCATGACCTGAGCTGAAGGCTGATGCTTAACTGACTGAGCCACCCGGGTGCCCCTTATCCTTGTTTTAATATTCTTAATATGCATGCCTGAATCCAGTATTAGTATATACCATCATTTTTGTGAGTTTTTTAGTTTATATTGGTGGCATCATGTTTTACATATACCTTTCTAATTTGCTATTTTACTCAATATTATACTTTTGAGATTCATCCATAGTATAATCCATGCAAAGGAATATTGGTATATAATATCCCATTGTATGAATCCTCCAAATTCCATTCATTTCTCTACTAATGGATATTTATATTATGTCCAGATCTTTTATTATTACAAAACACAATAAACAGTCTTGCAAATGTGCCCTTATACACATGTAAGATTTTCTGTAGGATAAATATCTAGAAGTATATATGTTAGATTTTAGATATGCACTTTTTCAGCTTTATTAAATATTGCCAGATCGTTCCTCCAAAAAGGTTGTGCCAGCAGTGTGTAAGGGATTACACTGATCTACAAGCCTTTCTATACTATCAGATTTCTTAATATTTTACAACCTGAGGTTTTAATTTGCATTTCCCTCCTTCAAAACATAGCTCCAACCTCCTTTCTTCCCCTAAAGCCTTACTCTCATGAATTACCCCCAAGAAGATAGGGTACTTTGTCTGTATATAGGTAGTGTGTGGCCAACTTCGCAGTTAACGTGAAATTCTTTTCTTTATGCAATAAGTAGTCATTACCATGCCAGTTAAGTTAGCCACCTGTTTTTAACTTTAAAATGCCAGTTTCAATATTACATAGGTATGAAGACTATTAAGTGGCCAATAATATGTTTTATAGACACAAATGAGACATTGGGATTGATGCTTACTAGTTAAATGATAGGTATTTTATTCACACATTTCCTAAAAAGAAGGCATAATGGATAATTTAGAGCCATGCTGAAATAGAAAAAGAAAATACTTCCCTCAAGTGTAATTTAGTATTTCCTAGACAATAGTGATGAGAAAAGCTTTTTACATCACTTTCAGCCCTTACCATATACTGGGTTATAATACTGTATATAAATGGGAGGGCAAGAGGTAATACACAAATTGTAAGTCATTAGGGCCAGAAATTATATCTTGTACTTAGTATTTCTTATACGACTTAATCCAGTTGTGGTTCCCTTAGTAAATGCTTGTGAAATTGAATTGTATTTCAGTTCCTCAACATGCAGGATTTGTGAACTAACCATCATATCCAATCAATTTTAAATCTAAAGATTTATAATTTGTCATACAACCATGATTCCTACCTATCCATGTGAAGCAAGCAAGAGGAAGATATTTAAGAGACAATTTAAAATATGGAAGAAAATATCAATGGTGACAACAAAATATTTTTTTCTGATTACATTTTCAGGAAGGCAGAAAATGAGGGCAATATGAACCATTACTAAAATAATTACTAAACAACAAAACAACAGTGTGAGTTGGTTAATTCTGAACTCATTAAAATAAATTATTTTCAAAATTGTGTCAGAAAGATGACTCTCCCCATGTCCCTCACCAAAAAAACAAAATCAAAACCAAAAAACCCCAAACTTAGGAAGTGCTCAAGAATGTCCATAAAGAATTATTTGTGATAGCAAAACTGAAAACAATCGAAGTTTCCATTAATACTACAGGGAAGCAATTAATGTATATTTATATAATGGAACTATCATGTAGCAAATACCTATGCTATAGGTGGTAACATGGATGAATCTCATACATCAATTGTTGAGCAAAAGAAACCAGAGACAAAATAATCATATTGTGTAATTCTATTTATATGCAATTCAAAAATAGGTAAAACTAATCTTTGGTTTGAGGAGGAAAATGGGGATATTGCTGGAGAGAGAGGGAGTACTTCTTGGGAAGGGGTACAGGGAGCAGTCTCTTGGGGGTGCTGGTAAAGCTCTGTTTCTCGACCTGCGGGTGGTTATAGTGACTATATTTTCATTTTTTTAATCAGGCTACACAGAAATGATTTATACACTCTTCCAATATATGTTGGCCTTAAATAAAAGCATTCTTAGAACTTTAAACAGTTCAGATAAAGCAAAATTTGTTCTTTCCACCTCTTTCAACTAATCCCTTTCTCCTGAAAAGAACCACTGTTAACAGAGGGGTATGTATCTGTTCAGAGCTTTTTTCCTGTGAGATATATATATATAAATAAATGTATTTATATACAATATATATATAAATAATATAAATATATGTACATTTTAAATTGCATGTTTTCTTTTTTTTCAATTGTTAGAGTTTTTTAATTGAAAAAATAATAAATTCACAACATTAAAAAAATATTCAAACAATACAAAAGGGTATATGGTAAAATGTAAACTCTTCCTTCTGGGGTCAGTCCCTGTTTATAATATTTTGTATATTTTCTCTGTCATATGTTTATATGTGTGTGTATATTTCTCCCATTTTCAAATATTATTTTTTGAAAAACCATACAAATGCAGCATTTCAGGAATATGAATCTTGAGCATTCTATCTGGTGATAAGATTATATCACAGTACTCTGAATATATAATCACTATAGTTTATTAATGAAAGGGAAATGTTATGAGTTGAAAATGTAGACTACAACTTTTATTTGTACATATTTGTAAGTTTGGACAAAAAATCTTCCTTTAAAAAAATCTTGCTTTATATTAAGCTAATATAAGATCATGAGAAAAATTGTCTTTGTAAGAAGACTTTTCATTTAATATCTCTTACAGAAGTTTATAGTCAGATTCATTTTAAAGAATTTTCAGAATTCTGTAGATAATTTTCATTTGAATGTCCTTAATTTACTCAATGTTGCTTATAAGCTATTCTTTATTTCCTCCTCACCTCAGCCCAAATTATATTTCTTAAAAGTCAACATTTTCTAAGCATCTGCCTTCGGCTCAGGTCATGCTCTCAGGGTCCTGGGAGCCCCATTCTGGGCTCCCTGTTCAGCAGGGAGTCTGCTACCCCCCAACCCCCGCATGTGCGCTCTCTCTCAAAAAAAAAAAGAAGAAAAAAAAGCCAACATTTTCTACAGGATTCTAAGGCACAGGGGTTGACTAGCTATAGTCACTTAACTAGAGGGAGAGGGTTAGGAATTATTCTAACTGTAGAATATCTAGGAGTTAATTTAACAGAATATCAATTATTTTTAGAACAGAATCCACCAAAATTCCATGACTATTATATTTTATTTAAGATATTGTTCCGTTTAGAATTTGAGGACCTAATTTTCACAACATAATTAAATATATACAGTTCATTAAAATACAAAATATTTAATATTTTGATTTCTAATTGTCTCATATTAGTTTTAATTATATGAAAACATGTTGCTATTTACTTTTCAGATGAAATAATCTGCCGATTTTTCTCTCTTTTTTTTTTAAAGATTGTATTTATTTATTTATTTGAGAGAGAGAATGAGAGAGTAAATGAATGAGAGAGACAGCATGAGCAGGGGCAGAGGGAGAAGCAGACTCCCCTGCTGAGCAGGGAGCCGGATGTAGGGCCTCGATCCCAAGACCCCGCAATTATGACCTGAGCCAAAGGCAGATGCTTAACTGACTGAGCCACCCAGGCGCCCCACCAATTTTTATTTTCTTGAAAACAGGAAGAGATATATACTTTAAAAATGAGCAAATGAAATGATATTGGTACTAGTCAGTAATATTATTTTATTGTTTTGTGCCAAATATAAAAATAAATTTTAGTTTATTTACATACTGTGGAACTCTTTTTGATATTTTATGAAACTTTTTTTTCTTTAAATGGACTACCTTAAAATTTACATCCAATTTATAAGTCTGATTTTATTATATCTTACAAGAACCAGTACAATATTTTGCACATAGATACTACATGAATAAGTGATTTGTTTTTTTTAGTGCAGCATAGCTTAATATCATAGTTTTTAAAAATATGTGCTTATAAAAATGTGATAATATAAGCAGGTTTTCAGATCTATACCTAGTGTGTAAGGCTTTTTATATCTCTAGGGAAAAGTTAATAGTTAATACTGAAATTTTAAAAAAGTATTTATTTGACTTTCTATTGTAACTTCATAGAAAGTGGCATGGTATAGACATTCAGCAGAAACAAATTCTAATGGGAAAGAAGAGATTGGTTTAATGTTTAAATTCTAACCTTTCCAAAAACCTCCAAGAATGAGGATTTAGCAAACAGCTATTTTGTTTGCCAGGTAGAGCTACAGAGCAATTAGAAGACTAATTTGGGCCATGAAATTTTTTGGATTAAAGGTCTGATTAGAATTCTGAGGTCCCAAATTACTGTCACAAAGGTGTGAGCTAGTATTTTAGAGTCTCAGTAATCTCACCCCTAAGATTTACTAAATGTTTATCATTTGGTCAGTAAAGGACTTGACTCAGTATCTGACACAATGCCAGGGCTCAAATGGTAGCTGCTATTATTTTTATTATTTCTATTAAATATCCCCCAAAGTTCAAATTCAGTTGAAGATCTTTCAAACTCTCTCAAATCCCAAACCTACTACTTCTGTTTTCCTTATTCTAGAAGATTTTATTATTTTTCCAAATATTTGCAGCTTCTCCCTAGGGCAAGATTATCCTTCCCCACCTTTCTGATGGCATATTTGGCCATGTGACTTGCAATGAATAATGAAACATGGGTGGAGGTCAGCATGCAGTTCACCATCATCTCTGCCATGATACCAGCAACACTCTACATAGAGGCTGGGTCTCAAGTGAAAATTATGTGGAGTATAGCTACAGATAGCCTGTTAAGGACAGGTAGTATGAGCAATAAGCCTTTTGGTAAACTATTGAGGTTTACAGGCATTTGTAACCATGAAATAACTTTGCCTATCCTGATCGATAAGATTTACCTTTGTGACATAGCCTTGTCACCCACCTAAATATTCGAAGAAAGAGTCTGGGAAAATTCTTACCCTCTTTTGGTTTTGTTCTACAGCCAGTTGTTCATCAATTCCGGTCAATTCTACCTCCCTAATATTTCTCAAATTGTGCATCAGTAATAGGACCTTAATCCAAGTTTTCTATTTTATCTACTACTACAATATTTTCTTTCTCCAGGTTTGCTCCCCTTAAACATTTTAATCTGCATTAGTAAGATTAATGTATTTATTTTCTTTTAAATACTTCAACTGCCTATCACAATTTTAAGTGCTTAAACAGTTCTTATTAAACTTATAAGTGGGGGTGCATGGGTGGCTCAGTTGGTTAAGCATCTGCCTTCAGCTCAGGTCATGATCCTGGAGTCCTGGGATCGGGCCCCGCATCGGGCTCCCTGCTTGGCGGGGAGTCTGCTTCTCCCTCCCTCTGCCTCTTTTTCTGCTCATGCTCGCTCTGTCTCTCTCACTCACTCTCTCTCTCAAATAAATAAATAAAATCTTAAAAAAATAAAAATAATTAAAAAAACCTTATAAATGTGATAAAACTCAAATTTTCTTAAACACCTTAATACTGCTTAAATAAATATATACAGACCATCTCAGTAATATCAACACTCATCTCCAAACTTAACACAAAAGTATTAATAAGCATGAGTTTGATTTACTTCACCATTTCTATACTTAAGTCAGAGAAAACTCTAGGCCCAAAAGGCTTCACTGAATAAGTTCTACCACATATTCAAGGAAGGTATCTGAGTTTTTTTTTTTTTTAAGATTCTACATATAAGTGAGATTATACAGTATTTGTCTTTCTCTGACTTAGTTCACTTAGCATAATGCCTTCAAGGTCCATCCATCTTGTGGCAAATGGCAGGATTTCCTTCTTTTTTAGGACTGCGTAATATTCTACTGTATGTACGTGTGTGTGTGTGTGTGTACAAACACACATACCATAACTTCTTTACCCATTCATCCACTGATGGACACTTAAGATTGTTTCCATGTCTTGGCTACTGTAAATGATGCTGCAATGAACATGAGGATGCAGATAACTTTCTGAGTTAGTTATTTCATTTCTTTCAGATGAATACCTGAAGTAGAATTGCTGATCATATGGTAGTTCTAGTTTTAATTTTTTGAGGAACCCCCAGACTATTTTCCAGAGTGGCTGGACCAATTTACATTCCTACCAACAGTGCATAAGAGTTCCCTTTACTCTGTATCCTCACCAACACTTGTTATTTCTTGTCTGCCACAGTTACTAAAACTAGCCAATCCTAAGCTGTCACTCTACCCTGCTTTGCCTTTCCTGCAGATAACACCAATAATGGTTTTTGGGCTAGGCTTTTCTCTTGCTCTGCCTCCTGACCAAAACCTGAAGCTTTCCCCGTGGTCTGGTATAGCATATTGTGCCCCCTTCTTTTAGGAAATATAAGTAAAAAAATTCGTTCAATGGCATTAGCCTCTCCATGTTATTACCCAGTCACCTTCATAAATTAAAAGCCTGCAGATACAAGGGAGAAAATTACAAAATAAAGTAACAAAAAGATTAATGAAATGAAGAAGATTCTGGGGGAAAAAAAAAAAGCCCGATAGGCTGAGTTTTGACAGATCTTAACCCAAACTTTAAATGCATTCAATCCTTTTGGATGATAAATAAATAGAAATTAGAGAAGGTAAACTTAAATTAGGAAACTGCTGAACCACGTAAGAAACCAAAATACCTGAACTTTTCTTTTGATGGTGGCAACACTGAAGAGAGCTGGGAAAATTTCATGGTGCTTGAAGCTCAAATTCCCTAACACAGATGTGGAGGTTCTAACAGAGCTGCACAAGCACTTACACATGCTTTAACTTCTCTATCAGGAAAGGATATAATCTCAAATTAAGCACATGCTTGATAAGGTGAAATGGTACAGCCATTTTGGAAAACTGTCTGGCAATTTCTAACAAAGTTAAACATAGCCTTACCATACAATCCAGCAGTCATGCTCTTAGGTATTTACCCAATTGAGTTGAAAACTTATGTCCATCCAAAAACCTGCATATGAATGTTTAAAGCAGCTTTATTTATAATTGCTAAAAACTGGAAAGAATCAAGCTGTCCTTCAATAGGTGAATGGATCAACAAACTGGTATATTCATCAATGAAGTATTATCCAGTAATAAAAAGGAGATATTAAGCCATAAAAAGAAACTGTCTAGACCATATTGCTAAGTGAAAATAAGTTGGTCTGAAAAGGCTACATACTGTATGAACCCAACTAAATGACATTCTGGAAAAGATAAACGTATAGGAACAGTAAAAGTGTTAGTGGTTGCCAAGTGGGGGAGGCAGTTGGGGAAAAGGGGATGGAGAAAGGAATGGGTAGAGTACAGGAGGATTTTTAGGGCAGTGAAACTATTCATTATGATAATGTACTGGTGATAAAAGACATTATACATTTGTCAAAACCCACAGAACTGTATAATACCAAGAGTGAACCTTAATGTAAACTGTGGAACTTTTATCAATATTGGCTCGTTAATTGTAACAAATGTACCACACCAATATAAAACGTTAATAGGGAAAATTGTGTGGAAGATGTGGTATGAAAGAAATTCTTTGCTCAATTTTTCTGTAAATCTAAAACTGCTATAAAAATAAATTCTATTAATTAAAAAGGGTGGAGGAATGGCGATTCTACAAACACAAAAAACGGTTCAGATGTTGCTACTCAGAATGAATGATAAATGTCTATTACAACTTCCCTAAAGGCAATACCAGTAGCAATGATGTCAGGTGGGATTCTTCTTATATAATTTATGAGCCAAAAGACCCATGTATATAATATGACATACTACCAAATATAGAACCAGAAAATATTGATGAAGTGATAATGTAAGGAAAATTAATTTGATCTCAAGAGATGGAACAGAAATCATCCCATAATATATTCCCAAGAAATACTATAATATTCCCCAAAAAGTCAAGACATGGGACACTCTGTTATCCTGAATTTTTAGTATCATGCATGTACATGACACTTCCCTCTGTCAAGAACTTTTAGTTTGTTTCTCTACTACATGTAGGCACCAACCAGGTGGTATCACATATCCACAGGCAAGCTCTAACTTGGCCATGCTTGGCACACCAGTAAGTTCCTGAGTTAAGACAAAGAACTGCCTGTTGTCAAGTTTATTAACCTCTCACCTCTGTTACCTATTTTTGTTCAGTTTCTTACATTCAACCAGAGCTATCAGTCCACTCTCTTTAGTATGTATCCTTCATAACAATCTCTTAGTTTTTTGACCCACTGCTCATTATAACTATCTCTGTTGATTTAAGACCTGACTTCTAACTGGCATATCTATAGAGTTTCTCAATCTTTTAAACATTTATTGAGTGTTTCAATTCAGATTCAGCAAACATTTATTGAGTTCCTTCAGGTTCATTTCACCCTTATAGCTACAGCCACTCTAAGAAACTGTTATTACCTCCATTTTATAGAGAAGCAAACATATTCAGACAAGTTAGGTCACCCAAATCAAATCTAAATCTATCAGTCAAGTCCAGCGCTCCTTCTACTCATCTTTATCTCTCTACCAAATTACAACACACTCTGCTAGTTAGAATCTAAGGCTTCACTCCACTTCCTGACCTGTTTTTCAAACCCTACCTAAAAACGTATCCCCTAGATCCACTGATAAGCCCCCCCCACCCCGATCCTCCAAATCCTGCTCTAGTGGCTTCTTCTATTCCCAGCTCCTTTCTCTATATCCATCTACACCACTACTATAACATGCTAACTCTGGTGGCCTCAAGGTTTCAAGAAAAATTCTACCAATAGAATCTTCTTTTCTGGGAAAGGAGAGAAGTAAGTCAGGAGCATCGTGGTCTTGTTTCAGCCTGTTGTCTTCCCCTTTATAGACTATCAGCTATAGCAACTATATCAATGAACTGTAATTAATTGCTTAATAGATTCTTTCATGTATTAAGTTATAAAAAACTGGAAACCAGTGACTGCCCTGAGGAAATACTGGTAACTCAAGACACTCTCAGAGCCTCAAAGTAAACGGATATCTGCCACATCCATTATTTTTGCAGGAAAAAAATATATCTTAACAAACTTAACTCTGACCATAAAAAGCAAGTTTAGTGAAATGAACTTGCTGCTAAAAGCTATTTGAGCACATGTGAAAATTAAAAGATATACTTTTCATGCCATGCTCATACAAACCAGCAAAATTCAGAACCCAAGCCATCTGCTCTTGATTTTTCAATAGCAAAGTTAACAAAGTAGCCTTTTAATCTTGTAAGCAAATGATAATTGTCCACTACAGATGCTAAGTTTGTAAATTAACAAAATATTTTTTTCCTTAGTTTCCCAAGGAGGTAGGAATAATTGGTTAGGATCAAAACCTTTGAGTGTGATCTTGAGACTGTCTAAAACTCATTTTGTTTCATCTGCAAAACAAGGACAGGTATATCTACCTCATAGGATTATTGAAAGAATAAGATCATGAAATTCCTAGCACAACGTTTTTTACACAGTGAGCACTCAAAATGTTCCTTCTTCTCATTATTATTATGTCCTTAGTCTTTGCTTCCTCACCTGTAATATTAAAATCTCTACAGGGCAGTTGTGAGAATTAAACACATTGCTTGGTACATCATAGATATTTATGAAAGCCCATCATTCCCATCCTGTCAGCATTACTGGGGGAATCAGGAGTCAAAAAACTACAAAACTACATTTATAAAGCCCTGGGCTGGAGAAAAAAATATACCAGCTCTCAGGAATTACATGTTTGCTTTTGGGAGGGGGAGTCTGTGAGGAGAGAAAAGTAGGAAGAAAAAGAAGACACAGTTTTATTATTGTATAATGTAGACAGTCATTTAATCACATAAATCAGTCATGACTGAATTATAATGGTATTTTTTTTATAATGATTTATATTTTTTTTATAATGATTTGAAGTAATGATTTATAATAATCATTAAAGTGCAAGGTTAAACTTAGTTAAAAACCAATCAGGGACTAATACATTGTCTAAAGTAAAACGAAAACAACTTTAGTGGCAACTAAAGATACATACAAGATATTTAAACATTAATTAGTGAGAAATTTTAGAAGAAACTTCAAAAAGTCTCATTATTTCATTGTTTTATGAAACCAAAACAACATTTTGAACTGGAGTTTAAAAGATGAATTAACAGGAACCTACTATTGTGAAGTTTCATTCTGTTTTAAATTTTGCACTCTTCTGAAAGAAATACATGTGTACAAGACATAAAGAAATAAACATTTCATTTTCCTTACCTGTTGTGTTCCATCTGCACTTACAATAGGGGCAGATAGAAGAGAAATATCACTACTTAAAATCTGAGCTGTATCCAGTAGTGGTGGGTGTTCTGCCATTATCAATAAGACATTAATATACCGGATAACCTTCCAATTCTGAAAAACAAAAATACATAGCCATCTGTGTGTACATCCTTAAAAATGTATTAAAATATAATACATTCAAAATTTGTCTCATTCTTGGGCGCCTGGGTGGCTCAGTTGGTTAAGCGACTGCCTTCGGCTCAGGTCATGATCCTGGAGTCCCGGGATCGAGTCCCGCATCGGGCTCCCTGCTCAGCAGGGAGTCTGCTTCTCCTTCTGACCCTCCCCCCTCTCATGCTCTCTATCTCATTCTCTCTCTCAAATAAATAAAATCTTTAAAAAAAAAAAAATTGTCTCATTCTTTAACCTAAAATGATATTCTTGTGAAAGAAAATTTTACAATACTTAGTTGACTACTTTTTTTCTGTCAACAGACCATTTAAGGAAATACCTTTCTTACAGCTTAGCCAACTGTATGTCAGTGTAGACAGGAAACTAAGATATATTAAAACCAATATATTGGGTGCCTGGGTCGCTCAGTCAGTTAAGTGTCTGACTTGGTTTCAGCTCAGGTCAGGATCTCAGGGTCATGAGATCCTGCCCTGTGTTAGGCTCTGCGCTCAGCAAGGAGTCTGCTTGAGATTCTTTCCCCCTCCTTCTCCTTCCCTCTCTGCTTCTCCCCCACTGCTCCTCCCTACCTGCTCACACTTTCTCTAAATAAATAAAATATTAAAAAAAAAAACCAATATATGAGCAGCTTCCATTTAAATTCCATGTCTGTCTCTTTATCCCTTCCACCTCTATGCAGTATTTATTTAACTACCACAACTCTAGCTAAATACTAGATAATATTTAGTATGGGACAGGGAGTAAAATGCAATGACTAAGTGAGCAAATCTACCACTAATTTTTTTTCTATGAGCAGAGAAGGTGATTACGAAGACCCAATCCCCTCCTCTATCACTTTTATCAGTCTCTAGAAACTACACATGAATTATGATTTGTCATTGATTCCTCAGACAAGACAATATGGTAGAAAAATTTGCTCAGGACTAGAATAAAAACCTTCAAATTTTAAGTTTTAAGCTCTGACACTGGTCTTCTGTAGTCCTGGTTTTACTATTCTTTTCTAAGTGACACCTATTTCAAAATAAACCAAATCATTACAGTGATTAAAAGCATATACATTTAGAAATCTTTGACACAGTGTCACGTAAAAAGTAAAAGACTTGGTGTAAGCAAATTATGGTGTATCTACCATATATAACATCAACCAATAAAATGTCAGCTAATTACAAGAAAAGCTGAACATAACTGAGCTCAATCATAAATTTTACCAAGTTTATACTAAAAAGCAAAATTATAAACATTTTTGGATGCTTGTAGGATTCTGAAATTCAGCAGCGTCAAGATATTTAACTTTTGTAAGATATTAAATTCATGTTATTTATTTTAAAGTCTTGAATCTTTGCAGAAACTCTCATACAGGTTGATTTAACCTAAAAACAAATTTCTATTAGATATATAAAAATTGCTGTAAGATTTTTAAAAAATATTCAATACAGTTATCTACCTCGAGATTTTAAACTGAAGACCACGGTATATAATATTTTATATTTAACTACTTCATAACAATGCATGTCATTAAACACATTATATGTTATAATTACATGCACATATAATATACATATATTTATACTGTTTTTAACATATACATACATATATATAAACACATGATATATACAAACATATATAAAGGGGCAAATCTAACTTCTGGCTTAATCTGTATTGCTGTATTAAAGTCTGATAAAATCAGTGAGGAAAAAAAGTAAAAAAAAATCAGTGAGTAAATAATTTCACTCTGTGAATATGTAAAAAGTTGTAAGACAGGAAAGAGTCAACGCATTATTTTCCCTCTTGCATATCAAAGAAACATTTAGGGAAGCTAAGAGGAGTAACCAGAGAACGTTTACAGATAATTCACTTTGTAAAATTAGTAAATTAAAAAAAAAATAACAACCATTGAGTACTTCTTATTTTGTCATTATATTGTTTGTAATATTTTACATAAGGTCTTTAGCTAAAACTGCAACCACCATTATTACTTGAATTTTAGAAAGTAATGAAGATACAACCATAATTTGGTTTCAAGAGGTGAACTGGAAGCTTACAAATACAAACACAAATTTCTTCTGAACCTCTAGTTAATTCCAAGAACAGTATTATTATAAACTGGATCTGAAGCCACATGCTATGCTTTAACATTATCATCCCACTTAAGGCATTACCTCTAATTTTATTCTTTTCAAAGCTCTAACACATCAGAAGTTTATTTATGAATTGCTTTCTTGCATGGATATATCCATCACACTATATGCAAAGGTTTTATTTAAGCTTGCAAATTAGAAACTACAGCCATGCAACTGAAATGATGCATTTAGAAACCTAAAAATTCCTCTACTCCTGTGTAGAGAACACTGTCAGCTTTTCCTTTCAACCAATTTCTTCTAATTCTGTTATTTCTACTTCCTACATTCTCATCTTGTGACTACAAACACCCACTTGTTTTAAGTTATGCATCTATTTTGTTTTTAATACTGTAATATTTGATATATATGCAAAAGAGGGGATTTGCAAATTTTCATGGAATAATAATACCCCCCCATGGCTCATTTCAAGCTATCATGGTTTAAAAACTGACCTGAAAATTCCTGATTTTTTTTTTTTAAAGATTTTATTTACTTATTTGACAGAGACATAGCGAGAGAGGAAGCACAAGCAGGGGGAGTGGGAGAGGGAGAAGCAGGCTTCCTGTGGAACAGGGAGCCCACTGCAGGGCTTGATCCCTGGGATCATGACCTGAGCCAAAGGCAGAAGCTTAACGACTGAGCCACCCAGGTGCCCCCAAATTCCTGATTTTTAACAATCAACTTTTGTATACAAGATGGTTCCATCATATCACTATTTATATCTAAAATCTACATATCAATATTTAATTATTTGTATAGCAATAATATAACAAAATAACATTTTAATAACATTTGGGAAATCTGGGTGAAGAAAAGCTAAATATCTCTATACTACTCTTGTAACTTTTAAGTCTGAAATTTTAATTAGTGTCAAATTAGACAATATTACAAAAAATTAACACCAGGTAGAATGCAGATCTGAATGTAAAAGGTAAAACAAAAAAGTTTCTAAAAGATAATACACAAGAATATCTTCATAACCATGAGAGAAAGAGTTTTTAGACAGGGTACAGATTATATTTCTTAAGTCATAAAGAAAAATGAATACTGAACTTCATTAAAATTAAGAACTACTATTCATTAGTATCTTTAAGAAAAATGAAAAGGCAAGCCATAGACTGAAAGAAGCTATTTTCAATACATAACTGAAAAACAGCACATAGTTCACATTTATACAGGCCTCCTACAAATTGATTTAAAAAAAAAAACAACAGAAAAATGCCAAGAGACTTGAATAAGCTCTTCACAAAAGTGGAAATTCAAGAGATCAATAAACATATGAAAAGATTCTCAAATTCATTAACTACTAGGAAAAAGCTACTTAAAAATCATAATGAAATGTCTTCATATACTCCTTAGGAGTATAAAAATAAAAAAGACTGACAATATTAAGTATCAAGGAGGCTATGGGCAACTGGCACACTCAAATGGAATGAGAGTGGAAATTCATAAAATCACTTTGGAAACTACTTTGATATTATTTACCAAAGTTGAACATATAAATATTCCATGACCCAGTTATGATTCAGTTATTAGACTCCTAGTCTACCAAAAAAAAAAATGCATGCACATATGCACCAAAAAAAGTACATGAAGGTGTATATAGCAGCACTACTCTTTACTAGCCCCTAAACTGTAAACAACTTAAATGTCCCTGGACAGTAAATGGTAAATTTTATCTAATTCATCCACTGGACTACTATACAGCAATGAAAATTAATGACCTAGTGAACATGAAACAACACAAATAAATTTCACAAATACAATGTGAGTGAAAAACAGACAAAATACATACAGCACAACTTTATTTATAGAAAGTTCAAAACAGAATAAAAACCAATCTATGGTGTTAAAAGTCAGGATAGGTGATTGTCTTTGAAGGATGGGAACTTGGACAGGCATGAAGGCAGTTTCTGGGGTGCTGGTACAGTTCTATGTCTTGACTTGGGGGGCTGTTACGTGATAATTACCACTCTTACCACATAATTATGTGAAAATACCATTATGAATTGAGCTGTATATTGATATATACATACTTCTCTGTGTCTACTTCAAGAAAATTATTTTTAAGGGGCGCCTGGGTGGCTCAGTTGGTTAAGCGACTGCCTTCGGCTCAGGTCATGATCCTGGAGTCCCGGGATCGAGTCCCGCATCGGGCTCCCTGCTCGGCAGGGAGTCTGCTTCTCCCTCTGACCCTCTCATGCTCTCTCTGTCTCATTCTCTCTCTCAAATAAATAAATAAAAATCTTTAAATAAAAAAAAAAAAGAAAATTATTTTTAAAAGTTAACACGACCACATGGTCATCTCAATTGATGCAAAAAAACATTTGACAAGATCCAACATCCTTTGATGATGAAAACACTCAAACTAGGAACAGAAGGAAACTACCTCAACATAATAAAGGCCATAGATGAAAAGCCCACAGCTAATAACATCGTGCTCTGTGGTAAAAGACTATCAGCTTTTCCTCTAAGACTGGGAACAAAGCAAGGATGCTGACTCTAACCATATCCATTCACAGTACTGGACATAGTACTGAAAATCCTAGTCAGAGCCATTAGGCATGAAAAACAAATAAAAGGTATCCAAATCGGAAAGGAAAAAGTAAAACCATCTCTGTTCACACATGACATGATCTCGTATGTAGAAAAACCTAAAGAGTCCATTAAAAAGCTGTTAGAACTAGTAAATTCAGTAAAAGTGCATGGTAGGAAATGAACACAGAAAAATCAGTTGCATTTCTATATATTAACAATGAACAATCTAAAAAAAGAAATTAAGAAAATAATTCCATTTAAAGTAGCATCAAAAAGAATAAAATACTAAGGAATAAATTTAACCCCCAAAGTGGAAGATTCGTATACTGAAAACTATAAAAATTTGCTAATAGAACTTTAAAAAGATACAAATAAATGGAAAGATCCTGTGTTCATAGATTAGAAGATTTAATACTGTTAAGAATTCAAGACTTCCCGGGGCGCCTGGGTGGCTCAGTCGTTAAGCTTCTGCCTTTGGCTCAGGTTATGATCCCAGGGTCCTGGGATCGAGTCCCACATTGGGCTCCCTGCTCAGCAGAGAGCCTGCTTCTCCCTCTCCCACTCCCTCTGCTTGTGCTCCCTCTCTCACTGTGTTCTCCCTCTGTCAAAATAAATAAAATCTTTAAAAAAAAAAAAAAGAATTTGAGACTTCCCAAAGCAATCCCTATAAAAATCTCAATGGCTTTTTTTTTTTTTTTGCAGAAATAGAAAAATTCATTCTAAAATTCCTACTGAATCTCAAGGGATTCCAAATAGCTAAAACAATTTTGAAAAAGAACAAAGTTAGAAGACTCAAACTTCCTGATTTTAAAACATATTACAAAGCAACAGTAATCAAAACTGTGGTATTGGCATAACAACAGACAGATACACCAATGGAAAAGAATAGAGAGCCCAGAAATAAACTTTCACATGTCTAGTCAAATGATCTTCAACAAGGGTGCCAACACCATTTAATGAAGAAAGGACAGTCTGTTTAACAAATGGTGAATAGGAAAACTGCATATCCACATGCAAAAGAATGAACTTGGATTCTTTTACCATATACAAAAATTAACTCAAAATGGATTAAACACTAAGTATAAGACCCAAAACTATAACGCTCCAAGAAAACAGGGGAAAAGATTGGACTTGGCAATGATTTCTTAGATATGACACCTAAAGCCTTTAAAGACCACAAAAGCAAAAATAGACATATGGCACTACATCAAACTTGAAAACTTCAGTGCATCAGAGTACACATTCAATGGAGTGAAACTGCAACCTATGGAATGGGAAAAAATATTTGCAAACTTAGCTCTGACTGCTACAAAATATCATACACTGGGTGCCTTAACCAACAGACATTTATTTCTCACAGTTCTTGAGGCTGGGAAGCCCAAGATCTGGGTGCCAAGAGCTGCCTTCTTGCTGTATCTTCTCATGGCCAAGACAGAGGGAGTTTGCGTCTCTCTTACTCTTCTTAAATTATAAGGGCACTAACCCCATCATGGGGGTTCTTCCCTCATGACCTCATCTAAGCCTAATTACTCCCCGAAGGCCCCACCTCTTAATGCCATCACATTTGGGGGGGTAGGGCTTCAACATGAATTTTGGAAGGATACAAACACTGAGTCCAAACATTCTGCCCCTGGCCCACCAAAATCCATGTCTTTCTTGCATGCAAAATACATTCATTCCAACCCAACAGTCACAAAAGTCTTAACTGGTTTCAACATAAACTTTAAAATCTCATCCAAATAAGATTCATCCGAAGCAAATTCCTCTCCAGCTGCAAACCTGTAGAACCAGGTAAGTTACATGCTTCCAAAATACAGTGTGTTTCCAAAATACAATGGTGAGACAGGCACAGTATATTCCATTCCAAAAGGAAGAAAGGGGTAACATATCCCAAGCAAGTCCAAAACCTAGCAAGGCGAATTTCTTAAGGCAATCTTAACAATCTCTTTGGTTTCATGCTCTGCCCTCCAGACCCAATGAGGGGGTGGCATCATGCCCACAGACAGACATTCCTCCAGCTTGGTGGAGCCCTGCCCATGTGGCTCTACTGAACAGAGGTCCCATCCTTTGAAACTGAGGTGAGGCAGCCCTGACCCTCTGCCCTCTACACTCTGGACCTGTGTTGGGAGTAGCAGTCCTGATGACAGGAGTCACCTTTGGGGTCCTTCTTCCCTTTTCCTGAAGGGAGAACACATGTTCACAGCCTGCCTTCATTCCCTTCCATTTTGTTTCATTTAGTCCCAGCTAGCATTGTTTCACTGGTATAATTCCATCTCTCTTCCTGGCTTCTGTTGAGATGCTGATTAGGTACATGGTTCACACCCACACTAAAAGCCTTATCAACTGGCTAGTCAAACATACTCTTGGTATTCTCTTCAGAGTATGCTTTCTCATTTTTTACAGTCTGGATAGACTGAACATTTTCCAAGTCTTTAAATTCTGGTCCCTTTTTGCTTAACAAATCCTTCATTTCATTTCTCTCCTCTCACATTTTATTATAAGCAGTGAGAAGGAACCAAGCTACTCCTTCAACACTTTGCTTTAGAAACATCCTCAGCTAAATATTCACTTTTATCACTTTCAAGTTTTACCTTCCATAAAACATTAAAACATGAACACAACTCAGCCAATTTTTTTGCTCTTTTATAAAAAGGATCACCTTTTTTCCACTGTCCAATAACAATGTTCCTCCCATCTGAGACCTCATCAGAATGGCCTTTATCATCCATATTTCTACCAATTTTCTGTTCATGATTATTTATGTATTCTTTAAGAAGATGGACGTTTTCTCTCCATTTCTCTTCATTTCTTTCTGAGCTCTCACCTGTTGCCATTAGCAATCCCTTAAAAGTAATCTTGGCTTTTTCCAGCATGCACTTCAACACTTTTCCAGCCTCTACCCATTACCCAGTTCCAAAGCTACTTCCACATTTTTAGATACTACAGTAGGACCTCACTTATTAATACAGCCTCCATCAGTTTGGACTGCTAGAACAAACAATATACATTTATTCTTCACAGTTCTGGAGGATGGTAAGTCCAAGACCGGGGTGCCAGCATGACCGGGTTCTTGGTGAAGGCCCTCTTCCTGGCCAGCAGATGGCTACCTTCTTGCTGTATCTCCACATGGCCAAGACAGAGAAAGTTCCGGTCTCTTCCTCTTCTTATAAGTGCACTAATCCATAATGGGGGCTCTACCCTCATGACTTCATAAACCTCAACAACTCCCAAAGGCCCACCTCCAAACATGATCACATTGGGGATTAGGGCTTCAGTCTTCAGTCCATAACACTATTAGATTTAGATACAGTACTGTACTTTCTTACTCAGTCACTACCATAATTCTGAATCTATATTAGTTTCTTTACTCAAATATTCTGCCAGGTTTTCTTACTCAAACTCCTCATTCACATCCACCCATTCTATTTAAATTTGTTTTATTCTAAGGATGTTGCTGTTAGGCAATAGCCTAGACATAATGAGCTACATCTAGGGTTTAAAACTTCAGCTCTAATTGTTTAAAAAGCATATGGGAAAATGCACAGCAGGATCATACTTGGATTATAGCCATAGTGTAAGTGAGGGATCCACAGGAAAAATATGTACATTTAGATTAAAAAAAAATCCAATGTATTTTTCTGGTCTTTTGTCTAAATCAATGAAACTTTAAATTATAGGATTCTAAGTCCATATCTAAAATCTATTATACACTCCAAAGAGTTTTAGTATCACATTTAAATCCAGAATTTGGGAGTACTTGAAAGTATACATATGATGGGATGCCTGGGTGGCTCAGTAGGTTAAGCATCTGCCTTCAGCTCAGGTCATGATCCCAGGGAACCTGGGATTGAGTCCTGCATCGGGCTCCCCACTTGGCGGGGAGCCTGCTTCTCCCTCTCCCTGCCATTCCCCCTGCTTATGCTCTCTCTCTCTTTCTCTGACAAATAAAATATTTTTTAAAAAAGAACCCTTTGGGAAAAAAAAGTATACATATGAAAAAACATTAAGTAAAAATATTATAGTAGTAACTGTATTAAGATGACGTAATTACAGTAATTTTTTCCTCTATTTCCCCAATATTTTTGTAATATGAATATGGTTACACCACTTTCATCAAAATTTCAATTTAAAAATAAACAGCTTGAAAAGCCCTAGGCAACTACAGTCATATTTGGCTTATCGACCATCTCAATGACCTTTTAGGAAATTTCAATAAATTTTGCTTGAACTTGGACTTTATCCAAATTAATATTCATCTAACGAACTAATATCCTAACATGTATTCATGTATTTTTCCAAATTAGACCTCTTTCATTTCTTTTTAATTTTTGGATTTTAAAAAAATTTTTTAAACTTGACTACCTTAGATTAAAAAAAAAGCACTTTAAGTCACCTGCAGTGGAATTTCCTAAGATGAAAATCATGGGAATCACTCTGTGAAATCATCCTGTCATTTCTTATCTGAAACTTAAAACAAATATTTCACAGATTTTATTTAACAATGAGATATTAGATTATTTTGTATTTTTCCCAAGACTAATTCTTTCAACCACACTGATGTTAACTGTACTCCAGAAAAATGACTCTTAAAAATAGGTTATTAGTTAAATTTAACTTTGGTTCACCTAAATTTCTATGTCTTAATGTGAACTTTCATTAAGACATAAAGGACAGTTGTTTTCCCCCTTACACGGCCCGATATCTAACATCTTCAGTGCCACTCTTTCATTTTTTTTCTAGTTTTTTAAGTTGTTTCAGGCAGAAGAGTAAACTCAGTACCTTTCATTTTTTTTTTTTTTTTTAAGATTTTATTTATTTATTTGAGAGAGAGAGAGACAGCGAGACAGGGAACACAAGCAGGGGGAGTGGAAGAGGGAGAAGCAGCCTTCCTGGGGAGCAGAGAGCCTGATGCAGCCCCAGGACTCTGGGATCATGACCTGAGCCAAAGGCAGAAGTTTATGAGCCACCCAGGCGCCTCCAGTCCCTTTCACTTTTGACAGGGAACTAAATTCACTACTTTTTTTTTTAAATTTAAATCCAATTAGCCAACATATAGTACATCATTACAAATTCACTACTCTTCAATTTTTTTTTTTTGAGAGAGCTCACGCATGCACTTGAGGGAGGGAGAGGGGCAAAGGGAGAGGCAGAGAGAAGATTCCAAGATTCCAAGCAGGCTCCACATCCAGCTCAGGGCCTGACGTGGGGCTCCATCTCACAACCCTGCGATCATGACCTGAGCCGAAACCAAGAGTTGGACGCTTAACTGACTGAACCACCCAGGTGCTCCACACCACTCTTAATTTTTAATGTACCCAATGGACACTAGAAAGGTGAATGAATTTATTACAAATAGAAACCAAATGACCATGCTTTAAAAGCATGATTTTTTAAAAGTATGGTCCAGGGTTCACCAATGGCAGTGTGCTCTTGATACGTCCTGAACTAAAAGAAAAATCAATATTCTTTTTACAGATATTTTGGGCAAATGACACAATTTTTTAGCTTTTATTTCTGTGTAAGACTAAGTGTTACTTACTAGCAACCTCCAGTTAGCTCTTATTTGTTAATAAAATTTGTTAATAGAATGTATAAAGTAAAATTAATACATTTCAAAAGATTACTTGGGCCTCTAATTCACTACTAAGACATTCAGCTGCCATGCAATACAGTTAGGATTCCCACAATTTGCAGAAGGATACTTCATTATCTGTTTATCTATCATCAGTGCTCTTTTCAATTGCCCTCGTTTTTGCAGTGTCTTCAATCGGTCATGGTTCTCAAGTCCAACAGATTTTATTTATAAATTACTATATGTTTAGCTTTATTATTCCCATACTCAATTTAGTTTTTGTTGAAGGTTGATTAACCCAATAGTGTACAATGATGCATATATACATTAATGATATTTTCGGCTTATAACTTTAACCTTGTTCTTTAAGTAGGTGTATTTATAAACCTTCCAATTTGGCTTATATATTAACATTTTACCACTGACCTGCTATTTATGAATTTATGTTATCTAAGTAACTTACAACATATTTTTCATGCTAAGTGCAATAACTTATTTTTATACATAGGGCAGTGTTTATATGGCATAATTCAATAATATGTTAAACCATATGAAATTGTCATTTCTAAGGTAAAAAATATTAAAATAGCATGATTTCATATGGTTTAACCTAATAAAAGCAAATACATATCTTATATATAAAATATATTTCCTTATAAGGTAAGTGACTATACAGATCATTAGCAATAAATTTACTATAACTTATCTTATTTTCTAATTCCTTGTCCACTGGAAAGGTAGAAGAAGTAGAATGGGTAGGATGGGTGGGTCTCAGTCTTTTATCCCACATAAATGAACAGAGGTTTAAAAAAAGAAGGAGTTGAGAGCCATTATCATCACTCGCCAATGCCAGACACACTAAGTATAACTTAATTTAATTAGGCAGTCAGGAGATATAGCCCCCATCCTTCCACTATGAAATCACACCTTAATACTAACATGAAAATCTGGTTAAAACAGACTTCAAAGGCAATCCTGATGAAAAAGACATCAAAAAGATATATCCAGTCAGGAAACTATGGGAACTGAGAGCAGGAGTTGCTCCTAAGAAATCAACCCCAATCTGTTAAAGGACAGAGAGTGTACACATAATTAAGGCCAACAATTTTTTTTTAAGTGCCATTGTCTTAGGGGCGCCTGGGTGGCTCAGTTGGTTAAGCGACTGCCTTCGGCTCAGGTCATGATCCTGGAGTCCCGGGATCGAGTCCCGCATCGGGCTCCCTGCTTGGCAGGGAGTCTGCTTCTCCCTCTGACCCTCCTCCTTCTCATGCTCTCTGTCTCTCATTCTCTCTCTCTCTCAAATAAATAAATAAAATCTTTAAAAAAAAAAAAAAAAAGCATATTTAAAAAAAAAAAAAAAGTGCCATTGTCTTAAATCCTATTTTACAGTTCTAGCTGATGTTTTCAGAGCACTTGGGTTACCTTTAGAGCCCAAGGTAATTACATCTGCGACAATTCTATTTTCATCTACAAATACTTTATTGCCCTTTTAAAATGTGCTAGCTTATATATTATAGTCACTTTGCTTTTTTAGAATTTCAAATTCTTGGTTACAGGTATCAGAATGACTTTGAAGACTAAAACCTGTAGTTTCTGAATATTTTCTGACCAAAATTAACACCTTGGCATCTAGGTTCACAACAGAAGGGTTTGCATTCCCCTGTAAAAGCTACTGAAGTAGCTTCACCATAACTTCACCATATTTAACGTGTTTCCTTCTAAATAGAAAATTTTATCATAAGACATCACAAGAAAATCAAGAAACATTTCTGTATTTCCTATAAGAAAGATCTGTCTGTAGAACCCAGTGTTTTAACACTGCCCTTTCTGAGATAACCAGATTCTTTGTTTATAAATCTACTATTAAGCCTGAGTTAAATATTACTGCCTCTAAACACGCTCATCTTCCTTCATCTTATTTTTTACAAAAATTTTCCTTCTTTTTAGTCTACCTTTATTTAGCTCAAGCTGATGACATCAATCCTAGAATTTACCAATAACTTTCTTAAGATATTAGGTTCTAATATTGAAACGGGGTGAGAAATAAAAATATCTAGACAAATGAGACTTGAAAACTGTAATTTTACATTTGAAAAAATTGCTTTTATAATAGATATTCAGAAAATAAAGTACACTAAAATTGTCTTGTTTTGCAGGTATGGTTATAAAGGTTGAGAATCACTAATCTCCAATTCTTGCTTCTTTAACCTATGGTAACAGTTTCTGACCCAATGCTATACTGAAAGTGCTAGTTTTAAATGCACCAATGACTTTATTTTTTTTATTTATTTATTTTTTAAAGATTTTGTTTATTTATTTTGACAGAGAGAGACACAGCAAGAGAGAGAACACAAGCAGGGGGAGTGGGAGAGGGAGAAGCAGGCTTCCCGCGGAGCGGGGAGCCCGATGCGGGGCTCGATCCCAGGACCCTGGGATCATAACCTGAGCCGAAGGCAGACGCTTAACGACTGAGCCACCCAGGCACCACCTGCACCAATGACTTTAGACACCAAATGGGAAGCTTGTGAGTGAAGGGAGGTGTTATTAAAAATTACACAGAAGAAAGAGACATAATCAAGAAGATATGGCTCTAACAAGGACTAATCATAATTGCCAAATCCAAACCCTCTTATGTTTTATTATTTTTGTTACATCACAAAAGTTATACATTTTATACTTAAGAACATATGTATAGTCATCATTTTTAATTCTTCCTCCTGTCCCTAAATCCAACTTCCATTTCTACAGCTATCCGCTGTGGAAGGTACCCTTTCAGACTTGTTCTCTGCACTTACCCAGGTATATATAAGGTTTTCTACGTTTTTTGGTTGTTACATAAAGCAAATGACATGTATTAGTCAGTATCTTTCTTTTTCATGTGAAATACCGTAATATTTTTTTAAAGAAGTATATTTGTTATCTATTTCATTCTTTTCCAGGCTGCCTAATATTCTACTGCAAGGGCATTCCATAACTGAACTATTCTAATGCTCAACAATGAAACTGCTTCCATTTTTCTCCATACATTTCCCCCTCTGCAAGAAATAACCATGTAATATTCTATATGAACTTATGATAGTATCTCTATACAGAAATACTTCTCTTCAGAAGTATGCACTTCTAAAGTTGATAGATACTGCTGAACTTTTCTCCTCAAAAAGATGAGGCTATTTATACTTTGTTCAATGGTTTATAAATGTATACTTTCCAATTTTACTTGTAATATTAAGGTTGTCCAGTTTTGTTAATTTTATTACAAAGGTTTTTTAAAAAATCATATTGATGTTTTCATTTGAATTTCTCAAAATACTGGCATGGTTGAGTAACTCTTCAAAACTTTATAGGCTATCTGTATTTCTAATTCTATGAATTTCCTACTTAAATTCTTTATTTTCTACCAGGTTTTTTTTTTTTTCCATACTGATTTGAGAGCACACCTTGTATACTTTGAATATTAGCTTTGTCTATTACATGTCAAATCTGTTATTTGGCAATTCAGTTGCTTGCCTTTTTTAATGGCATCTAAGTTTGATGTCTCCTTGACAGGAGAAAGGCTTGCTCTACTCCAAAATGTTTTTAAAAATTCACTTCTAAAACTTTTGCCACTTTATTTACTTATATTTAGTCCATCTAGATTTTAGTTTTGATAGTGCCATGAAGTGGGTACCTAATTATCTTTACCTCAACTGGATAGCCAATTGTCCCACACTATTTATAGAGTAGCTCTTCCATTACCAGTTTATCACACAAGAAATTCTCCTGTATCCATGGAGTTCCTCCTGAATTCTGTATTCTGTTCCTATGATCAACATGCTCATTCCTACTCCAAATTCTTATTTTTTAAATAACTGTAATTTTATAGTATGTTTTGATTTTTGATAGGTATGCTCACTGTTAAGCTTCTTTTTGAAATTTACTTGGCCATTCTTATATATTTCACCTTCTCAAAACTTGAAATATCAGTTTGTCAAATTCCATTTTAAAATCCTACCATAATCTAATTAGGATTACACTATTTTCTCATTTGGTGAGAACTGCCATTTTTATGGTATTAAGTTGTCACACTCAGGAATATAGTATGCTCTCCATCCATTCAGATCTTCTTATAGTTTTCTTTATATAGCTGTTGCATATTTCAGAAGGTTCTTAAGTATTTTATAATTTTAGCTTCTACTTTTTCATTTTTCATAGTTGGCTACTGCTGGTGTATAAGAAAGCTAATGAATATTCTAAGTTATAGCCAGCTGGTTTACTGAAATCTCTTTGTGACTCAAATCATTTTGTGTTGACTATCTTGTATTTTCTAAGTAGGTAATCATATCAACTACAAATAC
Organism: Halichoerus grypus; assembly: GCF_964656455.1. Lineage (NCBI taxonomy): Eukaryota > Metazoa > Chordata > Mammalia > Carnivora > Phocidae > Halichoerus > Halichoerus grypus. The sequence goes on along the minus strand of NC_135715.1, from coordinate 58,206,909 downwards.
TAACAGTGATATATCTCACCTCATCCCCCACACACCCCTTATTTAGAGGTTATTTTTCTTGCTTCTTAATGCATTGGCTGATACTTTAGGGCAAATGTTCTGTTCCTATCTTTTTACGGAAGTGCTTCTAATATTTCACTATGACATTTAATACAGCCTTCTGATAGAGACCCTTTACTAGGTTATTTCTTGTTAATAGTTATTAGGGACAACTGAATTATAGAAAATAATATTTTTAGCATCAAAGAGATAATCATACAGTTTTATTCTTTCATCTGTAAATATAGTGAATTATGTCAATATGTTTCCTAATACTGAATCAATATTATACTCCTGGGATTCAAAACATTGGAAGTGGTATGATTAAAAGCTGAGGCTCTGGAGTCAGGTGCCTGGGTTCAAACCCCCAAATCACTAACTAGTTGTGTGGTATGTTATTTAACTTCTTTCTACTCCAGTTTCCTCATTTTTAAAATGATGACAATATTATCTACCTCAGAGGGTTGTTTTAAGGATTAAGTAAACTGATACACATAAAGTTGTTTTAACAGCAGTCAGAACATAGAAAGTATTTAATATATGTTAATTTATTATTTACTAAGTGCCTTATATTTGCCAGGCATAGGGTATGAAGCATGGCAGGGGGCACCAAACTAAGGCCTGTGAGCCAAATCCGGCCTCCTGCCTGTTTTTGTAAAGTTTTATTGGAACACAGTCATACGCAATGTTTATAACTTATCTATGGCTGTTTTAATGCTCCTACAACACAGCTAAGTAGTTGTAACAGTTCATACAGCCACATATCTTAAAATATTTACTATCTGCTCCTTTATAGAAAAAAAAAATTTCCAACTACAGCAGTACTGTTCCAACTCAAGAATTTTATAATCTAATAGTTGAGACAGACAAGAAATATATATGCTATGGTATATGTACACAATCATGATATTGAGGGTATTACAGAAACATGGCAGTTCAGTACTAAATGACAGGAAGGATTCACACAAGTGAAAAAAAGGCAAGAGAAGAGGTTATTTTATTTACCCTTAATTATCTTTAAATATGCATTTGTTTATATGTCTTTACCTCTCATCCTAGTTTGTGAATTACTAGAGGGAAGGGAGTACAACATTCATCTTTGTGACGTTCATATTTTAAGTATGTAGGACGTTTAAAGAATTAACAAATGATAGATGAATAAATGGTGAAAATGGTGAATGGTGAAAAGAAGAATAGGTTATCTAGGTGACAGTGATTAGACCTGTCAAAGTTCTAGATATAAATATTCTATGGCAAGCAGTTTACTTGCCATGTTAAATGGGCTCTCTTAATCCTTATAACAGCCAATTCTAAAAGATAGATCCTATTATTACCCCTCTTTAAGTGAAGAAACAAAGGCCCATAGAGGTAAAGCAATATGTGCATGTTTATACACAACCAATAAGGGAGGAAGCCAACAAATAAACCTCTATCTACCTAATGTAAAACATATGCTTTCTAATACAAAATTGGGAATAGATATAGTCACAGGATATCAACAGACTATATACTTTGAAACAGAGACCAAAGACATTATAACTGATGCAGCAGAATTGTGGTATGATTTTAATATCTAAAATTGAGCAATGATATGAATAAAACTCATGTTTTTGAAAATATTAGCCTGGAAGCAGCCTGAAAGATGGCTTAGAGGGAAACTGCCCCTACATTTTCTCCAAAGGCTACTCTACCACACACATTAGGCCAATTTTAGCAAGGTTCAAGTAATAGATTAAAAAAATACAATTGCAGGGGCGCCTGGGTAGCATAGTCAGTTAAGCGTCTGACTCTTGGCTTCGGCTCAGGTCATGGTCTCAGGATCCTGAGATGGAGTCCCATGTCAGGTTCAGCACTCAGTGTGGAGTCTGCTTGGATCCTCTCTCCCTCTGTCCCGCCCCCCTAAAATAAATAAATAAGTCTTTATAAAAAATATAATTGCTAGCATACAGTGGCATTTGAGGAATAATGATGCACTTACTGATCTCAAGTACTGGAAATAGCTGGTCCCAACATGCAAAAAACTATTAACTAAAGTGTAAGAAAAGAGTATATATTGCAAATGAAAATATGACATGGAAAAAAAATCAAGCCTTAAGAACAAAATTGCAAACTGAGAATGCCTGTCTTAAGCAAACCAAAAAAATCCAGAAAATGAAAACATAATGAAATCACATATTATAAATATTTTCATTTTAAACATGTAAGCAAATCTTAAGAAAAACTGATTCTGACGTAAATGACGACTCCTTCAAGTTCAATCTTAAAAGTAGTTGTTTTACATAACATCTATTTCTGCAAAAGAAAGCACATCATTACTTTTTAAAGAGAAGTCTTAACTGTACTTTAAAATGCACTTGAACACCTGTTTAGAACCCCCAAAGTAGGAAGATTTTTTTTCTCACTGGGGAACTGAATAATAAATCACCTAAATTTTCTAACTTATTCTGTTCAAATATATATTGAGATGTGGATTCTGAAGAAGGAAAACAGAAAATATCTATCAGATATTTGTGATAGAGGCTGATTAATAAAATTTAATTTATTAAACTTAGGTAACTTTTATATCAGGGTTTATTTCAAAGTACACATCAAATTTACTTTTTATTTCTAACTAAGCACATAAGAGATCTCAAAAAGTGAGAAAGGAAGAGAGATATGAAAGTCAATCAGAAGTAACAGTTTCATCTGTAAAATAAAAGTACTACCACATATCTGGCATGTCTGCATAGGATTTAAAAAATTACCAAGTACAGGGACTAAACACCAATGAGAGTTCAACAAGTGGATCTTATTACTATACATACAGGGATAGTCTTCCACTTGAAAAAAAAGAAAACCTTAAGGAATTCACTTTTGCATATTTTTATCCCACTCTGGAAAAGACTAGCTGAAGATGCTTGGAATATAAGATCAGTATTCCCTTGCAAAAAGAACAGAGGCATTGGATATGACCACAATGAAAGATTAATAAGAACAGAAAGAAAAATTTTACATGCATTGTTTGCCAAAAAGCAGTTAAAACTTTTGTGTAAACTAAATGTTTATTGGAAGCACATTTGCAGAACTTTGAAGGATAAAACTTGAATTCATGATTTCTGGTCTTACTAAAACAAACAAACAAACAAAAACAAACAAAAAACCCCCCAAAAACCCAAACTTCCAATTGCTTCCAATTATAGCAGTATTAATGTAAGCTCTTATTTGGTACTTTGTTTTCATGGTTTCCAACATCTCTTTGGGTACTCACAATATTTCTGTGGGGAAAACAGGATAGGTATTATTCTCAATTTTAATGACTGGGAATTTAAGATGGAAAAAAACTAATCTGAGATCATATGGCTAATAAGGGTAAAGTTGGAACTAAGATCCATGGAACTTAATCTCCTAAAAAACAAAACAGCTGGAATGATCCAGCTGTTTCATGCACTGGCAAAAGGGAGGTCGGAGAGTAAACTGTTAATTTCTCTTTAAAGCAAAATTTAAAAAGCCAAATTTTTATTAGGTAGCAATTCACGGTGGCTGAAATTTAGTTCAAAAGTCTTACAGTGTAAGACAGTATATACATTTACAAAGTATGAAAAATATTAATATAAATAAATTACAAAAATTAGCTTAAGTTTTGTTTGGTTGGTTTTAATGTTTTTAAAAGGGGAAAAAAACCACACTGATGTTATCTAGGCAGCTCTCCATCTTATTCATTTTTACTTTTTCCAGCACTTAATACTATCCTTCATATACAGAACGTATTTACTAATGCCTTCAAATCAAAAAATGTTGTGCCATATTCTTGCTCTCCTGATGACAAAATGATGTCATTACTCTTTAATTTTTTTAAAAAAGATTTTATTTATTTATTTGACAGAGAGAGAGAGAGCACAGATAGGCAAAGTGGCAGGCAGAGGGAGAGGGAGAAGCAGGCTCTCCGCTGAGCAGGCAGCCCAACGCGGGGCTCGATCCCAGGACCCCGGGATCATGACCTGAGCCGAAGGCAGACGCTTAACCAACTGAGCCACTCAGGCGCCCCGATGTCATTACTCTTGATGACAGAGTAACCCTAGCCAATTCATTCATGCAACCATAACCTGAGGTACCACTATTCACTTGGTAATGGTACATGAAACACAATGTGAAGGAAACAACTGCTTTAGAAATACACATTTTTAAATTAGAAAATTCAAAGAGCTATTTCATGTGAATGAAATTTCAAAGTAACTGATACTTATCCTTTAAATCACCATAACTTATCTTTAAATAGTCTTAATGGAAACATTTTATTTTTTAAAAAAATTTTTTAAGATTTTATTTATTTATTTATTTGAGAGAGAGAGCACAAGTGGAGGGAGGGTCAAAGGGAGAGGGACAAGCCAACTCCCCGTTGAGCAGGGAGCTCGATGTGGGACTCGATCCCAGGACCCTGGGATCATGACCTGAGCCGAAGATAGACACTTAACTGACTGAGCCACCCAGGCATCCCTTAATGGAAATATTTTAAAAGAGATTTCTAGGTCTTCTTTGCCTTAATCTGCACATGACACAACCTTTTCCTGATGACTCAAGCTCATCAATGTAAATATCAATTATTAGACTATTCTGTAACACAGTGACTCTTCTTGGAGTTATTGAGAGGTGTCTTAACTGTTTATCTCTTCACTAACTCATCCTAGACTACTTTTAAAGACAAGGTTTCCTACCATCAGGTCCCTATTATCACTTATAAGCCACCGGTACCCTGGCCAAAGTTTATAAAATGCCAGTTTGCAGTTTAAAATATGTAAAACCAGAACAGGCAGTGGATAATACTTAACCTTATACAAATTTTAAATCAAGCCATGATGTAACTATTTTTCCTGCTCTAAGGCCTGGCTCAAAGGTTTTTCTTCTTTCACTTCCTAGTTCTGAGACCTAGTCTAGGCTGTTGTTAGAAGTTTGTCCACAAAATAACAATTACAATAATAGTTATTTCTGCATATTTTCTTTATTTTTACTATAACATAGGGAACAAATATAAATGATAGTCCTAACAAAATGCACCAAACAAACATGTAGACAAATGATATAAGGCATCTCACTTTATGTGATGTAAGGACAATTACCTAGCCCAATTATTAGCCAGGAGTCAGCAAACTAGGTCCACTGGCCAAATCCAGCCCACAGCGAGCTTGTTTTTGTTGGGCCCTGGAGTTAAGAATGATTCTTATATTTATAAAAAATTATTTAAAAAATAAACAAAAAAGAATACTCAGGAGAGACCGCAAGTAAACTGCAAAACCTAAAATATTTACTATCTGGCACTCTATAGAAAAAGTTTTGCCGATTCCTGATCTAAGCTGTAATAAACAAACACATATAAGATATATACAGCTATCCCTTACACATAAAGCTTAAGCTATTAATATGTCAAAGTAGACATGTAGTTCTTTCAATGATGAGTTCATAATGACACAGCCAAATTATCTTCTCCAGCCCTGCCTATTCCTTTTGATCATGCCCTGGGGCTTAGCCAAAATCCGTAGGCAACCTTCTTTTTTCCTCTTAATACTTATCCTTGGATGCTCTCAGACCGGTCTCCCTGCTCCTACTTCAGTCCTGGATGTCAATCTTTTTTGGAATGTCTTTCCTTTTGCTAAGTCCTTCCCAAGCTTCAAGTTTGACTTCTTCCAAATGCCTTCCATGGTCTTCCAGCCCTCAGTGGCCTCACTTTCTTTCAAATTACAGTTCTTGCCACACAATTTAATAACATCATATTTTTGCTAATGATTTTGTGTGTGCTTAGTCTAGTACCCACAACTATTTTCTAAACAACTTGAAGGAAGGAAAGATATCACACTGCTTTAATAATAGCTCATCATCCTCTGAGCACATGTCATCTCCCAAGTGTACCTCTCTATCTTGGAGAAAAAATAACTTGAGGACTGGTAATGGGTGATAAGTGATTGGAAATATCAAAAGATAACACCCACAAAGTAACTTGATGGAAGACGGTAAGTTACATTGCAAACTTAAGAGAGTGTATGTGAAAGACAAACAAAACTGTAATAGTGGAAGGATAGAGAGATAAGGATCAAGAGATTAAGAGATCACTGAATAATACTTTGAAATGAGATCAAAATATTAAGAAAATTATAAAACCTTAAAATATAAGTTAAAAAAACAAAATTTGCCTTTCAACCCTATTGGCCATTAATTTCCTTTTAACAAGCAGCTCTAGACATTGATAGCCATAAGGGCCTTTTTTTTTGCAATGTGATAACTGAAGGACTAAAAGATTCAACGGGATAGACATACACTGCATTCTAACTCTTTAGATTTTCAACATTCTAAATTTATTTGAAGTATGCTAAAGATAGTGAGAAAAAAAATCATCTATCATTTGATTACCCGGCTAATAAAATTGGAAATCATGTACCTATCCCTACATCACTCTCAAAGATAACACCTAGACTCATTTTCATACAAAAATGTACCAAGAATATAAAAAAAATTTTTTAGTACTTCATCAAATTCTTCTTATAAAAATATAAGCAAAATATAAGGTGCACAAGACTTCCATGTATGAACATAAAAAACACAAATGTTTTAAAACAATCATACATATTACCCATGAGTTTAAAAATACTGCATATTATAAATTAAGTGCTCTTTACCTAAGTAAAGCTACAAAAGACAATGAGAATATTAATCATATATTCCTTCTTTTTGTCCTGGGTTTTATAGTCTCTCAGTCCTGACCTATCCCTGGCTGGTCAGAGAAGAGGGAAACCGTTTTCTTAATTAGTAATAAAATATGTTTAATATTATACTCTAGAAATTTTACAACTAAAAAGTAATTATTAAATCCATGGTAAAATGAATCAGCTCTCAATTACTCACATGATGAGGGGAAGTGATGACACAGATGACACCAAATGATAATCCTAACATCAGTTTTTTTAAATGCATATCATTAATTTGGGAGAAGCAAACTGCCTTTATAATTACATCTGACTGAGGCCAGAGTTAACCAGAATGTTTATATTCCCTAAACATTCAATGATTTTGAGGTTTTGAAAGGCGAGACAAAAAGGAAAAAGAGGGAGATAATTCCAAAGCATACAGGTGGCTAAAGTCAACCAGCCTGGGATAAAAAAATTTCTGTCAACCTACATAAGAAAACTGAGAGATGATCTATGAAGAAAAAGAAAAAAACAGTAAAACTTACCGGGACAGTGCTAAAATTTTTAAATCGAATGTTATTTACAAAAATTTTAATGAGTTTTCTTCCTGTTAAATCATCCTTTCTTCCCACTAACTAGTATTATTAGTGATGACAAGAATTACCAGTGAGCCAAAAAGCTGAAAGCAAATTTTAGGTTCTATGTTATAAAAGATGTGTTAAAAATCCTTTTTATCACTGTTCTCTGTTAAGCCCACCATCTGTCCCAATAGGCACTTTATCTCATTACTTGAGATAAATCAGTTCAACCAAGAAAACACCAAAAAGGCAGAGGAGTCATTCCTCTGGGATATTTTTAGGTGATTTAAACAAAACTTACACGATGGCAAGAATTACAGATTTAGCAAATACACAAAAACTAAATATTTATCCAAATACAAGACCTTAGCCACAAATCTCAATTAGTTGCTGCCTAACATATGGCTCCAACCCCTGAGTGGCATATGTTTAGCACTGGTGCTGGTAATAGCACGGTGGTAAAATAGTATAGTAACAGTTCAACTTTAGTTATTTCATTCTTATAATACAGAAAAACACTCCAACTTTGGTTTCAGGAACTAAAAACAGAGAGCACAGTAAGAAATAATTATGTTGCTCGGTTTTAAAAGTCCATACTGAACACATATGAGGATTATACTGCAAAAAGAAAAAAAACCTTATAAGCTTATTATTCTTAGTTGGAAGATGCTCAGACACAAAGGTGTGCAAAGAAACTTACATAAAATTTCACAAAAGAAAATCTCTAATTCACGATCCCTGGCACCCCAGTAACCATTACACACCCCCTCCCCCCCGCAAAAATATCCCAAGGCTTTAAACGCTAACAGTTTGATAAAGGAACGATCAACGACTACTTTAATTACAACAGCCACCGTTGTGCTCCAGACTGTATGACAAAATTATTTGTTCATTTTCCTTTACCTAACGCATGGCGTCCCTCCACAGCCGTGTCAAAAGTTCAAAGATCCAGGTTGTTTAACAGGGCGAGGACTGCAGCCTCGAGTCAACCTCCTGACTGAACAGGTGGTTAACTCAGCCGGGTAGAGGAACGGCCAGGTACTGGCACCAGCCAAACAGGATCAAACACACAAGGGCGGGTTTTCGAGGTTTTAACCCCAAGATGAACGGGGGAAACTCTCTTCAGAAAAAGCGTTCAAGTTCGGCGGCTGCCCGGCGGCCGAAGCCCAAGGCGCGGCGGCGGCCGCTCGGCGATCTTCTCCGGCGGGCTCCGCACTCGACCCCCAAGCCTCCGCGAGCCGCGCCGCTCACCGCCGGCCGGGGGGCGGAGGGAAGGCCGCCCGCGCCCCCCGCGCCGCCTCCTCGGGCTGGTGGCGGGGCCGCGGTCGCGCCCCCACAAGCGCCTCCGGGCGAGACTCGGGCCCGGCAGGTGGCCGACAAGTTGACGGGTCCTGTGCCCGGCCCCACTCCCCCCCTTCCTTGCCCACAGCGCGCCCACAGAACGGGGTGGGCCGGGCCCCTCGACGGGCCCGAGCCCCGCTCGGCGCCCCGGCCCCTCAGACCCAGCCTAACGGTTTCCGTGGCGCCTGCTCCGGGACGGGAGTGGGACAGCTCGGTCTCCCCCGCCTTTCCCGAAGGGAGCGCCCGCGCTCTCACCTCCGAGTCACGCCGCTCTGAGGCGGAGGAAGGCGGCTACCCTGGCGCCTCTTCTTCGGGTTCCTGATCGTTCTCGCTCTACCTCAACGGCAGAGCCAGCTCTCGGGGCCGCTGCGGCCGCCGGCGCACTGACTGGTGGGGTGGTTTTCCGGCAGTGACGGCGCCGCCTCAGCCCCGCTCTTCGCTCCCTCTCCGCGTAGCTCCCGCTTTCTGTTTCACCCGAGGGACCACGAACGCCGCCGCCGCCATGCTTACTACGGAGCCGGGAGGAGGAGCCCGGAGTCAGCGCGCCCAGTGCGGCTGCGCGAGCCTCGCCGACGGCGCCCCCGGCCGGCCCGGACCCCGCGTTCCCGCCCCGCGCCCGAGCCTGCTGCCCCGCGGGTCTTCCCCGGGAGCGCGAGTCGCCCGCCGAGTCCTTGGCGCTGGGCGTCCGAGCGCCCCCTTACCGCTCCCAGGGCGCCCACCGCCCTCCCGGGGCTGCAGGCTCTGTCCTGAGGCCTGGCTGCGCCAGCTTCGACTGAGCATCTGGCGCGGCCAGCCTGCGAGCGACACTAGGGAAATGTGGAGTTAATTGACGTTCCTAGAGCCACTCACGCAATTCTCAGTCCAAATTGTAAAAGGCTCCCTCTGAGACGCGCCGGGGTCAGCCTCTTTCTGAAAGCACAAGAACTTAACGCCGGCAGGTGCTTTTAAAGACACTCCCCCAAGGAATAGGAAGCCAAGCGAAGTGGGTTGGATATTTTCCATCCTAAACACTTAGAGCCCCGGATCTCTACGGCAAGCAAAAATATTTAGATAATTACTTCAGTTGAAAACGTGGGGGTTAGTTTCCTGGTCTGTTTCCCAGCCAAATCGCATGAAAACCCATTACCTTAATTTGTACAACAAACAGCACGAAGCTTACAAGTGAACGGAGCAGAGATTCCTTTAAACCTCCAGCAATTGGGGGCGCTGCAATAATTCCCGAGGGCTGGCCAGGGCTGCTTACTTTTGCAGATTCCACTGAAGGTCTTGGGAAGGGGGTAGTCCTTGGGACGGAGAGTCCGACCCCAGTAACTGTCCCTTCAAAAACAGTGATGAATGTAACCAGGCTCCCTGTTCTGGCTTTATTTCACTTTATTAATTGTGCTGCGTTTTAAAATAGCAGTATTTTTATTTTAACCCTTCTACAGAAATCCTCTTAAAATCTACTTACTCCTACATTCTTAAAGAGTACAATGGTTAATGAAAGTCTTTGTCCATGATTGACCATCAAACGTGATACCTTGGCCATATGCTGAAGTCCCAGGGGATTGCTGAGGTATATAGAATCCCTACTTTGGTGATCTCTTTTTTTCTCTTTGGAATGTTCTCATCACCTTTTCTAATAATCTGTCACTGCTTCTCATCTCCTCATCTGTCTCTTTATCCACTCTGAGCCTTCCTCTTATCCTTTCTACTCTACTGTTTATTTTTTACTCTTTTTTCTTGATGGCATTTCTCTGGCTCCAGGTGATGATTGATCAGATGTTTATAGCCACAGCCAGCTAACGAGAGAATCCTTTTCTTCCCATCAGTAAATAGGACAGTGACTCTATATCAAGTGGTATTTTGCGATATTTTTTTTGCTGTTCACTATCAAAAGTTCTTTCCCTATGAGAGGTGTTTTCTTTCCTTAACTTCCAGTTTTGGTCCTCTTCCAGACAAAATTGCTGGAAAGCTGATCTCTGAATAACTGAAGCATAACTGTATATTGTTTTAAAATATGAGTATTTATCAGAGTGTGGGCAAGTTGGGTGGCTTCTCCATATTGCTACCCTAGCTCTGTTGGTCTGAGACTAAGCTAGTGGTTTCCAAACCTAACTCTAAGCTAGTAATTTCCAAAGCTTCCTACTTGGGAGTTTTTTAAAAAGCTAGAATCTTGTAATCTACCCCTCAAGATTTTGCCTGAGTGGGGGAGAGGGAGCAGGAAATGGCATTTTTTAAAAACTGTATTTTTAAAAAGTATCCTGGGCATTCCTACATGTATAGGCACAACAAAGAGGAACAGCTATTTCAAAGGAGACTAAGACATAATTCCAGAATATCACTGAAGTAGATGTAAAGATTGTAGTCAACAATATGCAATGCTGGAAGGTTGAGTCAAGTGAGGACTGGGGAATTTATGTCCTGTGGAGAGAATGAATCATACACATAAATAACCCTAACACAAGCACCAGTATCTCTGGGAATTCAGAAAGGGACAAGAATTTACGTCAGCTTTGAACAAGTCACTTCTCAGTACTTCATTTTTCTTCTCAATAAAATAAGGGTCATTTTCAATCATCTTTCTTAAACTCTCAACAATACTCAGCACTTTGACCAATTATTTATTTGAATATTACTTCTTGTTTGGCCCTATGCTCTTGGCTTTTTTTCCTACACTTCTGAGTACTGTGTCTCTAATTCCTTTGCAGTTTCCTTCTCCTCTCCTTAGCTATTAAATATAGGACTGCCTCACAATTCAGCTTAGGTTCTTTTTTGTTTTCATTATAATCTCTTGGCCTAAACATCATTATCCACACCAATGGCTTTAGTTATCTATATGTTGATAATTTCCACATAGGTGTCTCTAGCCCAGACCCTTCCCCTAAATTTCAAATCTGATACCAACATGTTTACTTAATGTCTCACAGCTACAAAGTTTAGTCCAACTGAGTTCATAAACTCTTCTTATTTTCCTTTCTCCTCATCTATCCAGTTGTTCAAATCAAACATGTAATAGTCATCCCTGATATCTCCTTCACTGTTATTTTCCATATTCATTGTAGCATCAAGTCCTGGCAATTTTATCTTCCAAAGCTCTCAAACTGGTCCACTTTTTACCAATTGCCACCAATCCAATCTGGCCTCACTGCATAAATCTAAGCCCTTTCATTCATTTTCCTCTTTACAGCCCAAATGATCTTTATTTGTTATTTTATTATTATTTTCTTAGGCAGAGAGAGAGAGAGAGAATGGGGGAGGGGCAGAGGGAGAGGGAGAGAGAGAATCCTAAGCAGGCTTCACACCCAGCACAGAGCCTGACGGGCTCAATTCCACAACCCTGAGATCATGACCTGAGCCAAAATCCAGACCAGAGTTGGACACTTAACTGATGAGCTACCCAGGTGCCCCTGCAGCCAAAATGATCTTTCTAAAAACAAGTAAGACTATGGCACTTCCATATAAAACTCTTAAACAGCTTATTATTGTAAGATATGACTAGAATTCTTAAGGTGGCCTACCAGACTCCGTGGGGTCTTGCCTTTTCCAGTGTCATCTCCTACCACTCTCCCCTTGCTTCCTGTATAGAAAATTTCCTGACCTCCTTTTAGTTTCTCAAATGTGCTGTGATTCCAGCAGCCACAGGCTCTCTGCACATTCCTGTCTTCTCCCTTGTAACCATCTTATCTCTTACTCATGGGAGTAAGGAAAAACATTTCTGACTTCCCAGAGGAGTTCAAGACCCCTTGATGTCAGCTCTCCTACAATGGGTATACCTTTCCCTCTATGACACCATAACTTGCAACATTTTGGTATATGTGAATACTAGGTATATTTCCATTGTTCTCTCAAAGAAGAGAAGGACTGTGCCTATTTTTGCTTACACAGTGCCTGGCATGTAGTAGGTCCCCCTAAATACTTCTTAAATGATTGAATTTGTTCTTGGAAGTCCCTTCTAGGATTCTAGAAGGTTGTTGAATCATACAATTAGGAAGGAGATTACTGAGCACTTTTAAGACAGCAATCTTCTGTATGATTAATGGGAAGAGATTCAAGAATATGTTGGGAGACAGTTCTCCATAGAACTGTCATATTTCTGTATGTCTCATGAGCAGAGGCACTAGCAACTTTTGTTCTAGATTATCTGTCTTTTCCAGGATGTTTGTATAACAGACAGCCTTGGAAGGTAGAAATAGTGTCTCCTACTGCAATAGAGGGCACTTTTTTTTTTTTTTTATACCATCCAGCATGTTAATGTCTCCTTTTGTGGTGAAGTTTGAACAGCTTTGTTTGCAGCCCATTATAAAAGATTGGGGGGAGTTCTAAACTTGGTGTTCCTCAGCTGTGATGCAGACCCATTGCATATATAGCATCCCCTGGGCCACGCCACGTTGCCCCGAGGTGAAAGCTGGGAGACAAAGGAGATACCATGAACGTGAAGCTGGTGCTACTTGCTGTGTGGTATGTAATATAGTCTTCTGACCCAGAAGACGCAGGTCTTCTGCTAGCATCCAAGAAACTGTAGCAGGCTAAATTATTAGCTTGTAAGGAGCATAAAATCTCAGACCCGTCACTGCACTTGACAAGATACAGTGGGTTGAAGAGAAAGGAGGAGATAGAGAAGTCAAAGAGCAAGTGGAAACTTGTCTTTTAAGAAGTTTGGGGAAAAAGTTTGGTGAGGAAGAGAGATGGGAGAGCAGATCCAGGTGGAAGGGTTGCGCTGACTGAATTCTCTGAGCAACATTGGGGGTTCTAACTCTGGCCAGAGCCAGAGAAAACACTACTGCCACTGCTCTTCTTTTCAGATGGAGAAGTGGTATACATCCATTAGAGGAGAGGGAGGTGAAAACGATTGATCGGGAGGTAGACCAGTTAAAGCAGTCAGAAGCTTTTTCACCCTTTGTCTCTGAGAAGGAGTGTGGTATAAAATGTGTGTGTTGTGGGGGCACTCAGGTAAATCTGGGCTCAAATCTCAGCTCTACTACTGACTGGTTGATTAATCTTGGGCACGTTATTCTCTGAGTCATGTCTTCACCTGTAAAATGAGGATAAAATGCCTACTTTGCAGGATTAAATGGCATAATGCATGGAAAATGCCTGGTATATGTCTGATGCCCAGTAAATAAATGATAGCTATATCATTAGTTGTCCTGGCTAATTGTGACCTGGTGAGGTAAGGGAAGTCCAGAACCTTCCTCAATATTTCCTAAGATAAACGGGAAGGAACTTGGCCACAGTCAGTCTTGCACCAAATTCTTGATTCTGTTGCAGTCTCCGTTCCTCACTTTCCTTTCCAGCCATGCTTTACTCCATGGATGGAACAGTTCCTTCCCTAAGAGCAAAGGAAGCATGGCACAAAATAGGAAGCCACTTGACATTGATCATTGGCCATTCCCACTAGAGGGAATTTCTCACTGGCCATCATTCTCCTCAAACCCCACCCTGTTACTATGTTGCTATGGATCTTCCCTCTAACAAGAATCTTCTCCACATTTTTCTAAATTTCTGGGACGCTTTAAAGCCACCTCCCTTTAAAGCTCCCTTTAAAGCTACCTGAAGACAATTCCCAAATTCTTGTTAATTTATTATTATTCAGGGCAATTTGGCTCTTTGTTTTCTGTCCTCATTTTTATCCAGAATAGCCTTGGAAGCTTTAGCTTTCTTTTCAAAATAAAAAAGATCCATTTGAGTGACTTGCCACACTAAGGAAGAACTCTGTTCCAGAGAAGTAGTTCTTAAACTTTGGCTTGAATAAAAATCAACCAGGGTGCTTAATTAAGATATAGTGGTTTTACTATGTATCCCCCACACCAAGATTTGGATTTAGGAATCTAGTTTATAAGCACTCCAAGAGATTCTGATGAGGGTAGTCTGTGGGCCATACTTTGAGCATCTTAGAGCAGCTCAAACAGCATCACCTTTCACAAATAGGATGGTTTCTTTCTCTGTGACATGGAGTTAAATTAGGATTGACTCAATTTTTCAAAAAAACTGCTTCTCTGTGGTTCAAGTCTTTTATATTGTTTGTTCTTTATAGAGAAACCAATTAGGAAAGACCAAGGAATTCTTTAATCACAAAATGATAATCCTAATAGTCCAAATTTGTCAATGTTAATGATATGGTTTCAAAGTAATGCTCCTAGAGACAGTCTTACTTCCACAGAGGGGAAAGTCTTCTCTGGTTACTGACCAGGACTCATTGAATAGGTTCCTGACCTGGAGGGGCTCTACAAGAATAGACAGATTATAAGGATTTTCTCTAGGTTGAAAAAATAAGGTTTCTATATCTGTCTTTTAGACTGTCAACAGCTCTTTGATGTTTTGTACAGCTTTAGGAGGCTCTGATAGCAGCCCTGAGGTTGAACACACCAGGATCATTATCCAGCATAACCAGATGACATATGAATCAATTTTAAAGACAGAAGAAGGAGATAGGCATCTATAAGGATAATGAGGCCGAAGATGACTTGGGATTTGAAAAAAGTATTCCCAAACTACATGTTTTTTTCTTTTTTTTTTCTTCAAAAAACCAAATTTCAAAACCAGAGCAATATATTAGCAACATAACAATGAGATTTTAATCTGGAAAAAATAAAATTTAAATGAAGTAGGTAATGAAAAATCAGATAATCTAAATTGTCACCAAACTTAAAGCTATTCCTCAAATTTCAGAACTAAATATTTAAACCAAATTGCATTTTAAAACTAGTAGACAAATTAACTATCTCTGTTATGTGAATATTTTTATATGATAAGTTGCCTTTAATTTTTACACATAGTATATAAATAAAGCAAGCATCTTTTAGATAAGGAAAATGACTTAGAGTAAGGAGAAAAACTAGAGAAATTGTTTATAAATTGAATACTTTTAGTGAAGTAAATAAAATACTAATTTTATTTATTTCAAATTTTTATGTATAAGGTTTTTGAAAACCAAGGCACTTCTGAACTTTGATCTTATTTTTTTCTTTATACTGTACATATAAGATATAAACCCAGCACTACTGAAAAGACAAAAGCTAAAATTAATTACTAATAGTGATTACCATTGCTAAAAGAAAGTAAAATAAAGAAACTCATTTAAAAATAACAGAAGATGACCTTTATCAAATACTCAGCTTTAAATTGTAGAAACTCATGACTTAAAACACGGGAAATTTAAATGTAGTTTATTTTCCCAAGCTACAGCAGACTAAGAATAAAAATAGTGTTGTGGTAGAACTCTCAAAGAATAGCCTCACACTCTTCTCACATCCATAGTCAAATTTCTTCCAGATGATTCTAAGAATCCCCAGGGATCTGTAAAGGTGCACTCCAAGAATTAGTCCTCTGAGCAATTCCATGACATTCACTGTCTTTTTTCTGTCCTCCTCTGGCTTATTGAGGTGTTTTCTTCTATTGTTTCCAAAGCCAACAAAATTCCCTGATGGCAGTGCTCTCTGCAAAGACCACTAATGCCTGACTTGAAGGGCATCCCTGCCTGTACCAAGATACAGTTTTCCATGGACACTATCTCCTGTTGCTTTTGCCTTCGGCTCTCAAATTCCCATGTATATCAGAGTGAACCAGATAAATATAGCATTTGTTTGCAGCTCTAGGACTCAGGCATGAATTCATGGAATAGGCAGCATGTCCCACTAAGCTTTTTCCTCTAACACTGGGCAATTGAATTTGAAGCAAACTTTTCATATATCTCTTCACTTAGGATGAGATTTTTTTTCTTCATCTCTAAATAGGCCTGCTCTACCAGCTCTGTAGACATGCCTAAACATGCTCAAATCCTAGGGCAATGAAATGGTTTGAGCTCAAGCTGTGACCCCAGCTACAAAAACAACCAAGCACTTCAGATGAGGGACTTGGATTTTAATGCAATGATTTACTATATTAATTTTCTTAGTACTACTGAACATTGATACTACACTCAACATAGAATAAGAGCAAACTCCTTTCTTGTAAGAATCTAAAATGATAATCCAAATATGCTTCAGAGAGGGGTACATAGCAAAGGAGAGAATAAATCAAGAAACATTTATAGACGACCTTTTATATTGAGGGCTCTGTACAAAGAACAAATGACCTGACCTTAACAAATTTACTTTTTGTGCTGATTATTTCTCTTTTGCTCTCAGCTCCAAGTCCATCCTTTTATACTGTGTTCTGGGATCCTAGGGCTAGGTCTGGAGACTACATTCCCCAGACTCCCTCATCAGCTGCCCTCCAGTCAGAATCTGCCAATGGAAGCTGGGGTAACTAGAGAGAGACTGGAAAGCAGGTGAAGGAGAGACAGGACTTGCTTCCTATTTGTAATTCTTGTCAAGAGGTAAGAGCTACAAAATAGCCTCAGTGTCTTTTGGCATATTTAACAGTGGTTGGGCCGCATGCCTTCATGGCTACCTGTGCTACCCAACTGTGCCCCCTTATTAGCATAATCACTAGCCATGCAACACCTCCTTCAGAGACCTGAGCACTAACTATATGAGGACCCCCTTCCTCCAAGCAACTAGGTTTTTCTCATTTAGTTCTCTGCTCTCTGAAGCCCAGCAGGTGTTAACTACTTCCTCCAGAATCCCCCATTTGCCCCTTCGTTTTTCAATATCTGTGTGACTAATTCCTTAAATTAAATCCCTCTGTTTGAAATACCTGCATGGTTTCTGATATCCTGCCTGGATTTTGATTGACAGATTTTAACCAGATAGATTTAAAATACCTGGTGAGGGAGATACACTATACTCATGCAAAAAGACATCCAGAGATACAACATTTGAAATGAATAGCTCAGATAAAATTTGCTACAGGGGTTCAAAAAGGCAAGCAATCAGTTGTTATGGGATGATCAAACACAGGCATTATAGATTTTTAAATTCCACTTCTTTTATTTAATCTTTAACACTGTGATCAAAGTACTACTACTCTCATTTTATAGATGAGAAACTTTGGTTCTGAGAGGCTAAACATATGTTCACATACATACAGCTAAGAAAGCAGCAGAGCTGAGATTCATAGCTTGTCTCCAACACAGTCTTTCCATTATTCCAGTTAGTTCAGGAGGGGTGAAATTGGAGGTGAACCTTGAAGAATAGGCTTCAAATAGAATGGTCAGAGCACTTTAATGGGAATGATAGCTAACAAAGGCATGAGATTGGGAAAATGCCAAGTGTGCCTGGGGGTTAGAAATAAGCCTGTGCAGAAGTTTGAGTTGGAAGGTACCAAGATACAGGGCAGAAAATATGGGTTGGGGCCAGATTAAGAGGGACCTTGGTTGACATGTGAGGAATTTAGGAAACACTTTTTTTTTGTTTTTTTTTTTTGGTAGGCTCTGTGTTGTGCTTGGAGCTCGATGTGGGGCTTGAACTCACGACCCTGACATCAAGACCTGAACTGAAATCGAAAGTCAGATGCTTAACTGACTGAGCCACCCAGGCGCCCCAGGAACCACTTATCTTCAATCAGGGGTCAGAGATGTGAAATAGCAAAAGTGAAATGCTGTTTGGTATTGTTGATTAATGGAGTTCATCACTGATATTTGTCAAGCCACTGTTGTTTGATAACTGTTGTTATCAAAGGCTTTTTAAAATAACCAGCAAATTAAAACAAAACAAGAGAAAAACCTTTATGGATTACTGCCATCAAACCAAGTGATTAGAAAGGAATTTTGACTTTGCATAAATTTCATGACAAGCAAAAAACACATCAAGCAAAAAAAAAAAAAACCTTTTAAAGAAAGAAACTGGGATTTTTATCACAGAGAAAAAAAAATACTTATTTATTCCTTGCTTTAAGATAAATCAAAGTCTTAAAGTAATCGACATGGCCATGAGAAATGAATTAAGTACTTTTTATAGAAAGGTATTATTATTATTTGGCTAATACATCTTTAGGGAATAAAATGAAGAAATATTAAAATGACAAGCCAACAACACTAAATTGAGAGATTCGGCAAAGTGGACCACCAATCAGCCTGTCAGTGGACTATTATGTTCTGTTACAAACCTCTCCTTGAAGCAATTGGATTTAAACACATTATGGGTTAGATAGGCTTTCCTGGGCTAGCCTGGAAATTCAACTGTCATTTATAACTTTGTTTCCATGGCAAAATGCCTTTGCAAGTTCTAAACAGCTGACTTTCAAATTAACTTTTGGAATATAACCCATTTGCAACTTGGGGACTGCCTGTGCTTTGAATGTAGATTGTCTATTATAACCAGGGCTTTAACTCCACTGAATCGCGAAGGATTTTAAATTAGTTAGAGGGGTTCAAATTAGTTATCTTTCTTTCAAATCCAATACCTTATTTGGGAAATGGGGATTTAAAAAAACAGTAACCCACCTCATGTGAAGAAAAGGCAAATCCGATAACTTTTTCCATGAAAGGCCTGATTATGAGGAAGCAAACATTTTGTCTATAAGAGGAAAGAGTAAAATGATGAATTAGAAAATATGTGAGTATTTATATAATAGAAGACGGTATTTGTTGTTCCTTTTGCATACAGTTTGTCTCTATAATGCAAAAGTAACACAAAGTAAAGAACTGAGTCGACATCCTTAAGATGCCCACTTAAACTTCCCTTAATAATGACATTTGTATACCGTAGGTGAAATTTTTCTAGACTAGAATTGTAAAGATTATTGCAGTAATTTTCCTTTGACAGTAAACAAAAAGATGCTGGCAAAGACCTTTAAATGATACCTGGTGTTGAAAATTGTCTCTTTTCACAAGGACAAAATGCTTGCTGCTCAGGAAAAGGATATAAAACGTTTGATTGGATTTTCAGTCAATTTTATACTTTCAAGTAATTTCTTTTTTCCTCTTTAACAAGAGAATAATTAAAATAGATACAACAAAATAAGAAATATTTCTCTCTTCCATCAGCTCATACTTTATTGAAGACTTTAGCTAAGCTCATTAAATTCATAGCTGATAGGTTTGGGAGGCACTCTGTGTATTATGTAAAGGTCTGGTTTTCTGTCAGCTAGGTAAGCTAATGAATGCTGGTGTTCTTAATAAAGGGTCTCTTATTATTTTACTCCTGGAATTTGTGTTTGTTTTCTTATTTTATAAACAAGATTTCTTCCTGGCCCATTTATCACATAGGTAGTAGGAATAATACCATTTACAGTGAGGCCTTAAAAACATTTCTTCTATTAGATTTCCTAAGTATCTTTTGAAGTTTTAGCCTGACAGGTTGAAAATTACTATTTTTATTTAGAGTTTATCTGGTCTTTTATTTTTATAGATTGTTTTTCATGTACTTCAGTTTGGTAGTCTTCATAATGACGATGGAAAGCCATCAGCCTGGGTGTCAAAAGCTCTGGATGCTAATTTACTCATTCAACAAGTACTTCCTGAGAGCCTTATGTGTAATGCATTTATTGCCATTTGGTTCTATACAAGTGTTTTAATTTCTATTATGCTTTTCTTTATTATCCATAGAGTTATTTATGAGTATATAGATTTTTCTTTCCAAACATTCTAAAGTTACATTTTATTCTTAAATTTCAATCTTTTTTTTTTTTTTTTTATCATGGGCAGAGAAGATGTTTTATAAAATAGCTGTTCTTTTAAGTTGTTGAACTCTCTTTGGTGATATAATATGTGGTCAGCTTTTAAAAGAATGTATATTGAATGTGTAGTGAACAGAATGTATGTTTTCTATTTGGTACACAAGTCTATTCCTATTTATTGGATCAAGCTGGTTAATTTTGTTGTTCTACTCTTTAATATTCTTATTAATCATTTTGAATTTGAGCTTTCAGTTTATTTTATTTTATTTTTATTTTTTGAGCTCTCAGTCTAAAATCTCCCACTGAGATTGTCAGTTTGTCCATTTCTCCTAGTTACTCAGTAAGGTAATGCTTTCTATGTTGTGGGGGGCTATGTTTTTAAGTATATATGTCAAAGATGGGCATATTTTCTTGCTGAATCATTCTTTCTTAGTATTATTCAGTGTTTCTCTTTATCTTGTTAATGCTTTTTACCTTAAATTCTATTTTGGTTCATTTTATTTTTGCAATTACAGTTTTTTTCTGTCTGATTTAGCGTATATCATTTTTCCTCCCTTTATTTTTAGTCTTTCTGTACAGTTATATTTTAGGTGGGTCATATATAAGCAGCATAGAGTTAGACTTTGTTTTCTATGCATTCTGATAATCTCTATTATAGTTTTATAGCTATTGTCTATATTTATTGTGATTCCTCATCTATTTAGACATACTTCTACACTCTTAGTTGTATTTTCTTTTTCATGCGTTTTCTTTGTGTTCTCCCTCTCTTCTGCTTCCTAATGGTTAAATAAAGAGTTCCATGTGCACTATAATTTTCTCTGCTGGCTTGGAAACTATATATTATTGTTCTCTTCTTTTAATGGATTTATTTATTTATTTATTTCTATTTCTAACCTCCTGCTGAACACAATATCAGTTTGGTATACTTTATTATGTCGTGTATACAACTCCTTTGTTTCCTCAAATGCATTGTGTTACTGGTTTTGTTACATCTAAAGGTTTAATGTATGTTTAAATAACATGTTCAAATAAGCATAAAAAACATACTTGTATATGAATATATACTCATTTATATTTACTAACATACTTTTTAGCTATTTCTGTGCTCCTTGTTACTTCTCATATCCTAGACTTTCCTTCTAGGTTCACTTTTCTTCTTGTGAAATGAAACATGTACTCCAGTAGCTTTTTTAGGGAAGGTTTGTGAAGATTTTAGATTGGATTAAATGGTTCCTAACCATATTGGACCCAGATACATCTTTCTGTGGTAAACATTTTGTAATGCCCTCTTTGTATCCTGAAGTATGTGTATGTTATGTATATATAAAGTAACAGTATATAAAATTTCTAAGCAATCAATACAATGCTATAGCTGCTATATAATGTATTGGTAAAAGGAAATTAAGTTATCAAAAATAATGCACATTTTGATGTGTAAATAAATGTTTGAACGTGACCACGCTAGAAGACATAGTGAAGCTGTGTCACGTGTATATCTACTTATAACGTCGAAGTTTGGATTTAGGAGAAGTAAAGCAATATTCAATATTATCAGTATTTTTACTTTACATTTTATTATTTATCTAACTTACTACTTATTTTATCTTTTACTTTATATTTGACATCTTAATAAAGAGGCTGAGTATGTGCACACATACCCATATATGCATATCCATACCTAGAATCACCACGAATACAATAGATACAAGGTACAGGTGTGTTGTTATTTGAGACTCAAACTCCTTGCATGGCCTTGCTGTTGGTGATGTAATTTTCTAAAATGGTGAACAGGGCTGTCTGGGTGGTGCAGTTGGTTAAATGTCTGACTCTTAGCTTCAGGTCCTGATCTCAGGGTCCTGAGATCGAGCCCTGTGTTGGGCTCTGTGTCAGGCTCTGCACTCAACGCAGTCTGCTTCAGACTCTCTCTCCCTCACCCTCTCCCTCTGCCCCTTCTTCCCACGCACACTCTTTCTCTAAAAGAAATAATAAAATAAAACCTTAAAAAAATAAAGTGGTGAACAATCCTTACTAAAGTTTTAAACAAAACAGATTTTAATTGTCTCTCAATTTGTATCATAGTTGCATTCCTGGATAATTCAGCTTGTATTATTTTTGTGTTCCTATGTAAAACGGAGACAGACTTTAGGTTCAGATGACTGATTACGGAGAAGATTTTCACCTATGTGTATATACGTCAAGACACTGGAGAGTCATGTAGGACAGAACAATGTTTTGTTTTATGGGAGTTCCTCAGCACGTTGCAGGCTATCAGCTTTCCGGGTCCTCCTCCTCTCTAATGGCCAGTAGCATCCCCCCAGTTATTGTGATAACTCAAATTGCCTCCAGATGCACAGTATTGTTCCATTTAAGGACAACTGCTCCATTTGAGGATAATCTCCTTGATAGGGGTTCTTAATGTGGGGTCCACAGAAACCCATATGACTTCAAGAGGGGAGGTCCATGAATGTGGACGGAAAAAAAAATAACATATGCTTCCATGTTTAATATGACATACATGTTGCTTTGTCAAAGACCACCATTAATGCTCTTATTAAAGCTAAGCAATGGGGCGCCTGGGTGGCTCAGTTGGTTAAGCGACTGCCTTCGGCTCAGGTCATGATCCTGGAGTCCTTGGATCGAGTCCCGCATCGGGCTCCCTGCTCAGCGAGGAGCCTGCTTCTCCCTCTAACCCTCCCCCCTCTCATGTACTCTCTCTCTCATTCTCGCTCTCTCAAATAAATAAATAAATCTTAAAAAAAAATAAAGCTAAGCAAGAGTAACCTTCATATTAATATACCTCTGCCTATATATATATATATTTGCTTGTTATTTAGTGCATTAAGAAAGAAGCGCATAGTAGTAGTGCAAATTTATTTTCATTTTTTTTCAATGTTGATAAATGTGTTTCAATATAGTTGGTTTGCTTTGTTTTATGTATATTATTTTATGCATTTAAAAACATTATTTTTAGAAGGGAGGTCCATAGCTTCACTAGATTACCAAAGAGGTCTTTCACACAAGTAACGGATAAAAATCTCAGACCCAGGGCTTCAACATCTTTGTGTTGTTCCGACTAAGTTGACTTTGTGGGATAGGTAAAGAGCCAGAACTTCAGTGAGGGTGTGGCCAAGAGAAGTGTCTGAGAAAGAGTAAAAAATCAACATAACTCAGAAATACAGCTAACTATATTTCTACAGAAATATAGTTGGACTGGTACAAGATAGGGATGCGAGAAGTTATTGATAGGGTTCTGGACAGTCTCTTTGACATAGTTTCTCATCAAGCTAGATATGGGGTCCTCAAACATCGGCCTGCAGAATTCCGAAGAGCATGAATCAGAATTAGTAGGGGTATCTTATTTGGGATGCATATGATTCATAGACCAAACTCCGAGCAACCTGAGCTATACATGCGCCTCTCACCAGTCAGCACCTGACACACATTGTATTTTACTTCTCCATTGCTCTGAAAAGTCCTTCCCTTGTTTCATTCCCCTAGTGTACATTTACTTATCCGTTAAGCCTAGAACACATGTAGACTCCTCTACTTTTACGCCTTCCCAAAGCTCTCCCACCCCTCCCATACTCCTTTATACTTTCTCAGAGCAACCGGGATTTATGTTCTATTAAAATTATTTATTTAAACGTCTGCATCACTAGGCTGAATTCCTTGAGGACAGGGACTATTTCTTTTTCTTTTTAATTAATTTCTTTTGATGTAGGGTTCCATGATTCATTGTTGGCATATAACACCCAGTGCTCCATTCAATACGTGCCCTCTTTAATACCCATCACCGGGCTAACCCATCCCCCACCCCCCTCCCCTCTAGAACCCTCAGTTTGTTTCTCAGAGTCCATAGTCTCTCATGGTTCGTCTCCTCCTCCGATTTCCCCTCCTTCATTTTTCCCTTCCTACTATCTTCTTCTTCTTCTTTTTTTTAAA
This sequence comes from Halichoerus grypus, assembly GCF_964656455.1. Lineage (NCBI taxonomy): Eukaryota > Metazoa > Chordata > Mammalia > Carnivora > Phocidae > Halichoerus > Halichoerus grypus. The sequence continues at coordinate 58,182,875 of NC_135715.1, read as the reverse complement.
CATATGATGTATTATTTGTTTCAGAGGTACAGGTCTGTGATTCATCAGTCTTACACAATTCACAGCGCTCACCATAGCACATACCCTCCCCAATGTCTATCACCCAGCCACCCCATCCCTCCCACCACTCCAGCAACCCTCAGTTTGTTTCCTGAGATTAGGAATTCCTCATATCAGTGAGATCATATGATACATGTCTTTCTCTGATTGACTTATTTCTCTTAGCATAATACCCTCTAGTTCCATCCATGTCGTTGCACATGGCAAGATTTCGGTTTTTTGATGGCAGCATAATATTCTATTGTGTATATATGTGTATACCACTTCTTTATCCATTCATCTGTTGATGGACATCTTGGCTCTTTCCATAGTTTGGCTATTGTGGACATGGCTGCTATAAACGCTGGGGTGCACATACCCCTTTGGATCACTGCATTTGAATCTTTGGGCTAAATACCCAGTAGTGCAATTGCTGGGTCATATGGTAGCTCTATTTTCAACTTTTTGAGGAACCTCCATACTGTTCTCCAGAGTGGCTGCACCAGCTTGCATTCCCACCAACAGTGTAAGAGGGTTCCCCTTTCTCTGCATCCTCGCCAACATCTGTCATTTCCTGACTTGTTAATTTTAGCCATTCTGACTGGTGTGAGGTGGTATCTCATTGAGGTTTTGATTTGGATTTCTAGGGCAGGGACTATTTCTATCCATCATGGGTTCCACCCCAATCTTGTTAACTTGAATTGAAAATGAATAAGTTCTCTTTTCATTGAGAATTCTCATAGCCTTAATTTTTTTTTAAGTTTTATTTATTTATTTGACAAAGAGAGAGAGAGAGAGAAGGAGCACAAGTAGGCAGAGCGGCAGGCAGAGGAAGAGGAAGAGCAGGCTCCCTACTGAGCAGGGAGCTGGATATGGGGCTTGATCCTGGGACCCTGGGATCATGACCTGAGGCAGACGCTTAACCAACTGAGCCAATTAAGTGCCCCTCATAGCCTTAATTCTAAGGCCAATCTCTTGTAGATGCAAACCTCGCTAGCTGCATAAAAATTTTACTTGGGGCACCTGGTCATGATCTCAGGGTCCTGGGATGGAGCCCCACATGGGGCTCCTTGCTCAGCGGAGAGCCAGCTTCTCCCTCTCTGGCTCCCCCTGCTTGTGCGCTCTCTGTCTTACAAATAAATAAATAAAATCTTAAAAAAAAGTCTTGCTCATTTTATCTTTTCCTCTCTTAGATCAAGCTTCTTGGGAATGTGTACACATACGTACACCTGCATATATAAAAAATGCCCCATATTAGTTATTCTGGCAGAGATAGTTACCTACCTAACGCGAATTCTCCTCTTCCTACATACATGCCACAAAAACAAAACAAAATGAAAACCTATGTTTGCCAGTTGTCCTTGCGGAAAAGGGCAATCCTGTCCCAATTCTGAAATGTGAACAGAAATTATTGGCTAGGATCTCCAGGAAAAGCCTTAAAAGGAGGACAGACTTAGCTGGTTAGAACATGTTTACCCTTTTCCCTTCGATCTTCACCTTTCTATCTGGAATAAGCACAACCTTTTTTCCTATCCCCCAAATTTATATAGTGTTTCTCTTCATGGTAAAATTTACATTACATGAGGTATTAAATATGAGGTACTGTAAATAGCTTCTCAAGGGAGAAAGCAGTTCTGTGTAGTTCAGATAAGGCTTAAGTGGTATGAAAAATAGACCTTTAAATTAGCTTGATCCAGAATCTGTTGTGAAATATTACATTTATAAATGAAATAAGAGAAATCTGAGATCTTTAAAGGGTTTTACTTTCTAAGTACATGTTCAAATCTGTCTTTCAAATATTGGTATTAGTTACATATACTGTTAGAAATCAGATGAATCCGGGGCGCCTGGGTGGCTCAGTTGGTTAAGCGACTGCCTTCGGCTCAGGTCATGATCCTGGAGTCCCTGGATCGAGTCCCGTGTCGGGCTCCCTGCTGGGCAGGGAGTCTGCTTCTCCCTCTGACCCTCCCCCCTCTCATGTGCTGTCCCTCTCACTCTCTCTCTCTCAAATAAATAAATAAAATCTTAAAAAAAAAAAAAAGAAATCAGATGAATCCAACTCAGAAAACAAGAAGCGAGCTTCTCAGGCTTTTCTCTGATTAAATACTTTCTTCAGCTCCTAGTGCAAAACTGTTCACACATCATATTCTCAATACTTAATTGCAGAATGAATAAATATATGAATAAAGAATAATGATGTTTCAAAAGAAAAACATAAGCAAAGCCTGACTAACACATTTTATTTTATTTTATTTATTTTATTTTATTTTATTTATTTATTTTTTTAAGATTTTATTTATTTATTTGACAGAGAGAGACACAGCGAGAGAGGGAACACAAGCAGGGGGAGTGGGAGAGGGAGAAGCAGGCTTTCCCGCAGAGCAGGGAGCCCGACGCGGGGCTCGATCCCAGGACTCTGGGATCATGACCTGAGCCAAAGGCAGACGCTTAACGACCGAGCCACCCAGGCACCCCTACTTTATTTCATTTTATTTTATATTATTTTATTTTATTTTATTTTATTATTATGTTATGTTAATCACCATACATTACATCATTAGTTTTTGATGTAGTGTTCCATGATTCATTGTTTGTGTATAACACCCAGTGCTCCATGCAGAACATGCCCTCTTTAATACCCATCACCAGGCTAACCCATCCCCCCCCTTCCCCTCTAGAACCCTCAGTTTGTTTCTCAGAGTCCATAGTCTCTCATGGTTCGTCTTCCCCTCCTATTTCCCCCCCTTCATTCTTACCCTCCTGTTATCTTCTTCTTCTTCTTCTTTTTTTCTTTTTTTAACATATAATGTATTATTTGTTTTAGAGGTACAGGTCTGTGATTAAACAGTCTTACATAATTCACAGCCTTCACCATAGCACATACCCTCCCCAATGTTTATCACCCAGCCACCCCATTCCTCCCACCCCCCTCTACTCCAGCGCCCCTCAGTTTGTTTCCTGAGATTAAGAATTCCTCATATCATGCGGGCGCCTGGGTGGCTCAGTCGTTAAGAATTCCTCATATCAGTGAGGTCATATGATACATGTCTTTCTCTGATTAACTTATTTCGTTCAGCAATAATACCCTCCAGTTCCATCCACGTCATTGCAAATGGCAAGATTTCATTCCTTTGATGGCTGCATAATATTCCATTGTATATATATACCACATCTTTATCCATTCATCTGTTGATGGACATCTTGGCTCTTTCCACAATTTGGCTATTGTGGACATTGCTGCTATAAACAACGGGGTGCACGTACCCCTTCGGATCCCTACATTTGTATTTTTGGAGTAAATACCCAGTAGTGCAATGGCTGGGTTGTATGGTAGCTCTATTTTCAACTTTCTGAGGAACCTCCATACTGTTTTCCAGAGTGGCTGCACCAGCTTGCATTCCCACCAACAGTGTAGGAGGGTTCCCCTTTCTCCGCATTCCCGCCAACATCTGTTGTTTCCTGACTTGTTAATTTTAGCCATTCTGACTGGACTAACACATTTTAGTAAATATTTTGGCTGTTAGAATTGAAACCAAACCATCTTAAGAACAGATGACTTACTGTAGGACTGATGAATCACAGACCTGTACCCCTGAAACAAATAATACATGATATGTTAATAAAAAAAGAATAGATGACTTAAAATTACAAAAAAAAATCAAGTTGCTGGATTTAAAAGTACCTTGCTATTATTCATTTCTTTGCAGATTCATTGTGTTCTCTAGTTATGCTAGCACTGCTTTCAGGTTTAAACTTCCAATATTTCACTGTGACTCATTGCACTCTGTAAAAACAAAGAACTGATAAAGGTTAGGGGGCCACCATCACAGCCTATGAAGTGAATTAGCAATTCACTAAACTGTTTTTTTTTCCCCTTGCTCATATTTTCTAGGCCTTTTGCAATGAACAAAAATTTCTTTTGTAGGAAGGAAAGAAAGAATATTAAATTTTATTCAAAAATGTGGGAGATCTTAAAAGACATAAGAGGGCTCAGGATTTTAACCTGTCACTCTATGATCTTATGGTATGGGGTGATTGTGGATCAGTTATTTTCTTCCTATTTTCCACTAGTTCTGTACTTTAACATGGGCCATTCAACAATTTAGTTGGGTTTGAGGTAAGAGGCTCTCCTGGCCTGCTGGGAACAGAATCTAGCAGGTAGTTACTGTATTTAAAACTCTTTGAAGAAGAAAGGTATTATTTAAGTATTAAGCATTATTATGAACATCCTGCCTTTTAAAAGCTCAAAGGGAAAGACAAAAGGACCTGTCCTTATTAGTATTTCCAATTAAACTGGGAAGGATAAATTATTTCCAAACCATCTAATCTTTCCTACATGTCCCCACCGCCCCCACCACTACATTTCAGTCAAATCTACATGTGGAGAGAGACAGGAATCCAACCTCTAATTTTCCTTTTAGCTCTGATAAACACGTTTATTACAGGGTTTTCCTGCATGTTTGTTTGTACACATAATCTTAGGGGAACCAGTTTGCTTCTGCTAATGGGGTTTAACAATATTCTCATAAGCAGCACTACTTGCCCTTTCCCCCAAATTGAGCGGATAATACAAGAACATGTGGCTGTTCAGTTTGGTGTCTCATAAAGCATTGTGCCAAGTCCTTTAACTGTGATATGGTGGTGTAAATTTCTCTGAGTATAATAACCATTCCTGGAAGAGTCATCAAATATACCTTTAGAGATTAGTTACTGGGAAGTTTTGACTCTTTTTCAGGGAATTAGTAGCAGTCTTAATACAATTGTCAGTTGAATTAATTGAATTATCAGACCCTGTGCATGAAGTCAATTTTTATGAATTGTATGCTTGATGCTTATCCAGCCATGTTCCATAGTTTTCAACCTCCTGAGTAAGAATTCCAAACTCATCCAGCTTTAAACTGGCCAAAGAGCTTGTGAGTTGATATGATTGATATTTTGAGGGGTACAAGTCAAATTTCAAAATGATGTTAAAGAGTCCCAAACAACAATTTTGAATATCTGTCACAAGTACAATGATTCGAAAAAGAATATGTCTAAACAGATTAGAGACTCAACTAAGACCATCATAAATTTAGACTGTATAATTAGAGGATATAATTTTTGGCCCAGTGGGATGTGTTTTGAATTTAACACCGGTTATTTTTGGTAGAAGGTTGAGTCTGAATATTTCAAATGAAATGCCATCATGTTAAATTACCTGTTCTAAAATGAAGACCTTTATTCTCTTTGTGAGATTCACTTTTAGGATTACATTGTGATAAATTAAAATTTAGACCGTGTACTAAGTTGAAAGCATGAAATTCCATCTTTAATTACTTGAGGAAGCAAGGGTTTGCAAAATCATTGTTATTCAGAAGGCTGTTTTGCTTCCATGTGTGTAAGTGTATAGATTCCATAAAGACTGGGCTTCTTATCTCATTACAAGGGTAATAAAAATATAATTTCCTTCTGAATGCATAGTTTAAAAACCTGAACTCATTGAATGCTAGTATTTTTGCAGCTGTAACAGCAGTCTCAAATTAAGAGTTCACTGCATCCCTCAAGAAGGTCATCAAGAACCTGATGGCATCCTTTAGGCTAGTAGGGAGTAGGCTATGTTCCTATCACCTAGGGGCTCTATTAAGGTGATCAAGACAACTATATTGAGTCATCAAACTTAGTACATTGATCACAGAATATATGTATCTATCTCTATATATACAGAATATACATAATATGTATATAAACATATATATATATATATATATATATATATATATATATATATATATACATGTTTAACTGCTAATCATTTGAGGAATAGATGGTAGGTATAAGGAATAATATAAATGTCCATACTGTTAGTATAGCAATCTGGCTTTAAAAATAACTTGGGCATTGGGGCGCCTGGGTGGCTCAGGCGTTAAGCGTCTGCCTTCAGCTCAGGTCATGATCCCAGGGTCCTGGGATCGAGCCCCGCGTCGGGCTCCCTGCTCTGCGGGAAAGCCTGCTTCTCCCTCTCCCACTCCCCCTGCTTGTGTTCCCTCTCTCGCTGTGTCTCTCTCTGTCAAATAAATAAATAAAATCTTTAAAAAAAAAATAACTTGGGCATTAAGGGAAACCTAATACTAACATATACTCCCCCAATCTTGCCCTCATACTTTGGTCCCCTGTGAGATTCTTCAGGAATAACACTTCCATCTCCCAACTGCTGGGCATATTGGCTGCTCTCAGCTCACACTGTATTTCTTCCTAGAAATTGCCCTCTGCTGCAGGGCAGGAACCCCCACTTCTAAGGGGCAGCTTGCGGCCAATGACTGGATGATATGAGGATAAAAGGTCCAGCTTCCATGCCTCAATTTGGGACAACACTGAGGGCCAGCCCCAGGGCTCCTCAAAGGATTGGCTGACCTTTTGGTAACCTTCTACCAAACTGCAACAGCTCTGCAAGTCAGCTCCTTTGCCCTCAACTGGCTCTTCACTGCCCTATAGGTATATCTCTTGAGAGCACTCTCCAAGTAAAGTCTTTGCAATCAATACCTCATCCGTTGCAATCCACATCTCATCTATCCCTATTTTCAGGGAAGCCAATTTGACACAGAGATCGTCACGGTGGGCTATGCCTTGGCAGAACGCGTGGCTATACAGATTGACCTTCTGGTCAAAGACATTACTATCACCATCCTGCCTAAGCTGGTGCTCAAACCATTTCCTTATCCCACCATTTCCTTGAATTAGCCCTGAAAGCATATGATATTAGGAAAGTGTACACCTTTCATTAATATATGAGTTTCCTAGCAGAAAACAAGACCCCAAGGAGAAGACAGTCTACTGGATAGGTAAGATCGGAGGAGCTATGGGAAAAGGAGAAAGGGGAAAAGATCTTATGTGGCCTGCTTGGTAGGAAAAGTCCATAGTGTGGTTCCCTGGGCCAACTGGAGTAGTGCTGATACGTATCTGAGGGAGGAATGAGGAAGGTCAAGGGAGGACAGTGAGGACCCAGAGTCAGGGATGCTGAAAGGAAGGAAGTGGAAGGGAGCTACTTGACAATTTTTGCTTTAAGATGACTCAAAAATGAAGCTACTCTCCACCATTACTGCCCACACAGATAGTTTTCTCTTTTGAACTCCTTTTCCTACTCATTCTGCTAAATCTTATTTTGTATTATTCCATCTAAAATATTTAATAGAGTATGCTTTTTCTCATTCTTCTTTTGAACACGACATAGTACTAACACAGAACTATGCACATAATAGAGGTTCCATAAGTACCTGCTGAATGAATGAATAAATGACCGGATAAACATAAACAGGAAAGATTACTCAGTTAGAAAAGAAAAAAATTAGTGATCCAAAGGTCCTAAATCTATGGTTTCAGAAACCTTTAAAATGTGGGATTTAACACAATGTTTTCTGATAGGAAGCAATGGATAGATACTATTTTATGTTGACTGAATCTAAGTGATTTTTTCGAGATGGTACTTTTAATCTCAAATTGCTAATGATATAAACATCTTGTCATACAAGAGGATAGACTTCATGTAATTTCAGTACATGTCACAGTTCAGTGAGACCAAAGAGACCTACTGGAAGGTTACATGCATTATGTAAACTCTGAGCCATAAATGACTTCTTTTTGTTCACAGAGATCCAGACACTCCCTCCTCTGGTTGAGCACAAGGTCCTGCCTTGTGACAGAGAACAAAGATGTGGACCGCAGAGCACTTCTGTGTCTAGAGGTCTAAATGGCTGTAAAACGACTCCATTTCCAGACGAAATGACCAGGCTCCTATTTCTCCCGGACAAAGTTTGAAACAATCCTTTTTTTCTCCTTAAACCCACTAGCCAGAATACTCAGGTAAAACATTTCTAGGAATAGGTTGAAGTGAGGATGATAACCATTTCCTTTTACCACACTCCACTTTTCCAGGAAAGATACTTTCTTCTTTAACTGATGCTTATGAAGACCTCCCCACAGTTACTTCTTTCCAAGTCAAATATCTAACTAAAAATATAAAACCATTTTGCGTGTATTCATAAAGTAAAACTGGTGGGCTAAATCCCTGCCTACAACAGATATAAATGGAAGTGAATGTAGCAGTGAACCAAATAACGATCTCTTTCTAAAAGGCTAAAGCATTTATGTGTGTAGCTCCTCTCTTGAGTTTGTAGCCACAGCTCTGGAGGTGGTCTGCAATGACATTATTCATTTGAAATGGGCCAAGCTATTTTTAAAAGGGCATATTTAAAGTCACATTTGATAAATGGAATCTATGTCAAAAAATTATTTGTCATTTATGTGAGCTTGTCTAGAAACATCAGTTAACCTCAAGTGCATGTGTTGCACTCTGTAGTTGGGAGAGACGGACAAGTTACAGAAAAAGTTGGGGGTGAGAGTGACTTAGCATCAAAAGCAACTTCCAGAGAAAATGTTTTCTTCAAGAAAGAGTGTGTCCTCTTTGGCCCATGAACAAATATAGGACTGAATTCTGAAGTTTTAACCCACTGAGCATGACAGAAGTAATTTTGGCTAAGAAAAATCTCAATAACGCTCCCATGGAATATTTCTTTTTTTAAAAAAAATAGCTTTCCGGTGAACTCACCGTGTAATTCAAGTTACTAAATGGATTAACGTTTCATTTGAAATTGGGACATATAAGTCAATTACCTTTTGGAGGATGTATTTTAAGGATACTTTTAGTTTCAAAGACTTCTGTGAAGTCTTTTTTTCTGAAGATAATCAGGCACTAGAAATATTTAAGTAAAATAAGTAAGTAAACAGGTAGAATAAAGCAAAACAAAATAAAAATATCAGAGGCATTGTTGGCGGACAGCAGAAGCCATGCATTCAAATAATTGAAATATAAGTTGAATTCTTTTGTGCAAACTCTAAGGGGATTTTCCATTTCACTAGTAATATTAAAATGCAGACTACATATAAGGATCAATAACTGGAATTGTGTTCATGTTGCATTGTCCTTAACCAGCTCTTGTTTTCTCAAACCAAAGCAAGATGAAGTCAAGAAGAAGTTTATAGATTTATATTATTCTTGACAGAGTTCTCCATGAGGTAAGTAATATGACAATAATCAATAAAGGTCTAATTGTACATGAATCCTTTTTCTCCTTAAACAAGAACAAAAGAGTGAACTGAGAAACACAGATCTGCAGTTTGAGAAGGGAAGCTGGTCTAGGTTTTTGACAGAATGTCCAACAAACTGAGAAATTGGAATTTGAGGGGAATAGAGAATTTCCCTTTTGAAGAACACATTTGCATGTTTATATATAAAATTATATTTGTGAACATAAGTGAGGGAAACAGGTAAGTATGACAGTGCATTAATTAGAGCAGGTTTGAATAATTCTGAGAGACAGAAGTCTTCAGCTAGGTGTGCTGTTTAATTTCAAAACTTTAATCAAATGAGCAATTAAAATAGCTCTATTTAAAAACCGAACTTATTATTTGCCAGAAATCCTCAATTCTTGCTTGTGTGAGTCCTCTGAGTTTAAGTATGTTATTTTGATGATAAGCAAATGAAATTACTTCCCTTCACTATGATCTATGAAATGCCTTCCACTACTTATTAGTCATTACCCGGGAATAGTTATCTTCTCTGTGTGGCTCTCTATCTCTTCTGTCTTTAATTGTTCTGGCTAGCTGCTGTGGTTTGCTGCATTGTGGGGATGGGTAGAATCATTTCTTAATTGGGGTCTGAACTAAAAACAGCTCTTCCATTAGGCAGAAACAAGGGTGCCACAGTAACTTCTGGGTCAGATTATTAAACACGATTGTGATTACCCAGGGACGTTTATGCTTAAACTCTTCCATGGCCAATGTCAGTCACAAAGTTAGTATGTTAGAACCTTTCCTCTTGAAGCCATATCTCGAAATCTGGTTAATCAATTCCTTTCAGTGGTCAGAACCGGGACCTCCCACACTGACTTGCTACAGATCTTTGCAGAAGATAATGAGATTTCAACTTTATTCATTTATTATATATGAGCATGTCCCATGTGCCATATCTTCCACAAGAAGCTGGGCACCCAAAGATGGAAAGGCATGTCTTGAGTTGTTTCTTTCAATTCCCATTTTGCACGCCCCTTTGCTCTCCTGACTTCCCAACAGGCTTTATAAAATGAAGAGATAAGTCTGCAAGGCTTATGTTTGGGCCTAAGGAGGGAAGCCTCTTTCTCAAGGCAAGCAAAAGGAAACTTCAAAACAAGTGCCACTGAACTCCTGTACTTACCGTGTACTGATGGAATTGGAGAGCTCTTCATTTCAAGTCAATGACTGTAAAGGTATTGCAAGATAATCAATAAAGGATTCAGTTATATTTCCTGTACACTGTCTACTCAGGAAGCAAATCATACACACATAAAATCCTGACTTGTTATCTTCTCCCACACCTGCTCTTTGCTCCATAATTCTCAGGTAATGACACCAGGACCATGTGGTACCCAAGTCACCGCATTAGTACTGGTTCCCAAATCATGTTGATCCCATCACCAAACAACTTTTCAACCTCTATGCTGCTTCACGGCCGTTGCAGAGGCTCCGGGTCTTCATCATCTTTGTCCTGGACCACCGCACAGATTCCGATTTCCTAACTGGCCCCATTTACCTCCAGTGCCTCCCTCCCCAGTCTGTTCTCTGCACAGGCTAATCTTTCAAAACACAAGTGTGATCATGTCCCTTCCCTGTTTTATGAGCCTTCATTGGCTCCTCACTGATGATATAGCCCTCCATTTTATCTTCTATCTTCATTTCCCATCTGGACTTTGTACACCCAGGTCACGTAATATGCCCTTTGTCTTTCTTTGCCCTTCCAGGTATGACTCTATCTGCATAGAATGTTTTTCCACCTTGTTTGCCTTGTTTTAAGACACTATTCGGTATCACATCCTCTAATTCTTTTGCTGTTTTTTTCCAGGCAGAGCAGGTTGTACTTTTCTCTGTTCTTCCAGGGTACTTTGTATATATTTCTTTTTTATCCTCTTCTTATTTGATTACATTTGGTTCTTTTCCTTCTACATTCTAAGCTACCGGAGGTAGGGGCTATCTTACTTATCATTAAGTCTCCAGGCTTAGCACACTGACTGATCCAGAATTGCTACTCAATAAATGTTTGGTGAATGAAAACAAGAGTTGATATGTACCTGCAACTTATTTATTAGGTTTGCGTGGCATGGGCATCATCAGCAATGTGCTGATTGTGCATGATATTGATAGCAACGATATAACCAGAATTTTCTTACTACTTTGTACTGCACAGAGGACAGCCATGGATATACATCTAATTTGCTAGAATTCTGGACTTGAGGTAGCATAATTCCCCAAAATACTGCATGAGAAAATTGTATGTGGCTCAGGAGAACAATGTATTTTTTGACATTAGCCATGAAAGCTTTCAAAACAGAAATATAAATTCTCCTTCCTCCAACCTGTTTTCTCTGGTCCCTTTCCTACAAGCGATCACATTTTTCTTCCTTGTACACATAATATTTTTAGAGCACTCTGCTGTTACGAAGCATTCTGCAACCTCTAGTTAACCTATTTAGATCTCAGTGTTCTTATCTGTATAATGAGGCTAATGGTACTAAGCTGTTCTCCCAGGGATGTTTGATTAAATATGTTTCTTGACATTGCACAGACCCTGCATACATCAGCAAGGATTTTCAAAATAAAATGTTCTATATGCACAGAAAATTGTTTCATTTGGCATTGTTTTAAAAGCAAGCACATTTTTGAGAGGAACGTTTGCACCATCAGCAAACATTTCAAAATGGATCTAAGGTAAAAACTGTTATGACTGCAGTGAATGTTTTATTTGTGGTTGATAAGATAGGCAAGTATTTCAAAACATCTCCACCCATAATTTTTAATGGGAAAAGCAAGGCTTGGTGGAATATGAGATAATTTTATCTTTGCTCAGGATACTGGCTGTTATAGGGGATTTTCTAATGCATATTTTTTCCTCCAAGACAGCACTATGTTGTGTTGTATCTTCTCACGGTGCCTTCTTTACCATTTCAAGTTGGAGTGGAGCTCAGAATCCCTGATGTAATGCCTTGCCCTGGCAATTTTCCTGTTATTTCACGTGGCAAGAAGAGCTGCATTAATCTCTCACCCAGGCAGAGCTAGACTGGGTTAGTTGGAAGGGGTCTTTTTTTCCACAGCTCTAATTTTCCTGTCCATTTGACCTTTCCCTTACTTATACCACTTTTTGTGATGACTGCTGGTTTCTCTCCCAGTGATAAGTGGACCCAGAGACTGAGAGGAGAAGCCAGTAGAGAAGCAAGGAAATGATCGGAAACCAGAGGAAAATATAAACAAAACATAGCCTGGAATGCTTCTGAGATGCTGAAAAGTAGTAGGATAAATTCAGGTTTTCCCAAAAAATTATAGGATAATATTTCATCTCATATCCTCCTCTCATCTGTCCCAAACCTAGATTCAGTTGTTAATAGGTGAACAAATGAATGCTTCCTTCGGTAAAGTTGGTGTAAAAAATTATCTTTTTTTAAAAGATTTTATTTTATTTATTTGACAGAGAGAGAGGGAGACAGCTAGAGAGGGAACACAAGCAGGGGGAGTGGGAGAGGGAGAAGCAGGCTCCCGGCCGAGCAGAGAGCCCGATGCGGGGCTCGATCCCAGGACCCTGGGATCATGACCTGAGCCGAAGGCAGACGCTTAACAACTGAGCCACCCAGGCGCCCCAAGTTGGTGTAAAAAATTATGGCAGTCTAGCCAGGGGAAATAATGTATGGAAAGTTTCTGACTCCAGGAACTGGGTAGAATCAAGCTCTGGTTAAACCTCTTTCTTCTGCTCCCAGAGCTTGATGTGCAAGAGAATCATCTGGAAATATTTTTTAACATGAACCACCCCCCTTTTTTTAAATTGCGAAAAATGCATATATTATAGCTATATACTTGATTAATTTGTGCAAACTGAACACACGCATTAACCAGCATCATTTGGATAGTTTTTGGTTTTTGCTTTTAAGATACAGCTTTCAGGACACTTTTCCAGATGCGCTGAAACAGAATCTCAAATTTTGAGGCCCCAGGATCTATATTTTAAATAGATTCCTCAGGAGATTCTTTTGAAGCCAGCTGGGGACTGAGTTCCAGTTCACTGGTTTGTGAATGACTCTGTGGCTCCCAGGATGCAGGAATTGGGTAGGAGAGAGATCTTAGGGTAAGACATGGAGTCCTGGAGGAAGGAAGAGTAAGGTATACACCTGTTTGGGGAGGAGTTCTAATAGTTGTTTGAGGAAGGAACTAAGGCAAAAAAAACACTTCCATTCGTCTCCCGGTATTCATATACCTTTTCTGATTAGTAACAGAATCCTAATTTTCAGCAAGACACGTAGTGACCTGCAATATAGACTAACTCTTGGTCTCCCTTGCAGCTAGATGTGGATGCCTGCCTTATTAGCCAGTGGGATATAAGTGGAAGTGTCATATATGTGACTTCTGGGAAGTCTTTAAAGTTGAAATACACCCTTCTTGATCTTTTCCTTCTAGCTAGTGGCTGGAATATGGAAGTGTTGGCTGGAGCTTAAGCAGCCATTTTGATCCAGGTGGACAAAGACCATACATTAGGGATGGTAGAACAGAAAGCTGGAGGAACTTAGGTTTCTTAGAACTTTATGGATTCCATACCAACTCTATAGTGTCAATTCTGAACTTTTAATAGTTTGACTACTACTAATTTGAGTTTTCTAATATTATAGCAGCACCTAATCCTAACAGATACAGAGATTTTCCTGCTCTATATATGTATGTCTGAAGGATCTCAGTAAGAGATGGCAATCTCTCAAGAACATGGGGTTCTATTATTTGCCAAGAAACAACTGAGAGCAAGTTTTGGTTTTCGTAATCAACTCTTAAACAAGATAAATATGTTCAATATTTATCTGGTAGTAGAAACTTGTTTCTGGTGTAGAATAGTAGTAGTATCTGGTGGTAGAAACTTGTTTTCCAGGAGCTATTCATGTAGTTAGTCTTTTTCCCCAGGCATCTCCTGGACCAGGTCTCATCAGGTATCTGGAACACTTTGGTGGGATTCTCCAGAGAATGTCTTGTTCTGTACAGGTGAGCATTAGCCTTATCATGTCATAGTTTTAGAGGGATTCTATGGATTAGGGCAAGTTTCCAGCCAACAGCTAAAGGAGAGCTTTGGGTCCAATTCCTAAAAGTATGAAGCTGGCACAGGCTAGGTGTGTTTTCAGGTCTTAAGCCAAGATAAGCAGAAATGGGCTTTCACTAGAGGTCCAGTGCCAGTAAGAGAACTGAGACATAAGCTACTTTTTGGGATGGCGCTAAGGCGAGGTTAGGGATGAGCAGCAGGTCCAAGGGCATTGGTGGGCTCAGAACTAACTGACTCAGATCCGCAGTAAGATCAACTGCAAGGTCCTTCGAGCTAGTGCCTGGGGTTGCTAATGCATGTAATGTCTGCTCTCTGCTTTGGTCAGAAACCAGACAGGGCTGAGAACTGGTGACAGCTCCAGAGGCTGAAATAGATAGGAGCATGGTCATTGTCTGACTTCTTGCAAATTACTTGACTCTTCTTAGACTCATTTCCCTCATCTGTAAAACTGGGGCTAATAATAGGTATTCCATCACAGCGTAAAAGAAACCATTTTATGAGTAAGGAATTTGCAAATTGTGAGGAGTTAAACAAATGCAAATTACTATTACTATCTGGGGAGAAGGATGGCAGCAATTTAACTGTGCAGAGCAGATCTTCCTCGCATTTAAGATGAGATGAATATAATTCTTTTGAAATGAGAGGGGGTAGATTTATAGAGTCAGGATATAATTACTACGTTTGTAATCTGGTCAGGAAACTTATATCAGAGAGATGCTGTATTCTTATTTGAGAAAAATGCAAGGCTTTTTAAGAGATCATATGACAGATTTGTTTACTTTTTAATCATTTTATAGGCGATATAGTTTATCTTAGGGAAGCCACAATTCATAAAAGTGCAGTTTACCATCCATCAGAATCAAGAACAGCCACACTGAGAGTTATTGAACATTGTGTGTTGTTCTAGACGACCATTAAGAATCAGATACAAGAGTCAAGACTGCTTGCTTTTTGTTATAAAAGCAGCATTGGGCTATATAGGTTTACAATTGTATTTGTCATAATAAACCACATTTTATAGGCAACAGGTGTAGCTGGCTTATATCTTAAATTGTGTGAGGCTGCGCTGTCAGGCTGGCTCTAAAGGGATTTGGAAAGATTTATGAGATTGAATGACAGCCAAGGTGATTCTTGAAATTGACTTTTTAAGGTGTCATTTTGGTGAATGACAGGTTATAGTTACTAAAAAAAATCTTCATAATAATGAGTTTGTCTTTAAATGGTGGTAAGGCTATTTAGTGAAAAAAAAAAGCTTATTATTTAACGATAGGTAGCTAAATTTTGGACATTCAGCAAATCTAATTGGCTCTGAGCATGTGGCCTGACACCCTCAGCCATTCAGAATCACTTCTTCCCCCAACCAAAGGCCACAGGTTCCTTCAAATAGGGTTGTAATCTACTCACACGGCTTGAAACAGAATTTGTTTTTAATTAGTGTCTTTTCTAACTATCGCAATTAATTTTAAGACAAAGACATCAGCTATGCTTCAAGGAAAGAGAGGGAGGAGGAAAACTTGATTCCATACTCTCGTCAGATGAGCTTCTCTTTCTTTCACTGTTTCTTTACCAGCCATCCTTCCCCGGGGGGACCCCCATGCTTGCTCCTCCCCCCAAGATAAATCATTTAATCTCTACCTGCCTTTCATGTTTCAAACCAGTCAGCTAGTCTCAGAAAGGCTGTAAGCATCTGAACTTCGCATTATAATAATATAATATAATAAGAAGCATTCTTTTCTTTCATTTTTATTTGTTGTTAAGTACCATATTATAATAACTTTAAAGAAAATCTTAGAGAAAGGGCTTATCATTCCCCTTGACACAATTGTTTCCTTCATGTTTACTTTGGCTATGTTGTTAATTCATTTGTTGATCTGACAAATCCTTATTGAGAGGCTCCGATAGTCCAAGGTCCATTCTAGAAGTCGGGCCATAGAAGGGAACAAAGAACCCTGTCCTCCTGGGGTTTTCATCTGAAGGTGGGGAGAGAAAAACATAAACAAATATTATGTCGGATGGTGTTAAGTTCTAAGGAGACAAATAAAACAGGGTGTGGGTTGGAAATGTGGGGTTGGGTGGGGGAGCTATTATTTTCTATCTTTTCCCAGCTGCACACGTGTTCTTACTCTGTACTCTGTAAGACCATGTATTCTTCCCCTTGAAAAATGCCAATTCCCCACCTCCCACCAAAACAAACAAACAAACAAACAAAAACCCAACCCATAAATAAACATTTAATAATATGGTCTAAACATTTTCACAGCATTCATACAACCAACACTAACAGAAGGCTTGAGGCTAATTCTTAAATAGAGAAAATTGGAGGAAATACAGAGATAAGAAATATCAAATAAAGAGGAAACTAACTGGCAGGAGACAGAGGAGAAAAACTTCTAGTCATTAAAAGTTTGCACTCATACATCAAATTGGGAATTTTTGGCCAGACCAGATTAGGGTAGAGAAATCCTGAGATGAAATTAGAAAGAAATCGAGTAAGATTAAAAGCAGTTTGTTGTTTCAGATTGGACTGTCTTAGCCAACTTGTGTATCATTGGCTGTCTCTGTTTTGCATAAAGTTCCTGGGTTCTCTCTTTCACTCTCTTGTCCTAGAAAACAGTTACAGACTTAAAAGTGGGAGTCCTGCCGACCTGGAGATGTCAGGACTATTTGCAATAGGAGAGCTACAGAAACACCTTAATGGAAAAGTCTAACCCAGAAGGAATTGGGCTCTAATTTGAGCTCTACCAGGAGTCTACTCCAAGTTGAAAATGAGTGGTCCAATTCTCCCTGCCCCCTTTAAAAACAAGTATAATGTGAATGGCTAATTTTTAAAGAAGATAATAGAATCATTATGTGTAAAATTCAAGAGCCCCATTTACTATGAGATCCCACTGGGCCAACAGAATGAGCTCAGCATTGCAATAGGCAGATTTGGATTTGAATTCTGGCTTTACCAGGTACTCATTGACCTTAGGCAACTCAATTAATCTTACTGGGCCTGTTTCCTAGCTGGTAAGGACATTTCTGGTGTTGCAAATGATAAACATTCAGGGGCTTAGTCTTGAGTTAGTTTCACTCATGTGAGATTGCCATTTTTGTATCTCAAAGACAGCCAAATGTCAGCAATTTTATGTGGTACAGATTGGTATATAGTGCATGCTCAATTAAAAGTAGCCATTATTATTGTTGTGTTCAATCAATATTTTAATGATTTATTTGCTTGAAAATGTTAGAATATTTATATATTGATGAAGACCTTTAGGTGTCCAAAGGACAATCATAAAAAGTACTCTATTCTTTCTTTTTTTCAGTAATAGCTTTTTTGAGATGTAATTCACATTTCATAAAACTGATAATTTTATTTTATTATTTTTTAAAGGTTTATTTATTTATGAGAGAAGGAAAGAGAGAGAATGTGAGGGGGAAAGGCAGAGGGAGAGAATCTCAAGCAGGCTCCACACCCAGTGCGGAGACTAATGTGGGGCTCAATCCCATGACCCTGAGATCATGGCCTGCACTGAAATCAAGAGTCAGACGCTTAACCGACTGAACCACCCAGACACCCCTAAAACTGATCATTTTAAAGTGTACAATTCAGTAGTTTTTAGCATATTCACAAAATTATGCCACTTAGCACCACTATCTGATTTTAGAAATTCTCATCACCCCAAAGAAACCCCATAACTACTAGCAGTCACTCCCTGTTCCTCCTTCCCCTAGCTCCTTGCAACTACTTACCCACTTCCTGTGTTTGTGGATTTGCCTATTCTGGAAATTTCATATAAATAGCATCAGACAATATGTGGCCTTTGGTGACTGATTTTTTTCACTTAGTATAACGTTTTCAAAGTTTATACATGTTATGGCATGTATCAGTACTTCATTCCTTTTCATGACTGCATAATGTTCCATTGTACAGGTATACCACATTTTGGTTTATCCATTTGTCAGCTGATGGACATTTGGATTGTTTCCACTTGTTAGCTATCATGAGTAATGCTGCTATGAGCATTTGTGTAAAAGTTTTTGTATAGAAATATATTTTTGATTCTCTCAGGAAGGAAATTCCTAGGTCATGTGATAAGCATACGTTTAACACTTGAAGCAACTGCCAAACTGTTTCCTTTATACGAAATGGCTAAAAAGTGGGTGATTCTAGCAGAGAAAACATGAGATGAGCTTGGGGCATCTGTAGTGCAAGAAAGCAATGAAGTGCTAAGAACATAAAAGATAAGGGCGCACAGGAGCCAATGCTAAAGTAGCTACCTAGGACCAAACCTGGAACAATCTGAAGAACAAAGAGAACAACATCGTATTGGATTAAACCCAAATATAAAATAAATATGCAGTAGTCCACACTGATATAAATAGATGATTGAATAAACAAATGAATGGGGGAGAAGAGACTAATCTTCCTTATAGATTTCCAAATAAGTAGCTACTGCCCCTCAAAGAGGTGGAACTTACTTCCCTTGAGTGTGGACTGGATGGTGACTCGCTGCCAAAGAACAGAGTATGGGAAGGAGGAAAATAATAACTTTACAGAGCAATCTGGCCATGCTACCTTAACCAAATGATTAAGGTTGACATCACCAGCAGTAAGTCATGTTTAGATCGTGTGCCCCGTGATATGATGTGATGAGAAGGGCACTTCACCTCTGTGGTATTCTTCCCCAAGATCCACAATCCTAACTTAATCATGAGAAAACGTCATATAAATGCAAATTGAAGGACATTCTACAAAATGCCTGATCAATACTCTTCAAAACTGTTAAGGTTATGAAAGATAAGGTAAGACTAGAAACTGTCACAGAACAGAGGTGACTGAAGGCAGCATGGTGTCTTGCTTGGGATTCTGGACCAGAAAAAGGACATTAGTAGGAAAACTGGTGACATCCAAATTAAGTCGAGGAGTGTAGTTATTAGTAATGTACCAAGGCTGGTTAGTTTTGACAAAGGCACTGCTCTCATGTAAAATATTAACATTAGGGTTCACTGAGAGAGGGGTATATGGGAATTCTGTACTATCTTTGTAACTTTTCTGAATGCACAAAATTATTTCAAAATTAAAAAGTTCACTTAAGAAATAAATCCATTATGTGAAAACATAAATAATACATTTAATTGAAATATAACTGTACCTGCCAAAACAACAAAAAATATTTAGTGAAAAAATTTAGTGGGTGTCGGAATGGCTATTCTTGAAATTCAGATAAAAGAATTTGTTCCTGAAAATGAATGTTGAGATTTATCTAAACTGGTGGTTGACTTGGATTCCATTTACGGGGGAATTGCTTATCTTTCTACCAAACTATCTGAAGTTACAAGGTTGGTTGGCTAAAGCAACAACAGCTACTGAAGCAACAAAGGTCTTAGCATTTGATTCCTGGCACTGAGCACGCAGGGCACAGTTCTGTTGTCTCCTGTGGATTAACTTATCTGCTTTCTTAAGCAGTATCAGCATTTACCAAATTAGGGAGTTAGTGTCACACTGAAGAAGATATTAGCTTACCTTGGCCTCCTTTACCTGGAGCTGCCAAAGACCACTTTACACATGCCTGCTGGTCAATATTCCTAGTTTAGGACTCAGGTCCCATGTAAACAGTGCCAACTCTGAAATCTGCACCCCCATGCTTCTCTCTTGAGTTTCAGTCTTGTGTGCTCGACTCTTTTCTGGACAGAAACTCGCTGTCCTACTGGTACACAATTGAAAAGATCCCCAAGTCACAGCCATTCTCTTGCCACTTTTCATGCCTGTTACAACTGTTTCTCCACCTGTATTCCCTTCCTCAAGTAAGGATTATCCACCACTGAGGGGTCAAAAAGAACCCCGAGCGTCTTCTGGGTGACTCCAAGTGGCATTCTTGTGCAGACATTTGTTGCTTACCCTCAGCCTTGCTTTTTATTGAGGTCATGGACTGAACTCACTGCCTGCTCATTGATTTTTGACCTTGGCCCTGCACACTGGCAGGCTTTGCTCTTTGCTTTTTCCTGGTCTCTCATTGAGCTAGGTGCAATAACTAGGTTTGGAGTCGTAAGTGCCAAAGTGATTGTTACGTCCCTGCTTTTGTAGGGGTGAGAGGGCAATCAGACTATTTGAGAAGAATTTAATTTTATGCAGTACATCTAAAAAATCCTTTCCTGTTGTCATTGTTTAAGAACATGATTGCACTCGGCTTATTATAGATTATAATAACACACATTCACTGAATTTACTTCTAAAGGTTTTTATTTTTTTGACTATGGAAATACACCATTCATCCTCAACATATAAACACTAAAGTAATCTCACATGATTAATGGTTTTGAATATAAATCCTTTTTTAACATAAATTTTTAGAAATAATTTTTAAAAGAGTTGATAGCATTCACTGCAAATCTTATCTCATACGTTTTATTCATCATACATATGACCACATCTTTCAATCCAAAAAATACTTAGGATGGAAATCTTGTTTTTCATCATCCTTCTATTTCCATGTCCTATACTTCTGGGACATAGACTTGAAAGATTAACTATCTCAGAAACATCCTGGGGCTCAAATCACAGTAATGACCAAGAAAAGCCCATGACCCTGCTACCTTTTTATTCTAGGAATTCTGCTAGAGACTTCTTGGAAAACATGAGAAGTGAATTTGTGTTACAGTCCAAGGTTTACTTGAGAGTTAAAACCAGAGACACTGAAAAAGGCCTGTGACCACTCATTTTGCCTTTTGATCAGTGGGAGTGAAGCCTAGTACTGACCATTTCACCTCATTAGTGCGCTCTCTGACCACACCTCTGCCTTTAATTCTTTCCTGAGTGAATTTGTAATTTGCTTTTGGTTTCTGCTTTTAAAACAACAGATTGTGAGGGATCAAAGAGAAACTGGATAATGACAAGGAGGAAGTTGGCAAGTTAGTGACATCTTTGTAGAAGGAGTAGTACCTATGCACAGTGTGATTCTTTAGAAGTGGTCTTCTGAGAAGTGACTACAGAATAAATTCCAGTACAACAAAGTCCAAGACTGGCCAAGTATCTTATTTATTCTCTAATTCTTGTTTGGCCATTTACCTTTTACTGAGCATCTATTATATGTAAGACTCAGTAAAAAGAGAAGTATAGAATAATGGATGAGATATTGAATGCTTAAAGTCAAATAGAACTGTGTTTGAATCCCTGGTTCTACCATTTACTAACTGTAGTGGGTTGAATTGTGGCCTCCAAAAGATATGTCTATTGGAAACTTCAGAATGTGACCTTATTTGGAGTAAGTCTTTGCAGATATAATTAAGGTGAGCCTCTTGAGATGAGATTATCTGCCTTAGGGTGAACTCTAAATCTAACGACTAGTGTTCTTACAAGAGACAGAAAAGAAGAAGACACAGATGTACAAGAAGGGTGTGTGAAGGTAGAGGCAGAGATTGGAGTTATGTAGCCCAAGCCAAAGAACATCCAGGATTGCAGGCAGCCACAAGAAGCTAGGAGAGGCATGGAATGGATCCTCCTTCAGAGCCTCCAGAGGGAACCACCTCTACCAGCAACTGGATTTTGGACTGCTAGCCTCCAGAATTGTAGAAGAATAAATTTGTGTTTTAAGCCACCAAGTTTGAGATAAGTTGTTATGATAGCCCTAGGAAACTAATGTATTAGCTGTGTGACATTGGGTTAACTAATCTTCTATATCTTAGTTTCTGTCTCTATAAAATGAGGAGGATAACATTACCTACTCATAGAGTTATTGTGAAGATTCAATAAGATAATATATGTAAAGTGCTTAGCGCAAAATCTGGCATACAATAAGAGCTCAGTAAGTGTTAGCAATTATTATTAAGGTACTTCTGGTTCAGGTTGAGTTTCTAATTTTTCCCTATTGTGATTACTTGCATAATAACCTCCCTTGCCTTTTTTGCTTGAGAGATCTTTTTACCTTTAAAAGGGGAAGAAGAAGGAAAGAGAAGGAATATCATGCAGATAAATTGCCCCTGCTGCTATTGGTGGTTGCGGAAATAATATGAAGCCCAGAACCTCTGCCCCTAGGACAAGAGTGTGGTATACATTCTTTGAGGGGCTGTCGAAGACTTGGTAAAAACAGTAGAACTTGTAAATATTGTTTATAGACGCTAACGCACTTTTATCGAATTGGGTCATTTATGTCTCTCCAAGTTTATGGGAATTCCAACAGTCCTCCAGGGCAAAGATATGCAGGAGAAAAAAAAGACAAATAACTTTCAACATATTTAGTCTCAAAATTGTGCTTGGGGAACTACTTCTTCATTTATGTAAGTATTTTTTAATCATCTTAACAACATGTTAAAATGTCTCCATAAAGTTCTTGTAGATTTGCATTAGATTTATTCCTAAGTTTCTTATTCCTTGTTATTATAGCTTGCATCTATTTTTAAATTATGTTTTCTAGTTTGCTAAGAAGTTTTTTTTTTTAAATGAATGGATAATGGATTTTATCAAATTCTTTTACTGCATCTATTAAGGTGATTACATGTGTGTTCTTCCATAATCAGTTAATGTGGTGAAATACATTTGCAGATTTACCTTGTGTTAAACAACCCTTGTGTTCCTGGGGTACACCTATTTTGGTCATTCATTCATTTAAAAAATATATTGATGCCTATTTGTGCTCTAGGTGATGTTCAAGGTGTTGGGATATAGTAATGGGGAAATAAGCAATCAGAGATGATTACCTTCATGGAGCTTATGTGCTAGTACTTTACACACAGCTGGATTGAGTTTGCTAAATTTTGTTTATAAGTTCTGCATCTATGCTTTTGAATAAAATTGGCCTGTAATTTCACTTCCTTATATTTCTCTTGTCTGTGTGGTTGAAAAATATTATATATGCTGTGTTATAAAGCCCAGTTGGGAGAGTAGCCCGCACGTCAGCCTGGATTGGATTTAGAGCTTTTTTGCCAGGGTCTGCATTCAAAACTGACAGTCTGATGTGTATTTTGTAAACGAATTGATGTTTTTCTTCTTAGAGGGGAAGAATATCTTGGCATATTCTAGGTCATTGGAATCCAGAAACTTTTCTGAGATGGTGGGTCCCTGAAGTTTCAGGGAATTTATCTGCCACCTTCTCATTTGCATTCTCACACATTTTCTCTGGGTCTATATCAATATAATTGGCAACCCTTGCATTTCTTCTAGTTTATAAGCCATTTTCCTCCCAAATCAGATTATGTACTTTCCCTCTTTGAGCATGAGAACAGATCTTCATTATGAACCTGGTGGCAGCAAGGAACATTCAAGCTAAGTCTTCAGCAGAATGAGTGCCTCCTTGTAAGGGGCAACTGCCTCAGATGAGGTTATTACAGGGTATCCAAGCAAGGAATATATAGTCTCCTTAGACATGCAGGGCAGCCTCTTTCCATTGGCGAGAGAATCTCAGAGTGATTTGGTGGTGGTGGTGGCTGAATGTGGGGGTTATTAAGATTCTTAATATCTCTGAACCCAAGTGGATGTCCCTATTCCAAGTTTCAAGTCCCACTCCCACCCAATCAATACCTTAACTTTTATCTGAGAGACTTAGGGAGGTTATGAAAACAATTTATATTGTAATTGTGCAACCTGTAGCGTTAAATTTTGTGTTTGGTTTTCAATAATATCTGCCCTGTGGATACAAGAAAAAAGAGATTATTTTAGATATGTAATAGAAATGCTCTGGTAATTTGTAATTTAAGGTGAGTGTGTAAAGACCCGAGTTTGTACTTTTCTTCCTGTAAGTGCTCCAGTGCACTCAGAAGAATCCATTCAATGTCACAATCCTTATAGTCATCATTACTCCATGAGCAGTAAAGTGAAGCAATCATGTGTTTCTCCGAAGTCCTTAATTCGTTAAGAACGTCATCATAATCAATCCCAGGTATAATGTGATTAATTGTAATGCCAATACATGGATGACTAGTATCCCATATTCCATTGTCAAGGAGTTCAGCACTGCATTCAAGCCCAAGGACACAACCAAATCAGTCCCCCAAATCATATTTTTTAAACATTTTCTCCCTTAGAATTATTCCTGGTATTAATTCATGCGTAGTTGGTATCCACTCAGGAGGCAGAAATCCTCCAGTTATTTTCACAGAGATAATTTAACATGAAGAATTATTAATGGAGTATTAAATTGCTGATTAGGTAACTGAAGAGGCAGAAAGAGAACACTAATATATCACGAAGATAGCAACTGTGGGAACTGCTACCATTCCTATGGCTGGGAGATCAAAGAGAAGAAATTAGATGGATTTATCAAAACTTAAAAGTTTGGAGAAGAGACCCCCCCCCCCCCCAGAACTGGAACTCAAGACCTCTGGGAACGGGGCACAGCTTGACTGTCTCTGTCATCTCTGAACTCGAAGGGGAAGCCCTGTGGGGCTGGCGCCCAGATCTCCGAGGTGGGGACATAGCCAGTTGGTGCTAGTGCGTCTGAGGAGGTGTGATTATGTTCCCCCTGCAAGGGCTGGCAAGATCGCAAACCGGCTCCTCGTGCTGCTGCCGGCAGGGACGGTAGCCGTCAAGGTGTAGGGTGATACAGGAACAGAAGCCGGCAAGAAGCCGAGGAGGCAAACAAGAAGTGGAAGTCCCTTCTTCAACCTCCAGCCTTGTACTCTCCCTCTAGTGCTGCCTCCTAGCAAAGTCTCACATGGAGGCAGCTAACAAAGCAGAAATGTGGTTTGCAGGGTCCTGGCCTCGGCACTGCAAAGCAGAGAATGGAAGGGTGGGTATGGAGTTATGGGACAGTCCCGTAACTTGACCCATGATTGACTCTCTTTCCTCCAATTTTCTTAATACTCTGAGTCTATGAGAAAACAAAGCAACGAAAGAATTAAAGAAACATTTATTTACAAACCATTAGAAACAATTACTACTTTGGTAAGGGTAGCTATTTACTCTGAAATCCATCATAAAAAAACAACAAGAGCCTTTAAAAGGTTGTGTCTATTGTTTGTTAAGAATTGGAATTCACGCTGTGAATTGTGTAAGACTGTTGAATCACAGACCTGTACCTCTGAAACAAATAATACATTATATGTTAAAAAAAAAAAAGAAAAGATAGTAGGAAGGGAGAAATGAAGGGGGGGAAATCGGAGGGAGAGATGATGGACTCTGAAAAACAAACTGAGGATTTTAGAGGGGAGGGGCGTGGGGGGATGGGTTAGCCTGGTGATGGGTATTAAGGAGGGCACCTATTGAATGGAGCGCAAACAATGAATCATGGAACACTACGTCCAAAACTAATGATGTAATGTATGGTGATTAACATAACATAATAATAATAAAAAAAAGAATTGGAATTCATATCCCAGTGATGGAAACGTTGAAAGCCAGAAAAAGGTAAGATTGAATGGCTTAACTGTAAGGGAAAATAATAAAGAAAAATGCAATTTGGAATTTAGTTGAAACAGAAAATTTACTTGTGTCCTTATTCTATGCTTTGTAGGCATTTGGCATTCTATTGATTCCTTATAAAATCTTGACTCTTCTTGTGAGAACACTTTTTTAAAAGGCAAAATTCAAATCTAATTGATATTTCACTGGTTAAAAGAAGCTCTTTCTCATTTTAACTTAACATACATTTGTTCCAATTCAGTGATTCATAATAGATTCATGGCTGATGAAGTTGGCCTTAAAAATAAGGAACAAAATATGGAAACATTTTAGTTGGGATAAGTTTTCCTACAGGGTCTAATTGCAAGGATTCTCTGTAATTAAATTGTTCTAAATGTTGGCTTAAGTTTTAATAGGCTGATGTCTAACTTTCCCATGATTGTCCTCATTCAAAACAAATCAGACCTAAAAAAATATTTTTTTTCCCTGAAACTGCAATGCATTTTGAAGGCAGACATGCTTAAAATGCATTCAAATAATCAAATGCAGTAGCAAATTTAGGCCTTAATGTGCTTAGTATTTCCAAAGTAGACTAACAGCCTTTTTCTTTAGCATTGTCATAAACCATAACACAGATGGTGTTTCTTGATATCTTTGAGTCAGAATTCAGTCCTATGCCACAGAAGCATCCTCTATCAATGTGGCTTTTGGGTAAATGGCTTCATTTTGCTGTTGACAAGGCTGATATAAACAAGTTGTGTAATTTACTCTACTACCAAATAAATCACATGTGAACATTTAAGTTTAGCTGTGCTAGCCTGATAGTCTGGCAAGTGTTTTTGCTGCATGGAGAATATTTGACATTTAAGCTCAACCCAGGAAAACAAAAACAAAAGCCTGAGTTTATTCTCCTGTGTCTGAAGCCTTCTTGTGAACACAAGGTGGTTTCGCTATGCCAAATAAGGAGGTTCAAAGAGGCATCCTTTCTAAGGGTCTTTCTGGATAAGCTGTTTTCAAAGAAATCCTGATAAAGTAAATGATATTACTGGTTGATTTTGATGTAAGCCAGAGCCTATGACCCAAACCTGAAAATGCTTGGTTTCATATTGGCAAAATGCATAAATTCTGAGCTCCTTCTGTTAAGAGAAGTTAAGTTCCTCCTGGGTGTAGGAGAGACATGGGACAGGTATGCCCAGAGTCTCCTACATTATTGAAGAGGAGATGCTCTAGTTCCCTCATTTCTTTTGATTCCAAGGTGATGGTTGAGGTGATAAGTGGGTTGAAAAGATGCACATGAAATGGTGCTCAATGTCCCTGGTCCCTGGGGAAATGTAAACCCCAAACCATAACAAGATAATACTTCATACCAAGTCATGAAAAGGAAGGAAAATAACAAGTGTTGGTACAAGTGTAGAGAAATTTGAA
Organism: Halichoerus grypus; assembly: GCF_964656455.1. Taxonomy (NCBI): domain Eukaryota; kingdom Metazoa; phylum Chordata; class Mammalia; order Carnivora; family Phocidae; genus Halichoerus; species Halichoerus grypus. Next base: position 58,155,963 of record NC_135715.1, on the reverse strand, counting down.
CCCTCATATACTGCTGGTAGGAATGCAAAGTGGTACGGATACTTTGGAGAACACTTCAGCAGTTCTTCAAAAAGGTTAAACATAGTTACCACACGACCCTAGGTGTATACCCAAGGGAACTGGAAACAAACTTCCACATGAAAACTTGTACATGAATGTTCATAGCAGTATTATTCGTAATAGGAAGGTGAGGTTTGTGTCTGTCTTGTTCTAAGGTAGCCACAGAGTGGGCCTCAGTATATAGTAGCTGCTCCAATATTTGTTGAATAAATGCTATTTTTCAAAGAAATATTACTCATTGGCTTCCCATTGCTTTCAGATTAAAATCCAAACTTCTCCATGGGATGGCGTGTGATATAGTTGTTAAATATTTTAATTCTTGCTTTGTTTTAAACATTACATGATAATATTATTATTGTTTTATATGATTCTCATGTATATTTACCCACATATATACCATATACCATTTTCAGTGCTCTTCATTTTTTCCATTTGCAATCACTTTCTTTTGGTCTGAAGTATATCCTTTAGGATTCCTTTCCATGACAGCTGACTGGTGGCAAATTCTCTCTGTTCTTGTTCATAGGAAGATGTCTTCACTTTGACTTCCTTCTTGATAGATAATTTCACTGGGTGGGTCTGCAATTCCAGGATGGTAGTTATGTTCAGTGACTTAAGGACAGTGGGAATTGGAGAGCTACAAATGCAAGTGGTAGATATTCTTCAAGCTCAGCTGTCACCTTCTTGGACCCCGAGTTTACTCAACAGACAAGGTGCCCTCCAGGTAGATTAAAGATGTAAAAGATAAATCTACTAACTTAATAAAAGAACATGTAAGAGAATATCTTTGTGATACAAACACACCTAAACCACGAGGCAAAAATCTGACAGATTTGACTATGTAAAAACTATCTATTTAACATAGGACCACTTTGATAGATTTAATAGACCAATGCCAAACCAAGAGAAGGCAATTGCAATGTCAAAAACCATCAATGAATTATTATTTGCTAATCAATAAGAAAGACAATTGAAAAATGGACAAGGAATATGAACAGAAGTAGAAAGGCAACTGGATGACAAGTATACGAAGAGAGGCTCAATCTCATTAATAATCCCAAAAATACGAATTGAAACAACAGTGAAAATTAAAAACACGGGTAATAGCAAGTGTTGACAAAGATGTGGAGAAATGGGAACCATTAAGTGCTCTTGGTGGGTTGAACTGTGACAGCTATTCTGGAGAGAAACTTGATAGTTTTTAGTGAAATTAAGGATGCATAGATCTTCTGACACTGCAGTTCACTTCTTGGTGCGTAGTCCAGAGAAATCTGTGTAGAAGTCTGTGAGGGACAGGTATGGGACTATTTATGGCACTACTGTTTGAGGTAGTGAAGAGTTGGAAGCAAACGGTGTCCTACAGGGAAATGAAAGATAAGTGGCTGAATATCATGCAACAATTAGAAGCAATGACTTCGATGTACTATACAGCATTACTGATAGGTCTTAAAAAGACATAGTTGAGTGAAAAAAGTACAAAACAGGATAGATCAATGGCATAATGCTATTTATGTAAATTATAAACATGTACACACACAAAATTATACTCTCAATTTTACAAGGATGCATATGTATTCAAGGACAAATATCAAATACCTCAAAGTGAATACTCATGAGGGAGAAGAATATGGGAGTAATTAATGGGAATAAAGGGGAGAAAGCAAAACAAGAAAGGAGTCATAGTCTGAAAGGAACAATCAATTTATCTCTTCATCCCTGAGGTCCAGTATTCACCTCTGTGCCCCTCAAATTACCAATATCACCTCCTCTGTCAGATCTTGCTTGACTCCTCCATGAAGATAGAATTAATAGCTGCTTTCTCTGGTCTATTCCATGTTCCTCTCATTATACTGTGCTTCAGGCTCTATTTTAATACACATCACACTCTATCATCATTATAGTTTTACTGTTTTTCTTCCCTAACTAGGTGGTGAGAATTTTGAAGGTGGGAACTGAGTCTTACCCTTGTATTTTTAGCAACCAGCTCAATGCTTGGCACATGAAATACTCATTGAGTGAATGAACTAGTGAAGCAAGGGACTCATGATGGAGAAAACTGGTTGAAATCTAGGAAAATCAACAAGGTCAGTAGCTGGAAAATGGGGGGAAAGGAGGTTACGTGTCTGAGTTCCTGTGGACAGATAGGAAAAAACCAGTTGGCCTTGGGTGGCTAAAGGAAGAGGGTCAAAGTCTATCAGTAAGAGACTCCTATCTATTCTTAGAGTGGGAAGATAAGAGCCCCGCCTGAACTCCTATCGAGACCAACCTATCAGCTGCACAAAGCCCTCATCCCTTCACTCCTATTCCAAGATATTGCTCCAGAAATCTTCCCCTTCCCTCATGCACCATCAATTTTCCCCTTTCCACTAGATCATTCTCGTTAGCATGTGAAGTAGTCAGTGTCCTCCATCGAGATAGTCCTCCTGCAACCTTCACACCCCCTCCAACTATCACTGCATTTCTCTGCTCCCACTTCCAGCAATTATTCGGCAGAGTTGTCTCCACTCACTGTCTCTACATCCCTCTCTTCCATTCTTTTTCGAATCCATCTCAGTCAGGCTTTTGTCCCCCAGCTTTATTGGAACAGTTCTTGTAAAGCCGTTCATCACCCATAAATTATGAAACCTGAAGGCCAAGTAATTCTCTGTTCTTATTTTACTTACCTTTCCAGCAACGTTTGGAAACAATACTCCCTTCTCCTTGAAACGGTTTTTAGTGGCTTCCAGCCGACCACTTTCTTGGTTCCCCTATTCAACACCTCCCCTGGAATGACTAATGGGCATTTCACACTTAATGCGTACAATACTTAACTTCTTATTTCAATCCTCAGACTTGGTCTTTCTCCATCCTTCCAGTTGCTCAAGCTCCAAACATGAAGTCATCTTTAAGTCTTTCTTCATCTCACACCTCAGATCGAATCCATCAGCAAATCCAACTGGTGCCCTCTTCCAAACAAGTTCAGAATTTGACCACTTCATTACCTCAACTGCTGTCACTCTGGTCTAAGCCCCCATGACCCCTTTCCTGGGTTATTGCAATTGTTCCCTAACTGGTCGTCCTACTATTACTCTTGCCACCTCCCCACAGCCCCTCGTTCCAGTCTGTTCTCAGCACTGTAAACCTTTTAAAACCTAAAGATTCTTTTAAAATCTAAGTCAGGTTATATCTTTTCTCTTCTCAAAATCCCACAGTTGCTTCCCCTCTTCTTCAAAGTAAAAGCCACTGGCCCTCCATTACCTCTTTGATGTTACCTCCTACAGCTCTTTCACTGCATTACTCCCCTCTAGTTCTTACTGGCCTCCTGATGTTATGGTTCCTTGACCATAACCAGCCCCCTTTTGCCTCAGGGTCTTTGCATCTGCTGTTCTTTGCCTGGAATGTTTTTTTCCCTCCAAAAGCCTTATGGCTTACTCTCTCACTCTTTCAGCTGTCTGCTCAAATGTCACATTGTCAAAGAGATCTTCCTTCTTAACCTCTTCTAAAATAGACTTCCTCCCTTGACTTTCATACATTGCTTCATATTTGTTTGTAGCATTCCTACACATTATATTTATATATTATCTGTCTATCCCTTCTACTCTGACTTTGCTTTTCAAGGTACAAATTGGATGCTTTACAATTATTTATTGAATGAATAAAATGATTCCCTTCAGGGAGGAAAACAACATTGCAAAGACTGTTGAGGTCCTTCTGGTTGCAGTATCCAGGGAAATACCAGTCTTTCTGGTACAAGCTTTTCTAGCCATGACCATGGATTTGGAATCCAGCAAAAAGAACTTAGAACATCAGGCCAAAAATTAGTGGGCTGACCAAGTGTTAGTAAAATCGGTTAAAACTAAACTAGCCCAGTGAAAATCTGATGAACCTCACTCCAGCCTGTCTGTCCTGTGCGTGTTTGGTTGTGGCTTCTGAGATTGCTTCTTGCAGAACCAGTGTTGCTCCTGCTGTGACTGAGGGTCTTCACTTGCTAGTAGCATTTTTGTGGACTTGGGAGTACAGTGCACGTGAAATGGAGTTGAGCTGGTCCTAAGCATACATGGACTTCCATAGTCCTGTCATGATGGGATAAAGAACCAGCAAGGAGAGAGAAAAGGATAGTCCCTTCTTATCAAATAAATGTGTTGAGCCATCTGTCTTTGTTTTTTTTTTTTTTCCTTATGATTTTATTTATGTGAGAGAGAGCAAAAGAGAGAGCAGGAGCGGGGTGAAGGGCAGAGGGAGAAGCAGACTCCCTGCTGATCAAGGAGCCCGATGTGGGACTCAATCCTGGGAATCTGGGATCATGACCCAGGCTGAAGGCAGATGCTTAACCGACTGAGCCACCCAGGTGCCCCGTCTGTCTCTGTTTTTAAACATTTCAGTACCATATCTGGGTGCCTTTTAGGATGATGGAATGTTGTTATTTGATAGTTTAGGGCAATTAATACTTGTTGAGTAGGGTAATTGGACCTCGACTGGATATTATGAGAGGAGGGATCCAATCAATCAAAATCAATAAATGTTATCTTGAACAAAGCAGTATGGTAAGTGTTTTAAAAGACTGAAACAGGACCTGGGTCATTGATTCATATGGTCATTGGGTGTCTACTGTGAGGCCACATCTCTGTAAGGCTGACTGTTGACTTTGTGTTCCTGGTACATAGAGCCTTGAATATGGTAGAAACTCCATAATTATTAGTGAAATTTTTTTAGTACCCCCTGCTGTTAAGAAGGCTGTTAGACATTGAAGTGCATCTCTGCAACAGAGAGTGGTTCTTTCTCTGGGATTTTGTAATCTTGAGTAGATAGATCGTTACTCAAAAATTTTCTTGTTTCTTCCTAATTCTGTTAGGAATCTATCAACTTATCTTTTTGACCTATCGGTAACCATTTAATGTATTTTTCAGAGACATCAATAGGATTTCTAGAGATTCTACCAAGGTCTTTTCTTTACTGAGGCTGTTAATAAATAATCAAAGTAACAACATAAACAAACCACATCTCTAGCTCATTCCATTCCCAGAGAAATCTTTAAGGAACTACAGGATAGACAAAAATCTCATCTGGTGAGGCAAAGAAAAAAAAATGAGTCTTGAAGCAGGGCAGTAGTTAGCTATCACCTGAATTCAAAAAACATGTGCCCCCTGGGTGAGCCAGTTAGAGAAAAGATACCCTTCCTCCAAGACTGACAGAACCCTCACTAGAGCACACAGCTTAGTGTGTAGAACCAGACTTGGATTTTGTACCCTTTTATACCCCTTCTGGGTTCTGTTGAGATGCCCTTGGCTGAGCACCATATGTAGTGCTGGAAAGTTTGAGTAGCGCTAAAGAAATTTCTGGATGGTAAGCAGATAGTAAGTTGCAACTTGAAGCTCCTTTTCCATACTTCTCTCTTAGAGAATGCTGTACCTGAAGTGGGGAAACTTCACAAGTTTTAGGGCCTCACTGTGTCCAATACATGGTACAGTGATTGAGGGAGTAAAATGAGTGCTTTGTTTTCAACACTTGCATTAATCTTTTCTCAATTTAAAGTCAATTAGCCGATATATAGTACATCATTAGTTTCAAATAGAGAGTTCAGTTAAATCATCAGTTGCATGTAACACCCAGTGCTCATCACATCATGTGCCCTCCTTAATGCCCATCACCCAGTTACCCCATCCCCCCACTCACCTCCCAGTAATCCTCAATTTCTTTCCCATAATTAAGTCTCTCATGGTTTTTTTCCCTCTCCATTTTTCCCTTTTCTATTTAAATAAGGATGCCAGCTATTCTCTCCTCTTAATCTTTCTTATGACATCTCTCTTTTCTTTCTTTCTTCTTTTTTTTTTTTTAGAGAGAGAGAGAATGAGCAGGAGTGGAGTGGGGGTGCAGGGGGAGAAGGAGAGAGAGAATCTGAAGCAGGCTCTGCACTGAATGTGGATCCACATGCAGAGCTCAATCTCACAACCCTGAGATCATGACCTGAGCCTAAATCAAGAGTCGGACACTTAACCGACTGAGCCACCCAGGTGCCCCCTTACCATATCTTTCCATTAAACTCCTTTATTCAGTGCCCCACCACATTGGTTAAGTATTATAACCTGTGATTTTTTTTTTCCCTTCAGTTTCATTATAGCTCTGAATGAGTAGATTTCGATTGACAAACACATGGTTTACTGATGACTGGACCCTGGATGAGTGATAAGTCTCCTCCCAACCTCATCCATAGGAACAGGTGCCCTCCAGTGTCTTATTCAGAATATTAAGGTATATTTGACCTAAGAGCCAGGGTTCTGGATTTGAATTCAAGTCTCAGGTTTGCCCCTTACTAACCGTGTGACCATGGGCAGTTGCTTAGTTAGGCAACTAGAGCCTCACTTTCTTTATCATGAGGATTAAATAAGAATGCATGCAAAGGGCTTGCACCCAGGGCCTATGCACAGCAAGCCTTCAAACCTTGGAAGCTCTGGCTGGCATCATCATTATTCCTAAAACTACCTTTTGCATGGCAGATCTTGCCAATCTTGGTATGCCGTGATGTTGTGATTTATAATGAGAAATATGTATTTGGTCTTCCTCCCCATTTTTGGCAGGGAGCTCCTAAAATCCTTGGAATTTCCTAAGTGATAAGAGCAACAAAAATGTCATTTGTTATGTTAATGAGGTGATCTAAGGATGGGGGCTGATCCCCAGGAGAAGCAACCATGTGATTAGAGGGTTGGAACTTTTAGTCCCACTCTCTGACCTCCAACCTCCTGGGAGGGGAAAGGGGCTGGAGACTGAGTTCAACCACCAATGGCCAATGATTGCATCAACCAAGTCCATGCAGTGAAGTTTCCATAAATCCCCAAAACGATAGGGTTTGAAGAGCTTCCAGGTTGGTGAACATGTAAGTGGAGGTGCTGGGAGAGGATGCATCCAGAGTGTGGAAGCTCCTCCCTCTTTCTCCATGCCTTCCGTGTGCATTTGCTCCTTCAGGCTGTTCCCGAGTTGTATCCTTTTATAATAAACCAGTAACCTAGTAAGTAAAATGTTTCTCTGAGTACTGTGAGCTGCTCTGGTAAATTAATGGGACCTGAGGAGGGGGTCTTGGGAACCTCCAATCTGTAGTTGGTTGGTCAGAAGCACTGGTAATAATCTGGGCTTACAACTGTCATCTGAAGTGCATAGGGGCAGGGCTGTCTTGGAGGACCGAGCCTTTAACCTGTGGGATCTAATGCCATTCCTGGGGAGATGGTGTCGGAATTTAGTTGAATCGTAGGTGTCTGGAGCATTGCTTATTGGAAGTGTAGGGACCCCCTTCCCCACCAATTAAGGGGAAATGGGTCCAAAACTCAATTTATAGCATTGCAGTTTAGCCTCAGAATACTTTCCAAAAGTGGATTTTGAGCAGTCACTACTAAGTGGTTGGCTTTGTCACATGACACTGCCCCCATTGTCATCCCTTGCTTGGAAAGTTATCTGAACTTGTGCAAATATAAGACATCTGATTGTGGGGACAGTGGGGTAGGGTGGGCCAAGCCAGGATGGGTGGGGGCTGGAAGCTCACTCAGGGACAAAGAGGTTCGTTGGAATGAGAGGGAGGAGATGAAATTGGTACCATGAATCAAGAGTATGAAGCCATGATTGGGGCCAAACCAGAGGAAACAAATTAAGCAGGAATCTGAGAAGTTTAAAACTTCCAATGGCTAAGGGGATCCTGAATGTTCAGAGTTGGATCCAGGTCCAGGGGAAAAGGAGGGAAATGCCCATTCAGACAGAAGTCCAAGAATCTGTGGCTGTTGACACAAAAGTGAATCCTTCTAACAGTACTCCAAGTTATGACTTGACTTGACCAGCGTTAGTCCTTTGACCTGGTTTTTGAGTATCCTTTTAAGGACCTTGTGTTACTCAATACTGTAAGACAAGGCTACTCACATGATGGTACTATTTTTAACCCATTTCCTCATACATTGATGAAGATAGTGTTTGTTTAAGGTAAATATTTCCTTATCTACCTGAATCTTCAGTTCCAAAAGTAATCTGTAAACTGATGGAGTAATCCCACTGCAAGTTTTGTAGGGGAAAGAGATGTGTTTTGGTGTTTGAGCTGGATTGCAATGCATTTTCCTATAATCGTGTGTTCTGTTTAGAAGTTGGGAGCAAATGTAATATTGGAGCAAGGATCTTAAATTTAAAACTTTCAAGAACTGTATGATTTCAAATATTTTGTTTCATTGTCCTTGAGAATTCTAATATTTTGAATATTCTAGATTATTTTAAATCCTGAAGAGGCACAAAATTCCTTTGAAATTCCATGCAGGGTACCTGGGTGACCCAGTTGGTTAAGCGTCTGCCTTTGGCTCAGGTCATGATCCCAGGACCCTGGAATCGAGTCCTGTGTTGGGGTCCCTGCTCTGCAGGGAGTCTGTTTCTCCTTCTGTCCCCCTTCCCACTTGTTCTCTCAATATCTCTCTCAAATAAATAGATAAAATCTTAAAAAAAAAAAAAAAAAAGAAAGACCCCATGCTTTGGAAAATATGGTTATTGTAATTTATAGTTTCAAAGAGCTTTTGTATATTTATTTGGCAAATGAACCATTATATAATATGAAATCATCAACAACCAGACTTTCAAAGAAGCATGCTAAAGACAATCTGTACACTTAGAGAAGACTAATTGTTTATAAAAGTCCTCTCATAGGTTTGCAATTCCATCTGAGGCCAGTTTATTGAAAAATGATGCTATATCATATGAGAAACTTCCAATCTGTGTGTCCTTGTCTGTCTTCAGGACAATCTCTTCCCTTACAAGCTATTTAGGTGGCTCATAGGAGCTGACCAGGACACATGGCTTGAGTGTGTCCTAGACAGGCTTGCCCTTCTCTTTCTCTGTCCTGCTCTGTATCATAGAGGCTGATCCCAGGCTTTCTCGTCAGCGGGGTTCTGGTTGGATTTGGCCAATGGGAGGCAATGGTGGGAGACAGAAGAACAGGAGGAAGGAGAACCCAAGATATTTCTCCCTTCTCTATCCTGACAGTGTCTCCACAAGTGGCTGCATCTCTCCAGCCTCCACAGGACAGGCCTGGAGTGGTCGCAGTTCCCACTGGCTCCAGTCTCTGGGAACACTATCCCCTCCTCTTGTCCCTCCAGGCTAGGGGTGGTGGCAGCTTCCCGTTGCTGTTAATCACTGGTTGCTTCACTGTTCCCTGGTTGAATTCCCAGCCTCCTTCGTCACCTGTTAACCAATTTAATCCATTAAAGTCCCTCTGTTTTAAATTCTGTTTCCTGGCTAGACTCTGACCGACAATGTTTTATTCTTCTCTCTCTTTTCTGGTTTTACCAATATGGATTAAGCGTCCAGGTGGTACTGCCCAGGTGAGTCAAGAACGACATTTAAAGGGGTATGTCAAAACGGGAGAGGAGATTGTTGCAAATAGAAACAAAGGCAAAACTGCCAAGTCAGCAGTTGCTTTTGTCCTTCTTTCCCCCATCTTTTTCTACATCTTTCCTCATTATCCTCTTTCCCAATTACTCGGACCACCTGGACTTGTCTCTGTGCATTCACCTCTCTCACTGCAGTCGCCGCTCTCCCCTGACTCTGGCCTGTCTCATTTTCCAAAGTAACCCCCGGAACCTGGAAGGTAAGGGAAGGGGACAAAGCTGCACTGGGGACCGACGGAGAAGTCCCCAGAAAAGACCCATCCTTTGACCCCTTTTCTGTTTCCTGATCTTTCTTTAGATGTTTCACTGTGTGCTTTACTCTGTTGTCTGGTGTTTTTCCATAATCTTAAGGTTAGCATTTTTAAAAAGGAGCTTGCCTACAGAACTCAACTTGGTGAATGGGTATTGAGCACCTGCCGCTACAAGGCAATCTGCCAAGCTCAAAGTGAGGTTGTAAAAGGAGGACTGTGTCATAATTCAGGGAACACGCCGGAGGTGGGAGGGACCACTCCTCCTGCTTCCCCCAAACTGTGCTTCTGTCCAACCACCTTTCCAAATTGGTCATTAGGTAAGTGCACCATTTAAAACTGATTGTCAGTAAAACCTTACATTCGCAGACAAATTTCAGTTTAAAAGTTATTCATATCCTGAAATCTTGTCCTTTCCTCAAATCCTCCTTAGAAAAAACTGGGGCATAAATACATATTCACCAGGAATCCCTATGGACCTGCTGCCTTGCGGAGTCCTGCAATGAAGTCAGGATGACAGTCTGTGAGGCTCATAGATCTGTAGGGGTGCACATTGGCCTCATGGTTCAGATGCCATCATGGGAGCAACACTGTAAGCAGCCCAGCTCAAATAAGTGAAAATTTCCTTCTTCTATTGCAATATTTTCATATTTTCCTCTTGGTTTCTTTTCCCACCCCACCCCTCTTCATTACCATAACAAATGTCAAAGGAATATTCTGAGACAAAACCATTTAAGAAGGAAATAAATTCTCTTACAAAGAAACTCACAAGGAAGGTTCTAAAAGAACCAGCTTATTGAATTTTTAAAAATCCAACTATTTAAAGGAGAGAAGCTACAATATCATTAGGGTTATATACTACACAGTGAGTCTATATAGAGTGGACAATAGGAACATTTCTCTCACGGTTATTGTAGCCGTGTGGTTGTGAGGTATTATGGCGGTTGTGGAGGTGGGCCGCTGAAATCTACCTTCAAGAGAGACCCTGTTAGGAAGGAAGTAATTAGCGGAGAGCCTGCAGCTTTGCCACCCCTTGGGGATCTGCTGCAGCATTCCCACCAAGGCCAGGTTCTCCCTGGGTCGCTCCCAGCCAATAACCAAGCACAGTTGGGGAATTAGAATCTGGTCATTGAGTAGTCTTTTCTCTGGAGCTCCCTGTTGGCTGGCCTGGCTGAGACTTTCCCAAAGCTGTACTGAAGCTAATGCTCTGTCTACACAATACTCCCTCCTCTCCTTTTGGAGTATCTCCCAGCCTCCCCTTGCTCCCTTGTCCCCCAAGCCTTCACAAGCATCTCCTCCAATAAATATTTGCATCTCCAATTCTGTCTTAATATCTGCTTCCCTGAAAACTGATGTCTTCAGATGTCAGCAAAATGTCAGAGCAGAGATTTTTGCTGAGAAAAATAAAATGTTAACATCACCATTTTTTTTTTTTTAAAGAAAGGCTTAAGTTTTCATTTATTTTGGTGGTTAGACCTGGATAATGTGATCCACTCTTTTATTTAGGGTTTATTTCAGGTCCCAAAGTGTTTTGTTTATTTTTCCTCTGACCATTGCTTGTGCTGAGCACACTTCTGCATAAAGGCATGACGGCACCGTGCCACGTCAGTTCTGCTTTCACTCAATTGCAAGAGAAATTAGGAGCAGACCTGAGTGGAGAAAAGCTGCCGGGTCAGTGCTGTTTGTCCTGAAAGTCTTTGTGGTAGGCAGGAAAAAAAAAAATAGCCCCTCAAAGAGGTCCTGTCCTAATCCCTGAAACCTGTGAATGTTACCTTATATGATAAGTGAGACTTTACAGATAGATGTGAGTAAGTCAAGGATCCTGGGCTGGGGAGATTATCCTGGATTATCCAGGTGGATCAATGTAATTACCAAGATTTTATTAGAGAGAGGCAGGAGGATCAGTCAGAGAGAGAGAGAGAGAGAGATTGGAAGGTGCGATGCTACTGATTTTGGGGATAGAGAAAGGGGCCACAGCCAAGGGATGCAAAGAGCCTCTAGAAGTAGGAAAAAGGCAAGGGGATTAAAGGGATTATACTATGGTATTATAGGGATTATACCATGGGATTATTTAAAAATATATAATGTAACTTGGTCCCTGCTTTAAACAAGCTTGGTTGAAAGTAATCCCACATGTCAGAGTTTGGTCTTTTTCTTCTATGTAGACTTGGGGGGAGGACAAAGAGTAGATTGAGATCTCATTCAAATGGATCTGGTGGGGAGCAGGTTGAAACAGGGACAAAAAAGTTTGGGGCAACAGAAATGTCAGGGAGGTTGCCTTTAGAAGGGGGAGCACCTGAATTGTCCAGGTACATTGAGGAAGGTTTAGGGGATCTAATTCCAGATCTGAAGGTAGTGTCCTGAAATACTGAGTTACGGGTATGCACAGGAGAAATTCATGAAGTGGTGGACTGCTTGAGAGTCAGGCAGTCTGCATGGTATGATTCAGGAAGATTTGCTTATAGACTGCAGCATGTCAGACTGAGGGGTAGGATCTGGTGCCCAAGAGATTTGTGTTTTAATGTCATGCCTTCAACCTAGAATCAGGTAGAGTATGAGGCAGGGCAAGAAAGGGTAGTAAAAAGGGGAGGGGTTTGGTTAGGAAATCTAGTCTTTTAGACAAATTTACACTGGAGGTAGGGAATACTACACATTGGGAAGCTACATAAAGAACAGGGATGAGCCCAGACTGGTTAGCAAGAAGGAAGACAGGCAGGGGAGACCAGTACTGACCGGACCACCTGTTCTCAAAAAGATGATTTAAATTTAAGCCCTACCAACAGAACTATGATTCTCAAAGTTAACATACATGGAAGTCTTTTGGGCATCTGCTTTTAAAAAATATAGACTTCTGGGGGCGCCTGGGTGGCTTAGTTGTTTAAACGGCTGGCTCTTGATTTCGGCTCAGGTCATGATCCCAGGGTCCTGGGATTGAGCCCTGTATCGGGCTCAGAAGTTCTCTCTCTGCCTCTCCCCTCGCTTGCGCACTCTCTCTCTCTCAAATAAATAAATAAATAAATAAAATCTTAAAAAAAAAATGTAGACTCCTGGAACCTACCATCCTGATTCGTCCATTTGGGGCAGGGCTCGGAAATCTGCACTTTTAGCAGATAATTCCCACGAGGCTGGGCCACAGACCACGCAGTGAGTTTTCCTTCTCTGTTCGGATTGGCTAATGCATGTGCACTATCAGTGAGGCTTGTCAGGGTGGTAATCTGTGCTGAGCAAGGGACTGGAGGGACGAGAAAGTGGGCAGTACAGGGTAATTACGTGTCTGTTCACGGATGTTGGGATATGGAGCTTGCTTTTTCCCCCTCATCACACTTCTTCCCCAGAGCCTGCATTGCTCAGGCAATTGCCCAAAGAAAGACAAAGTACTGCTTATTAACAGAGGAATAAGCACCGAATACTCTCCAGAACAGGGGTTTCCAGTAAAAAGCTGTATCTTTGAATGTGGCTTAGGCTGGGAAGCTCCAACAAAGCTTTTATTTCATTTCTCCTCAACAATAGAAAGGCAGAGTCTGTGGTTATCTAGAATAGAAAAGAATAGACCTGAGAGAGGTCTTGCTCCAGAGGCAAGCCTTGCAGACTAGCTCACACCACAGGAGCAGTAAGGGAAGAAGCAGGGTGCAGCTGTGTCTTTCATGAGGCACAGCGAGCTTGCGCAGTAGTAAAACACAGCCCAATCAGTATTCAGTCTCTAATCAGATTGGCGGCGCTCCTTCCCTTTGGGGAGGAGCTTATAGTGATAACTTGGAGAGAGGAACAAGAAGTGTTACTGGACACTCCTTCATCTACGGGAGAATTTGACTTCCCAAAACGGATGAAAGTGATTTTGTATGTTAGAATGGAGAAACTCCAAAGGATATTTACCCACATTAATACTTCTTGGATCTATGGTGGTAAACACGTAAGTGAATGTCCTTCAGGCAGCTTTGAACAGATTCCAAAGCTTCATCTTTAATACAGTGCTTGCTACAGGAAATTTGTACAATGAATAAGAGAATGACAAAACACATCTTCTGAGCAGTTTTTTCAAAAACCCTCAGGTGGCTTTAGGTTTCTTCTGTAAGTCTCCTTAGAGACAGTTGTGAAACACTTATGCCCTTCTGGAGCTCCCTATGGCCAAATATGAGACACTTTGAACAAGAAAATAAATAATGACACCATCAACAAAATAATAAATGACCCATAGCATAAAATAAATATCCAAGGGTCTATATTAATGTAAATAAATAACTGAAGAGTAATAAGAGAGAGAAAGGACTGTACTTCCTTACAGTGGAATACCAATTTAAAAACGTAGAAAGAATGATGGAAATAGAAAAATCACTCTTTCTCAAACACCACTATAATAGTTGTAACAGGTGTCATCCATGGATGCCAAAATTAGTGGTTGCAGCTATCATGAGAAACAGGTATGTGTATAATTTTAAAATATATCCCCCTCAAGATATTCTTAATTATAAGTGGAAAATAGTAACTTTCTAGAGTAGAAACCTGGCAGACATCCCTGTGACCAAGGGATCAAAATCAACCTCACCATGATAAAACAGATATCATCTACTTCTTGCTGGGATGCACTGAGATGGTTGAACTTCTGTGGGGTTCTTGCCAAAAATGCATAATCTCAACTAATCATGAGAAAAAAAATTAGACAAATTCTAACTGAGAGATACTCTGCAAAATAACTGGCCTATCCTGTTCACAAAAGACTGAGGAGCTGTCCCAAACTGAAGAGACTAGGAAACAGGACAACCAAATATAATATGGGATCTTGGATTGGATCCTGGACCAGAAAAACAACAATAGTAGAACAACAGGTAAGATTAAAATAAGATCTGGAGGTTACTTAGTCTTATCATGTTAATGTTAATTTTCTGATTTTAACAATTGTACTGTAGTTATGTAAAATAATAAGATCAGGAGAAACTAAATGAAAGGGATACAAATCATATTTTTGCAACTTTTTTGCAAGTCTAAAATTGTTTCAGAATAAAACGTAGAAAAGAAAGAGCCCTTCTGAATTCTTTCACCTTTAGATTTACGCAATGAAGGAAGGCAGAAATTATGCAGAAGATAAAATTTGGTACATGACATTAAATATTTTGTAGCATATATTAGGTATATAATTCCTAATTGACTAAATATAGTTTTTAGGTCTGTTTTGATAAAAAGTTAGACATTGAACATTTGATTAGGAATTTAATACCCTAATGTGACTTTAAATCTGTGGAAAAATAGTTTCCAGCTTACATAATTTTGACTTATGGCGCCTTTTCTAGAAAAGCAATCCTCCACAAAAGCGAACCAAACTAATCACTTTTATCAGAGACGAAATAGATTGAAAGAATCCGACTTTCAGGGAGGTGTTCTTGCCATCTTGATTTTTTTTTTCTGATTACAAATCATCATTAATTTATATGGATAAGTTTAATTGCAGCAAAAATATAGTCATCATCCTGAAGCGCTTTTCCAGCACATTCTGGCATTATTCAAGAATGCAGTGAATAAAAATAATAGAAAAGAAAGACAAAGCCTAATTCAATTCTGGATTCTGAAAATATCTTTCAATCCCAAAGTCTCAGAATCAACAGGGACATTCTTTGGGAAATGTATTACCTGAAAGAACACTTTCATTCATTCGGAAGCCTGTATTACGGAGCCAAGGAAGATGTATGGGAATACGCATGACTCTCCTAAAGGAAATGAAGTTGGGTGCAGATGTGATTCCTGTCCCATTTGGGTGATGGATGTATTCCCACCTCCCATGCTGTAAAATACCAGTCTACCGATTTTGGAAAGCACAGAGAGCTTAGTACTCGGAAATGAGAACAGAAAACGGTGTGATATTTAGTGTGATTGTCAGCATGTGTGGTGGTGTAAGTCACCTGCAAGAACTCAGGTGAATATGCGAATATCATTTTTCTTTGGCAACACTAAAGATGGGTAGAAGCTAACATTTATGTAATGCTTACTATGTGCTAGGCTCTGTGCGACACACTTCCCACATTAACTCCTCTGTAATCGTCACAACAGCCCTGTGAGGTAGATACTAATGATAATTCCCACTTTCCAGATGGTGAAACTGAGGCACAGTGGCACATCTGGGCAGTCTGGCTCCAGAGTTAGGCTTCTAACCACCACAACATATTCAGTGTGGTTCAGGGATTGCTTCCTTGCTGTGTTATGTTCACTTTTCTCTTCTGGCCATGTGCTATCCATTTACTGTTGGTTCTGGATATAAGCTAATTATAGGCAACATTTTTTTTTTTTAAAGATTTTATTTATTCATTTAAGAGAGAGAGAGACAGAGAGAGCACAAGCAGGGGGAGAGGCAGAGGGAGAGGGAGAAGCAGACTCCCCGCTGAGTTGGGAGCCCGATGTGGGGCTCGATCCCAGGACCCTGGGATCATGACCTGAGCCGAAGGCAGACGCTTAACCATCTGAGCCACCCAGGCGCCCCTATAGGCAACATTTTATAAGCACTTTGTATAAACTAAATTATTTAATCCCCATAACAAATGTGTGAATTTTAATGTCTCCATTTTGCAAACTGAGGTTAAGTAACAGTCTTACGTCAGACAGCTTAATAATTAGCCAAGGTGGGAGTCGCTATTAGAAAGCCACTGAGGTGGAGCTCCTTTTCTCAAACTAATTTTGGAGGATGTGGCAGATTGCTACGCCCCCCCAAAACCCCCATTTGTTCTCTCCTTCTTCCATATCATGGAGTTTTTGGTGAATCCAAGGCTGCTCTGCTTGGACTTCATTTTCCAGATGCCCTTGAAACTAGATTTGGCCATGAAACTGAACTCTAAACAAGGACATATGAGCAGAAGGGATGTTTGCAACTTCTATCAAAAATTGCTTACCCTGGACTTCCCTTCTTCCTGTGGGGGACTGCAGAGCTGCCAAACTGGCATGGATTTGCCAGACTGTGCTACCAAATTTCTTCTGATCAAGGATAAGTCATGGTCTTTAAACAACTACTCCCTCCTACTCTATCTGAAGGATTCTGATGACAGGAATATTTCCTGCATTCTGACAAAGATTTTTGTTGTTGTTGTTACAGTACCTTAATTTCTACCATAACATCAAATGGTTCAATAGTCATGTACCAGAACCAAATAAAATCTTTCCAAGTGTCACCTATTAATCCAGGATCTAGGCATCTTGAGAACAACTGTTGCCTAGAGATATTCTAGGTTCAATGGTTTGTGAACAGAAATAATTCTATTCATTTGACTGTTATTTTCCAAGGATCTGTGTAACTTCTATCATGCATCGATTAAAAATTATGTGGCAGAATACTGCTTAACGACACAGAAGGAAGATGTTCATGATATTTTTAAGTGAAAAAAGTATCCTACAAAATGGTCAATAAAGTGTGATGCTTGTTTTATTTAGTATATCTCATTATGTTGAGTAATTACAGATTTTTATTTCCTCTGTTTTGACTTACCTGTATTTACATTTTTTAATGAGCTTGTATTATTTTTGTTTGAAAAAATTTAAAAGATGAAATAAAAGTGGAATATATATGTATATATATAGTACATACACACACACACGCATCAATATAGCCTTCTCTAACAAATAAAACTCCAAAATGCAATGACATAGAGAACTAGAAGGTCAGGCGCTGCTCATGTAACAGCTCAGAATGCAGATTCCAGTTTGGTTGGTGGGGGCTCTACTCCATGCAGTCATTCAGGGGCTCATGCCATCGTGAACAAGTGGCTTCCAAGTCACCAGTCATCTTCATCCCCATGAGTAGAAATGCAGAAAGGACGTGGAGGAATGTGCACGGTAAGCTTTTTAGGGTCAGGCCTGGAAAGGGCACACATTCTACTCACATTCCATAGCCAAGAACTGTCTTGTCATACCCACCCGCACACCGTCATCATTAATTAACCCATGAGGTAATATCATTGCTCCCAGCTCTTCATTCAGGTTAAACACATGATTGAGTATGAATTTTTATTGTTCATTCTTGGACTATTTTTTGGTTCAAACTGAGTGCTGCTAAAGGATAATTTATCAATTTTCCTGTCAAAAATTTTTTTTCCATAAAGAGCAGGGAATGAGAATCTTTCTCTCCCCAAAGATTCAGGACTTAGCCTGTTATTTTTTCTTAGCTTTGTAACAATCATATTGATTCACTTTGTTATTATGTCCTAACTAAGTTTCATTTCCAAGCATGTGGCGCCTATTATTTATAGGTCAGGAAAATAGCTGACATTCAGTCTTGTCTCTGGGGTGAAGCTAATGAATGGTAAGATTGGCTCATGGTGAATAAATTAGTTTTGAAACCATGGAATTCGTAAGTTTGATATTTTCTTTCTTTAAATCCCAGATTGCTATCTGTGACTCCCTGCTGTTTGCTTTTTGATTTTATAGATCATATGAAATAAGCTCTTTGCAACTTCATCCCCACCCTCTTCCTTTCTATCCTTTCCTCAAGCAAAGGGGTAACTTTTCTTTTTAAAGGTTCCTAGATGTTAGTAGCTTTCTTTTTTTTTTTTTTTAGAAAGAGAGAGAGAAAGAGAGAGAGAGCAGGCAAGCGTGGGGGGAGGGGCAGAGGGAGAAGGAGAGAGAATCTCAAGCAGGCTCCATGCCCAATGCAGAATCTGATGTGGGGCTCGATCTCACGACCCAGAGATCATGACCTGAGCCAAAATCAAGAGTCCAATGCTTAACGGACTGAGCCACCTGGGCTTCCCAAAGGGGTACCTTGTTCAACACTGAATATAGTCCAAAGAATTATGTGAGACTTATTTCCTCTGGTGATGGTAACAACAAATTTCTTCTGATCAAGGATAAGCCACAAGTCCTTAAGCAATTTCTTCCTCTCATCCCATCTGAAATATTCTAAGTACAGAAATGTTTCCTGCAGTCAGACCATATTATTCTGGTGATAACCCAGAAGGACTGGGTTAAAAGACTCGGTACTCTGAGTCACGAGAGTAGAAGTGAGGGATAGATAGCCTTGAAGCTTTAGGAGTTAAGGTTAGGAAAAATTAAAGATTATAAACAATTTTATGGAAGCTAATTAGCATCTCAAAGGACAGGCAAGAAAGGAACTAGAGTCAGAAATGTTTGGCTTAAACAAATGGAAGTCACTAAGAGTGGGAAATCTAATGCTCTAGAACCTGTCAGATCTGGTGCTCCTCAACATATCCCTCCCCATTATTCGTGTATTCTCTTTTTCCTTCTTTATTTCCTGACTTTATTGCCCATTTCCCTTTCACACTTATTTGTCCTGGTACCCTTCTGAACTATTTATACATCTTTGTCACACCTTAAAATGGCCACGAAATGGAATATTCTAAAATACACACATTCATTCACAAATATTTTAAGCACTGAATATCAGTGCTTATATTAGGTCCCGGGTGTCCAAAGATGAATAAAATACACTTCTTGATCTCAAATAGCTCACAGTCTACTTGTTCAAATACTTCTACTCTTTGGGAGTATGAAGGGTAGAAAAGTTAATTTTGCCAGGGAGAATCAAGGAAGATATCCCAAAGAAGATGACACTTAGGTTTTGGTCTTAAAAGATAAGTAGAATTTTGCCAGGTAGAAAAAGAGAGAACTTTTCAGGCAGAGGGAACAGCACCTAAACTTTTCTTCTTAAAAAAGATTTCTGAGTACTAAAAGAACATCATCAAGAATTACCAAACAAAGAATTTCCTTTCTCATTTATCATGAGATACATTAACCTGACTAATAATGTCAATGTAAGCTTTTCCTATCCAGATTCCAGTTAGCTTGGATTCCGGTCATCTGAACACCAAAAACCAGTGAACAAAGGAATCTGAGTAGCCAAAAATTTTGTCGCAAAGTTTCTCTGTTTATTGAGGAATCTCCGTCAGAGCTTCTTTCTGGGTATTATGGGCATTGTTATAACAAAGCAATTCAGAGGCAGTCATATGGGATGGGAGTAGGGAAAGGCTCTGAAGTGAGGGGCTCTTTCAGGCAGACTTACTAGGAGTAGTAAGAAAGGGCTAGTATGCTGGAAGTACGGAAGGAGCCAGAAAAACCAGCTGTGGGCTCGGCAGCTCTAGTCACAGCTGTCCAGGAATAGTGAGTGAAAATGCAAAAAGTTGGCATGCCTTGGTCAGCTCTACACAGTTAACTAACTGCACTGATGTTTATAGTGATGATGACAGGTTATTTACAAAGGAGAGTAAATTCAGTTCAGTGTGCTCTGTCTTAGAAAGTAGTTTATAATTAACTTTAGAAAGATTGCTACTTAAAGTAGTTACACTTTTTTTTTTTTAAAGGTGCTGTTGTAACCTCAAATAGTCTGCCATCCAGCTCTATTAATTCCTTGCAAGGTTTTATGGTTTTATTGAATATTACTGAAAATCATTACTACTTACATTTTGCCTTTTTAAAAAATAGCTTTTTAAAACCTTTTTTAACCATCTTTACTTCTTACCCCAAGCAGTTAGCTGGCCGGACCCAGAGAGGTACAAGCCTGAGCCTTGTTCCTGCCCATCTCCAAGCTTGGGGCTGTGGTGGGCACATTGCTGAGCTGGGGTCTGCTGCCGGGAGCAGAGTCATGTTCAAGAGGAAGGATCGCATTCAACCAGACAGTTCAATGTTTAGCTTCAAATGAAAATTTAAAGCATTTTCAAAGCCATGTTTACATTTAACTACCATTTTTTTATGTAAAAGAATCATTGCTAATGGGAAAGATGCTGGCAAGCACATCTTAAATTAGAATGAATAATTAAAGCCTTGGCATGACCACTTCTGAACATGCTGCTGAAAACCAGAGCCTCCTTTACCACCTCTTTCTGGATTGTTTCCCATTGCTTAGGCTCTTGCCTTGACTAATTTAATGGGCCATGCAACAGATACTTACTCAGTACTCAATGGGAGAAACATGCAAAGAAATCGGGGGTAGGCAGAGATGAAAAGTGCATTTCCTTGCTCCTCGAAGAGTTTGGTGGGGAGAGAAGGATGTTCGCGGAGAATTTGTCAAGGTATAATGTGAAGAGTGTAATAAATGCTACAAGCAAAATGCTAATGGAATAGTTGGAGTGAGATTATTTTCAGCCAGGCAGTCTGGGGCTGAGAGGCCCAGGGAAACTTTTGTGAACAAAGAGTACTGAAGCTGGGTTTTGAGGATAGGTGTGATTTCAACAGGGCAAGATGGTAAGGACGGCTCTTCTGGGTAGAGAGGACAGTGAGTCTGAAAGCATAGGGTTAAGCAGACACAGGACAGGTGTCAAGAAGCTGGTTTGGAGGCATGCAAGGATGCGGAGGGATGAATATCTGGATAGGCAGGCTGGGGCCAGGTCACTGAGGCTCTTCAATGCTATGTTTGGAGCTTCACAGGTGGGTAGTGAGGTGAGGGCAAAGAGCAACTTATTGTTCCTGAATTATATCCAGTGTTGCAACCCAAAGCTGAAAAGCATTTGCTCCATCCACAGGATTGAAGAAAGGGGGAACCAGGGGCCAGGGGCTCTGCAGCAAAAAGCTCTCTCCAGTCTCCTGCTCATCCAGGGAGGTCACAGTAATAGATGCCTGTGGCTGAAGCCCCAGTGGTCTGGGTGACCCAGCATGACTTGTGTTTGGCTGGAGAAGCTTCTTCTCCACTACATGATCCCCTTCTACACCATAGGACACACAGTCACCTTCATTCTTGAGCTCTGGTGGTCAATGGCCACCTTGACCATTCTTCGGAGGGTTTTGCTTAAGGGACAAGCTGCTTCCAGCCCCTCAAGGTAGACTATACATCCTGGAAGGCCTGAGTTAATTACTATGTTTCCTTTGTTTGTCCCTATACAGTGACAGATACATAGTAGGCTTGCAAAACCAAAGGCCTTATTAATTATACCAGCCCGCTTTCTTCCTCACAAAATGGCTGAATGAAGAGTATTAAAATAGTAAACTACTGTAACAAACTAAATTAGCACAATCTTTTAAAGATTCCTAAGAAGAAAGCTGTAAGTAGTCAAATAACATAGACGTTTTCTTTAAATTAGCATAATTGGTTACATGAGTTTTTTTAGCTGCTAACAAGGTACAGAAATCTCCAGAATGCCAGTGGCTGCCTACACCCACTTCTTGGCCAATATTTTACCAAGCCCTGAGTCATAGCTCCGAAATCAATTCTGCCCTTTACTGCAAAATCATTACAGGGCCAGGAAAAATGATCCTTGCTGTTTAATCAGTGGGGGTGCTGGAAAATCAGCAGACGTTGATACTGTGCTGTGTGTTAGGGTCTGAACGAAGTATACCAACCAGAAACGTGGAGAATATGATCATATTCAATCCCATGCCTAGCTGCAAAACGAACTCACGAGAAAGGATATACTGATGCACACTCTGTATGTCACAGAGCCACAGAATTTTTGCCCACTCAATTTCTCATGCAGTCTTTCAAATCTTTCTTTCCCAAATAAAAAGCATTCTACAGCTGAAACATCTGTGACGTAAGAGACTGAATCTAGGTATAAAATGTCAACCTATTGCCATCTTTTGTGTGTGTTATTCTCCCACTTTAAAGAACAAAATTCGAGTTCAAGAAAATGATGGGGGAAGAATAGAGAGAAAATATTTACCATGCAATCGGCAGAAGGGCAGAACTGAAGAGATGCCAGTAGGAAGATGTCACTATTCCTGCCATATCACACATGCCAAAGAATGTAAACCTGTGGCTCCCAGACGGGAGGCAATGTACAAGCTGTGGGCGTGGAGGTGGGTCTTTTCTTCATCTTTTCCTGGAGATCCTGAAAGTGGTATCTTCACTAGAGGTCATAACCCACGGGGTCACTTCCCTGCTCATTTGCATAGGCTCAGACTTGGTCACCGACTCTCAGGTCTGGTGTGGGGGAGCCAGGATGGAAGGGCCACATGATACTAATGCTGATCATTTAAGTGAGGACCTGCTCCCGGCCTCTTTGTTAAGGGGCAGTTTGGGGCTGGTAGAATCTGAACTTCTGAGCCAATGGTAAGACCAGGACTCCCTCGGGCCCGTGGGATTTCCATTGCTATTTTCATTGTGAATTACTGAGACCCAAACCTCCTTTACCACCACTTACTAGATTGTTCTCCATTGTTCAGTCCACTGCCGTGACTAACTTAGGGCCACACAACCAATATTCACTTAGTACTCTATGGGACACACATGCTAGGAACTAGAGGGAACAGAGATAAATAAGGCTTTTTGTTTTTTTGTTCCTTAATACATTTAAAGGGGAGAAAAGGATTTTGCAAAGAATTCAGTGCAAGTACTTATGTAACTCACCCTCTTATCATGTTTATCCTCTCTTACTGGCCAGCAGCCTAGTAAGTATCCACGAGGGAACATTTGCCCAATAGGAATAGTTTTTTTTTTTTTAATTTTATTATGTTATGTTAATCACCATACATTACATCATTAGTTTTGGATGTAGTGTTCCATGATTCATTGTTTGTGCATAACACCCAGTGCTCCATTCAATATGTGCCCTCTTTAATACCCATCACCAGGCTAACCCATCCCCCCTCCTCCCCTCTAGAACTCTCAGTTTGTTTCTCAGAGTCCATAGTCTCTCATGGTTCGTCTCCCCCTCCGATTCCCCTCCTTCATTTTTCCCTTCCTACTATCTTTTTTTTTTTTTTTAACATATAATGTATTATTTGTTTCAGAGGTACAGGTCTGTGATTCAACAGTCTTACACAATTCACAGTGCTCACCATAGCACCTACCCTCCCCAATGTCTATCACCCAGCCACCCCATCCCTCCCACCCCCCACCACTCCAGCAACCCTCAGTTTGTTTCCTGAGATTAAGAATTCCTCATATCAGTGAGGTCATGTGATACATGTCTTTCTCTGATTGACTTATTTCGCTCAGCATAATACCCTCTAGTTCCATCCACGTTGTTGCAAATGGCAAGATTTTTGTTTTTTGATGGCTGCATAATATTCCATTGTATATATGGACCACATCTTCTTTACCCATTCATCTGTTGATGGACATCTTGGCTCTTTTCATAGTTTGGCTATTGTGGACATTGCTGCTATAAACATTGGGGTGCACATACCCCTTTGGATCCCTACATTTGTATCTTTGGGGTAAATACCCAGTAGTGCAATTGCTGGGTTGTAGGGTAGCTAATAGGAATAGTTTTTTAGAGGAGTTTGTCCACGAGGCACACGGAGGGAGAGACGTGCAGGAGGGTGACCCAGCACCTTGTTTACTTCCCCTACTGGACTGTGAGGTCCTAGTCTTCTTATTTTTATTGATCAGCTCTGTGGGCAGTGACTGCACATAGTGGGCTCTTAGTAATAGCAGTTGCTAGTAATAATAATGATAATAACAACAACAACAAACATTAAATGAAAATTCACTATGTGCCCAGAGCTTTGCATACATTAGATCAGTAAATTGTTATCACACCTCTCTTAGGTACATACCATTATTTTCATTTTCTAGATGAATCTCTGAGAAGTCAGGCACCCGACAGAGTATCTGAAGAGTATGTCCTCCTTATCATGGACAAACCAAGGGCATACTCTGGATAATAAAAAAGCTTTTAGAAAATGTTCTTTCAACCATTTATTCATTTAGCAAACCTTCATTGAGCACCTACACCTACAAAGGAGACAGATGCATGAACCAACAATTTTATTTCAATACCCTAACAGGACTATTGATTGTTCACATCTATCTGTCTAATTAAGAAGTTACGAAAACACAGTACTCTAAAATGTTTGGGATGCTAATTATGAGACTGTTTACAAAAGCATTTGGAAATGGTTTCAGTCATAAGGACACGATAAGGCTCTATTTTAACAAGAACTGATTTTGCTGTGGAATTTTCTAAGATGATAGCACCTCTGTTGCTGTTCAGTTCTTCACAGAGTTTTTGGTCTAGAAAAAGAATTTG
The DNA here is from genome assembly GCF_964656455.1 of Halichoerus grypus. Lineage (NCBI taxonomy): Eukaryota > Metazoa > Chordata > Mammalia > Carnivora > Phocidae > Halichoerus > Halichoerus grypus. The sequence goes on along the minus strand of NC_135715.1, from coordinate 58,131,378 downwards.
GTGGAAACCAATAGTTCTTTCGTGACACTTATTATTTAAATTTTCTTCTTGTCATTCTTCCAAATACTTTCTCTCAGCACATTTATTCCCTTAGATACTTTACAGTTGGCATTTTAGAGACACCTTCCTTTTTAATTTGGATCTTGGCACCTTAAAAATAGAGCTTGATCAAGGAAAGCGCTACGTTCCTTCCCCAATCTTCAACTGCCTAAGACTGCCCACTTAACAATACTCCACATTTATCTTAGCGCTTAAAGATTTTCAAAGTGTTCCTATACATCATTTTAATTATTTTAATTAATCCTCTTAATTACTTGATGGAATGGGCCAGAAAGTATTCTTATTGCCATTTTTATTAGTATTACGAAAGAAAAGCGATACACGTGGAGGACAGAAAACACTCCAACCATACCAATGGTTACGAAATTAAAAAGAAAAATTTATTCTCCTCTGGTATCCACACCCACTGTTGCAATCTTCTGTGTGGGTCCTGGACTGTGACTTCCTTTCTCAACACAAGCCATTTCAAAGCCTACAATTGTGAGTGCTGGTACGGATGTGTCCCCTCTCATACATCTTTATTGTTGATCAATGGGATGTCTGGGAATAGAGTGAGGTAAGGACATGTGCCCAGTCTGCCTTCTTGAGCCAAAGATCCATCATTGCCATTTTATAGTTCCTGAATCTTGGACACAGAAGGAGTGAACCCTTTGTCAAATGACTATTACATGGTGGAGCTGAAAACTGGAATTCTATTTTTCTGTCACCTACTTGAATGTTCTTTCCATCTCTGGATCTCTATACCGCCTCTTGTCCTCAGTTCCTGTCAGTGGAATTCAACACAGCTGAGCAGAAATGTCGACAAGCCCTTTTTGAGCATGTCCCTCGTAGAACCACATGTAAGGACAGACAGCCCATTTGTATTTGCTTTGGATGTTTTTCCCGGCTCAGAATCGCTCTCATTCTCATCTTTGGTTTTCACAGAAATGCCAGAGGTAAAAAGATTTGGGAACTTTGGAGTTTTAAAACCTAGGGTAAGTCATTTTCAATAAGAGCTTTAAAATAAATTAGTTGACGGGGTGCGGGGGGGAGAAGCCCTTTTAAAAATTTCATTACTACCTGTGAACATCACACTTATTAGTGCTTAGTTTGACTCCGATTTCTGAAACCGAATGGTGTGTGGATGAAGAAAAGACATATAAATTACTTTTGTCTACTGTGAAGCCAAAACAAGTGCCTCCCTTAACCTCTTTCACATCCACCTTTATTTCCCCTCTCGTTGCCAGTTCTTGTACCCATTAATTATTTTTTTAAAAACTGGAACATGGAATAACGTTGTTAGACACACAGGGCCTGTTCAACAAGCTTAAAATTTCTCCCCTTCATTTTCAAAAGGCCACAGTCAATATGAGAGAGAAAGAGGCATAAAGTAGGAAATCTGGGGGCAGAGAATAGCAATCCACCCATCCAATGTACAATTATCTATTGAGTACCTCCTACTATGTCCAGGCACTCTTGGCAACTTGGGATAAACACTTAGATAAAATGGTGAGTATTTAGCTGAGGAGGCAGGCGTGAACCAAATAATAGAACTGTATAGTAAAATAATGAACTGGGAGAAGCACCACGAAGGGAAAGTCCATGCACAGTACCACTGATAACTGGGGGAAGGCAGTCAGGGAAAGCTTTTATGAAGGATGGATATTGGAGATGAGTTCTAGATGCAAGAGAGAAGGGTCAAAGGAATCCCACACAGACTCCTTGGGTAGCGCAGAAAACAGGCAGGGGGCCCAAGGTAGCTGTCAAAGAGGGACACGCCTGACACATTATACTCTTGGGTAGCTTACGGGAGCAAGGAAGGGAATTTTCAGGGGACGTGATTTGATTTCTCCCAGTTTAACAGAGATTTCTTGGAAATTTATCCAAAGGACAAGCATGAGTAGCTGGTTGCTCGTCAGTAGGCAATTTGGTGGCTGCACCAGCTGAAGAATGTCTATGGCCACACACATGAGATATATTTGTATGTCCCTAAATAGTTTAGAAATGGAAATTAGGGCGCCTGGGTGGCTCAGTTGGTTAAGCGACTGCCTTCGGCTCAGGTCATGATCCTGGAGTCCAGGGATCGAGTCCCACATCAGGCTCCCTGCTGAGCAGGGAGTCTGCTTCTCCCTCTGACCCTCCCCCCTCTCATGTGCTCTCTCTCATTCTCTCTCTCAAATAAATAAATAAAATCTTTAAAAAAAAAAAAAAGAAATGGAAATTAAAGAGCATGGTTCTGCTGCAACACCTATCTACCACTCCTCATCAAGCATATAACTACAGCTGCGAGTCTCCCTGGGAAGGACACAGCTATGGGGATTGGGAAGACGAGGGTTGAAATCTCTGCTCTGCACCTGCTAGTATGACCCTGGGCATGTTTCTTCACTTCTCTGGGTCTCAGATTCATCATCTAAAAGCAGGAAGTAATATGTTGATGACTCATGAATCCACCTTTCAGCCCAGAACTCTCTCCTGAGGTCCCTATCCTTATGTTCAACTGCCCTTGGACACTATGGAGGTGTTTTAGGGACAACTCAAATTCATTTTGTCGAAAACCAAACTCATCTCCACCCCTGCCTCCAATTAAACAAAACATTACTCTTCCTGCAGTTTTCCTGGATAATAGGCATCCCTTTTGGCTACGCCATAAGCTGGAAGCTGGGGCAGTATCGTGACTTTAGCTTCTGCCCCCCTCCATTTTCAGTTCATCACCGTGTCCTGGGAATGCCATCCTTTAACTGTCTCTCCATCCTTGCTGTTACCACACTACTGATACCGTTCTGTCTAGGTCTCACCTCCTGCCACGTGCCCTCTTGTGTCTTATACCACAACCTCACTGAGCTGCTTTAAGTGGTTGAGATGTGCCATGGGTGTGCTTTCCACTCGGCCTTCGAAAGCGCAGTTCCCTTATCCCATCCTTTACTGTCTTTTGCTTAAATGCCATTTCTACTGGGAACCTTCCCTCCTTCCCACCCTCCTCTGAACCAGGCTAGTTGCTCCTGCTCAGCATTTCCATAATGCCCCATACTTCTCCAAGTACAGGATTCTCCCTGACCCCCTTCATGGGGGATATGTGTCGAGACCCCCAGTGGATGCCTGAAACCACAGATAGTACTGAACCCTATATATGCTATTTTCCCCCTATACATACACACTTATGCTAAAGTTTAATTTATAAATTAGACATAGTAAGAAATTAACAGCAATAACTAACAATAAAATACAACAATTATAACAGTATACTATAATAAAAGCTAGTAAATATGGGCTCTTTCTCTCAAAATATCTTAGTGTGCTGTACTCACCCTTCTTCTTGTGATGCTGCAAGACAATCAAATGCCTACGTGAGGAGATGAAGTGAGGAGAATGATGTTGGCATTGTGATAGTGTTAGGCTATTCTTGACCAGACAGTATGTCAGGAGGATCTTCCGCTTCCTAACTGAGGTTGACTGCCAGGAACTGAAATTGCGGGGAACTGAAACCACAGAGAGCAAAACAGCAGATAAGGGGGGACTACTGTATAGCGCTTGTTTTGGAGACTTGTTTGATGGTTTATTTTCCTCCTACGCTCTTAGCTCCATAAAACAGGGACTGTACCCATCTTGTTTATTAGTATATCCCTGGCACTCAATAGATATCTGTGGAAAGAAGAAAGGAAGATAGAAAAGAAATGAGCAAGGCAAGAATTGACTAAAAATAGTATAAGAAAAGTGCTTGGTAAAAGGAATCTATCATTATTGCTATTCCAGGCACAAGAGGTTCCGGAAGGAGATTCTTGGAAATTAAGGCATCTTACCTGCTGGGAAGGGGGTGTGGGGTGGAGCACTCCCTGAATTCAGGATGGAGAGGTTCTTCCTCACCCTATATGAAGATGAGCCTGTATGGAAAGTAAGGGATTGCTCCCCCCCCACACACACTCCTGCCACCTCCATTGGCATGTGGGGAGCTCCAAAAGCCATTGACTGTGTACTTTGGGGAAGTTGCTTAATTTCTTTGAGGCTTAGTTTGGTCATGTATAACGTGAGGGGATTAGATAGGACCATGTCTAGGGTCTCTTCCAACTCTAACATAGTTTGATTTTACCTTGTAATCTACTCCTTTTCCCCTGCAGACTTATGCATCCCATTTCTTTCTTTCTTCCCTTTGTCTCCCCCAACCCCAACATTCTGAGTGTATCAGCTGGTGGTGAAAAATAAGGTTGAAAGTTTGGGGAAAAGTAGACAAGAATATATAGGTTATCTTTTGAATAATTTGGTCTTCATTCTACTGTTTCTATTTTCATAGGTTTTATTTGATCTTACAGATAGTCTAGAATATTTTTAGAATGGCCCCAATTCAGGCCTAGTTTTTAACTTGGAGGCATCAGTTTCAGCCACACCATCTATTGGCAGTTCCATTGATTTTTTTTGCCAGAAATACTGGCTCTGTTCAGCAACTTTAGCCAAATGTCCTTATGCAGATGAAGCATCAAAGGCACACAGGTCTTCAAACAAAATGTCAAAGACTTTAATGAATAGTGAATGAGTTTAATGAATTCCATTGGAATGAGGCTGCCTGATGGCTCCATCTTCCCAAGGTGCCATGTTTCTACAGATTCCTCTCTCAGTTCCTGATACAGCTGGTTCCTTCTCATTGCTCCTGTCTCAGTTCAAATATCATCTCCTTGTAGAAGACTCTCTTGACCACCCTTCTTAAATCAGCCCCCTTACTCTTCACTTTACCACATTGCTGTGTTTTGTTATTATCATAGCACTTACCAGTGCCTGAAATTGTGGTGTTCATTTATTTGTTTTGTCCATGTTTCTCCTTCACAATAGGAGAAGGTGGGACTCTATCTATCTTGTTCACTGCTTATACCCCGCAGTTAGAACAGAGCATGCCCAAAATAGATGCTTGAATAAATGTAATGGTGAATGGATGAACCTTCAGAATATGCAGGAATTTACTCAATCTGTTCATCTGGGAGCCTCAAATCAACACTTCCATGTGATTGCTGTGGAAAATGAGTGGCTTAACAGTCTTAAGGTTTTTAACATTAGAGTAAGGTGGTCTCTTATGGGCTTTTCAATCTGATATTCTCTGCTTTCCAGGCACATTATAGCTCTATTAGCTAGGTAATGCTATCTATATGGAAATTTCATCTCTCTCTCTATCTAAATTTCTCTCTCTCTATATAGATATACACATATTTATATATGTATTTGTCTATTGTATATACATATATACATATATGTGTGTATATTCATACATATATACATATTTATCTATCATAAAATTCCTAATATTTGAAATAAATATGACTTACAGCAGTGGTTTACTTTTTTTTTTAAGCTGGGGAATCCTTTCCTCAAGTGAAAATCTTATGAGGAGGCCTAATATATATGAGAGAAAATGAAGTCCACCAAAAGTAAGAATGGGGGGAGGAAGGAGGGAGTTTATAGCTCTAGCTACTCCCCAGAATAACATTTTCTTCCTCAGGACTGTCCCTGGAATAATTTAACTACTACTGGCTTATAGTAATACTAAGTAATGTTTTTGAATACTGATGTTGTACCACGTACTTTAAATATGTATTTTTTACTTAAAAATTGTTTAAATTTATTTTTAATTCAAGTGTACTTATCATACAGTGTTATCTTAGTTTTAGATGTATAATATAGTGATTCAACGGTTCTATATGTTACTCAGTGCTCATAACAAGTACTTTACATGCATCATCTCATCCAATTCTTATATGCAACCTTATGAGAGAAGTATATTGTCTATAGGAGGCAAATTGGAGACTAAGGCTTAAAAAGCTTTGTCTGAGTTCTTTGTGGTGGTTATTTTCCAAGGTAACTGCCAGCAATTCTTACCTCCTGATGTTTGTGCCCTAGTGCAGTCCCTTCTCATATTGAGTCAGGGCTGGCCATGTGACCAATGGAATACAGCAGAGGTGATGGTATGTAACTTCCAAGGCAAGGTCATAAAAGCTTTACAGCCTCGGCTTTTCCCTCTTGGATCACTCATTCTGGAGTAAGCCAGTTGCAATGTCATCAGGACACTCAAGGATCTTATGGAGCCCACATGGAAGGAAACTGAAGATTCCTGCCAAAAGCCTGCACCAACTTTCCATGTGAGGGAGCTGTCTTGGAAGTAGATTTCCCAGCCCCAGTCTAGTCTTTAGCCAGCTGTGACCTTAGCCAACATCTGACTGCAACCTCTTCAGAGACCTAGCCAAACAACTCCCAAATTTCTGACTTACAGAAACTGTGGAAGATAAAAAATAATTATTGCTGTCATAATCCAGAAAGTTTTGGGGTGACTTATTACACAGTGTTGGATAACTAGTATAATTTATAGGCAGTTCAATGGCAGAATCAGGATTTTGATTCCAGGTCTGACTCTAGAGTCTATGCTCTTTGCCACGGATGCTCTATTTTCTTACATACTCATTTTTTTAAAAATATGGAATGCTTCATGAATTTGCATGTCATCCTTGTGCAGGGGCCATGCTAATCTTCTCTTATCATTCCAATTTTAATATATGTGCTGCTCTTATATACTCATTTATTTTTTAATTTTTAAAAAATTTTTTATATATACTTATATACTCATTTTAACACAAAGTTAAAACAAAATTATGCAAGTATCTTATGAACTCCATGTCACAGATGAGAAACTGAGGCATAGGTAAGTTAAAAATTAATTGATGAATCCAGGATTTGAAGTCAAACGTCTAATTCCAAGATCTGTGGTCTTTGTCATCATGCTAAGCTATTGTCATAATCCGAAAAAACTTTTAGGAAAATCAATCTGGAGTTGGAATGCCAGATGGAACGGAAAGGAAAGAGCCAAAGAGAATAGTTGTTTGAGGGTAATCAAGACTTCTGCCACAGAGACTAACTACTAAACTATTTTTCAAAATATCTTTGATACTACCATGGGCTACTGAAGATCTGGATGGGCAGGTCATTTGTCTGTAACCATAAGGCACTTCCCCTATTGCAATAATCTCTAGTCATTGGTCAATGTTCAAGAAGGAAATTAACCATGGTCATTTTCCAATGTGGCCTTGCAAATGGTGGGAGTTAGGTCAGTTGAAGTTTGCTTTCAGTATTCATTCTGATGTTTAGTCTCTGTTTTCCAGCAGCACTTCAATATTTATTTTTATATGTACCACTGTTTTTAAAAAAGGAAGGAGAGTGAACCAAGACTCTCTGCCTTTAAAGTAAGCTAACAAATGAGTGATAATTGAGACAAGAAATCCTAGTGTAGGAAGAGAGAACTGATTGTGCTCTGTCCTTGGTAGAATTTTGAGTCATTCATGCAGTATAGTGTCTGGAGAGTTCTAGTGAGTCATGCATTGCTAACTATGGAAGAAAAATGTATTTTCTAAAGCTGTCTGTTATTACTCATGTCTTTCACTCGGCATCAGCAGATGCTGGTACCCTATTGACTGGTGATCTAATAGAAAGTTTCTCAGAGGCAGACAGATCCAACACAATTTCCCTCTAACTCTGATAAATTTGGCACAAGTTCTCTTATTTGGCTTGCAAGATGTTTGCATGAACATTGTGACTTATTTTTGGCTTGGTGTTAAAAGGATTGTTTAGTAACAAAATGGAGCATTTGAATTTTGTGGCAGCCGGGAGGAATGCTCTTATTTTATAATGAAACAACTGAACAAATGTTCTTTACAGTGATTCATTCCTCACGTGGGAAAAATTTCTTCTTATATATATTCTCTCTATATTGGATGCATGAAGCCATTTTACCTTCAACATTTAGGCAGAATTTCCAGTGAGCAATTTGGGAACAATATCTATAAATTATAAAGATAGGTTCTATGGCAAAAGGAACAGGATTGAAACTATAGGATTGAATGTCAGGAACCACTTGGGTTCTATTCCTAACTGGGCCAGAGTTTGTGTATAACCTTGAGCTATTCACTTAATCTTTTTTTAAACTTAGGTTCTCTGTCTGAAATAGAAAGAAAATTGCTTACCTATTTAGCTAAGGCAGAAACAATTTCCTGATAGGAAGGTGACTCAGCAGCCTGGGGAAGCTGTAGAGCCTCTTGTCCTGGAAGTCTTCAGTGAGACAGAGGCGGCCAGCTGCCTGGATGGATTAAAGTGTGGTGCTTGAAGACTGGAGACCAGACCACACAAATGAAACCTGACATCTAGAAACAGTAAAGAGACCGAGTCACGGAGGACCTACTATTTGTCAGGCACTGTGCTAGATCCTGGGAGACAATGGTGAATCAGACACACCCCAAAGTTTCTGCCCTTATGAAGTATACTGTTGAGTCCACTTTGTGCATGTTTGCAATTATTCAGAGACAGGTTCTATGATTTTGTTATCCGGATCTGAGTTTTGTTTTATTTTTGTTTTTGTTTTAGTATGGGATCATGCAGGGTCACTGCTCAGAAAATGCAATGAGAGTCTTAGGAAAGAGGAGTCTGATATAGTACGGGGTATGGTTAAAACAGGCCTTGTTAAGACAGAGCTTGACCCACCAAGTCAGAGGAGAGCAATAGATTCACATTGGCATTGTCCATTACTTGAGATGAAAGTGTGGGGAAAGTTTTAAGATGTCTCGCATGGACTTTCCAGTCCAAGTTACAGGACCTCCTTTCCACTGCTCCCAGAAGGGCTTCTCACCAATCTGACGGTGTCCAACTTGGATGATGATTGCTGGGTCTGCGGAAACTGAACAATGGATTCTGAACATGTGAGCTGCTCCTGATCTTCTGCGGACAGCAGCACGTCCAATGGTAACGTTTAGGCAGTGAAAGGGCATCCTTGGTCTTGCACCAATGTTTTGTTTCCAGCTCACATTCTTACAAAGCAATGGTTGTTCCTACCACAAGAAGTTGGAAATGTCCCTCCTCTTGCCATTGTGAATATTGCTCCTGCAGGGGGAATGCAAGATGGGGGACGGAGAGGGCGCTGCTGCATCACATTAGGGGTCCTTTGAGTAGATGTCAACCCTTTGTGATTTCTCAAGTCCTTCAATGTTATTGGTTCATCTGTTCCTCTATAATTTTTAAATGAAAATGGTTCAAGTTCCTATCCTACTTATGGGTGGGTGGTGTCCTAGCAGCCTTGAAATATCTCTCATGATTCTTACGGGTTTACATTTCTTCAAGTCATATCTGAATCAAATTTTCTCATTCAACTGAATTCTTCATTACCACTTTTTTTTAAAAAAATTGAAGAATAACTGATATACAATATTGTATTCATTTCAGGTGTACAACATAGTGATTTGATATTTATATACAGTACAAAATCTGTCACCATACAAAGATGTACAATATTATGGACAATGTTCCCTATGCTGTACATTCCATCCCCATGTCTTATTTATTTTATAACTGGAAGATTGTACATTTAACCCCCTTCACCTATTTCATCCATCTCCCTACCTCCTCCCCTCTGGCAACCATCATTTCATTCTCTGTATCTGTGAGTCTGTTTTGTTTTGTTTGTTTTTTAGATTCCACATGTAAGTGAAATGATACAGTATTTGTCTTTCTCTGTCTGACTTATTTCGCTTAGCATAATTCCCTCTAGGTCCATCCATATTGTTACAAATGGCAAGATTTCACTCTTTTAATGGCTGGGTAAAATTCCATTGTATATATACCATATCTTCTTTATCCATTCATCTATTGATGGATAGATGGCTACTATCTTCCATCTCTTGGTCACTTCCATATCTTGGCTACTGTAAATAATGCTGCAATAAAGATATGGGGTGCATATGTTTTTTTGAATGAGTGTTTTCATTTTCTTCAGGTAAAATATCTAGAGGTAGATTTGCCAGATTGTATCGTAGTTCTATTTTGAATTTTTTGAGGAACCTCCATACTTTTTCTGTACCAATTTACATTCCTACTAACAGTTCATGAGGATTCCCTTTTCTCCTCATTCTCGCCAATATTTGTTATGTCTTGTCTTTTTGGTACTAGCCATTCTGACAGGTGTGAGGTGATATCTCATTGTGGTTTTGATTTACATTTCCCTAATATTTAGTGACACTGAGCATCTTTTCATGTGCTTGTTGGCCCTCTGCATGTCTTTAGAAAAATATCTGTTCAGATCCCCTGCCCATCTTTAATCAGATTTTTTTAATATTAAGTTGTATGAGTGCTTTATAGATGTTGGATGTTAACCCCTTATTGGACATATTGTTTGTAAATATCTTCTCCCATTCAGTAGGTTGCTGCTTTGTTTTGTTGATGATTTCCTTCTCCGCAAAAGCTTTAGTTTGATGTAGACCAGTTTGTTTATTTTTGCTTTTGTTGTCCTAGCCTAAGGAGCCAGACCCCAAAAACATTGCTAGACCAATGTCAAAGAGTTTACTGACTCTATTTTCTTCTAGGAGTTTTGGTTTCAAGTCTTACATTTAAGTCTTTAATCCATTTTGAGTTTATTTTTGTGTATGGTGCAAGAAAGTGGTCCAGTTTCATTCTTTGGAATGTAGCTGTCCAGTTTTCCCAACACAATTTATTGCAGCGACCATGCTTTCCCCAGTGTATATTCTTGCCTCCTTTGCTGTAGAGTAATTGACTGAATAGGTGTGGGTTTACTTCTGGGCTCTAGTCTCTTCTGTTGATCTATGTGTCTGTTTTATCACCAGTCTTATTACTCTCTACATGTGTTGTCCACCTCCTCAGTGCTATACCATATTAGGAAATGCCAGATTCCTTCATACCCTGAAGAACCACTGATCCAAGGCAGGGAGGGACAGTACCTCAAGGTAAACAGTTTATTTTATTTTATTTTTTTATTAACATATAATGTATTATTTGTTTCAGGGGTACAGGTCTGTGATTCATCAGTCTTACACAATTCATAGCGCTCACCATAGTACATACCCTCCCCAATGTCCATCACCCAGCCACCCCATCCCTCCCACCCCCCCCACCACTCCAGCAACCCTCAGTTTGTTTCCTGAGATGAAGAGTTTCTTATGGTTTGTCTCCCTCTCTGGTTTTGTCTTGTTTCATTTTTCCTTCCCTTCCCTTATGATCCTCTGTCTTGTTTCTCAGATTCCTCATATCAGTGAGATCATATACTTATATTTCTCTGATTGACTTATTTCGCTTAGCATAATACCCTCTAGTTCCATCCATGCCCTTGCAAATGGCAAGATTTCATTTTTTTGATGGCTGCATAATAATCCATTATATATATATATATATATATACACACACACACACACACACACACACACACACACACACACACATACACCACATCTTCTTTATCCTTTTATCTGTCGATGGACATCTTGGCTCTTTCCATAGTTTGGCTATTGTGGACATTGCTGCTATAAACATTGGGTGCATGTGCCCCTTCGGATCACTACATTTGTATCTTTGGGGTAAATACCCAGTGGTGCAATTGCTGGGTTGTAAGGTAGCTCTATTTTCAACTTTTTGAGGAACCTCCATACTGTTTTCCAGAGTGGATGCACGAGCTTGCATTCCCACCAACAGTGTAGGAGGGTTCCCCTTTCTCCGCATCCTCGCCAACATCTGCCGTTTCCTGACTTGTTAATTTTAGCCATTTTGACTGGTGTGAGGTGATATCTCATTGAGGTTTTGATTTGGATTTCCCTGATGCCAAGGCAAACAATTTAAAACTGGTATTAAGTAATCCTGTAATTAATTAAATTGGGTAATTAATTAAACCCAAGTCCTTGGGTCATTCTTGCTCAAGTAAAATTTTCAGTGGCTTTGTCCTCCACAGGCCTCAGGTTTTCCCCACCTTGCTGAACTCTTGTCCCTAAAGCTCAGCTTCCCTCTCACACTATTATTCTATGTAACTTGGTTCTTTCTTGTCCCCATCCCAAAACTCAGCTCTGGTCCTCTTATCAGAGAGCCGAGAGAACTTCATTAAGCTACTCAGCCAAACTCATCTGTCCTGGTACTCAAAGCACTATTGCAGTCTTCTCTTTAATAAGATCAAAGACTTAGGTGTGGTTTCCTTTCTCATGGGTCTCTGTACATGGAAGGAAGTAGGAAGGTAGGAATTTATCTTCCTTCTGGGATGATTATGCCACCTCGGTGCCTCTGGGAAAGCAGAGCATTTTTTCATTTTTACTACACAAGGACAAAGGCAGTCAGCATTTTGTAAAGCACGTTGATAGAAAACTAAGAGATCCCCAGAAATCCACCGGCAAAGATTCAGCACTTAAAGAAGGTGTCTTGGCCAATTTCATAAGACAACAAATTCAGCATCATGATCTCTGAAATAAAAGGTGGGCATTCTAGCAAGCAATATATGGCTCAGGACAAGATGGCAGGAGTGAGACACACACAGGGGATCTCTGGGACCAGAACAAGAGGGATCCAAATTGGACTAAAATTATTCCTTCAGCCAAGCCCTGGGAAAACTTGAGATCAATGTCAGAATCTTCTCCCTACTCCTTGTTATTCATAGACATACACATATAAGTATTTAGAGTGAACTGTATCTCATTCGCACAGTGCCTTCATTATCAACAAGTACTCTGCTTGTCTTCAGAAAATCACTTGTATTTGTATGGGTCTCACCTGTCAAGAGGATCAATACCAGGTAGCAGCATCCTTTACAGAATGCTGCCTTAACTAGGCTTATTTATTTATTTATTAATTATTTATTTTTTAATTTAGATTCAGTTAGCCAACATATATTACATCATTAGTTTCAGATGCAGTGTTCAGTAAATCATCAGTTGCATGTAGCACCCAGTTAACTAGGCTTATTTATAAAGTCATGACCTTATAATAAGGGCTGACCTTTCTCTGCATCCAGAGAAATATGAGAAAGTATAGCATTTAAAAACAAACATGTTTTCAGAAGAGCCATATGTTCAGTGTTCCTTTTCTAGTGGTGTAAGAAAGTCTTATTATTTTTCTTATGTCCTATAGAGTGTAAGTTCTATGGAAGAACGTACATAGATGAAATATGAGGAGGTAGGTTTGTTGGAGTAGTGGAGTATTACATGGCCATCTCCATAAGCAGCTAACACCATGGCTGTTTGCTTTCTTTCAGGCCAGCAGAAGAATATCTGTCTGCTACTTCACCTTCTATTAAAAGGCTTGCAAGGATATTTTCTCTTTTAATTAACTCAGTGCCAACTGATTAGGAACCTAATCACAGTAGTGCTGTCCCAACATGTTCACTGCTCCTGCCTATGCCCAAGGGGAGGGGATTATATTAGACCTGTATGCCAGGGGGGAGGAATTTGGGGGGCCATCTTAGAATTCTGCCTACCACAAATGGTGACTTTCGTCTTTCAGAACAGAAGATATGGGAATAAAAAAAATAAAAGCTCATACCAGGGATCAAATATCAAACTTGAACCAAGTCTTTATTCTATAGTTTCTTCCTGTTTGTTTTCCTGGCTTTGGTTCCCAGATAACAGAGCACTCTTCGCTTGAATTTGGTTTTCTAGATACCACACAGAATTTTCCAACCAATGGGCATAGGAATTCCGGTGTTCTTGATGATTGTATTTCTCAGTGAGAAATAATACACAGTCTAGTTTATATGTTATTATTATTTTGAAAATTTGATGGATGTTAATCAGCATCCTAGAGTCAAACTGTCTCTAGACATACCAACAGAACCGACCCTCTAGTCATAAAGTTGAGGACTACACTCTAAATGTGATGACCAAGGGCATTGTCGTCCTCTGAGACCCTGAGCGGCTCCCAGCCTAGACAACAGCTGTCTCAGCTTTCTCTTACTGCAGCATGTTGGACTGATAACATGCTTTGAGAAAGCAACGTCAGTGACCTTAATGCTCTGAGCCAAAATCATCCGGTGGCACAGGCTGATACTAGGAATATGTTTTTCAGCTGAAATGAGCAAGTGGTTGCAGCAGTCACCACAGCAACAGTGTGGCTGGAACCCTTGGGAGCTTTCAGCTGAGGAGTAAGGGCAGCTGTGAGGACGGCTTCATTTGGAATTAATAGTGACTAGCTTTTAGGATTAGCCTGCTGGGAATCCTTTAAGTTTTTCCTAGTAAACCTGCACTGTGATTGTTCTTCAACACGAAACACTTCTCTTGACTCTTATGCCATACTTTCACTCTTTTTCCTCTTCTGGATTTTATAAATGCTGAGTAAATCTTCATAATAGCTCCCAATTTAAAGAGTGGGAGGGGCACCCGGCTGACTCAGTCAGTGCAGTGAGCGACTCTTGATCTTGGGGTTGTGAGTTCGAGCCCCACGTTGGGTAGAGAGATTTCTTAAAAAAAATAAAATCCTTAAAAAAATAAAGAGTGGGAGAAAGAGAGAAAAAGTGAAGAAGTTATTTTAGGCTGCAGAAAAACATAGATTTTATCTAATTTTCATTTCTTCATTCCTGAATTTTTCCTTTATTATCTATCTATCTACCAGGCTGCACTTCTCTCCAGATTGAAAGAAAGGCCAACTAAGATGCTAAGGGGAAAAGAATAGTGAACTTGAGTTGTTTTGATTGATTATAAAGTCAGTCTTTATTATTATTATTATTATTATTTCTCGCACTATGAATATACCAATGCAAAAATCAGATGATAAGTTCATGTTAGGAACCAAAGACTGGGAAAAAACCCTGTGTAGAATGTTTATCACATAATTCAGCCATGTATTTATAGCTTTCCATAATGGCCCATTACTGAAAGAAAGGAGGATAAACAAGATAGGATTGTGAAGTGGTCTGAGAGTGGTGAATGCAGAATTATATAACAATAAGCAATATTAAAAATTTTTAATATGTATGAAGTAAATCATAATCTAATTATTATTGGACTCAATAGAAAATAATTTTTTTTCTCTGGTAGTTTTGTTGAGGTAAAATTAGCAAATGAAAACTATATATTTCAGTTGTACAGTGGGGTGTTTTGATACACATATATGTTGTGAAGTGATTGCCACAATCAAACTAACCAACATATCCACCACTTTACATAGTCCCCATTTGTGTGTGTGTGGTGGGAACATGAAAGATCTGCACCCAGCAAATTTCAAGTATACAGTAGTGTATTTATCAGCTGTAGTCACCATGCTATACATCAGAACTCTAGAAATGAAGTCAGAGTCTTAACCACTTGATTATTGATTGCATTTAGAAGTCAGTCACAACATTAACTGCCTGGTTGTAGGGGGGCGATGATATTAGTATTACTCTAGTAAATGTGAATCAAATATGCTTGGCTTCTCTAGGAGTTATTTGAATTGTTAAGACAATTTAAAGGAGGACATGTTTGAAATGAAAGACAAGGCTTCTTTCTTTCTTTCTTTCTTTCTTTCTTTCTTTCTTCTTTCTTCTTTCTTTCTTTCTCTAAGACAAGGTTTCTTGACGGGTTTATCACATGCAGATATAAGGTCATAGACTGAAGTGAGGTGCCATCTTGGTGAAATAGACTATGGCCAAGAGAGTAGAGCCAAATGTGGTGCATGTTTTAAGGTACTTGGGATTTAAAGCAAATATTAGGATTTTCCTTGGGGTAGTCAATCCATCAAGCTGTAAATTTTTTTTTCACAAATATGTACAATACTAAGTTAAAGTCACACAGATTTCTTTGCATCAGACCTTCTCAGGGTCTTTACTATGTGTTACAGAATGTTTGTGCTCCCCTCCCCAAATTCATATACTGAAGCCCTAATGTGCAATATGTGGGAAGAATTGTAGGTGAGACCTTTGGGAGGTAATTAGGTTTAGATGAGATCATAAGCATGGGGACCCCGGAGGAGATCAGTGTTCCTATAAGAGAAGGAAGGGATACTAGAGCTTTTTCTTTCTGCCATGTGTGGACGCCGTGAGAAGGGAGCTATCTGCCAATCTGGCAGGCTGGGAAGAGAGCCCTAACAAGGGAACAGAATCAGCTGTACTTTGATCTTGGACTTCCCTGCTTCTAGAACTCTGAGAAATAACTTACTGTTGTTTAAGCCACCCAGTCTATGGTGTTTTGCTATGGCAACCTGACCTAACACACTAATGCTTACTATGATACTAACGTTCACTATAAATTTCCAAGAGGGGGATGCAATATTTAGTGTTTTTCAAACTTATTTGAGTAGGGATTATTTTCTCCCAGGGTATCTGGCAGAGAGTGTGGGAAGAATTATCCTAAGACGAGGCAAGAAAGGCCCCTGCCCTGTCTCTATGCTCTAGAGGCCCCAGTATTTAGCCCTCCTCTGGCTGTGCCCCTTCCGGCAGGGACATGGGGCTCTTTGCACCTAGAATCACAGTTCATCCCTAGACATCATGCTCTGGGCCTGCATGCCTTTCTCTTCTGGCTTGTCCTCCTGCAAGTGGACTCCCCTTACACCCAAGCCTGGGGATGGCCAAGGGGCAGCTGTTTGCAGGGGCTTGGGGACAAAGTTTGGATGTATAGACTACTGTATCCACACTTGAGGCCTTTCTTGCTGTGGTCTGGAGCCAAGGATGGAAAGAGAGGGGAGATGATGGGACAAATTTCACCCTCCATGATTAAGTTCCAGTGCAGAATGCTGTGGAGTCTAAGAATCTTAAATTTGAACCTGACCTTCCAAGTTGTTATGAGCGTATATTTGCAAAGGTAGGAGGATACTTTATTTAATTGTTTACTAGTTTGATTTATAACTTAAAAATATTTAGACACATGGTAAGTGGGCCTCTATTTGTATGTAACTTCAAGCCTTGCAAAAGTTAGGAGACTCTACGTTGGTGTACCCTAGGACATGCGTCTGAGGAGTTTGCTCTAAGCTTCACTCTGCTCTATTTTTCATCTACTATTCTATCTACCTGTGGCAGCCAGAATTATCCACACCGAACAGTATGCCAGAAAGGTTTTATATATTAAAGTGGGAGGAGGATTCCAAGCAGTAGACTGAGTAACTTAGTGCATTTAGCACAGAGTTTGGCACACCTTGGGAAAACACAGGTTACTGGATCCCACCCCCCAAGCTTCTGATTCAGTAGGTCTGGGATGAATCTTGAGAACTTTCATTTCTAAGTTCCCCGGTGATGTTGAAGCTGCTGGTTTGGGGACAACACTTTGAGAACCACCGATCTGGAGCATTGGGCATTGTTTTGAAAGGCCACAGTTTTGTGAGAAGAGTGATAGCTGTAGGGCAGGATAAAGGTGCTGTACATCAGGACTAGCGCTAATGATGAATGTGGCCCACTTCCTAGCTTAGCCTGGCAGAGTGGCTTTCAAGTCTCTTGTCTTATTTAGTGTTTGATTATTGCTGCTCTGGGGCAAAACCTCTCTTAGCTGCCAGCACTTGATGCATAGTGGGTGCTCAATCAACATTTGTTGAATCAAGTGTTGCTCAAACAGAATTCCCAGAGATCAAGGAATCTGCACAAATACAAAATTAATAGGCATTTCTACTGAAAAGTTAATTTGTCTGGCACCTCCAGATAATGAGATGGGTTTACTAAGTAACTAAAGTCTGGCCCTTCTAAAAGGGTGAAAAGCCTTGGGCACCCAGTCAGGGTGGGTTCCTAAGATAATCAATCGCACTGGAAAGGACACACTGTCAGCATCTTTCAAAGGTCCCTTGGGTTATCTTTATTCAAGAAGGAAATTTTAAAATTGAATTTTAATAGTGTTCCAAAATAAGAGTGAGATGTAGCACCACCACGGAGCCTAGGACAGCTGTGTCCATTGTCCTACCCAACGGATGGGTCTGATTGCAATTTACCATTTAAAACACTAACCTCGTTTTACTTTAGCCCTTTTAGGGCCAAATATAATAGAGGTTTATTTTATGTTTCGTAATAATACAGTGCAGTTGTAGGTCAGGTGGAGGCACTGTGGTGTGCGTGTGTGTGTGTGGTGTGTGTGTGATGTGTGTGTGGTGTGTGTGTGTGTGGTGTGTGTGTGGTGTATGTGGTGTGTGTGTGTGGTGTGTGGTGTGTGTGTGTGGTGTGTGTGTGTGGTGTATGTGGTGTGTGTGTGTGGTGTGTGGTGTGTGTGTGGTGTGTGTGTGTGGTGTGTGTGTGTGGTGTGTGTGTGTGGTGTATGTGGTGTGTGTGTGGTGTGTGTGTGTGGTGTGTGTGTGTGGTGTATGTGGTGTGTGTGTGTGGTGTGTGGTGTGTGTGTGGTGTGTGTGTGTGGTGTGTGTGTGTGGTGTATGTGGTGTGTGTGTGGTGTGTGTGTGTGGTGTGTGTGTGTGGTGTATGTGGTGTGTGTGTGTGGTGTGTGTGTGATGTGTGTGTGGTGTGTGTGTGTGTGCTGTGTGTGTGTGGTGTGTGTGCGGTGTGTGTGTGTGGTGTGTGTGTGTGGTGTATGTGGTGTGTGTGTGGTGTGTGTGTGGTGTGTGTGTGTGGTGTATGTGGTGTGTGTGTATGGTGTGTGTGGTGTGTGTGTGTGTGGTGTGTGGTGTGTGTGTGGTGTGTGTGGTGTGTGTGTGGTGTGTGTGTATGGTGTGTGTGGTGTGTGTGTGGTGTGTGGTGTGTGTGTGGTGTGTGTGGTGTGTGTGTGGTGTGTGTGTATGGTGTGTGTGGTGTGTGTGTGTGTGGTGTGTGGTGTGTGTGTGGTGTGTGTGTGGTGTGTGTGTGGTGTGTGTGTGTGGTGTATGTGGTGTGTGTGTGTGGTGTGTGTGTGGTGTGTGTGTGTGTGTTGGGAGAGGTGGCAGCAGGTACTCATTCTGACAGAGGCTCTGTCATCTTCAATGCTAGCTTTCCAAGGTCACCCTGAATGTCAACATTCAAGTAGCAGAGGAGTAAAGACCGTGAAGGATTGTGACTGGGAATCTCAAGTTGGTGAACATTACTTCCACTCGCCTTCCTCTGGCTAAGGATTTAATTACCTTGCTGCATCTAACTGCAAAAAGTGGGTCAGAAATATAGTCTTTGGCTGGACGGTCACTTGTCAGTGACAACTTTAGACACTGGAAAAAAAGAGCGCAGATGTTCGATATACAGACAGCTGTGTTGATACAAATGGAAATCTTAAAATTTATGATTCCTGTTCCTGAGATACATAGGAGGCAATCTTTTCTTGAAAATTTAGTGCAATGTCTCCTAGAGCTTATTCCCAGTTAACCTAATTCTGTGAGGGGTTCTTAAAACAAAAATAAACAAGGGACGGCGGGGTGGCTCAGTTGGTTAAACATCTGCCTTCAGCTCAGGTCATGATCCCAGGGTCCTGGGATCGAGTCCCGTGTCGGGCTCCTTTCTTAGCTCCCTCTGCCTGCCCCTGCCCCTGCTTGTGCTCTCTCTCTCTCTGACAAATAAATAAATAAAACCTTTAAAAAAATAATATAAACAAGACAAAAGTTTTATGGTCAGAAAGTTTAGGGAACCATGGTGTGCTTTAGCATCCTAAGGGGTATGAAAAGTTGTTAAGAAACTATTTTAGGGGTGCCTGGGTGGCTCAGTCGTTAAGCGTCTGCCTTCGGCTCAGGTCATGATCCCGGGGTCCTGGGATCGAGCCCCACATCGGGCTCCCTGCTCCGCGGGAAGCCTGCTTCTCCCTTTCCCATTCCCCCTGCTTGTGTTCCCTCTCTCGCTGTGTCTCTCTCTGTCAAATAAATAAAATATTAAAAAAAAAAAGAAACTATTTTAATTTAATTTGGTATTTTTCACACTTACTTTACCACAGAGCACTTTGTTTTAGCAGCATGCATTGATAGCCTGAGGATCCAGGGTCATAGTTATTGCCGGTGATTGTCTTCTGCTTTGACAGGGTTGAGAAGCTATTGATATAGGTAAGTCCTTCCGCTCCCCCCCCCCCCCGCCCCCACCACCCAAATGACCTGGACGATTGTAGGTTTGAGCTTGTCTGTCTTTTTCTTTTTTAAATTTGTGTTTGTGTTTCTACCGCTTCTATGTTGGATTATTAGGCTCTCCCTTTTACACAGCTAGTGTGCCTCCGTGCTTCTCCCATCCTGGTCCTCTCCTTGGCTTCTTCTAATATTCTTTGGGTCAAGAAAACAGTCATCAAGCTTGCCCAAATATATTAAAAATAAACTTCTATTAATGTACAGTTTATTGCACATAGACAATAATATTGTACTCTAAGTATGTAATATGATAAATATCATCATGATGGCCACCATATAACAATATATACATGTAGCAAAGTAACAGGATGTACCCCTTAAATTTACAGTGTTACATGTCAAATTTATCCAGTTTAAAACACAAACTTCTAAGCCTTGCAATGACTGGAGATGTATTTCTTTTGTGCATGTTAATGTTCTTAAGTCAATATATTTTGTAAAATCTATTTTTGTTGTTTTGATGTTTCCTCCTGACTTCCTGGTTTTTTGCCTCTATTCTAGAAAGAAGTGTCCTGAGAAGCTGAAGCAATACTGTTCTCACCTGGTCAATAGATCCAGTTTCACCATAGTAACCTAGCTGTACTCAAGACATAAGTCAACCAACCTCACCTCCAACAGCTCTTACCATTGATTCTTCCATAATTCCAATTTCCAAACAGGGAACACTTGCAATGCTAATTGCATTTTAACAATGGTGACTCTTTTGATTCATCTCAGATTACTTAAAAGAATGGATTCTGAAAATACACAGTCACTCTTTCATCTGTTCTTCATCTTCCGCAGCTGTGTCTAGAGCTGTGAGGTGTGAAAATGAAATGTTTTGTGGGTGATGACTTGTAGTTCTCTGCTTCCTTTTAATCTAGCCCAAGTTTTCTATACATCACAGGCTCGAAAAACAAGCGTAGGGAAAAGAAGAAATGAGCTGTGTTTGTTTTAGGTATTTAATAGTTCTTTGTTGGTTTGCACGATGAAGGATGTCTAACCACTGTTATATATTTATAAAGAAAATCTCTTAAGAGTTGGAGAAACTATTTGATCCCGGGGGTGGGGAAGCCTGCTGGTACTCGCTGCTTCTGAGGAGGAGTGTGTATTTTAGGTCCCTACACATTGCACTGTCTATGATTGAAGAGTCTCAGATGACAGGAAGAGAAAGAAAAGCTTCTGTTCTTTTCTATCAGGTATTCTTAGAAATGCCAGTTCATTTTTCTGAAGTATATATAGCACAAATTAACGAGAAAATGAGTCACCTCCAGCTCTGCGTGGGAACTGTGACACTATAGTAACACAACCTACTTTACGGTAGCTTGACAGCAACATCCTCTGAAGTTTTTTGGGTTACAACTGGTTTACCAACCTGAGAGAGCAAGCCTATGAAGAGGGCTTATATCTCAGCCGAATTTAGGGTTGTCAGAGTTAATTGGACACCTGTTTAAAAACAATGTATGATTGTAATTGTACTGAATGGTAATTCGGTATGAATGGTGCTCAGTCCCGTATAGGAGTCTGTTTTGTTATAGTGAAACCAGGCATTTCTAGAATACTGGTGGGTGTCAGTTCCTTGAACCCCTGTCAAAGAGAACCAGAGTTAGATACTCATTAGACAGTGAAGATAAAATTTTATTTGAAAAAAACAGCCAAAACTATTGCAATAGGGGAAAAGAGCTTCCAAAATAGAGCTGAGCTCAGTGCTGAGTATGGCATGGACAAGTGGGGATTTACAGCCAAGGAGCAGGCTGGGGTCTGGGGTCAGAATGGAAAATCACTAGGTAGAAGCTTCATTCTGATGCCGAGTGATGTTGAGCACTTTTTCATGTGTCTGTTGGCCATTTGGATGTCTTCTTTGGAAAAATGTCTGTTCATGTCTTCTGCCCATTTACAGAGAACAGGGAACCCTCCTACACTGTTGGTGGGAATGCAAGCTGGTGCAGCCACTCTGGAAAACAGTGTGGAGGTTCCTCAAAAAGTTGAAAATAGAGCTACCATACAATCCAGCAATTGCACTACTGGGTATTTACCCCAAAGATACAAATGTAGGGATCTGAAGGGGTACATGCACCCCGATGTTTATAGCAGCAATGTCCACAATAGCCAAACTGTGGAAAGAGCCCAGATGTCCATCAACAGATGGATAAAGAAGATGTGGTATATATATACAATGGAATATTATGCAGCCATCAAAAGGAATGAGATCTTGCCATTTGCAACGACATGGATGGAACTGGAGGGTATTATGCTGAGTGAAATAAGTCAATCAGAGAAAGACATGTATCATATGACCTCACTGATATGAGGAATTCTTAATTTCAGGAAACAAACTGAAGGTTGCTGAAGTGGGGGGTGGGGTGGGAGGGATGGGGTGACTGGCTGATAGACACTGGGGAGGGTATGTGCTCTGGTAAGTGCTGTGAATTGTGCAAGACTGTTGAATCTCAGATCTGTACCTCTGAAACAAATAATGTAATATATGTTAAGAAAAAAAAAGAAGAAGATAGCAAGAGGGGAAGAATGAAGGGGGGGAAATCGGAGGGGGAGACGAACCATGAGAGATGATGGACTCTGAGAAACAAACTGAGGGTTCTAGAGGGGAAGGGGATGGGGGATGGGTTAGCCAGGTGATGGGTATTAAAGAGGCACGTTCTGCATGGAGCACTGGGTGTTATGCACAAACAATGAATCATGGAACACTACATCTAAAACTAATGATGTAATGTATGGTGATTAACATAACAATAAAAATTTAAAAAAAAGCAGCTTCATTCTGGCTAGACCCACTTGATAAGATTCTTGCTGAAGGCAGGCCAGGGTGATTAGATACTGAGGATGGGGGATGAAGAATTTGACCAGATGTTGCTAAATGGACCTAGCAGGATTTTTGCTGCAACTGAGTGATGCACAGATAGATACAGAAGTTCAATGGTTGGGGCCTAGCTGAGATGAGGGTCTGAGGACGCTGACCAAATTTGGTGAGGAAGATCATCTTTGTTAGCCCCTCTGTCCCATCATCTTTCCCCTGTCCCAGTTCTCTTCTCTCCAAGCCACTTACCCCATACCTGCTGACAGTCCCCAGTCTCTGCATCAAGCCCAAGTCCAGGCAAAAGGAATCTCAAGGGTGGCAGATTGATTTTGGAGATGCCTGCTCTGCTTGATGAGCAGCGGCTACCAGCAGCTCTGAGCGAACAGTCTGGGTCTGGGCTTGTAGGACAGAACACCATGGGACAGGAAAAGAGCCTGCAGCCAGCATGCCCTGGGACAGGACATGATTTATGAAGCCTAAGATTTGTATCGTTTATGAAAATATATGACCATGCAAACAGGTTGCCAGGGCTTTGGAAGGGGTCCGTGCAAAGGAGAGGTCCTAAAGTTGAGCTTCCTGGTGAATCTCCCACTGATCAAGCCACAAACATTCTCACTCTGATCCAACACTCCAGATCTCAATGGTCCATTTTTCTTGCAACTACTCCAACTTTGTTTCCTTAATGTTAAAATTTTTATTTTATTTTTAAAAATTTATTTATTTTTAAATGCCTGTATAATTAAAGTACGGTGTTATATTAGTTTCAAGTGTACAATATACTGATTCAACAATTCTATGCATTACTCAGTGCTATCATGACAAGTGTACTCTTAATCTCCACCTATTTCACCCATCCCCCTGGCCCACCTACCCTCTGGCAACCACCAGTTTCTTCTCTGTATTTAAGAGCATGTTTGTTTGTCTCCTTTTTTAGTTTGTTCATTTGTTTTTTTTCTTAAACTCCTCATATGACTGAAATCATATAGTATTTGAGACTACTCCAACTTTTCAATATTGTTCCCTTTATGGCTAATGCATCTTGTGCCCAACTTAAGAAATTTTTGCCTATCAAGACTAGATCTTTCTATATTTTCTTATAAAAGCTAAACAGTTGGACACTTAGATCTATAACTCATCTGGAATTGATTTTTTTGTATTGTGTGATACAACGTAGTAGATAGTAGTCAAGATTCATTTTTTTTTTTCCATATGGATATCCAATTTTCCCAGTACCATTTTTTTTTTTAAATGAAAAGTCCTTTTTTGAACTGCAGTACAGAATCATCTTTATTTTATTAGGTAACCTATGTTTCTGGATTCTATTCTTCCATTGGTCTATTTGTTTATCCTTGGACCAATATTTCATGGTTTCAATTACTAGAACTTTAAAAATAAGTCTTGATATTTGTTAGTATAAGTACTCTAGCTTTTGTTCTTCTTTTTCAAGATTATCATTTTTTTTACATTTCCATATCGATTTTAGAATCAGTTTGTCAATTTACGTGTGCACACACGTACATACACACACACACACAGCTCCTACAGGAATTGAGATTGGGATTATCTTAAATATATAGATAAATTTGGGGGAGAGTTGGCATAGTAACAACTTCAATTCATAATTGAATTGAATTCAACTTAATATATCATATTTCAAAGAGATATCTTACTATTTTGACTTAGACCTTTTAAAATTTCTCTCAACAATGTTTTTTAGTTTTCAATCACATATATTATATACATCTTTGGATGGATTCCAAGTATTTGATATATATATATGATGCTACTGTAAAAAGTTTTGTTTTAATAATATTTTTCCTTTTTTGGTGATATATAGAAGTACAATTGATTTTTATATATTAACTTTTAAATATGTAACTTTGTTAAATTAACATATTTTTTCTAATAATTTGTGGATTCTTTTGGATTTTATATGTGCACACTCATGCCCTCTAACAGTAATGTTGTATTTCTATCTTTATGTAACTTTTGCCTTTTATTTATTTATTTATTTATTTATTTTTTGTATTTTACTGACTAGGACCTCAAGAAAAATGTTGAATCACATTTCTTTCATTCCCAAACAGAGGAGGAAAACTTTCAATAATCTGTTGTTTAATTTTATGTTTGATGTAGGATTTTTGTAGATATTCTTTATCAAAGAAAGTTTATTTTATTCCTAGTTTGTTAACACTTTCATCCCAAACAGGCATTGATTGTATCAGATGCCTTTTCCACATCTATCAAAATGATCATAATTTGTTTGTTTTAATTTGTAAATATTATGAACTACGTTGATTAATTTTAAAATGTTAAACAACCCTGGCATTCTAGGAATAGACTCTGCTCGTTTGTGATCTACTACCTTTGTATGTATCACTAGATTCTCTTAGCTAATATTTTTTTTAGGATTTTTGGATCTATATTATGAGAGTAAGTGGTTTTTCAGTTCTGTCAGGTTTTATTTATTTATTTATTTATTTATTTACTTATTTATTATGTTTTTATTTAATAACACTTAATAATAATTAACTTAATAATAACTTAATTATTATTAAGTTAGCCACCATATCGTACATCGTAAGTTTTTGTTGTAGTGTTAGGCAATTTGTCAGGTTTTAGAATCAAGTTATGCTGCTTCATAAAAATGTCCCTTTTTTTTTTTTTAACATATGATGCATTATTTGTTTCAGAGGTACAGATCTGTGATTCAACAGTCTTACACAATTCACAGCGCTCACCATAGCACATACCCTTCCCAACGTCTATCACCCAGCCACCCCATCCTTCCCACCTCCCACCACTCCAGCAACCTCAGTTTGTTTCTTGAGATTAAGAATTTCTCCTATCAGTGAGATCATATGATACATGTCTTTCTCTGATTGACTTATTTCGCTCAGCATAATACCCTCTAGTTCCACCCATGTTGTTGCAAATGGCAAGATATTTGATATTTAATCTTGCTGCCTATAAGCTTTGTGATACTGGGCAAGGCATTTAACCTCTCTGAGGGTCTGTGCCCCGTTTCCGGAATACAGGTGATTATTTCTCTATAGTGTTAGAAGATCTAAATGACCACAGGCATGTGAAGATCCTTTGAAATTTGTAAAACTCACTGCCTTGGTGGGGTATATTGTGAGCATCTCTACTGTTTCCGCTGTAAGCTCTGACTCAGCCCTTGCAGGATCCCAGGCCGGTAGACAGTTGCCTAAAGCTTATTTGTCTCCCTAGCACCCAGCGGTGTTCCTTCAGGGTAGGTGCTACTAATCAGTATTGCCCATGTTGAAAAGATAATCCGCTTCATTTAGAGTTGACTGTAACAAAACTGATGGATTTGAGGTTTATATTCTTTCATGTCTTCTGCCCACATTTGCTCCAGGTCCTAAGGAGATGTTAAATGAACATAAATCTGGGTAACTATTAGGAAGAGGAAGGAAAGTAAGGGTCTACACAGCTGAGGTTGCAGGTAATTGGCTCCCCAGCTATTGAAGGTTAAGTATGGTGACTCATCAAAGCAAAATGTTCTTCCTAAGGGTCTTTATCATCCACATTTAACCTGATTTGCTCTATGCGGCAGAGAACATAAAGACCTCATGAAGCTGACATCTTAAAAAGCTTTTAGAAAGTAATGAATCAAAGATTCAAGAATCTCTTCAAATTTAACATTCACTTCAAATTCAACATTCTTTTGCTTTTATTTTTTCTTATGATCAAATTCCTGATTTTAGAGAAAGATCTCTTTTTTTTATTCCTATATACTTTATCTTCAGTCATAATAAATTCTCTCAAGATTTTTGGAAGCCTTTAAACATCTACTACCCTACAAAGGTAGATATGATTTCCAACTTTTTTCTTTTCT
Organism: Halichoerus grypus; assembly: GCF_964656455.1. NCBI lineage: Eukaryota > Metazoa > Chordata > Mammalia > Carnivora > Phocidae > Halichoerus > Halichoerus grypus. The sequence goes on along the minus strand of NC_135715.1, from coordinate 58,104,940 downwards.
TTTTCTTCTTCTTTTTTAAAGATTTATTCATTCAAGTCAAGGTGACAATTTTACCAAAAGGGTTTTAGCCATACAACGCTAACAAGGACATATTTCATATAAGCTCAACATTTTCTTTCAGCCAACTATATAAAGTACTACTTAGAATCATTAAATTGTATCTAGGAATAAATGTTTTAGGAGCTTTAAAAAGTTCCTTCACCTAGTACTTCCATTTCCGGTAAACAATCTTGGGAAAGTAATGTGAGAGATGGCATTTCTTATAATAGTGAAAAATGGGAAAAACTCAAAGTTCCAACTTTAGGGAGATGATTAAATAAATCATTACTTACTGAATAATTTGCAGCCATTAAAGATGGTAATTTAAAAAATATATGGAAAAATGCTGGCTAACATAATATTCAGTGAACACCCATGTATACATATTTTAATATCACAGGCATCCCACTTAGAAAATACCATATTTCTATAGAAAGGAAACCCACCAATATATTAACCAGGTTACCTATGGGTGATGGAAATATATGTAAGATTCATTTTTACTTCAATTCTTTTGTATTTTCCAAAGGTTCTGCAATGGGAACATTTACATTTCATAACAGAAAAAGTATTACTTTAAATATGCCTAACACAACATTTACAGTTATTCTCTGCCAAATTTTTACATTAGGGTAAAACATTGAAAGCATTATATTTCTAATGACTTCAAAGAATAAAAATAAAGAACTTGGGCAGCAGAGTTCAATAGTCTTTAACCTGCCTTTAACCTTTCTACACATGTTTATTTCCTTGGTTTTGTAGGTCCATTTGACTGGGCAGACAACAGAACTTTCTGGAAGAGTTTCTGAAATCCTTCAGACTAGTAAAGTATTTTTGGTGGTCTCCTTCATTGGGTCCTGCTTAATCACAAATACAGGCTGGGGTTGTGGGTGGGGTGGGCAGAAAGAACTGATGACCCCATTTAATGCAAAGTTTAGTGTGGTTATGGTGATGGGTAGGTCGTGGATTTCGATCCCAGCCAGGTCTATCAGTAACTGCTACCTCCCTTATATGGATTATCTGACATTACTGAGGTTAGCATGATGCCTGGCCCCATAGTTAGCACTCCGTAAAAATTAGCTCTCACTGAACTTCAAAAGAAGGAGAACGCTTTCATCAACTCTGCAGGCATAAGTTAGAACAATCTCAGCAGGTGTAGTCAACTGGCTGCCTTCTTGGTAGGAAGGAAGCAATTAACAGGCTGAGTCTTGTGTTTTGTTGTTGTTGGGGGTGGGGAGGAGGGGAGGATTCAAAAAAAACCCCAAAAGGGCTGTATCAGGGGAACAGAGTTGGAGGCAGCAGATCAAATTTGCTAGAGAGGGTTTAATTTTGGAGGGGCAGGCTGGGGACAGACGCAGAGTGACCTGTCTTCGGAGCGGCCGATTGGGGTGTGTGAGAGCTGTTATTACTCCCGGACCCCCCCAGACACCTCAGCCCAACGGATAAGGAGAGGAGGCCATCATGGCTCCTGTCACTGTCACCTCCCTTCCAGCACAATGGTCAAATGCCTCCTTCCCCTGAACCTGCAACCCAGGGAGGATGAGGAATAAATAGTTCTAGACACATTGATGAACAGTTTAACAATCAGTATAATGAACAATTTGAACCATTGCATTGGTTCAAACAGGTACTCACATGTACGCAGGGAAAATGAGGCAGGGAGAAGTGCCCAGGGTGGCAGAAAAATCAAGAATTTGACATTTGGGGCTTTGAATTACTTAGAAAGAAGTTAGTTCTGTGAATGGTTTGTAAGAGAGGATCCTTGTCCTGTTAGATGAGGACATTTGAATTAAAAAGAAAAGCAAGATGCTTTGGTATTGCAAGATTGGTGAGTGATTCCTAGAGAAACACAGACAGAATTTCCCTTTCAAAGACCTCTGGGTGGTTCCCCTGGTTCTCAGAAGACTTGAGTGGCAGAATGAAGCTAAAATCATTTCCAATCCTCTACTACCTGACTGGCAGCTCAACCCGAGAGGAGAAAGTTGGTCAGCTCAAAGCCCCCATTTGCCTTGGCCCGAGAGGGGTGGGGGTAGCCTGGGCTGACTTTAAATAGCCTCTCTTGCAGTTGCCAGGCACCGATTCTCGTTGTCCAATCTGCATTTAGACGTAGTATCTTTCTACTTCTGGTAAATATGACTTGTTTTTTCAGTAAGAATCCGACATCCTGGCCCAGGATAATCACCCAGGAGAAGTCAGGCCTCTGATGGAAGTGATGGAAAAATGGTAGAGGAGGGAAGGCGCCTTCACTTAGAGAAAACATCTCCTTTCTGTGGTCTGTAAATTTTGATACTGTCATGGTCTCCCCATTCCTGCCTCCTGGATCTCCTACTGGCTCTTCCTTTCATCTAGAACTCTCCAGATTGTAATAAAATACTGTGCATTTGAAAAAATGTATCCTACTGGAGACTAACTTCTTTGGGCTGTAAAGGCGTTTTGGTTTTTTTTTGTTTTTGTTTTTGTTTTTAGCTTTAGAGTCCTCTATTAAAATGCAAACATTCAAGGAAGGAGTAAAATCTGCAGTGTTTTTCAGCTAATACCTTACCACCATCCCTTACTATCACTATGGCAAGCATTTACTGAGCGCTTTCTACCTACGTATTTATTTGTTTGTTTATTCATTTGTTCATCTGTTTATTTAAAGTTGGGTTTATTGAGGTATACTTTACACATGGTCAAATTTATGCTTTTCAGTATACAGTTCCATGCCTTTGGAAAAAACATGGCGGTCATGTAACCAATGTCACAATCAAGCTATAGAACATTTCTATCACACCCAACAGTGTGATATCACACTTATCACACACCCATAGGCCTTTACCCTCCAACTCTAGGCCCTGGTGACCATGGACTTGGTTTTGCCTTTTCCAGCCCTTATTATTTACAAAAATAAAAGACCCTCTCCTCAAAAAATGACCCCAAACTGTATTCAGTTCTGTTTGCAATCTAGTTTATTAACCATTTCCCTTGGGGAGGGTGTGTATAACATTTCAGACTCATTTCCAGTCCCGGCAGCCAGCCAAGCCCTTGATCATTGGGAAGCCAGTGAATGTGAGCTAGGAAAAGAGGAAAGAGAACCAGGCAAGATGGCCATTTAGGTGGTGGGAGGGTGGGGATTGCTTTAAGAAGCCCTCATCTGGCTGCAAGACCTGAAGGTGGGTGAGTCCTAGAACACCTTTCAACAAGGCTTCTGTTTGCCTGCTCTTCCAAAAAGTAAATCCAGGTCAGAGGCAAACTGGAAACTCTGGGATGATTGCTTCCTGACTTTTCATCTTTTGATCTTCCCCTTTCCTCACTCAGTGTCATCTGCTTTGGGTGGCTGGTTGTGAAGGGTAAAGGACAGAGGAGACTAGAATTACTCTCATATTTCTGGCTTCAGCCACTGGGTAGGTGATGATGCCAGTAACAAGGGAGAAAAATGAGGGGAAATAATATTTCTTGCACTTGTACTATGTACCACGCATACATGATTCCATTTAGTCCTCTCAGTAATCAGATGAGCCTCTAAGGGAGAGATCCCTGTCCCCGATGATGCCAGGAGTCCTGTTGCCCACACCCCTGATGCCCAGCATCCATTGATGATCATGAGCTTATCCTTTCACACTCCCCTAACCCCCTCTCTTTCCTTCACACTGCCTTGCCTTAATTCAACGTCATCATTTCTGGCCTGCATGTTTGCAATCGTCTATTAGGATTCTCTCCATTCCAATCTGGTTCTAATTTATCCTCCTCATAGCTACCAAAGTTATTTTTCTCAAATGCAAATTGGGTCATACTTGTCCCCTGCTTAAATTCCCTCTGTGACTTTCCATCGTCCTCAGCACAAAAGTGCAACGGTAGCTCCTGGTAAACAAGGATCCTTGATCCAACGCAAGTTCCTCTCCTTACCTCCTCTGTTGTGCCCAGAAATCTGCTGGTGGCCCCAGGTGACCCTGTTAGTTCATGCTAATCCTCTCTTCCTTGCCCTCTCCTAGCCATGCCCTGGGATGCACAGCATCTCCTGTTCTAGACACAGCTCCAACATTAACACTTTCCGAGAAGTCTCTCCTGTTCCCTCACCAAAGGCAATCTTCACCTCTCCTTTCCTTGTTCTTCACCGTATCCTGACATTCTATCACAGTCCCTTCCAGAGTTTGTTGCACTCATGTGTTTACACCTCTGGCTGGTGAGTACTCTTTCCTTTGCCTTCCTGCACTGCAATTCTTAGTAAATGACAAAGTCTTATTTTAAATTATTATTTTCCACAACATGACTAACTCAGAGTTGAAATTTGAACCTAGAAAATTGGCTGATACCCAAACCCATGCTATTTCTACTGCACATTTGGGAAGAAAGAGGATTTTATTTTGGGATGTGTTGTATTTGAGATTCCTGTGGTCACTGAGGTGACTGTGTGTAGTAGGCAATTAGAAAGGAGAGTATGGAGCTCAGGAAGTTTTGGGTTAGATTTTCAGTAAATAATTCTGTTTGGTAGTCTCTAAACACTCTTACTTTTAGAGGCTCCTCTCCATGTCATATAAAAATATATCTAAATATTTTATGTGCAATATATTATTACATAGATAATTGAGTTAAATTGCAGATGACTATTTGGCATGATTTGCAGGCAGTTGATCAAACATTTCCTTTTTCACTTTTCCTTTCTTTCTTATTCTTTTTCTTCCTCCTTTCCTTTCTTTCTCAAATATTTCTTTGACCTTTGAAAAGATAGTGAACTTTCAGTATCCCTTTAGTACTTGTTGGGTAGAATAGCCCATGTGTAAGTGGCAATTGAAGCCCTGACCCCAGAAGAACAAGGGATGGCTAGAGGTGGGGAGATTAAGCCTTCCTAGAACCTACATCTGCATCCAACAAGCCATCCTAAATAGAGACTGCAAATAAAAATAGCTAGCCTACTCTGTAAGCTCAGCTTCAAGACAAATCTCCTAGCTCTCTGTGTGTAGAAATTCTGAGTTTGGATAAGTGATATTCCCTTCTCAAATGAGTAGATGGCCAAAAAAGTCCAATAGAACACTAACACTTGAAGTGTCTGGTAGAGGAACAGAAGGCTGGGGAGAGGGCCCGGATGGTAGGCTAAGGATAGAGGTATACCATATAACAGAGGGTAAGGGTTTTTAAAAAGGAAGCAGTCAATGGCGAGAGGGGTTCAGTAAAATAGACAATAGTCCATTGAAATAGGCAATTCAGGAGCCATTGGTGGCAGAGTCAGCCTGTCTCGGGCTTAGTGAGAGGGAGCTAAGGGAAGAGAGCAAGTGTAGACAAGGTTTTAAAGATACTAGACTGTTAAGGGAAGGAGGGAGAGATGGAGGGCACTGCTAGATGCAATCAGAGTTTGTTTAATTTTATAATAGGGGAGCTGATAGATGCTAAAGGAGGCCAAGGGGAAAGAGCCAGGGGAAAATGTGGGCTGTTGTCCATACTCCTGCTTAAAGTTAATTCCTTTACTTCCATTCAATCCTATCACTCTGTCTCCTCAAGGACATTGCTCCAGTAATTTTCTCTTTCTCTCTAACCTAATGAGTTTTTCCTTTCTACTGAGTCTTTTCTGTCAGCACACAGACCCACTAAGATTTCTCTCATCTTGAAACAGACAAAATACTAACCAAACAATATCTTTTGAACTCATTTTCCCCATTCAAGCCATTGCCTAATTTCCCCCTTCCATTCTCAACAAAACACCTTGAAAGAGGTTTCCATATTAGTTTCTCTAATTTCTCCTCTCTCATTTTCTCCTAGATTAACTCCTATGAAGAGTGGCAGGATGGAGGGCTATGCTCACCTGTTCTATTGAAAGTTCCCTGTCAAAGTTCTCAAAGACCTTAGATGGCTAAAATCAATGGTCAATGAACAGTCCTCATTTTCTGCGACCTAAAGGCAGCATTTGACACATGTGATCACCCCTATCTCTTGACATATTCTCCTCACTTGACCATGAGTCATCAGTCCTCTTGTCTTTTTTATGTATAGCTTGCACCCTATCTCATGACTTGGACCTCTCCCCAGAACTACAGACTATATATCCAACTGCATATTCAACATCTCCACTTGGATGTCTAGTTAGCATTCAAAACCAAGCTCCTAATATTCCACCCCAGTACCTGATCCTTCCAAAAATCTTCCTCATCCCAACAAATAATAACTCTATGTTTATAGTTGCCAAGGCCCAGTGCTTCAGAATTATCCTCAACTCTTCTCTTGTTCTCTTCACCCTACCTCTGACTTCTTAGCAAGAACTATTGGCTCCACCTTCAAAATATAGCCAGAATCTGGTTACTTCCTACCACCTCCACTGCTAACTCCCTAGAGACCAGGGCCTTTCCAGACCGCCATCATCTTTTACCTGGATTTGCTACATTAGCCTCCTAGCTGGACTCTTTGCTTCTACTTTTGTGCCCTTTAATCTATTCTCAGAACAACAGCCAAGATGCTGGATGTAATCCAGATGACATCACTCCTCTGCTCAAAATCCCCCAGTGGCTTCCCAGCTAACTCAGAATAAAAGCCAGTTGCCATGACCTATAAGACCTCACTGATCTCCTTTCATTGGCTCCTTGATATACCTTGAGCACACACATGCTGTTCCAGTCATGTCACACCTCAAGGCCTTTGCACTTGCTTTTTCTGCCTGGAATGCTCATCCCCTTGTCTCCTTCAAGTTTTTGTTTAAATGTCACTTTCTAAGGGTGACACCAACCATTCTACTTAAAATTGCAGCATTTTCTGCTTGATGCATCACTTCTGATTCTGTGCTTTATCTCTCTTGTTGGGGCAAGGACTTTTGTCTGTTTTATCCACTGTGATATTCCCAGTGTCTAGGACAGTGCTTGGCACTTAGGATGTTGAATGAATAAGGTTGACAATACCAGGGAGCAGAGGGATTATTGATGGATCGAGATTCAGAAAGGAGCATGTGGGGGGACAGATGCAAAAACACTAAATTCTTATTTTAGGAAGCAGGGCAGAGTAGGGAACCAAGAAAGCTCCTGATACCATCATTTGCACATTGACTGAAGCAAATAAATACCAGTGTGTCACCTTTCCTACAGATTTACATTTTCAAGGCTTTTATCTCTAATTGTGGTGGGGGAAAAGAAACTTGGTCCCTGTGTTAAAGGAATTGCCTGTGCTATCAAGAACTTTGGTGGATATTTACTCAGAAAACACAGAAGCCTTTCTTGACCTTGAAATTGTCTTACACCTGAGGTAATTATACCTTACTCTTGAAGACATATGATTTCTGAAGCATCAAACAAAATTTTTATTATCAATAATTTTATTAGTAGCTGTAATAGTAGTAGTAATAGTAGTAGTAGTATTGGCTTGCTTGGTTGTGATGCTGGTCCCACTGCATCTTCTTCCATCCCTTGGACCCAACACTCATCATATCCTAAGTATCCAAAGTCAATGTTGCTGAACTCTCTTCCCTGAGGGTGCCTTTCTTCCTCTTCAACATGAAAATTCTGCTGATCATCCCAGCAAACAATCACAGGCCCCAAATCACAGATCCTCAGCCTTACATCCTTAATGCTTAACCTGGGGGGAAGTGAGCAATTACATTAACAGCTCAAGGACAAGTGCAGGGGTGGGGAGTAGCAAGGAAGGAACCAGAAAAGGCCAGGAAGGAGAGTGGATACCGAGGGTCATAGGCAAGAACATGGTGAAGCTTGCCTGTTCTTGGGGCAGGGGTACTGGTCATAATGCTGGTTGTCAGGTTAGTCTTGTTCTGAGTTTTATCTAAGTATAACATGAACCCTCTGTAAGAGCTAAGTGTATATGAGCCAATATGCTACTTGGTTTCATTATTTTGAAACTCACTCTTCATATTGAATTCTTGAATCTGCATAGTTTTTGCAACCAGAAAATAGAGGGAACATTTGCAGGAAAGCAAAGACAAGCATGGTTTTTCATGGTTGTGAATTCATGAAGTTCGAGGGATCATCCTTAATTAATCAGTAGATTACTATTTAGCGGGTTTCTGCAGTGAATGGCTTGTTTGTCATTTAGGGTAGATTGTTTTGACCACTTTATGCCTCAGTTTGTTCGAACACAGGGGTAACAAATAAGGATAATACGGATGTGAGAAGGAATGGTGGTAAAATAAAACAAGAGATACTGATATGTACCCAGGTTTAGGTTGGAGAGAATCGAATAATGCAACATCTAAGTTCTTCAACCTTCATTGTGTTTTATTCATGCACCACCGGGATCTATATTAAAGGAGTTTTTCATAGACCTGGTTTGGGGTCCACTCTAGTAGTTTTTGACACCAAATAGATTTTGACCTTTAGGCCTCTCACTTACAGAGAAGAGAATTCTTAGCAAAAGAGGTGCCTTCATTAAGGGCTATTTAGACAACTTTGGTTATGCAGACTTTCTTCAGATTCCAGTAATGTCATCGGAGCACCCTACGATTGCTACTTGTTTATCCAAGATCTGCGTGGTGGACCTAAGAAGATTTTTCTACTGGCAGAAAATGTGGCCATCCTAATTAAATCCCTTAAAAATGTAGCAGGTCAGGGTTTTTATGTAATCTACATTTTCTTACTGCCTCTCTTATGGAAAATGAGTTTATTTTAAAACTCCTCAATATAAAGGATTATACAACTTTTTTTTTTTTAAAGATTTTATTTATTTATTTGACAGAGAGAGAGACAGCAAGAGAGGGAACACAAGCAGGGGGGAGTGGGAAAGGGAGAAGCAGGCTTCCCGCCAAGCAGGGAGCCTGATGTGGGGCTCGATCCCAGGACCCTGGGATCATGACCTGAGCCGAAGGCAGACGCTTAACCAACTGAGCCACCCAGGTGCCCCAGGATTATACAACTTTTATATTTCGGTTTTAAGTACTTAGATTTTACTCTGTCACGATAGAATCCAGAACAATGGTCTAGCATCTGTAATCGTATAAAATGGAGACATATTGAAGATTAACGTCATTCGCGGGACTAATTGTGGTCCATGTTTTATTTCTAATATTCTTTCTTATTTATATGTGCTCAAAATATTATAATTCCTTCGACAGCATGTAGCTGTAAGTCCCACACATGCTTGCTGCTGGCGAGTGCCTCTGTGTAGCTGTTCTCGGTCCCTTCATGCTTATGTATAAGCTCTATTGTTAATGTCAGGAGGATATGGGGTCAAACACACATTTAATGTTGGACTTGGATCTTAGAGCCTTCATAGGATTTGAAATATGAAATCTAATCTTTTAGTATTCTGTAAAGAAAAACATGTTGTTTTTAGTAAAAATACAGCCTGAATAAAATTTGAAACCTCAGCTTCCTACCATAAAGTTTCTTCCCTCCATTAAAACATGGTTTTTTATCAAAAGAAATAAACTTTGAGAAGTCAGTTGGTTCTAGAGAAATCCTGTGGTTTCTTTTTATATTGTATACATGTTGAATAAGGGCACTTGTTGAAAGGTATTAGATCCAAAATAACAGAAGAAAAACAGAAGAGAATTTATTATTTCTGGTATTCGCTTCACTCTTCTTTGCAAAAGTGGGAGGCAGGGGCAATATCAAATAGGTGAGTTAGTTGGATATACTTGCTCTTTTTTTTTTGAAGATTTTATTTATTTATTTATTTTAGAGAGAGAGAACGAGCACAAGTGAAGGGAGAAGCAGAGGGAGAGGGAGAGAGAATCTGAAGCAGACTCCGTGTTGAGCGTGGAGTCCGACGCAGGGCCCTATGTCGTGACCGGGAGATCATGACCTGAGCCAAAACCAAGAGTCAGATGCTTAACCAACTGAGCCACACAGGTGCCCCACTTGCTCCTTGAAAGTAGCCCAAAGTCTGCATTTTCCTGGAGAAATGCCCAAGTGAAGGTGTATCCCAGAGAATATGCTAGAATTCTAGAGACTTTTCAAGTAAAATAGCTTGGAGATCGCCTTCTCATGGCTTCAGTCACATAAAACTTAGAAACAAGAATGAGCAGCTGCTCTTGTCTCATTTTCCCGGTGGCTATATGAAGCTTTGCTGATCTCTCTCTTTTTTATTACTGAAGTATAGTTGACATACAATGTTACACTAGTTTCAGGTGCACAACATAGTGATTTGACAACTCCGTACATTTCTCAATGCCCACCATAGTAAGTCACCATCTGTCACCATACAACAACATTATTACAATAATACTGACTATATTCCCAATGTTATACTTTTCATCTCCATGATGAAGAAGAGGTGATATATATATGATGTATATATGATGTGTGTGTGTGTGTGTTTGTGTGTGTGTGTGTGTGTGTGTATATATAAATATATATATATATGATGGACTATTACTCAGCCATAAAAAAAGAATGAAATCTTCTCATTTGCCACAACATGGAAGGACCTAGAGGGTATGATGTTAAGGTGTATGACGCTAAGTGAAATAAGTCAGAGAAAAATAAATACCATATGGTTTGACTTATATATGGAATCTAAAAACAAAACAAACAAACAAACAAAAACCCAAACAGACCCTTAAATATAGAGAACAAACTTGTTACCAGCAGGGATGTGGGATGGGGAGGGTGGGTGAAATAGATAAAGGGGACGAAGAGGTACAAACTTCCCGTTAAAAAATAAATAAGTCATGGAAATCATCCCTTATCTCCAGCTCACGCATAACACCAGCACTGTAATGACCACTTGCCTGAGCAGTCGGCCCTCTTGCTCCTAGGCTTGGTACCTGACCCTAAAGAAGCATTTGAGATGTAAGTAGTTCATGTAAACACCATGGACTTTCCAGGGAAAAGGAAACTTATCCTTACAAATGAATTTGGATTTTCCTTTCCTCTCCCCTGTCACTGACTGTTTAGAAATACATCTAGTTTATTTTAAGAAACTTTACAGTTGTACTCCAATAATAATAACTTCACTTTAGACTTGAGAAATGCTTCTGTGTCCCAAATTTTAGAGAAAAATAAGAATCGACTCTCCATTAACCTGGGCGTAAGGGGTTGGTGTAGTGCTTTTCAGGCTTCTCAGACTCAAAGCCTCCCTTTATATAACACATATTTTGAGATGCTTCTTTCCTATTCTGAAATGAAACGTTCAGATAATGTAACCTAACTATACACAGAGTAAAAAATAAACTTGGGATCCAAATTATCGTATAAAAGAAATATAAATAGCTTAAAACAATCTGCATGTCAATATAGAGTGCAAAATCAATTGTATGCATTTCCAAAGCTTTTCAGAGGGAGTGGAACTCATCTGGGGGAGAAGCTCTCAGTGCCCTGGCCTGGCTGGTGTTGGCCGGTGTAACAAGCGAGTTTAGAAGTACGCTCCCTGTGACTTAGAGCAGGTTCCCTATTTTGGCTGAGCCTCAGCGCCCTCATTTAAAGGAGGACACTCTTCCACAGGAATGCTCTTTGCATTTCATAACATATTACATATGTAGCGCCTGGTACAATATCCAGCTCACAATAGGACCTCGATGAAGGTTGATTCCTGTCATTTCTTTGCCAGAGAAGTCAAAGTGACCACGGATCCCAGGCTTCTTTGCCCCCTGTGCAAGGTTTAGTCCGTTGTGCTTCGTGTCTTTCTACTGGGGGAAATGACAAATGGGATCAGTTCGAAGGTTGAGCTGTTAAAGAGACGCTGACTTTTACTGCTTTGCGCGCCTTCTTCAAGTAGATGGAATAAACATGGGTCAAATTTCTTGTTCTTCTCTGCTGAATCTCCTATGCACATTCCAACTACCTGTCATTGCAGGTAAGGGCACTTTGCAAGCTGTTGCTGGGTGTGTCGAGGACTGGACTGTGATTTGAAAGCAATCTGCAGTCTCTGTTTTTCCAGGACAAGGGTTTGTGAGGGTTAGGCATTTACAGAGGCAGGTGGAGCTGGTGGAAAATTGTTCCTAGCACTCTAGGCTATTTATACTATTAGCGTTCTATGCTAACTATGAAGCAGACACCAAAGGGATTTTCTTTTTAATCTCTAAAAATAATTTGCCAGTTTCTTTTTTAAACTGATGACCTCCAAATAAAATCCTCTAAAATATTTTGGAGGAGAAGAATGCAGCTTTCTCAAGAAAATGACTCAACCTATAGTCTCATGTTGCAGCTCGGGAAAGGATTTGTTGGGGGGAGGTGCACTGAGAGGAGATTTTAAAGATATGTTATTTTCCCTGTTCATTTAGAAATCCTTGTGAACGATGATGTTTTAACTATCGTGTTTTCATGTTTGTGAAAGCATAGCAGAACGCAGACCTTCTTCTGCATAGCAAAATAAGATACTTCAAAAATTATCTAGAGCAGCAAAATGTCATCCCCCATTTTATACCCTCGTAAACAAGCTCAGCTGGATGAAAAGGCCTTGTGGCTGTGCAGGCCTCTTTGGTTACTGCCCCTTCTAGGTTTCCCTTCTCTGCTTGATTCTTCTTTTTGATAAGAGATCAGGTAACCATGACGACACGGCGCAGTGGAAGTCCTTTCATTTTTGTGCTTTACATAATCCTGAAAATAAATCTGCTATCTCTTTGACATTTGCTTCCTTTTCTTACAAACGTTTTTTCCTCTAATCTTAGCACAGTATCTCCTGAAAGAGACTTGCTATTTCAGAAGATTTGCTGCCACAGAGGTGACTTCCTATTAGTAGCAGGGTTGACTTTGCATTCTCTGAGGCTCAGATTCCCGCCATGGGTTCTCCCCATACACACTTCAAACTAAATTATAGTTCTATTATCCTGTTACTGAAGACCAGCAAGACTGAGAGTTCACTGGAGTCTTTTCTGATTTGAGGCCCACGGTCCAAGTTCACGTCATTCAAAATGGCAGCCATTGTCATTAGGTGGGCCCCTAAAACTCAGCCTCCCAGGGCTGGTTTGATAAAGATAATTCGGGTAGGAAACTTACTAAAGGCCACGGTGGATCTGGAGTGCTGATTTTTCACTCAGCCAAATTTTCATGGCATGATAGCATACCTTGATTTAATATTTCTTGAAAAATCAAGATTCTAATATAATTTAACATAATGAATCTTGACAATCTGCCTTTGAAATGAAAATGTATATTGTACCTATTTGGAGATGTTAGAATTCTAAGCCATATCAAATGACTAGGTTCTTTTTTCTTTTCTTTTTTTTTTTTTTTTTGTCCTATCAATGAAACAAAAGGTCTGATTCCCTGCTGTAATTTCTAGAGACTCAGTAATGAGGACTTCTCCCACAACAAAGGTAATGCCTCAGTATTCTACATTAATGGCTATGTGGAGATGCCGACAAGTTGAATGCATCATAGTTTGTGGTTAGATGGAAGGAGAGTCATCATGAGGCCATTGTTTTGAAAGGAGAACTACTTCTTATCTTTACCCACTGGCTTGAATTGTGTTCAGACAAACTGTTATTGATTTGATTTATTTCCCTAATGGCTGTGCTCTGCGCCCGTGCAGGAGCTCTAGTATACAGGACACGTGGAGCTTTCCCCTGAATGTCTGCCTATTAAGTGCTATTGAGTTTAATGAGTCTTTTCAACAACACCCAACTCCCCAGGCTTTATTCAGACAATCTCCTGGGAGCTAGAGCTCAGAGAAAGGACTGCAGAAAGAAGGCTACCAATTTGTTGAAGAACCTTCTATTTCCTTTTGAGGATATGTTTGTCCTCCCTGGAACATAGGAGAGTCCATGTGTAATCACATGAAGTGAAATCATGTCACTGTCATTCAAAATGACTGGACATTCAAATGACCACCCATCAGAACGATGGGGGCAAGCTCAGGGCCTCCCTGTACACTGTGGAGGTCGTGCCCTGACTAAGGAGGTTCAGCAGAGCAAGAGTCAGTTCAGCCCGTTCTGTGTCAGCTCAGAGGAGGGTGCTTTTCTCTAATGCCCACAAAAACCTTGGCCTGGGGTGACCTTGGGTAAATTGTTTTCTGTATATCACTATCCATACTTGCGCACCTGGACGAAGAGCACCTCAGCATCAGGATGCTATCATGATGGGCAATGTGGTGGGGGGGAGAATAAGAAGATAGGAGGTGGGGATCAAGGGGAAAATAAATGCACAGACATCTCAGTATCTTAACTGATGTCATCTTGGCTTTGGATTTCAGATTTGGTGTGACCTAGAGGGCAAGTTACTTATCTCTCTGTGGTTTTGTATCCTCGTCTTAAAATTACATAATCCTACCCCGTAGAACTGTTGTGTAGATTCACTAAGATAATGACTGTAAGCTCTTGGTGCAGAGCCCAGCAAATAGCAGGCGCTCAGTAAAGATTAGCTGTGGTCATTATGACTGTCACTTCCCTCTTCCAATCCCAGACTGTGACCCTCAGTGTTTACTTTCCCTGCCACTTTGTAGGAGCTGAAAATGAGTTCTGTGACACTGAGAGGGAAAGGGGAGAGAAGAAAAGAGAAACTAGAGTCTGAGTGGCGAACAAACCACATTGGAATGGGACTCGAAGCGTTAAAGGCTACATGGAGATTTGATCAGCAACACACCTTGAACCAAGGAGATTCTTTTTAACTCAAACTAGATGGATTTGGGTTTTTATTTTATTTATTTTTCCATATCACATCTAGCAATTCTACATAAAGTTTAGTCTAAAGATGGTTAAGAGCTTGCTTCCTATAATTACTCCTGTTGAATTCAAAAAGTAGAGGGCAGGTCGTATTCTCTTCTCTGTCTCTGACTCACATCAAAGGAGAAGCAAGTCTTTTGTCTCTTGCTGTCCGGTGTGGTCATCTGATATTTATATCCCCGGTGGGCACCCACCTTTAAATACTCCAGGGGGAAGGGCCTATGCCCTCCTCTGTCCACATTTAAATGCAGCATATGCATTTTTCTCTTTTAAAAACTTTTAACTGGAAACCAGCCGGCTTTACAAATAGACATTTAGCCTTAATGGTTTGCCACGGATACTCTCTATGCTGTACTTATAATCTATTTAAGCTCTTTAGTGACAGGGAGAAATTCAAGGCTCAGAAAATACGCTTACTTGCTTTAAACAAAATGCCACAATGCCATCTTCAAAGCCTCTGAGATCCATTTGAAGCAAATGTGTCTAATTTGGGCATTCTTTGAACTTGCTGGATTGAAATACTATACAGAAATCCCCAGTTTTAAGCCAACTAATTTTTTTTTTTTCCCTGACAGCTGCAAGAAAAAGCGCCCTGGCCTGGGAGTTGTGGCCCTGGGCTATGGAACCAGGTCTGCTCTAAATGTGACCTTGGGCCAGTCACACAATCTCTTCCTTTCAATTTTCTCATACACAAAATGGGGAGGTCGAGCAGTTATTTTTCATATGGCTGGCTTCAGAATTTGTGAGGCCCCATGTGAAATGAAAATGGGGACGCCTTGTTCAAAAAGGCAGGAAAAGAGTGCAGTAAGGTGCTCTAACCTAACAGGTGTTTCTTTCTCCCACGGAGTTTCAGCTTGTTGTGGTGTTTTTTTTTTAATTTGCCACTTACTTTAATGCCATTCTAAGTAAAGAAACACTAAAATGTGAAATTATCAGTATGAATTTTACCATTCATCTTTATATTTTGCAATGTCAGTTCCAAGTGCAAATGTAAGAGCGTTTACCTTGTGTGCAATCACTGATACACAATTAGTATATTTTGTAGCTCTCACGTGCGTATGTATTTCATTAGAATAGTGGAAACACCGCACAGGACTAACCCCACCGTTTTCATTTCACTTGCTGGTATGCTTACATTCTGTCAACTCTCTTTACCTTCAGTTCCTGACGGGTAAAAAAGGACTTCAAGGAAGAGGAACTAGGGATTGCTCTCTCTTTCCTTTATTCAGCAGAAGAGCTTGGCTCACACAGGGAAGGAACGAATTAATGCAAGTCAGAAAGGATATGACAGGGTTTCTTGGTTGTTCCCACTTCTTAGAATGCGATTGCCTTCTTTCTGCTTTGGAAGCAAGTTCTCTTTCAAACAGGCCTCTTGGGGGCTGCCATTTCCCTTCCCTCTACCTATTGTAGAAGTAACAGGCTTGCCTCATTCTCCCTCGGAGCCTTGCTGAACTCCCACGAATTGCAGTGAACTCCCACACTCTGAAATTCTGTGCTCACGGAGGTCAGGAGTGCTACGTGCTATGTGCCAATGGGGGGCAAGGAACTCCGGACACACACGTTGCATGCATCTTCTCTGCTCACACGCATGCCACGCCATCCCCTCCACATACAAAACACAAGTCAAAGATAAAATCATTAAGTGTTTCAAGATGGATGGCAACCGCATATCATTAACCCTAGGTCGGTGTCCATCTGAAGACAGGGCTCTGAGGGACTGCGCAGGTCTCCTGGGCCCACGAAGCCTGCCCTGATCTTTAAATTTCTAGATCCCATGGAATGATCTAATTGTAGCAAGACACTATTCATTCTTGGGCATTTTTTTTTTTAATCTTTATTGAGTGACTTTTTAGAGTGACTCCAGCTTAAGGGATTTCCAATCAGATCACGACATTAAAAAACAAACAAACAAATCAGCACTATTGAAATACAATTTACATACGTAAAATTCACTCACCACAAATGAACAGTTTGATTATTTTTAGTAAATGTATGCAGTTGTGCACCCACCACCACAATCCAGTTTTAGAATACTCCATCACCCCATAAAGGTCCCTGGTGCCCACTTGCAGTTAATTCACTTTCCCACTCCAGCCCCGGCCAAATGCACTATGATGGTTCTGGTTCCCTTAGACACAAGGGAGAAATTCCAGGAACTCTGGCTCTTTGGAGTAAGGATTTGGAGTAAGGAGTAAGGATTCCCAAAGCATGGGAACTGGCTGGAAAAGGATTGGCTTTTGTGTGGATTTTATTTTATTTTATTATTTTATTTAAGATTTTATTTATTTATTTGAGAGAGAGACACAGAGAGAGAGCACGAAAGGGAGAGCACAAGCAGGGGGGAGGAGTAGAGGGAGAAGCAGGCTTCCTGCCAAGCAGGGAGCCCGAAGCAGGGGCTCGATCCCAGGACGCTGGGATCATGAACTGAGCTGAAGGCAGATGCTTAACCGACTGAGCCACCCAGGTGGCCTTTGTGTGGATTTTAAAAAGCATGCCTTCTTCAGACAGAGCCTGGGTTGCATTTCCGTCTTCACTTTCTGTCACCAACTCCCCCCCTCCCCCGCTCCCCCCCCAGCTTAGGGCTCCTTTGCAGACACAACCTGTGGAACTTTCCTAAGAACAGTGGTCTTAGGAAAGGGACTGGCAACAAGAGCTGGGAAAGATAGCTTAGATCCACCCCTCTAGATGAGCTTGGGCAACTTACTAACTTCTCTGAGCCTCTGTTTCCACACCTACACTGTGAGAATAATAAGACTGACCTTGCAGAGTTGGCATGGGGACCAAGTGTCGCATGAGGAATGGTACATTTAAAGGCTCTAGTGCACAGTGCTCCAAGATGTGGGCAATTGTTGGCTGAAAAGTGTCCTGAGCGCCATTGTTTTGAGCGCTGTATATAGTAGTAGCAACACTCCCTCTTTAAATGTTTAAATTATCAAGTACGTTCAACTGAATTCATTCATAGACTACACCCCCAACTCTATTTCCAATTTTGGAACAAAAATCAACAGGTACATAGAATTTCATTTAAAAATTTCACTCTATGGATGCTTGGCTAACACACAGCTATTCTGTGAGTCCAATCTTCCTTCCTTCTTTACTTTCACTTAGCCAAAAAGCTCTTTAAATGCAGGTAGGTCTCTGCCAATAGCTAGTTTTTTCACTCTGGCTAATTTATGTGACTTAACTGGCTATCAGTGTCCTCATTTATTAAATGGAGAGGATAGATTACAGAGATTCTAAGGGTTTCTTCCAGTTCTAAAATGCAGCTCTCAGTGGTTACCTCTGGGGAAAGAAGAAACATACTCATACAAAGAAAAGCCACTGTCTATTTAGATAGAATTTCTTCTCATTACGTCTTTCCATTCCTTTTTTTCTTCTGAGTATTTGTAATAAAATTGGTAGGTATTGTAACTGACCAAATCCCAGCTGTGATCTCATAGCAGGAGGAAGCAGCAAAATTTGGGCCCTCCCCTCTCCTAGCCTTTGAGAATTGATGGGTAGCAAGCTCCCGGCTCTGTTTGGCTCCTGGGTGTTATCATGGAGTAGGACAGATTTGCTGTGAAGCAAAGAGAAGAGCAGGGGAAAGGCGAAGTCTGCACTGGGCAGAGGATGCCCCCAAACGCATTCCAGCAGAGGGAAGTGCGGTAACTATTCTGTATCCTTGAGTTATAACGGGAGTACATTGAATTTAGTCTTTTCTGGTTAAAAAATAATTAATGAAAGCTTTGCCCTTTTTATGAATGACACCCTTGCCTTTCTTTTTATAATGAGAAATGATTTAAAAAGATAACTTGTTTTTACAGAAGTGAAAGGGACATTTAAAAGGATACGAGTCCAATTCTTTCTTTTTTAAACTCTTTATTATGGAGTACCCAAAAGCAGGGAGAACAGGTCCCATGTGCCCATCACCCATGTTTAACAATGATCACTCTGGCCAACCTTGTTTCCTCTGCAGGGTCCCCACTACTCACCACCACCCCACAGACTATTTTGCAATAAATTGCAGACATCATATCCTTTTCATTTGTAATGTTTACTATGTATTTCTGAAATGCAAATACCTTTTAATAAAAATACAGCCAGAATACAATTATCACACCTCAAAAAAAGACAACCATAATTTCTTAATAGCAGCAGATAATCAGCAGTCAAATGTTTTTAATTATCTAACTTTTTTTCATAAGGTTGGTTTAGGATTCAAATAAGGTCCATATATTGCAGTTTGTAAATTTGTGCCGTAAGTCTCTAATCTAGTGGTTCTCAAAGTATAGTCCCCAGACCAGCAGCATCAATATCACCTGGGCTCTTCTTAGAAATGCAATTTCTCGGGGCGTCTGGGTGGCTCAGATGGTCAAGCATCTGCCTTCGGCTCAGGTCATGATCCCAGTGTCCTGGGATCAAGCCCCGCGTTGGGCTCCCTGCTCGGCGGGGAGCCTGCTTCTCCCTCTCCCTCTACTGCTCCCCCTGCTTGTGCTCTCTCGCTCTCTCTGTCTACTAAATAAATAAAATCTTAAAAAGAAAAAGAAATGCAATTTCTCTGGCATTGCTGAGGCTCCTTGAATCAGAAATCCTGGGGATGGGACTTCACAAACTGCCTTCTAGGTGATTCTGATATATACTGAAGTTTGAGAAGCTCTGCTCTAACCTTTAGGTTCTCTCTCTCTCCTTCTTAATATATTTCCTTAAGAAACTGATTGCATGTCCTATACAGTTCCCCATAGATTGGATCTTGCTGATTACATTCTTATAGTAATCTAACAATTCTTTTTTAAGCAAAATGAGCGGTACATTTGCTTACTTTATATGAATCAACTTATTTAGGTATTGGAAAGTCAGCATTATGAGCCACTATCAATTGACAGTACTGGTTACTATTTGTTCTGTCAGTTGAAAGTGTGACTAGGAAAAACCTGTGTATGTTTTAGAACTATTCTTTATTTTTGTTATTAAAATCTGAAATATTGCATGTTTGGACTTGATATCATACCTGCTAAACCAAATTACAAACTTCTTAACACATCGTTAAAAAGCTGACCCATCCAGTGGCATGGTAGGAAGCCAGCAATTTAGGGGGGGGACCCCCCTAGTTTATAGTACCTCTGTGGTGTAAACACTCCCCCATGACTGATTTCAGGCTACCAATGTGATGTCACCAAACTCTGACTTGGGAAGACAAGGGCACAATCGGCAATCAAGAGCCGGTAGGCTCTTAACTCTAGGGAACAAACTGAGGGTTGCTGGAGGGGAGGTGGGTGGGGGGATGGGCATTAAGGAGGGCACTTGAAGTAATGAGTACTGGGTGCTGTGTGCAACTGATGAATCACTGAAGTCTACCTCTGGAACTAATAATAGAGTATATGTTAATTTAATTAGATTTAAATAAAAAATTAAACAACAGAAGAGCCTGTAGGAGCTGGCTCCAGCACACCATTGGTACAGCTCATTTAGAATCTGGTCTTGATGGCTGCAATAACTTGTGTAGTTTAGGCAAAACCTGCTATTTTCTTTTGGATCTGTGAATCTGAACTAAGGTACATGCAATGGTTAATTTTATGTGTCAACTTGATTGGGCCACAGTGACCAGACATTTGGTCCAACATTATTCTAGGTGTTTTCAGTGAGAATATTTTTGGATGAGATTAAGATTTAAGTTGGTGGACTTAGAGTAAAGCAGACTGCCCTCCCCTTTGGGTGGGCCTCATCCAATCAGCTGAAAACATTAATAGAATGAAGAATGACTTTCTACCCCGAAAAGGAAATTCTGCCAGCAGTTGGTCTTTGGACTCAAACTGCAGCATCAGCTTTTCTCTGGATCTCCAGCCTGCCCACCTTCCTGCAAATTTTGGACTTACCAAGCCTCCATAAATTCCTTAAAATAAATCCTCCCCTCCCTCCCCCCACACCTCTGTGTGTGTGCATTTGTGTGCATGCACGCACGCACACATACACTCTGTTGGCTCTGTTTATTTTCCTGAAAACTAAGTTACCATAAAACTTTAAAATTTTTTATTTAAAAAACTGTTAGTCACAACCCTAATTTTATAACCCCCTAATACATTGGGCTCTGCAGTTGGACAAACACTAATGTGCAGTCCCTTTTTTCCCAAGCATTTCCCTGCTGGCAAAATTTTCTACAGCACTTGAAATTCCCATGTCACTCACAGAAGGTAAGTCTTAATGGCTCCTGTTAAAATGCAGAGCAGGACAACAATCAGGTCAGTGTCAGCTATTAGCATTTATTTATTTATTTTTTTTTAAAGATTTTATTTATTTATTTGAGAGAGAGAGAATGAGAGAGAGAGAGCATGAGAGTGGGGAGGGTCAGAGGGAGAAGCAGACTCCCTGCCGAGCAGGGAGCCCGATGCGGGACTCGATCCAGGGACTCCAGGATCATGACCTGAGCCGAAGGCAGTCGCTTAACCAACTGAGCCACCCAGGCGCCCAGCTATTAGCATTTAAAAAAAAATATTTTATTTATTTATTCAAGAGAGGGTGAGAGACAGAGCACAAGCATGGGGGAGAGGCAGAGATAGAGGAAGAAGCAGACTCCCTGCTGAGCAGGGAGCCTGACCCAACACGGGGCTCCATCCCAGGACCCAGGGATCATGACCTGAGCCAAAGGCAGATGCCTAACCAAATGAGCCACCCAAGCACTCCAGCTGTTGGCATCTTAATGGGCTACATATATAGACTTTCTGTCCAGTCAGCACTGAGAAATCTGTGCAGACAAGTTCTGGATATGTTACCGGGCCCCCTGGGCAGCGAGAGGTTCTTGTGAAGCTCTATCTAGGTTGCAGGTGGGCCTCCAATGACTAATTTATGTACTTAAGTATATCCCTTCTAGCTCTGGAAGGATTTAGGATGGCTTACAAAAAAATATATAGTACACAATGTCAAAGGGGTAAAAAAAAAAAAAATATGTGGCAAAAGGAACATGGAGCAAGGTGAACACGCAAATTACATTTCTTGAAATTCTGTGTGCTTGTAGAGGTGAGCCATGTATTTGAATTAAATCTTCTAGCAGGATGTGTGAAGTGAAGTAAAATAAGTCCAAAAATATAGAAGATTAAAAAATCAATCCATTGCTTAGACAAGTCCAAGTACTTCAGTCATTGAGACCAGAGTGAGATTTCTTCAGTAGGTCTTCCAAAAGAAGTCATTGAATAATGTAAACAGTAACGTCTTTGCAACATCTTTGAACTAAATGAAGTGAAATGCTTCAAAGGAACCCTTTTAATAATACTCTTTATTTAGCCAAGGGCATTATATTAAAGCACAATTCAGTAGAGGCACTTTTGCAGATACCCACAGTGATGCATCCCAGGTGTGAAGTCACTGGTGATCTGGTTTCATCTAAGGATAAGTTATAGATTATCTAGTTGTTCTCAGGTACGTCTGGCAGTCAGTGATGACATTTCCATGGGTTTATGATGAAAGTGAAAAACAGTGCAGTGATTAGTGAATTTTCCATAGCACTAAATTATTGTAAAACCTCAATTTAAAAGACTATCCTTTTGTTATATCTTTACTTGGTAAAAGAAGTTAGCAACCTATGTCAGTAACCATCATCATATTTTTTCAAACTGGTCTGTGAAATAGAAAAATCTGGGAAACCATTGACCTTAGAGTATGGAAAGACACACAATCCTCTATGAATATTATTTTTCTCAGCAGGGCTTTTGATATCTTTATAACTTGCAGCAGTATGCTAGAAATTATACCCTCTGACAAATATCTGGAATGCAGCTCTCCAATGTTACAACTTTAATACAAAACCATATGTTTTTAAAATCAGTCAATCTGGGGGAAAAATTGATATACTATTATAAAAATTTAGGAACCAGACAAGAACCATGCCTAAATGGAAGCCACCCCACTGTCCCTCTGAGTTGAGCCAAGGGAGGGCAGGGCCAAGAGTGTCCTCAGGAAATTATTTTGAGATCACTCACTAACTGACAGACAAATGCATGAGAGAGATTTCCAAGTTTTACACCACTGAGCACCGCCACAATAATTCCAACCCAGGGGCACTGGAAAGTGGACATAACCAAGTGTTCATCTGGACCATTAAACAACAACCAAAAACTCTAAAGAAAAACTACGCAGTAATAATACCTACAGACTGCTTAGCTTTGAGCAATTGAGCTTTTTTGGATTTCTTGAAAGATTAACAACTACATATTGGTGATAGATGACATCATCTGGTGAAAGGGATTAGTAGCCATATATAAATAGTTAATATTTTTTGAGCACTATTCTAAGCATTTTACATGTAGATACATTCAATCCTCACAACAACCTTATGAGATAATAATAATAATACTTATTATTATTATTATATCCCCATTTTATAGATGAATAAACTGAGGCCAAGAGCTGTTAAATAAATGTCATCCAATTACTAAAAGGTGGAACCAAACTTCAAAGTCTGGCAGATCAACCCCAGAGACCATACTTCCAGCATGATGTTTCACTGACTCCTTACCTAGCTATAAGCTGGAAGAAGTTAGGAGATGGTTGCCAGGGTTGGTGCCCTAATCTTAGACTAGTAAATTTGTGGCCATTCTTTCTGTAAGTAACCAGATCACAAGGACAATTTTCTTGGAAGGTCACTTTTAGGCTGTAATAATAAAATCATATCATCTTCAGATAAGAGGGTGCTTCTTGTTCTATTCTCGAGTCCTTGGCCTCCAGCTCATCTGGGAGTGGTGTCAAATTGTTTCAATACGAGTTAAAAGCCAGGGGGATGGGAGTGGAGTGTGACTCTGGTGCTCAGAACATATCCTTATTCTATACACAGCATTTTATTGGACTGGTCAGGTCACTCCTGAATCCCTGGGTCCTGGAAACTACTAGGGAGCAACCTCTGCCTCAACAGAAATGTCTATGGCATCTCTATTGAGTTCTGGTGACTTGGCCTACATCAAATTCTATTCCACCTAGTCAAAGACCTAAGGAAGAGAAAAATAAACTGCAAACTACCTTTTATTAGGCCTACTGGCTTCCTTCTGAGAAAAGAGCATAGGAATGGTCAATAGTAGATTAGCTATGCCTAAAGCTGGCCTTCTGGGATGGAGGTAGAACCAGTAGTTAGCTCATCAACAGTCTGCTCCCCAGAGCTTGGGCTCTTTCTGTTGTGCTTTCAGCCTCAAAACCCTCCAATCTCTCACACTGACCTCCGGCTCCACTTTGTGTCACTTTTCATGGTAAGCAGTCACCATGGTAACACTCCACACCTTTTGGGTCTCTGGCCTACGGTGATATGGCTCTCTCTAGCAGGTGAATCAATAGAAGTTCAAAGTATTTACAAGTTAGGAAATCACAGGTGGCCAGAGCTGATAACGGTCCATTTTTGAGACTATTCTCACCAATTTCCCTGAACCCAAATATTGCACTTCTGCCTCCAACCTTCTGGGCAGAGCTTAATCTCTTGGTTTGGGGCCACTCAGGAAATCTATTCACCTTCTACTCTGGACACTTCTTTTTCAACTCAAACTCTTCTATACTTTTCTAGTCTTTTCTTCTTTCTAACCTGGCGTCTGGAGTCTTTGTTCTTTTTGTTCTGCAAATCCTTTACAGTCTCTGAGTTTCTTCTGGGGAAAACAACCTTGTTTATCCCCAGTTATCTGTCCTGTCATTGACATACCTATGTGCAATAGACTATCTGCAAGAGACCAGCACAGATAGCAGAGGCATCTCACCACGGTGGGGGCAGAGATAGGGCTACCAGATACAGAGGACAATTTTGCCAGCACAATTTCCCAGCTCCAAAAACTGTTACTTTTGACTTGACAGAAGAAGATTATATATTTATGCATAGACTCATTCAGCAAATGTTTATTGGTAAAGCACTGTGCTAGAGCCAGTCATAAAGTTATTTGGGTCCTGCCTTTAAGGGTTTTTTTCAGTCTGGTAGGAAAGCTGTGGCATGCCTTATATGATACAAAAGATTACATTCTAGACAGAGAATGTTACATCAATAAGAAATGTACAAAGCAAGTGCCTTGGGAGTTCAGATTACTTGGTTATTGAAAAATCGGAAAAGAATCAAAATAAAAGGAGGAATAAGAATTCACAGGGGGAGTGAATTAAAAGGTCAACTAGTCCATCCGATTCACTTTATAGATGAAATAAACAGACCTAAATGCATTTTAAAAAGTAAACAAGGAAATATATAATTTAATTGTGACAAAATTGGGTCTAGAATACAAGTGTCTGGACTTATAGCCTGGAGCTATTTTATCTCCACCAAGTAGCCTTCCCCAATAACCCAAGAACATGTGGACCACAAATTGAAATTCAATTAGCAATAGCCAACAAAATCGTTTTTTAAAAATTAAGACAACTATATAAATTGGAGACTATCTTCAAAAAGAGGGGAATGAACTCTTTGGTTATATTTGGCACTGATTCATTTCTTGTTATAAGAAACTACATCCAAAGGACAGCTATGAAAATAAAGGAATAGGAAATGAGCCCGTAAGAAAGGTTATGGAAATCAGAGTTATTTAGTCTGAAAAAAAGAATGTTAATGGGGAATTTTTTGGCCTTCAGGGAGTAGGAGGTCCCCAACCAGCTGTTCTTCATTTCTCCAGAAGGCAGAAACCCAGGGAAAATAGACTTGAATATCAAGCAGAAAAGATGAAGTTCGATGTAAGGAAAAGGGCCTTGATCTGAAGGTCTGATGTACACAGACAAAGGATGCTGAGGAATGCTGTGGATTGCCTTTCCCTTTCAGTTTTTACACCTGCAAACCAACGCTTCTCCCAAAAGTCCCATAGATCTGCCTGGAATGGAGTGAAAGACCTTTTCAGAATTCCTCTCAGGTTTGGAAGATTATTCAAACCTTATGACCCATGCTGGATTGATCTTATGAATTAGGAGAAAACAAAAAGATAAAAGTAAAATGTGACATGATATTTCCTGGCAATTAGAAAGAGAATGGGATCAGACATTTCCATAAGATGGGAGAATTTCAGAATTGAAAAAGCTAATGAAGTATATTGTTTGACAAATGGCTATTTTTCAGGCAAGAGCTTGAGAAGGGAACATGCGCTGCATGTTCACAAAACTTCCTGTGGAATTTCCAGAGCCTTCCCATTCCTATTCTTTTCTTTTCCCTCTCCCAAATTATTATCCCTCAAAACAATACTCAGGTATTGATGAATCTCTAACTTATTAACTGAGAATGGCCTAAGTTCCTGGTTCCAAAAACTGAATATAGAATAATCTGGAAAGTTGAAAACAAAATGGAAAAGCCCAGATCCCATTCTAGAGATTCTGAGTTAGTAGGGTAAAAGCAGGACTTAAATATTTGTAGTTTTGAAAAACTCTCTGGATGGTCCCAATGCCCAGGTTTGAGGACAATTTGCTTGTGATATTTTTCTCTCCCAGAGGTATTTTCACTTTAACAGGGACCTTTTGAAGACCTCTGAAATTTTCAAAACCCCAGTGAATCTGAGATGGTGAAATTTTTTTAAAAAATTTATTTATTTGGGAGGGGGAGGGGTGGTGGGGGAGGGAGAGAGAGAGAGAGAATCTCAAGCAGACTCCTTGCTGAGCGCAGAGCCTGATACGGGGCTCGATCGCACGACCCTAAGATCATGACCTGAGCTGAAATCAAGAGTCGGTCGCTTAACCAACTGAACCACCCAGGCGCCCCAAGAGATGGTGAAATTTCTGATGCTGGTGGTCAGAGAAGTAATTTTGGGCATTTTGTCCCCTGAGTTTTTCCATATGGAATCCACCTACTCTGCAGACTTGATAGTGACTTCGATTTTGCACAGGGAACTGTTGCTATTGCATGGGAGTGACTCTAAGGAAAGGAGTAGAACCTCAAATACCTAGGATACATGGCCACATCCTTAGGGAGGGGTGAAGTGAAACACAAGGCAGGAAGACCAGCAGATCCACTTTCTGGGCTCTCTGGTTGGCAGTAAAACCGGCTCTTGACTGGTGTTTCATATTCTTTTATGAGATGGTCAGTCGGGTGCAGCCACAAGAGACAGAGGGGGGCTCAGGAAAAAAATAAAGTTTGTTAGACTCACAGGTTCATGAGGGTATGGCATGCCATGCAGCCTGCTCTTTCCACACATGAGAAAGTCACCAGTGTGGTTAGGTAGCAAAAGACAGGAGTGAGGGGAAGGCTTAGACCAGAGCCTTTTATTGAGGTTTCACTGGGAAAGGGAAGGAAGGGCAGGGCGAACAGTTTGGGATTAGCTACTTCGGATAAATTCTGCAGGCTGTAGGTATGGTCCATAGTTGCCTGGCACCTGGCCTTGGGATGACTAAGGCAGAGGAATATTGCCCCCTGAGGTATATTGGCCAGATAGAGGAAGTAAGGCTCTGGATTGGTTAGTTTGCATATCAAGGGTATGTTCCTGGCTGCGTCCTTTTTTATATATCTAAGAATTGGCTAGCCCAGGGAGGGGGAGTCTCTCCCCAGCCAGAAAGTTGTTTTCTTTTTTCTTTTTAATACCAAAATAGCATAAATACAGAAAATTTAAAATATTTACAATACAATTGGTTTCCTATCTGGGGGCATTATTATTACTATTATTATTTACTATATCCTATGGGCTCGTCCCTGTTGTACATTGCTGAGGCTGTGTAAAGCTAGAAAATCTACAAGATTTGCCAGTTTTTCTCCCCTCTTGAGGCATTTTTAAAAATCCAGCTAAGGAACTGAAAGGACAATAAGGAATGAGCCTGCAAGGAAATTGATGATGAATTGTTTACTGACCCTTAAAACTCCTTCAGACTTGCTGCACTGATCCTCCAGCCCTGACAGATAATCAAAACTCTTCTGAGAAATTCCTTGCTTCATAAATTGGAGTACTTGAGTATCATATTGACAGGAACTCAATATTGTTCTTGGAAGGATTTGGTCAGTCTGAACTTGCTGTTCATTAGTAAATGGTAGTAATGCCTAAGTAGTCATTACCAATTAGTATTTATCTCAACTATTGTGGCAGAGAGCCTTAGTTGTCCTTCCCAAATATCTTCTTCCCTTCTTCTTGGGCACCTACTTAGAGACTGTATTTCCCAGCCAGCTTTGCAGGAAAGTATGGCCATATGATTAGGTTGTCCCCAGTGAAATGTGAGCAAATTGATGTAGGTAATTTCAGCCTAACCCAGCTGAAAGAAAATTGCTTGCCCAGGACTCTCTTTTCTTGTGATGTGGAAAGTACACAGACCAGGGAGTCAGATGAAAAGGGCTAATGCCTCAGGGGAGTAGAGCAATGAGGTGGGAGGAAACTGGGACTCTGAGGCATCTTCTGGAGTCAAGCCAACCTGCCAACCTGGTGTACTTACCTTGGGACTTTTTTTTTTTTAAGATTTATTTATTTATTTCAGTGAGAGAGAGAGAGAGAGAACGTATGTAGCAGGGAGGGGCAGAGGGAGAGGGAGAGAGAAACTCAAGCAGGCTCCATGCTGAACGCAGAGCCTGATGCAGGGCTTGAGCTCACAACCCTGAGATCAGACCTGAGCTGAAACCAAGAGTCGGACACTTACCTGATTGCACCACCCAGTCGCCCCTCACCTTGGGACTTTTACAAAAGAAATAAACTTCTACTTTATTTAAAGCATTGTATTGTGGGTCTCTTTGTTATGGCTGCTGAGACTTTACCTAATTAATATACATAATTACAGATGTGACTTTTTATTGTTTTTTCTAAAAGAGATTGTGATTTTCATGGAAACAAAATACCTTAGGATATAGAAAAAGTTAAAGGCCATCTTGTTCAACTTTCCTCCCATTCAGGAATCCCCTCTACGATGTCCCTTCAGAAGGTCACCCAGGCTCTGTACCAACACTTCTGTGCCACTCACTAGGATGGCCAGACCATGGGCTGCTTTGTTTACACTTTTATACCATCCCTCCCGTGACCAACAACGTAGTGTGTTGCTATAAAGCTAATTGGCCTGTAAGGCATCTAACTCATCCTTCCCCATAATATGGTCTACATAACACCCATTCTAGAAGATGTTCCTCATATAAAGCATTCTGGAGCCAAATAAATTTTGAAAACATGTATACTATACCTCCCCTTGAAGATTATATATACCATATATATTAATATTTTAAGGTTTAGAAAAGTCTGAAATAAATTTGTTTAACTTGACTTAATCCAGACTTTATTAATGGCCATGAACCATTCCTAAACGCTTACTTTTTTTCCTGAATAGTATCTATCAACATCATGTAGAACTGGTATGTTCTATAAAACACATTTAGGAAATGTAGATTTAACCCATGGCCTAGA
The DNA here is from genome assembly GCF_964656455.1 of Halichoerus grypus. NCBI lineage: Eukaryota > Metazoa > Chordata > Mammalia > Carnivora > Phocidae > Halichoerus > Halichoerus grypus. The sequence continues at coordinate 58,076,128 of NC_135715.1, read as the reverse complement.
CTCCAGTTGGCACCATTTCCTACACCACTGAGCCAGTCAACCATAGATACACAGGATGCAACTCCACATAGGATAGAAAAATGTTGGAATTTGTTTATATTGCTTGATTATTGGATGTTAGCCCAGTCTGTAATAAACAGGAAATGTTTTTATTTGAGAATATACCAAGAACTCCAGAGACAAAGGAAATACACACCCAAAATAAAATTTTCACCCAGCAAACCATCCATAAACAAGTAGCTAAATTCTTCCTTCACAGTGCCATTTACAGGGCTTACTAACAGAGAATCTAGTCTTTACTGGTAAGAAAACCTGGTTTCTCTCCTGTGTAATCTCAGCCTATTTTAGTATAAAGAGTATGGGACTAGAGCCGAGCAGATCTAGATTTGAATCCCACTTACTATCTGTATGATTTTTGGAAAGTTATCTATTCTAACTGAGCTTCCATTTCCTTTTTGATAAAATGGAGATAAAAATCTGTCATTATGTTTGCAGGGATTAAGTGAGATAATGCCCGCAGAACACCCAGCACATAATAGGAGTTCAACAGATGGTAGAGTTATCTTCACTTCTCCCCTCTCCCCTCACCCTCCCCTTTTTAAATGTTTACATCTATTTCAGACTGACCTTACCATATATTTCATTACTATGGGATGCACCCCGTATTCCTTAGCCAGATCCAAGAAATCTACTTAACATCCATTTAAAATGAAAGGATCTCATTTGTTTACCTTGCTGCCCAGATAATGTCTTTCTCTTGTTAATAGTTGCTATAGAATATGAATTGTGAAGGCTTCCTTCTTTTTTGTCCACGAAATTTTTGAGTTCCATCATTGAGGGTATTATAACGCCCCTTACTATAATGATTAATATTTGAAAAATATCACAGATAGCCACATTAACATTTTCCAACTAAATTGGTTTTTTTTCCTTCTTGATGGAGACAAAATATTATGACTGTAATTAAATTTCATTTATTTTCCTACAACTCTGTTTTAACAGATGAGGGCACTAAATGACACTGTAAGTCAAAACTACACTTTTGGGAACCAAAGACTTTTTCAGGAACTGAAACAGGTCAAAAGGTTAACTAAAGGTTAGAAATTTGTTTGAAGTTTTGTTGGTTTACCCAATTTGTAAAAGGCAAAACTTTTGTTTGTGGCTATCCATGAGTAGCTTATATCAGACAAACCCTCCCCTGAGAACAATTATAAAAGCTGAAGAGTATTTTTTAAAGCACGCAGTTATTTGAAGATCTCAAATAACAACCAAGGCAGCCAAAACTTTAGGGGCCAAGATTCCAGAGATAGCCCTTGATATAAGAACCCGGTAAGAATAGAACAAGAAAGGAATATTATAGGCTATTCACTTTTCTTAGCATTGTTGCAAAAATTATATATGAAATACTTACAAACAGAATTCAGTATTACATGTAAAATGAATAAGCCATCATGACCGAATTGAGTTTATTCCAGGAATACATGGTTATGTAACATTAGAAACTCCAATCAATGCTATTTTCTACTTTAACAGAATGAAGAGGAAAGATTATATGATCATCTCAATAGATGCAGGATAATTATTTGATAAACTTTGGTACCTTACGGACTTGTAAAAAGCTAAAAATAGAAGGGGACTTCTTTAATCTAAAATTAAAAATGTTTTTTGGGAAAACTTACCACAAACATTGTACTTAATGGGAAATATTAAAAGATTTTCTCCTGAAAGCAATAATAAGACATTGTATTGGAGGTCCCAGGCAATAAAATAGACAATAAAATAAGGCAACTAAATAAAGAAGGAAAGAGGGCGCCTGGGTGGCTCAGTTGGTTAAGCGACTGCCTTCGGCTCAGGTCATGATCCTGGAGTCCCGGGATCGAGTCCTGCATCGGGCTCCCTGCTCGGCAGGGAGTCTGCTTCTCCCTCTCCCGCTCCCCCCTCTTGTGCTCTCTCTCTCTCTCTCAAATAAATAAATAAAATCTTTAAAAAAAAAAAATAATAAATAAATAAATAAATAAATAAAGAAGGAAAGAACCACAAAGAGATGTCATAAAAATTGGAAAGGAAAACATAAAACCATCATAATTTGTAGACCATATGATTGAGTACATGGAAAACCCATAAACTATTACAATTAAAAGGTGAATTTAACAGGGTCTCTGGATACAAGGTCAATACACAAAATTCAGCTGTATGTTTATATACTAGAAACAAACAACTGAAATAAAATTTTATAATGATACTATTTATATTAGCATAAGACATTAAATAGTTACCTATTAAAATACGTGTATTTTACGCTGAAAACAACAAAACATTATGGAGAGAAATTAATGAAATCTTAAGTAATGGAATAATATACCATACTTACGGATTGGAAGACTCAGTATTGAAAAGTTGTCAACTTCCCCCAAATTGATTTATAAATTGAATGCATTTCCAATTAAAATCCCACAGAGTTTGTGTGTGTGTATGTGTGTGTGTGCATGTGCGCATGCACATTTGTGTGTGTGTGCATGTGCGTGCATGTGTATAAATTGACAGCCTGCTTCTAAATTTTATATGAAACAACTAAGGGCCAAGAATAATCAAGACAATCTTGAAAAACAAAGACAGTGTGATATTGTGCAGAAAGAGACAAAGAGATCAATGGAGAAAAACAGAATTCAGAAATAGACCAACACATGTGATGTTATTTGATTCATGACAAAGATTACTCCTGCAAAGCAGTGAAAAAGCATAGTCTTTTTGATAAACGATTTTGTCAGCTGGTTATCCATACAAAAAAAAACCAACATTGATTTCTACTTTGTGCCATTTGTTAAAATCAATTTCAAATTAATTGTGCACTTAAATGTGAAGATAACATAGAAAAGTAACATTGGAATATGCAAAGATATCTTTCATGCAATACCAAAAGCATTAAGCATAGAAAAATTGATATATTGGACTTTATTAAAATTAAGAACTTTTCTTTATCAAAAGAGATGAGAGTGAAGATAAGGATATGTGTAATACATGTATCTGGTATATCCAGGTATCAGATACATATGTATATACAGTAACTCCTATAAATCAGGCAAGAAAAAATAGATATTATTCACCCTTCCCTCCCAAAAAACAGGCAAAAATTTTGAGCAGATAGTTCACCAAAGAGGATATCGAAATGGTCAATAGACGTATGAAATTGTGCTCAACATCACTAGTTATGAGATAAGTGCAAAGTAAAATCATGGTAAGATAGCACTATGTACTCATTAGAATGGCTAAAATTTTAACAACTGATAATACCAAGTGCTGATAAAGATGTGGAACAATGGATTCACATACACTGCTAGTAACAATATAATTTGGTATACCCTTTAGAAAATTATTAAGCAGTATCTACTAAAATTAAACCTATGTATCCTCTAATTTCAGTACTGGAATTAGCAATCCCACTACTGGCTATCTATCTAACAGAAATGCATGCATATGCCCTTTAAGATGTTGGATATTGGTACAAAATTGTTCATTCAGAAATATTTACAGTAGTCACAAGCTGGAAACAACCTCAGTGCTCTCAATAACATAATGGACAAAGAACTTTTGGTATATTTATGAAACAAATATTACACAGCAGTGAAAATAACAATTTACTCCTACAGACAACATGGATAAATCTTTTTTTTTTTAAAGATTTTATTTATTTTTTGACAGAGAGAGACACAGCGAGAGAGGAAACACAAGCAGGGGGAGTGGGAGAGGGAGAAGCAGGCTTCCCGCTGAGCAGGGAGCCCGACGCGGGGCTCAATCCCAGGACCCTGGGATCATGACATGAGCTGAAGGCAGACGCTTAACGCCTGAGCCACCCAGGCGCCCCAACATGGATAAATCTTATAAACATAATGTCAAGTAAAAAAAGCCAGAAATAAAAGGGTTAGGGGGAATTATTGTCAACTGATAACATTTCTTTAAAATGGCTGATTTATTCAGGCTTAGTATTTCCTCTTCTATAAATTTTGATAATTTATATGTTTTTAAAAAATTATTTATATTTTCAACTTTATTGGCATAAAATTAATTATAGTAACCTCTTAAGGTTTTTAAAGTTGCTATTATAGCTGACATTTCCACCTGATTTTTCCCTTCCAAAAGTTCCTCAGTACTCTGGACCACTGATGGTACTCCCCTCTCCTGTCTTCCAGTGACATTACAAGCTTATTCCTCTTTTATTCCCCTAAAAGTATTTTTTGCCATTTCAAGAGATTTGGGGAAGAAAGGAACATAAACATTTCCCTTTTTTATCCAATATTCCCTCAATAAGCAACTTTTGGGGGGGTTATCTGCTATTTACATATTTTAAGACAATGTATAAGGCTACAAACCAATAGTAGTTTAGTACCATTAAGATACCCTCAATAAAAACTCTCTTTGGAAAGAGTTACCATTGATTATTTACTCTTTTATTATTAAAGCTTATGTATAGAAAACTAGTAGACATTAGGGAAAGAGAAAATTCCTATGAGGTTTTTTGAGCATCCAGATACTATTTATCAAGCAAATACTTTCATGCTTATTATTTCATTCAAACTCATATCACTATGAAAGTAGTAAGTCCATGTGTCCTTCATGTTTTTGTTGTAAATGAAGTTGAAGGAAGAAAAAGGGGGACTTAGGGACCAGGCCCTACAACAAACAAGTAGTGGCAGGTACAGAAAAAGATGGAGATGAGTCAGGGTGACAAACACAAAGAAGCCTAGTGATCTCTCAGAGATCCTATAACCTCTGTATGAAAATCAGAGAGCATTCCTTCACAAATAAAGAGCCTTACTCATCTCAACAGCAACACTGGATCATATTAACATGCACAAATGCCTTCAACATTCTGTAGAAAGAAATAATTTTCTATCTAGGATTCTATACCCAGAAAAATTATCAATCATCTGTGAGGGTAGAATAAAAATATTTTCGACAGGCAAGGTCTCAAAAAATTTACCTCCCATGTACCTTTCCTTGGGTATTTCCTGGAGGAAATGCTCTGCTAAATCAGGAAGTAAACCCCAAAAGAGGAAGACATAGAAACGAGAAAACTAAAGCTCTCACACAAGAGGGAGGTGAAGGGTATTTGCGGCAAGATGGTCAATGGAGAGCACACGTTGAAAGCACTGGGCAGTAGAGCTTGAGAGGGACTGGTCCAGACTGAAGCAAATCAGAAAGTTTGGGGACATATGTCTTCAAGAACATGAAGTTTGTACAAGGCCTAAATGAGTTTTAAAATATAAGCTCGACACAACTATAGGGAGTTTGGGTTGAGTTTGAGATTATTCATAGAAAATTAAGCAAAATAAAAACATGATCATTATTAAATTCAGGGAAAAGAGAACAGAAAAGTAATTATAACACGCATCATAGCTCAACTGAGAATAATGTTTATGTCATCAAATTAATACTGATCACTGATCTGAATAAAATTATGGTATAACTACACAGAGAGAAGAGAGGGATGAGAAATTTGTGTCTTGTGATTGAAGCAATATCTAAAGCTGAAACATAATACTTAGAGATATTGAAGTAAATAACCAAAAGCAACAGTTAAAAACATTTTTAATGTAGCTGCCTTTGGAGAGTAGGAAAAAAAATGGTGAGAAGACGACTATGTTTTATAACAAGTCTTGTGGAACCTTTGGGCTGTAACAATAAGTATGTTGAATTATGATAAACATAGAAACTAAAAAGTCAAACTACGAAAAGACTTGAATTTTATGCGATCTTGGACAAGTAACTTAACCTCTCTGGACATAATAGGTAAAATGAACGGTTAGGATAGGTAATCTTCCATTTGGGATGATCTCTGGTCCCCAAAATTTAAGTGTTAAACTACTTAACTTTTAACTTTAAGACTCAATAAGATCCCATGGAGTCCAAATTTTAGAATTAGAAGGGATAATGCTGTCTAGCTGGATTCCTCAGTTTCCCAAGAAGAAATCCAGAGAAGCCAAGTGGTTTGGTAACAGGGACCAGCTCATTAGTGGCTGAGAACACACTGGGACACGGGTGTCCAGCTCTTGATCCAAATATTCTTTTTATTTTACTACAGTGCCAGGGAGAGAGACCTTTGTGAAAGAGAGAGACAAAACCACGTAGAACTACATAAAACCAGTTCTGAGATACTATTTCTTGTGGTTAAGCCAGAAAAGTGGTTTGATTGAACCTCTCCCTTCCCCCGCCCCAGCTCTTTCTTGATAGGGTTGTGCACCTAACTCTAACTACAGCAAAGGTTAAAGGCAAGAAAAGTACATTTCTAATACAGAGATGAATCCATTTCCCGATACAGAGATTGTGCTAGTACCAATTTCATTATGTGTCACCAAACCTTCCTTGTAGCCATTAGTAATTTTCCAGACTTATGTCCACACTGAGTCTGAGGTTGAATCAATGCTGGGGTTATAACAGAGATGCAAAGTGAACACATAAAGCTCAAGATGGTCTGCAAACAGTATTACAGGTGACATTCTGCCCAGGGCACACTCTGTATTCTGCGAACCTCTTTCCTTCCTCCCATTGGCTGTGCTTGCCTGCATGCAAATGCAAGAGGGAAATCTAAGACCAGTTACTAAGGAGACAAAACAGGTGCTCGCATGAGTCATCCTCTCTTTGGAGGGAATCTGGGTAAATTTTCTATGGTGGAAGCTTCGGTGGTGATTAATTCACTTTTGACATCCATTTCAATGCACAAGGGCTGAAGAATTAACTTCAAATTAAACCTTACTTTTTCCACAACACTGTCAGGTGAAAGCAGAAAATGATACACTGTGGCTTGGTCTGGGGTTAGAGGAGAACCCCTGCATCTTCTTAGGGAAGGAAGGAGAGAAGCAGAAACTTCTGAATGAATAGGCGGCTCTGCTCTGGGCCGAGGAAAAGCATGGGTGACAAATCAATCATTTGGCCCATTAAGAGGAGCTGGAAAAAGGACTGGATGTTCAAGTGATACTATCATGTGCTAAATCTTATAGGACAGCCAGTCCCACCCAGGCAGTCGACCCTGATAAGGTAAAGGATTTGGGTTGGGGTTGGGGGAGACAAGAGGAACACAATTTAATTTTGACTTTCATTCTGGGAGGCAGCAGCATAATGGACCAGATGGGTATTGATTGCAATCCCGGTAATACCACTTAATAGCTCTGGGTCCTTAACCTTTGTGAACATCTGTAATCTGTGAACAACACCTACCTCACAAGGTTGTTGTGAGGACACACACGTAGCAAGCACATAAGAAATTCTGGAATTCTGTTCCCTTATCCTGTGCCCTATAAACACAAGTTTAGATAGAAGCATAGAATCCCAAAACTGGAAAGGAGCATTAATGATCTCACTTGGCCACTCAGAATGTGTGAAGAGGGGCGCCTGGGTGGCTCAGATGGTTAAGCATCTGCCTTCGGCTCAGGTCATGATCCCAGGGTCCTGGAATCGAGCCCCACATCGGGCTCCCTGCTCAGCAGGGAGCCTGCTTCTCCCTCTCCCTCTGCCTGCCTGTCTGCTTACTTGTGATCTCTCTCTCTCTCTCTCTCTCTGTCAAATAAATAAATAAAAAATCTTAAAAAAAAAAAAAAGAATGTGTGAAGAAATTCCAACCTAGAAGAAGTACAAAGGTCTTCTCCAGCTTGTGCTTAAACAGCTCCAGTAAGAGGGACTTTCCACCTGTAGAAGGAAGTCTTCTTATCTTCTGATAAATATTTTAGGACATCCTTTACCTATTTATCTTAGTTTGAGCCACAAGAGCCACACAGGATAAACTAGTCTAATCATTCCCACAGGAAACACAGTACTTGTTTTCTTCTGATGTGTTATCTTCCGAACATGATATGCAACTTTCCTTCATTATTCTGATGGCTGTTTTCTCTAAGAGTCTGTAGCAGAGACTGTGGTCCAGCCACCAAAATCCATTCTGTCTGTCCTTTGCTACTACCGAATTATAGCGGGGTAAATGGGACATCTAGATGAACTACCTTTCCCAGCCTCTCATGCAGTCAGGTATGGACAGACTGGGTGGCAGTAGAAGGTGAGCTGAAATGGTGAGTGCCAATTCTTGGCCAGCACCTTAAGATAGTCGATATGTCTTCTGCACGCCCTTCCTCTATTCCTTCAACTGTAACCTGGTCAGAGTGGTGACCCTTTCAACCCTGTGGTAGATGATAATGTCCTGGTGGAAGATGAAGGAACCTGGTTCCTTGTATGACCACATGGAACAGAGCCACATAACATCCTAGAATATTCAGCTGGATGGTTACATAAAAGAGAAATAAGCTTTGTTTTTTAAGCCACTGTTTCAATGGATCTCACTGTATCAGAAGCCTGGGCTTACACTAACCAGAACAGGTCCTCTCAAAGTCTTCCTGAGAAATGGGTCCAGTGATCAGGTTGTGTTGTGGTTTCACTAAAGCAGAACACTTAGCTCTCTTTTGTCAGATACTATCATATGCTATAAATGGGATCTAACATGAATTATTCTTGTGGAGTCACGTCACATTGATGAAAAGAAGCTAAAACCTTAAAACTTTTTTCCTGTGTTGTTGCTAAACCACATATCCTCCAACCTATCCTTGTAGAATTGGTTTCTGGATACAAGGGAAATTCTTTATACTTATCCTTATTCAACATCAACTTGATAGATATAATCTATCACTCTGGTTTGCCAGGATCTTTTTGTTTTCTGGTTTGTAATCCAATCTCTTGCTTGCTCCTGTCAATGTCCAGTGACCCATATTTTTGAGCACCATACTCGCTATAGCTTTAGTGTGGTGTAATTTCATATTTTGATACTGGTGTTAAGAAATAAAACACCTTATATATATAATATATATAATATAAATATTATATATTATATTTATATAATATAAATATTATATATTATATATATTATATATATATATTTTTTTTTTTTTTCTGCTAAAACGGACCTAGAGTCCTCAGTTTGCAGCTTGACAGCATGGTTATGGTCCCCTCTGGTGCTAGTAGCATTTACAGGGTTGCCCTTCACATCACTGCTTTGCAATGAATAGTGCGAAAATGGCGGCTAGCACTAACATGCCAGGAATCATACTTAGCCCAACGTCTGTCTTCTCTATCTTGCAGCAGGTGTCAAAACCTTGTCCACCCACAGGATTGTACTGCTTGTCTCTAAATGGAAACAAGGCCCAGCTATTCTGCTTCTCAGTGAATGAGTTCCCTTTGTTTCTTCTCATTTGCAGACAGACATCTGCAGACAGGAACATATAAACAAATGTGTTACCGTTTTAATTACCTGTCATCTGTAAATGGATACACTAATGTAGCAGACTAATTAAAAATTAACAATGCAACATCACTGTGAAACTAAAAGCCAAGTTTTTGCTTCTAGTAACTATTTAGGATCGGAAGACAATTACTGAATAAAAATAATTCAACTCTGATTAATTTTAGTAGAAATGAGGGGGCTGATCATCCTTGCTGGGTATAGCTGAAATTAGCTCTCCAAATTACCTTACATTTCTTTATGTTTCTACTGCCAAACGTAATGGCAGTGCTGACTGAACAACAGGGTTGAGAGGACAGTCTTGGACTGGGACCTGTTCAGTGGACCCTGCTGTGTTCCGTGCTTCTGCAGCATCCCTGGCTTCCCCCCACCTTGGGCTCCATCATCACCTCTTGAATTCCCATGCTTATTAAGAAATTTCCAGCTGGATGTGCCCAGTATTCCAATTCAACATCAACTTAAGCTAGTGGCCTTAAGAAGGAGGACGTGCTACACACTTGCTAGATCAAAAGCATACCAAACCATCAAAGACATGATGGCCTGTGTTTTGAGTCCTGTTTGGAGTGTATTCAGTGTCACCAAAGTTTAGGGATGGAATAAACCTCAGAGATACTGGAGGGATTTGGTACGTTCCTGCAGAATAAGAACTTAATCAACCATGCCTGGAACAGAGCTGATGTTCCACAGAGCCTGACCTCTGAACGCCAGCTATCATCTGTTAGAGTCTTCTAGCTTCTTAGCCTTACTTGGCTTCAGAAAAGAAAATTTTTAATTGATCAATGATGAATACTTGGAAAGCCCTTTCCATCTTAGCACCCATGTTTTATTTATTTATTTATTTTATTTTTAAAAAAGATTTTATTTATTTATTTGAGAGAGAGAGAGCAAGAGCACACAAGCTGGGGAGAGAGGCAGGGGGAGAGAGGCAGAGGGGAAGGAGAAGCAGACTCCCTCTGAGCAGGGACCCCGATGTGGGGCTCGATCCCAGGACCCTGGGATCATGACCTGAGCCGAAGGCAGATGCTTAACCGACTGAGCCACCCAGGCACCCCAGCACCTCTCCCATGTTTATCTGCAAAACTTTTTTATGTACTTTATTCTGTAGTCTTAATAAAATTGTGTGGAAAATAACAGCTCCCTGTGCTTTCCATCAAAGCTGTGTATTTCCTCATTGACCCAGCTTTTTCCCAACTTGCTTATCCACACAGTTCTTACACACTTTCTCACGGGCAAAACCACCACCGTCCCTTCTTAGCATGGAGAAAAACATTTCATCTTGAGAAGTTTTTCCTTTTGATGAGTTACATATACAATCTGGTCCTCTTTTCATGTTCCCTATTTTAGCCGATGTCACTATTATGAGCTTTTAGCTCACAGATGATTTCTTCAGCCATGTCCAATCTTCTAATAAGCCCATCAAAGGCATTCTTCATTCCTGTTAGAGTATTTTTTATCTCTAGCATTTCTTTTTGGTTCTCTCTGCTTACATTGGTCATCTGTTCTTACATGCTGTCTACTTTATCCATCAGACCATTATAAGATATTATAATATCTTATAGGATATTAATCATAGTTGTTCTAAACTTCCTATCTGATAATTCCAACATCCCTGGCATGTCTGGTTCAGATACTTGCTCCATCTGTTAAAACTGTGTTTTTTGCCTTTTAGCGTGCCTTGTAATTTTTTCTTGGTGGGTAGACATGATGTACAGGGTAAAGGGAACTGCCGTAAATAGGCCTTTAGTAATGCGGTCATGAGGTGTGGGGGAGGGGAAGCGTTCTATAGCCTGTGATGTGGTCTTAGTCTTTCAGTGAGCCTACACCTCTGGACTGTGAGCTTTCCAAGTGTTCCTCAGGGTTTTTTCTCCCCTCTTAGGTGGGATAGGACAGCCAGAGTGAACTGAAGTTGGTTGTTTCCTTTCCTCTGGTCAGTTAGGCTCGCTAATACCCCAGTAGTATAGGCTCTGGTTAACTAGTTCCCCATGAAGGCAGGCCTAGTTAAGAAGAGCAGAGCACTCTGCCATAGTTCAAAGTGGTTATTTTCCCCCTCCCCCTGCCTGAAACACAAGGGGATTGTTTTTTCTCTAGTATGTACTGTGGGAACCTGGTTGAGCTCCTGGAGGTAAATCTCACAATATTTGCTGTCCCATGGTGGTTGGTATAGTGATGAGATTGCTCATGACTGGGTCCCCTGGGCATTTTTAACTCTCAGAATTGTCACTGATTAGAGTCCAGGTTTTCCTACTTTGACATTGGTTTCAATGGTGGTTTCTGCTCATGAATCTCTGTTCTCATAATTTGAATTTCTCTGTATTCTGCTTTCTGTCTCTTCAATCTTAGGGGCAACAGTTTGCCATGTGTCTTCGCCTCTCTTATGGATCCAAGGAGAGTTGCTGATTTTTCAGTCTGTTCAGGTTTTTACTTGTTGTTAGAACTGAGTGGTGACTTCCAAGCTCTTTACATGCAGAACCAGAAACACAAAGTCCTCCTGTTATGAGTTTTTAATGAGTTTGGGAGTCCATCTAGTTGTGTGACTCATAAACCTAGAATCTCATCCCTACATCAACTACTGAGCCTTGTTGACATTTATCTCCTAAATATCCCATGACTCTGCTCACTTTATCGCCTCTGTGGTCTCCACGTTGGCCCAAGCCACCGTCACCTCCCACCTCTTCCACTGTCCCCCACTGAGGGCCTCCAGTGACCGTTCCACACCCTGAACAAAACTTCAGAACAAAAATCTCTATATTACTAATCCTCTTTCGAAACCCTGTGGTCAACAAGAGCCAGGCCTTTGCCAATGGAAAGCCCCTAAACAGACATAAACAGAAATTTCCCAGGTTCTGCAAAAAAAGACACAGAAAATTCTTAAATGCAATCCAGCAAGAATTTCGTCACTCAGAACTGGGATTTTAGGCCTGTGTGATGTGGATGGCTGAGTAGGCAGAATTGTTGCCTTGTAACGGTGGTCAAATAAATACTGGAAACCCCATGGTTCAGACCTTTCACATTGAAAGGACTGGCCACTTTGACCAGCTGCTGACCACAATTGGCACCTCGAGACCCCCGAGGACCTGAGAGGTGTCTTTTGTCCATGCTGTTCTTATACTCACTTTGATGCTTTAAAAACCTTGTGAGCAGAACTGATTGGCGCCCACAGGTTTCATTTTCCCCATCCTCAAACATGGTCGTGGTCTTTTTTTTTTTTATTTTTTATTTTTTATTTTTTTTATTTTTTTATTGTTATGTTAATCCCCATACATTACATCATTAGTTTTAGATATAGTGTTCCATGATTCATTGTTTGTGCATAACACCCAGTGCTCCATGCAGAACGTGCCCTCCATGGTCGTGGTCTTCTTGTTCTAGGGTTATTTTACAGTGACTTCCCATAGTTCTTATAATAAGACAAACTCCTTAGTGTGGCTCCTGTCCTGCTCTGCTTCCCCTCACTCTCTCTGTCCAGACACAATGACTTTCTAGCTCTTCCTATTTGCCACCAATACTCCCTCTTGCCCCAAAGCTGTTCTCTTAGCCCGGGATGCTCTTCCCTCGTCTTCTCAGCTTAGTAATTTCAATTTATCTCTCTGATCTCAGCTCAAGCACTATTTCTTCAGAGAAGACTTTCCTGACCTGTCTAGTGAATCAATTCCCATTAGTGTAGGTTTTTATAGCATTTTGTATTTCTTCCTAACATTAGTCATCATTGTAGTTTCATATCTGTGTAACTATTTGATTACTATCTGTGTCCCATGAGAGCCAAGACAATGCTTTGTTTTGTTTATAATTGTTTCCCCTATGCCTAGCCCGGCGCTTGATTGTAGTAAGTACTCAATAAATGTAATGAATTAATTAATGAAAGCCCTGTATTTGTTATAAAGAGGAATCATTCTATAACTGACATCTCTTCTCTTTTTGGATGGGGTTGACCAGTTTGTCAACAAGAATTTATTGAACTTGTATGAGGCGGAGAGTACTGTTGTCTGTTTTTATATATTTCAATAACCCCACAGTATATGGTATGTGAATGCTGTGCTATGATTTCAAGGAAGAAAAATAAGGCATAACAAAGAGGGGCTGATCTTTTTCACCTTCTTTATGAAATATGTTAAAGACAAATAACTAGAGACCAACATGCAAGGAATATATCACTTCCAAAAATAACACAGAAGACAAGTTTAGTGATGTAGCTCAGAATTATGGAAGCATATCAACTGCTTCCTCTTCCTTCAGCGACTTTGTGCATTTTGAAGGATTCCTCTGTTTTAGACAAGTGCAATCGGACCTGGTGACTCACCACAGGTAGTTCCAAGTCAGCATTACATAATACATCTCAGGCAGCCAGCGTGAGCTGGTGTCAGTTTCTGTCTCCAGGAGAGAGGGAGAGAAGCCGCTCTCCAGCAGGGTCCTGGGGAGGGTCAGCATCTGCAGGCTAGTAGCAGAAAACAAAAGAAGCGGGAGTCCCACTCCTACTCTGCAGACCGATGCTTGTTTAGAAAGATGTCCCTGATTTCATCACTCATCTGTGTGGGCTGTATTTCATTTACTGAATGGTTGTGCAACAGGAAAAGTGATTCAAGGGGAATTAGGCAGCAGGCTTGTTTACCAAATGTTAACTTTGGTCCGAACACCAAATCACTGATGTGTGCCATGTGCAACAACACGGTTTTGTCCGTCACAGCAGGCACTGTGCGAAGGGACCTCGGGGAGGGCTCCTGGGAGGGAGGTTTGGCTGGTACAGAAGAGCCAGGAGTGAAGGCTGAGCCTGGAGACCTTTCCTGATGGACAGTGGAGCAATAGTGAGATAAGGACTGGCTTTACAAATATTTGATGGTTGTTGTATGGTATGTGTGCCTCACTGGAGAAATATTATGCATCTTAAGAACATTTTTGTGGAGAACATGCTGTTGCTTTGTCGACTGTTAAACCAGAAGCTTAAGAAGAAAAAACACTCTTATTTATCCCAGATGTCTACTGGAAACCCACTGTACTAAACTGGGGAGCCTATTCAGTGCCTGGACAAGGAATGTCTCATTTGGACAGGGCATGGTAATAGAATGTGTCGTTAACACTTCCCATTCATTAAGTATCTTTCAGATTGTGAAATTAACTTTAAAAATAGTTTTTAAAAAATCCCAAATCCGTCGTGAGTTCAAACCCCAATCTGGGCGTGGAGTCTACTTAAAAAAACACTTTAAAAAAAATCCCAAATCAACAATGATTCAGCCCAAGATTAATGCCCTTTCAAAAGAGGTGGATTAAAAGGTAGACCAAGGTAAATGGGGGTTTATGAGATACAATAGAAATGCGGAGGTATGAGAATTTTAATCTCAAAAGGATCAGTGGTGAATTTTGAAACAGAAGATAATAAGTAGAAAATTGTCATTTGTTGCTTTTGGCAGTCCAACCTTGAGCCCTTTCATAGCATCCTGATTTCATTGGAGGGAATTATCTTTTCCCCATGTGTGTCGTCCTGATGGCACAAGGAGACCTGCCATCCTCTAAGGAGACTGAAAGGAATCCATCTTCCCTCTCCCTGGGGGATGGCACACGACCTGGGGTCAATCAATCAGACTCACTGGGTCAGGAACTGGAATCTTGCACAAGTACTAAAAGAACATGAGAACTGGGCCATTAGCGCTGGCTGACCAACCCACCACGCTGTGTGGCTGTGGTTCTTATTGCATCCGGTCTTCTGGGTTCCCTTGGTTCCTGTGGGTTTTAATGGTTGAATGCCTCCAGCCCCCTGTGGATTCTCTGAGCCCCCAGGTCCTTCCAGCAAATGCCTTTGGCTTAAGATAGCCAGAGTTGGTGACTAATATACAAATGGTAAATTAATATGAAGAAGACTATTGAGATGGTATGAAATTAAAAATCATTCAAGGGCATACCCTCAGGAAAAGGCAGGGCTTGGGAAATTCTGGGCCAGAGTCAGAGGATGTTTCTGGGGCAGGATTCCGGGAGGCTGAGAGAATTGCGAGGTATGGGACTTTCCAGGTTCTGAGGTAGACCAGAGCACCAGAATCATTACGTCCCCCTACTGCAATGATGAAGGACACCAAGAAAAGCAGCACAACCGTGGCAGCGCTTCAGAAATGACTTAGGGTTTCTCATAGTGGAAATTTAATATGAAAGATGAGATACATCATGTTTAGAAGAAAAAGCGAGCGAGGGAAGTTGAGGCACCACAGAGATAAGCCAAC
The DNA here is from genome assembly GCF_964656455.1 of Halichoerus grypus. Taxonomy (NCBI): domain Eukaryota; kingdom Metazoa; phylum Chordata; class Mammalia; order Carnivora; family Phocidae; genus Halichoerus; species Halichoerus grypus. Next base: position 58,060,651 of record NC_135715.1, on the reverse strand, counting down.
ATAGAAAGCACTACCTCTCACCCCTGGCTGGAGGGATGGAGGCAGGGAGGTGGTAGAGCTATAGCGCTTTTTGGGGAGGGGGTTTCTGCACTGCAGAGGCTAGCACTGGGGGCAGCAGGAATTGCAGAGACACAATGACTCCTGGAGGTACAGACTCCATGGCACAGAGAGAGGGTAGGACATACACTGGCTTCTCCATCCCTCCTGCCCTCCTGTCTCCACCCATTGGCTGGACCCTGCTGGAAACCAGCAGAGGAATGCATATACGAGCAAATAGGCAATGACCCCACTGAGTGGAGATGGGGCAGCCTAGCCAGGAAGGACACTGTGATAGTCAAAGGTAAGATCTGAGGAAGCATCAAATAGCATGACCATAACCATAGCTGTCTGGAGGAGACTGGTCTTATTAGGCTCCTAATGCTGCTGTAAAAAATTATCACACATGTATTGGCTAAAAACAACAGTCCAGTTCTGGGGGCCCTAGTTTCACTGGGCTAAAGGCAGGATGTCATCAGGGCTCATTTGTTCTGGAGGTTTCGAGGGAGAACCCATTTCCTTGCCCTTTTCAGCTTCCAGAGGCCACCTGCATTCCTTGGCTTGTGGCACCGTCCTCAAATCACTCCAGCCCCTTGTTTCCATCATCATATCTCCTCTGACTCTTAACTTCTGCCTCCCTGTTAGAGAGACTCCTTGTAATTACATTGAGCCCATCTGGATAATCCAGGATAATCTCTCCATCTTAAGATCCTTAATGAAATCCCATCTGCCCAGTCCCTCTTGCCATATAAGGCAAAAAATTCACAGGCCCTGGGGATTAGGACATGACCATCTTCAGGAGCCATTATTCAGCCTACTACATGGGAATAGGTGGAGCTGAGTCAAAACTGCCAGGTGTTGCGTGGGACTGGGAATAGGCAGGTAATTTACTGCTCGTGTCCCGTGATCCTATTTTCTCATAGTGAAATAGGACATGTTGCCCGTTGCATGTGTGCTGTGCTGCTGTGGGATTGGCATCACAGAAGAGAAGGCAACTTGAATGGGAGTCTCAGGGGGAGGTATTTGGAGAACACATTCCCAGTGGTGCCTGCAAACAGAGCCATCCCATCCAGCATCAGTGACAGAATCCATGGGCAAGCCCACACCCTTTTCTGCCTTCCCTCTTGTCTCTTGATGAGCTGGGAATTGTCCAGACACAGCACGGAAAAGGTGTGAGAGGAAAGGCAGAATCCAGCTGGATCTCACTAAAAAACCAGGAAGTGTGCTGGTCTGCAGACATGAAGGATAATAAAAGAATCTAATATTCAGTGAGGTACAAAATAAATAGCTTAGCCTGGATAAAGGGTTGAAAACTTGAGATTGTAAGATGAAAGAATTACCTAAAGCATCACTTTAAACCAGGAGCAACTCACCCTCTCTGAACGATATGGGATTTAGTATTCTTTATTGTCATAGAGATTATCTCCAAAAGGCTCAGTATGTCCTTCAATGACTCAGAAAGAATCCCTTCAAATTTATTCATCCCCTAGGCCTGCGTGCTGGCCTCAGATCTCTGATCAATAAGCAGTCTCAGGCTGCCTGAGATAATGATCCTATTGTGGTCACTGTCAAGGCAATAACCTCAACTCACCTAAGATACAAAACTGTAAGTAAGAAGAATTGAATATGGAAATGATGAAGGATAACAAAGTCATAGTGTTAATGCATGTGTGTTAAGTATACGAATATTTCATGAACGCTTGATGGTAAAAGTGTATATCGTGTCTTAGAGAATTTAAGATGTTAGAGAAACTGCAGATTAGTCTCATGCATTCACTTTAAAATGTGTCATTGATTTTAGGCTTGTCATGTAAGCAAAAAGAGCATAAGAAAAAATGGACTTAGCCTGCAAACTGTATTTTCTGTTTAGAAGAACTTAAAATTTTAATTCATTAGATTTACCAAAGTACCTAAGTTCCTGAAGGAAGTATTACTTATTCTGGTTGTAAGCCTGCCCACTTGGGCGTTTGGAGGGCTTCAAAAGAACTTGAATACATTATTTTTATTAATGACGTTTAAAATGTCAAAAAAGGATCTGATTAAGTTTGTAAATGGGATTCAGTGTTATAGATGCATAGCATGTTCAGTATGAGCAGATCAGGTAGCAATCAAAAGCCTCCTTGTTTTTAATTTATAAAATTTATCAGATTTATAGTTTGGTAAGGTTTGTTTGGTAAGGTAAGTGAAACCTCAAGCCTTTAAGTAAACAATATTTCAAATTTGTTATTTGATCAACCAGTTTAATTTTAAACTCGATAACTATAAATAGTATTTTCTGTGCACAACTCTCCCCCTCAGAGAGCAGAATACTGACATGGACAGCTCACAGAGCTCTCTGCGAAAGCTCCAAGCTGGATTAGGCTGGAGTTCTCCCCAGCAGAAAGCGATTTAGCTAGGATTACATAGATGGAGGTTCAGAGAAGACTGCCTAGCACGTAACTTTTCATGTCGGAGATTTTTGACACGCTGCAAATCATATATCTACTCCTAAGCTCATCCTTCATCCTTAGCATTGTCACCTCCGCAGCACATCGTTACAGAGCTACCCCTTCAAAAGATTGGTTTCAAGGTTTTCGGACTACTTCCAAACTTGGTGCAGAAACCCCCCACTTCCCCTCTGACAGACCTCGCTGTGCCTCCCTTTTGTGGGTTTGGAATGATTGTTTGCATTTCAGGTTTCCCATGAAGACTGCAGTATAGAGGTGGATTCTCTTTCTCATCTATTTCTTCGATCCCGTAGCTTGCTCGTGGCTGCCCTCTTTGCATTTATGAGATTGTCTGCCCTTTTTTCCCCACCCTTCTGTCCAATTCCTGGCATTTTGCTTTGTTTTGGAATCAGTCTCTCGGGAAGTACTTTCTGAGATTGTGTGTTGATGAACTGCATTTTGTGTTGCAGAGCAAACAAGAATTGCATTTGTGTATTTTGGAGGATGGCTAGGGAAGCAGGCTTCCGCAGGATGGCAGGGCTGAAGTGACAGGATCTCTTCTCATTTTTAAGGTAGCAGGGAAAATGAATCTGGACTAAAATAGGCAGAATGGAGCTGAAAGGCATCCTATTACCTGAGCATTAGGGCAACAAACTAATCAATCTCAGACAGCCCTGCCAACCCCATTTTCCAGGTCACCTGTCTTATCACTCCACTGTGGAACTCAGGACAAATTTGTTGCCTGTCTGAGGTTGCTTTGTGTTTATGTTTTTCAGAGTGTGTGCTGAAAAGCTCTAATTCAGCCTATTTTGCTTAGTTCCTCATGTGTGCATTTGTCCTATCTTGTTTTGCCTTGATTATTTTGCAGTAGAGTTTACTCTGACTTTAGAGTCCTGTAATAGGCGGGTTGTAGTTTGCTATCTCACTTGAAATTGATAGAAAATATGCAAATGGAGAATGAATGATTAGGTCTTAGGTGCATTTGCTTCATCCTACTTCTCCATCTGGGAAAATTAAGCCACATTATTTCCACACACTCAAGATACTCTCACATATATTATAGTACATCCCCAAATGTACTGCTTTTTCAAAAAGAGTTTTTGTTTACCTATGGCACTTGAATAGTTCAAGAGTCACACTAACAAAATTATCACTCCAAGTACTTAGGATAATGTATTCTTTGGGAAAGCCATATACTTTCAATATGAAATTTAAGAATTTCAACCAGTAAATAATTTGCAGTCTTAAAAATAATTTGCAGACAGTAAAAGAAATCTGTATTTTAAAAAAATTCTTCTCAAACCTAAAATTTTCCTCTAACCTCTTGCTATTAGCCATGGCAAAGACTGGGTAACTTTTCAATAAAATCCACACTCTCTTCCTCTCTCTTTCCTTGGCTATATTTCCTAGTCCCTTTGTATCTGGGTGGGTTCATATGACTCGTGGCAATTGAGGAGAAGTAATGGGTGTCACCTCAGACAGGCAGTTAAGAGTTGGGTGCCTTTTTGGTAGAGCATGTGACTCTTGATCTCAGGGTCATGAGTTCGAGCTCCATGTCAGACAGAGAGTTCACTTAAAAAAAAAAAGAAGAGTTGGGGTGCCTTTGCTGTGTACTCTCTTTTCTTCAACAGCAGGGTGATCGTAGAGGATCCAGTGGTAGACTCCAGAGCTTTCCTATGATGCAGAAACACTAGCTTAAAAGAGCCTGGGTGCCTGAGTGACTCTATGGAACAGAGCTTCCTGCTAACACTCACTGGGGTGTGCGGTGAACATTGAAAACATCCATTTGTATTAAGTCACTAAGATTTTGGGGTCATTACTGCAGTTAACCTACCCCAGTTAAGACACTGGATAAGCATGAATACTTGCTCCAAAAAAAATGACTGTGAATGCTGATTGACTGGCTGCCAATTCTAGGCATCCTTGTTATTATAAAAAAAAATGAAACAGAAAATAAATATTGGCAAGGATGTGGTGAAATTGGAAACCTTGTGCATTGTTAGTAAGAATGTAAAATGGTCCGGCCACTGTGGGTAGCAATATGGAGGCTCCTCAAAAAATTAAACTTAGAAATACCATATGATCCATCAATTCCACTTTTGGGTACACACTCAAAAGAATTGAAAGCAGGGACTCAAATTGATATTTGTACACCAACTTCATAGCAGCATTGTTCACAATAGCCAAAAGGTGGAAATGATCCAAGTGTCCCTCAGTGGATGAATGGATAAACAAAATGTGACATATACATACAGTGGAAGATTAGAAGGAAGGAAATTCTGACACATGCTACAACATGGATAAATCTTGAAGACATTATTCTAAGTGAAATAAGCCAGTCACAAAAGGACAAATATTGTATGATTCTACTTATATGAGATACCTAGCATAGTGAAAATCATGGAGAATAGAGAAAATAGAATGGTAGTTGCCAGGGGCCGGGTTGAGGGGGGCGGAGAAAGAATGGGGAGTTAACTGTTTAATGAGTATGGAGTTGCAGGTGGTGAAGATAAAAAGAGTTATGGATGGTGGTGATGGCTGCACAAGAATGTGAATGTACTTACTGCCCCTGAAATATACCCTTAAAAATGATTAAAATGGTACATTTTACCATGTAAAAAATTTTCTCTTCTTAATATGCTCAAACTAGGTTGTTTTCTACTGAATATCGATCCACAGATCAGTGTGGGGAAAAAGAACATAAGATCAATTTAATTTTTGTCTTTGATAGAGGATGAATCATGGGGAAAATGGAATAGTAATAGGCATTTACATTTATATAACTAAGACTTCTAGTTTAATGTTAGTTGCCAAGAGTTGAGTTGATTGCACTTTTCTTTTTATGATACAATAACATCATTTATCTGTGCAAAGTTAGTTTTATTTTCTTATTCTTTTTCCCCTTCAGCCTTGGTACCTCACCTCTGTGTTTGGTACATGTACTTTGATAAGCATCTTTGAAATATATATATATGTGTGTGTGTGTGTGTTTACATACACCAAATATATGTCATATATTTAAGTATATATGTGCTTTAAGTTTATATGATTGAGATTATGCTATAACTCTCGCTCTGTTTACTTTTTTAAATTTAACACTATTCTTAAAAAGCTCTATCCATGCTGTTTTATGTACCTCCAGCTTATTGGTTCTGTCTTCTATACAGTATTCCAGAATGAGCTCCTACCATATCTTATTTATCCATTTCCATAGGGATGGGCAGCTACCTTGCCTCCCACCTCCCTGCCACAAAATAAAATGCTGTGATGAACTTCTTTGTTTTTGTCACCCTAGGACCTGTGGATACCTTTCTCTGGTTTTACATCCAACAGTGAGTATGCACATACTAAATTTTTTAAGTTCTGCCAATTTCTTCTCCAGAATGGTTGCAGTGGCCTGATGCTTCCACCAGCAGTGCATGAGAAAATCCATTTCCCCACATTCTTACCAACATTGACTATTATCCAATTTTTAAATTTTTGCCAAACTATGCATAGGATAGAGGAGTATTTTATTCTTTCAACTTGCATTCCTCTGATTACTAGTGAGGCTGAACATCTCATTCATATATGTGTTAAGTATTCTGATGTTCCTTCTTTTTTTTTTTTTAAAGATTTTATTTTTTTTTTGACAGAGAGAGAGACAGCGAGAGAGGAAACACAAGCAGGAGGAGTGTGAGAAGGAGAAGCAGGCGTCCCACCGAGCAGGGAGCCGGATGTGGGGCTCGATCACAGGACCCTGGGATCATGACCTGAGCCACCCAGGCACCCCGCTGATGTTCCTTCTTATACATTGCTCATTCATATTATTTGCCCATTTTTTTTCTATTGGGATCCCAATCTTTTTCTTATTAATTGGTAAGAGTTTCTTGGAATACTAGTCTTTTGGTTTCTGACATTGCAAATATTTTCACCCAATATTTTACTCAATTGTTAAGGTTTTCTACTGTGCTATTTGTTGAGCAGAAATCCTCAATTTTGATGTAGTCAAATGCATAATTTTTACCCTATGCTTAATACTTTTGAAGTCTTGTGTGGAAATCTATTTGTACTCCAAGGTCACAGATGCAGTCTCTGACACTTTTTCTATTTACGTTTTTAAGCAATCTGGAGTGTTTCTTTGCGTATGGGGGGAGGTAAGGATAAGCTTTATTATTCTCCATATGTGAAAAAGGCCAGAATTTCCCAAAGCATTTTCCATAGAAGACTGTAAATTATGAGAGATGTTAAGTGGGTAACAGAAAAAAAAGAGTTCTATGGTTAAATAAATTTGGGATAAATCTGGTTAAACAATAATAAACACATTTCCATCCTACAGAGTCGTCAATAGGTTAATATACATTTTGAATCCTCAGGAAGTGTCCACAGGAGTCCATGGACCAAGTGTGGCCCAAAGCCTGTTTTGGTACAGCCTGCGGCTAAGAATGATCCTTACATTTTTAAAGGATTGTGAAGAAGAAGGAGAAGAAGCAGAAGGTGATGTAGAAGGAGAAGTGGAAGAAGAAGAAGAAGAAGAGGAGGAGGAAGATGAGGAGGAGGAGAAGTAACAGGGGCCGTATGGGGCCCATAAAGCCTAAAATATTTACTATCTGACCCTCTACAGAAAAAGTTTGCCAATCCCTAATCTATAGTATGCAAAGTATCCAAAATATGTTGATCCCAGAACCCTTTGGAGGAGGACAATCTCCTGGCGTTAGCACCCCACCGCACAGGTACCAGGAAGCCCTGACCGGGCTGGATCAACACTGTATGAACAAAAGCAAAAAGCCTGGCAATTTTCCAAATAATTTGGTGGCGCCTGGGTGGCTCAGTCAGTTAAACGTCTGCCTTCAGCTCAGGTCATGATCTCAGGGTCCTGGGATCGAGCCCCACATCGGGTTCCCCGTTCAGCGTAGAGCCTGCTTCTCTCTCTCTCCCCTGGCTTATGCTCTCTCTCACTTTCTCTCTCAAATAAATAAATAAAATCTTAAAAAATTTTTCTCCAAATAATTTGAATGCTATAGAGTCATAAAATTATTAAAGATTTAATTGATTTTATTGGTCATTCAGTCCCAACCTTCTACCGAGTGTTGATTCAATCAATAAACATATCTGACTTTTTCTTCATTCGCGCTACTCCCCAGGGGCACCGCTTCTGGAAGCTGCCCCGGGATTGCATTTGTCTCCCCTGTGGCAGTTCCGCCACCTTCCCTGAGACTGCAGCGTATTTGTTCTCCTGCCCCAACCCGCTCACTCGAAACTCTAAACTTTTATTTTTCCATGGCTGCAGTGTTGCTGAAAATACTCCATTGATAAGCCTTGTATTTCACAGCCTGGCTGTCGTATTTTTTTTTTCCTGAAACTGTTTCTTAAAGGATCTAAGATCATTTACTTTCTATTTTTAAATACACTTTGAAAGAGACAGATTAAAGAAATCTTTACCATGTGAATTTCTAATAGTTGCAAAAGAATGGGGGTAGAGCGATGTAACAAGAATAAAAACAATTGACCAGTGTGTAATGTGCAGAAGTTATAAAAATGTTTATCTTGTTGATTGAATCCATATTAAAATATGATATTCCTTTTAGGGATGAACTTTGGACAGAGATCATGAAGAATTTAGAAACATACCCCCAAATGGCAGCCAAAATAATTAGGTGGTTAAAAAAGAGTGTGAGGGTGCTTTGAGTCTGAGCTAGACGTGTTTCCACAGAACAGAGTACGGAAAGGGAAAAATAGAAATTTTATAGAGGAGAAAATGTGCAAACATTACCTTAACCGGATGACCAAGGCTAACATTCCCAGTGGTGTCCGTCGCTGTCACGTACCCCCAGCTATGATATAATGAAAAAGGTACTTCCCCTCTGTGGCATTCTTTCCAAAACCTATAAGCACAGTTTTGTCATAAGAAAAGCAACAGACCAACCCAGATTGTGGGAAATGCTACAAAATACCTGGCCAGTATTTCTCAAATCTGTTAAGGTCAAGGTGATGAAAAACAAGGAGAAACAGACACTCTCACCGGAAGACAAGAAGGTACTAAGGAAACATGACAACTAAATGCAACATGGTGTTCCAGACTGGATCCCAGACCGGGAAAAGAACTTTAAGGAAAACCTGATATTAAAAAAATAAATAAAATAAAAAGAAAAAAAAGAAAACCTGGTAAAATTCAAATAAGATCTAGAGTTCAGTGAATAGCAATGTATCAGTAGTGGTTTTTTTCTTTCTTTTTTTTTCATGTTAAACATTTGGTTTATTTTTTTTAATTTTTTAAATTTTATTTTTATTACATTATGTTAGTCACCATATGATACATCATTAGTTTTTGATGTAGTGTTCCATGATTCATTGTTGTCGTATAACACCCAGTGCTCCATGCAGTACGTACCCTCCTTAATATCCATCACCGGGCTAACCCATCCCCCTACCCCCCTCCCCTCTAAAACACTCAGTTTGTTTCTCAGAGTCCATAGTCTCTCATGGTTCGTCTCCCCCTCCGATTTCCGCCCCCCATTCATTTTTCCCTTCCTTCTCCTAATGTCCTCCATGCTATTCCTCATGTTCCACAAATAAGTGAAACCATATGATAATTGACTTTCTCTGCTTGACTTATTTCACTTAGCATAATCTCCTCCAGTCCCATCCATGTTGATGTAAAAGTTGGGTATTCATCCTTTCTGATGGCTGACTAATATTCCATTGTATATGTGGACCACATCTTCTTTATCCATTCGTCTGTTGAAGGACATCTCAGCTCTTTCCACAGTTTGGCTATTGCAGACATTGCTGCTATGAACACTGGGGTGCAACATTTGGTTTACTTTTACCTCATGAGCCATCAGGTCCTCTCTCTGGTGTTTTGTGCTGCTTCAAATGACTAGGTCAGAGGAAACAGATGGGGTCCTGGTTGTGCACTTGTTCCACTACCCCTGTCCTAATTGTGTTTTTCATTTGAGTTCCCTTAAACCACAGGGAAGTATGACAAATACTTAAAACATACAGCTCAAGGAATGGGCCCTACCCATTCTTTTTTTTTTTTTTTTTAATTTTATTATGTTATGTTAGTCACCATACAATACATCATTAGTTTTTGATGTAGTGTTCCACGATCCATTGTTTTCGTATAACACCCAGTGCTCCATGCAGTACGTGCCCTCCTTAATACCCATCACGGGGCTAACCAATCCCCCCTCCCCCCTCCCCTCTAAAACCCTGTTTGTTTCTCAGGTCCATAGTCTCTCATGGTTCATCTCCAGTAGTGGTTTCTTAATTTGGACTGCTCTAGGTACTATCATAGTGTTTGATGGTAATATTAGGGGAAACTAAGTGTGAGGGGTACATGGGAACTCTCAGTCCTATTTTTGTAACTTTCTTGCAAATCTGAAATTGTTCTGAAGTAAAAAGTTTATTTAAAAAATGGGGTGCGGGGGGAGGGGTGGGATCACAAGCGGAGCCATGGCTGATGTGATGGGATTATGAAGTGTTAAGTTGTGGGGCGCACACAGAGTACCCCAGGAGGCCAGAGCAGCAGATACCGGTAAGGGCTGAGGTGGAAAGTGCCCTGGGACATTTGTTGGGAAAATGAACCCATTACAGACGAGACCATTAACATGAGTAAAAGGGGAACTGAAGATCTGCTCATGAGCCGCTACGAATGACTCCCCAGAGCAGGAGGGAAGGTAGTGGGTTTGCATAGGTGGGCCGAAGCCAAGCAGTGGTGGGTCTCACAGGTCAGGGCGGGCAGCTCAGAACTGATTTGTCTCTGGAAAACCATGGAGGTTATTACTGAAAAGGAAAAGCTCTTCACTGGCCACAGGAGAAAAAGTATGGTTACTAAATCTCTGCAGACACCTTAATCATATTAATAAGTGGGAGACACAAATCATAAATGAAAGATAAAATACATGTCTTCTAATAGGTAAAATACATTTATATGGAGGACAGCAAGCAGCCCTTTTGCATTTGCATTATGAACCTGAGCCAGGAGGTTTTGACTGTGTGTGGGAAGGGAGACTGAAATTAGACAGGATTCAGCACGTTTTGATTGAGAAGCTGTTAAGCCCTAGAATGTGCTCTGAAGGCTGGCATGGAACCTCTGACAGTGAAGGAAATATAGACCAGTCTGGAGGGTTGCTGTGCATTCTCTGTAGGATAAATTTTACTCCAGGTTCCTACCCAGCTCTATGGCTCTATGATTTGAAAAATATTTCGTAAGTCCAGGGTCATGGCTGCTTGTGAAAAATCAATGCCCATACAGGGCTTTCCCATTTAGCTTTTCATTTTTACATTCTTAGGTCAAGCTGGTGAATGTAACACTCAGAAAAATGACAGACCTCCCTGCTCAGAGCCATGAGAAATACAAGGAGAAATATGGTGCACATTCTCATGTGTGGCCGCCTCTTTGGACTCAGGCCTGGCCTGCAATACTCCTGCTAGCCTGGAAAGGCCTTGCCATCCGTTGACGCAGTCAAAGTCCAATGATCCTGACTCTGAATGTACTCTTTGGTGTAGTCACTCCGGGCTGCTTGCAGCTTGTTATAAAGAGCAACAGTGGGCTTTTATGGTGGCAGAGAAGTCTCCATTTGCAACCCAGGCCATCCACTGAGTCTCACGAGCTTTCTTTCCTTGGGGAAGGATGTCATTTCTAAATCACAGCCTCTGAGATTTGTTGGGATTTGTCACACACAAGCAAGAATTGTTCTCGTAGCATATTTCCCAGTGTGTTTCTGGAAAAGTGGGTAAAAGTCTCTTATCATCTCAGCTCATTTAATATTTCTGTTATAAACATGTTGCTGCTGGGAATGCAAGCTAGCTTTGGTCCCTACAGATGGAGAAAGCCGAGGTCAGGACTGGGGCATCCTGGGCAGGAGCAGATGTGTTTTTACATAACAACTGCATCAGACTGACAGGGGCCTCGTGGCTATAAATGACGCAAGCCGACTTTTTAATTATCACTGAGATCTCCCCTCCCGTCAAAACAGCATCTCCTGGCCGTTATAGAAGGCAGAGAACACTGCTATTTTGTGTTTAGTCAGAGTGCTCTCCCACTGGCTCCCTGGGAAGTGAGGCCTACCTTTAAATGGTGTCCCGGTGGGTGAGAGGGGGTTGTCCAGGAGGTGGAAATGGCGGGGACAGCAAACTGTGCTGCTTCCACACTCTCCAACTTGGAGGAGAGGTTCGGGCTCACCATTCCGCATGGCTTTTAATAAAATGAACAAAACAGAGTCTAAAATTACCACCTACCTCCCATCATCCCGTCGATGATTCACAGAACCATTTTACTAGAGAGGACAGAGAACAGCATGTGCACATCCCTCACTCGGACGGAAGGCAAATTTCCCTGTGTTGTTTCATCTCCGAATTTTTCTCCACCCTCCTCCCTACCCACACTTGCAGATAATGTTCCTGCCCTTCTCTTACCATGGGCATTCTCTATACTGCGTTGGAGATAATGCTCAATGAATTAAGTAAGACTGACTCTCCATGAGAAAAGAGATGTTTTTAAGATACAGTTATGGACTTCAAAATCTTGAAATAAATTTAACAAAAGTCTCAATGCAATATATTGACCACTGAATTCAGTGACCCCTTAACTTGCCAAGTTGGAGGCCATTGGTGGTCTCGCCACGAGTGGTCTCGATAGAGTGGTGGGGAGAGAATCCCCAATGAACTGGTTCAAGAAGAGCAGGTAAAGGAAAGAAAAGGGACTCTGACCATAGACAAGTCTTGTAAGACCTTTTGCTGTGAAAGGGAGTGAGGTCAAGGGAGGGTTTAAGACGGAAGCTACTAAAGCATGTCTATAGGCTGGTATTAATGCTGTTTGCTGATCCAGGAAAAAGAGAGAATTGATGTGACCCATTCATCTCCTCTTGTCCCTAAAAGCAGAGTCTTCTGAGAATGATTCAGTTTTGTTTTATGGCCACTTCCCTTTCAACTAGTTTATAACTGCTTCAGGGTGGAAATCATGTCTGATTCATTCTTGCATTTCAAAAAATGCTTTGATGTAAGAATCACAGGGACAGGGATCAGGATGACTTTATCCTTATTGTGTCCACAGTAGCTGGCACAGTATTTAGAGCATAGTAGGTGTTTGATAAACAGTTGTAGAATTGAATGGCTGCTTCTAGAATTAATGCATGAGTGTGTGAATGAACAAACCCGATCATCTGCTTTTTTGGAGTGTTTGTTGGAAAATTTGAATCATGAGCCGTGTTTCCTCCTCTGTTTTTTTCCAGTTCTAGAAACTTGCTCTTGAAACACAGAAGCACACTCAGGAAATGTTAAATTTCATATTCATCTAGAAGAACAGATTGTTGCAAAGGAACCTATCTACTTGTTTCAAGTTCTCAATAGGAGTGATCTGGGGGGAGGGTTGCTTCTATTTTGGAGTACCTTTTGGTTTTCTTTAGAGTTATAAAGTGCTTTCCCAACTGTCGTCTCATCCTTTTATCAGTCTTGAAAGAAAGTGAGAATAAGATTTATTATTCCCATTTGAGAGGTATGGAAACAGAGGCCCAAAAGCGTTGAATAATTTACTTAAGGTCACATAGTTTATTGGTGCAGAACAGGACCTTGACTTCAAATACCCTTGCTGTCACTTCAATGAATTAGTATTTAAATTCTCAATTTTGTAAGAGCTCTTCACCCACATCCTGTGACTCAGAGGATCCACTCCTGTTTTTATTCCATTTGTTTCATTTCTGTGCAAAGCAATAACAAATCTGTGTTTCTCAGGGTAGGGCATGGTTCATTAAGCCTCTGCAAAGTTTTAACCTTTTCCAAGACTAGAGGCAGATGGAACAGGCCATAATGAGGTTGTCTTTGCTTGGTGGGAATTGCTGGGTTGGACTGGATAAAGAGCATCCAGCCCGGAGGCTGAATCCTCCAGTGGCATTTCGGGTTTTGTGATATGCAGCTTCTGCGGCAGGCAGGCAGGGGATGAAACATTACTGTTGACCAAATTAAAGCAAATATTCTACTCTTTGAAAGGTGAGATGGAGACTCCTCCCTCTTTGAAAAAGGTTGTTGAAAATGAGTTCTGCTTCAAAGTGTGTTGATCTGGGAAATGTTGGCTCTAGTCACATAAACCTTGTGACTATGTTATGAGGCAACCTTGACAAGCAGAGGACATGTTCCCAAATCAACAGTGGACACAAGAGCCTATTGTATTTCCTGGTAAATGAAATAAACATAAGAATAAACCAAGTACGTAATGCATATCACAGATGTCAAGTTAGATGCACTCATACCCGCGACTGGGATGTGCTCTTGGTCAGGGGCTGAGTATTTGGCAGGGCTGCTGAAGGAGCATAGCAAATTCAATTGCACAAGTCACACAATATTTACAGACCAGCAGATTAATTAAAAGACTCAGATTGTGAACAACTGGATTAGAGTGCTGCACTATATCAACTCCTAAAGGGATATGTGGTCCTGTTTCTTCTCTTTAAAAAAAAAAAAAAATTCAGCTTTACGGAGGTATAATTGACAAATCAAACTATAAGATAATTAAAGTGTACATAGTGGTGATTTGGTATACATATACATTGTATTGTTTCTTTGTCTTTATTTATTATAAAATAGAGGAAGCTTGAATACTTGACATTGTCAGGAGTTGACTATTTCTGTAAAATAATGATACTGTCTTAGAGTGAATATACCTAGATTTCTATCTACATTTGTTTTCACATAATCATGAGGGAGTTTAATGGAAGCGCTGATAATTACTGAATTTTGATTGACTTATTTCCTCCCTTCCTCCCCTCATCGAGCACATGTTCTGTGTGAGCCTGCTCTAGATATTGGGGATATAGTAGTGAATATGACAGATGTCGTTCTTGGCCTCAGGGTGTTTATAGTTCAGATGGGCAGAGTGTGGTGGATGGAGGGATTTGAAATAGCAAACCACTAATTATGCAGACAATTAGTTATGTTTACAAGTGCTGTGTAGAAATATAGGGTGATTGAGTATGGAAGACAGAAATGGATCCATTTAAGATATATTTAGTAAGCTGAATCAATAGGCCTGGGGATTTATTAGATGTGGGTGTGAGCCGTAGTGAAGGTGAGCAAGGAGTCAAGGACACAGCTGGACAATTAAATGGCTGGCTGGTAACCTATCAGGAGGGGGAAGACGAAGGAGGAACAGGTTAGTTCCCCCAAAGAAAGTTATCATTTTATGAGCCATGCAGACAGATTCAGAAAAAGTCTGTGGTGCAAGCTTTTCCACACATGATTGTAATGGACATTTTAATGTCACCCTCTTTAGGAACCATGATCGTGAACCACATCAACATTTAATGGCCTTCTATTTGTATGCTTGTCTTTTCCTTGTTCTACATTGTACTGTGAGCTTCCTGGGGGCGAAGGTAGCACTCATCTTTTGTCTCCCTCAGTCTAACATAGTACATGACATTTAGTAGGTAACAATAATTATTTGTTGAATTGAATTATAAGACAGTTGTATAATCTGGCTACAATGAACTTGTGTTATCTGATTCTTTTTTTTTTTTTGTCAGAGAGAGAGAGAGACAGAGAGACAGAGAGCACAAGCAGGGGGAGCGGCAGGCAGAGGGAGAAGCAGGCTCCCCGCTGAGCAAGGAGCCCGATGTGGGACTCGATCCCAGGACCCCGGGATCATGACCTGAGCCGAAGGCAGACGCTTAACCGACTGAGCCATCCAGGCATCCTGTGTTATCTGATTCTTGCCTAAACTTTATGAGGTCTTCCCTGGAAGTATTTATTTCTATGTATGGCTCCTTTTAGGGAAGAGATGAGTCTGCCTTGCCACCCAGGACATCTCCAATCCTGATACAAAGTTACATTTCAAAAGTAATTGTTCAGTTTTTGTGAAAAGGAGAGCAATGTTACTCAAAATTTCTGAAAGCACTCAGCAGATTATAAAAGTAAGGGGGAAAAAATTGCCACTGATAAACCTGAAGAGCCTCAGGAAGT
Source organism: Halichoerus grypus (assembly GCF_964656455.1). Classification (NCBI taxonomy): domain Eukaryota; kingdom Metazoa; phylum Chordata; class Mammalia; order Carnivora; family Phocidae; genus Halichoerus; species Halichoerus grypus. Next base: position 58,045,253 of record NC_135715.1, on the reverse strand, counting down.
ATTTCTGAAGCTTGTTAATAGAGTAGAGCATTCTTACCCATAAGCTGACCACTTTTAGATTAGCCAAGTTCGGTTCAAGTATCAGACCCTAAATCAATTTTCACAATTGACCAAAATTGGACTAATCTGACACGTTGATACTTAAACTTGAAAGGATGGTGACTTTTCTTAGTTTTCAACAGTGTTCCAAGGAACCTTTGGGGTTTCATGGAAATCTCAAGCAAGCCAATTGGATGGGGCTCCAATCTGTTATTTTTGCCTTCATCCAGGGACCCTTGTTTGTATCTGATTTGTTTACAAGTCTGTAAAATGTCCTTTGGAGGACAAGTTCCATGGCTTAAAAGAAAAAAGAAAAAACTTCAGAAATTAGTGTCACATAACAATCCTAAAACTGGGGCGCCTGGGTGGCTCAGTCGTTAAGCGTCTGCCTTCGGCTCAGGTCATGATCCCAGGATCCTGGGATCGAGTCCCACATCGGGCTCCCTGCTCGGCGGGAAGCCTGCTTCTCCCTCCCCCACTCCCCCTGCTTATGTTCCCTCTCTCACTGTGTCTCTCTCTGTCAAATAAATAAATAAAATCTTTAAAAAAAAAAAATCCTAAAACTGTTCTCAAATAACTGTAATATTCCTACCTGTAAAATTCCTACCTGAGGGCTGGTGGTGGCATGCTGTCTTTGGGAAAGTACGAAACCTTTATCAGCTCAAACACCAAAAGGCTACAGATCTGTTTGCAAAACACACAGCACATTTCTAATCATTTTTTTTAACTGCCTATTTTCTTAAGTGCATTTGTTAACAAAGTGGTGAACTTTTTAAGAGCAGTAACAATTATTTTTTTCTCTGTTGAGTTTAGCACAATGCCTAGCTTGATAGAGTTATGCCAAATGAATAAATGGATGAACGGATGGATGGATGGATGAATTTGACTATTAGAAGAATGATTGACGCAACACTAAGACCTGAGACTTGGTAATTGTGTTCTAATCCTGTCTCAGCAATTCTGTTTTTGTAAGACCCTGAATAAATTAATTTTGTATCTCATTATGTTAAATATAAAATTAAAAAATAGAGTGTGTTTTGCAAATTAAGGATAATGAGTCACCACTGTTTCTTGGGACTAGAGGGTGCACGAGCAAATTAATTACAAAGGCTTATGTTATTGTAATTATAATGTTAATTATATGACATAGCTGCTGTTGATGAAACTAGCCCAGAAAAGGAATGAAATATGAGCAGTTGGTTCAAATCTTGGGCGAATATTCTGGTGGACAAAGCTATTACTCATCACTTAGAGGACCTGAGACCAAAGTTTGATGCAATATAGGGCGTGTTGGATTTCTGCAGATTTAGTCACAGCAATGACCTAGTACTAAAGGAGACACTGAAAATCAAGACAAATTTGAAAAGGAAAAACAAACACCATTGTAAAAGGTAAAGGTTTCTACCCCTTGTCTATTGCCATGCTGGATGAATGTAGGTATGAAAAAGTGCAGCAGAACCTACTAAGTTGCTTTTCTGTGCAAGGTCTGGTGCTAAAGGAAATTAGAGATGGGTTGCTGAATCAGGGGAGACAGGACATATACATATAACAAAGAAAGTATTAAGGGACCCAGAGAAATAGTGTTCAAGTAGTATTGGAATTCATGAGGAGAATAACCTTTCCCTAAATATTGCTGATTACTTGGATTACTTAAGCTTTGGTTTTCAAATGAAATAAAACCTTTCATTTTCTCAATAGAGCCTTTAGCATAAATAAATATGTAGAGAGTGCTTCTGGCAAAGGTATGCATTCCCTAAAGAAGGAAGCTGTTTCCATAAACATAAACCTCCCTTGGACTGTGGCACTCGGCTCCATTTGTTTCTGTCCCGTGGCATGAAGGCACTTGAAGCTGCAGAGCTGTCTCTGATTCTGGGCCAAAGTTGAATCATTAGATTGCTGACCTCACCACACCATGTGTTTTGTGTTAAAATGGTGTGTGAGTGTGTGAGTGTGAGTGTGTGTGTGTGTGTGTGTGTGTGTAGCAAATGAAAGTGAGGACTCCCCAGGTCCTACATTCTTTATTATTCTAACTTTTACCAATGGTTTTACAATACCGTGAAAACAATGTATTTCTGATATATTTAAAGTACTTCATTTTTACAATGTAGAATAATAATATAACCCAGAAAGCCTAAGTACACAGCTGGTCTATATAACCACCTAAAAATAATAGTAACTTTTGACCTTCATGTAAATCTTTAAGTTTGACCTATAAATACAGGGAACAAACTGAAGGTTGCCAGAGAGAAAGGGGGTGGGGAGTAAGCAAAATGGGTGAAGGGAGTTAGAGGCTTCTAGTTATGGAGTGAATAAATCACAGGAATAAAAGACACAGCATAGGGAATATAGCCAATGGTATTGTAATCACGTTGTGTGGTGACAGACGGTAGCCACACTGGTGAGCACAACAAAATGTATAGAGAAGTTGAATCACTGTGTTGTACACCTGAAAGTCATATAAAACTGTGTGTCAACTATAGTCAAATAAAATACTTAAAAATAAATAAAAATAAATCTTTAAATTTGAATATGTTCCTTCAATTTTCCTAAAAAAAAAAAAAAAGGATAGATGATAGATCTAAGAAAGTTTGAAGAAAAAAGACATACATAATCTCATCCTAACTTAATACAAAACTTTTTCTTCTCATATATTTCTTTCCAATTATTTTTATATTCACGCTCTTACTTCCTACTCACTCCAAACCCACGCTAGTCTGGATTCTGCCCCCACGATGCCACTGGAATTGCTCTTGTTAAAGTCACCAATGGGGGCACCTGGGTGGCTCAGTCGTTAAGCGTCTGCCTTCGGCTCAGGTCATGATCCCAGGGTCCTGGGATCGAGCCCCGCATCGGGCTCCCTGCTCAGTGGGAGGCCTGCTTCTCCCTCTCCCACTCCCCCTGCTTGTACTCCCTCTCTCGCTGTCTCTCTCTCTGTCAAATAAATAAATAAAAAATCTTTAAAAAAAAAAAAAAGTCACCAATGAACCCAATGGATTCCCTTCACTCCTTAGCCTGTTTGGCCCAACAGTGACACTCAACACATCTGAGGCCTCCTCACTCTTCTTGTTCCAGACGCTCTGGGCTTGACTCATTTATTGTACACACTGTGTTCTTTCCCTCCCTGGGCTTCTAGTATGTTCTGTACTTCCTCCTTGGAAGGCTCTTTCTCCCAGTTTCTCCTTCACCCAGTTAACCTCTTCTCTTCTTTCAGATCTCAACATAAAGGTCACAAAGTTAAATTAAATCATTGAATTTCCACTTCAAAATAGTCATCAGACATGTAATTATAGGATTCCTCTCTCTCTCTCTCTCTCTCTCTCTCTCTCACCCTCTAAGTCCCTGGAAGGCAGAAGCCATACTTGTCTTCGCCAATGAAACCTCAGCACCTAGATCATTGCCTAGCACATAGTAGATGCTAAGAATTTTTGTTGTGGGTGAGTGGACTTAAGAATAGTTGTGGTCATGGTATACATACAATTTTATACCCTGCTTTTTCATACCAAATCCACATCTCCATGTTGTTGCATTATAATTTTTATTTTCATCAAAATTGTACACACACACGTATAAGAATGCTCAAACTGGAAATAACCCAAATGTCCATCAACAGGAAAATGGATAAATAAATTGTGGTGTTTTCATTAAATGAAATATTACACAGCAATATTGTATATCTTGCTACACACAACATAGATGAATCCTACAGACTAGAGAATGAAGCAGAAACAAAAGGGGACACATATTTGATTCCATTTATAAAAAATTCAAAAGCAGGAAATACTGATTTATGATGTCCCAAGTAAGGATACTGGTTACCCTTGGTGGGATAATAATTATTTTCATGTATTTTCTTCCAGTTAAAAAGTGCACTGAACTTATGATTTGTATACTTTACTTACATAATACTTGAACAAAATGTTTATTTAAAAATAAAAAGTTAATAAATTTTACATGCACATCTTTTAAAGAGTCAAATAGTTCTAAAAGGTTTAAAAATAGCATTTCTTTGCTTCCCACTCCCTCACCCTGCAATGTTCATTTCCCCACAGATAACCTCTTCCAACTTTTTCTAATTGATTCTTTTGCTTTTGACCTCATGGATCTAAATAACAAGCTTTGTTGTTTTGGTTTTAAGCGTTATCTATTGACTTCCCAATGTGGAAGATGGGGATATAGTTCTTTTTCGCATCATTTTTTGTGCGTTGGTGAATCCTTCCCATATCTACATCCTTCCAATGTGGGTGATTTATAATTTTGGTTTGATTAATAGTCAATGTTTATATAATATTTTCTGTGTAAGTGCTATTACAGCTGAGCCATGTAATAAATTATGATCACTTGCCTTTTGTTGCACTTCTTGTTTTCTGTTATTTTTGCTTTGCTCACTTGTTAGTATTCAGAGAATTTCAATCCCTAATGCTCTAACAGTTGCTTAAATCTTCTGCTAAGACAATCAGACTCATTTATTAAAATATCAACTTCATTTTGAAGGAAATCCCCCAGGTTCTTAAGATTTGCTCCACCTCAGACTAGTTGCTCTCTATACCTGATTTACAGCCCTGAACCTGAAATATGCCTCCTAAATTATTCTGGGTATTTACCTACCCTCTTCTGTGTTGATCTTCTGTTTCTTGTTTTCCACGTTGCCTTCCTTTTCTTGGTTTATATCTTTAGTTTTAATTGAAAGTATCCTTCAGTATACCTTCTCAAAAGGATACCCTTTTGAGAAAAGGGTACGTGGGACATTCTTCTTTTTTGAGTGTGTATGTGTCCTGTTTTTCCTCTTTTGTAGGAGCTTCTCTTTGTACTTAATGATCTGAAATTTCTTATTGCTGTATCTTGCTATGTGTGGATGTAATTTCACCTAATATTCTGGTCACAGAGTGACTTTTTTTTTTTTTTTAAGAGAGGGATAGGGAGAGCAATAGAGAGAGAGAATCTTAAGCAGACACCACAGAATCTGAAGCAGGGTTCAATCTCACAACCTTGAGATCATGACCCGAGCCAAAATCAAGAGTCTGATGCTTAACCTACTGAGCCACCCAGGTTCCCCCAGAGTGGACCCAATCTGAAATTTCAGATCTTTATGTTCTGGGAAATGTTCTTGAATTATGTTGTTAAGGATTCTTCTCTTCTTTATTCTCTCTTATTAGAATGCTACTATTAGATCTCCTGAATTAATTCCCTAATTTTCTTATGTTTAATTTCCAATTTACTGTCCCTTTTCATGCTTGGAATATTCTCTTATCTCTCTAAGGATATCAGTGATTCTTTCTCCCCCCCTCTCTATGAATAGTCTTTGTTTTCTCCAACTTACTTTTTTTACTGGTTATTTATTTTTGTCCCAATCTTCCAAGCTAATGAATGCTCAGATGTCTGGTAATCTAGATAATATTTTAGAAAGTTTGATTATAACTGAGGGATTGGGAAGTCTGAGCATGTGGCTGAGACTCACTGATTCCAGTAGCATGACCAACTACATTGGTTTGCTGGGGACTGCCCCAGTGTTAGCACTGAGAGTCCCATGTGCCAGGAAACTCCTCAGTTCCAGCTGAGGTCACCCTCGTTGGGACCATCTCTATGGGGTGAACTGTCTGGAAATGTTCACTGGGAGTCCAGTGTCATTAGTTCTTTTCTCTCAAGTTGGCAGATTCCCCAGTGAATGCAATTCCCATTTCCTGCATGGAAAGGTCAAAGCCCCGCTTGCGAACATTCTTGGGCTCTGGCTGGGGGAATGCAGCAGGGATTCTCAGCTTCCCAGATGAAAGTATCCTCCAACTCTCATTTCAGCTGCATCTGGTTGTTCCCATTCCCTGTTTACTAAGTTCAGGCCATGCATCGCTTATTTTAAGACTATTTTAAATAGAGTGGTCAGAGAAGACCTTACTGAGAAGAGCCATTGAGCTGAAGAATATAAGGTAACTAGTGAGGAAGAGTTTTTCAGGAAAAGGGAAGAGCAAAAGGGTATGGTTGTAGCATAGTGAGCTAGTGAGTAAAGGGGAGAATGGCCATGCTAATGTCATATGGAAAATATACTGTAGGGGGTCAAGGGCAGAAGCAGGAAGTCCAGTTAGGAGGCTGTTGTACCAACCCAGTCCAGTCATGGCGGTGTCTTAGACCAGGGTGGTGGCCAACTTGTTGCGAGAAGTAGTTAGATTCTAGATATGTTTTTTTGGATTTATTAATGGGTTCATTGTGAGGTCACAAAGAAAGACAAGAAGGGAGATGATCCCAAGGCTCTTGATCTGAACACCTGGAAGAATGGAATTACCATTTACTGAGATGGGGGAGATTATGGGGAAGCAGGTTAGAGAAACATATTGAGTTTGATTTCGCATGTGTTGGAGACACCTATGGAATGTATCCCAGAGTAGGTGGATATGTGAGTCCGGTGTTCAAGAGAGAGGTTGGAGATATAAATGCAGGAGATGGTACTTACAGTTATGAGATTGGGTGAGCTTGCCTAGAGAGTATTGTAGACTGAGAAGTGGATCAAAGATAGAACCTGCAGCACTTCACATTCAGAGGTCAAGGAGATAAGAGGAGGGACCAGCGAGGAAGATAGAGAATCAAGAGAGAGAATTACAAGGAAGTTAACTGAAGCGATGTTTCAAGAGAGTGGTGAGTTGTGTCAAGCGCTACTGAAAGAGCACTGTGATCCAGAGGCCTTTTGACCATCTGGTCCAGAGAGCTGGTGTCACAACTTCCAAGAGCAAACCTGCTTTTTGCTGAGGTTGGAGGAGAGAGAGTCTGCCGGTTGTGCAGAACAGGAGAGGAGATAATGCTTCTTAGATTTAAATAACTGCTTCTTAGACTTGCAAACACTCTGCCTTATCCTAGTGCTCCCTTCCTTCACTTCACTTTTAAACTGATGCCACCAATTTCTGAGCCTTTAAAGAATCCCATGATATCAATTACATTGATTCATACTTTTCCTCCACTGCCCGTTTCGAAGCCAACCTTCTCAGATGTGCTAAGTCATTTACTACTGAATAATTTACTACTTTCAAGCTTTGCAAATAAAATTGCTATTGTCTCCTCCTCCTCCTTTATTGTTTACTCTACTTCTTGTGGATTTAAGCCTCTTAAAGAGATCCTTTTAGGGAAGGAGTAATATTAGATGCATGTGTCCAATCCATCTTCTTTGCCTGGAAGTCATGACCACCATTTTTAATGGTGTGAAGTTATCAACTGTTTGGATATAAATCATTTACTTAACCGTTCCACAATGTTTGGACATTTGGGCTGCTTCCAATGACATATAATACTATGCTATAAATCTTGCATATAACATTGTCCATGATTAGGGTTTTTTGCTCTGGATGGATTCCCAGAAATTCAATAACTGGGTTAAGAGATATTAGCATTTGATACAATAAAAGCAGTATGGTGAATGGTTCAGAGAAATCTCAGGAGTATGAGTCAGAGTGCTTTCATTTGGATCCTTGTTCTGCTGTTTACTAGCTGTGTGACCTTGGGCAAGCTTCTTAAACTCTCTGTGTTTCACTTTCCTCATTTGTCAAATAGGGGTAATAATAGTATTATTACTGAGGAGAATGGGGTATATTAACACATGTCAATTACTTACACAGTGATTAATACACATTAATATAGTCAATAAATATCCTTACTCCCATCATCATTATCACTATCTGACTCTTGATAAGTTGCCAGGTTGCTTTTCAAAAGGGGATCAACTTCAATGCCATCAGCAACATACAAGGATGCCATGTAAACATCTCTTTGCCAATCAAACACAGTCACTTTTTTAAAAAGTCTCTTAAACAACACTTTAATGAATTCTCTAGAGTTTTTGTAATAAAAACATGGACTAGGGGTGCCTGGGTGGCTCAATCAGTTAAGCGTCTGCCTTCAGCTCAGGTCATGATCCCAGGGTCCTGGGATCAAGCCCCACATCAGGCTCCCTGCTCAGCAGGGGAGTCTGCTTTTCCCTCTCCCTCCCTCCCCACTTGTGCTCTCTCACTCTGTCTCTCAAATAAATAAATAAAATATCTTTTTTTTATTTAATTTAATTTAATTATGTTGTTAGTCACCATACAATACATCATTAGTTTTTGATGTAGTGATCCACAATTCATTGTTTTCGTATAACACCCAGTGCTCCATGCAGTACGTGCTGTCCTTAATACCCATCACCAGGCTAACCCATCCCCCCACCCCCTCACCCCTCTAAAACCCTCAGATTGTTTCTCAGAGTCCATAGTCTCTCATGGTTCATCTTTCCCTCCAATTCCCACCCCCCATTTTTCCCTTCCTTCTCCTAATGTCCTCCATGCTATTCCTTATGTTCCACAAATAAGTGAAATCGTATGATAATTGACTTTCTCTGCTTGACTTATTTCACTTAGCATAATCTCCTCCAGTCCCATCCATGTTGATGTAAAAGTTGGGTATTCATCCTTTCTGATGGCTGAGTAATATTCCACTGTATATATAGACCACATCTTCTTTATCCATTTGTCTGTTGAAGGGCATCTTGGCTCTTTCCACAGTTTGGCTATTGTGGACATTGCTGCTATGAACATTGGGTGCATATGGCCCTTCTTTTCACTACATCTGTGTCTTTGGGGTAAATACTCAGTAGTGCAATTGCTGGGTCATAGGGTAGCTCTATTTTTAATTTTTTGAGGCACCTCCCCATTGTTTTCCAAAGTGGCTGTACCAACTTGCATTCCCACCAACAGTGTAAGAGGGCTCCCCTTTCTCTACAAACTCTCCAACATTTGTTGTTTCTTGCCTTATCAATTTTTGCCATTCTAACTGGTGTAAGGTGGTATCTCAATGTGGTTTTGATTTGAATTTCTTTGATGGCTAATGATGATGAACATTTTTTCATGTGTCTGTTAGCCATTTGTGTGTCTTCTTTGGAGAAGTGTCTGTTCATGTCTTCTGCCCATTTTTTGACTTGATTATTTGTTTTTTGGGTGTTGAGTTTGAGAAGTTCTTTATAGATCTTGGGTACCAGCCCTTTGTCTGTAGTGTCCTTTGCAAATATCTTCTCCCATTCTGTGGGTTGCCTCTTTGTTTTGTTGACTGTTTCCTTTGCTGTGCAGAAGCTTTTTATCTTGATGAAGTCCCAAAAGTTCATTTTTGCTTTTGTTTCACTAGCATTTGGAGATGTATCTTGAAAGAATTTGCTGTGGCCGATGTCAAAGAGGTACTGCCGATGTTCTCCTCTAGGATTTTGATGGATTCCTGTCTCACATTGAGGCCTTTCATCCACTTTGAGTTTATCTTTGTGTATGGTGTTAGAGAATGGTCGAGTTTCATTCAAAAGACTCCACCCCCAAATTACTAGAACTCATACAGCAATTCAGTAATATGACAGGATACAAAATCAATGCATAGAAATCAGTTGCTTTCTTATACACTAACAATGCAGCTGTAGAAAGAGAAATTAGAGAAACGATTCCATTTACAATAGCACCAAAAAACATAAGATACCTTGGAATAAACCTAACCAAAGAGGTGAAGGATCTATACTCTAGGAACTACAGAACACTCATGAAAGAAATTGAAGAAGACACAAAAAGATGCAAAAACATTCCACGCTCATGGATCGGAAGAATAAACATTGTTAAAATGTCTATGCTACCCAGAGCAGTCTATACCTTCAATGCCATCCCGATCAAAATCCCAATGACATTTTTCAAGGTGCTGGAACAAACAATCCTAAAATTTGTATGAAACCAGAAAAGACCCCCATCAGCAAGGAAATGTTGAAAAAGAAAAACAAAGCTGGGGACATCACGTTGCCCGATTTCAAGCTATATTACAAAGCAGTGATTACCAAGACAGCATGGTACTGGCACAAAAACAGACATATAGACTAATGGAACAGAATAGAGAGCCCAGATATGGACCCTCAACTCTATGGTCAAATAATCTTCGACAAAGCAGGAAAAAACATGCAATGGAAAAAAGACAGTCTCTTCAATAAATGGTGCTGGGAAAATTGGACAGCTACATGCAGAAAAATAAATAAAATCTTAAAAAAAACATGGACTGTAGGACTACATTGCTAATGTTCCAGGCTATAAAAGGAAGATCGTTGCAAATTATTAGCAAATTCTGATATAAGGGTTTCAAAGTGGGTAAAGTCTTATCATTCATGAATTCAAGTTGAGCAAAATCAGTTATACCTTCTAGAAAGTGAGAAGGGAAAGGAGGAAAGAGAGAAAGAAAAACTATATTTAAGCCTACAGTGATTCTTTCTGACCATTCCACTTAATGAATGTGCATGATTTTGAGATGGAAATTTGGACCCGCTTTTCCTCAGTTGGTCTGAATTTTAATGTGCCTCTTCTAGTGAGAACATTTTGCTCCTATGGATTGTGATTCTAGAGTTTTAGAGTGTTTTTCATACTGTGCACCTCCTAGACCTAAGACAACACTGTTGGCCATTTTGAGAATATATCAGTATTCTTAAGTGATGTTCACAGATAACTTTGAACATGTATGAGACAGCTTAAATATCCAAAAGTTTGTGGGCAAAAATGACCACATCATGTTTGGTCTGCAACTAAAATAAATATTGTCCAATATTTTTTTTTTCTGTTTGAGGATTTTGATTTTACTACTAGCTAGGTGATTTTCACTGATGCTATGCACACTGTTCCTTCTGATCAGGACTCACTTCCCTTCTTTGTTTGCCTGGTAAATTTAGACCCATCCTTCAAGGCAGCTCAAGCCTGAAGCCTTCCTGGGCTCCTGTCCACACATCAGACCACTGTGTGTGGACCTCTAGGATAGCAGTTATAGTTATTGAGTCATAACTATATGACTATCCCCATTAGAGTGTGGGCTTCTCCATGTTAGGGACTGTGTATTATTAATTATTGTAACTCCAGTGCCTAGTAAAATGCCTGGCACTTAGTAGACATTTAACAAATATTGTTGAGTGAGTGGATGAAGAATGGAAAATGAGGTAGAGGAACCATGTATAAAGAGTTATCACCATATTCAAGGAAAGAATATAAGAATGAAAATTGGCCCATAGGAGCATTAATAACTACCAGTTATCAAAGACCTGTATTCCAATAACTTCACATGCATTATACTCTCCCTCAGAAATTCTTCATGTATCACCTTACTTATTTTACAGATAAAGGAAAATTAACCTCAGAGAAGTCAAGTGACCTGTCCGGAGTACCATGACGAGTAAGGCAATAGCAAGGATTTCAACCCAGTTTGTACATTTCCACTATTGTCTCCTGCTTCTCTGATTCAGTCCTGTCAGAAGTAGAAGAGAGATCAGGTAGGATGATTAAAAGCATCCACCAAATATTAGGAGGTTATTGGGACCCTCACTGATTTCAAGGGTACATCCTTATGTGTCCAACTTTATTTCTAGAAATAAAGTTCCTGATCACAAAGTGCATCGTCAGAATGTATCTCTCACTCACAGAAGTGCCACTGAGTGTCCTTCAAGAAACCACTAGGTCCCAAAAAGGAAACCCAAGTTCACTGTGGAGAAGTGGGTCATGACATTGTTCAAGGGACTCAGGCCTAGCCTGGGACTCATTCTCAGGGATAATTAGGAGACATGTCCTTGCATCAAGCTGGATGTGAGACTCTGGAGACAGGCCCCTGAACAGAACTTTCTGGAGGGGAGTAAGGGGTGACGGGGCAAGGAATGTGCATTGGGGGAGGGACATGTGTCATCCTTGAGATGAACTCCCAAGATTGATGACAGCAGGAAAAGCTGATCTCTGAGCTAGTGAGAACTATTTACGTAGCACTGGGACAATGACTAAAGTCCACTTGCTTGCTGGATTAAAATATTATGCTGATGCAGTGCTAAATGGAGGCTTTCTAAGTGTGAGTCATGATGACAAACCACTGTAACAAGATATATTGAAACACTCACCCTCCCATACTCAAAGTCACTGTTGGCTATGATGGTTCCAAAATTTAAAATCTCTGCAGATCCTTTATCTATAACCTTACTAAATCAAATGTAGCAGGGTGATCTTGGCTATACTTATATGGAAGGTGGACCTCAGGAAAAAGAGTGCCTCCCCCAGGACCCCCAACCAGCCATAAGCTGATAGGGATGAAGACCTCCTTTTTAATGAAGGGAGATAGGAGAGGCCAGGGTATGGGCAGGGATGTGGGAGAGAGATGGATAGAAGAGACCACAAAAGAAGAGTCAGTGTCTGGTTCCCAGCCCAGCCCACACCAGGGACCATGTTTAACCCTCTGAAAGGGGGTCTGCAGGCAGAAACCAGGAGACTTAGAGGAAGGAATTTCATGAGGCTTAGGGCCCAAGCAGTTCTGCTTCAGAGTCCAGGTGACAAAGCACAACAGAGTAAGGAAGAGGGGCACCAATGCCACGAAACTCTGTTATCCTGAAGCTCAGCGCAGCCACTGTGAGTGGGGCAGCCTCCAGGGGGAGGGGTGGCAGTGGGAACCACTGGACACTGTGTTCTATTCTCTCCGAGGGCCCGGCAGCTGTGACTGGGTAAAGGGGCCCCATTGCAGGCAGTACACCCTGCTGAGCAGGCTGGGGTGGAAAAGCATGGAGGTACTTGCTCCTGAGCATCTGGCTGGACGTGAAGAAGATACCCATTCAGAATCCCAAAGAAATGGGAAGGCTGTGTTTTGGAGGAGGTGGGGGAGATCAGGGCCTACAGTTACACAGTTAATGTCAATGTGATTCCCTGTGAGCCCACAGGTTGGTGAGATCTGGGAACATGGAAGCGACATCAGTACAGAAAGGAGGGGGTTAAGAATATGTGCAAGCCTTTCAGTGGATGCAGGGACTCTGCTGATAGATGGCTAGGATGAAAATAATAATGAGGCCCTGTATTTCTACAGTGCTATACATTTTAGAATGCACTTGCACTTGTGCATGCTTTCTCTACTTGAGTTCTCCCACAAGTTTACAAGAGGTAGATGGGACCCCCATTTTGCAGATGGGGAAACTGAGGCAAAGAGTAACAGTGTCTAAGTCCACCCAACTTGCACGCACCAGCACTGGGGCTTGGACCTCAGTTTGTACCCTTCCACATCCAGTGCTCTTTCTACTAGATGAAGCCACTGCACCGCACAACTGGAACGGCGGCCTGGAGTTGTGCCACACACAGCCGGTGTGCCTCACCAAGGCAGCCATGCCCCCAGGCTACTTGGTGCCATGAGAATGCAAGAACTGCTGCTTGTGCCCTCAGCACTGCTGGCCCCCTCCACTAGAGGTGGGCGCTGTCTACCGGAACTTGGGCAGAATCTGGCCTGTGCCTGGGATTTCACTGCAAAGTCAACGCAAAAGGAAGACTCTCATAACTAAACAGTTGCAAAATTTTGCCAGTTTATAATCAGAAAACATTGAGAATATTTATGGAAATGGCTGGTGAGGGTACCAGACCAAGGGGTAAAGAACATAACTTTAGATCAGGCTGAATTGATCCATAGGTATCACTTAACAGAGACTCTGGATTCAGTCTACTAGTTTAAGCAGCTGGAAGTGTTCCTAAAGGTGTTTCATTGGTTGACTGAAACTTCACTTTAATGATGGTCTTCATTTATTGAAGTGGAGAAGCCAGAAATTCTTCAATATAATATAGAGTAAGGAAGCCAAAGGCTTGTGAAATAAGCATGTTGGAGGAGATTTGCAGTGTGTGACCAGCTCATAAACACCCTCAATAGTCTTTATAAGTGACTACTTCACTGGTTTTTTTGTGTATACCAAAATCACCTGCAAGGCTTATTAAACCACAGATAGATGGCTGGACCCCATTCCCAGTTTCTGATTCATGTTGATGGGATCCAAGAATTTGCATTTCTAAATAGTAATTACCCAGGTTATGTTGATGCCGCTGGTCCAGGGACACTTTGAGAACCATTGATTTAATTGATCTTGAGTCCTGAGAGCCAGTATAGATAAGCAGACCATAAAGATATTACTTAATTTGTAAACCCCCCAAACTCTAAGAATTATGAACAAAGGCTTTATTTTAGCCACTACAGCAAAGTCACTCTCTCCCACCCTATTCCCAAGTTGAGTCAATGTAAACACTAGAGCCCCTTGAATAGACATAGGCTGGGACTACTTACGGAAGGACCATGTAATCATCTGATACATACTTTATTGTATCTCATCCTGTGGCTTCTCCAAAGGGTCCCTGTGGTCACTTACTAGAAGATGAGTTACCTAGTCTATTCAGGACATTAGACATTGTCTCCGAGCAACACTTATTTCCAGGGACCCAGATGCCACTCTAATGCACAGACAGCATGGAGGCTTCTCAGGGTCATGTGGTAAATGGAGATTTAACCTAAGTTCTACCTCTTAGAAAGTTCAATGAGACCCCATAGTTATTTCCCTAGTTTATTAGTATATCACTGGTATAGATTTACTCAGCAATCTTCAGAATTCCCCCATTGGATCCTTGGCCCATGGAACAACTTTTATTCTAGTTGGAAGTATCAATTTAGAAACCCTGGGTTCTCCACTTGCCTACTAAAACAGTAAATCCAAAGCAATGCTTCATCCTTGGTAAAACTGAAGACATAAATACCATCATTATGGATCTGAAAAGATATAGGGATAGGATTACTCTCACATCCCCGTTTGAGTGCCATTTTGGCCAGTATTAAAAATGGATGGATTTTGGATCATGAGAGTAGTTTGTTGTAAGCTTAATCGGGGAATAATTATAATGGCAACTAGATGTGCTTTTTTTATTAAAGATTTTTATTTACTTATTTGACAGAGACACAGCGAGAGAGGGAACACAAGCAGTGGGAGTGGGAGAGGGAGAAGCAGGCTTCCCGCCAAGCAGGGAGCCTGATGTGGGGCTCAATCCCAGGACCCTGGGATCATGACCTGAGCCGAAGGCAGGCACTTAATGACTGAGCCACCCAGGCACCCCCAGATGTGGTCTTTTTATGAAAGCAAATAATACACAACCCTTGGCATTGGCACACAGCTGTTGATCTTGATCCCGCAACACATCCACACAGAAAATGCCTGAAGTAGTTTGCTTTCACCTAGCAGGGACAGCAGTATACCTTCAGTATGCTGCTCAGGTTTACATCACCTCGCTGTCCGTGGGCCACAAGACAGTACGCAGGGACCTTGATCATCTCATCATCTCACAGAAGAACATGCTCATGAGATAAATACCTTGGGAGCAGAAAGTTGCTGGAACTTGATATGCATTGCTGTGCCTGAGCATGCCAGATAGCAGAAAATAAACACCATGAAAACACTAGGTTTGGTATCTCAGAGAAATTTTTTGAGGGTCTGAGGCACGTTGGGATAACCTTACAAACCAAAGACCTGTTGTAGCATCTTGCAACCCCTACCACCAAGGAAGAAGAAAATGATCAGTGGAAGTGTTTGGATTTTATAGAAAATTTATATACCACTTTTGGGTATTCTGCTTCTACCCAGGTGAAAGGCAAGCAGCTTTGCGTGGACCCCAGAGGAAGAGACTTGTCTCCAGCTGGTCAAGGTTGTAGTGACTGAGCAACAACACTCAAAGCATTTGTGACAGATTGTGATGTCGAATGAAGCTTATAAAAGTCCCAAAGGGATTATCAAGGAGGTGATCCCTAAGGTTTTAGAGGAAGTAAAGGCGCTATTCACCTTCGAATAATATCTCTGGGCTTGCTGGTAGGCCCTGTCAGAGACCAATGGTGGGACGGTGGGAAACCACATAGCTCTTTTGGATTCTACTGCCTTCCATACAGTATCATGTTTATCTTTTAACCATTTTTCCTCTTCTCTCTCTCTTCCCCCCCCATTGTTTTGTATGGGATGAGTTGGTAGTAGTTCCTTTACACTCAAGTCCATAGAATATACAGATATTAAAGAATATCAATACAGATATTTCTTTTCTAGAAATAAAGGAGGAATAAAATAAATAAAGAAGAGGAAAGCCCTCATTCAGAGATCCAGGGCATGAGCTGGGTGCAGTACCTGATGAGATTTGAGGAAAGGAGGGAGAAATAGTATAATTACAGGACGGAAGGTTTCATTTTGCTAGGCAGGAGCATTCAGGGTGAAAGAGACTGTTAATGTGGGACAGTCAAAGTGGCGGACTGTGGTGGGCATTTGTTACTCCTACTCACAGTAGCTCAGACTCCTTAGTGCTTCTCTGTGCAAAGTACAGACCTACTATCCAGTGGCTGAAGGGGAGTGTCTTCACCATACCTGTTCTGAGGCATGACCTGGGGCCTTGCACTTGGCTGGGTACCCACATTTGATTCTATAGCCATTCATGATTCCTAATGTTATCCCATATAATTTTATAAATACCTTTTCTACAATCATTTTCTACTGCATCTGAGAACCCTAACCAATGCTCTCAATAAAATGTCCTTCCAGCCACCATAGTAAAGAAAGAGGATTCCTTAGGTAATGGATAGGAGCATTCCTGTTACATTCCTGTTATATCCCCCATTGTATATTTAATAATTGACATTCTGATTTCAACATTGGTCTCTTGTAAGTTTGGTTAGCATGAGTCCATCCCTGCTGAGCCAGACACACTGGTAAGATTCAGTAACTTTGTGACAGCCAACCATGAGGTTCTGTCTTAGTGGTTACCATGGATCCCCTCTGGTCTCTATCTCTTTCCCCCTCGACTCAGAAATTCTGCAACTATCCACCTCCTAGAGCTCACACCTCTATAGTTTGTTCACACACATTTCCTCATTTATTCCCCTTCAACAGGGCAGGCATGCATTTTTATCTTTAGTCTAGAGATAAAAAAAAAAATTAAAGTTAAGGGAAACATTTAACCAGCTAGAGATTAAAAAAAAGAAAACCCCTAAAGTTAAAAGAAGATATATTCAACCAGCTAGTAAGAACCAGAACTCAGGTCTTTAGACTCCTAGACCAGCCGACTACAGAGTGCTCTGCCCCATTTACCTAATCCAGGGGAGCCACAGAGATAGAGGGGCACCCTTGTAGCAGCTAATGCCACCCATATCCATCAACAAACACCCATGGAGATCATGGGAGAGACTCAAGGGAGTGTAAATCATTTCTAGGTGGCTTGAGCTAGGTTTCTACACCTTGTGCTTTCTGCTTATTTTGTTTTGTTTGTATATGTGTTATTTTGAGCTCCTAAGTTGTCTTGCTGTGGGGTCCGGTGTCTTTACCTCTCATTCTCATGTAACTTCACAACCGACAGGCAGATTCACAGAAATGTGAATGTGGTGTTCACCAGACTGTCGTGCACACAGAGCCCGTGTGTGATGTGGGAGATTTCACTCTTTCCAGAAGGTGGAACAGGGAGCACAGAGGCAAGCTGGTCCAAAGGGGTTCTGTGTCGGCTAGTGAGAGACTTTTTCATCTCTTCACAGATGACTTAATGCCAAGTAGACATTAGCAAGTTATACAGATCACCACAGGAACAAAATTCTTATGAAGATAAATTTTTCACGGAAAGGACCCTTTTCTGAGACTGCAGAAAAGGGGTCTAAACCTTCTAGACTGTTCAGTTTCATGCTGTGCATATCCACAGTTTCATCTCTTTTAAGTTTGCTTTCAACTCCTACCATATGACTTTGTTCTAGGGCCCACCTCAGTCTTCTAAACTGAATTTAATTAATTTACATTGCCATGTCATCTGAGGTTCACCAACAGACCCTACTGTTTATGTTACTCCTTTGGATACTTAGAAACCTCAAATATTTCTTTTCTTATTTTGCTCTTTGCATAGCAAGTGAGAATCTAGGCTTTTTATGTTGTTGTTACCCCAAAACCAAAATAATTAGGTTTCCATGGTACATGAACTATTATTCATTCCCTAAAGAGGACAAATCAAGGTATTTTGGCGGCTTTTCACCCTTACTGCTCCCTCTCCATGGTGGTGCTATTCATTCATTCATTCATTCATTCACATATTCATTTAATTGGCATATATTAATCTTCTGTTAAAGACTCGGTGCTTTATATAAATACCATTAAATGTGTTTTCAAACTAAACATGACCCCTTCTCTTTTTTTTAAAGATTTATTTATTTATTTATTTATTTGAGAGAGAGAGCATGAGAGGGAGGGGCAGAGGGAGAGAGAATCTCAAACAGACTCCATGCTAAGTGTGGAGGCTGACACGGAGCTTGATCTCACAACACTGAGATCATGACCTGAGCCAAAATCAAGAGTTGGACACTTAACTGACTGAGCCACCCAGGCACCCCAACATGACCCCTTCTAATTAGGAGCTTACCACCTAGTTGGGTTGTGGAACAACCCATATGATTATAGAATATAATGTAATTATATAAACACGTCCATATGTGTTCTGAGAAATATAAATTGTGCATGCCTTTACATAATATAAAGAGTACATCTTTTTAATTTTTAAGAAAGATGCAGAATTTCCTCACTTGACTGAATTCTTGAAGATCTAGAACAGGCTCAGTTGTTTGAACTACTTACTAACTGCTAACAACAGTTGTTAACATGCATTAGCCACAAGTTGTTATCATGTGTTAGCCACAAGTTCTCTGTTAAAAGGCCTGGGGGGCCCAGGACTTTCTAACTCAGCTTGTGGTCCCCCCACATTCTTGCTAACTGCCCTGACTCTCTTCCTTTCAACCAGCACTAGGAAAGCGAACTCCCAATCATTTGGCAGAAGGTGACAGAAGGAGAGCTCACCGTAGAACCTCATCTGCATTGAATGCAGCAAAACCACATGGTTGTTTTTTTTCCAATCCAAGGGGAGTAACTTTCTTCCTTCTAAAGAGGAAAGGACTAGGGGTGCCTGGGTGTTAGCATCTGCCTTTGGCTCAGGTCATGATCCCAGGGTCCTGGGATCGAGCCCCACGTCAGACTCCCTGCTCAGCAGGGAGCCTGCTTCTCCCTCTCCTCCCCACTCATGCTCTCTGTTACTATTTCTGTCTCTCTCTCTCTCTCTCTCAAATAAATAAATAAAATCTTTAAAAAAATAAAAAGGAAAAGACTCATCTTTGTAGGGGAATCCATTAAGACTCTTCTTTGGTATCTTCTGGATGAATTTCTTTTCTATTTGTACATTAAATACTAGCGCTTCTCTTTAACACAGAAGTTTCAGCCTGCAGTTTAGATAAATTTGCTCCTGATACACACTAATACTTTGAGCTCTCTGAAACTGACATGGGTAGAAATGGAAAGATTATATATTCATGTTTGAAGATTTTAACTACAAGCTTTAGATTAAAAAAAAATTGCAAGTTTAAACAGAGCCTCCAAGGAGCCTAATATATTCCCCTCCAATATTATGGGTAATAAATTACTTTTATTTCTGACCTCATCAACCCATCTTTTTCCTCTCCTCAAAGTTCAAGTTAAACCATGGGGTATGTAAATGGGCTGTGGTTTACCACTTGAGCCTGTGTTTTTTTCCTCGGGTTGACTCATCTAGCAAGACTAAATTGTTTCAGATCTGGGGTCTGTTTTTTCATACAAGAAAATCTGTTCATTTTTATGTCTCCCTAAAAATGCTGATCAAATTCAGATAGGGCCCTCCACTGTAAGGCTTTTCTTGCAAATAACCTCAGCTGTTAGAGGCTGGTATATTCTATCTAGCACATGCCACAGTTCCAATAAAGTTGAAGTCTGTCTGTGTCTGTCTGTCTATCATCTATATACTTTTGTTTGTCCATCCATCTTTCCATCCTCTACTCAAATAAGTTTTGATCGTTCACCAAGGCTTGCCAAGCATAGTGTTGGGCACAAAGCTTTATAGATGAGTAACACGGAAACAGAGGTAATAGTGTAATCAAAGAGATGGACAGGTAAACACACTAATTACAATACAGAGGACGCATGTGTTTTTAAGCATTTTTACCCTTACATTTATAGTACCAAGAATGGTGCCTAGCCCAGACAAGGCACTCCAATCCTCGTTGACCAAATTGGATGAATAAATCACAGAGGCTAGCTAGTGCAGTTGGAGCAGAGTGAGTGAGAAGGCAAGCCATGGATGAGGGTGGAGAGCATTCAGGGTGGGGTCTGGGCAGTGTGAGGCCCTGTAAGGACTTTGCTTTTGCTCTGAGAAAGACAGGAAGCCATAGAAGACTTTGGGCAGAGAAGGTGCACCTGGGTGACTCAGTTGGTTGAGCATCCACTCTTAGTTTGTGCTCAGGCCATCATCTCATGGGTCATGGGACTGAGCCCTGCACTGAGCCCAACTGGAGTCCAGAGCGAGGAGCCTGCTTGGGATTCTTTCCCTCTGCCCCTCCCCCAACTCATACTCTCTCTCTCTCTCTCTCTCAAATAAATAAATAAATCTTAAAAAAGAAGAAGAAGAAGACTTTGGGCAGAGGAGTGTCATGATCTGACTTAAATTTGAGAAGGATCTCTCTGGCTGCTACCAGGAGAACAGACTGCGGGGGCCACAGGCAAAAACAGCGAGAATTACTGCAATAATCCAGAGGAGAGATGATGAGGCTTAAACCAGAGGAGGAGGCAGTCAGCAGTGGTCAAATCTGGATGTATTTTGAAAGTAAGGCTGACGAGATTTGCTGATGGGTCTGTGTAGGCTGGGAAAGGAAGAGAGGAAAGAGTCAAGAATGACTCTGAGCTGTTTGGCCTGAGAAGCCAGAAGGATGATGTCCTCCAGCCCCAATATCTACCAACTAACTCCTTACTTTCTTACTTTCTTGAGGTTTCTGTTTAAGTATTCCTTTATCAGAGAGGCTTTCCCTGATCATGTGTAGCAATGATTAGGGCTATTCTCATATATTTGGTTCTCTCTCCTCTCAGGAAGATGGTAGGATTGCTCTTTCATGTCCTTTTTAACTGAGGTGTGACTATGTGACTCATTTTGGCCAATGAAATGTGAGGAGATAGAACTTTTGCCATTTTTCACATGAAACCCTTAAAGATTGGTGTATGCTTTTTCTCATTTTCCTCAGCCTCTGCCAGGGCAATTAGAAATGCTTACTTGGGCCTATCCTCAGAGTGAGGAACGTGAAGCTAAGCCCCAGCTGACCTTCAGTGGTCACGTGGCATGAGCTAGAAGCAAATCTTATAAACCAATCAAATTGCAGGAGGTTGTTTGTTATTGCAACATAACGTGTCCTGTCCTGACTCATACATCATCCGAAATAAAATGGCACCCTCAACCTGTTCCCCAGGTCCCCATCCCCCTTACTTTTACTACCTCCTAACATAGTATATATCGATTTCTTTCTTTTGTCCATAATTCTCCCCTACCTGTCATTTGATTGAATACTCCATGAAGACAGACCTGCTCTGATGTGCTCACTGCTATGTCCAGCACTTAGACAGTGTCTGGTTTATAGCTGGTGCTAAGGAAACACTTGTTCTGTGAATGAATAAAATCTGGGAATATCAGGGAGCACTTTACAAAACAGAGAGCACTGAAGCTATATCTCAAAGGATTCACAGGAGTGTGCCAAGGGGAGGAAATGGCCCATGGAAAGACCTGGCATGTCCAGGGGACTCTAAGAAGTTCACTATCATTAGAATGTAGGACAAGCAAAGACAGCTGTGCAAGGAATTAGAATTGGGGGAGATGGAGTGATGGAAGGTGAGAGTGGAGAGACAGGTTGGATCTAGTTTATGAAGGACCTTCTATGCCCTAATAATACTAATACACTTGGACTTTATTTTTTGAGTAATGAAGAGCCAATGGAGTATTTAAATCAGGGAGCTACAAGATCAGTTTTGATTGTGCTTGAACAAGTTACTTTCAGGGAGCAATCTCTGCTCAACCGACCTTCTCATTTCTTTTTGACCACATTCGTCCATTTCTCCCCCCAACAAGTGTTTTCTACTTGCTATGAGCAACGTACTGTGTAAGGTGCATGAGGAACAAACAGCAGCAAAAGACACTCCTTGCCTTAAAATGAGCTTCCTTAACGTGGCATTCAAAATTAACAAACACAAACCATGTGAGCAAATCCTGCACTGGGGTCTGTGGCTTCTGTGACCTTTTCTTTCCAACAGCATATCCACGCCTGTCCCACATATCAACCTTAAATTCTCTAAAGTTCCTTCACCATTTCACACCATCATTGTCACTGTCACTGTTATTGTCACCATCATGTCATCATCCCAAAACAGCAAGGGGTAACATTTGCACAACACTTCATAGTTTACAGATCACTTTGGTATACATTATCTCATTCAATCCCTACAGGATCTCTATGAAGTATTACTATCTCCACCTTATAGATGAAAAAGCAAAACCCAACAAAACAGTGGGTTCTGAGAACTATAACTTGCCCAAAGTCACTTAATCAGAAAGGCCCTGGAATCCAGGTCACATGGAATAGGGAGAAGTAAGAAGTGGTCCAGAAGTGGTTTCTAATTTGTAGTTTCCCAACTCATTTGTTTCTCTCTCTGGACAGTAATACTTTCCTGAGCATCTGTGATGTTTCCGACACTGACTTGGGGCTGCAGTTCATAGTGGTGAAGGAAACACACGGTCTCTGCTCTCTTTCAACTTAGTAGAGCTTACAGTCTAGCTCACGCCACGATCCATCACTGCTGATGGATCGGTGAGGGAGGGAGGCCTTCCTTTACTAGTCCGTGGCCAGAACGGGCACCTCACCATGGTTTCTGCACCCCGCAGCGGCCTCCTCTTTAGTTGCTGTGCTGTTTCATTCTGGATGAGCACAAACAAGTTGGGTTCTGATGTCGCTGCCCTTGTCCTGCCTCATGGCTACTAGACAGCAGCCCTGTCTTGCTGACAGGGGACATTAAGCTGCCTGACCCTCAGATACCCTAAATGTTCTAGGCAAGAGGCAGAAGCTTCTCAGAAAGTCTGTGTCCCATGTCCCTTTCCTCCCCTCCCTTCTCTGTTGCCTGAGCACTGGAGTCTTGGCAACCTCTAGGGCTAATCTGCAGCCAGCCAAGGGACAGAGCTCAGTCAGGGACTAGAAGCACCACACCCTTGTCATTCTGCAGGAAGAGCCCCACCTGAATGCATTTTGCAGTTGTTTTTTTTTTTTTTCCTTACAAATGTCAGCAAGCCTAGTTCGCTGAGCTAACCCCCAGGGTTCCTATTTATAACCCTGCTATATCTTGCTCCTTCTCCCGTCCTCCTGCTCTTTTATCCAGGGCTGGGTTGCCCAGATGGCCCTACATCCAATAGGTGCCCAATACACAGTCTTTATCACTGACTTTCCCTGATCCCCTTGGGGATGTCTGCAGGTAATGGTAGCCTGCAGGAGGCTTACTCCCCTGCTATTAAGATACCACCTAAACCCCAAACAGGAATAAACAGGTTCTAACCACGGACTGGACCTTGGATCAGAAAGGTTGAATCAACAATGGCCGACCAGGCCTGAATTAGCAGACTGCAGTACATCTGGACTAGTGACCTTAAATGACAACAACAAAAGGGACCTGTGGGTGTCCTTGGTTGGGGGAGCAGGGGGTTCGCCTTGTCCTCACAACTCATGCTCTCTCATTTTCTATTTGATCTGTTTACTGACTTTCAGGTGGCCTCAAGCTGGGAACTGGGAACTCAGCTGGACAGCTCCTGGCAGGGAAGGTGACAGAGGTTTTTGTGGGGTTCAGAGTGTGCCTTTGTCTTGTTCTGCCCCCAGTGTTCCCTCCCTCCAGCTACCCATCGCCTTTGCCAGTGGGGTTAACCTTGAACACCTGAAAATTCTACCTCCCTAAATCTGCGCCCAATAGAAACAAAATGATTCCAGACATAGAGAGCAAGGTGGAAAAAAACAAACTGAGGGTTGCTGGAGTGGTGGGGGGTGGGAGGGATGGGGTGGCTGAGTGATGGACATTGGGGAGGGTATGTGCTATGGTGAGCGCTGTGAATTGTGTAAGACTGTTGAATCACAGACCTGTACCTCTGAAACAAATAATACGTTATATATTAAAAAAAAAAAGAAGAAGAAGAAGAAGAAGATAGCAGGAGGGGAAGAATGAAGGGGGGAAATCAGAGGGGGAGACGAACCATGAGAGACGATGGACTCTGAGAAACAAACTGAGGGTTCTAGAGAAGAAGGGGGTGGGGGGATGGGTTAGCCTGGTGATGGGTATTAAAGAGGGCATGTTCTGCATGGAGCACTGGGTGTTATACGCAAACAATGAATCATGGAACACTACATCAAAAACTAAAGATTTAATGTATGGTGATTAACATAACAAAAAAAAAAAGAAGAAGAAGCAAGGCGAAGTAGCTTCTTGTCTGGAGAAGGAGCATAGTGAAGAGATGAAACTCCCCATGACAGGCAGCAGGAGTGGTGGAAGATGGGGATGATGAGAAAGGGAAGTTGCATGGGTTTCTTTTTTTAAAAAATGCAAATTACTGTATTTCTGATGATAAAAGTGAAACAAACTCATTGTCGAGAATTTGAAAAATGCGAAAAGGAGCTACAAAGGAAATACCCATAATAATTGTAGGTAACTTGGAATGTTGCTTTTGACTTTCTTCTCAGTCTGTAACGACATAAATAAAACTCCCCTCCTGTTTTGGAATATTTAAAATATTTTTGACTTTACAATGATAATTAACTTGGTGATGAGCATCTTTGGCCTCAAATCCTTCTCTAACTTATTTCATACCGGTGCCTTTCTTCATGACAGAATGAAAGAATCTCAAGAGGAGGTAAGAGTGGCTGTCTTTCAGCAGGTGGGGCAGAGGAGGGGCACCCTGGGAGGATGACAGAAATGTTGAGGTTCATAGAGGTCACAATCTTTTGTGCAGCTTCTTTCCCTTGTGTGCTTACCGTGCTATTGCATTTTCAGACTGTAGTTGGCCTCGTGGAGTAAGAAATCATATAAAAATCCATGTGATTCACACTCCTATCCTCTTCAATGTAGCTTGATTTTATTTGGCAATTTGGCCACAGCATTCATTGCCCAGGATATTCTTGTGTGTACTGACAAGCTGGACATGCAGCCCGTCACTTTCCTATCATAGCATGGGGAGGCCTGAAACTAATATCGACATTTGCCAAGCTTCCTTGTAGTGAGGCTTCAGGATGTGGTTTAGAGGCTCCCAATCAGATGTGCTCATGGGCTTTAGAACTGGACCAGGAGGAAGAGGGGGAGCAAGGGAGGAAGCAGGCATCTATGTGGCATTACCAATAAAGCTCAAGTTCCATCTGCCCACCTCCCCAGTCCTGGTCCCTTCCCCACCCCAGCCCCGAAGGAAACCACTCTTGTCAGATTGGTGTGTATGTTTCCATTACCTTTTCCCTTCATTTTCCGAATATACCTATAAACATATATTCTACTTTTGTTTTGTTTCTCCAACTTTTTTATGGTGGTAAAATACATATAACATAAAATTTACCACCTTAACCATTGAAGTGTACAGCTCAGTGGTATTAGGTATGTTCATCATGTTGTGCAGTAGTCAGCACCATCCAAACATACAACTCTTTTCATCTTCCCCAAATGAAACTCCATACCTATTAAACATTAACTCCCCATTCCCCACTCCCCACAGCCCCTGGCCACCACCATTCTACTTCCTGCCTCTACGAATTTGACTACTCTAAGTACCTCACGTAAGTGGAATCGTTCAGTATTTTCCTTTTCGTGACTGGCTTATTTCATGCAGCACAATGTCCTCAAGGTTCATCCATGTGGTAGCACACATCAGAACTTCCTTCCCTTTAAAGCTGAATAATATTCCATCATATTCATTGACCACATTTTGCTTATCCATTCATCCACCATTGGACACTTGGGTTGCTTCCATGTTTTAGTGACTGTGAATAACGTTGCTCTGAACATGGGTGTACAAATATCTCTTCAAGACCCTGCTTGCAGAGTATTATGAGCCTGTAATATTTAGCACAGTCTCTAACACATAAGTGATGATGACCAATGGTTCTTACTACTGCTATGCTTCCCTAAGCTCATCTATAGATGGTGTTATTTTATTACAGTCCTTGTGGGATTGAGATCACTTGTTATTACTGCAGAATGGGTTTGCTTTTGAGAGGTGCTAACACACTGTGCTGTATTTCTAAACCCACCCTTTGAAAGAAACCCACCATGTTGTGAACTCCTATCTCATGAAACCACTTGATGCTTTGAATGTAATATACCAAATATGGATATGAGTCACACTCACATTTTTCCCGAAAGAACTACTTCCTCGTGCACTTGAGGATACCTACTTTTCAAAGGTTTTGCATATGAGAGGCTAAAATTAATATCTTTAGAATGATAATTTTCAAATGAGGTAAATTGTGCTCATTAGCATGTTTTATTTAAGGAAAAGGAATACACGGTTCCATTTTAAAAGGGGCTTCAAGGTAACTCAGGCTCTCATGGAGTGGAGAGAGAATGTGACAGAGTCAGGGAGCCCCAGGGTTGACTTCCATCCTCATCCCTTATTAGCAGTGAAAGATCCTTAATATTTCTGAACCTCAATATTCTTATATTTGTATTTATCTAATAAGGTTGTTAAGATGATTGATGAGATAATGTTAAGTGCTGGCTACCTAGGACATCCTTAAATAATGTTTAAACCCATCTACCCTTCTAGCATCATTTGCACAGCCTTCTGAATTCACCACCTATGTACTGAGTATCAGTTATGTGTCAGCAAACACTTTTACAGGCTGTGGGGTAAAGGGATGCATCAGAGAGATAGTCCCACCTTCAGAGGGTTCTTAAACTAGTGAGAAAGGCAGGCCATGGCTAAGTGAACTCGAGAGAATAAGTACAATAATAACATTATGTCCAGGGTCCCCATATCTTAGGATAGGAAATAAGAGAGAGACCTTCACAGAGCTGTTGCTTGAGTTGGGTCTTCAAAGATGAGAAGGAGCTCACTAGGCAGCCAAAAAGACCGGTACAAAAGCAAGGACAACGAGCATGGAGTGCTCTAAAACTGATGAGCCTTTCTCTTCATTCTCTAGAATGCCCCGCCCAGAAGTCTCACAGTCTCTCCTTTGGCTGGCATCCATGTCAAATCTCTGGGCATTGCAATCAATAGAGAAACCAAGAATTCTTAATGACTATTGCATAAATGAGCCTAGGCCTATAAGTCTACCTGGAAAATGCTTAGCTCCTACTCCTCTGTTACCTTTTCATGGAGAGAACTAAGTAGATCACAGTGGTGGTATCTGACTATAAATAGGTCCTGCCTGTCACCATTGATCAGAAGAGATTTTTCTTTCTGGAATCAGATCCTTTGACCTCATTCCTGATAGCCATGCTCAGGTGCTAGGTGGGTGGATGCTGCTAATAACAACAAATGGCCAGTGATTTTCTGGCAAATACAGGAGTAAGTCACCTTGTGGGCAGAAAAGTCTGTTCCTCCATGTCCATTTAATAAAGAAAATTCTAGGGCATGAACCAGTTTGTTATTAAGAGGGGCCATTCCCAGATATAGTTCTTGGGTCTCTATACTCTTTTATAAACCACAGGCATCTGCCGGCTTCTGCAGCTGAGCAAAGAATGTTTATATCCAGGCAGAGGGCCAGAAGCATGCTAGAAAATGAGCAGGCTGAAACCAATAAGAAGAAATACCGGAAGAAAAAATGCACAGTCAACTTTTGCTGTGTATTTTGAGAGAAATTCCAGTCCAGTTGTAGCTGAGAGATGATTCATCCTGTCTGCAGAAGCACCAAGAGGAATGAACAAAAAAACAAGATTCTGTTTTACATAATTCTCATTTTCATGCAAAGAGCTATTCAAACAGCTCATGAAATTAGCCGGCAATTTAACTACCTCACTATTTAGAGTGTCAGGCAAAGTGCATGAGATTTTTCCAGATAAGGATGATGACAGCTGGTAGGTAAGAAAACTGTCATAGATCTTGCCCTTCTGTTTAGAACATCAGGGAAGTGTCAAAGCCCCTGAGAGAGACTGGGGCAAGTAATGTATATGGGTCTTTAGGCTGCAACAGAGACCCACTCAAATGACCTCAGAAACGGGGACCCAGGGAGTTATCAGTGATTTTCAAACTTGACTACACATTCACGTCATCTGAGGAGTTTTTAAAAAATATAGAGATTCTCCAGAAATTCTCGTTTATTCAGTCTGGGGTGCGACTTGGGGAATCGGGATTTTTCCAGCTCCCCAGGCGATTCTAATGCACAGCAGAGTATGCGAACCACGATATGAAACAACTGGAAGTGCGACAGAAGGGTGCCAGGCAGCCGGACAATCAGGGCTTCCTCACGACACAGCTTCCTGGAGCACCAGTCGTTAGGCGGGCTGTGTGAATGGTGCCCCCTAGAGCGCAGCTCCA
The DNA here is from genome assembly GCF_964656455.1 of Halichoerus grypus. Taxonomy (NCBI): domain Eukaryota; kingdom Metazoa; phylum Chordata; class Mammalia; order Carnivora; family Phocidae; genus Halichoerus; species Halichoerus grypus. The sequence goes on along the minus strand of NC_135715.1, from coordinate 58,017,045 downwards.
GCTGTGCAACACTGTGGAGCATTGACAACTGATACTCCCCATTCCTTTCATCGGGGGGCCAACAGACTGTTACTCAAGCCTTGAACGCTGCCTCATGCCCTTTCATTACAGCTATGTTCCTAATCACCCAAGTCTCTTGATTTCTCAATTTCAAATTCCTGAGAGAGAAATTTAACATATCCAGCTCTCTTTTTTTTTTTTTTTTTGAGGCAGATGACAAAAGTCACCTGCTTCTGACCAGTCTATGGATGAGGTACCCTTGAGCCAGGTGGCCACCTCAGTCCATCATGGGTGTGGAAATACGTGGTGCTGGCCATTAAAGGACTAGACCTCTGGGCACAGGCACCTTTCCTTAGGAAGTGTGAGTAGGAAGATAATAACTGCTATCTTTTTTTTTTTTTTAATAACTGGTATCTTAAACACAATGAGTTTAGCAGAAGCTGACATATTTCATTAGCAAGGCTTGAACCTTGGGTGACCATAGAATTAACTGACCAAATGAGACATTTCTGAGCGTGAAAGGGTGCTATTAATAATAACATTGGGGCAGAAGGTGTAATCTAGGATGGTTTACACATATGGCCATCCTCGTTTAGCTTAAATTGTGATATAAGAGGAGAATAAGAGGACCTAGGTAAAATTTCAGGATACAGATCTGGAAGATAACCATGTGTTATAGGCACATACGGAAGCACCAGAGTGAAGAAGGGGTTGTAACCTCTCCTACATAGGGTGGAAATTCATAGAGACGCGGGTCCCCTCATTCTGGCAGTTCTAGATATACAAATTGCCTGCCTAAGACAGGTGTATTAATTTCCTAAGGGTACCATAATAAATCACCACAAACTTGATGGCTTAAAACAATAGAAGTGAATTCTGTCACAGTTATGGAGTCTAGAAGTCCAAAATTACAGTGTCCCTAGGCTCTAGTGTTGAAAACTATAAAGGAGAATCCTTCCTTGCCTCTTGCAGCTTCTGCTGACTCCAGGCATTCCTTGGCTATGGATGCATAACTCCAACATTTGTCTGTGCCTTCACATGGCCTTCTTTTCTGTCCATGTCTTCTCCTCTTCTGTCTCTTATAAGGACAGTTGTCCCTGGATTTGGGGCCCACCCAGTTAATTCAGTATATCTTATTTTGAGGTCCCTAACCTAATTGCATCTGCAAAGTCCCTTTTTCCAAATAAGGTCACATTTACAGGTTCCAGGTAGACATATCTTTTGGGGAGCCATCATTCAACCCACTACAGTAGGTAAGGAAATTAGAGTCAGCTTCATTTAGAACAGCATGGTTTGAAGAAGAGCAGGTGTTCAAGTATTCATTTCCAGGTACTGTATGTTAGACTCTATGTTGCAAGTAGCAGAAAACCCATCTAAAACTGGCCTAAACAGTAAAGCAAATTAATGGGTTCATGAAAAGTCAAGATATAGGGCTACCTTCAGGTGAGGCTTGTACCAGTAGCTCACTCATGTTTCATTCCAAGCCTCCACTTTGCCCTTCATAGTTGTTTCCTCATAAAGCTGACTTCACTTGTGGTCCTACAAGGCAGCATGTAGCTCCTGGAGCTGCAAATATTCTTGCTCAGGATCTTCAGGGAAGGAAAGTCCACTTTTCAATGATGCAAAATGAAGGCCTGGAATTAAACCTTTTTTGGTTCTCATTTGCCTGACTTGGCTTAAGGCAATGGGATACTCTGATTGGTTTAAGTCAGTTGAGACTGACTTTAGAGTTGAGATGGAGTCAATCCAACCCAAACCACATGGCTGAGACTTAAGATAAAAAGAAAAGAAAATGATGAGGATGCTGGAGACACAAGCAGCACCACAGAACCACCACAGGTATCATCAAATAATGAAAATGAGAAATTAATAACTAGCAGTAATATTTCCTGAGTATTCACCACTCACCATGCACTACACGTCAATTATATTTTATGTTCACAACAGCTATAAGAGGTACTGTAATTATCCCCATTTTACAGATTAGGAAACAGAGGCATGAGATGTTTAAATAACTTACTCAAAGTCACACAGGTAGTAAGTAAGTATATTATTCTGAAGGCAGTGAGGACTGTCATGATCAAATTTATTTTAGAAATATCATTCTGGCAGTAGCGTGGAGAAAGGATTAGAAGAATAAGAGTGGCTACAGGGAGGTCAGTCGTCAAGATAAGTGGCAATGAGGACCTGAACCAGGGCATGGGCAGCAGGGAAGGCAAGTAGTAACTGGTGTGAGAAATATCAAGGAAGTTGAATAGTGGACTTGGTAACTGTGTGTGGAGGGACAATATAGGAATCAATGATGAGCCCCACATCTCCAATTTGAATGACTCAATGGATTCATTGCTATTAACTGAAATTGTAATAATAGCTTACATTTATAGAAGTGCTTACTTTGTACCAAGCACTTCCAGGGACTTGCTCATTTAATCTTCACAATGTCCTTATAATGCTACAAGACAAACGACCACAAAATCTCAGTAGCACTCACCAATAAGCCTTTATTTAGCCAATATGTATCTGTGAGTGGGGAATGGAGGTGAGCTCAGGCACAACTGAGGAAGTCTGACTCTGTCACACATGTCTCTTATCCTCATCTTGCAACCAGCAGGTGAAAGAGAACTTCCTAAGCAGATAACAACATTTATTGCCAAGATGTATTTAATCTAAGGTAGTGCGATATTGATTTATGGATAGAAAAATAAACCAATGGAATTTTTTTCCAAAAAAGAGTTGGAGAAGGAATGAAGAAATGGAAACTTTGTCATTGTTACTGGCCGCATAAACCAATACAACCATTTTAAAGAACAATTTGGCAATATCTAGTAAAGTTACAGATGTCCATAACCTATGACCCACCGATTCCACTCTTGAGTAGAAAGAGCAGAATGCCAATATACAGAAACCTGATACATGAGGTGGCATTATGGATCAGTGGGGAAAGGATGGATTCTTCAATAAATGGCACTAATACATTACACATAGAAAGTTGGAGTTAGTTCTGCATCATACACTAAAATAGAAATAGATTTCAAGTGGATAAAATATCTAAAATTATCTTTATGAGAATGTCTTATGACATTGAGATAGAGAATGACTTATTACAAAGTCACAAATCATTAAAGGAAAGATAGATACATTTAAATGTTAAAATTAAAAACCTCTGACAACATAGGCCAGCCTCATAGCTAACATTGCCTTTAACTGACAGTCATTGAGTATCCAGAATATATCTAGAACTTTTATAAATCTTTAAAAAATGGTAAACAACATAGTACTTAAGCAGGTAAAGTATATTAAGAAGCAAATGAAAAAAGAAGATGTTTAAATTGCCAATATGCATATGAAAAATTCCTCAATTTCACTAGGAATCAAGGAAAAACAAATTAAAATCACAATGAGATACTGTTTCACCCCCATCAATCTGGTAAAAAATAAAAACTCTGACATTATCAAGAGTTGGCAAGGATAAAAAATGTCAATATCATGAAATAAAAAAAAAAGGTTGGAAAATTTTTCTAAATTAAAGAGGACTAAAAAAGACTGAAGATACATGACAATTAAATGCAATATTCAATCCTTGATTAGAGTTTGGACTGGGGGAAAAATTTTAAAGAGTATTATTACATCAGTGGGAAATTGGAATCAGGACTATATAATAGAACTGTATCAATGTTTGATTTCTTAACTGTAATAATTACATTATGTTACATAAGAGAATGTCCTCATTCTACTATATATTTATTCAATATACATATACATGTTGAAATATGGAAAACAAAAGGCAGAGAAATTTTGAAGTGAGAGAAAGGGAAAGCAAATGTAGCAAAATGTTAGTAACTGTTGAGTTGAGATAAGGTATATACATGTGTTCATTGTATCATCTTGGCAACTTTTCTGTAAATTTGAAATTTTTCCCATAAAGAGGAGGCAAGGACATGAAAAAATGGAAACTTTGTCATTGTTATTGGCCATGTAAATTGATACAACCACTTTTAGAGAACAATTTGACAATATCTAGTAGAGTTAAAGATATCTCATCCTATGACCCATCAATTCTACTCTTGAGATATTTTCTCAAATTGCACAAATAGGGGCACCTGGGTGGCTCAGTCGTTAAGCGTCTGCCTTCGGCTCAGGTCATGATCCCGGGGTCCTGGGATCGAGCCTCGCATCGGCCTCCCTGCTCCACGGGGAGCCTGCTTCTCCCTCTCCCACTCCCCCTGCTTGTGTTCCTCTCTCACTGTCTCTTTCTGTCAAATGAATAAACAAAATCTTTAAAAAAAAAAATTGCACAAATAGATGTGTGTAAGACAGTTCATTGTGGTATTGTTTTTACAGAAAAAAAAAATGCAGAATAATTAAATGTCCACCAACCACAGAATAAAGGAAACATCAATTCCTACAATTCAGTATTTAGAAACGTGAACGAACTCATCCTATGTGTATCGATATTTTAAAAAACTCAAAAATAATGCTGAGTGAAGAAAACAATTTACAGAAGGATCAGTGCAGTAGTATATCATTTTCACACTGTTAAAATAGTTCAAAACAATATTTTATTTATTTATTTATGGATCCATACATATTCTTATTTATGGATCTTATTTATGGATCCACACATACGCAGTCAATGTTAAAAATATTAGGGATGGATGATAAATACTGAAATTCAAGACAGTAGAGAGAGAGAGAAAGAGAGAGAGGAAATGTGATTGTGGATGCCCTCCCTCCCTCCCTAAATGGGGATCTTCCACTGTATCTGTAATTCTTAAAAAAATAATTTGGGGACAATATAGCAAAACGTTAACACATCACAAATCTGGGTGGTAGAGAACAGATGTTTGTTATATTACTCTTTCTTCTTTACTGTAAGCATAAAATATTCACAATATATTTTTGAAATCTTTGGCAAGACAGGACTGGAAAATATGTATTTTATTTTGCTTCTATAGGGGGGCATGCTAGAAACTTGCTCTAAATTCAGGAGATGGAGCTCTCAGGAGAGGCTAATTTCAGAAGGTATTTCTTTCAAGGCAACAAGATTGCTGGGGTGGTTTTGTGCCCATGGAGAGCGCTGAATTGACACTATGAGCAATGAGTTGAAACTAAAATGCTACATCTCTGTAGTTTAAAAATGTGTGCATGTGTATCTGCAAGAGAAAGAACAGTGGGTGTGAGCTACAGCCCTGCAGAACCACATGGTTAAAGAAAGACAAATGGCCTGAAAGTTAATTGTGAATAAAACAGACCTGCTTACAGCTGGATTTTCCTCAGGAAGAACCCCTAGCTATTACTGAGAATCAGAGGGAGCATCAAGATGGGGGCCGGAGGGACTACACCCCAACACCTTGCTACAAACAGGGATCTCCAGTCAAGCACCCACAGGCTCTTGAGGAAGCCCTGTGGGTGACGTACCAGATTTCCCTTTAAAAACCTTAGCAAGACCTAAATGTGAGACAGGAAACCATCAAAATCCTAGAGGAGAACACAGGCAGCAACCTCTTTGACCTGGACTGTAGCAACTTCCTACTAGACACGTTGCCGGAGGCAAAGGAAATGAAAGCAAACATGAACTATTGGGACTTCATCAGATAAAAAGCTTCTGCACAGGAAGGAAACAACAAAACGAAAAGGCAGCCTACAGAATGGGGGAAGATATTTGCAAATGACATATCTGATAAAGGCTTGGTATCCAAAATCTATAAAGAACTTACAAAACTCAACATCCCCAAAACAAATAATCCAGTTAAGAAATGGGCAGAAGACATGAATAGACAATTTTCCAAAGAAGACATCCAGATGGCTAACAGACACATGAGAGGATGCTCAACATCACTCATCATCAGGGAAATGCAAATCAAAACCATGGTGAGATACCACCTCACACCTGTCAGAATGGCTAAAATTAACAACACAAGAAACAACAGATGTTGGTGAGGACAGGGAGAAAGGGGAACCCTCCTACACTGTTGGTGGGAATGCAAACTGGTGCACCCACTCTGGAGAACAGTATGGAGGTTCCTCAAAAAGTTAAAAATAGAGCTAACCTTATGACCCAGCAACTGTACTAATAGATATTTACCCAAAGGACGCAAAAATACAGATTCAAAGGGATATATGCACCCAGTGTTTATAGCAGCATTATCAACAATAGCCAAACTATGGAGAGAGCCCAAATGTCCATCGACCAACAAATGGATGAAGAAGATGTGGTATCTACATATAATGGAATATTACTCAGCCATCCAAAAGAATGAAATCTAACCATTTGCAACAACATGGATGGAGCTAGAGAGTATAATGCTAAGCAAAATAAATCAGTCAGAGACAGACAAATCCCATACTATTTCACTCATATGTGGAATTTAAGAAACAAAACAGATGAATATGTGGGAGATAGGGAAAAAGAGAGAGGGAAACAAACCGTAAGAGACTCTGAACGATAGAGAACCGGGGTGATGGAGGGAGGTGGGTGGAGAATGGGCTAGATGGGGGATGGGGATTAAAGAGGGCAGTTGTTGTGATGAGCACTGGGTTTTGTACATAAGTGAAGAATCACTGAATTCTACTCCTGAAACCAATATTGCACTGTATGTTCACTAACAAGAATTTAAATTAAAATTTAAAAAAATAATAAAATAAAATAAAAGCCTCAGCAATATCCAGTGTGTCCTATCTTGGAACGGATCTTGGAGCCAAGAACTGATTGCATAGAGCTTGTTTCTGCTTTTAAATACGAACCAGTTTTACAGCTTAAGATGTCCCACTCTCTAACCTCCGAACAAAGAGGGTATTTAAGAATTCATTCATTCGGTGAACACTCAGAACGGAGAGTGTCTCTTTTGTGCCAGGCAGCGGGCTGGACTGGGCAGCCGAGGATGACTGAGGGCAAGTCTGGGCCCTTAGGAAGCTTGTAGTCTAGTGTGGGAGGCAGACAAAACGGTAAGACGCAGTAAGAGAAGTGTTCTGGTGCTGGTGGTTACAGACTCCCCTGGGAGCGGAGAGGTGGGCGCAGGGAACATGGTGAGCACGAGTGCAGTTCTGCAGAGGAAGCAGGATCTGAGCTCATGACAAGTGGCAAAGGGGGCATGTGCAAAGCCTGGCGTGTGAGAGAGCACGGTGAGCTCAAGTTTCTGCCCTTAAACCAAGAAAGATGGAAAAGAGAGATTCCCAACACTTTCAAGGCAAGCAGTACTGTATTTTAACAACCACGAGTTGAAGACCGTTTGGGCTGGAGATTTCTAAATTTGGAGGCTTCCATCTTGGACCAGTGAATGCTTTGATTTGCACCCACCTATTTGAAGGAGTTGTTTATCCCTTAGTCCCTCCCCAACTTCAATGTAACCTTAAGTGCACCTCAGATCCTGGAATGTCCAGGCACCCCAGGAGGCTGCTCTGGTGCAGGCAGCCTAGCTCACTAAGAGGTCTGGGTGCACTTGGGAGGAGAGGAGGCAGGAAAGGCCACTCCAGAGCATGCAGGAGACCTGCTCACCACCTCAGATTTCCTGTACGTTATGGATTCAAAATGCTGAGATACGCACTCTGTCTCTCGATTCTAGCTGTGTGCCCTGAGACAAATTATGTAAACTCTCTGAGCTTTAGTTTTCTTATTTGTCAAGTGGGAATATTAGTAATTCCCATCTCGTGAGGTGCTTGTAAGAGCTAACTGAAATAAAGCATGTAAGGCAGATCACACTGTGCACATCAAGTACCTAATAAATGTTCATTGTTATTATATTTATGTCTGATACCTTTCTTAAAAAATTCATGCCCTTGCAATGCTTTTTCATTCTATCTTCTGCATACAGCTACCAGACAGATTTCATCAAGCTTTCCTTCCTGAGTTTGTATTATGAAAAGAATAGACATATTAAATGTTCTTTCTCAAGCCATGTCTGCCCCCCTGGAAATTCTGACATCAGTCTCAAGCACCCTCCCCCACCGCACATACACACACCCCCCGGTGGTTGAGAAACCCCATGGGATCATTGCAGGCTTTTAAAAGGGAGACGCAGGACTAGATGAGGTTGTTTGCAATATGATTTCATTATCTTGATATCAAAATTTTAACATGTGTCCAAAATATTTTGTGAGCTCTGACGTCTTTATTTGTCAACCACCATAATTTTTTATTTCCGGGGAGATTACATTCAGGCTTACCATGTCTATTGTACTACTGTGGGCCCAAAGATGTTCTATTTTACACGCTGTTGAAATAAGCCCTTGTCATTTTCTGGGCTAACACTCCGTGGATGAGTCAGATACTCGCTTCTAAGCAGCGCGGCCTCTGCAAACAGCCCTGCGTTTAAGGGTCAGGCTGCTCTTCTCGCTGAGGGACCCTGGCTCAGATGCCACCTAATGGTGAATTTTGTGAGTAAAAAACAGCTCTTGAGAAACACTTGAAATGCGTCGTTGGAGATGAGACCCTCGGCTGGTGTGAGTCATCCTGGGATGAGAGTGTGGTAGATCTTTACTCGTCTTTGTAAAAGATGACTGTTTCCGGCCGATTGGAGCCTGTCTTTGGAAAATAATTCTATTTTGTTTTCTTCAAATATAAATTCCAGGGTCTTCTAAACATATTAATGACTTTTCTTTTCAAAACCCACCCTGGCAGAGAAAGGACTGGCTCATGTCAGGGGAGGTGAGGACGTGCTGCTAATATTTGCCAAAACTTTAGAATGTGCCAAGTTCTGTTGAAAGCACTAGGAATATCTTCCTTAATCCTTATTTCAATCCTGAGGTAGGTACTGTAATAAAAACAAGACCAGTAATTATGATCTATTGCCATTGTTGTGGTTGTTATTTTATAAATGAGGGAATTAAGGTTCGGGTAGTTCTAGTATCACTTAGCTAGGAAATGGTATTCTGGTAACTGGTATTCTAACCCAGGCCTGTCTGACATCATTAACTGTGTTCTTGCCCACTCTACTCCGGAATAATGGCTTCACTTCTCTATACCTGCTAGATTCCAACATTAGCTCATCCTGCAAATGTCTGTCAAGGTCCAGAATGTGCACTCTATTGAGCACTGGTTGAGCCATGATCCCAACATAGACCCTTCCTTCATGGAGTTTATAGTCTATTGGGAGAAAAAGGAAAAGTAAATAAGAAATTGTAATAGAGCTTGGTAAATGTTATAGTGAGCACAGGGTGTTGGGGGCCATATATATAAGTGGTTTATGGTGTAACCTTGGGGCAGTCAGGGTGGAATTCCTGGAGAAGGTGACCAAGGCAATTCCTATAAAACGGGTGGGAATTAGGCAGGTGCTAAGGAAGGAGGGGATTAGAGAAGGACGTGTCAGGCAGAATAAGCAACAGATGAGGAACCAGAGGTCCTGGGTGGGTGCTGAGGCGTGGGAAACTCTTTCGTGATTGGAGAGTTTCAGTGAGGGATCAAAGAGTTGGCTCATTTGGGGGCTGACTTTGTCTTCTGTGTCCAGCAAGGTGCTGGCTACCTCATTCTGAAAAGAACATCACTTTGCAAAGGAGCTTTGAGAGAGGTAAGAAGAAAGCTCCACTCCCCAACCCCCTACCCCGTGGCCTGAAATGGATGTATAAATGCTGTCCTGGGCTCTCTGGGAAGTTCTGAGAAGCCTGGTAATGGTGCTCTGTTACAAAGCTCCGGGCTCAGCTATGGTGGACCTGGCAGGCTGACCAATGTCATGTGGTCCAGACATTATATACATTCTGATGCAATCTCAAAGCCAAAATTGGGGAAGACGAACCTTGTTTTCCTATTAAACATGACTGCAGAGAAGAAGGAGATCACTGCAATGGAACGACTGAAGAGAACACTCCCTGTTGTGTGTTGCTAGTACCTTCCGCAGACGGTGTGGAGGAGGCACAGGCTCTTCTCTAAGGGGTGAGGCTTTGGGAAAGTCAGCTTTCCCTTTGTTTCTCCATGGGACTGCCCTCCTCATGGTCTTCAGAACAACTATGTTAGTTGTATGCTTATTGGGCAAAGCCATTTTACCAAAATATTAGTAAACCACGAGGAAGGTAATTTCCAGGCATGCGATGTATTTAGTCAACAGGATTTGGTTTCACACAATGATTGGGCTCTTGCCTGGTCATTTTGGTCTTTTCTGTTGGCCACCTGCCTAATTAGGTCACTTCATCTGGGCGCTGGGAGACACTTTGGACTTCCTCGATAGACCTTCCAGACTTGGTACAGGTTGAACGGTACGGGCTGAACTGTCGTTCCATAGCCTCCTGAATTCCAACCTGAGGTTTCTTTAGCATTTTTCTGTGTCTCTTAACCCAATCTCCCCTCCCTGGCCCTTTCTTTCCTCATAGGGAATTTCTCTCTCAGAGATCACATTCCTTTGTTTAAGTCTTTGTAGCAGCCATGGGAGTCTCCCATCAGTGGCAGTGGTGGGGGACATATCACACGGGTCCAACACAGGGGAAATTGCTGTGGCATCTGGCTATGGAACATGGGAGGACCTGGCACCATTTTTCTATTTCTGACTCATATTTAGCATCCTGCTAAACCACGTTCCTAGTGTGCTGGGTCCCAACACGGACTCTAGCTCTGCCACTGTCTTACTTGAATAATCTTAGTTACTTAACCTCTTTGTGCCTCACTTTCTTCATCTATAAACTGGCACCCTAACGGCACTTGGCTCATGGGGTTGTCCTGAGAACTGGTGAGCTACGGCTGCACGGCACTGAGACAGCGCCGGGCCCCGAGCAAGAGCTGCTGAGTGTTGGCTTTGTTCTGGTCACAGCTCCTGTGCTCTTGTCTGCCTCCTTCCTGTGCTTCCTCCAGACATGAACAAATCATCCGTTATTTCCCCCATGTCCTACTTAGTTAACATTTGCGTACAGAAATGCGTTGCCAAGGAGTTCGCGGTTTTCATTTGGGAAGCGGCATTCCTTCACAGTGACTTCCCCAAGATTCCAGAAAGACCATAGGACAGTGTGCCCGCTCTCCACTCATTCCTCCTACTCGACAAAATTATACTCTAGTTTCTCTAGGGCCACCTTCCAAAGGCCCAACTGAAGACTCTTCTGGCTATTGTGCTCATTTCATCTTTAGTGTTAGTTCTGAGCCCTCTCAAGTAAGCTCGAATAGTAGGTGTAACCAGTTTATATTAGATAGCTTTCTATTAAAATTTGTAATTTATGCTCATGGAGACCAATATTCTAGTGTGCCATTTTCCACTTTTGGGTCTTGCGGTCTGCTGCATTCATTTGTGGGTTTCTGAATGGAATTGGGATAGATGTCTCTGTTGGTGTTTTCCATATATTCCATAAACCTGAACAAAAACCCGACATAGCACTGTACCCCCATCATTTCCTTCTCTTCAGGAATGGCTCTGTGCAATAATGAAATGCTATTGTTTCTTCGTGATTTATTTGTGACAAAAGAGCCAAAAATTATATCCTGCTGGAGAAAGATAATATTTGCCTTTAAAAACAAAATTTTATTTCTTTCAGATATAACATAGTTTGATTTGTCATTTTCCTTATGGATATTGCATTTTCATCTTTGTTTTTCTGAATGCTAATATTCTGGTTCTCTCTGTTTATTGTAGAGAAGATGAGAATTGAAGGCAAAAACTCTCAATACTTGAGCTCAGCTTTACTTTTATCTTTGCAAAAGTGTAAGAGATAAAATGGCTTTTCCTGTTGCTAGTCCCCGTCCCCCCGCCCCCCACCCCGCCCTGTAGAAGGGACCACTATAGACTTAACTGGAGTCCATGTCCTGGTGACTTTGCAGTTAAGAAATGGTAAGAATAAGTAATGGCATCTTTGTTTACTGCCACAGCTGTTTGGCAACAAGGAGAAATACTCTGAGCTGTTAAGAGGAGCCCATTAACACAGTGGATGTGACATCTGAGCAGGTCGCAATAGGTGCACTTTCTAGGATTGAGTCCCCTAGTCATTGGGTGGTTTCAAATTCATAACACTACCTTTCCATCATTGGATGGGAAACTAGGGAATCTCATATACTCCTTGGCAAAAGGCCTCCATGCCTCACCCTGAGCTGGGTGCTTCTTGACAGCACTATGCAGTAGGTAGAGGCCGTATTCCTCCACATCCCTCTCAGGGGCCCTTTGCCCCACTCTGGGCTCCCCACTCCTGTGGAGTTGGGGGCTGTCCAGAGCCCTTTTATGTTGGGCCTTACCCTTGGCAGCTTTCACTTCTTTCCTTTCTTTCTTGCTGCCTTGGAGAGAAAAGATAAATATGGAACATGTGCTTTTGACACCTAGTTCCATTTCAAAACCCTTTGTCACAGTACTTATCATCTCTATCGATGATTTTAAAATTGCTTTATTGGGTTTTTCCAATAAAATAAAATATGTATAGAACTTGTATGCTGAAAACTACAAAATATTGATGAATGAAATCAAACAATATTTAAACAAGTGGAAAGACATATCATGTTCATGGATTGGAAGACTCAACATAATAAAGATGTCAGTTGTGCCCAAACTGATTTATTAACACAATTCCTATCAAAATCCCAGCAAGAATTTTTTTAGTAGATATAGACAAGTTTATTCTAAAATTTATATGGAAAGACAAAAGAATTAGAATAGCTAGAACAATTTTGCAAAAGAATATAGTGGGAGTCACTCTACTCAATTCTAAGACTTACTATAGTAATTGAGACTGTGTGGTGTTGGTAAAAAGGCAGAAACAGATCAATGGAACAGAACAGAGAATCAAGAAAGAGACCTACACATATGCTCATCTGATTTTTTTTACAAAGATGCAAAAGCAATTCAATGGAGGAAGGATAGTCTTTTCAACAAATGGTACTGGAACAATCAGACATCTATAAGCAAAAAAAGACAGAAAGACAGAAAGGAAAGAAGGAAGGTAGGAAGGAAGGAAGAAAGGAAGGAAGGAAGGAAGGAAGGAGCCTTGACCCAAACCTCATACTTTAGATGAAAATTTAGGTCAAAATAGATCATAGATTTAAATATAAAACATCAAACTATAGAACATTTAGAAGAAAACATACGAGGAAATCTTCGGGACCTAGGGCTAAATGTGAAGTTCTTAGATGTGATACCAAAAAGCACAATTCATAAAAGGAAAAAAATCAATAAAGTGGACTTCATCAAAATGAAAAACTTTTACTCTGCAAAAGACTCTATTAAAATGATGAAAACTGAAGATCCAGTCTGGAAGGAAATATTTGCAAATCACATATCTGACAAAAGATTTACATCTAGAAAAAATAATCTCAAAACTGAAGAATAAAAAAAATACAAAAAATACAATTAGAAAATGAGCAAAAGACATGAACAGACATTTCATCAAAGAAGATATACAGATGGCAAATAAGAACATGAAAATCTGTTCACTATAATTAACCATTAGGGAAATGAAATTAAATATCACTACACATCTATTAGAACAGCTAAAAAGAAAAAATAGTGATATCAAATGTTGGCAAGGAGCCTAGCAGCTGGATTATTTGAACATTGCTGGTAGGAATGCAAATGATACAGTCACTCTGGAAAATAGTTTGACAGTTTCTTATAAAACTAAACATATGCTTACCTAATAACCCAGCAATCACAAACCTGGACATTTATACCAGAGAAATGAAAAATTATTTCCACACAAAAATGTGTACACAAATGTTCATAAAAACTTTATTTGTAATAGTCCCACATTGGAGACAACCCATATATCCTTTGGTGGGCAGATGGTGGTTCATTCATACCAGGGACTACTACTCAGCAATAAAAAGGAATTAACTACCGGTACATGCAACAGCTTGAATGAATCTCAAGGAAGTTATGCTGAACAAAAAAAGTCAATCTCAAGAGGTTACATACCATATGGTTCCATTTATATAACTTTCTTGAAATGACAAAATTATAGAACGGATTACTGGTTGCTAGGTATCAGGCAGTGGGAGGAGGGGCAGGAAATGGGTACGGCTATAGAGGGGTAGCATGAGGGAACTTTGTGGTGATGGAACCATGGTGTATCTTGATTGTGATGGTGATTACACAAATCTACACACGTGATAAAATTGTATAGAACTATATATATGCACACACGCATACACAAGTGCATATAAAACTAGTGAGAACTGAATATTGTCTATGGATTGTGCCAATGTAAATTTCCTGGCTTTGATAATGTACTATCATTATGTAAGACGTTACAATTGGGGAAAAGTAGATGAAGGGAGCACAGGATTCTCTGTACTATTTTTGCAACTTCCGGTGAATCTATAGTTATTTTCGAATAAGTATAAAAAGAAAAATAGTGGCTCAGAGTAACCACTTATATACTACAAAAGTATCTCTTAAAACTGTGATAATTCCCTATGTCCTTTCAGATCCAGTCTCTGAAGAAGCCAAAGTCTACTGTGTAAAGCTTCCTTATCTTTCCTATCAACACAAACAAAAACGTACTGGTTTCTGTTTCTTTGGATTGGAGGGGGTAGGCGTCTTTTTTCCTCTTTGTTTATTTGTTTACAAGTATACATACCACATGCATTATTCTGAAACTTGTTTCTAGCCCTTAAGAATATTCCCTGGACATCGCTCTGACATTAGGTCAATTTATAAACATAGGTCTAGCTGATTATGTTTAATGGCTGCAGTGTTTTGGGCACAATAGCTATGCCACGTTTTATTCAATTGTTCTTTTAATGATTGACTTTCAGGTTGTCTCGAGTTTTTTTGTCACTAGCAATAGTAATGCCTCTGCTTTTATTTCTGGTAGGCCGGATCCCCCACCAGTGATTCTCAAACTTTATTTTAGTAGTGGAACCTTCTTTTCAAATTAAATCCTATCGTAAAACTCAATAAATAAAACACAAAGACCTGCTCAGGTTGAATGGGGGTGGGGAGCTTGGAGTCCCTGAAGCATCTCTGAACCATTAGGGTTTAGGAAACAAAAACAGAAAACCATAGTCTTATGCCTTGTGATTCCTGGGCCATCACCTGATCTTTTCTGACCTGAATTCAGATCCTGTCCATACCCCACTTCTTTCTGGGGTCCTGTTTTCTCGGATGGACCCTCTGAAGCACAGATGCTTTAGGTCCAGCTTCTGATTCCATGGGTCCCCCCTCCACCCAACCTGCTGGGATACCCTTATACCATCATCAGCCTGAGCTAGTCCTCCATTTGCCACAACTCTTGGACTACCCTACTTAGGCGGCCAGGCTCACAGCCAAAATAGTTCTGTAGACTGCTTTTCTTTTCCTGACTTACTGCCCTCTCTCTCCCCACCCATACCCCATCCTGCTGCCAAGGGACCAGCGTGCCTTGCCGTGGAGCCCTCCTTTTCAAAGTTAACACCCTGGCCTATTCTCTTCGTCCCATCCTCCTGGCTTTTCCTCCCTGCTCCTTCCATTGCCCTAATCTCTCTGAAGACTTTCAGCATCTCCTCAGTCTTCTCCTCTGCCTTAAATCTCACACAGGCACACACAATCTGGAGAAAAGCCAACATAACTTCACCATCCACTCCATGCAAATGCCATCCAAATCGGGTTTGCAGCCCAGAATTCATTCTCAACCCCTGTGTCCTATCTCCAGTAACTTGCTGGCCATTTTCACCTTTATCTGCTGGTCGTGACACCAGACCTCAAATTTAACTTGGTTAAGCAGACGATACATTGCCTGCAGACAAGTTCCAATTTCCTGCCTTCACACCATGATGCCATTGCTTCTCCTGTCATCTAAGTCCATATTTTTTTGCCCTCCAACTTGTATTTAACTTGCCCTTTATTCCTCTTTCCCTCCACAAGTATCCTAGTTCAGGTTCTTATGATTTTATATCAGCTCCTGGCAGTAGACCTCAAATTACTCCCCCACCCTCAGTCTGCTCTTGTGCTCCTTGATGACACCGCTCCGCACCCCGCCACCGATATCATTTCCTAAAACACCACTTTCAGTACGCCATTTGTCTGCTTGAAAACTTGCAGTGACTTCACTACGTAAAGGAATAACCCCAAACTCCCCAGCATAGAACTCAACCTCCCTTTCACTGACCCCAATTTATCTTTACCAACTTGATTCCCACTCTTCTAAAAGAAATGAAGCAAATATGTAGGCACACTCTCCACGTCCTAAACACATTGGGCAAATTCTCACTTCGGTGCCTTCACTTGAGCTGTTTCCTCCATCCAGGACGCTTCCCACATTGATGTTCGTTTCCTCGATTCCTGTAGATCCTTGAATACCCCTCACTTAATTCTTAGTTTCCAGATACCGTCCCCGAACCTGCAGGTGTGTTGATTTATCTCTCACTTGGCACACTGCAAACATTGATCAGGTTTGCCTTCGCCACTTCAGCATGTCACACCTGCATCCACCTCCTAGCACAGGTTCCTGAGGTCAGGAAACACTCTGTACAGATACACAGTCCCCAACTTGCCTAGCACAGCCCCCTGCGTGTAACCAGAGCTCAGGACATAGCTCTCGCTCACTTATGTGCCTGAATGATAGACATTATTTCAGGGCACATGGCTGTATCTGTTTCATTTTTCCTTAAACTTGAGGCCAAAGTCATACAGACTCTAATGAAACCACTGAAAACTGGATATGAAGTGATGAACAGTCATGCTGACAAAGCTGCTTCCCAGAAATCACTGAAACACTGCTTCTCAAGAAGCACCACAGTTCGGCCAAATGAGGTCTACCTCTGTCCAGCCTGAGAAGCGGCGACCGGTGTCCACACAGCATTGGCAAGGGAAGTAAAGCATTTTACAGAAATCAGTTCGATGAAGATGTAGGACTTAAAAATTGTACTTTTAGCAATTGAATAAACAAAGGCTAAGAAGTCAGCATTACCAGCTCTGAAGCAGGAAGTAGGCACTTCAGTAGAGGCAATGAGGGAAAATCCAACATCAGACACAAGACGGTCCCTAGGATGTGGCAAAGAAACATTACAGTGAGGGCCATTCGATGGCCTCTGACACACCAGGGCAGTCCCCCCCGGCCTGAGGATAAATAGGAGTTTGATGCCAGAATCCAGTAGGGGTCACCACACAGCAGTGTCTGAATATTGTTCTCATTAATACAGGTAGGTTTGGCCATCTTCGGCAAATCCCTTAGTCATCTTCATAAATTCTCCAGTGTGGGTGGAATATCTGAACCTCCAATGTGGGTGGACCCAGGCAACTCTTCCAGAGTGGGCGGAGCCCAGTAAGGAGCCTCTCACTCAGCCTTTCTTCATCCGCTGCACTTTTGCCCTTGTGTCTGTTATAGACGCATATCTCTAAACATGGGCGTGAGGAAGAGAGAGCGCAGGGGTGGGGAGGGGACAGATGGCGAGGGAAAGAGAATCCTAAGCAGACTCCCCACAGGGCGTGGAGCCCTCCCCTGTGCCATGCGGAGCTCCCTCTCACAACCCTGAGATCATGACCTGAGCCCAAATCAAGAGTCGCATGTTTAACCTCCTGAACCACCCAGGTGCCCCCAGACAACTCTTACTACCTATTATATTCTGGACTTTTTGTTCAGCAGTTCATTCACATTATCTGCAGTTCCTACGGGTGCCCTGGAAGGTGGCCCACTATTAAGTTCATTATGTAAATAAGGACCCTGAGGCTTAAAGAGGCAAGGCCAGCTGGGCTGATATTCCAGCTGGGAATCTACGGAGCTGGACCCCGCCCACCTCGGAAGCTCACTCTGTGTGGCCTCCAGTGCCTCGGGTCCTGAAAATCTGCACGCAGATCCATGCCCTTGGGGCCTGTAGAACAGGGCCTGTTCCTGAGATTAGCCAAGTTGTTTCCTAACACAAACAACAGCTGTTTCATGTAAGGTAGCTTCTTGGCGAATAGGTTTGGAAACTCTCGCAGGAAATGACATGTCCCAGCAGAGCACAAGCCCTCCAGAAGGCACATAAGAAAGTGGCTCCGAGTGCTCGCTCAGAGACGACAAAAGGAGCCTTGACTCACCAGAAGGGAGTCATAAGAATACTTTCCCTTTTTGCCTTGCAACCCCCCTCCTGCACCCCCCCAACATTATTTGGTTTAATCCCTGTTTTCCGCAGAGTCCATGAGAGGGTAAGGAAATCATCAAGGCCACACAGCTCCTAAAGAGCAGGGCCATTCACACTCAGGTGTCCTGCCTCTAGAACTCATCGTTTCTCTGCTGTGGGGAAGATGCAACACTTTCCAGAAGACCCTGTTCATCCTCCCGGAGTTGAAGTCGCGCCTCCAGCAGCCTCAGGCTGGCCAGCTATCTGGTGTGATTCAGACACTAAGGGAGCTGTCCGCTGACCCTTAGACTCTCCAGCCCACCTATTCCCTAAGGCTTGGATTTTTTTTTCTAATAAGGAACAAGTCCTTTTATTCCATAACCAGACATGTTGCAAAAGGCAAATACTGTTACAGAAGGTAGCAACATGGATTTAAATTTGCAAGAACATGCAAATGGGTTACACAGTCAAAAGAGAAGAGCATGGGCTTTGGAGTCAGAACTGAGTTCAGACTTGGCTCTACAGATGTGAGCTGTGTGGCCTCAGGCTTGTTGGTTCACTTCTCTGAGCCTGAGATGCCTCATCTATAAAGTGAGCAGGAAGATCACTTGAGAAGTGCACAGAAGTGCCCAATGCAAAGCCTGGGGGACAGTAATACGCTGAGTCAATGATAACCATTTTTTTTATGACCATCACAACTTCTTGATATTTTTGAGTTCCCAAAAGGTGTAACCATACCAAAGAAATAGCAAATCTTATCTGCTGACTTCAGCTCCACCATTTGGTAGGTCTGTAATCTCGGGCACATCACTTACCCGCTTAGCCTTAGGTTCCTCACTTTAAAACCAGAGTGTTATGTGAGGATCAAGTGAGATAATGCATGTGAAAGTGCCTTGTCACGTGGGAAAGGCTGCGTCAATATGCAGCTGTGGTGGATATTTGGACGTGCAGGATGAGTCCAGAGGTTGTTGCGGTTTACAGTTACAAAGCTATTGATCGCAGTACTACTCACAGGTTCTAGAATGTTGATGGCAGAATCTTGCTGGAGCTGTAAAAAAATTTTGCCTCAAATTCTCTGTATGTCTAGTAGTGTGTATATATGTAAATAGACACTTAAATTTTCTAGGTCAGTGTCGTAATACATTATATGATGCTATCAGTCTAATTATGCATCACGCAAATCCAGCAATAGACTTGTTCCTCTGCTTTGAAGCACTTTCCAGCGCTACCCTCAGGCCAATCTGGGAATAAGTCCTACTGTCTATGCTGATTCACAAAAATAAACCATGACGCTGCAAGCTGGGTCACCAGACACCCAGACGGAGCCCCAAGGTCACAGCTAGGCCCGAAGGCAGCGTGCCCCTGAACGGGAGATCTCAAACGGCCACGGTTGGTATGAAGGCATTCACAGACATGAGCTTCCTCTGAGGTGACTGGACAACAAATATGAAAAAGCCATTTGCAAGTTTCCCCAGACACATAAGGTCAGGAATAGGCTCCGCAGAGCGGAAAGCACCTTTGAGGTTGTTGGCAGATGCTGGTGGTTACGGTTTCCGCTCGGCCGTCTGGCAGCCCAGCCCCACCTGCGGGAACCTCGCAGAGCCTAAAGGGAAAGACACTGCTCACCAAATGCCTTCGCTCTTCCACCCTCTTCCATCAGCTAACACAGCATTCTTACTGTTCGTCTGTTTGCCACACATTCTTGATCTGTGTCTTACTAGAGGATTCTCTTCCCACCAGAGAATTTGCCAATATGGCCTGGCATACAGAGCAGTTTTACTCTAGAGAAGTCAATATAGCCTTTTAAAATGCAACTAAATGCAAGAGGGAAAAACCCAGACTGTTTTATGGAGCCATCGGCCAAGTGGATATAGTTAACAGCTATCAGGCCCTTGAAATATGAAAATTAATTAAATTCAGTTTGATGAATGACAATAATCACTTCAAATAGGATAATGTGATAAATAACCCTTTACATAAGGAAAGGAACCATTTTAGTGCTACAGATGCCTTATTTTGAGGATGGCTGAAATGTAAAAACAAACAAACAAACAAACAAAAAACAAAACCGAGTTTATCATGTGAATGGTGTTAATGATAATAAAGTGCGGCCCTGAAGGCCCCATTGGTGAGACTCCTGCTTCTCAACACTGGGTTTGTTCTCACATTCCGTCCAACTGGGGTGTTCTGATCCCCAGAGGAATATACTTCTCTGAGTATTCAATTCCTGTTGCAGCTGTAAGAAATTACCATAAACCTATTAACAACACAGATTTTTACTCCCTTTGCTTCTGTAGATCAGAAGTCCCAATACAAGTCTCACTGGGCTAAAATCACGGCAAGCCTGTGTTCCATTTGGAGACTCTAGGGGAGAATCATTTCTTTGCCTTTTCCAACTTCCAGAAGCCATCTACATTTCTGGCTCATGGCCCCCTCCTCCTTCTTCAAAGCCAGCAACGTAAGAGCTTCAAATCTCTCTCTCACTCTGACCCATGCTTCCAGTTTAGTCCACACGCATCTGGTGTACACCATTTGCCCAAACCCATAGAAAGTACAACAGCAAGAGCGAACCCTAAGGTAAAGTATGGGCTTTGGGTGATTGTGATGTGCCCAAGCAGCTTCATGAGCAGGTGCAGGATGTTGGTAATGGGGGAAGCCATACATATCTGAGCGAAGGGAATAAATGGGAAATCTCTGTACTTTCTGCTCAATTTTGCTGTGAACCTAAAGCTGCTTTAAAAAAATTAAAAATAAATAAATAAAGTCTTTTAAGGAAAGAATGATCTGAGCAATGTTCCTGGAAGGATTTATTTGCACTAAACTGTTAGCTCCTTGAGAGAGGAGACCTCACAATTCGACCTTCTATCCTGGGAGCGGCACTAATGCCCGCCCATGTGGGAGCTAAACCTCAGTGAGGACCAGCGTGTGAGCAGGTGGTGGTGAAGCCTCATGCAGCCCACGGCCCCCCTCAGTGACAGTGAGTCCTTTTGCAGTGTGATGGCTCCTTTTGCGGCCCAGAGCAGGAGAGGGGGAGCCAGAAGGCAGTACTGTTCGTTCAGCCCTGTGCCAGGTACTTCTGATTATCCAACGCCAGGCTCGAAAGAACCCCACAACGTGAATATTAACACTTCCATTTTGAAAATGAGATGAGCGGGGCCCAGAAAGGCTAAGCAATTTATTGAGCTACAGGTTGAAGGGCCCGGATTCAAATCCAGGTTTATGTGGGTCCAAAGCTCATGCCACTCTTCCTCGCCAAGCGACAAGAGTAGAGAAGTGCAGTTCTGTGTGTATTTTGAGCTTCGGATGTGGGGAGTGATGCAGCAAGATGGCCCTGCAAACCAGGAGAGGTTCCAAGGGAGGACTCACTGTTGAAGGCAGCCTCGTGTTGTCCCATCAAAGACTGGTTGCCGCTGGAGGCATTCCCAACCTGGTAAGATGCCAGCCGTCCCTGGGGCTCTCCCCATAAAGGGGAGCCAGGGCAAGCCGCAGGACCAGGCCCGCGAGGGGCCAGCAGAGGGCACTGTGCTGATGTGGTGGCCCAGGTCTTTCAGAGGCCTGGCCCAGCTCTCCCAGCAATGCCCAGAGCAGTGCTCGGAGCGAAGCCAGGGATGGAGAAATGCCTTTTTGAACTAAATTGGTTTCCTTCCCTTGAGACAAAGTAACGCAGAGAATATTTTTCAGAAAGCAGTGGAGAGTGAAGTTTGCCTCTTGCAAATCACTAATTGTGGTTTTCTTTCACTGACTTAAAATGAGCTTTCGCTACACAGCAGATGTCGGGAGGCAGGGCGGAAAAGTGAGCACGTGCAGTCCCAGATTTGCTCTTATTAAAGGCGTAGGTTTTGTGTTTTCTGAGGCTCCTTTTTGTTTGCTGTATGCTGGAAAGGCTTTATCTTAGGGGTCTGTTCTGAAGACTAAAGATAATGTACAGAAAAGGTAAGTCTTGATCTTACGCCCTTTGCAATTATTTTGGTCTTACAGTCCCTTTAACTCTTACAAGTTATTGAAGACTTAAAAAGCTTTGTTTATGCAGATATTTACCACATTAAAAACTAAAATTTACTTTTCAATTAAATTTCTCATTAAAATATTCATTTCATTAGAAAATAATAAGCCCATCACATGCTAACTTTAAAAACATGTTTTTATGAAAAAAACTATATTTCAAAATAAAAAAAAGCTAGAAGAATGACAGCATTTTCCATTTTTGCCAATCTCTTTAATATCTGGCATTCGCTTATATGTCTTCATCCAGATTGTTGTGATATCGCACATTATGTAGCTTCTAGAAAACTCTTCCGTGCAGCCAGGAAAGAATGAGAGTGAAAAATGCAAATAACATCTTAGTGTTCTATGAAAATAGTTTCCATCCAGAACTCAGTAAGTGATAGTGATTACATTGTTCCCTGAGAGAGTTCATTCCAAATTTCTGGGTAGCAACTCCAGCCTGTAACATGGGATGCTCTAAGAGGTAACCTGGTCCTTGGAGAAAGAGTCTGACAAGAGGGTTATGAGGATTATTACTCAGCATGCAAAGAACCTGATGAGAGGTGGACTAATCTATGAGATGGGTCAGACTTTGCACAGTTGGACAAGCCTGAGCTCATGGGCCTTCTTGTGTATGCCAGGTGATGTCTATCTTGAACATACAAAATCAAGAAGTCCCTCCGAGAGCAACTGTTTAACCAAACACTTGATTTCAAATTTACATAAAGTCTATCTTGCACTGACTTCCAAAATGTTTCGTTTCCTTCCTGCTTTTGATGATGAGACGCATTAACTGTGTTTCCATCTCCTCCCCAGCAGGCATCAAAGCCTGATGAATCCTTGTTAATCTCCTGCAGAGACCTGTGAGACTTCCCTGGGCCTTGATTGCCCCGTGTCTGCCCAGGTGGGCACAGGGCTTCCCCAGGCGCCTTTGGCAGGGGGGGTGACACCAGCCAGCTCTGCAGCAGTGGGGCGGGCTGCTGTGTCTGAGGGTCTCTGCCAGATTCCTTCTTCCTCCCCCTCCACTCTCCTCCTCCTCGGCTGCTCCCTCCAGGCCATCCCCTTACAAAGCCCCCTCTTCTTGAGCCTTTGGAGGCTCAGCCCTCTTTGTGACCCTCATTTCTCTGGAGTTTCCTCAGTCTGCCCTACCCGCATCCTCCGTACTGACCCACCGCTCTCTTCCTGGCCAGTCCTACCTCTCCATTTAGACCCTTTTTCCCTCCCCTCTCCTTCATGCATTGCACACCTTCCTGTGCTGGGGCCATGCTGGACTCTCACACATATGATTCAGAGACAATCTACAAAGTCAGTAGCATTTTGACTCACTTTCCAGGTGAGAAAAATAAGGCACAGAAGAAGTAAGCAGCTTGCCCAGGTTCCCATAGCCAGTTACCGCTGGGACCAGGGAGTGACCCTGTGGCCACCTGCCTTTCCATCTCATCACTGATGCCTCTTCTAAGTAGCTTCTTCATCTGATGCTGTCCGTGTTCTCTGTCTTTCCCATGCGCCACCTTCGCTAGGTCTCACCACACACACCCCTACGATATGCCCTCTGGACGCATCTTCAAGCAAACTACAAATTCACCGGGTACCTGTGATGTGCCAGGAACCACTCTCGTCCCCAGAGAGAGGGCAGTGAGCCGGACTTATCGCAAGGACGGTCACTCTCTCCTTTCTGCCCTGACAGTGGGGCTCGTTCAGGCTCCTTTGCTTCATCTGTCTTCTGCCATTAGCCCAGAAACACTTTCATCTTGGGCACAAAGTTTAGCAAACCCCTCCCAGCCTTTCTTCTTGCAAAGGTCCCTCTGCATGCAATGCACTATGGTTCCCAGCCTTTAAGATGTTAGCTGTCCCTGAGCCTCTCTGCTTTTCCTCACCCAGACCCTCTGTACCGTTTCGGGGTAGCTGTCCTTTCTGGAACCTCTCATGTGCCCACGGCAGCCTGGCCCCCCACTGTCTGCCGAAAGCTGAAAGTGGCCACAGTTGGCATGGCTGTGGGAGCTGCAGGGTGACGGCCCCTTGGGGTCCACTGAGATGCTTACACCCGTGAGGCCAAGGACAGGCCAGAGGCCCCCAGAGTGCTAGGCCTAAGTAAGGAAGAGTCAAGTTCGGGAAGCAGAAACTAAGGTTAGGTGCCTCATTCATTCATAATCATTCATTCAAAATATGTATGGAGTGGCTTCTTTGCTTCCAGGTCTATTCTTGGCACGGACTAATGAGCCTGCCCTGGTGGAATTTGCAATATATTGGGAAAGACAAGCCACAAGCAAATAAATGTGTATGATAACATCAGTTGGTGATAAATATTGTAAAGAGGAATCAAGCAGTATTGGGGATGGACCTGATGGAAAGGAGGAGTGGGCGCCATTTTACATAGTACGGTCAGAGAAGAGCTTTATGGGAGGGGCAGCATTTAAGTAAAGTAATAAATGAAGTAAGAGAATGGTCCAAGTGAATACCTGAGAGAGAGATTTCCAGACAGAAGAAGCAGCTGTTGCAAAAGCCCTGAGGTGGGCGTGCGCTTGTGGGTTTTGAGTAGA
Source organism: Halichoerus grypus (assembly GCF_964656455.1). NCBI lineage: Eukaryota > Metazoa > Chordata > Mammalia > Carnivora > Phocidae > Halichoerus > Halichoerus grypus. Next base: position 57,992,610 of record NC_135715.1, on the reverse strand, counting down.
AGCAGGAAGCCAGCATTGCTGGAGAGAGTAAGGGGGGTGGTGGAGATAAGGGGTGAGGTGGGGAGAGCCAGAGCTCCAATCATGAGGGAGCTCATAGGCCATGATAAGCTGTTGGGATTTGAACCCAGGACTTCTGATTCCAGATATAGAGCTCTTTACGTTGCACCACACTGCTTCTTGAAGGAGTTTTCCTAAGAGATAGTCTGGTTTTGAAGGTCAGAAAAAGTGACAGTTTGGACTGTCTTGACGTTTGCTTCCCTTCAATTCACTTGCAAGCCAACCAACAGTCAGAGGGAAGATCGTGTACAAGATCAAGAATACAAAGCACCAAGCTTCCTAACACCTCCCTTATTCTTCCCGTAGGGGTTCCCCAGGTTCTGAGTTCACATAGCCCACGAGAAGAGAGGAATCTGCCACGAGGAGAGCCCGGAACCATTGGGCTGAGGAAGGTCCTGTTGCCTCAAATGTATTGCTGCATTATTCTGTGGACTGAACTGTGTCACCCCCCAAATTTATGTTGAGGCCCTAACCCCAAATGCAACTATATTTGGAGAAGGGGCCTTTAGAGAGGTAATTAAGGTCATAAGGGTAGGACCCTAATCTGATAGGACTGGTATCCTCGTAAGAAGAAGAGGCACCAGAGAGAGTTCTCTCCCTGTGTCTGTCTCTCTCTCTCAGTCTCTCTGTCTTTCTGTTTGTATATACAGAGAAGAGGCCATGTGAGGGCACAGGGAGGTGGTAGCTCTCTACAAGTCTGGAAGAGAGGCCTCATCAGTAACCAACCCCGAGGGCACCTTGATCACCTTGATCTTGGACTTGCAGCCTCCAAAACTGTGAGAAAATAAATGTCTGTGTTTGAGGCTACACAGTCTGTGGTATTTTGTTATGGCCATCTGAGCTGATGACTAGCGTACACTCCAATGAATCACTTCTGTTTTCCGTCACATCGTTGGACCTGGAGCAGGCCTGGCCATGGCCTACCTCTCCAGTCCGACGGTGGGCCAGATTGGAGAGGAGCATGCCCTCCGACTCCTGGGAAAGGCAGTTTTGTTTGCAGAAGGGCTAAGGAGGGCAGAGTTCAGAGTCCAAGATGCCTTAACTTGTTTGTGGCTCTGTATCTCCATCTGTAAAATGGAAATGATCCTACCAGTGCTGTGGGGGAAGTCTTAAGTATACAATTCAACTGATTAAATAGTTGCTGACATTATTTATGGGTAAGTGTTGTACTGGCAAGAATTTAAGTGTACGCGTGTGTGATCTGTTATGGGAAATTTTTCTCAGTAATAATGTATGTGTATAAAATAGTTGTGAAAGCATTTTGGGAGTGTCACATTTTTAGATGAGGCGGGTTTTTTCCTATAACGTTAATAATCTTGTTATTCGTTTAATGTAAATGCACTGATTTTTGTAATCATTATCGCCTTCTAAGTATTGTCTCTTATGGTGGTAAAATATTTATAAGACTCTAATATATTTGTGAATTTAATTAAAAATTTAAAAGTATTGGATTAGGTTTGCAGTGTTTAAATATTTAGAAAAAATTACCTTATTAAATTTATGTATTTTTATTTATTAGTTATGTACATAGTCTGAGAATATTTGGGAGGCTGTTGATTATTTAATGTTCAAGGAAATGCTAATCATTTAATAAATGCATACGTAAGATTACAACATTATGTACCACCCCAAGGTAACAAAACAATGGGAAGAAGCGGGGGGCTGTTAACAGTGCAGAGTAGGGGGTGTATAGAGAGACTCCAGAGGAGCTGCCAAATGTTTGAGAGGTAATGACAGAAAGAAGGATGGGGGGAGACTTGCTGTATGCAAAGAAAACAAATCCTCTTGGGCATTTTCTTGAAGGGATGTAATAAAGATTCTAATTGCTTAATTACTCTTTCTGGTGTTTCTTTGAATGTGCCTCCATGCTGTAACTGGACCACACAAGTACCTGACTTCACACGGGTTACAGGAGCAAATGTGCAAGGTCAATGCACAGAATTATTAAAATGAAGCAGTTTTCTCTGCATTATTATTCAAATAGCCCAAAGGCTTCCCTTCTGGGAAGTAAGGACAGACTAAACTTAAAATGTCTGCAATGTGACTTGTCCAAGTTGGCTTATAGGCGGCAGATGGTGGTGTTTAGGGGAGAACATCTCTGTGAGGCCTACCCTGCGCCTAGTACTTTGCTAGGTGCTTTTCCGTATGTTGTCTTCGGTCATCTTCACAGCACTATGAGAAAGAGCTTAATATTTTCAGGCTTACCGACTAGAAAATTGAAATTTCGAGATTGCCTGAGAACTCCAGAGCCAGAGTTCGGACAGAGAACTCCCAGACTGCGAGCCCATGGCCTCCCTGTTGCACTAAACCTTAGCCTTGGGTCTTGTTTGTGACCCATAGCCTAGTCCTCACCATTCTGTGGCTTTCTCTTTCTTGGGGTCTTGTGACAAAATGAAACAAACCACAAGGTAAAACCCCTAACCTTTAGTTTAAGCTTGTGAATTTCAACCATCCCTAAAGAACAGGTAGTCAGGACCGGGTTCTCAGTCAGAACCAGGTTTTGGGTTATTCTTGATTTCTAGCACACATCTCTGATCTCTAACCTTTATCTTCTGCGATTCTGGCTTTGTTCCCTTATTTCTGGAAGTAATGAAATATATTTATGTAAGAAGCTGTTTATAGATGTCTGCATTTGAGAGGTGAAGGAGACCCAGCGTCGCTTTGAGTCATGATGAATTTGGCTTCACTTCTTACACAGAGGATTAAAGTCATTTTTTCTGACAGCCTCTGGGGGGCCACCTGGAGCAGTTCCAGGATGCTTGCGTCCCGCTCATCACGAGGGCCAGCGTTGTCTTCTGGGCTCCCTACCGTCCCTCGCTGCATTATGCTTAGCATAATCACTGCATTCTTTTAAGTAGGAACATGAGTATGCGTTTTCAGAACACTCAAAATAACAAAATTCAACTATGAAGAACAAATTAGGGACCGACTCATAATTAATTAAAAGTAAATAATAAAAGCTCAGTTTACACAAAACATCTAGTAGCACATGATAGCTTGCGTTTCTGCAGGGTTTTATAGATTCCAGGAGGATTGCCATGTGTTTTCATATTTTATTTTGTCCTCACCACTACTTTGCAAGATGGGGCAAGTGTGTCACTCCCATGTTACAGATGAGAAAACTAAGGCAAAGACAGCTAAGTTCTTTGCTCAAGGTCACAGAGCTGGAAAGTGTCCGAGCTGAGGCTGGGTCTCAGCTCATTTAACTCAGTGTTAAAACACTCCATCCTTTATAAACATGCTTCTTTTTCAGATTTGTATTTTCCTTTGAAATAGAACTCAGATACTCAGGAGCTATTTTGGCATATATTCAAATCTGAAATGGAGAACTGTTTCTAAGAAATGATTTGATTTTTTCCAAAGAGGGCACTTGGAGGTCTGCAACATTCTGAAGAGAGTATCTGAAGATACACACCATCAGGAGCCCTAGCGAAGCTTTTAAAAAACACAGATAATCAAGCATGACTATAAATATATTCAATAAGAATTTCCAGGTGTGGGTTTGTTTGTTTGTTTGTTTGTTTTAAAAGCTGAAGAGTTGATTCAGCCCAAACTAACAAGCACAAGTTCAAATGCGGCCAACGTTAGGCAACTGAGGACTAGTGAAGAGAGTCATCGATTTTCGAAGAGTGCTCAAAGACTTATGCCATTTCATGGGGCTCCTGAGTGGCTCAGTCGGTTAAGTATCTGCCTTCCACTTGGGTCATGACTCCGGCGTTCTGGGATTGAGCTCTGTGTTGGGCTCCCTGCTGGGGGGGAGTGCGGAGTCTGCTTCTCCCTCTCCCTCTGCCCCTTTCCCTGCTTGCACACTCTCTCTCAAATAAGTAAGTAAAATCTTAAAAAAAAAAAAAAAAAAGACTTATGCCATTTCCTTGCAGGCAAACCTAATAAAATTAATTTGTACTTATCTCCTCCAGCAGAAAAGACAGAGTGAATCATATACAATTGAAGATAATCAAGAATAAATTCCGCTTGGCTGTAGGGCATTGTTCTATATTTATATTGAAGATCTAGTCTACACGTTCCTTATAGAGTAATGTTTCTCACATGCAGATGACTCTAGTCATTATATAGTCTTCCTCAGAAGTCTTCCATGACTCCCCAGTGCCTCTCAAATCATGTTCACAATCATTCATGATCCCACCCAACCTGCTTTTACAGGCTTTATGCACTACCACTGTCCCCCACCCCAGGAAGCTATATGCTCACCAGTCCACATCAGAGTGCTTACAATTCTCAAAAAGCACTAGATTTTGTTGGGTTGGGTCTCTATCCATGTCCCTCAACTGAAATGCCCTTCCCTTTTCCCTTCCTCAATGTCTGTCTGTTAAACTGTGCCTTTTCTTTAAGGGTTAAGATAAATAGCTCATTTTCCATAAAACCATCACTTGAACTAGAATTCTTTCTTCTTTGTGTTCTGTTGGTGGTTCCTCTGTCTGTTCCTTGCTTATAGCACCCATCAGTTTCTCACTTATGTCTTGGTGTTATGTGGTATAAAAAAAATCAAGTAGTGAATTTAATTTAATGTGGTCCCAGGATTGGAATGCATCCAGGAACCTGGCAAAAATAAACATAAAACCTCTCTGGAGGAAAGCCACATAAGTCTCGAAAAATTCCCACTCATGAAGTTCCAAAGAAGAGGGGCCTGGAGTCAAAAATCACAAGACATACCAAATCACCATGGATGAGAGGCAGCAAAAATGGTATGCATCAAAGTGATTCAGAATACAAGAGATAGAGAGAAGATCTCAAGACCAACCAGAAAGAAAGTCAACTCACTTACGAAGCAATATCACACTAGAGTTTAGTGCAGTACATAAGCAAATAAGGTCTAAGTGGCAAGTGCAGTGGCTAAGGGCATGAGCTCTGGGATGCGCTGACTGAGTTTCAATGCGCGTTCTATCCTTTGCAAGTACATTTTGGCAAGTTACTTTACCTCTCTATGGCTTAGTTTTTTCATCTATAAAATATGATTAATACCATTTTCAATTTTTTGTACTACATGAAAAATGCACACATATTTCCTAGAAGAGTATCTAGCATTTAAAAATGGTAGCTATTATTATTAAAGGAATTGGACAGCTGACTTCTCATTAGCAACAACAGAAAGCAGAAGACAGTCAATCTAGCTGTCAACCTAGAACTCTTGATTTACCCATTATTTACCTATATCTTTGTTCACTATTCCTTCTTGCATTTCAGAATGCCTTTCTGTTACCGTTTTTCTTTTGCCAAAAGTACAATCTTTAAATTTCCTTTTGTGAGAGTTCATTGGTTGTTAACTCCCTTAAGTGTAAATAGTATATGAAAATCACAGTGAAACATGAACACCACAGTGAAAGTCATTTGAAACTCATCAGGTTTCAACAGGTTAAAAGTCTAACCATCTCAAATGCTTCCAAAGAGACAGGTATATGGAAATTCTCATACAGCACTGTCAGGGGTTTGAATTTGTAAAGCCAGTTTGGAAAAAAGTTGGGTATTACATAGAATTGTTGATCATGAATACATTCCTAAATACATAATCTAGACAAGTTTTTACATGTGTGCACTGATAGACATGTATGAGAATATTCTTAGAAGCATTGTTTCTAATAGACAAAATCTGACAATAATCTGTCTCCATTAACAGAAGTATGGATAATTAAATGTTATGCTCGTACCAGCAGCACTATCAAGATTGAACCTCAAAAAGATAAAGCTGAATGGAAAAAAAAAGTTACCATATGATTCCATATCTAGAAAGTGCAAAAACATGCAAAACTAAATTCAGTTGACCCATGAACAATGTGAGTATTGGGGGCGCTGACCTCTCGCACAGCTGAAAATCCATGTATAACTTTTGACTCCCTCAAAACTTAACTAATAGCCTACTCTTGACCAGAAGTCTTACTGATAAAATATAAATGGTGTGTAATACATATTTTGTATATTATATGTATTACATACTGAATCCTCACAATAAAGTAAGTGAGAGAAAAGAAAATCTTATTAAGAAAATCATAAGGAAAAGAAAAATACATTTCCAGTACTGTACTATATTTATAGAAAAAACTCCACATATAAGTGGACCCACATGGTTCAAACCTATGCTGTTTAAGTGTTGCTTGGAGATACACTTATATGGTAAAGGAATTATTAACACAAAATTCAGAATAATGGTTACCTCCAGGATCAGGGGTACATAAATAAGTGTGGTGGTACTAATAAGATTCTATTTCTGGGGTGCCTGGCTGGCTCGGTCGGTGGAGCATGTGACTCTTGATCTCGGAGGTTGTGAGTTCGAGCCCCACATTGGGTATAAAGATTACTTAAAATAAAATCTTAAAAAAAAAATCTAATTCTTAGGCTAGGGAGTAAGAACTGAGGCAACAGTTTTATTCTTCCTTAATTCAAACATTTTTGTTTGTATGAAAGAGCTTGTGAATAAAGAAAGCTTCATGCTTCGTTTTAAGAAAATTAATTTACATCAGACTTGAAGCATCCATCCCACAAGGCTAATAGAAAATTCCACCTTGGCTGTTATACGAGCTCTCCAATTTGAGAGTTATACAACAGTTTGTTTTTCCCTAACTTGAGGGTTATCCAAAGGTCCTGATGTTCTACATGAGCCAACACATCAAGGAGGCCCCTCTGGCCCAGGATGTAGTAGCTTCCTTCCATGTCCCACAGGCCCTGCTATGTCTGCCCCATGCTTGGCATGCAAGGATGTTTGGGGACAAGGGAGCAGGGGAGGGGCCAGGGGTCCCTGGGCTTAGAATTTAGCTTCCTCAGCATATCATGCAGCTAAACCTTCTGAGACCTTTCCAACTCCCCATGTAAATTAGCCTCCATTCCTGGCTGTGTATCTTTGAACTCTCTGTGGATTCTCATGTCATTGCTATACTCTTTCCTCATTAGAGCTTTCAAATACACACTAACTTTTTAATAAGTTCTCTATTGTTAAAATTCTCCTTGTGGCTTTTATTAGCCTTGAGTAGCTGCCCCTATCCACTTGGGGACAAAATGTCTCAGAAGAAGGATCTCCTATCACCATATCCTCTGGATTACCCCATCCCCACCTCACCCCCATTCTCCCCTGATGGGGTTTGTATTTTCAAGCCCTTTTCCAGGAAGAAAAATGAAATCTCTATAGAAAGCCATCTCCCTTGTCAATCTCTCTTCCTAAACCTGTTTTTGGCCAGTTTGACATCATTTCTGCTGCAGAATAAATTGTAAATCATCTTAATTAAATCCAACACAGAGAATCGGTCATTCAAAATAGTTACAAAACTTAATGCCATTTGCTTCTTAGGTCCCCACTGAAAAAGTAGGGTTGCAGTATCATAATTCCTCTAAAGCTGACACAACAAACATCCTTTCTCCCAGTTGAACAATTTATGTACTTGCTTGAGGGGCTATCTAATCTCTCCAACAAAAAACTGTATCTAAAACTTCGGGACACTCTCGGCTTTCACTTTAGTAAATAAAGAATTCCATTTTATTTTCTTCCTCAGGGACAACATTCTTTACCAGATGAGATGCTTCACCCTGACTGGAGAAAGGGAAAGTCTTGGAAAAAGAAAAAGTAAGTCATTAAGCGTGCACTCTCTCTCTCACACACACATACACGCACGCCCAGGCACCATAGATTTAAAGACACAGTGACTCACACGCCTCCATTACTGTTCACCCCGAGGACGTTGATTGCTCTCAGGTAACCCAACTTTATCTTTTTTTTTTTTTAAGATTTTATTTATTTATTTGACAGAGACAGAGATGGCGAGAGCAGGAACACAAGCAGGGGGAGTGAGAGAGGTAGAAGCAGGCTTCCCCCTGAGAAGGGAGCCCGATGTGGGACTCGATCCCAGGACCCTGGGATCATGACCTGAGCTGAAGGCAGACGCCCAACAACTGAGCCACCCAGGTGCCCTCCCAACTTTATCTTTATCTTTATCCCAACTACCCTTGGAGAGTTGTTGAGATTTCTAATCACTCTTTGAAAATCCTTATGACTTTACAATATAAACTCATATTTTACCTTTCATCCTTCCTCTAACACATCATTCCTTCACACTCCTGAGCTGCCGGGGCTGCTGCGTAGGTACCAGCCACGTTAGGCTCGGATGCCTGGCTGACTGGCAGTTCTTTTCCACCTCACTTGCAGTGCAAGATATGGGGCCTCTGCAAGTTCCATTTCACCTCTTCTCCCAGCTGCGATTTCAGTGGGTTTAACCCTCCTGCCGGTGTAGACTCTGACCATCCTTGTTCCATCAGAGCAATCCCTTCCTTGGTCTAGTTTAGGGGCCAGGGTGTAATCTGTGTAGTTCTGGTCAAAAGGAAGCCCAATGACTTTGGTTAAATGCTTAGAGCAGGAGATACCCTGTTTCTTCTCCTGGATATAAGTAGGGAAGCATGTAGCCTCAGGCTGCTTGTAATCAGCTTGTTCCCATGAGGGGATTCAGCCATCAGACCAAGCCAATACCTGGAGAAGGCTCACAGAAGCCCCTGCTCAGTAGCTTGAAGTCCAACTTCTCTCAGGATGTTATGTGAGATAGTGATTGTTTAAGCCACTTGGACTTGGGTTTTTTGCTGCTTGTGACTAAAAAATATCCTGATACACTAAATCATCTCTGATCCTGGGAAGTGACTCCAATCATCCCAAGAGGGGCCTCCCTTCCCATGGCAGGGCTGGGTGGGCCTCCCTCAGAGGCCCAAATCCAAGTCTAGCCATTTCCTGCTTTCTTTTCTCCTGTCAATGTTCAGTGCCCATTTCTGGTGACCTTTATTTTCTGTCTCATTTCTTAAAAAACGAACATACAAACAAACAAAACCCACAGAATTAATTCGACTTTTAAAGTTTAATTTAAACTTAATTTTTATTTCAACGATACATATTTACAAGTTAGATGGCTAAAAAGTTCTTAAAAGGAAAAGGGAAATCTCCACTGTATTGTCCCACCCCAAACTCTCCAGAGGCCATCCCTGTCCGTCCTTTTCATGGTTTCTTCTGGACTGTAGCTCCTATTGCTAAATAAGATTTTTCTACAGCTTTTATCATTCTCTAGCTTTAGTTGTTATGCATTTTCTGTGATGGCAGATGGAGACCTAGACTTCTTACACCCCTCTCCCACATACATATCCTCTCATTTCTTAAAAAAGTTATATCACAGTATTTTGTTATTTACATTATTCTCTGTAAACATTAGTCACAGCTGAGCCATGTAGTGTACTACGATTATATTTCTGTTCTTAAACAACTGTTTTTCTGCTAGCATTCATTGATCACAGTGTCTTTTCCCTTGCTTATTTTTCTATGTATTTTCACTACTTCATCCCAAGTTCTTCAAGAAAAGTACAAATCCCTCCAATGCACGCAAATCAATTAGTTTCTTTTTTTTCTGCTACCACCAACATCTTATGTTGTTCACCTTTCTCCTGTGTTGGATTCCTTGTTTCTTAGATGCCATGTTTTCTTCTATCTTGGCTTAATCATTTATTTTGGAGGAGCAAATGCTCCCGTGGGTTTCTGATAAAAAGTGCAAGGGTGATAAAAGTGTTGAGACCTTTCATACTGAAAATGTCTCTGTCTACCCTCTCATTTATTTGTAGGTGTTTTTCATGTTTGGGCCTTCGCCCCCTGCCCCCAAAGTGTAGTGGTCATTGACTATTCATAATTAAGAGTGAGGCTCTAACAGGTTGACTAGATGCTCTCTGAATGGAAGGGATTAGTTGCACTGTGGGCTTCCCTTTCAGGTAGGTAATAGGGCAGGTGCTGGCTTTTGTGTTGGGAAATCCTCAACAGTCTGTATCTGTTAGTCTTTTTCTTGGGTTGGACAGTTTCCCCACAGGGGGATCCTGCGGGCTCCTGTTTTGACAGGATATGAGTCTATCAGCATTCTGACAGCTGAGTAAGGGAAGGGCCCTGGGGCTCTTGTTTACTATGAAGATATTCCCTTTCTCCCTAGCTTGAGGTGACCACCTCCCTCCCACACTCCACTCCGCCTGAGGTCAATAACTCCAAAGAGAAAATCTTGTGAGAATGAGGAGAAGTAGGTGCCTGGTGGGGAAAGGGAACTTTTATTCACTTTCTACCAATCTTCCTGGAGATTTGTAGGGAGAGCGGTGGCGTAAGCACCAGCTAACCCTTCTCCACAGATATTTTTTAAACCCTTACAAGCTGTGTGAACTTGAACAAGCTTCTTAATTTCTCTGAGCTTCAGGTTCTTCATTCGTAAAGTAGAAACATAAGACTTTGGTGTGAGGGTTAAGTGGGGTTACTGAATGTGAAGTGTCTGGCACAGTCTGCCCAGCATGGAGAGAGCATTCAGTTGTTGGTGGTACAGTGGTCTGGGGTCTGGAGGAAGAAGTTGGTAGTCTCCCTAGCTTTGTTTCAGTGGACAGAAAGAACCCCTTCCCACGATCCAGTTCTTTTCTGTACTCCCTCAAAAGGAAAGCCACCCTATTCATATTTTGCCAAAATATTAATAGAACTTCAGGGGTACAACAACCTTTACAACTTGTCCTCTACCCCACCCTCTCTCTCAGTGCCCAGCCAAACACTTAGAGCAACCACCTCTCTTCTGCCTCCCATCCCAATAGATTAATGTGCAAGACTGAGAACTGCAGTGAAGTCAGTCCAAACCTAAATCCCAAGAGTAAAATTGACCCCCTCTTCTCGGCTATTTCACACATAATCCCGCCACCCCTAGGCAATGGCCCAGTTCCTCCTCTTACTCTTCCTATCTTTTCTAGCCCCCTGGAAAGAGACAGGCAAAGAGAACCTTCTTGCCTTCAGTGTACTAGAGCCTCTTTCCCAGTGCAAAATGAAATTTCTCCTTCTCCCTACTTTTCACCAGCTCTTTCTTGCCCCAGTCCTTCTCTCCCTTTTTCTCTCACTGTTCTTGTTTGGGACCTTGACTCTGCTTCGTCAAAGGGCAGCCTTCTTCACAAAGTCTTTTCAGTGAATTCTTAGGATGCTTTTCTTATCTGCTCTGGAACCTCCTTGTTAACTGGCTATATCTTAGGGGATTGAAGATGCAAGAGGAACTGGAGAAGCTGGGGAATCTGAGGTTATCTTAAAGTTAATTTAGAATGCCTGGTGGGACCAAGATCTGGTACAGAATCTGATGAAAAGAAGCACACAATTGCTAAGTATTTTTTCCCAGTCTAACATTTTAGGTTGCAAGACTAGTGGAGATTTTGCCTGCTACATTTCTCATCTAGACTCAACCACTGAAAACACACCTAATAAAATGTTTGGAGTAGGACTTGACTGACCTTCGTGGAAATGGTGTAAATACATGGTCATTTGAGACTATATGTGAATGAAGGTCAGCATAAGGATACAAGAACAGGCCTCACCTCCTAACCCCTTAAACTTGTGTTTCCTTTTTCAACCACATGCAGACAGGAATGCTGCACTTTTTCTTCTGTAGGTGATCTTTTAGGAGTGTGGACCTTAGTCTGTCCTTAAAATTTTCCCCAGCAAAGTAATACAGCAAAGGATTGAGGCAGCTATTGGCTGCTGCCAAGGCCAGTGTGATGACCACAGCTTTATGCAGGTTGTCTTGGCATTTATTCACTTTCCACACAAGCAGGTGCAGGGTCCTCAGGACGTGATAGGGCAGGAAACACAGGAGGAAGATGATCAAGGCAATGATGATGGTGATAAGTGCCTTCTTGTGAGAAACCCGCAGACCCGATTCTGGGACCTCCACCTTTAACAGAGCTCGAATGATCAGCAGGTAACAAATGCTGAGCAGGAAGAATGGCAGCAGGAAGCCCATCACCAAGGCAATGTAGTTCATGGTCTGCAGTTTAACAATTTTATCAATATTCAACTCTAAGCATGATATGGCACTGCCCTTCTGCTCAGAGCCATTTTTCAGAAGCACTACCGAGGAAGCCATGATAAGGATCCATATGATCCCACACAGAGTCCAGGCAGTCCTGATGCTGGTGACATGGAGGAGCCGGAAGGGGTGAACAGTTGCCAGGAAACGCACGATGCTCAGCACAGTCAGGAAATAAATGCTGCTGTACATGTTGACATACATAGAATAAGACATAATCCTGCAGGCCAGGTCCCCAAATATCCAATTGGAACCTCTGAGGTAATAGTCAGCTCTGAAGGGTAGTGTACTTGTGAATAAGAAATCTGAAATGGCCAGGTTGAGCATGAAAACATTCACAGACGTGGACTTCTTATAAGACTGCAGGAAAACATAGATGGAAAAGCCATTTCCCAAGGTTCCCCAGACAAATATTATCAGGTACGCAAAGGGGTAAAAGTCCCTTTTGAAGTTTTCAATTGTACAGTTCCCGTTGCTGCCGTTACTGCTGAAGGTGCCATTGGGTTCCATTTCTGGCATGGAGATGGATGGAGGCAAGGACAGAAGCTTTCTCTCCATGCTGGATTAAAAAGAAACAGACATAAGAAGTTACTTCTTGCTCACTACCTACATCTTTCCAGATTTTAATGAAACGGAGAAATACTAGTTTTTCTTTGCTACTTGAGTCCAAAAATACCAGAAAAGTCTTTACTGTATGCTCCATTATATTTCATGATAAATTTCTAGAATGCAAACTAAACATTAATTTTCTTTGACCGAAGCTGAAGCCTCAAACTTGGGGGACCTTTGGCCCAGTGCTTATGTTAATGCTGCAGTCTAAATCTACCAAACAGCAGATGCCTCATCAGAATGTATGGAAGACAAAAGGAAGTGGCACAACATTTTCAAGGGCTAAAACAAAAATCTACCAACCCGGAGCTCTTTATCCAGCAAAAATACCCTTCAAATATGAAGGAGAAGTCAAGACATTCTCAGATGATAGAAAACTAAGAGAATTTGTTGCCAGCAACAAACCTACCCTAAATGAATGGCTAAAAGAAGTCCTCTAGACAGAAAGGAATCAATAAAAGAGGGAACCTAGGAACATCAAAAAAGACGTAGATCATGAAAAGCAAAAATATGGGTAAGTACAATAGGATTTTCTTCTCTTTTTGAGTCTAAGTTATGTTTGATGACTGAAACAAAAATTCCAACATTGCCTGATGTGATCTGATATGATGTAGGGGAAGTTTTAAAGATAATTATATTGTAAATGGGGGAGGGTAAAGGGACACAAAGGAGGTAAGGTTTCCACACTCTACTTGAGTTGGTAAAATGATGACACCAATAGACTGTGGTAAATGATGTATGTGTAATGTAACACCTAGAGCAGCCATTAAAAAGCTATACAAAGAGATATGCTCAAAAACACTAGAGATAAATCAAAATGTAATTCTGAAAAGTGTTCATGTCACCAACAGGAAGATAGGAAAAAGAAAATAGATCATGCAAACAGAAAAATACAAAAAAATGGCAGACTTATCCCTGACAAATCAATAATTAACATTAAATATAAATAGTCTAAATATACCAACTAAAATATAGATTGGCAGACTGGAATATATATATATTATATATATAAATTATATACTGTATATAAGAAATTCACTTCAAATAACAGTATTGGCAGGTTGAAAGTAGAAGGATGAAAAACATACATGTCATACAAACATTAATCAAAGGAAATCAGGGATGGCTCTTAATATCAAATAAAGTAAACTTCAGAACAGAGAAAATTCTGAGAGAGGGACATTATATAATCATAAAATAGTTCATCTGCCAAAAAGACACACAGGTTCTAAATGTGTATGCACCAAACAACAGAGTTGCAAACTATGTGAAGGAAAAACTGATAGAATTGAAAGGAGAAATACACAAGTCCACAGTTATAGTTGATAATTTCAAAACTTTGTCTCAATAACTGATAGAGCAAATAGACAAAAACTCAGTAGGAATATGGAAAACCTCAAATACAACATCAACCAACAAGAACCAATTGACATTTATAAAATACTCTATTCAACAAAAGCAGAAGACACACTCTTTTCAAGTGCCCACAGAACATATACCCAAACAAACCACATCCTGGGCCATAAAACAAACCTTAACAGATTTAAAAGAATTGAAATCATACAGAGTGTGCTCTCTAACTACTATGGAATCAAACTGGAAATCAATAGCAGAAATATAGAAAATCCCCAAATACTTGGAAACTAAACAACACACTTCTAAATATTCCATGGGTCAAAGAGGAAGTCTCAAGGGAAACCAAATAATATACTGAACTGAATAAAAATGAAAATGCACCATATCAAAACTTGTGGGGTATAGCAAAAGCAGTGCTGAGAGGAAACTGTGTAATACTAAATGCATACATTACCAAAGAAAAAGTTTTAAATCAGTCCTCTAAGCTACCATCTCAAGAAGCTAAAAAAAAATCCTTTAAAAGTAAAATAAACTTGGGTAACCTGGGTGGCTCAGTTGGTTAGGTGTTTAAATCTTGATCTCAGCTCAGGTCTTGATCTCAGGGTTATGAGTTCAAGCCCTGCATGGGGCTCCGCACTGAGCATGGAGCCTACTTAAAAAAAAAAAAAAAAAAGTGAAATAAACCCAAAGCAAGCAAAAGAAGGGAAATAATAAAGGTAAAAGCAGAAATCAAGGAAATTAAAAACAAAACAAAACAGAGAAAAACCAATGAAAGAAAGAACTGTTCTCTGAAAAGATCAATACAATTGACAAACCTGTAGCAAGACAGACAAAAGTAAAACTAGAGCAGACACAAATTGCCATTATCAGGAATGAAACAGGGGACGTAATTATAGACACTGCACACATCAGTAGTATAAGGGAATAGTATGAACACCTCTACACGCATAAATTTGATAACTTAAGTGAAACGGACTAATTCCTATAAAAAAAAAAAACTACCCCAACTCACCACATACAAAATGATAATTAGAACTACTGAGAAAATTACAATTTAAAACTCTAAAAAGGAATCTCCAAGTCCAGGTGGTATCACTGGAGAATTCTACCAAATTCTACCATACTTAAATAAGAATTAACACCAGTTCCATATAATCTCTTCCAGAAAATAGGAGAGGAGGATACACATCCCAATTTATTTTATGAAGCTAGTATTACCTTGATACTAAAACCAGACACAGTATAAAACAAAAGACTACAAACCAATATTCCTTATGAATATAGACACAAAATCTCTTAGCAAAATATTAGCAAATAAAATTTAGCAATATTACAAAAAATTATGCACCACAACCAAGTAGGGTTTATTTCATGCATTCAAGTCTGGTTCAATATTCAATATATTTCACTTAAAAATTGTCTTTTTTTAGTGTTAATGTCATATTCATCTAAAGCAGTTTCCTCTTCCTTTTTTTCCTTCTTTCAATTCCTCTTTCTCTTTTTCCCTCTCTTAGGAAATGAATCATTACCTGATCAAAAGAGTCCCTCACTCTTTATGTGCACGTTCTAGGAACATATGGTCTAAATAAACAGGCACAATGTCTGAAATAAAGGAAGACAAAGTTATTAAGAGGTATTTCATTTTGTGGACACTAAAAGTGTATTTACATAATAGCTTTTATTATTACAGTTGTAAGAAAAAAAGAAAGGGCATTCTTTTCAAGTTAAAAGAAGATACCAATTTTGGCATGTTTCAAAGTCTTTAAAAAATTAATTTATTATATGATAACAAGTGTCAGCACAATATTTTGATCTGAACAAGGCCAGGGTTAAATTTCCTTTGATTAAACTGAATTTCCTGCATGGGATTTATGAATTAAGCAATATTCCACTATTTCCATAACTTGTTTAAAATTTAAAATTATACATATAAAATTTTATTTAACTAAAATGAATGATAACAATGAATCCTTTTTTAAGATTTAATTTTATGACATTCTTACTTTGCGACAAATCACAAGAATTTAATGTTTTAACTAAAACTATAATTTCCTGATCCTTAACTAACTTAAAGACCTTAGACAAATAGTTAATAAATAATCTTTGGATGCCCAAACAATTTCTAAATAAGAAATAGATACAAAAGAGTGGTTATTCAATATAATGAATTGAATGAATATAAATTTTTACTTTATTTTTTACAAGGGTAATAGATGAACAAAATGTGTAAATGCCTTTGGATTATATTTTTTAATTCTATTATATTTTAAAATTGTTTAGATTGTATGACAAATGCTAGTAGACAGAAAAATATCTAAATTAGTCTTTATTTTCTCTCCTCTAACTGTGCTTACGCTTGATGAAAAGGAAGGTTGATTACTTTGGTCAAGATGATAATTAATATAGTTAATACAGAGAAATACAAATATGTATACAAGATAATGAATATGATTTTCTGTTTGTCTATTAAGAAAGCTGGAATAGTTTATTCAGAGGGCAAATTTAATTTATACACACAATGTTTTATTTAATAGACTTAATTTTAAAGCTATAGTTTAATACTTTAAATTCATTACTTATTAGTGTATTTATATATTTGTGAATGCCTAAATGCATACATATGAGGACATATTAATAAATCCTTAACTGTAGGTTGTTAAACATGAATAATGTACAAAAAGAGTAAAATTATAACATAAAATAATTAGGTTATTTTATACTCAGTAGTAAAGATTTCTTTTCATCAATAAAATATTCTGTTAAATTTCAGTGCTTCTGATATACTTTCAAGTCATTTTTTAAAAGATTCCTTGCTTTCAAAATAAAGTTTTTAATAACTATTGTTAATTTCTCAGTGTTTTTACAATGTTTCCTATAATTATTTCTTGACTCTAAATACTTACGAGTTATATCTTCTCTCCTTAAGCAACTATTCCTGATTCTTTCTTTCCCAAATTCAGACCCCCAAATTTAGGATAAAGCCATTAATTTGTTTTTTGTGCCCAAACCATCTTGGGGTTTTACTAAAATGGCCAAGGGGTAATACAAGTTTTGTTCCTTCATCCTATGAAAGGAAGGAACAATGGGAATAATTAGATTTCTAAAAATCCTCTGAATTTTAATTAATCTAAAACTATTGCGAGAGCGTTTTGGTTTGCCAAACAAGCAATAAAAAAGCCGATAAGTTACCCCAAAAAAGTTGATTATACTTAGGTAAAATATGCTAATGCAAATATCTTTCAGGGATTACATACTTCTTAAATTAAAAGAAGCATGTTTGCATTTAAATGCAAAGATTACTATAACCGAGATAAAAAGATTTTTTCCCAGGTTTCTAGATTCACGAACCCTTTCTCCTTTTTGGTCATGACCAATCTGAACAAGCAGTAGACTTTCTGATTCAGTTACATGGGAATTGTCAGAGGTCAACTTTTGATTTCAGTCTTTCATTAGACCTAGCAGCCACATGTAACCATCTTGTTTAAGAGCTATAGCAGCTCCAGCAAGGCTTCTAGAAGCCTTAAGTCAACTTTGTCAACTTAGTTCTATGGTCTCCACTAAACTTAATAGTCTCCCTGTTGGGGGCACCTGGCTGGCTCAGTAGGCAGGGCGTGGGACTCTTGATCTCTGGGTTCTGAGTTCAAACCCCACATTGGGTGTAGGGATTACTTAAAAAAAATAAATAGTTTCCCCCTGTTCCTTTTATTAGATATGACTTGGGACTTCTCAGCCAATCACATAAGCTCCTATACAATTCTGTTGGTTTCCCTTAAAACATAATGATCCATTACTGTAACATTAAACCAAGCTACCCTAATTTCCTCATATGTGTGTGTGTGTGTGTGTGTGTGTGTGTGTGTGTGTAAAAGCCCGTGACTGGTTATCTTAGTAACCGAGGTGTCCATACCTTGCATGGACCTTCTAGATTCTCCCTTGCATATCCCTGATTTAATTTTGTTGGTTCATACTAGAAAGAAAGAGAAAATTGCCAAGCAGGCTATGCTATCTCTGATTTGAATTTACTCTTGAAATATAAGCTTTACCTTGAAATAAAATAAAGTCAGATGACTAAGTTAATTGCCTTTACCCAGACTTGCTGACAAAAGGATAAAAGAACAAATATTTATACTGATACACGGAATATGATTTTGGATTCATCCATGAATTCAAAATACATTAGAAATAGAGATTTCCTGACACTACAAGACTCCCTATAAAGTAAACAATGAATCAAAGAACCCTCAGATGCTTTGCTACTACTCAAAGAAACAGCCATAATAAAAGTAGAGTTTAGCAAGGCTGCTTCATGATATTACCTACAACAACCGAGATAAACTGGCGATGGTATTAAACCAACACTGGCAGGGTAATCTGAAGGCTACTGCTAAGGATGCTCCCATGCATGCCCCATCTGCCGTCAACACAATGCTAGCAAGTCTGTAAAGGTAGAACATGGACAACCACAGTCCCAAGGCTCCTTTGAACATCTCCAGAAGGTCTATGAATGTGTTCTGGTTATTGTTTATTCTCAGAGCGTGTTAAGGCTTTTCTTTGCTACAGAACTCTGTCTGTATGGTAGAAAAAAAATAATTGCTTAATTTGGGAATCCCAGCTTGTCTCTTCTGTAAGAGACACACATTTCACTGATAGAGTTATGAAAGAACAGTAAAGCTTTAACTTTTACTTAGAAACGTCGCTGTCCTTATCCACAGGCAACAGGGAATGTAACAAGAACTAATGGAAATCTAACACCCTCAAACTTCTAAGGATTGAAGTATTTCCATTGGCTTTGATTACAGGCAATGAGATCAATCCCCCCTGGAACCCAGAAATTATCTCCTCCCGAGTACATAACAAGCTGCCTTGTGCATTTGGGGATTACTTCCAATCCTTGATCCTATTCTATTGTGATCTAATGTGATGACTACAGGGAAGTTGCATTTCCAAAATATTCTCCAAAGCAGTCTCCGTGTGATCTGAAACCTAGATATTTGGTCTTCCACAAAAGACATCAGAGAAAAACTTCTCTTGACCCTAGATGGAGAGGACCCTATTGCTATCTTTAACAATGGACACTGTATTAACACTCCAATATTTTAACTTTTGGGCTCATGTCTCCCAACTAAAAAGACACACAGAACTTTCCCTCAAGTACTGGAAGTCCATTCCTTTGAAAGACCTCAAACTGAAGATTTTTAGAAATTCTCCAGAAGCTGTTGATTTATAGAAGGGCAGATTATTGACTACAGAAGCAGACAGCTTTCACACAAGACAGAACAAAATTAATTTTCTAATTCTTTAGCACCCTTTTCTTTCTCCTTACTACTCATTTTGTTCATCATTGTACTTTTACCCTGTCTATTAACTAATATGATCTCCCTTATCTTCATCCTGGGACCCATTACAGTCTTTGCCACTTAAGAGAAAACAGAATTCTCTGAGTTGTTTTTTCTTTTTTTTTCAAGTAGGCACCACACCCAGCATGGAGCTCAATGTGGGGCTTGAACTCACAACCCTGAGACCAAGACCTGAGCTCAAGAGTCGGATACTTAACTGACTGAGCCATGCAGGCACCCCTCTGGGTTGTTTGTTTTTTCTTGGATCATAGCTACTGTTCTGAATTTAACTGATTGCTGACAGCATTTAATAACTAAAACCAACCAAACAAAAAACAAATAAATAAAAAAACACTTCAAGATGTAAATTTTCTTCTCCATATCCCTTCTGATAGTTAAGTTTCCCCTCACATAATTAACCCCAATTTCAGTCTTATAAAAATTGTATATTGACCCCATATCAACAAAATGCTTCTGCTGAAGTCCTTATGACCCTATCGGCAAAACCTAACCCTTTGGGAGTGGGAACAAAGATTGGGTCTAACCCGGATAGAAATCATTACTTTATTTTCTTCAACAACTTTCCAGCCTGCTTTGCAGGACCTGTTTGACTCCACTAAAGGCATCTGCCCACCTCAAATGACTTTCCACCCACAGATGCTCAAATAAAGAAAAAGGCTCATTCCTATTGTGAGAAATGATTCTTAAATTCCCAGTTACCACTCGTCTACTTCTTATGTGGACATCGGGCTTACACCCACCTGCCACACACTAACTTACCCTGGGTACTCAAGGTCATTGTTAGAGGATGTCAGATGTTTAAAATTACCACCCCTCCAGGAATCGTGTTTCCCTAAAAAGAATACACAGAGACATCTGAGAGAGGCAGGTGCAGGCTAATTGAGAGAAGTCTCTCTCAGGAGAGAGAACCAATTGCCTGGTGTGCATACTGTGTAAGCAACAACTACCAGAGTTGGAATAATGCAACTGGAAAGAATCACTCATAACTTATTTCTGACCCTGGCAAGAGTCTTATTTATTTAAAGTGTACAACTTCTGCTCTGGAAGCTGACAAAGACTCGCTCCTTGATCAAACTCTAGCCAGGCTCCTCTGAGCCCTCTTCCTGATAGGCTTCCAACCTGCTCTATAAAGACTTGAATAAAGGATTAACAGTTTTTTGTTTTTTGTTTTTCAGTGTTAACATTTTTTTAAATTATAAAAATGACAGTAGATTGTAAATGCTTTTGTAGTCTATAAACAATTTTTCTATGAACAAAATGTCATGATCATTTTCCCATTCAATAGATTTTCTACTACAAGATAAAAAAAGATTGCTTATGTAAATGGTAAGGATATAACATGACTCTAAGCCAGAGAACTCTGCCTCATGCCCAAACACATAAGGATTAATGGTAGGATGGAGGAGAAAGCATTTCTGAAGGGGTAGATGGCCTAGCCTAACCACATAAATATGCAACAACTGTTCATACAGTTTATGAGGGCTTCTCAACCTGTGTTTGCCACCCTCTTCTTATTTTTTTAAACATTTTTTATTTAAATTCAATTAATTAACATATAATGTATTATTGGTTTGAGAGGTACAGGTCTGTGATTCATCAGTCTTATACCCACTGCTCATTACATCACATGCCTTCCTTAATGAAGGACTAACGGTTTTTTTGTTTTTTTTTTTAACAGTTCAGGGCTACATCTCTAGGATGACCAAAACCTCCTCTTCTTGTAGAGCCTGAAAAAACTCAAGGCTATCAAAAGAACTTACTGTTTGTTCCAGACAACACCTGAAGATAGGGCTCCTGTCTCCCAGCCTCTGTGGGAGGGTAGGATCCTAAGCTTCAAAAGTGTCAGTTATCAAACCCAGATGCAATTCACATGGGCCAACCTCCCCTTCCCATTTTTTGTAATTTTTCACTTCCCTGACTCTGCCGAGCACTTGTTTACCCCCTCTCTATTCCTTCATTCTTCCTTAAAAACATCCACTCACCTCTGTAAAAAATGAAGTTGAGTTCAGTTCATGTTGGACTCTTCTCTACTGCAATAGTATATTACCGATTAAAATCTCTCCTTCCTTTAACTAGCATGTGGCTTTGTTTATCTTTGGCAAAGCCCAGGTTTAAATGTAAATTCGTTAGGTAGAGTTGTCATGGATAATAACACAGTCCTTAATTTCTCCTTGCCTAGCCAAAGAGAATTTTCTGCTAGAGTAAACACTTATTACTGCAGCTGGATAAATATTACATTAACAGCCTATGACTTGAGGTATGGGTGGAGGGAAGCTTCCTGGATGTCTAGAAACGAACAGGAGGATTTCAGGGGACATGTTTTCATTATCAGAGTATGATAGTATGGGTCCCTGTTTTTCAGAGTCTGTTATACGAACTAATAACCATTTTTGTTCCTGCAAAGTCCTGCTTCCTTGAATCTTACCCCCAAATTATCTAACGCAGGCATAAATCCTATTATAATTCCTAACATCCTCTTTCTGAGATGCCCCAGTTTCCCTTCATGTGCATTCCCCCTTGACACAAGTCAATAGACCCAACTTTGTTCAACTACAGGTATGTTCCCAATGGCCTTTGACTAGAAGACACTGACTCTGAGAATCCACGTAATGATCTAAACAATAAAAAAGGTAGGGTAAAACATTAGTAATATTGACCTACCCAAAGAGATGGCTTGTTAATATATTTCTGATGCAGCAAGGATCTTTTTCAATTCTCCTTCAGACACTTATGTGAAGGTGTAACTCAGAAAACATGGTTGACATGTAAATGATGTCAAAAAAGAAAAACTTTTTTCTTTAATTCAGCACTTCCCAAAGTATCTTCCACAGAATATGAATTCCATAAGATGCTCTGTAAAAGACAAGCCTTCCATGTTTAAATCAGCTTGAGAAATACTGTAAACTCCAGTATTCCTCTCTTGGGGACTCATAATGCACATTAAAGGCTCTATGGGGGCCCGGCAGGAAGACAGAAGAAAAAATTTACACACAGTAAATTTTTTACACACGGTATCCCTCCCTTTTTTTGATCCTAAAAACTCTTGTGCTCATTAACACATTCTAATACCCCATAGAACTAATGTTCTATACAATCTTACGGAAATGCTGATGTTATTATATAATTTTTCTGGAACAGAATTTTTATAGAAGAGAAAGAGAACCCCCACGTAATGGGCCAGTTCAACCAGCAAGTGTTAAAGTGTTTGGAGTCAGGGAGTTCTAAGCACTTACTTTTGGGTAAATTAGCATTTCTGAGCATCCATTACTTCATTTATAAAATGGAGAGTGTATTCATTTCCTAGGGCTGCCTTAACAAAGTACCACAAACCTGGAGGCTTAAACAACAGAAATTTATTCTCTCACAGTTCTGGAGGCTAGAAGTCTGAAATCCAGGTGTCAGTAGGACCACGCTCCCTTAGAATCCCCTAGGGAAGAATTCTCCTTTGCCTTTTCTAGCTTCTAGTGGTTACCAGCAATCTTTGGCATTCCTTGGCTTGTGGATGCATCACTCCAATCTTTTGACTTTCCCATGGTATTTTCTTCCGTGTCTTCACATCATCTTCCTACTATGTATTCTGAGTTTCTGTGTCTCTTCTCTTCTTACAAGAACACAGGTCATTCAGCTTAGGGCCTATCTTAATCCAGTATGACCTCATCTTAACTAAATCCATCTACAAAGATCCTATTTCCAAATAAGGTCACATTCACAGGTACCTGGGATTAGGACTTGGATATGTCTTTTTGGGGGGACATAATTCAACCCACAACAAGGATATCTAACATCAATTTCATGGGGTTGTTGTAAGCATTAAATGAGAAAGAGAGAGAGCTTCACACAGTACTTGGTACTGAGTAAATGCCCCCCAGCTCCTCCACCCTCAGGAATGTATGTAGAAATGACCTCGCTTCAACTGACCATGAGGATGATGAACTCAGTTCTCATGTTCATATGAAGTATAAAAAGGAGACTCCTCTTCGTGTTTGCTAGAAGGGCATACTGTACAGAAATACTGATAACTCTTGGATTATTCTGACATGTTTATGATGAAAATCTCTCAAAACCACCCCACTCTTTTGCTTTCAGTCTATTTCTACCAGGCAACCTTCTAATAACCCATCTGCTTCAACAGGCCTCTCTGGAAGGGGGGACTTTGAATCGTGAACTGGAAGATTACAATAAAGGGAATGTAGAACCCCCCATTATAAATGTTTAAGCCAGAATAACCAGAATTCTGGGTTAAAAATTATTTCCTGGTGAGTTTGACTTGTGTAAATTGATTTCTTTAGGCCTAGGAGTAGACTGACAAGATGAGAGTTCTCATAATGCAGAGCTGAGGGCCACCTCTTATTTCAGAGATGACTATAGGGCCTTAGTTCTGATGACATGAATAATGGCTCTCTGCTTTTGATCTGTCTCAACAGCAAGTCTGAGTTTTCTTGCTTGGATTATAGGGAGAATGGTGAGGCCATAGCTGGGATGAGGAGCACACACTCTAGAGCTCAGGAGAAAGGTCAAGGGTACAGAAGCAGTTCAGAAAGATGGTCACACAGAGTCTGGAAGTCTGTAAGCCTAACGGGAAAGGGAATATAGCAAAACAAGGAACTTGGAGATAGTGTTTTAACTCAGTCTTATAGAGAATTAAAATTTCTATTGGTTGAAACATCACCAAAGGCAAGGGAAGCAAGGGCAAAAATGAACTATTGGGACTTCATCAAGATAAAAAGCTTTTGCACAGCAAAAGAAACAGTCAACAAAACCAAAAGACAACCGACAGAATGGGAGAAGATATTTGCAAATGACATATCAGATAAAGGGCTAGTATCCAAAATCTATAAAGAACTTATCAAACTCAACACCCAAAGAACAAAGAATCCAATCAAGAAATGGGCAGAAGACATGAACAGACATTTTTCCAAAGAAGACATCCAAATGGCCAACAGACACATGAAAAAGTGCTCAACATCGCTCGGCATCAGGGAAATCCAAATCAAAACCTCAATGAGATACCACCTCACACCAGTCAGAATGGCTAAAATTAACAAGTCAGGAAACGACAGATGTTGGCGGGGATGCGGAGAAAGGGGAACCCTCCTACACTGTTGGTGGGAATGCAAGCTGGTGCAACCACTCTGGAAAACAGTATGGAGGTTCCTCAAAAAGTTGAAAATAGAGCTACCATACGATCCAGCAATTGCACTACTGGGTATTTACCCAAAGATACAAATGTAGGGATCTGAAGGGGTATGTGCACCCCGATGTTTATAGCAGCAATGTCCACAATAGCCAAACTGTGGAAAGAGCCAAGATGTCCCTCGACAGATGAATGGATAAAGAAGATGTGGTATATATATACAATGGAATATTATGCAGCCATCAAAAGGAATGAGCTCTTGCCATTTGCAACGACGTGGATGGAACTGGAGGGTGTTATGCTGAGCAAAATAAGTCAATCAGAGAAAGACATGTATCATATGACCTCACTGATATGAGGAATTCTTAATCTCAGGAAACAAACTGAGGGTTGCTGGAGTGGGGAGGGGTGGGATGGATGGAGTGGTTGGGTGACAGACATTGGAGAGGGTGTGTGCTATGGTGAGCACTGTGAATTGTGCAAGACTGTTGAATCACAGATCTGTCCCTCTGAAACAAATAATGCAATATATGTTAAGAAAAAAAAAAAGAAGATAGCAGGAAGGGAAGAATGAAGGGGGGGAAATCGGAGGGGGAGACGAACCATGAGAGACGATGGACTCTGAGAAACAAACTGAGGGTTCTAGAGGGAAGGGGGTGGGAGGATGGGTTAGCCTGGTGATGGGTATTAAAGAGGGCATGTTCTGCATGGAGCACTGGGCGTTATACGCAAACAGTGAATCATGGAACACTACATCAAAAACTGATGATGTAATGTATGGTGATTAACATAACAATAAAAAATTTTTAAAAAACTTTCTATTGGTTGGCAGGGCTAGGACAGAAGGATCAGACTCCGAATCGGAAATGCTAGAGGTAGTCCAGGCAGCACAGCCCAAGCCCGTGAAGCAAGCATGGAGCTGGATTAAATGTCACAATTATGTATCTGGAAGGGCGGAGCACTAGAACCAGGGTCAACAAACAGAGCCTCAGGGGACAAAGAGACAAGGCATGAGAGAAATAAGACTGGTACGTGACCAGTCAGAGGAATTTTCATGTTCCCATGGGTTTCATTACAAATGGCCTTTTTTTTTTTTTTTTTTAAGGGATGGAGTCCTATCCATATGGCCACAGAGAACCTACTCTAGTCTTGAAGACCCTGACTTTGGAGCCAGGATTCTGATAGAATCTTAGGGAAAGCTCATATCTAACAGAGCAGGGAAGAATCTGAAAAAAGTAAAAATAGACCTAAAAACAATCAAGTCCTTAGACTTTTTGACCATGAAGACCACTTCTCCTATCTCAAGACCCACAGGACTTGTGAATTGTAATGAGAAGGGCAGCCTGGGAAGGTTTGGAAGCAGCCTGCACTCCTCCCTGACTAGGGTGTAGCAAGCCTTCAGGGACACTGTCAGCTACGGATGCTGAGGAAAGTCCCTTATCATAGGCAGAGCATGGAATCCAGCAGGTATGACCACAGACAAGAGGTCATCAAAAAAGATGGTAACAGGTGTTCCACCAGGAAGTTGAGGGGCGTGGGGGAACTAAAACCACACCCTAGCAACAGGGACTCCTGAGCAACCGGGCAGCAAGGCAGAACTCATGGGGAAGCTCGTCTGTAAGCTGTAAGACCATTTAGAGCCAGACCACAGTGCAAGAAGAGGGTCAGTATAGGCAGGCCCTGAATCCTGGAGGCCCTGAGTTCTGAAGGTCCTGAGTCCTGATGTCCTTGATTCCTGGAGGCCCTGGGTTTTGGAGGCCCTGAATCTGGAGGCCTGAATCCTGGAGGCCATGAGTCCTGAGATTCCTGAATCCTAGAGACCCTGAGTCCTGGAGGCCCTGGTCCTAGAGGTCCTGAGTCCTGAGATCCCTGAGTCCTAGAGGCCCTGAATCCTGGGGTCCCTGAGTCCTGAGATCCCCGAGTCCTAGAGGCCCTGGGTTTTGGAGGCCCTGAGTCCTGGAGGCCCTGAATCCTGGAGTCTGGAGGCCCTGGGTTTTGGAGACCCTGAGTCCTAGAGGCCCTGGGTTTGAGTCCTACAGGCCCTGAATCCTGGAGGCCCTGAATCCTAGAGTCTGGAGGCCCTGGGTTTTGGAGACCCTGGGTTTTGGAGGCTTTGAGTCCTAGAGGCCCTGAGTCTGGAGGCCCTGGGTCTTGGAGAGCCCAAGGGCTTGGGCACAGAGACTCAGGCCAGGGATGCCAAGACAGGGGTCCATTTTCCCTAATGAGGTGGAGACCAAATCTCATGAAAAAGAGAGATGCCCAACTTTAGAGTCAAGGCACAAAGTCAGGATCAGATCACCCCCTAGGGTAACTGAGTTCCCAGAGCTGCTTCTATGCCTCTGCCTGAGATTGGGATTGGTTCTGGGCCCTGGAGGGGACTGGAGTGGGAGTGGCCGATGGCTGACAAACAGCCTCAGTTGCAGGGGAAGGATACCCTACAGAAGCTGGAGCTTTGATTCCAAGAGCATCTTAATCCCTGGAAAGCTTAAGAAAGAAAATACAGATTCCCTTCCTAGAAGCCTCGTCTAACTAACAGCCACAGGCTAAAAGCAGGACTAGCTCAGTTCCAAAATTCCGTTTAGCTCAATACTTTCTCTAGAGAATCCTTTAAAACATTTTGATTGTTCTTTCCCGCCCATATAACATACATCTGACCACATCACACTTCAACATTTTAGACTGTTTTTAGAAAGAAAAAGAAAAAGAAACTGCCTGCTATACGTGACTGTAGAAATCAGCCAGACCAATTAAGTACGTGCCAGGAAGCTGAGAAGTACACGACGGGGTACATTCAAGGAAAATTAGGAAATAAATGGACAGCCTAATTTCCACTGCCTTGGCGGGAGAGGAGAAAGAGCACGTGCACAGCTCCTGTACTGAAAAGGAGCCGGGGACAAAGAAAGAATGAGGCTTTGTCTCCTGCGGCTTTGCTGGTAACGAAACAACAAAGAAGAAACAGCGAGAAGCAGCAGGAGACAGGGATTCCATATTTCGGTTATGAAGAAAACCAAATGTGTTGCATGGCCGGTTAGAATCTGCTGTGGACAAATAGCTTCCACTGATGCTTGGAATGTCTGCGTGGTCGGAGCAAAGCTGCAACCGTCCAGAACATCGCAGAGATTATTTTCATGTGTACTTAGAAAAATACCTTTTTTTTTTTTTTTTAAGAAAAATACATTTTTGGACAGGGCCTAAGGACCTCCTGTCACAGAGTCCCTCCCCCCTCGCCCCACCCCTCCGCCGCCCCCATCAGCCCTGCCTGGGACTGTGCACCCGCAGGTGTGCTCCCCTTCAGTGCTGAGCTCGGGGCCTGTGACCCGTCTCAGAACCTGAAGCCCGAGGCACTCAGACACGCCGACACAGACGTGCCCCGGGGAGCAACAAGCGACAAGCATTACACAACGGGAGGCTGTGAGATCACGATACACCGCTGAAGAACAGAGAATCTTCTGGAGAATAAAGGTCGGTGCAGTCCGCATCATCTTTACGAGGAATTAATGATGGGATTTTGGTGCAGCACCTAAGCTGTCACCCCAGGACAGGAGAGCTAGACCACCGCAGCCTCCCAGATTACCACTAGGTGACGTCCTGGGTCCTCCGTTTGGCCACTGTCTCTGGGACTTGGAACTCCCACACCGAGAATCCTTCCAGCAAGTTAACAGCAGGCCCTTGGCTGTCTGATTTCGTCAGCTACCCTCACTTCCCTCACTTCAAGCTACCCGCCTGGGCCAGGCCTGCCTGAGGGTTCCGGGAAAGCACACGTCCTCTATCAGCCACAGATGTTTGCCCATTCAAAATGAGCAGCATGCGGTCGGCGCTCTGCAAAGCTCCTTCTGTGTGTTAGCTCAATTAGTCCCCAAACAGCCCTAGGTAATCTGAATTGGCTCTTTTATAGATGAGGAAAATTAAAGTGCAAAGATATGGAATAGCTTGTGTGCCCAAGTTCACTTGTCACTTAGTGGTGGGATGGGGCTTAAACCCAGCTCCAGCCCTCTGTCACAAAGCTCCTCTGTCTCTCTCTGCGCAGCACATACCGGGTCCTGGGTACCTGATGGGGAAGAAAATACAACCTCAGACCTAAAGGAACCTCCAGAGTGGTGAATAAATCAGACAAAGCCAGGCGAGAAGAGCCATCAGAATGAAATGACATAGGGAACGGCCTTGGGGAACAAGAGCGTTTTTAAGGTACTAAGGGGAAAGGTCGGCTAGGGAGAGGGGCCAGGGGTTCCAGACAGAGCACCAGGCTATATGAAGAGACTGGCTGCTGAGAGCACAGGGCAAGTTTGGGGAATGGCAAGTGATAACAGTCTAGGTGAAGCATGAAAGGGAGGATGAGGTGGGCAGAGGGTGGTTTGAGAGTGACCTACATCCACACAAAGGAGTTTGGGTTTTATTCTGAGGGCAATGAGGGCCCTTGAATTGCAGAAAGCAGATGTGTATTTTTTAGAAGGGTGATTCTGGCAGCGGGTGGAGGACAGTTGGGAAGGAGGCAAGCCTAGGTTCGGAGAGACTGCAAGGGATGCTCCTGTGCTTGTCCAGGGCAGAGGGGGTGGACATAGCTGGATGGGACTGAGAGATATAAAGAAAAATGAGAGGTGGCCAGAGTTGCTGATGGACCAGTTATGGAATGTCAAGGAAAGTGGGCGGGGCGGGGGGGGGGGCGTGGATCTTCTCAGGTCTTTGCTGGGAGAATGGTGCCTTCCACTAATAAAAAGAACACAAGAGGAAGATGCTGTTTTTTGGGCGGGGGATGAGTTCAATTTGAGTTTGAGGGGGAATGAGTTTGAATTTGAGGCTTTTGTGACACATGTAAATGGAACTGTCCCCTTGCAGTCTAGAGCTGGGGTGGAGGGGCTAAGGGAGCCTGCTGAATGTATGGCTCATCAGCACTTGATGGTGACTGAAGCCAGAAAAGTTGGAAGACCTCACACAGGGGCATGAGAACAAAGAAGGAAAGAGGGCCAGAGACAAGACCTTGGGGTGACATCACCAATTAAGAGACAGGCAGAGAACAGGAGCCTGGAAAGATGGTTGACAAAGGCTGGTCAAACCCCAAACCAGAAGAGACAAATCAAGAATACAGTGTCAAGGAGGCCAGGAGAAAGAATTGTTGAAGGAGCAGGTGGTCAGTGGGGACAAAAAGTCTCAGGGGACTCTGCAATAAGAAGGCTATCAGTGACCAGAGGGGTGGGGTGGAAGCCCAAGGACAGGTGCATCAGTGGAGAGCATGACTGCTGAGCTGGGAGAGGACACTTTCCAGTTCTGCAGCTGTGAAGGGCATGTTGCTGGAGGAAGATTTTGAGTCCGGGAAAGAAGCTGCATGTCTTCTTTTCTCTGGAGACACCTTGATTATGACTCTTAGCCAAACTCCCTCCAGTGACTTGGGTCTCTTCCTCTCTTCATTTCTCCTTCTCTCTTCCAACTTCATCCGCCTGAACTTCTAGACTAGAATGTACTCTCTGTACCTGAAGGCTAGCAGACCTGGTCTGACTCCCAACTCTCCCACTTTCTAGCTGCATAACTCTTACTCTCTGCCCTTCAACTTCCTCACCCTCAAAGTGTGGCTAAAAAAGAGAGCCTGTAGGATTGTTCTGAGTTGTAAATCAAGAATGTGCTCACTCCACACAGCGGGTGGTCAAGCAAATGCCAGTGTTCTCTTCTACCTAATTCTGCAACCTATTTGACTTTTTGTTTTTGCTTGTCCTCTCACACTTAAACTCCCTGAACTTCTGGGCTCACTGTTGTCATGTCTTTCTCATCTTCCTCTTTTTAATATACGGCAATAGCTGCCCTGCCTCATCCCCACCATCTCAGAGCTGCCTGTGAATCATACAGGACTGGGATAAGGTCATCTGTTCTTGTTCAACAGCTGGTTCTACTGCTCTTTCTCAAACTTCCTTCTCAGTTACTCTAGAATTTGATCTTCAGGTCTTATCAGTGAAACCTCCACTC
Organism: Halichoerus grypus; assembly: GCF_964656455.1. Lineage (NCBI taxonomy): Eukaryota > Metazoa > Chordata > Mammalia > Carnivora > Phocidae > Halichoerus > Halichoerus grypus. The sequence continues at coordinate 57,962,311 of NC_135715.1, read as the reverse complement.
TTTCTCTGTCTTCTGTGGTCCTGAGTACTTGTGGTTTTCCATTTCCTGATTGTTCAGCCCTTCTGAATCCACTGTTATCTCTTCTTTACCCAATTGTGGACCACCACTGGAGCCCCACTGGGGTCCTCAGCTCACCACTCTCTGTAACCCCCCAAGAACTCACCCACCATGGAGACGATACCCCATCTCTCTGCCTCCGACTCCCAGAGGTCTCTTACATATGAAAATACCATATTTTCATCTTAAAATTTACAAAGAATTTTTTTTTCTCAGTTACCTCATTTGTTCCACTTGACTATCTTTTGAGATAGGCTGAGTTGGCATTTTTATCCCAATTTTACAAATAAAGAAAAAGAACTCTGAGATCTAGAAAATGTAAGTGGTTTCTCCCAAATTCTAACCTAAGCTATACTCCTACATTTCTAGTCGTCCACAGGAGAGCCTTATTTGGAGATTCTGTCTCTACCTCAAATCTTACTTGGGTCTATCCTCCCTCTCAAATCAATCCCACTCAGCTGGTGTTAGGGACTGAATGTGTGTGTGCCCCCAAAATTTATATGTTGAAGCTCCAACCTCCAATGTGACTGTATTTGGAGACAGGGCTTTTATGGAGGTAATTGAAGTTAAATGAGGTGATACGGTAGCATTCTGATCCAGTAGGACTAGTGTCCTAGGAGAAGAAGCACACTCTGCCATGTGAGGACACAGCCAGATGGTGGCCACCTACAAGCCAAGAGGAAAGGTCTCAGAATAAAACCTATCATGTCAGCATCTTGATCTTGGACTTCCAGGCTCCAGAACTGTGAGAAATAAATTTTTGTTATTTAAACCACCCAGTCTGTGATATTTCCTTATGGCAGCTGGAGTGGACCAATATAGCTGGTGACCATTTGGGGGATGTTTTCTTTCATTTTTCTTTCTTTTATATCTCACATCCAATCAATGGACAGAGTTATCTCCATTATTTTTATATGATGTGCCTTGAATTCTATCCTTCCTCTCTACGTACAAAGTCACGACTGTAACCTTGGGTTTTGTTAGCTGATGCCTAGAAGCCATTAGCATCTCCTGACCTGTATACCATTGCAAGAGTAAAGCAGCTAAAACATCACAGAACCATGAGATTTGATGGTCCAGGGGAATTCTCGGCCCCGTCAGACCTCTCCCTCTCCCCCTCACTTATGTCTACATCCTCCCCCATGTCACCATGAGTTTGAAGTTCTCCACAGTATGAGGCTTCTGCTTTAATAATCACCCTGCAGTTCACAACCCCCCCCCCATGCTCTTCGTTTTCTCTGACGACTTTAGAGTATAACTTAGATTTTAGCCCCCAGAGCTACTGCATACTGTGGAATGGCAAATAGGACATTCTTTATATAGCTCACAGAAATATTCAGAGGAGGGAGTTGGGGTGAGGTCTGGAGCTAGATCTGCCACTTACGAGCGTGGGGATCTTTTTGCAGGTGATTTATCTTCTCTGCGCCTCACTTTCCTTGTCTGTAAATGGCACGATGAGTGTGAAGTATTTCACACAGTTTGAGCACTCAACAATGTTAACTATTATGATTAAACTTCAAATCTGGGGCCTAGAGAAACGATTTAAAAGGCAAAAAGGCTCTCAGAGTATTAGTAAAAATATAAAAGCGAGCCTGAGAGATGATTTGATTTAAAAGTAAATAAATATGGTGTCTGTGCTGCGGGGAAGCAGTGGAGGGCAGCAGGTGCAGGCAGAGACTCCGGATGTGAGCACTGGTTCTTTCACTCACTAGCGCTGTGACTAGTTACTAGCAAGTAACTGCATTGCCCTGTGCCTCCACTCCTCCTCAGTAAAATGGGGGCAGTGATAATACTAGCCACCCCTTCACAGGGTTACTATGAGGTTGAAGGGCAATGATGCTTGAATGGCGCCCAGACCAGGGCTGGGGCGAGAGAAAGCACCGTGTGGATCACAGACTGAGCCCCCCAAGTTGTGCAGAGAGGATGCAACCCTTTGGATCAGAAGATTCTACAACATGTTTGTCCCTCGAAATCCCAGAGGCCCCAGAGTGCTGAACTGATACATCCCCCCAAACAGGGAAGTATCATCGAGTGCCTGATTCTTGAAATGCAAGACCGCTAGCTTAGTTCTTACTTGAAACTGGCCCCAAATGTCATGGCAGACACGTAAAGCTTCATATACTTTCTTGCCTCCTCAGAACAGTCTTATGCTTTCAGAATTTTTCCAAAGGGATAAAGTAAATTAAGTTTTAGAGACCAAAATAGAAATAGAGACAAAAAGAACTGAGATTACAAGATCTTTTGAATGAGGAACTGAGCTGGTCCCCAGGCTTCCAGAATAAATGGGGGGCGGGGAGGAGGGGTGAACCACAGAGGGGCCCGCTTCCATGGAGTCAGCACTTTGGAGCATTCTGCTGCTCCCATCTCTCCTCTGCCCTGTCTCTCCCAAAGTGCCTCAAAGTGCCCCAAAGTGCAAGTCAGTTCACGAACCACCAAGCTAATGCCCCATTGTTTTCCAAATGCCATTTATTTCCCCATGCCTCATAGCCACTGAGAAGTCAACACCTTGGCCCAGATCTGCTGTAAACCAGTAAACGCTGAATAGTGTTTATGGCTCTGCAAGTTCCCTGAGGAGGAAATTCTCTAATTCATTTTCTCTGTACTGCAGAGATTCTCCTTAACAGCTTTGGGGCCAGGGGGACTTTTCAGCCAGAGTCCTAGGGCCTGATAATTCACCCTGAAGGATAATTGGAGTTTCTGCTCCGTGACCGATGCAGAGTCTTACTGTCTAGTTTTCATCCTCTAGTTAGGACTCCACATTTGGAAGTTGGAAAGCTCACAGAGCTCTGTCCTCCCAGATCCCACCAACCTGTGCCTGACTCGCCCTGGAGCTCGGCCGGCAGAAAATTCAACGTGTGGTTGTTCATAGGATTGCTGCGGGTTTCTGGAGTAGCTTGCAATCCCTGAGCAAGAGTCTTTGGATCTGGCCCATTTCCCATCTGGGGAAGACCTGAGTGAGCCCTTACCGCAAGGATGGGAAAGCTTTCACAAGCAGTTGTCACAATAGGCCGGGGATCTCTGTGGGCTCCCGAGCGTGCTGAGCACTTTCTCCCTTGTAATTGTCTGACCTAAGTGGTTTCTTTTGTAACCAGACTTTCCAGCCCCCATTGCCATCTCTCCTCAGATTCTTCAGCAACCCGCCGGGATCGGAAAGGAGGATACTGCTGATTGGTCCGTCTCCCTGAACTGCCTGCTGACTAAATTCCAGAATGTTCCAAGAAAGTTCAGAAACCCCCAAAATTCTGCATTTCATTAATTTGGTTTCTAATTTTAGTTCTAAAGACCAGACACCTTATCGTATTAAGTTTCCTAATTAGAACATTTTCTTAAAATCACAGCAGTTGGGTTGTTAGCTTTTCGATGATTTCGCCCAGCTGCGGATCCTCATGTGCCCTTCAGTTTGCATTTGCCTTCCTCTCCTTCTAGCACTTTCCCCGACTTCTGAGAGCTCAGGGAAGCCACCAGAGCCTTCCTGGCCTGGGCTCTGCCTAAAGCTGCTGGGCCTTCTTGAAATGTTGACTGTTAGGCCCAGTTTGGGGGTGGGGCTAGACATGCAGCACCCACTGGCTGTGGCCTTCTTCCACCGAAAGGAGAACCTTGCTCAGACCACAGAATGTATGGTAAAATGACAACCACCACCACTGACGTACATGGACAGACAGAAGAAGAGGCACCTTAAGAACATAATGTGTATCGCCACATTTGGGCAAAGGTCCGCATGGCTGAAAAGTGACCATGTCGAAAGTGTCAGAGGTCAGATATCAGCATCAGACTTACGGGTTAGCAAGATTTGCCTTTTTTCTACCCTTTGCTGACAAGCTTTCTTCCACTGTTTGCTTGCTTGCTCTTCTCCTCTTGTTTGCACATTCTCCCTGTGAAGTTCCTTTCTGGATAATTTTCCTGTGCAAAAAGGTGCCGATGTATTTTGGACATATTTGGGGATAACTGCCCCTTAAAATTGGACTCTTTTCACAATTTCATTCTTTCCTGTGTATTTTGAGGGTACAAATGCTTCCAGAGAACAATTTATCCCCAGGGGCATAGTGGTAGCTGAACCCTAGCAGAAAGTTGGCATCCGAGCATGTGAGGGGGCCTCTCTCCGCCCGCAAGAGTGAGATGCATGGCATTATCTCTCACATCCTTCTTCCCACCTCTGTCTTCTTAATCTCCTTGTTTCATTCTCTAATGTTCTCCCAAAGCTAGCTTTTCTTCCGTGTTCTTCCTAACCAGTAACACTCAGCCACCACGACAAAGACAAATTGAATGCAAAGAACTGAGTGTGTAAGGGCTGCTCTGAGCCCCTTGAAGATATGACTTCATTTTCTTTAGGCATTATTTTGACTAAGTGCTGTCTTTTCCCTGGCTCTTGTAACTTCTCAGTCCTTGTTTGTTAATAGAACAAATGAACTTATGACACTGATTATGGATTTAATTTTATAAAAATATCTCAACAATGTTTTGTCCCCTAGTGCACTTCACCAGTGTATCTGGGAAGATGTGGTGGTATCCGCGGCTAACCCGGTCTCTGAGCTCAGGAAGGCTGCAGGGCCACTCTATATCTGCCTCTAATCCTCCAGTCTTCTCATCAAAGACAGAAGGAAGACAGAAGGTCAGCAAGTGTCATCTCAGAAGCCATCACCCAACACAGTCCAATAATTTCCTAGGAATTGTGTCAGCCTTAGGACTATCCTTGCCCGCAATCAAAGAGACTATATGACATGACTCAGGGGCTCCCCCAAACCCACTCATTCAAATTAAAACTGCCTCTCTTTCTCTTCCCTCCTACCGAGGCATTTCATATTCCGCCATTAAATTCACTTCTAAGAGCCAAGAAATTATTTACAAAAGTAGCTTGTTAAACAGCCTTTACTTCCTGGAATGATATAGAGGTATTGTGATATCATAGAAAAGCTTTAAATCACAACAAGAGCAAAATCCTAGCTCTACCCCTTGCGAACTGTGTGAGCATCAGCAAGTACTCAACCTCTTAGAATTATCCAGAAGGCCAAAGGAGGCAACACAGGTGAAAGCCTCCAACACAGCTGCACCGAGCCTGGCACTCATACACAGTCAATGCATTATCATGCTTCATACAACCCTGTCTGTTGCCAAGGTAAGAAGAGCCTGAGAACTTTTTAGTATGCCGGGTATAGGCTATCTGCATAGGAGAGTAAGAAACCAACAGATAAGGAGAGAATGTTCCGATATGTCTGGAAAAATGGAAAACCAGGGGAATCGGCCAGGAAAGTGCCCTAGGAAGCTGCCAGTAGCGTGTGCGCAGTGGGCATCTGTAACCTAAAGAGGAGAGAGTATGGAACGAAAGCAAACCACGGGCTTTCCTCCTTCCCCGGCCTGCCCTGCTGTCCAGTGTCTCCTCCGAGACAGACCCGGCCTCATTACGCACCCGTCTCCACTAACACCTCTTTTCCATCACAGGGACCAGCTGATGGTGGTCCCAGTACAGGTTGTCATCTTTCCCCTGCACAAAGGACAAGGTCTCCTGTCTCCACTCTTGCTATTCTCAGTCCATTCTCTACACAGTGGCTAGAGTAACCTTTCCAAAATGCATATCTTACCATTTGACTTCTGCTTAAAACCCACTATCACATCAAAATGAAGTTCAACTCCAGGCATATCACAATGAGGATCTTGTCAACCAGCATGTTCTCTCCCCACAACTTCCCTCACTAAAATCCATTTCTAGCCTCATGGAACTTATTTCAACGCCCGAAACACACCTGGCTCACTCTTGTCTATTCACTCCGAGCTCCAGCTCCTCTGGCCATCTCTTACCGCGCCTCAGGTTTCTTTCTAGACATCACTTCTTCCAGAAAAAGCCTTCTCTGACCCCTCCAGGTCTTGGCTGGCTGCCACCCCACCTGGCCCTGCAGCGCCATGGGCTTCCTGTCCCAGCACTTACCCCTGGGGGCAGCCATAGTTCCTGTCTATCCCCACCCACCAGATTGTTCTCCACCAACGGCAGGAATGGGGTCTCACCTGTCTACTGCTGCATTCCCAGGCCCTAGCACAGCTTGTGGCACATAAATGTGCTCCAGTAAATGACCAATGAATGAGCTGGGGAAGGTATTAGTCACCTCCCTCATTTTATGTCTCACAATAAATATCTTCTAAGGAAAAAAACTCCCAATGGTCTTTTGCAGCAAAATGATGTTTGCGTATTTTTCCTCACAAACTTACTGTTTCTTCAAATATAGGTTCTAGGGACAAGAATACAGAATCAACAGCATGAGGGTAATGGGGGGTTGACAGAAAAGACCCAAATGGTGCTCTGTGCTAAACACTGTAGAAAGGGACACTATTTATGTATCTGAGGGTTGACAGCTGTTTTTCACACTCTATGCCAAACAAGTTCCTGGTAAGGATCTGTGTCTGCTACAGCTAACAAGGAAAACTGGCTTCAATTCTCTCAGAGAATTTATAAGAGAACAAAATTATTGTCAAGGTAAAACGCAAAATAAAAAGAAACCAACTTCCTTTAAAGATTCTGTGATGTCCCCAAGTACTCTGTAGACAATCACGTCTTCCGTACTAGAGGCGCAAACAAGGTAAAATGCTATCTCCACAGCCTCATAGAAGGACCCTTATGTGGGACATAGTTTTTCTTTAGTGATAAAGAATTCTTGTTTCTATAATGTATAATAAAGGTATGTGGACTGGATCCTTTTAAATTCTTCCAGCTTAATCTTAAAACCTCTAGAGCAAATAGGCTCCACTCCCCTCTCTTTCCCTCCACCTGCTTCTTCTCTCTGTCCCTCCCCTGGCCTGTCCTCCCTCCCTTCTCCTCTTTTCTTCCTTCTTGTTCTTCTTCAAATCTGCTTCCCCCTTTCCTTAAAATCTCTCTTCAAACACTAGAGATTCAAAAAGCTTTCTTTCCTGACCCTGGCTCTTCCTAAGGACCCTTCCACCTTTGTGATTCTTTGGTTCCAACTCACTGCTCCAGCTTCCGTTTCTTTCTTCGTCAAGGGCGTCAGCCCAAACCACCACCAAGTCATCATTCCAATAGGAGAAGTTTTCATTTAAATATTGCCAGACATTGTACCATTTTCTCCATGGTTGAGTTAATATAAAGAAGTTAATAGTTTCAACAGCGATAAACATAAGCTGTTAACTAACCTTCACATTTATTGATGAATTAATTTATTTATACCTTTCCGTCTATTCTTTTTTTTTTTTTGAAGATTTTATTTATTTATTTGACAGAGAGAGACACAGCGAGAGAGGGAACACAAGCAGGGGGAGTGGGAGAGGGAGAAGCAGGCTTCCCGCCGAGCAGGGAGCCCGATGCGGGGCTCAATCCCAGGACCCTGGGATCACGACCCGAGCCGAAAGCAGATGCTTAACGACTGAGCCACCCAGGTGCCCCTCCGTCTATTCTTAATGGAACCCATGTGCTAGGTTTTGTGCAAGGACTCCATCCTCAAGCATTCTTGGTCAGCAGAGGGATTGAGACCTGCACATAAGTAAGTCCAGTACAAAGAAGGCAATGGTCAGTGCCCCGAGAAAATCACGGATGCAGTGCTGGAGGTTCTGACAATCATTTGATAAGGCGCTATAGCAAAGCTGAGCAACCCAAACAAATGCCTGCCTTTCTCTGCATCAGCCAGCTTGGCTACTGCATTCAGGAGAGCCCCCTGGGTAATGGTACAAGCCCTTGTTTGGCTTTTATCTTCCAGGCTTAGCCTTGGAGGACTAGTGTGCCTCAGATGTCTGTGTGTGTAAGACAAACTTGAAAAATGGGAGTCCCTGAGTCTGGAATACACATGAGATACTAAAAATGCCCAAGGTGATCCTGACACATAGCAATGAGCACATTGCAAAAAGATGTTATTTTTCTTCCAGAACTGGTGTTGTTTATGTTCTGTTGTACCCCTTATGACCCCAGGCTGGTAGGAAGGCAGAATACTAACAGATGCTGGGCATAATTTTGATTCATTTGGAGCATTCTGGAGCCCCAACCTCTCTAACTTTTAACCAATGCACTGGAAACAAATCCATCTCCTTAAAGCATTAGTAAATTGAAATTTGTAGATTCTCATCACAAGAGTTTATGTGGTTAAGGTGGATGATAGAAATTTCTAGAGGTTTTGGGGTGCCTGCGCGGCTCAATCGGTTAAGCGTCTGTCTGCCTTCAGCTCAGGTCATGACCCCGGGGTCCTGGGATGGAGCCTTGGGGTCCTGGGATAGAGGGTTGGGCTCCCTGCCCAGTCAGGAGTCTGCTTCTTCCTCTGCCCCTCCCCCCTACTCGTGCACACTCTCTCTCTCTCTCACTTTCTCTCTCTCATATAAATAAATAAAATCTTTTAAAAAATTTCTAAAGGTTTTGTTCATTTTATGTTTCCTACAAATTATTTTTGCATTATTAATATAGTATACAAAGGGAGATTTGGGTGGCTTGCCTGAAATTGTACCTCTCCTTCCCTTAATATGTATTGATCTCAGGTATGTGTCAGAGACAGGAAAATATTTCAAATGACCTAGGTATGAATGACAGCTATTATTATGCTGGCCACCCATTAGAACAACATGGGAAATTTTTTGAAAAAAACAAAACAGAACAAGAACTACTACAGATGACTGGCTTATCTCCAAAATCAAAGTTTCAGTTATTCTAGGGATACTTTTTAATTTCCTCAGAATCAGGTGATTCTGGCTGAATGTGCAGCTAAACCAAATTCAGGTCCCAAAGGGTAATAAACAGATACACACATACACTCTCACACATGCTCTCCCTCTCATTTAACCTCCGAGCAAAACCACTGACACTTACATTCTCAAATTTAACCTCCTCTCCCCCAAAAAACCTTCTCTCCCCTGAATGGGAAAAAATACATTTTATGTAATAAAATGACCCAATCTATGAAAAATAGGAAAGATGCTATCTGGTCAAAACCAGGGGAATGCTTGCGCAAGGTATGGTAAATCTCAATGCAACAGTATCCAGCAATTTAAAATTAGGATTGTGAAGAATTTACAGCAATGTGGAAACAGTTTATGCTCTAATGGAAAAAATGAACATCAAGTAATCCATGCTGTATGGACACAACAGTGGAAATCAAACTAAAATTATATGCAGACATGCAAAAAAGAATGGAAAGAAATACCCACCCCCAAATGTCAATAGAGATTAGCTCAGTGGTGGTTTTGCTTTCTTCTCCTTTTTTTGTACTTTCCCAATATCTTTTAAACAGCCATGTATATGGTAGAAAGAAATTTACAGTAGAACAAAATAAACTTACTTTTCAGAAGGCATGCTTCTGACCATGAAGTGATCAGCAAGGTCCAATTCTCAATAACGAATGAACAAAACAAAGATAAAAATGCTCACCCGAAGGTCTCTGTGTTCCGGCTGCCTTCGCTCTGTCTCCTCTATTCCTCCTGCTTTCCTCCTCCAAGTAATTCAGCTTGCTTATTTAAAAGAAAAGTGAAACAGCAAATTTATTTTATAAAAAGTTTCAGCTAATAGCAAGAGAATAAGGAACTTTGGTCAGCTGGTCTGTCTGGGCTTTATAGGACTTGGTGGGGGCGTTGGTCTGGCTTCCTTCTTAAGAAGAGGAACTATTGCAGTTAGGGACTACATCTAAAAGGAAGAAGACTGGATTAACCCTGTCCCTCTAATGACTGTTTTGATTAGCATCTTTCACAACAGATCTTGGGGATGTGATGGACTAGACTCAGGAGTATTAAGTGGCTATTAGGTCTCCTAAAAGGTTTTTGTGTCTGTAACAACAGTAACAGCAATGCTGCCTTACATGCCTTATGGGTATAGCACTTTAGAGCTGTTTAGAGCACTTCCCATCACCGACTTGCTTTTTCCGATTTACTTGCACATGGGCAGAGGCTTTCCCCATTCTACTACAAATGTTCTGTGGGAGGTCACCAATGACCTCCTCATTGCTCACATAAAAGGTCCCTGCTCAGTTCTCATCTTCCTTCCCCAATTCATTGTGCAATTAAAGGCCACTTTCTTGAAACTTTCTCCTTTTTGTTTCTCTGACTCTCCTCATTCTTTTTCTACCCCTTGGGCTGCTTCTTCTTGCCTTCCTTTCTGATGCTTTTCTTCTACTCCTTTTCTAAATGTGACTTTGCCTCAGAAGTCTGTCTTCTGACCTCTTCCTACCGTATTCTCTTGCTTTTATTTATATTGTCCACATCCATGGATACATTTAACATGGCCCCTCCCAAGCATACACAGCAGCATCTACCCCATCTAATCAAATGGCATCACAATGATTCAGCCAGTTATTCTATCTGTAAGCCTAGAAGTCATTCTTAACTCCTCTCTTTCTCCCACAACCAATATCCAAGCCCAACCAATTCTATTCGTTCTACCTGCAAAATGTGTCCTAAATCCAACCATTTCTTACTTCCCCCACCCCCATTAAAATCTTCATCATTTCTTGGATAGAATGCTGCAGTAACATTAAGCAAGAACTAAAAGACATCCAAATTGGAAAGAAAGAGGTAAAACTATGTCTGTTTGCTGATGATGTAATCTTGTATGTAGAAAACCCTTAAGATTCCACACACAAACAACTGTTGGATCTAATAAACAAATTCATCAGTTGCAGGATACAAAATTAACACACAAAAATCAGTTGCATTTCTATATACTGACAATGGACATTTCAAAAGGAAATTAAAAAAAAATTCTAATTACAATAACATCAAGAAGAATAAACAAAAACAATACTTAAGAATTAACTTAGGAGGGGCGCCTGGGTAGCTCAGTCGTTAAGCGTCTGCCTTCGGCTCAGGTCGTGATCCCAGGGTCCTGGGATCGAGCCCCGCATTGGGCTCCCTGCTCAGCAGGAAGCCTGCTTCTCCCTCTCCCATTTCTCTGCTTGTGTTCCCTCTCTCGCTGTCTCTCTCTCTGTCAAATAAATAAATAAAATCTTAAAAAAAAAAAAGACTTAAAAAAAAAAGAATTAACTTAGGAGACGAAAGACTTGTACACTGAAAACTGCAAAACGTTGCTGAAAGAAATTAAAGAAGACATAAATAAATGGAAAGACATCCCATGTTCATGGTTTGGAAGACTTAATATTATTAAGACATCAATACTACCCAAATCAATCTACAAATGCAATATAATCTCTATCAAAATCCTAAAGATGTTTTTTGTCTCAGACGTAGAAAAATCTATTCTAAAATTCATATGAAGTCTAAAGGGACTCCCAGATAGCCAAAACAATCTTGAAAAAGAACAAAGTTGGAGGACTGATACTTCCTGATTTCAAAACTTACTACAACACAGAGTAATCAAAGCAGTATAGTCTTGGCATAAAGATAGATATATAGCCTAATGAAGTAGAATAGAAATTCCAGAAATAAACTCTCACATATATGTTCTAATAACTTTTGATGAGGGTGCCAAGACCATTTACTGGGAAAAGAAAACACTTTCAACAAATAGTTCTGAGAAAACTGAATATCCACATGCAAAGGAATGAAGCTGGACCCTTACCTATTACCATACACAAAAAATTAATTAAAAATGGATCAAAGACCTAAACATAAGAGCTAAAACTATGAAACTCTAGAAGAAAATATAGGGGAAAGGTTCATGCATTTTGCAATGATTTCTTGAATATGACACAGGCTTTAAAAGAAAAAAGTAGACAAATTTGACTTTATCAAAACTATAAATTTTTGTGCATCAAAGGACACATAAACAGAGTAAAAAGGCAATCCACACGATGGTAGAAAATATTTGCAAAACACATATCTGATAAGGGATTAATGTCCAGAATAAAAATAGAACTCCCAAAACTCAACAATAAAAACTAACAACCCAATTTAAAAATGGGCAAAGGACTTGAATAGATATTTCTCCAAAGAAAATATACAAAGGCCAATAAGTACATGAAAAGATATACAACCTCACTAATCATTACAGAAATGCAAGTCAAAACCACAATAAGATACTACATCCTACCCATTAAGATGACCATTACCAAAAAAAGAAAATAACAAGTGTTAACAAGGATGTGAAGAAATTGGACTCTTGGATATGAAGAAATTGGACTCTTGTGCATTGCTGGTAGGATGTGTGTGGTTTCTCAAAAAATTTAAAATAGAATTACATTCCATGTGATCCGGCAATTCCACTTCTGAGTATATACCCCAAAGAAGTGAAAGCATCTACCGCATACCCAGGTACATTTGAAGAGCTATTTGTACACTCATGTTCATAGTAGCATTATTCACAATAACCAAAAAGTGGAAGCAACCCAAGTGTCCACTGATGGGTGAATGGATAAACAGAATATACTATATGCATACAATGGAATATTATTCATCAGTAAAAAGGAAGGAAATTCTGCTCCCTGCTTAGCAGGGAGTCTACTTCTCCCTCTGCCCCTCCCTTGGCTTGTGCTCTCTCTCTCACAAAAATAAATAAATGAATAATCTTAAAAAAAAAAGGAAGGAAATCCTGACACGTGCTACAACATGGATGAACCTTGAAGACATTATGGTAAGTGAAATAAGACAGTCACAAAAAGACAAAAACTGTATGATTGCACTTATATGAGGTATCTACACTAGTCAAATTCGGGAGCCCCCCCTGCACCCCCCCCCCCCCCCCGGCAAGATGGCACCACCCGCGTTGTCGCACCCCTTCCGCAAGCTGTTGGGTCTGGCTGGGCTCCCAAGCAGCTCCTCAGTGTGATCAAAGTTCTACATTTAGAAGCCACCACATGACAGACCCGACTGGCTGAGAGTTGGACTGACCTTTGGCCACCTCCATCTTCTTGCGGATCTAGCTCATCAAACAACCTGATGAAGATGGTTTAGCGTACCAAAGAAGAAGTGGGTTGGAATAAACTACTGAAACACCTATGCAGTTTGCTCCGTACAGTGATTATAACAGTTCCTTCGGATCCACCAATCTGTTGAGTCGTAAATGTGACAGAAAAAGTGATACGGGAATGGGTGTCAAATCAGCATTTGTGTTTTGCATCATTAAATGAAAAAATAAAAATACTTTCGTATTCTTAAAAAAATAAAATTAAAAAAAATTAAAGTAGTCAAATTCATAGAGACAGAAAGTAGAAGGGTGGTTGCCAGCAGCTAAAGGAAGGGGGAAGTGAGGAGTTATTTAATGGGTGCAGAGCTTCAGTCTTATAAGATGAAGAAAGTTTTGGAGATGGATAGTGATTGCACAACAGTGTGAATGGACTCAACGCCACTGAACTGTACACTTAAAAATGGTAAATTTTATGTTATGTATGTTTTACCACATTTTTAAAAATAAGTAATTTTTTAAATAAATTGGAAAAGTCTTTAAAAAAAAGAATGCTGTCTAACATCCTACCTGTCTTCCCATTTCCACTCTTGTTATTCTACCCTAAGTTGTTTTTTTTTTTTTTAAGATTTTATTTATTTATTTGATAGAGAGAGAGGGAGAGAGCACACAAGCAGTGGGAGCGGCAGGTGGAGGGAGATGGAGAAGCAGACTCTCTGAGGAGCAGGGAGCCCGATGTGGGGCTAGATCAGAGGACCCTGGGATCATGACCTGAGCCAAAGGCAGACGCTTAACAACTGAGCCACCCTGGCGCCCCCTACTGTCAAGTTTTTTAAGAGTAAATCAAATCATGGCAGTCTCCTGTTCAGAACTCTGTAATGATTTCCCGAAATTCTCAGAATAAAAATCCTCTTAATCAAAAAAAAAAAAAAAAATCCTTCCAGTCTACAAAGGCCTGACCTATCAGCCCATCGTCCTACATATCTGTACAACTTCATCTCTGTCCCTTTCCTACTGCTATTCCAGGCACCTGGGCCAGAATGTCCCTGCCCCTTGACTCCCTCACTTCATTTGGGTCTCTGCTTAAATGCCACCATCCCAGAGATGACTTTCCCGATCTCCCTTTCTTTTCTTTTTCTTTTTTTTAAAGACTTTATTTATTTGGGAGAGAGAGAAAACGAACAGGGGGAAGGGGCAGAGGGAGAGAGAAAGAGAGAAGCAGATTCCCGCAGAGCAGGGAGCCTGATGTGGGGCTCGATCCCAGGACCCTAGGATCATGACCTGAGCCGAAGGCAATCGATGAACCGACTGAGCCACCCAGGCACCCCTCCTGATCTCCCTTTCTAAAAGAGCTCCCCACTCTACACACTCTATCCCCACCTTAACCTGCTTTATTTTGCTTTATAGTGTTCATCACCATCTCTACTTCTTTAATATCATATATTTGTAAGCTGTTGAACTCCTATAATATGTTTGTGTAGACTTCTCCGACTCCTTGGGGTTCTGGCCACCTCAGATGTCTGCAGCTGCCTGTGTCCTGGTCCCACCCTTGGCTCCTGCACACGTTATCAGGAGCCCCACACTTAGGCCTGTGGACACTCCACCTTTTTTTGTCCATACCCCTGCCCCTTCAAAGAGCTGCCCTTGACCACCACTAGGACAAGACAGCTCCACAAACTATATGCTCTGACACAGCTGGGGAGGCGGACACACAGCCCTTGGGGACATTTGGCTGGTGAATTCTCAAGTATCCTGAGCACGCTATAGACAGCAAAGTTGGGGGAGGTTAGCTCCACAGACTCCCGGCGCCCTTGGGACAGGAAGGGCTAGAGGAGGACCCGTGAGGGGTCCTCCAAAGCATGGCTCCCAGAGCAGTGGTTCCTCATGCCCATGTACGAGCTGTCTGCCTTCATGGACCCGCTCCAGCCTCCCTTCCAAGTCACATGTACTGTTCATGGCTCTCTTGCTCCCTTCCCATGCACCAAACTGAATTGTTTGCTTATCTCCCAAAATAAAGAGCCCTATTTTAGGACCCAAGAGTAGCACAAAATGGTAAGTTTAGTTGTGTTGGATAGAAAACAGAAAATGCTTCCTTGAAAATAAATAAGGCAGACTTTGTTTTGCTTGCTTATAGTTTGTTTGCTGGAGCTGTAACAGACCTTAAAAATCAACACGATTCTTCCCCAAAGAAGCGGAGGCTTGGACCTGCTAAGGAGCTCGGTGCTGGCCCAGAACCCGAGGCGGGGGCCTAAAAAGCTGCAAACAGTTCCCAGGGCCCACCCGTTGGACCCCATTCCACCAGTGTCCTCTGCCAGCCCAAAGGCCACAGTAAAGACAGGCTGGCTCTGACTACACCCTCACCCTAGGTCTCCTAGAACCTTGGAAACCACTGATTCTAGCACCTGGCCCCATCCCCTCCCAGCCTTGACCCTGGCCTGGTGATAGGAGCTGGAATGGCAAATCCTTCCTCATCCCATCTGTAGGTCCCACAGGTGACAAAAATCTTGAAACTTGGAGGATAAAAAAAAAAAAGGTCTTCCTCAAAACCTCTGGGCTGCCGCAGCTGTGAATATGAAGAGGAAAGAGGCTTCTAGAACCACTGTGTGACTATCCCACAGCTCTCCAGCAACGGCTGTGCACAGGACAGTGTGGTGAGGTGACCTTGACACCTCAGAACCCCGGGGGTGAGGGTGGGGGCTTATCTGCGCCGCTTCTTTGTGGAGCTGTGGAGAGGGGGCTGCGGCTACAGCTGCAGCTTGGAGAACAAGGTCATTCCCGGGCCTGGGACTCTGTTTCTAGTATTTGATTGACCCAAGTGGACATTAACAGTGTACAAGTATCACATTACTATTCTCACCTTCAGGAAAAAAAAGACAGTTTGAGAAACAAAGTCTACAAGCAATCACTGTAGGTTTTCATTCTCCTCCCCCCAAAATCTAGCAAATTGACAAATGTCCGACTCATTAAAATAAAAACAGTGAAAAAAATTTAACCCTACACACCCCGAACTAACTCTTGCGTATCAGGTTTCCAAGGAGCAGAAAAAGACTCTCTTCAGTGGTTAGAAAGACAAGGAAGGAAAACCTCTTTTTATCCCCTCTACCTCTAACTCTGTAAACCTCTGGTAGAGGAGAAATCTCATCAAGACTTTCTTTTATTTTTATTTATTTATTTATTTATTTATTTTTAAGATTTTATTTATTTGACAGAGAGAGACACAGTGAGAGAGGGAACACAAGCAGGGGGAGTGGGAGAGGGAGAAGCAGGCTCCCCTCTGAACAGGGAGCCCGATGTGGGACTCGATCCCAGGACCCTGGGATCATGACCTGAGCTGAAGGCAGATGCTTAACAACTGAGCCTCCCAGGCACCCCAAGACTTTCTTTTATTTTTAGACCAGTCTGGAACTTCTAAGCATTCCAAAAGCAGGCAGTCACTTCACTGCAAAGGACCCATTAGAAAGTCTTTCTTTGTACCACTTTGCCTGATAACATAGAGATGAAATCTCACTGTAATACGAGATTTCCAGGATGGCGAATGAAGGCATTTGTTTAGAGTAGAAACGGAAAGGTTTCATTTCTTCAAACAGAAAAATAAAATCCTGAGAGAGCAGAGAAATAAATCAACATATTTTTCTAATTTGTTGTTCCTGACAACCTTGAGAAAAAACAACAAAAAAGTCAGCCTGTTTCATGCACAGCATGTTTCAGTGCAGAGAACTTGTCTGGAACTCTTCAGGGCCTGCAGAACTCCTGCAGGAAAGATAGGAATCAGCTCTGATTTTGAAGGAGATCTCAGTTGATCCTGGATGACAAAGTGAATTAGGGAAATTCAGGGTCAATTTCTTGCTGATTACACTGATGCACCAGTCACAGAACCTTTTACTCAGAGCTGTAGAGACATAAGCTTGAATCTAGCAGGTATGTTCTTGTAAACACAAACCTGGGATTCCTACAAAGTCAGAACTACTGTTAAAATGCTAGGGCATCAGAGAATGTAGCTTATTTTCATGATGCAAGATTAAACACCAAGGAAGAAGTCCGTGGGAGTCATGTTTATATTTAGGTCAATAACAAAGGGAAAGGATAGAAGTGAAGCTCAGGGAATTTAGAAAGCACCAAAGTTTATGCACGGGACAGATGATAAGACAAACAGATAAAAAAAATTACCCAGTGTAGTGGGCTGAATGGTGACACCAAAGCTATGTCCTCATCCTAATCCCAGAGTATTCTGAATCAGAGTAAATTGTGTTCACAGTGGCTCAACTGCTTACAAATCATAATCCTTGGATAGATGTTAACACAGTCAGTTTTAATGTTTATTCCTTACTTATACTGGATACACAGAAGTTTAAATATACAAAAGGCAAAGCCAGCATGGTTTACTAGGACCGAAGTGTGGTGACAGCCCCAGCAGCTTTCGAGGGATAAATCCACCTACACCCTACCCTCTGGGACCTCCTTCCCTCCGAGCCATCCTTTGAGCAATCACTCCTCAGGCATTGCTTGATGTTGAGTGAAACAAAGCCTACCCGGGACTTTACTAGTTTACTATTGCAAAATCTAATTACTGGGCTGCTCCCTAGCATTCATGTTTCAAAGTTTAAAAACCCAACCCAAACCAAACCAAAACAAGAAAACTACCCACAGAGCATCCATGAGAGTTGAAGTTCTGCCCTTCCCCAGTGTGGGCTCTCTGGTACTTGGAAAAATTAACAAATATGGCCCTTATATGGCAAAAGCTGTGACTAAGTGAAGAATCCCGAGAAGAGGGACACCTGGATGGCTCAGTCATTAAGCGTCTGCCTTCAGCTCGGGTCATGATCCCAGGGTCCCTGCTTGGCTTTGAGCCCCGCATCAGAGCTGCCTTCCCTGGGTTGAGTCTGAGTCTGAAGCCAGAGCTTTAAGAATTAATGTAGGCAGCTAAGGCGTGGGGGGACTCTCTGCTTGGCGGGAAGCCTGCTTCTCCCTCTCCCACTCCCCCTGCTTGTGTTCCCTCTCTCTCTGTCTCTCTCTCTGTCAAATAAATAAATAAAATCTTAAAAAAAAAAAAAAAAGGAAAATTGTTGGAAAAAAACCCCCGAGAGGGGCTCTCCTGGATTATCCCGGTGGGCCCAAAATGCAGTCGCAGTTATGCCTGTAACAGAGAGGCTGAAGGACGTGTGACAGAGCCGCCCAGAGGAGAAGGCCATGGAAAGTGGTTACAGAGGGTGCAACCACCAGCCAAGGAATTCCTGAAGCCACCTGAAACTGGAAAAGGCGAGGAAGGAATTCCCCACCTGAAACTGGAAAAGGCGAGGAAGGAATTCCCCAGAGCCTCTAGACGGAGCACCTTGATTTCAGACTTTTGGCCTCCAGAACTGTGAGAGAATTAATTTCTGTTGTTTTAAACCACCAAGGTGACGGTAATTTGTTCCAGCAGCCCTGGGGAACTCATACACCTAACCTTCCCCAACCATGAAGACCTGAAATGCAAGGAGAAAGTGATCAGTTGACCAATAGGTTTAACTAATCCACAGTGGATTTTTTTTTTTTTTACTAAAATAAAAATCCTTCTATTTTAATGTTTTGATTTTTAACCTCTCATATTTGATTCTCCCTTCAAAGGAACAACTTAGCTTCCAGAGCGGGATCAGCTCTCTGGAGAGGCAGATGGCCTGGAGTGAGCGTTAATGGCCACTCCAGTCTGCTTTAATCAGAGGGGCAGGGAGGAGATGGAGAGAAATGTGCTGTGTGTTGGTCATGTGACGCACACCCTCCAACCCGCACACCTCCCCTTTGCAAAGTGCTTTTGAACACTTTGGTGATGAGTTGCCAAGTTAGAAATTCTAACAGGAGGTGAATTTCCCTTGCAGAATTTGCATGAGAATGAGAGTCAATAGACTCGAACTTTCAGAGACCCAGTCAACAGCCTTTGGGAAGGAGCAGGTCCATTTCCCATGGTACAGCTCTTACAACTGGGTTCAGGCTGAGCTTTCTGTGTGGAGGGGGCCAAAGTTATCTTTACACCCTCATTCCACCATCAGACCCCTTCTTCTCCTCTTCGGCCACCCCTCACCAAGACCCGTAAAATCTCTTGCTGCTTATCCTAGGCCTTTCAGAAGAAGCAAATAGTCAAGTCACTTGGGATAAATTAGTGCCTAACAATGTAGCATCCTAAAAGAAAAAAAAAAAAAAAAAAAACCAAACCAACAACAGAGAATTAGAGCCTCAATAAAATGCATGGTACAGAAGAGAATTCAATGAAACTTGCTAGTTTAGTTTCAAATCTGTAATTGCTCATCAGTCCCTTCTGGTTTCTTCCAAATCTCAACAGTGGTGTCATGAGCCCTGCTTAACAGGATCTCAACACTCCCTACCTACAGCCCATGGCTTTGGTCCAGGCAGTGAGTGCCTTCTTAATTCCCACCTTGGCCTGAGGTGGCAGGTGGCCAGGCAAGAATCCTGAAGAGAGTCAAGAGATAGTCTGGTCCAATCTTGGCAGGTTAGTTGTATGGTCTTAGAAACACACTGGGACCCTCTCCGTGGTGGAGGGGAAGGAAGGAGGACACAAAGATAATAATACAAGGAATTTCTGGGCTAAACTTAGTTTCTTTGCACAAAAATCATAGTGCCATCCCCTAAAAGACAACATTGTAGTTCATTCCCTTCTAGGCATTTTTCTGTGCTGTTATTTGCACATTTGTTGTTTCCTTTGTTTGACGTAAATTTGTATCCTGCTTTTTCCCCACTAACACCTTAAAGCATTTTCCCACTTGAGATTAAATATTTTAATGATTGAATTCTATTCCGTCAACAGGATGCACTGTAGTTGGGAGATTAAACTGCTGTCAGGGTTATTTTTGTTCCCCTGATGCATAAAGCTTTTCCCAAATTCAGGGTGATAGACCACTGTGGATGCTCTGGGTTCGTTCCAATAATAGAATGTAAGGGGGAATTTTGTAACATGAAGTTTAACGTGGTGGATGATGGAAGAAAGACTCTTGAGAAAAATAGCAAATGTGCTACCAGAAAACCCTAAGGAATGTTCTGTTCTCTGCCTTCCCTGGGTTGAGTCTGAGTCTGAAGCCAGAGCTTTAAGAATTAATGTAGGTAGCTAAGGCGTGGGGGGACTCTCTTGATCTCTCACCCTATGGCCAGGCTCTGTGACAGAGCACCTGGGGTTCCCCGAGAGATCCTGTGAGCAATTTCTGCCCAGTTCTGGGCAGAGCGGCAGAAGTGGTGGCGTTACCTGATTCCCCTCTGTGCTTGGCCAGCCCAGGTCCTACCTGTGCTTAGGCATTTAAACAACAGGCACAATGGCAGCACGGTGATGGCCTGATGTCACCCTGGGCCTGTGGTCTCTCCTCCCTTCCCCCAGAGACAGAAGGACGGCCCAGCTTGAGCAGGAAATAGAGAGGCATGGGAAGGTTGGGGACAAGAAGAAGAGGGCAAGAGCTATTGGAAATAGACTGTCGCCCCAGATGAAGACCTCTGAGCCAGACCATTCACCTGGTCCCTTTACCACTGAGGCAGGCTCTGAAGCCCACTGGGCAACTGGAGCCTGGGCTTGCTTACCCTCAGCCCCGTTCCTCACTGCCACCCCGCCTTCTGCTTTGCTCTCTCTGTGGTGGGGCGGCAGGCTCAGCCCTGGAGGCGACACACCTCAGTCCCTCAAGTCATCCCAGCTTCTGGCTGGATTTGGCGCTCGTGGAAAGTGGGGTGTGGAAGAAGGGAGCCAGGAGCCAGGGTATCTCTCCCCATTTGCTCTTCAGGGGGTGTTTCCGGTGGCAGTTGTGTCTCTTCTGTGGCCTGCAAGGCGACCCCTGAGCTCGGGGAAGGCCATGTCCTCCCTCTGTCCCTGCAGCCTTCATGGTAATAGCCTCTCACTGTGCGAATCTGTGTGTTACCATATCTCCCTCTGGTCTCAGCTCCTCCAGCACAGCGTAAACGTTCCGTGTTTTAAGAGCTCAGAGTGGGCTCTGTGTTCCTGGTTGGTCTCTGGCAACTATATCACCCCCGCCCGTGTGAGCGGATGGATGGGTTTCTCTGACAAGCTCCTCGCTCCATGAGGGGCATGTGTTCACCACACTCAGACGCCCCCACAGTCAGTGCCCGGGCACCCTCCGTGCGTCCAGCCCACGCAGGCACTGCCCCACACATATCCACATAGTCACTGCGATGATCCTTTGAGATATTGTCAGATGAGACATCACCTAAATAATGAGGTGCCCACATTTCAGAGATGCCAAGTAATTATGCATCCTCCTGCCATTAGCAAATGCCTGGGACACACACCAGAGATCCCTCTGACATTATAAACCATCCATCGGTATTAGGGGATTTCTACTTACAGAAAGGATGGGCTCCTCTTAGCATTGCTGAGCTTTTCCATGGCACTCATTCATTTGGCACTACAGCTTTCTTAATTTATCAGGCTTCTCTCTGTCTCAACAGCCCTGAAAAGGGGGGGCAGCATGTTCTTCTTCAATTGGGCATGCTCAGTAGAATGAACAAAGCAGATGGCCCATGAAAACATTAACACAAAATGCGTCATGTATTCAAGTATTTAAAGAATACTTTGCAACAAATGTTGGAGAGGTTGTGGAGAAAGGGGAACCCTCTTTTTTTTTTTTTTTTTTTTTTTAAAGATTTTATTTATTTATTTGACAGAGAGACACAGCGAGAGCAGGAACACAAGCAGGGGGAGTGGGAGAGGGAGAAGCGGGCTTCCTGCCGAGCAGGGAGCCCGATGTGGGACTCGATCCCAGGACCCTGGGATCATGACCTGAGCCGAAGGCAGACGCTTAACGACTGAGCCACCCAGGCGCCCGAGAAAGGGGAACCCTCTTACACTGTTGGTGGGAATGCAAGTTGGTACAGCTACTTTGGAAAACAGTATGGAGGTTCCTCAAAAAATTAAAAATAGAGCTACCCTATGACCCAGCAATTGCACGCCTGGGTATTTACCACAAAGACACAGATGTAGTGAAAAGAAGGGCCATACGCACCCCAATGTTCATAGCAGCAATGTCCGCAATAGCCAAACTGTGGAAAGAGCCGAGATGCCCTTCAACAGATGAATGGATAAAGAAGATGTGGTCCATATATACAATGGAATATTACTCAGCCATCAGAAAGGATGAATACCCAACTTTTGCATCAACATGGATGGGACTGGAGGAGCTTATGCTAAGTGAAATAAGTCAAGCAGAGAAAGTCAATTATCATAGGGTTTCACTTATTTGTGGAACATAAAGAATAGCATGGAGGACATTAGGAGAAGGAAGGGAAAAATGAAGGGGGGGAATCGGAGGGGGAGATGAACAATGAGAGACTATGGACTCCGAGAAACAAACTGAAGGTTCTAGAGGGGATGGGGGTGGGGGGATGGGTTAGCCCAGTGATGGGTGTTAAGGAGGGCACGTACTGCATGGAGCACTGGGTGTTATACAAAAACAATGAATCATGGATCACTACATCAAAAAACTAATGATGTATTGTATGGTGACTAACATAACATAATAAAATTAAATTAAATTAAATTAAAAAAAAATAAAGAGTACTTTGCAGTTGATTTAATAGCTGGAGACCTCAGAATTCCACAGGGCCCAGAAAACTGCATTATTTCATCTGAGTCATTAGGGAGGACAAAGAACCAAGACACTTAGGAACTGCCCAGACGAACCAATTCACTTTGCTTTTTGCAGATGAGCCATGAGGCTCCTATTGATGACTTCTCTGGGCCCAATTAGCACTACCCTCTGCTCCAATAGGGAGGGAGAGATCCCCCCAGAAGGAAAGGACCTCTGCCTGGCAGTGCAGCCTGGGCTCTGTCTCGGTGGAGTGGAGAGACGTGGGTTTGGAGAGGAGTAGATGCTGTAGAAAAACAAACAGATGGGAAACATGCAGTGAAGAAGGCATTCTGAAATCCAAATTTTCCACACTCCAGGAATGTCAGTGTTTATAAATCCCTTCCCCTAGTGTATATAAAAAGGCTCTTCTGTTTTGAACACGTTAGGTAATTAGGAGCCTGGAAGGATGAAACCCCAGGAAACCTAGTAGGATACATTAAGGAACCAGCTTGCTGTAAGGCTGTTGTTTTTCCTCTCTGTATAAAATAGCAGGAAAGAACAAATGCGTTTCTCCAATGGGCCAGAATTAGAACATCTCACATGTCTTTGTAGCCCCTCAGTCTATACTCTGACTGACACATAGTAAATGCTCAATAAATATGTGTGTGGATGAAGAAAGAAATGAAATAATCTTGCCAACTTCAAAAAATACATCTAGTCTTTTTTGTTGTTGTTGTTTATCCATTTGTTCAGCAGACATTAAGCAGAGTTCTATCAGTCCCCATGCTGGATGGAAGTATACAACAATACCTAAGACGTGGGTCCTGCCCTCAAGAGGGTCACTGCCTAGTAGAGAGAGGCAGAAAGCGAACATTCCTGAGTACTTGTGCTGGTGGGGCCCTGGAGGAAGGAATGGTTAGTTCTAGCTAACACTACAGGTGCCTCTGTATGAGTGACAACTCTTCTGAATATGAGAATTATAATAAGGTGTAGCTTCATCAGTTACCCGCAACCGAGGACTCTCTATAGAGTTGCCAGGGAGCAGAGGTTGGATTTCCATCTGACTCCCTCTCGGTCCAGGGCACAGCTGGTGCTGCTGCCCTAACTGGCTCTGGCAGGCTCTTCTTCCCAAGGCAGAGGCCAGCAGAAAAAGGCTTCTTAGAGGCTGTGGGGCAGGAACTGGCTCTGGGACAGAAGCAGCTGCCCCAGGTGGAAGGAGGGCCTTCACGGTGGAAGGAATCTTGGGAGAAACGCTGGGGACTCTGTTGGGAGCAGCCGGCCAGCACGGGCTCCACCCTGCTTCACCCTTTCCAGCTCTGTGTGTGTGTGTGTGTGCACACGTGACTTACCCTCTCTGAGCCTCTTTGCTCCCCAGGAAATGATAATAATAGTGTAGCAGCTGAATGGGATTGTTCTTCAGGATGACCAAGTTAATGCATGTGCAGTGCTCAGCACAGGACCTGGTAATACACAGTATTGTGCTAGGTTTTGGGAGAGGATGGAGAGATGAATTGAAAATAGAGCCTACTATTAAGGAGCTGAAAGAATCCTAGTTCAGAGGAGACACTTTCACAAAAATTAATACATTCGATATAGAGTATAAACATTCTGCAGGAAAAAACAGATGAATTAAACTCCTTTAGTGTTATCTTCTAGGCAGGTATGATCAGTCAATTTTATGTCAATGTCACCTTGGCTAGCTGATAGTGGTCAGTTATTTGGTCAAACACTAGTCTAGAGGTTCCTGGAAGGTATTTTTTAGATGAGATTAACACTTAGATCCGTAGACTTTCAGTAAAGCAGGGTGTTCTCTGTCCATGCAGGTAGGCCTCATATAGTCAGATGAAGTCTTAAGAGAAAGACTAAGTGAGTTTACCCAAAATAGAAGAAATTCTCAAGACTGCAATATAGAAACCCTGTCTGAGTTTCTAGCCTGCTACCCTATGAAATTTGGACTCAAGACAACATTAATTCTTACCAGAATTTCCAGCTTACTTTTCTGTCCCATGGGTTTTGAACTTGGCTCCCACATTTGCATGAGCCAATTCCTTAAAATAAATTTGTGTAAGTGTATATGGGTGTGTGTGTGGGGGGGCGGGTGGGTGTGTGTGCATATCCTATTTGTTCTGTTTCTCTGGACAACCCTAATATAGAGGGTACTGGGCAATTGCAACATATGACATAATTTTATGAGGAATGAGTAGGATTATACACAAGGAGAAAGATTCGGTTAGTAACTGTTCTCTTTGGGGAATACAGATTCACAGCACTTGGGGGGAAAGGGATAATTACACAACAAACCATCTACCTCTCTCTATTGGCAAGTTTTTGTTTTGTGGCCCCCTCAGTCTCAGTTTTGCATTGTATTAAAGCAGGTCTTCTTGAGACTCTACAATTCCAAACAAACCTCTTAAGGAATTCACTTACCTGAAAAGAGTAGACAAAGCAATTTATTTTCACTGTTTGACACTTAGCAGGAGCTGCCTGGCATTTTTATGCATGGTTTATGCCCTCTTTCTAACTCAGTTATAAGCTTTTCTAGGTACTCTCAGCATGTAGCCTTCCATTCTAAACACACAGGTTCTCAATAAACATTGCTTGGATTGAATTGAGTTGAATATGTCCTCCCATGGACCTCAGATTACTCCATTAGAGTATACAAAACTCCCACAAATGACAGCATTCTAGGCAGACCCAAGGGGTAGGTGATCATTTAGAAACTACTCTTACCTCTCTACTTCTCCTCCCTCCATCCTACATACGCAATTCCTGCTCCTTGTTTACCTGTATCTGGCCTCATGCCCAACATGTAGTCAACAATTACCAACAACCAATAAGATGTAGAGCCCCGTGCTTGATGCCTGGTGGGAAAACAAAGGAGCAGAACTCTAGCCTCTTGGTTTCTCGGCCCCTAACTCCAGTGGTCCCTTTCTCCACCCCACCTCTGCCATCTGCCCCCACTGGCGTAGCCTTGACTTTGTCTTCACTGTTAAGCACACCATCTCCAAATTCTCTATTTCAATATCCTGTTCATTCTTGGCTGCCACCTCCTCACCTCCTGATTCACTCCTTCACGCTACCCTTCAAAATCACAGGGCCGGCCCTCTAACCGCCAGAACACACGTGCATGCATTCACACATGCGCATACACACACATCATACACTTCCCAGGCTTAGAGCCCATGGTCCAGCATTCCAGCCTCACTCCTCCAAACACCCTTGGCCCCCTACCTCTCCCGCCATTGAACTCACCTGGCAAAACTCCAACCCTAATTAAATCCAACTATCTGCCTACTATATGGCCACACTCCAGCACCAGAAACTGGGCGAAGAAAATCAAACAATCCTGCTGCTTGTTTTTTCCTTTAAAAATTTAAATGACAGGTTTTAAATGGTCACATTTCCCTGGTAAATCAAGTCCCCTCTCCTCAAGGAGACCATTTGGCCACTTCTCCGCCCTCCTCAAACCTACAAGAAACTTCTTCCCTCACTTTCAGCTTGTGACCTCATTTCAGACTTCACCGAGGAAATACAATTAGATGAGAACTATCTCATCTTCCCACTAACAAACTCAGAACCTATGTGGAGACCCACGCGGATTTTTTGCCTTCTCAACTGATACAAAGGAATAGATTCCTGCTCTTCTCCAAAGCCAGGTGCTCTCCTGTGCTCTCCAGCCAACCATCTCTCCTTACTCAAGCTCTTGTTCCCACAGCATAAATTTCTTCCTTGCTGGATCATTCCAGTCAACATATTAATATGCCTTATTATGACCCATTCAAATAGATTCTTTGACCCCATGCCCCTTTAGCTAGCTCTCCATTTCTTTGTTTGCCTTTAAAGCAAAGAAATTGTCTTTTTCATTCTACTCCCTCATCCTCCATTCTCTACACAATTCCCCCTCCCAACCAGGCTTTCATCCTCATCAACCCGCCCAAAGACTCTTTTTTTTTTTTTTTTTTTAAGATTTTATTTATTTATTTGACAGAGAGAGACACAGCGAGAGAGGGAACACAAGCAGGGGGAGTGGGAGAGGGAGAAGCAGGCTTCCCGCCGAACAGGGAGCCCGATGTGGGACTCGATCCCAGAACCCTGGGATCATGACCTGAGCCGAAGGCAGACGCTTAACGACTGAGCCACCCAGGTGCCCGCCGCCCAAAGACTCTTAACGAGACCACCAGTGACAGCTATTTTGTCAACTCCAGTGGTCAGTTCTTGTCCACATCTTCTCTGTCCTCAGAAGCACTGGCCATTAACCACTATGTCCATGAAACACATTCATCCCCAGATTTCATGATGCCACAAGATCCTGGTTGTCATCCTACTTGAGTGGCTACTCCTTTTTTTTTCTTTAATATGGAAAGTCTTAAATATGTACAAAAGTAAACAGTATAATATAATCAACTCTCATGTTCTTATCACTCAGCTTCAACTCATGACCAATCTTGTTTCATTTATCTTCTACCCACTTCCCCCTCCCAAATTATTTACAAGTCCCAGATATATTACTTCATCCATAAATATTTCTGTTTCTCGAAATAAGGACTCTTTTATTAAAAAAAAAATAACTACACTATCTTGTCACCCCTAAAAAAATTAACAATCCTTAATATCATCAAATATCAAAGGTTACTCCCTCTTAGCTTCCTTTGCTGGCTCCCCTCCTCTACCCGACCTCTAAATGTTGGAGTCTCAGGCTGTGTCCTCTGTTCTTTTCTCTTTTTATGCTCCTTCCCTAGGTGATCTCATTCAGTCATAGAGCTTTGAATGTCAGCTATATGTTTATGACTCTCCTGAGTTCCAGTTTTCTGTGGTTAATGGCTTAACTTAAATTTCTAATGAGAACATCAATTTTGATGTGACAGAACAGGATCTTTGATTCTTTCTCCACCCACCCTTACCCCAAAACCTTCTCAACTTCCAGCTTTACCCATCCTAATAAATGACACTACCATCTGTATTTTTTGCTCAGTTAAGAATCTGGCAGTTATCCTTGATTTCTTGATTTCACTTCTAACTGATGTAGGGTCTACTATTTGGCTCCAGTGTTTTCTCTTCTTCCACAGTATAGAACTTTTGCTGGGCACACATGCACCCAGAATAAAGATGGCACTTCTCCACTTCCCTTGCACCTAATTGTGGCCCTAGGACTTGGTCCTGACCAATTGGATGTAAATGGAAGTGTCAAGGGACCACTTTTTGTCTCTCCTTTATCACTTTCTCTATTTTGATGTCTTGAAGGAAGAGGCTGCTTTGGGGATGAGGGTCACACCCTAAGATGCCCTAATAGTGAGCTGTTAGTATGTGGATCATTCAGGGTCTAGTCTGGAGATAGAATTTATTATTTTTTTTAAAGATTGTATTTATTTATTTGAGAGAGAGAGTGTGAGAGTGCACGAGCAAGGAGGGGGAGGGGCAGAGGGAGAGGGAGAAGCAGGCTCCCCGCTGAGCAGGGAGCCCGATGCGGGGCTTGATCCCAGGACCCTAGGATCATGACCTGAGCTGAAGGCAGACGCTTAATGACTGAGCCACCCAGGCATCTCTGGAGATAGAATTTAAACAGGCAAAGTTTAATATAAGGAATTAATAACTATTTGTAGGAGATTGGGTACTAAAAGGGGATAAAAGAAAACTCTAAAGAATACTTGAGGGCTAAGCAAGAGTAGCCAAGGAAGGAACAAATTCAGAAGGGGGAACGGGCTCAGAAGTTGTTAGAAAAGGTATGCCAAATCCCGCTAGAGGTGAAGTTTGCTTAGGCCAGTTGCCTTAGAGGAGATTCACAGCCAGTGGATTAGAACTAGCAGGTGGGAAACTGTGGGCCAAAACTGGACAGTGATGGCCATGGGATGCCCCATATGCATGCCACTGGAAAGTTACCTTGTATGCGCAAGAGGAAGAGAAAGAGAACCATAACCAAGAAGAGAAGCTCCTTTTTCCTCTCATATCCCTATAGTACCATCTACTGACAAAGCTAACATCAGGCCAACCAGCAAAGGAAAAATGTTTACAAAATCCAGCTCCAGTGCCACAAACAAGGCCATGAAGAATGGAACTGGAGTGAAGAAGCAAAATATGTATTGGTTTGCTAGGCTGCCACAACAAAGACCAGGAGTCTTAACCAACAGACATTTATTTTCTCACAGTACTGGAGGCTAGAATTCTAAGATCAAGAAGTCAGCAGATTTGCTTTCTCCTGAGGCCTCTCGTTGGCTTGCAGATGGTCCCCTTCTTGCTGTGTCCTCATGTGGCCTTTTCTCTCTGCACGCACACATGTGTCTGCTGGTGTCTTCTCGCTTCTGAAGATATCAGTCATATCGCATTAGAGCTCCACAATTATGACCACACTTAACTTATCTCTTTAAAAGCCTTGTCTCCAAATATAGTCATATTGGGGGTTGGGGTTTCAACATATGAATCTGGGGAGAACACAATTCAGTCCAAAACTCTCTACCCTTTGGACCCCCAAATGTATGTCTTTCTCACATGCAAAATACATTGCTCCCATCCTAACAGCCCCCACAGTCTTAACCCATTTCAGCCTCAACTCCAAGTTCAGAGTCTGCTCTAGACAGCATCTAAATCAGGCATAAGTGATACCCAAGGTATGATTCATTCTGAGGCAAAATTCCTCTCCATTGTGAACCCGTGAAACCAAGCAACCTATGTGGGACTCGATCCCAGGACCCTGAGATCATGACCTGAGCGAGGGCAGATGCTTAACCCACTAAGCCACCCAAGTGCCCTGGAAGTCATCATTTTACAGCTGAGGAATACGAAATGTCAATGGACTCCCTGACCCACCCAATGAGGCAGAATCAGGACTAGAGCCTGAGCATTTTCACTCATATTTTTCTTTTATTTGCAAAGCGTCTTTTAGATTGCTGAACTCAGTTTTACACAACTGACTCCAATTGGTCTAAAAGTAATCCCATGCTCCTTGCCAGAGATTGGTTTAGAAACTCAGGCCCAAGTCAGTCAACACAAGGCATTCAAATAGTCACAGGTACTGGTTCACACATGGACAGGTGATAAAAATCTCAGGTTCATGAGATGTGAGAGGAAGTTGGTCAAAGGATTCTGGGAAAGTTTCCTCACTCTTCACAGAGGACCACAGGAAGAGATCCTGGATATTGTCCTAGGTGGCTGTGAGACACACAGTTCTCCTAGCCATCATGATACCAGGTTGAGGATGAATCTGACATCTGGAGGAAGAAAAAGCCAAGAGAATCTCAGAGAAATGGAACAAGAACACTGATTGAATTGTGCTTGGTCCCACCAACCTCGGGTGTTTTTCAGTAGCATGAGTTCTGAATCTATATTGTTCAAGCTGAAGAGGAAAATTACCCAGAGCAGGCCCAGGCTGGCAGGACCCAGAAGATGGAAAGTTACTAGAAATAGCAAGGGATAACCAGAAGCCCCGCTGGGAGCAAGAAATAACCAGCCCTTTCTGCTTCTGTAAACAGGCTTCCCACCACAAGCTCCCTGCACTAACCGCTATTCCCACCTAAAGCAACCTCCCCGCCAAATTTAAACCCACCTACTAGCAGTCAGCATAGCTCTTGGAACCTGACCCCCTGCACTCCCTTATAAAAGTACTATAACCCCACTGCCCAGGGCCAGAATTTCTCAAGTGCAACCTCGTCTGGGTCCGCTGATGTAAAATAAACCCGAGTTCACCTACTTCTCTGAGTGTTGCTTGCTTTCTCACTGGTCTGATTTTTATTTTCCGCAACAAAGCCACTTTGATTTGGGTTTTCTGTAACTTTAAGCTGAAAGTATCCTACCTGATAGAGAGGCTCAGTTGCCTTATCTGAAAAATGAGTTTAATAATGTCTACTTTATGAAATTGTTATGATCATTAAGTTAAATAATGTATATATTTATAATTTATAGTATAATGTCACATCATAAACTCAAACCAACTATTATTATTACTCTTATTGCCAGGTATTTTGACAAAATGAAAAAAATAATTATGGAATTAAATAAACTTGGCAATCCAAGAGTGGGATGTCCACTTTCCCAAATATAAAATTGTATGGAGGCATGGGGATGTGGGGGGGTGGGGGGAAGAATGTCCAATAATTCTGGATTAAAATGTAAATTGTTATTTTCATATCTCTGTCTCTCTGTCTCTATTTTTAGTATCCCTTTACCAACCTCTCCTTATTTCTATCTCACCCCAGCCCCTGGCAACCAATAAATCAGAAGCCTGGCAGCAGCTTTGAAAGTATGCAGATAAACTTCTTTTTCAGGAAGAGACAGAGATGACCATTCTGCCTGCTCTCTCTGCATTGAGCCCCGGGGCATAAAGCTGTGGCGAGTGTTCACCGGGCCCTTAAGATCTGCCTCTTTGTTTGCTATAATTTTGCGGGTCTCAGACACAAGCACATTGGATTTCAAAGTCAAGTATTTCAAGATCCAGTTCCTGTACTGGGAGTCTTCACAGTTGGGGCACTAGATGTGGAATCCAAAGCCCTCACTCTTCCCTGAATAGCAGAAAGTTATGACTTCCCTCCTAGTTGTATGATGTGTGTTGGGAGTAGCGTTTATGGTAAGGGTGTGTCTCAGCCTTTCGTACCCATTTTGATGTGGGTATTTTCTCGTTCTTCTGATGTGTACAAGTCACTCGGCTAGTATCTAGATCTCCCTCAGAGGGACACTCTGAGTAACTGACCATTCAGTGTATGCACAGGAGAGGGCGCTCAGAAGCCTTCTAGGTTCCCATCTTGGTTGCCTCCAATTCCCCTTAAAAGCCTTCTTTGACTTTTCAGTAAAGTAGGGGGGTAAGCATCTCGTTTGCTGATGAAGATAGATGAAAAATCTTCACTTTTTAAAATAAGATTTTATTTATTTATTCAAGAGAGAGAAAGACAGCAAGAGAGGGAACACAAATAGGGGGAGTGGCAGAGGGAGAAGCAGGCTCTCTGCTGAGCAGGGAGCCCGATGTGGGGCTTGAGCCAGGACCCTGGGATCATGACCTGAGCCAAAGGCAGACGCTTAACTGACTGAGCCACCCAGGCATCCCTTCCTTTTTTTTTTTTTTAAATTGAATTACATATTGAGGAACAAGACAAGAAAGAGTATTGGGTGGGGGTAAGAATAAATGATCTCTGCCTAATTCCATCAAGCCTTGAGATTAACTGAAATATTACATCTTGCCAATAGACACCGAAGCTGTCCCTTCCAGCTCTGTCCTTTCCTACCCCCTTTTCCTTTCCAACCCTCCTTACTCCCAATATAGCTGTCAAATCCCTTAGATTTATTCATTAACAATGCACAGGGCATGTAAGCTTCTCTTATAGCATCCTTAACAACATCATAAACCGCAGGTTTGGCTAAGTTTGAGGACTGAAGACTCGAGTAACCTACAGAGGGGTTTATCTAAGCAGGAAGGCAGGGGCGCCTAGGTAGCTCAGTCAGTTATGCGTCTGCCTTCGGCTAGGGTCGTGATCCCGGGGTCATGGGATGGACGTCGGGCTCCCTGCTCAGCAGAGAGTCTGCTTCTCCCTCTCCCTCTGCCTGCCGCTCTGCCTACTTGTGATTCCTCTCTCTCTCTCTGTCAAATAAATAAATAAAATCTTTAAAAAATAAATAAATAAATAAATAAATAAACAGTAAGGAAATACAAATTACCATGATTACAGAAAGTCAAGATAGAAGGAAAATTACAGGTTACCTCCCCTTCCTCCACAGCACAATTTCCTTTTGTGCTCCCTCACATTTGTTGACCCATCTAGTGCTAAATGCTTCACGGGTGGCATTTCAGTCTTTTCCAGGAGCCTGAAAATAGCACTTACAGTCCACAAATATTTTCCCAACATTCGATCTTATTTTGCACAAAACATGGAGGTCAATGCCTTAAACCATTCACACCCTTCCTCTGTTCACATCCTTCATGGTCTCTGACCTGAAGACTTCCTCCCCAGGAGCCCATCAAGATAGAAACAATTTTTCATATTTCCAAAAGGCAAACGGAAACTGTACACTTGGGCCTCATACGATAAAACGTCCCTCACCTCACTAAACAAGGTTAATGGCCAGCCATGATCTCTGTGGGTATTGTGCAGGCTGGTGGCTGCCGTAATTTGAGCACCAGCTCAAAGCTTTCCCTGTATTGTTCCTAATCCTTATGTAATACAAGTTTCACTGAGCCCTGTTCCCACCTATTAATGCAGGGCCACAATCCTGAGTAAAGGGCCCCCAAGGTATTTCCTGATTCCCCAGGGGGTGTCTCACAGAGATTCAAGTCTCATTAGCTGCCATTTCCAGGCTCTTCACCTGCGCCCTGCTCCCTTTGCTGGTCACTGTCACATCCTCAGGGCCAGCTGCCCCCGTGGACGCTTCTGTCACTTCCCACTTCGCTTCAGAAACAGCTACCAGGCGCTGGAGCCTTGGAGGTGCTAAGCAGTGTGGTAGGCTTTGGCAAAGACGCAGAGAACATGTCTGTCTCTATCCTCTATTAGAGGAGCCCGATGTGGGGCTTGAGCCAGGACCATTAGAGGGATACCAGATGACACTGTTCATACCCCAATATCTTCAAGTTTTTCAGTGAAATTGCCTCCTGTTGGAACTTAGTGTCCACTTCCCCTCCAGTCCTGCCTCCATCCCTATCATTCCATCAGACCCAGACATAGGAGGCAAAGTCACGGGACAACACAGCACTGTAATGGGAATTTTGTCTCATTCCCTGGGACAGAGACTTTGTGCCTGGGGGCAGGCTTACCCTGCCTGGTTCTCAGGGCCGTTCTATCTGAGGAGGCTCGCTGAGCCCCCTTGCAAATCAAACCTGTAATGGGCCTGTCCTACCAGGCCTCCAAACACATTCAACATGTTCTGACCCTCGGTGATGGATGGGACCCTGCTCTCTTCTTTGGTCGGTCCTATTGCTCTCTCCTCATAAAACTGAGGGTTGGGCAGACGAAGAGATTTTCCCAAGGCTCCACAGTGATGCCTTGACTAATTTTAAAAATAAATTTGTTAATTAATATATACAGTTTTGTAGTAAAAGATTTGAAAACCGGTGACTTGGGACACTGAAGTACTGGGTGGGAGTTAAAGAGATCTGGGGATTGGTATAATTGGGGAGAACGGTTCTAACACCAGTGTTGCCATAATCACACAGGTAGGCCTCTGTTGACTCCAAACCTCTGCCATGCTCAAAGATACTATGAAGATACTTGCATAAACTGCTGTTTTTCTCTTCATTTTCAGCACAAACCCACTGCTATAAGGGATAGCATGAGACATGTGGTTTGGGGCTGAAGATTAGGATGTACACTTGGCATTGAAGCACACCTCCCCATATCCTGGCTGGAACGAAGGAAGTGATTGCTCTCAGGCAGCCTGTGAGGGCCAAAGCAGTCCACGGTTCCAGGCTCTTCTTGGATATAATAGCATGGGAAACGGAGCAAACCTCATCAGTCTGCTGCTGATGGGAAGGCAATGAAACACAGATGAGTAAAAAAAAAAACAAACAAAAAACTTCCAGATGAAGAATGTTCAAGCTACAAAGCAAGGTCAATTATTCAAAATCTTTGTGACTATACTAGTCAAACATGTTGATTGCAAAGAATAAAAGCCAGCTTTACAAGCTTAAGCAGAAGGGGAATCTGCTAGAAAGCTGCTGGGGAGCTGGGGAAACGGTTAGGGAGGCCGAAGGCCCAGGTTTAGAAGAAGGCAAAGAACGAAGGGAACCAGGCCACGGACCCTGCGGGGTCATGCCTCAAGACAGCCTGATGGGGGCGCTGTTGCTGCTGTCCCTGCACGGACAACGCTGCCCCAGGACCCTAGCAGCGGCCTCGTCATTGCTGGACACTGGCCTCCTCCACTGCCACCACGGCCATGGAGCCCATGGACAAAAGGGGCCACTGATTCTGAGCTGTCCTCGCTTGCGCTCACACCTCACTCCAAACTGGAAGCCCTTGGAAGAGCCCACCACGGGCCTCACGCCCCTTCTGAGGCTGCTGAGGGCCAGGAAAAACAATCACCTGTCTTTTCAGCTTGCCTGATGCCCAGCAAACTCACCCAGTGGTGGGTGGTTTCAGATAATAGGAACCCTCCGTACCAGTCGGCTTGGACTGTCACAGCAAAATACCACGGACTAGAAGGCCGAAGCTACAGAAATTTATTTTCTCACAGTTCTGGAAGTTGGAAGTCCAAGATCCAAGTGTGGGCAGGCTTGTTTCTCCTGAGGCCTCTCACCTTCGAGCCAGCCTGTCCTCAGGTGGTCCTTCTTTTGTGAGGTGCCTCCTGGGCTCTCTCTTTGTGCGTCCAAATTTCCTCGTGTTCAAAAGGGCACCAGTTAAATTGGATTAGGACACATCCTTAGGGTCTCCTTGTAACTTAATCACCTCTTGAAAGGCCCTTTCTCCAAATACATCACATTCTAAGGTCCTGAGGGTTAAGCTTCAACATATGGTGGAGGCAGGGGGGCACAACTGAGCCCAGAGCACTCTCCCAAATGGAAAATGTCGACCCCAGTGAATAAAAACAGAGATAGCGAATGTGTGTTCAAATACGGAAGGACTAACTTAGTAGAAAAGTTCCAGTGGAAACCTGCAGTTAGCAAGTGTAATCAAGAGGCAGGTGTTCTAGGCCCTTGCTTCTTAGTCCCGTGGGCCAGCAGCAGGTCATCACCTGGGAGCATCACCTAGCAGCTCCCCACTGCCCCTCGGAGTCAATCCCTGCCCTGTCGCCACATCCCAGCTGATCTTTTGCCATCACATGTGGAGACACGCTGCTCCAGGCACTACTTTAAGTAAGAACATTTGCTTGCTGCAGATGAGAGGGGCTGGGTCCACGTGCCTCCGTGGCTCTGCTTGCATCCTGATGCCGAAAAGGGACCGAGCGGCAACAGGCCTCCTGCTCGAGGCCCGGCCGCCGGCGGGAGCAAGCTGAGGAAGGCCTCAGGCAGGGCTTCCTGTCACAAAGGTGGCAGCAACCCTCTCCAGTCTGTTTCCTGACTTGGGAGGGCAAACCGGTTAGTATTTTGACACTTACGTTTAATATCTGTGTAGTGGACTCTGAGAGACTTTCCACCACTTCCTTGTGGGGAGTGGGGGAGGTTTCAAGCTCTTTCTGGCTCCGTGTTCTCACGGGAAGGTGGGGATGATAGTCTGTCTCCTGAGGCTGCATGAAGATTGGATGGGTCAGCCTTCACAGAGTGTGAGAACAATGTCTGGCACCTAGTAAGTTGGCTCTTACTATTGTTATTATTTCAGGAAAGGTAAAAGAGGTCCTATGACCTCCTCTTTGGCTTTCTCTTATCCATAGCAGTTAACATTCAACCAGAGAATTTATTCCCTATGATCCATTTGCGTACCTAAAATTTTTGCCAGAATTTAGATCATTCACACAAGTATTTTCAAACCGTACATGCTTCTCTGGCTTTAGGGCCAGTTTCTGAAGCTGTTCCAATCTGGCTGGTGAATACATCTG
Source organism: Halichoerus grypus (assembly GCF_964656455.1). Classification (NCBI taxonomy): domain Eukaryota; kingdom Metazoa; phylum Chordata; class Mammalia; order Carnivora; family Phocidae; genus Halichoerus; species Halichoerus grypus. The sequence goes on along the minus strand of NC_135715.1, from coordinate 57,926,497 downwards.
CATGTAAAAGTTGAGTTACTGGAATCAAATAGTCAACTTGTAGCCCAAGGAAAGGGAGAGAAGGGAGCCTTACTCCTTCCATAGAGGAAAGCACAAAAGGAGCCCACTCTGACTAGGGAAAAACAATGCGGAGCATTTTATACTTCCCTTGCAGAGTGAAGGTGTGTCTTCCTTGACAGGAAGAGAAAGAGAATAAGAGACCTTAGAGCAGGAAGCCAAAGGAAAAAGACACACATTCTTGCTACGTAAGTATACCAGAAAGGCAAACAATTGGCCCACGTTGGTTGGCGTGGAAGCTGCCAGTCAGTCCTCCCCGCAAGAGAGAAGGAAACCCGAAGACTACACAATACAAAGTCTGTCCTGGAGAGGCCATCACACCCTGCCTGAAGCCTAGGGAGTCAGCTGCGGAGAAGAAGCCCACAAGCCCCGCACCCTGGTCTCTGCCACATGACGGAAAGAACTGTCCACATTCAAATCCAAATTGCATGGCATAAGAGAAATGTTTGGTAGGGTTTTTGTTTTGTTTTGTGTTGCCTTGTACTCTGAAACCTCAATGAGGCAAATCCACGGCCAGAGGCTCTGGGAGTTGTGGAAGGCAGCCCCAAAGGTTAGGGTCCTTTCAGCAAGGATGGGTCTGGATCTGGGGACTCCTCACTGTGAGAATAAGCTCTGCCTTTTCAAAAATAGGTTGGGGTGGCACCTGGGTGGCTCAGTCAGTTAAATGTCTGACTCTTGATTTTGGCTTAGGTCATGATCTCAGGGTCGTGACATCGAGCCCTGCATGGGAGTCTGTGCTGGGCGTGGAGCCGGCTTGAGATTTTCCCTCTCCCTCTCCCTCTCCCTCTGCCCGTCCCTGCCCCTCTCTCTCCCTCCAAAAAAAAAAAAAAAAAAAAATAGGTGGGATCCCTCCCTATCTAGGGACATATAATTTGACATATAATTTGTCATTGTAGACTTCCAAGGAAATGACTAGTCCTCAAGGTCTCAATCGTCTTCTCTGGAACTTTTGAGATTTGTCTTTTTTTACACTGCTTTCCTTAGAAACCCGCCTTGGTGTCCAACTCGGGAAGTGAACAAAATTCTCTATTTTGGAGCCTAGTGGATTAGCTTTGGAATGGAAAAATAGCTTTGGCACTTGATGCCACAACGTTGGTTGCAGCCATTATTCCTTTTTTTGTTATTTACTGACTTTGATGGCAGATGATAGAAGAAAGAAAAATTGAACTTCAGAGAAGGTGACACTGAGGCCAGTATTGTCTGCCTGGAAAATTCTCCTCATTGCATACTTGATTTTTTTCTCATCCTTTAGACCTCAGTTTAAATATCACCTGCCCAGAGAGCCTTCCCAATCACCTGTCTACTGTGGATACCTCCTGTCACGGGTAACGGCTGGGCCATGGTCCCCAGATGTAGTCAAACACTATTCCCAATGTTCTTCTGAAGGTGTTTTTGAATGAGATTTACATTTACATCAATAGGCTTTGAGTAAAGCACATTGCCCTCACTAATGTGGGTGGGCCTCATCCAATTAGTTAAAGGCATGAATAGAACAAAAGGCTGACCTCTCCTGGGCAAGAGGGAATTCTGCCAGCAGACAGCTTTTGGACTTCACCTGCAACATCATCAGCTCTTTCTGGTTCTACAGCCGACTGCCTTTGAACTCAAACTGTAGTTCTTACTTGAGTGTCCAGCCTGCTGGCCTCCCCCATCAGATGTTGGACTCACCACGCCTTCACAGTTGTGAGCCAATTCCTTAAAATAAATCTTTGTCTCTCTATATAAACATTTGCCTCTCTAGAGAACCCTGACTAATACACCATGCACGTACACATCATTATCCCTTTCCTCAGTCTTTGTTCACATCCTTCAAAGGCTCGTTCCAACGTACAGCCATTTAATTCATTGTTTCACCTATTTCTGTAGCGTCTTTACTGAACGTAAATTCCATGAGGGCCAGGCAGACGGGCCTTGTTCTCCCTGTGTCTGAGAAGCCCTGGGCACATAGTAGATGCTAGTGAATCTTGGATAAATGACAGAATGGCTAAGGTTCTGCAATAGACTATGGGCTGGCGCACTCCCGTATGCAAACCCTAGTTCTAACATGTGTGAGAACATTGTGTTAAAATTGCTCACAACCACAATAAGACACCCACTAGGAGGGTGATACTTTTGGCTGCCATAAAAAATAAAATAAAACTCCCCATATGTCAGCTTCCTGGAGGAGCGCTGTAGACAGTCATTTATCATGAGTCCAATCTCAACCACAAAAGCCAGAGTCCCTTCTTGTCACCACCCTCTCAGCCATGTGCTCTGTCTACTTCTGGTTTCACTTCCGTCACGGACACTGCTCTGTGGTAGCATATCTGTTGTTGAGGATACACTGAGTGGGAGACACACTCCTGGGTGGTGGGGCAACCCGCAAAAGAACCCATCAGCACCTCACACCCCAGAGTCACCTGCCTACTCTTGGGGAGATCCTGGTGAAGGGCGAGAGGGTTACTCTGCAAAGAATGTGCTAGACCACATCTCACACCCACACAGAAGGCCGCATATGCTTGGGGTATCTGCTCCTTTCACTGTGAATTTCAGAAGAAAGTACAGTGGATCACATTGGAGCCCCTTCCTCCCCTGGGAAAACCAAGTGCTAGCAAGGTATTAGGAATATTCCCTCCAAAGAGGAGCACGGCTTAGCCTAGTAAACTGCAGCCGACTTCTGAGTACACGCTCATAAAGTCTATTTTTGCCAGATCCAGGACAAACAGCACCTGGTCAGAAGACTGTGTTCTTTAAAAATAAAAATCAACTGGGCGCCTGGGTGGCTCAGTTGGTTAAGCGACTGCCTTCGGCTCAGGTCATGATCCTGGAATCCCGGGATCGAGTCCCACATCGGGCTCCCTGCTCAGCAGGGAGTCTGCTTCTCCCTCTGACCCTCCTCCCTCTCATACTCTCTGTCTCTCATTCTCTCTCTCGCAAATAAATAAAATCTTAAAAAAAAAAAAATTAAAAAAAAAAATCAACTAATCGACTGCAGCTTTTCACTACCTAAAAATGAAAAGTAGGCACTAAAATCCCATTTTGAAGCTATCCAGAAGCAATCACTGGAAGGCCGAGGTTTATCAAGCAAACTAATCTTGGGTCATCTTCTGAACTGTTAACAGGGCTGTGGGTACCAGGAATAGTGCATGGGAGGACCAACCATATTTGCTGGAAGTTTCCCCCCAAATTAAATGAGTAGAAATAGATCTAGTTTACTAGATCAGTTCCTTCCATCAGTCCTCTGATGATGATGATTAACAGCTTCTACAGAAAGGGCAGCAGGAGTCAGTGTGGTCAGTACAAAACCATGAATATGGCAAATTCTGAGTGTGGTAACAAAGTAACAGACATAAGGGGCCAGTGAGTCAGAAATGTTCGAGTTAGAAATCAAATTCTCAGGGCATGTGGGTGACTCAGTGGGTTAAGCAGCCGACTCTTGATCTTGGCTCAGGTCATGATCTCAGGGTCGTGAGATTGAGCCCCATATGGGGCTCCGTGCTTGGCATGGAGTAGGCTTGAATTCTCTCTCCCTCTCCCTCTGCCCCTCCCCCATCACTCTCTCTCTCTCTCTCTCTCTCTAATAAATAAATCTTAAAAAAAAAAAAAAGAAAAGAAATTGGATTCTCGGCCCAATGGGCCTAATCAACAGGTGCCTCCTAAAGTGAAATCCTGAATCTCATCACCAGGAAACATCAGCCAAACTCAAACTGGGGACAGTCTACAAACTCATTGTCCTAAACTCCTAAAAAAGGTCAATGTCATGAAATACAAAGACAGACTCAGGAACAGTTGTAGATTAAAAGGAAACTAAAGAAATGTGACAAATGCCTTGGATTTTCTTTCATTGTAAGTATATTTTTGGGTCAATTGACAAAATATATATAAGGTCTATACATTAGAGAATATTTTATCAAGGTTAATTTCCTGGTTTTGACAATTGTCCTGTGCTTTTGTAAGAAAATTCCTTGAGTTGAGAAAAGATACACTGAAATATTTAAGAATGAAGAGATACCATGTCTGTGTCTTACTCTTAAATGATCCACAAAAATAATGAGAGAGAAAGAAGACAGAGGAGGCTTTCTTCATGAACAAAATCAAGATTCTGCTCGCAAGGAGAATGGGAAGAATGGATGTTGGACCTCAAAGTAAGCACACAGATCTTAATAAGGTGGGCTTTTATTGCTGAAAAATCACTTGGGCAAATTCTACCCTAAACTATTAAAACATGCAATTATACAAAACAGAACATGAAGTGAAATTTTTCCCATGTCCTGGAATTAACCAGAGGCATTAAGCACCCCACATTCAGAGAACTGCCATCAGTTGGGATTATCTCTTCATCTCAGGGCCTATGAGAGGCACCAGTTCAGAGCCAATCCTACTTTCCCACTCCACCCCACACCCAGTGACCATAAGAAAAAGTTTAAGAGGTAAAGGAGTCCTCGGCTTTTTAACTAATACAGTGTCTATGAAAAGAAGCTATTTCCTTTCATTCTCTAAAACCAAGTGTAAGACCCCAGGAGAATCAGCAATAAAGGTTGGGGAAGACTACAAGAGGGGGATAATTGTATTTTATTCCCTGGTTGAACATCTACTTATCTAGTAGTGGTCTAATCTGCCTGTTAGTTGAGCAAGAGGAAGAGAAACTTCAGGATAATGGCAAGATGGAGGGAAGTTCTCCGCAGTGGAATAGCTCATATACCATTTGACAAAACAAAGATATGTATGTTTCCAATAGGTCAAGCAGACTCCAGCGAAAAGAACTAGGGTTAGGTCACATTGCTGATACCAGATCAAAGACAGTTAACCTGAAGGGAATAATAATGCCAGGATCAAGAGGTATGGGATGGAGCATCTTTGGTATGGACAGGGGCAGTAAGATGGGGGGAAGGAGAAACCAGTACAATTTACAGAGCCATGTGGTCTGGAATGCTGCCTATTAAATCAAATCTGATCTTGTCAGGGGAATCAAACCTGCTCTCAACCACACTTGTACAAACCACATTTAACCTCATAATCCCCAAGAACCAAAACAGGTCTAGTTAGTACTAGGAGGGTGAGGGGGAAAAAGCTTAGAACAACTTTTGAGGTAGAAGTTTGGAAATGAACAGGGATGAGCCTTAAATATCAAAATGAGACTGTTCTAAAATAAGAATGCCTGAAGAATTATAAAATTTGACAAAGATATCAATAATGAATGAGCTACTCATTGGTAAAGTTTGACAAGGCCGGTTGGACAAAATTATTAGATAAAAATTTGAAACATTTTCTGTTTTAATCACATGAATTTAGAAGGCTAAATAAACTGGTTATATATAGGGGCGCCTGGGTGGCTCAGTCGTTAAGCGTCTGCCTTCGGCTCAGGTCATGGTCCCAGGGTCCTGGGATCAAGCCCCATATTGGGCTCCCTGCTCAGTGGGAAGCTTGCTTCTCCCTCTCCCACTCCCCCTGCTTGTGTTCCCTCTCTTGCTGTGTCTCTCTCTGTCAAATAAATAAATAAAATCTTTAAAAAAAAAAAAAAAACTGGTTATATATAGAAACATTTTAAAATAGGATAAAACATTGGTCTTGAGCCGTAATCTGTGCAGCTGTACCTCACACCCCTCCCTTTCATCGGCTGTGTCCTTGTAGTTGACCAACCAGCAGCGACCCTTCCAACTACTATGTTAACAGAAGGATGGCCAACTTTCCTAGGAAATTTCACGGGAGTGAAGTCATAAAATCAACATCAAGTGGCCTCTGAGTATGTGTTCTCCAGGGTCTGACATTGCCAAGTCACCCTGATCAGGAGCTGGTCAGTGAGCTGACACCAAAGCTGACCTTCTGTCCACTGTGTGATATGATACCTGTCATGGGGCCACCTCAAGTCTATTACTCAAGTCTATTATTGGGGGAAAAGGAAGGAAGGAAAGAAAAAGTAAGCTAAATCTAGCAACAGTCAGAATATGATTTCATTTGCCTTGGGCCTCCTTATCTGAATTTGAGCAGGGTGGTTGAGACAGTTTTGACATATTTCCTGGTTGCAATTCTGATTACCATTATACCTATTATTTCCAAAGAAGACACCACATGGGACAGGGGATGGAAGGAGAGTGCCTGGGTTCAAATGCCAGCAATCCCATCCATTAGCGTTATGACCATGGGAAAATTATTTTATCTCTCTATGCTTCAATTTCCTTATCATAAAAAGGTCATATGTAACCCACTACATTGTTCTGAGACTTAGAAAAGTTATCATATGTGAAACCCTGAGCACAGTGTCTAGCACATCATAAACACTTAAAACATTTTAGCTATTGTTATCATAATAATTATAATTTTATCACTTAAGAAGTATAGGGGCACAGAGTGGGAGTGGGAAGGAGAGTGGAGGGAAAGGAGGGGCTGGCTGCAATCAGCACTAAGTGAACAACCAGTACTAGAATGAAGTTGAACTAGCAGCCAAGGTCAGCCTGAGGAATTCAACTGAGCCTCCCCACAAGAGGTCCTGGAGTTGATGCAAGGCAAAGACAATGTCTAGCCTGACCCAAAACTGGGGTGTCTGGAGTGGGTAGACCAGAAGGTGCCTGATGAACTCTTACAGCTCCATTTTATTGGCTCCAGAGAATATGGAAGCATGCCCCAGACCAAGAGACTCTGGCTTGGCCTGCAGCTCGGACACTTGCCTTGGAGGTTGTGGAAACACCTTGAGGATGGGCAGGCAGCGTGAGCAGGCTGGACGCTGCCACCCCTCTCCAGCTATTTGGGTCCTAGCAGCCATAGTCATCTCCCGCTGGAAAGCAATGGGCCTTGATACGACAGCTTAGTAAGCATTCCTTTCTGAACACAAAATTATTTAATCTCACCCATGGGAAATTCAGACACACCATCAGAAATGAGGGGTTGAGGGGCCCTAAACGGGCTCAGTCAGTAGAGCATGCGACTCTCGATCTCAGAGTCACGAGTTCAAGCCCCATGTTGAGTTCAAGCCCCTTACTAAAAAAAAAAAAAAGAAAGAAAGAAAAAGAAAGTAGAAATGAGGGGTTGAGGGTAATCAAAAGTTAAGAATAGGAAATTGGAGGCAATTTGAGAAATGTATTCCAAAGAAGTGCTTTCCTTAGACAGCTCTACAAAAGGCACACAAACACTCGTGAGGTTAAGTAACACAGTGCTCAACATCTCCAGCCCCACTTTCAGGCAAACCTGGGTTTGACTCTCCATTGTGCCACTTGGAAGCTGGATATCTCTAGGTGAGTTACCTAACCACCTTAAAATTAGGTTTTCTCCTTTGTAATTGAGGCTGTTGACAGTACCAATCAATCTCAAAGGGTTATTATAAGTATTGAATGAAAGAACTTGGGACGCCTGGGTGGCTCAGTCGGTTAAGTGGCTGCCTTCGGCTCAGGTCATGATCCCAGGGTCCTGGGATCGGGTCCTATGTCGGGCTCCTTGCTCAGGGGGGAGCCTGCTTCTCCATCTTTGGCTCTCTCTGCTTGTGTTCTCTCTCTCTCTGACCAAAAACTAAATAAAAATCTTTAAAAAATATATATATAAATAAATAAATAAATAAAAAGAAAGAACTTACAAAATAAATCTGGCATATATTAGGAGCTCAATGTTACCTATTGTCTTAAGTGACCAAGTTTGTCATATTCCTTTCCCACAAAAGAATAAGTGACTTTGAGGGTTTTGCTAAGAAGCCAGGCAAATCCTTTACTCTTTCACAGCCTTTTTCAACATCAGAATAACTTCCAGATATCCAGCTATAGCTTTCATGTAAATATTTTCCCAATACTGTGTCTACAGAATGGCCAAGATAAGGAGTTTACCATCTACATGCCCATGATTCCCAATTATATCTCTAGCTTGGACCTCTCCCTGAACTACTATAGATTCCATTATTCAATTTCCTTCTTAACATTTTTACTGGCTGTCTAAAGGACGTCTTAAATTAAACATGTTCCAAATCAAACACCTGATCTTCATACCCCAAGTCTGTTCTTCCTGCAGCCTTTGCCACTTCAATTAACGAGATCTCTAATCTTCCAAGTACTCACGTGAAAAACCTTGAGACATCCTTGATGCCTCTCTTTTTGACTTCCAATATGTCAGAAACACTTTTCACTCAGATTTCAAAATATGTCAGACCACTTCTCACTACTCTTCTACTACAACTTAGATCAGCGCTAAAAATCTCTCTCTCACCTGGGTTGCTGCCATTGCTTCTTAGCTGGGCTTCTT